>NW_027133829.1:3082500-7882500 GCF_026122565.2 Emydura macquarii macquarii | reverse complement strand
TTTCTTACCTCCATAGCTATAGAAGGCATCTCGTTCTTTTTTTAGAACCACTGTCCCAACAACATCCACCTGTCTTACTGGATGTCCATTATAAAAGAATATACCTATGGAGAAAGACACAGAGCATTTCCTTTAAGTGTGACCAAATACTGCTGCAGGAGTCCTACATTGGTTAGCAACTCATGTCATTAGAAAGAGGAGTCTCTTGCTCTTTTAATGAGTTTTAAAGTTAGCTAATGTTTACTTATACCAAAAATATCTGATGGATGAAAATGGGGCAAAAAATAGCAGTACTAGCTCCACCCACTTATTAGCTTAAAGGAGACATCAATCACAATAGACACTACAGATCTCCACAATTTGATCCGCCCCTCTCCTTTCTTGAATATTTTGACTATTTTGTTTGTTGCCATTAGGCTACAGAGTAAATATTCTTTTACCTCTGAACAGTTCATATGTCTCCCAGTACGATTGTTTAAGGCTGTCTGCAGAATGGGGTATATTGCCTTCAAAACGCAAAAGATTCAGAGATTTTCACTACCAAAAGGGTTAGAGACCATTTAAAATAAACAGCTTAGATTCTGAAGCACAAGATGTAGGTGTCAGGGGAAACTACTAACTCATTTAACCACCATTACAATATCCTTCCCAGACTTCATTTGTGTGCATCTATGAAAAAGACTTCGATAGGACTCTTGAGTACGAAAATATCTGAGAAACTTCAAAGTTCTTCTGGCAGCTTCTACCCAGCATTCACTTGGAAAATACAGAGGCCACTATTACCACCCAATACCTCTGTCGAGAAACAAAACTAAAAATGCTTAAGTAAAATGCTTAACTAAAAATGCTTAAAGTAAGTGATGCGATACACTATACATACAATCACAAAATGCGTTAGTGCTCATACTATCAGAAAACCACACTACGCAGAAAAGATAGAAGATAATTTAAGAGATTTAAACTACTTGGATTGCTAGTTATTTTAAATGCATATATTACCTTCAACTTTGAAAGATGTCAGCTCCACTGAGATGCAGACCCATATGGTGTGAACAGCAGGCAATATATGTGAATAGCATATGATACACTGAACAAAGCTATGAATTGGAGATGGAAAGTTTTGGCTCAAGATACCAGGTCAAATCCCTAACCTTATGAAGGAAGAGATGTGATATTTTAATGCACATACATAACAGGAGGTCAGTTTAAGGTTTGGTATTAAAAATAATAAAAACTGACAAACCTACAATAACTTGTCCTACATAGCCAGAGCAGATCTTCAATAACCTCAAATAGGTGTGGAATTAACTTCTTCACATTACTAAGCCCTGGTCTACACTTATCCGGAAATTCAGTAGCAGTCGACGGGAGTTACGCAAGCTATGCAGAGCAGCTTGCGTAACTCCCGTCGACTGCTGTGCTTCCCTTTGGCGTGCCATCTCCACTGCGCTGCACCTTTTGAGGAGATGGTTTAGTTGAATCAACTTCTGGATCGATTGAGCAGGTCTTCACTTCCACTCAGTCTATCCAGATAGATCGATCTGACGGCAGTGAATTTGCCACCATCAGTGTGTACATAGTCTGAGACAGAGGAAAGTTTTCAAGGTGTTGCACAGTCATTTAGCCACAAAGCTTTGATATGGAAGTTGTGCTGATAAAAGCAGACAGCATACTTTGAGGAATTACCCACTGCTGTGATCTTAAGAGTTGAGTGTATTTGTTGTGCAGCTTCTTGGGAAACATTTAATAGGACTGACCGCTTTCCTTTAGTCAGCTCCCTGTTTCTGATTAAATAACTGTAGGACATTGGGGCCACCCCTCCCTGTCTGGCTGGGAGCCCCTTTGCTGTTGCACCTAAAGAAACAGGATCGAAAACAGGGAATTAGCAGTCTCAGGTCCCTGGCCCTCAGGCAGGGCTGGGCAAGTATGCAGTCTATGGCCCCTGGCCCTCAGCCAAGTGGCAGAGCTAGCAAGCAGTCTATGGGCTCTGGCCCCTCAAGCCAGGGGCACAGCACTAGGCAGTCTATAGCCCCAGGCCCTCAGTCAGTGCTGGGCAACTAAGTAGTCTATAGCCCCAGGCCCTCAGGCCGGGCACGTGCGAACAAGTAGGCCTCCTGGCCTACAGTGGGGTAGCTGCCATGCCCAGGGGGGAAAGCAGGGGAGGTAGGGGTATGCGGACCCACCCGACTCTACCGCATCCCAACCCAGGGCCTAAACAGTGGCAGAAGGTTCCGGCCCCGGGTCAGCAGGGTCCCATCTGAAGCATGCTGACAGAGTATCAGGCTACAACACTGACTAAGCATCTGCTTTCCCTGGTCTACTTCCTACCACTTCATCATAGGGTACCGGACTTTATTGTCATCATCGGTTTCCTCGGAGTTCCAGGCGGTAGGCCACTCTGGCAGCTCCTCCTTGGTTTTGATGCTGTAGCGGTCGGGCTCTACTTCCAGCAGTGGTGAGAAGACATCCTTTTCCTCCAGAGCTCTAGCCCAACTGAGGTGTTGGGGTCTCCCTTTATACTTCCTGTCCTGGCCTTCTGCTTCCAGTGGGGTGGGCGTGGCTGTTCCTGTTCCACCCACTGGGGCGGGTAGGGCACCCTTCCTGTCCGTCTCAGAGGGAGCCATGCCCGCTCACTGCAATAACAATGAATGCTCATATAGAAACTCTTCCAAGGATCTCATGGCACTTTATATACATTAATTACACCTCACCATCCCTGTGCTATGTTTCAGGTGCAGTGTAAACATCTCAGGTCAGGGATTGTGTCTTGCTTCATTGTTGTAGTGTGGTGGAGGCCCTCAGTACAGTATTCTGCTCATTTCACAGATGAGTACACTGAAACAGAGTGGCTAAGTTGTGCAGCCAGGAAGGAATAGAACCCAGGAATCCTGACTCCCAGTCCCTGTATGAACATACAGAAAGCCACCTCACTGAGATTAAACAGCATCTACTAGCATTTCTTTGAAGGGTGATGTATTGGTGTTGAGGAACTACGTCAGGAGTTTGTCTGTCTTTCGGTCACTGGACTGAATTCTGCTCAGAATGGTAGCGATCAAAATCCATTACCAGCTACCCGTTATCCTGGGGCCTCTGTGAGGTGAAGGATGTTCTCAATCTCTTAGTAAACAGGTATATACATTTTAAATTCACCACCCTTACTGATATAACCAATATATTTTATACTGCAGCATTTGACTCTGGGAGGGAAGAAGCAGTGGGAGAGACAGGGATCTTAGTTGGAAACTTGTTTGCTCTATGCACATGCAGAGAGCAGGACATGGCAACTCAGATTAGGACCCAGAAATTTCCAGAACAGGTTGCAGCAGTGAGCGGATGTGCATAACAGTTGTTTAGAAGATGTATATGGTGTTTTCACTGTGGGCATCACTGTGGGCAGTCACCCTTTAAGGGCTGAGGTAAGGGGGTGTGTGTGTGTGCACGTGCGTGTGTGTGTGGTTATAAATACAAGAGTTACAGAGAGCCCTGTAGACTGTCAGTGGCTCACCTATGCAGGACCAAGAGATGTGTTTGCTATGAGGATTGGCTCCCAATCCCTGTACCTTTGTGGATACAGGCTACAATATTCTGTTTCACCTGAAACTGAGGCCTGGTCTATACTTACAAAGAAGTTCAGCGGCAGTTGATGGGTGTTACGCAAGTTACATGTAGTAACTTAACTTAAGTCGACTTCCTAAATCCTCTTCTACGTGCCATCTCCACTATGCTGTGCCGATGGGAAATGCGTACCCAGCAATGCAACATTATGCTTTTGGGGGGGGGGGGGGGGGGGGTGTGTGTGTGTGTGTGTGTGTGTGTGTGTGTGTGTGTGTGTGTGTGTGTGTGTGTGTGTGTGTGTGTGTGTGTGTGTGTGTGTGTGTGTGTGTGTGTGTGTGTGTGTGTGTGTAAGATTTTATTAAATTGACTTCCGGATCAATTGTGTGGTTCTTTACTTCCACTCAATCGATCTGGATAAATCAGTTTGACGGTGGCGAATTTTCCACCATCAGTATGTACACACCCCGAGAGAACCAGTCAGCCAGTAAGCCAGGGGCTGGAATAGTTCTGAAATGCTTGAAAGGACTGAAATGCTGCCATTTCTCAAGTGCTGAAAAGTTCAGGTGAAACACGTTCCATACTATGGTCACTCTAGAAAGACTGAGAAATCACCTCCCATCAGAGGGGATGTGTTCTGATGTGTGTGCAATGAAGTATAGAAAACATTATGCTGAAAACTTGTATTTGAACGTTTGTAACAGAAACAAAAGGGGGAAAGTCAGTATAAGGAATACCAGTAGATTTACTGTCCAATAGCTGTTTAAAAGTTATTCATAGTATTCCAAAACCTATTTACAAACTTGAGTAATTACATGTTTGTTTTGCTAAGAAAGTGTAGAATAGTCTGAAAATTGATTGAAAATTATTAATATCCATTTATCAGGGTTTTACATAAATAATGCTACAGTTTAACTTTGTTCAGAACTTCTCAGAAAAGCATTACAAAGACAGAGCTCTGGCCTGTGCTTCTGCAAAGAGTTAAGCTAAAGTGCAGGAAAAAGGGAGTGTATAGTAATACAGAATATTGCCTGCCATCACTCTGCCCCCTGCACAGACAGTCTGAACAGAGGTATAATGGATACAACATACATGTGGAACTGCCCTCTGACCTCTTTAGGATCAGGGAAACTTAGTTTCACTAAAGACTGGAGCCCCACATCTTTAACTAAGCAGTACAAAATCATAGCAGTGTAGAATCTTTAATGACTGCTGCTACTGAACCTGCTTTAATGCTATTTGTAGTTTCCCTTTCTTGTTGATAAGATGCTGTCACATTGCAATGGCAGTAATCTGGCTGGCTGCACTTTAATGCTGAGAAAGAGGCTCATTTCCATGCTCTAATTACACTGTGCTGTTGCATTTGACACCCACTCTCATTTTAAGGCCTGTGGCAATTGCTGCTTTTATCTGGGTGGTTTTCAGCCTTCATGTCACCATTTACAGCAGAAGAGAAACTGGCTGGTGTTACTAGCTTTCCTCACTGTTGTTCTAAGCGATTAGTCATTGTTGCACAGAATACTAGCAGTTAGACCGGAAAAAAGACTTATTAGATCATTTAGTTCATATTCCCAGTGACCAGTGCAAGATCATTCCATACAATATATTCTTTAGTGATCTGTACAATCCAGATATAAATAATTTGAGTGATGGGCCATCCCGTCCTTCCCCAGGGAATCCGTTCCACAATCAAACAGATCTGACTGCAAGGATGTTTTTCCTTAAGTTCAGCCTACATTTACTTTTTAAATTTCCTCCTATTGCTCTGTGCACTGACCTAAGTCATTCCCAATTACCATTAATGACTGGTTTATAGCCAATTGTATATTTAGCAGCATCTGGTCTTTAACAAACCCATTAGTGGAGGGGAGTTTTGGCAGCAAATGTATACATTGTCCATCCCATTCCCCATCAGCCTCCCCGGAACACTTGTTTGTGTATAGTTCTATTCTGATGGCATTTGATGTGTGTGTGTGTGTGTGTGTGTGTGTGTGTGTGTGTGTGGGGGGGGGGGGGGGGGGGGGGCGGGGGGGCGGGCGGGCAGCGACAAACAAACAAACAAACATGCTGGAAGGCACCTGCATTGGTTCATAGTCTGCACGCACACGCACCTCCCACCCCCAAAACAGTGGAACAAGAGTTAGAATTATGTTTGTTCCATGACTTTTCATCAGTATATGGGACTGCAAAGTCTGTTAAAAATATATCTATACAAAAACGAGTGCAATGACCATGGTTGTGCAGAGAGAGACAAACTCACAGGAAGTGGGGAAAGCTTGCATGCCCCAATTTTAAAAGGGTGGTACCTTGACATGGTGGAGGATGCTTCCTTATGAGCGTCTTATAAATAAGATTAATGACAAAAATTGAATAACTTCCTGTGGCAGATGAGGAATCTCTCTCAAATAAAACCTCAGGGCATGCAAATGAGAAATAGGAGCATATTTGGGAGAGAGAGAAGTGTTGTAGCGGTCTAGGACTTTATAAGAACAGAGAATATGTTTATTGATATTCATATTATTTTAATTCTTCTGCTGTGTACTATTAATTGTTTTGCAGAAGCACCCAGGAGTCCCAATATGAACCAGGACTCCACTGTGCTAGGTGCTGTACAAAACACAGAACAAAGAGACAATCCCTGCATTATTGTTTTTAAATCAAGAAAATATTAAGTAATTAAAGGTAACAGTCTGTGAACTGTTTGTGGCAAGACCAATCTTTGCATTGATGTGTACACAGCAGCTAGCACAATAGGACTGTTATCTCAGATTCAGGCTTATAGGTGCTACCACAATACAAATAGCCCATTTTAAACAAGCTGAACAATAAGCACTATCTTCCTATTTTGTCACTCCCCCAGGTCAATGGATTCTTTTAAAACGCCCATTATTAAATCTGTTTCTACAGAATTAAATACACCAAGTCTTATACACTCCATGTCATCCCTAAGGACACAACACTAGACATCAGGGGAACATAAAGCCAGTTCTTGGCTTCCAGAAGGAGAGCAGCGTGATGCTTAGTGTCAAGGAAAAGTGAATATATTAACAAAAATCAAGAGCAGTACTTCAAGGGCAAGTCAAGCCAAGAACCTTCTTTTATTCAAGAGGATAAATATATGCACCTAGTCTTTCTGGTCAATAAACCTACTCAGGACTAACTGGTTTTCCTGATTAACTCACTAGATTTTTCCCTTATGGGTGTTTCCTTCCCTTGTCCCTCTCCCCCAAACGCAGTCTTAAATCCTGCCTGACCTAGTTTGGGGTACATAAACACCACCAGAGTATGGAACAAACTGCGGCTTATTTAGGTTCTTCCTAGTGATAATGCCAACCCAATGTCAGCCCTATGCTACGTTACAAAATTTATATATATGGGCGATATTGGCTGGAGCTCAGCAGGAAACAGATAGCAAAGCATACAATTTCAACAATGGTTAGGAAATAAAAGGTGTGGCGTAAGAGTTAGCATAGAAACTAGAATTTACTGCAAGGCCTTCCAAATACATGAAGTATCCTTCATTCATATTTAGAAACCAAACAGGCAAAGCCTATTCCTATTTCTTACTGCCTATTAACATGCCCAGACAAAAAGCATCTATTTTTAAAAACACTTGAATACAATAAAGTGACCACCTTTCAACATGAAGGTAATAAAAGAAAAGGCTAGAAATTCAACATAAAAAATTAAAAAAGGGGTGGCGGGGGAAGCACAGCCAAAAAAAATAAAATAATTTTTACAATTAAACTTGATTAGATCCCAACACCACACATATAGAGAAAGTTAGCAAAGACTTTCTGCTCTGTCAAACAAGTCTCTTAATTTTAGAGAGATTGTTTCATACCAGTTAAAACAATGAAGAAGAGAAAGTTAGTCACCTTTGTGCTGAGGTTCTTTGAGATGTGTGTGTGACCCTTCCGCGCACAGGGTAGCCATCTGAAAACGCCAAGGTCAGGGCAGGATGCAAAAGGAGAGCAGATTCTCCCAACACAGGTGGGTGACACTGAAGTCAGACTTCCCAACCAGCCACAAACAATGCTACTGATTCCCCACACTGGTTATCAAGAAGCCAGTACACAAATACATACAGCCCCCTTTACTGCATTTCAGTCTCCGGCTCCCAAAATGGACAAAATGGATCCCAGGCCTCAGCCTTTGAGATATGCCGTGTCAGGTACTGTTAGAAAGGCTATAAACGTGCTAAGTAAGATGATAATGTTTATGTTCATGTGTTATATGTGTAATGGAAGTTATGGATAAGGTTGATATATCTGTATTTCAAATTGTGCTGTGTCTGGGCAACATCCCAGACAGATGGCTACAGCACAAGTGCCTGCTTAATGGCCCATTAAGGAAACTCACAGGTACAATGGGCCAGGGGGAGAAGCCAGGGATATACCTGATGAGTCACCAGTCACTCATGTGACCCTGGACTCCATCTTATTCCTGTAAAGTTCCACAAGCAGCATGGCAAAGGCCAAAGGACATAAAAGGCAGCTGCACCACATCCATTTCGTCTTCAGTCGTCTTCAGCCTTCAGCCACCTACCTACTTCTGGATCAGCTCATCTACTGAAGCTGTGAAACAAAAGGACTGAGATCCATCCAGGTACTGCATGTACACCAGAGGGACTATACAAGCCTGCAAACTCCACAATTCTCCTAGAAACCAGATATATATGGACTTTCAAAATCATTTGTATCTATTTGATTGCTTTAATCCTTTAACATTCCTCTTATAGTTTTCTTTCTTTTTATAATAAACCCAAAATACCACACTGCCAGCCAATCCTTTAGTAACTAAAACTAAAGGTAAGATCCAAACTTGTATTGATCTGGTACTGTGGCTGACCCTTTGGGGTCAGGAGAAACCTTTTTGGTAAAGAGCATAGAGTTTTAAATAACTGGACTCTTTACTGGACCTAGTGGCTGATTGGGAGCCAGAGACTGAAATGCAGTAAAGGGGGCTGTGTGTGTTTCTATTTTGGCATCTTGATAACCAGTGTGGGGAATTAGAAGCACTGTTTGTGGCTGGTTGGGAAGTCTGACTTCAGTGTCAACCACCAGTGCTGGGAGTATCTGCTCGCCTTTTATATCCTGCCCTGACCTTGGCATTTTCAGGTGGCTACCCTAGGCATGGACAGGTCACAATTATTATTCCTTGCCTGCATAGAAGCGCTGCCACCATGGCAAGAAGTTTTGAAAAGACCTTGGTGTGGTAGATAGACCAAAGGGAAGTACTTTGTACTGGTAGTGGTTGTCTGCCAGTGTCAATCTGAGGAAGCATCTGTGCACTGGTGTATCGTGAGATGGAAGTAAGCATCTTGCAGGTCAAGGACTGAATCTTGTGGCGAGTTTGTGAAACCTCCTCAAGTGGTATTTCAAAGTCTTGTGCCACTCTCTTGAACAGCTCCTGAAATCATTTGAAGTCATCCACCTTTGTAGATGGGGGTGGTTATTATGGCATCATCCGGTGATGTCTCATGCTCTGTTGTGTCTTCCATTTCTTCTGTGGTTTCAGGAGGTGGTTTTGAAATAGGTGAGGCAGAGCAAGTTGGGGATCTAGTTCTATCCTTATGAGAACTGGAGGTACTGCTGTAACTCCTCGTGTATGTCAACCATGTGTTTCAATTAGGCCACTGCATTAGGTATGACATGGGTGGCCTGAACCATGGAGGCCCATACCACGGTTGTGTGTGGTATCTTGTGTGTGTCCTAGGTTCTGGAGAAATGGGATTTGGTCTATGAGGTGAGGAGTGCTGAGGTGAAAAGACTCTTTCTTCCTCATCTTCTCTACTAGAAAATGGTATCAGAGAAAAGGCTTCATCCCTGGTCATATGAGGCAGGGAGGTGTCTATGCCAAGGTTTGGTGACTGCAGTGTAGATGTCACTCTTATGTCTGCTTGGTGGTGGTAATGTTGTTTTGACTTATGTTTCTTACCTAGTGCCGTTGTCGACACCATGTTGTCACTTGGCACTCTGTTTGGAGTCCATGCTGATATAATTGGTACTGTGCTCAAAGTCGGAGCCGCACTTGAGGTCAGTGCTGGCCTCGGGGTCGATGCCGTAGTGGGGAATCAGTGCTGCAGCCATTATCGGTGTTGCAGCTACCAGTAAGTCAGCTTATCGTGGCTTTCTAGGTTTCATCTGTGCTGTGGTCGAGAAGGTCATTTTAGTTATGACCTTTGACTCTGCACCAGAACATTGGGCTTTCTTCAGTACTGTTGATCAGACGGTACCAGAAGAGCCCGGCATCTCATAAGTTCTCAGTCTAGGCACAGTAGATCTAGCCAGTGAACTCCTCTCTCTCCTCTCAAAGATTTCTACTCGGGTTGAGGAGAAGTTCCATGGTCAGGATCAGAGGCAGGTCTCAATGGACTTTTCCATCAGGATTAACTTAAGTCAGAGATCCCTGTCCCTTGTGGCTCTGGCCTTCAAATTTTTGCAATGATTGCATTTGTGTTATATGTCCTTCACCAAGACACTGGACACATTGGGAGTGTCCATCCAATGCTGGGATGGCGTCCCTGCAAGACGTACATCTCTTGAAGCCTGGTGAACCAGGCATGATGTCGAATTCCCTGAGGGGAAGACTACTCTAATCTATGCAGGTAGGAAAGAAAAAAAATATTTTTTTTAAATGGGTAAGGTTGGGAGCTTAACTACTGACTAAAATTAACTCTATACAAGTACTCTACAACAACTAAGATGGGTTATAGTTGGAACTGCTGCTCCATCTTGGACCGCGGATGGTTGAGAATGAACCGAGAGGGTCAGGTCGCTCACGGCTCAAGGCACCAATGGCACCATGAGACACAGCTGTGCATGCAAAACCCAGACAAACAATGCTGACAAATCTCTGATCCAGGATGTACCACACACCTAGAGTGGAGCATTCACAGGGACACCACTCAAAGAAGAAGTTCCATTTCCAGCACTGTCACTACAATTCTATGTATATTAAGACAAGTTCTTTGACCTCTGGGTCTTGTTTTCCTGACTGTAAAATGGGAATGATATTGACCTATCTCACAGGTGTGATGAGAGCCCATTCATCAGCATTCAAAAAGAGCTCTGAGATCCTTGGATAGAGAGTACCATATAAGGCTGCAGCTTTGTAAAGCTGATACTGTTCTACAATAACACCGCATTACTAATTAAACCTATTACATTTCTATATACACCATAATAATCAGCATATACACATACCTGGAACCTGCTTAGATTCTTTCATTTCCTTTATATCCTTAATGTAGAGTCTTGCAAATGCAGAAAAGACAGGATCCAACCCCCATAACAGGGAAGGCATCTCCACTTCATGCTTCGCAGGCTCGGACTGCATTCAGAAATCAAGTGATCAATTCCCATAAAGTAGGGATTGCTGATGATCTTTACCTACACAGGTAAAAAAATGCTATTACATATAACCCTCAGAAATTGATTGTGAAAGTTTCCTCACACAGTAGCACAAAATATTTAAAATATCTGCTGTGTTAACATGAAGTGACCAGTAATACCATAGCAGCAATAGCATTCTGCCATCAACTCCTTCAAATTAAACACCTGTTGAGGGGATTTTCCTAGAAAAGTATGATAGAAAGATGTCCAAAATATACTTCACTAATAGAGTTGGAGCATCACATGCCTTCTGTTTATCTAGTTTCATTCTTCCGTTTCTCTTTTTGTTTATGGTTCTCTTCCTCTTCCGAAAAAGTGTCTCCCCAATAATTTTTAATTGAAAAATTAGCTTATTTTATTGGAAGCAAATAAGAGCAGCCCCCGTTTCCCCATTTTTGCCACACAACCTTCAATACTTGATCCCGGTTACCTCCCCTTCTTTCTCATCCTGCTTCCCTTGGCTCTGCTTACTATCTGTTCCCTTCTCTCACCAACATGACTAATCCAGACATCCCACTAGGATAATTTCAGAAAACAGATGTTCTGCCCAAAAATACCTGCCCTAGGACACCCAGTAGGAATTTTGAGCCTTGACATGCTTTATTGTTAACTTCCTTTTTGCTGGCATTTAAAGTAAAGTATGCCAGGTTGCCCCAAAGTATGAAAGGAACTGAAGAAACAGTTCTATTTGTTTCCTTTTGCTGGGGAAGAAGAAAGATGAATACCACTTCCTTTCAACCTCCCCAATTTTCAGTGCAAGTCCTGTTGGTATAGAGATGAACACATTTTTATTACTTAAGTCTTTCAGGACAGCCACTCCTTTTGTTTATGCAAAATTAACTCTGGTTCTTTGTACTTGATTTATTTTTGTTTCTTCCTCCCACAGGCAGTTCTCTACTTGCTTCCATGCTGCTCCTTACACATGAAAGGCTCTCCCAAAACCTACCCAACCACTCTCTCCTCATTCAAATCCTTCCACAAAGTTTGTGGCTCCCGTGAAACCTGCAAGGTGTGAACTACATGATGTTTACATCATAAAACTCACCAAGCACCACTGTCAGGAATCTGTGCAGGCCAGCTGTGGGTTACTCCTGACACAAGATTAGAGTGAAGGGAAGCTTAACCCTATCCTACTCAGAAGGAAGAAGTTTAAGATATCATGCCTGTCTCATGATGCTATGAAAAACTATTCAATTTTAGGGTCACTTCTTCCCTGGAAAGTAATCTGACACAATCAGATGGTTTTGGTTCCCTCAGGAAGTATTTTCCTTTGTATAAATCTGTATCCCCCCAAAAAAGTGTCATCAGGTATATTTCCACATGTTGAATTCCAACATCTGTCACACTTTTACAACAGAAGACATTTCTCTGAGCCAAACCCAAGATGACACTCCTAGACCTGAAACTGACAAGGGGAAGAATTAGGCAACAAGCAGGTCTGACTACATTTTACTGCATAAATATACTTGTACTGGGGTGGAGCAAAAGAAGAAGGTCACCACTTGCACATGTGAATCCCTGGGATAATTAACGAAGGACTTTTCAGCAGTAGCCTTGGAAATACGGCACCATTTGAGACTTTGATAGCAATTACCGTATGTTAAGGATGTTCAAACATTCCCAAAAATGGATAGGCTGGGCTGGTATCTTCCCAAAATCCAAGTCCCATACATACATACATAAACTGGAGCAGCTGCCATCATCTTTTACTTCGCCCCCATCCAGCAGAGAGAAGGCTCCCGCATGCATTGCTCTATTTTGAGCTGAATGCCCAAAGACATGGCCCATATTAATGCTATGCTCCTTCCAGCCACTTGTGAATCTTTGCAAAGGGAGTTAATAACTATTGTTGATAACTGTTAATAAGTGTTGCCAACTCTCATGATTAAGGAAAACAATAATTCTCACAAGACTCATGACCTAAAGCCCCAGCTCCTGAAGTCGAGGAGATAGGTGATGATTTCAGTCTTCAATCTTAAACAAAAAGTAAGTTTTTAGCCCTTTTGACTGTGGAGAAAACTTCAAAATGTGACCCCAGTGCACCCTAAAGGTAAATAAACTCCAAATCTATTATTTTTACATAATCTCATGATTTTAAAGCCAATCTCATGATTTTTGAACATTTGGGGTTGGCAATACTGTTAATTCTAAAACCCTCAGGCCTCTCTCTGGCTCAGAAGGGCCTCTTACTCAAGGCACCGCTGGGAAGAGGTACAGGCCTCTTGGGGACACCAGAAGACTTCTACACACCTTCATGTGTACTTTTGTGGATGTGAAGCACCAAAACATTCAGAAGACGTGCTATAGAAACAAAATTGACAAGTTTGCGGAAAGCTCTTGTGGAGTGGTATGAGTGGAAAGGCACGAAGACCCACAGCAACTTCAGAAGACCCCAACATGTGAGGAACATCTTGATATTCACCTACAGATATGTCCTCACTATTTGAGATGGTGGATTCACACTTGCAGTAGAGGAATTTGATCTTCAGGTACAAGGAGTAAACATGCTACACTGCAGCCACTACCAAATTTTCTAAACTAACAGTAAATGTACAATCCTGCTTTCTTCTCTGGTCTTAGGCGCTCACCACTTTGTAGCCTCTTTTGAATTATTTTTACAGAACTCAGCATTCCCTGTTGGGGCCTACTTTGGCAATTCTTTGGTCCCCTAAAGATCTAAAGGAGAACATAAGTATGGAGGGATTCATGCTGCTATATGCCTTTCCATCCCTGCTGTGACTTCCATTGTTCTAGTATTGTGGAACTCCACAATAGTTCTGTAAGGAATCATTCTGTCACTTCTCATAAGCACATTGGGTACATACCATCTGGGCTTAATTTAAGAAATGCCTCCCTTTTGCTCTCTTACTGCAAAAGAGGGAAGGAAAAGATCCTTTTTAATGCATCTACTGTGCAATGGTGGTTTTCATTACTTCACACACACATCTATATTGTCATTCACAAATGTGCTCCTTGCTAGGAGGAAAACAAAACCAAAAAGTTAGGGGAACCCTAAACCTAGCTCCAAGTACCCTAACCATAGAAACCCTAACCCTAGTGCAGGGAGCCCCACACATAGGAACCCTATCACTAGCTGGAGTATACGCTCTTCCTGCATCTGTTTGTAAATTGACAAAGGATGTTTTGACATCCAAGGCAGAATATCCCAGGGATTTATTAATTAGTGAGTCACCCTGGAGAAAGTGGAACTTTCCATTATGCTAGTAGTGGCTTTAAGCTCTTAACTGATACTGGTGATATTTTATCGGGAAGGAAGATAGCAGCTAGATTATATACTAAAGGTTTAGGGACACAGCAGGTTTCCTGGACACGTGTAGATATTTGTGCCATTATTGATTATAATGTTAACAGACAATTCTGAGTAGATGCTATGCATACTAATAGTTCAAGTTCTAAGACGCTCTGACAACTCTTTGGCAACGGAAACACTACAGCATTCCACCAAAAGGTCAGCCCCTCCTGGTCTTCATTTCATTTTGCTGCTGCACAGTTAGAGATTCAATCCTGTTGGAGGAGGAGGAAAGAAGAGGGCTTGGATGCATAAGTTTCTTAGATACAAAAAACATCTTTACTTCAGAGATAGATGGTACAGCCACAAACAAACAAACAAACAAAAAAAACAAAAAAAAACAAAAAAAGGAAGAGTCTGCTATTTGGAGCACTGTATTATGATTCATAGATTCCAAGGCCAGAAGTGACCATTGTGATCATCTAGTCTGACCTCCTGTATAACACAGGCCACAGAACTTCCAAAATAATTCCTAGAGCAGATCTTCTACAAAAATATCCAGTTTTGATTTAAAAATTGTCAGTGATGGAGAATCCACCATGACCCTTGGTAAACTGTTCCAATTATTAACTACTCTCACTGTTTAAAAAAATTATTTCCAGTCTGAATTTGTCTAGCTTCAGTTTCCAGCCATTGGATTATGCTACACCTTTCTCTATTACATTCAAGAGCCCATTATCAAATGTTTCTTCCCCACTTATGTACTTATAGGTTGCAATCAAGTCACCAATAACCTTCTCTTCGTTAAATTAAGTAGATTGAGATCCTGGAGTCTAGCAAAATAGGACATATTTTTCTAATCCTTTAATCATTCTCTTGGCTTTTCTCTGAGCCCTCTCCAATTTATCAATATCCTTCCTGAATTTTGGGCACCAGAATTGGATGCAGTATTCCAGCAGCAGTCGCCCCAGTGCCAAATACAGAGATTAAAAACATCTCTATCCCTACTTGTGATTCCCCAATTTATGCTTCCCAGGATCTCATTAGCTGTTTTAGCCATAACATCACACTGGGAGGTCATGTTCAGCTGATTATCTACCACAACCTCCAAATCTTTTTCAGTCACTGCTTCCCAGAATAATCCACCCCCAACCCCCCTTCTGTAAGTATGGCATACATTCTTTGCTCACAGATGTATATTTTTACATTCAGTAATATTAAAAAGGCATGTTTGCTTACACCCAGTTTACCAAGCAATCTAGATTGCTTTGAATAAGTGACCTGTCCTCTTCATTAGTTACCACTCCCGTAATTTGTGTGTCATCTGCAAACTTTATCAGTGATGATTTTAGGGTTTCTTCTAGGTCATTGATACAGATGTTAAATAGCACAGGGACAAGAACCAATCCCTGCAGGATCCCAGGGGAAACAGACCCACTCAATGACTTTACCCTATTTACAGTAACATTTTGAGACCTATCAGTTAGTCAATTTTTAATCCATTTCATGGGAAACAGCTAACGCATCTCTAGTCCAACCCCCTGCTCAAAGCAGGGCTAACCTTGGTTAAATAATCCCAGCCAGGGCTTTGTCAAGCCGTGGCTTAAAAACCTCTAAATCTGGAGATTCCACCACCTCCCTAGGTAACCCATTCCAGTGCTTCACCACCCTCCTAGGGAAAAAGTTTTTCCTAATGTCCAACCTAGACCTCCCCCACTGCAACATGAGACCATTGCTCCTTGTTCTGTCATCTACCATCACTGAGAACAGCCTAGCTCCATCCTCCCTGGAACCCCCTTTCAGGTAGTTGAAGGCTGCTATCAAATCCCCCCTCACTCTTCTCTTTTGCAGACTAAACAAACCTAGTTACCTCAATCTCTCCTCATAAGTCTTGTGCTCTAGCCCCCTAATCATTTTTGTTGCCCTCCACTGGACTCTCTCCAACTTCTCCACATCCTTTCTGTAGTGGGGAGCCCAAAACTGGACACAATACTCCAAATGCGGCCTCACCAATGCCGAATAGAGGGGAATGATCACTTTCCTTGATCTGCTGGCAATGCTCCTACTAATGTAGCCCAATATGCTATTAGCCTTCTTGGCAACCAGGGCACACTGCTGACTCATATCCAGCTTCTTAGCCACTATAACCCCCAGGTCCTTTTTTGCAGAACTGCTGCCTAGATCGTTGGTCCCCAGTCTGTAGCTGTGCATGGGATTCTTCCATCCTAAGTGGAGGACTCTGCATGTGTCCCTGTATGAAAGCTAAGGCAGTTAGCATACATATGTTCAGGACCTGTGGCCCAGATAAGTAATGATGAGTTAAAGGATAAGACATATATGGTTCTAACCTTTACCCTAGATAAGTCAGAAGGCATCAAAACAGGGGGGGGGGGGGGGGCTGTCTCAGGTTATGCCCTGAGTAAACTTCAGATAGATAGACCACAGAACCCATAAAAGGGCCAGAAGTAACAAAGGTGAGATAAACAAACCATCTGGAAAGAATGCGGATATGTCATTAATACGCACAAACCTGCCAGCCTATAGAATAAGTGTGGGGTAAAGAATCCAAATTTGGACTTAGGAGGAGGACCCATGAAGCTCAGGGTATAAGAAGGAGCAAATCATATTACTTGGGGCGATCGTCAGCTATTCCTTCTTGCAGCTTCCTTTAGTTAGTGTTGAGATTTTGTTTTTTGTTTATACTTAGTATTATTTGTAGTGTTAGTTTTAGCCTTATAGCTCTTAGCCCCTGAGCTCTCCACTCAAGAGTTGAGGAACCAAACATCTCTCTCAACCAGGTCATTAGGGAAGGGTGGGAGTATATTAATCCAAAGCACACTGTAGATATATCTGTATCACAAGTCTCTAAAATAAGCTTGTAATCTTATCCATTATCCATTTGATTATTTATTTTCTTTTAATCAGTTATTTGTCTATCATCTTCTGATCAGATCAATTGGCGAGCCTATAACCCCATTCAAATTACTAAAACACGCAAAATCAGGCTACAGTCTCTCCAAACACTGTAGTTGTTGAGAATACACAAGTTTATTCTAGATAGAATAATCTTTAAGGCCCCAATTCTGCAAGGCGCTCCACACAGGTAGAAAATGTGACTGGAGTCAACAGGGCACCACACAGATGCAATGATGCACCCACCCAGAGCTCCTTGAAGATTTGGGGCCTAACTTTGTTTCCACTTAGAGAGAAGGAATAAAGCAAACTTGACCCTGACCTCCATTTTAAGCCTGAGCATTACCTTTGTTTTCTGCCCGGAAGGCATTGTCTTATATCTTTACCATGCCCCTAAATGAAGGCCTATAGCACTTCCTGTCTGAAGATACTATTTGCATCTCCAGAAACAAGCCTATGCAAGCTGAGTGTGAGTGGGGAGAAGTGATTTGAGAGTTTCTTCCAACTGACAGTCACATTACTTTCAATTTTACCTGGGGCAATTCCCCGACCCATTCAGCCCGGGTGAAAACAAGGCTTCTGTTATGCTTGTCAAAGATTAGATTTTCCCACACTGCCTGTACTTGTTCTCAGGCTCTGTTAGCCAAGACTACAAGAAAGATACCAAGAGAATGTTTTCCTGAGCCAAATAAAGTTCATATGGGGTAGACTGTATGAAAGTGGCTCAAAAACAGCGGTAACCCTTTGCAAAACTGATCTAATACAAAATGGGATCAAGTCAGCAATTTCCTGAAGAACTTCATTATAGGAAGCCACTGCTGTGCCTCCTCACCCATGACTGTAGCATTTAGGCAGCCTAAACAATGATATACAAAGCAGCTCTGCTAGGTAAAGATGTTCTATTTCAGTTCAATGCAGGTTTTACAAGGCTAAAAATATAATAGTCACTGTCAAAAAGAGCTGATGGATCTGTGTAGATTCTTTTTGATACTTTTTTACAGTGTGCTGCATTAGCATCCTCAGGCTACGGAGTAGGAACCTCCGGCAGTCTATGAAGCACTTTCTGATAGTCTGGGAAGAAGTGGCTGATTATACAGTGCTGACTCCTATCCCCAGCTGCTAAAGTCCAGTTTCTTTCCTCATATTAATTTTTGTAAGAGCAATTGCTGTAGCTGCCACATGATGTTGAGATTGAATATCTCACTGACACTCCCTCCCACTCTGCCCCAATCTCTGTTAAGACATGCAAACTATAAAAATATTTGAGACACCTGCTCTGCAGTGTTTGCATTTCCCCAACTCTAATGTAGTTCGCTCATCTCTAGATTCTGCTAAGCCTTTGCTGCCTACTTCTGCCTTGTAAAGAACATTTTGAATCCACTAGGATGGCATCAAATGGCAAGAATTGTCTATAAGATTTCCTGAGCAAGAATACATCTTGGACCGTTCCCTACAACAGCTTTAATTCACTCAGCCCTCTTGGCAAGTCACTCATTTAGAACGCTAATGTTATGGATATGCACTTATGTTCCTGACTCCCTATTATTGCTACTTAGAAATAAGAAATGAGCAGCCTTTTGATAAGTAGGTTTGAAGTGTGGTTTGGTTTAATTATACTTCAGCTTCTGTAGCCACCACTCTAAATGCTGCTGAAATGTTATTTTGCACCCTCTCACAGCAAACCTCCTCAACGAATTACAACAGATACAATACGCTGTAGCTCAAATCAGAAACTGCAGTAATTACTGGATGAAATTCTATGGGCTTGTTTTATGCAGAGGGTCAGACTAGATCATCCTAACAGTCCCTTCTGAGCTTAATGTATTAATATTGTGGTGTTCTGCACCGTACTAGAGTGTTTTGGGTGAGATGTTCAATTAAAATCCCTTCATTCGGCAAATTAAAGATTCCAAGGCATTTAGGAAAAAGAAGGGACAAAAATCAGAGTTCTAATTAACTGTCTTCCAAAAAGCAAATCCTAGTATCCAAGAGTTTGCATGAGCTATTGTTGAACACACAACAGCAGCTGCGTTTTGCTTAAACAATTACACTATTAATATCTTTCTTTGCTATGGAAGCATTTTGGGATACCTTAAAAATGCTAAATGAAACCAATTTCTATTCTACAACATAATGGCATCTTTGCCTTAAAAAAATGAATATCGCAGAATTCCCGTTATGAAAACTCAAATAACCCAAGCAACATTCTGCATATAAAATTATTGTTCTGTATGTGTAATGTATCATTAAACATGCAACCCTACAATGCCACTTTTCTGAAGTCACTTTTCACCAAAAAAACCTATATTTTTAACTGTCTCCTAATTTTAATTTTGTTTAGATTTTCAACTTGAACATTGCATTAATTAATGTTTAGTGTCATTATTTCCTTTTTGTGCTACTAATGAAATTTGATTCTACCACACTGTATCTCTTTCCATTTTGTGATTAAAGTATATCTTACTGCCAAACTAGTAGTTGTTCGTAATTTATCTTTCAGCCAAAATGTTCTAGTTTTGGAAATAAAAAATAATCCCCCATTTTTCACTAAAACATAATGGTAGATGTAAATAATCAGATCATGTTTACAGCAAAACCTGAACTAGGCTGATTTGCTGGCCTTAATAAAAAAAGATCTTTTTAAAATAACCTAGTTATTCATATAACTAGTGTATCATTCAAATAACCTAGTGTATCATATTACAAGTTATTTTATTTTAGACTGCAGCCCATCATGACAGAACAGAACATGGTGCCAATTTTGGAAACAAGAACCTGTGGTACAGAGGAGGGAAATAAGGATTTGCAGCAAGAAAAGCAATCCTTATAGATGTTATTTGTTCAAAAATGTTTGTGCTATTGTTGACTGAAAGCAATATTGAGATGCAAAGCAGTCTTTATCCCTTAATAAATTCTTAATCTTAACTATTATGTGAACTAGTGAAAATTTTAAAGCCATAAACAAAGCAAATCAGCTTGTGCTCCTGTGCAAAAGGAAAGGTTTAATTACCATTTGGGGGTAAGACAACCATGGTGTAGCATTTGCAGCACATGCTTTCATGTGACTGAACTAAGCCTCTTAATACCTATCAGATGGAGGGTGCTCTACAAGATTTAAGTACCTTTTCCTGTGTTCATATACTGCATAATGAAGTTTTGATCCAATACCCTGAGAAGAGCTACAAGCTGCCTTTGATTTAAATAAAATATAATCTTCATTGATTAAAAATGGTTAAATGGTCTAGAGTATTATTATAACTTTTGGTAATATTATAGATATTTAATTAAAACAAAAATTATAGATTATTATTTTAAAGAAATCCAGATTATAGATTTACTGGTTACTTCATTAAGTCTGAAAGATTGTTATAAGAGGTATTTAAAATGTCCAGTTTAGTATATAGGTATATTCCAAATATAGTGGTTAATTTTTTTTTTGAAAGAAAGAGATACCTCTTTAAAACCCACAGGTTCCCCTGTGAACAGTAATTTATTATAAGTTATATGTGTTATTCAGTCAAGACAGTTACCTAATAGAGATCTACTAAATGCACACTGTAGTCAATAACTTATTCAGACAAAAGCAACCATCTTACAATAGGAAAGTTAGAAGAATATACATTTCCTGATGTAACCAATGGTCACGAACCTAGTAGTCACTGGATATCACTTTTTGAGCTACACGTGTAGATCTTGATAATAAGGGATAGTCTAGATAATGTCTGGTCCTGCCTTGAGTGCAGGGGACTGGACTAGAAGACTTCTCAAAGACCCTGCCAGTCCTATGATTTAAAAGGGCTTTTATCTGACATTATACTAATGTCTGAATTTCAAAAAGGAAGTTTAATTAGGCAGTTGTCAAGCAGTCGATGTATATATTCATGTTAGCTCTGCGAGGCAATACTGTACTTAGTTTAACAGTTCTAATAAGCATAGCAGCATAGTTTAGCTGTCACACTGTATGCAGGATTGACAGTCTGTTTCAGTATTCCATTCCTGAAGGCGATATTGTAGCTAACTAGCTAGAAATACTGGGTCTAATATATACATTCTGTAACTACTCCACTGAAGAAGTCAATAAGTTAACCAGGAATGCATTTGGCTCAATACATTTTGCTGAGTAGAGGTAATCCCTTTTTTCCAATGTCAGTTCTTGAATAAAAATCAAATATTTGACAGACCTTTGAGGATTTCCATCTTTAAATTTTTCCAACTTTATTCATAGACTCATAGAATCATAGAATATTAGAGTTGGATGGGACCTCAGGAGGTCATCTAGCCCAACCCCCTGCTCAAAGCAGGACTAACCTGTGATATTTGATTTCAAATAAAACCAGCATATCATCTGAATTATCAGTATAGCTAGAAACAGTTAGTAACACTGACACTATTTGTAATTCAGCCTCAAAGTTCAACCTCCTACTGAGAAGAAGGCAGCTTTCCGCAGACCTTATAAGGTAGCCCCACATCAGTTCCAAATTGAGAAGGATTTCTTCACAGACAATGTTGTTAAACTTAATCTAAAATTCTGCTGAACACAGCAACTAAGACCCTAGGCTGCTGGTGTGTTGAGATCACTGCCTTGTACTCCTCTGTCTGCATCAATTTGCTATCTCTTGCCTTATACTTCAATTGTAAACTCTCGGAGCAGGGACTATCTTTTTGTTCTGTGAATTTACAGCACCCCGCACAATGAGGTCCCAGCCTATGACTAGGGCAATTAGGTGCTACGATAATACAAACAATAAATTAAAATAATAATAAATTTGCATTGTGTACTGAAATTTTCACAGCACAAATACCAAATAGTTCCATAGCAGTTTTCACAGATTAAAAACAACTCTATAAAAATCCATCAGAAGCAAGGAATCATGCAATGGATTGTTTCAAGGTCATTGTTAGAAGCCTGAATATTGATTCAGATTAATAATGTAACAATAGCCCTGAAACTTGTCCTTTAAGGGACTGACCTCCAGTATTATACTTTCTTCCTATCTGCCCCATAAATTCCTGAATAATTTCCATTAAACAAACAGAGACTTAAAGACAGCAAACAAGGAAGGGGGAAAATGAGTTTGTGCCTTTCTATTGATTCTTTATGAAGTATCCAAGAAAGGTTCTCTTCCCTCCTCCATTGCCCCCTCCCCCCCAGCCCCGCTCTAGAAATACAGGTTTCTTCCCTACAAAACTAGCAATTACACTCCTTGAATAAACAGCTGAGAGCTCTGCACATACATTGAGGAATCATTCAAGACAACTTCCAGCAAGAAATGGGAAAATACGACTTGACATTTGTGATATTTTTGGAGGGGTAGAAGAGAGAGAAAAAAAAACAGCCCCTCAGGCCTTCCTAATATATCAAAGAAACTAAAAAAAGGTACAAATCCCTTTATGTTCTCATTTTCAGATCACCTTTACTGACGCGTGCATGTTCCTTCCGATGATACTAGAAACTCCTCACAGACTTTGCTCTATGGGACTAACTAGTCAAAAACAAGACAGAGAAATGTGTTTAGGACTTGGTAAACAAGTGCCTAGCAAGCACACTGTTGACACTTCTTATACAAATAAACCTAGAACCCAGGAGTAGTGGCAGCATGGTAAAGAGTGTGAAGATGAGAATAGGAAAAAGGCCACAAAGGGAGGAGTAAAATGAAGAGATTGGGATGAGCATAGGAAGGGGAAAAGAGAATGAAATGACAGCAGAGATGCAGCTGAAGGAAGTATTACATAGAAGCTTATAGGAGAGCTGGAATGGGCTGAAATTGATGTTATAAGAGATAGTGGGGGAATTCAAGGAGGAGGATGACATGGTCAGAGCAGTGGGAAAAGCAGATGATGCAATGGGAAGAGGTGAGAAGCAGGATGGCCACACAGACTGTTTCGGTAATCAAAATGAGATAAGACTAGCTCACAGATGGGTAAAGAAAAATTAGTCAGATGACAGAGACAAGATAGATATGGAGCGGTCAATGGAAATAATTTTGGCACCAGGAAAAGATGTTGGAGGGGCAGCTAGAGGTTCAAGAAAGGGTTGGGTGGATGTGTTCAAGAGAAAAATTAGGAGTTACCTTCATAGGACAGAGCACAGAATTGAATGGACTCCGAGAATGGGGAAGCCATGAAGGGTCAGTATGGTCTGAGAAAAACCAAGAAAAAGGGTCACAAAAATCGAGAGGAAAGTAGAGCATGAGAAAGTGATTAAGTGTTGAAGGTGGCAGACAGATACAGGAGGAGGAGACTAGAGGTGTCCCTTAGAGTTAGCTAGAAGCCAGTCATTGGTGACCTTAGTCGGGCAGATTCAGTGGAGTGGAGGCAGTGGAAGCCAGACTAGAAGAGATTAACCAAAGAGCAGGCAGCCAGGAAATCAAGACAGCCAAAAACAAAAACAAAACAAAATGCAAACAAAAAACCAACCCAAAAACTACACTGTTAAGGATTTTGGAAAGGTGAGAAAGCAAATAGGGCATAAATTAGAGGGTCATGTTAGTTTGTAGAATATTTTAATTTAAACTTGGTGAAGGGAGAACAAAATGAAACAGAGGAGAGAGAGAGAGCAGTTAAAGTTAAGAGTATTAGGGACAGCAGGAAATGAGAAGGGATGAGGTCAAGGGGCAGACAGAGTTTAGAAGCAGAAAGTAAGAGAGACTTCAGAGTCAGAAAAAGGAGCAAAGGAGGTGGGGGTAGAATTAAGCTTTTAGATAAATAGATCAGGAACGAAAAATATTCTAGGTCAATTTATTCAATGCAGAACTGGAATAGTTTTCTTTTTGCAAAACTTGACATTAATCTGCTCCAGTGAAAGCAATCCCTGACCAACTTTCAAAGGCAACTGAAGTAAATTAGTGGAGGAGGAACTGTAATTTACCTATCAGTCACTTTTACTTTTCATCCCTAGCATTTGGAAGCATTTACAGTTGCTAAAAACTTCTTGCCTCCAGGAATAGGTGGAGTTTCATATACCATACCCCAGACCAGGAAGTCAGTACAAATCAGGAAGGATTTGCTTCTGCCACTTAACCTTCACCTTATAGTGTATATTTTTAGGATAGGCTGGCAAGATATTACACTGGTGTCGCAGAAATAAGGGAAGAGAAACTTGTGTTTCAATCAGACTTTTCATAGCTACAAAATTTTTCATCTCAGGATCTGAAATTGCTTTACAAACATTAAGTAAAAGAAAAGAGTGGAATTATGCTACCTTATTGCTCAATACCTGAGTCTTTATGGAATCCCTTCAAACACGTATTTCATCTTTTTTTATATGAACGGTAGACCTCCTGGAAGCAGGGAGTTTGTCTACATACCAGTCTAAAGCACAAAGCACATTTGGGGCTTTATATAATGTATAATTATATACCTATTGACATGGTTAGAGGGCTGGCTGCACCTTTCCCTCCCCCCACTTGTGGTCTCTGAGTGCACCAAGTCTCAGGCCTTTTGCCTTTACCTATCCTCAGCTGGAATTCTGCAATTCTCCCCATTCGTAGACCAAGCACTGGGCTACAGTACCATGTACAACCACCATACTTATCTTGTACATCTGAATAAATTTGAGTACCCGTGTTCTTCTCTTCGGAAGTCGGCCTAACTTTTTCAGAAACCCCACCATGTGCTTATCTTAGTCTGGTTGCCCCAAACATCGCCTCTACCCTGCCCTCTCTTTTGAAAGTGTGTTCCTTCTAAAACCTTTTCATCTCCAGTATGTGTGGGCCTTTTCCTGCCCTGGTATTGTCTCAGAACATCCCTCAAGTATCTGCAGAGAAGTAATTTATCTTGAGCCATTCCTTCACTCTCTGCTTATCTTTACTTACAACCCATATTTATACAGTAAATGGTCCAAGATCCAGGTAAACATACAGCATTTATAAATTATTACAGAGCAGTTCCAATTCCATAACACCCATTATTACAGAGGTATAAACTGATGCACAGAAGAGTAAAGTGAATTGCTTACAGAAGAGTTAGTGACAGGACACAAGAGTCCCAATTCCCTAACCCGTGCTCTAGCCAACAGATCATGCTCATGACTACATTCACCCTCAGATGACTCCACAAAAGTTTCTGTCTTTCAGCTTGACCCCCCCTTCTTCTGATACAAGCCAATCCAATTAATCCAATTTCTGCTGAAAGTAACGGGAGTTGGACTGGTTTTAGAGCTACAAGATAAAACTTGTGCTTACACTTCCCACTTGTTTTAATGTCCCATCAGTGGACTGGTTCAAAGGATGTTACTTGGATTTGGCTCCAAACCAAGTTTTTGGTTTTTTTTAAAAAGCAAGCTTTTACAAAACTGAATGCCAATAGAAATGCTTTTAAAAAATCCAGCTGTTTTATTTTTAAAACCAAACTGACTTTGTTATTGTCCAGCCTGAAGGAAATGCAAAAATTAAACAAACATTACAAGAGCCAACTGGACTTCAAAAATCCTGAGATTTCATAATTTAAGGTGGGAAACTTTGTTAACCCCGGAAAATCAATTACAAAAATATTCAGCCATAACTGTGTTTCTCTCTTACTGAAAATTAGGTCAGTTTAGCGAAATTGCTCCAAGGTGTGAAAAATCCACATCCCGAGTGGCCTACTTAAACTGAAATAAATCCCCGTGAATTCTTCCATTGACCTAGCTACAGTATCTCTAGGGGAGGCAGATTACCTATGCCAATAGGAGAACCCCTCTTGGTGGCATAGGTAGCAGCTACACAGTAGCACTACAGTGACTGCAGATGTGCCACTGTAACATTTCAAGTGTAAACAAGCCCCAAGTGCTTATAAAATCCCCATCACTGTAATATCATAGTGCCTCATGGACATTCATGAATATATCTTCAGAAACTCCTGTGAGAGAGGAGCACATCATCATCCTCATTTTACACTGCGAACTGAGATACAGAAAGGTGAAGGGCCTAATATATGGAGATCCTGAGTATCCAGAATGCCCAGTCTAAGTCAATGGCAACTGGAAGCATTTGGCTCATCTGAGACTCAAATGCTCGTTTGCCCAATGTCACACAGGCAGACCAGATGTGGCGATCCAGCTCGCTCAAGTCCAAGTCATGTCTCAGTTCAAGGCCATCCTGCCTCTCCTTGCAGCCCACCCATTACCTGTTTTAACTGTAAGCGCCTCAGGGCAGCGAGCTGATCTTATTTGTGTGCGAAGCACCTCACACTTTTTGTGCCATCTAAACACGAACAGGATTACAACAGGATCCCAACATTCCCCCATATAGTGAGGTGGGGAAGCAGAAGCAGGCCTACTCCCTCAGTTAAACCCCACAGGGCGCCACACACTGACGGTGCAAAGGACATCACACCCTGCTGTGACCCGACCCAGCAATGCACCCAGAGCCATTTCGGATCTGGAAACCACTTGGCTCCAGAAACAAAGTACAGCGCCAGAGCCTCTGGCATGACCCCGCCCCCCGCTAGCTAAGCAGCCCCTGGCCTCCAGGGCTAAACCCTCCTATGGGCACACTTGCCCTCCCAACACTCCCCAGCTCGGCCTGGCCTGTGTGCTCTCCCTCAGGAGATAGAGGGGTACCGCTCCTCCCGCCTTTCCCCCATACACTGGGCGATCAGAAAGAGGCGGGAATATCCCCACTGGTCAGTCAGGAAGCAGAGGGCTGCCACCCCCACGAGAGAGCAGAGCCCAGTCCACCGACTTACCCGCCTCGAGCTCAGCGCGTTCCTATTGGCCCCTCTCGCTGTCTCTCCAGCACTACGTAAGGGAGAACCCCGCCCCCACTGCCGTTCGGCCGTTTAAACTGGTCTTCTAAGCCCCGCCCTTTACCCAACCGGCGAGTGAGCGTGAGGGGGAGGGGAAAGCGTCTCCGGGCTCGGCGCTCTGTGCGCATGCGCCAGTGGGGGAGGGGGGGAACGGGGGGAGGGTGGCGTCAGAGAGACGTAGGCGGAGCCGGGTAGGGGCGCGCGCGCTAGGGAGGTGAGGCCTGGCGAGGCGAGCGCGCGGCGAGCGACGGTTCCGGATACGAGGGCGCGAGGCGGGGGTGACTGACTGAAGGAGGCCGCCGCGGCAGCGGCTAGAGGAGCCTGACGCTCAGCCCCTCCCCCAGCCAGCCGGCCCTGAGGAGACGCCGGTTGCCGCCCGGAGTGAGAGAGAGAGAGAGAGATCGGCCGCCTGCCTGGTCTCTGCGCCTGTGAGGGAACCGGCCACCCCTTCCTCCGGGGCTGCAGGGTGGTACGGCTCCTCTCAGGGAAAGGGGGTGAATCCCCCCATCCCCCCTGGAGGAGAAGGGGGCCCAGGTGACGGCTTCTTCCATTCACCCCCTCCGCGCCATCGCCAGTGGGGCAGGAGCCTCCACCCAGGATGTGAGTGAGGAAGATCGTGCTTCGTCCCCACCCAGCCTGGGACGCCGAAGCCCGGACCCGGACGCCTGGCGCCGATGTGACGGCCACGCACCCGGCTGCTGCCGAATCGCGATTCAGGGAGGGGGAAAAAAAACCCGCCTCTAAACACCGGGGGGGGGGATCTCAGCATCCCGCTACCTGCCTCAGCTCAGCCCCACCGGGCCGGGGGGCAACGCGCTTGCAAGAGGCTGCTTAGCTTTCCCTCGCAGGAGGCGGAGTGAGATCGTGCGACGCTGTCGTCCTTCGCACCCTCTGCGGGTTTCCTTTTAGTTTTGGAACATTGTTTTTTGGGAAGGGGGGGGGGAGGTGCAATGTCTTTCTTTAACTTTCGTAAAATCTTTAAGCTCGGGAGTGAGAGGAAAAAGAAACAATACGAGCACGTCAAGAGAGACTTGAACCCGGAGGAGTTCTGGGAGATCATAGGAGAACTGGGAGATGGGGCTTTTGGTAAAGTGTTCAAGGTAAGAGAGAACTTGAGAAGTGGCAGCTAAGCCCGTGTGATTGTTGTTTCTTGAAATAACCGAATCTCCAGCTTGCCCTTCTGTAAGGCCTGTCATCTGAGGCTCTCAAAGCATCCTTGTCACAAGTAAGTATTATGCCCGTTGTCCACTTTGGGAAACTGAGGCAGATAGGTTGTGATTTGCCCAAAGTCACATAGCTGAACAGTGACAGCCGGCTGAAAGTCCTAATCATCACAAAGAATCATAGAAACTGGAGATAGAAAAGACCTATTAGGTCATCGTCCCGCCCTCTCCTCCAACCCCGGCACTGCTGAGTTGTTCCTTGCTTCTGCATTTTGTTCTCCAGTGTTTTGTTCAGTCTGGCTTTTAATCTCTCAAGGGGTAGATTTCACTAGTAAGAATAAGTTCAATTTTCTTTCCTTGACTTCTTTCTGTAAAATACCAAATTTAAAAGTAAAATTGACTTATATGTCTCTTGAGTGCTGATCCTGTGATATTTTTAATGAGGCCATTTGCCTTAATAGAATACCTTGTTCCCTTTTAGGATTGAATTAAATTCCCCGGTGTTTTTCTTTTTAAATAGAAGGAGTTGTGTGCTGGCTGTCCTAACTAGTTTCAGTGGCTTGATTTAAAATATTGAAATATAGCAGTATAAATTTATATTTTTATAGGCTGCTTACTATCTTCAACTTCACAGAGGAAGCCTACATTGTAATAGTTTAGATTTGTTTGATAAAGACACTATATGTCTTTATGAAAAAAGACAGATGTCAACAAATAAACCCATGCCTTCAAACTTTCTTCTCTGTTGAAAATAGGGGCTTTGGGTTTCACATGGAGCATCAGTGCCTCTAGTTTTATGGAGTGCATGTTGTTTTTTGTTTGTTGGTGGTGGGGAGAGAACTGCGTCCTCAAGCTCATCAGGAAACAGACATGGTGCAGGAAGGTGATACCTTGAGCTAGTTCACAGGACAGGAATAAAGTGTAGAAAAGGGGATACCAGATGCATTGTTGCTGGAAAGTAACTAATTGTTTCAGTCAAGAAGTTTTCATTTTTAAAATACTATATTTCAATGGGAATACAAGATAGTTTACACAGTTTCTGTACCTTCCAGCAAAAGGCAGCTATACTGGAAACAAACAATTTTGCATTTTCTTACATCTTTTTTCAAACTGGTAAAGGCAATAACACTTTCCATTAACGTTTTTGTAAGTTAAGTAGTCTCTATTGCATGCTTCCCTTCTCACTAGGTGAGCAAACCTGTTCTAATTGCAGAGTCTGGTTTTCAGAACTCTTCTATGTAAACAACACCCTTTTAATGGAGACACAGAAAGTTGATTATTTTATTTTTTTTAAATCAAAGTTTAGATTTTCAAAGCAGTATAGGGAATTGGTATGGCTTCTAAGAAAATGAATGGATGATGTGTATCTAAATCCTTGAGATGGTTTTGAAAATCTCAACCAAATTTTCTGATGTAGCCGAAATAGCTTGTATGAACTCAACATTTTTTTTTTTTTAAACTTTGTGGATTTTTTTCCCCTTCTGATTATTATAATCTTCTTCCCAGTAGGGGAGAATGGCCAGGCCCAAGAGCAACACCACTAAACATGCTCTGGCCCATCCCCTTCCATGTGCCTACACATCTCTTCTCTTTAGCCGCTGGTGGTAAACAGCTTGCAGGACCTGGGTAAAATCATGCAATGAGCTCCCCTGAGAGAAGCGCAAGTGATGTTGTCATACTAGTGCATGATGCAGGAAGTGCAGTTGACCAACAGAACAGTGAAACTGTGCATTTTGGTATTTTGTGTATGAACAAAATAAGCATACTAAAAAGAGATTTTTTTTCCTGCTCCTCTGCATTCAGAAAGCAAAACTTTTAAATGCTGAAGTTGTTCACAATTTTCACACACAATTGTCAAACTAAACATTTTTTAAAGATTTTTTTATTTTAGATTATAATATTCAGAATTACACTTGGAATTCTACAGTCTTGTTACTTGTGCTCTCACAAACTTATTTACTTGAATGTAAATATGTCAATTTTTGCATATTTTAACAGTACTGAAAACTCCCTTATTTTTAAAAAATGGGAAAGAGGCAGATATCTATCAGCAGAATTGGTCATATTTTCTGAGGAGTTCAACTGGTTTCTATTTATAGTTTGAGAGGAAGATGTCTAAACTACACATCCTAAATATCGTCCAAGGACCAACATATGTATTGCAGCTTGTTTACTGAGGCTGTTGCACAGAAACTTCTTAGTTCCAAGTGTTAGAGTATGTCACACTCTTAACTCCTGGACATACACTTCTCTGTTTAGAAGCTGCAAGGATAACATATTGGACTCTAAAAGTATTAGAAGCATGTTGTAGTATTTCAACAGAACAGAGTTGTCACCTTTTTAAAGACAATTTGTATTTAGTCATTTATAAAGCAATGAATTCATGCCAACACATTTTGGAAAAACTACCTCCCCTTCTCCCTCTCAAAAAAGATATTTATTTTCGTGACCATGCCATTCTTTGCTAAAGTCACATGCTTTAATAGCGTGTATATATACTAACTGCATCTTGAATACCAGTAAATGATTAAATTACAAAGCAAGTATAAATAAATCTGCTGAAAAGTGATTAGAACTAAGCTTTATCTGGCATCCAGAAGGGGGTGAGGCAAATAGAGCTGTTTAGTCACAATACCATTCTGAAGCTAGCAGCCATACCATGTTAAGTAGATCCTGGATCTCGAAGTCTTCTACCCAGTGAATCTAAATCAAGCCACTCTTGTTATCTTGCACAAAAGTGGTGAAGAATACTCAGATGTTTCTCATAGAAGTATTAGTTTTTATGGCAACCTGAATGTCAAAAGCTTAAGGGAAATAACATATCACTTCCATAGCACAGTTTTATCTGCATTGGATTTAAGTAGACTAAAACATCTTTTTATGTAACTATTAAGACCCTAGGAACCTATGTGTGAATGTCCCTTTTCTCAGTGTTTCAGCAGATTTGCAAAAAAAGAACAGTAAAGTCAGATTTTGGGTTTCTTGGGTATTTAATGCAAAACATAGATCAGGTTAATTATTTGCTATAGCTTACGTTTAGAAACATCTTTTAAGTAGTCATAATTCATTTTCATTTGCAAAATACATTTAAGCAGCACCCCCAAAACAACTTTTTTCCTTGACCATATTTGTTACTATTGGTCATTTTATTAATATAAATGTATTTAATACTGGATATATTTACCTAACAAAATTGTTATAGTATTTAAGATATCTAATTTGTAGATTAAATATTTTTCTGCTAATGGCAAGGTTCTTTTTTTCTTCCAAATCATTTATCCCATTCCAGTTCAGTTCAGTTTTATTAGATTACATGTGGCATATATCTTTTGCAAATACAAAAAGGAAAACATACACAATCTAAAACAAAAACATCCATATAATACGTTAAAATGTCAATCAGAACTGCATAAAAACTCTCTTTTGTACAATGCTAAAAGGGCAAAAATTGCCACCGATTTAATTACTACCAGGGATTAAGAAAATAATAAAAACATTTATCTTTTGAGATGATGTTAAAAGTACATGTGCGCACACACTCACACAAAGAGTTAAAAAAAAAGAGATAAAATCCACTGTGCTTTCAGAAGCTGGAAAATTCTACAGTCCAAAAAATAATGAGGTAGGTCTTCCAACACTCCAGATTTACATGGGTGAAAACAAAGATGTGATGGAACTTTTCCATATCTGCCTTTAAGGACAGTAAATTCCATGGTTTGGAAACTTGATTAAATTAGAGTTTGATAACTCATTCAAATATGATTAAAAAACATGGCCATCTTCAAAGTGAGAACTAAAAGGCAAACTTAGACTCATGAATTATAGCCAGATCTTGTCAGATAATATCTTTCTCTCTCTGTTGGAGTAGTTGATGACATTGATTAAAATATATCGACAATAAGTGAGTAATAGAAAAACTCAACCTAGCTATAATAAATCAGAGAATCTTATATGATGGAAATAAGGAATACTCAGGTTTTCCTCCATCTCCTACAGGCGAAGATGGGGCAATCTATAAACTGGAAACATACAGATCTTAGACCAAAATTTAAGCTCTACTACATACAAATGTACTACTAAAAACACCTACCTTGGCACATAAAAACAAGGTGGGGGGTAGAAATTGGAGGAATTAAGTCTCCTCAAAATTATTTTGAATCATCTCTAAGGCTGAAATTTGGCCTCCGAACCAAACTACAGCCCCATAGAGAATCTGCCATATTATTTCATCATTAACAATTCTTGGTGCTGGGGCAACTCTATTCCCATCATGTAAACAGCTAAAACAGCACTTCTTGAGCAGAACTAAGGGCCTTTTGTTTAAAGCCTTTATGATAAGGTGATGAACGGCCCAAATGATTAAAATAAATGAGTAAAAGCAGAGACTTGTTCTACAAAGTGGCTTTCTATCTTTCACTCAGTGTGCAAAGGATTCTTCCGAAAAATTGTGATAGTTTTATTTTAATTGAGAACCAGGTCTCAAAGTACAATAAAAAGAAAAACAAGATCATAATTGGCAGAGGTCTCTTGAAGTTTGTGATAGAACAACCATGTCATCTGCATATAGCAACAAGTGTTATCCTGATTCAATAAATAGTAAAATTTTCTGATCCTCGAAGTATTTGTACTGGTCTGCTCAAGTCTTCTTAGCCCTACCTGGCTGAAATGGGCTATCCATGCATTAAGTTTCATTAACTTTATCAAATTCTAAATAACATTTAGAAATATCTTTCATACTAGTTAGATAAAACTTCTAAATAGTTCCATTAAAAACTAATATTCCCACTACAAATCTCTCCCAGCTAGATCAGAGAGGCTACATAACTGAAGACTGCTGCTGCTTTTTCCCCTCTCATAGGGATTTAGATTGGGTAAGCCTTTTCATTCTAATTAGTTTTCAGCTACTCAAAACTCTTAAAAACTTCCAGGAAGAGGTGTTTTGTTTGTCTGTCTGTCTGTTTGTTTCCTTTCAGGTGTGGTGTTCTCTGGGGGTTGAATTGTTTAGGGAGTTTGAACAAAAGCGGTGCAGTTATTTTTGAGTATGAGGAGAGTGGAGAGGAAACACTTTCCCTGTTTTTGTTTTTTTAAATATTTTTGAAATTGGTCAGGGAGCTAGCCCTCAATGAGAATTACTTTTTTAGTGGGGGGGAAAAAAATTCTTTGATTTGATCAAGATATGACTCATTGAAAAAGTGTTCTTAGGGCTGGTCTACTCCAATTTAAATTGGTTTAGAAAGTGATTTGGTTAAATTGGTGAAACCCTTTATGTGGTCCCTTTTATTTCAGATTAAAAGTGCCGTATATTAATTTTAGTTTAATTCAGTAAGGAATTGATTTAAACAAAATCAATATAAGGAACTCTTAAAATGAAATTAAGAGCTATCACTTAACAGGTTTCACCAATTCACTTTCTAAGAGCTTGAGAATATCAGGTAAGAATAAGGCAGTCTTTGCCATGATGAAGCAGTCAGAAACTGTCTTGTTGTATGCTTCCTTGTTGCCTCTCACTTTGCGGTTTTGAGAAGGAATGGGTAGAGCAGGAAATACCTACAACTAATAAACTATTGCTTCAGAATTTTACTATTTATATTTTTTTTAATGGCTCCCTCCTAAAGATGGTCATCTTTCTTCTTTATAAAAGGGTTCTCTTCATCATACCCAACCCAATTAAGTGTTTTAAATAAGCAAGATATAGTACAAGTTGTTTAATGCCCACCTCATTTTGTCATTTGGTATATGTGAGTGAAGAACTATGGGTCCTGATTATATGAGCAATGTTTTGTCTATATTTTACTCTTGAATGCAGTGAACACTCAGGGCACAGAGGATAAATATAGACAATGTTCATGATCACTCCCTTTCCTTTACCAGGGAGTCATCTTTTCCAGAGAGTGAGGTCAGCTATATAAATTGTTCTGACACACTAGTTAAGTACTTTTTTTGAAATAGGAAACTCTTACTTTGATTTCTGAAGGGTTTTCTAGTACTCTTATCACCTATACTTACAAAATTTCTAACTTTTAAGGACCAGAAATCTATGCATAGTCTATTATAGTTAATATGTGTAACATCTTGAACTGTTACTGACATTTTTATTCTTCAGAGTTTGTATGTACTTTATATAGTAGGACAGATGCAATCATTTAAGGTTGTACAATGGTTTCCATAATGAAGTCCTATTTTCAGGCTGTCATAACTTTGAACAGTGTTTAAGCATTACATTTTTCATGATCTGTTGTTCATGAAGTTGTATTTTCTTGAATGTTCCTCCACTTCTGAGGGAGAAAAAGCTGAAAAATTCTTGATTTTCTTGCTTTTAACAGGCCTTACATTTAAGTGGCTAAAAGTTTAGAGTTGCATCTTTGGTATGAAAATAGTCCTCAGAGGAGCAATACACATGCATTCTAGGTGAAATTGTTTTACATTTGATTAAATTATGAAAATCATATTTGAGAGAATATGCTGTACATGTGTATATTTGTTTTGGATTATTTAAGTGGTGCAAAGAAAGACTTTTTCCACTTTCTTCTTTAGTTAGGGAACCCTAAGGATGGAGCTCCTGAGTTGGGAGAATGAGTTCTGTTCATCCGAGACTGTACAGATGGCTCCCTTTCAGTGGTAGTTTTGTCTAGGAATCTTATCCATTCTTTTTGTGGTATAAACATAAGTATGAAAACTTTGTATTTTTCTTTCTCTCTCAAAAAAAGTACTTTATTTTCATTTTTATTTCCAGTGCATAAAGAAAATGATTTCATTTTCTCTGTCTTCCCTCCACTCTGGCTTCATTTCTACCCCTACCCAAGGTGGTGGAATGCCTGAAAAGAAGCTGAATCTTCAGTTAGATGTATCTGGAGTTTAGGAAATAATACTTTCCTCTTGTATAGGACTTTTCATGAAAGGGACATGAATGGAAATGTAACAGTTCCCAAAAACCTGAAGTCAGATGATCCACTTGCCTTTTAAAAGTCTGAACAGAGGTCTACAGTTGGGCCTCAGAACTCTGAGGCATTGTCCTGGATCAGTCTTTGGAACAATCAGAAGAAGCATTTTATAGTATTTTAAATTTTAAAGATATTTTTGTGTTGAAGATGTTCATACCCCTTATTCCAAACAGGTAGTGCATCACCAGTACTGGTATAGACAGGGTTCAGACCTTTTTATCATTCTTTAACCCTACTCAGAGCATCATAGTAGAAGAACTTTTGCCATATTTACACTATAGGTTCCACCACTGGTGGAGTGTTAAACATGGAACACAACTCATGAAAATTTCTAAGGTGAAGAGGCTTAACTGTTCTCAAGTCTGTGTGGAACCAAGTCTTGTTTAGGGGACTGTTTAAATATATATTTGTTTGCCTTCTTGTTAAGAAAAGACACAAAGGTCTATTTATTATCAGCTAACCCTAGCAACTGAACATAGTGACAGTATAGTGATCAAGAGGCCTTAAGTGATTCAAGAAGGAAATGAGTCATAGTCTACGATACATGTTTTGGGAAACCCTGGGTCTTGTAAAGGGTATTCTTGTCCAATGGCATTAGTCTTTCTGCAGCCTTGTTAAAGGGTGGCTGGTAGCATGTAACCAAATCATTCCTGACTCAAGGAATTTACACCCATTATTTTTTAAAGCCCTGGAGCCTGAAGTATCCTTTTAGTATTTTTGCCTTTTTTTAAAAAAATAAATAAAAACAAGAAAACTCCTTAGGTAATGAAATTAAAAATGTATATGCTGATGTCAGGTTACACAGTTACATCAAGAAATAGCAACATTAATTATATGCATACTCTTACCTCTTTTTGTGCATCTCTTTTGATAGTCTATCATATTTTGCCCAAACACTTAAGTACACTTACCATCTTCCAGTAGGAGGTACAACTTTCTGTAGGCCAGTTCATTATATTGAACTATGTAAACAATACATGGTAAACCAAACATTTCAAGTAAGTGAAAATGTGTGCTAGCATTCATAGCATTGTAACTTAATTCTAAACCCCTAACTCTTTTAATGATTGACCATTATCTGTGCTGCTTCATTAAATACATGTTGTAGTAGCTCCCTATAGTACTTTGTACCGTTAAATATTTAATACTTTTGACGTTTGCACACAGCTTTGGGATGCTTTACAGAAAAAATCAATATTAATTTTATTGGTGTAAATAGAAATGTTTAACATTCAAATCCGTAGTGTACAAGTATATCTATTTCCACTCAAACAATTTAAGAATGCTTAAAAGAAAGCACATCCAAAATATGCAGAAAATAATTAGTGTTGTTTGTATCCTGACCTGCCATAAAACTTAGCTACACAAGATTCAGAACAAGGAAACATAAAATACAGGTGGAAAATTAGACTTCATTTGTATTGAGCAACATCTTCAGGTACTGCAGTAACAAATTACAGTTTAGAAATTTGTGTCCAAAGGATAACTAATATTGAGTATGTAATGCACGTATACTTACAAAATGCATATATTAGATAATTTACATAAACCAGAAACCTACAAGGATGAGTACTGAAGAATGGTAAATTGCAAGATTCTGCATATGTGCAGCTTAGCTTGTAGAATACATTATGCTGTATTAGAAAAATATGATCATATAACAAACTCTAAATGCATAGACACAGTTGCAGCATTAAGGTTGAGCATTCAACCTTAACATTTCCGATGTATATTTAACAGTTTTTCACATTGCATGTTGCTTATATGTATAAATACATGTGTGTTTATACAAAACACACAGTTCTGAAAATAGTTACTCAGGAGGAGCTGGAGAGATCCAGGCTGCTTTCCTTAGGCTCCTCAGTTCTTTTTTTAAAAGTCCATTGTTGTTCTTTCCAATTTCATTCATTCATTCTTTAACTCTGTAACAACAAATTGAAACAAATCTTATTTAAACCTAGTTCCACCCAAAATCTGGTTACAGGATGGTGCTTTACCACCCTCAGCATATCATCATATATATATATATATATCATCATGATAACATCTGTTTACTTTTATTAATTCTAATAGCTTAGCTGTCGAGAAGAAAGTGAACAGAGTGAAATTAAAACATTGTGCTATGATACAGTAGCCAAACCAAATTAATTACTTAATTTGCAGTAGTGTGCAAAATGTCCCCAATCCCTTTTTAAATGCAGAGGAAGTCGGAGTTCCATCCCCCAAAAGCTCACAGTTTTAAAGAGAGAACAAGTCAATCTTTTATGCAGTTAATACTGTCCATTCTGAAATCTAAAGCATGTTAAACTGAATGAGACAGTTTAAATAAGTGGAATTTTATTTAAAATTAATATGGGCTGGTATACTTTTCATTCATTTCATATTTCAGTAAAAACCTCAGTTTTATTTAAATTAATGTAATCCAAAATTCTAAAATAACAGCAAAGAGCAAGTATAGTCAAAATCAATTGTGTTACTTACTGCCTAGAATCTGCCAGCCTAGAGCTTATTAAATTACTCCTGTGTCAAGTCTGTTTCAAGTAGGGCAGGGATTAACTACTGCTTTTCTCTAATGACCATTTTTTAATCTGCCTAGTTTTCTTACAGCTTCATAATGAAGGCAATTGCAGTAGCAACTGTCAACTTGTCTCCTTTTATTTCATTCCTGTTCTTGAGCAAAAGATGAGCAGTTATTTCTTGGTTGAGTAAAGCAAAATGTCAAACTGTTCTTCACAGTCAAAGAACCCAAAAATTTAATACTTAAAGCACTGCGTCTTGTCTTGAGAAATATTCAGCCTAGCCCTTGACTCTCCCTCCAGGAAGCAGTCCAGCGAGGAAAAGAGCTTTAGCTCTGGCCAGGATACAGTAAGCTTGATAAGACTTGGACTGTGCATTTATTCTCACTGGGCCCCACAGGTCCAATGATACTCTGAGCACAGAATTATGCTCCAGAATCAAAGCTTTCTTTAAAGAGTAACGTGTTTCTAATTCTTAACTCAAGTTAGTTCATGGTAGCCAACGCAAGTTAATATCCTAGTGAAGAGAAGTCAGTTTGCAGTTTTCAGCTGAGTTAACTGGTCGAGGTAAAACCTAGGCTTGCTCATAGCAGGTCGAGGTAAAGACTAGGAGAAAGCTTAGGGTTTACTTTAATCTGCCTACTTGGGTAAAAACTGCAAATTGACTTGACTTCACTAGGATTTTACCTCTTGTTGGTTACCGTGTATTAGCTAACTTGGGTTGAGTATACCTTTTTTCCTTGTGAAAATTACTCCCTAAGTCTGTAAATAGCCTGAAACAGTAGCACAGAGATGTGAACTACCCATTTATCTCAATAGGGTGGTGACTGAAATATAATATCCATTTAAATGTCAATACTGTTAACTCTTTCACTACTGATAAGTTTAGCAAAAATGTCTGTTTTAAGGGGCTGTGCTACCCTACAGACACTATACCAGCATAGTTGTGTTGACATACTCCTGTAGTGTTGATACAATTTAAACCGATAGAAGGGTTTTTCTGATGGTGTAGGAACATCACTTCCACAAACAAGATTACCTATGTTGATGGAAGCCCTCTTTCAATTGACATAAGTGTGTCTACAGAGGGGGTTATGTCAGCAGAGACAGCTACATTGGTCAGTGTGAGTTTTTTCCATACCCTGACTGAGGTATCTATGCCTGAATAACTTTTCTCCCATCTTAAACTTCCTCCTGTATCTGGCGTGCCAGCATCCCAACAGTCTTCTAGCTAGCTAACTAAACTTCCAGCTTTGCCTTACAACCTTGCTGCTGGAATTGTGTTGGTAGAACAGAAAATTGCTACATATTGAAAAGATTGGGGCAATATAAAATACATTTAATATAAAAATATGAGCAGCTATGCATATTTAACTCAAATCACTAGTCACTTTTGAAAAGCTTGGCCTTATACTCTAAAGGCACCAACCAAGAAAAACAGAACTAAACAAAATGAAATTATCAGGGAATGGAGTGTAGCCATTAGACCAAGAACACTTTCTCAAAGTGATGGGTTTTCAGTATTTCTTGAGTGTGGAGGCACAAGATTCCTCATTAATGTTACTTGGGAGATTATTCCAAGCATATATGCCCAGTTTTTCATTTCACTGTTTTCCCTCTGCTTTTTAAATATGCTACAGTAAACTCTGCTCAGGGAATGAAACATTTACAAGATGTCTACAATTCATGACACTAAAGCTCCTTGTGACAGGATAATAGAGAAGTTGAGAAATCATGAAATACAGCTGTAATGCCTTGGGGAGAGGTGTACCCTACTCAGCCACTTGCAGAGAAAGGGTGGTCCTGGGATTGATTTAAAAGTGGAAATACCAAATGAGACAGTCCCTGCCTCAGTGAGCTTTCAGTCTAAGGCCTTGTCTACACTTAAAAAATAAGTCGACCTAATATAAGTCAAAGTACAACAATCACTGTAATTACAGCAGTGGCTGATGTCCGCATTGCCCTCCTTCGTGGAGTGGGTCTTCACCAGGAGTACTTCCACCCACCTAAGAGGCAGTGTAAGCCTCATCTCTCAGCTCCCTGCTGGCAGCCCACAGGCTCCCTGTGGACTGCCCCCATCCCCTCCCCAACTCCACTTTCCTTGCTGGGAGCTTGGGGAAGCCAGCAGGGACTTCTCCCCTCCCCTTTCCTGGCCGGGAGCTGGGGACTTCTCCCATTTCTCTGCCAGGAGCTGGGGGAAGCCATGTGGGGCTTCTCTGTTCCCAGCTCTCCCCTGGCATGGCTCAGCAGTGTAATTGACAAGGCTAACCTAGCGGGGAGCATGTAAAGAAGCTTGCAGCATCGGGGCATCTTGCCCTGCGGCCAGCCGGGAATGGGAACCATCCGCCTGGGCTGGCAGCAGCCCAGACTTGGGCTTTCTTGTCAACAAGACTGACAGCGCCCCAGCTGATGTAAGGGGATGCAGTGTCTACATTGACATTGCGTCACCCTAATTATGCAGACAAAAACCCTACACCACTCGTTGAGGTGGTTTTATTTTGTCGAAAAAACAAGGCAGTTTTGGCGGCAGGAGGTTGATTGCACTGTATATGCCCCCTCTGTTTTGTCGACCTGGCCTAACAAAAACAAGACTCAATCAGTGGATGTAACAGAAAGAATTGGGGAAGGAGGATGAGGAATAAATACAGTAATGAGCTTCTGTCTGATGAAAGGGAAAAAATATTCCCTCCACACTGAAGCCTCCTGGCTGTTGCCAGATGCCAGGGTACATGAGTAGTTTTAAGCAAAATGGCAATATAAAATTGTCATAATTCTCTTAAAAGGAACATTTTTGCAACAATATGAACATTTTGTACACTGGTATGAAACATTTGTGTTAGTTGCTCTTGTCAGGCAGAAGTAGTCAATTATGAGGATGATTGGTCTTCCCCATTCCTGAATTCACCATTACCCACTCAGCAATAAAGGAGTTTTAATAGACAATCCATAATAAACAGTTTGATAGTTATAGCTCCTGCCCCTTAATTGTAAAAACCAATTAGTTAACAAAAGATACAAAACTCCAGAACTAGCTACATAAAACTAGTACCTAAAACTATCATAACACCACAGTTATATCAGAGAAGGACATCAGTTGTGTGTCTGCAATGCATAAACATATGCACAAATAAAAATTCCAATTTAACATAGCTGCAAAGTTTGCACAAGGGCAGCCATTTCCTCCTTAGACATTTTGTGCATAAAGCTTTCCAGCGGGTTTTATATAATTTTATATTTATCTTGTATTTATTTCAACCAATTCCAATGCACTTTATGAACTGATACAGGCTGCCAGAGGAATTACTGTATATACCACTAGTGTGTGGCTGCATTATAAATTAAATACAGTAAGTGTATAAGCACATACTATACAACAGCATTACAAAACAGATTAGAAGACATGAAAAAGGAATACCGTAACAGAAGAGTTTGAATTTAAGTAGGTATAATGTAATAACCCAACTTGGAATTTTGTCATATACCAGTGTTAATACCCATACAGTTATGAATAGTCACATGGGATCTTTAATGAACCCATGAATTGGGGCCATCTCATTTGAAGGAAAGCATTTTAAGCACCATATTGCTCCTAAACCTATGCTGGGACAATGGTTCACCTTTGAATCTTAGTGAAGAGTCCACCTACTGAATTCTGAACCCCATTTTTGTAGCAGTAGGTGTTCCTTAGAGACCTGTCATCCAAGTGGTGGCTCTCTCCTGGTTTCTCTTGTGTGATCTGGCACCATCACAAACTAATTGGTATGGCTGCAGGCCATATTGTCAACACAATCTACCTTTCCGACTTGAGAATATATATATGTAAATCTTATTTCTTTGTATCAGTTTCAGTGTAAACTTCATAAAAGTAACAAGACAAAATCAAAATACATATTTTCTGGCAAGTCATAGACTAATATTTTTAATCTAATTTTGCATCTCTTGTTAAATCAACATCAGTAGAGAATTGGGCAACAATGTTTGTTTATATCTTTATTCATAAACTTTAGAAGATCTGTGAAACACTAGCTTAAATATATCATATTGTGATTTTCTTTAATTACTGTTGTTCAGTTTTAAGTTTGTTTACAATTAGTTTATATTTAAAAATAGCAAATTATTTTTAAAATTTCTGAAAGTTTGTGGAAAGGAGCAATTAAGCAATACCCTTGGAACCAATTAAATATTTCTTTCCATTTTACTACTTGTAATATTCTAAAATTCAATTTCTTCATAAACTAGTTGATTTAAGATTCTAAAGAGAATTATTAATCAGTTTCTAACGCTTATATAAGAAACTAAGACATGGTAATGCTTTTTTCTTTTGCAAGTTGATAGCACACCCTACTTCCTCTTCATTAGCTCAGAAGTAAGTTTTTATTTGAACAAAATAGCTTTTGAGCAAATAAGTGCTATGTACAAGGTCAAAGAATATGTTTAGAACAAGCCTCGTAAGAAAAACTACAAAAGCCAATTTCCATGTGGTATTGTTTGTCATATTTTATGATTAATATGGAATTTTATTTTGCCGCTGTTTTATAAAAGTATGGATTAGTTTGTTTTTCATTAAAATATCTTTTTGTAAAGCATTGCTAGTCTTAATTTAGCATGAGCATGTCTTTGTAAAAGGCATTATTTTAACTAGCTATTGCTCACTTTAGCAAGGTAGAAGGGTGCAGTGCTAATACAATGATGCATCTTATTTCATTTAGTCTTCCAGATCTAGCCATCTACCTCTGCTTTCGCACATCACCTCATAATCTTTTAATCTAGTTCAAATTACAGTATCAACATCAATTATTAAACAATTCCAATTCCCCCCAAAACCCTCATACTTGGACCTCGTAGTATGTATCTCTTATATAACCAACTCAATTGAATAACTTGTGCTATACCCCTTCCCCCTTTACACAGATACCAAAATTTACTACTTCGCTTGTTCATCCTCTTTTCCAGAACATTAATATATTAAATATCACAGTCCTAGTATAGATCCTTGGGCACTTGACTGTTATCCTTCTGCCATATTGGAAATAGACCATTTAATTCCACTTTGTTTTCTGCTAGCCAGTTTCTAAACCATGACTGTGCTTTATTTCTTTCTGTGACTACACAGTTTCCCTGAGTAACCTCTGGTGAGGACTTTGACAAAGAATTTAATTGGTCTGTCAAAAAACCTGTCAGTTTGCTCTTTTTTATCCACTATTTTGCTGACATGTTCAATCAGTTGTAGATTGGAGAGGTACAATTTTCCTATCCAGAAGCCAAGATGTTTTTTCTATATAATACCATGTTCATCTTGGTGTTATATAATGCTATACTATAATTGCAGTCAATTTACCTGGTGCTGAAGTAAGTTTATCTGGCGTGTAATTCCCAGAATTACCCTGACACCTTTTTAAAAGAAAGTAAATACTTGTTATCCTCCCCTTCTCCAGTATAGCAGTTGATTTTAATGAGGGATTATGTACTTTACCTACTGCTTTTACAAGTAGCATCTAAGATTACTATAACTGAAAGATTAGAGAAAAATCTATTTTATCAGTTATTTAATTTGCATCTCTGACAGCATTTTTCGTACATTTTCACTCTTTCCATAGGGTAGTCAGTCTTTTTCCATAATGAATTGTGTTGATATGTGATGCAGCAAGAAGAAAGAGAAAAACACTTACAAATAAGTGATTGTAAAACCACAAAAATTGTCAGTTTCTTCATGCCAGTGTATTACCTGAAACTGCTGTTTCTGGTTTTTAATTGACTACATTTAAATTCCAGAGGGGTAGCCATGTTAGTCTGTATACAGCAAAAACAACGAAAGTCCTGTAGTACCTTAAAGACTAACAAATTTCTGCGGGCATAAGCTTTCGTGGGCTGCAACCCACTTCGTCAGATGCATGAAGTGGAAATCACAGATAGGAGGTATATATATACATCCAAGGGTAAGAAACAACAATGGGGAGGGCAAGTGCTAACAAAGTCCATTCAGTTAGAGTAGATGAGGCCTATTCACAATCGTTGATCAGAAGGTGAGAATGTGTGAACAGTGACAATTACTTCTTATAATGAGATAACCATTCCAAGTCCCTGTTCAGACCCAGTCTGATTGTGTCAAGTTTGCATATGAGTTGCAGCTCTGCAGTTTCTTGCTGAAGTCTGTTTGAAGTTTTTTTGTAGAAGTATGGCAACTTTCAAGTCAGCTACAGAGTGTCCTGGGAGATTGAAGTGATCTCCTACTGGCTTATGGATGTTACCATTTTTTATGTCTGATTTGTGTCCATTTATTCTTTTGCGTAGTAACAGTCTGGTTTGGCCACATCATAACCACATCAGCCATGCCATAAGGAGCTCATTCACCTGCACGTCTACTAATGTAATATATATGCCATCATGTGCCAGCAATGCCCCTCTGCCATGTACATTGGCCAAACCAATTTGTTAGTCTTTAAGGTGCTACAGGACTCTCGTTGTTTTTACATTTAAATTATTTTTCTTTAATATGAATGGGATTTCAAAATATATAAATTTAGGTCTCATTATTAAAAGCTTTTAATAAAAGATTATTTTTGACTAATCTGCATTGATATGGAAAGACAAATGTGTGTGCCAAATTTGGCCCTGATCTTCCAAACATACACACAACTAGTTTAATTGTTTTCAATAATATAGCCCATATGCATAAAGCAGGATTGAGGCCTGTGTTAGTCTGGCCATGATTGGTCAACATCTAAAAGGCCAAAGAACTACTGAAAAAACACAGGGATACAATAAGGTTAAACAAACATGCAGATAGCATACAATAGTACACCCTACTCCAAATACAACTGTGGAGCAGAACCGTAATAAGTACAAAAGTAATGTTGATCCAGTAGTGTTGTTGGTATGGAAACAGCTCTGAAAACAGTCATGTGACAGCCACGAAGGCTGCAGTAGCCCATAATATCATAATAAGGGTGTACATTGGGCCTCTGAGTTGAAACCTGGTATCATCATTGTACCAGCAATATCCCAAACACACATGGAAAGTGGGGGGGGGCAGTTTTCATCTGCTCTTATATTACAATGTACTGTGTCTGACAGTATGCAATACCTTCCACTGTTGAATGCAGAATTGTAGCCATGTTGGTCTCAGGATATTAGAGAGATAAGGTGGGTGAGGTAATATCTTTTATTGGACCAACTTCTGTTGTCTCTCACCAACGGAAGTTGGTCCAGTACAAGATATTACCTCACTCACCTTATCACTCTAGTGTGCAATATCATCTACTTCAGAAGAAGGAACCCTACAAAAGGCAGTTATGAAATACTCTGCCCCCCAGGGAAAGATTTCTACTAAACTGCAATAGTTAGAAGGTGGATTATTCCTTCGTGGTTGGATGTTCTGATAACATTATTTTCCAGATGTTTTACAATTCTGTTTTTAACAATCATTTTAACCAGCATACAAGGAATGGAAGTAAGTCTTATTGCTCTTTAACTCCCAGGATTACCCCTACTATCCTTTTAAAATATTGGTGCAGCGTTTACTGCTCTCTAATCCTCCAGTAAAGTAGCAGATTTTAGTAAATGCATATTTTTGTTAGCAGGTCAGCCACTTCGTACCAGGTGACTTCGTTTCTCATTTTTTCAGCACCTCCTCTTTTTCCACTTGAATCTTTGAGATCTCACCATTATTGCTAGAAAAAGTTAGGTCTAGAGTAGGTATTTCTCCAGTATCCTCTATAGGTAAGACTGATACAAAGATATGCATTTCCTCATCCTTACCTCTCTTAATTATCTCACCCCTGGTCTAGAGGACATACCAATTCTCACACAGGCTTCCTGCTTCTCATATATTTAAAGAATGTATTTATTTTTAGACCGTTAGCTATTTGCTCTTCAAATTCCATCTTAATGCTCCTAATTTCCTTCTTACATATGAGCTGTTGTAGTTTGTTCTCCTCTTTATTGGTTCATTTGGGTTACACTTCCATTTTCTGATATACAACACTGGTGAACACACTTCCATTTTATGAGTATCTTTTAGAGAACAGTCAGAGTATTGACCAGCCATGTAATCTGTCCCCTTTTTTTGTGTAAGCATACCTATGTAACATATACAATACATTTCTGTGAGTTCTGTAAGCTCTTTACCTTCTTTTGACTCATGCCATCATGCTATGTATGTTAACAGAGTCCTCCACTGGATTGGATTTTTAGACTAATTCTTCTGCTTTGGCTGATCTGTAACACGGATTTTAAGGAAACAACTGGCTAACTACTGACTTTGTACACAAAACATTCAAAGAGGAAAGTTCGTTCTTTACAGTCCTTATAATTTAGAGCTATATTATGTGGCTTCCATGTCCAAGAAACCATGAGACCTGTCATATATGACAATTTCAAGACAGCAGTTCTTGATCCTAGCTGTTCTTTAAGGAACATCTTTCAGTCCTGAGTTTGTACCATGCTGGTCAGATGTCATTTGAAAGTTATTTTATTGGCATAGTTTTGGCCCCTTAATATTGACATAAAACAATGTAGTCACTTGATGGAAATTTTTTGCTTGGTAGAAAGTTGTAGTCTTTGTTAATTTTCTACCTGTGGCCTCAGTGCTATACTTTACGCTTCTAGTTTTGTTGACTTCCATGAGTCAGGAGAAAAAACAAACCTCCAGATGGATTTGTTTTGCTTCCAGCAAAATAATCAGTGTAGTTAAGGCATAGTTAACCCCTCTGCAGTAGCAAACAGCTTTGAGGAGAGCTAAATTTCAGATACATAATTGCAAAAGGTGCTAAAAAAGATCACGTGGGGGAGGGGAAGGGAAGAAACAGTTAAGTCTGGGGATAGTGCTCTGGTACCTTTGGCTCCTCCCTTTCCCTACAGATGAAAAACCCTCTATCAGATTCTCCAAATCCAGGAGACGAGTTTGGAGCTGGTGACGTGAAGAAAGACACTGATATCTCTGAGTCATCATAATCCTTAGGCCTTGTATAATATTTATTTATTTATATTGCAGTAATACCCAAAAGCCCCCGTCAGGACTAGATCCCATTAGGCTAGTTGCTTTACAAACAAGCAACTGCTTGCTTAAAGGAATAAGGGCATCAGAATTTGGCTCTTGATTATCATTTTAAAAATCCCTATTATACCGTGCTTCCTTAACAATGTCTCCCACTCCTTGAAAAAACAATCATACATTTACTTATGTTTATATTATTCTTTTTACAGTATATTCCATATCCCCAGCCACCCCTCTAGCATGTTACATATAAAAAGAAAACTATCACCACAGCTTAATTAGATGATGGGCCCCCTATCCCACATGGGATTGAAAGAATACCAAGACCCTGAGGGCTCTTCTACTCTACTGTGGTCCATGGAGCAGAGATGGGTCTCTGAAGATATCAGATGAAGGAGGGCAGAAAATTTATTGATCAGTTATGGAGCAAATGCTCTGCTGTCACTGTGATCCAAGGCTGTCTGAATACACTACTGTGGCTTGCTCATTGCCTGTCTCCAGCCTAATAATCCTTCCTTCCCACACCCCATAAGCAATCTCCTAATTCAACAAAACAGCTGGTGGAGTCTGGAACCACTGACATTTGAGCACCTGAGGGTGTATAAGGATAAGGGGAGCTGCTGAGGCCACCATCACCCCAGAGGCATAGGTCTGTAGGGGCACGGTTATTTCCTTTCTCAGTCCCTGGTATGTTTCAAATTAACTAATCCTTACAGCATTCCTGCAAGGTGGTTAGATATTATCCTCCTTTTATCAGTGGGGAACTTCGGATACTGAGAGGGTGTGAGTAACTTATTCAAGACCAGTTACTGGCAAAATCCAAATTAAAAGTGAAGAGTTCCTGACTTTATAGCCATGTTCACTCCATGAGACCAAGCTGTCTATCATTTTAAAGACCAAATTACATTCTATCCAGAGCAGCACTGGAGAACAAAGATACCACTCAGTATCTTCAGCTACAAGGATCTTGTCACCCAGGGCTAGAGCCAGACAACTATGCTGTGAGATGTGCTTTATTGTTCCACTGACCTGGAACAATGTATGTACTTAACACTGTCAGCTAATGTTTGCTGCAATATCATAAAATATTTTTCAAAATCTTTGTGGGAGGGATTGTCAGTATATTTATGTTATACAATACCAAGCACATAGTTGCTTTTAACAAATAATAATGGTAGCAGCATATTGCACTAGCCAGTTGGGGGAGACGGAATACGCCACCTTACATATCATGCTCCTGGAGGACATCAGCCATTCCAACTTTCTAGCATATGCCTGAATGCTATGGAGGGATCCTGCCTTGTTTATTGCTTAGAGCAGCGTTTCTCAATTAAATTTCCCCGCGGAACCCTTTAGGCTCCGTGTGGAAATTATACTCATACTCGATACCCTCCGCCGAAAAATCCGGGACATCTTCCCTTTTTCAGCGGCGCGGAGAACAGTTGCTCTTAGCGGCACGATATCACTTTCTTGCGGAACCCTAACAGTGTTCCCGCGGAACCGAACACCAATTGAGAAACACTGGCTTAGAGGAAAGAATCTCCTTGAAACCTTTCCAGCAGGAAGCAGGATTGATCTAGAAACCTTTAAAACTCAGTGTGGGTTACTAGATAGAGCACTGAATCCTAAATTACAGATTGTGCTCAGGCAAAATCGGCAGATTAATATACTTTGCTTGCCTCTACATACAGAGTAACTTAAATACAATGAAAAAACGAGAGTCCTGTAGCACTTTAAAGACTAACAAATTTAATTTCTGCAGGCATAAGTACATAATCATAAAGTACATTTATCATAAATACAGTGATAACAGAGTTCTAAAATATTGTGAAAGAAAACATGGGCTAGATTGAAAAAAATGAAACAACATTAAATATCAGTGCTTTGTGTGGGCATATTTGGTTTTCCTGGCTATCATTAAAATTTCATATACTGTATTTTCAAAAGGACAGAGCAGGAGCAAAAACGCTTGTGCAACTGCATTCCTAATTTGTATGCATAATTTTAACAACTGAACATACAAATCTTATATTTGGGCGCACATACATTTCCAGTCAAATAACTAACTATTCACACAATTACGTGAACCTTTCTTCCCTTTTGCAAATGTGGTATATGACAAAAGAGATTTCAACTACAGCCAGTTCATACATGAATAGTAGTTACATCAGCAAATGTGCAGCATAATTATATTTGCATTCTGGTATAACTGATAATATCCTATTTAAGATTAATATTCAAATAATCAAAATATGTAAAAATGCTACCTTCGTTAAAGGCATTACTTGGTGGATACTTTACATTATAAGTAATCAAACAACCTGCCAGTAAAACACTAATTAATAAGTAGGCAAAGTAGACTCGTTTTTAAGAATTAGAAAGTAATGCTGAATTTAAAAACCTTAAGTTTTACTAGTTAAGACTGGAAGGAAACATTTATTTGATTTGTTGTAAATGTGGAAGATGCTCTTTAAAATAATCATGCAGTCTTGATGACCAATCCTGGTTTGTAACGACATGTTTTTAATATAGCTGCTGCAAACAGAAGTAAATGAAATATTAAAACCAGACTTCTAGTTACTTGGAACAAAAGGACCTGGGAAAGATCAACATACAGGGAGATCTGTCAGTACAAACACAGCAAATGTCATGGATTTTGCTGCATTTAGAGAACTGAGTGCTATTTCTACTTTTTGAATTACTGCTTTTTGTTTTCAATCAATCAAAGATGCAGTTAAGCCAAAAAGTGATATTTCTACTGTTGTAAAACTCAGTGATTGCTACAGAAATCTTTAGCTTTATTTGAAAAATATTCAATTTCAGAAATGCTTTATAGTTTGCATTTTATAATGAATGTAAATTTAAAGTCTTTTGTCATTCATTTCCCTCAGAGGTAGGCAATTTTAGAATTCTTTTTCACAGGCACGTCTACAGATTCTAGACAATAGAGGTATGTCTACACTGCAGTTAAACACCTGCGACAGTCCCATGTCATCTGACTGAGACTTGTGCGGCTCGGGCCACCGGATTGTTTAATTGTGGTGCAGACATTCGGGTATGGGGTGGAGCCTCGGCTCTGTGACCCTATGGACTCGAGCCTGAATGTCTACACCACAATTAAACAGCCCCATAGCCTGAGTCAGCTGACACAGGCCAAACATGGGTGTTAAAATGTAGTGTAGACACCCTGGAGGTCCTGGACTCTGAGCTCCAAAGAGATACTGAAGACCCTATTGTCTATGGTATGTGGACCTGCCCATTCTGTGAAAATAAATGTTCAGGTAAGTAGACACATTTGAATTAATTAAGTATATATTTCATTTTTACCAATACTTTTCCATGCACAGAAAACTCATCAGTCTGGTTTTACTGTGGAATTAGATACCTATTTTATCTTTCATGTTTAATTTATTAATGATATAGTACATTCAATGCAGTTGCAGTACAAGAAGGTTTGACTTTTGCTTCTTTTGCAAAACATGAAACCAATACAAACAAATGAAATGAAGACCTCGGTTTCACTTTCAACTATCAGACATTAGAATATCTACCTCAGGAATTAGTGTTTATTTTTTAGAATAATTTTTACAGCTATAAGTGTTCTGATTTTATTGTGGAAAAACAAAAAGGCAAATGTCAAGGTTTTGTTTTGTTTTGACAGTTCACTTTTGGAAGTGCTTCTTGATATATACATGTAGTGCATACTTGTCACAAAAATCATACCCTCAATATAATATAGTAGTCTGAGCTGATCCATTCAAATCAGACTCTAGCATTGCTGCAGTGTTGATGAAAAACATATGCTCTCACTAACTGTCCATCTTAAATAAGTAATTTTGTTGCTGTGGCAAAATAAAATTCAAGACTATTTGGAAATAACTAAGTCTATTATTTTACTGGTGAAATCTTTTTTTTCCCCTGTAGCTTACATATATATATGGAAAGGTTTTATTTTTTTTATAATAGTACACTAGTAAATGACCATTTCATTGAATGAACCAAGTTTTTGTGTGTGTTTATAAACCTAGCATTTTGTGTTTTTCATTCAAATAGAAAAGCCAGTTGAATTACGTAGATACTCATAAATATTGATCTACCTTTTATTTTGTGATGTCTAAAATTAGTATCTCTAAAAAGAGACTAGAGGGAAAAAAAATTTCAAGGTATTTTTGTGCATTTGTTGATGGCACTTTGTGTATAATCAATTTCATGGTTTTCTTTCTCCTGTCAGAGAATTGTGCTTCAGTTCTGCAACTACACATTCACTCGCTTAGGGGTGTAAATTAGTCACTCCCCTGAGCGACATAAATTATGCCAATTTAGCACTGTCCACACCAGTGCTTATGTCGGTAATAGAGCTTCTCCTACTGACATAGCTACTGTTGCTGGGGGCGGTGCGGCACTGGAGTAATTAAACCAACAGGAGAACTCTCTTCCATCAGTTTAGAGTGGCTACACTGGAGAGCTTAAACAGTGGCGCTATGCTGCTGTAAGCTCTCTAGTGTATCCATAGCCTTACTCTGGACCCGCTTATGTTACCTAAAAGGGCTGGAGCAGCATAAAAGGATCCTAAAAAGCCCTAGTTCCAGACAGCAGAGGATTTCCCTGGTGCAGGTAGAGCAGAGGACAATCATAAAGCAACTTACGAGTTCCATCATAGGGTCCGAGTGGTTGGGAGCGAGTTGTCACACCATGCCAGGCAGTGCTATGGCCCTTAGGGCATCCCAGGGAAGCTGTAGTAACTTAGACAGACGTTCAGCTACACCTAGGGCTTCTCCAACCCCTGGAGGATGGCACAAAGGTGTCTTAAAACCACATTACCCCACCCTTCATTTGAGAGAGAAATTCTATGCTGCCCTGCTTACAGGGAGTACAGACACTAACTTCCTTGAGAGACCGACAGCATGATGATTCAGAGAATGGAACTGGGAGTCAGGAATTTCTACGTTCTCATTGTCTTTCTTCCATGGATTTTCTGTGACACTAAAAGTTATTGAATCGTCCTCTGCCTCAGTTTACCCAGCATATAATATGTAAACATTGTCTTCTGTGGGGTATGTTAAGGATTAATTAGCAAATATTTGTAAAACACATTGAAGATGAGAAAATGCTACAGTAGTATACTAATTTATTATACCAATCTCAGATGAAATAATTGAAGTTTGTCAGTTTGCATATGTAGAACATCTTCAGAACTGAGAAATTCCTGTGTTAATGTGCTGTTACTTCGTTTTACAGGCTCAGAATAAAGAAACCAAAGTCCTTGCTGCGGCAAAGGTGATTGATACTAAATCTGAAGAAGAACTAGAAGATTACATGGTTGAAATTGATATTCTGGCATCCTGCGATCATCCAAATATTGTCAAGCTTCTAGATGCTTTCTACTATGAAAACAATCTTTGGGTAGGTGTTTCCTTTTGCATACAGTTCTCTTATTTATGTAAAAATATTGAACTTTGTTTTTTCCCTAACTTAATAATTAGAGACTTACTATCATTATTCCATCAAATGTTTTCTACGTTGTTACTAACTATTCAGATAATTATCCACACAATTTTACAACTAACTTGCAAGTCACATGATTACTGTGTCAATGCATCTTCTGGCAAATCAGTATGATGAAATTAAGATATACTGAGTCATCTGTTCAGCTCTCACTGTAACAGCAGTTCTTGTTCACCCTGATTTGATTCTAAAACTTGGAACTTGACATTTTATTTCCACGTATGGTGAGGAATTAGACATCTCTTGTTTGTAACTGCTGGATTCAAGTTTTAAGTCCAGCAGAACAGTTCAGAAATAGAGAAGTAAGAAAATGTAATAATGGCAAACAGACAATAAAAATTAAAATAAATATTAGGGCTTATAAAACCAGTCCTGTGAAGTGCTGACCAACCTCAACTTTCATTGATTTTAGTGGGACTTGAGGGCACTCAGTAACTTGCAGAAAGTGCTTAGCATTCATAGAACTGGGCCCACAAATAATTTGCTGAAGATCCAGGCCTTTGAATGTACATGTGTAGATTTCACAAGCACAATGCATGTACTTAGATACTCTGCTAATTACTTTGCAGTGAATAATTATATGTACATAAATAGAAAAGTCAAAGTCATATGTAAAAAGATTATTCCACCTTTGTTCTGTGACATCATTATTAGACTGGAATAGGCTTCCAAGGGAGATTATGGAATCCTCATCATTGGAGGTTTTTAAAAAAAGGTGGGACAAACACCTGTCTGGGAGGGTTTAGGTTCATTTGGTCCTGGCTTAGCATGGGGGCTGGGCTTGTTGACTTCTCAAGATCCCTTTCTAGCCCTAAGTTTTATGATTATTTATTGAGAAACAAGTCTACTTGGGGCTGTACAAGAAAGATATTGTTTGTCCTTAGGAGTTTACAGTTTAAATACACACACAACACAAATTATACAGAAAATATCCTAGGACAAGTAAAAATATATATAACATTGATCACAGCCTTTTAAAAAAAATGAATGGATGATATCAGTTTTACTAATGTGAATTTTTATTGGAGGGTTTCATGGAAGAATTTTAAGGAGTGGTTTCAACGAAGAGTGGAATAGAGAACGTTCCATGTGCCGGAGGGCAGCATGAGAGAAGAATATCAAAGTGAGTGGTTAGGTGGGATTCATTGGCAGAGTGAAGGGGCAAAAGGGGAAGTTGTCTGAAATAAAAGCAGAGACATAGGTATTGTAGAATTGTGCAGAACCTTGAAGGTGACAGTGAGAAGCCTAAACTTTATGTGGTAGGTAAAAGGAAGCCATTGACAGGAATCAAAGACAGGAGTGATAGTTAGAGCGGCCAGTGAGGTGATAATTAGATAGATGATAACCGTCTCCATGGTTATTTACGTGATTCTCAAAAAGATTTAAAATGTTTTAGCTGTACATTTTTATTTTAAAGTTTGAAATGGGATACTGTGCTCCCTATATTTTTATTTAAGAATAAATGTCTTCAGTCGTATGACTTTGCTTGTTGTTTTGTTAGCTCACTCATGGTAAACAGGAGTCAACCTTGGTTAGTGCTAGCATAGGAGACCTCTCTGCATGCTGCAGGAAGTATTAGTGATTCTATGGCAGTCTTCCCTCTGAGGCCCTGACTCAGGAAAGCAGTTAAGACGTGCTTAAGTCCATCTCTACTAGGACAGCTCTCATGCATATGCTTAACTTTAAGCATGTGCATAAATACCAATGATGTTGATGAGAGCTAAGCATATGCTTAAAGTTAAGCAATGCTTCATTATTGTTTTCAGTAAGGATGCTTGCCTGAAATGGGGGCCACCTTTATTATTTAATCTATGCCCCCAGCAAAGAGTAAAATGCAAATTAATGTCTTATCCATTTATATTAATTAATAATCATTTTAAAATTTTCAAGTTCTGACCAATTTGTCTTATCAGTTTTTATTTTTTAATTACCAAATCTTGTTTCTCCCATTTAGTAGTCATAAAGTGTGATTTATTTCACCTCAGAGTCATAATCTAGTATATGAAAATAAGCTTGTTTCTTCTTCTCTTACACTTAAACATTATTTTAGACCTGTGACCTATAAAGAAAAAAACAACAGGATTTCATGTTAAGTTCTCCTAGGTAGCAAACTGTTTAACTGTTAATTTTCTAAATAAGATAATCAGAAATGAGCATTAAAAATGCTTTCTGGCTTCCATCAGTTTTACAAACTGTTTTTTCATCAAAAGGACATTCAACAAAAAATGTGTATTAAACTGTGTTTTATAGAATATATTATTTTATGTAGAGTTTTTCCTACAGTGATTTTTTTTTTTTTGCGTTTTGTTTCATTCTTCGCTTATCTGATTTGTAAAATCAAAATATTGTGCAGATGTGTGTAAATTGAATAATGGTATGTGAATGTGTCGGGTTTACATAGATTCTACATATTATATATGTTCTTCATAAAGCTATTGTGAGGAGCAGTTAGTATTACTATTAATAACATTACTTTAAAAGCAGTATAGTGTCACATAAATGGTAAATAAGTATTTAAGTCATAACTTAAGATTGCTTCCTTTTTAATGAAATAATCATGTTCTGAGCTAAATATCAAGGTGTTTTCCCAGGATATGGTTGTGAGGAAATGGTTGTCATATTCAGCATTTCAATTACATATTCAAAGTTTCAGGGAAAGAGAAACCTACTTCAGAATACAAAAAAAAAAAAAAAAAAAGAAAAAGAAAATCAGATCTCAGTGTGCTGAAAGATGTATTGTTTTAAAAAAATTAAAATAAACCCCAACAAACTATAGGCTCTCCTTTCTATCCATTCCTCTTATTAGTTTTGTCCACCTTCTTTCTGTCTCTACAAATCAGCAGGGTTTGTATCCCAGAATAATTGCAAAATATTTTTGTTTAACAAGGAGTTTGGGAGTAAGGGGATGGAATGCTCCCAGTATAACTAGTTATTCTGGGACCAAGAGACTGTTCTATGGGTATGGATAGGAAGAATGTGAAAAACAAGTCAAAGGGTTTTTGGTTTTCTGTTTAAAAAATGTGACAGGTCTATTTCCTTTGATTTTGGTTGTCTTTCCTTTCATGTACATGTTATACTTTTTCTGTTTCACCTTAAGAGAGTGAAGATAAGGCAGCTATCTCTGCTGTTAGCAAATGTTTTGGCTACTGTACTCAGAATTTCAAATCAGAAGAGGGATTATAGTACAGGAAAACAGTACAGTTATTGAGAAATGACTGTACAGTGATTATGTGAATCACACTCACAGCCAATCAGATTCCAGTTGATTTTAATCCTTTTATTGTGGAATTTATATGCCTGGATTAACACATTTAGTCTGAGGATCTCCAAGCATTTTACAAACATAATTTACTTAAGACTTGCAGTGCCACTTTGTTAGATAACATCACTGTTTTACAGAGGTTAGGTGAGTGATTTCTCAAGGTCACACAGCAGGCCAGGAATAAAAGAGGAAATAGAACCCAGGCCTACTGATGCCAAATCCTGTGGTCTCTCACCTCTAGTAACACTACAATTCAGTAAATTAGCTTTATTTTTAATACCTGTGTTTTTATTTATACACAGATCCTAATTGAATTTTGTGCAGGTGGAGCGGTAGATGCAGTAATGTTGGGTAAATACAAGTTTTTGTTTCAAATAATAATCTTTATAACAGGTTAAAATAAATAGTTCAATATTTGGAAGGATTTTACATTAAAATTATATACTATTTTGAAATGCAGATATTTTGTTTGTATTTTATGCAGGACTCTATTGAACAATACTCAGATGATTTTAAAATATTTATGTTATGAGCCTAAATTAAATATCCGTACACAACCCCTCGTCTTAATGAAGTAATTGTTATTTTTTAAAGTGTCATTATACTTCTCAAAAAGCTACATTTTAAAATAATTTAATTTACGCATGTGAGCAACTTTAATCACAAATAGTCCCAGTAGATTATTTGAGATTAAGTTGTCTTTGTATATAAATCTTTACAGAATCTAGTTATTTTTTCCATCCTACTCTAATTACGTTTTAAAGAATACTTTATATGTCATTGACCTGAAAGTCAAATATATTTAGTGCTAATTTGGCTACTTATTTAATTACATGTATACACAGATGTTGCAAATAAGAAAGGAATCTTTTTCTATCATTTTAATGAAATTTCTGTATATTAAACAGAAAACTCAAACTGATTTTATAAATAGTTCATAAATGAGATGTTCCCAGATGTGAAATCCTGGCTCCACTGGAGTCAATGGGAATTTCGCCATTGACTGCAGGTGGGCTAGGATTTCTCCTCACGTGTTTACTTCTGAAACTAAATGGTCAGATTGAGAGTTTTTGTTATGATTTATAATGAGCAGTCTTGAAATCTATGTCAAACGAAGAACATAAAAATGCAAACAATGGAATTTTTAAAAAAAATGTGTGTATGTGTTTCCCTTTCAGAGCTTGAGAGGCCATTAACAGAGCCACAGATCAAAGTAGTTTGTAAACAGACTTTGGAGGCACTGAACTACTTGCATGAAAATAAGATCATTCACAGAGATCTAAAAGCTGGCAATATTCTTTTTACATTAGATGGAGACATTAAATTGGGTAAGGCGCAAGTTTTTTTAAAAAAATTAGTTAATCTTATGAACTTTTGTGCTTAAATTGTTTGGCAGAGTTGAGTATTTGTATACTTAGATATACATTATAGAAGAATTATAGCTCATCAGACATAAGTGATTTTTGTTATTCTGAAAAATAAGTAAAGCTTGAATTATCTTATTTATACTTGGCAAACCTCCCATAGACTTCAGCCTTGGCTGTGGCCCTGGCCTGGGACGGCCACCTCCTGCCCAGCTTCGTCCACTGGCCTTGGAATCTGGCTCCCTGCCACTGAGGCCCACTGCAGTCCCCAGAAGTCTGGCCCTGACTGCAGCTCCCAACTGTGACCCCACTCCTGGCCCTAGGTGGGGGAGGGGGCACAGGGTCAAAAGTTTGAGGACCCCTAACACAATGCAGTCCTAGTCCATGACTAGGGCTCCTAGGCACTACATTAGTACAAATTAATAATAATACAGCTATTATAAAATATTAATAATAAAGCCTGAGGCTGTGTTATCTTTTCTAACAAATTTCCACAGGTCAGAGCTAGGATGATGTATATCCTTCAGTCTTTGCCCATTTCCCTTGTCCCACATGATCTCTACCTCTTCCCAGTATGGAGTTGGAGTTTGGTTATAGTGCTGTAGAGGTAGCTATGACCCCACTTCACAGAGAAATCTGTGTGGGGAAGGCCCCTTCATGTGTGGATTCAATGGACATAAATTGACCCTATGAAATTCAGTCTTGTCAAGGATTTAATTAACTTTACCTTTGGAAAGGATACAGGCTCCATATGAAAGAATATTTAATCTCTTTCTTGCTGCTTGTACGGTTTGCTTTTTTGCTTCTGGTAGTCTTGTGAAATCTCAGACACTCCTCTTTTTTAATAAATATGGAATTTCCAGTGTGACACAATAATTTAATGAAAGACAATTAAGTTTTAATGTTTAATTTATAGTTTCTAAGTCCTTTAATATCTGTTTTTATACTGGAATAGGCAGTTGCCTTAATCCTACATGTTTCTGTAAAAAGCAAAATTGGGTTTATCAAATGCTGAGCCTATCATCTCATTTTATACGGAGATTAAAGCAGACAGCATATGGGTATTTTGTCTCTTTGGTTCAATCAGTACACTTTAATTAAGAAAAGCAAGAACATCTGCTATAGAAGGACACAGAAGTATCTCTTCAAAATAAATATATTTATTTTATAAATGAGAAATGTCATGCTTGATACACTATTTGATAAAATTTATATAGGAAATGCAACATTTCTTATTTACATTTTACAATCAAAAGTATCTACATGCCTTTACTATTAGCCTTTTTTCAAAGATTTCATACAGGGGGAACAGGAAAATGAAAATTAATCCTAGTTTAGTATATTTGAATAAGGATAAAAATCAAAACCTTATAGGGAGTTGTTGAAGTAGGCAAAGATGTTAATGTTCAAGTTTAATGTGATAATTTCATTGGCCAAATAAATAATCTCCTACTGGAAAATATTTTCTTCTACAACAAATATTTCTCTTACCTACCATTATTTTTGTCCCCCACATTTTAATCTTGGCATTAGTTTTTAAAATGCTTTCTTTTTAGCAGGGGAAGGCATTAGGTCATATGTTTTTTGTTAGAACAGTTAGTGAGTTTGAAAGCATTACTGCTTAATAATACCAACACATTTAAATATTTTGAACTCTCACTTTGGAGTTTTAATATTCAAATATGTATACTTTTTGGTGTGAAACATAACAAAATTTCATATGCCAGTTGAGGAATGTAAAAGTAAAATACTGAATTTTCCACCTCTAAATTAGTAATATTTTTACTGTTTGCTTCAAGCGGATTTTGGCGTATCTGCTAAAAACACAAGGACAATACAAAGAAGAGATTCTTTTATTGGTACACCTTATTGGTAAGTGTGCAGTTTTGTTAAAATATTAGTTCATGATAAAAATTTAATATCACATTTGATTACATAGCCTTGCTAAAGAATAATGTAAAATATGTAAAAGTGTGGCATCTACTTTAAAATATTGACATTTAATTAATATTTTAATTAAGTCGAATATTTAGAATACTTTTTATTGCAGATGATAATGCTTCATTCTCTAATTCTCTGCATCATTTCCTTTTGCAGGATGGCTCCTGAAGTGGTAATGTGTGAGACATCTAAAGACAGGCCTTATGATTATAAGGCTGACGTGTGGTCATTGGGCATCACTTTAATAGAAATGGCTCAAATAGAACCACCGCATCACGAGTTAAATCCTATGCGAGTGCTGCTGAAAATAGCAAAATCTGAGCCACCTTCACTGGCACAGCCTTCAAAATGGTTAGTCTTTTAATGCTAACGTTTTTTATCAAGAGTTTTAGAGATTGGCCCTGAGCACATTTAACTACAAGTTATGTAAGCACGTTTAACTACAAGTGCTCGAGTAGTCCTATTAAACTCTATGGGACTATTCACATGCATAAAATTAAGTACGTATATGTGATCTTGCAGGATTGGGGCCCCTGACTTTACTTCTTATAGAAGTATCTAGAAACATTCATATTAAAAAGGCTATACAGTATCTTAGTATTTTGATATTGTTGTGTTGGAAAACAGAGCTTATTCTTTTTAAACATAAGATTCAGATTTGTCATCAAATGTGTATATATAAAGATTTTTGACTACACTTTTTAAATTTTTTGATGTAGAGAAAAAGTCTGAGGAGGGTGATCTATTTTAAAAGAAAAAAGTAAAAATGGAAAAAAATGTTTAAAGAGTCCTGCTTTTAAGATTTCATACAAAGAATATACATTGTTTGAAAAGGGTGTGCTGTTGCCTACTCATTCATGGCAATAGATTGTTTATAAAAGATTAGTGAAAAGTATTACTAGGTGAACTTGCAGTTAGGATGCATTAAAATCAAGAACCAAAAAGTAAAACCTTCCTTTAAAATAGAACTTTATTAGAAAAGTGGTAGCTCAGGGACTAGAAAAGAACAACAAAAAGGTTAAGATTGTACTTCACAAAGGCAAAATAATGGATAAACAGGTGTTGAATCAAGCCATATTACTTTACACAAAATATGGTAGCAGATAAAGCAGTGGTTTAGAATATAGTCTAGAATATAAAACTTTATTAAGATCTGTTACAAGGTAAGCAATGTGGTGGTACTTTCACTTTTAAACATTTATTAGATTGGCTATCAGAAGATCAATATGCAGCGCCTCATGGGCTTTTTGGTTGTAAAGCCTTTGGGGCTAAATTAATCACTGGTACAACTCAATTGATTTCATTGGAGTTATATGAATGATGTAGCATATTGTAATCAGTTAAGCAGAAACTGTTTGGGTTTTGGTATTTTCCATTCTGTTGGCTATCCTGGCTTGTTCGGAGGGGGATGGTGAGCAATTGTAATGCAGTCATAATTGAGAAATTGAAAAGAATGTGTCACTTTGCAGTTTGTGTAGGAGGAAAGGTAAAGTGGCAACCACCTCTTTGGTTTCTCTGCAGGTCTTCAGATTTTAAAGATTTTCTAAGGAAATGTTTGGAAAAAAATGTAGATGCCAGATGGAATACTGCTCAACTTCTGCAGGTAAGAAGAGTTAGCTGCCAACAGAGTTACAGTACTTATATCAAATTTAATACATTTATTGAGAAGCAAGACACTACTACTGTGAAGTTCTGAATAATTCAAAATTAGATATAGTTCATACACAATCAATCAATCTGTATTTAACATTATAGGGCAGATCTTCAGCTGGTATAAGCCAATGGAGAGACACCAGTTTACACCAGTTGGGAATCTGACCTACTGTTTATAAATTTTGATATGAAAATAATTCTTTTGTGCACCTATTTATGTTAATTCATTGCTTCTCCTAATGTATAAAGTAGTTGTGTTTATATAAGCTGTTGATTGCTGACAGATGTTTTAAAAGCTTTAGTGTTCATCCATCTGCTATAATGCTGTCAGTGCAGACGAGCTATCAGGAGTAGATGTGACTAGATAAATTTGATTCTGTTTAACGTCAGTGCATGTTTACTTGTATCCAAGAAGCAGGACCAAACTGAAAAAGAATAGTTTATGCAGAAAGGATATGAAGATAGGTAGTTTTTTTTTCCTAACAAAAAATACAGAAGAAATTGTCTCACAAATCTTTGGTCCAAAGGCAGCATTATATTTTTCTAGATTACGTACTTCTAGATAGGTAATAGAAAATATATTAGGTGGAAGTTCAGACGTGGAATAAAAAAAAAAAAATGAAGACCGTTTCCAAGAAAAGCAACCTTTCAAAAACTCTTTCTACTTTTGTTATTTGGGTTGTTAAGGTCAGTATAAAACTTTTTTAAAATTATTTGATGAGCTATCTGTATTTTTGATGAGTTTATTAAACAAATCACAGAAATATTTGGATATTGATGTTTTGGCTTTTAAAACTTCTAATTTAAAAAAATCTACATTAATAAAAAGGGTCTTGGTTAAGTATTATAGTTTAATATTAATCCCTTTAATCTCTGGGTTTAACAGAGACCAAGATATAACCCTAAATTGCTGCTTTTATTTCATTGTTATAAAAATGAAATATTTATTTTTAATTTAAAAGCCAATTTTTTATTTATTTATTTTTACAAGCATCCATTTGCTACTGTCACTTCTAATAAACCAGTCAGAGAATTGATTGCAGAAGCAAAGGCTGAAGTAACAGAAGAAGTTGAAGATGGTAAAGATGAAGATGAAGAGGAGGAAACAGAAAATTCTTTGGTCAGTTAAAATATAAATTTATAGATATATATGGGTGCTTATTTTAATTACATTTTGTGTATGAAAAACATTTTCTGGTACACTAATTATTTTTGCAATGTTCTTAATGTATATTAAAAATGAATTTTTTTCAAGTATTGTATGCCTTTAGTGCAAAATATAGAAGTCAGAATTTATAAAAGTCAGATGAACTTAAGCTTCTTCAGGACAGAATAATAAAGAATATTGTGTGCATGTATGGTTAGGTCTGTGTGTTCATGTGGATACGTAAGGCGAGAAGGCTCTTTAAACAGTCAAGGATTTTTACTTTTAGTAAAATATTACTCAAACATATAAATTCAGGCAAATATGTAAATGTATTAATATGCAAGTGAACTGTGTATTTGGTATTATAATTAATAACTATTGTGTGGCTGAAAGTATGACATTTATGTTAGAAACTAAGTTTCTTGTGCATTTATAACTCAACTATTTAAAACCAAAAAAAACCCAAAACCAAAAAAACCCCTCTTTCTAGGACAAACTCTGCAGTGGAGTTATTTTGTGAGCAATTTAAAAAAAATTCTTTAGATTTATAAGAATACTTCTGCCAGACAAATTTAATCCCTTAGGGAAATGAAACCATAGCTCAAGTATGATGATATGCTAATATACTGTAGGTAAAATAGATGTATTTACATTATTTATATGTATCCTATATAAAAACAATTCAACTTCCAATGTACTGAGATTCAAAAATAATTTCATATGTAGTATTATTTTAGATGCATCTTAGCCCAAAGTGTGTTACTACATGCTTTCTTGGGCAAAACTCTGAGGTTTACCTCAGTCGGAAGAACAGGATCAGGCCAATACTTGATACAGTAGTTAGGCATAATTTACATAGCATTTAAAATTATATACTGTAATCTCTTAATATCAAATTGTAACCATTTCATCCACAAATTATGGAGTTCTAGTAGTAAATATAGACAAAGATATGCCATAATCACTCCAAAGAATGAAAGAATAATTATGATTTGAAATGATGGTTCATTAGTATATTTCTCTGTATCTGTCTTTGTAGAAATATAATAATAATTTATCATCGAAAAATAACTGTCAACATAATTCTAGCAACAATTGTTTTGATTCTAACTCCTTGTTACCATTCATTAATGTCTGTTGGAGATTTTAACCTTTTTAACTGAAATTTTTCTTGCTTGGTTTCTGCCTAAAGGTGAATTTTTTAAATTTGAATAAAAATTGTTCAGTCATTTTTGAGTGAGAAGTAGAAAAAAATACACTTTTCCCATTTTTATATAAATATATATATATAGAGAGAGAGAGTATAACAAAATATAAATATTATATAGCTATGTATTTAAAAATCAAAGTAAATGTTGCAACTTTCTTAAATATTTGCGAGATAAAAGAACCCTCCTGCGTGGTAGTGCCTTGCATTGTTAAGGAGTTGGTTTTTATTTGATTTATGAGCATTTGTAGTAGAGTTTTCCCCACTAAATTCATAAAGTGCACACTTAACGAAGAATTGTTTTCATATGTGACTAGAGCAAAGTTGGCTACAAAGCAAAAAGCTTAGTCAGATATATTGCCGCAAATTAGTTGGGACCCCTCAGGTGAGGAAGGGCTCATGAGGACTTCTTTACAAGGTGGGTGGATGCTGAGGCAAAGGATGTCCAGAGTCCCTCAGGGACTGAGAAACTGCTCCTGTGAAATTGTAAAGTGGGCAGAAGGGCTTTTCTACAGGCCTAATAGTTCTGTGGTTATACCTCGTCAAATAGTTTGAGATTATGGAATTCATTTTTCCTGGAAACTAAGCTGTATACATATAGTGTCTTTTGATATATGTATCTCTCTATATGTAAGTATTTTTTGTTTTCTACATAAATTATAAAATAGTAATTTTTTTTTCTTTTTTAAATAAAATTTTAGCAATTACCAGCAAACAAGCGTGCCTCCTCAGACCTTAGTATTGCAAGTTCTGAAGAAGATAAACTTTCACAGAATGCCTCTATTCTGGAATCTGTTTCAGAGAAAACAGAACATAATGCTGCTGACGAGAACATCAGTATATTTCCAGATGATAAAACAACTGCTAGTGAACCCAAGAAAATTAAAGATGGGGAAATTATTGACAGTGTGTCTAATATCACTCCTGGAGATGTTGTTATAAAAGTGCAGAATGGGTCAGTATTAATTGAGGAAGATGAGCGAGAGAAAAGATCAGGAGTTGAAAAGAATACTGGAAAAGCAGAGGAAGTAAATGAAGACACTGGATCACAGGAGGAAAGAAAAGAAATTGATACAGTGACGACATTAGAAACAAATGATGAACACAGTCTGAAAACAGAGGAAAGAAATGCCAGAGAAAATGAACAGACAAATGAAAATAAACTGAAAATAGCACCTGAAATTGAAGATGCCAGTTCTCAGACTACGGAAGTAATATCTAAAGAGACTGGGGAGAAAGAAAACAGAACAGATCTCCAGGAAAATATGAATGAAGAAACAACTACAGAAAAAATTACAGAGCAAAAAGATGAAGTTCAGAAAGATGAGATGACAAGCAGCACTAATGAAATTCTAGATAAAGGTGCAGAGAAAATGGCTGACACAGAGCAAAAGCCAATAAAAAATGGAGCTGACAGTGCTCAAGAGACAGGCAGTACTAATGAAAGTCAGATCAGTAATGGAGATAAAATACCCAGCACAGTCCAGAAGCTAATGGAAAGTAGAACTGAGCATGTTCACGAGACAAGCAGCTCTGAAGAAACTCAGATTAAAAGTGGAGATAAAGTGATTGATACAGATCAGAAATTAGTAGAAAGTGAAAATGAAGATATTCATAAGACAAGCAGCACAGAGGAAATTGAGGTCAAGGATTCAGGAAAAGTAGGTGATATAGACTTGAAGAGCAAGACTGAGAATCTTCATGAGAGAAATAGCACTGAGGAAATTCAAGTTGAAAGTGTGGATAAAGTGGTTGAACCTGACCAAAATTCAGAAACAAATGGACCTGAGGAGACCCAGAACAACAACATTCAGATAAATGCAGGACATTCAGAAGTTCCATGTGATACATCAATTAAGAATAAGCTTCAAGATCCTGCAGTTGAACAACCTAATGATCCGGAATTCACTCCAGTGCCCATTATTAGTGTTAGCACCGAAGAAAATGAGGGAAAAGTTAAAATGGGTAATCAAACCAATGCTGAAACATTACAGCAGCTAGAACCTGAGACTCTAAAGGAAAATGATACAGATTCAGGCACTGGTTCCACAGCTGATAATAATAGCATTGATTTGAACTTGTCCATCTCTAGCTTCCTCAGTAAAAACAAGGATACTGGATCAATATCTTTACAAGTAAGTGTAGATAATTATAAATAATTTTTTTATGTAAAATCTTATACAGTAGGACTCTTAAAACCAGTTCTGAGTTTGATTTTCTTAGAGAGTTATTTAACACCTAGAAAATCAAACTAGTATAGTGATATTGGATCTGTACATTTATAGAAACCACTTTGCTAGGACTGAAAATTGAAAATAGTCAAATACCAATTGCGTTTAAAACTGTTTTCAAAGTAAAATATTGAAGTACCTGGAATAGTGTTGTAACTGTGTACATGTGATGAGGCATCAATTGCAAATGGCCACAAAACTGCCAAACATTTCCTTAAATCTTTCAAAATCTAAATAGATCAAAAAATTGTTAATCATTATGATTGTGAAGATAACCTTCAAAATGTGAACTAAATGTAAACCAGTAAATTGAGGTAGCAAACTCCAAAGAGCCAAAAACTACAGGATGTGTAAGAGGAAGATTTGTCTTGCGGTTAAGGCTTGGGATTAGAACTCAAGAGCTCAAATTCAGTTCCTGACTTTATACAAAATTCCTGTGTGACTTGGGCAAATCACTTAACTTCTCTTTGCCAAATCTCAGTCTTCTCCATGTGTATCTTCTCTAACCCATTATTTGTTCTGACTGTTTAGATTGCAAGATCTTCAGGTTAGCAACTATACCTTAAGGCTTTTCTACAACAAAAGGTTCTTTGCCTATACTGGTATGAATGCAGTTATACCAATATAACTGTGCTTATACCGATATATCTCATCCCCATTCAGAAAGAGAAACATTTATACCAGTATAACAGCATCCATGGTATTGGCTAAAAAAATAAAATTCACACCTTTAACCTACAGAGTTATACCAGTACAAAAACTGTGTATAGGCCAGGCCTTAGTGTGTTTTTATAGTGCCTAGTATGATGAGGACTCAACTTCAATTGGGACCTTTCTGTGCTACTGAAATAAAATATCAGTGATGAAAACCAATAGTTCTGAGAGATAACTACTCCCTTTTATTGTAACAAAGTCATTATTTTGGTACTGTGTAGTAAAGTGTAATAAAGTCATGAGGTGTTGCTGAATTGAAAGGAGGATTAAATAGATTAAATAAAATCTGAAAGTTAATGAAGCACTGCCAAGAAGTGGAATTTTGCAGTAATACTTGACATTTGCTCAACTCACCGATTTACGTTAGAAACTGGTCTGTTGTTGAACAGAGCTTGAAAAATTTACCAGACACCTAGTAGCCAGAGGACTAAACCTATGGACAATGATGGGAGCTGCCACTGAGGTCTAGAGGCATACCATGTGGAGATTTCCTGTCCCCCCCTCTTGCATACCCTCCCCCGGTGCTACTGCCAGTAACTGAGAAGGGGACAGTCTTAGGATTCCTACTAGAGGTGTTGTCCATGTATACTGCTCTTGAGCTCCTTCTTTCATATCCACCTCTGGCTTGTAGGTGTCTGGCAAATGTGAAACCCTCTCCCATTGCTGATTAAGGGATAAGTTTGCTCTCCTCATCCTCTCAGGAGCCTCCTGCTCTACCCCAACCTGTTATCAGGAAGGGCTCTGCTATTTTACTCCTCTCCCAACCTCCATTTTGGGTCCTCTTTTTCCCCATTACTTGCTTCTGTTTTTGCTGATAGTTTTCACAGGCAGAAGTGGTAGGGTGAAATCAGCAAGTATTTATTCAGTTTCATTGCCACTTTTCAGAATCTTGGGACATCTGTGAAAATGTCTAGTCTTGATGAATTCAAGGGAAAGCAATGGGCAAAAACAGAGGCAACAGAACTGTCTTCAGACTCAGGAAGATAACATTGCATCAGTTTACACTGAAAGATTAAAAATATAGTCTAGATAAGTGGCAACTTAATTTATGGGAAATAATGACTTACTTCATCCCCTTTACTGGCTAAGAAAAGTTTACTTCTTGGCACTGATGAGGATTTTTCAAGTTCTACTCTTGTAACTTGATGACAATTTACTCTTGCTGTATCGTATACCATAGTTCTCTATTTAGAAACTCAGTAATTTAATTTATCAGATGTAAACAAGTGTTATAACTTAGTTGAACACAGAACAACAACATTTTTTGTTCAGGAAACTAGAAGACACAAGAAAACCTTAAAGAAAACTCGTAAATTTATTGTTGATGGAGTAGAAGTGAGTGTGACCACTTCAAAAATAGTTACTGAAAATGATTCAAAAAGTGAAGAATTGAGATTTCTTCGGTGAGTAAAAATCTCTAAATGATTTTGGAGACTTTTGGTATTTCTTTTCCTTCCTGAATAACATAGGAGGAATCTTTAATTGATGTGAGAGCAGTCTATGGTTTATTTTTATAGTGCATTGGGATTAAATTTAGATTTTTGTTACCAAAAAGAAATACTGTTTATTTTAAAAGACTAATACAAAAATCCAAGTCTAATCTTACGTTGTTTTTTTAAAACTGGTATTATTGAAGCCAAATTGCTTATTTTTTAAAACTATTTTATCTTCATTCACTTCCTCTCTTCTTTTGCTCCACCAACACTACAACATTACTTATTATCAGACGTCAAGAGCTGCGAGAGCTAAGACTTCTTCAAAAAGAAGAGCAGAGAGCTCAACAGCAGCTCAGTAATAAACTCCTACAACAACGAGAACAGATGTTCAGACGCTTTGAACAGGAAATGACGGTAAGTTTGATTTTTTTGCACCTACATGATATAAGACAGCTTTTTGTTGAGAGAATTTAGTGCTCTTAAAAGATGCCATATTGGTGGAGTAGATGAATGTGGGTAGCAACAACATAGGCTTTTCTTGCTGAGGTTACTGTTCTGTAGTTCAGTCTCTACTTAATGAGATTTTGACAGAGTCTTGTTGAACTCCTGTACTAATCAAAATTCTTGGAAATAATGCCTACTAGCCCGGGGACAGTAATAAAACCAGTTTTTGGAAGGATGTTATCCCCACTCCATTAATTGGTTTGTTCATTCACAGATTTCATTTGGTTTTGTCTCTAGCAAGTGGAGGAACATTTCCTTTGCCAGATGTATAGTTAGTCTAGGCTTAACAAAAAAGACTAGGCCAGAGATATTAGCTAATGTACAGCTGTCTCTGCAACATGCACTAGAGGCCCCAAGTGTGTGCAAGCTCTCCCTGGCAGCCAGTTAGCCTTTTCAGGAGAGCAGCAGGATAGGCTCTAGAGGAGCTTTACCGGCCTGGACTTGCTGGTAATGCTAAGTCCTCACATGACCAAAAATTGAATTGCTTGAATTGTGTGGAAAGAGCTAGTTGTGAGGTATCTCAGGGGAGGACCAGTAAGGTAGAAAGCCTATCTTCAGGGAATACCTAGCAAATCCTACCTCCTCTGAATGCACTGCCTTTAATCTCCCAAAAGATCCTCTTCTTTGGGACCCTCCAGGAACTGATCTAAATCTTCTTTTACAACACATCAATGTAGACATGCAGGCAGCAAGAACAAAAGGTCCAAAAAGGATTCTCTTTCTCACTGGCAACTTCCCCCACCCCCACAAGCATCAGCTTCCTTAAGAAGATAAGCAACTACTCCTTCTGCCTCCTACATAACAGGTCATAGGCTAAGGTAATAAGCACCTTATTAATACCTACAGTAAGATAGATAGCACAGGCCCCCTGCTGGACACAGAAGGTGTTTTGACCTGGAGCTGATAAATATTCTGGGCTATGCTTCCTATCTTCTCTCTCTCATTTTATGCACTTAGAGACAAATTATTTCCAGCATAACGTACTGGCTTTTTGTATGATTTGAGAAATGTTGCCTCTAGTGGCTGTCTGAAGATAAGGAATATATAATTATTAGCTAAGGATGGTATCTGTTAACTCAGGTTTTAGAGGACTGTATTTTTAGACTCTGGTAATTCAGCTCCAGAGGTATAAATGTAAAATGTATATAGCAAATGGTGTCTCTTGTGTAATGCATAAAGATTCATAACACAGGTGGGCTCCAGGCATTTTTAGCACTGGAAAGGCATGCTCTATTCATGTTCTTTCACAATCATCACATTCAAAATTTGATATACCACAATTTGGAGTTCCCTACCTAAGCTGAGCAAACATCATTGCTTTGACTGGACAGTTCAGCAGAACTCTTTCTCTCTCTCTCTCTCAACTCTCAGAATTTAGCTTCCTAGAAAAATATCAGATTAAAAGGAATTATTTTACAGAGTAAAAAGCGGCAGTATGATCAAGAGATTGAAAATCTAGAAAAGCAGCAGAAACAGACAATAGAACGGTTGGAACAGGAACACACAAATCGTTTACGAGATGAAGCAAAACGCATCAAAGCGGAACAGGAGAAGGAATTATCCAAATTCCAGAACATGTTGAAAAACAGAAAAAAAGAGGTGAGACTCATTGATAATTTACAAAGGTGGGGGGGAGGGGGTGGAGAGGGGGCAATGCCAGAAGTGAGCATGGCTGGATTCCTTAAGCCCCTGCCATGACGACTCTAGGGGCCATTCACAGCTATTGTTTGTTTGTTTGTTTTATTGTATACAAAATAGCTAAGAGACCACTGAAATATTTAGTTCCACAAAAGTCAGACAGATTAGTACATTTGTATCTTTCATATAATCTTTAAAATTAATACGTTTTAATTTTGTTTGATCTAAAATTTGAGAGCATTCCACAAAAGAAAAACAAAAAAGTCAAATTTCCTTATATCTGTAATGTTAGAATTTCAAAAACAGTAACTACACAACTTTGGTAACTGTTGAGTCATACCTACTGTACATGTCTGTTTGTTCATTAAGTCCATATCTTTTTGTGCTTTATATTTTGTCTGTAAAAGATATAACCATAGCAGAAGTTGTCTCTTCTGATTTTTAACTCAATTGGAAAAAAAAGTTGACAGCCAAAAAGTTTTATGACTAATTGCAGATCTAAGCTATATAATGAAACGAGTGAAGGATGATGCTGAAAGCCTACATTGTTAATTTGCTTATGTTAGCGCATGAGAAAGAGAAGTATGTATGTGTAATTTTTGCATATGAAGGCAGTATTTCATTTTTAAACCAATTGCATGGTTATTATTCTGTGTATAAGTGAATATAATTTATGCAAGAATAAGAGTAATTATTAGATTCATATTCCTTGCTCTAAAAATCTGTGGTTACTATCAGAGCTTCTATGCAGAAGGACCCTATAGTATATAAGTGTTTAGAAAAATATAAATTTTACTTATTTTTTGAACACTGGTATGTATTAATCATTTTTTCTCTTTTGCTGAATTTCTTGCATATTTGAGTCTCTCTTTATTGGTGATTGGGTCTTATATGGGGAAGCTGGTGGAACTTAGTGCTCTATACTGATCTAAAATAAGTACTTTCTTGGAAGCAAGAATAGCATGTGGTGATTTGAACTCTGATTTCTGATGGTGCTTCTACTATTAAACAAATAGTCATTTGTTCTTGGATGCATACTTTTTTATTTATAGTTCAGTGAGGAGATTTGCAGTTTGGAGAAAAATGCAGCTGGAGTTCTAACATGTTATATTGGAGAATATGGAAAGTATGCAATGTTAAAAAATGGCAATATTTAATCTACATTAAACAAAATCAGCAAATTATCATATTCTTAGCAAGTTGATTTATCAGATAATATTTAGAGTTTAACTCTCCGTTTTAAAGTGCACCATGCTGAAACAAATTTTATACAGTGTCAGCCTAACTGTAATGCAAAAATTTTTAAGAATGGTGCTGGTTGTTGTCTTAAAGGTTTTTAAAGGTTTATTTTTAAAAACTGAATACTTACGGCCATTTTATCTTTGGTGTGCTTGTGTGCCTCTTTTATAGTTTAAAACATACTATGGAAGTGTCATTTGTAGTTGAGAATATAGTAATGACATTGTCTGGTATCCAAATTGATACAATGTCAATAAGAGCTGTTTTTCAGTGGAAGTTCCTCTACACTTCCATTCATTTCAGAGTTGTTACTCGGGGGATAAAAATATTTTGTAAAAAGTTTCCTGTACTATTTAAACAGACCACTACTGTTGCAAGTGGCCTTCTTAATCAATGGCTGTTTAAGTTATTGCATGAAAACACACGAATGAGATAAAAGTAATCCATAGGAAAGGATTGCTGATTCTGAGAGCAGTTCATTAACATTTGCATGTAAAATCAAACTGGTCTATGGCTCCTTTCTAGGCTGCACTTAAACTTGCACAGAGAACGCACACTATCTTTTCCTTTTTCATCAAACTAACACCTCTGCCATTTAAGGAATGCATGCTTTCCAGTACCTGAGTGCTTGTCCTACACCTCTCATTTTCACAACAAATGCTTGCTGTGGAGAAAAAAATGTTATTTTCCCCACCTTCTGCATGCTTATACACTGTAGGTTTTAAATGAAGTGGAGAAAGCACCAAAAGAGCTGAGAAAAGAGCTCATGAAACGCAAGAAAGAGGAGCTTGCACAAACCCAGCATGCTCAGGTAACAGCAGCAGCTTCATGCTACTAAAATCCAAAAAGCGCATTAGTCACCCAACTTAATCATTTCACTTTCTTTTTTAGAGAGTGACTTTGAAATTTAACTTCTAACCCTTGACATTTGCTCTGCTCCCTCAAATGTTTCCATAACCCTTTCCATAGAGTACAATGTATATAAACAATGATATGCACATTTATATTAATATATTTAACAAACTTAAGATTCAGGATTCTGTATTCAAATTAGAAAAATATCTTTATACATCCAGGAAAAACTCATTACTGCCTTTTCAGCTGGTAAGTATCTTGTGTGTCTGCATAATTATGAATGTTAGGGTAGAATGTCAAATATTTTCAGAATATTAAGCATAAAGAAGGATGATAAGTATATAGAAAGTGTAAAATGAAGGAATATTGTTCATGACAGAAGAGCTTTTAAAGTAAACTGAGCTTAATTAAATACCGAAGTGAAGCGTAGTTGTATGAAAACTTTGTAAGGTTGCAAATAGAATTCCACAGCTTGCACCTTACTGATATTAACTGACAGAGCTGAAAAAAAGACAAAATAATATTAAATGGGTTCTTTCTTTGTAAGGTTTTGAATGTGCTATTGTATCTCTAGCCAACATATATATCACAAGAAAGGTTTTGGGTTGAATAACTGAAGTGGGGTTGTCCTAAAGGTTTAATTGTTGTTTGCTGGAGTGGAAAAGGTAATGATGTGATTGGACTATCTTCATTGTGATTTGACTTTGGTATGTCTACACTGCTGTGGCTGCATGGATCGATGCAGCGGGATCGATTGAACGGGTTGTGGACACCCACTCAATTGATCCCGGAAGCACTCTCTAGTCAACACCATTAATCCACCCTCCCAAAAGGAGTTAGGCTGCATCAACCGGAGGGTGTCTCCCATTGACGCAGCGCAGTGGAGACGCTGTTCTATGGCAACGTAAGTCAACAGGAGATATACAAGCTACATTATGTAGTTTGTGTATCTCCCATCGACTGCTGGCTGCAGTGTAGACCAGGCCTTTGAGGAGTAGATGCAACCTTTTTATGGGCATGATGGGTTGAAAACTTTGTTTTACAGCTTGAAAGAAAGATGGGTGTACACTTCAGCAAACTTCATAGTAAATAGAGTTTTAGAACAGCAAGTTGTCATACTTCTATCAGTGAAATAACGTGTTTCCACTATAGCAAAAGCTTTGATAAATAATAGGATATTCATGATTAAGTTGCAAGATCCTCATTTCATGTCACCAAAAAGTGCTTTAAGCATAAGAACATCTGATTTGATTTTAAATCTGTAAACAGACAGATCAGTTGCGTACAAGTACCGTTTCTACTGTAAATGACTGTTTGCTTAAGCAATGAGCCTTGGAATCTTCATACTCTCATGGCTGATATGTAGTAGTTTATCTTTGAAAGAGAGGATTTTTTTTTGTTTACATTTTGACCTGGGAAGTATATTGTATTCTGATCCACAGGGCATTGCTCAAGTTATGATTCAATCTTTTCAATTGTCTTCGTGTACACTCTTCAATGCACAAATGCAGGATGTAAGTCCCAAAATACTAAGAAGGGTTTATTTCCCTAATTTTTTCAACTGTGTTTTTTCTCCTATTTTTTTTTCTTTGGCTCATATGTGCTGATAAATTTCATTGTCTCAAATACTGAGGAGTGCAAATTTGTAAAACTGTACAGTTTAAAAGTTCAAACTGATGCAATGATTAACTCTGGATGAAACGTGAATTTTCTCTCAAACAGAAGAAGCCAACAATTTAATGATTTTATCATTTCAGCACCTGTGAGAAATTGAATGCAGTGACTAAATTATAAGCTGTGTGTGCAGTGAAACTTTTACTTTCGGGGGGGTGGAGAGGGAATTTTTTTTTTCATTTGCCTGTCAAATCATAGGACAAAAACTTACTATTGTCATCACCAAAGAGCTAATGTAACTGCTGCTAAGGAGCAAATTATATTGTGGTCTGCTTCGTACACTAGCCAACGAAGTTGCTAGTGAAGTTTTTCTCTCCAGTCTTTATTGCGTGTGATGTGATAAGGATTGTGGAGAACAACTTCACTGGCACCTTGGTTAGGAGGCAGACAATACACAATCTTTATTGCGTGTGAGGTTTGGGACTGATGTATGAAGCTGAAAGGACAGAGCTTGCTTTTTCAAATACCTGGCTTAGCTTGCTGTGCTAGCAGTTTAAAAAACCCTCTTATTTTGATTTACAATATAAATAGATCAGAACTGATATGTAAGTGTATGAGTGAGGAAAGTCTATTAACCATAATTGCTTTTCTGATCATGATCACATACCTATAAAACCGTGTTTCTCATCATTCCATTATTCTGTTTAACATGTTTCACTGACCTGACCCCACTGCTAATACCCGTAACTATCATTCTTTCAGATGTTCACCACTTACTCCGATTCCAATTTTATACCACCTTCTCCACAGCCCATTGTACCACAGTAACCTCCAAGTGTACCCACTCCAGTGTATCTGTCTGACCCTGGAGAGTTGATTGTGCAAATTGCAACTCATTGTCCAATGGGACATACACAAGCCTTACTTAATATTCTCTGAACTTCTGGGGAGAGGGGAAAAAAATCACAATTCTCTCATCAGTCATTATCAAGTGTGCCTGTAACAGACGGTTAATTCCAGATTTCACATCTCTTCTTCATTGAGCTCTGTGGGAATTTTGCTACATTTATCTTAAAAGATCAATAAGATAAAATGTTATTACTGCCGCTTCAACCCAAGGTCTGTCATTTGACCTTGATCCATCTGCATCCCAGCAGTCTTCCCATCCTCTCTCTTCCCTAGAAATAATCTTCAACCTCATTTCTTCCTGTATGAGAACAAATGCTCCTGGCTTTGCAACACAGCTGTCAGCAACCTTTCCATTGACCATATACTGGCTCTTTATCCCTCGTACTAGAAATGTCTGCTTTAACCCTCTCACTATTCGTTTGCTAACTACGGTCCTTTATCCATTCAGCCTTTCCACGGCATTGTTCTGGAGAAGCTGGTCTTCTCTTACATTTTCATAGAGTTTAAAGCCTGAAGGGACCATTATACTGTCTAGTCTGACCTCCTGTATATCACAGGCCACTAAATTCCACACAGATACCCCATGTGGAACCCAGTGTCTTAGTTAGACCACAGCTAATTAGTCTTTAGGACTACGCAACTGTGTGCCACAGGCAGAGAACAGGCGAGACTAAGGTGCCACCAATACCTGAGACTCCTGCAGTGGCAGGGAATTGATTAGTTGAGATCTAATCAGATGTTGAACCACTATCCCCACTCTCACTATGTAGAGTTGTATACGAATGTAACAAGGATTGAATCTCATGCTTCTTAGTGTAAAATGGTTACAAAAGAAAGGAAGGAATCTTCATTATTAGATGCTTTGCTGAATCAGGCCTTTAATCTATTTTGTATATTGCACGTGCAGAAAAAATAATCAAGCTTATTAGACTACTGCAGCAAAAAAGCTTCTTTGATAACCCCTAAACAGTGAATGTCAATTTTCTGAATTAATGAGCGCTAAAACAAGGACACTTCCAATTCACAATGCAAAAAGATTGCTTATTGCTTTTCATATGGTCTATGCTTAAAATAATATACACTTTGTAAAGGTAACTTTCAACAGCAAAAATATGAGTGACTCAGAACTTTTAATTAAGTTATTGAACTCAGAACTTTACTAAGACACTTTCACAAACAAGTTTGGAAACACTTTATTGAAAATCTGTTTTATAACTTTAAAGGCAAAATTAACGCAATACTGAGTATGTATTCTCCTTATGTTCTTTTTTGTGTTCCACTGAAAATGCCGATTATGCTGTGGTTATGGCCCTTTCCATATAACCAGCAGAGATCCATTTTTAAAATACTTTTTCTTATTTTGGAAAGTAGGCACAATGTATAGCATATTTTACATAAAACTTTTTGTCATATCTTGTAAGGCAAAGGTGTGTGTGCATGCTCGCATGTGTGTGTAGATACATAAAAAATGTTGAGTCAGTTGTAGAGTGTGGATAGGTGATAGTGAACTGTAATGTCTGTTTTATTTTGACTAAATAAGTTAGACCTGGCCATGCAAAGCTAAATAGCCTTTGCCTAATAATCCCACACAAATGAAGACAGTTATAGTAAAGAGTGTATGAGTGAGTTTTTCTAGGTCTTTTCTGTATGTGCATTGTGGGTGGGGGACCTTCAGCTTTGCAAATAAACATTTTTGTTATTTCTACAAATTAGGTTCCTAGTCCTGCAACTTGTTCTGCATGGGAGGACCTCTGCACCTGCATGAAATCCCATTAGGGAGTTGTGCTCCATGCAGGGCTCTACTCACATGGACCAAATTGCAGGACTGGAGCCTATGTCAATGTGACTTTCAGTTTTTATTCCCCAGTGATATAAATAAATATACACATATGCAAATTAATTATTTTATTTAAAAGTTATTTGAATAAGTTATGTGCAGATAGTTTCTATTAGTTTATGAAAGCTTGTTAATTCTACACATTGCCCAACAAATAGTAGCTAACAAAATAATGATTGTACTTGGCTTTGAGTGAACGTGGGTTCAGTTTTTAGCACATGGTTGGTTTTTCTTTATTGGCTACTTCTTCAAACCTATGCAGTTGCCATCATGTCTGGTCTTATTATGGGACACTTGAAAAACCTAGAGTCTAGGTATGAGGGATCTTCAAACATTGATCTCACAGTTACATAAGCTGCATGTTTTTTTCCTCTTTAAATTCTTCCCTTGGAGGATTGCTCCTTATTAATAGGGCTTAAGACCAGCCCTTCCATGTGTCTTGCATGACAGTACCATTACCCAACTCAGATCAGGAGCCCAGGCCACCTTCTCATAAGATTCCCACCTACGTTGGGCAGGAGGAACCCCCAGAGTGGTATAATAAAGCCGCCTCTCCGTGGTGTTGACACATTATTTGAGCAACAGCTGCAGCTCCTGCTGGGCCAGGGAATAAAAGGTTTTAAGTTTTTACCTCTTGAATTGCTGTTTTCCCCAACTATCAGGCCAGTAGCTAATTTAATTTATGTACAACAGAAGTACAGCAACTTAATCTGTTTTCATTGGATTTAATAGGAGCAAGAATTTGTGCAAAAGCAGCAACAGGAATTGGATGCATCTCTAAAGAAAATCATCCAGCAGCAAAAAACAGAGCTGGCCAATATTGAGCGAGATTGCCTGAATAACAAGCAGCAGCTTATGAGAGGTATCCATCATTACATTTCTCGTTTAAAACTAGATTTTCTTCTGTTTTATATGCAACTTGTCATCTCAAAGAAACTGTTAGAGAAATAGTAAAACTCTGACTTAAATCTATAAAATCAAGGACATCCAGAGTTAAAATGGAAACTGTAATTAAAAACATATCTTCAATATGAAACAGTATTATATTGAAAATATCTTTGTTCTGCTAGTGGAAAAGTAACCTGTTAAAAATTTTTTTGAGATATATCTTGCCTTTTCTGACTTAGCCAAACCTATTTGGCTATTTGCACACTTTTGGTCACAATTTTTAATTTTGCTTATAATTGTATAAAGAAAATAATTTACTCCATATTTCCATGGAATGCTTTTGTTTGGATTATTCCTTCATTAAAATGATAACTATTGATCATTTTGTTAAATACCGTTGGTGTGGTATATATCTGAATTAATGACTTCTTAAAATGTGTTTTTATCATTTCTTTTGAATTAAAATATCCCTGTAATTTTAAACATATATGTGTAGATTAGAAAACATTATTCAGTACTTTCTGAAACAATCCTCCTCCTCCTCCAGCTCGTGAAGCTGCAATCTGGGAGCTGGAAGAGCGACATTTACAGGAAAAACACCAGCTTCTTAAACAGCAACTCAAAGATCAGTATTTCATGCAGAGACACCAGCTGCTTAAGAGGCATGAAAAAGTCAGTGCTGAGTTTCACTTTCCTTTATATATATTACAACCATCAGTGGCTTATTACAGTGTCTTGTGATCTATACTACTAGTATACTTATATATAACAACTTAGTTCATGCAATTTATATAGCTACTTTCTTGCTATCTAACTTTAAGACCAGAGGAAACAAGTGAAAGCAGTAAACAATTGGGGAGCGTAAAAAGGAGCAGGATTACAAATATAGAACCTTATCTTGCAAAAGTATATATTTACTAGTCCCATCTATGTGCATAATCATTTGTAGTATCAGGCCCCTAAAGTAATGGGATCATTTTCTGACTTAAAGGGATACTTCTTATGTCAAATTTAGCACAAAAGTTTGTTTTTAAAAAAGCTTTTAAAAATCCAGATCAATAGAAATATTTCCATTAGTGGGTTTTTGTTGTTAATGTTGTTTTATTCCAATAGAATCAGGTGCTTTAAAAAAATAGTTCCCTGCAGTGTCCAATCACTCCAGCATTGTGTTAATACAAGAGAACCTTAAAATGATATTGACATATTCTGAGCTACATTGCACTGGTATAAGTGCAGAGTAATTACACTTAAAGTTATTCAGTTTTAATAATCGAAGATATTTTTAACATAGGTAAAGAGGTTTTATATAAGAATATTTAATTTCAGTGTCCTTATCAGGCTCCAAATTCAGCAAGATACTATAAGCATGTCTTTCAGTCTGTCCATATTCAGCAAAGAACTTGAGCATATGCTTGATTTAAGTGGATTGGGACCTCGTCTAAAGCCTTTTGGAATCAATGGACAGACACTCATTGGCTTCGCTGGGCTTTGGATGAGGCCCCTGTAGAAAAGGGATGGACTTAAGCATATGCTTAAGTGCTTTGCTGAATTTGGGCCTAAGTGTTTAAACATATTATATTAGTCATATAGCAATATTATAAAACAATCTTTTTGTTCAAAATCCTTTTTAGGAAACAGAACAGATGCAAAGATATAATCAACGGCTTATTGAGGAGTTAAAGAACAGGCAAACTCAGGAAAGAGCAAGACTGCCCAAAATTCAGCGAAGTGAAGCAAAGACTCGAATGGCTATGTTTAAGAAAAGTTTAAGAATTAATTCATCAGGCACTCCAGAACAGGATCGTGAGAAGATTAAACAGGTGACTGACAAACATAACATCTGTAGTTCAAAACTTCACTCGACTCAAGCACTTCAGATATTTTAAAGTATAGTTATATGTATTCAGTTTTATTTTAAAAGGGACCAGTTTGGAGGCCTACAGGTATTATTCTGTACTGCTACATGACTGTCCCATGTCAGTCTTTTATGTCACAAGTGATCAAAGACTTGAAATTTTGTGCAGGAAGTACATTTGGCTGTGAGATGTTATGAACTTTGTCTTGCTTAGTATTCACTTTCACTGACAACTTTTGAAATATGATTTTAATGAGTTTCAAAGGGAGTACCATCCAGTCCTCTGTGCAGGCTTAATGGCCACAACTGAATTGTGACTATATATCTCAAATCATCCCACTGTAAAATGGCGACTGGATTGTTTATCATGGTATTACATACTGGGTCAATCTGGAGCAGCCATTTCCAATTGAGTTTAAGAGAAGTATTTGCAGTTACCCTTAATCCTTCTTCAAATGTTTGTACAGATCAGTTTGTTGGGTGCTCCAATAGTTTCTGATATTTCCAACTCATGTGCAAGTTTACAAGGTTAGCTGGAATACCTGCTGCAGATTGGATTAGTTCTCCAATTGAATATAACCAGTCATTTAAATTGCTTTGATTTTTGACAGCCTGTTTTTGATGCAATCATTTATATATCTTATTCTTGAATAGGAATTATGTTTATTATTATTATTTTTACAGAGTCCCCAAAATTATTAGGCACTCTGCAGTATTAGTAAAATATAGTTCTTGCCTTGGAGATCATATTATATAATTTTAGGCCTTGATCCTGTAAAGACGTAACACATGCTTAACTTTTTATACAGTAAGTAATCTTATTGAAGTCAGTGTGACTACTGAGTGTGTAAAATTAAGCATGTGCAAAAGTTTTTGAAGGCTCGGGGACTTAAATTTTTACACAATATGTGCACTTAATAAAGAATAAGAAAGTGTATGATGGGAAACAAGGGTTACTCATTTATGGCTTATGCATATTTTGATCAGTTATTTTTTTTAATATACAGCCAAATTCTAAGCTGGTGCAAATCCATTTAGCTCCATTAAAGTCAACAGAACTTTGCTGATTTACACTATCTGCGTTTGGGTCCATAATAATCATAATTGACATATTTTAGGAGCATCTTGGAAGAAGTGAGTTTTAAGGAGGGATTTGAACAAAACTGGAGAAGTGGCATGCAAGAAGAAGTGGGGGGGGGGGGGAGAAGAAGAGCATGCCTTGCATAAGGGTATAATGGAAAATTCAAGCAGTGAGTATTAGGAATTTGCACTGATGACTTCAGTCTTATAATGTTCTGTCTAGTTATATTGTAAATCTGTTCTATTCTTTACAACCCTACAAGAGTCATTTGTAAGATATAGCTGTATTAGGTACAGTGTAAATTACCTACTCTTTGCTTTTAATTTTAGTTTGCCACTCAAGAAGAAAAGAGGCAGAAAAATGAGAGGTTGGCTCAGCATCAAAAACATGAAAATCAAATGAGGGACCTTCAGTTGCAGTGTGAAGCAAACATCAGAGAACTGCACCAATTACAGGTTAAACATATAGGGCATAAAATAAGCAGTGTATGAGGAGAGTCAATCAATACAAACTGACTGAGCAAATTCGGTATTTATTGATTAGGAAAATGCTTTAATGGTGTTTTTATGTAATTACCCACCCAAATTGAAATTAATGAGATCCCTTTCTAAGGGATGTGCAGCATATTTTACTATTGATTCATATGCGTAACTCAGTTAATGATAAATAGATTCACACACACACACAGAACATGAATCATAAGGGACTATTAGCTTTTAGAGTGCTTACCAACCTCTGTCGTAACTGCTGCTTTCTTTGGGCAACATTTCTTTTTAATGTATTATTTTTTTAAAGATAAATCAGTATTAAAAACCAGAGGTAGACAGCACCATCTTCTGTTAGTTGAATTTTCCGTTGCTCGGAGTGATGTCAGTACCTCATCAGGTCTGTAGCAGTACATACAGTGAGGTCTGTCTTGCAAGGACAGGTTACTGATTACATCTGAAGTTCAGGGGCATTACTGTAAGTTTTTAGTAATACAGGCCTACAGGCCTCAATTTTTGGTCCTTTAATGACATGTATGTTATAAAAGCAGCAGCTGCACACCACGAACCAGATCCTGTTCCCCATTGTCTGTTTTCTTCTGCTCCAGTGACATAAGGCAGATTTAAAAGCAACAGTTAAGTGACCAGTCCATGATTCCCCTTGCAATGGGAAATCCTCCAGTGGTATAGAGCCAATGAAGCTGATGGCACAACTCTCCCTTTCACAGCACCCTGTGGAAGTGGACATGGCCACAGGATTGATGGGCTTCAATGAACCCCCACTGTAGGAGCAGCCCACTATGGGCCATTTCAGCTGAGTGTAAGTTAGAGAAGCCCTCAGGCTGCTCTGAGCTGTCCCAGATGGCTTCAGGAGCAAGATGATGACTTAAGGGTGGTGCTTCAGATCTTAACCTGAGCTCAGCTAGGGTTGAACCCTCAGATAACAACCTTGATGATGCAGACAGTATTTAGCAACTGTTTATAACTAAAGTTTTGCTTCAGCAAGGTACTTAAGCATGTGCCTACGTTTAAGCAGGTGAATAGTCCCACTACCTTTTGCTTTGAAGGGACTGCTCATCTGTTTAAATTTAGGCACGTGCACAAATACCTTGCTGAAGTGGGGCCTATGGTTGAGTCTTGAGATTTGTTGCCTTTTACCTTTTTGCATAGTGATGATCCAACAACACACGTACAGTGGTGAGTGACATTATTTTCTATGCCCTGAAAGGCATTTCACAGTATTTCTGATTAGGCCATATTTTATAACACAAAACAAATGGTTCTGTTGGAAACATCAGCTCTTGATAAGAGTGAAGTACTATGCATTATCTTATAATAATTCCCATCACCATTATACAGAGCAAGCTGCTTTAAAATAATTAGGTCAACATGTTTGTGTACAAATGGGTTAATTGTCTAATATGAATTAGTTTTATTTAAGGATTATCTATTTTATTTTCAGAATGAAAAATGTCATCTACTGGTTGAACATGAAACTCAGAAACTAAAAGAGTTAGATGAAGAGCATAGCCTAGAACTGAAGGAATGGAGAGAGAAACTAAGACCAAGAAAAAAGGTAACCCAGAACAGTTTAGAAGCAGAAGACAGGTCCAGAAGATAAAAGTTACAAATTGGACAGTACAAAAAAATCATCCTAGGAAAATAGTGAAACTAGTGTACAAAAAATTCAGTAGTGCGTCACCTTGTTTAGAAACCACAATGGATGCTAGGGAGGCAGACAGGCTTGCAAGTTATCCACCTTTTAGCATCTCTTAGAACAGGTGTGCATGTATAAAAAATATACTGGAGAATTAAACATAGCTATAGCTATGGGCAAACTGGCTTAAAAATGCAGACCACGCTAAGTAGTAGATTATAAAGCCCCCGAGTGCTCAGTTTGATATTAGTTTATAATTTTTTGTGGTCTGTTGTGTGAAGGTTGGGCAAATAATACATCAGTATAGTGGTTTTCTTTGTACTTCACCCTATACACCTATGTTAATCTTTTTTTTTTTTTTTTTTTTTTTAAAAAGACACTGGAAGAGGAATTTGCTAGGAAACTGCAAGAACAGGAAGTTTTCTTTAAAATGACTGGAGAATCTGAATGCCTTAATCCTTCAACACAGAGCCGGATTTCCAAATTCTATCCAATCCCTAGCCTGCATTCCACTGGATCATAATTCTTGGAACGTCTGTAGGTTTTCCTATTTGGAATTTTCATATCTTCAGCTTCTGCCACAGTAGAATCTACAAACTACATCAAAGGACCTCAATGCTTTTAAGTTTCAGTGTAGACAATCAACAATGTCATTGTCAAGTCCCGTCCCCCCCCCTTTCCTCCCCCGTCTGGGAGAAAAACTAAATAGAAGATCAGACATTGGTCTGTAATGGTAATGTGATGTCGTCCTTCAGATGTTTCAAGAAGAAATGGGGGGTTTGTACATTGGTCTCAGAAAATGTTACCTACTATTTTGACATTAAGTCTAAAATATTAGATATAGTCATTAAGGTCACAAAAAAGATACTGTTACACAAATCATCACGTAAGCGATGTAATATTACTACTTCTTTCTTTAACTATCTGATTTCTCCACCACAGAATTTCACAACTGAAAGTGTGTTGTAAAGAGGTTAAAAGTTGTGTCACTGAGCAAGTCATTCATATCTAGGGCAGAAATTATTTCTTCAAAACCTACTGTTGAATTAAAAAAAAGTCTTATGCTCAACATAATTAAGAAAACGCCTTCAAAAAATTTTTTAAAAACCCTCTGGCATAACTAAAGCAACCAAACCTCCATTACATGTTTTAAATCCATGATGAAGTAGGGTGCTAGTTTCATTAATCCAGTGCCTGAAACACTTAAATATATTAATCTTTGCAATAGGATAGTCTTTTATTGTTATTAAAAAAACCTTCTTAGCATTGATGTTACTGTAAAAAACAAAAACAAAAAAAATCTTGCTGCTACTGCCATTTTTGTCATAAGTCCTCACCCTAAGATATTTTGCACTAAAATATGTGAAGGTGAAAACTGCTAACTTTAAAATGCTAAAGTTTATTATTTTCCTTACACATTGGAGGTGTTTACTTCTACAAACAAAAGCTGTAGAATGTATTTTCAGAACATAATGTGCACTTTGCACATTGTATCTCTAACATAGTTGGACTGGTAGGTGGATCCTTCTGTTCTTACCAAAGTCTATTCATTTGAAACTCCATCAGAGAAGTGGCTTATATTTATAAATTAATTGCTGAAATCTGATCTGCATAGAAGTGTTTTGAAATTTTTGTTGTAGTCAATTTATTTCCTAGAAGGATTTAAAGTTAAATATCTAGACAAACTACTTTAAGAATCTGAGTAGATTTGGGATTTATTTTGCCACATAGTAATTAACATGTTATGATTTTTATTTTTCAAGTTCATAAGTGTACTATAGGTTATTTACTTGACTGATTTGCAGTGGGAAAAAATCTGAAATGTTTATCATGTAGCTGGTGGCAAATGTAACTGTATTAAAAAAAGTGCACTTTTAGTGCACTCATTGGAGGTTCAGAATTTGAGACATATCAAGACAGTATTACAAACTGTATATTGGTATGCCAAAGTTAAATTTGTAAAATAATGTTTGCTTTCTGTCATTTGAGGTGTGATCTTTTAGTATCTTGGGTACCCAAACTTGTAAAAGTTACTTTATTTTGCTAGCTTGCATTAAACATGACACTGGCGCACATACAATATTCACTTCATGGGAACAATGTTGATGTATGTGAAGGAACTGATTATAAATAAATGTAGACTTTGAATTGGGGTTGGTTGAAATCTTGGATGCTGAACTTTTAGCTTGTCAATGCAGTCGGTTTAAATTGACAGTACAGAAAATATAATTGAGAATGCATGTTTTGATTTAAATTTTGTAACTTTTTTGATAAGCAGAACTTTAAAAATTACTTTATGGCTAGCCTTAATTTCTGGCATTTTATTATAAATATGTATTGTGTACTGGTTGTAAATTCACATACCATATCATACTAGAATGTTATGTTGCTATATGCAAAGGTCTTTAATATGTTTTATTCTAAAATGCTAGAGTGAAAGATGTCTTTGAAGGACTTTACTTTTTAGGCTACACCTTTATAAAATGACTAGTACTAAATATAATATTAAATAGTGTTTATATTGCTATAGTCAGACTGTGTGAAAAACTGTTTTGCAAAATACATTGTTAGTGATTTTTATTTTAGGGAGGGAATCAGGCAAATTTTTCCCTTCTAAACTATTTGTTCACCTCATTCAAAATGTTTAATAACTTCCCAGCCAGAATATATATTTTCTCACACTCCATAATATTTTTTGGAGGTTTCAATGATCATTTGCTAATATATTTGGACACACTATATACCTTGTTCTGTATCTTTTAAGACTTTACTTAATTTCCACCTTTCTCGCCAACCTCTGAAACAATATCCCTTCAGAATTTGACATAAATAAATGAATTCATTAAAAGGATAGAGGAAGGAAGGGAATGTAGTAGTTGGAGCATCAGACAATGTTTGGTCAGGTTTGGATTTAGAATATTTCCAGTCATACTGCATTCGTTAAATATTTGCAGTATTTTGAGAGGCCTTGATAAATGAAATGGGATATAAAATTACTATTTGGTAGAAAATCTAGGGTAAAATGGTTGTTTATGCACTTAAGCAGATAAAATTGCTACCCTAAGTTTGTGTAGTATGGAACATGAAGGAGGTGCACAAAATTTTCATGCCTCTGCTCACCACACATTTCAATTCAGACGAGGCCTGATCTCACTTATTTTCCACAGGTGAAACAATTGCCTCTCTCACTGAATTAGTCTGCTAAAATCTCATGCTCCTTTACCTCTAAACAGCATGGTCACCATCAGCACCTGCTCACCTTTATTTTCCACTGCATCACAAATGCCACCAGGGCAAAGCACAAACTGTGGCACAAACTGATGAAGTGCAATGGAACATTTCAGTTGTCCTCTATTTACAATAGATCCTCACTGACTCAACAAGTACAGTTCATCCCACCAAGGTCTCCTTCCCCAGCAGAGACTGAGGCTTCTAAATTAGTCGAGTTGCCTCTTCTCATCTGGCCTCTTAATTTCAGACTTTTTTGTACTCTCTTTGGGAAATGAATGTGTTTTGACATTCTGCTAAAGTACAGGAAAATTTCCAATCTGAATCCATTTTAAACAAAACTCCAATCCAAAGATTCGACATTTCTCCTGAGGATCAGCTGAAGTTCCAGTGCCATAGATCTGCACATCCATCACGACTGCACTTCTTGTGTACCTCAGCTTTGTGTAGCTCCTTTGGCAGAATCAGACCATTAGGTGTGTCTTGCTGGACTCCGAAAGCAGGAGGCTTCAGTACCACCTGACTTGGCTCTCGAGACATGACTCTGTAAATGTGTGAGTTCAGTGGCTCTACTTGCAGCATAAAGTTACTCGTATTTAAATGTTTGCCGAGTGGGGGCCTTTGTTAGTTGAATGTTGCAGATGGACTCCTGAGATCATTGGATAAGCTAGGTTCTGCTGTACTTAATATAAAAGCTTCTTGACCTGAATTCTGGGTCTCCTACCCAGAATTACAGCTGCCTCCTGAAAGTAAAGTCTTCTTCAGGTCATAGATAATGATGATATCTTGGCTCCACTGCAGTCAATGACAGTTTTGCCATGAACTTTAGTGGAGCCAGAATTTCTCCTCATTCCTTTCTCTTTTTCCCCTCTGATTATGTAATTTTACATGCACATGCAATTTTTAAAAATATTTTTTCTAAGCTTCCTGCTACCCCTCCCAGCCACTCTGAAAGCACGCCCATCATAAAATGGAAATGCCCTATGAAATCTAGTCTTGCCAAGGAGAGATGCTCTCTTCTTGCGCAGTGGCCTTGCCAGGAAATTTCATTCTATTGTATGACAAGAAGACATACATGAGGTGGTTACAAAAAGGTTGAGCACAACTGTTTTGTCATGTGTGGCCAAGGCTGTCCTAATTTGATTTTAAAGATTTTCTTGTAGAAAACTCAGAATAAGCAGAAAATAATTCAGGCAAGGCTGCCTTTGATATCAACAGCCTGACTTGAAGTTTGTGATGAATGGGGTCAGTCAAAGTGATTTTGCACTGCTAGCTTTGAAAGTTGATTAAGATTCCTTTTCCAATGATGCAAGGACTCATAATGTATCTTTTCCTCCTGTAGGCACTGTTCTTATATCAGTTTTCTTCAGCCAATTGTTCTTAAAATAATGCCACCCCCAAATTCCACAGGAAGAACTTGATATCTTGTCTCCCAAATCTCAATCTATATCAGGCTCTCAATACCCCTGGGCAAATGAGAAATGGTTCTAGGGGATGAAAGGACTATCGCAGTATAATTACAGTTCTATAGAGATTTGTCAAAAAAATTCTATTTTGCTTAAAGAACCTAACTTAGCATTTATCCCTTAACAAGGAAAGGGCCTGTAAGTACTTCCACCTGGCCACCAGCGATTTATGTTTATGACGACACATCATATTGATGGTTTAAGCTAGTTCTTCATCCGATATTGTAAAAAAATAAATAAATAAATAAAAACGCAGCTTCACTGCAGAAAGACCCACATTTTCAAACTTGGGTATGTAAAGTAAGGCATTTAAATCTATATTTAGGTACCTGAACAGGTGGCTTGATTTCCAGATGTGCTAAGCAATCCCAGTTCCTAGTGATTTTGCGGGTTCTTATTACCCTGAAAACCAATTAATTTATGTGGGTGCCTAACTTTAAGAACCCAAGTGTGACAATTTTGACCTATACTCCAAACTTTTCTTGATGTACATCATGAATAATGGGTATTTCCCATGTTAAACCCTGCCCTTATGTATAACCTGCCCAGAGTGGGTGTGTTTGGTACAAGTGATGATAGCAGTACAAAAGTGGTAAATGTTAACACCAAGGTCATTTCACAACCTACTCTGTTGTATCTATGTAAAGAAAAGCATCTCTTTCCCCCACTGAAATGCTAACTTGTGTGATTTCTCTTTACAGAATCTAATATGGACAGTAATTAACCTAACACTCTCCACTGTACAATGAAAACCTCCAAGCACTTGTTTCTCTGACAGTTGCCTAATGTAACAAGTGCTACCCTAAGTCTAACTCATTAGACTACCAATCATAATTCCAGTGTCAGGGACACTCTTTACTGGTGGTTTTCCAGCAAAAAAAATTTCATGTTTTCCCAACATTTAGATGGGATATTACTGCCACTGGATGCCATCTTCCTGGGAGCTACAGCTAGTCAAGTCTCTTGAGATGAGAAGTCTAGTGTGTTGTAGTGTAGGCTGAAACTCCTGAAAAAGAAAATTATATGGTGCTCAAGCTGATCCTGAAATTCACTCTATGTTGGACTGTCTCTAACAATGCATTTATGGGCAGAACGTGCCACACAGATCAATTCCCATCTGAGGTAGTCTAAGCTCTGCCCTCAGCCACTCTGCCAGGAGAAGGGGAATGGCGGTAAGAAACTTCCATAGCTTGATAAGTCCAGACACGTTTCCTCTTCACCCTATTTTTAAACTTCAGAATTTTAACAGATATTGAGGATATGGCCAGAGAGCCAGTAAAGCTGTCCTGAGTCCATAGACATGTTCTGTATGCCTTTCCCTACTTTTTTCCTCAAAGTCTTATGAAAGACAATCAGAGAAATAGGGCCCAGTAGAATCCTATTAGTCTTTTTCTGTCCACAAAGGGTTTCATTTTCAGACTTGGCAGCTCTGCCAGAGTTAGTGAGACTAGTGATAACGGCAGCACATTGATCCACGCAAAAAGAAAAATAGATTATTCCTCCTGTCTTGTCACACGGGAAATGGACTGTGTTACAAGCTCAGAACCAGACAATTTTCTATGAAATAGGCACCCAGGAAACACTTTGCAAAGAAAAGTTAAATCAAGTAACCCCCTGGAGGTAAGACCCAAATTATGTTCTGTAGCCTCATTTCTAGAGTGAGGTCTTCATTTTGCTACAGTTTTGTTAAAGGTCTAGGTTTCAGCCACTGACAAGAGAACAAAGGCGGTGATACTGGATCACCTTAACTCTTCTGCACATCAACTAGGTTAAAATCCAACAGTCAAGAGGCTATAACGATCCAAATTCTCTGCAAGTATAATTCTACTGACATCAGTATTATTCCTGCAGAGGATTTGGCCAATTATGCTCAGTCTTTAAGCTCAGGAGACAGTTACTGCCATTATCCACCATGCGAATGACCTTTTGTTGCATTGTTTTTACACTGTTGTTGCTAGAAACGTTAACCAGTTTCTCACCAAAGGCCAATCCTTCCATTTTAGCCAATGCTTAATTCCCCTTAACTTGTCTTCCTACACCTCGCTTCCCCATCCGCCCCCTGCCTATGGAGAAAAATTTTGGTGATCCATTGTCAATTTCTAGAACAATTACATATTTATGCATAATAGCATTTCTTGGCTCCAATGAGATGAAGTGGAAAGACTTCTTTGAATAATCACCATAAAGATCCACTCAAAAAGCACCTGTTAGCACTTACCAAATTCCACATAAGATCCCACTGTTCTAGAAGCAGAAGGATGTAGCATAGCACAGATAAGTTGCCTTGCTATCATAGTCACAGAGGTCTTGTCTATAATTAACAAGTCTTAACTAAAGACTCTCTCTCTTAGCTGCTTATCAAACCAGCTGGCTAGTTTGGTGGAGCTATGGTTTTTTCATTTCTTCAGGTACAGGTTTTGTAAATCATATCCACCAATGAGAGTTCCTACGTCTACCAAGGGCAATGGTGGAAACACTGTCATTATACTTAGTTAAAATTAAACTGCATGAAACATTTTAGAGAGGTGGCCTGGCTGACCTGAGATCTTCAATACCTCTGATTTCTATCATCTGGACCCAGCCCCTTGTCATTTTGCAGGTCCCCCAAGACAAGTGAAGAGCCTCTTTCTGCTGCTGTTTTCTTTTCCTGGGGACTTAGGCAAAGTATTGTCTTGGGCCCCTGTGGAAGAATAGCATGTGTATGTGCAAGAAGCCTTGATTATTGGTCAGTCTACTTGACAGGTGAGCAGAATTTGGGAGGAGGAGATCAGTTTGGCTTGATAGGAAATATTTCCTGAGAATTTTTATTTTAAATCTGGACTTCTGTTTAATTTGTTATTACCAGAAAGTGGAGACAGGATGAAAAATCAGGACCCTGAATTATACAAAAACACTTATTCACTATGTCCACCAAGAAAGCTAAGCAAACTGTGCATGTCTATCATAAATAAAACACACAAACCAAAGGGCACCTGTGGACGAGCCCCTGTGAGCATCCAGGGTTCTCCCTCTGGGTCCTTCTCCAAGGGGAACCAACTCTCCCGGCTGTTTCCTGCCGGGTAGTAGTCAAGCCCTTTTCCCAGGCAAGCCATCTTTTGCCCGGCCCTCAGGCAGGGCTGGCCAATAAGCAGTCTCGCTCTCTGGAGCAGTAAGGAGGGTGAGGCTCTCTCAGAGTTGCTAGGGAAGGGGGATGCAGGCCCACCCGTCTCCACTGCGTCCCAGCCCAGTGCCCTCACAGTGGCAAAAGGCATTTGCCACGGGGTCAGCGGGGCTCCTGCCGCATCTCACCGCCCGGGTTGCCCCAGACTCAGCCACGGTCTATGGCTTCCCCTGGGCTTCTTCCTCCCCGAACCCCCAGGTACCTTCCTCCTTCGGGTCGCTGGGGCGCGGTAGTCCTACGAGGCCCTCCTCATCAACAGGTGGCAGCTCTGGCAACTCCATGGGTTCCTCCACGGAGGGCAGCTCCTCCAGCCCCCAGGCCGTGGGTAGGGCCAGTAGGTTCTCCGGGTCCCAGGCAGCAGGTGACTGCGGTGGGCCCTCCGCCGGCTCCCAGGCAGCAGGTAAGACCAGCCGCTCCCTGTTAGCATGGGTCTCTGACCTAGTCTTAACTTGGAGCATCATGGGAGAGGTATCCTCCTCCCTCAGCCGTCTTCCTCTGACTGAGCTCGCAGGCCAGGGTTTTAAAGGCCTGGCTCCGCCCCCTGCTTCCGGTCAGGTGGTGTCCCTGGGGCTTCTGACGGTCTGAACCCACCCACCTGCTTCCGGTCAGGGGTTTTCCTTCGGGGCTCTACCAGCCAGGGTGGGTCCGGCTCCCCCTCTGGGTCTTTCTCCGAGGGGGACCACCCCTCCCAGCTACAGCACCGCATATAGGAAGGAACAAATCAAATATAATAATGTCTTTTCACAATCTTTACTGAATGTTTTATGTAACAGCAAAGCCCGTTTGGTTTTTTTTTGCATTCTGTGAAGGAGGTTGTAGGAACAGCAGCATGAGATGAATGAATAATTGGCTAAGACTCTGTGAATAAATGATTAATGGAAGTGAATTTGTAGTAGTAGCCAGACAGCAGTTTTCATCACAGCTTTTTTAGAAAGCAATTTGAGTCTATGGCTATCTGTAGAATATTGCAATAATTGTGCTGTAAATACAATCAAACACAATTTGCTGAGATGTATTTCTGCATAAGCAAAAACAAAGATTGTACCAAGTGTAAGTGCTGCAGGAATGAATCAGATGCATGAACGTTTTCAAAACAATTAAGTGACATTTTCTAAATTACTCTGTCTGCAGATTGGTCATATAGTTCATTAATGGAGTGTGCCAGCCCCAGTATCTGTTCTGCTTTTATACAGCAACCTCAGTGTACAAAGAGCTCTAATCTGTCAGACATACTGCACCTAGCTACCAAATTTTGTGCAGTTCCCTGTGTGATGCGGCCTACAAATTATTTAATGAGATAATTTGCATATTTACAACTAATTTCCATAGGAACACACGTTAGCTTTAAACAGTGGTGTGGATTTATTGATGGTGCAAGACATCCCTTCCACAGGCCTGGTGACCAAGGGCTTCTGTTGCATGCCATTGCAGAATCAGAGCAAGAACACGCCCTGCCCTGTCAGCACATTTCAGCCCACAAATTAATCCCAGGGCAGCAGGCCGGTCAGCTTCAGACAGTCTCCATGGTCCATTTGGCTCTTGAACTTTCTGCTGACTCTGACAATTATTACAAAGCCTCTTTGTTCGTTTGTGTTGTGAAAGCTGGAGCAGAGACCCTTCAAACTCATAGGACCCACCAAACCGCCATGCTATGGAAATGGATACTGAGTGGGGCTAGATTAACACCAGTGATTGCCAGATGAAAGGCTCTGCAGGCAATGTTCTAGGCACCCAAGCAGTGTCAAGAGCAGCTTGTATACACACACAATTAGGGTCAACCACTTCAGTAAAACTCATGAGACAAAGCCCTCAAAATCATGAGAATTGCTTAAAATCATGAGCTTTAAAATAATTAGTCATGTGGGGTGGGGGGGTCTGAGCCTGATTTCTAAAACCTCACAGAAGTTGACCGCATCCCTTCCCCGAGGGTGAGCGTGACTGCACATCTCATGGTAAAAAAAGAAAGACCAAGAGGTGCACACACTCATGGGCGGGGAAGCAACTCTGTGGCTGTTGGGAAAGCGGGGGGATGTGATGTAGCTTGACTTTATTAAAGCTTTTGATACGGTCTCCCTCAGTATTCTTGCCAGCAAGTTAAAGAAGTATGGGTTGGATGAATGGACTATAAAATGGATAGAGAGTTGGCTAGATCATCAGGCTAAATGAGTAGTGATCAATGGCTCCATGTCTAGTTGGCAGCCGGTCACAAGCAGAGTGCCCCAGGGGTCGGTGCTGGGTCCAGTTTTGTTCAACATCTTCATTAATGAGCTGGTGGATGGGGTAAATTGTACCCTCAGCAAGTTTGCAGATGGTACTAAGCTGGGGGGGGGGCGGGGGGGGGAGGGTGGTAGATACGCTGGAGGGCAGGGATAGGATACAGAGTGACTTAAACAAATTGGAGGATTGGGCCAAAAGAAATCTGATAAGGTTCAACAAGGACAAGTGCAGAGTCCTGCACTTAGGATGAAAGAATCCCATGCACTGCTACAGACTGGGGACCGATGGGCTAGGCAGCAGTTCTAGGGGTTACAGTGGATGAGAAGTGGGATATGATTCAGCAGTGGGCCCTTATTGCCAAGAAGGCTAACGGCATATTGGGCTGCATTAGTAGGAGCATTGCCAGCAGATCGAGGGAAGTGATCATTCCCCTCTATTCGGCACTGGTGAGGCCTCACTTGGAGTATTGTGTCCAGTTTTGGCCCCCCAACCCAGGAAGGATGTGGACAAATTGGAGAGAGTCCAGTGGAAGGCAACTGTAGAGGAGTTGGTCGGCCCCCTCAGGCAATCGGAGAGGGAGGCCACACCCCCTCTCTACCCTGCCTCAGCAGGGGCAGTCCCAGCTCGGGGGCTGGGGAGCAGTCCCCGAGCGTTACTTCGTTCCAGGCCCCCGTGGCGGGGCAGTAAGCCGTTGGTAGGCCCCCAACGGGGCAGGAAGCAGTCTAGCTCCCCGGGTGGGGTAGCACCCAGTTCAAAGGCCCAAGGGGGGCAGCAAAATAGTCTACAGGTCACCAGTGCGGTCGGGGAAGGGGGACGCAGGCCCACCCGACTCCACTGCGTCCCAGACCAGGTCCCTAGCCGTCGCGGAAGGATATGCCACAGGGTAAACCGCGGGTTAAGCCACGGGGTCCCAACCGCAACACGCTGACTCACCGTCCGGCTCCCCGGCTCCCGGACCGTGTGGCCCCTCCCCTGGGCTACTTCCTTCCCCCTTTCCCTCAGGTACCTGGGGTTCCGGTGTCCAGTCACCCTCGTCGGGGTAGGTGTCCAGAGGCAGACTGTAGAACCCCTCGATCTCATCAGGGGGGTGGCAGGTTGGGCAGCTCTTCGGGGCAATCAGCGGGGGTAGCTCCTCCAGGTCGGACCCAGTCAGGGCCCACGTCTCGCCATCGTCCCCCTTGTCCTTCCAGGAGCAGCTCCTCCAAGGCTGGGCCCTGTAGGGCCACTTCCGCCACGTCAGCATCGTGCAACTCCTCCAGGTCCTCGTCCCTCGGAAGCCCCTGGTCCGATGGGGTGGGGGGAGCCGGGGGTACTGCAGGGCCCCAGGCCTCGCACTGCTCCTCCACCTGCTCCCGGACACCGGCCCTGGGTCCGCTTCCCTGGGTACCAGGCCGCCAGCAACCCTGGAGGGCCAGGAGAGACGTCCTTCCCCTCCGGGAGCTGGGCTCCAACTGAGCTCCTGGGCCTCTCTTTTGTACTTCCTGTCCCGCCCCCTTGCTTCCGGGGTGGTAGACAGGCAGGCTCTAGCTCCGCCCCCCCACCGGCCCGGTCTCCCTGGCAATCTGTGAGGGAGGCCACACTGCCTCGTTACAGCAACAAAAGTGATTAGGGGAGTGGGGCACGTGAGTAATGAGGAGAGGCTGAGGGAACTGGGCTTGTTTAGTCTGCAGAAGAGAAGAATGAGGGGGGATTTGATAGCAGACAACTACCTGAAAGGGGGTTCCAGGGAGGATGGAGCTAGGCTGTTCTCAGTGGTGGCAGATGACAGAACAAGGAGCAATGGTCTCAAGTTGCAGTGGGGGAGGTCTAGGTTGGACATTAGGAAAAACTTTTTCCCTAGGAGGGTGGTGAAGCACTGGAATGGGTTACCTAGGGAGGTGGGGGAATCTCCATCTTTGGAGGTTTTTAAGCTACGGCTTGACAAAGTCCTGGCTGAGATGATTTAGTTGGGGTTGGTCCTGCTTTGAGCAGGGGGTTGGACTAGACACCTCCTGAGGTCCCTTCTGACCCTGATCTTCTGTGATTCTATGACGCCCCACTTGGACACCCCGATCCCCCTCTTTCAGCCCCTGGGCTGTCTCAAGCTCCCTGTAGGAGTTTCTCCAAGTTTTGACCCCTTTCCATAGCCAAAGTACAGCCCCCACCCCCGCAAGGTCCAGGAACCCCTCCCAGCCTCTGTCCAGCAGGCCCCCCATCCCCCTCAACAGGCCCCAGCAAACCCCTCAGCCCCTGCAGGCACTCGGTTCTCCTGCCTCCCCAGCCTCCATCTGGCTGGAGGGCGGTGATGGCGGCCTGGCTGCAGGGACTCCCTGCCCCGCTCTGTGCCCCGCTCAGGAACCCCACATTCCCAATGGCAGTGCCGGTGCACATGTCCCGGCTGGCAGCGGCCCGGCCGCGCTGCTGTGGGGAGTGGAGTACTAGCTGGGATCAGGAATCAGGGCCTGGGCCTGGGCAGGGAGCCAACACCTGGGCTGAGTCCCGGTGCCCGGCAGGCAAGGTAGCAGTCGGTGGCTAATGGGCCGGCACGTGCCAGGGTCGATGAAGTGGCTGCACCTGCGTCAAGAAGGGCCCAGCCAAGCACCGTAGCCTCCCTCCAGTCAGCCCAACCTTTCCGTCTGGGACAAACTGCTTCCCTTTGCCACCCCCCCTGCAGCGCCCCTTCATGAGAGACTAAACACGAGCTGTTTGCGAGCGAGCGCAGTCAGTGTTTCAAGTCCACAACCAACCACCCCTCGCCTCTGGTCAAGGGGGCAGAATTTCCCTGATTACACCATGCGGGGAGCACAAAAAAAAAATCTCTCTTCCAAACTAAGAGGCAAGTGGTAGGTTTTCCACGTGTGTTAGTGACAGTTACAGCCTGAAACACGGGTGCAGGAGTTAAGCATGACATCAAGTGAGGTCTGGTTTTTTTTTTTTATTTAAGGGAATTTTATTGCAAAGAGAAGGTCTCCTCAAGTACAGGCATTGTGCGTACACCCCCAATGGTAGACTGCATTTATTTAAAAAACATTGCAAGCGTCTGTGTACTCCGAAAGCCGGCCTGGTCAACACAGCCCTTGTGCCAAACTCTCAGAATGAAATGGTACAGGAAAGAAATGGACCCATTAGAATCTGCTTTGTAGCTCGGCCTTTCAATAAAGATAATGAATGAACTGATGGCTGGTGTTTGAGCTGTGAATGAAAATACGCAGCTGTTGGGTTTCAGTAAGCTATGTGTTTTGGTTTATGAAGATCAGCGACCAAACCTATCTAGCAGATAAGTGCCCAGTACCAGTCTAACACCTTTAAATGGGGAAAAAATCAGCATTTGATAGCATATTTCCTTGGGAATATCCACAGGGTAATTCTGGAACAGCACATACCCTGCCAGACAACGGAGGTGCTAGTGATGTGTCTGTCACAATGAACAGGTGACGTGACACTGTGTGTTAAATGAAAAACTGCATACAATTCAGCAGTAAAATGACTGGCGCCTTAACCTCTAGTTCACACAGCCCTTCTCGTGACGCCAGCACATGGCCAGTTTTGCTGGCCTGTTCCCCACCAAATTAGCCCTGCCATGACATGATGAGTTGATGAGTCTGATCTCATTGCACTGCTGAAGAAATGAAGACAATGTCAGCGATACAAAGGGGCCATTCTCTCCTGGGGCCATGAGTGTAATTCCCTGCTGCCATGAACCGAACGCATGTGCTCAGTCTGAAGACAGCAGAGCTGGCTGTTTAGGTTACTAGCGCCACTGTATGAGCAACTGGGACAGTGATAACAGCTTGTCACAAGTAAATCTCTCATTGATAATTCACCATGATAAGATGGGAAGTGCAGAAAATATGCCTGGTTCTTAAGCTGTGCCCAGCGTTACCAGTCTGCTGCATGACGCAGTGTGCTACATTTGAGGTAATGGACCCTGATGGTATTAGATGCGGCTACCCATTCAGACACCGCGTTGTCGTGCTGATTTCCAAATGTAAGACTGATCCGGAGAACACGGGGTTAAAAATACATTTTAATTGGGAGGGTTACATTAAAAATGCATTTTTCCCCACCTTAAAAAAGGACCCATATAAAAATAGAAATCAACAAATGATGTTTAACAAAAGTGCTTACGTTCTAACCGTCCCCACCCCCTTCCTATCTTGGCACTGCAGTCAGCAACTGGCATTGAAAGGAGCTGTGACAAACAACATCACCTGCACAGCATCTGAGCGCCCGTCCCGTTTGCATGTATGTTAATATGTGGTAGTGTGGTACAAGCTCTCTTTGTACCATTGGCCTCTAAAAGGAAAAGATGCGGTATCCATTTTGGGTGCATATTTACATGTACTTATCAACCAACTCCAAATGCATTTCTGGGTGATGCCAGTGAAATGATTTTGAAATCTATGGGGGGGGCGGGTGTGGGGGGAGCATCTACACCAGTAACAACTGAATGATGATATCCCTCCATTGCAGCTGTGTGGGTGCGGGTGGGCAGCTGTAGTGTAGACAGGGGTCAGGTATTTCCTCTCACTGTGTACGCTAATGTCTGAGTTATGTTTACACTCCAGTTTCCAATACCGGTGAATTAGGTGTCCAGTTTTTGGCAGCATAGTGCACCCAGTTTTTGATTGTCGATTGCGATGGAGAATTCCGTGATTGCCTCTATGCACCCTGCTGCCCCTCCAAGAAATCCTGATCCCTGGAGCAGCTTGGCCTAGTTCCTTACACTGCTGCTTTCATGAACCGCGCTTGCGGATCAGACTACCTAACATGGCTGTGGAGCACAGCAGACTGAAGAGACGATCCATAGCCATGCAACGGTGACTGGCGGGAAGTACAATGAAACCTGTTTTAAGGACATCACCCCAATGTCTTGAGACCACCTACTGCCTATGCTTTCCAAAGCCTCCCATTCACTTTTGTCCAAGCTTCAGTTCAAAACCTTGGCTCAGATTCTGATTTCAGACAAATTGTTCCTCTGGCGAATTCGTAATCTTCAGGACACTGGATTTTTTCTTTTCCAAGATGCTTGAGTGGTTGGTTAAAGCAGGTTACACTGTGTTTAACTAACTGTGGCACTAATGCAAGATGCCTGGATGGGTGAAAAAGGAAGTCCCTTACCAGACCTAAGAGACAAACGTGGGAACCTGAACACAATTTTCAGCAGTGGACACTGTGTGTGGGATTAACGCACAGCGAATAAACGGGAGCACGTTCCCAACTGTTAGTTCTGGGTTGGACATGTACAAACTAGTCATTCAACGCCCAACAACATCGTATTTTTTAAAAATGACATGCCCCGAACTCAAGTCTATGTGGTTAGTTGACTGACTAGGAAGTGTTCTAGCAGGAAGCCAATGCAAAGACAGGCTAATTCTCAACTGGATTCCCAAATAGCGGCTGTGGATCCTCCACCACGGAATACTGATCCAGGTGCTTAATTTAGACCCCGATGCTCCTTCTTCTTCTTCTGCCAACAAATACTTGTTCACCTAAGAGGGAGACGGAGAGAGACTGTGTGAAAAGCTGTGTATTGACAAGGCAAAGTGAGTTACTCACCAGTCACAGGAGACGGGTCGTTCTGGTGACCCCTCGGCATTCACCTGCCCTTGCAGCCTCCTTTCATTGCCAGACGAATATTTACTCTTTGGCTTTGGTAAGACCACGCCCGCCAGGTGACATTCACCCCAGTGCAGAGGGCACGTGCAACATCTCAGGCTGGTTTCCATCAGGTTGCCCATCACCCCGGTCTCTGAACTCCCAGGGCTGTGTGTAGCCTCGGTCTTCGTTTCACTCTTTGTGAACAGCCTCATTATCCTGCACTCCAGCCCATCCATCTACTCTACGGTGAAGGGTATTTGTGGCCTACACGAAACTCCCCCTCGTTCCTGGCCGTACCAGTCCAGGGGTTAGAACTCAGCAATGCGAGGGCCTTTTACATCTGTAGGATTCCTTCATGTCTGAGCTACTCTGGACTGTTAATATCTAGGAATGATGCAAAAAGGGGTTCCCTACAATTCAGCCATCAGTGGATGGACCCGGGAAGGCTCTCAGCGCAGCAAAAGGACACGGTGGGGCGTACGAGCTGCAAATGAGTGCGCTGTGCCAGCTCTGCCCAGGGCCCCTCAGAGGAAGGCTGGGAGCATTACGGCCACTGGGGCTGCGGTTATGTGTGTCCCCCAGTGGCTGCTTCCCCAACGTACAGGAGGACTCAATGTCTGCTGCCTCTGTTCTAGCCCAGGGACGGGCTCTCCCCCGCTCCCTGACACAGCACAAGAGTGGATTCTGTTCCATTTGCTCTGCATAGTTTGCCTGCAGCCATTTCTCCACCAGGCAGAGAGGTCAAGCGACTGGCGCCAGGGTGCAGAGAAAGTCAGCGCTGGAGCGAGGATTTGAACCCAGGTTCCTGTCCCCCACCCAAGCCACCAGAAGACACTTTGCTTTCTCACGACACACAAGAAGGGCCGAGCTCCCGTCTCTTACTGGGAGGATGTTCGTACCTTTCTCTCCTTTCTCCCCCTTTGGGCCCCTTGGTCCTTGGCGTCCTGGAGGTCCCATCGGTCCAGTCTCACCTGGAAGAACAAGAGGAACGTGTTTGCATTTCAGCACAGCAGCTCTGCAGTTGCTTGCAGAAAGGAACGGGCAGAGGCGACAGGGACAAGGGCTAGGATGACACCAGAGGTGAGATACTGAAGGTGGCATATGTATTGCTCAGCTAGAAGGCTGCATGCTTCAGGGAAACCTCTCTTCACACAGCCTGCAGCGTTAACTGGTTGGCCGAGGTTACCGGAGCTGAGTGCAAGGAGGTAGCAAGACGGCAGTTGTTACCTTTGGGCCCTGGGTAGCCCATCTCTCCTTTCTGACCAGGTGGCCCTGGGATGGTACCATGTGCTGTAGAGAAAAACAAACGGGGACATCAGTGGGAGATGCCTGTGCTTGTTGCAGAAAACACCGTACAGCATTGCAGCGAGACGCAGATCAAGGCTCCCGGGAACATTTTCCTAGTTCAAATAGAATTGGATGGGCTGTTTGGGTTTTTTTTTATAGGTTTTGTACATTCAGGAGACTCTGATCTCTTTTTCCCTGCTGTTGTTCTGGAATAATCCAAGCTTCTCCGGATCTACATTGACGCCATCAAGAGCAGCCCCTGGGTCACTCTCACGTCACTGAGGTGGAAAACTGAGCAGGGAGATCTTAGGCAGAGATAAGTAGCTCCAGCTTGGTCCTACAAAGCCGGGGCAGGATTGCCCTAAGACTGTTATATAGGGTTTTACAAATGTGATGGGCAAATGTGGCTGTCCTGACTCAAGACTCGATCGTACCTAACCCTGCGCTGGTAGGCAAGGGAAATAGAAGGTGGAAAGATTCTTCCTTCCTTTCCTTCCAGCACAGGCCACAGACAGGATTTTGGTTCCTACTCTTGCAATATGCAAAGGGCCCAGGGATTCTGCCAGTGAGAGAAGCACTGGGCACCCCAGCCAAAAAAGGTGGATCAGCATGGAAAGACAGCGCGCACACGCGATGACCTGGGGTGACCAAGGAGGGACCAAAGTGTCTCTTACTTCTGAAGAAGTCCATGAGATCCTCGGTGACGTTGCCATAGCTTGCAAACACCTTGCTGATCCCAGGTGCCCCTGGGGGTCCCGGTGGCCCTTGTGCAGCGTAAGTGACCATGTCCCGAAGGAGGCCTCGGCCTGGGGAATTAAACACAGGGTTTAAAACAGAACGACGAAGAGGAGAGAACCCCGAGAAGGGCAGCGACTGAACCTCCAGCAAGGCGAGCGCTGTTCCTACAGCGCTTTGAATGGCAGGATCCTGGCCCTTTAACATAACTCCGCCCTGCAGGGTGAATCCCATGGGATACCCTTGAGTGAGTTCCTGTTAGAGACCCTCCCTTCCTGCAGGAGAGGAGGAATTTTAGAGGGTCAGCGCTGAAGTAAGGTCATTGTTGTGGAGCAGGCACTATTTCTTGTACTGAACGTCTTGGAGGAGTGCAGCTTTATCTTCCTTTCTAAATCACCCGAGACCAACGGCCCCTGTGCAGGGGACCAACGCAAGAGCCCAGCCACCATGCGAGCCCTGGCTGGAGGACAAAAGTGGGTCTGATGTGGTGCGCTGATGTTGCACGGGCATCTCTGCACAGGGGTCAATTTCACCCAAAGACAAATTCCCCAGAGCCGTCCATTTCAGTGCCTGTTTATCTGAGCAGGTTATTTTCATTCCCCTGGGCAGGTCAGCGCTGTCCCTTGCCTAGTGCTAGAAATCATGAACATCGATTCATTCTGGCTGATGTTTAATCAGCAAAGAAGGCAAAGATCAGTCTGCCCCCAGTGTCTGCAGCTCTGCAGTGATTTGCTCCCCTTGGCCCAGGAAGAAGCTAAGGGAGCCGTACCAGAAGCAGCACAGTCACTGAGTCGGATTTCCTCCCAGTGACACAGAAATGCTCCCCCAGCGAAGCCAGCACAGCAAACCTCGCCGTGGACTCGCGGGATGGAACGTTCAGCAGGTCGGGGCTTTGCACGGCCGGTGGCGGGCATCAGTAGCTCTGTGCCTTGATCCTGATGGCGATGGACTCAGGCGAGAGCTGCGTCCAGCCCTCCTCAGCCAAAAGGAGTTTGGGCCCGTCTGACGGGAAAGGTGTAGGAAGGGAAAGCGGGGTAGAGGGGGATGGGGTTTGGGGGGCTGGAGGGCAGAAGCTGAGGTTTCTCCATGCAGGGGGAGAAGGCTTCCCACTCACTCTGTATGCTCTCGGACACCCGAAGTGCCAGCTCATTGTAATCCAGCGATCCGGCGAATGACTCGCTGTAGGACCCGCTCGAACTCATCGATCTCCTCTGGGCTCCATCTGCTCCCAAGGATCCTGCGCCCATCGAGCCACCGTACGACCCATCGCTGCCCATCGAGCCACCGTACGACCCTTCGCTGCCCATCGAGCCACCGTATGATCCGCCTGCACCCAGGGCAGACCCGTACGACCCACCCATAAATCCACGATCTCCTTTTGGCCCTGGTGGGCCCTGGGGCCCTGGTGGCCCAGGAGGCCCTGAGATGAACCGTCGAACATCATCACCTGCAAAACGAAACACAACAGGCGCTGATGGGGCTGTGCTAGCAGACAGGCACTCAAGTGCCACACCCACCCTGCTACACACGGAGAGAGTCCATGGGGCATCGGCACTGGTGGCCAAGAGCCTGGGAATGCTGGGCAGTGGCTGACCTGTGGCATGATTTGACTGCAGAATGCAGCATGCGGCAATGGACTTCGCTTTCCAACGGCAAACTGCCCCAGAAGGCTGGCAGGTGTCCTTAGCCCCAGTGATCACAGATGGGGAAAAAGAGGCCCAGAGCCCAAAGGGGGAGGCTTCCCCGATTACCAGCCATTTTTTTCAAAAGCTGCCCTCGGCAACTTGCCAGCACAGGAGAGAAGCAAGGCTGGGTTTAGGGCGTGCTTGCTGCAGGCTCCCTCCACTAGATCTATTAACCTTTCCACTGCTGGTTAGGAAAATACCTTCCCCATAAAAAACGAGACAGTAAAAAATGTATGGCAAGTCCGCCTTTAAATATAATAGCAATAAACAACTCATCACCTCTCCTGTGCCTTTCATTTTAGCATCACCATATGCTGTATTAACCTCCCAGTCTGGGGCAGAACAGATAAGGTGCAAGAGATGACATTCAGGCTGGGGCAGCGGTCTGGCGCAGGGATTAGGTACCATTTAAATCCTGGTTTAGTCTTTGAGGGACTTAAATGGTATCTAGTCCTTGCAGTGAATTTCATCCAGAGCAACTCCTACTAGATCATAGATCAGACTTGCCTGCTATAACATTGACCAGAGCCACAGCAAGCGGAGTGGGTGGGTGGGATTGCCAACAGATACCAAATCTCCTTACTGGTTAGGTATTGGATCAGCTCGCTCCTGAATGTGTCACTCAGCACGCTGTCAGTGTAGGTGAAGTGGCCGGTTCCTGAGAGACCTGGTGGCCCTGGTGGCCCTGGAGGTCCTGGGGGTCCTGGTGGTCCAGAGACGGAAGAGTATCCCACACCTTGGGAGAGGGGGGAAGGGGAGAAATAGCATTTTTGTCAATGGAAGGTGACGTGGCAATTACGCTTGTTTTAGAATCTTGAGTGTATCAAGATTCCGACCCCACATTCCATCTCTCTTTGTGCCCTGAAACACAGGCGTTGATGAGATTTGCAAGCTGCCCAGGGATTCAGTCCCATTTAACGGGAATTACGCATCCGAATCTCCTGGGCAGCTCAATCGCAGCCTAAATATGACTGCTGTCGCTGAACGCCATTTCCTTTGCAGGCCCAGATCTTTCCCAGTGGCCGTCGAGAAGAGCAAGCGCCTTACTTTGCAGGTAAGAGGTGACATCCTCTAGGCTGAATGTGGAGAGGGAGCTGCCTGGCATTCCGGGGATTCCTGGGGATCCTGGAACTCCGGGCGGTCCCGGGGGCCCTGGGGGTCCAACAATGCCACTAAATTGAGAGCCTGAAAATATAATGGAAGAGAAAGAGTCACTGCAAGGCTCCCACCCCATCGTAACCAAAGCATCTCTCCGCTGGCAGCAACGTCTCTGCAAACTACAGCTGATGAAAGGGCTTCACTCCTGCTCTTTTATTTGCGATGGGAGTGTGAGTGAAAGTGTTGTGGATGGCCTGCACTGGGCACTGCCAGCGCGGACATGGCTTCTGGAGATATGGAGTCCCGCTGGGCGCAGAGGCCTGTGCTGGTCAGTCCATCCCAGTGCAGAACAGGGGACCATATTTGTAGTTGCTTTGTACGGAGGCGTTAGTGGCTCCTTTGTGTCATGCTCATCCCCCCCATAGTTTTATGAGGGCTGGGGACAATCTCTCTCTGTGCTTCCATTCCTCGGACGGAACAGACACTTCCAGAGCTCTCAGACAGAGGTGGGGTTCCACTCAGCACCCCCTGACCTGCCATTCTCCACAGCTTGCCACATAGATGGGGCAAGATCCCAAAGGAGACACTCCTGGGCTTGACTGTGCACAAGCCATGCACAGAATATTAGGGATTTCCTTGAGTTGGGTGGACCTGTGTCTTTCCTTCAATGCAGCAGAATGTCTGTAAGCAGAGCAGAACTGCTCATCGCAGGTTAATCATGACGGCAGGTGGTACTGGAAATCCTGGGCTCTCAGATGGTTGGCTTGGGTGGTAGGAGCCTAGTTATAACATCCTTCTCCAGAAAAGTATGCTTTCCCCTCGGCTGTTGGCTATGGGACTCTTTCAGCACACATAGAGATGTAAAAGACACCACCCACTAACAACCAGATGCATAGCAAGCAGGGTCTGACAGCTAGGGCTTACCTTGAAGTAAAGCTGTTAGGTCACCATAAGATGTGCCAGGCAATCCCGGAGGACCCGGGGGGCCGGGGAGGCCAATACTGAGTCCATTATCTAGGAAATTAAAAACATTTAGAAGTAAAGATAACAGGGACATTGGCAGACTAAACGTCACGTGTGCCACTGAAACATGATCTCTGTCACAGTGGGACAAACAAAGCTGGGTAACTTATTTACAGCCAGTCATTCCTGGAGGGTGAAACTCTAGGGCAACCAAAGGCAAAGGCCTACGCATCCCTTAAGATCCAATGAAAACCAGGCTTAGCTGGTGCGTAGGTCTCGTGCTGGCCCTCATCACCAGACAGGAATTTCACTCACTGTGAATTTAGCATCTTTCTCTGCTCCCGGAATAGGCTCCTACTTTTACACAGCAAAATCTGAATCTCTTACTCTATGGATCGATCATGCTCATTCAAGGTACGTGTTAGCTGTGATTGAGTGGATGGGTCACATGGTCTTATTCCTGTTCCCCGATTGGATAAGCATGCAATGTTTTCAGTGCAAATGGGCAGATTTAAAAGTTGGCTTCTGGAAATACCACTAGCCCGCAGCTTTGCAATGTGCTTTGCCAAAAGGTTTTTGGCAGTAAAACATGGCCACGCAGGCGGAACGGCTCCCGGGGGCATTAGTATCCTCTGTGGCGGGGTTTCAACCAAACAAACATTGGCCATCTAGAATGACAAAAAGTAGCTTTCCCCCCCAGAACTGTCTGCTCAATAGGATCCGACCCTTCAGGGCCTGGTTGTGAGAGGTGCAAAGCGGGGAATTTCTACGTAGTCCTCTGTGGCTGTCACTATATGTACACCAGTAATATGTCCCTACACTTAGGGCGTGATATATAGGCCGCTAAAGTCAATGGACATCGGGCCATTGACTTCAGTGGCTTTTTGAACTGGCCCCTGGCAAGAACAGAGAAACACACACTAAAAAGGATCATTACTTGTGATGTAGCTTATAACCCGGCTGGTCAACTCATCATAGTTGAAGGACCAAGATGAACCGTCTCCTCCGGGTCCGGGTGGTCCTGGGGGACCCTGAGGTCCGACTAGATACATACGAACATCTTCTCCTGAAAAGAAAAAGAAAGATGCATTTTTTGTGCTGCTGGTTGTCCCTAAAGGGTAGGAAGGGATCAGCTGCAGGCATTCCCAGTCTGACAGCGGGGCTTCCTAGCCAGGGGCTTGCACTGAAAGATGGACTATCAAATCTGCCAGCGGGATGCTTCCTATGCATCCTGCCTCCCCATGCACATGTGCCTGGGTATTGTATTGGGAGCTGGGTAGCTCAGAATCTGGACCTCCTTCAGGGTGGGGACCCCCAGGAAAAGGGCACCAGCTGTTATCTGTGCGCTGCCTCAGGGATCTGCTCTGCTTGTATTTAGCAGGCTGGGCTATTTCTTCAGAACCTTCCCACACCAAGATCCTTCTGATAATCCATAATTAGTTCAAGTTCTGCCTGTATTTCCCTCGTCATTAGTTTCTAGCAAGGAGCACCCAGTTTCGACGCCGTGTCTGCTCCTGCTTTTCAGCTGGGTTTTCCAGTTGGGCTGACTCAAGCACAGAGAGGCCAAGTGATTTTCCCCCAGGGAGTCAGTTGTTGATGCAGGAGCACAGCGCTCTGCCATCCCCGCTGCCACCATGATTTAAACCTCCTGAACATCTCTGCCCTGAGGTTCCCCTCTGAGCTGAGACCTGGTGCGATTACAGAGCTAATGACAGAGATTATAGCTTTTTACTCACAAATAATAGCCAAGACTATCCAGAGTCGTAATATCTGATATTAAAAATACATCACCCCAAACCAAGGCCTATGAACTCTTAATTTTGGGGCATAAGCCAACCTTTAACTCTTGGAGGCTAGGAAGAAACTTTCCCTTGGGGCAGGTTTCCCCATCACTGCCCTGCTGCAGGGTTTCTTCCTCTGAAGCAGCTGGTGCTGGGGACAGGGGACAGACTGCTGGTCTGACCCAGTCTGGCAATCCCTGTGCTCCTAAGCATTACCCAGACAGTACCAAGCAGCAATGGAATTGGCAGCCTTCGTATCACTGCTCGGGGCACTCACGCTGTAGCATGGCTAGGAGATCTTCGTAAGAAAAGGATCTTCTTGATGAGGATGATGAAGAGTGTATCAGCTCGAAATCGTAACCGGAACCTGCGAGAAGGGAAATGTTTAATGTCACGGAGGATGAAGACAGGCAGCTAGACAGGAAATTGTTTGGTGTGCCAGGCGGTGACGAAGAAACAGACTGACACTTGAACAGGGGTGCAGCTTAGAAGGAGTTCAGTGGATCTGTGGGAAAGACTTTCCATGCATGCACAGGGGGATGAATTCATGGCTGGATCACAACGTGGTCAGCTGGTAAGTATCATCCACGTGACAAGAGAAATGAAACGAAGAGCCTGCCACTTGGAAAACACGGGCCTGCTCTCTTGACCGAGAAGGGATTCACTATGAAGAGCCAAAAGCACTGGAGCTTCTGTCTCTTTATGGAACCCTAGTCCTTGAAAGACGGGACAACGGCATTCAGTCTGACCCCAGCAAGCAGACGGCAATTTTGTCTCGCACGTACTGCCCATGGCGACAATGGCAGATTACACTCCCGTGGGACTCTCCAGGAGCGTAGGAGGGTCTAGTGTTCAAATTGGGACCATCTACAAGGCAGTAAAAACTGGCTAATCCTATTGTGAAAATGAGACAAGACACAGGGCTCATTTTTGCCACCTTCACTGGTGGAGCTGCACCCTCTTCCTTGCATAGCACCCCGGGACTGATTACGTACGAGGCCATTTTATAATCACGTTGGAGCATTGCTCCTTAGACACCAGTATTCCCCCAGCGCTGTGTTGAGCAGTGGCTCACATGCTGAGCTCAGTTACGTTGCGCTTCAAAGTAAGTTGCACAAATGCAACTGAGAACAGGATTTGGTGCCTGGAGCTTAGATCGATGGGAACTTGGAGCTTACTCTTCATGGAGCTCATGACACGCCTGGCCAGCTCGGCGTAGTCCAAGGATTCTCCGCCAATGGTGGTGATGATTCCTGGTAGTCCAGGGGGTCCTGGTGGGCCTTGAGGACCAATCAGATAACGCCCGATGGTGTCACCTAATGAGGAAACAAGGACACACCAAATCAGCAGAGTGAGAATGATGTTCCATGAGGAGAGACTGTATGGTGGGGTCTGAAGGGAACCTGGTCATGTGGCCTCTCCGTGGTTGGGAATTACGTAGCATCTGAGGATGATCACCCAACTCTCTGCTCCCCGTGGCACCTTCCCAGCACATGGACATGTCATACTACCTGCCTGCTGGGGAGGGTTTAGGCAGGATCCTTGCAGTAGGGGGCCCATATCAGAGGGGCTAGTGCTCATCGGTGCAGGGGATGCAGAGCAGCAGGTTGGGCTACAGCCCAGGCCGGGTTGGCTGCCACACTGGGGGGAATTATTAAGGGCTCAGGAGTGGAGGAAGGCTGGAGGCCATCCAGGGAGGATGGGAGAGGGTGGGTCTGAGAGAACCCAGTTCTTTGGTGGATCTGGGTCCTGTTTAGCCTTCCCCCTCCCTGGCCGGCCCATGCTGGAGATGGAGGCACTGAATAATTTCACCCCTGCAATGGTACATGGATCTTGGGTGGTGGGACTGCCAGGAGCTGGTGGTACTCACTCTGCAAGTACTCTGCAATGTACTGCTGCATCTCACGCACTGAGCCTCCAGTTGGGCCGGGAGGACCTGGAGGGCCGGGAGGACCCGGTGGACCCTGACTGTATCTTGAGGCTGAAGATCCACCTGAAGACATAAACAAGGCCAGTGGGTTTTGGCATCGAGGGAACAGACCAAGGACTGTAATCTGGGAGCAGGCACCGATCCCTTCACCAGGCTGTGGGACGAGCCATGCTAGCATGGTCAGGGTTGGGAGGGGCCCACGCTAGTAAATCACCGAATCAGGCTGACACAGGCACATAACAGGTGAGCTCCAGGCTCCCCACTGGCTCCCAGTTTTCTTCCAAGTGCAAGTCAGGGCATTGGCTGTCATTGCAGGGAATACCCTAACTCTGTCTGAGCTACTTCTCTGGCCCCCCATCCCCACAGCATCTGAGCACCTTGCAGTCTTTAATGCATTTCTCTTCACGACACCCCTGTGCGGCAGGGCGGGGTGTTATCCCCATTGTACAGATGGGAAACTGAGGCACAAAGAGCGACTTGGCCCAGGCCACACAGGAAGCCTGTGGTGGAGAAGTAAATGGGAACCCAGGTCTCTCAAGTTCTAGGCTCGCGCCCTCACCGCTGGACCAACCTTCCTTCCCTTCCTCCTTTAATGCCGTTCTCTGGGCCACCGCTCCCCACGTCCTGCTCTAACATCACCACCAGGGGTAGGAGCCTGCTGCCTGTCACCAGCGTGAACATCCTGGGTCTGGGGAGCTCTGCACTCAGGAATTTGCTCCCCCTTGCAGACGGCCAGCGCCCCTCTCGGGTAACCATTCATCTGATTTATTGCTCACTTAGGCCAATGGTAGTTTAGTTGGAAGGCGAAGGACAGGAACAGTGAGGAATAATCTGTTTTGTGGTTCAACGCTGGCAGTAGATATTGGGTGGTGGGGACTCTCCCAATGCAGCCCCTCCATGATGGAGCTACTAGGAGCCCAGGGCATATAAAGGAACCGGGCCTGAGTCTCTGGTGTAAATGAGGAGTCAGTGGAGTTACACAGTGGAGTTACACGGGTGTGAGTGAGAGCGGATTCAGATGCTCAGCTCTCAGTGAGTCTGGGAATCGGGGTAATACATTCCCAAAGGACCGGGTGCTTCTGTGTCTCCTAATGGGTTTAGGAGCACAAATGCCACTGACTTTCGGTGGGAGCAGCACTCCTAAATCCTTTTGAAATCCCCGCCCCCCATTAAATGTCAGCATCTCCTGCTACACAGGACCAGAGAGTGTCTGATCCCCAAACAGGCTCCTCTTACCGCTGGAAGACCCTCCGGGGATGCCGGGAGCCCCTGGAACGCCTGCATCACCTGGAAACAAGGGAGAGGGATACATGGAGCCTGGGTCGGACAGCAAGGGATAAATTGCTCGGGTAGTTTATAGTGGCTGATCAGCACGTCCCCGTCCAGCCCCTGCACTGGATCGGACAGCAATCTGCGACAGAGTCATCCCAGGCCCAGGGCCATGATCACACAGGCTGGGATGAAGGGACAGGGCACAAGCAGCCTTCACCAACCCTGCGGTGAGGGCCAGCAACAACGGCAGCCTCTGCGCTCAGGGCCGTTCAGCCACTGCTCCCTTGGAGCCAAAGAGGGCGGTCGGGTCATGCTTTCACCCTGCACCAGCCCAGGCGGTGCCGGCTGCCTCAGCCCACTGGCGTCCACGAGAGTCCTGGGGCAGAAAGGGCTGCAGGTCCAGGCCATGAGGAGGAGGAAGAGTTTTCTTTTCACAAACCTTTGTCTCCTTTGGGTCCTGGGGGTCCCTGTGGCCCTGCGGGTCCTGGAGGTCCCTGGACGGCGACTCCAGCACCTGCCCAAGCAGAATGCCAGGAAGAGGAGTCAGAAGTGCACGGGCAGAAAAGCCTGGCAGGAGATCCTGGCCGCACTGAAGGCGATGGAAGTTCTGCCATCCATTTCAGCAGGGCCAGGATTTCACCTCCTGACCTCAGTAAATGCTCAGGAGCAATTAACGCCGCGAAGGAAGGCGCGGGCAGACTGACCTTGAGCAGAGAATCCTGGGAGGCCGGGCTGACCTGGTTCACCTATAGGAAACACACACAGAGAGGAACAGTCACACATCCCTGCTGGTACAGCATTCCCCCACCTACCAGCATCTCTGTACGCTGGACTCCTATTTACCTGTGAACCCTCGTGGGCCCTGGGAACCTGTGAACAGGAAAACAGAGGCATCATTAAACTGTTCACACCCACCTGGTTTGGATTTGCTAGATTACCCAGGTCCCGATCAAGTACGCAGAACACAATCACAGCATCTCATTCTCAGGGCTGAAACCCGCCAAGGGAACGAATTCCCTCCCCTCCACACCAGCCAGCTTCCTGCGCAGCGTGGGTTTATGTTTCACACTCCCACATCACACACCCTGCTAAGCACAGCTGAGTCCAAGGAGACACTGCAGGACGGCAAAGCCGCTGAGGAGGACAAGCGCCGCCTGTGACCAGGTCAGCGACAGGCACTGCAGGAACAGTTCTGCTCTGTGGCTAAGACAGAACAGAGGTGGACCTGGACCAGAACAATAAACGCCCCCAAATCACAACCCAAACCACATCGGAAGCCAGCCTTTGCAAATGCATCTTGTGCCTTTTGTGGCAGAACCGAAGCTCTGGTTCTGAACACCCCTGAATCTAATGGGCACTCGAAATTAGTTCTGAATTTTGAGGCTTGTGACTGTCCTGGCTCCCGGACTGGAATCTAGTTAGCGGCTGCAGATCCAGGGGAGAATCCTATTTATTATTTGTACTGTGGTAGCTCCTAGGAGCCCCACTTATGGCCCAGGACCCCATTGCGCTAGGTGCTGTAAACACACAGAAAAGCAAAGTAGTCCCTGCCCCAAAGAGCTTCCACATTGCTTATCAGTGTACAGGTTTGCTGCTGACGCATTTTATCGGTGTCATGAACAGTCAGCTCTTGGAGAAGGTTCATGCTCAATTAAAGGAGTAGGATCTGAGAGGATGGACTTACCTTGGTCTCCCTTTGGCCCTGGTGGGCCTGGTGGGCCTGGCGGGCCAGCAAAGAATGTTTCTGTAATGAAGACAAAAGGGTTGGTTAATGAACACATGCAGATACAGCCTTGGCGTAGAGGAAAGTAGCATGTCCCTCCATCTACGGCCTCCTGAAGCCAGAGATCACCAGCGGTTAATTTGAACTACAGAGGAACAGAGAATGTTCAGAACGATCCAGCACAAGAAGTGGGTTTAGGAATCAAGTGAAAGTACCTACCTGAGGTGGGCACGAAGGATCCTGGTCGTCCTGGTGGGCCTGGTGGGCCTGGTAATCCTTCTCCTAAGTCAGGGAGACAGAACAATACTCAGAAGGGAGGGCAAGGTGAATGAATGCCGCAAGCTGCATAGCAGAGTCACTGGATTGCCAAGGCTGGTCCCAGCTCATGATGTCTCACTGCACCTCTGTCCCCCACTAGTCAGTCACTCCCTGTTATAATACTTTAGGGTCACAGACCAATCCAGTTACGGTGAAACTCCATTTCCAGTGCGGTGCAGTGAAAACCCCCGAGTGCCTCAGTGCCTTCAAATGGACTTTCCGCTGCTCGTCCAGTGAAGCTCTACTTAGAGAGGAGTTTCATTCCCACCACAAACAGGTCCCACTCTGCTCAGCTGCTGGGGCTGCAGCAATTCCCCTCTACCAGCTAGTTTTTAAGTGTTGCATTCCAAAAGGATTATCACCTCCTCCGCCCTGGCTGAGAAGGGGAAGGGAAACAAGGCTAGACCGCTGGGCCGTTGAGACAGGACTGGACTCCCCCAGCTGCAAATGCCACCAGCATTTGGGAGGACAGTTTTGCTAGACAGTTCCTCTCCTCCTATAGGAAATCTCCCCTTCCAGTGAAGTGTGTCTGTGTGAACACACAGGGTGAAATCCTGGCCCGGTGGAAGTCAATGGCAAAGCTCCCATTCACTTCCATGGGGCCAAGATTTCACCCACAGTGTTTCAGAATTACCCATCTTCTGGGGGCACAGGGCAGATCGACTGTAAAACCCACACCCCATCCACGTATCTGGGGAGCAAGGTTTTTACCTGCTGGGCCACGAGGTCCAGGTGGTCCCTGGATGGAAGCGCCTGACAAAAGACAAGAATCAGAAGCGTTCAAGAATATTTTCATGGCAAAATGAACAAGCTGAAAACATGCTGCAGGACTTATCCTGCCCCTACGGCCCTGTGATCTCACCTATGTACAGCACCATGTGCAATACTATGTTATAATATATACCTGGGGGTCCTGGAGGGCCGGGTGGGCCTGGTCGTCCTGGTAAATCTGGCAAATCTGTAAAAATGAGGAGGGGGAAAAGGAAACGTTGCTTTGGAAATATTGTTGCTGTGTTGCTAATGGAAGCTCTTGGAGTCACCTATTGGTGAATTAAGGTAAGATCCTTGGTACCGGGCCTCCTGGATCAAAGGGGACCTGGATTCTGAGAGGACAAGGTGGGGACTCCCTGGCTAGTCCCAGTGCAGGTGAGGCTGGGATGGATAAGGCCAGCAGGGTGGGAGAGAGCAGGAATCTCTCTTGGCAGTGAGCACCTGCGAGAAAGACCAGGGGAGCCAAAGGAGCTGAGCTGGGAAGGGACGAGTCTATTCAGGAGAAGGAAGAATTTTTTAAGGGGGCCTGAATATTTTGGCAGGAGAGGTGAAAAGTCAATTTTTTAAAATTAATTTAGGCCCTGCATAATCTTAATTAGAGATGGCCTCCGGCCTCAAAGCTGGGATATGGATCCCAAATTCGGGGATGTTCTGATCCAGGATTCTGGTTCGGCCCATCACAGAGCTATGGAGCAGTCACAAAGTTATTCCAGATCTGAATTGCTCTGAATTTAGTGTTTGCATACGGGGATTTGATTGGGACCACTTTGAGTCTTAATCCACCCCTGATCAACATCCCAGACATATTTATGAAAACTTTTCAGAGCATAGCAGAATAATCCAAGGTATAATAAATAATCGTGGTAGTAACAACATGCACACTGTATTACATAAAACTAATTGATTTTCTCCAGGGGATACTGCCATTAACTCAATTCTGTTTGTCATTTCTGCCTTGAAATGAACATATCTTTCCCTGCTGATTTTGTCCTCTAACATTTGGGAGAATGTTCTCCCATATCCATTTAACATGGTATTTAAGATGGTTTCTTCTTTGCAGCCAGCTTAGCATTTGTTTTTTTGTGAGCACAAGGTGGCTGCATCCTGTATGCTGTGCAGTAAAACTCAAGAGATCGCAGTATGAGTCCTGGCTCTGGACTTCTGGTTCTCCTTCGAGTGTACCATGTCACCGCTGTATGCCTCAGTTTTCCCTTCTGTAAAATGGGGATAATGATACTGCCTTCCTCGATAAAGTGTTTGGTGCTCTCCCAATAAAAAGTGCTAGATTATTATTGTCCTCCTATCAATACCATGAGCCTCAGCCAAACCACATACACACTCCTACAATATCTTGAACCAAGGCTATCTAAAGTTGAAGGTTCCTCCCCCTAGCTGTTAGAAGACCTGGCCTCACCCACTAACTCTTCCTGCTGCAAATAAAGAACAGAAGCAGCATCTCGTCTTACTTTGAGATGATGAAGATGAAACTTCTGATTTGATGGTTTCCACAACGATTTCACCTGGGAGCCCTGTCTCGCCACGTGGACCTTTGTCAGGAACAGAGAGCGTGGGGGTTATTTAGCCAATAGAGAATGAGCTTTACCCTTTGAGGGACCTACAAGGCTGTGGGCTAATGCACCAGCCTCCGATCTCCTCTGATGTGGCTTCAGATTTTGCTTTCTGTTACAATAAACTGGGCAGCACATGGAGATTGGTCCAAATCTAGAAATCCCTGCACAATTTATTATTATTATCAAGCTCAGCTCAGGGTCCATCTCTAGCTCCCTCCCACCTTTTGACATGGCAGGACCCCTAGATCAGGACCATGGTCCAGATCATCAAGATATTTAGGCACTTAATTCCCATTGAAATCAGTTCCAATGGGAGTTAGGCACATAAATACCTTTGAGGATCTGGGCCCATGTTTCCTATACCAGAAAGGCAGCTTTGATTGAAATGTGCTGTACGAGCGCTAGTTCCTGGATAAAACAATAACAGAAATATCTAGGTCTGTAGCTTTCACCCAGAAAATATCTGGGTATTCCCCACCCAGTCCTCTGTGGGGGGAGGGAGAAATGAAAAGTGGGAATTTCTTAAAAGATCAAATAAAACTATGAACACGGACAAATGAACCAAAATGAAAAGATCTGCAAACAAAAGAGAAAGAGACTGTGCAAGAGGCAGAGAAATAAGGTGAGGGACTGAGAGATTTTATAAAAAGAAAAGAAACGAATGCAGTTCATTCAGAGGCAGACAGTGTGCTCGGCAGATTGTGCACGATACCTTGCTGTCCGGGGAGACCAGCTGGTCCAACAGGACCTGGTTTCAGAAGACAAACAAAAAATGACTGCATTAGATTTCCGTGGCTGTATTTAACAGTATCAGGCCACAATCAATAGGTCTGTGAAAAGAGCTGAGAACATCAAATAATATATTTGTCCACGCAAGTAAATTAAATCAACATGCCAGCGGATACCGGAGGTTGTGGAGAGGTGGTTTTCAGTCTATAAAGCACATGCTCCATTTAGACTGGTGAAATAGCCAGGCAGGTTCGGGGTACAATAAAAAGACGACGGGCTTGACCTTCTTTCACTTCCCTCGGTGAAGTTTGGGACTAACGCCGCTGAAGCCGAAGGAGGTGAGCGAAGAAGAAGCACCTCTCAGCTTTGCACCATGATGCTGTGGTGCTGGAAAGTGGCGGTATTAGGAACATTGAGAAGAGGTTTAGGCAGGGGGTTAGCATGGAGCTTGGGGCTGTTCATGTCAGGGTTTGGAGCTGAGAGTGCTAAAATCTTGTCAGCTGTTCTTGAGAATTCTTCCGTCTTGCCTACAACCCCACCCAATTCAGGACTGGAAAATAAGCCCCTTCTGAGTCTGGAGCTGAAACCAAAACTCTGGGGGGGAGGGGATTGTTCAGATCCAAGGGATTCCCCCCCTTTCCTGAAATGCGAAGGGACTTGGATCTGAGTTCCCAGTTTGACCCAGTCCTAGACTGTGCGTATTAGATCAACATGTAATGGCAGGTTCCAGGCCTCATCCTCGCTTCCTCCTCCTCTTCCGAAGCCTCCCTCCGACCTGCGCCCATGTATCTGCCTCCCACTCCCATCTGCGTGCTGGAACACCTTTCCCTGTGCTCCAACTGGCCGCTCTTCCTGTCTTCAAATCCCTCCTTGAATGACACATGTCCATTGTGTTGCCTGTTTCAGTGAGGTGCGAATCCTGGCCTTACCACTCTGGAAAGCGCAGAGGGCAGGCAGGATTGGGAAGCTAATGAATAGAGTCCCTGCGCTATGTGGTCTGTAGGCAGGGCTTAAATTCAGCTGGAGCTGTCCGGAGCAGAGGTCCGGTAAATATTTGCAAACCCCCGAGGCTGAAACCCTGAGCCCTGGCATGTTGCAGAAATCCCAAGCCCCGGCACACCCCATGGGGCTAAAGCGTTACGTCCCGAGATGGTTACGTTTCCGGTAGGGCAGGAACCCTGTCTTTCCTTCTGTTTCATACAACCCCAAGCACAGCGCTCAGTAAATACACAACAACAAACAGTGACGCAGGCTGCACCTGTAACCAAGGAACAGGATTTCCTTACCTGGGACACCAGGTGGGCCTGGGGGTCCAACTGCTCCTGGCGGGCCTGGAGGGCCGGGGAGAGCAACAGTTGATGAACCCTCTGCAACACAAAAACAAGGCAGTGGGCAAATGGAGAAGAGGAATAAATCTGCAACCAATATAATTTGTAACAAATGCGCCAACCCATTCAGCTGTACACATTGCCACAACTGACTTAAATGATGCAAAGACAAAGAGACGCTGATCCGTTGTAGGCACAAAGCAACCATGAAAATAGAAGGAATGATAGAAATTGGAGAAAATCATCAAAAACCGGGGCTGTTCAACATCCCACTGCCATACGTACCCGCAGTTATAACTCTGCCGGGAGCCCCAGGTTCACCTGTGAGAGAGAGGGACAAAAGCAGAGCTTGTTTCATCAGAGGGTCAATTAATAGATCAAGGAAACATTTTTAATAAGCTTCTGACGGTATTTTGGCTTCTGTTCCCCTTCCCCTCGATCTTTTGTTAGAGAAATGACAAGGGTAGGAAGTAATGGGGGAAGAAAGAGACGAAGAGACTAAGAGAGAGAGAACTCAGCTAATTCAGAAAGATTCTTTAATCAAATTTTCAAACGCTCTCTTTGTCAGAATGCATAATGGGCCCAGTTCTGATCGTAGACTGCAACTTGTACTGAAGTCACTGGGGCTTGTGATCACGTATCTGGGGGCAGAGCTGGGTCCAATATATACATTTCAAAGAGGGAATTAGGTGGACGACTTCTTTGGAGAACACCCTTTTTTCTATGCACACCAGGAGACTTCGTTAACTCCATTTCTCCTATTTCTTTTTTGAGACCACTAGGTGCCACTGTTGATCCAGGCACTTGGTCAAGAGACCAGAAAATCCTCACTAATGCAAAGTACCTACAGAATAAATGAATATCCGGTTTGAATCCCGACTTACCTTTAGACCCTGGTCGACCTGCGGTGCCTGGGAGTCCTGGTATGAGTTAAAGAAACAATTCAAAATGATGAATGTCAACGTTTCCTCCAGATAATCCACAGAATTGTAATTGTGGGTTAGTGGGCAAAATCCCCACCCCAGTCACTTGATCCAACCATTTATTCTCCTATATTTACAGCCGATTCTTTTACAAAGATTTCCTGCTGTTGATTGCGCCTCCTTTGCTTTATCAGAAGACCCCTGACACCACTGCAAGTCACAGTGCGCTGGGGAGCATCGCACCGCTGCTGAGACACTCCAGATGTCTAGCGATGGTTAAAGGGCTTGTTTAGTTATTATGCACAAGGACCTGGAACACCTTCCTAGTGACACAGATTGGGATTTTCAGAAGCCTGGCGGGACATGTGCTGCTAAATAATTTGTGAAAATCCCATCCAGAGCAATTCTCTCTACACCCAGAAACCGGTGAGTCACTGGATTAGAATCCCTATTATGACTTGATGGAGACTCCAAGGGGTTCTTGAACTAGCATCCCCCTGAAATATATTTTCTATCGCCTGGGTGTTGTGCATTTACTTAGGACAGCTCAGCTCAGGCGCTCTTCCAGTCTCTCCAGTGACCTGCCGCTAGCACGGCACAAAGTTGTCCCCAGCTCACAGCGTTTTGCTTTCCTCAGTGGGCCACACTCGCTCCTTGAGACTGGCTGGCCTTTTCTCGCTGTGAGCATCTCCTCACCAGCTGATTAACATGCTCATTTTTCCAATGTTTTGAAAAAAGAAAGTGAGCTGGATTCAGGTGGAGATGTCTAGGCTGACAGCCCGGCAGGTTGAAAGCCTTTATTTAGTCACAGGACATCTAGCATTATGGGCAAGGGAAATGCAAAGTTCTTCTCAGTAGCACCCCTTCCTGTTCTGGAGGTGCAACCTCTAAGGCAGCAGTTCCCAACCGTTTTGGCTCGAGGTATTATTGTTACAACCGTGAAGGGCCACCAGTCTCCACCAGCAGCCCTCCCTCCATCCCCCCACTGCAGCCAGACAGAGTTCAGTGAGGAGGCTGCCTCCCTCCTCACTGATCTCCCATCCCCCTGGCTGCAGTGGGGAAACCACGCGCGTCCTGTAGCTCCGTGTGCTCCACCTGGGTCCCTAGGCAGCCAGGGAGACGGGAGATCAGTGCTCCCCTCCCACTGGCTCCAGCAGGGACCCCAGCGCCTAGGGATCCAGGCGGAGAACTTCGCTGTGCTCCCTGCTACAGCCAGGGGGAGGGGAGCGCTGATCTCCCGTCCTCTTGGCTACAGCAAGGAGCCTGCACCAGTCTTTTAGCCACACGGCAACGTGCTCTGCCTAGACCCTTAGGGAGCGGCTCCCTTCTGCAACCAGTGGGAGGGGAGCAGCAGGCCACTTTGAAAGCTCCCAAGGGCCACAGGTTGGGACCCGTTGCTCAAAGGGTTCAGACAGTAATTTATACCCCGATAATTCACCCCGGGGCTGGAAATGCAAACAATGGGGCTAGTTAGACACACGTGTGGTGGTAGCTTTGGTGATGTGGACATCTGGTGACAAGGAATTAGACTGAAACAATCAACAGATTTAATGAAGACCATGGGGGCAGGCAAACTGGGTCTCTCATGAAGGGCCATTCCTCATTACTTCAGCACATGTCAAACTGGGCTTTCCTAGCGTTTAAGAAAATATCCGTGTTAACCTAAAAAATGTGGCCAGCTGACTCCATAGAGGAGACGTTGTCATGCGTGAATATATGCTGTCAGTCTCACATCTCAGCTGTTTTTAGTGGTCCATTCACCTCTATTTCAAGATGAGGATAATAGCCTCCCAAGTGTGAGGAAAGTCAAGGTGCTACAGTGTGTTGGTGATAAGTCAAAATATGGCAAAATGACCTACCTGGAGGTCCCTGCGGTCCTGTGAGACCTGGGAAAATAAAGGCAAACATTCAGAGAGATTTGGAAAAATGTCTTTGGGGAAAAACAATCATTTTGTTAATAATGAGGGGCACATCTTCAGCTGTGCAAATCAGCATCCATATATATGTATATAATCCACACACTGCAAAGGGCCCAACATCCAGCTATCACACATTTCATCACCATGTCCCAGCTGGAGATCTGGTACAGAGCCATGACCAGTTGGCAAGCAGGCAACGTCTCCAAATGGGATGTGTAACTCAATGGCCTGGAACAGCTCTGCTCTTTGTCTAACAGGAGGCATTTTTTTCCCTTCTGCTTTTACCTGGCTGTCCTGCATCTCCGGCGGGTCCAGGTGGTCCTCGTATGCCTGCCATTCCCATGAGACCTTGTTCACCTACCAAGACAACATAAACATACTCAACTTCATGTAGGGCAATAGCCTTTTACTTTCGAGAGACTGTTGACCCGAAATGAATCAACGTTTCAACTGTTGGCGCCTCCCACAAGTCAGTGGGCAGGTAGGCACGTTACACAAGTACTTTCATGCCTAAATGCCCAATTTGAGCATCCAATTTAGGAGGTGGGCAACCACGTTTGGAGTGGCACAATTTTCTAATGTCAAACGTAAGACATAAGGCCACTGCTGTGACACAGCAATAGGCAGGTGGTCTCCAGGAGATCATGGAAGGCGTACCTAGTCACTCAGGCTTTTGCCTGAAATGGGGAGAGATGACTGTGAGACCGTAAGGAAAACACACCCTCACACATTTATCTTGTGCTCATGCTACAGAGCGCATATGATAGCTCGCTCTTAACTTCACTCTGGTACCTTGGATACACATGGCCCAGCTCAGGTGAGGCCAGGATGACGGAGAACGACAGCTCAAGGATATTTAGCATCCTCTAAACAGCTCTCAGTTCACTTTTAGATGTTTGATGGGACACCACTGTAGTACTGTGTTGAGAGGCCAGGGCCCCATTGTCTCTGCTACTACATCAGTCTCCATCTCAAGCTGCATGCAAGTCAAGATGTAGTTTATCTTTTTGTCTCTGATAAGGAGTAATGGGAGAGGAAAAGGAAAAAATAGTAACCTACCTCTTGGGCCTTGGCGTCCATCAGGGCCGGCTGGACCTATCCAAAGATAAGAGCTCATTAGGGATTGCTGGAGTGGTCCCACAGTGTATCCTGTATGGTGGATATTCCCTGAGTGGTGTACAGCTGAACACAAGATGATGGCTCCCTATTGTATGATATCTGAACAAGACCTGGACTGGGATCATTGAAGGTTCAGAAACTTTCACCTAAAGCTTAAAAGTAAGGACCATTTTTATGCAAATGTAATCTAATCAAAATGATTTGTAGGGAAGACCTGGCAATTCATATAGTGTAGTTCCACTGCACAGTTATCTCCCTGCCAATCCTCACAGAAATAGATTGTTCACGGGCGGAAACAAACCCTACGCATGTTTACATTCTCTAGAAGTGTTGAATCAGTTCTTCGATATTTACCTACGGCTCCTTTAGCTCCTGGCTCCCCTTGAATACCAGGCAACCCTCTTGAGCCTTGCTCGCCTGCAATCAGATTAAATTAAAGTGAATACAAATACTGTTGGTGAGGATAGATTTTTATGACCATCAACATTTGCACACTAAAGATAGTATTGACAGGACATTCAGGCCTCACAGTTCATGATGCCACGCGATCACTTGTGGGCACTGAGAGGGAGTTTTCCAAAGGCACAAATTAACTGAATGCTTTCCAGGCAAGGAGGAATCTCTCTGAAGGAATAGGTACGGATCACTACCCAGGGATACCTGATTATATGAATCAAGTATACGATCAGGTATGGCAAACCTTATGTTCTTATGAACACAAATAATGCCAACAGAACAATATTTATATATCATTAAAAAATAAGCAGAGCAAGGTTGGATGGGCAGACGGTATTGCTGCATGCACTTTTTAATAATAATCCACTTCATATTTTATAGACAGTATTAATTTCAGGACCCCAGACAACAAATATTTATATACTGACCTGTCATACCACGAGGTCCTTTCTCACCAGGGTCACCTAGAACAAACACAAGGGGAAATATAACTTTCCGTAATTCATAGATTCATAGAGTTATAGATTCCTGGGCCAGAAGGGATCATTGTGATCAGCCGGTCTGACCTCCAGTAAAACCCAGGCCATAAAACTTCCCAGAATAATTCCTAGAGCAGATCTTTTAGAAAAATATCAATCTTGATTTAAAAATGGTCAGTGATGGAAAATCCACCACAACCCTTGGTAAATTGTTCCAATGATTAATTGCTCTCTCCATTCAAAATGTTTGCCTTATTTCCAGTCTAAATTTGTCTAGCTTCAACTTCCAGCCTTTCGACAGTGTCATATCTTTCTCTGCTAGATTGAAGAGCCCATTGTTACACATTTTTCTCCCATGTAGATACTTATAGACTGTGACCCTTAACCTTCTCTTTGTTAAAATAAAGAGATTGAGCTCTTTGAGTCATGTTTTCTAATCCTTTACTCATTTTTGTGGCTCTTCTCTGGACCAGCTCCAATTTATCAACATCCTTCATGAATTGTGGGGACAAGAACTGTTTCACTGAAAAATTTTACTCAAAGAAAAGAAATTCTGATGACAAAAGCATCAAATAACTAAGCCAATGAGGAAAGTGATTGATCCCAACCTTACACTGGGGGAGCCAGGACAAAATATCCTGAAAGTAATCTGATAGGAAGGAAGTACTGACAAAAGTAATTTAATTGATTAACGTACCTTTGGGGCCGGGCGTTCCCAAAGCTCCTTTCTCACCTAAAAGATACAAAGGCAATGGCTTAAAGAATAAATATCGTGTGAGGGAAAAGGTCTCCCTCCATCATTCCTCTCTAGATACAGAATATAACTCATCCGTCCTTTCTTTTGATGCTTCATCTCATCTCATCTAATCAATCATGTTCCTATCTTCCTATTTCCAGGGCACCCATCACCATCACTGAGTTTATTCTTCTTCCTCTTTTCTTTCTGCTATTATCCTCGGGCCGCAGGGTAAGAACCTTGCATAGACATGACCCTGATTCTCAGCTGAGTGTGCTCTTCTGAGGAGCGGAGGAAAAGCACAACATCTGTTACAGCCCCTCTACCTGGTCAATGTAGCAGAAAGTGGGCTCTAAGTCTTACCTTTGGCCCCTGGGAGACCTGCTTCACCTCTGAATCCTTGGAGACCAGGAGAACCTGCAAGAAAAAATTAAATTGGGGGTTTATTCATGTCCAGTCTACTCCATTGCTGAGCATGTTTTCTAAGGGAGGCAAGCATGCAGGGTGTTTTGTTTCCTGTAAGTTATAACAGGAGAATGTGGAACTCACCAGGAGGACCATGTGGGCCAGGAGAACCCATCATCCCTGCAAATAAGACGTGTACAATATTTCAGCTACATTGCAATGGGAAGAGCTCCTCTCTTTGGGTTTGCCAACAGGTGACCAGATACCAGAACGCCCTTAATTAAACAGGGTCCCCCAGCCAGTAGGTGATCTCGCAACATTTGCATCCTATACATCAGAGCAACTTAGTCTTTAACAGGGATCACGGAGATCTACAGGAAGCAGCTTTCCCAGGTGGGCCAAGCCACCACTTCTCCTTGGCCAAGGCAGGAGGAACAGGGTTCCAGCTTGTTTCAGCTGGGAGCTGCTCTTTATGGGCAAAATTGTTCTCTCAGTTACATTGGTCAGCTCCCACTGATGTCTATGGAGTGGCACCTATGTGACAGGCAAGGATTTGCCCGTTATTTCTAGAGGTTCAAAGGCAGGCCAAAGCCATCTGTAGGCTCCGTCGGGTTGTTGCCCCCAGTCAATCACCTACAGCAGCGCTTATATGTCCATAAAACAAGCTGGTTTTTGGGTCTCAAATAAGTCTCTTTCCATTACAGCGTATCGCTCTGAAATGTGGTAGTTTAGTTGTAGGCCAGCTCATTCATCTGCTCAGTGCAGGAAGGCACAGATAAAAACAGCGGGACCCACAACCTTCAACACATCCTCTCACAGCTCCTAATCCGGGCTATTCCCCTGGTAACCCTGCCATTCATCACTGTATTTACCTTTGAGGCCAACAGACCCTGGTGGACCAGGTGGTCCTGGAAGTCCTTGATCACCAACAGCACCTGGAGAGCAAAGCATCAGAGAACGTCATTAACCGGCCCTGCCATCTGCTATCCTCCACCCCCAGGAGGAAATCGAAGATTCGAAGGGATGTGTCCACAGAGAAGGGATCAGCTGCACCACACTGAGCTTCTCTTGCTTTCCTGAGCAGCCAGACAAAACAAACTTCAGCTTGTTCAGGTGGGAGCCACTCACTACAAACAAATTGTCTCCATGAACCTAAACTGTGCTCCCTGTTGATATTTTCAGCCATCTCTTTCCCCACCCTACCCCCCACAGCCCTGCTCCAGGGGCACCAAATACAAATGCCGCTTTGCAGACAGATGTTGCATGTTTACAGACCTACAAAACAAGCCACCAGTCACCTCTAGTCCATTTTCTTCTAGGGATCACCTTGAAAAACTGAGGGTTAGCATCCAATTTAGTAAGTATCTGATTGTGGAACACGGCTCTGATTCCCCCCCGCTTCGTGTCATGATTATTCAGTAATTAAGACAACTGAGAACGCATTATCCTGAAATGAGCTCATCTCATTGGCCATTATGATGCGCCGGAGTTCGAATCCTTCTAACAACCCAGGCTTTATCTCACGACACCACCTGGCATCTTTGCCTTCTATTGTCACTAAATATTTTAGTGGAAAAAATATCTATCAGTCATTTCTGTGCTGAAAGATGAGTAAATCCAATGCAACAGACAGATCTTTGTAATTAAATTGTGGCAGCTACAGAAATTAAGATTCTTTTTGGTAGGTCACACAATCAGAATTGTCACCCAGCACCACCCCTTCTCCCTTTTTTGCACACATTAATCAGTTCTCTGGTTTAGTCTATTTATTCAGCTCTGTAATAGATTTGGGCCAGAACCTTTGGTGTGAGCCTCGCCTCACTCTAGGCTGCAGAGACAAGATCAAAAATAACCAAGACCCAGCCCGCTTCTGGTTCTCCAAAACCCAAACCTCACTGATGAGCTTCGGCAAAACAAAAGCCACCTGGTTTGGCCACTGTGCAGCTGGGAGAAACCTATAACCTTTCAGCCCTATTCTAAGAGGAGAGGCAGATAAAAGGAAACCTGGATCTGAACTGTCAAAACTAAATCCTAACCACTGAGGTTTCTGCAAAACCAGAACTCAGACACAGCCTCCAGGGCCCATCTCTGTATGCACTGGGGAGAGGAACAAGCTGCAACAGACAGAAAAGTCTCCTACCTCTGTCTCCTTTCTCTCCAAATCCAGGTGGTCCAGGTTCCCCACGAGGTCCTGGTGGCCCTTCTCGCCCTCTTTGGCCCATGGATCCCTCCATGCCGGGATCACCTACCGAAAACAAATGGCTTGTAATATAGCTTCATATGTTCCATGCCGTGAAGTTCAGTGTCTCTTCACATCCCCGCCCCCGCAGCAGGATGGCAAAGGTCTCCTGAGGTCCCACGTTAGCACATGCAGGCTGAGAGCATGCATATACTGTGTGAGCCTCCCACTGAATTGAGCTGTGATAAATTCAGAGTCATTGTGTGAGATGGGTCGGTGCTGCTTACCCATGCTGCCTTTCTGTCCTTTTGGCCCTTCGGGTCCTGGGTGCCCAATCGGACCTGGGATGCCTGTAAGCAAAACACAACACGGTAAATCTAAGTTTCCCTGACTATGGAGCAGGGGTGGGTGTCTAGGTAATAAGAAAATAAGGGATTTGGAAACCCAGGACTGCAGGGTTAGGGTGGGTGGACTGAAAAATATATTGTTCACTAAACACTGTATACGTGCAGGGATCTCTTTAGCAGCACATGGAGGTGCAGTGCGGTGTGATGTGAAATATTCTGACTCAGAGAACACAGCTGATACTGAAGGATGCACGATTTTGTCTATAAAATATTTCTAAATATTTAACACGAAAGGGTCTGGGAGCCACATACCAGCCGAGTGTGAGTGCTGCGCTGTTATCTGACACCGCGGCAACATTTGCACGACGGAACACCCCCTTGGAATGCACACACCCGTGCACACACATTGGCGGGGCACGATCACTCGTGCGTGCAGCCGATCGAACTGTCACACGCAAAACCCAGTTTGCAAGTGCTAACCGGAATCGTTCAAACGTGCCCACGGGCATCAGCACGCCACAGTCATGCAGACAAACGTGCTCACGCAAGCCAGGACAGGATGAGGCCTCACTGAAAATAAGGCCCTTGAGCAACAGGGCAGTGGTTCTGTCTGTATTTCAGCAGCAAGGGAATAATAACTTGCAAGCGGCACGAGCCATTTGCAATGGCACAAGCGTTAAGCTCAGACTCCGTGGAGAGCCAGCCTGGAGGGTTTTGACATCACTGTGTGCGTGGCAAAGGCTGGTGCCTTGTCAAACTCTGCTTACCTGGTGCACCAGGAAGTCCTCGATCTCCTGTTAGAACAAAGAAATAGACCATTAATGGGAAAATGGCTCTTTCCTTAGGTTCCCATCTTCATCCTTTGGCTAGTTATTACCCTCCTGCCAAAAACCAGGGGTGTAGGTTCCTTGCTTTTGACAATCAACGCCCGCAACATTCCTATAAAGCACATTTGGATTAAATCAGATACCATACAATTTCTGTCTTGGTTTTTCAGCTGTTGAGCGTATTTCTGGATACAAAGCAATATCTGTGATCCCCTCTACAATGATCTCTAAAGAATCTTTGCCATGGGGTGGTCGCGAAGAGTCGGACAGCCAGCACAGTCATTATAATACTGGACCCGCAGAACCATTTAGAAGGTGAGAAGCAGTCTCCGCTTCATCTGCCTCTCAAGAGAACTAACTTCTCTGAGAGACCAAAGGCCATCCTTCAGCGAGGTGCTTCCAAATTTATAGTCATCAAAGCACATTGCCCAGGTATTTGAGAAAATGTCTAATTTCAGACTCACCTTTGGAACCTTGCATTCCCATATCGCCTGAGAAATGAGAAAAAAACAAAATCAAGAGAGATCCAAGAGGTATTGCCAGTGATTGCTCATTTTGGGACCACCCTTTCTTCCTTGTTACACTCCCAACTCCCAGGAAGACCGATGGGAGTTTGCGATAAACACAGAATGCAGGATTGGGCCTTTTCCATTTTAACTAGTCGTTCTAGTCAACTCCCTGGATTCATCGTGACAATGATTGGAAGAACCCGAGACACAGAAACAAGAAAGGGAAACACAACTCTCCTGTACCTTTCAGACCAGGTTCCCCTCGGAAGAAACCTGCAATGGGAAATAAAATGACTGTTAGATTTAATTACACAATTTCAGGTAAACCGGTCTCTCTTGCTCTGAAGACACAAAGCTGCTTCTGACTTGATTTCAAGATTGGAGGCAGCGTAGTTTAGTGGACAGAGCATGGGTTGGAAAGTAGGAGCTCCCCAGACAGCTAGGAAATCAGCCGCAATCACTCATCTCCTGCAGAGGAAGGACAATCCTGCTCTCTGAGTTCTAATCCCATTCCTGACTCTATGACCTGGGAAAAGCACACAACCTTATTTTCTCCGTCTGTAAAACACAGACCTCACTCACAGGGGTGTTGTACGGAATAATCAGTTCCTTTTTGTGCAGAGCGTTACAAATGATAAGCCTTATCACTGCTGTAAGTATGATTCATAATTACACAGAACATTACTTTACAGCCACCTGGATATCCCTCTCTTGGATAAGTATGGTAGATTTAATCCCTCTGTTACTTCCATTACAGACAGCATTCGAAGACCTGTATTTGCTTGTAGCACGTTCTGCCATAATAGAGAGGGTCCATAATTTGACTATATTGTGCTGCACTGTGAAGGCCTTTGCCAGCTCAGATATGCGGTCACAGGCCCTTACCTGGTTGAAAGACTATTCTGCAAGTTTTTCCACTTGTCTGGGACAGTTCACAGGGCACTTTTCAAAAAATAGCCACCTAACCTGCTCCTGCAAAACTTGCATATGCAACATTTGCCTGTTCAGATTATTCATCTGTGCAAGCAAATCTATTTTTGCATGGGCAGTGCTTGCACCTCTCCATTTTCTGCAAGTGAAAGCAAATTTTTCATGAGCAATTTAGACAACGAATTTGGAAAATCTGACATGAGAGACTGATAATGGCTCAAGAGTTTACATTTTTCAGTGCAATCTGACTGCCGGGACAAGGGTGGAACTGAAACGAGGAAAGATCTGCTCTCAGTTACACAAATGTAAATCTGGAGTAACTCCATTAAAGCCAGTTAAGCTATTCCAGGTTGACAGTGATGTAAATGAGATCAGAACCAGCCTCTTCTTCAATAATATATACGGAAATCTGGTAAGACAATGTTCTACATTTTTTGCTACCTAATTGTGATTTTAAGTCACACCGCAGTCTGGACAGTCCAAATGGCACGTCTGCACTTCTTTCTGGTGAAGCATCTTTTAGTGATCGATTCTCATGGAGTTTCATTCTTACCGCGTTCTCTTTCCGAAGCCATTCTGTTCTTCACAAACTGCCAGAGGGACTCTTGATCTTTATGAACAAAACCTGTGGCATAGTCTACACCTTGCCCCACGTCAGAAGTTCTGAACTGTTTGTTAATATCTGCGTTGTCTGGATTAATTTTCAGGTAGCTGGCTTGGGAGTTCTCCAGGTGTTCCACACGAGATCTCAGCTTCCTCAGTTCTTCCGCTGAAAGGTTAAATTAAAGTAAAACATTAAAGAGGAAGGAGCAGTGGGTTGATCCCCATAACATCTATTTCTAAAGGCAGAAGCAGGGGAAAGTTCTCTGTCAACTAACAGTTACCACTGAATTTGGGAGGGTTATTCTGTGTATCTAGTAGCTCCTTGTTACTGGTAAGATTTTACCAGGGATTTCCACGGGACTGCAAAAGAAGCTGTCAGTCTCTAAGGGAAGAATTATCTCATGGTCAGAGCACAGGAGTGGGAGTCAGATCTAAATTTTCCTCCCAGCTGTGCCACTGATTGCCTGGGTGATCTTGATCAAGCTAATGCTCCCCCTCTGGTCATACTTTCACTAGTGGCAAACGGGTGTTCCTAACTCAAGTTAAATCCTCATGTGAACAAGACAGTCTGTAGTTTTCACACAAGCCAGTTGGTTGAGGCAAACCCCAGGCTTCCCCACAGCTTTAATTCAACCTGCTTATACACGTGCAAACTACACACTGCCTTGTCTTCACTAGGATTCAACCTCGTGTTAGTTATCTCGAGTTAAGGACACGCCGGTTTCCCCTCGTGAAGATGCACCCTGCGTGCCTCATTCCTCACATCTGTAGAACAGGAACAATACTGATTTCCATAGCTCACAGAGCTGTTGTGAAGCCTGATCCATTAATGCTTGTCAAATGCCTTGAGATCCTTGATGGAAAGCATGAGAGACATGCAAGGCACCCTAATGATCATTTAAAAGCACAGAAAAAAATGCTCATTTACAAGCTAAATATGAACAACTAAAAGATACTAGACCCAAGAAAATTTGAAAGCAAAGTTGATCAAACATGGCTGGCTCTGGGGACAGTGTCCATTGTGTTGGTGCAGCATGGGAGAGGCCAAGGAGTCCAAGGTATCCTCCTGCTGAATTTGTGTCACAGGCTGTTCAGTTCTTTACAGGAGGTGACACAGATTATGTCACGCACTGTGACGGGCCCCAGCAGACCAGTTTGTGTTTGGGATTCAGATCTTGAACCAAATTTTAGGAAAGACGACGATGAGAACACAAGAACTGTGAAACCAGATCAGACCAATGGTCCATGTAGCCAGTCTCCTGTCTCTAAGACAGACCAGCACCGGTTGCTTGAGAGTAGGTCTAAGAAACCCGACTGTGGACAGTTGTGGAACAGCCCCGCCCATAGGAGAAGTTTCCCAACCCTCGTCACTTAGCTGTTGGCTTTTGCCCTGAGGCAGGAGGGTTTCTATCCCGTCTACATTATTTTTATCCTGTCTGATGTTTCTGTTGATGTTCTCGTTATTTTCATCTTTGTCTGATCTTCTACTTACCCCTGCTAAGCTCTCTGCAAACGTGAGTTCACGGGCTAATTATGTGCTGTGCAAAAAAGTATTTCATGTGTTCAGTTTTCAGTTTAATGTAATGCTCTCTGATCCTTGTCACAGATATTATTAAATTCTCTGTATGATAATATTATAATTATATTATATATTCATATATAATAATTCTAATAATATAATATATTTGTATATATTATACTCTCTGTATAATAATAATAATAATATAATAATACCATCCATTATTTTGTTTCCCTCTGTGTTGTCCCTTCTCAGTTATGTCTTCAGTAAACTAAAGTGGGTTTGCATCCAGGGTTTTACTTTGTTTCATTACAGATCTGGATCTGAACTGCCTCAAAATTTGGTGGGTATTTAGGTTTGGGGTTCGGCTCAGGCCAATCACTAATCACATCTGGGGTGCACTGAACCCTGTACGATGTAGTACATCTTTTGGCCTGCCCTTGCTGTGATCTCTTACCCAGAGCGATGAGTCCAAAGAGCAATCCAAGGAGGAACAGCCAGGCCAGGAGCAAACCCAGGAGCCATTTCCACCAGCTACAACAGGAACCACAGGGACACCACGCTGGGGCAGCCCCAATCCCGCCCCCTCCATCATCGCCTCGTATTTCTAACGTAGGAAAGGAGAACAGCAAGGTTAGTATAATAACCGTGAACAACGCACTGATTTCAGTATGAGAACAAGGCCCGCAAGGGTGGGCCCATTAAATACAAGAAACCTTTTTAAAAACCTTTCCACTGGAGCCTGCACACAATGGGAGAAATTCTGACCTTTCTGAAGTCAATGGCAAAACTCTCAGTGATTTCAACAGGGCTAATGTTTTTTAAACTGCCGACTTCCAGTTCGCAGGTGCTAGTTGCTCCCATGTTTCTGTGCTTGCACGGTGAATTGCAGCCATAGCTCTGAGTAGTTGCTCCGCTAACTATCTGATTTGCCTTTGCAGTCAAGACGTGCATCTGCCCAGATTTGCACCCACCACTGAATTACGTGAGCAAATTTTGCAGGTGCAGACTGTGCTCATCCTAAAACAGCAACCCTTCTGAAAATGCTCTGCCCTCCTGGTTTATCACTTACAGATTTATATCACATCTGGGTCATTCTTTTTTCCACTGAAAGTAAACTATGCTTTAATGTATCCCCTTCTACTAAAGTATCTTGAAAGCACCACTGACCTGCATAGGTTGCTTTGTCCTTTGTTGACACGGATTTTAGACCTCCTGTTGTTACAACAACAAAAGAGATTTTAATTATCTTTCTTTACAGTACCCAACCACACCCAGGCGAATGTGGACACAGCTAAAATACAATTCCGTTTACCATTGTGTCTTTAGTACAAGTTGTATTCCACAGTGCTTTACTCTAATGCAAGCCCACAAGCAAGGAAAGTATTAACTAGAGGAAACAATGGAATAACATTGGGGAAAAACGCATATTGCTGGTAAGTTGATCTGAACATGGGTGCAAGCAGGAAAGTGATGTAACATGTACTGATCTGGCATTCCTTGAGTTTGCAATACAAGAGAAATTTGCACACCCTGGGGATGGAAGGATGGCGTAGCAGGAAAAGCAATCAACAGGAAAGTGTAAGATAAAGTAGGGGCCATTCTACCCCTGTTAGCAACTTTTCCTGCTACATGCACTCCTCCTTATCCCAATGCATATAATTCACACTCATTTTACACATCAAGGGTCTGACTCAACACTGTGTTACTCCAGGGGTGTAACTCCACTGATACCATTGGATCAGGTCTTATGTGACAAGACAGTGCAAGTCGCTTATTAATTATTATTATTATTTAGCATGTCTTTCCAGTAGCACCCCAATGTGCTAGGCGTTTTCAGGCAGAGAAGAAATTCCAGGCTTTGCCCCAACGGCTTAAAATCTAAAGACAGACAAACAGACAGAAGGTGGGGGGGAGGAGATACAACATATAAGCAGAGGGATCAAGCACGTGATTGGCTTTGTCTGAATGATATAACACAGTTCTTTTTTTTAAAAAATAGGTCATACAAGATTCCTGATCACTAGATTACCGCTAACTTTTCCCAGCTCTACCACTTAATATCGACACGGAATAGGTGTGTGAATTAATGCATTCAGCCACAAGGCTAATTCACAGCGAGAGTGGAAATTAAGAGGCACAGGCAAGGAACATGTTCAGCTGGGATTGGAAAAGAGATCTGGAGGGCAGGAGAGGTGCAGTCCCAGATGGTGTGGAAGAGGAGGCTCTGGCATACAGAGAGGAGAGTATGTGCTGGGACAAACGGGAGACTGGTGTCAGAATGACCATCTCTTACCATTTGTTTCAGATTTCAGGTAGGAATCTGCCGCGTAAGAGGAAGAGAAGCCCTGCTTTTCTTTCTTCAAGGTGTCTTCTGAAAAGGAGCCTGTGTAGGTACCAGAGAGGAGTCAAACAGGTCTTACAAGAAGTCAGACTGGGCCAGGTCCTCAGCTTGTGTAAACCGGCCTAGCTCCATGGAGGTCGATTGGGCCATGGTGATTTACACCAGCTGTAGATCTGGCCCTTGCTCTTTAAGCCCTGGCGTGTTAAAAGCAAGCTGGCCAGTGGGCAAGCGTTGCAAAATTCTCCATGGAATGTCATACAGAGAGTACGAACTTTATCCCCCTGGACCTGGTATGGGCGGCTGCCCCCAAGCGGTTAATGGATGATTTGGCAGCCTAAATGTCAGCTGCTTTCCCTGAGCTTATAAAGTTTCAAATTGAACCTTTGGCACTATTGAAGGCAGATTTGTGTAGTGCACAGAACCGTCAACTCGAGAGATGGAAAAGATTTCAGGCCACTGAATCCATCTCGCTGCTCATGCTGGTTTATCCTCTGTTGTACTCGGGTTTTGTTCAGCGTCATTTTAAATGTGTCCAAGAGGTAGGGGTTTCACCGCTCCCCTGGGAAGAGTGTTCCACACCTCGCTGTCAGAGTTCAGGGCCGTAGCAATCCCCAGAGCCTGCCGGACTCCCACCTTTGGAACTGTTTCCCTGGTAATTAATATTCATTTCCAAGCCCCCAGCCCACCTGGATGCCATGGGAGATGGTGGGAGGAGGACATACCTCCACTGAGCCCAGTGCTGGAAGCACTGAAGACCTTGCCACTGTCCTTCGTCATGATCAAGAGCTCCATCTCCTTCTTGGCAGGGACGTTCTCCTTCTCCAGCAGCAGGAACTTGCAGTCTTTACGCAGGATGTCGTCGCTTTGGGTGTTCATGGTGCTGCCAACTAGAGTGTGCGAAGGCGCGTGTGAGAGAGAGAGAAAGAGCTCAGTGGGCAGAAAGGATGGTCCAGTGGTTAGGATGCTCTCCTAGCACTTGGGAACCCTGGATTAAATTCTCTGATCTGCCACAGGCTTCCTGTGTGACATTAGGCAAGTCACGACACTTAGCCTCTCTGTGCCTCAGTTCCCCAGGTGTAAAACAGGGGTCCCAGCAGTGCCCCACCTCATGGAGGTGTTGTGAGGAGAGCTGCATTTCAGACTGTGAGGGGCTCAGATATTAGAGCAATGGGAGGCTGTATCAGTTCCGGAGATAGAAAGTGCACTTTTGCTGAGGAGGCTTATGGACAAGCCACGGCTGAAATGAAACCATCTAGTAAAACTCAGGCGCTGTTGGTGATGGGGATATGAATAACATAAGCCCCGAGCTGTGGAGTGTGGGAGAAAACTGGACACAGAACAACTAAATCGGGGGTTCTCAAGCTGATGGTTGCGACCCCCTCAGGGGGTCGTGAGGTTGTTACATGGGGACAGGTCCAGCCGTGGGGGGTGCGGGGCCTGAGGCAAATGACACTTTGTGGGCCTCCCTTAACACACTGTGCGGGCCCATTCCGCTCTCCCACACTCCCCTCCCGTCGGCAGGGGGTGGTCTGCAGGCCCTTCCCCCACTCCCCACTGTCAGCGACAGCGGCAGCAGCATCCCTCGGGGGAAAGGATTGGCCAGTGCAGGGGGCCCCCCAAAGTGCGGAGGCCCCTATTCGCTGTACCCTAGGGACAGCTCTGCATGGGGGTCACAAGTGAATGAACAAAACAGAGAGCAACTGCTATTAAAATATGTAATTTAAATCTAGCATTTTAGGTCATTTATCATCAGTCATTCAGCTAGCAGAAGAGCAGGCGTGTTGAGAAGGTTTTCTGTTCATGCTAGCTGTATGCTGATTGCTTTTGAGAACACTATATGCAGTTTGATTTAGGCGTATAATACGTTCACAGGCAAATGGAAAGCAGCTCCACTGAATTGCTTGGTCTTCTAACAAAACGATGTAGAAAACTGAACTTGCAAATGTACTGGCACAAAGTTCAGATTAAAGATAATGGGCCTGCTTTTGCTCTGTTATCCTGGTGTGAATCTGGAGTAATCTCTGCTGCCTACTCCACTGTGAGTTTTGCAATATTTTAATGTTTTCTTAAAGCCCCACCTTCTGGAGTTCTGTGATTACACGACACGCTCGGCTGGAATTTAAAAAAAATGTTTCTAGCCCTCATAGTTGGGGAGAAAAGTTTGGAATCATGAAGCCTAAAGGTTCAAATACCAGAAGGCAAAACAAAAGAACCCAGAATTGATTTTTTTAAAATCTCATGATTGTTAAGCCAGTCTCATAAGTTGTGAATGCTGGGGCTGGCGGTACTGCAAAATTATGTACAAAACTAACCTTGCAAATTTTCAGGTTCCATATGAAAGATAACGGGCCTGATTTTGCCCCTAGTTACTCTGGTTTAAATCAGGATTATCGCCAGTGAGGCCAGCTGAGTTATACCAATATGACATCGGCATGGGGAAGGTCAGAGTCAGGCCTCTGATTTCCTAGCGCCGAACTTGCAGCGTCTTTGTTTTCCTTTGTGAGCAGCAAGAATGATATCTAATGGACAGCTTGGTTAGTGATCTGTGTTTACTTCTTCTAAGGCTATTCCGTGCACTCCTGTGGCCCAAGAGGGTGAATCTCAGCCAGGCTATGTCTACACTGCAATCACAGGGCGGGGTTGCAGTTGGAGTAGACATAACGGAGCTAGCTTTAATTTAGCTAGCTGGGAACTGGAGCAGCGAAGCCGTGGGAGCGTGGGCTAGCACTGTGAATAATTACCCAGAGTTCCAGGTGGGCTTCTACAGCCAATGCTGAAGCACATGCTGTTGCGGTTTCATGACTAACAGTGCCTGAGCTAGCTAGATTAACGCAAATCTGGGGATGCCCACAATGCTACAATCGTAATCTCCAAAGCTTTTGAACCAAGGACAAGGGCTCACACAAATCACCAGCTACAGACTGTCAATCCTGGTTGCAGACTCACCAGTTGACGTGCACGCTGCACTACCAGCCATCCCAGCACTCTGGGAAGTGTTTTTCTTCACTCCATATACTGCAAGACAGAAATCAACAGAGAATAAGACCATGGGGCTTGAACCCTGCTAGCCAGAGGAAGAGCCGCACAATTGCAGATGCTAAAGAAGCAGCTTGAGAGAAGGGGGAAAAAACAGAATGGTTCCCAAAATGAAAGAAGTGGAGGATCCTGAGGTACCCACCCAAACCCACCTAGGGCTTGATCCTGCAACTTTGCCCATGTGAAAAGTTCTTTTGCAAAGTGTATGGGACAACTCGCTCAAGTAAGAGCTTCTCCAGTGACTGAGGCCATGAAGGACTGGGCTCCTTGTTTGCCTTGGGTGCTGACATTTACAGGGCCGAAGGAAACACCCAACCCCATACCATATGACACACCAGAAAAATTGCCAAAGGGAATCTGCATTCATGTTTTTAATAGGATAAATTAGAAGTGAACGTATTTTCTTCTCAATTCGAGTCCCAGTGATGTTCCGTTTAAAGCACCGATTCTGCTGTCTTTTCTTTTAGACTGTGCATCCTGGGAAGGGCCCCTAATGTGAATTATTTGATCATCGAGGAGTTTCTGGGAGATGGGAAGCGCCACTGCATAACAAAGCAGCACAGAGCAGACACCCAGCCTCTCCCCTCTATGGTTAAAATGTCACTGACCTGTGGAGGCTGTGGCTGTACCATAAGTCATGGCTGCAGAGCTTGGAGCCAGGTTGTTCTGAACACCAAACACTGCAAAGAAAAATGTCCTGAGGTGAATAACTGGAGGTTGGCATTGCAACTGGCATTTGGACAAACAAAACCAGGACCAATGAAAATAACAATTACAGTGATTCCTGATAGCAAAGGTAGAATAGCCCTGGGACACTAAATGAATTCAGCTGGCCAGCTGTGTCTTTCATAAACATTTGTGTTCAGACCTTCACGAAGAATTTTGCACACCCCTCACTTTCCCTTTTACATCTCTGCCCCGCCCCCATATCATGCTGTTCTGGAAACCAGGGTCAGCCCAGGGTAAATAACAGTGGCCATTAGACTTTTGGCACATTAGACTCAAACGGACCTGCAGCTGTCTCTGTGCTGTGTATACATCTCTGGAGGGGCCAATTGACAAAGAAAGGGTTAGATTCACTGACAAGTCTAGCCTGGCTAAGGGAGGTCTGAGGAGCAATGTGAGAGCCACACAGAGTATGTGAAAGGTGTAGATACCATGAGAGGAGAATTGTTTAGGGTTATGTAAGAGGATCTAGCCAGGAGTAAAGGGATGCGACTGAGCAAAGGTAAACGTGCGAGGCTGAACATCAGGAAACAGCAAAGGCTGAGGCTACGTCTACACTGACGGCGTCAAATTCGCTGCCGTCAAATTCGCCATTGTCAGATCAGTTTTTCCAGTTTGATTGAGCAGCTCGATTTAATAAAACCACCTCTCCAAAAAGCGTAGCGTTTCCCGTCAACGCAGTGCCGTGGAGACGGCGTGCGAAATGGAAGTTACAAAGTCGACTACTCTGCATAGCTTACGTAACTCCTGTTGACTGCCGTCAAATTTTGCTGGCAGTGTAGACCAGGCCTGAGAGACACAAACCTTTTCCCCCCTAGGGAAGCAGTGGAAGTTCTATGAGACACTTGCAGTTGTCCTGCAGGATACAATCCTGGATTGGTCCCACGAGGAGAGACAACCTAACCGTGGTTTTCCAAATAAATGACATTTCTCCTGAGATCCTGGCTGTTCCCATCCCCCCCAAATTAAAAGAGCCTGTTTCTAACGCCAGTGACACAGGGCAACGTCTGGAGTGAGTTCACTGCAGGTGGACATGCTGACTGATGTAAATGAGATCTGGACCCGGCCCACAGAATGCACGGAGGGGGTGATCAAGGTGATTTTTGTTATACATTTCAGCTGATGTCCTGGGCTCCTTGAAACGAAGAAGAGAAGAAGAGAGAAGTCTGACCTGTTGAGGAAGTGCTCAGCCCGGTGTTGAGAGTGGGAGAGCCGGGAGCCAGGTTATTTGGGACTCCAAACACTGCAAGAGGAAGAAAAAGACGGTTTGGCGCAGCAGCTCAGTGAGACCCCAGCACATCCAGGCAGACGGCTCAGCCACCAAAGCCTGACAGTGAATGGGTCACTAGGGAATTCCATTCCTTCATGAAAAACAGATTCTTCAAAACGTACAATAAAGAGCGGGAGGCGGGGAGGGGGGAATCTAAAATCTCTGCATAAAAAATTGTTTTACTCTCTTTACAAAAGGGAGAAGGTTTTGATCTAAAAAAGTCACAGTGACTGGACCATGTCCTTTAAACCTTAGAGGATCCTTCACCGTTTCACTTGCAGCTAGAAAACAGCAGCATTGAAGACACCACTGCTACTAATCCCTGACGTAGAAATGGGCCTGAGATGCAAAATTCAACCCCGCATTCGTTGACTGACGTGGGAGTTCTGGATGAGCCAGGAATGCAGGATTAGACCCAACAGTCCTACTGTGGAAGCCAAACCCTGTCATAATTCAAACGGTGCCCATGTTCCAGTGCAACGTTGCCTTCGATCAGAGACTTGGCCCTGAGCTCACTAAGTCAATGGTCTAAAGCTCAGTGCACAGCAGCAGGCGCTATGGATGGTTGATCTTCATGAATAAGGGATTCAAAATATAAGCAACACAGAAGTCATTCTGGGGGGCACAAAGATGCAAAAGACCATGGAGAACAACCAAGTGCATTTCCTCCCACCGCTACCGTCCCTCCCCTGCCTTTAACATCTCCTCAGCCCAGCCACAAAACACTAGCAATAGGACAAAGATGATCCAAGGGTCTGTGCCCCATCCGCACATGTGACCAAGGGGGTGGTGCAGTTACTGTACCTGATCCGGATGAATGGGACATGGTGTTGAGCAGGGAAGAGCTTTGTGCCGTGTTGTTGTGGTAGCCACCAAGGGAAGACCCTGCGGGCAGGGTGGAGGACCACATGTATGAAGGGAGGGCGGCATTCAGTACGGTTGTGTCATATGTCCCCGATACTGGAGAGGAAACAGTGATGGGGATGAGTAAGAGCAGGCTCTGGTATCAGAAATTAGATCACTGAGGCAGAGGACACAGAAAGCCAGGTTCTGATCTCAGTTTTCGATGCAGTCCTGCTCTCCAGTGCAAATCTGGAGTCACCCTCTCAGTTTCAACGGGATTACTCCAGATTCACACCTGTGTAACTGAGACAGCCCCTAGCCAAGCCAACTTTGAAACCACTGGACAAATGCAGAGGTTGCCTGAATTTCTGTCACTTTCCTGGAACCACTTGCATAACATCTTGAGGGTTTAATCACAAGCACACATGGTGATGGCCTGAATACAAACGAAACACACACTTCAGTCCACATCCTGGTGAGGAAATCTACATGGGATATGGATCCCAGGGTTCTTGCTGTGTTTCTGTGACACCTCCACACACGTGCAACTCTTGTATTGTTAGTGACTAGGAAAGATGTCAGGTGAGCCAGCTCCTTACTAGGAGGTGAATTTGACACATGTGCTTAAAGCACTATAGCAGGGACAGGTACGTGAGTAAAAAATAATGCCCTGGACCATTTTCAACACTCAGATAGCTCCGTTGGCCATGGAACATGTGGGGTTGCTGGGACATGGGCCATTGGGCCAAAGGTAGGACATTCTTCAGGGTGGCCTGTGGTAGCCTCCATCTTGCTGCTTAGGCCGAGATGGGGAATAGTTTGCTTGGTTTTGCTAACGTCCATCAGCTGCAGCTCTGAACTGAAGATGGTGGCAGCTGGAATCTGCTCTGTTTTATACAAATGAAGAGAGGCACTGGCAACTTGACCAATATGGCCCTGGTTTGGGCAGTATCTGCAACTTCCCTTTTTGCATTGTTATTACACGCTGGAAAAGAGAGCAAACATTTTTAACCCGGATTGTTCCTGACTTTGTTCTTTTGTTTTGTAGGAACTGGCTAGAGTTTCCATGTCACGAGATTTAAAGGAATCATTGCCCGCTCCCATGCTCAGCTCCAGCATTGCTAACACCCCCACAGCAACGTACCTGACTGGGAGCTCTCAGTCACCATCTTTGTTTCCACTACAGCTTTCTTGGGGATGGGGAGAGTGCTGGATGACGACCGTGTGGGACTGACGCTGGCCGATCGACCCCCCTTCAGCAAACGCTTCACGTCATCCAGCTCCGTCCCTGGCAGAGAAAACAGATACCCAGACTAAGCCCAAAGCCATCACCTACCAGAGCCTGTAACCAGAGATGCTCATAATACCCATGTTAAAGTAAGAGACATGCTATCCAGCAGGAAACAGGACCATTTCCGAAAGCTCCTTAGAGCTGTGCATTTGGCAAATGGCTGTCCCATCTCCAGCACTTCCCCCGAAGGTGGATTTGTTGCCAACTCTCAGGATTTTGTCACGAGTCTCATGATAATTATCGTTTTCCTGAAAGCCCCAGTTCCTGGTGTCAAGTGGATACGTGACGATTTCAGCCATCATTCTTAAAGAAACATGAAGTTTCTAGCCCTCAGGCCTGTGGAGAAAGCTTCAGAATGTGCACCCTAACGGCTCAAAGAGCAGACGGCAAACAAAGAGAACACCAAATCTATTATTTTTACACCATCTCCTGAGTTTAAAGCCAATCTGATGATTTCTGGTGAGCCTGACTCATGATTTTTGAACATTTGGGGCTGGCAATCCTGCAAGAGACCAGAGGTTATATGGCAGGGCACAATCCTACACTGGTTAGAGGAATGGGCTAAACATCTCAGTAGGCCTTTCCCATCTATTTCTATGACATCATGATCTAATCTTGCCTGATTGTCTCATGGGAGAGGACTGGTTTCTGGGACTAGCGCTGCCCCGGATTCCCAGAAGGAGGTACTGAGATCTCTGGTATTTCAGTTGGGGTATCACTGAACACTGGTGACTCTTTAGGCTGTGGAAGGCGCTGAAGCTGTTTATGAAGTGCTCTTTTGTTATTAGCACCCAAATTCCTGTCTAACTTAATGCACTATCAGTGGGCTAGAGAGGCACCAACAACAGTGCGGGCTCACCCCCCGTAAGAGCACAGAACTAGGACCGGGAACAAAGAACCCTTGTAAAGCCCCTCCCTTTCATAGGGAGGCAACTGAAATCGGCAGTGAGGACCTAGGGTCCTGCACCACTGAAGTCAATAGGAGGTTTACTTCGAGGGGTAAAGGATTGGGGCCTCGTGAGGACAGGAGGACTTGGCAAAATGACTCCATCCAGGAGTGACTCATTCAGGAGGTTAAATAAAACTGCCCTGGCAAAATACAGGGCTGGCCGATGGCAAACTTCCTCATTCTTCATACTTCACATTAAAATCACTTGCAGAGGGTTAAGGGAGGCAGTTTCTTATCACAGCAAGCAAATGTTCTGACACCCCCTCTGCCACCCTGCGTGCACTGTCCCAGAGAAGACACTGGCATGAGCAGAAACACCCCCAAAATCAGCATCAGGATTGTCGCTGGAGGGCTACCTCTTAGGAGGGGACAACCAGGCCCACAAGTTCACTCTAAAATAACAGCAGTGCCACTTACATCTGGTGGAGGGAGAAGCACTCTGGAGCCGTACTCGGATTTCGCTCTCTGCACAAGAAAAGAGAAAAGTGGATCACAAATACGGAGCGCGATGAATTGGGGCTGTGAACAGTGAATGAACCTTCAGGCTGCAAAAGCTGATTCCCCACTTCTCACTGTCCATACACATTGTTATCTTTTAGGTTTGGGTCGCTTGCCCGGCTTTAGCTGTCTGAATTTTTAGAAGCAGCTTTTTACTTTGGGACCAGATTCTGATACTTCCATTTCCACCGAGAAGTAGTGCACTCCTGGAGTACGCCCACTGAAATCAGCGACCCCGCTTGACAAGTGAGCTGCTGCTCAGTGTAACTAACAGAACCAGACCCTGACCCTTTACGTTTTCACCATGTTTTGTTAAACCGCCTCGCGCATTTTGGTACTATATAAATACATGAATGAAAAATCATAATACACTGATTTTTGTGACATCATAATGGCATCCTACGTACCTCATTAGGGAGGTGCAACATTAATAGAAGGCCCAATCTTGCAGCCCTTAACCACACGAATATTCTCATTGACATCTATTAATTCATTACTTTTATTATATTATCCTAAAGTGAGAACAAACAGTCACAAGGGACTGCTGGATTTTAAAGATTACTAGTTGCACTGGGCCTCTCTTCCTTCCCAGCTATCACTCAGGTAAAACGACAATTTTCTTCATTTGGAGATTTACCTGTGTAAGGACTGCAGGATTTGATCTGTTACTATTCGATTGATTGATACTATTTTCTATTGACTCATTTCATGTAGACTGTCTCAGGCAATTTTTTATTGGGTTCTGCTTGATCCAAAAGTGCTTTGAAATAAAACAGTCAGATTGCAAAGGATAGTTTATTTATGCCACACTGTTGCTAGCCGGCCAGTTTTATTACCTGAGTTTTACCCTCCAGCATGAGAGAATAGAGGGTTAAACTGACTTGGCTGAAACAATCTTTAAATCTGGCGGTCCGTGAGCCAACTGGCCAGCCTGAGTGCCTGACACAAGTTCCTCTCGATGAAACCTAGCAGTGCATGTACTATGAAAGAAACACTTCTTTTGGCAGTTGCGTGGAAAAGATGATAGATTGGGGCTATTTTTGAAGCAATCTGAAAAGCTGTAGCATGATCCTCCTGTGTCTGATTTATTATGTATGGGAAGGTACCCTAGGGATCTCAGGTTTCTACAAAGATCTCAGGTAGAAGTAACTGGTAATTGCTAAGCTCTCTTGCCCTTTGATTTATATCCACTGCTCATATGAATTTGGATAAAATGATGTTCCAGTTGCTTTCTCAACAGCTAGGAATATAAATTAAGCTCTTCGGTATCAATTATATCCAACTTCTCCCCAAACAGCCGATTAATTAGCAAAAGAAAAGGAGGGAAATTCTATTTAACACTTTAAGCAAATCAAGTTTTTACAAGAAGGTGACTAAATGGACCACGCTGCTTCAGTGGTTTCTAGCCACACTGTGCACTAGGGCATACCTTTTAGGGAAATGAAGCTGCCATCTCATATAACAGATCTCAGTGGAAGGAAGATGAAAGGGGTTATTGTAATTGCCGTATTTAAATACTTCGGAGGTGCTCAGATATTATAGTGATGGGGCCATATAAAGATGGATGAATGGATAGATGGATAGATAGATTTATTGAAGGTGATACATACAGAAGACAGAGAGAGGGAAAAAGAGAGTGCTGACAAATTTTGGACACAAAACTTGGGGCCTGAATTTGATCAGGATCATGTCCTTGGCCTGTCTTTGAACTAAAGATGAAAGTCTCTTTGGCCTATTTCTAACCCCACCAGTCATCCAGCTCGCCCGGCAAGCATCCTTATGAAAACTTCCCACACCCTCCACTCCTGATTTCTTCATCTTGTTGATTTTTTCCATTTTGCTCATTGCGCCTGTTTATGCAACTGCCCAAATCTCAGTGGTCCAGATCCTCCTCTGGCGTAAATACATGTAGCTCCACTGACTTCCCTGGAGCCAAATGGATGTACACCAGTGGAGGGGTTGGTCCAGACAGTGCCTGGTTGAAAAGATAAAAGCAGCAGGAGGAACAAGGGGTCTCCTAAAGCACATTCCAGCTCACCTCGGCTTTGACTCCGCCCTCTGGTGTTGGATGATGCTGTGGAAACCAATCAGAGAAAAGCAATTTTAGACTCTCTCTACTGTAAACACACCTGAAAAGTAATGCACGGGATTAAGCTTCTTCTGTGAGTTGTACAGTTATTCTGTTTAGCTGGGGCAGGGTACGGAGACGCTCATCCCCAAATATTTTGGCTACCATCACTTAGGTCACTGCATGTTTAACTGAAAATATACAGCACTTAGTACTTCTGGATCATCCAATAATTCCATCAACACCTCCAAGGTTGGCCAATGCCCCTGATTTGGCCTATCAAGAAACTTGATGGTAAATCAGAAGCCAACCTTAGAGAAGAACCAGGGGATGTGTGCATACAACAACATCTCACTGAACAATAATAATGGCCTGGATTGCACAGATGGGTGCTAATGCCCAGTCAGGGGGCATGAAACTTAATGAGATCTCCCCTTCACAACCCCCCTTAAAGGGAAGATCACCCAGCACAAAGTCGGGGATAGCAGATGTGCACTAGAGTCTCTATAGGAACGGTCTTTAGATACAAACACTAGGTCAAATTCCGCTCTCAGTTACATTAACATAAATTTGGAGAAACTCCACTGATGTCACAGCAGTGTATGGGCCTGTACTGGCTGCATGAGAGCTCCCGAGTAGAGGGGAAGTTGTGGGCATCATAAAACAACCCCCCTTCCCAATGGCAATATTTTCCAGAATCTTTCTTCCCCTCAATTTGTCATGTGCATGGCATTATTTTTATTGATTCGCGCATTCCAGTGATGTTTCATGCCAGAAGCCACATAGCAGCCAATATGCTTGCCCTTGGCCTGACATTCACAGTGACAATATCATAAGAACATACCAAACTCTTTTCTAGGGAATTCAGGAGAAGAATTTGCACTGGAGCTCCCTGCAGAAGAAGAGAAGATTCCATGTTAAAGCTTTGCCATATATTTATGCCCCACGGTCAGCACGAGATTTTTGTAATATATCATGTCTGTATCTACCAAGTCTTAAATATTGGCAGCTATAGGATAGCAAACAGTTTCATTTAAAAAGAACTACTGAGTATTATACTGATGAGCTGCTGTTATCCTCCAACTACAATAAGCTATGAAAATTATTTGGATGAACACTATTAGAAATAGGATTCTGTGGGTAATTTTCATTGAACTGTCTCCTTCTGGTCTATTCCATAATTGTCCCATATTGGGATTTATGCTCTAGGGGACAATCCTGCATTAAATGAGGATCTTGATATAATGGGCATCACAGAAGCTTGATGGAATGAGGATAATCAATGGGACACAGTAATACCAGGGTACAAAATATATCGGAAGGACAGAATAGGTCATACTGGTGCGGGAGTGGCACTTTATGTCAAAGAAAGCGTAGAGTCAAATGAAAGAAAAATCTTAAATGAACCAAACTGTGCCATGGAATCTCTATGGATAGTAATTCCATGCTTGAATAAGAATATAACAGAGGGGCTATACTGCCGACCACCTGACCGGAATGGTGATAGTGATTGTGAAATGCTCAGGGTGATTAGAGAGGCTATAAAAATAAAAAACGCAATAATAATGGGGGATTTCAACTATCCCCATATTGACTAGGTACATGTCATTTCAGGACAGGAAGCAGAGATAAAGATTCTTGACACCTTAAATGATTGCTTCTTGGAGCAGCTAGTCCTGGAACCCACAAGAGGAGAGGCAATTCTTGATTTAGTCCTAAGTGAAGCACAGGATCTGGTCCAAGAGGTGAATAGAGCTGAGCCACTTGGTAATAGTGACCATAACATAATATGGTCCCCCCTTGGGGGGGAGGGGGGGGCAGAGAGGGGACACCAAAGCAGCCCACTATGGTAGCATTTAATTTCATAAAGGGGAAAACCCCAAAAATGAGGACGTTAGTTAAACAGAAATTAAAAGGTACAGTGCCAAAAGTGAAATCCCTGCAAGAGGCATGGAAACTTTTTAAAGACACCATAATAGAGGCTCATTTTAAATGTACACCCCAAATTAAAAAACATAGTAAGAGGACTAAAAAGTGACACTGTGGCTAAATAACAAAATAAAAGAAGCAGTTAGAGGCAAAAAGGCATCCTTTAAAAAGTGGAAGTTAAATCCTATTGAGGAAAATAGAAAGGAGCATAAACTCTGGCAAATGAAGTGTAAAAATATAATGAGGCAGGCCAAAAGAGAATTTGAAGAACAGGTAGCCAAATACTCAAAAAGTAACAGCAAAATTTTTTTTAAGTACATCAGAAGCAGGAAGCCTGCTAAACAACCAGTGGGGTCATTGGACGATCAAGATGCAGAGGAGTACTCAAGGAAGATAAGACTATTACGGAGAAACTAAATGAATTCTTTGCATTGGTCCTCATGGCTGAGGATGTGAGGGAGATTCCCAAACCTGAGCCATCCTTTTTAGGTGACAAATCTGAGGAACTGACTAGATTTAAGTGTTATTAGAGGAGTTTTTGGAACAAATTGATAAATTAAACAGTAATAAGTCACCAGGATCACATGGTATCCACCCAAGAGTTCTGAAAGAACTCAGATGTGAAATTGCAGAACTACTGACTGTAGTATGTAACCTATCATTTAAAATAGCTTCTGTACCAGATGACTGGAGGATAGCTAACGTGATGCCAATTTTTAAAAAGGGCTCCAGAGGCAATCCTGGTGATTACAGGCTGGTAAGCCGAACGTCTGTGCCAGGGAATTGGTTGAAACTATAGTAGAGAACAGAATTATCAGACACATAGATTAATACGATTTGTTGGGGAAATCATGCCTCACTAATCTATTAGAATTCTTTGAGGGAGTCAACAAAACATGTGGACAAGGGCGATCCAGTGGATATAGTGTACTTAGATTTTCAGAAAGCTTTTCACAAGGTTCCTCACCAAAGGCTCTTAAGCAAAATAAGCGGTCAGAGGATAAGAGGGAAGGTCCTCTCCTGGGTCAGTAAATGGTTAAAAGACAGGAAATAAAGGGTAGGAACAAAGGGTCAGTTCTCAGATTGGAGAGAGGTAAATAGTGATGTCCCCCAGTGACAGTACCATTCAACGTATTAATAAATGATCTGGAAGAAGAGGTAAACAGTGAGGTGGCAAAATTTGCAGATGATACAAAACTATTCAAGATAGTTAAGTTCAAAGCAGACTGCAAAGAATTACAAAGGGATCTCACAAAACTGGGTGACTGGGCAACAAAAGGGCGGATGAAATTCAATGTTGATAAATGCAAAGTAATGCACATTGGAAAACTTAATCCCAACTATACATATAAAATGATGGGGTCTAAATTAGCTGTTACCACGCAAGAAAGAGATCTTGGAGCCACTGTGGATAGTTCTCTGAAAACATCCACTTCAATGTGCAGCGGCAGTCAAAAAAGCTAACAGAATGTTGGGAATCATTAGGAAAGGTATAGATAAAATGACAGAAAATATCATCTTGCCTCTTTATAAATCTATGGTACACCCATATCTTGAATACTGTGTGCAGATCTGGTCGCCTCATCACCAAAAAGATATATTGGAATTGGAAAAGGTACTGAAAAGGCCAGCAAAAACGATAAATTCCAGAGGGGTAGCCGTGTTAGTCTGTATACAGTAAAAACAACGGGGGTCCTGTAGCACTTTAAAAACTAACATATTTCTGCGGGCATGAGCTTTCGTGGGCTGCAACCCACTTCGTCAGATGCATGAAATGGAAATCACAGATAGGAGGTATATATATACATATGGACATACATACATATGGATGTATATACATACCTCCTATCCGTGATTTCCATTTCATGCATCTGACAAAGTGGGTTGCAGCCCACGAAAGCTCATGCCCGCAGAAATTTGTTAGTCTTTAAGGTGCTACCGGACTCTCGTTGTTTTTTTAAAAATGATTAGAGGTATGGAACAGCTTCCATATGAGGCGAGATTAATAAGACTGGGATTTTCCAACTTGGAAAAGAGACAATTAAGGGGTGATATGATAAGAGGTCTATAAAATCATGACTGGTATAGAGGAAGTAAATAAGGAAGTGTTATTTACCCCTTCTCATAACACAAGAACTAGGGGTCACCAAGTGAAATTAATAGGTAGCAGGTTTAAAATGAAGAAAAGGAAGTATTTCTTCACACAACGCACAGTCAGCCTGTGGAACTCCTTGCCAGAGGACGTTGTGAAGTCCAAGACTATAATGGGGTTCAAAAAAGAGCTAGATAAATTCATGGAGGTTAGGTCCAAGAATGGCTATAGCCAGGATAGGGAGGGATTGCTGTTTGCCAGAGACTGGGAATGGCCAACGGGATGGATCACTTAATGATTATCTGTTCTGATCACTCCCTCTGAAGTAGCTGGCATTGGCCACTGTCCGAAGACAGGATACTGGGCTAGATGGACCCAGCATGGGTCTGACCCAGTATGGCCCTTCTCATGTATGTTCTTATGTAACTGACAAGGCGACCTAGCAGGGCACCCTTAATTCCCCATCTCTATGACAGATTCTAGAATACCTTCGTATGTTGCATTGCGGGTGACGTAGGTTTTTCTTTCAAAGGTTGAGCGAGGTGATTTGGAGAGAGTGGAGCAAGGAGATGGGGTTTGCCTGTAGCCGGAGGAGGAGGAGGTGGAATTCATTCTACCACTTCCACCTATAGGTAAAACAAAACGCCCCCCAGAAAATCAAGATAATGCCTCAGACATGTAAAGTGATGCCCTAGACTCTTCTGTGTTGGTGTGGATGGACCTCACACTGAGTTGCAGAGGTAGAATTAGGGCTCGTGACGGGCTAGAGCCACGAAGTTTGGATCTGGCTCTGTTGAGCTTCTCCAGATTTCAGGGCTGCTTATTTCTGTGGTTTTAGTTCAGCTCTTTGTAGAGAGACAAACCTTTGCTACCTTTGAAGTCAGTGAGAATTTTGCCACTGATATCAATGGGAGCAGGTTTGTGCCCAGAGACAGAGGAACCAGTCACGTCCCCAAAGGAGGGAGAGCCTGGGATCTGGATAGGGTTGTGGGTTGGTTTGGGTTCAGGCCCACCTGTAAATTTAAGGCTTAGTGTGACACAGACCAAAAAAATTGGTGGGCACTTAAGTTGGTCTCAACAAGTAGGGGAGGCTGCTGGAACACCAGCTCCCTGAGATAGGGGGAAATGGGACACACATCCATAAATCCATGAAAAAGTGTGTGCATTTGTGGGACTGCTCCCCTGATAGCATGAGGGTCCATGTCCTTACTCTGTTGCTGCTCAGTTAATCTGCTTCCTGGAGATCTAGCATAGGAGCGAATAAGTCATGAACATGGAGCCTGTGTGAATTCTAACATTGGCGTTCACGTCCATATCCAAAATAGAGAGTCAGCAGTGATCCAGCACAATATATTCATAGGGATCAGAGGGGATGACCATGGACATCATCCTTCCATGAGAGCAAAGATAATGTGTCGTTGGGATCTCAACAGTGTGTTCTCCCCTGTTTCTCTCACACGTTCTTCTTGTGGTTACAGGGCCCGTGTCATTCTGTGGTCTCCCCATTTAAAACATGGGAGAGGACTCTGCAGTGAAAACAATGAGCCTCAGTTGGAGGCAATCTTCTAGCACACGCAATGCATGGGATTATATAGCGCACTGCAAAGTAACATGAGATTATTAATTTAGCAGCTCGCTGCAAGCAGTGAAATTTTAAAAAGGAATAACAAAGCTACTAGGAAGAGAACGAACCCTGCCATGTAAATCAGATCTCAATTACGCTGGTGCAAATCCAGATTGAGTCCATCCAGATTTACAACAGCGTAATTGATTTCAGAATCTGGTTTTTAACCAGTAAGGAGTTGCCCACCTATAAGCACACACATATCCTGGGCATGTGCTAATAATTTTCACATTGTGACCATTCCAGACTGCACTTTAGCTCTTCTGGTTTATTCAGCTCCTTCTGGGAGCAAGAGAGGATTTCTATCACCTGCTGTCCTTGTGTTGCTTTGAACTCCCAATCTACCCCACTCCACTTGCAGGGGATATTGTGTCTACACTAGAGAAATATGGTCAGTGGGCCCTCCTCCTTTCTTATAGCACCGTCACAATGATAATCCTCCTTCTGCAGCTAGGTGCAGTAGCTTCCTGATGGAGAGGCCTGTGCTTATGGGATACAGTGAAGGGAATGAGCAATGGGGGCAGGACATGTGTACTCACTTTCCCCACCTATTCCTCCCCAGCCCTCCACACACTGCACAGTTGCCTTTAAAAAATGTGATGGTGGCATGTAAAGCAAATCGTGCCCGACCTTTCAAAGTGCTGGAGCAGTTTGAAAGACAGAATCTGCCTTTTGTGGGAAATGTTGAGGTGACTTTCTGTTCGGAACCGGGATGAAATGCGGTAACGCTGGACATCTTTGCCAGACAAAAATCTGCCCAAAGTTTCGAACTGGAAACATTGAAAAGGACAATGTAGCATTTACAAATGAAACAAAACCCTCCGACCTGTGGAAACGACGTTTATCGCTTCAATCTTTCCAAGAGGAAAATTGAACCATGTCATGGAAATCGACATTCTCCCTGCGGAAAATGTCAATGTTGACAAAGCCGCATTTTCTGATGGGGAAATTTTTTCTTTGTGTAAAAATACCGTGACCAGCCCTACAAGGCACCGTACCCCGCCTATCGACTTCAGTGGGGCGGAAAGGACTCAGCACCTTGTGGGGGTGGGGTTCTTGCCCAGAAAGTGCTCTCACCACTTCCCCATGAATGCTTTCTGGGTTTGCCTTTGTCTCGGGCCCCATCCCTGCCACCTGGCCTAGCCCCAATGAAGCTGCCTTGGCTTTCTGCTCATTCATGCTCCATTATGTCGCTACCTACTCAAAGTCACATAGCTGCTGCCGTGGGTGAAAGCCCTCTTTTCCGTTCCACTCCCTCCGCTGTAGGCTGACGTTTTGTGCCCAGTGCCGCTCCCTCCTTCTGCAAGAAACAAGCGCAAAATGAGACTTCCCGTGGCCGTGAGAGACGAGAACAAGAGCAAAAGAAGCCGCCGGATGACTCAGCGCCAGGCACCCGCGCTGGCGGTATGCTCAGTTACAGGGTGAGGGCAGTGGTGGAGGAGGTGTCTTTGGAACCATGTAGTTGGAAGGAGTTACCAGTGTTGGGGAAGCCAGACAACCTGAACCTCTTCTCTTTCTCTGGGCTCTGCCATGCCGGCTGCCCCAGCAATGAAAGTACTCCAGGTCATCTTCACTCTCCATCCTGGTGCCAGCAAGCATCTCACCCAGCAATTGCATGCTGGTGACAAGAGCACATCAGATTCACCCGGGCTGGTAAAGGGACATATAAACTACACACCCATGCCTAAGCTGATCCTTTATGTGCCCCAAGGGGATTCATCTTGAGGGAAGACAAGTTTTGCTGCTGTTGGCATCCCTTAGTGTTTGCTGCTGGGGGAAGAGAAGCTGGGGGGATCTCCAAGAGTCCTGCCAGTGGAAGCTGCACCACCCCATAGCCACTCTATCTTTGTCCCATCCCCAGCCAGTGCCACCCTGTTTTTGTTTTGTTTTGTTTTTCAGGTGGCCTGTCTCCTATGGACCCAACATTTCTCAACCTCATCTCTGAGAGCCTTTCCTTCTCTGGAACCCCTCACCCTGGCGCAATCCCTTGATAAATCTGGTCTAGGAGCCTTCACAGCACATCCCTTGCTTCTTTCTTTTTAACACTCAAATGGGCCCCCAAACCCAGTCCATTCTGATGGTCAAAAAGCATTTTTTTGGGGTGGGAGGGGAAAGGATGGGAGGTTCGGAGAGCTGCACAGTGCTTCTCTGGAGCTGATGCACTAATACATGAAGACTTGTGAAAACCACACCAACACGCATGAACTGCACACACGTGCACACGCACTGCAGAGGACAGACAGCACAATGTACAATGTCTACTTACTTGGTGGTAAAGATGTTAGTCTGGTGGTTACTGACTCTGTAATAACTGGGGAAAGAAAAAAGGGAGGTTACGGCCCTGAAATCTAACCACACCAGGTGCAAGTTTTATTTCATGTCTGGAATAAGGGGACTTGATTAAAGAAAAATCTTGTAAGACCATAGAGCCAAATGGTTTTCCAGCCAGCTTTGTGGTAACACACACTCTATTTGTAGGCTTTTCTCCGGTGCTTGTCATTGTGGTATCTGAGCTCCCCACAGACATTAATAAAGTGAGTCTCACAACAACCCCTTGTGAAAAACGGAAGGATTGTTACGTTAATTTTACAGATGCAGCACTGAGACATCGAAGCAGCGTGGCCTAGATCATACGGAAACCAGCACTCAGGTCTCCAGAGTTCCCTTCTAGTGCCTTAACCACAAAGCCGCCTCTCTGGTGAATTATAGAGGGCACTCTAAATGCTCCCGAATGTATGATGTGGCCTGCGTTACTGGAGAAACTCTGGCTGTTCCACGTTGTGGGAAGAATCGAGCTTTGAGACCTGAACCAGCTGCACAATTCATTTCTGGACATAGGTGCAGATGCTAACTCCCTCTAAAGTTCAGGGTGTTCATGTCTGGGATCTTTGGTAGCGGCCCACCTCTGATGATGAGATTTTGTTTTAAAAGCTTTTCTTACGTCTTTCAGTGACTTCTGCTCCATCCCGCTTGGTTTTCTTCGTTACTGCGTCCATACCATCACCGCCTGAGGGGAAAGCACAGAGACCTCATTGAAAGGGACATCCGTTTCATAGGCATTCAATATGAGTGCTAGGACATGCTGTAGGGGCCCCGTCTTGCTATCAAGTGGGTAATGGAAAGCTGGGCGCAGGGATGAATGGTTTGATCAGACACTCAAAGGAAGCAAGGAAAAGTAGCTCCCTGGCAGCGAGAAGCGATAAGTCTCTGAAAATGCAGAGCACCGCATCTAGTTGTCGGAAGGGTGGTAGCTTGTGCAAAACTCTTTCTTTTTTCAAATCTCTGTTTCTTTTGTCATTACCTACGCGGCTCAGAGATCAAGGACTTGCTGGGTGGCTTTATTTCATTGCTGCGCTCCGTTACTCTCTCTACCAGCTTACATCTTTGCAAGCGGAAGATTTTGCAGCTCATAATATTTCAAAGCCATCATTATTAATTTTTTTCTCTCTTTGTTTTGTCACTTGCCCCTGGGGAAGGGGAACATCTGGAGATGTTAGATTTTTGTTAACTGCCCTGTGGACCATGTACGATGTGGATCCACCCTGTGCAATCCATCCTATGTACAATCCATACGGCCCTACAGAAATCCAACCTCTGTCCAACACATGCATGGTTCTATGGGTATTCAGTGTAGGTCCAGTAATGCAGCCCATGCAGGATACTACATAGAAGCACCGTGTATGTCCATATATCTGTCCAGAGCCAGGCAGCACTGCTACTATGCCCACCAAACTGATGCCCATATGGTGCCGTGGCTCTCTAAATATGCCTGTGTGGTCCTATGCACGCATGCCATATGTCTTGGCAGCCAGTGGAAATTAATGGCGTGAATTATGAAACAGGGAGTTTAATAGTATTTACAGTAGCATGGCCTAGGGGTGAAAGAGTGGGGTTATTTTCTTCCTGCCTTATAGACAGTCTTTCAATGTGTGAAGTGCCAGTCACATCTAATGACTGGTCAGTGTAGTCACAGAGAGATCAGCACAGTCAGAGGACATTGCTTTTGGACCCCACGCTTTTCCCTCTTTCCTCTGTTTAATAGTGCTTGTCTGAAGCCACACGAGTCTTACTTGTTTGCTTGGTGTGACCCTCCCTCTGAAACAGTACTTACAGATGTTCCAGCAAGCTCAGGGCTGACTCAAAGAGCCATCGTGGGCAGCTCACACACAACAAGCCCTGACGTTCCAGAAAGCCTGGAAGGCCCGCTGAGAAGGACAGAATGATAAAGCCAACAACAGAGATCTGAGTGAACTGGCTCGAAACAAAGGGAGTGTTCAGAGCAGGATCAAGTCCAAACCTCATGACTTTATGCCATTAGCGTCTCTCTATAATCGCTGATCTCCAGCCCTGTCTCTGTCTGAGATGAGTTTGAATCAAAACACAAGAACCAAACCCCAACCCCACATAGCTGTTCTGAGCAGGGTTAGATAACACAATGTTAAAAACACAAGCAGCGGCAGAAGTTTTATCTACCCTACTGATCCTGCCCTTGCTACCACTGCTGGAACTGCACCAGTGTAGATACAGCAATAGTCATCACTGAATATCATCCAGATTTAATGCCTTGTGATCCTCTCTAGCCAAAAATATAATCCCAAGTAGCGTTAGTACTGTCTGTCCAGGTTTCAGAATGCACCGGTACTACCAAGAATACCAATAATAGCGCAGTCATTCAGTCCTAGTTTTACTCAGAAGATATTCCACCACGTCTGAGGAGAAGACTCACGCACTAGAAACGAAATTTTAATCTGTGAAAAGCACAGGAGCCAAATCTGCAGGTGAACTCTCCCCAGTGCTGCCAGGGACTCCATCTTATCTGAAGACCTGGACGTACAGAAAGCATCATATTTAAGGGCTGATTCTGCAGAAGATTCAGGTAAAATTCTATACCGAGTTCACGGGAGTTTGGTTGGAGCAAGAGCTCAGGATCAGGACCTCAAGCACAGATGTTGTTCGCTTAACAGTTTATGGGTTTGATTCTTCAGTGCCTTGCACATGGTATCTCTACTTCCACCTGTGCAAAGCGAGGATGAAACCCCAACACCCTGAAAGGACAGCATGTTACCCTCACTTTGCACAGATGTAAATGGTGTCACAGTGCAAAAGGCAGTGGAGAATCAAGCATAATACTTGACGGGAGAAGGTGCTGTAATGTCATTGACAAATTTCACCTTTCCCGTTAGGCGTGGCTCATCTTTAAATAACTCCTGCTACGCACAAAACTGCCTCGGAAAACAGACAATATGGGTTTAGAAAGCAAAATATCGATCAATCATTCTTATTAGATACAGGGTAGTTATTATTCTTCCCTCAGTTTTATGTAATTGTGCGGAACAGATCCTAGGAATGGCCTTACGGCGCTCAATTTAAGTGATAGCACGTTCCTGGAGAAGGTGCCCTCTTTCAATCATCAGTTAATTTGAGCCATTGATTTTTTAAATCAATGGGAGTTAGGTGCCTCCATCTCTTTAAAACTCTGGCCCTTTGTCTACTTCTTTTTTCCTACAGATAAACCCAACCAAACCATGGGCTTGATCCTTTCAGCTGCAGTGGGCACACAACCCTTTGCAATGTCAGTGTGAGTTACAGGGTGCCAGGACCGCTCAGCATCAGGGCTCCTGTGTATCATGCCTAGGGACAGAGGGAACTCAGTGGGGTTTTGGTTTCTGCAAGCCACCAGGACTTTGGTTTCAATGTAGGGTTTGGGGAAATAATTTTCCTCCCTCATCTAATTTAAACTATTTTTTCTCTAATGGATTCAGGCTGCGATTTATAGTTGCCTGAGGGAATTGGAAATCACCGAGGTGACCATGAAAGTTTTGGCCTCTGGTTCTAGAGCTAGCGGAGGGGAAATTAAAGGCAGCTCACATTTTCCCAGGGAGAAATGGATCTGGAACCTCAAAAATTTTGCAATCTGTTCTAGAACCCAGGATTTTCAAACAGGTTCCAAGATGCTGACCTTGCGTTCCCTTTAGCATGTGCATATCTTTACTGACGCGAGCAGTCCCATTAACCACACTCCAGTCCTTACACAACAACAACAGCCACTCCACACGCTGGCCTGCCACTCCCATTGAAATCGCCAGTGGCAAGACTCCTGTGAGTAAATGGTGCCCCTTCGTAAATTTGGCAGGATTGGAGCCTACATTTGGAGCCTACATTCCTCAAGGGTGTAAATTACACCTCTCTGCACTACCCGCCTTCCTTCCTTGGAAACTTCACCAAGACTTGAGAGTAGCTTCAAATGTCACTGCACTAAACTCAGCTGGTGGAAGCCCTTGAGTGGATGTGGTCAATGAGTTCACTTCCTGGCCAGCACCACTGACTTTTGGAGATCGTTGTCCCTGGCTTTGCAGCACCTTAGCCTCCTCTTCTGGTGGGCTTTCCACCACCAGGGAGCTGCCCCAGAGTTTAACGCTGGCAGAAACTCACATAAACATGGGGTAAATTAGCCCCCCTTCTCCTCCCTGGGCTCTAGAGAATTGGGAACATTCTGTTTAACACTCTACAGGTAAAATAAGGAGAAGACATTAAAATATATCCTTGCAGATCGCTCACAAATTCCTAATGCCAGCCTGACTGCGGGTGCGTTTTGCTCCACATACCAGGTTTATCCCCCACACCATAGCACAGCCCGCTTTCCAGCACAGCTACACAACTCGTCCTTCAGTAGCTACCAGCGCAGACTTACTGCACCAACTCCTCCGGCCCGGATTCAGACAAACATAGCTATAGGCGATGCATGGGACAACACGGAATAGCTCTGTTGAATCAGAGAAACCATCTGCAATTATCCCTAAGCTACAAGCAGAGGCTTGTGAAACACCATCACTCCCAGGTGATGGCAGGCAGACATAAGGTAGGGCAGCCCAAAGGATGCTTTGGCTTATGTTGGGTGCTGAAGTGGCCTCTGGCAGCCCCGAAGATCTGGCAAGTGCAGCAGAGGCATGGGACTGGGAGACCTCAGTCCTCTCACTGGCTCTGTTGCTGACTCACCGTTCGAGTCCCGTGCGAGTCATTTCACCTCCGCACGTCTGTAAAAATGGGGACGTCGATAGTTGTCCACCTTTGGAAAGCACTGTGAGACCAGCGTACGGGTGCCATCATGTACACAGCTGAATGCTGGCTGAGAGGCAGCCCCTCGGCTCCCTTTGATTTCAATGGGAACAGAGGGTCAACACCTTGCAGGGTCAGACCCATAAGGGGTCTACACAGCAAAGAAAAACCCACGGCACTGCATTTCGGAGCCCGGGGCAATTGACGCAGGCTGAGGCTGCAGGGCTAAAAGTAAGATCAGAGACATTCCTGCTCAGGATGGAGCCCCGGCTCCAAAACCCAGGGAGGGTCTGGGGCCTAGGCCACACAGGAATGTCTACACTGCTATTTTCAACCCGACAGCCTGAATCCCGTGAGGCCAACTCAGTTGACCTGGGCTCTGAGACCTGGCACCACAGGGTTTTCTCTGCCGTGTAGACATACCCTGGGTATGCAAACTATTATTATAATGGTAGAGCAAACCAGTTGTCCATGCAAATATATTCCAGATAATCATTCTCTCTCTCACTCATCCTATCTCTGCTGTTTTAAATACAGTTTTATAGCCTATTGAACTGTTCTTTGTATGTGATGGACACTCATCAACATACGGACAGTTCCACAGCTGCTTGCCCTTTATGCTTACAGAACTTACAGTTGAAATGAAAAGCACTTAAGGAAGTTCAGCCAATCTGAGGTGCCTTGGTTAGCTGGATATTCCAATCCCGCTGCTTATTTTAGGAACTAGCTATTACTTGCATGCAACATTAACAATGATTGTTCCATTCTTTTTGTCAACAGGGGCACTTCCTAAATCATTTTATATTCATGTAGGCATATTTTAATGGAAACAATTTAAAATAGCCAGGGATGTTTCACATTCTGTTAATTCCTACATGGATCATTTCTGTTTTCACAGCAGAATATTGTTGCATTCTCATATCAGGTGGATGGAACCCATCTCAATCCTTTTAGCCCTCACTTATACTTCTGTAATGATCCACTCGTATCAAGTGGTGAGAACTCTTTTATTGTTGATAAATGTGCAGTGTAAACCACACTGAGGATATAATTTCCCTGATGTCTAACATGCTTCAAGATGTTGCCTTATGGGGAGTCAAAACTTTTCAGGTGTCCTTGGATTACTGTCAGAGCAAAACAGCAATACTATCGCCTTCACCCAACAGTCTAGACTTTCCTATTTTCCTTTAAAAGCCATTCAATTTCAGTTGATTGTCAAGTCGTTTTTTATTTCAGTGGTTCCCGGATCCGTGGGAGTATTTATGGGTGGTCTGCAAACAGCTGGCTAGTCTTATAGGGGAGAAGTTAGCTAATGGCATCCATTCATGTGGAAGCATAACCCACTGGACAATGTGTGTTATGCTTTCCCTCTATGCCTGATTCACAGATAATCTGAGTATGTTGCTCAGGCGCTGGTGAATAAAATAAATACACCAGCCTATATGCTCTGATATCACTCAATTAAGTGAAATGCGGGTCAAATTCTGCTCTCAGTCATTCCAGCGTGAATCTGGAATAACTCTATTGACTTCAGCGAAGTTATTCTGCATTTACACCAGTGCAAGATCAGAATCAGACCCAATGTGTATTCTGTTTGCTTGTTGTATAGTTTAAATGTTGATAATAATGATAAATCAGAGAAGGCGCATCACCAAGATTTAGCTATGTTGTAAAACAAGGGTCAGATTCTACTCTAACATCCAGCAGCAGCCTTGTTGAAGCCAATGCACATTCGTTTCTGATGGCAGGATTTGGGGCACTGCCTAGATTTTACTTTGCAGTGCATAATATGCTACTTTCAATAATATGTCCATTTAGTTGCATTGCTCAAACAAAAACAGATCCAAATCCAAAGCAAGAACATTTTGTTCTGCACACGTCACTCATTCCTGTTGTAAAGAGAGAGTAAAACATTCTCACACATTACTTTGCACTCTTCAGTAGTGGATCTCAAAGTGAGTAAGTGCTATAATCACCATTGTATAGATCGAGAAACTGAGGCACTGAAAGGTGAAGTGACTTGCCACCAAAAGTCAGTTGCAGAGATAGGAACAGAACACAGGATTCCCGACTCACGGTCCCAGGCTCTAATCACTAGATCACACTGTGCAAAGGCTTAAAATTGCTCGGCAAACAAGCGTTCGCTGATTTCTGCTCAACTGGCTTTGAAAAGTGCAATACAATTCTTGGCCTTGTAATATTCTATGAAAACAAATATGTCCAAAAGTCCATGCCAAATGACTCACTACTGATAAATAACTCTGCTTGTCTGGAACTGTTTTATTTTAAAGCCAAGTCGGAGCCTCCCAACACAAAATTTTACTTTAGAGTAGCACCTGGTACCCTCTGAACTGCAGATCAATGCACCTAGTGCCCTAATATACCCTGAACCAGATTCTGCATCCACTATCTAGACTATTGGCCTATGGTCACTCAGTCCTCTGGTGCATTTCAAATATTTCATTTTTAAAGCAATCACAAAGCTCCTTGCATTTTGCAATACAGATAGTCTTTCTTCCAGATCCTAACACCGGACATCAATCTATGCATTGTCCCAATTACACAATGATTTCACAATTATTCAAAGAAAACTATCTATGTCTTGGTTTATATTTCCCATCCCTCAGCACATCAACCATTTTCACTTAGCATCCATTTAAAAAGAAACCCTCTCTTGCAATTTTATAAACCAAAGTAACTCAGAACATAAAAGTTCCAGAGAGGTAGCCGTGTTAGTCTGTATACAGCAAAAACAAGGTTATGCCCGCAGAAATTTTTTAGTCTTTAAGGTGCTACAGGACGCTCGTTGTCAGAAATATAAAGATTTGATAGTCTTTTTACATTGTATGTCCCATAGTAGAATGTACATTTCCTATATTTTGCTTGAGAATAGAGGCTATTTATAGAGGCACATTATTTCTTCTTCTTTTTCTTTATGTTACTTACCTGGAGTGCTTCAATTAAAGACTTGGAAATCCCTCTTTCTTCTCAACCGTTTCCTTTCTATCAAAATTGGCTACCTGCACTTTATACCATGTCCCTACAAAGGTGTGCTGAATCTGAGTGATCCTCCAGGAATGTTCACTTCTTCTTGTAGTTAATGTATTCTATCCTACTCCCCTTTATCCTTTCCCATTTCTTTGCTCCCAAACAAGTCCTGACAAAGGTGTGTCGTGGTTTCCTGCCTTGCTCCACCCTTCCAATTATATGACACTCAGTGGAAAAAAAATCTGCCTCCAGGAATCAAACTTTACTGGAGACAAGAAAGCGTCTACCTACTGGCTTAGATAGATTAACTATTTAGATACATGAGAAACAGAGAGAACAAAAGTTGGTGTCAGAGGAAACATCCTATTATGACACTGCTTTCTCACACATGATCTATACATTTTAAGTGTGAATTTCATCTGCTTTGCCTTTTTGTTACAGAAGGTTTGTAGATTTCTAGCTGGTATCTTTGCAAGGGTAACTGAGGCCGAGTGTTATGCAACTTGTATGCAATGGGCCAGACCCACAGCTAGTGGGTAATTGGCATAGCTCCATCGAAGTCATAGGCCCAGTCCTGTGTTTAATTTGCCATCAATATTTATGCAGTACTCAGGAGGTAGTACTGTTAATAGATAAGATGCACCAAAATGCACGAGGACCAACACCTCTGCCATGTCCCACTTATGTAACCCCACTGAGTGGGGATTTGCACTGGTGCCATAGATAGAAGAAGTCAACCCAGCACCTTTAGTTTTCCATTGACTTCAAAGGAATTGCACCAGTGTAATGGAGAGGAGATTGTGGTCCATTATCTTTGGTTTCTTTCAGTACATTTTCTGCAATGCGCGGGATAGTGGTTGGGACACAGCACTTCCCTCCCACCCCAAAAGCTGCCTTCTGGCTGCAGAGAGCTGGGTGGAAATCTCTGTGGAGCATATCAGTGCAGCTCCGAGATCAGCCAGAATGGTCATTGCAGAGCATTACAAAGCACTCACCCTAGCCCAGGGAGAAGCAGGACCAGTGCATGAGCCTGATAAACCGCATACAGTAATTAAATGAAGTTAGGAGACATAGGGCCTGATCCTTGGATCTGGCCAAACTGCTGTCAGCAGAGGACCTGATGAGGGAAGACACCTTTCAGCCATCCAGTTCACTGCTCAGTTTTATTGTCGAGCTAACATTGATGCTGTCTCTTCGGCCTTCTAATTCAGTGACGGCCGCCAGCACAAATTACAGCAGTGTGCTTTAATCAAGCTCTGCTGCCAAGGGCCAGAGGATGCAGCACACAGCTGGTTTTTCCAGCGTTATGACTCCAAGGGCTTCCCCAGCCCCACTGAGCCCGTGGAGCTGCACAAAGGAACTGCATTGGAGTGGAAGGTCCGGGCCTTCATTTTAAAATAATGCCCAGAAATTGTTCCAGGACTAGAGTAAACTGCCTCCCCCAACCTTTATTTTCTAATTTTCATTACAAATATTGTAAATAAGCAGTGATAAAAATCTTGCTAAACTAAGAAAACAAAAGGACGTGTTTTGGATCATCTGGCGAGGGCAATGATTAAGAAACCGGATAAGTGCTTCTTGGCAACAGACTGTTTGTGGAGCTGATTTGATGACTCATTCAGTCAATTTCTTGGTGAACGTCTCGGGGGAAGAAAAGATAAAATCGATTCCTTAAAAGGGAGCAGAAAAAATTCACACGTTGGAAACTGCTGAGTCAGGACTTACAAGGGAAGATGTGGGGGGAATTGAGCGGCTTAGGCAGCTGGTCGGATTGTTGCCATCGGAGGGCTGCTGGACGGCCTTGGTGAAACAAACTGATGGCCTCAGTCTAGCTCCTGGTGGTGTCCGTCCACAACACAATAGGCACAAGGTCCTGATTTACAGCATGGCCAAGTATTCACAGCCCCAACCAAGGTAAATGGGAGCTACCAGTCATCAACGCTGCCTCCCAGTCTGACCACCTCCACAGAGAGGCCATGCATTAAACGGGCCACGGAAACTGAACTCAGCTCTCACCCTGCCCCTTCTGGATAAGCACAAGAGACATTTGTGTTGGGGTGGGGGAGCAACTTGCACTCTGTAACTGAGATCTGTGAACGATGTGCTTATTACACTGTGGGACACGTCTGAAGTTTGCTTCTTGGAACATGCTCCGTGTTAGCTTTTTCTTGGTGCCTTAACTGATGGAGCTGCACCAACATAAACCAAAAAGATTGGAAGGACTGAGGTCTAGCAATGCCCACCTCTTGCCCTTGTTACAGCAGGAAATTGGGTGGACTTGATTGGAGCAGGGATTTCCCATTCATTGGTCCATAGTGTAGCAAAAACCCCCAATGGTTCTGACAATTTACCCCAGGGAAATTCCAGTTAATCTGTGTCTTTGTCCTTGGATAGTCAAACAGTGGCTTCTAAACATGCCCTTTCTTTGAGCCATCTTCACAGATCCACTTGATACAGAGAAAGATGAGAGGGAAAGGAGAAGACTGTGGTCTGACATAAACAATTTCTGGCTGTGATGGATGCCAGTAGAACTTTCTCTTCCCCTACTGCAGCATCCAAGAAACTCTGCACAGGTGAACTGATCTGGGCTGTACACAGCATTTGAATGCAATCTCCAGTTTAAAGATCTGCCTCTCCAGGCTGGTAAAATCCAGTGAAGGGATTTTGGGTCTGTCATTGAGGGAGACCTTCCATGCATCCTTTTGGGAGGGCAAGATGCCAGAATCTCTCAATGAGAGACTGTCAGGTCCATGCTCAAGAAGCAGTTCTCACTGCTGACAATCTCATCCATTACTGCCCCGTCTCTAACCTTTCTGTTGTGAGCAGGATTACTGAGGAGGTTGTGGACAAAGCAGCCTCTGGTGTCAGGCTCAGGTGTGGAACGGAGATTGCACTAGAACTGATCTCCTGTGGATGGACAAAACTCAAGTGTCTATGCTGATTCTTTTAGCTCCCTCAGGTGCGTCAATCCAGTTGACTATGGGGTCATTGTGCCGATAGGTTTGCAGGTACTAGCAGAGATAGATGGAATCACTCTTGAGTGGCTCCTTTCATTTCTGAGACCAGCTAGGGCAGTGGTTTTCAACCAGGGGGATTTGTACACACGGGGTACGTAGAGGTCTTCCACAGGGTACCTCAACTCATCTAGATATTAGCCTAGTTTTACGACAGGCTACATAAAAAGCACCAGAGAAGTCAGCACAAACTAAAATTTCATACAGACAATGACTTGTTTATACTGCTGTATATACTATTCACTGAAATGTAAGTACAATATTTATATTCAAATTGACTTATTTTATAATTATATGGTAAAAAAGGGAAAGTAAGCAAATTTTTCAATGCCAATGCACTGTGACACTTTTGTATTTTTATGTCTGATTTTGTAAGCAAGTCATCTTTAAGTGAGGTGAAACTTGGAAGCACACAAGGCAAGTCAGACTCCTGAAAGGGGTGAGTAGTCTGGAAAGGTTGAAAGCCACTGATCTAGGGAGTTGTCTTATTGCTCTTCCGCCCCAAGAGTCTCTCAATAGGGGATAGATATTCCAGGGTTCAGTTCTGTTCCTCTTCAATGTGCCACCGGGGAGATAGCAAAGTGTTTTGGGTTCCAGTGCACTCTGAGTATGTGGAGGACACTCAGCTCTGGGTCTTTTTTAACCAGACATATCCAGTGTGGCCTTTCAACTTTCCCAGCACCTGGCCAAAACGGGGGCTTAGATGAGTGTTAGTTGGTAGAATATCATTTCAGGTAAAACACGGGTGATGCTGATAGGATGAAGGAAACAAACTTAGGTGACATCCACTCTTTTGATCGTGGGAGTACGCCTGCCTTTTGTTAATCAGATTCAGAGTCTAGGAGTTCTACTGGGTCCTCAGCTGATCTGGATGCCCAGATCGCAACAGAAGCCAAAGACCCATTCTAGCATCTGAGGACTATGAGGGGGTGACACAGAGCTAGGAGCTGGCAGGGGTGTGACATAGGAACCACAATGGCAGCCCTATGCCACTTAAGGGTTCCCTTACCCAGAGTGGCTGGATTCACTGGCTTGGGATGCTTTACATCACTGGACTAGTGGTGGAGCAGCTGGAGCAGGGCCTGTAATCCTACGTCAGATGCATGAAAATACAGGAAATATAAATCAATGGGAACATAAGCAGTAAGAAGCCTACTGCTGAATTAGAATAAAACAAGCGTATCACGCTGCATTTGCAGTGCATACAGATGTACCAAGAGTCAATGGAGCTACAGCAATTCACACCAGCTGATGATCTCACCAGAGACCCACCCTGCACCAAAAAGGATGTCATCCTCACATACGGTAAATTCACAACGATATCTGTAAACGGGCTTCCAGACTTTGCCAGGGCATGCCTGTATCCTTTTTTTCCATACACAGTGTGTGCTCAAAGATAAATGTCCTAAACTGAACTAACTGGTCTGGTTATAGTGTGCTGTTGGTTCTCTCTTCTCACAGCTTAAAGAAAACACGATACATTCATATGCTGGAAATGCGCCTGGGAGCCACATATTGTTGTCATTCTCAACTTCAAAGACATATGTATAACCCATGATGAAGATGTAATGCTTGCAAAAAATTGTTCAGGCAATTCTGTTCCTATTGACATGTTTCCCTGGGGTTTGTGGCCAGTGATTCAGACTTGATTTTGATTATAACACTGCATGTCCACACAAAGACTGTGAACAAAAGAGTAGAAGACCACACCTATATCTGTTAGCAATGGCATCTCCTAAAGTACCTCTGCTTTGCACATTCAAGCCATGGCAGCAGCTTAACCAATCAGACCTCACTCACTGATTCACTCATTGACTCAATGCCCAGAGTCCACATCTTATGCATCACTTGAGAAATTCATCATGAGTAACCTACGGCCTGAAAAGAAGCCTATCGGTGACTAGCCATGGCCTCTGGGGTACCTGGAGGAGAACACCCCCAACAAACAGTGCTAGGATACAAGAACAAGATATTCACATGGTGAAGCTGTGGTCTGCCAAAGCACAAGAGTGGAAGTGCTGGCCTATCTGCTTTCTATGTTCGTTTCTTATAGGATGTAAGATCCTTGGGGCAGGGACCTTCTTTTTTGTGCTCTGTTTGTAAAGCACCTAGCACGATGGGGCTCCTGGTCCATGACTGGGGCTCCTAATTGCTACTGCAATACAAATAAATAATAATACAGCTACATATTAATACTATGTATTACTATGTATTATACTATGTATAAATAATTATACTATACTAATACTAATATACTATGTATTAATACTATGTATTATACTATGTATAAATAATAATACATGCACAATGGGACCCTGACCTCTGGTTGGAGACCATTGGCACTACCGCAATACAAATATATAATAAATATTAATAATAGGCAACTTATCTGTAGTTATTTCTTGACTGGGGAAAGATGCTTTGGTGGCTAAAGTGCTGCCCGGTGTCTCATGGCTATAGGGCTGGCTCTGATAATATGAGCCTTAGTGTTGGAGACAAAATAGACCTGTGCTCCTTTTGGTACCCTTTGTTCTCTGTGCCACTGATTTGTGTATGTGGACAATTTGGCACATGTATGCCCTGACAGGTGTCAGGTTGCATGCTGGGATTTGGCGGTCCGAGCCAGAAGTTATCACCGATGCCATCCTGGCCTAGAGTGGCATATAGATCGGAGGTTAATAATTTCTGCACTACTTCGTGAACTAAGGGTGAGGGGCAAAACGGCACTTCCCTCGTGACCTCGGACATTCCCCAGGATGTTCCAATCTTCCACGGTGACCTTGGCGATTAGAAACCTTGCCCTGCAGCCCAGGGAATCACAGAAGCTGCCTGGGAATGCAGCGGTGAAGCAACTAAATCTGATTGCTGGGACTCTGTAATGAAGTGCAGTGGGTAAAGGTTGAGATTAACTTTCCTTCTCTTCACTGCAGGTCTTGAGTGATAAGTAGCTGCTTTCACCTTGCCTCCTTGACCAATGAGCCCCCTGCAACATGTGTTGAATGCATATGACTTTTAGCCTCCACCTATATCTAAGACATTGGTCTGAAGCCGTTAGTTACACATGATGGTCAAAATCTACCTAGTATAATTGGTCAAATAGTGAAAAAATGGATTCACAGATGTTTCCATGTATGAAAGTACAGAATCTGGTTCATGGGGTCAGATAAAACTCCTTATTCATTAGCATTTGGACAACTTCTGGTAATTTGTGAAAGTCCTTGTGAATCCCAAAAAGTTTCACCAATTTTAGCATAAGTTCTTATTAATTTCAAAAAACTGTGCCAGAAAGTGATTCTCCTGTTTAAAATGTTTCAGTCATCCAATCAGTGGACAGAAACAATACACCATATGACTTCGGCAATCAAGCGGCACAGTACAAATAAAAACAGTGACTGGAGAACAGTCAAAGTGAACATTTTGCAAAAGGACCTTCAGTCTGAAAAACTGTTTATACAAACCTTCGGTGAGCACTTAGGAGTAACTAACGTGTTTGAAGCAAATCAGGATCAGCTTGTGAAGAGTTCACTGGGTGCAAAAGGGCCTGTAACAGGATGCTGGGTGGTGATCCCCCTGGCCAGTCCCCTGTCACGCCAGACTAAGCAGCTTCAGGGCAGCAGAGCTGGTTAGCTGGGCTGTTGCCTGATCGCCTGAGGGAAAGCAGCTGTCAGCGTAGGCGGGCTGAGCATTTGCCCAGGCTTGAGTAGGTAAGGGGCAGCAGCTGCCTAGCTGACCCAGGAGGGTTTATATGCTGGCCAAGAAGGAACAAGGGAAGCAAAGAGGGGGAAGGGGTGGAAGCTCTGCCTATCTCGTTGAACAGCTCAAAGACTGCTGGCCCAAGCAAGGCACTGTAAGGTGGTGGGGATTCACATGCACCGTGTAAATAAAAGCACTGGTGACTGCAAGCTGGACGGTCTTCGAATCCTTTGTTCCCCAGAGGGGAACCAAAGCAGAGGGGCTGTGGTGGGAAACCCCTTACAGGGCCAAAATTCACAGCAAGTGTAATGGACAATTCACCAGCTCTGCTGTCTACCTAGCCGCATGCTGCAAGTGTTACTGTTGTTAAACAAACACTAGGGAGACTGTGAAACGGAAAGGCCAAATGCAACAAGATGAGTTGGACAGCAGCCTGAGATGGTACATCTCTGACAATGGTTCCCTGGGAAATAAGATGTTGAGTGTTGGAGAAATGTCCAGAGTTACACCGCCCACAGAAAACAACGAAAATCCACATTGGCAGGACACCTTCCAGAGAAAATGTGTGCCCAACCTACCTACACTCATTCGGCAGCAATGAGCTGCTCTGTTCTGACAGGGATTCTCACTGGCAGGATGGGAGATGCACGGGAGGAGAGGAGCTGTCCTTTTACATGGAATCGTGGCATTAAGTGGAGAGTTTCACAGAGAATTTTTTTTTAAATGCCCCTTTTCTGTTAATAACATGGGTTATTTTCTAGAATGGATCGGTTTTCAAAAGATGTTAGGCGCACAGGTCCCGCTGACGTTCAGTCATTTAGGCACATTTGAAAATGTCACCCCACATCTTTAATCCAAGATTAACTCTTTGAGGTACTTGTGCACTGAGAGTGAAATTCACCCCAGCGCAGAGGGCCCATGCAAGGGTCTACGCACCATAGAAGGAACAAATATATATATCCCACGCCTAGTCTGAGTACGTTGACTAGCCACGGGGAAATCCACAGGGGCAAGGGAGGAGGATTCTCCCTGTAAGCCTTTTTAAAGTGCAAAATAAGGGCGTTTCTGAAGAGCCGTGTTCCATACCACGCTCACCCCCCTGCACTGACTCTCCTAAACTTATTCCTGTACAGCAGAACCAGTTCCACTGCAGGATGGGCCCACAGCACCAGCACAGGGGGGTGCAGAACTGGCCCTCACGGAGCAGATCTCACAATGACATCGCTTTGCAGGACACACCTTTTCCTGAATCATGTGAGTGTTTTAATTTAACACAGAAACAAGTAAAAATGGAAAATAAAGTAGCTCAGATCTAAGGGAGATTTAAAAAAATACGTTCAAATGAAAAAATAAATAAACTTCAGAGTTATGGGCCCTAACATGGAAAAAGTCCAACCCCCATAATATGGCAAATGTACAGAACATACGGCATCTCTTTCATTTAATCTCCTGCCCTATTTTCACCCTGCAAGGATCCTTTCTAATACTTCTACATAAGGTACCTGCTGTTTTTGAATTCCTGGTAGAAAGCAAGTGGTGACTGAAACTCAGTCTATTTTATTAACATAGCTCTCAGCTGTGCCTCATTGTATTTAGAAAATAAATAACCTCCATGCCATACAGATTTTTCTCAGATTCCCTTGTTCTATTACCATAAATGTTTGACATCCACAAGTGCCAAGGAGCTGCCTGCTTCCCAGAAAGACAACAAGGAAAATTATCAAGGGTAGCACCAAGCAAGTTAACACAGATTTGGCAGGGTCGCTGACATGTATCATTAGTTAACAGAAAAGCCAACTTCCAATGAGTCCTCGCTGATAGTCATGGATTGCCTTAAAAACTGTTTGGCTTGGAGCGAAAGGGACCAAACACAAGAAGTCATGACAAAAATATAACAAATGGAAATAGCCTCACCCTCTCCCTGAACCTTCTGGGATTTTCAGTTGGCCATTGGAGACTGATGTTATGCAATCACTGAAGTGCGTGTCTAATAAAATGCATTTTTTTCTGTAAGTAATAAAAAAAAATTTTACAAAAAGAAAAAAGAATAGTGATTAAATATGGAAGGCCAAATTCTGCTCTTTACCTACATGTATTACTTTAGATTTATGCTGGTTTAATTGAGCTGGATTTGGTTCTATGACTGAGAAATTACGTCAGTCAGAAGAAGGGACAAAAAGACAGATTTAGAATCAAAGTAACCGTCTCTAGTATTAACAAGATATGAAACCAAATGATGGTACAACATTTCTAGCTGGTCAAAAATTTTCCATCAATATTTTCTTTCAATGGAAAATGCTTTGTGAACACATTTAAAAAAAAAAATCAAAACTTTCATTTTGGATAAAATTTTTCATTTTGTGAGGGAAAAAAATTTGTTCTCTGACTTTTTTACCTCCTCATTATCTTTTGCCAGTGAGAAAAAAGTAAGAAAGTGAGGGAGTAAGTGGGTTTTTCCCACTTCAGTGAAATTTTTTTGAAATTTTTTTTTATTTAAAAAAAATTTCAAAATTATTTTACTTTTTTTTCAACATTTCATTTAAAAAATGTTCATCTAAAAATGAAATTTTTCACAGAAAATTTCCAAGAAAATAAAAAATTTTCATGTAATGAAAAAGTGATGACATATACTTACTTTTTTTAGGCCACCTTTATTAGCTAACTTCTTCGGACCAGGTTCTGATTCTAGGCACAAAACCAGCATAATATCTCCCCCAAATGAAACGGTATGGGGCTAGACTCAGGCCTGATAGTGGATGCACCTCTCTTGAGTTTCCTGGTCTAAATTTTGTTCATTTTTCTTAGGATTGCTCTCAAGAGGAAGGGAAAGGATGGCAGAAAGCTACTTTATACCATATTTTCATTCTTTTCTAGGAGTGGCAGAGAAATAAAGACATTTTAAAAACATACAAAGATTTCATGTATGGACTTTGGGTTTGATTCGCCAGTCTGCTCCACCAGCTATATGCTGCTGCGATTCCACTGGTGTAAAACTAGCATAATTAAGTGGAGAATCAGACCCTTTTTCCCCCTCACAACCATCATCCCACATTTTGGCATCAGTTTGATTTTTGTCTTTTGAAGTTTGAAGTCTGGAGAACTTGTACTGAGACAAGGTGATACTGCGGGAGGTGGGGGGGGGCGGTTCTTGTATTATCTGTGTTGTATAAGTGGCTTGACTAGACATTGGCATGGCAGGATTGCATAAGCCTATTTTGCTTGGTGTCGGAAGGTACAGTATGTAAAGTGGTAGTGTGAAGGGGTGTTCACCCCGCACCAGCACTGAAGGGGTTACGGTGGCAAGAGAGGCAGTGATACTGATTGAGAATGACACTCACCCGGGCAGGAACAGGCAAGGGCTTCTAAGCGTAGAAATTGAGGATAGAGGGGCTGCAGTCGCACTCTCTGATACAAGGGGGAGAGTAGGTAGGGCGACCAGATAACAAATGTGAAAAATCGGGATGGGGTGCGGTATAACAGGCATCTATATAAGACAAAGCCCTGAATATCGGGACATCTGGTCACCCTAAGAGCAGACACCTGAAGAAGGCAGTGGAGGAAGCAGTCTAGAGAGGAGCAGTAAAGTCTGAGGGAGTATAGGCCTGAACTGCTGGTTTGCGGGTCCCTGGACTGGAACCCGGAGGAGAGGGCGGGCCGCTGTGGGAATGGCGCAGTCAGCGCAGTGGCTAGGGAAACTTTGTGGAAAGAGACTCTGAAGAGACCCCAAAAGGGGAGGATGATCGTGAGTTGGTCGAAGAATTGGCGCTGCAGCTCCTGACTGGCGAGAGAGAGGGCCCAGGGAGCGACTGACTGAGGCAATGGGCTGAGCGACCAATGGACATGGTGAGGATGGTGGTGAGCTTATTCCCAGATGAGCCACGAGGCGGTGGTGCTGAGCAGTAAGTAGCTGGGTACTTTTAGGATGGGACCTTAACAGTGATGGGCTAGCCCAGGCAGGTCTCATATTTTGCTCTGGACTCACCACAGAATTCATTCTGCAGAGGAGGAACTGCAGTGGGTCCAGATCTGCGAGAAGATTTCATTTTTTCTAAGCACCACCGTCGGATTTGAGGTGGCATGTTTTGTTGCAGACACCCAGTATGCCATATTGTTTGGGATCCAGGCCTCAAAATCAGTAGCCAGTGGCTCAAATTTCTTGGGACCCAAACCTGAAATGTGCTGCCTACCTGTCTCCTGAGCCGTGCTGAGTGCTCTCAGCACCCACTTTCGGCAATTCTTTTGACTGGACCTTGGAAGACAATGGACTCAAGAGTGCTGTGAGATTTCTGTCCCAGAGACTGTCCGTCTTAGCCCAGTCAGCAACCCTGTTGATTTAGGACTTGTCTACACTGGGAATTTACATCGGCCTAGCTACATCTCTCAGGGGTGTGAAAAATCCACATTGAATGGGTATTTCCTGTGATTATGTGGTAAGGCATTCATTGTCTTTTAGGGTGGGGTTCTCTACTCCACCCAGAACAAGTCAGGAAGTGAGAAATCCTGGCTGCATTACTGGGGTTGTTAGTGTTGTGTCAAGTTGAATCATTTTCTCTTGGGATTCCACTGCTGCTTTATTTCTGGGTTCGCATAAAGACTACAGGTGAAATCCATCACTACGGGTGATTTCACCCTAGAGCTGCTGCCTATTCCAGCAGATTATTCATATTACAAACCAAAGTCATTTTTAGGCAGATCTTTGTGTGATTCAATAAGGGTATTAAGCAGAGGGGGCCAGATTCTCATTCCAGAGCAAGTCTACCCTTAAAATGCTTTTGCACAGCTGCGCTGCTGTGGTGTATTAATGAAGATGCTCTAAGTTGACGGGAGAGAGCTCTCCCATTGGCATAGTTAATCCACCTCCACAAGAAGCTCTCCCACCTACACAGTGCTGTCTACCCAGGAGGTTAGATCAGTATAACTATTTCACTCAGGAGTGTGAATTTTTTACACACCTGAGCAATGTAGTTATATCAATATAGGCCTGTAGTGTAGACCAGACCTCAATTACATTAGAGTAAAGCCAGATTCTGGTGTCAGTTATAATGGCTTAAATCTGGTTTAACTCCACTGATTGTGACGTAATGGAGGATTTACACTGAGCTCAGATTTGGGCGCAGAGTGCACAGACATAGCTAAGCTTGGTCACTTTCTATAATTGTTTTAGCTGCTTTGGGCGATCCTGTGAGCTCACTCCATAATCTAACAGATTGTCTTCTTGTTTCTATTCAGATTCAGCAATTTAACTGGTTTGCTGAAAGGCGTGAATTCTTCTTGCTGACTTCTGCCGTTGCTGCACCTGCTTCTCCTGGGGCATTCAGCCTCATCTGCCATGTATAGGCTTGCAAAACCCTAGCTTCATGGCACTCCTTTATTAAAGGATACATTCCAAAGGTATAAAATATTATCATCCAATATATATGGGCAGGAGACTGGAAACCTCAGCACACAAGGTAGGACATGAGCAGTCCACCAATAGCAATTCCCGGCCCCACGGCAGAACAGTCCATGGCCCCTCTAGAAAGAGATGGCTAAGGTCCGAGTGGAAGTTTTTACTTATTTATTATGCACCATGCAGGTTCCCGGGTGGTATCTGCTACTCAGCTTCCCGGGTCCCTTGGACTCCCCAGGGAGATTTCTGATGAACCTGGAAAGCTGAGTAGCAAATACCATCTCCTCAGCCACCCGGTAACCTGCCTGGTATGTAATACATCAGCTCAGCTCAGGGGAGGGGCGGAGAGCATGAGCAGCGGGGACTTCGGAGGAAGAAGGGTGTGTGGAGGGGAGGAGGATACATATCTATCCTCCCATCTGCCTGTGCCCTTTTAAATTGCCGGTCCCCTGGGCAACCGTCCCCCTTGCCCACCCCTGGAGAGGGCCTGGACAGGAGAGATGGTCAGCGGACTCCCTGTCTGTGTCTGCATCTCATGTGGTAACTGGACATTTTATTCCTCACCACAAGCTCACACACTCCTTGGTTTTGCCTTAGGGGGACCTGTGTCTCCCACTGTACAAATATCTGCTGTAAAAATGAATTAATAGTATGAGGAGCTAGTAACATTACTTGGGTGTTGTATCCTCTATATGGAACACTCTCTTGTGACAATGGACTATGCTGCTACCACCATTCTTCTCTCCTCCTCTCCCATTTGACCTATCGAGCATCCTTTCAAATATCTAACCATCCATTGCCCTCCTCCAGCTGATTTCACATATCTTATCTCTCTCTACTTCCCTTCCTAATGGGGGTAGGAGGATGGATTTAAAGCTTAAGTAATTAATGCATTTTGAGATCATAGGAGAAAAGGTGCTACATAAATGCAAATTACAACTTACACAGTTGGGTGAACTATTGGCATTGAATAATGTATTTGTTATTTAGCCCTTTTCCTGTTCTGTTCAATTCAGCCATGTCTTTGACTATTCCTATCTTGTAAAGCATGATTGGCCATCTGATTTATATGGTATTTTTTCAGGTTCCTGAGTGGATAGATTCATAGACTTTAAGGCCAGAAGGGACTATCATGATCATCTAGTCTGAGCTCCTGCACATTGCAGGCCACAGAACCTCGCCCATCCACTCCTGTAATAGACCCATAACCTCTGGCTGAGTTACTGAAGTCATCAGATCATGATTTAAATATTTCAAGTTACAAAGGATCCACCAATTACACTAGTTTAAACCTGCAAGTGACCTGTGTCCCATACTGCAGAGGAAGGCAAAAAACCCCCAGGGTCTCTGTCAATCTGCCCTGGGGGGAAATGCTTTCCTGACACCAAATATGGTGATCACTTAGACCCTCAGCATGTGGGCAAGACCCACCAGTCGGACACCAGGGAAAGAATTCTCTGTAGTAACTCAGTGTCCCATCAAAGGCCATTGGAGATATTTGCAGCCGATCGGCACCTGCCAGCAGCAGTCTACAGGAGGATGAGTGACCCTTTAACAAACAAGAGGGAAGTTCAAGAGATTTCGAAATGGCCATGAAAATTCTTGCACATCCGAGTGATTGTGAGACTTTCGCTTTCCATGAATATTCCTGAAAACAAAAATTCACTCACGCTGTACAATTTTGAATGGCAAATGTATACAAAGAGCTGCAAAAGGTGTTGAATCGAATTCACATTTGCAAACACTCTGGGGTTTTTTTGCAGTATTTACCCAGCTCTGTTTTAGAGTGCAGTTCATTCCTGGGCAGAGAGTCAGCACAAAGCTACTGCATCACGTAAGATCTATTTTGAGGGCTTAAGTGAAGCACAGGCCTTGCGCTGAAATAACTGAATTTCACTTGCACCAAGAATAAAACAAAATCATTAACAAAGAAATTCAACCCCTTAAGTGGAGCATTCACCTCTACATAGGGGTATTTCAGTCTTCATGATTTTCTTTTATTCTTGTTAGAAGTAAAATTCAGTTATCCAAAATCCCAGGTATCACACAAAGGGACCTCAGTTGCAATGGTGATATATCTGAAAGTATGAAAATGTGTGGCTTTTCAAGCTGCTGTCTATATTTTATGGTTTAAAAAATAAATGCACGTTGTTAAATTATGAAACAGACTTGGCATAAAACAAATGGCTTTGGACTGTGCCGCAGATGATCTATGAGAAGAGATCACAATAGCAACAGCCCTTGTAAAAAAGGCTTTTAATCTGCACTGCTTGTTAAACACAAATAAAATGGAGAGTCAGGCATCTGTGGAAACTGAGTTATGGTTTTATAGCACCACACAAAAAGCTGGCCCCAGAATAAAAGAGTCAGATAAAAGTTTTAAAATATCTTTTCATGAAATGCTGCCTTCAGCACGTATACGATGGTACAAAGGACGGAAACCTTCCAAGCCTCTGTACTTGGCATTATTCAGAGCAGCAATGCAGGGACAGAGGACAGGAGAGTACCTGAATCAGCCCCTTATTTACTGCACTTTTAATTACAAGAAAATGGGGACTGCCCACCTTTAAAGCAGCGGGACACAAAGGCTCATTCAATGTTTTGCATCCTTATTCACTAATAACAATAGCACTTACACAGCACCTTTCATCTACAGATCTCAGAACACCACAGTCACACTGAGATTTTGTTATGATGCCCCAGATCATGCAGCAAGTCAGTGACAAAGCTTGTCACAGAACACGGATCCCTGAGTCCTAGTATACCAGCCTCTCCCCTAGGCTATGCTGCTTCCTTAGATCATATGATAACAACCTCCGGTCTCAAGACATGCCAAATCCATTCACCTATTCTGCTCTAGCCTGAGTTGGGAGGATCGTCTGAACCCTAAATGCCAAATCTATGAACAATACAGGAGACATCTCTCTGATCAGCACTGTGGAGGAAGTATGGTGTGGATGGCGCTGGAAGGCAATGTGCTCTGTGCTGTCTGTCATCAGTCATAAGGCCATCCAAGCATCATGGAATTGGCATGATAATCAATGCCAGACTCTGCAACTGCAGATCAAGAACAGGCAATAAAGAAGTCATACTGTAAATCATATCTGAAGGCAAGTCTGTGCTTGCTCAGGTGTAATTCCTATAGGGGATGCGTAAGCTTCTTTGTTTAGAACATATTTTTCTTCTGACATTTAAAATGAAATCAGCATTTGCAGCATAGCCTGGAAAAATATGGTGGCTGTTGAACCTCAGGACAGGTATAGCAGGAGCCCGGAGGCATTGCAAGCTTCCCGCACAAATGTTCCTCACTCTGGGGTTGAAAAGGCAGCTCAGCTTCCATGGCCCATCCAGAAGAAGAGCACTACCTACTGAAATTGCACGCATTACCTCTGGCAGCAGCTGGGACTTCCTTAATGATCTTCCATCCAAAAACAGCTGAGGCTCAACTCTGCTTAGCTGATGATATCTGACATAACTATAACCAAGATGATATGGCTACAGATTTAACATCTTGCCAGAGTAAGAGGGACAGATGCATTTTTTACTTAATAATAGGGAAGCAATGTATTATTTTACTTAGCATGGGTGCCGTCTCTCCAATCACCATGAAGATGTTGACAATAGCTTTTCTTATTCAGCATAGGGATGATTTATCAGGTTTTAGGTAGCTGCTCATACTTAGTAACATGAATTATATGAAATATAGATCAGAAATATAATCTGATTACAAGTAAATTCAATGGCTGGGCCATAGCTCTGTAGTAGGCCATAATAAACACTGGATCCAAACACTGGAAATATTCACCCTGGAAAAATCTGAACTTTTTGGCTTGAGGTCCTCTTTAGTTACGAGCCTGAGAGCTTGCCTCAAAGCCATGAAAAATGGTCAAGTTTACAAGAAGAAAAGTCTATTACGACAAGCTTGTAAATTACTAATACCAATTAAGGACACCTTGCACCACTCCTGCATATTAAAATTGTATATAAAATGTTTGCCTTTCCCTCCTTTCTTTGTACATGTTCCATAATATTTGGCTTCTGTTGCTATATAAGAATTATTATTTTTAACAGTAACATTTTCTCACAGTGCCTTTCATCTCTAAGGATCTAGTGATCATCTCTAAGGCTTTATATATGGAGATACAAATAATAGATCATGTTTGCATTTTAATTATTAAAGCACATGTGGTTCTCCTGATGTAGATGTTCCCATACTTTGATCATGCTGTCAATTCAGAGGCCCTCATAAAGCACTGATTATGCTGTTGGCGCGGAGATCCCAATCAGGTAAAATTCGCCTTGAAGCTTTTTCTGCGAAAGAACTACAGATTGGGTGCACGATGTGCAAAGCCACAGAAAACACAAGCTTACGGCTGTGATCAGAAAACTCTCTTGAAAAATCAGGTGAGCCAATCCTGAGTAAATTCTCTTTTTCTTTACATCTGGAGTAAATTATAGTCTTTCTATCATTAGAAAAAAACAGAACAAAACCTGGAAAATACTTTAAGATTGAAAGATAAAAAACACTATACAAAAGCTAAGTATCAATATTATTAATGGGTTGTTGTGAGGTTAAACTTATGGTTTCTAAAGTGATTTGTCATCCTTGGAAAAAGGGATGCATGGAAATAAAAATTCTTAGTGTCTATTCCACTTAAATGTAGAGTCCTCTTGTGTCACCACTTTGTTCCAAAAATTTCCCGAATAGAGCTCATGTGTTCCCATTCGGTGTAAAGTACATATTGCTTACATGCATAATTTGGCTAAATGTATATGAGACCCATGTCCTGCCCTCATCTTTATTTTGCCTCTGGATAGAGTGTAAAAAAAAATGTATAAATGTGGCAGTCAGTGTAGTGGTAAAAAAGAATTTTCCAAAGGTTTAACTGCGAGAGAGAGGAGGTTATTGAAAAAAAAGATAACAAGGAAATTTTGGTGACAACTTCTGAGATTTTTGGTATAAATCAGAGCTGAGTGCGGAGCTCCTTAGGTCAGATTGGTGTCATATGGCTTTGGAGTGATGCAGATAAATGTTCTCCTATTAACTTCTGCCATTTTTCAGATCCTAATCCTGACCATTACAAGTAAAAGATACTCCGAGCCTGGGATCAACCTGGCTTATTCATCTTCTTTGCATAATCCTCCTTATAGCAGGATCTCAGTTTACAAATGACCTGTCTTCCATTTTGAATTCAGAGCCAGACAGGAGGTATGTCTTCAAAACCACAGAAGAAGGAAGACAGGTAAAGAGTGATGGCTAAGGTATGACACTGTATGCACCTGCTTTCCAGCCAGCCATGAAGAGGAAAAACAGAAACTTTACCAAACACGTTGGGAAACAAAGCAGCTTTTGTTTTAGTCGTTAATAAGGACTTCCGCATCTTGTCCGTAAATAGATTATTTTTACAAACAGTCAAAAGTCTGGGTCTGAGTATCAAAAACTTTGAGGAACTCGGGTCCAGGCTTTGTGACTGGCCCCTTCTTTCCATAATGGGCAGAACCAAACCCCATAACCAAACACCCCCAAATTTCGGGACTTTCTGACCTGGGTCAGGACTTTGTGGCTTGACCCATCTCTAGCTACTTTTAAATGTCTCTCCTTGAAAAATCTCTGTTCTTACCAAGGACGCAAAAAGCTCAGCCTTTCTCAAAAGGCCAGTCCCTCATACATCTCTCTGTCTTGGAAAACTGACTTGCTGGAAACTTAGTTATTATTCAAACGTTTCCTTTCAGAATGATGCAGATTCTCATTAATTCATCTAATTCTCAAGCTCAGCTTCTGAAACCTGTGATAACATGCAGCATTCACTTATCAACATTAAAGCACCCCAGGGCCCAGCCTCACTCCACATATTATGAATTTCAAATGTTCCTGCAGGGATGAATCATGCTGGGTAAATATATTGTTATCTTAGGGTTGCCAGCCCTGTGTTGCTGTAGGATGCATTACCTCCCCAGCACCTGTGAAGGAACCACTCTCTGGCTCCTTCCTTGATAATGTCCATAATTAAAGTAATCAGCTGAAGGTTTTGTAGCTTCAGCAAATAAAGAAGTTTGCTTCACAGCATAAATTAAAGTAATCAAAAATAAATATTTGTCCATGGTTTCACAGATTAGAAATCTGCACCAAGAGAATGTCATCTCTTGTGGTCTAATGGAAAACAGAAAACTAGGGAACAAAAACATTACTATGGGAATTTAAAATAATTAAATAAATGAAGGGCCAGTGCTTGCCTAAGAACCTGATTTAGCAAGGGGCTTATGTATATCTGTAGCTTCAAGTACTTGAGGACTTCCCTTGGCTATAATGGGGACCACTCATGTGCTTAAAGCTATACACATGTTTAAGTATCCTGCTGATTTGGGGACTACATTCATAGCATCACACGGGGCTGAAAATACATCCTGGGTCTGCTTAATTGCACAGTGCTTCATGCTAATGATTGTTTTCACAAAAACGATTTGGCAGCTTTACAGAGTGCTTAAACTTGTAACTGCAGGTACAAGATATCCTGTTTTGCTGAGGAAGGGCAGGCTGTACCAAGTTATAGCAGAGCTCATTTACACCCTACTGATGGACGCTGCTTAGCTTATGGCTTCGTAAGTGTTTGTTTAACAACAAGGACATAAGTATCATGTGCTTTGATAGCGGAACCTGTCTTCTTAATATATCCAGTTTCACAATGGTGCCTTTTGCCAGGTAACAAGGCATTTCCAACGTTTAAAGCCGACTCAGCCATCAATTAATCTGCATGACCCCCATCCGTGTACCAGTGATCGGTTAGACCTCCCCCGCTGTGCACATACTGTGTGAATGAATGAAAGAACAACAGTTGGTGTAGCAAATACAGGCCAAGAATAGGGAGTTACAACAAGACAAAGAAAACAAGAAGCTGATACAAGCATTTGAAATATCATAATAAAATATTAAGAAGAAAGAGACCAGGTGGAAAGGGATGGAGTGGAAACAGAGAGCAAACAATTACTGGTACAATTGGAGCATCAGCTCATATAAAGGAGGGTGGTGAGCTGTGATTAAATCGGTTTGAAAGGGTCTCTATTAGCAGTGGGTGGTTCTCCCACATGATTTATACTTATCCTTATAGCTATTTTCAGAGCCCATGCAATTTTTTTTACTTCTCTCAAAGTTCAATACCTTTTTCTGTCAACTACTTAGCATTCACAAACAGCTCTGCGATAATAAACCAGTGGACAGAGCCCAGCACTTATGAGCCGCTCTGCAACAACAAGCCATTGTGACAGCCCAACAATGAGAATCTCATTAATAAGAGATTAAATAATAAATAATAACTCAATAATAAATGTGAAGCAATTACACTGAGGAATCAGATGTCAGAGTCAACCGTTCAAGAATTATTATAGGTAACTGAATAAGAACGTTTTTAAAAATTAGGAAAACCACCTTGGCAGTGACCTTTTAATGCAGCTCTTCAATGCTTTATCTAAAGTTTGCGAGTTAAGATCGTTTTAATAAGCTTGCTTTGAATTATTGAATATCTCACATGAAGTAAAGTCAAAGATAGACAGCTGGCTAGGTGTGGGAATCCTCCATTTGAGCATTATGTTCTGAACATACTAAGGCTTGGACACATTTTAATCTCTTTGCATTGACTTCCATAGTTGCGGACCATCTGCTGAGAACACTCTGCCCCAGCTTGTGAAAGCTTCAGCCAGGGTTCCAGCACCCACAGCATCCATATTAAGCATAGCTTCAGTGTTTCAGTGGGTCACGGATGGAGACGAGGACTCTGAGCTAGCAGTCAGATCACAGTCTATTAATGGCCTTGGTAGGACCAGGACCTTGTGGTAGATTAGGAACTGAAAGAGTGCCAGTGGTGCATGTGGAGCACTGGTGTGATGTGTTCTCATCGGTCTTTCTTGACAAAAAGGCAGGAACCTGAGTATCGTCTGAATGGCAGCTTCTGCACAGTCTACATAGTCAGCTCCAGATGGAGTGCATTGCAAAGTCTGGATCCTCCTTTCAGAAGAACAGGAACAGTCATTGAGAAATTGAAAGTGGAAGAAGATATTTCTTGCCACTGTCACTACTTGTAAAGGAGGAGAGATGAGTCCAATCAGATTACCCACACTGTATGTTATTATATTAATAATGACATACCAAACATGGGCAAAGAAGGGATAGGTAAAATGGGAAGGAGAAACAGAGAATCCAGGGACAAAAACATAAAGCAATGCTTTGGCACTGGTGCCTGATTGTATATTGATTATATTACAATTTCGTTTTCCCAGTTAGCACTCTGAAATTTGGTAGGTTGTGGTCCCAAAATCAGGCCTAGTTTTATGAGAATTACTGTTCAATTGGGAGCCCAGATGTGCATGGTTGCAGCATTCACAACTTAGGAAACTTTATAATAGTTTTATTAATACACTTAGCAAATTTACAAACACTTTAGCCCAGAGAGGCAAAGATAATAAAGAATGAGCTGAGCATCCACAGCCTTCACCGTCCCTTGCAAAAACAACCTGACGAGTTAGTTGTTATCTTCTTCATCTCCCCCCTCACCATTATCACCATCACTATAAAAGAGACGTGTCATCCACTGAGGTTTTCTGCACAACACTGTATAAAGTCTTTCATCCCCATTATATCCTGAACTGCTTTACAGAACTGAAGAAATAATAGAGGAGGGAGGGAGAAATGAAAGGTATAGATAAGGGAGAAGAGATAAGACAGAGCTTGCTTTTGATCTAAGCATTTCTAAAGCACCTCTCCCTGTAGTAGCTAGGCCCGGCTCCCTTGAGTTCATACCTAAACAGTATCAGTTTTATTGTGCCAGACAACTGGAGCTGTTGTAATGAGCCCTAGAGGCAGAGGCTGTCTCTGATGTATGACGGTTCCAACCCATTTTAAAGACTTGGTAGACCAGAACTCAGAAATGGACATGAGTCGCGAGCAGGTGCAGGCTCTGAAGCACAGGCATAATATGGTGTCTTCAGCTCAGTTCATTCAGGGTGTTGGCTGCTATATGAGTCATCAGTTGTAGATTCAGTGTGAGCTTCTCATGTAAACCCATGAAATAAGAACTGCACTACAGCAGCTTGGCGGTGATGTACACATGAAGTACTATGGCCAGCTATTAGCAGAAGAATCAGAGACAGATGAAAGTTCTTTAGATGACTGTCCCTCTATGAGTGTCTAGGCTAGGCTCACTGATCAATCCAGCATGACCCCAGCTGTCACTACATTTGTTATTGATGGGAACATGTCTTCAATTAAGGGTGATATGGCAGCGCTTGCCAGTTACTAGAGAATTCCCCTCTTCCTGTCACCGTCACATCAGTCTTCCCTGAGCTCAATTCATTCTTCATCCATATTCCAGTTTCCTTCATGCCCTGAGATAGCTAGGTCGATTGCACTTTAGAGAGTAAACACTCATACACACCGGACACAGTGTGAAATGCTTATGCTAACTCAATAAGAGGCAGTTCCAGGGTCTTAGCAGCACAAGTAACTACCATTACTGGCATGCCATATGCTGCACTCTCACTGACATCAGTCAATACAGCATATGGGCCGGCATGAAACCACTTACTTTTCAATTATTTTATTGAATGGGAGACCAGTCCTGGTCCCGCTGAAATCAACAGGAATTTTGTCGTTGACTTATTTGTCAGGAGGATCATTCCCAACGTTCAGAATAATGATAGGGGAGGTTGAGGTCTCCTTCAAATATGTGCTAATAGATTGCAAGTGCGACAGTAATGCAAATTAGTATAATTATTATAAATAATCACCTAAATCCAGTGATGCAGCCCTGAATTTCCATCTCTATTTCTATGGTGACTACCATCTGGGCTCAGGATACACATTAGGAAGGGTTTTGATCTGAATTGATAAAACAACTCAGTAGCCATTTTTCACAATTCTTTCTTTCATTTTTTAAATATGCATCAAAAGAAATTATTTTAGATATTTTGAATTTTTCTGTAGGATTTTGTGCCTGAATTTGTTGCTGAGAAGTTAAAATACGTCTAGAGATGGATGGAGCTGTCTAACGAAACTTTAGAGTATATAGCTTTTCCTGTGTTAAGTGAGAGAGCCCATTTGAAAATTAGAAGTGAAAGGAAAATTTGGACTAAATTGCTTTGGAAATAAATGTAACAAAAATGATTTAACTCATGTACACTGAAATATCCAGCCTGAAAATGAGCCATAATTTGCATAGAGAGAGCACCAAATTTCAGAGGGGAAAAACAATGAAAACTGGAAATTATCATAAATGTTCATTTGATGGGTGGGACTAGATGAGGCACCCTTATTACGGCTGCCTACCTTTGAATATTTGGTGAGTGCTGATCGTAAGCCACTAGGCCGGCTGTTACAGTACGGGCTATCAGTTCTGATACTCAGTTCCCCCCTTGGTCTGCCAGCACCTGAGTCTGTTGATTTTTAGGGCACTTATTTCTGGCTTTTACTTGAAAGAGTAACAGTAGTTTGCATCACTGCCCATAGTCATTTGGGGGGTAGTTTCTTCCAGCTGTCACTTGACAAGTAATTTTGTGTGTGCTTTTATCTGGACCTGCCCTCCGTGCTCTTATAATGAGCACATAAAAAAACAAACTAATTAATACATAGATCAGGGTTCCCAAACTTCCTTCCCTGAGGCCCAGCTCCAGCAGGCATTGGGGCCCACTATTAACACGCGTCTGTCAGGGCGAGGGGCCCCACAGGGCGTGCGCAGCCAGCGAGAAGGTGAAGGGGCCAGGCAAGTGCCACAACCAGCCCCCCGCCGACACCCTCTGACTCAGCAGCCCACTGAGTGCCTTGAACTGGTCACCTGGCGGGATGTCCCAGTCACCCACCCAGCACCCTGGCAGGCAGCACAGGCAGCCCCTGCCCAGGAATGAGGGAAAGGACTGGGGGCTGCCAGTGCCAGGCATAGGCAGGCACTCAGGCCAGGCCCGGCTGTTACCTTGATGGTCCCAATCACGATGCTGTCCAGGCAGAAACAGACAGCACCACTGAGGCCTGGTCCAGAGGGCGAGGGACTGTGGAGCTGATACTCCAGGAGGCCCAACAGCCACAGATTGCAGGGTGCAGCAGCTCGGCACAGGAACCGCCACAACCCCTCCAGCCTCTTCCAGCTGACCTGGGAGCCGCTGCCTCTTGGGGCCATCCCCTTCTCCTCACACCCCACCCTCCGCCCGGAGGCTCCACTTTGCCCTCTGCTGCCTGCCTGGGACACTGGCTGGGCTCCTCTGGGCCTAGGCGGGGGCCGTTGCTGGCCACCCCTCCACCAATGTATGCAGTGTGGGGGTGCAACACCCTCCATGCCCCCCTGCACAAACTCCACCCACGGCGGACCGTCCCGGACTGTGTCACAGCTCACCTTTGGGTTGTGGCCCACAGTTTAGGACCCTTGAAAGAAAAAAAGTGATGCGATCCCAGGCAGTGGCCTATATTTACTCTTCTCTCCCAGAAAATGTAACAGTGTGAGATTTCGTAGGAGCCATTATCTGACACCTTGGCCCCTTTTCACTTTAAATGAGCCTTCCTAGTCAGCCATTTGCATGGACACAAAACCCCCTTGAAGAACAAATCCTCAGTATGTCTCAAACAAAGGACACATGTTTTATTTTTTAAGTTTTATGACAACATGCCTTTCTATAGCCTCAGGTAAGCGATCTAGGTTTTTTGTTTTTTTTTAAATAACAGGGTGTGGATTTTTAAATCCTGCTTGCTGCTGACACTGCAGTACTGTGAGGAGATGCTTGTATACACTATGAAAATTACCCATTGCTAACTGCAGCTGAACCAATATTGGACACAGTTTGCCCTTGTTTACACTTGCTATTAAACCGTGTCCTGCACCGTTGAGTTACACCAGTTGTCAGCGAGGTATGAATTGCAAAATGTAGGCAAGACTGTAGACTGTACATACCCAAGAACAGTCTCCTTAACTAGGGATGTGAGAAGATCAAACGACTCCATGATTTCTCCATGAAAAACTCCAAAAGATTGTGCCATACAAATCTACCTGGGCATTGCTTAGATATTACAGTCATAAGTACTACCGAAATCCAAAGATAGACTGGAAGCCCCTTTATTTTATCCTCAATGAAGGACTCTGTTCTCCTGATTTTTTACCACCCTCTCCATAGGTGTCATGGTGATCTTGTTTGGCTGAGGAATGTTGGATGAGATTCCTTTCAGAGCACATTAATTCTCCTTCTACATCAATCACGAGCAACATAAAGCAGCCCCTCCCACAGAGGGTTAGCAGATCGCAAGTGTCCATCTTTCAGACCCTGATGAGATATGGTAGGAAAAAGGGCTAATGCGATCCTTGGATGCATAAGCAGGGGAATCTCATGTAGGATTAGAGCGGTTATTTTACCTATGTATTTGGCACTGATGTGACTGCTTCTGGAATCTTGTGTCCAGTGTTGGTGCCCGTAATTCAAGAAGGATGTTGATAAATTGGAGATGGTTCAGAGAAGAGCTATGAGAATGATTAAATGATAGAAAACCTGTCTTATAGTGACAGACTCAAGGAGCGCTATCTACTTAGCTTCATAAAGAGAACATTAAGGGGTGACTTGATCACAGCCTATAAATATTTACACGAGGAACAAATATTTGATAATGGGCTCTTCAAACTGGCAGAGAAAGATATAACATGATTCAAAGGCTGGAAGTTGACGCTAGACAAATTCAGACTGGAAATAAATTTTTAGCAGTGAGACCAGTTAACCATTGAAACAATTTACCAAAGGTCGTGGTAGATTCTCCATCTCTGGCAATTTTAAAATTAAGATTATTTGTCTTTTTAAAAGATGTGCTTTAGTTCAAACAGAATTATTTTGGGGGAATTCGGTGACCTGTTATACAGAAGGTCAGATTAGATGATCATAATGGTCCCTTCTGGCCTTGGAATCTATGATCAAGGAAGCAAAGAGACCAGGTTCAAGCTTGAAAGCCAATACCTTGTTTTTCATATAAGTTACCCCAGGGAATATCCACTGGGCCATCCCCCTGAAATGCCACTTTTTGTTTTTGAATAAGTTTTGAAAGCGGAATGCAAAACAAAGATTTAACATTTTCCTGGGCTGTGAATTAAAATGCAAAAGTTGCACCTTTCTTAAGAAAACCAACATCTACCGAATATCTTTAATGCAACAAGAACATGCTTAGACAATCACAAGTGTCAACTTTTCTAGGTTGGCGACTAGTTTGGGCAAGGAGTTGAGGTGAAAATGTGAAAGGTTTGAATTTTCCTAAAATGATGCTCAGTCGGTTCCCTGCCAAACACAGAAACACTGGAGGTCTGTTTATTGTTTCCCTTCCCTGTCTCTTCTTTTAAAATCTTCTAAAGACTTCAAACATGTTAATAATTTTTGGCATGACCACATTGGAGAAAATCCCACAAACACACAGAAAGAGAGGACGTAGTCTGCTGCTGCTCCCTGTTATTACCACTTGGCATCACCTACTTAGGTATTCTGAGGTAAAGCAATAACAGGAATCAGGAAGTCCATTTTAGCTGATACTTAAGATAATCCTTTCTAATCGGAGTTGCAATGCCTCACAACTACAGTAAATTACACTGTTTTTCTTTCCAGGACAGATCTCTTATGAAATTGAAGAGTAGTCTCTTATGAAAAGAAGCCCCAAACAAACTTCAAACTCAAAACAGAGAAGGTGGGATCCTGCTCTTGTGTTAGTTTTACACTGTCGTTCTATTGACCTCAGTGGAATTGCTACCCATTTACACCATTGTGAGAGCAGATTCTGGCCCACTGGGTCAAGACCTGGTATTGGTTCATTCAGTTCCATGAATGTAGCCTATAAAGTCTTCTTTTAATACACTCACTTGCATGGGTATAAACAAGTCAGAACACTTTTCAAAGAGCAAATATTATTCAGACTATGCAGCCAGTAAAAAGACAGCCCTAGGCCTACGCTGTAATGGGAAGGACTTTGGAAATTTCTGCAGCAGCTAGTGGTTCAACATATAAAAACACTCCACCTTACTGCCTCCGGTATAGAAAATATGCAGAGTGTGCAGTGTGCTTTATGTGTCAGGGTAAATCATAAGACTTTCAATAAGACTTACTGATCTCAGAAAATGAGAAAAAGGTGGGTAACCTTTGCATGGACTGGGACTTGCTGCTTGGTATTTTGAATAGCATCAACATTACCCATCAATAAGACGTAGGTGGAAGATCCTAGCTTTTTTGCCTTGCAATTGGTTTCAAGGTAGACTTTGTAATGAAGCAGGAACTTTCAGAATGCAGAATCCATGACATTCAATCTGAGTCCTCTAGATCCGGGGTCTATATTATTTACTATTACGCCCTACATATCTCACAACCATTAACTGTTTTGTATGGACAATGTAGACCCTTATACTGGAACAGAATATGGGTAATGTTCTTGTGCAATCTGTGCCAGTGTTGGAAGGTTGGTGCTTTCTTAGGAATGTAAGATTTACAAGTGAGATCATGTTCTACAGTGCTCTGAACATGTACTGCCAGATTCTGGGATTAAATCTTCGTCATTAAACTGGTATAAATTGAAAAGAGAAGAGTCTAATGCATAAAGTGCCAACTAAGTGCCAAGAGGTAGAGGAAACTGAACCAGAGGTGCATTTGCTCCCTTGTTCCTTAGGTAACAAAGCATCACTGAAGTGATTCAAGGGACATCATATTCTGCAATTAGCCCGCAAAATCATTATCATCTGGTGAAGAATGTCCTGCAAATTCACTTCATTCCTCTCTGTCTTGCGTTGCTTAAACAAAATCACTCTATTTATGAAATGGAAAAAAAAATGAAACAATAGCCACTATTTACTTCCTAATTTAGCAGTATATTGTAATGAGATGGCTCGTTGTGTCTATGTAATAGTGCCTTCTACTGGATGCAATTAGAAGGGCTCTACAATATGCCATAAACCTTATAATACTGGTAACAGATAATAAAGATTCTCCTTTAGCTCAAGTAATAGGAATCTCTCCTTTTTGAGCGGGAAGAATTTGGTTTTATTCCTCTTGCTGCCATGAAGTACTGAATAGCCATACTATCCATTAGGACACATGGTTTTATGATTCATGCCCTAGATTGGGACGTACAAAGATTGCAGTTTTGAATCAGGACCATAATACCTTTGTAGCTGCACTCCCTATCTGTGAATAGGGATAATATTTCTTTTCTCCTACCCTTTGTCTAGTCTATTTAGATTATAAACTCTTCTGGACATGCAGCTGTTTCTACTTTCCATATGCATAGGCACCTCACACAATAGAATCCGGATTTCAGTTGTAGCTACTAGGTGCTACTGTAATAATAATAAAGTGTATAATGGTTCTGCTACGTATCTATATTTTTCATGTTAGGTTCTTGTAAAATCTTAATGGAATCTTAGCAGTTAAGAGTATCTAATATCTAAAACTCTGTTCATTTTGTGCAACTGAACTACTAGCATGTTTGCACAATGAAGAGTGAATAATCTAAAAAAAGTTATTATCACTAAGATGGAAGAAGCTTTGTTGAGAACGTTGAGATATGCTATATGGTTACTGTGCATTTGAATTTCCACCAGTTGTAGGCCTAAAGAGATAGATTTTGATATATTTAAAAATATTTATTAGATTATTTTTATTGCAGATACAAGAGGCGTAGGTCACATTTTGGATTTATTAGATGTAGCAAGATCCCTTCAAATCATAAGTAAGAATTCATGTGCTTGAAGAATAACTTATCCTGCTTGAATGTGAACTTTTTTTTACTTTATGGGCTATAACATCCAGCTCTGATCTCATTGTGAGATCTACATGCAAAAGAAGAGAACAGAAGACAAGGGCAGAGATCTGTTGCATGGAATTGAAAGGACTTTATGCAGAATGCAGTGATATACAAAGTATGCGTAGTTTAGAGTCTAGTTCTGCCATTGGATGCTAACAACTGGATGCACACCTATTCTTAAATTTAGTCTGAAGTTGGGCAAGTGGAGTTCTGTTCTGGGCTATTTGCTGGAAGACCACCTCAATGTGCTCAATTTTTGGTGTGAGGAAGAGAGAGATGTATGCCCATCTCACATTAATTCCTTTTAAAAATTACTTGATCCTCTTATTTTCCCTTTACAGCCTAATTATCCATATTTTCTGCCTCTCAACACCCCTTCCCCCCCCCCCCCCCCAGTCATGCCTCTTTATTTTCAATTCTTTCATATTCTCTTTTCTTTACTCTTCACTACTCATGTTTTCATTTAGCTTTGACTTTAGGGAAATCAGATTGCTCCTGTCTTTGCCCTTTTGAACTTCTTCTCTCCTTCTTTCCATGGGATAATTTTTAGCCTCCACATGTGCACAGGTAGTGCTATCTCTTGTCTGTAAGATTCGGCCCTCACTCTGAAGGAGCAGAGACCGTCTCCCTTTGAGGCTCATTTCCAGGCAATATTTCCCTTGATTGAAGGAGACGCTCACTGAGTTTCAGTGAGATCCCTGGGACCCGTTTTGTCAATGCAATGTCCAGATAGGGCAACCAGATTCCCCCATTTTTTAGGGACAGTCCACCCGGTCCCCATTTTTCACACTTGCGATCTGGTCATCCAATCTCACCCACAATTGTGCTGGCGTTTGGGGTGAGCAATGGCCCAGCTGTGAGGCTGACTGAGCGAGCGCCCAACTGCACGACGTCGAGTGGTGACAGGGCATAACCATGCGCCTAGCCACAGGACTTGATGCTGCCACTGGCGCCAGGGCTGGGCCAGCTGCCTGGCTTGGGTGGGCAGGGGTGTGCGGGGGTCCCCACTGGTTTGGGGGGACACACTGCATGATGGTGGGGGAGGGAGTATTTTCAAAATCTCCCTCCCCATCTCCCAAATCAGCCTGGGCCAGGTAACTGTAAAACCCTCCCTCCCGTGTGGGCCCCTCTCCTGGACTCCTATCCTGGCCTCTGCCTCTGCCTCTTCCCCTCCCCTCCCTTCAATTCCCGCCCGCCCGAGCGCCGACGGTTTGTGTCTTTCCCCTCTGGCCACGCCCAACTGGGGCACTTCCCGCGCGGGACGTATGAGTTTCTCCTGCCTTCGCGCGCCCGCCCGCATTAGTGTCCCTCTCGCTGGCAGGTTTGGAGCAGTTTCTCTTTCCTTCACGCGCCCGCCCGCCCCTTCCTTCTTCCCTCCCCCACCCGCCTCAAATTCGGCTCCCCCGCCCCCTCGTATTCGGGAGCGGCGGGAGGACGAATCGCGCTCTTTTGACCCGACCGACCGACCGGCCGGCCGCAGCGGGGCGGCGCGTTGAGGAGCCTGAGGTATGGAGGGGGAAGCCCCTCTCCTCACAGCGGTGGGCGTCATCTCAGCCCCCCCCCCCTTCACGGCCGGCGGGTCAGGTCCCGGCTACGGGGGGCCAATCCGGCCCCTGCGAGCCCCCCCTCCCCGTGTACATGGCGGGAGGGGCCTGGCCCCGGCCAAATGGGGTGATTCCCCTCCCCCACCCTGCACTGGTACTGCCGGGGGGGGGGAGGGGGCTGTGCCCCGTGGTAAATGGGGTGATTCCCCCTCCCCCACCCTGCACTGTTACTGCCGGGGGGGGAGGGGGCTGTGCCCCGTGGTAAATGGGGTGATTCCCCCTCCCCCACCCTGCACTGGTACTGCCGGGGGGGCTGCGCCCTGCAGGGGATGGCAGCGGGGGGTGCCCCGTGATCAATGGGGTGATCCCCTCACCCTGCACCTGCATTGTGCTGGGGAAGGCATCCTGCTGTGTTTTGGGGGGTGGGTCCCACAGTTCTGGGTGTTAGCAGTGGGTGGGGGGAGGGGCTCCCCGGGACGTGTCCCCTGCCCCGCACAGCACAGCACAGCAGGAAGCCGGGATCAGAGGAAGTGCTGGGGGCACCGCCCCTGCCCATGGGCTCCCCCAGCGCTGAGTGAGTTTATCAGGGTGCAGAGCTCCCCGAGCGTCAAACCCTATCCACACCCAGCCCTGGTAACCTGTGTCTCTGCGGACATCTCGAAGCCGTTCACACGGCGAGCGGCCTTCCCTCCGTTGTTCAGTCAAGCACAGAAGGGCAGGGACGTGTCCCCAGCCCCACAGCCAGGCCGTGGCAGAGCTGGGAAAAAACCCTGCTCTCCTGGCTCCCCCAGTTGTTCCCTGCGCGATGGAAGAAGCTGTTTTCCTAGGTCAGAAAGGGTGTTTTTGCATGGGAACCATACGGATCCTGAGTCATGAAAGGAGGGTTCTCGCTACACAGCACAGAGTTGCAGAGAGCGATGGTGAAGTACACTTACAGACGCATGCTGACAACAGGGCATCCCTGGAAAATTTGTATTCGTAGAATAACGATTTCTTGAAGAAAAGTAACCTGCAGAAAGGCCAATAGTGGGCCATTGAATTTCAAGTTTTAAAATGTTCTGTTGCTTGTTAGTGAGAGATTTATTACTTATCTGTGAAAAATTGTATAGGTGTGATGTGGATTTTTCCTAGCCTCTTGCTTAAACCATAAAGTAACTTATCACTCTGCTATGAAAATAACTTAAGCTAGGAAGATAACTTATCACGGTTACATTCCCCAAATGCTACTGCAGTCCATTTCAGGTGTTAGCTGCTAAGACACACGCTCACTGAACTTTCATTAGTACATAAAGCCTTTTAAAAAATTAGCCTAAAATAGAATACTGTGTGCTGAATCTTGAATAACAGGATAACACTGATTTGATTTATCAGTAAGACAAATAAGGACTAATACCTTGTCTATGCAACCATGCAGACCTCACCTGGATTCCCTTGTAGCTTGCTCTTTGAGACAGTAAGGGTTTGGAGAGCTACAGGTTTGGTGCCCTCAGCCGGTGAGGAGGTAGTACCTCATGTACATCTTATACTGCTCATGTAACTTGTTTAGATGCCCTTAACTTAAAAAGGCTTCTCTATTCTGTTTCTAAACTGCTAATGTCAGTCTCCAGGCATTTGGAAGGCATAAATGATAACTTCCCAGCTGCATGTTGGGCATTAGCAGATGGGTCAGAAATGCCAAACTAAATTAAAGAGACAAGGTGCTAGCGGTAATATTTGTTATTGGACCAACTTTGGTTGTTCTTCAGAAGAAGAGCTCCTTGTGGCTCATAAGCTTGTTTCTCTCACCAACAGAAGTTGGTCCTATAAAAGATATTACCTCACTTATCTTGTCTCTCTAATATCCTTGGACTGACACAGCTACAACTACACTGCACAAACTAAATACAATGTTGTCAAATCAATGGAAAGTTGGTGTGTACTGAGAAGTGCTACTTACCATGTTAATCAATGTGCTTCCTTAAGCAAATTGGGACAGCTTTATTTTAATTTAAAAATTCCACTTGCACAAGTAATGGGGCATACGTAAAAGGATCACATTTCAAATAAGATACTAGATTATTTTCAGAGCCCAGTATATATAATTGTTTTATTTTTAAAAAAAATCTTAATGGCTTGTACAGTTGAACAATAAAATCTTGTGGCTCCTAGCAACCCTTTTATCTCTACATGAGAAATGGCCAAACTGAGGGACTGATTCTTCAAAGCCTTACACACAGGAGTAATCCTTACTCAGACGACAAGCATCTGCTCAAGCATTGCTCAAGTTTTGAAGTTGATGGGGCATTTGTTTGCTGTGACGATTATGCACATGAGTAAGATATGGCAGGATCTAGCCTTTTCTGAGCATACTATAATGGATTCCATTTCTTTATAAATGCCACTGCCTCTGCAGAGTTTGAGAGAGTTCATTAATATTGTACAAATGACAGAGGCTTATGATGGAGACAGGAAACCATATTAATTTTGTATTCTTATCTTCTTTCTACACAATACATTATCTCTAGATCCTATATGAAGAAGCAAGAGACAAATAAATAGACAGAAATACACAATAAAGGCCAAGTTTTGCCACCCTTGTACTGAGTAGTACTGCCATTTGTCCTATTGTAATCAAGAGGGTTACTCACAGAACATTTTGCTACTCAGTGGAAATGAGTTTGGCAGAATAAGGCCCTATATAAACAGATGACTTCATAAACTGAACAACTAGAAAATAGCGTAGTGTTGGCATTTTCTTACCAGGGCTTTTAACTCATCTCCCTGACCATTTGGTGATCCTGTTTCATCACATTCTAATCTTAGGCAGATGGAAAAGGACCTGACTTGTCAAGTTAGATATCTATTCTGCATATTAATATGTTTCTGTATAATTTTTACAGTAATAATCAAGTATTCTCAAGATGGAAACACCATTGTTAGACAAATCAACATCATTGTGCAGTACTCCAAAGGAGTGTGGGACACCAGCTGTCCAGAGCACTGGCTCAGGGAAACAGGTATGAAAACCTTTTATATGCCATTCCATTAGTGAAGCTTTCTGATTGTGGCTAGGTATTGCAATAACAATGATGTGCAAAACTTACTTGATGTTTGGAGGTCCATGGAATACTTTGACAGGATATGTGTGGAACAGGTTGGCCCTGCTTTGAGCAGGGGGTTGCACTAGATGACCTCCTGAGGTCCTTTCCAACCCTAATCTTCTATGATTCTATGAACAGATAGTTTATGCCCAGACTTAAAATTAATGGGTAAGGAAGGTTCTTTGTATTCTAAATATGTTGGCTTTGAACATGACATGCATCAAGTACTGAATACCCCGATTGCCAACTCAAGATGTGATAGGAACCTTATAAATACCTATAAAGATAGTCAGGACATTATTTGAATTCACATTTTTAATCCTTCCCATCTGTATAAAAGGCTCCAAGTTCCAGCTCTCTAGGTACCAGCATATGCAGAATGTTGCTGATGCTTCTGCCTGTACTTTGACACATACAGAGAAATGCTATCACATCGCTATTGCTCCCGCCCACTCTTCCAGGTCTTGTCCCCCTCTGCTTCCTCCCTTTGCTCATTTAACACTAGCTTAGTCTGTCACATCAGTCTTACTACAGTTATAACAGCCTTACCCTTTGCTGCTCCTGACATACCTTCTCATCTGTTTTCAAATTGCACCTGAAATCAAATCTGTATTATTTAACTCTAAGTTTGGAGCACAGCTTGCATGAAAAACTCTATACAAAGTGGAAATGCAGTGTATTAGGTCTGATGTTCAGCTCTACACTGCCTGTGCCTTCTCTGATGTAAGGCCCCAGCATGCACTGTATCGGTGATGTCAAGCTGACACTGGCACACTGCTAAAACATGGACCTGGCATGCCTAGGGTCAGATGGTGGTAAGCATCTTTTTAATTACATTGTTTGGATTATCCCAAAATTTTGATATTTTATAAAGATATAAAATATTAGGCAAAGATCTTCAAGAATGACTAGATTTTTGAATTCAGTGACTTCAGGTTTTCAGGAAGTGCTGAGCGCCCACCTTCTGAAATTAGGCCCTTTAAGGGTCTCAGGTTGGCCACTCTAAAATTGAGGCACTCAAAACCATAACCACTTAAAAACTGTGGCCTTGTCTTTAAAAAGCAGTTCAGTATAGAAATCTTTCTTGTCCTCAAGCCTGACACTTACTTGATTCTTCTGATGTCCATCTCTGAGGTCCAGTGATATTCAATAGCTGATGTAGTAGAAATAGGGGAAATGTAGTAGAAATAGTGGTAATGCTTGTTTCAGACAGAACAGAAATCTGAGGACTGGCTACATGGGATATTCTTTACAGCTGGAGAACTTTGACAGAGAGGAGGGTGCCTCTGTCAAAAAATTACAAATTCTGTGCTCAATATTTTAAAATTCTGCATATTTTATTTATCAAAATAATAATAAAATCACACAATTTTCAGTTATTTTGGTAATTTATTTCAAAATATCTGACAGCAACTATGTAACAATATAGACAACAAAAAAGATTCAGGAAATATTTTTTGACAAACAGATTCCTTACTAGGCATTTTAATACAGAACTTTGAGTAATACTTCATTTAACCTACAATACAGAAAAATATTTCCTGCACCCTTCAGAAGCAGTGCAAAAGCTTGGCGGAGATAGGGGTAACAGAGGAGCTAAAGAAGTAATTGCTGGGAAGGAGCCTTGGAGAGAACCTGGAGGATCATTGGGTGTGGGTGGGAGAAATATAGAACAGGTTGTTGTTGTTGTTTGAGGGTGGGGAGGAGGGATTGTTAGGGATTTGGTGAGCCTTGCCCATGCCGATGCTGGATGACCCCTAGCTTCTCCTATTCAGTCAGGCGTATCTACACAGGTCACCATGCGGCCCTGCACCCTCGCTCAGCTAGGCGTAGCTCCCTGTCTCCCTGTCCTGCCACCCACAGTCCTCATTCAGCCAGGCATAGCTGCCCCACGTCCCCATGTGGCCCTACACCCCATCTCCCTCCCCGTCCCCATGTGGCTCTGCATCCCCACTCCCATTGAGCCCTGGCTCAATGTTGTCACCCCACTAGTTCCTGTGCCAGTGCCCCAGTTTGCCCTCCACTAGGCCTTCTGAACCCAGTTTGTGTGACACCCCCCCCCCAACCAGCCCTCTGTGCTCTGCTCTGTCCTTCCCTCGCCCCCATCCCATGCCTCCTCACCTGGCCCCAAGGGCAGGGCGCTGTGAGGAAAGCAGCCTCTGTCGCCTCCCTCCCAGTGGCTGGCTGCTCCCGCCCATGAGCCAGCTGCTGTCTCTTCTGGTGCCACATCAGCCTCTGGTGGGTGAAAGGTGTAATTGCATCTTCCCTTCTTCCCGCCAGAATCAATTATTCCACAGGGGGGGGAAAAATCTGTGGGGGACATTAATTATGCGCTAGCACAGAATTCCCCCCAAAGTATATTATGTTTGCATTAGTTAACTTAAATTAGTTCCATTTCAATTAATTTAGTATGGTCTAATTCTGCCACCGCTACACATGTTGATTAGTACCTTACTGTGTAAGTAGTCCCATTTGGATTTTGAAAGCTACTCAACTTGAGTCAGGGTGGCAAAACAAGGCTCACAATAAGAATATATGTTGAATTGATTTTTAAAACAGTATTTAGACATATCAGTGTTTACTTTCAGTCAGTGAAGCAGGTTTTTTTTCATGCAGAATAGGGCTTCAAGAATTTTTCCTATTAGAAAAAACTTGAAAACCGTTTCAAAGCTCCTGTAAGCGGAATTCTATTATTTAATTTTTTTTGATTACTTACAGATTTGTTTTTCCCTTAAACAAACAAAGAAAAATAGGGGATCTGCCTTACAAATGGCTTTAAAATGCTTGACTTCCAGTGTTGTCCAGTGGAGAAAAGGATTCCTTCAGGCCTACTTTGCATCATTAACTGGTCATGAAGACAGAGGTTTTTTTTAAAAAATTTCTTATTGGTTTTTACTTTCAGAAACTTTTTGATTCATTCTTTTAAAAAAAAAATATATATAGTGATTGTACTACCTTGTATATCACTCTGTAGTTTTCCTTTAACTTTTAATTTCCCTACTTTTGGGAGTTAATGCTAGGCTTTATGTTTGGAAAGTACATAACACATTGTGGGCAATACCTGAAACTAAAAGGGAAAAAAAAATTATCAGGCTGTGCTATGGATCAAGTAGATACCTTGATTTCCCTCTAGTTCTGCAGTCTCCAGCAGTTGGTTTCCATGCTGAGATTTTTTTTAGAGTGGTGATAACATACTGACCTGTAACACTTTTCTAAAAGTACCTTGTTTCTCTCCTTGACAATTAGGTAGTTGTACTAGACAATTTCCTTACTTAAGGAAAATTCTTGTTGAGTCATTGAAGATTTCACAGGTAGTTGTGCCTGAATAAGGACAACAGGATTTGGTCTGAGAGATGAAGCCAAAAAGATTGGAGCCACAACTCTTTCTTATGTCTTGCCACTGAGTGTGTGCATGTACATATGTGAAGGGAGGAAGATAATTGCTCAGTCACATTTGTGAAATCTGTAGTGGTAATTTTGAAGATTTACAGTGGGGCTTACATATTCTGTAAAAATTGAATGGTAAACTTACTACTTACAATAAAGTCATTTCTGTTCTTACTTCTCCCAAATAATCATTTTATGTTAGCAAAAATATCACGTGATTTTTTTTAATTTTTTTTTTTGTTACTTTGTCATTTTCTTTAGCCAATGAGCACAACACTTAGGGAGCGACTAAAGAAAGCAAGACGTTCATTTAATTCCAGTTTCACTGTGGCAAAGCGCCTTAAAATAGATATTGAAGAAAAAGATTACAGTACTTCTGAAGAAGGGTCTGTGTCAACAAAAGGATCCTGTTCCAGATTACAAGATACCTGTGAAAGCCTGGCGAAGAACTGTGCTGCAAGTACAAGTTTGAATAATCCTTTACAAGAGAGACATCACTGTAGACCTGTTCAGAATTCTCCACACTCTGTGGTGTTGGGGGCTGACCTTAGTCAACAAGAACTACTGGAGGAAAAGTTAAGATTGTTGAAGCAGGTCCAAGAGAAGGAAGAGCTGCTTCGAAGACTCAGATTGGTCAAAATGTATAGATCCAAGGTAAGAAGAGTTTCTGAGGGTGTGTCTATGTCAAATCGATCTATCCAGATCGACTGAGCAGAAGTGAAGACCCACTCAATTGAGCCGGAAGTCGATCTATTAAAACCACCTCCAAAAAAGGTGTAGTGCTGTGTTGCCGGGTATGCATTTCTTGTCGGCGCAGTGCAGTGGAGACAGTGCGCTAAATGGAAGTTACAAAGTGAACAGGACTTATGCAAGCTACTCTGCATAGTTTGCGTAACTCCTGTTGCCTGCCGCCAGATTTCGCCGGCAATATAGAGCAGGCCTGAATAATGGGTAACACTATCTCAGCTCTAAATCTTTTCTCTTTTAATGTTTTTTAAATCGGGCCAGGTAGGGTGGACCTAATTTATGTAAGAGACAATGTCGGAGCAAATTTTGGTTCTGTAAAAAGACATTTTTATAAATTCCTAAAACCTGTAGAAATTAGATCTAGTCAAAAAGCAGGGAAGAAAGTTGGTTGATTTGATTTATTTATCTGTTTTCCTGTTCTTATTTTAAATTTAATTTCAAAATTAAAAAAACTGTGACCAGCTCTGATGAAAATGTTTCTATGCATGTTAGTTTAAATTCTCTTGGAGAAATATTTTAAAAAACAAATAAACATTCCTCAGTAGTGTTTTCAGTCTAAATATTGCAGCAGTGGGCTAATACTGAACCTGAAATTGAAACTGACTAGAAACCAAAATGAAAGACTATTCTGTTTTCATTATCCAAATGAAAAGAAATGCAAAAAAAGTTAAGCATAATAATGTAGCTCTTTAACCATGACTTTTAAACCTGTCTATTTAAAATATGTCTTTAACTGTTCTTGACATCTAGTTTGTCTTTTATTGTGAAAAGTGTCAGCACTTGACTTGGAGACCACCCACCAGTGCTTAGGTCTCTTGTCTACACAGACAAAATCAGATGTGTAATTTTACTAACAGTACAGCTCTACTAATAGTAACAGCAATAGAAGTGAAGCATAGACAATGTACAGGCATTTTTTTCCAACATGTTAGGTTCCTGGGTCTGAATGCTGTCAATGTGGATGCAGCCCTAGGTACTGCTGGAAGCAGTGTTTATTCACCAGATAGTACTTCTCTGCTCAATTACAGCTTAAATTTCCCACTGTTATTATGGGATGTCATAGTGCTGAAAGTTCAGAGATCTCATCTATGTGTAAATGATAAAGATCTGTGCAACTTTTTGTAGGAGATGGAGGCAAATTTCTAACTCACTTAATTATAGTCTTCATACCTAAGCTTCCCCTGTAGTTTTAAGTGGATGAGCTATTTTTTCACTTCCTGTCCTGGACAGCACCAAAACTAACTGCTGCATTCCACTTTAGAGGAGTTTGAAATTCTCTCTGTGTATAGTTTTTGATAAAGTTGTTATATAAATATCTGTAAAGTTCCAAACACTATTTTTCTATAATTTCTGCAATTCAATAAGTAACCTTTCCCCCATTTCAGAATAACCCATCAGAATTGCAGTCTTTGATAACAAAATGGAGATGCAGCACCCAGTTGATGCTTTATGAACTCCAATCAGCTTTGTCTACAGATGGCAAGAAACTGAGCCTCACTCTGTTGATAGACAATTTTGGATTAGAAGACAAGTTACTACACTACAGCAGAACAGAAGAAGACTTTACAGATATGTAATTTACAACTACAAAGGTCTCAGTTAATAAAAAAAAGTCTTCAGAAAAGATTGAATATAAACTGATTTCATCATAAGTATTAAACCATCATGATACTGTTTCAGTAGTGGATTGTTGTAAGAGTGTTCTTGTGTATGTGCTGTTAGAGGCAGTTATTTTCTGGAAAGGGTTACCTCTTATTGACTTACATGGCAGAAACTTACTCATTGAGAAAATTGCCATTAGTGGATCTGACAATGAAATCTAGTAATATTGTACTTAAAACAGCTGGCTGCATCTTATCTGATCAGCTTTATACAATACATTATCTTGTTTGATATAATGGGATCAAGTTAAGTGTTTTTTCTAGTTCTACTAAGATGTTGTGGAATTCAACACATATATTCTGAAAGTTTCTTCGATTTGCCAGTCAACTGATGTGAGCTTTCTAAGGATTAACTTCAGATGTAATCAATTTGCATATTCTCAATTACTGAAGCAATATTGAATTTTTGTACATGGCTTTATTTCTTGTGATACTAGATGCAATACATATTCTCTGGTGCTTAACAAAAACAGAACTGTGTCTAATGTATTTAAATGGTTGCATTTAATTTAACTTTTTGCAATCATTCTTCGTAAATCCCAAAGCCATTTTCTCCTTTTTACTTCTTGCCTTTTAGTTCTGATTTGTGAGTAATATTATGTTAATTTGAGATTGTGTGAGAGAAATTGATTCCCTGTTGACTGTCTCCTCCTTGACCATCCATTTATTTTAGTTGCTTCTTTCGTCACTGAATTTCTTTTTTGAAGCACTCTTCATCCAGCGTAAGTCTATAAGAACCCCAGCTGACACACATCCCTCCAGAATGCACCAAATTCATTATACACATACAGATTCCTAGTCTGCTATAACTTTCTGCTTTACTGTACGTGTGACAGTTTATGCTTCCTCAACACTGTACCTGCAGGGAAATCAGAAAAATCTGAGTTTAGAAGTAACACATTTTCATTTTGCTGTACCAGATTTCCATGATCCTGTCTATTAGGGGGCACATTAGACCTACATTTTGCAGCAGGGCCGTTGTAGGTGGAAGATATTGTTAGAAATAATCAAACAGGTTGTTCCGGGGGTGGACTGGGGAGACAGAACCCTTTATTACCTGCTCGTTCCACCTCGACGCCGTGAGTGAGCAGCGGGGGGATTACTTTACAATTCTTTTATCCATAGTAGTATGTAAATGTATACATTTTCAGCAACTCCCCAGAGACCCTTATTTGGTTACAGTGACACCTATAGAATGAATATTAACAACTACATAATGAATATAATTATACCCACCCTTGTTTGTTGTTTACAGGATTACCATACAGCGGTCAGGCACATCACCTTAAAACATAAATTTTACACTAACATTCTTTGAAGTAAAGGCATGCCAGGGGGAGAAGGAAGATAATGCTTTCTTCCCACCAAAAGGCCTTGCACAGAAATGGCGATAGACTTGTCACCTGCGCATATGGCCAGGAAGGGAGGAGAAGAAGAGAGAGAACACCAATGAACAGAAACAAGGTTTGCCCTTGCCTTGACCCCATTCCCTATAATTTAGGCCTGACCACTTGTCCAGCTTTTAACTCTTTACTCGCCTACAGATATATGGTGAATTCTACTATTAAGTGGGAATTTATATAAGCAGTATTTATTATTAAATCATTTGATAATCTGTATGGTTACTAGATGAAGAAGGGGCTGAAACAGTGGCTTGGGTAAGACGATGAGGCATCCAGAACGGAGTAGCTGACCTCCCAGGGCTCTTCAGTCATGCTAGATTGGAACTCCACTCCTGTCTCCTGAGGAGGGCTTGTAGGACTTAAGAAATCTGGGAAGAACTATGGAGAAGTCATTAGACTAATTATGAATCATAGTTAAAAATGATAAAGCAATAACAGAAGTCAGATCTAGTAGGAGGCTGCAACAGAAATCAAGAAGTTTTGATAACAAATGTAGAGTTTGCTAAACAAAGGTATTAATGCTGTTAGTGATGTCCCTTTGGAATGGGGCTCTGACTTGAGGCATATTTCCAGGGAAAAAACAATTCAGAACAGGTGGGGGGGAAAATTACAATGGCAGAAAATTCCTGTGCAGGTCCATCTTCGAGAGCGTGATAGAATTTATTAAAGGTTCCTCTTTTCCTTATCAGCTTCCCCTCTCGTTGGGGAGAAAGATGCTATGAGATGGCACACCCAAACATCTGACGTTGCATTCCACGGGCGGGGCATGTAGTAGAAACTGTAGAAGAACAGTCCAGGAGGGTAGATCTAACAAGGTTTATTTAATCTAAGGACAGCTAGATTTTTTTTTAAAATACAGTGAAGTGAAATAAAACAAGAGCAGGAATAAGAGAAACTAATAGTGATTTAAAAATGAAGAGATACCAACTTTTTAGGATTCAAAATTATTAAGTGTTGAAAACCAGTTCGTACTTCACTTACCAAGCCTGCCAAGTTCCGAGTTCAGACCTGTGTTATCATATCAATTATAGCAAGTGAAAAACAGTGCTGAGAGCATTCTCCTGTGATGTTTGCAGACCTTGATCTGTTCAGTGTGCGATGGCATCTAGTAATGAGGTGAAATCTGGGCTCCTGAACACAAGAGGTAGTAAAATGGTAGTGGTAGTAAAATGAAGTAGGAGGGTTTTTTAAATATAATGAAGGTAAAGTTCATCTAAGATACCTCTCATCATGGTATCCTGTAGAAATGATGATGAACTGTATAAGTTTGTTTTAAATAATCAGTATATATGTGATATTTCATTCTGTCCATGTATTAGTAATTTGGGGGTTTTTAACACTTTTTTTAAAGTGTTCTACTACTAAGCAATTTTGCCTCATTTTTCTTTCTCTATGTAGAGGAAATGGAAATACAGTTCAGGGTTTCTTGAATTGCTTCCATTCTTCAGCATCCTAGGAATGCGCATTGCAGACCACAAATACACAAATGTGATTGTTGTTCAAAACATCTATTTCTATATTAATAAACACGTGCTTCTATCATTAAACTATGAAATCATTGTACATTGCAGTTTATAAGAGGCACACTAAGACTGGGTATAAAATTACAAAATAGACAGCTTTCCTACTCAGTCTAGTAAAATATTTTAAAATAGTAAATAAAGGAAGAAATCAATTTTCTTTTTTTGCGAGATGTATCTATAGTAAGCAAAGGAGATAAATGCATGTGAGTTCATCATTGCTTGTGTTGCTGGAAGTACCCTTCTGCTAATATTCCATTTCAAAAAGGGCAGGAAATGTTCTCATTCTCAGCCTTTCAACTTCTGCCTGAAGAATTGAAATCTCTTGGGCCTGTTCTTTTGCAAGATCCACTAGCTGTCGTCGCTGCACGATATCCTGGTAATGCTCCTTCGCAGCTTTTTCAGAAGCCAACTGTGTGTCTGTGCAAAGCAAAACATCAGGAATAGCTCACATCAGAGAAAACGTTACCTGTTGTAGGTCTTGCCCCAGGGTGTATCTTATTTCAGTGACAATTATTGTACAGTGTGAGCTGGAGTTCTCAAAAGAGCTCATGCTTGCAAGAGCAAACATTTGTCTCCAGTGTATTGCTACTTTGTTTTGCCCAGATACAAATGCTGAGAGGAAGAGGGATGAATTAAACAGTTTTTAGAGAGGTTAAAGGCATTGTGCCAAATTCTCAGCTGATGTAAATGGAACAGTTTTATGACTTCAATGGAGTTTCACCAATTTATACTAGCAGCACTTAATTAACGAGTTACAACAGGAGCAAAAAGTCTAGACATATCCGTAGAGTACAATGGATATTGAAATGGCTCTCTTAGGCAGGGCAATGCCAGCTGTGTATCTATAACACAACAAATCTGCTGGCACTGTTTTATCCCTATATAGCTGCTGATGGAGAGTAGAACTGACCAGCTTTGGCCATATATTTTATTAATGTCCTTTACTTGTGACCTAAAGTGCACTACAACAGGTGACTCACCAGCTGCTTCAAAGATATGCCGCCTTTCTGAAACAGACACAAGCATTTCTTGCAGTTCCTGGCTGAGTCTGTGGTTTGCTTGTTCCTTTAGACAGATGCGCTTCTCCATATCTTTAAATACCTTCTGACGGTTCTTCACCTTCTTCTTGTGCAGCTGTCCATTTCCAGTTGAATAAAGCAAATATGAGACTTTATTAAAGCTGCTTGAAACTTTATATGGGAACATATCAACTAAGGCACCATATTAGGGATCAATTTGCTTTTATATTTGCCTACTTAGTACAATGAAACTTTATTTTACACAGCACCTTTCATACAAATTCTATTCCAATATTCTTTAGGGAGTTCCAATATAACCAATAGCAGACAAGAAGATGCTAAGAGGTATGGACTAGAGGGAAAGAGACTTTTAAGATGAAACTTGAAAAGAGATGGGGCAGAGATGCAGGAGTACCATCCCAGATAGCAGGAGCTACAGAGAAAAAGGCTCTTTTGCCAACTTTGGTGAGATTGTGTGAAAGAATGGAGAGGAAGATGGCAAATGCTAAAGCTGTGAGGAGGAGCAGCATAGGGAGAGAAAGAGGGCATGATGTCAGTTGTTGTATGCTGGAGCAAGTCCATAGAGGGTTTTAAAAACAAGGGCAATTTGGATGACTCAGTGAATGGGGGCCGTGCTCATGCTGCTTTGTTCGTAGGCAGGCACCACTATCCATGTGCAGGAGTTCCAGAGAGGCTAGATATGAGAAGCCTATAGAAAAGGAGGTTGCAGTACAAAAAGCAACAGGAGATGAAGACATGGAGGAAAACTTGACTAGCAGATCTGCAGACAAATGTGCAGAAACAGAGTTGGGTGTCAAGGATAATGCCAGTGTTAAGGAGAATGAGGACAATGGGAGGTCTTAGTCAAGGAGGGAGGGAAGGAGTTGTGTTGAATGAGATGGTGCTACTCACAAGTTTGTTTATTCAGTTACAGCACATTTAGGATTTACCTTATCCATCACACCAAGTGTCTGCTCCATTACTGAAACCTGTTGGGTGATGCGGCTGTCATAGTTTAGTACGCTTAGGAACTGCAGCATTAAAAAGAGAGAGAAAATCAGATTACTAGCTATAGGAGTGTTTTCCAACTGTTCCAAGATCCCAGTTTGGCGGTCATGCTATCTGAAAATTAGAAAAACATTTGTTTTAATCCTGCATAATGCAAAGCATTTCTAGGAATCATAAAATGAACGTTTCTAAAATGATGTCTGAGATGCTACTTGAATACTTAAGAACATTCTGTTCATGCACCCATGTATTCATTTATTATGTCTAGTGTTGTTAACTCTAATAAATCTCAGTATCTTAAGTGTGTCTGTTAGAAAAAGCTCTCAAACTCAGTAATCTCCAAGATTAGAGAGAGGTCTTAAAAGAAAGTCCAACTGTTTTGGTGACTGGGGCTCTGGAGGTTCAGCTCTACACAGGAAAAGCACACTTTTCCTATCCGTTCTCCCAGGGACAGAACCAGGCTGGCTAAGTCCATTTACGCTGTATTTATCAGATGTGATTTATTCCTCTTTCGCAGAGGAGAATGCAAAATGTTTCAGTATAATGTAGCTCGACAGAGGCCAACGTCCCACAGAGCCCATAAGCCTGGTTCTAACAGATGCTACCTTTGGAGAGGGAATTCTTTTTCTTTATGTAGTTCTGAGTTTTATCGTTACTTTACTTTCACAGTAATTTTTCTAGATAAGATAATTTATTAAAATTAAAGTCTTTCTCTGGGAGACACCAATAGGAAGCATATTGTTTTCAAGGTACCATGTTGTGAGGTGGGAAACATAAAATAGTCTTAAATAACTCATGACCAGTAGCTATCAGATGTTTGTAGATGAATTGTCCACTCCCTGGTTCATGTAAGTCTTTCGGGATCACTCATACAGATAGCAACGCTCTGTTAGTGATTTTGCTGCAGGAACTTTACAGCGCTGTCACCTTTTTGCTATGGTATTCTGTTTTGTTGGCATCAGGCCTAGGAGTCCCTTTGCTGCATGTCTGAAAAAGCAGCACACTAATAATGATGTTATATTTCTGAGAGATACCCAATGGGGGCACTTCTTTAAGATCAAGAATGTGTTTTATTTAAAAATGGATTCCTTACGGCTGTAAAATCCTGATTCCTTGCTTTAAGTGCCAATATTGATACTTGGGAATTTCGGACCACTTCTGCCCTCAGTTACACCTTGGCTTAACAGAATTCAAATTTTTTTAATTTAATTTTGACTATCAATTTTTTATTTTTAAGCTTTTTTTGTTTGAAGCTATTTTAATTTTCACAATAGTGGGCAATGAATTGGGGTAGGGGGTGAAGGTTAGGGAAGCACTGATTGCAGTGCTGCAAGGGGCTCCCTGCATGGCTGAGGGGCCAAAGACACCAGGTGCATGGTACGGGGGAGGCTGTGGTCGTGGTCCTGGCCCAGCAGAGCAGAGAATCCTAGCCGGGGCCATGAAGAGCACGACCTGTGGGGCAGATGACTTTGCTGCTGAATGGCTCCTTCCTGAGGACAGCCCCACATGCTCAGCTGCTGAGTGACTGAGTGGGCATAGCTGCAAGAGAGCTCCTGGCACAGTTGTGGGACCGGTGACAGCAGATCCCTGTGGGAGCTCGTTGCAGGGGAGTCTGCGCTTGCTGAGTGTTATTGATGGATTTTTTTGGGTGTGTGTGTCTATTTCTGAGTGCCAGGTGAAATCAACGTTTTCTAATGACTAACGATTTAAATTGAATCTCCCCAATCTTAATTACACCTGCACAAGTCCAAAGACTTCAGAGTTGCACAAATGTCAAAGCAAACTGTAGTTCTTAAACTAGGACAGCAATTTAACCTTGTGCTTGGTTTCCCTGTAGATGTAGGACAATCACAGAATACAAATAATGGTACAAACATGGGCAGCAGCTTTTCTCCAGATAAAATCCCAGTTTAAGAGCGTTACTTACTAGCTGGCGATCTCTTGAAACATGCAGTTTTTGAATATCCCGAGCCCTCTGGTTTAGATCTTCCATCAGCATCTTCATTTTTTTATGTTCCCATTCCAGCTGAAATATCCCTTTAGAGAAGTCTTTACTTTCCACCATGCTAGCAATTTTCTTTTCTCCTTGAGCCTGAAAATAAGAAGAGATTAATTTGAACATAATTTATGGATTATGGAATACTTTTCTCTGGACCCCCAATTCCTAATTTTAGTAGTTTTAATGTGCCACATTGCAATATTTTTCAGAGGCTGGGCTCCAGACAGTCTTCATGTCAAAAAATGCTAACTGAATGTTAGGAATCATTAGGAAAGGGATAGATAAGAAGACAGAAAATATCGTATTGCCTCTTTATAAATCCATGACATGCCCACACCTTGAATACTGCATGCAGTTCTGGTCACCCCAATTCAGAAACATACTAGAATTGGAAAAGGCACAGAGAAGGGTGATAAAAATGACTAAGGGTATGGAATAGCTTCCACATGAGGAGAGAGAAAAAAGGCTGGGACTTTTCAGCTTGGAAAAAAGATGACTAAGGGGGGTTATGATAAAGGTCTATAGAATCATGACTTGTGGAGAAAGTGAATAAGGAAGTGATATTTACTCCTTCACATAACACAAGAACCAGGGGTCACCTAATGAAATGAATAGATAGCAGGTTTAAAACAAACAGAAGGAAGTACTTCACACAATGCACTGTCAACCTGTGGAACTCATTGCTAGGGGATGTTGTGGAGGCCAAAATTTATAAGTGGGTTAAAAAAAGAATGAGAGAAGTTCCTGGAGGATAGGTCGATCAATGCCAAGATGGTCAGGCATGCAACTGCATGCTCTAGGTATCCTTAGCCTCTGACTGCTGAAGCTGGGAATGGGCAACAAGATAGATCACTCATTGGTGGCCTTATTCTGTTCATTCCTGCTGAAGCACCTGGCATTGGCCACTGTTGGAAGACAGGATACTGGGCTTAGCTGGACCATTGGTCTGACCCAGTATGTCCGTACTTGTGTGTGTCTTTTGCTGATACTTTAAGACTATTGCCTCAGTCTTGTACCACAGATGAGAGTGAAACAAATCAGGGTCAATACCCGTCCGTTCTCCCACTTGACATAAGTGTTATGGCCCAGGTTTTTAAAGGTATTTAAAGCTCAGCCTTGTAATGCCTAACTGATTTAGGAGCCTGTCTCATTCTCAAAGGTGGTTTAGGCTCCTAAATTCCATCAACTGTCAATGGGATATTAACTCAAGTGCCTAAATTCTTTCTGGAAATGATATTGAGGCTCCTAAATCAGGCAGGTATTGCATTGGTGAGTGTTGCAATGCCTAAATACTTTTTAAAATCTGGGCCTAAGCATTTTTCCTCTACAATACATGAACTTGTCCCAGTGTCAAGTATTTGACAGTTACTATGGAAGGTTGTATGTAGTAGCAAAAAAAAAGCAAATTTTTATGCAGCTGGGATGCCAAGAAAATAACCATTAATATATGAAAAATGAAATGTGCCATGTATGATCCCACAATTTCACCTTTATATAAAAGGAGAATTGCCATTTTTGAAAGTTTCACTGTACCCCAACGTTCAGTGACCTGACATGACTGCACAGTTGGGGAGTATAGGAGTGGTGTATAGGATATTAATTCTCTATTTACAGCATGTACTTAAGGGATCTAGCGCTTAAAGAGGCTGCCTTTCCACCAGTCAGGACTCCAGTGATCAGTGCTCTGTACAGTAGCCTTTCTATTAGAGATGTTCCACAACTCATAATCGCTTCAAGGACCTTTCAAAACAAACGTTACAACTGATATATGGCAATGAATTAAAAGAGACTAAATCACATATGACAGAGATGTCAAACTAGCTAAAAACTGCAATTTTCAAAGGAAAATCCATTCATTTAAAGCCCTTAATTTCCTCCAGAAAATTTAAATTACCCGGATTGTGCAATTCAGTTCTTCAATAACACTCTTGTGAATGAGAATAGCATCAGTGTAATCTGGAATTAGCTCAGCAGCACTCTCCAATTCCACCTGTCCTTGTTTAAGAAGAAATTGGATATTCAAATCCAATTGAAATCTCATCTTCTCCTCCCGTAGCCTAAAATTGCAGAAAACCAATAGCAGTTTTTAGTAATTGATAAAATGTTTGTATTTTAAATCTTCTCTATGATCAGAGGGTAACAGAAAGATTAGGAAATCATCTGAAAACCAGAAAGGGTCACTGCAATTTTCATAACTCTTGTGTTTGGTAATGACCAAATGTATGTTTCAGCAAGGGTTTGCTCCCTCACATCCTGTTTTCTTCTATTTGCTCCTACAGTGATTGCTTTGCATGTGACATCCTACTTCTTTCCATACAGACTGTGTTTTGTCTTCACTGCCAGGTCCAGCAGAAGTTATAAGGGAGAAAGCCCTTACTAAACAAACAAAAACCTTAGCAATAATTGTAAAGGAAACACGGAAATCTCCCCCCACCCCAGCCAAGTACATTTCTTTTTGTTTAAATTATATTCTTGGCATTTGTTCTGGAATAACACTTCCATCTCAATGGTGGTGAGAACCAGATGGTGTAGCAGCAGACAGCATAATAAAAATAAAGCATTACAGGTCTGAACCTATCATTGAAGTCAAGGTTCTTTCAGAACTGGGCTCTACATCTCTTAGATGAGTTTTAGAGAGAAATGTGATACAGAACAGAGCTGTACACTTCTGCACTAGAGAATTTAATTCTATGTCAGAAGAGTGCTAAAGTGTAGGTGAATATGAATGTAAGAATAATAAGCAAAATTACATATTGAGTTCATTTAAAATTTTGTCAATGTCCATCCTTATCTTCTCATCATCATCCATTCTTTTCTGGAGAAAGGCCTGCATCTCCGCCAGCGTCAGGGCTTTCCGTTTCACCTAAGCAAAAACATCACAATTACTTGAACACACTGAACTTTGCAAATGTAGAGGAAAACCTTTTATGGTAGACAGACTTTTTCTCATTCTTCACAAGAACAGATTTTTAAAAGATGTATGAGGAAACAAGTTACCTTCCTATCTCCCGTTAAAGTCCATGCAAGTCCATAGTGATAATCCTTACCAGCTCTTCAGAAGTTTACCCCTTACTGATGCATATTTTGTTCCTATGAAAGGAAGGTCTCATTTCCTTCTCACTTCAGCAAAGCAAAACAGAACTTAGTTACATCTTTGGATATTTAAGGATATTAAACTAAATGAATGATATAACAGGGCCTTCTATCAACATATTGTTAGGATTTGCTCTTGATGCTTTAGGAAGGAAGAAGCACTCATCAAGGTAAACAAATGCAGCAGATTTACGTGAAGGTTACAGATGCAGAATGGTATAAAATACCTTGATGGTTTGCTTTTGTTTTGGTGGGGATAGGGGAGGAGAATGAGGAGGGATTCTTTGAGACTGCTCCAACTTCCCAGCCATCTTCTCTGGAGGAGAGCAGGATGTGGCTTCCTTGGAAGTCATTCATACTGCTCTGAGTCTGCTGGAAGGGGAAGCTTTGCTAAAGAGTGATGAGTGTTCAGCTCACTCACAGATCACCTACACTGTGCTGCCACTTGCCCAGCTCTCAGAACTTGATGCTCTGAGTTAAGATCCCAGAGCATCAGAGAATATTCCAAGCAGTAAATCAATAGCAAAATAAATCTGATGGAAATCATTTGACGTACCAGCTGTTCGCTTTCCACTTTTGTTCGTCTAGCCAAACAGAAACGTTCCCAGACAGGCAGGTCTAACCCCTCAGGCATGTTTTCAGGGTCATCCATTTCATCTATGGCTTTCATTAAATGGGCAAGTGCCTCTTTATAAGCTCTGGCTGAGCCTGGCCGATCTCCATAAGGGTTAGCAGTGTCAAGGTGCATCTTGATCTTCTGGGCTCTGGTGTCATCAACCATGGCAAAAATAAATATTTTATCTTTGTTCTTACATGCTGCATAGAAAAAGGCCTTGTAGCACTAGAAATACTTCATACCAGTGTCTTAATCTCTTGCAGTGTGCAACCAGAAAATATTATTTACAAAATATAAAAAGGCATGTTTTTGGGTGGTTATTTATGAATTATTCTGATCACATTTTAAATAGCATATGTGATGTGAGGAGACGAGAAGATTGCTTAAAAATGTCTGTCATAGTCATCCATATGATAATTGATCATCAACAATAGTTAATGACCATTGTCATTACAGAGATGCAGTTTTAAAAGCAATTTAGTAATCAATGGCCTACTGCTAACTAAGATACTTCACAGAGCTTAGAAAATAGTATCTCCCTTCCCATCAGGAAGGTAAAAATAATAACTTGTAGAAAATGGTTTGAGTCAACGGGGAATTTTACCTTGGTCGACGTTTGTAAAGTTTGAAAAGATGATCAACATGATGTGCAGGAACATCAGAAAATTCTTTTCTAAAGCCACGTTCCAGAATCTAGCAGGAAAAAAACCAAAAAACATCAGCATGCACATATTCTAGAAATACAGAATAGTGATGAATCATGCTAAAAGGTGCTAGGTGGGACTGGGCTATTTCATAGATTGCCTCTCTCAGAGATGACAATTTACCACGTCTGCTGGTGCTTTTTAAAAACCAGAGAAGTGTCTACAAAAAGTGAGACTAGCCGGTTAAGTATAAATAGTGGTCTTGGCACTGTGCAAGAGACACCACCCTTGCCCCCAAGAAACTTACTAAAGCCTTGATCCAGCCAAGAACTTAAGCATGTGCTTAACTTTTAGCATGTGAGTACGCCCATTCACTTCAGTGTTAGAATCATAGAGTTGGAAGGGACCTCAGGAGGTCATCTAGTCCAACCCCCTGCTCAAAGCAGGACTAACCTCAGCTATATCATCCCAGCGAGGGTTTTGTCAAGCCGCAGCTTAAAAACCTCTAAAGATGGAGATTCCACCACCTCCCTAGGTAACCCATTCCAGTGCTTCACCACCCTCCTAGTGAAAAACTTTTTCCTAATGTCCAACCTAGACCTCCCCCTGCAATTTGACCTAATGTCCAACCTAGACCTCCCCCCTGCATCAATCTGTATGGAACTACTCACATGCTTAAGTGTGCTGTTGAACGGGGGCCTAAATATTGTACATTCTGGAGGAGGTTTAGTACTGAACCCCTTAATATTCTTTCTGCAGTTGTATCTGACTAGAACTCTTACTTTGTCTTCAGCTGCTAAGTTGTCATAGGTTTCTCTGTAAGCATCAACTTGTGCTCGTGCAGTCTGGACCGCCTCTGCAGTACTGAGCTGTAACAAAAGCAAATGGATTTCATAAAGGAACTAAAAATAAGCTGTTGGAATGCTATTCAGACATATTACATGTGCTGAAGAGACATACTTTCTCAGCTTAAGATACAACAATTGGGTTAAATTCACCTCTGGTGTAATGAGCCTCTAAGCAGATACCACACAGACAGTACTCAATATGTCATGTGTCTGTATTGGATTCCTGCAATGCTTTCTAAATGGGGCTACCTGTAAAGACCACTTAGAAGAGTCAGCAGGTGCAAAATTTAGCTACCCAACTGCTTAATGAGATTGGTCATAAGAAGCACATTATTCAAGTGCTCTGTAGACTGCAATGGCTTCCTGTGCAATTCTGGGTGCAATATAATGTGTTGGTAGTGGTCCTGAGCTATCTGAGAGTCTACCTCTCTTTCTGAATAGCATGACAGGGGAGATCATCTAATGCAAGAGGTCCCTAGGTTTGCATGTCTGTAGAGCTGGTCCAATGACAGATTAACAGATGTGCTTCCAGGACAAAGCAGTCAGAATTTTCATCATAAAACACTTGTAGCGCTGTATATACTTTGTATAAGTCCAGAAATGTTTGTTTTTAACTCCAGTCACTATGTTGGCTTACACATGGCTCATCAGTGGTGGGAAAACCCCAACAACTTCAGTTTCAGGAAATTAATTCACATTTTTCCCAATTTACCACTTTCTTCTTTAAGAAAGACAGCAACATTAGATATCCTTTTGTGCAGGTTTTTGTAGCAAAGGCATTATCAGTGCTACCAGACAAGTTACTGACTGCCACTGGATACTAAAATATGGTGTATTTGACAGATAGTAGCATGATCTCTTCAGGGTACGGAGATTTACACAAGTAATTCCAGACAAGCTGAGAGAAGTATATAGCCAGGAAGATGTGCCTTTATAATAGGAGTCTTCTGCCACCCTTTTAAAAAAAGAAACAGATCAATGGCTGTGCAAATCATGGGGGAATTGTTTGTGGCAGCTTGGGCAACATTTTTATTTGCAAAGAGCAGGTTCCAATAGAAAACGGTTGGAGCCTTTTAGTCCAAGTACTGTCCTCACCTTCTCCTTCCGCTTCTTCTCAAGGAAGTGATTCAGCCCCGCTTCTCTTGTGCTCAGCTCTTCATCCAACAGCAAAGAGTAAAGGAGGTTGTTTATTTTGAGTTCCTCCTGTAGAAAAATTGCAAGGAGAAAGATCAGCACTCTTACTGCTTGGAGGTGAAGATGAAAAGTCCAAGATCTCTGCCTTACCTGGTATATGACCATCTCTGACTTAACTTTCCGCTCAAAGAGCTTGCTCACAGTGTCATCAAAAGTTTGTGTTGTTTCCTGAATGGAGGTTTGAAGTTTCTTCAATTCAGTTTCTAGGGTCTGAGGGGGAATGGGAAGAAGGAGTATTAAAGTTACAAGAATGAGCATGTTTTTAAAAGTGGGAGTGGGCGGAGGGTGCTCAGATAGTGGGCACTCTGGAGTAAGAATTGTCCTTGTGTTCTGTGTTTGTACCTTACCACCCTGGTCCATTCTACCACAATACAAATAAAGAAGAAGAGGAATATAATACAGTGATAAGACATATCTAGAAAACAGAGACTAGAAAAATGGACAATGACTCATTTATTTACATCATTAGGTAAAGACCATTCCCCTTCAGAAGCCATGAGTGTCAGCATGTCTCTTCTGCTTGCGTGGAAATCCAAGGCTTATCAGAACATAAATTTTAGTTATGTTGGTCTGACAATATAGTAATGATAAAAGGGACTATCTTGTGAGGTGCTGAGTTCCTTTAATTCCTGTTGGAGTTAATGGGAGATGAGAATAATATCCAAACCTAGTCATTTAAATCAAAACTTTACAGTGCATGGCTACAGGTTTTTTGGTTTTGTTTTTAAAGAGCGATTATGTAAAATAGCTTTGACCATTGACTTGCAATGAAACTGAGGAGCCTAAGTCATTTTAAAAAAATGGGACTCTGGAACCTAAGTCACTTAGGCATTACGGAAAATATTACCCAAAGATCCGTTTTTATTCCTGTTGGCACTATTGAGCTGACAAAGCTGTTTCAGAATTAGCTAGGTTCATTTTTCATCATCAACAAATTAAGCTAAATTCTGGGGAATCATTACATTAGTGATAATATTACAGGCAGAAAGAGCCCAGATTTGTTTAAACCAGGCATGATGGGTACTGGAGTGCTCAGCCCCTCATAGGATCAAACCCTTTTTTCCCACCATCACGTAAAAGCTGTATTTAAGTGAAAACCATCCGAGAGACTACGTTGTAAGACAGTACGAAAAAAAGCATCTATCAGCCAAAAGGGCCCAACAAGTGACATATTTGGAATGATGGTGTTGCATGACTGACTGTTACACTGCGCAAATTCCTCTTTGAAGGACAAAAATTGTGAGATTATGTGCATCTGATATCCATATTCCCTGCAGCTCTAATGGAATTCTAAACACCTTTCTGGAAATATTGTAAATTTGTGATAGAAAGTGATAAAGCAGTTTCATCTGACATGGAATGTGCTAATTATCACAAGTAAATGTCACCTTTCCTGCTTTAAATTGGGGCTTGTACAATGCCACAGGTGACTGTTACTTTTTAACACTTATTGGCAATTTTTATTTTATTAAAATAAATCTTGATTTTTTCCCCCTTAAGAAAGCCAGAGGTCACTTCAATAAATCACGAGAAAGATCAGAAACTTTGAGTTTAAGGACACTGAACAAAATCACTCCTTTTCTCATGTTATTTTACCTTTCTGTATTTTTCCCTTTCTTCATTCAGCTCCTTAACTTTTTTCTCATATTCCTTGAATACTTTCTTTTCTTCTTCATTCCAAAGTGCATCAGGTTTGGAAATAAAAGGAGGTGGTGGAATCTCCTGAAGATATCAAAACAGCCATACAATTCATGAGCTACATCAATACTCCATTAAAGAACATTGAGGAAAAGAACCTACAGCATTGGCAATGCCAGTAATAAACCTTTCGACGTTTATTGTGAGCTTCATCTTAGTAGCAGCGGGAAGAATTACACAAGCCTTGGGCCCAAGGCTTCTCTTCTACTTTGATCTGGCCCTATTTTATGTTCCTTGACTCCCTGGAGTAATGCCAGTGCTGAATCTGCAGCATCTGCATGGCTGGAGCACTAACTACACTTCCTAGCAGCATCAATGGTCGTGGTGTGTGTAACGTGGCTATTTTTGCTTTCATTCTCTCTCAGAAAATCATTAGATACAATAAAATACAGGTGCAATTTTACAGCAAGCTCAGTAATACTACTATCGCTAAAAGATCAACCAGTTTTTCCAATTATAAATCCCTTGACTAACTCCTAAGCCAAGATAAACTTTCATTTCCTGAAAATACAGCAGCTTGGGTTTAATTTTACCTTTTCACACTGGGGCACGATTTTACTTTAACAGCAGATGTCTTTCCCCTTTATTATTGCACCAGGCTTCCTTTGCTGAAGGAGATAGGGTGAAGCAGCCTCTTCCAAGGTTAAGGTCAAAACCCTTTTATGAAATGGCCATGAAAGAAGTAAATACCAAGTTGGGCACCTATAGTGTCACCTCTGAATCAAATGAAGCCAATACACTAAATTCCTATGGTCACCTCTGAATCTGGGTCTCCTAGAATCCTCTGATTTGAAAGGGAACTATAGGGGATTGATCCTCTCATCCATTCTCCTGTACTGTGGAAGGATTGATTCAATGTTCCTAACTCATCCCTGTTAGCAAGGTGTAGTCTCACCTGGAATATATCCAGTTATAACAATTCCATAGCCTCTCAGGTTATCTTGCTTAACTCCTTTACTAGAAATATTAGCACTGCTATTTATACAAAAATACAAAGATTTCCTCTTTCAACACGATTCTTATGACAAAACATTTTTCAGGACTGGTGATTAAAGCAAATGGTCACCCTTTCTGCCCTTTTTTAATTCTTGGAATTGTAGTTAGACTGCAAAAATGGTGACTTTTATTCAGTTCTAGTCACTACAACTGTTACTTTAATCATATGACAGAAACACAACTCACTATTTTCAAAATGTCTTCCTTTTTGACTTCTAGGACCCCACCCATCATGTCGTAAAGGGCACGCTGTCTTGCACTGTCCTGGAAAAGATAACAAATGAAAAGAAAATGCTGCAGAACCAGGGTATGTGGGTAGGTCAGGAAGGGATGATGGAGCCTTTCACCTCTAGGGCCAGTTAGAATCTGTGATGTGTTGCTAGTGAATGAAATGCTGTTTGTTGAACTATCTGAAATAAACTAGCAGTCTCAGTCTGATTCTTGGTGGACAGATGCTCATATACCAAATAACTATCACTACAATTGGCATTCTAGTTGTTTCAAAAGGGAGGGTCAGGGGATGCATAGGCATGACCTACTTACTCACTCTTATTAGGTAGTCAAGGTGTTGGCAGGTTAGCACGAGGGAGTGTTCCAGTGTCAATGCCTATGTTATAGTTAGTCTGTGGCCAGATCTTTCTTCAGGACTGTCACAGATATATACTTTTTAAAGCCAGAAGGGACCATTGTGATCATCTAGTCGACTCCTGCATAGCAAGGCCAAAAAGCCTCAACCCAAAATTTCTGTAATCAAGCCCGTACCTTTTGACTGAACTAGAGTATATCTTTTAGAAAGATATCCAGTCTTAAATCCGTCAATCTGACACCTTTCACCAACACGAAATATTTTTTTAAAATAGCACCCCATCTTAAACCCTTCCTTCCTCCATAAGATCTCTATTTAGTTCCAATTGTAAAGGATAGTGAGGGAAATGGACTGTAATATATTTAACTATAATTGCAATAATTCTTCAATGCTATCTTAGTCGAATGTACCAATACAAAATTAACATTATTAAACAAAATTGAGAATGGAATATTTAGCAAGGAAAATACTGCTTCACCAAATACTGCTTCACCAATGTACCAGAGCAGCAAGACGTCTTTCCATTTCAATCTTAGCCATCGCCTCCGCTTTCGCTTTCTGCTCTGGGGTAAGGTATTTTTCAACTTTAATCTGTGAAGAAAAAAGACAACTCAGGTTTTCCTCTGGGTAGATTCTTTCACAGAACTGACAATGAATTTTTAGAAAAACATATGGGCTAGTGTGCTTAATTCTTCATGTCGCTGCTGTACAATAATACTCTTCAAAGCATTCACTCTCTTGTGAATATGCAGTACAGATTTATCTGAGCATAGTCCAAAAGCCATGTTTAAACTAATAAAACATAAACTCTTCCCATTTATTCTGCTGTAGGTTGTGTTTTGTGTGTTATGCATCTGGGTTTTCTGGTGTTGGAATGGAGGGGATTGGTACATCTCCCTCATCTAATCTATCGAAGACCACACTACTAACATTACTCCCTTGTATCCCTTCACCGACTCCTCTATCTGCTGTAGATTCAAACTCCCCGTGTCTTCACCGTCAAGGTTTGTAGAAGTCTGCCTCCAGTTATAGTGTAACTATCTATATATAGATAACATCAAAAGGCTCAAGTTCTGTTCTAGATCTAGAACCCATGAACTCTGTGTACATTCTACATTTGGCAAAAATACCATCACTAGTATGTACGTTGCACAAAAACAAGGTAATGGCATATGTATTTCCACTACTGACATGATATAGACGAATGTATGAACCTGAAATGAAAGAGGATCCTGCAACCAGATTGCATTTTGTGAAGGAAAACAGAGAGAGGGAAAGTGTGGATCAGATGACGAGAGTAGCATGTGCCAGGAATTCTGTGATGATTCATAACTTGCTAACTGAATTTAGAGGTACTATGCGATCTGTGCTTTGTCACCAAGGTGATAGATAGTAGCACCTGCAAAAACTGCCTATTTGGGATAAATTCAGACACTGTACAAAAGGGCAGGTGACTGCATTCCTTACATCGGCTGTTGGCTGTCATTCTTGTCAATTTGGAGCCGTGAATTGAACAAGAAAGCCGGGCAGTTAGAGCCCAGCTGCCCCTCCGCTCTCCTGGAGAGCTGAGTGGCTAGACACCCACTCCCAGCCAGAAGCAGGCCGAGAAGCCCTGGACAGCTGGACCCGCTCCCAGTCTGTGCAGCCTGTGGGGCAGCTGGGCTCCTGTCATGGAGCTGCCAGCAGAGCTCAGAGATTGGGCTGTCAGCTCCTCACACTGCCCCTCTTAAGTCAGTGGAATTGCTCCTGGTGAGGTCGCATGCCACTGACCCAAAGGGGGTAGTGTGGACATTAGCCACTGCAGTAATTAATGCACAGGTCGACTTATCTTTGTAGTGTAAACAAGGCCTAAACTGTCCTCTCTCTGCCACGGAGATGTTCCCTCCAGGTCAGGATTGAGGCATGTTGTCTAGGCAGGGTAACTGTATGAGTTACTACTGGCCATGCCATGCTGTATGTGTTCTATGGATACACAGAAGGCTTTGTTTCCCAGAGGTGTTAGTCTAGCATCTTTACAAGCACTAAATTTAACTTCAGAGATTTTTACACATTTCTTTCCACTTCTATAGACAGAATTATTCAGAATCTTCCACCAAAACCTGGAAAATCCACAGTAATGCAGAGTAAAAAAAGGGTCAATGTGTACATGGACAGTCGGTTTTATGGCTATTTTCTTTACCAGTGGTGCCCAAACTTTTCCTGTCACGTTCCCCTTACCAGCAATGGAATCGGTCCGCATCCCCCCATTATAGCACAGTTGGCTCAGCAGAGGAGCTTGGGCTGAAGGTGGAGCTGGGGGCAGACCTGGGGATGAGAGAGGAACTGGGGCTAGAGGCAGAGCTGCCCTGGGGGTGGAGAGGGAATGAAGGCAGAGCTGGGCTGGGGTCGGAGCTGGGAGCGGAGCGGAGCTGCAGCTGGGCCTGGATCTAGCATTTGAGGGGGCGGAGCTGCGGCTGGCTTTCCCTCCCTGCCCCCTGTGGAGGCTGGCGCGGGCCCCACTGTGTGCCCCCTGAATGTTCCTCTGCATTTCCCTAGGGAGGCATGCCCCACAGTTTGGAGATCACTGCTCTATACTGACATAATGGCTTGAAATGAGGGAGAACCAGAGAACTAAGTTTGCACAAGTGGATAAAAGGGAATGATTTATTTTTCAGATACCTCTGAATCCTGGACAGTGAGAGCTCGCTTTGGTATCTCATCATCTGTAAGAGCTGGCTCCCAGACCTCCTCCTGGAGTTCAAGCTGTTCCACAATTTCTTGGATCCTCAAGTTTCTTTCCTTTACACGTGCAATCTCCTGCTCCTTCTGTCGAGCAACGGTGTCAAACTCCTTATTAAAGGCAGTTTTCACTGTGTAAATGATGTCCTGAAATACCACACAAGGAAATGGCAACACTGGACTGTCACATCCTTCTTGACTGGATACCACTCGCCAACCCATCAGAAGACAGAAAAGCAAGTGTGTGCGTATAAACTAGCACACCTCCTTCAGAATAACCCTAACGGCAAAATTCAAGCTTTATTACGCATGTGAATGCTAACTGAGATAGGAAAACTGGCAGACAGAACTAAAACTTATTTCTTCTGATTTCCTAGAACTATTCCATTCCTTTTCTGATACCTCTTTTCCATCTGGCAAAGCTGCTGTTGTAAACAACACTCTCTTTGTCAAAAAAAGATTTAAAAAAATTGGGCAGACATTGGTTTCTAACCTGTGCACTGACTGACGCAAGATTCCAGAAGAAAAAAACATATGTGAATGTTTGATTAGAAATTATCATAATGCATACATGCAAGGGTGGAGAGTTTAGGTTGTGTGTACAATCTTCATTTTATTTCCTGATTTTTGAATGCTGTAGTCTGCAAACTTGAAGTTGCTCCTGAATGGAACAGCATTACATAATTCATATCCATGCACATAAAGTACCAATGAAATTCGTAAGTATTTCAAGTGTGTGAAACAAAGCAGAGTCCCAATAATGATTTTAAAAAGCCTGTATTCTAAGTGAATGAATTCTTTCTTCAGTCTATATAATTTATCCCAATGAAAAGAACTGGATTATCAAGAGGAAAAACATGCATCTCTCTTGTTATGCCTATTACACTAGAATGAAACATAATCAGTGGTTGAATTAGGCTATTAAAAATGCATGTTTCAAGATGCCTACCCATATATAATTGTATTCGCTTGTGTAACCTATTTCTGGCATAATCAGTAATAAAGCTGTATGGCAGATGAGATGCAATGCAGCAGAAAGGGAAAAAACCTGCTGCACTCATTTACCAGGTAGCCATATAACACATGGCAAGCTCACTACTTTCTGCTGATTTGAATGATTTCTGCATGCCAGATTTGTACATTGGTATGGATTGAAATGGAGCTGATCTTCCATTGAGTCTTGAGTATTTTTGTATGCCAAATGTCAAGGCTCAAGAATGGCATGAACTTTGATTTCACACTGCTGTTCAGCGTAGCAAGGAGGACAAAGATACACAGGAAGTTCATGTTATTGCAACCCGAAATGATAAAGTTGGTTTCTTTGTATTTCCCATTAATACTGTGCCTTGCATCCCAAAGGATCCCAAAATTGCCATATAAACTATGCCTCTGATTCTGCAATCTGACCGATGCATGTAGAGCCTTTCACCCGTGCAGAGTTCCACTGAAGCTAATGGGGCTCTGCGTGGCTCCAGGGGTCAACTCATGCAGATTGGATTGTGGATTCTGAGCCTGGATACTGAGCCAGTGAAATTCAGTGACCTTCATGGGGGAGGAAGGAGACCATGTGGTGCAGAGTACGTTGCAAAACAGTCAAGGAGTATGGAAAAATTCTGGTCAAGGACACTGAGATAACTGCACTTACACAGTGGGATCTCTGAAGTCCACATAAAACAGAAAAGACCTTATGTTTTAAAGGGTTCATCCAAAAAATAAATGTTCCCTCTGGTTCTTCTCCCACCTACTTTAAATGCCAAGAGTATTTACTGATACCATGTTTTACAAATGCAGGACTGAAGAGCTCGGCTATCATTTGCAGTCCTGATCAGCTCTGAATAGGTAACACCTTAAGAGCTCAGTTACAACATACAGCTCAGACCAGGCAATGCTGAATGCGTTACAGCATCACAACGCCACCCTGGCACATGACAGATCATTGTAACAAAATATAAACTGGCCATGATAGCAGGAATGAGGAGTGTGATGGGAGTGAGGGGAAACTATATTTTTACTAGATTCAGAGATTCCAAGGCCAGAAAGGACCACTGTGATCATCTAGTCTGACCTCCTGCATAACACAAGCCACAGAACTTCCCCAAAATAATTCCTAGAGCGGATCTTTTAGAAAAGGCAGCCAATCTTGATTTTACAATTGTAAATGATGGAGAATCCACCACACCTTTGCTACCAGTCTATCAACTCATAAAAAACGTACCGATTATACACCATTAAGGACAACAAATCATTACATGTTTAAAGTAAACATTTTGATGCTACTGTGCTCATTTTTACATTCACTATTGTACACCTACAAATTACTCACAGTATGTCACATACTTACAGACACAGCACTAGTGTAGATGAGTGACTGTCACAACACACTGAAGCACATGGCCTGGCAGCTAAGTCATGGTGGGTGGCCTGCTAAGTGCAGGCCAGAGCAGAAGGCCCTGATTTTTAGAGTCCTGCCCCTCTTCTTAAGCATGGTGGATCCTGGCTGCTGCCTCCTTGCTGATCTCCCGTCCCCGTGGCTGTAGCAGGGAAACTGCACAGGTCCTGTAGCCCAGTGCGCTCCACCTGGGTCCCTAGGCAGTGATTCCCTTCTGCAGCCAGGGGGACAGGAGCTCCGTGCTCTCCTCCCTCTGGCTCCAGCAAGGACCCCAGCCCCTAGGGATCCAGGCTGATCTCCCATCCCTTTGGGCCACGGATTGGGAACCACTGGGTTAATCACTTTCACTATTAACAATTTACCCCTTATTTCCAGTCTGAATATGTCTAGCTTCAACTTCCAACCACTGGATCCTGTTGTACCTTTCTCTGCCTGACTGAAGAGTTCATTATTAAATATTTGTTCCCCACATAGATTGTTATAGACTGTAATCAGATTACCCCTTCACCTTCTCTTTGTTCAGCTAAATAGATTGAGCTATTTGAGCCTATCATGAAAAGGCATATTTTCTAATCCTTTAATCATTCTCATGGCTCTTCTCTGAACCCTCTCCAATTGATCAATATCCTTCTTGAATTAAGGGCATGAAAACTGGACAGTATTCCAGTAGCAGGTGCACCAGTGCCAAATACAGAGGTAAAATAACCTCTCTACCCCTACTCAAGATTCACCTGTTTATGCATCCCAGGATAGCATTAGCTCTTTTGGCCATAGCATCACATTAGGAGCCACGTTCAGCTGATTATCTAGCACAGCCTCCAAATCTTTTTCAGAGTCACTGCTTCCCAGGATAGAGTCCACATGCTAGAAGTTCAGCTTACATTCTTTGTTTCTATACATGTGAATACATTTACATTTTGCTATATTAAAACATACATTGTTTGCTTGAGATCCAGACTGCTCTGAATCAGTGACCTGTACTCTTCATTATTTAACACTGCTCTAGTTTTCTGCATCGGCAAACTTTATCAGTGATATTTTCTTCCAGGTCATTGATAAAAATGTTAAATAGCATAGAGCATTACGGAGCCTGACTGGAAACAAACCTGCTCAATGATTAACAGAGGGAGAAGTGGGGGGGCAGGGATAGGATACAGAGTGACTTAGACAAATTTGAGGATTGGGCCAAAAGAAATCTGATGAGGTTCAACAAGGACAAGTGCAGAGTTCTGCACTTAGGACAGAAGAATCCCATGCACAGCTATAGACTGGGGACTGACTGGCTAGACAGCAGTTCTGCTGAAAAGGACCTGGGGGTTACAGTGGACAAGAAACTGGATATGAGGCAACAGTGTGCCCTTATTACCAAGAAGACTAAGGGCATATTGGGCTGCATTAGTAGGAGCATTGCCAGCAGATTGAGGGAAGTGATTATTCCCCTCTATTTGGCATTGGTGAGGCCTCATTTGGAGTATTGTGTCCAGTTTTAGGCCCCCCACTACAGAAAGGACGTGGACAAATTCGAAAGAGTCCAGCGGAAGGCAACAAAAATGATTAGGGGGCTGAAGCACATGACTTATGAAGAGAGGCTGAGGGAACTAGGCTTGTGTAGTCTGCAGAAGAGAAGAATGAGGGGGGATTTGATAGCAGCCTTTAACTACCTGAAAGGGGTTCCAGGGAGGATAGAACTAGGCTGCTCTCAGTGGTAGTAGATGACAGAACTAGGAGCAATGGCCTCAAGTTGCAGTGGGGGAGGTCTAGATTGGATATTAGTAAAAACTTTTTCACTTGGAGGGTGGTGAAGCACTGGAATGGGTTACCTAGGGAGGTGGTGGAATCTCTATCCTTAGAGGTTTTTGAGGTGCGGCTTGGCAAAGCCCTGGCTGGGATGGTTTAGTTGGGGTTGTTCAGGCTTTCAGCAGGGGGTTGGACTAGATGACCTCCTGAGGTCCCTTCCAACCCTAATTTGCTATGATTCCCCATTTAGAATTACATTTTGATACACATCAGTTAGCCAGTTTTTAATCCATATAATGTATTCCATGTTAATTTTATATTGTTATAGTTTTTTAAACAAAATGTTATATGCTACCAAGTCAAACACCTTAGTGAAATCTAAGTATATTACATCAACATGATTGCCTTTATCAACCAACCTTGTAATTTCATCAAAAAAGCAAGTTAGTTTGATAGGATCTGTTGTCCATAAACTCATGTTGATTTGCATTAATTACATTACCCTCCTTTAATGTTTTATTAATCAAGTCCCATATCAGCCACTCTATTGCCCTGCCCAGGATCAATGTCAGGCTGACAGGCTTATAATTTCCCAAGTCATCCCATTTATCCTATTTTAAAACATGCACATTAGTTTTTTTCCAGTCTTCTGGAATTTCCCTGGCACTCCAAGACTAGTTGAAAAGCATCATTAATAGTCTAGCAAGCTCCTCAGCCAGCAATTTTAAAACTTTGGATGCAAATTATCTGGACAGGCTGATCTTAAAAAAATCTAACTTTAGTAGCTTCTATTTAGCATCCTCCAGATATACTAGTGGAATGGAAAGAGTGTTTTCATCGCCATATGATGAGACTGTATAATCTGTTTTCCCCCAAATATAGAACAGAAATCTTTATTGAACACTGTTGCTTTTTTTGCATTATTATTGATAATTCTACCATTTCCATCTAGTAAGAAAACCATATCATTATCACGTTCTCTTTGTTCCTAATATATTTTAAAAAGTCCTTCTTATTCCCTTACCTCTGCGAGCGATAGATTCCTCCTTGTGTCCCTTTGCTTCCCTTATCGATTTTCTACAATTCCTAGCTTATGATTTATATTCGTTACTATCAACTTCCCCTTTCTTCCATTTGCTATATATTATGTTTTAATTTTTTAGAGCTACCTTCGCTTCCCCTCTAAACCAGATCAGTGTTTTAACCGGCACAACTTTCTCCCTCAGTTGTGAGATTGTGCTTTTTTGGGCAGCTAGTAAGGTATTCTTAAAGAACAGAGATATCTAGGGATTGAAATAAGGGTGGAGTAATGATCTGGAAGGAAAAGGAAATCAGTGTATTTCATTCAGCAGAAGAGTATATTACTGACAGAGAATCTAATAGCAATTTTGATTGGCTGAGAACCTGTACATGTGGTAGTATCAATGCAGCAACACAAATGTATGAAGAGGTCACCTGCAGTAATATGATTTGGTTAATCTTCTCCTCCCTGGTGTGCAGGTCCATTTGGTAGTATAAGATGGATGTGTCTCCCCCGTACTGAGCACTCAGGCTCCCAATCAGTGAATTGGAGGTGCTCTCATCAGTCACAGGCTCTTCTTCCACCTTCTCCCCTTCCTCCTTAGGTGGTACAGCCTGAGCCTGGAACTCAACAATCTCCTTCCGAATCTGAATATCCAAAAACACAGCAGATCAATTAACTGTATGAATTATCTCAGAACCATTTGAGTACAAAAGACCCCTTAGTCCTTTCATTTATCGCTTATAGAATTCCTACAAGTAATCAGTTTAAGAGGTCCAATTCTGCAGTTTACCCTTAGTTCAATGATCAAGATGAAATGGCTTAAAATAAAATATATTTTGTACTGAAATAAATGCTGCCTTTTGTTTTTGTTTCTTCTTCTAAGTTTTATCTGGGCTACCAATGGAGCTTATAAACAAACATCTACTTGTTTAAGCATAGCTAAAGATGTCCATGAAGAAGGCCCGGAGTTAAAATATTTTCCTATGGGATGGGGGTGTGAGATTGTACCTTAAGATCAGCTGACTCAATCTTCTTTAACTGCAAGACCCTTTCCAAGGTTTCCAACTCCTCTTCACTGCGTTTTTTCATTGGATAATTTGTCACCTTATAGGGTGCGTGGAAGCACTTGTGAAATGAGAAAAAAAGCCCAGAATAAAAGTTACCCAGTTAAAACACCATTCAGTTCAGCTGATCTCCAACAAGGTGATAAACACTTACAGTGACTCTGCTTTATTGCTATGAATAAAATTGAGGTGTAATCACGAGTAAGGGTATGATTCTGTCATGGAAGTCACAGATTCCATGATTTTCAGGGACCTCTGTGACTTCCGCAGTGGCAGGGTTGGAGCAGTAGCAGCCCCAGGGCTGAAGCAGCAACGGGGGAAGGGATACTTAGATCAGCCCCTATGGCAGGAGCAGCAGTGGGGCTGGACCAGCCATGGGGCTGAGCAGCAGCCCCCAATGGCTCCCCCAGCAGTGCTCCCACTGTTAGTCTCCCTCCCCAGGGTACCTTTAGTAAAAGTTAGCGACAAGTTGTGGGCTTCTGTGAATTTTTGTTTATTGCCTGTGACCTGTACCTGATTTTTACTAAAAAATACCTGTGACAGAATCTTAATCTTAATCATAAATAAAAAAATATTGGAAGGTCTTTAGAAGTTAAAAAAGTTGATTAAATGTCTTTTAAATAAACAATAAAATAAAACCACTCAAGAATCTGACCCAGAATAGAGGTTTAGGTTTGCCCCATCCTCAGGATCTTCCACTGTGTTTCTTTGTCTGATCATTTTCCTTCTGTTTAGTTTATAGGCTCAGCCAGGTTGGGATTTGCCTTTCATTGTGTTTCTAGCAGCACTTAACAAATAATAAAAATATAATAGCAATTAGCCTGGGTAATGCTAAGCTATTTCAGAAGGTACTTGTTCTAGCAAGCTGCATAAAGGAATTCTGTAACCAAGTGGAATTACAGGGTTCCTTATTTGCAAATCAACACCCAATGCTCCTCCAGCTCAGAGCTGTACAGTTCTCCAACCTCTGGGGAAAATATTGAAGTGTTTGTATGTAGAGCTGGGTAAAAGTTTTCACAGAAATACTTTATTCACTGAAAAATGCAGTTTTGGTTGACTCAAAATTATTTGCAAATTTTACCTGATAATTTTGACTGAGAAAAGTTTTTCAGGCCAACCTTCAGAAAAAATGAGTGAGTAGATTACAGTTGATTCACATAATACACATTAAAAACAGACAAGGAACAAAAGTAAATTTAGTTGTACATGAATAGAGGAAATACCATTTTCTAGCACATTATTAGAAGTGTGTAAATAGATTCAAATTTGACTCCACACCTTCTATCTCGCAAGTGAGTGCCTTACCCATTGGATTATACAGTTGTTCTCATGCACTATCCCTTTGGCCTAATGAATATTTAAGCATTTATACAAAGTGGAACAGGTTCAACAGGAGAGATTGAGAGCAACCCCCATCACGATAACCTAGAGCCTGGTAGTTAGGCCGCTCACCTCAATACCTTTGTGGGTCACAAACTCTAGGGGAAAGGTAGGAAATAAAGTGGTAGTAGAAGTTACCTTAATTGCACGGCCTTTTATGGACATGGAGTCCCAGCATTCTGTTTTGATGATGTCACGCAAATAGCACTTGGCTAGATTCTCCATCTCAATCTCCTTCCTTACCTTCAGGATTTAGGGTGCGTGGGGGGGAGGGGAGGGATAGAGGAAGAAGGATGTTATGCAAAATTAAGCAATTTTCAATGGGTCTCTGAAGTAAACATCACAGATGTTCTGCAATATTACTAGTACTCAGCACTTATAGACTGTAGCACTTTGAATCTTCAAAACACACTGTAAATATTAAACTAACATTTTACAGAAGAAAAAAGAAGAGAGGTAAAGTGACATGCCTAAAGTCGCTGTGGAGTGTCAGGGCTTAGAACTCAGTAGTTCCTGGCACAGACCATATTCTCTACATACATCTGGTTTTTAACTGCAAGCTATGTTTGGTACATAGGAGTCTGTCAGTAGAAACTAGCAAACTAAAGCCTAGGAATAATTATATTTAGTACAACGATAAATAAGTATGGAAAGATGTAGCTGCTATGTAATATGTCTTCACCAGAATTGCTGTCCTATATTCCACTGCTGAATATTTTTAAATAACCAACCAGATCAGTTCATTTCAAGGAGATTCTTTCTAATGTTATTTATTTATTTACAGTTGGGCAAACACATTTATTCTGTTTCTTAATTTAACACCTTACAAACTTTTCTGCTTGCATTTTCTCCTTTCGTGCTATCTCTCCTGTGCTTCCACCTCATACTCTCTTCCTTTTCACTCCTATAATTTTAAATATTTTCACCCTTTTCTATCATACCCTGGCCACTTCTTGTTCACTCTCCATGTGCAGCCTTTCCTGTTCTTCGATGTCCAGATTGAATTCCTGCTGGTCCAGTTTCTCAATATCAGGCACCTGTTCATTTTCATACATCATTTCCTGAATCTGAATTTTGTTTAAAAAATACAAGGAGCAAAAGTAAATTCATCTGAACATGAATAGAAGGAATACTATTTTCTAGCACATTATTAGAACTGTGCATCAGATTCTTCCTTTGAAGAATGATTACTTATTTTACAGTACTCTCAGTCTTCTGGCTGGGAGCATTTAAAAGAAATAGTTTATTTGCATTTTTGTACAGTTGTTTTAATTTATGTAACTTGAATACCTTTCATAACATGAGTATGAGTTTGCTAACTTTCTAAAGAGAGATTAGTACAGCGAAAATCACTTATGTAAATGTTATTTATAATAAATATCCATTTCTTTGATTTGACAGCAGGTATTTTTAAAGAGACACTGTCAATGGTGACAGACTCAAAATTTAACCAATCGTAAAATGAAACTCTCTTGCAAATCTTGATCCTGAATTATCAGTATTGTTATCTACATTTTACACATGGAGAGCTAAGCCACAGACATGTAGTGACTTGCCCAAGATCACAGAATAGGAGTGGCAGAGCTAGGAATAGAACTCAGATTTCCCAATTCCCAGTCCAGCGCTTAGCCACTGAATCAAAGGGCCTGTACAATTGAATTAAAATATGGACTATTGTTCAAATTCAGCAGTGCACTTTAGGTCATGCTTAACTTTAAGCACCTACTTAAATCCATCCTTGCCAGCAAAGCACTCAAGCCTTAATGCAGTGAAGCATCCCTATTCAGAAAAGGCATTTAAATATGTACTTAGCTTTAGCATGTATTTAAGTCCCTGTGAAGTCAAAGTTATACTTTAAGTGAACTTTAAATTAAGCATGTGCTCAAGTACTTTCCTGAATCAGGGCCCTTAGGGTGTGTCTACACTTTGAGTTTGGGGTGTGATTCCCAGCTTGAGGAGAAATACTCACACTCTGATCAAGTTAGCATGTTAAAAATAGAGTGTAGCCACAGCAGTGCATGCGCCAGGAAGGACTAGTCACTCCGGGTATGAGCCTTGGGTCTCAGGCAGGTACGTACTCAGGGCAGCTAGCTCCTCCCACTGTTTGTGCTGCTATGGCTACACTCTATTTTTAGCATACTAGCTTGATCAGAGCTAGCATAAGTATGTCTCCGAGCTGGGAATCACACTCCCAGTTTGAAGTGCAGACGTCATATACCCTTAGTTTGATTACAGTCAGAAACCTACTTAGGCGCTTTGCTGAATCCAGGACTATGATGCTGGACAATGCACAGCCAAAAAAATGTAGGGTGATTGTTTCAGGACCAAATTTTCAAGGTGCTGAGTTTCTAGTGTCTTTAACTCCCATGTACATCAATAGGAGCTAACAGTGCTGAATGCTCCAGAGGAGAAAGGTATCCACTTGCCATGTAGGGGCCTTTGTTTGCAGGATTCATTTCTATCTTAGCACCCTAACTGTTCCCAGCCTGGGAAGTCAGGCAGTGATGTGCACTACTGAACCAAACTAAATGCCAGCTAGTAAGGCATTGCCTTACACACAGCAGCCTGGAGCGGAGAGCAGCTTCTGTGAGTGGGTGGTGAGAGGACATGCAGGGGCCAGTGCACTAGGAGAAGCAATCTGCACAAGATTTAGGGCTGGCACAAATTACTTCCCTTTTGAAGTAAAGGGGAAATTCAAGTCTGGTTCCTGGCATGCTCCTAGTGCAGTGCACCTATATGCTGCACCTTGCTCAGGCCTTGTGGCCAAGCCCAATGAAGCCTAGAGCTGGTAGGTGTTATTTTAGTGCCCATGGAAGCAAACTAAAAGTGGCAGGTGGAACCAGTTTCCTTGGAAGCAATTTGTGAATGGTCTCAAACACTCACTGTTTTACGGAGCTTTTTAATTCCTTTTTTCAGCTCTTTCCTCTTGTCAGCAAACTTCTGGACCTCTTTTTTGATGGCCTGGGGTGCAATAAATATATGATTGAAGGAAGAAAGTGGAGGAGGAGAACAAGAAAAGAAATGAAATGACTAAACAGAATATTATCTATTGAGGAAACAAATCATGTAACCCCCCAATGGGATTATTGATTGCAAACAATACCCAATCGTCTTGTTGGGACCAATTCTGTAACTCTTATTCACAGGAATAATCCTAACTCACAGAAGAACTCCTCCTGACGTTAACGGGATTGCTCATGGCAGCAAAGATTTTTTTGCCTGGGGCATCCTAAACTATCAGACTCGTCTCTCAGGTGGTGGGCGAGGGAACCTCATACATAGGATGGGCTGTTCTGAATATATCGAATAAGCAGCCATGGACCTAATGTTGTGAATAATGATAATTACCTGTCCACATAAAAAAGCATTACTTATCAAAACAATCCCGATACAAAAATCTGTCATAACTAGTCAATTGGGAGGAGACTATGGCCTTTTGGAATCAAGTTGACAATGAATGAGTTTGAATGGAAATATACCAGTGGTGGACCAAACCCAGGAAGGAGTTCACCACCTGAAACAGGAGATTTGAAGTGTTAAAATTTAAACCAGAATTGAGTGCTGGAATATAAGAACCATGTGGGACACTGGGAAACCGAGTCAAACAGTCAGAAAAATGACTCGGTTTAATACTAGTATTCCTGAAGTGAGCAAAATGAGAGGATATCACAGTAAGGCAAGATGACATTCACATACAGTAGGAACACTCCTTGACAAAAAGGCAACACAAGTTTACACCAGTCAATTCACACATTATAAGAGCATGTTGTATTACAAACATGCTGAAATAACTATCATCCAGTGTTACGCACCTACCACGATCATGTTGGACAAGTAAAAGACATTCTACAGCAAGGTGCAGGATGTGCTAAACTAGGTTTATGCTTATGATGTTGTTCTGGTTATGGGTGATACGAATGCTCAAGTTGGTTTTGACAACCCTGGATACAAACATTTTACACAGTGAAAACCAGGAATTAAGGGGCAGCTAAACAACAGCAAAAGATTCATTCAACTGTGCAGCATGTATAATCTGTGCTTTTGGTGGACACTCGTAGGAAACACAAACTAACACGGAAGTCAAATAATGAAATTACCGAGAAACAACTGGATGACATTGCCATCAGCAGACAGTGGAGAGGATCATTGCTGGCTATTCGATCTTTTACAAGTGCTGATGTAGGAAGTTACCACTATCTTGTCATCTGAACAGTTAGAATAAAGCTGAAAATAGACAAGCTAAGAATAAAAGAGAGATGGTATTTGATGTGAAGAAACTGTTTGACCCAGAAATCAGGAAGGATTTTAAAATCCAGCTCCTAAGGGGATTTCAGGAGTGGTGGTTAATGAATCATGATATACTGCAACAATGAGCTCTCTTTAAAGATGTCTGCTGGGAAGCTGCCACAACTTCACAAAAAAGAGTGGATACAACCAGGCGCATGGAAACTGACTGAGGAAAGAAAAGCCTGAAAAAAGAGGCAAGTATAGGCAACATGACAAGAAGAACAATGTACACTACAACAGGAATATGTATAGAAAGATAAAGACATAAAGAAGTTATGTTGGATAGATAAGAAAGAATGGCTTGATAAAAAACAAAAGTAGCCGAAGAAGCATCAGTGAGAGGTGACTAAAACAATTTCAGATGTGTAGGCAATTTTTCATCACGGTTGCAGAGTCTCAGTGGTATTGTAAAATCAAAAGATGAAAAATTGTTAACAAGGGAAGTAAAACAAAAGAAATGATGGTGAAAACATTTTAATGAAATACTTAACCAGCCAAAGCCAATGATACTAATCGATGGAGTCAAAGAAGGTGAAGAATTAAATATGCCACTGCTAGAAATTTCAGAAGCAGAAATAGAGGAAATAATTAGGCAGCTGAAAAATGGCAAAGCACCCGATCAAGATAAGACCACTGCAGAAATGCTTAAAGCTAGGGAGGATGTGGTACTACATGAAATGAATAAACTTTCTAATACAGTTTGGGAGAAAATAATTCTATCCAGATGATTGGAAGAAAGGTGTGATCTATAAATTACCAACAAAAGGTGTGCAATAACTGGAGAGAAATAACACTACTCTGAGTATGTGGAAAAGTGTTCTGTAGTGTACAATTGAACAGAATCAAACTGAATATAGATGAAAATTTGCAAAATGAGCAAGTCAAAAAAACAACTACAAAAATCAAACCATGTCTAGATCACATCTCTATCCTCAGATGATTGATTGAGAAAGGTCTTACCAAAGAAAATTAGTCTTGAATGTTATAGATTTAACCAAAGCTTTTGACTGCATTCATTCAGAGTCACTATGGAAGATCTTGAGACAATATGGGCTTCCTAGAAAGATAGTGTCACCTGTCACGATGCTGTATGAAGGTTCAAAATACTGTGTAAGGACAGAAAGTGGAGAGACTGATAGGTTTGATATTATCACTGAAGTTTGGTGATGTTGCATTTTATCACCCCTTCTTTTCTGCATTGTGATAGATTACATGATGCAAAGAGCAACATCAAAGGAAGATACAGGAGTTATGTGGAATAGAGTAAAACTTCAAGATCTGAACTTTGCAGATGACATTGTTCTGTTGGACACAAGTGATGGTGCCATGAAAATGACTACCATCAATGTCAAACGTGAGTCTGCCAAACTAGGATTAAGATTCAGCCAAAAGAAAATGAAAGTCATGATTGCTGAAAAAGGCTGAAAAATGATGGTGCACAGATGATTGATAGTGAAAAGTTAACAAGCATGTATATCTTGGAGGCACAATCAGTGCTGACAGGCAATTTCATAAGGAGGTAGAAGGAAGAAGTGGAGCTTTTTCAAGATTCGCTAATATCTGGAAAAATAAGGAGATCCACACAAGAACCAAGACATAGTTATATAATGTCACTGTGATACCCACATTGTTATATGCTTCTCATGGGCTGTGGGTGAAGCTTCCTCTCAGTGAGGCTAGCTCCCCATCCCACCTCTTTTGCCTGTGGCCCTGCGCACACTCCATGCCCACCCCGCTCCAGGCCTCGTTCAGCCCCTTCCTTGCTTGCAACGTGCATCCTTCCTCTCTTTTCAACCTCCTGCTTCTGAAACTTGGCAAATGCCAGAAGCTCACAACAGTTGGGGTTGGACTAGATGGGGGTTGGACCAGATGACCTCCTGAGGTCCCTCCCAACCCTAATATTCTATGAACAGGAAATTTAACACATTCCACCAGAAATATTTGTGGAGAATACTTGGTGACCGCTGGCAGGATAAAGTAACTAACACTGATATATTACAAAAGACTGGTCAACTGACTGTATAGACACTGATTTGAGAAAGAAGACTGATGTGGTTTGAAAATGTACAAATGTAAAAAAAAATGTATTCCTAGACAAGCCCTTGACTAGATACCACCTGGCAGAAGATGGAAAAAAGGAAGACAAGAGATGACATAAGAAAACTATTGAGAAAGATGCCATTGCCATGGAAACAAATTATGATGGAGTAAGAAACAGGACATTTAACATACAGAGGTGGAAACGCTCGGCTGCTTCGGATGTCAGAAGATACAGAAGCATCTAATATAATCTAATAATCTAAGGTTTTAGAACCAGGTCCCTTTAGCATAACCTAGCCTTGTACTAGTGGATTCTAAAGGAAACAAAAATTTCCTCTGGACTAATTAAAAAGTGAAGTGAATTAACGGATCATATCCATTCTGGAAGCTATGGTGGCCTTTTGGGTTCTATAGTTTTGTAGATTGATCACTTAGAGGAAATTTTACAATTCCTCTGCACCTGAGCAACTCTGGAATTTGCTCCCTCCTTCCTCTTCTCCAAAGTGGATTCACAAGTTTACACAGCCCAATTGCTATTAATAGCAACTGGGTTGTGTAATCCTGTTGTCAGATGGACTCCATAATCTCAAGCCCTCAATCAGCCCTATGAGGAACAGTGCTCTTTCCTGAGATCACCCAGGAAGACAATGATATATGCCAGGCATTTCCTTTGCTTTCTCCCCTCACCTCACCTGAAAGCATCCATGATACATAGAGCCATAGCTTACGTAAGGATCATTCAACAGCCACATATTTATGTCTTTGAAAAATATACACACGAACAATAAAATCAGCAGTTACCAAGGTCACGAAGTTCTATATCTGTTCTTTTCCTACCCGTAGGCCTGCAAGGCATTTCTGTTTGTTCGTTTTTTTAAAAATGGACCTTCCTTTGCATAGGGGAGTACTCCAACCTTCGCCTAGAACAACCCCAGAGTCTTTCAGATTTACCTCACAATCCTAAATATTGATTTAACGATGCAGTGAAATTCAGTGTGATGGCTTTTGGGAAGAAGGGAGCTCATTTGCTTGGTTTCTGATACTGATCCATTTGTGCAAGTTTCTGACTCATATTTTTAAAATATCTTTCTGGGCTTTGGCAAAATCAGCCTGCTGCTGAATGGTTTCAGTTGTCATAGAGTCTTATTTATTATTTGTGTGATGCTGTATGAAGTATGGATGATCATTTATAACATTATTGATACCATTATTACAAGATTGCAATGAATTTTATAAGATATGTCATGTAAAGGTATCAATGGAAAAGTTATGATTTGCTAAATATGATACCCTGATCTATATGTATATATCATCTTTGTACTGTAGGTTCTGAATATGTGTGATACAGCTGCAACTAAAACTTGTGCTGTGCTACTAGCTGACACCCTCAACAGACTAGCATCAGCATTGTCCAGCCTGCTTGAGGGCCATCAAGGGCAATCAGCTATACAATGGCCCAGGGAGAGAAGCCAGAGACTATGCCCATGAGTCATCAGGATAGGTAGGGACATGCTTATAGACAGGGGCGTCCAAGTGCTTTTCCATGCCCATGTACTGTGAGCTGTGTTTGGGATAAGGCACATAGCAAAGAATATAAAAGGAGCCACAACATCTCCATCTTGTCTTCATTTTTGCTTCTTACCACTGGATCAACTTCTCTACAATTGAAGCTTTGAAACAAAGGACTGACAGACCCATCCAGATACTGGATGTACTCCAGAGGAACTGTACAAGACAAAAAACTCCCCAGTACTGCCGAGAATGTGATATATATGGACTTTGGAGTCAGTTGTATGTATCTGATTGCTTTGATCATGCAACATCTCTCTTCTTGTTTGTTTCTTTTATAATAAACCTTTAGTTTTAGATACTAAAGGATTGGCTGGCAGTGTGGTATTTTGGGTAAGATCCAAACATAGTATTGATCTGGTAATGTGGCTGCCCCTTTGGGGATCAGGAGAACATTTTATAAAGAGTATAGAGTTTTAAATAACTTAGGTCTTACTGGACCTAGTTGTTGACTGGGGAGCCAGAGACTGAAATGCAATAAAGGGGGCTGTGTATTTCTTTTTGGGGCTTCTTGATAACCAGTGTGGGGAATCAAAAGCGCTATTTGTGACTGGTTGGTGAATCTAACTTCAGTATTAGCCATAAATATTTGATATATTCATTGGGAGAATCTGCTCTCCTTTTTACAGCCTGCCCTGATCCTGGCATTGTCAGGTAGGCTATCCTATGCACATACGGATCACAATTTGTACTGCAGTGATGTGCAGAGGCCCATTGTGCTAGCCACTGTTCAAACATATAACAAAGAAACAGTCCTTGTCCCAAAAAGCTTATACTCTTGAGCCAAGATTTTCAAAAGCGATTAGTGACTTTGGGTACCCAACTTTTGACACCTTTAAGGGGCCTGATTTCCAGAAAGTGCGGAGTAGTCGCTCTCTGGAAATTAGGTCCCAAAAAGTGAGGCATCCAAAATCATAGTCATTTTTTAATATTTTGGCCCTGGTTGATGCCCGTTCTATAAAAATACCTTCTGTGCTTTCTGGCTGATCCAGGTCATTTCATCAGTACTGGCTACGTTCAGGTCAGGGTAGCTATCTTCATCTGTCACCTCCACTTTTGGCTTCCTCTGGAGTGTTTCCTGAAATTAAAATTTTAAGACAGGTATTTACACAGACCCATTTCCACAATGCCTCGTTCAGACAATACATATTCTACTCAATCCTTTATTCATACTTCACACCTTTTACAAAAGCTGCCTCAAATATGAATATTCAGAGAAAAGAAGAAAAAAATTAAGATTGCAGATTAAAGAATTCAGATAAATTCCTCAGGAGTCCTTCATCAGAAAATGAAATACAATGTTCTTCTCATCCTTTCAGCAACTGTTGTGTTAGGGCCTGAATCTGCAGACCCTTTCATCATGCATAATCCTGTTCACTCCAATGGTAATATGTACTTTAGTAAGCATGAAACCTGGAAAAACTGTTTTACATCATCACAATAAAAATAAGTCTGACTTTAACACATCCAATTTTCTATGGCAGATTTGAAAAGACCTAGTGAAATCTAAGAACATGTGAACGCCTTGTTCCTTAAAACTATTTTCATGAGAATTCTATCCCAGAAGTAAAATAATTAAACGATGACTACGTAATCTCAGGGTTTTTTTCTCCTTTCTCGTAGAAGCTCTCCTAGGGACAGATCACCATGTCAGAATACTCATAGACTCGTAGACTCTAAGGTCAGAAGGGATCAATATGATCATCTAATCTGACCTCCTGCACAATGCAGGCCATAGAACCTCACCCACCCATTCCTGTAATAAACCTATAACCTATAACTGGGTTATTAAAGTCCTCAAATCATGATTTAAAGACTTTAAGATATAGAGAATTCACCAGCAAGTGAGCTGTGCCCCATGCTACAGAGGAAGGCAAAAAAAACCCAGAGCCGTTGCCAATCTGCCCTGGGGGAAAATTCAATACACTTATTCAATAAGTCAATGAATTCAATAAACAATAAACTTTATAAATTTGTAATGGTGGATCAAATTTCATCTCAAGAATTGACTATCAAATCTTTTTTTCTCTGTTCCTTTTAAGATAAGAATTTTTTGTTCCAATTTTTAAAAAGTTTAAGACCTGAGATTCCATTTCCAAGGGTGATTCCAGTTGGGACTCTGAAGCAAAGTTCCACTCTGCCATGGACTTTAAAACAATATTTTCGTTGTAAATGGAGTTGTTCAGAACGGTGAGAATGAGCTGCCAATGAGCAGTAGCTTCCTTAATTTCATCCTCTCCAGTCCTGCTGATAAAAAGGGGAAACTGACATGTTTTCCTGTGTATTATGGAAAAGCTGGAAGAATCTGAAACTTTTTATTACAGTATATTAAGCTGATCGAAACATGGAGCTTCTGTCCCACAGGAAATTCCAATACAGATATTTCGACATTTGTTTTCACCCTGAAGTGGGACAAAAGGTCAAACCATTGAAATTTTTCACAGCATTAAAACTTCTGAAAAATTACAATTTGGAAATGTCAAAACATTTTTAATCAAAATGAAACGTTTAAACATTTCCAAATTGAAAAGTTTTGTTTCAGGTTGGGTCAACATTAATCTTTGCATCCTGCCTCTGCGGTGCCTCATAGGACTTATAGTGGGAATTATAGTTCCAGATCCCTCATAACTCCACTCCACACTATGGGCTCTGCTCCCCGGCTGGACTTCACCTCCCATGATACATTGTGGTCTCTCCCTGTGGCTGAGCCACTGTGGTGCCTCATAGGACTTACATGAGATCATGTAAGTATGGCTCCAGGAAGCCTCTCCCAAGTGGCCTATTTGGGGCTGGCTGGCAGAAAGCCCATATGTATGGTAATCACTGGCATGAAAGGAGATCTCTCTATGTCACTACTATCCCTACCACTCTCTACACATATCTTAAGTGCATCCATGGAGTGAACAGAGAGGCTCTCGGTGCTGGGTTGAATTTCAACCTAAATCTTTAATGACAGAATCATAAAAATATAGGGCTGGAAGGGGACTTCAGAGAACATCTAAGGCAATCCCCACTGCCTTCCCCACCCTCAGGCCCCAACTGCCTCCCCATGCTTCTCAGCCATCCCCCCAATGTCCCTAGGCCCTGCTGCCTCCCCACACTATTGTCCTGAACTCCCTTCTGTGCACCCCAGGTGGACTCCTAACACTTACTAGAGGCTGTGGGTGAGGAAGGGAAGCAGGCTTCTCTGTGCCCCCTCTGGCAGAGCTGTGCTGCCAGCCCGGCTTCCCTGCTCTGGGCGCCTCTAGTGAGGCTCAGCTGGAGTGCTAGCTGCGGTGCCTTTCCAGGCATGTCCCTTCAGCCACGCTCAGCCCAACTCCCACCCTGGCAGAAAGGGGTGAGAATGGGCTCAGGGGAGGGTATCCCAGAGCAGGAGGTTGAGGCAGAAGCTGGGGGCGGTGGCAGAGATGATTATTGGGGGGCCTGTGCCCCTGCTTGCCCCCCTTTGTGCAACCCATAGTTTTTCCTAATATCTAACCTAAATCTCTCTTGCTGCAGATTAAGCCCATTACTTCTTGTTCTATCTTCAATGGACATGGAAAATAACTGATCACTCTATTCTTTACAACAGCGCTCTACATATTTGAAGACTGTTATCAGATCATCCCTCAGTTTTCTTTTCTCAAGACTAAACATACCCAGTTTTATTGACCTTCCCTCACTCGTTAGGTTTTCTAAATCTTTTATCCTTTTTGTTGCTCTCTTCTGGACTCTCTATAATTTGTTCACAGCTTTCTTATAGTGTGGCTTCCAAACTGGACCCAATACTCCAGCTGAGGCCTCATCATTGCTGAGTAGAGCAGGACAATTACTTCCCACGTCTTTCATTCAACAGTCCTGTTAATATGCCCCAGAAAGATATTAATCTTTTTCACAATTGCATCACACTGTTGGGTCATTCAATTTGTGATCCACTATAAACCTCCCATCCTTTTCAGCAGGACTACCTCCTACACAGTTATTCCCCATTTTGTATTTGTTCGTTTGATTTCTCCTTCTAAAGTGTTGTACTTTATACTTGTCTTTATTGAATTTCATCTTGTTGATTTCAGACCAATTCTCCGATTTATTTAGGTCATTTTGAATTCTAATCCTTTCTGCCAAAGTGCTTGCAATCTCTCCCAGCTTGGTGTCGTCTGCAAATTTTATAAGCATACACCCCATTCTGTTATTCAAGACATCAATGAAAATGTTGAACAGTACCTAACCCAAGACAGGCCCCTGTGGCATACCACTAGATAAGTCTTCCCAGTTTAACAGCAAATCATTGATAACTATGCTCTTAGTATGGTCTTTCAACCAAGTGTGTACCCACCCTATAGTAATTTCATCTAGAACACATTTCTCTAGTTTTCTTATTAGAATGTCATGTGGGACTATGTAAAAAGCCTTACTATCAACATACAACATAATCAGCTTATATCACATATTCAGCTATCCCCCTATCTACTAGGCCAATAACTTTTCCACTGTAACCTTTCAACACTACTACATGCTTCCTTCTAAAGCTTAGTTACAACCACATATTATTACAACCAGTTAAGTAAACTCATCTCTATACACATTCCTATTCAACTGTATCACAAGGTCTCAAGAAAGGGGGTCAAGTTTTTATAGGTTACAGCTACCCTCCGTTTCTTTATGGATAGATAGAATGGGGATCGCAAAGCTTTTTTCTGTAGTGATATAGGGTCAAGGACCAATGAACTATAGTATTGTATCTTGAAATTTTTATTTGTTTTAATGCTGATAAAGGACTCAGATTTACAGCATAGGAGTAAGAAGTTTTCAGGAGGGATATGGCAAAATTAAATATGATTCTCAGTATTTATTTTTAAGTCCTAACAGTTTATTCAGGGCTGTACAAGACAAAAATATTAAGACAGCTCCTGCCCAGAGGTCTTGTAGTCTAGAAAACAGTCAAAAGACGGACAACATGCACTGGGGAAGCAGACACCCAACATGTAGAGGAACTAGTCACTATGTGTGTGTATATAATCTTAATGATTTTATATTCTTAACGATCTGTTGGGAATATCTCTAGGATGAGAGGAAGTGAAGTCAATATCCAAAGCCCATTCAATCCTTGGCCTCTCTTGTGTGACTGTCGAGAAGGAGCCTCAATACGTTTCTGTGAAACAACATCTGTTTTCAATTTCCACCACAGGAAAGAAACCACTTTTCTAATATTTATTCTGGAATAATCTAAAAATGGCTTAAGACCAATTATCTCCTAAAAGGTAACATTTCTTTCATTTTTTTTCTTTTTATTTACTCTTATGAATCAAAGTCTGTCTTCCCTGAGTTTTATATTTTAGCCTTAACTAGATAACTATACATCTAAGACCTGAACAGAGTCCTAAGGCTGAACTGCAGCATAGCTGGATGGATCAGCTTAGTCAAGTGATTTCAGATGATTAAACTGCCCAGGTCTGGTAACCACAGCCTACTGCTGTTAGGTTGTGTACTATCTGTCTGTACAGAAGATATTAAAACTAACTTTTGCATAATAAAACAGATTGCCTAAAGCCTTTAACTGCATGCAGAAACTGGTGTATTTGGGCACCAGTATTTACATCATCAGTATAATTGGTTCATTTTATACATACTTCCATTTCAAGCACACAAGGGTACCATCATCTACGCCACTGACAAGTATGAACTGGCCAGTCAATGAAAATGCCAAGGATCCAATTCCCTCTCCTTGGTATGAATGGCAATGCTCCCGAGCAACTGTTTCCTGAAAGAGTTACAGAAACAATATCAGGTCAGGAATATGTCACTAAATTCTGTTAACAGGCTCCCTTGTTTAAAACGCTCCCTTGTATTAGGATAAAACTTTATCCAAAATGTCATTAAGGAGTGTAAAAACCACTAGAATGTGTGGTTTTAAAAGTTGGGCCCACTTTTGACTCAGGCCTTGGAATAAGCTCCTAGGGCTGAACCATTAGGTTGATTTCTCAGATGTCATGATACATAGCAAAATTATCTACTGTAGATGTACTGTAGAAGAATGTAAGCAGCAAATGGTCTCGCACACACAACCTCTGAAAAGAAAAGCATCCATCATAAAAGTAAACATCAGACTAGTCAATTGTATAATCCAATTTCCTTTTCTCTTTAAGTCGAGCAAGTATTTTTCTGTACCAATTTATATTTGCTTTCATTACACTGATCCATGTGGTTACTCCCCACTTCTCTGATCAACATAGGTTTAATGAGGCTAATGCACTGATGCCTACCAAAGTAACAGCATCATGGATAAACAATACTCCATCCTTAGCCACTGATGCCAGCTGCTGGCTGTTGGGTGACAAATGGAGGAACCCTGGCACAAACTGGTTGCTTGGAATCTTCTTCTCTGATAAAATAATTGACATGTCTCTCCATGTTTTCTGTAAACCAAACAAAATATCAAACAGCAATTGAGATGATGGAAGTATCAACAGCTAGCTATATAAAACTGACTGATAATGCTGGCAGGTACAAGCAGGTTGTCGGAATATCTTTCACATATGTTGCCATTTGTAAGAGGTATGGGCTTGTGTGGGGTACCAGTGCTATGCTGATAATAGGTTATCTCACCCTCTCTATGTTATACTTAGAAATAAACAGCAGGATTTTATTTAGGGGATAAGGCAGTATGCTGTGTTTATTATAAATATAGAAAAGAAAAACATTTTAAAAAACAATTGCTTAAAACACACTTTTTTTTTTATACATACAGAGTTCTACAAGAGGGATATAATTACCAGTTTTTTGTTGCTCGTGCTGAATCACTGGCCATGTAATTCAGGCATGAGATTGGAGCCAGGCCCTTGTCGGTTGCGACACGATGCTTTTTGGGGTATGCAGAATGAGCCTAAAGTCCAGGGGTTTTTTCCCCACTTTTATACTTATCCATCCCCATTTGGGTCTATGGATTTTGTCATGTTAGATAGTTTCCTTGTTTGATGTAATCATCAATTACGTTTGAAGTTGTAAGTGTGACAACTTTCTTATTATTTTTTTTATTCCTGTCTTACACTTCGTCTTGTTTTCGTCCTTGGGTGATAACTCCCCTGTTTTCCGGGGGTTATTAGATTTTTGGCCATCTGGGTTGTAAAAGTTCTTAGAACAAAGACATTTTATTTTCTCTCCCTCCTGCCTTCGAAGGCTGAGAGCACTGTCTCAGGAATTATTTTCTTGCCGTTTTATTTTAACACTCAAACTGCATTTATTTCTTATTTATACTTACTAAAAATTATTACATTTTTATTTTATTTTATTGATGCCATTTTTATTTTTACCTTATTTACTAACTTAATAAAATCCTTATACTTACACCAATTTTACTAACACCATTTTACTAAAAAGAAAATACAAGGAATCTTCTTTGCCCTCTCACTGCCCCATGATTTACACATCAACCCATGTTTTTTATACGCATTGGGCACTTCTTTTTACTTGTAAATTATTCCAATCAGATTTCAGGATGTTTTCAAACATTTCTCCATAGATGTTTACAAGCAGGGCTTCAGTGTGTCATAAACGTTAAATCACAAAATGTTTAGGCAGGATGCACCCCCTCATATGTTCACAGGCAGTCAATTATCATAGTGGAGCCTGGAGTGTTATGAACAATCATGTGTTTGGAACATCCTTATTTGTAATGCTTATGCCCGGTCTTGTTCTCTTTTCCAGTGTGAGGATTTAACTCTTAAGTTTTAAATATGTTTCCATGGTCTGGGCCTGCTTGGTTCAGCCTACATCACAGTACTCATAGTGCTGGGGCCTACCTCTAGTTTCGGAAGGGGGAATGGTAGATATTTTAGGAGTTGCGATCATTGGAGGTACCTGAGCAGGAGCCCGTCATCTTAAAAAGAAAGAGCCTGCCAACCAGGCTTTCTTCATGAGGAGCCCTCAGTTTTGGGATTCACTCTCCCACTTAGTCTTAAATAGCACAAATCTGTTGACCCTCAGGGCATATTAGATAAGAGAATCCATCTCTTTCCCCAGGGCTTTGGGTTGGTTGGGATGTGCGGAGGGCTGGTGTTTGTGGGTGAAGTGGGCTATTTTTGTGGAGGAAGGGGTTGAAATTTTCACTTTTGGATGATTATTTTCTGGGTTGGCAGGATCTATTTATATGTGTAAACCTATCTGAAAAGCCACCTAGAGACCTGGACATGCACCTTTTCATGTATCATACAGATCCAAATAAATATTGCAGAAATCTGAAACTGAGCACCTCAGAACTACTTGAAATTGAGACAGACAGAAATTATGCAGATTGGCTCAGGAAGGAAATGAAGAGAGCGGCACATTCCCTAGATATCCATGGATTCAGAGGCCTAATGTCTAGTTCTTGCTCTTGAGAAAGAATTCAAAGAACAGGTGTCAGCCATTCTGCAGGTTTGTACCATTTTCAGAATATTGCCACACTGTGGTCATCGCTCTGGCGTGCTGATCTAATGCCTGGGATACACCTCAGGTGTTGAGTACTGCAGTGAGCACAATGCAGGTGCCATATAGGATCGATCTATTTTACTTTAAGCTAGTGGAGAATGATGCAATTTGCTAGGTGTCAGGTATAAGAGCTAGGTAGAAGAGATTTTGCATACTTGCTGCTGTGCTCATGCCATCCATTTCCTGTGTTGACAAGATTACAATATTTTACCTCCACCCAAAAAACAGCATCACCTTTTTGGTGAGATGGTATTTGCAGATGAAAGGTGCATGGTTGCAGTAGCCATACACGATGTCATCTTTCTGTCTCACTGCTGAAGACAGGGGGTATTCTAGTTCATACTGGTGCTTCTGAATGACACTGTTCTTTAGCAGTCCTCTTTCATCAATACACTCGTCATTGTCTATAGGATTGAAAGAGACAAGATGGAAGAGAGATAACTGATACAAGGGCAGATATTCCACCTTTAAAAATACAATGGTAGTTGTGAAAACCATAAGCCAATTTTAACGTATCAGCTAATCTCAGCAGGGAGAGAGTGTGGTCTAATGTTTCAAGCAGGGGACTGGGAGTCAGGAATCTCAGCTTTATCACTGACTCTGGATGACCTTGGCTAAATCACGTAGGCCCAGATTTTCACAAGAACATCTCCGTTTTTTGGCTCCCCAACGTGAGACACCTATAATAGGGCTTGATTTTCAGAGGACATGAGCACCCACAACTCCAGCTGCAGTCCATGGAACTTGCAGGTGGCGAACACCTCTGAAAAATAAGGCCCAACTTTAAGTGTTTAAAATTGGGCACCCACAACACCCAACATGAGTGGACATTTAAAGAAATATTGGCCTCAGTATCTGTGCCTTAGTGAAAGTAACTGGGTAAAGTGTAGTACTAACAAGTTTCTTTTACAATTTAGATTTACGTGATAAGAAAGTCTTGCATTCCATTTCCTTACCACTTTACATAACAAAGCCTTCTCCACAAAAGGTTTTGCTAGCAATTCATGCATAGACATAAGTAAAATGACAGCATTGTTGTACAAAAGCCCCATTTTGACTGTTATGTTATAGGGTTTATACACCATAAAACCACCAAGCTAGATGGCATGATTGACAGTCCCTAGCTGGGAGAGTCCCAGAATGTAAACTGCAGATTTTGACTACATATCAAGACTGTGGAGGAAGCTTGATAGAGCACCAGTCTGCAACATGCTTAGCTTAAGCCAGTCCATTAAAACCCTTTCACAGCCACTGAATTAATTTTCAAATTTTAAGAAAAATGTGATTAAGAATGTGTATTTTTCTAGAAATATCTGTCTCTATCTTTTAATTCATATGTACATTCAATTAAGGCTCAATGATTAGTCTTGTCATTTTGCATCCAATTCTTGGAGTCTGTGGTACTTGAAAGAAGTGAGCTGCTTTAAAAATGTTGTAACTTCAAGGATACCACAGGAATTCCACAAACACATGAAATTCCTATGGGCTGTGTTATGCAGGAAGTCATACTAGATGACTTTAATGATTCCTGATGGTCATAAAAATATGTGAAGCTACAAAAAAAAAAAAAAAAAAAAATCACTGATATTCCAATGTTGACCATTTTATAAATGCTCACATAGATAAATTACGGCCAGGATACATTCTGAAAACTCTTTTTGGATTGCTGTTCAGTTTACTGAAGGTCTAATCTCCTCCTCCCTTCCTCCAAATCATCAGTTTCCCCTTCAGTGTGATGGCCCAATATGTGCTCTGTTGAGAATCCACGACTGTAGAGATCTAGGGCCAGATCCTCAGCTGGGGAATGGAGCTAAGCTGATTTACAATGGCAGAGAATACTAAAATCTGCCTATAAAGTAAATCCTAGTTCCCTCCTGCCCTCAGCACTGTTCTTTGGTTTCACACCATGTTTCTTTGTAATATTTTTAAATGAGAACACAAGTTAAGTTTTTTTTTTTAAATTGTTGGGTTTTTTGCTATGCACTTTTATCTAGTGGTGCTCTGGGAAACAGACAGTTATTATTATTATTTGTTAATGTATTAAACTCTGACATTTTCATTATTAAAATACCTTCAATCCATAGTAATTTACTGAAGGACTGGTCAGATTAAATTCTCTCTCCCACCCTCCTCTCCTTCTGCTGCCCTATGGACATCTCACTGTTGCGTGGTGGCAACATAATAGCGGAGGTAAATCACAATCACCTCACTTCTTTCTTGCCTCCTGCACGCCTCAATTCATTTGCATACTGCAGTGCTATTTGATTAAATGAATCAGCTGAGTAAGGGAAGCCTACAGACAATCATACTAGAAATGATACAGTGGGAAGGTATATAGATTAGATAAATAAAACAGATTAGAGTGGTAGTGCTTTGTTCAAGGGACAACATTAGTGGGCACGCGACTCAAAGAAATGTCACACAAGGAGTGTATTTCAGTTTTACCTATTGTGATTGCTGAAGGCAGACAAAAGATTTCCAGTCTTGCTCTTTTGGTCTCTGGTGGACAAAGAAGTGCCATCACCTCAACTAATTCACTATCCACATCATAAATTGCAGAAAGGCCTAGGACTGCACTACTCATCACTGAAAGCAGATGGAAGACAACACTTAGGCCAGTTATTGCATCAAATTGTATTTGTTCCTGCTGGGATCCCATGCAAAGCACATTGGGGAATGATGATTGAGAACATGTCATAACATAATCATAAATCATATTGCACTTGCACTTAAGTGACTTTATTTAAATTGAGAAAATTGGCACAATTGGAGCCTGATTTTGCAAAATACCAAATACCCACAATTCCAAAAGAAATCAATAGGAGTGAAATTCTGAGATTTAAGATGATCTGATATGTTAAACGACCTCAAATCTGAGCATTAACAATTCTGGAGAGATGCTGCTGATAATCACTGGGTGAAACATGACTGGGCATGGAAACGTCAGCTAGCCATATCTGGACAGTGATGATGCAAATTTTGCAATTATTCCAGGGGATGTCAATTTAGACCAAATCGAATTCTCAGGGATGTTGCAATCAATGAAACTTCATATATGATCCATCCAAATGCTACCCTGGAATTCAAATAAAATTAATATACCAGCACAACATATTTTAGACTCAAAATTAAGACATGAATACACACCACTAATAACATTAATAAAATCAATGTATTATATACATATAAGGTTTCAACTCTCAGAAGGATCCTTTTCATGAGTTAAAGTAAATAAAGAACCAACTCAAAGACATATGGAGGAAATTTCATCTGTAACCTTGAACTAATTGCTTACTTAGACTTAAAAAGGATTTAAGCACCTGCTTAACTTGAAGCACATGCTTAAGTGCTGAACAGGGACAGAGTAAAGCATGTGCTTAAGTGTTCTGCTGAATTGGGGCCTTGATGCTTTATGAACAGACACAGTTAATATGGCCAGTCTGCAAAGGGTTGTGTTTGCTTATTACATATGGCTAATCCTTATTAAAAATCATCCTTCATAGCAAAAGAAAAAAAAAAAGGGAAGCAAGTCTATATCAGGCTGAGATCAACTCACACTGAACATTTCAGCTTAAGTGCAGGGTAAAGGTGAATGAAGCAAAGCATTAAATCAGAGTTCATCACTGAAATAAGAGCATTATGCCTACATTTATCTTCATCACTGGTGAATTAGACTTTGCTGTTAGCATTTGAGAACAGTGGGAACAGAGTTTAAACAGTGTACACTTGAAATCCTCCATTCTATCATTTCATCTTTTTCAGTATCAATCAGCAAAACTAGCAGTTCCACCAGTCCCCATGGTCAAGTGATGTATGATGGACCTTTGGGATAGTGCTCAGTACTTGGACATAGGATAGCCAGACTTGCTATCAGTCCCAGTCCCTCACTTACTGGACCAAAAGGGGCTAGGAGTGGTTTGCTGGCACCATTCTCATATTCTTGGGCAGGTAGTTGGAGTAAATGCTTTATTCTGCTCATCAGTAACACCTCTGGCCTATGATAGGGAAGACACACTGGTGGGAACCAAAATTAAAGGAAAAAAAGGTTAGGGCCAGGCCAAACTAGGTGGGAACAAGACTTTTACACACAATTCTTCTGAATCAAAATTAAAGTCAGTGAGAGAGGCTGTCATAGCAGCAAATATACTTAAACTGTTGGAGCCTTGGATGGCACTGGCAGGATGCTCAAGGCTTATATCTGAAGTTGCAAGTGTAGTATACGTATAGCCTGAGGCAAAGGTATCTAGGTTATGGAGGAAGCTCTCAGAATACAGGCTTTAAAACTGCAATAAACGCTGTAATTTAACTGTATCTTCTAAAGTGTATTAGTTCAGAAGAGTGCTGTAGTTTGATAAGGTGCCAAATACAAAGGACTACTGCACCTCAGAGACTGTTGTAGACAGTCACCAGAAAAACAAAAAAATGCAACAAGATGGCATTTATGAGGAAAAAATACATAGCACCATATTCAGAAGTAAAGTGACCAGTGCTGCAATCCTTCACCCCAATTCCATCCTTGTATTAAAAACTTTAGTTTCTAAATAACATCTATTAAAGAAAAGCTTCAAAAATTAAGTTTTGCCACCATTTAAAACTATTACTAAAGGCACCTAATGAAAATACAATGTAATGAATATTACATTCTGTTACATATATTACCTAAGTATCCAAGAACCTGGAATAATTTTGAGGGTCGGGCATCTAAAATAAAGATATGTCCTTCTGCAGCTCCTGTTATGAGGTACTGACCACCCTGATCATATCTAGACAAAACAGAATTCCACTTAAATACAGTTTTTGTCCGTGACAGTCTAATCACGGTATTTCACTTGAAACAATTCAATACAAAAGACCACATTCTGCTCTGAGTTACTTTCATGTAACCCTGCTGAATTCAGTGGGGTCCGTGCTGTAACAGAGATTTAGCCTGTAGAGTTTACTCAGCTAGGGTCTGATCCATAGCCGGTTGAAATCAAAGGGAGTCTGCTATTTATTTCAGTGGTCTTTGATATAAACCTAGTAATATTACACAATAGCTTATTTTAGTTACATTACTAAATCTCTCATTCCTTTTAGTCCATCTCTTTTTCAGACTTCTAACCAGACTTCATATATTATATGCTCTCTGTTTCTGTGGTATTGATGCACCTTTGAAATCAATTACTCAATATGTGAATTGTTAATGTTTTATTTAGAGATAATAATGAAGAGATATCACACATGATTTTTCAAGTAATAGGTTTTTTATGGTTTAACAGATTCAGTGTAATCCTATTTATTAAAATGTTAAAGTAGATTAATGATGATCTCTACTGATCACTATTAAATGATTACATTTATTGAAATCCACCAATATAAAAGCACTAGTGCTAACTGTCTAGGAATAATTACATTTGTTAAATGTTAACAAAATAATAATAAATAGTACTAGAAACATCTAGCATGTGAGAAAGAATAGCTCAAAGCTTTAAGCATCAAGTTTGAGATGCCTCCATTTCCTGGAACCACAGGTTTGAATCACTGCAGGACTGATTCACCCCTTCATCCTCCCAAGTTAGATACATCGAGTTCCATGTAATTACAATGTGTGGTGATCTGTCAGATAGGACCTTATAAACTAATATCTTTCCTGCTCGTTGTGGAATTTTTCATAAGAATATGGGTTTATTTCATTGCCCTCAGCCAAAGTCCTTCTCCACCTACTACTGTGGAGTGCAGTGGTTCCCAACCTTTTAGGCTTAAGGGCCGCAAATATAATTTTTTACAACCCTGAAGGGCCACCACTCTATCAGCTCATAAAAATGTATTGACGTACACACCATTAAGGACTGCAAATCACTACATATTTAAAGGAAACATTTTGATGCTACTGTGCTCATTTTTACATTCACTATTTTACACCTACAAATTACTCGCAGTATGTCACATACTTACAGACAAAGCACTAGTGTAGATGAGTGACTGTCACTACACACTGAAACACATGGACTGGCAGCTAAGTCACGGTGGGTGGCCTGCTAAGTGCAGGCCAAACCATAAGGCACTACAGCCAGATGGAAGGAGTTCAGTGAGGAGGCTGCCTCCTTACTGATCTCGCATCCTGTAGCCCGGTGTGCTCCAACTGGGTCCCTAGGCAGTGGCTCCCTTCTGCAGCCAGGGGGACGGATGATCAGTACTCCTCCCCCTCTGGCTCCAACAGGGACTCCAGCGCCTATGGACCCAGGCGGAGCACTTTGCCTGGCTCCCTACAACAGCCAAGGGGAGAGGAGTGCTGATCTCCCGTCCCCTTGGCTGCAGCAAGGGTCCTTAGGCAGCAGATTCTTTCTGCAGCCAGCGGGAGAGGAGCCATGGGCCACTTTGAAAGACCCTCTGGGCCACTTTTGGCCCCCGGGCCACAGGTCGGAAGCCAGAGGTGTAGTGTGTCTGCACCTGCTGTCCACCTGGTTGTTGCACTCCATTCCAGGCAGAGGTCGCTGCATTCAACAATGAAGTGATGCCTACATGTCTATATCTGTAAATCACTTTTGGATGCTACAGGATGACGGGTACCACAGCATGTTATATTGTCATCCATTATTCTTTTCATGAATCTAGTCCACAGTGTCTCATCTGACATTCACAATGTTCTTGACTTGAGGAACATGGAACAAATTGTAAATAGACTTTTCAACAGACACATTGCTCAGGCTACCTGCTGACAATACCCTGCACTCTGCTACTACATACTTACAGTAGATGGTGAACAGGTAAGTTGGAAAGAAGAACTCTGTGAACCACACGTGGCGTTTCAACTTTGGTAACATCAATGAAATAGACATGACCCACTTTGGTCCCCACAGCAACACTGTAGGAGGAGGGGCAGCAAACCATAGCAGTTGCCTAGTTAAACAATAAAATACACTTAATTATATCATGACATCTTACTATGCAACTTGCTTTACTATGCAAAGTTTCCTCCAATCTGAAAAACAGCAACAAGTGATCTATGTAAAGAAAATTCTGACTTGGTCAGGGTCACAAAAAAATCCATTAAAATATTATGCGCTTTCTTTCCCGTGAATGTCCTACTAGAAAGATCCTTAAAGACCATCCTCATTCCCATCCAATGGTCTACACACCCCTATCCTCAAGGCCTATCATCATATCCACAATCAGGCAGTGTTCTTCTAAATGAGAGGTTGGATGATGGGTAGAGTTGGTCAGAGAAAGTTTTTTCATCCCATGAAAAATTTTGAGATTTCAAAATAAAACATTTCATCCCAAATCGGGACCACGGGGACATAATGTGCAGCTTGCCCAGCAATTCCAGTCCAGGAAAGCAAGTGATTGGGACTCAAACCTGAGCCTCCTTTATAGCAGTACAACCTGTATAGCAGTCCAACAGATTAGTACTAGGCTGATGCAAGAATATAAAACAATTTAACTGAGATTTGAAGATTCTTTTAATGCAAAAAGCAAAAACTCAGTTGTAAAATATTAAACATTTTAAAATCAAAATTGTAGCTCAGTATGACCAGAGAGAATAATTAAGGATCCATAGTGAAAGCAAGGAATTTAATATTCTGCCCAGTGAGTAAATGAATTTGTTAATGTTTGAAATGGGTTAAGTAACACTTTTCTTGGAGCAGTTCCTGTGAATGGGTAAACAAATAGTTCATGCAAGGAGTTTCCTAGTACAATCAAATCATCAGACCCTTTGCGACAGTCAAGGGCTGTGGGGCAAAGATGCTACAGGGCTTGGTTTAAATTAAATATCAGGAGAGAAATATACAAGTAAAAATAATAAACACAGCTATAGAAAAGAATAAAAATTGGATTAGTTGGTTAAACTGTCACAGTATTTTGTTGTATGATAACTTTACACATGAACTTACATGATTTTCAACCTGAATCATCTGACATAATATTTTAACCTGAGATCCAGGCAAAATTGTGGTGCTATATATCAGTCTTTAAAAAGATGAATGTAAAAAGTGGAATTATTCAAAAACAAATTCAGAACATATCTAATATACACAGTTGTGTTTAAAGGAAAGGAAGTGTTCTCTAATGTCTAGAACATGGGACACCTAGGTTCTGCTCCTGGCTCTGCTAACAACGTGTTGGACATACTTAACCTTTCTGCGCTACCGTTTTCCCAGGTGTAAAATCCAGGCACTGGGGAGACATCAGTAATGCCTATAAATCACTTTAACACCCTCAGATTGAAGGTGCTGTGTAAACACAAGCTTTTTGTTTTTCATTTAGTACAGAATACACCTCATAGAATCATAGAAGATTAGGGATGGAAGGGACCTCAGGAGGTCATCTATTCCAAAGCAACACCATCCCCAACTAAATCAGTGGTTCTTAAAGTGGGGGGCGGGCCCCCCTAAGTGGGCACGAGATGGATCATGGGGGGCACGGAGCAGGGGATAGAGCCGGTCCAGCTCCACGCTCCCCAGAGACGGAAGCAGCTGCCGCCCACCTCCTGCAGCAGCGGCGGGCTGCTGGGCATGGTCCCTGCGCTGCTGCTGCCCTTGCGCTGCTCCTGCAGCTGCTGCCCCTGCTTCCTGCACTGCTGCCAGTGCTCGCTGCTTCCCATGTTGCTGTACCATGCTCCCCGCTTCCCGTGCTGTAAGCCCTGTTTTTTTGCTGAAAGGGACGGTTTCGGGGGTGGGGAGAGCGATCGTTAGGGCCTACAGCACAGGAAGTACCCCCCTAACAATCGCCCCCCTTTCCCCAGAACCCTCCCTTTCAGGAAAAAAACAGGGCCTGCAGCGCGGGAAGCGTCTCTGTTTTTTTCTGAAAGGCCCCCCCCCTTTCAGAAGGGAGAAAGGGGGGCGTGATTCAGGGGAAGGAGGTGCACCGCAGTAATTAGGTCGCTTTTGCATGTCCACATTACCCTCCTTGTGTCAGTGGTGTGTGTCCTCACCAGGAGCGCTTACACCCATTTAATTGTCAATGTGGGGCACTGTGGGATGGCTTCTGAAATGCTGCAACAGGCAATGAATTGACCTAACTACATCAACCTACATGCTATGCCTCTCGTGGAAGTGGAGTTATAAAGTTGGTGTGGTAGGTGAGTTACATTGGTAGGAGTCACATTTTCGTGTAGATACTTACAGAGCTAGGTCAACGTAAGGGGCCTTATCTCGACCTCACTCTGTAGTGTAGACCAGTTCTTTGATAAATAAAGATTATTCAAAGAGCAAAAAAAAATTGGTCTAGGAAATTGTACAAAGAGTAAAAATGCCTCAGTATTAGAGAGACAAGGTGGGTGAGGTAATATCTTTTATTGGACCAACTTCTGTTGGTGAGAGAGAAGCTTTCAAGCTACACAGAGCTCTGCTTCAGGTCTGGGAAAGGAACTCCCAGCATCACAGCAAAATGCATGGTGGAACAAATTGTTCAGAATCAGTAGTTAGCACATATTGTAAGGGCCATTCAAAGTAGAGTGGCCCGTTAACACCTCTGCAGTCATACAACCAAAAGAGGGGGTTAGTGGGTTACAGACTCTTGTAATAAGCCATAAATCCACTCCAACATCCCTGTTCAGTCCATGATTTTTGGTGTCTAGCTGAGTAATGAATTTAAGTTCCCAGTCCCATCTTTTAAAAGTGTGCAGATTTCCTTTGATGATGAGGACTGAGAGGTCAGATATAGAGTCATCATTTTGTGAAAGTGTTCACCCACAGGTAATACGATGTTTTTGTCTTTTATGATTTTCCTGTGTGAGTTCATTCGAGAGCATAGTGATTGTCTGGTTTTATGCACACAATTGTTATTGAGCCATTTAGTGCACTGGATGAGGTATACCACAAGTTGAGATAGGCATGTATAGGATCTATGGATCTTGAAAGGTGTGTTGTGGGGGTGTTGATCATTGTAGCAGTGGAGATATGTCTGCAGTTTTGCATCTGTTCTGCTAGCAGGGTCTGGTGTCTTTTCGAGTTGGTGTGTTCTGGTCTGTGGGGAGCTTGCTTTTGATGATGAGCTTGGAGAAGTTGAGAGGTTGTTTGAAGGCCAGAAATGGGGATTCAGAAAAGATTTCTTTCAGGATGGGGTCCCGATCAAGTATGGGTTGTAGTTGATGATATCCCTTATGGGATCCAGTGTGGGGTGATAAGTGACAACTAGTGTTGTGCAGTCAGGGATGATTTTATGTGGGTATACTTGGAAATCTGAAATATTTGTGGTTAAGGTAAAATTTAGATGCATGTTATTTGAAAATATTTGCCTAGAGATACACCATGAGGGCTCTAAGTTCAGACATGCTGCTCTTTCTTTTGCTCTAACCTAAGGCATAATGGGGAATTGTTAAGTTTTTAACATTTTAACATTTTTTAAAAAGTGAATCTCTCTCCAATCCCTTTTATTTTGTTGTTTAATGACAATGAACAAACTTTCATCAAAGATCTGCTAAACCAGTTCTATTGCACGTACTGCTCTGGGGTGAAAAATATTCCAGATGATTTTTCTTTCTGTAATTTGTAAGTATCAACCACCAAATAGTATATCTATGCTTCAATATTTAATCTGTGAAAAAAGCATATTTTCTTGGAACTGGTGTGATTTTAGTGTTTTGTACATACGGTAAGGGGTGTTTTGGGCATGTTCCTAGCAGAGCACTGGCTTGAAATTTTTTAATCTCTACTAGAATATTTTATTAATTAATTTTTATTGTTAGTGACAGAGGTAGTTATTTTCAGTAGCACCCACACTGTATATATAAGCTTCCCAAACTGAAAATGAAAGCAGGGCCCCTACCCAAAGGATCTTTGTATCAAATTAGTTCATTCAACATTTTTTATTTAAAAGTGAATCGTAAAGTTGGTTGGTTGGTTTGATTTTTTTAAAGACCAAAAGAGCTTTGTAAGGTTTCAAAAGAGTCAAAATAGCTATTGTTAAAATGTAATTAACAGTGTACTGTATTTTAACAAAGTTAGAGGCAATTATGACCTTGAGATTCTAATGAAGTGGGACTGGAGATTTCCTAGTTTCTCTGCCAGAAAACATAACATCAAGCATGAAACAAAGATCTGAATTCAACTCTAAATCCTGTCATTCTTTGGTTATCAGCAAGAATTCTGGTTATTCTTTACAAGAACAGCATTTCTTTTGGTTAACAAAAACTTCTTCTAAAGTGTCATGAAATCCACTGCTCTGAGTGAAAATGATTAAGATCCTGATCACTGAAGACCAAAGCAAACATGAAGCCTTTATTACTCATAACCATTTGGGAATATTATTTTAAATTAAATTTTAAAAGATTTATAATTTCCTTTCCTTGGTCTTCTTAGTCAAGACTGTCATGGAACAGTTCAGCTGAATGGTGGACAAGGCTAGACTATTGCTGATTAATAGTTTTGAGTTTTCAGATATTTTGTAAAATATGGCCAGCTAGAGTCAAGTGAAATGCACTAGCTGTTCCTCAGCTGGTGTAAGTCAGCACAGTCCATAAAGCCCCCATATTTTGCAGATGGAGAAACTGAGGCACAAATTGGTGATGTGCACAAAGTCATCCAGCAGGCCATTGGCAGAGCCAGAAATAGAACCAAGATCTCCTGAATTTCAGTCTAGTACTCTATTCACTAGACTAAACCAAACCTGAAGAGACTTCTGGTTTTTTGCAATGGAGGATCCTGGGAGATAGCACAGAGCTAAACTAGGTGAAGCGACTGAAAATTATTGAGATACCAACACAACCAATGTTTTAAAAATTACGTTCTTTAAACCATATAAAAATGTGGCCATCTGTGTAGTTGTGGGCCTGGGCATGAGATCCCTGAATCTGTGCGATCTTTATGATCCACTGGGCTTTTCAGAAACACATTTTTCAGCACTATTAAATTGGTAAATCTTAGGCATTTTTGGTATATATTTTTCAAAAATCTATTCTCAATTTTTTTATTCGTTGTCTTTTCTTAGTTTAAATCTAAATTTCCAATAATTTGTACCTGTGTATTCAGGCAGAGCTTGCTGATGCAGGTTCCATCCTCCAGCAGCCAAACATGCACTTCCCCTGAAATTGCTGCAGACTGTTAAAGAAGAACAGACTGATTAGAGTGGAAAAAATGGACTGGAAGTGGGCAGTGGCTTTCTATGGAAAATAAACCAGGCTGATGACTGGCCATACCAGCTCAAGAGATGGTGGTTTAGCTCTGAATGATCACAGCAGCGTCACACACAGTGCTAATAGTCAAATTCTTTGAAAGGTACATCTATACTGGGAAAATTTGTAAGCATTTTTGCACATCAGCATAGCTCCAATGATAGTGCTCTGAGCAGGATTAGATAATGCACTGGTAAGATATGAGCCTGATCTATACTAGCACTTACACCCATTTTAGCCAGCAGTGCAGAAAAATGCTCACAATTTTTCCTGGTAAATGTATCTGAAAGAGAGTCCTTGGTCTTTGGACAAGAAAAGACTTACGTCATAAACACGCTCAGCACCTTGCCTCTAATGATTTAGATCTTCAGAGTACTGTACAAATATGAACTAATTAACTCTTATAATTCCCCTTGGAGGCAAGTAATGACTATCATCCCTATGCTAAAAATGAGGAGACCTGCACAGGCAATTCATCAGCACCTCAAGGCTCCTTTATGCTGGCTCTCTGGGGACATCCCTGGCAGGTGAAGAATCAGTGTAGCAGGCGGGACACTATATCCTGCAGAAGTCCCTAGCATAAGGGGAATGTCAGGGTGTTTCCATGATGAAGGAGGCATAGCCAGGGCACTGCTATGCCCTGGCTGTGGACAGCTGGGCATAGGATAGACAGTCTCTCAGGCTGCTCTAACCTGCACTGAGGGCTGAAGAGGCCAGTGGGATTCCCAGCACAGGTGTGGTGCTAAGGTGCCAGAAAGCCACCTCCTTCAATTTCCATTCTCTGTACTGAGCCCACCTCCAGCACTGTTATGAACTTGACCCATATGGAGTGACTTTTCCAAGGCCACATAATGAATCAATAGGAGAGCCCATATTAGAGTTTAGCAATCCATGGCTTAACCACATTGCTTCTAAGAACCCAAGGCTAGAGTCTGATCTCCATGACACTAACCTAGATCTGCAATAACTCCACTCACTTTAATGGAGTTACTCTGGATCTACACTGATGTAACTAAATATCAGAATATGAGCCCCAGTCTCTGCAGCACATCTGCTTCTATGCTCTGTATGTCGTCATAGCAGCATTTTGGTTACCTGTTATTCCTATTCAGGATAATCACTATTATGTAAAACAAAGGAGAGAGTTCCTCACCACACAATATTTGTTCCCTGGAGTAAGGAAATCAGCTGACAGGAAATGATCATTGCATGCATCCAAAAGTTTGATGACTTCCTCATTCTGAGAAGGTTTGTAGACATAGACTGATCCCTGACAAACATAAATGATAATCCATCATTTGGTTATAAAGCATTCAGTAAAAGTCCTCAACCACATCAACAAAACACTCCCCATCTTTCTGAACTTTGCTCTTTGAACATTTACAGCTGCCTCTGAACTGAAGAAAAAGACTCAGCTGATATAAATCAATATAGTTCCCCTAAAGTTAGTGAACTATTTCAGAAAATGACTGAAATAGAATTAAAGCAGACTCTATTTTTTTATTTCAACAACCAATAAAGCATTTTAAAACAAAGTAATATGCCCTCAAAGAGGCTTAAATCTGAACATCTCAAAGCATTTAGGAAATATTTATTAATTAATCCTCATGGCACCCTAGTGAGGTAAGCATGCAATATTATAATCATTTTACACAAGGGGAAACAAAGGCACAGAGAGGATGAGTGTGAATGACCACAGTCACTATGATAGTGCTAGGAACAGAACTCAGAAATCCTGATTTGCAGTCTTTTGCTCTCTCCTCTTACCCAGGATATTATTTTTTTCTCTCCTGTGCTATGGTTTTCACATTAAAAATATCAAAACCTTTGTAGAATTAAAAAAAAAGCCAACTAAAATGATACAAGGACTGGAAAATATGACTTCTCAGGAGAGAGAGAACATACATTTTCCTCTTCCTTTTCTGAGGGAATTTAATTATTCCCTTAGGCCTCAATCCTGTACAGATTTATGTACATGCTTCAAGTAGTCCCATTGGCTTCAATACTTCAGTGCTCACCAGTAAGTCACAGAATCATACATAAGAGTCAGGTAAAAATTATATGGTACAATCCACCATCTCCCTCTCTCTCTCACACACACACGCACACACACATACTGGACCAAATTCACCTCTGGTGTAATGCCATTGACTTTAGTGGGGTTACACTAGGGATGAATTTAGCTCAGTAAATAAAAGTATTTACATAATACTGTTATCACATACTGTACCTTGTCTGTTTCTACTAGTAATGTGTTGTAGTCAGGGGAGAAAACGAGGCTGGTTATAGGTTCTGATACATCAAGGCAATCTTCCATCTGATAGTGTGTGCCTTTGATTTGGTAACAGTGCACAATGCCATCCTAAACAGAAGAGAGAAACAGAAATACAAATCAGAACTAGACAACTTATCCTAAACAGTTACAGCAAAACTGCACTGTGAGAATATATGAGAAACCTTGTGGGAACAGCGAAGTCATGATTCCACTGAGTTCTCTCATCGTTGTTTTTATTAACTTTTAACTTACCCATGTGTATGGGACACCTAGACTGAAATACTGCAGGATGCCAGAAATGAAGAGAAGCTAAAACATTTCTTAAAAACCTAGACTTGAAAATAATTCAAGTTTAATTGCAGGGAAATAAATTCTGTTATCAGCTGCACTATGTACCCCCATTTGATTTCACTGAAAATGCACAGGAGTAACACAAGCAGAATTTGGCCTACTGAGTTTTTGTTAAAGCATAACCAAGAAAGGTATCATGAAGTTATGTCATACATAAAAGCAGAGTTGGACTTCTGAGCACAAAGCAACTGGGCAGTTATCTTGGAAATTCTCTTTCTCCTTTTCCATTCTATGTCTTTCACCTTCTCCCCCATCTCTTTACAACCTTTGAAGAGTTCTCCAGGGGAAAGCTCTTTATCAGCTGCCTACTGTTGTTAAACACTGGGAGCTTACTCACTACTTACTTATTAGACTATGAAAAAATGGATTCCTCCCCTCCAGATTGCTTGTCCCAGATCTTAAACAGCAAAACATGTGCAAGAGAGATATTGTCTAGTCCTACAGCTCTTTGCTTCTTCTCACTTCTCCTCACGCTAGGACTCTGTGAGCACATTTCACATTTTCACTTGAACATGTTTCGGTTTGGGTTTTCTCACAATAGGCCTGGTTCAGGGAATGATGGATGCCTTACACTTCCAGCTGCATATAGTCCATCCTTATGATATGCCATGGCAAGCAAAACAGGTTTTTGCGTTCCCTTCCGTTTGTGTTCTGGAAAAGCAAAAACAACATAACATAATGTTTTAAAAAACGGCTTAGCTCTTAAATATCTCAGTGAATGTACTGTTTGTGAAAGATGCCAGACTGGAAACCGTAGAGGCTGCAAAAACTACAGCACAGACAGCACAGTTAACTCCACATTCCCCAGCAATGTGCCTCAACCTTAATTTGAGACGGATTATATTTATTGGTAAGGAAGTAGCTCAATCTAGCAAGGAGAAGGCCAGTTAGTGTCAGTTGTGGTTGTGACTTTTGTGATGTAGACACCTGTCCACTACAAACTGAACTGACATTATCAATTTATTTTGCATAGGCCAGTAAACAGTCACCAAGACATAACAGATTTTTTTAAAGTTCCCCAATAGTAATTGAGAAAGAGTGCCTAACACAATGTTTGTGCTATATAAGCAACAAATCATTTTCAGTGGTTCTAAATAAAATGTAGGGGCCTGAGTATGCTTTCACATCAGTGTAAACTAGAATTAACACAAACCAAATAAGTCCAGTTTCATTGTCTTTGTGAAGGCTGTCAAAATGGCTTTCCATTAGTACCAATTATGTTGATGATTTTTGTGATGTAAACATCTGACTCATGCCATTAACTTATCTGAATATCAGTATCCTTCTAGCCAGTGCTCTACCTGGGCTGGATTTGTATTGACATGTATTATGACTCCCAGCAGCCACTGGTGCTGCCTAAAAAAATCAATTAACTTCTTTTAAACAAGTGAATACCTTCCTTTTGAAAAGCATCCTCAGAAAGAAGTGATAAGGATCGAAATGTTGTTCGCCTCTGTTCTGCATAAAGAAAAAGAAACAAATTAAAGTGTCAATTATATTTCATTTAGCTAATATATGAATGTTGCTGTGACACTGGCAGACTGGTCAACTGGTGTATGACACATAACAACTTAACAGAAGACACTGAAATGGTAAACAGGGCCATTCCTTTAGATAGTTATCTAAGTCATGTTAAGTAGACTCGAATCTTTAACATGTTTGCCTGTATTGCTAGAGAATCAAGAGTAGATGGTAATTATTTTTGTCTATGTTTACCTATATCTTGTTAGATGTTTAACATTATGATCTAATTAGCTTGTAGATGCTAAAATTCTGTTCCTGTCTCATAATGCTTCATTACTGTATTCTATTGTTCAGAGATCAAAAGAGGATATTATCATTTAGATAGGATTTGTGGTGTAATAATATTATTGTTCTCATTTCTCTTTGAAACTTGTAATTCCACACAGTAAACTACCTGTGAACTATTTTAATAATTTGAATGGCTATGACTTGATGTATTGTCTGAGAAAGGATCCATTGAATAGAGATCAAACTGTCAGCTCACTTTCATCAGAGCCCATGTGGTAGGATTACCTGTCAGCATGCTGCTGGCTTCAACTATAAAAGCAACTTCAGGCCTGATTCTTTTTATCTCAGGTCTGCTTAAACTTTGACAGGGAAAGTTTAAGCCACAAGACTGAGGTCTCCAGGTTTACTTTGGATTTACCCTGGAATTCTCATGGAAGAACTTGAACAAACTACATCTGAACTGCCTATCGGACTATAAGCTTTTAAATTGATTCCAGAAAGACTTTTACAAATCAGCAGCCTCACCATCTCTGCTATAAAACTGATCTAAAAACTTTACACACATTTGTATGTACATTGATCTCTTAACCATATATACATCTCTTTCTTTTTTTTAATAAATCTTAAATTGAATTAATAAGGATTGGCTGTAAGTGTGTATTTGGGTGAGATCTGACATGCTTATTGACCTGGGGGGAACATGTCCGGTCTTTTGGGATTGGTAGAACTTTAAGCATGATGAAGAAAATTTTCAGTAATCTCGCAGTATATTAGATTTGGCTTTCTGGATGGGAGCCAAAGACTGGATTGCTTAAAGGCATTTTGGCTTCTTGGTAGCCAGTGGGTATTACAGAAGCTGTTTGGTTGCTGGCTTGGTGAATCTAATTATAATAAACCACCAGTTTTGGGGATTGTCTCCGCTATTTCTTGCAGTTTGCCCTGAGTAAGCATTCTCAGTATGGCCTCTACAGGTACCACGGTCACAGTTGCACTTATGGGCCAGCTATCGTTTAGTACACTGAACACAGAGCTAGGAATCAGGAGACCTGGGTTCTTTTTCTGTCTCTGCCAATTAATTCATCTATGTGACTGTGGGCAAGTCACAATGTTTCTGTGGCTCAGTTACCCCATCTGTAAAATGGGAACAACCATCATAGAAATATAGGACTGGAAGGAACCTCAACAGGTCATCTAGTCCAGTCCCTTCAGTGAGGCAGTACTAAATATTTTCTAGACATCCCTGACAGGTCTCCGCCTACCATTTTGAGATCTATGGATGGAAATCAGTATACATTGTACTGCAAAGTAGTATTTACAACTTAGGTTCTCTTATTTGATTAATCTATGACAGAGGAACTTCATCTACCCCAAAAATGTCCAGCTGAAATGTGGCAACTGTTACAGGGATTGATTCAACATGTGCTTAATGTTCTTTTATTCAATGGGACTTCAGCATATGCTTAAAATTGAGCATGTAATTATGTGCTTTGATAAGCAGAGATGGTTGTAATCACATACTTTAAGTTAAGCATGTGCTTAAGTACTTTGTGAATTGTGGCCTAAGAGCATGCACCATCGCTATACAATAGTTTAGAACAGGAAGCAAAGAAGAACACCATAGCCAGCTGAAACCCCAAAAGGTGCCACTGAATTGATAAAACCCAAGTTTTTCTTGGAGAACATCAAATACTTACCTTACTTGACTTGTGACAATGACAGGATCACAGCGAAGGGTTTAAACAGCACTGTTTGTTAAAAAAGTGATAACTCTCCATATCTGGATTAATCACCACATTTTAAGTGAGGTGCAATACTTTGGGAAGGCAGGAATTCTCTGTGAAGCCTTAAAAATATATTGTATTATCCTGAATTGCATACTCCTTGAGACAAAGGCTGACCTTCTCTATGGACTTGTTAGAATAGGAACTTGAGGAATCATGTTAGCTAACGTAATGCTAACCACAACTCAGCAGTAAGTGCAGACAATAACTGGCATGTTTTCCATGTCTGTAACTACAGGGTTAGCATGAATAGATGGCACAGCTTTCCCTGTCTACACTGACTGCAAAGTTGTGTTAAGTATCATGTTAATTAACATGATTCCTCAAGGTCATGTTCTAACACAACCCAATTCTCTAGTGAAGGCAATCCCTAGGTTTTGTGCGACATCAAACATGTTGTTGGTGCTCAGTACATTAATAAACAATAATAATACCAGGCTGTATATGCCTGGCCTACTAATGGGTTTGCATCAGTTCTGTAAGGTTGCTAATAAGATCTGAGCTATCAGTATGATTGTTTAAGACCAAATAGCATTGAAGTATTTCTAGTTTTTTTTGCCTGAGGAAAAAGATGTTGATGTTAATGGAAAAGAGAAGAAAACCACATACAAAGAGATACATGGACTTTCTATAAAAACCCCTCAGTGCAGCTCTTTCTTACCTTTAGGGTCTTGGGGAGGTTTGTGATGAAGACGAGAAGTTTTGAGTGTCTCAATATTAACTGCCAAAAAATGTCCCTCTTCACAGCCCATATACAGGTCAGATGTTGCAGTCCAACAGTGGATGGTAGGGTGGACTGAAGGTTGGATGTCATCTTTAGGCTTCAATATAAAAATCAGCAAGCTTCCGTTAAAAGTGGCAAACATTTGTATTCATAAATATGTAGATTCAGAGATTTTAAGGCCAAAAGTTAGCAGTAGATCATCTAGTGTGACCTCCCATATAATGTGGGCCAGAAAATTTCACCTACTTACGTCTTTATTGAGCCTGTTAACTTGTGTTTGACTAAAGCGTATCTTCCAGAAAGAATCCAGTCTTGATTTTAAGATATCAAAATAGGGAGAATCCATCACTTCCCCTGGTTGTTTGTTCCAATGATTAATCACCCTCACTGTTAAAATATTGTGCCATATTTCTAATTTTAATTTGTCTGGGTTTAATTTCCAGCAATTGGTTCTTGTTATGCCTTTCTCCACTAGAATAAAGAGCCGTTTAGTATCTGGTATCTTCTCCCATTGAAGGTACTCATACACTGTAATCAAGTCACCTCTCAATCTTCTTTTTGATAAACTAACCTGACTGAGCTCTTTAAGTATCTCACTGTCTCTCCAACCCTTGAATTATTTTTGTGTCTCTTTTCTGCACCCTCTCCAATTTTTCAACATATGAAACTACATTTTTAAAATGTGGAGACCAGAACAGGATGCAGTATTCTTGTATCAGTCTCATCAATGCTGTCTACAGAAGTAAAATCATCTCTCTACCACTACTCACTACTACCCTGTTTACACATCCAAGGATTGCATAGCCCTTTTAGCCGCACCATTGCCCTGGGTGCTCATGTTGAGTTGCTTGTCCACCTAAATCCTCTTCAGAGTCAGTGCTTTCCAGGATACATTCCTCCATTCTGTAAATATAGCTTTCATTTTTATACCCAGACATATGATCTTGCATTTGGCTGTATTAAAACGCATTTTGTTTGCATGGGCACAGCTTATCATGCGATCCAGACCGCTGTTAAATTACCTTGTGCTCATCTTTATTTACCATTTTGCCTGTCTTTGTGTCATCTGCAAATCAGTTCTGGGCACATCTCTATCAGACTTCCTATTCAAGCTTGGGCAAGTCACTTATCTTCTCCATACCTAAGATTCCCACCTACAAAATGGGGATAATAGTACTTCCCTACCTCACAGGAGCTCAGATGCTATGGTAATGAGGGTCATACAAGGATGGATGAATGGACAAAGGGTGAGGGGATATTGCTAAACTGAAATGAATTCAGTGAAAAACAACAAAGACCATTAGGTAAACAGATTTAAGAGGAAATATTAAAAAAATTAAATATTAATAGCTTGGATAAGTGGTGATTAAATGAGTGATAGTAGCTGGAATCCCACACTCCAGGTAATGCAATGGAAAATCAGATCCAATAAGTCTACAAGAATTTGAAAGGTGTAAGCATGAAGGAAGGAAAAGTATTTAATAGAATACAATGGATTATAGCTAATTGTAGTGGGATAAATGAAGAAAGCAAATTTAAAGAGAATAGCAGGAGAAGCTTCCTGGCAGTGATATATATTACCTATGAGATAAATCCTCCAAAGAAGTTGCAAAAGCCCCATTGCTTAGCACATTAACAGCTGATCTTCACAGAACACTAGCCTATGTAAAATAGGGACTAATCCTATGCTGTCAGAGAGATGGACAAAAATGATCTAAGAGATCTTTTTCATCTCTAGTTTCAATGGACGGTAAGAATTGTTAATCCTTGGGTGCTTGCCTAATTCTACATTGGTCAATGATTACCTGCCTAACCAAAATCCACTGTTGTTTCAACTGTATAAAGGTAACATTCTTCACTTCTTGTCCAAAACTCTTATGAAGAATTACTGAGAGCTATTGTAATAGCAATCACATCCCACCCCAAAAGTAGCTGCATTTTAGTGGTGGATGAAGTAATGTGTATAGTCTGTAATTCTACAAAACACCTAGAGTCTTGCAAAAGGCTCTATAGGAAGTGGAAAGATGGATGTTCTTGTGCTGGAAATAAAGGATTGAGAGTCAGAAGTACCTGAGTTTTATTTCCAAGATCTGCCAGAGACTCTCTCTGTGATTTTGGTTAAATCACTTTCTCTCTCAAATGGGATATTTATCTACCTCAAAGGTGTGTTGTCGGATTCAATCCATTAATCTCTATGAAGCACGCTGAGGGAAGATGCTTCAGAAATACAGTGGACTAATATTTATTTCATAAATCAAATAAGAATAATAAACTCTAGTATTATGCTAGTGATTCTATAATGAAATGGTCATTATATCATCCAGATATATATTTCATATAGGTATTTTTACATATTTTATGTCCACACATCTTTTTTGCAAGATAGTAGCTGAGTTACTCTGACTCAGAGGCTTCCTGTGTAAGTCCAGGCGGGCATCTGTTGTAATGTCCATTTCTAATCATTGTCACGACTCTACATATGTTATAGGCACAGAGTGCTAATTTCAGAATGGGACCATGTATAACTCTTACACATGTACATCCAGGACAAGGGAGTCACAGGAAGCACTCCCATTTGCGGTTTGTGTTGTGAAATTATGCAATAATTCATAAGCTTTCTAAAGCTCTGTTCCTTTAAATAGCGCACTCTACAGGAAAAGCCCAGAATCCTGGACATGAAATGTTTTGTGGAAAGCTGATGGCATCTAACAGTGCATGGCGACAAAGAGGAGCCATGTTTAGATACCAAGTCTGAGCAATTGCATAAAACTCAGGGTCTTAGCTATAAGAGATATTGAAACAGAAAATATCTCCTTGCGCAAGAAGAGAGAGGGTTAAAAACTTCACACTGATGCCCCATTTTGGCAACACTTGGTTACCACTCCAGCTACAACAACATATTCTGAAGCACAGTTCGAACATGTGGGTGTCCATAAATATAAATATTTAGAATATCCTTTCCTCTGATTCAGACACAGCGACAAAGGACATAAATCTTCCTTTTTGTTGAATCCTGTCAGGACCTGGAATATTTTCTCGAGGGCATGCTCCTGCTCCTTTTGAATTCAACTGAAAAACCTCACACTGACTTAAATTAGAGGAGGAAGATGTCCTTGTTGATTGAATGAGCATACAAGGTAGTAGAGAGGAAAAAAATTCCTTAGTATTTATCAAAGTGAGACATTTGTGCTTTTCTGAAGATGACTTTCTGGTCTTGATCAATGGGAGAAGGTCTTACAGGCTAGACAAATCACTTTCAACTCCAGAAGCTTATGTGGAAGTTTTTATCTCCAACAGAGCCCAGAAGCCCTAAAAGGCTGGAGAACAAGGTGACCATTGCAGCCCACCAACGGTAAATATTACTGTAGATGGTAAGGGAAGAAAGAAAAGAATTCCTTGGTGAGCACATTATCTTCATCTTCTGCACAGTGCCACTTAAGTTAGCGAATGTCCAAAGTTGATGCTGGACTTACATATTGACAGACTTAGTCAACTGGGCCTGAGGAGCCTCCCCCATCAGTACGTGTATGTGAGACTCTCCCACTCCTGCAGCTCTTCTGGAGGGTATCAGCGCCCAACAAGCACCATTTTTTAATTTTTCTGATTGAAGGAAACCCGTGCTATTTGCTAATTTAACTAACTAGAAAGAAAATAGCCCCAAAGGGCAAAATTAAAAGAAATCAGTGAGGAAAGCATTGAGGACAGTGTTTGTGATTCAAGCTCTCTGCTGTCACAATGGAACTGAAGCATGGGTGAGGACCCCCCATTCCCCTTTTATATCTTCAAAGTGTGGGGCGCGCCCCCCTGAGGGGCATGGAGGAATGTTGTGGGGGACATGGGAGCCCTCACCACCCTACTGTGGGGCTCCCAGCAGGAGTCTCCGCTGCCCTTCCATGGGGCTCCCAATGGAGAGCCCCTGCCACCATGGGACTGAGAGTGGGGAAGCTCCACCTTCCTGGGGCTCCCAGCTCAGAAGCCCCACCACTCCGCCACAGCTGGGGGTGGGGGAGAGCAGGAGGCGCAGACAGGAGTAAGTGTGGGTACACGATAAAACGTTTGGGGACCACTGGGCTTTACCGACCCTGATGTGATTTATCTGGGAGAATAGATGTTTCAAACCTGATGTGTAAAATAGTAAGCCATCCCTGAGATTATAATGCTAATATGCGTTTCATAAACATTGCTGAGAGAATAGACCCCTTTCCTAGACTGAGCTAGTTTAATAGGCTTTCAATGTATGAATTTTGCTCACATCTGTCAGTATGCTTACAATAAGAACACTTTGTATTAACGGCTAGATGCCGAATTGTAATTACCCTGAATGTTTCTGCTTCATCCCCTGCCAGCCCAGCAATGGCTGAAATTGGCAACACAGGACCGTAGTAGAGGTCTTGGATATCAGGATGTGAAAAAAAGACATCCTGGTTATACATCAGTGACCCATCTTCAGTAGGGAGTCTGACAGGCCTGCAAAAAGAAACACAGAAAGTAAACGCTGATACATAGCTGGGAAGTATGTTTTCAAAACCTGGAGACTCTGACCCTTTGTTGATGTTCTACTACAAAGACTTTACCTCTATTACAACAATGAAAGATTGATGTAGACAACCATTTTACATGGTATATACTGTTGCAATAAAGAGTAATAGGCCTGGTCCACACTGAAAAGTTACACCAGCATAGCTATGTCGATCGGGAATGTGAAAAAACACACACCCCCACCAAGCAATGTAGCTATAACAGCAAAATCCCCAGTGTAGGTGCAGCTATGTACATGGAAGAGGCTTTCGTTGACATAGCTAACTTCATTCAGGGAGGCAGTGTTCCTACAGTGACTCCTTCTGTCAGTGTAGGTTGAGTCTATGCTATGGGGCTAAGAGGACATAGCTGTGCCAGGACAGCTATGCCAATATAGTCTCTGTAGTGTAGACATACCCACAGTCTTTTTACTACAGGAGAGGTAAGGTCTGCTCACAGAACTAGGAGCTGTGAACTTCTGCATTCTAGCCCAACATCTACTTCAGACACTGATTCCTTTTTGTCTTGGGCAAGTAACTTAACCACTCTGGGAGTATGTCTACACTGCAATAAAAGACCAGAGGCAGCGAGTCTCAGAGCTCAAGTCAAATGACTCAGGATCATGGTGCTTTGGTTGTGGGGCTAAATATAACAGTGCAGAAGTTTGAACTCAGGCCTGAGCTCCAGAACCCCGGGAGGGGGGAGGGTCTCAGAACCTGGGCTTCAACCCGAGCAACTATACTGCTATTGTTAGGCCTGCAGCCTGAACCCCACGAACCTGAGTCAGTTGAACCATGCTCCAAGACTTGCTGCTGCTTGTTTTTTATTGCATTATAGTCACACCCTAGGTCTCTGTCTTCCCCTTCTGTAGTTTGGGGTTAATAATTACCCACCTAGCAGAGAGTTGTGAAGATTCATTGTCAATGTTTGAAAAGTGCTTTAAAGATGAAAAATGTTCTAAATATTATTCTCCTATTGCATTCTAAGTGGCATTCAGAAAGTGTCTCTTGTGTGTGACCACCAATCAGACAGCAGAGCACCTATTAAAATGTAGAAGGGAAGGTGAGTATGCGGCAGTTTGGGGAATATGCTGATTTATGACTCAATGACATTTTATGTTAAATTTTACAAATAAATAAAAATCCCTCAATCAAAATTCACTTCCTGCTGACTGGAGTGAAGAGAGGTACAAATATATTTAAATATATCATCCGGTGTAAACTTTATAGTGATAAAAATAAAAAAGAATCCAACTTCATTTTCAGATCCCACATTAAAGACTGGTCTACATTTACATGTTTTACCAGCATAACTATGTCAGTGAGGGGTGTGATGTTTTGCTGATGTAGTCATGTTGATAAAAGCCTCAGCATAGATTCAGTTATAATGATATAAAGTTACATGGTATCAGTATAGCTTATTTCAATTCTGAACTGCAATAAACTATACTAGTATAAGCACTTTTATACATCCACACAAGAGAAGGTTTGCTGCTTTACCAGTATAGTTTAACCAGTATAGTTAAAGCAGCAAAACAATTAAGTGTAGACAAGCCCTGAGTCTGCAGTGCTGGGTGAATTACACTGAGTTAGAAAAATCATTTTTGGATTTGTAAACTCTCCATGCAAGATATGAAAATCACAGAGACAGCAAACATTGGACCTCACATGGGATTTTTTGCAGAGCCAGTCTGTGAGCACATCTGTACTTTAAAACAGATACATTCCACTTTATTAAATTATCTTTGCCAGCAAGAAACCCTGTCCAAACATGGTAATCCCATGCAACAGCAGCAGTGCAAGATCCCCTACGTTGCCCTATCAATATTCCTGAGTCCTGTTATGGCAGAGCCATCTGTAGGAGTGGGAAGATGGTCCTATCTCTGTGTGCATATTCAATCCTGGACTTCTTTAGCAAAGACTGCTACCAAATCTGCCCATTCATATGAACTTTAGTGGTGGTTGTAATCTGGACGCCTGAGCGCTAGGAAATGGGATCACAAATTCAACACACATAAATATACAGACAGACAGTTAAAATTCTTATTGGTTGTGATTTAAAGGGTTGTCAGTTAATCTTAATTGAATCATAGTCTTTGTAAACTGATATAGATCAAGGATCCTAGACACTAAAATAAAGTGAACTCTCTAGTTTCCTTTTGACCTATAAAGTGTGTTACTTACTTTGACTTAAGATGATGTTCTTGATCATTCCTTTCAATATTCCAGATAGTAAGTGAGCTTTCAGTGGACAAACAAAGTTGGTGCCAGCTCATGGGGTTAAAACTCATAGAAGTCACTTTCACACCTGGTTGAGATTTACTGCACAAAAGGATATTTTCTTGCCAATCCCTTCAAAAAGGAGATTAAAGAAACAAGTATGAAGTCACAAAATTCAGAATGACCATTTGGGTTTGATCCTGAGAAGTGCTGATTGACAGTCATGGCAGCAGGAATCTGGTACCTTGTCACAGACAAAAACCTTTTACTGTCAATCCAGTTAATTCCACTTAGTGGGAATGACAAAAGAAGCTGAATAATCAGTCATATGTCAAATGAATATTGTTCAGAACTGACATTGCTACTAACTAAAAAAACACTGAAAGAATATGCAAAACAAACATGTCAGCAAGTCCTGCTGTGCATCATAGGCAGCTATGTTTTGTGGACAGGGCCCTGGGCTGGGAGTCAGGAGACCTGGGTTCTATTTATTATTTGTGTGATTCTGAACAAGTCACTTCCCTTCCCCCACCTCTGTGCCTCAGTCTTCCTATCTGTAAATGGGGTCAATAATGGTTACAGGCATCTGTAAAAGAGCTTTAAGATGTATGGATAAAAATGCTATAATTATTATAGGTAAGAAGGTAAACATTTGTGTTTTCACATGCTATCCTTCGGATTCTTAGCATCTTTGGAGGAGAACTGTCAGCATCATTTGTTAATTTTCTGAACAACACATTTGACGCTAACTTATTAAAATTTACAATTTAAAAATATATTGATAAAGCATGTCACAAGAACATGGAGTTGGAATTACAGCTTTATTATATACAACTAAGATTGGATTAAAGAAGAACTCTAGCATGTACATGCTACTATAAATGGGTTTAGTATAATCCTGCTGGTCTAGCTTGTGACAAATTCATTCACTGATATTGACCAGGATGCAAGAAAATGATTAACATTAATATCACACTGCAAAAATGGGTTTGGGGGAAAAAATAAAACATGACTTAAGGGTTCTTATCTTGATGCACAAGTATTAACACATGTTTAGTAGCTCCCATTAATATTAAAGGAAGTCAGAAGGTGAAATTCTGGTATAAAAAGATATTAATGTAGTTCTCTCCCTAAAGATTTGTCAGTGTGTTCTGATACGTAGCAAGCAGTGCCAAGATTCTTTTGTAATAGCTAATTTACTAAGATATGAAGTGATACAGTGCATGTGTCTGAAAAAGCATCTGGCAATGAGCCATTGCTTTGAACAGAACAGAAGAAAGATCTAGGGATAAAATGTCTCCCATGAAAAGCAGTTTTTCATTATCCACAAGCCTTCTATACTTCAAGCCCAGGCTAACCTTAAAAAAACTCTTTTATGTATACATAGCAAACAATTTGAGGATTACAATACAGATAGAGACATTGCACAAACATCATATTGAAATTGCAGAACAATACTAAAAATATTCTGCTCTCTTTTATCCTGTAAAATATTATTTCTGTGTACCCGAAGTAGAATGAATGCACACTGATGGGTAATTAGACTGCATAGATGAAGACCCTGATCCAACAATGAGCTCCACACAGGTGCACAGAATGTAGTTCATTGCAGGACCAAAGCCTAGTATTGTAACATCCTGTTATTTTTATTACATTGTTTCAGACTTGAATTGTGGGTCATTCCATTGGGACAATTAGCTGCTGGGAGTCAAATTCATTCTGAGGTCACTTTGCTGATTAAATAAACTTAAAACAGATGGCCTTAGAAAGTTCCAGTACTTGGAAAGGTTCCACTATTTCTAGTGGAATTCCCTATTTTAAAGATACGGAATCTCTCTAGGAACGACAGAATATTTCAAACCTGTGGAACTTTTAAAGGCATGAACTGGGTCAACCATGTTAGTTGTGTTCTGAATGGTGATTGTTCATGCCTTGTAGCCTGTACGCTCTATAGGACAGAGAGTCTGTTGTCTGGTGCGCTTTGTCTGTTGTAAAAAAGCATGTTTAGGCCTAACTCCTGAGCTGCAGTGCACATCTAGAGTATGTGGTGAATATTATTTTTCTCCACTGGGGGCTGAGAAGAGGAATCATTATTACTATTTATTATACTTCAATCCTAAGGTGGCAGTTGCCTTCTCACCCCACACATGCCCCTGTACAGACAACTGTCTCTATGGACTGAGCTGTACACAGGATGGAGACTTCATGTGCATGTCTGCTTGGCCACCCCATAATCCTTCCTCCCCAACTGGTACTGAAGAATTGTGCAGGTTCCACTGCTAGAGAAACCAGCCCAGAAACAAAAGGTAGGGGCAGGATTTAACTCATGAAGAACAACTTAAAAAATAAATCATGACTTCTATTTTCATTATCCTCAACCTATCTCACCATATATCTTTTCACAGCACTGAAGCTGGAAATAATCAGACCAGGTGGCCCAAACACATCATGTAGTGCTATTGTTTGGCACAGCTATGAAAGCGACCTGGGTTCAAGTACTAGTCCAGGTCTCTTCATTCCAAAGCAGGGAGTGCTGTGGAAATTGAACCTGCTGAGGTGATTGCATGGACAATAAAAGAGTGGTGGGGTCTTTAAATCCCCTTTCCTGTTCTGAGCTGGAAGCTGTGACAAGAGTGGTGGTGTTTTAAAAAGAGAGAAACTGGGAATTCTCAGGGATTTGACAGGAGTGCTGAGGCTTCTTGAGGGAAAACAAATACATTGCATTTACATACTTTATATCCCCAATCTGCTTTATAGACTTTATCATAATCTTCATATGAGCCCTGTGAAGTTATTAAGATCCATTTTACAGAGGGAATAACTGAGTAGGGATGTTAAATGGCTTGCCACAACCATGAGGGAGTCAGCAACAGCATTAAAACTCAGAAGTTCCTGGCTACCAGCCCTGTGATCTGGCTAGCAGGCACCTTTCTCTCAAAATTACTGCTGCAGCCAGCTTCCAGGACTGTTCACATAATTAAGTGGTGTAAATGGCTTATTTTCCTGTTACAAGTACATGAAAATGTAAAATCTTGAAGAAAACAGTCTTGAAATTAGCTGTGGCAAAAGAACAATAAATCTCATATGAGGTTTTCCACACTACTGAGTTAAAGGCAATTCTGGCAGAGAATGTTTGCAGGCAGTGGCAGACCAGAGAGGAGAGGAAGGAGGAACCTAAAGCATCATTTGGCCTTACCTGTTTCTCTTGGCAAGTCAGTGAATTTAAGCTCTACTCAAGAAGTGCACATACAAAAACTTTCATCTAAGGTACCCAGCACTAAGGAACACATCTGATACTTACCATACTGAAAGAGCAAATTCTGGGACTGAAGAGTAACTGGCCAGATATGGACCTGTGTAACTGAATGCAAGTAAAGAGTAGTCCAGCTGAGCCTGCCCTAAAATATAAAATTAATAGCAAGGATTTTAGTCAGCCTTAGGCTTCACTTTGGACAACCACAGGCCTGATGCTTTGCTCCATCCCTGCGAATTCACTTTGATTTGATCATACAAAGACAATTTTCATTATGGTTTCTAAGAAAAAACAAAAACAGGATGTAAAACAGCTTGGATAGTTCTATTCTAGAAAAGAAATAATCCTCACAGATATTGATGTCCACTCACCCCTTCAATCCCAGCCAATACATTATTGTCCCCTATGTAACATTCTCCTGGAGTTTCCATCTAGTTTTATTAATACTTTGCGCTTCTAAAGTGCTTTCCCTCCAACAATCTCAAAGTGCTTTACAAAAATTAATTTATTCATTACTTCCTCCATACAGTAGTGAAGTATTTATGACCTCATTCAACAGACTGGGAAACTGAGGCACAGAGAGATTAAGTGACTTGCCCAAGATCACACAGGAAGACTGTGGAACAGGCAATAATATAAACCACATTTCCTAACTCCCAATCCTTAACATCACCTGAGATGTCTAAAGCAACAGGTTTCCACCACTTTCCTTAGGGGCCTGCTCCAGTTTAATAAATCTCATTGGTAGGAATTTTTTCCCATTATTCAGTCTCTGTTTTCCCTTAATTAATTTCATCCCATTAAAGCCTTCCACTCCTTCTTTGGTGTTTACATTTCTTAAATGTTTGTTACCATACTCCCCTTCAGTTGTTGTTAACTAACATACATATATATGTTCTTATCAACAGGTTGACTCTGTGTATGGCACAGCAAATTTAAGGAAGAATCTTTAGGCTTTTAGACTTAAGGCTTAAGCAAAATACACTTCTCTAGCTGGAGGAAGGCAGCCCTTTGCCTGCTGTTTTTGCATTTTAAAGGGTTTAGCTGACTCAGTCATATTTCTATAGTTTTAAAGAATCCATTGTGAGGACAGACAGACTGACATCATTCAAGTGATTAACTCAGCCCATGAGGTACTCTACTCCAGAATAATATATCCAGCAATAAAACTAGTAAGAAGTGGCTAAACCAATTTTTCTTTCTATGGAATAAGAAATATAAAGTCTTCTTAGGAAACAGTCAGGATAGGACAACATTAAAAACCAACTTCTTCAGAAGCAGATACCTTAAAAAACCAAATTCAATTAGAACTTCTTTGTCTACTGAGAAAATCCTTGTGCATGTTTCTTTAAGTGTCTTATTCAGAAGGAAAAGATCAACTATGAATACAATGTATTTTAATCAAGCTGCTAGCACTGATGAATCAGTCAGTCCCTGTTCCTAGTGAAATCCATTGCAAAGATCCCATTGATTCCCATGGATGCAGCATTAGTCCTTAATAGTGCCCTTATCATTCGGCTCTTTGCCACTCTTGCAAATTTAATGGGATTTCAGTGGATCTAAGGCAGGGTAATTGATTATTTTTTGTCAAGGTCCAAATTTCTTGGTCAAGGTGTAATCAAGGTCCAGACTCCAGAGAAAATAATACAAAAATAATAACAATAATGGTAATAATAAGTAAATCAAAAGATTTTAAAAGCATCTGGTGGTTTGGATTTGGCCCACGGTCTGCCTATTGACTATCCCTGAGCTAAGGGCTGCAGATCTGAGTCTTTATCTGAAAGCTATACAGGGATCTATACAGTGGCTTCCTTCATCTCTCCTGTCATTAAATATCTTTCTGCCATGCTATTTTTAAGAGGTTTCTATTCTTACCAAAATGCCCTTCACAAGCTAGTGATTTAGTATTTGTTTTACTGGAATAGGAACAGGGAGGGAAATCCCCATCACTACCTTTTATTTCTGATCGTTTAACCAGTCCTGGAAACGTGTAGATATAGATGACAGGATGTAGCTTCTGGTCTGAAAAAGCCACCACTTGACTGTTCCCATTCACTGCAAAAGCTCCCACGTGACCATTCTTACACTTCAGCACTGTCTTCTTCTTTGTTTCAATGTCAACAAAAAGGATGTAGTTGCCAGAGGGGTAGCAGATAGTCTTGTTATTGACAAAACCAACATTCCTGTTTGTGAATCCCTGAACCCATCTTTGGGGAAAAACAAGTGAAAAACAAGTGAGCATTAGACACTGAACATAAACACATTTTAAAAATACGAAACAAAACAAAACATGAAAAAAGAGAATGGCAGCAAATGAAAATTATACTGACCCAAGGCCTGGGACTTGCTATGTTCAGCCCTGGATCACCGTCAAAAAACCCACCACTAAGGCTGAGGGCCAGAGACAGTTTCAGGATCCAATACCGTGAATTATTAGACCAACATTTCTCAAAGCATGGGGCATGCCCAACTTGGGGAGGCAAAAAGGACTAGCAAGAGGAGCTTGGGCAAATGTCTAAATTTTTCTTTAGTTTCAGATTTTCACTTAAAAAATCTGCCTGGTTTACACACAGCTTTTGTAACCATTTCTGTTAAGGGTGTGATTTTCTACTGATGATGAAAAGGTGTAGATGCAGTTATACCAGTATAAAGGTGCCAGAGTAATATAACTTAGGTCCGCTCTACACTGAAAAATTTGCCAGCATGACTACATGGGCTAGGAGTGTGAAAAAAAATCACACCACAACAGTGACATAGTTTGCTAGCAAAAAAAAATCCTGTATAGGCACAGCTATACCGTCAGGAGTCCGTTTACTGATATAGCTTATGTCAGAGAGGCAGGGCCAGTTCTAGGGACAGGCGAGCTGGGCAGTCTCTCTGAGCATCAACTTCCAGGGGGGCACTGTATAGCTGTGCCACTCGGCTTTGGGGATTGGCTTGGGTTGGCCTCTTGGGGCAAAAATGTTTTCTTCTGTGGCCAGCAAAACAGATAGGACTGCTCCTGCAGGGAGAGGCAGGACTCCTATTACTGGTATCAGCTGCATCTCCACTAGACAGAGGACTTGCTCTTACAGCTATACAGGCAAAGCCTTTGTAGTTAGACTAGCTCTTACTGCCCTGCCCTCACAGGAATAAGTTATAGAGGTATAAAGCACCTTCACCCCAGCATAACTGTGTCCACACTAGGGTGGTTATACCACTTCAACTATATCAGCATAGTTTAAGTGGTTCAGCTTTTGAGTGCAAACAAGCCCTTAGTCTTTAGCTTTCTTACAATAAGAGAGAAAACATTCAAAACCTGATCCAATTGTAACTGATGCAACAATATCTGACTGAATTTACATACAGCCCGAAACAATAGCTCTACTGCCCCATTCATTTCAATGCATACTAACTCAAATGCCAATGACACTTTAAATGTCTACCTTGTTAAGTATGTCACAGGGTGGGGTCTGGAAAGATGCATAAATTAAGGAGGATAGAATTGTTTTCATTTTCCTGAAGGGGGTGCGTGTTAAGCTTTTAAAAGTTTGGGTAGTACCGTACTAGAACTATAAATATATACCTTATACTTGTGATCTTCAGCCTGTTTTGTCACAAGCCTTTGTGACAGATTGGCAGAAAAGTATCCCTCACTGTCCCATTAACCCTTTGTGTAGTACCTTCTACAGTTAGCACCTTTTCTCCTTTCTTCTGTCCCTAATCTTTCCTTCTCTTCTGTCCTTTTCTAAGTCTTTTTTCTGATTATCACGTCTGTGAATTTTTCTACTTTCTATTTTCTTTTTCTGTAGTGGGTTTTTTTTTTTTTTTTTGGCAGGGTTGGGGTGGAGGAAGGCTCTCTTCCCCTTCCTTCCTCCCCATGATGTCTCTCTCTTACTCTTTGCCCCACTCACCAGAGGGCTATCTGCTGTTTGAGAAGATTGGGGGTGCTCATTTGTGGCTTGCTAGGGGATCGCCACATGCTCACAAGATGAGCTGAGCACCATGGCAACAGAGAGAGATGTTAAGCTGGTGAGCTCCTTCCTGAGCCCTCTACACATGCACCAGATGCCTGGCTTGCCAGGGCAGGTTGGCAGACCTGTAATGAATACGCAAGAGGACCAGTAGCTCACTTTTATCCAGCATTGGTTCTGGGCCAATGAACAAAAAGGACCTTTTGATGTCTATACACAGAAAAAAACTCACAAAAACTTCTCTGAAACATATATGCAGACACAAAGTTACTATGATAGCACTACAATTTATGCTTATAAAACATACAAGTATCACACTTCACAATCAGACCAGACTGTGAGCTGCCAAATTCAGGTCAAAAACTGCAAACAAGTTCAGTTTCAGTAAAAGGAGGTGACTGAGCTGGTCAGAAATTTTCTAATGGAATGTTTTCCTGTCAGAAAATGCCGATTCAGCAAATGTGCAACATTTCATGGCAATATGCTGTTCTCCATAAAACTTTGTTAAAAAAAAATGGAATGGAGTGTTCTGATAAGGTCTTTCCATTTTGATCTTTCCAGGACAGAATGTTTTGATGTTCCATTGCAAAACTACTTTTCATTTGAATTTTTTATATCGTATAATATAAAATAAAATAAAAATAAGTCAAAATTGGAACAAAACACTTCAATTTTATTTAAACTAAAACAATTGGAATTTTGTTTCATAGACATTTTCAAAAGTTTTTGTTTTAATTCCAGTTCAGAATGAAAAAAAAAATTCAGAATCAAAAAGTCTTTGTGATGTGGAAAATCCTATTCCCATACAGCTCTAGAGGTCACCTCAAGTCTCTTGAGTGACCTACTCAGACTGAACGTTGGACCACACTGGCCAGCTTCAGAGATAAAGGAATATTACTATTTAAGGATCAGAAGGGTTGTGGCTGCAATGTGAGGCTTTTGAGAGAGAAGATAATAAAGGATTACATGATTATCTCCTCCAATAAGTGCTGCAGTTAACTGCAGGCTCTGCTTCCAAATATTAGTAGTGGTAGATGATCTCATGGCTGAGATACTCGAAGCAGTAGAGGGGATTTAAACACTTATTTTCCATTAAATTAAACAGAAAAATGTGTCTAAATGCCTTGGAAATCTCAACCAATATACACGTGGAATGGATTAATTTGACTGTAACTCATTTTTGCTCAAATCCAGAAAGGATGTTGTGGGATTGGCATATACTTTGAGAGAAGGAAAATTTTCACTGCATAGAGGTGGGACAATTGGGGATCAAAAAATTGCAAATCTCTGGTCTGCAAGTTAAATTAATCTGGCAGGGACAGGGAGGGAAGGAGATAAAGAGGTTGAGAGCCACTGGGGTAGGAAACAACAGAGTTGAGGTGATATGGACAGGTTAGGGAAATTTCGTGAATTTGGCCTGAGGGGCTTTAGACAGGATGGACTGAGGGAGGGGGACAGATTGAGTATGCGGGTTCAGGGGTGGGGAGCAACAGGTGACATAGGAGCTGAGATTGAGTGGGAGCCTCTGAGGAGTGAGGTACTTGGGGCTCAAGGGAATGTGTGAGGAGTGGGGTACATGGGATTTGATGGGGATGGAGCTCTGAGTAGGGTACATGGAGGTTAATGAGGGTGAAGCTGTGGAGCTTGGGGTAGATGGGATTGAGGTACATGGGGTTAATGGGGTCAGGCTGAGAGGAGTTCAGGGGTGGGGTATGTGAGGTTTGATGGGAAGGGGCTGACAGGGTCAGGCTGGGTATATAAGGGTTAATGGGGGCCTAATGGGTATAGTACATGGGGGTTAATGAGGAAGGGTTAAAGGGTGGGGTACATGTGGTTAACAAGGGGACCGAGAGGCTTGGAAGCAGGGTAAAAGGGTGGGGCTGACAGGCTCAGGGGCAGAGTACAAGGAGTTTAAAAGGTGGGGCTGAGGGATTCAGGAGCAAGGAATTTGGGGTTAATAAGGTGGGCTGAGGGGCAGGGCATATGGTGAACAATGGAAGCTCAGGGACAGGGCATGAGGCAGGCTACATGGGAATTAATGGGGAATTTTGAAGGCAGGGCACATGGGGGGTTTAGGGCACATGGAGGTTAATGGGTGGGGTTGAGGGATTTGGGACTGGCATACATGGGGGATAATAGAGGGCTGGGGACTCTAGGGCAGAGCACATAAGAGTTAATGTGGGGCTGGGCACATGGTGGAGATTGGAGGCTGAGGGCAGAAAATATGGGGTTAATGCTGGGGTGGGGCACATGGAGGTTAATGGGTGGGGATGGGGCTCAGGGACAGGGCACATGGGGGACTGGGGTGGGACACATGGGGTGTGCAGGGTTTGTGGGCAGGCCCCATGGGGTTAATGGGTGCGGCTGGGTGCAGGACACATCTTGGAACGAATGGGGGGCTGAGGAGCTCAGGGGCAGGACACATGGAGATTAATAGGGTAACTGGAGGCAGGGCACGTGGGGGTTAACGGGTGAGGACAGGGCATATGGGGACGGGGCATAGGTGCCTGCAGGGCAGGCCACATGTGGAGTTGGGGGAGTTTAGGAGCTGAGGGCAGGGCAGGGCAGGGCATAGGAGGGTTAACAGGGTAGCAGGAGGGTGAGGCACCTGAGGGGCTGGAGGACAGGGGACAAGGGGGCGGAGCACACGGGGATTGCGGGTCTGGGGGCGGGGCACACGGGGATTGGGGGCGGGGCACATAGGGGTTGGGGGGCTGGTGGCGGGGCACACGGGGATTGGGGGCGGGGCACATAGGGGTTGGGGGGCTGGTGGCGGGGCACACGGGGATTGGGGCCGGGGCACATAGGGGTTGGGGGGCTGGTGGCGGGGCACACGGGGATTGGGGGCGGGGCACATAGGGGTTGGGGGCTGGTGGCGGGGCACACGGGGATTGGGGGCGGGGCACATAGGGGTTGGGGGCTGGTGGCGGGGCACACGGGGATTGGGGGCGGGGCACATAGGGGTTGGGGGGCTGGTGGCGGGGCACACGGGGATTGGGGCCGGGGCACATAGGGGTTGGGGGGCTGGTGGCGGGGCACACGGGGATTGGGGGCGGGGCACATAGGGGTTGGGGGCTGGGGGCGGGGCACACGGGGATTGGGGGCGGGGCACATAGGGGTTGGGGGGCTGGTGGCGGGGCACACGGGGATTGGGGGCGGGGCACATAGGGGTTGGGGGGCTGGTGGCGGGGCACACGGGGATTGGGGCCGGGGCACATAGGGGTTGGGGGGCTGGTGGCGGGGCACACGGGGATTGGGGCCGGGGCACATAGGGGTTGGGGGCTGGGGGCGGGGCACACGGGGATTGGGGGCGGGGCACATAGGGGTTGGGGGCTGGGGGCGGGGCACACGGGGATTGGGGGCGGGGCACATAGGGGTTGGGGGGCTGGTGGCGGGGCACACGGGGATTGGGGGCGGGGCACATAGGGGTTGGGGGCTTGGCGGGGCACACGGGGATTGGGGGCGGGGCACATAGGGGTTGGGGGGCTGGTGGCGGGGCACACGGGGATTGGGGCCGGGGCACATAGGGGTTGGGGGGCTGGTGGCGGGGCACACGGGGATTGGGGCCGGGGCACATAGGGGTTGGGGGCTGGTGGCGGGGCACACGGGGATTGGGGCCGGGGCACATAGGGGTTGGGGGCTGGTGGCGGGGCACACGGGGATTGGGGCCGGGGCACATAGGGGTTGGGGGCTGGTGGCGGGGCACACGGGGATTGGGGCCGGGGCACATAGGGGTTGGGGGGCTGGTGGCGGGGCACACGGGGACTGGGGGCACAAGAGGCTCGGGGGCTGTCAGGGCCGGCGCAGGCGGGCGGGCTACGAGCGGCCTCCCCCCACCTCACTTCCAGGTCGGCTCCTCCGGCGAGGCGGCGGCGGCCGCTGTCCCCCCCATTCTCCGCTTCGGACTGCATAGCCCCGACCCCAAAACAGCCGTAACTGAGTCCGCTCCACCCCTACCCGCCGCAGCGTTTACATCGGTCTCCTAGGAACAAGAACAGCCTCCGCCATTGGCTATTGGGGTGCTTCCTCCGTTCGCCTGCCTCCGAACGTGCAGCTGATTGGTTAAACGCTCGATGCGGGCGCCAACCAATGAGCGAGCGGGTGCCATTTAGTTTTGAGAGAGCGGGAGTGTTGGGACTTCTCATTGTGGGCTGCTTCAGAGCCCTGGATCTGCCCCTCCCCCCCATTTACCCTCTCCTATGGGGGCGGGGCAGCTTTGCACAGCAGCAGAGCTGAGAAATGAGGAGTAACAGGGACAAAACAGAACCAGTTTGGGTCAGGATCACTTTGGATTGTAAATTGCAATGGGTAGCTCTCAACCCAGAGGGTGGAACAATCAGCCCACAGCTGTGGCCCATGTGACATCCCCTGGGCCATAGAGGTGGTATATATATGGGGTGGGGTGCATGCATCCACACAACAGGTAGAGACCTGCCTATGTGGCTCACAATGGTACATGGGTTGAGACTTCACTGGTCTATTGGGATAGGTTTAGGGGTCTGTTGTAGAACCCCAGGTTGAGGGTCACACTTGGGTGTGGATAGAGAGCTTGCTAATAGTATTTAGGCTATAAATACTATTAGGAATTGTGCCCTAATGGGAGACTTTAACTTCACTGTGAAGATAGTAATTATAGTGGTAGGGCCCAGTGATTCCTGGATGTGATAGAGGACGGTTTTCTTCAAATCATCACTGAACCAACAAGAGGTGGTGTAAGTTAAACCAGGTGTCGGTAAGTAGTGAGGCCATCTTAAAAGAGCTGGTCATAGGAAATAACCTTGGATTGAATGATCGTGAGTTCTGTCTAAATGAAATGGAAGGATAAGCAAAATCTGATGATCATCTTGTGTTTTTTTTATTTGAAAAGGGCAACTTTGGGGAATCTAACAGAATTAGATAAAGATGTTAACCAGACTAAGAGCTCAAGAACTTAAATATAAAGGAGGCTTGGAATTTCTTCAGTTAAACAAAAATTGAAATTTGCAATCCAAGCAATGGGAAAGAACTTGTGGGGGAAGGCCCAGCTGCATGAATAACCACTGCAAAAAGATTAGGAGTTACCAGAGAGCCTATAGGGAATGAAAAAGACTTCATAAGGAATGAAATTGATCAGCAAAAAAAGCTAGAGGTCAGAAAATGTGGGAACAAAGTTACAATTGCTAAAAGTCAAGCTGAATTAGCTGTTGCCAATGAAATTAAAATGAATAATAAAATGCTTTGTTAATTATATAAATAAGAAGTGAATAAGGAAGGATGAGTTTGTGTCACTGGATGGGGAAGGAGACTAAAGCTAATGTAGGTATGGCCCAAAATGTAAACTAATTCTTTGCCCCATGTACCTCAATAAGTCCTCTAATCATCAGAAGAGGGAGGTTCAGGATCAGCCTCCTAACAGAAGTTTTGGGGGCAAATAATAATTAGTTTTTAGAGAGAGCTGGACAAGTGTATGAAGGCAACTGTACAATGAGGTTGCTTGTTTTGGTCTCCTTCCTCTGAAGCATCAGAAATGGTGGTGGCTAGAGATGGCACATTAGATGAGGTAGGGCCAGTGCTCTGAGGTGGTGCCAAGCCTTCTGTCTCTTGGTTGCTTGATTGGCTCATTCTTGCTCACATGCTCAGAGTGTAACTCATCACCACATGTTGGGTTGGGAAGGAATTTTCCCCCAAGGCAGATTGGCAGTGACCTGGGAGGGTTTGTTTTTTTTTTGCCTTCCTCTGCAGGGTGTGGGTGCAGGTCTCTTGCCAGGATTATCTAGATGTATCTCACTTAATCATTTTCCTGCTATTGCAAGGGCCTTGGGCATTGATGCACCTGGGTCCCTCACCTCTTTCCCTGTGGTACATAATACCCTAGTCTCCTGTGGGCTGTAATACTTTGATTTCAGTTGTTGGGTTTAGAGTGTGGGTGCTAGGTGGTGTTGATGGCCTGTGATATACAAGAGGTCAGACTAGATGACCTTCCAGCCTTCAAGTCTATCATCCACCCACCTCAGCACTCACCTGATATCAACTCCCCATGTCTAACACCCACCTTAGCACCCATTTGATATCAACCCCATTGACCCTCACCTCTACCAGCCATCAGCTAACCCCACTGCAACGCCCATCTGATATCACCCCCCATCACCTCTTCCACCCAGCCACTCACTCACTTCAACCCCCACCTGCTATGTCCTCCCCTAAATCTGTCCTCACCTCTACCAGCCATTAGTTAACTGCACCACCACCCCTCCCCCCAGCAATCACCTGATATCAAAGCCACCCATCCACCTCTGCCAACCACCCAGCTCCACTGGTATCAACCCTCACCCCCAACTCAGCATCCATCTAGTATCAACCCCAGCCCACCTTTAACTTCGTTCCTGTCTATTATCAAACCTCTCTACTTCTGTCCTTCCCCCACCTTCGCCAGGCCCCCCGCCCCACCCTGCTGAGGGTGATGCATTTTTTCTCAGTGCTGGAGCTCAGTAACTAGGCAGTGAGGCCCATGTACTAGGTTAGCAATTGTGGGGAGGGGGAACCCTTCCCAGAACGTTAGCAACAAATCTATCAAAAAGTGACTTTGACGATGATCCTGCAGTCCTTACTCAGGCAGCATTCACTGCTGGTTGAAGGGAGTATCTTTGCAGTCCATACTGCACCATCCACCTGCATTGTAACCTAGCTAATTATTACCCACTGCTAATTTTCTTGCATCCTCCAGACACTGGATTGCTCCAGTGTGCAGAGGTGGATAAGAAAGCTTAAGCATTCTTTCTCTTCCAGCACTATTGATTATTGTTCCAAGCGGGCACATGCACACTTGCTTCCTTTCTCATTCAGAGCGTGATTTAGCATGTCTTTCATCTAGATAGATAGTTACATAGAATATTTTACATCGTTTTCCTTTTGTGAGATACTTTATCCAGGGGAATTTTGTTTGGAAAAATGTGGTGGTGATTCTAATGTTTCAAACAAAGAGCTGCTGAAAAATTAACCACTGGAGGGCAGATAAGTGGAAACATTTAAAATTTTTATCTACATATTTATGTGGCTTTCATCATTGTAGCATCTTCAGAACCTCCCAAGTATTTTGACAGCAGTATCAATAATAATCTCTCTCCTTTCATAGGACTGTCCTGGGAGATCATGACCACAGGGGCTATACCATAGAGGGTAACAGGGACCAATCTCACGGAGGGCTCTGAATATCATGACAGAGACTCCAAACTGGATTTTAGGCAGTGGGAGCAGAGAGCAGAGCACTGGGGTTATGTGATCAGTGTTGCTAAGCAGAGAAGTTACTGCATTATGTGCCAGATGGAGCTATTTCAGGGTGTGTGGCCTCATTCCTAGATACAAATCAGATTAGGTGTCAGAAACATTCCTTTGTTATCCACAGTGAAAAATAATATGAACAGATGGTTATTGCAATGTCATGCTGAGCTATGCATCTAGACTTGTACTGTCCAAACCCTGGAATTCATCATTATCCAGATTGGGCATTGGGTCTGAGTTCTGTCCCCAAGCGTGGCATGGACTGCTCCTGCCTTGTCTTCTTGCCCTGTGTGTAGGTGAATCCTTTATAGAGAATACCACAGACTGCATTTTGAGGGGGCCCTTTCATCCTACAGTATTTTAAAACTTTATGCATAACGCCATTGAAATGGAGTGGTCTTTGTGGTGGAGGGCACCAACAAAGAGCACAGAGGAAGGACACTGCACAACAGAGAAGGAGAGAGCATGGAAATTCTGCCCCAGGACAGCAGGGCAAACTTCCTTACCAAGAGTGCCATGATGTTGTCCATTCAGATCACTCAGTAAACTGCATAATACTTGGACAGGATGAGGAGGAGCTTTGCTCACTATATTGAGACTTGGTGCAGGGATTTCAGGGAGTTGGCTAAGTGTTCAGACCTGAGGCTAAAATGGCTAACCGAGCCCCCCAGGCTAGGAGATCTGTCACATACCATACTCAGTTTCCTAGGGTGCCAGCACTGGGTGTCATCATCAAAGCATTTGGACAGAGGGTGTTATCATGTGCAGATCTTCTGGTGTTGCATTGTGTATATGGGTCCTACTTGTCCTTCCTTCAGTTACCTGCTATGGGTTACCAGAGTGCCTATATCCTCCTTAATTACTACACCCCTCCTCCTTGCATCCTGATCAGCCAGATTATTTAAGTGAGTCACTACTTCCATAACCAAAGGGGATAGTGACAGTTCCCTATTTAACTCTGTCCCTGTAGGAGGTAAATAAGGGCACTCAGAGGAAAACAGAAATGTCCCCTAAGAAATTATTAATTTTGGTAGCTGGGATATTAGGTGTTTTTGCCTGAGAATCTCCAGGAAAAGCAGAGGTCACAGCAAAGGCTGTTGGCAAGGAACAGGACATGCTTGGGCAATACACGCCACTCCCTGATAGTATACACCACTCCCTGGAGCAAAGTTAGATAACCACACAGCAACACTGACTTAGCAAAAATTCAGGCAGTTGATTCAATGCCAACCTTAGGGTTCATTAGGCCAATAAAGTATCAAATCATGCTTTTATCAGCATGGATCACCTCTCTGCTGACTGTTTCTCATGCTCTTTGGCCACAAAAGAGATGAGAGATCGGTCATCATGAGGGGGCATATCTAGGGTTAATGGTAAAACAAAACAAGAGTTTGATAGTCCCATTGTGCATCCTAAGAACTAGACGGTGTCAAATAGGCACAGTCCTGAACTGAGGGCAGGTTCACAATGCCCCCGGGGTAGGGACTGCACCTCTGCCTCATTTTACCAGAGGGATGGACTGCACTTCTGGCTGGCCCTTCCCTGAATAACAGGGGGGGAAGACTCTTTATGCTCCCTTCACCTTTATTTTGCACCCACATAAGGGCCAGGCAGTCTGGCTGGGAATGTCCTTACTCTGAAAGGGTAGGAAAAACGTGAATACTTCTATGTTCTGCTGGAGAACTGGGATCATAGGATCTCTTCCTCCCCCCCGCCCAATCCATAGTTTGTGCAATTCAGGTCCTGCTGTGACTTATGTTTGTGTCAGGTGTGCTCACCTTAACCATGCATTAAACAAATTACAGGAGTTCATAAGAAGCAGGCCCCCGTGCAGCAACAGCTGTGGCAGAGGCTGGTGAGTTCCATGAGGCATTGTCAAGCCAGCACTGGTGTGAAGCCCAGCGTCCATTGTGCCCCTCTTTTATTTTCATCTTGAAGGGGAGGGTTCTATCTGAATCGCAGGCTGCTGGAAGCATCAGTGGTTCTTCCCTTCCCATCCAGCAAGTCTGTCCATACATTCCATTGCAGTGATGGGGCCAATACAGGAATTTTGCCTTCGGGTGCCCATTTAACTTGGAAAGTCATCTGGGGCTGATTTCGTGGCTCCCTGGCATAGACAGAACAGGATAAAGGAAATTAAAAAGAATTTAGCAGTGTCTGGGTCAGTGTCAGCACAGGATGGGATAGAATTATATTAGATGGCAGGGTGAGCACTGGCTTATCCATTCTGACCTCCTGCATCTTGAGAGAACTATTCACTCCCCTTAAAGCCTGAGCCAAGTTTTTCTTGAATATCCCAGCCATAATAGTGCCGCAGCTACCTTCCTTGATAAACACAGACCAATGGCATTTACTGTTAGGAAGATCTCAAAGCACATTACAACCGCGATAAGCATTAATAGCCTTGATTTACAGATGGGGAAGCTGAGTCAAGGAGAGGCAAAGCGACTTGCCTAATGTCAGGCAGCCAATTAATGCATGAGCCAGGACTAGATTGCAGGTCTCTTGGCTCCTACTCTCCTGTATCACAGCTCACTGCCTACTAGCTCTGCTCCCCAGTTCAGCCCCAGGCTGCCTTCACTGCCCCCACGTACTTCCCTCACTGTCTCTAGTGTAGGCCTGAGTTCCTCTAGGGATAACGTCTGCTCTTGGTGTGCCTGCGGCAGTGAGTTCTGCTGCTCCCCCTCTGCCTTTTCCTCAGGGATATTTCTGTGACCACCCCTCCCCTTGCTGTGTGTATGGGGGGATGAATCCGCTGCTCCCCCTTTTGCTGATTGGGGTGTGTGAATCTGCTGCTCCCCCTCTGCCTGGTTGCGTCTGTGAATCTGCTTCCCCCTTGCCTGATTGTGTGTGTGTGAATCTGCTCCCCCCTTGCCTGATTTTGTGTGTGTGTGTGTGTGTGAATCTGCTCCCCCCTTGCCTGATTTGTGTGTGTGTGTGTGTGTGTGTGTGTGTGTGTGTGTGTGTGAGTGAATCTGCTCCCCCCTTGCCTGATTGTGTGTGTGTGTGTGTGTGTGAGTGAATCTGCTTCCCCCCTTGCCTGATTGTGTGTGTGTGTGTGTGTGTGTGTGTGTGTGTGTGTGAGTGAATCTGCTTCCCCTTGCCTGATTGTGTGTGTGTGAATCTGCTCCCCCCTTGCCTGATTGTGTGTTTGTGTGAATCTGCTCCCCCCCCCTTACCAGGTTGTGTGTGTGTGTGAATCTACTTCCCCCCCTTGCCTGGGTGTGTGTGTGTGTGTGTGTGTGTGTGTGTGTGTATGAACTCCCCCCGCCCCCTGTCCCCGTCCCCGTCCGGGTGCGGAAGCGGGGCAGTTTCTGCTCCTTGCCCTGTAACTGGCTCGCTGAGCACCAGGGGGAGGGACTGACCCGGCGCGGAGCCGGGCTCTTAAGCCAGCGGCCGCCGTGGGCCGGCAGCAGTAGCTCTTGTGTCGCCAGTGCGGGCAGGAAGCGCCGAGCCGAGCGCGCCGCGCCGCGTGGCCATGGCCGAGAAGGGAGCGCGGAGCTTGGGAAAAGGTGGGCGGGCGCCGGCAGGGCTGCGAGACGCCTGGCTCGGCTCGGCTCGTCCTGGCTCGGCCGCTCTGCGGGCCCGGGGCCCCCGCGCTGCGTCCTCGCCCAGGCGGTGCTGGGGGCAAGGCGGGGGCGGTGATCTCCCGGCTCGGACTCGTCGGGGGTTGCAGTGCACGCCGCAGCGCTGCTTTCCTGGCTGTGACTGGTGCACAGACCAGCCCCTCGCCTGTCTCTTCTCCCCTCCTGCCTGCAGCGTCTGGTTGGGGTGTCCCGGGCGGGGGAGAAGTCCCCTCCATGCACCCTGCTCTGCTGCATCCCCCCGGGGGCCTGCCTGTACCCGGCTCTGGTGGGCAGGCTTGCACACCCCTTCCCTGCCCCGGCTCCGGGCGTGCTCTCTGCTCAGGCGGGGGGAGGCTGTCCTGGTGTCTTGCACGGGCTGTGTGCCGTCCTCTGCAAGGAGGTGACACCGTGGGAGACTTGTCTCAGGCTGCTGGGAGGCATGATATGCAGGAGAGCAGCTCTATAAAGCCAGAATGTCTGTTCTTGTACTGCCCTGGAAAACTGATTCACCCCATGGCCTTCACCGCAGACTGAAACCTGATTTATTTTCTCCAGGAGCCTCTTACAGAATGAGGGGTTACCAGGAGAAACTCTTACAAGACACTGTTACCATGGGAAAATCAAGTATTCCAAGCTCTGTATGAAGAGCAACTGCTACTTTGAGAACACGCCCCCCCCCGCCCCCTTTTTTTCCCTCCTTGCCCCAGGCCCCTGGTTTTTCTTTTTTTAAAACCTCCTGTTAAGAGGAAGCCTGTAATTTTGTAGGTGAACGCCTAGACTAACTAACATAACTCTCTTGTAGGAAGCATTGCTCCAGGCCCTGTCCCCGAGGGATTGATCCGGGTCTACAGCATGCGCTTCTGTCCCTTTGCACAGAGAACACGGCTCGTCTTGAAGGCCAAAGGAATTAAGTAAGAACACATAACGCTAAGGTGGTGGTCTCATTGGTATCTAAGGGCTAGGGGCTGAAGATTTTTTTTTTTTTTTTCCCCCTACTGCTTTCTCTGCTGTGACTTTTTTTGTTTTTGTAAAGCTGTTTTGGCTTAAGCACGATGGTCTCCCATAGTTTACCAAGCTTAACAGGATGAATCAAATAGCTGGTACTCTTACTACCTATAACCTATTTAAAAGGATCAACTGAAAATCCAGGAAATCTTTAAAAATAAACAAAAAATCCAAAAAACTTCAAGTATAGTCTGTACTCAAAACTGTTTCTAAGTTGTTTCCCAGCCAGCTATTGTGGGGCTCCATTCAAATTTCCAGTTTTTATTGAAAAGAATGTTTTCACCTCCCCTGCTGCTGTGCGAAGGCCTGCCCAAGGGAGAAAGCACAAAGTATCAAAGGCACAAAGTAAGCTAATTAGAAAAATCCACAAGTAAATTTCTTGTTTTTCAGTTACAGTAATTTTGTGTGGTCTTTGTAGCAATAGCAGATAAACCCTATCTCAAAAGTGTGTATTTAATCATTTTGTATGTCTTTATTTAATGGAAATCGAGCAGCAAAATCCTGAAAAACATAACTCTCAGCCTGATCACTGTATACCACTGGGGGGAGTGGTAGATACCCTGCAAGGTAGGGATAGGATACAGAGTGACCTAAACAAACTGGAGGATTGGGCCAAAAGAAATCTAATGAGGTTCAACAAAGAAAAGTGCAGAGTCCTCCACTTAGGAAGAAAGAATCCCATGCACAGCTATAGACTGGGGACCGACGAGCTGGGCAGCAGCTCTGCAGAAAAGGACCTGGGGGTAACAGTGGATAAAAAGCTGGATATGAGTCAGCAGTGTGCCCTGGTTGTCAAGAAGGCCAATGGCATATTGGGCTGCATTAGGAGGGGCATTGCTAGCAGGTCACGGGAAGTGATTATTCCCCTCTATTCGGCATTGGTGAGGCCGCATTTAGAATATTGTGTCCAGTTTTGGGCCCCCCAATACAAAAAGGATGTGGACAAGTTGGAGAGAGTCCAGCGGAGGGCAACAAAAATGATTAGGGGGCTGGAGCACAAGACTTATGAGGAGAGGCTGAGGGAACTGGGCTTGTTTAGTCTGCAAAAGAGAAGAGTGAGGGGGGATTTGATAGCGGCCTTTAACTACCTGAAAGGGGGTTCTAGGGAGGATGGGGCTAGGCTGTTCTCGGTGGTGGCAGATGACAGAACAAGGAGCAATGGTCTCAAGTTGCAGGGAGGGAGGTCTAGGTTGGACATTAGGAAAAAGTTTTTTTACTAGGAGGGTGGTGAAGCACTGGAATGGGTTACCTAGGGAGGTGGTGGAATCTCCATCCTTAGAGGTTTTTAAGCTGCGGCTTGACAAAGCCCTGGTTGGGATGATATAGCAGAGGTAATCCTGCTTTGAGCAGGGGGTTGGACTAGATGACCTCCTGAGGTCCCTTCCAACTCTAATATTCTATGATTCTATGATTCTATGATTCTATATTTTCTCTGGTTTATCACTCATTCAGATATAGCATGTTCATGATTTCTATAGTAAATGTACTTGTGTTCATGGTTTCTTTTAAAAAAAGATGTTGCATTTCTATAGCTTCCCCTGGATCCTTTGATAAACTTTTAATAGTCCCTTTTAAATAGGGAATTATTTATTCCTTGTTACAAGTGATTAAGCACATGACTAAGCTTGCAGTTAGTAAGTGGTCTGACCTCTGTTTGATTGCTGAGTCACTCCTGGTCCCCAAATCTAACTACGTTACATAGGCCAGCGTTGGATTTCAAATTCTCATTGGTTAAGCATTCCTTCCCCCATCACTTTGCAGTCTTTCTCTGATTCTTTCAGAGACCTAAATGCAGTAAAGCCGCACAGTCTACCTACCTATTTTCCTATACAGAAGACAACCTAAGTAACTTGCACCCATTTGGTCTCTTCTGAATTTTTTTGGTATTTTGTATGTGTAAGTTTTTGTTTTTGTATGTGGTGGTTGCTTCTTGTGTAACATAACTTTGTCCTTTGATTGGAGTCCAGCTATGTTGAGTGTCGTTAGGCATGTGCAATCCTTGTGGTCTGAATCTGTGGTTGGGAACCTTTTCTATAACAGAATATTAGTCAGGAGTGTTTTTGGCTGTATTCAGTGTTGTAGCTGTGTCGGTCCCAGCATATTAGAGAGACAGGGTGGGGGAGGTGATAGCTTTCATTGAACCAGCTGGAAGACCAGCTTTTGGGCCGAGGTTAGTCCTGATTTGAGCAGGGGGTTGGACTAGATGACCTCCTGAGTTCCCTTCCAACTCTAATATTCTATGGTTCTACAGACAGCTCTTCTGTCCTAGACCTAAGAGCTTTGTGTAGCTCAAAATCTTGTCTCTCCAACAGAAGTTGGTCCAATAAAAGATATTACCTGACCCACCAGGTCTCGAATAGTTTTTGTGGCAGTTAAATAGATCAACTTGTAGCTTTGTATATTTATCTAATACCCAAAAGAGCACCAGAAACTCTGCAGCACAGACTATCATCTTCCATGGCTGTAAAGGGCTTACAGTGGAAGATGGTGATCCTGCAAACTGCTGTGTGCAGGTATCCTGTGCAGAGTCTCTGCAGTCTGTAGGGCTCTGCCTTGGAGCAGGGGTTTATCTTCAGGAACAGTTTGCAGGACCAGGAACTGCATGATCATGCAGATACAAGACTGCCCAAAGGGTTGGGGGAGGAATACTGGGATCAGATCATGAATTTTCCACCTTGGGGTTTGTCTGTATTGTCTGTTTAGCATTTAACTTGAGTTAGGTGATATGCTTAATTGGAAACTCGACACAAATTTTGTTCTGGGAGACTGGTACGTGGTAATATGGCCATTCCATATATGTATGTTTTTTTGTCCCCGTGTACAAGTGAGTTAAGCAACTCAAGTTAAGAATTAAGCAACTCTTTGTCTTAGCCACAGGTTAAGAATAGACGCACTGAATAGAAGGGAAACAGACTAAGGTCAGAGTAAAATTCAGTTGCAGGTTGTTACTCCAGAATGTGAATCACTCCTCCTTCCTCCTGTGAGCTTCCTAGACTTGTATGTGGCATGGGCACATGCAGTCTAAATTGGAACTCTATTTTAGTTGGGTTTACCTGCCTTTAACATTGTCACCTCTTACGTGGATGTGATTAAGCTGGGGTTCTGCCTATACCCCTTCTGAACTGTGGATGGTTTTATGAAATCGTGTCATGAAATGGCTGTGTCATCCAAAGCCTATATGTGTGTGGGTCCACCCTGAGTGAGCAGCATTGCGTCATGTCTCTGTCGGGCCAGAGAAAATGGTGAGCGAGCAGCACTCTCCATGGCCTATTCAAAGTAATGCATCTTGCGCAATGGATCTGGCCTTGCTGGGGGAAGGTGCTTCTTCCTCTTACGTGAATGGGGGGATTGGGCGGGGGCAGGGTGGCGGAATGTAATGGAACTTTCCATTTAGCAGAGCAGCACAAGAGAAGCAGGTGACCCCAGCTAGAGTCTTTTAAATGACCTCATAAGGGTGGGGAGGGAGGAGAGCCATTTTACACTGTACTAAGATGAGAGAGTCTGCTGCAGGGGCAGGATAGGCAAGCGGTTGGAGGATCCTGCCTGCCTGACAGACAGAAGACAGATGATCCTCCAAGGGAAAGGTGAGCTAGTGTGGGCCATTGCATTTGGGAGCTGAGTGTTTTTGTATAAGCTGTACTCTTCTCAGCTTTATCTGCTCAGTGAAGGGCATAGAGATTAGACTGGGCCATGTGTATACGTGCCAATTGCTCCAGAACTGCTGCATGCTTGGAGCTGGGTAAACTGGAAGTGTTGTCATACGTTGGGAGAGGAGTTCTGGGGGAGGAGTTGGTTTATGTACCAGGAAGTCTAGGCACAGCATTGACACTTCAGAGGGCTAGGCAGTTGGACAGCTTGGAGTAGGGTGCCAGATAGAAGGGCTGGGCCCTGAGCATGCCCAAGGACACAGATTGAGGCAGACTGGACGCCATTCAGGCTCCAGGAGCTCAAAGGCCCCTAGGGATTCAGCATGGGAGAGGCTTGGATTCCCCCGCACAGTAGTCCAAAGTGGGTGTCCAGCAATGGGTGATCTGTAAGAGTGCACAGCGGCTGTTAGTTGTTCACCCAGGCTTTCAGGGTGTGCTATAATTCCATTCTTTGTGCTACTGTCCTGACGTCTTGCATTTCTGGTACACCTGCCTGCCATTGCTCTGGCCAAAGGCAAATCTGCTTCATTCTCTTGCTTGTCGGGCTGAACTGGCGATGAGACTGGGTGGGGCAGTATTTGCTTTATCCTGGTATTTGGGTAGGTACGTTATTTTCTTTACTAAAGGAGAGCTCTTGTCTTCCTCTTGCCCTGCTGGGCTCTTTATTCTTAGTGTGTGAAGTTCCATATTAGAAGCCCTGGAAAGTGAAGACCTGTCATTCTGTCAGGGCTTCAAGAAAGGAGGTAAATCAATGGGGATGTTCTCCTGGTTCTCTCTCTTGTCTCAGTATTGTCCGGTTGGTTGGTTAGTTAACAATGAACTATTGCTTTATTTGATGTTACTGGAGCAGACTAATAAAACTGATCTTGCTTTGTGTCTTCAGCCATGAAATAGTTAATGTCAATCTGAAAAACAAACCTGACTGGCTCTTTGAGAAAAATCCCTTTGGGTTGGTACCTATTCTGGAGACCAGCAAGGGTCAGCTGATCTATGAATCTCCAATCACGTGTGATTATTTGGATGAAGCATATCCTGGGAAGAAGCTGCTACCTACAGACCCATATGAGCGAGCGTATCAAAAGATGCTCTTGGAAAGATTCTCCAAGGTACAGTGTGATCAGGAAGGGGCGGTGTAACCTGCTTCAGTGCAGCACTCGTATTGTGCATGGCTTTGTAGAGACTTTTTTAGGATGGCTCTTGTCTCTAATAAAATCACTTTTTAAATGTAAGAGCCATTTGCTGATCCAGAACACTGCTAAGCTGTCTATCTCTGCCAGCATTTGAAAGACAGAAAAAGGAACATGAGGTTAAAGCAGAAGATCTTTTAAGCTAGTTGAATCTGTAGGACTGAGTGCAGAATGGGGAAACAATGGCATTCAGTTAAGGGGGTTAGCAGATCAGTCTTAAGGCTTGTCTTCACGGCACAGCAAAGTGTACCAGAGCTGTGGGGGTTTTGTTCTTTTTTAAAAGCGCTCTAAGGTGCTGTGCTCTGACTGCCCCATATAAACCCTGTGGGCATGCTTTGAAAAGTACCTAGTTTGCATTAATATAGTCCTGTTTCAGATTACATTAAACGTGAATGAGGTAGCTTCTGGAGTGTGCCAGCAGGGTCTACATGGGACAGTTAGTGCCCTATAAATCATACCTGTGTGGTGTACTTTGCCATGCGATATAGACAAACCACAGGCAAAGAAGGCAAACTGGGTGAATGCTTGCATCACTGCCACTCATATCCTTAACTCTAGGATAATTCTTTAAAGTATGGGTCTTTAAGCCGCTGGAAGCCAAAAAGAAGCTTTAAAATAACTAAACTTGGCTAATATTTGGTGCGAGTTACAATACGATCACCTGCCTTCTCTGGCAAGTACTAAACTACAAAATTATTGGAGATACACTATTAGTGGCCTAGACTGCCTTTTTTTTTAAAAAAAGTATGTGTCAATCTCACTGTCTCTTTAATACACTTTCCTAGTAACATTGATTAGAATTTTAGAAGAATCCTTAGAAAGGAATGTCAGTTTGCATTTCACCATTTTTATTATTGGCTCTTTTTGGCACCATAGTCAGCTTGAACAATGGAAGGACTAGTGAGCTTCCCTCTTCCGACTCTCCTGCATTATTACAATCCTTCAGTGCTAGCATTTAAATTCTCTTTTGCAACCTGTGTTTTCTCTGAAACACAAAGAACACGTCTGTCGCTGTTAGGCTGTATGTAGTGTGGTGTGTGCATGTGTCTGTCTTTTTAGCAAAACCTAAATTTAAGCATGAAGGCCCAGATCCTGAAAGGGGTTTAAGGCACTTAACTTCCATTGATTCCAGATACCTTTTAAGGATGAGGGCTGAAGTGACTTGTGGGTATCCCTGTAATGAGAGAGAACCTGCCTTCTGCAAGGAGGTCAAGCTCTCAATAACTTTGTCTTCTCTGGTTTGTTCAGTTACCGCCTCTCGCCCACAAACATCTCCTGGCCGTTAAAAATGGGGAGGACAGTTCAGCGCTGAAAGCAGAGATCAGTGAAAAGCTGGATAAATTTGAGGAGGTAAGAAATGGAGCACTCTCTGGTAGGGTGACCAACTGTCCTGCAAATCATAGGAGAGTCCCACAATTGGATACTCTGTGCAATTGTTTCAGGATGTGGGACAATGTCCAACAAAATATGGAATTGGGGGTGGCAGTTGTGGGCGTGGGGGGGGGGGGAGGAGAAGGGGCCTTGTGTGGAAGGGGGTGGGTTGTTTACCTTGCTAGCTACTAAATGCAGAATTTAGTTACACGTGGTGGTTTAACTGTCTACAGCTTCCCAAAACTGGCTATTTTGCTCCAGGGTAAAATCAGCGCTCTTGGTTACATTGAAGGGACTTATTTCAATTTTGCCATGTCCCACAAATGAGATCATGCTGTCCTGAAACTGGACTCATGTCAGTTGTTCACCCTACTCTCTGGTGTGGAATAAAAGCACCAAAATGGAAGTCCTCTTTTGCACACGGGGCTGATTGTCACTTGGAAATCCTTGAGACCGGAAGAATACAGGACTTATTTCAGCCTGTTTAAAAAATGGAAAATGAGTGGTCCTGTTTACGCTGATGGGTGGCATAGAAAACTCCCAACAGCTAAGCATGACAGTTTAAATTCGAGCTAAATTGGAAACTCGGTAGTAGACTTCATAGAGGATTTTGTTCCTCACCCTTCTCAAGTGCTGACCCCCTCTGCTGTGGTTCTATGTATATCCTGCCTTCCTAGGACGGAAGCAGCAGATTCTAAGAGCAGTCAGGCTTTGGGTCGTTCGAACCATCTCTGGTACGTTAGCAGGTCCAAAGCCAGGCCCACCTGACCGTTGTTTCTTTGCTGTAACTCTAAGATCAGTACAACTATATTGGGGGATCAGGTTGACCTTTATTTTTCTTTAGTATCGGGCACCTTCTGTCCTACTACTAGCAATTATCCTTTCTCCCTGCGCATTCCCATGTAATATAATCCCTTCACTGTGGAGGTGGTGACTGAGTGGTTAAGGCATTTGAATCATGACGCTCCTGAGTTCAAATCTCACTTGATCTCTCACTCCAGTGGTACCTGATCTGTTAAGTTAAGGTAGTCAAAGGTGGCTGGATGTGATGCTGGCCACATCACTCCATTACATGCTGCTGGGTGTGAAAACAGATGTGCCTTCGCCATGTCAGCCTGAGAAGCCATTGTCTCAGGGGAACATCGCAAAAATCCAGCTGTGTGCCATGTTGTTACAATTGTGCACCTCCATCAACTTCAGTGGAGCTGCAACAGGTGGCTTCGGCTGTATATTAAGAGATTGAAATTCGGTTTTACTTCAAGTGCTGTATTCTGTTAACCAGAACAGCTGCCCGGTCATTCTTTGGATAAGATGGCTGCCCTCTGCCGATGACATTCACACCTTCCCTCAGGCTGTGGGGTGACTCCTAAAATAGAGTTGTTTGAATGGATGAACTCCTTTGCTGCTTTGGTCAAAGGAGTGTGATCTTCTAGAAATAAAGCAACCAAAAAAAAACTAGCTGGTCATCTGATTGGGATGAAAAGAGGGGACTGAATGTTCAACAGCAAAACCAAAAACCATGCTTCGCTCTCCTTGAGCAAGCCGCAGCATCTCAGCGTGCTTCTCCTCTGTTCTGAACCTCCCATAGCTCAGACTTCAGTCACTGCCTCTTTGCCTTCAACTTCAGCTAATGACTTGTCTGGATGACACTAGAGTATCCCTGTCCCTCTAATACCTGTCTGTCCCGTCAGCTTAGCTACACTAACATCCCACTCTCAAATGCTTCAAACATTGAATTCCTCTCGAGTAAAGCCTTTCATCTGTGTGTGACTGATCAGAGTCGAGCTAAAATACTGACAGGTGATGTCTGGTTCTTGTGGACAGCTGCTTCCTATGGGACTTCTTGCAAAACAAATGCACTGAGAAGTAAAGAACTACGCTTCCCTTCCGCACCCATTTCCAACCCTGCTGTGAGATGCCTGCTGCTATGAAAGACAGATCCTGAAGGATTTTCTAGATATGTGGATTAGCAAGTAATGGGGAGTCCCTCTCACTGTTGCAGTGATTTAAATTCCAGTCTGAGCTATAGAAGATAAGGATCCAGCCATGCAAAATCTATTCAGCCTCTTTCCAAGAGCTGTTAGTCACAGAAGCATGAAATGTATTGAAGTGTCCTGTCTCCTACTCACCACTGCCCACCAGAGGGAGCCATGTTCACGTCTTTATGAAACTACTAACATCTGGTTATTTTCTGTCCTGCATCTGGTGACTAAAGCAGCTGCTCAGATGTTTGCTGAATGATGGTTTGAGGCTTTTAATAGATTTTTTTCTCCTCCTCCCCACCACAAATAAGCAATGTAAAGCAGACCTGAAGAATCTGGAGGAAGTTTGTCATTAAGGTTGTCTGAAAGAGCCCCTCAGAGTACTAACTCGGGAGGAAGGCTGAATAGATTCTGATTCTGACCTGATTACTACTAATTTAGTGTGTAAGTTCTAGTTATGGAGCAAAACCCCATTGTGCTAGGTGCTGTACAAACAGCTTTGTCCACTCCTCATTCTACCAAATTCATAAGAATGTCACACAAGGTTCTGTATATGGATAAAGCCTAGGTGGGTTAGGGACCTTGCTGCAAATCCAGGTCTGATACTTAAAGATCCTACCAAAGTAGGCCCCAGAGAAGGGCAGATTGCTTTACAAACACAAGTTAGCCTCCTCTCTATCTGAAATTAGAGATTGGCATGTGAGTCTGTTGCTGCACCTGTAAACTGGTGACAATCGGTTTACACTGCACTAGGGTTTTGATAGTTGTGGATCAGTGTTGCTGTGGGAACAGTGCATCCCCCTGCTTTTGAGCTGCAGGACTCCACTCTTGTGACTGAGGGTGGACTCTGGCACAGGTCTAAGAATGACAATGACGTGGTGGAATTGTATTCACAAGCTACCTGAATTTGGGGATTCAGTGAAAATAGAAACACAGCTGAAATCCTTATGCCCTCATTCAACCAGTCTTTTTGTGTAGCTGAAGTGTGTGTGTGTGTGTACACACACACACTTTAAATAAAGGTTTTTAAAAACATAAAATGCACCTGGGTTGCCATATCTGTCTTGGTTCCTCCACAACCTGTAAACTAGCAATTCTGGTAACTGCCCCCAACTGCCAGCACAGCCACCTGGGTCCTGAGAAGATTGTTGTTCATGATTTGTGAACTCTTCTTGCATTTAAGGTAAAATAGAATCCAACTTGCAGCATGTGATGTATCTAACCTAATATTGGAGCTGCTTTAGTAACTGGCTCCTTAAGAATGATTAATTTAGATAAGGAGGTGCCATTTCTGCATGCATTCTCCTGTAGATCTCCTCCTCGGTTCTTGCTTTCCACTACAGCATGTTTTGATTTTTTTGTAGGGCTTTTCCATGCAACTTTTTAAATGTTAAATGCTGCATCTTGTCCTCTGCAGATTTTAGCCAGTCACAAGACTGTGTTCTATGGCGGGGACTCTGTGTCCATGATTGATTACATGATATGGCCTTGGTTTGAACGACTGGAATTCTTCCAATTCCATGAGTAAGTACTTGAATGTTTTATGGACCTTTACATATTTTCAAGTGGTGTATTACAGCTTTTAATTAACTTTGAATTACCCCATCCAGGAACACTCCTGCTTAGAGAGTGTGACTGGCATGTGTAAATCCTCCAGACAGGAACGGGGCAGGGTAATGGGTTATATGGGAGAGGGAGAGGGGGGGGCGTAGTAAGGCTGTAGCCCATTACGAGAGCTCTTAAGGACTGGGACCCCATTGTGTAGTGCTGTATGAACCCGAATAAAGAGTCCCTGAAGGCACCTCACCCTATTGGAAACAAGCTCTCCCAAAGTTAAGACCGCCTAGTAATGGAACTAGCCCCACAAAGTGAGCTGGCCTCTGTCTGTCATAGGGGTTTCCCAGGCACTGGTTACCCTAGTATCTGAGCAACTCACAGCTCTTTTTAAATCTGTTATACCCTCACAACACTCCTAGAAGGTAGGGAAGTTGCGTTATCCCCTTTTGGCATATGGGGAACGGAGTGACTTCCTCAGGGTTAAACAGGAAGTCTGTGGTAGGAGGATTGGGTCAGTTCCCTGCTCTAAGCTCCAGGCTTGCCCCTAAATCCTTCCTCAAAGAGCAACGAGCCCCCAGGATCTGAACTCTTGACCTCAGGCACCAAAAGCAAAGGCCAAAGCTGTAGGCTGTGTGGCAGATGGCTGGCTTCCCTCTAGTGGGTCTCACGCTTTCCTGCCTGTAGTGGGTCAGGAAGTTGCCAGTCACCCCATCTTCCCAGGGGAGGGGGTGGGGACCCAGGCCCACCCGCTCCTCCGGGTCCCAGCCCAGGGGCTCTATGAGAAGCAGCTATGCGCTGCTGGCACTGCTTTCCAAACTGCGCACACTTCCCCTGGGCTAATTTCCCCCTCCTTCAGTCTTATGGCTTCTTGAGCCGGTACCTTCCTCCTGGCTGCTCCACCACGGAACTCTGCTCTCCAGTCCGCAGCACAGCGCCTTCCTCCAGCTTGTGCACGGACGGTTTGGCGCAGAGGGCTTTTATGAAGCACCTGGCTGGTCCTTAATTGGCCTCAGCTGCTCCTAATTGCCCCCTAATGGCTCTGAGTTAGTCAGCAGGGAACAGAGCCCTGAGCATTCTGGGGCTCTCACATCTCTGGTCCAGCACTCACCTACTGCCCTCTGCCCTGGGTATATCACAGCTGCCAAGCGTCTCCTATGTGATCACTGGGATGTGCAGCTGGTGTCAGTATTGCCTCCCTCCACTTTTAGGGAGAAGTGCTGTTTTTAAATGAACAAGTCAGGCAGTAAGAGCGGAGTTCAGCCCAATGGGACACACTGTGCAGAGGCAGGGTTAGACTTTTAATACTAGCTGACTTGGAAATTGCAAACTACTGTGCAGAATATGCAGGTAGGAGAGCGTGCCAGCAAACAATGGCTATTGTTCTAGCTCTCCTGTGGTAGAGCTGAGTGATAGCTACTAGGATGTGGATTTTAAGCCACGTGGCTGAGACGGTTACAATCCCATGGCATGTCTTGAGGGACCATATTGTATCATTGTGGGCCAGGGATTGTAGACAACTCCAGGAGGGAGGGTTATCGCAGCTCCTCTAGGAACTAAAAACATGTGGGGGGGACACCCCTAGATTAAATTAAAGTGAATCACAGAGGTGTTTACAATCTACAGAGCAGTAGCACCCTCTGGGGAGGCATCAGAGTTCACTCACTGCTAGTAGCACCTCCTGCTGGTAGTAGCCAAGGCCTTTGCATGGTCCCACCTCTTGCTGTTGCTTCCCTGGGCTGCTGCTTCTCTCTCTGGGTTTGCCAGCCTCCCAATAATAATAATTAATAATAATGCTGCTGCTTTCCTGCAGCCCCCTGTCTGCTGCCAGCTACCTGGCTTTATACAGGCCACACTTGTTCCTCCACAGCTGAACCTGCTTCTAATTAGTTCCCAGCTCCCTGGCTCTTCCTCCAGGTACAGCCTGTGGAGTTAATTGGCCGCCCTGGCCATTTTAACCCCTCCCAGTACTGTTGCAGCATTTAAACTGACTTGGGGCTGTCTTTCTGACCCGGCAAACAGACAAGACCTTCTTATGGAGGGTTAGAAAGACTTTGGCCCGGGGAGAGGGGTGTGTGGTTTTGTTCTTCTTCTGTAATACTTTTATCTTAAGATGAAATCTCCCTCATTTAGAGGGAGTGAGCGAGCTGCCCGGTAACTTGTAATGGCGGGCAGCATGCTGTTCGTAGCTGTCTGAGAGAAGGCAACACAGGCACTGTCTGTAGTCCCAGCAAGCCAGTCTGCCTCTCTTACTATAAGGCAGGAAGGTGTGCAGCCTTAATAACCCCCCCACTCGGAAGGGAGTGGACCAGGGTCTCTGCTCAGAGACCAGAGATGGCTGGTGACCTGAGACTGGGCACTCCTGGAGTGGAGAAGGGAGGGACGGATACAGGTGCATTTACCCTGAAACAGTGACCAGTCATTAGCCAGTGGTAACATAAACTGGGTAACTTGATGTGGCCAACAAAATGTAGGGGCAGAATGGGCTCAGGGGTTGGCAAGAAGGGAGGTTTATTGAGATGCGGGGGGTGACCATCATGATGGACACACACAAGAAGCCGATGTAATGTGAATAGCTTCCACCCCATCAAAACACATGCTGTGGCCAGTGGCAGGGGCTGGAAGGGGGTGTCATCGAACTTCTAAAGCAGGGGTAGTGACTAGGTAGCCCGTGGTCCAAATCCGACCTGCCAGAGGCTTTTCACTGGACTGTGGGTTGTGCTGGGACTCGGGGCTTCAGTCCCTGCTGGCGTGCCTGGTGGGGCTCTTTTTAGGAAGGGTGTGGGGACCCCTGCCCCCCTGAGTTACAAGTCAACCCCAGGTGCCTGCTGGGACTCCTGCTGTCAGCCCTGCAGGAGCAGAGCTCTATTTAGGGAGGGCAGGGGGCACCTGCCTCCCTGAGTTGTGTGTCCGCCTTGGGCACCAGCTCCCACAGGCGCGTGGCCAGTCACTCCTCTACCCACACTGGCTCCCAGAGTTTCATGGTCCAGTCAAAAGCCTCTGGCGGTCTGGATTTTGCCCACAGTCCACTTCTTGTTTAATCCTGCAGTAGGCCCTGGGTATGTTACACGGCACTGTACATGATGGTTGAAGAGGGGCACTTGCCATGTGACACATTGTTTCTCTGGAGTCCGGACCTTGACCAAGAAATCTGGACCTTGAGAAAAAAATATTTGAGCACCCCTGTTCTAAAGGATGGTGGGTACCTCACACAAGGAGCATTTGCTTCTCTCTTAGAGCAGGCACATCCAGCAGCAGTGTCTATGCATCCTCGGTTATACAAAGAAGACTTGATGATAGCCTTAAAGGATGTGTCTGCTCTGCATTTTAAATTCATGGCAGCAACCCTCGGAGCCCAGGTCTACAGACTCTGGCCCAAGCCATGGCACTGAAAGCAGCTGTGTAGACAGGTGGCCATGGGCTCTGAAGCCTGGGGTGGGGGTTGGGTTTCAGAACCCGAGATCTGGGCTGAGCCCAAAATGTCTGCACAGCTTCTCTTAGCGCTGGAGCACAAACCCAAGTCTGTCGCCCCAGGCTGTGAGACTCAGTGCTGTGTGGTTTGAAATGCAGTGTAGACGTCCCTAGAGATGCCCTCCTCTCTGCTCTATGGCCTGAAATGTATTTCCTCTCTGGTTTTGAGTATAACCTTGTGGGAGGGAGAAGGCGAAACCAACAGTAACGTAGAACCTCGTTAAATGTTCAGCTTCCGTGATGTGCTCTCCATTTCCCCTCGGCTCATATGATGTTTCTTTCCTGTCCCCATAGCTGTCTGCAGCACAGCCCGAAGCTCAGGCGCTGGGTGGAAGCCATGAAGGAGGATCCTGCTGTCCAGGCTACGATGACTGACTCGCAGATGCTCAAAGGCTTTTTTGAGCAGTATGTAAAGAACAGTCCTGAGGCCTGTGACTATGGGCTGTGAGGTGCGGGTGGGCATCTATGCATCACAGCTGCAGCGGCTGTACCGCATTTGGTTTGGGGGGGAAAGGGGGTTGTGGAGTGTGCAGTTCTGTGCTTGCATTTTAAAATGCAAATAAATCTGTTTAGGAAAGGAAGAGAAACCTCCTTTGAGCTGCCTTCTTTCCTGGTTTAGTTGGGGATGGGGAGCGAATTGGGGGTTTAAACAGACCCTGGGAAGAAACTGGCTAAAACACAGACCATGCTGTGGGCAGGATTTGAAATCCAGTGGGGTTCCCGCACACAGGTTCAAGTCCAACGCCTTAACCACTCAGCCATCACAGTTGCGCCTTCTTTCCTGGTGAGCGGAAGTTGCTGGCCTTGGGCAGGAGATAAGAGGTCACCAGCAGTGGTATGCATGTCTGGACCACATCACTGACTGACGTAGATGTAACCCTCCTCCTTTGTCTAGTGTGGTGCCTGGTTGCTTTATGGTTTGATTTTTTTGTTATCCTGGTACTTTAACAGTAAAATAAGAAAACTATATGGTAATTCCCTCCTCCTTCGGCTGAATGCTGCAAGCACAGAACTGGATGGGCATGGCGTCCGTGCCTAAGGTACCTGTTGCCTCAAGCCCATCTTTCACGACACAGACTGTGGAAGAGTGATGTGTGTGTGTGTGTAATGGGAAGGAGTTAGGTTCAGCTGCCCAATGCAAGTTGCTCTCTCTTGACAATGCAGTTTCCAGTTAAGATGCAGGTATCCAGGTCTAAAAACTATGGGGTTTCATAGTGCAAGTCTCACGGGAAAGGAATGTGTCAGACCTGGAAGCGTTTGAATTTATGAACCCACCCACAAGGAGGTAATAACGGAAGAGAAAATACAGCTACCGATTTTTTTAATTTGTGCTGCATCCTCTTGGGATAACTAGAGACACATGGCTCTAACCCTTGCTCCATGCTGTCTTGCAGTGTTCTTTCACTTTGTTTCAGGCCTTTAATCTCAACAAATGTGCAGGCCTGGCCTGCTGCAGTCAATAGTAGCAGTGCCAGAAACCACACTGTGCCCACGGTGTGGCCTGGTTTTGTCTCTAGAATGCAAAACTGCATGTTCACAGGTGTGACGTTTAATGACGTGAGCAGTGCTGGTTCTGCCAAAGGGGCTGGGCTTCACTCTAACTTCATTGTGAGATGGAAGGAGTGGAATGTGAGCTGCGCTTGGTTTACATAGAACAACGCTTCACAATACAGGTACCATGGAATCCACCTCCAGAGCTGAATTAGGCATACTAGCAGGGCAGCAATACCGGCTGGCCTTCATTTGGAGAAAACAGCCTAGTACCCAGTAGAGACCAAAGGCACTTTCTCACCTACCTTTTCCTGCTCTCCCAAACTGGAGCAAAAGGGGGGGCAATTCTGCACTGGATTTTTGCCATTACCTTCAGAAAAGCTGGGTGAATGAATTACAGTGAGCTATTCCTTAGCATGTTAACCTGAGCCCTGTTCCCTCTGTCACTAGGTATGGGTGGAGTGGAATAGCAGCAGTGGCCCTAGCTCCAGGGTGATCTGCGGTGAGACTTCCTAGGGAAGTCTCTGAGCATGACTAACTAATCCAGTTTTAGAGGTGTTTGGTGGAGAGGAACCAGCCCCATATTTCCAAGCAATTCAACTTCCTTACAGCAGTGACTTGCTTTAACCAGATTCATCCTAGGACTGGCCTAGCCCCTGGTCTTAGTGCAGCTGCTGTTGTGCTGTATATTATATTAGCACCTCTAGAGTTGTGCATGTGTAAAGAACGGCATGATTATCATTTCCACCAGAGCTGGCAGAGGCAAGCCATCCCCATTTCACAGGTGGCGGAAACTAAGGTACAGAGAAACCAAATGACTAGCAGTGGAAGGTCAGGGGAGAGATTAGCATTCCGGCACTCCTGGCTCCCAATCTTGTGCCCTTACAGATGGGCAGGTAGAAAACCAGTTTCCATCTCCTCACCAATGCTCAAACTCTTGCACATTAAACACCAGCAATGTTAGTTCATCTACCGTAGAGAGGTTCCTGGGGGGGTCCTCTGCAGGCGTGATTAATAGCAGCTGGCTTCTCAGAGGGAAGCTATATGCTGCGCTTGTAGTGAAATAGGTAATCTGTCACATTGTCATTTATCTCTGGCTTCTGTGATCCTCTGCCTTGTAACAGCCTGTGACCCGGCTGTGCCTAGGGTAGCCACCTGAGAATGCCAAGGTCAGGGTAAGCTGTAAAAGGTGAGCAGATTCTCCCAACACGGGTGGGTGACACTGAAGTCAGACTTCCCAACCAGCCACAAACTGTGCTTCTGATTCCCTACACTGGTTATTAAGAAGCCAAAATAAAAATATACACACAGCCCCCTTTACTGCATTTCAGTCTCTGGCTTCCAGTCAGCCACTAGGTCCAGTAAAGAGATCAGTTATTTAAACTCCATGCTCTTTACCAAAAAGGTTTCTCCTGACCCCAAAGGGTCAGCCACAGTACCAGATCAATACAAGTTTGGAACTTACCCAAAATACCACGCTGCCAGCCAATCCTTTAGCAACTAAAACTAAAGGTTTTTTATAAAAAGAAAGAAACAAGCTATAAGAGAAGTGTTAAAGGATTAAAGCAATCAGACATATACAATTGATTTGAAAGTCCATATATATCAGGTTTCTAATAGAATGGTGGAGTTTGCAGGCTTGTATAGTCCCTCTGGTGTACATGCAGTACCTGGATGGGTCTCAGTCCTTTGTTTCACAGCTTCAGGTCAGTTGTAGATGAGTTGATCCAGAGGTAGGTAGGTGACTGAAGACAAAATGGATGTGGTGCAGCTGCCTTTTATGTCCTTTGTCCTTTGCCATGCTGCTTGTGGAACTTTACAGGAATAAGATGGAGTCAGGGTCACATGAGTGACTGGTGACTCATCAGGTATATCCCTGGCTTCTCCCCCTGGCCCATTGTACCCGTGAGTTTCCTTGATGGGCCATTAAGCAGGCGTTTGTGCTTCAGCCATTCTGTCTGGGGCATCGCCCAGACACAGCACAATTTGAAATACAGATATATCAACCATATCCAAACTTCCATTACACACATAACACATGAACATAAACATCATCATCTTAGCACATGACAGCCTTTCTAGTGAATCCAGCCAGCGTGACACGCCCCTTCCCCCAAACTGCAGCCTCAGATGGTGCTGGTAAAATGTGTCGTCTTTGCAAGATCAACTTCACCAATGCTGCTTTAACAAACCAACCCCAAACGGAGTTACATAAAATAAACTGGAGCGATTAAGCCAAAACAAGCAGTGCATCAAATCTTTGGAGGGCCAAAAGCAGTGAGACAATTTGTCAGAGGTGTAGGGCAGTTTCTGTGGGTGCCACCACCTGGCAGTCAGCTGTCATGGTGTCCAAGTGAATCACTGTTTCGCTGGCATCCCACGCCGGCTGTCCCAGGGCTGCTCCAGAGGAGAAGTCTTACTGCTTTTCCCTAGGGTGTTCTACCCTGACACATTGCAACTTTCACCTTTGTGGACCAGTGTGAGAGGAGCCAGGCGTGATGGTGTAAGTCACAGGGTGGAAAGTGGATGTGACATGCAGAAGGGTGTGGTGGGAGTAACTAGCAGAGTCCCTTCTGCCAGTAGTTTCCTCTGACACCTACGCACACGCTCCCTCTACCACGTAACCTCCATCCCTTTAGAGCTTGGCAGATGCATAGATGCATGCAGCAGAACAGTCATTTGGATGAGACGGTTTATGCTACTATCTAGTCTTATCTAAATCAGACATAGGGTGGTTTTTTTCTTCCTCTGGAGTTTCCCTTTTTTTCTGTGTGTTTTTTAAACACAGCTTGTGATGCCTGGGAAAAAAAGTGCTACCTAAACTGCTGCATTGTCCCCTCGAACAATTTTAAGAGGTCTCAGTCCCAGTCTAATGAAACAGACCCTTAGCAAGCCTTGCAATTAGCGCTCCATTTTCCTTTCTGGCAGGGCAGCTTTTCTGCTTACACAGAGCTTCCCCACTAGCCCGCTGTCAACTGTAAGTGGAAAACGCTGGGTTTTCCAAAGTAAGCATGACATCCGAGAAACCCATGGCTGCTGCCCCGCTGGGAACAGGCCCTGGCTGCTACTCTGCTTCTGATCTCAAGTGTCATGGTGCCAAATGGGAGCATCTCTGCCAAGCCAGTTGTCCAAATAACCTTCCCCTACCATTCAAACACCAGCTCCTGTTAAAAACTGGTCAGGTGTTCTCCGACATCAAGAAACTTGAAAACTAAAGGCCTTGACTTTTGCCTAGCTTAATCGCAGGGTTGGTTATTTTTAGCACTGTAAAATCTCCTTTGTCTCCTGCCCTAGGACATTGTTGGAAGGGATTAGCGTATGCTGGAGATGGGCAAAGACAGCAGGCTAAGCCTCTGCTCCTTAGCACACGCTGGAGTCTGCAGCTGTGTCTAAAAGCACCGCCACACCAGCGCATTTGGGCGTGGATGGGACTTGAGTGAACTCTGCAGTGACGATGAGCCCTGGCTGTGAAGCTGCAGTTCTAGGTGCAACTTCGTAAAGGTTCGAGGGACGCAATAAAGCACAAGAATCCAGCCTGGAGAAGACAGAACAGAATAAATCACCGAGCTACGCAGGGCTCTGATGGCACCTACACTTGCTCATGTGCTTTTCTAGCCCTTTGCTGGGGCCCAAAGAGTTCCTGCAGAATTTGTGCAGACCAACATTTTCCAAACTGGGTACCTCACGTTAGGCACCTGAATACATATTGAGGCATTTAAGTGGCCTGCTTTTTTCAGAGGTGCTGAGTAGCTGCCACTTCCACTGAAGTTGCAGTCTTAATGTGGGAAGTCCGTCAGAGCTACAGCACTGCACCTCTGAAAATCAGGCTGGTTATTCGGGCACTTCAATCTGCATTTCAGCACCTGTGTTTGCAAGAGAAGCTTCTGAACACAAGTAGTCAGAGGGCTATCTTACAGCCTGGAAAAGATTTGTGAATGGCCTCCTTTTTTCATTGTGATGTTAACCCTGAAATGTAATGATGGCAGCTTACGTATCAGTATGAACTACTTCACTGCTGAGCCTTTTAGCGGACAAGCCAGCTGTTCTTGGCTTATACGAGGACCTTGAGTAAAACATCACTTTCCCTTTTTACTTCCTCACCCCATCTTGTTCGGTGTTTGGGTGTGTATATATATAGCAGGAATGTAAGTGAGGTGACACAACTTTAATATTTGTTGTGTTGTAGTTTGAACGTGTAAGGAATTCTCGCTGGACTATAGCATGACCTGGTGGATGCTTTGTTGTAGCAAAGACAGACTTAGTGCATCGGAATGCCCATTGCTTCAGTCACTTAAAAGTAGGCAAAGCCCTCATGAAACGTAGCGCAGGGAACAAAGCTGTTCATAGAACCTACGAACACTACATGTTACAGTTTAGGACAGGAAGTGTAGAATTGCAGGGGGCAATTAGAGAAGCAGAATGACATGAGTTGGGATTTTGAGCAGCCTACCCGTTAGGGTTAACACTCTTAAAAATGAGACAATGTCATCTTGAATGACCAAAAGTACCCAGGATCCCTAGTTTGTCTCATCTGAGCAACTGTATCTTTAATTCAGAAGGAAGCGTACCACATCTTAAATTACCCCTGCCACTTCCTGTTGCATTGATTAATTTGTCAGAGGCTTTCCAGCCGGTTATAGATCTAGCCTAAATTTGAGACGTTGGGTAAAAGTGTAGGATGCTAGACTTTTAAAAAACAAAACAAAACACTGAAGGAAAACTGCATTATTTTGCTGAGGGTGGCAGCATGGAAAGCTGATGGGGCAAGTTCTTTTTTCGGTGCACAAACAGCACAATCCATTTTATTGGAAGTGAAGTTCTGTTTTGAAAAAGGGCTTGTAAAACGGGCAGCCGTGGCTAGGTGTACAATTTAAAGATTTTTGTATGTGGCCTGGGCTCTGAGAGTCAAGCTGGGTTCACACATTACCAATGATAAAGACTCAGCACCTGGAACCTGTTTAGCAACGCTGTTGGCAGTGTGCAAGCCTGAACAGAATCCAGCTTCCCATCCCAGAGTTGCATTAGCTCCACCACTGTAATAGGCATGACAACGTAGGTGCCAGTTTTGCCATGCAATGTGTGGAGCACCCTGGACTTTAGGGGGACACTGTGAGGACATAAGAGTCCAGAGGTGTGTGTTTGTACAGCACCAGCACTATAATGTTCTGCTCCATGACCAGAGCTGTTAGGGCACTACTGCAAAAGAAATAATCATAATGTGATAGCAGGATGGGGCTTTATTTTAGTTACTACAGTAAACAGCTAAGACTGTTCACACAGAGAGAACAAAGCTGCCATGTTTATATCATTTATAGATGCCACGTTTATAGTCACATAAGAAAATGTTTCTATGCTTTTTAATCACAGGCAAATGGTATTTGAAGGCAGGTGCCAATACACAATCAGTGAGCCGGGCCGGGTGAAAGCCCGGTGGCGAGTTTCCAGCGGGCTTTAGGAATTGTTTAAGTGAAGGAAAAAACTCTTTTTAATTTTTAAATATTCACCATTGTTTACGTATTAGCCTTCAGGCTTTTTAAAGCTATTATTATTAAAGCAGGTTGGAAACTGGTTTGCACTGACCTAAGCGTGCTGGGAATGTAATGCAACTGCTGCCAGTCTACTGCTGGGAAATGATGGGAGGTGCTGCCTCAGGAAGCTAACCTAGTGGGTTAAGGGCCCTACCAGAGACCAGTGTGCAAAAAGGCAAGTGATTAAGGCCAGACATCAGTAACTAAGAGGTACGTTTGTGTTATTTGAACAGAGAGACACTCTGCATTTTAGTTTCCTGGCTCTGTGGTGTACCATTATAAACATGCTGGTTCAACAAAAAAAAATCAATGAACTATACTGCCCTATAATTTACCATTAAACATCAGCCACTTCTCTAAATCCACAGGCAGACAGCTAGGGTCCTGGACCCATTATGGCTGGCAGAGGAACTGTGGCCTTAGGCACAGACTTCTGAATGTCAGCGGGGACCAGGAGACACGTCTGAGACGTCTAAAGGAAAGAAACAGCAATCTGGAAGAGACTTGAGTCTCTCTCTTCCCGCTGAAGTGGTGCAAAGGACGCCTGGCTCCAGGCTGGTTGAAATTGGCAGTGTAGAAGGCAAACTCCTTACCACCGGGAAGTTTAAACAGCTGCAGTCGGGTGGGGACCGGGGGGTGTACAACCAGGAGGATTAGCACCTCTGTCACTTCGGCCTTATCTACAGTGTGGGCACTACAGCGGCATAGCTGACACACCACAGCTATGCCGCTATAACCTCAGAGCGTAGCTATGCCCTGCAGCGACAGAAGGGTGTTTTATTCCGGCAGCCTAGCCACATCTAGGTCAGCATAGCGCTGGCGCTCAGAGGGGTGTGAATTTTTCATTTCTCTGCGCAACGGAGCTATGCTGATCTAAATTTTTAGTGGAGACCAGGCCTTAGTCTTAAGCCGTGTCTACGTTCTGGAGGTCATACTGGCATAGCTATGTCAGTGTAGCTACGCTGGCATAACGCCATAGCCTAGACACAGCCTACGCCGCTGGGAAGGGTTTGTCCATCGGTGTGGGAACACCACCGCCCCAGACAAAGTTAGCTACATCAGCGGTCGACATAGCTGCAGCTGATGCTTAGGGCAGCACACTTACGTTGGCTGGGGTGTAGTGCGGTCACACTTCTGACCGCCACACCTATTTCAGCCTAATTTTTAAGTGTAGGCCCAGCCTTAGTTTCCCTCCGATCTACAATAGTTCGACTCAGGCAGCTAGAGTGTGTGATTGCTCTTGATAGAGGCAAAAAGATGCACAAAACACTCTGTCCTTCTGCCTGCGTAACAGGGTAATAATGGAAAGCTTAGGGGAGGATGAGTACTTAAAATTAGCAAGACAAGGAGCAGGGGGACAGGTTCTGCTCTCAGCCACCCTAATAGCCGTACCCCCTCGAGTGAAGCCACTGGAGCTGCACTGATGTAGCAGAGCAGAATCTGGCTCTCAGAGTTCAGGGCTGTTTTATTTAAGGCCCATTGTTCCGAAGCGAGGGGTGAGGCATGGGAGGACGTAGGGTAAGTACGTGGCGGCAGCAATGAGAAATCAATTCAGGGAGGCTGCCCTTAACCTCTGGTTATAATGATGCGTAGATCAGCAGAACGCCAACGTCTACAGCAAGACACTTTACTAAAGCCCCTTTTGAAGGGATTTTACAAGTGTTTTCCCCTTGTGCTTTCAGAAGAAACACCGAGGGGCTGGGCCTCCTGTTAAGAAAAGAACCAAGTTTCAAGGGCTGGGGCCCACACAAGCATCATTTAGGAGAACTCCAGACAACCACCCAAAGTGGCCGGCCCTGGGTATTGCTACTCTTGAGGGTAAATTAAAAAGCAAGAGGGAAAACACATCACAATCTCCTGCTCTGTCTTTTTAATGCATGTTGTTAGTGTAGATTTCCCTTCATTTAATGCCCTGAACTGCTAAGGGGGATGAAGTTGTCCACACCTGCTAACCAAGCATGCCCAGGCTGTGTGACATGATGTGAACAGAGGCATGTGTGAACAATGGTATTTTACCTGCCAGTCCTGCCCATCCCATTTCTGTGCTGTTATGGTATCCTATAAATGTTCCACCTAGATCAGCCGGGGCTACCGCTGGCACCACAGGAGCTTTTTACCTGCCGGACCTTCCCCATTAGGCAGAAGCAAAGCGGTGAAATTATTCAGGCTGGCTGAATCACGGCTGCCCATGGGTGAGGCTGGTGAGACTTAGTCACTCCACAATCCTAGGGCAGCGAGAGCTGATGTAAGTTTTGCACTCTCCCCTGCCACCTCACTATTTGCATACAGTTGTGTAACTGCATCTCTCCACTACTGCCAATGCTCAGCTGCAAGGGGGTACTGTAACCAAACAGGCTGGCACCTGTTTCTTCTAAGTGGCTTATTAATGTAATGCAATTAGGTAGGATTTTCCCTCCTGAAGTACTTTGCTAACCTTATATACAGAAATCATTTAACTGGTCACCTAGTGAGATGCAGCCACCTCTGGGGTGGAACATGACAGCTGTTTAACAGGGCAACACTACACACCACTTCAGGACAGGAAATGAAAACACACATTGCATATGCACACCTGAAATAGAGTTTTCCCTTTGCCATTTGTAGTCACCTTATTTTCTGATGCACGGGTCCAAGGTATAATCTGGGACACCAGGCACGCACATAGCAACAGAAAATCCTCTTCTCTTATAGCTCTCCCACTATGAATGAAGCTGGTGGAAAAACACCATCCGTTCATGGAAATGGAATGATCCAAGATGGGAAAAAGCATGCAACCCAGCTGAGGAGGCTGCATTTCCTGGAGTCTGTGGGTAACAAACCATTTAAAGGGGAGGTCTCATTAGTCATCTCTGCAGTAGTTATAGCCCAGCCATGAGACACTGGGAGCAGGAGAAGGAGGAAAAAAGAACCAAAACATCCAAAATTAGCTGATAGGAACAACTGACGGTTAAAACATCATTTCTTAAAGCCGTCTTCCATGCAGCTCCGCATATGTGAAACAGGCTGTAGAGTCACACCCTGGTTTGCCAAGCACTAAGGTGATATTCCCAGCTCAGGCAGACATACTCACACTAGCTCTGAGCGAACTGGAACGTAGCCACAGCAGCACGAGCTCTGAGCCAGACTAGTCACCCCACGTGCACTCCTAGGCTCTCTGACAAGCACATAGTGGGGGCAGTTACCCTGTCCCACTACCGATGCTGCTGTAGCTACACTATTTTTAGCACACAAGCTCAATGAGTGCTAGGGCGAGTACGTCTCCCTGAGCTGGAAATCGCACCCCTAGATCCAAGTGCAGACAAACCCTTAGTGATGCATCTGTACTTTCTGCCCTCCCCTACTCAAAACCTGCACCCCAATCCTCCCCACCAAAAAGTGCTTTCAATAAGAATATGGTCCATCCCTTCCCATAAAAAAAACCCTCAGAGGTTTGATGCATGCCTCAACTTTACCGGTCACTTACTGCTTTTGGTTGTAGTCTTTTCCCTTGTCTATTTAGACTTTAAACCCTTTAGGGCACTGGCTCGTCTTACTCATAATAGCTAAGGCAGAGGGATTATTTAGCCACCGCTAGCTGTGGGAAGACAACTCTGATTATACAGCGCGTCTGCATAACCATAAGGCTTGGTGATGGTAAATTCCTCTTCACAGGGCTCACTTAGCGTGGTCAGACTGCACAGCCGGGTTTGCATAGTGGTTCATAATCTCTTATAATCAGAACCATACCCAACCTGGATTCCTTAGGAAGTCAGTGGGTTGATCAATTGGAATGTGAGATCAGGATCCCTTTGTACACGAACACCCCCTTCAAAAATCCTAACTTCTCTGCTGTACAGAGGGAGCCCCTTACAATGTGAGCCTTGGAAAGCTGCAGCAGCCTGACCTGATATCGTAATGCTTTCATGGCCCCGAAGGGGGGTTTAGATGCTGGGAATGTCTCACTGGCAGCACAGAAGAGGAATAATAGCAGGGATCACGGGCAGCTGCAGCTGCCAATGCATCGTGCTCCCTCAGGGGCATAGGAACAATCTCAGAGCAGCCCTGCCCAGTGCATGTCAGGTTGGCAAGTGGGAGTTATGTGATGTTAAATAGCCATTAAAACTTTCTGTATCAGCAGTTTGGGGCCAGGAATATTTTCCTCCAGTAGCTGTGAAAAATAAAGTTGCTTTAGCTTTGGGCAGAGGGTGGGGGCACGAGATTGGACTGTTAAAAGTAACCCAACAAACATGCTTACATACTCCCCAGAGGTATTTAGGGAGACTAAATAACTGCTCGTGTTCAAACTGTAAATGACTTGAATGACAGGCTACTCCAGGCCCAGCTGATTTCAGTTTATTGTACGGGGAGGGAGATGTTAAGGCTCACGGGGGAATGTCTGAGGTCTCCGATGGAAGTTTTGTCTGCCGTCAGAGTTTGTGTATTATTTCAGTACCTGAACTGGTGTAATTGCTGACTCAAAGGCCAGGTGGTTAGCAGAGGCATAGGGGCTGCTTCACTGGAGAAGTCACTCAGGTTATCTGCACTTTGTTACTTTTCTCGCTTGAGAACAGCCGTAACTGCAAATTTACACTCAGGCTGCTGCGTCCGTCCTGGCGCTGCACTCACTCATGCATGGCATTGAGACCGCAGGGGGCATATTCTGTGTGTCTTGGCGCCGCCGTAAACTGATCTGCCCTATGAGTTTCTTCACAGTGAGTTGTGGGAGAACTGGTCTGTTCTTTCTTAGCGCAGGAGGGGGTGGGTAGGGGTAATTGTGGGGAGGCGGCCGAGGATTAGCAGCACACAAGTGGAGCTAACCTGAGCCTGCACTGCAAAATGGCCTCTTGTGTTCGTAGCTGATGAGTTGTACTAACTCATCGGCTGTAGCCTATACCTTCCGACAGGCCGGCCAACTCCAGGTAAAAGCACCAATGCATTTGAGTGGAGGGCTTTTGGGTGTGGACAGCACGAGAGTTAGGGACAATCGCTGAATTAACTTTGCTATGAAGACAAGCCCATGGAGTCAAGATCTCTAGGGTGAAATCCTGGACCCCATTAAGTCAATTGCAAAACTCCCATTGTCTTCAGGGGGGGGCAGGATTTCACATTTAGTGTCCAAACTCTTACTAAACAAAATAAGTGTCAGGAACATGCATCAGTGGCTCAAGCTTGTGTGTTAAGGTCAGAATTTTCTAAGGAGCCAATGGGAATCAGTTGCCCCAATCCTACTGGCATTCAGTGGGAGTCGGTGGCTTAATTCACAGTTGGGCTCCAGTGAAATAAGTTTCAATCTTACCTCCCATGCCTACGTGACCACCTTAGACGTACGGATTCAGTGCAGGGTTCAAAGGCATCTGGCTGGTTCCGATTTCTTCCTGCACCTCTCAGCGTTCCCGACGGTCTATTCCTAGCGCTCTGAAAAATGCGGAGTATTTTGTACAGCAAAAGTTAGGATTTGTCTCTCCCCAGTGAGATTGTTCTACGGTGGTTAAAAACAAAAGTGCTGAGCTGCTCATTTCTTCCAGGCAGCAGTGTTTTTTTAGTTTAAACATTTAGCTACTTAAAAAACCCCTGAAGTTCAAAATTGGTTATTTTACAAGTCTCCTTGTGGGAGTCATTACCCAACAAGCTGGTTCTAGGACATGTGAGGGTTGTTTGCTGGAGGGAAGACAGACTGTGCCGGCCCCTCTGCACAGCAGCCCCCGAGCAGCTGGAGTCAGCAAACGCATTCAGCTCTGCAAGAAGATTGCTGGGCTGCTGCACACCCCAAAGAACGACCACGCCGAGGAGTTTCCTGCACCGTTGCTGCTCAGGGGGAGATGGGGCTAGCGATGGGTGGTCTCTGCTGTATCTTCACAGCAGCACCACCTGCTAAGGAGAGCCCCCTTCTGGGAGAGACCTGGGAGCTGAGGCCAAGATTGAGGAGAAGGATGACCCAGTGGGTAGACCATTAGCCTAGAAGTTGAACTGGCTCTGCCACAGACATTCTATATGTCCTTGGGTAAGTCACCTGAGGTCGGATCTGCCAAGGCACTTAGGTTTTCTGATGCCTAATTTTTAAGTGCCTAGAACAAGACTCTGATCCGCAAAGCCTGAATTAGGTGCTAAACTCCTATACCAGCCCCAGTTCTGCCTCCAGCTCTGTCTTCAGCTCTATTGCTGAGCCAACTGTGCAACTGGTCTGTACAATGAACAGGTAGAGAAAGGCACCTTAGACAGCAATGCACACAGCCAACCCGCTAGCCGGGCAGCTGCCCGAGGTAGCCAATGGGAGAGGCCACCGAGACAGGGGTGTCCTAAGCCCAGAACCTTTCTAAGAGTTTGGCACCCAAGTGTGGGTGGCAGGGAAGTGCCAGTCTCTGCTTGTGGTTCACGAACTGGGGAAAGAGAGGCCATCAGCTGCCTAAGTCATGGCTGGAGCCCACTCCAGGAGGCGTGGTCAGACAGGAGGACTTCCCTTGTGAGCTGTAGCCTAGTAGTTAGGTGCTCAGAGTGGGAAACTCCTGGTTCAAGTCTCTTCCCACCAGCTTGACGAGGATAAGGAATTCAGCCCTAACCCCTAGCACGCCTACGGGATTGGGCCCAGCACACAATGTAGGCAGCTGCATGCTCATCTTCCCTGGTTTGTGGTTCAGTGTAGGGCTTCGGCAGGTGCCAGGCAGCTAGAGTAAAGCAGCGGGGCACCTTCTCAGGGGCAGACACACAGGCGCCGAGTGAGTTCAGGCACCTACAGAGCAGAGCAGTTTTGTAGATTGCAGCAGGGCCGAAAATTGGAATGTAGGTGACTAAATCCAAGATTTTAGCACCTAAGTACCTCTGTGGATCTTACCCTTAGTCGCTCTGTGCCTCAGTTCCCCCTCTGTAACATAGGGACAATATTCTAACTGGCATAATAAGAGACTGGTCATTAAAAGTTAAACACAGAAACCATTCATTCTGCTGCACAGCAGAAGGGGACTAGAAGGAAGCTATTCCAAGCAAGTGGGGATACCAAATAACCCGAATAAATGTTGGGGAACTCTCTTGACAAGGATTTCAGCAAATTTAAGGAGTTTTATTTTCTTCAGACTAAGAATCACAAAACAGTACTTTTAGAACTTCATAAAAATCCTCATATCCATGTACCATTTTTAAATGGCCATTACCACAGCCATATATTTTACAAGCATCCAAATTACCAACATTTAACACACTCTTGAGTATTTCAGATGTTGTCAGTGTTCCATGTTACAGCAAATCTGTATGCGCAAACAAAACAGAATAATGGAACCAAGTTATGAATTCCAGGTTCATACTACTGCTCACGGACACATCAAAACCAGCGAGCACGTCCGCAGCACATCACCTCTGGGGACAGTGGTGTTAAATCCCGTCTGTATTCTCTCAGACCTTGAGGACTAACTGTTATTAGGAACGTAAGAATTGCCATACTGGTCACAACAGACGTTCATTTCGTTCAGTATCCTGCTTGCACAAGTGGTCAAGACCAGCTGTTTGAGGACAAACTAAGTTTTCTTCTAAGAGAGTTAGAAGTTGGCTTCTAGCTCAAAGCTGGACCCATTTCCTGATGCTATGCACCCATTCAAGATAGTCACTCATCATCTGGTGCAGAGAGGGTACATTTTCTGATCAAGACACTATATTCCCTTAAAAGAGCTGAAATATTTGGTTAAACCCAATTGGTTCAGGTGTGAGCCCAGCTGAAATCTCCCACATGCTGTTGGGTTCACATTACTGTTTGTTGTCATACATAGTGCCCGAGGGACACCTGAGAACAGGGCCACATTGTGCTAGGTGCTGTACATAGTAGGGTCAGAGGCCTGTCCTGGGGTTTGCTACTCGTTGCTGTGCTATCTGGGGGTTAGCTCATAGCCAGCCTGACACCCACTCCTTTGCTCTTTCACCCCATGGTGTCTCTCTCCCTGGAGGCAAGGTACTCCCTCTTCATCGCTCAAGCCCTCCCGCTACTCTAGGTTCCAGTCCAGGGACCCTGCAACTAGCAGCCCACGTCTGCACTGCCCCAAACGCTGCTGCCATTTCCTTGGGTTGCTTCCTACTTCACCTTTGTCAGGCGCCTTCTCCTCCCTCCTTTGGGTACGCCTGTCCCTTAGGCCCAGGATCCCAGGGCTTCTATTCTCTCCTGTAACTTCCTCCTGTCCCTCTCTAAGCCAAAGGAGGGATGAAAGCCCCCCCCTACTTTCTGCTTGCTGGTTTTAGAGCAGCTTCGCTTACCCCTTGTCCAGCTGGGCATCATCATCCATTGAAAGCTTTTCAGCACTGACGCGCCTCCAGCTACAGCCTGTCCCAGGGTTAACTGGTCCTTGCTGAGGTTTCTGGGCTGGTTTGTCTGCTCCTGTGGTTTCTTCAGAGGCTACCTTGCTCTCCCCTGGGATTTTTCTTCCCCAGGCCTGGCTTGGAAAGGGGGGGGCACTGCTTGAATCCTAGTGACCTGGGTGAGGGGTCACCCTTTCACATTTCTGGATGGAGAAGGGTGGCCCTAGCTGGGCCCCATGTTTTCCTTTCCCCAGTGCTTAATGTGATCTGAAGTGGGTGGGGAGGCAGGGTGTCTCACCACCCCACCTCTGCCCGTCCTGCCCTATGCCATTAACTGACCCCAAATGAACTATGTCCCCTGCAGACCTATCAGTTCTGCACTGCCTGGGGCTGTCAGCTGCCTCTCTCAGGGCAGGGGAGCAGAGGAACCGTCACATCATTCACCGGAGAGAAGAAGGGACCTGAGCGGCCCTGAGCTCCTGGCCTCTTTCTGCTCCCTCCTCTCTTCCCCAGGCGAAGGGTGTGGACTCCTTAAGGAAGAACCCTGCCGGCGGCTCTGCTGCCCAGCTTGCACCCTCAGCACCGCGGCTCCGTTCCTGCAGGAGAACTTTGTTTAGCCTAACCCTCGCTGGGTGCCCTGGCGGGCTGCAGCCCTCACTCAGCACCACGTGCTGCTCCCGGTCCCCGGCCACGGCCCACACTGACAGCCACCACCCCGTTTTAAAAGGGGCAGCTCCCATTTCTCTGATTACAGAATTATATTACTAAATCTAAACCCCCCGGTCCTCCTCCTAAAGCCACCTAGCCCAGGGACCTCTCGCCTCCTCTGCGGAGGTGAAACAGCAATTCAGGGAATTCTGCAGGGTGAGCTAGATTCTTCTCTGCTCTGCCGGTGACCTAAAGAAGAGCTCTCAAGCTTGTCTCTCTCAGCAACAGAAGTTGGTCCAGTAAAAGATATCCCCTTCCCCGCCTTGTCTCCCTGTAACATCCAGGGACTGACACGGCTCCACGCTGTGTCCTGCCGACGAGTGACAGCCCTGGTTCTCCTTTCTCTCTGCAGTGCAAGTAGCAAGTACCTGTCGGTCAGAAACCAAGGACCTCGTATAGGAAGGAGAATTCCCAAGAGCAGAGGGCGCAGCGGGCTGGCATTTAGGAGTTACACACTGGCAGCAGGTTAAAGATCACAAGCTCCGTGTGGCTAATCTCATCATTTTGGGCAAGAAATGTTTTTTCCCTTTGACTGGCTGTTGAAATTGCTTGGGCTTCCAGAAGCGGGCCAAGGAGTGGGCGACGGGGTGTTAAAATTGAATAAGATTAACCAAATACTAACCTTACACACACCTCCGCTGCCACTATAAAAATTATTTAGAAAGCCTAAATGATAGTGTACAAGCTATAAATGGCATCCAGGGCATTAGGTTCTAAGGCCAAAATGACTGCAGTTTACGTTACGAGGAGGGAGACGGACAAGACTTAGGCCTGGTCTACACTGGCGACTTAGGTCGATTTAAAGTCCCTTAATTTGAATTAATTACTCCCATGTCTACACTGGCACCACTGTTAATTCGAATTAAGGTGCCTGTAAAATCGAATTAATAAGATCACCTTGGCAAGTGGCGTAGGGCCTAATTCGAATTTGTTAATTCGAATTAGTGTCAGTGTAGATGCAATGTTAGTCTACACTAACGCCCCCGACCAACATAGATTTTTCAGGCATAAGCGCTTGTGTAGCCACGGTATGCCGACAGGAGAGCTCTCTCCCATCGCCCTCATAAAACCAGCTCAACAAGTGGCGGTAACCATGGGGACAGGAGAGCAGCTCCTGCGGTCAGACGTGCTTGTTTGAGCTGCGCTTATGCCAGCAAAACTTGTCGCTGAGGGGTGTGTTTTTTCACATCCCAAAATGACAAAAGTTTTGTCGACAGACGTGCTAGTGTAGACAAGGCCTTAGAGTGAAGTTTTTTATGTCCCAGATAGAATTTTATTGGCTATTAAAGGAAAAGGAGGTAAAAGTTAGTTGAACTCTTGTTCCACCCAAGGAGCTGTGAATGTTTAAGACCTTTGTTGTAATTGCTGAGTCATCTTCATGTTTTCTTTATCCTGCCTGAAAAATTCTAACTCCAGACAGGTACAAGGGCAGAATATCTGGATCTTTAGCATCCAGACTTCTGTGAACTACATTCAATTCGTAAGGAATATGCTTGGAACGTATTCAGTGTTTAAGCTTTAGTCACTTTAATCTTCTCTCCCATAGAAACTAGATATCAGAACCACCACTGCAGGTTTCAAAAGCATTTAGCTGGCTCTGCCTTCTTCTACCTTTCGAATGTCTCAACTCTTTATCCCTCATGCTCTGAACATGTTGAAGTGTTTTATACCATAAAAGTTCATCTCTCCGGGGAATCATTTTAAGGCAGAACAAAAGAGGAGATGCTGCTAGCGAGAAGAAGTGGGGATGTTTCCATTCAAATTACTTTTAAAAACCAAGTCGGAATTGGTTGTCTTATAAGTTTCTCCACTGCAGTTTCTATTTTGCAAGAAGTTGGTCACAGGATACGTGAGGAGGAGAGGACAGGCATTAGAAATTAAATAGAGAAAACATTAACGGTACAGCACAGAGGATGGTGACTGTAAGGAAACTATTCCAGTAAAGGTTTGATATTCACACTGAGGGCCTATCTACATGGGGGCAGTTAAGATAAATCCGCTAAAGTTGTCACATTAATGCACAGAAACTAGAGTGCATTAAACCCCACATGTGGATGCTCTCATCCAGAAGTGGTCTCAGTTTGCTGTAGCTTAATTGTCAGAGAGAGCCTGAGCCCAGCTCTTCAGGAACTTAGTCAGCTATCTATCAAGATTGCTGAGCACATCGGAGTCCATCGCAAACATTTAAGTCACACCCCACAGAAAGACCAAACCAGGAAGCTTTAGGGCTTGTCTACTCTTCAAAATTAACATGGATAAAAGTAGGTGTGAATTTAAACCAGGTGTGGTTAGAGGACTGGGAGAAGAACTCTCACCTCTGTCCCAACCTCTATTGTAGGATCTTTGGCACATCACCATCTGCAGCTGTGTTTCCTCATTAGTGAAATGGGGGACGCCCACTGCTACTCCTTGGAGGAATGAGAATAGAGATGGGTTTAACCCCAAACCTCACTTTACTGTGACAGAGCTAGGAGCGGAAATCAATCCAGGGGCTTTCAATCCTCCCCCAAAAGGCTCTTCTTGCTGATTTTGCCTCCATCCTTTAGATCTCAGGCAGAGGAACAATAATGGAAAAACCTATTCTGTGGTCCATGAAACCGATTGCTCCTGGAAGAACGTACTGTGGCAGGATACAGGCAGCACCGGGGACTGCTAAGCTGGAGAACACAGTCTTTTGTTGGGTATCGACTGCACGAAAGTGACCGGGATTGTCAACACCCAAATGCAACACACAAGCCACAACACTGCTGTTCTTCATTTAGCGTTGGCCACTCATGAGAGCTGGGAAAGGACAACATGCAACTCTTGACTGCATTCCCAGCTTTACCCCGGCCTTGCTCTGGGACTCTGGGTAACGTTTTCTTATTAATTATTTGTATTGCCACAGCACCTAGGAGCCCTGGTCACCCACTAGGACCATGATACGCCCAGACCTGCTCAGTGCAGAACACCATCCACTGGGTTGTGCAAGGCTTAATTATGGGCTTGCAAAGACCTTGGAGGGTCCAGGAGGGGAGGCACTAGAGAGAGGCTCAGAATTATTATATGTAGCTGTACATGGATTTAAAACAGCATGGTTTGCAGCTTTAGACATTCAGCATTTTTCTTTCCGAGACAGAACCACACAGTTAATTTCCCAGGGAGGTGACATTTTGCCTAAAATGCAAGGGAGTGAGCAGAGCAAAGCGTGCAGTAGACAGAGGCTTTGTCTGGCGCTGTCTAGGTACCTGTCAGACAGGAAAGTGAATGGAATTCCTCCAGCAGAATTGGAAATTCCGGAGGTCGGGTTGAATCCTCATTAAGTAGCTGCAACTTCAGTGAAGTGGAGAGGGATGAAATCCACTTACACCAGAGCTGACTTCGACAGAGGTGGGAAGTCACCCAACGAGTCTAAGTCAACGCAGGTTTTGCTGTTTATTCACTGGAGTCGGGGATTCCACCAGCAGCGTCCCAACTCCAACCTGCTGCTCCCTCTGGGAACTACACAAGCCAATGGGAGCAAAGAAAAACACACACACCTTCTCTTCTTGAAGATTTCATACAAGACTTCCTGTATTTCTTTTATTATAAATAAAGCTGCATGAGAAGTATATATAATACATAATTCAACAACCTCCTGCTTTAGAAGCAGCACTGTAATACAGGAAGTTTTCCTGGTGTATCCTTTAAAAGGAATAGGATATGGATGTTCTAAAAACCCCAAGGAAGGGGGAACTCGAGCTGCAATATTTTTGGTACTGTTCCCCCATCCCCACCCTCCCATGGATCCTCCCAGGTTGGCCCTCCACCGTACAGTACAGGACAGTGTTCCCTTCCAAGCTATCAAAGTTACAAAAGGGTACCCAAAAAGGCAAGTAATAAATAAGGCTGTTTACCACGCATGGTCCCATGAGAAGCACCAACCAGTCAATCAGCAGCAGCCCTGTTGTTAAGATCATGGTAAGATCTGCTGTTTCCTCACCGTCACTCACAGAGAGTCTTACCGATTGTACATTAAAATACGTTAGAAAAGCCGAAGCGGAGCAACCACCCCACCCTGCTTGAATGATGGACCAAGTGTTACATTTTCTTTATGAAATTTAAAGAGCCGCACATGGAACGGAGACACAGATGCCACGGTTGGCACATGTTGAAGAGTGAAATCTCCTTCCACACCCCCTAAAATGGGAGAGGCTCTCTTAAGACAGACATTCAGCTCTTGAGTGGCAATAATGGCGTAAGCCCCTTGCATTTCCTGCAGGGGAATGGCCTCTGAGGCTGCACTTTGGGTCCAAAGCTGTGTCAGCCCGTCATCAGTTCCCCACCTTGCTAGTGCCAGTAGTGAAAGATTCGAGCAATAACTCGGGGCTGGTGGAAGTGGTTAGACTCTAGGCAAACCAAACCCAGCCCCTTATGGCAAAGTTCCCCTGGCAAATAAATAGCAACAGCACTATCCCAGCAGCAGAAGGGGGTCTGTGCAGGATGAGGTCTGGCTAACGCAGTTTTAACTATGAAGGACCAAGCTCCTGACCCTGGTGCCTATTCTTGCTGCTACACTTAAGGTCTGATCACATGAGACGCAGAGTACCCTCGTCTTCCAGTGGTTCCAGCCCTCAGAGTGCAGCCATAAGGCTTTGAAAGGGATCTCTGCTGCCAGGTTTACCAAAAACACGCTGTGTGAATAGAGTGCTTCCCCCATGGCGGGGGAGGTGCATCTGCAGAGTCCTCCCTAGCCTGAATTTGCAGTAAACACCTTTAAGAGGCTCACTCTGCAAAGTGAGCGCCTCCTGTTTAAGCAGCCCTTCGCAAAGCACTCCTGCAATCGGCTGGATCCAGAAAGTCCCTACTTCACATTCAGCTAACATGACAAACGAACCGAAGTTCCCCGCCCCCGCTGCCGGCTTATGGTTGCGAACTCAACATTAAACCTTCTCCCCAAAACCACCAAGAGCTGCATTACAGTCGAGACACCCAGGCTGCCTTCAAAGTGGGTTTGGTTTACACAAGGGAAATGAGACATTTTTAATAATGGCCTTGTCCTAGCCCTTAGCCCCAATTCTTCCCCCCCCCCCCCCCCCCCAATTCTTGTATCAATTTTTTTTTTCAGCCCAGGACATGTCATTTCCAGTGCCACCTGGGTCACGGATTTCTCTCTGTGCTTCTGACATGCTAAGTTTAGACTCCGCACAGGAAACATCAAACAGATTTTCATTTCTAGCTGTGGTAGTAACACGCTGGGGAGGAACTCAAGTTACAGCTGCTTCACAAGACCCTGTGTAAAAATAGGACACCATATAACGCACTGTAAGCTCAACCGCTGGCAGGGGCACGTTACTTTCATTTTTAAATGCTCCACGGAGCTTCTGCTGTATCTACAAAGTCTCCATTGCTCTCTACACCCTTCCTTATATTTCCAAGCTGCCCTTTAGTCCCTCCTGACTTTTCTGGATACCCCGTAGTTGTTTAATGGTTTGTGCGGATAAAAGCCAAAGCCCAATAGCACTGGTTACCTCATGCCTGACCTAGAGCAGCCAGACAGGCCCTGTCACTCCAGTCCCGTTCTTCTCCTGCAAAGAGACCATGGCATGTGGCGGTTTTGGGATGCAGACAGAAGATGCCTGCTGGAGTGTGGAGTGGAGAACTTCACTTCTCCAGTGGATCAGAGACTTTAGCTGTGGCCATTAACCAATAGCCCCTCTTCCTCCGCTTCTTAGCGATGCAGAAGTCACTTTCTGATCCGAAACATTTTTAACCTAGCCACCCTCACCCGCTTGCCTTAGGGTCTGGATCAATCTGTGTCAGCGGGGGCCTGGCGTCAAGCTAATGGCAGGATTTACAACCCCCAGAATTCTCAGCTCAGACTCTCTGCCTTGGTGCATAAGAAGAACCCCTTTCCACTGGAAGAGTGGATTTGGGTGGGATAATGGTTCCTCCTGGAAAGGGGGACCTTCTTTTGAAGGATTGCTCTCAGCAGCAGGCTGGATAGTCAGTCTACTGCCAGAGGGCGTGACGATCAATGAGATGGGATCAAATCTACCTTCTAGGTGTGCTGTAACTAGGTCAAGTGGGCTGCTGGAACAGAACCCTGTGGTAAGGTGGCATCACCTGTGCTGTCTACGCAGCCGTCAAGGACAGCATCCCTCTCTTCTGAAAGAGAGAGAGCCATTGTGAAGCGTACAGCCGAATCAAGAGCCCTAGCCTCCAGATACAAAACTGTTTGAAGCCTGCCAGATTTGATAGTGTCTGAGACTCAAATCTTGGCTCTCTCTCTCCTGCAGTTGCTTGAAGCTTTGCAGGGGCTGCACATTCACCTGGTCCCAGACGGCTGTGGGCCTCTCCTCACTTCAGAGACTCCTAAAAGGCACTGATCAAAGCAGCAGCATTAGCAGGCAGTCTGGTCTCGGTGCAGACGGAGACCTCCCATATGGGTGTTTTGAACTAGGGGACAGGAAAGCAGTTTTATTGTGGAGGCTAAGGGTTTGCCACATCCAGCTAAAAAGCTCCTGTTTGCCAATCGCCCTTCTGCACCACTTTCTTCCTTAGTCATAGCAGTTCTGCCTGCCCTGGTATGATAATAACATTGTACTAGATGATTCATATCAGGTTGTGAGTTTAATATCTATGTTGCTAGAAGACTGTTATATCTGGGCTCATTGCATGGCAGCATCAGAAGTTTCCTCCACACATGCCTCAGCTGCTTAAGGGATAAACTGTGTTTTTCACTTAAGAACCTGCTCTGTGTGTCTGTCTTGATGCTCAAAGGATGATAAAAATCAAAAGAATGCTCAATTGTGTAATGCAGAACAGCAGCAGGTCACCGTCCTGAACATACGTTCACCTTGGCCAAAATCCACTCCCCTGCCCTTTGCCAGGATGATCATGAAAGAGACAAATGATATTGTCTCACAAATGCATCCTGCCGCCTGTCTCCGGTAGGCTCCCCAAGGGAGAAGGATTTTGCAAGGTACAGGAAGCGTGTATTTGGGCGGGGGAGGGACGGGAAAGAGTTTGTTTAGCTGCAGCTGAAAGTCCTATTAAGTGGGCACTTTTGCAACTTGAATTTCCATTTGTTTAAAAAAAAAAAAGCTTGATTTAAATGCAGTTTTGTCCGCTGCTACACGGGGGATTGAAATTTATCTGCAGAGTCTGAGTTTTAACCCCTCCCCCCCTCCCCCCAAAAAAAAAAACCACAGAAAAAAACCAGCTGTTACTAAACTTTCAAGCTGCATTTCCCCAGCACTTACAGGGCTGTTGCTTTTTACAAGTAGGAAGTCTCATTTGCAACATTATTTTTTGTGGGAGCCATCTTAGTTTCCCTCTCATCCCCTTCCCTTTCCCCGGCCCCTTTAAAAATAAACTAAATATTTGATGAGAGATTCTGACTAATCCACAAAGATTGCACTGCAACACCTGAATAGATTAGTCTTGTCATCTGTTGCTTGTCACCACCACAGTGAGACAACGGGGAAAAAAAAATCAGCCAACCCATTGGTGGCGCAGAGGGATGCTGACAGCATAAATCTTTGTTTCTCCCCTTCTTTTTTCCCATCCCGCTCTGTAGAAACCAGGGCCTGCACTGGTTTCCATGAAAAGTGAGTCTCTCCCACTGAAATCAGTTCCCTGCAAGAGGTTTCTGCGATGCCCCAGGGACTAGTGCTTAGTGGAACAGCATTTCTCCATTGGCCTTGTTAAAGGGATTCTTTGTGGAGCACATTTGTGTGTCCCACAGGGGCAATGTGCACCGTGTACTCGTTTATCAGAGCGGCTGTGTTCCTCAGCATCTCATGAAACGTGTCCACGGTTTTTCTGTAAGCGTCCCTGTGCAGAACAAACGGACGGAAAAGGTTGAGCGGCTCGGCCTTCTGGAATACTACTGGGAAGTTCAGCACCTCTGGCACCTTCCGGTTGCCAATGAAGAAGTGACAGAGCTTCTTTTCCTGCAGGCTTTTCTCCAGGAACTTCAGCATGTCCTGCAGCCTGGCTTTCAGATTCTCAGGGGCCCAGTCCTGATAGGGCCGGGCCTGCAGTAAATGCAACATCACCGTCTTCAGGTGGTAATTGGTGAGGCTACTTGGACCCGTTAAGCTGCACTGTTTTCCATGAAGGAAGGAGAGGAACTGCAGGCAGCTGAGGTGGCAGGCGTTGGCAGGCAGCTTTTTGGACATGGACTGGATGAATCTCCTCTCGTACACTGCAAACGTAACGAACCAGTAAGTACTGGAGGCAGGACTGGCGGTCAGGCTGCTGCGGGGGAAATGGGAGATGAAATAGACATCCGAGTCCTCGCACTGCACCACAGGGGTGAGGTTAAAGGCAATGGACTTCCCAGACCTGAATTTTATCTTCAAGGCTCCTGGGGAGTCCAAGAGGCTGAAGGTGAGGTCAAATTCATACTTGTGGGAGATTTTGTTCCAGGCCTTGGTGATCGCGATCTGGAACCACTTCATGACCTGGTCAGCATCCAAGTACGGAGTGTTCTTGAAGCACAGCAGATCCTCCACCTCGCCATTGCGCTTGGTCTGGCTGGGTTGGCTATGGAGGAGGCATAACATGTCCTCCCCCAGCTTAGTCTTGCCACAGATGCAACCTGCTGCACCCTCATCCGCCCTGCAGACCTTGATGGTGCCGTAACCTTGTTTGTCCGGTGGGACAGACTCCCTGGAGCACCAGGTCTGGGATCGGAAACAGTACGGCTCTGGGGGCGTGAAAGGGACAATCAAGTCGCAAACCAATGGCTTGTGCACCCTCCAGTTTTCATACACGCTCCCCACCCCGATGGACTCCTCCACCTCCATGTCGGCGTCCCGGTTACACACGCTCCTCAGGGCCTCCAGCAAGTCATCCGCAAAGCCTTCCACCAGCTCTCGCATCCTGGCCGTGTCACCGGTGGCACCCAGGATACACCTCTCGTAGAAGTTGGCCAACGCCGCCTTGTCTGGGAGGGCCACTCCCTTGAACGCTTTCCCTAGAACGACCATGTCGTCCTCCTCGCAGGCTGAGTCCTGCCAGTGCCCGTCTTGGAAATCCTGCCTCCAGAGCTCGATCAACAGGAAGATGATCATGGACATGGCACTCCACAAGTCCCAGGGGAGGGGTTCCTGGATGTGCTGATCCTCCGTCTCAGTAGCCTTTTCCAAAGCCTTCAGAGCGGCCTCCTGCCCGGCAATCTCTTGCTCCAAACGCAGCTGCTCCAGACGGAGGTTCTCCTCGTGCTGCTTCATCTTCTGGATGATGTCCTCAGCGTACTCAGGAACGGTGGCATTCTCTTTGGGGAAGAGGAGTGGGTGGTTGACGATAGCTGTAATCACCACCAGACACACCCGGAAGATCCCGGCTGGCATGGTGATTCTTTCCCTGCAAGAGAGAGGGGCAGAAAGACCCACGGTCAGAATCTGACATTCCAGCATCCACACGTGGTTCGAGGAATAGTGAAATAAGGTCATTCATAAAAAAACATTTGGTCTAAGGTGGTCAATTCCTTTCTGATTGCTCCAGCTAGATACCTGCCTCAGAGTCTCCAGGACACCCTTGTAGGGGACCTCTTAGACACAGGCACTTGTTACACAGGGGCTTAGAAAGGAGGCAGTCTCTGTCCAGTAAAGGTGGGCAAGTGTGTCTCCCCAGAATCATCGGTCAATGCATTGTGACTCTGTTGGAAAGCCCCTCCCATTCACACAGACCCACGGGTGGACAACAGCAGGCCTACCTCGGCCCACCTGAAGACAGGGAACAACAGGCCAGCTGCAAGGAGTGCCGGAGAGCAACCCCCTATCCCCCCAATCTTTTGCAGTTGACCATTGCCACCCTAAGAAGGGGTAGAGCCACAGTGCAGGGGTTGGGACCATGGGGAAGGAGAATGGTCATGGTACGGGGGAGGGAGCAAGGGTACTGTTGGGGCGGGGCATGCCTAGGGCCCCACCTAGCGAGTTTGGATTAAGGCCGTCTTCACAATCAGCGCTGCTCAGTCACACATGGGCTGGGAACGTGGTTGCATTGTTTTGTGCTTCTGGACAGGGGGCACATCCCAAGTCGCTTCCTGCTCCTTTAAAGCACCAAGTCGAGATCATGCTGGGGCCCGTCCTTCCCAGTGTACTGGCTGCCAGGACACGGTGGTATCTGGAAGAGAACAAGGAGTGTGAGATGGCAGCTTTCGGAGGGTGGGGCGGTATTTCCTCACACCCCAAGAGGAATGGTGTTAAATACATCATGCAGGTTAAATTGCAGCGCTTGCTGGTCTATTACGGAAGGATACATTGGAAAACATCCCTGCCAGGTCTGAAGAAACATCCACACTTCTCCCCCAGCGCTGCAGGGCCAGGCAGCCGGCTCTATTCAGAACTGCCTGGTGCGTGTTGTCTTCCTGCCCAATGTGAGCCACTCGGTTAGTTTACATGCAGTGCTGGGCCAGCAACAGCCGCCACATGACAACACCCCCCTTGCCCAGTCTTGGCTTGGGTGACAGCTTCACGGTGCTTATGTGGCTTTGTTTATATCGTCTACGATAATCATAGAAGATGAGGGTTGGAAGGGACCTCAGGAGGTCATCTAGTCCAACCCCCTGCTCAAAGCAGAATGCATTGGGTTTGCAAACTAAGGTGTGTTTAGCACTGAAGGGGCTGGGGGGAGCCTAGGAATTAATTAGCCTAATTAGGAATTAATGCACTGAGTCTCTGACACGATATTAAAGGCATTAACTCCCGGCTTTGCTGGACACAATCCCATTGCCTGGGCATCTACCCAACACTGACCAAAACATCCAGAGTTCTGGCCAGCATGAAGCGGGATGAGTTCTTTGGGTACTTAGGATGGCATTTCCCTTGACTGGAGATTGGTCTCTCTGTAAGTACTTATATGTCCATGGTGCTGGGAAGTTTCTAGCTCTGAATGTCTTGTTTGCCAAGTATCACCCCTGGGCCGTAGCACAATGTAGAGTCCAAGAGGACTAGAAAAGAGTACAGTGTGGTTTTTTTCCCTGGTGGAACATTTGGATACAACTAACCCCTGAGGTGTATGTACATGTCCATGCAAGAAAGAGACAGCAGGGTGCCTCTGGGAGAAAGAAGGGACTCCTATGAGAATAAAAATATTAATAAAATACAATAAAAGCCAACCAGAACCAAGAGTAGAATACTTCATAACTAACTAATGTATACTGTTGGGGTGGGGTCGATATAAGTAGGTATTATGGTGAGCCCATCGCTTTAGCTTCCGGGCAATAATGATAGTATATTACATGGTATAAGAGGCTGTTTTGTTTTGTAGTACAAATTCACAAGCTGACAACCTTCATGGTTTTTCTCATGTCATATTGTAACAAATCCATGCCAACTAGGAATCCCTGGCTGTTGCTTTGCCGCACCCCTTACTACTCAGTGCTTTATGATAGTGGAGAGAATAGAACTCTGATCCTCCTGCTCCAAAGACACGGGCCAACACTTGAACTGAAGGAGAATCTCCAGTTAGGTTAGCAGTATGGGCCATATGACACACAGCTGAGCACTTCCAGCCAGTAGGGAACAGACGTTCATAGACACACCAGCCACTTCATTACAGCACAAGAAGTCATGAGACAATACGGTATCATAAGGTGCCCTTTGCCCTTCCACGTGAGAATACTGTACATACTAAGAGGATACCATCTTGTACTATAAAGGCATTGTTACAATATTGTCAGAGGTCAGGCTACCGAATCCTGGCCCCCGCTGAGCCCACCATTAATTTAGACGTCGTGACATGGGGAGCTAGGTGCACACTACTCTCTTACCCCTTATATACTGCCTTAACAGAAAAGGCATTGAAAAATGTGTTCAGTGGTTTCTTGTTCTACCCCCCAAATTCATGCATTTCCCCTGGGCACACCCCATAATTAGGGATTAACTTGGATTGAGGGCTGGGACCTTGCTTTTGTGTATTTCCAGAGCACCATGTACACCTACAGAGTGGTGGAAATCCCACTGGCTGGTGTGTATATATTTATCCATAAGTGGCAGCCTCTTCTCAAGAGAGGGGAGAGCAAGTCAGTCTAAAGGGGTTTTGGCAGGACTGCACAAAGGAAGTTCACACAGTAATGAAGACAATGATAACAGTCCCTCCCCTTCACAACCATTACAGTCACTCCCAATGTTTTTCAGCCACACCCCCCCTTACCTCCAAACACACACGTTTCATCGAAAGACGACTGGAAATCCTCACCCTTCCCTCATTGTTTATCACTTTTTGCACCTCGCGTAAACTCATTTTGTTAAACCGCTGCAAACCGGGGAGGTTACACCGGGAGACTGGTGCCCTGGTGCGGTTTAAAAATAAGCCGGGTTCGCCCAGTGTCTCAAAGGCTTTTATCAGTTTGCAAGGGAAAGGCAGGAAACGCTGCCGAGCTCCTTTCCTCAGCGTTGCGCTTTTGCAGAACGCCATGTGCGTTTAGAGATTACAGAAAGCATGGCGGGGTGCCAAAAGCCATGCTGCTCTGCCTTCAGATCCCGAGTAGGGGATGGTCTACGCTCAGGAGTTGTACCGGTACAACTATGTGGGTTGGAAGAATGATTTTTTTAAATGGACGTTGTTATACCAGTACAAGCCTAGTATACATTCAGTTCTACCAGCATGGGTAGAGTTCTCCCAGTATAAAAGGTGCATTATCCTGGAAATAGCTACACCGTTACAAAACACCTTTATACCTGACCCTGCATTCACACTAGGGGGATTGCACTGCTTTACCTATACCAGACGCAGCTTCTGTGGCCCGTAGAGAGAGAGAAATAAGAACAACATACACAGGGCCTGGTAGCGCTGCCTATTAAGTTTGCCCCGCCTGACTTCTCATTACAAGACCCTGTTTTCAGTTGCTTTTCTCTTCGCCAAGTGGTAGCCGCTGGGGGTGAAATTTCCTGTGATCGACGTCCGTCTGGGGCGGTTTTATTTCTGGCGAGTGTTTCAGCCCAAACGGCTCAGCCATTTCCGAGAACGAGAACGTTGTTCTGACCACGTTAAAGATTTGGCGCCTACATTTGCCCCCCCCCCCCCCCACTGCTTCACATCCCTCCCCCACGTAGGGCAGGAGGGGTCCCAGCACTGCCCCCAGGAGGTGAGGGTCTGTACCTGGGGCAAGGGGGAGGAAGGCGTGAGGCACAGGGGAGGGCGCAAATGCAGGCGTGGCTCTGCTGTTCTCCCCAGCCCCACACACACACTTACCCGGCATGTGGCATCTGCCTCTCCTGGCGCCAGCTCGGCGGGGGCTGGGCTGGCCCTTCATGATGCGCAGGGGGCATCCTTCAGAGCCTCCTGCACCCCCCGCCCGTTGCGAAGGGCCAGCCCGGCACGTCCTTCCCACCCCCCGCACTTACCCGCCACGCCAGCAGCCTGGCGCTGGTTCGGGTGAAGGGCAGCCTCACCCCCCAGCCTGGGAGGTGGGTGGGCGGCGCAGGAATGGAAGTGGAAGCAGCCGCCCCTCAACCTCCTGCCCCTCCGCCCGTCGCACAGGGCCAGCCCGGTGTGCCCCCCCCTCCACTTACCCACCACTGGAGGGCGCTGGAGGCTGAGGGGCAGCTACTCCTGCTTCTGCACCCCCTGCGTGTCATGAAGGGCCGGCCCGGCACTGCCCCACAGGCCGGTACCTGGGGACCTGGCCCTCCTCCGCCCCCCCTCTCCCCCTTGGTACACCACTGCTTTGGGGTGGGGGGGAACAACCCTCCTCAGGGAAGTTTGCACAGGAGAAGCTAATTAGAACAGCTAAAATTGCCAAAGGATTTGTCCTCACCAAGGATGCTCAAGCCTCTCTCAGCTCCTGGTGAGACCAGACTCTGCATGTGGCATCCTCCCAGAGTGACCAGAAAAGCTGCACTCGGAGGGTGGTGAAGCACTGCAATGGGTTACCTGGGGAGGTGCTGGAATCTCCATCCTCAGAGGTTTTAAGGCCCAGCTTCACAAAGCCCTGGCTGGGATGGTTTAGTTGGGTTTGGTCCTGCTTTGAGCAGGGGTTGCACTAGATGACCTCCCGAGGTCCCTCCCAACCCTCATCGTCTAGGATTCTGTGACTGAGCATGGTCCATCCCCTTACAGCTGCTGCGTGGGACCGGCCTGCTCACGCACCATCGCTACAGAGCGACGGACATGCTCCAAACCAGGACTATGGTGAGGAAAGCCAAACTTTCCCGGTCATGGCTGCTCCAGGCCAAGGTGAAGCCAGGCACCAAAAGAGAGAGCGGGGAGCTGGTCTCTTCTGTACAGTCAGTGGCACCCACGCTGGATGGGGAAAGCCAGCTGATCAGGGGTGCTGGAACCATTGTTATGAGGGGTGGGGTGCAGAGAGGCACTGAACCACACTGTAAACCCTGTATATCATGGAAACCACTTCAAGGCAGGGCGGGCAACAGCACCCCCAGCATTTCTTGTTCTGGCACCGATGCACCTGATTTCAGCGCAGAGGGGAGAAGAGCCGGCTCATGGGAGGGAAAGGAGTAGTGTGGGACAGGGTGTCTGGCAAGACTGGGACGGGAGGGGCACTGGGCCTAGAAACGAAGGTGGAGGAGGGAGACTGGAAAGACAGATCTGAGGAGGGGCTAGGGTCTGTGACCAGGATGGGTAACTGGGTGGGCCAAAGGCCTGCATGAAGGAGCTGGGGGATGGGACTAGGACTGGGACCAGTGGGGTAAGAGACTGGACGAGGAGCTGGAGAAGGGTGAACTGGGGGCTGAGAAGCCTGAAGAGCAGAGACTGGCACAGGGCGGGCAAGGAGGCCGAGGTCTCACAGACAGCAGCCTCCTTCACTGTGCAGCCCCCAGAGCTGAATGAGGCAGGGATCCTATTGGAGGGGAGAAAACAGCGTGATGCCATCTAATAAAAGACTGTGCACAAGAGGCGTGGGGCAGTGGGGGGATTACACAGGTGACCTTACCGCTGGCGTGGTTGACTTTTCAACTTTAATAATGTTCTTTTAATGGAGCTTGTTGTGGTGAATATTGGGATACTCAGCTCTTGTGTAGCGCTGTGCAAAGGCAGCCAATCTCCTTGCTGCTCAGTGTACAGAGTGGTAAACTGAGGCACAGAGAGGAGGCGTGACACACCCAAGGGCACCCAGCAGCAGAGCTGGGAATTGAACCCAGGGCGCCCCCATCTCAGTCCGGCACTCTCCCCCTGGGCCAGGCTGCCTTCTGGAGCCGAGGGGGGTGCAATGTACTCTACAGAGCTAGGCAACCTCCTCTACGGTCACCCCATAAAAATAAAGGGTGTGTGGGGTCTGCCTTAAAGCTGTGCCTTGGCGCCTCAGACCCAAGGGCCGGGACCCTTCCTATTCCACACTTGGGCATAGTGTCAGCCAGGCCAGAAAGCAGGGGGCAGAAGGGGTGTGATTTTGTGCCATGAAAAATGGAAATTAAGATGACACCAGACTTGTGAGGCCAAATCCATCCTTACAGACCAGGCCAGGAGGGGCCACGGTGATCAACTAGCCTGCTTTCCTGCCTAATGCAGGCCAGCTGTACCGCTGTCTGGCAGGGGGTGTTCAATACTCCCACGGTGCGGTCTTCAGCTCTCAGCCCAGCAGTGGAGGGTAAATCGCTGGTGGAGGGCTGCTGTATCTGTGGCAGTGGGTGAACGAGATGGGCAGACAGCCTGGTCCCAGCAGCCGAGACCACCTGCACAGAGCCCGTCTGCTTCCCCCCACTCCTCATCCCAGCCCTTCAGCACAGCCCAGATAACCCACTGGTAACCTGGCCACGTCCCACGCTTTGAAAACTCTGCTGGAAAAGACCTGCTCTAGCTCAAAGAGAAATGAATTCAGGGAAGTTCTGTGGCTTGTGTTATACAGGAGGTCAGAGCAGATAATCACTGTGCTATCTTGTGGCCTATGAATCAGCCTAAGCATTCATGATACATTTCGGGGGGAAGGCGGTGAGAGGGAGGAGAAAGAGGGAACTATGTGTCCAAGTCCCTAGTGAGTGATTGTGTGGGTTCAATCTAAGCTTTCATTTAAAAAAAAAATGAAAAAAAAAAAAAGGGGGTTCTAGCTCTTACGGGTTGCAAGAAAAAAATAAAAAATAAACTCTTTCGGTAGGTGAACGGAGTCTAAATTACTGCAGTGCTGTCCTTCCTGAGTCTACCACCAGTGCCTCTGCTGCTGCTCATAGTTTCCCCAAGCTACAGCAGAACAAGGTGAACAAGACTGACCAGTGCCACTGCTGCTATTCAGAACCTTACGGTGAATTACTGAGACTCCAGCCAGTGTCATGCTGCTGCACGCTCAGAAGCACACATTGGCGCTATTCACTGGGGAGGATGACCCTCAAAACTCCATAAAAAGAGACTCTGCCTCGATAACAGAGACCGTTTTGTCCCCCAGGCAGCTCTGGAGGGGAGAGGAGAGACACAGAGCTCCCTCTCCTTTCCAACAGCTAGAGTGTCAATGTAGACACCGATTGGCTAGAGGCGGATACAGCCGATAAAAGACCCCACTCATGCAAGAGCCAGGGTAAGTACCCTGGTAAACATGCCCGCATGCCCTCTTCCCAGCTGCTGGTGACAGGATAGTTGGGGTTGTTGTCACTGTTGGGCTTTCCCTTTGGAGCCTCCCCACACTCCTCTTTTGTCTCTCCCTCTGAGCAGGCAGGTTTAAGTCCACACCTAGTAAACGCTTGGTACATTTTTCCAAGCCTGGATTAGAGTATCATGATCAGACTGGAGCCAGCTTGCACAACCAAGTCCTGAGTCGGCATCTCACAGAAGCCGCTGCACATCAAAAGTGGGGTGGGACAAACCTGGAGGTTCATCAAAAGAAACTCTCCGTTCATGAGGCGGGGCAGGGCCACGGCAGATCCCGCTGACGCCGTACAGTGCTCTGGGGAAGGGCACGGCTGCTCTTTTGGCATGGGACAGATAGATGCAACACCCATGACCCATGAGCTGAAACACACCGAGAACTTCAGTATTTATAAATGCATTCCCACCCTACCCCTGCTTGCCAGCTGGCGAAGTGCGGCAGGTGTAACCACGCCACAGCACCTGTGCAGGGAGTTCCAGGTTTGCTTGGGGATAGCTCCTAGCACAGACCTAATGGGGGGATCTAGTTTCTATCACCCAGGACGATAAAACCTCCATCATCAATACTGCTGCCAGGGCCGACGTGTGAAAATGCCCCCAGAATTGTACTGAGCAATGGAGACCGGAGATGCCGTCCCACTCTGCTACCAGCTGGTACTTACACAGGCACTACCATACCACACAGTGCCAAAGCAGAGAACAAACAGGCCTGATCACCTGGGGAAGGGATAACACGCTCTGAGGAACAGGCGACAGTTGAATGGAGGGAGATCAGTCAAAGTCAGCACCGCTGGATACAGTCTTCTCTGGCCTGCAAAAAATCAGATGGAGTCTTGTGCTGTTCCTTTGGCTCCTGGGAATTAACTCGCCTGGGAAGCTTGCTGTACACCCGTCGTGTCGGCTATCAGCACTTCACAGAACAGAGGATACTGCAGCTAAGGCGTGTGCTCTGCTCTGACATCATGTTCATTTAGTGCTGGGAAGAGGTGCCAGTTTTCAGTTCCCAGCACAATCCTTCCCCCCCCTTCTCTTTGTCCATAGAACAGGCACCGCCTGGGTGGCGGCAGGGGAGGGAGTGGAAAGGGTCCATCTTCATGGCCCACCCAGTCCTCGGCTTTTCTAACAAGGCTGCCGGTGAAGAGGGACCAGTTAGTGCCATTGGTACGGGACGTGGAGCCCTGTGCACTGGGAACTGGACAGCTATCTCCTGCCAGCTCCTTTGGCACAGATCACCGAAGAGTCTTCACGTGAGCTAAACTGGTGACCCAGAGAAGAGCTCTATATCCCCGTATCAGTGCCAGAGACAGCCAGGGTCCCTTGGATGGGTATCCTTAAAGCAAGACACGTTGGAGAGCCTCGAGTTAAGCCCTGCTGCATGGGACAACTTTCAAGCTAGTTTAGTTTTAAGAGACCAGTCAGCTCTGAGTCCATTTAACACAGAGCCAGTATCAACTTCGTCTGACACCTGTTAAAATTAACATCACTGCAACCATTCGCACTTCCGCACTGCTCCATGGACATTAAGATCTCACCCCACTCTTTGCAAAATCCTGTCCCTCCGTTTCACAGCGGGGGAAGCAAAAGGCCAAAGAGATGAAGGGCCGTGCCCAAGGATACACGGCATGTCAGTAGCCCAGCCAGGAACAGAGCCCAAGAGTGCTTGTTATCCACTGCCTTGCTCAGAGCCTCCTTCCATGGTGCATTGCCTACTGGAACATGAAGCTGAAGGCCTATGCCTGCCCTTGGGTTTTCATTTGTGCATCTCTGCTGCTCAGTGCTCAGCGACAGCTGGTTTTTAAAGTCTCAAAAACAAAACCACCACAACTGAGCAAGGAAATCTAGTAGCTGGATCCCTTAGGATTCAAATTTTCTTTTAAAAAACTAGATACTTTATAAAAATCATCTCTGCACTATCTATCTAGATCTTGGGTACTTATAAAGATCCTCATTGCCGTAGTATCTAAAGATTGCAAGGCTAAATACACTGATTGTCTCACAATACCCCCGTGAGTTATCCCCATTGCACAGATGGGGAACTGAGGCACAGGGAGACTAAGTGACTTACCCAAGGTCACACAGAAAGACTGTGACAGAGCAGGGAATTGAACCTGTGTCTCCCGAGTTCTAGATTAATCCCTGGACCATACTTATTTCCTCCACTCCCACCCCTCTTACTCCACACTCTATTTTTGATCCCCTTACAACAAAACTATTTAAGGGGGAGAAAGGACTCCCCCACTCATGAGAAGTACTTGCATTTAGAGAGGCCGGAACACTGACTTGGAAACCTCACCCCAGATTAGGTGCTGAACCATGGGATAACTGTCTGCCAAGGATACTTGCCTGGTAACGATTGTTTTGCCGTTTGATTGAGAGCACTGTGGTCTTCATGAGATCTATGAACATCCTGCCCTGGGCATCTTTTCAATGCCAGCGGGGTCAGTCACACGGCCAGAGTCGGACATCCTGCCGCAGACATTCGGAAGCGCTGGTTTTCTCCCCTAGTAGCACAATCGGGTATTTTCATGGAAATGTTGATGTTCATCCTGGATGCAGGACAAGGCAGCTCCTCCTTCCCTAAACAGAGCGACTGACTCAGACCTTAATCCGGCTCTGCTATTTGCTCCCTTTTCAAAGGGAACAAGCCCAGTATTTCATCTACAGATGCATGCATTTTAGTAGTTCCCATTACAAAAATAAAGCCTGTAGAAGAGAGAGCTGATTTCTTTTGACTCCAGCAGAGAACACCCACTCACTCAGGAGCACATGGCCAAAACCCAGAGAACCGTGCTACCCACTGGGTTTTCGATCCAACACCCAATCTCATCATCACGTGCTCAGTCTTCTGAGGTATTTCCAAGTCACCATTCACCGTGGCATTTAGGCACCACGTGCACCAGCGAAAGTGCCATTATGCCCTCCTGTGCAAGTATGAATTATTTGTACTGCGGTAGCTCCCAGGCGCCCTACTTGTGGACCAAAACCTTATTGTGCTAGGTGCTGTACAGACGGAGAACAACAACAACAAAAAAAGACAGTCCCTGCTCCAATGTGTTTACAATCCAAGTTTAAGACCAGAGACTACAGGTCGATAAAGACGGATGGGAGAGTACAAGGACACAATATTTGTGTAATGGGCAGTGGTCTTAGCACAGCAGCTGTCTCACCATTGTCGAGTGGTTGGGGTTTTTTTTGACTGCTAGCCTGCTCCGTTCTAGTTAGCAGGCCACAGAGACACGTATTGCAAGAAGTTTCACCTCCCCAGGAAGGGCTCAGGATGATTTTTATAACATTTCACTGTGCTGCCTGTCTACATCCCCCACACTACAAACACAGGCGGTGGGGCAGGAAGTATATACGCAGCACCCACCCATCCCAACGATGTACTCTGTTGTTGTAATAGAGTCCCTGCCAGTGAAATCTTGGCTTGTGGGTTTTTTGTTTTAAGTCAAATAAATGTTGCTGTTGATCTAGAACCACTGGAAGAGACTAAAACTTTTACAATTAGGCCAAAAACTTTTGACCCACTGGCCTGGACAGCTCCCCCTTTAGCTCACTGAATTGGACAGAAACAATCCCAATAGTCAGTCAATCTTTCAGCAGCACAGATGGAAGCACGTTACAGCAGCCCCCTGCTATTTTATGGGCTAGCCCGATAACAGTAACCACGAGCAAAGAGTAATGTCATTGCGCACATGCTCCCCGTCTCCAGCTTGATGTCCACACGGGGACTCATTAAAGGGAATTTCTCCCATGGCCTTCCTCTGTAGGCAGCAAGGGCTGATATCCGGCAGGAAGCGTAGTCTCATGGCAGGGGAAGGGAAACGCAGAGTGCATTAGGAATACATAGAGAGGGCCCAGCTGCCCAAAACTTCTACACAGAATCGCTCCCCTCCTCCCACAATTCTTAACAAGGGAAAAAGTCAAACCAGTCATAAAGTTAAGCAAGTATTAACTGTTACACTGACTCTCCCAGCATCCAGAATTTTCCCCCAACCACGTCTACGGGTACTGGAGATATGGCAGATTTGGAGCTCCTATTTCTTCCATTTCTCCAACCTCCTCCTATCTTGATACTAGCTGGAAGTAGGGTGATCCTGCATGGACTATGGATTTTAAGGGGGTGGTGTGAATCTCTGCATTAAGGGCTTGAGCCAAAGTCTCATGAAGCGTTTGGAAAGATGCTTGTTGTCATCACTGCTGTTTGAATCACACCCTGGAGGCAAGGACTGAGAGTTACATGGGTCCAAGACCTTCTGATTCAGGACTCAGATAACACAGTTAGCTTAGGGGACCTGCAATAACTATAAGGGTCCAATACCTTGCTAAGAAACAGGGCTCAAAATGAAAGGGGGGCACTGATGGTTTGCAAGATACTGGACCTTTTAAAGGACACATTATCTCTATAACCATTTACCGCTGTTTCTCCTCAATCATTTGAATTCCAACTTACATTGACCATTGTAGAAAGAACCACAGGAAACCAATGCTTTGAAGTTTATATTGAAAGGAGCCTGGAATCCCAGCTTTCAAAATGGAATAAAAAAATCCACACTCCTCTCCAAGTGTTATACTTCTTAAAATAGCTAGTCAGCATCTGTTCGTTAGAACCCTGCTGCAGCTGACATGAAGGGATGTGAGCAAAGGGGAAAGCAAGCTAGTAAACAGGAGAGATGAGATTTTAAGGTCTGATGGGCTGATTACATACCAGTGTAATTGCACTGACTTCAGTGGAGTGGCTTCCCAGTAGATGCGTGTGTGTAATATCGTATTGCCTAGCGCCCTGCTAGTCTGTGGGAGGAACAGCGCGAACGCTTTCAGGAGTAGCAAACTTTTCCAAACACCCCTCCTGGATCAGGGATCATAAACCCAGAACACACACAAATATGTTGGCTAAATATATTCTGCTAAACTGTGGTTTAAATCTAGTTTAATGAGTAGGAGCCAGAAGATAAAATAAGCAGGCTTACTAGTAAACAAGATAACCCTTCCCCCATATAATTTCATGCACCTTCTTGCTTCTGCATCCCAAGCCATCAGCCCTTAGTCAATTTCACAGCACAGCAGGGACATACCTATTGCAAAAAGTGCCTCAGAGTTATCTGGAATGCTTGGACAATTTCCCCCTTTGCATTCCTGCCACCACAAATCCTTTTACTATCCCCTCCCTTGAGTGCTTCATAAAATAAATGCTGGAAAACGAAGCTCTGCAGGGGATCGTTCGCAGGAGAGATGTGACGCACATTGCCATGGTGAAAGCACTGAATACAAGGGTGTGCTGGGTTTTGCGTTATTAGGCCACGTGTTTCTCGTTAGGGACTCGTCTGTGGTCAACATGAACACTCGCTTCCTTATGAAAGGAGGGCTTTGTTCAGAAGCCACAGGACACGCCCCTGCTATAGCTGACAGGCTAATTTGCAGTGCCGCGGGAGTGATGGCTCCCGCTGGTGGGCACAAAATCCAGGGGAGCCTGTGAGCTGGGTTTACGAGTAAAGACAAGCCTACCACTCCAGGTGGGAAACCAGAGTTCAACAGCTTCCAACACTAGAAGCGCACGTAGGACGGAGCCAGAAATCCCCATTCCAAAGGGCTGTATGATTGCGAGCCAGTCCCGAGTGTTTTACATTTCCTCCTGTTGTCATTGTAGAGTTGGACACCACAACCACCACCATCTGAGTGCCTGAAGCAGCAGCTTATCAATAAGAAGCTCAGCCAGCGCAGCTCAGCCAACTTCGGTAGAGAATGTCTTTAGAACGCCTTTAACTCAAGCCTGACTTTAATGCTTTAACCATCAGGCTAGACATACCTAACGCTTGGGTTCAAATCCTGGTAAGATCTTCTGAGGTCGCTTTAGTACCAGGCAGGTTACTGTGCAAGGATCTTTTACACAAGGCTCTGTTGAGAGGGACAGATCCTCAGCTGATGTAAATACACATAGCATCACTGCTGTCTTACACCAGCTGAAGCTCAGCTGATTGACCCCATGTGCCCTAGAGACAGAGCCCACAGGTCAGAGTCTTACCTTCCCACCCCCAGTTTGTAACTCCAGGAGTGGCTGCATTTCAGTCATGCCTTGTGTTAAAGACCAGTGGTTCTCACCCCGTGGCCCGCTTGCAGCCCCATCAGCACACAGCTGCAGCCCATGTGACATCCTCAGAGCCATACAGGTAGTATTGGATGCAGCCCACATAACACATTGGTAATAGGTTGAGAACCATTGCGTTAGACAGATGAAATTTCAAAAGGGCCAAAGCCTGCTTTTGAAAAAAGTTTACCCTTAATATGTGTGTGTGTGTATACATACACCCACTCCTCCATAGAAAAAGCTATATTAAGAACATTAAGTTGCACCAGTTAGCACTCAAGAGGCAAGCAATAATACCAATTTAAGATCACCCAAATACCCTTAGTTCTGCCCCTCATGTCTATAAATCACATCCTTTACATGATCACAGACTGTTTCTTAAGAGACAACGTCCTCCAATTTTGTCAACATTCACACGGCCTCTACGTTCTATTTCTGTCTCCTAATGGGCCAGTGGGTCTTTGCTAATTGACTCTTTACAACGGTAGCTTCTTTACTCTTCTTGGACCAGTGTGTGAACTCCTCATTCCTATTGCTGAGCATTACTCTTCCGAGCAGTGATCCCATGGACTTCAGTGGGACTACACATGTAAGTAACTGCTCAGTGGGCATCAGGGTTTGGTCTGGCCCTACGGGATTTCATTTTCATTGCTTTGTCTGAAGCTATGCATCAAATATTTTCAACTAGAAGCACCAACATCCCTTGGTGCAATTCAGGGGAGGAGGTAGTTAGCTACAGAGCTAACTTAGCTGAAAATGGAGGGCTAGATCACTCCCTGTTTCCGCTTGGGTGAAGAAAGAACTCTCTCCACAACCCCACCCTATTTTTAAAGGCTCAGGAAGGCTATACTTCATTTGCATTTGCAACGTGATCATCACAACCACAGGGGCTAGAAAGTGCAATTAAAAGAGCAGAAGTTCTGCAGAAACAGGTGTCTTTGGCTCTTGTTTTCACTAAGGAAAGCATTCCGCTCGCCAATGGGGTCTCAATTTTTGCCAAGTTGTGCATGGTGCATAAAACATTCTCTCACTGCATATGTTGAAAGAGCATCTTTGCCCCAGGTAAAATCTCATGAGCTGGTTCAGCCAGAAGAGTGACCTCCAAAAAAGGGGTAATAAAAAAAACAAAACAAAAAAAATGGAGGAGCCCATTTACGTGCAGGAAGCGGCTGGAGGCAGAGAGCAAGTGCTGTAACCCACACAGTTTTGATCTTGGCAGATGGAAAGAGCATGCCCGGGAATGCTTTTGGAAAACTGTTTTGCTGGCATCAGAACAGCCATTTCAAGCAAAGTGGGGGGGACCCCCTCTCACAAGACTGGATCCAAAAAATTACATGAGGCAACATGGTACCAAGCAGCCAGCCAAGAGTAATTCCAGACTGAGGGCCAAACATTAACCACCTCCCCTTTCAGCACCCACAAGCCAAGATAGTTTCCAAATTAAAGGTCTTGTGTAAATCATCTTGTAACTGCATTTCCAGGTGTGCTTTGCTGATTCAGTCCAACTCCGGTTGGTATTAGCACATGACCCAAGCATCCAGATTTCCATTAAAAAAAAAAAAAATCGTTACCCAAAAAAAGCAACCCATAATGTTTTCCTTACAGCACTGCTCATCAGTATTTTAAAGGTGATTTACTTACTGTCAAGTGTGACAGCTCCCAAGTGAAAGCCCTTCTAGTATGTCCCTCTGGAAGGGGCTTTTTCTATTTCCAGATCACCTCCAGCAACAAATACTTTGCTTGCAGCACTTACCAGCTAAAGATCTCAAGGTGCTTTATAGATATTCATTAAGCTTCACTTTATTACCTCTGTGCTGTAGGGAATAGACATTCCCTTCTTCCCCTCAAAAATGCAACTAGCTCTGGGATGGAATTCTGCATAACAAAGAACTGAGCAAGAAGAAGAATTGAAAGCAAAGGGGAAAGTGAGTTAGGCACAATGCAGTTACCTGAACAGGAAACTAGTCAGGGTACAGATTCTTACAAAGAGTAGTGCAGCGTAGGATCCATAGGCCTGGATCTGCAGAGGCATTCGGTGGAAGTGAGGTGCCTAAATACCTTTGTGGTTCTGGCCTATAATGACCAGTTATGATCAGCTTTGAAGGGAAGTCAACAGCAGTGTGAAAATCCCAACTCCGTTGACTGGCCACCCGAGTCAGATCACAGGTTTGTTGCAGTCATAAACGCACATGCAGGTGAGGGAATCCCTCAGCAGACTCCAGTCTCATCTATCATCCCGCACTTTTAAACAAGTTTAATACTGCTGAACGGGGCCAAATCAGCAGCCAGAGAGACAGCAGTCTGAGGGGGATGAATGAATTTATACCCAGCCAAGGAATGCTAGTTCTTTCACCAAAGGCACCTCTCTGCCTGAAAGAGCTTACACAAGCTAGCAAGGTTTAGTAGGTGAGACTGGTTAATTTCAGCAAGAAGGAGGAGAAAACAGAGGAGGAGGTAGAGAACAGAGGGGAGGAGAGCAGAAAACATGAACAGATACTGAGCAACAATGCAGGAAAGGATCCACGACCAGCTTTTGGAAGAGAGGAAGAGAGTGATGCGCTGACTGGACCTTTTTTTTTTTTTGGACATCAACCACTTAGGAAGTTACACATCAGAGAAATTAAGCAGACAGTTGACTGGCCCTATCCGTTAGTTAAGTGTGGGTCATTCAGAGAGGGCCCAGCTGTTCCATTCTGTGCCCGGCACTGGGGGAAGGGGAGCAGTGGCATATCTAGTTCCCAACCCAGAGGGTAGGCGTTGTCCTCAGACTCGGAAGTCTTGCGTACATTTTTCAAACCCTCATTTTGGGCTGATCCGAAAGGCTAATTAAGTCAATGGGAGCCCTTCTATAGGGCCTTGGATCAGGCCCTCTAAGGGCTAAATATTCAATCAATGTCTCCTCTCCTTTTAGGTGATGGGGTCACCCTCATTTTAATCTGGCAGTAACGGCAGGGGGCTGGGGGGAGAGAAAGGAGGAGCGACGTTAATTGAGGACAGCCTGCTGGGCACCTGGTCCCAATGAGAAAACCCAAGAGTGGGGGCGCTTAGAGCCTCACTTTCCTATTCAACAATGATCCCTGGAGTGGGCTCCGTGAAGGGCGTAGAGGGGGGAATGCTGGGCATCCTGGGACCTAACTTTTAGCCATGGGGAGAAGGGAGGGGAAAAAAATCACAGGAACACCACCCTGATCCATGAAGCCCGAACTCGGCACCCGAACTCGGCACCTAGGCTCCCTTTACAATGAGGAGAGAGCGGCACCTTAGCCTGAGATCCACAAAAGCTAGGGCAGGGAGCTGTCTAAACTAGGCACTGGGAGATGCCGAGGAGAGGGGTGGCCCTAAGCTCCGACCCTCTCTACTGAAAGGTGCCTAACTCCCGGCTTCCGGGAGCTGCCTCTCTCTGCTTGTCGATCCAGGCATGGGAACCAGCCCCCTGGAGTCAGCTGGCTTAGATGCCCTGGGTGTTTCTTGCAGAGATGAGTTTTAGGTGACTACCTCTTGCCGCACAAAATGCTCCGAGGAGGAGGAGGAGGTGGTGCCCACCTCATAACATCTAGCCCAGCCGTTAGAGACCCGGGTGTGGGAAACCCGGCTTCAACTCCCCCACTCTGTCAGAGGGGGAGAAAGATTTAAACAGGGGTTCTCCATGCCTCTCAGGAGAGTGCCCGCATGACTGAACTATGGGCTATTCTGATGCGGGGGGTCCCCCAGTCCCTCCTGCGGAAGCTGTTCCAGCATGGGTAAAAAATGAGTGATTGGAGCAGGGGGACTGGGCTCAGGGTCTCCCACCTCCCAGTGGACGCCCAGACCACTGATCTCCAGCATCTCTCTCTGGCCCAATGACTAGTTAAGTGTGTACCACAGTGAACCACTCATTGGGCCAGAGAGCAAGAGAATGACTTTATACTGAATGGGTCCTACACCCCTCAGCACACCTGCTGGGTCTGGCTCAGCGCATGACTTAGATGGCCAAATGTCAGGCCTATCTTCCGCTGGTTCATTAATCGCTGTGGGGCTCAGGCAGGAGATCGGTGTCTGGGCGCCTCGAGGGAGACAGCAGCGTACGTGCCGAGAGGCAGAAAAACAGGTGGCTAGGGACCTATCACCCTGAAAACTTAGGTGCTGAGTGAATTTAGGCACCTACCGGAGTCTTGTGGATCCCAGCAGAGCCAAAACTGGGACATAAAGGCCTCAATATCTTTGCGGCTCCAGTCCAAAGCTCCCTTGTTTTTCGGGTCTCCAACACCCATTGGCAGGTTGTGGGCAGGGTCAGCAGGTTTGAAAGCAGTGCTTCCTCATTAACTGAGAAGAGGCCCCAGTAGGCCTGATTCTTCCCACCCTTGCACAGGTGTAAACAAGCATCCGCAAGATGCAAAGTGCTGCCGTGTCTGGTCTAGCGGCATTTTACACCGGATTTGCACAGATGTGACAACCGAAGGTGCATGGCCCAGGAGAATCAGGTCCCACGTCTATCAAGGCCAGACTGTCCCAGCAACAGACCCCTGGCAGCAGTCAGACGCTTGTAAAATCGACCGCCCGCCGAAGGCCTGTTAGCGCCGAAGACCACGTCACCACTGCAAGGTGCTGGAGAGGCCCTGCACTGACTAGCAGAGAGGGCTGGAAAGTCAGTGGTGCAGCATTTGGCCTCTACAAACAATTTGGGGCAAACTGCAGGTGCACAAATACCCCTCTCCCCTTAAAATGGCTTATGGGGGGCAGCCTCTTGCTTTTACCATTCCAGCACTCCGTTCTCCACCTGTCCCTTTAAACCGACCGGCCCGGAGATTGCTGCCAAGCTGCGTGCTTTCCCGTTTAGCTTTGAATTGCTGGGTGGTGCAGGAAGGTGGCGATTCTGGCTTGGGGAGTGGAGGTGGGGAGTGAGAGAGCACCGCGGGGGCCGTGCGGGTGGCGATGCTGCTGCTGTGTGTAAGGGACAGTTGTTCAGCCCAACGCCAGAGGGGCCAGCTCAGCTGTGTAAGCACAGCTCTCTGCCCACTGGCTCCTCCAGCGGGGGAAACAGGATGGGAGGCAGGTAGCCAAGAACAGGGCAACATGCAGAGAGAGAGAGCGAGAGAGAGCCAGCCCAGAGGTACAGCTGGGAGAGAGATTTATTTTTTGATGCAGACGTTTTAGAGTTCCGGGTGCAACACGCAATTAGCTAAGCCGCTGCCAGACTAACTATAACAGACCCTGAGCTGCGAACACAAACCGGCCCCGAAACCGCCTGCTTGAAGCCAAGGGTTCAGCAAAGCAAATGGCTTTGAGGCAGCGTCCTGACGGCCACGCAGGCTCTGTTGGACCCCTAGGGGAAGCAAATGCAGGGTGAGGGCTCTCTCCTGCACTACGCTGGCCTACAGACATTCACATCTAGGGACAGTAAGAGCGCATCTGCTGCTCTCCGGTGCTATGCCGGAGCCCATGGAGAGTAGCGGTGACCCGAAGCAGGGAGAGCTGTGCCGTTTAAAGGGACACATGGAGAGCAGAGTGCTGGAATTAAAAAAAAAAAAGCAAAAAGCTGCCCCCCAAATAAGCCATTTTAAGGGTGTGTGTATTTGCGCACCTGCACCTCGCCCCAAATTACTCCTCCTTATGCAGGTTCAAATCCTGCACTCCCCTACTCCTGAATCAGTTGTGAGTAGCAGGCAGTGCAGGACAGGTAGCTATATCACGGGAAGTATTAGTAATGCTTCTGTGGCGATCACCTGCCTGGTGAACCCCCACCACCTCCACCCCATGCACATTCCTTTCAGGAGTGATGTCCTTACGGGGTGGGATATAGGAGCTACAAACGGGGGGCGGGGAGGCGCGGCTGGTTTCACAGCAGCTTAGTAAACTGGTCCTGCTTTATGGCAGCTGCTGCCTGGTGCTCCAGAATCCGAGCTGTCCTTTAAAACCAGTCCTGATGGTCAGAGCTGCTGAGCGTCCACCCCTGCTGTTAACTTCATTTGGAACAGTCAGTGGTCAGCAGTTATGAAAGCCAGGGCTTAAGACCCAGATCCTCAAAGGTATTTAGGTACCTTAATCAGTGGGACTTAGATGCCCAAGGGCTCATCTTCACGTAGAAGCGCCACAGCAGCACAACTGTGTGACTGTACGCTTAAGTGAAGACACTCCGACACCGATGGCAGAGCTTCTTCCGTCAGCGTAGTTAATCCACCCCCCAGGGATTCAATAGCTATGTCCATGGGAGAAGCTGTCTACACCAAGGATTAGGTTGGTATAACTTCGCCACTCAGGGCTGTGGATTTTTCACACTCCTGAGCAATGTGGTTGTATCGATATAGGTCTGATGTGTAGACCTGGCCTAAGTATCTTTGAGGCTCTGGGCCTAAATCTCTTGTGTTTAGTTTTCCCTCTGTTAACGGATTGTAATTTAATTAGCGTGCCCAAGCCCTTACAGTTGTGAAGGGAGCCTTCAAAATAGGAACCAAAAATGTAAAACACAGTCATGTCTGCCTGGGCGTGCAGACAGCCTGAAACAATAGGAATGTGCGAAATACCCTTGTTTGTTATATAAGGGGTTGTTAACTCTGAATGCTAGTGATGACCGGTTAAAATGTCAAATTCTTCACTATTTCACTGCTGATCAAAGCATGGAAGAAAGGCCAGAGATAGTTATAGGAGGAAGATCTACCCACAGAATTCTTGTTAAATAGGCAGAGTTTGGTTTGTGAGCTCACCTTGAAAGAATATCCCTGATTTCTTCCTATTCCCACTTTACCCCCCAATTTAATCCCTGTTTAAAAGTGTAACAGATACTTTTACTCAAGCACGTAAGAGTGACCTAGTGGCGAGAGCACAACACTGGGAGCCAGGAATCCCTAGTGGATGATCCCAACATGGACACTGGCTCACGCTCTGATCTGGGACAAATCCTTCACCTCTCTCTGAATCCATGGTGCTCATAGTTATTGAGCTTATCTCCCCCCTGGGAGCATTGCGAGGGTTAGTTAAGTGCTTTAAGGTGAAACACGCTGCAAGGCCCTGTGTTAAAGAAGGTTTAGTTTAAGTTTCCATTCCTTGTTTTCATGCTCTGTCATCACTCAAGGATTGGAGAAGCTGCTTTCAAACATGGCAACAGAAGACTCTCTCAAATACGGCAAGGAGCTTACGGAAAACCTGCACCAGTCATTTTTACATCTAAGAGTCCACACCCTATCAGTCGACAGTGCTGCAATAGGAACAGCTGCAATAATGCAGTGCTGCGTTGGTATCGGACATTAAAGTAGTTCCAAGATCATTCAAAACGAGCTGCGGCGGCTGGGCTGCACGTCCAAGGTGCAGCTACATCTGATAGACCAAGGGTCCTGTGTGCACCTTCACGCTCCCAATAAGTCAGTGCAAATCTGTCACGACAAAGAGTGGTCCAAGGAGAAGCTACAGAGACAGTTTCTGTCTACCCTACTGTTACTGCACTAGTATTTTTATTGCAGGCTGTCTAACCGGCCTCAGAGTTGATGCAGGTGGCATTGTGGTAAGAATGCCAGTAAATACCAGAGTTCTGTTTACACATTAGCACTTCCACCATTGCTATCACCAGGGGAAGAGTCCAGCCCCAATTCTAGAGTGGGGAAGTCCACTGGAGCCCAGATTCCCCTTTGTCACTGGTTTTACCACTCCTGACTTACAGCAGAACTGTTCCTGATTTGCACTGGTGGGAGAGGCAAATGGAAACCAGGCTATTTTAGGAAGAATTAAATACACGTACAAAAGAAATAGTAACATTGCAGCCCTCGCTTGTCAACATTGATGTTAGATTTAAGCATGGCTGTGTTAGCACTAAAACCCAAGACAGCCGTGTGTCATTTTAAGCAAGAGACAAAGCTTGTGAAACACGCATTCCACATTGTTATTCTATTAACAACATGTGTAGGGTAAGGATCCCTTGTAATTGTGCACAGAAGAAGAAGAGCAGATGATTAGACTTTATACGCTGTGGCCTTGTTTTCGCAAAGGCTTACACCTGTGCTTCACTTTACACACAGCGAGTCCATCCCCTTATCAGTGGGAGTACCCCCATGCGTGCTTAACTTTACACCCTGTGTTTGCATAATTGGGTCCGGTGGTTCAGGGAAAACAAAGGAGTAAGGACCCCAAAGCCAGGTCTACACTAGGAACTTTTGTTGTTAGGGATGTGGGGTTTTTAAAAAAAAAGAAATTCCTACAGTGGCAAAAGCTCTACTGTAAACATAGTTATACTGGTCTAAAAGCGCTTTTGCTGGTATAGGTTATTTTGCTCAGGGAATTGATAAACTGTTCTGGTGTAAGCACTTTTTTGCCAGCATAACCTGCATCTGCACGGAGAGTGTGCCAGTATTGCTACCTCAGCAAACCTTTGCCAGTGTTAAGTTGGTGACACACGGCGTAGCTGAGGATTGAGAAATGTACAGAAGCTGGGGAGGTTTTGTTTTTTTAAAGATTAAACTAAAACTAGAGTTTCTCCCCATTTTATTATTCTCTGTCCCCACCTCAGACGCAATTAACTCCTTGCTTTAAAAAGAAAGTGACACAAGGCAGGCATGTCAACAGAGGCGGAAAGGAAAAAAAAAAATCTATTCAGACACAGGCTGGTGTTGAAAACTTGGTGACAACCCAGGGACCTGTGTGTGATTAATTGCAAGGTAAACCATCATCTGATGGACTGTCTCCCCCAGGCCAGAGAACAGCCCGCGATCACCAGTGACTAGAACAACCTGGCCTTTGAAGACAGGGCCCGGCAGCCCTTCAGAAGCAGCGTTTTTTCTGAGCCGGACTTTCCGCCCTGGTTCTGGGAAGGGAACTAACCAACTAGTGCAGGCCAAGTCAGGACGAGGGGAAGTCAAATTCCTCCCGCTGCTCTTCGCAGCCCATGCTCCTGAGCTCTGCAGGGAGACGGCGCCCACACGGCACCCCTGGCTGCACGCCGCGGAGGGAGGGAAGGGGGGTTGTTTGCCGGCCCACGCCCGGGGAGCTCCCTCGGGCAGGGGCAGGAGGAAGGTGAAAAGGCAGTAAACTGCCTTCCTGCCTCCCAGCCCCGCAGATGGGGGATCAGACCCCCACGCCAGCAGAGAAGCAGCCCGGCTGGTGCAGCCGGAGAGCCCCCCTGGGAGCTGGCGCGGAGCAGGGCTGGGGGGGGGGGGGGGTTGTTCCTCTCCCCCCCGCGGGGAGCCAGGCCGGCTCCGGACTTACTGCGTTTTCTCCTGCTCCTCCTCGGCCGCTTGCCCCGCTCTCGCAACCGGCGCCGGGCCCTTGGGAAGTGCGAGCTGCCCGGGGCGAGGGGCGAACGCGTCCCGGCTCCCTAGCGGCCGGCTGGGCTCCCCTGCTCCGCTCCGGGCCCGCCGCCGCCGCCGCCCGCTCGCTCGCTCGTCCTCTTACTCATTTCCTGCGTGTAAACGGGACCCGGCGGAACTTCTCTGCTCCATATAAGAGCACAACGCCGGCCTCCACTTTCTGCGCCCGGGGACCTTCTGAAGGAGGGCGGGCTAAAAACAGACCCGGGGGGGAGGGAGCTTTAAAAGGCAGCCCCTAAATGTCCGGTGCAGCAAACGCCCCCCAGCCCGGCTGCTCCCCCGAACCTGCAGCGTCCCGAGCCGAGCCGAGCGGGGCCGCCCTTCAGCTCTCGCCTGTTGCACAATCCGCGGGAGACGCCGCCACTTTCCCGGCTGCGCCGCTAGCCAGGGCGCTGCCGGCCCCCGGGGGCTTCTCTGGACCAGCCCCGGCCCGCTGCAAAACCTGCCTGGAGTTACTTTTCCGCCGTGGGCCGGCCCCAGCCCTTCGGACAGCGGGTACTTGAGAACAGAGTTAAAACGGGACCGGAGGAGAAGGTTTAGCTGGTTTGTTTGTGCACAGGGAAAGGCTCCTGAATCCTCCCCACACCCCGGCCAGGCAGAGGAGCACTGTCACCCTCACCGTACAGGAGAGTTTGAGGGACTTGCCCAAGGTTGGGTAGAGGAAATCAGTGGGGTGAGAATGAAGGGATGGCGGCTCCCAACCCCGTGCTGGGTGCCACAGTGAAAATGCTGCTTCCCAGTTCAAGTTCTAATGGACCATTGAACATTTACAATCACCAGCCACCTCCAAAATGAAACACAAGGCGAATGTGAGGTGCTGGGTCTGAGTGACATCTGAACTCGGTGGGAGCAGCAGGGCTGCTTAGGTTCTGGTGGGCCAGCACTGCACGGTTAAAGCAGGTTTGGAATCACAGGGGGGGTCAGTGCAAGGTCCTGGTGACAATTGCATTGCAATATGGTAACACGCTGGCAACATGGGTGTTACCCTCGCCTGAAGGGCTTGTCCACACATAGGAGAACAGCTTACAAGTGCTACTAGAATTGTTCATGGGCTCACAGCCTTCGAAGTAGGTGGCAAGGTTCCCAAGTTTGAACCTTGCTTATGACCCCTGGGTAGTATTGCACCAGGACGATGCAATATCAAAAAGACACAGTACAAGTGTGACAGGACCCCTTCGTCTTGAAACCTTCTATGTGGTAAGTGTTGAGTTGGGGTGTGGTGTCACTCTGTCATTTGCATTTCCTGACTTTTGTTACATTAGGCAACGTTATCCACACTGACAAGGCTTCGTGTATGTGGGTGTCCGACTCTGTCGGGGCACATTGGCAACACGTGTATTGTTCCTACGGTCCTTTTTTATTATATGCTAATCTGTGAAAACTATTTGGAACAACAGACATTGGAATCTCACCACCGCTACTGTGCAACATTCAGCCTGTCTTAGTGCATGCTTTATTTCCCCGGCTCCTTGTCAAATTGTCCTTTGTCACCTTTTGCTCTAGAGCACGTTCCTCTCTCCCCTTTTCTCTCTCTTCCTGGTTTTCAGCTGATTTCTCCAAATCTGTATGCACCCAGCTGATGACTATTTTACTTGCCCACTAGGGTCAGAGATGAACCTTATTTTTATAGTTGTTTTTATATAGCCCCAGAGGGGTTCAAGGCACCTTCTAGACAATTTTAAAACATTACAAGAATTCTTCCCTGAGGAGTTTGCGACATCCTTCACCAGCGCTAAATTAAAATATTGCAACAAATCAGTGCTCACGTAGGGCTCTGTAGTTGTCACTAGACTGCACACTGGGGCCACTGGAAACTTCATGGGAAAAGCAGGGACAGGACGCAGCTCGTCCTGCTCCAGAAACACTGGTACCTATCATCCGAACTAAAGAATCGTCATTAGCTGTCAATAGTATGGAGCCTATGACAAGCAGTTGATCAGTTCTGATTCTGTCCAGTACAGATCAGAGTGGAGGACATGCAGAATGCATTCTCTCCCTCTCTCCCTCTCTCTGTAAATAAAAGAATCAATACAAGTTACAGTAATTGTGAATTAAAGAAAAACAACAAGAGTTCTGTGGCATCTTATGAATTAAAGGCATCTGCAAAATTCTGTTAAGAATAAAATAATATTAACCTCACGACATAGTAGCGCTCATACTTTTTCAGAGCAAGACCCACAACACAGTAGATTATCTCTTGGATCCACTTCCCATCCCATTCTTGATCCACCATCTCACCAGTAGTGGTAGTATAAGATCTCTAGGGGAAAGTCATATTAGGAAAGTATTTAATTTATTTGGATCAGTCTTTTAATGCAATTTAGCAGCTGGAAACAAGAAGAGCCAGTAACATGTGTCCAGACAACTGTAGTCCACGGGCATGATTTAAGATCATTTAGTAAGGTATTAATTTAATTTAATAAGGGACCAAATTTGGCCACCCTTACTCATGCTGCTAGTACCTTACTCTGGGAGCAACCCCGCTGAAATAAGTAGCACCTGGTGCAGTGCGGTCTAGTCCATGACTGGCGTGCCTAGATGCTACTGCAATACAAATAATAATGTTGAGTAAGCGTCACAGAATCTGCCCCAGGATTGGAAAGTTTGGACAGGTCTCCCATTTGCTTTCAGTCACATTAGAAGGTGGAGGGATTTCCTTTTATGATTCCCACCATTGCTTCTAATCCCTTGTAAAATTAACCTTGCACTATGTTTCCATAAGCAATTCAAAACAAAACAAACAACAACAAAAGCACACATAAATAATTACACAGCTTTGCAAACAAATATTAGGGACACAATAGAGGGGAAGTCAAATGTCAGGCCATGCGTCAATGGGATAGATTCTGGGGTAGCCCCCTAAGCTATCTGGTTCACAAAGGGAATGAAACATATGGTTGCCTTGCTGGTACACACACACGGATTCAGATTAACAACAAACAAAGCAGGAGTGATGCTGCTAGATCTGCTGAGGTCCTGAATGCTATAGTGCATCTGGCTGTGAAAGAATAGAACAGGGTGCATCGAATAGCCTATGTCTTTGCCCCTGTGTATGCGTGCCTCCCGAGCGTCCTGCATCACCCACTTACTTCTAACATCACAATCCTTTAATGGCATCAACCACTATACCTTTGGGGTCCCAGTGCTCCCACTCAGCAATGAGGTGTTCAGAGGACAGCAGCACAAGGAGAAGGGGGTTTGAAGAGGTTGGGGGGAGGGGGGGAGTTCCATCAACCAGTGAATCTTTCACTACTTCAAATAAACAGGCCAAAAGACAAAGTCACCTTTTCCCGGCTTCAAGCTGGCCATATGGTGTCCTCATCTTCCCCCTCACACCTGACTTTCTAATCATCTGAGAACTTTGCAGTTTTATGGCCTTCCGTGGGTATTAAAAGAGGAGGGTTATTTTTTATAGAGTCCCCCTGGGGACTTAAGTGTCAAGCAGTGGAACATGTCGGGCTAATTTACAGCTACCAAAGGGTTTAGTGGGAGTGAGTTATGAGGCAAAGGAATAGGTTATGCATAGGGGAGACTGGAAGTCAGAGGCGATGGCAATGGCTCCTGCCGCTGGTAGAAAAGGGTTGCTATGGGGAGAAGTAGGGGCAAATTATTCTCATTGGTCAGAGAATAATAAAACTATAAATTATTGAAACCAACTCATCTGAGTGATGAGCGGTGACAGGAGGATGTAGGGAGAATCGATATGGGCAGCTTGGTGAGCTGATAATGGAGGGGCACTAATCAAGATACTGGAGTGCAGTGAAAAATAAAGTAAAACGGGTGTCTGCATGTCAACATGGGATTTCCCGCACAACTGTTACCAGATTTGCCCGTCACCTTGGGGTTCACTCATTTATTAGGGTTACTTTCCTGGAAGAGGGTGTGTGAGTCTATTAATGTACTGCTGGTGTTACTTGCATGTTCATATGGCTGTAAGCCCTCGCCCAATGGAGCTATCCTGCAGGACCTGAGGTTTTCAGGGCTGGGTTCCTCCAGTCCCAGATTCAAATAACCCCCCCACATACACACACACATTCCAGATTAACTGAGTGTGTCTGAGCAGACCGGGCTATCAGCACTCTCAGCTGACCCCTTATATGTCCCTGAACTCAGCAGGCTGGGTGACACAGCACTTTCAGCAGCCGCCCTTATATGCCCCTTTGCACCGCACCAGAATAGAGCGCACTTCTGAGCAGGCTGGCTCCAAACAGTACTTTTCAGCTGCCCCCCTTATATGCCCCTGGACTCCATAGGCTAGGCAGAACAGCACTTCTCAGCTGCCTCCCCTGTCACTCTACAATTGTTCTAGTAGTAACCCCCTTGATGAGCAAACCCCATAGGATTTTTGGGCACTGCGGGGATCTTTGGCTTAGGTAAAAGAAGCGTTGCTGCAGAGCAAGACAGAGAAGCCAAGAACACAAAGTACTAAATGAAGTTCGGAGAGAGAGACTGGCAACCAGCTTGATTATAACAGTTATTTTATTGCCAGCTCTATAAAACTTAAGATACTAATAGTAATACCATACAAGGAGAGAAAAACAATCAAACACTTACAATGCTACATAATTTCAGTGGGGTATTGGAGAAAGCTAGCCCAGGTTTGATTACAAAAGTAGAAAGTTATACTTGGACTAAAAGAGAGAGAGAGAAAGTGTTGGGGGAAGAGAGGGAGGGTCTCACCACTTCGTTCAGCTCAAAGGTTCCCAGGAGACAGGCTGTTCAGCTTAGGGTCCAGAGTGCTTGAGACAGACAGAGCCCCCAACACAATCAGTCAGGAAAAGGAGAAGTCCCAGTGGAGCTGATGCAGCATTTGGATCCAGGCATCAGAACCAGGGTTTGAACTTGGGTAGGGGTTTTTGTAGGGAAGAAACAATGGTTCAAGGGAGAACACTGGGTTTGTTTATGGGCAGACTATGATTCAAGGCAGGATACCAGAGTGGTTGTCTTTATGCTGGACAATAGGAGCTGATCATTCCTGGCTATGGGCAGTGTTCCTTGAGGGAGCTCGCAATGTAATCAGGCAGATTCAGTGCACTGGAGATCAATAACTAGAGTGGTCTGATAACTGAGGAGTTGGGTGTGTGCAGGTGTGGGTTCATTTACATCAGGAGCAGAGATCTCCCATCATGCAGTGCGTCCCTGCTTTGCCAATCCCTGAGTTCAGTGTGGTTTCTGCTTTGGAGCGTGGTTCTCCATTCAGGATGCTAATTCTTGTTCCATCTTCGATGTTGATGAGGCTTCTGTTCTCCATTCGATGTGCTAATTTAAATACCTCCTTTTTACATCTTTGATGTAGATGAGGCTAGGGGAGTTGCCTTAATCCTATCACCCTTGTTTGGAGGGGTTTAGGTGTGTCTCCCACTGCCTTTTCCTTGCTTTTGGTTTCTGGTTCAAGCAGAGACTAGGGGGTGATTCAGGTGAGCCAGAGAGAGTAGGGGTTTTGTGCCCTGGTTCCCCAAGAACACAGAGCTGACAGGTAACACAACAATCTGGTGAACAGCAATGAGAGGGGCACTTGATCGGATTTGTGACAAAGGGTTTTGAAGATCTGGCCCTAGGTCCAGATGGAACATAGGAATGGAAATCTTAGAGGCTGGTGCTGCTAGAGGGACAAAGTCAAGGATGTTTTGTTGTCCCGCAGAAGTTTGCAGTCTGTTGGGGGGATGTTAATGAATGATGGGTTAAGTTTGGTGTCAGGATTGTAGATTTAACCTTAGGGGGTGATTTTCATAGTTATTTTAATGGGTTTTTTTTTTAAACCCAACAAAGTAGGTAATTGTGTGCGTAGCTTAGAATAGCACATAGCACCCTTAACTCTTAGCTACTAGCTCACCAAGTTCTTTATTTGGGAATTTTTATTATAACAGGAACACAGACTGCAGGACCCACTAGCTAGCCTATGATTTGACTTTATGGAAATGGTAATGTGAGAGGTATTGCTTCTCATCTCTAGGTTACTGGCTCAATTCCAGTCCAAGACAAAAGTGATCAAAGGTTGTTACCATTTGATATCTGTTCTGTGTCCTATGTGCAGTGCGTAGGAAGGTTCAGTCCAATTTCTAATGGATGAGCGCTCAAATCATTATTTAATTTGGGAATAACAGAAAGAATTTATAAAACAAACAAACAAAACAAGAAATATATCACAAATAAGTAGGCTTGGAAAGACTAGATTTTATTTGATAAATGTCGGTAAATGTTGATATCAACATACACTGATAAATGGATGAAAAAGCATTTCCACCAATGATAATAAACATTTATAGACAGGCAAAGTAAGAAAATTGCTGCTTGTGAATTTATTAGAGTTTGATTTAAAGGTATTTGTTTATTTTGACATGTAATGTTAACAATTTGTTTTAATAATTATCAGCTTTAACTTTTTGAATCTCAGTGTATACTGTCATTAAGTTATTGTCTGATCCCTGCATAATTTCCCACAACTGTAACAATTTAAATGGCTCAAAATGAAAAAAATGCTTTAAAATGAACATTGACATTATCTGTTAAAATTATAAAAAGGATAAAAATGAAATTCTGCCATGCCTACAACTAATCAAGCAATCTGAGAACCCACCACATTTACCAATGACTAGGAACAAATAAGATTTACTTTTACTGACAAGGCCCTGCTTCTTTTAGCACTGCAACCCTGACACAACTACAGGAGAGCAAGCTGGTTCTATTCTGCCTTGGGCAGAGAAAGTTAACGGGTGTCTTGATTACAGTCTGTAAGTATCTACAGGGGGAACAAATATTTAATAATGGGCTCTTCAGTCTAGTACAGAAAGTTATTGTTGTAATCGGTGTGTTGGTCACCGATGTTTATCAGTGTAGGCTGCGTGCATGTGTCCCTGTGTAGATGCTGTCTCAGCTCTGATCAGGAAACTGAGACGGCTCTCACGATCAAATGAGTCGACACGACCACAGATTAGCTGAGCAACGAAGGCGCCCAGGCCAAGTTTATTGCGTGCGGCACAATGAGAAATGACTTACAGAGTATCTCTGGGTCAGTTTCGCATAGGCGGCGTTACAATGGTCTCGGCCCAACAGCGGGACTTTCCGTTATCCCCTAGGCCGGACGCCGGTATTCCCTCTGACACCCTCTTTTATACACTGTTACATACACTTTCAGTCTGCCCCCTTTGACGTAGGTAGTTGCCACCCTTCTGACGTAGTCTAATACCATCTTTTTCTGTTGATTGGCTGATTTGGGCACCACCACTCCATGTATCATTTCTATCCATCAAAGTGTCATTTCAGAGAGTTAGTATCTTGGTACCTCTTATACCTACTACATATTTTAGTAATATTTTGGCAGTCTTACAACCTTGCAGAATCAGCACTTTCCTATACCAGTTTCAGTTAACTTGAGTGACTCCTTATACTTCTGTTCACTCGGCTTTTTCCGTTTAGGCCTTAGCCTGTTTTACAGGCCTTAAGCTCTCACTTCTTACTACAGTTATCATAGTTATCATTGGAAGCTGAAGCTAGACAAATTCAGACTAGTAAATAAGGTGTAAATTTCTGACAGTGAGCATAACTAACCATTAGAACAATTTACCAAGGATCAAGATGGATTCTCCATCACTGACAATTTTAAGATCAAGATGGGATATCTTTCTGAAAGATCTGCTCTTGGAATTTTGTTGAGGGAAGTTCTGTGGCTTGTGTTATACACGAAGTCAGGCTAGATGATCACAAGTGGTCCCTTCTGGCCTTGGAATCTATGAATCTATGAACAAACCAACGTCAGTCAAATGCTACTGACAGAATCCTTATTAGTACTGGTGATGGTGTATGAGGCTGATGGAACATGGTTGGATTTCCACATCCCAGGGAAATTTGCAGTGCTAGCCATTAGAAAAATGAGGTTTTGATTTGTAATCTTAGCAAATTTCAGGCCAAACCCTGCTCTCTTTACTCACATAAATCATGCTGTTAATTCCTTGTCAATCAGTTTGCAAGAGTGAAGAAAGTAGAATATGGACCCACATGTGGAACCTCACTCACACTTGCATATTAATTAGACTATTATATATCTTAATTATTGATTAATTAATATTTGTAATATGCTCTGGAAATGTAAAAGGTTTTAAGGGCTGAGTATTATTAATGACTATTATGATGGTAGCCCCCACGTCATTGTGATAGTACGGTGCCACCTAGTGATTTTCGTTACTGCAATGCAAAGATGTAAAAGAAGACATTAAAAACCTATCCCTCTGCTTTCCGTTATTTCTTCTTCTTATCCTTATTTATTTTATCACTCCCAAAAGGGTGATATGCACTTTACAGAAAAGACATAAAGTCATGGTCTCTGCCCCAAAGAGCTTACAATCTCTTGGGTGATGTTTTGATGAGATTTTACTGTATCTTTATATCTCTGCAGAGGTCCATAAATCCTTTCTTCACTGAATAATGGCTTATCACTTTTATGTCACTACAAATTAAAGTACACATTAAATTACTGCCTTAGAGCTGTGACCTCAAATAAGTCAATAAGCAAATATTTCTATTCTAGTCACCCACTGTCGTGTGCGCACACACGGAGATCACTTTCTTGAACTTCTCTTTTAAGGTAGTTGAAGGAACAGCCAATTCTGCCATCTGATTATAAACTATTAATGTCACCTAAGGCAACCCAGCACTGCTACAAGAGGACACAAATAATAACACTTTAAATGAAATAAAACATCTTGAATCAAGTTCATCCCTGTTTTTAATGGAATCCCACCAGGATTGCACCTGGCTTCTTATGTTTGTGTTTGCATGACCAGAGAATTTTGGCTTTCACCATCACTCATAGTTTCAGAGAGACATAAATGGAAGAAACTAATAATAGTACCGTTTAAAAACTAAAGTGAGAGGCGTGTGATGCTGATAGACCAGGTGTGAGCTCATGTCAAGGCCCCTACGCTTCATTGATCATTGACAAATGCTTAGTTGGAAACCAGTCTGGCTCACCTGTAAAACTGATGTTAAGTTGGTAAGAACGTGTTTAGTGTTTAGACTTGATGAAATGCTTGTAGGATGCATGTATTGATCTCACTTATAACGTCTATATCCCATGATATAAAGTTATATTGAGTGTTTGCATTGTAAACCTCTGGAATTGTGTAGCTCACCAGGCAGGAAAGAGGCATTAATAAATATAAAGTTCTGGGCCTGCACACAAGAAGGCCCATTGAAACCAAATGAGCCATTGTGAAATATCAAAGGACAAAGACTTTGTGATTGCCCCCCCTCCACACACATCCATGAAGAGGAGACAGGCGCGAATTTCATCAGTTTGAATTCTGGGGGAAGGGAATTAAAAACGCTGACCAGAAGGAATTGTATCATTATGCTGCTTGGCATTTGGAGAGGACAATATTTCTAAGCATAAGCAAGGGATCCCTGAGCTGCTTAGCTTGGGTTAGCTCTAAAGGACATAGAAAGCTTGTATATTGCAGCAGCTTCCATTACCTTTTGAAACCTAAGATTGTAACTTATGTGCGTGTGTATGTTTACTTGCTTTAACCTTGTAAATAACTCTCATTTCTTTTTCCTAGCTAATAAATTTTTGGTTAGTTTATTACATGATTGGCTACAAGCATTGTCTTTGGTGAGAGATTTAGGGTACAACTGACCAAGCGTAAGTGACTGATCCATTGGGACTGAGAGTAACTTGAACATTATTGTGATTTTTGGTGTAAGAGACCCTCTGTCACAAAGGCAAGGTTGCCTGGGTGGCAAGATAGATCAGAGTTCCCAAGGGGACTGTCAGTGACTCCATGTTAAGGCTGTTATAGTGCTTGGGGAGTTCACACTTGTTACTTGGTTGATGAAATCTAATTATAGAGAACACAACCAGTTTGGGGTTTGTGCCCTGTTTCTTAGCAGTTTGCTCTGAGGTTGGCACTCGTGGTTGTGTGCCCCACTAGACAGCTTGACAAGGGGATTCTACTTCATGGCCAAGTTCTGTCTCGATTCTCATCTGGCCCCCTTCACCTAGTATCTGAGCACCTCATAAATGTTAATGAATTTACTGTCATAACACCCCTGGGAGAGATAGAGTAGTCTTGTGATCTATATTGTACAAACAGGGAAGTGAGGCACACAGAGATTGTTAAGTGATTTGTCCAAGGCTACAGGAAGTCTGAGGGCCGGGAATCATGCCCAGATGTCCTGTCTCGCAGCCCAATTCCTTTCTACGGGCTTGTTTTCACTGCAGAATTAACGTGGTCAATAACTTCTGTGTTTCCCCCAACTCGAGTCCTGTCCACACACAAAACCCCTTAGCCCAAGTGTGGGGACTCTTTTCGCTAGAATTGGCTGGCCCGTCGGGGGTATAGGTTACAGCTTGAGTAAGCACGACTCGTCAGCTGCTAACACAGTCACTCTGTGGAGGTCGAATGAGACCACTCTGATCTGTGCTAGGTTAGCACAAGAGGAGCTAACATGAGCATAGATAACTTCAGATAACTCTGCAGTGAAGCCATAGTTTATATTACTAACTTCAGTGGGTTGCATTGGATGCAAATTATCAAGAATTTGGCCAGTGTAGGCAAATGCAGGATCACTGGAATCCCTCAATATATGACGGATCCTCTTTTAACACAGTTACCTTTCTAGGTCCTTTCTCATGTATAACTCTACAAACACACAAAGATAAGCCTGGGGACAATACTGCCTTCCATTATCAGTCTCCACTTCAGCCCTAACGGCTCTCCTTTTCAGCCATAATTATATAACAAAGAGCAAGACAAACATCAACAACACACGTGTATGTATATATGAAAAAGGCTAATATAGGGTGTATTAACAGGAGGGTTGTATGTAAGACATGGGAGGTAATAGTTCCACTCTATTCAGCACTGATGAGGTCCCAGCCGGAGTACTGTGTCCAGGTTTGCGCACCACACTTTAAGAAAACTGTGGACAAACTGGTGAGAGTCCTGAGGAGAGCAACAAAAATAATATAAGATTTAGAAATCCTGACCTATGAGGAAAGGTTAAAAAAATTGGGCATGTTTAGTCTTGAGAAAAGAAGACTGAGGGAATATCTGATCATCTATGTATTTGAAAACTGTTATAAAGAGGACAGTGAGCAATTCTTTTCCATGTCCCCTAATGGTAGGCCAAGAAGTAATTGGTTTAGTTTGCAGGTGGGAGATTTAGGTTAGATATTACGAAAACCTTTCTAACTTATAAGGATAGTTAAGGGCTGCTATAGGTTACCTAGGGAGGCTGTGGAATCCCTGTCATTGGTGGTTTTTTAGAACAGGTTAGACAAACATTTGTCAGGGATGGCATAGGTGTACTTAATTCTGCATTGGCCACTGTCCGAAGACAGAATACTGGGTTAGATGGACCATTGATCTGACCCAGTATAGTCATTCTTATGAGGTTCCTTCCAGCCCTACATTTCTGTGAGTCTATGTAAGAAGGAAATTTGAAGCTGCATCAGTTTTGCTTTGATGTTGCTCTCTCCCCTCCATCCCTATCATTTATTTTTAATCACCTGTCAAATTTAGAAGCTGATCCCTCAACTCTTCCTCATATTAAAAATTTCCTTGGTCAACAAGGGTTGGAGGATTGGCTCCTTAGGTCGTGAGGTCTTTGGAGTAGGGAGTTTGTCTTGTTTGTTTGTTGCCATGCTTCTGAAATAATAAATAATAAGAAAAAACAAGACTAGGTGGATGTTTTTTCATCAGTCTTCCCTTGGGTTGGAACTTCTATACTGTTTTAGTATGGTGGAAATTGTATATGGGTCATTTACTTGCAGAATACATTATAAAATGCATGACTATTCCTCAACCAAAATGGTAAAACTAGGACTGAAATTCTCCATTTTGTCATCTAATTGGTAAAACAAGGTACTGCTCATTCAGCCGTCCTTTGTAGACAAGGGAAAGAAAAGTTTATCATTTGTTACTATTTGTTTGTATCACAGAAGGACCTAGAAGCCCCAGTCAAGATCAGGACACCATTGTGCTAGGCACTGTGAAAAAACATAGTAAGAGACAGTCTCTATTCCAAAGAGCTTACAGTATAAATAGACTAGGGCTGGAAACCAAGGGCTTCCAGACTCCCAGCTCTGTGGCAGGGAGCCTGGAAGCCCTGGAGTTCCCAGAAAAGCAGACCCTGGAAACCTGTTAGGTGAGCTGGCAGGAAACGAGGCAGGTTTCTATAGGAAGCCTGCCTGTGAAATATTTTAGTTTCAGTGAAAGAGCATTTTCTGATGAAAAGCCATTTAGTCAGACAATTTCTAACCAGCACTACTCACAACAGGTCTATGATGTAGGCAGGTACCATTAGACCCATTTTACAGCTGGGAAAACTGAGGCTCAGAGAGGTTGGGGCAAATATTTTCAAAACTTGGAGACTGAAAGTTAGGCACCAAAATCTGTATTAAGGCCCTGAAGTAAGTTGCCAGTTTTTTAAAGGTGCTGAGCCTCAGCATCTTCTTTAACTTTGATGTGAAAAACTTGAATTCCCTGGAGCCAAAAGTGCAAATATCTGCAGGCCCAATGTAGTCCTTCATCTTTCTGAGGTAGATGGTAGATGTGTGTGGCTCTTTCAGATGAGAACTGAAAACCTGCTGGTATGTCTACTCTGGGCAGATGTTTAATAATATTAATAAAAGCTACTATCTCACTCATCTTGTCTCTCTAATGTCTCCCCAGGCATTTTATTTACGAATAGGAGTTTTTCCTCAGCATCTTTGACCAAAATTCCCCCTGGCTGCACTGGTGGGCTATGTGCTGGATGGTCAGCCCCTCCCCAGTGGCTGCATTTCAGTGGCAAGGTATGTAGCTTGTAATAATGTTCTGGGATCCTTTGCTGGAGATGTTGTAATAGAAAAAGATATTGAGGAAGAGGGGTGGGATGGGATGGGGGAGATGATCAAAGCTGCTTTTTCCAGGTTGGGGGGGGATCTCTTAGGTCCTCAGCACAGCTTTTCGGATCCCTGGATGTAATCTGTGGTACAATGCTGTGAGTGCGACAACATGCTGGAGCCATGTCCAAAGCCACCGAAGCGGAGGAGATGTTGGTTCCCTGATTTACAGCTGAGGAGCTCGGGGTTGGGAGGCAGGAACCAGGAGATTATTCTCTATGCAGGTGGCTTAGGGGAATCAGCAAAGCCAGAGATACAGGCTGAGGGTGGGGACCCTGGCTCAAAGGAGGGCAGGCATGGCCCCTGGAGCCAGCCCTATCTAACATGTTACTGCCAGTCGGGGTGCCCCCTCCTTTTTCTCACCCCTGGCCCTAGTGACCACCCCTCTGACCCACCCCTGCGCCAGCCTTCCCCACCTCCTGCCCTCACGTCCCACCTCATCCCCCACCCCTGCTCTGTCCTCACACCCTGTGCCCTAGTGACCCCCCGCCCCACCTCCTCCCTGCCCCACTGTCCCCACCCCTCCTGCCCTAGTGACCCCCGCCCCACCCCCTCCCTGCCCCACTGTCCCCACCCCTCCTGCCCTAGTGACCCCCCACTCCACCCCCTCCCTGCCCCACTGTCCCCACCCCTCCTGCCCTAGTGACCCCCACCCCACCCCCTCCCTGCCCCACTGTCCCCACCCCTCCTGCCCTAGTGACCCCCATCCCACCCCCTCCCTGCCCCACTGTCCCCACCCCTCCTGCCCTAGTGACCCCCACCCCACCCCCTCCCTGCCCCACTGTCCCCACACCTCCTGCCCTAGTGACCCCCCGCCCCGCCCCCCATGCCCGCGGAGAGCGGAGGGGGCGGGGAGCCGGTTGCTAGGAGACGGCGGAGGCGGCCCGTGTACACAGCCGCTTCCCGGGAGCCAGACCCGGCGCGGAGCCGCCGACACCCGCCCCCTCCCTGCAGGGACCCGCCGGCCCCCGCCCAGCCCCGGGCCCGCTCGTCCCCCCCCCGCCGGCCTGTGGCCCCCTCCCCCCACGGAAAGATGAGTGAGGTGAGCAGCCAGCCCCCCGCCCCCCACTCCCTGCGCCTCTCCCCTGCCCCCCCACTCCCCATCCCCTCCCCATCGCCCTCCCCTTACCCTCCCCCCTTTCCTCCTCTCCCCACTGCCTTCTCCTCCCCCTGTCCTCCCCTCCCCTCCCCATTGCCCTCTTCTCCCCTCCCCCCCTTTCTTCTCCCCACCCCTCTGCCATCCCCATCCCCCTCTTCTCCCCTCCCCCTCTGCCCCCCGTCTTTCCCTCACTCCTCTTGCCCTCCCCTTCACCCCATCCCCCTCTCTGCCTTCCTTAACCTCTCAGCCCATCCCAGCCCCTGGCTTGGGGCTCCAGCTCTCAGGGTCACTAATGTAAGTGTCCCCAGGTGCCTATCCATGGTGCTTAAAGTGCTCTGCAAAAAGCTTGGGGGGAATGTCTGTCATAAGCGGGGAGCAGCCACCTCGGTAAGATAGCTCTGAAAGTGTGTCCCTCAGCAACCCAGTCCCATTACAAAAACCATTCATTTGCTGGGTCTGTGGCCCCTGGCGGCCCACCCTTCCTCCCTGCCCACCCAGAAGAGCAGTGCAATGGGCTGTGACTTTCTGCACAGATCTAGCCGAGAACGAAGGCGGACCCGCTTTGCAGTTCACTGTGCCCTGGCCTTTTCTTGTCTTGTGTCCTTCATTTGAAACTCTGCCAGTGTAGGTTCTTGAAGCTCTGGGCGAAGGGGTCGTTGGGGCCGACCACACCCTGACACTAATGCCGTTTACCTCTTCCGTATCACTTTGTTTTCACGTACACATTTCTATCAACAATTAAAATGTTGCAGAGTTTAAAATGGTGTCAGAGGCTGACTAGGTGGTAGACAAGAAATTGCTTGTTGGTGCCCTGGAAGCTATTTCTGATGAAGATAGAAAATGATGCAAGACACATAGCAAGATTTTTAAGCAGCCAATAATTTTGGATGCCTCAGTTTTTGGTGTCCATCTGGAGACATGTTGGGCTTAATTTTCAGAGCTCCCACAACTTTTATCAACTTTAATAGGAGGCATGGTGCCCATCATTTCTGAAAATCAGGCCCAGCCAGGCACCTAGAAAAGCAGGCACCACAAATCATTGGCCTCTTTTAAAAAATCTGGTCCAGAGTGTGGGCCAAATTCTTACCTGTTGCACTACATACACCAGTGGATTTACACCACGGATGCATTTAGCCCTATGTGTGTTGGTGGTTTTAATGTATTGTCACCAAAAAGTTTTACTAAAAATATTTTTCTTACCAACACACAAAAAAAGATAAACCTTAATTCATATCATTAGGATGTTATTAGTAAGCTCTAACAGAAGTATTTTAAGTGTCAAATGAATATTGTGAGCACCTTTCAATTTAATTAGTCTTTGTTTGGTTAAACGGCATATTGAGATATAATATTTATAATATAAGAAATAATAATACATTTTGTCTTGAGATATGAGATGAAGGTTTCACATGGACTAGAAAAGGATCAGTTACTCACAAGCTTATTTAGTGTGATTCTCTTCTAACACCAATTTCACACTGGTTTAACAACTATATTTTAATGAAGTTATTCCAGTGTAAATGATCAGAATCAAAGTCTTAGACATTAGAGATAAAAAGCATCCATCTTGTCCATTACCCCTAGATTATATTTTGGATTGTCCCCACTTGATCTAGTTTTAAATGTGCTAAGCACTGCTTCCCTTCCGACACTATTCCACACTGTTGGGACATCTTTTTTTTTCCTTCCATTTTCTGATATTCAGCTTATATTTCCTTTGCTCTTCCCATGATTGCTACAGAGTTTCAGATAAAGATGGACCTCTGGTTTGAATCTGGAATCAATTCCAAATCAGAACCTCTGCAGAGATATGGAAGATTTGGATCCAGTGTTCTAGTTCAGATTGACATAGAGAAAAGGCTGAATCATAATGTTTAAATCTAGATCTGAATTTACCTAAATTTTGGTAGGTGGATGGGCAGCTCCGATGTTGCCATCTCCAGTTTTAAGTTGTCCATATATCCTGAGAAAGATGACGCCATGTAATCCCAAGTAATTGGGAGGAATAAAATTCTGCTATTTTTATTCACCAAATTTTCCCATGTGAATCAGTGGGACTACTTGTGTGAGTAAGGTGAGCAGGGTGTGGCCCTGAGTATGTTGAGCTGGTAACCAACATATAAAGGGTTTTTTTATATGGTTTGAGTGAGTAATTTTCTCAGACTAGCATGGAATTCTCACTATCATGAACCTAGGAAAATGCTATCAATGACTGTTCAGTTGTATCTCTAGCCCAAGGCTGGCAAAATGTGTCCACATAGCTGAGATTAATCAAAATTCCCTGTGCGAAAGGGCCAATTATAGAACTTCTTGGTGTTGGGATGATACTGTTAGTGCCACAGCCAGACTTGGCTGAGAGACAATGATATGCTGGAAATATCTTTGCAGAGAGCATATATCAGACTATAGGATGTGGGGTACACCGAAAAATTGGAGTTAAAATGCTCAGCTAAGTAAGTATCTGATGCATTCTTTAAAGGCTATAACAGTGGTGGCTTTTTTTTTTTTTTTTTTTTTAAGATCTAGTTTTAGATTAGTCGTGTTCAATTTCAGGAGCTCCAACTGTTTGAAGGTCAAGGTATTTCACTGGAATTAGCAGATATCTGTTTAAAAAATAGAATGGAATGTGAATTTCCTATGGGAGGGAGGGAACTGCTTCCACAGAAGATTTACATCATGGTTAGTTACCAATGAACTGTTATTAATATATTGCTGTTATCTCTTGCGGTCATCTGCAGGCAAAACTGAGATTTTTGATTATCCACCTCATTTAATATAGGAAAGGTACGACAGACCGTGTATAGAAGAAAATGCCTTTGAAACACTGGAAAAAGACTTTCAAGAAGTCATCAGTGAACTTATGGGAGATAAAAGTCTGGAGAAATTCCGGATAGAATATGAGAAGCTCCACACGGTTATGAAAAAATCCTACGAAAATGAAAGGCGTCTCATGTCAAAATGCAGGGAGCTCAATGCTGAGATTGTGGTGAATTCTGCTAAAGTGGCTGCAGCCCTGAAGCTCTCCCAAGATGATCAAACGACGATAACATCGTTAAAGAAGGTAAAATTTAAATAGAATTAAATATGAGCAGAAAATATTTAATGGAGGACACAGTAGTAAGCTGAGGGAAATTTTTCATCAGTTCAATGTCTTGAAGATGTTATTCTGCTATAGAGAAGTGATGTGCTAGTGGACTGAATATAGAGCTGGAAGCTGAAACCACCTGTCTGATCTCTAATCTGCTGCTGACTTGCTGTATTCTGTTAGGCAAGTCTCTTAATTATTCTCAGTCAAATTCTGTTACACAAGGGTAAATCCACACTAATAGCTGTCTTCAAAGGAGTAACTACTTCTATGCCTAAACTGCCTCATCTGTAAAATGGGGGTAATAGTACCTACTTTACAAGAGGAATTTGAGATTAATTAGCTGATGTTTCTGAAATGATATATACATTTTAAATATTGGCAGGAAATAAAAAATTCACCTGCCTGTTGCAAGTAGGATTTTTCCCCAGGGGAATGTCATCAACTTCTGTAAGTTTTCATTGTCCTTGTGTTTGTGAAGACAATTTTCCTTACGTGATCTGAGTGTAAATTTTTGGCAGTGTTGTCATCCCAAGTCTGCAGACAGACAGCTTCTGTGCCTCTGCTACTGCTCAGAGATTTCCCAAGTTGCTGCAGAATGAAAACTGTCTAGAGTGACTCTTTCAGGTTTTTCCTGTTGCTAATCAGATCCTTGTAGACAGTTGCTACTATCTGGGCAATCTCTCAGCAGGAGTGGAGGCAGGCACTGGAACTATGCATGGGGAAACAGACTAAAAAATGGAAGATGAGGAGGGGGATAGAATAGCAGAGAACTACTCTCATAAATGCCATAAAGCTGAAGAGGGGTAGAGTGGGAAGGATATTATCTCTGCTAATCTCAGCAGCCAAGAGGCTGAAGGGGTGTACAGATTAACAGCACCCACCATTGAATCAGCCAAGGGTGTTTGACAATATGTTACTGTTAGAGACAGTGCACAATAAACAGCTCATAATTATTCTTTTAAAGCACAGCGATGTGCTGATCTGGGGGCATAGAGCACAGGTATTTTTCAGTTTGGCTAGGAGTTTTACTCTTTGGGCTAAGTACTCAGGTATCACTATAACATTGTTACAAAATGTTCTTGTCATGTCTTCCAGAAACTTCAGTAGCTATTGATTTTATTTTCAGCATACCCTCAAAACTGCATGCTGTTTTGCTGTCTGAAAAGGAATCCTATGACTAATCCTAATTTCACTGTACTTCATTGTAATTTCACTCACTAGTTGCTTTGAAAACAAGACTGTCAGATGTGCATAATGCAAATTACCATGTAGATTCAAATCCGAGTAGATCTTTGAAGCATATTTCCTTTACTAAATTGCAACAAAAGAAAAAAAATCTATTCTGACGTTTCAGTGGCTACGTCTACACTGCAGTAAAAAACCCGCGGCACCAAGACTCAGAGCCCAGGTCAGCTGACTTGGGCTCATGGGTTTCAGGCTGCAGGGCTAGAAACTGCAGTGTAGATGTTTGTGTTTGGGCTGGAGCCTGGGCTCCGCGACCCTCTTCTCCTCACAGGGCCTCAGAGCCAGGGCTCTAACCCAAGCCTGAATGCCTTCCATGCAGTTTGATAACCTTGCAGCCTGAACTCTGGAAGCTCCAGTAAGTTGGCTTGGGCCAGCCGTGGCTGTACCTATGTCTTTTATCACAGTGTAGATGTACCTGTGTGTGCTAGAGAAAGGAGAAATATATTGGGGCTGTTCCTGTAAAATCCATAAAATTAAAGACCTAAATGTTGCTGATTGACTGGGTCACTGAGGTAAAGGGTGCAGAGAGGTAAAGGGTGCAGAGCCTTTTCCTTCTAGGTTACTAGGTCAAATTCAAAAGGGGGCTTCAATCCTGCAGTCTGAACAGCAGAGGCAGACCCTTGCTCCTTGTGAACGCCTGTTGAAATGTCCAGGTGCAGAGGCCTGACTCTTCAGATCAGATTGCAGGATAGTGGCCCAGATCAGTAGTGATCAATAGCTGTTACCATTTGAGGCCACTCAGTGCTGTGTTTTGTGGTTTCAATCCATTTTCTTAATGTACACTTCAGCCCCTTGTTGACAGTCACATCAGAGAAGTTAAATACTGAATTGAACCATAGAGAATGAATTTCCTGCTTACCTCTGGAGATGTTGTCCTGCCAGGTTAGTATGGAGGGACATTATCAGAGCAGTGTGCAGAAGTCTGCATTGCCCTTGCTTTGGCTAACAGGACCTCAATCTACAGGGCTATCAACCCAGCACTGTTCACCAGCACTAAACTCATTTTCAGGCTTGGTCTACACTACAGACTTATGTTGGTTTAACTATGTCACTCAGGGGTGTTGAAAATACACATCCCTGAGTGATGCAGTTATACTCACCGAACTCCTGGTGTAGACAGTGCTACGTCAATGGGAGGGCTTTTCCCATTGACATAGACACTGCCTCTATGAAAGGTGGATTAACTGAGCTGATGGGAGAAGCTCTTCCATTGGTATAGGTAGTGTCTTCACTAAGCACTGCTGCCACTCCACTGCAGCACTGTACGTGTAGACAAGCCCTCAGTATTTGAAAAATTCAATTGGCTTTGGTTACTTAAACACCAATAAAATGAAGCAGTTACAGCTTATGAACTAGCTGCTTCATAGTTACTAGAAATCTTTCCCACAAATTTTCAGAATGCCTGTTAGTACAAACATCAGGTATGGCTCAGTCTCTGGAGTTAATTATGCAATAAACTGCAATGCATTTTTAATGCCTAATTAAAACCTGTAGTTATCTAAAAGTTTATGACATGCTCTGTATGCTCTAAGTCCTATCTTTCCGATGAATAATATGTGATTTTTAAAATAGAGGTTTCCATCATCAGAGATTTCTTCCCTTTTAATCCTGAATTTAAAAGAAGCAACCTCCCATTCCTCCACCTGAAGTTAAAAACAGATTACTAGAATTAGGTAACATTAGGCTTGGTCTTGCTCCAGCTGAAGTAAATGGCAAAATCCCATTCAGGATTTCTCCTGTTTACATATTGCCTAGATTGATTTATATGCAAACCACATTTTTGTCACAGATAGAGAACATAAGGATCTAAGGGCACAACCCTGATACCTTTACTTTTAGTTGATCAATCATTTCTTACCTGAGTAGCCCCATTGACTTCTGTGAGAATACTCACCTCAGTAAAGTTGCAAGTTCAATTGAAGTTAATAAAAAGATTCCCCATTACTTTAGTGCGAGTTGGATGAGAACCTGATATCGGGATCTACTAGTGCAGATTCTAGTGCCTGTAAAATGTTGCATTGAAAGGTTTGGGGTTTAAATCTGAAACAAGTCTCCAAACTCCTGGTAAGTCTGGCATTTGATACTTAACTAGTACTTTTGGCCTGAGTTTCTTTTCTTCTCCCACAATAATGAGAGTTAGAGACAAGTGCAAGCCTTGACTGTTAATTTCATGACTTCCATCTGTTTGTTACACAGCCTTCATAAGATATTAAGGGGACACTTTTAACTTGGAATTTAATACATTTCAAAAAAGTTAAAAGCAGCTTCAGATAATACAAGTGTGTGTTAGTCACCTGGCAATTTTTATGGTGTCACAGTCACATTTTCCTATTACAAAAAGTTTCCCTCTCTTTCCGGTTACTGGGTGAAAGGCCCCCTCTCTCTTCCTCCCCAAAAACAAAATAAACAAACCCATGTACAACCAAAGGAGGCTGAATAAGGTCCTGATTCAGTAAAGTAAGTAAGCATCTGCCTAACTGTAAGCACAGGAGTAGTTCCATTACAGCTCTAAGTACACATGTTTACAGTAAGACCTGTGAAATCAATAGAAATAGGACTACATACAGGCTTAGAGTTAGGCACATGCTCAAGTGCTTTGCTGAAACAGGGCCACACTAACTCTTTACATGGGAAACAACGAAAGTGACTTTATTGAAATAGTCTCTGTGACAGATAGTGAATGGCCTCAAGGAACCATGGAGAGGGAATACAGGGGCAGTTGCCCTGAACTGTGGCAGTCCTGTCAACAAATGCACAAAGTAAACTGGAAAAAATAAATCTTGTTTTCCCTTCTTCTAATCTCAGTTATAATGATTTTAGGTATTACTTGTAACTAGAGTAGATGAAACATTTTAAGACAGAAATGTGATTTTTAATGTGCCTTACACATGAATTCGCAGAGAGCTGAGTGAGTTTTTGGCCATAAAACTCCCATTGGCTTCAGTGGGAGTCATGCAATCAAAACCCTACAACAAGATTTTGCATATGTGAAGGCCAATGTGTCTATTAGAGAAAATGGACCAGATCCTCAACAGCTTGTAAATGGATAGCGCTTGACTGACCCAATACAATATGCACTGGCCATACTGAATAGTCCTCAGGGGGAGAAAACTGATGTATATCTAAACATGAAAGAACACCAAAATCTGTATTATCTGTTAGCAAAAACAAAATATAATTAGTTTTCAGTTTTTTGTTATTTTGCATCCAATTTAATTTGTTAAACTTTTTTCCAATCATGTTCCCAGGAGATTGAAAAAGCCTGGAAAATGGTGGATGCAGCCTATGAAAAGGAGCAGAAAGCAAAGGATACCATTCTCTCACTGAAAGAGGAAATTATGAACCTGACTAAATTAGTGGAGCAAGGATCTGGATTATCATTGGGTCAAGAGCACAAGTAAGTTATCTCCATGAAGGACAGGGAAAGCCTGATCCAGTGCCCCCTGGGCTGGTTCTCTACTGTCCTGCACTTTGTCATTTATACCCATGCAAAGTGAGTGCAAATCAAAATAAATGAAAATGTTTTACTTCCACTTTGTACTCACTTTTCATTGTGGCAAATGACGATGCAAAGTACAGGACAACAGAAAATCAGGCCCGCTAAGTTCAATGAGTGTTGGATCAGGCTCAGGGAAGTCGGATGAAAATGTAAGTTATCAGCTGTCTCAGGATCTGCCAGCTTTCTTGTCTGATCTGTGTCTAACTTTGAGAGCCTGATCCTGCGAATATTTGCACTCATGATGGCAGTGTGGTCCAGTGAATAGAGACTGGGCATCAGGAGACCTGGGTTCTATTCTTGGCTCTGCCACAGGCCTGCTGGATGATGTTGGGTAAGTTGCTTTCGTCACTCTCTGTGTCTTCCGATCCTTTGCCTGTCTTTATATTTATGCTGTAAACTTTTCAAAGGCAGGGATCATCTCTTGCTTTGCGTCTAGCAGTGCCTAGCACAATGAGCTCTGATTTCAATTGGGGCTTCTCGGCTCTGCCATAATACAAAGACAGACCAAGGTAGTTAGATTGCAAGCTGCTCAGATCAGGGAGTGTCATTTATTTATGACTGGTGCAGCAGCAAGATCTCATCAGTACAGCCATCCCCGCCAGATAGGCTGCAAAGAGAGTGGTTGCAGCAGCATAGGGACCCTGGAAAATAGTGCAAAATGAGGAGGATCAATGACTTTCCAAGGGACACAGGGTGGAGTAGCTGGAATTTTGTCTATTGTTACAAACCTTGTTTTGGGGGATTGGTGGGATTTTCAGACCCAAGAGGGCAGTGAAAGTAAAGCTATTTATGGATTGGTAGGTTAAATTTTGGGGCTATTTGCATTGATGGTGACTCTTTAATGAATATAGTAGGTAGCTCCTGTATTTGATTGGCAGCTGCAGGGGACTAATTCAAAAGGAGTTCAAAATTAAATAAGTGACTTTTAAACTCCCAGTCATCACAAAACAGCTTGTTCTGGTATCAGAGAGAGCCCGGAGGGGACAGCGACGTTGCTTGACTATTATTTCATTTCTTCTAGTATCCGGGATTTGCTGAGGTTTAAGGAAGAAGTAACAAAAGAGCGAGACCAGCTCTTGTCAGAGGTGGTGAAGTTACGTGAAAGTCTAGTCCAAGCTACAGAGCAACAGCAAGAAACAGAGAGGGCAAAAAATGAGGCAGAACAAAGCATTGCTCAGGTCTGTGTGCAGCTCACCAGGTTGCAGTAGTTGTCTTTGTCCTGAACCATTCCCCACCTTTGCAGTTGATCTCCACTGAGTACTATGCTCTACCTGCCATTTCACATCCTAGGCGACTCAGTGAGAAGTTCATCATCAGTGCTTTTTATCTTTTGCCTTATTTCTCTGCTATACCCTCTATTGACTCCTTTCAGAGCAGCCTGCATTTGATGGAGATATCTGAATCTTAGTTTCCTCTTACTTTGGGGTTGTCCCCTCCTGCATTTGAAGCCTCCATGTCTGCGGGAGGTCTTCTATCCTGCCTGTGGTCCTCTGGAATCCACTTCCTTTGGAAGATCAGTTCTGGCAACCTTTGATCTAGGCTCTAGCAAATCCAAATAATGTGTTCCTGGGCCATGCATTATCTCTTAGGCACAGAGCTGTGAAATCTGAAATTGGAGCAGCCATGTCGCAACAAGTAGACCATCAGATCTTCTAGGTCACATGATGGGATGGCAGTGGTCACTGGGAAGACGAGCTGTTGTCTATCTTAAGCAGGGAGAGAACCCAGGTCTGTTTGAGGCTCTGGAGAGGGAATGGGGTGTGAGCCTATTGAAGGGAGGGAGAAGCTGGAGGACTATGGAAGGACCACAGAGAATGAGGGGAGAATCAGTGGGGCTAGAAGGAAAGAGCCTTAAAAAGCTGGGTTGCTTAACAATACCAGAGAGCCAAACCTTTTGCTCACTGGCCGTCATCACTGTTAGGTCGTATGCCATGGAGTGTGCTTTGGCCGTCCCAGAAACTCAGCTGCAACCTGGAGACAGAGGGCTCCATCCTTAGCTCATGCTTGGCAGAGCTGAAGGGACAGGCAGTGGTGGCTTTGTCTCAGGTGCAGCTGCACAGGGCTGTTCTATGCTGTGCTGGTTAGAATGGTCCTGTGGATCAGTCCATCATGACCCTTCCCTGTCCCCGGCTGGCTCTGAGAGGTGTGGGGGTGGGGAGGCAGAAGATATTTGATACCATGTCTGTTAAGAGAGGGGCTTTTCCCTTTAAAAGGTTCTATAGAAAGGCAGGGAGCAAGAGCAGATGTTGCAATGAATGTGTTGCTTTAGTGTTCTGGCTTCCCCCACTTTCTTTACTGTTTACGTGTGTGTAATCAATGTTTATAAAAATGGCTTGTTTGGTGAGGTACAATAAGCAAAACCAAGGCCCTGCAAACACTGCTCAGAGCCCAAGTTACTTTTAATATAAACCAAGGATCAGATGGGGTAACTTACAAAAACCCCATTGGATCCCCACAGGAATGTTCTTGCTGTTAATCCTCAGGGACTAAAACACGGTGTCTGGGTAGCAAGTACTCTCAGCCATAGTAGATATCCTCATCTCTGTTAAATCCATCAGAGCCCTCTGATTGGCTGCTTTTAGGGTATGGTGATTGATGACTAAGAAATCCTTGTAATTAATAAATAGAGCTCATCATTTGGGGTTCCAAAAATACAGCTCTGCTCATAGGTAACCTGTTTACATCTGTGCAGAACTTCCATACTCCATCCAGTGGAGGGCAGTATTACACAAAAGCCACTCTGGGCTGGTCTATACTTACCTGGAGATTTGGCGGCAGTCGACGGGAGTTAGGCAAACTACACAGAGTAGCTTGCGTAACTCACGTTGACTGCTCTGCTTCCCTTCTGTGCGCTGTCTACATTGCACTGTGCCGACGGGAACGCTACTTGAGGGGGTGGTTTACCAGCATCGACTTCCTGATCGATTGAGCGGGTCTACACTGACCGCTCAATCAATCCAGAAAGATCGATCTGGCGGCGGCGAATTTGCCGCCATCAGTATAGACATGGCCTATGTGTCTGAAAGCTAAGTACAGTAAGAATAAAGGGAAACCATACCTGATTTGTCTGAATAAAAGACAGGCAAGGCCCTGACTTCTTTCTTTTCTATATGTGTGTGACGGCAGTTCCAGCAGGAAATCCAGATGCGTCAGAATGAGGCATCACGGGAGTCTCGAAAGAAGGACAAACTAGAGAAGGAGCTGAAACACATTCAAGTTGAAATGGACAACAAGCAGAGTGAAATAAAGGCTCTGCAGCAGCATGTGCTGAAGAATAAAGAGGAACTCCTAAAACTGGAACAGCAGCTCAAGGAACAGAAGGTACAATAGGTGGTTCTGTTAACTCCAACACAAACAGGTAATAATATCAGGGTCAGATACAGAGGAAATTAGATTGCTCTTTTAGCATTTTCATAATAGAAGGCGGGATGGAGAAGACCCATTAGATCATCAAGATAATCTCCCTGTCAATGAAGGGACTGCATCACACTATAAGACTTTAAACAGAAGCCTCCATTGAAATCAACAAGGTGTACTGCCTAAAGATTTGTGACAAGATATGGCCTCAGGATTGTTACCTATGATCCAAGGAGACTTTCTATATTCTGGCCAGAAAGGAAATATGTTTTGCTTTAATTGTATTAGGCTGGTATTTACAACGGAACTTTGAGGCTTTAGGTGCCCAAATGTCAACGAATTCACTGGGATTAGAGTGGCTAACTCCCTTAGGCTTGTTGGAAAGGCAAGTCTTGGTGTTTAAATCCTAATTAAAATAGTAATGCGTGACAGTCTAGTAGTATTCTTTTCTTATGGACAAGTTATTTTTTTCCCCATACTTAAGGCCGTTGGTTTTCCACCCAATTGATGATGGTTTTTGGGCTCTTCTTGCAAAAGACCACAGTGACTGGGACCAAGTACCGCAACAGCAAGTGTGATCTAGTGGTCAGGGCAGGAGACTGGCAGACTGGACTCCTAGGTTATATTCCTAGTTCTGTCAAAGCCTTGCTGTGTTGTGTTGGGAAACCTCTGTGCTTTGGTTTCCCCATCTGAAAAATGGGGAAAAATAACACTTACCAACCTCTCAAGTTTGCTGTGAAGTTTAGCTAGTGAATGTTTGTATAAACATTATAAAAGTCTAGAGTAGTGCAAAGTATTCAGTCTTAATTTTTTTAACCAAGTCCTGTTTTGAAGCAGTTTTTCTGGCAAAGTCCTAAAGCAGTGTTTTGCTACTAGTGTGTATCTTCAGTTCATTTACCGTGACTCTGAGAAGCCCCCAGAGAAACAATTTCAATAAAGAGCGTACGAGATATGATAATTATAAAGCAATGTTTCCTCAAGAGAAACTTTCCCAGGAGTTTTGTTTGTCTTGCAAATGTGCGGTTCTCTCATCCCCTTAGGTCTATGAGTCAATGTGAGTTGAATCGTGTGACAATGTCTTTGTTAATTCAGTATAAGGTTTAAATAAAACACAATTCACATGACGAGTGGGAGGGAAAACTTGATTATTTCTCTGAACAAGACTGGGTCTGGCGCAACTCTTGAGAACAGTTCCAGGATCCACCAAACCCAGTCCAAGGTTTATTTGCTAGGATATTCCCAAAAGGCCCTTATTCCACCCAGCAACAGCTACATGCTCTGTTATACTCTTCTCTAATGCTCTCTCCTCCCTGTTGTACTCTGTCCATGGCTTCTTAGTCCAGAACTTAGTGTTCAGCAACTTCAATAAAGAGTCCCCTTGATAGTCTTTACAGCTGAGTCCTGACTCTTCTATGCTGCAGAAGTCACTACGCTCACCTCCTGTATCTCTCTCTGCGCCCAGCATGCGTTGGGGATGGGGAGTTTCCTCTTCCTACGCCTTTTATTTTTTAAACAACATGATACATTTGATCTGCCACACATGGATGCTTGAACCAAAAAATATGTTGATAGCTCTTTCCTCACTTACAAAGTAATGTCTGCCAGGGGAAGTCCCATCAAGCAGAAGAAAAGTCTGGCAGCTCCAATATAGAAATATATGTTCTCCATATAAACTATGAAACTGCTGTTCCGGGCTTTTGACTGAAGACAGATTAGAGTGGGAAAATGTCTGTGCCCTGATGTCAGCAAACTGCGCATTCAAGAAAGTGTTGTAGGCATATTAATGTAGGATTTGCTTGCTAAGATAGAGCTCCCCTGCCCCTCAGCTGATTAAAATTATTTGAATCTCATACTCATTTGCAATGATTGTAGCGAATTGCTAGGTATCTGATGCCTGCCAAATGGCAAAGAGGCATTAAAATATTTATCCACCACCTGTGAGGGAGACTTGCAAAGCTTCCAGAAAAAGTGATGCTTGCTATGTTATTCATTAGGAGTTGTCATTTTTCCTAGCCGTTGAGCATTTATCATATTTCTGAGTGCATTAGTAATTTCATCAGGGATAAAGAATAATTTCTATTAAGAGAATCATTTTCAGTAGCTCTTACCCCCAGGAAGATTCAAGGTGCTGCCAGTGGGTCTCTGTAGATATATTAGAATTAGATTAGAAAGAATTAACTGGATTGTTTCATAATCTAACAGATCCTGAATGAAAGAGCTGCCAAAGAACTCGAGCAATTTCAGGGGAGAAACTCTAAACTCCAGCAAGAGAACGAGCAGCACAGCATGGCCTTTGAACAGATAACACAGGAGAACCAGCAGAAAACAGTGGAGCTGAAAGTAAGTAGTAGGTCACATTTGCACGGCATCAGACATATCCCTCTGCTGCTGTACTACTTTGGATGGGGGTCTTGTGTTGGTGTTTCAGTAGGTGACATTCTTTCTACACTAGTGCCCCAGCCTAGTACTAGATTATACTGTACTGTTTCAGATGGGACATAAAGCTGAAGTCCTGATCACCTGTGATCATTAAAGATCCCAGGATATTTTTCACCAGGGCAAAGTTTTTTTTAGATTGTAAGATCTTTGGGATAGAGGCTGTGCCTTCCTTTATGTTTTTATAGTGAATAGCTCATTGTGAATGCCACTGGAAACTAATAATATATAGTAATAACTGCTCCAGCCAACTTCCAATGTAGGTAACTACATCCGGCCTACTGAAATCTCCCCTTCAGCATCAACTTGGGGAAGTTAAATGCAAATCAGTATATTATTGTTCACTTGCTGACCTAAACTGTTATCTTATGTTGCTGTGCACTGTTAAACAGCTATTTTGCATCACTCCAGAGTTAGCTGCATTTCATCAGTGGATAAAGTGATTGCTACATATGGTTTTTAAAGCTTTTTGAGATCTTTTGGGGATGACGGGCAATGTATAAATGTTAGATATTATTAAAATATGTCTGCTGTATCTGATCTCCAGCTAAGAGCATTGCTGTGGTTACAGCACTGGCTATGTTAGAAAACAGGACAGAAAACCAATAGCTTATCAAACTTTAGTAAAGTACAACCAATTCTGTTTAACTAAAGAACTCGATTGCTGATAGGGAGCTTTCTTTCAGTGGGCACTGTTGGTTAAAACAATGAAAACAAACCTCAACAGATATGTTAAAAGATCTGTCCAGAGCTAATGTAACAAAGATCCTATTTTGGAACCCCAGTGAGATTTCACTGTAGGTGTTTGTTTTTCTGTTGCATTGCTGTGCACACTGGAAGGACACTTTTAGTACTTATTGAAAAAACAGATTACTCTGTCCTCCAGGTTAGCTGGCATCATTGTTATTCCCAGCAGTATCATCTTTGTGTAAAACTTAGCAAGCAATGTGTTCAAATGGGAACTGAGTACAGGATTCAAGATGAATGCGAAGTTGGAGCTCAACACTTCATTATGTGCACAGACTTCTGAACATTTGTTGTTAAGATGCTGTCCAGTTATTATTTATTTGTATTGTGGTATCATGCGGGTGCCCTAGTCCTGAACCATGCTAGGTTAGGTGCTGTAGTTGGGGCCTGATCCTGTAGGGTGCAAACACCTCCAACATAATACTGAGCAACCCTGTTGTAATTTCTTGAAGTCTGGTGTTTGTCAGTAGGATTTAAGGGCACTCAGATCCTCATAGGTGGAATTTGCATCTCACAGGATTAGGCTCCTGTTATAGGGTCAGACTGGCGCCTCCTCCTGGTCATGCTGGGGATTAGCTCAATGGCAGCGCCTATGTCTGCAGTCTGCACACCGGCAGACTCTGTCTCTGACCCTGCCTGCGGTTCCTCTCTCAGCTCCCAGGACTGCAGCGTCCTCATCTCAACTCAGCCCTCTGGCTAGGTTATCATCTGTGTTTCTCCCTTCCAGAGTGGAGGGAAGTATCTCTGTCGAACAGTCCAGCCACTTCCTCAGTGGCTATTGGGGGGGGACCTGGGCCCGCCCACTGCTCCAGGCCCCAACCCAGGACTTTGTAAATAGCAGCCTCCTGCTGCTCCTCTGTAACCTCTGTCAATGATGCTCTATTTCCCTGGCTACTTCCCCATGGCTCAAGCGCCTTCTTTGCCCTCATTTTAGGGCACTCAGCTGCTCTGTCCAAGGTGCTTACAGCTGTCCAGAGACACAATCCATACTCCTTGGGCTCCCAGCAGCCACTGAACAACACTGTCCTTCAGCTCCCTTTTATATGGATCTGCTGGGCCCTGATTGGCTGTTCCTCGCAGCCCCCCCTCCTATTGGCTGCTTCCCACGCAGCCTCCCCAGCACTGTATTAACCATTCCCTGCCAGCGTGGGGCAGATGCCCCATCATAGCTCCCTAGTAGTGTCTGATTCTGTGAATGGGATAGTGTGCACTCTGATGTGCAGGACTTAAAATGTAATGGCATTGCTGCATCTCAAGGGCAATTTTATATTTGTTTCTTGGTAGGTGTGCGGATTATTTCTGATGTATTGCTTGGCTGCATTCCCTAGTGCAGTGACCACTATCGGCAACATTTTAGTGCAATGTCATGGATCAATAGTTTCGTTTTCTGATTCCAGAACATGATGTGGACTCAAAGATTTGGTTTAAAGCTGTAGATTAACAAGGACCATGGTAACAGCTTCCTGCTATAGGGACGTAGGATCAGTACCTGATGTTTCAGTGGAAGACAAAGCGACTCATACCTAATCCACTGAGCCAGTTATGCAGTGTTGTACATGGGTTGCAGTTGGGAATTCTTTATTCATCTCTTTTATGCCCTGAAGCATGAGATTTGATTACCTTTCTCATTGCCTCCTTGGGCTTTGTTTAAATTATTTTAATAGTGGTGCAAGTCTCCCGTCTTTTTCTAAATCCAGCCACAGCATTTATGTCAGTGGCCTCCTGTGCCATGGGTGCTGTAGATAAACTATATGCTAAATAAAGAAGCATTTCCTTTTGTTGATTCTAAATGGGTTGTTCTTTCCCCCCCCCCCCTCATGCTTCTACACAGATGAGAGAGGATGAGGTAACTCAGATGCGTCATGAAATTTCAAAACTCTCCAAGGTAAGAGAAGTTATCCAGAAAAAACTGCGCATTGCAGAGGAACAAAAGGTTGAAGCAGAATATGAGAGGGATACCCTGAAAAACCAAATCTCTGGACTTGAGAGAGGTAGGAATCAAAGCAATGGTTGGAACTGTTGTTTTGTTTGTTATAATGCTCATTCAGTGTATGCTCCAAGTTAAGATCATGCCTCTGATGCCCAGTTATAAGACCATATAAACAGCAGCAGCATGGCACTATAGCTGTAATGCCCTTACGAATGTCTCCTGGGTCTATGGAATTTTCACAGTGTTGCGTGTGCTGGGTGAAAACATAATGGGCCTGATCTGCAGTCCCTTTGTACCAACTTAGCTAGCATAAAGGGACTGTAGCTGGTGTAACTCATCCCACCCCAGGAAGTACTCTCACTATGTGTGCCTCTGTGTAAGTCTGTATTGCTGGTGCACTAGCCCCTGACGCAGAGGTCATTCCACAGCTGGCTCGAGGCTGCTTGGATGAAGGCACGAGCAGGGCATTCTTTTGCCCCAGCAATTTTGTGCCCCTACAATGATGCCAGTGCAAAGATGATTCCAGCCCAATGTGTTAATAGACTGAATTATAGCTGAGTGCTGAAATATAAAACCCCATTCTGCTATATACCAAGTGTAGACATGTTGCCTTAGTAAAGACTTCCCCATGCTCTGCCTGGTCTGTAGGTTGTGTACTGATCTGACTGCACGTATGGGACATGAAGTATTTTGTATGACTGTATATATGGGACATGTTGTCTTTCATATGTATATCTCCATAACTGGGAAAGGTGAGGGTCTCTCTCCTAGAGAACAGCCATTCTGCTGTTGCTTTATGAGACCAGGTGTCATGCTGGAATGAAGGGGAAGACACAGGAAATGCAGCTCTGTCTTTGAATGCATGAGAAAGGCAACAGATAACAACACACCTTCTGGCAACTTTGATTGTTCTCATGCATTCCAGTGCATCTCAGGCTTCCGGATATCAACATGTCAGTTTCTCATTCAGTTTTTCACTATAGCGGAAGCACATTTCCTCCTACTTATTTTTTTAGTGATTTATTCATCTTTGCATTTGCATGAAGGGGCATATCCAGACTTGCCTTAAGTGGGACCAGCTCCACTGAAGCCAGTGGAGTCATGCCCTTTTATGCCAGCAGTGGATTTGACCTATAGGGATTAAAACAACTCTATAAATCTAAATCCAATACTTTCAAAAGGAACTAGAGATTTCAAGAGATTCAGCATTTGGATGCCAAACTTGAGATGTCTTAAAATGACTGATTTTATTTTCTGAATTTTCTGAAAATCCAGCTCCTTTACGGTGTCTCAAGTAAAAATTGAAGGCACCCAAAATTACTAGTCTCTTTTGAAAATCTTGGCCTAATACTCATCTAATCCCTAAATGTGGATTCACGTCCCTAACTTTAGGCACCTGAGTTTGCAAATGGAGGTCATAAGTTATATCTCCATTTATATGAAATTAATTAAGTTCTTTAAAAAGTCCACAGACCGTTGTTTTTGCCAGCTCAGCAGTTTGAACCCAGAGTTTATAATCTTTTCTTTGCTTTTAGAGTTGGAGATGGCAAAAAAGCAGGTAGAGATTGATAAGAAAGCTATAGATGAGCTGGTGAGAGAAAGAGACATATTAAACAAGGTGAGCTTGCTTTGGTTACACTGGTGAACAAATATCTTGCCTTGAGTATGAGATGTTTGTAGCTTAAACCATGCTTTTTTTCCTCTCTGTGAATTGAAACAACATTATTACCTGTGAACCCTAAAGGGACTTCTTAGTATTAGCATATAAAACAGCAGGAGGCTGTAAGTGTTATGTGCATTCGCCTTTATTGCAAACCTGTTATTTGATATTCTAAGCAGTTGATTACTCCTCTGCTTGTAATAATCTACAACATATCAAGTTTAATGTTAATCTAGTCAAATTAAGGCTATGATAATAAAAAACACACCATCTGTCTGCATGACAGCCTTGCTTTTTTTTTAACCCTGATCTCTCCTGCCACCTTTTAGATTCCTTTCTCATGCTGACCATTTTTCATGTGTCCAAGGTTCTCCTACCAGGCAATAATATCTCGTGCTTATTGGTATTTCTGAAACTAATTTTGGTAGATTTGACTCTATAATGTGATTCTTTAGGTTCCTCACTGGATTGAGAACCAAACATTGTCCCGCGTTTTGAATGAGTCTATTCCAGAGTCACATTTTGAAGAGGGTGAAAAACCAATTCTTTTATTTGGAAGGATTTTTTAAAGTGGGGTTAGAAAAGTAACTGTGTTAAGCTGACATCATGGTATCCCATTTTTATTCTCACTCTGTGACTTCCAGGCCAGGCTTGCTCAGTTTACAAGTTCAACCTGGTTACTAGGAAATGAGACTGAAGGGTGTTTGGATCCATAATTACTATTATGGCTTTTTGCATGCTTTATAATTTATATGGCTGGAAGATGATAGGTTTCCCCTCTGCCTTTAGTATACCACCTCATAAACAACCCTTTCCATTCCTTCTGTAATGCAAACATCAGTATACCAGCTTCCAATTCAAAAGTACTGCTTCATTCTAGAGCCGCGCAGTGGCTCTGTGATCCCGTGGGTCTTTCAGGACCTGTTGCCATAATAGTGGGAGTGGGTAAAATGTACTTTGCTGTAGGTGGCATTGAGTGGGCAAAAAAACCAGACTGCAGTAATTTGTGGGAAAACACTATATCTCTTGTCAGTTTGTCATAAATAGAATTTCAGCAATGTGAAGCAAGTTTTTCTTTTATTTAAAATAAAGGTTTTAATACTTAAATGTAAGCGAGGGGGAGAGAGAAATTTTATGTCTATTATAACAGGAGTTAAAGTATTTTTTACATGGTATAAGCAAGATTTGTTTTATTCTTTTAGTGGTAAAAATGTGTCTGAATTCCATTTCTATATATAATATATTAATTGACAGTTGGTTTTCTTTTTTTTAGTAGCATGGGGGAATCTGTCTCTCTTGCAGGATTTGCGAGATCTATGGTTTTTGTGGGTGGGAGCGGGATAAAAATGCAAGAAACAAAGCTGGAGTGGGTGGGAGTGGGTATTGCAGGGTGGGAGAGGAGCAGGATTTAAAAATAGTCCTTTGCAGAGCTCTGCCTCATTCTTTAGTAACTGTCAGACTCCTGGAGAAATTCTCATGATCATATTTTGAGACTGAGTTTCTTTAATTTATCAAATCAGATGAGGTGTAATGACACTAGGGCATCCCTAATCCACTCAAACAGAAGCTAGTGTTTGACATAGCATGTACAGAGCAGCATACTTAGTTACAGACATAGATGATCATTGCTTTGGGATTCTTTTTGCAGAACTTGCTTAAGGCTGCCAGTGTCACTCAAAAGCAGCTGAACTTAGTGAAGCTCCATGAGCAGTCCAAGAGGAACTTGGAAGAAGAAATTCAGAACTATAAGGATGAGGCTCAGAAGCAGAGGAAGATCATCTACCAGCTGGAAAAAGAGAGAGACCGTTATATCAATGAAGCTAGTGACCTCACCCAGAAGGTATGAGATAATATGCGTACACACATGATTCATCCATAAGACAGCATATTCAGTTCCTGACACTCTAGATTCAACTGATGGATAGGATTGATCAATGGTCTGCAGGGAGTTTAGAAAGATTTTAATAAAGCCTGTAGGTTTTAGTCTGATCATTGTGCTTAGCGTTATCTTGTACATTTGTACACCTCTCTAGGCTAGCATCTTTTTTTCTCCCCTATCCTCCCTATATTTAGAAATAATTTTGGCGATGCCCATTTTCTGCCAGATTTTCCTGACTTTAACCAAAATGCTTTTTGGTTCGGCCACCTCAGTATTGCCCCACATGGTGATCCTTACAAACGGATCATAGGTTCATAGACTCCAAAGCCAGAAAAGACCACTGTGATCATCTAGTCTGACCTCCTGAATAACACAGACCACAGAACTTCCCCAAAATAAATGCTAGAGCAGATCTTTTAGAAAAACATCCAATCTCTATTTAAAACTTGTCAGTGGTGGATTGTTCCAATGGTTAATTACTTTCAGATTACTCTCTTCAGAGGCCTAGGTTCAAATCAAAGCTGCTCCTTCATCAAGACCTTTTTCTCTGCTTAAGTCACTTCTCTTTCTCAGTGTATGATGCACATGACTGTGTTTCTGCTCTGTCTGGGAGGTCCAGTGACTGTATCCACAATGATACGCAAGGCCAGATATGCAAGGTATGCAGTGATACTCAGGGCAAGGCCACTGGGGTTTGAGGGTATGTCTACATAGCAAATAAAACCTCTCAAAAATCCCTCATGGCAGCATCTCTCAGAGCCCGGGCCAACAGACTTGGGCTTGTGGAGGGTTTTGGAGCCTGGGCTCCAGCCCGATCCCGAACATCTTCACTACTATTTTTAGCCCTCCATCATGCACCCACTAGCCCAAATCAGCTGACCTGGGCTCTAAGGCTCGCTTCTGCGGGTCTTTTTTTGCAGTGTAGATGTACCCTGCGTGTGCTGCCATTGCTTTTCTCCCACCCATCCTGGCTCAAGGAATGAGAAATAGTCTGTGATTCAAACCTAGGTCTCCTATTTGTTACTTCTAAGCCATGGAGAAGACCCTTTTGTATTCATTTATATCTTACTCTGTCTTGCCTCTACATAAGCTGCAAAGCTGATCTTTCAAGCTGTTGAGTGCCCTCTAATTCTGCTGAAGGCAGTGGGAGCTGAGGATGCTCAGCACTCCGCAAGAAAAGCTCACTATCTCATAGGACTGGGATTTGTAAAACTCCCTATTACTTGTGAACATACAAATTCAATCCAGTCTGTGATACGTGGGCTATGCGGAGAATGTCTACATAAGCTTTGTGTTGTGTCCATTGCCTACTGTTATGTACAGCTTTATTTCACATGGTGTGCCCAGGAACATGATGGTGACATGTTCCATTAATTGCTGAAAATCACATTGGAGAGCTCTCCAAGAAGCTCATTGATTTACTGGGAAGCTAACCTTCAGGCTGTTTCAACTTACAAGTTATTTGCTACCGTCTCACTTTATAATTACCTCTTACAAATTCATGTGATCAGTGGCTTCTAAATCATCTTTGAATGATACATAACCTCTTGTCTGGCTTATCTTGTATCATTTCTTTGGAATAATATTCCATTTAAGTGAGATTTCTCTTTGTTCCAAAGTCACATTTTACATGTTCCCTCGCACACTGCATTTAATTATGTAGCTATGAGTTAGGATCATTGTAAAGTACGGTCAAGCTGTAAGTCACAGAAATCAGAACTGCAAGTATCTTGCTTTAGAACCATGCATTTTTTATTAAGGCTGTACACATTTTTTTATACCTAGGTGAAAAGGATGAATACTTGAGGGTTTTTTGACTCTTCCACTTTGGGTGCAAAATTTCTGGCATTTTAACCCTAAAAGTTCCATAACTCTTTTGCCCTAACACCTGTGCACCTGGTACAATGCGGTGCGAGGCAAAGTTCTTGCAGGTCTAGGCCGCTCCAGAAATACCCATTCAAGTGCGAGCCTGACAGACACCACACATGGCAAAGCGTGATCAAAGGAATATTGGCCTCACTGTAGCAGAGCCTCAGGAAATGAGGATTGTGGCTCTAGAGCTGTTTGTGTAATGGTGCCTGTATTGTGTCAATCTGTTTCCCCCTGCTTTTTTCCGCTTATTTTATTCACTAAGGGGCAATTCCAGATTCACCTTGCAGCTGCAGCGGTCCCTGGCCACATCAGGACTGGTGCCAATTCACTCTGCAAGCAGAGCAGGATGCTGGGATCGGCACAGACCTTCACACCCTTTGTGTGCTCTGCAGAGAGTTCCTCTGATCAGCTGCTCCTTCCTTGTTGAGGGAAGGGCTCAGGGTGAGGCTGGTGCAGCTGTGATTATGCAGATTTGTTAGCATTTCCCCTTGCACAGTAACCTGTGTGGTTGTGGCAGTCCTTATACTGCAATAGAGGAGCCAGATGCCAATTTGGGGGAAGATTCTCCTCCCAGAAGCCCTCCCCTGTGGACAGCCCTGTCTCTGTCATCCCCACTGCACCAATCAGTAGAGCTAGCCAGGCTCCCAGGGAGCACATGATATATGCTGGGGGCACAGCTGCTGTGCTCTTGGGGAATGCTAGGAATGCCTGTCTGATGTGCAGTGCCTTCCAGAGCTCCTGCTGGAGCATGCTATGCCACTCTGACCCTAACACGGCTTGGTAAGTTCCAGGTAGGACTGGGCCTATATGGTTATCTGATGAACAGCCAGTAGTTTAAAGTTACTGCCAGGATGGCAAAGGATTTTAGGGTGAGAAGTCATGCTAGACTCACCCTTCTATTCATTATGCCTGATTCTCTGCTCACCTACACCACTTTTACATTGGTGTAACTCCATTGACTTCAGTGGTCTGACTCCTGCTTTACATCAGTATAAATGAGAGGAAAATCTTTCTTATGTGGTCTATATCAACTCTGTAGAGTTGACATTTCTCTCTTTAGAGAGGAGGCTGTTTTCACCTGAATCTCTGAATTGGTGGTAAAATCTCTGTTCCCCTCTTGCAGTTTTAGACTCACCATTCAGAATCTGTTGGACAGCAAACAGATGAGTAAACCCTTCAATCTCACTTGTCATTGTTCCCTAGTCCTGGTTAATGAGAGGTGACAAAGTGGTGTTATTTCTCCAAAAGCCCATTACAAAGTTAGTGTCATACCCAAGAAAATCCAGAAACCTATTTCTTTTTTAATACGCTTCATCTATAGAAATCCTAAAGCTACACCAGGACACATTTACACCACAGACAGAACGTCTCAAGATCTCATAGTGGTTAAATGAAGTGAAGCAAATAAGTGAGGATCCAAGATTGAGTTCTTGGGTAGGTTCACTGAACGAAATGGTGAAGAAGTAAATAATAGCCAGATATGCACACAGGAGGTCTGAGGCTACCCCAAAAAGCTGCCTACAAATAACAGCCGATTTTCCTTGCTAAGCTGTGGCCACACTGTGCCAGTCCACCAGTGCAAAGTGCCCTAATAATGAATCCTGTGCCACCAGTGTAGGTGGCATGGCCGAGGAAAAGGGGTGGCCAAGACTCTCACACCTGGTTGATCTCTGGCTGTCACATTGGCCCCTGTAGGCTGTTGTTGGCAGGCTGTGTAATGTGGAGGAATCTTCCGGTTGCTCTAACATGCCAGGAAACTGGTTGGCATGCAGCCAGCCCAAGATCAGAGTTGTACAAAGGGCACCCATGTGTCTCCATTCTGACCTGCACCATGCCCTCCTTGCCCACAGCCAAGGATCTAGCTCAGTCCTTGTACTGTAGTCTTGTTTAATTTCATACCCCACAAAACTGGGTGTGGCACAAGATGCAAAACCGCCTTAGTATAATTGCTCATGTTATGGTTGAAAGCCCAAAGCCTAACTGGCCTTCTCAACTGTGCACTCAGTATCCGGAGTAACTGCAGATTCTGGTTTTTGCATGAGTGCAAGGAATTCACCTTCTCCCCAAACTACACATATGAATGATTAGTTTTCCTGATGCAAATCTGGAGTTTAAAGGGACACTGCCACCATATACTCTAGTCAGTTTCTTTCAGGTTGTACATGTGCCTCCGGGTTGCACTGCCATTTTCATGATTAAATGATTGACCAGACAAAAAATACCCTTTTTCCTATGCTACCTTGAGATAAAATCCACTCCTCTGTACAGGCCTAGCACAGGGCCCATACATCACTGAATTCCCACTTAAGAAGGGCTTTGGTGGTACATAAATTAATAGGCTTTGTGCTGGCCCTCTGCACAGAGGTGAACTCACCCTGAAAGTTTCTGTGTGCCTTGAACCCAGTTAGATCTGAGATCAGCCCCTCAGAGAATCAGTCCTTGGGTCACGTCATATGTGCCTTTTCTGTATTTGTAAAGGGGAATTGTTTGAGTTTCATCACTTCAGAAAAGGCATAGTCAGCATAAAAACATGAGTACCAATCTGGAAAACTTAGTCCAGAAGTTTATTGTACTTCTGTTGCACCAAATCCAAGTTAAAGGGTTACAAATGCAGTGACCTACTTTCAAATCCTGCTTCAGCCTATGTGGTCAGTCGGCTACGCTGCAGATTTTAAACATTCTTTATTGATTTTATCTGGCCCTTATTACTATTGGTAGATTGTTTTAATGCCAAAAGGAAAAGCAGGAGTAGATTATAAACTGGGACTTTGTTCTCATATTGCATTGCAAGCAGTTTCTGGGCTCCTCTGCAGTCCGCTACAAATGTGCTGGAACTCCATCCCCATTGCTGTGATAAAACTTTCTATATTTAGATACTCTGGATCTCCAGTGTTGGATGGATGTGTCTGATAGAATAATCAATTAATTAAGCTCTTGCCCCATAGCCAGCCCCCTAAAGACCTTACAGTACTTTGGCTGTACTATCACATTCACAAGCAGGGGACAACGATGCTGACAGAAAGCTTTGCTGTTATTGAGTGTCTGTTCCAAACATTTTTATATTTCTTGCTATGAATTTATATGAATATAAATTCTGCTTGTACTTGAACCATTACCCTCAAAGAATGGAGACCAGACACTTGGGTACAAATTGCAGTTGTAAATGAGCATTTATTCTCCTACATATATATACATAAAGCTGTTTTCCTCATTTTTTTTTTACCCCCTTGATATTTCTGCTGATTTTAAAGGTGGAATTCTTATCCTTAGCTGCATGATGAAACCGGAAGCAGATATTCCTTGCTGTGTGCACCTTCCCGCTTTTAATTTTCTTTCTGTGCAATGTTTGGTGCATCCAGATTGAATATCCATACAGTGCTGCTTGTTTATGCTCATGTCTTATGAAGTCTCCACCAGCAGGTTAAAGGGGCTTATTTTTCATAGAGCATTACTAAAAAGCCCAGCAAAATGATCAGGCAAACCATTTTTGTTGTTTCTTTAACATAATACTTTTCATTCCCTTTGAAGTTATATGCCACCAACCTTTTAATAAGGAGCTCCCTCGCAAATTCTCCACCCCATTGGCAATGAATGTGATCTTCCTTGGGTAAAATGTCCCTCTGCAAAATCCACCCACTACCATCCCCCTCAACCCACTGCACTTCATCATTCCCAGCCCCTCGTGAATGCTAGTGTGGTGGCTTCTTACCTGGCTATTTAAAGCAAGTGTAAGTATAGGTGATTGACTCTCTTATTATTGTAATTAGCCATCAAACATTTAGCATCAGATTTTAGTTCAAACAGTAAGTAAGTAAGAGAGACAGAAACCTCATGTCCTTCACAATTGTCTATTTCCAGTTGTCAGTGTTGGAACATATACATACTCTTTCTGTCTCTCTCCCTAATGAGTAGCTGGTAAATATCTGAAATCTGGCCCTGGTTTTCTAAACCTAATACTTTTCCTATGAATGCTGCTTTATGTTGATCTGATCTTAAAGTGTGTGTGTGTGTGTGTATTCTGCCTTTGTGTCTAAGCCAAAGCCTAGGCATCAGGTAAAAATAAAATGTTCCCGCAAAACAGCAACTCAGAAAGGTTAAATTTCCCACTTGGACCAAACTGATTGTCGCTGTAGGCACAGTTTCTTATTAAAGGGATTTGCAGCTGCCACCTTTGATAAAAATCACAAAGTTTTGTCCCATCCTGATAATCATGGGAAGATGGTTTAATCATGTTCATTTCCTACTTTCCGCTCCAGGTCCTTCAGCACATGGAAGATATCAAAGTGCGGGAAATGCAGATCTTTGACTACAAGAAGAAGATAGCAGAGGCTGAGACTAAATTGAAACAGCAACAGAATCTGTATGAAGCCGTGAGATCAGACAGGAACTTATACAGTAAAAATCTGATTGAAGCTCAGGTACAAGGATATATTTTTTGCTCTGTGATTTTTTTTTTTTTTTTAAAGAAAATCATTCTCATTTATACTTTTGGAAAGGAAAGACACTTAGATAAACAAAATCTACACAGGTGATTGTGTGTGTGTGCGCTGGGCATTTATTTTCTAGGTCATCAGCTAATCTGGGCAGTTTGCATTTGGACAGAGAAGTGGAATTTGCAGTCCTCATGCAGAAATGTCTGACTGCTCCCTGCTTTGCATAAAGAACATGGTACTTTGGAGAGATATATTCACATCACAGAGAGAAATTTTTCCCTTTCTTTCCTGCCTCACTCTTCTCTGCCCTCTGTTAGATTTGGTATAAGCACATGGCTGACATGACATAAGTGAAAATGAACCCGCCCCGCCCACACACCTAGTACATACTCTCGCTTCAGTGACTCTGTATTAGAAAGTTGTAATGAAAGAAACACTTTTCAGGTGAAGTAGCATTTTCCCACATAACTAAATGTTTCCACCTGACTTGTGAATTTCTTCCACCTTTTCACTGTGAATCCCTCCAACAATACTGGAGGAACGGTAAAGATCACTTGTTAAAAAAATATACTGCATTATTCTATAGTAATGGCCTAAACACTACAGGAATCCTATTGTAAACTGGAAAGTCTGGGACGTAGATGACTGTGGTTTAGAGCAGTGGTTCTCAACCAGGGGTACGCATACCCCTGGAGGTACACAGAGGTCTTCCAGGGGGTGCTCAACTCATCTAGATCAGTGTTTCTTAACCTGGAGGTTGCAACCCCTGGGGGTTGGGAGTGTTACGGGATGGATTTAGGGGCGGTCACAAGTGCAGGGTCGGCATTAGGGGGTGGCAAGCAGGATAATTGGCCAGGGCCCCACGAAGCTAAATTACATGCTTCGGCCCCGCCACCTGGGGCTCGGGCTTCAGCCAAGGCTCATGAGTGGAAAAAAGGATCAAGTACTGCACTGAAATGTAAGTACGCTATTTATAGTCCAATCTATTTATTTTACAATTAGATGGTCCAAATGAGGAAGTCAGCCATTTTTCAGTACTAGTGTGTACTAGTGTGACACTTTTGTGGTTTTTAGGTCTGATTTTGTACACAAGTAGTTTTTAAGTGAGAAGAAAGTTGGGGTACACAAGACAAATGAGCCTCCTGAAAGGGGCACCGTAGTCTGGAGAGGTTGAGGGCCTTGGGTTATTTGAGAGAACAAGGAAATACAAGATAAACATATAGACTCGCTTGTACATTTATAATCTACTCTGAGTGAGGGGTGGTGTGTAGCTGCACTGCTTCAGGAGCAGAGCAGAGACTGAGCTGCGCCAGAGAGATACAATTCCTACTTGCCTCCCGCTTTGGGTATGTCTGCACTACAACCAGGGGGTGTCATTGCAGCTCATGCAAACATACCTGAGCTAGATTTGATCTAGCTAGCTAAGGTACTGGAGCGGTGAAGCTGTGGTAGCACTGTCTTCAGTGCAGGCTAGCTGCCTGAATAACTATTCCGGGTGGGCTTGTGCAGCCCCCACTGAAGCCTGTACCACCACAGTTTCACTGCTACTGGTACTCAAACTAGCTAGATTAAAGCTAGCTCAGATATGTCTACACAAGCTGCAATTATACCCCATGATTTCAGTGTAGAAATACCCACAGTCTGGGGAGGACTTAGTTATTTCACCTCTTAGTGTGGAGCAGTGTACTTGCTCCCTCTCTGCATCCTACCCACTACATTGGCTATCAATGAGCAGAGATGGAGCCAGGACTCCTGTGACTCCCAGCCTCTCTCTGATTCTTGCTCATATCCAGATTTTTCAGACAAATAGCCCCTGCTCTCCCTAGTGCAGCTGGAGTCACAATCTGAGCAGAGCTGGTCAGGAGAGTAAGGGGAGGGGGCTGCTCTTTTGTACTTCCCCTCTGTGGCCAGGTAAGGTCTGTGCCAACATAGTACACAGTAATTGAGGATAAGTAGGTAACATTCTTGTGAATGTTTGCATGTGTGAAGCATCAACGGAAATAAGGGTGAAACATGTCATCATCGCCATCACCATTGTGGCAGATCCCAAAGGGATGTGGCCTCCTTGCAGATCAAATGGATCGATTCTAGCGAGGTCCTTAAAGGTGGTTTGGCTGGACATTCAGTTTTTGTCCATCACTGGCAATCTTGTTGTGCCACTGAAGCTTTGGCAACCTCACAGTTGTCAACTGTGCGTTGGCATTCCTTGGAAAACATGCTTCATAATTCATTGGTCCTCCATCCTAATATATGTCCGTATAAAAAAAAAAACACTAAAAACCAGGTTGAGCATGTAGAGAACCCTAAATTACTTTCCTTTTGTAATTGTTAAAGATAGAGTATTAACTTGCAACACGGCTCTTTGCACGCTCCTGCAGACCTGGCAGATCCACTCTCAGTTGGGCTCAGGCATTAAACTCTGTAGCTAACTAGACCCTGGCATGTTGTGTATATATATACACAGCCCACACAAAGATCTGTGCAGGATACTACTTACTACCGAGGTGATTAATTTATCCCTTAATGGAGTATTTTATTTATAATTTGTACTAGTTGACAGCTGTGTGTGTCAGAAGACTACTGAGATGAAAGCCTCCTTTTGGGTGTAATCACACTGTACTGTATGTAGCAGTAAAAGAAATACTAATTCATAGTTCAGTAATAAGCCAGCCAGCCATGGAGAAAAAAAATAGCTTGGTTTAAAAACTGTGCAAAATTGTCGTTCCTCTTGGGAAGTAAAACAAATTGGCAAAAGCTTGTTTAGAGCAAAGCTAGCTGTAGATATTTTTGGATTGCTTAATAACAAAAGATTCTCTGTTAACCTGTCCAGTCCACATTGCTTTTGCTCTCCAAGACATCATAATCTCCAACTCAGTAAAATCTCTTGCAAAAGGATTCCTTGGCTGCGTTTCAGCCTGAAGTATTTGCAGGCATGCTTTCAGCTTTGGGGTTCTTTCCCACATTGGAAACTCCTTTATTCATTTATTTAGAAGAAGCTAATCCTGTCCTTTGCAAGAATCACGGTACCCTTCATGTCCTCTTCTGCACACAAAGACAGCGGTGTATTTGGTTATGTATCTGGGCTCCAGATTTTAAAATATCTCGTCTCTTTCCAGAGTATGGGAGAGATTTATAAGGTTGTCTAGCAGACTGTTGCATTTAATTTTCTCCTGTTACATTTACATGAGTAATTATGTGTACGTGCACATGGGCAGGCCTAGTGACAAAGGTTACATCATTGTTTGGGACATTTAATTGACAAAGTACCAGAGCTCTGGTCAGCAGTGTTTATGGAGCCCAAATCCCATACTACACACTGGTTCATGCATCTGCCAAATACATGTGTTGAATCCAATGATCTTCTTACCAGTCTCACCGTCACCAGCCGTTTACTGCAATCGTTAATGTAATGTATGTGCCTCAGTGTTATTTGTGAAGAGTGCCGTGACCCATCATTGTCAGTCTCATTTGATAAATTTTGTCAGTGCTGGTACTCTGGCCAGAGGCTTAGAGTTGGAGAACTGCTGTGGTAAGTGTCTTCTGCAAAACCATTTCACTTATCTACCAAGTGAATCTGCACTTATTGAATGTACTGTCCTCCCATTTTCTGTCACCATTCATCACAGTCACTATCAGTCACAAACAAAAGCAGCCTCTCAATGTCGTCCCAGCAGGTGGCTCTCTGGGTGTAGGATCATATATGTATCTTGGGTGAGTATAGAAGTGGTTCCATAGGATAGTTGTCCACAGTCACTGAACGCTCTGCCACGCTTTCTAACTTGATTTCAAACACCTTCATGTATGTTCGGGGACTGAGACATGGAAAAAATGTCTTCAGCCAAGAGACCTATCTACCTCCTAACACCCTCAGTCCCAAACATTGAAACCCTACATATAACAGATGGCTGGCTGCCCACTTCTGATGTGAATGTGGGTATTTGTGAAGGATTATGCCCATTTGCATGCAGGCACATGCCTTGGCACATGAATACTTTCATTTGCAAAAATAATAGCTTCCCCCCAACATTTGTGCAAACAAAGCACGGTTGTACAAATGTTTGTTGAAAAGCAAGCCAGTAAAGTCATGAAAACAGATGGATAGGATCATAGATGCATTATTCATTTATATCCACTTCTAGGTCCTATTATTCTAGATCCTCTAGTATCTAGTGTCCAGTACTCTAAATAAGGTGGCTTACTGGGCTTATTGTTAATGATTGTTGTTGTCAGTGGCCTTTAACAGTCTGATTACTGCAGTATCGTGCCAGCATAAACATCAAATTATCATTTAATGGAATTGCTTTTGTTTGCTAATGTTAAAAGTAGTGTCATGTATGCACAACCCAGTAGGATAAGGATTTTGCTGGGAGTCTTCTCATTTCAGGTGCTGTAGTTTAATTCCAGTGTCAATATATCTTGAATTGCCAGGCACAAAATACTTGATTTTTCTTTTATCCCTTTTTAGAACAATAGAAATGTGGGGCTGCAAGGGTCTTTGAGAGTCACCTAGTCATCTCCCTTTGCCGATGCAGGATTAAGTATACCTAGATCATCTCTGACAGATATTTGGTGAACATTTGTTTTGTCTCATTAGGATGAGATCACCGAAATGAAGAAAAAACTGAAGATCATGACCCATCAGGTAGATCAGCTAAAAGAGGAGATCACAGCCAAAGAGGCAGCTCTTGTGAAAGTACATCTGGAACATCAGCGAATAGAAAAGGAAAAGGAAGCTCTGAAGGTAAGGCTTCTTGGTTGTGGGATGTTTGCCAGTACTCACTAGGAAGGAAAGGACATGGTTTCAAAGGTTCTGTCGTATTCCCTGGCCCATGGTAGTCACTTTGCTGAACTCTTTAAGAACTAAGGGTGATGAAGCACTGGAGTGGGTTACCTAGGGAGGTGACGGAATAGAGATTTTTAAGGTGCGGTTTGACAAAGCCCTGGCTGGGATGATTTAGTTGGGGTTGGTCCTACTCTGAGCAGGGGGTTGGACTAGATGACCTTCTGGGGTCCCTTCCAGCACTAATCTTTTATGATTCTATCTGTAATTGAAGTATAACTTTCAATAGCCTTTACAGGTATTATTTGTCTGAGTCTTCCATGTATGTGATGGAAGAATAGATCTTTTTGTTTCTCTGCACCTAAAAATATAGTTGTCAGATTCCTAGATTTCCTGTTGAGTGCTTAAATTCTCCCTCTTTCTCAAAAACCACAAACTGTGATAAGAAATGTAGGGTTTTATGGGTGCACTGATTGCATCATTCTCTGTATAGCTGGCCCTTAGAATAGGAATTATTATTATAGAATTATTATTGTTATAGAAATATTAATTAATTTGGGGAAATTCTCTGTCCTGTGTTATACAGGAGGTCAAACTAAATAATCACAATGGTCTCTTCTGGGCTTGGAATCTGACTCTATGACTACCAGTTTTGTTTCCTTTAACTTTTGTGTCTGTGGCTTTTGGTGCTAACACAATACTATCACAGTTCTCAGTCCTGTATTGCTGTGTAATTAGCAAACATAAGCATTCAGGGAATCAGGTAGTATCTTATAGTAGCTCACTCTGCTCAGAAAGAAACTTCATTATTGTGGGTTCTGTAAAGCAGCAAAACCTGTGTTAAATCAAAGGAAAGCAGCCCAGGGATCTCTGGTTCTTTTTCTCAGCACTGGCGGTAGCCACTCCTTGGATATATTATTACATATGTGTTGATAGCTCAGCCCAATTTACTCCTCTGTCCTAAGACTTAGAGTTAGTGAAACAGTGTCCATAGCAGGTTGTTTTTCTCTTCACTTAGTATCATAAAAAAAATCCCCCGCCAGTTTCCATAATGCTTTCTTTTCGTCAGTTTCTTGCTGTGGTCCAATGATTCCTGAGGTTTTCAGCCACTGTCAGCACATTACATTTATGACAGGATGTCAATAGAACTTGGTATAAAGGCGATTCCTCTACCTGTTCTGTCTCACAGTTGTTATATCAGTTACTGAGAAGCCAAACAGCACCTAATATTCTGCAGGCAGGCTTCTGCCTTAACTAGTCCCCAGTCCTGTCTTATCACCTCAGAATCATCCACCATCAGTTTGACAGCAATTTGATTGCTACACTGTTTTACCAACTCAGTTATTCACTAGCAAGTATGTCCATGGACTAGCATCATATTAGTGACTGGCTTTGGGGCTTGTGGTTTTTCACCTACATCTGCTGAATGCAAAGGTAAAGAACAGAGAGAGGAATGACTAGCATAGGCACAGAAGAGCCCATATATTTTTGTGGCACAAGGGCTTCAATTTGTCCTGTTTGCACTGATGTGAAGAAAGCACTGATGTGCCTGAAAAATTAGCTTGGGTGAAATTGTGTAACACGGAGGAGTAAGATTTACACAGGTGCTTTTCTGCAAATAACAGGTTTATGCTTGACATAGTAGCTATCAGAGATGTGTTACATATATGTACTCATGATGAGTGAACTTCACATGAGGACTGATCCAATGCCCATTGGACACAACAGGAGTCTTTCCATTGATTTCAGTATGTTTGGGATCCAGCCTGTGGTTCGAAGTGGTTTGGTTAATGTCCGGATGTTGAGAGATGTGTATCTGAAAACTATCAGATTCTTGACCCTGCAAAATTGAGTTGGAGATTCCACACGGATAGCCATTGCTGAGATTTCTAGCACTTGTGGTTCCAATCCCAGATAGAAAGCTCTTGGGAACAGCTTTCTTATGGTGTTGCAGCATTCCTGGTTCCAGTCCTAGCTGGAGATTGAATGTTAAAAGGGCCCCTTTCCTGAACATTTCATCTAAATAACACTCTGGTTTGAATTTGGTTCTAGATGTTGGCAAAGGTTCAAAGGGATTCTCAATTTTTTTTCAAAATGGGTTCTCCTGTTCCTAATAACTCTCTGGGCCAGATCCTTAGCTGGCTTCAGAGGAGCAGCACTGATTTACACCAGTTGAGGATCTGGCCCTTTATCTGCATATAACATAACCTTGTCTTGTTTCTCTTACCTTATGTACATAAGATCCCAATACTGTAGCTATTGAAACCACTAATTCCATCAGACTTCTGCTTGAGTTTGTAGGGCCATTGAGTGACTAGCAGTGGTTAGATTCTTTATTGTACCTGCCAGCCCAGATTTATATGTACTTAATGCATTTCACAGAGGGGATTTGTTTATGTAAGCATTTGCTGCCAATATCTAATGCCACATCTTGTTTACAACTTGTATTTTCTGTGACATAAGGAGAACGCTGAATTTTGATATATTAAAAAAATATTATACAGCATTGCCAAATGCATGAGCAATTTTACATTTGTAGACAGCTTTTACACACTGTTGATTGCATTTTAATGTAAAGTGGCTTACGTTTGTGTTCTGCTGATGGATTCTGATCAGCATCCAACACTGAGTATGAGAGATGTGAATGTTGCAGATATGGGAAAGTAAAAGTTTTATTAAAGAAAACAGAGTGGAACAAGATCCTTTATTATGATGATGAAATTGTTGTTTCTGTTGTCTTAAATTATTGCTGTTTCAGGCACATCCTTCATCACGTTCTGATTCCCTTCCTTTTGGATGATGCTCTTTCTTAAGAGTTACTTTGGGATCAGATCCTAGCTAAAGCATTTCTTTTCTTTGTGTCCAGGCTTAAGAGTTTTGAACCTGTACAAACAGCCCTCATTAAGGTAGCACCATTTTGACTATGGCTAATTGCCTAACAGTGCTAGACACCTCTTCAATAATCCAGCAAGACCTTATTACTCTTTCTCTGAATAAGTGTGTTGAATTTTAGTGCTTGTGACAATAAGATATAGACGTTGGTCAAGTCCCAGCTGTAGCACAGGTAGGTGGTTTGCAAGCTGTCTCCACACAGCTTTGCAGTGACGTATCACTCCTGATCAGTGGCAACCCCTGCTGTTCCAGTCTTCTCCCCCCCTCCCAACTCTGCTAAAGCACCTTTATTTTGCCTTTCAGAGCCTTCTGCCATTCCATGCCTGGCTGCCACACACTTTTGCCCAGGAGCCTTAATCCTGACCTGTGGCAACCCTTGTCATTCCACTCTTGTCCCTCTTCATATCTAATGTGCACAACTCTTCTGAATTGTATCAGGTTTTACAAGATGGATTCAATTCCTTTAGGCACTAGGATGAGATCCTCAAACTCGTGTTTACTTGCAACCTAAGCTAGTTTTGAATCCAAGTCTGCTGTGTTGTAACAGCAGAACAGCAGCTAGACACCTAACCCCTGCCATCCTACACATTTTTCCTTTATTTGCATTATATGAAGTGCCCCTGAAATACAGATCAAGACTTTACCATAAATATAGCAAAATCCTTCCAAATTTCTCCAATGTATAACATTCAATACAAAAATGTCTGACATGCTGTTTACACTCTTTCTTTATGACTTTTTGTGTGTTAGCTTGTATTTCTTATTTGCTCTTGAGAACTAGCAACATGTGCACAATACAGGAAACTAAATGAAAATACAAGGCTATCTCTAAACCCTAATCCTAAATTCCCAGGATTATGTAGGGGAAGTTGTTACTAAGTACAGTTTACCTGTATTCTTTGCTTCCGTCAGGCTGAGCTGCTTAAGATGAAACAACAAGCCCTGGAGACCAAACACTTTATTGAAAAACAGGAGGCAGAAGAGAGAAAACTCCTGAAAATTATTGCTGAGGCTGATGCCGAGAGGCTGAGGCAGAAGAAGGAATTAGACCAGGTAAGAACACCTAATTGAGAAGGAGCTTCTCCTTAACTGGCATTCCAACCTGCAGAAACAATCCTTTGTTCCCTTTCTTCCTCCCACCCCCTTTTTATGGAACAGATCCTCAGCTGGGGTAAATTGGGGTATAGAAATCAACCTGTTACTGTATTGATGTCAACTGAATGACTTGAATTTACATCACCCAGGGGTCTGATCTTACACTGGGGGGAGATATAGATCCTTGACAAGCTTTCATTGATAGATAATGAAATACATTTTGATGGAAGTGCTCTTGACTGATGAAGAAATTGGCCCTGGTGTTTTAAGTCTGACAATTTACAACTTAATATCTTGCCTTGTTCTGTGCGCCTAGGTTATCAGCGAGAGAGACATCCTGGGGTCACAGCTTGTTCGGCGCAATGATGAGTTGGCTCTGCTTTATGAAAAGATCAAAATCCAGCAGTCCATTCTAAACAAGGGGGAGACTCAGTACCGGCAGAGAATGGAAGACATCCGACTCCTCAAGCTGGAGATCAAGAAACTTCGGCGGGAGAAGGGAATACTTGGCAAGAGCGTGGCTAATGTGGAGGAACTCAGGTAGAAAGGCAGAATGAATAAATTTCACTAGTGGCTGCAGCCTTGACATTGCATTTGAGACACACGAGAAAGCTTGTTTTCACACATGGTAAAGATTTGTAGTGACAAACAAGGTACTCTGAAGGAGGGGTTTGCTTTATCTGACCTCAAACACTGACTAGTTTACATTCAAGAACCAATCAATCAGTAATTAGAAGAAATATGGAGGAAGAAGCAAAAAAAAAAAGAAAAAAAAAAAGATGCCTGGACCCAAAAGAATCCATATCCAAAATTCACCTTGGACTTGTGAGTTACTGGTGACATTACAAGCTTGACAGATAGCAGGAGAAAAGCTGTTCACAGTTCAGTGAGCTACTTAGTGGTGTCCAGGGCCCACATTAGTGGAACTGCTTTTTATTAGGCAATCCACAGAGAAAGGAGAACATTTGACATATTTATAACAAACCCCCATATGTTTTCGGTGTCCTGTCCTTCTAGATTTATATGTAGGTCTGATCGGTGAGAAAGATTTAGTTAAATTTTCATTGGAAGCTGTTTCTTTAAAAGCACAGTTTTATAGCCCCAGCCTGATTTATCTTCTCCTACTTTGACTTAATGTTTTCCTTCTTTTTTTTAACCTTATGGTACTTGAGGCATATTCTCTCCTGTTGGGAAAACATGGCCATTTGCTGTACAATGACTGAGGAACTTGTTAAAGAAACAGAGCTTTGTTTCCAGCAGGTAACCATGTCCCTAAGCCTGGAGATGGAGGGTGTGGTACTGCCCTCATTCACATTAATTTTACAATAATCCCTTTGGGTGAGATCCTTAGCTGGGGAAATAAAGCCTAACTTCATTGATTTCTATGGGGCTATGCTGATTTACCCCAGCTGAGATGCTGGCCCATTTACCAGTCCTGAGGCCAGTTTTGTTCAACATATTCATTAATGATCTGGAGGATGGGTTGGATTGCACCCTCAGCAAGTTTGCGGATGACACTAAGCTGGAGGGAGTGGTAGATATGCTGGAGGGCAGAGATAGGATACAGAGTGACCTAGACAAATTGGAGGATTGGGCCAAAAGAAATCTGATGAGGTTCAACAAGGACAAGTGCAGAGTACACCACTTAGGATGGAAGAATCCCATGCACTGCTACAGACTGGGGACTGACTGGCTAGGCAGCAGTTCTGCAGAAATGGACCTGGGGTTATAGTGGATGAGAAGCTGGATATGAGTCAGCAGTGTGCCCTTTTTGCCAAGAAGGCTAATGGCATATTGAGCTGCATTAGTGGGAGCATTGCCAGCAGATCGAGGGAAGTGATTATTCCCCTCTGTTTGTCACTGGTATTTGGAGTATTGTGTCCAATTTTGGGCCCACCACTACAGAAAGGATGTGGACAAATTGGAGAGAGCCCAGTGGAGGGCAACAAAAATGATTACGTGGCTGGAGAACATGGCTTACGAGGAGAGGCTGAGGGAACTGGGCTTGTTTAGTCTGCGGTGGGGAGCGGGGGGATTTGATAGCAGCCTTCAACTACCTGAAATGGGGTTCCAGGGAGGATGTAGCTAGGCTGTTCTCAATGGTAGTAGATGACAGAACAAGGATCAATGGTCTCAAAGTTGCAGTGGGAGAGGTCTAGGTTGGATATTAGGAAAAACCTTTTCCCTAGGAGGGTGGTGAAGCACTGGAATGGGTTACCTAGGGAGGTGGTGGAATCTCCATCCTTAGAGGTTTAAAGGCCTGGCTTGACAAAGCCCTGGCTGGGATGATTTAGTTGGGGTTGGTCCTGCTTTGAGCAGGGGTTGGACTAGATGACCTCCTGAGGTCCCTCCCAACCCTCATCTTCTATGATTCTGGGATTTTATGACTAGTCAAGTTATACTAGTTTTGGAGAACCAGGCCCAGAATATTAACAGTGGTGGCTCACATTTACTGACTGCAAATAAAGGTGGGGTTAGAGTCTGCTGCCCAAATGCATTGGACTAGAAGCCTGTTCCTGTACTGAAAAGTAAGGAATCTGTTGACATATGGTGTGATGCCTTCCATTATGGTTGAATCAATTCTTGCTAACCACAGCAGCAAGTCCACACTTTAATGAACTCCCAAACTGTTACTGAAACTGCCAGCTGAAGGAGTCCTAATTAGATTTAACCCACTTCTGCTATAAGCTTTCTTGACTTGACAATAGGCGATGCCTTTTTCCTTTCCCCCCACACCATCCAAACCTATACTCAGGAGATGAGAACCTTGCAGCATCAGGATTTTCCAAACAGGCAACCAAATTTAGCCTAGGATTTTGAAGCTTCAGAGGTGGAAATTCACTGGCGGAGTGCAAGGTGGGAAGGCAAGGCAGCCATTATCTCCCCTTTGCTGGGTGGCGGAGAGTTGCAGGGGCCCAGCCCTGCGATGGATGTGGCCATGGACATAGTATGGGCAGGGCTACTGGAGAATGTACTGATTCAGCATGTACACACAACAGCCTTGATTGCCAAAGTTCCTAGGGGGTGCTTAGTGAATATTAAATCAGCCACTGGTTAGTGGTGAATGACTTCTGGAGCATGTGGGTGAGGTTAGAACGGGGAGGTGTAAATTCTTCTTTGAGTGAGTGCACGTCTGCTCCTCTTGTGCACGCATGCAACACATCTCAAAGGACAAAAGTTAAAATATGGGTAAGTAACTGTCTTTTACATCTCCCTATGCCAGCTGCAGTAAATCCATCCAGACAGTTGTGTATTAAACTGTTTGGTGACATGGGAATCACACAGTAAAGGCTACAACTGTGCCTTTGTAATAAGGAAAAATTATATGATTAATTTTCAATGTAGATATTTAAGTCAAGGAGGCTTTACTATTGCATGTGATAGAAGCGGATGGGTAATAATAATATGCCCACTATACAGGCCCTCCAGACCTTTATCCTCTACTTCACTGCAGCTCACAAGCTGCTGGGTTAGAATGCAGTTTGAAACTAGTGCTGAGTGACTTGATCTCTACACCACAGGCAGCTAGGTATTGGGGTAACAAATTGCCTGGCCTGCTTACAGCTGCCCTCTGTACTTCCAGAATCCTGTGTGTTGGGAGTATCAGCGACATGTTCAGTTTACAGTGTGTATGTGTGTCACAGTGTCAGTATGTTCTGAGCCCTTCAAGGACACATAGTGAGAGACTCTGACTAAGAACCAAACTTGGGTTTCCTGCAGTGTAGTGACCACTAGGCTGGACCATAATTATCTGTTTTCTTAACTGGACTTAGATGCCCCATCTCATATTTCCTTCCTCAGAACAGTCTGAAGTGTGGCCTTTGATGAATACTGTGGACCATGTGTGATCCCTATGGGATGAAATGCTTAAGTCAGAGGCTATGGTACACACTGACGGCGGCAAATTTGCTGCTGTCAGATTGGTTTTTCTCGTTCAATTGAATGGCAGTGAAGACATGCTCAATCGATCCAGAAGTCGATCTAATAAAACCACTTCCCAAAAAGCGTAGTGCACATTTCCCGTCAGTGCAGCGCAGTGGAGACGACGTGCTAAAGGGAAGTTATGAAGTCGACGGGAGTTACGCAAGCTACTCTGTGTAGCTTGCGTAACTCCTGTCGACTGCTGCCAAATTTTGCTGGCAGTGTAGACCTGCCCAGAATCAAGTTATTGGGCTCAGTGCAGGGGTAACTGGGTAAAATTCTATGGCCTATGGTAAGCAGGAAGTCAGACTAGAGGATCCAATTATCCTGTCTAGCTGTAAATCTATGAAATATCTAGAAAAATTCCAGGCATTGAAATCTGTTAAATTGAGAAATAGTGGGAAGTGGTGAAAAGCCTGCCCTTGAATCATTAAGACTAGATGAAGCAATAGAAAATATATTGTGGGGAACAACCATGCAGTGGAATGGGGAGGATGATTGGTTAACACATGAGTCTCTTCCATTGCTAATGATCCTGCGTGTAAGAAAATGAAGAGTTAATGCTAATGCTGATGTTTGGTTTCTTTGTGAAAGGTCATGGGTTTTTTGTTTCTTTTTGTCCTGAACTTAAGGCAGGAGGTTTATCACATGCAGAAGGAGCTACTGAAGGAACGAACTCGATGCAGAGCCTTAGAGGAGGAGCTGGAGAACCCTATGAATGTTCACAGATGGAGAAAATTGGAGGTAGCATTTTAGCATAACATTATCACGAGCACCAAAAATGCCCTATTTCCAAATCAATAGCATAGCACAAAGCGTATTTTGTTTAATGTTATGCAAATTGGCATTTAGAGGGGCAGACAGACGGAAATTTCCATAGTCCCAATGGTGGTTAACTGCTGAATGGCTTCTTCACACAATGCAATCAGTGTTATTTTTGTGTTGCTTCCTTAATGTACAATTGCAAATGGCTTTGCTAAAGAGGATAGGGAGGTCTTGAGTTCAGATTTGAAGGAAAATGACTCATTAGCAGGGATGAACAGAGAGATGGGTCCAGTGAAGGTGTGACCCTCCCTTCACTCAGTATGGAAAGTTGTGTGGGACAGAAATTAGAGGGGCTAGGATGAGAGGAGGGGATGCAACAGACGGACAGGGAGTGGGTGGATATGAGGTCAGAGAAGTAAGTGATTGGTATGGAGAAGAACAGGCAGCCAACTATATAATGGTGAGTTTCCAGTGCAAACCATTGTGGGTAGCACAATGTAAATTGTTATGTGAGCAGCGAGTCTAAATTTTCCCAATATCCAACCCTGCGAAATGAAGACAAAAAACCCCCAACCTGTTAAGCATAAACCAAATATATGAGCATCAATTGACACCATTGGGTATTTCTTAGACTAAGTCAGAGCCAGCTGAGATCTCTTTTGCACATGCCCGATCTCCGATCTGATGCCCAGGGTTGCTTAGCTGCCCTCGTAAATGAGCGATAACACGCTAACCCCCGAAGAAGCGCATTTGAAGGTTTTGGCTGTGCCAGCTAATATGATAGTTAATTTCTGATCTTTCAGAGCTGAGTTTAAAGCTGCACAGTGTGCTGACCTTTCCTCATGGAAAGGAGATAAAAAAAAGGATGCTGAAGTGCGCTGAGGAGATCTAAGCACAATCTCCAGTAGTTCCAGATAAAAATGGGAAATCAGGCCATTCAAAAAATCAGATGGTAGGAGACTGGATGCATCAGGGGACTGATAATGGGAGATGAAGCCTTTCAATTCTAGGTCACTGGTTTGGATCTGGAACACTGAAAGGCCAGCAGATAGTAACCATATGAAATGATTTTGATGGGGTCTCAATCCAATTCCTTATGAACAAACATCCCTGTGACAAATGATACCACTACAGTTGTCATGAATTTGCAGCATGTTTGGCAGTGTCCTAAGAAGGACCGTCAGGGACTGAATGGATCCAGGGGCCTGAACTCCCTTTATTATTCCTTAAAAAACTGAACATAAGAATGGCCATACTGAGTGAGTGAGACCAATGGTCCATCTAGCCAAACATCCTGTCTTCTGACAGTGGCCAATGCCAGGTGCTTCAGAGGGAATGAACAGAACAGGCAATCATCAAGTGATCCATCCCCTGTCGTCCACTCCCAGCTTCTGGCAAACAGAGGCTAGGAACACTCAGAGCATGGTGTTGCATGCATGCCCACGGCAGGGATGCATCTGGGCAGAGACACATGAGTGCAAGGAGGATAAAGACACATGAGTGCAAGGGATAAACGGGGCTGAGGCATGTGAGTGCAAGAAGGGAAAAATGTGGACAAAGCTTGTTCTGCTTTTCCCTGTGCTGCACACATTCAATGGCTAGAGAACTCCCAGTATAGTGGCTACACTCTGCTCCCTTTATAAGCACTCGATTCAGTTTAAAAATGAGATGCCATAAATAGGGGAGCTTTAAAGACTCAGAATATTTATGTAGGGGGACGGTCCTCCAGAATCAACTCCGCCACTCCCAAAAGACAATGTTTCAGTGTCCCTCCCTCTGGTTCAAGAGGACAGGATCTAGCTCCCCTCTGGAACTCCTCTTTGTCTGGGTTCTTATATGCATCCATCAGCACGGTTCCTGAATGCCTGTGCTGCTCCACATATGTCACTCAAGGCTTCTGCTAAAAAACGAAGTACTAATCTCCTCTTCTCCCTCCCCTGGACAAGCTGCATGTGCAGATATCTCAGCCTTGCCATTTTGGATTTAGCTGCTGGGATGCCCCATCACAAAGTTTGTTTTGAAAGGGACTCTCCAGGTTGGGGGTCATAAACGTCAGCCTCCCATGGCAGATCTCCCATACTGAGGGCCTGACCTTCAGAAGGATTGCTTGTATGCCTGTGCTTTTCAACCAAGTCATGCTGCTACTGGGGTAAAAGAGGAACCCAGACGTTCAGATTTCATTCAGTTTTATGGGATACACAGTAAGGACACAGAAATATCCGATTATAAGCAAGAGGCATAGACTGCTAGGTATAGGTTGTACTGATCTACTTTAAAGAATAATGTTCTTCTTGAATAGGCCAGTGACCCAAGTACCTATGAATTGATACAGAAGATACACACGCTGCAGAAACGGCTCATCAGTAAGACAGAAGAAGTGGTTGAGAAAGAATTGCTCCTCCAGGTACCGTAGCATCATCTCTGTTTTCAGTATCTCTGCCTAGCATATTTGTTCTGCCCTGCATATGTAGACTGATTAGGTAAGCTCCCAGTTAGTTGTTAGGATGCCTTACTTTCCTCTGAATTATAGAATTTGCTTGTTCTCTTGCATTTCCCTTAGATAGTGGTAGATGGCAGCACTCACTCACACATAGAGAACAAATATCACCTGATAAGTTGCTTTTTATACCTCAATCACTGATATCTGGATAACTCTGGAAAATAAAACAAAAGGTTTGATTTATTTTATTTTGTCACCAAAAACCAATAAAAATAAAATCAAAATAATCAAAATAATATCTTCTTCAGTGTCCTGGTAATGACAGACATGATCAAAATGCCTGACCAAGGAAATTATATTTACTAAAGCTGATCTATTGATTTATAGGCATTCATCATCACAATATCAGAATTCCTTACTAAATTACCACAACGCCACTGAACCATACACACAAACTGAAATGGTGCTAGAAGGGAAAGTGGGGCAAGTCCCCTTTCAGTAGGGGTTCTTCCTGCCGACATAGATGGAGAATCTCACTCTGACTTAGTTGATTAGGGGCAGGAGATCCTCAACTTCCTCTGGCTAGTGATTGGGGACTGGGAGATTCTCCAGCCCCCAACTACAGGGATCAAGAAGAAGAGAGGTTGTTGTATTGCTTTCCTGATGGAGCTGCATATGGGGCTGAGGGCAGGGTTACTCTACCAGCATTCATGCACCTTCGCAAATAGAGCACCTCGACTGGAAGTAAAGAGAGGAACCAGATCCTGATTAAGGTTTAAGACTGTAGGAAACAAGCAGCACCAAAACTCCTTACTGTGGAGCCTTTTTCCTCTCTCCCTTTGGCCTTACTTATTGCATTTACTCTGTAGCCACTGTGTGCAGCCAGATACGGAACACACCTATCCCATATGGTCCTACCATACATATTTTAATCTGAATAAAGCCCCTTGTGTTTAAAGATATTTGACATTTTTCCACCTTTAGTTATTGTTCCAAATTGCCCTGGTCTCCCAGGAACTGCTCTGCCATTGCGGGAAGAAATGAAAGTTTTGTTGATTCCTGTCACCAACAGAATCTTTTTTTTTTATGCTTCTGTGGGTGGAAGGTGATAACATGGAAACAAACAGGTCCCTTTATGCCAGAACTGTAAATACTATGGGCAGACTCACCATTTCCAAACAGAGGTGAATTTTTATGGGTCTTTTGTTGCATTCAGGTCAGGTCATTTCTGGGCCCTTGAGGGAAAGTGAGAATTCTTGATGTTTTGATGTTTTCCTATTAATCTTTGGAATGCTCTAAACTGGAGACTAGTAGATTGGTGGAGCTATGATGCTGGTTCAGATAACCACGCTGTTTTTTGTATACTAAGGATGTGTTGAACACAGTGAGTTTTGTAAGTGTTCTGGGGGTGCATGCTGGGTGCTTTGGATGTGTTTAGATCAAATAATAAGAACAAAAATGGAGTCACACATGGTGTGGTGGGAGCTGTGTGGGTCAGGCATTGAACACAGTATAAAACACTGGTATTTGGAAACATCCCTTTTTTCTGGAAATGGCTGAGCCCGTTACAGGTACGGTTTGGAGATTGTTCATTTTGTCACATTCTCACAGCAGAACCATAACATTTGCACAAGAAAAATAATTGCTATCTGCATCATACATACGCCAGCTCTGCCTTCCATCCATTACTCCAGCCTTTTTTGTTGTTGTGAATAATATTAAAAAAATCACACAGAGCAGTGAGTGAGGAATCACTTTTAGGATCAGATGGGCACATTGATGGGAATATTCTTGATTAAGGACCACAGAATATGGATCCATGTAAAAAGCTACCTATTTACTCATCAGATTTGTTCCTGATATGTATTTGGTCATGTCAACTTACTTTAGCATCTATAATATGTTTTCATTACTTTTTACTCCTGTTAGCTCTGCAAAAACAATGCACCTATGAGAGAGTGCGCTACATTCCATTCTGGCTTATTCATCATCAACAGAAAAATTAACTACATTTCAAACGGAGAATCTTTATAGCTGGTGATATATGAGCCAGGAAGAAACCAGCTTGACTCTCAGATGCCAGACTCTCAGTAAACAAAACCACCTTTTTAAACCTGTCGTCTAAGTAGATTTACTCTGTAAATCAACCACTGAGAGGTAATACATATGAAGCATCACATTGCCATTTTTCGAGCCATTTTTCAGAGAACTGCACTTTAAGTGACGAATGGAAAAATGCTTCTGTGTGTTAAATTATTAACTCCTTTCCTCTTTTTGTCTTACACATAACCTGCAGCCACCTTACCTTGGGCTGTAATTCATCAGATCTCACATGCCAGGCAGGGATGAACTGCATGAGGTCTTGGATGGTAGATCTTTAAAGAAAACACAAGTGTTGCTGGAAATAACATTGGCGATTCAGTAGGTGGTGTTTCTCCCTATGACTCAGTGCTCTAGCTAGGTCTGCTGTGCTGATGAAGAACACTGTTTCAAAATTCAGATGCAAAACCAAGGTCCTAACCACCTTAAAGATCTCATGCCATTTTCACCACGAATATGACCTGTTATCTCAGGTTTAGCCGACTTCCAAATTTGAGTCATTACCTTCTTTTCACCTACATTCCTCTTGCAGTTTCAACAAGATATATTATTTTTCAACCCTGTCTTCAACTATCATGTATAGTATTGCGGTGCTCTGTGAAAAATGCTGGCGCATGTCACCCCAGAGATTTCAGTGGTGGTCTTTGTGAACATATGTACTGTAGTATATAAAATATTTTGGATCCTTCAGGGCAAAAGGTACTTTCTAGCCATGAGATATTATTATTATGGCAGAGATGCTCTGGAGAGTGAATCATAAATAATTATTTAAAATGTATTTGCTCATTTTGTGTGTATGGGGCAAGTTTGTCACATGTATGGAGCTTAATTGCATAATGAACAATGACTTGCAGTAAATGCACAAAGTAACCAAATTACCTTGTTGGGATTATGATTAGTGTGGCTTTAGGAAAATGTCCCATTAGAAGTGAATTACGTTCTGCTTTATTTGTTTAAAGTCTAGTTCTGTCTCTTCAAAGTGAACTCATTCTCTAATTTGATTTCATGTCTGACTGGCTAAAAGTCTGGTTTATTTAACCACAGGCCTCTATAAACTCCATAATGGGGGAAGATTCATGTTATGTCTCAGTTGTCAATTATCTTCTCTACAGATTGGTCATAAGCATAAGCGGGTGTATGCAGCATATGGACATTCATAGACTCAGCAAGAGTCTTTTCTCCCAGTGCTCGTTTGCTTTGTATCTGTAATAGTTTGTTAGAGTTAATAGTTAGCAGGGAAGAGTGTGATAGTCCAGGGGCCGGGGCATGACTCAATCCCCTGGATTCAAACCATACGTGGAGTGCAAGAAACACATGCCAAGGAGTGACCCGCACTCCATGTGCCTCAAGTGTCTCGGGAGGCTCACCAGAAAGACCGGTGCAAGATCTGCAAGGGATTCCGTCCTCGCACCCAGAAGGAGAGGAGCCAGAGGTTGAAGTTCCTCCTGATGGAGGCAGCTCTTTGACCATCTCTGAATTCTTTGGATCCAGCGCCCAGTGCATTGGCCAGAAGTGCCCCAACCTCTGTCCATGACCCGATGCCGAGGAAGGACTCAGGTATTCGAGACCCTCGGCACCATAAGGAGTCGCTGGTACCGAGAGTGGAAAGTGCTCAGCACTGCTCACATTCACCGGTTCCCAGGAAGAAGCACAAGAAATCGGACGGGTCACTCGCCCACCCCAAAATCTGTGGGGCTCAAGGGAGATAGTGCAGTGAGACCCACGCCGGGCCACTCAAGCACTACTTCCAGAACCATGGAACCGTCGACTCTGGTCTTGGGAAGGGGTACGTTGAGTCTGGTGCCAACCACTCCTCCCTCCAGGGAGCTGGATGAGGTGTCGCATTGCACAGAGCCTGGAAATCCAAGTTGAGGAGGTTGCCGAAGGGGAATCAGACCATACGATGGATATATTGTCCCCATTGGGGCCATCGAGGGTGGCCTTGCAATTAATAAAAACTGTTGATAAGAACATGAAATCAGTTTGGCAAACCCCTTCTTCCATTCCCCCAACTGCACAGAGGGCTGAGCGCAAGTACTTTGTCCCATCTAAGGGTTACAAGTACCTGTACACCCACCCTTCCCTGGGTTCCCTGGTCGTAGTGGCTGCGAATGATAGGGAAAGGCAGGGCAGCCAAGGCCCCACACCTAGAACCAAGGAGGCCAAGAAAATGGACCTATTCTGCAAGAAGGTGTATTCCATCGGGGGCCTGCAGCTTCTGGTGGCAAACCAACAGGTTGTCCTGAGCAGACGCTCCTTTAATACCTGCGGGTCTATCCAAAAGTTCATGGAGTCTATTCCTGCCGGCTTTAAGAAGGAATTTGTGGCCCTCATGGAGGAGGGCAAAACGACAGCAAAGGCGTTGTTATAGGGGGCCTTAGATGCAGCAGATGCAGTGGCCCAGACTGTGGCCTCGGGGGTATCTATACATCACAACTCTTGGTTGCAGACATCGGGCCTTCCTCATGAGGTCCAACAAACTGTGCAGGACCTACCCTTTAAGGGCCAGTCTCTGTTTTCTGATCAAACCAATGCAAAATTGCACAGTTTGAAAGACTCCAGGGCTACTCTTAAGTTACTGGGACTACACATGCCGGCGATACAGAGGGGACACTTCAGGCCACAGCCTCTCCCCCAAGTTTTACCAGCCACATCAGAGACAGGACTCCAATCACAGGAGAGGAAGAAACAATAATAATAATAGAAGGAGGCCCTACCAGTCCCCATTGAGTAGAAACAAGAGGCCAGCAAAGCATCCCCCAGGCCCAAAACAAAACTTGAGGGTGCGTCTGAGGACGGCATAGCAGTTCAGAGCTCGGATCCTTAACCCCTACTATTTTTGAACTGTTTATGCCATTTCGACCATGTGTGAACCCAAATTACGTCAGACAGGTGGGTCCTACATATGGTAAAACTGGGATACTCTATCCAGTTCCTCTCCCTCCCACCCTTATGCCCCCCCCCCCATTCCCCATCCCTCTTCATGGACCCTTCTTATGAGCAACTTCTAATTCAAGAAATTCAGCAGCTTCTGGAAGTGGGAGCAGTGGAAGAAGTTCCCATGGAGTTAAGGGGAAAGTGTTTTTATTCTCGGTATTTCCTAATTCTGAAAGCCAAGGGTGGTCTCAGGCCCATCCTAGACCTAAGGAACCGCAACTAGTTCATAAAGAAGCTGAGATTTCACATGGTCTCCCTGGCATTTATCATCCCTTCCCTGGATCCAGGAGATTGATATACCAACCTCGACCTCAAGGATGCATACTTCCATGTGTTGATAGCCCGGAGACACAGACGTTTTCTCAGATTCATGGTCTGCAGTCACCATTACCAATTCGCGGTGCTCTTGTTTGGCCTCTTGACCACTCCCAGGGTTTTCATGAAATGCATGGCAGTGGAGGTTGCCTTCCTCAGGAAGCGGGGGATACAGGTCTTCCCGTATCTGGACGACTGACTGATCAAAGGGAAGTCCAGACAACAGGTAGAATCAGACATAGCGTTCATAAAGTTAACATTCACTCGCTTAGGCCTATTGGTCAACACCCAAAAGTCCTCGCCCCCACAGAGAGGATAGAATTCATAGGGGGTGGTTCTTGATTCAAGGAAGTCCAGAGCATTCTTACCAGGCTCTAGTTTTCACAATATCCTGTCCAACACAGACGAGTGAAACCACCACCATGTGGTCATGGTCAGAAACTGTCTAAGACTGTTGGGACACCTGGCAGCCTGCACTTGGGTGGTTTGGTATGCCAAGCTGCATCTCAGGCCATTGCAGACCTGGCTGGCTTCAGTCTACCGCCCCTCTTGGGATTGTATAGACAAGGTGGTGTTGATCCTGACGTCAGTGTTAATGTCACTTAGTTGGTGGCTAGACCGGGAAGTAGTCTGTGCAGGAATCCCCTTCTTGTGACACTACCGTGACACTAGTAACCGATGCCTCGGACGTGGGTTGGGGAGCCCATGTAGGCCAGATGAGAACTCAGGGCCAGTGGTCTCAAAGGGGCCTATTGGCCCATATCAATATGAGAGAGTTGAGAGCAGTTTGGTTAGTGTGTCAAGCCTTCAAGGATCATCTGGTGGGCATTGCAGTAAAAACAGACAACACGACTGCGATGTTTTATATAAACAAACGGGGATGCATGCTCCTCTCCACTGTGTCAAGAAGCCCTTGATCTGTGGCTCTTCTGTATAACTCACGACATCTATTTAGAAGCGTCCTACCTTCCTGGGTCTCAGAATGTGTTAGCGGACTTCCTCAGCAGGTCAATAGCGGCTCACGAGTGGTCTCTACTCCCAGACGTGGCGAACAACATCTTCCAGAGATGGGAAATTCCCCAAATAGACCTGTTTGTGACAAGGTCCAACAGGAAATTCAGGAAATTTTGTTCGTTCCAAGGTCACAGTCGAGGCTCGATAGTGGACACCTTCCTCATTCCCTGGTTAGGTTACCTGTATTATGCTTTTCACCAATCCTGTTGATACACAAGGTCCATCTGAAAGTGAAGAAAGACAAGGCGATGATTTTATCCTGATTGCCCCAGTGTGGCCACGCCAGCATTGGATCACCACGTTGCTCGAGCTCACCGTAGAGACCCCTTTCAGTCTCCCATTGCTCCCAGATCTGATCACCCAGGATCAGGATTGCCTTTGTCACCCGAACTTACAATCTCTTCATTTCATGGCTTGGAAGCTCCGTGGCTAAAACAGCAGGAGTTGCAATGTTCAGAACAAGTCTGGGAGATTCTAATGGATAGTAGGAAACCTTCCACAAGAGCTACCTATGAGGTGAAGTGGAATTTATTTTCCCTCTGGTCCCAGCAGATAGGAGTTTCCCCGGAGTTTTCATCTATGCCGCTGATCCTGGACTATCTCTTGCACCTTAAGCATCAAGAGCTTACTGTATCCCCACTGAAAGTCCATCTAGCGGCAATCTCGGTGTTCCATCTATAGGTGGAGGGCCATTCAGTCTTCTCAAAGCACACAGTGAGCTGTTTTCTCGTGGGTCTCGACTGATTGTTTCCCCAAACTTGTCAGCCGGTTTCTCAATGGGACCTTAATTTGGTATTGACTGCACTGATGAGACCACTGTTTGAACCATTGATGACATGCTTCCTCTTGTACTTGTCATGGAAAGTGGCCTTCCTGGTAGCCATTACATTGGCTAGGATGGTGTTAGAGCTGAAGGCTTTGACTTCGGAGCCTCTCTACATGGTGTTTTTCAAGGACAAGGTTCATCTACGACCACACCCGGCGTTCATCTCAAAGGTAGTCTCTCAGTTTCACTTTAATCAGGACGTTTTCCTCCCAGTTTTCTTCCTTAAGCTGCATACTAGCGACCGTGAGCGAAGCCCTCATTCACTCAACATTAGGAGAGCTTTGGCCTTCTACATAGAGAGAACGAAGCCTTTTCAGAAGACCACCCCCCCAGCTCTTTGTGGCCGTGACGGACAGAATGAAAGGCCATTCGGTCTCCTCCCAGACAATTTCATCGTGGATTACATCAGGTATTAGGACCTGTTATGAGCTGGCAAAAGTACCAGCCCCTATTTTGACAGCCCACTCGACAAGAGCCCAGGCGACCACGGGGGCCTTTATAGCCCAGGTCCTGATCCAAGATATTTGCAGGGCAGCAAGGTGGTCTTCTGTTCCTACTTTTGCAGTGCACTACGCCATCACCCAACAAGCCACAGAGGATGCAGCAGTAGGCAGAGTGGTCCTGCAGTCAGTTCTACATTGAACTCCAATCCCGCCTCCTAAAGGACTGCTTGTGAGCCTCCTAATTGGAACTGATATGAGCAAGCACTCGAAGAATAGATGGTTACTAATTTTCTGTGACTGTTGTTCTTTGAGATGTGTTGCTCATGTCCATTCCAAACCCGCCTGCCTACCCTTCTGTCGGAGTCTCTCAGCAAGAAGGAACTGGGGAGGCGGAGGATCGGCAGGCCCTTATATGAAGCACGACTCCAGGGGGTTATAGAGCCGACCCTACGGCTAATTGGAATGGACATGAGCAACACATCTCGAAGAACAACAGTTACAGAAGGTCAGTAACTGTCTTTTACATGCAAGGTAGATAGGCGTAGCTGGGGAATTTTTGACAAAAGATAATCTGTTTAGATAAAAACTCCTGCAATTCATTTCAGGAAATTATTCATTATGGAATCCCTAAAAATCTCTTTTAACCTACAATAAATGGACTTTCTAGGTTCATAGATTCTATTGCCAGAAGGGACCCTTGTGATCTAGTCTGACTTCTGCATAACTGGGACCAAAGAGCTCCTCCCACAATAATTCCTAGAGCAGATCTTTTCTAAAAACATCCAATCTTGATTTAAAAATTGCCAGTGATCGAGAATCCACCATGACCCTGGGTATATTGTTCCAATGGTTAATTACCCTCATTGTTAATGATTTCCACCTTATCTCCAATCTGAATTTGTCTAGCTTCAACTTCCAGCAACTGGATCATATGATACCTTTTTTCTACTTTCATATTACTATGCGTATGACTTGTAGATCACTGTCTCTCTGTCTTCTCATCTGCAGAGAGTCTTTAGGTTGGATCAGTGTTTCAAACTCAATGAAACTTACAGGCCCAGTTCAGCTACCAATGTGCCAAGCACAAAGAAAGGAAAAGAAAAAGGATGTCACAAGGAAAGAACCTGAAAAAATGCTCCTGAAGGATGAGTCAATATATGAAGTACCTACAGATGTTACTTTATATACTGCACTGGTGATTCCTGTTCAAGTCAGGTCCAAGGCATTAGATGAAATTAATTTGACCTCAATAGGTCAGGAGGCTGCTATGCACCAAAACGTCTGTATCGGTAATTAGACATTTGCTATTGGTCTTTGGCTAGAAGTGTTCCAGCGCCGGAGTTCACAGACTTTATTTTTTATTTTAAGAAAGAATGGTGTTTGGTTTTGAGTCCAAGTCTAGATCACTGGTACCTTGGCTAAGGCAGTTCTGAGACTTGTTTCAGTATGCTGTCTGCTACATGTACAACAGGGGAAGCGAATTTCTTCATCGTTGCTAGCTCCCACTTGCAAAGCCAACAGATAAACAATGTGCCTGACACTTCACCATATTACTCCAGCATTACATTAGTGTAACTGCAACTCCCCCTCCGAAAAATTATCCTTCCCTTGTACAGCTCCTTTGTGATGTACAAAGCTATCTGCTTAAGAAGATTTTTCCATCCAAAAAATAAAAAGGAGGGATTTTTTACATAGATTTTTATACATCATGGCCTACTCTGCTTCTGTTTTCTGGGGGACTTTGACATCCTCTGACTGGAGAACTGGACTGTAACATCACATCTGGAGGTTGAAGCCCGATCTGCAACTCTTGCAGCCCTCAATTAAGGGGGAGGGTATACGGAGTCTGGGGGTATGTCTACATTGCAAATTAAGGTGTAATTGAAGCACAGGTAGGCATATACCTATGCAAGCTTTATTCTAGCTAGTGCGGGTAACAATAATAGTGCAGCTGTGGCGGAATGAGCTTCAGCACACACTAGCCTTCCTATTACAAGCTTGCTGGGGACCCTAGGTATGTATTTGGGTTGCTGTGCAAGCCTACGTTGAAGTCTGTGCCACTACACCTTCACTGCTATTGTTACCTGTGCTAGCCAGGTATGCCTAGCCACGCTGCAATTACACCTTCATTTGCAGTGTAGACATAGCCTTAAGCCTTGTCTACACTTAAAAGGTTTGCCAGCATATCTGTACCAGCAAATCCTCCTAGTGAAGTTTATATTGGCAAACGCATCCCTGACACAGTCCTTCTGGCAGTATATCTTATACCAGCTCCCTGAGTGAAATAAGCAATGCTGGCAGAAGGACTTTTTTTTTGCTGGTGTAACTGCATCTACATTATGGCTTCTGACATCGTAGCTACGTTGGCAAAAAAAATCGCACCCTATCTGACATAGCTATGCTGGCAAAACTTTAAGTGTAGACAAAGCCTTAGGGTTGATCAAATGTTTCTAATGTAAAAAACAAGCAGAAAAATACTTTCCTCCACCCCCCTTTGAAAAAGCAGAACATTGAGGCTGTCTTTAAGCAACATGAGGAGCCAGGAAAGAGCACGAGCACATGGAGCTGGATTCTCAACTCTGTGATTCCAGCTCTAAGCCAGTTGTGCGGCTGGCGGCGAAGTTACACTGATGTACGGCTGGAGTAGTACAGTGGAGTATCAAACTGTAGTGTTCGGTATTTTTATCTCGGTGGCGGAATGGAGCACACTGGCAAAAGGATGTCAAAAGTGCTTATTTATTACATGAGATAGCATAAGAAAGACAGGAGCGGGAGTCCTTTACCATACAGGAACTGAAGCTCCGGCACAAGTCTTAAGGTGAAAAGTACAATGAAAGTACAATTAACCACAAGGATATAAAGTAGCATGAGGTAGCATAAGAAAGACAGGAGCGGGAGTCCTTTACCATACAGGAACTGAAGCTCCGGCACAAGTCTTAAGATGAAAAGTACAATGAAAGTACAATTAACCACAAGGATATAAAGTAGCAACTTATAGGCACAGGACTTATTATTATCATAAGCTGAGCAACTGCAGCAGCAGCTGCAGTTAGTGAACAGAGAAGTGAACCTTAAGCAAGGAAGAGACCTGCCAAGAGGATACCTACAGCAATATACTCCTGAGGGCCCATCGATGTAAGAGAGCTAGCCTTATCTAAACGTGTGCAGGGACGCTTACCACTTGCAAGAACGAGGGAAACCCGTACTTCGTTCTGATAAGCGAGTAGCGTACGGGAACCGCCTTGACCGAGTCATCCGCTAGCGCTTCCACGGATCCACGGAGAGTCTCAGCTTGGGGAGGCTCTCGGGGGGTTGATATACCCCTTTTCCCCCCTCACCTTGCAGCAAACCTTACCCAGTAATACATGACGTATATCTCAATCCCAGTAGGGATTGGGCCTTAACACTTAGTTGCTATTAGTCTATTGGTAGTTAGCTAGGGACCTTCTGGAATAAAGTGACGTTAGTTGTTTACTTCAAAAAGAACTCAGCCATAGTCTTACTTCCCCTTTATTATTACTAAAATAGGGACCTTTTAGCTTATCAAGCGTTAGCAAATGTCTGTGGTCATCTCAGGATGCTCCAGACCCCAAGGCACTTCCTCCTCTGGCCTAAGGTCGGGCAGAGGGCAGCGTCTGGGTTCTGCTCCTGAGAGGTCTTAACTCTTGCTTTTCTGGCTTAGCATTGCTTTTAGGGCCTTGCTCTTGTCAAACTATAATGATTTCGCGTTACAAAGTCTTGCACGCCCTAACACAAACACATTGTTTGTCTTTTGGCTTTGCAGTTGGGAGCTAGTAGCCTCAAAGAAATTTACACAGACACACACACACATTCAGAATTGCCTTGGCCAAGGTCCCAGTGATCTAGACTTGGATCAAAAGAGAGCACCATTCTTTCTTAAAATGAAGAATAACTTCTCATGAGCTCCTGCTCTGGAACACTTCTAGTCAAAGGCCAACAGCAAACATCTAATTACTGATACATAAGTTTTGATTCATAGCAGCCCACTGAGCTATTGCAGTCAAATTAATTTCACCTAGTTCCTTGGACCTGACTTCAACAGCAGTCTCCAATGCAGTATATAAAGTAACATATGTAGGTACTTCATATATTGACTCATCCTTCAGGAGCATTTTTTCAGGTTCCTTCCTTCTTGTGACATCTTTTTCTTTTCCTTTCTTTGTGCTTAGCACATTGGTAGCTGAACTTTGCCTTTGTTCAGGCACTTTACTTGTGCCTGTAGGTGGAAATGTTTTGCACTGCAGTATCCTGTGTTATGTTGAAGGATTTGATTATTTTTTCAGATCCTTTGTATGGTATGAGGATATTTCTGTACAATTAGCATTTCTTTAATGCTTTTTTGTTTTATCACCAACACATCCCTTTTTGATTAATCTTTTATTCCCTTTCCTTACATAACTATAGGTGCTGATCATGAAGTCAGTGGGGCTTTCTGTGTGCGCACCCCACATGAAGCAGATTGCAGGATCAGTGCCTTAATTTGCTGTAGGCTTAACTCCTTTTATAAACAAGGCAGCTGTGATGTCATAAATGGGCACATTTCTTAGGCCTGGAGGGCAAAGTTCACATGTGCAAGAGGATGGCATAGTCTTTGCATGCACCTCTTAAGTTCTCTACAAACAAACAGGGTTAAACTGGGACGTAAGTGATGCTTAGGCTATGTGCTTGCTCTCTGCACAGGTGTGAATTTCACAATGCAAATTTTACTCTTACGTATTCAGAACACATCTCAAGGTACATTAGTTTATTTTAGTCTTTCTAATCTCAATCCATCTAGAATTAGAATAGTTATGTGCTCTGGAAACATGCTGCATGATAAACTGCTTTTAAAAACATGTTGACATTTATATTATTTTTTGCCCTCCCTCCTTTCCCCTCTCCCGCCTTCTCTTCGGCAGTCAAACAGATGAGAATAAAATCTTCACTGGAAAACAACCTTTTTGTTGTTGTTGGTTAGGGGATGTCTATTTAAATTGCACTTTTAAAAACAAGGCAGGAATGGTAGTAATGAGTTTAACTGCATCAGGTGAAGATAATCATCTGTGTTTAACACTAAGAAAATTGTTTTCCAATAAAAACAAATAGTGATGATATGTCTAGCTCTGGGAGATGGAAAGCAAAGCAGATTACTTAGCATCCAAACAAAACATTTTTGATGAAGAATTTTTTCAGTGGAACACTTTAGTTCTTATTAAAACTTTGTGCAATTACATTACACTCTCCCCCTCTACAAAACCTAGATTCCCTGTGATAAATGATTTTGGACAGCTGCAAGATGCAAATTTATTTGAGGAATTAGAAGAAAATGGATCCCAATAACAATTCAGGGAAGTCCTTGCCATTTTTAGCTGCTGTGATGGTGTTTCAACCAGAATTTTTTCAGGTATAAAGATGCCATTTATACGGAGGAGGAAATTACTGTTAGAGCAGAAATTCATTTGGGTTTATAGATACAGGAAACCTACATATATACTTAACCCATTTTTAATGTTTTTAGGGGAATTTATGGATTCCCTTTGTGTTAAAGGGGACCTCTAGTGGGTCATTAAATTCCATCCTTATGCCTCATGCAGGATTGATTTAATTACACCTAAACCATCCTTGACATATGGGTTTCAAGTGTATCTTTTGTTTGCTGTGTTTTAATGCATGTACTCCCAATATGTGAACTTCAGTATTCAGGTGAAAGATTGATAGCAATAGATATACTGGAGTGCACTCTAGAGATATTCCCTGCACTCCTGACCTGCAGCACTAGTCTAGTTCTAGTGTTCCCTCAAATCAAGGACCATATATATTTGCGTAATGGTCTGTGCACTAGCATGGGACTCTTTGTTCCCCCATAGAAGTTTTGTGACCTTAGGCAAGTCACTTAGCCACTCTGTGCCTCATTTTTCCCATCGTTAAAATGGGGTTAATAGCACTGCCTTGCCTCAGAGGGGAATTGTGAGGATGAATATGTTAAAGGTAGTAAGGCATTCAGATACTATTGTAACAGGGGCCATATAAGTACCTAAGGCAGAGACCATTATTATTAATTACTTGTATTCTGGTAGCCCCCAGGAGCCCCAATCAAGGATCAGAGCCTCATGTGTAAGTGCAGCACAGGCATGTAACAGAGACAGTCCCCATCCCAGAGAATTCACAATTTACATGACAGACTGGATGCAAAAGGCAGATGAACTGGGTGAAAGTGGGTTGGAAGGATGAGATAAATGCACACAATTTAGCAGAAAAACAGAAGTCACAGAGACCACCATATTCCTCTTGCTGGTTCCCTACACCAAATCTGAACCCATAAATCCGATTCCCGAGCATTAACCCAAAGTGCTATTAAACCGCAAACATTACATGCAATAGGTCAACTTCTTAAGTTCTGACTCAGGCAAAACTGCAATTGGCTTTAGTCAGAGTTTTACATGAATAAAGTCTGAATGGAGACTTCAGGATTTGGTCCAGTAAGTAACAAATGAACTGAATAAAGAATGTTTACTCCTCATCTCTGGATTCAAGCATATATTTGGGAAGGAAATAAATCTGCCGTGCACCCTAGAGTGAAATATATTAATCAAATAGTTATCTTGTTAAGGAAAGGTAAATTACTCATTCTGCTGAATAAATACATTGCTATACATGAAGTTTGCTGTGGTGTTAGCAATGCAGTATAGACTGTTAGCCATCCACCCCCTGTTAGAGAAATTAAAATACCGGAGGAGTGCAGCAGCAGTATAGCAATGCATTCACAAGCCCACATTGTAGCACCTATCCCAAAGCTGGCTGAAAATCCCATTACTCAGGTACCATTTGGCAGGCATTCTTCCCACAGGGCGAATGTATTCAATAGTCCTCTGAGTTTCAGGACATGTAAAATCCATGACAACACCTTCGGTGATGGATGATTAGTGTGTGTGTCATTTAAAAAATGACATACCACAGTGACAGTCAAGGTTTTGTTTTTTTTAAATCCTCTCAGTTTCATATCCAGAAGAATCTAAATAGTGTCAGTGTTGGGTGAACATAGATGGAAAGATATGCAACAACAGCTAGATCATTTTGAGTGGGAGGTAGGTATCACTGTTAATAAAATCTCGTTATGGCCTGATGTCCTTAAAATTGGACACATTGGAGGTCATAGTTTAAAAACAAAACATATCCAGGCCCATATTTTGTGGGCATAGCAGTTGCCTCTGCTGGTCAAGAAGGGCTACATTGTTCTCCCTCTCTTTAATATCATTCCTCTGCATTCTTCATAAACACACTGGCAAAGCTAAGAGCTGTTGGTGCACATCAGATTTTAGTTCAAGTTGCAGCTGGTCAAAGGGAAGCTCTTTTTAGTATAAATTAAGTTTGTTTAGAACTCTGTTCAGCCAAAACTCTGTCAAGTTGAGAGGACCTTGAAGAGAGCTAGACCATTTAAATGAGTCCACGCCTTTCCACCTATAATTCTCAGCTTCAAGGAACAGCTCACCAAATCTCAGTTTTTGTTTGTTCTTGTGAACATAAAGAAAAGAACAAGTGATAATTAATCCTTCATTTTTTGATGTGACAAGGGTAAATATTGACATCAACAGAACTACACCGATTTATACCCGCTGACAATCTGACCCCATATCACTAGCAATTAGTGAAATGCTGTCAATATTTTAGTAAGGGGCTCCCATGTAATTTTCCCTCTCCCTTAGCCTGTTATAAACCTTGTGTCCTAGAACTTTGAACTCTCAGGTAAAGGAGCAGAGAGAAACATTTGTTTTCCCATTTGAATGAAACAGCTTTCTAGACCCACACCCAAAGAAGGTGGCAACACCACGTGGCAAAAATAAATGTATTTGAAGCAATTGCACTTTTGCTGGAAATATTTATACTTTGTTCCTGAAACACAGTGATAATGTAGTGTTCAACTTGTGTCATTGGGAGAAAGGGTTGAGGTTGAAGTCTTTATAAGAGGCTCCAAGGTATTTTTTTCCCCCTCATTAAGTTGTTTGAAAATGCCAGTCATTTTGGTGTAATCTGCTCCATTCCAAAGGAAACAAATTTGCTCTTCAGAAGCATTTTTCTGAGCCGGAGGGATAACTCACCTCCGGCAGAGATAATTTAGCACTGTACCTGAGTGGTACAAATTCCAGCAAAGGCAGGAACATCATGCTGACCTTCCTGTCAATTTGGTGGCAGCATTTAACAGGGAGCAACCTGTAGCTCCTTTAGCACATCCATGCTAGCACTGCCACATGGTGGAGGGACTTCAGTGTTATGTTTCAAGCCTGATTTAGTTTGTCCAGTGAAAATCTTGCCCAAGACTGTTAAAGGAGAGCCTACTCAATGATATAAATGCAAGCTATTTTAGAGAGCTGCCACTTGCAAAGGTGTTTGACATATTTAAAATAGACACGGAGAAAGAGCAAGAGCTCTTGATAAGTGTTTATTGAGAAAGTTCATATTGCGCATAGCTCAAAAGTGCTAGAGGCAACTTTCTTCTATTGTTACAAAAATCGTGAAGGTTACCGTATGCTAATTTCTCATATGCCTCATAAAACTCCTAATCATAGACATCCTGAGCCAAGAAATACTGTATTATAAAAAAAGGACCTTGCTTATAAAGGGAAAATGACTATGACTATATATATTCTTATTTCAAACCAGATTCTAGCCGCCTATTTAACATCTCACTGGGGGGATTTCAACCCCTCTAAGAGGCTGTACGACTCCATGATGTCATAAACAGAATGGTACTGGAGTTCAGCAGAGCTCTGACATTTTGAACATAATGCCAATAAACAAGGAACTCCCTGTGGCATGTTGACTAACTGTTTTCTTCAGCAAAACTGTGTTGAACTGCAATGTGCTTACAGAGCTGCTGTACTGTTTTTCACCTCTTACTAATTAAAATAAGGGTTTCCAGTTTGGTTAAGTGTTTTGGGAGATGCCAAGGTACAGTAAATGACACATTTTTGCTTTACATCTCAGTCTTCCTTTATTTTTCATTTGCTAAAGGCTGGAGAGCTCCTGTGGCTGCAGACAGGAACAAACACAAAGGAAATGTACTCAGATTGAAATGTTGGTTTTTTTGCATGAGGGAGAGTGCTGGGTGCATAATAGGATTTTTGCAGAACTGGTTGAGAAGGCTGTTGATGTGTAGCAACCATACTAGTCATGTTTGTTGAAAAATCTAACCGGAAGGCCACGCTGGTACTGTGAGAGAACGGGGGCTTTTTAGTCTATTTCTGCTGCGAATACGTCTTCATTAGATGTCAGTTTGTTGATCACCTCTAGTTCTAAATCATACACTGGGCTAACTAATGACTAGAATCATTTCAGGTGTTTGCCAGTGTCCTGAGTGGGTAAGAAAATGCCATAATTGAACACAGCCCTGGGTTCCCAATGACTGGTTTCTGTGTTACATACTACCACCTACAGGAGGAATTGGGTTGTGACTGAAATAACAGCTGAGAGGTGCTCTGGGAATACGACTGAATGTCACTCAAGGAGCTGATATATCAGTCACTGATTGTCTTTCCTGCTTGGGAAGAGTGAGCAAAGTGAGCCAGTTTGGGCACCAGTAATTTCTACTGTGTGAAGCAGACTTAAGTTTGGTATACAGCTTATGTCTGTATAACTACATCACTCAGGGCTGTTGAAACTCTACCCCCTAAGCGATGCAGTTATACCAACCTATCCTCCTTTGTAGGCAGCGCTATGTTGATGGGAGGGCTTCTCCAATCAACACAGCTACCGCCTCTCAGGCAAGTGGATTTATTATGCTGATGGGAAAAGCTCTCCCATTGGTGTAGGTAGTGTCTTCACTAAGTGCTACAGTGGCGCAGCTGTAGTGCCGTAAGTGTAGACAAGCCTGGCTTAGGGGATCTCTGCATTTGTAATTTCCAGCTCAAGTAGACATACCCACGCTAACTGTTATCGAGCTAGCACCTAAAAACAGAAGAGTAGCTATGGCAGCACTAGTGGCCGGAGGGCCTAGCTCCCCTGAGTTTAATCCCATCCAAGACCGTGGGCTTAGTATTTGGGGTGGCTAGTCCCTGGTCACTGCTCATGCTGTCGTGGCCACGTTCCAGTGCACCATTTGGATCAGAGCTAGTGTGGGTATGTCTCCTGGAGCTGGAAATTATACTTCCAGCTCAAATATAGACATAGCTTTAGTGTTTGGTAAGGTGCTTCTGCCTGACCACAGACTGAGTAAATTGATGACTGTGGGATTTTGAAGAATCTGTCCCTTGGAACTTGCCAGACACTTAGTCAGACCTCTACAGAAGCAATGATTTCCTCTCACTCAGCAACTGCCTAGTAAACTGGTCAGGGGAATGCAGAAATTTTAAGACAGCAGCTAGTTCATATTCAGAGGAAGGAAATAAAAAGCAGGAGAGTAAATGGGAGAGAGACTTAGAGACACAGAAACATATGATCAGAGCACAGCCTAAAGGCAGATCTGTGGGCTTCTCTGAGCACTCCTGGAAAACAAATCTCAGATTGACAAGATTGTTCTAAAAATAATTCTGAGTTTTATTTACACAAATTATACAACAGCTACTACAGAGGCACTGAATTCCTCTTCGGAACTCCTGGAGACTGACTGTAATCCCTAATCTGAGACTCCCCATGTGCATTGCTTACGCACAATGAATGTGGGCTCATCACTTTGCCATAGCTGTGAAATAGCTTGCGTCACTCATAGAATAGAAGAAGAATCATAGAATCATAGAGTTGGAAGGGACCTCAGGAGGTCATCTAGTCCAACCCCCTTCTCAAAGCAGGACTAACCTCAGCTAAATAATCCCAGCGAGGGTTTTGTCAAGCCGCAGCTTGAAAACCTCTAAAGATGGAGATTCCACCACCTCCCTAAGTAACCCATTCCAGTGCTTCACCATCCTCCTAGTGAAAAACTGTTTCCTAATGTCCAATCTAGACTTCCCCCGCTGCAACTTGAGACCGTTGCTCCTTGTTCTGTCATCTGCCACCACTGAGAACAGCCTAGCTCCATCCTCCCTGGAACCCCCTTTCAGGTAGTTAAAGGCTGCTATCAAATCCCGCCTCATTCTTCTCTTCTGCAAGCTAAACAAGCCTAGTTCCCTCAGCCTCTCCTCATACGTCTTGTGCTCCAGCCCCCTAATTGTTTTTGTTGCCCACTAACTGTACAGAGCCTCTTGTAACAACAAGCCAAATCCTGGAGCAAAGCTGTGGTTGCAGCACAGGAAATATCACAGCTGAAAGCAGCACTTCTTCAAATACATTTGCAAATACGTTGGACAACACTGGCTGGTGACTCCATATAGTCAGTGTGCCAACCAGTGGCTCGATATAGAGGAGATACCCATGTGTAGTTTACAGTGCATATTCCTCAACCCATCCATTCCGCCACCCTGACTATGTATTGTGAAAGTCAAGGTTCTTTTTCAGTTATTTTGTGCTACTTTGTTTTTGTCAGACGTTCCCAAATATGTATGTGTGGCAATAACTGCACCACTTTTACTGATAGTATCAGATATACCTTGTATACTGACTTAAATTTATTCCGGCTGTAGGTGTTTTTAAAGTAATTTGAAAGGCAAACACCATAACGTGATACAAAAGTCACATTTTTTGCATCCTTGGCCAAAATGTTAGAATATTTAGAAGCATCAACCTGTGAATACAAACTTTTGCTGATGAGGAAAGGATTAAGTATACAGGATTTTCTTTTGATGTTTCACTGACATATGGTGCTTCTAACCTAGTGACAAATTAATTGACTAGATATAAAAGAGGTGGACAGGATTTAGCAAAGAAGCACAGGATATGCATTACAAGACAGCTGGTTCTGCCACTGCTGGATTATGGAGACAATACACATTGGACAGCTAATGAGTCTCTGTTGCATAAGATAGATTCCCTTTATAATAGAATTGCACGCTTTGTCTCTAAATGGGGTTATTTTACACACCATTGCACAATGTTTGAAGAGCTTGGTTGGCCCTTGTAGTGGGTTAGGAGAGAAATAAATTGGAAAACAATTGCACATAAGACCTTCAATCCATCAACTGCTCCATATTTATCCAAATTACCAGTACACTCTCCCAACATACAAATTGGTGATACATTCATGGATGGAATGTTAACACAGACAAGTCTGGATTTCACAAGGCAGTTTTTTCATTTGCTGTTGTTTTTTAAACTTGCAAAATGCTTGAACCAAAAGTAACAAAAAAAGGTAGAAGCCGCTTTTAGGGTCGTAGTGAAACTCTGTGCAGCTGAATGAAAGTCCCATGTAATGCTTTGCATGTGCAAATTGCAGTTCATGTTACAATGGACTCTCTGATTACAGAGGAGTTCTGTGAAAAAAATCATGTCCCTTCATAGATTCTAATGCTAGAAGGGACCACTGTGATCATCTGGTCTGACTTCCTGTTTAACACAGGCCAGATAATTTCCCTGAATTAATTCCTCTCTGAACTAGGGCATATCTTTTATAAAACCTTTAACCTTGATTTAAAAATTGCCAACAGTGGAGAATCCACCACAGCCCCTTGGTAAGTTGTTCCAGTAGTTAATTATGTTCCCTGTTAAATATTTGCACCTTATTTTCAGTCTGAATTTCTCTAGTTTCAGCTTTCACAATTGGATCTTGTCCGACCTTTGCTTTTCAGACTGAAGAGACCACTGTCAAATATTTGTTCCTGATGTATGTACTTACAGATTCTAATCTTCTTTATGTTAAGATAAATAGATTGAGCTCCTTGAGTCTATCACCATAAAGCATGTTTTCCAATCCTTTAATTATTCTTCTTGCTCTTCTCTGAACCCTTTCCAATTTATCATGCTCCTTCTTGAATTGCAGACACCAAAACTGGACACAGTATTCCAGTAGCAATATTTGCACCAGTGTCAAATACAGAAGTAATATAAACTCACACCTGTATTCAGTATTTCCATTTTTATACAGCCATGGATTGAGTTAGCTCTTTTGGCCACAGCGTCTCATTGGAAGTTCATGTTCAGCTGATTAGCCCTCTTGCCCCCAAATCACTTTTAGAGTTTCTGCTTCCCAAGATAGAGTCCTCCATGCTGTAAGTATGGTCTATATTTTTTATTCCTAGATGTATAACTTTACATCTGGCCATATTAAAATGCATATTGTTTGCTTGTGCCTAGCTTACCAAGTAATTCAGATCACTGTGTATCAGTGACCCATCCTCTTCCATATTTACCATTCCATCTTTGTGTTATCTGCAAACTTGATCAGTGATGATTTTGTGTTTTCTGCCAGGCATTGATAAAAATTTATAAGGGGTTTCCTTTGAATAAGTGATCATAATTTAAAGCCAGGATTTTCAAAAGTAATTTGTGATTTTTGGGTGCTCAACTTTTCACCTTCTTCTGTAGCATGGGGCATGGGTCACTAGCTGTAGGATTCTCTGTACCTTGAAGTCTCTAAACCAGATTTGAGGACTTCAGTAACTCAGTCATAGATTAGGGAACTATTACAGGAGTGAGTGGGTGAGGTTCTGTGGCCTGTGTCGTGCAGGAGGTGAGACTAGACGATCATATTGGTGCCTTCTGACCTTAGAGTCTATGAGTCTATGAGACACCTTAAAAGGTCCTGATTTTCAGAAAGTGCTGAAACCAGGCCCTTTGAAGATGTTGAGGTTGGGCATCCAAAAGTTGAAGGGCCCCAAATCACAAGTCACGTTTGCAAATCCTGGTCTAGGTCAAAAGTTGAATGCGAATATAGCGCATACACAGCAGTTACGCACTGTTGTAGGTCTCCTTTCTTCACATCTACAAAAGAATTCTGATTGAGGATAGCTCCACCTTCCACGAAGCAAGTAGGTGAAAAGGATATTCATGAAAGCCAGTCTAAATGACCAAGCCTGCCTACTTCCTACTCAGTCTTTTTGTTTTCTTCAGCCTGCAAGTCTAGGCCCCTTTCTTCATTCCTTGTCTTCTAGTTCTTCTTCTATTCAAACACACTTCTTTTCCCCTTCCAGCTCTCCTGGGAGCAGAGAAGGATAAAATAGAAGATGTTTCTTTTAATTTAAAAAAAAAAAAGATGAGTAAAAAGGATAAAAACAGAGAGAGAGATACAGTCAGTGAACTCCCAGATACTCTACGGCTTGTTAGTAAATGAGTAGAGAAGGCCTGGTGCAGGCAGCCTTCCTAGTGCTTTCTCCCTTGTACTTGGACTGTAGACTTAAGGAGGCTCAGCATCTTCTACAAAAACAAAACAAACAAAAAAAATGTCTAGACGTTCACTGGCCCCACCGTCTCCTAATCTGGTAATCTCAACAGAGTCCCAGTATCACATTACACCTTCTTTTGTCTGTCAGGCTCCAGACACAGCATGCGATGACATGATATACAGGTCCCTGCTTTCCTCACCAGACCCACCCTCCTCCTACTCTTCCTATTTACTTTCCATCCATGTTTCTTAGCCTTTCAGGTGTTCTGAGGATTAGCTGAGTTCAGTATCTCCTGAGTTCCTCTCCTTTCCTGTTCCCTTTACTGCATGTGTCACACTTCTTTCCATGCCACCTCTCTTGACCCCATCTGCTTGCTAATGCTCCCTCTCCAGATCAGATAAGCAACGAGGATGTTCTGTCCATGCTCTTTCTCTGTTGCTCTGTGTGTGAGGATTGCATCATTCATTGGTCCTACCATGACTTTCGTTGGCCAGTGTCATCCTCAACAACATCTAAAGAAGATCCCTACTTCCTTCTGCCAGCTTTCTGCAGTACAACTGACTGGCTTCCCAAGCAGCCCAACCTCCTCCTGAGTTCTTCCCTAAGCACTCTAGGGTTGAGGAAGAACAGGAATCTTTGGAGGAAGGGATAGACCTGGACATGCACACACACAGATTCTGAGCCGGACAGAGTTCCCTCCTTTACCAGAGGAATGGAAGTCCCTCATAAGTTTGTCACTGGCTCCATTGGTTATAGAAAATACCAGTCTGAAGTAATACAAGATGATTGGCTTTGATAGATCTTCTTGGGAGAATTCCTGCTCCTTTGTGCATGTCTGTTTTTTGGAGGAATGTGGCCATGCGGAGAGGCATTTTGAAGACACTGACACACTTTGATGCCTTATGTCTAACAGGATCTTAACTATGCCTACGGTGCATGTCTCAGTCCTGGCATCCACTTCGTGGATCACCTTCCCTACCTGACACCTTAACTGCCTCTGAAATTACTGATGGGCCAACCAATATCACCTTTTGTCACTGCTTGTCTTTCCTTTGTCCTTTATTAGCTCCCAAAGGCACTGCAGGGGTTCCAAGGTTCATTTGATAAGCAGTATTGCCAACGCCAACTGTTCAAAAATGGAGAGTCGGGGCCCCCAAAATCACAAGATTGGCTTAAAAATGAGATTTTTTAAAGAAGTTTTTTATTTTCATTTTGGCTTCTGAGCCTTCTGGAGGCACACATTTTCAATCTTTTCTCTGCAACCATGGGGCTAGAAACTTTTTTTTTAAATGAAAGCTGAAATTCTCATAGTCACCTAACTGCAGGAGCTAGGCATCAAGAAAAACACCAAGTATTGCAAGACTCGTAATAAAATTGTGAGAGGTGGCAACACTGGGAAAAGAATGCTTCTACACTCATAGTATACAGAAATGGGATCATTCTTTCCCTTTATCTAGCAAATTAGAGGCCTGCTATGTCTTTTCTAAGATGATGATTATATTAAATAATAATAATTATCTTAGTCCAAGAGGTATGGTTGCCATCTCTGAGGTACAAAAAACCAGGAAATCCAAGATGATCCTGTGCCCATAAAACTGGACAGCTGACAGTGTGTACTGAGCACATTTGCAAATTTCCTGGGACAGCCACCTTAAAAAAGGGATGATCCTGGGAAAACCTGGACAGGTGGCAACAATACTGAGAGAGGTGAGGCGTGAACCACACTGAAATGTGCAAAGCCATGATATAGTCCTTACCTAATACATGTATTAACTCAGGCCATGTCTACACTTGCCGAGTGAAGTCGACTTACTTTAAGTCGACTTTCAGCAGCTGATTTTTAGAAGTCGCAGCAGTCTTCATCCCCGGGACCCGATATTTATAGCTCTGCCCATTCATGATGTCATTCTGCATCCTGCATGAGCAGTGTGGTACACACAGCATCATACACCCCTATGCCCAAGAGTCTTTCTGTTCTTTCACCCTCCTGCCTCACTTGTTGTGCATTTAGCGAGTACAAAGCAGTGGCGGCCACGCTGACAGCTGGCCAGCAAGCTACCACCCTACCCCTTGAGACAGTGAATGAACACTCCCTCCCTTCCCCCATGACTTGAATGTTCAGGAATAAACTTTTGCATCATTTCAACATGTTTCTTTATTAAATCATATCTTGTTCGGGGCGGGAGAGGGGGCGGGCGGCAAAGCCCTCGGTTAAGGAGCATTATGGAGGGGCTGCAGCGGGACTTTGTCCTGCCTCCACTCCTCCCGAAGCTCCACAAGCTGCCGCAGCACGTCTGCCTGGTCCTGCATGATTCGCAGCATCTCCTGCGTGGTACTGCGATCATGCTCCATCATTTCTCTGCGACTCTCCCTGTCCATGTCCATATTCTGGGACAAGGTGAGCTGCCACGCTCAGAGATCTGTCTCTGCGGCTCCTGAGGCGTTCATGATCTCGCCAAACATGTCATCTCTTGGTTTTTTTCCTCTTTCTAATCTGCAATAGTCTTTCCGCAGCATTTTTTGAGGGTGGGACCCAGGCTGAGGTGTCTACAGAATGAAAAAAAAAAAAATAACAAGGTAGCCACTGTTAGCAGAATGAAGAAAATGATACAACTGCAACAATGCAGACAATAATCCCCATGCAGTGCACAGGGCAAACACAGAGCCTCATTCCATTCCTGACGTCCCAGAAGGGTCTGCTCGCTGTGCCCTTACAGAGAGGATCTGAGGACAGCGTGGGGGAGGGGAGTATATAGTCTCTGCTTAAACCAAATAAAAGTAAGCAATGTGACTTGGTAGGACACTACAATGGGGAATACACAGGCACAGGGCATCTGCTCTATAGCTCTGGTATTTTAAACACGCGCTGTGCCCTGACAGAGAGGAACTGCGGACAGGTGGGGGGGGGGGGAAGTCTATGCTTAAAACACAGATTTGCTGGACACAGCAAGGTACCAGCAGTGTTCTGCCATGATGCAGGCTCCCTTGAATGCAGCAAAATATCCTACCGTGGAGGGAGGAACAAGGCAGCCCTCCCCTGAAAACGTTTGCAAAGGATAACAGATTACATACACGAAAGCTTCCGTGAGATATCGACTGATGATAAACGTAGCATTTCTCATCACATAAATAAACTGTTCCCTGGGTAAGCCCCCACTACAGTCACCGAAATGCCTGAAATCCCCTTCCTCCCTCCCCCCCCTTCCCAATGTAAAAAGACAGAACTGCTAAGAAGAAAAAAAACTCACCAGATGTGCCTTCCACAGGATCGTTAGTGCTATCCTGTGTGCTGCTGCACTGCTCTGGGGTCAGGAATATGTCCTGACTTTCAGGGAGAACGGACATCACGCTCTCATGCACCCCGCCCTCCTCAGCCTCCTCCTTGTCCACGGAGTCCTCATCATTGTCCATGGACTGTGACCCAGTGGAGGTATCGATGCTGTGGGGCGGCACCATGGTGGGATCGCCACCGAGAATTGCATGCACCTTATCATAGAAGCGGCATGTTTTGGGTGAGGAGCCAGAACGTCTGTTAGCTTCCCTGGCTTTCTGATACATCTGGCGCAGCTCCTTGATCTTCACGCGGCACTGCTGAGCGTCCCTCTTGTGTCCCTTCTCCAGCATGCCCTGGGATATCTCCCCATAAATGTCCAGATTCTTTTTGCTGGCTCTGAGCTGAGCCAGAATGGACTCCTCGCCTCACAGACCGATGAGATCTAAGACCTCTGGTTGACTCCATGCTGGAGCGTGTTTGGGCTTTGCAGTAGCCATGCGGAGTACAGTAACAAAGCTCTCTCCATGCTGGCAGCACAGGATATGAAAATTTAAATCTTCCCGGGGCTTGAGGGGAGGGGACATTTCCTGGTAGCATGACCACAGAGCAGCACAGCGCGACTGTCCAGAGCGGTCAAAACGGGGCATTGTGGATACCTCCCGGAGGCCAATAAATTCAATTTAAGTGAAGTTGTGTCTACACTGACACTAAATCGACTTAAAAAATTCGAATTAGGCACTACGCCACTTGCAGAGGTGGTCTTATTAAGTCGATTTTCAACGCGACTTAATTCAAATTAACAGTAGTGCCAGTGTAGACGCAGGTGTACGGAGGTTGACGTAAGTGACCAGTCCTCAGGTACAATAAATTAGATCTTAAAGCATAGTTGGAAGCAAACTTTCAGCACTGAAAGCCACAAGTGGCCATAGAGTGTGGCCTTCCTTTGGGAACTTATGGCTTGTTACATCCATTTACCACATAGGTTCTGTTGTAATGCGGGGGAAGAGGAGACATATGACAAGGAAAAATTACTCTCTGGTAATTGTGTTTGTCATAGTCATCCCTAATTTTCCTTTCCTCCCACATCCCCTTGGGTGCTCTCTCAGTAAGTGGTGTGTGTTGTTTTTTTATATATATTTATTTGCTCTGAAGAATTCTATTTGGAGGAGAAAGTGGGTGGGCTGGGTCTTTTGTATAGGCTCTGACTGACAGTTCTGTCGACTCCTTACTTCCTGGTTGGTGGAGCTATATCCCTTAGTGTAATGTGATGGGGGTGGGAAAAAGGGACTACAATAAACACAATTACTGGTAAGTAATTTTCTCCTTGACTACATTTCTGTTGACTCTGTTTTATACTCCCTTTGCCAAAGCAGGTTTGCTGATGACAGTGTTTAAGAATATTTAATTCTTGGTATGAACTAGCTGGGTGTTTCTCTTAATGAGCTATCCCATTGCTATCAAAACAACTTTAAATACCTTATGGCTAGCAAGGCTGAGACTAACACACAGGCAGATTTGTTTCTGCAAATAGCTGCTCGATTTACTTGCATCTTTCAGATAGTTTGATGTAAATACAGGTTGTACTGTTGCTATTGTAGCTGCAAATAAGAGCACTTATGAACTGTTGTTCTTCTGCTTATCTTGTCTCTTAGGAAAAGGAAAAGCTGTATGTAGAGCTGAAGCACATCTTGGCCCGGCAGCCTGGGCCCGAAGCCGCAGAACAGATGCAGCTCTATCGGCACACCCTCCGAGAGAAGACCAAGCAACTGAAAGTAAGAGATGCCCTTCGTGGGATTAATCAGAAAGGAAGTCCATCCAAAGGGCTGCTATGCTTATAGGACTACATCAACACTTTGCAAAGGGAAGTCTGTCTTCCCAAGGAGTCTTTTGGTGCCAAGAACCTTCGCCTCAGTCTCTGGGTAGGGGGACAAGGAGTTTTAAATGTTTCACTGTCGGATTTTTCAGGATACTGTAATTCTTCACAGTGCTTTCATTGCTTTTGTGCAGGATGGCCAATAATACTTCAGTGCAGTAAGGTGGACAGCGAGTGAGAAAAGATAAGACATAATAATGTCAGGAAAAGTGGAACAAACTCTTTACAATAAGACACTTCCTAAACTATAGCTGCATATCAAAAGACACCTTAGTTTTCCTGTGATGTTACTTAGCTATACACTTATTTAGCAGTTCTGTGGTTTTCTCTCACCTTTTTATGCATCTGTATTCCACAATGACCTGTGAGGCCAACGACCTTTTAACTGTGAGGAATGAGCATAGTTTTCTTCCTTTAGCAGTCCTGTCTTGTCCTAAACAAATATTTATGATGTTTGTCAAAAAAGGATAGTTTAATATTTCCCTACATTCTCCATGAAACACTGAACTAATAGTCACAGCCCTGCCCACCTCAGTGTCAAAAAGACATCAACATGTTGGAAGGAGTTCAGAGTGGAATAGCAAAAAATGACAAAAGGCTGAAAATACTGATTTATTTGGAAAGATTAAAATAACTCAGCTTGATTAGTCAATAGATATAAGTCTAAGAGGGCAAGCAGGAGCCACTATATCAATAGTCAAAGATGAAGGATTACTATAAAATGTCTCTACAAGCTAAGACTGGTACGTCAGTTGAGAAGCATTCTTTCTAAGAACTATCCAAAACCTAACCATTTCCATTTGCCATTGAGGACAGATCAATAAGTATGTCCTCTGTTTCATCCAAATAAATCTGTGAAAGACTGAAATCTATTCAGTTCAGGAATAAAGTGCTCTGTAAATATTTATTCAACAGGCTTACTTGGTTGGACAAGATATAGGACCTGTTTATTGGTCTGCCCACAGAGGCTAGTGGCACCAGTTATGTTTCAGAAATTGACTTCTTTTTCATGGATTCATAGATTTTTAAGGCCAGAAGGGACTATTGGATCATGTACTCTGACCTCCTAACACAGGGCAGATAATTTCATCAAATTATCCTTGTATTGTGCCCAATAACCTGTGTTTCACTGAAGCTTATCTTCTAGAAAGGAATCCAGTGTTGAATTGAATACTTCAACACATGGAAAATCCACCACTTCCCTTAGTACTTTGTTCCAATGGTTTTTTGGTTCTGAGGTGGACAGAACAGCACATGTTATTGTAGGTATATTCACAAGCATTTACATGACATTTCTCCACTCTACAATACAATGTTGTGTAATGCCAGTGCTATCTGTTAACTGTGCTTTCTGTATGAAAGTCCATAATAATATTCACAGCCTTTCTACTGGAGAAAACAAATGTGTAATATTCCTAAGCATTCTGAGAATAGAATTTAGTAACATTATGTTTATTTGTTTCATTAAAATAAAGAAGAAATGAAAGTCTAATTAGAATATTAATTTACAGCATATCACTGTAAATACTCATACACATGGGCATTCTGAGACACCACAGGATTTTGCATGAGGCTTAATTTAATTTTTTCTTAAGTGAGTGAGATCTTCTAATAAGCAAGTCAAAACATTTTCACACTCCTTTTTAACAAAGTAATGGAAACCGTTCCTACATCCTTGATATTTCTCTCACAGTGCATATACGTACATTAGTCTCACATCTTATTATAGGGCTGACAAGAGTAATCTATCTTAACTCCTTGTCACTAGAAATCAGGATTTCCTGATTCTGAAGAGCTTCTTATGCCTCACGGAAAATTTTTTGAAGGTGTGATATTGAGAAGCAATTCTACTTATATCTATATAGGGCTCTTCCCTTGTTCTTGACTCTATGGAAGAAAGAGCCTTCTTCCCAAGAGTTCATCTGCTCTTACAACTCCTTTCCCTCTTGAAGACATCATCTTCTGTTTGCTGCATCATAGTCAACTCTACGCCAACCATGGGGAAAAACCTGAAGGAGCAGATGGGCCCTCAATAAACAAGAATCCTGTTTTTATGCAGATCTTAGTGAGGCAGAAGAAGAGAAAAGAAATGCAGAAAATGTAAAATAGAAACAGAAGTTTAGTGAAGATGAATGTGATTAAAAGTTTTCCACAGAGCTCTCTTTGGTTGTTAGTGCATTAAATTGCTGCTGTATACATTTTTACTTCCTCACAAACGATATTCTGTTAGCAAACAGACATGCATGCTACTTTCCTGTGCCAGGCCAAGATATACTTATGAGCTGAGTGAACTCTGATTATGGGTTGAGTTAAAAATTCACTGAGACTGATAGTTGTGAACTCACCCTTCTGTTTATGTAACTGTAAGGCTTGAGCGGTCTTGTGGAAGATCCTGAGAGGCATTGGTGTCCCTGACATCTTCTTGAGGCTAATTCAAGATCTACTACTCAAGGACATGGGTGCATTTGGAGACCTATAGGTCTAACAGATTTCACACTAAATCCAGAGTGAAGCAGGGATGTGTCCTGTCTGCAGCCTGTTCTGCTGCACAGTGGATTGGCTCCTTAAACATATTTCCACAAATATCGGTAAAACTGTTAATTTAACCTCTTTTACCAATCTGGATTAGGCGGATGAAGCCATCCTCTTTGTTCAGGACGCAAATAATCTAAAAGCTACACTAGAGAGCTTCCAGCATGTGGCAGCAGCTCTTGGGCCAAGGATTTCTTGGGCAAAAGCAAAAATGCAGAGTGTTGGTGCGAAAGTTGTGGTACAAGACATCTGTGCTTCTGGGCAAACTGTGGAAGTAGTGGATGACTTAATCTACCTCAGCACTAAACTGTCTGCGAACAGACACAGCCAGCTAGACAACCTAAGGAGAACTGGTTTAGCAGCTTCAGCCATGAAGGACCTGCGTTGTGTCTGGGGCGAACAGAAGTTGAAACTATATACAGAAGTATGGATGTATGGAACCTGCATACTTCAGATTCTGTTATGTGGATCTGAAACATGGACGTTGTTTAAACAAAACATCAGGAAACTGGAGGTATTTCATATGCCTTGTCAGCAGCAACTACTGGGTATAAGATGGTTTGACTTTATCAGTAATAGGGATGTATCATTGAAAACTGGCCTTGAGAGGACTGAAGTCGTCACTGGCCACCGGTGGCTGGCTCTTTTGGTCATGTTGCCCACCTTTGAGACGAAGTCCGTGCACATCAAACCCTGAAGATTGGCCTTGAGGTTAGGAGGGGACCCTGCCTGGTCACGTACTGGGGGCAGCCATGTAGTCCTCTGCGATTAAGCTGGCTGCACCAGATCATAGAATCATAGAAGCTTAGGGCTGGAAGGGACCTCAGGAGGTATCTAGTCTAACCCTCTGCTCAAAGCAGGACCAACCCCAATTAAATCATCCCAGCCAGGTCTTTGTCAAACCACACCATAAAAACCTCTAAGGGTGGAGATTCCACCCCCTCCCTAGGTAACTCATTCCAGTGTTTCACCACCCTCCTAGTGAAAAAGTTTTTCCTAATATCCAACCTACATCTCCCCCATTGCAACTTGAGACCATTGCTCCTTGTTCTGTCACCTGCCACCACTGAGAACAGCCTAGCTCCATCCTTCTTGGAACCTCCCTTCAGGTAGTTGAAGGCTGCTATCAAATCCCCCCTCACTCAGATCATTAATAACCCTGTGGAACTCCTAGATGCCTGGAATAAAGCTGAACAGAGTGGGCATGTACACTCAGCACCATGGACCTCTGCTGTCTAAGCATACTGTTGTTATTATTGTAAGGATAAGCCTCCACTTAAGACAAAAGAAGTATGTGAACCCATCCAGGAGCTTTTGCTGAGTATTGTTTTGGGTAGGGTGTGTGTGTGTGTGAAGGAGAACAGACAAAAAACTGGAAGAGACTGAGGATAGAACAGTGAGCAAGGCAGAGGCAAAAAGCAAGAAAGCCAAGCAGTAGCCAATGAGCACAGTGTGACCCTGGGAAAAACTAGAGAGAGAACTTCTGTTAACCAAAGAGGTTTAGGATTGTAAGCCACAAAACTGCTCCCATTGTCTTTGGTTCCTCCCATGTTTGGAGAAGCAGGACTTCATACATTCCTTGTAAATAAACAGTGTTGCATCATAGAAAATACCTGACTTTCACCAATTTACCTTCCTAACTGGAACATCTCCAGGGCTCCAAACTTTGACTTTTCTCATTATTCTTCTTCTTGCAGCAGGAAAGTGCATTTGGCATGACCCTATTTCCTAATTAATTGATTTAAATGGGATCAGGATCATGCGGATAATTGTATCAAATGATGCCATGTTGCTTAGGTGGAGTTAATTATATTCTGTAATACAATGGGTCCTCTTGAACAAAAATGGCAATATTAAAATTCCTGTTTGCTTCTGATGAGGCAGCTCTCCTAAGGTCCGCATGAAACAGATATTTATGAATGACTTGAAAGGGTGCACAAGAGAAGGTACATCAATGCTAGTAGAACAGGATAACTTTTCAGCTATGTCTAAAGTCGTCCTTCAGTTAGAAACATTAATGATGTAATGGTATAGGCAGATGGCAGAAATATTCCAGAGTAACATTTGCTCTACTCTCTGGAAGTCTAGACCCCAGCCAGCTCTCTGCTGATTAGTAAAGATAGAAAGCATTGAAAGGCATTTTGAAATGTCCAGCTCACATTATATCTCTCAGCATACCCTCATTATACTGGACAACTTTCATTCTAAGAGCCACAGTTTTCTCCAACCCAAACAAATCTGCCTTTACCTTACTTTCACTGCTGTAAATTATTTACATCAGACATGAATAATCAAGACTTGTGCTAAAGAGATAGATCCCATGCCATTTTAAAACTCCCTACCAATTATTTTTCTATGCTCCTTGTTTTGGGTCTTTGCCTCTCATTTGAGTCCAGGAAGGTAGAGAACTACAGTAAATGTTGTTAATGTCACTCAAAAGATGCTTGGTGTAGATACGTGATGTAGTTTTAACTCTGTAAACTGTCCTCAGGTGGGCAGAGATTTTATCTGATAGGGTAGAAGGGAGGCTGTGAAATAAGAAACCTACCTGCATGTGAAGCTGGCCTCTTATGTCCTTACTTTTTGTTTTCGGTTTGTTAGGTTTTGTCTTCAGAACTGAACATGTATGAGTCACAGAGTCAAGAGTACAAGTATGAAATAGAAAGACTTGCCAATGAGCTTCTGAATGTGAAGAAGAAATACCTAACCCAGAAACGCAAGGAACAACAAACCAAGTAAGGAATAATAATAATTCTGTCAGACTGTCTCTCCAGCCAACCCTTAGGTATGGCCCATCTCAGTTGCATCTGAGTGCCTTACAAAGAGACAAATGCTGAAAAGTTTGGGTACTCTCAGAGTTCTTCACTTGTCTCCTTGAGGAGGTCTAGAAGGTTTAAAAAAAATCTTTATATGTTTTTCTTTCTCATGTTTTTCTTCCTCCCTTTCTTTTCTCCCATCTTCTCATATGACTTCCATCTTCTGCTTCCTTTCACTATCCCTCTCTTCCATTCCCTAGTCTCCTTTTTTTAGCAACACTTATAGTATATTTGTTGCTTCAGGGTTGGATGTTACTGTGCGAATGCTATTGCATTAGGATCTGATTCGTAATCATGGGTCAGGCACTAAGAAAGCGCTGTTCCCCCCCGCCACTAACACAACTGAACAATTCCATGAGATCAACTGTCATCATTGTGGTGACTTCTGAGCTAGCTTAGTTCTGTCTTACTGAGGTACTTGAAGATCAGTGCAAGGACTGTGAATTTGATCTGGTTTTGGGAAGGGAGCAAACTGCATTGAGTGGATATGTTTGCTTTGGTCTGAGTCTCTTGGCAGATGTAATGTAGCATGTTACACCAGCTGGAGCTATTTTTAAAACTGTCATATTCATTCCTAGGCATGGTTCTTTGCAGCCCTGGAGGTCATGCGTCTCCGGATCAATGTGGCCAGGTCTGCATCCACCAGGATGGGGTAGACCTCCTAGCCTGCTATAGATGAGAAAAAAGCATTCATTGCCATTATTGCTAAGGGTCTTGAGACAGTCCCTATTATTGGAGGGAGGGCAACCTTGGTTGAGCGTGATGTAGTCGCGTGTGTCACTTCTTCTAAATGTATCCCCTCACTTCCCAACATCACTTGGGTCATGGCTGGGTTTAGCGTCAGCCAGCTGCCACAGCCCCTGGTCAGGAGAATATCTTGCAGCAGCAGCATCTCCGTGTCTATTCCCATCGGAAGCCCTGTTAGGATGGCCATGGTATTGGTGGTGATCAGGTATGGTTGGAAGTGGGCCTTTGCCAGTTTCTCTATTATCTCACTCAGAAATAGGAGTTTGGATGCAGGTTGGTAACTGGGCAGCTGAGGTGCATCTACTGGATGCTTCTCTAGCACTGACTGGACTGTGAATTTCAAGGCATTTTAAAACCATTAAAACTGCACCTTTGTGGGGGAGGCAGTTCTTCTTCTGAGTGCCCGTTCTTAGTGTCGGGATAAAGTGTCCCTGGTGCCACAGAGCCTTGGAGAAAAGCCACGCCCATTGGGGCTGCATGAGTGCTCCCTTGTGGCTGCAGAAATGCATTGTCCACAGCTGTAGAAGGGAGGAGCTGTGTCCAAACACTTCTTCCTTCTCCTTAGCTGCAAATGGAGGAACCTCAGCTGTGCCTGGAGTCTTTCTGTGCCAGACTTGTCACCCCTTTCTACCTCAGGCCGTGTCTGAATCTTTTCGTATCTAGTTAGTCATTAGTGTTTTAGCCAATGGTGAGTGTTTTAGTTTGATGGTAGGTAATTTCCCTCAGTTGAGCATTCAAACTGACTGCTCTCAATTTTCAGAAGTGACTCGTGTTTTTTGGGTGTTCCACTTGTGATGCCTTAAAGGGGCCTAATTTGCCATGGGTGGGTGCTTGGCACAGTCTGAAAATCAGGCTCCATTATGGTGCTTCAGGCTGCACCCAGAATCACTAGTCATGTCTGGAAATGTGGGTATTTGACTTTTCCTCCAAGGAGAGGTTTCTAGGAGATTAGGTGACTCTGCAATTGGAAGGCTTGATTTGCAGTCATGGTTTTCTGCATGAGCCCGTCTTCCTTCCACCCATCTTTTCCCCCAGTCTGCCCCCCTTGACACTGAGAACCCCATTTTTGTTGACTGTGATTCAAAGCTACCTGCATCTGTCTCTGCCTTAATTGTACTTCAGAGAACAAACAGTTCTGATGGTGGAATTAACAAAATAGTCAGGGATAAAAAATGACCTTTGTCCATCTGCAAATTGCATAAAAGGCTGCCTTGATGTTTGGAATTGTCAACAATTGTTCGCTGCTAATGGCTTTCCTGGAGTTTTAGGATCAATACACGAGGCGCCCTTAATGTCTAACCATCCATTTCCAACAGCTAAGTGTCCTCTTGAAAACATTTTTAATGTTTACAGTTTGGACCTTGATTTCACATTTGCTTGTGTGCATTAGAAGAAAAGAAATACACTCCTGTTTGCTGTATGTTCATAGCTGGAACTCATGTCCTGTCACAGTTTTATGGAGAAGCACGTTACTCAGGACATGACTTTTTTTAAGTAACTGAAAACCTTGCATGGGACAGTTGTGTCTCCCCCGTCATTCACACACAGTGATACAGAGGTTCCTGTCATTGCTCAGTTTATGCCAGACCCATCATACTGTTTAAAAGTTAAGGATTAAATGCTGCCCTTGGTTCAGCCATCAGGCCCCCTGCACGGGTCAGGCACAATGGCAGTCCTTTGAGCATGAACGTTTGTTCCCTGATAGCCACACCCTATCTGTGCTCTGGGAATTCATCCAAGTGCCAGTGCTGAGACTTTTCCATGACCTCAGCGTCTTATGTCCCCCTACTCCCTCATCCGCCTGTTTCAGAAGTTGACAGCATTGTTTTGGCTCCAAGCAGTGACTTGCATTCCCCCTCTGGGAGATCGCTAGAGCTGAGCAAAATTCTTTTGGTGAATAGTTTATTTGCCAAAAAATGCAGTTTCAGGTTGACTGAAACTATTTGATATTGGTCCCAGCTCCAATGATTTATTTATAAAAAGTGGGAAAGCTTCAAGAGAAGAGACTGAGAGAGCCCCATTGCTCAGTGGGTAGGGCACTCTGCCAAACCCGGGTTCAAATCCCTTCTCCAAATCAGCTAGAAGCGGGCAGTGAACTTGGCACGCTCACATCGTAGGAGAGTGCCCTAATCACCACTGCTCCTGCTCCTTCAGTTCACCCAGCTTGAAATTGTTTCGACATTTCATATTTAGTTCAACCCAAAACTAAACTTTTTTTTTTGATCGTTGCAATAGCGGCAAATGTCAACAGCACGTCCGCTGTAAGTGTGGCTGCCTTTGCCGATAAAAAAGAGAATCCTATTGCTACAGCAGCATTAGCCGCAGTACTGACTATGCTGGAATGTGGCTGAGTTAATACTCCTAGATAGCACCACACAAAGGTTTAATCTAAAGGACTTTATTGATTTGCACCAGCCTGCCCTCTTTGGTGATTTAAAGACTTGCTTATTGAAGTGATGTGGCTTTCCATGGCTGTAATGAGTGATGAACTCGCATGGGACCTTAGCGTTGGGTTTGGCTTCAAGCATGTGTTTGGGACTATAAATTTATAATCCTCCTTTTCTGGTCCCTGGCCCTACCTGACAGCTTCCCCAGCTCCCTGTGACATTCTTTCCCCCTTCCTGTTCTGCACTACCACTATTTGTTGCTTTTCTTCTCCATTACTTCTGCTGGTTGCCTCGAACACCTGGGTGCTTGTCTGAGCTCAGAGGATTGGTCATGGGAAGTGGAGCCTTTAGTCGTCTCTAGGTCAATAGCTTGAATCTAGATCAGGGACCTGATCCGTTAGCCCTTACCCGTGTGAGTAGCCGTATTGACTGCAGTTGGGAACAGAAAGTCATTACCACCTGACCGCTGAACAATGACGCTGTGTGAAACAGTACCTGGCGCACGAGAACCAGCAGTGCTGCGGTTGGCACCTTTGCCGACAGCTTCAGTGTGGGCCCACAGTTTGAAAGGACATGAAGCTGGGCCTACCTTCTCACCTCAGTGTTTGGGTTGAAGTACACTGACAGGATGGTGTTACCTGTGAAAATGGAGCATCTCAGGCCCCAGGCAGTCAGCCTGCCACCTTCCCTCAACGCTGCATTGACTTCGTTAAAACCATTTACAAGCGGTTTGGTTTATTTGTGCACATCTAAGCCAACCTATGCTCATTCACACGCTCCCACACAAATGACACATGGAACAAGAAACCATCCCTGGCCTCCGTATGGGGTTTCCCTGGGATTTTTCTTTTACAGATAGTAATATTGGAGGACCAAGGGACAAATGCTAACTGCAGGAAGCCATTTGTTTCACTGGGAGATGAATCCAGGAGCACAAGGAGACTGGGATGGACTCAGCAGAGGCCAAAGATTAGTGGTGAAAGCCAAAATAATAATAATACAAAAAAAGGAAATTGTGTTCCTTTATAGTAACTGTTTATTTAATCTCAGCTAAGCAGGGCTAGGCAATGTGGCCTAGTTGACAGGTTGGACTGTGATTTAGGAGACCTGGAATCTATTCCCAGCTGTGCCACTGGCATGCTGGGTAACCTTGAGCAAATCTCTTCCCCTTTCTGTGTCTCAGGTTCCCCACCTATAAACCAGCGGTATCCTCCTTTGTAAAGCATTTAGAGCTCCATTGTTATTATAGTAAACTAGCACTTCATAAAATCCTGATTGATTTACTTTAAAATATTAGAAAAGAGTATCTATTCATGGGCTGATGTCAGATTAGAGGGAGGTCTCAAGTAGGGTTCCACAGGTCTCTCTTCTGGGTCCAGTGTTGTTTAACATCTTTATGGGATGTTAAGAAGAGAGAGCATACTGATCAAGTTCACAGATGACAAAGCTGTGGGGGTTGCCAATGCTTTGGAAGGTAGAGCTAAAATTCAGAGGGATCTTGATAAATTGGAGAACTGGGCTGTAGACAACAAAATGAAATCCAACAAAGACAAATGTAAGGTGCTACACTTAGAGAAGAAAAACCAAATGCACAAATACAGAATGGGGGAAAACTGGCAGCAGCAACGTTGAGATGAATCTGGGAGTTGTGGTAGATCACAGCCTCAACACAAGTCAGCAATGCAATGCTATTGCAAAAAAATAGCAAATGCAATTTTAGGTTGCATTAACAGAGGCATAGCATGCAAGTCATGGGAGGTGATAGTACTGCTTCATTCGGCATTGGTTAGGCCTCAGCTGGAGTACTGTGTCCCGTTATGGTCACCAATGTATAGAAAGGATGTAGAGAAACTGGAAAGGATCCAGAGGTGAGCGACAAAGATGATCAGAAGGGTGGAATGCAAGCTATACGAGCAAATGCTGAAGGAACTGGGTGTGTTTAGTTTGGAAAAGAGGAGATTAAGGAGGGATGTGATAGTGGTCTTCAAATACTTGAAGGGCTGCCACAAAAAAAGAGGGAGAAAAATTGTTTTCTTCTGCCACAAAGGGCAGGATAAGAGGCAATGGATTCAAACAGCATAGCAGATTTAGATTAAACCTCAGGAAAAACTTCCTAGCTGTAAGAACAGTCAGACAATGGAACAGACTGCCGTGGGAGGGTGTGGAAGCTTCTTCACTGGAGGTTTTCAAAAGGAGGCTGGATAGCCATCTGTCTTGGACAGTTTAGACACAACCAATCCTCCATCTTGGCAGAGGGTTAGACTAGAGGATCCCTGCAGTCCCGTCTAACTCTGTGAGTCTATGATTTCTGACACCTGTCTCTGAAGCCTTGAGGTGTATCACAGTAAATTGAAAATGCTGCCCCTTTATATTTATTCTACTCTGAATACTCCCCCGACCTATTAAAGAGTGAGCATGTAAACACTGCTCCATTTTCTTAAGGCTACCACATTCAAGCTATGGATCTTCAGATGGAGCAAATTCCTGAGGTTATAGATGCACATTCAGATCCACACACATATAGTGTTGGTTTTTTGCAAATACACCGGGCTGGGTAATTATAACTGGAACTTTGATAACGCCATTTATTCATTAAAATTCAACGAAGGAAAAATATCTCTCCATCGTGCCTTGATGAATCCAGCTGTTTGTTTGAAAACAAATGAGGACTTGGTAAAACGGGGCGATGATTAGAAACCCAAAGTCACAAAGCTCCTGCTTATTCTAATTCTAAAGAGATGCTTTGACCGACGTTGGGGGGCTAACATTAGAACTCATTTATTTCTAATTTTTAATAATTCTGAAAACCATTGGTAGTCGCTTAATTACATCCAACAGACACCTAGTCTTGGTTATTTAGCCTAACAGGCTTTAATCAACATATTTTTAATGATCTCTTGGTAAAGTGATTGCATCACAGAAACTTTGGAGGCACAGACTTTCTTAGTTTGAGAAAACTGTTGCATAATTAAAGTGAAAAACATTTCTTTCCTTTTCTTCTTTGTTTCCTCAAAAGGGATAAGGAGCAAGCATTGGCTAACATGGAGCAGGAGTATCCAATGCAGAGAATGGACGTTCCTCGTTTCACTGGGGGAGGCTTTGCTCTCACCAAGCAGTCACCCAAGATTATGGCCTAAACTGGACTCATCTCATCATGTCCCACTTTTTTCGGCTGAACTAAATTTTTTCTTGGGTGTTTCTGAGACTAGGTTTAGAGTAACTCATATCAAGCATTCTCTTTGATATCACTGCATTGTTTTCATAAAAGGCTTATTCTAGAGTGGGCAGTGTTGTAATTTACACACTATGGGCTAAGTTCTGCCCTTGATGGCACAAACATCACCACATGCCAATGGAGCCGCACAGTTGGGACATATACTGATATTTCTTCCTTGTTACTGTGACTTTTTACTTAGAATTGTAACATGGCAAAATACTTTAATGTGCAGAATTATATATCCTCTATCTACCTCCACCCCAGGCACACACTCCGTTTATCCAGCAATTCAAATCTACTCAAAGGAAGGAGAAAACAGAAAAGAAGGAAAAGGAATAGGTAGAAGCTCCATGTCCTACTTTAAGCAAACACAGAATTGACAACTCTTTGCTCAGTTACTCACATGAGAGAGTTCTTCATGCAGGTGTAATATCATTTGGTTTATTCAATATTTGCTACAGCCATTACTAAGATCAAGGGAGTTTGTGGCCACAGTAGACCTACCCACTGTACATTGTTAAAGGATGCTATTCTGCTTACTGGCTGTGGTTACAAAGCAACATAATTATGTCTGTTCAAATAGGCTGTCCATATACACTGTCTGGAATTTGCCATCCTATATAAATTGATTCTTGTGAATCTGAACTCAAAATATGGCAAACTTTGCACTTTAATTTCTATTAGGAGAAAGATCCTGGAACATTTTTGGAACTTTAAAAAATTGTTTTTTGCAACGCAGCGTGAGCCCTCCAACCTTTTCAGCCAAAAGAGATGTAATTACCATTAATTAAAAAGTGACATGAGAAAGTCACTGTTGAAGTACAGAAAACTCTCGAGCTGCAAAATAAAATGTTTTGAAACTGATTTCTATGTGGAATGCTTTCTCCTGGCCTAGGGGATGAAAACTTAGTCCAAAGAGATATGCTGATAAATATTTAATATAAAAAAACCCCAAACCTTTGCAGAGATTTTGATCTTTGCTTTGGTGGAATACATAATTAAATATTAAAGCTACTGTGGGAAACTTTTAATGGAAGTGTTTAATTCAGAGGAATCAAGTTAAATATGACAGGGATCTATTTTGCTGTTATATCAGGGACCAGAACACTGAATCATCAGATCTATCGTACTTTTCTTTTTGTCTGTCAACTGTATTTATGCCACGTATCATTTTAGGGCAGTCTTACTGTCTGAATCTTGTCTTTTGTGTGTGCATGACATTGCTGTATAACCACAATAATCCAATCACAGTAAAGCTAAGATGGCTGACCTGGATACATGGGTCTGGAGGTATCCCAAATAGGGTATAGGCCATTCTTTAGAATATGGGCCTGCGTTAAGGAGCTGAATTTCCAGTAGCTCCTATAAAACCAGATTCTGCCACTTTTGCACAGACTGAGTAGTAATGTACTCTGGGAGTAGTCATATTGAAATAAATTAAACTACTTCCAGAGTAAAGCTTTACTCCACATGAGTAATGATGGCAGAATTGGGCTCACAGAACCCCAGAAGCCCAGCCTATTATGGATAAGTAGTTTGTTTTTTTATTACATATCTTAACTGTTCAGTATAGGGGCCTAATCCAAAATGGATTCAAGTCAATGGATGTCTTTCCATTAATTCAGATCAGGATCTAGGAGAGTGAGTGTGATCCAATGATTAAGGGGACTAGGCACCAGGACATTCACTCTTCTTCCTTTTTCCGCTTCTGTGACCTTGGGCAAGTCCCTAACAGACAGATTCTGCCACCATTACTTGCACTGAGTAGTATCTAGTGTCAAAATACATGGGACTACGAATGGAGTAAGGTACTATTCAGTGTTGAGTAAGGAAGGCAGATTCTGATCCGAAATAGATCACTGTCTCAGTTTATCTATCTGTAAAATGGGTATATTAGTACTTGAGTGGGGAATTATGAGGATTAATTCATTCATCTTTGAAAAGTGCTTTAAGCTGCTTAGATGAAGAACACTATAGGAATGCAAAGTACTGTAATTAGTGACACCCAGTACGCTCCCCACTCCAAGGGATGAGTAATGAGTATTAGCCTACTTACCAATTGCAGCAGATAGCAATAAAATGACAGATACCTAATGTTAGGCACCCAAAATTTGAATACCTTGGGCACTAGCCCTGGCTCAGCTCAACTGCATTAGCTTCTCGCTTTCAGGAGAACTAAATCTGCTCAGGAATTTGAAAAATTAAGAAAGAAAATATTTTTACAACCACAAGATTGTTGCTAATAACTTTTGTCATTGCCAGGAACTAAGCAACTATAGCCAGCCTAATTTATAGCATCAGAGAGTCCTGAAACCTTTTGTGGATTCAGAAAATAAAACTGACTAAAGCACACCAGGAACAGAACAAAAAAACGGAGACTATAAAAGCCAGAGAACTTGAAAATTATTGGCGCTGTCTGTAAATCTGCATGGTGCTGAGGTGCTTTTAACGCTCGAAGATTTGACTTACACAGCAGGAAATGACAGAACGTTAATGGTAGCATCATTTGTTCACTTAGCCCTGCGTTGTGGGCAGTGTTTCTGAAGTGCTCATTTAAGTCCCATAGCTGAATAATGATAATTGAATCCAATACTGGGCAAGATTTAAGAAAGAACAGGCACACTTCACCTTTCTGTTGCTGGAAAAGTACGTGAAAAGATGGAGATGTAGGGCTCGATCCAGAAGAAAATGGAAGCCTTACCACTCGCTTTAATGGGTGTTGGATTGGGTCCATCGCTGTCTGCCTGATGAGGTTTATCATGGATTCTAAGGAACTTCTCTCATGGTGGGTGTAATTCTTTTCCATTATTGTTTGATTTCAGAGCTCCGGAGGGGCACACACTACTTTAAACACAAGGTCACTGCCCCGAAGAAGTTACCATCTAAGGCCCTGACCTTTCAAGCTGATGTCAGTAGGTGCAGAGGGGTCTGTCCTGATCACGTTGCAGGAGCAGGGCCTCAGACACACACCATACATGATACAACAAATTCAGCCACAGAAGCATGATCTGTTGGCGGGGAGGTGGGGACGGGGACGGGACCATCTGTTTGCTACATGTGTACACAGCCCCTAGCATCAGGCAGCCCTGATCTGTAAATGTGGCCCGTAGGGACTACTGCAGTGTGAATAACAGAAGAACATACCATGTGCCTGATTGTCATCTCCTCCCAGTGTAAATCAGGAATAATGCCCCTGAAGTCCATGGGATTTCGCTCGTGTAAGGCAGGTCACAACCAGGACCCACCTGTGGGGAGATCAGTACCGCAAACACATCACAAGCGGGTTGGGGGTGTTCGTGAATGGGAGCTTTTCCATGTGTCACTGAAGAAGGTGCGATTTGTGCGTGGAGGCTACGGAGCTGTGGCTGGAACAGCAGGAGAGGAATATGGTTTTAGCAACATGTTCTAAATCAGTGGTTTTCAACCTTTTCTTCATTTGCGGGCCCCTAAAAATTTTGGGATGGAGGTGCGGACCCCTTTGGAAATCTGCGACATGGTCTGTGCATCTCCTGCGGTCTACAGAGCACAGTTTACAAAACCGCTGCTCTAAATGGCCTGGAAGAGTGAGAGGCGAGAGACAGTGTGGCCAGCAAAGAAGAGGCTGCTCTAATTTACAGGAAAACTAGCAGAGGTGTTAGCAGCCTGGGGAAGGAGAAATGAGACATCACCGAGACGGCTAACACAGAGCAAAGCATCACTACAGAGATGACACTCTGCCAGGTAGGTCTGACAACATTGGCATGGTAAACACTATTATCGGAGCTTTATAATTTAGCCGTACAAATTTCCCTCTGGGCTGGTGTGGAATATGTCAGTTCTCAGATGACTGAGCCAAACTGAGCAGTATTCCCTGGATGGCTGTGGAGTCACACCCCCTCTTATGCCAGGGCTGAATTAGCTGAACCATGAGCAAATCTGGAGAGAGGTGTGCAATGGGGTATACTTAAGGTTACCACCTGGCCAGTTTTTGACCAGCACAGCCAGTTTTTTTATGGATTTGCCGGTTGCCAGAAAAATAATTTAATTTTTTACGTGGGTCTAAAAGATGTGCATTATTATCACAGTACACTAGGATATCTGATGTGAAAAGTTTCTGTGTCCAGCTAAAGATGCTGCAGTGTTTCCGCTTCCACAGTGTAAGCGATAACCGATCAAAACTGTTGAAAATACAGCAGCTGTCTGCCCGGCAACACACAAGTGCACCACACGTGTGTGTGTGAAAGAGGGTTTGAGTCATGTGAGAGTGAGGAGACGTGTTCTCTCTCTAGATATTATAAGTGCCTGTTGAAGGGGGTGAGGGGCTGCGAAGTTGCTTTGTGGTGGGGGGTTGTGGTGGACGTAACTTGTTGGAGGGATGGGTGCTGGTTTTTTTGCATTTCCAAGGTGGCAACACTAGGTTTACCAGGCCCTTTGAGGCCCCCTATTGGAGGCCTTGTGGTCCTACCACACACTGCCCCAGAAAAAGAGCAGTAAAGGTGGGTCCTCCAGTTCTGCCTAGAAAGGCTTCAGGGAAGCAACCAATCGGAGCACAGCAGACTCAGATAAAAGGAGCTGCAGGGCTGTCTGAGTGCAGACCAGTTGCTGGTGGGGACCAGAGGAGCAAGGAAGAGGCTCCTTGCTGGTGCTCAAGGAAGAACCAGAAGATGGGTTCTGGTGATAAGGAAGAACATCAGCCTGAGGTGAGGGCTAGGAGGGAAGTGGCCCAGGGAATAACAGCAGCAACCATTACAGGAAGCAGCACGTGGCTGCTATCTGTAGGGACCCTGGGTAGGGACCTGGCATAGTATGCTGCTCTGGGTTCCCTCACGGGCAGGGTGGCCTGAGCCCTGAGAAGGGGCTAAGGCTTGTTTAGAGGCCCCAGTGAAGGGCAGGCCTTAAAGAGTCTCCAGGGAGAGAGCCATGCGGGCACTGCTCTATAACCAGGCAGACATGGACTTAAAGCTAGTCCAGAAGGGCTCAGCACCTTTGAAGGGGATATGCTATGTCTGCACCTCCCCCTATAGCATTCTCCAAAGAGGCAGTGAATGGTGTCTGTGGGACCCTTGGATATGCCTTGCCTCCCATTGCTAGGCCAATGCGTGGTTGCTAAATGAGTCACTTCTCAATCTGCGAACGCACTGTAACCTACTTAGCATGGTGTCTTTCCTCCTGTCTAGCTCGGTATATCTCTGTTCTCCTCTCTAGCAATTGCTCCACATGAGAGGATAAAAGCCTACTAACGCTACTGGTTAGAAGCACTGGTCCTCTTGCCTAAGCCATAAAAATGTGTGCTTTTAGCTCTGAGGGTCCCATCTTCAAACCCTTCTGACAGCCCAGCCAAGGGGGTTAGGTGTTGGTAATTTTGTTGTCGTAAACCTATATGAATTATTGAAAGGAAAGGAAATAATCACAACACGTGCTCCCAAAATAGACTGCTTTTTACATTTTATCCTCCATAAATGCAACAACTTTCAGGGGCCTAAGGCGCCCCGGGCTCCTGCTGAAAGCTACCCCCTTCTACTGAAATCTGAAGCGGTGCATTGGGCTCTATGGGTCAGTTTTTGATACCCCTGCTCACGCTCAGTGGCATCTCTCTCTGCAGGCAGTCCCATTGGCTTCAGCGGGGCAGCTTGTGCAGTAAAGAACTATCCGGCATGAGAAGGCATCAGAGTGTGACCATATATTTGAAACTGACCCAGGACTTGAACCTACGCTGTGCTGAGTGACTAACGCTGGTGAGTAAGCAAACAAGAACTCCAATAGAGTTCAAGGAGCTGGGTCATGTCCTCAGAGGCGCTCTGCACCAGGCATGATCGCATCCATGCAGCCGCAGCAACAGCCCTTTTTAGAGATAGAGCGGAAATCCTGTCCTTAGCTCACCCTGGTGAGATTTGGTCACGCAGCGGTCTCCCGAGGTGGAGTGATTGTCAGAATGTAGGTGCCTCCAGAGGGGTCAGGGCTATATGCCAGTGATCTCATGGGGTTGCCACAGCAGGTGTGCTCCTTGGCTGGGTATTAATTGACTTGTGATTGATCCCAAACAGGATGCATGAGGGTGGGGGCATGTTGCTTTTTCTGGGTGGGGAGGAGGGCGGTTACTTACAGAACAGTTCAAGCGTGGAGCTCTGCACTCTGAGAAGAGAGACCTAGTGGTCCAGGCCTCAACGGTGTGAACAGCAGGTGGGAGGGGGAGATGCTTCCCTTTCTCTGATTACTTTAGGGGTGTGTTCTCCCTTCCCTCATGGAGGTCTCTTTGGGGGTAGCTATGCCAGACTCTGTCTGCCACTGCACTGCTGGAGCTGGGGGCTGCAGCTCAGCTTTTTTTCAAGCTCTGCTAGCCAAATGAGCTGTTTAAATGCCCCACCAGATTGGCTGCAGGTGTGGGGGGACAGGGCTGGCTGGGCCCAAAATAATCCCTTAACCCCCAGTTGGCCAGTGTGGGGTTCATGCACCACATCACAATGACAAGGTGTAGCCTCAGCCTTTGCTGGTGGGCTTTGGAGTCATTGGTCCCTTAGGGTCACCTTTTCCAAAACAGCCTCTGGCTCTGTGCCCAAAACTGGGCATGCCCCAAACTCCTGCTCTGGGTGAGTCAATGTCTCTCTCACCCACACACGCTTGGTTGATTGCTTGCCCCAATGTTTGCTCTAGTTTCCTAGACTGAGGCTGGGAGCTGTAGAATCTGGTCATCTATCAGCTAGTCTGATTCTCACCTGTGTCTTTTTGAGAGTGTGTGTGCCCGGGCAAAATCTCAAACCACTTTCCTCATCCCAGACTAGTTAATGGATCATACTGGCATGGCAGGATCCTCACTGAAGCCCCAGTTGTGCAGAGCACTTAAATACGTGTTTAAGCATGTGAGCAGTCCCGTTGACAATTCAAGAACTTACAGCCTGGATCCTCAAAGGTAACTAGGCACCTAACTCATTGATTTCAATGAGAGTTAGGGACCTGAATGCCTTTGAGGATCTGGCCTAAGCGCTCTGCGGAACCATGGTGCACATGCAGGTTTTCAGTGTGCCCAGGGTAGAGCCTCACTCTTGTAATATGCTGAGTATCTTCAGCAAGGTAACAAGTGACTTCAACTCCCAGTGAAGTCACCAGTGGCAGCTAGTTGAAGGACAGGATCTTCTGTGACCGTGACTGAGTGACCTTGTCACATATAGTCAGTCAGAATTTCCTGCCTTTTAATCCTGCGTAACCCAACCATGTGTCCCAACTGGGTGTGTCTGATCCCATCTAGTTTCATATAAAAAAACAACATGCAAGTTTTCCTTTTTTTTTGCAGCCTGAACAGTGGGTGAAATAAAGTCAGTTTAGCTAATGCCTGGGAAAAAAGAACACTGCAATGTACTACATGGTGTCGTGGAAAAATAAAGTCACACTGCTATATTTAGAGTTGGATTGGGTGCAGCTTTAATTGACACACACACACATACAGAGACTTTAGCTAAAGGGAAGCCCCAGCAGCATGTCTAGATGCTGCTCATAGGAACTTCAACCAGCTACCTGAGACTAGAAGACTTATATAAGGTAATATTACATATTCATGTGATCGTATAGTGGAATTTAATTAACAGGTTATAATTTACAGGAAGACACATTATAATGCACAATGGGGTACACCAGATGTTAATCAAGTAAGACCAAAGAACAAATGATTATACAATGGGGTTTTCCAACTGCACCGGCTATCACCCAAGTGTCAGAGAGTTATGCAATACACAATGGGGTGTTAGTCTGTTAAACAGAAAATGTCTAGGGGCCGGTAAGTCTGGGGAGCAGGTACCAGTACTTATCAAGACAGATGTCTGTTTCCAGACTTCAAAAGAGACTTTAATAGGGCTAAGGTTCACAACAGGGGTTTGCATTTAGATTGTGATACTGAGACATCCTGTGGGATTTTAGCATCTTTATCTCCGTCTCAGTTTGGGCATCCTGTCAATGATTTAACCTGAGGGCTTCCATCACAGTTCAGGCTACCCAGTTTCAGGTCAGGCCCTCTATAATCAATTTCAGGCCAGGCATTCTATAATCAATTCTATGACTAATTCTTTGATTCCACAATGGATTCAGAAAGTAGTTTTGAGAGGCAGGATAGTCTTTTGAGGAGATGCTGGCCTGGATCATCTGAGCCACTCCGAGTTCAAATCCTGCTTTTGCAACAGAATCTTTGGGTGATCTTGGCCAGCTCAGTGTCGTCTCCCTGTGCCTCAGTTTGCCATCTGTGGTATGGGCATAAGATAACTTCCTCTACTGGTCTTGTCTATTTAGCGTGCACGCGCATCAGGACAAGGACTGTTTCTATCTGCTGCAGTCAGGTGTGATTGCAGCATGCCTAGACACACCTAAATTAGCGTCAGTGTAGCTAGCACAGCTAAAAATAGCAGTAAAGGTGCAGCAGCCATGGACTTCAGACAGGCCCATGCTGGGACCTTGGGTGCGCTCTGACATTGCTAGCCCAGGTCAGGGTCCAGGCTGCCCTCTCTTCACTGCTGCTTTAGCTGTGCTAGCGGGATTAAAGCACCACAGATTGCAGTGCAGACATGCCCTACATGTGTGTATGTTGGCTGCAGCCTGTAGTTGCTAGAGTAATATTAATAATAGTAAGGAAGTAGAAAGTTTGTCAACAGTACTAATTACTTGGGAGATTATTTCTCTCCCCTAAACTCCCCCTTGAAATAATTGGGTGTTTGCCCCCAAAAAACCCCCTAAAACCTGAATTTTTGTGTTGAAAATAGACTTGTTTTGGCAAAAATTGATAAAACTGTTTTGACTAGCTCCAGTGATCAGGCCTCAGCACGCCGGAGTGATGTAGCTGCATTGTCCACATTAGCGCTTTAAAAGTTACTCAGTCATTTCTCAGAATCTTTCCAATACATGCACACTTAGATGTGAGACTTCTTGGAGTGTCACAGCAAGGTGCACTAATAACTGTTGGGGTTTCCCTGTCACCATTTGGTCTTTTCCATCCCCTGAGATTTCAGAGTTGTGATCTGGACATATTCCCTTTTGACAGTTTAGGAAATCTCATCATTGGAGTTCTCATTTAAACTGATCGTGCATGAATCTTCCAGAAATGACTAACTCCCTTGCTGCTTCAGGTGCAGTGGAGGAAAGTGAGGAACTTGAAATGCATTTAATTCCACTCCTCTTGATTGGTGCTTCTTTATTTGTTGAGAGCTCTTGGATAAATCCACATTCCTACCAGGCCTAAATTTGGCTCAGTATCAACAGCATAATATACCACTGCCTAAAACTTACCTCCAAAATTCATTAAAACAAGTTGTTTTCAGATTGCATTGTACGTTGTTTTGAAGACGAGTATTGCAATCCATAAGCTAGACAGGATGCATATTATGAATACACATGTGGGGGGCTAGATCCTGAGCTGGTGTAAACAGGCACAGCTCTGTTGATGTCCGTGGATCTATGCCCAGCACAGCTGTGCCCATTTACATCTGCTAAGGATCAGCTCCATCGTGTTTACGCGTAATTAGATGGCGTTCCAAATTTGTTCCTCGTACGGTGTCTGTACACTGGATGTTAGTGCATATTTGCTGTTTCTGGTGGTTCATCCTCATTAATGCCAAAAACAATTGTGATACATGAACTTCAGCTGTCTTTCTCTCACCTTGGCTGTTTGAGCCATTGTCTCCATTATTGTGTGCAAGCTAGATATTCGTTACTACTTTGGGATGGGGTCTTCTGGCCATCCGTTGGCAGCAAGCAAAGCAAGCCTGGTGCCAGGCAGTACATGCCTCTCGCTTACCTCTCCCTGCGGCCTCTTCATTTCTGCTGAGCTTCAACAGCGCACGACAGCATTGGGTCAAGTTCTCGCCTCATTTTTCTGACTTTTTTTTTTTTTTTTAGCCCCAGCAGCTTTGGCTCCCACGCTCCCATGGGGAGTTCCTAACACATCACCTGCTGCCAGAGCTGTGGTTGGCCGGTGGCCCTCTCAGCAGAAGCATCTGAAGAGCCAGAGGTCTCCTGTTTTTCGCAAAGCAGGTGGTGCTGTCTTGCTGCGGCAGGCTGGCCCCCCACCATTCTTGTGAGCTAAAATAGGAGTTGAGGGGGGGAAAAATGCAAAGGGGGACTGGGATTTTTAAGTGCTGCTTTTGGTGATGTAACAACTCCGTACACCAGAGCAGTCAGGTGCCACCATGAGTCTGATCACTCACATAGGGGGAGGTTAGACGAGACCCCCAGTGCTTCATTTCTAAAGATACTGACTACTGTAGCTCAAGATACAGTAGAACTACACTAGCACAGCTTAGTATTAGCTGCCTTCTCCCCTCTAGGGACGGAGGGGCACCACTCAAAGACTGCCCTATACACACCAAGCCAGGACATCCTGGCATCTTCTTCAGGCACCAAAGAGAGCAGAGCTGTTGAATCCATGTTCTTCTTTTGAGGCTGTGACTCGGCTTTTTTCTTTTCCCCACAATCTTTGTTTACTGCCCAGTTCCCACGTGCATTAACCTCTGCTAAGTGGGTGATTGCAAGGAAGCTTTCGCTCGTTGCCCGGAGAACTCAAGCGGGTCTCTCCCTTCTGCTTCCAGCTGCCAAGGAGGTCAGATCTGGAGGTCAGCCCCTAGGTTTTGATTAACTTGCCTGTAAAATGGAATGCTCAGGCCAGCTTCCACTGGGGCTCCAGCAACACAAAGATAATTGACCTTAGGAAACTGCCTTTTGGCAGCCTTTTTATAGCGAAGTCCTGCAATCCAATTACGTCCCACAATGGGCCTTTCATGGGACTATTAGTTTAATGTGGCTTTCAGCAAAATTGGCCTCGGGGGAATCTGAAATCCCAGAAAAACCTCCATGGGTTTGTGATTTTTTTGAATAAAGCAGGGATGGATTATTGAACAACATTCCCACTAGGAGACGTTGACATTTAAAGCACAGTCTCTGTAGCAGTAGCCTTGAGATCCACAGAGTGCTGGGACTTAAGATCCACCAGTTATATACAGGAGCAAAATGTTGCTATTAGCCTGTGGGGTCTGCAATACATTCCTCCTGCAGTATCCAAGCCAGATAAAGGCCATGGTACACTCCCATATAGGGGCAGAGCATTCAGACTGCAGATCGAAGTGGGGTGGTTTCTCCTTTTACACTGGGGTCTTCAAAGGGTTGGAGGAGAAAGGACGTGGGAATTAGCTTGGCTGATTTAAGGCCCCCTCTGGGTGGAATTACAGCTTTTTGCCGAGGATCCTCGCAAGCCACCTTTGTCAGAAATACCAGCTGCCTCGACTCACAGACAGGGTCACTAAGTTGATGCGTCAGTGGTTAAGACACTTGGGAGACCTGCATTCGATTTCCTGCTCCACCAGAGACGTCCTGTGTGACCTCTGGCAAGTCCGTTCGCCTCTCTCAGCCTTAGTTTCCCATCTGTAAATTGGGGATAAAAGCAGCCCCTACCTCAAAGAGGGCTTGTAGGGCTAAAATACATTGAAGATGGTGAAGTGCTTTGAGATCTAATGATGAACAGCGCTACGTAAGAGCTAGGTAATAGTATTCAACTGTCGGAGCTTTTCCATGGTTGTGGGAGGTAGATAGCACCTCTGTAAACCTAGCTTGCTGCTCTTTTGTGTCAGGAAAGCCTCTTGGTGTAGCCATTCCTTAAGGGGGAGATGTCATCCGACTGGGCAAGGGGCTTGTTTTGACCTGTCCCTACCAAATGAAATTCACGCCGATGAACGAAGTGGACCCGCTGCAGCATGACACTGCTTTGCACCCGAGAGTACCTCAAAGAACTTTACAAATGCTAGTGAATTTAAACTTGGGCCATGCCGGTGAGTGGGGCTAGTATCATGCGTTTTCCTAGTCTGTAAAATGGAGAAGCACAGAGAGGAGAAGCAACATACTGAAGGTGTCACAGCCAATCTGTGGCAGAGCCAGGAATAGACTCTCAGACTTTAGGGTCAGAAGGGACCAATATGGTCATCTAGTCTGACCTCCTGCACAACGCAGGCCACAGAACCTCACCCACCCACTCCTGTAATAGACCCCAACCTATGACTGAGTTACTGAAGTCCTCAAATGATGGTTTAAAAACTTCAAGGTACAGTGAATCCACCAGCAAGTGTCCCATGCCCCATGCTACAGAGGAAGGTGAAACCCCCCCCGGATTTCTGCTAATCTGCCCTGGGGGAAAATTCCTTCCTGACCCCAAATATGGCAATCAGCTAAACCCGGAGCATGTGGGCAAGATTCACCAGACACCCAGAAAGAATTCTCTGTAGTAACTCAGAACCCGCCCCATGAAATGTCACATCACAGGCCCTTGGGCATATTTACCTCTAGTCGTCAAAGATCTGTTAATTGCCAAATTAGGCTGTCCCATCATACCATCCCCTCCATAAATGTATCAAGCTCAGTCTTGAAGCCAGCTAGGGTTTTTTGCCCCCACTGCTCCCCTTGAAAAGCTATAGAATGCAAGGGCCTGATTTCTTCCCACCTACCTTCCCCAATCTGGCACTTACCCCAGTGCAAAGTGGGCACAGAGGCTGCCACCACCAGTGTGCGAAGAGATTCTGATTCAATGACCTAGAATACCCACTTTATAGGGGGGTGAATCGCTTGGAGATGCAGGGAAGCGAAAAATGTGCCTTCCAGAAATAGTGCAGGCTCACCCAGGGTCAAATCTTTGGAAGGCATCTAGCTGTCTAAAGATGCAGTAGGATTTTCAGAAGCCACCTAGAGGCCTAACTTCCAACGGGAAAATTCCACTAAGTGCTGACCTGCCTCTTGACACGCCTAAAGATCTTTAAAAATCTGGCCCCAAATCCCTTCTGTGGTCATGGTAGTTACTCAGAGTATTATGGGATGGAGCCAGGCTCCACCCCCTTCCTGACTTCATGTTCTTGCCTTGTGACGCAAGTGAATAAAGCAGCAAGTTCCCAGCCTGCAGTGCTGTGAGTAGACTTGGCTTCATATCATCGAGCGGTGCCTTTAATAAATCTTGTCTAACCACATGGCACCAAGTTGTGTGCTGTGTCGTAGAGCCCTGCCGTGGGATTGGGATTCCTCAGGACCTGCTGTCATAATAGCAGGAGCGGGTAAAATGTACTCTGCAGGCGGGAGTGGGTGGGCAAAAAAACCAGATCCCATTAATTTGCAGGCAAACACTAAATCTCTCGTTGGTTTGTCATACATAGAACTTCAGCAGTGTAAGCAAGTTTTTCTCTATTCAAAAAAAAATTTTTTTTTTTAAATACTTGAGGAATGTAAAGAGATTTGACGTCTATTATAACAGGAGTTAAAGTATTTTTTTTTACATTGCTTAAGCAAGATTTGTTTTGTTTTTAGTGGCTAAAAATTGTCTGAATTCCATTTTTATGTCTATAACTGACTTTTTTAGCACCGTGGGGGAATCTCTCACTTGAGGGATTTGTGGGATCCAAGATTTTTGCGGGTAGGAGCAGGGTAAAAATGAAAGGAACAAGGTGGGTGGCGTGGGTATTGCAGGGTAGGACGTGAGTGAGATTTAAAAAAAGAGACCTGCCTGGGGCTCTGCTGCACAGTGCCATGGAGATGATACTTCTGACTTTCTCCTGTGCCTTCTACCCACAGATCTCACAGTGCTTTGTAAACGTTAATGAATTAGGCTTCATAACAGCCCGGCTAGGGAGGTCAGGATCATACCCCATTTTACAGATGGGGAAAACTGAGGTACAGAGTGATTTCATTTGTCCTAGATCCGGGCGTAAGGCAGTGGCAATGTCAGGAACAGAACCCATCCTAGGAACAATTCCAGATTTGCCCATAAAAGAAAAAATGAAACAAGTCCTCTCTCAGAATACCAGCTGATCCCCCAGCTGGATTTGAACATGACAATAGCTGTTTCAAATTCACCAAGAAGCGTTTACAATTGATTTTTCTGTGGTGTTAGGCACTCCATTGTTGTACCCTTTTCTCAAACACCCTGATATGAGGCTACTAGATTGAATCAGCCCAAATCCATCGATTCTGTCCTTGAAATAGCACCTCTCTGTACAGTGTGGAGTTCTGCTCTCAAGTGGGTGCATTGAAGGGCTGGTGGATTTGTGCTGTATATTAGAATCTAGGGATACGTTCACACTGCATCTATGTAGACAGCGCTTTGACAGGCTGGTGCTTGGACTCTCAAACCCTGCCACCAGGCTTTGGAGCCTGAGATCTGGCCCGAGCTGGGGCGTCTACATAGCTATTTATAGCATGCTAGCAGGAGCCCTGCTAACACAGTGTGAATCCAGGCTGGGCGGCTCACTCCCAGATGCAGTGTAGACCTATTCTAGAGATGTAAATGTGTTTAAGTTGAACAAGCCACTTAAATAAAAGCATTGACTGCTGCTTCCCCCTCAATGTTCCAGACAGAGAGAGAGAAAATAGCAGTGGTAATTATGGAGATGGAGTGTTGCTGGCAAATAATGTGAACACAAAGACCATTTCCAGGAGCAAATGGAGTGTAACTCCTCTGTAATGTCTCTTGATTCATCTTGAAAGGGGTAAGGCCTGAAGTCCAGTTGGGACAAGAGTAGTGTGGAAGGAATGAAGCACTGGGAACTTCAGCAAATACTAGAACTTCATAAAATGTCCAGGTTTATAAAAGAAAAGAGAGAAAACCTCATCTCCAAAGAGGCTACTTCTGAGGCAATGGGATAGTCGTGAAATACAGGCTTTTATAACTACCCAAAGCAGAACACACTGTGATTGTCCCTTGTCAATAATTGCTTGCAAGTGTCATCTGTATCCTTGGGAACTCCTCTGGTATGTTACACCCACCTTTCCCCTGTGATATCTGCTTTTGGTTTTTCTCTCAGGCTATGTCTACACTGATGCCACCGTCAGATCGACTTAATCTGGATCGACTGAGCGGTCAGTGAAGACCCGCTCAGTCGATCCAGAAGTCGACATACTAAACCACCTCCTCAACTGGCGTAGCCCTGCATCGACGGGAACGCAGTTCCCATCGGCGTGGTGCAGTGAAGACAGCGCGCAGAAGAGACGCGCAGCAGTCGACGGGAGTTACGCCAGTACTTTGCGTAACTCCCATCGACTGTCGCCGAATTGCTGAGGTAAGTGTAGACCAAGCCTCAGTCAAGACACAGGAGTAAGCAGGAAAATAGACTGCCCACTCGGGTGTGATCAGTAAATGGATTCCACTGCAATCCTACCAGTCAGATTCTGATCCCATAAAACCAGGGGGGTTCCGTTGAACTCAGTGGAATTACAATGGCATGCCTAAGATGAGAACCTTGTTTAGCTTTATGAATTAATTAGATTTATTTCCCAGCTTTGCTGCTGGTCTCATCAGTGGCGTGAAGGCTGCACGGCTGTGAGCAAATCAATTCATACCAAAGATGTCTATTTCCAAGGCACTGATCATGTTCTGGGAGGGGACTGCATACCCACACTCCACAAATAGGTGGTCCAGGTTTAGCTAGACATAGGTGTGTGGTTTTAGGCTTGCCAACCCTTCAGGAATGTCCTGAAGTCTCCAGGAATTAAAACTTAATCTTTAAAGACTAAGTTCTATGATGAAACCCCTAGGAATACCTCCAACCAAAATCGGCAACCCTATACTGTGGTTACACGTTGTGGGAAACTGTACCTTTAAGCGGCTTAGCTGTGGAGACCGGAAGTCTGGGAAGTGGTACTGCAGAAGTGTCGTGCAGAGGCAGTGGCTGAACGAAGCAGCTCTAACAAGTGCCTTGTTCTGCGTGGTTACTGAACGCCACACAGCCGCATACCTTGGGAGTTCAAAAGCCCAGCACGTTTTGTGATCGGAGTGGACGTTAGGCGCCTCAATACCTTTACAGATCTGGGCCAAAGTGCCTCTTGTTGCCTGACATGCGACAAACCTTTCTGCTGTTGGGTGGGAGGGGCGGAGGGAGGGTGGGGATGGGACAACTAGGTCAGAGCAATTGTTTGTTATCACTGCTGGTGTTTATTTTATTTGTATTACAGTAGCCATCAGACTTCTTGAGCCCAAGGGCCTCCTTGTGCTTAGTGCAGCACAAATACATGGCATGAGACAGTCCCTGCTCCAGAGAGAGTACGTTGAAAACAGACAAGACAGATAAAGGGTGAGAGGGGAAACAGAGGCACAGGCCCTGACTATAGGGTGACCAGGAGCTCTGTCTGCCTTAGGGTATCCTGTTGCACCTAAGATTTCTTTTGCCGTGTGTTCTCTGCTCCTGAAACTCTGGGACTCTTTTTGGGAAGATGGTTCCAAGGCCAGTGTGTCTTAGGAGTCTGGTTTTAAGGTGGAGCAGACATAGGGCTGTGATAGCACAGAAAAGCCCTTTCAGATCCTCACCACCTGGCAGCGAGACGTTTTAAAATCTGGTCTAAAATGTGCATCTTAAAACAACTCACAAGTCACGCAGACAATGAGACTGAAACATCCCACCCATTCTGCTGAGTCGAACGGAGCCGGGTTTCTTCCCCTTCCTGGACAGGAGGGGCAGATGACAATCCTAGAAACGCAAGGGATAATTTGAGAAAGCGGCTCACAGGGTTGGAGGCTGATTTTGCAGAGGCCAGTACAATAAAGGGCAGCCGGCTGAGTCACACGGGTATTACTGTGTCGCAGGGCTGGGGGGGGACACACAAATACTGCATGGGATTTACAGCTCTTGTGTGTGTTCTCTCGTTCTTGTTTTATATACTATGCCAGTGATTTTCAGCCTCTTGTCATTTGCAGGCCCCTAAAAAATTTCAAATGGAGGTGTGGACCCCTTTTGGCAATCTTAGAGAGCTGCAGACCACAGGATTAAAAACCACTGTACTAGGCAGAGCTTCCCACAAAGAGGGCTTTCTTTCTCGCCTCCCCACCCCTAGCTTTATAAGGTGAGAAGGGACTATTTAATCATCTGGTCTGACCTCCTGGATAACACCGACCATAGAGCAGGAGTCCTGTGGTACCTTAAAGACTAACAGATTTATGGGGGCATAAGCTTTCATGGGCAGAAACCCGCTTCATCGGGTGCATGGGTTTCTGCCCACAAAAGCTGATGCCCAAATAAATGTGTTAGTCTTTTAGGGTGACACAGGGCTTGCTGTTTTGCTAAAAACAGACTAACCTGGCTCCCCCTCTGGAACTCCTCAACAGGCCATAGAATTTCACCCAGGTATGCCTATGCTGAGCCCACTCTGATGGACATCTTCTTGGAAGGCATGCTGACGGCGTCAAGAGAAATCCGTCTTCCTTTTTGGGTACATTCAGCTACTCTGCTCCTCCCCTTCATGACTCTATTTAAAAGCGCAATGCCTCAGGCAGAGCACTGTCGGCTTGATTTATCTGGTGTAAGAACACACCTGTGGTCCCAGACTCCGGTGAGCTGCCATGGTAGACAGTGGCAGGCGTGGGAGCTCTTGCCTCTCCCAGGGAGGGGGTGGAGTAAGATGGCTAAGTGTAGATCCTCTCCCAGTCTTCCGGAGGAATTCCTGTTCCTGCGATGGCCGTGCTGGGATCCCGTGTATTGCCAACACCCACCAGCCCTGCACGGGACTAGGGCTGCTTGCTGTGAGCTACGGGGTCCTCATGCCCCCTGTGCAACAGGGAGCCCCCCAGAATCCGCAGTGAGCAAGCAGCCCAGTGTGACTGTAGAGGTGGTGCGGGGTGCCCTGGAGCCCAGCGCACACAAGAGTGAAGAGCTCTGGCCTACTCACTCTGTGGGGGTGGGGGTGGTTCCCCCTCCAGGGCCCAAGCATAATTTTTTTGGGGCCAGTACGAACTTGTAACACGGGCCCCCTCCCACACACAGAATGGGGGTTGCAGCCCGGTCAGGGCCTCCGGGCCCTGGTCAAGTGTACCTTCCCCCCGCCCCATCTGGGGGCCCTGGTCTCAGTTCTGGTCATCCTGCTCCGATCCTCTCCTGCCTACGCTGCCTCCCCAGGTTCCTGGGGTGGGATGGGAGGGCTTGGTGGGCTGGAAGGGAGACAGGGAAAAGGAGAATTGGGAGCCAAGGGCAGCGGTGGGGAGGGGGATGAGCATGCCAGTGGGTCGGAGTGAGGGAGAGATGGAGGGAAAGGGGACAGGAAGCAAAGCTGGGGGTGGGGAGGCGGGTGAGCCATAGGGACGCTTAGCAGAAGGAAAATGATTAGGGAGGAAAAAGGGAGAATGGAAGAGAGAAGTGGAAGGAGACATGAGCAAATGGAAGACCAGGGGTGAAATTCCTCTCGGGTATACACAGGCAATGCCACCGATGCCGTGGGCTGGCCCAGGCCGGGCTGAGAGCTGGGGGGCAGCCGGTTTGTTTGTGTTCTCAGCGGCTATCCAGGGGTGGGACACAACCTTGCCCCAGGTGCTTGGCATGGAGCAAAGGAAGGGAGGGGGCGGGGGGAATATTCGGAAACACTCACGTCTCTGTTGTGGTTCAGAGTCACCCTGTGTGTGTTTGTGGTGAGCACTGCCCTGTGTGTGTGTGTGTGGGGTGAGTACTTATTCAGGGCCAAATCCCAGTCCGTTGACATCAATGGGAGTGTGATGGTGTCCTCCCTACACAGGACTGGGGGGGGAGGGTTAAGGGGGCAGGGTGGGCCAATTAACTCCACAGGCTGCACCTGGAGCAGGAGAGTGATTAGGAACAGGCTGACCTGAGCAGGGGCAGGTGGGGCCTGTGACGCTGGGGGACAGACTGCAGAGGGGCTGACTGCTGACACGGGGCAGTGGAAGGCGTGTTTGGGGGCTGCTGGAAGCAGTCACGCCCTGGGAAGAGGGTTTTGGGAGCCAGCACACCCAGAGTGGTAGGAAGCAGTCCAGGGGAGGAGCAGTGAGGGCAGAGAGAGGAAAGCCCCGGAGTGGTCGAGCTGAGAGACCCTGGCCTGGAACCCGGAGAAGAGGGCAGGCCTGGGTTCTCCAATGGCCGAGGGTGTGGTGTAGAACTAAGGCAGTGACCGGGATGACCGCTGAGGGACTGTATCCCGGAAGGAGCAATGCTGAGTCCCCTCGCTCGAAGGCTGAGTCCCGAAGGAAAGGCTGAGGGCCCTGGAGCGAGAGGCGCTGCAGGCCAGAGTCGGAGAGATGGCATGCGGACGGTGGAGTCTACCTCGGAGCTAATCCCCACTGTGACCGAGAGGCGCCAGACTGGCGGTGAGTGGAGCACCCCTGGGACAGGGAGTCTTGCTGTTGACATCTCTGGGAGCAGGATTGGGCCCCCAGAGTGCTGTCCAGCAAGCTTTTTTTAGCGTCTCCTCCTCTGGAAAGTTGTCCAGCAGGTGTTTGTGGGGAGTATTTATTCAGAATACTGTCCAGCGTATCTTCGTTGCATGTGCTGTATGCTGTGTTGGCGTGTGGTGAGGACGCATCCAGAGCAGTGTCTAGCAGCATCTATGGTGAGGACTTAACCGTTTGCATGTTTGAGAAGTAGCAATGGGAAAAAGAGAACCACTCAAACAATGCAAAAAAGGGAAATTAAAATAGGAAGTCAGAAGAGCAGATCTGCAACCCGTCTCCCAGGCGTGGAGAGAGAGTGAGCTGCTTGTGCTGAGACAGGAACCTAGCTTTTTTTCTCAGCAGGGCAGCTCAGCCTTAGAAAATAGGATGACATTTAGGTTTGCTTGGTGAGTGAGGGGATAGAGCCATACTAATGAGGAGCACCTCGTTAGAGGGAGAGCGTGGGATGCAAAACCAGGAGCTCTTGGGAGAACCACTAGCAACACTTGCATCATCTTAATGTCTTCCTTCTGCCTGAGTCTCCGTAGCCTCCCTCTTAAAATCTTATCCAGCTCCTTTCTCTAAACACTGAAATAACACACAGCGCTTCCCCCTCCCCTCCCATCCCGTCTGTGCAGTTTCCTTTAATGTTCCCATGCTGCAGTAACATCAGGCTTATACATGGGAGTCTGCTGCTTTCCCAGGTCTGACTGCAGCTGTCCAAGCAGCACAGCCCCGGCCATTGATCCAGTGGGAGGTGCCGCCGAGGTCACTCTGTGCTGCTAATTGCCACAGCCCTGGTTCTCTGCAATCTTGGGAGATCAAACCGCTGAAGTGCCGCAGGAAGCTGATGCTGTGGGCTGAAGTGCGCAGCATGAGAGCGTTTTTACCTTGGGACAAGCCGGAGTCAATTGCAGGTGCAGGCTTGTTAATGTAATGCATCTATCTCCACTCCTCTTCAGGATAAACCTCCCACTTCAGCCAGTCACTGCGCGGCTTATCCCTGTCTGCCTGTGTCTGCAGCCTAGGTTTGCAAATACCTAGAAGATAATAAGGTGATAAGTAACAGTCATCAGCATGGATTTGTCAACAACACATCGTGTCATACCAACCTGGTAGCTTTCTTTGACAGGGTAACAAGCCTTGTGGATGGGGGAAGCAGTAGATGTGGTATATCTTGACTTTAATCAGGCTTTTGATAACTGTCTTGCGTGACTGTCTCATAAACAAACTAGGGAAATACAACCCACATGGAGCTACTATAAGGTGGGTGCATAACTGGTTGAAAACCATTCCCAGAGAGAAGTTATTAGTGGTTCAGTCAAGTTGGAAGGGCATAACGAGCGGGGTCCTGCAGGGATCAGTTCTTGATCCGGTTCTGTTCAATATCTTCATCAATGATTTAGATAATGGCATAGGGAATAAACCTATAAAGTTGGTGGATGATACCAAGCTGAGGGGAGGGTGTTGCCAGTGCTTTGGAGGATAGGGTTAAAATTCAAACTGATCTGCACAAACTGGAGAAATGGTCTGAAGTAAATAGGATGAAATTCAGTGATGACAAATGCTAAGTGCTTCACTTAGGAAGGAACAATGACTTGCACACGTACAAAATGAGAAGTAAGTCCCTAAGAAAGTATATTGCAGAAAGGGATCTGGGAGTCATAGTGGTTCACAGGCTAAATATGAGTCAACAGTGTAACACCGGTGCAAAAAAAGCAAACATTGTTCTGGGATGTATCAGCAAGAGTGTTGTAAGCAAGACACACGCAGTAATTTTTCTGCTCTGCTCCACGCTGATCAGGCTTCCATTAGAGTACTGTGTCCGGTTCTGGGTGCCACATTTCAGGAAATATGTGCACAAATTGGAGCAAGTCCAGAAAAGAGCAACAAAAATAATTAAAGGTCTAAAAAACATGACCTATGAGGGGAGATTGAAAAAACTGGGTTTGTCTAGTCTGGAGAAGAGAAGACATGGGGTGGGGAGGAAGACATAACAACAGTTTTCAAGTACATAACAGGTTGTTACAAGGAGGAGGGGGAAAAAATTGTTCTCCTTAACATCTGAGAATAGGACAAGAAGCAATGGGCTTAAACTGCAGGAAGGGCGGCTTAGGTTGGACATTAGGAAAAAATTCCTAACTGTCGGGCCAGTTAAGCACTGGAATAAATTGCCTGGGGAGGTTGTGAAATCTCCATCGCCGGAGATTTTTTAAGAGCAGGTTAGAGAGACACCTCTCAGGGATGGTCTAGATAATATTCAGTCCTGCCTCGAGTGCAGAGGACTGGAGTAGATGACCTCCCGAGGTCCCTTCCAGTCCTATGATTCACCCCTGTGCAGAAGGCCGGCATGAAGCCTAGACAACAATTAAGTCCTGTTTCAGCCGGGTGCTGATCCATGATATCATTTGTTACAGGCAGGGACTTCTCTGGGATTTCAGCTAGTGTGGGCCTCAGATGTGCAGGACAAGCGTGGCCCAGTATGGGACGTGTGTAACACGCTTGTGGGTGTGAGTTACCTTCCCCCTGTAGTGGTATGTCTGCAGAACTGATGGGAATGTTTATACCAGATGCCCCAGGGGTAGATCAGGTTTCGACAATACCTTGTAAAGGGCGTTAGATATTTGTGTGTGCCTGTCTAGTGGATAAGGCTGTGAACTGGGATTCGACAGACCTCGGTCCAGTTCCCAGCTCAGCCACAGACTCCGTGTGTCACATCATCTGTCCTGTGCCTCAGTTGCTATCTGTAGAATAGGAATAATGCCTGCCTGGCTTGGGGGGTGTAATGTCAGGAGAAAATACACCAGTGACTCTTGGATGCTGTGGTGAGAGGAATGGTATAAACGGGGTCCTGTTAGGGCGGTTCGGTTACTAGTCCCTCGTCCCATGAGCATGGCTACGTGGCATCTATCTAGTCCCAGAGCATGGAACCAGGGGAAGCTGACAAGGGCCTCTGGGCTAAATGCCAAGGTTTATGGGGCACTGGCTGCGGAGTTGTGAAGAGTAAATGCCGACGTGAAGTCTGTCCCCAGCTGTTCTGGAGCCCCTCTTTCCCAGGTCAGGCTGGCAGCCGACCCCACAGGGACAGCTTCCCAACAACGTGTGTTTTAAGCTTCCTCGTTAGCATCCAGTGATGAGGCTGGGTTGTGTGTTTGTTTTCTGCTCCACTGATTCTCCAGCCTCAAAGAACAGAAGGGCAGCTGTCAGCCAGGCACTTGCACAAATACGAAGGGTGGGGAGCCCAGCCAGGGCAAACGGGGCTGATGTGATCCCAGCGAGCAGTTTGCACCTCACAGGCAGCCGCGCAGGCTCCAGGCAGAGCTGCGCAGAGCCGGCCCTTTCGGTCTGGAGAGTCGTCTCGTTTGCATGGGCACTGGAGTTCCCGAGTGTGCACAAAAGGGGCCTGTCTCCCGAGACGCTGGCTTGCCGCCTCCAGCTGCAGAAACACCTTCCAAGCCCCCGGCTCAGCAAGCCAAGGGGCTGGCCTGGCCGCTCCGAAGAGGAGCGCTTCTCTCCTGGAGCAAAAGGACTCTGGGCCCCGCAGCCAGAAACGAAACTGCCTCAGGAACGGTCCCCGGCTGCGCCAAGCCTGATCTATAGGTGACTATTAAACAGGCCGGGGTCTCTCTCTCACACTAGCCCCGTGATGGGCTGCCAATATCTTAACAAGGGGCTGCCACAATAATCTCTGCCTCCCCCCTGCCTGTGATTAAACCCTCTGTCCCCGGGGCGTGGGCGTTGCTGAGGAGATGGCCGAGGGACAGAGGAATCTATTCATCTCCCCGTGGCATCCAAAATGCTTTTTTTGTAAGTGCCGCGAAGGATGAAGGTGGCACTCTTACACGGGGGTGTTAAGAGCTCCTTGCTGTAGAATACGCCGAGTGTGTTTCTGTTATAGCACCGTCTCATGTATAATATGGCGTGTGCCAGGGGTGAAGGTCCTACCCTGCCCTGGGAGACCTGTTGACCATCTCTGCCATGTGTGATGTTCTGCTCCATTGTAAAGACAGAATCGATGTTCGTTTTTTAAGCTTAATATTATGATAGTGCCTAGAGATCCCAGCCCCACTGTGCTAGGTGCTTCTCAAACCCATGAGAAGGAGAGGGTCCCTGCACTAAAGAGTTTACAATCTATGTTTGAGATGAGACAGCAGGAGGGATATGGCAACCATCTGGGAGAGCAAGAGATGGGTGATACAGGTGTGAAGGGTGGAATAAACAGCTGTCACAGCACACCAGCTGCCTAAACATTTGTCAAGAGTTGTGTAGTCTTCTAAAGTATTTAGACAAGCTCCAGGGATCCGTCCCCTCTGTCGGGGTGAATTATCACTATCCAGAGATAGTGAAATTCCCCTAACCCTCTCTTCAGTTTTAGCAAGGAAATCTTTTGAAAGGTCCCAACCTCCCCTCCAGCATATCACTGGCCTCCTCCATCTCTCTCTGCTTTGGCTGGGTATAAGATTGTCATGCCTGCCTTTACATGAAGAAATGCTCTTTAAAAGCAGAGAGGAAGGCTGGTCTGATGCTAGGCTCTGCTGTAGGAAAGCCAGCTTAAATTCTTTGCTCTGCTGCAGACATGCTGTGTGACCTTGGGTAAGATATATAGCCTGTGAGTGTCAATTCCCCATCTGCAAAATGGGGATAATCTCACTGGTTATGTACACTAAAGACTGAGGTGCTCAGACACCCCAGTAATGAGATCTGTGTAGGTACCTAAGATAGAAGCTGCAGGCTCAAAAACTGGGTCTGGTTTCCTCTGTCGGCTTGGAGCTTTTTATTTGTATTTATTCCAACAAACGTGCATGTGAATTACTGCTCCCTACTGGATGAAATCAGAACAGCTCGACTGTGTGTCACAGACCCTAAAGTGCTAGAAGCATGAGGGGATTCTCCTTGTTTGTGTGGTAGGGCCTGTGCGCTTGGAGATGATCCTGGCTTCTGCTACTGCTGAGGATTGATGTGTCTGTATCACTTGGCAAGTCCCATAATTTGTCCCCTGCAGGTTGCCTCTCACTATGGAATAGCACGCTGGATAAATCAGATGTTGAGTCAGGGGAACATAAAAGCCACTTGTGTGTGTGTGTGTGTGTGTGTGTGTGTGAGTGAGAGAGAAATAGCATCAACCTTTGCAGTCAGGGAAAAGTAGTCATTTTTACAAAACTCTTATATTGCCACACTTACTAGCAACACCTGGTTAGCTCAGATGGCAGGGGTGTGTGCTTGGGGAGCAGAGAGCACCAATTTCTAGGCCTACTTCCCCCTTACAAGTTCTTGCGGGGTGGGGGGTGACGTGATGACAAGGGTGGAATTCCTAGATACCCAAGGACTGGTTACTTTAATAAAGAGGAGAACTGATTTGTTCTATCCTGTAACAACGCCCAGGGCTCCCCATCCCAGGAATCTCATACAGGTGTGAAGAATGCCATTTACTTCAGACGTCATTTTCTTTAATTAAGCTGAAAGTGGCATTAAGAAGCCAAGGAAAAAAGCACAGCTGTTCAAGGCAAACGGTTCTTCAGCATTGTTTCATGTTCAGAATGGGAAATACACCCTGAACGATGAAGCTGTAGTTACACATTTAAAAAAATATATTTATTTTTATTTTGCTACGTTTTACGACTATCCCCTAGGGGCTGTATTTTTTTGTTTACTATCTCATTCATTTTTAAAGGCAAACACATTACTATTTTGGAATATTGTGCAGGTTTTTTTGAATACAGCTGGCATAAGCCATTTCAAAGTGCGGCTTTACCATATAAAATGATCTTTCTTTATGATTTGACACTGATACTGCAGTTTGATTTATTTTTGAGGACTGCAGGAAATGGCATAGGTGCTTAAAGTTAATCACGTTTGTGGGGGATGTACAGTGTGGGTATGTGTGATACATATTTAATAGCCACCTACAGTGTTGAAAGGTTGGTTGTACACTGTGGCCAAGATTTTCTGTATATGCAGGACCTACTGGTAAAACATTAATCAGGGAATAGAATATATTGACTTTCTGGCTCCAGTTCAGTAATGCGCATCTATTCAGCAAAATATGTGTACATCAGTCCCCTTGAAATCAATGGGTTTCACCTCACTCTAGGGTATTTATGGGTCCCCGTCACTTGGCTGCCTCACAAGACTCATGTAGGGCAAAGTTGTGCTGTTTTCCCCCATTTGATGGGTGTGGAACTGAGACATGGAGAGACTAAGGGATTTACCCAATTCACATACGAAGTTTGTGGTGGAGTCAGGAGTTGAAAACCGCTCTCCCAAGTTCTAGGTGAGGGCCCTAACCACAGGACCAGCTGTCCTCCGATCAATTACTTTTAATGGGACTTAAGCATGTGCCTAAGTGCTTTCCTAAGTAGGTGCGGGCTTAGATATGTGCTTAAATGGTCTGCAGAGCTGGGGCCTATATGAGCCCATAGTAAGTTCTGTAGGGGTCTGATCCGAAGTCCTTTGTAATCAATAGGCTTTGGAACAGGGTCTAAGGGCCGGATTCTGAATACTTTGCTTCACACTGAATAGTCCCTTACTCCACAAGTACTTCTAGTGAAGTCAATGGAGCAAGGTGCCACTTCGTGTGATTTTTTTTTTTTAAAAAGGGCATCAGAATCTGTGTATTTGTGCAGGTTTTGTCCCAGGTGACTGAGAGCTCCTCAAATCCAAGCACTAAAACTCAGCCACAGAGGTAGGCAAATACCCCAGAATTATCCCAGAATATCTGTGCAAACAAAAAACCAGGGAATTAGTGAGTCTGTTTTGTTCACTGTCTGATCACTTGCCTCAGCCAGGTTTCGTTCATTCAAAGTTAGGAGGCATTCCTGCTGACAAAGAATGAGAATCTTCAGGAGACGTCCCATCTTTTGTATCTGTGAGTTCCGGTTATCCAATCAGTGAGCAGAAAAACTACCCCATGTCTTTGATCACGCAGATCAAAGAGAATGAATCCATGGAACGACAGCTGGTCGGTAACCCCTAGGCTGAAATTCCTGTTTGTTGAACAGTTGTGAGTGTTTTTATTACTTGTGTAACATTTCTATCATGGTAGCGTAGAGAGATCCTCTCCCAGGCAAAGGCCCATCGTGCTAGGTGTCGTACAAACACCTAGTAAGAATAATGAACAAGTAATAAAGCTCACAGTCTGTCTGTGAACAGGTTAAAAGTGGGCCAGCTTGCTGCAATACGGGGTGCACGGTTAGCAGATCAGCCACAGTGTTCCTCAACCTTTTCGACAGCAGGGACTGGCTTGCTGCCTTCCTAAACTGTGTCAGGGACCAGCGCCGGTCCACAGACCATTCGCTGAGAAACACTGAGCTAGGACTAGGCAGCAGTGATTACAGAACGTGGAGCTTCATTGCATGTGTTTGTTCCCATGTCCTCTGTCTCTCCGTTGTGTGGAACAAAGGGCTGTTCAAGTTTAAAACACACCAGCCAAGCCCCTTCCATTTTATTCTTTCCCCCTGCCCTCCTCTTGTGTTCCTCAATCCACGCATTCATCCTTCTCCCTCCTTCATTCCCGGCTATAGGAAGATGTGTGTCGCTGGGGTGATGACCATTGTATTTTGAATGGCACCCATGGGACATTGTTTTTTAAGCCATGCACAAGATGGGTGGGGCTCTGTTTTTGTTTCCACGCGTTTTAGTGCCGCACCAAAGCCCTGGTGGTTTGGCTGTACCCAGTGCTACGTTGTTTAAGCGGTGGCGGCTAGAGGTAAAAAAACGGCTAATGCATGGACGGAGTTGGATTTGCGTGGAAGAGTGGGATGGGGTGTGATGGCCCTGCTAGAGCTGAATCGGGCCCACTTGGCCCAATCAGCCCATCTGGCTGCGATCTGGGAGGAAAGCCCAAGCTCGCCTGTATGGGAACAGGTGGGGCTTATATACAGGCAGGAAATTGGCAGCAGAGAGGGATGCAGGGAGGTGATCTGCAGTTATTCCCTGAGAGAGGGCAAACCCAGAGGAGTGGGCAGGGCCAGGAGGTAAGGAAGAGGCTCAGGGAAAGGTAGCAAGGTACAGGAGAGAACCGCACCTTGGCTGCTGATTAGAGAGTCCCTGAGCTACAACCCAGAGTAGAGGGCAGGCCCAGGTTCTCCAACCCGCCACTGGGGCAGTGAATGAGAGGACTGCCTGAGACTGCTGGTGAGCAGGGACTTTGATACACTTCTCTCCCTCCCCCACCAGGAAGGGAGACGGCACGGCTGTCCAGCCAGGCCTCTGTGTCCCGAAGAGGGACACTGAGGTTCCTGGAGCGAGAGAGGGGCTGCAGACTGAGAGTGGCGGAGTATAACCGCGGGAAGTGGTGTTGGCCTGGCAGAGGTAATCCCCAGAACGGCCAGGAGGGAGCGCCATCCTGCAGTGCAGAGAGTGCTCCGTCACTAGGAGGAAGCATAGTTTCTTCAGAACGTGGTCACCAAAGGCTTCCAAAGAGAACTAGAAAGAGGGATCCCTGCAGCCTGTAGATAACAGTAAAAAGGCTTCATGACGTCAGAGTCCCAAATGTGCAAGGCAAAGATTTTTCTGAAGCGAAAGCCCTAGATGTTGGAAGAAGCTCCGACGCCCAGATGGGAGCATGAGCAGAAAGAGATCTGTCAGTTCTCCCGAGACCTCCCCTTCTGCTGCACACCACCCCCAAAGGAACAGGTGTTGGCTGTCTTCTAAATCCATCTCCGTCCTGCTCTGTGGCTCCGTCTGACTCATTGTACATTGGTGCTAGGCTGCTTCGATTCACAGCATGGAAAGAGGCAGGCAGCATCTCTCTGCCAGCTAAAATGCGTTCTATAGTCCCCTTTCACGTCAGCTGTGGTATGGGGGTACGTCCGTGCAGTCACACTACAGGACAAAGCCGCAGCCTCCGCAGGGCGGTATGGAAGATGGAGATCTTCAAAGGTTACGTGGCGGAGAGGCCAGGAGGAAATCTGTGTCCTGGAGGAGGTGCTCAGATACATGCGAGGAGGGCTGAGTGTTCTCCTGCAGGTCCCCGTTGTCTCCCAGGTGAACACTTGTGTCGGCTCTGAATCAAGTCCCCTCAGCTGCAGGAGGCTATGTCTGGGGTCCCCACAGCCAGTGGCTGCTTAGCTTCCCTGCACTTCTCTGGTCACCAGCAAAGACTTCACCGAACGATGCCAGCTGGCTCGCTTCACTGCAAACCTGCTATTCTCACCTCTCCCGCCCCAGGACACCAGCCCCTTGATTTTGAATGACAGCGAGAAAACCAGACCTGAAGCTGGCTGCGAAAGCTGAGGTCATTTTAACGTTGCTGGGGTCGTTTTCCGCTACTCGTTGGGCATAGATTTCCATTCGGGCACGGCCTAGCACACTGGCTGCAGGATCAGAAAGAGAGCTCAGACGTTGGGATCTCCGTGCTGGTGCTTGGCTGTCATCTTGACAGATGCTGAGAGTCTAGGCATCGGTGCATCTAGCCGCCGTGCTGTTATTAACATCTGATTTGTGCTGAGACAAACCTGACCTGCAGTACTTACCATTGCTTCTCATCATAAACACCAAGCCGCTTTTAGCCAATAATGTAACTTCCCTGATATCACACCGTGTAGCTGGGAGGGAAAGCACCCCTGTCAGCGTGAGACGCTGTCTGCTTTCCTTTTATTAGACAGAGGTTGGTTTTATTCCTTCATTTCAGAGCCGGGCTCAGTACTGGATTTGCTGACTGCTCCGCGTTTTTAATGTACAATAAAGCACGGTGAGCCGTGTTGGAGCCAGTGCGAAGGAGCCAGCCACAGAGGGAAGAATCCGGGGACGGGACAGAGGGCCAGAGAGGAGTGAGAGTGGGGGCAGGGGGTAAGAAGGGATGCAGGGGGGAAATGTGGGGTAAGATGGAAAAGGGAGAACAGGAAGGGCTGAAGGCGGGAAGCAGCAGGGGTGAAGGGGAGGGAATGAAGGGGAAATGGGGACAGGAGTGGTTTTAAGGAGTGATGAGGAGACAAAATAAGTTAAACAAGGCTAGACACCTGCCTTGTTTCTTCCCACTCCACGCTCCCAGCGTACAGAAATGCACAATACTTTGCTTTCTATAGGGCTTTCCACCCCTCACCATCCAAGCAGGAGATAAGGAGGGTTAGTCGGGTCTCGTTATCCTCCCTTTTATAAATGGGGGAAACTGAGGCATGGAGAAAAGTGAGGTGACTCGCCCAAGGCTGCAGAGGGAGTCTGTGGCAGAGCTGGTGATAGGCCCACTCTCTCCTGACTTGGTTCTGTAGAGAGCACAGCTCTCTCACTTGGTCACTACACACCATAGCACGGTCCTGCAATCCAGTGTGTGCTGGCAGGCGTGCGCGTGTGTCTGTGGTGCCCCAGTGCACTGATCTAACTGCACGGTACGGGCCCGTGTCGTCAGACAGAAACCCGGATGAGACTTGTCAGTTCACGTGTGTAGCATTTATACACACACAGCAACCTATGCTGCTGATTCAAACTTATTTTAATGCACTTTAAAACAGCCTCGCCATTCTCCTGTCCTCTCTTTGTTTCCTTTAGTTCATGTGCCTTTACGCTACAACAGTCTAGAAAAATATCAAAAGGCAACAGCTCTTCTCGGGGCCTGGATGGTTCAGGGGACTGGTGAGGGAGCTGCCAGGTGTCTGGTCTGACTCTAATCCAGCTTGGTTCTCAACAAAAGTGGTTTGCGTTCTTAGCTAGCCTGCATGAGATGAGGGCCTCACTTGGTCCCCATAACTCAGGTGTTCACTTCCCCACCTCCACTGGCATGAACACCCCAACTGGTTGGCGGTCTCAGGAGAGAGGCCAATGTCCCAATGGTCCTAACTCCCCTCGGAGCCCTAGAGGTTGTTCTGACTCCCGGCTACTGTATCTAGTCTGAGAAAGATCTGCACTTAAGCCCACTGGACGTCTGTTGACCTCAGCGGGCTTTAGATCCGGCCCTGTGAGAATTCCACTGTCTGAGGGCGCTTGTAACTTTCCTGGGAGGTCTATGGAAATTATTCCAGCCCAGCACCTTTCTTCAACACTGGATGTCACTTGATTTTTTTTTACTTTACACACACAGAGCTGGACTTCTAAGGGTGCTAAGCACCCACAACTCCACTGAAGTGAACAACAACTGCAGACGTTCAGCCCCTCTGAGGTTCAAGCCCTGGCTGCTTTTCCTTTTATCCTAGGCTTCCTAAAAGGAAACTTTCTCCTGTGCTGGGTTAAACTGCTTCACCGCGAGGTCTTCCGTTATTTTCTCTCACTGTCCCTTTTAACGATTTCTCTGCTGAGTCCGGTGGCAGATTTGCTAACCAGTGTGATGCTATTTATAAGCCTCCCGTTTATGACCAACGTTCCAGCTTCTAGGGTTTCGCACTGGGATAGAGGCCTATCTGTGTTCTGTTTCACCTTTTGGGTTAAATAAACTAGACCGCTGAAAGGGGGTTTGATATACATCAACCTTGACTGTCATCGAAAACCTGCTGGGGAAACTGAGGCATATGTACTTCTGATGCTGCGCTGTACTGCCAAGGGACATTGCCAGGGTGAGAGCCCCCATCACATGGGCCATTACTTTTCTTTTTTTTCCACCCCCACCTTCCAGTACCGGCCACAGCTGGAGACCAGATCCTGGAGTAGCTGCACCACTGGTCAGATCCAACGTGGCAATTCCTGTCTTGGAGTGTGTCTCTGCGATGATCTGGCAGGACAGGACTTCCTCTGTCGTGCAAGGAGCTTGGAAAGTAGCACACACGTACATCTTGCTTTAATTTCCAGAGATTCTGGGGAAGCTAAGCCTGGAGTACTCAGATGTACATACAGAGCCCTTGGTTCCTCGGGAATGGGACTGGGGACACCTGGATTCTACTACTGACTATGCCATTGGCCAGCTGGGTGATCTTGGGCAAGTCGCTTTGCTTCTCTGTGCCTCAGTTTCCCCCCTCTGTAAAATGACCCTGATCTCCTTCTGAAAAGCGCTGTGAGATCTACTAGTGAAAAGCACTAGATAAGAGCTAAGTAGTAGTATTATGGGGCATGTGATCTCACACAGCTTCTGAAAGATTTCCAGGGAAACACAAGCTGAAACGGAAAAGTAGAATTGGAGATCCAGTGTATACAACGTGGGCACCGGGGTCCAAAGAAGGACAAACATTTTTCCAATGTTAAATATTCTTTTTGGGGGAGGAGGCAGTCACTTGTGGATTTATTTTTTCTTCCTGGATTAGCTGGAAAAGCCAGCAACTTGCACTGGTGTGTGCGCAGGAGCCAGGCGGGCTGGTTTTCTCCCCATCATACCAAGGCGTCTATGTTGTGACTTCAAAAATCTTCCTCTATCTTTTAAAATTCAGGCTATGGTTTTTCTGGTTTAGAAGCTGCTGGAGAATTGCACTCGGGATGCAAACGAGCTCTTCTTGCTCCCATTCTAACTAAGCAAAAATGCTTCACAAATGTAAGAATTTTCCACAGAAAAATAAATTGATCTTCAATCCTGGCTGGTGCCTTCTATTTATTCTATGTGATTCTTGTTCTATGGTAACACGATGTTGTCCTGCTATTAATCCCTGGAAATTAGGCCTTGTGGGAAGGGAGGGGGGAACACACCGCAGATATATTACTAGTGGCTATGTCATTTTCCAGTTTCTATAACTTTAGGATACTATTGAGGGCCAAAATGGGTCCATTTGTGGAGGAAGGGTGAAGGGATGGCTAGAGAGGAACTCCAGCCAGAAAGACCATCCTTTGATTTGGGTCAGCGGTGGATTTCAAGCCCCGGTAAGTTGTTGTTCTAGGCAATGTGGAGCTCTGTGACATGCACTAATTTTGAGATTGTTCTTTGCTTGTGGACAATTACACACCAATCACAGCAGGAATCTGAGCCTGGCTAAAATAAATGGCCTGGCATTTGCTGCCCAGGAAGCTATGTTTTTTGATTTAACATTATAGAGCATTTAACCTCTGCAATACAAGTTCACGCTTTCTCCACCAGTTCCCTTTCATTTCTTAGGTTTACATGGCAAAGGCAGGAATGAAATACATGGCCATCGGGCTCTGTTTATAATTAGTAGATAATAACCCAGCTTGTTCAACACCACCTAGATCAGCTTGGAGCAGATGCTCTGTCTTCCAAGACCTGATCCTGCTAGGTTTGGAGAGACCAAGAGAGGGTGCTGAGCACCCTCAACTCCCATAGACAGGAGGCTCTTTCAATGGGAGCTGAAGTTGACCAGCACCTTGAAGGATCAGAATCCATATAAACAAAAGGCTTTTCATGTGGAAACCTAGGGATGAGTTACGCAGAGCGCTTGTAATCACCATTCCCAGGCTGTGGCAAAAGGGATGGAGGGAGAAATTAGCATGCAGATGAGCATAGGTGTTTTGACTAGAAGCATGGCTCAGGGGTGATAGGTTGTAACCTAAGTCCAGCCTGAGTGGTATGTCACAGCTCCACCATCGTCCTACGTTAACTTGACATTCAGCTGTCATGGGTGTGTGTTGGCACATCAGGACTGTAGCCTCTATCACTGATCAGGGCTGCATGAAATAGGGCTGGTAGGCTATTTATATTGCATTTGTTTGTATTCCAGGTGCATTGACGTGCCTCAAATGAAATCAGGGCCCCATAGTACTAGATGTTGTGCAGACAGGTACGAAGAGATAGTCCCCTCTCCAAAGAGTTTATAATCTAAATAGACAAGACGCACCAGGCTGGGATCCAGGGATTATTAGGGTTCCAGATAGAGGGCTAAAACCCAGAAGATATGACTAGCTAGATTTTCAAAAGTGCTCAACACCCGTGGTTGGGAACAGATTTCCCGAAAACTCAGTTCCTCAGGTTGTCTCTACGGCAGAATTAACTCAGGTGTTGTCTCCAACCCCCTTCTGTCCACACACCCCCCCTTCCCCCCTGTGTTTTACTCAGGCCAGATGGCTGGGGTGTGGGTTAGAGCCCCGATGCGGTTTTCATGCAGGCTAGTAACCCACCCACTTTGCAGTGAGAATACCGCCTATCCCACTTGGCGTGCTGATCGTCCTCCAGTGCCTTCCCACCGTTCCCCCCATCTGCCCAGAAGGACAGAAGTTCTCCTGCTATTCCCTGGCTAAGGATCCTAGAGTGGCTCCACTTACTGCAGTGCTAAAAGCCCTGGGGTATGCCCCCAGAACTCTGAGCGACACACGCAGGATCGCGCAGCACCAGGAAAGCAAGCTAACTTGGAGAGGATTTTGCAGGGTGGCTGCTCACCCAAGTCAGCTCTGCAGAGATGACCCATCTAACTGACTGGCCCAAGGTCACACAGGAAGTCTCTGGCAGAGCCAGGGTTTGAATCCAGATCTCCTGAGTAGAGCTGGTTGGATATTTTTCCAATGAAAATTCCAGTTTATAGAAACAGAAATGTTCCGTGGAAATGGTGTGGGTTTGATCAATTCACATCAAATCACAGGCCTTGCTGGTGTGCTGCTAGAGATCCTGGACTTCCTGTCCTTAGACCACATGGCTGAACCCCCAGGCTACTTGGTGTGGACGCAGGTGTCTGCGGGATAAGTGATTGATACACAGGATGGTGTATTCTGATCCTGGTCGAAGAGTAGGAGAATTGCAAGATTCCACTCTGAGACAAGCAAGGTGCTTTCCACTGGCAATGTGCATTCTTGCAGAGGCTTCTGGGAGAAAAGGTCTCATGGTGTATGTGACCCACTGCAGCACTGAGTTCACAGCCAGGCAGGATAAGACCATGACAAGATCCTGAGAGGGTTTAGATTGGGGCCCTACCAAATTCATGGTCCAGTTTGGTAAATGTCACAGTCCAGACTGTGAAATCTGGCCTCCCCCATGAAATCTGTATAGCATACAGATTTCATGGGGGAGGCCAGATTTCTATATTCTGTGATGTGACATTTACCAAACTGGACCATGAATTTGGTAGGGCCCTAATCATAAATCCCTCTCAGGGATCTTGTCATGGTTTCTTGCCCCTTGTCTTATCCTGCCTGGCTGTGAACTCAGTGCTGCAGTGGGTCACATACACCATGAGACCTTTTCTCCCAGAAGCCTCTGCAAGAATGCACATTGCCAGTGGAAGGGAGCTGATACGGTGCACCACGGCGTTGGCTCAGTCCAGTGTGTCTATATTTTGTCCAGTCTAACATTAAACTTCACGAGTGACGGGGAAATATTCCTCCTCTCATGCATAACGCCTTCTGTGCAGTGTAAAATGCCATTGCTGGGAGTATAAAGAAACGCTGATCTTCTGTGTTTCTTTAATCCCTGTCTTCATGCACTTGCTCCAACTCTGTGGCAAGAGATTCTTTTCCAAGCTGTATTTTGTTTGTTATCCTTCTGAGGAGGAAGAGGAGGATCAGAAAAGGAGGGAAGATGGGCCCTAGAACTTTGTCCACAAGTTTTTTTTCCCCCCAGTGATCAGTTCTTAAATGAGGCAGATAAGGCATTGCTGCTTTTCTCTTTCAACCCTTCTGATTGGCTTGTTTTCGAGGCTCTCTTCAGGCCAAAGGTGAGAGAAACTTTAATTCTTTCTAGCTCCCCACCTTCCAGTGCAATGCACAGCCGTAGAACATCCTGAAGGGGTTGCAGATTAAAGCTATTCTGTTCTATTCTATAGGTCGTTATATCGTACTTATCACCATAGTATCGGAGTGCTTTCCAGTAGTGACTACCCATCTGCCATGTGTGGTTTGTTCTCTCATCCTCTCCCCAGGGCGAGAAGTGAGTGCAGTCGAGTGTCTTATTTTATTAGGGTGTGTGTTTGGTTTTTTTTTAAATGAACCTGTTGCTATGTAGTTATGTGGGAGAAGGCAAATGCGCCTGGTACTTGGAGCAGAAGGTATTGAGTTTGTGATGGTCCTCTAGTTCCCGGAGTTCATTCCACAGGCTGGGACCAGCCCCCTGAAAAGCACGGTCTCCTGCACAGGCGAGCGTGACTCTTGTTGCAGAGTTCCCCTGTGCCCAGGGAGCGAGACTGTCAACACTAAAACCATCTCAGGTCAGGTATGTTTCTTCCTCAACCTCTGAGCCCGGTAGGGTTGGACTTGTGGTGCGGAAGTAGCTGGCCTTTACAGCAGAGGGGTACAAAAACTGTACCAAGGAAATAAAAAAAAACCCTCTAAGATATGCAAAGCATTTTGACATCCCTGGGAGGGGAGGTACTACGCGAGCTCATCTAGCAAAAACTAGGTAGGCTGAGGCCACCTGCTTTGTATCCCCCCGTTTTAAAGAAAGGCGGTGGCTGCTGCAGGTGGATCCCTAGCATTTCCTCTGCGCTTTGTATTTGGAGGGTTTTGACAGGGGGATAAAGAAATTCACCTCTCCTGTTTAGACAGGAAATCAGTAAATCAGGCCAGACCCTTCTGCTTCAATTCATCTGTGCTGCACAGAGAGTCTCTTAGGGTGAAATCCTGGCCCCAAATGGCAAAACTTGTATTGACTTCAGTAGGGGTGGGACTCCCCCCAGCACCTTCAGCAGGGATATTTGTGCTCCCCAGCATGACTAAGGGTATTGGAGTCTTGACTTTAGAGCGTGATAGCGATAGGCACAGGAGAAACATCTCGGATAGACAGGAAACGAGCTGCAATTGCATTGCAGATTCTTTTATTGTCTTTGTCCTCTTGTGGCATCCAGGGATATGATGAACTAGGGATCAGCCTTCATCACTGGTAAAGTTGTGGTCAAATCCTCAGCTGGCATAAAACGATGTAACTGTTGACTTCAGCGGAGTTACACCAATTTACACCAGCTACAGATCTGGCCCTTGGAGCCCAGCTTCCTCTGATAGCAGCTTGGTAGTGGTGCCAAGATACTATGGCAATCGGCGAGCTATAAATACCAAAGACAGGCATAATGTTAACAGGCTGTGTCATCAATTAACTAATGACAGCTGCACAGAAACGTCAGCTTAAAAATAACCTGTAACGGCATATGGCATCTTACCCCTCACCTCCTGAAATGATCCGCAGCAGGACACCTCATTTGTAATGTTCATAATGTAGAAGCTGTAACATGTCACGAGGAGCCCTGTTTCCAGACTGCTCCATATTGACAATCCTGTGCAAAGGCAGAGCTGGTGTAACCCAGGGGACTTGATGCTCAGACCCCTTTCGGGTAATGAGGTGGGCTAAGCCACGCAGTGTCTAAATGAAGTTTATTTCATCCTCTCTGTGACGTTACTGTTTGTGTCTTACTGGGGGAGAACAAGACATGTGCGCACACACAAATATACGTATAGATAGAGAGCAGTTTAAAAACCATGATCGTTCGTTACTTGGCCTAGGAGCCCCCCCACGGATCGTTGTGCTGTGCATTGTATAAACACGTAAGACATATTGGCCTTGTCTCAAAGATTAAATATTAAAGTCCCTTTAGCTGATAAACCAACAAGAGCTTGGGTGAAATCCGGACCTCAAGGACGTCAATGACTCTGGTGGGGCTAGCGTTTCGCCTCCTGTATTTTAGGGCCTGCCAACATAGGATGTCGGTCGTGGCAAGCCGGGGTGTGAATCTGCAGTGCTCTAGCTTGCCATGCAGCGGTGTCCCACATGGCTACTACTACAGAGCACTGAGAATTCTGCAGGTCATTTTGCAGTGTCCACGTGGGACGTTTCGTATGTAGCAAGCCAGGCACTAATATCCTGTGTGGACAAGCCCCTAGTGACTTACCTACCTATCTTGGTACTTGCCTGGCTCCCACCACACTAGTACCTGAGCACCTCAGTCATTAATGCATTTATTCTCACACCATCCCAGGGAGGCAGTATTATTTTCCCGATGGTGTAGATGGGGTCTGCGTACCTCAGTTCCCTGATTCTGCAGTCCCTCCACATTCTGTAAAGCGCTTACATAAATGTTCAGGCCCCATTATCTTCAGTGTGTCTAAACTTAAGCACCTGCTTGAATACTTTGCGAATAGGGATAGATTTAAGTGTGTGCTTAAAATGTTGCTGAGTTGGGGCCAGAGAGATGAGTTGATTGGCCCAAAATCACACAGCAAGTTTGTGGCGGAAATGGAGCTACCTCTCCTGAACACGGTTGTGTGAATAATGGGGTTTTTGGTTTGCTGGCAATTCCAACCCCACCCCGGCGGGGGGTAGGGTGGGGAATTACTCCAGGTTGACCCGAAAATGAAGTTTTAAAAAACTGGGGAATTGAAGAGAGGAATAAAAATTCATTTTGGGTCGAAAAACATTTTGTTTGACTCCAAAAGAAACGTTTTGTTTAGACTTTGTGCATTCTCGTTATGATTTCCCCTTTGTTTAATAAAATCAAGGAAATTTCTAAAAAGTAGTTTTTGTTTAGAAAATGTCTAAATGAAATGAACTGACTTTTTTTTTTGGAATTTTATTAGGGGTTTTTGGTTTTTTTTACTGAAACAATTTGCTGAAATGAACACAAATTTGTGAAATTTTTTGGTTGACCTGAACCTGCGTTTTTTGCCCCCAAAAGTTTGTTGAAAAATTTCACCCTGCTGTACTCCTGAATCCTTGTGTGGGGCATTAACCACAAGATAACCTTTCCTTGTGGCAGGGAAGGTGCTCTGGAGAAGAGAGAGAGAGGTCACCCTGGAAGTTTGAGTCTAGAAACTTTTTTTTTCTGAACTTTCCATCCGTGTTCTAATTATAACTCTGGTTGGAGTCTTTTTATATCAAACAGCAAGATGGATGAGCGAAGGCTTTATATTGCTTTTTGATTAAGTGGGCGCGGAGTCTGATTGACACCTCGCTAGTTTATTCTTTATCTCTGAAAGTCCCGTCGTTTCTGGATTGTCACGTTTTTGTGCCAGGTCCTTGAGTTCAACCTTATAACTTTAAACCTCATCCTTCCCCAATCTTTTTTGACCTTCGGGCATTGAGAACAGAGCACAAGACATGCTGTTCTGAGCATTAAAACAAGAGCTTGTATTTAACAGAAATATTGTTTTTATTCGCACATTACACACATACATACATACACACGAGAGCCTGTGGTAAGCTGTGGCCTGCCACTGGCTCAGCCGCCTCTGGAGGCTGAAAAGGAAGAAGGTGATTAAGGCAATAGCCTAAGATTTGGGGGACGTGGGTTCAAATCTCTGCTCCATCCCCAGGCCTTCCTGTGTGACCATAGGTGTGTCACTTAGCCTCACTGTGCCTCAGTTCCTGATATGTTACATGGGGATAATAGTGCATCCCTACATCACAGGCTTGTTAAAGATTGTGAGGTGCTCTGATGCTGCACCCTAGATTGATAGAGCCTTGCCTTCTAAAGTGTCATTTGTGTTTGTGAACTCTTTGGGGCAGGGACTGTCTCTTTGTTCTGTGTTGGTACAGCACCTAGCGCGTGGGCTCCTGGTCCATGATTCTAGGACCTATGATTGTACAAATAATAATAAATGGAGGATGGTTTTGCAGCCACACTCCACATCGTTACATAACAAAAGCAGCTGCTCCGCACATAAATTGGAGTAGCCAGCCTGGGACTAAAGAACCGTTCTTTTGTTTTAATGTCCTCATTAGCATACAGGTTACGGTAGTGCCTGCAGTGATCTAGGTGTGTTGCACACAGAAAGGAAGATGCAGTTCCTGCTCCAGTGAGCTCACAAACTCAAAAGACCCGCAACAGATGAAGGATGGGTAGGGAGGGGAAGGAAAGCACAAACTAGATGTGGTCAAACCTTTCTGTCTTAACGTTCTTTCGAGGAAAAAGTCTTTAAGAAGAGAATGAAAATTTGTGAGACAAATTTTTGTTTCCAGTGAAATTTTCTGACACCCCTCCCCCATGAATCAAAACAAAAAAAAATTCATTTAATTTCAAACAGAAAAAATCTTTCCTTCCAGTTTTCCCAAAAAAAACCCAAAACCCCCAAACCCAACCAACTATCTTCGGTTTTCAGTTTTTCAGGTTTTTTTTTTTTTTTTCTCCTTTCCTTTTTTTAAATTTTCCCCCCCCCCCACACACACACCCCCCCCCCCCCCAAAGGGAGAAAGAAATGGAGTAGGGAAAAGAAAATGCAGTAATCGAAAACTGAAAATGCATTGGCTTTTGAAAACTAAAATAAAATAAAATTTGACTTTCATTTCATTGGAAACATCCATGAAAATCAATTAATAAAATCAATGAATTAGTTTCATGTGAAAATACTTATCTTGTTCTTGATCAGCTCTAACACATGCACAAACAATACTTATTTCATTAATTCTCTCCAGCTGCCTCTCTGCCCAGTAATTGTTCAGCTGGCTAATTTCCTGTAGGCATCATGGCAGAAGTCCTTTTGAGGAGGGATTTGAAGGACAGGGCAGTGATTTTTACAGAACATTTCAAGGATGTCATCCCATGCACAATGGGCAGCATGGAAGAAAAAACAGACAATTGTGGGAGAAGCAGACTGCTGAGGATGGAATCACTGGGGGAGTGCAGGTGGGGCAACCCAAGAGATGAATGGTGTAGTAGGGCCTTTAATTACTGGGGCTCAGAGTCCCCGTGTTCTAGAAACAGCCAGGAACCAGCCAAAGCAGATGGATGTACACAGCAAGGCCTTAGATGTTTGTGTATAGTTAGTAAACATGGTTACCTGGAGCCCAGCTGAATGGTTATTACCATTGTATGCAGAGCTACAGACACAACAAGTGGTGGGGGTTTTGGGGTGCGAAGCAGAGCTGCGAAGGGCCTTGAAGGTGAAGATAAGATGAAGCCTGATGTAGTGAAAACCGGTGGATGGTTCTGAAGGGGGAGGTGACCTGGTGAGAGAGACGGGCAGGGAAGATGACACCGGCAGAGATTTGATAGTTTTGCAATAGGGACAGGGCAGGCTGTTCTCCATCCCAGCTTCCCAATCCTGCAGTTGTCCTTTTCAACTAATTGAAATTGCAAAAGTAGATGATTTAACATCTTACTGTTGAATGCAGCAGGGTTTGTAAGGGATTCGCATGCCGATAATTCCAGATGATTTCAACTTCGGGGGGGAAAAAACTCATTGATTTGTTTATAGCATACAGTCCTTTGCAAAATAATCGCCTTCTGGGGGGTTTACTTTTTCTTTATGAAAAACATTGCCTTTTTAAATTTTTAACTCAATTGATAATAGATGCCCGTCAAGACTGTTCGGCCATTGTAACTTATATGATGTGTCTTGAATTGGATCAACAAGATAGAACCCAGGCTGAAATGCACAAACCTGTAATGTCTGCTTACAGGATTCATACTTCTCTGTGAACTCTGCATATGGAGCCCAGCCATGTAATATCTGAGCACTTCACAAACATGAATGAATTTATCCTCACCGTATCCCTGTCAGGTAGGGAAGTATGTAGGAAACTGAGGCACAGAGATTTAGTGATAAGGACACACTGATCTCTGGGACAACCAGAAATTGACCTCCAATCTCATGGACAATGAAACTATCAGCCTTATTCTTATTTACTCTGACACCCTTATCCTGCTTTGGCAATGCAAAGTGGCCTTAAAGTGGAAATAAATTTCAGGTACACCCACTGTAAGGTCCCTAGTCCCTTTAAACAGCCAGACTAGTGTAAAAGCACTGGCATGCTGTGACCACTGCTTAGCACGCTGACCACTCACGTCTTATTGTTTCTTCATGTTCCTCTCCTTGATGTGTTGTACCAACCCATTGTCTCTTGTCTTATACTTAAATTGTAAGCTATTTGGGGCAGGGACCATCTCTTTGTTATATGTTTGTACAGCACCTAGCACAAAGCGGGTTTTACTCCTATACAATAATCAGTGTAAACGAGAATATGACCCATTGATTTCAGTGGAGCTACTCACATACTTAAAGTGAAGCATATTTGCAAGATTAGGACTGCAATTCCCTGCAATTCTTAAGTTTTGTCTACACTAGAAAAAGTTTGCTGGCATAACTATATGCTGGTATGACAATAGCAACAAACCCTTCTAGCAGAGACACAACATAAACGTACTGCTGCCGGCATAGCGGCTCACACCAGTTCCCCGAGAGACAAGCTGTACCAACAATAGCACTGTTATGCAGGCATAAGTGCGTCTACACTAGGGTTTACACTGGTATAGCTGTGTTGGTAAAAATAATCACCCCCGTCCAACCTTGCGATGCCAATATGAGCTTTGAGTATAGAAGTGGGTAAACAGTATCTAAACAGTATCTCACTTTCCAAATCTTTCTTCTTTCTGACAGCTGCTGCTGTTTGGCTGAATAAAGTTAAGGGGTTTTATGTTAATATTGGAAGCGGGTTGAAATGTAACTTTTATTTACAAAAAAAATTACAGATCATTTTTCACCATATTTTTATGCCTCATTAAATTGCTTTTTATAATTTCCTAGCCAGAAATTGCCTGATGTGCTTCTCATTGTACCTTGCTAAAATGGAATTTTTCTCATCGATATTATCATCTATTTAAAGTACGTTTACCTGACAAATTCGTCTCCCCCACCCCTTCCTCAGGGAATGGATAAGTAGCTCATAACAAAAAACATTTTTTTGTAATTCAAATTAGCCTTCTTTCCCCAGCAGCAAATACCTGTCTCCTTGCAACTGTATTTTTGACAATAACAACTACCTACACCTTTCTGCATTTTCTTCATGGACAAGCTTTTGGACCGAATATGAACAAAATAAAAATCCCATTTAACTAGCACCCATTCTGCATAGAGCAGCAATAATCATTTAGAGATGCACATAAAAGGGAATATGTTGTTGCAACAGTGTAATTGGTTAATTTATATTGTGCAGGAGAATTCTCTTTTGGCATTGACAAAATAAGCTTTTCCTTGTAGGGCAGATGATTCCTGATTAAAGATGCGCAAACTTCTTCCAAAATGGAGGAAGAGTACTGGTGAAGATGCGGATTTGCCATCTGTCCACCAATAGTTCTGCTATTTTACTACTTGCTCACCACCTGTCCTCAGCTCAGTCTCCTACATCGCAAACCTAACACCCACTGAAATATTAATGTTGTGCACACACACATATATAACACCTCTTCTTGCAAGAATCCTCAAATGCTTTTGAATAATTAATTAAGCCTCACTGCAACCCAGCAAGATATTATCGTCATCTGACAGATTGTTAATTGAGGTACAGAGAGGTCAAGTGACTTGACTGATCTTGTTCGGCAAGTTGGCAGCAGAACTGGGGTTAGAACTAGAGCTGTGAGGGAACTGGAATTTCCATCCCATGGAAAATTTGTGCATTTCTGAGGGCTTTTTTCCCCCCTGTTCTGGACTAGATTGAAAGGTTGGAAATGTGAAAATTTCCTTGGAAAGGAAGGTTATGAAAATTGCTGGGCTGGAGCCTGCCTACTGGTCAGACTTTCAGGAAACTATTGTTTTCTTTTGTTAACATCAAAACATTTCAGTAAGATAAAGTCAAGGCAAAATGTTGTTTCATTGTATTTTGTTTCAACTTTTCTATCCTAATCATTTTGCCATTGTTATGTCCATAGGTGAGTGAGTATTGTTCATATACCATACCCTAGGACATTTCATATACTAAACCCTAGGTCACTTCCAATTCAGAACAAAACCAAACTTTGAAATATCAGCATTTCCCATTGAACAGAAATTCCATTTTCTCACCAGCTCCGAGTTACCCTGTTAGATTGGGGCAGCAGCTTCCAGTTCCCCTACCCCAACTTAATAATAATTTATCTGAAGTGTCCCTTCCTTTGGTGTTTTCTACAGACATTGTCTACTCCAGTTGAATTCTTGGCAATTGGGAGCTCTTCCTAACTCAAATTCTTAACAAACTGCAAGAAGGCATGGCACAGCATAAGTGCTGCCGATTGACTTGGATGGCCTAGGCCAGGGTTTGGTATATGAACACTCCTCATGACCTACAGTCGCTCAGCTCTGGGCATAAAAGCAAGCTTATTACTGCCTGTCTGCAAGGAAAAAAGGAGAGTTTAATGCTGCAAATAGTTACGGAGACTGATATAAAGGCAATGATACTAAAATTGATGGTGAAATCAATGGCTATAATTCACTGGAGTTGGGCAAGCTAATAGTATTTCCCATAGTAAGACTATGATTTTTTTTTTTTTTTTTTTTTACCACCTGAGACTAGGAAGTGTGAATATGTTTAGCAATTGTCTGGTTGTCATTTATCATTCCAAGGCTCAGCATAAGGAGAGCTTTCAGCTACTGCTATCTCTGCTGGGGGAGGAGCAGGAGAAATGGATGTCCTGTGTTCCTAATGAATGGCCCTGCTTCACGACCATCAGATCTCTGAATATGGCTCAGAATTGGGGAGCAGAGGTGTGGAGCAGGGGGCAGAATGACTAGAAGATGAATAACATTCTCACCAGCAGCAGAACTTCACTCCCTCTCCACAGGACTTTTTATAATTGGTTTACGGGACAAAGGTTTCCAGATCACTCAGCGCAGTGGCTTCCGATTGGCAGAGACCTTGCCAGGTGGGACGGGAAAAGGACACACCCTTTCTCCTAGGTATTTCTTTATAACCCCTTCCCCGATCACCCACATGACAGGCAGGTAAACCCCTCAGATGCTAGGGCTTGTGGAGTACCTTTCTACTTTGTCACAAGGGGCATATGGGATAGGGCTTGCCCAAAAGGAGGGAAATATCCTTTGGTGAACTGACGGGAAGAGAAACTTTTCCCTCTCTTGGCTGGGTCTTGTCTCAGCTGCAGAGTGGAGATGCGTCCCTTTAGATCAGGTTGATACATGGGGAATGGAGAATGTTCTCTCTCTCCTTAATATTGGTGGTTTCCCCACTTGGCTGTGACAGAGTGAAGCCCTGACTGTGTTCTGGGAGAGAGAAAAGCTATGGATACCAACCCAGAAGAAGAGGACTAACTTTTGTGACTCTTTGCGTATTTTGGTCACGAAGCCATTTTTTTGCGGTGGGGTGGCTTCTGAAGAAAGTTAAACGCAGGCCTTTTGCATGCAGTGTCTGTCATCCGATGCCGACCCAGCCATGCATAAACACTGGCTGCTGAGTCCCTGGGACCTGAACTGAAATTCCCCAGTGGACGTGGCAGTGCTGCACCCGATAGAATAAGAATCTGTCTCTCGCACTCAGAGACTTGTCTGCTGACTGTTAGGACCATCCAAAGCTGGGTTGTTACTCCAAGGTGGACAAAAATGACTGCGAGGATCTTCTAGCCCTGACGGGGAAGGACTGAAATGCCAAGAGAGAGGCTGTATTGTATTCTTCTGCAAGCCCAGGAGGTTCAGAGGATGTATGCACTTCGAGACGTTTACCCTGGCGTGAACTTCACAGGCCTTCGAATGTTCCGCCATCACTAGTTGTTGTCGGCCCGTGGTTAGTATCTAATCTTTCACTGGTGCGCTCAGCTGTACGTGAACGTACAAGGCTGCCCATGTGGCTCTAATAACTTGCTGAGGACGCCTGGTGTGAAGTCCGCCGTTCCGTTCCAAAGATGAGATCTGTGGAGAACGGCTGGGTGCCATGGTGGGACACAGGAATGCTGTAAAATCCAAGATGATACCTGAGCGCTTTGCTTCAAGCTGTGAGGTCCTTGAACCGTGGCTGCCGATGCGGGGAGCGGCAGTGCAAGTTTATCACATTTCTAGGGGGTCATTTATGCTTGGGCTTAAATCCGCAGTTAAGAGTTGCCTGGGTTTCTAAGAGAATTACACGGTGAGTTATAAAGTGGGAAGATTACGTTCAGGGAATATCTCCAGCTGATGCATTGTGGCTCTTTGGAACCTGCAGATAGGAGTGCTTAGCTGATGCAGCTTTTATCTCGGGTTTAGCTTGGTCAGTGAGATGACAGCAGCAGAGAGAGGGCAGTAATACATTTCAGCATGCCTGTGCCTCAGTGGGTGTACACGTGCCTACATGTGGGCGGGTGGGCGGGCATGTGTGCCCACAGTCTCTTATTGCGGGCCACTCTGCTCTAAGCAGGTTTTTTATACTTGCAGTACTGGTCAATGTGCTTCCCCATGAACCAGAATAAAATGTCGTCCGAACACCAGAAGCTGCAGAGGACTGGTTTGACATCGGAAGGAGTTCAGATGGCCACTGTCTCAGGTCTCTGCTTACTCTGCCGTGAAAATACAATCCAAGGCATAAACTGCTTCTCGCGGGACCACGGTCAGGGGAAGCCGTTGTTATGGCTGACATCACTGCGGTTCATGTTGTTCCAAGAGGCAATGTTTTGCCGCCTTCGGGGGACAGGTTGATGAAAGTGTAACCTACAGCCTTTCCGTGCAGAGCTCTGTCTCCCGAGAGGCTACGTATAGGCTGAGGAGTCTGCTCCAGACGCAGTGAACAGAGGTAGGTATTTTAGCGCAGGCAGTAGAGGCTCATGTGTTTAGGTCTGGAGGACCCATTCGGTGGCATGGCATAACAAAAGCATAGAGCTAGCATCTTTGTTTTGTGCTCCTCACAGCCCCCCGTCCAGTTCCAATCCTCCTCTTCAAAGCCTTTAATAGACTAGGGCTTAGGTGACTCAGGGGTCCCCCCTTCATCTCTGCACTCCACCAAAAACGCTATGATCAAAAGGTGCATTGCGACTGAGAGAATCCAAGGAGCAGGAGCCTTTCGGTGGAAGTCCCCTGCCTCGGGAATACCCTGCTTCTGAAGATCGGTGTGAACTTGAGTCTTGTACCTTTCAAAACTCGGTGCAAACCTCCTTTTATGTTGCACGATCTCTCCTCAGTACGGGACCAGATCACCGTGAACGGGCTGTTCTTCATGGCTATCGGGACTGAATCGATGCCCGCTCAAGTCCTTCCCTGGACTTCAGTAGACATGGAATCAGGCTGATGGTCAGCCAGGACAAGGTAGCCGGCCAGCAGCATCCTTCTTTGGACGCTTGTGTCCAAAATACCCTCGTGCTGGTCCAGCCTCCTCCCAGTTTTGCCTGTGCTGGGGAAGTGCCCAGGGCCGCCAGTCAACAACCAGGCGCCACTGTTCTAGGCGCTGTACAAACACACATTGAAATATCTGTTACTCCAGTGCCATACGATCTGCTTCAGTCAAACAGGTTATTGGGCCCAATACTGGAGTGAGGGGGTGACCTCCTCTGGCCTGCGATACGCAGGATGTCGGACTAGATGAGCCAATGGTGTCTTCTGGCCTTAAAAATCATTAAAATGCCCTGTGGATAATTGACTAATTAGCATAATTTTTGTTTCTGCTTGTCAGCAACCTTTTTGGCCTCTGCCCTATAGCCCTGATTCAGCAAAGCACTCTAAGCCCATGTGTAATTTTAAGCACATGGACAATCCCATTGACTTCAGTGGAACTTCTCATCTGCTGAAAGTTACGCATGTGATTTGTTGCGACTGCCCATGCGCTTAAAGTTACGCATGTGCTTAAGTGCATTGCTGGATCAGTGCCTAAATACCAATTTGTGCCTTACTCATTTGCTGGCCTTCAAACTCCTTTGGAATATCCAGATACTGCTTTTTTTAACCACCATTTCCTTATATTAACAGCTACCCTCAGCACTTGCATTGACACACTCTTGTGTGTGGAGAACCTTACTAAAGATTGGGTAGGAGAAATATAACACTTGAGAACCAAGCAAGGGTCCAAAGACACAAATCTACTTAGCTTGAGAAAAGTAAACCGCATTTAAAGTAGGCATCCTCGCAAATGTAGGTGGCTTTCTCAACACTGAAACATTTTACCTGGATGGTTTTTGTCAACCTTCAGAAACTATTTATTTTCTTTTTACACAAAACAATGATTATAACCTGTTCAAAGCACTCTGCAAACAAACAGTTACATCAGCTCGAGTACAAGAGCTTCTGGAAAGGCCTTTGGTGATTGCCTAGATACTTGTCATCGATTAAATGAGAAATAAAGAATTTATTTTTCTTTATCCAGCTTTGAGATGGCGGAATGTGGGAAGCTTTGAAGCTGCCTTTCAAATTCTCACGCTCACCTCTGAACCCACCCTGTAATAAATATTTGAACGTTTTATTCAAACTGCTCCAAATGGTTTATAGATTCCCAGGCGAATTGCTAAATTGCCTAAAAAAGAGGAGCTCTGAAGATGAAATGAGTTCTGCAGTGGCAAAGACGGACTGAACATGAAATATGGCAATAATTCATAAAACTACCATATTCTCAGACTCTTCAGAGTTAGGAGCCGCTACCTGAAATTATATTAAAGCCAAGATCATCAGGGCTGGTCCTGCAGCCAATGAAATCAATGACAAAACTCATTCCTTCCCCCTGTGTCCCACACACCTCTGGGATGCTTGGCTTATCTCAGGCTAAAGGGAAGTATTTTTGTGGGAGCCTCTCGTTACAAGATTGGCAGTGCTTTCAGGAGCAGAAGCCTATGAAGCAGGTAAATATTACTAACCCTGTTGTATAGCCAATGTAATAGAGGCAAAGACAGGCTAAATGACTTGCCCAAGTCCAAATAAGTAACTTAGTGGCAGAGCTAAGAATATAACTCTCAGACTCAGGGCGAGTAGCTCTTGCTCTTTCACTTAAGTCCACCCCCACCAAGCTTGTCATTGCATTAAGATACAAGTATGTATGTCCTCTTTTCGCTTTGCAAGGTGTTTGTTCCCAGGCACTCATCTCTCCCTGCCTTTTGGAAGTACCCAAATTGAGATGTCCGTCATGACTCGCCAAACGAGTTGACCTGTGCAGGGCTGCGGCTTGGATGGAAGACTTGTGTAGCATAACTGCATGAGTAAGGGATCAGAGGTGGTTTGGTGCTAAGCGGCACTGACCCTCCATTGGGCAATGCGCGTGGACCCAGAGCAGAGCTGTAGAGAGAGGGGCACTGATTAATTATTTCCTCACTATAAGTGAGGGAGAAAACAAATCTGGGTCCCACTGGGATTTGTCACCAATCCAGCCAGCACTCTGGGTGTTGAAAAGCTTTTTTAAATTTTAAGGTGAGTGGGGGGGTCTCTCTCAGCCACTTACTATATTGAATACTTAACAGATGGTGGCTGTTTCTGAACTCAGTGCTGTCCTTTGGAAATGGCCCACTGGCAGTCATTTCAGGTTCTCTCTCTAGGTCTTATCAGCTCAACTGCGCGTTTCCTTATCTTGAGATCCTTCTCGTCCTTAAACAAAGATAGGGGTAGCCCAGTATGTCCCTGGGATGGGGTTCACAGACCCCACACTAAACCAGAGCATGGCATGGGGCAGTAGTGGGCTAGAGAGGCTCCACCCTTCAACAGCTGCCAGGCATGCTCCAGGTGGAGGGGCCGTTTAAAAGGGCCACTGGGGGAAAAGGACTTACAGGCTGCACGCAGAAGCGCAGCGGACACCTGGAGCTGTGGGCAGCGTGACCCCAGCGTAGGTAAGGCCACGCTGGAAGTGATGATTCATATCCCGGTCCGCTTCCCACTTTTGGACTTGGAAACCAAGGAGAGGCCCCGAGAAATGGGATGCTGTCCTGCTGGCAGACTAACCTGTGCCTACGCCCCAAAGGAAGGAGCCACAGCCCAGTAGGAAGCGAGCCGGGGGGGGAAGGCGGGAGTGTAACTTGGGGTGGACCGACAAGTGGTCTGGACACTGCCACATGCCTTTAAGTCCTTTAAATCCCAGTCCCTCTGGTCCGCAGTCCCTCTGTTGTGACAGACCCCGAGGGGAATAGGAGGGACACAGGCGAGGGACTGAGGGCCATCCTAATGAATGAGCAGGCTGAAGAGAACTGCCTGACTGCTAGACCGGCTGGCTGTCAGACTAACCTGCTGCAGTCCCTTGAGCTCTGAATCTAGGGACTACGGTGTTAACCCATTGCGTTATGTCGTGCCTCTCGGCCAAAGGAAACCATACCCCCAAAGGAAGGTCACACACCAGGCTAGTGCTGATGGGAGAGGTGTAAACACGTGCACGTTCAACACTAGATGAGCCATTTGCCACAAGGTGTGCGTGGCTTTAAGGTGCCTTTGAGCTTCCTCTATGGTGGTGTGAGTTCGAGCATCCTCTGGTTCTGGACGTAAGCCATAGTGCCGTGGCTCCAAAGTGGCTGGTAGCCCCAGCTCTTGGCCGTGTGCTTAGCGGAGCCGTGGCTGATGTTTGCGTAAGTCCAGGCCAGAGCAGCACTGGCAGCTTTTTTCTTTTGGGGTTTTATTTTTATTCTGCTACTTAACTCTGTGCAAAAATAAATCACAAGAAATACATGCTCAGAAATTCATGCCCAGGGCTGGGGCTTTTTCTAAATAGCTTCCACTCTTTGGGGACTGGGTACTTCTAAGCGAAAATTACCATAATTAACCACAGTAAAATTTTTGCTGCTTGATGTCTGAGACTTAAAAAGCTTCTGCTGGGATCCAGACAGTTTTGAAAACAAACCTCTATAGCCCAATTAACAGGAGGAAAAGGAGGAGGGCAGGGATGTGGAAGGAAACTCAGGTGATAAATCTAATTGAACCATGGGGCGCTTGGGGGAAAGAGAGGAATGAAGCTGGAATTCTCCAGTCCAAAGTGTATCCCGGGAGTAGCTCGCAGGATCTCTCCTGTCCGATGATCCTTGCTCTCAATGTGACACAGCAACAGTGGCAATCCATGGACTTCGGTGGTATTACTCAGCATTTAGGGCCTGATCTCGCATCCAATGAAGTCCGTGGGGAGACTCACGTTGACTTCCCTGGGATTTGGCTATTGCGCTGGTGTAAATCGCAGCCCCTGCTGTTCAGGAGTTGTAAGTGACCGGTGAGTTCAGTGCAAGAGGCCAGCTGGGGAATGTCACGTGTCGTTGTACAGAATGCAGAATAAAACCTATTGTAAAACGGGTAAATCCATCTTGTGATTTCCCTGGCGTGGGTAAGGGAGCGCCAATTAAACTGCATGCTCGTTTGCCCAAGGCCGCAAGCGGTTTTTAATGGAATCAGTTAATTGCTATCAAAATGTTTTTGCACTGGCTGTGCAATATGATGAGAACGCAAATATTTTTGCGGCAGTATAGTCCTAGGGCTAGATCCTCATGGGTAGAGATTGGCCCTGTAAATCATTGACGCCATCTGCAGAACTGGCTCCCAGCGTCTAGGTCGTTACACTGTTAGCACCATTTACGTGTCTTGGGCCAGAGCCACAGTTCAGAAAAGGTCCTGAGAACGGAGGTCAAAGAAGCGGTGCTGCTTTACATGAGGTGAAGAAGTGATCCATTGATTTCAATGGAAATATACTGAATTTATATCTGCTGAGCACCTGTCCTATTGACTTCAACAGAGCTATGCCAATTTGCACTGTATGGTTTGGTTCATAGAAGATTAGGGTTAGGAGGGACCTCAGGAGGTCATCTAGTGCAACCCCCTGCTCAAAGCAGGACCAACCCCAACTAAACCATCCCAGTCAGAGCTTTGTCAAGCCAGGCCCTAAAAACCTCTAAGGATGGAGATTCCACCACCTCCCTAGGTAACCCACCCGCCGAGTGAAAAAGTTCTTCCTAATATCAATCCTAGACCTCCCTCACTGCAGCTTGAGACCAATGCTCCTTGTTCTGTCATCTGCCGCAGACATTCACAGTTTAGACTTGTTTGTCTCCTACTGAGACATAAGAAGGGGACTCTCTTTTTTTCCATCCTGGATTGTAGGAAGCGGAATGGACAAACGGTCGTGTGCGCTCCAGCCTCTGGAAGAGTCAGTAACTGTACAGGTCTCCAATGGCCCGACACATTGTAAGTTAGAATGTCAGTCAGTAAAATTGTTCCCTGGTTCGTAACTTGTGTGATCTTCTAACGATTGGGAACCTGGAGGCTGGTTGGGAATCTTTTGATGAAACCTTTTTTTTTGGTAAAAAATTGCTGATTCATTGAAACGGCGATAATCCATTTAACTCTTTTTAAAAAGAAGTGCTTGTGTAATCAACACCCACTCATCACGATGCTCTGTCCTTGTCGCTGTCTAGTGGCAGCTAGAGAGGCTGAGGGCACTGTTATATCGGTTGCTAAGGGACCTGGGTTTTGTAGCTCAGCTGGTGGGACCTCAGGCTGTCAAAGGCTGTGGGTTCAGTTCCCACCTGGGGCTCAGTGTTTCGCTTATCAAGTGCTCTCAAACTGTGGGTCGGTCACAAACGTGGCTGAGGTGCAGAGGGCCTCCTAATTCAGTGTTGCCGCCACATCTTGTGTAGTCGTTTACACCAGTGGAAACGTGGGCATAGGCTGGATCTGGCCCTCAGACACATGCGAGCTTTCGCTGGTGTAAATGAGTGCGCAAGGTAGAGGGCAACAATGAATGGTGGCCCCAGAGAGAGGAAGTGACGTTCCCCAGGTAACACAGTGAGCCAATGACACGGCTGAAAGCAGAACCCTGACTTCCTATATCCTAGTCCCGTACCCTGCACGTTGGACCATGGTGCCTCCTGTTGCTAAAGCCATGATGAGGGCACTGAGCATATCCAACCTGCCATAGCGATGGGGCTATTCCATGCTCGCAGGATATAGGACGGTGAAAGAAAATAGCTTGAAATGCCTTTGCGGCTGGTGTGTCTTCGTTGTGTCATGAATTCTGCTTGTGGTTACCTTTGGATTGCAGGGAGACAACGTGTCATGATTGAAGCATTTCTACATTGGGTTTTACTATTGCATGACCACCTGGCATTAGCACAGTGCTTGGTTCTGTACAAAACACGGAGGAAATCATTTTCCTGAAGGCCCTTATGCTTTTAAAAGAATAATTTACCTGTGCTCTGAAGGAGTAAGTTTTATAGATAGCAACCTTTTGTCTACTCTAGTCAGGAGCCCTCTGGACCTTTTCCAGGAGAAATGTTGGTCCTGTTTTCTCAAAATCCTGATTTAATGTGAGCTTTGAATGCCCAATATGCTTTGTTGTTCTTTGACCAACCATTGCATTTCTTTCTGCTCTTGGAGAAGTATTTGTTCCCTTCTGGTGTAAACACTTTTCTGATTACTGCTGCCTGGTGTATACAAGGAGCTTTTGAGCTTTGGCTCTGTGCTTGCCTCCATTTCCCCCAAGTCCTTGAGCAAGGCCTGTAACCATGGCAATCCTCTTCTGTTCCCAGCTCATGTAAACCACAAACATGGAGAAGCCCAAGTTATATTTTCTTAAAGGAGAAACAAACCTTTTCTCAATCTGAATGTGGAAAGGAGAGGGGGAACAAGCGTTAGGCAAAGAGAGAGAGAGAGACCTTTCCCCATGATTCAGATATTGCTGGCTCCGTGCTGGTGCTTGCTTTAACTGTATGTTATATTTAGGATAAATTAATCATCCGTTGAAGTTGCTTTGCAAATGCTTTGACAGACATCCACATACAGTGGAATAGGCTCCCTGCAGAGATCCAAGACCAGGCTACGGTCCCCCTTTTATACAGTCTCAATCCAGAGTGACTCCATTGACTTTAATAAGGTAATTCCTGACTTAGGCCAGTGTCAATGAATCCTCGTTTCCAATGGGTGTTTGCTCCAGTTATAGCCACTGGCATATGTGCCCCGGTGCAGACCCTTCGTGTAGACACAATTTGCAACAGTGGAGCTAACCTCTGCAGGGTGAATTGAACCAATACAAGTCCCTGCTTATACCAGTTTGCTCTGTTTAGGTGAGGTGGTTGCATCCTACCGGTGGTTGGGTCACCAATGGCTGTAATTGGGGCAACTTCCCAGTACATGCAAGAGCAGAATCAGAGCAACAGTAGTGCCTTCTGAAAGAAAAGGAGGAATTTGGAGATTGTAAATGGGAATGGGTGACAGGGCATGGGTCACTTGATGATCTGTTCTGTTCATTCGCTTTGAAGCACCTGGCACTGGCCCCTCTCGGAAGACAGGATGCTGGGCTAGATGGACCATTGGTCTGACCCATTATGGCTGTTCTTATGTTCTGAAATGGGAGGATTTCCAAACCAAACCAAGAGCCTCTGTTTGAAGGCGCTGCATGTTCTAATCTCTAGCTCTGATGCAAATCACAGCAGCCATTGGACTCTGAAAACATCCTCCCTGGTGGAACCTCTTCTCCTAGTTCCATGCCTGTTTGGGGGATGCTTTGAGGATATGGGAAGAGGCTCCCCAGGGGCACATAGTTCTCTGTCTTCCTCCAGCCATGTGGGCTGAGGCAGCCAGAACTTTTCAGGGGTGGGCCAGCCTCCAGGGAGCCAGGTATTGTTCCAGCAGCAACGGGGAGTGGAGCCCTGCTGGAAACTGGCTCCCTGTGACGCCCCTGGCACCTGACGCCTTCTCAACCTGTCATGATCTCCTTAGGGGTCGGGTCAAGCTGCAGAAGCAGCCTGCTGGTGTCCCATGAAGCTCATGGACTGGCTCTGCCTGAGACACCCAGCCAGGGGTCTGGTGAGGAAGGCAGCTTGGCACAGGTGGGTGGAGGGGAGGCAGGTGGAGGGATCTGATTGTCAAAGGGAGGGATGGAGTAACACAGCGTGAGTCACCTGGGGTTGCCATCCCGACTGAGGATGGTGGGGGGGCTGCGTGAGGAGGAAGGATGATGGCAGAGCTACGGGGCTGGATAGTGTTGAGCAGGGGCAAGGGATGGGGAGGGGCAGACGGCTGGGAAATCTGGGGGAGGTTGCCTCCTGAGGAAAGGGAGATGCTGGGTAGAGGGGAGGGACAGGGCATGTGATGGTGAGGGCTGTGGGGGCAGATGTTTGGGGAGATGGCCTGGTGAGGAAGGGGGGTGCCAGTGAATGGAGTGCTTTGCCCTAGAGAGGGGTTACAGTTCTGAGGGGAGTTTTACGCAGATCAGGCGACACATTTGTTCACAGGACCAGAACCATGAGCCCTCGCTTTGTCCCCCCACCCGACTCCACCTGTCACTTGCGGCTCTCACCTGCTGTGTCGTGTGTGAGCTCCTGGGGGCAGGCGCTGTGTTCTCCCCCCTGTGTCTGGAAAACACCTTGCCCAGTACGGCCGCTCGGGCTAAATAAATAATAATCCATCCTCATCGACAGCCAGCTCCGGCTTTTCTTTCTCTGAGCAGCTCTAAAGCTCTGGAAAGCCAGGGGCTGAGAGAGATGGTTATTGCCAGGCGTAACAGAGCCAAGTGTTGGGCCAGCGTCTCACGTGCAGCGTTGGCAGTTCACCTGAATCCCGAGCTCACGTGCTCTACTGAACACCTGATGCTAATGGCTAGTTTGTTCACAGCCACCCCAGCTGGCGCCCCCCCTCTGGTCTGACCTTCCTTCCCATAGCTCCCTGGCCCTCGCTCCCACCACTGGAGGTTAGAACCAGTGAGCCCCAGCGCGTTATAAACTCTGGCTGAACTGACAGCATCTTTACATCCACTCTGTGTTTCTGCAATTAGACCTTTTTTATTTTATTTTATTTTAAAACAGACTTTGCCCCTCGTTTGACTGAACGGGATGCAATCATTTGGCTTCATAATTCTCTTGCAGTGGGTCTGCTGTCAAGTTTCTGAAGTAATAAGAGATGACAGACCGAGCGTATCTGAGAGGTTATGGTGTGTCTGGGGCAGTGTTGATAAGGCGCAAGGTCTAAGGTTCGTGTCTTTAATCACCCGAGAAGTGCAGCCTGGAGAAAGAAGATCTTCTTGGTATAACGAAAGTGGAATTGGGACATAAAAGGAAAATGTTATTGTAAACTGCCCATTCCTTTCTGCCAGGAGAAGGGGACAGATCGGAGAGAGTTTCTGTATACCCACTGTAAGGTCACGTCTGTAGGTACTTTCCCATTAGGATCTTGGACCGTACAGGAAGCTTTTTTGATGGAAAATCCCCTGAACTAGTCAGTCTTCTTTCATTTAACTGCTAGCCACTGAGTCCTAAGTAATCAATGCTTGAGTGGCCGGTGGGCTTTCTGCGGCTGTTCAGATCCCCTCTGGAGGCAGGAGGCTCTGGTTGAACCAATCATTTACTGTTTGTTATTAGTTCTTATTTTTATTTATTATATGAACAATTAGCAATTAACACATTTACATTTTTAAGCCACTGTACAGCTTGACAGATTCATCCTCTGTACAATTCTGGACCCCTCCCCAAGTAAACCCCAACCATGGGGGAAAGCATCCTGAGTTATCACTTACTGGGCCTGATCCAAAGCCAACGAGTCTTGTTTTCTTCAAATGGCTTTGGATCATGCCCACCGAGTCTGCGAACAGGGACAGGAGCTCAGAAGGCCTGAGTTAGATCTATCTTAGGGGTTTCTACAGCACCCATCACCATGGAATCGACATCTCCCTCTCCCCACCACTGACTATTTATTTTCTTTTTGGCAAATCATGTCCATTCTCTGTGCCGTGGGTCCCCCACCGTAAAATGGGATAATTACCTCCCAACCTCACGGGGAGATCTGAGGGTAAATGAACTAATTTGGGAGGATTAAAAGCCCAATAGACTGTAAGCGCTAACTAGTATTATTGCCTCCCTGCAGAGGTTATTAGAAATGGAAAAATGACATCTGAGTAATAAAGACATTAAAACGGTGTAAAGATGCCAGGCTGGCATAGCGAGCCCCACAGCGTATGCTGAGAAAACGGGAAGTATCTGTCTGTATGGAGAAAGAAAGAAAGAAAGAATGTGTATCTGTGCATCGCAAGGGAGACTGATAGCTGTAATTTACCAATGGCTGTTCAGCACTTCTATCAGAAATGACAAAGTACCTTGCAAAATTACCTGTTTCCTAATCAATCACTTGACTGCAATACACAGGGGGCTGAGGTTGCCGTCTGAGGAGAGAAAGCGCCTGTAAACCAGAGCAGCAGTGAGACACGGCCATATGGGTGACCATATGGAAAAGGCAACATCTGCAGAGGGATTCGTCTTATTCTCTCCCCTCCATCTTATTTAATTGTGACGGGTGATTGGATTAATATGCAAATCAGATCGCCGGCAGACAGCAAGAGCTCAGGGACATGAGGCGGGTCCATCCAAGTATCCTGGCTTGGATGAAGATCAAAACCCTAACGGTGGCACTGTTGCAAAGTGCAAGAGACTCCCAAGGGAAGTGATGGGAGACCCAGTTGCTTGAATTGTTTAAAACTGAGCTGGACAATGCACTAGGGCGTATGCTATAGGGAACGGCCCATCCCTGGCTGGGGGTGTGAGCTAGTGTATAGTGCAGCAGAGCTTTAGAAAAATTCATTGTGGAAAAAACTGCTATTGCTATTATTAGCATTCCATCTAGTGGCTCTGACGAAGATCAGGACTCCATTATGCTAGGCGCTGTACAAACACAGAGTGGGAATCCATCTCTGCCCCCAAAGAACTGCTCATCTAAATAGTTAGTCAGACACAGGATGGGGCAAAAAAAAAGATTATCCCCATTTTACAAGTAGGGAACCAAAGCGCACAGAGATGAAGTGCCTTGCCCAATGGGTGGCTGTGGTAAAGCCAGGGACAGCCCTGATCTCCCAAACCCCATCCAGTGCCATAGCCACTAGACCATGCTGCTTTTCATTGGAGGAAAAAAAAGGCTTAAATGAAGGGCTGCGGAGGTCAGGGCTCTGGGTCCATCTGTATTTAGATTGCGTTTGGTGCACCCTGGTGGGGCAGCTAGAGTAGAGGAACTGCCCACTGGAGTATATCTTCTAGTGCTGTTGTTTCTCGGTCTCTTCGTGGTCTGTGCTTCTCTTCTGAGGGGATATGTATGTATGCAGATGGGTTTTTTTTGTGATGGTAGGGGGCTGGGCTCAGCAGCCTGGGGCTCACTTCTGGTTTGTCTTCTGTTCCTAAAGCTCATGCTTCAGGGTTTCAGGTGGCCATCTGCAGGGGTCAGGAAGGGATTTCTCTCACCACCCCCCACACAGTGTATTCTGAAGGTTTTTTTGTCTCCTTCCTCTGAAGCATTAGGGATGGCCATGGCTGGACGTGGGATATGAGGGCAGGGGAGGGCCAGGGCTCTAAGGCGGCACCGAGTATTCTCTCTCAGGTGCTTGGCTGGTTGGTTCTTGCTCACATGTTCAGGGTCTCATTCATCTCCATAAAATCATAGAAGATGAGGGTTGGAAGGGACCTCAGGAGGTCATCTAGTGCAACCCCCTGCTCAAAGCAGGACCGACCCCAACTAAACCGTCCCAACCAGGGCTTTGCCATATGTGGGGTTGGGAAAGAATTTTTCTCCAGGTCAGATTGGCAGTGACCTGGGGGGAGGGTTCAACTTCCTCTTCAGAGTCTGGGTGCGGGTCACTTGCCAGGGTTAGCTGGGTGTAGCTCACTTAACCCTTTCCCTGCACCTCGGTCCCTCCTAGTCTCTGGCTGTGGCACATGAGTCTGAGTTCCTGTGGGCTGTAATGCTTTGCTCTAATTTTGGTTGTTGGGCTTAGTGTGCGGGTGCTGGGTAGTGTTGATGGCCTGTGATGATCTGCTGGTCCTTTCTGGCCTTAAACTCTCTGACTCTTATCAGCTAGTACAGCACCTCTGAGCCCGAAAATCCACTGAGAAATCCATGTTTGAAAATGAAGATCTACCCTGGCTAGAGAAGGTTGTGGTTTTGCTGCTTATCAATCTGATTCTTTTTGCAGTTGTCCCCTACGTTTCTGGCCCAGCTTCTCAATGGCTGTAAATCAGTGTAGCCCTCACTCCAGAGGGCTGGGATGGCTATGACACCAGGCCAGGACCTGTTCTGCTAACTTTAATTTGTAAATGTAATTAACTAAGAGGTAGCATCATGCCGTCCTATCCAATGGACGGTGCTTTCACATTGTTTTTAAACACGTCAGCCCAAATACTTCCCTGGGGTAACTTCTCTGAAGTCAATGCAGTCACACCAGGGATTAATCTGGTCCTCCACATTTACCGACAAATAAACTCATAGGAATCAAATGTACCGCATGTTTAAGATTTTAGTAACCATGTATTTCCTTGGGTATGGACAATGACATCTACCACTGCATTTCTAGAAGGGGTGCTTCTGATGAATAGTTGTAGAAGATATTGATATTTCCCCCTTCTGTCAACTCCAGCATCATTGCTGCACAGTCTCCAGAGTAATCCTGGTCATACGGCGGGACCCTGCCTCTTCCAGTGAAGATGCGCGCGCGCACACACACACACACACACACCCCCCCCCCCCCCCCCCCCCCCCCCCCGGAAACAGAGATTTCACTCATTTTCAAACTGCAAGGTGCACACTGTCAGGCAGTAAAGCAATTTGCATCTCTTCATTCCATCCCATTATAGCGTTTTACTGTATCTGAGTGAGTTGCATAGCATTCCTGAAGGCATCATTGGCCTGGCGCTGTGAAATACCGTAAGAAGAGATGGTGGTTGCACACCCCCTGCAAGGTACAAAGGCCAGCCTGGCTTACACTGTATCTTTAAAGACAGGGGTCTCAAATTTTCTCATGGTGTTTACCCGATTTTAACAGAGAGATTCTCATGGACCTGCTTCCCGTCCATTCACAGTCCCTGAAAATCCCCGAGGCAAGGCAACTACACAATTGTGTGTGTGTGTGTGTGTGTGTGTCTACACGTACCCACACATGCTTCTTCTAAAGTGCTTTTGGAGCCTGCCGCCTGAAAGGCGCTGTATACTCTATATGTAAATTATTATCTTTATTATCTCTTGGCATGTGGGTCTTTGGGAAAGGGGAAAGCTCAAGAATTTTGTCTGTGGAAGCGGAGCTGCACTGAACTGTTTGAATTATTCTTGAATGCCTTGAACCCTGGCATCGCAGGCAAAGGAAGACTGATGTCAGAGCGCACCTTGCGTGAGTGCGGTGGATGCTTCGTTGTCTCACCATTTGATTTCTGGATCCATCTTAAGGTCCCACTTCACATTTTTTAGCGTTTAGGCTAGAGGTGATCTCTCCTTCTCCAACCCAGTGTGACCGCTTTGTCCTACAGGGATGATCGAGTCCTGTGGGGAAACTCTCCGTGGCTGGTGGAGTGGCTGTGACAAACGGCCCTCTAATATGGACCTTCTCATCCCTGCAAGACAGGAGGGTAAACCTGAGAGGAGATGAGCCTCATCAGGATGAGTCAGTGGGCTGCAGTGCAAGACCTTTTTAACGTGCAGCTTCCTTTTATTCATGAACGGCAGCAGAACAGGATGGTGACATAGGTCATGGAGCAAAACAAATGCCAGGAGATAACGGGCAACAGCTGCTAAAACAGACTGGCGGAGCCTAGGTAGCCTCTAAAGACGAATTCTGCTTTTAGTTAAGCTTGCCCGGTTACCACAATGATGGGCACAGCAGACATGCCTGGGCAGACGATCTGAAAGGCTACGCTCAGCAATACGGCGCACAGCGTGCAACCTCTCCAAGGCGTCTGGATTTTGCCCTTGGGGTTCTATAGTACACTGCTGCAGCCTGATTTAACGATCAGCTGTGTTGAGAAGGTATTGACTGAAGATAAAATGTAGGTACTGGACCTGCCCACTCATTTTTTGTATTGCTTTATTGCTTGCTTTTTACTTGCTTTTGCACTAACTAAAGCAATTTCTGACTGCTCCCCCAGGGAGAACTGGCTTTTGCAGGCCCACAAAGCTCTTTGCTCCGTCTCCTGCTGCTTCTGATTTAGGAGAGCTTGAAATGCAAAGGAGACGCCCAGGCTTTAGTAAAACAAACAAAGAAATAAAAGTCTCTCTTGGACTGTAGCAGCCCCTCCCCTCCCCTGCTTGAGGTGACGATGGTCTGTGCTGGGGGGGAAGCAAAGAGCGCAGCTAGGGGTGACAATGTGCTAACAGTTGCGCTGTCACTGGAGAGTTAGATAGAAATTCTGGTGCCGGACCCGCCTCCTCTGCCATGCTCTGGAGCTGTTTAAAGGCTGTCAATAGAGCTGTGCGCAGGAAGGTAATGCTGCTCCATGGAAGATTTTTTGCCATTTGGTTTCCTTCTAATTCGGAATAAGACCGGACCATTTCAAACGTCTCTGGGAAAGGGGACAGAGCTCCAGCTCCAGCCCTGGTCAGCCGGCCTGGTGGGCAGCCCAGAAGCCAAGGTGGCTCTGAGGCAGTTCACATGGCAGGCCGGCCTGGAGCAGTGGATCCTAGAAGCTCTGGGGTCCCTGACTCTGAGGCAGGCTGTCTGGTGGGCCACACTGGATCCGTGCTGAGGAGCAGTCAGCAGGGCAGCCCCTGGACGCTCCGGGAGACTCTCAGCTGGGGATTCGTGACTCCCAAGTTCCTGGCCCGGGGAGCTGACAAAGCGCTGGGAGCCCAGGGAGCCCCACTCCACAGATGCCCACCAGGCAAGGAGCCTGGGAGCTGAGGAGTACGTGAACTGGAGTTTCCAGGTGCTTGGCTCCCCAGTCTGCCTGGCGAACTGCTGGGAAGCGAGGCAGGGAAGCCAGCAGGAACCCAGCTCGGTTTTGACAACATAGTCAAAATTGAAGCGTCTCTGTGAAATGTTTAGCTCTGAGAATAGGCTTTGGGATTGGCATCCTCCATTGGAAAAACATTCTGCTGGAGAACGTCCAGCCCGCTCTCACTGTAAACAAGCCGCAGGGGCTAAGAGAGAATTCCCCTGGCTTTGGAAACGCAGAGGATTGATGTAAGTCTAACCAAGGTCTGCTGGGGATGGCGCTTTGTCTCTCTCTAGTGGCACGTAGCCCAGCTAGAAACTGATGAGCCATAGCTAAGTCCCGGGTGGCTTTTAGCTCATGCAGTAGAGGCTCATACACTTAGCTTCAGTCCCACCTGCTGACGACCGAGGTCTGTTGGTGTTACATGAGCATCTCCTCCATGCACGTCCCAGGGGTGCTGGAGGCAGGACTTAGGGTGGATTGCGGCTGGAGCGGGACATCCCATAGTGCTCACCGCTATGGGTGTTCTGGGCTGGAGAATAGTTAATGGGCAGCTGTGGGGAGGGACTGTAAGAGAGATCAGCCTTGGGGGCTGCTCTAAGTAACACCAGGGGTCATTGATGCCCCTGCAGCAATGGTGCGAAGAGGCTGCCTGCCTGTCTGTCACCGCGCAGAATCTGCCCTGATGCGTGTGTGTGTGTCTGCACAAGCCTCTGGATGAGCAGGGCCCTATGTAGCTATAAGATGGCAGAAGCCAAAGGCCCACGCTCCAGCCTTTGTGCACTTATCATTTCTGAGCATGCGTTCTCCCCCGTGGGATAAACGCTGCCCCGCAGACTGGAGCCTGGGTGCTGCTGTAGTGGAGACATAAGGGACAATGGAGGCCGCAGGTCGGTAATGAGATCTAGACCCCTTGGCTCGCTGGATCGTATCTAACCTGGATTGTTAGGGACCATAAATCAGAGCGGTCCAGTGCTGTGGCCCAGTCCAAATCCTTGTGATGAATGTCTACAACCCGCTAAAGGGCTCCCCGGCCGGCACTCTTAGCAGAGAGCTCAGGAACTGTCTGGGCCATGAGGGTGGATGCTTGTCCCTCGACGTCAGAGTTGAGGGGCAGCGTGGGGTGCTGTCTGTGCCGTACCTGGGTTGTGTGTGGTGTGAGGGCTTTGGTTATTAGTGCTTTCAGCTTGGCACCTTCCACCAGCCGTAAATTCACTTTGCAAAAGGCTGGGAAAAGTTGGCTGTCTGCCACTTCCTACAGGCTGCGAAATCAAATAGCTCCTTGCTAACGGGAAACGAGGGAACAAGCACAGGTGTTCAAGCGGCTGCAAACTGCTTTTGCTCCCCACCTGTTCCAAGGCTGCCCAATGGGTAACTCTCCAAACACAGGACAAGAGAAATGGGGGAAAAAATCAGGAGGGTGAAATCCATCTTTGCAAAGTGTTTAAAAGCTACAACGGTTGCAAAGAGAACTCTCAGTGTGTGTCTATTTCTTTGTGTGTGTCTTTGTCGCTCTATTCAGAGCAGGTCAAACAGCTGACCATTTTTTTTGTGGATAAAGTATTTGCCAATCAGAGGAAACAAAAATCATTTTTTATCCAAAGAATGTCGTTCGACTGCCTCTAGCACTGGTCAGAATAGATTCATCAGTAAATGAATCATCCTGTTGATGGGTGTTGAATGAAGTATTTGCAAATATCAGCTGGCCAGCTACAGTAGTGATGATAGTGAACAGAGGGGTTACTGCAAGGGATCATAATGTGCTTGGGTTCTTGACAAAGCCCTGGCTGGGATGATTTCGCTGAGGTTGGTCCTGCTTTGAGCAGGGGGTTGGACTAGATACCTCCTGAGGTCCCTTCCAACTCTATGATTCTATGATTCTGATCGTAGGCTTTGTAGCTATACCACACAAGGAGCTACAGCTAGCCCTGATTTTTAGCTCTATCACCCAAATCACCCTCCTCCCTGTCTGAAGGTAGTGGGAGTCCAGCCTTGTGGCACAGGGTCGGGGCAGTTGTCTGGGAAGCCATGGATCACTGGTTCAAATCCTGATAGGACGCTTCTCCTCCCCCAGAGGTGCCTCTTCTATGGTAAAAATGGCTCTTTATTATGTTTCTCTGATCAACATATTGCGTTGGTTTTTTTCAATGAACTTTTGTTTTCTTTAAAATAGAAACCCAAGGTACCGGACCCATTAAATGACTCTGCTAGAAAGAACTGAGATTAGAATGCAGGAATAGAACTTTTGAGAAAACTCTTATTCATTCCTAGCAGATGGAAACTGAGCTTTCACTGTCCTTTCCTTTCCCTCCCCGTCTTTTCCTTTATCTCTCTGTTCATCTGTCTTTTTTTTTCTTCTTTTCTACCCTTACATTTGGTGGGGGAGGAGAAGAGGGGAAATTTTCAATTAGGAAAAAAAAAAAGCAGGATTATGTCCAAACTGCCTTCAATGGAAGTTGCATCAATAACAGAGTGCAAAATGTTGTCCCGTAGTAGTTTGCCTGCTCTTTTGTGGTAGGCCTAACTCCAGTCCTCCCTCAGAGAACGTCAGTCGTGTGTGGAGATAGAGACTAAATAGTCATGTACTCAGCTCTTATCGACGTGTAGATCTCAAAGTGCTTTGCAAAGGTAGGTAAGAATGATCCATCTTGTTTTACAGATGGAGAAACTGAGGCACACAGAGGTTAAGTGGTTTACCACAGTGGCCAAGCTGGGATTAGAACCATGTTTCTAGGTTTACAGGCAGGGGTCGTGGCCACGGGGCCATTCTGCTGGGCAAGTATTTAAAATGCAGCTGTACAAAGCGTCTAGACTGCACCACAGGGCCCAACCCTGCCTTCACTGGGGGATAGATTCCGTGATCAGTTCTTCCATCTCCGTTGTCTGTAAGTCCATGAGATCTGTCCAGATGTGACCAGAAACAGTCTTAATGTGCTGACACTGACCAATTCTGCTTTACAGAGCTTTTATTTTCTGTCCCGCAGAGGAGATGGGTGCCCAGGGAAGTTGAAGGCACCTGGCTTGTCCCGGGAAGCGTGAATTCCTGGCCTAATTTTCAGCAGTGCCGAGCACCCACAAATCCCATTAACCCCTGACCGTGCTCAGCACCTTTGAAAAGCCAGCCGCATTTCGATGTCCTTTCTGTTTTCCTGCTGTGTTTGTCATTTAGGACGTGAACCAGAATCCGTCATAATGCCTGGCTCTTGTATAGCACTCGTCATCAAGAGATCTCAGAGTGTTTTGCAAAGAAATTCATTTGACAGATGGGGCAACTGAGGGAAGTGGCTTGCTTAGCGTCACCCAGCAGGCCAGTCGTAGAGCCAGGCATTGAACCCAGCTCTCCTGAGTCCCGGCCGAGCGTACTACTAACTAGATAACACTGCCTTCCTAGTCCAAACCCTCAGTGGGCTTTGGAACACGTGGTTACTCCCTGTAGGCTGCATGTTATAAACACTCTCAACTTCGTCCTCTGAGTGCCGTTAGGACGTCTCTCATTAGTGAGGGCGTCAGCAGCTCCTGTGACCTTTAACCTCCCACTCGGGGGCCAGGGCAGTGCTGAACTCATTAAACAGTGTAAACACAGGCTCCAGGCTGGGCTTTTAACGTCAGCTGCTGCGGCAGCAGCACGGCAGCCGCTCTAGGTAAAGCGCAGACCCAGCGAGAGCTCTTCCGACAGCCCTCAAGATGTGTGCAGAACAGTTCTGCGGCGAGATGAAATATTTAAAAACGCTTTGGTTTGAAGTGTGATGGGGGAGCTGTGGCCTCTTTAATCTCTGCACAGTTCTAAGAGTCGGTGTGAATCATTGATGAGGAGGGCAGAGCTTTTGAGAAGTGCTGGAAGGCCATTAAATCTGGCAATGGAGTAATTGAACAGAAATCCACATGGAAATGCTTAGACAAAAAGAACTAGAGTATTCTATGTTCAATGCCCCCACCATATTTCGGCTCGCACTAGTAATCCTGCAGGGTATCGGGGGATTACTGGGGTATTTATTAATAAAGGGACAGCTATTGATCGCAGTCTATAAAAGAAAATATCAGAAAATAGAGGGCTCTTTAATTTAACAGATAAAGACATCATAAAAGATATAGTGGCTAGAAGCTGGAGTTACATCAGTTCCAACTGGAATTTTTGAACAGTGAGCGTAATTTAACCATTGGAACAAATTTCCCAGGGATATGCCAAATTCTCCTTCACTTGTCGGCTTTAAATCAAGCCTGGTATTCTTCCCAAAATATATGTTGTAGTTCAGCCATAAGGTGATGGGCTCCCTGCGGGAGTCACTGGGTGGAGTTCTAAGGTTTGTGTTTTGCAAGATGGCAGACTAGATAATCAAGGTCCCTTTTTGTTTTAAAATGTTTTCGTTTTCCCCATTCATTCTCCCTTTTACGCTCTGTAGCGTCACAAATACAGATGTAAGTGTCCAATCTGCAACTTCCCTGGGAACAGTCCCACTGTTTTCAATAAGCTACTCACGCACGTGAGGGTTGAAGATCAGACCCTAACTGGGAAAACCTAATGATCTTGGAAATGTGGTGTTAATTGTTCAGTTGGAGCAGTGGAAGCAAAGTAGGAAAAGAGGCTAAAACTCTGGCCAAATTCTTCCTTTGGGGGCATTTGCCTTCACTGCTTCTCTTGGCCTCAGTGTTTGCACCACACGCTCATTTGGCCCATACTGTTCTATGCCCTGAGGTCACATCTGACCTATCTGCAAAGATCTCACACGCTGTTTAATGGCCGATTTCCCAGCGATTGCAATGACAGCAGAATATCAGAAAGTACCGGTACCTTAAACTGCTTTTTTATGGGAGCTCTTTGCTGTATAACCAGAAGGATGGTCTTGTGGTTAAGAAACAGGAGGTGCACTCAGGAGAGCTGGCTTCAGTGCCACAGACTCCCTGTGCGACCTCGGGTAAGTTGCTTAATGTCTCTGGCTCTGTTCTCTAATGATTATTAATAAAATGGAGTCAGATCATCAGCTGGTGTAAAAAGATGTAACACCATTGCCTTTAATTTAGTTAATCCGTTTCGAGCCCCATGTTTACATCGGTCACTTCCAAAGCATGATGCAAACAGAACTCACACCGGAGAATAGCTTCTCTTGTGGGATCGAGTGAGCTGGACCTCATCCCTTGAGTGGCAGGGAAGCAATTAAATCCCTTTCTTTTAGAAAGGCCATCGATACCTGCCCTCAGTGAAAGGACACCCAGGGGAGGGGAGAAACAACTGTGCAGTGGGAAAGACCCTCCTTTTTGCACCTTAGATAAGGAGGACGTTGCTGGAGGAGGTCAGGGTTGCTCCAGGGTTGGAAGCTCTGAATTAGAACAGGTCCTAGTGCTGTCAGGTGGGCTGAGCAGGGAAACCAGGAGACTGCCTGGAAGGAGTGGTTCTTAATTTGCCTTCCTCGGGAGCTTGCCTGAAGGGAGATGACCAGTTCTTTGCACCCCTGGCATGACTGAGACCTTGGAAGCACTCTGTCCCTGGGATCTCAGTTGAGGCAAACCCCATGTTGCTTGGAACAACAGGCTGTGGTGAGCTGAGAAAGATGGTTTGTTTGGCTCTAGAAGGGATAGGACTCTGTTAGCGAGTGTAGGTGTCTTCTGAGCTGTGTGATAATTACCCTCTCCAGATATGTCATGACCTACCACTAAAATGCAACTGCCTCTGGGGTGGAATGCAGCAGCTGATTGACACTGAATAGCAATGTTTCTCAATATTTGAGAGCAGGAAGTGAAGAAGACTCTTGCATCCACTAGAAAATGTTTATTCCACTCTGCAAAAAGTACCTAATATTGAGTCAATTTGTTGCTTTTTTGTCCTTAAGTTCATATCGATTGAGCTGTTCCTTTTGATTGCTATGGGTTATTACCTGAAACAAACCTGCGAGCAGACCTTCCCAGAATGATCTGTTTTCAGATATGTATGAATTGGAGTGTGTGTGTGTGTGTGTGTGTGTGTGTGTGTGTGTGTGTGTGGCGTGTGTAGCGAGTGAGAGGCCTAGGGAACACACAATAGGGAGTAATAAGTGCAGCGGGAAAGAACAAATGAATTCTGACATTGTAAGTGAAGATTAAACAGTGAGAGAATGTGGCTTCAGCTGGCACTCATTAGATTAACAGCTTGTATATTTTAATAATCAGTTTAAAGCTGAGGTTGTCATGCATGCAAAAAGATCAGCTCTTCAAGGTGTGTGGCTGTAGCTGAAAGCGGTTGAAAGTCAAGAGAGATTTAAGATGATGCAGTGTGAAAATAATGCGTTAATGAAGTTTCTTCTAGCCCTAGAGAGAGAGTGAGAGAGTAGTTTGGGGGAAGCTTTTCCTTGCCCGCAATCACCACAAACTCCATCCAACGAGTGCAGAGATGAGGCAGCGGCTACTCTGCTTCCAAATCCCTCTGCAAAAGTGCGGGCTGTGAACAGCGCCTGAGAGAGGGTCACATCTGGACTCCCGCTTTTGAAAAGCGTGAGGATCTCTGTCCTTCCAGCTGTTTGGAGGGTTTTTCAGTTGAACAGACTTGCCCCCGGCGGACAGACACGGCAATTCAGTTTCGGTTGTGCACTCACTGTGCAGTCCGGGCTCACCTGGGTAAGCACCGAGTGAAGGCAATGGTACATGCTCAACGAGGTGAGTAAAGGGCAGCACAGCTGGGAATCCTGGGGCCAGATCCTCACCGGGTGTAAATCAGTGTAGCACCACTGACTTCAGGGAGGCGATACGCCTGTACTCTGGCCCTTAAACAAATGACTCCCTTTTGAAGTTAGTGGGGGGATCTGCCGGGGTAAGAACTTCAGGATGTGACTCTCTGGGACCATCCGGAGGTCCTGCAGTACTGTCTGTTCATCCACGTGCCTCCTCCTTTAGTGATTGGGGCAGGCGAAGTTCACACTGTTGTCAGAAGGGCACACCGCTCAAAATGACCATGAAGAGGCTGTTTGTATGTGTGTACTAATGAGAGAGAGAGAACTCCCCTCAGGGGAGGTTATTCCATTTTAGGGTTTTTCACCTTCCTCTGCCGCGTGTAGGGTACTAACCTAGGACTTGGGTTTAATTCCCTGCCCTGCCACAGACTTCCTGTGTGTATTTGGGCAAGTCACTTAGCTTCTCCTGGATCTCAGTTTCCCATCTGTACAATGGGGATCATCGCACTTCCTGACTTCACAAGGGTTTCTTGTGAGGATAGATACATTAAAGATTGTGAAAAGCACTATATAAACACTAAGTCTGATTATCCTGTGTTCCCTCTCCAATCTCGCCTAACCCCACCCTCTGGATTGGAGTGTGAGCAGTTAGTTACTCCGGAGTAATTCCACTTGGATTAGCAAACTCTTCAGGGCTGGGATCGTCTTTTTGTTATGCTTGTACAATTATTAGCACAAGGAGGCCCTGATCCCTGACTGCGGCCTCCAGCTGGCTATTGCAATACCACTTAAGAATACAGTTACTTTGGATTTATACTGCTGTGCCAGATCAGAATTTGGCCTGCTAGCTGGAATTGTGTTTGGACGTTTCGAGAAAAAACCCCAACTTTTGGAGTGGGGGAGAATCTTCTGCCTGGAGAAATTTATACAGCGCTTTTCTTTGCTACGTGCCATAGCAATCAGTAGCACATTCATCTTCTCTCTCTTTATCCCAGGTTATCCTAAACCCCCCCTCCCACTTGGTGAGCGTGTGACGGTGCACTCAGAGGGCAGCTATTGCAAAGGATAGAAAGAAAATCTTATGAAACTCGCTCAAAGAAGGGCAAACTTCAGTTCATCCCAGAGGGGAAATTTGGAGCAATTTATATCATTCAAGAGCCCGATGTGTCACTTTATTCTTTTCCTTTCAGTAGATCAGTGCCCTAGTCAGTATGCCTCTTTCATGTGACGCAGAGCAGCACAATATGTAGAGAAATTGGAGGGAAGCTGAGAAAAGAGCCACAAAAGTAACTAAGGGGCTAGAAGGATAAAGTGATACGGAAAGGATGAAAGAACAAACGATGGCCCACTGACCATGAGGACTGTGTGTGTGGAGTGGGCAACATGATAACCATCAAGAGAGCATGCCAAATCCAGGGTTGTAATTGTCAAGCTGGCTGGATTGGGGAGGGAGGGCATTTATTATATTATTTAACATCAATATGTCAAAATCATAATAATTCATATAAACCATGCTGTGTCAGGTACAGATAATGTGCTGAGTAAGATGAGGATGTTTATGTTCATGTGTTATATGTGTAATGGAAGTTATGGGTATGTTTGATATATCTGTATTTCAAATTGTGCTGTGTCTGGGCGACACCCCAGGCAGGATGGCTGCAGCACTAGCCTGCTTAATGGCCTATTAAGAAATTCACAAGTACAGGGGACCCAGGAGGAGAAGCCAAGGATATACCTGATGAGTCACCAGGACTTACTCACGTGACCCTGGACTCCATCTTATTCCTGTAAATTTCCACAAGCAGCATGGCCAAGGCAAAAGGACATAAAAGGCAGCTGCTTGACATCCATTTTGTCTTCAGTCTTCCGTCTTCAGTCTTCAGCCACCTACCTACCTCTGGATCAACTCATCGACAACTGAACTGAAGCTGTGAAACAAAGGACTGAGACCCATCCAGGTACTGGATGTACACCAGAGGGACTATACAAGCCTGCAAATTCCACAATTCTTCTAGAAACTGATATATATGGACTTTCAAATCAATTTGTATGTGTCTGATTGATTTTAATCCTTTAACACTTCTCTTATAGTTTGTTCCTTTCTTTTTATAATATACCTTTAGTTTTAGTTGCTAAAGGATTGGCTGGCAGCGTGGTATTTTGGGTAAGATCCAAACTTGTATTGATCTAGTACTGTGGCTGACCCTTTGGGGTCAGGAGAAACCTTTTTGGTAAAGAGCATAGAGTTTTAAATAACTGGTCTCTTTACTGGAGCTAGTGGCTGATTGGGAGCCGGAGACTGAAATGCAGTAAAGGGGGCTGTGTGTATATCTTTATTTTGGCTTCTTGATAACCAGTGTAGGGAATCAGAAGCACAGTTTGTGGCTGGTTGGGAAGCCTGACTCCAGTGCCACCCACCAGTGTTGGGAGAATCTGCTCACCTTTTACAGCCAGCCCTGACCTTGGCGTTTTCAGGTGGCTACCCTAGGCACGGACAGGTCACAGTAACGAAGAGTGAAATGATAAAGTTAAAAGAGGGGAAAACTTAAGCAGAAGAGAATTGAAATCTTCCTGAGAGTGCGATCTTTAGTAAACTGTGGAAAATTAAACGCCCCAGGGAAGTGGCAGATACTCCATTGCTTGAGTTGTGTGAAAGCCTACTGGATGAGGGAGTAGAAAATACACCCGAAGGAACACTCTTAGAGTGTATTTCTGGCAAGTGAAGGATTAATGGTCTAATATGTCCTCTTGCTCACTAATGCCTATGATTCTGAGAGCCGCAGTTTCTTGTCATTGGGAATGCGGCTACGCTGAAGGGAAAAGCATAGCAGAAACTCTCATTAGCATTGCACTGACCTGTCCAGACTTAGCCATCTAGTTCTTGTGAGTCCCAACGAAGGGAAAAGCACCAGTGCAGAATGGCAGCTGGGCTTGCGTGGCCTGGACTGGAACCCTGCAACGGGCGAGGTCTCTTCCAGTTCTAATTTCCACAAGATTCTGTGCGAAGGATTATTTCCATCCAGGGATCTACCACGTCATGCGAATCTGGGACTCATGATCCCAAGCGACACAGCACAGCGGGGTTTTCACTTGGCTGCAGTTCCATTCCGTCACCACAAGTTGGAGACATTGGCTGGTTCCAGCGGCTGCGCTGTCTGTAGCGCCTGTGTTGCTTCACAAGGGCAGGAGGCACAAAACAATCACTGTGAGGTCAGGTCCCGGACCCTGCTCTAGCTGCTTGTGTCACCCTGGTGGTGCAAAACGGCCTGGAAACTTGTGGATCTGGCTCCCCTCAGGCTTCTCCCTGCAACCCTAAACCCTGGCCATCTGTAGCCATTGGAGAGGCCTCCTCGTCACTGAGGGAAGTTGGCATTAGTTCAGGGGTTCTCAAACTGGGGGTGTTGACCCCCCGGGGATCACGAGCTGTCAGCCCCAGCACATGCTGCTAAAGGTGGCATGGCAGGGGGGGGACAATCACTTTTGGGGAGGGTCATCACAGCCTGAAATATTTTCAAAGAGGTCCCAGCAAAAAAAAAAAAAGTTTGAGAACCCCTGCATTCATCAGAGGAGTCTTTAGGGTGGTCCAAGTGTACAAGAGACACCAGCCCCGAGCCAGAAGCGGTCAAGCGTAAAGGTGCCTTAAAACCACTTTTGCCCCCAAATCTGGTTGTGGTTCAAGCACAGCTAGACAGCAGCAGAGAATCTGGCCCTATGACTTTCTGATTTTTTTTTTTGTCCAGTCATGACGAAGTCGTGGTTGTTCTCCCTCATTGTCTGACTCCCTTTCAATACCACCTGGGATGCACTATCATACACACAATTATGATTCTGCTTTATCCAGGGGTCTCCAAACTTTTTGGGTTGCATCCCCCTCACCCTGACCACGCCCCCCCCCACTGTCCCACCATGGGCGGGGCTGCGGGTGGGAGCGGGGCCACGGTGGCCGAGCAGGGAACAGTGCCTGGGGCGGGGGCTGTGGCCAGGAAGGGGGCTGCGGCAGCCAGCGGCCGAGGCTGGCAGTGGGGCCGGGGACCAAGCTGAGGAACTGTGGCCGGCAGCCAGGGCTGGGGGACGGAGCCGGGAGTTGAGCCTGGAGCCATGGGGGGCAGGAGCAGAGCTAGGGGCAGAGCAGGGTGGGTGGTGCTCCCTCCCCACCCTCTATGAGGGCTGGCCTGGGCCCTGCCGGTCCCCCCCCCCCAGTTCCTGGGGGGGAGGGGCACATCCCACAGTTTGAGGACCAGTGTCTCACGTGCTGGGGCAGCTGTATTGTCCTAGCCTCCCACTGGCCCTTTCCCTTTGTACCTCTGCTGGCAAAACAGCCCCGCAATAGATGAAACTTTAAATACATTAGACATGCATTTGCATTTGAAGGAGGGAAATAAAATATGCATGACTTGTCCTAATTCAGATTTGCAGGCTGGTTCCAGATTGTCTGTCCTTGCCCTCCTTCAATTGGAATCTGTCTTTAAAAAAAAAAAAATTAAACACTATAGATAAAAAACAAATGGGACGTTTGTTTCCCTGCGGTTCAGTGAGGACCTCTTCTTCTGAGGCCAGGCCCCACTGGATTTCGGAATTGCTTTTGGGGGTGGGTTGTGGGGCTACATCTCAAGAGCTGCTGCATACCCGTGGCTCCCACTGGTTTATGGAGTGTATGTGCTCTGCCTTAGTCGGGCCTGGCCTGGAATAATCTGTGTGTTTGAACACCGCATGGCTTTTAAAAAAAAATCATTTTTAACTTCCAGCTTGTTTCTCTTCTTTCAGGCAAGGGCTTTTGTAAAGATACTTACTAGCCTGCTGCTAACTTCCTTCAGCATACATCTAGCATGAGTGCCCTGAAAGCCACACTCACTGCACACCTACAGCCTCATGTTTTCCCATTACTTGTAATGTGGTCTAGTGCATAGGGTAGTGTGTAAGTTAGTGCTCTGGAGATCTGAGTTCAAGTCCTGCTTCTGCTGGGTGAATTCTTCCTTTTCTCTCCCCCAGATGTTTTCACTCCATTTCAGGTGAAGGTCTCTTCATCACTGCTCCAGCTGCAGTGCCCAAGGGTTTGGCTGGTATCTTGCCACACTTGATCAGTGTAGGTTGGCAAGAATGCAACAGTATCCATCGTGGGAGTCTCCAAACTGATCTTCCCACCGCGGCTGAGCCTGCTGGGGTTTGCCGAGGCTTCATTCAAAGTTTCTTCTTGGTCAGACTCATTGAAGTCGATTCCCCAGCTCTGTGGACTTGGTGGTTTCTGGATCAATGCTGCTGTTACATCTTCCTTTCTTTTAACCTCTCATGCATGGCTTGTGAATATTTCCCTTTTGAATTTAACACTTGTGTGAGGGTTGGGTGGGTGTGGGGAGCGGGGAGTAGAGAGGGAGACTTGAAAGAACACCAGGTCAGAGATGTAGGCTAACGCTGCGTGATGGAAGGCTTTGAAAGTGAGGACAAGAAGTCTGAACTTGACACCCGGTGACTCTGTGGACGGTTCATTTCAGCATTCTCTGCTCACACCTGGCAGCGCTCTCCGAATGGTTAATGACATCTAGGAGGCTGATTGCTCCGGGGAGGCCGGGGGCTTGGAATACATTCTGAGTTTAGCTGTAGTTTGAGAACAACATGCACCATGTTACATGTTCAACACAGCTCCTTCTGGCTTGGCTTGGCTCTTCAACCCAATATGTCTAAGCTCCTTCAGGGTCTATAGACCATGAAGGATCAAGGTGTGAGCGTCAGCTGCCATGATGCAAGGAGGACACACAGACACACACAGAGGATGGAGGACACTGCTAATTACTCTTATTATTTGGTAAATTCGGACCTACTAGCAGACAAGCACAAACAGCCGCAGGTGCCTTAAAGGAAGTTCACTGGAATTCCAGCTGTTGGAATCACCCAGCTGTTGTTCTTATGATCTTCCCATGAGAAGCAACTGCAAACAAAAAACATCACATCCCAAAAGCTTCCCAGGCAGACACCACTGTTCTTATGGTTTTGTTTCCATTGCTGGTGCAGGCTATGGCAGGTCAGAAAAGGCCTGTCAAACCTGGGAATCTAGAATCTCTTTTATTTTATAAGCTTACATATGCCATGTCTTGCTCCTTCTGTTCGGTGAATTAAAAATTCCTATTCACTAGAGAGCTCAGCTAAATGAAAACATACAGCTGCACCCCTGGCATTTTTGTGCTCACAATCATGGCATGTGCCAGCGTGCCTGTGATTGGAATACCTATTGGCTACATCTACCTGTAAATACTTCCTGTGCACTCACGGTGCTGGAAGCTTGTCTGGTTTTGAGAGGTGGTACTTCCTGGCTTGGTCATGATAAGCTGAGATCATCCGCCAGGCTTCTCCCAAAGTAGGTGGTGGACGCAGTCTCAGTTGAACTGACACTGGACAACATAGTGTAGAAAACTGGAAGGAGAATGGGTAAGAAATCCTAGCATCTCTCTTCACTTTTTAGCATCTATACTTAAATGTACAGTCTTACTTCCAAATGTTCTCGCAATAGCTGGGGTGTGTGATGGCTTCTCACAGACTTAAGAGTGCCTATTTAAAAAAAAAAAAAAAAAAAAAGGCCATCGTGAAAATCAATTTTCTCCTTGCTGGTCGTGAGCAATTTTGTAAGATGTAACAAGATGAGCAATCTGATTCTGGCAGGGAAAAGAACAGACGCCAAGCTATAATTTCCCTTACCAGAAAATGCTGTGGGGTCACTTTGTGTAGTGGAGAGAAGAAAGTGTGTCGTTAATGGGAGACAGATAAAACTTGGAGTCCTGGGGACCAGAGAAGCCCAGAGGGACTGGTGTGCTTCAACTGTTTCTGACTTACTGGGGCTGCTTTCACTGCCACATCTTAGACAAGCGGGTAGAGAGAGGAATGGGGGCTAAGAACGGGCTGGCGTGCATCCACCTCCCACCCCGTTAGGACATTGTCACTGTAATGCACCTCGTCCCTACGAACTGATGGGAGATGACGTAGAGTTCTGATCATGGAAGCTGGCCTAATGGGTTGAGCCAGTTGTTCATGAAGATGTTAAGGCAATACCTGCACTGCCCAGATGTCAAGCTGCTAACCCGGGTTGCTGCATGGCAACTGGAGTCCAGAGGCCAGACTGGAGGTGATGGAAGGCAGCCCAGTATCCAGAGGGGAGAAGGGGCCTGTGTAAATCAGACATGGATAGTGCTGTCAAATGGAGCCACACAACAAACGTGAGCGGGTGTTTCAGAGTACTTTAGGAGCTGCCAAATCCGGGCCCCACCTTGGATGCGCTCATCCGCTCCCGGGTCTGCTTATTGTGTCTGCAAAGCTTCTGTTCCAATTCGAACCAAGCAGTTCGTTAGGCAATGGCCAGTGCAAACCCAAGCTGTGTGCAACGTGTGCTGGACTGGACACCTTTGTGGGTCGTGGCAGCATAGTTGGCATCTAGGAAGCCTTGCCACATAGAACTTGTGACGAAGTGGGAATTTTCTGTAATGTTTTGTGAAGCTTGTGTGTGCCTCAGTTTCCCCTGCATGCTGCATGGTTACAAAGTGGGGGGAAGGGTCTGTTTGCCCTCTGCAGATGCTCAGAGACGCAGGTGTGAATGGCTTCTGGATGTCTGGGACTAAATGGGTTTTCATCCCCATGTTGATGAGGCACTGCAGAGACAATGGCAAATTCAGTCAGTGGGGCGTTGCTACCTAGCAACCAACGACCCGGAGAGATATGGACTTTCCCGCCTCTTGGAGGGGAGGCTGAGCTGCATCTCCCCAGATGGAGAACAAAGAACTGGGGGGGTGTGAGATGGAAGTTAAGAGCTGGCTGCTGGACGCAATCGGGGCATACATGAACTGGGACAAAGAGCGGTCAGAGGGACTGGGTGTTGGGCTCTGTGCTGACAGGGATGGACAGCGCTGTAACTTCCTTTTCTTTGTGCTAGCCAAGGACTTCCTACGCCATGTCACAGTTGACGAACAAACTCTTTTGGTTTACAGCTGAGTTTCCCTGCAGGTGCTGACAGAGGAGGTGCGTTGCTCCCTAGGATAGTACAAGTCTCCCACAGGGGTCTGCTTCAGCTGGACTGGGTGAGCATGTGACGCAGAGGAGCTGAAGGACCAGAGGTCCAGTTAAGGAGGCAGTCAAGCCAGGTGGCTTGCCTTGGAGGAAGAGTGAGTCCCTTAGGGGATCTGGCTCCCTGAAAGGGTCCTCTCAGGGACTGGCCCAAAGCTGGGGTCATAGCACTGATCTTGGGGCATCCCAGAACTCGTCTCCCTTTTCTTCTGAGGAGAGGGGGATTGACGCCACAGACGCCATTTTGATTGCTTTTCCAGTTCCACCAACCGTTGGGTGGGACGTGAATTGTTACCTCATCCGCAAAGCCCATGGGAAGTTTATACAAAATGTAATGCAGCTGCATTAATGCTGGGGAATCCCATACACATACGTACGTGTGTGTGTGTGTGTGTGTGTGTGTGTGTGAGGAAGAGAAATGAAAGATTTACAGAGCGAGTTGCTTAGATAGCAGCTCCTCAGTGAGAAAGGATGGACTAGTGGTGAGGGCACCAGCCTGGGAGTGGGGTGGTTGGGGTGCAATCCCTTGCTCTGGGGCTATTCGTAAATTACATGACACAATTCTGGGTGATTTTTAAGCCCCACCAGCCTCTTGTAACATTGAAACAAACCCACAGAATTAAGGATACCCACTCCCAAATGCGTTACATAGTTTATGAACAGCCTTCCGGTGTAACCTAGGGTCTGTCTACACTGGAGAGTAGTGGGGCACATGTTAGCTCTGTGTGAACTAGCCTGCTAAAAATAGCTGTGAGGATGTTGCAACACAGGTTAGCTGCCCAAGCACAAGCCCGCCTGACTCCCTGGTCCGTACTTGGATGGCTAGCCCCTGTTGCAACGTCCGCACGGGTATTTTTAGGATGCTAGCGCATTTCTGTCTGCCTGGGCTGGGAGGCATGCCACTAGCTGCAGTGTAATAACAGCACTGCCCTATCTCAAAGGGCTGTTGTGAGGATAAATGCACTAAAGACTGCGAGGTGCTCAGATACTTTGGTAATGGGGGCTGTATCAGAATCACAGATCTCTTGTTCGGTAGTTTCTTTGGTGGGTCAAACACGGACTACCTTGCCATAACTGTAACATTGGTATTCCGGCTCCCTCCTGTGGATTTTGCTTTGGAATATTTCACTCCATCCCTTTCCCTGATTAAAGGCATCCAGGTTTGGCCCTGAGTTAGAAAAAAGTCTCTTGGCAGGGCTGTCACAATCAACAGGGAAAAAAATGGCCTTTTCCCTCCAGCATCCTCCATAGCTCTCGTTTGCACTACCACCTTCCTCCTGAGGTCAGGCCACAACTGGCTACTGGAGCAAGCCAAAAGAAGAAGTGGGGAGGAGGATGGTGATAAAAATTGAATCTGACTAGAAATGTTTTCTTGCTTTAAAAAAAAAAAAAAAAAGGGGGGGGGGGGGGGAGAAAGAAAGAAATCAATGCAAACAGTTTTGGTTGAGTTAAACATTTTACTGCAGCAGTGGGAATGTTGGACCCATATCAGGGGAGTGGGTGAGAGGGAAAATGAAATTGACTAGTAACAGAAAGTGAAACTGACCGGTCTTGATTAAGTATTTACTCTCTGAACTTCACTCACCTTGGATAAACCTCATAAATGGTGTAAAGTAAAGTGGATTTTCTTAAGCTCTTTCATTTTTAATAATGGAAGGCATTTGCTATGCATGGCATTGTGTGTGTGCGTGTGTTAATATTTAATATATGAGCTCAATCTTGACAGTGTCGTTTTAAGTATAGAAAGGATTCAGAGTTATGAGCCATGTAAGTGAAGGCAGAATAGGACCCCTAATAACCTATTCCCAGAAATTGCTTTTCCTATCACAGTGAGCTTTGAGCTACTGAAACATCTCTGCTCATTATTAGGAACTGATATAAAAGCTGGTACACTTTTATTGCAGACCTATTACAGTTTTACTTTAAAACACTCCCTTCTCCCTCCCCTTCCTAACACACACAGCACCAAGGGATGGACTTAATATGCAGCTTGAGGTTTCTGTGGAAACTCGCACCTCTAAAGCACAGCAGTCTGGTCTGATAACTCCAGGAATCCAGACTTCATCAATTCTCATTTGTCTGCTTTCTCCCCCCGCCTGCTGCTGACGTGACTTTCCATGAGAATGGAGTGAGTGAGTCTCTCATTCCCAATGAGGACATATTTCCATATTTGACTGGTCTTGTGTTAAGGCAGGTGCCAGGGTGGGGTTAAGTAGCAGGAGTTTGCTATGTGGGTAGAAGTGGAAAGAAAGAGACCAAAGGGGAGAGAATGATTTATATAACAACGTGCGATACAGGTCATCAGTACGGTTTGAACTACAGCTGATCAGAGAAACGTCATATTCCGACAAATATGTGGGTCTGCTGAAATTGAAATGATTTTCAAAATTGGGTTGATTTGCTAAAATTTTTATTCTGAAGAAAAACAAAACCCAAAAAGTTCTGACAATGTCAGAGTCCCATTTTGACATTTTTGAACAAGACGTATGGATTTTTCATTTCGAAACAACTTTTCATTTGGAATTGTTAAAAATTTTGCAAGATAATGTACAAAATAAAGTCAAAATCAAAATGAAACACTTTGATCTGAAACAAAAACTTTCTGAATTTTCCTTTCCGAAGAATTTTAAAATTTGTGGTTTTCATTCTGATTTGGAATGAAGCCAGATTTTGAAATCTCGAAAACTATCATGCAGTGGAGCTTCTGTCCTCCACACAGCTCTGTTTAGAACCCTGGTGTTAAGAGTGTTGTAAATTGCTGCACAAAGGGGCAATTTCTCAATATTTGTTTGTTCCTGCCAGTAAGCTCCATCAGTAGATGGTGAATTCAGCGCACAGGTTATACATCCATTTATTTTCCTTTTAAACTCAGTGGGATGCAAGTGGTGCATCGGCCTACTTATAGTCCTTTGTGCGCTGGGGTGAATTTCACCCAGGAAGTCAATGCACAAGAGCTCTGCACACACTCAAAGCAAATTGATTTAAATATTTAACATTTAGGGAAGTAGTCTGTAGTATTTGCCAGCTCTAGTTACGAGAAAGCCCTGCATTGCCATGGCTACTGAAGTGAAGCAGACGCCTGCCCTCTGTGTTAAACAAGATAGTAAGCAATAATCCACTGATATTTAACCTCTGGAGATGCCAGCATGCTGGTGGAAACAATGAGCCCTCATGTTAAAGCAGAGTCATCAGAAGAGGCCTGTATAATTACTAGTCATGAAAAAAAGGAGTGATCCTACTTCTTCAAATGCCAAGTCACATGTATAATTAGCTGATAAACTACAAGTGAATAATTACTCATCACATGAAAGAGTGAGGGGAAGGGGTGATGTTAGTCTGAGGCTCAGTGTTCCCTCTCCTCTCTGGGAAGAACGTTGTGTGAATGGTTCAGCTGATTGAGATTCTGGTGGTTCTGTTTCGGATGCTCCAATGAGTGTCTGAGTTACACCCCCGGCCTTGGGTTTCTCTGCTTTACATACCAGTCGATGAGCGTCATGTCTCTGGGCAGATCGACATCTGTTGTAAATTTTGTTATTTCGCATTGTCTGGGTTATGTTCCCACCCTTGGGTCCTGAGGAGCATGAAGCAAAAGTAAAGGGTTTTCAACCATTCTAGAGATATGGCACAGTTGATCTGACAAAGCGGGGACTGGGGCTAGTAGTGTGTGAATATCCACAAGATGAGAGTTCAGTTAAGTGACCTAGAGATCAGATGTTGGCTCCTCAGCTGGTATAAATTGACTCTGCTCTATTGAGGTTGGGGCACACTTGAAATGTAGGAGTGCAACAAAGTAGAAAAGGTCCCAAGCCTCCAAATTCAGCTCTGGCTCAAATATCCATGAAATTCAGGAGTGTTTAGATCAGGTACAAACAGAAGAAAAATATTACCTGAATATTTAAGACCCTTAACAAACTATTTGGTGTAAGTTGGTTTCTGCAGGTGGCTAGAGGTCCTCTTTTGGGGGGTTGGTTAATGTAATGATATATTTGCTTGCGGAATATTTTTTAGCCACTGCTTGGTAAACAAGGAAGACAAAGCTGGAAGTGAAGCTTTGCAGAAGCCTCTTTGTACGCTCTGTAGCTGGTGGTTTTAAGTGATTTTTAAGAAGTCCTGTGATTCCATATATCATGACAGTTAATAAGGGAGTGGTAGTGATAAGAAGGGATGCTTAGATTTTCTAAACCAGTTCACTCAATCCTCACTGAAGCAGCTCTGGTTAATTTTTTAAACTTATCATTAGAATCTAAAAATAACACGTCAAATTAAGTATATATGTTTTAAAAGTTGGAATATACAAGCTGTGATTCATTTATACAGATCAGCACTGGATATTTGATACTGTTATATTAATTTATAACTTGTCTGTAGGAGCTAGCATTGAGATGTACTGCCAGTGAGTTTAGAATTTGCATCTCTAGTAGATATGTGCATAATTACTTCCTTCATATACACAGTGCTGCTTATCTCAAAGAACCCCATAGAATTGTACAAACTGATACACAAACAAAAGCTGATCTAAAAATGCCAATTATTTCACCCAGAAGTTAAAAAAAAAATCCAGAACTTTGTGCTAACATTTTGGTTTTTTCAATGAAAAGTGAGAAATGTTCAGTTTTTTAAAACACTTTTCAGTAAAAATTTTGTTTTAAAAAACCTGAAAATCTTCACCAAAACTGTTTTAGAAAATGAAATAGCTCTCAGTTTTTTTCTCATTTATTTGTCTAAAAAACAAGCTTTCAACCAAAGTGAGAAATGTTTCTGTGAAAATGTTTATTTTTATTGAAAAACCACAGTTTGTCAAAATATCTTTTGGGGAAAAAATTTCAACCAGCTCTCGTACAAACAGTGTAGTGGGGAAGATGGCAGTTGTTGAACAGCAAGCAGTGTTACACATTGGATTAGGACAGGGAATGAAGTATACTACATACAATTGAAACTGTAGGGGAAGTTTGTAGTTGCTTAGACTGAGTATTCTTGCTGAATTACAGCCATATACTTCTACTCTTGCAAAAATTACTATGGGATCTTTGATGACCATCAGTGATCATGATTTTAGTTTGACATATTATTTGAAAGACAGAACCTCCAGTGGAATTAATACTCCCTGTCAAAATGCTGGGGGATTGGTTCAGAGGCAAACATCTCCTCCTGAATCACTGGCATCAGTAGATATAGCTCTGATCCTGCTTGTAGGATGTTATCGGATCACAGCACAAGCCAACATTACTGTGAACATAATATGCTTCCCGGCAGGCACACTTTAAAGCCTATAAAATACAATAAAATGAAATTCAATGTCTTCTCTGTATGCTGCCTGGAATATTTTTGTATGTAAAGCATCACATTGTTCTTAACCAGCGCTTGTCCTCAGGGTGCCATCTCTTGACTGGAGTTTGAGACTCTGGCAGTACCTAGGCACAACATTCTTTGAATATAGACCCCATTGCCCTCAAACTTTCAATCCAGGCTTTCTCTTGCTTTACATATCATTACTGCAGGGGGGAAAAAGGGAAAATCTGAATTCATTGTTATAGGAGATGAGTTAACAGAAATCTCTATTGCAAAACCTTCCACAGCTTTTGGAGTGTGCCCAATGAAGACAGAGAAAAAGCTCTGTTTTAGTCCAATGTGATTAAAGCACCACTCTTCAGTGTGGGACAAGAAGCTGTTGGGTCCCCTAAGGCTATGGATGTAAAAAGAAGGTTATAATGCATCTATTGCAGAGATCTCCAGTCTGGGGATGAGATCCAAAGATGGTGTAAAAGCCCCCTCGCTCCCTCTGTTTCAATGGGGCTATACCAGTGAACACCAGGTTTGGGTTCCAGTTCTCTGAAGCCCATTTTAGTGTATTTCCTCCCATCCTTCCCCTTTCTGCTATCCTTGGAGGATTCGCATTAACCAAGGTTAAGAGATCACTGTGTAGGATGTTCCTAGTAATATCAAGGTTTCTGGAATTAAAGCCACTGCACAGAATACAGCTGGGCTTCTCAGTCCCAAGTGTTAAAAAAGTCCATGAGATTAGCTTAAAAAATCACAAAATACTGGGAAAAAAAACAAATTTTGCCATCTGGTGTTGGAGCCTTTAGGGTCATGTTTTCAACATGCTCTCGGCAACCATTACTAGAAAACTTACTTGTGTTTGTAAGTGAAAGCTAATGTTCTCAAGGAATAACGTGATTCCCACTGTGGTTTTAAGAAAGACACCAAATATCGTGACACTTGTGATTAAAAACATGAGAGTTGGCTATGCTGTACATCTCCTGGGCCTGGTTCCCCTCTCACTTATACTGGTGTGATCATTATTAGACATTAGATATTCGAAACAATGCAGTTCAGTGGAATTAGCAGGGAAGGTGGAATCATTTAGACTCTGATCTAGCAAAACACTTGTACGCTAAGGGCTTGTCTACACTTATCTCGGAGATTCGGTGGCAGTCGACCGGAGTTATGCAAACTATGCAAAAACTTGCGTAACTCCTGTCGACTTCTGTGCTTCCGTTCTGCGCGCCATCTTCACTGCACTTCGCTGATGGGAACCGCTTTTCTGTCGACACAGCGCTATGCCACTTGAAAAGGTGGTCTTAATACGTCGATTTCTGGATCGACTGAGTGGGTCTTCACTGACTGCTCAGTTGATCCAGATAAGTTGATCTGACGGTGGCAAGTTTGGCAATCCTATTCTATCAAATTTGCTGCCGTCAGTGAAGACATAGCTTAAGTAGTTTACTAACTAAGTAAACTAAGTAAGTAGTTGTAAGTAAGTACTTACTAACTAAGTAAGTAGTTGTACACTAAGTGATTTAGCCTTCTGCGTGAAGGTGCCATCACAGGCAGAGGAATTGACTTCTGAAGAGTGTGTTACTCAGCATGGCACAGAGCACGATAGAAATTTTACCTGGAGCTGTGCAAGAACTAGAATTTCCATTCTGTGAAAAATTGTGAGATTTCTAAATTAGTTTTCTTTCCAAATCAGAACCAAAAATTCTGAGATTTTCCCTGAAATGGAATTTTTTGGGAGAAAAAAAAGTTTCAGAGCAATCAGAATGTTCTGTTTTTTTTATTTTGAAATCAGAGGATTTATCAGTTGTGACCTTTTTTAAAACAATTCAAAATGGAAAGGTGTTTTAGAACAAAAAATTGAAACGTTCAGTTCCACTAACATTTGGCAGGGAGCGTTCTGATTCCTTTCTGAAATGAAATTTTGTCAAAATTGACTTGTTCCACAGAAAGCTTTGATTTGATGAACTGGCATTTCTGAAGGACAAACATTTTGTTGGGAATTTTCAACCAGCTCTACTTTGCATGTTATTCAGCAGCTTCATTATGTGCCGCCTTCTGTCTCTCAACCAAGGGAGCCCAAATACTGAATGCTGCATTGGCCACTTGTTGGCGGTCTGAAAGCCACCAGAGTGGGATATAAATGCACAGAATCAACAAGAACAGAACTCAGTAGTAAATGCTTATGCAGATGAGCATAGATTTATGGGTCTGAAGCCTACTCCCATACCCAGATGTCTCTGCACTTCGGGAAAGTTTGTAGGTATATCTGGGTGTGAACTTTGTGACTGCTGTGTTGTCAGCTGCGTGTGTGTTCTCCCAGTGTGTATGCTGTCCTGGCTCTGTGCAGGTAACTGAGACACCATTCTACGATTGAATTATTCAATAAGACCACAGATCCTTTCAGCAATGAAGGCACCCAGCCAGGTTTATTGTCAAATGAGCACAGCAGAAAGTGCCCTATACATGCTACAAGTACACTTAATATTGTGTGCCCCTGGCAATGGTACTGGCTCAGTAAACGGCCGGACTTTCTGTTCCTCATTTGGCCAGACTAAGACACTTCCTCTGAGACACTCTTTTATACACTGATACAAACAAGTTGCATATTGCCTCCCTGACATGTATAGTTGCCACCCTCTGACGTGGCTTTGACGTGGTAAGATACCACCCATTACCTTGTACCGGATGGTTCGGTCAAAACCTCTCTATTCATCATATTAACAAGACATTTCTATCCTTTACAGTGTCATTTGGAGAGGTCAGGATGGCCTCGTTATCTCTGGGGTGTTAGGATGTCCTGGTACCTTTCTGGAATGTGCTTGTGTCTAGCACTTCTCTGGAATGTGTGTTTGTAATACCAGCTCTGTTCTTGCCAGTTACGGTGAGCCTGCCAGCATTCACAGCATGACTCCTGCTAACTTTGCTTTATACCATTACCTTAGCTCAGGCCTCATATCTGGCCTGTTTTGCCAGGCCTCAGGCCTCACACCTGGCCTGTTATGTTAGGCCTCATGTCTCAGGCTCTTTCTTTCTACTACATGCTGTATCTCACTTTGAGGCCAAATGAAAACCCTGGGATCCAAACATTCCTCAAATCTTAAGGCTGTTTTGGATCAGTATCTGCATTTTGCGGTATTGGCCCATTTTTAGTTGCATCTCTACTTCATAGATGGGCACTGGTCGGTGGAGGAGCAGAGTCTTGAACCCAGTGTCCTAACCACTGGACCATCCTTTCTCCAGTGGTTCTTCCACCAAGGGCTGCACCGAGGATCTGACAGGACTGATGTTTGTTAATGATCTGAAAGGGGGAGAGTCAGAAGCGAGATGGCAAATTTTGCAGATGATGCAGGCACGCTGGTTTCTCCGCAGTATGCGCTGAGTGATTAGTTTTAAATTGCTTCTACAGCCCCAATATTTTCCATTTGGGAAGGTCATGCTTCCCTGGACATGCACAGGACTGAGGGCGGGGCAGTGGGGGGTTAGGACAGTGGAGAGGGGCAAAGGAAAAGGGTTGGGATCTGTTCTGACTCTACGCTTTTGCTGTGAGTAAGGCAGTGGGCAGCTTCTTGAAAACTAATTGCCCTGCAGCGGTCTTTAATACAGTCACATGGAGCTACAGACTCTGGGAGTAAGTCAAGAGTGCCATGTGTCTTGGCGTTGCCATCACGGCATGTGTCCCAGCTCCTTGGAGTCATCTGTGGATGCCATAGAAAGAAGTGGGACCCACAGTGCTAAGCACATAGTGTGCCTACAATATCGTTGGCTGAGCAAAAGCAGAGAGACGAAGCTTTGCCATTAGGAGAACGTGAGCGGGCTCTGTGTGGTGCATCACCCAGCAAGCTGGACACTCCGTTTGGATGACTAGAGCTTCAACAGCTGGTGTGAAAATATTTGTCAGGATTTACTGGTGTGTCAGTGAAAAAACAAGACAGGAACAATACATGTAAGCCCAAAGAGACAGAGTATCTCAAGGACCTGGAGCCTCTGACAGTAGCTGCTCCTGTAAATTCAGCTTCTCAGTTGCTCGTAAAGAAATGACAGTCCTTCCCTGGTGATGAATTACTCATGCTTGGCTGTGTTGCTCACGTTGGCGTCTATAGTCTACCCCTGCTCTAGCCACTTCCTGGGTCCTGTTGTAAGAATCCAGTGCCATCTCTTTCATCAGAAGCCTGCCTAATCGTTTGCTTCAGCGAATGGCAGAGCTTATGCTGTAAAAGCATCCTTGTGTGTGTGCAGTGATCTCCCCTTCCAGGGGAAAAGCTACTGGGAGGAGCAGCCAGTTTCCATGTAGAATCCCTCCTGGAGCGCCTCTCGTTGACTCATGAGGTGAACATCTCCCTGGTGGAATAAGCTGCAAGGTCCTATCTATGAAGCAGGGAGATCCCCGGAGATCTGTAAGAGGCCAGGAGAATCCATGTGGGAGCTCTGTGTCTCTGATCGGCACCTTGATCCTCCATTGATGCTGTGCTACTAGGAACTCTTCTCCCCAGAGCTGACTTCAGGGTGGGGGAGCGGAAAAGGCAAACGGCACTCGTGAGGGTATTATCTCTTCTGGGAAAACCTTGCAGGGTTGATGAGCTCAGTTCATCTGGGCAAGGAGGGCATGGTGTAGTGGAGATGGCTTGAAAAAGGTACCAGAATGGGCCTCGCTGAAGAAACAAGGAGAAATGCATTGGGATAATGGCATATTTGCTCTTATATCCTTTCATATGAGGTTTGCAAAGCGCTTGACAACCACCAGTCAAACTTCTCAGCTATGCAGACAGGCGCCCCCTTCCCTTTCAAAGCTCCCGGAAGTTCTGAAATTGCTCAGCGTGGAGAGCTCACACAGCTAAGTGTGCCGGCTGCCTGGACTACAGGAGAGGGCGTGCAGCTCCTGGGTCTGTGGGGAGAGGAGGCTCAGAGGGAGTCAGTCCTGTTCTCCTCTGGAACTAGGACTGCAGCGGTAGGCAGGCAGCACGGGCTGCTGGGGGGAAGAGGAAAGGGGAGAGACTCCTGATGTGCTGTGCAGAGCCAGGGAGGGAGGTGGGGGCTGATGTCGAGGGGTCCCCCATCCCCTGCCAGGTGTATGGGTCTCCCCTGAGCTGGGGTTGGGGGGACAGGGGGACATCAGCTGTCTGGGCACCAGCTTCTGCCTCAGGATTGGTTGCTTCCAGCTGCCGTCTGAACTTAGAGACAGCATGCGAACACACTCACTGTCCCCCAACACACACTCCATCTCTCTTTCTCTCACACACGCTCACTCACTCACTCCCTGTCACACACACTCCCCCTCCCACTTCTGGGGGCTTCTTGTGTTAGTGTTGACAATGTCAGTTTGGCGGACAGGGCAGGTGAAAATGAGGCTCTCAATTTAGTCGGATGCCCATGGACTGATGGGATTCAGACCTCTTCATCATGTGGTGCTGTCCCTGCCCCACGAGGCACTGCAAACCCTTCCCAAAAGCACCCTCAAAGGAAGGCCTCCTGGGTATTCAATCCTCTGTGTCTCTCTGGGGTGCAGGAGCCAGGCTAATTCTCTGTCTCTCGAGTTCAGGATCAGAACAATCACCATCGGTTTAGTTCAATCGCTTTGTTTACTGCTAAGATGTGAATAGAGGTAAACCCTCATTCCTTTGTCCAGGACAGACCTGATTATCACCTTTACCTCGGCTAGCCTCTCTGATCTTAACCATCTTTTAGGAACGTAGAATCGTAGGCCTGGAAGGTATCTCGAGAGGTCATCTAGTCCAGTCCCCTGCACTCCAGGCAGGACCAAGGGTTATTCTAGACCATCCCTGACAGGCGTCTGTCCAACCTGCTCTTAAACATCTCCAATGACAGAGATTCCACAGCCTCTCTAGGCAATTAATTCCAGTGCTTCACTACTCTGACAGTTAGGAAGTTTTTCCTGTTGTCCAACCTAACCCGCCCGTGCTGCAATTTAAGCCCATTTCCTCTTATCCTATCCTCAGAGGTTAAAGAGAACAATTTTTCTCCCTCCTCCTGGCAAGAACCCTTTTTGTACTGTTATCATGTCCCCCCTCAGTCTTCTCTTCTCCAGACTAAGCAGACCCAATGTTTTCAATTTTCCCTCACAGGCCATGTTTTCTAGACCTCTCATCATTTTTGTTGCTCTTCTCTGGACTTTCTCCAATTTGTCCACATCTTTCCTGAAATGTGGTGCCCAAAACTGGACACAATACTCCAGCTGAGACCTAATCCATGTGGAGTAGCGCGGAAGAATTACTTCTCATGTCTTGCTAACAACGCTCCTGCTAATGCATCTTGCAGAGGGAATTCATGATGTCATAAGGTGAACACGTGCATTCTGCAATGGTGTTGAAAACCAGTGTGCTGTTAGCTTTCATATGATAAGGCGTGTTTTGTACAGATATTATTGCAGTAGAGTGTAGGGTGTGCATACAGGGTGACTAGGGTCACACTCACATTGAGAAGTCTCTTACTTCATCGGTAGTCTCATGGATTTTTAGTCAGACTGTTTGTAGAGGAATGTGCCACTGGCGTGTTGTAGCTATGGACTTATTGCATTGCACAGAGAAGTGAATTCTGGCAGTGGCATCTCCTTAGTCCATCCTCATCCAGATCCATGCACAGTGGATCCCTGAGATAGGAAATGAAATCAGGGCTTGGCCCCACACCGTTACACTGTCAACGTCTTGGAGTTTGCATCAGCATTTGGTAGCCCTCTAAATAACGCCTATGTTATCCTGCACACTGTTCATAGAGATGCCCTGCTAAAATAGGACGCAGCTAAAATGCTGCTTATCACACAAGCGTTGTCTAGATTAGTATTAAAGGTGTGTTGTTGGAACAAATTCGCTAACTAGTGCTAAAAGTCTAGCATAGACCAAGTGCTGTATATGCTAACATGCATGACGCCAATTGAGTCGAATCTTAAGCTTTAAATTGACCCACTTAGCTTATGTTAACGTATCCAGTGATCTAAAGAGACATGGGATGGCACCTCCAGGCTACTAGAGCATGGCTGAGAATGTATGCATATGTTAGCACATTAACGAATAGCTAAGGGACCTCAATGCACTTCTAACTATGACTCCCATTTGCAATAGGGTTCTCTTCTTCCAACCCTCTTTGATTACAGCATCCCTAACCCATTAGCAGTCTGCTCTGAATTCACTTGCTGAGTTTTCTATCACCCAGGAGCCAATTCTGACCCTTGGGGAAAAGATCCCTTAACATGGGGCTGCTTAATATGGAGAAAATCAAGCAATTGGTTCTATTTTTACTTCTGTTAAATAACTTCAAGGACTTCATTTTGGGACTATCCTGTCAAGTCAACACACAAGCAACATAACAGTGAAAGAAATGTAGACTGGCAAAAAGCTGATCAAGCAGACACTCAGAAATTTGGCTATTGTGTGTTTCAGTGAGTCAGCGTGGGTCAAGACCTGGGTTCCAGCCCTATTGTGGGTGGAAATGAGGTTAAGTGGTTTTGCTATTGACTTTCGCTGTGTGAAGCTCGCCAAGTCACGTCACCTCTCTGTCTGTTTCCCCCCATTTGGAAAATGGAGGTTATCAATGATTGTCAAGTGCCCTTTACCGTGGGGTGGAAAGTGCTATAGACAGCTACAGGACATGATTGTGCTCCTGATTCACTCGTGTCGTTCCCCTGAAGTCAGAGTTATGCTAGTGTGAGAGGAGAATCAGGACCACAGGGGTTATTATCCTACTTCCTAACTGTGAACAGCACAAAACCACAGAGTAATTTTCTCTGTCAACATGGGCCTGGTAAAAACTCTGATCCCATTCATGTCAGTAACAAAACTCCAACTGTCTTCAAATGTGTAGGACCAAGCCTCGATGGAGTGGATGTGTGTGTTGTAAGCCATTCATAGGTTCCATAGGATCGCTGTGATCATCTGATCTGACCTGCTGTATAACACAGGACATAGAACTTCTCCAGAATAATTCCTAGGGCAGATCTTTCAGAAAAACATCTTTCCAGTCTTGATTTAAAAGTGCCGGTGATGGACGATCCTCGGTTAATAGTTCCAATGGTTAATTACTCTCACCATTAAAAATGTATGCCTTATTTCCAGTCTGAATTTGTCCTGGTTGTGAGGGCATGGGCTGAGCCACGGGGTGGAGGAAAAACAAAAGAGGAAGCTTCCCATTTTGTCTCCCTGGATCAAGTACTACATTCATCCCCCTTCTTTTTTGTTAAGAGAAAACCTCAAGAGTTTGATTGGAAAAAAGTGGCATTTAGCGCATATGAAGAGGATGAGCCTGTGCATCCTGAAAAGGGTCAAGAACGTGTGGGAGCATAGGGCACTGTAGGGGAAATCTGGATGGAAATATAGACTGCTTAGAGAGAAATGTCAGGGCACTGAAAAGTGCAGCGTGTCTGGAGTAGCAAGGACAGGCCTGGCTGAGCATTCTGATCAGGGTCTGATTCTGGGGTATCTTTTATGCGGGTGTAACTCCATTGACTTCAGTGGAGTTACTCCTTATTTATGAGATCAGAATTGGGCTCCAGATGTCTGGCTTTTTGCAGACTGCTGTCTGTGCAGACTGAGAGAGAGAGGATTTCTTCTCTTTGTTGCCTCTGCCTGGCTGGTTCCTACAGCATGTGCTTCTGAGTGTGTGATACAGTGTACTTCATGGGCTCTGTGCTGCTGCAGCTCATTTTCGTACTGGAAGAAAATCTAGTTGCCCCTTCTTCGTTTCCCACTCCCTTATCTGTCTGGAAATAGAGTCATTCAAGCAAACTTTATCTGAGCTTGGTCTGTGGTTGCCATAATTAATTCCTCTAATAACTCCTTCCTCCTTTACCCCAGCTCTGGGATCTCAGGGCCAGCAGTAAGTGAAAGATCACCGGTGAGGATTAAAGTCCTCATAAAAACAGAATGATTTCCTATCAGTCCAAACTAGGCTATCTTTAAAAATGAGGGGCCCCCCGAGGAGAGCAGGCTGAGAGCTCTGAGGTGTTAGATTAATCTAATCCAATGCCTCGGTCACGGAATATGAATCTATGTACACGTTCCTATGGAGGAACTAACAACAGATCATGCAATGCATCATGTCTGTAGGCTCTGCTGTTTGCTAACCCAGCATTTTACTGATAGGGTTCTTCACTGGCTGATCTCCTGAGAGGCACGAACTGGGCAAGTATGCACTGCATGAGGAGCTACGCAGCAAAGTGCAAGATGATGTAAGAGCTTTCTCATTTTGGCATTGCAACAGATGACATTTGCACTACAAGAAAAGCCCTGGGAAAGAGCTGATCTGCGATGCCTCAAGAGTGGTGCTATGCAAAAATAAATACATTTCTTTTTTTTAATATACTTCCATGCAAGGTTTTCAGCAGTTTCTTCCCAGGTTATTTCATGCCTATGTATTGGCAGCGAGAAAGGTGGTGGTGAGCCATTTTGGCCTGAAATCCTGCACCTGCCAGTCATTTGACTGCATAATCACTAGAGGGGCCATCTTGGAAGTGTTTCCTTTGTGGGGTGGAGAGACAACTTTAAAAATGACTGGGCACATTTTTTTTTTGTAGCCTCAAGTTGTTCACACTCGTTATTGGACCATAGAACTCCAGAATAAAGCTGGTCAGAAATGGGTCGAAAGAATAGAGTTTGTCAAAAAACAAAATATGTCCAAAAAAATAAATTTGGCCTAATATGGATTTTTTTCTAACAAAAACCGTGTTTCTTTTCTTGAGAAAATCAAATTGTTTTCTCTTCATTCAGTCGAAAACCCAGGTTTTCATGTAGCCCCCTCCTAGGGCATCCCAATCCCAAGGGTGAGTGAAGTCCCTTGTTCTTCCCTCCTCAAGGACTCTCCAACACTCCCTTTGACCTAGGCCCCACTGGTTCTGTCTCTGGCCCTGTAGTCTGGAGAGTCAAAGATGGCTTCTTTGCTGTTGAGGAGAGCAACTCCCTGGCCTTCTTCCTTTGAGGCGCTGTCTCCCTAGCCAGGCAGCCCCTGTGAGGGAAACCCTCAGGGCCCAGCCCAGCATGTCAGCCAAGTTCCTGGGTGTGTTCCTCGAGCACAGACAGGCAGGTGGTCTCAGAGGCAATTATCCTCTTGTCTTGAATGCTGCTCCCTGATGCCCCAAGCTGGCAACTCCATTATGCAGCTTTGCCGTTACCCTTGTCAGTCGTTCCCACTCCCCCCCTCTTGTTTTGTCAGGATCGCTCGCTGTGCCTCGCTTTCCCTTGAATTCATAAACTCTGAGGCGGGGACCGTGTCCTGTTCATGCTGCACCTAGCGCGGTGGGGCCCTGGTGCTGATTTTAAGCAATATCAATAATAATAATAAAGAGAGGGAGTGGGTAAGGCAAAGAGCGCAGGTGCAGTCCCTCTGTGGGGGAGGAAAAAAGGGCTGGGCCGAGAGGGAACAACCCTCCCCTAATAAAGAGCTCTTTCACACTTAGCCAGTGTTATGCCCATCGCTTGGATTGTGGAATGAAGGTAGGTCCAGTTTTCCAGAGACTTCGGAAATCTGGCCCAAGCTGCAGACCACAAACAGATGTTGTCACTCATCCTTGTGCCCTGCTTATGCCCTGCCCATGGTCATCATAGAGGAGAGCCACCCTTGCCACTGTATGGCATAAAGTGAGCGGAGTGGGAAGGGAATCTTCCCCCTGAGCTATAAAAAGACTTTTCTGGCTTCCTCTGGGGCTGGGTGGTGAGTCTTTGACTTAAGAAACAGCCGGTGAGCAGAATGGTGGGGAGAATGGAAAATTGGCAGTAAAGGTCTTTGTCCTGGGTCCTTGGGGTTGTCTGAATTAAAGCATAAAGGGCAGGCAGTTTTTTTCTAATGGCTTGGAACCAGTTGTTTGTAAGTTTCAAAGAAAATGTAAATTCCCCATGGCCTGCTCTGTGTATTGATTCACTCAATTAATAATGGTACCTGTGGTATGTTTCTGTTTTAACAGTGTGATGTGTTTATTTCGGCATTTAAAGGGCTGGACGATGCTCACGAAACACAGATCAGACCAGTCTAAAGCCAGTTATTGGTACACAGAACTCTGTTTTTCTTCCAATTACTTACTGCTTCCGCAAAGCATCCTTTAAAACTCCCTTTCCTTTCCCATCACTTTCAAAGCATCTTAGCCAGTGAACTATGCCTAGACTTTCTTAGCTGTTGAGATCTTTATAAAGCTGCCACTAGCTGCTGGGGGAGACTAGACTTTTTCAAAGCATTGACATCAAATCCCAGACTTCAAATGAAGCGAAACAAAACAAAAATCTCTTGGTTTTGACACTTTGCAGATGATCCCTTTTGCCGACAGGTGGTTTACGCTCAGTCACTTTCAGAGATGTGTTTCCTCTCCTGGGGCTATGGTGAAAGCTGTTGGGGGAAGATGGGCCTCTGAATTTTCTCTGCATCTAAGGATTTTGGAGGTGGATCTATAAAATTGGAAAGGGAATAATCAAGTGTTTGGTGCTTTGTGTTGCTGCATTTTTCCCCTCTGCCAACACAGAGAGAGGGCCCGGTTAAAACCCAGGACCTGGAGTCTAGGCTGCCAGGTGCTTCTCACTATCTTGCCAGGAGATCTTGGCCCAAACACTTTGTGCCTCAGTTTACTTATCTGTAAAATGGGGCTAAGGCCTGCCAGCCGTACAGTCAGATTGCAAATCCCTAACTCCCATCGGCGAGCGGTTACTCACATGGGTAGTCCCTGTCAATTGTCTGGCCATTGAGTCTTTTGAGGACTGATCTCTTTTTTAAAACTGGAATGGGTGAGGCACTGGGAAAAACAGTGAGGTGGTAAAAGCATGACCACCTAGCAACTCAATTGTCTCCTCGCTGTACATGTTGGCTACTTGGAATTTCATGCTGGCAGATGAAATGGAACCCAGATTCTCCTGCTTTAAAAGCCCAGACTCTTAACTACTCAAGCTAAAGAAGAATCTCCTTCAGCTCTTAGCGATACAGAGTCTGTGACATTTACTGATACATTCTGGTTCCATCCAGTAGAGGGAAATTGTACAGAGACACACTAGTCAGTTCATTACCGTACTACAGAGAACAGTCCTCCATTATCAGAGGTAAGCACTAGATGACCATAGGTTGTTTCTGGCTGTAATCTTCAAAATAGTCTAATGTTGTCCAGCTCCTGTGGTTTTTAGGCACTTAAATCTCTTAGGTTCCTTTGAAAATCCCAGCCTAAATGACTTACTGGGCCATTTCCATCATTCTCTAATGTCTTCCCAGTTCTTTTAAATAAACTAGACTCCTGCCAGATAGAAATAAAATGTGTGTGTAACTTGCTCACACAGGAGACTTGACTACCAGTGAATTTAACTAATTAATTTAATATCTTTCTTCCGTGAGAAAGCTTAATTTATAGTTACTTTGTTTCTTTTATTACACTTGGCATGAAAATGCAGATATGAAGGGAGACCCAGACAAGATATTTTGTATGGGGGTGATATTTTGTGCTTAATTTTTAGTTGTTTGGGGTTTGAATGGTTCATATTGACCTGTCTATAGCGTTACCTCTTCTTGGCGCAGCCAATGTTTGTGGGTTGTTTCTGTTAGGAGAAATTGATGATAGTCAGTTGTTTCTTTGAGGTAATCTTGTTTATTCATAAAGAATTCACACAAAGTCCTGCTTCCCTGAATGCAATAGAAATCAAACAACAGGAAGCAGTTTCTTTATTCACATTTTTGAGCCTCTTTCCAGTCAACATTCTGCCCAAAAAGTGCTCTCTTGGCTTTCTCTCAGAGCCATGTTACCGGAGCTTCTCTTGCTGTCTCCTTGGCTTTCTGCTTCTTTCACTGTCTGCTTTCCAACTGGCTGGCTCTGGCATTCTCTCTCTCTCTATCTATCTATCTCTTTCACACACCCACACCCACCCACCCACAAACACAAACACACAAGCTAAAATAAAAAATCAATCTCTGGTTTATAGTCTTTGGGCTGTGGCTTTTATTGTTTCAGCTCTCACTAAACACGGAGGCATTTAATTGTTCCCTCATTTAGCCTGAATGGAAGGTGGCTAGCACACCCAACAGCTTCAATGAGGCAGTATGATTGTGCGTAGATCACAGACAAGCTTTCTGGGGGCCACCCACCCAATCAATCAATAATTATATATATTTGGGCTCTGGCATTTAGAAAGTGTAGCTGTTTCTGAAATTTTATTTAGGTACTAAAACAGAGGTACTTCCCTCCTGTCCCTTCTCTAACTAAGAATATAATTTGTTTCTTCCATTTTCACTGTGTTTCTGTCTCTTGTAGAAATGCCTTGAATAATACATGGTCCCCAGCAGAATGCAAGGATGGCAAAGCTTTGTTGTCATATGAGCTGCCAAGGAGTCCTGAGAGTAAATTATACAGTTAGGGCCAGAGACATAGGGAACTCTTCCTGGCAGTTTGCATAGGAAAGTAATAAACGTATTTGGCCATAATAAAACTCTTTTCTCCTCCCTTGCCCTCTTCTTTAAATGGATAATCCTCCTACAGCCGGTGGAAGAAACCATTCTAAAAAGGAAGGGGCTTGTAGTTTCAACATATTTGGCTAGTGTGTATTTACTAATGCCTTCCACTGGATAGAGTTAGAATGGCTTGACTGTGTCTCATCTGTCCCATACTGCTAGCATATAAAGGAGATTCCTTTATATCTCAGATGCTAGCAGTCAGTGCTTTTGGAAAGGGGGGATCTGAATTCCATCCCTGCTGCTGTTGGGAAGTTCATAGCAGTGTTGTAGCATTGTGAAGAATATGGAGGACTTAACTAATCACAGACTTCTTCGAATTGTGAGTCATCTGCTCAGCGGGTGTAGTTCTGTGGAAGTCAGTGTAGCTAGGCTGACTTACACCAGCTGAGGATCTAGCCCAGCATGGCTGCAGGGGCAGTAGTGCAAATGTATGGGATCTCCCGTGTGGGATCTCCCCACAAAAGCCCCCACGCTGATTTACCGGTGACCTTCAGGTTACACAACCCCATTAAAATGAAACCATCACTTCTTTAGACTGGTGGACCCAACATAACGACCCCCCTGTCTTGTCTCAGGGCGCTCCACTCTGCCCTCTCCTAAGGAGACAACTCCCTCTGCAGCATAGTTAGCCTAGTTCTAGGCTTGCGTGACCTTCCCTTGAGACAGGTTTCACCTTTTCTCATCTGAGCATGTGTGAGAGCAGCCCTCTGGGCCATGAGGAGGAGATCTTAGTGTAGCAAATTCCCTGCTGCATTCGGAAGACAGTAAATCAAGTCGCTCTGGAGCAATGAGTGAGTATGATGATACTGGAAATCCTTCAATTATTAACAGGCTTGCCGTTCGGAGCTGAAGTGGATTTTTTCTCTTCTAATACTAAATTCTTTGCATGGGGATTTTTTTTTTTTTTTAAAAGGCAATGATAGAAAGGCAGCAAATGGGAGATGGAATTTTGATGAATATTCTGTGCGTCAACGATGAAATATTTGGTCTAATGGAGAAGGTCTGTGATAAATAAGTAGCAAGGGCACAGGGAAATCCAGAGCATTGTTGTTCCCATTCAGTTGGTATTGCTAAGAAAGAAAAGCCAACCGGTCTATAGTGGCTGAAATCAGCCATGATACTGACTGAGGTTAATAAAAGGATACTGGACACTGGACAGGTGTCTGTATCCAGCACATCTCCTCCAGCAGAGGGCCTTATCCTGGGAGAAAATAAACACCTCTGGCATTATAAATGAGCACCTTCACTTGCTATTGCCATTGATAGGCGCTCACTTAGATTAAGCTCATAGTTAATAGCTCAGTTTCCATTATAGAGAAGAGGGAGTATGGTCTTTTGGTTGTGGATCCTGCTCAGTTCAGTGGGAACAGAGTCTTAGACCAGAGCAGAGCATCTCCTGGGTGCTATTCTGATCTAGGTTCTGCTTCTCCCTTGCTTTGTGGCTAAGTAGCTAAGCCACAGAGCTGATTTCATTCATGACTTTGTGAGTTTAATTGATTTCACTTTCCAGGGATCTCAAAGCACTTTACACCCGTTAATTGTCTCTCCCCAGCCCTGTGAGGTGCATAAATGTTGTCAGGTACAGATGAAAAATCCTAGATTGTCTGAAAACAATCATGCATACTCAGCTGGTTTTGATTGTTGACCTCATGAGAGGTCAGGAACAATATTAACTAATGAAATGGTATTTTGCAAATGAGTGCATCCTCGGAATTTCCCAGAAGGCTACACAAATCGTTTTCTATAATTTTAGTCCATCTGCTTAAAGGAAAAGTCCTAACAAATCCGAATAGGGATTAAAACAATAGGGTGTCATAGAAATAATAAATTCTACATGTCTATGGAATTTAATAGAGAATGAAATCTTCTCTATTGTGATTTTCCCCCCCCCCATCCTATAGAAGTTAATGTGAAATTATATCTCTGATCTAGAATTCTAGAGAAAAGATTTCATTCTCCATTAAATTCAGTCACTTTATGTTGAGGTTCTACTTATAAACAGTTTATAAATCATTTATGTATCATACCTTCTACTGATATGTTTATAACCATCTATAGCACATATCACTCATGTCTGTAATATGCTTATAACATCCATGAATCACTTATTAACCTTCGTAGAATACTTAAACATGGGACCACAATATCAAGTCTGACCTTAAATTTGATCATTTGAGGTTCTTTAGAGTAAATTCTGTACAACATTATTGGTTTTAATTGTTATGAACTTGCATAAGGGACTGCCCTTTAGAACAGTTCAAAGGGAAACTAACACTTGGGAAACTGCTGGCCACAGAGGAGAGATTTTGAGGTTTTCCTATTGAAGACTCATGGAGATGCACGCAACAATACATGAAATTATTTCAGTGACCACAGTACTATGCCTTTATATAAATGTCCTTCTGTCAATATTTATTTCATGGGTCTAACTTCTGTGTTTCTATGGCCCCCCATTACTGCAGGAATATGTTTATGTCCACAGCATCCCTGAGAGGTAGGGTATTATCCCCATTGTACAGCGGGGGAGCTGCGGCACAGAGAAACTAACTGACATGCTTAGGACTGTGACAGAGCAGAGGCCAGGTCTCCCGAGTCCTATGGTAGTGCCCTAATCACTGAATCTTCCTTCCTCTCTAATGCCCTTTGGTACTTGTGTCAACAATTAACATTGGCTTCTAATCCCCATTTTGCAGCCAGGAAAAACTGAGGCATGCAGTGGTGGAGTGATTTGCCCAAGGTCACACAGCAAGTCGGTGGCAGAGCTGGTATGACAACCTAGAAGCCCTGACTACTAGTCAGTAGAGGCTTCTCAGACCAGGTATTACCTTTCCTGGTTAGTTGTGTGCAGGAGGATGAGTAACAGCTGCTTGTTGTGAGCTACCACACATCTGCCTATCTGCCTACATTACACCCAGCCTTCTTTAACCACTGACAAGAGATGCTACAAATTGGTAGGTTGATCTGCCCTGACAGCTGCCCTATTTTGAGGGCAACATTTTGAAAACCAGTCTGTAAATTCGTGCCTGCAATTCTGCAAACGCTATCAGAAACAATAAGAGTGTGATTTGTGTCTGTCTGCCTATTTTGTGGACTCACTAAAATCAGGCAGTTTGACATAAAATTCAAGTTGTGCCTATTATTCTGCATGTCAAATTGCAGCTGGAAATCCAGGCCCTGATCAGGAGCTCAGAGACCAGGTCGAGGCATCTTTGAATACTTCCCGGCCCTGAGCATTCTTACCTTTACAAAATACATTCCTTGCGTTTTTTAAATGAACTAGTTAGTGGTATGTATAGCTACCACTGCCCCCTACTGGATGGAATGAGAACAGCTCAGCTGTGTCATAGACCCTGTTCTACCAAAAACAAGAAAAGATTCTCCTTTAGCTGGATTAGTAGAGGCCTGCACTTTTACAGCTATCAGTCTGCTCCTGTGATCACTGTGAGGACATGAGTGGCTACAATGTGCATGCTGCAGGTCTGTTACAATATTTTTAAAAATGGAAACACCATAAGCCCTCACATGCTGTGATGACATGAAAGTCAGCACTGGACGTTGTATGCGTCGGTGAGTATGCAGGTGGATTTCTGGGGGTGTTCAGATGATTTTGAATTCAGCACGAAAGAACAGCTCAGTTGAATCAAACAAAACTCATGGTGGCGCTTTAAGGTAAGAGCTAATAAATGGGACATCTATCAGAGCAGGTTAATTGTAGGACCCACAAGCCTTGACAGCATCATTTTTTACATTGTGCTCTCCAGCAACCAACCTCCTAAGGATTCCTCATTATTGTACCATTATGATCCTTTTCATCCCAGCAGCAATCTCACCAGACGGCAACTGGTTCTGTTTTGAAAACAAAGTTGCTGGTAAAGGAGGCTGGGGAATGTGAGGCAACGTGTTTAATATGCACAAGCTGATCTAGGAATCTTCCTTTTGGATGCGAGAAGGTTTATTGATGAAGTGCAAGTGGGGAAGCAACACTCAAATAATGTGGAGTGTGACACTGAACTCTTCTCACTCTGTGTTTGCTCCTGAAGACCAATGCTCCGCCTTATTCTTGCTTGTTGTTTAATGTTATCATGGATCATGGGTTTGTGGCTGGTTCTAGCAGCTGCTAAGTCACTGGCCCCTCCTTAGTATAATCCATTCTACTGCACTAAGAAATCTTTCCTTAGTGAAAACCAGTTCATTGCATGCTTGTTGGTTTCCCAGCTTGTTGCAAAACTTGGGTTTTTTTGCCCTTATGATGACATTTCCGTAATACTTTACGTTTTCCTACATTAATTAACTGGACAATTATGGGCTAAACTTTTGCATCTCTACTGCCTTCTTCCTCAAAGCCGTTATGTAGGAAATGCCATTTGTTTGTCCAAGGTCTGGGCGAGTCTGCAGACGGTATCAATACAGCTCCTTCACCTGCCAGATAGCCAGCAGAGAAGCAGCAGCGACCTATGTCTTTGGGATGAAGTTTCACATCTGGGCAGTACAGAGCATGATCGCTGGGCTGATCCAACCAATTTCCAGTGAAGAACGTCACCTTAAGTGAGATTGGTAGAATATCTGCATCGCTTTCTGAGTCTAGTGAAACTTGCACCTTGTCCAGGTACATATTCTTGCTTGAACCTTTGAGAGGTGCTCACATTACAGTGATGGGCAGCATTATACGAACTTTATCCTTCACCGCATGCAACCATGACCACCAAGGTCCATGTATGGCTGAAGAACTGCTGGCTGAAACTGGACCTGAGCATGACAAGGTGATGCTGGTGGGCAGAGGGAAAGTGCTTCGGAGAGTTCGCAGCCACAGTGCAGTCTCCTTTGGTTGAAGGAATACGCTCACAATCGGTTAGCAACTCTTCTAAAAAGTTCCCTGTGACTGTAGTTCTAGTGGGTGATGCTGGATTGGTTGCAAATCTTCCCTTTTATCCTCAGGAGGGGCACCAGCAGTGCTAGCTTCCACTCCCTGCCCGGTGAGCATGCTCCAGCCCTGAGCCAGGCTGAGCGGCAGTGATGGGAGAACTACGTATTTCAGAGGTTCCGATAAGAGGCCTGAAGGGCAGATGCTGATCCTGACCCACTTTGGGCTGCCGAGGGGGGCTGGGTACATCGTAGGAAGAAACTTCCTCATGAGACTGCTGGTACTTTTAGCTTTGGAACCGTAAGACAGGAGGGGACGTTTTGTCTGGGCCATGTTTGATCGCAACTAGTTTGCCCTTCTGTCCTCTGTGTCTCTCTCAAGTAGTGTGTGAAATGAAACTCTTCAGTCCCCCTCCACCTCCACCATCTGGGATCAAAGATATCTGGACTAAGCTTGCGCTAGTGAGATTTACCATCCTCAGCTCTCTCTCCCTTCCCATCTGCATGGATTTCAAGAGAGCTTCACTGTCCTGGTTAGTGCTTATGGCTGTTAGCTCGTCGGCCCAGCCTTGCATTGATACAGTACTTGGAGCAGAGCGGAGAAAGGAACCAGTTGACCTATGATATCCTGGATCCTGAGTTTGGTGCAATAAAATTCATGTTTTGTGTTCTGGGATTGCTCCCAGCCAGCAGGCTTCCCACTCTGCCAACTTCTGCTGCTTTTTACCTACGAATGCAATGGCTCTTTTTTTATTGAGGTTCTTTTATTAGCTGCTGTCTGGGTTGAGATGCTCCGTCCCTAAATGAAGGAGGGTATTTGTGTTTCAAAAATGAAATCCATCCAAGAAGAAGAATGGCAACATGATGTTTAGTAGGGACAGTTGGCAAGCTGGTTTTGCTTTCCTGGCACATACAGATGGCTCTCCTGCCTGCCACAGGCCTGTACTCTGCCTAGCAACAACAACATCACTCCTACTAAGCACTCTGATCTGACCCGGGGGTCCAATCTGAAGTGATTCCACTGGAATATCTGATGACACTCTTGAGCCGGTGATATCACTTTCCTGCTTCCAATCCCCCTTGCCCAGAGCTGGCCGAGCCGGTCGCCCCAGCCCCTCTCCCCTCACACCCATCCCTCGTGCGGAGCTGGCCTGGCCAGCTCCTCTCTCCCTTGTCGTCGTCCCCCCCATGCATGGAAAACACAAAGGTCAGCTGTAGGCAGGAGGTGCTGAAGATGCTGTGCCTAGGGGCGCGTATAAGGCATAAATCTAGCCCTGCCCCTATTATAGCAAGTAGCTCACATATGCAAGGTTTGTTCTGTGAACAGCCAGGAGACCCCCCCACCCCACAGGTAGGTAAGTACAGATCATTTGATGGAGCTCTCACCTGGGGCCAGGTTAGCATTGGTTCTCGGACTGTAAACTCTTTGGGGCTGGGACTGTCTTCCCCATTGTCTGACTATCGCGTAGGAATGGGTAAAGCAAGTGGGCTAAAATAACCAGCTGGAACCTTAGCTCAAATGAAGCTTCTGACAAGTGCTCAGTAACTTTTATTCTGCTGTAACTCACAGTCCCCTGTGCCTCTCGTCTTCTAGATCCTAGTCAGGACAGGATTTGTGAGTGCTTAAATACTTAGAAGCTGCTCTTATAGGATGATATTTCTCAGCTTGATTTCAGCAGAGAGTTTTCTTGTGATTTTTTCCAACATACTTTTGCAGACACAAGATGTTTGAATAAGCACCCACAATTTCTGATGCATGCTCAAAGAAGTCCTTCAAACTGCGGCTCTGATCCTGCTTTAGCTGAAAAGCGTGGGATTCTTGCCACGGAGGTTCACTCAGTGTTGCTATTGAGCTGACTTCTGACTGCTGCTTTCCATCTTTTCCCCACCCCTGTCTTCACCTGAATCTTTTTGGCTCTACCTAAAGTTAGAATGAATCCTAGCATTTTTTTTGCCTTTCTTTGGGGAATGCGTAAATAAGCACAGAGAAGTCTTGAACAGATCAGCAAACACAGACTTCCCTCTACCCTCTGATCAGCCTTCTTCCCTCTACCGAAGGAACTGAAGTATGTGGAAAGGTCAACAGGATGTGGGGCATGTGTCTATGTGGCCGGGGGCACGCGGGTATGAGACGTGGACATAAAGCAGTTGTCAACCGTAGAATGCGAAAGTCACTGGAACCCTTCCATAGATGGATCTGATGAGAAGTCTGCTAAGCAGATCAGGTGCACCAATACTGCATTTAAGAGATCAATGCACCACTGACACGCCCATGGCCCAATCAACCAATATTGATCCGCTACTGACAGGCTGTTCAATAATCCTTTCGTATTACAAGTTGATGGTTTCTAAATGTGATCAATTGCAGCTTTTGCATGGATACGCAGCACAACGACAACAACAAAACCATTGAAATTGCCCTGTACAAACTTGGTTTTCTAAGGCAGCAGGGGTACAGTTCTGTAGCAAATGAATGTCTTTGTGTATTTGTGAAAAGGAGTGTACAATTCCTACAGAAAATGTCTCCCTGATCGTGAGGCAGACTTGCATATCAGGGATCCTCTCTGGAAAGGGGTTAGGGGAAGAGGCTAAGAGTGAAGCTGGGAAAGATATAGGGCCTGATGTTGGTGGGATTCTGTTAATTTACTTCAATAGGCTTTAAGAGCAAGTCCTTATCTGGGATATTCCATAGGACTCTGGCTGGACTAGCCACTCTCCTGATGTTTTACTGGTTCATGCGGATGGAATTTCATCCATCTGCAGTTTCGTCCAATTTCTAGAATGTATTCCTCATCTCCAATCTAGAGTTCAATTTGTCAGTTCCTGGTAGGTGTATATTAGGAAAACTAATACTCCAGTATCTGCATGTTGGAAAATCTAATACTGCAATACCTGAGGTCTAATGAGAAGAGAACCTTCTACACAAGTCTTCCTTGCAAGACCCCCTATTAACACACACGTTGCCTGGCCCCCTCAGGTGGTTCACATCTGAGGTACAAACCCTTCTATGAAACCAGCTAGTAAAGGGTCAGTGTAATGGCAACCTCTTTTCAATCAAGTGGTTTTAATGTAGCTGGAATCTCTTGGTCACAGTCATCCCGTTCTGGAATCCCTTCCCCCGCTGCATCTAGTAGAATTAAAGGACCAAATTTAGGATTCTTTTAAATCAAATAAAACTCTTCAAAACAAAGAGGAACAGAAATGTTACATTTTCAGTTAAAAAATTCATTGTCAACAGGTTTCCTTTGTTTAAATATTAAAACATTTGCCTGCAGCACTGGAATTACAAGCAGCATTGTTCTAGTGCATCAAAGCCAAAGCGAAACCGACTGGAAATCGAAATCCAGATTCAACTACAACTTACCAACCTGTGCATGGGTAAGTGGGTGTAAATTGCCCACCAAAAGGTTGAGATGGAGGGGCTGTAATGGGAAATGCAACTAATGTGAGGATTTAAAATGAAGGGTGTGTATGTGTTTTTGCTTTACCGTTACAGCTGCCCTCTCTCTGTGTAACTTGTACCCTCCTAATGATGTACAGTACAATGCCTCTGATCTTGGATAGGAAACCCATCCAGTTCCACGCTCCAAGTGCGATGGCCTTCATCTCGGACGATGCACCAGAGACTGAACCGGGGACCCACACAGCTCAACTCATGAGCCGCTACCACTGGAGCCAAGGCTCTTTAGTTGCTGTGGGGACACATTCAGATCCTCTGTGGGTCGGGCAGGAAATGGCGCCTGTGACACATGCTCATCCGTGGGTTACAGAAACTGAGTGAAGAGCAATAAGTAAATGAACAGCACGAACGGGGCAAAGACAATTCCAGTTTTACAAATGCTATTTTTTAAAATAAGCCCCGGAGGAAAAGAAAACATTTTTTTAGGATGTGATCTTTATTTTGATGGTGTCCGTGTAAGTAACCCTGCGTGGGATGAAAATGAAGATTCCCTGGACCCAGCAAATCAAATGGAATGAGGAAAAATAACTTGGAGTGGATTTCTCTATCCACCAGCAGTGGACTTCAGCTCTGCTTCAGTCTCTTCCTACCCTTCCCTCATCCACTGTTCATTCTCCTTCTTTCCTGACCTCATTGCTGCTACCCAAGAGCTTGGTGTGTGTGCATTTATATGGTGCCATCCTGGAAACCCCTTGCAGTAGCTTCTCTTGACCCAACTGGCTTTTTCTAACTTCTTTTCCTCTCCTTCCCCGCTTGCTAACTAAACATGAACACAAGGGAGCACCAAAGAGTTTCCTATTACTTTGAAGAGAAATAAAAAATATATATAAAGTTGATCAGTGACTGGTGAGCTTGAAGCAACAACAAGAGCAAATCAAGCCCCAGTCTAAAAGCAGCCCTAGTGCCTGAATGGAGAATAGAAGTGCTGAGTGAGCTGATCAAAGTCCATCGCTTCTCTTCCAGTCAACTCCTGATCTTGGAGTCCACGGCCTGATTCTGACCTCACTCCCACCTGCTGTGAAAGCCTGATTCAACGCCCACTGCAGTCATTAGGAGTCTTTGCTTTGGTTCAGGTCCAAAGTCAGGCGTGTGACTTTGCTTGTGTGAGCAAGAGGAGGATTGAGCCTCTAGATGTACAGGCACTAAAGGAGAGCAAGATCTCCGGTGCTACTGAAAGGCTGGAGGCTTCCCAGTTAGGAGATTGTCTCTTTCCTGACTTGGCCTTGTGAATTTTAAAGGGGGAAGTGGCAGTAGTCATGCTCTTAAGTGTGGCCTGCAGTTAATTTGTAACTCTCCACAGTGGAAGCTAAAATGAGAGATCTTTAATAGTGTTGGTGAAAACGTATCCTGCTGCTAGCCAGCTGAACTGATCTAAGGACAGGCATGTGGAGCGATCACCTCGCTTGCTTTCATGTCTTTGTGCTTTACAAGAGACTTCCAAAGGGCTTCTGAAATTTGGGCTTGTGCCCTTCTTAATGCTGGATAAAGAAGGCCTGAAATGTGTTGGGGGAAGCATGTGGGTAAGGGTTATCTTTCTTTAGTAAAAGGTGGTGGTTCTCGCTTTTTGCTTATATTTCGCACTAGAAATACCAGGAATATCACATCTGGACTTCCTGGTTTTGCTGAAGAGACCATTTGGGGGTATTGGAGGAAGTGCATTGAGAGTGCTCACCCTCTACTTGAATGGGCAAGGGTTTAAATCTTTAGCAAAGGCTTCATTTATCCAAAATGTCAATTAGTCATTGGAGCAAAATAGAGGAGAATAAGTTCATTAATTGTTGTGAAGAGCTCAGCCGATACTTGGCCACGTATACCTAGATGGCACTGACCAAAACAAATAGTTGTATGCAATGTGACTTTAAAATAAAACTCCCCTCTCAGTTGCTCAGCTTTCACTCTTGTGATGTCATTTCCTTCGATCTTTAGTCATCAGAGAGTCATCCAGGGTAGACAAGACTTAACTTCTAATGCATTTTTTTTAAAGCAGGGGAAAATGTTACTCTGTTCTATATAGGTTCTCCTGCTGCCCTCATCAGCATAGTATCTGAACTCCTTCCAGGAAAGCATTGTGACAGGACTCAAAAAGGGCTCCAGGCCATTTCCTCCCCGCTACTCCTCCATTTCAGATCAGCTTTAGGACCATGCATGTGTCCTGTTTGTAAAATGGATCGTTGGTATCTGATTGTTTTTGTACAGACTTCTCAGGGCTCTGGAATGGTGGATCTATACCGATATTGTTCTTTGTTACTACACTGTCCCTTTCGTCAACATGGCTTGCTTTTTTTTTTTTTTTTTTTTTAAATTAACGAGCAAGTCCTTTGAGACCACGCTCTTGCTGCAGGTTGTTACAGCTGCAAGGCTGATGTAATGTTAGTAGCAAGTCCGTAGCCACGTTAGAATGTCATGTTTGTCATTTACTCTGCACACCAGGGCCTCTTAGAACGTCCTAGCAACAGTAGGGAAGGAAATCAGTTCTTCCTGCTCCAAAGGCAACAGCCTCCTATCGCTTGAGCTGAAGGAGAACTTCTGTTAGCTGTCAGTAGCAGAAAACCTACCTACGCCTTCCAACAGATGGCGGTGATGCACATACACCCGCCTTCCCCTTTATGGTTCCATCCAATAGACGGCGGTAGTGCAAATACACACGAATAATGGGTCCGACACAACACATCGCTGTCTCTGAATCCATGCCAGTTTCTGAAAGCAGGACTCTTGGTTATGCTGGAGCAGTTTACATTTTAAACCCGGGTTAGTTCATAGGCTCCCGGGACTTTATTTTCCACTGCCTTGGTGTATCCTGAGTTGTACCAGCCAAGGACCTGGCCTTCAGAATTCAGTTCTTTACTGCTTTCCCCTTCGGTAGGCATTTACCCCTGAGCAAAAGGCATGTAAAGCACCGCCATTCTACGCCTGCTTTTCTTTTGCTTACAGAAGGGGCAAAGCAGTAGAAAACTGCACCAGGTCCTCAGCTGGGGGATAGTGCCATTGATTTAATCGCTTTACAGCAACAGAGGATTTGGTCCAGACTCTATGAAGAGTGTGACGCCAATGCTACCTTGATATAAGATTTCCACATGTAATTTCTGTGCAAAAAGCAGCGATAGGGATTAAAGAACGGAACCAGGACTGTAATGAAGCAGAGTGGCTTCCGTCGGAGTCTGAGAGCGAGGGACCACTAGACTCCTCCCTGGTGGGTGGAGCCAAACCAGCCCCTCCCCCAACACCGGAAGCAGAGAGGCGTGGCAGGAAGTATAAAAGGTGGGCCCTGCAGCTCAGCTGGGCCAGAGCTAGATGTGTCCAGCCCGCTGCAGAGCTCTGAAGCCGAAACTGTGTAGTGCCTTGTCCCTGCAGGAGACCGACCATGGCGAGGAGTTGCCAGGACTGTTGTCAGCTGTATACCCCAAGGAGATGGAGGACCCTTGGACTACGGAGCCCTACACCTGGGTTGTGGTAGGAAGTAGCCCAGGAAAACCAGACTTGAGTCTGGTTGTGCTGCCGGAGAGCAAGTCAGTGCGTTTCGCTGGGATCCCTGCCGACCCAGTGGTGGAACCATCTGCCAGTGTTAGGGCCCTGGGCTGGGACCTGGTGGGGTAGGGTGGGCCCAGGTCCCCCTGCTCGAACCCCACGTCCCCTTGGCCAGAATGTGCTTCCCCAATGGCACGGACGAAAGCCTAGGCAGCTATGGGACTCTGCGAAGTGAAAGAGCAGCACATCATCCCAAGTATTTCTGGAGCTCCGTTGCACAACCAAGTGTAGCCTTGGTGTGCCCAAACTACCTATCAGCTGCTCAGGACTGTTACTGTTTCACCTTCTCTGTGAGATTAGCCAGGAGACTTTCTCAGCTCAGTCCTCTTTTCCTTGATGTCAGCCGCAAAAATCCCATTGAGTGCAATGGCATAGGATCAACTCTACAGAGAGGAAAGCTTTGCCTTTTAAAAGTTCAGCAGCTGGGGGCGGGCGAAGGAGGAGGATAGGGAAACCCCTCCCTGGGCAGAAAAAGCCTCATTAAAAAGTCACGAGATTCGTACAAAACAAGATCAGAAAACCTACCAAAGGCAAAGATAAATGAATGAAAATCCTGAACTCCGTCTCCTTATCTCAGGGAGCAGCGTTGCCTACATTGCAATGACTCCAGGCCCACGGGCAGTCAGGGGCCGGTGACGCTCTTCCACAACCTCAGTCAGTGTGAGGATGTTGTAGGGTTCAGCCTCTGTCTCTTACAGTGCACGTATGGATGCTGAGGCCTGGATCGTGTACTATACCCCCCTGCCATGATGCGCCTACTCCAGGGAGCTGTGCTATGCCTTGTGCGATATGTGCAACAATCCACAATTCCTGCAGGTGGCGCTGTGGATAGCTGCAGTGCACGGGGTGTACCCCACAAGGGCTAGCTGGGGTGGGTATGCTGCAACCATGCAATTCTCTAGTGCACCTGCTAGCTCGATATTCTTTACCTGGGATTTAAAGGCTGGCTTCAGATGTCTGCTCCATGTAGCCGCATCCAGTTGCTGGTCACATTCCCATTGTCATTCTGGAGCAGCATCAAGGCAGCTGTGAGCTTCCAGAGCCCTTGATTTGCAGAGACATCTGAGTATGGCGTTATAGCAAACATCTCAATGCCTTAGGCACTCGTGGGTTTGAGATGGACCGCTGGGTTGGATGAAGATGGCTGTTAGGACATGAATACACCCCGTCAGCCCCTGCCACAGCCTGTCCATGTGAGACTGGTGTGTCGCACACGTGGACGGGAATGCGGCCGCTCACACGGTTGCTGTGTCATATTACGGTCATTCAGGGACGGCAGCGGTCCCCGTGAGGCTTCGTTGGCGTTAGCATGTAACCCAGGAGCATCAGCTGGGGCATGCTGTTGCACGTTTTGTTATGCATCGCTGGACTAATTTGTGTGCGCAACACGGGTGGTGCAGCAACACCGGGGCAAGTCTCCAGTAGCATGCAACTGCCTTCAAGGGGTACGTGGCTGCAAGTTGTGGGCCCTCTGGCAGCCTAATGGCTGGACCTGACCCGCCTGGGGGGCGGTGAGGGGGTCCACAAGGGCTGCCTACTTTCTTGCAGCCTTTTGCTACAGCCACAAGAGAGCACCCTGCCAGTGGGTCCCTCCTGGATGTCCCCTAGCCAGGAGTTATCCGACTCAGTCACTAGGTGCTGTCCAGCTGCATCACGTGATTCCCAGCACCTGCCGCTGGGCTCTGTGGCTCCCTCGCCCGAAAAAGGGGCAGACCCATATTAAAGGCAGGCTGGAGCAATACAAGCTGCCTTGTGACTGGCAGTGAGCTTGAGAGAGGCAATTACCTTGGCATGGATTCCTCCCCCGCCCAATTACCTGGCATCGTATCTCTGTAGTTAGCATCCTGCCAATCCGTCTTCCTGTTTCTGACATTCAGGGACTCTGCCGCTGTCTGTAGTGACCCCTAGTTAAAATTTATCAAGGCTTATGAGACGTTTTAATATGACTACAGTGTAACTTTTGGCCTTGCAGGAATACTTGTCGAGCTCTCCAGGCTTTATATTTCTCACTGAACACTTCCTCATGGCAGCAGCCAAAGGTGTGGAAGGAAATGCGGCGTATGAGTGATGATGCATCTGTTCCTCTTATGCCACTGGAAGGTACACAGACCTAGAAATGGGATATCTTTCAAGGCTGGCTTACCTCGTATGCAGTCATGGCACTTCTAGATGGAGGCATTGAAGCTTAAGCGCTCTCTATCTTGTTCAATTTTCACCTAATGCATGCAGTAGAAGAGAGAGAGATGGTGCACGTGGGCCAGATAGGTCATGCATATATTAGAACAGGCTGTGGAGTAAGATTTGTCTACCAGAGCCGCTAAGCCACCGCCCTACTCCAGAGCCACAATCCAATCCACACGAAGAATGTGTGTCTTGGAGCGCTCAGAGTCGATTCCTAGCTAACTTGCACCATGGTGAAGAAGATCTGAAATAATCGTGTATTTAGTTTCTCATGGTGAGTGATTTTTCTGGTCCCTGTGTCATGGTAAATTAGCTTGTAATTAAATAGTAAGCTGTAAAGAACGTCTCGCCTTTCTGTGTCATGTCTCTTTGAGCAGCACTAGAATTGCTAATGGCCCCTTTGTCCCCTGTTAGGCAGTTGTAGCTATGAGATGCAAAAAGAGCAGCTCACTTGGTGAGTGCAGCACCAGGCCGGGGGGGAAGAAATGCGTCTTTCAATGTACAGGCAATACTCCATGTACAGGCAATACTCCATGTTAACCATTAAAATCACCAGGAAGCCTAGCTGCTGGAATTCTGAACATTGCAAAAAATGGTGATTGTGCAATTAAGAAGGAGGAGGGAGTAATAATTGGTTGCACTTCATGCTTAGGCCAACCCTTAAAAATGATCTACCAGAATGTTTCTGTTCATGGTATTAAGACAGGAGAAGTTGGTTATGCTCATTCCGTTGGTAGGTGTGGGGATTATAGAAGCCCAGTGGCTCTTTATTAAATGAGCTGCTGGCAAGTTATATGCAAAGGATTGTTTTCTCATCGCTCTGCACCTTGCATATTCATGTACACCCATGTAAAGTGAGTGCAAAACGCTGCCAAATCAGAATGGAAATGTTTTACGTCCCCTTTACACAGGCATAAATGCAATGAAGAATCGGGCCTGAGGGTTATTGCAACGGAGAGGATAAAAGCAATCCTATGCTTTGGTGCATATGCCTTGAAATTGCACCAGTCCTTGCAGACCCCGGTATGTGAAAGCACTAGCGAAACAGCTCGGTAGCAGATTTAATCCTCACCTCACCTGCTCAGATGAGAGACTTGTCACTGAGCTTTTCAATCAGAGTTGATCAATGAGGTAATTGGCAACCTCTCAAGCAAAAGAAGGAGCTAATGAGTAAACAGCCACACAGCAGGGCCTTTCCTATTCCAGGCCTATGGGAATGTCACGCAGGAGCAGCCGTGCAGGATATTAGCCCAGGTAATAGACACTCAGCGGGAAAGCTTGCACCAGCAGGTCTGATGGTGTTTGCTGCTTGGACACTGTTTTGTTTGAAGCAGTGTGGGAAGAGACAGGCCTCGGAAATGTCTTTGGGTATGTCAGCGCTGCGGTAGGGATGTGTGATTGCTGGTGAGTGCCGAGGTCAAAGGCAGCTTGGACCTGTCTACCAGTGCTGCAGTGACACCTCCCAGCTGCACTGTAGACAGACCCTTTGCGTGTGAGACTGCTCGTGGCCGGGAGACGTTCGAACCTCTCTCTGGAATGATGAAGCTCTGGGGTAAAGTGCTTCTGGCTGCTTCCTCCATCGCTTTGCTAGTTATTTGTGTGCTTAGGCGGCAACGTTTCCAGCAAAAATATGGGCTACGGCCTACCGCCATGAGAGGCTGAAGGAACTAGGCTTGTTCAGTCTGCAGAAGAGAAGAATGAGGGGGGATTTGATAGCAACCTTCAACTATCTGAAAGGGGGTTCCAGGGAGAATGGAGCTAGGCTGTTCTCAGTGGTGACAGATGACAGAACAAGGAGCAATGGTCTCAAGGTGCAATGGGGGAGGTCTACGTTGGACATTAGGAAAAAGTTTTTCCCGAGGAGGGTGGTGAAGCACTGGAATGGGTTACCTAGGGAGGTGGTGGAATCTCCATCCTTAGAGGTTTTTAAACTGCGGCTTGACAAAGCCCTGGCTGGGATGATATAGCTGAGGTTAGTCCTGCTTTGAGCAGGGGGTTGGACTAGATACCTCCTGAGGTCCCTTCCAACTCTATGATTCTATGAGCCGCTCGCCCTCCGCCCCTGCTCATTCCATTTGTGAACTGAATGATAGCTGTATTTATTCTGAGGCCAGAGACAGGGAAATCTCCCCTGTGCCGGGAATCCTCCCACAGGAGGCAGGAAATGGAGTGTCTGGCGGGCACAGGTGTGAGGCTTTGCCGGGCTGAGACAAGAACATAGATCTGTGGGACGGCTGACAACTCCACGCTGCTCCCCGAGATGAACATCACAGGAAGGGATTACCTAAGAAGGATGGACTGACAACTTCCCTCACGGCCCTGGGTTGGTCCAGGCGCCCTATTTAAGCTGTTCCAGGAAGTGTCAGCTGTAGTGATAGACCTCTCCGTCTTCGCTCGCTCTTGGACTCCTGATCCTGGCCCTTCGACTGACTCCGGTTCCAACCCCTGGCTTCAGTGCTTGGTCTCTGACATCGGCTTCGAGCCCTGACTTTGGGATCGGGACTTTGACGCTGGCTATGGGTCGTGGATTTTCCCCTTGAATCTTGGCTCTGTTCCTGCCCCCTGGCATTGGTATTAGGACTCTGACCCTAGTCCTAAACTCAGGCTACTACTCTTAGGCTCCAGGCCCACTTCTGACTCCTAGGCCCCAGGACTCTGGCATCGGTCCTGATCATCCAAGCCGTGATTGTGATAAAGGGGATCCCTTTGGAAGGGGGATAAGGTTTGCCCTTCCCTGCCTCTAGAACACTCCCCCCAAGACACTGGATATCCCCTAAGGTCCATGGAGGTGAAATGGCCCCACCCTCTCCTTCCCCATGGCCGCATAGTAGCACAGTAGCACTTGGGTATGTGTAGAGAGTGTGATTGCTCCTCAGGTTCGTGCCCTTGGCTTCAATCACCAGTTACCAGCAGCCCCCTGGACCCGGGGCGTGGTAGCAGGGGATCTTCCATGGTTCCCAAAGGAAGGGGAGAGGGAGGCAGAGGGTGGAAGTGATGCTCTCTAACTTACGCTCTTCCCATGCAGATGCACCTATTTTGAGTCCCCCTGCTCCCCACATGTGAAAGGGGCTGGAGTGCAGCGGGACCCAGCAACTTGTTTATGATCATAGGCAATTTCCTGCAAAGAGACTTAATAGCGATGGGTGAAGCTCATGTGTTAGGGGTTCGCTTCAGATAAGCACCCAAAGTTCAAAAGTGCTTGTGCCTACAAAAAAGAAAAAGAGGGTGAGGGTGATGGAAACCAGTAGGCGTGAGCAAACCAGTTTGGATGAAATAAACATTCCTCTCACTTCCATCCACTCCTCAGCATCTGGCTTAATACAGAGAGCCTGATTCTGCTGTCCCGGTCCTCAGCAATCCCCTAGGTGAGAGTGGAAACTTTGGAGTCCGTGGGACTATCTGCCTAGTCAGGAACTATCCTTTCCAGTTAGGCCCACCCTGTTCGGGAAGGTTACAAAATGTCAGGTAACTGCTTCATTTTGCATCGTCGTCCTTTCAAAGTGCCTCTGAACTTCTGGGTCACAGCTTGGGCTGGAAGAAGAAGGGTGAAGGGTCTATCAGAGGCTGCTGTTCGTGCTCTGAAAAGAAGCACGGGTGCGCTAGGGAGCTGCTGGCACGGCCTTAACTTGTGATATGTCCTTCTGATTTTACCTTCTCATAGGCAAGAGGGTCTGTACCTGTGTGGAAACACTGGGCCAGATCTTCAGCTGGAATAAATCAGCATAGCTCCACTGGCTTCAACTGATTTATAGCAAGTGAGGATCCAGCTCACCATTTCCACTGCCCTGCCTCTGCTCCAAGCTGCACTCATGGCTCTCCAGGTATCTTTGAGTGCTTGGCAGCAATTTCAGATGTAATTTAGTCTCTGAGGCCACCTGTGTTCCCTGTCAGTCTCTCTAATGTGCGCACACCCCTTCCACCATGTCCTCCCTCCCACCCATGCCTTTCTATAGAACACAGCCAACACACTCAAACACGCTGCCATGGCCATAAAAAGAGCTTGCAATTGTAAGGTGCCTGTCACCATAGCACCTTGTCATCGCTGTGCTATGACTCAGCTGCCATAACTTCTGGCTGGGATGTGTCACCCAGGAATTATGACATTTTCGAGTGCAAAACCTTAGGGTTTTGAAGACAAGATGGGAACGGGGGCCAGGAGAGGAGGGGGGAGGATTTGGAGGAAGGAGAGAGAGAGAGAGAGAGAGAGAGAGTGTGTGTGTGTGGGGGGGGGTGTAGTGAATTTTCCAACATTGAGTCTTTCCTTAGAACTAAAGAAATAAATGAAGGAAACTCAGTGGTGATGGTATATTGGGCTGTCTGGTGCCATTGCAATGTTTTCTAGCACCAATCCTGTTGCCATAAAAGGAAGCATGGTCTAATAGTTAGGGTGCTAGCTTACAACTTGGAAGACCCAGGTTCAATTTCCTGCTCTACTAGAGATGTCCTGTGTGAACCTGGGCCAGTCATGATGCTGTTACTAAGAGCGTTAATACTGTTGGCCTGCTCCAATTCCAGTTTGAGGAGCTGAGTCAAATTCCCCCTTACAGTTTCAATGTATATTTTAAACCACTGCTGCATTCCACCCCAGAGGCAGCTGCATGTCAATTATTGATTAACCTTTTTTTGTATGTTTAAGTGCTTTGGGATCTTTTGGACAAAGGAGGTTTATATAAAAAAACGAAATGGCTTTTTATTTAGAGAGAACTAAGGCTGGTCTTCCTTTGGTACAACAATAAGCTTGTATTCGGTGCTTACTAAATAGTTAACAATGGTAAACATCATAGGAATATCATTCCTGAACGTGCATTTCAAACTAGTGCAGAGATGCATGAAATGAGTTTGAATTACGCCGTCGCTTAGGGGAAAGGCACCTCCTTTTTGGACTTCCTGGACTGCAGTGGCATGAAATGGGCACAGCTTCGAAGCATATTTATATTGGTGTTTCAGCTACAGATTTAACATGTGTCTGCACCAGTGCAAATCCCTACTGAAGATACACTGCACAGGCATAACAAATGACTTCCCTTAGGACAGCTTCCCCTAGTTTGAGGAGGGGTTTGCACCGACAAAGCTACATTGGTAGACAGGAATGAATAGGAAGCTGGGAGATTCTTCACCTAAACCAGAGTCGCCTGTTCTGTGAAGGTGATACTTCAAGGCTCCCTACCGCCTCCTGCTCCAGCATAACAATGGCAGGAGACATTTTTCAGAAGAAAGTCAACTCCTCTGCTGCCCGAGACGGCCTTTATGGGCCAAGACAAGTGGAGGTGGAGATAAATATTTGAGGAGAGAGATGGGCTGTCTAAAGCCAGGAACATAAGGAAAAATATATTGAGTTTTCCTGCGGCAATGTAACAGGATCATCATAGAGTCTTTATTTCTCGTAAACTTCCACTGACTTCCTGCTTGTTGTGAGAAGTTCTTTCGGTTACATTTTGCTTTAGGAGTGCAAGGCTGGGAATGCTCCTCTGCTCCCCTGACACACACCCACCCACCCACACCCTCTTTCTCTCTCTCCCCCTTTGCTGTGGGTGCAGGCCAGGGACAGGTAATGGGGAACCTCGGTCCTTCCCACTTTCTGTGTTAATGGGTTACACGCTATTAATTCAGCATTAGACAAAGGGCAACCTGGGGGTCAGTAGACTAGGGGCCAGATTCTCAGCTGCTGTAAATCCGCATGGCTTCCTCAGAGCTGTGCTGATTTGTGCCAGCTGGGAATCATCTCTATCTGGTCTAACAGCACCAGCCCTTTGAATTCTGAATGGGTATTTGGTTTGATCACGTTTGTGTGATGGCTTCCACCTTGGTTAACACACCAGGGACTGAACCAGGGATCTTCAGCGCCAAAAGAATGAGTCTCTAGCGCTTGAGCGAAAGAGCAAATTCCGGAGCTAAGGGCTGTACCAGCCGCTCTGGATCGGATACAAAGGCAGACCTATGTGTCTTCTATTTGTACCCTTTTTTATTTTGATTTGTGAACATTTGAACAAATGACTTTTTGAGAAGTAACCAATCTAGATATAGTCCAGTAACCAGTAACCCCGACTAGTCACCTGTCTAAACTATTGTCTGTTTTTTTAAAAAAAAGTCAGACATCCAACCAGGGAGCAGATACAATACCTTGTGACGTAGCTGACCAATCACACACAGTAGATAGCAAATAGTCTAAGCAAACAATTCATGATGAACGATCCAGAGGCTCAAATTGTCTCTGCATAAACTCCTTGAACAGTTACAAATAGTGAATACATTTGGAAATATCAGTCTGCTGATGACTGAGGGGAAGAAAGGGGTTATGTTCAACCAGCTCTACTGGTGGCGGAATAGAATTTGTTATTTATAGGGACTTGCAAAGAAAAAAAGGATAATTATTACATAAAATAGAAATAAATGTATGTCATAGCATAACATAACATACAATCCTGTTTAGTACAGTAGAGCCTAGGGACCAGTTGGGACTGGAGTCCCTTGTCCAAGGTGCTTCATAGACATAGGCCAATAGACAGTCCCTGCCCCGAAGAGCTTACAATCTTAAACCGCTAGGACAGACCAGGGTAGGGGAAATGGACGGAACATACAAGCAGAATTCTGTCTTGACAATACTTTAATGGAACTGCACTTGTCCTGTGTTCCCAGGTGACTTGGGGGAGAGGAGGGTGTTGCTGTGTGGGGACAAGGAATTTACTTCATAAATAAAATCACTGTTGGAAAGATTATCTTTAAAATGGCCTTACCTATGTTACTAATAACACCTGAGTTTATTTAAAAGTGAACCTTAAAAAAAAAGCCTACCTTTGTACCACTGATGCTATTTCCCTTTTGGGTTTCACAGCCTAGATCAGCTTGTCCTAAAGTGTGGGGCCTGACCCCTTAGGGGGAGGGTGGGTGGACAGACTTCCCAATCATTCTGTAGAGTTTCAGCTTTCATTTTAAAAAAGGAAAAAAACCTTTATCTGCATTCAGAAATTGTACTGCTGTTATCTATACCAGTATGATTAAAGAGTTCCAGCCCTGCAGTGCGGGTGCAATTATGCTGGTAAATCGGGTGCTTTATATTAGTATCGCTATTCCTGTAGGAAAGAGGAATAAACTATACTGGGATAAGGCAATCTAGATAGTGTGCATTCAAGTGTTGTAAAGGAGCTAGCTGAAGAACTCTCTGAACTGTAAAAGTTAACTTCCAGTAAGTCAGGGAAAACTGGGGAAGTTCCGGAAGACTGGAAGAAAGCTAATGTTGTGTCGGTATTTTAAAACGGTAAACAGGATGGCCTGGGTAATTATAGGCCTGTCAATCTGACATCAATCCTGAGCACAGTGGAATGGCTGACATGGGACTTGATTAACAAAGAATGAAAGGAGAGAAATATAATTAATGCCAATCAGTGTGGGTTTATGGAAAATAGATTGTGTCAGACTAACTAGATATCTTTTTTTGATCAGATTACAAGTTTGGTTGATGAAGGTTGTTGATGTAATAGACTTCTGTAAGGCATTAGACTTAGTACTGAATGCCGGTTTGATTAGGAAAGTAGAATAATACAAAATCAACATGCCTTCCATTAAATGGATTAAAAACTGGCTAACTGATAGGTCTCAAAATGTAACTGTAAACTGAGAATCATCATTGAGTTGGCGTGTTGCTAGTGGGATCCCATAGGTATTGGTTCTAGGTCCTATACTATTTAACATTTTTATCAATTACCTTGAAGAAAACATAACATTATTACTTATAAAGTTTGCAGATGATACGAAGATCGAGGTAGTGGTAAATAATGAAGAGGACAGGTCACTGATACAAAGGGATCTGAATTGTTTGGCAAGCTGTGCACAGGCAAACATGCGTTTTTAATATGGCCAAATGTAAAGTCCTACATCTAGGAGCAAAGAATGAGGCCATACTTACAGGCTGGGGAACTCTATCTTGGGAAACAGCAACTCAGAAAGGGACTTGGGGGTTGAGGTGGATCATCAGCTGAACATGACTCCCAGTGCAGTGCTGTTGCCAAAAGGGCTAATGCTGTCCTTGGATATATAAATAGGGGAATCGTGAGGAAGGAGATTATTTTACCTCTGTATTTGGCACTGGTGCAACTGCTGCTAGAATACTGTGTCCAGGTCTGGTGCCCACAATTCCAGAAGAATGTTGATAAAGTGGAGAGGAGACATGAGAGTGATTAAAGGAGTGGAAAACATGCCTTATAATGAAAGGTTCAAAGAGCTCAAGCTGCCTAGTTTAACAAAGAGAAGGTTAAGGGGTGGCTTGATCACAGTTTATAACGGGGAACAAATATTTAACAATGGGCCCTTCAGTCTAGCAAATAAAGGTATAGCAAGATCCAGTGGCTGGAAGTTGAAGCTGGATAAATTCAGATTAGAAATAAGGCACACATTTTTAGCAGAAAAGGTAATTAACCATTGAACAATTTTACCAAGGGCTTTGGTGGATTCTTCATCCCTGGAATTTTTTAAAGAAGATTGGATGTTTTACCAAAAGAGACTTGAATTAATTCCTGTTTGAACTAGAGTGTAAGCCTAAGGCCAGAAAGGACCATTGTGATCATGTAGTCTGATCTCCTGTATAACACACGCCATAGAACTTTCCCAACATAATTCCTAGTGGTCAGAGTAGGAGATTAGACTGGGTGATCACTAGGTCCCTTCTGGATTTATAATCTATGAATGAATAACTGTATCCACACTTGTTGTTGTACCAATTTAACTATTTCAGTAGAAAAATCACACTCCTAACCAGAATAGTTATACAAACCAAACCTGTGTGTAGAAAAGGCCTAAGTCTCTAGCTGTTGTGGTTGCAAAGCAAAACTTGAAAACACGATTAAACTGTAACTGATGCAGTGTTGTGTGTCTGAGTTTGCAGAGAGCCTGAAACAGTATCTTTGAGGTGTGAACTGACTTGACTCATTCATTTCAGTGCATGGTATAAAAATATCAATGATGATACTTTAAATAGCAACATTGGGTATGTCTTTACTGAAGTGAAGACCTGCTCCATCGACTCGGAAGTCAATTTAGTAAAAGCATCTCCACAAAAAGATGTAGCACTGCGTCGACGGGTACGCATTTCCTGTCAGTGCAGTGTAACGGAGATGGCGTGCAGAACGAACTTTAGGAAGTCGATGAATTTGCTGGTAAGTATAGACCCAGGCCATTGTTGACTATTTCACTGCTCATCCAAGCATGTAACAAAGGAGAGGGCATATCATACTGTGGAGAACTACACAATGGACTCTGAGTGACTAATCATTCCATGTGAACCTTTAACAACACATAGTGGATGTTGCTGGGAAATGGGGTTGGTTTCTTCTTCCACCTTGGCAGGGGGGAGCCCTGAACTTCCAATATTAGGAAAGCACTGGCTTAGCTATTGAAACAATGGTCCTGACTCAGAAAATGCTGCACGGATGGGTAAAGTTCCTCACTTGTGTGAATAGTTGCAGGTTCAAGGCCTAGACTGATCAATCTCATGTCTGTTGATTATCTTTCTCTCTCTCTCTGGCTCCCCTACACTAAAGCACTGAGGTAGCATTTAATTATTTTTAATTCATTCTCACTGACATTTATGTATGGCATTAAACCATAGTGTTGTTAGGTTTTGTTTTAAAAAGAGACTGGATTGAGGCTGTAACTCGGGCTTGTTTTCTGCATGGCAGGGCTTGGCGAAAGAATCAATCTGTATCCCCTCTGATTCCCTTTCTGCCAGTGGATTCAAAAATTAAGTAGCTCTAATTTTCTAAGTACCCATCAGTTTAATTCAACAGAATCAGTTGCAGACACCTGGAAGAAAATGTTAGATGCTGCCAACATCACTAATTTGGCTCCTTAAATGTGCAGACGACTCATCCTCCTAATTTATCTGTGTGTGTGTCACCCACTAGGAATGACTTGCCTATGGAAGATTGCCCATCTGGCTCCATTTGTCACACCACACAGTAGCTTGACAAATGCCAACCAGATGGAAGATTCTGCCCGGGGGTTCACACTTCACTTGTGAATCATACAGCTGAAAGCCATGATGCTCTTGCAACATCCATGGGAGGAAACAGGGTGAGCCCCAGAGGAGCCCACATATAGGGCTCCCTCTAGCTCAGCCATTAGCTTCCTTTAAGGGAAATTGCATGGTTGTTTTGATACATTCCCTCAACCACCATTCATATCCCTTTCCCTGGAGCAAAGGATGAGGCTGGCCCTTGAAGCCAGAGGATGATACTAGGAGGTCACAAGTCACTGCTCTGAGATGAGCACAGAACTCTGCCTCGAGGGGCAACAGCACCATGAACCGATCATAGAATCTGGAGCAGTAAATGAACTATGAGGTCTGTCCTTTGTCCGCTGCAGGCTTGTTCCCTGCACGATCTAGCAAATGTTTTGTGGTGTCTACTCTCAAAGCAGCAGGGCCACATCAGCTGGATGATTTATCTGGAAGGCTATTCTAGAATCGCAAACTTCCAAGGTTAGGAATTTCTCCTTTACTATTTGTATCCCTTCACTCCTAGCTTTGTCTTCTGAAGCCGCTGGAAACCTTCCTCTCTTCCCTCGATGTTTCTTGCAGTGGTTTGGCACTTCTAGCCTGAACCCTGAAGTGCAAAAGTGAATCTCGAAGGAGAAATCGTTTTTTAAGACCAGAAGGGATTGTTCTAATTATCTGCTCTGACCTCCTGAATAGACTTTCATATGTGGAGGGAATTATTCTTTTCCACTGTGTAAGTAAACCAGTTCATCATACAGCTGGGGAGCCAGCTTGGCTTAGTGGCTAGCATACTGACCCTAGCTGTAGGAGTTCTAGGTTCCATGCCTTTCTTTGCTGCTGAGTGACCTTGAACAAATCAGTTCTGTGCCTTGGTTTCCCCATCTGTAAAGAGGGATCATATTACTGCTGCCCTTTGTAAAGGACTTTGCAATCTACTGATGAAAAGTGCTGTGTAAGAGCTAGATATTATATGTGGGTGCTTTCTGGGGTGGCTGTTTGCTTACTTTATGCAACTTGCCGGAGTTTCCTTAGCAAAGCCATAGATCTGTTCTTCCTTCATTCCTGTCCCTATTGCTGAAAGGAACTGCTGGACCTTTTTTTTCTTAAGAATGGTTGGTTTTTCTCAGCTCATGATAAAATTCACACCATGGAGGCGGAAGGCTCCAACACACACCAATGGTCAGGACTCTTGAAATGTCCAGAATGAGTTAACATACTGAATCCACGATTTACCCGTCCACGATTTACTGATTACATCTTGCCATGTGTTTCAGCCCTCAGCTAGTCCTGTATTATCTGTGGGATGCTGTAACGGTACACAGTGCTTTCCAAACACACACACACAGTCTCTGGTTGTAAGAATTTTCAGCCTATCTGGCTAGGCAAATGGAATATGCAGAGAAACAAGTCAAGGACACGCTGGTGGCTGAATAATGTCTGCATGACCATCGGTGCTTGTCTTTATCAAAGGCATGAGTTCTGAGGAGGAGGGACAGAACAGTGTGTGTGATGGATTAGTTTTATGGAGAGAGGACAGCATGAAGCAAAAAGAGGAAGGGATGACTGCGGGGCCTGGGATGAGAACAGAGATGTAGACAGGAGTGAAATGGTGGAGATTGTTGAAATGCAATGGCAGAGAGCTTGAACTTGGAATGGAAGGAGACAAGCTACTACCAAAGGGATTTGGAGAGGGATGCTATGTGGACTCTGAACTGCACCAGAGGAAGATTTAGGGCTAGTCTACACTAGAAACGCTACTGCAGCTGCACCACTGAAGGGGATCTGGTGAAGATGCTTTATGCTGATGGGAGAGAGCTCTCCTGTCGGCATAATAAAACCACCTCCATCAGAGGTGGTCGCTATGTCGGTGGGAGAATTCCCGCCACCATAGTGCTGTTGTCCACACTGGTGCTTAGGTCCATGTAACTTACGTAGCTCAGGGGATGGCCTATTCACACCCCTGAGCGATATAAGTTATACCGACATAACTTGTTGTGTAGAAAAGCCCTTAGAAAGCCAGACAACATACACAATCTGATACTTGAACAACACCCAGGAAATCTTTGCCTTCTTTTGCAAGCCATCTCTCATTTCCTCTTCTAGGAGTACCTCAGAGTTGTAAACCTTGCTGCCCAGTGTGTCAGGACTTGGGATAATTTAAACATAGCTTTTCTCTTCCCCTGGTTCATGCCACAGTGACACTTCAGAGAACTGGTTGATGCAGACAGGCCTTTATGACAGGAAACTGGTTGCCAGTCAATGGGCTTTTCTTGGAATGCAAATAAAAAAAGAAATTCTCACAGCAGTTGCTGGAGAAAATTGACACTGAAGGGTAATTTCCCCCCATTGTGTGTCAGGGCAATAAAAACTTTAAGACGACGTACATATTTGTAGCCAAGTTACCTTCCACACAGCTCTCAGTTCCTGTGCAATGAGCTGAGTACAGCCCAACAGCAAAGACACTAACTAGCCTAGTGAAGAGTTTGTGTACTTTTAAACATAAGAAGCAGCCAGTATCCAAAATGCATCTTGACTGTTGCAATAGAGCTGGTTGAAATAGTTTTGCTGAAAAGTGTTTTTGACCCCCCCCAAAAAGAGGGGGCTTTTCGATTACAATGGGAATATTTGTGAAAGTTTAGTCTTGGTCAACATTTTTCATCTTTTTAAGAAAAGTTTTGAGTCAAGTTTTTGTTTCATTTTGAAAAACCTTTTTTTTTCTGTTTCTTGGTTTTCACTTTTAAGGGTTGAGGCTTTGCGTTTTCCCGATTTCAAACTTTTCCGCCCCCTACTGGAATAAGTGGAAAAAAGCAAGAGAAAGTGAGGAAAAAAATAAACAAAATCCTCATGAAATCCTTAAAATATATACATAGATAAACAAATAAATAAAAATTCAAACAAAAAAACTAATTTTTTTCCCCCAAAATTTTTAATTTAGTTTGTAATTTTTGTGAAATAAACAAACAAAACCATGACAAATTTTGGAAAAAATAAAAAATGTTTCATTTGCATTTTTTTTTTGTTGAGAATGGAATGATATTTTCCAACCAGCCCTAGTTATTATTAAAAATATTATAAAAAGTGGGGAGGGGAATGGCACAGCCTCTCAAACTGTACAGTATACTGTTAAAGCTATACCAGCGAAGCCATCTTACAGGTCTGCATGCCAAGTTTTGCCAGCCTACCTATGTTGGTGGGGGAGAGGGGGTGAAAAAATCACACCCTTGACTGACATAGCTATGACGGCAAACCCTGCCCCACTCCGTGTAGATGCACCTTTACCAGCAGAGCCCCCAAGTGGAGACGCAGTTTATACCGGCATAAAAACTCTTGCTGGTGCAGATTATGTTGTTTAGGGGGTGGTTTAACTATACAGGCAAAAAGCTCTTCTTATGCTGGTATAAACTATGTCTCCCCCCCGGGGCCTCTACTGGTAGAGCAATACCAGCCGAGCTGTAGCGTCAAAGCCTTTCTGGTGTAGACTAGTTCCTAGGCAGACATCCCCTAGCATGGATGCAGTGAGGTTGGATTAGAAGTGCTATATGTCAGTATAGTTTATTCCCCTGGATTTATGGGGATAAGCTATACTGGTGTTAGTATCTTTATAGTGGTGTAACTGAGCCCGCAATGGGGGTTGGGAGGGTTTAGCCCTGCCAGAATGATTAAAACAGTGCAATTGTTGTGTGCAGACAAGGCCTACGGCGCCTCAGTGCCACTGACTTTCAGTGAGATTCAGGGCCCGGCTCCACGAAGGGATTTAGCCTCTGAGTCCCAATTTTGGGCACTGCTGCCATCCACAAAGCACCACCCAGCTGCTCTCTATCCCCTGTGGTGAGTGGTGGAAAGCCCCTGTTCGAAGCTCTTCTTATGCGGGGGATGGCAGAGGCATGGAACCAGGCTCCCCCACATCCCAGGGGAATGTGCTGACCCCTGAGTGCAAGGTTATGAGGGAGGCCTCGTCCACCACCGACGCCTAGCTGTGGATTGGAAGCAGAGAGAGGCCCCTCGCTTCTGCCCTGATCTCCCTGAGTGGGGCAGGGCTTAGGACACCCTCCCCCTCTCATCAGCATCTCCCATTAGCCAGCTTCATTGACTCCTTGCCTAGTGGCTTCTGCAGATCCCGTTCTCGGGTGTTTCTCTCCCCATTCATGGCACAGGCAGCCTGGGTGCGTAATTCAGGCTCTGTGAATTCCAGGGGTTCTCAAGGCGCATAAAAGTTAGACATTGCTCTCTGCCTGAGTCCTTTTGTGGCCCTTGGCCCAGGCCCCTAAGTACCGAGCTGGCTTTTGAAAATGCCTTTAGGTTCCTAAGTGCTTTTGAAAACTTTACCCACCAGGCATTAGCTGCTCTAAAACCCCTAGGAGGAATTCAATCCAGCTCCATGACCCCCCAAAAGAAGAAAGGCCATTAAGCCCCTTCTTTAGCAATCAGGTTTTCAATTTCTTTCAGACTGTCTGATCGCGCCTTCCCTCTCTGGCTGCTGTCGGCTTACCTTCAGTGTGTTCTTCTGGTCGTCCTTTAAATCTGGGGAAGGGGAACGGCTGCAGCCCGCTGCCGGCTATTTCGCATTTGACTGCTGCAGGCTGCACTTCCAGCTGGTAAGTTTTGTTGCTTCCTGTTATTGTCTCTTTGCCTTGTTCCTGCGGAGGTGGCGCATCTTTGCAGGACACACACACGCAGCGTCGAACGTTTCAGGAGCTCTCTGATGTTATAGGAACAACTGCTGTAGTGGATGAATGCTCCTACCTTCTCTGCCATTCTGCTGCTACCTGTTCCCCCCTGCTGCTGCCACTATGAGCTGCCAACATGCCACTTGCTTTTTGCCTCAGCAGGCATGGAGGAATGCCATATTATGCAGTCACCCCCAACAGTTTTGTGTGCGTGTATACAGAGAGAAAGGAAACAGAATTGTTATGTGCTCAGAGATGCTGACGTGGCTTGGGGCCTGATACCGCGCGTGGATTTAAACTGCAGGGGTGGGTGTCTGGCCATTCTAGAGTGCACATCCCATCCTGGCCTGACAAAACGGGAGGGTACAAGTTCTGTATCTTCTCATGTCAGCCATATGGTCTAGTGGAAAGGTTGCTGGCTGGGGGGTTTTCAGCACAGCTGGGTTCTATGCCTAGTTCTTCTGCGTAACCTTGGGCAAGTCAGTCCACCTCTCTGTGTCTCCTCCTATCCTCTGTTTCGTTTGTAAGCTTCTGGGGGCAGGACTGTCTTTAACTATGTGTTTGTACAGCGCCTAGCACAGTGGGGGCCCAGTTGTGGTTTCCAGATGCAGTTGCCTAATGGTGAGGTGGATGTATCTGTACTGGAAGGAGGCTCTCTCTCTCTCTCCCTAATTTGACTTCTTATTTCCTACAGCCTCTGAGGAAATCCTGCATGTAGCCCCAGCAATTTGAATAAGGGGCCCATTTGCTAAATCAAACAATCTCCCTCCCCCGCACCACTTGAAAGAGTGGAGTCCCATGATATAGCCTGGAGGATAGCAGCAGTAAATAAAGGCTCAGACAGCAGTGACTGAAGGCCCTTTTGTAGAAGGGAGAGGCACCAAGATGTGGTCACAACTAGGCTTTTTTAAAAAGACATAAAAATCAGGCTGGAATCTGGTTTGATTTCTTGGGTGGCTGGCTTTTTAGAGGATGTTCTGGTCAGAGAGGATGCTCTCTTGGTTTTTTCTCCTATTGACTCTGTTCCAGAATAGAATAATTATCATACAATGTGACTAAAGGCAAATCACTTCTCCTTCAGAGCATGGGCCTGATTCTTCTCTCCTATGTATGTGGGGCCTGGTTCTCTGATTGTGCAATGTGTTATACCACTGAGTGGAACACACTACTCAATCAGAAGAGTAGCATTTCACACCCCCTTTGCACTGACGTAAATGAATATACAAGTTTCAAAGCAAGAGAGAATCAGTTGCTGGATTTTACACCAGTTAACTCCTTTGATTTCACTGGCATCAATCCTGATCTTCATCGTCTGTGAGATGAGAAGGTGTGTTCTCGGTTGCAGAATTCACCGAGGCAGGATATTGGAGGGAAACATTGCAACCGGACTTAAAAGGCTACATCCTTCTACAACTCATGATATTTACAATCAAGCAGGCCAACATATGAGGAATTTAGTCACAGACATCTGGTGTTAGCTGATTGCCATGGGGACATGAAGAAATATCCCCTGACCGCTTACTCTTCTTTGTACAGTATTGCATGACTGATTTGGTGCATTATACGAGAGGGACTCATCATCTATAAGATGGATAGAGAGCTGGCTTAGATCACTGGGCTCAACGGGTAGTGATCAATGGCTTGATGTCTAGTTGGCAGCCGGTAACAAGCGGAGTGCCTGAGGGGTTGGTGCTGGGGCCAGTTTTGTTCAACATCTTCATTAACGATCTGGAGGATGGGGTGGATTGCACCCTCAGCAAGTTTGCAGATGACACTAAGCTGAGGGGAGTGGTAGATACACTGGAGGGTAGGGATAGGATACAGAGTGACCTAGACAAATTGGAAGATTGGGCTAAAAGAAATCTGATGAGGTTCAACAAGGACAAGTGCAGAGTCCTGCACTTAGGATGGAAGAATCCCATGCACAGCTACAGACTGGGGACTAACTGGCTAGGCAGCAGTTCTGCAGAAAAGAACCTGGGCATTACGGTGGACAAGAAGCTGGATATGAGTCAACAGTGTGCCCTGGTTGCCAAGAAGGCTAACGGCATATTGGGCTGCATTAGTGGGAGCATTGCCAGCAGATCGAGGGAAGTGATTATTCCCCTCTATTCAGCATTGGTGATGCCTCATTTGTAGCATTGTGTCCAGTTTTCCCCCCGCCCCCCCGACAGAAAGGATGTGGACAAATTGGAGAGAGTCCAGTGGAGAGCAACAAAAATGATTAGGGGGCTGGAGCACAAGACTTATGAGGAGAGGTTGAAGGAACAGGGCTTGTTTAGTCTGCAGAAGAGAAGAGTGAGGGGGGATTTGATAGCAGCCTTTAAGTACCTGAAGGGGGGTTCCAGGGAGGATGGAGCTAGGCTGTTCTCAGTGATCAGTAGATGACAGAACTGGGAGCAATGGTCTCCAGTTGCAGTGTGGGAGGTCTAGGTTGGATATTAGGAAAAACTTTTTCCCTAGGAGGGTGGTGAAGCACTGGAATGGGTTACCTAGGGAGGTGGTGGAATCTCCATCCTTAGAGGTTTAAAGGCCCGGCTTGACAAAGCCCTGGCTGGGATGATTTAGTTGGGGTTGGTCCTGCTTTGAGCAGGGGGTTGGACTAGATACCTCCTGAGGTTCCTTCCAACCCTCATCTTCTATGATTCTAGATCTTCTAAAGCATCTGGCATTGGCTGTTGCTGGGGGAAAGGTAGTGACATTGATGGCCCAACAGTCTGATCTCACATAGCAAATCTCATGCTCTTGTGATGCCATTGAGGAGAGACGCAGACACTGGTAGAATCCAAAAGTTCTTTGTCTCTTTGCCCAGCTTGTCAATCCTTTGAGTGATTCTCTTGCGCCTGAGGTGCCTGCACTGAGCTACTGCTCTGGTACGGTACCCATGTGTCTCTCCTACTGCTCTTAATAGCAGCCCACTTCTGCAAGATCTCTTCCTCAGGGATGTGCTGCCGCAGGCTGTTTCGGTATTCGGCTCTAGTGAACGGAGAGACGAGCAGGTGTTCCATCATGTCCCTCCATCCCAGAGTTATCTTAAAGTGGCATCACTTTCCTGAAAGCCTGCATGTATTTTCTCTTTGCAGCAAATTGGACTCGCGAAGCAAGCTCCCTACCAGTCAGCGTCTGTTGCATGCCTTTAAGATGTGTGCACGCTGAGGAATTTGAAATGCTGAAGGGCCTCTGAGGCCCATGAAAATAACTGCTTGTTTCACGTGGTGGTTTTGTAAAAAGTGATGCACAGCCGTGGTGGGACAAAGGCTGCTGTCGGATGGAAGCTGGTGTAACAAAGGGTGTACCCATGTGGGAATCAGCTGGTGTGAAAAAGGTGCTTAATGTGCCCATCATGGTGGCAGGAGGGGGGTCAGATAAGCTCGAACAGCTGCTTTATCTTGAACCCCCCAGCTGCTGACTTTTCCTTGTTTCCTTTCTTCCCCTCAGCTAACCACACTCCTTCCTAGCCCAGCATAAGCCTTATCTTGCTGGATCCAGATTCTGGACTCACGCCGGTGTATATCTGGAATAATTGCATTAACTTCAGGGGTAACTCCACTGGTGCCCTCCAGGGAGTTATCTGTTACACTGGCATAGGTAGAGGTGAATCATAAACTGGAAAGGAACATTGTTGGCTTTTGAATTTTCATGGGCAGATTCTTTTTGTTGTGTGTGTGTAAATGTGGAATAATTCCATTGGATTTACATCTGTACAACTGAGATCGGAATCTGAGCTTGTGTGCTACGTCTCTTACATACACATGCTGAGGTGCCACCTATGAAAAAAACATCACCTCTTTGGGCAGCTTCAAGATATTCCTTGGTGGTTTTCCATCCACGTTTCCCATCTCACCTCGGTTGAGATCAAACCTGGGGTGGTTCTCCAGGAGCCTGGTGCGTGAATGCATCTCACACACACTGAAGATAATCCAGAAGTGGCTGATTTCCTCATTCGATTCCAGCAATAGCGATAAAGGAAGAGAAGGGAGCTTTTCTCCGGATTAATGACCAGCAGAGAGCATGATGGAGCCTGGCACAGAAGAGGACAGTTAAGTTTCAAGCCAGTCATTAATTTGCACCTAATTCCTTGCTCCTCAATCTTGATTACTTATATATACTTCAAAGATGTCGGTGGCACTGTGTCGTTTGACATTATCCATCACGGTGTGGACTAGACATTCAGAGCGAATCATTCCCCATTCCCATCCGCCAGTGGATCTGTGCTGTTTAGTTCATAATTGGAACACAACTTGCCGCTTGTATCTTTGAAAGATTATGAAAAGTGGCCTCTATGTAAATTGTGAATGCCTTTGTTACATCTATTTTAAAATATGCCCCATAAATTTTACGGAGCATGTAAATATATATATTGGCTTTCTCACATAGGTGAATCAGTCTTATTCTGCTCTGAAACGGGCTTTATGAGGCTGCTCGGATTAGAATCCATGCTGAATTCAGCAACTGGGGCTATGTTTAAGTTTTATCTTTTAAATTTTTTAAAAAGACAAGAATGTACGTGGTGTGTGTGTGTATACACATATAATAGTCAGTGCTTCCATCTATTATTCATAAGCCTAGAAATTCAATGGACTATGCCAATCTAGTTTGTCTGGGCTGCTTGTCAGCCCATTTCTTATTAAATATGGTACATTTTAAAAATGTCATCATTTTACACAACTGAGAATCCGCTTGATTAATGTGTTTTCTAGGGAGTTTTAAATGCTTGAATTGGTTGAGAAAAGTCCACTAATACTTAATGGGGCATAACATTGCCCTTTGTGCCTCAGCATGTCTGAGATGTGGAGTGGCATCTGATCGGAGAGACATAAAGGGTTATATTCTTAACGTTACAGGGGATAAAATGTAAATGAATTAATGGAACGAATTTCCTTCACAGTACTCTAAGTGCAGTATTTTCTTTTCAGGTCAGCAAACATTATGAGAACCTTGTCATCTCTCCGTTTCCAATGAAACATGTGCCTTTTTCCCAAATGGTGATAAACAGACTAGTAATTTTTTTCCTCACTGATCTTGTGTCTCAAGGGTTTTTTTAACAATTTGTTTTGGTTGAAGGGCGGGGGAAGGAAATAGGGGGTAGATTTAGAAGATGTGACTTAAAAGGACAGGAGTTAATCAGAGTTCATGTGCAAGCCATAGCTAGTCAAAAAAGCATCACTGCTCTTTCTGGGGGAATAAATGTCTTCCATGTAATTCAACTATCTTAGTTTTTTCAGAGAGATTCTATGGAACTCATGTCTTGGGATGACTTATAATTTGTGCAGCATCTTTTCTGCCAAGAGCATTGAGAAATGCAATGCAGGGTGAAATAATGCAATTAAAGAGTCAGGATATTCTAAGGCACTTTGCTCTTAGCCTAACTTAGCTCTCACTGATGTCTGTGGAAGTGGGGGGAGGGCAGGGTCGGTGAAGTAATTATCATTTATTGGACCAACTTCTGTTTTTGACAGTTGTTTTGGGTTTCTCTGGTGATTTTCAGGTAGGTTTCCTGATTTTTTTTTCTCTCAGTGGTGATTTCTTGTTTGAGATGGTCTTTACTGCACCTCACGTACTCCAGAAAGTGGTTCCTTGGTTTTTCGGAAATCCTTCTGCAGAGCTGTTCAACATACAGTAGAACCTCAGAGTTACCAACACCTTTGTTTTGAACTGACCAGCCAGTCACACACCTCATTGGGAGCCAAAAGGACACAATCAGGCAGCTGCTGAGAAAAGAAAAGAAAAGAAAAAAAAAAAAAAGCAAATCCAGTACAGTACTGTGTTAAACGTAAGCTACTAAAAAAATAAAGGGAAAGCAGCATTTTTCTTCTGCATAGTAGGTTTCAAAGCTGTATTAAGTCAATGTTCAGTTGTAGACTTCGGAAAGAACAACCCTAACGTTTTGTTCAGAGTTATGAACATTTCAGAATTACGAACAACCTCCATTCCTGAGGTGTTCATAACTCTGATGTTCTACTGTATTCAGAGCTGTATGTATAGTCAGAGGGCTCTGGATGGTGAGACCTCCAGGGATGATGTTTTTCCTGCATTTGCTTAGGAAGTAGAGTTGCTGTTGTTTTTTTATTCTCTTTGCTCATGTTATGGAGTTTCCGCTTCATGTGGCAAAATTCAATATCTTCCATTGTTGTATGAAGCATTGTCGGCATGTTGGTCCCAGGCTATTCGAGAGAGAAGGTGGGTGATGTGATATCTTCTATTGGACCAAAGATATCACTTCACCCACCTTGTCTCTCTCATCTGGGACTCACATGGCTACAACAATCTTCCATACAACTGATGTGGATGGAGTTTTACCACTGACTTCAGTGGGAGCAGAATTAGGCCTTTTGAAATTCTTGAACATCCATAAGGGACTAGATCCTATGCTGCTTGAGGTTGTCAAAGGTGCAGGATTGGGACCAATAAGGGGGAGGAAGATTGCAATATTGGCAAGGGAGAGAGGGGGGGTTTCAAGAGGGGTTTTAAATGGCGGGTGCTAAACTGGAGGGAGTGGAGCGGAGATGCAAGGTCTGAGGAGTCAGCTAGAACAGGTCGAAGCAGGGGCAGAAATTGACCGTGTAGTCTAGTATCTAGGAGAACTGAATTCCCAGCCCTGCTTTCCTACTCACTGCATGGGGAGAGGCTGGGGAGTTGCGGAAGAAGCAAACCACTCCTCTCTCCTACCACCCACTTTACGAGTAACGCTGATGGGCTCAGGGGAGAGTTCCCTCAGGTTGGAGATATGGTGGCCGCAGTAAGTGCCGTCGCAGGGGATGGATCCTTGTGGAGGATGCTGGAATGCTAGGATTACACGTTGAGGCTCTAGAGTTTGTGTGTTAGCAGCTTGGCCCCCTGCTTGCATTTCTGAGCCTGTGGTGTCCCACGAAGCTAGGCCTCTTCTGAAACCTGACCCTGTTTCTAGTTTCACTCCTCATTCTACAGCACAGAGCCTTGGCGGGAGGAGGAATTGAAGCAGACGCCTGGACAATACACCTCCCCCTCACACCCGAAGGAGGATGTGGTGGTCCCTGACAAATTGCATGTTAGCAATGGTGCCAGGGTGACAGATCTGGAGGAGGGTGGAAATCATTCACTTGTGCACAGTGCAGGCAGCCGCAGTGCAGACCTCTGCGACCCAGCCCTGATCAGGAAAGGGTCACCGTTAGGAGGAGAGGACATAATTGCATCTCCAACCCCATGTGTTCCTTGGTCTCCAACTGAGGATGCTGAGAAGGGATTGGCCAATGCCTCTTTGATGTGGGCCTCCATCAACTGGAATGAGGCTATACATTCGTTTCATGCAGGTCATCAAATAGGTCACAACTGATAGGCCCATTGATCTGTGCTGTATTCATTCTTGTGTTCTAGACTGAGTGGCTGTGTAGCTCCGTTAACAAGTCCCTGAGCCATCCTATCCTTGGGCCTACCACCTCTTCGTTGTTGCTAAGGGCCAGATTGTCAAAAGAGCTGAGCACCCCATAGGCCTGGTTCTTATTTACACTGGGGTCCCTATAGATTGCTTTGGCAGTTACAGTGTAACCAGAATTTATTCCCCCGTTAAGGCCCCTTTATATGGCCAGAATGGTCTTAAAGGAGTCTTAATGTAATGTGAATCAGGTTCAACATCTCCCACTGCATCCCACTTATAGCTGGACTTTCCCCAATGCACTCAGTGTGCAGAGGTTATGGGGTTTTGTTTTCTAAAACACAGCTGCTTATTTTGGTATCGAAATGGGAGCAGAGCCCTTTCGGAAAATATGCCCCTTAACATCCAGGGCACGAGCCAAGACTTCCTCCACCCCAACATGGGTTTGAAACAAGTTACTGGTGCATATTTTGTTCCTTTAGAAACACAAAGCTTCAAGGGGCCAGTTCTTTTATCTCCTCCGTTATCAATGGAAATTTTTTCAGACCACACTATTCTCATTAGATTCAGAGAATCAATACCTCGATCTATCATAAAGAGTTTAAGAGTAATACGGGGGAGGCTAGCTTTCTTGGTTCTGACTTTAGTACCCTGCAATTTGATTTAGTGTGGATATTATTTCCCAATGGAGAAGGAAGTTGTTTACGTTGGAAAAATCATAAGCGATGGAATATTGAGAATCGATCAATCATTGCCACGGTGCATTTGCACGGACACATCACGGGGATGCAGGGATAATTACAAAATGCAACATTTAGATAGAGTTGGTTAGAGAAGTGTTTTGTTTGAGCACTAGCAGACAAAGAAGGGAGAGTCCAGCCATAGCAATTGCCTCATCTTTCCAAGAAGGGGGCGAAGGTATTCTGCTTTTGTCTTTCAAATATGCTATTGCAGTCAGAAAAATGAGTGTGTAAAAATGGCGCCTTCTTACTGATTGTATTCTCAGTGACTGGTGTAAATTAGATGCAGCTTCTTTGACTCCCAGAGAGTTACTTAGAATGTACCCTGTTGTCACTGAGAGTGGAATTTGGCTTAATGTATCTTCTGGTCTTGTTTGCTTATCTTGATGACTCATATAAATCCAAGAGATTACATTTATTTGGTCTTTAATGGAACTGCTCGTGTAAGGGCCTTATCCTAAATTTGTAGCCTTTAAGTCTCTGATGCAGTTACAGACTTAGTGCGCTGGCTTATCTTGGGGGCCCTTCACCTCTCTCACAAAGAGCTGGCCAGAAAATGTCTCCCCTCATCAGTGGAAAATCTTGACTTTTGTTGAAAACCTATTTTTTGGTCTAAAACCTGAAAAATTATTTTGACTAAATTGTTCAATTTTCAGATGTTCAGTTTTGCAACAAAAAAAGGAAAATTGAGGAAAGCAGATACCTTCTGTGAAAATGTTCATTTGATCCAAAACCTGATTTTCTGTTGGGGAAGTGTCCCATTATTACCCTAGTGTGTTCGGTTTGAATACAGGGGTGCATTTGGTCACAGGAGGTAATAATTTTGATGGATCATTTTTGGCCCAGGCCTACTTACCACAGTGATTAAGGTGCAACTGGCCAGCGTCATCAAATGCAAAAGGGCAAGACAAAACCAAGCTGTAAAACTTTTGTTTGCACCCATGACAGCCCTGGAGCCCCGGCACATCACACGAAAAGAAACCAGTTAAGCACAAGGCAGGAGATATGCTGTGATGAGCTGAAAAGATGAGATGGCAGCCGTTGGGATACTGTTAAGCTTTTATGGTGATGCGCAAAAACTAAACAATACATCAGCAAATGCAAGGATCTCACTGAACTTGCCCTGGGGACATGAATTGTGTCTGTCTTTACTAGGATTATAATGGGTGAGGAAGAGGATGCAAGAACAATTCACTTCCTCACCCACCAATGTGGAGAGTTCAACCCCACCTACCTGGGCATCAGAGCTACCGTCCCATGTTAGTGACAGCAGCAGTCCAAGTCCTCAAGAAAACTGGTCTGGTCAGCCAGAATTCCTCCTTCCTGCCGCAACGGTCTCTTGCCTGTCCCAGAGCGCTGTGCTTCCTAGAGAGGAAGCTGTCTGAGTTTCTTTTCTCGTCCCAGGGTGAAGATGCCTGGGGGAAAAGCTTTTCTAGCTGAACTTGCATTTGACGCTATTACCAGCAGAACGTTCTCCGGGAAGGCCCCTTTTCTTGGGACAGTTCTAACTCCACGTCCCCAAGGACTGAAACAGCCTGAATTCATTGTCTCTTTAGGCAAGCTACAAAGCTCGTCTGGGAGTGAGAATTGGCAAAGGGCTGAGGCAGCCGAGGGTGGAACTGGTCTGGTGGTGAAGGGCGTGGACGAGAGGGGTTGAGTTGTAATGGCCATCTGACAAACGAGGGCTGGTAAGATGACAGGAAGAGGTGCTGATGCTTTGCTTGACATTTACTTTGCATCTCCTGTGTGCTTGTGTCTCTAAATGTGTTTCAAGGGCGCCTGGAGCTGTGAATAGGAGCCTGTGGCAGTGGAGTTTGTGTAAAATTGTAGTCTGAAATAAATAGTCTTTCCTCCTTGCACTCATGCTGAGACTAAGTGTACTGATGTCCATGCCTCATATCCACTCTCCTAGGAGGTGGACTCAGCAGTTTTGCCTGAGCGAGTACTCTCAGAGCAGGGCATAATTGTTTGATGGAGATTGGTGAATGGGGAGTCAGGACATTAGACTAGAGGGAGCTTGCTCCATTATGGCAATTCTCCCACAGGTCGCTGTTTCTGTCTGTAATTCCACACTCCTGAGGAAGAGAGTAGACCTGGTTCTTTGTTGCCCTGCTTCTTGTGCAGTCATTTATGCCACAGCGCACTGAGTATAAAATACTACCCAGCCGGAATGGTGGCATTTTGCATCCGCTTTGCATGGGCATAAATAACTACGCAAGGTGCAGGACAGTGAGGAATAAGGCACCGTGTGCTTTTCCAAAGCTTGTGTAGTAGGCTCTTTGTTGGCCCAATAAGGGCTATTGCCTATTTGTTGCTTCCGGCATGGTACATCTTACATGCAGACCATCAACCTCATCTTGTCAAGGCAGCTCAGTATACCATGCTCGTTGATTTCAATGGGAGTGGATGGTGCTGACCCTTTAGAGGAGGTCCTCCATAGCTTGCAGGATCAGGCCCTCTTATTAGCAAGCATGCTCGTAAAACAGCAGCACCTTCCTCTGCTGTTTGTCCAGGCTTTAAAGGACCATCTTTTGGGAGATGTTGATGTGGAGGCTGTTGATGATATGTCCCTCTGAGCAGCCCCTCTGATGGGCCGATACACAGAACGGTGTTAATGCTAGTCCAGGAGAACTTTGTGTCCTGCTGTTCTGGCAAGAAAGCACTGAGTGCACCAGGCAAGGTGAGACAGGTTGTGGAAGACTAAGAACATAAGAATGGCCATACTCAATCAGGACAATGGTCTATCCCAGAGGTCGGCAACCTTTTGTTAGTGCCAAGTTTTCATTCCCCCCTCCCAGATCCACCTCTTCTCCCCCCCTTGACCCTCTCTTACGTGATATGGGCCCAGCGCCCTGGCCAGGAGCCGTTCCCAGCCCCAAGCAGCGCTGCGTGGTGACCGCTCCCCCCTCCCAGCTCTGCCCCTCTCCCTTGTGACGTGGGCCCAGCGTGAGTGCCGCTCAAAATCAACCCCTGGTCTATCCACTATCTGGTCTTCTGACAGTGGCTGGTGCCAGATGTTTCCAAGGGAGTGAACAGAACAGAGCAATTTATCGAGTGATCCACCCTCTGCCATCCGGTCCTAGAATCTGGCAGTCAGAGGTTTAGGAACACCCGGAGTTATGGGGGTGCATCCCTGACCATCTTTGCTAATACCCACTGATGGACCTAACCTCCATGAACTTATCTAATTCTTTTTTTAACCCAGTTATACTTTTGGCCTTCCCAACATCCCCTGACAACAAGTACCATGGGTTGATTGTGTGTTGTGTGAGGAAGTACTTCCTTGTGTTTGTTTTAAACCTGCTGCCTGTTAATTTCACTGGGTCAATTCAAAGGATGTGAATGTGTAGGCCTAAGAACGAAAGAGCGGCCTCGGCCCACCATTGGAATAGAATAGTAGAATACGTTGATAGGGAGACACTCACCCTTGAATACCTAGTTCAAATGCAGCCCCGGGTGATAGTGAACAAAATTCACGGACATCTGACAGCTGTCTGGTGTAATGAATGGAAGGAGTTGGTGGGTCTTAGTGTGGTGGATACATCGCAAAAACTAATCATGTTGACACACAAGTGTGAGCATGTTCAACAGCTGTAGCCCTGGGGGTCAGGACTCTTGGGTTTATATTCTTGGCTCTGCCACTGACTGACTGCCTGAGCTTCCCTAGCTCAGCCTAATCTATCTGTGCCTCAATTAACCCATCTCCAAAATCAATATACCACCTACTGACCATTTGGGGCCGATGGGTTTTCATTCATTCATGTTTGTGAAGCAACTTGAGATCCCCTGAAGGCATGAGATAAGTGCAATGTTGGGTAACGGGCCCCTGTGTTGGTGGCCTCAGCTGAGAGACCGAGGACTGAATGATCATGGAGACTGACCTACCCTTTCATCCCGGGTCTGGATCAGGAATGAGGCAAAGTGGTGGGCTACTTGTGTGAGAAATGTGCACTCCGGAGGCCTATGCCATGTCTGTTTTGTGGGTCATTTAAAAATCCCTTCAGTCTCCAGGGATGTAACTAAATTTGATGAGTGCCGGCTTGTGGCAGAAATGATCTCAATAAATAAATAAATAAATACAAAACAGAGAACACCCCCTCCCCCACCGCCCAGATTTTAAACTCTCCAATAAAGGTTACACTCACAAGCCTCAAGGCAAATGATATTCCGTTTGCAAGATCCTGCAGCAGTCTGAGTGTCCTCTGTGGATTTCACAGGCAAAAGGACATCCAGGCATCTGGGTGCTGCTCTGAAAGATGGCCACATGATAAATGAACTGTTGCCGCCCCAACGAGCTCTTGCCAGCCTTACAAGTAAAATCCCTTTTGTTTCAGCCACCCGAGCTTTTTGAAAAATAATCTGACATCGTGGCTCAGATTACCAGACTCCCTCGGTTTTACTGAGTGTATCTTTCTTAGTACAGGGAACTGCTCGCTCTGGCCCCAGTTCAGCAAAGCACTTATGAAAGTGCGTGAGTGTGTGCTTACTTAAGTCCTACTGGTTTCAGAACTTAAAGTTAAGCACTTGTTTAAGTGCTGTTCTGAATAAGGTTTTTTCTAAGAATTGGGGCCTCCATTTTCCATGGGATATCGAGGCATTACTGAGGAGAAACCTCTTCCAACATACGATCAGGATTTAATTCTAAACCCATGATGTCCATAAGAACAATAGTGCAATTTGATGCTCTGTGCGTGGAGCAATAGTCTCCTTTAGTCTTAATGATAGTAAACTTGAGTGAATGTACAGGGTTCCGATGTGACCCCTTTGATGGGGTCGTCATAGCATCTCCCTCCAATACTGCAGCCAAGACCTGGTGTTATCACTCTCAAATAGTTCCTCAGGAGCACAGGACATTGACACGATCACTACATCAGGCAACGTTCAAGTGTTTGCCAATGCTCTCCATGTTCACATTTGGGGTCATTCCTCAGCTTCCACTTGGTCATATTGTCACCAGTCTTTGCTACCCCAGCTCTCATCAGACTTGGAGTCCACCAGTGTTTTTATTTGAGGTTAGTGACTTGAGGGAGTTGTTGTGAAGGAACTAGGTTCTCCAACTTCATCGGCATTTCCCACCATTTTGAGTTTTCTATTGGTATTGTGAAGTAAGAGATTTTTGGAGGCAAAGTTCTTTCTGAACTGAAGCTTCTTAGCTTGTGGAATGTATGTATGCAGGGGAGGTATTGGATGATGCACCGGTTTTTGTCTCTCTTTTTTACGGAAAATATTCAGCGTTACTGATGGTGGTGCAGTCCCCTGAGACAGTATAGTGACAGTGTAGGAGTTGGTTTCAAAGTCTCAGTGATGATCCTACAAGGTTGATTGAGTTCAATATCAGTTTTGTGTGCATAACTCAAGCATGACCATACAGGGGTGCTCTGAAATTGAGTAACTGGTGAGACTGGTTTTGGGGGCCAACCCCCCATTTTGTATAGACAAATTTCTGGAGTATGCAATTCCTGGAGTTCAATTTCTTTTTCAGCTTCTTGATGTGCTCTTTGAATGTCAGCATTTGGTCTAATGTGACCAAAGGTACACCAGATGTTTATAATGCTCAAGGATTGTACCATCCCATGATATGTGGAGTTTTTGCTTGATCTGATGGTGTTTCAGGCGGAAGGTGCACACTTGTGTCTCAGAAACCATGAGTGATTTCCATGTATTTTCCTCGGGAGCCAGTTAAAATGTATTTTCCTTGGGAGCCAGTTAAAATGCGCTCAGTGTCCTCAAATCTTTCTGATGGAGTGTCAATGCAAAGATCATCTGCATAAATGAGTCTTTGCACATTGGGAAATTCTGGGTGGTCATTCATGTAGAAATTAAACAGCAAGCATGATAGCATTGAACCTTTGGGCAAGACCATATTGCTATTTCTTGAAATTCTTGCCAATTTCAGCACAAGTGCATAATGGTTCACAGTGTTGTAAGATCAACAAACTCAGCCCCTGAAATTCTGCAGGTTTCAAAGCCATCTTTAAGGGGTTAAAGGAGTGGGGGAAGTTACTGCTGGTGAAAAATCCTAGCCTATTGGATTGGGATTGATGGGCAGAGATCATAGGATCAAAATGAGAGAATCAGAAAGGGATAGGAAACAGAAAACACTGGATAACTCCCACTGCTTTGAGAAAGAGTCCGAGGATGTAGTGGATGCTGCCTAGAGGTGCTCTGTGCCACATACATACATGGACAAAGGAACAGAAAAAGGCCCAAAATTGCTGAGAATCCCTTTCCCCTGCCCATCCAGCTTCCTTCTTCTGGACTGGTGGATGGCCATCTTGGCCAGACCCAGAGAGAGATTGACAAGGAGGTCTCAGGACTTTGTGAGGCCATGGACGGAGAGTGTGTAGACGAGCAATTGCAGGAAAAAGTGCAGCCAGAATCTCAATAAGAGGTTCTGGAAAAGGAGAAAGATGGGCAGCAACCTGGTACACTACAGGTGGAGGTGTGCCAATGTCCTGGCCTGATGATTCTGGAGAGGGTAGTTCCTTACCCACAGAACAGGGTCAGTGCAAGATTTCTTCATTGTGCTACCATCTGACATGGAGGGGAGCAAGTAGAGGAAGCCTAAGGGGCAGTTTCCAGCCTACAGTGTCAGAGGTCCCTGGTTCATATCCTGGGGAAGCCGTGGCGGATAAAGTGAAAATTATACTGATGTTCGGCCCGATCACTTACCGCACTACTGGGACATGTTCTGGTGCTGAGGGCGGTAAAGAACCTATATAGCACAGCTAGCGTGGACATGCCCACGCAAGCTGGAATCACAACTTCCAGCTGAAATGTAGATGTACCGATCGGCTGCATTCTTTGGATAGCCTCCACCTCAGTAAAAGGGGTGTCAGTGTTCTCATGGACAGGCTAGCTAACGTAGTCAAAAGGGTGCAAAACAACAAAAGGGGAGGGTAAAAAGAGGGATGGCACAAGCACCCATTTGGCACAGAATCAGGAAGCTGAGAAAAAAAATAATCAAGGGCTACGAAGAGAATAAATTCTTTAGTTGCCTATACAATAATGGTGGGAGCCTGAGTAACAAAGAAGAGGAATTGGAATTGCTAATTTTTTAGCATAAATTGGATCTAGTCAGTGTCACTGAAACCTGCTGGGATGATTCACATGATTGGAATGTTAAAATCAATGGTTATAACCTACTTAGGAAAGATCGAGTGGGCAAAAGGGGATGCGGGGTGGCACTGTGTCAAAAATGACATTTACCAGTTTGAGTCACTGATGGCTTGGAAGAAAATAATCGTGAACGCTTTATGGATCAATGTCCTAACAGATAAAGCACAAGAATGGGACAGGTGTCTGCTACAGGCCACCGAATCACACTAGGAGACAGGATTGTGTTGTCTTGTGGAGCCGTAAGAAGGAGGCAGTCTGCACTCTCAGAAGGAAGGCTTCATTAGACCTAGAACAGAGTTACAGAAGACAAAGGAGAGCCATGTGTTCCTAGCAGCGTATCTGGTGAAGCTGACCCTGGACTGCTTCCCACCAGTTCTTCCTAGCCCAGTCCCGTTCTCTGAAACATGTGCTCTGCTTTTAAAGACACAGTACATACTCCTAATATCACCCCTTTCCAGTAAAAGAAATCCCAAACAATTTATCATGTCTACCAGCTACTTCTCTACAAACACCATAACATACTCCTCACAGGTAGCAGTGCTCCATGAGTCTTTCAAGTGCTCTGCTGTCTGTTAGATCTACAAGGCATCACGTCAGTCCTTGCTTTAGCTGAATCAGCAGCTTGCTCTGCTTGCTGGTTGGAAGGATCCTCTGTGGTTTTCTCAGTGCTTAGTCCTGTGGTTGTCTGTCAAGTACCTGCCTCCTTATTCCCCTCGTCTTCAGGAAGAAGTTGCAGATGTCTCCTGTTCCTCCAAAACGTATGTCCGTCAGGAATCTGTACTGCCTGAGATAGTGGAGTGACCTCACCAGTCACTACGGCCCTATGTACCCAGCAAGGACCATCATGAACCCACACAGCATCTGTGGGCTTCAAAGACTCCAATGCATTGAAGCCTCTGTTAAATTTTATCTTTTGTTTACACTTATCATGTTGCTTGTACACATCTAAGCCATTATTGCCATTAGGGATAACTACGAAGTTAGGGAGTCTTGTTCTCCACTGCCTGCCACATGGTTTCTCTGCAGCTGCCATTGGTGTTGTTCTCTAGTTCAGAATAGCCAAATGCGGATCTGCACCTGAGTGAGTGCCCTTTACTAAGTTGTTTTACAATTTTCATACCGTTCTCTACAAAACCATTGGAATGAGGATACCTGCTCAGAGTTATAGGCTTAAACCCATCTCCCTAGCAAATGTTTTAAATTCATGTCTATCAAACTGTGGGCCATTATCAGACATGATAACTTCAGGGATTCTATGCCTGGAAAATATGGATTTCATGGGCATTATAGCATTTTGGTGTCATATTTTCTAATAAAACAACCTGTGGGTAATGAGAATAATATCCTAACATTAAAACATAGTCTTTACCTGCATATGTAAATAAATCGACACCAAAGAAAAGGGCCTGGGGATTACAGTGGACAAGAAGCTGGATATGAGTCAACAGTGTGTCCTTGTAGCCAAGCAGGCTAATGGTATATTGGGCTGTATTACTAGGGAGCATTGCCAGCAGATCGCGGGAAGTGATTATTCCCCTCTATTCGGCACTGGTGAGGCCGCATTTGGAGTACTGTGTCCAGTTTTGAGCCTCCCACTACAAAAAGGATGTGGACAAGTTGGAGAGAGTCCAGCAGAGGGCAACAAAAATGATTAGGGGGCTGGAGCACAAGACTTATGAGGAGAGATTGAGGGAACAAGGCTTGTTTAGTCTGCAGAAGAGAAGAGTGAGGGGGGATTTGATATCAGCCTTTAACTACCTGAAAGGGGGTTCCAGGGAGGATGGAGCTAGGCTGTTCTCAATGGTAGCAGATGACAGAACAAGGAGCAATGGTCTCAAGTTGCAGTGGGGGAGGTCTAGGTTGGATACTAGGAAAACCTTTTTCACTAGGAGGGTGGTGAAGCACTGGAATGGGTTACCTAGGGAGGTGGGGGAACCTCCATCCTTAGAGGTTTTTAAAGCCCAGTTTGATAAAGTCCTGGCTGGGATGATTTAGTTGGGGTTGGTCCTGATTTGAGCAGGGGGTTGGACTAGATACCTCCTGAGGTCCCTTCCAACCCTAATCTTCTATAATTCTATGATTCTGACTTCAGACCATGGCCTTAACTGGTCATTGTTTATCAACATAGGCTCTTTTTTCTGTTTTATACTGGTGTTTTTGACATTTCACACATTTTAACAGTTTTCTCTATCTCATTGTTCATTTGTGGTCAATACAGTATCTGTCTCTTGGTATCTGTGTTTATGTTTCTCCATATCCAAGTGTCCTCCATGTGTTCTTGTGAGCATGTCGGCTTGTAACATCTTCGGCACAACTATTCTATTTCCTCTGCACAATGTGCCATCAATAACAGACCGTTCTCCTTTGAACTGTAAATATGGACCATGGTATGTATTGTCCTGGCCACCCTGTGGTACTAGCCTTTAATTACTCTGTAGCAGAGGTGGCCTAACCGTGGCTCCAAGCCACATGCGGCTCTTTTAACAGGTGTGGCTTGTGAAGCCCCCTACACCCCCTCCCCATTCTCCACCAACTAGACTGGGGTGGGGAGCTCGGAGCTTCTGCCCAGCAGTGGGGCAGAGGCTTCTACCCGGTGAGGAAGGGGGTCTTGGGGCTTCAGCCCCACAGGAGGCACCTGCTGGGGTTCGGGGCTTCATAAGGCATGGGGCTGAAGCCCTGGCAGGAACGCCCTGTGGGAGAGAAGTCCCCAGGCCCAGTAGTGGTGCCCCGGTTCTTGAACTTCTGAAGACCATTGTATGTGACTTGGAGGGCCAGTAAATTCGGCCATCTCTGCCCTGTAGTTTTATCATTAGCAATAGCCTCAGCAAATTAATTCCGCTTCCCTTCTTAGACAGGGCAATTCTTTTTTATCAGGGTGACACGCGTTATGTCTGACTCCACCTCTGTTTCCACTACAGTTTTATGATATACTCCGGACAATAGAACTGCCACCTCCAGCTCTTTTCCACATTTATGTACTGTTGTTAAATCATATAATTGCAGCTGAAAAAACCCAGTTGTATTCCGGTCCCTTTTTTGCAATTGATATCAGAGGCTCATGGTCTGTTTCTGCAACTGATGGTATTCCATAAATGAACACATGGGATTTTTTTACAGCCATGCGCCAGGTCTAAAGCTTCTTTTTCAATTTGGGTATGGTGGCATTCTGTCCGAGCCCTGGATGCCTATGCCACCGGTCTCCTATGGGGGGGAGGGGGGGTCACATTTTTATAGCATTGCTGGGCCTCTGCTTTCTTCGGAGGCATCAGTGGACTATTTGGTCTGTCTCCTCTCATCCAAATACCTTGTGGACTTTCTGAATCAATTGTTCTAAGTGACCAATCTTTGTCCACGTTAGCATCCCATGTTCACTGACTTTTCTTCCGCATGAGTGCATTTGTGCAGCCAAATGAGATGTAAATTTACCAACAAAATTAACCATTCCTATGAACCTCAGTAATCCCTCTTTATTTTCTGGGTGTGGCATATTTGTTATAGCTTGTGTTCTCCCAGGCTCAGTTCACCTTTCTCCTAAATTGGTAATTTCCCTGAGTAAGAATTGAAATTTTTGTTCGTTTAGCTTCTGGCCTTTTTCTCTAGCCCTGTCCAAAGCTCTTTTTAAGCTGTAATTATGTTCCTCTAAAGTGCTGCCCCAGATGAAAATCTCATGTATAGATATTGCTGAGCCTTCAGTTCCCTCAGATATTTGCTGCACAGTTCTATGAAAGGCTTCTGGAGCAGATTTTAGACCAACTAGTAATCTAGAAAGCAGTATCTTCCATATGGTATAATAGAAGTACACAGTTTGGGGCGCCTCACATCTGAGGGAATCTGCTGGAATCCGGATGATGCATCTAAAGTAAGAAAATACTTTGCACCAGCCATGTCCCAAAAAAATGTCTTCCCTGGTAGGTAGCTGTAAGTGGTCCCTTTTGATAAATTTGTTAAACTCCTTAGGATCTAGGCATAATCTCAATGTTTCATCCTTTCTCCCCGCCACTATTACTAATTACCTATTCTGTAGGCTTCTCAACCTTTCCAGTTATGTCTGTTGTTGCTAAACGATCTGGTTCTTTAAGCTTTTTTTTCTCATATTTAAAGGAATATTTCTAGGGGCATGTATGATAGGACAATTTGGCTCTGTTAGTTCACTTCTACAGTCAGTTACTAGTTTGCCTATGCCCTCAAAAACATCCTGATACTGTTCCTCTCTGCCTGTGTCCCTTATCTCCTCTACCATATTTTAGCCCCAGGGCTTCACATGTTTTTAACCCAATATAGGTGCTTTATTCCCTTTAACTATTACAAAGTTTATTAATTCTATTTTATATTTTACCTTCACTTTCTAATACATATTTACCTGTAGTAGGGATGAATTCCCCATTATAAGCTTTCAGTCTAACCTGTTTGCTCACCATGTTTCCTGGTTTTTCTTTAACTGTCTGACACTAACATCTGAAACGCATTTATCTGAGGGCTAGTGTCCAGTTTGTAGGTTATAAGAATCCCATTGGTCCCTAAGGAAATTGTCTATTCATCTGTTCCTTCCACTTCAGACACAGTTCCTAGACAGAACTCCTCCTCTGCGCTGCTATCTGTGCTGTCTTCCTGAATTACTGCATCGGCATGTGTGCTTTGCTTCCTCTTCTGCAGTTGTTGATTCTGGTTGCAGACTTTGGCAAAATGACTGTATTTCTTACAAATATTGCAGCGCTTGAGAAAAGCTGGGCATTGTTGAGGACTGTGTTTGTGTCCACATCTTATGCAGTCCTGGAAGCTATCCCTTACAAACTCTTATGCTTTGCTTTTTTTCAGGCTTCTCTGTGGTTTTTGTTCTGTACTGACTTTCTGCTTCCCAGTTTTTTCCCCCTCTTGTCACTCTACCCAGAATGGCAGTGTCCTGTTTTCCTGCGGTTATTTGTTTTCTATTCAGAGCGATTTCTGCTGTCTGACAGTCTTACTGCTTTTCCAAAGCGAGATCCCTATCTTCCAGTCATCTTTTTTGCAGCGTTGGATCTCTGATTCCAATTCCAATTTGATCCCTTATGACTGCATCTGTTAACTGTTCATAGTTGCAGGTTTGGCTCATTAACTTCAGCTATGTTAGGAATTCTTCATAGGACTTGCCTGCCTTTTGTCTTCTAAGGTGAAATTTAGACCCCTCAAATGTTTCACTCTTTTCAGGTGTGCAGTACCCTTCACATTTCTGCAAAATTGTGTCAGCACTTGCTATCTCTGCCTGGCTTAGCTGCGTGCAATTAAAAATATCCACTGCATCAAGTCCTGCAATGTTTAAGAAGATTGCTCTTTCTGCTGCTCTTTCTCACCAAAGCCAGCTGCTTGCATATATGCCTATGTGTATCTCACAGCTCTGTCTGAACCTCTTCCAGGTGTCTGCCACATTACCCAAGAGTTTCAACTGCTTGGGGGGTTTTAGTTCCTCAGTCTCCAAGATGAATCCTTTACTCCTTCACCAGGGTCCTTGTTTCTCTGTCCTCTATTCTACCTCACTCTGGTACCACGTGTGGTCTTGTGGATTCATAAGAAGGAGGCATAGTTGGGACTCTTAGAAGTAAGGCTTTATTACAACTAAAACATAGCTACAGAAGACAAAGGACAGGCATGTGCTTCTTGCAATGTAACTAGTGAAGCTGACTCTGGACTACTTCCAGCTGGTTCTTTCTAGACCAATCCCTTTTAGGGACCAGTCCCCAACACCAATTTTCTTTTTGATATGTGCTCTGCTCTTAAAGGCAGAATACATGGTCCTATGAGGGATGACTGGCTCCTCACTTCCTTATGTGTAATGTGTAGCAGGAAAAAAAGCCGCATGATCATAGGAGACTTCAGTTAGAGTGACTTATGTTGGTGGCTTCATGCTCCCGGGACTAAAACAGCCTTAGAATTTCTAAACATTCTAGATGACAATTTGCTAACTCAGGAAGTGTTGCAGCCAACATGGGGGAATTCTATATTAGACCTTTTCTTGACAGATAAAGAGGAGCTGATCACAGAACTGAAAATGAATGGTAGCTTAGGTACAAGTGATGAGGATGTGATCGCGTTTATAATATGCAAAAGAATAAAGTCCAGACCAGTACTCTATATCGTTGATGTTTTAAAGGGCCGGTTTCACAAAGCTGAAACAATTATGAGCCAGATCATCTGGGAGGAAGAATTTAATCAGAAAAATGTGAATGATGATTGTATAGTGAGTAGTTCCAGAGGGGTAGCCGGGCATACCTGCGCTACATTGATGACATTTTCATCATCTGGACCCACGGGAAAGAGTCTCTCGAAGAATTCCACCAGGATTTCAATAATTTCCACCCCACTATCAACATCAGCCTGCACAAGACCAGTCTGCACAAGAAATCCACTTCCTGGACGCTACAATACAAATAAAGGATGGTCACATTAATACCACCCTATATCGAAAACCAACTGACTGCAATACATATCTTCATGCCTGCAGCTTCCATCCTGGACACATTACACGATCCATTGTCTATAGCCAAGCCTTAAGATACAACCGGATTTGCTCCGATCCCTCAGACAGAGCCAAACACCTACAGGATCTCCATAAAACATTCTTAAAACTACAATACCCACCTGGAGAGGTAAAGAAACAAATTGACAGAGCCAGACGGGTACCCAGAAGTCACCTACTACAGGACAGACCCAACAAAGAAAACAACAGAACACCACTGGCCATCACCTACAGCCCCCAGCTAAAATCTCTCCAACACATCATTAAGGATCTACAAACTATCCTAGCAGATGATCCCTCACTCGCTCAAGCCGAGGGAGGCAGGCCTATCCTTGCTTACAGACATCCCCCCCAACCTGAAGCAAATACTCACCAGCAACCATACACCATACAAGAAGAACACTAACCCAGGGAACCTATCCCTGCAACAAACCCCATTGCCAGCTCTGCCCACACATCAACTCTAGTGACACCATCACAGGTCCTAACCACATCAGCCACACCATCAGGAGCTCATTCACCTGCACATCTACTAATGTGATATATGCCATCATGTGCCAGCAATGCCCCTCTGCCACGTACATTGGCCAAACCGGACTGTCACTACGCAAAAGAATAAATGGACACAAATCGATATAAAAAATGGTAACATCCATAAACCAGTTGGAGAGCACTTCAATTTCTCAGGACACTCTGTAGCTGAATTGAAAGTTGCCATACTTCTACAAAAAAAACTTCAAAAACAGACTTCAGCAAGAAACTGCAGAACTGGAACTCATATGCAAACTTGACACAATCAGACTGGGTCTGAATCGGGACTTGGAATGGTTCTCTCATTACAAGAAGTAATTGTCACTGTTCACACATTCTCACCTCCTAATCAATGGTTGTGAATAGGCTTCAACTACTCTAACTGAATGGACTTTGCTTATACCTAACTTCCCCATTGTTGTTCCTTACCCTTAGATGTGTGTATATATATATATATATATATATATATACCTCCTATCTGATTTCTATCTCTTGCATCTGACGAAGTGGGTTACAGCCCATGAAAGCTTATGCCTGCAGAAATTAAATGTGTTAGTCTTTAAAGTGCTACAGGACTCTCGTTGCTTTTGCTGTATAGTGAATAGATCATTGTATAGTTTAAGAGCACTTTACTAGATGCCTAAAAAGCCACAATCCTGCAGGATGAAGGCCATACTGGTTAAAAAAACTAACCTGGTTTAAAAAGAAAGTGAAGGGAAGTGTGTGTATGTATATACCATAGAAACGTAGCACTGAAAAGGACCTTGATAGGTCATTTATCCAGTCCCCTGCACTGAGACAGGACTAAATATTATCTAGACCAGGGATGGCTAACCATTCAGAGACGAAGAGCCAAAAAATAGCTATACATAACGCAAAGAGCCACATTTACCTTACCCTCCACCTAAGTTCTCGTATCTCTTACCCTCCACTAAAAGTTCTCCGTGATCCCTCAATTTCGGGGGCAGCTTGTCAATTTCACTTGTCAGTTTCCTCTTGTCCCTTACCCTCCACATTCCTCTGGTCTCTTACCCTCCTCATTTGTGTGAGCAAAGAGCCGCATGGGCTTGGCTCGCGAGCCCCAGATTGGCCACCCCTGATCTAGACCATCCTTGACAGCTGTTTGTGTAACCTGTTCTTAAAAACCTCCAATGATGCAGATTCCACAACCTCTCCAGATGATTTGTTCCAGTGCTTACCTACCCTTATCGTTAGGAAGTTTTTCCTAATATCTACACTAAATTTCCTTGCTGCAATTTAAGCATATTTCTTCTTGTCCTGTGCTCAATGGATAAAGAGAACAATTTATCACCCTCCTCTTTATAACAACCTTTTACAGACTTGAAGTCTTTTATCATGTCCCCCATCAGTCTTCTCTTCTCCAGATTAAACACACCCAATTTTTTCAATCTCTCTCATAGGTCGTGTTCTCTAGACCTTTAATAATTTTTGTTGCTCTCCCCTGGAATTTTTCCAATTTATCCACATCATTCCTGAAGTGTGGTGCCTACAACTGGACACAATACTCCAGTTGAGGCCTAATCAGCGTAGAGTAGAGTGGAGGAATTACTTCCTCTGTCTTGCTTACAACACTCCTGCTAATACATCTCAGAATGATGTTTGCTTTTTTGCAACTGTTTCACGGTGTTGACTCTCGTTATCGTGTGATCCACTATAACTAGAGCCCTGCGCGGATGCAGATATGTGGATCCACATCCGATCTGCAATCGCAGGAATAAACTTTCACTCGACCCGCAATCCGCTCCCCCTCTTTTAGATTTATCCGCATCTGCACATCAGCTGTTTGGGAGCCAGCAGCCTTCCATGAGCTGTTGAGCCCCTGCCAGCCCAAACAGCTAATGAGCCCCCCACCTAACAGCTGATCAGCCCCGCCCTTCCGCCTAACAGCTGAGGAGCCCTTCAAGCTGCCCCTCCCTCCTAACAGCTGATCAGCCCTGCCTCCCACCTAACAGCTGAGGAGCTGCTGAGCCCTGCCACCAGCCTAACAGCTGTGACCACCCAACCGCGATCCGCAAGAAATGGTCTGCAGGTATCCACGAATGTGCAGGACTCTAACTATAACTCCCAGATCCTTTTCTGCAGTCCTCCCTCCTAAGCAGTCGGGTCCCATTTTGTATTTGTGCAAATTGACTCATCCTTCGTAGGTGGAGTCCTTTTGCATTGGCGCTTATTGAATTTCATTCTGTTTGTTTCAGACCATTTCTCCGGTTTGTGCAGATCATTTTGAATTCTAATCCTTCCTCTGAAGTGCTTGCAACTCCTCCCAGCGTGGTATTGTCCTCAAGCTTCATAAGCGTAATCTCTGTGCCATCATCCGAATCATTTATAAATATATTGAATAGAACTGGACCCAGGACAGATTGCTGTGGGACACCACTCGATCTGGCCTTCCAGCTTGACTGGGAAACATTGATAACTACTCTCTGAGTATGGTTTTCCAATCAATTTTGCACCCACTTCATAATAGGTTCTTCTAGGCTGTATTTCCCTCGTTTGCTTATGAGAAGCTCACGTGAGAAAGTGTCAAAAGCCTTACTGAAGTCAAGATATACCACATCAGCTGCTTTCCCTTATCCGCAAGACTTGTTACCCTGTCAGAGAAGTATATTAGACTGGTTTGACATGGTTTGTTCTTGACAAATCCATGTCAACTGTTACTTATCTTATTATCTTCTAGGTGCTTCTAAATTGATTGATTTGCTTCATTATCTTTCTGGGTTAAGCAGAGAGGTGTACATGTACTGGTCTAAATACATCAACGTTAACTGTCCAGGGAGCTCCTTAGCCACCTCTTTTAAAACTGTGGGATGCAAGTTACCTGGAGCCGTTGATTTAAAATGTCCATCTTTAGTAGCAGCTGCTTAGCATCCTCCTGAGATACTAGTAGAATGGAAAAAGTGTTATATTGATGAGACTACACCGCCTTTTTTTATGTACATATACAGTAGAACCTCAGAGTTATGAACACCTTGGCTTGGGAACAGAGGTTGTTCATAACTCTGAAATGTTTGTAACTCTGAACAAACCGTTAGGGTTGTTCTCTCAAAAGTTTACAACTGATCAGTGACTTCATACAGCTTTGAAACTTTACTATGCAGAAAAAAATGCTGCTTTTAACCATCTTAATTTAAATGAAACAAGCACAGAAACAATTTCCTTACCTTGTCAAAAAAATTCTTAAACTTTCCCTTTATATTTTAGTAGTTTACATTTAACAAAGTACTGTATTTCAATGTTAGTAACTTCTCTTGCTGCTTTTTTAGTGTTTGTTATCTATGAAAAAAAAACGCCAACACAAAAGCCCACCGATTTAAATATCCATTCAAATAGCACTGAAAAAGAAAAATGCTGCAGCAAAACTTAACAGCACTAGTATCCAAACTTAACACTCCTGCTTAAGTACTGCAAGAAAAACTATGTAGACTTGAAAAAATCTTTAATGGTACTATGCTTGTGGTTGCTAACATGCTTTTTTGCTGCCAATGTGCATAGCTCTTGAAGCGTCATTAGGGTTCATCGACGTGGCTTCAGGTTGTGGTTCAAGACATTGAAGACAGGTAGCGAAGCCCTCTTCTGCCGGCATGTGTGGGATCTTCTTGGGGCTCTGCCCCTCCTTCTTGTCACTGTCAATACCACAGTCCAATCGTGCTGTTTCTCATACCAGTTCAATTATCTCAAGGTTTTTGCAGGGCACTTGCTATGATCGGTGTGAGTTACCAGGTAGACACGGTACACCCGATTTGCAGATCAATAAGGTTTAACGCGCAAGGATTTCTTAGATAGTTAGTTCAATACAAAGCCAAAAATTAACTACGACATATCCATACTCACTAGACCCAAGAAGTTATGTGTTCACTCCAGAGGCTGGATACAGGAGCAACTGTCTTCAGGAACCCCTCCAGGTGATCAGGCCAGCAGCATCTCCTGCAGAATCAGGTGGCAATGAAGCGCGCTCCCTTGCCTGGGTGGTGGCTTTTTATACCCGCCCCTTTTTTTTTTTTTACACAATCTCCATTCATTCATTTAACTTAGGTGACGTTTTCATGTCCTTCACTTTCTCTATCCTTCATTGTTAGTAATAACTAATATTCATGTTCTCACCCTGATAAATTGGAGCAAAACAACATCTGGCAGTGGGAGAGGAGATGGGAAAAACTCACCCCAGATGGTGGGAAACATCACCCCTTAACATAAAATGTATAAACTCATGTCCTGGTTCATTTTTATCTATGTGCAGCTGCAAACGAACAAGCCATGTGCTGCGTTGTATCAAACCCACATTAGTTGTTATTTGCTATGTGCAAAAACTGAGGCACCACAAGGTTACTCAGCAATCTATTGGTCTCTGCTGTGGTAGGGTGGCCTTCGTGCTCCCGTGGGCCGAGCGCTTTTTCAGTGTGGTGGGCACAAAATGGCCGCCCGGGGCTCCCACCAGTCTTAAGATGGCGGCCGTCTCACTTCTGCCCCGTCTTCCTTCAGGCCTTCGCCGGCCGAGCAGTGCCCTCGGGACCTTAGGTTCTAAGGTCGGGGTAGGGGGTGTCCGAGCCCGCCCTCTTCTTCGGACACCAGCCCAGAGACCCTGGCTGACAGCAGTGGCTGGCTGCTGCTATAAGGCACTGTGTAAGTCTTCTCTCTGGGCTGCTTCCCTACCCTGGTCCCTGTTGGGGCTAAGTGGCCACTCCAACGAGCAAGCCCGTGCTTTCCTCTGGCTCCTGCCACTCATAGTTCTCGTTCTCTTTCTCTCTAAACTCCAAGAGCACCCTGCCTGCCTGGCAGGGAGCTTTTATCTGCTCCCAGGCAGCCCTTAATTGGTCTCAGCTGATCCTGGCCTCAGCTGACACTAATTGGTCTCAGCTGACCCTGGCCTCAGCTGGTCCTAATCAGCCTGAGGGAAACCTTGGGTAGCTGCTAGGGGAACAGGGCCTTGGCCATTCTTAGGCTAACATAGCGTCCTTCTACTACCTTCCGGTAGCCCCGGTCACATTGCCAAATATAAAGAGCAATCAGGCTGCTGAAGCGCTAGGCCTCAAACAATGGGCAAGCAACCTCATCTGTGGTCAAGCAATTTGGTCAAGCAATTCAGGCCAGGCTGGACCTCCAAAAATGGCCATTCCTCCTACTCCTCCTACTCCTACTGTTGCTCTTCAGGAAAATGTAGTTGGTTTATTTCCGTCTGATCACCGTTTTCTGAATCTTCCATCTTCAGTCAGTAGATTTTCAAGGGCAGGGTGAGATGGAGCATTACCCATCAGTAGCACAGCTCGGATTGGTAAAGATTTTGAGGTAAGGTAGTCTTTCACAAGTGGAACAAAGTGTTTACAGAACCAGCTGGAGAATGTGCCTTTATCAATCCAAGTACTGCGCTGGCTGCAGTAATGGCCAGGAAGAATTGACGTCGTGGTGTTTGCAAAGCGGTGAGGTTTCACACTTTTGTGAAGGAACACCAGTGGGAGACGGAAATCCCCACTTGCGTTAGCGGTACCATCAGCATGACCCGATCTTTACTGGATTTGAAAATTTTCACCGATTTTTCTGAACTGTCTGTTAGAGTCTTGTTTGGAAGCAGGTGCCAGTACAGGCCCGTCTCATCGCAATTAAACACTTGATCACAGGTAAGTGCATGCTGTTCAATAAATTATTTGAAAGTGCTTTTAAATTCACCAGTGGCATTCAAGACAGCAATCTGAGACTCCTCTTGTATCCCCAACTACCATATTCCATGCCGATATTTGAACCGACAGAGCCATCCTATGCTTGCTTTAAAATGATCCTCATCTTTGTCTGGATACATTTCTTGGTAGAGTAACTTTGCCTTTTCTGTAACCACCATATCGCTTATAGGAGTGCCTTTTGATCTCTGTTGTGCAAACCACAGATGCATTGCCTTATCAAAATCATCATCAGCAGCTTTGCGTACAACACGCCTGCTTCTTACTATTCTGCTGTCTTTGGCTTTTTTTGCAAATTGCTTTATTTTTTCCTGGCTTTTCCGAATATTGATGATGGTTGATTTCCCAACACCATATTCTACTACTATGTTGCTGAGGCTAACACCTTTGTCGAGTTTTTTTTTTAATATGTCTAGCTTTGTGTCAATTTAAAGCATGACATGTTTGCACTTCCCATTGCTTGCCATTTTTCTTAGCCATATGGTATTTGCTTTTTAATGCGGTGTTTGGTTCACTAGTCAGTTAGTAACTCTGTTGTTTGTATCTCCGAGGTTCTACTGTATATAAAAGACAGAAAGGGAATGTTGATAATAATAAATATAAATCAGAAGCTAGGAATTGTACAAAAATTATAAAGAAAGCATAAAGACACAAGGAGAAATCAATGGCCAGAAGAGACAGGATTGGTCTACACTGCCGGCAAAATTCGGTGGCAGTCGACGGGTGATACGCAAACCACGTAGAGTAGCTTGCATATCTCCCGTCGACTTCCTAACTTCTACTTAGCACAGCATCCCCACTATGCTGTGCCGATGGGAAATGCCCTCCCATCGACACAGCGTTAATCTTTTTATGGGGGTGGATTAACACTGTCGACTTCTGGATTGATTGAGCGGGTCTCCACTGCCACTCAATCGATCCCGCAGAATCGTTCCAGCGGCGCCAACCGTGCCACCGTGAATGTAAACATGCCCTTAGAAAATAAGGAGTTTTAAAAGTATATCTGAACAAAAACAATCCTGACAATGGTGTTTGTCCATTATTAGCTGGAAACAGTAGATTATCAGTAATAATGCAGAAAAGGCCGAAGTGTTCAGTAAATAGTTTTGTTTTGTATGTAGGGGAAAAAACAGGTGACATAGTCTCATCACATCATGATGATCGGTCTTTCTGTTCCACTAGGATCTCAGGAGGATGTTAAACAGCAGCTGTGAAACTGAAACTTTTCAAAATCAGCAGGTCCAGTTATATTTAAATGTTTTTGAAAGACCTAACTGAGGAGTTTGTTGGGCCATTAATGTGGATTTTCAATACATCTTGGAATGCTAGGGAAGTTACAGAAGACTGGAGAAAGCGAACATTGTGCCAATTTTTAAAAAGGGTAAATGGGATGCCCCGAATAATTATACGCCTGTCAGTCTCAGGCAAGATAATAGAGCAGTTGATATGTGGCTTGATTAATACAGAATTAAAAGAGGACAATATAATTAAGGCCAATCAACACAAGGTTATGAAAAATAGATCCTGTCAAACTAACTTTGATATCTTGTTTTGATGAGATTACAAGTGTGGTTGATAAAGGTAGTAGTGTTGATGTGATATACTTAGACTTCTGTAAGGTGTTTGACATGGTGCCATGTGACATTTTGATTAAAAAATCTACAAAAATATAAAATTAACATGGCACACATTAAATGGATAAAATCTGGCTAACTGATAGGTCTCAAAATGTAATTGTAAACAGAAAATCATCGTTGAATGGGTACGTTTCTAATGGAGCCCTGCAGAGATTGGTTCTTGGACCTACATTGTTTAATGTTTTTATCAGTGATCTAGAAGAAAACATAAAATTATCCCTGATGAAGTTTGCAAATGACAGAGTCTAGATGTCTCGAGAGATCTGCAGCCTTCGTATCCGGCAGGCCAGTCACCCTGCGGTTCTTCCGATCATCACAAACCTAGCTATCTATGTTTCTAATGATCGAGTTCCCCATTACTATTACCTGTCTTCTCCTAGTAACTGGAGTTCCTTCCCCCATAGAGGTATCTTCAGTGTCCGAGGATACCGTGACATCATCTGGAAGGAGGGTCCCAACTATGGGAGTGTTTCCCTTCACTCCAGTTTGATGTTCTCCTTCCCTGACACTTTCATCCCCCTCAGCAGTACAGAGGCTGTTATACTGGGAGCGGGACCGTTCTACTGTGCCCCGGAAAGTCTCGTCTATGTACCTCTCTGTCTCCCTTAGCTCCTCCAGTTCAGCCGCCCTGGTCTCCAAAGCCAACATGCGGTCCTTGAGGGCCAAGAGCTCCTTGCACCGAATGCACACATACACCATTCACCCATAGGGCAGGTCATAATACATGTTGCATTCAGTGCAATAAACTGGATAGCGCCCACGCTATTGCTGGACTTCTGCCTGCATTCTCTTTTTACTCCGCAGCTCTTTCTCTTATTGCTGTTTGTTTTTTATGGGGGTGGGCGGGCTATTGTCTTTAGTTTACAGAATGTTAATGAAGTGTATCTACCCTCCCAATCCCCCTCTAAATTCCCTCCCAAAACTTCCCTGTTAGCTGCCCCTGTTCACTAACTCCTCTGGTCGCTTGCGAGTGGGCTTTTTAAACCCTGGTTTTCCCTGAGTAGCCCTGCCCCTGGTTAAGAGTTGATGGGTGCTAAAGGGCTTGGGGCTCAAAGCCTCGTTAAGAAGCTCTCAGCCTTGCCTAGGAGGCCACTAGGATAGACTCAAGGACCTCAATCTATTTAGTGCAACAAAGAGAAGTTACAGAGTGACTTGATTACAGTCGATAAGTACCGACCTGGGAAACAAATATTCAGTAATGGACTCTTTAGTCTAGTAGAGAAAGGTATGCCATGTTCCAATAGTTGGAAGTTGAAGCTGGACAAATTCAGATGGGAAACAAGGCATATATTTTTAATAGTGAGTAATTTACCATTGAAACAACTTGGAGTCTCCATCACTGACCATTTTTAAATCGAGATTGGATGTTTTTCTAAAAGATGTGCTATAACTGTGTGTAAGGAGTAGTAGCTTGGACTTTTACTGTGAAGTACATGATTATACAAAAGGGGCTTAGAAAATGGGAATAGCTGAAGTGCTTTATGAACATCGCATGACACACCAGGGAGGTAGTTAAGTAGCATTGTCCCCGTTTTACAGATGAGGAACTGAGTCGTGGAGCGACTAAATGACTTGCCCTAGTTTACATGGGAAGTCTTGAGGTAGCACCAAGGAAGAGATGTGAAGTGATTTGCTCAAGATTAGAGCAGGAATCTGTCAGAACTGGGATCAGACTTCAGCAGTTGCATCCCAGTACTACTTTCAGACCACAGCCACCATCACCTGGTCACACTAATCTCCTTTGGCTATTATCAGCCTGGTCTGGATTTGTCCCACAGATTGAAGAGTGAAAGGCCTGTCTGCCATTACTGATCCCCTGAGCCCTATGGTCCCATTTACCTTGTCTGTCTGATTTTATCTTTTTCCTTTCCTGTGTTTTGGTAGCAATAAGTTTATCCATTTACTCTGCAGTGATGCCTACGTTTTGTTATGTTTGACTCTGCACAGAACTGGAGCTCCCCTGAAGAACTGCCATCTATTTAGAGGTTGAACCATTTCCCTTTGTTTTCTCCTGCAGTTGGCATGTCCTGTTTTTGAATAATTTATTAATAGTAAGGATATCTGGGGGTGCTGTAGAACATCAGCGCCTCTAAACCCTGGTGCAAGGAACCAGGGTAATTAATAACAACAAACTGGAAGAATCTGCTTTGCATTAATGTCATGTGGTCCATGAGTGTTGGTTTGCTTGAACTATGGGACTGGGTAGGTCAGCCCTGTCCTCTCTACCCACTAGTAAATCTGTGTGGCAGTTTCCTTAGCTAATTAAGCAATTGTGGCCTTTCCAGAAGAGAATGTCCCTGATTTTCCCTGTTAGATTGCGGATGTAGTATACGTACCTTGCGGTGAATCAATGCAAACTGTATTATGAGGCGTTAATGCAGTAACCGATTGCAGTACTCAGGAAAAATGTTCAGCCATGGCTGAGTGCTTTAAAAGCATCAGGATTTTTACATAACAGGTATATTAAGTGTACTTAGATTTCACTTTCCGTCATTTTAACCCTTGGGGACTGTCATCAGGCCACCTAGTAGAAGTAAAATGATAACGAGCCCGAGTGATCGATAAAAGAAAATGAAAAGAGTTTAGAAAACAGATGACAAAGAGGAGATGTGATAGAGGTCTATAAAATATGAATGCTCTGGAGAAAGTGAATAGGGACATGTTATTTGCCCCTTTACAATACACAAGAACTAGGGGTCACCCAATGAAATTAATGGGCAGCAGGTTTCAAACAAACATAAGGAAGTACTTCTTCACACAGTGCATAGTTGAACGGTGGAACTCATTGCCAGGGGATGCTGTGAAGGCCAAAAGTATAACTGGGTTAAAAATGAATTAGCTAAGTTCACAGGGGATAGGCTGATCGATGGCTGTTAGCCAAAATGGTCAAGGACACAACTCTATGCACCATGTGTCCCTAAACCATCAACTGCCGGAAGCTGGCACTGGACAACAGAGGATATATCACTTAAAATTGCCCCGTTCTGTTCACTCCCTCTGAAGCATTTGACACTGGCTGTTGTCAGAAGGCAGCATACTGGGCTAGATGGACCATTGGTCTGACCCAGTAATGCCATTCTTATAGTTAATATCTGTTAGTAAATATTAACCCTTTTAGTTTTATTTTTCTGGTATATTAAACTTATTTACATATGAACTTTTCTCCGCAAATTTTTATGGTGTTAGCAAAGAGTGTGTTTGAATTCTAAGGCCCAGAGTGTTGGTTTTTAACCGGTGGGTGACCTATATTCAGGTACTTAATGTGATTCAAATAATATTGAACTGTACTTCATTATGGCTGGTGCCTTTAATTCTGGGGAGTGTAGATGTCCAGAGAAAAGAATCCTCAAATTAGTAAAATATAAACAAAACTGGGTGATTGATAAGGAATATATGTTCTGGCAGAGGTTTTCTGTAATGGCCTGGGTGGTCAATAAGGGATCGTTGTTAGTGCAAATGGTTCTGTAAGGAATGAAACAAGTAATAATGACTGCATTAGGATTCCCTTTATCTTATCGATCGTGTAACCTAAAGAGACCATAAAAGAAATTCCATAAATAATGAGGTAAAACGAAATTGTCAAAACAGGACACATAGTGAAATTAATCGTGTGAAAGTGTTTTTCCTTCCCAAAAGGGGTTTCTTTGTTTCATACCCTATAAAGAGACAGATCAGGAGTACAAACTGCTGGCATTCCACCAGCTACAGAGAAGAGAGAAACAGAGGCCAACTCTTTCCATTATCATCCTTGATGTAAATTATCTGTTCTTTCTATATTCTGTATAGTGCTGTACTAATCTCTGATTGATAATCTTTGGTTAAATAATTTCACTGGAGCCTATTATTTGACAGTCTGAAATGGTTATTAAATTCAAACATGCAACATTATGTTCTTATGTACACAACACTAAACTGGAATCCAGGTAGCTGGGACAAAAACAGGATGAGAGACTTAAAAACACACAAATTTAACAAAATTCAACTAAGGGCAAGTCTACACTACAGAATTAAATCGACTTAAATTACGTCGACGTACATCCCAGTGCAGGAATTAAATCGGTTTTGCATGTCAACACTATGCTCCTTCCGCTGGTGGGGCGCCTCCTCACCAGAAGCTCTTGCACCGATTTACCTGTCAGTGTGGGACATTGTGGGGGCACTGACAGCTTCTCTTAGGAGCTGGGAGTTTGCTCAATCTTGGCCTCATTAAACATATTCAATAATCTACAGTTCAGAGAACTTTTTGTAAACTTTAGTTGGGAATCCGTCTGCACCAGGAGTCTTGCAGATCATCATATCTTTTATAGCTTGAGTCAGTTCCGTGATTTCTAAAGGGGCATTTAAAAGCTCTTCTGAGAGTCAGAGATCTGTGGTAGAGACAATCCATTATCTAGGGCATCTTTACTGACTCCCTCTTCAGCTAAATATAGTTTTGAATAAAATGGCTGAAATAGTTTATTAATATCTGACTGTGTTGTATATAATTTATTACTCCTATTGCAGATAGTAACAGTCTTATTTCTGTTAGTCTTTTGCTTAAGTCTGTGTGCCAAAAGCTTGCCAGCTCTCTCACCAGATGTCCAGTCATTTTGCTTTATTCTGTTTAAAGCAAACTCAGCCTTTTGGGACAGAAGTTTATTGATTTCATATCTTAGATTGATGAGGGTTCTTAGTGTCTCTGGGGAGGGGGTAGAAGCATAGTATGCATCCAAGGGCTTAATTTCCTTCACAAAGGTAGCAGTTTTGTGTTGTCTCCATTTTATTTTTTTTAAGTTGGCAGAAGAGAGGATACGGCCTCTGCTGAAGGCTTTAAAAGCTTCCCAAAGTGTGGCAGTTGATGAAGTCGTGGTGGATAGTTAATAATGATTAGGTATTTAAAATCCCCATTTTAACTGGGGGGAGCGTACCCTGCAGGCCTAAAAAATGTGTAGGACCATGGCCAAACATAACAATAATATCAATACCACAATCAGTGACAGAATTGATCAAGGCTTGTGAGACTAAGAAATAGTCCAATCTTGAATATGTTGAATGAGCTGCAGGAAAGAATATATATAGTCTCTGGCTGTAGGTTTACCCACTCTTCATGCATCTTGTAAATCTAAATCAGCCATGTGTGTTTGGAGGAGGAGATTTATCAAGGACGGGTTTTGTCTCTAGAGTTTTATTAAAGTTTACAGCCATAGACAGGGTGATGGTCCATGTTATTTACTCATTAAAAAAAAATTAGGAAAAAATTCGGGATCATCTGGATTTGGCCTGTAGTGATTGGTAAAGACGATTATAAAATTGCCCATTTCATCCTTGACGAGAGTAAATCTGCTCTTGTTGGACCTTGTGCTCAGAATATTAACATTCAGCTTTTTATGTGTTAGTATGGCAACGCCCCTCACTTTAGAATTAAAGCAGCTAGAAATAGAGAGGCCTGTCCAATCTCCGTTCAGTTTACAAGCTTCAAGGTCTGTCTGATGTGTCTCCTGGAGCAGGGCAATGTCAATATTCTCTTTTTATAAGCATTGAGTATATTTTTTTCTTTTAATGGGGTTATTAAAACCCTTTATATTCCAGGAGACACATATAGTTATCAGCGCCAGCATTGTTAAAATATACCTGATAAAATATAAAGTCACTTCGTGAATAAATGAGAAACCGCAATTTTTCTTGAGCAGCATACAGTTCTTGCCTATCTAAGGGAAAGTTATATAATCCAGGGGTAGGGCGTTTGCTTCCCGTTACATATTCTGCATGAGAAGGAAATTCCCAGCATGGGAGGGTAACAGGAGGGGGGCAGAAACAGGAATTAAATAAGTGAAAAAAACAAAATGGAAAAGATAGTGGAAAGAGAAATACACTTTAGTACCATACAATCAAAAAGAAGAATCTGTTTAAACTGTCAAAAAATACACACTTGACACCCAGAGTGGGTGGCCGGATTACGTTGATACTTGGAGATCCTGACAGCCCCAAACATTACAACTGCAGTAATCATCTATTACCAACAGAACCTTGATACGTTTGTCCACAAGGAAGCACCCTCTAATAAAGCAATGATATATATATTACTAATTGATAGAGTTTACATTGATATTCCTTTACCATGAATTAAGGTAATCAGAAATAAATTGATAATAGCCTTTTAACCTTTCAACCCCAATGAGAGTGGGAGGGGGGAAAACAAAAAGAAATAACATATCAGTAGCAGCTAGCGCCCATCAATTTGTATAGAGCAGCCATGTCAGGTCTTAGAAAGCAGTTACATAAATGTCACATGGTCGCATCATTCCACAAGTGTATCCTCTTGCAAGGGAGGAGTTTTCAGGTTATTGAGGTATTTTTCTGCCTCTTGCAGTGAACTGAATGATACTATCTTCTCAACATTCTTCATATGAAGCGTTGCTGGGTATTTAATAAAATACTTCAAGTCTATTTTCCTGACCAATTGCTTTGTTTGGTTAAAAGCTGCCCTCACTGCAACCACATGAGAGGCATAATCTTGAAAGACAGTATTTTAATTGCTGGGTCTCCCCATAACTGCACCTTCTTTCTCTCCGGACTTGTGCAGTATAAACTCCTTAGTGGTAAACTTCAGGCACTTCACAATCCATGCCCTAGTTTGAATTCCTGGAGTTGGTGTGGGGGCAAGGGGTCAGTGTGCCTGTTCTATATCGAAATAAAAATCTACTGGCAGATCCAACAACTTAGCAATTTAGGGACAAATTCAGAGGCTCTACCTTTCTCTGTTCCCTCAAGGACACCCTCAATCCTGATGTTACATTGTTGTGAGTGGCTTTCTAGATCAATTAGCTTGGTCTTAATTGTCTTGATATCATTACAATTCCTCATAACCTGTCATTTGTTCTCTTTGGAATCATCTTCCACTTCAGAAATTCTGTCTTCCACTTCACCCATCCATAGGGACAGAGCTTGTAGTGAGCTGTGAATCTCAGTCATGGTGGCCTGTTGGGTGGGAACTGTAGATTTAATTTCAACAATATCTGTGGCCACCTGTTGTGGTACAGCCGCCATCTGTGTTCCATCGGGCTCAGGCACCTGCTGTATCAATGGTTTGGGATTTGGAGAGGAAGATGCCGAGCCAGAGGGCATCATGAGGGTTTTAGTAATCAGCTGCAGTATTTCTTGGGGTTGGATGGTGGGGTTGAGAAGACAATGTCTGAGGCTTCCCCCATGAGCCACTTCAGAGCTCAATCAACCTGCATCCACCTTGGTCGCAGCGCCCTCTGGTGTCCATGTTTCCATGAAAGAGTTGTGTCAAAGAATTCCCGACCAGCCCTACTGGGTAGTTATGGTGGGAAGAGTTTCCCCTGGAATTGTTTGAAAGCCATTTGTGTGGGACTTGATTAAACCAGACCCCTGTGAAGAGCATGTCTGAGACTTTATTGGTTTTGTTGCCATTGAATCTGACCCACAGGGGCCCTGGGGATTATCAGGGCTGGGCAAGGGGAAGTAACTCCTGCCTCCGGTCAGCAGCTTGCTGCTGTCTTTTTTTTAATTAATTCTTTTTCTTTTCTTCCCCTCCCCCTCATAAACCTGCTCCTCTCTGCTCTAAGTGACAATACGAGGTCCCGACTGCTGGAATGCAGCTTGTTTTTTCTTTGGGGCTAATCTTAAGATCCAGAAAAGAAACAGCTTTAGGTGAGAGTCTTAAAAGGCTGTGTTTAAGGTATGAGACACCACAGCACAAAGCAGTGACAGGCTGAGCGTGGCCTCTTGGCAAACCCCATGGTCAGAAGCAGGGGTCTCCGCTGGATGTGTTTCTCTCAAATTTACGAAGAAATTCTGCTTTCACAGAGAAATGTTGCTTTGACTTTAGGTCCCCTAGAGACTAGGAAACAAAACATCTTATTCTTTCCCTTTTAGGCCCATCTCAGGTTGTGTGGAGGTGCGGGAAAGGGTTTCTGCAGGGGGGATAATAAGGAGGCGAAAGTACATGAGAATTTGGAGCAGTGTAAACGGTTTACTGACCTGTACTGAAGCGGCTGCTGCTGCTTCATTGATCACAGCAGCTCTGTCCTCTTAAAACCGCCTCACTGTTTGCACATGGGGCTGTAGGCTGGAAATATGCAGCTCATGTGGGTTTTTCCTTCCTTTCCTGAGTCTGGCGTCTTTTTTCTCTGTCTGCTGTGGTGTCTCGTTACCTTCAGATGGATTAACGGAGAGGATTCCTGTGATCTGTGGGTCTCGAGCGTTCTACTTGGGGTGGACTGCGAACAGCTGGCTGATGATAGTGTGACACTTCCACATAGACTTCGTCAGAAGAGATCATCTAGTCTGACCTCCTGCACGCTGCAGGCCACAGAACGTCACCCACCCACTCCTAAAATAGACCCCTAACCGCTGGCTCAGTTTCAGAAGTCCTCAAATCATGGTTTAAAGACTGTAAGTTAAAGAGAATTCGCCATTTACATGAACCTGCACGTGACCCATGCTGCAGAAGAAGGCGAGAAAGTCGTAGGGTCTCTGTCAATCCGACCCAAGGCAACATTCCTTCCTGACCCCAAATATGGCCATCAGTTAGACCCTGAGCACATGGGCAAGACCCACCAGCCAGATACCTAGGGAAGAATTCTCTGTAATAACTCAGAGCCCTCCCCCTTTAGTGTCCTTTTTCCAGTCATTGGGGATTTTTTGCAACTGGCGGTCACCGATGAGCCACATGCCATTGTAGGCAGTCCCGTCACACCATCCCCTCCATCAACTTATCAAACTCAGTCTTGAAACCAGTTAGGTTTTAGTCCCCACTGCTCCCCATGGAAAGCTTTTTTAGAACTTCACTCCTTTGATGGTTAGAAACCTTTGCCTAATTTCGAGCCTAAACTTGTTGATGGCCAGTTTATATCCATTTGTTCTTGTGTCCACATTGGCACTTAACTTAAATAACTCCTCTCCCTCCCTGGTATTTATCCCACTGATTTATTTATAAAGAGCGACCATATCTCCTCTCAGCCTTTGTTTGGTTAGGCTAAAGAAGCTCAGCTCTTTAAGTCTCCTCTCATCTGGTAGGATGTTCATTCCTCAGATCATCCTAGTATTTGTTCTCTTCTCTGTACTTGTTCCAGTTCGAATTCATCTTTCTTAAACATGGGAATCCAGAGCTGCACACAGTATTCCAGATGAGGTCTCACCAGTGCCTTGTATAATGGTACTAACACTTCCCTGTCTCTACTGGAAATAGCTTGACTGATGCATCCTAGGACTTCATTAGCCTTTTTCATGGCTACCTCACATTGACGGCTCATAGTCATCCTGTGATCATCCAATACACCCACTTCTTTCTCCTCTGTAACTTCCAAATGATAAGTCCCCAGCTTACAGCAAAAATTCTTGTTGTTAGTCCCTAAATGCATGATCTTGGATGTTACACTATTAAATTTCATCCCATTTCTATTACTCCAGTTTACAAGGTCATCCAGATCTTGTATGATATTCTGGTCCTCCTCCACATTGACAATACCTCCCCACTTTGTGTCATCCGCAAATGTTATTAACACACTCCCACTTTTTGTGCCAACGATAGCAATTAATACGTTCAATAAGATTGGTCCCAAGACCGTCCCTGAGGAACTCTGCTAGTAACCTCCCTCCAGCCTGACAGATCACCTTTCAGTATGACCCAGTGTAGTCTCCTCTTTGAACCAGTTCTTTATCCACCTTTCAATTTTCATATTAATCCCCAATTTCTCCAATTTAACTAATAATTTCCCATGTGGAACTGCATCAAATGCCTTACTGAAATCCAGGTAGATTAGGTGTATTGCATTTCCTTTGTCTAAACAATCAGTTATCTTCTCAAAGAAGGAGATCAGGTTGGTCTGGCATGATCTACCTTTTGTAAAACTGTGTTGTATTTTATCCCAATGACCATTCACCTCTATGTCCTTAACTACTCTCTCTTCCAAAATTTGTTCCAAGACCTTGCATTCAATTGAGGTCAAACTAACAGGCCTGTGTTTTCTGGATCACGTTTTTTCCCTTTCTTAAAAATAGGAAATATATTAGCAATTCTCCAGTCATACAGTAAGACCCCCCAAGTTTACAGATTCATTAAAAATCCTTGCTATTGGACTTCCAATTTGCCAGTGTGCCAGTTCCTTTAATATTCTTGGATGGGAGATTATCCGGGACCCCTGATTTAGTCCCATTAAGCTTTTGAGTTTGACTTCCACCTCAGATGTGCTAATTTCTACTTCCATATCCTGGTTGCCATTAGCCACCCTGCCACTACCTCTAAGGTCTTTAAAAGCCTTATTAAAAACTGAGGCAAAGTATTTGTTTAGGTGTTGGGCCACGTCTGCATAATCTTTAATTTCCATCCCATCCTCAGTGCTTAGTGGTCCCACTTCTTCTTTCCTTGTTTTCTTATTTTTATGGCTATAGAACCTTTTACTATTGGTTTTAATTCCCTTTGCAAGGTCCAACTCTGATAGGCTTTTGGCCTTTCTCACTTTATCTCTACATGTACTGACCTCCAAGCGGTAGCTTTCCTTGCTGATCCCTCCCATCTTCTGCTCCTTGTAGGCTTTGTGCTCTCTCTTAATCATTTGTTTGCGATGCTTGCTCATCTAGTTTGGTCTGCAACCCTTCCCTGTGAATGTTTTCCCCTTGCTTGGGATGCAGGCTTCAGAGACCTTCTGCAATTTTGACTTAAAGTAATTCCAAGCCTCCTCCAACTTCATATCCTTGAATTCTTCAGTCTAGTCTAGTTCCATAACTAATTTCCTTCATTTTTTAAAGTTAGCCCTTTTGAAATCAAGAACCATTGATGCAGATCTATTTTTGTTTATCCTTCCATTTAGTTTAAACTCATGATCACTCGAACCACGGTCGTCTTCTACAACCAGTTCTTTTACGAGGTCCTCAATACTCACCAATACCCAAACTATTTGCTGAAGAAATCTGTCAGCTATCACATCCAGGAAAATCTAGGCCCTATTATTATTAGTAGCACTTGTCCTCCAGTCTATATATGGGAAGTTAATCTCCCATAGTCACACAATCCCCAATAATATTTATTTCTTTTAAAATGTTAACGAGGTCTCTATCCATATCCAAATTGGATCCTGGTGGTCTGTAGTACACCCCAAGCACTGTACCAGGAGAACCACTAGTAGCTTTCTTCCCCAAAGTGATTTTGGCCCAAACAAACTCTCTTATCGATTCCATCATTTCTAATTATTTTACAGTCTATCTCATCCTTAATATACAATGCTGCTCCACCACCTTTGCCTTTATGTCTGTCTTTCCTGAACGGCACATACCCTTCAATACCTGTACTCCAGTCACGACTGCTATTCCACCATGTGTCTTTCAGCCCCATAATATCTTGTCTGCAGCTGCGAAGTTGCATTAAAAGACAGCTAAAATGACATTACCTTCCTCGTAGGACTTTGCCATATAAGCACTGGCTATGCTTGCCACAGAGCCGTTGTGTGATTGTGAATGGGAGGGGAGGTGGACCTCTGAGACTACCTATTAAAATGGTCCATATTATGAAAACATTTAAGGCCATCCATTATTCATAGATTTTCAAGCCACAAGGGGCCATTATAATAATCTACTCTGGTCTTCTGCGTAACACACGCCATAAAACCTCACCCAGTGAATTCTGTATCAAGCCCATAACTTCTGGTTGAGATAGAGCATCTTTTTTAGAAAGAGACATCCAGTCTTGATAGAAGGTCTTCAAGAGATGGGAAGCGCCCTGTGTTCACTCCATTTCTTTCTCTCTCACCCCCAGCTGGTGGGAATTGATATTGTTTGCTAGAGATGCCGAGGGAAGGTGAGTTTGAAGAGGCTGGTTCCTCGTTTCACTCAGAAGGTGCAGGGCTTCCTGGCTGTTCTGATGTCAAATGGAAGTCCTGCTCATCTCCCTTTTACTTTCCATTCTCCGTTAAAGTTGCCTTAGATAGGCATTGGGGATGTAAACTATTAAACGGTGAACAGATAAATATTAGTCTGACCGTTAATACTAATACTTCTCGGTTAACCAGGACACAGGCTCTCGGTCTCCATGGTGATGGCGGAGGGCCATGGAGGAGGCAGCTGTTCTGCTGTGGCTGCCCGGGGAGGCTGAGGCCCTGGTGCAGGCACTGCAGAATACTGGGGACTACAGGTCCAAGATGGGGGGTCCCCTGCAGAGCCAGGCTGGGGGTGCTACCTGGGGGCTGAAGGGAGGGGACGAGATGTGGGGGACACACAAAATTATATCGATTAAGCAGTTAACCGATATAATTTTAATAACCTTTTAAACTATCTTTTTAAAATGAAATTTACGTCCCTATTCGGCATAGCAAGATGTATGCCCCCCTGGTGCCAGTCTGACATGCTAACCATTGCTGAGATGTTGATGTGTTTAGTGACTGCCAAGGTCTCGTACTTACTTAAGACCTGATTCTGCCTTGCTGAGCAATAGTCTGTTCAGATTCTTTGACTGTGCTTATCCCCGTTGTATCTGAGCCCATTCCTGGCACATGTCCCACGTGGTTCTCTCTTTCTCTCCCCAGAGGAATGAATTAAGAGGCTTGTTCCTTTAAAGGTATTTAAGATTGTCTGTGTTCTTTTATTGCTGAAGGCAGGTTGAAGAAGTGCACTTAGCACATGGAAGTGGAAAGTGGTGATGTTTGGGGTGGTCCTTAGCGCATGGGGGAGTCCATTCCACAGTCTGGAACCGGCCCCCTAAGAAAGTTCTGTCTCCTGCACAGATGAATTTTACCCTGGTGGTGGGCCATGTGCCACAGTTTTTTTTCCTGAGGTTTGGGTGATCTTTTACGTACTCTTGGCATCTAGAAGATAAGGACTGAAACTTTGAATTTGACTCTCTCTTCTGTAGGGCATCAATGTAATTGGCGGAGCACTGGTTTCAAGAGCTTGGTTTCACCAGAATTTCTTGCATAGTAAGGTACGACGTGTCATATATCAGAGAAGCAGAATATGGCTTTAAGAGATCAGAAACATGAAGGTGATTTAATAAAACGTGACGTATTTGCTAAACCACTCAGTTCCACGCCCATGGTCAGCTACGAGCAGATCCCTTGAATGTCCTGCTTTTAATGTTAAATTATCCATAGAACGATGCAGACAACCTTAATCCTGCAGAAGTGCTTTACTCCTAATGTTAAATGAAAATCCTTATTAGATAGGCACAGTTCGAAAGCGTGAGCTTTATACACTTTCAGCTCTGTGGTGAGGGCAATCTTCTGTCTCTCCCTGAAACCCTAAGAACCCAGTAGTACTTGGGGGAATTAGAATCATTTACTACTTTGAATGAATGACCCTGCCGGTATTAGTCAGACTTTCCTGTTTATGCAATCAGATTTTTCTCCAGAGGGAACATTTTATTACTTGTCATATGTTCTTGGATATTATAAATTTTAAGCCATGATTATGTCTCTCTTCATTACACCTAGCATAGTTGGAGCCAACTTTTTAAAGGCGCTCCACTCCCATTTAGGGACCTAAAAAAGCCTGGATCTTCGAATACTCAGAACCCAGCTGCTTCCATGGTGACATTGAGGGGTAGGTTTGCAAAATCCTAGTGAGCGCTTTTGAAAACGTGGCCCCTTGCTTTGCGTCCTAAATAGGAGCTGAGTTTTTCTTTCTAATAAATAAATAGATAAATAAATAATCTGCCCTCAATTGTTGGTGCTCAACACTTGAAAAACAAATCTGTCCTTTAGTGAGTGCTGTGCTGTACAAAGCAGAGGGAGCATGTGTAGTCCTGTCCCCAAAAATCTTACAATCTAAGGAGATGCTGCTATTGCTTCTACTAAGGGAAGGCGTAAAACTCTTAATGACCGTCATGGAATAGAATCTGTCCAAAAGCAATACAGTTCAGTCATGGAATATGCTTGATTAGGCTCAATAATGAAGCAGTGTAGGCGTCTCTTTATTTATTACTTACTTTGAACTGGGAGATATCATTGGAACCTTCCTTACCTCCATCTCCCTCCCCAAAAACAGAAACCCACAACTTTTTTTCAGGATTTCTTTAATGGAACTCAGATCCCACTTGTTTATAGGCATGTTCCACTGTCATGAATTTGTGCTTTTAATTTGCCTTCCAGAACACACACACACACACTCAGAAATCTGTACTGGTGACTGTTGCCACAGCAGCTGTGAGCCTTACATCACTAAGCGATCAATTAAAAATCAATGTGGTCTAACAGAATCTTAACACCAGCTCCTGCTTCTTTGAATGGATATTTGCAGCCGGTTAGGCATTAAGCCAGATTCTAATAGATTAGTCCAGGGATTAAATCAGATAGTAATGGATATTGGGTAGGATTATTCCGTTTCTATTCTTGGAAATACATTAGGACAAATCTGTGGCTGTCTAAGCACTTCATTGTGGCTGTGCTCTGCACCATGTCCACTCAGGACTTCAAAGCAGCACCAGGGCTAGAATCCAGATCCTTTTGCTCCCAAACGGAGGTCTTCCACTTTGAGCGAACAGAGAATCTTTGTTAACAGTTAGTAGCCCGATAGTACACAATTAAGCAGTTCTCAATCCATCCAGTAGAGGGTAATGTTGCACACACACACGCCCTCACACAATACTAAAACTAAAGAGCACCGCTTTTTCTTTCACTCTCATAATGGGTCTATTATTATTATGTCTGTCTTCAGAGTCAAGGGATTAGGGAGGTGACGAAGAGGTGATTTTAATGAGGTTCTGTGTAGTCACAAGGTCTTCAACAGAGCGTCCCTGTGTGTGATTTAACAATTGTAGAATATACACGTCCAACACGACAGATCACATTTTCAGGAATTTCTTTGGAAAATCTGGCCCTTATCTAGGTGCCCAAATAGGCGTTGAGCTCTCCTGAAACTCTACCCTGTTGAGTGCTGACCACTTGAAACATCCGGCCCTTAGCTCTGAAAACCTAGCCTTATGTGCACAAGCTGTGGTTTCTATTTAATTTACTACTCAAGCCCCAGTGAGGTTAAGGTATAGCTACTAAGCGGGAGTGATTACTGGAGCTGGAAGAATACGCACCAAAAAAAAAAAAAGTGTTCATGAACATTTATTTGAATGAAAACCTCAGATTCACTTTGACAATGTTCATATCCCTTTTAATTCATGTCCCACAATTTTTTGCACAAGTAATATTTGAATCGCAAACATGTTCGTAGACAGTGAAGATCTCTTGGATACTTGAGGAAATGGCTTTTCATGAGGTTTGGGGCTGGAAGCATCTGTCGGTCTCATGTTCTGACCACCTTTTCCTCCTGTTTTTGAAGGCTTGTCATCAAGTCAGGGAGCAGAAAGAATAACAGCTGGGTCCCAATCCTCTCAGGTGTTTAGCCTCCTAACTCCCATGCATTTCAGTAGGAATTAGGTGCCTAAATATCTTTGGGGATCTGGACCCATGTAACTAAGGTGACCAGTCATGACATGAACGAGGACCAGATTTCATGACTATTTTGTTTCTCTAACAATTTTGAATGATGAACGAATCTGTGTATAAATTAAATCAAAATCTGTGGCTAATTCTCAAACAGGGGTAAATCTGTGCTGAGAGTGGCTGACTATGCTCTAACGGTGACTATCCCAAAGTGTCTCCTAAATGTTCTGTTCATAAACTCTGGGAGGAAGATGTTTATTTTCAGGGGTCTTTAATTTAGTGCAGAATGCTTAGGAGGCAGAGAGGAAGAAGCAACCCATTGGCTCAAAGGAATTTGCAGTAGTAAGTGTGAGGCAATCCTGACTTGATCACTGATCTGTATCTCCATTTCAGGGGGTTAGCCCCATTTCCCTTTATGGGGGTGGTGGAGCTAGTGATGAGTGGTACAGTTAATTTCTACCAGAAATGGATGGAATCGGTTGGGGGAGAACAGGGAAATTCACACAATAGCCTGTGCCACATGGAATATACTGCTGATCTGTTCCTTACTCACTCAGCTGGAAATGATCGATGGATTGATTTTTTTAAAGAGCTCCTTCCCCTCCGGCTGTATCATCATCTTTTATGATATCACATTTTTGTGTGCGTCGAGATCATATAGATATGCGATCGCACATATACAATATTGTGTGTGTGTTTATATATAAATTCCATCGAAGGCGCCTGTCGCTTGGGTATCTCTCTGCTCCCACTCAAATAAAATGTCATGTTCTAAACATTTTGGCACAGGGCTTTGAAAACCTAATAGAATCCAAACCGAAAATAACATGGTGTGAAGTTGATTTGTTTTAACTACCGCCCCGTCCTTCTAACTCCCACTTCTTCGGATTCCACATTAATGAAAATAACGGTGTCACTGCGTTTACTATATATATTTCAGGCAGGGAGTCTTTAATAGGCAGAGTAACCGGTGGATACAACTGACAATTTCACCCATCCCTCATGAGTTTCCCTCAAGACTTCACCCCAGTGGCCAGTTCCAGAGTCTGGAGGGTGGCAACAGTGAAATAATCTCATGAGAGGGGCCAGAGTTGCCTTTGTCCACACATTACATGTATCTGGTACAGGAAGTATTCAGAGAAACAAGTGGCTATAACATCATTGCAAACAAGGAGGTACTCAGGCAGTCGCAGATCCTTCCCTTCCCTGCTCCCGAGAGAGGCGTTTTGCTTCCCTGTCCAACAGGAGTCACTGTGATAGACAACCACAGCAGGCAGCCACGGTAATGAGATTGCTAGGAGAACGAGGGAGTTGTATCATGTCGTTTTAGCCAGCAGAGGCACTGGACTGATTGTGTGCGCGTGTTTGTCTAGGTCTGTGGGGGCGGGGTTTTCTCTCTCTGTGGTGAGGTCTCTAGTTAGGCAGAAAACTTGGTTTGCTTGGCAGAGAGGCTATAACATTATATAGATTATTTTAACATTACTTGCACTGGAGTCGAGCAAACCCCTCTCACTTTCCTTTCCCCTTCATCGCCTGTGGCTCGCACCGCCCTGCAGCCCCAGCAGCAGCAGCCAGACCTTAATGTGTCATAAGAATGGCCATACTGGGTCCGACCAATGGTCCATCTAGCCCAGTATCCTGTCTCCTGACAGTGGTCAATTCCAGGTTCTTCAGAAGGAATGAGTAGAACAGATAATCATCAAGTTATCCATCCTGTTGGGAGAAGAAATACTTCCTTTTGTTCACTTTAAACCTGCTGCCTATTAATTTTATTGCATGACCCCTAGTTCTTATGTTATGAGAAGCAGTAAATAACACTTCCTTCTTTTCTTTCACCACACCAGTCATGATTTTATAAACCTCTATCATATCCCCTCTTAGTTGTCTCTTTTCCAAGCTGAAAAGTCCCAGTCTTATTAATATCTCCTCATATGGAAACTTTTCCATATCCCTAGTCATTTTTGTTTCCCAACATTGTTAGCTATTTGGACTGCCGCTGCACATTGAGTGGATGTTTTCAGAGAACTATCCACAATGACTCCAAGATCTCTTTCCTGAGTGGTAACAGCTAATTTAGACTCCAACATTTTATATGCATAGTTGGGATTATGTTTTCCAATGTGCGTTACTTTGCATTTATCAACATTGAATTTCACCTGCCATTTTGTTGCCCAGTCACCCAGTTTTGTGAGATCCCTTTGTATCTCTTTGCAGTCTGCTTTGGACTTAACTATCTTGAGTAGTTTTGTATCATCTGTAAATTTTGCCAACTCATTGTTTACCCCTTTTTCCAGATCATTTATGAATATGTTGAACAGTACTGGTCCCAGTACAGGCCCCTGAGGGACACCACTATTTACCTCTCTCCATTCTGAAAACTGACCATTTGTTCCTACCCTTTGTTTCCTATCTTTTAACCAGTTATTCATCCAAGAGAGGACCTTCCTTCTTATCCCAAGACTGCTTATTTTGCTTAAGAGCCTTTGGTAAGGGACCTTGTCAAAGGCTTTCTGAAAATCTAAACTGTATCCACTGGGATCACTCTTATCCACATGCCTGTTGACCACCTCAAAGAATTGTAGTAGATTGGTGAGGCATGATTTCCTTTTACAAAAACCAGGTTGAGTCTTCAACAAATTGTATTCATCTATGTGTCTGATAATTCTGGTAGTTTCAACCAATTTATCTGGTACTGAAGCTCAGCTTTTTGGCCTGTAATTGCTGGGATCACCTCTGGAGCCTTTTAAAAAAATTGGCGTCATGTTAGCTATTGTCCAGTCTTCTGGCAGAGAAGCTGACTTAAATGGTAGGTTACATACTGCAGTTAATGGTTCTGCAATTTTACATTTGAGTTCCTTCAGAACTCTTGGGTGGATACCATCTGGTCCTGGTTACTTATTACTGTTTAATTTATCAATTTAATCTAGAACCACCTCTACTGACACCTCAATCTGGGACAGTTCTCCCAATTTGTCACCTAAAAAGAATGGTCCCAGATTGGGAATCCCCCTCACATCCTCAGCCCTGAAGACCAATAGGAGGAATTAATTTAGTTTCTCTGCAATAGCCTTATCCTTGAGTGCTCCTTCAGCATCTTGATCATCCAGTGCCCCCACAGGTTGCTTTGCAGGCTTCCTGCTTCTGATGTACTTAAAACATTTGGTGCTGTTGCTTTTGGAGTCTTTGGCTAGCTGCCTCTTTTTCTGTTGCAAAAGTTGATAGTTCTTTTCTCCCTTCTTCCGCAGCCCAGGGTAGTTTCCTGGCAATTGCAAAGCAAGGGAAAAAAGAGAGCCTCCCTGCCCACCCCCAGCTTCAAAGCCTGAGGGTATATCTACACTGTAATTAGACACTGGAGGCTGGGCACTTCAGCGTCCTGACCAGTTGCTGGCGTCCACGTCCTCTGCTGCGGAGGGTATCAGCCGAGGTATCAATCACCTCCACGTTCATTTCCAATTAGTCCAAATTCAGCCACCAGTGAGGCTTCCCAGATCTTCCCCCCTCCCCAATTCACTCCCCCCTTCCACTGTCAGCCCCTGCCACTCTCCTGTTTGCCTTGAGATGTCAGATTAACAGAAGAAAGCTGTTTAGCTCTCCATGCGGTGGGACAGCGGCTGCCTGGCAGACGTATGGCCGGTGTATTCTGGCTGGCAGCCGTGGACTGAAGAATCGGTCCCAGGATTAAAGGAAAGAGAGGGCTAGAGATGGACAAATAAGGATCTGCTCGGCAGCGGGCTGCAGGAGTCACAGTACAACTGATTACTGACACCGTGTTTTGAGAAGGCAAAGGGCGGTGGGGGAAGAGAGGGAGCAGGGATGAAATCTGAATGGAAAGTGTCGACCTGTCTTTGGAGTTAATCGTTTTGTTAATTGCTCCAAACGGATCGGGCTTTCCGGAGGATGCCTGGGACAAAAGTGACCCCCAAATGGGTGTGGGCAATGTAGAAATCCCCCCTCGGCTTCTCTTTCCACCCCAGACACACACAGCAGAGCAGCCGCTAGAGTTGCAGCACCCACCGAACCGAACCGAAGCGAAGCCTCCAAGCTGAGTTTGACTTGGGGGGGGTGGGGGAACTAAAACCAATCCCCCAACAGCCCCCAGTTACTCACGCGTCTGCCAGTTTGGGAGTCTGCTGCCGTGAACGAGCTCTCTGAATTTCAGGAGAGAGAGAGAGAGAGCCAGAAAGTGGGTGTCCTGGCCAGAGCAGATTTGGTGTTCCTCCTGCCCACACAATCGCAGGGAAATGCTACCCCGGGCTTCCTATGGCTATTTGTCTTTCTTTTCTTCCCTTCTCCCTGCCACCCCAGTATTTCAGGAGTATCAGCTACGAGCTATCAGCTCCGAAGAAACTCTGGGTAATCTCCATGTACACGCAGATCTCTTGGTACACTCCAGCAGGATAAATAGTAGGTTATCCTGGGCACAGATGTTTTGTTTCACACACTTCTTGTATGCCAGGAGAAATACTTGGGTTGATCTTTCTATAGCTTTTGCTTACACCAACCCAGGTCTGGAGAATATTGGGGTGATCCTCCGACAGATATTTTGCTTTAGCCCCCCCCCCCCCGATATTCCATTTATATCTATTTCTCCAGATGTAGGCTCTTTGACAGACTCTCTCTCTGTGTGTGTGTACACGATCTGTCAGTCTAGCTATGGAGAAATACTGGGGGATCTTTCTGTAACTATTTTGTAACATGTCAGAAGAAATGTTGATTGATGATTGATTGATTGATTGACTGATTGGTAATTCCATAGCTGTTTTGTTTGGTGCTCAGAGGTATATTGGCTCTCTGTCTATCCCTGTGGATATCTGTCTGTCTATAGAGAGAGTGGGTGATCTTTATATAATAATGTTGTGTGTGTGTATATATGTGTGTGTGTGTGTATTTATATATATATATATATATACACACACACACATACATACATATACAGAGAGAGGCGTGCATGTGTGTGCAAACCCCCCCAGCTAAGGAGAAATGCTGGCCGATCCTTCTCTAGCTATTTGGTTCCTCGTCTCCCCAATATTCTGTCCCCCGCCCGCCCCTTTCCCCTGGAAACGCAGCGTGGTTGGTGAATTGCGAGTCTATTTCAGCCGCGGTACTTAGCCAGGGCGCCGCGGCTCCTCCCCCGGGTGGTGTAACCCTCTCACTTGATCAAATCCTCGAACGTGAACAGTTTCACTGAAAAGCACTTTTCAAAAAAAAAAAAAAAAAAAAAGAAAAAAAAAATCCCACCCCCGGTAAAGAAGAGATCCAACTACCGGGGAGCGAGTTGGGTGTTTTTTTCCTCCTCCTGGTCACCGTCTCAGAGGCTGAGGAGGGAAAAGAGAGGCGCCTTTCCACACCATAGTCATTAATAACCCGGCCCCCCTCCCCTCACGGAGCCCCTCAAACTCTCCAACTCCGGCGGCCAGGCATGGAGAGGGGCACCGGCTGGTACCCAGCCTGCCACCTCGCCCTGCTCGCCTGGACATGGCTGGTGCTCTTCGCTTGGTGTTTCACCAGCGCGGAAATAACTTGCAGATCCTGTTCATCTCCATCAGCATCGTCGTCGTCGTCGTCTTCTTCTTCTCCTTCCTCCGCTCGGGTTAAACAGCAGCCGGAGACGCCGCCGCCGCTGCCTCGGGGAGTCTTGCGCTGGCCGGGAAGCCGGGAACTGGGCTTCTTCGCCCGGGAAGCAGAGGGAGCCCTGCCGGAGAAGTCCGGCGGAGGATGGGGGGCCGGGGACGAGGACGAAGAGGAGGAGGAGGCGCTGGAAGAGGTGAGAAGGGTCCGGCCGGCTGCTGGAGCGGTGGAAGAAGGGACAGCGGGCGCCGGGCGAGGCGCCGGGGAGCGCAGCGGCCGTGCGCCCGGCTTGGCGCACGGGGAGCGCCGGGCTGGGGAGGCGCACGGGAGCCCGCGGTCCAAGCGCTCCGGGCAGCCCGCGGGCAGGGCAGCGGCAGCCGCCTCTGGCCGGGAGGCGAGCTGGCTGCCCGGAGATGCCCAGGAGGAAGGCGGCACGCAGGGGAAAGGGTCCGGCGCCCACCCCTGGCTGCCCCGGGCCAGGAGGAGCAGCGGGGGGCTCCGGTTTTCCGCCCCTGAGCCCGGCCGGGCAGGAGGCGGCGGAGGGGACATCCCTGCTTGGACGGATGGCCAGAAAGTGACTCGGCCCCAAGCCAAAGGCTCCAGAGAGGAGGGGAAAGCCACCAGGATGCGGGGAGGCGAGGAGCTGAAGCTGCACAGCACCACCTTCGCGCTGACCGGGGACTCGGCTCACAACCAAGCCATGGTGCACTGGTCGGGCCACAACAGCAGCGTGAGTAGCCCCGGGGGGCCGGCGGCGGTGGGGATGGAGGTAAAGCGAGAGAAAGGGACAGCGCCGCTTCGCAGGCGGGCCGGGGAGTCCCTCTGAACACGCTGCCTCTTGGGGGGAAAGGGTGCGAGGGGAGGGGGGAAGTTTTGTCTGGGGAAAGAGGACCAAAACCAAAACACAAGAGCCCTTTGAACCCTGCGTGGCTGGGGTCTGCCCGGAAAGAGAGGAATCGCGGCTAGACAGCACAATGAACACTGGGTCGGAGCTCCTCCGGGAAGTTTGGCCAGAGGGTTTGTTTGAACCTCATTTCCCTCCCCTCTCCGCAGGGAGGAGAGAGACAGACAGACTCCTCCTTGCTTGGCTTCCCCGGCATCTGTCCCAGCGAGCGTGTGCTGTCTGCTGTTTTCTCTGGACAGAGCATAGCCATGCCTTGAAATGCTTCAGCGGGTCTGTGCTGGAAAACCAGCGAGGTGCGGTCAAAAGCCCCATCTGGGGTACCCTCTGCCAGCTGAGAGTCAAAGCGGCTCCAGAAACACACCTCGCTTAATGGCTGTGAAAGCGGAGGGAAGAGGGTGCAGCACAATTTAAAAAAAAATCAATTGCAAATAATGCCTCGCCCCTTTGGTTCGATCCATGGCCAGTTTCAAAAGGAGTTGAGGCCCCTGTGAAAGTTGTGTTGGATACTTGCTGGGCACGGGTTGTGTCAAAAGGTGGCGCCCTTGGCAGAGCACTTCTTTGCAGAGTCTGCCTGCTGGAGGAAGCAATGAAAGGAACATTATTATGTTAGCAACTGCTACCCTATCTGGCTCTACGCTGTATAATGCTCCCAGGACAGCCATAAGGGAATTTCAATTTTATTTTAACCTGATATAAGAAATACTATTTCCACTCTACCATAAAACGTGAAAGCAGGCATAATTTAAAGGATCCAGGAAACCCTTATGCATGGTGACAATGTTCTCATCCTTCTGATTATTACAGCTGGTCCCTGCCTTGAAAATCTCTCTTTTATGTTTAGCCTATTTTGAAAATGTGGGCAAAGCAATTAGAAGGATAAAGTGGAGTGTCCGGATCTGAAAATGATATTATACCTGGGGCTGAATGATCATTTGGGGCCTGCCTGTCTAATGTATCCTATACAATGTACTATTCAGCCATCTCTCTTTGCTTTCTGAATGGAAGTTTTATCTCATTAGTATTTATTTTTACTTTCCTAATAATGCTGATGGCTACCCAGATGTTATCTTGATTTATCCAATTTTTAGAGGTGTTTGCTAGACATGAATTCCACAATCACTTAAGATGAAAATAAACATTCAGTGAGAGCTGCATGATATATTTCAGCATTATATTGTCTGTATACTTCTTTAAAATGTATGGAGGAATGTAGTAAAAAAACAAATCAGCCTATAAGCCCTGTTTCTTGTTTTCATTTTAGTGCTGAATTGAAGGAGGCTCAGTAAAAGGCGCTAAACACCCTAGCATGTGGATTTCTAATAGTTATTTGTATTTCTTATTAAACTAGCACAGGGGACTCATTCTCCAGGCACTTTGGAAATAAAGGTTTTTTTCAAGGTGCATTTCAGAAAGGGATTTAAAAAAAAATCTCCTTGGCTTAGTCTCTTTTGTAGAAACGTGTCATTTAAATAAGTAGCTTTATTTATTTTTTAACTTCAGGCCACTGATAAGGCTAATACATTAAAAGCTGTAAGATTGTTCAGGGCTTTTCGCTGAGGTTTTGCTTCTCTCGTGACACTGTGCATGGAAACCTTTTGGCTACTTTAGAGGCTGTATTTACTGAAGGGAATAACTGAGTGGTATTTGTGGGAATGACAAGCAAGCATGCTAATAAATAATAGTGTCATCAGTCAATGGTTTGTCAAATGTGCGGTTTGGTACCTAGAGACTCAATGTTCTTTACTGTCCCTTTTGGGGAATATACGCTATAGTTTGTCATTAATGATTATTTTAAGGCAGTATATTGTGCGAGTCTACAGGGCAAGTTAAATGCTTGAACTTGACACTGTCTGGAGGTACTTTAATATATTATCAGGGAAAAGCAGATGCAGTGTCTGATATTGCACTGCAGTCCTGCTTTTACCCAGTTTTCCAATTGGGCTGAGTCTGGTACAGGGAGGTCAAGCAATTTGCCCAAGGTCACACAATGAAACTGTAGTTTGGCTGAGATGAGGGCTAAGGATTATGATATCTCTGAGCACAAGACCACATTGCAGCCTAATCTATAACCTTGAGGCATATATTTTCGTAACTTGCAGTAGAAGTATAGCCACAGGAAAGGAAACTGGAAATACATGGAGGACATTAACTCTTGTCCCATCATTGAAGTCTTAGAGCAGTGAGTAGGGCATATGTATATGTTTCAGTTTTCAATCTACCAAAGCAATGGGTAGGAAAGTGGGATTCATTTCCCCCCCTCTTCTTTTCCTTTGAATAGATTGAAAGTCTGATCTTTCTTGCCCATGACAGTGTTTTTTAAAAAAAACTATCAGTAAACATTTGTTTAGTAAAACAGCGTATTTCAAAGCAAACACTTGTGGTGGGAGGTTCTTAAAACCTGATTGATTTTCAGAGAAAAAGAAAATACTGTAATAAAAAAGATCAGGATGTTGGTTGGGAATATAAATGAATCTATATCCCCTTCTCAAAAGGAGAGAGACTTTCAAATTCAATGCATCGTGTTACTCAGGATTTTGATAATCCACTGCATATTTTTTTAAAAAAGAGAATTTCAGTGTCACTGAAAACACCCAAACTCCCAAGAGTCAAACTTTTGCTTTCTGCATTTTTGCACAGGAAGGGTGGGTTTGAGGTAGAAATGAAGGTCTGGGCTACAGGTGATCTGGGTTCTTTTCTTGCCCCTGTGTGACCTTAGGTAAGACAATTAACATCTCTCTGCCTCATTTTCCCTGTAGAGTCAGGATCATGCCACTTACCTCCCACGAAGGGGTGTTGTAGAGCAGAATTCATTTCTGTTACAAAACAGAGAGATCCTCTGATGGCAATTGCTATGGAAGTGCAAAATATTATTATTTATGTGGGGTTTGCATACTCTCTATGCACGTCCATTAAGATTGGCTTGGTGTGACATAAGGGACTGAATTTGAAAAAGGGAGTATTTTACATTGGACATTAGGCAGACATTTCTATCAGTAAATTGGATTACCCTAGGGAACAATTTATTGACAGAGGTCATTGAAGCTGCCTCGCTCTAGGGATGATTAGCGCAGCTATAGACCAGAAGAAAAATCTCATTGAATGGTCTTTGGAAATTGGGGAGAAATTTTGCTAAAATCTGTTGGGATCATTTTTGGAAAATCCACAGGCTTTTTGTTTTAAAGCAAATCATCTATGAACACACACAGGACACACATATGCTGTTAGTTGAGTATTTGTAGCTTTTAAACCCTTTCCCAACCTTGCCTCTCTTTTTTTTTATATCTACTTCCCATCTCCATGAGAGTTTTCATTGCTCCAGACAGCTTCCACTCCCCCCAAACTTCTTCCTATCTGTGGAGATCACTTCATCCACTGGATTTTTCTAACTCTCTCCTCCTCCAGAGTTTTATGCTGGGAAGCTAAACTATTTCATAGAAAGTTTGATGATTTGAATCTTTAAACCTTGCCACTTTAGTTCTATAGAAGAACCTTTCAGATGAATCCAACCAACCACAATGGATAAAACAAACCTCACTGGATGTCTCTCCTGAAATGATCACAATTGAAATAGTTGCTGGGACTGACAGCACTAGGTTTCAGAGTTAACATCCACTTTCAGATGAATGTGGCAGTTTATACCTCCCTTAGAGTTACTGTTTCAGTCTAACAGAAGAATTGGAAACTTAATCTTTTAAAGATTTTTTTCTTTTTTCGTTTTCAGAAAACATTATACATATCAATTATCCGTAGAGAGACCATAACTTCATGCTATAGCACCAAATATCAGCTGTGCGTATTGCTAGCAGTCCCTGTTCTTGGGCTTAGTATAGAGGAAACTACTGCAGGTGATTGGAGCAAATGATCCAGAAGTTTTTTTCATGCTTTATCTTCTGTGGTTCATGTAAATGCAAGTTTCACACAAAGATGAGGAAGCAGGGGGAGAACAGACCCCTTTGGACATACAGGAGGACAAGAATCCTTTCCCTCTCATTGTGCATGTGAAGCCTTCTGCTCAATGGGCTGACAAATGACCCCAGCGAATGGAAAGTTGTGTAAGAACTTGCATTGCTGTCAGCTTTTACCTGGGAGTGACTCTAACAAATGCCTTTGGCAATAATCTGATGAGATCGCCACGCTGCTAACACAAATTGTTTGTCATCGAGATATTGCTCACCTTCAGAATGGTGAATTACAAGCAGGGGGAGCCTGATGGCTGTAATATGTGCCAGGTGACTTTTAATTACGGTGCCTAACAATGCAATATGTGATGGGGAGAACATGAGAAATATTTATAATTCCAGATGGATAGCTGTGCTGAGAGAGGATTTTTGGTCAGGAAATGCAGGCTTTAGCTGTCAAGCATGCATTACCGCAGGAGTGATCCACTTGGGTTCCCTTCTAAAATATTTACTCCTAACATGCAAGGTAGTGACAGAGTGATCAGATTAATTGTATTGCACTTGGAAGATACCTTAACTGCTGTTCTAAACAGATTTTTTTCAAATAGCTTTTGGCTGTAGTTGGTAGTCTCATCACCACTGAAATCAGCTTCCATGTCACAATATCTTAATGCATTTACCCTCCTCTACTATGCCTAGTAATGAAGTCTGGCACTAAAGTAATTCTCCGGGACTTTGTCAGAAAAAATAAGTTTCTAATTAATATTTCAAAGGCCGTGGAGATATACAAATGGAATGCTGACCCGGTGTAATTGTTTTTGATGTTTGTGTTGTGTCAGTAGTGCATGGGGAAAGAACCTGGGGAAACTTCCTTCTAATTACTTATCTCCAGGCTCCTTTCATCAAAAAATTGGATTGATATGTCATGGAAAAAAGGGGATTTCTGCTGCATTCCTTATGTGCTGCCTCTGGATCAGTTCAAGATTGCAAATGCTCTTGTCCCACAACCGTGTTTAAAGTAAGAAGCCAGAGCTGCTATCCCAGCCCATGGTTGAAAAGTGAACTGGTCATTTTCAGCTTTCTGGTTGCAGTCAGCTTTATGTTGTAGCCCATCAGTTTTGGGTGCACAAGGAATGCAGGATGTGGCCTATGATTTGTACCCAAGATTCTGCAGTGATTTAAATGGAAACCGAACCAACTGTGTTTTAAAGAGAAGAATCATCTACTCGCAAGAAAAGATGACTTAGAAGCTGGTTTAAGTTGGGTAGAGAATAAATGCTAGGCTGGGGAGTTCTGCCCAGCCAGTCAGGTGAAGCGGAGACATATATGTCCTGTATTTATGCAATGGGAAAATAAATCCAATCAAGTGGCCGGCATTATAACTGGATTAATAGGTGGAGGTTTTGTATAATAGTACAGCAGTATCAAAATGGTGAAGTCTAGTGGTTAGTGTGACGTTGGCTGGATTAGAGGGCCCTTGAGGTGTATTCAGGAGCTCTGATTACTCTCTTTTACACCAATCTCGCGTTGAGGGTGTCACGCTGGCTTGATTGGGGGCATTTATTATGTTATTTAACATCGATACGTCAGAATCATAATAATTCATGTGAGCTATTCCATGTCAGGTACCGTTAGAAAGGCTGTAATGTGCTAAGTAAGATGATGTTTATGTTCATGTGTTATGTGTGTAATGGAAGTTATGGATATGGTTGATATATCTGTATTTCAAATTGTGCTGTGTCTGGGTCACACCCCAGACAGGATGGCTGCAGCACTAGCCTGCTTAATGGCCTATTAAGAAATTCACAGGTACAAGGGGCCCAGGGGGAGAAGCCAGGGATATACCTGATGAGTCACCAGGACTTACTCATGTGACTCTGGACTCCATTTTGGTTCCTGCAAAATTCCACAAGCAGCATGGCCAAGGCCAAAGGACATAAAATGCAGCTGCATGACATCCATTTTGTCTTTGGTCTATCTTTAGTCTTCAGTCTACCTCTGGATCAGCTCATCTACAACTGAACTGAACTGAAGCTGTGAAACAAAGGACTGAGATCCATCCAGGTACTGCATGTACACCAGAGGGAATATACAAGCCTGCAAACTCCACAGTTCTTCTAGAAACCTGATATATATGGACTTTCAAATCATTTGTATGTATCTGATTGATTTAATCCTTTAACACTTCTCTTATAGCTTGTTTCTTTCTTTTTATAATAAACCTTTAGTTTTAGTTACTAAAGGATTGGCTGGCAGCATGGTATTTTGGGTAAGATCCAAGCTTATATTGATCTGGTACTGTGGCTGACCATTTGGGGTCAGGAGAAACCTTTTTGGTAAAGAGCATAGAGTTTTAAATAACTGGTCTCTTTACTGGACCTAGTAGCTGATTGGGAGCCAGAGACTGAAATGCAGTAAAGGGGGCTGTGTGTATTTGTGTACTGGCTTCTTGATAACCAGTGTGGGGAATCAGTAGCACTGTTTGTGGCTGGTTGGGAAGTCTGACTTCAGGGTCACCCACCCGTGCTGGGAGAATCTGCTCTCCGTTTACAGCCTGCCCTGACCTTGGCATTTTCAGGTGGCTACCCTAGGCACGGACGGATCACAGTTAGAATGCAGCATTAGGAGGAAACGATCCTGAGTTCTAATCCTGGTTCTACCCAGTTACTTAGTGTGTGACTTTGAGTAAATTACAAGGGACCCAATCCAGCAGTCAATGGGAGATTTGCTTGTAGTAAATCAGACCTCGTAAACTCTTTGGGATTCGTCTGTAAAATGGGTATAGAAATACTTGCTGATGTGATTCAGATGTCTGTTGTAAGTGGAGGTGGCACCATGGGGGTAGATCTGGATTAGGTTTGCTGTCAGTTGTTGGCTGCCTGTGTTTTCTCCCATTGTGTATGCTATCCCAGCTCTGTGCAAATAGCTGATACAGCAAACCATGATTGGATTACCTAATAAGGCTAGAGATCCGTTTCAGTAATGAAGGCACCAGGCCAGGTTTATTGCCAACAAAGCATGGTAAAAAGGGCCCTATACGTGCTACACTTAATATACAAGTACACTTAATATGCGGGACTTTCTGTTCCTCACTCGGCCAGACAAAGACACTCCCTTTGAGACCCTTTTTGATATGCTGATACAAGCAAGATGCATATTGCCCCTCTGATGTGTAGTTACCACTCTCTGACGTGGTAAGATGCCACCTTCTGACGTGGTAAGGTACCACTTTTTATCTTGTACTGGATGGTTCGGTCAAAACATCTCTATCCATCATATTGTCATCCTGAGGGGTCAGTAAGCCTTTGTTATCTTTGAGGAACGATCTTGTACCATTCCTGGTCTCAGGACGTTCTGGTATCCTCTTTCTAGAATGTGCTTGCGTGTTCATCACTTATTTAGGAATATGTGTTTTTGCAATACCAGCTCTGTTCTTGTCAGTTTCTGTGAATCTGCACATAGGTTCACAGCCTGACTTTTGCTAACTTTGCTTTATAACAGCAGGGCTTGACTGCTACTTTAGCTCAGGCCTCAGTCCTTGCCTGTTATACTAGGCCTCATGTCTCAGGTTCTCACTTTCTACTACAAGGGTCAGGTCTTGGTCTGAGGCCGAGCTCGAGTTTGGGTTCCGGTATGAGGATGCTAAGATGACAAGAAAGTCCGTAAGGATCTCAAACCCATTCCAGAAACCAGGCCAATTTAGTTTTGGCTCTAAGCCCAAATTGTAGGGGCAGGTTGGGGTCTGGTCAGGTTTAAAATGAGTGGGGTCTGGTTTGAGGTTCCATGTCAAGCCTGCCTCTAGTTGTCAGGATTAGTTAACGCACGTTGATTTGTGAGTTGGAAAGCATCCTGGGTCAAATCCTGTGACTGTAGAAGATCCAGGATGTGTCAGAAGTAGCTCCATTGATGTAACTGGAGTTAGGCCAGTTTGCACCGGCTGGGGATCTGGCCTGGAATATTTCATAGCAGTGGGGCTGAAGGTGAGGGAGGGAACCTGAGGATCATGGAGGCTATGCAGCTCCTGAGTGCCATGGAGCTGAGGTCTGCAGTGACTTTCTCTGCAAGGGTTCCTGGGTGGGCAGGGGAAGTGAACGTATGGCCAGTGGGTTTGTGAACTTTCCAAATCCGCTGGATTGCAGCTCTGCAGAGGGTTTGAATGTGGGAGGCTGTATCAGTAGTAGTAGCTACAGTCAAAGTGTACAGGTGTCCTGTGCCCTATGTCGGGGTAGGGAAAGATTCTATTCCCTTCCAAGCCCAGCACTTTCCTTTAATTTGAGCTTTGCTTGAGAAACGAGAATTTGCCCTATGTTATTAATTACGTAGAGTCCTGATTCTGCGAGTGCTGGGTGTGCTCAACACCACTTCAGGTAATCAGCTGACGTACAGTACTGTAAAGGTGCAGGGCATTCTCCCCTTTTCCTCCTCTTTCCTGTCCATGATCTCTCTTCCATTATGCCCCCCACCACACCAGGGCTGAATGTCATTTTCACAAAGTCCAAAATGCCACTCGTGGTCCAAAACTAGCAGCTGGTTCAGCATCATCTGGCATAGGTTCTCTGTCCCTGACACAGATCAGCAAATAACAATTGGATGCCTCAGAGAGATGCTTTAAATAAAAATTAAAACCCCCCCACAGTAGTTAGATTTTGTTTTGCTTTATGGCTTTAGCCTTATAAAACCAAATGGAACAATTGAGAAGAAAAACACATACAGAGAACCAGTGTAAAAAGGACGTGGTTACATAAATGTGACTTTAAAATAATCCTTGTCTGTGTTATAACAATACCCTATACTATTTTACTTGTCATAATTGAATCTGATTGTTTACTTTTTCAGCTTGGAAGGTGAAACTAGCCTGGTCAGTTTGACTTTTAGTTTATAGTCCCTTTCACTTTCTGGTTCTCCTATAGTGTCACAATGGGGTCGTGTGGGGTCATAGCACGTCCTGTTTGAACGCTTGAGTTTAAAGGTTTTATAGTGTCTTTTTAAGAAAATACTGAACCACACTTTACTTTAATGTCCTAATCTACCAGGGAATAAAGAAAGTATAGCAGCTTGATCTGAGAATTGAGAACCAGGTACAGCTGGGATCAAATGTTGGCTCTGACTTTGAATCTGGGATTTTCAAAGGGTATTCAAGGGACATAAGTGCCCAAATCCTAACTCCTTTAGGCTCTTTTGACAATCGCAGCCTTTTTTTCTGCTTCAGTTTCCTCATCTGGAAAAAGGGGATATTAATATTACATTCAGGGATAATGTGAGGATTAATTAATTGGCTAATGTTTGTAACACGCTTCCAAAGTGTGCTGTGGGTGCTAAAAATCACTATGATGAATAGTTCATGCTAAAGTTAGGGGCAATTCCCAGTCTAATAGGCCAACAAACTCCCAGAATACAAAGGAAATCAAGAAAGGCAGTAATTAAGTAATTGCAGCAGTGTAATTTTTTATTCTGAAATTGCTAAGGACCTGGTACTTTTCCCATTGAAATAAATTGGAGCAAGATCTCAGTCAGTAACATCCAAAGATAGTTGTGGCTGTTTTCTCCCTTATCTTTTGATATGCAACGGAGACACCAGCACACAGATCTGAAAAGCATCATGGGGCCTCATTGCTCAAAATAGCATCGCTCTTAATTAGCTCTAGTATGACCCCATATAACCTCGGGGCAAAAGCTTTGGTAATTAGAGATCTTGGGTTCTGCAGGTTGAAAGCACAAGGAGTGCAGAGTCTAACACTAGAGGGAGTGTGGACATTTAATAAAATAAAGTGAAATTCTGCAAAACCGGGGAGGGGGGTGTCGGGGGCTGCAAAACACATTACGGAAGATGGATGTTGCTAAAATATTAATACTGGAAATTCACTTGGCGTCAATGACTCAGTGCAACTCCAGCTGTAAGAGGCTTCCTTTACCCGGTGAGGTGAGTGGTCTTAGCACACGCCATAATCGGACGCTTTATGCTCCCATCTCGGACCCATTCTGCTGATGCTTCTGCTATCTGCTCCCCTTTGATTTCTCTTTAATTACTGCCTGTGCCTGAAGATAGGATCTTGGTTGTCTGGGAGGCTCATCTACTCCTGCTGCCCAAATCCCTCACCTCCAGGCTGAACCCTCTGCCTGCGAAAGCCCTAACATCTCCACAGCAGCTGCCTGGGGTTGGGTTGGGAAAGGGATGTTGATAACGTTTGGAGTGCTGGCGACAAATGTCTTAGTCCTTGACTGGGGCAATGGAGTCAGCTCACCCGCATCCCTCCTCCCCCTGCTAGCAATCAAGTGGGGACCCTCTGGCCTATATGTTCTCCTGGCTCCCTGATATGGATTCTCTTGTCTTTTCCTGGGGAGCAGAAAGATCCTTGCTTCTTTGCAGAGAGTCACTGCTGGCCACTTCCCTTCAGCAGCAGCTCTGGCTTCCACCACTCTTGTTCTGTCCCGTCTCCTGGGCACGTGTAACCCACGGGTGAGTGAGTGTTCTAGGTCTTTCTGTGCCTGGTCCACAAAGGAGATGAGTCTGTTATAACCCGTGGGTTAGGAGGCAGGGGTCTGCGCTGGAGGGTTCTGGTTCAATCCCTGGGGTGCTGGCCAAGACAGAGTTACCAAACAAGCCTCTCTCATGTCTGTAGTGTTCTGCTACCTCTGGCCTCCCCTTCCCTCTGAGGCAGGTCTCCACTGCCCATGGCATGTGGAGTAGAGACGCAGCACGCCCCCCTAGCATGGGTATAAATAGCAGTGTAGATGGTGAGGCACTGCGTAGGCGAATAGAGTAAAAACACGCCAGAACCGTAGGATATGTGCCTTGTATGGCTCCCCACCCACCCAAGCGGTGCATCCCTCATGCATGCTGCTCTTTTTAGCACTGTAGCATGCCGCTGCTTCCCCCGTGCCGGAGCCTTTGGCCACCATGGGGAGAGACACTAGCAGTGTAATTACATGTAGCAGTGTGGACACAGCCTGCCTTTCACTGTGGCACGTAGCCACACATACTCTACATGCTGCCGCCAGAGTAGACCAGGCCAGCGTGGGGGAGGCGGTGGAATGTGATCAAGGACTAAATAGAGTGGAATTAATCACATCTACTTGAAACTGCAGAGGAAATCCAGGTAGACAGAATCTCATTACCCAGTTGTAATTCAGCCAGGAGAGTAATATTATTAACTCAAGATAGCCTTGTGGTTAAGCCTCGTTTAGGACTCGGAAGATCTGGGTTCATGTCCCAGCAAGTCACTTCAGTCTCTCTCTGCCCAGTTTCCCCATCTGTAAAATGGAGGTGATAGTAATTCCCTACGTGACAGGTGTTGGAAAAATATTCCAAATGAGGTTCGTTTACCCTGCACCAGATAGCAAAGAGATCCACGCAGGTAGTTGGGCAGTCTCCAAGTTTTTTTTATTTCTGCAGAGGTCGGACACTTCCCAACAAGTGGTCAGTGTGAGACCCCGAAGACATGCTCTCTTGCATATTTATACAAACACAAACAAAGAAATTACATATGCATAAATTCTTAATGCTTATTGGTACACTCAGATTATTATTGTTATTACTATTAACGTTACACTTTCTACTTCTTCTAACTATAAACATATGCATAACATAAAAAATAAGGGCAAAAGGTTTCAACTTATCTATCAACAGCGTCTAGACAATTTCTCTAAATTGAAGAGAAAACAAAAAAATACTTATCGCTGGCTCCTCATTTCTTCTGTTAATCTTTCTCTCTGACCTTGGCAGGGAGAAGCACCATAAACATATTGAAGAGGAGCGGGAGGGTAATTTCAACAGAAAACAGAACACTAAAAACAACAAAATGGAGTAACTGTGGTCAAGCAAACAATTCTTTTCTTTCACAGGGCAGTTGCCAGGCTAAAATGAATTAGTTCAGTAATGTTTGTAAAGCCATGTGAGCTTGTCAGAGGGAAGGGGCTGTCTGAAGACAAAGCGTTATTGTGTTACTCTTCGGAACAGTGCTACAGGGTCTCTGATGCTCATAGACACTGGAGAGCTCAGACCGTCTTCTTGGCTCAGGGAAAAGAGGGTGACGGATGTAACTGGCCACTTGATGTTGTCTCTGGGCTGTGTCTGAAGGGAAGATCCACTGTGGCTTTAAGCAGGGACCATCATCAGGTGTACCCATTCTTGCCACATGTCCCAAAGGGGTTTTCGTGGGGTTCCTTGAATGCAAAGATGTTTAGAGGCACACTTCACAAAGCATTCCTCTATTGCGGGGGTGAGGTCCCTTTGAACTAGTGCCTGGTTGGTCTCGGCTGCCCATCCACTGCTTTAGAGATGATAGAAAATACTGTAGTAATAAAATTTAGCTCTTTTATGGCCCTTTTCATCTACAGATCTCAAAACACTTTACAGAGGAAGGTCAGTAGCATTTTCCCCATTTTACAGATAGGGAAACTGACGCACAGAAAAACAAAGTGACATGCCCAAGCCTCACCTAGCAGGCCAATGGCACAGCCAGCAACAGAACCGAGGTCTTCCGCAGCAACCCCTTACCCACTGAACCTCGCTACTTCCTAAAAAAATTAGCTTATTCTAATACAGTTTTAAACCCACTCAAATGTTGGGCTTCTGTTCCACTTACAAGAGTGAGTGAAAAAGGGAGAAGGAAGGAGGGGGAAACCAGGTAAAAAGTGGAATGAAGAGTGCGCAGAATAAGACTGTCTGTAGCAGAAAGCTTCACTGCTTCAGTTAAAATAATTAAGAACTTGATCTCATTAAATTGGTGCAGACCCCTGATTTAAACTGATTTAAGCGCGTCTGCATCAGAGGTTTGCATCCTTTCAACTAAATCACTTTTAAAATCAGGTTAGTTAAATGGTGCAATTTTCTGGTTTAGATCAGGCCTAAGAAACATGCAGACAGAGTGTGGAAAGGGGAGCAGATAGGCAGAAAGCAGAGTGTCTGAAGAAAACATAGGCACAGTAAGGGGGTTGCCGACTTGTACACCAGCTGAGTCTTTGAGGGTCCTCTAAACAGGATGCTTGTTGGCTAGTGATTTTGAAAATAACGTAATCACTTGTAGGGCCGCGTGCACACACGTGCGCGTGGGAATCCAGGCGATTAAGTTGCAGGAAATAAAGTTTAATGGAATCAAACTGGTTTTGTGAACCCACAAAAATAATTTGCGAGGCTTTTCCCATCTGCAGTGTGTGTGTGTGTGTGTGTGTGTGTGTGTGTGTGTGGGGGGGGGGGGGGGGGTAAATGCTAAACCAGCCTCACCACAATCCTGTGAAGTTGGGAGGTATCATTGTGTCCACGTGACTGGCAAACTGAGGCAATACGGGGCTGATTGTCTCTGTGCACAAGGGCTGGGGAGGCAGTGCGAAGAACTTCCTTCTTTTCTTGTACCTTTGTTGCCGGGGCTGGACAGAATCCCACTGGGGAGTGTAGGAGATGTTTGCTTCCAGTATGTCCCTCTGTGGTGCCTGCGGTCTGAAAGGGGTGGAGAGGGCTCTGCTCCCCCACTACCATCTGACCGACAGACTGGACCTTCTCCGAAGGTGATGGAACTGCTGCTCTGACATTTCCATCCCCGGAGGAATTCTGACTGACTCAGCATTCCTCTTGGTAGCCGCAGAGTAGCTTCACACCCAACCTGCTCCGGTATGCAGGGCAATTTGCCCAAGGACATACGGCGAGTCGATGTCAGGAATAGAGCTTCTAAGGGCTGACTCCCAGTCCCCTGGCCTCCTAGTCCTGTCCATCTATGGGATTGGAAGGGTGTGCTAGTGAACAGGGCATGGCCTGAGACTCAGGAGAGTGGCGTTCAATTCCTAGCTCAGCCACAGATTCCCTGTGTTACTGTGGAGAAGTCAGTAAGATATCGTAGGCCTTAGTTCCCAGTCTGTAAAATGGGGATAATCCTTCCCTAGCCTCTCAGGCTAAAATCCATTAAGGTTATTCGCTGCTCAGATGCTGTGCTTATGATATGAGTACTTATGGCTTGTCTCCACCTAAAATGCGGCAGTGTTCAATGAACACACGACCGATGCCGACGGGAGGAGTTCTGGCACCGGCGTAGGTTCTTTGCCTTGCTGAGAAGCAGTAGCTAGGTGGCCGGGAGAATTCTCCTGTTGACCTGGTGCTATCTACACAGGGGGCTAAGTTGGTTTAACAGCATCACTCAGAGGGGTGGATTTTTCACACCCCTGAGCAACATAGTTATAGTGACCTAATCTCCTAGTGACCTTAGACAGAGCTACAGGCCAGAAGCTTCAGCACTCACAGTTGGGGCACCAGGTTTTCAGAAGAACTCCACTCCCGTTTGGGCACCCAAATAAGAACTCATCTACTGCTGTGAGCTAAGGGGTGAATTTGAAACAGGGATAACTCCCTGTGATGGATGGTCCACCCCAAGGCCTGAAGGAGTTAAGGTGGCCAGGTGGGCCAATTAACTGCCTTGGCTGCACCTGGAGGATGAGCCAGGGGGCAAGGACTGATTATAGATAAGACTTCAGCTGGACAGGAACCTGGGGGGCTGTATAAAACGCAGGAACTGAGAGCAGCAAGAGGCTACAGGCATTCTCAGGGGGAGAGAAGACAAGGTAGGAACTAGCCCAGGGATACAGGGGCAAGGTTTAGGGAGCTGCAGACCTTAGCTGCTGATTCAAAGGTCCATGAGCTGGAACCTGGATTAGAGGATGACCTGGATTCCCCTGCTACTGGGGAAGTGTCACCATTGGGCTAGTGAATGAGTGAGAAGATGATCACTGGTAAGGGAAAACTTTGATACCCTGGAAGGAGGGGAATACAGGACCTGGCCAGACCAGGGCCCAGGCATGAAGCAGAAGCAGGAGAATCCTGAGAGAGCAAGACAGAGAAGGACTGAGTACAAACACACACAGGGGCGGTGGCCTGGCAGAGCGAATTGCCAGATGCAGCCAGAAGGTGGCGTCACCCAGCTGTGAGTAGAGCACCCGGTGACACTCCCCATGTTGACACGCTGATCCTGATTAATTTCTGTCGTGGTAGAAGGGGTTTAAGCTAACCCAAAAAAAGCCACTCTGATTCTGGAATAAGAGTGTCCGCACATGGAGTTAAGCTGATATAGTTATACTAGTATAACGGTACTGGTATAATTATACCAGTCTAACTGGTAACACTTTCCTGTGTAGGTAAGTCCATAGTGACTCAGAGTTTCAGAAGAGGCCAGATATTAGAAGCTGAACAGTTGTAAAAATGTGCCCAGAACTGTCACAGTAGAAGCTGCTGGCAACTGAGCAGTTCTGAAACTTTCTCTCCAATGGTGGATGCTGAGAACTTGATAACCTGTCCCATAATGTCCACCCGGCCTCCGAAGGATTAAAATAAATAAATACAATTACAAGACCAGTCGGGAGCAGGATCCAATTGACTTGATAGTTTTCATTGCCGTATTTTCGTCAGCCTTCATTGGAAACGCTGCTACTTTAATCAAGTCAATAGAGCCGCCAGTGACCCACTTTCAGTTTTCATGTACCATGGATCTCTTTTTTCCAGGCTCCAGTTTTACTCTGGCCCACCTTAATTAATTTAAGATTGTCCTAGTTCTTGTGTTGATACAAGTGGTGAAAGCTGCCTTTTCAGGTGGCGCTTAAGGTGATATTTTGGTGACTCTTTACTCTGCACTTGATTTAACTTGGTGTTTCTTGACGGCCAGAATTAAAAACAAACAAATCAGATGTGAGGAACAGCACCTTAATTACATTTCACATGGAAGGGTGGAAAAAAGTGAAAGGAGGGGAGATGGGAGTATAAATAAAGCCTTGAAAAATGCTACATCAGATTCTAGAACGTGGCTGAAATCTTTTACCATTGGATGGCTGTTTGGGCCTCTTGTGAAATGAGTTGAGAGATCTTAGTCCTTTTCTTCCACGTCAACCTTTATCTCTGAGGAAAACACCATTTGCAATGGTGGCTAATTGGTACTGTTGCCGGCATTCTCTGCAGAGAGGCAGGAGACCACATGAGTTGTGGAGACCTACCTACACTCCCATCGGCAGTGGTAGTCGCTCCGTGCCAGGACTGAGGAGATAGAGGCGGGGTCAGGTGTGTGTGTGAAACACGCCTGGCTTGTTAGCTCTGCTGTACCTGCTCCATAGGTTTACTAGCACCCACCATTTCCAAGGCTGCACGTTCCCATCTGGTTTAAGGTTTTCTGAAGCACCTGTTGCCATTAAAAGTTAAGCAGCGTAGCAGCAGTAAAGTCACTGTGTGTGTCTGTGTATATTTTAAAGATGTGTAGATGTCATTATAACGTAGGGCTAGATCTGCGCTATATAATAGCCATGGTTAGCGGGCCACATTTTATTTTATAATTATTTATTTATTATTATTATTATTATTATTTATTTATATACTTTATTTAAATTATACCCATGCAGCTGAGCAGAATCTGAGCCCTGTATGTGTCTGTCTCCTGTACCTCCTAGCTCCTTGACTAACTCATTTAAATTTCAGCCAGTGGGAATACAATATGCTGTTGAACCAAGGAAGGTGACAAGAAATGTGGGGGTGAGAAGGCAGGAGGAGAAGGAGCCCCTCCCCAAAGGTTTATACCCAGCAATCTGATCCCGCTTGTGTTATTGTGTGAACCTCGAGTGAAAAAGTTTTCCTGATGGAGTTAAGGCTGGTCCAGTGTCTTACCCACAGGCAGAAGGTCTATGCCCTTTGTGGCAATACCATTTCAGCTGGTGTGTCTGATTCTCCAATGCAGTGTTGATTGGATTACGGCACTGGTGCAAGAGTTTGATTCTTTCAGAATGATTAGCAGGCGTGGTTCTGATACCAGAGAAACCTGGCGTGGGCTGGATTCTGGCAGTCAGCAGGAATGCTTCTGCAGTCAGCATTGGCACACTGCTTTCCCTGTGCTCAACCTCTTAATTCATAGCTTAATTGCACTTGGTGTACGACTGTGCTGCTCTGGGCTGAATCCAGATGTGACGTGGCAGAAAACAGGAAGAGAGAAGTGCAAAATAATTGGTAATTAACTGGGGTCCGATGCCACAGCCCTTCCTCATGTAATCCAACGGCATTGCCTGGGGATGGCCACTGGGATCAGGTCTCTGGATACCATTCAGGGCTATAAGTAGAAGGAACTACCTGATTGTAAGCTCTTTGGGGCAGGGAATGTCTCTTCTTTATATGGGTGTACAGTGTTTAACACACTGGAGCCCAGCTCCCTGGCAGGGAACTGTAGGTGCTACTGAATTACAGATAATCAGAGGTAGTGCTAGCCCATTGGGGGCCCTAACCAGGAATATTTTTGGTCTCCCCCAACACCTAATAAAAAGCTAAAAGCGGGGGCCCCTTGAGCTGCTCAGGGCCATACGCAATTGCTTAGTCTGCTTATGCCTAGCGCCGACTCTGCAAACAATAATCCTAAGGTAATGATGGAGAGTTTTGTTCCAGGGCCCTGAGTCTGAAGACATTGCTAGGGAGGAAGCACATTATCAGTGACACTGTGCAGCAGTCCCCTGACTCCTTTCCCATGGACCAAAGGTCAGAGAGATCAGATGGCTGAGATCCTTCCCCTCTTGTGCTTTCTGTTTCTCTTATACCGGTGTGTGTCTGACTCTCCACCTGGCAGTCTACCTTTCAATTTTGCTCATTTTCTCCTTGGTAGGCACAGGGCTGGTGGCAGTTTCCCTCCCACAAGCTCTCCGTGGGTTGGGAATTTGCAGGGACAGGCAGGGCTAGCCGTGGGGAAGCCAGCAGCAATTTCAGTTTAATTATTTATTTAAACATTCTCCCAGGGTGACACTTGAGTTTGACTTGTGCTGATTCATTTTCCTTGAGCACCTGGGCTGGAGGTGGGGGAAGGGACTAGGGGATTATGACTGTATTTAATCAGAGAAATTAACAACAACAAAACCCCCAAAACCCCTCCAACCCCAAAATCAAGGTGGCGACAACCACCAGGGAATCTGATGCTCCTTGTTCCTAGATAACATTTCACAGCAGTCGCGTGACTACCTGGAGTTTAACCCCAGCCAGGAGCCGAGGGGGAGGGATTTAGGGTGGCCAGATGTCCCGATATTAGGGACTTTGTCTTATATGTGCAACTATTAGCCTCCTTTCCCCCGCTCCCAAAAAAGTATCCTGACTTTCCACACTTGTTGCTAGTCACCCTAGAGGGATGTGACTGTGTGGAGTCAGCCGTGCTGGAGTCTGGCACGTGCTGTGTTCAGGAAGTGCTCTCACAGGAAGCCTGGGCACAGTGGATTGTTGGGAGGATTCTATCCTACTTATTTAGGTTGACAGAGTTGAACGGGTCACCCGCACCTGCCAGGCAGCATAAATTCCTGTCAGATTAACTAAAGCTTTAGACCACTGGTTAAGTAATCTACCCTGCCATGCACAGAAGAGAGAGGGGAAATGGATGCCAGCACGTCTGTGTTTCCCTTCAAAAGGATGCTGTCAGGCTGAGACTCACGGACCAGAATCCAGTGTAACTTATAATGGTTATGCCCTGGTGTTTCTCCTTTAGGTCCCGATTCATACTGGTGTGAGTGGTATCCTAATGACGCACCATATGGGATCAAAATAATGTCACCTCCTCGCCATTAATAGCACTTTAGGATTGCAAGAGGGATCGTATTTTAAAGCCTCTTTTTCTTTGCACTGTTTCTGCTATTTAGGTGGTGGTGGTTTTTTGTTTGTTTGAGTTTTTTTGCATTTCACTGATAATGAGCCTTAGAGACTAAAACCAGACTGGTCAGTTTCACGGTGAAGGTGCGTGCACTAGCAGAATGTTTCTGTGGTTAGGTTCAATTTAGCACCAGAGAAGGAAGATTTATATTCTGCTTTCCCCTCCCTTTCAGCCCCACCCCTCAAAAATGTCTAACAAACATTAAAAAAAAAAAAGATATTTGTTGTCACAGGTCAAATTTGCACCTTATATCTCACATCAAAGACACGGCTTGTAGCCAATGCTGTAATAAACTAACTAAAAGTTTATTAACTAGGAAAAAGAAATGGGTTATTTACAAGGTTAAAATAGATAAACATCAGCAAGTTATTTACAAGGATAGAACAGATAAACATCAGAAAGTTTGCAGATGACACTAAGCTGAATGGAGAGGTAGCTACACTGGAGGGTAGGGATAGGATACAGAGTGACCTAGACAAATTGGAGGATTGGGCCAAAACAAATCGAATGAAGTTCAGTAAGGATAAGTGCAGAGTCTAGCACTTAAGATGGAAGAATCCCAAGCACTGCTACAGACTGGGGACCGACTGGCTAAGCAGCAATTCTGCAGAAAAAGACCTGGGGGTTAAAGTGGACAAGAAGCTGGATATGAACAGTGTGCCCTTATTACCAAGACAGCTAATGGCATATTGGGCTGCATTAGTAGAAGCATTGCCAGCAGATCAAGGGAAGTGATTGTTCCCCTCTATTCCGCACGGGGGAGGCCTCATTTGGAGTTTAGTGTCCAGTTTTAGGCCCCCCACTACAGAAAGGAAGGGGACAAACTGGAGAGAGTCCAGTGGAGGGCAACGAAAATGATTAGGGGGCTGGAGCACATGACTTATGAGGAGAGGCTGAGGGAACTGGGCTTGTTTAGTCTGCAGAAGAAAAGAGTGAGGGGGAATTTGATAGTGACCTTCAACTACTTGAACAGGGGTTCCAGGGAGGATGGAGCTAGGCTGTTCTCAGTGGTAGTAGATGACAGAACAAGGAACAATGGTCTCAAGTTGCAGTGGGGGAGGTCTAGGTTGGATATTAGGAATAACGTTTTCCCTAGGAGGGTGGTGAAGCACTGGAATGGGTTACCTAGGTAGAATCTCCATCCTTAGAGGTTTTTAAGGTTGGCTTGACAAAGCCCTGGCTGGGATGATTTAGTTGGGGTTGATCCTGCCTCGATGAAGGGGTTGGACTAGATGATCTCCTGAGGTCCCTCCCAACCCTAATATTCTATGATTCTATACACACACAAATGAGCTGCAGTCTTAGGTTTCAGATGGTGACAGATTTGCTGAAATATACCAGCTCTATATGTCCATTAGGGCTAACTCTGGTTAGTCCTATCGATCTCTTGCTTATGTTTAGCAATCTTTGTCCCTTTGAGTCCAAAGAGTATAAAAAAGAACCTAGTTCCTTCTGGTCAGGGATTTTTATCCTCACCTCCCTAGAATCCAAACTGATGGAATGAGAGCTTCTGCATTTAACTTCATAATGGGGGGTGGAGGGCTAGCACCTGACAAAGTCTCTGTTCCACAATGGCCCATTTGGATTCAATAGTCCTTTCTGATGGGCAGGAGATGACACATTCTGTAGGAATCCAGCATTTTGCATTCAGTGAAGCTTTCTCCCCCTGTTTGGTGAGTTACACAGTGTCAGAACAAACATTTTACAGTCATAGAGCAAACACTTAAGTATTACCTTTAGAGCACGGGATACATACATACTGCATCCTACATAGCATCCATGATATTATACATCCTATTATAGTATAAGATACATACTACATAATATATATAATATAAGATACATACTACATAATATATATGAACCTTTTTGATCCGGCCCGCGTCCGGCCAGTTTTTTTGAGACGTGCTGCCGCCCAAAGTGGGGGCATTGGCACTTAAAGAGATTTCTCTGCCTATGGTATTGTCGGTTTAAGAGTCCGTGAAATGTCTTAAAGCGTCGATGCCGGACGCAGAGAAATCCCTTAAAGCGGCAATGCACTCAGTCCGGCAACACGGTCCCCCGTGAAATCCCGCCGCCGAAAAGTGCTGATGCTGCGCCGCCGAAAAGGGGAAGATTGCCCGAATTTTTCGGCGGAGGGCATTGCATGGCCCCTGTGAAGTGCAGTTTATGAGAATTTGGCCCATCACCATCAGCGAGTTTGACACCCCTGACATAATAGAATACATACTAATAGCGTACATGATATCATAAGTAGGATTCATACATGCTGCATCCTACACTAGATTCATTCGTACCACTAATATCTATTTTAACTCGACTAACCCACAGGTGAGCCAGAGGAGTTTCCAGCTCTGCATTTGTTGGTGTTCAGTGAGGACCAGGGCCTTGGTATGAGCTGCCGCCTGGTCTGCCAGCATTTGTCACATTTGTAATACTGCTTTTCTCTACATTTTTGAAAGTGCAAATATTGTGCTGCGCTCTAGACTGTGTTGCACTGGATTGTGCTGTACAAATGGCTAGCCAGTAAGGTAAGCAGTTTCCCCCTGGGTGAAGTGGGGACAGTAAAGCATAAATAGGTTTAAGGCACTGATTGGCTTTAATGGGACTTAAACATGTGCTTGAAGTTAAGCATGTGCTTAAGTGCTTTGCTTATTAGGGAAATCAGTGTGTGCTTAAATGCTTTGCAGACCTGAGTTCTGAGCAGCTTGCCCCAAGTCGCATGGCAAGTTATTGTCAGAGCTGGCACTAGACTGCAGAAGTTCCCGGCTCCTAGACCTGTGCTCATCTGAGTCTGCTTGAGGTTGAATTATTCATAGTGTGGAGCATCAAATGAGAATGAGATTGCTGTGTGGACCCCCCCTTCACAATAGAATAACATTGACAGCTATGGCCATTGCCTACATGGCCAAGTCAGATTAGGCACGCAGCTCCTGTATGTTTAATTGTGTGTAATTCAATACGTGGTTTTTATCCCATTGATAAATAGCGACTGCGCTATGTAGGATTGCTGTCCATTGCACCTCGCTCTGCCCAGGCGTTCTGCTTAGCTCCATTGAAAAGAAGCACAGTCAGCACCAGGTGACCATCCGGCTCTCCATGGACCATGCACCATGATTTGGGAGCTGCTGGGTTCGGCCAGGCTGTCCCTCTGTTGCCAGATGTCTGTTCCTGGTGGGTTGTGTCAAAACCGTTTCTTCGCAAAGCAAAACCTAAATGTCGAAAAGCTGCCTCAATGTCACCATGTAGGTCAGCGCTCTGTGCAGAGACAGGCAGCATTTCTTCCTGCTCACAGTGCCATTCGAGGGCCTCCAGGCAATAACAGATTCTCAGTGCTGTGTTCTTCAGGATGCCGTCTTCGCTCACAAAATGTCTAATAGGAAATCAGAGTATATTCCCGGGGCGCCAAAAAAAGCCGGCAGTTTACTGTAGCAAATTATTCCTTTTAAAAATCATTCATCACTTTGGCCTTGGCTGGGGCTGTTAACTAACATATGCCGACTACATAAACTATTGCTAATGATGGATCTCTTAGAACAGGGGATGGGGGAAGCGCTGTCTCAGGATTTCGGTAGAGCACCCTCCCTGTCTGGTCTTCTATAAACTGGGATCATTGTTCTGAAGCATTAGCGTTGCTGATGGTCCATAGCTTGACTTGCAAATTATTTGGTGTTCTTTCTTTCTTATGAAACTGCACCTGTTTTATCTCCTCGGTGTTGTCCTAGAAAATTTGCCTAGACAGAACCGTGTTTGATGAAGCCAAGATTCTGTATCCAGGAGCTTGGTTGTGAACTTACAGACACGAGGATAAATTGGGAATAATTTCTCCAGTCAGTGGGGATACAACAGTGAAAAGCTGGTGAGATCAGACTCAGACCCTAGAGTCTTTTTCAAGCATGCTAGCTGGCTCATGCAGGCTGGGGATTGAATGAGGTACTCCCTTAGGTTGCCGGTTGAATCTCAGTGTTTCATAGTAGGTAGAGCTGATTAGAAAACAATTTTCCATCCCACAAAAAAAAATTGAGATTTTGAAAAAATGTTAATCTAAAATTGAGCCAAAATGCCAACATTTTGAGAGTTTTTGAGCTGAAATTCCAAAACAAAAATTCATTCAGAACATTGCATTTTGATTTTTGACCCTTCCTTTCTTTATGTTAAACTTTGTATATAAAATTTTGAAATGAAACGTCGTTTAGAAATGGAAAATCGGAAGTGTCTTTCAAAATGTCTTTCACACAGAATGTAGTCAAAATTGATAGGATTTTGTGGAAAATATTGGCTTTGACAAAATGACATTTTCCAATGGAAAACTGTTGTGATGAAATTTTTCCAAACTGGCCTAAAAGTTGGCAAGAATCAGAAAAAAGACCCTGGTAATTAAACAAAAGTTGACCAAATGTAATTGACCAAAAAGCAAGTGTGAAAAATCGGGATGTGGAGGAGTAATAGTTGCCTAGAGAAGACAAAGCTCCTAATATTGGGATATCTGGTCACCTTAAATTAACCAGAGTAAATGTCACAGGCTAATGAGGTGCCTGGTCCCCCAGAAAACTGTATCCTGAAAGGGACGTAGCAACCCAAAGAGGCAGTTATTTAAATACAGCATTCAGAGTGCTGATGACCAGTGCTTCAGCTGGGCAGCATCCAGACAGCTTGGAAGGTAAAAATGGCTCTTGATCCTCACTATGCTGTTGTGAAAATCTAACTGATGAGGAAAGGTTACAAAAAATAGGCACGTTTAGTCTTGAGAAAAGAAGCCTGAGTGTGTGTGTGTGGAGGGGGAGGGGGAAACATGTTAAAGGCTGTCATAAAGAGGACGGTGATTAATCATTCTCCATGTCCACTGAAGGTAGGACAAGAAGTAATCAGCTTAATTTGCAGCCAGGGAGAGTTGGGTTAGATATTAGGAGGTTTTTTTCTAACTATGAGGATAGTGAAGGGTCAGGTTACCTAGGGAGGTTCGGGAATCCCCATCACTGGAGGTTTTAAGAACAGGTTGTACGAGCACCTGTCGGGGATGGTCTAGGTTGACTTGGTCCTGCTTCAGCGCAGGTGGCTGGGGTAGATGACCTCTTGAGATCCCTTGCAGCCCTACGTCTCTATGGCATGCACCTCTGTGAAGGCCTGACCAAAGACCATGGAAATCAACCAGGAGTGTTTCCATTGATTTCAACGGGCTTTGATCCTGAATGGATTTAGTGGTCCTTCGCTACTGAGTGTGAATGAGTTAAAGTGAGTGCAGTGCACGGAGCTCCCTGGGCGCTGTTAATGCGTGTGTATTATTATTCTGGATCCCTTTTAATTCTTCTCCTTTCCCGTTTCAATAGCCCTAGTTTTTGCTACGGCTTGTCATATATGGCCTGACCCAAAGCCTCGTTAAATCCATGGGAGTCTGTCCACTGATGTCAGTGGGTTTTGGGTTCAGGCCCATGTAGTTACATACAACAGAATATATTGGAAGGTATATATTGTAATGGGTATTCTAGGAAATACACATGCAAATACAGACTGCACAATAAAACACATAATAGAGTCCACTGCTACGTGGCGTTGGCTCTGCTCCCTAATGAGTCCGTTTTCAAGTTTCGTGCTTCAGAATCCATGCTGATCAGCACAGGGGGTCAGGAAAGTTGATCTCTCCACTGGTGGTGACGGTGATGGGGCAATTGCTAGGCTTATTTGGCTAGGTGTTCCAGAGCTGGGGGAATGGATGGGGAATCTATTCCTAATCTCTACCCCATAGACTTTCCTGTGTGACCTGAGGGGAGTCCAGTCATCATTCAGTGCCTCAGTTTCCTTGTCAGTGTAATGGGGATGTGATGTTTACATACACTTGTGTTGGGGCACTGAGATCTATGGGGAGAAAACAATATAGGGCATGAGGCAGGACCAAAATTAGAAAGATCATGCACGCATAGCGTTAAGCATATGAGTTCTCATTCAAGGGGTCTCATTCAAGGGGTCTGCTCATGCACTGCAAATTCAGCACATGCTTACATGCTAGAGATAGGCAAAAATCACCAATTCACTTTTTTTTTTGTGGAGGAAATTTTGAAAAAAATTTCAGTTTTGATGAAAAACCAAAACTAGACCTTGGAAAGTACTTGTTTTTCAGAAATGGTTTTCAGGTAATTTTTTTTTTCTGTAAAAACATTCAGGCTTTGAAAAGGGAATTTTTAAAAAGGAAAACACTTTTTTATAACCCAAATCTGGAAAAAATCATTTTTTCGTCTTGAAATTGGAAAACTTTGACTAAAATAAATTCTGTGAATTTTTTTTTTTTTTTTGCTCAAAGGCCTATTTCATCCAAAAATTAGTTTCAGTGAAAAACTGTCAACCACTTATGTTAAATTACCACGCTAAAATGGGGCCGCAAGATCCTTTGAAGTCCGTGGGAGTCGTACTGTTGTCTTCAGTGGGCATTGGATCCTGGTGCTTGACATGACCTGTACTCAGGAGGTAGTGTGGCCTAGTAGAGCAAACACTAATCTGGCACGTTGGAGACTGGGGTTCTATTCCTACTGTGGTGAATGGCTTGCTGGGTGACTTAGGGCAAGTTACTTGACTTCCCTGTGCCTCAGTTGCCCCATCTGTAAAATGGGGTGTCGTGGTGCATGGCCCTGCCCTGTATAAGACTCCTTTAAGGAGAGTGAGCCCATTTTGACCAACCTGTAGGTAATTAACTGTCTAGGTGGCTGTTTGGCAGATAACTGATTAATGAGCACCTGGGGCCAATAAAAGGCTCCCAGAGCTCAGGTGAAAATGCTCCTAGAGAGAGGAGGGGAAGAGACTTTGGGGGAGAAACAGAGCAGGAGAACTCCCAAGGGAAAGACCTCAGGGAGGGAGCTTCCCCAGAGCTGTGTGCTGCCTGGAGAAGAGCTGCGTTGTGCAGGAAGGCGTTGCACCAAGGACCTGAGAGTGCCTCATGGATTAAAAAGGCCTGGAGGTGGGATGTCAAATGGAGTCTGCCTCCCTGCTAAGAGACCCAGGTGAAAGGGTTTTTGGATGAACTTTCCATTAATAAATCAGCCTCTGAGAAGGAGTGTGGGAGGGTGTGCTGTTCAAAACATACATGCCCTGCTGATCTGATTGCTAATACGCTTGGGGAAATTAAGGCAGGGCCCACCCACAGTGCTGCACCTGGAATGGGGATGGCACACTCACCTTCCCCTGGGGATGATGCTGGTTACCTCCTTCAAGATCTGCTGATGAAAAACACTCTGTAAGAGGTAGGTGTTGGTGTGAGCTCCTGTACTAAGTTGCTTTTTCTTTGTCATCCTTCTGTGGCATATCAGGAGTTGGCTACTGTTGGAAGCCGGCAATGCTGTGATTGATCTGTTCTCTTAGATCCTACATGCCTAATCTTTCCCCACGTCTTGCCTACGCAGCATAAGAAAGTTCTGAATATCCCCAGCCAACTGGTGGCTATCCAATCAGTCCACCGGGATTTGTGGTTTAATAGCTGCTACATAAACATTACAGTGAGAATTCAATTTCCGATGTAACATTTGAAATGTAATTTAATTTCAAACATGGGCAAAGTGCAAGACTGGGGATATTTTGGGGAAAGGGCGGGGGAGTCCTGGCTGGTTATTTAAAATGAATTAGTTCTGATGAAATATTTAGCCTTTAAACAACAAATTGAATATGGTGAATTGCATTTTACTTATTAATGGCTTTTGCAAGGAGATTTGTAGGGAGTTCTGCTGAAGTGTGTACTGTTGTGATATTGCAAAATATAGTAATGACTGTAATATTTTGATGAATTATTAATATGCACCATGACTGCAGGGAGTACATAGGCGACAGATTTCAAAATTGCTTTTTGTTTTGGGTGGGGAACGTGGTGTTCTTTCAGGGTTCGGTGTTTGTTGTTTTTATTTTGTCCTTCTTTGATTTAAAGCAAGTGCCGGCAACCTGATGTTTTCTTCACCTGCCTTCTTCCTACCCCTCAGCTAAATATGCCTAAACACTTAAAAGGGTGCTGCTTGTCTTGATACAATGCCTCTCCCTCTACTGCAGCTAAATCTGATTGCAAAACCAGAGTCATTAATACTCAGAGGATGGGGGAAACGGTGCCCTCAACCTTCCTTGTTCAGTTACAGGGCTGCTGCTATCTTCCAAAGAAGTGGTGTGTATTTTCCGTGCTGCTCTGTGTGCCCTCGGTTCTGTGGTTCAGTAGCGTAATGGTCTAGTATAGTAGATGGCTCGCGGAGACCACAGCTAATTAAGCAAAACGGTGCATATTTTATTGTGACCTTGTACTCCGGCAACTGACCTCTGTGTCTGCCTCACCCACTTGTTGCTTCTTGTCAGCAGACTAGATTTGGGGCTTGCTGTCTTTTTATTAATTGATTGACCAGCGTGAAACCTAATGGGACCTTGATCCCTGATGGAGAGACCCCTTCAGTGCTACTGGGAGTGGAAGTCCCATCATCAGGGTCATTTAGAACTAAACACCCAGCTATATTGTAGGGAACAATCCTGAGTTCATTGTGGGAAAAGGCAAAGTAGCCGTAATTCTAGGAGCTGGAAGGATGTTGGGAAACTGGAGTGGGTTCAGAAAAGAGCCACAAAATGATGAAAGGATTAAATAATCTGCTTTATAGGGATAGACTCCGGAGACTCAATCTATTTAGCGTCATAAAAATGAGGTCAAAGGATGACTTGGTTACAGTCTATTAAGATCTACCCGGGGAACAAATATTTAATAAGGCACTCTTCAATTGAGCAGAGAGAGGTTAGCGCACTGGCCAACGGCTGGGAGCTGAAGTGAGACCAGTTCAGATTGGAAATAAGGCATACTCTTTTAACAGCAAGAGTCATTAACCATTTGAACAATTTACCGAGGGTTGTGGTGGATTCTCCATCGCTGACAACTTCTAAACCAAGATAGGATGTTTTTCTAAAATCTGCTATAGGGATTATTTTGGGGGACGTTCTGTGGCCTGTGTTAGACAGGAGGTCGGACTCCATAATCAAAATGGTGCCTTCTGGCCTTGGAATCCATGAAGCTGTGATGGTGACACAATTACTCACCATGAAAGTATCTTACTCTATGAGAGGTCTGACTGAATTTGATGGGACCATTTGTGGAGTAAGGAGCTGTTCAGCGTGAGTGAGAGGCATCAGAATCTGGCCTGGTGATTCCAGTATTAAACCTCAGTCCCATGCTCAGGAGGAACGTTATTATTTGTATTCTTGTAGCACCCAGAGGCCCAGTTAGGGATCAGGACCCCATTGTGCTAGGTGCTGTACAAACACAGGACAAAAAGATGATCCCTGCCCCAGAGGGATTATGACAGCACCTCTTCCTCCTCCTCCATTCACTGCTGCATATGTAGGTGTGTACGTTTTGGGGAAAGGAAGGTGCATTGTGGGTTGTGCCTCATTTTTAGCAGGAAAGTAGTAACCTGAGGGACGCAGTGGTCTCAAATGGCAGCTGAGGCCTCAAAATACCGAAAAGCACTTCGTGGGTCAAGATGGGCCAATTCTTACTCTACACTGGTGATAATTTGGAATGACTTCATTAATTTAGCGGGATTTCACAGGGGCAGCTGGGACAGTTTGGCCCTACATCCCATATTTTCTCAGCTGTTTCTCATTACAGGTATTTTCCTAATTCATACCCCACCCCCCTCCCCAGCACAGGAGGGAAGGACTAGATGACTTCTTGCGGTCCCTTCCTTTCCCTACGTTCTACAATTGTCTACATCCGTGGGATCTTTGTTTCTTAGGACTTAGCCTGCTCATTCTGTGCTTGAGGTCACCGGGGTGCATTAGGGACTCGACATGGCCAGTTTGTGTGGGAAAGATGCTCAGACGCTGCTGAGACTGGTGCTAGAGCAAAGCCCTAACGTAGGGCAAAGGCATCTCAATGAATTGCATGGTGAAGTTGAGCACGGTGGGTGGGTGACCTTGTGGGGAGAATAAGGAGTGGGTTAGGGCAGAGGCGTGCTCTGTGAGGTGGAACTTTCTCCTTGGGCCTGTCCCCAAAGGCAGTGGGAGCTGTTGTGGGTTTCTCAACACTTCTTAGCCCTTAATTCCAAATTACTCCTCCTTCCCCGCCCCCACCGCCTTCCATGACCATGGTGCATCCTGAGCCCCAGGAACCAGCAGGGCTCCGCTATACACTGGGGGAAAGTCTGCCAGGAGCCCTGGACCCCTTGCACAACTCAGCTCTTGGTGGGTCAGTGAGGTGCAGCTCTTTAGAGGGAGGGACAGGTGGGGAGGGGGGCTGGAGGCTCCACCCCTGCACATACCTGGGTGCAGGTGCTGGGGCCATAGGGTTTACTCCGGTCCTCGGGCTTTGATGCAGTGGGTTGTCAGAGGAAACCGAGCCAGATTGGAGCAGCGGCTGTGGAGAAGCTCAGCTCCAGCTCTGTGGACCGGGAGGGAGGATAAGTCGCTGTCTTGTTTTTGCCCAGCGCCCCCCAGCGCCTTGCCGAGTTCGTGTGGCTGTGTTTAGGGCAGAATAGAGCTGCCCACCTGCTCTGTGGTGCTTCCCTTCTGGAGCACGTTGCACCTGTGCTCTGCAGTCTGCGCTCACTTCCAGCTGATAAACCCCAGTTCGATCCTAGGGGCTGGATCTGAGGGGCATTCCCTGATGTAGACCCCGGTAATCTCAGCGGCTGGCCCTCCCCTGGCGCCTCATCCTGGTGGCTGAGATCAGATGATGTGGGGTGATGTGTCTGGCTTTGCTTTCTATTCATTCATTCATGTGCACTGACATTGTACGAATGCGCTCTGTAATTGTACCGAAACACCACCCACGTAGATAATAAATGCAGCAGCCACAGCAGGTGGAGATGAACTCCGGGCCAACGGAGATTGTCAGCCAAATTCTGACAGGCGCACCCCGTTCTCCTGCATCCCCTGGAAACACATACTGCAAGCCCTACGTGAGAAGTGCTGCCATGGGGGAAATCTAGAGACACGGGTGGGTTGTGTCCAAGTTCTGAGCGAGGCCTGCAGTGCAGATGACTTCTGCTGTTGCCTTCTGTTGGGGGTGGGAGGGAGGATGCTGGCACAGAGAAATGCTACTTTTGCAGCCGGTAGGTGTGCTTTTCAGGGGGTGGTTCTGCCACTTTCCCTACCCAGGAATAAGGAAAATAACAATCTTTACAAACAAATTAAAAAAAAAAAGGAAAGATCCCCCCAAATTGTGTCCTACTGTCTCCTATGGACTCTGTCAAAACCCTCTGATCTTTGTTCATTCTAAATAATGCTGTAGTGGGGGAGCTGACTTGGCAAACGTTAATGAAGTGAGCCTCCGCACACTGCCGGGAGCGAGGCTGGTGTTCTTCCCCCTTCCTCCACGCCTCGGTCTACAGAAGGGGAAACTGAGGCACGAGGGAATCCGCAGCTGCGTTTTCCAAAGTAATCTCCGTCACCTGACCAGGCTTTTGGAATCATCAAAGGGCTTTCCCCCCCGAGATTCCATCTCAAATTTGACACCGAGCCCCATGCATGCTGGGTTCTTAGGAGGGACTAGCTAAGTCAATGGTTTTCAACCTGGGGTCTGCAAATCCTTGGGGGTCTGCAGACTATGCCTAAGATTTCTTAAGGGGTCTGCACCTCCATTTGAAATTTTGTAGGGCCCGCAATGATAAAGGGTTGAAAACCACTGGGCTAGGGAAATGTTCATGCGGTGCGTACATGAGGTCAGTAAAGCGCCTTGCTACTTCTCTTGGTGTTGAGTCTCAGGGCCTGGATCTGACACTAACACTTAGCCACACTCAGAAAAAAGTATTTTTTTTTATTCCTCTGATCTCTTACCCCGCCCAATCCCTTCAAATGAAGTAGGAAGTTTATGAGAAGCCCCCTCACCCTCTTATGCTTGTATTGTAATCTTCGTACAGAATGGTGGCAGTGGGTGAACTATCCAGTCTCCCCTCAGTCATCTAACGCTATTGCTGTGGAAGCCTCCAATTAATTTACTTGTCCAATTACCCCCTTGTTTTCTGGTATGCCTTCTGTGGGTTGCCAGGCAACTGGGAAAGGATTGCTAGGCATGCATATTCGTTATTAGCAACCAGTGTGTTTTCCTTCTTCTGCCTGCTCCTGCCCTCCGTAGTTAATTTTACAATTGAACTGGTCAACTCAAAGTCCAAAGAAAGTCTTTTCTGATTTTTTTTCCTCCCCCTCATGTCTGAAGGCTTATTTTGTGCGTTTGTGAGGGGCAGTCAGATGCAGGAAATGTTTGGACGTACACCCACGCTGCCAGATAAATGAAAATCCCTATAAGGATGAGTTGGTAGGAAGGAAAAAGCATCACCGGATTTTATTGGACAAGGGCTAAAAATCTCTGAACAGGCTTCTAATGGAGGATCTTAGAATGGGAAGGATTTAAGGATGACCCGACTGGGAATGAATGCGATTGATTTTTGGGGGGGAATGTTCCTAATGCAATCAGAGCTATCTAGGTAGCCGTGCAAGTGGTTTCATCCTGATCCCATGTACACTAGATGTAAATCAGGAGTAACTCTGTTGAAAGCACTGGCATTCCATTGGGGGTGATGCTGGGGTAAGTGCGGACAGAATCGGACCTTCATGGTGTGTAAATAAATCCTAGGAAAGAATAATGATCACCAATTCCTTTTCCCTCATTTCAGGTTTGAAAAAGAAAAGCAATAACATCCCTTCTCCTGACCTTTTGGCATGTAGATCCTAAATTGGTGTAGGCCCATTCACTTCAATAGAGCAGAGCTTATAGGAGTTTTGGAATTGACTGCATATCTGTAATCAGCCTTAGCAATACTATAGTAAAGATACAATCACAACCTCTTCAGGTGGGAATGACTCATCAGCCTTCCTCCTACTTTTCCTGCCTGAAACAGTTATTACATGTAATCTGGCTGAAAAGAAATTCTTTGACTGACTCTAGTCATTAAACCCAAACCACCTGGTCTCCTGTCCAAAGTTCAAAGCAGGAAACTGAGCTGATCTATAGACACCTAAGATTTGAGAGTCTGGAAAAAGAGGTTTAAAGATGTATAGTTGCATGTGCAGGCCCCAAGAGATGCCTTGCTATGTCTATGTCCCATACATTATGCTGGAAAGATGAAATACTTTCATACTCTGCACTGTACAAGCATTCATTTATTCAGCCCCTCTGTGAGGATGCTGTAATGTCCCTGTGATGGTCTATGGAATCACAGCTCTCCTGAAACAGGAAGCACTTAGTAAAGAGACACTGCTATAGACAAAAACAATGAGGCTTTCCCATAGCTTGAGTTCCAGCTCACTCTCCTTTGTTTACCAGGGGCCATGCTCTGGAACTGTGGATGACAAACAGACCTCTAGTGGCTAAATAACCCACTGCAGGTAAGCACATCATTATGGTCCCTATTTGCAGACAGAGAAGCTGTGGTCCAAAGGTTAAGGCCAGTGTTTTCAAATCTGGGTGCCTAAACTTAGCTTTTTAGAGCAGCTGCAGTTCCCAGTTACTGCAGTGGGAGTTTTGCCTGGGCAATTCCTGTGACCCTATGTTAGGTGTATATGCAGGAGCATTCTCCCTAATGGTGAACCTGCACATGAGTGGTCTTACTCAAGCAATGACATCTTCATCCAGTTCTGGTGATGCTGCAGTTCATTGCATTGGTGATGCCGGAGATGCTAAACTGTGATGCCACTTGGAGATTGAGGCAGAACAGAGAAGGGCCTGTGATGGTGGGCCCGGAACTAGGACTTTTCCAAAGGCTTTCCACTCTACATCTCTTCCAGGAGACCCAATTTCCAGAGCCTGAACCTGCAACATAAAGTACCGCTTGTGCTTAACAGTGAGAATCCAGGTATGTGTTTTCCCCACTAGCAAATGGCCCTTTGCTGGTTCTTTCATACGGGCCATGTGTAGGGTGACCAGATGTCCCCATTTTATGGGGATAGTCCCGATATTAGCGGTTTTATCTTATGTGGGTGCCTGTTAGCCTCCACCCCCTGTCCTAATTTTTTACACTTGCTATCTGTTCCCCCAGCTGTGTGTTGCACTCAATTTCATCCCAATTTGCAACATTTTCTGAGAGACCATTAGGCTCCCAGACACTCTTATCATTTCTGAGCCACAGACCCAGTGGAAAACTGATACTGTGCTTGCCTGTCTGACACGCGAACTGTGCTACAGGAGTAAGCTGGCTTCCGTCGCTTGGGAAATATAAAGAATTCAGGAGCACTCTGGGGCAGGGTGGGTCAGAGAGAGAGAGAGAACAATGTACTGTTGCAGGCTTGCTACTTTGTGACCTGTTCCAGATGAATTAAGAGGCTGAGGTAATTCCAGGCTTGTCTTCTGCACTAGTTCATTAGCAAGCACCTTTCATCTAGGACTGATTTCTCAGTCACAGGCAAATCCCAGTGTATAGGATCCTAGCAGGGCCTCAGGGAATGCAGCTATACTTACTTGCGCTTCACTGGAATGAAGCTCCTAAATATCTTCCCTTCCCTCCTCCCCCAATAGCAGCATGAAGGAAATGTGTTAATGATAAATGGAGTCAGCAAGAAGGGAGCCTGAATCCCAAATGCATAGAGATTAGAGTTCCCCCTCTCTTGTATATTGCTCGGTGCGTAAATCATTTCTGCTGCACACAGACTGCAGCTGTCGTAGGGTTTGAACTTTCAGCCTTCAGCACTAAAGGCGCAGGTCTCTACCCAAAAGAGTAGCCCCCCTAGCTGTTAATTAGCACTAGGTTATTATAGTCTCTGGGATCAACCCTCAGAGGGAGACCTGATAACGAGCACTATGTCAGGGTATTACTTTGGCAGCCCTGCCACCCTGAAACGAACGTGAAATAGGGCTGTGTGGAAATAGGGCGTGTGTTCTTTTCCCCCCCCTGAAATTTTGTGGAAAAATTATCAGCTTCCTTCATAGCTCTCTCATCTCTCCAAAACGATGCTTTTCGCAGACAAATAAGGGACAGTTTGGAACATCACATTTCATGCTGCAAATTGATCTGTGCCACCACAGAATTTGGAGTTTCAATAAAGCGTGGGGGATGTCCCTCCAGCAGGGCCGAACTTTGAATGAAATGGATCTGTTTTCAATCAGAAATGGGCTGTGGTCTCGAGTGAATCTGGGCCAGTCTCATGAAGTTAAAACGAAATACAGAAGTTTCCATTTTTTTGAGGCTTTGGAATTTCATTATGCATTTTGCATGGTCCTGCTGGCTAAGTGCCCCTATACCACAGTGACGGACACAGAATCAGAACCTAGCCAGACTACTGCTGCTATTACACAAATCCGAGTGATGCTTTTCTATGGCGATGGGAAAGTAAAGGATCATGACACAGCATGATATTTCTTTTCTAAGTGAGTGATTCCACAGCTTCAGGCTTCCGTTCTAGAGGCTTCAGTGCAAATTGTAGGGGGTCATCAGGAATCATAAACTGATTCTTGGAGTTTTTTTAATCTCTATGATGAAAATCCCGCCTGTTTTACTTGCCTCCTGGGGAAAAGCATAACGCTAGCTATGCTGCTGTAAATCTGGAGTAACTCCCACGGATATCAGCGGTGTTACTCCTGATTTACACTGGTGTCACTGAGAACTGTGGGTCTGCTCGACAGCAGGTGATACGCCAAGCCAAAGAAACGGAGCTGGCTGGAAATTCTCGCTTTATGTTTTGAGATGTGCCCCTCTCCACTCCCAGGTGGTGAACTACTGCCTGAGCAAGGGGGAGGAGAGAAAGTCAGCCTGCACGAGAACAGGCTAGAATGAGACCTGTTCCTCCTGTGACACTGAGGAAAATCACCCGAATAAAATCCAATCTTTTATTTAACCTTTAGGTCTTGGCTTAGAAAGCGCCTCTATTGTAGTGCAAGCACAAAAGGAAAATGGTTTGATCTCCTCTTGGCTGAGCTGGGGAGGGGACCGTGGATTGTTCGGCAATGCAGCTTGTGTCAGTTTAAGCAGGCACACTCTCCGTTTCTCTTCCCCCACCAGCCAGCGTGACGGGGTTCAGTCAAGGGGAACGAGGCTATTTGGGTGCTGCAGCTAGGGGTCAGGGGAGCAGGCAGCAAAGGATCCAAGGGCGGCAGATTGCAAAGACCCAGAGTTACTTAAAGATCTGATGGGAATAAGCCCCAGTTATTGTATCACCTGCTAGATACCACGCAGTCTTTTCTGAGGCTGGTGCAGTACCACCTGCTGCCACTGGGGACTCATCTGGTGTCTGGTGTCTGTGGGATTACACATTTTTTTTGTCTCTAGGTTGCGGGTTCAAATCCACCTCCAGGGGCTACATCAGGTATGCAGAGGTCTTCCAGGGGGTACATCAACTCCTCTAGATCAGTGTTTCTCAACCTGGGGGTTGCAAGATGGGCTATGGGGGGTTGCAAGTGCAGGACCACTATTAGGGGGTGGCAAGCGGGACAGTTGCCCAGGGGCCCCACGAAGCTAAATTACATGCCTCAGCCCTGGGCGGCAGGGCTTGGGCTTCAGGGGTGCAGTAGTCTGGAAAGGCTGAGAACTACTGGGCTACATAGTTCCTTTGGTTTGTTGTTTCTTATTAGAGGCTCGGAGACACACTAGCTGGGTCTCTGAAGCCCTTAATACAATTCATCTGCCTTCCTGTCACCACCATCACTAAGTATCCACTGCCCCTACAGTGCCTGGCAGGAGAGGGGTGTGGTCAAGCTGGAAGGACGTTCTAGTAGCTAGGGAGTTAAGGTGAGAGTTGAGAGAAGTAGGTTCAATTCCTTGCTCTGCCAGGTACCCTCTGTGTGAACTTGGGCTTGTCACTTAGTCTCTTAGTGCCTCTGTTCCTCATCTATAATGTGGGAATAATTCTTCGGTGAAAGATATTGAGGCACTCCGATATAAAGGTAATTGGAGTGGGTGGAGAAAAAACACAAGAAAATGGATGGATGCAGCATAAAATGTGCAACTTGGGATCCAACCTGGGTGCAGAGCTGAGGGCTCTTGGATAGACCCTGTTAGAAGTGGGCAGTTTTTTCAGGACCTTTTAAAAGTGGATTTGACAACATCGAAACGTTTCGTGAATTCACCTCTGTTCTGCCGAATTCTTTGGCTGAAAAATACCTTAAAAAACAAACAAACAAACAATTACTGATGTATTCAAAATGAAATGCTCGGCTTTTTTGGTTTGGATCGAGACGGTTTTTTGTTTAAAAATTTCTTTAATTTTATTTTTTTTAAAAAGATGGTCAACCGAAATGAAAAGTTTGGGGTTTGTTTTTTGGGTCAGAATGAAATGTTTTGTTTGACCCCAAACGATTTTTTTTTTTTTACTTTTCAATTTGCCAAAAACATTCATTTTTGGTTCAATCTGAAATGATGATTTTTCCATTTTTTTTTTTTTTTTTTTTTTTGGGGGACCTGCCAGTGAATTGAAAATCTGTTACTGGCAAAGCTGTAGCACGTTACCTACTCCTTAGCAAAGGCTCTTGGGGCTTACGGGAAGTGGAGTCTGGTTTCTTTTTTGAGCCCCTCCTTGGAAGCCAGCCTGTCTGTTGCACAATACCTCAGCGCTGGCGCAGTTTGTGCACTTTCTACCATTTGCAGAGGAGCGGTAATTGCAGGGTTGCTTTGAAAAACTGAAACTAAAGGAGTAGATGAGTGGTTCCCAACCTGTGGCCTGGGGGCGTTCAAAGTGGCCCACTGCTCCCCTCTCACTGGCTGCAGAAGGAAGCCACTGCCTAGGGACCCAGGCGGAGCGCGCTGCTGCGGGGCTACAAGACCGGTGCAGGCTCCTGGCTGCAGCCAAGGGGACGGGAGATCAGCGCTGCCCTCCCCTCGGCTGTAGCAGGGAGCACGGCAAAGCGCTCCGCTTAGGTCCATAGGTGCTGGGGTCCCTGCTGGAGCCAGAGGGAGGGGAGCTCTGATCTTCCATCCCCCTGGCTGCAGAAGGGAGCCACTGCCTAGGGACTCAGGTGGAGCACACAGGGCTACAGGACGCATGCGGTTTCCCTGCTGCAGCCAGGGGGACGGGAGATCAGTGAGGAGGCAGCCTCCTTGCGGAACTCCTTCCATCTGCCTGCGGTGGAGCGGGGGCTGCCGGCAGAGACTGGTGGCCCTTCAGAGTTGTAACAATGATTTCTGTGGCACTGGAGCCAAAAAGCTTGGGAACCACTGGAGTAGATGGCGATTGCTCCCTGGGTGCACTCAAGCCCTGGAGAGAGTGCTGGATTGACTGGGCTGGGGGAAACGGCTTTCACAGCCAACTGGAGAATGGAGCAATGGCGTGGGTTTCTCCAGCAGAGAGCAAGGAGCAGCTTTGCAGAGTGGGCCGTTTGACTCCTATTTATGGAAGACTTTATCTGCCTCTGGCCATCCGGGAATAACTGCAGGACGATGGGGTAACATGCTGTGCTGCTTGGAGTAAAAAAAGCTGCAGCAAGGAACATGATGTGGCAACAGTTAGACTGTTGTGACCTTATGTTTGTACAGCTCCTGTCACCACAGGGGCCCAACCGTGATTATGGGGCCTCTATATACTACTACAGTATAAACGATGATGATGATGATGATAAATACTATCATTCCCGCTCCTCTTTGAGTGGGATATGCTCATTTGCTTAAGGGGGGGGGGGTGTTTTCACCAGGCTTTTATCTCTGTCTCTGACCTGTCTGTCTAAAGAACATCTCTAAAGAGAACATCGCCGCAGTGCTCGGGAATTTGCTTTATTAGGCTCAATAACCAATGAACTCTGATGTTCCTACTCAGATACCCCTGCTGGCCTTGAGTTGACTAGAGAGAACCCTAAGGAAGCACCTTCCACCACCTCTCTTGCCTCGCCTCCATCCTTGCCTTCCTACCTAGGAACCGTTTTGAGAAGGTGGCGTATTAATCAGGTCGGGAGGCTTAGTTACCGGCTCTACACTGAAAGGAGCTGAGGGACTGGCTGGATCCCTTGTCCTCTGTGCAGCTCCTGCCTCGGCAATCAGGCTTTTCTGTAGAATCCAAATGGAGCCCTCACTTGGCTGAAACAAATCCCGGCCAGGTCCTCACTGCAAATCCATCCCAAAGCTGAACTGGAGACTTCTCCGACAGACCTGGAAAAGTTGGGCTGTAAGTTCTCCTCTTTAACTAGTCGGTCGCCGCTGCAGTTCTGCTTATGGACAGCGCAGGTCATGCTCTCCATGACCTGAAAGTTGGATCTACACGACACCTGCCATTGGCAAGGGCGGGGGCAATCGGAGGCATCCGTTCTATGGCAAAGCGTCGCAACTGGAGCTGTGTGGAAAACGTTTCTTTCCCCTCCTCCCCTGAAAACTCGCAGTTTTCAGCCAAAAATGGAAATATTTTCGTTTTGAAAGGCCGCTGCAGTGTCTGGTCGGCGTTGTAGTTTAGTTGCCTTATTCTGCCATTCTCTTCTATAGTCCAGGCTTCCTAGTCAGGTTACACATCCCACAATGCACCACACTCCCCCCTTTTGGCTAGGGGAAGCAGTGCCTCAGGGCAGTCTCCAGGCTGTGGTGCATGCTGGGAGAAGCCCAGCTGACGCCTGGCCCATAGACGAGAGTGGGGGAGTATGAGGCTGCTGAATGACCATGAATATGGGGCACTTTGGTGGCATTTCTGAACGGGGTATTTGTATTGTCCGAAACCTAAAAATGTTTCAGATTTTGGGCATTCAAATTTTTGATGAAAACGTGCCTGCCTTCTGCATGGAACTTCAGCTGATCACAAAAAAGCTTCATGTAGTTAAGAACCCACCTTCCACCAAGAACAGGCGGGACAGAAGACTTGTAAACAGCCCTAAGTCACTATTTCATTGAACGGACAAAGCAACGCCCTCCTCCAACCTGAAAGCGGATGAAAGCGGTAGTGTAACAGCAGTGTGCACCTTCTACCGGGACTTGGCGTGTCCTACCTGGGCCTAATTCCATGTCCATGCTTAGAGCTGTATTTCCAGGCCAGCTACTGTGCCCCGAAGACCAGGGAATGTGGCACGGAGAGTTTGACAATTTCTGTCCAGCCAACGGCATAGAAGGTGAAGTGATGCCTGATCCTTGGGAAACGGCCCAAACGCTCCGTGGCTGGGAATCCCTTCCAGCAGCCTCCATTCTGAAACCCCTCTGGGAGGCTAAGCTTATTCTTGCTGCCAAGAGAGACCCGACTGTTTGGATCACCAATTGGAAACATGCAGTTAACGGGAATGACACACTAATGAAAAGCTGTGTGCATGCCTGCAGGTGTGCTTGCACACAGTGTGAGGGGAGGGCATCTCGCTCAACTCCACTCCATTGTTTTTCTTATCACAATATGGCCTATATCCTTGTGCTGCTTTATAGTGTGAAGTGCTTTTCTTCCTGTATATAGGAAGAAAATCTCTTTTCACACACACACACACACACACACACACACACACACACACACACACACACACACACACACACACGTTGTGTGTGAGAGAGAGAGAGATTTTGAGACGCTTATCTGGTACTTGCTCTTTTTTTTTTTTACCGTCAGATACTGGCAACCTTTTTCCATTTGCTGGGAAATGGATTGTTCTTATCAGTACAAGAGGCTCAGATGTAACTGGAGCCGGCTGAAGGCTTGTTCTAAAGCCCTGTTTATTAAAAATATAAATAAGGGTGGCAGGTCTCTCTCCTCTGCATTCTCTCAGTAGCCTTAGGAAGAGCCGTGCCTTTATCAGCTGATGGATAGAGGCATCCCCGAGTTCATCTGCAGTGTCTAAAGAATGGCTCATTTGTGTGTGCATGGATGCACGTGCGTGTGCATTTATAAATATTAAAAATATACACACACACTGGGAATGTTAATGAATAAATGATACTTGTCAGTTAATGTCTAGGAACCCATTGGAGAATTGTTCAATGCGACCAGTAAATCTGAAAATATGACCAGGGATCAGGGAGTTACACACCACATCTGATCTATTATGCTATGGAAAGTAAGTATCCCATTTCAACGATGTCATCTTGCCGTGAGTTATGCAGAAGGTAATTTAATAGTGTTGCAAAGGACTCTTTAAATATATGCACACTTTGGTGCAGGAAAAAGTGAGCTCATGCAGAAAAGTCATTTGTATAAAGGAAGGGCTCCCTTGATGTAGGCCAAATTTCAATCTCTGAGCTGGGCAAATCTTGCAAAATGACTTTTATGAGTATTTAGTGAAATGAATTTGCATGAACTGTTTTTGTGCCCCTTTTGTGTTCCCATTATTAAGAGTGTCACTGGCTTAGTCATTCATAGAGAACAAATTTCAATCATGAGCACAAACGTTTCATAGGAAAATCAATTTTTAAATTCATGCCCACAAGTATTTTCACCCCGATTGCTTTTAGAGTGGGGGATGAAAAATCAGCTTTTATATTGGAATTTTCTTTTTAATCATTTACAAAAGACATTTTCAAAAATGAATTTTTGGGTCCATTTATTTACATGTTGGTCTTTTTGTTTTTTAAAATCAAAATAAAACCATTAATGTTTAAAAAAAGTTGAAATGATAAATTTTGATTAAAAACGTCATGGAAAATTTTTTTGTGGAGAAAAATGTTGATGTGGGAAAATGCCATTTTCCGACACAAGAATGTTAGTTTAAAAAATTTTGACCAACTGTAATGCTTCTTCAGTTAAGGAACAGAAACAATGCCATGTCACTTATACGTAGAGCTAGTCTGCAAATTTTTCTCTTGAAATTTTTTCTTTGTAAAATCACTTTTTCAACAAAATGGAAACTCTGGCAGGAAAATGTCAGTTTGTCAAAAATGACCATTTTTGTTTTAAAAAAATTGGTTTGAAACTTATTTGCTTTGATTTCTTGTTGTTGGAAAACTAAAGAAAATATTGTTTGGGGGGTTTCAGTGAACCTGCCCCAAAATGACAAGGAAAAGATTGATGCAAATAGAAAAAAAAATATTACTGGAAATTTTTCATGGATGGAAATAACCATTTCCCAAATAGCTTTGCTTATAAATAAATGTGGCTATTCATAACTAAGCAAGAATTTACATTTCAAGTACCAAGCATTAAATGTTTGCAGGGAATTGTTTGCAGTGCATAGTGTCACACATTCAAATAATAAATACAATAGAGGAAGCTGAGACCTTCTCAGAAACATTTCACAAAGAGAGACCACATTTATCTGATACATTATTTGTTGCAAATAATTTTCTCACTTCTAGTTAGAAGCATCTCCTACCTTGCTGGAGATTGTCATTAAATAGATATTTAAAAAATGTTGCTGGGCCCGATTGTCATCTCACACGGGCTTTATGGCAGTAACTTTGGTTTAAAGTCCCTTGACTTTAGTGGAATTACTCCTGATCTATACCAGCGTGAGAGAGGAAAATGCTTTCTAAGCAAAGTAGATAATTAAGTGCAACTAAACCTCCTGTTTCAAGGTAGGAGCTGGTCACCTCTGAGGTTCAGGGAAGAATGTTCACGCTTTCACTCACTGCCAACATCTGATGCCTGTATAATACTACAGAACTGGCTCGGGGCAACACGGAAGGATTTTGCCATAGTCAATGGTGTACGTGTGCAGTGTGGACTAAGCCCAGGTCCGTGGGACCCAGGTTTGTGGAGTTGGTGTTTTTAAGCCTGTCCTTGAGTGTTCATATTGCATTGTAAATCCGTTTTTATAATTGCTAGACTCTGGCCTCACAGCCATACGAACACATCCATCCTGCACAATGTAGACCTTTTGACCTGGGTCTGCGGCTTGACCTGTGTCCACACTGCAAAATGCTAGGGCTTGGACTGAGTCGCAGCAGAATTCAGGTTCTGACTCGCCCCTTATCAGGGTCCTAGGACCCATATCCTGAGTGTTTGCTGACCTGAGTCTGACTGATTGTGTGGGTGGAAGCGGGGCTTGGGCTCAAACCGGAGTTGGAGTCCAGGCTTAGTATGCCATGTAGACATATGGTGGGTGCTGTAGGAGGGAAGGGAGGAGGAATGGTTTTATGGTTAGGGCTCTAAACTGGGACTTGGGCATTCTGGGTTTGGTGCTCCGTTGGTGACCTTGTGCAAATCACTCAATCCTTCTGTGCCTCAGTTTCCCATCTTTAAAGTGGAAACAATTCCTTTCTCCCAGCATTTGTGCCTGGGGGCCCTAAACGGGTGGAGCACAAGGGAACAGTGAGATGATTATGGACAGCCTCATAACCATGTCTGGTCTGTTCACACTGCAAGTTCTTTGGGATAGGGACCATCTCTTGCTATTTGTAGGTGCCGTGCCTAGACCCACGGAGCCACTCAGCACTCCCAGAAGCATTCAGACTAGCTGTCGTCTGTCTCAGCTTGAGAACTGCTCTGTCCTTTGCTCTGCTTTCGAGTTTTTCTGTTGGCGCGCTTCCTTTCGAGAGACGTTAACATGCATTTGATCATCACAGTGTCCTGAGAAAATGTGTCTGGCAATCTGACCTTCAACCAAAAGTGCATGATAAATATATTACTGAATGCAGGAAGAAACCACGGCAAATCCAGGGAACAGCAACCCCAGTGGTGCATGTCTCAAGAGGCTCTAATCTTAAAGGTAAAAGCAAATTGTTCAGGGCAGTGCGGGGTTCCATGTGACCACCACAATCTAACTTCGGGTGCTGGGCTTGCAATGAGAAACTTTCTCCAAGCAAAGCAAGTGGACTCAGGCTCATCCAGCTGACAGCGATGATGCAACCAGACTGGATCCAACTTCGCTTCCATCTTGTCTAGTCCCTAGGAATGGCCAGCACCCGGGTCTTCAGAGGCAGATGTGAGAACCCCACCGTGAGCAGATGGGGGATGATCTGCCCCCCATCAGATCTTATCCTGATCTGTCATAGAGGTTGTGTAAATGCTTTGAAACATGAGGCTTAATAGCCCTGCCAAAACAGTCATTATTAGGACTACAGTTTTGTCATGGACACTTTTTTAAATAAAGCAGAGAGGTGGGGGGGAATTGCAGAAAGGGGAGAAGATGGGGGGAGGGGCTCAAAAGGGGGTGGGCTGGAGAACAAGCCCACCCCCCAGCAATGGCTCTTGTCGTGCGGGGCTGGGCCTGGCTCCCTACTCCACGCATCATGACCTGGCCCAAATGGTCACAGTGCCACCCCTCCCCAGGTAGAGATTTGGCCCTCCATCTCCATCCGACGGTGGGGCGGACGTGCCAAATCTGAATGGTGCTGTGACCATGCGGGCCAGGCCCCGATGCCTGGGGCAGGGAGCCAGCCCCCGCCCTGCAGAACGAGAGCCGCTGCTGCAGGCCATGGACTTCATTCAAATTCATGATTGCCGTGATCTCCGGGCCAAAATCGTAGCCTTCTTTGTTATTCACTGTAGCTCGGCATTTCCTTTCAGATGAGTGCAGGATATTCTTCCGATCAATGGCCAAGTGACTGTTCTCCCCGAAGGGCTGGTCTGCTCTGCGTTGGATGGGCCCTGTGTGACCCCACTGATAAATGTGGCCCAACATCTGTATTCTTCTTGTATCAATTTTGCAGAGACCTTTCCTCTGATCTTATCTGAGTCCCGACATAGCATAGGCTGGAGAATTTCATCCAGTGGTTTTCTGGGGTGGAAGGAATCAGTCTTCTGCGTGGAAAAGAACGCCATCAGTCCCAGTAACTTGTGATTGAACAGGGGCATAGCTGGGGAAGTATTACCATACGGTGCAAAACCATTACTGGGCTTATCTCCCCTAATCAACGTCCGGCCATTGCAGAGGCCTCGGGCATTGGTGGCACATGGGTCTCCCCCAGTCTCTGCCCATGTCATGCAATGGCTTAGTCTCCTGAGAACTGAAATATTTTACTCTAAATAAAGTTGTTGGACTCCGTGAAGGAGAATGTGGGTGAAAACAATGGCCTGTGTTCTAGAGAAGGTCAGACTGGATCATCTAATGGTGCCATCTGGCTTTAAAAATCTGACATGATCGATACAAAGGCATAGGACACACAGACATTGGTTCCAGCAGGTACTGATAGTTCAAAATGGCAACACCCATATAACTAACTCCCTTGGACAGTTGATTTAGGTGCACAGGTGAACTGACAGGATGGTGGCTGTGAGAAGAGACCCACAGGAGTCCAGGAGAGTTTGGCCTCAGATTTCCCTTGGAGCAGGATTTAATAAAATCCAGTCAGCCTTTCTAAGGCGCCTGTCACTGTAAAATCTAATCCCTTCATGAGACCTACAACCCTCTTCTCCAGCTCCTGGAAGCTTTCATTCGAGGTAGCTCTGTTCTGCTTCTATTGCTGGAGCTTTTTGTTAAAGTTCAGGATGCTGAGGAATTTCCTTCAGATTTATAATCCTGAAATCAGCCATGATTGACAGGAGGGGCACTTGGGTGACTTTTATTGCACGAATATCTTGTAAAGTTTCAGGCGGGGCTTTTAGGTATTGTGTAACTGTTAATTATTAGCGCACCCTGACCTTCACGTCAGGACTGGTGCTCTGCTATGTATGCTCAGAGCGAGGGGCAGGTTTGTGGTTTTGCAAGTTATGGAACGTAAATGTGAATTCCAGCTCTTTAGCTATTTGGCGGTTTTTAATATTTTTTTGTTTGGCGGGGGTGGGAATTGTTATCAACACAGATTTCCGGCAGACTCCGAACCAAATGTCTGTTTGAAATCTCTGGGGTCTCCTGGCAGGGAATCCAATTTGTAGGAAGAACAGCACAGATTAGGCAGTCAGTTATTGAGACCTCAGTAACCCCCTTAAATACTACGAAAAATGCTTAAAGAGTAAAACTTGAATTTATTAAAGTCTTTCAAAGCCCAGACTTCAGAATCCTGGCCACTGATCGTGCCCATTCTTGAGCGCCCTTTACTCTAGCTCTACTGTAGGTATGAACTTGAACTGGCCTCCCTGATTCTGTATGCTCCACCCTGGAGCTGGGAGATGAAGATGATGGAAGAGGAAGAGAAGGATGACTTTGTACTGAAGTAACTGGACTGGTGTCACAAACTGCCTGTGTGAATTGGGGCAAGTCACTTAGGCAGAGAGATTATATTCACAGTTTGTAAAATGGAACTAACTAACTAATAATGTTGCTTGTCTCATCCCTTTGGTTGTCATGTCTGGTTAGATCATAAACTCTTTGGGGCATGTGTACGTACAGCACCTTGCACTGGGAGGCCCTGGTCTCAGTTGTGGTACTATCTGAATACAAACAGATGGAAATTGAGATCCTGGTTCAGCTCCAACTTTGTGCCTGGAGATGCTTTCTTTGCTATTTATGGCAGAGAGATTAAACAAGAAGAGCTCGTTCTGAAATGGCATTTGAGCACTAGTGAGTGGATGGGCATTCAAATGAAGCTGTAGATAAGTTTCTGGCGTTGCGAGGGACGAACGTGCTTTTCATTCCTGTGAAAAAAAATCAATTATATCCATTACCTTTCTGTTTTCATCAAAAGTTTTCTTCCAAGAGTTTTTTTTTTTAAATTTATTTATTTATTTTGAAATCAATTCCCCCCCCCTCCCAGTTTTCAGCAACCTTTTAAAGGTTTTTGTTTAAAAAATATTGAAATTGGATGCTTCCCATGGAAACCTGTTTTTGACAAAATGACGCTTTTCATCAGAAAAAAACCATCGTTAATGAAATACGTTGACAAGCTCTGCCTGTTACCTAGTGGTTGCTGTGCTATTATTATTTTATTATATTATATTGTGGTAGCACATAGGAGCCCCAGTCAGGGACCCAGGATTCTGTGACGCTAGGCGCTGTACAAACACAACGAGAGGATGGTCCCTGCCCCAAAGAGCTGACAGTTGAATTTTACAGCATGTGAGCAATAAGACAGCCTGCAACTATCCTCTGGAGTAGAGAGCCCTCTGGAGCCATTCCCATGGCAGTCTGGTCCGTTGCAGAGGTCGCAGTGCGCTGATGTTGATGCAGTGGGAGGGCTGCTGCAAAGATGTTAGACAGTGTAGTGTATCCCTGCCAAAATGGGCCAGGGTCACAGTGAATTGAACTCTTCGTCTCCGAGCCTCTGGGTGCTGGAGAATAGGTTGATTAGCAGCAGGCAAAAATAGCTGTGTAGGAGGAGGCAAGCTGAGATGCAGTCTTATGTAGGCAGGAGAAAATAGCAACTTTGATTTATCCAAGCGCACGCACACGATGCCGGGGAATTCCTTGGGGATTTGGGAGCTCCGTGGGAGGCCTTGGTTTTTTTTTTTTTTTTTTTGGTGTGTGCTTATTTCTCGGAAGTGGCTTGAGGATGATGAAACCTATTTCATGCGTCCCCCTGGTTGTCTCCTCTATTCTCACCATGCTGCCAGGGGCTCCCCTGCCTTTTGCTGGCCCTAGACTTCTTGCTGGGGTTTCTGCTTCCCAAAGGAGCACTGATTTCCCCCCCCCGCAGTGGATTTTCCGCTTTGTTCTGGAGGGCAGATTGTATACCGTACCCCCAGCCCTGCCCACTGCCCCACCCTTGTCCTTATATGGATCCCTGGGCCTGCCGGATAAGGCAGCAGAGAAACTGGTCCCTTTCTGCATGGGCAAGGAGGGGTTCCCTTCCCTATGTGGGTCTCAGTGAGAAAATTGGATCCAAAGAGACCCCGTGTTTCAAACTCAATGCCTTTCTGAATCAGGGCTGTAAGCATTCAGGTTCGTGCCTGGTTTAAAGCCCATGAGAAAACCCTATTGACTTCACTGGGGCTACTGACGTGCTCAAGACTTGGTGCCTAAACCACTGAGTTACCCTGTCCAGCATTGCTCTTATTTCTGCACTGTCAGAAGAGTGGTTCATTCCAGCAGCAGAACAGCTGGCAGCTTGGCACACTGCAGAGAGGTAGCCTCCCCCCGGCTGTTGTATTCTCCAATCCCTGCTGCATGTTTATATCCGGGATCTTCATTCCATTTTTTGTATATCTGTCATTCATCGCTCTGGAAACCGACGGGCCTTTTTTAGTGGATACTGTCATGCCTGCCTTTTGATCCGTGGCACGGTGCAATCAGTCCTAGACTCCCAGGAGCCTGAATCCCCAGTTGCTTTTACTGGAATGCATTGATTCTGCCCTGGAAATCAACCAGACTTGGAGATGTTGTGGGCCACGTTGTGATGGCTGTGACACCAGTGTAAATCTGGAGTCACTTCACTGGGGGGGTACCAATGTCACAGAGTTCAGAATCTGGCCGTGCAACATTGAACCTCTTCCCCACCCCAGAACTCAAATACCCAGTGGGGAGGGGAGCATTTGATAGCACAGCTCTGAAAAAGTGAGGGCAGAGTCAGCCGTGGTCTGGTTTCGACGACTGCCAGTTCTGGGGGAATTCTGACTTCTCCATTGTACATCTTGGTAGGAGATGACAAATGAAGAAAGATCTGCCTCTGCCCCTGTGTCTGGCTAATGAAGGCATTTGGGAACAGAACCAGGAGAGAGCAGTGGGATTTTGTCAAAGCGATGTGCAGTGCATATATATTTCAACACTTTCCAGTCAGCGATTTTTTTTTTCCCCCTGTCCTCCGTTTATTGGTGAAATTGACTAACCATTGGCAACTTGGTGGCTCAGAAAGAATAGTACGTTCTAGCCTTCCACCTCTGCAGAGACTAACTCAGCTAACAGTCCAGCCCGAAGATACTCAGTAAAACTGAGTTTGGTGGTTGCTCATCCTAGCACCCTTATGGAGGGAGGTTGGTCCAGAGGGACTAAGCCATTAAACAATCTCATCCAACTTTCCTTGTCTGGAAGAACGGAAGAGCAAGGGCCAGTAATGAAATAACCTCCCCCCACACCCTTTATCTGAACATTAGAGCAAAGGATGTTCATCTGCAGAGCACAAGCTGCAAGTGTGAAAACATTCAGAAACTTCCTGGGGAAATTCCCTCTGACCATTAAACAAAACTCTGGAAACTTCTGTCTTTCTCTCCAACACATCTGATGGCCTGTCACCTTGTGGTCTAGATCACACAGAAGCAGCACTTGCATTTTTTTTTATTTTGGCATGACTTTAAAAAAACTTTTAGCTATTGATTAGGTGTCCTCCAGCAACTTTTCTGAGCTGACTTCAGTTGGGTTGCAGGAGCTGTTATGCATTACCTGTTCTGCTCATTGATTGACGTTGTGCTGTCAGCTGGTACTGCAACAGAAGAAATGAAAGCCATGAAATCTTGCATCATTCGATTTGGGGCCATTTTCAAGCATATGAACAAGTTGAAGGCTTTGTTTCTCAGGAAAAACATATAGCAAGAAAACCCAGCTGTTTCTGGAAATCCTCTCGACTCCGGAAACATGAGAGAACCAAAAAAGCATTCAAAACCTTCAACACAATGCTCAATGAGAGATGACCGTGGCCCGTAACCTGAATCCCAAAGTGTTTGGTGCCAAAGATTCTTTTTGGCATGACATCTAGGTGTTGTACCCCTTCCTCTGGGTGAATTTTTGCAGCATACTACGACCATTAGGCCTGAGTGTTTCAACCATTAGTCACTAAAGATGAAATTTCAAATCTGGAAGGAGAATTGACTACATATGTGAACATGCCTGACCTTGACCATGTGAACCGGGGTGTGCTGGCTTTTGGGAAAAGTCATCAAGACACACTTGCCCACTTGAGCAAAGTGGCACAGCGAGCATTGACTGCACCCTCCAGGAGGCTCAACATGAGTGAGGATACTTTGAAGAAAATTGCGCGAGCGTATGCCAACCAGGATTTCTGGGAAAACTACTAGTTGTGAGAGAGACACAAGATATCTTTGTACATTTTAACAAAAATGCAATTATAGTGTATACTGTAAAACGTGTACATTATGAAAGAGTGTGTTCGTTCGTTTAGTTAACCTGATTTTCATCCTGGTTTTAATGTTTGGAAAATACACACCGAAAAATTCCCGGAATTTTTTACAAAAAAAAAAAAAATTGAAAACGCAGAACACTGCCATAGCAAATGGTCTAGTTCCACTTCCTAGTGCGCAGCACCAAAACACACCCCTCGATGGTGGGCAGAGAACTGAAGGATTGACTGGGCTGTGCGGGACTGGACTACCTGCTCCTATCTGCCCTACCCTGGAGGAACCACCAGTGGTGAGAGACATGGGGTGATGCTCTGCAGGGGGATGAGGAAGATGAAGTTTGTTCTGTTGGTGCTCATGTCATGCCCGTGCTTGCTCTGTACACAGAGGACTTCATTCTCCAGGGCGGTAGATCCCAGCATTAAAGCAGTAGTTTGCGGAAATACTTTGTTCTGAAGAGAAGCTCAATGCCTTCCCCTTCTCCAAACCACTGCATCCCACTCTGAGTTCTTCTGCTGGCAGCATCTGCTTGGTTTCCCAGCTCCAGCAGAGCTGCAGGTAGAACATAGTTCAACAAGCCTCTTAATTTCCCCTGTGATGAACAAATTAATTTTGTTGACACTCTTTAGTGTTTTTATGGAGAGATGGAATGTGGCTGAACCCATTTGACAGGCAGAATCGAGGCCAGGCCGAGTCCTAAATGTGTCGCAGAGCTGGGTTTGGGCTGGCAGGTTTCTCATTGCCCTGCCTTCCGCGTGATTTGCCAGGCTAAAGCGCTGTGTGGATGGGGTGGCCTAAGAAGCGGCTTGCTCGGGATATGAGCGTCCCATCCGCATTATGAACAGTGTGCACGGTGAAGGTGAAATGTGTGCAGAAGCATAGGCTACCATGGGGTTAGTAAAAGCAAAGTGGAACACACGCAGGAGTTGCCCTTAAAGGGAAGGGGAGGTGGATTCTGGGTACAACAGGCTAGTGCGCTGGCTTGCTGGGAAAGGGAGTTTTGCGATTCTCTCCTCAGTTGTGCTCCCCGCCAGTTTGGGCTGATCGCTGAAAGCTGTTGGTTGTGCACATGGTGTTTGCTGCCCTTGGGTTGTTTTTGGTGCCTAGGAAAGGAATGACTTTTTTTTTTTTTACCTTCCTTTCCCTGTAAGGCAGTGTATTGCACAAGGGACAGCCCCTCTGACAAACTGTTCAGTCCCATTACAGGCCCTTGGAGGAATGCTCTCCCATTGTAGATTAACTAGGCTCCGGTAGAACAGCCTGATCCTGTTCATCGAGATGCCCTGCTTCTTGTCATAAATGCTCACTGCCCTGGTGTAGGTACTGAAAGGAAGCGAAGGCCCTCAGAAGGTCAGATACTACGGGGATGGGTACCATGGTAAGGTCCTCGATGGGGTACATGTTTGTGTGCTGACCTGCAGACTTCTTTCTGTAAGGATTGTTCTGGCAGCTCAAGATTCAGCAGCGCTCAACAGCGATCCTTCCTATCCAACCCACCCAGCTAAGTATTTATATGGCCTGCATCACCGTAGCATCTGCATGCTTCTCGGAGATGAAAAAAAAAAAAAAAAAAAACCCAAGCTCAAGGGTGAGGGGCCTCGTCCAAATGCTCAGATGCCCATTCCAGGCAGAGAGTTATAGGCACTCTTTAACTAAGCCAACCCATTCCGTGTGTGTGTGTGTGTGTGTGTGTGAGTGTGTGTGTGTGTGTGTGTGAGAGTGTGTGTGTGTGTGAGAGTGTGTGTGTGTGTGAGAGTGTGTGTGTGTGTGTGTGTGTGTGTGTGTGTGAGATAGTCCCTGTGCCAGGATCCCTTTGATATATTGGGCTGTGATGTCAGTTCATTATTCTGATGTATCTGTCTTGCCGTACTTTGAAGATTGATTCTCAGAGGCACTAATCTTATTTTCCTGGTTTTTCAAAATGTTCCTTAATTGCTCGATTGAAGGTGTTGCTGTCAAGCCAGATTCTATCACTCTCCTAAAGGCTGGTGGCAGCCTGACCATGGGACACTTTGCTGCTGCAATTAAAAAAATATCACAATTTGCAGAACGCTTTTTTCCCCCCCTCTTCCTGCACGGAAGGAGAGCTTTACATGTTGTTAACACTGTAACAAATTGGTGGCCATCTATGATTGTCATTACATCATGCACCGCTGTGACTCCGTTGCAACCACCGAGATCAAATGGCTGTAAAAAGGAGAGGTGTCTGCCACTTGAACTGATGGGAGATCTCAGGAGTCTGCATCACAGCTGGGACTCCCCATTGACTGGTTCTGATTCCATCCCGTAGAGGGCAGTGGCATACATACAGCCTAGCCAGTTCGTTGTAATAGCGTCTCAGGGATGGGATAATTTGCCCAGTCCTGGATAGGCAAAGAATCTGTCTAAATCTGAGAGATCGAGGCTTTATCTTCACTAGGAAGAGAGGTATGGTCCTAATTTGAGTTAGCTAACTCAGGGCAAAGCCCTAGTGAAGATAAAGCTGGCATCTGGGAAGGTTTTTAGCTGAGATCAGACATTTAAGTGGGTGTGGGAAGAAGCTGTTCTTAGCAAAAAGTAATTTCTCTTCCCCGTTGGAGTGTGATGGATAGAGCATCCGTCTGCTGAAACGTCTCTTCCTCGAGGCTATCGAACCAAACGGGTTCACAACTAAAGCTTCCGAAGAGTACATTTGCCTCTCCTGGAGAGTCTGGTGGTTTGGCATTCTGAAAGCCGAATTGCATATCTGCCTGTGTTACCGTTAAACTAACTGCCTTGGGGAAATGCTGGAAAAACGTCACTTTAGGAAAAATGCGCCTGCCATGTCGGAAATGTTCCGGGTTTCTCTCTTTTAAGGAGAGAGAGAGAAGGTGGCTGAGGCAGTACCTTTTATTGGACCAACTTCTGTTGGTGAAAGAGATGAGCTTTCTTTTAATATTTTCCTTCTTATTACTTTACTGAGGATGTGTGCCGGAGGATGGGCTCCCTTGTTCTTTAGGAGATTCAGTTTTCTTACTCCCCGTAGGACCAACAGCATCCCTGGTGTAACCATGCTGAAGATGGCTGAGTCTGTAGGGTTCAATATTTGACATGTTTTCATGAACATGACGATCATTCCTTCAATTAAAAAGAGTGGGAAGGGGGCAAAAATCCCAGTTGCACAAACAGCAGCTGAATGACTGGAAGATCAATATAATATAATAATTCGCCCTTATAGAGTACTTCCTCTCTGTCTGAGGTACTTATAATATGGCCTCATCACTGGAGTATCTGAGCACTTGGTCTCTGTGAAGAAGGGCAATGCTATTGTGCCCACTGTACACCAGGAGAACTGAAGCACACAGAGGCAAGTGACTTGTCCAGGTCACATCTCGCTGGAGAGAACGGGGAATTGGGCCTTGATCTTAATATCTTCCAAGTGCTGTAGAAATGTTAGTCACAGCTTGACGCGGGACAGCCCATTGACTCCAGCAGGCTTTAAAGCAGGTCCTTGCCCCTCCGACGTTCAGCTGAGACTGGGAAATCAGATCCCCATTTTACAGATGGTGAAACTGAGGCACGGAAGGATTATGGGATTTGTCCAAGGAAGCCTCCCAGCGTGTCAGTGGCGGAGCTGTGCAAGTTCTGGCTGCACGTCCAGGAGCAGCTCATTAGGTCACTCTGCCTCAGCTGATAAGAGGCATTTAATTTAAAATATGGGTGGAAGAATTTTGTATCAAATGGTCTCGCAGGCGGGGTATGATCCAAAGTCGCCCGAGGTCAATGGAAGTCTTTCCATGCATTTCAATTGGCTGTGGATCAGGCCTGTAGCAGCCCCCACCCCCAGCGATGTAGGTAAAATGTGTTGTAATACCTCTTGCGCTGAGGGTTATCCAGGGGAAGAACAGGAAAGCAGGCAGGCATTCCAACTAGAACACTGGTTTTCCCCTAGCATGCTTGGAGATTGACAAACAGGAGCTCAATAGTCACAGGAAATCTACCACTATGAGCAAACGACTGGTATTGACAGGAGTCTTGTTAACCTAGTCCTTTGATGGGATTAGTGATTTGTAAACACATGAGATGCTTGTTCTGCGTGACCTCTCTAGATTGCCTTGGATTCCAATGTTACAGACTTGCCTCTTCCCCGAGGAACGCAAGTCCCTCTCTTCCCCCACCTTTGCATTTGCTTTGCCCAGGTGCAAAAATTGTCCTGTCCTGCAGCTGATTTTCTGCCTTGCTGAGTGAATTCCATTGAGTTCATGGCCTTAAAATGTATGGAGAAAAAAAAATTCCTGTCCTGCAGACCAGGAGGAAATTTAAAGGGCTGGATTGGTTTATTCCGCCCATTTGGCTATCCACGCACTATTCCTATGTCTTTGGCTTTTTGCTCTTCCTCTCTCCATCTTGAGTAGAGCGGTTGAAAAAAATGGAAATGGCTTCAGACTTTCAGATGCGTGTGACTCCAGGATTGAAGACAGATGAACGGTTCGGACAGCATAGACTTCCTTGTTCCAAACGTTGTACCAGGCAGAGAAGACAGCGTGGGACAGCGCAAGCTAGGCTTGGTTTTCAAACTCTTGCAGTCTCTGCGAAGTGACTCCACTGGTGGTCAAAAGACTTTCTCCTAACTTCTCAGAGCTGAATGTTCTTGGCTTTTGTTGTTGTCTCTTTTCGGTTTTGATGGGAAAAGCGACATGACAGTTTTACTCTGATCCCTTCTCATCTCCTGTGACTTATTTTGGTCTCCCTTTAATCTCTGCATACACAATTTCCAGTCAGGTCCATGCAGTGTTGGGATGGCTGTCTCTTTTTTGCAGGGCAAATTTGATGTTCCTTAGGACAGAGTGAAACCACAGGTTTGAGTTGGGCCCATTGCAGTGACACCTTTCATTATTCCCGGGCGAGCTCTCCCATAAGCAGAGACTGACTGATCTGTAAGAGGGGCGAAGGGGACTATGATTCAGGCAGATATGAACACTGGGGACTAGAATGCTCACGTCTCTTGTGATCTAAGCAGACATTCAACCTAGATCTCTTGGGATGGAAGGCACTTTTGGCCATGTAGGTGGTTAAATGTGGACTTAGGCGCCTAACTTTAGTTGTCGGCATTTGAAAATATTGGCTTTAGTGTACTAAACCAGTGTTTCTCAAAGACCGGTCCGTGGACTGGCGCCGGTCTCTGAGATCCCCCTGACCCAATTTAGGAAGACAGCAGAAGACCGCAAGACGGTCCCTGGTATCAAAAAGGTTGAGAAACACTGTGCTAAACCACATAACTTTCCTCTAGAAGGTGCTCCTTTGGGGACATACCACTGTCCCTCTTTGAATATAGTCCGTAATCATTAATGGGATGAATAATACTCCCAGCTTAGTGGCACCATATGATTTACAGCTTCCCTTCCCTTACGCTAAGTGTGGGTTTAAAGAGAGGCTGGATTCTCTGCTTTGGGCTCCACAATGGACAGGTTTTTTTGGGAGCACCAACAATGACCTTCTCACAGTATTCTTGGGCACGTGCCAGTTAGGGACGGCAATTGATAGTTCTGCATTACTCTGGATCTTCCTTCACACAGCTGAGAGATATCCTTGAGCAGGGAGGTAAGGCTGTGGGACTAAATCATCCTCGTCCCATGGAACGACAGCAGAAAATGCGATCACTGAGATTGCACTCTACTGGACAGGCTTAATGGTGGCCCGTTAGAGGACGCTATGATCCCACCCTCTCCGTGCATAGCAGGGAGAGGAGCGCCTTTAGGAAAATTAAACGGATGAAGTGAAATGACTGTTACCTATGGGACGGGGGTGGAGACTGATCTCTTGCAGGAACTAGCAGGCTATACAAAGTGCACTCAACCATGGGCACTTGCAATCACTGGCATTATTACCTGCAGCTTAGTTTGGTCCCAGCATAAGTATCCCCTTTTGAACAAACCGTGCGCAGTCAGAGCGGAGAGAGAGAGGCTGTCGTACAACCTTGTACTATTCCAGCTGGAGCGGCGAAGCCGGCTGCGTAGCTTGCCCCAAGTACGGGTATTTGGGTAACCAATCATGTGAGAACACTACTTGGTGTCAAGAGGACTCGCTGTACAAGGCTCTTGGAGAACGGCTGCTTACATAGCTATACGTGGCATAGTCTCCACAGCATTCACTGACCTGGAACAGCAGCGGCTGGGGACTTGCACTAGTTTTTTAATACTTGGGAAGATTCATTTGTTTTGCATGTCGTTGCGGTGCCGCTGGGTAAGCTTGGTCTCCAGTGCACACGTTGCAACAAAGAGCAGGCCTCCTTCCACCCAGCTTCTCCTTTGCAAAGGTAAAAAATGAAAGGATCATGTCACGCAGCTGGTAGGAGAAGCTGTGTTTTGAACAGTTCCAGAGGGGTAGCCGGGTTAGTCTGTACACAGCAAAAACAAGGAGAGTCCTGTAGCACTTTAAAGACTAACACATTTCATTTCTGCAGGAATAAGCTTTCGTGGGCTGCAACCCACTTCGTCAGCTGTAAGGAACAGAAATCAGATTGGGGGTGTATATATATACATCTAAGGTTAAGGAACAACAATGGGGAAGTTAGATATAAGCAAAGTCCATTCAGTCAGAGTAGATGAGGCCTATTCACAACTATTGATTAGGAGGTGAGAATGTGTGAACAGTGACAATTACTTCTTGTAATGAGGGAACCGTTCCAAGTCCTGATTCAGACCCTGTTTGATTGTGTCAAGTTTGCATATGAGTTCCAGCTCTGCAGTTTCTCGCTGAAGTCTGTTTTTGAAGTTTTTTGTAGAAGTATGGCAACTTTCAAGTCAGCTACAGAGTGTCCTGGGAGATTGAAGTGCTCTCCCACTGGTTTATGGATGTTACCATTTTTTGTGTCTGATTTGTGTCCATTTATTCTTTTACGTAGTGAGAGTCCGGTTTGGCCAATGCACATGGCAGAGGGGCATTGCTGGCATATGATGGCATATATCACATTAGTAGATGTGCAGGTGAATGAGCTTCTTATGGTGTGGCTGATGTGGTTAGGACCTGTGACGATGTCACTAGAGTCAGTGTGGGCAGAGCTGGCAACGGGGTTTGTTGCAGGGATAGGTTCCTGGGTTAGTGTTCTTCTTGTAGGGTGTACGGTTGCTGGTGAGTATTTGCTTCAGGTTGGGGAGCTGTCTGTAAGCAAGGATAGGTCTGCCTCCCACAGCTTGAGCACGTGAGGGATCATCTGCTAGGATAGGTTGTAGATCCTTAATGATGTGTTGGAGAGATTTTAGCTGGGGGCTGTAGGTGATGGTGGTGTTTTGAACAACATCCATTTACAATCAAAAGTGCCAGGATCACTCATGGTTGATTATATCCGGGCATATCATTCCAGAAGGCACAAAGTCCTCGATGGGAAACTTCTTGACAGTTCGTCCTGTCCTGGACTGGTTTATCCCACCCATTTGGCTATCCGCTCAGTATTCGTACATCTTTGGATTCTTGCTCTTCCTTGCTCCAAATTGAGTAGAGCGGTTGAAAAAAAATGGAAATATATTTTGCAAAAATATTGAAAAGAAAATTTTATTTTTTCAAAATCCCTCTGTCCCAATGTTTTAGTAGGAAAAGACCACTTTGGTCTTACTTTTTTTTGCTTTTCTCCACTGGGAAAGGGATGAAAGCTTTGGGTCAAAAGAGCAGAAAAATATTTTATCTTGATCCAAACGGCATTTTCCATTGGAAAAGGTGTTTGGATGGAAATATTTTGACCAGCTCTAATATTTAGGCACCTTTAATAGCGCTAAGTACTTTGTGAGGAAGCTAAGAAACTGCCAGCCAGCACAGCAGGGGTTAAAGAAAGCCTTGGACTCAGCTAGCCCCACCCTGCTATACTTGCAGCCAATGACAGACTTCGATGGGGGATAAATGAAGGGAGCCTGGTTCAGTTCAGGACTGACTGGTGAAGAGGCAGGAGCTGTCCCCCTGACTGAAGATATGGAGGGCTGGGCAGCCACCTGGAAGTAAGCACGGCTTTCTTAGCCAAGGGAGACTGTGGAGAAACCCCCAACATGGAGGTAAATGAGCAAACCCCAGAGACACTGTGGGGCTTGCCCTGATCAATGTGTGATTGCCCTGACCAACAGAGCCTGGGATGGGAGCCAGGCATCCACACCCCAGAGGGAATCCTGTGGCAAGCAAGCTGTTTGGTAGACTGGACTAGAGGAGTCAGGCCCAAAACTGAATGGACTGGTAGGAAATAGCCCAGGGCAGCAGATTCTGACCCCCTGCTGGGAGGGGACATCTACCCTGCCCCACTCCCCGTTCAAGGGTTGACCTGAACAGGGCTTTGATGTGGTGGGGAAGGAGGGCCTGAGTCCCCCTACCCGCCCCCTCAGCCTTAAAGCTGAGGCCACTCAGCCAGCAGGGGGCTGAGAAACTGATGATCTAACCACTAGACCACCTGGCCACCCAAGTCCTGTTACGAACCTACTGCTGCAAGATTCTGCACTGTTGGTCACTTGTGCTGTATCCAAGTTGATCACTTCTATGTATCGTGCAATGCAAATCTACTGCATTCCTTTTGAAAGTCTCTATTTAGAACCTCTTTTCTTCTTGGGTTATGACCAAATTGTGTCCACAAAACATTGCGTGAAGGACATGACCACAGAATAAATTGTTTAATATTGTCACAGCCAAGCCACAAAGGTCTGACCCAGTCCTGAACTTCGCCAAAGCTTGGGCCTACTGAGAATCCAAGGTTTTGGTCTGGGACCATCTCTAGTCCCATTGGTTGCATATGGGTAACGGTATCCACGATGTTCATGATGCCTTCTGCAATGTTCTTAGCCAACCGTGCAGTGATACCAGTTTCCGTAAAGGGAGCGCATTTTTTAAAAGGGAAAGTCAAGTTTTATTTTCATCATAATCAGCACCACAAACTGCTTAGCTGTTGCGTTCTGCATGTATTTTGAAGTCTAACTTAATGTATAATTTGGCTTTGCAATACATCTTTAAAGATTCCCCACCAACGTCTTTCTAACTCCAGTATGTGCGGGGTGTGATTCATTGTAATCCCTAGAAATTGGAGCTATGCCATGACTCATGACTTCTCGAGCAATGCAGCACCCCAGAAACCTGTTATAAAACATCAGTTCAAGGAAAAACTCGGTGATTTTTCTCTTGAGGTTGAACTGGTTGAGTCAGCAACAGGCAAATACAGAATTAATCAAGAGCTGCTAAGACCTAAAGTGCTAAACAAAAAGGAGTGGGTTTTTTTTCCTCCCACGGCTTTCAATTCATGCAGTTTTGGAGGGTGGCTGGTGGGAGCTGGGTTCTCTCTCGCAGAAGCCACGCTGTTGCATTGTCAGTGTTTGGCACTGGGGGAAAATTGGTTTATAAATAATTTGGAAGTTATTACTTGGGACTCAGGGCACAGTAGGTGGCGTTCGTGAATTACTGTTAAACAAGCCCCACAACTCTCATCTACTGTTCCATTGTGGGTGTGGCATCCCCCAAGGTGTATGTTTACTTACAGAGGAGCTGTTCTAAGCTTGCCATCTATGGGCCAGGTACTGATGTCTGTAACAAATGTGGAGTAACTCGCTTGACTCCAATAGAGTTAGTCTGCATTTACACTCGGGTGATGGTTGGTGCTGGATCTATTTTTTTCTGTTCCCTTTGATGGGGAGGTGGGGGGGGAGTGAGCTGCTCTTCCCCTGCCTGTGGTACCATTGGTTCCTGGTGACCCAGGGATTTCACTGCTTTCACAGCAACCCAGCAGAGGCCCCCTCATGACCCGCTTCAGACTGTCGTCCAGCTGATTGACTGCCACTGCACTGGCTGGATCAGAACTGTGTCATAGACCTTTACCCTGTTCACAGCTATAACTGCCCACTTCATGTTCTGTGATCTCCTACAACATGCATGAGCCCCTCATGCTTAACCTGACCTACCTTGTTTATTGCCTGGACTCTCCAGTTACCTTCTCCAGACTTGAGGAAGAGGTGTGTGTGTGTGTGTGTGTGTGTGTCTCTCTCTCTCTCTCTCAGTAAAAGACTTGACTCTGTCATATTCTGGGACTGACACACCTACAACAACATGGCAACCAACAGCCTTTCCATACGGTAGGGGACCTTGGCATCTGGCCCAGGAAGAGTCGAGTTCATTTCCTCCTGGCCCTAAGAAGTTCCTTGTGGCTGTGGTGTGCGGCGCAGATGGCTCTACATATTAGTAAAATGCTTAGCATTCAAATAGCCCTATGAAATTTGGATCCATTTTGCATAACACATTATTACGCTGGTTAGTAGATGCAGTATATTTGGCTGCAGACGACGTTTTGTACCTGTGAATTATGGGAACCTTTAACTATCTGGCTAGGTATTCACCTGGGATTTAAAAGCTTGCTATAAATATTGTGCTTGATAACTGGCAGTATAGATGAATTGTACAGGGGACAGAGGTCACTGCTGCTGTGTGAGAAGGTGTTAGCGTGAGTGGTTTTATTTCTCTTTTATTTCCTGGGCAGGAATCTCTTTTTGCTTTTGCTTTGAGACCTGTGGTTATCATGAAATATGCCCATTTTACTCTGAGACGAGATTTCTATTGGGGAGTAACGGGGACTGAGAATATATCTACACTGCAGTGAAAATGCAGGGTTAGTAGAACGCGAGTTAGCAGCCCCTGTAGTTGTTAACCTAGGGATTGAACATCTACACTCATTTGTGACCCCAAGTTAGGAATTACTGGATCCTGGATCCCAACCTGCAGCTCCAGTGTTCACATAGCATTATGCGGCCTGAGTCCAAACACCCATATCCCAGACTTCCTAGCACCCTCCGTCCGTCCCCTCCAAATGTGGCCATTCTAGCCCTTTGTTCATGGAGCACTGTGGGAAAACTTGACTGTCCAGAGGACAAAAAGGCAGTCCGTGGGTAGGCCCACCAACAGGGGGGGCAAAGGGGATAATTGCCCAGGGGCCCGGCAATTTAAAAGGGCCTGGGCACTTTGGCCTGTGGCCCCGCCCACACTGCACCCCCTGCTCCAGCCCAGACCCTGCCCCACCTGGCCCTGCTGCTCGCTGCATCGCTCTTTCTCCCTACTTGGCCTCCCTGCTGTTGCTTGCCATGTGAGTCCCTCCCCCTCCTCCTCCGCTCACTCCCCCGCTGCTTCTCATTACATCCCTCCCCTGACTCACCACTCAGTCCCCCCACTTGTCTCTTGTCACCTGGGGGAAGGGGGAGTGTGGAAGAGAGGAGAGGGACTGAGCGGGGGGCAGAGGGACGTGGTGGCAAGTGGGTGAGGGAGGAGCCAGGGGAGGAGTGGGGCTGGACTGTGGGTAGGGCCATGGGCGGAAGAGGTGGGATGGCACTGTTCTGTCCTGGGGCTCAGAATTGCTGTTGGTGGGCCTAACTGTTGGATACTTTTGACAGACTCCCAGAACACAAGTCCAGTGGGGCTGGGTCTACATTGCAAAGCAACAGGGCTTGAAACCTGGGTCTCAGCTTAACTCAGGCTCGAACGCTACACACCAGAGAGGTCCTGGGACCCTGAGTCCAAGCCCTTGGTTAGCACAATTTGTGTCTAGAAAGAAAGGGGTTAGGTTTGAGCCTGAGTTCAAACCATGGGCTTACATTGCAGTGTAGACATGCCCTGGTGTTTAAGAGTAATTTGGAATGCTGAAAGTTAACTCTGATGGAAAGTTAAATGTCAATTACAGTTTATATTTTGTAGCCCAAAGATGGAAGGGGAGGAGATTGTTAAGACACCTTATTTTGTTGTGAACTGATGTAGACGTGTGTTTATACATCAGGATGGTTAGTAGGATGCTGTTAGTTGATTGCCATATATGTACTTACAAACATCTGCTCAAGGCATGTCAGGGTGCTTGCTACCTAAAGCAGAACGAGCTGTGACTTCAGTCTTGGGGCATTCTGAGAACTCTACTTCAGGATCTGAGTGGTGGACTTGTTCCTTTGTGATGTGGTTCAATTAAGGAATGTGATTTAAGAATCATTCGCTGCATTACAAGATGGTGATGGCTGGTTGAGTCATGTGCCAGTTATTTAGGGTTTTCTTAAAAATGCAGGGGAAGATATTCGTTCTGGTCAGTGGAGGGGAATTGTGGGTAATCTGTTCGTATAAAGAGGGTGAAGCTGAATGGCCAAGGTAGTTCAATAGCATTCAGGCACTGCTAAAGATAAGATAGGAAAAGGCAGAAGCCTGGATTCCACAATGGTCTTAAGGTACAAGCTTCCCTGGTTTTCTCTCATTATGAAAACTGATCTTTATGTAAAATACACATTCTCCTTGGTTCTTCCTAGTCTTTCATAGCCACATGCACTGTGTGGGACTCTGTGTCTCAAAACAGCACCCTATAATCACCACTATCCTATAATTATGATTTTTTTTGTACAAAGTATGCTTTGTGGTATCATTTTAACAGTCTTGAACTGCTAAACATTAATATCCATTTGGATTGTATGTGCTATCCTTGTATGTGAAGTTATGAAATATTGTGGTATATGTTAATGAGACTTGTGAGATGGGAACAAGCACAATCAACCTTTCAGGTATAACAATGGGGTAACCAGACAGCGTTAATGGCTCTCCAACACCCAACAAGGAAAGAATCCACTATTAAGAACTGTTTACAATAGAGACTTCACAGGGGCAGCACATAGACAATGGAGACTGCTTGACCAATGGGGGTGGACCCTCACATGATAGCAAAAGCTTTCCAGCAAGCTGGATGAAGCGATAAAAGAGGAGTGACATCACTTGGCTTCACTCCCCCATAACTCAACACCTGGAAGAAACGTCGAAAGGCCAAAAACTTTTGAACGGGGAAGGGTGTCCCATGCTGGAGGAGCATCCTAGCCTTTGTATTGAAGAACTATGACCTTTTTGTACTATCTTATCAGGGTGAGACACTGCTTGCTTTAAATCCTATTCAGTTTGTAGACATTAGACTGCGAATTTTACTTTTATTTCTTAAAGAACCAACTCTGATCTTTTATGCCTACCACTTATAAGCACTTAAAATCTATCTTTCTGTAGTTGATACATTTGTTTTATAGTTTACCTAAAACAGTTGGTTGAAGTGATTGGGAAATCTGCTTACAAAGGCTGGTGCATGACCTCTCCGCATCAAGGGAGGGGCGAACTGGTAAATGAACTTACATTAGTCAGACTTCTGAGCAGTGCAAGATGGAACAGACTTGGGGTGCAAAACTGGGAGATTGGGGGGAGTTGGCTGGGGCCTCTATATTGTTGGTTCATGAGTGGCTGGGGAAAAGCATCCATGTAACTCAGTTGGGTGTGTTCCTGCCTGTGGATGTCTATATAGGTGCTATACCTGCTAGAGGTTTGTGGCTTGCTGACAGCATCACTGTGTAAGAGGCAATGCAGGTAAACAGGCTTGGAATCTAGCTGGGTGTGGAGCTTCCCCTGCTGTTGTGCTAGATGATAACTGTGCCCGGAGGGGTTTGTTACTTGTCACTAGCTAGATGTTGGTGAAAGTCAGCCCAGGCTGGATGGTAAAGGGGGCCCAGCAGTGCCAGAGTTCCAGGTTGCACCCTGGAGGAACCGGTCACACACAGAAAATCACTTATGTTCCTTTATTGGAGCTAATGTAGAGTCTTTGAGGACAGAATAATTTATGGTCTTTCTAAAAGACTTTCCCCTTCCTGCTGAAGTTGAAAGCTGATTAAAGGAAAAATACCATCAATAATAGATCCCACATGACTGAATCGGAGCAGCCAGTCTTAGCGCTAATGTCCTCCGGGTAGCCAAGGCTGATTGTAGCAGTCACAGTTCAGTCCTGTCCTGTCCTCCACACGCGGAATCTGGATTTGATGGTACATTATGCCCGCTTTGCGGGATCATTACAATGCCTTGTGCATCTTCTTGGTGTCGATGAGTACAAAGTGCACTCCCAGAGGATACTGTTGGCTTGAATGTAGCTGCTGTATTATAGCAGCCATCAGTCTACCATCAATTTTTCTCCTTCACGCACACATTTATATTCATTCACACACCGGCTATGGAAAATCAAACCTCTAGGAGCTCCCTGCTGGGAAATAGAGAGGAAATATCTTTGTATGCATTTTTTTGGGTATAAGTCACATCACTCAATTGTTAAGTCTCCAAAGACATCCAGTATTATGCAGGCCAGTATGTAGGAGTGGTTCTGCTAGACGGAGGAGGAGAATGGCACAGTGATGTGTAGCTCAAATGGATCTTTATGGAACTTGATGGCTAGCCATCCCCATGAGCTCCTGATGTTTGAATCTGGATCAGAATTTCCAGATGTTGGGATCTGAGGGTTTCAAGTTCCATCCATCTGATGGAGGAGATGAGACCATGTCCTACATCCATTGTAATGGCGTGTTGCTTTTAGTCTCTCTCCCTGCGGACAAAGAGTTGGAGGTTAGAAAGGAGAATCTGGGAGGCAGGATTCCTTGGTCCTGTTCTGGGCTTTGCTGTTGACTTTGTGTGGCTGTGTGCAAGCTGCTCAGGGTGAAATGATCTTTCTTACAGAAGAGTCTGATGTAGCATAACATGTGTAGCTTCATCTTTGATGCTGTATTGCTACAAATTGCCCGCAAAGATCACTCAGGTTGGAAAAGTCTTTAGTTCTTTTTGACTCAGTCTACCCATTTTAAAAAACGCATCATAACAGCTGTCTAACCCACATAGGGTATTGTGGATAGAACTGAGCAACTAATTGGTGATTAATTTATTCCACAAATTTAGCCTGTCTTTCTACTCACATCTTGTTCTTAGCAGCTTGGCATTTTCACTCATTCTGTAAAATTATCTGAGAATAATTTTTTAGGACAATTCTTGGTCCTCGTGATTTTTGAGCCATTCAGTATTGGAGACATGCTGGTTAATTTTGGTTGGATGCATAAATAACCAGCCTTTTTTTTTTTTTTCTGTTCCCTCATTGGATGACTGTAATTCCTAGAACCCAGCTCAAGTTGAGTTCAAATGAGCTTTTCATGAATATTCTCTAATGCTCTCTTGAAATGTGCTGGTTCTGTCACCTTCGTGCCACTAAACTGGTTTGCTGGAATATTTTCAGAAAGGAAACTCAAAGGTGAACAAATACACACAATGCAAATTCAGGGCTATATTTTCAGCTGGTGAAATATACACTAGCAGAGTCTTCAGATTATTTGTTTTAACAGCCATTCACAAAATTAGTTGACATTTGCTCAGATTCAATTGTGAAGTTTAAAGCATTCCTGCTGCACTTCTACAGCATCTTTCCATGTTCAGATCTCAAATCAGTTTGCACAGTATTATGATAAGCACTTGGTGATGGATACTATAGAAACCTGAAGATAGATGGGATGCCCTGTCTCTCATCACTAGAACATACCCCAGTCTCTGGTAGTGCTTTCAGCTTCTAACCTTGGGTGGTGATTGTTGTTTGCTCGCTTTTTCCTCCATATCTATCTTCATCTATCTAATCTTTCCACCCTTCAGTGGGAACAGCTTTGCTGGCAAAGGTAGGTAAGCTGTGTAGGCGCATTTTATTATTGAAAACACGTTCAGTCTGTGGACATTAATCAGGGGGTAAATTAGAATGGAATTGATATATGCATATGACATGCACATTAATTTTGAATGTGTTTATTGTAATTAGTGCTATTACAATGAATGCCAAAGGAATCAGGAAATGATTAACCTCAATTAGGATCTGTTACAGTTTGTTTAAAAAGTTCAGCTTAAAATTAGAAAAATCCAAATGTTGGGGAGTTTTGGGGGGATTAGCAGCTCGCTGAAGATTGCCTCCAGAGCAGGGGTTCCCTATCCCTTTCATAGCTCAGATCACATCTTAATAGCGAGACTCTCATGGACCCACCACCCCTACCATTGGTGATCAGCTAACCGTGCTCTGCCAACCGCAGTGATCGCTGATGTAGAAAAGGCGCTAATGTATTGCCGTTTATGTAGCACCCACACACTCCGTGTAGAGCTCTGTCCCTCTCTACTGGTGGCTGGTAGAGGTACATGAGCCTGCTACAACCCTGGTGAGCAGCGCAGGGTCTTTTAGCTCAGGCAGTAGAGGTTCATGCTTTAAGATCCAGAGGGCTGGGGTGTTTGTTGCAAATATCTGCAGCGGGGAATTACAGGAGCCCCTGAAGGCCTGAAGTAGGTTGGGGGCCTCCAGTGTGCTAGTTGCCGCATAAACACATAGCCAGAGGAACTCCCCATCCCCTTGAAGAGCTTACGGTTTAGAGCAGCAAGACAGAGCCAGGTGGCTAAGGACTAATCTGTAATGTAATGAAAAAAGTCGTTGCTCCAGGGGGCAGGTAGAGGAACCTGAGCCTTCAGGATTGCCTCTGCAAACAAAGTGTACCGCCGTCACTGGGCCAATATAGTTAACTTAGTAGAACCCTCCTAGGGTTGATGTCTTCATACTGGTGGAACTGCTTCTGAACTAAGGGTGTAACTACGCAGGAGGAAAAAATCATCCCCTAACCAACAGGGGTATAACAATCATGCATGGGACAAGGTGAGGGAGGTCCTGTCTTTTATTGGACCAACTTATGGTAATAGAGGCTAGGTGGGTGAGGTAATATCCTGGGGCCGACACAGCTACAACTACACTGCATACAATGGAAGAGACAAGCTTTTGAGCTTACCTGGAGCTCAAAAGAAGTTGGTCCAATAAAAGATATTCCTTCACTCACCTTGTGTCTCTATTATCCTGGGACCAACACGGTTGCAACAACACTGCAATCCATAACACACAGCTCTGTGTCAGAAGGTCTCAGAGCGCTGTACAAAGGAGGTTAATACCATTATCCCCACTTCACAGATGGGGAAACTGAGGCACAGAGTGGTGATGTGACTTGCCCAAGGTTACCCAGAAAGCCAGTGGCTGAGCCAGGAATAGAAGCCAGGTCTCCTGAGTCTCAGGCCACTGCTCTAGCCGCTAGATACAAATCTGTGTGTAGACCAGGCCTTACTCAAGGGGCGAGGAGGCGCATTGAGGTGGTATAAGAAAGATTTGCACTAGCGGTGTGCATGTACGCACATGTGAGTTCAACGTGTGCATTGAAAGTTCTCCAGGTGGCAACCGATCCCTGTTATTGAGCAAGACAGCGATCCGTTTTCTACTCTCTCCTTCCAAAAAAGCTCTCCTAGTCCCAGTGCATTTCCAAAAGTGACGACAGATGCAACCCTAAATGCCTTTGTTCATGGATTTTCTAGCTGGCAGCAAGGAGGAGAAGGGTTTTGTTTAGCAGATAGGGTGAGAAAATACAGAGCAATGAATACCGGGAGGGGAACCCTGTGAAATCAGTAATAAGTGTATCCTGGGCGAGCCTGCAGTTCATTTAGCCTAGGATAATGTTGTTAAGGTGTAAGAAGGAAAGCCCCTGAAGCTACCATTTACGTCGGTGCTTAGATGTGCTTATACCATACTCTCCTTTTCTCTGCTGCCCTCCCTTGAGGAGGGAGGAAAATGGACAGAAATAGCCTGGCTGTACAATAGGTTGATTTCAAAGCCGTTGTGATTGTCTCAGCTGATCTCCTGTACACACTTGCCATAGAATCTCACCCAGCGATTCCTGCACCCAACCCGGTAGCAAACGGGTTATTGGGTTCAAATGCAGTCATTTATACGGTGGCTTCATCAGGGGCTGGCGTTCTCCTGATCTCACAGTAGCTTGTCTCTGTCCCTGGGTCTCCCCTTGGCTCTTGCTGTGAGCTCGTTTGTTGCAAATATGCTTTGTGAGTAGAGCAAAGGAGACCTCCAGCTTGGTGGTGAATACGGCGGGCTTGCTGAACAGGATAGTTTTGCTAATTACGGAGGGTGCTTGTACATAATGGCTGAGCATCCAGACATCGGTTCCTAAGAGCTGGTTAAATGTGCTGGGACTCCATGCGTGAATGACCATATTATGCTGTGACACAGCGGTGCATGTACGAAATCATTCTGATCATGTTAGTCCTCCTCCGTTTTTCAGATGATTTGCGCATCAAGATGTTTTCCTTCCCCAGTGAAGAGCTGTTTCCCCCAGCTGAGCACGCAGACTCATGGCATCCTTTAACTGTTGGCTTTCCAGGTGGAGCTGAGATCCGCCCAGCCCACCATCCAGGGGTCCCACTGCTTCGTCCCAATCCATCAATGCAAAACAGCATTAAAGCTGCTCCAACTAAGCTGGAGATTCCCTTGGTTTAGGAGGCCCCCACCCTCCAGGTGGTGCTTAGGGGGTATATCTGGCTTGATACCACCCTCTCCCAGGAAGTGCTAGGAAAGCAGGGGTGGGGCTGGGGCATGCTGTCTCCTGGAGGACAGGGCTGGCTGATAAGCTGCTGATGTCAGGGTGCTAACAGCTAGCTGTCACAGGCACAGATGCCCTCTTGCTGGAGGCAGGGTGTGACAGGGTGATTCTCAGTCCTGATACTCTGAGAACAGTCAGAGCAACCACTCTGGATTGCACTTGCGACTCCTTTTGTGGTTGCAGAACTGCTCACGCAACAAGGGAGCCCAGGACTCAGCCCTTACAGCTGAGAAATGAGGAAAGAAGAGGCCAGCGAGAACAGTACTATTGCCCTTTTGCATCTGTAGATTGCAAGGTGCTTTACAAAGGAAGGTATCCCCATTTTACAGAGGGGGAAACTGAGGCACGGGGCGTTCACTTGCTCAGTGTCACACAGCAGGTCAGTGGCAGGGTCAGGAACAGAACCCATGCGGCGTCATGGTGGGAGGTTGTGGTGTATGGTAAACCTCATCCTTCATTTGAGAAGGTGGGGCTTACGTTGGAGAAGGAAAACCAGGGCTGGCTGCAGCTTACAACCGGCTCCTATTGCTGTGCTTTGTAAAGTCGAAATAAAAAGAACTTTCTTTGCTTAATACAAGATGTCTGTGTCTTGAGAACAACACCACCGAGCTGGGTCTCCCAGCTCCCAGTCCTGGGCCCAATCACTGGTGACATGGCCTCTCAGCAAATCTGCTTTTTGGCTTTTAGTTTTAATCTTCGAAATAGTCATGGCATCTTGCCCGATTCATAATTTTCCAGGAGGGAACCTGAAATTGTGTGTGAGCTGCTTCTGCCTGATTTTTGTTAATTCCTTGGTGGATAACCTCGACATTGTTACTGCTTTTTGTCATAAGGCTCATAAAGCATGATAGCCGGGCTCATCGGGTTCAGTTGTTTTATAGGTAATGCAGGAGTAGTTAATGTTCAAGTTGGATACATGAAGCCTGCTTTTTAAGGTTTAAATGGACATTGTCAACTACTTATTTATTGCTTTTAATTTCTTTCCTGCTGTCTGCAATAGGCCCTTGAGGGCTTGAGAATAACATTTCTTTCCCTACCAAGTTTGTCGTATTCTATTTGGAAAAAGTTCATATTTTTTCACCTCTTTCCATTGCTTGTGTATTGTAGTTGAGTGTGGTTAGAACAAGAGAGCTGTTTTGTCTCAGAGGTAGCTGCATAGCGAGTAAAATGTGGGTAACTTCAGGATCAGAAGAAAGGCAAGGAAATGGAAGATGTTGTTTTTTTTCAGTTCACAATGGAAATGTGCCAGACATTTTTGGATCCTGGAACTTTTGAATGTATCCAGTACTTCTAGAACTTTAATATGGGGAACTGAGAGTGGGATCAAAACGGCACGCAGTGTGAAGCGAAATGATGTGTGTTTAACAATCCGTGCTCTATACGATTTACATATGCTAGTGCTTCATGGTGAAGAGAAATTTAAAATGCAGAAAATTTAGTTTCACTTTGGTGTTTTTTGTCAGTTCACAATGTGGATTCGTGCTTTTGGTAACTGACTACCTAGTTCTTTGTGTAATGGGAGCTGAGTCTGAATTACAGAAATGTAAATGACCGCATCAGAATCTACACCTTTTCCTTCCTATTTCTGTATCGTAAAGCTGACGGGACTGAATTGATTAAATCAACTTAAAAAACACACATGCATTTTTCATTGCCAGGCTGAACTCTTGTGAGCAAAATTTCTGCTGAAGCAAATTATTTTACTGAAGTATAAAATCTTGGGGGGGAGGAGGGCAGGATATAGGGGTTTATAATGGAAACACCACCACTGGATCCTTATCTCATACAGTGCTAAGGGGAGCTGCTATAAATACACACGACTGTGGCTTCTGGCGTGCGTTTATGTGGGCGAAAGAGATTATGCATTGATTTGAATATTTCATCTCCGTGGCCTTTGAAAAAGGAAGTGGGAGGTAAAGGAGAGTGAATCAAATGCAAACCTGCTCAGACGGGGGAGGGGGAGAGGAAAAGAGATGCTCAGTGCATTAAACAACCCTCTTACCCTTAGAGATTGTCCCTCTAGGTCTGTCTTGAGGCCCATTGACAGGGCCCAGTAACATCGCTAGTGCTATAGCTGATCAATGGATGGAGGACAACCGTTTCCACAGCTGTCAATCTGTCTCCTTCCACTTGCACTAAATTCCCTGAAACTTCCTTTTTAAAAGGAATGAAAGAGATCCAACGTACAACACTGAACTTTCCCATCTCAAGCCACAGCACATCAATCTAGAGAACTGTGCCCAAATGATAGGGCAGTAATAGTGCTGGGCCAGCATTTGGGACGAATACAACACTTTCTTGTTAATAGCTGAAGGGTCATTTTGTGTCTCAGATGCAAACAGCCTGTGCTGTTCCTCCCTGAGTTAAGGTGCCACAGAAAAGCGCGGTGTCAGCACTTCCCCTAATTGAATAACGTGAGCATGTAACAAGCCTATTTCCTAATTAATAGGAACAAGGTTTTAAGCCTTTTGAAACTTCGTTAAACTCTCTGCAGTAATTAGACATGTACAGAAGTGTATCTGCTGCTTTTATCGACTGGGCTGGCTCTAATTAGGTGCGGCACCTGGACAGATCTTGTTTACTAATCGGCAGTGGACTCCGGTCACTCTAGAGAAATCACTCAAAATGTGTTTTCCCTTCCCACCCCCAACCCCTTGAGATTGTCTGTCTGTCTGTCTGGTTCTTTATTTTTAGCAGCATAATTGATCTAGCTGTGGGCATAAGTGTCTGTTCACAGGGTTTATCTTACCTTTTCTTATATTGCAAAGTCTTAAGAGGACCCAGGGTCCAGTTATTTGTACAGTGGTGGTGGTATTTGGCATTACAAGATCAGGGCCCCATTGTTCTAACTACACTGTATTAACACCTAGTAAGAGACCATCCCTGCCTTGGAGAGTTTACAATCTAGATGGACAAGACAAAGAGCGGGAAAGGAAATAGCGGCAGAGACAGTTGAAGTGATGTGCTGTGTAAACTCAGACAAATCCGGGTCAGAGCTGGGAATTGAATCCACATCTGATTCCCAGTCCAATGCCCTTTCCAGGAGATTGTCTGGCTTTCTCATAGTTACTTTTGTTATAGTTTGGCTACAGTCTGCTAACTGACTGTGTAAACTTCGTATTCAATATATATGTGACCCCCTGGCCCTTTTCCTTTGCTTACAGTTTTCACTCCTGTAAACCCTGCATAGCTAATACAGCTCTAGGAGAGGGAGACTGCTTTTATTCGGCCTCATGTGTCTTTAACAGAAGTCACCTGGCTAAGTTTCAATGGTGGCTTCTTTCTTGCTGATGTGGATGGCAGAATGCAATATGTTGGCTAGTACAGATGTGTCAGCCCTGCTGGAGGGAAAGCCAGGCCTCCTGGAGCGTGTGTGGGCAGGGTACACCTACATTGCAAGAAAACCCCTGTGGCTGGCACGAGTCAGCTGATTCCAGCTTGTGGGGCTATACCATTGTAGGGTAGTCATCTGGGCTCAGGCTGGAGTTGTGGCGCTGGGACCCCAGGAGCAGGGAGGGGAAGGTCAGATCCTCTGCTAGTGATTCAACCACAGAGAACATACGTATCGGGAACACAGGGACTGTGATATGGGGTCAGATCAATAGCGCATCCAATCCAGGATCTTGTCTCCAACAGTGACACGCACCAGATGCATCGGAGGAGTTCTGGGCAGTTATGCAATGGCATACTCAATTGGGTTGGCTTATGCCCTAACACCTGCAGGTTTAGATTCCTGTTGAAGACTGTAACCTCATAATAACGTGAGAAGTGGGCATGCAGAGAGCAGTGAAGTTTTCTGGGGCTGTGACGCTAGTGGACCACAGTTCTTGTATACGGCACACCTTTCCTTTCTCGGCCCATGGACCAGGGAGATTGGAGTCTATATGAGGTGCTTTTCCCCCCTCGGAATTCAAAACGGCTGGAAGGTTGGCTTATTTCTTGCCTCCCTCCAGAAAACAAAGTACCCTAAGAGGCATCATTTTGCCGTGTCTACACTACCTTGTAAATCCAGATCTGCGGCAGCTGGGCTTGTGGACTTGGCGTGAGCATCCACACTGCATTGTAAACCTGCTGGACCCTGGTTTTACAGCCGTGGTGCAGACCTTCTGACTTGGCTGGAGCTGCCCCCACATTGCAAGATGACAGGGACTAGGGTTCTAGTCACCCCCCCTCCACTCCAGCTGGGTTCTAGGACCTGGGTCCTGAGTGCTTGTTGACCCAGGTCTGTCTGCTTTGCATGTGGACAGAAGTGGGGCTTGAGCTCAAACCTGAGTCAGAGCTGGGCTTAGTGTGCAGTGTAGACATACCCTATAGGAACCGAGTTCAGTCTTGATTTGGATTGTAAGCTCTTTGTGGGGCTGGTTCTGTCTTTTTTTTGGTTCTGTTTTTGTACGGTGCCTAGCAGCATGGGTCTGGTCCATGAGCGGGTTCCTGGACATTATCCCAATACAGTAATAACCCATGAGCAGTATTACCTATGGGTTAGAAGGCTTGGCTCCTCTACTGACAGTGCCTGGAGTACCTTGGGAAACTGCCCTTGCTACGCCTTTTAAAATGCAGAGCCAGCCCTGTCTGAGCTGCTAGAGCTGGTCTGGAAAAGTTTGGTTTTTTTTTCTCCTCCTATTTCTTTTGTTTAACATTTTTCAGGTTTTTGTCCAAAAACTGGAAACCCAAAAGCCAAATATGTTTTTTCACTTGCCAAAAACTGATCAACATTTATTTTTCAGTTTCTCACTTTCGATGTAAACCACCAAAATTTCTACTCAGACGGATTATTTTCAGGAACATTTCCCCGTAGGCGAAAAGCCATTTTCCATTGAAATAAATGTTTCCATGGGTAATTGCTGATCGGTTTCATTTTTGACAGGCGGGGGAATGGATGAAGCTGGGGCTCCCATAGCCTCCACCTCCTCCCCCCATCAAGTGGTGCTAGCCAGATGCCACTCCCTGAGGCCAAATTATGACTTCTTTATGCCCCACCTACGCGCTAGTTCACTGTGCAGGGACAGCCATAACTGGGACATTGCATCAGCTGTGCCACTTTGGAGAGAGCCCTCTAATCTTGCCCAGGCTGCGGCATCTCTTCTTCTCCCTCTGTATCAGTGGATGGAAATTTCCATATGAAACTGCATTGGGCATTCACAAGGAAAGAACCTGATTACAGAAATCCTTCTCTTTGCTCACCCTGTTGCAGCAGCTCAAAGCAACTTGACATGCAAGCTTTGTCATGGTGTTGATTAACATTAATAAAGAGTTATTTCTTCTCTTTTTAAATGAAGAGAATTCAGACCATGGCATTCCTCTCCAGCTGTGCCAAATGTGGTCTTACTGTTTATCTTCACCACACTCTGAAGTAATCCAGGTGGAGAACAGGGGCGGAAGGCGGGGAAATGCAGAACAACTATTACATTACAGAAGGGTTATGCTGGGAAGCTGTAGCTGTCTTGTGGATGAGATCAGTGCTTAATGCTCACCGAGTTTAATTTACTGCTGTCCTCTGGAAAGGGATGAGAGATGAGAATAGAGGCACACGTGTGTGTGTGTGTTTGTGGTGTGTGTTTGTGTCTGTCCATCTAGAACAGCTGGAAAACAAAAAGGCTTTGTACGACCTGCAAGTGTCAGAGATTATGTAGATATCCCAGTTACTTCAAATAACATACGTGGCCTAGAGAGACATCTCGTTGTGGTGGATGTGATGCTTAGCTAGGACTCAGGAGACCTGGGTGTTCTATTCCCATCTGTGCGTAAGGTCGGCTAATAGCTTCACTTTTCTTTGCCTCGGTTTCCCTTTCCTGTCTTGTCTGTTTACATTGTAAGCTCTTCATGGGAGAGGTTTTATGCATGCTGCCTAGCACAATGGGGCCTTGATCCCAAACGGGAACGGAAGGGTGGTTCTAATCCTGTAATTGTTGCTCGAGCAGGAGGCAGGATTCCTGGTGGTGCTATGGCTTCGATGTGAAATTTTTTGGACATTTTCTTTACCCTTGCCAGACCTCTCTTTGCCAGCTTGTACAATGGATATGACAGCTGATAACTTCTGTGCAGAGGCGATGTGGGCCTTACTCAGTGTTTGGGATAGCCTGAAGGTGTGTAGAGGTGCAAAGCATTACGTTAACTATTGAAGTGCGTTAACACCAAGCGGGGGGGAGAGAGGCTAGGTCTGCATTACAGCGGCACTGCTGCACTGCGCCATTGTAAGGTCTCCTGCGTAGCCGCTCTATGCCGCCAGGAGAGAGCTCTCCCGCCGGTATAATGAAATCACCCCCCCAATGAACGGCAGTAGCGCGTCTTCCGCTAATGTAGCGCTGTCCCCACCGGCGCTTTTGTCGGTGAAATGTGTCAATCAGGGGGTGTTTTCCTCACACCCCTGACTGACAAAGATTTCACTGACAAAAGTGCTGGTTTAGACAAAGCCATCGTGTTTGCAGGCCTCGCCTCCCCGTTAAGGGAACGAATCCTGGACCATCTTTCCTCTTGTCTGCCACAGCGTGATCTTGGGCAAGTCATTTAGGCTCAGATTTTTAGAAGGATTTAGGTGCCTAACTCCCTTTAAAAATCTGGTCATTTGTCTCTCTGTTCCCCATCGGTACAACAGGGAAAATAGCATTTCTCTACCTCCCAGGAGTATTGTGAGAGGCTCAGACACTGCAGTAATGACGCCATATCGGTACCTCAGGGCTTGTCTTATATGATGACTTAGTGCATGGAAATGGGGATGTAAATCTACAGCCCACTAGCTTACCATGCACTAAATCGCTGTGTGGACCCTGCTGCTGTGTGCTAAAGTGCCCTACAGAACTTTTAGCAGACGGCTGCAGGATCTACCTGCCGACTTCGTGAGCTGCCCATTCACATCTTGGCTTGCCGCGCACTAAGCCTCTGTGCTGACAAGCCCCCAGATAGATGAAAGAGTTTGCAAACTGGTTGTGATCGCTGCTCACCTGGCAAGAGCTGCATTCATTTGCTCTGCTAGAACGTTTATTTTTCCCATCTAATAATAATTGCTCTCCCCCTTCCATTCAGCTGGGTGAAGTAGCTCCCAGGGTCACCTTCTTGCAGGAAGCCAGCAAGTCGTCAGTCACTACAGTACTCCAGAACCTCAGCAGAGACTGAGAAAAGGGTTTGATCATGGGGGGGCCCACGGGGGGCCCAGCACAGTTTGACTCTGTCACTTATGACTTCTCATGTCCCTTGTCAAACAAATACTAATTTGAGTTTGAGATAAAATCCCTTGGGTTTTGTTGTTTGTGCTGAAACGTCTCTGATGTGAACGCAAAGCTTTATCATCAGCAGAATAGATTTTTTTCTCTTTTAATCCTGCGTCTTGGTTGGATCTTTTCTTTAATTTTCTTCCCCTCTGTTTCTGAGGCTGAGGGGTAAGAAAGTATTTTATTTTCAAAGTCTCTGATTTCTAAGGAGATTTCTCAGTCTTAAATTATGTCGGTGTGAAGTCAGTGTAATAATTTGCTACTAGAGGGGTCTGACTCTTGAATCAAATCTGTGTCTGATTCCTCCATTTCTTGAATTCTTGTTGAATACTGATGTTGGTGCCTACACTGTAGAGAGATTGAAGCATACAGGTTGTATTAGTTCTTTATTTCAGCTGTTTAGCTGTAGTTGTCTCACTTATTTGTGCAGCCGCTGGAGCGACTGAAGTTCGAATTGTTGCATGATGGCATAGTTTGGAGAAACAGTTTCTCTCTATCATCAGCAACTGCTTCTTGGGAAACTGGGTCTGAGGCATACTGGCGGGAAGGCTAACCTGAGAGGTGCTGTTCACTCTTGCTCCCACAGGCGTGAAGGGTGCTCAGCCCCTTGAAAAGATCCAAGGTTTAATTGTGAATAACACAGGCAGTAAATATGGTCGAGCCACTGTAGTAAGTAGCAGTCACCCAGCTATGATCCTGTTTGGTTTCCTGTTGAAACCAAGGGGAGCTGGGCTATTGACTTCAGTATGGGTCCAGTCCAACCCCCACTGAAGTCACTGGAGTGTCTTTCCAGTTCAGAAAGTCTATCCTAGATGTGACCAGGTGTCTAAACCCCTCACTGGACAGGAGGGGGTGAAGGAGCAGCTCTGGGCTAAGGAGGCCCCACCCTTCTGCCCCTGCCGAGCAATATTTGTTGATGGCACAAAATTCTCCTCTGCAGTAGGCTTTGAGGAGCAGAGAAACTCCTTGGAAATGACGAATGAAGTCTGGGGCATTTATTTTTATCAGCCTCCAGACAGACGTTCTCCCAACACGGTCGCAACATCTGCTTCTTTTTTAAAACCATGGGTGCAGTGTTTCTTCCGACTCTGGGATCGGAGCCTAGATGGTCATTTGCTTTCTCTTCACAGCCAGCCAGGTGGAAGATGACACCTAAACGATGACAATATTACGCTTGCACTTTACCAGTTTCCAAGAAACTTGCAAGTAAACTCAGGCAACACATGAAATATTCATGAATGATCTCTCTTTCTCTCTCTCTCTCTCATACAAAAGGCTGAAAGCTTCCAAAACTGAAGCTCAGGCTACATGAAGCATATGGAAATGGCACCTGCAACTTTGCCAAGGGCTAACTCTCTCAGTTTTTGGAGAGAGAAGCAAGATATTTCTTTTATCCTTTTAAAACTAAAATCTTGTTTTCGCGGTCAGCGTTCGGTCATGTTTCTGTGGCAGCTGTTGTCTCAGTCTGAAGGAGTAACAGTGTGTGGTGCATCCTCCTCATTTGAATGCAGAACGAGTCTTTGAAGCAAAGTCTCATCCATCCCCTCCCTAAAGTTGCAGGAAAGGCTGAGGCTTGCAAGGCTTCTCCCTAAGCACCCTGAAGACTAAGTAGAACTGAGTAGAAATGTAAGTAGAAATGAGTATTGCAACACTGGAGCCCTTGGAACTGAATATATCAAAGACCAGATTCTACATTCCTTTGCAATTCCATTGACTTCCAAACAGGAAGAGTTCCCACCCTTTACTGAAAACAATATACACACACTGTACATAATAATCCCTCAGAATGGAGTAAACATGGATTGAGGACTCAAAGCAACAAAACCCCCTATACAGCTGCCTTTTTTTCCCTCTTCCTGTTGCATACAGTGGTGGTGTTGCTACGTCAGTCCTAGGATATTAGCGAGACCAGGTCAGTGAGGTAATCTTTTTTTTTTTTTTTTAATGCACCAACTTCGGTTGACATTAGAGAATTCTAAAAGGCATCCTGAGCTCACGTGCTTGATTTTCTAGAGCTCTGTGTGGGCTTGAAAGCTTGTTCTCACGCCAACTGAAGTTGGTCCATTAGAAGAGAGAACCTCATCCACCTTATGTCCGTAGTTTTTCTCCCCACCATTTTCCCTGCAGGACCTCCTCTGTCCCAGCCTCTGGCTCTTATTAACACGATGCACCTGATGCTGCAAACCAGCAGTATTTAACTATCTGTATGTGAGATTAAACACCTGAGGTCAGGATGTTTTTAACAGAGGAAGCCTGCATCTCCCTGCGGGATCTGGTTCAGCAAGGAGAACTACCTCTTGGAGGACAGAAAGTGTAGGGAGGAAAATGAACTACCAAAAGCCAACAACAGTTGGATCTTGCAAAGGAAATGAAAACCAATAGTAAAAGGTTCTTTAGCCCTATAAATAAAAAGAAAACAAGGAAAGAAGTGGGAGCGCTAAACATAGGTGGAGATTAAACATAATCTATAGCCTAGCACCTAAAGGAATACTTTGCCTCAGTTTTTAATAAGGGTAAGGAGGAGGCTGGGTCAGGGGGCTAATGGGAACAAGGATATGGAAGTAGGAATTACCGCATGAGATTGAATCCAAACTCAAACATCTTAATGGGACCAAATCAGGGGCCGTAGATAATCTCCGTCCAAGAATATTAAAGGAACTGGAATGTGAAATTGCAAGACTGATGACAAGCATTTTTTTTATGAATCCATAAACTTGGCGGTTGTACTCTGACTGGGGAATTGCACATATAGTACTTATATTTAAGAGAGGAAAATAATGTCATCCAGGAAACTACTGGCCTGTTGGTTTGACCTCAATTGTATGTTAGGTCTTAAAACAAAATTTGAAAGAAAGAGTAACTTAAATACATAACGTGAAGCAGTAATTGGGATAAAATACAACCTGGTTTTACAAAAGGTAGATCATGGCAGACCAACCTGATCTTTCTTTGAAAAAAATAACTGATATTCTAGACAGGAAATTCAGTAGATCTAATATACCTGGATTTCAGTAAAGCTTTTGATAACCGTTCCACATGGGGCATTATTAGTTAAATTGGAGAAGATGGAGATTATTATGAGAATTAAAAGGTGGGTGTAGAGTGGGGGGGGCGTCCCTCCCTGTCAATTTTCAGAGGGACAGGGTGGCCACACCCACTCCCTACCCTGCTCCGGCAGGGATTGGCCCAGCCCGGGGCAGGGAAACAGTGTTCAGGCTCGGGTGGGGCAGCCCAAAGGCAATAGCCCGAGCCCCAATGGGCAGGAAATAGTCCAGCGCCCCCAGGTGGGGCATCATACAGTCCAGAGACCCCCGGCAGGGCAGCCAACAGTCCAGCGCCCAGGCAGGGCCACAGTCAGTTCAGAGACTCCTAGAGTGGTCAGGGAAGGGAGAGGGAGACGCAGGCCCACCCAACTCCACTGCATCCCAGCAAATACTTTCAGCCCCGATGGCCCGTTCACTCTCTGGCTTTTCTGCTGGCACAGCTAAGGCAGGGACCCGTTCTGGATGGATTTCTAATGTGTTCATCTGTCCAATTAAAACAAAACCAGCTTGAAACCCACTGCTTCCTTCCACTCTGGCCCCCAAATGGCCATCAGAGGGTGACAGCTTGGTCATTCTCAACTGGGAGATGTAAAGCTTCATCTTCCCTTACCAGTCCTTGGAGCCATCCACTCTACCAGCCTTGGTCTCCTGCATCTCATTCTTTTCCATCACGTCCTTCAACTCCACCCTTGTTTTGTCCTTGCATCCTTTTTTTGGGCCTCTCGATTTCATCACAGGACCCCTAAGAAACGGGGAAAGTCTCGATAGCCCTTTTTAGTGCCTTTCTTGCACCGGCAGCTTTCTCAGATGGGCGCGGGCTCAGTCTCCCGGCCTGCCCCATCTGTGGTCAAGTAAAGGCTGGTCAACCTGAAATACATCAATAGAAATAAAGAATAGAGCAAACAGAGCACAGTGTGTGTAGGGGGGAGGAAGGGAAGATGGAAGTACGACCGTTGCCATATTCATGCGTGGAGAGCTGAGGAGGCCGGTGCATCTAATTAATTTAGTGCATCTAATAAAGAGTTACACCTTTGGTCCCATTGCCTACGTTTTTCCTGGGTGAGGGATTGGACTGCTGAGCTCAGTGTTGCTGCTGCTTATGAATATTCCAGTGGTTTGCAGATTCTCCTCGCGATTCACTCTCTCAGCAGTTCTGGCGCTATATAGTCCTGCAGCTCTTATTAATCTCTGTCACTGTGATTGATCTGGGTGTGTGTGCCCACTCTCCCACCTCTGGCATTTGCAGAGTGTTGGCAACGCAACGGCTTGAAAGGAGCCAATCTGTACTGGCAAGAGGGTCACAGTGCATACGCAGCGTCCTGCATATGAAACCCAGTCTCTAGCTGGTCTGTGTCCCTGCGAGCATTGGAAGAAACACTGTTAAGATGGGCGGTGAAACTGTTTAAGGTGCCCTAGGAGGTGCATAACTAGGAGCAGTGGGTTGAGGTTTAAACGAAGGGATATTGAGGCTGAATATTAGGAACGGTGAGAACCTTATTAGACAGTGGGGTGTTTCTGAAAGGAACCAGATGGAGCTCTGATGCCATGGTGAGTGAGAGACCAGTAGATGCCTCATTTTTTTTCCCCCAGACCTGAAGAAGAGCTCTGTATAGCTAGAGAGCTTGTCCCTTCCACCAACAGAAGTTGGTCCAATAAAAGATACTATTTCACTCACTTTGTCTCTCTCATATCCTGGGGCCAGCTTGGCTACAACAACGCTGCAAACAACTTTTATTTAGAAATTGTAATAAAGTAAATTTTTTTCTGTGACATTTCAAATGAAATTGTTTTAATCATATTTTTTTTCGCAGCAATAAAATTGGATTTTTGACTAGGTCTTCTGCTTATTGACCTGATAAATGACTCTGTAACTCATCTTCAGAGCCATCTGGTCACCCTAGGGCTTGAACTGCCAACAGACTCTGTTCTTTAATGTCTGACCAAATTCTTCGGTGAGGGCCACTGGTATTTAATCCAGAATAATTTGACTGAAGTTGATAGAACTATTCAAGATTTGCAAAGGATTTACTGAGAGCAGAATTTGACCTAAAATAGCGGGTGGTGGGGGACGAGAGCTGTAACTTTCCAGGAATGCATTCCTCACACTCTTGATTTCTGGTAGTTTCTTTAATTTCATGCATGGTTCCACTCCTGGAAAAAGCCAATCACTACATTGTGAATCAGAAGCAGTGGCTATTTTGCTTGTATCGAAGACTCTGGTGTTTTATTGTTACAGAATCTGATTATCCAGATATGAGTCATTAATCCTCTGACAAGATTACCATCCCTAGGAATATGTGTTTTATACACTCTGCGTGCTGTCACTCATGTTTAAAAGTAAACGATTGCCTGTTAGTGATTTTCATAGTAGTGTGAAGGAGGCGGGGGAAGCCTCACTTTTTTTTCATTAGCTTAAATAGTATTCCTTTCTGATCAACACTGAGCAAAATTTATTAGGAATGTGCCTGACGGGTCTGAAGTTTGGTTAAGTGTATATATAATTACAGCGATCACTTTCCTTGCTGGTGGGCAACAGCGGGGGTGGGTGATGAATAGTAGACAAGCAACTGTACTACAGTGGGTTGTACCAATGAAAGCATGGCATTAAATTGCACGAGGCTGACTCTAGGTCCAGCAATAAAGCCAAGATAGAGAAGCCAAAGAGATCATGTCAAAAGTCACTGAGCTGAGTCAATGCCCTTTATTTTTTATAAGGGATCTGATTATGTTTAAGATGGAACAAGAAATAACGAGCTGTAGAAGGACGCAGGCGAAGCTGCAATTCTGTTCAGAACATTAACATCACTGGGGGGGAACGTGGGGGTTGAGTCAGGTGAGCTGTCTGCAGCGGTGACGAGGGGAGAGTCTCACTCCTGCCACCAGAGCTCACCACTGGGATACCATGCGCCGTCTCAGCCATGCAGCATTGAATCCTGGGGGTTTCTACAGTCCCACTGCGAGTTCCCATGGGAAAACCGGTGGTGGGATTAGAGCAGTAATCTACCACTGTCTTGGCGCAAATCTTGATGAATGAATCTGATCTCATCCTTCTTCAAGATGGGCATCTTCCTATATCCCGTATTGCCGACTGGCATAGCAGGAGGTGCAGCAGGCCAAGACGAATGGATGTTGGCAGAGCAGAGACTTGGGGAACTCGCCGATGCCGTAAGGCGTGTGTGCAGATTTCAAACGGAAATCTTGTTCGGTAGCCCCCGTCTTCCACGGATGGGCTCCAATGCGATCTCGCGGGTGCTCAGCCTTTCTCAAAATCAGGAAAAGGTGTATAAATATGGACCCAAGAGCTGAACGTCAGGCACTCAGTTTTAAAATATTTTTGGCCAAGATCCCGTAGGAAGCCAGTGGCCAGGGATAAAACTCAGGAGGCTTTAACTGACCATCCTTCCCTCTAAAGAGGAAAAGTCGACTTCCCAGCACAGATTGTGGAAGCGTTGCAATCAATAACTGCCTCTCAATTTTGTGACACCCCCACCCCCCGTGTACCCCTCACCGGTAGCCCGGTTCCAGCCTACCCACATAGCTTCTAGTAGCAGCACTGATAGCTTTTCCACTTGCTGATCACAGGTATTTTCTTGTCACTTTGGCTTGAATTAGAAAGCTCCCAGAAAGCTCAAAAAACCCTTTTCCTGTGGCTGGGAGTTAAATTATCATGGGGATTCCAAGAGACGAAAGGAATTTTTGCCCTTTGTAAGAAACGTTGGAGTCAACCGTGATTCAAACACGCGCCCTGGCTTCTTCCAGGAGGAACTGGAGTGCAAGAGGTGTCTGGTTTTGTCTAATTGGAAGCACTCTGCATTATTATTGGCTCGAAGCAGAGCTGACCTGGGAAGGCATGCACAGTTTTGGGGGCCCGGTGCTCAGGGAAGATCATGCTGTGGAATGTGGGTATGTGATGATGGTTTTAGTGATTGTGCAAACAGACTCCTGAGGTGATTTCATAAGGCGAAAGCAATCTTGCTGTGTCATCTTTCAGGGTAAATCATGACGGCTAGTTCGACTTCTCCGTTCTCCTCCTCCCCTCCCAACTTTTTTTATTACTGCCTACGCCCTTTAGCGGGGAGTGAGAACTGGCATTCAGCAAGAGCCCCTCACCTGGCTGTCCTAGGGGAAGGGGGCAGTATCTGCAGTTGCAGGTCAGCCTGTCTAGTTAATGGAGTGTAAAAGCAGTGGTTAGCCAGCTGTCTGGCACGGGCCCCTCCTTTAGACAGGGCTGGAGGATGCGCTCCACGGTCAGGTTCTTAGCAAGGCATGTTTGGCTGCACTCGCACGAGCTCTCTCTGGACTTGAATTTCAATCCTTTTCTGTCTCGGTGTTTAGACGGTGCCTTTATCACCAGAGTCTATCATTCATAGGTTTCACCCTCACAACACTTCTGCGGCCAGCATGGGCTATCTCCATTTTATGGGAGGGGGCCCCTAGGGGGAGGGTAATTTATGTGACTTGCTCAGGGTCACACGGAACACAGCTCTCTCAGGACTTGCTGGCCAGTGCCCTGGCCTCAAAACCAGTGGGTCTCAAACTTTTTTGTATAGGTGGCCCCTTTCACACAGCAAGCCTCGGAGTGCGACCCTCTGGCCCACATGGATGCCCCCCCCCCCATTGTCTCAGCCCCCATATGCACCCTCCCCGGCCCCCGGGAGGCTCCCCACACCCTCTACACCACTGACCCCTGCACCCTCCTCCTGCGTCCACCTGGGGAAACTGACGTGCATGCACAGAGTGTGTGTGTGTGTGGGGGGGGGGGGGGTGTCAGTGGCAGATTGGAGGTAAGATCCCAGGTCTCCCACCACTCAGCCCAGCCTTCCTGTGGCAGGAGCTGAAGCTTTAGCAAGGTACAGCCCTGGTTTAACACGTTCAGATGGGGCTACGTGGTCGAAGTCTTTGCTGTTCGAGGAGCAAGGAGCAGCTTGAAGGTGCTAGGGACCATCCAGTTGGTTGGGTTGACTCCTGTACTTTGACACCTCTGTTGCTGGAAGGAGACTTTATGCTCTACATTAAACACCCTGTGAGCACGTGCCATTACTGGCTAGCATGAGTCCAGGGCCTTCACTGACTCTGTACCCAAAGGGCAAATGTAGCAAGCATCCAGCATCTGCCCAAGACAGAGTGGGATTATCATTTCTGGATATGAAGTGGGGGCAGTGTTAGGTATTTATATAGACCTCATCACCATAGCATCCTAACCCTTCACAATCTTTAATGTTTTTATCACCACAACACCCCGGTAAGGCAAGGCAGTGCTCTTAGCCCCATTGTACAAATGAAGGAACTGAAGCATAGAGATTGTCTACAGGGCAAAAAAGAAAAAACACAGGAGCGAGTCTCCGAACGTGGGTGTACAGACTTGGGCTTGGGGGGTTCACGCTATGGCACTAATAATAGCCATGTAGATGCTTGGGAACTGGAGTCTGGGGAGGGAAATTGGTTTCAGGGCCCCAGATCCACCCGAGTGGGGACTTCTACACAGCTATTTTCAGTGCCATAGCATGAGCCCCGCTAGCTTGAGTTTATAAACCTGGGCTATGAGACTCGCTGGTCTGAGGTTTTTTGTAGTGTAGACATACCCAGAGAGGCTAAGTGACTTGTCCATATTCACACAGAGTCTGCGACAGAGCAGGAAATTTGGGGTATAAGAACAGATGACTGGATGGCACCTCCTAGGTCATTAAATCCAGTCACTTGTTGTCTGTCTAGTCTCAGGCTGGCACCCTAGGCAGCCATCCATCCATCCTTTCTCCTTTGGTCATTAATTCCAGAGTTATGTCAGGAGTTCAAACCCTGGCTAAGTTCCCCCGTGTCCAAGAGTTTGGTGATGGTGGGTTTCCCCCGTCCCCCTTTTGAGCACATAATTGAAACCTCACAAAAGCACTGTCTGGTTTCAGTGAGATTGGTAATCGGTGCTCCCGATGGGACTAGAGCAAGAAGGGATGTTGATGCTGAGAGTCAGGACTGTGCTACTTTGGAAGAGCAATGTGTCTGGGCTCTGGGCTAGAATAGGATGGGGACAGAAGACCGAAGTGCATTAGCAGAGCTGTATGGGTGGCCCTGGAGTGGAGCAGCGGGTGTGTTAGACAGCCGTGTGAAGAAGCAGATGAGTGTACCCTGTACTTGGCCCCAGCCAATGGGATACATTTTCACATGTACTAAATAATTTACTCGCCATTTTTAAAAGAGTCAATTCATTGCTTAATTTCCCCTTGACTGGCTCCACTGTTGCTTCAGGGCACAGTGGGAAGGCTGGGTTTAAAGGGAACTCCTGCTCTCCTGGTTAATCCTAGGGAATTAGGGCCCGTTTAGCAGCTAATCAACATTTTTGCTGTAGTTTTCTATATTTTCTCAGCATTAACAGTGATAATAGATAGCCAGCCTCATCCAAAACCAGAATTATCAAAGTACATTTGAAGTGCCCTTAGGTAAGTCAGTGAGACTTCGTTGGAATACAGCTAGGAAAACAAAACTTGACCACAGAGGAACAAAATCAGGTTATAAGAAAGTGGGGGAGAAAGAGAAATCCTGAAAATACATGCAAAAATTGCTAGGGACATAGCATTAGCTATACACGTCCATTGTTCTGGTCCATGAAATTCAGAATTCTGCCTATGGCCTTGATCAAGAAATGATATATCAGAGAAGAGGTAACTTCAACCCAGTAATCCCCTTTACTGGTTGTGCAGCGCTGTTCATGGATGGGGAGGGGTAGATACGTTTCTGACTGTTGTGAAAATTAACTTATGTCCTGAAGCATGAGATTTGCAATTGCTAAAATAAGGGTAATAAAATGTTCTTGGCAATAAAATTAACCAGCTCTCTTTAAAGCCTTGACTTGTTATAAATTTACCAGCCATTAATTTCATGGGGTCACCCCATGTTCTTTAGATACAGGACAACGTTAAAAGATGGGACTGTTCTGTTTACATTAGAACATTCAGTAGCAAATCTATGCTTTATCATCCGATAGGAAGCTGGGTTTGAATGTCAAAACTTGGTGCCATTGAGCACCTAAATTGCACGAGCAGTTGTCATGATTGCATGTGCAAAAGGGGGAATTTGTGTGCCCAAAGGACCAGTTAGATGCCTAGCTAGTCATTTGTACATGCAGTTGCCTGGCTTTTGCACAAAGCCAGAGTAATGGCATGCACAAATTAAGCATGCAAATGTGCATGCAGCCTTGAAAATCAGATCCTTCAAATCTCTTCCAGAAGGCTGTTGCTCCAACTGGTGAATCAGTTCCTATTGGATTGCACCAGTTAAGGGGAGTCAGGCCAGTTCTTGGATGGGAGAACACTGAGGAAATCCCAGGTTGTGATAGGGAAAGGTGATGGTGATTCAGTATGTGGGATTGTCATAGTGCAGGGCAGTTGCACCCGTATTTCCGCTTAGACTTGTCGCTGTTCCTTCTGAGTGGGTTATTCCCAGGCTGCACAGCTCCTGACTTTCACTGCATTTCCCAGCACAGACAGGCTGCCCCAGGATCCCTACTTCCTTTCTCTTCAGAGACTGATAAAAGAGTGCCAGTGGTGATAAGGTACTATGCAGCATTGAGGCTAGCCTAGTTTATTCTTAAGGTAAAATGCATTATAGAGAAAACATTAAAACCAATAAAAGAACCTACACACATGCTAATAAACTTACTAATGAGCCTACTCTCACACGAGCTCTGGCAGGAGCAGCCCTTCAAATCCCCCTCCGCCCCCCAGAGGGATTCCTTGGGGCACAAGTTCATCATGGCGTCTGCTCAGAACATGCACACGCATAACATGTTTTAGTCCATCCTTTATACAGTTCAGGTGTCTTTGATGTGGAGTTTCCAGGAGCAAGTAATTAGCAGACAATGGGTTTTCCTCCCCAGAGTATGGCTTCGAAAGGGTGGGTTCAAAGTGGTTCACTTGCATTCCCCAGGTACTTCCTAGGAAATCCACTTCACAGGTATTGCTCCAAAAAGTCCACTGAAGTTCCTAATACCCTCCATCCATTTAATGCCACAGAATGCATACACAGTTGCATTTTTAATGTAACGGACCCCAAAGACATTAAACGCAATTTGGCCAAGTTTATCTTATTCCCATAAGGCTTGTTCAAGATATTGTCAGTCTGTCCCAAGGGCGCCTCTCTGAGTCAGCAGTGAACTGTGCTGTTGGACTGCATGCTAAACCGAGGTCCTGACCATCGGTGCAAAACCCATTCTTCAGTCCTGCCTTCCCATCACAGAAAAACTGAAGAAACGAAGAGATGAAGTCCAGACCCTGTTGACTCTAGAGAAGAGAGAGACGAATAAATCTTTGTGTGTGTACATTAAGGGCACCCAGGTGAAAATGTGGGGAATGCTGCATGAGAATCTAGCTAGACAGGCAATCATTAAAGAGACCCTGGCATGCACTAGTGCCTTTTAGTGATGGTTTCTGGCCAGATTCCAGCATGGGCCTGTCTAAATTCAATGTATTCTTTACTCCCTGTTTTAAACGGCTATGTAGGATTGCTGTGCTCTGTTAAACAGTTGCAACATCTCACCCTAGAGATGGCTGTGTTGCAGTGGTGGATGAATTGAATCCCCGTGTATAGTTCATGCATCAATTTGAGTTTATAAAATGCTCTGGAATCTTTCAGGAGGAAAGATGCGTCAATATAACATTGACACCAAAAATCCGTTAACTTTCTTTTCAATCAAGGGTTGCTTTGCACATCTATGGAGGATGCAAACTACCCAGGATACCCTGGATACCAGTGTAAAGGTTTAGCAAGGAAATGCAAATGCATGCCATAGAGGGGAAAGGTCTTTTGGTTGAGGCAGCGGACTGGATTATAAGAGATCTGTAGCAGAGCCAGAAATTGAACCCAGACTTCCTGTGTAGCCATGTGCCAGTCCATTAGGGCATGTCTACATCGGGGAAGTTATTCTGGAATAAAGTAGGGTGTGAATTTAAAGCACTAGAGGTATCCGAGACTACAAATGTGCACATAGGGAGTTATTCCAGAATAGCTATGCTGGTCAATTTCTCCTTAGTCTCCTTCTGTGCCTTAGATCCCACCTCTGATATGGGAATAACAAAGCTTCCTTTGTCTGTCTCTATTGTATGATCTTCAGGGCAGGGTCTTGCTATGTGTTTGTATAGGACCTAGCACAATGAAGTCTTGACCTTCGTTGCGGCCTTTAGCTGCTATAGCAACAAGGCAAATAATAATAATAAGCTCCAAAATCTCTGCATCTAACTGCTGGGCTGTAGTGATATAGGTCAGTCCGAGTCACAGAAGAGATAATAACAAGAACATGCTCCAGTCCTTCCTAGTATATGGCAGAGCGACTGCACGGACTTACTCCTAGTTAAGGTCGGTGTTTGTAAAAAATTAAATAACTAAAACAGGAAATAAAAAGGTCACGAAATCACAAGCATCTTTTAAACTTGATATCCAAAAGGGAACTGGAAGAAAATTAAAGTTTCTGAGAACCCTTCGCAGCAGTAAAATCTATTTACTGTTCCTCGGCAGTGTTCTACCAGTTGAATTGATCTGCCAGGGTCGGTGAGTGGTTTTCCTTACGCTGCGTTCTCTGAGGGGATGGCTTGCTGGATTCAATGAAAGCTAGTGCTGGAGACCAAATAGCAATTGAGGCTCACGGTCTTTGAGTCTGGACTCAACCCCTTTCTCCCCTCCTCCTCCGCACTGTTTCAGGAGTATTTTATGGACTCTACAGTGAAAATGCAAAGGAGAATCGGCAATTCTGACACAGTCCTGAGTTACAGCTAAGATATTGGCTGGTAGGGGCTTTCTTTGCTAGCAAGAAGCGAGAGGCGGCATTTCCAGTGTGGCGTGGAGGGACCCGCAAGCTGCTATTAAGGGGTAAAGTTCTGGGGAATGGAGTACATAAACAAAATGGCTTCTATGAGTGGTTTGGGCCTCAATCCTGCCAGCAGCTGAGCATTACCCAACTCCCATTCACTGGCTGGGCGTCTGGCAGGCTTGGACCCTCCATGTTGAGGGTCTGGGCCACAAGTGTTGTCCTGTTGTATAACAGCGGCAGAGATTTAACGAGTCACAGCAGAGGAATGTTTCTCTTGCCTTGCTCACAAGGGCCTGCCGTTCTGCCCGGCCCCAGACTTGCCAGTGGCGTCAGTTGGTCATTGTGGCATAACAGGGGGAGGTTCGACGGGGATGATTCTGGGAAGTGTCCTGGGTGGAAATGGAGTGACGTACCTGGATACTTGGGTGTCCAACTAATTCCCGACAGTAGCACCTGAGTTAGTGGCCGCCATTTAAAAAAAGCATTTGCCAATGGTTACCACTCGCTGGAGCAGGGTTCAGAAGGCCTCCCTGCCCTGCCCCGGACTTCCTGGGTGATCACGTAGGCCAGGATGTTCAACGGGGCCTAAGGGAGCTAGGCATTCAAATGCAATCAACGTTTAGAGGAGTTGGGCACCTAATCACCTCTAGGCTCCTTTGATAATCTCAGCTTTAGTCCTTCAGTACTTCAGTTTCCCCTCTGTACAACAGGGACACTAATACCCTCATTTCTCCCAGGGCTGTTGTGAGGATAAATGCTTTCACCCTTGGCAAGAGTTCAGGTATGATGGTGAATCGGGATCTGAGAGATCACACTTTCCTCCTATGCTGTACTTGGAATAGGAAATAGGTGCAATATCGCCATCATTAACGAGTGTTAAACTGCCACCTGCAGAACATACTCATGCCAAAACATGGAGTTGCACACACGTGTGTGAACAAATACTAGCGTGCACAGTTACTTATTTGCACAAGCATGTGTCTTATGGGCACCAGCGTCGGTGCCCATTTTTGATGCATTGGCCCATAGTGTCAATAAGTATTTCAGCATCGTAAGTATGACGATCACATCTGATTTTTTTTTTTTTCCCTGGGCTTTGCTTGCAATCCTTGCAATGAATTTCACAATAGTCAGTGACACTAAGCTAGAGTTTGTGCTTCCTGCATTTGTCATCAGCTCAGTTTTAATGGCTGGTGAAGTTACTAAAAATTGCTTTAAAAAGTGCATTTTTGCCTACACGACCCCCTCATTGTCCTTCTGTTGGCAAAGTGGAGGAGAAGGAGGAGGAGGAGGAGGAGGGCTGAATCACCTGTTAGGCCATCTCTCAAAACCTGTAGTGTAGGAGGTGATCTCAATATCCTCATGACTCAGGGCTGGAGAAAGCTTTTTGGATGGACCTTTAAATGAAAGCAGTAGTTAGTTTCTCCCCACCTCCCCCTCTTTATTCAGCACTAAACCCTTCTCCTGTTTCTTCCTTAGAAAGCGATATGAAAAAGCAACTTTTACATGGCTCACTGCACATGAGGGCCCGGCCCAGGATCATACAAACATCGTTTCCCCTAATTTGGGAGGAGGGAGTTTGCAAGAGGAGTCGGTGGAGTTTGGGGAGATGCCCACTTTAAAACAAACAACCCCCCGATCTTTGTTTTCGCTCTGAACCTAAGTAATTTATTATCAAGGAGGGAGTAGTCAATTTAGAAATGAATCCTGTTCACTTTATGTAACCTGCTGGTGCGTGTGTCATAGTGGCGCCTCTCTGTGCTTGATCCCAGAGAACAGGAGTTGTTTCAGCCCTCTGCTTAGAGAGGGTTAGCGCATGCTGCACAGTTAATGCTGTTGGCTCTGGAGGTACCTGGCTCAATCCCTGAGGCATCAGCTCAGACTGTTGCAATTACTCATGCGGCGTGTTCTACTGAAATCAGTGCAACTACTCCAAGGTGAAATTCCTGCAGATGGCTTGCCCCGAGGCCTTACGCACTGCTTAAGAACTATCTCGAGGACTTGTGTGGGACAAAGGCCTTATCCTGATTCTTTGCACAGGGCTCAGTGAGGGGAAAGAGGATTTGTCCATCCAGGATCCATTCAGCTGGATCTGAAGAAAATGTTTTACAGACTTCATGCAGAGAAAGCTGTGCTAGCCACCAGCTCTGACACAACTCCCCTGTGACTCTGATGTACGCTTCTGGCTTCCACTTGCAATGAGACTATTCTCAGTATTAATAAAGCAGTTGTTGCTATTTATTCTTATTACTTAAATTAGTTTGATCTTTGGAGACCATCTTGGCTAGGGGGCTGAGTTTGGCTCATCCCTCGGGGGGGGGCTTGCTACATCAGGACAACACCTTGTTAAAATGCAGCCATCTCTAGGGTGGGATGTGGCAGCTGTTATGAAGCAACATTTTCCCCGAGAGTTTGAAGCCTGCTGGTTAATGCATCTCTGGGTGGAATTCTCAGGATTGTAGAGAACAGCTGGTTGAAACTTACTCAGGTTCCTAGGTGTCTATACTCCCCTCCCCCAAATCATCAGCACTATTTAATGTAATTGGCACCCTTGATGCCACTCTCAGTGGAACCTAGGACCAGGGGAAACTCAGCTACCATCTATGATCCTGATAAGAGAATTATGTCTAGATATGGTGCCTCCAGGGCAGTGTTGAGATACGTTGGGGCAGAAGGATAGATTATCTTGATGCTGCATAGCCTGTGGATAGAGGCCTGTAAACTGTAATCTGGGTGGTGTATTGAGCAGCTCTGAGGCGAAGTGGTCAATAATGGTTAGGTGTCTAAAAACCAACCTTCCTGTTGACTGTCTGCTGAGAAAATTGAATGCACCAGTGAATGGAACAAAGCTAACTTTCTGAAACAACCGATGAGGGAGATCCCTGAACTTACTGCAAGATGTAGCTGCATGAAAATAGGATTGTGAAGGGCCATGGTAACCAAAGAGTTTTGCAAGGCCCCTATCCCTGTCTGTCAGGCTTCCAGCGACCTGCTTGCCTGACACTGAATCGATAATGCCATTCCCTGAGCACTTACACGCTGCTTTGCTCTTTTTCCATTTGCCGTGCTCCCTGGAAGGTAGCAATGTGAACACTCTGAAGCCCGTTGCTACAATATTTCATGTAATAAATCCCATGATAACCATTGTGCAGCCTTCGCTACACCGCAGAGTCAAGTCCTGAGAGCTCCCTTGCTGTGGAAGCAAACAACGTCAGAGCTCATGAGCAATGGGCTTGCTTTGATTGTGGCAAGAGTAACCTGGCCGTTACGTAACATAACTTTTCATCTGTGTCCTGATATGACCCTAGGTAAACACAGCTGAAAGCTAATCGTTGTGGTGGGGTCCATATCGGAGAAACCAAAGCCCAGACTTCCTCCTAAGTAGAAATGGCTGGTGACAGCATTCTTGATCTGCTTCTCAAAGTGAAAGGAGCCAACTGTGGTTTAGAAGAGCCTGAAGAATATATTGTTTCCCTGTCCTGCCAAAACAACCCCGCGGGTTTCATTTTGAAGCACCGGCTGAACTTAGAATCATAGAGTTGGAAGGGACCTCAGGAGGCATCTAGTCCAACTCCCTGCTCAAAGCAGGACTAACCTCAGCTAAATAATCCCAGCGAGGTTTTTGTCAAGCCGCAGCTTAAAAACCTCTGAAGATGGAGATTCCACCACCTCCCTAGGTAACCCATTCCAGTGCTTCACCACCCTCCTAGTGAAAAACTTTTTCCTAACTTCTGAGTTTCCTTTGGTCAGGTGAGGCCTATGATCATCATCTTTATCATCAAGGCGAATCCCAGAGGGACTTGGCCTCCTTGAAGATAGAGTGCCCCTTGGACTGATCTCTAGCTGGGTCGTTAAGGTGGTCGGGCTGGATGTTTCGTCTATGTTGGTCACTGGCAATCTTATTGTGCCACTGAAGCTTTTGGAGCCCATGTGATCATTGACTGTGCAGCGGCATTCCTTGGTAAATGCACTTCATAATTCCCTCGTCTTCCATTCTAATATGTTCCACCCAAGAAAAGCCTGTGATGATCTTCCAAAACATCCGTATGCTGGGGACTGGTGCTCAGACACTAATGGGAAATTTCATTAGCACTACCTGGATGGATCAGATCCCTGCCCTGTATGAGTTTTAGCTGGCAGGGGCAGATGCCTTCCTTCCCTGCTCCTGTCCATTTTTTTAGCATCCTTGTGGTTGCTAGAGGGAGAGGTAAGTTGGGTGATAAGTGATGGGAAAAGGAGTTCAGAAGGAATTGCATTGAATTCTGTATCCTGTTTGTTTGAACTGGGTGCAATCCCTGTCCATGACCTTTCATGTGATTAAGCTTTTGTTCAAATGGATGTTTGGGGCGGGGGAAGCTTCTCCTTACAGCAAGACCTGTGTTAGTGCTAGGAGAAGTGGTCATGCAGTTAGGTGAGAAGTCTTCTCCCTGAGTGGTTAAGATACAGCTTATGATGTTGAAGATGTGGATTCTGTTCCCTGATCTGCTACAGACTTCCTGTGTGACCCTGAGCAAGTCATTTAGCCCTTCTGTGCCTCAGTTCCCCATCTGTACAATGAGGATAACAACACTGCCCTACCTCACAGGGGTGTTGTGAGGATGATTACACTAAAGCTTGTGAGGTGCTCAGATACTATGGGAAGGGAGAGAGAGAGAGAATTTATAAGTGACTATGATAGGAAGCAATAGGGATCCATGCATGGAAAGATAAGGTATAAAATTCCCAGCACATACTTATCTCTCTTTCCTGGAGCAATTTTAAGCACAGTGACTGGTCTAGGCCATCGCCCTGTTTATAAAATTTACAGTCACCCCATCAGGGAATAGAAATGTCACCATGTGACATTAGGAGATCCTGTATGTAGCCCGAATATTCGCAACGAGCAGTTCATGAGCGGTGTGGAGGCTGAAACTGGGTGGTGCAAAACATCCATCAAATCGACTGGAACGAGTGCCCCAGCAGTGGGGGAAAGCAGCAGACTCCACAGAATCTTCAAGAGGGGCTTCTCCCGGAGCTGAGCACGCTATGGGTGGGAGGGAGAAGCAGCAAGTTACCTCCCCACCCAGGAAGTGATCAGTATTTAGACCTTCAGAGCCCTTCAGTGATATGGGATTCTAGTTTGCTTCTTTGTGCCAAATGTCTTCTGAACTCTGGTTGGAACCGATCAACGCTGGGTGTAAATCAGTGTGTCTCCTTTGGAGTCAGTGGAGGAGCTATGCTGATTTACACCGGTTGAGGATCTGGCCCACCATTTGATGCGATGCCTGTCAGACTGTCGTCCTGTTTGCCCACGTGCATGAGATCCCAATGATGCGACACGCTGGCCTCTCTTGAGGAACACCAGCCTCAGACACCTAATCTGATCACAGCACAGGGCCAGAGCTCAACCATTCTCTTTGCCCTTGTGGCACTGGCTGGGTCTAAGCTCTTCTCTGTTTGCATCCGATTAGAGCAAGTGTGGCCGTTACTGACCTAAACAAGAGTGACTCCAGGAACGCTGAGTTCTCTCTGTGGTGGGTAATGCACTCAAGCGCTGAATCACATTATTATTAGAATTATGAATTATTTAAAAAGACGTGCACCTCATTAACAAGTCCTTCGTCTCGGCAGGGTTGGACGGGTGCATTAACCTCAGTCATGCTGCGGTTTGCTTGAGGGGTAGGGGCTGGAGACAGAGGAAAGTGATTGGGGAACTGGCTGGCTTTGCTTAGGGAAAACAGGCTTGGAACTGAAGAAAGCTATGAGAAGCACAGGAGAACTTGGTGCTGGGGTAATTGTAGGATGAGTGGCACCCGTGCTGATCTAAGAAGGCAAAGGAAGGACATCAGGAGAATTTGTGAGCAAACCTGTTTATTATTATAAATGTTCCTGCAACAGTTTGAATTTCAGATGTTGGCGTGAGAACTATCGAAGCAGAAAGAGGAAAGAAGGAAAAGCTAGGTAGGAGGATGATAAATTAGATGCTTCTCTCCCTGCCCCACCCTTTACTCTATATCTAAAGCTACATTTTCTTCTGCACCTGCAAACTAATCAGGATTTGAATGCAGCGGTTATGACTGTCATAAATGCAGAGCCACCCTATGTAGTATTTGCTCTCTGTCTAACTATTAGACATCTGCCTCAGATGTGCAGTTTGGTTGTGGGATGTTCTTTTAATACAGATAGTCTGATTTTTAGAACAGCTGACCATCCATGCACACCAGCTTGAAGTCAACAGGAGCTGTGTGGCGTTGCTCAGCATCCCTGAACAATCAGGCTCTTTCTAGTTGGTGCATGCAACATTGATGCATCACAAAGCACTTTGCGCAGGGGGTTGGACTAGATGACCTCCTGAGGCCCCTTCTGTTAGGGGCCCCCTCTCAGTGCTTGGTTCACTGACAGACGCAGAAGTCCTGAGGTCAGCAGCAGGCAATACAATTAGGTTTATTGGGATAATCACACAAGTGTCAATTCCAATTCTTCACACCAATAATATTTTCCTCCCCTACTTCCTGTTTGACCTCAGTTTTTATAGTGTATCTTAACCACTCATTTTCTTACAAATATTACAAGGTAATTCTTTAACCAATCCTAACATATTGTAACATAATTCTCTAATCCATCGTACCCCACCACCTTAACTGATTACGATTAGTTATGGACAGACAGAAACAATCAAAGAATCAGAAATTATCAGAACCGTGGGTACCATAATGCCCAAACAATGTGAAGTGTAGATTCTACAACCACAACTGCTGACAAGTGGTTAAAAACCAGACAGAATGCTATCAAAGTTTTCTTTAAGCATTCTAGGATCTTTTCTTTATCTGGAGGCATTAGACTGTATCGCCTTCTAAACAGCCTGGTATTACCTTGTTTTAACGTAATTTGTTTGGAATTTATGGATGTAACCAACTGTTTCCCAGTTTATGGCTACCTCTGCTGTTTTTTGTTTTGCTTAGCCAAAGTACAAGGCCTCAGAATGTCACAGTGAGAGAAGGCCTGGAGACAAGAGCCTGTGATTTTGATTCTTTGTTTTTATACCCCTGTAACAAGCTAAGTGTTAAGAAAATATACTCAGAAATTATAGGCCTTGACAGGCAGGCCTGAATATCTATATTCTAACCCCTTCCAACCCTCATTTTCTATGATTCTATTGAGGAGTCCTGCCCAATGGCCATAGGACCCGCTATTAATCCACCGTGGCTAATGCTGGTCTCCCATGACGATAAAGGCTTTGGAACGGGACTGCCTTTACATAAGCGCTGCAGGGCACCAGTGAGGATGTTCCGTGTTGGGATTTATTCTGGTCTCATTGTGTCTCATAAATGCTTTTCCTTTCTAGAAATCTATTGATATGGCCCCATCACCCTAGTGTCTGAGTGTCTTGCCTTCTGTAATGGATCAATCTACAACACCCCGTGAGGCAGGCCAGTGCTGTTCTCCCCGCTGTACAGAGCGGGAACTGAGCTGCAGAGAGGACTAAGGGCTGGGTTTTTAAAAGTATTGAAGTGCCTACAGGTCCCTAGGCCCAGATCCTCCAAGTTATGTAGAGAGTCAGGTGCCTCAGTACTTCTGAGGATCTGGGCCCTAGCGGGTTTTGACACCAGTCTATGTGGTTAAGGTACCTCGCTCCTATTGAAATCAATGGGAGTTAGGTACTTTTGGAAAAAAAACAAAACAAAAACCCTCGGTATCTTGAGATGCCTAAATACTTTTTGAACATCTGGCCCTAAGCAGCTTGTCCAAGGTCATACATCAAAGATCTGGGAATTGAACTCTGCTCTCCTGAGACCCATGCCTGCTGCTTTAGCCACTGGACCATCCTTCCTCTTGTCTGCAGAGCTGGTGTGTTGCTCCAAAAGAGAAGCGTTTTAAGTAGCATCCCTCCTGAGGCCAGTACGATCCCTTTGCTGTCGTCCATAACATGGGAATAGAGCCACAGTATTTCATTCCTCCCACCATTTCCAAAGGGGACTCTGTCAAAAACCGGCAAACCCCTTTTCCTTTGGGATTTTATATACTTGCCAACTTCCCTGACCATCCCTGATGGTTTGAGACTCTCTGCTCTAAAGGTGGTGACGTTCTCTGGGCGGGATGGGAGCTGGCTTTTCCCAAGAAGCTCGTAGTACAGAAGAGAATCAACACCCTTGTGGAGGGGAAGAAGGATAAGAAAAATCTCTACTATGGGCCTCCATGGAACAGCAACAGGAGGTGCCTGAGGAGCTTCTGATCAGACCCAGAAATGCGGTGGACTTGTTAATGTTGCAGGCTTGGCCTGACCATGATCTGGGCAGGCTTTCTGCATGTGGAAGAGAAATGCTAGAGTCGCTACATTGTACAGATTGACAATACAATGGGTCCACTGTGTGTGGTGTGTCTGGCCTTTGTGGTAATAGCAGACCCTTCTATAAGGCACGTAGACTTTTAGGGGGAATGGGTGACAAAAATGCATTTCCTTAGGGACAATGTTGATTGGATAATCAAGGCCCCGTGTATCTCTCCATTCCACTGGATCCACCCATTGCCACAGAATCAGTGTTCCAGAATCCAAGCTTTGTCTTAAAAAAATAATAAATAAATAAATAAAGTCAATCTCTTATTGGTTGTGAGATCACTTCAGAGTCTGAACTGTGTATCTGATAATGCAGGCAACCTGAAATATTAGTTGTGAGATGTCTGATCTCCCCCATTTCTTGTATTAAGCTGTTAACCCTGAAACCTACAGATGACCATTTAAACATCAACAACGTCAACTGTTTTACTAATGATCATTTTAGTGGAAAAACCCAACTAATGGGCTTATCCGAAACTGCTTCTCATGCATTTCCACCTGCCCAAAGTTCCAGCTTGTCCCATCAACCTCTACATCTATACAAAAATCTGTAGGACATGGAAACAAGAAAATGTGTCAGCATTAGAATGGCCATGCTGGGTCAGACCAATGGTCCATCTAGCCCAGTATCCTGTCTTCTGACAGTGACCAATGCCAGGTGCTTCAAAGAGAATGAATAGAACAGGTAATCATCAAGTGATCCATCCCATCGGCCATTCCCAGGTTCTGGCAACCAGCAATCCCTGCCTATCCTGGCTAATAGCCATTGATGGACTTATCCTCCATGAACTTATCTAGTTGTTTTTTGAACTCCATTATGGTCTTGGCCTTCTTAACATCCTCTGGCAAGGAGTTCCACAGGTTGACTGTGAGTTGTGAAAAGAAATATTTCCTTTTGTTCACTTCAAACCTGCTGCCTATTAATTTTATTGCATGACCCCTAGTTCTTATGTTATGAGAAGCAGTAAATAACACTACCTTATTTTCTTTCACCACACCAGTCATGATTTTATAAACCTCTATCATATCCCCTCTTAGTTGTCTCTTTTCCAAGCTGAAAAGTCCCAGTCTTATTAATATCTCCTCATATGGAAACTTTTCCATATCTCTAGTCATTTTTGTTTCCCAACATTGTTAGCTATTTGGACTGCCGCTGCACATTGAGTGGATGTTTTCAGAGAACTATCCACAATGACTCCAAGATCTCTTTCCTGAGTGGTAACAGCTAATTTAGACTCCAACATTTTATATGCATAGTTGGGATTATGTTTTCCAATGTGCATTACTTTGCATTTATCAACACTGAATTTCATCTGCCATTTTGTTGCCCAGTCACCCTGTTTTGTGAGATCCCTTTGTATCTCTTTGCAGTTTGCTTTGGACTTAACCATCTTGAGTAGTTTTGTATCATCTGTAAATTTTGCCACCTCACTGTTTACCCCTTTTTCCAGATCATTTATGAATATGTTGAACAGTACTGGTCCCAGTACAGAACCCTGGGGGACACCACTATTTACCTTTCTCCATTCTGAAAACTGACCATTTATTCCTACCCTTTGTTTCCTATCTATTAATCAGTTACTGATCCAGGAAAGGACCTTCCCACTTATCCCATGACTGCTTACTTTGTTTAAGGGCCTTTGGTGAAGGACCTTGTGTCAAAGGCTTTCTGAAAATCTAAGTTCACTATATCCACTTGATCACCCTTGTCCACATGCTTGTTGACCCCCTCCAAGAATTCTAGTAGATTTGTGAGGCATGATTTTCCTTTACAAAAACCTTGTTGACTCTTCTCCAACAAATCGTATTCATCTATGTAACACATCAGCAGTGTAAAACAAACGTAATGTGCAATCAAAATAAATATCACACGGGCTGCTATTGCATGGATTGTATTGTTCACTTACATATTATTTTAATTATATAACTAATTTAAATTATGTAAATGAAGCTGCTACAGAATCCGGGGACCTTGCCACAGAATTTGGTCTATCTTGCTACAGAATACATGGGGTTCTCACTTACAAAATGTGCTGTTATTTAAATAATCTACATTTCTGGATATAATATTGCCAGCCCTGAGCATTCAAAAATAATAATAAATATGGGGTTCTTTTCATTTACTTGCTGGATTTTTAACCTTCAGAGTTTATCGTAAGAAACTCTGATCTTCAATTGTGAAGGCTGGAAACCTCCTTTTAAAAAAAGAAGAGCTCAATTCTTACACAATCACCTGAGTTCAGGAGCTGGGGTTTTGCTAAACCCTCCAGATATTACAAGATCCCTAACAAAATTGCTAGAATTGGCAACACTGTAAATCCATGTTCATGTAGCAATGTCAGTTAAGCCTAAAGCTTTTCCAGAGATGGATTATTTTAACGGCTAGAAGGAATGCTGAACTGCTAAGGTGCTGAATGTGTGAGGAAAATTGAAAGAGAAAGAGAGAGATGTGTTTAAAAAAAAAATGGAAGGACTCTAGTACAGATCCTGAATGCTAGAAACAAATGTAAGCCCTAGAGTCTATGAGTAGGATTCACTAGAAAATCTTCCCTCATTCTGGGCAAATTTTAAACTACTGACCCAAGACAATCAGATGTCTTGGGTATGGCTGAACATTTCAGTCAAGGAAACTAATGCTCTCCAAATCCCTGAAATGTATTAAGGTGGAATATATATTTATCCTTTTGCACAGGAATGGAGGGGAGTTAGTCTTGTGGAGTGTTATGTGCAGCCATCTGGAAGAAAAGGGCTTTATTTTTCCTTTCTGCTTTAAGAGAAAAAGGGAAGGACGGTTAGGTGAAGATTGACACACCGGTTAACCAGCAGCTGCCAGTCCACTTTATCTCGGGGGGGAAAAACAAACCAGCCCAGAAGTAAGAACCGAGTCTCAGAAATGCCTTCAGAATCCTGCTAACAGCGAAGTCTGTGACAGAGTCCTTAGCATTCAGTCCCTGCACCTCCTCTCAATGCCATTCCAATCCTATGCCTATAGGACAGATGGGGCCAGTAACCCTTTGGCCCGCTGGCATTTCTCCATTTCGTAATCTGGATCTGATGACTCTGATTCTGGTTAAATTCTATATTAAGCAGAGAAGCTGCCTTTATTTTCTTAATCTACTGCATGGTATTCTTCATGCGCAGGCACGGTCATATTTCTGCCCGTTACTTTGCCAGCCCTGGACTTGTGTAAACTCTCTTGCTCTCAAAAGCCAGGTTCTTTCCTGAGCAACCTGGTTCTTAAACTCCTTCTAATTTCTCTCTCTCCATAAAGTACATGCAGAGAGGCTCATAAGCAAGGAAGGTTTCAAATGAGATCTTCTTCTATGACAATCCTTTGCCGTCACTGTCCTGGCTGCTCAGATGTCTCGCACACAGTGTCTTAACTGTACACACCCATGGTGAAATCCTGGCTTCCTTGAAGTCCATGGGAATTTTGCCATGGACTCCAGCAGCACCAGATAGTCAACTAGTGTTGGTGCAAAGGTCTGGGTGGCTTGTTTTTGTGTATGAGAGGGTACTTGTTTAAGGGAGCTGCGCTGAGATATGAGTGCTGCTGATGTAGAATTCATGCGTGTTTGTTAATAAATTGCCACTGGGAAGTTGATCATTGCAGTATGCACCAAGTAGACACTGTGGATCAGTTTTTTAGCCCTAGCAAACGCAGGCTTGTTGCAGCTGAAGTCAAGGTGATTGCTTGCCGTTATACTATGGCTGGACTGAGCCCATTAAGCTCAAAGCTGAGTCCAAAGGTACAAGAGCTTCCTTCTGGGCTGCTTGAGGTTATTGAGCCACGCTCTGAGACAGGTACGTGGCTAGCTTTACTGCAGGGGGTCTGTAGGTTACGTAGCTCCAAACTTCAGGGTGTGGTGTTGCTGGGCACATTAACTGCACTGACTCTCCTCCTGGGTGCCTTCTCTCCCCCTCTCTCTTTGTATTCCTTTTTCAACATGTAACCTTCGCCGCGGCTCAATCAGGGTGAAATCCACATGCCTGAAGACGACCAGCACAAGTTGCATGGCATTTAATTCTCACTGCTCAGAAGCCCAGGACCAGTGTGGGGGAAAAGGTAGCTTTAAGCCACATTGATGCTCTTCCAATCCTCGAGCTGGCCAGTCTGGTTCCTGTCCTAAATTAGAACAGCCTGATGTCCCAATCCCCAAGGACACATTCCAGCAATTTGGGATCAGCCAGATATAATGGCACCCTTCCCCCCACCCCTATGCTGGGGACTGGGAAGAAGTTGGCCCCAAAGGTTCCTGTAGAAGGGGAATCTGCCATTGTCCAGATTGCTAGGTTGACGGCTGCTTTGCACTGGCAGACCTGCCTAAAGTAGCTTCAAAGTGCTGGTGAGGACTCTGTGATCTTGGGCAGGTCACGTCACCACCCCGTGCCTCAGTTTCCTCATCTGTGAAATGGGATGATGCTGAGTTCCTTTGTAAAGCACTTTTTGATCTATGGACAAAAAGCGCTATATGAGAGGCGGTATTATTGTCATGGACCAGTGGTTCTAAAGTTCCCTAAGCGAAGGGGCAGCATGTAAGCCACTCAGAGCTCACAGCCTCCTTGCCCCCAATAGACTCACTCTGAGTGATGCGCCCATTTTAGCTAACAACGAGCTTCCCCTTCACAGAAAAATCCCTGTGATTTATTATAGCAATTGGTTCCTCATCAGCTTCTCCCTCTTCTGTCTTCCTCACATGGGTTATAGAGTCCTGTGATGGATATGAATGATATATTATTAGCACCTAGGAGCCCTCGGGGTCCTGGTCTATGACATTGCGCTAGGTGCTGTACAAACACAGAGCAAAAAGAAGGTCCCTGCCCCAAAGAGTCTACAATCTCAGTATAAGATAAGAGATGGACTGACAGGAGAGTATAAGGAAACAAAGAAACAATATTGGTCAGCGTGACAGACAGTGGTCTCAGTTCGCTAGTGGTCTAATTGCTCTCAATTTTTTTGAAGGTATCATGGCAAAGGGGAGTTTTAAGGTGGGATTTGAAGGAGAGCAATGAGTTAGTTTTGTGGATGTTCATGGGGAGCTCCTCCTAAGTGTGACTGGCAGAATGGGGAAGACAGCATGACGGGGCTTGTTTGAAAACGTAACGAGTGGGCAGTTGGAGGCTGGAGTGATTGGCTGATCGGAGGTGGGAATTGACATTTTGCTAGTTAGTGAATGAGAGGCCATAAAGGGCCTTGAAAGTAAAAACAAGCAGTTTGTTTGATGCCGGACATGGGGGGGAGCCAGTGGAGGGATGCAAAGAGAGGGGTGATGTGGTCAAAATGACAGGCCAGGAAAATGGGACAGTAGCTGGGGAGGCAAGTGTGACCAAGCATGGATGGTTTCAGATCCGAGCGCTTGCTATTATTGGGAGAGGAGAGAGCCAGAGGAGAGCGAGTGGTTAAGGAGAAAAGCAGTGGAGGGGGATGCGAATGGACATGCGGGAGGTCAGGAGATGGGACGGGGCCAGGGGGCAAGTGGATGGGAGAGAGGCAGAGAGCAGATGAGAAACTTCTGCATCTATGGCAGGGAGAAGGAAGAGGGTGTCGCAGAGAGGAACGGCAACGCAAGCTGCGGGGATGCAGAAAGTCATCTCATAGAACGTCAACTGTTTCTTTTGGAAGAAATTGGCAAGACCCCGTGGAAGCAAGTTGGGGGGAGGGTGTCGGAGAAGTGAATCGAAGGTGCTGAAAAGACAGCTCTGATGGTGGGCTTGGGATTCATTAAATTGGGGAGGGAAGATGGCAGGGCTGAGGGAGGAGAGAACAAATTTGTAGTGGAGGCAGTCAGCCTGAGAATGCGGCCTTTTTTTCCCAGAATTGCCAGTGAAGTGAAAAAATCCATTATTTGCCCAGCTCCAGTTACAATTATTTGTATTTATAGTTGCTCTGGGGCCCCAGTCCTGTCAGGGGCCCAATGGTGCTAGGTGCTGAACAGAAACGTAGTAAGAGATGGTGCTCACCTCAAAGAGTTTACAGTCTAAATAGAGACAGACAATGTATCATCTCTGCTTTACAGAAGGGGAAAGAGAGGCACAGAAAGTAAAGTATTGTCAGAAATGTTTGCAGTGTTGGTGCTGGAATAAGAGAGAGACAGGGTAGGTGAGGTCATATCTTTTATCAGACCAATTTCTTCTGGTGTCCCTTCCACCAACAGACGTTGGCACTGGACTGGGAGTCAGGAGATCTAGGTTCTCTTCTCAGCTTTGACATGCAACATAACCTTGGGCAAGTTGTTTCTCTTCTCACCTTTTGTCAGTTTTGTCTATTTAGATGGGTGGCAGGGAATGTCTCTCACTATTTGTGCATACGCCCGCCTAGCACAATGGGCTCCCCATCTCAGCTGGGTCCTTTAAATGCTAATGTAGTACAAATGATAGATAACAGAGTATTGATTTAAGCCAGCTGAGGACCTTGCCTGTGTTTTCAGCTCTGATAAGGTCAATCTTTAACCTTAAAAAGGTCTCTGTACATGGGAAAAGTAAGCTGACTGGTCAGAGGTAGAGCTGGTTGCTAGATCACCTCCTCCTCCATCCTATGACTCTGGGGAAGTTATAACACAAGGCAAGACAGGCAGAGCGAGAGATCACAGAATTACTCTGAAATATGTGTTGAGAACGATGAGAGTTCTGTGGTGCTTTAAAGACTAACAAATTTAATTTTTGTAGGCATAAGCTTTCGTGAGACTCAGCTCACTTCGTCAGATGCAGAGGTAGAGTTGGGAAGAGAAGTTCCAGACCTAGGAGGAAGGAAGAGAGCAGGAAGGTCCCGGTTTTCATTCACGTCACTGCGTGCATTTCTTCCAACCTCCGTGAAAGCTGGACCAGGCCCAAAAGAAGCACTGAGAATTCCAAGAGGAGGAGGTTAGGTTTTTCAAATAAGCCTAAGGGAGTTAGGTGTCTAAATGCCATTGAAATAAAATAGGAATTGGGTGCCTAACTCCCTTGTGTGCCTTGGATTATCGCAGCCATTGGGCGTAAGGGCAGACCGAGCACCCAGACAGGAGGAGCAAATGCCAGATCTACAGAAGAGTTTTATGGAAAACCAAATGAGAGGAAAACCAGTCTTAGATCAGATAAGTTGGGTGGTCTTCATTTATTTCCCGGAGGATAGGTATTCATATGGCAGAACATACTACCATCGTTGGCTCACACTCACATCCTTGCTGGCAGTCTCAGCAGAAAAGCCAAGGACTGCATGGGTCATGGAGCGTGAATTATGCTCTACCCCCTGGAGATAGGTCCCTCTAGGACTGGGATGCTGCGTATTGGCAGGGCAGGAAGCTGAGGAAAGTTGCCTTCACTTTGTGTCCGTGTGTTCGGATGGCAAACAATTAGCTCCGTCTTTAGGACGGTCAATCGGTTACTTTTCATGTGCACCATGTTCAAACACAGAAACAAATAGCAGCAATAAAAATAGAAGTGGTTGGATATGTGTCATTTCTGGAGAGCCAAGGAGACTTCTGCATTGAGGTTTGCGTCTGACTAGAATAAGCTACCCAGAAATGAAAAGTCATGTACAGGAACCTGTGCTATATTAAATTTATCACGGCAAATGACAGTAAGAACCAGAACCTGTCTGGTGAGTTACTGTGTCGCCTTCATTTATGGGAATAAATTGACTACATTATAGTCCACATAAATTGCATTTATACCCCACCAATTTGGTAGGTGCTGTATATCAGGAAGCCCTGACTTTTCTGCTAATGACACAGCCCAGCCCTTCCTGAGAAGGGTGCATGGCTCATTGGATCACAATCCAATCACTTTCTGTGCTCCTTGCCTCGCTTGCCACTCTCATGGGCCCTAACCCCATTCCTACAGGGTTTTTTGTTTGATCGTCTTTTGTCTTCTGCTGCGGTCCCCTTGCATTGTCCTCTCTTCTGCTACGTATGTATAGCTGTGACTTCCACCTTCCATTCTGTACTTTAAGAATGACTAGTTATGTCACTGACAAACCTATTCACTGCCACTAAGATCTAGCTAATTACCCTCTTGAGAACAAGAATGTGCTCATGGAGAGAGGCGAGGTGAGGAGCCTGAGTCCAGGGGTGTTACTCTGGATTTACAAAATGAGAACAGGCTTTGGACCATTTCTCTGAATTAAACAAACCCAGGTCAAGCACCAGTTCAGCCTCTTTGTATTAGGGAGGGGTAAGAAGCAGAACCCCTGATCCCAATAGCCCTGAGCACGAGGGACGTTTTGCACCTGCTCTGTAATGTATGGCTCGGGCCCCTCTGGATTATAATTTTAGTGGGTTTAATTTTCCCCTGCTTTATAGTGGCATCACATGGGATGCCGCTCCGGTGGAGTTACTCCTGATTGACACCCCTGTCACTTATAGCAGAATCAGGCCTACTTCAGGGAGATAACTTTGGAACTCTCCTTTTGAGGTGGACTTTTTCTTTTTCTGCCTTGACTCCCTGTTGGGGTATTCTTTTGTCCTAACTCTGAGGTTCTTTCTCCTCCCTGCCCCCCGCTTCCCCACTTTCATGCTAGGAACCACCATAAGAGATCCTTTCATGGAACCACGTCCCTTCTCAGCACCCCAAAACCCCTATCTTGTGTACTGCAGACCTCCGTACACTAACACTTAAAGAATCTGGGCTCCAACCCTTTCTTCTTTCACTCCCCTTGTGCAGTTTCAACACATCCCTGCTCTTTCTTAATAACCTCCCCTGTGCATTGAGGCCAATGGTGTTTGCAGGTGTAGCGGGCTTCAGACAAGCAAATTCCCAGGTGCTTATTCCAAACCAAGCTGAACCTCCAAACCTGCTGATATTCACCTATTGTTTTTTTGCACTAAGGGTGCTTTTGATTTGGGTTTTTTTTTTTCGATGCCGGGTCCATTTGCTCAAATATGCCAGTGGCAACCCGACTTGCGGCAATCTGCATGTGGGTGTTAGCTCATGATTCTTTCAATCTTTCCCTTCACGCTTGAGAAAGTAACAGGAGTTTTCGTGGTCATTTGTGACTTATTTCTGGCACACGGGGCATGTAGGCTTTAGAGACAGCTATGCCGTATAGTTCTGGTAGCTAAGCACTGGTATCCATTTCACAGCTTTTCTTTAAGTAGCAACACCGGTGCTCTCACAGAGCCATACATGTTTATAAGTGTGTATTTTCCAGTTTTTCCCTGTAATGTACAAATCTCCTTTTCAACTGGGCACCTCTAAATCAGTGTGGCTAAAGCGGATTGTCTTTTTACACCTCTTCCATGACACAATTAATTTCTGGAGGATAACGCTGAGACTTCAAGTTTGGCCTTGTTGGATCATCACAAAAGTTGATGGCCTTCTGAGAGGCGACCTGATAATAATATTCAGATACATTAAAGATTTTTATTAACAGGACGGTGATCAATTGTTCTCCGTGTCCGCTGAGGGTAGGACAAGGAAAAAAGGGCTATATCTGCAGCAAGGGAGATTTAGGTTACATATTAGGAAAAGCTTTCTAACTATGAGGGTGGATTAAGCTCTGGAATAGGCTGGTTGGACGAACACCTGTCAGGGATGGTCTAGGTTTATTTGGTCCTGCCTCAGTACAAGGAGCTGGTCTCGAAGGCCTCCTGAGGTCCCTTCCAGCCCTCCATTTTCTTGATTCTTTAATTCTGGGAGCTCCAAAAGTCATTTATTGGGTAGGCTTTGGGGGAAGGGTAAAGGTCCATTCCAGAGCTGTGTGTGGTGAAAGGGGCTTTCATGTGGCTTTGATTTCTTGGCTGGCTAAGTTAAATTGCAACCCTGCTTATAATCAGGGTGACTGGCAAAGACCTGGGTGATTGGTGAAATCCTGGCCCCCTTGAAATCAATGGGGGGTGTTGTCTTTTATCATTATATGACCAACATAATATGAAGGAACTGCCTGTGAATGGTGGTGACCAAATAATTCATTATTTACTGAACAAACACAACATCCAGGGCTTAGCTACAGCTACACATACACACTGCTGCTCTTGCTGGATTGTGGCAGCTTCTAAAACGTAGTACACAGTGAACACCATTGGGTGCCCACAGATGATTTAAAGTGGTACTGCCCTATTCCTATACTCTACACAGTTCTGCCTTTGACTTCAGTGGATCCACCCCAGAGTGGGTATAAGACGACTCAGTGACCATTACGTTGTGTCTTCCACAGCACTTGCTCTTTAGCTGGCCCTCCTTTTCTTCCAGTTTGTCATGTTTTAGGGGAAAGTCAAACAAAAACAAACCCAACCCCCCATTATGTAGAATAGAGATCGGTCTGATTAAATCAGGCTGTGATCATGAACCGGCTTCACTGCTGCCTCATTTCTTGTCCCATGGGTATTTGCTTCTGTGTTTTCTATTCTAAGTGACCCACGCATACGCCCTCCTTCTGTAGTAAAGTAGGTGCGATAGAGGTTAGTGCTTCAACGCTCAGAGCAATGTATGTCTTGAAAAGCACTGATCTGGCCAACTATGGGCTTTCCAGTGGAATTGCGTCTGCCCACATGAGGTTTGACTTTTGTCTTACGTGTTTGCCAAAGATGTCTTTTCTCCTTTTTCCTGTGATGTTCTCCAAAAGGGGTGTGAATAAAACATACCTCTCAACTAGAGAGCGAGTCCAAGTGGTTCATTCAGCCCTTGTTCTTTCACATGAGCTGTCAGTGAGGCTGGCAATTAGTGGCAGTTGTGCTGAGTTTGTTTTGATGCGGAAAATTCTTCTCTGAGTAACTGGACTGAAACCAACTCTCTTTCACACAGGCCATCGAGCAGCCAAGTGGTTATAACTTTTAGTTAGTGCCGACCTGGTTCAGAGAGAGAACCATAGTCGATAGCGGAGGGAACTCGTGATATTGGCCTGTGATGTCCTAGCCAGTTAGCCAAGTTGCTCCTTCTCATTGCAAATGTCTTATGGAATCTGATTCTTTTATGTGCTTTTGAAATCTCCCAGCAGGTTCTGCAGACCCAGAAGCAGATGGCGGGGAGACAGGAGTCAAGTGAACCATGGTGTGATCTGCATTAGCCCTTGTGTGGCTTTGCCATTAGTCATTATTCCTGCCCCTTTTTTTGCTGGCTGAAAAATGTGCTGCTTGCTGGTGTCTACGAGATTACATGATGATGGCTATGTGCAAAACGGCTTAACAGTACATGATTGCCTTTTACCAGTACAGAGCATAGTTCTAGGGTATGATGAGGATAAAGGGAGGTCAAATAAAGAACCTAAGCAGCTTATCTCCTGTAAAGGGCCCAGTAGTTCTCAGTTTTAAGACTGCACGGTGAGCATGGGATTAGTTTTCCACAAGTTTCCCAGTTTTATTAAGGTCCTGGTCTCAGGCATGGATTCAGTTTGGACTATTTACTGTACTTGTTGCCATCTTTGTCATTGGAATGGGATATAAGCATGTTAATGCCTCATATAATCCATGAATGACGGCCATGTGCTGTCATTCTTTGACATTTTCAGTGCTCCGTAATTTCATTATCTGGCCATTCATCTCTTTTCCTGCAGTGTAGTGCCCCTCACATGGTCGTTGTGATATCTAAGGTCTTTTGCTGCTACTGCCCCCAAAGAATTTCCTCCATAGTTATTGGTGGTTCATCTTTCCCGGAAGGAAAGGAGTTTGTCAGATCAAAAATAACTTTCTTCTTGGTCTTTCTCATGGCAAAAGAACCTCTCCTTCTATACAGTCATTATCCTCCCAAGGGGGGTCTTGTAGCACCACACGTGATAGAGTAGCACCATTGAAGTGAAGTCATTTCTGGGGTGGAACATGGGAGCTCAATTAGTTCTGCTGTTATTCATGGAGTCTCTTTCTTTGTTGTGTATATTTGGATCCCTGTAGCTTCTACAAGAAAATGTTCACAAAATTCAAAATGTAATGTGCTTGGCATTCTCCTCTTTAAAACCAATTTCCCCCATCTAGTCACGGACCAGAAACCATACCATGAGATTTTTTTCAATAATTGTCTGGAAGTTTGTTCATATAACTATCTGGAAAATACTTTACACATGTTAGACTTTAGAGATCAGGATCCATTCACAACTAGCAAGGGGGTGTTGTCTACTGGTTAAGGCTGGCTCTCCTGAATTCTAATCCCCAGTCTAACCTACTAGTTGTGGGGCTTTTAAGAAGTCACTGTACCTTTTCCTGCCTCTGTTTCCCCACTTACAAAACATGAGTAACCCTATTTACTGACCCAACAGGTGTGTGGTGCAGATGTATTATTTAATGTTTTTGTGGCATTATTTTGACGTTTGGCAGGGCTAAATGTTGCCAATATAGCTAATATACCCACTTGTAGTTATTTATTGAGGGAGGCAACCTGTCTGAGTGGATAGCACACTGGATGGGACTCAGGAGATCTGCGTTCTGTTCTTGGCTCTGCCGCTGGCCTGCTGAGTGACCTTAGGCAAGTCACTTCCCCTCGCTCTGCCTCAGTTTCCACATCTGTAAAATGGAGACAATGGAGACTGCTAAAGGCCCCTCCCCCTGGGGGGAGGAGTCACTGGACCCAGGACACAACAGATTGCATGGGACAAAGAATGAAAAAAGGAGCAGGCGTGGGGGTCACAGGGTCAAATGGAGGGAACCGGAAGGGGACACCGAGCAGAGAACCAACTGATGTCCCTGGCGGGCCGTGGGGTCAAGGTGGAGTAAAGACTGGCTCACCGGAGGTCCTCGCCCTCCGCAGGTGGCAACAGGTCCCGCCATTTGGTGTCAGGGCGGGACACGAGGGTGAGGAAGTGAAGGGTGTGGAGCACGAGCGGGTAGAGATGGTTCCCTGGTGCGGTCCGAAAGAGGACCGGATGCAGGTCGTGCAGCTGGCTTGGTGCATGGGGAGAGGGCGGCCAGGGGGACTCGCGGGGCCGGGGCCCGATGGAAAGCACCGGAGGGCTGGGACTGAGGCTCTCAAGACCCACTCAAGGCAGACCCGAGCAGCGGGGGGCAAGACTGCCTTCACCTCCTGGAGTACGTGCCGGGGGGTTCGAAGGGTGGAGAGCCCCATGCGCTGAGCCAGAGCCTGGGGATCCACCCAGTCCCCCCGGTCGTAGTCCAGGAGGTCTCCGATCTTGGTGACTCCTGCCAGGATCAACTGCCATCGCACCGAGGGGGACTCCGCCACCTGCACAGGGAGGTGGGGGTTGCGTAGCAGGGGCTCCACGAGGCGATCCTCCCCCTCGGTGACCGCAAGGTCCAGGTATGTGAGCCCTAGAATGCTAAAGGCCCTTTTCCCTGCAGGCAGAGGAGAGGTTACTGCACGTCCATTAGAGACACCTGGACCCAATCAAGGGCTACTCCAGGTGTACTTAAACCCTGCTTTCCCTAAAGGGCAGGGGGGAACAAAGGAGAAGGAGTGAAAGTTGCTGCTAGAAGGTTTGTGGTGGCGGGAGGAGAGACTCCCCCCGACCAGCAGATAGTGTTTCTCTTCAGCCAGAGAAGCAGAGAGAGGAAAAACTCTGGCCCCAGCCTGCGGGAAGGACCGGTGTTACCGACCCTCCAGGGCTTTACCACCACCTCTACAGCCCTGAGAAGGAGCCACAGCAAGGTACCTCCCTGGGGCATATACACAGGCCGGGACTACCTGCCCCTCCCCTGTGGGGTTGAAGGACTCCCCCCAGGCCTGAAATAAGGCCTGTGCCAAACGCCCTGCAAGATAGGTGCCGAGGGGAAGAGCCAAAGGACTTGTCCAGGTTGGGGCAGAGTTACCACAGGCCCCGCTGCCAAAGGAGACGGTTGCCACTAGGCGAGACCAAGGGGGGTTGCTATACCACACTTGGCATCCAAAGTTGTGTCTGGCACCCTGTGTATCACGGGTGTTTAATAACATGGGTTAGTCTTGGAAATATTGTCCCTGGTGGGCACGCTCAGGATGTGCCACCGTGGGTGGCAGAGAAAGAAAGGGTAGATCTATTACTGCTCATTGCCGCTAGCTTTGTTGGTCTCTGTCGAGAGCGGAATGAAAGTCAATCAGCATGGAATCAGCTTGCTGCTGTGCGCTGCATCTTAATGCTCTGCTTTCAGATGGTCTCCGGAGAACGGAGCAGTTTTTCCACTGCTGGCTTCTTTGACGCACCCTGGCTTCTCAATTTAGAGATGGTTCTTTTGGGACCGTTTGGCTACATTTAGCCCTATATGGACTTTAAAAATAAAAAAAGTCGGGTCTGTATTTTGAAAGCACAAAAAATATATCTAAAATATGTAATAGTCCCACAGTGGCACCAAGCAGTGGGACAGATCCTGCTATCCTAACTCAGGCAAAACTCCTGTCGAATGCAACTCCCCTTCTAGGCCTTGACAACCTTTCCATCCTGCCTGTCATGAATAGCTGATACCTCCAAAGAGAGAGACAAACCAGTGGCTGGGTTACAGATTCACCGTTTGCTGGGTTCCTTGGAAACCTTACTCTCTCGAGGTTCAGGTGTTGTGTAAGCACACACCACCTACAACTACATTCTAGGGGAGACTCTCATCTCTCAGGGAGCTGTTGGGGGTTTACTCAAATTATAGGCATATAAAAGCCTCGCCCCTCTGTGGGCTTCTCTGCCTACTACCACTTCCAAACGCACGTGTTGTTTGGCACTTCCTGACTGTCTCCCTGGAGATAGAGCTATCAAGAAACCCGGGATCCTTCGTAGAGAGAGGGAATATGTTATACCCGAAGTTCACTTTTAATTTTATACCTCCTCTTAACTTCAAGTGAGATGGAGCTCTCCATTTATATCCAGCAGCTCAGTGTGGGCCAGACTGAGCATGGTTTAGCATTTATCAAACAGGGAGTCACAGATATGTGTGTACCTCGGTTCTCTGATCTCTTGGGTTGACCAGGAGCTGAAGTACTAAAATAACGATAAAAGGCTTATGCCCAGCCTGGCCAGATTCATGAGCGACCAGAAATTCCATCAGAGCATCTGTCTTCAGCCCACAGCCATCCCCCTGGTGCCCCTTAATCCTGCAGGTGGCTCCTGCTGAGCTGATACATCCTCTGCTCTTCTCCCATCATTGTGGGAACAGCTTCCATTCCCACTGTTGCTCCTTGCCAGTTACTTGCTGCCAGCAATGTGATTCCCAGCTCTGGCTTCTCTAGCTACTCCGAAAAAAATGGGGACGACGATGATCCTGTGGTTAAAGCATAGTCCTGGGAGTCAGGAAACCTGTCTTCTGTTCATGACTCCACCTGTGATTTTCTTATAATCACAGTGCTCCAGAAACTGGGGGGCCTTAAGAAAAACAGCAGATATCATGAGACCCATGATAAAAATCATGAAAGTTGGCATGGAGAGGGGATGGATCACTTAATTTTGCCTTGTTCTGTTCATTCCCTCTGAAGCACTTGGCATCGGCCACTGTTGGAAGACAGGATGCTGGGCTAGGTGGACCATTGGTCTGAGCCAGGATGACCATTCCTGTGTTCGCTATTATTTGATTATCTCTGTTGTTGCAGTCAGGGGCTGTATTGATGCAACTCGATGCTGACCTATATCCTTGTTCATTCTGGTTTCACATTTCTCTTCAGCAGAATTTCAGCCACTGTAACATTGGGACTTTGGGAGCTCCCTTGATGGGAGTGTTATATTAATTGATGGAGTTCCCTTTGCAAACTCAGCCTTGTAGGCTTTTCACCCCATTAGAGTAAGACGTAGGATGATAAACGAGTTTGGGTCCCATCGAGAACCTGGAGCTGTGACCAGCCTGCGATTGTTTTAAGTTGGTGAGAGAGTGAAATTCAGCTAAAGCATCAGTTTGGTTTGAGAAGAAGGTTGTGGTTCAAGATGATCCAGATTAGAAATAAGAACGTAAAAGCTGCCATACTGGGTCAGACTGTGGTTTATCATGCCCAGTAGCCTGTCTCTGACAGTGGCTTGTACCAGTGTTAGGGCAAGGGTATGGAACAGGGCAATTATAGAGTGATCCACCCCTATCTTCCATTTCTGGCAGTCAGCGGTTTTGGGTCACCCCAAGCATGGGGTTGCATCCCTGACCATCTTGGCTAATGGCCCATTGATGAACCTGTCCTCCATGAACTTACCTAATTCTTGTCTGGACCCAGTTATTCTTCACATGCCATCACAGCATCCCAGGGCAATGAGTTCCACAGCTAGCTGTGTGTTTGTGAAAAAGTGCTTCCTTTTGTTTGCATTAAAAACATCGGGCAACTCCTGTTTTTTGCTTTGTGTGAAAGGGTAAATAACACTTCTCTGTTCACTTTTTCCACATCATTCATCATTTTAGAGACTTCTCTTACCCTCCCTTAGATCCTTCACCCATTGCTCGCTATTTCCACGGGAATCTAGAACAACAATTGCAGTAACTCTTAGTGCAAGCCTATATGGTGCCTTAGAAATGCCAGATTAGATTAGATAAAATAGGGGACTCTTGATAAAGACTTCCTCTATAGATCTGGGCAAGGGACATGATTATATCTGTGGCTTGGAAACAGCGCTGACAGCCGTCCATAACAAGTGCACGGAGCCTCATCTGAGTTTTATTCCTACCTCTTGTTCTCACTGATATCGTCATCATCATTATCATCATCATCATGGAGGTTGCTGCCTTTTTATGTTCATGTCTCCAAGACACCCGACTGTGAGCTGCAATTTATGGCTATCAACAGCATCCCTTGTTCCCCAGCTGTTCATTACTTGCTCTGGTAATGGTGAGGAGACAGCTATCAGGGCTTCTATCAGTTTTAATAGGAAGCAGATAAGACTCTGTTTAGCCAGCATGCTTCCCTGCAACTTGTCTTGCTGCGCACCCGTTCCCTTTTGTGCTCCCTGGAGAAAACTAATGTTCCAGACAGAATCTTCCAAAACATAGTCATTGCCAGAGTGAATCAGGCCTGTGTTCCATCTCATCCTGTCTACAGCAGCAGATGCTTTAGTGGAAGGTGTAAGAAACCCTACAGCAGGCAGATGTTGGATAATAGTCCCTCCTAAGGGGGTCTCCTAATAGTAAGAGGTTGGTTTAAGTTCTGAAGCATGAGGGTTTATATAGCTTCCTAAGGCTTCTTGTTTTTGTGTGTTTTGCTGTTATAACTTTGGATAATCTTATTGCTCATCTAAATGCACACTCTTGTCCTGCATCCAGCTAAGATCCTGGCATCAGTGGTACGCTGTGGAAATGAGTTCCCTGACCAGATTATGCATCCAAATTGTCTAAATTAGGCCCCTAAATAAAACCATGTAATTTTATTCCCATCCAGACCCCCTCACCGACAACTCCATCCCATCCGGGCGTAGGCACCTTGGATAGCGAATCGTTTGCCTAGTTACATCTCCAGGGTCTCTGATGTGCCCTTGCTGATTTCTCACTTCAAATCTGGCACCACCTTGGAAGCTCTCCTCTTATGGGCCTTGGAGTATATCGCACAGCCGTGACGGAGAAGCCCCTGAAGCTGAGCAATCCATATGGGGCTAGAACTTAACCAACTCCACCTGCGCTTCGTGTTTGAAGGCGGTTGTGTCCAAGGCCATGGTGCAGTTATCTGAGGGTGGGTATGAGAAAGAAATAGAAAAGGCCCTGTGCTGAGTGGGGATGTGTTGATGGGCTTGGCTGTCTTGATCCAGACGTTACTCTGACGAGCAGCTCTTGGGGTAAAAGTTTAAATGGTGGGAGCTAGTTGGTTTATTTCTCTGTGAGGCTGAAGCAGGGACCGGACTGGGTTTTGCATATCACAAGAGCCTTTTGTCCTCAAGAGCTTTGTGAGCCTTGATTAAACCCAGCAGGTGGGTGATACCCCCATGCTGAAGATTTGGAAACGGGTGAAATTCAGGCAGCCGGTCAATGAGCACAGCCAGAAATGGAACCCAGGAGTCCTGAATCCCCACCACCTGCTGTACCCCCTAGACACCACTCCCTCTTTTGCCAATAACACTGCTGTCCTAGCATAGCATGCACGGGTGAGCCTTTAGATAGCACTGTTCGTAGGGGGGCTACTGCCTCTGCTTTTTGAAGGTTCAAAGACAGATCCACAGGGGTAGGAAGGCGATTTTGCAGATGCCTCTTCACTGCTCACCTCATTCCATCCATGCCTGCGGGCCGCTGGCCATTTCCTTAAGCTACGTCCGATGTTGGTGGATCAGCACGTTGGGTTTTCTGTCTTTGCTGCTGCTGCTGCTGCTCGGCCCACGTGGCACACACGGGCTGTCCTGCGAATGTACTACGTGCTGCTAGGCCAGTGAGCGTTCCAGGTACATCCCGGGAAACGTGTTCTTTCTGTGCTCCTGAAGGGCCCGTGCATGCCGCGATCATTCATCATTTCGCCACCTTGTGACTGGGTGAGGGGCGGCAGTGTCGGAGCAGACCTGTGGCAGGGCCCAGCAGTAAACGGGATATAGGGGAGATTGATCATTCATTTCTCAGACAGCTTCTACCTATCTGTATGGAGAGCAGCTGCTTCGATTCTGGACCCCTGACAGCTCTGAGCTGGCCACCCCCCTCCCTTTTCGATGTGAAAAGTGTTGTTGGTATTCATGGCGTTTCCTGATTTATCTGTCAGTGCAGTTTTCCATTAGAGATAATGAGACAAGACGGTGCCCTGTGTCTGCCCCCACTACTGTATAGTATGGAGAACTGAGCTGCTAATTGCTAGCAAATTTCAGATGCGTCCCAACAGCTGGCTTTCAAGGAAGGGTAGCTGTGGTCTAGTGGGCGAAGCTGAGGCTTACTAATGAGGAGACCCAGGTTCTAGTTCTGCTTGCTGCTGAGTTGCTCTGTTACTTCATCTTCTACTGCGTAAAGTGGGGGTGATGCTGGTTACCTCGTTTCGTAACACTCTTTAGAATGAGTGGATGGAAGAGTGTGCAAGTGTCAAGTACTTCTGGGGCCTACTCTTTAAAATGTAAACATCAGCATTTTTTCAAATGTCCTGTGGAAGGTGGGCATCCTTGTGGATCTGCAAATCCGATCACATTGGGAGTTGGCAGTGGGTCTGCATTTACCAGAGATCAAGGAGTTCACATGACCTTCATCTCAGTGCCCCAATTCATGAGCTCCGTCTTCAGAGCCCTGCTGGATACCTTCCTGGAAGAGATGCTTTAGTGGGTGACAAGCTACCAGGCTGAGTACAGGGGTCATTGGGTGAAATTCTATGGCCTGTGTTATAGAAGAGGTCAGACTAGATGAACTTAATGGTACCGCCTGGCCTTAAACCTATGAACCTGTTTTTGGTTTTGGTTTTTTAAAGGCAATTTGGTTATGGTGACAGGTACTAGCCTATTTTTTAAATTGGGATTGGTGAGTGGAGCCAGCTTGCCAGCTCTGGGGACTGAAAATCTGTCCTCCAGAGAACAGATATAATCTTCCCTCACACAACTCCATGGCCATTGGCCTTGATCCTGCAGTATGATCTGTAGGGTCAAATCCTTACACCTGCATGGAGTCCTGTCCATGCCTTGGATGAAAGAGGCCACCCACTTAGGCCCTGACACAGCAAAATGTGTCAGCAGGTGCTTATGTCCGTGTTTATTCAACAAACGCCCTGTAGCACCTGCTTTTAGGTTCAGCATGTGTTTAAGAGCCAGTGGGACTGACGGCCATTCTTAAAGTGAAATACACGCTGAAGTGCTTTGCTGAATAAGGATGGATTTAGGCACTTGCTTGAAATTGAGCATGTGTGTAAGCACTTTACTGAATTGAGCCCACGAATTGCTTTGCAGGGCCGGGGGGGAAATGTCACAAGATCAGACTCTTGCAAGTCCTCCAGTGTTTTCAGGCTTGAGCGGGAGCAGGTCTGTAATAATGGGGGAGGGCTTTGTTTATAACTGGGAAAGGATAAAAATTAATTCAACCTGGAGCAGGTGCTGAAAAGGGCTACAGTACTAGGGCGATCAGGGAAACGGAGAACATATCCTAGAGAGGAGACTAAAAAAACATGGCTTGTTTAACTTAGCAAAATAAACATTGAAAGGGGATGTGATTGCTCATGGGTGAGGGAGAGAGAGGGGAGGGTAAACACCAGGGAAGGAGAAGAGCTATTTAAGCTAAAGGACAATGTTGACACAAGAACGAATAGGGATAAACTAGTGATGAACCAATTCAGGCTGGAAATTAGAAGATTTCTAACCATCAGAAGAGTGAGGTTCTGGAACAGCCTCTCAATAGGAGTAATGGAGGGCAAACAGCCTAATTAGTTTGAAGATGGAGCTTGCTAAGTTTATGAATGGGATTGTATGATGTGTTCGCATGTTATAGCCAGGGACCGGCCTAAATGACCCAGGAGGTCCCACCCATTCCTATGTTTCTGTGACCCTACTGCTTCTCTGCACCAGCCCAATTGGGACTATAAGGCTGTAGACCGTGATGATTCTGGCCCCCAGTCACTTGACTTTATCCTGTGCTGTTTCTTCTCCAGTGTCCCTTTCTGTAATTCGTGTGTGTAGTGTGGGAGCCTGTACTTCTGAATTTCCTGACTTTTATGACTTTGAAAGTCTCAGCCATAATGTTGCCTTAATGTAGATTGGAATTCAACTTCCTCTGTTTTTCTTCTTCTTTTTTTTTTTTTAAGTAACAGCATACTTAAGTCTGTAAGAAAAATTGCCCTTGACAGCTTTAACTGTGCAGCACCACATCTCCGGGCATAGACATTAACACAAGATATTTTTGAAGTGGGGAAAAATGTTTTTTTTTTTCTTACTGAGCTTTGAAACTGATGAATGATTTTTGCTCAAACTTACCCCCTTCTCCCCTCCAAAAAAATGCAATTGTGGCCTGAGATCAAAATTTATCATTTTCTTGCAAAAAAATCTAATTTTTCCTGAGGAAAAGGATGTATTTCCTTCTGAGGACAAATCTATGAAAGCATGTCTTTCCTGCAAGGTCAGATTTGCATGTACTTATGCAAGTATCTCCACCTCCCATCCTCTAGCAAATACTCAAGTAAAAACTTGGTCATTCTATACATTGTCTAGTCATTTTTGGCAGACATCATCTAGCTGGAAACTGCCAGTAAACTCTACTGTCTGTGTCCTTCCAGAAGCACTGCTTGCTTCTCACCTGAGGAACTGGTAATTGGATGCTTTCGCGAGGAAAGAGGGGGTACTGGTTTGGATGCTAGTCTGGCCCTTGCGAAGACCCACATTCAATTCCCTGGTCAACCACTGACCACCTGCGTGACTCTGGTCAAGTCACTTGGGCTATGTCTACACTTGGAGCTGGGGGTGTGATTCTCAAGTAGCCACTCTTGCACCAGCTTTGCTTTTAACGCGCTAGGGTAGGGTAGCCATGGTAGCATGGGCAGTGGAGATGTGCATGAGCTAGCCGCCCTGAGTACAAACTCTATTTTTAGCGCATTAGCTTGATGAGAGCTAGTGCATGTACGTTACTGGAGTTGAGAATCCCACCCCCAGCTCAAGTGTAGACATAATTATGGTCCCCATCTGTAATACTGAAATAATACATACTTCGCAGTGGTGTCTTGTGAGGATAAATACATTAAAGACTAAGGCTCTCGGATACTCTGGTGATGGGGGCCATATAGTAGATACCACGGACAGTGGAAACTGAGATACATTTAACTAAGCAGTCAAGAGAAATGTAAGTGTTTATTTCCAAGAGGTACATCTATTCTTTCTTCAGAACCTCTGTGAATTCCCAGCTCTGACTAGTTCTAGTGGAGGCCTAATGATACTTCCTTAGAATAATAACTTGCCTTTATATAGCTTCACAAACATGAATTAATGTCCCTGTGGGTGTGTAAACTGAGGCAGTCAGTGAGTCTGTGTTGGAGCAGGTTATAGAAACCAGGAGCCCCGATTCCCGTCTCCCTACTTTACTTGCCAGACTTTTACCCAGATTGCTTTTCTGAAAATGGCGACTTCTCCATAATCTCCTATGGCACTTCTAGCCATTAAATGCAGGGTTGTACTTTTGGGGGGAGGATAATAGAGATGAATTTCTCTTCTTTGTTGGATGATGAATGAGTGTAGTTATTCCACTCTGGCCTAGTGGGGTAGCAGTGATAGAGTGCCACATGGACAAAGTGAAGTCCCAGATACTAAGGGGTCGCCATTTGTACGGGCTCTACTCAGTGCCACTGGTTTAAGCAGTTAATTAGAGATGACTCGAGAAATACAATGACTTTTTATAATATAAATAGGCTTCTCATTTCATGCTTGACAGTGACTGGAGCATTAACAAAAACCCCTGAGAGCTGGATTTCAATCTCTGGCTTTCAGGTTACATTCACATTCTCGTCTGTGACGATTGTTTTCGCATGGAGTTGGTGTAGGAGTATCTGAGGCAGTCGCTGTTTAATTTAACCCCCGCTCGTGTAAGCACCTTTCCTGTTGGATGAGGCAAGGGAGCAATCATGCGAAAAGCAGCTGAAACCATCTATGGGGTACTTAATTTTTGTAGCAGAATGGTTTTTGGTCCAAAGACTTTGGCGTTGGCTGAGTCACCAGAGTTATTGAAATGAATCAGGCATAAAACTATAACTGTACTATCCCCGCCTCTCACTGATTCTACTGCTGGAGATGATTCAGTGGTGAGTAGGAACAGTTCTTTTCTTTTCATCTAAACAGCTCTCCTCAGTTGTTATGGTAGCTAACAGATACCTACTCAGATGCTAGCAACAATAAAAAGTACAGAGAAGGACAACAAAAACTGATTACGGTTTTGGAACAACTTCCATATGAGGAGAGATGAAAATGACTGGGACTGTTCAGCTTGGAAAAGAGACAACTACGGAGGATATGATAGGTCTATAAAATCATGAACAATGTGGAGAAAGTGAATAGGGAAGGGTTATTTTCGCTTTCACGTAACACAAGAACTGGGGGGGGTCACCCAATGAAATTAATAGGCAGCGAGTTTAATACAAACCTAAGGAAGTACTTCTTCACACAATACACTGTCAACCTATAGAACTCGTTGCTAGGAGTTGCTGTGAAGGCCAGAAGTATAACTGGGTTAAAAAAAGAGTTAGATAAGTTTGTGGAGGATACGTCCATCAATGGCTATTAGCCAAGATGGTCAGGGATGAAACTCCATCTCTGGGTGTCCCTAAGATTCTGATTGCCAGTTGCTAGGACTGAACGACTAGGGATGCATCACTCAATAGCTGCCCTTTTCTGTTCATTCCCTCTGAAGCACCTGGCACTGGCCACTATCAGAAGACAAGATACTGGGCTAGATGGACCATTGGTCCTACCCCAGCATGACTATTCTATGCTCTTATGTAATACAGAGGCCTTTTTAAAAAATCTGAGTTATGTCAGTAGTACACCAGTGGCCAAATGACTGACTGTCTCCATCCAACGTGCATGAGAGGGAGGCAGAGAGTTTGATTGGGCACATTCTAGCACTTTGAAAGCTGGGCCTTGAGGCCACAAAGAAAGAAGTTGCAATACTCAACTCACGCATCTCCATCATAGAGAAGTGCAACTGACAAAGTGTGTGTCGTGTCCCCCTCTAGTGGTTGGCCTATCAGAGGGTAACAGCCTACTTTTGTGATCAGCTAGTGGAGTTGCTCCTTATAGCTCAAGTGCTTTCAGAGCTGAACGTCCAGGGCTCAAACCGTGCTGATAACCCTAGCAGGAGGTCATTGTGAAAGTGGTACCCAACATGATGCTAGAACCGTGGTAGGCCTCGGATGCTCAGGATGAGCATATTCTAACAAGGGCAATATATAACATGCTGGAAAAGTGTGCATGCTGTCGTGCTCTAGTGGCTGTGGTTGGAGGATAACAGCCTACTACTGCCAATTACTAATGGTGTTGGGACCAGATGTGAAACAGCTGTTAGGCTCCTAGAGAAGTGGACAGGCATCTAGTAGAATTTACTAAATCAATCCGTCAATGGGAGATAGATGCCTGTTCTGCTTAGATGCATTTATAAATCCCACTTGGTGCCTATCTGCATCTTTAGGCAACTAAATAGCTTTGAAAACCCAGACCCTGAATTTTCAGCTGAACCTGTAAATGCCCCTGCTTTTAGGGTCTGATCCAAGGCCCACTGAAGTCAATGGGAGTCTTTGCATTGACTTCAGTGTGCTTAGAATCAGTCCCATTAGTGCTGAAGACCCACACGGGAGTACTTGCTCAATCTCATTACCCATTTTATCTCAGAATAGGTTTCCAAATTGCTCTCTTGGGTTTTCCATCCCTCCATGGCCTTGCTCCAGACTATACTATACATCTTACCTTTCTTTCCACTCCCATTACCTCTGCTCACCTAGCACTGGTCTCCTCTCTGTCTCTTCACACAGGGTAGCCACTGTAAATGGCAGAGCCTTCTCTGAACACAAGAATATTAGACTAATGGTCCATCTAGCCTAGAATCCTGCCTTCTGCCAGTGGCTGGTGACCGATGCTTCAAAGGGAATGAACAGAACAGGGCAATTTTCAAGTGATCCATCCAGTCCCAGTGTCTGGCAGTCGTCAGAGGCATTTGAAGCCTTCCTGTGTATCTCTGACTCATCAGCTCTTCATTTCATGTCCAATCTCGTCTGAGAACAGCCCTTCTTTCTCTTGCCTCTACCTCTCTCTGCTGCTGTTCATTATTTAACTCTGTAATTGTGTTATTTATAGGAACATTGTAAAAGCGTTTTGGGAGACTTTTTTTTCTATAAAAGATGCTACGAAAAATAAAACTGAATGGCATTGTGCAGCACAGCTGGTGCCTGCAGACCGCGCTGATGTTAATTTGAGCCTCTAGAGAGCTGTAAATAGGCCCCTAATTCAGATACTTCACCCTCAAATATGTGTTTTCTGTGCTGAGCCCAGCTCTTCCACAGATGAGTTTTGCTGTCGAGGTAAAGAGCTGCTGAGAAATACATGGACCCTGTTTTCCCCCCCAAGGGGTTTGGGATAGATCAGCCCAAACACAGTGAAATAAACACTGGGGAATTTGAACAAAGCTGCCACATTATTCAAAACTGACGCTCAAAGTAGTAGAGGGCCAGCTCCGTAGTCTATACATGGGCTAATCTCCCCATGAGCAGGTGGCATCCCATCTTGCTCCTAACACAGCCCTGCTTCCCACCCACACACCCGTCCACAGTAGGGATCCAAACTTATCCGCTTCCTGGAGTTTCCTTTATTGTTAACTTAAACAACTATAAACATCAACTTGCTGCCAGAGTTGGCCTGTTCTAGGGCTGCTTCCGCATGCGGGAGCTCTCCAGTCCTGCCCCTAGTTCCTTCTGCTTCAGATGGAAACACTCAAACCCATTCAAGTACTGAATTGGAGTCAACAGAGCATGTCTAGTCTGGCTGCTGGTGTGAATAAGTGCAAGAAGGTGTAAAGTTCATGCAGGCTCCTACCACCTGACAGTCTGTTACATTCCCAGTTCAATTGATGGGAATGTTGCCTGAGTAAAGACATCAGGATTCGGTCCCATACTTCAGTGTGTCTGAAGTGATGCTGTTGTGAAAGGCAGAAAGCTCCATTCTTTCCCCTCTCTCTTCCATTCACTCTTTCTGAGGAAGGGTCACATTTTGGAGATGTTGTGGAGGAGGAACCCACAAAATTTGATAAGTGTCTGGATGTGAGAAGCCAAAAAGAGAGAGAGAAAGACAAGGGTGACTCTTGTGTCATGAGTCTGGATGACTGGGAATATGACGACAGTGAAGGATAGGGTATAGTTGAAAGGGTTTAGATGCATGTTGAGTTTGAGTGAGTTAGACTCAGACTTTCAGATCAGAAGGGACCAATATGATCATCTAGTCTGACCTCCTGCACAACGCAGGCCACAGAACCTCACCCAACCACTCCTGTAATAGATCCCTGACATATGACTGAGTTACTGAAGTCCTCAAATCATGATTTAAAGAGTTGATGGTGGAGCACCAAAGATGAGCAGTCAGAAATACAATAGGCCAGATGTGGAGAAATATTTGAGTAGTCAGTGCAGAGGGTGACCGATGCCATGAAAGTAGATGAGGCCACCAAAGATAAGGTATAAAGTAGAGCTGGTTTAAATTTTTCATTTTTAAAGTATTTTTAAACAAAAATGGCTTTTGCATCAAAATGGCTATGATGTAAAAACATGTTCTGTGTTTGGCTGAAATGTTTAGGTTCTCAGTTGCCAAAAATGAGAGCGGAAAAAAGGATTTTCTTTTTTGAGGAAACCCTAAAACCTTTGAAGGAAAAATATTGAGGACAACAAACTTTTCTGTTTTCATAAGTATTTTTCATGGGAACCAAAAGCATTTCCTGATCAGCTGCAATGCAAAGATGGAAGAAGAGACCAAAGAGTGTGCTCTGTGGGATTCCTGTAGAGAGCAAAAGGCAGCAGAAAGAACTATTGAGGGGAATGCTGAGAGAACAGTCAGAGACCGGAAGAAAACCGTGAGAGGAAGAAGGTGTTGAGGAAGGGGGAATGACTAGTGGGTGGATGAAGGCAAGGGAAAGGATGTGGGTGGAGTATAAACTCAATAACTCATTTAGGAAGAGAACACTGGCTTCTTTGGTTGTTCCAGTGGAGTAGGTTTTTTTCTTAAAGATCTAAATGGACTTAAATCAGATCAGGATGATGAGGAATTCCTGCTAGACCTGAGCAAACCTCAGAATTTCCATCTCACTGGAAGTTCTGATATTTAGATCTTTGTGATGAAAGATCAAAATAGCAAATAATTTTTGCGTAATTAAAAATTCATAATTTTGCATTCAGCAATGCTTTGTTGAAGGAATTGAAACATTTTGCTTTGAATTAGTTTAACATTGCACTGCATTTATTTATGATGCCACAGTGCCTCATGGGAGTTTTAGTTCAGCTGCTTTTGTCCTCATTCCTCTGTGTATGAGAGAGGCTTGCTGGCCAGACTACATTTCCTGTGATGCACCATGTGGGCTCAGTCAAAGAGGAGACCACAGTGGATCATGGGAGATGTAGTCCAGTTAAGGAGCCCTACCCATGGGAAAGGATGGGGGACATGAAACATTCAAACTACAATTCCCATAAAGCACTATGGCACTACAGGCAGAGACTGATTCAAAACAAAATATTTCAATTTAGTTCAGCATAATGAAATATTTCTTTTGAGATCTAAATTATCCAAAACACAATATTTTCCTTAGATTTTCCTGATAGCCATTTTTTCTTACTTTTTGAAAAATCAGTTTTGTGGAAACTGCATTTTTCTTCAAAAAATCACCTAGATGAAAAATTCCCAACAAGCTTTAGTTTACTGCTGTGAAATCAGGCTGGTCTTCAGACCTTTACCTGCCCTCGCTGTACCTCGCATGTCAGGTGCTGCACTCTCTCACCTTGTATCAACTATTTTTCTTTTTAATGAGAGCTCTGTTCTGAAGCTTGTGCCCCCAAACTTTGAGTTCAGCACATCTCCCTGCTCAGGTCTGAGCGTTGGGAACTATTAAATTACCCTTCAAGCTGGTTATGTGGTTCCACAGAGTTCAAGTGCAGCACAAGCTCTATCTGTTCACAGATGGTATCAGAAGATAATTGCAATGAGGCTGAAGCAAGCAAGTAACAGGGCCCTTTTTCTTTTCCTGTCAAGTTTCTTGCTTGAACTTAAGGGAGTAAGAGATGTCTCACAGCTTTAGGAAGAAGAAAAAAGGGGAAAAAAAGATGAATTAAGTTTCCCAAGGCTTTGGCCATGATATCTTAGCAGAGAGAAGGATTGGGAGATATGATCCAGCGTGGGTTGCTGAATCAATAAAAATAAATTATGAGTTCTTTGCCATCACCTCCTATAATGCACGACAGAGGACTCTTAAATCATATCGCCACCAGCCAGGAGAGATTGTATTTATGTTTCACTGAGTTACACAAAGATAAAGTACAGGTTTCTGTTATTTTAAGCCATCGAAATGTCTTTTCTTGTGGGAATGTTTGTTTGCGTGCAGCAGGCTATCTAGAACTACTAGCAAAGATACTGCGGGGAACAATCATGCCTTGTCAGAGGAAGAGCTTAGATAACCTAATAGGTCTTTTCCATCTCTTACTTCTATGATTTGTGCTACTTGTGAACTGTTGGGTTCCCCCCGCTGTATTTATTCATAATGGCTTGGGGTTCTGCCCAGCTGTCCCCCATCTTTTGCTTTAAAAGACTAATACACCATGCCTTCCCCCAAAGACTTGCTCACCCAGACTTCTGCCTAATCATAAAAGCTAAATACTATTCTAGTTGAGTGCTTTTTGTCTAGAGGGATGCTAGCCTACCAGCTATGCGGAGGGATCCAGACCAGCCTCTGGGGTGTTAACGCAGCAACTTCTTAATGGCTGGGCAACAGCAGGTTTCAGTAGCGGGTATGAAGAAGGATATTATACCCTATTGAAGCTACCGGGGGGTAGGCAGGATATGACTTCTGAAATTTGATGAGGGTACCAGGATTAATGAATAGTCTTCTTGCAAATAAAGCTATAGGCCCTTCAATGACAATAAACAATCAGGGCCTCTTTTTGTAATATCCTTACTCAAAAGATAGCGTAGTGCAGCCTGACCTCATGCTGGGATCATATCTTTCCCCAGCAGCAGACCTGGGTGAGCCTCCTGCCAGTCCTGTTGTACTGGCCCTTTAATGGTCTGGCTATTGGCCAAACCACAAAACCAATGAGAGATGGAAAAGGCAATCAGATGCTCCTATATAAAAGGGTGCTCTGGGTCGATGGAGGGGAACTCCAGATCAGATGGGCAAGGAGAGGCCAGGGGTGATATTCAGAATTGGATAGGGATGTGGGTCTGTGGTGGGATGTGCACCCTGATAGGGTGAATGAAGGCTTGAGAGACCAGTTAGGTTACCTGGTGCCACCTGCGAGCTGGGCAAGGGCTGGGACAGCAATATAAAGCCAGGAAGTTGGAAGCAGACCTGGAGTGGCAGGGGATGGAGGCTGCAGTCACTTCCAGGGATGTGGGAAGTCATCAGGGACAGTGAGGAAGTCTAAGGGGAGAGTAATCCCTGAGATCCTACCCTGGAGTAAGGAGGTTAGCAAGTGGCTCGGAGGGGATGAAGTAGCCATGGGGGAGTAGAGTAGGGTCCCATGATAAACCCAGAAAGGGCAAAGGAGGATAGAGGCTGGGTAGGAAGGAGTCCAGGGAAACAGGGATGGCGACTGAGCAGACCAGGGTTCTTGGTTGTAGGGTCCCTGGGCCAGAACCTGGTGTAGAAGGTAGCCCCGTGTTCCCCTGCCAGTGTCACAAAGCCCTGAGCTGGGGCTGAACATTGTACAGAGAAGGCATTTGGACATTTGTCCTGTTGGACTTTGTACCCCTGGCAGGGGTGGACTAAATGGGGACATGGTGGAGGTGGCGAGGTTACCAGAAAAGAGGCTATCGCAGAGCGAGCAGAGAGCAGGAGGGTCACCCAATGCCACACGAGCTACTTTCCCAGCTAGTGGTGACTGGGGATGCCACTACAGGGTCCAACTATTAAGACCTCAGAATCTGAGTCTTGGCCTACTCTCCAGTCATCACTGACCAGGCCTGGCCCTGCTTCGCCTGTGTGATCACAAACCCCTGATGGCACATGCACTGCCCGAGTGGCATGGAGGAGGTTTCCCATGGCACCCATCAAGCCCAGGCTGTAAAGGGCTAGTTAAACACAGGCTTTTTGGAATTTGGTTATTGCAGATTTGTATGTAGGGGGAACTTTCTACTGAAGGTATACTGTGTGTGTGTGTGGGGGGGGGGCATGCGGAGGTGCTGAGCTCTGAGAGGAGGGAGGGTGCTGGGCAACTGAAGCTAGGGACCCGAAGATTCACTTCACATTGAGTTAAACTCTGAAAGAAGGTATAAAAACAGCCCCTCCCCCAAAAAAAGAACCAATGTCAGTGTTGGGTTGGTTTCACCTTTGTAGGAGAAATTGAAAGGGTTCTGCTCTTTGGCATCAAGATATTAGCAGCAGAAAAAGACCCCCCCAGGCATGGTATAAGAACCTGAGTAAACAGGAAAGGCAGAGACATCTTGCTAAGAAGGCAGCAAACTCAGCTATCCCACGGTGCTCATGCTGTAATGAACCCGATACTGTGCACCGGTGCCCTGGGCTAGAGAGAATCAGCACAGCTCTCAGTGTGCGAATGGCTCTGTGCTGCTAATGGCTAACAGAGTCTCTTCGACTTTGAGTAGCCATGGGGGCCTGTGCTCCTGAAACAGGAGACTGACTTCTCTCCCCAGGTTCTAGTGGATTTCTGACTGCCTGTGACATGCAGCCATAATGACCACGGCCAGGTCCCCAAAGTGTGAGTAATGGTTTCATTATTATTATTATTATCATCTAACATCTATGTTGCATTAGAGCCTAAAGGCCACAACCAGCTCATGACCCGCTCGTGCCAGGTATTGTACACACACACAATAAATGACCGTTCCAAAGAGCGTACAGAAAGAAAGGGCTACAGAGTATTTCACCGCTGGGTCATCCGCCCTGATCAGAAGTGACTGCAATTATGCATTTGGGGTGGGGTAAGAGTTGCTGGTACCTCGCGGCTGCGTCTCTTGGGGTGTGTGGGCCAATGCTCCGGACCACAATGGCTACTCTTGTCCTCAGAGCCATAAGGGCTAAGGGTTTGAGTTAATACGGTCGCCCTTGGCCCCAAGGCTGATGGCCTAAAAGTTAGGGTGAATATGGCCACCCTTCCCTTCAGGGCTGCAAGGCCTAATTGCTCGCCGGGATGGGGGCGAGAGTCAAGCTGCCACTCGGGGTGGGTGGCGGCTGGGATAGGCCCTGCTCAGTCAGGTCCCAGCCCAGGGCCCCGAGAGTGGTGGAATGTTCCGTCTCCGAGTCCGCGGGTATCCGGCTGCACCATGCTGACACTGCTTGGCTCTGCAGCCAGCACCCCTGGTCTGCTTCCTTCCGGGTCTCCTTGCTGGCTGCCTGTGCGTCTTCAGGGTCTCGGGTTTCCTCGTCTCCGGGCCATCTCGGGCATCCCTCGCAGCCTGGATGCCCACTGGGGTCTCAAGGCTTTTGGCTTCCGCATTCAGGGGGGTTCAGCGGCTCCCTGGCTGGAGCAAGCAGTCTGCATCCTCCCTCTTCAGCGGTCAGCCCTGACAGAGCTGAAGTGCTTCCTTTTATACCTGGTCTCCAACCGGAGCATGCCCAGCAGGGCCGAGGGTAGAGTTAACACTTGGTGAACCAGTGCAGGGCAAGCATACCCTGTCACTTGACTGTTGGGGTGTTTAGCCTATAGGACAAGAGTGGGTAGGTCAATGAAGTTGAGACAAGACCGCATCACAATTGCGCCAGCTAACACCTTTGTTGGCTGCATACAGGGCCTGGATGGATAGCCTGACAAATGCCCCCTGATGTCATAGAGGTGGGAACAGATGTGTGAAAATCTTGCTCTGCGCCTGTGTTCTGGATGCAGATGGGGACTGCACTCCCTAGAGTTGGCGCTTTCCAGGAGCAGTTTAAAATGAGACTTTTTCCTCTCTCTCTGTTTACAGCAAATTTTGCTTTCTCGTTCTGTATTTCAGAAATCAAAGTTTCAAGCAACATATTCCACCGACAGTGCACCAAGGGCCCTCAGTGGGACTCAGGGAAAGACTCCCATTGGCTTCAGTGGGCTTCAGAGCTGGCCCCAAGTGCTTATTCTCCTACCTGTTACACATCAAAAGGGATAAAATAAATAATTTATATATATAACATGGCTATTCTCTGACCAAAACATGAAAAGCAGCACAGGCCAAAGAGGATTAAAAAAGAATGTTTTCCTTTAGTTCTTTTACTGGTTTTTGTTTTGAGGACAAATTTGACAGTCTTAGGAACTAGGTGATCACAGGATCTCTTGAACATATTTTGCTTTTGCGTGTGATCGCTGGACTCATCTCTTCCATTTTCAGAGGTTTTCTTTGCCAGCCCGGCCTGACGCCACGTACTGATTAAAAAAAAAATTTTTTTTAATATGAAATTAGGACCAGATCCTCTGCTGCTGTAGATTGGTTTGGCCCACTGAAGTCAATAGCGCAATAATGATTTACACCAGGAAAGGATCTGGAACTCAGATGTTATCAGTACTTTTGGTTCTTTTTGGTGTCTCCTGAAATGAAACACCTCAACCAATAGAGTTTTGAGATACCAGCTTCGTTGAGTAGGCTTATCAAAGCCAGTGAGGAAGGATGGTTTTATGGTGAGAGCACTGGACTGGTGTTTACAGAGATCTAGGTTCTTTTACCAGTTGTGCCTGGACATGCTGTGTTAGTTTGGGCAAATTGTGACTTTATCTTTCTCTGCCTCAGTTTTCCTGCTCTATAAAACAAGGACATTTCTTGTCTTACAGTGGTGGTACTGGCTATGCATCAGTTAATGTTTGTGCAAAGTGCTTTGGATTCCTCCAAATGGAAGGTATCATAATAATACTTAGTACTTCGGAACTCTGTTCTCAGGAGAAAATTGTATTGTTAAGGTGTTAATCACTGCACCCAAGAAAAGCGAGTGCAGTCTTATTGTATATGGTGGGCGTATATGGCTGGGGATATGTGTGGTCCTGAGGATAGCCAATTTTGGGTGAACGTATTTCTGGAGGTTTCATCACATGACATGATCTTTAATTAAACATTAATCTTTAATTCCTGGAGACTTCAGGACAATCCTGGTGGATTGGCAGCCCTATGTGGAACTCAGAAGAAATTTACAGTTGTGCCCAGAAGGGGTTTGTGTGAACACTATTTTTGAGGAAAGAAACAAAGAAATCTACAAATCAAACCTCAGCTGGAGACTCCCCATTTCATCATTTGGAGGTGGGGGTAGTGGGGTTATGCAAAAACAATGAATTTCCCCTGATCTTGACGCAAACCCATAAAATGTCAGTTTCATTTCAAAGCTTCTCAGACCTTAATCTGGAGACTGTTAACTGACCTAGCCATGGGTGAGATTTGTGCGGTGTGGAGTTGGACTGTGCTGGGGCCCTGATCTTATGCACAAGCCTAACTCTGAGTGTGTGAGGAGTCCCACTGAAGTAACTGACATCAATAGGACTCTTCCTAGGGCTAAAGTTTAAGCAGATGTTTAAGTGTCTTACTAGAGCAGGCCTGGGTGTGTGGATCCTGTGCCATGCAGCTTTCTGTTGGCTATAGAGACCAGTTTAATGGCCAAATTAATCCCTTCCGAAACTAGACTGAAGTCAGTGGATGAATTGACTGGACATTTTTTCTTTAAGACTATAGTGCAAGCAGTCAAACAGCCTGGGACTGCAACATTCCATCTTAGCTGGCTCTCGGAAACACTGGCATTTGAACTGGTCTCCCCTCAATCGGAGAAGGCCTGTGGGGAGCACTGCCCGATAGCCTCTTGTGTTTACCCATTGGTGCAGATGCTTTCATCCAAGTCAGGGAAATGTACATTGAAACAGTGGACAAGGTCTCCTGGCTTAGCATGGAGGGAAAGGGTTCCGACTGTTCTGGAGAACAGGTATTCAGCTCGGAAATGGGAAAATGGGCCCCAGCACTTAAGAGCATGAGAGGGAGAGCTCTCATTTTCTACAACTAAAGCGATCCCTTCTCTCTCTTTTCTAGCACTATGCACTCCTTGCACGGCACTCATTCCTCTGCTCATTATTAATTATACGCTGTAAATATGTGGACTGGGCTACTGGTGAGCTACGTTAATCTCCGGGCTGATCAAGCCAGATTGCTGAAGATAGGGATGGATCGCATGCAGCGGATCAGCGTTGACTTCTCCGCTCTCTACCTAAAGTGATCACACGTCGTTCTCTCTCTTTAATGAGCATGTCTCCTTGAGAAACGAGTGTAACTGCCTTGAGTTGACACTTCTCAGTTGTTCTGAAGTTCTTTATCAAGCGGCTGAAGGAATCAAATGCATTTACACTCTAATTTGTTGGAACCAAAGAGCCATACATCGATTATAGGGGTTTATGCGAAGCAGCTCACCAATTTAGAGGTGGCAAGATCTGGGGAAAGGTTTAATGAACTAAACTAATTTTCCTTCATTGTAAAATTTTACAGCCAGGAACGATTCTTATGCTACTGAATGTGCTCAGGAGCTCATGAGCCCTTCTGTAATTTGTTTTCAAGGAGTCCTAATATTTCTTCCATACAATAGGAATTCCTCTGTGCTTGGCGTTTTCCATATGGAACAAAACTGAGGGAGGCAATGGCATATCTAGGTCCATTTTCAGGTTCTTTCTCTGCGGATTCTCCCTGTTTTTTTTTTTTTTTTGTCAAAGTAAAAGCTACCAGACTGACCAGTGTTGGAGACTGAAAGCCTCTGTCTTGAGGAGAAGTACGCTGTACTTGCCAGGTACGCAACAGTGCATGGTTCCTCATGCTGCCCCGCCAATGTGCTTTCACCCTGACGTGGAGGAACCAGCTCTAGTGAGCAAAAGAAGATTTCAGTCTCCATTGCTTGGCCTGTCTTTTGGGACTGTCAACAGAGGGAGCCAATACTTAGACCTGGTCTACACTTAAAAGTTAGATTGACCTAACTATGTCTAACTAACTAACGCTCAGGGCTGTGAAAAATTTTGTGACCTGAACGCCATAGTTAGGTCGACCTAATCCCTAGTGTAGACACGACTAGGTCAATGGAAGAATTCTTCATCAACCTAGCTATCACCTCCCAGATAGGTAGATTAACTACACTGATAGAAAAACCCGCTACCATGGATGTAGGAAGCATCTTTGCTACGATGCTGTGGCGGCTCAGCTGCTATGCTGTAGTTGTGCCACCGCAGAGGCTGTAGTGTAGACATCCCCTTAGAATGGAAACTCTTTGGATCAGGAACTGTCTTTTTGTTCTGTTTGTACAGCGCCAGCGCAACGGGGTCCTGGTCCATGACTGGGGCTCTCAGATGCTACCATCATACAGATAATAAACAACCGTAGTTCTTTGTTAGAGCTGGCTGGGAATTTTTTCCTTCGAAGTGATGATTTTTCAGTAGATGATGCAGCTTCTGGAAAAATTGACTTTGCTGAAATTTTTCCGCTAGGAAAACCGAAATGAAATATTTCACTTCAGATCATTTCATTTGGAGTCAATTCATTGTTAAACTGCATTTTCACACGGGGCTGCATTGCCTCATGGGAGTTGTTGTCGTTTGGCTCTCTCATGCCCTTGTTCCCTCCTATGGGCTGGACTCCTTGGCTGGACTACAGTCTCCTATGATGCAATGTGGTCTCTCCTCTGACTGAGCTGCATGGTGCCTCATAGGAGTCAGATAACTTGGGGTGCATCATGGGAAAATACTTTGGCCACAGAGCCCATCCCCCAAGGGAGAATGGGGGCATCAGGTAAATGAACTGCAACACCCAGTTCAATAAACAGAAATGAAACCTTTCCGTTCAGGAATAAAGACATTTCTCATTTTGATTGAAAATATCAGAATGAAATGTCTCTCCATTTCCGACCCAATATTATCCTCCATATCCCCTCCATACATTTATTGAGCTCAGTTTTGAAGGGGATGCTATGATGGTACAGTCTAATTTGGCAATTGACTGGTCTTTGACTACTTGTGCAGACATGCCAATGGCCTGTGAAGGAGTGTTAGGTAGGAGTGTTAGTGGGTTCTGAGGTATCACAGAGAATTCTTTCTTGGTTGTCTGGCTGGTTAGTCTTGCCCACATGCTCAGGGTTTAACTGATCGCCATATTTGGGGTCGGGAAGGAATTTCCCCCCAGGGCAGATTGGCAAAGGCTCTGGGTTTTTTTTGCCTTCCTCTGTAGCATGGGGCATGGGGCATGGCTCACTTGCTGGTGGATTCTCTGTACCTTAAAGTCTTTAAACCATGATTTGTGGACTTTAATAACTCAGTCATAGGCCAGGGGTCTATTACAGCAGTGGATGGGTGAGGTTCTGTGGCCTGCGTTGTGCAGGTGGTCAGACTAGATGATCATATTGGTCCTTTCTGACCTTCGAGTCTATTTGGAGATTTTTGTTTGATGAAAAATTCTGATATTTCAACGATTCATCTTGTTTTGGGACAAGAAAATAATTTCAGTATCAAAATTTCTCACAGGATGGAAATTCCAGTGTTCGCTCAGCTCCAACAGTTACCTGGTAGCGACTGTCTTGAGTGCCAACTCCATCTTGCATAGGGCACCAAACATCCTTTGGTCACAGTGCTCTCCAGATAGGGAAGATGGGGGACAGCCTAGTAAGGGTGTGCTGCACAACCCTGATGGAGACCCAGGTGGAAATTCTCTCCATTGCCTTTTGCTTTTCAGGTTGTTGGGGACTGTTTAGCCAGGTGTTGGGGTGTCATGCAGAGTCCCTCCCAGAGCATTGGAAATGCCTTGTTGCCAAACAGTAACTTTCCTGGCAGATTAAAAAGTTGTTTCAGAAAGGTGTTGTCTAGTCCTCTTTGTCTAGGAGGGTGGTGGCTGTGCAAAGTCTTAAACAGCCCCTGATGTCTCTCGAAGATAACTGCGTAGTACCGTGCTATTTAAAAACCTGTCTGAAAACAAACTGGGACCTTGGCTGTATCTTTCAGTCTGATGTGTGTCTTGGCTGTATGTGACATTGCTTTGGTAGTTACATTTGCTCCCTTAATATTACAAGGTAGTGCCATGAAGAAAGGGACTTTCACAGCTTTATTCACAAGGATTTGTATGTAAAGACTTCCTGCGATTCTCCCTGGTTTTTAAACTCCCTACCCTATGGTAAGTGCTATACTTATTGACTCTGAATTGACTTGTTTCATAAGCAAGAGCTGCATTTTATGCTGGCAGAACCCACTTTGTTTGTGGTTATATTATGAGCCTGTCTCTAGCATTGGGTGTGGGTGTGTGATTTGTGTGTATGATGTGTTGTAGTCACTCTGTAGTATATCACTAGTGCCTCAGGCAATTCCTGTTATTTTCTGGGACCCTATGTGAGGTTTGCCTGCTAAGCGATGCTTACATTTCTACTTTGCTCTCTCTCATTTTCAGTGTGGTTTCCAGACAGTAAAGGCTGGATTCTGCTTTGTTATGCTGTTGTCAGTCCAGAGGAGCTCACTGAAGTTGGTGGCGTTACTCGAGATCTAAACCAGGATAGCAGAGCTGGATTTGGCCCACTAGCGCATAGCCAGCATTGGTCTAGTATTTGCAAGTTTTCCTAATGATAAATTACATACTGTAAGGTACAATTACAATGAGCATAAAACCCATCGAGAGCTATGTAAGGAACTGAGTGCTTACCGAGGGAGTATGAACACAGCATCCATTAGAAATTACAGGGGAAATTAAATGGGCAGAGTGTAATTACCCTGTTGGAATTTGTCCAGGATTGTGGGCCTCAATATATCTCATGCATCTAGGATCTGATCCAGCTGCCATTGACTTCCGTGGAAGACTTTCCATCAGCTTCAACAGAAGCTGGATTGGATTCCTAAATTGGAAAACAAGTATCCTGTCACTATAAGAGAAATCAAACCATCACGTGGCTTTACATCTCAGGAGAAAGATCACCCTTCCAGTACCACAGTGCCCCCTAGCTCAGTGTGGTGCGTTGATTCAGGAGTCGGAGGAAGAGGGCCACCTCCTGCGTGATTAATGGCACTACCATTTAAGGGTTCTCCTCTAAGCGCTGACGGTGCTGCTTAGCTTCTGAGATCAGCGCATTGCCCCTGGGCAATAGGAAGCATCCTAAAAATAAGCCACGCTAACCAGGGTATCATGGAGAAAGTGGGAATCTAGCCCCATTGCAGTCATCAGGCGACATGTAGTGATAGACTGTGGTACTGTGTTAATCAGGAACGGCAGACTCATGCAGCCATCAGCCTGGGTCGCCATTTCTTGCTGATGGTTCCTCCCCTTGTGCAGAAAGCCGTGTAGAAGCGGTTAATTTATAGCACTATTTTTCTTATTTCCCTGCTGCATCATATTGATTTATAGATTGGCCTATGCTGACTCCAGCCTATCTAGCAACTGTTCCTTCACATGCCCTACCAGAAGCTGCTTAACTTATATTTCCCCTCTTAAGTCCTGCCATTGGGAAAATAAGGGAGTAAAACAAAAGCAAGAGAGGGAATGGTAACCACAGTATAAAGACAAATGAATGCTTGAAGCAGCCATCCCATCCATTTACCTAAGCAGAAGCATGTGCCCAAGGGTTTTGTATGGTTCCCATCCATCTCTTTCCTGTGATATGCTATCAATAACACAATACTGCAGCCCAGGCTTTGTGACCGTGATTAACGCATTTCCACTTTACCCATCTGCCTTTCACTCATTATCTCGGGTGATGGTTAAACAGGGTCAGGCCAAATTAAGGGCATGGCCCTCCACACGCCATTGAGTGTAGTGCTTGCTACTACGAATACAGCTGGGCAACATTTTGTCAATGAAAAGACTTTTTATTAGAAAAGAACTCCTTTGAAAACAAAAGCTTTGCAAAAGGCTGACCCTTTTTCCGAATTTTGCTCGACATTTTATCTCAACAGTTGTAGCTGTTTTTTGATTCACCAAAAACCAACTGGGTTTGTGAAAAATTGCTATAAATATTTTAATTTTTTTAAAAGAAAAAATGCCAATTTTTTTTTGTGACGTTACCCTCTGGGGGGCCATGCTGAGGTTGCTCAATTTAGGGTGAAACTGCAAAGAACGGGGCAGGCAAACCTCTAAATACTGGTGGTTTTTCTTCCATAAGATTCACCAAGCCAGCAACAAACAGCTTCTGATCACCTCTCTGGTTATTCAGAAGACAAAAACACAGTTCCCTTAAAGCCATCCACCTCTCTGGCCTTCATCCAGAGAGCCAAGTTAGTTATGATAGGAATTATTGGGGTGTGTGTGTGTGTGTGTGTGTGTGTGTGTGTGTGAGAGAGAGAAAATTCCACTCCCAAAGGACTTGGACACATTACCTACCAGTCATTTCAGATCTTACCCAACTACATGCTTAAAACCAATGCTTATTAACTAAACTAATATTTTTTTAATAAAAGAGAGAATATTAGTTAAGTTCATATGCATATAGATGAGAATAAAAATTCATAGGTCAGTTTCAAAGCAGAGATGATAAACTGAGTTGCAAAAGTTCTTTCAGGATCAGGTTTGTAGCAACGGTGAAATAAATTATTAATTTGCAAAAGTCTCTGGGGGTCATCAGTCCTTGTTTAGAGCTTCTTTGTTAGAAATCCAGTCCAGAGAAATGAAGCAGGAAATGAAGACCAAATAGTCCATGTACAGACTCTGTATAATTTCTTCCCTAAATAATAGCAGTGTGAACCAGTCTCATGACCATGACCGTAGACTGCTGACTTGAATTTCCCCTGATGAAATCCAAGCAGCCTTAAGATAAAAAGGATCAGGACCTTAGAGTCTTTTTTAGATCTGTGCAGGCTTATTGATCTCTTCTTGACAGCAGATCACACAGCAGGTAATCCTTGGGTGCATAACAGGTAATGACTTGTGGCTTTGAGGTAACCTCTCCTATTGTCCTGTGCACTCAGGTATCTAGCTACATTAGCACAAGGCAGTCAGCAATTTACAACCATTCACAGGTAGTGACTACGTCAACTTCAGAGAGAAATAAAAACAATAGTATTATTGTATTCAAGTTTCATATAAATGTTTGATTTTTGAACTAACAGAATACAGTGACAGACGGGAACTATTACACTGGTAATCACTAACAAGATTGTAGGTACATAGACATGCATAGCCATTATTTACTTCCTAACTTCTACCAATATAAGTTTAAACTTAAAAGTTTTAGTTATTTTACAAGGAATGGCTTTAATTACCATTTGCATTTCCTCTCAACCTGTTCTCAAAGGTTGTGCTTGGGGTTATTCAGCCAGCTAGGCTTAAACCTTTCTGGCCCAGTGTCATACATTTAAAAAAAGAAAATGGGCCTATTTTGAACCCTGGAAAATATGGAAACAAGGGTGAAATTTCAAAATTTTGCAAAATTAAAAAAAATCAACAAGTTATTACCCTGAGTGGTCTCGTTAATTTCAGTTGGATGTATCACATGGTAAGCATTATATTAGGCAGTAAAGTCCAGATCTGTAAAGAGATTTAAGCATTGATCTGCTCCGCATTTCTACACCTACAAGATTTAGGAGCCTAAAGCTTGGGCTTAGTTCTGAAACTTAGGACAACATAGATACATCATCGCGGGGTGTGAAAAATTCACGGTTGTGAGAGACGCAGCTAAGCCAATATAGGCCCCAGTGTAGACAGTAGATTGATGGAAAAATTCTTTTATTTTTCTGGCTACCATCTCCCAGGAGGGTGGATTAACTACAGAGATAGGAACTCCTTTAGTCCCTGTAGGAAGTGTCCACACTACAGCGTTTCTGTGGTGTAGCTGCTGCGTCGACCTGGAGTCTGTGTGCGCCGACTCCCACCAGTCAAGCACTTACCACGTGGTGCAGATCAGCTATATGGTGTTGCTTTGATCAGCTCTGCGCTACAATTGGCCGGTCTAGAGATGCAGTACTCAAGTGGGGCTACGTCACTGGCCCCCAATACCTGCGACTGCGGCAGAGAGCCTCAAAATCTGAAGCTTCTCCTGCCAGGCCAGCTGCTAGAACGTGCCAGTGAGCTGGCGGAGTGCAATGATTGGGTATGAATGTGGGCAGGAAGCAGTATGAGGACATCAGCACCGGCTCTGCTTCTTGTCTAGATGTGCCCTAAGTCGCAGGTGCCTATGTCACTTTTGGAAATGAGATGTCGCCTTTTTAAATTACTCAAGTGTTGCAGTGCAGAGCCAAGCAATGCCGAACTACCTTTCATAATCTGCTGTTGGCTGGATTGGCCTTTCTGTAGAGGTGCGTATGCAGGGGAAAGAAAGAGGACTAGTGGCAATCTGTGTGAGTAATGTTCAGTGAAGGTCTTATGGCTACATGGGGGTGCGGGACAACTGGCATAATATCTCTAGGTGTGCTAAGACGTGTGAGCTCACCAGCAACCCTGGTTATATCTTCTAACGTCCCTTCCAGCACAGCTGTCCCAGGCCCTGATTCAGCAAGGTACTTAAGCATGTGCTTAACTTTAAGCATGTAAGTCCCACTGACTTTAATGGGACTTACATAGTGACTATAAAATGGGGTGAAACTAAATCTTCGCTTGAATTTTGGCATGTTCAAAGTCTGAATCTGCATTTTGTGCTTTAAGCGCATCTCTGCTAAAGCTAAATAGTCCTGGAAATTGCTCGGGGTTATGGCCATCCCATTTTCCCAATGGTTGGGATGAAGCTTTGGCTATGTTTATTTAATGTATAGTTCAGGAAATGTTTCTTTGCTTGAAATGCTGAGATTTTGCCTTTCATTGATTGATTGTAAAGCCCTTTGCATGTGAGCAAGGCAAATTTTGCCCTCAGTCCAGGAGTGTGAACTCTTACACCTATGGGAAGTTTCAAAAAATATAATGGAGTTCAGCGTGGCTGCTCAGTCTGGATCAGGGCCTTAGCATGAATCCTCTCTCCGTTTAGCATCACTGAGTCTAAGGAGTATCATCATCAAGTACCTTGGGGAATAAAGATAGGAGAAGTCAAGTGTGGTTTCTGGTTAGGCTACTTAGATAACAAGACCCATCTGGTTCCCTCCCTGACCTTGAATAACTATGGCTATAGAGAAGCCAGCTAACAACGTTTAAATTAATTCCTGTTGGCATGTTTTATTTCAAATGCAAAACATTCTGAGGATTAAAATAAATGTTACTAGTTACATGGCTGCATTAAGCTAATGATTTTCTTTTTACCTACTTGATCCTATAATACCCCAACTTTAATGGATAAATGCTAAGCTCTCCTTTGGGTGATTTCAGATGCATTATATACGTAGTTACAAAATCTAAAGAAAGATTCTTTCTTTCTTTCTCCCCTGCAGGTGATCCTCATTCTAACAAAGCTCTATGACTTCAATTTGGGGAGCGTGACGGAAAGCTCACTGTGGAGGTAAGCGGATTATAGGAATCACAGTGACTGGCAGGGGAGCAGTTTGCTAGGCCTCATGTCAAACTTGGGCCACTGAGACCTGGAGAAGCTGAATTTTTTGATGTGGGAAGGGTGGGGGAGAGTCAGAGCTTGATTATGAGCTGCTCTGGGAAAACAGTCTTTGGTTGGGAGCTCGTTAATTCTACGCCATCAGGAGGTTGATGGATGGGTGGTGGTCTGGTTAAGATACCAGACAGGGACCTAAGAAAATGTGGGGTTTGGTCCTACATCTCCCATAAGTTCACTGGGGGCCCTTGTGCACATAGCTGAATCTACGTTACCCATTGGTAAAAAGGGGATAATCCTCCTCTTTTTGTGTGTGTGTGGTCTGTTATCTTGTTTAGATTGTTAACTCCTCAGGGCAGGGACTGTCTCTTACTCTGCCTGTGTACAGCACCTAGCACAATGGGGGTCTGATCTTAGCTAGGAACTCGAGGTGCTGCTGTAATGTAAATAATAAAAATGCCCAGAAGAAAAGTCTGTTAGAGATAGTACATCTGAGAATGACTTTTAAAACAAGAAAAAAACACAACCCAGAGCAATAAAAACTTGATGGCAGGGGGACAGGTCTTGGCTAAGTGAGAGAGTCTGCCTAACTTCTGTATACAGAGACTGTATTATTTGTCTTACCCGAGCACCTAAGAGCCCTAGGCATGGACCAGGGCCCCACTGTGCTAGCCACTGTACAGGTACAGAACAAAAAGGTGGTCCCCGACCCAAGATCCCCTTGCATCCAATCCTATCCTGTATTTCTCATATAATGGCCCAAGTCCTCAACCCACTGATACTGACGGCAAAACTGCCATTGATTTAATTAGGCCTAGGAGTTGGCTCAGGAATACTTGTTGCAGTTGGAGAACTTTTATCTGCAAAGCATGTTTACAGTACAAACAGCTAACTAACCAGCCCAGCCCAGCCCATCCTCTCCTCCACCTGAGTCCTTCTGCAATGAAGGCAGTACTATCATCCTTCAGCACATAGGTGGAAGTGAGCAGAGGCATGTCTGAAGCCACACACACACAGTGTCAGACCCGGAATTAGTATTTGTAGTTCCAGGCTCCCGGTCCCATGCTCAGCTCACATCTCCCATGTGTTGCTTCCATTACTGGCTTGGATGGATTAGCCAATATAGTGAGTTTATTGCTTTTGATTGTGCTATGACCATTTCATTACCCTGTTTTATGCACGCATCTGAACTCTCTCTTCTTAACAGATTCAAACTGCACTGGCTGAGCTGCCATCCTACTATGAAATTACAGGGGAATTTAAATAGGCACACAATGTATTTAGGCTCATGGAACTACAACTTGGATGTTTTTTATATATGACACGTATAAATGGGGGTGTGTGGGTGTGTATATGTCACACAATTAGAACTGTGTGTCTGTATAATATATATACATATGCTTACAGACAGCGTATAAATATTTGGGCCATATCCTTAGCTCCTGTAAATTAGTTTAGCTCCATTCAAGACAGTTTATACCAGCTGGGGTCTTGACCTTTGTATTTCCACCTGTTCTGCAGAAAGGGAGGGTCTTAGCTCTGTTTAAGTGGTTTTTTGGTATTCACCGTACTGGACAAGAGAAATTTTAAAGGGCCAAGACGACTTCACTTTTATACCTATTGTATTGCATTTATTGTTCAGTCCATGGTAATTCTGTTTCTGAATAGGACCCTTCTTCTGCACAGACACTCTTGTTCTGCTTTCCACCCAGCCTTTTTGATGTCTTTGTTCTCCTCAGTTAATTTAAAAGTCACTTTTGCAAGACCCTTTCAGGAGCATTACCAGATGGGAGCTAACCATGCAGGAGAGTCAGTTAATGCATTAGGAGTTAATTGTTCATAACAGCTCTTGAAACTTCTTGACTTGCATGGCAACTCTAAAGCCCAATTGCAAAATACCATGGTAATCTGCAAATGTATAAATAACCATGCAGCTAAGAGGGAACACAGCCGTTTTCACTTACCTTGTACTTCTCAGGGTCTTTAAGCCTTGAAAACTTTTGCCTTGCACCTAACAAGTACAAATGACACAGTAATTATACTTTAAGCATAATTACCACGCAATCTGCTCTGCATAAATAATGTAACGAGCCAGCAAATCCTGTCTTAATGCCAAGAAATTGCTGCTGCATTTGGGCTGTGAGAAAAGGTGATAATGACATTCCTCTTGGAGTTTTTTTCTTTCTTTCAGAGAAAGGAAGGTGGGGATTAGCCATCAGCTGAAGCTAAATGTTTCCAAGTAAGTTTTAGAGCTCATAAAGAAGAGATGCCAAAAACATAGACCGTTTTATGAAACCCATCTTGTAGGGTCCTGAACAGTCCATCTAGTTTGCAGCAGAGGTTACAAAGTGGTAAATAATGACACGGATAGGGTTCTTGTGGCTAGATCAGGGGATTAGGAATCAAGGCTCCTGCTTTCTCTTCCAAGCTCTGGTCAGGAGTGAACTCTAGTGGTTAGAGTAGGGGACTGGGAGTGAAGACTCCAGGACTCTAATCCCAGTTGATTTGCCTGATGATCTTGTGCAAGCCTCTGAGCCTGTTTCCCCGTCTGAAAAATGCAGAATAAAAAGGTTTCATTAAGGCTCACAAAGGGCGTTGAGTTCCTCTGATGGAAGGTGTTATAGAAATGCAAAGTATTTATTAATAACGACATATTAAATGGTAGGAATGACCTGAGAAATATACAAACTTGATGCCGTTGAATCTGTTTTGAGATTTTTATATCCTGGTATCTGAGCATCCTACATGGTTTAAAATAATCATCGCAGGAATGTGCAGGCATTCCTGGATTTTTCAGTTTCCGGAGCTAAGGCACGTTCTTGCAACTAACCAATAGTTCTACTCTCCTAAACAATAGCACTTCTTGGTACTGGCCCTGAATAGTTCGCAAACAGGGTTGTTTCCAGACGAGAAGAAGGACTCAGTCAACAGTAAACCATGTGCTAAAGCCTCAGAGGAAGTGGCAGGCCCACCCACAGGGGTGAGCAAAGGGGGCAATTGCCCAGGGTACCAGCAATTTAAAAGGGCCTGGGCCTCTTCCGCCCACGGCCCCACCCATGCTCCACCACCCTGCCTGGCCCTGCTGCGTCGCTCCTCTTCTCTGCCCCCCTCGCTTGGCCTTCCCGCCATCACTCGCCACTTGTGTCCCTCCCATCAGCACCGACTTTTTGGGGGTGCCCAGGGACCCAGCGCCCACATAAAAATAAATAGTGGGTGCTCAGCACCCACTGGGACGCTTGGGGTGACTAGTTGTTGGTGCATTAGTAGGGCAAGGCCAACCTCATTTTGACCCTAGGCCCCTGCACCTGCCTCTGGCCGCCTCAGGGTGGCACCCAGCCGGGGTGGGGGCCCGATTTTCAAGCCAGGCCCACCCCCCCACTATAACCAAAACAACAAAAAAGCAGCTTAAGGGGTTAGGGTTCGGCTGGTCGCCGCGCTGGGCGTTAGCACACAGCACCACCAGCTCCTGCTGCTCACCTGGGGGCTGGGGCCACCCCGCCTGCAGTGCCCCCCCCCCCCGCATTAATTTGTGCCTCCCTCGGCGATGGCGTTTGCATGGCTGCAGCTCCCCGCCAGGCTCCCTCTGACCCCAGGCAGCTGGTAAGACCTGGAGGGACCCGGCTAGGCTAGAGCTGGGGAGGGGGAGGGATGGTTTGGGGTCCCCGGTTGGACAATTGGGTGCCCTGAGCCCCAACCGGCTGTCTCCTGACCCTGCCACCCCCATGGGAAACCCCCTCCCCCACCACAGTCCCGGCAGCAGCAGGGGCAGGATAGAAACTGCTTGAGTGGGGCTCATGTCCTGGCACTGCCTGCTGCCTCCTGCCCCTGGTGACCCCGTGGGGGGCTGGAACCAGGGTAGGGCACCCACCAGCAAAACAAAAAGTCAGCACCTATGTCCCCTGCTTCCCCCCCAGCCATTGCTTGTCGCATCCCTGCCCCCCCTCTTCACCCCTTCCGGCTGTCGCTCGCCACCTGGGGGAAGGGGGAGTGTGGAAGAGAAGAGGGGGACCAAGTGACGGTGGGGGACACCGAGTGGGAGGGGAGGGACGCAGTGGCGAGTGGGATGAGCGGAAGGGGTGAGGGGCAGGGCCTGGGGTGGAGCAGGAAGTGGATTGTGGGTGGGGCGGGACTGTTCTGCCTTGGGGCCCAGAATTGCTGTCAGTGGAGCTGGGACTAGGAAACCCTGCAGTACTGTCTCCAAAGCTGGGCTTGATCCGGCATTCCTCATGCATCAAAAACTGCCGCTGAATTCCCTCTTGGTCCTTGGGAGTATGAAGTGAGAGGCCGCTGTTAATGGAAAACTGCACTGCAATGGAAAAGCTATTCTAATCTCGGCATCTAAATACAAAGACAAGTAAATCAATAAGAAAATGTCCTGAGTGTAATTAAAAAAAAAAAAATTAACAATCGCATTGGATTCTGTTCTCCGAACTGTCTGAGGTAGGTTAAGTCAGAGCACATGGGACTCTGCATTCAAATGAAGAAATAGAGGCATTGCTAAAGTCCTGTGGCATTTTTTATTTTGTTTTAACTTTTTTGTGTGTGTTGTTTTTGTTTTTAAATTCATTTTAGCCATGGGGTGGGATGGGGGAGGGAGATGAAAGGGGGGGGTTCCTGTCCCTGAGAGGTGGGAGAACTGTGGCAGGGGAGGTGTGATGCAGAGTGAGCCTGCCCCTCACTCACCCTGCAACGGCAGGTCTTCTTTTGTGCAGCTGGGCCCAGGTTCCCCCTCTGGGTGTTGCGATCTAGCGGGTGGGGTCGCAGCACTACCCATCTTTGGCCTGGATGCCTCCCCATCATGATGATAGAAGGATCTGAGTAAATGGTGCTTACAGGGTGGCTAAAGAATTCCAGGAAAAACCTGTATTTTGCCAGAATTTTTTTTTATTTTAAACTAACCATTTATTTTTTTATTTTTGGGAGGGGGAAGTGTTTGCTTTCCATGGACATTTTTTATTTTTTTCATAAAAAAACCAAAAAATGCATCCAAAAATTTAATTCTGAAATACTGCTGTAGTTGTGTTTGATGTATATCTTCAAGCCTAGGAGTTTATAGCACTTTTAGGTATATCACTTCTAGGTTTCCTCCCTGTCTAGTGCAAAGCTGGCAGTTCAGATTATAGAATCATAGAGTTGGAAGGGACCTCAGGAGGTATCTAGTCCAACCCCCTGCTCAAAGCAGGACTAACCTCAGCTGTATCATCCCAGCCAGGGCTTTGTCAAGCTGGGCCTTAAAAACCTCTAAAGATGGAGATTCCATCACCTCCCTAGGTAACCCATTCCAGTGCTTCACCACCCTCCTAGTAAAAAAGCCTTTTTTCCTAATATCCAACCTAGATCTCCCCAACTGCAACTTGAGACCATTGCTCCTTGTTCTGTCATCTACTACCATTGAGAACAGCCTAGCTCCATCCTCCCTGGAACCCCTTTCAGGTAGTTAAAGGCCGCTATCAAATCCCCCCTCATTCTTCTCTTTTGCAGACTACACAAACCTAGTTCCCTCAGCCTCTCCTCATAAGTCTTGTGCTCCAGCCACCTAATCATTTTTGTTGCTCTCTGCTGGACTCTCTCCAACTTGTCCACATCCTTTTTGTAGTGGGCGGGGCCAAAACTGGACACAATGTGGCCTCACGGATGCTGAATAGATCCCTCGATCTGCTGGCAATGCTTCTACTAATGCAGCCCAATATGCAATTAGCCTTCTTGGCAACCAGGGCCTACTGCTGACTCATATCCAGCTTCTTATAACCTCCAGGTCCTTTTCTGCAGAACTGCTGCCTAGCCTGTCAGTCCCCCGTCTGTAACTGTGCATCTACATAAATCTTTTTTGTTGTTGTTAATCTTGGCCTCACATATATCTTGTGGCAGTCAGTTCCACAGATTAATTATACATTATGGAAAAAATAAATCTTTTCATTAGTTTTAAATCTGTTGCCTTTTAGCTGCACTGTATATGTCGTTGTTCTTGTACTGAGAGAGTGGGTAAACAGGAGCACCTGCTTCCATTAGTTATTTTCTATAACTCTATCATTTCCCTTTTTATTTGTCTCCTTTCTCAACTAAACACTCCCAGTCTTTCTCATTCTTCTGTATATAGACATTTCTCAGCTTCTAGCCATTTTCATTGCTCCATTATGATCCTGTCCTATTTATGCTATATCATTGTTGAGATAGGGTGACTAGAATTGAACGCAATGTTCCAGATGAGTGTGTACTATGCCTGTCATAAAATTGTTAGTATTTTCTAGCCGATTCTTTATACAGTCTACCGTTTTTCTTTTCTTTTTTTTTGTCCACCACTATGGACTGAGCAGATATTTCTGTTGAGCTTGCTATAATGACAGCCGGGTAACTGAATTGTTACTTAATTTAGAACCTAGGAGATGTTTGTTTGTTTTTGTTTGTTTGTTTGTACGGCGGTAGACAAAAAGACAGACCCAGTTTACAATCCAAATATAAGACAAGTGACATCAGTGTGATACAAGAAACAAACCTGGGACTCACTAGGTAGCATTGAGATATGTAGGACCAGCATGATAAGCTGTGACCACAACACACCAGCTTTACTAAGTAAGAAGATGTTGCTTAGATTATTCCTTCCAATGTGCGTGACCTTGCATATGTGAAAACTGAATTTCATCTGCTTTCGTGTTAGCTGTTACTTAGCTTTTTTAGGTCCTGCCGGAGTTCTTCATATCCTGCTGTGTTCATGATTAACATAAGTAATGCTGTCCCTTTGCCCCAGGGAATTAGCCTATATTTGGGGCCTTGTAGGGTTGTGTCCATTAGGAGAAAAAGTTAATGATATGTGTCTTTGGTATAACCATGGTTATTTACCCCAAAAAAGGCCACGAAGTGCAGTTTCCATGAACACGTTAGAAACAGCAGCTTCCTTGTTCAGAAATTCTCATGTCTACATAAGAACAGCCATATTGGGTCGGATCAATGGCCCATCTAGCCCAGTATCCTGTCTTCCAACAGTGGCTGGTGCCAGGTGCTTCAGAGGGAGTGAACAAAACAGGGCAATTGATCGAGTGATCCATCCCCATCGTCCAGTCCCAGCTTCAAGCACTCCGTGGTTTAGGGACACCCAGAACACAGGGTTGCATCCCTGACCATCTTGGCTAATAGCCATGGATGGACATAGCCTCCATAGAATCACTGAAGTGTTGGACTAGAAGGGACCAGGTCTTCTAGTCCAGTCCCCTGCACTCAAGGTGGGACTAAGTATTATCTAGACCATTCCTGACAGGTGTCTGTCCAATCTGCTCTTAAAAATCTCCAGTGATGGAGATTCCAGAGCCTCCCTAGGCAATTTATTCCAGTGTTTAACTACCCTCACAGTTAGGAAGTTTTTCCTAATGTCCAACCTAAACCACCTTTGCTGCAATTTAAGCCCATTGCCTTTTGTCCTATCCTCAGACGTTAAGGAGAACAATTCTTATCCCTCCTCCTTGTAACAACCTTTTGTGTACGTGAAAAATGCTTTGCACTGTTACACTATTGACTCATATTTAGCCTGTGATCCACTATGACCCCAAATCCTAGTACTCCTTCCTACGCAGTCATTTCCTATTTTGTATGTATGCAACTGAATGTTCCTTCCTGAGTGGAGTACTGTGCATTTGTCCATATTGCATTTCATCCTGTTCACTTCAGATAATTTCTCCAGTTTGTCCAGATCATTTTGAATTTTAATCCTATGCTCCAAAGCACTTGCAACCCCTCCTCAGCTTGGTATTGTCCACTAGCTTTGTAAGTGTACTCTCTATGCCGTTATCTAAATCATTGATGAAGACAGTGAAGAGAACCGGACCCAGAACTGATCCCTGTAGGACCCCACTCGATATGTCTTTCCAACTTGACTGAACCACTAGTAACTGCTCTCTGGGAACCATTTTCCAACCAGTTATGCACCACGATAATCTAGGCATGGCTCAATATCTAAATAAATACTCTGCCTCAGTTTTTAATGAGGCTAATGAAGAGCTTAGGGATAGTGGCAGGGGGGCTAATGGGTTTGAGGATATGGAGATAGAAATTACCACATCTGAGGTAGAAGCCAAACTCAGACTGCCTAATGGGACTAAATCAGGGGGCCTGGATAATCTCCATTCAAGGATATTAAAGGAACTGGCATGTGAAATTGCAAACCCATTAGCAAGGATTTTTAATGAATCTGTAAACTCAGGGCTTGTACTGTATGACTGGAGAACTGCTAACATAGTTCCTATTTTTAAGAAAGGGAAAGAAGCAATCCGGGTAATTACAGACCTCTTAGTTTGACCTCAGTAGTATGCAAGCTCTTGGAACAAATTTTGAAAGAGAAAGTTGTTAAGGACATGGAGATTAACGGTAATTGGGACAAAATACAACATGGCTTTATAAAAGGTAGATTGTGCCAGACCAACCTCATATCCTTTTTTGAGAAGATAACAGATTTTTTAGAGAAAGGGAATGCGGCGGATCTAACTTACCTAGATTTCAGTAAGGCATTTGATACAGTTCCACATGGGGAATTATTAATTAAATTGGAAAAAATGGGGATTAATATGGAAGATGGATAAGAAACTGGTTAAAAGGGAGATTACAATGAGTCATACTGAAAGGTGAAATTTCAGGCTGGAGGGAGGTTACTAGTGGAGTTCCTCAGGGATCTGTTTTGGGACCAGTCTTATTTAACCTTTTTATTACTGACCTTGGCACAAAAAGTGGGAGTGTGCTAATAAAGTTTGCAAATAATACAAAGTTTGGAGGTTTTGCTAATACAGAGAAAGACCGGGATATCATACAAGAAGATCAGGATGACCTTGTAAACTGGAGTAATAGAAATAGGATGAAATTTAATAGTGGAAAGTGCAAGGTCATGCACTTAGGGACTAATGACAAGAACTTTTGCTATAAGCTGGGGACGCATCACTGGGGAAGTGACAGAGGAAGAGAAGGACCTGGGTGTGTTGGTTGATGACAGGATGACTATGAGCCGCCAATGTGATGTGGCCATGAAAAAATCTAATGCGGTCCCAGGATGCATCAGGCAAGATATTTCCAGTAGAGATAGTGAGGTGTTGGTACCGTTATACAAGGCATTGGTCAGACCTCATCTGGAATACTGTGTGCAGTTCTGGTGTCCCATGTTTAAGAAAGATGAATTCAAACTGGAACAGGTGCAGAGAAGGGCTACTAGGGTGATCCGAGGAATGGAAAACCTGCCTTATGAGAGGAGACTCAAAGAGTTTTGGCTTGTTTAGCTTAACCAAAAGAAGGCTGAGGGGAGATATGATTGCTCTGTATAAATACATCAGAGGCATAAATACCAGGGAGGGAGAGGAATTATTTAAGTTCAGCACCAATGTGTACACAAGAACAAATGGATATAAACTGGCCATCATGAAGTTTAGACTTGAAATTATACGAAGGTTTCTAGGCATCATGGGAGTGAAGTTATGGAATAGCCTTCCAAGGGGAGCAGTGTGGGCAAGAAACCTAGCTGGCTTCAAGACTGAGCTTGATAAATTTATGGAAGGATGGTATGATGGGACAGCCTACATTGGGAATTGACTGATTACTAGCGGTAAATATGCCCAATGGCCTGTGAAGGAATGTTAGACAGGGTGGGTTCTGAGTTACTACAGAGAATTCTTTCTGGGTGTCTGGCTGATGAGTCTTGCCCACATGCTCAGGGTTTAACTGATCGCTATATTTGGTGTCGGGAGGAATTTTCCCCAGGGCAGATTGGCATAGGCCCTGGGGTTTTTTCACCTGCCTCTGTAGCATGGGGCATGGGTCACTTGCTGGTGGATTCTCTGTACCTTGAAGTCTTTAAATCATTATTTGAGGACTTCAGTAACTCAGTCTTAGGGTAGGGGTCTATTACAGGAGTGGGTGGGTGAAGTTCTGTGGCCTGCAGCCTGGTCTATGCTTACTGGGAAATTCGGTGGCAGTCGACGGGAGTTACACAAGCTACACAGAGTAGCTTGCGTAACTTCCATTGACTTCGTAACTTCCCTTTAGCGTGCCGTCTCCACTGTGCTGTGCCTCTTTTGAGGAGGTGGTTTATTTGAATCGACTTCCGGATCCATTAAGCAGGTCTTCACTTCTGCTCAATCGATCGGATAGATTGATCTGACAGTGGTGAATTTGCCGCCGTCAGTCTAGACATACCCTGCATTGTGCAGGAGGTCAGATTAGATGATCATAATGGTCCCTTCTGACCTTATAGTCTGAGTCACTTTATAGTAGCTCCATGTAGGTTGTATTTCCCTAGTTTGTTTATGAGAAGGTCATGTGAGACAGTACCAAAGCCTTACTAAAGTCAAGATATACCACATCTACCGCATCCCCCCGATCCCAAAGGCTTGTTACCCTGTCAAAGAAAGCTATTAGGTTGGTTTGACATGATTTGTTCTTGACAAATCCATGCTGATCAGTGTTAATGATCACCTTATTATCTTTTATGTGTTTGTAAATTGATTGCTTAATTATTTGCTCCATTACCTCTCTGGGTTCTGAAGCTAAGCTGACTGGTCTGTAATTCCCCGAGTTTTCCTTATTCCCCTTTTTATAGATTGGCATTATATTTTCCCTTTTCCAGTCCTCTGGAATCTCTCCTGTCTTCCATGACTTTTCAAAGATAATCACCGATGGTTCAGATCTCCTGAGGCAGCTCCCTGAATATTCTAGGATGTATTTAATCAGACCCTGGTGACTTGAAGACATCTAACTTGTCTAAGTAATTTTTAGCTTGTTTTTTCCCTATTTTAGCCTCTGACCTTATCTCATTGTCACTAGCATTCATTAGGTTAGATGTCCAATTGCTACTTTTTGATGAAAATTGAAACGAAAAAGTCATTTAGCACTTCTGCCATTTCCACATTTTCTATTATTGTCCTCCCCCCTTCCCCCATTGAGTAATGGGCCTACCCTGTGCTTAGTCTTCCTCTTCTAATGTATTTGTAGAATGTTTTCTTGTTACATATGTGTATTATTTGTTTATGTTCATCTTTTGTAATTTGACTTAATTTCCACTTTTTGTAGGACTCTTTTTTTTTTTTTTGAGTTTCATATCATTGAAGATCTCCTGGTTAGCCTCCCCAAACAGCCACCACTGGAAGCTCCTGCTCCACTCTCTCCCCAGAGAGTTACTATCAGTAGGCGGAAGGGGGCTTGAGCAGTGATCAGAGTGGGACTTCAGAGGAGGGAGCCGAGTGGGACTTGGGACAGAGCGAGGTAGTGTGGGTGGGGTGGAGAGGCGGAATGGGAGGGGAGTGGGAGTAGAGCATGGGTTGGGTCTTTGGGGAGGGGTGGAACAGGGGGCTCTGGTGCCCCCCATACCAGCCTTCCCAAAGGCAGGAGTCACGTGCCACCCATGTAGAGGGTTTACAACGACTCCAAGATCTCTTTCTTGAGTGGCAACAACTAATTTAGACCCCATCCTTTTGTATGTATAATTGGGATTATGTTTTCTGACATGCATTAGTTTGCTCTTATCAACAGTGAATTTAATCTGCCATTTTTTTGCTCAATAACTCAGTTTTGGGACATCCCTTTTTAACTCCACAGTCTGCTTCGGACTTACTCTACCACTCCAGTGAGCTCTGTGCCCAAGAACCCCTCTGTCTACTTCATTCTCCAGGTCATGCTCACAACCGGTCCTCCAGGCTTTCTGCTCCTTAATGCAGAAAGGCTCATTTAAAAGTAAGGTCGACATAGATACATGGTCACAGGTGTGAAAAATCTACATCCAGGAGTGACATACCTATGCTGACCTAATTCCCCCATGTAGACACCACAGCACTGATGGAAGAATATAGATGTAGATATAAGCGGTGTCTACACTACCGGGTTATGCCAGCACGGCTATGGCAATGTAGCTATACCAGTATAGTCTCTGTAGTGTAGACAAGCCCACAGACCATAAAACCAATTAACAGGAAACAGCCCACATGGTTTAGCTCTGACCTGCCAAATTTCTTGACCTTGGGCTTTTTCCATTGTCTGTATCTGTTTTTAATATACAACGGGGCTTAACTGCTCCTTCTATTGAGTCTAAGAGCTTTAGCAAGGTCTGTGATTGTCTTTGGCTCATAAGGGCTCCCCCCTGAAAGGCAGCCGTTAGGTCCTTTCAGAAATATCAGTAATTTTTGTTTCTTGTGCAAATGCTGCCACCTCACTGCCCCCCGCCCTTTTCCGGATCATTAATAAATACACTAAACACACAGCTTGGTTTCGAGAGGACTGCTGGCCATGTGTCATCCAGTGAGCTGGCACTTGAAAAGGATTGGGAATAAGAGTCCACGGAGCAGGAGGCTGATCACGTGATTGCCACCTGATCCCTGGATTTTTGTCCTTATTGTCTGGGAGGTGAACTAAACTTGACACAGGTGAGTCTGAGCCCTAGCTCCATTAAAGATCCAGCTGTCCTTGGGACAGGAAGATGCTACTTAGGGCCCAATTCCACCTTCGTTACAAAAGCTCGGTATAAAATGCAGAAAATGATAGATCTCCATCTCTCCCTCTTTTGAGCTATGAAGAATCGAGCATGATGCTTACGTACGTCTGAGTAGAATATTACTGTGTTGCTTTAATTTGCTGTATTGAAATGAAACTTGTGGACAGCAGTCATGATAAGATTATAATAATGCGAGGGGGTGTAATGTGCTATACTTTTTATTATCAAACTAATAATGCATATTACTTTGCCACTTTACAACACACACAGTTTTCCAGAGGATTATATTCATCCATCAAATAGTTTGGCTTCATCCATCAAATAGTTTGGCTTCATCCGTGTTTAAGAAAGATGAATTCAGACTGGGGATGATGCAGAGAAGGGCTATGAGGATGATCAGGGGACTGGAGAGCTTACCTTACAAGTGCATACGTAAGGAGCTTGGCTTGTTTAGCCTAACCAAACGAAGGCTGAGGGGAGATACGATTGCTCTCTCTGTAAATGCTTCAGAGGGAAAAACACCAGGGAGGGAGAGGAGATATTTAAGTGAAGAGCCAATGTTGGCACCAGAGCAAATGGATATAAATTAGCCATCAATAAGTCTAGGCTTGAAATTAGATGAAGGTTTCTAACAATCAGAGGAATGAAGTTCTGGAACAGCCTTCCAAAGGGAGTAGAGGGGGCAAAAAACCAAACTTGTTTTAAGACTGAGTTTGATTAGTTAATGGAGGGGAGGGGGTGGATGATGAGATTTCCTATAATGGCATATGGTCCACCCGTGATTCTGCTAGGAACTATCTCCAACAGCCAGAGATGGCATACTAGATGGAGAGGGCTTTGAGTTACCGCAGAGACGTCTTTCCCAGGTGTCTGGATGGTGGGTTTCACCCACATGCTCAGGGTCTAACTGACAACCGTATTAGGGATTGGAAGGAATTTTCTCCCCGATCAGATTGACAGAGACCCTAGTTTCGGGTTTTTTTGCCTTCCTCTGAAGCATGGGGCATGGGTCCCTTGCTGGTTTGAACTAGAGTAAATAGTAGATTCTCTGCAACTTGCAGTCTTTAAATTAAGATTTGATGACTTCAGTAACTCAGACAGAGGTTATGGGTGTACTACAGGAATGTGGTTCTGTGGCCTGCAATGAGCAGGAGCTCAGACTAGATCATCAGGATGGTCCCATCTAGCCTTAAAATGTGAGTCACCTTCTGCAAGCCAGTTCTGTAAAGAGTTCTAATACTGCTGCTAGCCAGTTGAGATTCTCTTTTAGCTCTAGTTGTTAGAAACCTGTTTTTGGAACAAAGGGTCTTGAGTTCTATTCCCCTTGCTGCATGTGGGCAGTTTAGGTGCTGACCCTTAGCATTTGAGTTTATTCGGCAATATATTTGTTACAGCAGGCATCAGAAATTTGTTCCTCGTCAAAAAGGTGGAGCGGAAAGGGAAAGCTGCACCAGCAAGGCTTGGAAAGACGGGTGCTGAGTATCGCATTAGGGAACAGCCCAACTGGGTGAAAACTCTCACCAAGATGAATTGGGAATCTGTTCTGTTTTATCACATCTGGTCTGAGACAGGAGTGCTTAGGGACGGAATGATACAGTGGCAGCGTTGATGGGAAAAGATCTAGTGGGTGCCCAGGCTCTAAGGTGATGGGAACTTTAGAAGTGTATGCAAGGATAATCACTGCTCTCTCCCTTCAAAGCCCCCATAATCTTCCTATGCCATAGTGCTAACCTCTCACATCTCAGTAAAGATTGCATACTTGTAAAGTAATTTGAATCTCAGTTTCTTCTGATATCTCTCTTTCCTCATCTGACTGGCTATTACCAGGTTATCTTTGGCTAAGAGAAAGAGCTTTTTCAATTGAACCAAGGAGTCTAGTGCTATATCTTATCAGTCCACATGCTTATGCCAGATCAAAGACCACCCAGTCCATCTTCTCAGGGCAGGATTATTCTCTACAAAACCCATTCCCATGCTTTCAGTCTAGTTTGAGACTATGCCAGAGGCTATATAGCACGACCCACTCTCTCGGTATTCAGCCTAAATATTTATTTTCTCCATTTCATACTATTATTCCAACATACAAAATACCCTCCTGTTATGTGCCATGCCACGTATTTCCTCTCCCTGCTTGGTGTTAACATTGTAGGAATCTTTGAAGGATGTACTTCCATCCCCTTTCTAGTTCCCCGTCTTCTAGCTATACTGCATGTATTTAGCTCTTTTGCTATTTCCTCGTAAGTCAACGGTATGGAAAAATCCTAACGTGTAAAGTAATGCTTTATATTAAGGTTCTGTTTATAAAGGGTTAATAAGTGATGAATAGATGTTTTACTAAATGGTGACTCGATTATTATAGAGTCCAACAGGTCAATAGATTGCTTATAACTATTCATAATATATACTGGCCATGTCTAGAACATGCTTATTAAAATCTAGTAATCATTTACTGTATATAAATGGAACTTTGATATGAACAGTGACCAAATTTAATAGAAAACCTTTCTATACAGTTTTTTGAACCATCCTATTGACTGTAATGGGGAATTCTACCCCTACTGCAAAATTCTAAAGGATGGTTACAAAAATTCTATAGAAAAGCAGCATAAGCTAGTCTAGTGGATCGATCATTCAGCTAGGAGCCAGGAAACCTGGATTTTATTTCCAGCTCTGCTGCTAGTTTCACTTGGGCAAGTCACTTTCCTTCTGTGTGCCTCTGTTTCCCTCTTGCCTATTTAGTTAGTATGCTTTTTTTGGCCTGGGACCAACTCAGACTATTTGTGCATACAGCACCTAGCACAAGGGGGCCCCATTTTCTGTCATGGCCTCTAGATGACGCTGGAATACAACTAATAATAAAAATTGCATTTCTCTTGCATTCTCCAGGATTTAGATAGACTTCTGTGGAATTCTATTGGTTCCATCCCTATGACATTCGCTAAGGGAACAGGCAGGCTCTTACCTATTCTCTTTGGAGCTCCCTTCTTTCAGCAAGCACCAAGGCTAATGTTGTGTCACGGCTGGATGGAGGAGCACAATGACACAGTACAAACTCAGCAGTTGTTTTATCACTCCAGAAAAGGTGACCCAGTGGACATGCTAATTAGATCATTCCCATCTGCATGTTATAAAATGCTGGCACACAGAACTGTGTTCCAGCACTGGCCTCCTTCCTCTATTAGGATGCCTCAGCCATCCCATTCCATGAAACTCGTTCGTCTTCCACAAGTCAAGCTGCTGGCTGGTCCATTTGTTTTGTTGCCTAATTGTTCTATCAATGACCTTTCCACAGGATGGCAGTTTTATAAAACATGGACCTTTTGGATTTATTAATATTTTGTTTGCCAAGAAAGCCCCGAGACTAATTGCCAAGACTTCCCAGAAGATATTAGTTTACAAATTTTAATGACACTCATGATTTATTAATGTGCTTCCCTTTGCATCTGCTCATCTCTATTCCTTGGTGGAATTCCTGCTGAATCCGAGTGAATTAATAAAAACAAAACTGCATATTGTAATGGCATTTTATCTAGGCTGTTAATTAAAAGCTTTCCGCCCTTTTCACTCTGCTTTTTTCATATCTGTTAGTCTCTGAAGACAAGAGGGTCTGGGCTGGAAACAGGTTCTGCATCAGAATCTTAATATAGTACGGGTATGCTTTGTTCGGGTTACTTTGTTCCTAACACACTGTATGTGTAACTTGCCGGTCAGTGGGTGTTTTATGTCCCCCCCTCTGTGCCTGAACCCCAGGCAATGTAGGTCTGTTATAGCCTCAGACTGTGAGCCTGGTTCTTTAGCTCAAGCTGTTGATGCTGAAGCGTTCAATTCTGCACTTCAATTCCTGATGATGGCTATTAGACACAACTTTGCTTGACTAATTTGCACATAAAATGGACATGCAAATAGCCAGTTGTATGTATGTTAATCATGACTACATGTATAATAGGGTTATTTGTGTGTGCGTATCAGACGGGCAAATGTGCCTACACAATACAAAAAATCTGGTCTAAAACTATGAAGGCAGATATCCAACTTTCGTAATCATATGCCTACTCCGTATGAGAGCAGGAGGAAGGGACCAATGTGAGGGACTCAATGCCAAAATAAGTTTCACCTGAGAGCCTCAAAATACTTTCAAAAGTTAGTAAATGTACAGTCCTGGACCTCTAAAATGTCTCCTGCTATGTCGGGAGAGAGAAATTCCTTTCTTATAGGATCTCAGTGCGCTCCACCAGAATTTGCTCTGCTAAGCAGCAATGCCTTGCTGAGAAGATGTAATTTTGAAGTAGAACTTGGTGGATATTTTTAGCAAATAGTAAATTCACCAAAAACCACATTTTTTTGGGAAACCAAAACTGTTCGTGAATTTAGGTTGAATTTGGTGAATTTTATTAAAAAATTGGATTTTTGTCAGTAAAGTCAAAATGATTTGTTCTGATGATTTTGAAATGAAACAGTTTGACTTTTTGTTTTAAAATGGTGTATTTAGAAATATAGCTATATTTATTTTAAAAAGGGTCAAAAAGACCCAAAAATGAAACAAAAAAAACCCAAAACCTTTTGATCGAAATACACCCTAAAATGAAATGAAACAGAAGCCTGAAAAAAAAAATCATTTTGTTTTGATTTTTTTTCCCTTTCATTTTGGGTGTCTCTTGATCCTCAATGAATTTTTTATTTTGATTATTCTTTTTGGTGAGAGAAACTGGAAAAAAAATCAGTTTTGGTTTGAAACTAACTAATTCTACTTCCCTGTCCTCAGATTTATTGACTTGGGGGCTGATCTGGAAAATCAATTATTCACTCAGCTCTATTTTAAAGGTCCAGAATGGCATTGTTATCCCTGTTTTACAGCTAAGAGCTGTCAAAGCATGCTATGAAATGTGCTGCATTTGTTAATGGAATCTAGCACAGTTATAACTCTTGGTTATAACTTTACAACCCCCAACGAGGTCACGGGGAACTCCTTTTGTATATCTAAGGTTTGGCTATGAATGCAGTCCCCAGAACTTTCTGACGCTGTGGCAAAAGTTTATATATTTTGAAGTACCACAACCCCTATGAATACCGCTTGCCAGATCTCTCAGATACACCGTGTGTGTAGTTTTTTGTCTGCTTGTTTCTGAAAAGAAGCTGTAGGATGGCATTCAGAAGGGAATTTGCAGCCCAGAACCTGCTGTTGCAGATCCTTTGGGTTTTGCTACTGTTACTGTCTCAGCAGAGCTGCATCTGTTAACAGGAATTGGCTATTCCATCTCTTTTTATCATTTGGAACAGTAATTCCATTGCTATCATTAGAGCACTCTGCTTTGAGTTGCCTCATCTTACATGATAATTAGACCTGAACAGAGGCAGCAAAACTTTTTCTGCAAAGAGGCACATTTTAAGATGAATTTGTTTTGGGCATGCTGATGTCCTTTTCTGCTTGCTCTTTGCTGTGGTGTGGAGTTTCACCAGCATTAATGTTTGCAGCATTGCTAAAGTGTACATACAAGTAGTAATGAAAACCCTGTGTTAAATTCACATACACAAGTTTCCGGGAGGGGAGTGCATGCACGGTATAAATCATACCATCCGACTTGTCTGGACAATCCCAACTAAATACAGCTTGATCAGTGAATCTTCAGTTACTGGAGCCACATCTGGGTGGAAAGCGACTGCTTAACAGCACACAGCGATGCTGGGCAACAGTAAAGAATGAGTAAAGAAGAATGACTTGGAGAAAAATATGGCATCCAACAGAAACCGCAAGAAGAATTTAGATAGGCAGAATGAATGCATGTTATAAGAAAGCGTTTCTGCATGGCCTGGTAGAACTGTTGTGTATGTATGTGCCACAAATTGTGGCTGCGTAAGTACAGATACCACAGCTGTCTGAATACAGGACTGTTGCATCTGATGGAGCTATGGCAGTAACTCCATTACATGCGTGTAAGAACCTTCTACTTCTCCTCCCTAGCCTCAGCCACTAAACGGAGCTCCGATGGGCTTGTGGTTGGACAAGATGAACTCATGGATGAAGAACAGCTAGGTGAAGCTGAAACCAAGCCAGACAAAGGCTATGCTGATGGGCAGGGGAAAGTACTTTGAAGAGTTCACATTGAAGGTTCACATTTGAGGTACACACCCACAGTTGGTCAATTCAGTCCATGGTTGAGGCGTGTTCCTGAATTTCTCACTGACTCTAAGGTCTTACAGAGAAGCATCTGCAAATAATGCTTTCTACAATCTCTGGTTGGACAGCAGACTCCATATCATCCTCATGGATGATGGCCTGATCTTGGCTGTACATATCTTTGTAACTTCCCATCTGGACTACGGCAATGCAGCATAAATGGGTATGAAACCATCAGCTCTTGGGAAACTCCAGTTAGTACAGAACACATCAGCACTTCTCCTCAGCAACATAGGCTGCTGGGAATGAACCATACCTGTCCTTCACTCCTACCACCATAGAATATTGCGTCATGATGAGGGCTTCTGTCCTTATCTTCAAGGTGCTCAATGGTGTGCACCGAAGATAGCTAAAGAGTCTAAAGGACTGGTGTGAGGACTGTGATCAACCGCTCTGCTCCTCAGGCATAACATAGCTGTTTACCAGATGGCTAAAACTCCTCTGTTCAGGAGACAGGTTTCTCTGGGGCTGTTCTGAGAGTGTGGAATAAACTCCCCCAGGAACTAAGGGCCATCACAAACCCCAGCACTTCTCCACCCTTCTTTCTCTAATATATAGTGTGTACCTAAACAAACCCCCACCACACTCCACTGAGAACACAATGCTTGCCCTCGGGAAAGGCTCAAAGATAGAGAATTAACCGTGCATGAAAGATATTAGTCACATTACTTAATTAGTGTACACCTGGGAACCACTCAGCTACTATGGTGGTGAGGGTGGAACACAAATGGCGATAGCCTAGCATAGACCACACCTGCTACACCAGTATATTGGAGACAGATTTGTAAATAATGCTGCTATTTTATTTTATTTTATTGCATGTTCCCATCTGGTTTCTTGTTTATCTTAAGAACTCTGGTTGGGTTACTCTACCTGGCCAGTGTTTTCTTCTGCCACGCATCGCCAGACTGTCTGTGCAGGTAGACCAAGATTCTCTATACGACATATGGCAACAACCCCTGAATTCCATGGCAGTGTTACATTATTCTATTGTGTCAATTTAAGGCCCCCAAGGAGGATTATGATCATCTGCTCTATGTTCCTGCTTTCCACAAACCATAGAATATTCCCCAGTAGTTCCTGCATCAAATTCTTCAATTTATGGTGTCAGTTAGGAAGATGTCCAGTTATGATTTAAAGACTGAACGATAGAGCATTTTCTCTGTCCCATGGTAATCTGTTCCAGTGGTTCATTATCCTCCCTCCGTCACCATGAAATAGCCTTCATCCTCGTCCTTCTATCCCACACAAACACACACCTGTATGTCGCATTCCTGAAAATGAGAATTGACATAACATTCATGAACAACTATTAGGGTAATAAAATTAATGCCAATCAACAGGGGCTTATGAAAAATGTATCAACCTACTTTATATCTATTTTTTAATGAGATTACAAGTTTGGTTGGTAAATATAATAGTGTTTTTGTAGTTTCATAGAGTTTAGGTATAGAAGGGACCATTAGATAATCTAGTATGACACAGGCCATTAAATTTCACCCAGATCCCCCTGAGATAAACTAAAGCATTTCAATACTCAGGAGTCTAAACATTTTATAATGGGAGTGACCCGAGTTACCTAGTGTCTGAAGCCCCTGCATTGGCAGGTAATTGATTAGATGAGATATGCTTGGATGATCACCACAGGCAATCTACACCCCATGCTGCAGAGGAAGGTGGAGGTTCCTGCCAATCTGACTTGGGAAAATTCCTTCCTAACCTCAACTCTGGTATTGATATAATATACTTCAATTTCTGTAAAGCATTTGTTTTGGTACCACTCAACATATTGATTAAGAAACTAGACATATATAAATTCAACATGTCACACATTAAATAGATTAAAAACAGCCTAACTGATAATTCCCCGTTACATCAACAGGTTGGGATTTAACATCTAGTTTAGCTCCAGAAGAAAGATGTGGGGCTTGGATTTGTCAGAAATGACGTAGCTGCTTTTTAGTAGCAGGGAATCTAAAACGGATCTCTTCATGTTGATGCCTGGAACTCTGTAATCCTGTGCAAACACAGTTCAAGGCCTTATTGTGTATGGTGGGCATCATATCACTTGCACCCTAAAATGTATTACAGAAGCAAATAAACAGTTGCAAAGCTAAAATAAAATATATTGGCCGGGAGGAGAAATTAAGACTTATAGGCAAAGGGAAAAGGGAGCAACAAAGAGTTAATCAGTAGGGTGGGGAGATGGAAGCACACTGTTCCAGACTGTAGGGGGAGCAGAGGAGAAGGATCTTGTGCCAAAAATGGCAAGAGCATGCATTTTAAAATATGGTATTTTGGTTCTTGGTTTCTAAAGCTGCTCTCTTTCCGCCTGCCAGGTCCCTGCAATCCCAGAAAAAACAGACTCCTATATAAATCTATTGATCTCAGCAGTTTGCAGACTTCCAGTTCACCCAAATGTTGCAGGGCAAACACAAGAAGCTTGAATTTTGATCCTGCTCCCACTGAACATAACAGGATTTTTGCCATTCACTTCAATGGGGCAGGATTAGGTAGTCAAGGAGGGAGGCAGGATGTTTTGGTCACTGGATTGTAGCGAGCATGGCGGCTCCTTATTTTAGATCTGATCTTGCCCTGTTGATGTCAGTTGGAGATTTGCCATCTGTTTCATCAGCAGCAAGATTGGGCTGTTTCATTCTGTGCTTGTACAACTGGCTGAGGACCTGGTCCTCAAGGTGATAAGTGCCCTCAATTCCAGCTGGCTTCGATAGGAGTTGAGAGCACTCAGCACAGCTTCTGGCTGTATAATAGCTCGCTCTTCCCTGGCACTTTCCTCGTGAGTGCTTTACAGACATCATTGAAGCCACTGTGTGGGGAAGCCACTGTGAAGTTGGTCAGTATCGTTATCGGTGATTTACAGATGGGGGAACAGACACAGAGGGATTAAGCATAGACTCAAGCATAATCTGTTTAGTTTATCAAAGAGGAGGGTAAGAAATGAGTTAGTCATAGTCTACCTACATGGGGAACAGAACTTTTGATAATAGAGGGATCTTCAGTCTAGCAGACGAAGGTATAACCTGATCCAATGTCCGGAAGTTGAAGCTAGACACATTCAGATTTGAAATATGGTCCAAATTTTTAAATGCCAGGGTAATTAACCACTGGAACAATTTACCAAGGATTGTGGTGGATTCTACATTGCTTGACACTATCTAATCAAGGTTAGATGTTTTTTCTGAATGCTATCCTCTAGTTCAAACAGGAATTAATACAGGAAAGCCCTGTGGCCTGTATTATACAGAAGGTCAGACTAGATTAATACAATGTTCCTTTCTGACTTTATTATCTATGAATCCATGAATGTTTGAGGATGTGGGAGGTTTTTTTGCTCTGCTATCTGGGTGGCCTGCATCCACTCCCTGGTCCTTTAGTCTTGTGATATTGACTTTGCAGAGTAGGATGCTGAAAACAAAATCCCACACATTCAGCTGCAGAAAAATGCCATACCGCCATCCAAGGGGGTCTTATTGAGAAGAATGGTGTAGTTCACACCTCTGATTTTGGGCTGTCTGCAGACTCAGGCACTTAACCTTGGCAGTGTAAACCAATACAGGGTTATCTCCGCAACCATAAGATTTAGAAAGGTATTTTTAAAAATGAATAAAAGGTGAGATTCTCGAGAGGGGTAGCCATGTTGGTCTGTATAGAGAAAAAACGAGAGTCCTGTAGCACTTTAAAGACTAACAAATTTAAATTCTGCAGGCATAAGCTTTCGTGGGCTGTAACCCACTTTGTCAGGTGTAAGATGAGATTCTGGTGCACAATTCTGTGATAACGGGAATTCTATGGCAAATTCCATGGAATACCTAGGGACTCTGATCAGGATTCTGGCTCATAGACTATATGGTTTGTTTTTTAAATGAGAGAGTCCTCTTTATTTATTTATTTTTTTTTTCCCATCCTAACTTTCTTTTCCTCTCAATTAGGCTGGGCCCCAAATTGCAAAAACTCATTGCTTTGTTCAGTAGAATCTATCACTTTAAAATGGATTATGTCTGTTTTTATATTGCTATTTTATTGTGTTGTGGTTATTTTTTCCTCAAGTGCACTGCCATTTTATAATGGCCATAAGTAATATGAAGAATGAGAACTTTTTTTTTTTAATCCTTCCATTTTTCTCCCAGCCTGGTCTCTCCTTCAATATCTCTGCAGTCCTTTCATTACAGCTCCTAATGAAGTTAATAAGTGAACAGCTTCTAACGGTCACTTCTCCCAGTAATATTTACAAACAGCTTGTATTCCCCCAGCCTTGAAGGTAGCCCTTGATTTATTTATCTGCTAGATGTTCTTCTCTGCAAAATATGGCGGGCTGTCTCTTTTGAATGTGTTCCTAACTAAGAGGGGGGAAAAAAAGCAAGCAAGCATCTATAAAATGCTCAGATAATGGGGGGACAATACATTTTTACATGCAGGATTCCTGCTTGTGTATAAAGATTGTAAAGATTAGAGTGGCTGTTTTATAGCCAGGCTAGCACGGCTTGTTTCTAGGTCTTGGATGACCAATTACTTTGCAGAGCAACATCTGTAAATGTGAGCAGTTATCATCACCCAAATGTCCCCGATGTTCACAGCCCTATGGCCTGAATGCTGCCAGGTGATTCCAGCAGGAGTTGAGGATGCAGAGCAGTCTACGGGATCGGGCACTAGTCACGGTAGAGCTGCTAATAATGTAAGAATATGGAACTGGAATAATTGTGCGAATATCGTATGTGCTGTGGTTGATGAGGTGGAGTCACTCCATGACTGTGTGGGGCTATTAGACTTTCCGTATGAATATCTAGCTTCATACGAGACTGTTGGACAAACCAGCAGGAAGGGAACACAATGGGGTTCTAGGTAAACAGCCTGCCAAGTGTGGGGCGATTACAAGACAGTGGCCGTGCTGTTAGCAGTGAAGATGCTACTTCCAGGCTCCAGCCTGAAGTCAGACAACTGTTTAGCCAAAGCCGGGAACCTAGAGCAAAGGCACCCTAAATGCAAAGACTCTGGGGGATGGTTGGGGGAAGACGAGGCTGACATGGAGCAAAGGTAGTGGTTCTGTGAAAGTGTCTAAACACTAGGGGCCTTCCCCAGCTCTCAGGGGAAAGATTCAAATGTGTATAGACCGTTTACTGTTCGAAGCTCATTTTCTCTGAAATGCTTTAGTTCTGAATGAGAAATACTTCGCTTGAAGAAGGCTGTCTGGTCTCAAGAGGCTACAGATCCTTGCTCCCAGAGGGAGGAGACCAGAAGGCACTGGTCCTAACTCAGGCCTGCTGAGGTGATCACAGTTGGTAGACAGGGGATTCCAGCCCAGGGCCCAGTGTGAGAGTGGGAGAATCGCACGATTCCACCCCAGGAAAAGTGGTGAGGACTTGAGGCCTGGGAGCAGGAAGGGCCAGAGGTGTATTTAGCCCAGTATCTGGAACACGGGCCTCAAGCAAATCTTTCAGAAGCCACACGCTGCTTGTCTGCTCTCTCTTCCTATAATGGCTACAAGCACTGCGCTTCCGAATCCCTTGGACACTGTGAGGACAGCACAATGCGGTCTTTCCCCCAGTAGACTGCCCGCTGCTACTGTAGCTGAGGAGAGCCGGGCTCTACCAGTGAAATGTCATGTTTAAACTCGAATGGCTTATTGCCATACAACAGTTAGCTACAGTGGATCATGTTACGTCATTCAACGTGTCTCTAGTAGCGTGGAGAATAAACATCCCATGAAAAATTAAGGTTCTATCAGCTAGAACCAGTAAAGGAAAAGTAATGCCTATGAGGAATGCAAACTAACGTTAACACAGCAAAGCCAGCCTTGCACATTCATGCACAGACTGCATGCACGGTGTGTGTTATGTGAAAATGTGCCGTGCCTGGAAAATAAAGCCAGATTAGACTCAATGGACTGCAGAAGTGCACCCCATCGTCAACGGCAGAAGGGCGAGAATCTGTCTGAAAAATATGCACCGGTGAGTGGCACGACCTAGAGAAGCCACTAAGGTGACAATAGGTCTGAGCCAGAATGGACACTGGGGATTTTGTTCTCCCTCTGTTATTCAGTGCAATGCTTCAGCCATCTGGAATATGTCTCCCTCTTCTCTTTCCCCCTCCTGAGCCTGACTGAGAGGCGGTGTGTTACCAGGGAACCCCCTGCTGAAGGCATGCAATCACTTTCATTTTAGCATTGGCGGAAAGGGCCATTGGAGCTCCTTTCTCTTCCAGCGTTACTAGGTGCAACCTCACTGCATAACTCAATTCTCATGGGAAAGTGGGTAGCTGGATTCTGCAGGGCAACACCACTCCACCGCTGAGCTATTTTACCTGCGCAGGGAGTGAAAGATGGAAAAGTCTCTGCCACTTGAGCTTCCTTTGGGCTACCCTTTGCACAGCCAGAGGTTTGTTGCTTCTTGCCCTGGGTGAGGGAAACCATTCCTAATGCTGCAGCAAGCTGTGGTGGAGCCTCTTACCTTTTATAAATAACATTCATAAAGGTTGAGGATTGGAATGAGCGCTGGCACATATTAATTAGCACCATTACGCAATCAGCTCATGCTCTGGCAGCATTAGCCATACTTAATCAGTCAATTACCACCGAGCGCAGAAAGTGTTGCTCTAAAGTCAGCATAAGATGCCTTTGCAAGGGGTTGGCTTGACCAGACAATGGTGGTCATATGTTTCCAGGAGCCACGGTCCAGCAACTGATCACAATGGAGGGATCAGGATGAGAAACGTGATGCTGGAAAATTGCTGTCGAAGCAGACACTTAAAGTGGTCATGACCGAAACCCCTAGTTCCCTTTTCAGAACGAATGGCTTCTCCCAGGTGCACAGCTGTAACTCTTCTGACAACGAGCTTCCGTGGCATTTTGTTGACTCTCTTGGCCACTGAAACACAAGGAAACTTCTAAGACCTAGACTGACTGTGGGAAGCATGTTAACTTAATGGCCTCATTGAATCCCAGTTAGTACGGCAGAATAGAGACTTCTCAATGGGCCGCTGCAGGGCTGGGTATCTATTCCTTTTATTAGTAGTATTATTATTTATTATTCCTTGCATGCAATCAGAGATCAACAACCCACAATGTAAGGAAGCCACAAGCAAGTTGTGGAGGTGGAGGGTTGCCTTTGGAGGTAGTGTAACTCTGACAAGTTCCTCTCGCTAACTTTAGACTCTCATCCACTCACTCTCCACTGCCTTGAACCTTGGTCATTTAAGGCAGGGCAAAGTCGGTGTAAAACCCTCTTATTTCTGTTGGGTAGCACTTCTGCTCTGCACTTGCCTTTGCAGCGGTTTAAATGAGGACAAAGTGAGATGGATAAACAGAGTTTCTTCTCTTCTTCTTCTCTTCAACCCATTTCTGCCTGCTTTCCAATGTAAGGGAGACTGAGCTGGGATAGCTAACAGACCTAGGAACTGGGAGAAGGTGTACATTAGCATAGGGCGGGGGCTACTGTTACTTACACCTTGCATGTGCCTATTAGTTGCTTTTCCTGCTGCAGTCCTCTCCTCTGGTAATGGGAAGGTTTCCAGTCGCACATTGAAAAGTGAGTGTTAGACTCTCTCACAATCCTGCGGGTTAAGGAAGTCCTGTGGTTTATACCCATTGGAGGGGGTGCAGAGTGTGTGAATTGCATCCTCTTAGATCCTTATAGAATTTGGCCTGCTGTCTCCAGCCATCAAGTAGGAGGATAAATGAATCAGCTTGATTATTCTGTTACTTTTTTTATCCTGCTGCTTGTTTTTGGGAACATGTTACTGATGGACATATGCTGAAAATGGTCAGCTGAAGATCCCAAAACTTGGAGGCTTATCCAAAAGCATCTTTACATCTGTGCAATGGAAACCCCCAGACAGTAAACTTTCCCTGCCGACTGCAGCTAGAAAGACATTGATGGTATTTCTGTCCATGGGTCCGTACCTCTGCTCTTGGCTGGAATCTGCAAGCAGAGAGGATCCCAGGAAAAAATGTTACAAGGTCAACTTTGGTCCCAATTCTTTGCAGGACTTTTGGGGGCAAAACGAGACATGTTTCCATTAAAAAAGGTATTTGCTTTCCTTCCCTGCCCCTAATGCATCTGGTTACAGGAGCAGCTTATGTGCACGGGGATGCAGGTTTAGGCACCAGCCCACAGATTTTTCCTCTGCTCCCATGGAAATTAGCTGTGAGAGCAGCTGCAGCCCAGCCCGACAAAGCTGGAACTGGACACCCCAAGTCTGAGCAATATAGCCTCCCGGTGCGTGGAGAAAGTGAAGGCAGGGCTGCATGTATTTTTCATGATAACCCCCGTGGACCTGCAGATATATATTGTGCACATCCTCCTATGTGTTCATCAGGGGTCTGAGCCAAAGAATCTTTTAGTTGGCTTCAATGAGCTTTGGGTCAAGCCCTTGGCTTGCAGACTAGAGAATGCTGCTATTGTAAGGGTTAATGCCCTAGTATTTAATGCCCATGGATGAGCAGGCTGGGCAAGGTGCAGCTGAGCTGGAAAGGTTCTGAGAAGGACAAACAAAGTTATTCAGATGATCTCTGCAGGCTTCGCACACAGCAGATTATTGCAAAAACTAGGATGATTTTGCCTGGAAGGGAGAAGACAGAGAGGATGCCATTGAGTTGTGTAAGGTTCTGAAGAGGTCATCCTGCAAGAGGAGAACAAAGACATAATGCAATGATATAACTGTGGGCCTGATGCAAAACCCACTGAAATCAATGGGAGTCTTTACATGGCTTCCGTAGTTTTTGGATCAGGCCTTGTGGATGCAATGAAAGGAAATATCTCTTCATGCATCCGGTATGTAGCCTGAGAAGTCCTCTGATGCATGTACTATAGCTGGATCTGTGGAGTTCACTACCGCAGGAGGTCCTGGTAAAAAGCCACTGTAGGATAATTTGTGCAAAGACAGGGGAGATCATATCTCCTGTGTCTGGACATGAGTTGAATGTTACAGGGGTTGGAAGGAGCATTTCCCCAATTACACTATTCCACAACTGGCCAGGTGCACTGAGGGGGGGGGGATTTTCTTGGAGATCTCTCAAAAGGGCCATAGCTGACAGCAGGACATTGGATTTGTTCTGATCTGTAAAGGTAAATGCTATTTCCTTAACCCTGTAACATGCTCCCTTGCTGTGGGGATGAGTGCTAGAGCACCACCTATACATAAATATATATGCCCAGTGTGGCAATTGCCATGTTCCTCTATAATCCAGCAGGCCAGCCAAATGCAGAGGATAGAACAGCACAACTGTCTCCATTTTGGAAGCTGATTGTGAAGTTGAGCACCTCCTGAGAGATGATGAATACTCTCTATAGAGGGTGTTCAGTACCTTGCTGGTTGAGGCCCGGTCCTGCATCTTCTTGGTATATGCATGTCAGTACATTATGCAGATGAGATTTAGAAGCCTGCTTGGTAACTGTGATTACACTGCGTGCAGCAGCATAACAAGTGCTAACCTGAGACTGGGTTCACATAATCTCTGGAGTGCATTAGCTCCATTGAAAGCCCATCAGCAAACATCTGGCGTTGTGGAAATGCACTTTCTGTTCGGTGGGATGGATGAGTCTAATGGCTTGAGTGTGTGAAATATGGTAATCTGACATTTCTGACCTGTTTTTCAGCTAAATACAAGACTGCGTCGGGCAGAAGCCCAGCCAGCTGATGTCAGAACAGTGCAAGAAACATGCCGATGCTGTCAGAGCAGCTGATTTGAGGCCAGCATCATATTAACTGAACTGCTCTTGGGGATGGCAAGGATGACTATGAAACTTAGCCAGTCCAGAGCAGTTTTGTGTTCTGGGGTTTGGCTTCCATGGGAAGCACAAAGCTCTGCTAAGATCGGAGCTCTAACCAAAGCTCAGTGTTTTTATTTAAAAAATAGCCCTTGCAAAATTTGAAAGCAAAGCACAAACAGAATGGATAAGAGGGAGGGGTGTTGTGTGGGCTTGTTGTTGGGGGTGGAGGGGTTATGCTGCAACGGGAACAGTTGGGGTGTCCTGGTTGACTAGAATATAATAATACTTCTATAACCACTGGGTCTAGTAAAAAGGTAATAATATGTGGCTTTAGGTACCTGCATGTAAACTGGGCAAATGCCATAATGGGACAAGGTTTAAAGAAGCAGTTTCTTGGCACCTTTAAAGAAATGCTTCTTGGAATAGCTAGTTTAGAGAATCCAAGAAGTGAGGCTATTCTCAGTTTAGTCCTAGTTAAGACAAGGGATTTGGTTCAAGAAGCACCTGTAGATGAGCCACTGAAGAATAATGAACTGATCTCACAATGGCAATTTCTGTGTTCCTATTAGAAAAAGGGAACAGAGGTTTAAATCTTCTAAACATCATGTTTAAAGGCCAGAAGGGACCATCATGATCATCTAGTCTGACCTCGTACGTAACATAGATCAGAGAGCCTGACTCAGTAATTTCTGCATCAAGCCCATAACATCTGTTTGAGCTACTGCATATCATTTATAAAGAAATCCCATCTTGACTTAGACTTCAAGTGATGGTAATGTCAGCAAATTTGCTAGAACTGACTCCTCTTTCATCTCACCCATGTAGCAGAGAGATACTTGGGTGGATTAGCCAAATACGATATTGCTGGAGTACAAAGGAGGTTTACTGCCTTCATGATAACTTCCAAAGACAATCCCTAACACCTATTAAGTCTCTAATTGTAGCTGCAATTCAGTTGATTGCAAAAGGAAGACTAGACTCTTCTCTCTCCATTTTATATCTCTTTCCCCTCGATGTCATTAGAAAGATTGGCAAGAAATACCAAAGAAGAAGATGATAGTACAAAGTTGAGGGATGGAATAAGTCTTGACTGAGTCTTCACTGGGTCTCTTTTTCTGGGCTTCTCTCTCTTTCTCTCTAAAGGACTCCATAAGATTGTCCAACGGAACTGAGAATCAGGTGGCCTCATCTCTTCTTACCTTTGTGACAGACTTCTTGCCTGACCTTTCTCTGCATGTCTATGTACTTTATGTGGGCCTCCGCCATCACCGTAAGATCTGAGAGCCTCTGTAGTACCCAACAGAAGACACTTAACTTCTCTGTATCTGTTTCCCCATCTGCAAATCAGAGAATGACAATGACCAACCCTACACAGTTCCTTAATGTCTGTAAAGCACTACCACAGAAGACGCTAGTGAAGAGCAAACAATTACGCAATCAGAAGTTGTGCTGACTGCTCTCCGCTCCTGTCAATGCCAGCTGGAGTTGAAGGCACTCGTCACCCTGAGTAGCAGGTCCTCAGCAAGTTGCACAAGTGCAGCCATGAAAAGGTCCCTTCTTCCTGCTGACAAAATGGATGGCAAATATCTAATTTTAGTGGGACAGGATCAGGTCTGAAATTAGAGGAGCTGCAGTGTGCATTAAAATTCAGTGATCAAAATGGCCCGCATTCATCCTTCCTTGTCTAATCCTGGCCCAGGGATGTTATTGGAAAAAATCCTAGTGACTTCAGTTGGAGCAGGATCAAAATTCACAAACCTATTGTGTTGCCCCTCAACCGTTGGGTGAACTGGGAGACTGCGAACTGCTGAGAGCAATAGATTTACATGGGAGACTGTTGTTCGTTTTCCTCCCGCACAGAGACCAGGCAGCTGTATAAGCCAAGAACTAAAATACCACATTTTGAATGCATGCTCAAGGCCAATCTTCCCGTTTTTGGCACAAGACTCTTCTTTGCTGCTCCTACTGTCTGGAACAGCCTGCATGTATATTCTGACCTTATCGATTAGCTCTGAAAAACAGATCTCTTCTCCCTTTGTCTGTAGGTTTTAATATCTTTTTCCCTGCTATTATATATTTTTTTTTAGGTTTGTAACTGTTTTATTTTGCTTCTGTCATGCATTTTAGGGTGCAGCTGTGTGATACTCACTGTACACAATAAGGTATTTGGATTGTGTTTGTACTGGATTGTAGACCCTCATGCATTTAGGTGAAAATACGATTTTTTTTATTCACTGCTGTTAAAAACCGGTTATGTCATTTTTTTGGGTTTTAAAATTCAACTCTCATATATTACTTCCAGCACCAGACTCTCTCTCTCCTTCTGTCTCTGTCTCTCAGTAGGGCATTTACAAGTGTTTTTATTGGCTTCTGTCTGCCTAGCAACATTTTGTTGCAAGTAGTTTAAAAAATGGTTTGCTGTCATAAACCCAAAGCTGTAGTAACTCTTGCAACTTTTACTTATCCTACCTCAGAGTTCCCTTTAGAAAGAAAAAGCGACCCAATATGATAAAAATAAAGACTTGGTGCTATGAAATATGTTTATATTTTCCAAACGTTTCTCTTTTGTGTGAGTCTTTTTTATTAAGTCAAGGTAAGAGCATCCTGTTTCCATTTATTTCATTGAAACTATGGTATTATGTGTGTATGTGAATGCTCCTGATGCATGAGCAAGGTAGGATGTTGTGACAGGTTAGCATCTCTAGGCTGTACACCAAGGGATGTTCCAGATAAGGTTATAATCTGACAAGTTACTACGTAAATATAGCCTTATCCCTGCATATGCCTGCTCCTCTATGTGCTAAAAAAGTCAAATTTTTCCTGTCCAGTTCTGATTCACTCAAGCAATTGGGCTTCCACCACTTCCTGCAGAAGAGCATTCCACTGTCTAATAATTAGAGTGGGCTGAAAACCAGAATTTCCAGAAATTTCCAGAATTTCTTGTGGGAAATTCTGATATTTCAAAATTCGTTTTCTTCCCGAATCATGACAAAAAAGTTGAAATGTCCGAAAATTTTTGCTTTGGAATTGTTGAAATGTTTTGTTTCGATATTTTTGATTGAAACATTTTTTTTGACATTCCTGGATCCAAAAGTTTCATTTTGGGTCAGTTCAACATTAATTTGTGTCCCCTTGAGCTCCTGCAGTGCCTCACGGGAAAGGTAGTATGGAGCCTCTTGTCCCCATTACCTTTGTCATCAGGCTCCCCAGCTGGACTACAACTCACATCATAAGAAAGTGAGAATGGCCATACTAATGGTCAGAGATGGTCAGACCAATGGTCCATCTAGCCAGTGCCAGATGCATTAGAGAGAGTAACTAGTATAGGGCAATTATCGAGTAATCCATCCCGCATCATCAGTCCTAGCTTCAAGCACTCAGAGGTTTAGGCACACCCAGAGCACTGGGTTGCAGCCTTGCCATCTTGGCTAATAGCCACTGATGGACTTAGCCTCCATGAGCTTACCTAATTCTTTTGTGAACCCAGTGATACTCATAGCCTTCACAGAATTCCCAAACTGTGGCAATAAATTCCACAGTTTGACTGTGTGTTGTGTGAAGAAGTACTTTCTTATGTTTGTTTTAAACCTGCTGTCTATTAATTACATTGGGTGACCCTTGATTCTCATGTTATGTTAAGTGGTAAATAACACTTCCTTATTCATTTTCTCCCCACGATTCATGATTTTATAGACCTCAATCATATCCCTGCCTCAGTGATCTCTTTTTCTAACCTGAACAGTCCTAGTCTTTCTAATGTCGCCTCACATAAAAGCTGTTCCATACCCTTAATCACTTTTGTTGCCCTCATCTGTACTTTTGTCAATTCTAAAAATCTGGTTTTTTTAGATGGGGCAACCAGAACTGCATGTGGTATTCAAGGGGGTGGGCATTCTAAGGATTTATTTAGTGACATTATGATATTTTCTGTTTTATTATCTAGCCCTTTCCTAATGGTTCCTAATATTCTGTTTAGCATGTTTGACTGCTGCTGCACATTGAGTGGATGGTTTTCAGAGATCTATCCACAGTGACTCCAAGATCTTTCTTGAGTGGTAACAGCTAATTTAGATCCTATCGTTTTGTATGTATAATTGGGATGATGTTTTCCAGTATACATTATTTTGTATTTATCAACACTGAATTTCGTGTGCCATTTTCTTGCCCAGTCACCCAGTTTTGTGAGATCCTTTTGTAACTCCTTGCAGTCAGTTTTGGACTTAACTATCTTGAGTAGTTTTGTATCATAGAAGCATAGAAGATTATGGTTGGAAGGGGTCATCTAGTCCAAACCCAACTAAATTATCCCAGCCCAGGGCTTTGTCAAGCTGGCCTTGAAAACCTCTAAGGATGGAGATTCCACCACCTCCCTAGATAACCCATTCCAGTGCTTCACCATCCTCCTAATGAAAAAGTTTTTCCTAATATCCAACCTAAACCTCCCCCACTGCAACGAGGAATCATTGCTTCTTGTTCTGTCATCTACTATCACTGAGAACAACTTGGCTCCATCCTCTTTGGAAACCCCCTTCAGGGAGTTGAAGGCTGCTATCAAATCCCCCCTCACTATTCTCTCCAGACTAAATAAGCCCAGTTCCCTCAGCCTCTCCTCATAAGTCATGTGCCCCAGCCCCCTAATCATTTTCGTTACCCTTCACTGGACTCTCCAATTTGTCCACAGCCTTTTTGTAGTGGTGGGCCCAAAACTGGACACAGTACTCCAGATGTGGCCTCACCAATGCCAAATAGAGGGGAATAATCACTTCCCTCAATCTGTGGGCAGTGCTCCTAGTAATGCAGCCAAATATGCCGTTAGCCTTCTTGGCAATAAGGGCACACTGACTCATATCCAGCTTCTTTTTCATTGTAACCCCTAGATCCTTTTCTGCAGAACTGCTGCTTAGCTATTCAGTTCCCAGTCTGTAGCAAGGCATGAGATTCTTCCATCCTAAGGGCAGGACTCTGCACTTGTCCTTGTTCGACCTCAGCAGATTTCTTTTGGCCCAATCCTCCAATTTGTCTAGGTTACTCTGTATCCTATCCCTACCCTCCAGCGTATTTACCACGCCCTCCAGCTTAATGCCATCCACAAACTTGCTGAGCATGCAATCCACCCCCTCATCCAGATCATTAATGAAGATGTTGACCAAAACCGGCCCTAGGACTGACCCCTGGGGCACTCTGCCTGATACCATCTGCCAACTAGATGTTGAGCCATTGATCACTACCCGTTAAGCCTGACGATCTAGCCAGTTTTCTATTCGCCTTATAGTCCATTCATCCAACCCATACTTTGCTGAAGTCAAGGTATATCATGTCCTTCCTTTTCCCCACATCCACAGAACCAGCCATCTCATCATAGAAGACAATCATGTTGGTCAGGCATTACCTGCACTTGGTGAATCCACGCTGACTGTTCCTGATTACCTTTCTGTCCTTTGAGTGCTTCCAACTGGATTGTTTGAGGACCTGCTCCATGATTTTTCTGGGGACTGAGGTGAGGCTGACCGGTCTGTAGTTCCTCAGATCCTCCTTCTTCCCTCTTTTTAAAGATGGGCACTATATTTGTCTTTTCCCAAATGTCTGGGACTTCCCCTGATCGCCACGAGTTTTCAAAGATAATGGCCAATGGCTCTGCAATCACATCAGCCAACTCCCTCAGCACCCTCAGGTGCACTGCATCTGGCCCCATGGACTGGTGCATGTCCAGCCTTTCTAAATAGTCCTTACCTGTTCTGTCACCACCAAGACTAGGGTTGGCAGGCATGTCAGGTGGACATCTAGTCCAACCCCTGGCTCAAAACAGGATCAACCCCAACTAAATCATCCCAGCCAGGGCTTTGTCAAGCCAGGCCCTAAAAACCTCTAAGGATGGAGATTCCACCACCTCCCTAGGTAACCCATTCCAGTGCTTCACCACGCTCCTAGTAAACAACTTTTTTCCTAATATCCAACCTAGACCTCCCCCACTGCAACTTGAGACCATTTCTCCTTGTTCTGTCATCTACTACCATTGAGAACAGCCTAGCTCCATCCTCCCTGGAACCCCCTTTCAGGTCGTTAAAGGCTGCTATCAAATCGCCCCTCATTCTTCTCTTTTGCAGACTAAACAAGCCTAGTTCCCTCAGCCTCTCCTCATAAGTCTTGTGCTCCAGCCCCCTAATCATTTTAATGTCAGACTGATCCAAACTGAAACATTTAGATTCAGTTTGACAAACTAAAATATCTTCTCTTTAGGTCAAACTGACCCAAAATGAAATATTTAGATTTTCGTAATGGAATATAACAATAAAAAAATTAATTAAAATCTAAATTTTCCTGTTGAAAATTTTGATTTAGTAACAACTACATTTTCCATTGGAAAAAATATTTGGACAGAAAATTTCTGACCAGTTCTATCAGTAATTCTTCAAGGTACTAAAGTGTTCATGACATTCAGTAAATCTTTCCAACTCCTGGATTCATCTCCCATGGAGGTCAATTGGAATCTGTGTGATCTCAGTAGGAGTTCGCTCACATCCTTAGTCCTTTCATACACCTGTAGACAAGTATCCCATCTCTTCAGTCATTGTTTTGCCAAATACGCATTAGTTCTTTTATTCTTTCCACACAAATTCCCTCTTCCTTCCCAATACGTCACTATTTCTGTTGCTGTTCTCTAATCTTAGTTGTTGACACCTTTCTGGTACAGAGGTACCCAGAACTAAATAGAATGGCCTCTGATTCTCATCTGTAAATTGAGAATAACATTACTGAACTCACTGGAGGTAGCTAACCTGGTGTAACAAAGATCAGAATCAGAGTTAGTCTTCTAGATGTGATTTCAGTAGTGTTGCCTAGATAGGTCCTCTATAAAATATAAATAAAATCTGCTTTTAAAATTTACCTGCTTAAAAACTTGCCTGTTAAGTGAAGGATGGAGTGACAGAGATGTTCAGGGTACAGAATCTTGCTTAAATGTTTTAGATTTACTTTGTGCTAAAAAATTGATAACCTAGATCACGAAGGGGCATCTTGCGGTAGTAGGTGACCTCTGCTACCTTACATTTCAAAGAGAGGTTGTATGCTTTATGAAAAGAAGTAATTCTATCAGGAGTTAATGTGTGGTTTCTGTCAATGTATTAAAGAAGGTTAAATGGAGTTTTGAGTTGCCAGTATTTTTCTCTCCCTTCTGATCTAATTTTTTTGACTAGTATACAGGTGTCCTGCCAAATATCAACACCAGTCTATTGAAACATCTGGGAACAAAGAATGTAGGCCATCCTTATGGTGGGGGGATTTCTATTGTGGGAAGTAGTGACTCTGAATAAGGTTTGGGGGTCATGCTGGATAATCAGCTGAAAATGAGCTCCCAGTTTGATGCTGTGGCTAAAAGAAGTAATGTGATCCTGGGATGCATAAACAGGTAAGATCTCAAGTAGGAGTAGTGAGATTATTTTACGTCTATATTTGGAAATGGTGTGACCACTGCTGAAATACTATGTCCAGTTCTGGGGCCCACAACTCAAGAAAGATGTTGATAAATTGGAGAAGGTTCAGAAAAGAGCTGTGCGAATGAGTAAAGGATTAGAAAACATGCCTGATAGTGAAAGATTCAAGGAGCTCAATCTTTTTATCTTAACAAAGAGAAGGTTATGGGGTGACTTGATTAGAGTCTTTCAGTACCTACTTGAGGAACAAATATTTAATAATGGGCTCTTCCATCCATCAGAGAGAGGTATAACACGATCTAGTGACTGGAAGTTGAAGCTGTACATATTCAGACTGAAAATAAGGTGTAAATTTTTACAGAGAGAGTAAATAATCCTTGGAACAATTTACCAGGTGTTGTGGTGGATTCTCCATGACTGGCTATTGTAAAATCAATATTGGATATTTTTCTAAAAGATGTGGTCTAGTAATTATTTTGGGGAAGTACTATGATCTGTGCCATATAGGAAGTCAAACTAGATGATTACAGTGGTCCATTCTGAACTTAGAATCTATGAAACTGTAGACCTTGTGTCCACAGATCTATGCTTTTTTTCTGTTAATGATCCCTCTGTGATAGTATAATAGTCCAGATCCTGCTTCTATTTAAGTCTGCCACTGATTGTAAGAACAAGCCCAATGTGAGAATAGTCTACATCTCTATAGGGCAATTCATCTATGCATCTCAAAGGCCCTGTATGAGCACTTTTGAATTAACCCTATGAGTTAGATAAGCGTTGCTTCCTTCATTCTATATATGGTTGGGAAACGGAGACCCAAAGAAGTTAAGAACCAGCTTGTGAAAATCTTCCACTGATTCTGGGTTGCCTTAAGTTTGGGTGTCAATCCAGCTGTATCAAGTTGGACACTCAAGACAGAAGCACCTGAAATGAGTGGACATTTAAAAATTTGGGCCTAAATGGCCACACTTTATATTAGAAATATGTTGCCTGCCTTTGCATGTTAGCGGCAGAGCCATGAATACAACCCACTCTCTGTGCTTTGGTTTTCACATCGATAACATAGCAGTCCTAATGTTTGCTCGCCTTTGCAAAGCACTGTTTGATCATTATATGCAAAGTATTATATTATTATTTCACGCATCAAAGCTCTCTTATTTGCAAGACTTCTCCATGCTTGTGTTTTTCTGGATAGATTCTTTAAATATTGGGCTGGTCAAAGTGTTTGTTGCAAAAAAAATTCCTTAATTGGACTGGGCTTTTATTCTATTTGTGAATTGTCCGCAAACAGATCATGGTTTCTACTTGTTTTGTTTTTTAATATACGATTGCATTATAAAGAGTTTTCACAAAAGAGCCTAGAGATTTTTCACAAACTGTCAATGGTGAGTCCTCTTTTGAGTGTGTTTGATAGTCAGAGTTTGCCGCTCAAGCTGAATGATCGGTCACTTTAGTCACATGATGCACTTTTGGACAACCTCAGTACTCAAAAGGAGTGTTTAAAGGTGCCATTTGGGCGTTGAACCTCTCATGGAGGTACATTTAAAATGTACATTTTAAGAAGAGAGATGTTTCGGGAGATAAACGAGCCTAGGAAATCTTAGGACAGTTTGATTTGTGTTTTTCAAAGCTGAAGAGAGGCTGGAGGCCTGCTTCCCATTAAATTTAATTGGGCATCCAAATTACTTAGGTGGCTTTGAAAATCTCAATTTTTAAATCTTTTTTTCCCCTCCTTTTGAATAAGAAAGAGCTTTATACTTAGCTACATACAGAGACTCCAGATTAAACAATAACTGGGTTCCTTCTTGACTGAGAGAGACAGCCAATAAACCTGGTTTATATCTATCTAACAGATTTTACAGTCAATTTTCCCTTGTCATATTCACACCAGTAATTGTATGTATATAACAGGCATCCGGGTGAGTCCTTGTTGCACAAATATTCTCATTTGCAAGCCAATAACACTGTGTTCCCATAAATATAGGGTCCTAACCCAAACGCTCAAGCTAATGTCTCACAAATGTCCGTGGAAAGGCAACTGGAACAGGCCTCACCAGAGAAAATAGAAGTAGAGATTTCACAAGCATGTTCACATATAATTTCAATCACTATTCATTTGGCTCCAGACCTCCAGGTGAGGGATGGCCCCTTTGTAAAACTGGATTGTCTTTAGGGCAAGAATTGCTCTTGCTAAACATCCTCGGCATGTCACCGTGCATATATATGCCATGTTGCAAGTGCTGTGACCTGGATCCCCTATGGCAAAGTGACCATCCATCCTGTATTTTAAGGGACGTCCCTTATTTGGTGTATAATGCCCCACCCAAAACAGAGCTACTGAGAAACATTGGCTCAGATAAAATGTACGGGCCAAATCCGCAGGTCCAGCTCTCCTGTAAGGAGGGGAAGGCATAAAGCTGACTTTATTCTTCTTTGATCCTGGCACTGCCTGGCTGGTGCCCCTTAGAGCTCTATGATACGCTGGTTGCCACAGCCCCCATGGGACCATGCCAGCAGCCAGAGCACAGCTGGACATGCCAGTTCTTCAGTTACCAGCTCTTTTCCTGGCCATATTCCCTACCCAGGGGCTGGGAGTGGTAGGGAGACATAGGAACTGCTACAACAGAGGGGGTCTCCATGTGGGGATTCTCCAGGGATCTGGTTCAATTGGCTTCGTGGATGTAGAGTAGCCGTAAGAGCCAGAGTTGGGGCTAGCATCTAGCCCTGTTTTCGAACAAGAGATTATACAAAATCATGCCTTTGTCTCACCGTGGTGCATGAGCAGAACTTTGTGGGGGAGGAGCCTTTATAGACACGCTCCATCCTGCACTTGTCACCCAATTATCTGTTGTTTTCTTGAAATCCACGTGGCCTCTCTAATCTGTAGGTGTATCGGGCCTGTGTTTGCCTGTCGTGGTTTTCCCTACACAAAAGCCAACCAGGCAGTTTTAATCTGAAACGTTAGACTGAGGAAGAGTACAAGGAGAAAGCACAAAAGTAAAGTCTCTGTGAGAGAGGACAGCGTGTGCACATCCTCTGTACAGACCTCGGGCAACAAAATTGCTGCCATATCTGCAAACAAGTCATGCCCTTAGGAGTTTAGCAGAGGAACAAAGGAGTCTCAGTCTCATCGCTGTATCTGCCAAGCCTCAGATCTGTGCTGTATCAGCCAATGATCAGTCAAGACCATATGGTGACATTGTTAAGAGGGAATAAGGAGCGCTGACGTGTGGCAATTTTTCTCCAACAGCTGTTTTCATCCTGACGTTGGCCACTGCAGATGGCAGATTTTCATGGACAGATCTGGCACGGTGTCCCCTTTTGTGTCGGCATCGGTTTTTCTTCCTTGAAATGATCCTTATTTGTACCAATTGTAAGCTGTCATTGAAGCTCCTTCCTGCAGCCTCTCTCAAAAATGATATTATTTTAAAGGACGCATAATGCTCAAAGCAGCGTTTTCCCCCTTTGCTGGCGACAGTCTGATTTTTTTGCCTTTTTTTTTTTTTTTCGCACTGCCTCAAAATTCTCACGTGGCTTTGCACAAATGCTGTGTCTTGCCAGCCCATGCAGGTGAACCTTTAAATGTGAATTGCTTGGGAGATAAATGAGGATCAGTTGCTATATTTAATTATGCAGTCTTCTGTAATGTGTCTAGAACAGGCATTCATCTTGTGGATAGTAATTATTCTTAGCATGCCCATCTGAGCAAGATTATGCTTTGGTAATTGCTTTTGAATCCTAGGTCCATTTTATTTTAGCAACCCTTTCTTTAATCCTTTCTATCCATGTTTGGGGATTGAAGGAGACGTGGGCATGTGATTGAAACAGAGCTCAAGGTTTCTATTTTTTCCCCCTATTAGGATGTTGTTGAGTCTGTGTGGAGGGGCTTGGTGGCGTGGGTGGCTGGGGCGTGGAGAGGATGACAAAAGCAGTCGCTATATCATTCTTTACTCACATTGCTGCTGAGCGTATCTAGCCAACCCGGGGATGGAAATGTCAGCAGCTGGTCTCTGCTGGCGCTCACGCTGTTGCTAGCAATCGAGCCACTGCGAAAGTGGGAGGATGTCAACCGAAGCTCGGTTCAGAGACCCGGTCTTGGGAAATAGCTTGAGTTCCACCCATCTCTCTTCTTTACTTTTTTTTTTCTTTTCTTTCTGTCCTATCTTTTGCTGCAGAAGGGCATCTTATTCAATATGAATAATTCCGCATAGCACTTTCTACCCAGTTTAATGACTAGAAGGTCCCCTCCTCTTGTTACACATGGGGAGACTGACGTGGAGAAGCTGAGGGTTAAATTGCTGCACTTCCCTGGTGAGAGGCTCCAGCCTGGGACAATACCCGCCCAAGCAGGGGGAGCGAAGGTCAGTTGCTCCACCATTATCGGGTTGGGCGCAATGTGCATCAAGGGAGCCATTTGCAGGGCATAGCAGCCATGATTTTTATAGCTCCTCCATCACCTGGGCACTGTGCTGCATGGTCTTGAGCACCATTGCCTGGCACATTGTTTATTAACTAACTAGATACAGAGATCCCTTGTGTAGAGCACTCCTGTAACCGTGTGCTTCCCCCTTGCCCTGTGGTGGGGGCCAGCTCTGCTGGTCTGCTTGGAAGGACAAGTGGGCATACAGCCCTGCTCCTTCCCCACGCCCTCTGAAGAGTCTAGCAGCAGTAGTGGCACTAGACTCCAGCAATCCTTGTGTTGGGGGAGCTCATTTACAGCTGCTCCCCCCCCTGAGAAGGAGGCCTAGCACTTCCACCTCCTTGTGTATTTCAAGGCCCTGGGCACAATCTGGACAAGTTTCTAGGCTCTATGTGAAAAAAATAAAGGAAGAAAAAACAAATCAACATTTATAATCTGCAAGCACAGCAGCTCTTCCTCTCCCCTCGGCTTTTATCACTTTCTGCTGCTTGTATTCAGGTGATCCACTGCTCAGTGTGTTACTTGCAAGCAAAGGACTGGATGGGACTTCCAGACTCATGACCAGTTGCTCCCCATTTGTTCTTGTGCCTACATTGCCCTTTAGCTTAAATAGCTCTTAATGATAAAAGATGTGGGTTGGAAGGGACCTCGAGAGGTCATCTAGTCCAACCCCCTGCTCAAAGCAGGACCAACCCCAACTAAATCATCCTCTCTTCTTCCCCTCTGGTGTTTATCCAGCTGCTGCCAGTGCTCTTGTGGCTTCATTGCTGTTTATACTGGCACTAACTTGATGAGAGCTAGTGTGGCTACATGTTCACGAGCAGGGGAATCACGACCCTGGATTGTAGTATAGACAGGCTGAGTCTCCTCTCATGAAACAAACTCTCCCTTTCCCTGAACTTGTCCGCTGTTGTGCCTGATTCACAGAGGGTGAGTCTGTAATGTCTCTCAGCTGGTTAGTTAAAGCTGCAGAGACTCATGTGCTTAGCTCTGGAGGTGCCTGGTTCAGTCTCTCTGGTTGGCCAGGATGGTGGTTGTCATTCTTGCATGCGATATTGCGAACAGGGGCAGAGAGGATTTTTACTTTTTGCCCTTGAGGCACAATATGCCCAACTTGTGGCTGGGAGAAAATTGTGTTGTGCAATTCAGCCATGGTTCTTTGCCATGCACAAAAGGTTAGGGTTGCCAGGGCTTACATTCCATTCGTAGAATTTATAATTGGACCCTCTCTCTTGCTCCCTCACACTTGCCCACCAGGAATTCTGTGAAGAAAAGAGCATCGAAGGAGATTAAAAATTCACGTTTTCTGGGCTGCAGAGGAAAGGAAGATGCCGATCTGCCAGTGAACTTTGCTGGACATGATGAGGGTGGATGTTCATGAAGCCATGAACGTAGGGGAGGGACTGTTGGCCCACTAGATAGCCGTAGCACAATGCAGCATTGGAAAGATTGACTTAAATGGCCTGATTTTGCTGCCATTGGATGTATTGCCATTGGCGGGGCAGAGCTTGAAAGGAGGTTGTGTTATCTTTGACCTGGCTAGAGCGATGGCATGAAACCCTCCCTGCACTGGTAGCTTCTGCGGAGATGGAAAAAGAGTCGAATAGGTCCTAGAGAGTGAACCGGCAGTGGCCCCGTTCAGAACAAAGCCAAAACACGATGGTGGGATGGAGCAGGAGAGTTTTCCCACGGCTGCCCCACATGCTTTACTGAGTCGGGGGTAGTGAGCTGGGAGCTGCTCACCAGGTCACTTTGATCTCAGTTGAGTTTAAATGTTAAGTGCCTGTGCACGGCCTGAGTAAATGGACTGGGGAAGCCTGGGGTGGGGGGAATGGAAAGTGCAGGACTCCTCCCCTCGGTCCTTGGAAAGCTGTAGTAACTCCTGCATTAGCTGCACCCATATCCCTGTGCAGATCTTGGCCGTTAGATCCATGGAGTCACTCGCTTGCCTCCTCCGCCTGTTCCTGGCTCCCCACTCCTGACCAGCTTGCCCATTGGGGTCCTTCATGGAGCACACACATCCTCAGCACTGAGCGGAGCAGGTCTCCCTGCAGTCTGCACTGAGGAACAAATACAGTTCATTACAAAATGGCCACACTCGACGTGGGGGGCCCATTGAGAAGCCAGCCAAGCTCCGTGCCTCACGTCTCTGGCTAGGTGTTGTCCCAACATGGGATATGGGCAGGTGGATCTCTGTCCAGTCGCTACTCCCCAGGCGTCCCTGTCACAAAAAACCTCCAGCGCAATTGGCCCTAAATGCCAATTATCCCTTGCTGGTAGTCACTGCACAGAAGATGGGGAGTGACCCACTAAGGAGGGGTCTCATTGTGTGGATTGGGACAGCGCGGGGGCAGTTTGTTCACCCTGCTCTATAATAGCAAGATATGGCTGGTCCAGTGATGAGGGTACTACTCTGGGGCATCAGAGACTCCAGTTCAATTTCTGGCGCAGACTCCTTATGTGTCCATGAGTAAATGCTTAGCATCTCCGTGCCTCAGTTCCCCATCTGTAAAATGGGGACCACAGCTCTTCCTTGCTTTGTAGGATAATGTGAGGCTAAATACATTGAAGGGTTCTGTGGTGCTCAGGTCAGGGGGGCAAATTTAGCGTGTGTGTGTGTGTGTGTGTGTGTGTGTGTGTAAATAGAGGTGTTCTTTAAACTGGCATCCAAATTCTCCTGAAAAGTTTGAGAACAGTCTACTCACTTCCAAAGGGACTCTTTAGGTCTGGATTGTCTGAGTTTATGAGTTGCTTGTGGTCTTACGTATAAAAGGCAACCTGGTGGTTCCCTCTCTCTCATCTAGAGTCCCCATCAGCACCACGTGCGCTTCAAAACCCTACTGGGGTAACATTGTGCTTTTGACCGTTGTTCTGTCTGGGGTGCAGTTGCATGCAGTCCTTGAAGCAGATGGAACTGGGAGAAGGATCTGTTGGATCTCGGTTATAAGCTTCCCAGTGTGCTATTTCACTCATTTATACTTAAAGTAAAACAAACAAAAACTCAAATCTTCCTTCAGAAAATCTTCAGAGAAGGTGCTAATAAATACCCAGTATAAATACCAATAAATACACGCTAACAGCCTGCGGTTTGAAGTTTTCTCCAGAGACTCTGACATTTCCTCTCTTCCTCAGCTGCTTATTAGAAATTAAAAAGGCAAACAGAACCCAGCGACTCTCTCCTGCAGCTGAGGAGGATCACAATATTCTGCCTTCTTGGCATCTGTGCCACAATATTGACAACCCATCTCGTGTCTTGGAGCAGTAGTTGTTATGGATGCTTATGCAAAGCGGGAACACTCAGGTCCTAGAAGCCTTGGTATCTGTGGGAGAACCTGTGGGGAAAAACTGTGGCAGGGACAACAGGCAGTGGGGTAAATGCAGCAGTTCAGATGTGTGTATCAAAAAGTCTGGTGGGCATACACAGGAAAGGTGATTCAGTGGTTAGGGGGCCTGAACTCAGTTCCCTGCTCTGCAACAGGCTTGGGCTAGTCACTTAGGGTACAGCTGCACTAGGAGCTGGAGTGTAAATTCTGGCTCAGGCAGACATACCCACACTAGCTCTGATCGAGTTAGTGCACTAAAAATAGAAAGGTAGCTGTGGCAGCATGAGTGGCAGGAGGGGCTTGCCACCCAAGTATGATCCCATCCGAGACACTATGTATGTCCTCGAGGAAGCTAGTCCATCCTGCTGCTTGCCCTGCTATATTTAGCATAGGAGCTGGCTCAGAGTTAGTGGGAATACGTCTCCTTGAGCTGGAATTTACGCCTCCCTCTCGAAGTGTAGACTTATTTAAAATCTGCCTCTGTTGTATCTGTAAAACAGGACTGTGGCTGTCTGTGATGTCAGCCAGGGACCTCAGAGCCATGAAAAAATGACAAAGTGCATTTTAAATGAACTTCAATTCTTGATTTGGGAGAAGGCTTGGGGCAGTTCTTTGAGCCAGACCTGTTCTCTTCTCTTTAGCAGGAATTCTCATCATCCCCACGCTACCAGCTCGGAAATGCGGGGACATGGTCTCACGAAGAGCAGAGGGGACTCTCTCTGAAAAAGCTCATGCAGATCTGGGCTCGGAGGAGATGCTTTGTAGGCAGAGTCTGTGTATTTTGGAGTCAGATGGACAGGCTGGGCCAATCTGCAGCAGAAGTCAGAGGTCAGGGATTTTGGGCTGGGAGGAACATTCTGTTCTGAAAAGGCTTTGCTTTCCATGCTGAAGTGTGAGGAGGAGATGAAAGAAAATGGTTCCTGGCGTGTGTAAATGTAGTGCTGGTGGAATGGCTGAGTTAGCTGTCCTGTAGGCTTTACTAGTGCGGCCCTGGCAGTGGCAACACAACTTCCATCCTCCTGTCCCACCCTGTATGATGTTTCCATCCACACCTGGATCAGCCGACCCTTAGACAGCAGGTTCAGTCCCCTTGGCCAATTCGCTCCCTGACTGTACTGCTGAGACGGCTCTGCCAGCTACGGTGGTGGTTTCCGTCACATGGACACCTCCGATGTGCTGGTGTCCATTCTGGCCTTCTCCTTTGTGGGTATGTCTCCACTGCAGCTAGCTGTCACACAGTACATGCCCAGGGGGGCCAGCTGGGTTTGTACTCCGACAGCTAGCCCACGCTGCCTCCGATGTTACCCCCGGCCGCACAACCATTTTTAGCACCCTCGCTCGAGAAGAACTAGCACGTCCGTTTACCTGCATTGGGAAACACGCTCCCGGTGAGGGTGTAGACATATCCTATGGCTAGGGTTCTGTCTATGACTGAGACAAGGGCGGCGAGGTAATGTTTTTCATTGGACCAACTTCTTTTGGTGAAAGAGACGAGCTTTTGAGCCACATTCAGCTCTTCTTCAGGTCTAATATCCTGGGACCGACACAGCTATCCTACTCTGACTGTCGACTGGGAACCAGCCACTCATGTCCTGCTGTCCGCCAAACAGCCATTAGCTGGGAACAAGCTTTGTTCCACTGCTATTCTAGACTAGATGTGACCTTCTGGAGCAGTCAAATAGACCATGTCCCATTACCGACCCCTCCCCCCCATTTCAACTGTGTCTTGCTAACCGCGAATTGAATCCCAGCAGCAGGAGCGATCCCGAATACAATTTCAGTGGGCTCCTGTAACTTTCTCTATAAAGCCCGAAAAGAAGTCTGGGGTCCAGGGCTACGTGTTGGGCTGGGAAGCACAGATTCTTCCAAGCCAGCCGTCTTTTTGCTTCTGTGACTTGTTGATTTTTGGGGGGGAAATCTCTCCCTGATTCACTCAGATGGACCCATCCTGCCAAAATCAGAACGAGAGACGAAAAGGAGGAAAAATCATGGATGTCAAATACTGATCAAAATTAGCAATAGTTGATTGAATATTTCCACCTAACCGGGACCGATGTTGGGTTTGCCATAATGGCTCAGGCCATTGGTCCATCAGGTCTAATATCCTTGGAGGAGAGCTGGATCTGTTCTTGATGGACCTTTAACTGAGCAATGACGGGCGTTGTGGAGGGGTAGCAAGTCAGGCAAATGACTTCCTGGCCCCAGCAGGTGATCAGTTGAAGGCCAGAGAGCAGTTAATAACTGTGCCTTGGGGAGAAAGCCAGGGGTGAAGGCAGGCATGTGCCTCCATGTGCTGGATTGAATTCCCTGGGGGCAGCTTTCCTTATGGCAACTGGCAGGTTTATTTATTTTGGCTTTTCCATCAGGCCTTTTGTCCACTTGCAACTGGATCCCTCTGACTGACTGGCTCCCACTGGTGTTAGCGACTGCGGTGTGCATTTGGGGAGATGGAGGGCATTGAGTGGCAGCCCAAGCTGTATGCAAATTTCATCCGGCTTTCTGCATCCCTGATACACCCTGATAAACAAAGAGCCGGGTTCACTGGTTCTGGCCCTGTGCGCTCTAGGTGGTGGTGGGGATTCAGGAAGGGCAAGAAACCTGCGCTCCCTTGGGGCTTCTTGTGGGGAGATTCTACCAGGGGTGCTCCTGTAGCTGCTATGGGCCATGTGCTGAAATCAACCTATTCCCTTTCCGGACACACTTCCTCATGCTCCCCACCACCATCGCTATCCACTTTTGAGTCAGCACCAACCTCCATGGCAGTGGGAGAGGTCACGAGTGCTTTGTGCTGCTGCAACCTCTTCCCCTAGCGTCCTTCCATGTCTGTGTGTCTTACACCAGGGTGGCTTTAACTCACAGCATTAGGAATGTTTGTAAATGTCCATAGACCAGCGACATGGGCTATGGGTGGTCCTGGCACTGCGTTTTGGATGCGATAGCTGCACCCTCAGCATTTAGAGAAGAGAAATCTTTCATTTTTATTATGATTGCAGCATCTCTTTAATTTCCTCGGCATCAGGCACTCAATCCATAATTATAAAATATGCAGCTAGCCCTTGGCTTCATTCTGTTCTCTTGGTACGAGAGCAGCTCTGTGTTTTTATTCATTTAACTTTTACACAAGTTAACAGATTGCCATAAAGGAAAACAGAATTTTTCAACCAGCACAGCTAATGGCTGCATTTCAGAAAAGGCCTCGTGGTATCTGTTGAACAATAACTACCACTCCTGTGTCACTTGCAGTTTTTAATTGAATTTCTATCCCATGGATATCATGTCGGATCTGTTCCTCTGCTTCGCTAAGTCTTCTGATATTAAACAAGTTCTTCCAAGTTGTTGTTGTAATACAAATCTCTCTCGATGGTTGATTTGCATTAAAAACTCACAGCTGTGATGGGGTGAACACGGTGCGGGCAGCTTTACCTTGTGTATACATGAGCAAAGGAATCCTGCATTGTGCTTATCTGGTCTGCTTTATTTCGGCCCCCTTTTTCCTTTGTGAGTGAAAGGATTGTTGTTACTCGTGTGACTCAGGAGAAGATAACGCATCCAGGGTGCAATGCGGTTGTGGATGTGGTCTGGATGGATGGTCACCATACCAATGACAATGGGGCATGGTAACACAACAGTGCCTTCAGATCTCAATTCACCAAGGGAACGACTCTTGTGGGGATGCAGGGCACATCTACGCCACCAATGTTACAGCGGCACAGTGTATAGATGCTTTCCACGATGATGGAAGGGGTTTCTAGTTGTAGTTAATCCATTTCTCTGAGAGGCGGTAGCTAGATTGGTGGAAGAACTCTACCCGCATCTACACTGAGGGTTAGGTTTACCTAACCCCGGCACTCAGGGTGCCAGTTTTTCACCGACCTCAGCGATGTAGCTAGGTCGATCTATTTTTTTAAGGGTAGACCAGGCCTCAGTCTGCAGCACTGAGAAAGGATGTCTCATTCCTTGATATCCTACCCAGGAGTTTATCCAGTGTGGGTGAGCAAACTCCAAAGTGTTTGTGGAGGGAGATAGTGCAGCCTATTGGTTAGAGCAGGGCCGTGGGAGCTGTTCCCAGCTCCACCACCCTTTTGCTGTGTGATCTTGGCCAAGTCATGTAAGAGGTGCCTCAGTTCCCCCGGCTGTAAAGCTGGTGTAATAATACTTGCCTCTGGGACAGGCAGATTTGGGAGTCTTAGTGAATTAACTTCTGTCAGGTGCTTTCAGATCCTTGCTGGAAAGGGGCTCTGTAAGTGACATGTATGAGGGGCATACCTCTTGCTTTGTCTAGTATAGGGAGCCCCCCATTATCACTGTCATTCATCGAAACTTTAAAATAGACTTCAGGCTGTAAATACTTCTGCATTAAGTTAGTACAACCCTGTCAGAACATTACAGGGTATGCATGCACAGCAGCTGGGAGGTGTAATTTCCAGCATGGGTAGACAGACACTGAAATTAGCAGCGTGACCATGGCATCATGGGTGGTGGCTTGGGCTAGCCATCTGAGAACAATCCTGCCCAGCTCCCCGGGCACGTCCTTGGGTGGCTAGCTCAAGCCACTGCCCAGGACAGTCTGGCCCCACTGCTATTTTTAGTGCACTAGCTCAAGCTGTGCTTGCATGTGAATGTCTATCCATGCTGGTAAGCACACCTCCCAGTGGCAGTGTAGACACCTGCCCACAGTTATCAGAACACACATGCTTGGAAATGAGGGAATGTGTACTTAACATTCCTCCACTAACCTTAACTCTGCCCTCTGACCACACCCATCTGTTCCTATTGCATAAGTGAATTGAAACACGACGGTCTTTTATTGCATGATATAACCTGCACCCACCCACTTTCCCGTGCCAAGAACAGTGAGATCTCCGGTGTATATGGTATCGGGGTCTATGTCTATAAGATGAATCTTGTGGAGGTTGATCTCTGGTCTGTACCTATGGAGGGGAGGCAGTCTCTGGCCAATAGTGGGATAGCGATTGAGAGCAGAATGAAATCCTCCCCCCCCCATCCTCAGAGTGGGAGCAGGCAGATGTGATCTCTGGTACATCCTGGGAGAGAGCAGAAAGGAAGGTGTCCAGAAACCAGAGGCGAGAGCTCAGTTTGCAAAGCCCTGCTGCAGAAGTTTCTCAAGTGGGGCAATGTCTAGCATCTACACTACTTGAGTGGTAAATGTGGAGTGAGGTCAAGCTTAAGGGAGCCAGAGTTAAGGCTGGGGTAAGAGATTTAACAGGGACCTTCCTCCCTTTCAAACATTTGTTCTCTGGGAACGTTAAAGTGCTAAATGAAAGGAGAATTGTTCACACCCTTTGCTCTGTCTGCGTGAAGTATGTGGTGGTCAGTTACCCTAGGCTGCTTGGTTGTTTCTAATACAGTCCAACGTATTGATCCTGCGAAACAGGCAGATGGCGGTGGAGCTGCCACCCCAGAGCTCTAGACACATTAGCAGTCACTGTAGTTTCTCCTCCCAGAGGGCAGGACTGATGCAGCTTAAATAGGAGCACAGTGACTGGCGGGTACCGTGGTTGGTGCACAAAGCACCTTGCTCTCAGGAGCATATGGGTGGTGGTGGGAAGAGCAGCTACTTTCTAAACATCCATGCAAGCAAAAGGCCATTTGTGGATGTGTCCATGGATGGCAAATAACCAGAACAGCGGTTTGGAATCGGTACAACCGCTCCTCAGCGTTGTCTTACAGGATTGGAGAAGAAGGATGATCGTAGGGGTGGGGCACAGGCCTGGAACGCAGGAGATCGGGGTTCATTTCCCAGGTCCGCCACAGGCTCCCTGTGTGACCTGGGGCACGTCAGCAAGGCCTAGGTTTGCAAAGATATTTAAGGTGTTGCAGTGCTCAGCGTTGCAACGCCTGATTCACGAGGCTTGTTGGAAGCCTGAATGCAGCAGCACCTGATTTAGGAGCCTAAGGCTTGGTCTACACTTACCTCGGCGGTTCGTCGGCAGTCGACAGGAGTTACACAAAGTACGCAAAGAACTTGCGTAACTCCCCTTGACATCTGCGCTCCTCTTCTGCGCGCCGTCTTCATTGCACTGCGCCGACGGGAACCGCGTTCCCATCGACGCAGCGCTACACCACTTCCGGAGGTGGTTTAACTGCGTCAATGTCTGGATCGACTGAGCGGGTCTTGACTGACCGCTCAGTTGATCCAGATAAGTCGATCTGACGGCAGCGACTTTGCCGCCGTCAGTGTAGACATAGCCTAAGTCTCTCTTTACCAAAGGGATTTAAGCACTTGGGAGCCTATTGACAGTCTGTGGGATTTTAGGCTTTGAAGTGCCTAAATCCCTTTGGGGAATTAAACCAAGGGTCCTAAATCAGATAAGTCTGGTGACGCTGTGCAGCACAGCAATACCTAAATACACTTAAAAATCTGGGCCTTGGCTTTTCTGTGCCCCAGCTCCTTACCTGTTGGGAAAAAAAAAAAAAAAAAAAAAGGAGGAGGAGGGATGCTAATACTTCCTTTCCTCCACTTTTCTCAGCTCTCAAGGCAGAGATCATCTGTTGTTCTGTGTTTGTCCAGTACCCAGCACAATGGGTCCCCAATCTTGATCAGGCCCCAGGAGGTATGTCTACACAGCCCATGGCAGTGAGCCTCCCAGCCTGGGACGACAGATTGGGGCTGATGAGGCTTCGGCTGGAAATCAGCAAATAACTGTGTAGGTGTCACTGAGAAGCTGCGACTCGGGCTGGAGCTCAGGCTCTGAAGTCTGGGGTGAGGGCTGGGTTTCAGAGCCCAAGCCACAGCGTTAGCGCACTGTCCACAAAGCTCTTCTTAGAGCGCTGGCTGGGTGGGACATTTATCAGGGCAGGGGTCTGGACTGTCCAGTTCCGAACATGCTGCTGGTCTTGTACAAGTACACACCAGTGGTGCTAAATTGGCCTTTAGGGGAGCAGTCAAAAGTTCCCAGGACCTCGGAGCCCAAAATCTATGCTTCATTTTGTTAACACGGGAGCAATTTCTTCCAGGACACCAGCTGCACCAGGCCTGCCAGACTATGCAGCTACGTTTCGGGGAATATAAACACTGGCATAGGTACAAATTGGGTCAGGAGCAAGGAGAGGCACAGCATGGGCTCTTTTTAGAAGACGTTCTTGGTGTAAATTCTGCTAGCAATGTCTGAACTGTGATGACAAGGTCTCAGATGTACAGTAGCTATTCTGCAGCGTTTTATAATACACCCTCGGCCTGGGAAAGGGCAAAGAAACCTGAGGACATTTTACATCGATGAGTCAGGGGAATCACTCAATCCGTTTGATGCATGAAGCAGCAGCCATCAGAGCTATCCCAGTAGCTCAGTGAAATACTCCAACAGAGTAAGATGCTGTAGGGACCTCTCTTCTCTGTGGCTTTCTATTCTGGTGTCTGCTTCTGACACCGTTCTCCTGTGATTGTCAGAGGGAAATCACAGCCCAGTGGTCCTTGCCTGTCCTGATGGCTTTTAGTCACCCCCTCTCAATGAGATATGCCACTAGTTTTAAGAACACGTTAAGAAATCACTTTGGAGGATTGTGTAGAAGCCACATTATGGAGAACTCTGCTTTATTATCTTCCCTTTGAGGTTGCAACACTGATATTAGCCAGTGACAGCAATTATTGATGGTGTCATTAGGGCTGAGATCCCATTTCCAGCAATCCATTTTTATTTTTTTTGGCTGCGGGGATGGCGATAAGTGGTGGCACAATGGGATTTCAAAAACAACATGCTTATCGTTTTGCCCTCCTGGGCAAGGGGAAGGGAGATTAATATGTGAAATTCTTGAAAATAGTCTCAATACTTAAGTTATTAAAGTGTAATTGCTGCAAAATAATGACTTGTTGTGAAAACCCATCATTATTTATTTGCTCTGTCACTGAGAAGCTGCGACTCGGGCTGGAGCTCAGGCTCTGAAGTCTGGGGTGAGGGCTGGGTTTCAGCGGATGTTATGCAGTTATGCAGTAAAATACAAGAGAAGAAAAAACTTTTTCAGATACCACTCTTCAGCGAACATTTAATGTCGGCTTAAGAACACAGCTGTTCTTTCACCATGCTGCCCTGATTAATATGAACACGTTGTTTAGCAGCTGTGTAATAGATACATGTGTACATGTTGCAATATCTCTTCTCCTTCCTCTTTGTCTAGACACACATCAGTTAAGTCTCAATATATATTTTATTGAGCAATAATTGTAGCTCATTAATATGCAAATGACCCTTAATGTCTCAATCTCGCACATCTGGGAGAGGATCCATTTCAAAGCATTTTTGGGAAAGATGCTTTTGATTGCATGGGCCTCTAGTTTGTGATAGGAAGGCTGATGTTTGATTGACCTGATGGAACATTTAACTTGGGGATTGAAATCAACCATAATATATAGAAATATAGAAGAGCTGGAGGTGGATGGTGAAGTGGGACTATCAGATAAAAGCTGTGGTGATTATACTGTTAATAGACTCTCTACAGTTTTTCTGAATTAGCGCCTCAGCTGGTCTGAATGAAAGCTGTCTTGTGGCACTGATTTATGCAAGCTGAAGATCTAGCCCGATGACCAAAAAGACTTGTGCTTTGTTTGCTTTTCCTGTATAACTGGAGCTAAAGTGACTTTTGTACTTGACTGGCAGCTTTGAGGACTTAAGTGCTCAATTATTCCACCTACCAGGTCCAAAGTAGCAGCAGCAGTGTAAGCTTTCTCTGTAGATCCCATCGGTGTTCCTTGACCTTGACACCAGCATTCTGGAAGATGCGGGTGGTGTTATTCATGGCCTGTTCAGTCTTGGGCTTCTCTGCAAAGGCTGCCAACAAGAATCAAGGCTGTGCTGGCTATTGTGATGTGGATTTATGCCTCACAAAGAACCTGGACTGAGACTGCTGCCTCGTCTCATGGAAGCCACTGGACAGGTGTCAGGCGGTAATAATGTTGGATGACTGGCGACCTGAAGAAATGCCATATGATGCTCAAGGAAGAACCTGAAATCTCTGCTCACTGGGGTGCATGTTGCAAAAAGGACAGCCGAGTTTTGAAAGTTGGGACTTAGGCTTTGGAAAGGGACTGAGGGGTGATAGTGGGCAGCAAATTAGACCGCAGTTTGCTATGTCAAGGGCTGGTGCAATTCTGGGCTCCCTGTGAAGATATACAAAAACACCGCTGTCACCACATTGCCAACAGGGGGAGAATAGGCTGACTGCAGTTTGTGACTGCTTTTCTGTGGCAGAACCCCAGTGGGGGGGTTTCAATCTGTTCCCTGGACTGCGGTGTGTGAACAAGCCATGCCCCTGCCATGTTCGGGGCATAACAGACAGACCATTGGTTTAAAGGGCAAGTGTACGGAGACTGGCCTAGTTCGAATCTTCACCCTTTAGGCCTGTATGCAGCTGCCCTAAAGCCACTGTTCCAACCAACAGGGAAGAGGCACATACATTGCCTGTTGTGCCCTCTCCCACCCACCATTTGTGGCCCGGTGGATCTGCTGTGTGCATGGACCCATTGGGCAGCCCTCATTTCCCCTCCGCATCCACGGTAAGCAATGGAAACCCAATACGCACTCTCTATATTGCATTGAACGCCATGGGCATCTTTTGTCCCTGCTACATCCACCGAGTGGGTTTGAAATTGGGCTGAGATAATTCCTCTCCCTTCCTACACTGTGACTCATGCCTTTCTTCTTATTTCTGATCAGTGACGCCTCCTTGGTGCCATCTCTAGGTAGGTTCCTTAGAAGGCATGGCAGTGTGCAATTCCTTCCCTCTCTCTGCATGTCCGCACTTCATTTTCTCCCCTTTACTCAACCCAGCCCTCCGGGTGAACACGTGGAAAGCAAGGCAACCTGCAGTCCCCGCCTTGTGTTGACAGAGAGGGTGTCAGGCGATGGCGTGAGGCTCGTCTCACTGCACTGAAATTCAGCCTGAAGAAGAAGGAAAATTCATTCCCGGCATTTAAAAGCTGACTTAAAAATGAGACTCATGCCTGCTGGTAAGGCAGGTAAAGAGGAGAAGGTAATGGATGAGCTGTCACTTTTTCCTAATGAATCCCAGGTCATTGCATCCCGCTTGCAAAGGGATGGCCATCCCATGGTTCTTAATGGCACCCTGCAGGAATGTAGCAAGTGCTTCGTACAGTCACATTTTCTTGATTGCTTACGATGGACTGGGCTGGATGGGGTAAATTAAAATGTTCTTTCTTTTTCATGTGGAGTAAAAGCATTGGAGGAACTTAACTTGTCTCTGTGTTAAACCTGCAAAGAGGCTGTGACTGAATCATGCTGAGTTCAGGGGCGTAGCCAGCCCTGATCTTTTGGCAGAGCCTGTGGCTGATGCGGGTGGGCTGGCTGAAAAGCAAGTGCTTCCTGAACTTCCTGCTTCTGGTCATGGGACACCATGACACCAGCCACAGAATCTCCCCCAGGGATTCCTGTTCATACCTTGTGGTTGAATTAGAGTCCTGTGTAGTCCTCTTGGCCTGAATGGAACTACTCACATGCTAAAAATTAAGCACATGCATAAATCCTTGCAGGACTGGGTCTAAAGGGTTGGAGCAGTGGAGAATGATCGATATCCATTTTACAGGTAGGGAACTGAGGCATAAAGTAGATTAGGGGATTTGCCAGAGGTCAGACAGAGAATCTGTGGCAAAGCCAGGGATTGAACCCAGGTCCTTTGAGTCCTAGTCCAGTATTTTAAATACAGACCATTCTTTTTCTTGATAACCTTCTCAGTTCCCACTTTGAGGTAGGTACATTTTACAGATGGGTAAATTGAAGCACAGAGTCAATAAGTAACTAGTTCTAGATCACAACTCTATTGAGTGGCAGAGCTAGGAATAGTACCATGGCATCTTGGATCACAGTCAATCTGTTCCAACCACTGTCCCTATACTGTCCCTCCCTAAAGAAGAGAGAAATATGGATGCTATGTACATCTCACATGCATAAATCTCTGGAAACTCCATTTAGGATTAGACATGCATAGATTTGCTGTACTCTCTCCAATTTGTCCACATCCTTTCCAGATGTGGTCTCACCAGTGACGGGAATAATCATTTCCCTCATTCTCCTGGCAATGCTCCTACTAATGCAGCCCAATATGCCATTAGCCTTTTTGGCAACCAGGGCACACTGTTGACTCATATCCAGCTTCTTGTCCACTGTAACCCCCAGGCCCTCTTCTGCAGAACTGCTGCCTAGCCAGTTAGTCCCCAGTCTGTAGCAGTGCATGGGATTCTTCTGTCCTAAGTGCAGGACTCTGCACTTGTCCTTGTTGAACCTCATCAGATTTCTTTTGGCCCAACCCTCTAATTTGTCTAGGTCATTCTGTATCCTATCCCTGCCCTCCAGCATGTCTACCACTGGGTAGATTGGAACTGGGGACGCTGAGGGATTCAGAAATGGGCCAATTTTATACATTTGTTTTTTTCTTACCAAGACAGGTTTTTTGCCAGAGACGGTTTTATTGGGAAAACCTTGTGTGAAAAATGGGTGAATTTCACCCTTCTCGGGGCTCTACTGGCCTGGGACGCATCTATAGGCGTTCACAGCTCCAGATTCAAAAGTTGAGCTGTACAAGCGTTGCCTCCCTCTTCACTTGCAGCTTTAAATGTCTGCAACCTCTTACATGTTTTCAAAACGTTCACAAAATACTGACAGTCCCTTGTGAACACGGGACTCCGGGCAAAGTCGGGATGACTCAGGGTGCAACAGGCCAGAAGCTCTGCTGGTATAAATTGGAATAGCGTCATTGAGGCCCTTCCCTTGATTTCAGTGAAGCTTCGCTGACTTAAATCGACTGGAGATCTGGCTCTGTATTGTTAGTGGTATTACATCAGCGCATGGAGGCCCTAACTGAGATCAGGGCCTAGTTGTGCGAGGAGATGTACATAAATGGAGTAAGAAAGGGTCCCTGCCTCAAAGAGCTAATAATCTAAATAGGTAAAATAGTCAAAGGAAGGTTTATGATCCCCATTTTACAGATCGGGAACTGAGATACAGAGAGATGAGTAGATTTGCCCAAGGTCTGAGATATATGTCCCTGTCGGTTTCCTGATGAGCATAAAAAACTTGAATGACAGAATAGCTCACCCTACCCTCCTCCCCAAAGACCTGGCCCTAATGCCCACTCTCATCTAATGTCGGGTTTGTCTAATATTCCTGTCGCCGTAGTTTTGAGATCAATGGTAGCTCAGCGCCACCTAGAAGATAGTCAGGTCCAAGTTATGCCCGATGAGCCATGGTCACAAGGTACAAGTTCCTAGCAGCCTCATCGCCAAAGCTACCTCCACAGTGGGCACTAATTGACACCATTAGCAACCTCAGGAGAGAAGCTGATTTAAATGAACTCTCTTCTCTAGCCGGTGATCTCCCTGGGTCTGTTGTCAGGGCAGCTTGCATTGCTGGTGGGTGGGCTCTGCCGGTTCAGGAGATACATGGAGGTGATTATTGTTTCATGTTTCACCAGCACTACACTTCCTTATGTGACTGCTTCTCAGATCTGAACCTCCAGCCCTTCTGAGGTCAGGCCTATTGACGTGCCCCTATCATTCCTTTCTCAGCCCCCCTTTAAGGGAGTTTGGATTTAGATACCCTGGATCTGATGGTCTTTCTGATGGCCAGAAGAAAGAGAGGAGAGGATCTTACCATAATAGCAGTAGGAATTTCCTAGCTCTGCGTCTTTGGTTCGAATGCCCTGTGCCCCCCGTCTGTAGAGAATGCCAGGCATCGTCCTCGAGCAGTGTTTCTGTGGCCTGTGGGAAACGAGCAGCTGTCTCAGGTGTTGCCTGAGTGAGAACTGGCTCCGGTTCCAGCCATCCGTGGGGCTGCACGAGTTCGAAGTCCGTGTGTCGTCAGAGCAGATCTCTCTGCGGCACCAGGCAGAGGTTTCAGGTAAGGTTTAAGTTCCCCTGGTGCTTGGGGCAGCCTTGCCTGTCCGCACTAGGGATTTGCGGCTGGTGACCAATGGCTGCCATGGGGCCAATGTCCAAGGTGGTGAAGGCCTCGGTCCAACTCCAGTTAGAGCCTCTCGATGCCAAATGGTGCTAGTCAGCTGGCAGGCTCGAGAGAGAGGCCAGAGCCAAATCTCTTGCACCCTATCATTTGGCACCATGTTGCTCTCACGACTCTGGTTGTCTGTTGGGAGGAGACATGGGATGGAAGCTAGCATTGCCACTGCCTTGTCCTTGTCCCTGTCCCAGTTTTCTACTCACCTGTGTTGGAGTGTGAGCCTCAGATTTTCTTCCTATATTTCGTTCTCTGCTGCCCCCCTCTACTCTTGGGAAACTTCTCTCTCTCCTCAGCATCTGCTCTCTGTCCTCTTCTTTGTGACCATACCAAGGTGACCCATTCATTTCATCCCTTAGTGGTGCCTACCTCCCCAGTAATAAATTCCCTTTGCCGTCTCTTCAAGGCCCCATTGTCTCCTCCTTTTAATTATTCCTGCTGCTTATGCATCAGGCCATTTCCATGTTGTTTGTCATGAACCTCTGTGCGCTCTACCTTCCGTTCCCCACCTCCGGCTTTTCTTACAGTTTGTTTTACACTTGCATAACTGTCAAATCCATTCAGTTTTTTATTACCTGGCGTGTTGTCTCGGCTGCATGGCACTCTTCGCTGAACAACTCAGGGAATATGCACAGCTACAGACTGGGGACCGATGGGCTAGGCAGCAGTTCTGCAGAAAAGGACCTGGGGATTATAGTGCTTAAGAAGCTGGATATGAGTCAGCAGTGTGCCCTGGTTGCCAAGAAGGCTAATAGCATATTGGGCTGCATTAGTAGGAGCATTGCCAGCAGATCGATAGACGTGATTATTTCCCTCTATTCGGCACTGGTGAGGCAGCATTTGGAGTATTGTGTCAGTTTTGGGCCCTCCACTACAAAAAGGATGTGGACAAGTTGGAGAGAGTCCAGCGGAGGGCAACAAAAATGATTAGGGGTCTGGAGCACAAGACGTATGAGGAGAGGCTGAGGGAACTAGTTTCCCCAGGGCATTTCAAAGGAGGTGCCAGCAGGAAAGATTCTGCAGCCCAACGAGGATCCAAAGGCGCCTGCTGCACCTGCACTGAGCAGAGACAGAGACACCAGTCAGAGGTGGGGAAGAAGATGGGCAGAAACTTCTCAGGAGAAAAGAACGAGGAAGGACTGACCGTTAATGAGTGGCCTTGGCGGGTCCAATGCCATTCCGGCAGCCCGTTGCTGAGGGACGTTCTGAATAATCAAATTGTTGGGGTTATCCAGAGGGCACATCACAAGCAGAGAAGGGGTGGCAGAAGCCACGCTGCTCAACCCTGCCTGAGGAGATCACTTCTAACGCTCTGACTACATGCCAAACCAAGGTTGCCAATTAGTGCCAGCTGTGTTTGGACAGCTTCCTAATGGGCACGGAATTGTGACCACAGAGACCTGTTGTAGATGAAATAAATGGGCTAAAGGTGTTAACAAACCCCCGTCACTGTCCAACATTAAACAACGTTAAACGAGGTCCAGGGCTTGGTATACCGAGACCTCAGATCTCAGGAAACGGTGGGGCCATGGTAGTGAAGTGCACTTCAGTAGCTTCTCTGTTCCTCTTTTTGTTCTTTCATTTCCCCCACAAACTCTCCTTCTTTCGGGACCCAGAAAAGGGAGAGAGGGGTTGCCTAACCTGTTTGTCCACCAATTAGACCTAATATCCGACACATCAGTTTTGGCTGGTTAGATTCCAGCTCTGCATCTCCTGTTTTTAACAAGCATAACTTCAACAGTCCTTGAATCATATGCTTGGCCTTTTTGGTTTAGACCAATTCAGCTATTCCCTCTCCCTTTCATACTTCTCCCATCAACGTTTGTTGTTATGGCATTTTTTGAACTTTTACAAACTTTTTACAATGCAGCTCACACTTCGGGTAAATTTGTCGGCCCAATTCTCATAGCAGACCCCTGAAGAAACATCAGACAGTCACTGATGTTAGTCACTGCTAACTTGTGGTTGGGCTCTAATTATTAGCCTAGTGATAGAAAGCTCTGTATCTGCTTGCCAATCCCACGAGCCATCTCGTTTCCATGCAAAGATTCAAACTGGGGGAGCACAGAGGATACCTTTTTCCTGCCCCCAGAACAAAACAGAAACCCACTGCTTCTAGACAGCTCATATCTTCTTTAGTTTGAACTATGAATCATAATGACTAATGCACAATGACAGCCAGTTTTGCCTTGTCGATCTCCTCTGCACAGTATAAACTGAAGCTTATCAGCAGAGGTCATCTTCAAGTCTGGCAAGCCTTCAGTGATTGGAGCTGTCATTAAGGGGAAAAAAATTGCTTTGGTATCATGAGCCGGTTGCTTAGGAGGAACTTTTTGCAGGGTTTTGTTTGGAGACCATGCACATTAAAGTGGAAAACTTTAAATCCATGGAATCAAGGACAAATAAGAGCTCACCGAAAGACGTAAGGTGATCTGCTTGGTTTTTGACATTAGAAATTCAGATCTTGTCCACCCTGGAAAGCTCTGTGGACGACTGGAGAATTGGTAGAATTGTGATATCAGAGGTACCAAGGAAGTTAAACCTGATGAATTGAGAGGGAAATGGGTTTTATGCAGACAGTTAAAGACCCACTGGTATTTTCAGATAACACCTATTTAGCTAAAATACTTGGGGGCGGGGGGGCGGGGGGGAATGCTCTCCCTGCTGAGGAGTTGGTTCCATGCACCTGCAGCTAAGGGCTGAGAAAGGTCCCATGACACATGACTGGCTCATCCAAGAAGTATCCAACAGACAGAGGGAAGGTAACATGTGGCATCCTTGATATTTTGAAGTAGAGAAAAGAACCTCCAGGCCTCATTGGGTGTGGGGGATTCATAGATTCCAAGGGCTGAAGGGACCATTGTGATCATCTTGCCTGACCTCCTGTGTAACACAGGCCGCAGAACTTCCCAAAATAATTCCTAGGGCAGATCTTTTAGAAAAACACCCATCTTGATCTAAAAATTGTGAGTGATGGAGAATCCACCACAACCCTTGGTAAGCAGTTCCAATGATTAATTTCTCTTGCTGTTAAAAATGTATGCTGTATTTCCAGGCTGAAATTGTTTAGCTTCAAATTCCAGCCACTGGATTGTGTTATATCTTTGTCTGCTAGATTGAAGAACCTATTATTAAATATTTGTTCCTCATGTAGATACTGATAGACTGTAATCAAGGAACCCATTAACTTTCTCTTTGTTAAGATAAATAGATTGAGCTCTTTGTATCAATCAATATAAGGCATGTTTTCTAATCTTTTAATCATTCTTGGGGCTCTTCTCTTCTCCAATTTATCCACACTTTTTTTGAACTGTGGCTACCAGAACTGGACACAGGATTCCAGCTGTGGTCACATCAATGCCAAATACAGAGGTAAAATAACCTCCCTTTTCCTACTTGAGATTCCCCTGTTTATGCATCGTAGGATGGCATTAGCTCTTTTGGCCACAGCATCGCACTGGAAGCTAGTGTTCAGCTTATTATCACACTCCCAAACCTTTTCCAGAGTCACCACTTCCCAGGATAGATGGAGCCCATAAAGATGGCCTGCATTTTTTTTGTTTTGTTCCTAAATGTTTACATTTGTTTGCAATTAGCTTTATTAAAATACATGTGGTTTTCTTGTGCCCAGTTTCCCTAGCGATCCAGATTGCTCTGCATCAGTTACGTCGTCTCTTGGTTATTTGCCATTCCCCCAGTTTCTATGTCACCTGGATAGGGATACTCAGCAGCACATCACAGGAGACATTGGAACATCAGAGGAACAAACCCAAAGGGGCAGCAAGGATGGAGCAGAGTTGACCATTGCCCCCCTTAACCCAGAAGGGCCTGGATCCTATTGGCTCCAAAGTCACAGAGCATTGATGGTGACGTTGAGCAAATGCCCTCCCCTGCAGTAACAGTGACCCAGGGGGCTTTGTGCGCTGGTAACTGTCCAATAGCTGAATTGTGGAGGGTGAAATTCACCTCTGTGCAGTGGAGCCCAAGTGAGTCTTAAGTGGTCTTGTGCCGGCGCAGGGGGGAATATCACCTGGGTAGGACAAGTAGCGTGCCAATAGCCTACAGCTGCTGTGGAAATAAGCTGAGAGAGAGAAAACAACAGGGACATACAAGGGATGGAGGGGGCACAACAACGGCCTTGTGAAACCGGGGCAATGGGTCGGCTCCCCAAAGCACCGGGTTCTGGGCATTTACTGTTCGTTTTGAGTACGCAGGTGCAACCTCAGTGTCTCAGGATTTTTGGTGCCTCTCAAACTGGGTGGGAAGCTGGTGACTCTTTCAGAGGGTTTCTATGACTAGCGTGGATTTCCCTCAGGCTCGCTGACATTAAGGCCTGGCGTATACTCTGGCATACCCCTGATTTAGCCACAGGAGTCCAGCAAAGGGTGCAAACAATTGTTGATTCCTGTGCATGGACAAGAGGAAGCAGGGTTTGTATTGCTCTTGCTCTTGTCTGTGTTTAGGGGGGGATGCTGGTGTAGCTACCGGGATTGCAAGGCCACTGATGGGTGAACTGGGGCTATCTCTGAGTGTAGCTGTCAAGCACTGGAGGGATCTCTCCACATTTCACAACGTCCCCAGAAGTTCTTCTTCTCAGAGAGAGGCAGAGGCACATTCAGAGGGCACAGTAAGGGAAGAGGAGAAAGAAAACGCACACACTCACCCTGAGAGAGAGACAGAAGACCGCTGCTTGCAGGGAGACTTGGACACACTCACACACTCCCAGCTAAACAATCAGTGTTTGCAGCTCTTCTGGTCCTGAGGGGCTGATCCATATTTTATAGCCTGTTTCCTCAGCCGATGGTTCAGGATGCAAACAAACAAAACCCCACCGCTTTCCTGCTCTCTCTCCCTGTCGGAGCGTGGGCTGGGCTGGGTGGGAGACCAGGCCGATGGGACAGTTCTGCTGACAACGAGTCAGCTGGCATTCAAGGGAAACATGTCCTTTCTGAAGACAGGCTCATGTGGCATGGCTTCTTCCTGGCGGTCCCAGGTGGGTCGTTGTCTGCTCCAATATTCTCTCCTGCTCTCTCTGGCCGCCTCCATTTCATTTCCCCAGGCTGAGTGCTTGTTATTGCAATATTGGAAGGTGCTGGCACAGGCCCATTTGTCTGTGGGGTTGGTGAGGAAGCCCAAGCTCGTATCTGTAGGGAATCACATTGATTTCCTTAGGTGCTCATTGCATTGAGTTATGACTGGTCTTGCAGAGGGAACTTTCACACTCCACATTCGGTGCACAGACCTGGCTGTAATACAGTTTGGGAGCAGGTGTATCGTGGTTTAAATGCTTGATAGCTTCTCAGGGCAGTTGAATCAAGCAGGTAATTTTCTCTCCCTTGCATTTTGACTCCCATATGGTTACAGAAGAATCCACAAGCTCCAAATAAGTGACTTACCTTATAAATCCTCTTTTTCCCGCTGGAGTACGCAGGTTTCAATACCACTGTTGCTTCAACGAAAGCTTTGACTAAAACAGGGCTTGTATGCCTCCCTTTGACTGGATCGACTCACTTGTTGTCCCTCCAAAATCAGCAGATATGCTTCCTTCAGCGTAATTTGCCTCAGCCCTACAAGGGGCGCTGGGTGTGGTGTATACGAGGGTGAATGGGCGCGTTGTGCTTCGCATTAAAGCAACATGAGGGCTTTGTATTTCGCAGGTCAGTTATTTTTATGTAGGCTTCCCCTAATACAGCAATGAGAGACGGCTGGGTCTTGCAAGGTGCTGCTTCCTGCCAACCAGATCCCATCTTCCAATGTGGAGGTTGACCGTTGATCTCTTCTGCCACATCCTTATATGACAATGAGAGCGACTCCACACAAATCAGTCGGTCTGTCGTAGAGTTTTATACTGCTGCCCATCACTATAGTCTCTGGGCAGCTTCCATATAAAACAGGTTAACAAGAGCGACCCTAATGGACTCCATGAAGACCTTGGCCCTTCCCTCTTTGGAGGTTATATAAAGCTCTGCTTTGGTAGGATATCCCAACCAGAACTGCAGCATGCATATGTGCAAGGCCTGTAACCTGTTTACTTTTCTTCTCTTTCACCTGGTGTATTTTGCTTTGTCCCTGGGGATCGACCTGCAGCTTTGTGTTGAGAGTGGAAAAACTGGCCACTGCAGTGTTTGGTTTAGACTGATGACATGTTGTGAGTAGAGCTGGGTGAAAAATGGATATTTTAGTTCAGTGTTTCTCAACCTTTTAGGTAGCAAGTACCCCCTAACTTCTGAAAATCGTAATAAGTACCCAACACTCTGAGAAATACGATACCCTGGACGACTGTATTTCTCGTAAAGCAGGAGAGTTCTGAGTTCTGCAGTGCTGTGTGGCTGTGGCAGGTCACAAAACCCCTGCTGTTTCTCCTCTCCTTCCTTCCTCCATATAGGAGCAAAGGTCAACGTCAGCCAGTCACTATGGCCTGATGGCGGGGTCACGTGGTGTTGTTCTCTTCACACAGGTGGATAGCAGCGCTCCCCATGGTTGTCCCTAGAGGAGTGTGGGTTTGGGGCAAATCACACTGTGTGGGCCTCCTCCTTCCCAGTTGGGAGCTGGGACTGGGTGGGAAGCAGTCGGCTGCCACCTGGATTCCCCAGAAGTCAGTGGCTGCCACTTGTCTACCTTCAGTGGTTTTTTCGCCGCGTACCCCCTGCCTGTATCTTGTGTACCCCAAAGGGTACGCAATCACTGTCCTGGTTCAGAAACTATGTTTTAGTTCATTTGGCAATTTCACAATTACTAAAACAAAATCATTTTGGGTTGGAATGAACAAGAATTTAAAAAAAAGCCTCAGTCAAATTGAAAATGTGAAAAAAAAATTGCATTTCAGGTCAAACAAAATGTTTTGTTCTGACAAAATCAAAATGTTTCTTTTAGATTTTGAACTTTTTACTTTAAAAAAAAAAAATAAAGGAAATTTTGAACCAAAAAGTAACTTCAAACCAAAAAAATTAAAATATTTTCTTTTGAAAACGTTGAAACTGGCTGTTTTGAATTGGTTTTGGTCTTTTATTTTCAAAATGCAAAATTTGTCGAAATCTACACGTATTTGTAAAAAAAACCGTAACACTGAATCTGAATTTTTTTTCGAAAAGAAAAGTTGTGTGAAATTTCCCCCCCAGCTTTAGTTGTGAGGTCAGTGAGCAGCAATGTAGAGGAGAATGAACTTTTCCTACCTTTTAATGTAAAACGTGCCCCTCCTCCCACCGTACCAGCTTCCACCATTGCTAATCATTATATTGTTGTTCGTAGTATTTATTGTATCATGTCAGTACAGTGATTTTCATATATCAACCAATTAATCCGGAGTAGAACTCTTGTAGTATATAGCAATACGTAAGTACTATTGCTATTGTCAGTTATTATTGTACTCAATATGCCGATCAGCAAACTGAGCGCAAGAGTTGGGAACCCAAAAGTCCTGACTTTCAATTACCCTGTCCTTGAGCCACTAGATTCGCCATCTCCTCCACTGGAGTAAACAAAATCAACTGCTAGGTGGCCCTTTAAATGCAACACTTTAATGGGATCAATTCAATGGATCCCGTTGTGACTGTCTCGGGTCATTCCTGTGATTGAGCTCATCCGCCCCGTGTGAAATGTATACTTCGAAAGCACCTCTTGCCATGGATCCCTGGGCACTGGGTGCTCTCAGGTGGATGGCCTTTGAATCATAGACGTTGGAAACGGAGGTATCGTAGTATAGTCACTGAGAGCTAGATTCATGTCTAACGGTCACTCTAGGTGCCTGAATCCAACATGTAGACACTACTGGCACCCACAATCCCCTCTCTCCCCCCACTCAGCTGCTGCCTCCCTGGAGGCGCCTAAATTCCCTAGGCACCTACATTTCCACTGTGAATGTCTCTGAGGTGCATAAATTTCAGCAGCTGAGCGTGCACCCGGCAACCCACCCAGCAGCTTGGTGCCTAACTCACAGTGGGATTCATGAACGAGACGTTCCCCTGCCTAGGTAGCCTTCGGGTCCTGATCTGGTAGGCGTGCTCTAAGCATAGAAGAGGGGGGATGAGAGGAAGAGCAGGGGATGGTCCCCTGGATAAATTTTAGCCCAGTTCAGTGGTTAGGGCACTTTCCTGGGAGGTACAAGTTCAAATCCTTTCACCACATCAGCAAAAGGGGGAATTGAACCTGGGTCTTCCACATCCAGGGGCATGCTCTAACTGTACTAAGGCTTCTGAAGGCAGTTGCCTACTGCTAACTCTGCCCATGCAGTGTGCAGGCAGCCTGGGCACCTAGTTCAAGGCTGTGAATTTCACTAGGCAGCTCGGTTCATAAAAGTTATTCACTGCAATGGTGAGTGCGTGCAGCCCGTTGGCCCCCTTGCTGAAGTTAACTCCGAGTGAGCATCAGTAGATGTGAGCCCATCAATAGATGTGAGCCATTGCTTATAGGGGTCTGCTGACTAGCCAGTAGATGTGAGAGTACAGTCTAGTGGTTAAAAGTGGAGTCAGAGCTCTCATTTTGTTCCCTGCTTCACCATTTGCTGTGTGATCTTGGGCAAGTCATTTGGGCCAAAATGTTTGGACTTTGGTGCCCAAAGTTGGACATCTAATTCGTTTTAAGCATTTAAATAAGTGGCTTGGTTTCCAGAAAGGGAAGGGGAGGGGCTGGTAGTTGCAGGTGTTCAGCACCTCTCAATATAGGCCTCCTATTTAGGTAGCTAAATATGCATTTAGATGTCTAACTTTAGACACCTAAGTTTGAAACATTTGACTTCACTCTTCCAATGCCTCAATTTCTTCATCTGTAAAATGGGGATAATGTTTCCCAACGTGGCCTCTGCAACTTTGTGTCTGGTTAATTCTGGTCAAATGCTTCAGGATCTCTTGATGGAAGATGTTATGGAAGGTCAGAGTATAATTGTGATGTCCTCTGAGACTTTCTACAAAGCCATTGTTGGTCATCAATGTAATAAAGAGAGCCCAAGGAAAGCTAAAGAAATGATGATCATATTTCCTCTCTCCCTCTTCTTTGAAAGGGCAAGTGAAGTGACTGATAGTGGGCTAATGAAAAAGAGTCATCAGGACATCTTTACAAGTGCAAAGCATTTAGGGAGATCTGAAAGTGACCGTGGGAACAAAACCAATCTGGCCTGTGGGAATATTAAGCTATTATTTGCAGTCTGTTTGAACAGTGAAATTAGTGATCTCTTCCATTGTCAGGTTTCCAGTACATGAAACATTGTATCTTTCCCTTGTATAATCATGGACCTGGCTTTTTCAGTGCTTCACCACTGCTAGCGGGGGGGTTAGACCAAAGAGATACATCAATGTTCATCCTATTTCCATTACAAAGCATTTAGCATTGGTTGAAGATTCCTGCCCCAGTGAATGTGCATGTACCGGGTGCCTCATACAGCTGAGTTATTTGCTCTTGGATTATTCATTTTTATCCATTAGACTACTTTAGTTTCAAGATTTGCGGGGAGGGAGAAGTCAGCCAGCTACCTCAGTGGTAATCTAAGTATTGATATCGAGAAATATTTAGGACAGATGAGCTCTAACCACAAAAAATGGAATCTGGTTAAGCTTCCACACACCCCATGATCTGTGGGTGTTCAAGTTATGGAGGCTGGTTTAGTCACTGTTGCCAAAAAAAAAAAAAAAAAAAAAGGCAAATATCGTTCTGGGATGTATTAGTAATGTATTGTTGTGAGCAAGACATGAGAAGTAATTCTTCCTCTCTGCTGCACGCTGATCAGGCCTCAGCTGGAGTAGTGTGTCCAGTTCTGGGCACCACATTTTAGGAAAGATGTGGACATCTGTCCTATCACAGCCTTATATACTCAGCCCTTCTTCCAACATATGGCTCACGTTAGTCTGTAAATATCAAATCCCATGGAAAATTGAGTGTTGGGTACTTATTAACATTTTCAGAAGTTAGGGGGCACTTGCTACTTAAAAGGTTGAGAAACACTGGTCTAGAACACACGACTTATAAAGAAAGATTGAATAATTGGGTTTATTTAGTCTGGAGAAGAGAAGACTGAGGGGGGGACATAACAGTTTTTTAAGTACATAAAAGGCTGTTACAAGGAGGCAGGATAAAAATTGTTCTCGTTAACCTCTGAGGGTAGGACAAGAAGCAATGGGCTTAAACTGCAGCCAGGACGGCTTAAATTGGACATTAGGAAAAACTTCCTAACTGTCAGGGCAGTTAAGCACTGGAATAAATTGCCTAGGAAGGTTGTTCTCCATCACTGGAGATTTTTAAGAGCAGGTTAGACAAACACCTGTCAGAGATGGTTGAGATAATGGTTGGTCCTGCCTGAATGCAGGGAACTGGACTAGATGCCTTCTTGAGTTTTTTCCAGTCTTACCATTCTATGATTTTAAGATGGGAGCAACTGCAAAAATGGGGAATTGTGCTTGCAAAAGGAACAAAGGCATGATGTGATATCGCCCCATGGGTTACAATAATGGGCATCCCACCTTACGGATTCCACCATTGATTGACTCTGGAGCCTGGCCTCCGACATCTTGTCTCGCTGCTTCACAGTGGACATCACCCCTTGGACTCTTTCAATGTGATGCTGGGGTGGATTATCCACAATGGAACAGTAAAAATGGCTGATGGGGCTGGGGACAGACTGTGGAGTCAAGAGTCTTCAGTCACGTGGGAGGGAGTCTGTAGAAAGCTATTTTTCTCTTTAGGGGAGCGATGCAATTCACTTTGGTATCTGGGAGAGGTGCATGGCTGATTTCTGCAGCAGATGTGCAGGGGTCAGAATACTGATCACAGCACCCTTCCCCCGTCTCACGTCAAGACCAGAACCACTGACACTGGAATCACAATAATGAGCACCAGTGCTACAGCCGCTGTCAGAGGGAGCATACATCTCGCAAGTACATTGCCTTCCTAAATATTGTCTATTTTGAAATATAGACTGAGGAGGATGAAGGGGAAGAGGGGGAGGAAAGGGGCAGGAGAACATTGCTACGGCCACCAGTCCTCATGCTTCAGGGCATAAACTGAGCAGTGATCACCGTAAAGGGGCAGGAGGCAATTTCTCCCCAGATCATTAATGTAGGTACATGGTGAGGATTTTACATCTTCCCTTGAAGCATCTGGCATTGGCCATTGTTAGAGACAGGAACAAACTAGATGGGCATTGGTTTATTCTGGTAGGGTAAATCCTGTCCTTTTCAACAGGAAGAGTGTGTGGGAGGGGTGAAAACACAAAGGAGTTACAAACCAGGGGAGAGGATTCCAAATGTCCCCAGAGAGGAGGAGGAGGAGGAGGAGAAAGAGAAGGAGAAAGCTGCAGAAACTCCTTTGTGACGGAAGCAGCGCTTTTGCCAGTCACGAACGGGCACCGCCTCCCACAGATCATCTGCTGCACTTGTGGGATCTGCCTGCATCTCGCTACCTAACACAGAAAACTAAAACACCTGGCACAGATTAGCATGGGGGCGACAGAGTGTTAGATGCCAGGATGGATACATTTGATTGAGATGTGAGCTCCTTCCTTTTCTATCTATGTTTTTTTTTGTTCAGGGTTTTGCTGTGGGCTCCTGTTGTATTTGTTTTAAATACAAGTCTTACAGGAGCGCCTGGTCTGTTGCAAGGGATCAGGGTACATTGTTAGACACCGCCAAACATCAGCCCCGATCCTCCCTTGAGAACCCCCGACATACCCTGAAATCAGTGGGGCTCTGCCTGGGCATAGGGGTTTGCCCGTGTGATGCTCAGTGCAGGATGGGAGCAATAAATGTAGACATTGTCCCTGCCTCACAGTCTTTCTCTTCTCCTTTCCACCTGCACCCTTGAATGAAACAGGAGAGCTCAGGTTTAGGAACAAGAACGTGCTGGCTGCAACCTCAGACATCTGTTCATATGCTAATTTTCCTCCCCTTCTCCCCGCCACGTGCTGAGAACCATGTATATTCTTTGTGTCTCTTCTTCCCTGCAGGTCAACGGACTACGGCACGACCTATGAAAAGCTAAATGACAAAGTGGGCCTGAAGACTGTGCTGAGCTACCTTTACGTCAGTCCTACTAACAAGAGGAAGGTAAGGGAGAACTATTGATCTGGTAGCCATAGAAACAAAACGACCAGGCTCTCTTCATTCTTCACTGAATTCTGATCCTAAGTAAAATCCAGCGATAAATCATCAGGAGCTCCAGGATGTGAATTGGGTCTAATGTTCACTAGTGTAACTCCATGAAGTTCCAATGGAATTACTCTTGATTTACACAGGCGTAATACACATCACAATCAAGCCCTTAACCTCCTGCAGAAAGAGGCCTGGTCTACACTTGCTGCAAAATTCGGTGGCAGACGACGGGAAATACGCAAGCTGCGTAGAGTAGAGTAGCTCGCATATCTCCCGCTGACTTCCTAAATTCTAATTAGCACGGCGTTCCCACTACGACCTCGCCGCCCTCCCATCGCCTCAGCGTTAATCTTTTTCCGGGGGTGGATTTATTCAGTCAACTTCCGGATCGATTGAATGGGTCTCCACCTCCGCTCAATCGATCCCGAAGAAACGCTCCTGCGGTGCCGAATTTGCTGCTGCGAGTGAAGACGTACCCAGAGTCTTGTCTGCTCTTGGAGAAATGAGGGAGATAAATGGACTTGTTTCTGACTGTTTGGCCTCCAAATAAGCTGAATTCACACAAATGTTTGGGAGACCCTTGCCTTTGCTGATTTTGACTCACACACCTCTGCTTGCCTTATTATTATCAGCCACTTATTATTGGAAACACTAGCTAAGAGACACCTTGCATTCGATGCTGCTTCCTTTTCTGGCTTCCTTCCTTCAGCAAGGGAGTTGGAGGAAAAGATGTAACTGACACCTGTAGTTGGTCACATCACAGAAGGGGGCTGACAGGAGAATGTGCGTGCGTGTGGAGCTGTGGGCAGGGACCCAAGTTTTGAGTGGAACTCGTAGGAGAGGACGTGATGTCATAGCTTTCAAGCCCTCTGCTCACTCTTCCTACGTGATGCAATTCGAGCTGCAGCTGACTCACAGACGCTGCATGACTACTTAGTGCTTTATGATTTGAAGTCGTCATTTTGTTGGCTCAAGGAACTGGCAGAGCCCTGGCACTTTAAGCTGCTCCCAGAAGTCAGAGCAAGATTGCTCTAGCTAAAAGCTTGTCGTGCTGCATGTTAGGCAGGCTTGGAGACTATTACATCTGATCATTTTCAAACTGCCTGTCTCATGTCTCCCTCAATAGCTTTCAGGAGTTGTATTTTGCTATTATGATTATTACTGTTGTTTTTCCGTTACTGGTCAGGCCACAGAGGTTTCAGGACTGATGTTTATTTCTCTGTCTGGAATCTTATGGCAGGCACATTTCTATCACAATCAGCCAGAACTACAGTATCTCTATGTATATGTCAGTTTTTATTTTTTTCCAATGCAGAGGTTGAATTCTCGTGAAAATCATCTTCACCCAGTCAATTTTCTGAGTGAAATGGAATGAAGTTGCTTGCGTTTTACTGTATAGATTGTATCACCTCTTGCCCCTATCAGGTCCCATCTGTTGTCCGTGGAGGAGTCGTTTTCAAGAGTCCAAAGAACAAGTTAGAAAAATGACAACTGGCCTCATTAAGAGACTTAATTCAACTGAGTGTAATTGAAGCCACACAAGGATCTGATAAGGTTGATTCAAAACTGGTTGGTGAGATCTAGTGCACGACCTAGGAGATAGTCTGTTGGTATTGGGTGAAATTCTCTGGACTCTGCTGTACAACAGCTCAGATTAGATGATCATAGTGATCTCTTCCGGCCTTAAAAATCGATGGCTTTATGATGCAAGCTGAAGAGCTGATTCCAGGTCATTGTGTTTCCAAAACAACTTTGCCCATCCAAGGTCTGAAGCAAGATATTAGGCTACAAATACAGTAGACTTTGCTTATTAGCAACCACTTGTTTCAAGCAAAACGTTGCCTTTGTCTGGCAGTATCCAGAAAGCTTTGTTGGCAGGTGCATGCATGCAGGTACTGGTGCGGAGCAACGGTACTTTGTAATTGTAGAAGCTGAGCTATTGTTTATTAAGTTTAATCTTGATACGGGGCTGAAAAATGAAATTAAAAAAGGCACAGAACCTGCCATAATTGTTACACTGTAGCAAGCAGAGCAAATTTAGATCTCACCGTGCTGTGCTCTACGGACCTACAGTCGATGTTCTGCCTGTGTGACACAGAGTCGGGCAGCACATAATTTTACGATGGTGTTTATATATAAAAAAGCCATTCTTGCCTTCACATTGCTGTTTGCAGCCCCCGGTTGCGCTCATCTCGTGACCCTGTGAAATGTTACCGCTATTCTTAATGCTTCAAATGATGGATCGTGAGACAACAAACTTCTCAGCTAGTCACCTTTGCTTAGGTAGGGCCTTCAGAGCCCCAACTTTGTCAGCAAGAGACGGTCCATGTATTTGGAAGCCATGACCCTCACCAGAAGTACTCGGCTGCACAGATTCAATCAGGTAGGACTTCTCTTCTGATAAAGTTGCTAACAGGTGGCATGCCTGTTGCCAATATCCATTTCCCATTAACATCAAAGTCCATGGGACAGGATCAGTGGCTGGCAAAATGTTGCTATTAAGCAGAAGTTCTTAGTATTGGGATTGCTGTTAAGCCGAATCTACAGTATTACATCATCAGCGTTATCTCATTGGCTAATCATAGGCTTGGGACACAACACGGTTTCCTAACAACTTCTGAAAACCTTCTGGCTTTACAGTTTAGTCCTCTCTTGGGTGACAGGTATACCCCAGCATCCAGCATGTATGCCCCCTCCCCCATTGCCGCTTCAGTTGTAGATGGATTTTTTTCTTCTTTGTATCCTGTCCTAAATTATTGTGCACTGTTGCTGCTCACTGTTAAACAACTGCCTTATGTCAGTCCCCAGTTGGCTCCACATCAGCGGAAGGCAAAATGATTTCTATGTACAGAACTTGTAGAGTGCTCTGAGAATCTCGCTTGCGCTGTTAGATTATCTTGGATTTGTCATTTCCCAGGATCAGACCTACAATCGTCACCGTGAACCACTCTCTCCTTTGTGTTGTCGAAGGAGATAGACTGAGGAATGCACATTACCGAGAGGAGACCCAAGTACTTAGACTGTAAACTCTTCTGGGCAGGGAGCATTTTTTTGTTAAATGTTCATATGGTACCTAGCGCAATGGGGAACTTGTCCCTGACTAGGGCCCCTCGGCGCTACGGCAATATGAGTAATAACGCATCATACTAAAGCACTAGGTGAATAAATCACACACTTGAGGAGCAGGGTCTAGAACCTTTGTATTTTACCTCTGAAACACACCTTAACCATCTGAGCTACAGGCAATGACTTCCCACGTGCATTAGAAGTAAATATATCCTCTTTGTTTACCTGTCACAAGAGGGCAACATCATCTCTCTCTCTCTCTCACCATTCCCAGGTGAGACATTTTTCCAGTGTGTATCAGTTTCTCCCTGAGTTTGAACCTCCAAAGTTGCTGGTCGGACTGAGAGATGCTCACAGTTTCTGTTGACTATTGATTCATTTGCACACTGTTGCTAACACTGTCTGCTCATTAGTCCTGAGAGGATTAACAGTTACTTGGAGGAGGAGAAAAGTGCTACATGCATCCAGTCCTAATTGATTTACTAGTGAGAAGGATAATTACTTCTCCGCTACCCTGCAGAACTACAGTGGGAATTACTTGCCAGATTCCTTTTGAAGCCTTAAAATACTTCTGTTCAACTGTTAAATAAGAATTATGCATTCAGCTGAATGCCAGGTACGTCCACATCATTTACCTGAATCGGCAACGTATCCCGGGACTCAACTAAAGTACAAGGCAAGAGGATTCAAACACCCTCGCTCCCCGCCCCTTGTTTTTAAAGCACAGCTCGTCCCCGGTTTTAGGGAGCATTGTGGCAAGTTTTTGGATTCCATTGCATTGTTCCATAGTGTGTTGAGCTCTTATGCTGACAGGTCCTTAGGAGGCACTGGTCTCCAACATCAGGCTGTCCCCTATCTCCCACAGGCATGATTCATATTAGCAATGCTTTGCAACGACATGGCACCTTTCAACCTCCAAGAGCTTTACATACAATAATGAATTATGCTATCTATCCGTCCGTCCATCCATCCGTCCATCCATCCAGGACTGGTTGCCTTTTATTTAAAGGCATTCTTTAGTTAAACACAAGTTATTGGGCTCAATACGGGGGTAACTGGATGAAATTCTCTGGCCTGTGTTATACAGGCAGTCAGACTAGATGGAGCAATGGTCTTTCCTGGCCTCAAAAAGCTATGAATCTATTTTAGAATTTTATCCTGCTACCCATCACCATGCGCCTTCCGCATAAAACCAGTGGCAAAGTCCCTAATGAACTTCATGGGTTATTTGGCTCTTCTCCCATTTAGGGGTAAAAAGTCTGCTTGGGGTAGGAAGTTTGGTTTTATTTTTTATTATTTATATATATCATTATGTATTTAATATATACATGTTAAGTTCCTTTGTTTAGGTTGATTAGCGGCTTTCAGTTCATTGGGTTTTTGGGGTAGAGAGGAGTGCCAATGTTGCAAGTGTCAGTCTTGTGCTGGAAGGGCTTTTTATGAAGAGGAAGGATTTTCTAAAGACAGTCAGACTCTGGATTTGCCTCTTGTCCTTTGGAAGTTCGTACCATAGGGGGATCCTTGAGCAAGAATGCTTTGTCTCCAGCTCTCACCCGCTTTGCCCTGGGCTTTGTGATCTGCATTGTCCCAAGGTGTCCTAAAAACATTTTGCTCTAAAACTGGTTGTACAACTGTGAATATTTTTCACCAAAAAAAGGTGAGGTGTATAGAAATTTCAAATTGTCAGCTAGTTGCAGTCAAATCTGCTTTGCAACCCTGTAGCTTTTTCATCAAACAGCCAATGCTAGCAGGAGCTAGTGTGGGTAGGAAAAATGATCAAGCTGTTATGTATCTTACAACTCTTGAGTTCTATTCCTGACTCTGTCATTAACTCAGAATATAGCAACTAACTGGCTAGTAGCCCTTGACTCAGAATATGAAAAATAATTCCCAGTCTCACTGTGAATTAGGACTTGATTTCTCTTCGTCGGTTTTCCTCATCTGTAAAGCAGTGAATGGTGATCCTTACTGTACTTAATTTACAGGGGGAGTGTGGGAATTAACTAACTGTTTCATAACTGTTTAAAAACTCCAATTTTGCCACTCTCCAGCAATTGCTGTACCAGGGTGTGTTTCTAAGTAGAGAAGGATACTCTATATTCATTTGTCTGTTGTTCATCTCTAAATGGTGCCCTTTCTAATTATACCTGTCTTATATCATAGATGCATAAACTTAGGCAAAGAGAGGTTAATTGACTTTCCCAAGGACCCAGATCTGCTGCCACCTTAGAGCATTGTCTACTGTACACTTACCTGAGTGTCTGATCTTGGGTAAATCACTTCCTCTCTCAGTATCTCGATTTTTCCAAGATGTAAAACTGGGACGGTCTTGTTTTGCAGACTGGTAAACTAAGGCACCAGAGAGGTTAAGTGACTTGCCCAAGTCTACACATTTTTCAGTGTCAGTCAGGTTAGAATCCATGAGTCCTCTGCTCTATCGACTAGACCACAGTGCTGCTATGCCTGGTACTTCAAAGCAGTGGGATGTGGCGGTGAGTTTGGGGACGCTTTCTAGAAACTGAAATGGATTTTTGGAAAATACACACTACAGTTGCTTAGCGGTATCAGAGAAGGGCCAAAAGCATTCCTGAGGGCATGTGTTGAATAATACCAGCGCACAGAGCTAATGATTTGAGCACAGGACTGGAAGCCAGGAGTTACTCAATTCTAATCCCACCTTGAGCAATGGCTCTCCCTTTGCCTCACCTATGAAGTGGGAATACTGCTACTTGCTTAGAGAGGAGTTCTGAGGACTGATTAATTAATGTTTCCATAGTGAGGAGCCAAAGTGCCTGTTGCTGTGAGATTTCCACCCCCATTAAGAGGCTGTAATCAGCAGCGTGTGGATACCTTCTTCACTCCAGTACGTACACCCACCCAGTTATTTGCATGAGAGCCCGCAATAGGGAGCATCTGGCTCAGCCTCCATTACATAAACGTTGAAATGAGCCTTATGACTCTGTGATAAACTTCAGAGAGAAAAACATCTCATAGATGCCTTTGCTGCCGATGAATACAATTCAAAGGGGAAACAGGCTAGCACTGTGAAAAAGCAAAGGTTTTACAGATAGGGATATCGCAAAAGGCTGCTGTGTTCTCTGCAGATATTCTCTGATGAGCAACAGGAATGCCAGTTCCCTGTTAATCTTTTTTATGGTGGATTCTGGGCTGTAGTTACATGTTGTTATAGGCTGATACTTACCGCAGTGTGGGAACAGGGTTGCATTTGTTTGCTCTTTCTAATGCAGTGCACAAGGGGCGGCTGGGGGGGGGATGTCAGCTGTGTTACAAATCTTGACACTGCTGTGTCTGAGCCAGACACTGAGGCTAACCTTTAGCTGGAGTAAACCGGAATAGCTCTATTGACGTCAGTGGAGTTCCATCAGTTTACAACAGCGGCTCTTTTATGTGAATGGATGTGTGTGTCAGAATCAAGAGCTGGCGTGCAGGGGTTTGTGGCTAGGGTAGTGGTTGGGAGGTAGAAATGCATGAGCTGTGGTGTGTGGTGGGGGCAGCAGAATGAATTGGTCTGTGTTGGGGGCAGAATCGTTGTGGAGTTTAGAATTCAATGACCTGTTTCCAAATAAAAATTCTACTTGTGGTTTGTGGGGTGGTTTTTTTTTAACCAGGCATTTTTGACAGCTTGCAGGGGTTTTCCTTGTATGGGCATCTATAGCGAGTGCTAGCAAGTCTTGTAAGGCTGAGTATTGAGAAGCATTTATGTGTAAGCGGGAACCTGCACAGAAAGGAATGGAGGGGTTCAAACTCTGTTATATGGATGGGCGTAGGAGGAAGGATGGACGATAAGGAACATTGTCAACAACTTGCTTGGGTTGTAGCTAGTGAATCCCCAGGGGCTATGTGGGAATTTAACCCCAATGGATGTCCTTACTGATTGGCACTGGAACGATCATTCAGCTCTTGACTTTTGCCTTTCCTGGTGAAAGAAGTGCATCAGAGGAATTCCTCATTGTGATGCATTATGGGAGATCTAGTCTGTCCAGAAAACCCAGCACACAGGGCAGAGACAGAGTGGGAGCCTCAGGTACCTGAACTACAACTCCCATAAGGTGTCCTGGCTCCATTTTTAATAACGTTTTGGTTTTCATGTGCTCATTTTTTCAACCGAATCAGAACATTTCCCATGGAAAGTGGACAGTTCTTGTGAGAGATTTCACGTAGTTGAAAACCCAGTTTTCCACTGAAAAAGTTTAGATGGAAAATTATCCACCAGCCCTGACTCAGGGGACTTCAGTCTAGGTTGGATAGGGGGACAAATGAAGAAGTGAAAAACAAACACACCATAGATAGTGGTCAGATGAGAAGCAAATACACCTGATTACGCAGGGCTATTTAATATTCCACTGCACCCTACCAAAGGGGGGGTGATGATCCTAGTGTTCTTGCTGGATTCCACTTTTAGGTAACTATGTTCTGTCTCCCTGAATGCTCCTTGCAATTTCAATTTGACTCAGTTTTCTTCTTCAGTACTTGTCTGAAATTGTTGCATAGTGTTGCTCTAGGATTTAAGTGGCACATCGGCCTGGGACAGGCACTCTGTGACCAGGGGAATTTCACCTGCAGAAATTATTCAGTTACGATGATCAAAATGAGGGTTGTCTGAAAGTGATCCTTATGACAGAACTCCAGTGTGAGAGATAGTATTGATACTAAGCCTGTCTAGCAAAGTAACTGAAGTGTATTAAAAACAACCCACAACAAAAAACTAACAGATTAAATAAATGGAAACACATGGGATTAAAACAACAACGACACCCCATATAAAACATGAAGAGAATCGCTGTGTCATGCTGAAGGCCTTGGGAAATAGTTATTCAGCCTAGTTCCCTGGTGGTTATCAAGTTAAGATGGAAGAGCATTCAACGGCACTGTGGCAGTCGAGGAAGAGATAACATCACTCCTCCTCTGACAGGCCTATCCTGTCAGACCCCAAAATGTTCACTTGAATTTAGGAAGACAGAAGCCCAGAAAGTTATCACTGGCTAAAAGCCCCTAGGCTATTTATTTATTATTTTTAGCCATCACTGAAATGCAACCATCTTGGGTGGAATAAGATAACTTTTTAACAGCTAGCACACAGCAACGCTGAACACAGCAGTTTAGGGTAATAAATTAAGCAGACTACTTGTATGTGTATGTGGTGAAAACTTCAGAAAGAAATTTTGGGAGGTGGAGTATATAGGTACACAACTGGGATTTGTCCAGGATTTTGGGGTTAACAACCCTTCTCTTTCAGCCGTAGCAGGAGATCTTAAATGACTGTGAGTTTTATCATTTCTTACATTTTTACATTGTTAGCTCTTTGGATAGGCACCATCTTTCTGTTTGTGTATGTACAGCGCCTAGCATAATGGGGTTCCTGATCGCTGAACGGCGCATCTAGGTGCAACTGCAATACAAATAATCACGAATAACATCACACTCTTGCTTCTGAATCTTGGCTTTTCCCCTCACTCTGTTCCCAATGGAAATTCCATGGGCTGCCTTATTTCCCCCCAGCGTCCTAGCTGGCTAATAGGATACCAAGACAGCGGTTCCAAATGTGCGCTTTGTGGTCACTAACCCAGCCCAAGGTGTGCTGCCGCCCCTTGCCACTGCGCCTGTTAGTCATTTATGATCTGTTCATTTTCCTGATACTGCCTCCCGAGCAGTCAGTGGGGAGCTGAGCCCTGGAGAGTCCTAAAGCCATTTGGCAGATGGAAGGTTTCTTTGGACCCTTTTTCCTTATTATGTTGACACCGTGATAAACAGCGTGTGCCGTGAACTGACAGGCGCTGTTCTGATCTCTGAGAGAATGTATTTATAAGAGAGAGGCAATGGGTAAGTGAGAGCCATAGGGAAGGATTAATAGAACCATTTCTTTCGCTGTCTTTTATTTCTAATCATTTCCTTTGGCCCAGTGAAATATATTTAGTGGATGGCCCATGGCTATGCAGCCACCACTAACGGGAAGTGATATTACCTGGGATCCAAATTGAGTGTCGTATTCCCTCCATGCACTCCTTTGTTGTACCCGTTACTCTCTTTGGAACGTTCTTTTGTGCTGCCGTGCTCTGAAAAAAAAAATGCATATCCAGGAAAAGCCTCAGATGAGGCGAGTCTGCCCTTTGTTGTAGGATGGCAGTTGTAGTTATAATATGGTCAGCTGAGTGCAAACCCCTCCTTTATTGCTATAATGATGGCTCCTAGAAGCCTGGACTGAGATCAGGGCCCCGCTGTATATTGTCAGGCTGGACCCTGCTCTCATGCATTAGAAGTTCCCTAGTGCGCATTCTGGTCTCAAAGCAAGTTGGATCAAAGCACGCTACGGGAGCTTCCAGCATGGTCCATATGGCCAGTTAGTGCATGACAGGCGGTGCAGGGTAATTTTACGTTCCAGCTTGCCCCCCACGCAAATTCTTTGTGTAGACAAGTCCCAAGATTGGGAGGATGGAAGTGGTGTTACCCTCCCTTTACAGATGGGGACCTGAGGAAAGAGTAAAGAAGTGGCTTGCCCCAGGTCACATCAGGCGTCTGTGGCAGAGCTGGGAATTTAAACTCAGTGTTGAGCCTCAAGTCAGTGCCTGAACCACAAGAGCATCCTTCTTTCTTCAAACGTTTGTCTCTTAAGGTTCAATCCTGCAAACGCTTCAGCATACGACTCACTTTAGTCAGATGAGGAAGCCCGAGAGAGATTTCGCTCCTGACAAGAGTTACACAGGTTGTGTCTGCACTTAAACTGAGAGGCAATAGGTAGGTCGACAGAAAAATTTAGCGCTGTGTCCACTGGGGGTTAGGTTGGCTTAACAATGTCGCTCACGGGTGTGGATTTTTTATCTTGTTTGTGGAACAAGATCCTGAGGCTCCTTGTAAATGTGAGTGCAAAGTAGTGGCTGGAGCAGAGGACTGGAGTCCAGGACTCCTGAGTTCTCTTCTCAGCCTCTTGCTTTGTGAGCTTGGGCCGGTCACTTCAGCCCAGATCCTCACAGAGATTTAGGTGCCTAACTCCCATTGAAATCAGAGGAGCTGGTCTTTCATCTCTCTCTGCCTCAGTTTGACCCTCTAGAACAGTGGCTTTCAACCTCTGGTCCGCAGACCCATGGGGTCTGCAGACTGTCTAAGATTTCCAGAGGGTTCGCATCTCCATTTGGAAATTGTTAGGGGACTGCAAATGAAAACCAGTGCTCTAGAAACAGGAGACATAACTTCTCTGTCTAACTGAGGTGTTGGTAGCCTTAATTCATTAGAGTTTGTGAAATGCTTTGAGATCCTCACGTGGAAGTGCTATGTACAGACAAAGCAGCACAGTTACTAGAACTCTCTTAAAATATGGATTCCTTTTTAGTATGCCTTCAATCTTTGTTTTTATTATTATTTAACATTAATGGAAGCTTTAATCCTTTTTTTGTAAATGAAGCCTGGGAGATTAAATTCATTGCTGGTTGCAAGGCACTTTTGAGATCCTTGGTTGGAAGGGATACACAACCACTAAATAAGTAATAATAACATTTCAGAAATGCTAAGCATTTTTTATTATTATTGAAATAACATCTGTTTTTGCATTGCATCATCTGTTCTGTTCTATTCTATCACTGTGGTTTCTGGGCACCTCTTTAGTTTGTGGTCTCTGGCATCCTTTCTCTCTCTGCAGCCGATATTAATTCTGTCACCGTTTTCTCCCTGATCCTTCACTGATAGCTGTAAAGGTGAAACTCTGCCCCCACGAGGTCTCCTTTTGGCTTCAATCATCCCATACACCTGGACTGGGCTGTACTCACAGCTCTCAGTCCAGGACTGGAACCCAAATTAATGTGACACCTTAAAACCAAATTTCCATCCTCCACAAACTGGGATAATCTGTGAGAGGTTCCAGAGTGAGATATCACTTGGTATACATAAAATGTGGAAAAACGTGGATTCTCATAGCATCTTCAGTTCTTTCTGTGAAAGAACAAACAGTATTAAAAGCATTCAGTCAATTATCTCCTTTGTATTTATTTTTAAATGTAATTAATAGGGCTGTTGAATGATTTTTAAAAATCGCAATTAATTGCGAGATTAAAAAAATAGTCACAGTTAGTCAGAGTTTTAAATGCACTATTAAACAATAATAGAATACCAAGTAACATTTATTATACATTTTTTTGGATTTTTTCTACATTTTCAAATACATTGATTTCAATTACAACACAGAATACAAAGTGTACAGTGCTCACTTTATATTATTTTTTATTACAAATATTTGCACTGTAAAAATTTTTAAAAATACCATGTAACGTCAGCCACAACAGTGCCATGCGAACACCTGTTCTCACTTTCAGGTGACACTGTAAATGAGAAGCGGACAGCATTATCTCCTGTAAATGTAAACAAACTTGCTTGTCTTAGTGATTGGCTGAACAAGAAGTAGGACTGAGTGGACTTGCAGGCTCTTAAGTTTTACATTATTTTGTTTTTGAGGGCAGTTATGTAAAAATAATTCTACATTTGTAAATTGCAATTAATTGAGACATTTTAAAAGCTAGTTAATTTGTTTTGCGTTAATCGCTTGAGTTAACTGTGATTAATTGACAGCCCTAATAATTAACAAAACTCTCCCATATGGCACCATGTACCAAGGGATAGTTGTAATATATATATACACACACACACTCTCTCTTTCGTTCTCTCTCTCTAGCAAGAGATTGTGTCTGTATCTAAAAATAAGTATAGAGAACAGTGTGTGTGTTGACATGCATATATCACACACAATTACATTAAAAGAACATTTATGGTTGCAAAGTGAAGCCCTCGGTACTTAGGAAAAGACAGAATTAAGGTTGTTAGTACAATCTTAATTCAGCCTCCTTGTGTATATGCATTATGATAGTCTTTTATCACATGATCACATACTATATTTTCCAAAGGACCCCTGCCTCATTCAAAGCACAGGATGGATGGTGCTCGCTGAATGAGCAGCTATTTATTTATTTATTTTTTCTCATCCTCTTTGTGCAGTGTGCGGCCCCAGACCTTATTTACTGCACACTATTCAAACCCTGCTCTGAAGACCGAATTATAAATTTCCTCCTGGGTACTTCTGTGGCATTCATCATTATAGCATCCAAATGCTTTACAAACCTTAATGAAGTTGTCTGCGTAACACTCCTTTGAGATGAGAGGGGTATTATCCCCATTGTATAGATGAGGAACAGATGCCCAGAGAGATTACGGTCAAAAGTGTCCTCTACTCTTGGGTACCCAAGTTAAAATGTCTGGGACCTGATTTAAATTTTTGGAGTACTTAGCATTTTATTGCAATTTGTGTTCAAAGCACATCTTCCATTGACTGCGGTTGCAGCTGTGTGTGCTGAGCCCTGGAGACCCCTTGAGTCTCAAGTTTGGTACCCAGAAAATAAGGAACATGCAATTAATGAGCACCTCTGAAAATCTTGGTATACGTGGCTTGCCTAGAATCAAATGGGAATTCTGTGGCAAAGGCATGGATAGGATCCATTTTCATAGGGAAGCATTCAGCTACATTAACCATGAGACCATTCTTTCTCTTCTTGCTATCCCCTGCCTCAGTCACTATGTGCTTTTAAAATTCTACAACAAATGAGTCAGGGGATCCTGCAGACAGCCTCATTTACTACACAACCCTGACTATGAAGTGTAGAAAATTGATAATGGAAGCTAAAGACATTAGGGAAAAATCCATGGCTAAGGACAATGAAGAGTTTAAGTATATGAGAAACAAAATAAATTCTAGCAATGGTATAGGTCTATTACTAGATGGAGATGGTAAAAATTGTTAATGATGCAGAAAAGGCAGAACTGTTCAGTATTTCAGTTCTACATTTGGAGTAGGATGATGTGCAGGTATTATATGAGAATGTTGAAGTACTTTCCAGTCCAATAGTAACCATGGAGGATATTAAACAACAACTGGTATGTACAAACATTTTTAAATCAGGAGGCCTGAATAACTTGCACCCAAGAATCCTAAAAGAGCTGGCTGAGGAGGTTCTGCAGGGATATGTATGAGGTCCAACGCTGAGCAACATTTTTATCAATGATCTGGAAGTAAACATAAAATTTTTGCTGATAAAATTTGTAGATGATGCCAAGATTGGTGGGAGGGGTAAATATGGATGTGATCAGGACAGTTGTACAGAGCAATGTGGATTGCTTAATGAGCTGGTCTCATTCAAATAACATGCCTTTTAATACAGCCAAGTGCAAAGGTATACATCTAGGAGCAAGGAACAGTCTTGATTCTGGCATTTCTAACTCCTGAGAGCTTGATCTTCCAACCGTAATGTTCTTTCAATGTCATCTGTGTGTGTGTGTGTGTGTGTTTAACAAACTATATAGGTTGAACTTAAGTCTTTCATTTGATATGTGTGTATAATATATATACATGTTAACCCATGCCGATACAGGCGAGCTTTCTGTCCCCTCCTGTGCTGGGTCTCCTAGCAGTTTCTGAGCCAGCAGAGGGTCATGCTTACAGAGCCATGTGGGGATTTGAGCTGGGTGGACCTCTCAAGTTCAGGTTGAGCTTCCCTGTCCAGCATGATTTACAGTGTGAGGCTCTGTTCCCCTCTTCTTGTTGAGCTATGCCTGGAAGCTTATGAGTCTATTACAGCCTGGCGCAAACACACCCAAGTCTGGCTGCTCCAGCAGGAAAAGCTCATGCTTTTAGATCTAGAGATCCCTGCTACAGTTTGCAATGCAAGTTAATAAAAATCAGAAGCAGGAGAGAGCCCTCCGGTTCGGACCCTAATCTGAACATCATCTCAATGCTTGGAGTTGTTTGGATCTGGAATTTTTGTTCAGGTCCATTTTGCAATAATATAATTTTAGAAGAACCAATTGGCTAATAATTTGGATCCTGAGCTTAGGTAGATTTATGAGCATGAGTCCTTCCATTAAAACCAGTGGGACTTTCCACATGTGTAGCTCTATTATTATTTATACTGCAGTAGGTCCTAGAGGCTCCAGGTCCAATTAGACCTAGACGCTGTACAAACATATAGTAAGAGATGTTTCCTGCCCCAAAGAGCTAAATAGACAAGGCAGGCAAAGGGGTGAGGGGAAGGAAGGTCAGCTTATTCTTTCACAGGTGGGGAACCAGACGCACAAAGAGGTGAAGTGACTTTCCCACACAATAGATCGGAGGCAAGAATAGAACCCACGTCTTCTGAGGCCCAAGCCACTAGGCCACACTGCCTTTCTGCTCTGTCTGCTTCTTCCTACATCTGTTTCTTTCTTTCTGTTTTCTTCCATCTGATTCCTCCTGAAAGAGGGATTAAAATATAGAGCCAACGTCTAAAACCGTTATTAAAATATGTACGTATACAGTCATGTAATAAATGGCCCAGTCTACGCGAGACACGTTTATGCTCCCTCGGTGTCAGCTTGCACGTTGCAAGGTGACAGAGATTTGTTCCCTCCTTCTGTTTTACGTGTAATTCTTGCCTCTTGCACAGAATTGTCCCTCTCGGCAAAAAATGCGGACGGAAATAAAAATAATCCAATAAAGATCAAACCAAAATAAGGGCAGAAAACTTGCCGCTGCCTGGGAAGTGCTGGAGGTTGGTGCAAGGGGTGGTTTGACTTCTATGTTTGAGGGGTGGGGAGCGGCAGGGCTCAGGCCAGCTCCATGCAGCAGGGCCCGGGGAGGGAACGCCACCTCCACCTCCTGACCCACCTCAGCAGGCCACCCAGCCTGTCCGAGTTTGGGGGGGGGTGCACAAGCAAAAATTATAGCCCAAAGGGAGGGGCTCAGCTCAAAAAGTGTGAAAACTGCTCAGGGTGCAGAGAGGGGCTAGCTAGGGGCTGTGTGCAGGCAGGAGGGTAGCTCAGGGTGCAGGGAGGGGGGTAGCGAGGTGCTGTGCGGCAGGAGGGGATCCCCCTTGTGGTCGCTACTTCCCGAGGGCTCTGCCAGCCCCAGAACCGGGTCCCCCCGACCTGGGCAGCTCTTAGCAGCTGCGCAAGCAGTCAAAGGGGGCGCGGAGCTGAGAAGCAGCCGCAGCCCCAGTCCCCGGCAGCAGATGGGGGAGCACCCCGGCCACCGGCTCCAGGGCACCAGCCAAAGCAGCAGCTGCCCGGCTTCTGGTCTCCGACCTGGCCTGGGGGCAGGGCCTCGAGCGGGAGGTTGGGCTGGGGGGTGGAGCTGCCCCTGGGGCTGTCCTGCTCTGGTTACCATGCTGCGGTTTGGGAAGGGGCAATGCCCCCCCTCCACCTTCCCCAAAGTCCGCCCATGGGTTGGTGATGTTGCAGCTAACTCTGAAACGCGCCGGGAGCTCTCGCTACAAAAGAATCGCACGTTTAGCAGAGAAAATGAAATACCTGGTGAGCTATTTTGAAGGTGTGAGTGGTGCACGGGGGGGCGGGATGGATTTCACCCCCAGTGCAGAGGGCCTGGTTTAGACCCTAATCCTGCAACCACACCCGAGTAACTGGACTTCAGTGGGACTCCTCGTGGTAGCCAGCCGCAAGAGGGTCACCCCCGGTAGGAGAGGCAGAGGAGTGTGACAGTCCATGCTCGTCTGCTCCAGATAGCTAATTACATGGCCCTCGTGACTGTTACAGCACTTCACAGTCATTCCTGTATTCTCATCCTCACGAGGCTCCTGAGAGGTAGGGAATTATTGTAAGCAAATCGCCAGCTCATTGCTGAGCACCGTGTTACCAACCAGTCAAAGGCACCAGAATCCTTCTGGCTCGGGCAAGGGAAGAACCGCCAGAGATCAGAGGGCCCCTCGCTCCCAAGGGAGTCGGGGACTGCTTGGGAACTGGCTGTGGAGAGGAGGCTAGACAGCTTGGCAGCTGGGATTGAAAGGCCGTGAGCAGGCCGGGAAGCAGCCTGGTGCTAGCCAGACAGCCAGTGGAGGCTGCAATAGATGGAGGCTTGGGACTGGCCTGCCACATGGACGGGTCTGAACGAGACGGCCGCAAGGACTGCAGCCTGGCCTCAGGAGCTCCACCTTCACGCTGCCGTGCGGGACTGGCCGTCAGAGCTGTGCTGGGCTTCTCTCTTCTGAGTTGGAATCGTTGCAGCCGTGGTGCCTGGGGCAGCTGTGCTGCGTATTCCTGGCAGCGCTGGTCAGACATCCTTTCTTGGTTATTGGGCTCTGACGGTACAGCTACCCCGCAGCAAAAAAAACCCTCGGCAGCGAGTCTCAGTGCCCGGGTCAACTGACTGGGGCTTTCAGGGCCCAGGCTGTGGGGCTGAAAATTGCTCGGGCGGGAGCCCAGGCTCTGCGGCTGTCCCCCCATCATGGCGTTTCAGAGCCCGGGCTCCAGCCGCAACCCTTACAGCGACTCTGCAATTTTAGCACCGCAGCCCAGACCGCAAGAGCCCACATCAGCTCATCTGGGCCAGCTGTAGCTGTGCCGTGGGTTTCTGACTGCAGCGTAGATGTGTCCTGAGGCGGTTTGCAAGTGTACTCCCTCGAGGGCTAGCGTCTGAAGCCCCTACAGGGCTTGCCTCTGCCCCCAGCACATCAACTCCCTGCTGTGGGGTCAGGTGCAGTGCTGCCAACCCCAACAGTTCAGAATTCGTGAGCCAGCCCCACCAAAATCCTGAGCTTGGCCCCAAAAACACGAGGATGGTTTTTAGAGAGAGAGAGAGAATATTGAGATTTTTGATCTGTCGGTTGATTTTTGGACTCTCCTTGTCCACTCTCTGGGGATGTGCGCCAGAGTGTTGCCTGCTCTCTGACTGTATAGAGCAAGGGGATCCTGGCTCCATGTGGCAGGAGTTCATCCTGCTGCCTGATGGTGCAGAGCTTCCCGCTTTCCCTAAAGCTACGAATTCCAATGAATTAATTCTGTGTCCCCTTAAGTCCCGCCTCTGTCCGTCCTCCAGCCCACACATCAGTTCTGCCCACCCAGCCCCGCTTCTGTTCCTTGCCTCTCTGGGCACCTCTGCTTCTTCTGCAGCCCCAGGCATTCTTCACTGCCTCCATCCCTTCCAAGGCCAGGCGTGAGGAGGGCAACTCCTGGGTTTCTGAATCCTGGCCTCCTGCATCCCAACGCAGTATGCTGTTCACTAGACCGTCCTTCCTACTTTACCCATTTTCCCCGGGGCTTGGTGTCCGGGGTGTGTTCAAGGTGAACGAGGTGTGGCTGAGCTTTCCCCAGCAATCCCAGACAGCTGTAACTGCAGGGCCACTGGTGTAAATGAGAGCAGCCCTCAGAGGACTGACATATTGCCCAGGCTATCTGCTCTCCTCAGCTGTGCAGCTGTGCGTGAGGGTTGGTGCTGAGATCCGGTATTCTCATGGTATTCCACAGCCGGTGGAAATACACAAGGAGACCAAATCTCATGTTGTTTCCTCTCCCTATGTGGCCCTTGTGAGTTGGGGAGAAAAATCCTTGAAAAATCCAAGCAAATACATTGCTTCCCCTTTTGTCCTGAGGGATTAGCCAATGTTTGGGGCATTACGGGTTGTTTCCATGAGGAGGAGAAATAGATGATAAAGTCAGATAGTTCTTTGATGTGGTCGTCTTTCTTTACAAAGAAAGTACACAAAGTCCTGTTTACCTGAGCGTTGTATGATCAAACACTAGTTTTCTTGCTCAATTCCCAGCCTCTCTCCAGCCAGCACTCCGTCCGCAAAGCGCTCTCTATTGGCTTTCTCTCAGGAGCACACTCCCAGTGCTTCTCTTGACGTCTTCTGCTTTTAGGCTTCCCTCTCTTGGCTTTCTGCTCCTTTCTATTTGCTTTCTGGTAGCTTCTCACACACGCAGCCTGCAAGGTCCAGCTTCTACTCTTGCCTTGCCATGCTGGCCTGGGATTTGGGGCGATGGCTTCTATCATTTCAGCTCTTACTAAACAGGAGCATTTCATCGCTTCCTCATTTTGGCAGATTGAAAAGCCGCTAGCAGGCCCGACAGCTTCAGCAAGGTTTGTGATTGCCATAGATCAGACACCCACCCTCCAGCATAACACTAAAAACGTTGTTACAATGTGGGCCCTGTGTTATGATGAATGGAAGACGGAAAGTGGGGCAGGTTGCAGGAGGGAACTAGTTGGTGAGACACCAGGGCCTCAGCGGTGCGAGCGGTGGCCAGGCTGCTACCAGATGAGCACTGGTCTCTCAGCCGGCTCAGTGAAGATCCCTTCCCTACAAGTCTGCCTGCCTGCTGCGTGACTTATTACTAGTGACGCAGGCCCCTGCAGAACCTGAACTCGCCACCCAACTACCCAGTCAGCCAGAGATTGTAAAACACAGAAGAGGTGGGATAGAACCAGGGAGATCCTGGTTGTCCCTCTTCGGAAGTTGCTTAACCAACGCTGCCAGGTTGGAAGAGGGGGTCTCTCGCTAATAAAGAGGCAGCTACTTCTGATTCAGACGGGCAAGCACTAAAGGACAGATCAGATGTGATCATATCAAGTTGCCATGGAGTCACTGGGTCTGGTCTATGCCCTGGTCTTTAACCAGTCTCTGGGGAGTACCCCATTGTGCTGGGCCCCAATGATTCCCACTGTTCTGGAAGATAGGCCTGTGGCCTCCACAACTCAGAGCTGGGCCTTTGTGCTTCAGCAGGCCCTGTCTGTCTCCATGGCTCCCCACGGCTAGTCCAGCCAAGCCAGACTCCTTCAAGAGACCTTTCCCCCATCTTCAAGGCGCAAGGTTCTTCAGTAAATATCTTCAGTGGTACCAAGCAGCCTTTCCAAAAACAAATGGCCAAGTGGAATACAGCATCAGAAAGTCCTTAGTGTGGTGTGGTGAAGAAAAGGTTAAGACAGTTAACCAGGGCTGGGGCCAGGGCTCTACCAAGCCGGTCCGCTCTAGAATCCATCTTGGCTCTCTCTTTCTCTGTCCCTTTGCCTCTGAGTCCCAAGTGGGAGCTCCTGCATGGCTGGGCGTCCAATTCTGAGCACAGCCCCCTGACATCTTCCATCATTGTTCTCCAGACACAGCCCTGCTGTGCTCCCATGTTCAGCTTCCTCTGCAGCTAGATAGAGAGTCAAGATGGGTGAGGTAATCTCTTTTATTGGACCACCTTGTGTTGGTGAAAGGGAAGTTTTCATGCCACACAGAGAGCTCTTCTTCAGGTCCGCAGCCAGGTGTTAATCTTCGTCCACTGGGATTCCCATTGTTTCTGTAGGGTTTTCCGTTCAAATGTGTTGATTCCAGCCCAGCTTTTGATGGTGCATTAATACAACCCCTGCTGGCTACCCGACCCAAACGCTTCAGGCCGGCTGCTCTGTTCCGGGAGAAACACTTTAGTCCCTCTGCAGTTGATAGGTAACAATGCAAAGTCTGACAGGGCGAGGCACGTTGTTCGTAAAAATCTCACAGAAAAGTCTCACATTTGTCACATGAGTAAGGGAGGCAGCAACTCTCTGCTTAGTCTGGCCACTGCTTTGATGATCGGGATGGGCCAGTGCTGCCTTGACTGAGGCTTAGGAGTGCCCTATGATGGTTACACTGACAAAAGCCGAAAGGTGGGGCTTCATTACCCAACCCATCAATGGGGCCTAACACAGTAGCAGATTCTTAACGCAGGGAGAAGATTTCCTTCCCCCCCCTTCACTTTCGTTTTCCCTGAAATGCAGCTTTCTCCTTTACTGCTTCAGCTCTGGTAATATATTAATTTACAAAGTATGAAAAATGAGGTAGTTTTGAATTCACCAGGAGGGGCGCGGTGCTTCACAGTCAGCAGAATAATCAATCAATAATAACAAGTCAGCATGTTCTGTTATTAAAAAAAGGAGGAAAAAAATAATAGAAGGGGTGGAGAGCGGCTCTGGGAACAGAGATTCCGGTCCTTAGGGGATTTGAGCACTGTTTTGTCCTAGATTTCTGGAGATTGAAATTAATACACAAGGGCACAATTATATTTCTTAAAAAAAAAAAAAAAAAAAGAACGGAACCCAAACCATCTTTCAGAAACAACGCAACAAACCAAAGGAACTCAATATTATTAATATGGAAAATTCTCACTTTTAACCGCACACATTCACTCTGACTATATGTCCACATGGAATTAACTAAAAGTCCTGAGTGTTGCAAAGACAGCAGCATAAGGAAGAAAGATGGATTGCGAGAATAAGGCACTATGCTGGACTCAGTCCCCCATCTCTGACACAGGCTTCCTGTGTGACCTTGAGCAATTTGCTTAATCTCTCTCTGCTTCAGTTCCCCCTCTTTAAAATGGAGGCAGAGCTTTGTGTGTCGGGGTAGGGAATGTTTCTTACCATTTGTATAAACAGAGTTTAGCACAATAGGTCCCAGATCTCAGCTGGGGCCTCTAGGAGCTCCAGTGGTAGCTACAGTAATATTAATAAAAGGGTGGTGTGTCTTAGAGTAGCTACTGATCCATTTATGCACACTTTGCAAGCTATTCCCCTTCCACCTCTCCTGGGCACCTGCCACCTTTTTAAGATGCAGCAGCAGTAGTTTTAGGTCAGCACGGCTATTATCAGCCCTTTTATGTTATAAAGTGCTTCATCCCAGCATGCACTGGGTCTCATGGAAAACCTGCGATGGATGTTGAGGACAGGCTTTATTTGATGTGGTTCCAAAATCCTGGTTTGGATCTCAGAAAGGAACCTCTCAGGATTTGGAAAGCTGCAGGGTTTCTTTTTGCACTAGTCAGAGCTCATCTCTGTTAGCACCATCCCCTCTTGAAATGCCCCACTCCTTTGGACAGTAACAGACACTACTGCATCCAAAGGAGGCGAAAGATTATTTTTCACATGACACACAGATACAGCCAGGAGAAACCTGGCTCTGATTTTCCAATTGTACTGTAGAAGGAGCCCTATTGCCAGCCTTCATGCTACTGCCTTTCAGAGAGAAGACTGGTGCTGCTATTCGCGCTGGGTTTCACAGCCCTGTAATTGTTACCTTCGCAGATTCCATTGTCCCCTTTATGACAAAAAATTAATCTGACAGCTATTGGCTCCTGCTGCCGACACCCCGGCAACAATCATCCAATGTGATCCGGACAAATAGCCGAAGCAGGGCGACCAACCTGACCAAGCGGTTGGGCGGAGGGGTTGGCATGGTGGGACTGGGAGGGATGGATGGAAACAACAAGTGGAGGAGCTAGAGGTGGAGAGCCGGAGATTTGGGGGAGGGTTAAAAGGTGCTGATAGCTTGACAGCTTTGTCGGTGTTGCTTCCATTTGCAAGAGCCCTTGTATGGGGGAAACAAAAGACACACACCCACACTACAAGGTCTGTCTACATTGCAGTGGAGAGTGAGCCTCTGAGCCCGCAAAGACAGACACGTGCTATCTCTGCTCGAGCTAGCGCCTTAAAAATAGCCATGTGGAGCTTGCAGGATGGGTGGTGGCTCAGGCTGGTTGCCTGAGTACAGACCCAAGACAGTGAATGGACCAGTACTTGAACGGCCAGCCTGTGTTGCAACCCTTGCCGCTACATGGACATAGCCCTCATGTTCTTCATTAGTGTCTGAAGATGCTGCAATGATCCGGGCGTGGTTCATGCATACCTGGCACCTCCTGCAGAACCATTTGCTTGGGACTCATGTGTCAGGATCCACTCTGCCCCCTCCTTCCATGCCTCTCATTTTCAACTCAGATATCTTCAATAACGAGCAAACGGGGTGGGGAAAAAATTATGAAAGTCAAGGGAATGGCATTGTACAGTCTGATGTGTTGAAAACTTCAGCTAGGTACCAAAGTCTCTTTTTAACTGGAGTTCAGTAGAGAAAGAAAGAGTTTCTATTTAGAAGACAAGATATTAGCAAGAAATTGCTATATGCATGCAGAGTATGTAGTGTTTTGCATTTTCCATTTTTATTTGTTAAAAAAAAAAAAACTTGGGGAATTTTTTGGTATTTACTTTCCAAACATTAAAACTGGGATTAAATTGGGTTAAAAAATAATGAAAAAAAGGGAAAAATCAGGGGAAAAAGGAAAAAAAAAAGTTCTCATAATATACACATATCACTACAGTATAATTTAAACATTTTTTATGTACAAAGGTATTTTTTGTCTCTCTGACCTAGTAGTTTCCCCAGAAATCCTGGTTTGCATACGCTCACATCATTTTCTTCAAAGTATCCTCACTCACGTTGAGCCTCTGGCTGTCTTGGAGCTAATCCTCTTTGAAAATAAGCACTCTGCCTCAGTAGATCTAGGGGTTACACACAAAGTTCACTGTGCCGCTTTGCTCAAGTTGGGAAGTATGTCTCAATGACATTTCCAAAAAGCCAGCACATCCCGTTTCACAGAGTCAGGGGCAGGCATGTTCACGTAAGTAGTAAATTCTCCTTCCAGATTTGAAATGTCATCTTTAGTGGCCAATGGTTGAAACACTCTGGCCTAACGATCGTGGTCTGCTGCCAAAATGCACCTTGAGGAAGGGTTGCAACACGATGTCATGCCAAAAAGAATCTTCGGCACCAAACACTTTGGGATTCAGATTATGGGCCATGGTCGTCTCCCGTTTCTCGCTGAGCATTGTGTTGAAGGTTTTGAACGCTTTTTTGGTTTTCTCAGGTTCTGGAGTTGGAAGGATTTCCAGACACAGCTGGGTTTTCTTGACATACGTTTCTCCTGCAGCTTTTGTGCTCAATTCATTTGAGATTTTGGTTTTCAGGAGCCGGTAAACATCTGTGCTGGCAAACCTGTTGGCTGTAGTCGGAGAAAACTCTCCAGTGTTCTCTGTTTGTCACACAGTGATTCCAAGTTTTCAACAATAAACGTTATCTTGGTGTGCAGAATGTGTGTTGGCTTTTATGGTTATTTGTCAGGCTTTTCAGTTTCTCCTTTAGAACCAACAAACTCAAGATGATCTAGGAGATGCATTAGCACAGTCCACGCATTATTTACATGACAGGCAGCAAAGTACAAGTTCATCCACCAATGTGGTACAACGGGATAGGTAATCGGCGGTCAGCTCTGCACTTGTCTCACACTGTAAAACAAAGCCTTCAACTTGTCCTCATGCTTGAAAATGGCCCCAAATTCAATGATGCAAGATTTCATGGCTTTCATTTCTTCTGTAGCAATAGCTGCTGACAGTGCAATATTAATCAGATAAGCAGGACCGGTAACACATAGCAGCTCTGGTTTCTGAGTGTTTAATCTCCTGTGCAAACTAAACCATGTAGGAAGCACAGTCTGTGTTAGTTGTGGCCACATGTTCCCAAGTTAGCTGGTACATCTCAAGCATGCCAGTTATTGCTGTGTCGACAAAATGGCTTTCAGCGGAGGGGAGGAATGTCATATCAGCACAAAACAATGCGGGTTTATTCACATGGAAAAGGTGTTTTTTCCAGAAATAAAACTTGTGAGAAAATGTTCATGAAATAATTTTCCAAGTTACTCTATTACATAGCCCCTACTCCACTGGTAAAGAATAAAGACAAAGACACCAAAGTGGTGTGGGTGATGGAGCAAAGAGAACATTATCAAAATCCCAAAATCCTGCTTCTTTCCATATGTTCCTTATTAATTAAACAATACAGGAGTTGGAGAAATTGAAAACATATGATATACTTGTATAGGTAGAAATATATCTGGCTGGCTTTCAAGGTTTCGCATCAGAAATCAGGTTTTGGACTTTAGCCAGTAGATTATTTGTTGATACACTGCAATATGGTAGAGGTATGGAGTGACTACAGTAAGGGACTGGAAGTTAGGTGTCTTATGTCCTATTACCACTGCTGTCATTGACTCTTTTTTTTGCCTTGGACAAGTCACTTAACTTCCTTTCTGTGTCTCAGATTTCCCTATCTGTAAAATAATTGGGTTTCATATTTACCGCACTAGGATGTTGTGTAGGTTGACTGATTTGGACAATGTCAGGTCAAGATTGCCTTAAAATGTAGATTATGTTAAATTTTTTTACAAGCTCTGAGAATAGCAACAAAGTTTCCATATTTTTTAAGTAAATAACATTCTTCTGCAGTGTTTGCAACCGAAACATTACAGAATCCTGTTCATTCTCGAGAGGAAGGTGGTTAAGACACTAGCCTAGAACTTGGGAGACCAGTGTTTGACCGTCTGCTACACCCAGACTGGCTGTGTGACCTTGGGCATGTCATGTAGACCCAGATCCACAAAGATACTTAGATATTTAACTTCCATTGACTTCAGTTGGAATTAGGTGCCTAAATAGCTTTGAAGATGTGGGCCTTAGCCCCGCTGTACCTCAATTCCTCATCTCTGATATGGGGATAATAGTACTGCCCAGTGGCAGTGGAGTGAGAATAAATACATTAAAGATTGTGAGGCATTCAGGTAGTAGAGGCCATATAAAGATCTCAGGCTACGTCTGTGCAGGAGCTGGGAGACTGCTTCCCAGCATGGGTAGACAGACACGTTCTAGCTCCGTTCAAGCCGGTGTGCTATAACAGTAGCACAGGTGATGGCTCAGGCTATCCACCCAAGTTCACACCCAGGGGATCAGGTGGGATTGCATTTGCAGTGCCGCGGCCACGCTGCTATTTATAGCTTGTACAGAGCTAGCAAGTGTCTCTGCCCACATTGGGAAGCATCTTCCTGGCTTCCATGCCAACATACCCTCAGGTAGATAGTCAGGCTCTAATAATCTGTGAGTGTGCATGAAACTGACTAGTGTTTATGTTCACTCTCCCAACTGAGTAAAATGCAAAAAAGGAAATAAACAGTGAAAAGCATGGAGGTATTTACAGATTTATTCGGGTTTAATAGTCTCTGGGGCGACCCATAATGCAATTTTTATGTTCTTAAAATATATCAATTTAATGTTCGTGAAACATTATGCAATCCTCTAATGAAATACACGGCTTTCTATGGGCCCCATCTTACAGACACTTACATACAGGAGTAAATTTATTCACACAAGTAGCTTTGACTTTAATGGAGTACCTAGCATGAGTAAAATTACTCACGTGCAGAAGTGTTTGCAAGATCCAGATCTAAACTCACAGAGTTTTGATATGTAAATGGTGTTTTCAATGTGCCTTCCCCTCCATGAATTTTTATGCACACAGGCTTTACTTACCCATAGCAATATTTTCTTCAAACTTTTCCGCTTACCTTGGTAAGTTACAGTAACAATAATAATTGCTCTCATGTTCTATGGAGAATAGCACAAATTTGCATTGATTCAAATACTATATATATTTTGTGACTACAAACGCTATCTATTCCCTTATACCCACAGCTTGGGAACAGTGCTACTTTCCGCTGTTAGAGAAAGCTGGTGATTATGTGTTATGCAAAACCTGTTTGGGATTTTACAGCAATTAAGGCTTCTGCATTTAAAAGCACAAAAGAATCCTGCTGATCTAAACTGTGCAAAAAGCCCCAGTCTCCAGATCAAGGCAAAACATTGATTAAGAACTTTACAAAACTCTTCTAGCTAATGCACAGTTACACGTAAGCATTTATGGGTATCACTCGCTTGCTAATGTGCAACTCCATTCCCTCGGGTTAGTCATTCCTGGGCATCTCACTGCCAATATCAGGTGAAAACTGTCAACCACAGGGCTTTCAGAGGAGACACATTCGATGACTCAAAACATCTTGCAACTAAGAGCAGATTGAATGACAGCGCTTTGAAAGAGTTCATGAATGGACTATAAAATGGATAGAGAACTGGCTAGAGCATAGGGCTCAGCGAGTAGTGATCAATGGCTCCATGTCTAGCTGGCAACCAGTCACAAGCAGAGTGCCCCAGGGGTCGGTCCTGGGGCTGGTTTTGTTCAACATCTTTATTAATGATCTGGAGGATGGGGTAGATTGCACCCTCAGCAAGTTTGCGGATGACACTAAGCTGGGGTGAGTGGTAGATACCCTGGAAGGTAGGAATAGGATACAGAGTGACCTAAAGAAACTGGAGGATTGGGCCAAAAGAAATCTAATGAGGTTCAACAAAGAAAAGTGCAGAGTCCTCCACTTAGGAAGAAAGAATCCCATGTGCAGCTACAGACTGGGGACCAACAAGCTTGGCAGCAGCTCTGCAGAAAAGGACCTGGGGGTAACAGTGGATAAAAAGCTGGATATGAGTCAGCAGTGTGCCCTGGTTGTCAAGAAGGCTAATAGCATATTGGGCTGCATTAGGAGGAGCATTGCCAGCAGGTCGCGGGAAGTGATTATTCCCCTCTATTCGGCATTGGTGAGGCCACATTTAGAGTATTGTGTCCAGTTTTGGGCCCCCCACTACAAAAAGGATGTGGACAAGTTGGAGAGAGTGCAGCGGAGGGCAACCAAAATGATTAGGGGGCTGGAGCACAGGACTTATGAGGAGAGGCTGAGGGAACTGGGCTTGTTTAGTCTGCAAAAGAGAAGAATGAGGGGGGATTTGATAGCGGCCTTTAACTACCTGAAAGGGGGTTCCAGAGAGGATGGGGCTAGGCTGTTCTCGGTGGAGGCAGATGACAGAACAAGGAGCAACGGTCTCAAGTTGCAGTCGGGAAGGTCTAGGTTGGACATTAGGAAAAAGTTTTTCACTAGGAGGGTGGTGAAGCACTGGAATGGGTTACCTAGGGAGGTGGTGGAATCTCCATCTTTAGAGGTTTTTAAACTGAGGCTTGACAAAGCCCTGGCTGGGATGATATAGCTGAAGTTAGTCCTGCTTTGAGCAGGGGGTTGGACTAGATGACCTCCTGAGGTCCCTTCCAACTCTAATATTCTATGATTCTATCCTCTGATCTGGGACTAGGGGAGAAGGGTCACCTGAAAATCGCTTCTGGACAATGTACATGTATGTCTTCATACAGCACTTAGTGCAGCATTTTTACTCTACCAGTAGTTTAATGCTAAATAGTTTGATGCTAAAAGGAGAAGTAAAATGAAGAAAGGTGATCTTAGCTCTTTCTAGATTTTCATCTCTCACCATCCGTCTCAATGGCTCCTTCCCATTGATTAGAAGGGGTCTCTGAGCAGGAATGAGGGTGTGCACATGTTAGTTTGTTTGCAAGAACTGGCCAGTGTTGCAGCCAACAAGCACCAAAGTCTGCCTAAAACTGGAACTGAATCTTTTCTTCAAGGTTCGAATGGATTTTCTTTTGGATGAATTGCTTTTCATTGTCTCTGTTCTTCCTAGTTCAGCAAGGACCAGACGTGCTGAAATACTACAGTCTAGACTGCTTGTGTGGTCTTTGCAGGCTGCTGCTAATCTCATGAGATTTCCAATCCAGTTTCACACACAGGAGAGGGCAGGATATTTTGGCACTCCAAGTGGCTCATTCAAATGGAATCTCTGAACATCTTGGAGTTCCATCATTTGTACTTTCCATTCATTCTCTCATTCTGAACTTAGAAGGGATTTCTCAACTTTTGGGGCACACTATAGTGAGAGAAGAAACTGGTCTCAGCTCTAAAGGGATACTTTCGTGAGACTGCTGAATGCAAACAGACCCTGTGAGTCACTCTGGCTCTTTAGTTTCCACATCCAAGCACAGTCTGTGCTGTGTAATGTCATCACACTGGGTCTCCCTCCATATCCTGGCCTGGCCTGGTCATGGAAGGGGCTGCTGAGTTACACTATGGCAATAGGCCGTTAACCCCAGCAACCAGTGCACCAGTTTCTAGAGAGGACCTGCCAAACACAACCAGTCACCATGCTTAGCCTTTCTGGATTGTGAAAAGGCCTTTGACTGTGGAGCGTTGAATGAAGAAGGAGACAGATCACCATTTCTCAGTGCCCCAGAACAGTATGGCGACTAATGGTGGAAAAAAGAGAAGAAAGAGCAAGTTGTAGCATGAAAGTTACTCTCTGTGACGTTCTAGGAACACGTGGAGGAAACTTCTCTTTGTCACTCTTCATTTTCCGGCGCAGGGATGAGCTACTTCAATGAATATAAAGCGAGACTGACTGACATTGGGTAGACTCCGTCATGTTGCTAGCAGTAAAAAGGTTTTACAACCAAGCACGTGCCCAGTGCCAATCCGCCCCTCTTCGCCAGGTCAGATACATGCTTCTTGGATAATTTGCATCGCCTGCAGCACCTGAAATTTGATAAACAAATGCTTGCTGTGCCTTGTAATTAAAAGTGAAAAGTACACGGGTCCCGTGCCAAGAAGACAAGAGAAAGCAGGGAGACATGTTGTTCTGACCTGCCTAGCAATAAAACAACACCAAAGGTTTGTGGCGTGTCTAGTTTGACTGTTTCCCCCAAGTATTTATATTATGCAAATGAGATCTAGTGTGGGATTTGGATTCATGTAAAGGTCAGAACAGGGACCCAGAACACCTCAGTTCTGTTCCTGATATCACCTAAGCCACTGCATCTGTTAATGTCTCATTCGGGGGCTGGCCCTAGACCAAAGGCGTGCTAGGCTGGGAGCATCTTCACCGCCCCCCCATTTGTTAAAGGATTGAATACTTTATTTTTTATTGCATTTGTAGCCTATTTCATGAGTTGGATGCATGATTTGCATACCTGGTTTATCCCTGTCAGATAAGGCAATGAATTTGCATGCTAGAATCTGTAAATCTGTAAAACAGGACCCTGAGCCCAGCATCCCCCAAGTCCGGCACCGAAGGCGCTCGCCTGGGTTGCCTTCCCCTAAATCTGGCCCTGATCTAATTTTCCCCATCTGCGTAAAGGAGGTATGATGCCTTCCATGAGGGGCTCTCTCACTTGGTCCAAATTAGCCCTGATTTGCTGCTCTTCCGAGCATGCGACAAGGTGCATCTGTGCCCATGCGCTACTGCAGAGGGTGGGTTTTAATGGGGGCTTTGCAGGGCACTGGATCTGCTGTGTGTGTGTGGGGGGGGGGGGAGGTGAGTTTTGTGTTGTGTGGGGTTAAATTAGAAAAACAATCAAAAATAATGGTAGGGGTGCCTGGAGCCCTGTTGCTTCCGAACACATCTGAACAAATAACTAGCAAGAGAATGGAGAGCGCTCTGGTGGCCAACTTTACAGGGGTACCTCGAGGCCTCGTTCAGCGTGTGAATGGAAACAAGAATGGTTGTGCTGATGGATGGCCTCCTAGCCATGGATACTGGGAAAGCATCCATCTTTGTTTGACTAGCCTTTACTGAACTATCTTCTCAGACAAGTAATGGGATTGGAGGGGGAAGCACTGAGACGGTATCACTCCTCCCCTTGAAACCATTCCCACAGAAAAGTGCTTGGCAATTGCTCTTTTGCCACCCAACCTTTCACCCATGGAATCCCAAAAAGCTCTGCCCACCCCTCCATCCTATCGAATATCCACACAAAACAAATGAAAGCATCCATGAGATGCCGGGGCCTCAGAGGTCGGCAATACGGAGGTGTGACCCAACACTGTGTAACACATGCTAGGAGAACATGGGTCTCTGTCCCTGTCTAGTGTTTGGGCCTTATAAGTACTTTATGGCCTCAGGACAAAGAGGGGTTCACAGAGTGACTGGCCCCTTTAAGAGGAGGTGGGGTCCAGCGCTCCTTTGATTGATCACCTAGTGCCCAGCTGGGTTTAAGGGAAGGCACCTGGGCTTTATAAAGGGGGAGACAGCATTACGGGAAGGAAGGCTATCCACTGATCTCTCTGAACCCAGAAAGGGAAGGGTGCTGCTAGTGGAAGCAGCTGCAGAGAGCAGGAGACCCTGAGTAACCTGGGCAGGGCCAGCAGAGCAGCAGAAGGGCTTTGTTTGCCTGATGACCTCTCTGAGCAAGAGCCAGGGTGCTGAAGAAGGCTGAGCACTTGGTTGGCGAAGGGTGGACTGGACAGAAGTGCTCCAGGGCTGGCTAAGGACGCCATAGCTGAGTGTGAACGTTCATGTGGCGGTAACAGATTTTACGGTGAGACTTTGAGGCTTGCTTTGAACAGTTTGTTATTCAACCAGCTCCGGGCATGAAGTGGAGTGAGCCAGAAGAAAGCCTGTGTGGAATTTATTGAGATGCTTGGAGAGAAGGGGAAACGGAGATAGCTCTCTGCAGAGCCAAGTTTGGCCACCGGGGGTGGGGGAGTACAGGGTACATGCCCATTTACCGAGGGGATCTGGGGGGACACACAGTAGCTAAGCAACTGGGTCTATCACACTGTCCCTCTCTTTCATGTGTTCTAGCACTTGAATTGCCACAGGGGAAGGTGTGGGGGCTGGATTATGGGCACTTATCCAAGGAGTCTGGTCTGACCACACCACCCATGTTAGAACTGCTTACCCAAGTCAGAGAAAGGCGAGAGAGAGAGTGTGTGTATGTGCCTGCGCGCTCCCTTTTCCCGTTCGTGTAGGAGGAGAGCTGTGCCTTCTGCGCAAACCCCCTGCCTGGAGCGCCTCATTGTGAAAGACCTCAACATTAATCCCTCTCTGAAGTGCTCTGTGGTACGAGACCCATTGGGGGTAGACGGATACACTGACACACTCGGGGTGTAGCACGGAGCGCCAGAGCTGTGTGATCCTGCAGAGTTGGCTGGTTTGTAATTCAGAAAAAGAGAAGTCTGGATGGAAAGGAGGCTCTGCTGAGAGGTTAGTCTAGGGTCCCAAATAGGCTTTGAGAGGCCGCTTTGGTGGTTTCTTCGTGGTACGTGTTGTCCTGAAGCCTTGGAAACTGGTTGCACTGTGTATCATTGCTCAATTTGTATGGGCGTCTGTCTCATTTTTTCATTATTCAATCATAAATACAGTGGTGAAAGTCACCTTTAACACTTAAAGATTGGCTGGATTTTATGGGATTGTATTGAAGTGAGTGCCAAGGTATAAAAAGCCTTACGGTTGAGGTACTTTTATAACACACGCTCCATAAACCCTTATAAAGTGAGTGCAGTGCACTTCATCCTTTAAGATTACAGCGTTATCGTTCTGAGAGCTGGTGATCTGGTGCTATGTTCATTAATTAATTCTGTTTTTAATGTTCATTTTCAAGCCATAAGAAGTGAGGTTACAAGAAGCTAGAATCGCGTAGGTCCAGAACCATTAGCTCTCAGGAAACCTCAGCAGGTCTGTACCAGGAGATTGATGTCCACAAGTTGTTGGAGAAGTCTCTGTCTCAACCTTAAGCAAGATATTGAACCTGAGGAAGCTGGTGACCCGAATTGGGACTGTCTCATGCTAAAGAAAAGAGCATCATGAATTTCAGTGATGCTTCACCTAGGACAGTGGTTCTCAAACTGTGGGGCATGTTCCCTGATGGGGGCATAGAGAAACATTCGAGGTGTGTAGTGGGGCCCGGGCTAGCCCCCACAGTGGGCAGGGAGGGAGTACCATGCTTCCAGCCCTGCTCCGCCCCTAGCCCTGCTCCGCCTCCATCCCTATTCATCCCCTAGTCCACCACTGCTCCCTCTCTACCCCCAGACTAGCTCCGCCCCCAGCCATAGCTCCACCCCCTGCTCTGCCCCAGTCAGTCTCTGCCCTCATTCCCTCTCCACCCCCAGGGCAGCACTGCCTCTAGCCCCAGCTCCTCCGCCATCCCCAGTTCTGCCCCCAGCTCTGCCTTCAGCTCAGGCTCTGCTGCTGAGGAAGCCTTGGCTGTGTAGTAATGGGGGGATGGGAGAGCATGGACAGATCTTGTTACTGGTAGGGGGGGTCGCGACTGGAAAAGTTCGCTGATCTAGGAACATAGGACTGGAGAGGACTTCATAGAATCATAGAGTTGGAAGGGACCTAGACCAACCCCCTGCTCAAAGCAGGACTAACTCCAACTAAACCACCCCAGCTAGGGCTTTGTCAAGCCGCAGCTTAAAAACCTCCAAAGATGGAGATTCCACCACCTCCCTAGGTAACCCATTCCAGTGCTTCACCACCCTCCTAGTGAAAACCTTTTCCTAATGTCCAACTTAGACCTCCCCAACCCTAATTTGAGACCATTGCTCCTTGTTTTGTCATCTACCACCACCGAGAACAGCCTAGCTCCATCCTCCCTGGAACCCCCTTTCAGGTAGTTAAAGGCTGCTATCAAATCCCCCTCCCCATTCTTCTCTTTTGCAGACTAAACAGGCCTATGACTTCCTGGGTTATTGAATCTAGTGTCCAGGTATTGAAGGCCCACCCCACCATATATTCCCATCCATAAGTTTATCAGACTCCCTCTTCAAACTACTTAGGTTGTTTAACCTCCATGACTCCTATTGGGAAGCTGCTCCAAAACTGCATTCCTCTGATGGTTAGAAACCACCTAATTTCTAGCCTAAATTTATTCACAGCCAATATATATTCATTTGTTCTGGTGCCAACATAGTCTTTAGCAATTCTCCTTCTCTGGTGTTTACCCCTCTGACTTGCAGACAGCAATCATATCGCTTCTCTATTATCTCTAGGTTACTGCTTGCAATCCTGCTCCAGTTAATGGCTGATAGAAAATGTTAGTGTCTGAAGGCTGTCCTGTTTGGTGGCCTATGTCAAATGAGTTTGAGAACCTCAGTCCACTTTCCAGAGGACAGGTATCTACATCACAACCCACATCACTATGGTTGTTCTCCTCTGTGAAGAGGTGGAGACTGAATGGACATAGAAAACTGAATTTTTCAGAATACCTTCTCACCCGCAAAGAGGACACACCGTCAGGGCTACAAGGGAAGCTTGTACTGGCACTTTATCTGGCCTGGGATAAACAGGACTTTGATGCAATGCAGCCCTTTTCACAAACACCATGTGGTCTACTTTGGGAAGTGATGTTGTAACTATGGTCCTTTCTTACTTAGCAGATCTGCTCCCTATGTGTATTCAGAATCAGATCTGCTGATTTTGGGGATTTTAAAGTAAGCTTTTGCTCCTTTATTCTCCTGCTAGTCCTGCAGGAGTCTATTCCTTCATGGACATCTTCCATAAATGTTTACTAAGTTCTGGTCTCAACACGGAAGTTGCACCAGCTTAAATAAAGGTGTGCTTTTAAATGGTGCAAAAAACCTGTGTGAACTCTCTTAATTCGATATAAAGAGCTGGTTTCTATTGTTGTAGCTCATGGCGATAAATATACAGGCATGTGAAACTGATGTGTGTGCCCACACTGGGCTTTGTACTGGCTTATTTAAATGGACTAAAATTGGTTTTTAAATAGAAATGATTCAAAATTATTGGACAGACAAGGCTTTGGGTGCAAGGTGTTCCATCTGTGCAAACCCAATGGAAGGCATTAGGTCTGCAGAGATATCATGTGTTCCAAAGACAGTGAGATTACTTAGGTATAACTGAAGGCATGATTTGGCTTGGGGATCTTTATATATCGATGATGATGGAGGAAAAGGAAGGAAAGAACTGGAGCTGGTCGGAAAACCAACATTTTCCCAGTGACAGATTTTGAATAGAAAGATCTTCCTTTGAAATGTTTTGGTTGGAAAATGTTGGGTTTTCCTGCAAGAGGTTTTGAAGCGATTTGACCGGAAAATTTTTGGTTTGAAATGACATTTCAAAAGAAAAACAAGATTTTTTGTATTGCATTTGACTTAAAATATTGTGTCACTTTTTTTTTGGTTTCTAAAATTGTAAACGACCTTTAATGTCACAACAAAACTAATCTTTGGTTTGAACTGACATTTTGACCCTGAAACATCGTATAATCTTGTTTTTTTTAACTGAGAAGCTGAAACAAAACTGTATTGTAAACCAAAATGAAACAAAACTTTCAATTGGAATGGGCATTTTCCCATTTTCACTTTAGATAAAACCGTATTTTTTTCAGCAGGAAAATTTTCAGCATGAACAATTCCAAGAAGTGCCCAGCTTGACTTTGAACCTGCAGGTCTAGCAGATAGAAAACAATCGTTCTCTTGTAAGATGAGCACATCTGATATGGAAATGGTCAAGAGGCAATAAACTGGGAGCCCCATGATGCCATTTTTACAGTCACTTCTCATGGCAAACCTCATTTACAATCACAAACCAGTGCAACGTCCTGCTAATGATGAAGTTACTGACATTATGCCAAGGAACTGGCTCTTCTTTAGCTCAGCAATATCCCGAGGTTTGGAAGGGTTTATTTTTTCAACAACACTTTATGTTGGGAAACAAACGTGGGGCTGGAGATTCTGAAATAGACGTAGCTCATGAACAGTATATTAAAAGTGAACAAGAGAATCAGAAGGCTGTAAATAATAGTTTAGCGCCATGTATTTATTTCTGGGAACAAAAGGCACTTATTTTGAGCTTGTCTTCTTTATTCAGTTACTAGGATGCTTCCTGCTAATGTAACTCAGTGATGCTATTGCTGAAGATATTGCACCTATAAAACTTCCCTGTGCCAATTTAAAGAGACGTGGTCCGGTAATTTACTATCAGAATTTATGTCAGGCCGGTTGTTTCAATTTCTGTCAAAAGACATTTTAATTAAAGGTTCCATTGTGTGCAGAACAGACCCCACGGCATTTTTTGAGGAAAGGCAAGCCACATGAGGAGGGGGTGACAATGTTTTCAGTTCTAATGCTCTGCTGTGAGATTAGTGACACAGATAATACAGTTTAAGAGAGAGCTGGGGCTGGATTGGCGTGCACGGCAGGAGAGAGGGAGCCGTAGTTTGGTGCTGCCATACACTGCGGGTTCACTCCTGCAGCAAGGAAAGCGATGAAAGCGAAAGTGGGCTACTAGGTATACTGGAGTATTAGTGAAATCCATACTAACACCATGTGACACCTTGTCCTGCTCTAGTGGTTGGACCTTGCAAAGAGGTTTCTGAGTTTCCTATCGCAGTACAGCTAGGCTTTTAGCTCAAGTGTTAGAGACTTGTGCTTTCAGACCTCAGCTTCCTAGGTTCAATCCCACCTCGGGCTATTACATTAGCATCATCAGTGGCACTAAATATTTCAGTGGCTCCAGTGAGCTGATGTGACTGCCTCCCACTTCCAAGCCCACTGTGGCTCAGGGAGGGAGATCCCCACCCTCGCCCTTTTCAAGGGCGCAGCAGTAGGTGCTTCCCCCATTGCCCGTGGAGGCATTTGGCTCTGCTTCATCCTCTGTGTCATGTGTGGCGTGTCTCTCCACCTTCCGCTTCCTGCCCGCAGCTACTTTGAACAATATAGTCCATGGATTGGGGGGTTTTGGTTGCTGACCAGGGGATTTAGCCCTGCAACTCCCATTAACTTCTGTGGAAGTCGTGTGGCTAACTCTTCTGATCGGCTCTGAAAATCTCAGCCCACGGGCTGGAGCCTAACATTGGTCTTCGAAGGGATTCTGTAGCCCCGGATGAAACTCCCTATTCTATGGTTTCTGCACTGAAAGCCTCTCTCATCTGGTGTTTATGCGGAGATGCTCTGCACAGAATATCCCACCCATCCGCAGCTCCAGCTTTGGCTGGCTTTATGCACGAGCTCTCTGGGCTTGTAAACAACCACTGCCATCCAAAATGAACCAGGCAGTTAGGACTTGACTGTCTTCCAGATCTGTTGGAGGATTGCATGGGTAAAATTCACACTGGGCAGAGGGCCAGCTCAGGATTGTATACAGTATCCGAAGCCCAGCTTAACCCCTGAGTGGGACTCTGTGTGCCGTAGGATCTTGAATTTCACCCATGTTTGATCATTCAGCTGATGAGCTTCATGAGAGAAGACACCCACCACACCAATCACCTCTGCGCTTATTGTGCCTGAGGCTCTGCTGCTGCAGTTTCTATTTAGATTGGGTCTTTGCCATTCAGTCGCATGTAAGCTTTGGAGCTGCAACGTCGGGAGGAATGCCACGTCGTAGCATCCTTAGCTCAAGTGCGTTTTCAAGGACTTCCCCTGGCTGTAATCAACTCCTCCCGCCCAGTCCCATTTCAAAACTACAGAAGGCACAAAACTATATATTCTAGAATGCAGCAAGGTGAAATGTAATTTCCTCTTTAATAAAGGCTGCCATTTAATCTAATATTATAGAAAATGATTAGATCTTAAAAAACTATAAATTATATTTGACAACTCTCTGGTGCTCCTTTACTGTTTCTTATAGCAATTATAAATGGCAATGCCAGGCACTTGCGGAGCAGCTCATTTTGACTGGAGTTTGTTTATTGGCTCTTAATGAAAAGCGATTAATCTAAATCGCTACTGGGGTGGATCCTTTGTCAGGGCCCCATAATGAGAAGTGGCAGTTTTGCCCTTTGACAAATGTGCTGCTATTTTCCCCTAACAAAAGTGTTTTTGTTTTGTTTTTTGTTTTTTTGCGGTGGACAAACAGTAATAAAATAAACCACCCAATCCGCCATTCCCCTGTTTCCTCCTTATCAGCCCTGCTCCCCGCCATTTAAAGCACCACAAAATTGAACCGGCACCAGCTGCCAAAACACAGAACAGCCTGTTCTTTGCTCCCATTATTACACTTCCTATTTCTTCTGAGCTGCTTTGTCTGTGGCCAATGTTGCATGGAATGATGGATTATAATGACGATACCCTGAGTAGCAAAACTGATACTTCTGTGCGATCCCCACCCCTTTTGATAGAAAGGATGAAATGGTTTTTTGCAAAAGCAGTAGCAGCGACGGGTGAAGGAGGGGAGAGAGCAACCTATGTAATAGAGACCTTAGCAAGGCCAACTGTCAGCAGTCTCTCTTGTAGCTCTTATTTTCCTCCTCTTTCTCACTGCGGTTGCCATTTCATTTTCCACACCTTGGTGGCTTTATTATTTGACCTGGTTGCAAGGCATGGGGCCCTAACAGCAATGATTTGTGCTCCATCGGATGGAAGCAAACCCTCTCTGCTCCCCTGCTTATTATTAAGTGCTGACAACGTACTTCGTGCTTTACAAACGAAGATGGTCTCTGACCGAAAGAGCTTGGAGTCAAGAAGTCTCTGGGTCAGCAATATGCACTGGGAAACCTAGAAGAGGAGAAGAGTCTTTGGATGATTTATTTTTATCGTTTACTTCTTGTGGGAGGAAGTAAGACTTTAGATGGGACTTGAATGTGGAGATGGTGGGGATTCGGGAGCTCATCCAGCCAAACTGAAGAGTCTTTGAGTTGAGTGGGAATAGGATTGGGGAAGCATTGATTAGGGAGGGATTTTGGTGTGTGACACAGTGGGGTAGTAGGTATGATCCTGTCTCCCTCTTGTGCCTGGCCCGAGTGACTACCCTAGTGGATATATCTCTTTTAGTTTGAGTGGTAGGAGGCTGTGTGTTTAGTACTGAAGATCCAAGGTTCAAACTCTCCCGAAGACGATAGAACATCTGTGCTTAAGTAGACATGGCTTGTTGTTTTGTGCTGGGCCATTTTGTACTCCAGAAATGTTCCTTCTTGTAAGACGACGTGGTTTGCACGAAAACGAAGGAACGTTTGAGGTTGTGCGTGTTTGGAGGTGGCCCTTGATTTGCACCTGGACAAAAATCTCAACCATCGGTGTTTTCATTAGGAAGGAATGCTATCTTGTCACCTGAGAATGAGTGAAAATGGGCCCATTTCATTATTTTCAGTGTGGCAGGGAGCTTAAGGCGCTTGCTGAAGCCAGCACAGTGAGTGAGCATCAGAGCCAGGCATAGAATGACCATTCCTGAGACATCCCACAACTGCGGTAGGCAAAAGGGGTTCAAGGAATACACAGGCCACAAATGATCTCAGAGCTCAGCTGCTACCAATGAACTGTTGGGAACTGAAAGAATGGAACTAGTACTTGAGCCCAGGGTGAATTTGAAGGACTGAGGTGTTTCTTGTGGATGCACAGAGTTCTTTTCCTTGCCCTTTGCACTCCACATTCTACTTTCCTGAGCCAAAGCTCATTGATACCGATAGAAAGTCTCCCACTGAGCTCCCTAGAACTTTGTGGATTATGCTAGGGCAAAACCCTGCGTGTTGCCCACGTGATTGTCTCCAACCTATCCATTGTTGCTTTGGCTATTCTGGTTACGCCATTATGGATAATGCTGCTCTACGTGCAATCGTGGCAATGGCACATGCAAATCAAATGCACAATTGCACCTGTCCCGTTCTGCAGCCCTTACTCCCATGAATAGCCCCATTGACATGACTGTGACTGCACATGTAAATAAGGGCTACAGGAACAGAACCCCTTTGCATCCTGTTGTACATCTACCTGTTGCATGTCTGAAAAATCAGGTCCAGACGATATCTAGCTGACCTGAGCTCTTTATCTGGAGCGCTCAAGACAAGACTCTGCTATTGAACTTTTAATATATGGCTTGTTAGCTTGGTAATCTTTAGTGACATCATTGTGGAAAATCTCTTAATTCCCCAAGTATCCTGCCTTCAGTAAGGCCCATCTGAAGTATTTTGCTACATGGCAATCTTTTGTACTCTCTTACCATTCTGCAGATGCAAGCAAATGTTGCTAATGCACGCTACAGATGTTTCTCTTGAACAGGCAGTACCCCTTGGATGCAAAGAGATATAGTTGGGTGCACAAAACTTCCCAGCTGAAGCTATATGTGATAGCAAAAGCTTTTTTAAAATGAGAAATAAATGGAGAATCTTTCTTGTCTGGAGCAAAATGAGGCCTATGTTTTAATTTGATTAGAAAGGGGAAAAATTCCAAGATCAAGAGTCTGATCTGTTCCTTTTCCTGGTTGGTGGACTCAAGTTCTTGAGCTTCCATTCCCAATTTATTGATGTCTTCTGTCAGCCAGTTTGCCATGGTGGTGAGCAGATCACAGGACTAGGTACTCATCTGTTGCCAGCAAAGATTGCTTTGTGGAAGGAGGATATTCTTCTGTGGATACCAAGACAGATGTGCAATGAATGGTCAACAGCAACCCAGGGTGGTGGAGTTCTGAGCGTGGTGAGGGACTTTTATGCAAAATACCTTTTTTTCCCCTCAACCTGGATGATGATTGATAGTAGTTTTAAAAATTGCCTTTAAAATGAAAATGTACAGATTAAAAATCATATACTTATTTATCAAAACAACAACCCTTCCCCATAAAAAGTCCTTTCCTTTGTTAATAAAAATTGGTGAATTAAATCAGAATGAATCTTAGAAAAAACTAATTTAATTTTAATAATTTTTCCTCTGATTTCTTCCTTTCTGCTTCTCAGGGAGCTCTGTGCAATGAAAAGAGACACTATTTAGTTTCACTTCTGATTTCTAGTCAGTTTCACTGTATGTTTCACATGGGACTTCTCCCATGTTTAAAATTAAAGGCCTGCTCAATGCTATGCTTGATTGGGGCCTAATACAGATTCTTGCCATTCTTTCTAACTGAACTTGTAAGATTAAATGGTAGCTGATTAGGTGTTCATCTGTGTCCCTAAATTGTCTCGTATTGTTTAACTCTGTAAAGCTTTCTGGGGCAACATTTAGAGGGAGACACTATAGAGAACAAAGTTGTATTGAATCTCAGGTCTGCAGGTAAGAGATGGATCCTAGATTTGATTTCCAATGGAAAAGGAAGTAGTGTTCATTTGAAACAGCTACTGTATCAATAACCTGCTGTGTTTAGCATATCTGTAATTTAGCCCCCACTGTTTGCCTTTATTTCACTATCTTGGCATTTGCTTTAACGTCATCTTCATCTCAAGATGTTAATAAGATGGCAAACAAAGTTAAGATTTTCTGAATGGTTTTCTTGATAATTTTTACATAAGGAATGATAAGTGCTAATATAGAATAAAGATATTTTATGATATTGGTCTTATTTCCTAATTAAAATCAGAGGCATGAAAGTATCTTCCTACTTGCACAGATTGAACAATTTCATTTTCCTGCAGTGGGGAAAAATGGCTTCATTAAACGTTATATGAACAATCCCTATGATATGGATGGTAAGTACGATACATGTTCCTAAATTCAGACCCCACAGCTGACAGCCTGGCTGGGAAATCGCCCCTTTCCAATGGCATAAAACTTCCACTTCTACCTCAGCAAAGTAGCAAGATATGGGACCTTATATCCGAATGCTGCCCATCTTGGACCTTGAGATGGTAAATCTGGAGAGAGAATTTCACCTTTGGGGAGAAATTGGTGGACATTAAACTGGTAGCCTGGAAACAAACAAACATGGCATCTATTGAAGCTATGCGGGGGTTTGCGATATTGGAAGTAGTCCTGGTAGAGATGGATGAGTGGGCAAAAAGCAGGTGAGGTGGTCAACAGTCCATGATAAAGTTCATCGCCGTTTTGAAGTTTATATGTCCCATGGTTCTGTGGACCATATTCTATGGATAGCTCCTCTTTATACATGGTTGTGTGTGTGATGTGATGTGGTATAATGGTTTTATCAGCAGGAGTTTGAAATGATCAGAGTAGTCCTAGGTGGTGAAGCCACCTGTAAGCTATACAGATCATCTCCAGTGAGTGCCAGTGAATCTTTTATAGCCCATCTCACTATCAGATATTCTGAATAATTCATATAAGGTACAATAACTAGAGCTGGTCAAAACATTTTCACCGGGAAAAAAAAATTCAACCAAAATTGGCTTTTAGATCAAAACAAAAATGTTCATTTTGGGTCAAAATTTTCTATTTTTTTGGGACAAAAACCTAGGGAATCTCCATGAGCTGTCTGCGGCATAAGGCCTATAATGAATACTGAGCCATTTCTGATTCCATCTTATATAAGGCAGTGCTGTGTATACACACTAGCCCGTTCATTCTTATATAAATATGTTTCAGGTTACATGGATTCTGACTTTCCCATTAACCCTGTTCTGTTTCCTTTTCTCTCTCTCAATTGTCCTATTTAGATAATGCTCCTGAGTGACCCAGAGATTGAGAGCAGCATATTGATCAGCTCCGATGAAGGGGCCACCTATCAAAAGTACCGGCTGAACTTCTACATCCAGAGCTTACTGTTCCATCCCAAGCAGGAGGACTGGATTCTGGCATACAGTCTTGATCAAAAGGTGACCAACTCATTTCAGATTCAAGTGATTATTTTCCAGATTCCAGTGAAAGAGATACGGTCAAGAAGAACAGCCATATATTTAGAAAGTGACCATTAAACTCCCTAGATCTGCTTTCTGGCTTTGTTCTGAGGCAGATCTGCTGACTTCAGTGACAGAGCTCAGTTTTTGCTGCTTTACCCTTTTGGAGCCAACACAGCTCCATGGCAGCAAAGTTGCCTTCTGTTCCTCCTTGTGCATCCTCAACTGAATTGCTTGTTAAGGTCCAACCTGTTACTCCGGTGCAAACCCACCAAAGGCAGTGGTGTTGCTCTGTTATCACTGAGGACATCATTTTGCCTGTGGAAGCTTTATTAATGGTGTTGAGAAGAGATGAAAGGAATCCTGGAGCCAGATTTGACAGTATGTGCTAAAGATCTAGCCACTTATTTAGGTGTCTAAATGGTTCCTGAGGTGTCCTGAAAATCTGGCACTTGGAGCCTGAACTGAGTTTGCAAGAGCTGGTTTTTGGGGAGGGAGAGGGATTCTTTCTGCTTGGAAACAGAACACATTTGATATGGGAAATCCCTCAGTAACACTACACTTGAACCCCCCCCCCCATCATGCCATTCTTACAGTCACTTTTCAGAGTGGAGCTGCAATTAAAACAAAGTCCTTACCTTTGCTATCTAAGATGTCTAACTGTACGTGGTGGAAATTGAAAGGATTTTAAAGATCCACTTCATTCCCCCGTCCTTATAGTGTTTAATTTTTGCTGTTCGCTCAGCTGTTGTGTAGATCACTATGCCGGTCAGTTTTGCTTCCTTGGTTCTCATGATATGGGACAATACTTCCTAGATGCTGGGCCCAACCTATTTGACAGCAGTCCTTTTCAAATCCTGGTACATTAGCTCTTTCTATCTTCCTCCCAGTCATCTTTTCCCTTGTAGTTATTTAGTATACACTTTAATAAATCATATACGCTACCATAGCAGCACCTTCAAACAGTAACTTGAACATAACCTTTACATCCCCTTGTTAGCAGAACACTATGGCAGTCTCCAGGTGTATGTTGTTACTCCTCTGACTGGCCTGTGTGACATTTGCAGGCTCCAAGCCATTGTAAATAGACTTCTTTCATAGTTTCGGGTGGTAATTGTATGGAAGACTTAGCCAAATGTCAAATATTTTGTGAGCTCAGATGTTCAGTGTAACCAGGCATTTTGAAGTTGGATTGAAAGACTGATCTATTCGTTTGATGTCACTGAATGGTTTGATGCCGCGTTTAAGCTGGAGGTAAAGATTTTAAACGGCACTTCTGTTCGTACAAAGACAGCCCTGTAAGAAAGAGACAGCTGATGAGGTACCCGGGATGGGATAAACTGAACGTAATGTGTCAAGCATGTGTCTGAAAGAAGGCTCAACTATAACAGGGAAGCGTTTGCTCCTTGGCTCACAGTGGGGGCTTGCTTTTCTCTTTCTGTAAGGCCTCTTTAAGCAGCGCTAAAGGGCCCTCAAAGTAGGCAAAAAAGGTCCCCTAGAATACTCTTTGTGCATGCGGCTTTTCCAGCAGATGTAGAACTGGCATACGGGCTCAACGCCAGGCCTGCTCCCACTGCCTGCCTTAGGCGGGGTGGCCGGAGTGTACTGCGCCACAGCTGGTCTCTGTTTCCGGGGCCCACAGGGAGTCATTGGAAGCTGGGTGTGGGTTAGAGCGTTCCTGAGGTTGCTTTAACTTACCCCAAGGGCTGTGCAGAATCCAAGTAGTGCAAAAGTGGCTAAAAGCCACCTTTACTCTCTCCCCCACACACCTCTCAGGTTGCCCCAAATTCAGGAGTGGAGTTGCTGGAAATCAGGCTTTGTGTATATGCAAGATATGTGCCACATGCTACTCCACTCGGAGGCTGCATTTTGCTTAGTAAAAGAGTTAGGAATTATATCACTGAGCCCCGATGGGTTTTCCTATTCATAAAGCAGATCTCTGGAGGAGGCATTATTCCCTGGCACTCTTTCTTGTTGACAACTTTGCATAAAGTAACCTGCTGACGGAAAGTTCTTCAACTTGTACAGGCACCTTTTCAAGGAGGCTGCTAATGGCAGGAACTCAATTTGACAGCTACCCGGCACCCTTTTCTCCTCTCTATGTACAAAGATTGACATGCACAGAGAAAAATGTTTGTAAAGTGTGAGGTTTAAAATTCAAGAGTCATCGGGCCAGTTGATGCTTCTTCTTTTTTTTTTTTTTTTTGGAATCAGCTTAAAGATGGAGCGCCAGATAATCCAATGGAACTGTGCCAGTTTAAACCTGCTGAAGATCAGACCCAACAAACACGCACTACCTCTCTTTATGGAAAAATTAAAGTAGGTCAAATGACAGTTGGGTCCAAGCTGCAAACTTCAGAGGCCAGATTCCGCCAAGGTGGGACAGGGACAAGTAGATTACTCCTTCTTGGTCCAAAACTCCAGTTTGGTCCCGGGCATCCTAGGCCAGGGCCAACTCAGGTTGGTATTGTTCCATAGGAGTTTTCTTCTGGGGGAAAAGTAGCTTTAAATTGCAGCCAAGAGTCCATGGGAGCCTGGCTGGCAGATTCTGCTTAGTACATTCCCCATCTGCCCTGGCCCTGCCTTTTTCTTGGTTAGCAATGTCCGAAATTTTGGCTGGGGTTGGTTCTTATAGGCTTTCCAGTGAGTGGAAGGTTGCACTTGCTGTCTGCTGCCTCTACCTCTCTGCAGTAGATTTTCTCCCATGAGTCTTTGTGGGCCTGATCCTGTTACAGTCAGTGGAAAGAGTCTGATTGAATGCATTGGCCCTAAATCTGCAGAAGCTGCCATAGACTTTGGGCTGAATCCGACTCTCTGACATAAACAACTTCTAATTTCGGCATGAAGTGGGATCATGTATTTGGTTCAGACTCGTGACTTTGGTTCTTTGAATTTGGTCCAGGCCCATCTCTCATAAAAATGTATAATCCAAGAGAGAGTTTAACCACCCAGGTAGAAATACAGATGACTTTTCATGGAAGGTTCAGCATGTACTGTATCTGAAATAGATGTACGGCAATCTGAAAAACAAAGGGCATTTGCAGATGGTCCCATTATTATGTTATTTAAAGGGAACTTCTCAAGTTACTTAAAATCGGAGATTTGATTATCCTAAAATAAATTACTATCTGCTGCAGAAATATTTTCCAGATTATTTGAGATAAATAGTTAAGATGTCTTTATTTCTTAACACATATATTCCAGTAACCATGAAATCTGCCCCATCTTAGCTTTTTAAAAAAAATTAAAAAGGAGCCCCAAATTGGCTGGCTACAGGAAAAAATAACATCAAGTTCTCCTGTGCTCTCCCTGGCATCAGTGATAGAAGTAATCCCCTCCATCTCAACAAATAACCAGAAGTTCATGCCCACCAACTTTGGAAACAAAGCGGGGGAAGCTTCCCGCAAAATCCTCCAAACTATGAAAGGCAGTTGGCATTCAGCCATTGACTGTATCAGGAATGGGACTGGGCCCCAAATCAGGTGGAAAGGAGTCTGCACTTTTTTAGGGCCAGATTTTGCCACACCCTTGTGTGGAGGTGCCGGGGCAAGGATCCTCCCCTTCCCCCATGAGGAAAGGTTGAAAAAACAGAACACATTTAGGCTAGAGAAGAGAAGGCTGGAGGGGTGAGGGGATGAAGACATAATGGTCTTCAAATGTGTAAAAGGTTGTTATAAAGAGGATAGTAATCAATGGCTCTCCATGTCCACGGAGGATAGGATAAGAAGGAATTGGCTTAGTTTGGAACAAGGGAGATTTAGGTTAGATATTAGGGAAAACTTCGTACTGCCCAGGATAGATAAGCTCTGGAACAGGTTACGTTAGGGAGGTTGTGGAATCCCCATCGCTGGAGGGTTTTAAAGAACAGGTTAGACAAACACCTGTCAGGGATGGTCTAGGAGTAGCTAGGTCAGTGGTTCTCAATCTTTTTTGCTCAAGGGCCACAGGTATCATTTTTACAACCCTGAAGGACCACCGGTCTCCGCCAGCAGCCCGCCACCCCTCCTCACGGCAGCCAGACAGAAGAAGTTCAGCGAGGAGGCTGCCTTCTCGCTGATCTCCTGTCCCCTTGGCTACTGCAGGAAAACCACACGCATCCTGTATCCCTGTGCGCTCCAGTTGGGTCCCTAGACAATGGTTCCCTTCTGCAGCCAGGGGGACGGGAGATCAGCGCTCCCCTCCCCCGGCTCCAGCAGAGACCCCAGCATCTAGGCACCCAGGCGGAGCGCTTCGCTGTGCTCCCTGGTGCAGCCAGCGGGAGAAGAGTGCTGATCTCCTGTCCACTTGGCTGCAGCAAGGAGCCTGCACCGGTCTTGTAGCCCCGTGGCAACGTGCTCTGCCTGGGTCCTTAGGCAGCGGGCTCCCTTCTGCAGCCAGCGGGAGGGAAATGGTGGGCCAATTTGAAAGAACCCATGGGCCACAGGTTGGGAACCACTGAGCTAGGCTGGCGAATGAACGAAAAGGCCTCTCAAGAACCCTTCCAGACCTACATTTCCACGATTCTAAGTGCAAATCCCATGCAGCAACCAGGAATAATCACAGTCTCTGGACTCAGAGGAGTGAAGCTCTTGCTTCGTCCTTACCTCCCCATGGTGCCAATTGCCTTGAGAGAGTCGGGGAGGAGGCGGGACCATAGCTAACCACACCCCCTGCACTAACCACACCCCCTGCACTAGCTGGCTCTGTGGCCCAAGCGTGCCTTGGACAGTATCCAAGTGAGGGTGCAGTTGGTAAACACCTCATGTGAGCTAGGAAAGCGGGGAGGGTTCTGCCTCTGCCAGGAGCTCCCTTTGGGTAGTGCAGGATCACAAACCAATTGATCAGGTTCAAATACGCAACAAGCCACTGGCGTGGGCTTGGTCTGATGTGAACCTCTGGCCCTTGTGCTGGTTGCTCCTCTCTGACAGCTATCCAGGTGCTTTTTGCTTTAAATGTCTGAGGGCTGGTGGATTGGTGAGCTTGTTATTAACATGCACCCTCCTGCTATCATCCATAGCTGACACCACAAGGGAGCCTTCGATAGAAGTCGGTGGCATGCTGCCTATGTAGGGGGCACTTACAATCTCAGTTTGAGTCCTTCATCCACAACCATTTCTCTAGGCTGTCAGGGTGTGTTTGACCTTTACAGGTTTATTTGCCATGGCTACGTATTCTGGCAGATTTAAAGATGCGTTAAATGGTCATCAGAAAACAAGCCAGATAAATACTATCTGACTCCCAGCAGCAGGAGCTGCAAAGGGGAGATTTAATCCAACCTTTTCGAACTGTGCACATGTAAATGAGTCTGCAAATTCCAGTTCAGCTCTAATTTTTTTTTTAAAAAAAAACCAAAACCTTCAGAATAATATTTTATTTTAATAATTTTCTGACCGTTTAGAATAGCGACGAGCTGTTGGATGCCGGCTCTGAGAACCCTGAAAATTAGTTAGTGACAAATCCAAAATGCAGGGCAGATAGCTAAGCTTCTTACCAAGCAGCAGTTCCAATCAAATATTAAGACCCCCATAGGATCGTCTGTATCTCAGTTGCCTTCTGAGGACAGATGAAACAACCAGCAACGTGACCCAGGGCTTCAAAGGTATTTGATTTCAATGGGAGTTAGGCAGGTGTTGATAAATTGTATAGTCAGTTTGTTATGAAATGTACTCAAAAGACCTAATAGCCAATAACAGTCAGGTTTATTGCTGAATAGCAATAATAATGTAGTGCGGGAAAAAGGTTCAATAGGATACCAGTCTCTGGGAAGCCGTCTTATGCAGGATTGTTACGTTCACCTCACACAGGAGGTGTGTTTCCAGAGTTATGCCCCTAAAGCCATTTTTTCATGCCCCTACCTGTGTACAGGGTACTGTGTACGTCAGCCGGAACTAGATTTAACCAATCAGCTTTCTACGTTGTTTTTCCGGTACCATGGTGTACTCCTTGTCTCTTTATTCTGAAACATGCATTCCAAGTACTACGGGATGTGTAGGTCCTAGATTTGTGCCAGGGTAGAATATTAGGATATTTTGTCCTTTTCTTTTGGGACAGTCTAGTATTTGCTTGTGAGAGTAACTCCCTGCCTGCTGTATTGGTAAAACACTCAGATGTCCTCATCCTAATGATTTTCCTATCTACTTAAGCCAAAGCTTACTTCGGCTGATGCGAGGTGTTATGGGATACTTGACATGGGTGGACACCATTGTGGGGAGAGTACAGTACATTCAATTAACAGAACTTCCCAACACTCATATAATACTATGCCCGGCATATATGCATTGGCTCACACACTGAAATACAGCTGAGGAACTGGACCAATAGTCCTAGCATCCTGTGGGCTGGATTATCCCTTTTAGCCCAGAGCAAGGGGCAATGCACCAGGAACCCAGAGAAGTAACTGTGCATTTAAGAGGCCCGGTCACTTTCCTGACCCCGCTCCCCATCCGCTTTGCTCCCAAGGCATTGCAATGTGCTCTAGCCCTTACTTATAGCCAATTGCTACTCTCTGCACATTGGATCTGCTGTGCTGACTACTACATTATGTGGGGCTGAGTCAAGGCACCTACCTTTATTATTTATTGTTTGTTAATTCTTGGTACTGTTGTAGCACCTAGAGCCCGTGTTGCTAGGTGCTGTACAAATACAGAATATAAAAACAGTCTTGCACCAAAGAATCTTGCAGTCTACAACTGGAGGTGTAACTCCCTACCTGGGCAGATGAACACGGGCTAGCTTTGGTCGAGCAGAGGACTGAAAACAGCAGTGCAACTGCAGTGGCACAGGCTTGCCAACCGCGTACTTGCCTAGGGACTCTGATGGTATTGTGTGCTGGCAGCTGGCCTGTGCTGCTGTGGCTGCCTGGCTATTTTTAGCTTGCTAGCTCGATTGAAGCTGGTGTGTGTATGGGGAAATATACCTCCAGCTGAAGTGCAGACAGACCTTAAGTATGTCACCTGGGGATGGGGTGGGAAGTATTACGCCTGCAGCCCCAATCTGTCCCCGCTGCTCCTTTAGGGAAGCCAGGAGAGAAACTTAAAATATTTAAAATTGTAATTGTTAGAAAAAGAAACTTTACACATATAAGGTCCTCAGATACCCCAGTGATGAGCCTGATAGGAAAACCTGGAGAGAGAAGTAGATGATAAATAGATAGCAAGAATAGCTCAGTAATAGCCCATCTCAAATTCACCTGCCACAACATTATTAATGTGAGAGAATTCTATAAATAAAGAGCTCGGTAATCAAGGGCTGCTGCTTCCATGGGCCTTAATCTTCATCATGAAGCAAACAACAAAGTGGGTATCTTAATATCATCACGTATGAGCAGCTCAATTAGATGATCAAGATAATACACTGCTGTGTCATCAAGATGCACCTGGCAGTCAATATCAAACTCAGTTAGGAGTTTCTTGTAACCTCAAAGCAGTCGGGAACTATGAATTATGAACTATGAACTGAAAGTCTAATTCAGTGCATGTCAGGATCCTGACTACTTAGATTAGACAAGGCTGAATTCATTTAAAAGGACAGGCACACAGTGGGATAGTTTTAATAAGCTAAACACAAATTCACCAGAAGTAGCATGTGGAGAGGTGGCATGCACCAGGGCTCATTTAATCATAGTTCATTGACATCCACTGGACCATCTGTGATGCTGGTCTCTAAGGAGCCATGCTGAGATAGCTTAAACAGTGCAAAACTGCAAAGAAATGGGGCAGGCAGCCCCCCAATACTGGTGGTTTTTCTTCCATAAGATTCACCAAGCCAGCAACAAACAGCTTCTGATCACCTCTCTGGTTATTCAGACGACAAAAACACAGTTCCCTTAAAGCCATCCAGCCCTCTGGCTTCTACCCAGACAACCAAGTCAAATATGTGGGGATTACTGAAAATCTTTATCCATCATATATAAATAAAGTTCTACCAATCCCAAAGGATTGGACACATTACCGACTGGGTCAATGAATATTTCATATCTTATTGAAATACGTACTTAAAGCCAATGCTTATTAACCAAACAAATATTTATTAAAAAAGAGAGAGAGAGAGTATTGGTTAAAAGGTCATATACATACAGATGAGAATAAAATCCATAAATCATTTTTAAAGTAGAGATGACAAACTAGTGTGACGTTCCCCTGGTGCAATCTGGACTGGTGTATTGCTGCATCATCCCAGTCCCGCCACTCCTGGAGCCCGCCTTACTTTGCTCTGCTGTGAGAACCCCCCACTCCTGGGCTTTTCACACACAGCCTTCAACATGTAAGCTGCTCCCAACAAAGTGAGTGACTGTTTCTAGGGCTGCCAACCTTGCATTTTAGTTTTTACTGACATGAAGAGCTGACGTTGATTTTTTTAGTGACACGGCAAACTTTTTACTGACATCACTACAAATACCATAAACAATACAATAATGTTACAAAAGTGTGTACTCACTCGCAATATGCTGTACACAGGAATTCAGAACCATGCAATTGTTTTAACTGCAATTCATTGATCAATTGGGTTCTTTGGGAGTGTGCAATAATAGAAAACAGGAAATTGATAAAGTCATGATCAGTGTAGTTTTATGATACAAGAAGTGATTCTGAACAAAGACAATCAATGTCAAAGTACAATATATTTTACTTCTACCCAATTTCACGGACATTATCATTTATTTATAGGTTTATGGACAGAGTTAAAATTGTAGGTTTTTTTACTGACTGTCCATAAATTTATGGACAGTTGTCAACCCTGGCCAGCCACTCTTTGGATTATGTAACAGAATGACCCCAGGCAATACCCCTAGTCCCCGATGCAACCCTAGGAACCTCCGTCTTACAACATTCAGTTATGCCCACTGAACGATGTAAGCACGTATAAATCCCTCAGTTTAACAAAGAAATTGATATTCACCAGCCTTGTTACTCCAGGTGGAGTTTCCAACACACTTCAAACCAAACGCACTGCTTTAGGTCAAACAAAAAAACGAATTTATTAACTACCGAAGGGTTTTAAGTGATGATAAATCAAAGCATAACCAGTCAGATTTGGTGGAGAGAAACAAAAACAATACGCGTTCTAAACTAACGTAACACTTTCAGCAACCTTACAAACTTAGGTGATTCTCACCACAGGCTGACTGGTCAACACGTCAGTTGCTTGGTTGTGTTAGTAGATGGAGGTGGAAAAGAGAGAGAGCATGGCAAGTGTGTCCTCATTTTATAATGTTCCTTCTCCCCTCTGGGGCTTTACTCCACTGTCAGGGCCAGGTGACAAACAATGTCTTGCATGGACTCATTCATGTCCAGAGTCAGTGAGCATCACCTCATCATGGTTCCAAGCTGGCCAAAGGAAGGGAAGTGATTCACTTGAGTCCAACTGATCCTCCCTTGATGCCCAGGCCAGTCCTTTGTTCCTAGAAGGCTGAGCTGGGTTTGTCCTATACACACCTTGATGAGTTGTGAACTGCTCCTCTGCTCCTGAAGAGTTTCACCTGGATATGTTTCAAGCCATGAGGACACATCTTTGGGAATATTACATTTTGAAGCCTCATAACCATACACATAAAATTGCAACAAACATATTACTACAACAATAATGATCAGAACCTCATGAGCATACCATCTTATATGACATCTTATATGACATACTTTGTATTAAGCAATACACAGTTATATTGTAAGGGTGAACATGGGGGTGCAGGTTGTCACAACTGGGTTGCAAAGTTCTTTCAGGATCTTTGTAACAGTGGTGAAAAAACTGCTAATTTGCAAAAAGTCTCTGGAAATTACCCAAAGAGTGTGGGGTCATCACTTCTTGTTTAGAACGTCTTTGTTAGAAATCCAATCCAGTGAAGTGAAGCAGGAAATGAAGACAAAATGGAGACATTTTCAGGGCCTTATATACTTTCTGTCCCGTGGATGGATGCTCTTTATCTTCGCTTGTAGAAAGTCTCAGAAACAAGATGGAGTCCAGGGTCACATGAGCAAGTCACGTGTCCTTGCATGCTTTGTTGAGTCAGAGGAGCAGCTGTTGCCCATATTGTGGTTAACACAACCACAGGAAAGCTCACTAGATGGGGTCAAGCCCCTTTTATTGCCCATTGTGAAAGCTAAGTATCCTTTGATGGGCTGTCTGCTGGCATTGTTTATTCACAAAGTAGCTAGATTGGATATAAACAAGTGTTATCCCAGGAGCAAACACATTTGAAATCCAGATGGAAAGTCATATTTATAACTTCAGATACAAAGAAGGTAAATGCATATAAACAGGATAATCATACTCAGCAAATCATCACTTTTCCTTTGATACTTTACACAAAATACTTTGTAGATGATTTGTTGCAATTCTATAATAGAGGTAGCAACAATGATATATATGGTCCCATTTTAATCATACAGCATCACACCATCACACTCTTGGTTCCTGGCCTTACAGATAAATAGTCTAGTCTAGTCTAAGGTTTATACTATGCCCATCACCATAGCATCTAAGTACCTTCCCAAGAAGACAAATAAATCACAGCATCTGCAGTCTTCTCTCCCTTCTCAATCTCAAGAGTGGCAGCGGCACCCATTGCCAGTAATATCTTCCTAGTGAAAGATTGATGGAGCTATTTGGAAGTTGGGTCAATGCCAGTGTTTGGTGTTTTGTTCCCTCAGGAAAAGGAAATACTGGTGCAAGTCAGTGTAGTTTCGCTTACTTCAACAGAGCTATGTCATTTTATTCCAGATGAAGACCTGGCCCCATCAATTTTATTTTAAATCCTTGGATATCAATTGTCTCCAGCAGTCTGGCATCAGAAGGGGATGGGAAACCCACTTATTTTGATGGTGACCACTTTCATTCAGACAAAGAGCCATCTGAGGTTGGATTGAGTCAGTGCTCATTGGGATGTCCTATCAGCCCTTCTCTGGTGTGCAGTGTCGGTCTGTAAATTTTCATTTTAAAGACACGAAGGCCAACATTTTTAGACTTGGAGACCTAGAATTAGTCATGTAAAAATGTATAAAAATGGCCTAATTTTAAAGGTGTTGCAAGCCCATAGCTTCTCTGGAAGTTGGCAACCTCCTCCTCTCTTTCTCTTCCCCTGTTTTTGTGGCTTTCCCCTGTGTTGTTACACAGCATACCTTATGTCTAAATTTATGGCCCAGTCCAACTCCCAGTGATGTCAATATAAAGGCACTAGTTAAATTAAAGGCATCTTAAAAGGGAAAGTTAATGAGTTTGTGAGAAACTTAAGAGTGCAGCCATATCTCCGATTATCCACGGGGTTCTTACAAAATGTGGAAAGTTACAGATGGTTTATTCTTAAACAGGATCATCACAGTCAGATGATTAAGGTTGGAGAACACCCAGATAGGAAGGAAAGTGGATTTGAATCGTTTGCTGGCCTCTGGGAAGTCTGAAGAAAATGGAGGATGTTATGGAAGAGTGTGTAGGGAGAGGGGAAAATTACATTTCACTGCTAGAGTGGAAAGTGGAAAAATGGAAGAGATATACTGACTTCAGCCTCCATAATCAATCCTGCAGTACCCATGCTGCTTGGAGTAAAATAAAATATGCATATTTCTCTTCTGAGAGGAACAATAAAGACTGCCCTATTAATATTATTTAAATTACAACACCTGAAGATCCCAGCCAGGATCAGGGCCCTATTGTGCTAGGTGCTGTACATAGTAAGAAGTAGCCTTGGCCCCAGAGAGCTTACAATCAAAATAGACAAAAGGAAGTATCATCTCCACCATACAAATGAGGTGTCGAAGCACAGACAGATTAAATGATTTTTCCAAGACTATATAGGAAAACTGTGGCAAATCCAGGAATTGATTCCGGATGTGAGTTGCATTCTTGTACCTTAACTGCAAGACTGTCCTTCCTCTCTGTTCATTCTATTCTTCGGAGAACATCATATTCTATGACAAGAATGTGTGTCCTTTGCTGCACATGTGACTTGCCACGAGCTCTTCTGGAGCTTAACCCACAGAATTAATAAAACTGACAAACCAAAACGTTGGTGGTGTAAAGAGAAACCGCAGAGATCTAGAATATTTAGATACTGAAGCCTCTTCTTCAATATGGTAATCAAGTGAGGTTTGAAATCACCTAACTTCATTTACAACTCATGAATATGTATCAGGCCCTTCAAATGAAAGAACGACTAAAACATATAGTGTTTGTTCAATTCGTTAAAAAGGAGATAATTTATCCCGAGACCCCTCCTTTAAACAAAAGCCAGAGTCAAATACAGGGAAATCAAGACCCTACGTTAATTTTGCGGCATGGTGAATATTTTTATAATCCTAATTAGCACCAGTCATTTAGTCTAGCAATTTCCCTCAATCTAGCCAATTTGAAATTAAAATTGATGCCTTGATTACAAAACTCATTAGGAAAGAAGCACCCTTCTTACGAACCAGTTCATTTAGAATGCACAAACTGAATGAAATGTGGAGCACTTGTGTTGTCAATTGCCATAAGTGAAGTGAGTCTTAATTGTTAGCGTTTTGGAGTATTTGTCTTACTGCATGTTTCATTGCAGTGTAATATATCATTCATTATGTTTAACAAAAGCAACTTTTAAATGGTTTAATTAAGCGGAGTTGGTGCACTGGTAATTTTTATAAAATCAAATGTCACAGTTGTTTGCATATGAAGTACCAAGGGGTATTAATGTCGGAATGAAGAAGGATGACTGCATTTATCATTCTGATTATGGTACGGCTGGCAATTTAAATAGGAGATGAGAAATTAAATTATGCAACACTGACTCAACTTTAGAAGTGTCCTGATGCATTTTACCCTAGCAAATAGTGAACTTTGAAAGGCGGGAGGGCGGGAGGATTGTTTGTGATTGCAAACAAAAGTAACTGACTGTGAAACTTGAATTAGATAGAATATACTTTTTCTTATTGCTTTTTATTTATTATGTAGAACCTCGATCAAAAGGTTTTCTTCTCTAAAAAACAATGTAGGGATATATCCAATATAACACATTTAAGATTTAATCACCCTCTGCCACTAACAGTCAGTCAGTCAGTTAGTTAAATATGTTCCACAAAGTTCTTTTCCACCAGTGGGTGGAGTGGAGATAACAATTTATTCATGGATCGTAATAAATAATTTTTAGTGGCTGCTTTATTTGGTGCCTAGATATTATGGTGATGGGCAAATTACAAGTACAATAGATAGAAAGCAACAGGAGGAGGAAAAGAATGAGCTCCACCAGTGTTCCCTGATGTCTGGAGCTGTGGAAAACAGATGATTTGGGTTGTGATCCTAATGCAATCAGTGTGACAGAGACAGCACGAAAGACCCCCAGGTTGCCACCAGAGTGCCCTGGGAGAATAGCCATCCCTGACTCTGGTGAACAGTTCAAACTGCTGCATGTGAATGAATATCACCAGAGTTAAAAGTCACATCCTGGTGGTGTTTTCCAACGACCGTAATGGTCTGTTTATTCCTTGAATTCTTGTCAGCAGGATTCAGCTGAGTAAGAAGAACGTTTATAATCCCCGGCAGGATTCACCCCCCTAAGCAGATGGATCAGTTTCCAGGCTGTTTCTGGGTTACAAAATGAATCCCTTCCTGTCCCCTTTTCTGGTTGATTTTTTTTCTTATTCGTTGTCTTGCTCATTGGATTCAAAGCTCTGAGTTGAGCCTTGCTTGGCCTCATGGCACCACTGCGCCGTACAATGTTACACACAAGGTTACTTTCATCACAGTGAGGGAGGGTACATTTCAGCTGCTGACTCCGCTCTCTGGTGCCTATAGCCGCTGACCACTCGGAGTTCCAGAGGCTTTTGCCCTTGCTGCTGGCATGGAATGGACCTGACTCGGTGTTAGGGTTTAGAAATCTGTTGATTGATTATCATTGGCCTGAATGCAACAAAGAACAACAGGATTAATCCTGCAAATTTGCCAGCCACTGCAGTCCTGGGTCACAAGAAAGGGAGAGTGGCACAGTAATTAAAAAATCATATATTAATTGTCATAGAAACGTCTCATCAAACAGCACCGCCCATAAAATACAATAGTTACTGTAGGTGAGATAATTTTGGCCTCAGTTCAGCTAAACAGTTAAGCATGGGCTTAATTTTAAGGCCCATCTTAAATGCTCTGCCGAATCAGGGCATTACACATATCCAGTCTTATGCTTCAGGGTGTAAAGTGATCACATATGGACAAGAATGATAAAAAAGAGCCTCCCCTTCTGTCCTCTTCCTCCCTTCTCCACTTACAGTATTGCACTGTTAGGCCGTAGTCCTGCAAACACTTTACTCCCATGCCTAATGTGGGTAAAGCATACACATGATGTAGCTTTCAGGCTTGGGGCTTTAGCTAGTTCCATAGGAGGCTTTTTAAATTCTTTCTCTGAAGCATCAGGTATTAGGCAGAGCCAGAGGGAAGAAATGCCTGCTGACATCTGAAAGCTACAACCAAGGACAGACAGGAATAGATGGAGGCCCCATTTAGTTCCAAAAGAGCTTTTTTGAGGGTTCAGTTGAGAAATTGCCGTGTGCTTTGCTGACGCATAGGGCCAGGTTTTCAAAAGGGATCAGCAGGCAGGATCATTCAGAGCAATGACAACCTTTCCTGAATAATAATGGCTGGTGTTAATTAATATTTGCACATCACTTTATAAATATAAAACCCTACTGTATAGGACTGCTGCACATTTGTTCTGATGCTATATGGCAGTGGGCCAGTTCTGTATGGCAATACCTTAATCCCATCAAAGATGATTGAATAGAAGACAGGTGACTTTGATGCAGGCATTTTGGGAAGGTAGGCTGTCACTTGAAAGAGATAAGAAAAAGATGTCCCATGCACAGTCATATTAAACCACAAGAAGCCAAGCAGTTTCTTTGGTGTAGGGTTTTGGGGTTAATCCAATACATTAAAGAATTAAAACGCTAGCAGGAATGACTTGCACACCTGGAACACACTTGAGCACCCAAGATCCAGTAGAGCAAACATACTTTCAGTGTATGCATTTTCTAGGGGTCAGATTAAGCCTACTGAGCAATACAAATGGCAGAGATCTTTACATGTACGTAGTTTTCATATAACCATTTCTATAACTCTTCCACCCCAAAGGATCCCAACACATCTTACAGACCTTGGCCACAAACCTGCCATTGGAGCCATAGGGACTGTCACCTCTGTGCCCACGTGGAGATAAATGGATTTCATTGAGGGTCCATTATTTGTACAGTAGCATCTAGGATCCCAGTTGTGATAGGAGCAGTATAAATACAAGCTACTACATTTAGGAATGAAGAATCGAGGTATGTCTACACTGCAGGCCCCACAGCGAACAATTGAGCAGGTTGTGTCGCCACAGAGCCATGATGACACCGCGGTACGTCAACATATGTATGATGATGGGTGATATGCAAGCTACGTTACATAGCTTGCATATCTCCTGTCAACCACCGCTGCCAGTGTAGACCAGCCCTCAGTTGCACAAATACAAGATGGGAAATGACTGCCTAGGAAGAAGTACTGCAGAAAAGGATCTTGGGGGGTTATAGTGGATCACAAATTAAATATAACAGTATTACTGTTGCAAACAAAAGAGAACATAACTCTGGAATGTATTAGCAGGAGTGTTGTAAGCAAGACACAGGAAGCAATGCTTCCACTCTACTCAGTGCTCATAAGACCTCAACTGGAGTACTGTGTCCAGTTCTGGGCACCACATGTCCAGAAAGATGTGGACAAACTGGAGAGCAGCAAAAACGATCAAAGGTTTAGAAAACATGATCTATGAGGAAAGATTGGAAAAAGTGGGTTGGTTTAGTCTGGTGAAGAGAAGACTGAGGGGAAACATGATAACAGACTTCAAATGCACAAAAGGTTGTTATAAAGAGAAGCGTGATAAGCTGTTCTCCTTAACCAGTGAGGACAGGACAAGACGTAATGGGCTTAAATTGCAGCAAGGGAGATTTAGGTTAGACATTAGGAAAAGCTTCCTAACTGTCAGGTAGTTAAGCACTGGAATGAGTTATCTAGGGAGGTTGTGGAATTTCCATCAATGGAGGTTTCTAAGAACTGACCAGTCAGAGGTGGTCTAGCTAATACTTAGTTCTGCCTCGGTCTGGACTGGACTAGATGACCTATTGAGATCCCTTCCAGTCCTATATTTCTATGATTCTATTAACCTCACTGCTAGGGACAGGTTAAGTCACTATGCCTTCCTCTCAAATGTTATCTTTGAGGCTCAAAACCAGTATGGTTAGCTTTCTTCTCCCCTTCCCCTCCCATTCCAACAGCCTCTTCATACAGCTCTGTGCTACCGGATTTCAGCTGTCAACACGCTCACTAGTGTTGCGATATCAAAAAGTAGGCTGTTCCCATGGTTTTTCCAGCCCTACAGAAAGCGTCAGAAACCCCACCCCAAAACACCTATTCTTGAAAGATTGCTAGCTTGATTTTGTTCTGTTCTGGGCAGCAAACTTTGGGAAAGAGGTGGACAATGTGGAGAAAGTCCCTACGAAAGCAACAAATATGATAAAAGGTCTAGAAAACATGGAACATTTCTACAAGGAAAGATTGAAAATATGGGTTTGCTTTTAGTCTGGAGAAGACTGCGAGGGGACATAACAGTCTTCAAATATGTAAAAAGTTGTTATAATGAGGAGTGTGATAAATTGTTCTGCTTATGCGCTGAGGACAGGGCAAGATGTAATGGGCTTAAATTAGAGCAAGGAAGATTTAGGTTAGACATTAGGAAAAACTTCCTAATTATAAGTATAGGTAAGCATTGGAACAAATGACCTAGGGAGGTTGTGGAATCTCAGTCACTGGCGGTTTTAAGAACAGGTTAGACAAACACCTGTCAGGGATGGTCTAGCTAATACTTAATTCTGCCTAATTGCAGGGAACTGGACTAGATGAACAGTCTGGGTTCCTTTTTGTCCTACATTTCTTTGATACAGAGTCCACTCCTCAAAGATCTTACAGTCTAAATAGATGAGACAAACAAAGGGTGTGAAGGGAGTGAGGATAATTAACCATTGGGCTGATTTACCATTGAGACAGTTTAGTGAATTGTCCACCACAGGCAATTTGTAAATCAAAGATTGGGCGTTTCTCTAAAAGATATGCTCCAGGGGAAGTTCTATGACCTGTGTTATACAGGAGATTGGACGAGATGATCACAATGGTCCATTCTGGCCTTTGAATCTATGAATCTATAATGGAAAAATAAGCCCAGAGAGGAGAAGTGACTTGTCCAAGGTCACATATTAGGTTATTGGCAGAGCATGGGATAGTACCCAGATATCTAGATTCCCAGGACAGTATTTTAACCACTAGGACATATCGCCTTCCAAAAGCCCACGTGTGCAGACCACATAGCAGCATCTTCAGCTATGAGTAAACTTCTGTCCTATCTATTCTGTCAATCTCCTATGTTCTCCTTGAGGAACTTCCACCAGGTCATTGGAAATTTCCCTTGCGGTAAAAATGCAGTATATGTTATATCGATGCATATTGCAGTTAAATATCACAATGTCTGTATGTTGTAGGGCTGTGGACATTGTGCAACTTTTTGGAATTGTGTTTCAGGTGGCTGCAAAACATTGTTATTTTGTGAAATGGAATTTTTACATTGAAAACCGTATTTGACATGTTTGTGTTTCCATTGCAAATAGGCCTATTTTTGCTCTTTTGAGTTCAGTTCAAGTAATTCCTACATCCAATGGTCCTTGCTTCCATGAAGGAAGTTATGGCAGCCCAATAAATCCTGTTCTAATCTAATAGCACATGCAAGAAAGTATACAAAAGACACATGGTGCCAGATGTCCATCTGATATAAACTGGTGTAGCTCCATCTTGCAGAAAACTAATGTCAATATCAGCCTTGGTATGGGATCCTTACTCCTCTTTATGAGACTGTATGTAAATTAATCTCCATCCTGCTTTAATTCTGATTCATCTCTTCAGCAGGAATGTATATGGGACTGAAGCAAGGTGGGAAATGGTTTTCCCTTCCTGTGAAAATTCTGAGATATCAAAAATGTTTCCTGTCCAAAGATCTGGATGAAAAGATGAAATCTCGACAAGTTTTGTGACCCAAAAATCTGAAAATAAATCAGTTTCGGATAATCAAAATATTTCGTTTTGATAATCTCAAAATGTTTTGTTTCAGATTTAACTACCTGTCTTTTTCATTTTTTTAACAGTATAATTAATTTAAAGTACTAAATGGAAGGTCATTTTGAACATGACATTTGGAATTTTTTGTTTTGAAAACACCTTGGAATCTTTTTTTTCCCCAAAAAAAATTTTAAAGTAAAAAAATTGGTCAAAACTGATCCTTCCCCCCACTCCTCAAAGATTAGGTTTTTATGTATCAGCATTTTACACTGAAAAAGTGTTTTGTTGAAACCATCGGTTTGTAGGATTAGTGCCTGTTAAAGCAGCACGATGCTGTCTGCACCCTTCTGCTGGGGTGACAGAAACATTTACCCATCCAAGAAATATGTGTGTAAATCACTGTAGTTTATTCCCGTATCTCAACCAAATTTTCCATGCGGCCGTTCGGAGCATAAGTTGCAGTTAACACTTTTGTGACAGTTAAAAGATGTTCTTACAGTGCAGTAAAATTCTCTGGGTTTGCGTTCAGTCGGTTTTTACAGGACTTTGGACAGCTGTAAAATTCAAGGTAGGGTATGGTGCAGTAATCTTGCAACACATCTGACCTGTCATGAGCATGCATGAAAGGAAAAGCTGCAGAAGCAGAAGCCATAGTGATTTTGAGGGAAGAGCTTATTTACAACTGGAACACACTTCAAAAAAAAAAAAAAATCACTAAGAACTTCCTTTGAGCTCTCTGTAAAATCCTTGGTTTTCTTGACAGCAAAGGGAAAACTTTTGGGAGATCGAATTCTCCACTGCCCTGGACCTTGTGCGGTCATTTTCAGCTCTGCAAAGTGGACATAATATGCCACCATTCTGATCTGGTAATATTTTACACGTATTTGGCACAGGTGTAGATGACAACAGCCAGTGGAGAATCATAACATCGGTCTCCTAATGTAACAGTGCACCCAGGAGGACTGTGTCCCTCTTCTCCCAACTGGTGGAATCACAGTAGTGTCACAAGAAGTTTCTATAGAAGATCAGGACTCTGGTCCTACATACATTCAACTCTTAGAATCTTTCTTTGTCTGTCATTCTTGTTGTCTTTCTCTAAATTCCTTCTGATCTGACATAACAGGGCATATGCACAGGACCAGATTTGTAGCTCAGATCTGTGTCTAAGTCCCTGAGAGTTGCACACATGTATCTAAAGGCAGAATTTGGCAAGCCTGAAAAACCGACCACTCCAAAATTAGCCCCAGCACTCCTTGCTAAACATAATAGACAAGATCTATAATGGCAGTACGGCCAGGGCTGCATATTCTCCCCATGCTGCCTTTTCTTTTAATACCAACATGCTATAGCACTATTGCACCAACATGTGCACTGAACTTCAGCCAGCTAGGGTGACAATATAGTGGGTTGGGTGACCCTGTCTCTGATGGTCCGTGGCCGCAGATGTTGTGTAGGGTTTGGTTTTTTTAACTCCATGAAGTGGATTTAAAATAATTAAGAGATGGAATTAAATGGAGTAGACCCATTTAAGTTTAAACACCCCGGTCACGAACACCGAATAAATGCCTGGAGGGATGCAGTATGAGATTAGATAGGAACCTCATTTTTCTTGCATGATCTGCATGTTCGAGATTTACTTGGAAGGTGTGACATCCCATTGTTTGGTCGCAGGGCAATGATGATGGATGAATCCAGGGCGACAGTGTAAATAGTGTAGAGAGGTAGCCCTAGGGGATCCCTAAAACAAGCTAGTTTCTCAGCTGGTGATTTTTTCTGGCAGTGATGCCTTGGCGCAGTGACAATTCCTGCTACAGCTGTCAAGCTAACTTGTTTCTGATAGAGGCTGGCATTTGCAAAGTTGCACTGCTCATTTGGGTTCTTCATGTAACCATTGCTTATGCGGCTCTTGACAAAGTGTGGTGGGGTGGCGGTGTCAATCTCGTGTGCATATTTGGTATCCAATAGCAAGAATAGTTATAAAAATGCGCAGTGCGTATGGTGAGAACACCAGCTTTTGCCTTCCGGGATACTATTCAGTGGCCAGGGCTTAGGAAACAACCTTTTCACTAACTTTCCCAAAGCTGCGTGTCCATCCTAAATGTGAGGTCTGGCCTGGCTTTGTGTGTATATGCAAATGAAAGACAATGTTTAAACAGAGCTCAGCATTCACTAGATTCACCTAGATTGCCAAGGAGGTTAGCTAAGGGGAAATTTGGCCCAGTTTCCTGACTGAATTGACCCGTTAGGAGGCTAACCAAGGGCTATAATAACGAGAGCATTAGAAAAACTGTCGTCAAGTTTGTATAATCTCTGCTGGACACGAGATTCATCCTGGGACAAAGAGATAGTCAGGCCGAAGGAAGCCCTGTTTTGTTTGTTATATAATGAGTTTGGGTGGAAGGAGCCACTTTGCTTTGGTGCCTGGACCTGTCCAGGGAATCCATATTTTCAGGAGAAAGAGTCTTTTTAATCTTTAGCTTCTCTGACATGTTATGGGATGAGACATGGCAGGGTTAAGATGAAGGACATGGGCTAAAGGAATGAATGTTAGAAGATGGTGCCATGGAGAAAATAAAGTCCCATTTGCATCAGTTTCACAGGAAGCCAAATATCTGATTAATTAGCCAAGGTCTTAATTTTTAACCGTCTTCACAATGCACAAAGGAAGTTATTTCACTGGTACAAACGGCCTCCTGGCAAATCTGCCTGGTCTACCTTTGCCAGCCCAGGACTCCCTTTAACTTCAGTGGGCTGTGGATCAGGTCCTTAAAACTTCGGATTCAGTTCCTGGCCTCTGCCTCTGATGCTATACGCCATTCTGATTGTGCATAGGGAGCAGAAGGGGGCACAACAGCCCAAGAAGAATTCCTTCCAACACAAGAGCTGTGCGGGGCCGGCGGACATGTCCACACACTGCCCTGTCACCCCATCAAGTCCCAGTGTAGGGGATGTTTTGGGGTGGGAGCAGGGGGCATATTAGAAGTCTGAGCAGTTTTGGCCATAGTGCTAGGTGTGATGGCCCATAAGCTGCTGCCATAAGTTAGTGTATCTACCCAGCAGGCAGAATCCAGAGGATGTAAATGTGGCTAATAGCCATCACTGCTCTCCCTCCTCCTGGATTGCTCCTTTTGCATTGCACCTCTTTGAAGGCTCAGCTGAGAATTCGGCCCTTTGCCAGCAGGGAACATGTGGTGTTGCCACTGGATGAGTTGCAAAAACATCAGGGAGAATGCACATGAAAATCGCACCTATACTGGTTAGTCTCTTCTCGAGCCGGCATAGAAAGGGGATATGAGAAAGATCTGCTAAGGTTAGTCCTTTGCCCTTACTTTCTCACCAGTGCAATATTGTTCTCTGTGGCATATTGTCCATTATGCTGTCAGTGCCAGTTTAAACTGGTGCCAAAAATGGGGTATCCACTGCTTCCCATTGGAGACTGCTCTGCAGGCTAATACATTTTACCATTTGGATTATTTTCCTGGTGTTTGCTGAAAAAATGTCTCCCGCTTATGCCCAGTTACTTCCAATTTGCACACCAGCAGTTCCCAAACATTTTCCCTGCGTGACCCCATTTTCAGATGGGTTGTTTCCCACTACCCCCAGACAGCATGGAAGTTGCCGTTTAAAAATGGTGTCCTCCCTGCAGTCTGACCTCACAAGCACTGTACATGCCAGGTCACACCGCAAGGAGAAGGCCATTTTGCTTTACGAAACGGCGTCCTCTGGACTGCATGACCTCACACTCAGACAGCGCGTGCGAGGTCGCGCTGCATGGAGGGCGCTGTTTTGTAGAGCAAAATAGCATCCTCCGTGTGACGTGTCCTCGTGCATACGGTGTGTGCGAGGTCACGCTGTGAGGCGGCCATTTTGTAAAATGGCGTCCTCTGCACGCTCGGGATGGCCGTGACCCCCCCCTTCTGCTGATGAAGCCTCCAAACTTTGGGTCCCGACCCACAGTTTGGGAAGTGTTGTTGTACACGTTAAATAGTTCTTTTCTTCCCTTGGTGTTTACACCCTTCATGTACTTGGAGACTGTGTCTCCTTTTAATTCTCCATGGCCGAGTTCTATACATTCAGCTCTTGGAATCTCTCTTCCTGGGTCGTTTTTATTGTCTCGCTCTGAATTCATTCCAACTTGGTGTAATCACTCTGGCACTGAGTTGCCCAGAATTCAGTGCTGCATTCTAGGCATTGTCACACACCCAGCTATAGGCAGTGCAACCTAGTGGTGGGAGGAGGAGTCTCGCCTAGTGGTTGGAGCAGAATTCGTGGGAAGAACCAGAGTTGTGGTTAGGAGGCAAGCCAAGGGTTGGGGCCAGGAGTCAAGGGCCAGAACAGAACCCCACGGCAAAGCTGGAGTTGGGGTCAGGAATAAGCCAGCAGTCACAGCCAGGAATTAGGAATCAGGAGTTCAGAGGCAGGCAGGGACTGGAGCTGGCGTCCAGCAGGCAAAGGGTGGAGCAAGGGTTAGACAGGAAGCAGGTCTGACACAGCTGCAGGCATGTAATGCATCGAGCAACCACGGCGCTGCTCTTGCTACAAGGCTGAAGTGGTGATGTGTTGGCCCTTCTGGCCAGCCAGGGAACAGTCACTTGGTGCAGGTTTATTGGGCCCAGCGGAGATCATCGGCTTGCAAGGCAACCGAGCCTGGAGGCAGCTGCGTTCCTGGCAGGCGCCCGTGTCCTCACCTTGCCACAGAGTGGCAACCGTGCACATGAAAGAGAAGTGTCACCCTTTCCTGACTGCACATCTGCTCACAAGCCTCTCAGCCTAAGACCTGCCCATGTCCCCAAGCCAAGCAAAGCCCTGGAGGGTTTTCACCGCTTTCTCTGGTGCCAGGCGCAATGAGAGATGGAAAAGGTGGGGTGGATATGGGGTAGGAGCAGGGATCATTGCACTCAAAGCTCCCGAAAACCGCAGAACGTTCGTGGAACGTACGGCTAAATCTTCACCTTCCTTCTTTCCCCTCTTCACCTGTGTATCAGGAGCAGCCCATTCTCAGACAGCCTGCTAGGCGAATGCCACTGCTTGCTCCGTCATACGCGAGAGGTGACGAGAGCCGCCGGCCTCTGAAGTCAATACAATCCCAACCAAAGTCTCCGCTTGAGAAGGATGATGCAGCTGCAGGCAGGGCTGGCCCCGTGGGTCCCTCTGCCAATGTGCAATAGGCATGTTATTTTGGATCACCTAAATAACACGTCTTAGAACCCAGACACCCCTCTGGACTGCTCCAGGACCCCAGGCTGCAGGGAATACAGGAGATCTCTGGAGCATTCAGGAAATCTTATCATCACCTGACCAGGACAGCTGGGATGACCAGGTGAAATAATGTCTGTATATTGCCAACTCCTCCAGAACTCATGCCTAGGTAACGGGTTGGATTTATCTTTGCTTGTAAAGGGGGTTGCAAATCCCTGTCTCCCTGAAGCTCACTGCACTGAAATGGAGGGGGCATGAGATTCAATCTCCCAGGGCAGGGACAGTGCCCTGCCTCGGGGGTTATGCTGGCTGAGAGCAGCCCTACTTTCTGCTGTGTTCTCCGTCGCAGCCCCACCATGGTAGCTGCGAAGCGGACACGTCGAATCAGTGCATCTGTGCTGGCCCTGGTCACAACGCCTTGCAGGATGGCAGTACCCAGTTTCCACACTGTGCTGCTCACCTCGGAGGCTCCTTGGGAGAAAGGGAGGTTATGACAGCTTTGAGCCACCGCAGCACCCCCACTACGCTTTCCACTCTCCGTGGGCTGGTTCGTGTTAGGGTGAACCTCAGCCCAGCGCTGGCAGCGTTTACCCTGCCGATGATCCCAGCAGTGGAGTAAAAAATGGTGTGATGTTCACAGGCAACGCTTACCTGGCTCTGCTCCGTCCAGGCTTCTGCTCAGTAAACGTGAGGAATGGCTCTGAAATGGTAACCAAGGCACCCCGACGCTCACGCTTTAATGAAAGGAATACATCACACAACAGAGCACATTTAAATGGAAAATCTGACCATGAGATGCATGGTTTCTATTTCTTTCCTCTCTCTATTAAACTTCCGAATGCTTAAACACCAGAGGCCAGGAGAGGGCAACGGAGGAGGGCTGGGGCAGATCCCCAAGGGAAATATGAGAGTCCTTCTGCCCGGCTTGGAGGGAGCATGGCTTTTTGACAGGCTGAGAGCAGCATGGCCGCATCAGATACACCCACCGCGTCATTGGAATTGACTGACACAGCCTCGGCCCCAAATTCTGCCTGTTGCCAGTTTAAACTGGAAAGAGCTGGGTGGGGAAGGGCTGGTGGGGGAGAAGAATTAGCAGTCTTCCAAAATGATCCAGTCCCTTGCCTCTCCTTTAACATGCTGATTATGCAGAAAGGGAAACTGAAGGATTGCTGTGGCAGGTAGCAGCCCGGTTCAGCCCTTTGCTACACGTAACTGGGTGTGTTGGCTCTGGAGCTTTGGCCTATCAAAGGGTGAAGTTTTACGAACAATGTATTTATTTCCCTTTCTCCTGGATCCCAGCTCTGGAAAGCTCTGTGAGCTGCTACCTCACTTCCTCCACCCAAAGTTAGGGATATTCAAATCCTAGTTTTTAAGGCCAGAAGAGACCATGAGATCATCTAGCCTGACCTCCTGTATAATACAGGCCATAGAAATTCATCCAGTTGTTCTGTCTTTGCCAGTCTCTGCTCAGAAAGCTTGTAAAGCCCTTTTCAGCAAAGAGAATCTGAGTCTGAAGTTTGTAACAAACCCAGGAACGCGGTGGCACTCCAACATGATCTAGTCTGTACCAACGTTCTCCCTCCTTCCTAAGGCAAGCTGGCTGCTCTGCTCTATAGAGAGAACTTTGCCTATAACAAAGGCTCCTGACCTTAATCAACTGAGAAACAAATCCAAGTGGAGAGAGAAATTGGTCCACTGGATTTTCATGACGTTTTATTTTTAGTTTTTCCATGTAAATAAAGACCATAAGCAGTACTTGTAGATTTGCTTATTTTCAACTCTCAGTTCCGCCAGCTGCTATCACAAGAATCTCTTGGCTTGGATTCTTTGGAAGTAGGATTTTTTTTATGGCCTTTGTTTATTGTTAAGCAGGGGAGCCAACTGAAGAAGCTCTACTTGAAGAGTGATTTCCAATGGCAGTGAGGCAAGAGAAGACATTAGCAAAGCAGGGAGCTTTCATCTTGCTTCTCACCAGGTCAGAAGCATCATAAAATTTCAGCTCCCTGGCTGGTCTAGAGTCAACAAGCATGAACGAATGTACTAGTTGGTGAAACGAGACAACATTCAATTGCTACTGCTTGGAAGAAGGTCAGACTATGCTGTGTTAGTGTCCCTTCTGATGTGCTGATGAAATGTACACACATATGTGCTTTGGGTAACATTTGCCCATTTAGGGGCCTAGTTTATTAAGACAATAACAGCTCTTGGCCCTCTCAGCTTCTTTCCTAAGCAGCAGGGTTTCAATTCCTTCCCTGTGCCCTTCTTTTCTGAGTCCTTTCTGTCCCTGGGTCACAGGAGCTTCTGTCTGGGAGGGGAGCATTGCTGGCACTGGAAATGCAGAAAAGAGAGAAAAAGGTTTCTTTGGAAGTCTGCAATGATGATAAGCTCAATAGTCAAATCATTGTCTGGTGAATTGCAGGGAACAGGAGAACTAGTCTCTGGGAAGCAATTGTGCATCAGCAGGGGATGGGACCGATATTATTTTACAACAACATGGTAGAAATCAAAGGTGGAAAAAGAAATCCTGTTAGTTCATTACATCCATCCGCCTGCTAGAGCACAGTTATTTCCTGCCGTATATTCTGCTATGTTTTACCCAGTCCTAAATTTCTCGACTAATGGAGACTTTAATAGAGCTTTTCTATGTCTAGTTTTTATGAGAAAAAAAATCATCTGCCTTTGCAATGGATAGAGCAGGGAACTTCCATCTATCTATGCACAAAATAGAGGTCTAAGAACCTGCAAAACACTTGTATTGTGGTATCCGGCAGCTACCTCTGCCTTCTCCGGAATGTCCTCTGTCATCTATTGAACCCTTTTCATTACGATTTGAATGTATCATGCAATGCTCCTTTACCCCCGATTGCCATGTTACCTACTGCAGTTACATTGCACAGTGTCTGTACTGTGTTCTCGCACTTAAAAAGTGTTTATGATTTTTTGATTCTCATTAAAGTTGGGTTTTCATATGCCCTCCAGGGATGGACTTTGCAGTGTGTTAGCTGACAGCCTCAGTCCCGCCATTTTCCTATTTCATCCTTTTAGCTGTTAACACAGTTGCTTGAAAAACAAGCTGAAAATTTTGCAAATTTCCAAGGAAGGGAAAGAAAATGTTGCCCTATTTTCTTCAGAATTTGAAACTCTGGTTAAAAAACAAACAAACAAACAAACAAACAAACAAAAATCACACCAAACCCTTCAATTTAGATTCCTCCTCCCACCCCTTCAGTTCTGGCTGAGAATGAATTCGTTTTGTTTTGTGTTATTCTGCAATTTTTCTCCACTGTATCCATGCAAACCGACCTGGGTTGATGCAGATATCGTGGAGGGGCTTTACAGTGGAAAACAAATATTTTCGCTTCCCTGGATTCCCTTGCATTTCATTATTTGTATGTTGAAACGAGACATCGGGCTATCAAGAGGTGAAATGTGCTACACTGGTGACAGCCACTGAAATATTGTGTAGATTTGGACAGTCATATAACTACCATCTGTAAATGGGGATAGCAATACTGTCGCTTATACAGGACTTGAATAGAACATATAGAAGTGCAAAGTACTGTTAAATGCTGAGCTTTTGCCTATGTCGTCCTTTGCTTGGTGAAACGCTTCATCTCATGCTATTTGAATGAAAAGAAACTGTAGAAATGTATTTCCAGGCATCAATCTCCAGCACTCTCCCTTGCTACACCTTAAGATGTGCACCTTACATCTAGGTTAGCCTCTCTCCATACCCATGGCTCTTGTTTTCCAGTGCTCTGTCTCACACCCTGATTTGTAGAAAGATTAAGGGTAGTTGTATGAACTTAGATGGAATATATGCGCTAAAGGTTTTCACATAACCCAGTCTCTGTCCAGCCTTAAAATGTGTTAAACAAGGTCCGGGGTCTAGTATACAGAGTCCTCAGCCTGTTTCATGCCATGATATAAATGGTACTATAAAATTCATGCCAAAGGTCAGAAAATTGTTGATTGAAACACACTACAGGAAAAGAATCAAAATGAGGTAAAGAGCATTGAAATTGAAATTGATTGTTCAAAACCAACGTAATCAAGACCGACCAAAGTCCCTTTTTGCTTACAGTGAATATTGGCTAAAGTCCTTCTTGGTGGGGAAGAAAGGGTTAGTTCTTTTTTCGTTTCTGAATCGGGAATGACAGTGACTTTCATGCTTTAGACAAAACAGCCAGACGCAGAGGAGATAGGATAGTAAAGGCGGGGGATATACGGCTTTTGTTGATGTTCTCAGGATACAGGGTGGCTGGTCAGTCACAGATGGATGCTTTGTGCTGGCAAGTCAGCAATGAGAGCTGCTGCTGTGGATCTCGGCTCACCTCCTTAGTCAGGGGTGTCATTTGGTTGTCAGGTCCCTCTCCTTCACTCATTCTTCTGAGGCCAGCCAGAGCTGGATGGGCCATCACATCTCACTATACTGGTGCTGTGCAGAACAGTTGATTTCAGGATCAGGTGAAAAGCTGAGGGAGAGAGAGAGGGGAGGGACAGAAAGGAGCAAATGAGGGAGGGGACGACACAGAAGGATTTCACAAGTATCGTGTTTGGGTCCTTGTTGATGCAGGGATGATGGTCAAGTGTCACAGCAACAATCCGTTTGTCGCACTCACAGTGCTGGTACACTTTTTTTTCTTCTCAAAGTCTCTTTTGTAAGGGCCCCAGAAAGGTGATGGGTGGAATAATCCATCTTCTCTTTATTTTGTCCATCAATTCGCCCTAATTTCCAACATATCAATTTTGGTTCACGTGCTTTCCGATCCGCTACTCCTCTTGTTCGCCAGTCATAATCTTAACAAGTCCTTGAGTGGTACCAATAAACCCTTTCTGCTAAAATTAATTCAGTCTTTCTGCCTCTCCTCATAGCTTTTCTTAACCAGGTTTATGTAACAAACCATTGTGACAATCCAGGAGCCTTTACCCACTTTTTACCAGTTAGGCTAATAATTAAAGTAGGTCTGCTATTATTATTAAATTATTAATTATTAAAACAGGGTCCAAAATTTGTCTTACCCCCATCTCAGTATCAGGATACCAATAGCATCACATTATGGCATAGTTACTTGGACAGAGGAGACAGAGACAGAAAAGTGGCAGCCTCTAATGCTACCTCAACCCAAGAGCAAATCTAGAGAACACAAACCCTCAACTTAACTTGGACACACAACAACATCCATTGCATTAGGAGCATCACATGTGCAGCAGCATAAAGTCCAAAAATATCATTAGCAAACCCAAGCTGTTCCAGTCTTCTCATGATCAGGAAAGAAGTCCCTCTTCTTAGATCTTTATTCCCACCCTCCATTACTCTCACCCGTTAGCTCTGATGTTAATTGTAAAGCTTACTCCTTTCAGAGAGAACCCACTGGGCTGGTGTGAACTCAGCTTTCCGCAATCAGCTGATTGTATTTACAGCTAATGGGAAGCCTAATTATGTGTATAATTATTACTTCAAGTGCACGAAGTCCTGCTGGTCTTGCATGATTTAGCTGATATCAGGCTTTGCCGGGTCAGATTGTGTTTCAGGGTTGGCAGCTGGTCAGAAAACTTTTGAATGGATTCTCTCCAGATGTTTACACTGGCCACGTCATTACCTGGTGTCCTAGTATTAAAGAACATCTGAGTTTATTTGGAAACATATTCTTCCTGTGTGTGTAGAGTTTCTGGCCCTGATTCTTCCCCTGTGTTTGGGCAAGAATACCTACATACACCATAGCTAGCTTTGTTTCCACATCCTATGTACTTAGTATGATGCTGCAAACTCCATGGCATTTCCACGGCACCTTTACCTTCTCTGGTATTTCCAAGGCATCTCTTACTGTGATAATGAAGGTAAAGTACACCCACTCCCTGGCTGCTTTGCTTTTCTTTCTTCCACCTTCAACTACATCTGCAGCCTTCATTCTGCTATTCTGCCCCACTCCTCCTCCCGGCACCCAAAGAATATATGTGTTTATGTGGGAAGGAGGCAGGCATGCAGGGAAATATGTTTTCTCTCATCATTCACTTTCCCACCCTCTCTTCAGGAGAAGAATTTCAAAGGTGGCTGGGCATCCCACTTCCGCTCAAAAGCTGGTGGGCACAACATTTTGAACAAAATCAGCTTGTAATTTTGTGTGATCTAATGGGGGGAAAAAACAAAACTGAAAGAAAACAACTAGTGCCCAGAAACTTTGCTTTGGAAAACTGTGACGGAGTGGTGACATTTTTCACATGCAATTTGGCTGGAGGAAAAACAAAAACCCTGCCTTCCTTTCAGATGTCTGTAAGTGTTGTGATCTATGGAACACTGCCTGTGTGCATGGCATGCTACGTAACAAAGAGGGTGAAGCCCTCTTGTCATGCGGTCCACTCACCGCAGGTGGAGTATCCTCTGGGTTGCTCTGGGGATTATCTCCTCCTCTCATTGACTTCTCTCGTGGCCACTTCACCCATCCTGTCTCACTCTGTGGCCCTTCTTGCTCCAGGAGTTTCAGCTTCCTCTTTGTGACTTGGCCCTCCGATGAGCCCCAGTGTCAGGCGAGTCAAATCCAGTATGTAAAACTGGGGTAATGATACTGCCCTCCACGCAAAGGTCCCAGTTCAGAGAACCATGTAGACACATCTCAAGTCCTTCCCTGTTCACCAAAGCACTTAAAGTTAAGCTTGTGTTTAAGTGCTTTGCTGAACAGGGGTGGATGGATGGATTGGGATCAAGGGCTCCAGGACCTTTGTACAAATGGTGGGGGGGACACTGGCATCGTGGGGGGAGGCCACAGGACCATGCCCTCCCACTTCTTAACACATAGTTTGCAGGGCAGGGGGCGGCATTACTTCCCCACACTGCAAGGCAGGCGCCGAGCAGTGCCGGCAGGGGCTGCACTTCACAGTGGCATTGCTCCCCCAAACGGTACCCATGTTAAAAAGTCCCAGGCATGGCTCCCTGACCCCATCGATTCCGGCGCCATTGATTGGGACTCAATGGAGTTAAGTGACTAACTAGCTTTGAGCATCTGGGCCACAGTGCTTTGGGGTTTAATCATTATCTATAAAATGATCTGAGCTCTTTGGATGAAAGGGGACGTGGAAGGGCCAAATATATTAGTTGTTAGAGGGACATGAGAGAACTTATATATCTACATTTTCACCAAAGAGATCTGATTTCCTTCCATCACCCTGTATACAACCTCCGGGCAAATGAATCTCTGTTGTAATATATTGTCGTTGCCACTTAACTTTGCTGTCCGTTCTAAAGTGCACCTCTGATTTCCCAAAGCGAGGCGAACAGAAGACACAGGCATGCACGACTTTTTTTATGCTTGCAAACACCTTTATTTTATTGTGTTTTATTCAGTAATTCGACATTAACCTTTATATTTGCATCAATAAATAATGGCACACAAGCTGTGAGGGAGCGAAATGGGCCAAAGAGACCTTTCGGTGACTCGCTCTGTCTCTTCCACTACTAGACAATTGCTCGTCTTCTCAGTTAACATTCAAGGTGGACCCCAAACATAAAGAGATAAATAAATAAACAAAAGAGCCCCAAATGAATAGTATCCTTCTTATCTCTTTATCTGAATCTGCCTAAAGGCTACAAATTCAATTTAATCCTTCTGCCATCAGTCAATCTGAGATCTAATTTAAAGGAAAAAAAAATACTGAGCAGCTGGTCTCTGGCTCTTAACTTGATAGACAGAAGGAAGCTCTTTGAAGGAGTCACTGTGGGGCAGATGAGCAGTTGAAATGAGAGGTGCTTAGTGCCACTGAGCTGTCCGTATCTGCTGCTGTTGTGGACCTTTGGAAGAAAAAAAAGATCTGGTGGACTAAAAGGAAAATAGAGACTCCAAGGAAATCGATGTGTTTCCTGAACTTCTATCCCTGATAGGGTATAGCATGGTACTCAGCCATTGAATCATAAATACAGTAAGAAGGTTAAATTTTGTCCCCCTTACACTGGGTTCAAGTTGGAAGCAACAATCTGAATTCCCTGGTTTTTAAAGCACCTTGGCTCAGTTTGAAAGCCTTTTGATATGAGTAATCAAGAAATGGGTGGTGCAGCCAAGTCATTTGACCCAACCAATTAAACTCCAGTCAGCACAATGGTCCTTGAATATGTAAGGCTGAGTTGGATGCTTCATTGAATTAAACTGGCAAGCTTCATGCTAATGCAGGCAGAGGCGTGGGAGCAGGCTAGAATTGCCATGGGGTCTGGGCTTCAGGGTTGTTGTTTTTTCAGCCTTTTTTTTTTTTTTGGTTAATGAGGATGCTCTCGGTGGTTTAAATCAATATTGATGCTGCCTTCATAAGCCTACGGTGGAATTTTCTGGGAATTTCTTTTCATAGCCCATTGAACTGGGGGGAAAAAAAGGTGATACTTTAATCTGCTTCTCTTAAGAGTTCTTTTTGGATTGGAAGTTTTTCTTATGGCTTTTTCTGGAGGACAGTAGTGATGGGTGATCAGCAAAAGGATTGGGGGTGCAGTTCAGAGAGTCTGGATGCATCCCATCTTCTCTATGTATAGATTGAAAGATTTTAAGGCTAGAAGGGACCATTGTGACCACAAGGCTGACCTACTGTATAACACAGGCCAGAGAGTTTCACCCAGTAATTCCTGCCCAACGACATGGGGTTGAACTGAAATAAATCTTTTAAACAGACACCCAATCCTGATTTAAAAATTGCATCTTTGCCTATACCTACCTGTTCCCATCTTGTTTACCAGTGGTTGAAATTGCTCAAGTGCAATTCTCATCCGCAGAAACACTGAGAACCAGATTCTGCCATCTTTACTCACCTTGAGCAAAACCAGTGGGACTATTCCTGGAGTGTGGTACTAAGTGAGTATCTGAATTGGGCCTGAACCATATAGAAAATCACATGTAAGGAAACATTAGCATCCAGTCCACTTATCTTCACAATCATACACAACAATACATATCAGCAGTTCCATCCCACATATCACCAGGTTATAATTCCTTTGACTATGAAGCTGGACCTGCCGGCAGTCCAAAAATCCAGTTATTCAAAAACAGAACTCAAACGCACAACCTTAACTCCAACGGTATAATTTTTCCATTAAGAATCTACAATTTCGAGATTACCAACATATAATCATCTCTGTAATATCTCCCTCTTCCGCCTGTCATACAAACAGTTCACTAATGCTTCTTATCCATGCACACGTTCTCTATAATCAAAGTTCAACTTTATTTTGTTCTAGTCACACAGAATTTGTTATTTTCTCCCTGTTCAAATCATTGCTTGCCATTTCTTAATTATCTACTAGCTTATTAGTAAAGTAGACATTTCTTAAAATCAGATGTATTTCAAGGCTGGTATAAAGCTTGCGTGTGTTGTGTAAGTTCTAAGTAATTGGATTGTGGGTGGTTGTCGACTTGTATAGAAAGGGAATAGCTCATGGTGGTGGGTAGGATATTTATAAAACTAGCCTACATCTTACATTAAGTCTAGAGTTAGATGGAAACTTGGACTTATTACAACTCAGCCATTTGTTAGATAGACGGAACCAAAGAAACATTGGGCTGCAAGTTTAAATTTAAAAAGGAGCCATTTTTAGCAGCCTCTAATAAAGTGGCTGTCAAATGTCATTGCACTGCAACCTCCTTTTGACAAGTTAGTATTTGAAATAAAAAATGCATTACAAGGCTGTATCTACAAAAAGTAGCCACTAAATATTTTAATTCACTATTGCATCTGGAGTAGCAGAGTCTATTGCTTTGATGCCTCTTTCGTATTTGTGAATCAGGCTTTGAGTTGTTATATGTTCCATGGTCTGTGCTAGGTGACTACAGTCCCACCCTGGAGAGTCTTTAATTTTCCTTTTGTGCAGAAAGTATCCACATCTGCCATGGCTTGTACGGATGCGGTTTACAGTTGCCCATAAGCTTTATAGGAGATAAAATCCAGGGATCTTCTGCATCGGGTCTTTTACGAGGTGTTTGCTTGTAACTTCTTGTAAGCTCCATTCGGCTTTCCAAACTTCGTCAGGGTGGAAGTTGCATTGTTGAAGGTTAAACACATGGGTCCAAAAGGGCTTATGCAACTTCAAGTGGTGGTAAGGGACATTAAGGTCCTGGTGGATGGGAAGACGTTGGTTTACCACGATCCTCTGGAATTCTTGAAGAGTTGCGGCATTGCGACAAACGGATGGGGGAGCAATGTGCGACAACACTGGCAGCCAACGTGTTGGGATTGACTTGAGGGTTACAGTGATGCACCGCATTGCAATGTCCAGTTGGAAGTCAATAAGTCGAGTACGACCACGTCTGGTGCATGGTACTCGACTATGGAGAACACGAGGGCCATCGCTGAAGTCCATAGCACTGATGTTGATGTACCCCGGCTTGTGCTTGCCAGTTTCAGGGCCAGATTGACCCTTAATTCACAATACAATCACAAGACAATATTTATGTCCAACAGTAAAAAAACACAAATAAATATGCACCTAATGGGAGGGTTGAGCTTGTATTGAACCCAAATCAGCCCCCTTACCCTCCCATGAACCTCCGAGCTGGAGTGTCAGCCCCCCTGCTGCCCGCAAAGCTCCATCCTGGGTCTTCAACCCTATCACCAACCTCAGAGCTCTGCTCTGGGGCTTTCTGCCCTGGCAACCCCATCAAAATGGGGTCACGACCCACAATTTGAGAACCGCTGCTCTAATACCTAAGCTACTGAGTAGATTGGCTTCTAGCTTTTCTGGCGATGTAGTCAGAGTTGTACATTTGGGGCGATTACACATTGTATTTCATACATCAGAAAAGGATTTAATTCCCCCTGTAAATGCACATCACAGTATGACTTCAGCTTTAGAGTTGCTACCTAGGCCTCCATCACTGAGTTATCTAATCTAATCTATTTTTAATCTAATTTCATTTTAGGCATGTATATGTAATCAGTCACTGTAGTATCTAAGACTGTATTCCCCCCAAAAAATAAATGGCTCCAAATAAAAATAAATTGGCTTTACATCTTCCTAACCTGAGCCTCAGGAGTAGACAAAATCAAGCTAGCAATCTTTCAAGAATAGGTGTTTTGGGGTGGGGTTTCTGACGCTTCCTGTAGGGCTGGAAAAACCATGGGAACAGCCTGCTTTTTGATATTGCAACACTAGCGAGCGTGTTGACAGCTGAAATCCGGTAGCACAGAGCTGTATGAAGAGGCTGTTGGAAGGGGAGAAGAAAGCTAACCACACCGGTTTTGAGCCTCAAAGATAACATTTGAGAGGAAGGCATAGTGACTTAACCTGTCCCTAGCAGTGAGGTTAATAGAATCATAGAAATATAGGACTGGAAGAGATCTCAATAGGTCATCTAGTCCAGTCCTGACCGAGGCAGAACTAAGTATTAGCTAGACAACCTCTGACTGGTCAGTTCTTAGAAACCTCCATTGATGGAAATTCCACAACCTCCCTAGGCAATTCATTCCAGTGCTTAACTACCCTGACAGTTAGGAAGCTTTTCCTAATGTCTAACCTAAATCTCCCTTGCTGCAATTTAAGCCCATTACGTCTTGTCCAGTCCTCAATGGTTAAGGAGAACAACTTATCACGCTTCTCTTTATAACAACCTTTTGTGCATTTGAAGTCTGTTATCATGTTTCCCCTCAGTCTTCTCTTCACCAGATTAAACCAACCCACTTTTTCAAACTTTCCTCATAGATCATGTTTTCTAAACATTTGATCATTTTTGCTGCTCTCCAGTTTGTCCACATCTTTCTGGACGTGTGGTGCCCAGAACTGGATACAGTACTCCAGTTGAGGCCTTATCAGCACTGAGTAGAGTGGAAACATTGCTTCCTGTGTCTTGCTTACAGTGCTCCTGCTAATACATCCCAGAGTTATGTTCTCTTTTGTTTGCAACAGTATTACACTGTTGACTCCTCTTTAGTCTGTGATCTTTTTCTGCAGTACTCCTTAGTTAACGATGTAGCCCTGCGCTATCAATCTAGCTATACCATGACCTCTGGGAGCTCTGAACTGATTTTAATCCATGTTGGGGCACCAATCATTCCTCCTTTCCTGCTATTTATACTCTGGTTCATTTCTTTTTGTCTTTCAGCTGTATAGCTCTCTGGATTTTGGAAGACGCTGGCAGCTAATGCATGAGCGGATCACTCCAAACAGGTTTTACTGGTGAGTGGTTCCATCTTGCTTTGTGTATATAAATAATGTAGCGTGTTGGTGTTCATCACACACTGAAGGAGGCTGAGGGGCCCAAGGTCTAGAATTATTGCTGTGTTGCCAGACCCAGGTGTTCAAAATTCATGTGTTTCATCCCAAAAATCATGAGATTCACTTAAAAATCAGAGTTTTTTTGGTTTTTTTTAAAGTTTAGAGGGTTTTTTATGTCTTCTGTTGTCATAGTCTTTGGGCAGGGGGAGGGGCATATTTTTAAGACTTTTATGCCACAACTTTGTGGGTTAGAAGCTTACTTTTTTTTAAGAAATGAGAGCCGAAAGTCTCACATAATCACCTGACTCCAGGAGCTGGTGCTTTAAGAAAAAACACCAAATCTTGCCAAACTTGTGAATAATGCTGTTATTGACTCCCCCCATTTTGTTGTGTCTTGGGTGACTGTGGGAAGGGGCTTTTAAACAGAATCAATGTGCTAATTAAAGAGCAAGTCAGATTTTTATTGCATGTTACAATGTGTTTTTAGTTGCCAGATAACTGAAGAATAAAGTTACATCTACACCTTAAAGAAAAACCGATTACACTGAATCTCAGAACCCGAGTTGACTGACTCAGGCTCACAGGGCTTAGGTTACGAAGTTAAAAATATCAGGATAAACATTCCTACTCATGCTGGAGCCTGGGCTCTGAAAAACATTCCCCCTCTTCAGGATTCAGAGCCCAGGCTCCAGCCCAAGCAGGAACGTCTACACTGCTCTTTGTAGTCCCGCAGCCTGAGACCCAGGAGCCTGAGTCAGCTGACCTGGGCTCTGAGACTCCATGCGGTGGGTTTTTCTTTGCAGTGTAGACATACTCTAAGTGGCTCAGGGATTTGGTGATGCGGGATAAAAAAGTTTAAAAGCACTTAGGCAACCTAAGATCTTAAGTCCCAGCTACAAAAGAGAGGTATGTACTTCCGAGTCTAAGTCTCATAGAAAATCAGTGGGACTCTGGACTCGTCTACACTGCCAGCAGATTTCGGCGACAGTCGATGGGAGATATGCAGGCTACATAGAGTAGCTTGTGTATCTCCCGTCAACTTACTAATGTGTACTTACCGCGGCATCCCCACTGCGCTGCACTGACGGGAAATGCCCTCTGGTCGACGCAGCATTTCGCTTCTTGCGGGGGTGGATTAATGGTGTCGACTTCAGGGATTGAGTGAGCGGGTCTCCACTGCCGCTCAATAGATCCTGCACTGCCAGGAATGCCGCCGGCAGTGTAGACATAACTTTAGCCTCCAAACTGCCAAAGGGTCATGTTTTGAGAGCTATTTAGGTATCCAAAGATGCAGATAGGTGTCTATTGGGAATTTCAAAACAACCTACGCAGGTTAGGTGCTGAACTCCTAGTGGGACTAGCTGGATAGATTTTTAAAGGTGTGTAGGTGCCTAAAGATGCAGATAGGTGTTTAGGTGCTTTTGAAAAGCCCACTGAGCATGTATCTGCATATTTAGGTGACTAAATATTACCTGGCCCTATAGCACTTTTGAAAATGTGGTTTAGGTTTCTAAATCCAACAGACCCTCTTGGAAAAATTCCCTTTTTTCTCTCCAGGTTGCAGGTTCAAATCCTGCCTATGTCAGCAGTGAAGGAAAGTTTATTACATTTTCCTGCCTTAAGGTGGTGGTGGACTGGGTGATCTAAATGATGTTCTCCAGCTCCAACTTTCCTGAGTCTGCCACTAGCTCATGCCTGATGCTGTCTGTCATGTCCAACATTTTATAACATGTGCAACAACGTAAAAAGGTCCTCTCCCTGGGGGGAGGAGAAATCGCAGATTTCCAAATGCATCACTCAAATTACCATCCACGTTTTCTCAGCAAAGTGCTCTCCCCCACGGGCCCCCACGGTGGAAACGAAAAGTGAATACCCTTTAAGCAAGCCAGCTGACTGCAGAATAATCTACTTCAGAGCAATGGCTTCTTTTAGTCTCCCACCCCTTGCTTCACAATTGCCTCTGTTGTTCTTTTTAGCGTTACAACAGTCGTATAAAGGGTATTTGTGCATGTTGGTTTCTCCTTAATGGGAATCCTGGGATAGCAGCACATCCACAGGTGAAACTACCAGTAAAACTCCCTATGACAAGGATGTATATAGACCCCGCTAAGATTAGCACCCTCTGTCTGAGTGGAATAGGACACACAGGTGCGAGTTCTCATGGCAGAGGTTGCCTGGGAGTTTATGGGAGCATCTTTAGCTGGAAGGGATTTTCTGTCAATGGAGGATTAAGCTGTTGACAGGCTTTTAGGAGCTGATCTGGGAACAAGACGGGCCCCAGAGCAAAGGAAGAAGCTCTTTTGATTTAATTTAATGATCTCTGGTTGAAAACAGCTTCTTGTGTCCAGTTATTTGACCCCCAAACTTTGTGATTCTCTTTCCTTCACCCTGCCTCAATTTACCTTCACATAAGTTTATATCTTAACTGCTTCTATTTCAGAATGCAACTCCATCTCCTCTGCTGCTCTGTTGTGTTGATGTTTGTGTAACCCACTAACCGGTGTTTGTGTTACACTCCTGAGGGTGTGACTGTGTTACTCGCCCAAAGAACAGTGTTTAGCTCTTTAGTTTAAGCTGAAGCGACTCAGGCGTTTAGCTCCAGAAGGCACTGATTCAATCCCCTGTGTTGGCCAAGATAATGGTTATCTCTGGGTTATAGACAGTAAATGACGCGTTTCAATAAATAGAGCTGATTGAGAACTGTTATTTTTCCATATAAAATATTTCAGAAAATGAAATGAAGCATTTATTTTTGTTAAAATTTTCCACAGAAATGGTCTATTTTTTTGTTGAAAAAAATTTGAAACGTCAAAAATTGAAAATTATTCAGCAGCAAGCCAAAAAGATTTTGTTTTTTCAAACAAAAGTTGAAATTTTCTGTGGAAAGTAGACACCTTCCATAAAAATGTTAATTTTGGTGAAAACCCACTTTTCTGTCAAAAAACAGTTAATAGACTCACAGACTTTAAGGTGAGAAGGGACCAATATGATCATCTTAATTTTTAATCAGATTTAATAAATACTCTCTGTAATAGGGTGTGCTGGCCTTTAACATCATGGCCTTGTTCCTTGTTCATCCCAGAACAAGGGGATCCAGAAGGATCCAGAAGGACCAAGGGGATCCAGAAGGATCATGGGAGTTGGAGGCTGACAAGAAATGCTGGGAAGGGGAATGGTTGTATATAATCTCCCTTTGCTCTGTACAGAGAGTTTAGGAGGGAATGGAGTTTGCTTTTTGAATAGAATAAATTGTGGGTGTCTCTCATCAAAGACAAAGCCATCAACTTTATATAACAGAAGCTGAATCAGTGCTGTACTGTGAGTATAATTAAAGAGGATCAGGTAAAATCCAGGGCCCTAATTAATGGCAGCATTATATGCAGAGGTGATGACCTTATCTGAGCAATAAAAGGGACCAAACGTGAAAACATGAGCTGGTTGCACGATATGGAGCTCCCGTTTCAGATGTCGCCTTTTCCTTCAGAAAAACAGAGCTTTATTGGTTACAGTCACTGGGAAGGGTGGCAAGAAAGCTTTATCGCTCTCAGAGGCAGCAGGATCCCAGTAATGATAAACTTTCCAAGAGAACAAATAAGGTTGTTCCCACAGTGAGCAATATTTGAACCACCTTATTGTAATGCAAGGGTCAGGGATATTGAAACCCTGCAATATAAGAACTCCACTTGGCTGTTTGATTTCTTTTTTATTATGCTGCAAGCTTGTAACTGCTAAGCTGTATGGGGGGAAGAAAACATTTACAAGGAGCACACTGAAACTTTGGGAACTTGAGGGTTTTTTTATTACCACATGGCGTGGGTAGAACAGGAATATATAGAATCTTGTAAATTTCAGAGGAACATAAGCTGCTGCTCTTTGGGTTCCACCGTCATGTAAAAAGCTAAGTCATCAGATCGTGTTACTGGAGCTTCCAGGAGAGGTGAAGTAACAGCAACAAAGAGATGCCTACATTAATCTTTAGCAGTAGTCACCAATTTGGGCTCCAAATCTTTTATTAACAGGGCTCGGATAAGCTTCTTACATCAGATGGGGAATCTTCACCTGATGTGAATGCAGTTGGAGCCATCTGGAGCAGCTTTGCCAAGATGCCAGTCCCCTTGTAGCAGCACTTTGAACTGTCCAGAGCCACTGTGCATGACTTTGCAATACTATAACCTTCTGCGGTTTTATAAAATAAATCACCCCAACCCAGAGAGCTTTCAACTTTCTCCCCGCTGCTATGTGATATCTTCCCAAATAAATACACCTGTCCAATGCCCAGGAATTTCCATATTGATAGATTTTAGGGCCAGAAGGGACTATATTGATTATCTAGACTGGCTTCCTACCTAACAAAAGCCATAGAATTTCGCAAGCCCGTACATTGGGAGCTGAGTTCAGGTCTGGGCTACTGAGAGTTACAAAGGACTAGATTTTGATACCCGTACTTACGTAATAGCAAGTTGTCATACACATTGTCCCATTGAATTGTGTAGCATGACTTGGGGAAAAGGTGGACCTCAGCATGGGGAAAAGTATCCATATGTGGCCTCCATACGTCATGGGTTTGAAATCTTTAATATCTAAGCACCCCACAGGGCTGAAAATGGGAGCTGGCACCAATGAAAAGCAGAGTTTCCCATATTCCATGGTGGCCCTATGCCTGGAGCAGTCTGAGATCATTACCTTTAAATCTGTAGCATTTTTAGGTAAAGAGAGACTGTTTGAGTTCATTTTTAGAAGTTTCCATGGTTCCTTCTGAGCCATATTCAGTTGAATTCATGGTAACTAAAGCACCTGCCTTTACGGGCGGAGGGATACAAAAAACTATTCCCACATCATGTTTTGTACACTCTAAAATACCGGGGAAATAGTTTCTTCAGTAAAACATGTGGTTTATACAGTACTAATTCCATCCCTAGTCAGCTAAGCACTTACATTCAATGGGACTGAAACCTGTGCTCAAAAAATTAAGTGTCTGCTTAAGTGCTATGTTGAATTGGGGCCTGGTACTAAAAAGGTGGAGATGTGGGATATCCAATGGTTGTCCACTAGCCTTGGGAGACTTGGCTTCAAGTCTGCACATGACCCTGGCCTTCCTGTGTGACCTCAGGAAAGTCACTTAGCCTCTCTATTCCTCAGTTTCCAATCTGTACAATGGGGCTAATAGCTCTGTTCTGACTCTCAGGGGTTTTGTGAGATAAAAATAAAGTAAAGGTTGCGTGGTGCTTAGACACTACAATAATGGGGGCCATATTGGGACATTAGAGAGACTAAAAACAAATCAAAGTCATTAAAGAGTTAAAGAGGTGTCAGTGGGTTATAAATTCCTTCATCATGTTAGCATTTAAATCCCTAAAATAGGGAATTCCTTCAGGCAACCTGCATTTCATGTCTGGTCTGCTGAACAGCTGTACATATCGTTTTCCCGTCCACCTATCTCTAGAGGGCTTGCTTATATTTTCGGAGTATACACACAGCTAGAAACGCTCTGTGTGGAAGGATCGAGTTTTACATCAGATATAGACTTTCTCAGCGCTGCTGCAGCATTTGCTTCAGCTGTGCACCCATTTGCTTCTGCCACTCTCCACCTTGGGGAAAAAAAAGGAATGGGAGGCAGATGATGGGGATCTTTTTCCCCTCTTCACCTGTCATATGTAGTCATTTGCCAGCCTCCCTTTGTTCTGCGCTCTTCAGAGATCCCATCAAATAATTTGGGTGAAACTATCAAAGTTGGAGCCGGGAGAGGCTCCACGGGGGAATTGGATTTAGCGTGCACAGCGTTTCCAATGAACACAGGGAGATTTGAGTCACTGAGAAGGTCAATCCCCGGAACGAGTCCAGTCTGTAAAGGACACTGAACTGTACACTAATTACGAAGGAGCTGACTGGAAAACGCCAGCAGGGAAGTGGGGGAGGGATGGGGAGAGGAGGAAAATAGGACACGCTTCTCTCTTTGAAGAGCAATGTTTAAAAGCTCGCTTACCTTAGATTTTGTTTTTAACAAGCAGTAGGGGAAGCAATATTGAATTGATAACAAATGGTGCTAAATGCACCAGCTGTTTTGCTCCCTCCTTCTCCGTCAAATTTAAATTTTCTCTCTTCTTTCTGTGGCACTGAAACAAATCTTTAGCCACCTCAGAACTTTGTGGTTGTCGCTCACACTCCCTCCCCCCCAGTCATTTTTAACTCCACAGCAGGGGAGAAACTGGCCCCGGCCACTTGACCTAAAGGAGAATCTCTGGGCCATATTAGGACTGTGACACACAGATGAGCTGTTCTGATCCTCTCCAGGAGAGGGCAGTAGTGCACAAATACACATGCCAGCTCATTGTGGTGTGAACATGGGCTTTGGGATGAGAAGAAGTGAACTGTGTTGGCCATAGGCTGCGTAGAGGTGCCTGAGTTTGGGAGTTCACGGTTGTTTGAGACAAACGCCCAAGAGTTTGGATGCTTGTCCGATGGTCTCATGAGAACTGGCTGTCTCATGAGATTTTCTGTCCTTTTTTTGCTTGCGGTTAGGCAGAAACAGTGGCAAGAGCCGTCAGCCCTTCTTGCTGTATTTCTGGACTTGTAGCACAAGTCCCATCAGAAAGGTGCTGACTGGAAGAGGAAGATAATGCGAGGGGGAGGGGATTACTCAAATGCTTCTGGAAGTGATGATCTGAGTTTGGATCTAGAAATAGGCAAAGGTTGGTGGATCAGTTCTCATTCTCTTGTGTCCAGTGGGGCATGGAAATGTTTGAGCTTCAATGAGGTCAGCCCTGGGACTGTGGCAGATGTATTGTCCAAGGAGGGCCTGTAGGACATACCAAAGGTGAGCTTTACTTGACATACCTCACCAGCAATAAAATGATCGTTTAAACATTGTGTGTCTCTTGCAAACCCACTAATCGCTAACGACCAGATGGTGTCATTTTATAGTGCTGGGAAAACATCACTAGAGTTTTTACAGCCAATTCTGGCGTTAAGAAAACATAGTTTTATAAATGTCAATTGACTATTAAACACTCCTGCATTAGAAATTTCTGAGTTAAAATAATTTTGTCCTTGTGCTACACAATTAAAGGAATAGTTCCATCCCCTGCATTTATGCATAGTATGGCTGTGTTTCCATCACAGGATAGGTGCGATCATAACCCTGAAGTTCAAGCCATCAGAGCCCTAATGTGAAATGTTTAACCTGAGGCCATACGTTTCACACACCAGTGTCTGAAATATTGTCCTTAGTTTCTGTAAAGGTGGGTCTGGGTTTGGAAAGATATATTTTAACTGTACCTGCATTTATTGCAAGGTTTCCTTAACAGCATGAGGCATGTACTTAGACAGATGGTCTAGGAATACTTAATCCTGCTTCAGCATGGGGGGATGGACTTGATGACCTCTTGAGGTCCCTTCCAGCCCTGCATTTCTATGTTCTATCATTCCTTCTAAGGACACATGAATGAATTAAACCTCACAGCACCACTCTGACCATAAAACCAATCCTTAGTATTATCCTCTCCATTTTAAAGGAGGGAAAACCAAGTCACTGAGAAGTTGAGGGCTTGATTTTTCAGAGCTTATTTGAATTGGTGTTGCAGGTGTTTAGTGTCTCAGAGAATCTGGCCTTCATGGAATTACCTAAAATTGCCCACCAATCAAACGGAGGTGTCCTGACTCCTAATTCCCTTGCTCTGTCATACACAGAGCAAACATTGACTCCCGGTTTCTAGTTTGTACGAAATACAGCATAGATCGCACATCCAATATTCTTCCCTTACTGTGCTCAGCTATTTATATTGATGCCTGGTAAGTTTGGAGTAACCTTGGAGGAAGATTTCTTTTATATTTTCCTTTTGCCATACACATTTTTTCCCCACAGACTTGACATTTTCCTCCTCCCCCCCCCTCCAGACTTGTAAGGGTTATCCTTGGAATGTGTGGTAGGATTACAAACATTGATATTGCTGAGTCCTCTATGGGAGAATGCCAGGAAATGGTGGACACCTGCGTTGTAGTGGTGGGAGGTGTGCCCTCATTAATAATACACCGTATAGCCAAACATGGGAAAAGAGACTCTCTCTAGGAGAGCTTCGGATGTGCCAGAAGCCCTGAGACAGATCCTCCACAAGTGTAAATTGACATGGCTGCATTGGTGGAGCTATTCCAGTTCATACCAGCTCAGGTGCTGCCCCCTATTTATGGAGGGTCTAGAGTCTAGGCTGCCTGGGCATGTGACTAATATAATGATGAATCAACACGTCCGGGAAATAGATGCTTCTCTGAAAAGGAAACAACTTTCCTTTTTGTGTCTGAGAAATCATCCAGGGGCTGCTATGTAGAGACCACTTGGAAGTGAGCGTCATATTGCCAGTTTCAGTTAAGATTAAGTCAATGCTACCTTTCCCATTTTGCAAATGCTATCCAGGGTTTTGTAACCAGTTTGGCCCTGAGAAGACTCTTGGCAGAATTAGTTTCATCTGGGAATCATCTCTGTAAAAAAACCAAGAACAACAACAACAACAACAACAAAAACCCATAGACAAACAAAAAACGTAGCCCAACCAACCCTCAACAACTTTGGTTGGATAATATGGCAACATTGCTGGCAGTTATGTAGGGGCCAAAAACAAAGAGGTTTGTTGGTGTCTGGTGCATTTTTATCCTCTCAGATGAATAACAGCTTCGATTTATAAAAGGAACATGAAGTACCTAAGAACAATAGGAAATATGTGAGTTAGTTGCTTGCAATTTAAACTCTGAGTAGTAGCTTTTGCATTGAAAAAGTACTGAAAGGTTTTTGTGGAAGGAATATGTAGTTTTATGATCTTCTTCTTAAATGCATTATGCGTCATCTCTCGGGTAAATATTGTGTGTTTTAAGTCACATTTAGAACATTTCTTTTTACAAAGTCTCATGTACGCCTCGCTGTTGGCAGTATTATAGGCTTCTAGTTTTAAAGTGGTTTTACCAAAGAAAACAGACTGACTACAAGAAGTGTGATTGCCAGGGGACGCACATTTAAATAAGTCTCCATGGTACACCTCATATGTCATTAATACAAGGAACATAGGGATGACATTATGGTATCAGCCCTGTGGTCCATTCCCTCCAATATCCTGTCTCCAGTGATGGGCAGTACCAGCTGTTTCAGCAGTAGGCGCAAAGAAAACAGAAATGGGTGATTTTGGAATAACTTGCCCATAAGGAAATTTGCTTCCCAAATCCCCCTTTATGTCTTGAAGCATGAGGGTTTATATCCCTGCTGTTAAATCCATACTAACGTAATTCTGGGTGTTCTCATCCATATAAAAAAATAAATACATAAATTTCTGCAGACATAAGCTTTCGTGGGCTGCAACCCACTTTGTCAGATGCATGACGTTGCAATGGGTTACAGCCCACAAAAGCTTATGCCTGCAGAAATTTGTTAGTCTTTAAGGTGCTACAGGACTCTCATTGTTTTTGCTGTATACAGACTAATATGGCTACTTCTCTGGAACTTCTCATCCATATCGATATCCAGTCCTTGGTTTCGACTTCTGCTAAACTCTTGGCTGCAGTATATTGTGGCACTGAGTTCCACAGACTGAGAGTCCGCCGTGTGGTGGGTGGGAGAAGGAAATATTTCCTTTGGCCTGTTTTAAATTTGCTGCCTTCCATTAAATATCACAGGTTCTGCCCTGGCTGAGAATTGCCGCCCTAGAAATGTGTTCCCTTCCAATATCTGTTAAGGGCCTCTATGCTTTCATTCACCCCAGTGGCAATCTAGAACAACCCTGCTCACCTGCCTCTCTGGATTGAAGCCCATGTGTCTGAAAACAGAAGGCCTGATGAGCCCATGCTGTGTGAAGATTCTGGGGCGGAAATCTCCAAGAAGTTCTCCTTGAGAGTGATCTCCACTAGGGACTCCCTCCCCCCCCCCAGGAACAGGCTACTGGACCCACCCCCAGACCTGATGATCCTCTGGAAGCTGTGTGAGACTGGGGTCCTGCATGAGAGCATTCTCTGCCTCCACAGCACCTCTGCCCCTCCTGTGGCTCAGGCAATGCAGCTTGGCAGTGCAGGCCCAATAGCCCCATGTGCCAGGGACTCTCCTGTCTGCAGCTGCCCCCCAGGGAGAGGCAGCTTACTGCCCTGAATGCACGTCCGTCCCCCACTTCCCCAGCCCATCTCCTGCCCTGTGTAGCTCCCTAGACCACAGAGTTCCCTGCATGGAGCTTGGGGTCAGAGGTAAAGGTTGGCATGGAGGCAGTGTCTACGTGAGAGACAGCGATTTGGTCCCCTCCACGTCGGATCACATTGGCACAATGGAGCCCAGAATTTAGGACCTGGAGCCTGAAAATTGCCCCTGCTGCGCTGAGGGTCTTTCCCCCACTCCCTGCAGGGTGAATTCCATTGAGTCACACCCTGTTCCCTTAAAATGCACTTTCCTCCCCCTTGCTGGAGGGCAGGAGGAATGTCAGCAGTGCCCTAGGACCGTCTGTGAAATGAGCTGGTGGGTCTCAGCCCATTTCCTTAGGGGGCCAACATAGCAGTTTGCCCCCTTGTTAATATCCTTAGAAGGGAGGCCAAGGCCTGAACTCTCCTCACGCCCTACAAGTGATTGCCCCAACCACCCAGGGCAGGGCTGAGTCACTATTGGCAGGAAGGGTGAGGTCCTGCCGCTGCTTGCGTCTGTTCTGCAGATCTGTACAGCTCTTCGACCTGGCACCTTTCACCAGCTCTGTGTGCAGACAACGCCGTTTTAATGCCTGTCTCCCTACCCTGCTGTGAGAACCTCCATTTCCCTAACATGCTGGAACAGGGGCTCCGGTCTGCTTTTGTGCGTTCCAAACGATAGTGAATTAAAGGAGCTGCTCAGCTGACACAAGAGATACTCCTGTTGTGGATAGGCTAGTGTCTGAAGCCCAGATGACACTCGGATGCTAGGCAGATCCTTGCACTCCTGTTTGGTTTAACTCCACTGGCTCTCTCCAATGCACACTAACTCAAGCACACATTCATTTCCAGTGTCAGTTACCATCCCAGGGTGATGCTTGGTGGTATTTTGTAGCAAAATCACAGAGAGCCAGCCCTCCTTCATTAATACATTAACTAATGCATCTGCCTTAGGCAGATGGGGATCATCATAGCCTGAGAGAGCAAACCAAAGGCTGTTCTGCTGGACTGCCTGCAGCAGCATGTTCCACACCTTCCTTTGGGTGGCATGATCTAGGCTGACCCCTCATTTTGCCTGGTTTAGCTTTACTTTAAGCCTTACTCTGCATCCCCCTTCGTTAATTTGCCCTGTTTTTGAGCCTAAGTGGTTGGCGCATGTCCTACTATTCTTGTTTGATGGATGACCTTGTTGAGCTTGGCTCGGCACAGGCAAAGAGGGACGTACGTTAGCTGCCCTCTGGGAGCGTGCATTCTGAGCAGGAGATGTGATGCAGTCTAGAAGCACACAGGCCAGATGGCCCCATGTAGACTGGGCCCAAAGCAGTGGCCTTGTTTTGTTTCTCATATGTGTCAGTGTGTGGTAGGTTTACAGGCCAAGATTTTCAAAAATGGAGTCTAAAGAGAGGCTCCTAAAAGCTCATTTAGGCTCTGAAATATGGGCTTGTCTACACAGTGCCGTTGTCTGCAGTAGAGGGGAGTAGATTCTAGTGTGTAGTAGTGTGTTGTGCACTAAATGGCCCATATAGACCCTGCGGGCGCAAATTAAAAGTTCCATAATGCACATTTCCATTTCAAACGGTTCTATATTAACACGCAGCAGGGCATGTTTAATGCACGCCAGCAAGGTCCACACGAGCCAGTCAGTGTGCAACATCCTAGTGAGCACTAGGATTCACACCTCTCAGGAGCAGACGAACGCACTGCGTAGACAAGGCTGATTTTTCACAAATGGAGAACACCTGTAGCTTGCAGTTGACTTACCTGGGAGTTCTCCTTGGATGCTCAGCCCTTTTCCTTTGTTTTAGGAGTGGAATTTTCATAGGTGCGCCATGTTGCTCTACCTAATCCCATTGAAGTCAATGGTAAAATTCCCTTTGACTTTAATGGGAGCAGAGCTAGGTTGCTGTCCAACCTATCTGAACATCCAACCTAAAAGAAGGATTTAGAGTTTTAACTGTAGGCTCCTATTTTTGGATATCTTGGCTTACTTTTTACTGGAACTGGGCAAACATTTCCCCTGCCAATCCCATCCCAGAATATTTGCTTAGATTTGTAAACCAGTTCCCTTCTCAGTGGTCTCCTGGCAATTCTTTTCCTTGCAGAAGTTCTGGTCAGGTGGCTTCGTAACACTCATTTTGCACTGGTGTGAATGACTACTCAAGAAGCAAGGCAACAGAAAATCAGCCCCTGATAAGCAGAGTGTGTAAATACTTCCGGAGGTGATTTTAGACTGAAATCAGAGCCTGAGGGTATGTCTTCACTCATGGCAGCACCGATTCTTTGGGATCGATTGAGCGGCACTGGAGATCCACTCAATCGATCCAGAAGTCGACTCAATAAATCCACCCCCGCAAAAAGATTAACGCTGCGTCGATGGGAGGGCATTTCCCATCGGTGCAGTGTAGAGGGCACACTGTGCTAATTAGAAGTTAGGAAGTCAACGGGAGAGATACGCTCTACGTAGCTTGCGTATCTCCCGTTGACTGCCACCGAATTTCACTGCGAGTGTAGACCAGGCCTCAGTCATAACCCTAAGCCATAGCTCTTCTTGCAGTGTTTCCAGTTTGACTACAACTAGGAAGTAGTCAAAATATCACATGAGAGTCTTTTCCCTTGTGAGGTTTCCAGAGCAAGATAGATTCTGATTAGGTTTTCTGAGCTGACTGAAGCCTCTGGACCTTTGGAAGTTTGCCCGTCACTAAGTTAGAAAACAGTTCTGCTATTTAACAGACCGAGTCGGACCCATGCTGTGTACTAAGCAGTCTCTTATCATGGCAAAACAGACAAGATGTTTTCAAACTCATTTAGATGAGATCCATTTGTGTCACTCAGTAACCTCCATAAGAGAGATCTCTCTTTATGAATTCTGCCTGTTGGAAATTAACAAACTCTCTCTAAAATGACGATTCATCAGAAGCTATAAATGGTAGAATTCATTCTCCGCAAGAGAAGAAATTGAAACTCTCATCCTTTCGTTCTCTTGGTATTCCCCAGAGCCTCCTCTGTAGAATGAGCTCAGTTTAATCCTGCCATCGTTAAATGTAGCCTGCATGAAACTACATGAGAACCTGAGATGAGGAAGGAGTATCCTATTAGCTACACTGCAGGTTCCTTTAAGTAATGTAGGTTAGATGAGTTTCCTTCAATTATTCCCGTTAGCAGGTCAAATTTAGAACAAGGTGTGGATGCCAGTGGTTTTTGCTGTTGTGCCTGCATGACTGTGCAGCAGTAATTGGATTAGCAATTGATGATTGATGATGATCCACCATCATAACTATTTAATTATACCATAGAAGCAGTAGTATGGGATGGATATAACAAGCCATGGGTTATAGGCATTAGGCGGCCCTGTGCCCTGTATGGCTTGGGTTATGTTCAGAGGTGAATCTGAATGAGTGTAACTAAGTTTAAGGGAATCTGCAGCATGGAACCAAAATCCTGCTTCTAGCAAGGTTTACAGTCTAGGCTCATAGGTGGTTTGGATAAGCTGCGATCATGGCTTTGAGTTCACCAACTCCTAGCACAGAGAGCAGGGGGCTCAAGTTGCAGGGCGGGAGATCTAGGCTGGACATTAGGAAAAAGTTTTTCGCTAGGAGGGTGGTGAAGCACTGGAATGGGTTACCTAAGGAGGTGGTGGAATCTCCGTCTTTAGAGGTTTTTAAGCTGTGGCTTGACAAAGCCCTGGCTGGGATTATTTAGCTGAGGTTAGTCCTGCTTTGAGCAGGGGGTTGGACTAGATGACCTCCTGAGGTCCCTTCCAACTCTATGATTCCATGATTCTATGATTCTATACTCCGCTGGGAAGGAGGGCTTAGTGGATAGGGCGCTTGACTAAACCTCCAGCACACTTGGGTTCAGCTCCCAGCTCACCTGCAGACTCCCTGTGTGACCTTGGGCACGGTAAAACGCCCACGGACGTTAATGGGCCTTTAACCTATGCTGTGCTTCAGCTCCCTGTTTGTGTGTGATCGGGCGAATACGTCACACGGGTGTTATGAAGCTAAACTCGGTTAATGGTTGTGAGATACTCCACTAAGGAGGGCCATGTAAGCTCCTAGGGAGTCTGGACAGCCGCCTAGGGTATGTCTACACTGCAATTAAAAGCTCATCTCTGGCCCATGCCGGCTGACTTGGGCGAAGGGGCTGCTTCACTGTGGTATAGACATTCAGGCTTAACTGGAGCCCGGGCTCTAGGACCCTGTGCAGTGGGAGGGTCCCAGAGCTTGGGCTGCAGCCTAAGCCGCAAATATCTATAGTGCCGTTAAACGGCCCCTTAGCCTGAGCTCTGTGAGCCGGAGTCAGGTGGCATGGGCCAGCGGCGGGCGTCTAACTGCAGTGTAGACACTCCCACAGCCTGCTTCTGTCTCCACCCAGGGTGCTCTGCAGCCTCACGGATCCTCTGTCTGTCATCGATCACCTCCGTAGGCTCTACTGTGATGTCCTCCCTTTTGCTCGAGGGGGCTGGAGGAAGCTGGCTGGTATGCCCAGGATCACTTCTCCTGAAGTGCCCCGCAGGTGGGAATACCACTGGCTGATACCACCTCGGCTCTGTGTCCAGTGCCGGCCACGAAGAACTGGGGAGTGTGTCTTTGAACTCGGATCCCTGTGCATGGTGGTCCGCTTCCTGCTGTTCCCAGCTGGCCACCCATGCAGGCTGAACCAATACCCTTTTCACCGCTCGCTTGCACAGCAGCTATGTGCACTGAGGCATTTACGGCTCGCGTCTCTCCTGCAGCAAGCTCCTGCCCTCCCTCATTGTGAGTCTCAGGAAGAGCCCCCAGAAGGCTGTGCATATTTACACCCCATGTCCATCACTGAGATGTGGGGATTCTTCTCCTGCTTTGTCTAATCAACCTTCTTGCTGCAGGATGTGTGACGTGCTGCAACTCCCTCTAGTAATGTTTACTGTCACCCATCACTGCTGCAGAGATTAGCTGCTTCTAGGAATAGAACCCTAGAATCACAGAAGATGAGAGTTGGAAGGGACCTCAGGAGGCATCTAGTCCAACCCCTGCTCACAGCAGGACCAACCTCAGCTAAATCATCCCAGCCAGGGTTTTGTCAAGCCGCAGCTTAAAAACCTCTAAAGATGGAGATTCCACCACCTCCCTGGGTAACCCATTCCAGTGCTTCACCACCCTCCTAGTGAAAAACATTTTCCTAATGTCCAACCTACACCTCCCCCACTGCAATGTGAGACCATTGCTTCTTGTTCTGTCTTCTGCCACCACTGAGAACAGCCTAGCTCCATCCTCCCTGGAACCCCCTTTCAGGTAGTTAAAGGCTGCTATCAAATCCCCCCTCATTCTTCTCTTCTGCAGGCTAAACAAGCCTAGTTCCCTCAGCTTCGCCTCATACGTCTTGTGCTCCAGCCCCCTAATCATTTTTGTTGCCCTCCGCTGGACTCTCTCCAACTTGTCTACATCCTTTTTGTAGTGGGGGGCCCAAAACTGGACACTGTACTCCAAATGCAGCCTCACTGGTGCCGAATAGAGGGGAATAATCACTTCCCACAATCTGCTGGCAATGCCCCTCCTAATGCAGCCCAACATGCTATTAGCCTTCTTGACAACCAGGGCACACTGCTGACTCATATCCAGCTTTTTATCCACTGTTATCCCCAGGTCCTTTTCTGCAGAACTGCCGCCTAGCTCAGTCTGTAGCTGCACATGGGATTCTTCTGTCCTAAGTGGAGGACTCTGCACTTCTCCTTGTTGAACCTCATCAGTTTTCTTTTGGCCCAATCCTCCAGTTTGTTTAGGTCCTTCTGTATCCTATCCCTACCTTCCAGGGTATCTACCACTCCCCCTAGCTTAGTGTCATCTGCAAACTTGCTGAGGGTGCAATCTACCCCATCTTCCAGGTCATTAATGAAGATGTTGAACAAAACCAGCCCCAGGACCAACCCCTGGGGCACTCCACTTGTGACCGTCTGCCAGCTAGACATGGAGCCATTGATCACTACTCGTTGAGCCCTATGCGCTAGCCAGTTCTTGATCCATTTTACAGTCCATTCATCCAACCCATACTTTTTTAACTTGCTGATAAGAATACTGTGAGAGACAGTATCAAAAGCTTTGCTAAAGTCAAGGTATATCACATCCACCGCTTTCCTACATCCACAGAGCCAGTCACATCTTCATAGAAAGCAATCAGGTTGGTCAGGCATGACTTTCCCTTTGTGAATCCATGTTGACTGTTCCTGATCACCTTCCTCTCTTCCAAGTGCCTTAAAATGGATTTCTTGAGGACCTGCTCCATGATTTTTCCAGGGATTGAGGTAAGGCTGACCGGTCTGTAGTTCCCCGGCTCCTCTTTCCTCCCTTTATAAATGGGCACTATATTTGCTTTTTTCCAGTCTTCAGGGACCTCACCCTGTTGCCACGAGCTTTCAAAGATAATACCAATGGCTCTGAAATCACCTCAGCCAACTCCCTCAGCATCCTCGGGTGCATTGCATCTGGCCCCATGGACTAGTGTATGTCCAATCCTTCTAAATAGTCTTGGACCTGTTCCTTTAGCACTGCGGGATGTTCACCACCTTCCCATACTGTGCCGCCCAGTGCAGCAGTCTGGGAGCTGACCTTGTCTGTGAAGACAGAGGCAAAAAAGGCATTGAGTACCTCAGCTTTCTCCACATCCTCTGTCACTAGGTTGCCTCCCCCATTCTGTAAGGGGCCCACATTTTCCCTAATCTTCCTCTTGTTGGTAACATACCTTAGAAACCCTTCTTGTTCCCCTTCACGTCCCTTGCTAGCTGCAACTCCAATTGTGCTTTGGCCTTCCTGATTTCACTCCTGCATGTTCGAGCAGTATTTTTATAGTCCTCCCTAGTCATCTGACCAAGCTTCCACTTCTTGTAAGCTTTTTTTGTGTGTTTAAGTTCACCAAAGACTTCTTTGTTAAGCCAAACTGGATGCCTACCATATTTGCTATTCTTTCTGCACATCGGGATGGTTTGTTCCTGTGCCCTTAATAAGGTTTCTTTAAAATACAGCCAGTTCTCTTGGATTCCTTTCCCCCTCATATTAGCCTCCCAGGGGATCCTGCCCATCAGCTCCCTGAGGGAGTCAAAGTCCGCTTTTCTGAAGTCCATGGTCCATATCCTGCTGTTCTCCTTTCTTCCTTTTGTCAGGATCCTGAACTCGACCATCTCATGGTCACTGCTGCCTAGGTTGCCACCCACTTCTACTTCCCCTATCAAATCTTCTCTGTTTGTGAGCAGCAGGTCAAGAGAAGCATGGCCCCTAGTTGGTTGCTCCACCACTCCATCCCATCCAGGGCTTTGTCAAGATGCACCTTAGAAACCTCTAAGGATGGAGATTCCACCACCTCCCTTCCAGTGCTTCACCACCCTCCTAGTGAAAAAGTTTATCCTAATATCCAACCTAGACCTCTCCCAGTGCAACTTGAGACCATTGCTACTACAGAGACCCTGTGTCTGCAGCTCCCTCTTCACTGTCAGAATCCTTTTTGTTTGTTTACTGCTCCCTTGCCTTTCCTCTCAAGGCTGTCAGGGCAAATGAGCGTTTCACTCTTAACTTGGCATAAATTGTTAATTGAGCGTGATTTTAGGCCAGGAGACACATTGATGCGTTTACACTTTCTGGCCCTTCTGGGAGCAGAGTGGCTTATTTTCTCTCTTTCTCTTGGTTGCTGGATAAAGGTCTAAACAATGAAATAATCTGTTGTTCTCTTCAGGTAAGTGTCAAAAGCGCCAAGAAAAAAGCCATCAGAAGAGACGAGTCACACATCTGGCTTCGCATTGCCTTGCTCTAAAATGCATAAAGGGAAGTGTGAATTAATTTGCAGCTACTTAGACATTGTCCGAAGGTGATTCTTTGTGATATTCCGCACCAGGGAACGATGCAAGCCATCCTTCCTTAATTAATACAATGTACAATGCTTTACCCATAAGCATATGGGCTCATCTTGCAAAGTATCTTGTAATTCCATCTGTGCCAAGTGGCATGCTGGCATGCCCTCCTTGGACAATTTAAGCTTTATTTTTATTCCTATACCACTGAACTAATTCATTAAGTGATGTTCTCACTTTAAAGCTTTTCAGAGACACCCCACTCCGCCTTGGCCTCTGTTAATGGCTGGATGACTGAGCCTTAGTGTATCAGCCATGTCATATTTGCAATCAGAAAATGTTGCTACACATGAAGGGAATTAAAGACACAGGCAACGGAGCATCTTTAGATGGCAGGATTCTAAAGTGCAGTGGATCATATTTGGAATGCTTCGTGCCAAGCGACAAATTCTGTTGGATTTAATGAGCTTTCCAAATATTCCTTTGCATGGAGAGAAACCAGGGACTGAATCCCCGAATGCAGAGTGAGGACGGATGAAATTATAGTTATTTCCTTAGAGCATGCATCATTTGCTGCTCTATTTTAAGCTGTTCTGAAACATGGGGTGCTTATGGTTCCTGAATAGCCAGGGTACAAATGCTACAGCAATTCTGCTTCTGCTGGGCCTTTTTCAAATAAGGATCCCCCCAAGAGCTTTACAAACATTAACTAATTGGGCCTCATTACAGTATATTAAGTATTATGCTGGTTTTAGTGATGGACCAGCTAAGGCACAGAGAGATGGCCTATTACAGTCCCTCAATAAATCCATCCTGTAGCTGGGAATAGATCCAAAAAATCTGGGCTTGAGTTCTGCTGTTGACTGCAAGGTAAAGTGAGTTTCTCAAAAAAAAAAAAAAAAATCAAAGAAAATTAAAAAAATTTTGTTTTGCTTGAAATTTTCCACAGAAATGTCCAGTTTTACTATGGAACAAAACCAATTTTTGTTTAATTTTGAAATGGCCTCATTTGATTGTCTGATTCATTTTGGCTTCCAGCCACCAAAAAAAACAACAACATTCAGTTTCTGAATGTTGGGGGGGTTTTTCCCAAAGGGAGAGGAAAGGGGCGGAGGAGAAACTAAGGCTGAAAACCATGCCTTTTCATTTTTCAAAAAGTGAACGGAAACCAACATTTTTATGTATTGAAAATGTAGAAGGAAACAAATTTCCTGCAGAATTTCTCCTTTCCTTTCTCCAGCCCACGCCTGAACATCTACACCACAATTAAACAGCCTCGTAGCCCAAGCCAGCCATGGGTTTTTAATTGCAGGGTAGACATACCCTCTGAGGCCTCCTCGTTCTAGTGGATGAATCCATCTGGGTTGGCTTTTAAATGACCCCAGCCCCAGCTCTCACTCAACAGCTAGGAGCAGCAAGCAAAACAGGAGTGAAAAAACAGATTATCTTGTCCATAAAAAAGCAGTAGGATTCTGAATCCACACAGAGAGCAGATCTGTCCACTCAGAGCGTGCTATGAGATCATTGAAAAGAAAAATATTCAACAAAAAAGGGCACCTTTTTCATGAAAAGCTTTGTCAGAAATTGCACACTTTTTTGTCCAAATATAGAGCTGGTCAGAAAACTTTGATTTTAGAACTTTTTCCAGGAAAAAAGTGACAATTTTTTTCACAAAAATCTTTTTCTATCTAATTTATCTGTGATCTGTTATACTGCCATCCATTGTTGTGGTATCTGAGGCCCAGATCCTCAGACATATTTAAACTTCTAACTCCCCATTAAATCAGTCGGATTTGGGTGCCTTAGAGGATCTGTACTGAGTGCCTTCCATGCAAAATCAAAGAGCGATAGCAAGGTCCCTATTGGACTTTTTATTAGCTTACAGCATATTAGCTTTTCAAATGCTCCTGTGTTTCCAGTTCTTACTTCTCACCTGCAATCATCTCAGTCAGTACTGCACCTGGGAAATTATGAGGCTGTCTCAAGCAGTGAATGATGGGCCCGATCCATTTAGATCAATAGATTTACTCCAGATTTATCATCTACAGACCTGGTTCCTTAAAATTCCTCCTGTGCTAAAGAAAGGAATTTTCCCTTTCCTTTTTCACAAGAACTCAGTGATACTCATTGGAATTCACCTTGCAGGCCAAGAAATATAAATGCATTGTGGGGCAAGAGGAATTTTAAAGGGTGAAGACTTTAATCTGACCTGATGACCGCAGATGGGTTATAAGCAGCAGGAGCAGTTTAGGTGATTATGAATATTTTCATGCAGTTTTTTAGTCCCTTAGTAATAAAGCATTAGGAAACTGAGGGAAAACACATCAGCAAATTTGTCTGGTAATAGAATATTTTTCACAGATTTCTTGAAATTGGCTGTTTAGTTTCTGTGAAGCACTGAACCTTTTTCATGAACTCCATGGGGAGGCAAAAACCTCTAAAGATTCCTTGGAAGCTTCAAACAAGCGAGCCTGAGCTGGCTCTGTACAGAAATAACGAAATTAGCTGAGTGTTATCACCTGGCAACTTCCTGCCTTATCTTGCAGATTCACCATCCTCGTTATTGCTCCTGCAGATGTCCAGAATTGTAAAGTCATAGAAATTAGAGCTTGAAGAGACCTATAAAACCATTCCCTGGCAAGATGGTTCCTTACCGCATGTTCCCCTGTGCTTTTTCCAAACCTAATTTGAAATGCACCGAGCAATGGGGCTTCTGCCACATCCTTTGAGAGACGGTACCACAGTCTAACACTGTTAAGAGAATGGCTCCTGATATTCAGCCCCAGAGGGTAATGTCCTATTTTCTATATGCTAGTTCCTGTTACAGCTCTGACTGCAGTTAATACTATTATACATACAATGGGTCCGATTTGACATTGGCTTGCCACATATGAAATAAGGAAGAAAGGAGAGCAGCAGAATACGGACCCTGGAATTTAGAAAAGCAGACTTTGACTCCCTCAGTGAACTGATGGGCAGGATTCCCTGGGAGGCTAATATGAGGGGGAAAGGAGCCCAAGAGAGCTGGATGTATTTTAAAGAAATCTTACTGAGGGTGCAGGAACAAACCATCCTGATACGCAGAAAGAACAGCAAATATGGCAGGTGCCCAGCTTGGCTTAACAGAGAAATCTTCATTGAGCTTAAACACAAAAAGGAGGCTTACAAAAAGTGGAAGCTTGGACAGATGACTAGGAAGGAGTATAAAAATACGGTTCGAGCAGGCAGGGGTGAAATCAGGAATGCCAGAGCAATACTGGGGTTGCAACTATCAAGGGACGTGAAGGTAACAAAAAGAGTTTCTACAGGTATGTTAGCAAAAAGAAGAAAGTCAGGGAAAGGGTCGGCCCCTTACAGAATGGGGGAGGCAACCTAGTGAAAGATGATATGGAAAAAGCTCAATGCTTTTTTTGCCTCTGTCTTCACAGATGAGGTCAGCTCCCAGACTACTGCACTGGGCAGCGCAGAATGGGGAGGAGTTGAGCAGACCTCAGTGGTGAAAGAACAGGTCCAGGACTATTTAGAAAAGCTGGACATGCACAAGTTCATGGAGCCAGATGCAATGCATCTGAGGGTGCCGAAGGAGTTGGCTGTTGTGATTAGAAAGCCATTGGCCATTATCTTTGAAAACACGTCACGGTCAGGGGAGGTCCTAGAGATGATTGGAAAAAAGAAAATACAGTGCTCGTCTTCCAAAAAGGGAAGGAGGAGGATCTGGGGAACTACAGACCAGCCAACCTCACCTCAGTCACCGGAAAAATCATGAAGTAGGTCCTCAAAGAATCCATTTTGAGGCACTTGGAGGAGAGGAAGGAGATCAGGAGCAGTCAGCATGGATTAAGAAAGGGCAAGTCATGCCTGACCAACCTGATTGCCTTCTATGATGAGATGACTGGCTCTGTGGATGAGTGGAAAGCAGTGGACGTGATATATCTTGACTTTAGCAAAGCTTTTGATATGGTCTTCCACAGCATTCTTGCCAGCAAGTTAAAGAAGTATGGGTTGGATGAATGGAGAAAGCTGGCTAGATTGTCAGGCTCAACGAGTAGCGATCAACGGCTCGATGTCTAGTTGGCAGCTGGTATCAGGTGGAGTGCCACAGGAGTTGGTCCTGAGGCCGGTTTTGTTCAATACCTTCGTTAATGATCTGGAGGATGGGGTGGATTACACCCTCAGCAAGTTTGCAGATGACGCTAACCTGGGGGAAGCTGTAGATATGCTGGAGGGTAGGGATAGGATACAGAGTGACCTAGACAAATTGGAGGATTGGGCCAAAAGAAATCTGGTGAGGTTCAACAAGGACAAGTGCAGAGTCCTGTAACTAGGACAGAAGAATCCCATGCACAGCTACAAACTGGGGACCGACCGGCTAGCCAGCAGTTCTGCAGAAAAGGACCCGGGGATTATCGTGGACAATGAAGGTGGATATGAGTCAACAGTGTGCCCTTGTTGCCAAGAAAGCTAATGATTGCATTAGTAGGAGCATTGCCAGCAGATCGAGGGACATGATTATTCCCCTCTATAGAGTACTGGTGAGGCCACATTTGGAGTATTGTGTCGAGAAAGGATGTGGACAAATTGGAGAGAGTCCAGCGAAGGGCAACGAAAATGATTAGAGTGCTGTGGAACATGACTTATGAGGAGAGGCTGAGGGAATTGGACTGAGTTAGTCTGCAGAAGAAAAGAGTGAGGGGGAATTTGATAGCGGCCTTCGACTACCTGAAGGGGGGTCCAAAAAGGGTGGAGCTAGGTTGTTCTCAGTGGTGGCAGCTGACAGAACAAGGAACAATGGTCTCAAGTTGCAATGGGGGAAGTCTAGGTTGGATATTAGGAAAATCTTTTTCACTAGGAGGGTGGTGAAGCACTGGAATGGGTAATTTAGGGAGGTGGTGGAATCTTCATCCTTAGAGGTTTTTAAGGTGCGTCTTGACAAAGCCCTGGCTGGGATGATTTAGTTGGGATTGGTCCTGCTTTGAGAAGGGGGTTGGACTAGATACCTCCTGAAGTCCCTTCCAACCCTAATCTTCTATGATTCTATGAAGTGCTTTGCACTTATGCAAAACATGCTACTAAATCAAAATGGTAGCACTGTACATCCACACTGCAGATGTGTAAATGGTAACACAAGGTGCAAGGTGGTGGAGAAAGAGGCCCAGTTTGTGTTAGGGTTGGATGTTACAGTAAGATCTGTATAGTCTGACATCGTGGGAAGTGTTTGCATTAGCATGCTGAGCTGCTTCCCCCATGTCTGACTCTGTCTACGTGTCTGTTCTGTACCTTGGTTGGATTAGACAGACATGCTGTCTGTTTCATACCACTTGCATATACCTAAGTGGTTATTCACTTCTGGGGCAGAAAACTGTTAAAATTTCAGCAGACTAATTGGCAACATCCATTAATTCGATTCGTGGTGTCTGTAAGAATGGGATATGTTTCTCCCCTCTGCATATTGTTATAGTTTAAATGTGCGTTGTTCTTTTTCTTTCTAGTACTAATCTACTGCAAAACATCTTTCTGAGTAGTCCTCATCCAGTCCTCCTGTCTCTTTCCATTAGCGGTGATTATTTCTTCCGCTTTAACATATATGCCTACAATGGCTGGGTTTCTGAAGCTGCATCTTGTTGAAGTTTTATTCCCCTTTTTGCACTTTACTTCTTTTGAGACTAGAACTGTGCCAAGGAACCTCAACAGTTCAGATACCAGGCAGATAACTGGCAAAACTCACCTGGCACCTGATTCCTAACCAGGTGGGTCACTGAGGTTTGCTGGCCGGGGCCCCAGTTCCAAGCGCTCATAGCCTGATTTACAGAACTGATGCAATCGTAGGTGGAGTTTGCTTTTGACTTCTGATGAGTTTCAGCTGACCCTGAAATACAAGTGAAACTTAAGGGCAGAGCAGATTCCTAGAGATTGCAGTTGGAGGAAATATTCACACAAACCCCTGCACAGTGAAAGTGGTGAGATGTATGCTGCTCTGTGTTAGATCTTTCCTTGTGGATTCAGAAGTGGAAAGGGCATCGTTCCAATCTCTGTTCCCCTTTCTTCCATGTGTCTGCTTGACTGACCTTTTAGCTGCCTCTGTGCTTTCCTAGCCAAGTCTTACCTGAGAAAACATTCTCTGGTGAGACCCTTTTCAGTTAACTAGCAGGCAAAACAAATAAGGCGGGAGGCTGACCTTAGAGAAGTTCACCTTGAGTTTCTAAACACAAAGTTTGGCCAAACTAATGACAAATCCCCTAGCATATTTGAGTGCTGTGGATTACCTGCGTACAAGGCCCTCTCACTGTATTTTGTGACATGACGTCTGCAGAATAATAACTCTCAAAAGTTTGGATTCAGAATGTGCTTGTGTCCTCACCTGAACTGCTTGCCCAACCCCTCTAACTACCTAACAACTGAAGAAGGCTAGCGAGGAACAGGATTTCCCATCTCCTTCGTTCTCCACTATTAGCGGGTGCTGTCTTGTTCTGAAGTCCAGAAGGCATTAGCTATGAGCATGGTTGCTCAACCTTGCTTCTTTCAAACCTTATTGTATGCCTTCAAAACTTATAGTATGGCCAGCAATCTAGTAGCTGCACTGTAGCACTGGCATTTGAGGAGTCCTTGGTTCTGTTCTTGACTCTGACTCATTGTATCACTTAACCCTAATGTGCCTCATGTCTGTAAAATGGGTATAATGATCCATACCACATTGATCATTTCCATGGCATTTCCCTTGTTGGGCATGTGGACTTTTAAGTAGATGTGGGCCAAGAAGGCAAGTTTATCTCAGGCACCTTTGAGGATCCGGTTCTCCGTTTTTTCATTCCTTGTGTCACATATATAACTCGTTTCCCATTCTGGTCTGAGCCATGTTGTACATAGCTCTGAGCAGGGTTCATTTCAAAACTTCTTGCAAAAGTATAGAGGAAAGTGTGAAACTATGAGATTTAACTGTCGTGGCCAACCCGCACTCCCCGTCGCTTCAGGCCAGGGTTGAAACGTTAGCAGAATAACCTAATAAATGTGCATCCAAGCAGAGTGCTCTGCCCTCTAGATACAGATAGGGAGATGGCTTTGGGTACTATCAGTCCTTCAGCCGTCAAAAACACTTAATTCAATACCCAAAGGATACTGCAGGGGAGTGAAGACTCTGGAAAGCCAAGAGCTGTCAAGGTTGAAAGGAAAAAAGCAACCACCACGTCCTTTCTAATGGGATTTTGAGTCAGTTTGAGTTATTAATTGGATAATAATCCTGATCCAGTTGCAATACTAGCTGCGGGCTCCCAGTTCTGAAGCCTGCATCAGCAGCAGTCAGGGGCCAGGTAAGCTGGAATGTGACCTTTACCATCACTTCTGGGTGCAATGTCTTTCCCCAGCTCTTTCTCAGATGGGTTGCAATAAATGAGCAAAGAAGGGTAGGCCGACGAGCCCTGGTGTAAGTGCCCCTCTGAGATTATAGGGCATGCATGCACTGCTGGCTCCTAACCTGTGGCACCAATTTTGTGGAGACCATTTTGTGGAAATACCAGTCCTCATGAATGGGTAGCATTGCAAAGCCCTAACAGTTGCTTTGCCGTTGGGAACATACATCGGGAAAATAGTGAAATGGTACTGACCGAGAAGCTTTGTAATCTTTTGCTGTGATCAGTGGTTTTGAGGAAAGAAGAGGGCTTGGGTTGGGGTAGGTGGATAAGGATGATGTGTATCTGGATTCCCCATGGGAGCTCTGCATTCCAGTTCAGTTTCACTTACCCTCTTACAGACACTGGACGGGGGTCTCACAACTTCTGGGTTGCATGATATCGCTTTGTGAGCATTTCAGTTTGCAGTATGGCATTTAAGCGATGGATACATAATTGGGAGAAGCGGTACCTACAGCTGGTTTTTGTTTGTATGAATAGAACCATCAGAGATGTCAAAACTAATGAAAGAATCAACCTGATCACGTACAGTAGCAAATCAACAGGAGATTGACATGTTTCAGAAGACTTTGGCGTGGTCTACAGTGGTCTACACTGCTGCCAGCCATCGCTGGGAGATATGCAAACTGTGTAAAGTAGCTTGCGTATCTCTCATCGACGTACTTGAATTGACGTACTGCAGCGTCTTCCCGGCACTGCGTCGATGGGAGATGCCCTTCTGTCAATGCAGCTGTACTCCCTTCAGGGAGGTGGATTACCAGCATTGACTGGAGAGTCCATCTGGGATCGATCGCTGTGGAGCCTGCGTTGTAGACAGACCCTTGTTCTTCTCCGGCACTAGTGTAATATGCGTTATAACTCTGCTAGTGGAGCTCCCCAGGTATCGAGTGGGTGTAATCAGAGTCAAGGTTTAGGAATGATCAGATTCTGCTAATTCTGGTTTTATCCATTTAAAATAAATAAGATTCTAGCGGGCTTACAAAAATTATTCCTGTGTTTTCTGTAGGGAGATCAGTGTCATAGGGTGAACTGGCCCTTGAAAGGAGTGGGGCTCAGTCAGCTGCATCTGGGTCAGGGCAGCCTGAGTTCACTCAGGGAAAATCTCGGAGGAGCAGGAGGGCTGTGTGAATGGAAAGACTCCTCTTAGCTCCCAGGCTGAGAGCCTGGGGGTGCAGCAACCAGCTAAGAAAGCTTACGTTCAAGGAGGAGGCCAGCTGGGAAGCGGGAAGGTGACAGCTCTGCAGACTTTCCAGGCAATGGCCAGGGAGAGTGACCTGTGGGAGGCAGGAAGTTGTTGGGTGAGAAACTCTGATAAAGGATTGTGAGCCTGGAGGAAGAGCTGTAATCAAGGGGAAACTGAGGCAGGACCTGATGCCAGATTGGGTAAATGTGGATACAGTCTGTAATACCTGGGATAAAGGTGTATCACACAGGTGTATTGGTAAGAGCATTATCTTTATTTCCTGGCCTTTGCAACATGCATAGGGAAGGGATACCGAAGCTTACTGCCCTCTGTCGTGTGAAAGGGGGCTGTATCCACTGACTCCTGCTACAGTAGCTTTTCACCTCAATGCCCCAGATCAAATCTGAGATGTTCTTGCAAACCTATGTGAAATTACCTTTTGAATGCTGTATATAGCACAATCATCAGTTCTTAGGGCCGGATCCTCAGCTACGGTAAGTCAGTGTAACGCCACTGAAGCAAATGGAGCTTCACAAGACTTGTACCAGCTGAGGATCTGGCCTTTCATCGTCTAGAAGGGGTTTGAGTCTGATTGCTTATGACTTGGCCAACTCAACCAGAAGCAGATTTCATACCAAAAAACTACGATACAAAAACACCAAGATAGTTAAGTGAAAAGTTCCAGAGAGGTAGCCGTTTTGGTCTGTATACAGCAAAAACAACGAGAGTCCTATTGCACTTTAAAGACTAACAAATTTCTGCAGGCAAAGCTTTCGTGGGCTGCAACCTTATGCCTGCAGAAATTTGTTAGTCTTTAAAGTGCGACAGGACTCGGTTGTTTTTTTTATAGTTAAGTGAAGCAGTCAGCGGTCAGGAAGTGACAACGCCAAGATTGCATGTACCAGCTAGAGCTGGAGAGGAAGGTGCAGAAAAGTTTTTGAAAGTTCTTTGTTGAAGTCTTGACAAATTTCAACCACTCTATAAGTTGGTCAATCCCCCACCCCACATTTTTTGCAACCCTCCTCCCAAAACCAAACATTTTTTGGTTAAAATTTCAAAAATTTCCCACCATCTCTAGCCCCTGTGTGTCACATTTTGTTACAGTGCTTAATGATATGATCAGAGAGAGCTAGAATCTGATAGGTACACTTAGTGCCTTGCTTCTCAAATAGTCCTACTGAAATTAATGACATTGGTTGAGCAAACAATCAATGTGAGGAAGGTTATGGAAATATGTCCCATACCTTTTTATTTCTCTCTCCGTATATAGTTTGCTTCAAGACCACATGTTCCGACTGGAGCTAAAATTGACATGGCTGCTTTTGTTTACAAACGACAATTTCAGTGATTGCAGCTACATATTAGGTCCTGACCTAATTACTTCTGCACCCACAGCACTGATTAGCATCTAACCAGCTCTGGGAATATGTGAGTTTGTTGCCTAATTGCTCTAGCAGATCCAGCTCAAATATTGTGGTTTTTGTGGGACCCCCAGAAATATCTCATTGCAAGCAATATTTTGTTTGCCTTTTTTGGGACTCTTTTTGCTGTTAATGCCAGAAATGAGAGCAGCACAGAATTGTGATAACAGTGTTTCAGAACATTAGGGAATCATAAGTTATGGTTGTCTGTGAAGGAATCTGTTATTTACGTCTACTATACCAAATTCAGCTTCCATCAAATTAAAAGGGAACAATGACAAAAATCAGTTTCTAAACTAACCCTTGGTTAACTCCAGAGAAGCTGCTCCATAAATCACATGGTCATGTATAGATTTTTTTCTTCCCCACCAGCCATTGCTAGCTCTAAATGTTCATTGCCAAGCAATTCTTATTGGCCAAAAGACTAATAATAATAGTTCTGTTCCAGGCTTGAGTCTGTGTCTGCCAGGAGGAAAGCTGTTTTTGTAATCTGCCTTGCAAAACATTTACAGGGGATAAAATAACACACATGCACATCTTGACCTCGAGTGCTTGGACTTTAACTCAATGGGAGTCTGGGGCAGTCAGCACTGCAGGATTTTGGCGCTGGTTTGCTACAACGTTGTCACCTGCCCCAGCAATGATTTGGAGGGTAAATAATAATATCTGGCACTTACATAGTGCTTTTCATCAATAGATCTCAAAAGGCTTTACAAAGCAGGTCAGTAAGCCCGTGGGGGCAGAAACCATCTTTTTGTTCTGTGTTTGTACAACACCTAGAAGAGTGGGGTTCTGGTGTGTGACTAGGGCCCTTCGGCACTGTATAATTCAAATATTAATAATAATAATAATAATCCCCATTATACAGATGGGGAAACTGAGGGCTTGTCTACATGGGGACATCCAGGAAAATTAATCTGAATTAACTAAAGGTGTGAATTTGAAGAGGATTAGTTAACCCCCAAAGTGAATGAAACTAAACCAAATTAAGGCCAGTATAATTCAAATGAGGGTGTTCACACAAGGGTTCAAAAGAGGTTGTTTCTTTTAGCTCTAATTGTAGAGACTGGTGCTGTTATCTGTGGTGGTCTCCTGTTCACTCCCTGCTGTCAGCCATTGCATTAGCACAGACAAAATCTGAGATGTGTGGCATGGCTCTAAGGAGCCGGGTGCAGACGCTTATGGCAAACAAGGAAACTTGGAAGCAGTTAAGTGCCTGTGGTACCCACCGCACACTGCAGCAACACTGGTGTGTACCCCAAAGCACCACAAAACCATCATTACAGTGACAACAGGAGTGACTGGATGCCCATGGCTCTCGGTCCCTGTGGTCTAACCTGGAAAGGCCACGAAGGGGAATGTGTCTCTTTCCCAGTGGCTCAAAGGGGACACCCTCAAGTTGAGGCCACAAGTTTGACGACTGATTTAGAATTTTCCTAAGGTCAATGAGAGCTTTCCTGTCGATTTCAATGGGAGTCAGATCAGCTGAAGGCCAAAGCCTTGATATATGACTGAGGTCTTTCATTCTAAATCCCACCGAGGCAACTGAGATCAGCTAGGGTGTCCTTTGGGGCATCTGGCACCACAGGCCCCAGCTTAGGAGAATGTGAGGACTGCATCGGTAGCAGGCCTCTGAGCAGGAGATGCATGTTGGACGTGCGGGGGAATATCCTTGTGCTGACACAAGAGCCAGCTACAGTCTGGCAAACAAATCCGAGCGCTAGTCATTGTGCATAAAGAGTGATCCATTCGGTACGGTAAACCTCAGTGATTCGATTCAAAGGATACAACCAAGTCCCACGTTACCAGAGAGTCAGGCCCTCAGGCTGGCCATTTTGCAGTGCTCGACTGGTGCCAGATTGCTCTAAACTCCTTTTGTCTGGCCGGTCTCCCTCGCATAGGCAGATCTTCAGGTGGGTTAGAGCCCCCGGTTGTTCCAAAGCACAGGCCCCTACCGGTGTGGCTGATGGAGAAGGAAAGAACCGAGAACGGTTGATGGATAATCTGATCCAATATTCCATAGAACAGAGATCTGCAAGGGTGAGCAAAGGGGTCTCTCCCTTACCACAGCTGGTCACAGTGAGCCTAACACACCCCCATTGCCTGCTGGAGGGATGCAGTAAAGGCTGATGGGAGGAAACTGGTGTTTCTGTGAGAATTTTTGTTAAACCCGGCACAATTTCCCAGTAACTCTGGCAGTGAGTCGGCGTTTTGGATGTCAGCCTTCTCAGTAAGCAGTTTACGACGTTCTCCCTCCTCTGCGATGCAGGACGGTGTCAGGTAGCTGTGGTGAAGCAATGGGGGTAGAAGTCAGTTGGGGTTGGTCCACACATTGCCGATTCTGGGGCATCTTTGACCATTCCAGTTCGTTTATACGCGGTAGTTCAACCACGGGCTAGCGGGCTGGATGCCAGAATTGCTGGTTGAAATTCTCTGGCCTGGGTCATGCAGCAGATTAGACTGGATGATCACACTGCTCCCTTCTGGCTTTAAGAATCTTTGAATCAGAGATTGGTCAAGCCACAATAGTCCGGTTCAAATACCTAAGAAGTCGCGGGTGCTCGGCTCCTGCATCTCGGTTTGGACCCATCCCTGCATGAAGAGGGTTTGACATAGCGGGGTCCGATTGAAGGCCCATGCAGTCTGGTGCCCTGGCCTCCAGCAGTGGCCAGCATCCTTCTGCTTCAGATGAAGGTATCGAAACCCTAAGGCGTGTAGCCAATTGTGGAGCTTTGCCTGCGAGAGGAAGGGCCTCTCTGACCTTTCTGTCATTGCTATGCTTCTATTTTTAGCATGGTAACTCAGTCAGAGCAATGTGGGTGTGTATGAAACCCCCTTGTGCTCCAAGGTGGCCTGTGATAATGGGGCGATCGCAGCTGCTGTGGCATTGCCAGCCCCCTCCAAACAGAGTCACAGCTTTTAATCTCATGGGCTGCTTTCTCTTTCCTTCTCTTCCCTAGGTCCGTGACGGGTTTGGATAAGGAGCCTGACCTCGTGCACATGGAAGCACGGACAGCGGATGGACGTGAGTGCTTGAGCCCAATGCTAATAAAATCAGCCCTGAGCAAGGAAAGGGGTGGGAACTGAATTCCACTCGCTTCATTTTGACTCTCAATTTACATTTTAATCGATAGGGAAGATGTGGATCATTGGGCTTGATTTTCAACACACTCAGATCCTTAGACCCTGGGGGGGAACCCGTGGTATAGAACTCATTCCTGCAGAGAAGGGGCAGAACGGGAAGCCAAGGATGAAATCCAGTGGGGTGAGGAAAAACTACTTCAGCTCCCAATTCAGCTAGGCAGGGACTGTGTCACTATCAATTACGTTACAGGAATAATATAGGGCAAGGTTCACCGGCTTCCTGCTGTATGGCTTCTTTGCATCTGCAGAATTGCACAAAGCCGCTGGAATGTGTCAGCGGATCTGGCTGGTAATGGATCACAGCATATTAGAAATTGCTTATAATCATGCTTGTCTTTGAGAACTGGACCTCCACATAAATTCTCAAAGGAACAGCCCCCCACCCTCCGACCCACACAAACAGTCAGTGGTTCTTTCCAGTTTGTGCAGTACGGGGTGGTGTTGGTGGGCACTTCTTTCCCCAGCCTCAGCAGGTGCAAAACTGTCACTCTGACTGAAATAGAAAAAAAAAAATAATCACTTACCTCCGTCAATGAAATGCAGCCAGCCACTTCTGGCGTGAAATGGATTCTTAAGTAATTAATTGCTAACCAGGTGGATAGGATGTATTGCAAACAAGTAGTTACATTTCCGTAGCATTTTTCCTTTCCTAAGGATCTCCCAAATGCTTTGCAATTCGGCTACAAGATCACAGCGCTGCAATGCAACCACCTCTGGGTTGGAGAGTGGCAGCTGCATACCAACTCAGCGCAACACAATGCAACAGTACAGGGGTTTTCAACCTTTTTTAGAAACTGTACCCCTACGGTCTCAAGGCTTCACCTGAAGTACCGCTTCCTGGTTTTCACTCTACCTGATTTTACCACGCTTGGAATAAAATGCACAATGGCCTAAAATTAACACTTGTTCTTCGTGTATTTAATACATAATTTACATCACAACAGAGCTGACACGATTACGTTAGGACAGAATTCCAAACAGTAGTTCTTAAAGCTCTTAATTACAACTTTGGATGCACATGTATCCTGCAGTGTGTTGGCTGGTCTCACAGTCCCTGATTATTATTGTGTGAGTGTTGTAGAGATAATACATTATCTATTTTATTTTTTTTTTACTTTTGCATTTCTGAGTCTTCTTGTGCAGAGTTATCCCTAGGGGAGCGTGGGGCCTGGGGCTAAGTGCACTGTGTGGGCCCCTGCCCGGCTCCAGTGGCATACTCTGGGTCTCCGGCACCCAGGGGCCAAGCCTGCATTTGGGCACCCCACCCAGGCTTTACATGCCCACACGTGCAGGGCAGGAGGGGTCTCTGGCTCTCACAAGATGGCGCCACACCCCAGCTGACGGGAGAAGTGGGGGTCTGTACCTGCTGGGAGGGGAGAACATGTCACTTTACACAGAACACTGCTCCTGTGCAGCTGGTGCTGGCTCAGACAGGGTGGCTCACCCCCCGGCCTGAGGGGGGGCGCCCGGTTGGGAGCCTCTTGCGCGCCCCGTCCCCACTGTGCATCGTGACCTGGCACCCCCCAGCAGGCCGCCACCCCGAGGCCCCCTTGGTAGGCAACTGCCCAGCTCCTGCCCGGTTTGGTGCGCAGCCGGGAGGCGGGCTGCAGTCGCCCGATCCTGTTGCGTCCCCCCTGCGGTACTCTGAAGTACCCCCCCGGGTACGCATGCCCCCGGTATGAAAACCTCTGCAGCAGTCGAATGCTGTGTCCCTTTGGAAATACAGGGGGATCAGAAAGGCAGATGCATGGGACGGTGTGTGCCGCTCCTTTTTGGGACAGCCGGGAGCTCACACCCACAACAGTTCGGGGGCAATCAAAGAGGCTCCCTGCTGCACCCTCGGGCTGGCACTGAAACCGGAGCAGGAAGCTGGCCAGGGGACTAGAAGCTGTGTAGGCTGCAGTGCGTGTACAAGGCTCCAGGCGTCTCGCTTAACCAGGCTTAGAGGCTTTGTCTGTGAGCTTTTCAGTTTGGGAGCCCTGAACCAGGGTCCTGAATGAGGACTTTACGAATTCTTGTTCCAGTGAAACAGAGAGATTGGTTGGTCTTTAAGATGCCACAGGACTCTCGCTGTTTTGCTAAAAACAGACTCTGGACTTGTTACAGTTGTTCTTTTCGACTTCCCCTGCTCCAGATCCTTCTGCAGTCAACTTACTGACACCCCAACTGGGGAAATTAAGGTGGACACGCCTGCAGTGCCCACCCCCCCACCGCCACAGGGGGGAACGTGGGGATAGCGCATCCCTTTTACAGCAATTACTGCGGTGTGGTGGACGGGGAATTCCAGCCTCCTAGGTCCACTCAGAGAGGGTCCCTCTGGAGGAGGTTGATTCGGACAGGGTTTTTCTGGGGAGTGGGGGGTTCAGTTTCGTTGGCCGCAGACCCTGTTACATTTGAACATGCTACATTATCGGCCTCGTTCTGTTTGAATCCCATGGTGGCACCCCTGCGTGGTCTCCTTAAGGCTGCACTTCTTCTAAAACCTCTCGAGGGCATTGCCCTGCCCTTCAGCAGGGAGAGCGGTACGATCCCCTTCTGAATAACGAACGATGCCTTGAAAGCTCCACGCCAACAGTTGCCTGTTCGGAGGAATACAGTCAAACGGGGCAGCACACTGCTGACGCAACCAGTTTACCTCCTGAGTGCAATGCTGCTGTGTATCTTCTGTTGCGCACACAGACAGACGTGGGGACGGGGAGGGGAATCAAACTGCTGGTGGAGCATGGATTCAAACTCCCTCTAAATTTGCCCACCCAGCTATTTGGACACCACGTGCTGGAAGTAGAGGTCCTCGTTACTCTGTTGTGCTGCAGACAGCGCTCTTCCTCCGGGTTTTGCTTGCTTGCTTTATTTGTAATGTATAAATTCAGCATTTTGAGCTTGGCCGTCGATGGTATCGAATGCTCTCCGGCGAGACAGGCTTGAACAGCAGAGCCAGCAAAATGGGGCCATTGCAAGCGGCAGTCCCCAAGGAATGCAGGCGTTATCAGGAGATAATGGGTTATGATGAGAGTTCTTCTCGTGTGTCCCAGCAGGGGATGGTGTAGAAGGTTATCCCAAAGCCACATTCTCCCCCAGCGGAGCCCGTTACAGAGGAACCTGTGTTGCTGTGAGTGTGATTTTTAATGTTAGCTTGTGTTTTTAATAGCCATTGGCTTGCCAGCAGTTGCACTCCAAGGAAACAATAAAATCCCCATGTAGACTACATGGCAGATGCTCTGTTGGTCTGAGCAGGCTTAGCTCCACTTCTCCTGGGATGTCTGGGCGACATTCTCTGTCCTGTCTTATGCAGAAGGCAGGTTGGGTGAGCCCTTCTGTGAAGACACTGGAGCGACACTGATTTGCACTAGCTGCTGATCTGATCCCAGAGCGACAATCGAGTTAGTGAAAATACCGTCGTGCGCGGACCCAGTTACAGCCTGGTGAAATGCGCAGTGCGGATGGGCATGGGTCTGGGAACGTGGCTAAGATCTCCTGCATTCTACACATGGACATGAGTCGGGAGACATCTACTGTGATGGAGATGGGAGACCTAGGGTCTGTCCATGGCTCTGCCACTGATCAATGTGTGATCTGGGGCAAGACATCTTCTTGCTGTTTCCCCTCCCCCCTGTTGTCTCTCTTGTCTATCACAGTGTTCAGTCTCTAAATACTTGTGAGGTTTGGTAAACGATGGGCCTGGTTGACGCCAAGTCTTCCCACCTCTAGAGCGCCATGCAAGAGCGCTCTCTCTGTGGAGGCCTTTGCACAGCTGTTGTAGTTCTGAAAGAGAAACCCTTAGGAGCTGTGATGTGTATTACCATAGTGCCCAGGGATCCAAGTCACAGATCAGGATCCCTTTGTGCTAGGCACAGTACAAATATAGAATGAAAAGACAATCCCTGCCTCAAGGAGTTTGAGCAGGGTGGGGTGATGAGTTTAGGCATGAGCTGTATGTCTTTCTATGGGACCCAGGTCCTGCTAGACATGCTGACGGAGAGGCAGACATAGGCCATGGTGAAATTCAGGCAGGGTACTTATGGAACTTGCTGAAGCGATCTCGGAACCGTTTGCAATTATTTTGAAGAACTCACGGAGAACAGGTGAGTCCCAGAGAACTGGGGAAGGGCAATCATAGCACCTGTCCTTAAGAAGGGAAACAAAGAGGACCCCGGGGAATTACAGACCGGTCAACATAACTTTGTACTTGGAAAGATACTGGAACAAATTATTAAACAATCAATGTGTAAGCACCTAGAGGATAATAGGATTATAAGTAATAGCCAGGATGGATTTGTCAGGAACGAATCATGTCAAAGCAACCTAATTTTCTTCTTCGACAGGGTTACTGGGTTAGCGGGTAGGGAAAGAAGTGGACTTGATATATCTTGATTTTAGTAAGATTTTTGACATAGTCCCACATGACATTCTTATAAGCAAACTAGGGAAATGTGGTCTAGATGAAATTACTGTAAAGTGGGTGCGAATGTGGTTGAAAGACCGTAGTCAAAGAGTAGTTATCAATGGTTTGCTGTCAAACTGGAGGGACGTATTTACTGGGATGCTGCAGGGATCTGTCCTGAGTCAAGCACTACTCAGTATTTTCATTAATGACGTGGATAATGGAATGGAGAGTGTGCTTACGAAATTTGCAGATGACACCAAACTGGGAGGGGCCTGCTAGCACTTTGGAGGACAGGATTAGAATTCAGAATGGCTTTGACAGATTGAAGAACTGGTCAGCGAGATGACATTCAATAAAGTCAAGTGCAGTGTACTACCCGTAGGAAGGAAGAATCAAAAGCAGAGCTACAAAATGGGGAAGAAGTGGCTAGGCGATAGTGCTGCTGAAAAAGGATCTGGGGCTTATGGTGGATCACAAATTGAATATGAGTAAACAATGGGATTGTGATGCGGTATCCACTTCACATAAGCCCTGAGTGGGTTAATATGGGCCAGAAGGGGCCAATTAACCTTGCTTGCTGCACCTGGAGGAATACCAGGCCTTGATAAGCACTAATGGCTGATGAAGCCAAGCTGGGGGAAGATTATAAGCCAGGAAGTGAGATCAGGAAAAGGCTGCAGGGAGGGGGTGTGCAGTCAGTCCCTAGAGAGAAAGGGAGTTGGCTGGGGACAAGGAGGAGAGCGAGCCCTGGGGTCCTGCCCTGGGCTAAGGGGGGTTTACAAGAGGCCGAGCGGGGTGAAGTAGCCACAAGGAGCAGAGGATGCTCCAGTGGTAAAACCCAGAAATAGGCAAGGAGATAGAGGGGTGGGGTAGGAAGGTGCCCAAGGAAACAGCAACAGGATCTGACACTGGGCAGACGTAGGTTCTTAGTCACAAGGTCACTGGGCTGGAACCTGGAGTAGCAGACAGGCCTGGGTTCCCCTGGCAGCCACTTGTGAGGTGGCCTGGGACCTGGAGTCGGGACCGAATATTGCTTGAGTTGGCATATGGACAGCTTGTCCAGTGGGACTAAACGGTGGCCTGGCCGCAGGGCCAAATTCCCAGAAGAAGGACCCTTATGGAGCAAGCAATAGGCAGAAAGGGTCGCCCACTACAGCGAGACCTAAACACCAGGAGGCGTGTGAGCAGGGAGTGGGAACTCTGTTACAAAGGTATGGTTGCAAAGAAGGCTAGCGTCGTTCTGGGGTGTATTAACATGCGTGGGGCGACCTGGCAGTACTCACAAGGCAGGTCTGCCGCACCAGCCTTGAAGAGGACGCAATATATTTCCCTCCCTCCGTGTCCAGCCAATTCTTCTCCTTGTGCTGCTGTGCAGGGTCTGTCCCATTATTTTGGCAATGGCCCAGCTGAGCCAAGGGGGCCCTGCTGGGGAAATGTGTTGTGGGTGCATTGCCGACATGCAATAAAGCAGGACCTGTCAGCTATCCCAAGAGCATAATAATTTCTAACCAACTGCTGGAGTACAGTGCATGGCGGCACCTTGTTGACCGCACAGACGGTTCAGTGCTGCCCCTGAGGCCTCCTGAACGGATGCTCCCCTTTCTGATGGGTTGGTTTGGGAATATATTTTTTTAGTAAAGCAATTCTGCTGCCTGCTAGTATCGTGCAGACAGTGATGGGGAGCAGGTGTTGCAATAGATACAGATAGTAAGGTGCTGATGAGGCTTTTCCAAAATACGTCAGGACTGGGGATAAACTGGGTTCCTGAAAGTCTCTGATCAGAGCCCTCAGGATGTCTAAGTAAAGCTACAGAGGAGAGCTCTCGGTCCTTTAGAGAAGGACTCGGCTTTATCTCTCATAAGGGAGAGACCGAATATTCCTTTTCCTTTTCCATTTGGTTCGTTTTCTCTGTCCGAGAGCAGCGGAAGTCATTAGGAGCCTTGACATCAAGTATCTCTTGTGACTGATGTTAACGTGCCACGTGGTCTGGCCTTTTCAGCATTCTGTGCATTGACAGGTTTGATTGATTACCCTTCCCTTCAGAGGGGGACCCTGCTAGTGGAGAAAGAGCTGCCCTCTTGTTTATTTCCCTTGCCAGCCTCTAGGTAATTTCTGAGCTGTTAGAGCAAGGAGTGGTGAGACAGGACTCCTTTCCTAGTTCTGCCACCGACTTTCAGTGCAGCTCCCGGGGAAATCGCTTCACTTCTCTGTACCTATCTTTCCACCTGTCGAATGAGGTAAAAACATACCTTCTTCCCAAGGGTATGGTGAGATCACATTAATTAATGTTTGTGCTTTGAGAGCCTCCATTGTAAGATGCTACATATGATCCCATGCATTTACAAGGACTCCTGCTATCCGGTACCCATACGATGGATGGGACCAAGAGCATCCTCTGGAATCCTAAGTAGGGAAAGTCGATAGGAGAGTTTTTTCGCAAGGTTATGAAAATAGAGGCTGTAAGGCTGTCGCAAGCCCTCCAAGCCACTAGATGGCCACATTGCTTCACACACAAATGAGCTGACGGAGGAGCAGCGTGGTGCATTATGAAATATATGTACATTTTAAGACAGTTGAAATCCTTGACTCTCGGGGCTGCGTGAAACGGTGTTTTGCAACGTTATTTGCAGTTCTAGTTCTTGTGTTCCATTTTTAATGAGACGTGTCACCTAAAGCAAAGTAGGAAACAAACCAGACCCAAGGAGCTAACCCCCTCCCTGCCCGGCCGTTAACACAAGCACATCACAACTACTGATGGTCAAATCTTTAAAGGTTCGGTGATATAGTCTGAGCACAAGCTCTCGTATATGTTTCCAAATATCTCCTAGCCTCTTGGCTTTGCAAAACTGGACTGGAAATCTCCTGAGATTTGTGTGTATCCTAGCTCCAGCAACATCACTATTCCAGCTGTCCTCAGGGCCGCAGCCCTTCTGTGGTATTTGCACACTGTGCAATCAGTGGGCTAGATCCTCGGCAGGTGTAAATCAGCGTTTCTCCATTGAGAGCAATGCTGATTTATTCCAGGTGATGTTCTGGCCCAATTGGTACCTGAGTGGCTATTCATCCATCTGGTCAGAACGGGCAGCTCTGCATCCGCTGGAAAGACCACAGGACAAGACAGGGTTTGGTGTCTGAACTGTCCTTTCCGGCTCTTGTTGCAGCCGTAGAACAAACCTGTTTGTTAACATAATTGAAAATGAATGGCTAGAGAGAAGCCTGGCTCCGAAGCCCAGAGGCAGACACTAAGGATACGCCTGCACGGCCGGTGAGGGGTGTGATCGCACCTCAGGCTTGCTTTAAAAGAGGTAGGTCGGGTTCCGGAGCAGGGAAGCTGCAGCAGCGCTCACAGTGTAAGCTCACTCCCTGCCAGGAGAGCTGCTCCGGGACCGGAGCTAGCAGGATGAAGGCTCGCTCAGGTATATCTGCTCGAGTTGCAGTCATACCCTGAGATTGCAGCACGGACCCACCCTTCGACAAAGTCCAGACCCAGGTTTTGCAGATCCGGCCCCACCACTATGGCAGTTCTCCTTCTCTTCGGTTGGCAGTGAAAGCTCCTGCTGCGAGCACGGTGTCAGACCAGCGTATGGTGAACTAGCCCCGAGGTCCTCAGCTCCTCATCCCACGTTCTCCACAGTTAAGCCACTCAACCTTCCATTGACTTCCAATCCCTCCTTCTCCCTGACAAGAGGGCTGGCTGCCTTCCTTCCTCCCTGCTTGCCCCCCAAAAGCACCCCAACCTTGCCTGGAGGGGAGGGTTGAGAACCAGTTTTGTGGAGATGCCATCTAGGAGCATGGGGTCAGTGCAGAGAGGGATTCTTTCAGACTAGAGATGGCACACGCTGAGCCCCCGAGCCCCTGGAAACCCTTTGAACCCTGTCACCCCCAAATACCACGGAAGGTTCATAATTTGACCTTCAACTAACCTGTCCCACTGTGTTTACATTTCATGCGCTTTCTGATACCGAGGTGAGCCCAGTCTGCAAATAGACCCAGAAATCGAGAGGTGGATGAAGACATGTGCAAGGCCCCAACCCCACGGTCAGAGGGTCAAAATGATTCTCACCTAGCTACAGGCTCCTCCTCTTGCCCTACATCCTGAGCATTCTGCCCTGCTAGGTGGGACACCCCGGTTGCTCTCAGTGTCTTTGACCTGGGTTAGGCAGGCCTTGGAACCCTTGAATTCTGGACTTCCCCAAAGTCTGCTCATGTTCAGATCTGAGCTTTCGGGTTCCGATGTCTCTTTAATCTGATCATTTTGCATTGTGAAGTACCTGCCTCCCGCCTTATCGCAGTGAATATCGGCATTTTATCTCCCGCTTGAATGCGGCTATTTGTTAGACTATCCAGTCATTTTCAACCCTAAAGATTTCATACATTATCTTTTCATTTCCTGCCGGACCAAGGGCTAGAACGTCTGCCCCAGGAAGGGAGACGAGCCTGGGGTCATTGCGGTATCCAGAGTCAGCCGGGTTTGAAGATAGTTTTGTTTCATGCACTTTCATTGTGTTAAATAAAACTGAATAAGAAACAAAATGGAACACAGGCGGGGGGAAAAGAACCCCTGCCTTTCTGTGACTGTTAAACAGGTGCTCTTCTTTGTATACGTTTGGTTACTAGTGTAACACACTCCGAATGACACATTTCCCAGTAGGCAGAAAGCTGGTTGTCATGTCAACACTTGTAGTTTATTTGTGATGGCTGTCCCTCTCCCCTCCTGCCTTCTGTTTTGTGACTTACCAGCAGCAAATTACCCAGTGTGTGTGAGGATAGGAATATCCAACTGACGGTGTGGGTGAATGTACCCTGGCGAAGGGCTTCTAAAAATACCACCCTACACGCATTCCCACTGCTCTTCCTGTGCTTGGCACAGGAAAGATCTGCAAAGAGTCATGCCATGCAGGCTGGGATGGTGCCATCTGTGGATGACATAACACCATATTTATCTTAGATGGTTGTTTTTGTCCACCTGTGTTGGGGTGTGCACCCCACACCAGCCCTGATGGGATTAACGAGGGCCTGAGAGGCAAACTGGGTTATCTGGCACCAGCTGCTAGAGGGAGGGCCAGGGTTAATTAAGAGTGAAGCCCAGCTGGGGAAGGACTGGGCCAACGCTATAAAGCCAGGAGGCTGCAAGCAGAAAGGGGCTTCAGGGGAAGGAGGCTATAGTCATTCCCTATGCCAGGGACAAGGAGGAAATCCAGGGGGAGACTAAGACGTGAGATTCTGCCCTGGAGTAAGGAGTCTAGCAAGAGCCTACACAAGAGTGAAGTAGCCATGGGGTGTAGAGTGGGCTCCTGTGGTAAACCCAGAAACAGGCAAGTTACCAGAAAAGAGACGGGTGCAGCGAGCAGAAGGGAGCACTCAATATTGGGAGAGCTACTTTCCCAGATCTAGGCACAAGGAAGTGCACAGTGAGTGCACATTGCTGGAGTGGAAATGCACTACTCCATCTTTTATTGCTGTGAAAGTCTCAGTGCTGTGACTGGAATGAGTGTGGCAGTTTTTGTTACCCCTGAGTTTCTGGTAGCACTGCCCAGAACTGGCAATGTATTTTTCATTACAATTAAGTTCCTGGTGCAACTGCTCAAAACCAGCACTGCAATCTCTGTAACCTTGAACTTCTCAGTATCTCTGCCCAAAACCCGTTCTACAGCCTATTACTCTGATGTCTCCAGCGACACTTCCGACAACAAACCTCTACTAAAGGAGTCTCTACTACCTGCAGGGCTTTTTTTTTTCTTCTTTTGCAGGTAATTCTGCTTAATATTCTCCCTTTCATTCCCCAGGGCTCCTTTCCTTCTTGCCAGAGACTTTCAGTAGAGCTGTGTTATGGAACCTGGAACTTTGCAAAACCCGGCCAGTCTTGGGTTTGAACATGGAAACACCATTAGTTAAGTTAAACAGAAACATCAATGGGGTTCCAAGAATCTTCCATAGAAACACAGAGTAAAACCTTTTGTTGACTCGGAAAAGGCAGAGACCCTGAAACTGGCAGCAGGCTTTCAGGGCCAAAAGTTCCTCTGTGCAATACTTGGAGCTTTCCCAGCCGCGACAGATTTATTTGAGCTTTCCCTTTGCCATTTTGGGTTCAAGCCAGCTGGACCTTCCAAATGAACCTCATGGAGTATGTAGTGGCTTCACATGGTGTGAACCAAAACCATGGCATCTTGTTCAACTCATTCATTAGAAACTCTATTTTCTCCCATTTTAAATGTCCTCGCTTTTTGTAGCGAAGTCTACATGTACTTGAAAATCAGGTGCATTAAACTGTTTCTGTCTAGAAGAAACGTGCCATCATTGCAGGCCCAGTGCTGTTTTCATTTTGTTCCTCAATTAGGGTTTATTGAAAGCAGTTTAAAAGCCAACATTTCATGTTGGGTCCGTGGCAGGTAAGGATTGCTGACTATGTGACAGTCAAGTTTACTTACATGGCTGGTGCAATGTTTGCTTTGTAAAACCATCTGTGCTGCTTCGAGTACAATGACACTGTGTATAATCAAATTCGGTCCTATCAGGTACACACCCATCTAGACACACATGACATAAAGAACACTGTGCTCTTCTAGGACACTTTCTATCCAAGGATCTCAAAGTATACTAAAGAATTCAGCCTCATATCTTCCTCCTGCTTGGCCAGCTTTTTACATGTGGAGAAATGGAAGCAGAAAGAGGTGAAGTGAGTTACCCAAGGTGACACAGACAGTCAGGAATGGCCATATAGGGTCAGACCAATGGTCCATCTAGCCCAGCATCCTGCCGTCCGATAGTGGCTAGTGTTAGATGCTTCAGAGGGAATGAACAGAACGGGGCAATTATCGAGTGATCCACCCCCTACTGTCCATTCCCAGCTTCTGGCAGCTGGATGTTTAGGGAAACTGGGAGCATGGGGTTGCATCCCTGACCCCTCTTGACTAACAGCCATTGATAGACCTATCCTCCAGGAACTTATCTAATTCTTTCTTGAACCCAGTGTGACAGAGTCAGACTAGATGGCTACCGGAGAGTTCTAGAAGGCCAATATATCAGCCCCAGGCTCAGCAAGTCCCTTTTCCCCTCATAGCTGAGCAGGGGTTATTTCCGGTTAATTAACACACCTGGAGCCAACCAAGGCCCCACCTAGGACTTGTTAAGAGCCTCCCCTCCAGAGAAAGGGTGTGGCTGGAGTTGTGAGAGTGAGGTGAGCTACCAGAGGATGTGAGCAGGCCAGACACGGTCAAGAGCCAGGAGGGTTTAGGAGAAGGAGCAGAACACTGGCAGGAGAGAACCCTGCAGGTACAAGAAAAACCCTGCCCGAAGAGGGCAAAGGACCTTCCCAGGCCTAAGGGAAGAGACCCTGCCAGAAGGGAAAGATTGAACTGGACATTTGGTTTGGGCACTACCACGCCCAGTGGGGCTATGAGGAGTCAAGAGCCTCCCTTGGCAAGGAGGCCAGGTAGGACCCCTGTCCGAGCAGGGTACGGACATTAAGTCGAGGGGCACGGGGAAGTAACCCAGGGAAGCTAGCAGCTTTCCTGAAGCCACAGCATGAGGCTGCTACTTGTAGGGTTGGGGCCCAGAGTTGAGGGCCCGCCCACCCCATACTGGCCATTCACTGGAGGGGCAAGAGCCCCAGCCAAGAGGCAAGGGCCTGTGAGAACCAGAGACAGGACCGGGAGCCAGCAGGGAGCAGCCATCTTAGAGAGGCTGTATTACCCTCCCCCACCACTAGAGGGTGGAAGAACACTAAAAGATAAGCAGCTCCCTCACCTACCGCTAGAAGGAAGCACTGGACCCACCGAGGTAGTGGGAAAGCTTGGTCACACCAATTATACTTTTGGCCTTCACAACATCCCATGACAACAATTTCCACAGGTTGATTGGTGCTGTGTGAAGAAGTCCTTCCTTATGTTTTAAGTCAGGTTGTTTTAAACCTGCTTCCTATTAATTCCATTGGGTGACCCCTGATTCTTGTGTTATGTGAAGGGGGTAAATAACACTTCCTTATTCCTTTTCTCCACGCTAGTCATTTTGTAGACCTCTATCTGCTCCCCCCTTGATTGTCTCTTTTCTAAGCTGAAGGGTCCTGGTCTTTTTAGTCTCTCCTTGTATGGAAGCTTCCATACCCCTAATCACTTTTGTTGCTGTTCTCTGGACCTTTGTGTCAGAGCCTGGAATGAAAACCAGCGTCATTGATCAGGTCACGTCATTGCTCTCTCTTAATTGGTTCACTGGCTTCCACTTGCATCGAGTTGAAGACTCCTGTGCATATCTACAATGCCCTGACTGGCTCTGTACCGGCTTGTCTACATCTTAGGTCAGTCTCTTATTGCATTTCCCTCCTCTCCAGTGCCTGTTTAGTCATGTACCTATTCATATGGGACCTTCCCTGTAATATCTGATCCCTCTATATCTTATTCATGTCCTTCTCCTGCTTCCAGGCCTTCTTCCAAGCAGCACCCAAATCATGGACCGAGGTTCCAGTTCCGGTGTGATGGCCCCTATCTTCTCCTATAGAACTGCTTCCTAAAGGCACTGAACAGCTCCTGAGATAACATAAATCAGGATGGCTCTATTGACTCCAATAGAGCTACTCCGATTATTCCAGGAGGTGCACAGAAGTGAAAATGTGTGTGCATTGAGGAGGGAGAAATATAGATTTGGAGCCTTTATCTAAAGCAACGCCTTTCTTTGCATCTATTTTTATGCCTTCTAGACTGTAAGCTCATGACTGGGGCAGGGACTGTCTCTATAGGTACGTACTGTAGAGCATCAAGTGAATCATCAGCACTTCACAGATGATCACAACTACATTTATTATTCGGCCACGGCCACCCAAAGGACTTAATGAATAGATGTCCTTGGATTCAGCAGCTTGAGGGTCTTGTTAGACCCCCAGCCACGCCCGGAGGTGCAGGTAGCACTTTGTGTCAAGTGTCTTTGCCAAAAAGGTTTGCAGCCTTTTGCGTTGACCATATAGTTGCCCATATCCTTGTCCTGTTGGCATTAGACCCGTGCAGTCAGTGCACAAGGGGTTGTGTGTTAAAACTACTCAGACACTCCAGCTGGTGCAGAATGCAGGGGTGCTTCATGCCAAGAGCATGTCTTGCATGAACTCTGTAATTTGTGCTAGCTGTCAGTTAACTTCTGGGCCGGTTGTAAGTTTTGTCATGACCAAACCCAATATCAATTGGTTGCTGACCTCCTCTCTCCCTGGGGGATCCCGCAATAGCTGGGATTAGCCAAGAAGCTTGAGCCAGTGGCATTCTGGGTTGAACAGAATATGGCAGCATATTTCATATGAAAGGCTAAACCATTGGACTGGTTTCCTTCTTCTGCCATCATAGGCTAGATCTGCTGACATTTGGGGTACACTGCAAGGCTCATTTATCTTCCCAGAGCTAGGAGAGGTTGAGGGTAGGTTTGAATAGGGGTATGGAGTGGACAGAAGGAGAGAAGTCTGTCTGGGGGCGGGGGATAGGAAATCTTTTTCTATGCCTTGGGGGTTTAATGAGGTGGGTTTTTAAATGTGTTTATAAGGAGTATATAGGGCCTAGACCTGGATAGATGTGGGTGCAGTGCTTTACATAGGGACTGGGATTCCTTCCTGACCTAATCAGGTGATCATTTTATGCCCTGAAGCATGAGGATGGCACACCCATTTAACTATAGCATCCAGGATACTGTAACCAGGTTGAGATTTCCATTCTGTGCCCTTCTTTTGAGCTACTTATACAGTTTTCAGACAATGAAGTCCTGGACAAGACTTTCTCATGTGTGCCTGTGCTCCTCTTACAGACGCCCACTATATAACCTGTCGGATCCAGGAGTGCTCGGAGACTACTAGAAGCGGACCGTTTTTGCGCTCCATCGACACCAACTCACTTGTTGTCCAGGATGAATATGTCTTCATTCAGGTACATTGACACAATATGTGTTGGCAATGGGAGGGCAGGCTGGGACTAGGTGGATCATGTGCTTTACAGCAAGTTTTCTTCTGCCTGGAGGTAAGAAGAATAGATTTGAGGTAAGGCACGGGGCTGGAAATCAGAAGGCCTGGGAAGGATACCTGAGTGCCACAGATTTACTTCATGGCCTTGGGTAAATCAATTGATCTCTCTCTGCCTCAGCTTCCTCATCTGATATGATGATTCTTACCCACCTTACAGGGCAGATTGTAAGGTTTATTCATTGATTATTGCAATATGCCGTGAATTTCTCAGATGGAAGGCACTGTGGAGGTGCAAACTGTTGTTATGGTAGTCTGGAAAATGCCATGGTGCTACCAGTGACCTTGATAGAGAGAACAGAGAAGGAGTAGTGTCCGGTGAAGACAATATTGAGTGAGTGGCCATTTTGGCAAATGGAAGAGTTGATCCAGGTCTTGCAAGTCAAATAAGGAGGGAGGAAGCTAATGGGTCAGACAGGAAATTGGCTTGGAAGGCAAATTTAGTAGAGGTGAAGGCAGGGGGATTTGGTTAGAGAGGAAGTTATGAGGCAGAATCAGAGTGAAAGGAGGTTGGGGGAGATGGATGACTGATGACCACTCTGTGGACGAGGAGGGGAGAACCAGGAGGAGGAGACGGAACAGTCCCATCTCTCCCCAGCATGTTCCTTTGGAAAACTCAAGAGAGTGCTAGAGAATGGCCACCATACAAGAGAGCGGCTGCAGAGGACGTAGCGTCCAGGTGTGGGCCAGGGTTCAGGTTTGTGTGAGTGGGAGAATTGAGCAATGAAGACCTTGAGAATGGGGGTGGTCTTAGATCATAGAGTTTAAAGCCAGAAGGAACCACCAGATCATGTGGTCTGGCCTCCTGCACATCACCATTGCCTCACAGCCACTCCCACAGCCATGTCACCAACCAAAATTTGACCATAGTACTACAGCCCTCAGAAGACCAAACTATTATGTGCCACAGGCAGAGAACAGGAGGTACTGAGGTGCACCAACACCTGAGGCCCCTACAACGGCTGGGAAATGATTTTGTGAGGTATACCCAGATGATCCAAGCAAGTCTTGACAGAGATGAAGCTGATGTGTCAGAGGGAGGAATGGTGGGGATGGGAGTAGGATGAAAAAGAAACATGCTTCCCTTAAAGAGCTCTCTCTTTTTGCAGAGCTGGGTTGGTGGGCTTTTGGGGTTTGTTTTCTACACAAAACCTGTGCAAAATTCCTTCTTCTATTGAAAAAAAAAAGTAGCTTTTTCAAATGATTGTTTAACTGAGGAGATCACTCGCTCGCTCAGTGCTGGGAACAGGGTACAGCTCCTTTGATGTTTCTATTACTTCTGCCTCTAGAAAATATCCTATAGAATCTAAATAAGCTATGTGTCTGCAGTTGGAGACACCAATACGTATTTTGGTAAATTTGGTAAGCATCTACTGTATACCAGACCACTGAGAGAGCCTGCATTACATTAGCTTTTTATCTCGGCAGCCTAGAGAGTTCCAAGGCTTACAGCACGTCTGATAAGAGTTTATCATTCCATAGCTCTCCACTGCACTAAAACAAGACACGAGATGTTGAACTGTTTGTGCTGGTGATGGGAAATCCTGCATGGTCTGAGCATGTGTCTGCCTTAAATTGGCAACTACTAGAAGTGGAGCACTTGGGACTCAAATTAATAGTCACTAATTATTCCAAGTAAAAATATTTGGCAAGACTTTAAATGAGGTGTCTTAAATGTACTTTACTCTGCGTTTCATTGAGACTTAATTGGCAGATTTCTTTTTTTTTATTATTATTTTGAATGTTAAATAACTAACAAATTACCATTTAAGGACGTGCTGAGTTTTAACAGCTGCATCAGAGATATGTGCATAGGCTGTGATTCTGATCTAACTCTACCCCAGAATGAATCTGAGTAACTCCACTGAGATATAGATACAGATGTCAATTAGTGTGTATATCTATCCAGATCTCCACGAGTCTGTATCATTAAGCTAACAAGATCGGATCCTCAGCAAGAGTAAATCTGTGTAGCTTAGTTTACCCCCAAATAAAACAAATAAGATGTTAGGATGCATAAAAAACCAGTTGGAGACTAATATGGAAAATATTATAATGCCATCAGTGGCTTGCCCTCATCTGGAATGCTGCATGCAGTACTGACAACTTTAAAAAAAGAAATTGCAGAATTAGAAGAGTTGCAGAGAAGGATGATGAGAACGATTAGGGATTTGGATAAACGTTAACATGAAGAGAGATTGAAATGAACCAGATTGTTTAATGTAGCAAGGAGATGAATAAGAGAGGATACGAGAAACATATACTATGATTGACTCAATTAAAGAAGGAATGGCCAGATTCTAGTTGTCGTTCATACAAATTAAACAGCAACTGATCACACATTGACTGAACAGCTATCGGGTTGATCTGTGCTGGTTATAAGGTGCCTAGCACAGTCACATCTGAGCTTGAACAATTATGCATGAGTTATATACTGAAGACAAAATCCTGCCCTCAGTCACACCTGTGGAATCTGATTTAAATTTAATAGGGTTACTCTGTTATAGCTGAAACTGGAACTGGATCTTTATTGTATGGCTGATAACATTATCTAAAAATGACCCTTGGCAAAACAAAAGCCATTTGCGGAAAGAACCCTCAAAATATATTAACATTATTTTAACATGCTTCAGAGTAACTACTTTCAAGTGGGTCTGTGAGTCATCAGCTGCAACATCACCATTAAAATCAGTGTCATTTTTTCCACTCCATCTCCATCAAGTCGAGAATGCCTATAGTTTTCTTCGCTGCTCAGTCCAGCCTTAGAGATGATCTACCGCTCTCTGTCAGATTTGGATTGCTGATAATTACTTGGGCTGCTGTTGTATTCTCCTGTGTAAAGCTTACATTGTAAGCTCTTAGGGGGCAGAGACAGCCTTTTTCTTACACCAATGCACAGTGCCTGGCACTAAGGGGCCCTGATCCCTCTTTTAGATCTCTGGGAACTTCCATAATGGAGAGCTGACTTGAAATGTGTCTTGTTCCCCTGGAAATAAAACCATTTTAAAGGAAACTATTTTTCATTTTCATCTACATATTTCCCAGAATTTTTCAAGTGGTCAAGAAGTGAAGTCTTCAGCTTTCCAAAAACCGAGAAATGTTTGTTTTTTCAGCAAAACCCCCAAATACTTTAAAACGGAGATTTTTCTCCTGACAATTACCACTTAGCTGAAGAGACAGGTTTTGGCCATCCTCCCTCCCCAAAAAACCCCCCAAAACGCAATGAAAAATTATCTACCAGCTCTAATAATAATAATAATGTACTTTGGGATGTGTAGCACAAAGGTTCTAGTTTTCCTTGATGATGTGCTGCTAGCCTATCAGATGTGTCCTGCTAGTTTAGCTCATCAGCTAGTTAATAACCCTGTGCTCCCAATCTATCAATATTTGCAGGTGGTCGGAGGCGGGGGTGGTATTTAGAGCTTTGGACCAGAACTTGGTCATTCTCTTTGAACCAACCGTAATCCATGAGCGTTGAATGACAGAGAGAGGGCGGGGCAATTGGATGCGAATTGGGTCGTTTTAAGGTGGTAGGGAGTGTTGTGGGTTGGGTAGCCCCAAACACAATGGGCTAATGTGGTTTGAATTCTAGTTTAGACAGGATTTTACAGGGCTGCAGAGGGAGGAAATAGGTGGGTGTCATCCTGGATTAGAAACTAGAGATGAGTCCATACCAAACCCCCAGATCCAACTCCCTCTGAACTTTGGGGAAGTTTGGCTCCTGATTTGAACTTCGTGGTAGGGGACTGTTCTCTCCAGTGGGCCAAACCAGTCCCCTGGAACTGAACACTGTCCAGTGCTGGGAGAACTTTGGATCTGAATGTGGTAGCAACTCTCAATCCTCGATCAGAAGGGATCGCTGGTCGCCTCAAGATCTGCTTCATTTCCATGTCATTTTGGAAGCTTCCTGCACCATTAACCAAAGGGACACATGATGGTGAGCGATAAATTATTATTATCCCAGCCTTTTTAAAGAGCTGGACCACAGAATCCCTTTCCTCCTTCTGCCCATGTGGCATATTTTTATTCAGCTGCTCAGAGCATGCAGGATGAAATTCAAATGGGGTTCGTGTGGCAAGCTCCAGACGGCACAGACACTGCCTTGTTAATCTTTGTTATTGTCTGTCACGCTGTCTCTCCTGCCATTCCCCCTCATATTGTTTTGTATTCCATTTGTCAGTTTCCTGGGCACCTTTGAAACTGGGCTTTTCAATCTTGGCTCCAGTTTTCCCCAGATCAAATGATTCTGTGATTGGTGGCTGCTCTGAGCACCTGTATTCACCTGCCGCATCAGTAACTCCTTCTAATCAATAGCTGTTGCTGTGGTAGCGGTGTGACTTGAGAACTGCTGCTGTGTTGCCTGCTCTTTTTGCAGAGGATGATGGTAAGGGAATTAAGACAGAGATGTTAGGGACAGCGGGGTAATTAGACTGTGGCTAGCATTGCTCCTGATTTAGACTGTGTCTGTGGCTTTATCATTTGTGAGCAGGGAGCAGTCACTTTGTCATTAGATGTACGGTGGTCTGATGTCAATTGATGTTTTTCTAGATGACCGGATTCTGGGCAGAATATGTGAAATTTAGGGCAAAATTCTCCTCCCCTCTCGGCACTACCAGTCACTTATCTAGTGGGATGGTGATTAGGGCACTAGCCTAGGATTTGAAAGGCCTGGTTTCTGTTCCCTGCTCTGCTATATACTTCCTCTGTGACTTTAATCTCTCTGTGCCTCGGTTCCCCATCTTGGAGGAATAATAGCACTTCCCTGCCTCAGAGAGGTGCTGTAAGAATTGTGACTAGGAGCTTGTGATAGACTATATTAGGAATGCCGCACTCAGGGCAGACTGCAAGAAATCGGGCAGACAATCCACCCAAACTGGTGGTTTATTCTAGAATTAGACTCACGGAGCCAGTAACGAAAGAGCTTCCGTAGTACTACACAGGCTAACCAGAAGCCAAACATAGTCCCCTTTTAGGCATTCCAGCCCTTGGCTCCGACCTAGACAAACACATCTAGTATAGTGGGAGGTTATTGAAAACCTAATTCACCAAATGTGAGGTTCTTAGCAATCCCAAAGGATCAGACACTTACTCCAGGTCAAAGTGTATTTCAGATCTTACCCAAACCTTACCCACGCTGTCAACCAATCCTTAGTAAATTAACTAAAGATTTATTAAAAGAAAAGAAGATAATTATGAATGGTTAATAGATCATATACATACAAATGGTTGCAAAGTCCTTATATTGTGTTTGTGGCAGTGATGGAATAGACTATTGGCTTGCAAAAGTCTCTCTGGTAACTTGCAAAAGATTGGAAGTGCCTCAGTCCATAGTTCAGGATTCCTTTTTAGTTGTAAATCCACAGTCCAGAGAAATAGAGCAGGAAAGAGACAAAATGGAGATCGCTCAGATGTCTTTTTATATCCTCTGCCATGTGCCTGGAAATTTACTGTCCCAAACAAAGCCCACAGCCCAGGTGCATGGAAAACTACCGGCTCAAGATGGAATCTAGGGTCACGTATCCTTATCACATGCCCCTACATGTTTTGCTAAATTACAGGGGGTGGCCATTGGCTCCTCGCTATCTGAGGCATCATCAGGAAGAGCTATCTGGATGGGATGAGATTCTTCAATCGCCCATTGTGAGACTGCAATGTCCTTGATCAGCCATCAACACATAGCTTTCTAGCCCTAATGTAAATTCTATCCGGCGGGGTTGCCACCCAGAAATACAACACATGTGTAAGATACAAGCACGCAGCCAATATTCATAACTTCAGATACAAAGACAATACATGAATATACATAATCATACTTAGCAAATCGTAACTTTTCCATCGACATCTTACGTGACATACTTAGTACGTGACTTGTTGCAATTGTATAACAGTGGTAGCAGCAATGATACAAATGGTCATTTTTCTTATACACCGCATCACAAGGATAAACACATTAAAAAGATTGTGAAGTGCTTTGAGATCTGAACAAATTTTGCATGCTAACGGCCTGACTCTCACTTAAAATAGTTTTCCACCATTGACGTCAGTAGAGTTACTTCCACTGTTATCAGTGAGAGCAACTAGCTCTGGAATTTCCACAGCTGAAATTCTGTGGCATTATTCCTGCCACCAAATGAATGTGGCTTGTGCACTAAAAAGATCTGGGTAATCCAGTTGCTCCTCAGTGTGGATTTGAGAGGAAATGTCTTCTCCCAAGTGTTGTGGAACCACTTCAGCCTTCATTTGAGTAAAGAAGCCTCCATAAAATATGTAATTTGTTCACCACTCCAAAGCCAGCATTTATGCACAATTACTATGCCACACTGTCTGTGGGAACTCTGACAGCTCCTTCTGGCAACTGTGGATAAATATTGGTTAAAAATGTGGATAATTTTCAACAAAAATGAAAAAAATGTATGTTGAAACTTTTTCATGAGGGGAAAAATAGATCAATTTCCCACTTAGTTCTATAAATTAAACATCTAAAAATAACTAATAAAAATTGCTTATTATTATTGTGTCTTTGAATGTCTGGCTCTGATTCAGGAAAGCATTTCAGCACGACTTCAACAGGACTTAAGCGTGCGCTTCAAGTTAAGCGTGTGCTTAATACTCTCCTGAATGGAGATGCTTTTCTGAATGTAAGCCCGTGTTATCAGGTGAGCAGAGGTTGCCCCCACAGTACAGTTGGCATGGGCTGTATCTGTTATGTGGCTACCTGATGTCATCTCCCAGGATTGTCAATGCAACAACTTCAACAAGCAACAAATTCACTTGCAAACAAACAGGTCTAGCCTTTCATGGAAGAGAGGGAGGGATTTTTTTTTTATTATCATAAAATCTCACAGCAATGAAAGTAGATGGGGTGGGGAGTTAAATTTGGATTTCCCAAGCCTGAATTGCTCTCTCTATTTTCAAGGAAGTTAAATACACCATGTTCAAATATAAATATACTTTTTTCCTTCTTTTTTTTTTTAACTGAGAGACAAAAGGTCTTAACAGAAATCAATCCACACAATTTATTTTTAACTTCTCCCTCCTTAGCTGGGATTGATTTTTATCTTTGCAGTCGATGGCAGAGAAAATGTCTTGGTGGGACAATGGAGTTTTCTTTGACTTATAGGGTCTGGTCTTTGAGACTTCTATTGAAGAAATCATTAAAAGCTTATTATGAAGCTAGTAGGATGAAGATGTTTAAATGATTACACCGGTTTTACTGGTGAATAATACCTGCCAGAGCTGTTCTTCTGCTTCTCCCATTTAAAATGTGAAACAGAGCTCCAAAAGAAGTACAAGAGTCCTAGAGACGGGAGAGAGTGCATCCTACATGCTAGTTAAAACCCTTCATAAAATGGTGCTGTAAAGGAATAGGAGCAGTGGATAGTCAGGTGCTTTCCTGTTTGCTGACGTGTGTACTTCCGTGTTCCGTATACTGTTTCATCTTTACCATGCCAAATATTATAGAGTCTGGAACTCAAAGCTCAACAGCTGTTGGGTAAAAATTGATTAACTTTTTCCTTTTTTGTGTCTTTTATTTTGATTCTAGGGGGCTTTTTAATCTGTAGTTTCTTAGATATCTCTCTTCCTCCCTCAACATGTCTGCAATATCAACTGCATTTGAAGCAGGAGATGTAAAGTACCTGGCAGACTGAAAAATGTTTCCTCGGATATCCTTTGGAAGGAGATTTAATGTGTACAATCATGTGTGTTTCAAGTCAGTTTCTGTACAGAGAAATTGCACTGTTTAGGGATGTAAGGCTGCCTGTGCTGACTGTTTGATGTCTTTGGTGTAACTGAGTGCATGGTTACTACAGTAGTTGCCATTACAATTCAAGCATTTTACCTCTAACTACTGCACAGCTGTATCTGAACTGCCCCAGCTATAGTTTATTCAAAACAGGGAGGACAGCATCTCAGGTGTTACGACTGTGTGCTAAATGCTGGGTTTGTGCTGGCAAATTCCTGCTGGTGAGTCCCATCCTGTAAAGTACTGAGCACCTTCAACTCCTGCTGACTTCAGTAGGAGTGGCGGGTGCTCAGAACCTAGAAGCATTAAGCCCTTTTGCGGTCTACAGTATAGATAATGTATAGCACATATAGATGCATACATACCATGAAGACACAATTCCATACTAAAGCAATCAACACAGCAGCCTTTAGGCTTAATATAGCATGATCCCACTATGCTACAGGAACACAAGGAATGACTAAAATTACAGCAGGGAGCTGGGGTGCCAGAGCACCGGCCGGGAGGGCGCACATAGGCAAACAGTGCCATTGTAGGCATTCTCCCACAGTTTCTGAGCTGTGGGTTTTCGCCCCCTCACACAGTGTAATTTCATCACTGGGAAGGGCTGGCTCCCAGTGATCAAAAGGCAAGGGGATCCGCTGAAGGCAATAATTCTTAATAAACAGGTGTCCAGTGACATATTCTAAAATAAAAGGCAAAGGATGGCTGACAGAAGGAAGCTGGGAGTTTCATTTTATAATGTAGTAGTTTCTTGTCCCCGTTGTGCTGAAAAAAATGTTGGGGCAATAGGAAACTACCCTATTTTGATACCTAACTCCCAGTGAAATCCTCTCTGTCCTGTCCTCTCTGTCCTGTCTTCTCTGTCCCGCCGAACACACCATCTGTACAACGTCTGTCACTTCAGTCCAGCTTGTCCACTAGACAGATGTCCCTTCCCCATTGTCATGAGCAACTCAGCTCTATGATCTGTGTAGAGGGAAGGTCTGCAGAAAAGGACCTGGGGGTTACAATGGATAAGAAGCTGGATATATGCCCTTGTTGCCGAGAAGGCTAATAACATATTGGGCTGCATTAGTAGAAGCATTGCCAGCAGATCGAGGGAAGTGATTATTCCCCTCTATTCGGCACTGGTGAGGCCGCATTTGGAGTATTGTGTCCAGTTTTGGGCCCCCCACTACAAAAAGGATGTGGACAAATTGGAGAGAGTCCAGCAGAGGGCAACAAAAATGATTAGGGGGCTGGAGCACATGACTTATGAGGAGAGGCTGAGGGAACTAGGCTTGTTTAGTTTGCAAAAGAGACGAATGAGGGGGGATTTGATAGCAGCCTTTAACTACCTGAAAGGGGGTTCCAGGGAGGATGGAGCTGGGCTGTTCTCAGTGGTAGTAGATGACAGAACAAGGAGCAATGGTCTCAAGTTGCAGTGGGGGAGGTCTAGGTTGGATATTAGGAAAACATTTTTCAGTAGGAGGGTGGTGAAGCACTGAAATGGGTTTTAAGCTGCAGCTTGAGAAAGCCCTGGCTGGGATGGTTTAGTTGGGGTTGGTCCTGCTTTGAGCAGGGGGTTGGACTAGATACCTCCTGAGGTCCCTTCCAACCCTAATCTTCTATGATTCTGAGGTCAGAGGATAGAGTGGCAGAGGCTGCCCTGTCATGACTGGGATGTGGGCGGGATGGCTTGGCAGATGGGATCAGGCTTCAGGCCTAGTGGTCGAAGCTGGAGAGGGAGCCAGGAGTCAAGCCAGGGGTTCAAGCCCGAGTCAGGGATCAGGAGTCAAGCCAAGGACCAAACAGGAATCAGGAATCAAGCCAGGAATCGGAGCCAGAGAACAGAGCCAGAGTCCGAAGCAGGGAGTCAAAGCAAGGTCTGTTTCAGTAACAGGCCAGGTCATTTCAGGTTGCTCAGATAGCTTCCTGGAACTCCCTTTATGCTTAAATCATGTGCCAGAACCCATCAGAGTTTATGGGAGGGATGCTGCCAATGGGGTCTTCTGTGGTTGGCACTTCCTGTGGTGCTTAATCCCGCTCCACAGGGTTCATAGCAGACAGATTGCAGCTCTGCTGTGGTTGCAGGTTGGCAGTGTGGAAACTTCAGTCATTCAGAGCCCTCCAGACCTGGGATCTAGTCCTACAGATCCTGACAATGCCCGAAGATCAGGAAACAGCCCCTTAGCAAGGCTGTGTGACTGCTCCTCTGCTGTGCAATGCCCAGCTCCAACCATTGCTTGGCTACTAGCATGTGTGTTTTCCTTCCGCATTTCTGCAAATTACCTGAGCGTCTGGAAGAGGATAGACCCCCTTTAGGCCAGTGGTTCCAAGCCAATGTGGAGCTGTGACCTCATATTGTTCTAAAATGCCACTTGTAAACACAAAGAGGGGTGGCTACTAAAAACTACAGTTCCCAGCATCAAGGCTGTAGGAAACAAAATAGAGCATTGCATGCTGGGTTCTGTAGTCTTTGAGAGCCACTTCTGTCTCCTCGGATTATAGTGGAACTTTGCATACTGGAATCGGACTGCCACGCTTCTTTAGTAAAACCAAAGTCAGCTGCATTTTTTTTCGGTCCCTAGGATCCTGTCAAATGGCCTGTGTAATTTTTGGTTAAGCAACATTTCTTCTGCGTGAGGCTAAAAAAAAAAACAGGGGGAAGAAAAACCATTTCTTTCAATGTAATATTAGTGTGCAGGCGTTTAGTATTGTTCTTTTTCACATTACAGAAAATTCGGAGCTGATTGGATTCCATAGTAATTATTGCATAATTCCGTTTACATGCGTGAAAGCCTTCCAGTTCTGTTTACATGCGTGAAAGCCTTCCCGTTCTTACGTGGCAATCAAAATAAATAAAACCAAGAGCAAACCAGTCCTACAATAGAAACACAAGTGAGAAAAGATTTGAAGAGGAGGTAGAGCCAGGCCTGGAAAAGGGAGGAGGGAACACAAGTCAGGAAAGACAGATGTGTTTAATAGCAAACACATTGGTTCGAAGGAATCATTTCCACGGGCCAGCATCACAATTAAACCTGTAAAATAGAAATCCAGAAAATTAGATTAATGACCTGGTCATTAGCAAAGGAGAAGGAAAAAGACAAACCCAGCTAATTCTGTGCTGAGCATGACTGATGAGCGTAGAGCAAATAATTGGGTGACATTCATCAGCTGTGAAATAAAAAGCGGTGTTGGTGGGAAAAGCTATAATAATCTCCTGGATTTACTCTGCCAGTGAGTTTGTTTATAGGAAAAAGAAAAGTTCATCAAAATAAATTAAAAGGGGCCTCCCGACATTCATTCACTACCATAGTGATTACCAGATTGCATGAATGCTGATCATTTTTGGGACTCTATTAGCATGCCTGAGACTTCCCATTAGCTGGCTTTGTAGGGCTGCTACCTACAGACCACAGTGGGCCCTAGTTCAAGTTTTTGCCACGGTGAAATGCCAGATACAAGATTCAAAGGGAATCTAGCTGATGCAGAGGGGACTGCCCTACTTGTTCAATCCCCAGTTTTGTGGCTGGTCATCAGTTACTGTAGCAGACACCCTAGTAAATTAATTATTATTATACTTTGTCTGTTATTGACCTGAAATTACTCGCAAGCATTGATTAGTCCTCAAAGTACCCCTATGAGGTACATACAGATTGTTATCCCCATTTCAAAGAGACGGTAATGACTTGCTGAAGGTGTCCCCGCCATTCAGAAGAGCAAGGAATTGAACCCGGGAGTCCTGACTAGTGGTCCCCCAGTCACTGTGTGCGTAACTTCTCTTTGATCTGTGCACCACAGTAACCAGCTGATGTTGGAATCCTGGGCCAGACCCTCAACTGGTGCAACTTGATTTACTTGTGTGGAGCTACGCTGATTTACACCATTTGGGGATCTGGCTCATGCAGTGGAAGGCAGCAGCATGGGAAAGGGACGGAGAAAGTCTAATGTGGCCTGAGGAATGAGGAGAATGGCTGTATTAGGCTGGCTCTGTGCAGTTGATACAAGATGATCTGATAGTGAGTACAGGTCTGAAAGATGCTTTTAAAATACAAACTGAGAGTTGAGTAGCCACCCACTCTGCTTTCTCCAGGGTCATCCTTGTTGTGATGGGGGTGATGGCCAGATAGATAGCAAATGGGTCCTCCTGAAATAACCCTCATGGCCCTTGCACCATCATCGCATCAGGAGGTAATGGTATGGCGATGTGACTTGGCCACTCTTGAGTTTCTCTTGAATGACCAGTTTCTATTCCTGAAGCTGCCACTGCCTAGCTATGTGATCTTGGGGAAGTCATAGAGTTTACAACCAGAAGGGCCCACAAGACCTTCTGTATATCCCAGGCCATTAAACAACAGCCAGTCACCCCCATACGAAGCCTGGCAGCCAAAATTAGACCAAATTATTACAGACCCCAGGAGACTAAACTATGAAGTGCCACAGGACAGAGAAGAGGAGGCTCCGACGTGCACCAGTGCCAGTGTCACTTTACCTTTCCGTGTCTGTGTTTGCCCTCTCCTCTTTTCTGTGTCTTATTTATTTAGACTGTAAAGTCTTCGATCAAGGGCCTGTCTCTCACTGTGTGTTTGCACAGCAGTTTGCATGGTGGTCATTCTGTTATCTTGGTTGTGCCTCTAGATACTAAGCTATTATTAATAATAACAACAAACGCTTAAAAGGGAGAATCCTTGTCTGGCTGCATTTCCTAAACCTTTTCTTTTCTTTTCTTTTCTTTTCTTTTCTTAAGTTGTCAATGGAAAAGCCTCATTCTGAGCTGATCAGATAACAAATTCATATGCATCATGACCAGTATTACCAGGTCCTTTGAATGACAGATTCCCTAGAGGAAAATGCCACCATCTATAGATGATATAATTGCTGAGACTGTAATTGATGCCATAGTGATATACTATATAAGCTCATTCTGAAATATCACTGCCAGATATAAAGCAGAAACACCTGTGGGGGAAATCTATGTCCTTTCTGTTTGCTTACTGGAAACTTCAAAAGCCAGTAGTTCATGTTTTGTGTTATAAAAGGAGTGTTTTGTGTATTGTATTATCTAAAGATCTGTAAGCTTGCTAAAGCAACAGAGAATGGAAAGTGCACTGATCTAAGACGTTATTGTTAGGCCTGGACCAGCTCCGAAAAGAACCTTCGGTGGAAGAATGAGGGACAAGTGACAGGTATAAAATCCAATATCTCACAAATGATCAGGGCTAGGATGAATGTCACATACCACTGAAAAGCTGAGAACCTCACTTAATATCAGTGTATGGCATTTATACCTAGCCTTGAGAGTAGTGAGCATTCAGTCCATAAGATCACATCATTCTGATTACTATCATTTATTTCCCCTGCCTTACCTTGAAGGCAATGTGATTTCCAAGAAACCATTGTTTCAGCTGTATAAAGCACCTGGGAGCTTTGAACCCAGCTTTCAGATGGCAAAAGAATTCATGTGTCTTGTTTATTATTTGTATCACAGTAGCCGCTGCCCAGACTCGCAGGTGTGTCTGCACTGCCGTCTGGAGATGCAACTGCAGCACAAGTAGATGTATCTGAGCTTGAGTAACAAGAGCAGTGAAGCTGTGGCCGTGTGGGTGGCCACCACCCATGTGGCTGTGACATCACTGCTATTGTTATTTAAGCTTTGATTTAGACTGTCCTGCCCCCATCCATGGCTAGCACCATATCCGTTGTTAGAATCATATCAGAATCGAAGTGTGGGGAAACAAGATGAAAGTTGGAATAATGTGATTTGAATAAGTCATAGCTCAGGCTTTCCAGGTCTGGAAATGCTATACAAACGTTTTCAGCCCCTGTAGGCGTCTCTGAGCTCTGCTCCTGGACCAGTGAGCTGGAAGACAAGCGACTGAGACCTGCTGGGGGTGTGCATTCAAAGGATCTTCAGTGTCTGTCTTTTGTATTTATACAGGTGACGGCTGGCGGAAGAGCAAATTACTATGTGTCGTACAAAAGGGAACCCTTCGCTCAGATTAAATTGCCCAAATACTCACTACCAAAGGTAAATATGCCTATTATCAACATAGTCCTGAGATGCACAGCATCTTAAACATCATAGACGAGGTGCTGTGGTTTGTTTGTTACATGGAATAGTGCTATAGGGGAATTCACTTCTGCTCATTGCTGTTTGCCATGGTCAGTCAGCCTCTGAGGATTGATCCAAAGGCTAGTCCTCCAAAGTGCCTGCTGATGTGTGTTCCCCTTCCTTACATTGATCAGAAGGGCGTTGGGAAACACAAGAAACGATTGGGAATGTTTTCTTGCCCTTCTGTGACACTCACAAAAGCAGGGAAGAATATTTCAAAGTGAATTCACCCATCTACACTCTGAGAATGTTGCAGCCAGTTGGGAGTTAGCCAGTTAGAGCCAATTATAACCTGACCAGCCCACTTCTAACACCTCTCACAGATCTTGCTCTGTTCTTCGAAGATGGAGATTTTGCCTCTTGTACGTGCCTTGTGAAGCTCTGCATTTCATGGGCCATACCTAAGAGGATTAGAAAGCATGAGCCATGAGGAAAGGTTGAGAGAATTGGGCATGTTTAGTCCCGAGAAGAGATATCTGAGAGGAAACAAGATAACAGGCTTCGAATATGTAAGAGGTTGTTATGAAGAGGATGATGATCAGTTGTTTTCCATGTCCACTGAAGGTGGGACAAGAAGTGATCAGCTTAATCTGCAGACGGGGATTTAGGTTAGATATAGGACAAACTTTTGAAGGGTAGTTATGGCCTGGAACAAGTTGGCTCAGGAGGCTGTCAAATCCCCATCATTAGAGGGTGTTAAAAACAGGTTAGACAAACACCAGTCAGGGATGGTCTTGGTCTACATGTCGCAGAATGGGAGGAAGGACTAGATGTCCTCTTGAGGTCCCTTCTGTCCTTCTATGATTCTATAATATAAGAGGAGAGAAGGGCAGGGGGGAGTGGCCAGAATACCATGGACTTCAGCAATCTCCAGCTGCTGTATGGTTGCTGGGGGACCATAGCCGTCTAGTGCGGCTTAGCTCACCCTTAGGCTACATCTGCACAACAACAGAGGGCGTGATTCCCCAGCTCACAACCACATACCTGTGGTAGCTCGATGAGAGCTTGTGTGAGTATAAAGTGTAGCGTAGCTGCGGTAGCACGGCCAGCGGGGGCATGGCTTAGCTGCATAGAGCACAAACAACCTCAGTCACATTTTACCTGTGCCTGGTGCAGGGAAAGAACTCAAGGAGGCATGATTGGTCCCTAACAGCCTGCAGCCCCTCTGCACCAGACACTGTGTATAAAATAAGCGGGCCCTTGGAATGCTTCAAGCACCCAAAATCACTGCATGACTGATAGTCACTGCTGAAGAGATGTCTAGTACTGAAATGTTCTTGCTTTGTAGAAAAGCGGGGGGTTCTTCTGCCAGCCCTGTTCCTGGATTGCCCCTGTCAGCCCTTTCATCAGAACTAAATTCATCCAATCAAGGGGAAAAAAGCAACAGACTAGCTTCCTCAGGTTGTAATAGGGATTCTTTGGTGCACCGTGTGATGGGCTGGGCGAACAGATTAGGAGATGCCCTCTTGGTCCTGGTGCAGAAAGGGCACATGTCCCATCTCAACAGCAGCGGAGGATTTGCACCTTGTCTTCCACGTATTGAATCTGAAAAAACCCACCCTGGACTCCACGTTAGCTCCAACCAGGGTGGGATGTGCGTGGCTGTCATCACAACACAAACATAGTTTCTCACGGCCGTTCTTCAGTAGATTGGAACAAACAGCTTTTTGAGACAGCTATCACAACACTGGGATGCCTCATTAAAACCTGGGAACCCTCCAGCTATATGTCCTAGAGAAGACGTGTCTATGCGGCCGCTTTATGGATTGTCATAAAAAGACGTCCCCGTGCTAATACGACAGGAGGCGTGAGAGAGAAGCTGCATTACTATCGATCTGCTTTATTGGCTGATGTTATCATGGATTGTTGGTCTCTGTGTAAAAGGGTATGGGGCTGCCCTGTGATTCTGAACTAATATGCTATATAAAACCCTGACGGCTTTTGTCATTTTAAAAATGGAAACTGCTTTTAAGCAAGTTGTCACACCAAAGTCTTTTAAGAAGCAGAAAGCAGTCTAGTTTACTCTGCCTTTGGGCATCAGTACAATCACCTCTTGCAATAATAACTGTTCTGTCAGCTGTTGATTAATGAATCCTGCCAGAGATGTATATTTGTTCGGCTAGCGCTGTAGATAATGCAACATCTCCACTGCCACTGGTCAAATAGATGGAGTTGCTGGGGTGATTTGCTTTATTCTTACACTGCTTTGTCGGTCCGTTGCTGGAGTGAATGTAATAATTTTTAGTGTTCAAGGAATTAAAAAAGTTTGGTATGAACCAAGCATCCTAATTCAGATCTTGCTGTCACTGAGCTCGGTGGCAAAGCTCCCATCGATTTCATAGGTGCTGGCTCAGACCTCCGAGGGGCAGATGCTCTAAAAGCTTCTTGCCTCATGTCATTCTGAGAGGCTGCAAGAGGCTACCCTGCCACAGCCCTATCTAATCTTCCCAAACTTTCCAAGATTCAGTTGCAATCTGTGTAGGAAGGGCATATTAGATTGATATTCTCCCCACCACACACACACACTCTCACCAACCTGATTTTACAATAAGCCAGCTGGGATACTCAGTCACCCCACTCTCAGGATATGTCTACATTGCAGCTGGAGCTCTGATTGCTGCGGGGTAGGCATAATACCCATGCTGGTTTTAATCTAGCTAACGCTGCTAGCAGTGAAGATACAGCAGCACGGACCTCAGTGCAAGCAAAGCAATGTGTGTACCTAGCCAGGGCTCCGGGGGAACTTGGACAGCCCGAGTTGCAATGAAGCGCACGTTGCCCCGGCTTCACTGCTCTTTTTAGCCATGCTAGTTAGAATCAAGCTAGCCCAGGTCTGCTTACTCAAGTTGCACTCACATGTTTGACAGCAGTGGAGACCTACGCTCAGGTAGATTGCCTTATGGTTTCTCCTTCTTCTTTGGACGTATGTGAAATACAGTGTGTTTGTGGAGAAAAAATAAAGTCCCAAAATATCTGTGCATGAGGTATTCAAAGTTTTTTGATGCAGAAGTAGAAAAGGGAATTAACTGAGGTTCTCTGGGATCCTGGGGAATTAACTTTCCAGAGATTTAAAATAGACACATTCAGGCCCCCGCTTTGCTACAATGATATTGACAACACGAAAAACGCCATAGCCACTAAGGTTTCGTCTAAACCAACATTTCATGTGTGGCAAGCTGGGCTGTAACTCTACGGCATACCAGTGACCATGCCTTAACTGTCCCCGTGGACCCAGCTGTCATGCATTAAAAGTTCCCTGGTGTGTTTTAATTTGTCTGCTTTGAAATGTGCCCTAGGGAAATGTAATGCATGGTACCTGGGTCCACATGGACGATTAGTGCATGGTACACTAATGCACTGTAGATTTATACCCCAGCTTGCCCCAAACTAACTGTTTGTCTAGATGACACTGGCCCCAACGTTGGCTGAGTTAGCAGAGATGGCAAGGGTTCAATGGGCCTGCCCTCTGAAATGTGGGAACAAGACCTCTCCAACAGAATATTAAGCAACCTCGGTGGTGTTTGCAAAACCTCCTAGTATTAAACTAAAACAAGGAGCGTGGTATTGGGCCATGAAGCCTTTCAGGTCTTGATCATCAGCTGGAATGCAAGGCCAGGTTGATGAATAGTTTTTCGGTGACCCCGTGAAGTGGGCTAGTGGATCTCAATCCAGTTCTCAACAGACAAGGGTCCAATCACTAAAATCACCACGGCCATGAGCACGAAGTGATTCCTTTGTTGGCAGTCTCAGGAGAGATGTGATGGAGACTTGATCTCTTTCCGTCCGCCTAGAAGTGGTTCCCCTTGGCTCAGGACTCAGGCCTTTTGGATTTTGTAGCGTGGAGACGCTAATGCTGCTGCTACTCTTGCTATACCTTATTCAGTGGACGAAGATAGGATTCCAGGCTCTGGGTCATGAATCTTCCAGGCGTGATAAAATTGACTTTCAAATTCATAAATTAAAAATGAAGCAGGATGGAACTCCTTGAAGCTACTGAGAACAAGGACTGCAGAGACCCCTAACCCATCTTCTAGCCATTGAAAAAAAACCCAGCAAAGTCACGTTGGTGGTAATTTATTGGCTTTGTCTAACAGAAAATTGTCTAACGTCTTTTATAACTCATGCTCCTTCTCAACTCTTTCATAAGTCACGGTAATTACTGTGTGTCCCAAAGGGCAAAGAAATGTAGAAATCCACAGTAATAGGCCTTTTATCTTCCGTTAACAGGACATGCATATTATCAGTACGGATGAGAATCAGGTGTTTGCAGCAGTGCAGGAGTGGAACCAGAACGATACCTACAACCTTTATATATCCGACCCCCGAGGGGTCTACTTCACGCTTGCCTTGGAGAATGTGAAGAGCAGCCGGGGACTGGAGGGGAACATCATCATTGACCTTTATGAGGTATGTAGTCAAGGTCACCTTGTAGCACCACCCCTACATAAGACAGGAGCCACCTGACAGCTCAGATGAGTGTAAACCTCTTAGCATCTTTCCAGGACCTTCGGTTATTTTGGGAATGGGCACATGTTCTGCCCACACAAAGTCCTCCCTGTGCACCAACATGGAGCTGGTCCCCGAAGAACTCAATATTTTATGCTGGACCAGTGCATGCTGGGGTAGGTGAAATGCATGCTGGGATAGATGTGGGCAGGGTATTTTGGGAGTTTGCTGCTTTCAAGTAAATGACTGGCCAGTCTACATTAATGATCTGCATCACAGATCAACATCATGTTTTAGTGCATGTTGTTCTGTTTAAACACACGAGGATTGGTGCTGTGTCACCCTTCGCTTTGCACTGCCATTTACATGAGTGCGAAGTGGGTGTAAAACACTTGAGAGCATTTTGCATTCCCCTTTGCACTGGTGTAAATGACACCAGGAGCAGGGCCACAGAGAATAAGATCCTCCATGAGGAATCTAGAAGGAAAACTGATTATCTTTCTAGTTGGATCAGAGAATTTGGCTAAAATCTACAAAGGACTTGGCCTGGATTTAGTCAACTCAATGACACAAGGGAGATAACATGTGACTTCTGTCAAGTGATTTGACCCATTTGACCTAGACCAATAAACCAAGCTTGGTTCTATTCCCGGCTCGGCTACTGGTTTGCTGGGCGACTTTGGGCAAGTTACTTCACCACCCGATGCCTCAGTTTCCCAGTCTGTAAAATGGGGATCTTGGTCCTGACCTCCTTTGTAAAGTGCTGTGAGATCTATGGAAGAGGAGAGCAAGGTAAGGGCTAGGTCTTATTATTGTCATAGTGCTCTACGAAGGGTAGATACCAAAAATTCTCAATATATCCAGATAGACCGAAACTGATCCTTTCATGCAAATCTCTCCTAAAATCTCCACTTCTTCCATGATGCCCTTAGAACTTTTAACAATTATATTAGGAAGAAAAAAAAAAAAACCAACAACTTGCCAGTTCTCAGAGCAGGTGGGACCACATTTTACTACTCAGAAGCTCACATGAGCATCGGCTTCCCCTGTCATTCACAAATGTAGGGTCCATCTCCCCTCCTGTGGAAACTACAGCAATTGCTTCTGTGGGAAAGCATCTTTTAGAAGGACACCGATGTATTTTAGCCTAGTTTAATGCCATTTTAATATTATTTCTTATCTGTATTATCATAGCGCCCAGGAGACCTCGTCGTGCACCAGATCCAATTGTGCTAGGCACTGAACCAAAAAAGACAGCCCCTGCCCCTATCAGCTTACAATTTAAGAAGAAGACAAGAGACAGCAGATGGATATAGGCAGATGGGGGAGTGTAAGGTAACAGTGAGAATATGATAGGCAGTGATCTCAGCACCTAGATAAAAAGGAGGAGAAACCGGCACCATGTGACCAGCCAACTGTCCGTGGACCATCATCAAATGCTTTGTAGATGCCAGCTAGTCCGTAAATTACAGGTTGAGAACTTCTGCCCTAAATTCTCATCTATTCAGGTTCTTATCTCAAATGGTGATGCTCGGTTATTCCAACCTCTGGATTTTTCAGTGCTTTCGGTGCATCCATCTCTCTTATTCTGGGACATCTGCAGGGCAAAGCCTGGCTTTATTTTTCAGCGGTGCTCAGTGCTGAGCATGCAGTTGGCAATAAACAAGTAGTTAATAATAATAACAGTTGTCAGAGATTGTTTAGGTGAAGTTCGCCATAGCAAACATGGGGAGTTCGTGCTGACAAAAATAGAAGCTGAGATAATAATTCTTGATCTCTTGCACAGAATAATGTTGATTTCACCGTGTCATCTAGGAGCTGATAAAAATCATGACCATTGGTACTAATTGAACTAAAATGTGCAAGTCTTCCCACTAACCACAGACCCATAGTATGCAATTTATCACTGCTCGTGAGTTTATGGAGTCCAATGGAGACTTCAGGAAACCAAACTATTTGGCACAGCTTTACTTTCCACCTGTCTGGGTTTCTGTGAGGAGTGTGTTTCTTGAAGTTATTCAGCATGAACCAAGATAGACTGGAGTATATATGGCACGGATGAGGAAAGGTCATCATTAGTCCTTGTTTGAAGGCAGTTCCCCTCAGTCTGTGAGGGAGGCTGGATAGACAGGTAGGTTACCTTGCACAACAGAGTTGGCCCAGAGATCTGTATATCTGTGACCTCGCAGAGAAGTAGGTGGTGTTGCTGCTTTATGATGTTGCTGTTCTGGGAGGGCCATTAGGCTACTTTCACAACTGAAGGCTGTAAGAGAGTCCTGACAATTATTACATGAATCAAAATGAAGGACAGATTTCTTTTTCTCCTACTTAAATATATTTTCCTGCTTGTGGAAGAAGAGATACTTATGAACCAGCTGGTTTGTATATGCACCACTGCCCTCTGCTGGGCAGTGTCAGTACTGCTCAGCTGTGTACCATGTATCCTGTACTGCTATGAGCTAATAAAGAAGATACTTCTGTAGCGGAAGGGGTAGAGATGCCTGGGGTTTTGGAGCAGGAGGATACGAATTCTAACCCTGCTGTTGCCATGAAGTTTAGCATGTCACTTAATCTCTTCATGCCTCAGTTACTCTGCTGTATAACAGGGACCAAACGTAATACCTTTGCAAAAGGGATGGGAAAACACTAAAGTATTATCACTCTGCAGAACTGTTGTCAGTTTCACTCCACAGGCAGCATCTGTAAGAAACTGACATCTCTTTGGCTGGGAAGATGCTTTAATTTCTCTCTGGCTGCTGACAGGTGGTCAGAAGGGCAACTTTGAACTCGAGAGGATCTCAACTGTGTAACCCGGGCCAAGGGTCTTTTGACATGTGGCTCAGGGTCTCAAGTTCTTGGAAAAGATGCAGACCCACCCTGGAACATGAAAGCAGGGAGTTAGGTTTTGAACCAGCCGATTTGCCTGTGTACGTTTTGGGCGAGGGGAATGGAGTCAAAGAACCATGCGATCCCAACCTCCACACGCCCACGCTCCACTAGAGGAAAGTATCATCATGATGAGGTGGGAGTCACTAGTACTATAAGAGATACCTGCTGTTTGTGGAAAGAATAGGAGGTTCACAATCTGGCTCACTGTTAGTGCATCCCCGTTCTAGGTATTTATTATGTAGATATTCACCCATTCGTTGTAGCCTCCATATTTTTTTTTTTTGGCACCTGATGTCAGTCATGTTATATTGCAAATGAGGAAGAAAACAGTTTAGTCACGTGAAATACAAGGTTCAGATTTTCCCCATATTCTACATCCCATTCATTGTCAAAAATAAAAGGCGATATTTTTGCAAGTGCTCAGCCTTGGTCTAACGTAAGCTTCCTCCAACTTCAGTGGCAGCAGAGTTAGGCCAATGTTGAGCATTTCGGAAAATCCCACCCAAAATGTCGTGAAATCAGACTTTCACTCAGAATGGGCAGCGAGAGGCACTTTTTATTTTCATCTTGTCAAACCACAAATTGTTATTGGTCGTCGTTATTATCTGCGTTGTCAGTGACCAGGATCCCGTTGTACTAAATGCTGTATAAACACATAACAAAAAGATGGTCCCTGCCCCCAAAAACGTGCAGGCTAAGTCTAAGATGCGCGACAATAGGGGGACGCTAACAGACGGGGGAGAGCATCAGGCAGCAATTTGACAATGCAGGCCAGCATGATAAGCAGTGGTCTCAGTGTACCAACTGCCTAACCATTGTCAAGTTGTCTGTAGGCCTCACAGCAAAGGATTACAGAGGTGCCCAGTGGTGCTGCTTGCAACGTAAGGGCTGGATCCTTCAGACATTTGCACACGTGCCTACCTCTACCCTCTTGAGGAATCCCTTTGGACTGCCCACAGAAGCCCTGGTGCAGGAGAACACTTACAAACATATCTGAGCATTGCAAACTTCAATAGGGTTTTAAGCATGTCCTTAAAGTTAAGGATTTGCTTAAGCACCCTTGTGAATGGAGATGCTTTCCTGAACCGGAGCCGGAGGAAGGTACTACTCCATGTGAGCGAAAGTGGCAAAATCTCAGCCTCTTAAATAAGTGTGATCCCAAATTCATCTGTTGAGGAAGAATTCCACAGGAGATGAGATAAAAATCCAGCGAGCAGCAGCAGCCATTTTTGATAGGATTTGATAGGATAGTATTTAATTCCCCCAGGGATTTTCAAAACAGGTCTCTATCTTCCATCAGCTAATGTCGGCTGCTCTTCTCCAATGTAAGTTACGCTGAGATCTTTTTTCCTTGTGAGAGATGTATTTCTCCTCCTCATTCACTGAAGAGAGGCGGTTTATAAGGAACCCAGTCATCTGATTGTGGTGTAAATTACATTGCTGCGCTACATGCGTATTCCGCTTGGCAGAAAGTTCCCGGAGAGAAGTTTTTCTCAGAAGTCCTCACCAAACAGCCTTGCCCTGTTTGCGTCTGGGCACCCCACCTTGTGCCGGGCTGAGCCTGCAGTCCCGATCTCGCTCTCAAAGATCCTCTCCCCACTCACGATGGCCAGTTTAGCCCTGAGGAACATTGGCAGGGCAGTGTGAGGAATCTCACACTGCTGCCGCCTGTGCCATAGCTGCCCTGTGAACGCAGAGAGGACATCAGTTCCCAGGCCTGTCTATCAGAAGCATTGTTCCCTTTATATTGGAGGGGGAATCCAAAACCTGCACAGGTGCTGGGCAGATGTGCTAGAGCGGGGGATGGAGTGCTGCTGTTGTGTTTTATTTGTATTGCCATAGCACCTGGGAGCCCCCGTAATGGACCAGGACTTCATTGTGCTAGGTGCTGTGCAAAGACACAACAAAGTGATAGTCTTTGCCCCAAGGGGCTTATAAGCAAAGTACAGCTCCTAGCACACCGAGCTAATGGCTGGAATAGTCTTTGTGTCCCCTTTCACAGAGTACGTCTACTCTACATACTCAATGCTCTGCGTGGGCTAGCCTCACCGAGGTAGCTTGACTCCAGCTAGCACCGGTAACAATAGCTGAGAAGGCTGCGCAGAGCAGTACAAGCCCAGCGTGGACCCTGGCTAGGGGCTGGACTCACTAGCCAGTGCTGCGCTGTGTTCGCTGCTGCTGCTAACTGCGCTAGCTGGTTTCAAACTCACTCGTCTACATGGTGCACAGCTTTTCTCACGTAGACATACCCTGTGTAAGGGGCTCTGAAGGCTCCTCCAGCCCTTAGCTGGGTAGTCTGGGAGGTGAATTCCTCCTCGCTCCATCCCTCGCACTAGCACATCTGCAGACACACCCGCAGATCCACAGGCCTGCACGTGTTCCTCTGCCATCCTGCCATCCCCTCGGCTCCCATGCAGGGAGACCCAACAGTGTTAGACGCTTTGCACGCTGTGTGTTTCCCCCGCTTTCCCAAGCACCCCTAACCCTGCCTTCCTCTTGCACAGTGAGATTGCAACAGTCCTGCTGCCAGGGACCCTTAACAGCCCTGTAGACAGCTTCCAGACTTGCCCTCATTATAAATAACGTAATTGATTCCCCCCCCCTGTTCTTCTAGTGGCTGCATAGATTGAACGGACTTTTTTGCAGAGAGCTTGCACTCCCAAGCCTCCCGAACGGAGCTTTATTCTGTCTGTTCACCCGACATGGTTTTTCATCTCTCTCCATTTTTCCTAGGTAGCAGGGATCAAAGGCATATTCCTGGCTAACAAGAAGATAGAGGACCAGATAAAGACTTTCATCACCTACAACAAGGGCAGAGACTGGCGCTTGCTGCAGGCTCCTGACACGGATCTGAGAGGAGATCCTGTGCACTGCCAGCTGGTCAGTGGCAGAACTTTTCCAAGGTGTAATGGACAAAACCCTTCAGGGCTTCGTCCTTTAGCCCCCAGACAGACAAAACTCCACTGAAGCCAGCGTGAAGCCTGCCGGCATGAGGCCACGCAGGATCAAGTGCTCCGAAACAGAATCCAGTTTGTGAGCTGGATCCTCAGCTGGTGTAAACTGGTGTCACTCCACTGCGGCCGGCGAACCTACATTGATTTGCACAAGCTGAGGATCTGGAGCTACGTATTTCAAAGGAATCGGGTCCCAATGTTTCCCTGTTCTTTTCCTGTCACTTTTTACTGCCGGCACTGAGGAAGTTAAGTCAGTTTCTGTTTTCGTAAATTCATAGATTTTAAAGCGAGAGAGGAGGATCATTATCCTGGAGTCTGACCTCCTGGATAACACGGGCCAGAGAACTTGACATTTGAAAAGATCTGACAGGGAGCTGCATGAGATCAAAATATTGATTTAAAAATAACAACAGAACCCAAGCATAGACTCCCCTTCACATGATTCAGCAGAACGGTTCCAATAAGCCATAGGTATTTTGCATGCAATGTATTTTTGGGGGGGAAAATATATAATAGAACGTACGCACCTTTCTTTATGATGATGGGTACTCTCATGGCAGAGAGTCATTTCTGGAAGGATATAGGCATAACCAGCCAGCGCTAATTAAGAAGCTGATTGCTCGCTCTTTCTCTGATTTTGGTTTTTGTGTATTAAAGATTATTTTCTCCACTTCCTCCCCTCGACAGCCCTTTTGTTCCTTGCATCTGCATTTGCAAATCTCAGAGAATCCATATACATCAGGAAGTATCTCCAGCAAGGAGACAGCTCCGGGACTTGTGGTTGCTACAGGTATTGATTTTGTCTGTGCTTTCACACCATTCAGCCTTGCCTTACTTCGACACCTTCAGTGTAGTTACTAAACTGCCGCTGCTTCTCGCTCTTCCGTGGTTTGCAATGTGAAAGGTTATCTGGGTTGGGTGGGGGGGGTATGGATGAGCGACCATAGTTCAGGTGCGGCTGACAAGGAGTTATTAAAGGAGTTTAGAGAAGTTATTCTTCATTTCCACCCAGGTGAGGGAGAGGAGAAGCGGGATCACACGCTGGGCCAGAATTTCGGCCTGCGAAAACGATTTGCACCAGCTGAGGATTTGGCCCCGTGTACCCGAGAAGCTATTTTTATGAAGTTGTATGTTTACAGTGACTTTCTGGCTGTGCTGCACAGTTAATAAACCTCCTTGCCTCTGGATGCTGGGCGGGTACCGCATCGACGTGGGAGGCACCTCATCATTCCGTGTGGTTGCTCTGTGCTGTTCTGTGAAGCCTTGGTTTGGCAGATTGCAACGCTTTAATGACAACCTGCTGTAATCTTGAATGCCACCGATTGCCTCCCCCCCTGTAATTAATCTGACAGCCTTCCCAGCCCCTTCTTGTTTCCACTTGCCTCCTTACAGTAGGCAGCCTAATCAGGATGGACATAGTAAACCAGCCTGACTCGAAGCTCCCACAATGCTTAGCTCTGTGGGAACTGTTTGGGGTAACAAAGCACTTTCAGAATGACTGTCCCTGTGGAGAGCCTGCAAACGCAGTGTGAAAAGCTGCTGGGCAATTTCACACACATGCTAGCACCTTAGTGTGCTTTTTTTACATAGGGAATCCTCCCTCACATCGGCCAATCCTTACTCACTAGAGTAGTCCTGTTACCTGTGATGGGACTGCTCAGATGAGTGAGTAAAGGCCCATCGTAGTCACACGACAGTGCATTGCACTAGCTTAAACAATCTGTCTGACATGGTTTAGCCCTAGTTGTTTCTAACTGTTACACTCTTAGCAGGTTTTATACCATTAATTATAGGTTTAGCGTGCAGTTGTTCCATTTTAACAGGTTGTCAGTGTGTATTTGCATTGGGGTAAGCCGTGTGTCCTACTCACTCGCTCCCCGGCACTATAAACCATGGAGGTCCTAGGCTGCTCTCACAGTTTGAAATGGGGCACCAAGGGCATTTTCCCCCCAATGATTGTAATACAAGGAAGTGCATCTGGGCACTTGTTTTGCCCCTGCTGTTTCCCCTTCAATCTGTTTGTGAACGTTGCGGGCAGACGAGGGATGAGTACACCAGCTGTTGGATCAAATCAGAGCCCCATAGTACAATAGCCTTAGCCCAAATTCCAACTGAACCAGACTTCAGTTAGCCTGGGTCAATCCACAACATTCAGAATTTCATCTAAACATTGCCAAATTCCAGGAAGTTCGGTTGTGGGGTGCTGGCTCAGATCCATCTCTTCTCTTTCTTCTGTTTGTTTCCATTCTCACACACCTCTGTGCATCTGTATTGTAGCCGGCACTGGAAATTGAACCAAAATCCCGTGAGAGAGCTTGCATGCGCAGTATTTATGGCCTGACTTTTAGCATGGAAGGTACCGAATGTTTTGCAAAAGATCCTCTTCTCAAGATTTCTAGGTCAATGTTCCAGATAGAAGAGGTTTAGGTAATTTGGGTTACAGCTCCAAACTTTGCGATGTTTATCCAAACTGAACTGTCAAATGCTCCCCGTGGCAGTCCACCCCTCCCCGCAGAGAGTGTATACAAGCGGTCATGGTTCATGATACGGTGATTATAGTGGCCTTTATTCTTGATTACTGAATTCTCTTGGAAGCAAATAAGATGCCAGAGGCAGCAAGAGAATGAGATTCTAGGCAATGGTCTAGATTTCTGGACAATGAGATTCTTTTCAAGCTGTCACTGCATGGAATGAAAGCTTCATTTGTATAACTATTAACCTTTAAAAGGCAGAACCATCATTTCTGTGTGGCTGTCTTGTGCAATAAAAGATGGGAACTGGCACATCTGTTTCTGTTAACCACTGTCAACAGCTGGTCTGTATCAGCTGTCAATGCAGACAATCCAAATTACCCACCGCAAACCTGTTCTCATAGGTCTTGTCTTTGGTATGCTTCCTTAGGAAATTTCCCACTCTTTCACTACCAGTGCTGAAGATCCACCAGTAATAACAATGGTGAGAACACGAGGCTACATGTCAGATCATTGGTTTGACTCTTTAACGGAGAAGAAGCATATATCAGCACCTAGTTCCATGCTTGTCACGCACAAGGGTCTGATCTGAATCGTAGTGAAGTCAATAAAAACAACGAGAATTCTGTAGCACTTTAAAGACTAACAAATTTAATTTCGGCAGACATAAGCTTTCAGCTCACTTCTTCAGATGCAGTTGGTAGAAATGATACAGCAAATAGGTAACATATATAGTAGGTAATATATGCGTCCAAGAGCACAGATAACAATGGGGTAGGTGGATAAAAGCCGGGTACTTGAGGCTTAATGACAACCATTGAGTAGGAGGTGAGAATGGGTGATCAAAGCAAATTACTTCTTGTAATGAGATAGCCTTTCCAAATCTCTGTTTAAACCCAGTTTGAGTGTGTCAAGTTTGCAGATAATTTTTAACTCAGCAGTTTCTCTTTCAAGTCTGTTTTTGAAGTTTTTGGGGGGAAGTTCAGCAACTTTCAGGCCAGCGACAGAGTGCCCTGGGAGATTGAAGTGTTCTCCGACTGGTTTTATCATTTTTTATGTCTGATTTGTGTCCATTTATCCTTTTGCGTAGTGATAGTCCAGTTTGGCCAATGTACATGGCAGAGGGCATTGCTGGCACATGATGATATATATAACATTAGTGGATGTACAGGTGAATGAGCCCCTTATGGTGTGATTATGTGGTTAGGACCAGTGATGCTGTCACTAGAGTCGATGTGTGGGCAGACCTGGCAGCGGGGTTTGTTGCAGGGATAGGTTCCTGGATTGGACTTTTTGTAGGGTGTACGGTTGCTGGTGAGTATTTGCTTCAGGTTGAGGGGCTGTCTGTAAGCCAGGATGGGCCTGCTGCCCACTGCCTGAGCAAGATTAATTTGTTAGTCATTAAAGTGCTACAGATTAAAGTGCTACAGACTAACACGGCTACCCCTCCGGAACTCTTCTACATTGAAGTCAATGGAAGTCTTTCAGTTGACTTCAATGGCCTTTGGATCATGCCCCAAATGAGGCTAAAAAGGAGAGAGGAGGAGATTCATGAAAAAGGACTACAGAGACGAAACCAGCCAGAAATGGTACTGATGGAATCCCAGCAAGGAAGAACTCGCTTCTCTTTGCTACCCCCGTTGGACAGTTGGTTTACAGACCTTGAGGCTAAGAGATGAAAATGCCTATAGCAAAACCTGATTCAGTATGGCGGTTCCTATAAAAACCGCTTTTGAAAGCCAAACTTCAGGGCATGAGCCAACCTCCGACTCTTGAGGGTTAAGAGGAAACTTTCCTTATGGACAGGTCAATCCAGAACTGCTTGCTGCAGGGTTTCGTGTATTTTCAGCTGAAGCAGCTAGCACTGGCCACTCTTGGTGTCACAGAACAAGGAGTAGATGGACCGAAGGACTAATGGAGTGTGGCAATTCCTGGGTTCCTAATACTGATACCAAAACCATTCTTGAATCACCTTGCATCAAGCGCAGCCCTGATCCTGAGGTTTTATTTTTGGAAACAGGAGTGTCACAACAACTTGGCTAGTTTATAGTGTCTGATGCTGATGGGAGCTTGTCAAGATGCATCTGGGCTGTAATTCCTCATTTTCCATCATTAAATGTCAGGAGCGCAATTAACATTTTCATTAGTATGTTTTTATTGTGCTCCTATTGAGGCTACAGATGTGTAGAAGTAAATCTTCCCTTCTTACTGTTTTTAGAGGAAAAATATTAGCTCCTTTAGAAAAAAATCAGAGAAATTATCCCCTATGTTAAAAGTATCTTAGCTGTAGGGAGAGGGAATTTTATGGGTCACTGGATAAGGAATATGCTGTGGAGTCTTTCATCCATTGGTCATTGATTCAACCCCCAAGAGCATTAATATAGTCTGAGAATCACTACTATTTGAAGGCCTTTCAGTGGGATATGTGACAGAGTTAGTTCCCTCAGTTTACTTTGTAGAGTAGCGATGTCCATGCCACAAAACCCCCAACTAGTACAGATCTTGTTGGCAGACTTGGCAGGAAAGCCAGTTACCAGTTGACTGTGGAGTCTGAACAGAATGTTTACTCTGGAGGATGGCACATCCAGGACAATGGGGAGGTAAGGTAACTGTTAATTTGGACAAGTAGACGACAACAGTCTCCATGACTATCAATATGGTCATCTCCCCATCAGCACTGAATTAACAAAATGAAAACGCGTGCAGTCAAACCCAGTACTTTTCTACCAATGCTAAAATGTGTCCAATTCACCATTGTTTAAGATGTTACTCTGATCTGGTCATTATCACCTTCGTTGCCAGCTGGTTTGGCCCTGAGTCGTACTTTACAACCTAGCTCCACCAAGATGTACTTCATATCAGAAACAGACCAACCCTTTACAGGGAGACATTTGTAATTTCACCACAAGCCTCATCTGTTAGATTTCACCGCAAGTCACTAGTGAACGCAGCAGGAGGTGCTGTTTGCTCAGTGAGTGGGGCCATTTGGCATTTTGGAATCAGCCTGTGGTGAAATCTTGGCCCCACTGAAATCAATGGGAGTTTCAAAGTGGGACCAGGATTTCACCCCTGAACTCCAGCTCAGATGAGGTGAAGACAGTATGAATAATTTTATTCGGGTTGTGTGAATTTTCCTTTTCACTTGAATTGACATGAGAAATGGTGAAGGGAGAATTAAATGTTTCCATGTCAAAATATTGCAAACGCTAGGAGAAGGCAAACTCATCAGCTAGAGCATCTGGGCTAAATTTTCAGAAAAATGCATGTGCAATTGACTATCTGATTTGCACGCAGAATTGTCACAATTGCAGCCATGGCACAGAACAGGCATGCAGTTGTGTTTGTGCTTTCCTGAAAATGCAGGCCTTAGTACAGAGCAGGTCAGACCTTTGTATCTCTTGTTGTTGCAAATGCCACTTGAAGTAAAAGCAAACCGGTGAAGCAGTCTTTTTCAGCTATTTACTTTAAAACATTTTTAGTATTTTACTGTTTGCAATGTTCTCCCATCTTAATCGTCCCATCTGTCCCATGGTGTTGTCATATGATCCTGGAATTAAGACAACAAAAAAACATGGTTAAACCAGTTATCCCTGATTTCCTGCAAAAAATGTGATTTCCTCCTCCTTCCACACAAGAACTTAACAAAATCTGTTTGTGTTTCAGGCAACATTGGCTCTGAACTCTCATATACTGATATCAGCACGTTCATCTCTTCTGATGCTGGGAACTCATGGAGACAGGTACAGTCATGTGGGGAAAGGGAACTTTGTACCTTTTGCAAACTTTTCCAGCTGCTCTTTGGACCTCGGATGGCTTGCAAAACTCACACTGTACCTGACTTGTTTCCAGATTTTCGAGGAAGAATACAACGTGTGGTATCTTGACTGGGGTGGGGCACTGGTGGCCATGAAGCACACTTCCATGCCCATCCGACATTTGTGGTAAGGCTGTTTCCATTACTTTGAGAATGTTCTCTGCTGGGGGGGCTAAACTTGAATTGTCCAAAATATAATTAAGATCCCCTAGTTCTGCAGTGGACCTTCTCCCTCTAACTGGTTGCACAATATAGGTACATGGAACACTAAGGAACATATGGAATAATCTCTTACTCAGTTACTAGAGAAGTAGTTCTCCAACTGGGATCATCTGCAGAGCACTTGTGGTGGCCCACAGAAGGCTGGGGAAATCACAGGAGCTTAGCTTTCTGGTCCTCCATCTAGTCACTAGCTGCTTTCAAGAGGTGTTTAAGTTTGAGGCCTCCTGAGTTAGTCACTTTGGGTCAGATTTTCCGACAAGCGTGGCTCTCCTTTAGGTGTCCAAGTAAGTGACCAGATTTAAAAAAAGAAACAAACATCATGTCGGGAGCTGAGCTCTTTTGAACATCTGTCCCTGAGGGCTAAATTCTTTCCCAAGTGACATCCGGTGCAGCCTCATAGCTTGCAATGCAAGGTTCCAGCCTAATTTCACCAGCAGTTGCAGGGGATTACTCAAAAGGACACATTTTTTGTGTGTGTGCGCGTGTATGTGTCAGCAGCGGAGTCAGGAAGAGGGGTTTGCAGGGGATTATAAAGAGGACCAAGAGGATGGACTCGATGAGCAAGGGAGGGAAGGAAATATTACCACATGGTGAAGGAGCAAAGTGAGAGAGGACCAGGAGGGATGCGGTGATGGAATGAAGAGCAGAAGGGTACAGTGTGATTGACTTGATGCAACAAATCAACACATTCATCTCCTTAGCGACTGAGAAATACAGAGACACTTTGCTAATATTACTCGTCCCATTCAAGATACCACATTGCCGGGGAGATATTGGTGAGCACAAGTGGGATTGGTAGCGCAGGGTGGGTTTGTGAGATGATCGCGTTGTTCAAGATGTAGTTCTCACTCTGAAGAAGCTGGAGAAGTCTGTGCACTAGAGAGACCAACCAAACCAACTCCTCCACCCACTGAACTTCGGGGTGTGGGGAAGTAGGTCTGAACTTCGCAGTTGGCCATTATGACTACAGGGCTAGATGCTGTAAGGGGCTGAGCTTCTTCAGCTCCCACTAAGATTAACAGGACTTCAAGGTGCTCAGCAACTCAGTGCATGGATTCTACAGTGAGGCAAACCAGACTCTTAGAACAGCATATCCACCAAAATTTGGGGGAGTGGCATATGGATCTGAACTTTATAGCCACTCTATTCTTCAATCAAGTGATGTGCATGACAAAGAGTTGTCAGGGTTGAAGTATTTTCAAGCCATGAGCTTGAATATCTTCTTTTGAAGCTGGAGTCCTCCTGAACTTTTAAGAGCTACATATATTACACTTTCTTTATGGATGCGTGGGGGAGGAGGCTCAATGCCTGCAGAAGATAAGTGGAATTGCTGACTGCTGTCTAAATTAGCATCACCTTCAGTCTTGTATCTTGGGTGATGTAGGAGCACTGCTAATGGACTGACCTGCCTGACTTCTCAAGTTGTTATGGAGGAAATTAAACAGAAATCGTCTTCAGAACTGGGGTTCATATTCTTGTGTGATGAGAGACCCCTCTTGTTCATCGCTGACAAGCACTCTTGTCTCCACACGCAGCACAAGCAGACGAGGAAATAGAGCCTTCAGTCAAATAAACGAAGAAAGTAATGGTGTTTGGCCGCAACAATCAGATGCTAAGGTCTTTCCCCACTTGATTCATTAATACACAGCATCCCTCAGTTAAGTAACATTCAGGTAGAAGCCAGGGGATTCAAGGCTCATGCTAAGCCATTGTCCTTGACACCATGATGTTTCAGGGATGCACCTTATTAAGGCCATTGATGGTTACCTCTTCACTTCACATCCTTCCTTGCTATAACCAAGCCAATGGCCCTATAATAACTTTCCCCATGGGTCACCGGTAGGGTTTGAAACTGCTCCGTCAAAGCACATACTTCTACCACTTGAGCTAAAGGAATAACTCCATTAGTTTTGCAGCAGTGGCAGACTGTTGTCATCTCTGTGGGTTAGTCACAAGGATGGATGCAACACACAGTTTACAAGCATGTGACGTTTCTACCACACGGAGAAGACACGATGTAATTGGCTCATATTCAGTGCTGTTTTTCCTCTTCTTTCTGCCTAGTAAGAAGCAAAATATTATGAAGGTGCTAGAATTTTTCTAAGATCTTGTCAGCATAAGGAGTAAGATGATCCCGTGGGTTAAGCCTAAATAAAATATCCCAGATTCTCATCCAGATTTTGCTGCTGACTCACTGTGTGACCACAAGCAAGTCGTTTAACCTGGCCGTGCCTCAGTTTTTCCATTTGTAAGATGGGGATGATGAACATTGCCCTCCTTTGTAATGTGCTGTAAGTGGATGGAATGCCTCGTCACCACAAAACTGGTGGCAGTGAGCAGGGTCTTTCCCTCTGGGGTTGGTGCTTGTGACCAGAAACCAAAATAAATGACCAGGTTCGGCAAGTAAACAGAAAAGCCTCCCAGCTTGGTGTACAACCCAATACACTCATCCTCCTTGTGCAGCCCAATTTTCTTCTCCCTGTCTCCAAGGCTGCCGCTTTTGTTGCCTTCCTTGGAGCCCCTGTATATGGGGCGGAGGCTGCGGGCCGCCGCGCTGGAGCTAATCTCTTGTTCACTCACACCAGGCGCCCCTGCAGCCTGTCCCAGGTGCTTTGTGAACGTATTGGGTGAAGGATACGTTATGCAGTCAAACAGCCAAGGCACTGTGATAGGCTCCCCGGTGTCTGAAGGCAGCGGAGCCCCCGGGCTCACTGCAGGGCCGGAGCCGGAGCAGTTGTGTGTGCACATGACCAATGAGCGGCCAGATTCTGATACGCTCACTCCCACTTTACATAAAAGGTGGTTTGTAGAGGATGCCTCAATGAGTGATTGCTGTTACAAGCCACAGGCAGTGTGTCCCCTAGCAGTTATAAGGACAGCAGCAGTAGGTGCTGCAGATGGTTCTAATGACCTGTTGACCTGCTGGATTCAATAACAACCTGCATTTAGTGATTAACCCTTTATTGAAGCATCTGTTAGTCGTTTGTTAACCCCTGATAAATGGACCCTTCCTAGACAGGGTTACCTGCAAGCTAAACAGTGCCTCGCTGCATGAGTGCGTTGCCGAGGAAGGTGCTATGCGTGAGAGAGAAGCTATCCAATTCAGGCCCTAGGCAACTGGGAGAAGAGCTGTTGAAACTAAAGGACAATGCCAGCACAAGAACAAATGGGGATGAATGAAAATGAGAAGAAGGTTTCTAACCATCAGAGGAGTGAGGTTTTGGAACGGCTTCCCAACAGGAGGAGTGGGGGAAGCAACCGAACTAATTTTCAGATGGAGCTGGATCCCTTTATGATTGGAGGATATGACAAGGTTGTCTGTCGTTGCAGGGGACAGGGCTCGATGACCCAGGAAGTCCCTTCCAGTCCTGCATTCCTGTGGCTGCGTGTGGGCAAATATTTGATTTGTGCACACGTTGATCAAAGGAGTTTGGGGCACACGCTGAGATCAATAGGGACTGCCTGCCAAACTGCCCTCTCTGCTTTTTTAAGATTTCCCCTCCCCCCTCCAAGCATTTTCACATTGAAGACTGTGAACGTCTGGCCCGCTCTGTTGCATGGCTATTTAGAATTGTCATTGATAAATTCTAAGAGGTCCTTCCAAATTGTGTCTTTAGGGGCTTTTGAACTTGCATCGTCTTGACTCAATAGGCACCTACTCTAAGGGAAGAGCTGTCTAGATTAAAGTATACGTGGAAATCTGTTCATTCTCAAGCGGGAACATCATACAATAAGATTCATCCTGCAGGAAAGGGGTTTGACAATTGAAAAGCTGAGAGAACTTCAGCTAAGTTAATGAAACCTGCTCGTCCCAGAAATCGAAATGCTAGTTAGATAAGCATGCAGACAGACCCGCATACAAATGCAGAGGTGTACGGGGAGATACATACATTTAAATAAATAGATATTTGATGGATAAGCTCTTTGCATGCCATTCTCCCACAACATTTTCTCTTTGGTCTGCAGCGCTTTCTCCTGCTTTTGTGTGCAGGTGCCATTTTGTGTACCTGTAGCGCGAAGGTGAAGGCCTCAGTCATACGCCTCCTGGGAATAAATCCAGTCCATTTCTCTGTGTTTGCACAAGATCTTGGTTTCATTGGAACCAGTGTGGAGAGCAGGATCTGAGGCGCTCCAGCAGGGAGCCCAGCAAACTGTGAGGCCTGGTTCCCGGGAGGGGTCACCTCTGGGCTTCATCCAAAGCTCTTTGGAATCAATGGAACGACCCATTGGCTTTGGATCAGGCCCTACGTGCCGTCTCCAGGGCAGGCATTTGGGATGTGGTGGGATTCAGCGGCCGTGGGCTCCCATGTAAGACGGTGCAGCCTGAGTGCAGGCCACTGCTGCCCTGCCTGTCGATGCAGCTGCGCGTGACAGGATCCTGGTCCGTGACGGGGGCTCCTAGGAGCTACCGAAACACATAGAATAACTAATCATATGTCCTGCTCCTCCCTGGCTGCAGTGCGGAGGAGTTCAGCCACCGCAGAACGTCTTCCTCCAAACCCAGCTACTCAGGTCTGGCAGGACCTGTTGGAGATCCTGTGCTGGTTACAGTGGGAGTTTGGTGGGACGTTGAGAGGGAAGCGCAGGGTTTGGTCCTGCTTTGAGCAGGGGTTTGGACTGGATGACCTCCTGATGTCCAACCCAGCCCTAACCTTCTATGAGTCTATGACACTATCCATTCTGGACTGAAAGACCTAAATGGAGCATTTCACCCCCTTCTCTCTCTCTCTCTCAAATATTACAGTCCCCTTCAAAAAATCAGTGTGATGGGTGCCGTCTTTGCCATCGCTGGGGTTTAAACCAGTGACTTCCACTGCTAAAAACTTGAGTCTGCCGAGTTCTGTAGCTGAGGACTGTCACAGACCCTGGTCCTCTCTGGATTGGGCACTGAGAGGCCCAAATCTCACGCACTGACCATTGGGTTACCTCTGCCTCTTTTGAGAAACATCAATTGACCTCTTAAAATTTTGCTGACTCAGCCCTATGGGAATCAGAGTTCTGGAGAACAATCCCCCATCTTTCCAAACCCCCACTGACCCAAGAATACGTTTCTTTTCTACTATGCTCACTTTGAAGTGAAAAACATTTCCAGTTGTCCAGAAGAGAAACGGTGCCTTGTCCACCCCTTTGGCAATGCCCATCGGGGATTATCTGTCAGCTTTCACAACTCAGACACCGGCCGCAATTACAGAGAGCTCTGAAACAACCGAGCCGGAACAGGACCTAATCATTCAGAGGCCAGTAAACCTTTGTCTTCCCCTGTTTATTTTGATTTGCAGACAGGATTCTGGGATAACTCTCCAAGCAGAAATCCTCCTGGAACAGCTGTATAAAGACTCCAGAATAAAGGAAAACTTTCTCGTTTTCTGAATTGTTTGTAAAACAAACCCCCACGCTACTCTGTACCACTCTGTGACTCAGACAATTTGATATAGGCTACGGAGCCACTGACCTGTAGCGCCCCAAGACAGTAGTGATTGAATGTGATTGCTGTCCAGGCTGGCTGTGGGTTGAAATTAGTTGGGCATTTCCTAACGGATAAAGGTCAGGTATTCCCACTGATGTCAGTGGAGTCGCAAAAGTGTAGCAGAGAATTTGGCTCAGTGAGTAACACGCTTCTTCCATCTCAAATCACATTGCTAATATTAAGGAATTAAACCCCACAAAGGCCCTGTGAGAGGGATAAGTATTCAGATCCTCATTTTATCGAAGGGTAAACTGAGGCACAGAAAGGCTGTGACTCACCATGGGCCTGGGGCACAGTTGGTGAAAGAATGCAGCATTCCTGACTCCAAGTCCCCTGCTCTAGGCACCATGCAACATTTGAGGCTGTGTATTTTCCCCTGCTGCAGTTACTGTCTTGAACATACCCACCAACATAGGGACTACATGTCCTGTCTTAGGTGTTAGCAATACCACCTGCTGTCTTGGGTCTGACTTGTTGATTGACGTAGCAAACACAGGGCCCTGGATTGTCAATTTTGACTGGATGTATTCCTGGGTGTTTCATCAGATGACATAATCTTTAATTAAAGATTAATCTTTAATTCCTGGAGACACCAGGATAGTCCTGGGGTGTTGGCAACCCTAACAAAGGCCCTTAATGACTTTGATAATACTGCTTGGTGCTTTGCTTCTTCAGAGGACTCTGAGAACATTAATTAATAACATGGGGCGATGGCAAAGATGGATGCTTGTTTATAAATCCACCGGCTGTGGCTCACAACCCTTAGAAGTTGTTTAATTGCCTAGGTAATGGTTCCAGAGCCATCCTTTTACATTTATTTATTTTGTCTGTTTCAATTCCAGGGTGAGTTTTGATGAAGGAAGATCCTGGAGTAAATATGGCTTCACCTCCACGCCACTTTTTGTGGATGGATCCCTTGTGGAGCCGGGCATAGAGACACAGCTAATGACGTAAGTGCTAAATGGGCTGTGCTGGGATCTAGCCTACAGCACGGTGTGTGTATGTCAGTTTCGTCAGCTGGCTGCTGGCTGGAATGTGAGACCTGCTCCACCTTACTCTGTAGAGACTGGAGGGCCACATAGAAGCTGTAATGTAGCAGACGATTCTCTGGGACCCCCACAACTAAATGTAGGAGCTGCTACACCTTGAGCTAACGAGCCAATGTTTTACAGCTGGTGGCTGCAACAATTTACGACCTCTGGATTGGCACAGAGGGTGGCTTGAAATACACACTCACCAGTGGGTTACAATTGCCCACACGCACAGAGGTAGTGGCTTCCAGTGACTATTTTGTTATCTGCTCTTCTGCCGGGAGCTGGGGGCAGCAAGAGGAAAGCCCGGCTCTGAGTAAGGGTTCAGGTTCTCAGAGTGAACAGTGTACAGTCCAAATACTCCACGCTTACTGTACGGCACAGCTGTGTAGGGCTGCTGCAGGAGGGTTGCTGTGGTGTGCTGTGGTTGCTGCAGTAACACTTCATTGCAAACCCGGAAACCTCCCGCTGCTCTGGCTGTGAAGGCTGTTCTGAATTTCCCTTTGTAAAGGGTCTGATTCTGCGGTTGCTGGCCCGTTTGACACCAGTGTGACTGCTCCCCCTCCCCAGCAGTGGGGTTACTCCTGATTTACACTCATTCCGAGAGGGAGGAGGATCAGGTCCACTATCTTTCGCTCTGGTGCCCATCACTCCTGTATACTTGGATTTCAGGAAGGGTGGGCGCAGCTCATTGGCAGCGTCACTATTAATTGTCGACCCGGCGTGGAATACTAGGCAGGAACGCCACACGTGTCTTGAGAACTTTGGATTCAGATAAGGGCTTTGGGACTTGGGCCCATTTCGAGTGATGTGATTCCATAGGAACTGGGTTTCGTGATTCCCTGCGACATCTTTTCCAAAGACGATGCAGATCCATCACTCTTACGCAGAGTGAAATAACCACATTATAGGGAGAGGGCTGGATATAGAGCCTATGATGCAGTGTTGTTGTAGCCCTGTGGGTCTTACATCAGGGGCTGGAATCTAGCTGACGTGGCCAAGCAGAGAATTCCCATTGGGGAGTGGGGCAGAATCTCTCAGATGTCAGAAAATCAGTGGAGCCCATTTCTACTCCAACCACGCCTCGTGCCTTGGCATATGGCATGTGTCAGGGCTGGGACCTGGGCAGCTTGAGAATCAGGAGGCGTAACTGGCTCCCTGATGACCCTGCCTCTGACTGTCCTGTGCGAAAGGGGACACGTTACAGGAAGTGATCTAGCCCAGCGTATTCAATAAGGAGCTTGATTCTCTGCGTGCCAGACCTCCCAACATGCTGTCTATGCTGGGACGGGCACCAGTCCCAGCTGCAGTGCAGTTGCACCAACACAGTGTTCTCCTACACAAGTGGAATTCTCCGCTGGGAATGTGCAGTTGAATTTATGGCCCCATTTATGCCACGATGCTGGCACGTTGGCATAACCCCATTTTAGACTAATCCATGAAACTTTATTCTGGTTTGGCTACTTCACATTTGAGAGAGAGCAGTGCACTTAGCTTTCTCATTATTTTAAATCAAGGTTGGATGTTTTCCTAGTTCAAACAGGAATAAATGCAGGGAAGTCCTATGGCCCGTGATATACAGGAGGTCATCTTAGAGTATCACAATGGTCCCTTTCAGCTTTATAATCTATCAGTCTCTGAATCACATTGTTGGTGATGGAGCCTCATAGTTCGTCCACCCAGATAGTGATGTTCCAGCTGGAAACAAGAGACAAGACCTTTGCAGAACTCTCCTTTTTTTGGCTTCACAGGCAATAATTGAGATTTTCGTGAGTTTCCAGGAGAATTTGAAAATTTGGTCAATGTGACATTTTGCCATTTCTGCAGAAAAACCAGCTTTTTTTTGCAGTGAAGTGGAGTGGTTTTATGTGCTGGTTCATCATCTGCAAATACTGCCTCTGTTTCTGAAACGACAAAACACAGTAAGAAGTGATGCTACCAAATATTTAGCATTAGGTGTAAATGTGATTTTGGGGATGGGGGACTAGATCCTAAGCTCTTCATTGTGGGTAACTAATTCTGTCTACCACATTTTCCTCAATGGGTCCTGGTCAATATAGTGGTTTCTCTGCATTGTTATATAGTGCATCACTGTTATACATCTGCTGTTTTCCAAATACAGTAGTGGGTGAAGCGGTTGCATTCACTCAAACCAATATAGACAGGCAGATCCTCCACTTGTGTAAATCAGTACATCTATATCTCTCCTGTAGTAAATGGAGCTAAACTAGTTTATACTAGCTAAGGGTTTGTCCTATATACAATATGGTTTCCTTTGAGATTAAAGATGCTTTTAAAATCTAAGATGCTTATTTTTATCTCTCTAGTCTTTCAATAGAGAACGTAGGAAACCTGTCCTGCTGCACGTTCTAGGCCAGCTTTACTGAGAACTGATTTGTTTTTCTTTTGAGATCTTTACAGGCATTTTTATTATTGAGGCAAGTATACAAATTTCCATAGGTGTTTATAAAAGCTGTAAAAGAAATTTTGCGCGATGCTTGCCAGACTTTTTTATAGAAACGCCTATCCACAGTTTCACAGGCACTGAATAGTAAAACAGCTCATTTATAACCTATCGAGAAAATGGTTTTCATGCACCTTTTCTCAGTATTTCCCTGAAGAGGAATAGTAGAGAACGGATCCATAAGGGCAAAGACAGGTCATTCTGGGCTCATGGGGACTTCTAGTCAGAAGAACTAAATGCCTTCATGATGCTGCAACTCTGCTGGCTGTGCTCTGAGCCATCTTAGGGCTCTGTCCTGCAACCTGCTGCAAGAGGGTGGGACCCCGTGTGGCCATGCAGAGCCTCCGTTGATTTCAGGGATCCTCCAACAAAGAACAGTTTGCGGGATTGGGGGAGCATAGAGTTACTGGAGAATCTGGGGCTGCCAGACAGGGACAGTGGTATGCTGGAGGGGCTCATGTCAGTCCAGTACTCACGTTCACAAAGCTGAAACGAGCTGAGTGGCATTTCTGGAGTCCCCCCTGCCCACCTTCTTGAAAACTGCTAAAATATTCCCGCCAGAGATCACAGCCGGTCCCTAGGGCTTCAGAAGAGCAATCCTATTGCCACTGAAGTGCACCAGATTGCATGGTGCGTCAGCTACTTCCTAACATCATTTCCCGGGGGAAAATAATTGTTTATTACTTGTTGTTATGCTGACTCTTATTGTTTATTGGTATTGCAGTAGCACCTAAGGGCTCCTCTGAGTGGGGGGGTCCCCTTGTGCTGGGTGCTGAATACATACCCGTGGTGAGATAGTCTTTGTCCCCAAAGAATTTACAATGTCAAGCCGAGTCCACACATATTGATTTAATTATTTCCTTGGGGCTGTGATTTTATGGCAATATATTTAAATCGGTAAAACTCAGAGTGTGGGCACCGTTATACTGATATAAAGATATGGGAAAAATTCTGTACCAGTATAAGAACCTGTATACTAACTAGTCTAACTGGGCCTCTACTAGCAGGTTGTATTGATTTCTAATCTATAGTTATAGCAGTACAAACCCTGTGTGTTGATGAGCCAGACAGGGAAACTGAGGCTCAGAGTGGTAAAGTGACTTGCCGAAGATCATGTACCTAGGAGCAGAATCCACATCTTCAGAGGGCCACTCCTCTCTCCATTGGACTGCGCTGCCCCCTGTTACACTTAATATTCTGCAAAAGGAAGATCATCTCTTCCCCAAAGTGCTTACAATCGAAAATGGTCACTCATGAGACCAGAGAAGGGTTTTGTCTCGTTAGCGTTATGGCTGCTAGTTCACTTCTTGGGCTAAGAGTTTGCTGACCCTTCCCTATAAGATCTTCACACACGCACTCGAGTCCGCCTTTGAAACTGCAGTTCTTGAATGCTGCATGGTACATCAGCATGCTTAGTAGGAGCACTAAATATTAACATTTTTCCAGCAGATGCACTGCTGCTGCCTCCCTCCTTAGCTACAGATACAAGGTGGTTCTGTTAACGTGGGAAAATCAAAGAATAGCTCCCATTCCATCATCTTTTTTTCCCAAGCACCTGCAGCTTTAACTGGGAGAACATGGGCATATGTTGCAGGAACCCCTTGTTAAAATCTCAGCAGCACATCACACGTTTCATGGGGGAGAGAGGATAGCAAAGAACAGTGGCGAGGTGTGGTGGAGGCCCAGGAGAAGATGAAGCAGATAAAGGGAGCATTCACGGAGTACTGCATGGCTTTGGGAGTTGGAGATTATTTGAAGACTTCAATAACATTATTTGAGGACTTCAATAACTCAGTCATAGGTGAGGGGTCTATTACAGGAGTGGGTAGGTGATGTTCTGTGGCCTGCATTGTGTGCAGGAGATCAGACTATATGATCATAATGGTCCCTTCTGACCTTAAAGTCTATGAGTCTATACTGGTGTCTGCCATGTCTAGGTTCCCCAGGTCTGACTCCAGTACAGGCGCTGAAAGCTCTGAACAGTTCCTATCCAGTGGACCAAAATTCTTGAAAAGCCTTTTATGAAGATGTATGCAGTGGGAGCTGTAGCAATGTCGGTCCCAGGATATGAGCGAGACGAGACGGTGAAGTAATATCTTTTATTGGACAACTCTCACCAACAGACTTCGGTCCACTAACAGATATTGCCACACCCATCTTATCTGTCTCTTATGAAGATGTTCAGTCATTGCTGCTGCTGAACAGAGGCGAGAAATAAAACAGGAGAGGGAATCCAGGGGAAAAGTGCTCTGGTGCTATACTTTTACCCTAGATTTGTAGAAGATGAAATGTAGTTGGTGGCGTCCAGCATACAACTTAGTGAAGGGAAAACGTATGTGTGGGCTTGCGGGTTTATGGAGCTCTGAGCTCTTATACTCCCATCCGTTGCTTTCAGGGGGCTTAAAGCTCGTCCACCAGGCAGATTGTCATAAGCTCTCAAGTCTAGTAAAAACGCCATTATTTTGGAAGGAGAAAGCACTGTGTAGATCGGTAGATTGCCTCAAAACTCTGTTTATCCAACTTATCTAGTGGTGTTACGCAGAAAAGGCTCCGGGGTTTTTTCCTCAGACTAATTTTATCCAGCCGTGAAGTTTTCCTTCCTATCTGACTTGGAGTCTCCTTTACAACTGCATGATCTCTTTGAAATGCAACTGGCTTTGTTATTAGCTATGGACTAGTTTCTAAAGTGGGTTTTTGCCTGCAATATTATGAAGTTTATCCTTCTCATTTCACTGCACAATCCTCTGGTTATGATACTATGAAAACTGCAGCAGGCAGCTGTGGACTGCTCTGAGGGCATAACAGAAAATACAGTTGAAGTCTTCAAAGGGAGAGAAGCAAAGAGATGCAAAGGTCTTTCATGTAAAATGTGTCCATATATTGACTACTCTTCAGCTAGGTGATGTGGAATCAAAATGAGTTACAAGAAAACAGCGAAGTCGTACTGGAATGAAAGAAAGGGAAAGAAACCAACACACAAAAAACCGTGCATCAAGACGATATAACTTGGCTGGAGAACAAAGACCGAAAATAAGAATGTTGAGTTAGGGAAGCAAAGATTTTTTGAGATGTTGGCCTTTATCATAAACCCACTGGACCATCTGATCTGGTTTCGAACCACCTCTGAAAAAACCCTGTACTGGAGGCTTCAGAGGAAAATGAGCATCTCACTAATCCCAATAGTTACTTTTACGCCATGCTAGAAAATGAGTGTGTATGCGTGGGTTCCTATTCTATCCCCGTTCCTGATAGCCTATACCCAGAAGTATGACATTGATTGGCTGTATCATTTTTTCTAGATTTCACGACTACAAAAGTTATTAATGGTCATTAATTTAACCAGTCTCCTACCTCCATTTTTTTTTTTCTCCTCCAGCAATTGTATAATTGTTAAACCTGTGGCTCACTGCATGAATTCAGCCATTTAGCCTGCAAACGCATGGTATTGATTATGCATGTCGTGCAGGCAGCCCTTCTATATCATTTAAATAGGCTAATCAGGTGAGGACAACTTCTGCTCCTTGGAATTATCGGTCTCGAGCAATAAAGCATTTATTTATTGCGTCTGAGGAAAGGAGAGACAGAACGAGGGCGGGCGGGACCCCAGAGGAGTTTCTAGGAGGAGCAGAAGATTTGCTATATTTGGCAATCCTCTAGCAGAGAGCATTGGGCCTTGTGGCATAACCCAGTGCACCTGTTCTGGCCCTTTAAGGTGGGAGCTCTCTTTGCAGATCATGTGTTTGGTCCTAGTCATGTGCCCTACAGGAAAATCATATATAACAATGATTGTCATCCCAGTTCTTCTACAGCGCTTCTCAGCAGTCAGCCTCAAAGCACTTCACAGAGGAGGTCAGGGGCAAGACCCCATTTTACATCTGGGGAAACTGAGGCACAGAGCGGCAAAATGACTTGCTGAAGGTCACCTAGTCACCAAACTGCGACTAGACCCCAAGTCTGCCCAAATCCCAGTCTAGTGTTTATCCACTTGGCGTCCCGCCTTTGAGGCACAGGAGCAGACAGGGGAGATCTAGGGAAGGGGGGCTCATTGCACCCCTCAAAGCAAGGAGGAGCAATAGGGAAGGAGCCTGAGTGGGGGAGGGCTGTGAAGCCCTTGGGAAGAGGCCCTGCTGGGGTGGCAAAGACAGTGCTGAGGGTATGTCTATACTAGGAACCTAAGTCAACCTGTATTAGGTCGACTTACAACCACCACAGTAATTACTGCGGTAGCTCATATCCACACGACCTTCCTTGGCTCTGTGATGCAGGTCCTCACCCAGGAGTTCTTCCTCTAACCTAGGAGGGGCAGTGAGGGAAGCTGAGAGCCTGGACTCAGCTCCACTGGCAGCTCCCTGCTGGGAGCCCGGCTGCCCCACAGGCTCCCAGCCGGCTGCCAACTCCCTCCGCTCTGGGTTTCTCCCCTCCCTGGTTCCCTGCCGGAAGCTGCCCAGGGTCCAGCCACCCAGTTCTCCAGGAGAGGAGGGGTGCAGCTGGGCTGTAGCTGTGAATGGCTTTCCGGTCAATTTCATGGCTCCTGCAGTCCATGTAAGGGATGCTGTGTCCACACAGACACTGCGTCGCCCTCACTACACCGACATAAGCCTTACATCTCTTGCGGAGGTGGTTATGATGTCGGTATAGTAGGGCACTTATATCGGCAGGAGGAAGGCTGTAGTGCAGACACTGACGTAAATAGCTCACCATAAACTGTCTTATGTCGACCTCACTGCGTGGTGTGGACCAGCCCTGAGTTGTGTTGTTCTGAATCATTGTGTCCAAGTGGCTAAAGAAAAGTCCTGAGCACAGGAACTGGAACAGGGGGAGTTTTCGGGAGCGTGATTTCACTTCCCCCAGTTGGTGGGTCTGGCCACCAGCTTACATGGCAGCGGCAGCTCGTCTGCTGCAGCAGGACATGTCCCTGTGCGGTGCGGAGTGTCAGCTGGGCATTTGTGGGGCTCAGGAGCCTGCTCAGCTGTGCTTTGCTGGACAGAAAGTTCACCCTATGTGTGCCAGCTAAGAGACAGTCCATTGCCCAGCAGCGGGGCTTGTCGCTAATAACCTAGCTCTGCAGATCAGGAACCGTCTATTTGATGGCCTGTGTTAGGTGCATAGTGGAAGGATCTCAGACCAGCGGCTTCCCCCACAACAGGTGGCTGACACACTGGCTGGGCATCTCTGCAGAGACATGAAGGGAAGAGTGGGCCGAAGCGACTGAGTTACGCTGCTTTCCTTGGGGGGGCCGTACCTGCAGCACAGAGCCTGAGACCCATTAGTGATGTGGCGTGGAGAAACTCCCACAGCTGCTGTATGTGCAGTACCTGTTCTGGGGAAGAAAGGGGACTTGAGTCTTCAAGGCTGTGAGACCAGTTGCCTTTCACGAGCACCGCAAAGGAAAAAAAGAAAGAAAGCGCTTCTGAAAACCAGCATTAAAAATGAACACAATGAACATAAAAATGCCATGGAACGTGGTTTGGAAACATCGGAAATAATTTTTTTGGAAAATCGGATTTGAAAAGCCTGGATTTGTTATTCAGTAAACTCTTATTTTGATATCGCTTAATTTTTTATCCCCCTCTCCCCTTTTGCACGTGTGGCCGTGCGACTAATCCATAAATCCAGCTTGAGTGGTAGAGCCGCCTCGTAATTACACGTTCTGCAGATTACTCGCTAATTGCACTTGGCGTCGCGCGCTAGCTCGAGGATCGTGTCTCACCATGTAATTTGCAGCATTTTTGGCTCTCACGCCAGCACTTTAAAAAATGTGCCCGTTGAACTGATGAGTAATCGTGTGGCCATTTCTTAAACAGACTAAGGCACTGGTGAAAGGGGCTATACTGACAGCATTCGGAGCTTGGATCTTCTCTAGCGTCACAGAAACTCTATGGCATTGGGTGGTGGGATTTCCCCTCTCACTCCATCACCTCCGCCAGACCCCACTTCTGACCTGTTAGGGGTAGTGGTGTCCCCCTCCATGAACATTCGGTCAAGCACTGTCTATGAAGCTTGCTGATGAGGAGGCCATCTCGTTATTTGTATAATTGCAGTTCCTTCAAGGCCCCAGCCCATACCGGTGCCTGACTCTAGTATACATAGTAAGGCATAGTCACTGTCCCGAAGAGCGTGCAAACTAAATGGACAAGACAGCAAAAGGAAGGAGTATTATCCCATTTTACAGGTGAGAAACTGAGGGATCCTTCTTCTTAGCGTATGCCCAACAAACCCAGGTAGCACGTGACGAGGATTCATCACTGAATTTGGTCCGCTGGTTGGATCACTAGTTTCCCTGGCCCAGGCTGGATACAGATGGGGAGCACGACATGGAGGCTGATCTATGTCCCCCACTGAGGGATTAAGTGACTTGACACAGGGCGTTTTGCTATAGAGCCGAGACTTGACTCTAGATCTCCTTTGTGCTAGACCAGTGTCTTACTCACAAGCCCAGCTGAGTTGAAATAATGGCTGTGAATCCCAGTGTTTGCCAACAGCTTTTAATGACTGACATTCCAGAACTTATGCTGCTGTTGCCTGTGTCCAGAAGAGTTACAAAGTCTAGGCAGAGGGTGGGTGTGTTGTTTTAAAAGAACAACACACGGTATTTTGTGACATTTTTATTTTATTTCCTTCTGGTGTTAATAACGGTGCTGAGACCAGTTTCTATCCCCAAATCTCTCTTTTTCCTCTCATATCTTGCTTCTCGCCTTTGTTATTCCAGGGTTGTTGCTTTTGACAGTGTTTTTGTGAAGACAAACTGCTGGATAACTCCTTTTGATGGAGAGCACGCATGGATATAGGAATGGGCCCAGACACCATTCCAGGGTTTTCTGGGGTTTGAAAACTGAACCCAGATCCGAATTTTGCAGCCAACCCCCTTTATAGTGGACTAAACCAAAATCCTGGATCTGAATAGCTCTGAAACCCAGACTGGCTGGTGCTTTGCCATCTCTAAGAGGAAGTATTAGATGGAGCTGACCAACGTATTTTATATATATAAAAATGGAGGTCCAGTTGTGAGATTGTTCTTGACACCATGGGCCAGATCCACAGCGTGGATAAATTAGGGTAGCTTTATTGACGTTGCTGGAGCTATGCTTATTTGCACCAGCAGAGGATCTGGCCCCATTCCTTTGTGAATGGACAATCTATTTGGATTTGGTAAAAACATTTTCGGTCTCCGCACCCCTTCCATGTCTTTGTCTCCCCCTTTCCAAAGATGATTGCCATTCCTTCTCATCTTTTCCCACCCGCAGACTGACGCGCAGGCAGCCTTGACATATATCATCCAGTTGCCCTGAACCAGCCGTCTCTGGCCCAGTGGTCGGGTGAAATGAACTGAATTAAAAAGCTTCAAAATGGCTTTTAAAGACCCTATTTATTGTTTGGAAGAAAATGATAGAGTGTGTTTCATCAGCAATTGCCTTCCTTTAAACTGTCATCTTTCATCTTTTATGTCCCCTTCTTTCCCACTCTCTCACTGCATGCCTCATCTTGCCAATCATTAGATAATACAACTCGGGCTTCTCTGCCACTCTCCCTAATTACTGGCCTTTGTCTCTTTCAATTAGGTTCTGGTTCTTTGGTTCACTCTCATTCCATCCAGTTTCTGTGTAACTGATGACCTCCTTTAACCCCAATTCCATCTAAACCCTAATAAAAAACAATCAGAAGGTTACACAGCCCATTTGGTTGTCTTCAAGTCATAATTTATGTTTCATTCATGTTTCATTCATGGGGAACGGTTCCGCACTGGCTCTCCGTTCATAGAAGCTAATGCCAGTGCCTCAGTTTGCAATTGTTCTGCCGTTGCTTGCCTGTGTTCAGCCCTAAATGCTAAGCCTGCATTCAAGAGCCAGTCCCTCTTTGCCACAGACTTTTTAGGCTCACGTGACACCAGGTCAAGATTTTGTCATGTTAACACACACTGCATTCTGGGTGTGAGTGTTGGTGTTTTGATTTATTTGCTCAGAAGTCATTGGGCTCATTGTGGAGGAAACTTGGTGAAATTCTCCGGCCTTTAGTTAATGTATTGATAGAAAAAAATTAAACATCCAAGTGCTTTGTGAATACACCAGATGTTGTATGGGGCCAAATCCTGACAAAGTCTCACTTCCGAGGGGACTGTAAGGGGGCCTATGCAAGAAACATAGTGAGCCCAATTGTTATCTCGCTAACCTTGAGGTTAACCTTTGAAGGAAAGTACTAATATTTGTGGAACGAACGAAGAGGATGGCTGTCGCTGTGAGGACAGAGCATCTGCGAGATGTTCTTAGCATTCACTGGCCACTTTGCATCTTCATGCTCCACAGAACCCTGTATTACCAATGAGGGATCTGTAAAACAGTCAAAGATATGAGGCATTGCTAACGCACCAAAACCTTTAGCTTCCATTATGAGTTAGATTGACAGCTCTGGAGATCAAAGTCCTTTATGTAATCCACGGAACAGGTCCCACCAAATGCAGACAGCAGCCACACATTTGCCCTGTATATTGCACTACCAGGTTACTTCAAACATGATATAAAGGGGCTTGTTTTAGGACAGAGGAGACACTTGCTTTTCCATGCCTGGGTAGCCATTGGCTTCTCTTCTGAGACTGTCTGCATCAATGGACCCAGACTAACTTCATTTGTCTAGGTAACTCACTGGCTGTAACGTCGTTAGAACTTTTTCTCACTACCAAGCCAGGGTGGGCTTTGAATCAATGTCCTGGAGGGCCAAAACTAGGTATTCCGTAACCCCAAAATCATCCAAGTCCCAGGCCTGATCTGTCATTCTTAAATGTTGCCACACAACGGACTTGAAACTGCATCATAAATTAAAACAAGGAGGGAGAGGAAATGCAATTCCCTGGACTGCTAGATGATTGTACAACATGAAAGAGCGCTCTAAATAATTTCCTGCAAGGTCATCTGGTCAATTTATACTGCATTTGTAAGTTGTTGTGTATTTAAAAAATTAATGGAAGATTTAATTATAGCAGCGTTGTCGCTGACCTTTTCAGAAATGACTGCATCGTAAATCTGCAGGCGTTTCAGAACTGTTTTCCAGGTTTCTAATAATTTGCTCGCAAATTAATGACATCCAGCCCCACAATAAAAGCATAACCTCATTTCTGTAACAGAAGGGATTGGGATGGGCTTTGTGGTTCCTTAGCAATGGCTTAACTAAGAGCTCAGTATGAAGGTGCTTGAGAAGATGCTCTTGTGTTAGCTGGGAATCCACACGAAATTTAACTGTTTACTTTGAGGAATGGAAATTAAATCTGTCATGTCTATGGACAGTAAATTATCGTTTTATGGCCCAGAATGGAGAATGCTTGTTAAAGTGTACTTAGTTAGAAAAGTGACTCTGTCTACATGCCATCTGGGCTCTCATATTTATTGCTTCTCAATGACATCCAGATAAAACCTGCTCAGATGGGAAATCTAAAGATGGCTTTTCATATTGACTTTCCAAAGTAGGATCTTGAAAACCAAGCTCTCGTCTTTCATCTTCTTCCAATACAGCTAGCAATTAAGGCCCTGTGGTTACATCCTGATTGGCAACTGAGGATGTGTGAGACAGACTTAAGAGTTCACCTCGTTCTGCTTTATCTGTATTGCAGATAGTAATGTTTAGGGAAAAAACAAACAAAAAACCCAACTCCCTAATTTAGTGAGTAAAGTAACCAGATAAGAGACAGACACACATGGAGACACACATGGAGCTGTTATGTTGAATGGAAAAGTGCATGTAACTTAGAGTACAAACCTCCCAGACAGAAAAATAAACTCCCAGCTACATGTCTCTTCATATCCCTTTCTCGGGCCTTGCTTTATTTCCAAAAATACAGACTCATAACCAGAACAAATCAACTCCAACTACTGGGGCCTTTCCAGTGTCAGCCAACTGGGAGAGGAGAGGAAGTGTCCTTTCCCTAATGATAACCTCCCATACTCCTGTTACTGCCCTCCTTTTATAACCCCATCCAGATCAGCCACATGATAGACAAGTAGCTGCTAACCCCTTACATACCAGAGCACCTTTAAACCTCGTCCCAGTGCCGGGGTTGCTTTCCTGACCATAACCACACTTTAAAATAAATGCCTAGGCTTTCTCAGCCCTGGTTGAGATATTTTTTTGAACCCCCTACAGAACCATGTGTTCTAAAGGACCTAGTATGGGCAGTCACCCACTGCATCCCCTGCCAGGACATGGACTGTTCCCCACAATGTTTTCTTGAGCCAAGTTTCACATGTCCCACAAGGATGCGGCTTTCCCCACTTCCCTTGGGAATGTATTCTTTTGATAGTCTTCTACAATTCCTTTTCCTTCATTACATTTGATTACTCTTAAAGAAGTTCATGCTGTCTATCTTCAAATGAATCACAGGGCTGGAAGGGACTTCAAGAGGTCATCTAGTCCATCACCCCATGCTGAGGCAGGGCCAAGTGTACCTAGAAGTGGAGCCTTCCCCATGTCGATGGGGTTTGTACATCAGAAAAGGGCTATAAGCATCTTGGTGGGACATATTATTGGTGAATGCATTTCCAATGCGCAGATACAACAGCTTTGCTTGCCTGCTTGCAGCTTTTAACACCAAAGGCTGGATCATGATAGTTTCTCAGCATTAAGAAGCTTTTGATTAAAAAAAACAAAGCACTTCTTATAAGAATCAGGTGACCCAGAAACATCTCAGCCGCACAGAGGAGAACATCCCTTACAGTTCATATTGCTCTAATTACATTTAGTGTCGTATTGTTTCCATCTAAATTAGAGCAATTACAGACAAAGATCTTCTTTGAAATCATTTAATTAAAGAGTAGCTAATGCTTTGTGCTTTTGGAATGCTAATACGCTCCCTTCCTCTTAGGAAACCTTGGTTTTTTCCCCATAAATTATCATTACCATGCAAGCATTTCGATGTTTTTCTTTTTGTTCAAAAAGCAAGTGGCTCTGGTGAGTTTTGTTGCTGATGGAAGGTCAAAGTAGCCTTCTGCTTTCCCCGCTGTGCAGTCCACTAATGTTAGTGCAGAGGGAGACCCCAGAGGCTCATCTTGAGACAGCGACAGTGCTGGCCAGTCACTCTTCCTTAGTTTCTCTTGCCGTGTTGTCTGCTGGGTTCTAGTAAATGTTTCTTTCTCTGTTGATGATGCTGTAGCGTTCCTGTCCACCCGCCTCCCTCTTTTAGTGCCAGTCTCCATGCAGGTTGTGACCGACAGGCCTGGGATCATCTGGATCCTGCTTCTAATTCATTATTTGGTGGTGCCCCACCCCCCTCGCTCCTTCCTGGCGGGGGTCACCAGGGCAGCTTGGAAGGGAAATTCTAGCCATAGGGCAACCCCCATTTGCATGCGAGATAGTTGGAGATTCCCAAGAAACAACACAAACACACAATATAGTCAACAGCAAAATTGTACTAAACACGATAAATATAACCTAACAGGGTAAAACCCTACTTCCAGATTCAACAGTGTCCACGCTAATACCCAGGAGTTTCCCCAGTCACGTGACCTGATACAGCAAGAGTAAAATGTAACGTCCTGTTGGGACGTGGACTTTGTAGTGGCCCTTGTTGACCTGTGACAACGTGTCTTTTGTAGCAGCAATAAGCAGCTTGGCTGACTGGGTTCAGGACAGCCCCAAAGACTCGCATGTGGGCTAAGATGGTAAGTCTCTCTACGGGTTTATTAGGCCGTAGGTAATACAATCACCAAACCCTTACCCCATGGCTTGAGGACACAGTTCAGGAAATAAGAGGGCTTCCAAAGAGTTCCCCTGGCTATCTGACTAAAAGAGGCTGCACTCACAGTGCCACGAATGACCCTCAGGGTCAAAGATGAACCCAGACTCCTCAGCAACTGCGTAGGGGCTCACAATCGCATACGGAAATCAAGCTGCTTTCTCCTCCCCACTTTCACTGAGGCTAGGTCTACACTTACCTGAAAATTCGCCGGCAGTCGACGGGAGTTACGCAAGCTACACAGAGAAGCTTGCGTAACTCCCGTTGATGTCTTAACTTCCGTTGTGCGTGGCATCTTCACTGTGCCGCGCTGACGGGAAATGCATTCCCAGCGATGCAGCGCTATGCCACTTGAGGGGGTGGTTTTAGTGCATCGATTTCTGGATCGATTGAGCGGGTCTTCACTGACGAATTTGCCGCCATCGGTGTGTACATAGCCTTAGACTCACAACACTGGGCTGCGGAAGTGACCAGGAAGGAATAGGAATGCACAGTTCAAAGGGAAAATGCAGTACATGCACTTGCCCTGCATGTTGAGGTACTGGGTGGAGGGACTTTATATATCCAATGGCACAGTCCCTTGCCAAACTGCCCTGGGGGTTGTGGTGCTCCTTGCTTCCTGTAATAGGGGTCTTTGTCTCTGTCTGGCCCTTCACCATTCATTCCACTAATCCTATGTCCTGCACCGCTCCCTACATTAGCAGTTCCACAGTGCTCTAAACTCGCATAGTACTTTGCAGGCAGAGGAGAGGCAAAGCCATGAGCACTTAGGAGTTCACAATCTAGATTAAGATCAGGCAGAGCAAGGCGGGGTGACAAATACTGGCGAGATTAGGCTGGGGGTTACAGCCATAAGGTTACAGCGCTGTGTAGGTTAGTAATGCTTGTGTCTAGAGGATTGCACTCTTTTCATCTTTGCTTTCCTTTCTTCCCCTCTCGCTGCAAGACTAGCATAACATCTTGCAATTCCTTTTCGTCATCGTTGCTTTTGTATATAAAAGAATATAAAAATCTCCCAATCTCAGAAGTAGCCTGGTTGAATTTTAGGGTGGCGAAAGGTGTGATGTGTTGGAAAACTACCTCCCTCTCCTTCTGACAAACTCTCTAGCTAAGGTGATACGGTGACATCTGCATCTAGATGAACCTTGGAAGTGATGTAGATTGAACAAAGGCTGCCGCTTTGTTTACGGCTTTTAAAGCGGTCAAGTGATATCCGTGCCCCCATCTTCCTGCACCATGCACCTCTTTGGAAACCTGGCTACAGCTGATTGAAAAAGCCGCCTCTTACGGAGAAAATAACCACTGGCGTGAGGAATAAGAAGTAGTTGCTTGATTGAAAAGCGGGTTCCCTGCAGCTAGCTGAATGATTCCAGATGAATGGAGCTTTTTGTGTGGATACCTGATGTTATTTATTAATTAAAGGCGGTTTTGTTGTGAGTTGTTTCTTTGTAAAAGATGTGAGCTTCTGCCAAGTAAAATCTCTTCGTGTTTATCATGCTGGAGTGCAGCATGAAATCTTTAGCATCGAGGTGTTTGCCGTCACTTTGGCCCTGATGTTGCAAACACTTAGGCAAGTGCATGATTTTATGGGCATGAGGAGGGATGGCTGCATGGTTAAGGTACTGTGCTGGTCTTCAAGAAGCCAGGGTTCAAATCCCAGCCTGGGTACAGATGTCTGGGATAGCCTTGGGCAAGACACTTAAGCTGGGATTTAATTCTCATTGGCCTTCTTGACAATCCCGGCCCTCATGTCTCCATACCTTAGTTTCCAGTTGTATGCTGCATCCTAGTGTCTGTCTGGTCTATTTAGAATGCGAGCTCTTTGGCTTCTACTACTTGCCTGGGCCTAGGCAGTACCTAGCATAATCAGACCCTGAGGTTGGTTGGGGCCTCTAGCAACAAGTCCACTAGCCCAGGGGCACGTCATGAAAGGAAGAACTCAAAAGAATCGCAGAAAGAAGGACGTTCCTGCCCTGCCGTGGAAAACGAAAACAAGATGACATGACCTCGCTCCAGAAAACTGGAACTAACTAGGAGGTGTTTACCAAGCATGACTGCCAGATGCTGGAACTGGACGACAGGGGATGGATCCTTTGATGATTGCCCTGTTCTGTTCATTCCTTTTGAAGCATCTGGCACTGGCCACTGTGGGAAGACAGGATACTGGGCTAGATGGACCATTGGTCTGACCCAGCATGGCCATTTTTATATCCTAAGCACACCCACCGCCATCATTTTAGTCACTGTTTTCGTGTCATTGGTCACTGCATAACCATTTCTTGGTTTTTTTACATTTGAGTTTTCTCTCCTTTTTGTACAATCAGAATATTTAACACAAGTGAGAACGCGTCGACTGAGAGAGGACCCAATCCTGTAAACACACATATCACATTGTTCGCCTGAGTGATTCCACTGGCTTTAACGACGCTTACTCGTTATTGTCAATATTTGCATGACAGGAATGTCTAAAAGCCACAGCTAACATCAGGACTCCATCGTGCTAGGTGCTGTACAACCATACAGGAGGAGCTGGAGAGCTGGCTTTCTAGTAAGACAGGATACACAAAGGGACAGAAAACAGGATATGAAGTACAAGGAGATGTTTGGAAACTGAGGCCCAGGAAGGTTAAGGCTCAGGGTTTTTTGCCCCCTGTAACAAGTTCTGTGTTGGTTTCCATCCTTGTGTTCACTGGGGATTCTTTTGTATGGTGGTGCTGTATTTCCATGACTGATTGTGCGTGTGTGTGTGCCTTTCTCTCTTTTCCAATGCTCAGAATTTTTGGCCACTTCAGTCTCCGCTCGGAATGGCAGCTGGTGAAAGTGGACTACAAATCCATCTTCAGCAGGAGGTGCAACAAAGAGGACTACCAGACCTGGCACCTGCACAACCAGGTACTCTCGACTCCCTGGGGAGTCTTTTCTAGGGCACAACGCTACCTTTCAAGCCTGGAGTGTCCGTGGGTAGAAGCCTGCCATGCTCTGTTCCCCAGGGAGGGAAGGATCTAGCCTCCCGTCAAGTCAGTGAGGTGGTTCTGACTTATAGATATCACATCTTTTAAATAGTTCCTCCTGCTGCTTTTCCAGAATGGCAATCAATCTCAGTTAGACACAACTTGTGCTTTGGACTACATGGAAGCCATAATAAAACTCACTGGGCCACATCCTCATTTGTCCTGAGGTCCCTTTCTACCACTCTGACAGTGTAATAGGGGCCTGTAATGTAATGAACTCCGATGTTAAGGCTCCTTTACGCTGCCAGAGAAGTATAAAGAGGCCTTAGAGTAAATGGGAATCTGGCCCAGTTGGACAAACTAACCTAAAATTATTGGATCAGTCACTAGGGAGATGCGAATAGGGGAATTCTATCAGCTGATAGTCTTGAACCCAGGAAAAAGTGTAAAGAACTCCTGCTCCATGTCAGTGTACTTTTAAACATATAATAGTGTATAAAAGTCCAATTCCACTAGCATGTGCTGTCCCCTCATTGCTGATTTAAGGTGAAGCATGGTCTTGGGTTAAATTGTAAGAGACCTGGAGTCTATTTCTGGGTCTACCACCAACTCAGGCAAGTCATTTCCCTTCTCTGTGATTCAGGTTCCCCATCTATAAAATGGATATAAAAGTATCTACCTATCTCACGAGAGTTTGAAAAACTCTTGGGAGATCTTTAATGGAAGAGGACAGAGAAGACCAAATTATTATTTTATTATATGTATATAAGCTTTCTCTTCTGTAATATTCCGTCTTATTATCACACTGGGCTTATTTAGGGCCTGGGGAAGCCACTGGGAGTTTATATAGTCTGTGCCTCTGGGAGTTGTTTGTAGGGTCGGAGCCCTTGGCAAGACTACCACACTGTGATGTCAGTGTCCTTTCCATGGTGCTGAAGTGACACTGCAAACACTGAGACTGTGTGTGCACTGAATGAAATTAGCAAGGGAAGATGGATTAGAAATGAGCGTCACAGAACCTGGAATATACCGGGGGGACTAGAGCCAGAACACAGAACAAATAAAACTCATGTCAAATGAAGAAAGGAGAAAGCATCAGGGAATCTCTCTGGGCCAGCTACTTGTTGGACCCCTTTTAGTCCCTCTCAGGTGCCCCTCGGATTTCGCTACCTTCACCGCACCACTCTTAGACTGAATCTCTGAGCTCCCCCTCTCCTCCTGCCTCTTGTCAGCCATTGTAACATGACAGGGCCCATTGTGATTGGCACTTGAAGGCCCTTTTCCTCCAGGTTCCCGTGACAGCAGCTGATTAAAGCGTCTCAACCCCAGCCACTTCAAAACAAAGCATTCTGTATTCACCCAACACTACATAACGTGCAGAGCAGAGGGAGACACCAAACAAAAAAAGTCTATATGCGTGGGTCTTACCAACATTGCAATCTTCCCTTGCAAATTCTTGTAAGTTCCATTCAGCCTAGTTATCTCCAGCTCTGGCTTGGGCCAGATGGCCGGTTTGCTGCAGTTTCTGTGTCTTTCTACCACAGCCTCATCTCCAGCCACTGCTGAAAACCCGCTCAAACCCCAATGGAGCCAGGCAAGGGCATTCCCCAATGAATAGCTACCCCCATGGTGCTCTTACGGAGCCTTATCTCTGTCATCATTTCATTTCCTGTTTGCTTCCCCTCCCCCCCCCCAACAGTCCGGCAGGATAATATCAAACTAGTAAAACTGGGTATTTATAAAAAGCAATGCATATAACTGCCTCATTTGCCACCCCATGGGACCATCGATAATAATGAGAAAGATACGGACTTTAATTGTTCGTTTCGATTTGATTTGGTTTGGTTTGGTTTTTTTTGGTGCCCAAACAAGTCGTTTCAACCTAAGAGAAAATCCGATATTCACCTAAACGATGTGTGTCCGGTCCAACTTGCCTTTTGGATTAGGCACTCCTGTAGGGCTTTAGAAAACCTCTGCATTACGCCTCCCCCCCACCCACCTGTGGTGCTTGAAGAAAATGACAGCGTGCTATAAGGCAGTGAGGGATAGTGGGAAGAGGAGGAGGAGTCAGGACTCCTGGGTTCTCCTCTGAGCTTTGTCACTGACTCTCTATTTGACTTTTGACGATTCATTCACGGAAGCATGACATTTGCCATATGCCAAACAGAAATAATCGTTCTGTTTCAATCACAAATAAGGGACAAGGGGGCAGAGGGTGGGAGAGTTTAATGAATTGGTGTACGGGGAGGTTTTTGAAGGTGTAGATGGGAATTAAGCATTAACTCCTCTTGACTTTAAAAGAGCACTTAACTGCCCTTCGTGCCTTTGGGAATCATCTCCCCCAATGCTTTGATATTCTGCTGTATATAGTAGTGGTGGTTGGGCGAAGAATAGAAATCCTGCATTTTTTTCTTTTCTTTCTAATCCGTGATGGTTCCGCTGCCAAAGGGTGAGCCTTGTGTCATGGGAGAGAGGAAGATCTATAAGAAACGTAAGCCTGGAGCCCAGTGCGCCCTGGGTAGAGACTACTCCAGAACTGTGGTATCAGAGCCCTGCGTCTGTGCTCAGTGGGACTTCGAGTGGTAAGTATACTGGCCCATCATAACTAGTGTTACTAGGGCTGCTCTTGCTGGTTCAGTGTCTGTGCTGAACCAGATGTGGATAGAATTCCAAGGGTGGGGTGTAAAGTGCTAAGGGACTTTTTTTGCAGATCATTCTAACAAAGGATTGCAAGAATTGGACCCGCCAGGGAGATTTTCTCCTCCAATGATGCCCCATCCCTCTTCCAGGGGGACCCCTATAGGGAAAGAATTTCAGTCTCCCTTGACATTTGTAATCACTTGAGGCCCCATCGTGCAAAACAGGGCAATGATTTTTATTTTTATTTTAGCCTGGTTATTGCTTTTCAGCAAGCCTTTATTAAGACATCTCACCAGCAAAAAGACAAATCAGCTTCTTTCACGTCCCCATGCAGTGTGGGCCTGTCAAAAGTCACAGGCTGCTTTGCATAAATATTGATGTTTCGAGTTAGTGGCATCGTGCATTCCAAACTGCTTTGAGGTTTTTTTAAAAACCCTGATGTTGCCCCAAAATTTTGGAAATGTAGCACTGGCTGGGACTTCTGCAGGGGGAATGCTAAGGAGTGACTAACAAACAGATGATTCTCAAAAGGTTTGGGGTGTGACCCATCCGTGCTTAGGGTAGCCACCTGAAAACGCCAAGGTCAGGGCAGGCTGTAGATGGAGAGCAGATTCTCCCAACTCTGGTGGGTGACACTGAAGTCAGGCTTCCCAACCAGCCACAAACAGTGCTTCTGATTCCCCACACTGGTTATCAAGAAGCCAAAATAAAAATATACACACAGCCCCCTTTACTGCATTTCAGTCTCTGGCTCCCAATCAGCCACTAGGTCCAATAAAGAAACCAGTTATTTAAAACTCTGTGCTCTTTACCAATAAGGTTTCTCCTGACCTCGAAGGGTCAGCCACAGTACCAGATCAATATAAGCTTGGATCTTACCCAAAGTACCACGCTGCCAGCCAATCCTTTAGCAACTAAAACTAAAGGTATATTATAAAAAGAAAGGAACAAACTATAAGAGGAATGTTAAAGGATTAAAGCAATCAGATACATACAAATGATTTGAAAGTCCATATATATCAGGTTTCTAAAAGAATTGTGGAGTTTGCAGGCTTGTATAATTCCTCTGGTGTACATCCACTACCTGGATGGGTCTCGGTCCTTTGTTTCACAGTTTCAGTAGATGAGTTGATCCAGAGGTAGGTAAAGACTGAAAGACAGACTAAAGATAAAATGGATCCCAGGCCTCTCTCTTTCGTGTCCTCTGGCTTTTTTCTATGCTGCTTGTGGAATTTTGCAGGAACCAAAATTGAGTCTAGAGTCACATGATAAATCCTGGTGACTCATCAGGTATATCCCTGGCTTCTCCCCCTGGCCTCTTGTATCTGTGAATCTCTTAATGGGCCATTAAGCAGGCTTTTGGTCTGCAGCCATCCTGTCTGGGGTGTGACCCAGACAGCACAATTTGAAATACAGATACATCAAACATACCCATAACTTCCATTACACACATAACACATGAACATAAACATCCTCATCTTACTTAGCACATTACAGCCTTTCTAACAGTACCTGACATGGCATAGCTCACATGAATTACTAGGATTTTGACACACTGATATCAAACAATATAATAAATGCCCAACCCCCCAATCCAGCCAGTGTGACACTGCCAACGTGAGATTGGTGTAGAAGGGAGTAATCAGAGCTCCTGAATACACTTCAAGGACCCCCTTATCTAGCCAGCATGACAGGGGGTACACAAGGTTTTGGGGAGTATGCTCACACACCCAGCACTTCACAAATGCACTTCTTGGTCAGCTCAGCTGGATTGGGAATTCCACAAGAAGTGTTTGTCCCTGAGGAGATGTTGTCATTAGGCAGGACCAAATCCTCAGCTGGTGTAAGCCATCCTAGTTTCATTGATGACGTCTTTGGCTGGATTCCATTCAGGTCTCGTGCGGGACATCATGGCGCTACGCCAGTATACGCTAGCTGAGATTCTGAGCCACAGTGCCTTCCCTGGTACAGCCTTGTCTGGGACCTAGACATGCAGAGGTGCAACAGACATGAGAAATAATACGAAGAAAGGTAGCTTATCGGCGGTGGTTGGTCTGAGCCAACGTCCCGGGACATCAAGTAGATTTTTTTCATTTTCGCTGAATGACTTGTTCACTTATTCCTAATGCAGCAGTGAAATCTGAGACTATCAGATTCACCCAGAAGATGTGACACACTGGATGTAATTCTCACCCTTAACAAGAAAAGCGAACGTTGACAATAAGCACCGGACCTTCCTGCACCATTTACCCATGCCACCTCATTTGCTTCCTCCACTACGCTTAGCCGAGCACTGATCTCCAAAGATGCTTTTGTGTTTGTTGCTGCTTTGAAGTTCTCCTGCTTTCTCATTCAGTTCAACCTGGTGTTTATTTTAAGGCTTAAGTGCAAAGCCACTCCAGCTTAATTGGCCTTAAAGTGCAGTTCTGCCTTGGAAAGTGACTGTAAAAATGGCACCTTCTTACTCAATAGACCTGCTCCCTGTGTCATTTCCACCTACCTTACACGCTAACATAAGATTTCACTGCCTTATTCTCCTGTTAGCCCTGCAGCACCAACACAACTATAGGGGCGCTGGATTCTATTCCAGCTTGTACACCATCAACAGAATCGTTAACTGGGTTCTGACTGCTGAATCTTCATTGATAGTGATGCACGGGCCAGAAGAAAGCAGCTTGCCATTCAGATCTTATGCTGAGTTTGCAGGGCTGATAGTTAAAGGGAGGGGAGGGAAAGCAGCAAAGAGTTTCAACAGTGACTGGTGATTTTCGGGCACCTCCATTTTTGAGATATTTTGAAGGGGCCTGGCTTTCATAGGATGGCATTCAGCGCTTTCTGAAAGATATGGCCCTTTAAGACATCTTATATTGGGCACCCAAAATCACCAGTCAGTTTTGGAAATCTTGGTCAACCCATAAGCTGAAGAGAGCTGATCTGGGAGTCCCTGAGGGGCAAGACACATGGAACTTTCCTTTGTCATTATCGCTTAGTCAGTAGTCAGGCCAGGATGACAATTTATAGATTACAGCGCATGGGTTCGCTAGCCCTATGTGAAGGGTGTGGGGAAATACAATGAGGATATAGCTGTGGCTACACACACTTGCACACACACACACACACATAGACACAATCATTTTAAAAATCAAACTCTTGCCTTTGTGCAGAAACAATGGAAGAGTTATTAAAACGCTTGCTGGTTTTTTTCCCCTCCCCTTCCCGTCAAGAAAGCGAAGACAGAGAAGCAGCTGGACTTGATTATTTCCTTAACTTATGCAAACCCTGGGGCTTGCAAAAGGGAAGGTGGGCAGCATGTTAGCTTTTAATATACATTTACCAGAAGTTAATGAACAAGCCCACAGCCTTTGGGGCATACAGCAATGTTGTCTTTAATTATATACAATATTTATGCAGCTCTTTTCTTCTTTTGGGCAAAGTACAGCTCCTCCTGAATATTTTTAATTACCAACTCACTGCCAGGCATTCTTTACCTGCTGGGCTGACCCACTGAGTATGATTAAATGGAAGGTTGAGACAAAGTGCATGAGGGAATTTCCGTACCGTCTTCAGTGGCTGGGAAATTTCTGTCCTCCTAAGACTACTGGCAACAGTGATGGTTGCACAATGAATTCGTCTCACTAAAAGCCTTCTCTGAAGTTTTCCATTGGCCGTTCAAACTCCAGCATGCTCACGGATAAAACCAAGAGCATCATAGGGCATGTGGAGCTTTCGTGACGCGGGATCCTGTGAGATCTGTGGTTCCCGCGGGATTGGCGTTCATTGGCTTGTTGTGAGATGAACTTCAAGGATCATTTTTTTATTTTTCCCCTTGATCTAAAAATCCCCACTACTAGCTCCAGCCAGCCAAAGAGGGGGCCCCAGAGGATCTGATTCCAAGCCCACTGAAGCTAATGGAAAGACTCCCATTGACTTCATTGCACTTCTGATCAGTCCTGTGACTTCATCACTGGGAGGATACCTGCGTGTGAGCTGGGTGTGTTTCCATCCCCTGAAGGTTCTGAGGGGCGAATAAGGGACCTGGATTCCTCTCCTCCTTCATAACAGTATGGGTATATCTGAGTTGAAGCAGGACACATGGCTCTCAGCCTGGGTAGACAGCTAGCACGCTAAAAATAGCGGTGTGGACGTTGTGGCTCTTAAGTTAGTCACCAGCGTTCAAGCTCGCCCAGCCCCGTGGGTCTTGAACTCAGGTGGCATGATTCCAGCGGCAGGGCAGATATTCCTTATGTTGTGTAACCATCAGACTACTAGGGCAGCTCCACTGCTTGTTTTAAGCACTGTTTTGGACAGGCGTCAATCAGATCCTTGTTTGCTCGCCTAGCTCTGTCATTGTTCAGTCATGCAGTTAATCTTTATTCCACCGCTAATCATTCAAGACTGGCTCCTCGCACTTTGTGTTTTGTGAGATGCTTCTCTGCAGTGAATGTGGCAAGATCCTGGAAAGCGGTTTGGGGATTTCCTGGAACCAAACGAAATGCATAAACTTAAAACGCAACAGGCTTTGTTAAAAAGAAGCTAGAACAGACTCAGATTTTTCTGTCTTTCTCTCCTCTCTTGACACCAAATGAAATGAAAATCTTCCCAAGTTCTGCAAAGTTTGGTGTTCTACCATCACCATGATGCCCAGAGCTTCGTGGGGCTGCATTCTTCCCCATTCTGTAGCAGAGCCCATCAATTCGGTCTCCCAGGCATCCAGGTTCAGTGTTTCATGCTGCTTGGCATAGTATTAACCTCCCTAATTTGAGCACTCTCTGGGGTCCCAGTTCAGCAAAGCACAGAAGAATGTACTTAACTTTTATCATGTGGTTAAATCCGTTCTGATATACTCAATGCTCAACAAAGTCAATGGGGCTTAAGCCTGTGCCTTGCTGAATTTGGACTGACTTTGCTTCAAGTTAAGCACATATTTAAGAGTTTTGCCAAACCAGTTACTCTAGTTTTACTTTGCCCTGAGTCAAGACTCCTTATGAGATCCCTGGGAGTTTTGGTTGATAGAGGACACAGTGAAATCTGAGCAAGGACTCCAGGCTTTGGATGGACTAGAAGGCAGGATGAGTAGAAAGAACAGCCCTTCTCCTGTCCCCCAATAAGTAGCACAACTTGCCAAAAACCCTGCATTTTCTCTTCCACTAAAGTTCTCATCATTAAAAATAAATCTTGTTTTTGTCGGGAAAAAGAAGTTTGCTCAACTTTCCCAGCCAGCTCTAGTAAATAGGTGATTCCCAGAATCTTAGAAATGTAGGGCTGGAAGGGACCTCAAGTGGTCATCTAGTCCACTGGTTCTCAACAGACGCCTGTACCCTTTTCAAATTTGTCTTGCATGCCCCATGTTTCACCTCACTTAAAAACGACTTCCTTACAAAATCAGACATAGAAATAGAAAAGTGTCACAGCGCACTGTTACTGAAAAATTGCTCATTTTCTCATTTTGTCTGTATGAAATGTTAGTTTGGTACTGACTTCGTTAGTGCATTTTATGTAGCCTGTTGTAAAAGAAGGCAAATATCTAGATGAGTTGATGACCCCTCTGAAAGACCTCTGCGTACCCCTGGTTGAGAACCACTGATCTAGTCCATCCTGCTGCACCAAGGCATGATTAAATACCATCTGGACCATCCCTGACAAGTGTTTGTCTGACCTGTTCTTAAAACACACCAATATTGGGGATTCCACAACCTTTTAGGTAACCCGCTCCAGTGCTTAATTATTGTGATCTGATGCTTCCTCATTACCTTTCTGTTTCCATAGTGACTATGGCTATGAAAGGTACAGTAACAACCAGTGCATCCCAGCTTTCTGGTTCAACCCGTCCTCCCTGTCAAAAGACTGCAGCCTCGGCCAGAGTTATATGAACAGCACTGGGTAAGTCAGTCTAGCTGGCTCTCTGTTTTCGGTGACCTTGTGGTATTTACGGTAAATCTGTACCATTAGTGTTATCTCTACCCTGCCTGGCAGTTTTCCAGCCTTATTTGTGAGTTGCTTTTTGCCACCTTGTCTCTATGGATCTGTGCCGCATTCCTCAGACACTGAGGGAAGTACATTAACATAAGTGACATGCAGATATTGCGTTGCCATCAAGTGATGTATGATCCTGGGAGCCCACACTTCATGCCATCACTGCTGCAAAATTAAAATACGAATCGAAATATCCATCTGAGAAGCTGCTGAACATTTAAAAGGGCCCGTTCAGGATGTTTTCCATGATTTTTCATGTCGTTTGTTTCTCTCTTACTGTTCTTATTTGTGACAACGCCTGAGGAAGCTTGAATTTATGCTAGGTACCCTTAGCCCATTATTCCCTCTTCACTCTGGGTATGCAGTGGTTTGTTATTGTAGGGTTCCCAACGCACTGCGTCTGCACATGCTGGTTTGCAATTGTAACACTCCTCATGTTCTTAGGCTGTATTCGCCTTGAGGGCTGATGAAGGGTTGCTCATGAGTACCAGGCTCTGCCCACTGGTTTATTTTGATAGGGTTGCTCCAGAACGTTGCAGATGCTGGTTTGTTTTGGTAGGGTTGCTCTGGGATGCTGGGCTGCAGATGCTGGTTTGGTTCTGTAGGATTCCTCTGAAATATTTGGCTGCAGACACTGGTTTGTCATTTCAACATTCCTTGCGTGCCTCAGAAAACATTTACATGGACGGTTGGCTCATGAGTGCCAGGCCCTCCTTGCCAGTTTGTTAAAGCAGAGTTGCTCACAAACGCTGTCTGTTTACTGAAGGGTTGTTAATGAAATTTGGGCTACTGTCCGTCCGTGTTCATAGTTCTCAGGAAACCATTTCATGGTGCAAGATTCCCATTCAGGCAGGGACGCTGCAGCGTCAGGCTGCCATGGAGCGGGGAGTAACCGTGCGTGTCCAGCTCACCTTCGCTGGTTCTTCAAGGCAATCGCTGGGAGGGTTCATCTCCCAGCACAAAGTAACACATTGCCAAGTGTCCTCACAGTCAGCTAATCTCTTGGCTTCTGAATGGAGCCAAGAGAAACTTGCTCCTCGAATCATTTAAACCAGAACTGGACAAAAGCTCTGCCAAATCATCCAGGGTGCCTTGGAGCAGAATAGGAGCAGACACAGTGTAACAAAAGCACAATGAAATGCCATAACGCAGGAGACAGGGAGATGGAACAGGGAGCTGAATTAGGATTCAGTGGTATATAGAGATTCAGCTCAACAATGCACATCTGTTCTCGCCGATGGAGTCGGGGTCCCTGGAGAAGGCAGGAGTGTGATTTGTTTAGCTTCTGCAGTTTAATAAAGTCTTTGATTTCTTTGATTTTCTTCTCGCTGAGGGGAGCAGTGGCAGGAGCGTGTGGGTTGCCAGCCTGGGGCGGGCTCTTTGAAATATGCACATTACCTGCTCTCCTGAGCCCAACCCGAATTGTCCGTGTTCCCCAGGTATCGGAGAATCGTGTCTAACAATTGCACGGACGGGCTCCGGGAGAAATACGCCGCCAAAGTAGAGCAGTGTCCCGGCAAAGCCCCGCGCGGGCTGCACGTCCTCACCGCCGATGGCAAGCTGGTTGCGCAGCAAGGGCACAACGCCACCTTCATCATCCTCATGGAAGAGGTAGGTCTCTGGGCTTGCCGGGATTGCCCCCTTTCTTTCATTCACAGGCTTTGTTGGAGAAGGGCAATTTGGGTGGTCAAGGCTGCAGCTTTTCAAGGAAGGTGGGTGGAATGACAAATGGCCTTCTGCATGGCAAAGCACTGCTCTTTGTACCTGAAAAGGTGTCTGCTGGCTGTCTGAGCTCAAGCCTGTAGAAAGGACATGCCAGGATCGGGCATGGGCATAGGGGAAGATTTTCAGATACACACAAAGCCAAAATGCCAGATGCCAAAATCTTTTCAATGGAAGTTGGGCTTCTTACTTCTGTACGGCTCTTTGAAAATCCAGCCTTTGTCTGTTTCAGACGGGCACAGAAATCCAGCTGAGACCATCCTCCTCCATCTGAAACAATTGCCCAGGGGGTTCTGAGATTAGTACAGATGGCACCAGACAACACTGTTGTCTCTCATGGTCAGGAGGAAGTCCCAGGTCAGAGTGATGCTGGTAATCCCTTCCTAGGCCCTGAATAAGAAAGAGTGCTCTTGCTTCACTGCTGTTCCCCTCGGATGCTATAGAGGGTGATGATGACGATGTATTTGTATTGCGGGAGCACCTAGGAGCCTTCATCATGGAGCATTGTGCTAGGTGCTGTACAAGAGACCAATGGAAAATGCTGGCTTAGGTCATGCTCCACAGTTCTGCAGCCAGTGGTGTATTCTGTGGCAAAACCCACATCCACTGGATGATGGTGTTTCCTGGGGCCTTGACAGCAGTTACAACAAATCGGCCTTGTGCCTGACGGCCTCCATTTGGGATCCCTGAGAGATAATTGACCCTGTGGCAACAATCCCCATTGTGGTTTCAGCTACCTAGTTCCCTTACTGGCTGTCTCAGCTTAGAGCGCAATGGTTGAATGGAGCACGAGAGACTCAGCTGTTCCCCCCCCCCCGGGGGGCTCCCTTGAGATCCAAGTTGAGGACGCAGTGGAGAAATCCGTGTCTGGGAGGGTTTCACTGCCACTGCTCATGCTGCATTTGTTCCATGGCCAGGTAGAAGGGCCAGCTCACTGCCCTCCTTCCAGGTGCTTTACCCTGCTCAGGCAACTCCACAGGGACAGCTGGGGTTGGGGTTGTGACTAGAGAGAGCTGGGGGCAGGGCCAGTGATCACTGCCCGGTAGCCAATCCCCATCAGAATAATAGCCCTAAGGGGCTGCTTCTTGGGATCAGGGGAGGGCCATGCGTGACTTAGCACCGCTTTCACCTCCCTCAGTCAGACGCACCCAGAGGATTATGCCTGAGCGTTCCAGCTGCCAGAGCAGTCACTGCGGCACCTTGAAGCAACACGTAATTGCCATGAGCCTTTGGCACATGATTTATCAGAATCTCTTGGGAATGACGGACATTTGCTCTGATCCCCCTTACCAGCCTCCCATGGATAATCGGTTGCTGCGGCTTGAGCATAATAACCCTGTCTATTCAGGCCTTCGTCTGGGGGGGCGGTTTGTCCAGAACACTTTCACCACCATGCATTGGGCTGACACAAAGCCTTGATGGGTCACAGATCCGTAACAAGCTCCCAGGATGATTTTTCAAGGGCATGCGTAAGGACGTTAGGCACCCAAATCCCATTGAACTGGGCTTCTTTGAAAATCCCATCTGTGTCCATTTTGGACACTGCCATTTGGTGGATGCCTTTAATAAAACACAATTTCCTTGTTAAAAATCTCCCGTCAGACTTTGAATGTGCACGCAAAGGAAGAAACATGGGAAATGATCAAATGCCTACTCCGTGTCACAGTGACAGGGCAGATCGTGAAGGTGGTATCAGAATTTAAGCATTAATAGTTCATGGTGAAATGATTTGCCCAAAGTCACAAAGCTGGTGCCACTGTCAGATCCGGGACCAGAAGCCATCTATCCTGAATCGCAGTTCAGTGCCTCAGCTATTGTATCCTGCTGTCTTCTAATACCTTTTTCTAACTTGAGGAGGGTTTTTTAAGCATCCACATATTTTTCATTAAAAAAATACAAAGCAATGAAATAGTTCATTGTAACCAGTCTAAGATGACAGTATCTGTTTGCATAGATTCATATTCTTGCCGCTTCTGCACAAAGGGAATTTCTTGTCTACCTGGCTGATTCTTTTATCTCTTTAGATTTGACATGGTATAAAGATTTGTAGACATTATTGAGTGGGAGTTCAGAAAAGAACAGACATAATCTAAGAATTAGGAATCTAGTAGTAATTTATTAGGGAACTCAAGCGGAACAGCTGCATATAAAGAATGATAAACAGACGGGAATCAGGTTGCAGGCAAGGTAGTTGAAGAGTTGTGTCTTTACCAGGCTTCAGGGAGTGAAGGATTGGTGAATAAGCCGATAGGTAGGGTTAAGATGTTAAAAGGGGATTAGACATGATAGCTCCAGTGCCCTGTGATTAAAATGTCATATATTCTTACTAGCGACAGTCAAAATGGAAGATGGATGTTAGGTTAAATGGAAATTTTCATGACAAAAATGCTGTTTATCATCAAGAATTTTTATTTGTTTTTCTTTTTTTAGTAAAATCAAAAAGTTTTCAGTTTTCAACAAAAACAATTGCAGTTTTCAGGGGGAAGGGAATTGCTTTTTTGACACAAACCTGAAACCTTAGAAGAAAGATTTCAAAGAAAACAAAGGAATTTTCATTTTTCTCAGCTCTGATTATTATGTAACTTGATGAAATATAGTTACACCTCCACTTCCCTTTAGTTTTCCTGCCAGAACTTTGTCTTACAGGGCTGTAACAAAAATACTAATGCACGTGTGTGTGTGTGCGTCTCTGTGTTAGTTATGTGCTTGGCTTCATGGTGTTAAAAGTGTGCCAGATCCTTAGATGGAATAATGAGTGTGTAGCTACATTCAAGTTGGTGGACTACACTGGCCAACCGTCTGGTCCAATGGCTCTGTGCTCAATTACCAGTGACTTTCATTTTTCTACATGTGGGTGTCCTGAACATACTAGTATGACTGGCTGGACCTGAGCTCATCCATTAGGAGTTGTGACATGGCGTATGTTTTTCAGAAAGGTAATTTTCCCTAGATTTAAGGTGTATCTTGGACTTTACCCTATAGCGTAGCTGGGAGTTAAGGATCTCCATGCTGGTAATCATACAATGAGCACATGATGGTGGGTTTATATATATATATATAGAGAGAGAGAGCTTTGTTGTACTTGTATTAATTTTGTTCTGAATTAGATTGTGCACTTATGCAATGGAGTAAGAAGGAATAAGAATACACTCCTAGGTGGGCTCCCTGGACCTTGGGTCCAGGCAGGGGCGTGCACAAAGGGGTTCAAGCAGGGGCACGGGCCCTCCCAATTGGTGTGGGCACAGAACTCCTCTGGGGCCGGTGAGGGGAGAGCGAGTTCTCCTGCCCCTGGCTAGGGCGGGAGATGACAGCTCCTCCAGACCCGGGGCCGCGGGGGGGAAGCCAGCTCCACCATCCTTAGGGCTGTGGGGGGAAAGGGCCACATTTTTCTTCCTGTGCACACCCCTGGGTCCGAGCACACACAATAAGAATAGGTACGAGCCTGATTATTGCTTTTCTGCAGAAGATGGAAATGAAGTGAGCCAGCCTTTGGCGCCACCATGCACCAGCTGGGGGCTGCCCCCCTGAGATCAGAACCCTCGCATGGCAGCCCTTGCTCTGAAACTGCAAGATGAGGACAGAGTTGCTCAGCTGCAGGTTTTTATTGCTAACGAACTGCAAAGATGAGAACAAGCCTAAGCAAACATTAGGGCTCTGCACATTTATTTCTAGATGGGAAAATATGTCAATATATAACACATGGGGTGAAATCCTGGCCCATTTGAAGTCAGTGGGAGTTTGGCTATTGATTTCAATGAGGCCAAGGTTTCACCTGTTGTCTGCACCCCTGTGTGCTTCTGACAAAATGCCAGTGTAGCCCTCAGTTTGGAAAACTTTCCCAGATGAGCTCTAATGGGGAAGATCAGTATCTGCTACGGTATCTCAGGTAACACCTTTCTCCGCTGATTCCGCTACACATCAGCTGCCCCCCCTGCTTTCAATTTACAGAGCTGCGAGCGTTACGGCTGGCCATTATCACATTTCCATTTAATTGTTTACAGGACCAAAGCTATATATCTGGAACTCAATGATTTTTATCTGTTTGAAATGCCTCCAATTCATTTCCACTTTAATTTATATTCATAAACTCCGGAGTAGCTGACATTGTATGTGGGGCAAGCGGCCACCTTTCGATATTTCATATACCGGATACACAGCTAAGGAAATGGGGAAAGAGGAGGATTAGTGCTATCGCTCGTTTTGCATTAAAAAAGCCAGGCCAGTAATTGGGTGGAAGGATCATCTGCTACTGTGTAGCTATTAGAAATCTGTTCCCTAATCTCCATATCAAAACCTTCCCTTTGTGTAAAGGGAAGGAGAAAAAAACAAACAAAAAAAACCCAAAAACCCAACCACCAAGCAATGAGGAAAATGAAAATAAAATTGCATGGTACGAGCATGGAACTCCAGAACTGAATCCAAACCAGATCCATTTTATTCAGACCTTATGTTCATTGGCCTCCATATGAAATGAGTCCGTGGGTTCAGTACAGGCCCTCATAGAAAAATCATGCAGCATTTATTGGGCAGGACTGGATTCATAGATTCCAAAGCCAGAAGAAGCCATTATGGTCATCTAGTCTAAACTAGAATCCATTTTGATGCAGTTGAAGGGGAGGAAGGGGATCAGGAACAGTCATCATGGATTCACCAAGGGCAAGTCATGTCTGACCAACCTGATTGGCTTCTATGATGAGATGACTGGCTCTGTGGATGTGGGTAATGTGGTGGATGTGATATGCCTTGACTTTAGCAAAGCTTTTTATATGGTCTCCCACAGTATTCTTGTCAGCAAGTTAAAGAAGAATGTGTTGGATGAATGGACTATAAGGGGGATAGAAAACTGGCTAGATCATCAGGCTCAGAGGGTAGTGTTCAACGGCTCGATATCTAGTTGACAGTCAGTATCAGGCGGAATTTCCCAGGGATCAATCCTGGGGCCCATTTTGTTCAACATCTTCATTAATGATCTGGAGGATGGAGTAGATTGCACCCTCAGGAAGTTAACGGATAACACTAAGCTGGGGGGAGGATCAAGGATCAATGGTCTCAAATTGCAGTGAGGGTGTTCTAGGTTTGATATTAGGAAACACTTTTTCACTAAGAGGGTGGTGAAGCACTGGAATGGGTTACCTATGGAAGTGGTGGAATCTCCATCTTTAGAGGTTTTTAACGCCTGGCTTGAGAAAGCCCTGTCTGGGATGATTTAGTTGGGTTGGTCCTGCTTTGAGCAGGGGGTTGGACTGATACCTCCTGAGATCCCTTCCAACCCTCATCTTCTATTATTCTATGACCTCCTGTATAACACAGGCCAGAACTTCCCAAAATAATTCCTAGAGCAGATCATTTAGACTCCACCCCACTGCGGGGCATCTCAAGCAGGGAATGGTGGAAAGCTTCTGTTCCCTTATGCCACCTGATCTGTGCAGAGAGAGCAGATCAGAGCCGAGAATCTACCCCTAAATCCGGTTGTTATTGTGAGACACTCCCCCTTTTTTACACAGTAAATGCAAAATGGAGGCTTTTAATCACCTGGCCTCTTTGGGGTTTAATCCAGCCCTGTGAGTCTGGTAGCTTTTCCCAGTGAAGTCGCAGGGAGGGGGATGGGTTGGAGAAGCGTTAACCGGGTTTGAGCGGCATGGTGGTTTCCCTCTCCTAATTAGACCAGTGTGTAGTGGTTCTACACTACATTAGCCTTGATCCTGACCCTGCATTTTGTGGCACATGGGAGTTTTGCTGTGGACTTGAGTGGGAGCAGGCTGTTCACAGCAGCTCATGAAAGCAAGTTAGAGATACAATCTGTTTGATTTCCAGAGTGGAGCATTCCAGGGATCTAGTTATGGGCTCAAACACTCTCTTTGACCCATGTCTCCCATCCAAACTGGATGCGACTGGAGTCCTTATCACCTTAAAGAAAGGACTTGGGGTAGTGAGTGCTTGTCCGTACGCAAAGCTACGTCACTTTAACATAAGGGATGGTTTTAAACCGACTGAATTAAATCAGTGAAGAAGGCCATGTGGACACTTTCATTTTGGTTTAAACTAGGCTTGTTTTGGTTGCGCCAATTGGAAACACATTTAAAATAAACCTCTTTGGGTCTGTCTTCACTGCGGTTAACCCGAGTGCTTACCTGGGTCTTAGTCCACACCTCCTTACTATCCACACAGCAAAACCTCCGATCCGGCTTTGGAACTGCTTTCATTTCAGGCTAGCTCACCCAGCTGGGGGAACAGCTTAGAGCCCCGGCTCTGATTTCATGGAACCTGTCCACTTTGCAGTGAGGATGCAGGCAAAATCGCTCGAGTCCTCCAATGCCCTCCCTGCAATTCCCCCCAAAGGGCAGACAAGTTCTCCCACAATTCACGTAGTTGACTGGGAAAGAATCCTCGAGCATCTCAGCACAAAGAGCCCCAGGATATGTCCCTCCCCCCCACCGCCAGACACACACAGAAGAGTGTAGAAACAGTGAGGACTCAGTAACATGGGTAGGGCTTTGGTGTGGCTGCTGTCGCACCAGGGTTAGGCTAACCTGTCTGCTCAGACCCAAGTGCTGATCGCCTGGATTAACTGGTGAATGAAAACATACCCTCTGAGACAAACTAACGGGGGTTTGTAACAGTGCAACTAAATTGGTTTAAAAACTGATTTCAATTAAACCATTGCACCCTCTGCAAGTGGACAAGGCCTAAAGGCGCTGGGATTTCTTGTCTGCTGCTGTTCACTCATTTATACTCTCTCTTCTTCATGTATGCAGGGCAGTCCAACAGCACCCGGAAGGCGCTCCTAGTTAATTCTCCAGCAGAGATGTAATCTGCCATCTACCCAGCTCATCCCATCTCAACTGCCCCCAGTGTAGCCACATATCAAGTGCCCCAGATGCAGCACTGCAGTGGTGTTCTGCCCCCTTGAACTGCTGGATCAGGGGTGGGAGGATAACACCTGCTCACACTTACGAAGGTGCAGATTGTTCTGAGCATTGCTGCTAGATAATAGATCCAAATGGAGCTGGAGCTGGCTCTGGCCATGTCTGGAGGCATAGCAGCATCTGGCAGAGATCATTTGGCAACCTGCAGGGGCTGTGTTCACGCTAATAAAGTGAAGCTGAGCAGCAGGATGGAGTGTAACATCAGTCGCCCTTATCAGCCAAGTTCCTAACTACTGTGTTCTCTGTTGCAGGGCGATCTCCAGAGGACAAACATTCAGCTGGATTTCGGAGATGGTATTGCCATGTCCTATGCTAATTTCAGCCCCATAGAAGATGGCATCAGGCACGTTTATAAGAGCGCTGGGATCTTTCAGGTGACGGCCTACGCGGAAAACAGCCTGGGCTCTGACACTGCTGTCCTCTTCATGCACGTGGTCTGTAAGTAGAAATGGAGGCTAAACCCTAGGAATAAAATCCTGGCCTCAGGGAAACCAGTGGAAAAACTCCCATGAATTTCAGGGAGGCCAGGATTTCACCCTAGATTTATCTCAACCCTGCCTGTATACATGTCTCAGAGCTCATGCACTCCTGACCCTTTAAATAGTGTCCTGTCCTGCAGGGTGAATTTCACTGCATTCCTGTAAAAGAAGATGTTCCTTTCATGCAATCAATGAGGGATTTTAAAGGGTTAGCACTGTATTCAGGGGATAGGAGGACATACTTCAGACAACATGAATCAATCTCTCAAAACATGACTCAAACCTTTCCTTAAGGCTTGAAAAACTTCAGCTAGTTTTAGCTATTGTTTGTGATGTTTATATTTCATTCTCATGTGCTGGTTCACTTTGTGATTCTGGAAAAGACAAAACACCATGAGACTGGCTTATTCAAACTTAGCAGAAAATGCCACAAAGCTCATAAGTGAATCTGGTCTCACCAGTTTCCCTGTCAGTTTCTAGACCTAAGAGATTTTCTGGAGGAGCAATATAAATGCTCAGGAATACACACTGCCTTGTGCGGCTTACTGCTGTTACGAAACAGATCCATCAAAATAAACTGCAAGAAATAATTAAATACTGTTACCAACTCTCGCAATTTTATTGCAAACCTCATGATTAGAGTTCATTGAGCTCATTTTTAGTTGGGGTTGGTCCTGCTTTAAGCAGGGGGTTGGACTAGATGACCTCTTGAAGTCCCTTCCAATCCTAATCTTCTATGATTCTATGATTCCATCAGAATGATTTTTCAACAGGAAATGCAGTTTCCACAAATTCAAAATGTTCCCTGGACAACATTTTTCTATTTTTCCTTTAAGAAAATCAAATGAAATACGTTCCTTCAACATGAACTGAAACATTTCAGTTTGTTGAAGCCAAATGTTTTGGTGGAGTTTAAGTCAGTTCAGCATTAAAGTGCATCAACATAAGATGCCGTGGTGCCTTTGGAATTTGTAGTTTGGGTGCTTTGTGCCTCCCTTCTCTCCTAGGGATTCCTTGGCTGATCTACATCTCCCATGATGCACCTCAGTCTCACTTCATTGAGTCATGTGTTGCATCATGGGATATGTAGTCCAGCCAGAATACCTGGCAATGAGGGAATGAGACAAAATCAATTGAGTGCTGATAGTCTTCCAATGTCTTTTCCCACAATTCCCCCCAAAGTGCAGACAAATTCTCCTATAATTCACACAGTTGCCTGGGAAAGAGTCCTAGAGCATCTCAGCACAAAGAACCATAGGATATGCCCCCATCCCAGATGCACTGGCAAGTGTAGAAAAAGTGAGGATGCTGGAACATTGATAGGGCCTTTTTGTGTACATGCTCACACGTGAGCTAGACTAACCTAAGTGCACAGTGCGAAGTGCCAATCACCGGGGTTAACTGTTCAGTGAAAATGTTCCCCTCCGGGACCAAACGAACAGGGGTTTGCACCAGTTCAGCTAAATTGATTTAAAAACTGATTCAGTAGTTAGTGAGGCAGATACAGTTTAAAGTTGACTCAAAACAAAACATTTCAATGTTTCCAAATCAACATTTTTTGGAACTTTTCATGCTAGAAAAGGTTTTGATATTTTGCTTTTGTCCCAATATGGGACAAAACCAAATATAAAAGTATTGGACTTTCATGATTGGGACAGAAATCCAGGTTTTTGCTGAGTTCTGCTCTTGATATTTGCTCTCTTTTTGAAACCCCACTTACAACAGCCATGTGAATAGGTGAGAATCTCAGCTTTCATTTTGAAACAAAATAACTTTCTAGCCCTCCTGGCTTCAAGAAAAGCTTGAAAACGTGATCCAAATGTATCCTAAAGGCTAAGAATTAAAGGCTAATCCATTAATAGCGGCCTGGCGGGGAGCCCTGGCCGCCCGCCCGCAGCAGCAGCGCTGCGCACGCCTGGCCGGGACAGGATGCGGGTGGAAGGGAGCCCGCGCGTATCCTAGAAGTCAGAAGGAAAATAAAACAAACTCCAAATGTATTATTCTTTTTAAAATATCATGATTTTAAGCCCATCTCCTGATTTTTGGGTCTGTGATTGATGATTTTTGAATGCTTGGGATTGGCAATGCTGAATAAATATGGCAAAGCCATTAGGCCTAGAATGTTTTCTGTGGCATAAATAATATGTGAGTACTTCTATAGTGCTTTTCATATTTAATGTGTTTGACAAACATTAGCTATTTTATCCTCACAAATGAAAGCGAAGTAGGTAAATATCATTAGCCCCATTTTACACATGGAGAAGCTGAGATCCAGAGTAGTTAAGTAACTTTCTTAATGCTACTGAAGAGGGTGAATGAATGTAGAGCCCAGAATAAGAACTCAGGAGATCCAACTTTCTGTCCTGTGCTGGGACCATTAGACCACCTAGTCTGAGGGCTCCTGCTGACAGAGTTCATGAATCTCGACTGTCTTCTCCCCCAGCCTGCAAATACACCTCCCCCTTCTGCCTTTCACTTGCTGTGTTCCCCGAGGGGTATGCTTAACTCAAGTTCCCAAATGGCAAGAGCCTGAGGAGAGGATCGGTTTTAAACTCTGAGCTAGGTTCATGAAAGAGAAAAATGTCCCTTGAAGCTTTTATCATGCTCATAATTCCCTCAGAATCAATCACAACTGCATTTAACAGCCAGTTATTGGAGCATTAACTGCTCTTGGCCTCGCTTTGGGCCGTTAGCTAACATAAGTAGTTGTTAGCCAGTAATGGCAACCGATTTCTCAGGGATTATTTCATTGTACTGTTGGATTTGCTGTTTGATGACGAGGATTCTAGAGCCAGGGACTCACCTGGCCTTGCTGAGTCCCTCTGTCTTCTTCCACCTCATCTTCTTAGATCCCATCACTGTCCCGTGAGACCTGCAGCCTGCTCTATAGATTAAGTATTAATTATATTGATTACTGAAAAAATTTCCATTTACCGCTTTGAGGGTTGACAGGTTCTTGTCCCAGGATCAAGGCTTGATATTCTTCAAATTACTGTTCAGTTGGGAACCCCGAGGTGCACAGTTGTTGAAGAACTCTTCTGTATTCACAGTAGTTTAGTCATGCCTTTAGCAAAGTCACAAACACTCCAAGCCAGCCAGGTAGATCGAGATAATACAGAATGAACATCTGAAGAGCCATGTACTCACACCGTCCCTTGCAGAACAACCTGAAATGTTAGCCATTATCACCATCCTTCCTCATCACCATCATCTTCCTCAGCATCACCAATATCCATCATTCGGCACAGGCTGGGATACAGCTTTTATTATATGTTACGCTGACACTACTATGTCTAATGCATGTTCATTATGGGTTTCTCCCCTCTTCCTTATCTGTAATTCCCTACCCTAATAATGTCGAGGTGCCCTTCTCTTATAGATTAGTATATTAATGATCTCAACTTATCATCCTGTACGTCACTTCGTTGCCATGGCACTCTTGTGGCCAGATATCTGCGGATGTTCTATCCAAAAGCTGGCGTTGGCTCATGTTCCTGTGGTTGGCTGGTGCAGTTATGGCCAAAATCGCCCCTTCCACACGCTATTTCCTGGTCCCCAAAACTGAGGGGTGATTGTTAGGCCATTTATCTGTGCCAAAGTTCACAGCCTGATGCTAAGTGCTGAAGCGAATGTCTGGCGGGATATAGGCCTGCAGGTTCCTCGCATTACTGCTGAAATAAAATAAACACTCCAGCTCGCTCTCTGGGCCGCAAACTAGTGTTTCTCAAGCCTTTCAGCTTGGCGACTCCTTGTCTGAAGTCAAACATCTGCGCGGCCCCTTTACATTTGCTAGCAAAGTGAGACTAAAAAATGTATCAGCTAAAACCTGTACAATGGTGTGTGTGTGGAAAGACTAACAAAGAGCAGTTGATTTTGAAGGGTGAAGGGAGGGGTGGGGAGTAGGGATGGGATATTTTCTTTGCCTAAGATTACAATAAAAATGTCACTGCCTCGTGACCACCGACTGCCTTTCATAAACCCCAGGGGTATATGCGACCCTCTCGCTGAGAAACACAGTTTGGACGATAGAGTTGATCCCATTGCGTGCAAGCGTGGTAGCTTCTCTGTAACTAACTAACTCTGTAAGCTCCCTTTGTCTAAAGCCCCCTCTGCATTGCTATGCCTCGCCCAATTTGACACTCTTTGTTTCACACTATCTCAGGAGGCTGAATAGTTTCAAAGCACTTAGATCCTATGATGATAAACTCTAGAAATAGGGAAGGTCGGTAGTGATTGTTATATGTTGTGCCCTGCTCCTAGTATTAGGCAGCTGGTGTGCTGTGTCCCCTGGCTATTGCGCTGTTCATAGTCATCTCAGAGTGTAACCACCTGTTGACTCAGGTTGCAAGCTCTAGGCAGAAATTGTCTTTTTGTGATGTGTTTGTACAGCACCAAGCACAGTGGGACTTGGACGCCTGATTGTGACTCTCGTACGCTACTGCATACAAATATTAAACCATCCTCATAAATGGAGGATAGACAGGGTTGGAGCACTCCAGCTAAACAGAATCACCCCCTGCATTCAACAACAACCAATCTCACTTCTTCTTGTTCCCCTTTCTTTGATGCATTGGCATCAGCAGAACTGCCAACTGTTCCCCACCCTTATCTGCTCATGGTCTATGCTCTCCATCTCCTGATTTTTTTCCCTGCCGAAGGAATACCCAGATGATCTCACAAGAGCTCTTGCCATGTCCTGAGACTAAAGTTTCCATAACAGCAGACGCTGTTGGTTCATCTGGTCCCGCCCTTTGATAGGGATCTTTTCCAGATTGCTTCAGTGGAAGGGTACCCACAGCTCCCCTCAGTAATACACTTGGCTGATGCTAGAATGCTAGACACCCCAAAGAGAGAAATATTCTTCCTGACTGAAAGCATGAAAATTGATAACACATATTATCATCATCCAGTGAAGGGGTTAATTGTCATCCTTCCATGTATTCTTGGTAGATATTTCAGGAAGTCTCTCTGCTCTTGGAAACCAAGGGTGTTTGCTGAGGGTATTTTATACAGGTAAACAGCCAGTAGAGAATTCCCTTTAAAACAGAGGAACTGATTGACCAAGTCTTGGCTCTGTGGCATGTTTATAGGACTTAAAAGCAAACAGACCTTCAGACGTCTCCTTCAGAGTATATTGAGGCCCAGAACCTGTGTTCTATGTGCCTTTCGGAGACTGAGAGAGCACTACCACTCCTGGAAAGCTAATGCACACGTGTGGTGTCTGGCTGTATTGTTCTCCCCGTCAAAAGGAGATAACTGTTGTAGCAGCACCAAAGACCTCAAACAAGACTGGGGTCCCATTGTGTTAGGTGCTGTACATATACATAGGAAGAGTCAGTCCCTGCCCTACAATTACAAGCCAAATAGATAAAGAGTTCACATCCCATTGTACAAAGAAGGAGCCAAAGTAGAGAGATTTAGTGATTTGCCCAGAGTCACACAGGGAGTCTTAGCGGAGCAGGGAATCGGATCCAGCTTTACTTAGTCCCAGACCTAGTATTATCCACAAACCCACCCAAAATCCATCTAGCTACCAGATTGGAACTGCACGAGGAAGACATGATCAGCAACACGCTAGCACGCCTAGTGCATCACAGTTCTCAATTTAAATTTGGTCCCCCACAAGAAATAAAGCAAGGAGGAGGAAAAAATAAAAACAGATGGAGAAAAAGCTGAAGTTCCAACCGAAAATGTTAGCGTTTTCTCCATCTGTTTTTTCTCTTGTTCTTTTCATTTCTGTGGTGAGGAACTGAAATCTCAATTGTCATGCACTGGGAGTGAGCACGAGAGTTATTTCTGGCCATTTGCGGCTGCTACAAGATTGACTGCTGCATCGCTCCCTTTTCAACCACTCTGGAGGCAAGTGCAGTTACCTGTTTACTAAACACTTTCGCCTCTTGATTCTCGCTCCTTTTCAGGGCTCTTACTGTAGAAAGATAAAAGATGGCCCATAATTAACAAATGTAGAGAGGAAAATACTACCAATGACAGTTGACACCAAGAAGTTCCCAGATGCGGCTCTAGATCAGCAAAGAGCCAGAAGTTTAGATGTTTGCCCAGACTTATTCAAACATCTTTGCTCTGGACATCTCATAAGAACAAGCTCTCTTAGGAGACTCTTATCACTACCTGGTTTTAATCACCTCAGGAATGCCTCAAACATTTTGGTATTTCTGCTGCACGACACAGCTAATAACAAGTTCAGAGGCTCATCGAATCTCATTTGGCCATCAGTATTACTTACTCATTAGTTATGTGTTCAAACAATCACCTTTCTGATTTCTCCTGAGATGCCCCGCTCACGTGGGAAAAGCTCCCCATAGATAACTGCAAAGCCACCTCATTATCTTCCTTCAAATCCCTCCTTAAACCATCCTTTGCTGGTTTTGATAGTTATGAACCTTTCACCTAGAGGACCCTGCTTTGTCTGGTTGAGGTTGAAATTTGTAGCTATCTGAGAGTTGTTTGGTGGCCTCTACAATGGATTAGTGGGTTTCGGTATGGTTCCTAGCCGATGGATGTCCATGATATAAAAAGCATCATTACAGCTGGCTGCAGCAGGCCAAGGTATGAATGGGCAGAGAGTCTAAATCACCCTGTAAAACCCTAACAGCTTGTGCATTGCAGTTCCTAGTCTGAGACCCAGTGGTTGGGCTGCAGGGAGGAAGTTTGCACCGCTGCTTCCTATGATGCAACCCTATAGAAGCTCAACAAAGAAATTGAGTTTACAGGGCTGTTAATCTGGCTGTTAATCTTCTATCATTAAGTGTCATTAAAGGCTTGATTCTCTCATGCATTGCACCGAATGCATGCTGGTGTAACTCCATTGACTTCAAAAAGAAGAGAGCTTTGTTTGCATCACTGTAGAATATTGCGTAGGGAGCATTTACCTCAATACCTGTAATAATCAGATCACCTCCTACAGGTCCAGTGGAACACGTCCATCTGAACGTCCCCTTCGTTGCCATCAGGAATAAGGAAGTCAACATTAGCGCGGTGGTATGGCCAAATCAATCAGGCACCCTCACCTACTTCTGGTGGTTTGGTAACAGCACCAAGGTACTAGCCCTTTTTATCATATTTTACTTACTTCAGTGGCTTCACAGGACAGGAAATTGTCTGAGCAGCAATGAAAACACGGTGCTCTTGCTGGTTTTGTTTTTCTGGATCTAAAATGATTTGTTCATTATCTGAACTTTGCCCTTTGTGATTTATGTTCCCCCTTGTTATTGTGATGCAGGAATCATTACGTTTTTACCGCTGCTTATTATTGGTGTGATTGCTTGGCAAACCATTGTTATTACCAGAGTTTGCTTGCAACTTAACAAAATTATATACCACTACATACTGGATAATGCTGGGTTTCAACACAGCATTTAACAGCGGCTGATGTTCAAGTAACTATCAGTGTATCCATTATATACCAGTATACCATATATAATGCTGTATTCCAACATAGTACTTTAAAGCCGCTGGTGTTCAAATAGCCACCAGTGTCTAGAAATTCAATCTGGACTCGCAACGAATTGTTCTTGCCTGCCCACGCCTATAGTTCAGGGCCATTAGCTCATATTAGAGATGTAAGTGAAACTTATCTTAAGCGAAGGGATTGGCAAAAATCAGATGCCTGCTAAAAAGGGTCTCTTTATAAAAAACTGAAATGGATTATGCGGGAGATTTTGGAGGTGTTTCTAAAGGAATAAGTCAGGAGATTGCCTCCTTGAGATGCTCTTTAATGCAGGTTCCATTGTTTGAGAGACCTGTGGGCAACAATTTCAGACAATGTCCTCCATTTTTTGCGGATGTAAATTGCAAAGACAAGTAATGTGTGGTCGCAATTTTGTATCCACCCCATATTTATGAAGGTCTTTTTGGTCACTTCAGTGTCTACATCCCTGATTCACAAGTGAAATCAGGAACTAAACCTTTGTTTTCACTGCAAAAGGTGTGATTTTTGCTTTCATATAGCTTTTGCTCCCCTACTGGGGTTGATCTTGATTAGCTACATCAAAGCAAGTCCTCAAGTTAGCTATCTTGATGTAAAAACACATCTATTTTTGCTGTGAAGACACAGCCTTCAAAGCAGTCTACATTTGCAGGTGCAAAATTGTGCCTGCAGTTTTTCATGCCCGCAAACCTGGAGGTCATGTTAAGGATGGGGTATGAAAATTTGAGCCTTTAAAAATAAGATAAAGATGGGAATATGGAGTTAAGTGCTAACTGGTGCTGAAAATTTCTTCTCAGCTTTAACAGCTCTGCAGTTGGTTTGCTGATTCTCTCAGATCAGTAAGTAATTGGTTTCCAGTGGACTCCTTTGCCTTTCGGTGTAAATCTCAAACCAGTGGATAGAAAAGCATAGGCAGATATAGATGCTGTTGGAAGGAATGCGTTAGAAATGCATGTTCTAAAAATAGTTAATGCTAGTAATACAGAGAGATGATCATTCATCATTCTAGTCTCATCAGATTCTGTTAATGAAAGTGGGGCTGGCTCTTTGAAGAAGGTATCATTTTGTGTCACCTTCACCTGCGTCAACTCAGGGATCCAGAATTGCCTATAGACTTTAATCCAGTGGTTCCCAACCTTTTTGGCTCGAGGACCACAGGTATCATTGTTACAACTCTGAAGGGCCATCAGTCTCCGCCAGAAGCTCCCCCCTCCCCCGCCCCACTGCAGCCAGATGGAAGGAGTTCAGTGAGGAGGCTGCCTCCTCGCTGATCTCCTGTGCCCCTGGCTGCAGCAGGGAAACTGCACATCTCCTGTAGCCCTGTGCACTCCACCTGGGTCCCTAGGCAATGGCTCCCTTCTGCAGCTAGGGAGACGGAAGATCAGAGCTCCCCTCCCTCTGGCTCCAGCAGGGACCCCAGCACCTAGGGACCCAGGCGGAGCGCTTTGCCTTGTTCCCTGCTACAGCCAGGGGGAGGGCAGCGCTGATCTCCCGTCCTCTTGGCTGTAGCAAGAAGCCTGCACTGGTCTTTTAGCCGCTCTCTGCTTGGGTCCTTAGGCAGTGGATCCCTTTTGCAGCCAGCAGGAGGGGAGCCAAGGACCACTTTGAAAGCCCCCATGGGCCACAGGTTGGGAACCACCGATTTAATCCATTGCCTTAGACCGACTGCTCCCTACATCCTCACCCTGAAAGCCAGATATGTTGCAAATACACCCAGGCTCCAGAATCGTGCCCTGTCACGTTGCAGCAGTTGGTTTAAGGAAGGCAAAGGGAACGTAGATACAGTGCAGCCGCCCAGTCTCTCTCCAGAACTCTGGTGTCTGATAGGAAATTAGCCGGGCACCCTGAATGTATAGGGGTGACTCAGCCTTAGCCCCAGCCCTTGTATGTTTGTTTAGGTCTTGCATGACAACATCTACTGGAAAAATAATAGAGTGTCACTGGGGAGAATGCAAATGACCTGTCATAGTGCACAGTGGATTGCTGTGCTCAGGGACCATGCGTTTTCCGACTCTTCCTGACTGAAACTGTGAACGTTTTTGCAGGGGTGACTCTTTTTTTTCCCTCTGGGTCCTTGTACCACGGTGGGTCAGCCATTAGGGACTGGCGGGCTGGAGCTAGCCGGTCCTGATGACAGAATGAGGCACACCTGGCAGAGATCAGAGCGCTTGCCCTGCCAGGAGCACCAGGGGGATGTAACGGAGAGGGGGAGCTCAGGAGATTGTAGACAGGCTGCAGAGCGTGTGTGCAAGACTCCTGCAGGGCCTGAGTCAGCGGGGGGAAGGCACTAGTGGGGAGGGCCTGTGCAGAGGGACAGACTCCTGACAGGAAGTGCTGGGGGGCAGTTGACCCTATTACCATCCTTTTCTTCCTGGGATCAGAGCGTGGGGCCCCTCTCTTCAGAAGGGGAAATCTGCCCTCTCTGTAGAAGTGTCCACCTCTCTGTAGCAGCCTTTGCGTGGGAAGGGGCTCTCTAGGGTGGGGCAGGAGGGAGAGGAGCATGGGGCTTAGGTTCTCTCTGGAGCACCAGCCCCTTCTAGCCCCATGGATATTCAAGCTTGAGCAGCATTAAGGTCCCTCTGGATCCTCTCTGTGGATGCTGCCCGGAGGGAGGCCGCCAGTGGCGGCAAGCAGCGGCTGTTCTGAGAAGCTGTTTTGCATCGCTGAGCGCATTTGGCTCCCAGGCAGGAAAATCCTTGCCCGCTTCAGAACTGCACACCGCCCGCCGGCTCCGCTGCGGCGCTGCTGGCGCCGAGCTCCTGCTGCACCTCCCTGGGTAAAACGCCTCACGCCTGCAGGCTTTCCAGCCTCCATCTCAGTAGGCTGCTTAAAGTAGACTAGCACACCCCTTCCCTGCTCTGGCCACTTGCCGTTTCTGGCCTCCCCCCACAGGAGAAGAGGGGAAGTTGTAGCCGTTTTTGCCTCTGCAGACACCCTCCACACGGCCTGTCCATCCTCGGGAACCTCTGTAGATCGAAGAGTGAACCTTTGTGTTATTAGACCCTGCAGAGGTCTGATAGCGACATCTAGGAAACACTATGGCTCGCCTCTCACAGGCACTTTGGATCTGCTGCACGGCGGGGTAGGAGCATCCTATCCTGTTCGTGCATTCTGTGACGGTGGCATGCGATGTATTGGGTGCGGTGAATAAAGCACTCTGTTAGCTGCTACTCATTGGATCTACTCTGAAGTTCTAGCCACGCTGCTCCTGTAACACCCACTGGGCCTCACAGACAGCACCTAACGCCTCATGTGCTGCTTCGCAATCCCACCAGTGCATGACACATTTCGCCCTGCACTCAAATCTATTCTTTACGGAGCCCCACTGCAGAGCAACGTCCATATTAAGCACACCCTGGACAAGACTCGCCTCCCCCGCGCACATCAGACAGAGCCACTGTATTTAATGGCTGGTCCACTAGTTTTGCAATATAACCAAAGGCCAGTTTGCTTGGATTAACACCGGTTTGGGTTAATAAATGTGTCCAGCTATCTAATACATTTGCGCAAATGACTCTTACACTGCTTGATTTAATTTAGAGTTAGTTTCCAGGTCTTGACGCTTTAATTAAATCGAAGGAAATGCTTGAATGTTAAAACGGCATTATGCAGGTGAAATCAGCCCTAGAAACAGACCTTCCAGCACGTGCACACACAAGAAAAAGGCAGTTTTAAAGAAAGCATTGGCTGCTGTAATCTTGGGATGGAATCATGGCCGGTAACATCTAGGACAGTTGCTAATGTTCCCTGCGGTTTGGAAAGGCCCAGTTCTTCTGCTTAGACGTAGTGAGAGTATAGTCCCCTAGGCATAAGGTAGCAGTATAGGGCTAGTGTGACAGACAAGTTCACTCACTCTGGCTCGGAGTCTCCTAGGACCAAAACATCTGGCCTACGGGGATCTGCCTAACAACTCCTGGTGAGGTCCAGGTCTTTTGAGCAAAGGAAGGCTACGTTCCTCAAGGAGAGCAAATTCTGCTAGCCTGAGTCCTGCCAAATAAAACTCAGATCTGGCTAGTCAAACGGCACAAGTGATCCACTGCTGTGAAATAAAGGATTAAGCTCATCCCACACAGGCAAACTGACAATCTCATAGGAGTAAAATGTAAGAGCTGTAAAGCAAAGGTGTAAGGGACTGGGTGGATTTATTTATGAGGAAGGCTGGTCTTGTGGCTAAGGCACTGGACTGGGACAAAGGGGTCAGATTCCTGGCTCTGTCACAGACTCTCCATGTGACTTTGGCTGAGTCACTTAACCTCTCTGTGGTTCAGCTCTCATCTGTCTTCAGGAATAATAATAATACCACACACTTCTCATCAGTAGACCTCAAAGCACTTTAGAAAGGATGTCTGTGTCATTATTCCTATTTCACAGATGGGGAAACTGAGGCACAGAGGCCAGGTAAGCTGGGCGTAGAATGCAGGTCTCCTGAGTTCCACTACAGCACTCCATCCACTGCACCACCCTGCCTCCCTTGCCGGGGTGTTGCGGTGATGCCTGTATTAATGTCAAGTCCACAGAAACGATGGTGAAGAGAGCCATGGTGCTACTGAGATAGATAGGCAGAGTTCAATATCTAGCTCAGGTTAAACCGGACTGCCACACCCCAGGTCTGGACGCTTTGCAGATTTGGGGGAGGTAGACATCCAAATGAGGTGAGGGATGTGTGGCGGGTCTGATCTGGCTCCACACTCTGGTTTAAGTCCATCTCTGTGTGTAGCTTGGCTAACCCGCAGCTGTGGGCTAGGAGGGAAGAATACTGCAGTCTGCAGATATTGTCTCCTCAAGCGTGGAGCTGCGCGTGATGCTCTACCTGGGTATAACTAGGAGTGAGGGGAGGCAGTTCAGCAAAAGGAACCTTTTTGCCTGAGTTCCAGGAAACATATGCAAGAGTGAGAGATGCACCTGGCTGTGGGAGAGTCTCCATAAGGGAAGTTAGGGAAGGGTCGTGACTTGAGTCCTTTATTAATGCAGACAGCCCCGAGGAGCAATGCTGTATTAGCCGACGGCACAAGGCATTTCTGTGGTTCCAAGAAGATACTGTAACCCCAGGGTGGCTTATGACCAGTCCTAGAATGAGGTTGCATCATCATTGCTTGTGTTTGCCTTTTGCAGCCCCTCATCACCCTAGAAAGCAGCATCTCCTACACCTTCGCCACTGAGGGGAAGAACACCATCACGGTGCAGGTCTCTGCTGGGAGTGCCCTGCTCCAGGACACCAAGGACATCGCAGTGCATGGTATGCTCAGTCAATTTCACGTGAAGCTCAAGCCGGGGGCAGGCAGAACCCAAGGGTCTTCCAGACTCCAGAGGAAGAAAGCAGGCAGTAACTTCCTTTTTGAGCCTCAGTACAGGACAAGCCTGATTACCCCAGGGTCTTGGATTATCAGGACTTGAGGCGTTTGGGGGATCCTCTGACTGCAGGCGTCAGGGCCTGTTGTCCCAATTGTAGACCAGAGAGCAGGTTTGATCGAGGGAGGATCCCGGAAGGGAGTGATTCGGTTAAAGCACGTTAGCTAAATCCATCTTGCAAAGCTCTGTAGTTAAATTGCTGCACCCCCTTCAATGGGTCTGGAATGCCTCCTGGGCTCTCTTATTTCCCAGGTTACTGGGAACTCCAAAAAAATCAAGGCACTAAGGTCCAGATCCTCAGAAGGTTTTATGCACCTAACTCCCACTGCAATCAGTGGGGTATTTGAAATCAATGGGAGTTAGGCACCTTAATGTATTTGAGGATCAGAGCCTAAGACATCAAGTAAGATACGTAACTATGAGCTATACAGCTCATATCTGCACTGCATGGGAATCCACACAGCACTTATTGAACCTTCACCGTCCTAGTTTGCACTGGGCACAAATACAAATCCTGGGTTGGACTCACAGCGGGGGAATCTGTTAGCCATTCCAAAGTCCTGGTCAGGAATGTGGAGGGGATAGCCCCAGGACATCACAGATTTCTCTCCCTGTGCCGCCCTCTCTTTTCATTATCCAGTTGTCCCCAGCTAACGTCAGGAACATGACCCTTCTGATAGCACAGTTTTGAGATATATGCGCTTCAGATGATCAAGGTCGCATTGTTTGTTTGTCCTGTTCCAATAATTACATGTTAAAGAAATGCCTATGTAGCTGCTAGAAAGCTAGACGTTGAGATTTAACAACCAGATAAATACGTGTAGCTGTGAAAATGCAGTGGATTTTAATAATCTGCTAACATGATTTAATAGCACACAGTTCCTATTAGTTTATGTAAATAAATCTGTATTTAATCGGCCTCATTTCAAGTGTGGTCAGAGGCACCGTAAATTTCTGGGAAATCATTGTTGTTTGCAACTGGAAAATAAGTTTCTTCAAGAAACTTGAATCCAACAGAATTTGCACATGTGCTGAGTCTGTGTAACCCGCTGGTGAGAATATGTTAGAGGTGCGCCTCTGTACCCAATCCGCAAAGGAGATGAGTCTTTTATAGCAGTAGCTGGCAAGGTGGAGCTCTTAAAACCAAGATGTAGTAGCTCATGCGATTGGCACTGCAGGTTACCAGTTTGAACCCTGGTATGTCAGCCCAGGCAGTAGGTGTCAGAGATGCACCTGCTGTCTGGTTTTGAATGGACGGTCAGAAACTCTTCACTGTGCACATTAGTGATGGGTGAAGCAGAGAAGATTTGGAGGCTGGGTTGAGTTAAGCATGCAAAAGTTTGGTTTCATTTTGGGCTGTAGCACTTTAGTGAAGATCCTGCTATGCCGATGGGAGAGCTTCTTCCGTCAGCATAGTTAATCTGCCACCGTGAGAGGTGGTAGCTATGTTGCTGCATGAAGATCTCCCGTTGAGATAATACTGTCTAGTCCGGGATTTAGGTCAGTATAACTGCTGGCCCTCTGGGGCACAAGCTCTAGATTGGGTGGCAACCTGACTCCCTAACACGCTAGATGAGCTTGTGTTGTGCTCTCTGCCAGGGGCTGGTTCTCTAGAGGATAATAACCTACTGCTGCTACCATCTAAGGGAGTTATCCCTTTAGCTCACGTGGTAGACATCTAGGCTGTGATGGTGAAGGACCCATGTCCAAACCCTTACAGGGAGTCATTACATCTGCAACTGAAGGAGCTCTGCTGTTGACTGTGGAGAGCCAAATCCCAGGCCTCAGAGGCCAAGAGCTCCCAGGGTACCGTTAGGCTTATAGTGCTGCAGTAGAATTACAGAGCTACGTGATAGCCGTGCCAGGGAGACATTAGGGAGTTGTGGGCCAGGAAGTAACGATACACATTAGATGAGACTTGAAAAGAGAGAGTGAGTCGGAGAGATACAAGAAGGCAGGTCTAGAGGCAGGGTTGCTTAGATGGAGGCGCTTGGGGAGATTTCAGTGCAGGCTAGAGGAGAGGTCTGGGCTTGGGTATTTTCAACTGTTCTGTAACTGAAACCAGCCCCAGCGATCGATTAATTAGGAAGTAATTTCCGAGTGTCTTGTGAATAGTCTTCCCTGGGTACGTGTGTCATTAGCACGAGTGGTGTCTGCTTTAGTGTGGCATTAACCATTCGTGGCTACCTTCCAGGAGAACAAACAGATAATGCTTGCTTTTGGGGGGAAAAAAATTACTCACGGTCAGTGTTTGCTCTGTGGCCACAGTGCATGACAAGTGCAAGAGAACAAACCAATTTTGAGCCACTGGCTCCAAATTTCATCCCAGCTTTGAAGCAGAAGGTGATGAGGTTAGATGTCCAAACCCCAAACCCAAAACACCATGAAAGGCGCATATACCCCTCTCTCTTATCTCTTTGTTTCCTCTTCCCTTTCCTCTATAAAGTGCCATGGGATGTTCCTGGGATGAAAGGCCCTTTATAAGTGCGGTGCGTTCTTCTGTCTGTGTATCTCTGTCCTGCAGTGTGGCGTTCTGTCTCTCTTCTCCAGCCTTCCATCTGTCTTTTTAGCTTTCAGATTGTTTGACAAAAGGAACTGTGCTCCTAATCCAAAGGCATTCCCAGCAATGGAAGTCTTTTATTCATTTCCCTGGGCTTTGGATCAGGCCCCATGTCCTGGCAAAGTATTATTATGATTATTCTTTCTCTCTCCATAGAGTATTTCCAGTCTCAACTCTTGTCATTTTCTCCTAATCTGGATTACCACAATCCTGACATTCCCGAGTGGCGACAAGACATTAGCAAAGTGATCAAACGCGCTCTGGTGCAGGTGAGTGCCTGGTCCCCATTCTCCTTCCCAAACAATGGAAAGTCAATTAAAATGCAGAGGGTTTCATAGCGGAATAGCTAAAAAAAGAAACGGATGGAAAGAACAGTAATGATGAAGCTGTCGTTTTGCAATTGTCACCAGCAGCCTCTTAATGCGCTGAGCAATTGTAAAACAAAATGCATTAGGAGATTTGTACTCAGCATAATTACTACTATTAAAGTTTCTACAGCATTTTTCAACCTTAAGTATCCCAAAGCACTTTACAAACTCAACATATTTGTAAAGTGGCTAATAGAATAAGATATTCCTTATTTCCCGTCTGTTGTGTTAGTTGAGGTGGAATACATGGGCCCAAAGAATCAAAGATGGTAACATAACAAAGATCCTTTCCAACATTAAACAGTTTTAAACAAGGTTTTGGGTTTGGCAGACAAAGACCTCAACCTGCATAGTATCATGGCAAACACACCATTGAAAATCCTTTTAGCCTTTCATTAAAGATAGAGAAAAGAAAGCAAAACAGTTAAAGGAATTTGAAATGTGAAGTGTTAAATAAGGCTGTTATTTTAACAATGTCACTTGCTCTCTTTCCCAAAGAGTCTTTAGAAGGAAAAAAACCCATGTCTCTTAGATGGTATTAAAGTTGGGGTAATAGTTCTCCCTTGCAGGAAAAGAGAAGTCAGTTGAGATGGGCTTAAGCTGTTGTTAAAGTCTGTTCCCGTTTCCTAGAAGACAAAACAAGACAAACACACAAAAGGGGGAGAGAAAAGAACAGCCAAGATAGAAAATGCAGCTTCTGTCTCTGGCGTTGATTCTCACTTGCGAGCTCACTGCTGGAAAAACACAAGCCCAGCACATGGGCTTGTCAGTCGCTCTGAGACCTGGCAAACTTGTACCAATATTGGGCTGTGTAGGGCATTGCTTTCAGCTGCCTCTTTCTGGTCACAAGCTTCCAGCAGGGTTGCAAAATATGCAGTCTTGGCTGGCTAAGCCAGACTCTTATTAACAAGGAGGAAGAAGAAGAGAGATAGGAAAGAGAAGAAATAAGGTAGGCAAGGGGTGGGAGGGGCCCAAAGTGCCACATTCTAGGTTGTGGTTGGGATTCAGCTGGAAATGATGGAGGTGATCATAATTTTCATATGTGCATAAAAAGTAGGCAGCCGTGGACCAGAAACCTGATCTGTAGGTGCATAATGAGTTCACACCCTCCTTTTCAGGTACCATCGATTGTACGCTCAGCAACATGTGTTGAAACAGGCTGCTTGGATCTGGGTTTTTGGGTCAGCCTTTTATAAAGACGGGAGACGTGCAAAATTCATACCTGGATATACTGTAGGTCTGGATTTAAACCCTTTGCAGAGGCTGGGTTTTTTGGATCCATGGGTACAGTCAGGCCCATCCTTAGCTCTAAAGGAGGAGGAGTGGTTCCTTAAAAGAGCTTCTGTAACAGGTCCTGCTGAGTGGACATACCAGCTCACCAGAGCTCCGGCGCCTATAACAGAACCTGAGCCCCCCACACAGTTGGGAGGAGCTGGCTTGCCCCTGCTCAATTAGTTCTTCTGAAGGAAACAGGATGAATGAACGGCAGGCGGGACCAAAAAGCACCGAGTGAACTTCTAATTCCACGGCTCGCTCTTCTTCCTAGGTGACGGGTGTCCCTGACGAGCAGATTTTGGTGGCGGTATTTCCTGGCCTGCCCACCTCCGCTGAGCTCTTCATACTACCCCATAAAAACACGACAGAGAGGAGGAAAAGCAGTGAAGGTGATCTGGAGCAGGTGAGCGATGACAGCACAGAAGACACAACCTCCGAGAACACCTTGCATGGACACATTCCGCATGTCCAGTCACCCGGGGGCGCTTACGTTTTTCTAAAAGGAGAGCTGTTGTTCAGCCACACTGTTGGATTTGAAACCCGTCCCATGTTCAGCTAGGCCCTGAACCATATGCGGCGTCTGTGCAGCATTGGAAACCTCTTAGAGGGAGCTTGGGGGAACTGGGTCCATCTCCAGGGCTGGAGACCTGTGCAGTTTCTCATTAAGCAAGGCCATTTTAAAAAGAAAAATAGACTTTCCAAAGGGCTTATTCAGAGGAAACTGAGGCGCGTAACCTTTTTCATGCCATGCTCCATAGCGCCCCCAGTGGTGAGACCCTGTTACAGCAGTGCCTCCCACCAAATGGTACCATATCCGTTGTGTCGTGAGCATAAAACCATACTGGCCTGAGACTAATGGAAGGAGAGAGGGCCAAGCAACAAGATAACATACTGAGGCTCACTAAAAAATAAATAAGGCTCTTCCACTTGTATATTGCTGGTATGAGACCTCTTTATTCTGCAGTAGCAATCAGCACATGCAAACTATATTTGAAAGTTACAGTAGTCATCCATTTATATAAACAGGTAATTACGGTGATGAATAGGCAATGCGATATTCAGGCAAGAGAAGAATTAGGAACAGCAGCACTGGGCTGCTAAAGCTTTCAGCCAGGATTACCAAGTGATTCTATCATCTCTACAAAGGCACGCAGTGAAATGCGGCCGAAGAGAGCAGTTTAGCTCTGGCTAATGTTCTTGGGTGCACCACTGGTGTATGAGTGCCAGCTTCGCGTGAGGCGCCCCAGAGAACTGTCTCTCTCTGCTGCAACCAGGCATTAAGAAACTTGGAGGAGCAGAGAGAAACTTTAGACGCTCTTGTTACCTGCTGGGCGAGAGCAGCCCTTTGAGATGACACTAGTTGATTGAAAGCCAACGAGGTCAGTCTCTTAAGTGTGTAGCTCGGTGCACCTAAGGGAAGCACGAAAGCATGTTTGGAAAGCTGTGTGTGGGGATTCTACTGACTTAGGGTCAGTCTCATAGAAGGTAGGGCCACATGCAATGCTGCACAAATCCCAGATGTCTATGAGTTCTGGTTCCATTGCAACACAATGCTCAGTGCGTTGTGATGCCACCATGCAAACATCACTGCAGCATGCTGGACTGCCAGCCTATGAGAAGCCTGCACTCCACCGCTCCCGTCATTTGAGCAGAGGGAATGGATTGGGTTGGGAGTTAAACAACCTTCAGGACTAGATCCCGCCCCTACTTTAATAGGAGCTGCAGGGCTTGTTCTGCTTTGAAAAGGAGGAAAGGAGAAGCTCCAGGCTGGCCCACTGGTCCAGTGACCCATGGTCTGAGCCAACATCTGTTGAGCTCAACGGGAAGGCTCCCAATGAGTCCATTTGCACTGGATCAGGCCTTCAGAGTGTTGGTTGGGAGAAAATAAGGGGGATCCCAAAGGAATTTCTTCCTATCCAAGTCTCGCTTTCTTGTGACATACAGGAGGGCAGATTAGATCTGGAGGTCACTTCTGGCCTCAAATTCTAGGACTCAACAATTCTTGGTTTCCCTTCCAATAAAGACATTATAGCACAATCCTGCAGTCTTAAAATTCCAGCTTTCCTGCAGGGAGAATCACATGGAACAACACTGGGTTCCTGCAAATCCCCCCACAGACCCTCCCTTACACTCTCTCTCCCTTCTGCCGGACGGGTTAGGTTTTAGTGTTCAGAGACTGCGTGCATCCCAGGAGGTTCTGTGGCGCTGGTACTCATGTCCATTTTGACCCCGCATATCTCTGATTATTTCATCAGGTTGTTGAAATCCTCTTTAATGCTCTCAACCAGAACCTGGTCCAGTTTGAACTGAAGCCCGGTGTCAAAGTCATCACATACGTCACTCAGTTAACGTTAGGTAAGTGTGGAGCCCCACGTAGTCGTGCTTTCTCCGCTACTTCTCCCAGTCCTGGGAGCAGGGACGCAGACCAGCACACTAATGGTATATAGATGGATGGACACTGGGGAAAGAGGAGAGTCTGTCATTCAAGCTGTGACAGAGGGAGGCAGAAGGGAGGCTGGCAATTGCATCCCAGCTCCATCCCAGAATTTAAGGGGGACCCCACACTATGAGCAAAAGAGCCCAACCGAAAGAGTTGCAACTTGCTGGGTGGCATTGGCACTGCTGCTTGGTACATGGGTAGGCTGAGCTATTTTCTCTGTTTCCCAATGCAAGGGTATGCTCCCCTTAGCCTGCACTCTCCACCCAACATGGGACCCTCCACTAGCCACTCAGCACTAGAGAAGGGCCAAAGCCACACCGTTTGGAGCAAGGTTGGGACTTGAATTGTCTGTGAGTTTGGGGTGCTCCGATCTGGGATCATGGGATTCAGGCCCATTTCTAATCAGAACCTCCAAAGAACATCCCCTTCCTAATGTTTATCCCCCCTCCTTTAAATTGTTTCCTTCCTCAAAGCTTCCCACGATAACCCAATACCCTTCCTGCCAAGGCGGGACTAGATCAGCAAAGCTCTCCCACCTTGACTGGACGTGTGTGAGCTTAAGCTTTGCGGGGGAGATGATTGAAAGGAGAGGCATTAAATGTTGGAAAGGGATGTTCTTCAGAGATGTCCGACCAGCGGCAGAGCTTGCTTCCACCAGCATTCTGTGGGGTGCTTCTCTTGTAATGGCTGTCGTTGAGTTTGGGTTTAAAGCCCAGCCCTCTCCCGTGACTCTAGGTAGCTCAGCTGAAGAAGAGAAAGGGCTGATAAAACCTTGCTTTAGGCGAATGGCTTGTTTAGGAGTTTGCTCCATTTCCTGGAGAAACCCCACACATGACAAGAAGCTGCTGGGGATCATGGAACAGTTCACGGTTCTTTGTTGTTAGACCTGGAATTTAACCTTCTTCAGATGGTTCACTGGCCCTTGCTCTGTTGTCAGATTGGAAGGTATCTGCCCACCCTCAGTTCTCGAAGCATCTAAACCATTTACTGACATCAGCCAGGGAAAAAATGTAGTCCAGTGGTTAGAGCAGAGGACTGGGGCCTCCTGGCTGTAATCTTAGCTCTGTCACTGACCATGGGCAAGTCACCTTGGCCCAAATTTTTGCACCCCCACCTGGACACCCTTTGGGTCTGATTTCCAGAAGCACTGAACACGCACATCTCCAGTGGGTAGCCAATGGGAGCTGGGGTGCTCCAGGCTTCTGAAAATCAGGCCCAAACTATCTCCAGTTGGGCACCCAAAATCTGAGATGTGCAAAGTCTTCTGGCCCTTTTGAAAATGGGAGAGGTAACTGTGATGTGCCTCAGTTTACCCACTTATAAAAAATACCATCATTGTGGAGCTTAGTTAATTAACGCATTCATATCTGTAAAGTGTGTTTTGAGACACACTCAGATGAAAGATACATTATAAGGCTCTGATCTGGCACCCAGGGAAATCAATGAGAGCCTTTACATTGACTTCCACGGGAACTGGATCAAGCCCTTATTGCTAATTAGAGCTGGGGAGGAGGAGGGGGAGAGAATAGCCCATAGCCTCTGTGGTTAGGGTTGCTCACGTAGGGTGTGAGAGATTCAGGTTCTGGTCTCTGCTTTGTCTGCCTTAGACCAGGGTCTTGAATCTCTCATGTCCCAGATGAGAGTTTTAACAGTTGGAGTCTCTCTCTCTTCTGGACAAAATTCCACCACGGACCTGAGAAAACCTTCCCCGTGAAAGTTCCATCGAGGCTGATTTATTCGTGTGAAAAGTTTCACTTTTGATGACTCATCATTTTCCGACAAGAAAACGTGTCACCAAAAAAATTCCCAGCCAGCTCTATCGTCACTCTTACAGTCCTATGCAGGACGCTCCTGCTCTTTGCATGAGAGGGAAATCTAGGCATCTGGCAGAGGAATACTTTCCCTGAGAGTGACTCATCTCTACAGATTAGCCCTCATTAAGTGTAAGCACGAGCTACCCATCTCCATCTTCAGGCAGCAGAATAATACACCTCAGCATCCCTACAGCCGACCCTGATGCGGAGCTCTTAGCAAGGGATGAGAGGCTGGATAGCTTTTCACTTTTGCCCTGGCTCTTGATGAGCGTCCCTTGCAATTACCTGGCCAGCTCTGATGTGCAATACCTCAGTGATCCCATTAAAGGGAATGGGGTTTCTGGTTCCTGCTGAGTTTGTCTCATAGAATAACGGGATTCACATTCCTCATTCATGAAACATTCAGAGAGCCAAGAACTAGCTTAGACCATGGCTCGTGACCTCTCCCCCAGCTACTGCCTTTGCTCAGGCCGTAGATGGCAGTGTGCAGCCTGACACTGGCTAATTTAAGGCTTTGAGGTTGCTTTAACTAGGAAGCAAGTTCCTTCCCAGAGGTAGAAAACAAATCATAAGGCCCCACAACAACAAAAAGCTCCTCTCAGACAGTTCTCTCCGGGGGAGAATGATAGACCTTGATGGTCAGGGGCAGGGATGGACAGCAGGTTAGAATTAAATGGTCAGATCTGTACCCAGATCCTGATTTCAATCACCCCCAAGTTCAGGATTCAGTATTTCTTATCAATATTGACACTGCAAAATTCAGCTCCAGGTGAAGATTCTGGACAGCCTTCCGGCCTCTCAAAATCTAGGGCTGCTTGGATCTGAACGTTTGATTCAGGCCCTTCCCCCTACAGCATTTAGATTCAGGTGAAAGGAGGTCCTGTCCTTTTCCAGGAATGAGAGTCTGAGCGAAGCTTTCGCATGCTGGGCTCTTCCATGAAAGTCAGTGGGTGTTCCGAGAGCAAGGTGCTGGCAGCGTCAGACCCTTCAGCTGTAAGAAGCAGGGCATGGACAAAGAGTGATTTTGTTTGTGTAGATTCCTCCACGTCTACGGTGCAATATAAGCAAGGGAGAGTTAGAAGAATAAACCTGAATTGAACCTGGATCAAATGTTTTTTTGCAGGTTCAGAAAAGTTCAGCTGCTACTTCAAATCATTTGCAAAAAGCTAGAGGATCAGTGCTGGGATTAAACTCAGAAGTTCTTCATTCTCAGTCCCAATCTTGCGCACTGACCGCTAGGCCATGAGAATTCTGCCCCAGGCCAGCTGTGGGAGCAGCTACACACACAAGGCACTACATACTCTATGCTATAAATCACCCAAAACACATCTAATAGAGGTGGGGCAGAGCTGCAAACGGCTGCAGAATTTTGGAAGTTGCAGGGGGGATGTTTGGATTGAAGGGTTTTGCTTTGGGCGCCTCGCCAGCATAAGACACCAAAATAAAAACATCCTGGCACCAGTCTTATTGACTCACCCTTCAGAGCTGTGCCTCTGCTCCAGCCCCAGTGAAAACTTAAAACGAGACTGCCCGAAAAACTGACATGGGAGCGGTTAGTTTGTCTGAGCAGAGCCTGCTTCTGCCTTTTCATCAGGAGCTGTTTGTTACACAGTGCCATAGAATCCAAGAAGCAGAGAAGATTAGAGTTGGAAGGGACCTCAGGAGGTCATCTAGTCCAACCCCCTGCTCAAAGCAGGACTAACCTCAGCTAAATCACCCCAGCCAGGGCTTTGTCAAGCTGCAGCTTAAAAACCTCTAAGGATGGAGATTCCATCACCTCCCTAGGTAACCCATTCCAGTGCTTCACCACCCTCCTAGTGAAAAACTTCTTCCTAATATCCAACCTAGACCTCCCCCACCACAACTTGAGACCATTGCTCCTTGTTCTGTCATCTGCCACCACTGAGAACAGCCTAGCTCCATCCTCCCTGGAACCCCCTTCAGGTAGTTAAAGGCTGCTCTCAAATCCGCCCTCATTCTTCTCTTTTGCAGACTAAACAAGCCTAGTTCCCTCAGCCTCTCCTCATAAGTCCATCTCAAAGAGGAGTTTCTCTTTCAAAGGCAGGGGAATCGACTTGTCTCATACCAGCTGGCTTCGCTCAAACAGCATGTGCCACGCAGCGGTGATACTAAAGCAGACGCTGCAAAGAGAGAACCGGCTTTAGCTCCTTGCTGCCCATCTCCCCCTGATTAATGACTTCCCAATATAATGTCTGCCCTTTTTCGTTGCAGCACCGCTCGTGGACTCCAGCACAGGGCACAGCAATTCGGCGATGTTGATGTTGTTGTCGGTGGTCTTTGTCGGCTTGGCAGTTTTTTTAATCTACAAATTTAAAAGGTATGTGGAGGCGCTATTGGAGGAGGGGGGAAGGGAGAGGGTCCAAGGAAGATTGGCAGAGGGATGCTGAAAATATGGAGTTTAGAGTAGGAGAGCCAGGCTCCTTGGTATGGTGGGTCTAGGGTTGAATTAGAGAGAGGATTAGGGGCCAGAACCTCACTTGGTGTTGACTGGTATAGTTCCCCTTGTCTTCTGTGGAGTTGTGCCCATTTACATCAGCTGAGAATCCAACCTATTAGCATCAGTGGCGCTATCCTGATTTACATCAGCTGAGTATCCGGCCCACTGACTTCCATGAAGCAATTCACCCCAGCTGAGGATGTGGCCCCCGGCTTTCAGGGGTGCACCCCCTGTTCACACCAGCTGAGGATCTAGCCATTGGTTTGGGCTGATTCTCAGGAATGTAATGACTCTCCCAAAGCCAAAAAAGATTAAACGTTCTTGTCTGCAAGGGCTGTGACGGACACTGGGGCTGTGGGCTGACTGCTGCCTTTCCAGCAGGCCAGGCAGTCAAACACTGCCAAGTGGACAATGAGTTACACAGGTGCAGCCGTTTCCCTGGAAAAGGTGCACATACTGTACGCCCGAAGTATAGCAGCTCGTTGGGATTTCAGATCGGCAGTGTTCTGCTGCATTTGGAAGGCTGAGACCTAGCGGCAAGTTCTTATCTTAGTGATCATGGACAATGACTTACTTAAGGGGTGGGGGGGAAGGGAGAGAAGGACAAAGGATAACCCTGAGGTTTGGAGAGCTGTGTTCAAGCATCGCACAATGGGGTAGTGTTTTACAGTGGCTTTGCATAGGTGGAGGCGCAGGGAGATCAGGCCCTGGATAGTTGTTTCCTGTTATTGCCTGGTCCCAGGAAATGAGTTTTGTCTCCACGCGTTGCTCACCACAGTTAATCCCTGTATCGGACTGAATGCAAGGCAGCCCCCCATGCTGAGCGCTAGCATTACAACGCAGAAGCCCTCCATCGAGCAGTGTACACATGATGTCGTGGGAGCCAGTGTTAATCGCCCTCTGTCACTTCCACGTCACGTTTGTCCTGCTCCCGAATCAACAGACCTTTCCCCCCCTGGGTAACTCACTGCTGCAAATGCTCACCGGGACCTGAAAAATCAAACTGTGCCTCGCATCAGCGCTGGAGATGGGCTTGAACAAGGACCCGAGATTGAGCACCCCTAAATTTAGAGGGGGCAGTTCAAAATCCAAATGAGAACCCAGCTGATCATTTGGCATCTGTACATATCATGGAATCGGTCTCCATCACCCACAGCTGTTGGGACCCAACGGGGAGCCTGTCTGTGTCTGACACGCAGAGAACAGATACTTTCACGTTGAGTGCGAAGGTGCCTTAACCAGACTTTGATATAAATGCCCCGTTCCCAAGCAGCAGTCAGGACACGCATTGTGTCCATTATACTCTGCTGCCTCAAGATGTCAAAGAAAACTATGGGACAAGTGTGATTTGTTGGCTAATAGGGATGCTTCTTAGGTAGTCTTTGTATCCAGTAAGGTTCCTGCTGTGTGAAAATGTGCTGCATGCCCAGATCCAGCCCGGCAGCCAGACTGGAACTGCAGATTGGGATCTGATTTTGTTTCATTCCTGGCATGAATGCGTTTGAAGCTTCTAAAGCCCAAACCAGAGCTTTTCCCCGACAGGCTCCAGCTTTATGCTTCCCTCTCTGACTTTTCTTCTGCGTGATGTGAGACTCTGCCACATAATGGCATTCATGGGCTGTAGGCAGCCTTTGGGGCCCGAGAGTAGAAAGCCGTCACTCAGAGGGGCGTGGACTGTATGCTCCAAATTGAAATCAATATTTTTGTACTTATTAAAAGGAAAGGCTCATTTCTGAGCTTTTTAATTTTAAATCGGCTGCTACCATTGCCCAAGGGTTTAATCCAAAGCCCCTTGAAGTCAATGGGAATTTAATGTTCTGATCCCACCGTTGAAGTCAATGGGAAAGCTTCCACTGATTTCAGTGGAGTAAGTTCAAGCCCTTAGTGCCCAGGTTTTTCATCTGCTCAGCTGCAGAGTTACAGCCTTGTCCGCTTGTCCAGTCAATAGCACAAAGCCACTGCACTGTTGCTGTCTGCTCCTACGCTGTGATGCAATGCGGTTTCCCAGCAGAATGCCGGCCCTGCGCCGGTGCATGGGATGCTGTTCTTGACGAGGTGCCAGGGACGGGAGACACAGCGAGATGGCAAATGACGCCTCTGCCCTAGGATGTGGGGGCTGGAGGCTGGGCTTCCATCGGCATCTTCCCTTGGGACTAATGCAAAATCCCAAATCTTTCCTTCCCTGCCTGTGGCCCCACACGAGGCTTTCTAGTCTCATTGTGTCTGGGGCACGGTAAAAGGGGAGTGGGCTAGTAAAGAGGAGTCAGTGCTCGGGTTCCCCCAGCTGCTGAATGCAGCGAAGAGGTACCAGGCAACTTGGCAAACCAGCTTGCTTTAAGAAGGCCCCTTGGAAGATAGCCCCTACGCTCCAGAACGGGGGCATCCTCAGTGCAGTCTCTCTAAACCTGGCCACCTTCCTGAAAAGTGTTGCCCACCCTACATGCTCCTTCCACTTCCCCAGGCTGGATCATTAGACAGGTGCCTGGTATGACTTGGTTGTGCTGCAGGGGTGGGAAACCCTCACCCTACACTCTCTCCAAAGGCATGGGGCAGTACAGGTCTGGACTGTAGAACTGAACTGTGGCTAAACCAGAGCATGTTAAATGGGGGGCTAGGGCTGCGCGTTATTAGCTGCTTTGTCCAACCCAGCACCCGCCGGTGCAAATTACAAAGGGTGGAGTGAAATCAGAAACCCAGCATGCCCAACTGCAGGGCCACAGAGCAGAAAACATGCTTTAAATCCCAAACCCGCTGACCCTTTGCATTAGAAATTAAAGCATGCGACGGCTCCTCATGCAGAAATGGGCAGAAAGTCTCCCACGCCCTCTGATCTGTCGGTCCACTGGCAGTGTGTACTTTTATGACTAGCTGGCATCCGTGGCTGAATACTGAGATGCTGTTTAGGGAAGCGGGGGGAGCATGTGGCTGCATGAATGTTTAATTCTGCAAATCTATAGAATTGGCAGGCCCCTGCTTCTCACAGAGCCTCCTTATTATGAGTCTGGAAGCAATAGACACAGGGGGCACATGAGAGATCCCTGCTGCCACCTGTTCTCCCAGCTTGGGACCCTGGTGGCCAAAGAAGTGTGTATGTATTTGGAGGTCACCCATTAGAGAGACGTGCCTGGGGGGGGGGGGGGTGATGGGATTATGGAGGGGTGTTTGCGTGTGCGGATTTGTTTTTTTCCCTGATTCCCAGAGGCAGCTGGAGGCTCTGTTCCATGCCACAGCAAAGAGCTGTTCTCACCCACCCCTCCCTCCCACACATGCCGTTTGAGACAGTCACTTCCCCGCTGCCGCTTCCTCTGAAAACAGAGCCACGGTTCCCTGCACCTACAGGCATCTTCTTGGCCTTTCCATCCTTCCTGGAGTTATCCTGTTCACTCCCAAACCTCGACTGGCCTGTTGAAGCCCTTCTCGGGGTCTGGTTTCCTTCCCCTGATGGATAGAGCCTTCTCCTGCCTTCCCCTTTATCCCTTGCTGGACGTGTTTGCACCCCTTCCCCTTGACTGGGTGTGTTCTGTTCTTCCCCCGCCCCTGGTTGGTACGTTCTCCATCCGTTACCATTGACAACAATTCTTGGTATAGTTGGTGGCTGCGGTTTTATTCTCCAGACCCTAAGCTGTCATTGGGGGGAGAGGGGGAGAAAATTCTCCAGCCTGTATTGGCTGGGAACAGCCTCCAGAAGACGAGTGGAATGTAAGCTGCCTGTCCGAGTCTGCTGACTGCCTGAAATACTGGCTCCCAGGCGTGAGCATCCCAGTCACCTCGGCGAGCCGTTGAGCCCGAATCCTGGCGGCGAGCACTGGGCTGTCAGCGTTGTTATCTCTTTTGCTGCTGATTAAGGCACGCAGTTTACAAGCACATCCCTGTGAAGTGTGGACTTCGATGTAGAATAGCGACGCCTTTTGTATTTTGAAGTGGTATCCTCATGAGACGGAGCTCACCTTTCCCTGCCAGAGGTGTGGCGAGCCCTTTTCCTCATCCACGCAGGCTCAGGCTGAGCAATGGCAGAGAGGTAGCAGAGTGGCTGCCTTTAGCAGATGGAGCCCTTTTTCTCCCGAAAGAGGTGGGGAAAGAGAGCATGTGCGAGGCTTGGTCTACACTTGAAAGTTAGGCAAAGTTGGGCGTTGCCTTCTGCCTGGACTGGCACAAAGAGAGTCTCCGTTCCAGCAGCTCGCAGTGCATGGCCTGGGGTCCTTTCAGAGGTGTTTTTTTTTAAAAAAAAAAGGTTCAAAACCAGCTCACAGGAGGGGATCACACACAAATCCCACTAACACGCTCTGGCATCTCTATGCGGTTCCTACTGTTCTGAAATTGCCATCCCTGCTAGGGCTCATCCACACTTTGGGCAAATCACTTCTCTCTCCAGGCTTTGGTTCCTGATTTGCCAAAGGGGGATAATAATAATACCTTTCTTCCGCCTTTCCCTGTCTCATCAATTTAGATTATAAGGTCTTTGAGGCAGGGGCCATTTCTTACTCTGTGTGTGCAACACCTAGCGATGGATGTTGGTTGAGGCCGCCAAGTCTTACCAAACTCCAAATGATGCTAATCCAGGGTCAATCACTAAAGAGCCAGCAATCACCATACTAGGTCGCATCCTGCCAGGTGCTAAACACCCTGGTGAGGTGCTGGGTGCGTTCAACTCCTGTTGGACTCACGGGGAGTTTCCTTGGCACCTTGAAGATCAGGCTCCTTGACCCCAGCGTGCTTTCCTTATACATAGAATAGTTAAGAGACACAGTGTCTTGGGTAACACGCTATGGGGGCTATTCCTGGTTTAATTGCGCTAATGAGCTACAGTTCTGCAATGCCAAAGGTGTCTTGCTTTCCTTTCCCTGGCAGGAAAATCCCATGGGTTAACATCTACGCTCAAGTCCAGCACGACAAGGAACAGGAGATGATCGGTTCCGTCAGCCAAAGCGAAAGTGCCCCCAAGATCACGCTGAGCGAGTTCTCTGACCCCGAGGAGCTTATGGACAAAGAACTGGATACGCGGGTTATAGGTAGGGCACTGCTGCCCTCTCAGGCATTCTCCTGACCATGATCAACCCGGAGAGCACGCTGAGCCTGGAGATACTGGCAGGTCACTAGGGTTCAGGAAAGCGAACAGACGGTGACCTGGGTAGCAAAGGCATTTCCGGGTGTGAATGGGACGGGACACCTCACTATGGGCAGTGTTCTTCATTGCAAGGCCCGGGAGCCAGTGGTGCCTCTCATTGACTCTAAGAGCAGCTCCCTGACAAATTGTTTATATTCCAATTTATTTTATTTTTAACATTAGAATATGTCCCGAGCCTATCAAAGTTCTTTACACGTCCCATTGACCACATGGCATGGTGTGCGCCAATGAGTACATCTACGTATATCCGTTGTATAATAACCATAACATTCCCATAGCCACCAATGTAGCCATTTAGCCGTTTGTGTCGGGTATTGCTTTTTGGCTCCGGTGAGTTCCTGGAAAGAATGGATAGATTCTTAATTCCGCTGAAGAGAAAATCGGAAAGTGAAACAGGAGAAAAAGCAGATAAGAATGGAACTGTGGATATTAATGAAATGGACAAACACAAGTTTTAGCTACACGAGTCGCTCTGTGACATGACATCGTCAAGGAGCAGCAAGCAATGTGTTAATTTAGTAGTTGATGTGGCTATCACATTGCAGGTTTTTTGCCATGCCCCCGCTTGAAAAATAGTGAAGATCACTGCTATGGGGGTCTTCTTCACATGCACAGAGTTGGACTGATGGCCACGTCTGGGGTCAGGAATAATTTCCCCTCCAGAGCAGGGAGGCTTTGCACTTTCCTCTGTTACAGTGGTTCTCGGCCTTTTCCAGACGGATATTCCCACTTCCCATCTAGCCAGGGTTCCACTGCCATGTAGCAATGTGTGATGGCTGAAAGGGGGTGCTGCGAGCCTCCCACACGTGCTTCACCTTGACTCTGGTGATGTCGAGTGGAGGGGGGTGGATGCAGCCGCAAGGCTGAGAATCCTGGAGCACGGCCCAGTTAGGTCCAGGCAGACTTATCTCATGTGATCCGTTTCCTGCCATTGCAAAAAATGTGGGGTATGTGCCACCCGCATGACTTCTTCACTCTTACTGGGTCCCTCTGCACTGTGGCTTATGTGCGCACGTTGCCGGCGGGCAAGAGGCGACAGACGGGGCTGTTTCATGAGCTACTCTGACCCTTTTCTCCTTCTTGTCTTCCTCAGGAGGCATCTCGACAGTTGTGAACAGCGAAAGCACAAAGGAAATCCCCAACTGCACTAGTGTTTAATGCCCAGAATCCACTTGGTCGACAGCATTTCTGGCTTTTTATTTGTAATTATTATTATTGTTATAATTATTATTATTATTAAAAAAAGAAAATGAGATGTCATTATCCTCATTTGGGAGAGGTGTTTTGTTTACCAGGGCCGCATTCATAAACAGCAGGTGGATGCTTAGCATTTGGAGGATTCCCCTGGGTTAAAAACAACGAGTGAAGGTTGAGACTACAGGGCTAAGGGATTTGAGTGCCCGGTTTGCATTCAAATGAACGTAAATCGTGTGTCTAAATCTCCTTGGTGGATCCGGAAGCCTCAGCTGCAATGTCTCAGGCAAATGATCCACTTCCCCCCTCCACCCCCAGTAGGAAATCAGACACTGGAGCTGATACTGCAAAGTGCTGAGTGCCCTCAACTCCCAATGACTTGCAGGTCTTAGTCGGGTTGGGCCCACTCTGCGTACTGTCCTTGTCCTTTTCTTTTAAACAACGGGGAAACAGACAAAGCGACGTTAACCCTTTGGGCTCTGGAGTGGGCAGGTGGGACGCACAAGTAGCTACCGAGACGCATGCACAAGTTTATGAATGAGGCTCTAACCCGTGCATGTGAATAACGAGGATACTGAAGGCAGACTGTAGATAATTCCAGTGTAAATAACTTTTTATTTCTTGGGAAATAATTTAATGTTTAGTAAAAGAAATGTTTAAAAGCAACCCGCACACCACACACACACACACGCACCAGCCAACCCACCAAGGACCCCTGGTGAATTCTTGTGCAACACATGAGTTCTGAATGTGTACCAGTTGTCTGTCGTATTTAACTCTTTCATCTCTGTCTACCTTACATGGTGGTTTTTCTTTTTGTATAACAGGAAGGATTTTTTTATTAGCAGGGGGAGGGGAGTGATTTTAAGAGGCGGGAACGAGGATTTTCGTCACATCCTTTAACAAGGCACATTGATTTTTTCACCACTGTTCTAGAGCAAAGCCACTGCCCCGAGACTTCCAGTGCAGAGTAGGCTGACACTAGTTAGAGAACGTAATGGAAGCGAAGAGAAAGGCCCTTGATCTCAATGATGGGCAAACCTCACAGTATTTGGGTTTGAACAGCTTCCAAAAGCTGGGCCTAATCCTCCAACTTCTGCCTGGGGTGGGCCAGCTTCTGAGATCCCTAATCGCACTGAGGAGTACCTTTCAGTAGTCTCCAGAGTAAAGTGCACTTCAGTGTGAGTGTAGGTCTGCAAAATTGAGCTGGGTTTCTCCTAGAAAGTGGCTTCTTTTCAAGGGTTCTAGGACGGCTGCTTGCAGTCCTGCCTGGAAATGTGGCAAGAATAACCCTTCTGATGGTTGGTGCTACCTCATCAAAATATGGAATCAGAAAAGGCAGCATGAAAAGAGGATCAGAGATTGAGACGTTCTCTGAAGGTTTTAGAACCTTCTGACCTCTTCAGTTCCGGTCCAGAACTGGGAGAGTGTTCCGAGCAGGAGGAAATGGGGATGGGGAGTTATTTTCACCCATCCTTCCTGAGGCGAAGGTGCTAAACATGGGCCCACTTCTGCAAGGGCCCAATGGGAGTGGAGAGTGTCTGGGGCACCTTTAGGAGATGCTCAGCCTTGGGCAGGATTATAGAAAGCAGAGATGGGCTCCATGTCGGCTCCAGTTCCAGACAGCCCCAAAGTTGGAGGTGTTTGGATCCAGAGTCCCAGTTCATCTGTAATGTGCCTGCGGAGGTAGCAGGAGGGTAGGATTTAAAGCACACTGGTGGTGTTGCTAGCATAAGCACCAAAGTACCAAACTATTACAAACTGGCCAAAAACATCAGTCATATGCCTTGGGCTCTGTTCATCAGATAAAAGGTGGTTCAAAGAGCTTTATAGGGAGAAAAAGCTAAAAAGATCCTTTTGCAAAGAACAAGCAGCAGCTCTTTCAAGATGAAATCAAACCAAGCAAATTTAGGGAAATGGCTTTGTGTGAAACATAAAAGCAAAACAACCTCAAACCGCTGCTACTCGCATTCTAATCCGCCACTTAACACGCTTGAGGTCCTTTCTATCGGTTTAAAAATAATTTCCCTCACCCCGTCACTTCTGCTCTAGTTCCTGATACAAACAGGAGACGGACGGCTGTGTTTTCCTCTCTGACCTTGTGTTTTCATCCATCACGTGTGCATACATTGGTTCTGTTGTGGTATCCTTTCTACTGAAACACCAAAGTATTTACAATGATGGTCCAATCTGCTGCTAGCACTGTCACAGCAGGGCCATTATTTTCCAATAGCATCCCATTTATGTGTGTGTGGGAAGGTTTATACTTAAAGAGCGGTCCTGGCTGGCATCAAGCAAAAATGAGGCTTGGTCAAAATCACCATTGGGTGAAGAGCAGTTTGCCGTACTAAGGATTTTGGAGAAGATTTGTGAGCTGCTGAACAGAGAAATGGCCATTGTTTCCTGCCAAAACATTTTACCCAATGATTTTCATAGTGTCTGAAATTTTTCAGAGAATTGTACAGTTTTTTTAATTCAAACGGAATTTTTCATTTGGAATTGATTCAGTACAAAGAAATGTCACTCTAGCGCTGCTCAGGCTAGCTTCTAAATACAGCACCATGGGTATGGCCGCATGGCGTGGCAGCCCAGACTTGCCGCCCGAGGCTGGATGTTGGAGTTTACACAGAGGAGCAGGGCTTGGCACAGCTGGGACTTCACCGCCCAGCAGCGGTGCAGCCTTATACTTCGAGGGGAGGCTTGGCCCCACACAGGATTGGGCCCTCAGTCCAGCCTGAAGGGTTGGCCAAAGTGGTTTAAAAAAAAATACAACAAAGGGAAAGAACATTGAGGTATTTGATCCAATCCTGCGAACTTTACTTCTGTGAGTAAGTCCCATTGAAATGCTAGGCTTTCTTCCATGAGAAAGTATTCCCGTGCATTTGGAAAAATCAATAGCCCACACAGTATAGAGATATATATTTGTCTCCTGACCCGGGCATTGTCCTGTTAATGCAAACATGATGTTCCCCTGAGACAGGCACCGCTGAGGATGTAACGAAGAAATTAAATGATCACAACTGGATTAGCTATAGTGTATAAATAACGCATGCGATCATGATCCCTGCTGCAGCCCTGTGCCCCATCTGGCCCATAATGCAGGCTGAAACCGGCAGCTCTATACCACCCTCCCTCACAGCTGCTGCTGAAGGGGGTGTGGCCGGGGTAAGGGGGTGTGGCTGGTGCACACTTGTATGCCAGTAATCCCTGGTTGCAGCCACCATCAGTTAGAGAAGCTGGGAGGCAGCTCTAAGTTGCCCAGCCAACCCCTGCTTCGTCCCGGGGATCGGGAAAGTGCAAAGGTGGCATAAGCCCTCACGTTGGCTCCTGTCCTGATCACACTTGAGGAGCAAGGTCAGAACCTTTGGTTCCATTTGAAGATTTAAAAAAAAAAAATCCCTCCTTTTATGTTTTAAGGATTAAATGGGGCAGACAACTGCAATGCTTATATCAAACACGGTACTACGAATGCATGAGTCATATATATATACATATATATATAAATACTGTTCTTGGTTTTATTGTTCCATTTGAATATTTCTACTGTAAAAAAAGGCAGTGGTTTTGAAATTGTTGAAAATAAATGTATTTTTGTACACCGGAGCTACCGACGGCTGCTCTTTCAGTGCTTGGCCTGGTCATTTACTCGTCCCGTACAGTCACGGCTGCTTCGGCGCTTGCCCCTGATAGTGACGCAACCTTCTTCTGAGCCTCCGGCGTGTTTGCTTGCCCTACAACAGTGCTTCCCAACTGCTTGGGCATGACTCCTGCAGTGGGGAAGGTTGAGTGGCGTAGACAATTTTATTGCACTCTACAGCAAAGACAAATCGATCCCTCGGCCAACCCTTCTCACCCATCATCTTAGTTGCAATTCTTCGGTTTTGGTTGGTGGGGCAAGAAATGAGCTCAGAACCCGCACCGAAAACCAGCCTTCGCTCCTGTTACTGATCTGCTGCACCAGTCTCCTGCTGCAGGCTTTGTCCCCAGTGGGTCTGACTGTTGTTGGTGCTTGCCTGGCCTCAGATGACTGCCTGTTTGCTGCTCCTGTATCTTTAGCAGTGCTTTATTAATCTAACGCTCCCTAAAGCAACAGACTGCCCTGACACATGCAGACAAAAGCTCTTTGTAGTGTCCTGTCTGTGCCTCTTGCAACGCTGACGGGAACATTTCAGCTGAACCATTTGTCCTTTGGAAAATGGTGTTGCAGCACTGTCAGAATTTTCCATGAGCAAAGATTCATTTCTTATGCTGAGACCCCCTCCCTCTCAGTGCAGGGGGGGCTAGATTAGATGACCTATCGTGGGCTCTTCTAGGGCTACATTTCTATGGTTCATCAACTTGCTCGCTGGGGAGAATCAAAACAAAATGTAGTGTTTGGGGGTGGGGGCTGACCCTAATCAAATCAATGTTAATCTCGGCTTTATGGGAGATGTAGTTTCTCCTTCCACGAGGTGCCAGGGTGGATCAGCCACAGGCAGAAACCACAGTGCATCATGGGAGCTAGTCCAGCCTGTCACCGGGGGTCGCGACCCAGAAATACCATGGCGCTCAGACGAATGCTAAGGCATCATGGCTGCTCAGATGAAGCGATGCATGTGGCCTGGAAATGAAATCTTGTGAAATTCCCAGACCGCAATGGTTCAGCGCTTTTACTTTTGTGAACTGCTTTGACAGCACAATTTGGGCTGAACGCACATATCCAGATAGTGCCCGTGTCATGGAAATTCTGCATTTTTGATCGGTTCCAAGCTCCTCATTTATTTGGAAAAGGCGAGGCTCACAGAATCTCTATCCAGTTCACCATTTGCCTTTCAAACCAGCTTTATGGCTAAAGTGTTTTTCTAAAGCGGCGCGATGGAATTTACATGCCACACTCACATAGCACCAATGGCGATAGCCATCTTCCTGTCACCTGCGATCTGGCAATGGAAACACGATGAGCAAGGACTTTGGGTTTCCCTTATGCCCTTGGTCCTCGCCCCAGTGACATGCTCTGGTTATTAAGCACCATTCCACGGCTGACATTTTATTGTAATACAGCATCTGAGTGCTATTCTTCCATCATGTATCATGGTACTGCATCAGCAGACTGGCAGCTGACACAAACCCACGTTCTAATGACAGATCTCATCCGTGACGTTTTATAGCACTGCTTTTCCTTTAAGGAGAGCGGTTGATTTGGAAGGTGGAACACAAAAACCACAAGAAAGACAGCTCAGGGGAGCTGCCAGCGAGCGTTCAAAGTCTTAAAATCGAGATAATGTACAAGGTTGGCTCTGATGTTATAATTAACAGGGCTGCCAATGTTTCCATCATAAACCCCTTGGTGGTGGTGGAAGAGGAGTTAGACCTTCACGCAGATTTATTTCGCTGTTATTTGGCACACAAGTATTGGTGCAGTGTTTTTGTTGGCGGGGAGAGAGGCAGAAAAAAATCTCTCCCATAAGATTTGCCACTGTCACATACAATCCTTCCCAATTTCAGATGCTTCATAATTTGTAGGGCAGGGCCACCTATATTTTTTAAATGACTGTGTGTAAGAATCTCTCAGGGAGGAGGAAGGGGTGTTGGCAACTGATTCACCTGACTTATGCCAGTTCTACTTGTGTAAGTTCATTGACTGCAGTAAAGTTACTCCTGATTTACACCAATGTGAGCGTGCCTGGTAATAATTTACATTCCCACGTCAAGGGAAGAATAGATCCTCTTTAATGCCGCATTGGGAATGGCAAGGATTTTTAGGGGCAACATTTAAGGGCATTGTAACCCCCCCAAAAAATAAAATTAACTAAATCCTGGGGCAAGGAAGCGGCTGTCTGTGAAACGGAATAGAAATATTTCCATGACATGTCCTTTCAAACCCTCATAGGAAATTTCTCCTGGCCACAAAAACACAACTGCAGCCTGGTCAGCTAAGGAGAGAACCAGCAAGTGAAATTGACTAGAAACCAACCTGTGAAACTGACCAGGTGTAGGGGAACCTGCATATATGGCAAAAAGTCCTGGGACTCAACAACATGCATGGTGAAAAGGACATGTGAGCTTATTAGCCTCATTGTGGTAGTGTCTTAAGGTTTCCATGCGGGAATCATGGACCCATTTTACTAGTTACTTCACCCAAAGCAGGGAAAGACATCCCTGCCCCAAAGAACTCACGCTAATATTTCCTGCCCTTGCAATGATCCTGGGTAGTGCTAAGACTACAGGTAAGGCCACTTTTCAAATACCTGATTCTTTACTTTAACCGTGTCGCTATAATTTACAATCTACTGTCTCCGAGAGCTCTGAACCTTGTTACAAGATGCCGAGGGTCTTTTGTCATCTTCACTTCCCTTCCTTTCATAGACGAGGGACCAAATTCTTAGTCTGCTCATCACCCCTCTCCTCCCATAGTTGGGGTGTAACGCAGGCCAGGATTTGTCCCTATGTTTTAAAAAAAAAAAGACAAAGATGCACATCCCCTCCCCCCCGCCTTGTAGTCACGTAGACTTTGCAGCACTTATGGCATGGAGGCTCCCCGTCACCCTGCACCACTTCAGGGGGAGTTACGGGGCACTGTGAATGATCTCCATCCTGGGCATTTATGGCAACCTCTGAATGTTACCAGAGTGTGGGCATGTAGCTGAGAATGTATCTCAAGAGGCTATTTCCAGGTGCACAATGTTACATAACACAGGGAATAAAGCAGTTAGGGCTGAGTTAACTGGTTTGGATAAAACAGGAACCGAACGTTCTCCCAGAACTCACACTGAACCCTGGTTGATCGCGCGCGGCATGTGCTGGGTTTTCTTTAAGCAGCGGGTTGGTTTGAGAGCATGTGAGCAGCGCTGGTGTAAGGGGCATCACCTGATCATTGGTTATAGTGCGTTGGGCTCTTTAGTTTCACCAGTGAGATCCTCCTTTTCCTCTCATGGTATGGTGCAGTGGCGTGGGATCCTGGGGAGGTGTCTGTTCCTAGTTCTGCAACTAAGCTGCTGGGTGACCTTGGTCACTGCACCACCTTGAGCCTCAGTTTCCCCATCTGTAAAATGGGATTAATGTTATTCATCTCCTTTGCAAAGTGCTTTGCGATCTAGTGATGTGCCACGCTAGATAAAGCGAACAAGAATGTTATTCTTATTATAATACTGCTGCATATCAAGCGCGAGGAGCGGCCGTGATGTCGGGTACACGTGCCATGTGTGAGTTAATGGATAAAATGCCCGGTGCTGGCACCCACAAATTCACAGCGCTTGTAGCCTGTCAGGGCGGGGGGCCCTGCAAACGGCTGCCTTTGTGCACTGCATCCCAGCTTGGGGCTCGGCCAGAAGAGCCGCTGAGGAGTGTACAAGGGGTGTATGCATGCGGCAGGTCGAGAGGCCCAGATTGCCTTATAGGGCGGGATGCACAGTCCCATGATGCTGCACAGCAGCAGCTGGCGTAGTGCTGATGGCGTGGGGGCGTGCGTGCCCTACTCACGACCCTTGGACCATAACGAGGAGCTCCGTTTTCTTCTGCCTTTGCATAGGCGGATAAGCTGTACCCCCAGGCAGCAGGCTGGGGGGCTTTCCCTGACTCCCTAGGCCGTAGAGTCCACAGGGCCAGCCCTGCAGGCTATGTGAATCTGTGCAGCTCCATCGACGTCAATGGCCCGCTGCCTACTTTACACCAGCTGAGACTCAGACGTGTGGAATGCGATACCATTATAAAAAGGCACCGCTTCTATGGCAGAGGAACCCCCCCCCTCCCCCGGGGCCGCGTCATTCTCACCGCAGCCCTGGAGCGACTCCCCCACCAGAGTCATGGGGGTGGTTTCGCGGTTATTTAAACGCTCAGAGCCAGGCTCAGCCAGGAGGTGGTTTGTGTAACTAACTTAGCCACAGAGCCTTGAAGGGATTTAGCGCCCCCAGACGCCTGTTGATTTCCATGGGTGTTAGGCACCTAAGCGGCTTTAACGTTCTGGGCCTCATGGCTCCCTTCTCCCGTATCTTTTTCATGTCCCTTTGCAAAGAACCGAGCGTTATCCCGTTCCACACCCTGCATGAGAGGTCAGTTTTATTAGCCCCCGTTTTAATGGTAGGGAGGCTGGGGCACAGTGTTACATTCTGACTAGCAGCAGCGTGACTCCTCCATTGCCGATGTAGAATTGCAGTCAGAATCTGGCTGGCAGCTATAAAGCCTGTTCCCAGAGGTGCCCAACCCCTACTGAAACCAAAGGGAGAAAGGTGCCTAAATACCTTTGACTATCTGGCCTTAAATGATAGTCCAAGGTGACAGCATTAGAGTTGAAGGGCCTGTGCGCCTTGCCAGTTCCTGCCTCTGTGCTCAGATCATTGGACTGCCACATCCCGCCCTGTGTACTGCTCAGCTCTCACTTAATGGCTCCCCTAGTGCCTAAGATAACACGAAGGGCCGCAGGGAGATAGATGAGGAGACAGTGTGCGGCCAGGATCCAGGTTTCATTTAGGCTAGGGTTTGGAATGGAGGCCAGGCCAGGGCTCGGCTTTGGATTAGACAGTCTGGTTTTTATCCTGGCTCTCACTTTTAATCAGAATTAATGACTAGTCAGGAACAGCAGCTACAACAGTCATTAAGGCTTGACAGCTGTTCAGCCAGTCAGATCACTTAATTGGCTTCTTGCTCCCTCACCTCATAACTCTGGGCAGAGTAGTGACACGCAAAAAAACCCCACAAAAGGCAAAGCGGTTTGGGTCAAACCACCCGCTGGGAGTTTACGTCGTTAGCTGAACGGCTCCATCTGGGCCAGAAATCAGTTTGGCCTGGAAGGTTTCCAGTACTGCAGTGCCCTCAGGAAGCAATTATTAATGTCGTGCATACAGGGTCTGTACAGCTCCTGACACAACAGGGTCCCCCCTCCCCATCCTTGCTCTGCACCTGTATGCATGACATTAACAGTAATACTATTACCCAGTGGAAATTCACAATTTCCCTAGCCTCTGGACCAGATTGTTGCCATTTCAGACCTTGTAATTTCGCTGTTGTTTTTGGTGGCAAAGAGGAAAAAACACCGTGCTAGCTGCACAAACGCCTTCTTTCAATCCCCACCAATTACATGGCCCAGGGAGACAGCTGTATTTTTCGCAAAGGTGGTAACCGTGTGGCCCTCCTGTAGCGGCCCCAAGAGTTTTCCATTGCCCCGGTCAGATGCTGGAACGGCCGTTCACAGCTGTCTGAGCCCCTTCCCTGCACTGACCCAGCCTCTCTCAAGGATCCACCGTCTTGGAGCGAGAGGCAACAGCAGGCTTTCTTATAGAGTTATACATGCGAGAGGCTCAGCAGGCTAGCCCGAGGTGGGCGTCGGTGCTGCTTTCCTTTACTCAGCACAGCTGGCCAAGAAGCCCCACACCCTAGCATTCACCTTTAAAATGTAATGCTAATTTGCTGCACTCTTACAGAGGCAGCCAAAGGAGTCTTGCTTTTCAACATTTTTCAGCCACTGTCTATGCCTTGATGGGGGTCGGGGGGCAGGAGTGCCAGTTTATTTTTACATCTTCTGTTCTTTGCCACCACCTCACTTGGTCTTTCCAGCTCAATTAAAGGGAACATCACCATTATGGCCTTGTATTTAACCAAGTCAAACACACGTCCTTTTTTCCTTTGCTTTTTCAGGCAGCTAGAAGGCTTAGCTATCACCCTCTTCTCAGCTTGCTGCAGTTTAAGCGGGTGTATGGCATGAAATACAGCTCAAGGGAAAGGAAATGTAATTGTGGCTTGCTTGTTCTTTGTCTCTTTTACATGGACACACACATCTCTCCCTCCTCCCCAAACAACACTGTGCAAGAGCAGACTAGATCCGTCACTGCTCCACCTTATAACCTGAAGGGGCTTGCCAGGATTGTCCTGGAGTTCCTGGCATCGCCAGGAATTAAAGTTAATCTTTAATGAAAGATGATGGCGAAACCTCCAGGAATACGTCTAAAACTGGCAATCCCAGCACCTGAACAGGATGGCAGATAGAAGGACTCAGTCAGTTGCACGCACATTCGCTAGTTCAGAGCTTCCTGGATCCACATCCCACCAGGTTGTTGCTTTCCCTGATGGGGATGAAACAGACAGAGCACAGCACGTAACTAGTGGTCCCTTCTGCCTGTCGCTGGTACGCCTCAGAGCAGAATCTGGCCCAGAGAGATTACTGTACACATTGGCAAGAGCAGCCATTGATTTTGGGGCCCAGCCAACCTTTGGCTTGAGTTTTGGGGGGTGCTGGGGACCGGTCATTAACCTCACTAGTCTGACTTGGGGCCCTCTCTGTATTTATAAAGCACCCATCCCCAAGGAGCTGAGCCAGGTTCTAATCACTACATCCCTGGGTCAGTGAAATGCTGCCTCCGCTGACCCTCCCAGTCAACCGTTGCGCCGCTGCCACTGCAGTGCAGCCTTGCAATCGCCTTTTAGTCCTCCAGAGCACGCCCACCCCACTGACTATTACTGCAGAGACCTCTGGGGCCCATTTCCTCCCGCCCGGCTAACCGCACACTTTCCAAGTAGCTAGTTTCACAAGCACGCTTGTTTTCAGCCCTTATGCAGTAACTACAGTGGTCTGTGCTCTTCACCCACACATGGGGCTGTTTGGAGCCAGGTAGCGCTGTTGAGAGGAAGTAGCATGAGGGTGCATGCTGTGCCGTTTTCCTGTCTATTGTCATGCCTTGCAGATGCCTCAGCAGGACAACCAGGGAATTCCTCAGAAAACCCCACACGCTCCTTTCACTTCAGCCCTAACTCTCTGCCCTGTCTAAGGCTCATGGCTCTGTTGTGGATGGGTTGGTCTCATGTCTGATACGCCCCCCGTTGAAAGGAAGGGCGGGACGAGGTATAAACTGATCTCTGGCAGTGACACAGCGCTATTTGCCACCTTGCTAATGTTTGACTGTCAACTTCATCTCCTTCACAGCCTAGGAGGATGCAGCCGCTGCTCACCATGACGCCTGTCGAAGTCACAAAGTGAGGCCAGCCCGAGGGGCTCATCAGAACATACCCTCCCTCTACTATGCTTGGTGCCTCTAACTCGGAAACCTTCCAGAGGGATTGGCTGGTTTACAAGGCTGGCCATGGGGCATATTCACCTTTTACCTGCAGATCAGCGAGTGCATCCCAAGGCAGTAGAGAACCAACGTCCTCACGCTCTGAAACCTTTTCTGGAGGCTACGTGAACTATGGCGGTTTTCTCCCTCCAGTCACACTTGCACCCTGCTTCTCCTTTGCCCTGTACCCTGCATTCATGCCCGAGGAGAACGGTGGCCTTTTTATACCCGCTTTGCATTCACTTTACATGGCCACAAGAGATCATGCAGGGCACAGGTCAGCGGGTTGAAGTCCGCGGCGCCCCATTCTATTCTTACAAAGCCTGAAAGTATGACTTCACTGCCATGGGTCCTCCCGGTCAAAATGCATTTCCCCAGCTTCAGGCTGAAGTTCTTTGAGTTCAGCCCAGTAGTTTAAAGAGTGGCTTTCACTCCCCGAGGCTAACTGCAAACACTAGAATGTAGCAAAACCAATTGTACTCAGCCCATGTGTTCCCATTGGATATCTTCAGACCATTTCTGCCGGTGGTCATTTTCTGCTTTCTGACAGCTTAATCTAACAGACCCCCATCCTCCTGCTGTCCTCCCACATCATACCAGTTAGAGGTAGAGGCAATGTATGAGGGCAGGAGAGGGGTTTGAGCCAATACACTTCACCTTTGGGACAGTTCAGAGCCTGAACAGGATTGCGTGGCTCAGATGTTACAGGCTGGTTATGATTAGGAAAAGTGGTGGAGTTTTAGGTGGAGTCGAGTTCACATGTGCTAGATAAGCCAGACCTAAACTCAACCTTGTTCTAGTGCACCTGCAGCGTAACACCTCCTGGCTGGTGTGTTTGGGCCTAGGACACAGGCAGCTAAAAACAGAGCTATCCTCTGTTACTCTGCCTCCCCATGGGGAGAAGGGTTGAGTTTAGGCTGCCCTATATTCCACCTCTTCTCCTCATCAGCACAGATCCTCAGGGTGGCTCTCGAGGACGTTATTTAAATAACTCAAGCTATTCCTGGGACGACGTTGCCATAGTAACAAAGCTTAGCTTTTCCTGATTTCCAGCCTAAAAAAAAAAAAAAAAAATCCATTTCACCCTGTTATTCCTTGCACCACCCTGAGTCATTGTTCTGTTTTCTACCTGTTGGCGTCATTCCAACGTACCTTGAAAATGCAGCCATTTCCCTTGGTTGCACTTTTAGGTTGACGTTCACCACTCTTATTCCATTTCAGGAATGTGTTTGTGTTTGGTTGCAACACAAAGATTAAAATTCCCCTTTGTTGATGTGACAGGACGGGAAGGGGACACCACATGTTACTGGAACACAAAGAACGGTCACATTTTTGTAGCCCAGCAGCACTGAACTGATGTAGTTGTAGAAAAGAGCCCATTAGATCATCCATTCGGACTTCCTGCAGAACACGGGCTAGAGCATTTCATGCAGTTACCCCTCCATTGAGCCTAGAAACTTGTGTTTTGGCTAAAGCTTTTCTTCTAGAGAGACATCCAGTCTTCTGGAGCCACCATGAGATGGAGAACCCACCACGTCCTTTGTTAGATTGTTCAGATAATTATTCGCCCTCACTGTTGTGCCTTACTTCTAATTTCAATTAGTCTGACTTTAACATTATCCATTATATTAGTATCTACCAAGGTCCTCTTAAGGTGAAGCTCTCCATAGTATGGTTTCTCCACCCCAGAGTCCTGCACTTAAGATGGACGAATCCCAAGCACTGCTACAGACTGGGGACCAACTGGTCAGGCAGCAATTCTGCGGAAAAGGACCTGGGGGTTACAGTGGACAAGAAGCTGATTATGAGTCACCCTTCTTGACAACAAGGGCACACTGTTAACGGCATATTGGGCAGCATTAGTAGGAGCATTGCCAGCAAATTGAAGGAAGCGATTACTCCAAATGTGGCCTCACCAGTGCTGAATTGAGGAGAATATTGTGTCCAGTTTTGGGCCCCCCCGCAACTACAGAAAGGATGTTGACAAATTTGAGAGTCAAGTGGAGAGCGAAGAAAATGATTGGGGGCTGGAGCACGTGATTTATGAGAGGATGAGGGAACAGGGCTTGTTTAGTCTGCAGAAGAGAAGAGTGAGAGGGGATTTGATAGCGGCCTTCAACTACCTGAAGGGGGTTCCAGGGAGGATGAAGCTAGGCTGTTCTCAGTGGTGGCAGATGACAGAACAAGGAGCAATGGTCTCAAGTTGCAGTGGGGGAGATCTAGGTTGGATATTAGGAAAAGTTTTTTCACTAGGAGGGTGGTGAAGCACTGGAATGGGTTACCTAGGGAGGTGGTGGAATCTCCGTCCTTAGAGGTTTTTAAGGCCTGGCTTGAGAAAGCCCTGGCTGGGATGATTTAGTTGGGGTTGATCCTGCTTTGAGCAGGGGGTTGGCCTAGATACCTCCTGAGGTCCCTTCCAACCCTAATCTTCTATGATTCTATGATTTAATCAAGCATGTCAATTCAATTTCTGACTATGTTTCTGCACCCTCTCCCCCCAACCTCCATGCCGTTTAATATTTCAGAGCGCTTGTCTAATACAGTCTCTTTCCCCTCACTCTAGTGCAGGAAACAAACAAAACCTGATGTTTACACCTGTCCCTTTTGTTTACTTGATTTAGCGAGCTCCAATACCAATCATTTTTACAAGGGCAGAATTAGGAATGAAATTGCGATGGAGAAAAACTCCCCCCACAGCTTCATTTTTTATTTAGTGAGGAATGCCTTCCAGCTAAATGTAACAATTCCTCATTTTCTTTAGAACAACAAGTCACACAGACAGGCTGAGGGTTTTGTGAGAGAGAGCCCCTCATTTACAGTATTGTCTCTGTTATTATCACAGCAGTCTGCTATTTACATTTTTTTTTAAATAGCTTTCTTGTAGTTGGACTGCAACGTCCTTCACCAAAAAAAAAAGGAAGAAGAACCCCCCCCCTTTCTTTAAAGAAAAAACTTGAAGAATATGACAGGGATTAGAATGAGAAAGGATCTGAAATCATTTTGACTGAGAGGAAAGAAATATTTGTACATTATTCATCGGACTCTGGGTTATTCATCAAAAGTTTCATTCCTCAGCTAAAGTCTTTTCCTTATCTTAAAGCCACTGACATGAATATATATCACCAAGTTAAAAAGATTGAATTACACTTCTCCCGCTGCTGCTAAGATTCATGGATGCTCAAAGCCCCGTCTGGTCCCTAGGTGTACTGAACCAGTGCGTTTTATGATTTTCAGAGAACAGCCCTAACAGGGTTTGTCTCTTCATTGTGATATGGAGATGATGGAAAATGTGCTGCTGTATCACTTGATAAAAGACCTTTGCCAGAAAAAGAGAGCAGCTTTGTCATGAGAACATTACTCATGGGATTTAAGAGACCTACTTGAAAGTGAAAACTCCAGCTGCTTTTTTTCCCCCTCCCCAAAAAAGCAAAATGTCCCCCAACGCCTGTAACTGACTGTTCTTCTTCGAGATGTGTTGCTCATGTCCATTCCACTATAAGTGTGTGCATGCCTCTGTGCACGGCTACCGGAACGTTTTTCCCCTTAGCAGATCCCATAGAGCCGCCTCCAGCACCCCCTGCACACATGCCGGGGTATATGAGGCGCTGCCAGCCCTATGCCCCCCCCCCCCCCAGTTCCTTCTTTCCGCCCGTGACAGTTGCTGGAACTAACCTTGCTCTCTGCAAGTGCCATTCCCCTTGTTTGAACTTGTCTGATATTCTAAGTTAGTTTTAGTTAGTTAAGTAAGTGTTGTTAAGCATAGTTAGAGATAAGGCAAGTCCCTGCAGGGATGTCAAGCTGCCGGGTATGCCCCGATCACCAGGATTCAAACCTCCGGCTCAGTGTCCCCCACGACTACTGCCTTACGTGCTTGGGGGAAGCGCACAGAAAAGAGAAGTGTACGATCTGAAGGGCTTTCAAACCGAGGAATCCAAAGGACCGAGAAATCCGGTTGAAAGCCCTGTTGATGGAGGCAGTGCTCCGCCCGGCGTCCGAGCCGACCCGTTCCACCTCAGCACCAAACGTGACCTCGGTGCAGAGTGCACAGCCGGCACCAGCCTTGAATCGGCACCGCGCAACATCGCTGACACCGAAGAGGAACAAGCAGCGTGCAGAGCGCGGACACCCCCCTGCGTTGTCGGTATGGACAGGGTCAAGTGCGGAGATGCACCGGACCCGGCCCGTCGAGTCTTCTCCGGTGCCTGCAACTCCGGTCAGGGAGCCTCCCCTGACTCCTGGGAGTGGGAGAGTGCCCCTGCCGATGCTGTCGACACTGGAGCCTTTTCAGGCGGCAAGAGCCTTGTTAGCCATGCCTACGCCACCTCCGCCCCCCCTCCGCCCCCCGCCCCCGCAGAGGGAGCAGGGGTTGGTGTCACAGGGGAAACCCACATTGGGTTCCCCCTGAATGGTGGTGGAGATCCCCGGTATGGGGAGGAAGATCTCCCACCGGACGGTCTCCGAGGGTAAAGCAGAGCTGCTCCCCCAGCAGTTGCTCCAGGTCAGCGTCGTCAAGCTGACCTGCCCCGGCACGGGACATGGAGTCTCCCTCTTGGCGCCGATGTCGATCCCCGGCACCGGAGGCAGCGCAGGCCAGGAGGCGGCACCGGTCGAGGTCTGCCAGGTGGCGCTCAGACAGCTCCCGCTCCAGATCCCAGGCACCGAGGAGTTCGCCCGCACTGAGACGGTGCAGAACCTGGTTGCCATCGGAGGACCCGGCACCACACAGTCCATGACACGGAACCCGGTCGCCAGAGTCCGGCTTGGCACCGAGGAGTTCAGACCTCGGTCGCCGAAGGTGTCTGCAGGGCTGCAAGGCACGCGACAGCGGAAATCATTGGTACCAAGATGACAGTCCGGTACCTCTATCTCTTCGGAGTGCACCTCTGTTTGTCAGCACTGTTCGCAGCAATGGAGACAGTCTTCATCATCCTCCAGAGTGCCTGGGACCGAGGACGTACACGGCCCCACCGGTCCAGTGACTCGGGGGCTCCCAGGGGGGACAATTGCTGGGAGAGCTGATGCTCCCACAAAGCATCACAGCCTGTGGTGCAGTCATCCCTGAGTTGGCTCCAGGGGCAATGGCCCCAACAATGGCCTTCTTAGGCCCCATGGGGTATCCAGATGGGGCCGGGGCCCCAATCCATTATGTCATCGGGGGTGCAGTCCGTGCATCTGGCACAGGAAAAGGCCCATAGACACCACTCCTTGGACAAGGAGTCAGACCCATGGAGGGACCCTCACTGGGGGATGCGCCTCAGCAGTCCTGTTCCTCCTTACCAGACGAGGCAGTCTCCCGGGACCACTCGGCACCACTGGAGGATTTCAGGGTGCACCAGGAGCTGCTCAAGAGGGTGGCCTCCAACTTGGGGCTGGAGGTGAAGGAGTCAGAAGAGGCCAAAGATAGTTTCTTTAATGTGCTGGCAGCAGCTGCCCCAATGAGAGTGGCCCTCCCAATGATTGTCCCCTCCCAGTCCACGAAAGGGTCCTTAAGATTGTAAAGACCCTATGGCAAACCCCTTCCTCGGTCACCCCTATGTCAAAGGTGGGCGAGAAGAAATATTATGTCCCAGCCAAAGGGTTTGAGTATTTGTTCACTCACCCGCCCCAGGAACCCTGGTGGTAGATGCGGCCAACCAGCGAGACAGGCAAGGTCAGCCAGGGTCCACTTCCAAGAACAAGGACAATAAGAAGCTGGACTTGTTTGGGAGAAAGGTTTATTCCATGGCAAGCCTGCAGTTCAGGATTACCAACCATCAGGCCCTCCTGGGTAGATACAATTTCAACCTGTGGGACTCCCTCAGGCAGTTTGCTGAGGCCCTCTCCCAGGACCAGGCTGCAGACTTTAGCACCATTGTGGAGGAAGGAACCCCGGTAGCTAGGGCAGCGCTCCAGATGTCCTGTGATGCTGCTGACTCGGCGGGCAGGGCTATAGCCTCCACCATCTGTATGAGATGGTGCTCGTGGCTGCAATCCTCAGACCTGTCCCAGGAGGTGCATCAGTCTGTTCAGGACCGCTCATTTGATGGGTCGGCCCTATTCGCCGACCAGACTGATGCAAAGTTGCACAGTCTGAAGGATTCCAGGGCCACGCTTTGCTCCCTGGGCCTGTACATGCCCCAGTTTTCCAGGCATCAGTCAGAGCCCCAGATGCAGCAGCAGCCAAGGCCTCCGCCCAGGCCTTTTCAACCCTATAGGAATAGGGACAGGAATAGGGGGTTTAGAAGGAGAAATCAGCCCCCCCCAGCTCGTCCTCAGATCCACAGCAGGGCCCCCCCAGGAGGTCAGGCAACCAGAGGAGACAATTTTAATGGTGCACCCGAGGGTGGCGCCCCGACTGCTCTCCTGGATCTGCCCTGTCCCTTCCTAAACAGGTTAAGGCTCTTCTATTCCGAATGGGCAAAAGTCACTTTGGACCGTTGAGTCCTTGGGATAGTCTCAGGGGGCTATGCCCTACAGTTTACATCTACCCCACCCCAACAACCCTCCTCCTCCATCCCTCTTCAGGGACCTCTCTCACGAGCAACTCCTCTTGCAGGAGGTGGACCCCCTCCTCAACATAGAAGCAGTGGAAATGGTCCCCCAAAGTGGAAGGGGAAAGGCGTTCTATTCGAGGTACTTCCTCATCCCCAAGGCGAAGGGGGGGATCTGAGACCCATATTAGACCTGTGTCGTCTAAACAAATATGACAAATAACTCAGGTTTCGCATGGTCTCCCTAGCCTCCATAATCCCTTCTCTGGATCCAGGAGACCGGTATGCCGCCTTCAACCTCAAGTACGCATACTTTCATGTGTTTATCCTCCCCAGCCACAGGCGTTTTCTCCGTTTCACGGTGGCTGGCTCCTACTACCAGTTTACAGCCCTACCCTTTGGCCTATCTTTGTGCATGGTGGTAGTGGCTGCCCACCTGAGACGAAAGGGTGTGAAAATTTTTCCTTACCTGGACAATTGGCTGATCAGGGGCAGGTCCGGGACCCAAGTGCAGGAGAGCGTAACCCTCACTTGCTCCATGTGCAGCAGGCTGGGACTACTTATAAACGAACAGAAGTCCACACTAACCCCAGTGCAATGCACAGAATTCATTGGGGTCACCCTGGATGCTTCCCAGGCCAGAGCCTTCCTGCCTCAACTGTGTTTTGAGGTGATGGTCTCTATCATCTCCCAGCTGCACCGATGCCCCACGACAACCGCCTGGCACTGCCTACAGCTGTTAGGCCACATTGCAGCCTGCACGCATGTAGTGTGAGACTAGCTCGCCTGAGGCTGAGACCACTTCAGGCATGGTTGGCCTCGGTATATGTTCTGAGCAGACACCCATTGGACCGTGTGGTCACAGTTCCCCCACCCGTCTTAGCCTCCCTAAACCGGTGGTGGAGTCCCAGGGCAGTGATGAAGGGCGTTCCGTTCAGCGAACTGGTCCTGTCGGTCACCCTAATTTCCAATGCCTTGGACGTAGGATGTGGAGCCCACATCAGCGCCAACCTAGGCACTCAGGGGCTCTGGTCAGGGGAGGAGAGGCACCTGCACATCAACATGAAAGAGCTGAGGGCTATTTGCCTAGGGTGCAAGGTGTTCCTCTGATTCCTGACAGGCAGAGTGGTGCAGGTGCTGATGGACAACACTGCAGCCATGTTCTACATAAACAGGCAGGGGGGGAGCGTGCTTCTCAGCCCTCTGCGAGGAAACTATCCGTGTTTGGGACTTTGCCGTGAGGCACGATTTCTACTTGACTGCCTCTCACCTCCCGGGAGTGACAAATGACGAGGTGGATCACCTCAGCAGGTCATTTCTACCCCGTCACGACTGGTCATTGCACCCAGAGGTAGTGGCTATGATCTTCCAGAAGTAGGGCGTTTCCCAACTGGACCTATTTGTGTCGGCCTGGAACACGAAGTGCCCGAGGTTCTCCTCGCTCCAAGGTCATGAGACTGGGTCGATTTCCAACGCATTCCTCATGGACTGGACGGGGACCCTCATGTAGGCATTCCTGCCCATTCCGCTCCTGCCCAAGGTCCTGTTGAAAATAAAGAGGGACAGGACGAATGTTATACTCATCGCTTCGGTCTGGCCAAGACAGCACTGGTTCAGCATGCTGCTGGACCTTTCGATCGCCCCTCCCCTGGAGCTCCCGAGGCGGCACGATCTTCTCTCCCAGGACCACGGTCGCCTGTTGCACCCAGACCTGGACTCCCTGCACCTCACGGCCTGGAGGCTCTGTGTCTGACGGAGGGAGAGAGAGCCTGCTTGGTGCAGGTCCACACAGGTCTTGTATGGGGCTAAATGCAGGCGGTTTACCTGTTGGGTGGAGTCCTGGGGTTTTCCGCCCAGCCTCTTGTCTCTGCAGGCGATCCTGGAGTACCTGCTCCAACTAAAGCTCCAGAGTCTGGTGATGGCCTCATTGAAGGGTCACCTGGCGGCCATTTCGGCCTTCCATCAGCTGCAAGAGGGGAGATCCCTGTTCTCCCATCCCATATTGGTCAGGTTCCTTAAGGGGGTGGAGAGGCTTTACCCGCAGGTCCATTACCAGGTGCCTCACTGGGATCTCAGCCTAGTCCTCTTGAGATTCACAGGGCCCTCCTTCGAACCCATGGCTTCATGCCCTCTGCTCCTGCTTTCATGGAAGGTAGCCTTCCTGGTGGCCATTACCTCAGCCAGGAGGGTCTCCGAGATTAGGGCCTTTACCTCGGAGCCCCCTTATACTGTATTCTATAAGGACGTCCATCTGAGGCCGCATCCAGCCTTCCTACCCAAGGTGGTTTCCCAATTTCATTGTAACCAAGATATTTTTCTCCCCGTGTTTTTAACCAAACCTCATGGTTCGGAGGAGGAGAGGAGATGGAATTCACTGTTTGTGAGACGAGCCCTGGCCTTCTACATCAAGCGTACAAAGCCGTTGTGGAAATCGACGCAGCTCTTCATTGCAGTGGCTGACTGGATGAAAGGCTCACCTGTCTCCACCCAGCGCATCTCCTCATGGACTTGATTTTGGTGGTTTTTTTGGCCATTTTAAAGGGGCCTTGACCCAGTCGTCCTTTCATGCTTGCATATGAAGAACTACAGGAACATGCCTGCAATCAGCAGTGTCAGCAAATTGCCCCGGTTTTTACTTTTAAGGCCAAAAAAGGGAAGCTGGTTTTAAAATTCAGGCCTCAAAGCGCTCATGGTACTCGCTGAGCGAGTGAGAGTGAAATCAATGGAGATAGAGCAGTTTAGATGAATTGACAATCTTGCCCTGATGGCTCATTGTCCCGGTGCAGATCCATTTGGGTAGCGATATTTTTCTTCTTCCAGTATTCTCAACCTAGCTGGGGTTGGGTGACTGGAGCAGTCTTTTCCAGGCTTGTCAGTCCAGTTTCACTCAATAACCACGTTGTCATCCCTTAATCAGTCTATCCTTTTGTTCTCCATGCACAAACTCAAATCTCAAATGCCGCCTAACAGGATTCCCTTCCCCCATCCTTTGTGCATGTCCATATCACCTCAGCCTCCTCTCTTGTAGCTTCCTTCTGATGCCACAGACCTTCATCTCACTTCTGATTCAATCCGTCCGCATGTGGTTTGGTAATGTCGCCCCTCGAACAACTCATTTCAATGGCTTCAGGTCTTCTCAAGTGTCTCTCTTTGGTCTCCCATGTTGCTACTCCATGCAGATGAGCTGGTCTTACCATGGTTTTGTATAGTTGTCCCGAAAGTAGACTGGGCATCCATAAATCACTCCATGTATCTTGCGCCAGATGCCCCACTGCTCCAAAGCCTTGCTTGCTGTTGCTTTTTCTATTTGCTGCTACCCATCCCATCAGTGCAGAAACCTGACTTAGACACTGGCTCCCGCTGATGATATTCATCTGTTTTGGTTCCATGCGAGTCACCCACAAAAGTTCAGTCTTTTCTTTACTCATGTTGCAGCCATAGTTGGTAGTCGTTTGGTAGTAATATTCTGTCTAATTAAATTGCCCCTGTAGTTTCAAATGGGTCTGCTGTCTTTTTTTCCACTGCCAGCCCCAGATGGATGGATGTCACTGTTACAGTCTTTTGTACCTTCTGCCTGAAAGCATCAAAATTGTGAATTGTGAATGGCTTACATTTTACCACAAGCAAAAGTGGGCCAAATGTCTGATGAAGAGTTATGCCTACCTACCTATTACTTATATGGCCCGCCATTTCTACACCATTTGAGCAATTTTTTAGTCCTTTTAGTCTTGGTAGCCTCAACACCCCCCAGTAGGGGGGTCAGTGTTAGTATCCCCTGGTTACAGATGGAGAACAGAGGCACAGAGCAGAGGCACAGAGCATCTGAGGTGCTATAAACCCACGTCATGTGTTACCTGCCCCTTTCTTTTCATTTTTATTAAAGTAAAGTTTACCACAATGTTGTCTTGGCTTTGCTGCAGGATTCACAGCAGTCTGACCCACCCCAGGTGTGATAACCAGGGCCCAGTGCAAGGTCCATCGATATACTCAAGCTTTTGAGATTGAGACCTGGCTTTGTGAAGAATTACATCCCAAGAGAGGGACAGATTCATCTGTGGCATAACTCCATTGAGATCATAGAATCATAGGGTTAGAAGAGACGGGCAGGCTCATCTAATCTAACCCCTACCAAGATGCAGAATTTGTTCCAGTGATGAATATTTTCTAATGTATTTTCAATTTTTCCATAAATTCATAGAGTTTAAGGGCACAAGGGGCTGCTAGATAACCTATTCTGACCTTCTGTACAATACAAGCCATTATATTTCACCCAGTTACTGAGCCCAATAACTTGTGTGCAGCTAATGCGTCTCATCCAGAAAGGCATCCAGCCTGGATCTGAAGTCAAGAAGAGATGGAGAATACACCAGTCCCTTTAACTACGTGACCAAGCTACCAATCATCCGCACTGTTAAAAGCATGTGTGTTTTATTTCCCATTTGAATTTGTCTGGCTTCAGCTGCAGGCTATTGATAGGGGTTTTGGAGAATAGCCACACATCAGGAAGGAAAGAAGAGGGCTTTTTCCTACACAGCACTGATCTGAGGTCTTTTGCCCAGAGCCCCATATACTTGATCTGATCACTTTGTACAGGCTTCATTACAATACATAGCCAGGGTCTTACACACAGAAGCCTCCCGTCCATGGTGAGAACAAGGTGAAAACTTGGGGCTGAAATGAAAACTTGGTGAAAACTGGAGGGCTGAAGAACAGGGTGAGTGTCACCCCCACTCACGTGGCTCTACTCTGATCCAGAGGAGCCACTGGCACAGCTACAAAGGGAATTCAGCCTACATGGCTTATCCAGTCCTTGGCTTTGTCACCCCGTTGGCTGTTTCAGCAGATAACTGGAGACACCTGTGATGATGGTTTCTCTGATGGCAACACTCTGGCCACCTAGTGCCCCCAACTCCATCTGTAACAGGAAGCTTGCTGGTGAAGATCATGGGAGCAAAGGGGAATAGGTCGCTCTGTGGCTGATTTTGCAGTAGGTCTGAAACTGACAGATGACTATATATTTAAGGCAAAGTGGTAGACAAACACTCTTCTCTGCCTCTCTAATCCTGCAAGCAGAACAAAGCATTATCAGTCCCAGGCTCCAATGTGAATAAGGTCGAGGCCATCCAATTTCTGAGCCCCTGTCCTCAACAGTGAGGTCAACATACAACACAGGCACATTAGTGGGACCTTAAACTTTAAACAGTATGGTAAATGCATGGAGAATTCGGCTCAAGGAGGCCTGCCTGTATCTCGGAAGGGCACTGGCATCATCAAAGGGTGCCAAAAGTAATCTGTTGAGCTACAAGAGAAGCGGGGCGAGATCGTCAGTGGGTGTAAATCAGGAGCTCCTTTGACTGGGAGCTGCCCAGATTTACTCCCGCTGTGGATCTGGCCCCTGGAGTCTGAAAGCAACTTATCCCAGGCCACCAGGGAACAAGTCCTGCATCAGCGGCCCTTGTTTTACAAGTTGACTCAGTTTCCTTTCCTCCTTTGAAACAGAGACTCTCTTTCCCCACGAGCTGTGTGTTCTTAGAAATGGTGGTTTAATGGGGAGATCTGCAGCGCGAATGGAAGCCCTATTCCTCCTTTTCCCTCTAGTACATTCTCATTGCATATTTTAAGACCGTGGCCTTTTTCTTTCCAAGCAAATCACTACCCGATAGTATAAACTGCACTCTTCTGAGTGAATGAGGCTGTAACCTACAAACCGCTACATGGGAGACTTTCCTATAATTATAAGTGTATGTCACCTAGTGCATAAAGGCACTGGCCAGGGACTCTGGAGGCCTAAGTTTTATTCCCAGAGCTACCACTGACCTGCTGGTGATCATGGCCAAGTCACTGCCTTTTTATGCCTCAATTTTCCCATCTGTAAAATGGGGCTAATGATACAAACTGCCTTTGTAAAGAGCTTTGACATCTACTGATGAAAAGTGCTAGGGATGTCTATATGCCTGCTCACCTGCTTAAAATGCAGCAGTGTTCAACTGGTGTTAATTACATAGCACCTGCATGCAGCATCCCATGCAATTAAATAACAACGTGGCTCCTTTTAATAAGTACAAAAATATTGACTTCACTTGCTGCTGTAGCTAATAACTGGGTGTTAAACACATGTTAAAATTAAAGAATAGATTGAAACAGTCTTTGGAGCTAGGTATTATCCACCGTTTTCATCTCATTATCCTGCTAGTTTTTTTGTTCTGTGAATCTTTGCTGTTTTTCCTTTGCGTTCTTTTCTTTCGCGCTCTCCTTTCTGGTTTAGCCATTCACCTGTTCTTATTCATTATGGGAAAGCTCTGGAAAAAACCCACACCTGTGCAGGTAGATTAGTTAATAGAGAGATCACATTGTAGCATTGTTCCGTAACGTTGTTCTGTGCTCCATGGCTAAGCGGACCCTAACAGTACTCATGCTTAAAAGCAGAGATGGATGCAAGTGAAATACCAGAGGAGCCAGCTTTTTGAGTTTTGAAAGGAGAAACAGAAACTGATGTGGAGAATCTACCCATCCTTCATGTTGCACCTTCCATGTGTAGGCACATCCAGCTGTCTGCTATGGATTATGGGCAATTTAGTCTAACAGTTGTACCTCTAGGTGCTATAATAAGAGCCATGTTCAGAGGGCTTTCCTATCATCATGTGCTCATCAGGACTGAGTGAAGAATGGATTTGTCAGTTAAAATAAAGACAAAATTCCAGTTTGATTTGAACCCTCCCCCACCCCTGGCAAAAACGCTTTTTTGTCAAAATGAAAACAAAACAAAACAAAAGGTTCACGTCAACTCTAACCTAATTTCTTCTGGGTTTTCATTTTAAATTGGCCATAGTACCTATCTTTGAAAAGGGGAACAAAGAGGACCCAAGAAAGTAGAGACCAATCAGTCTAACTTCGATAACAGAAAAGATACTGGAATGCATTATTATACAATGATTTGTAAGCCTCTGGATGACACTAGGTTTATAAGAAAAAGTCAGCGTGGATTTGTCAAGAACAAGTCATGCCAGAACAACCTAATTTATTTCTTTGTCAGGGTTACTGGCCTAGCGGATTGGGGGTGGGGGAGGAAGCAGTAGCTGTGATATACTTGATTTTAGTAAGGCTTTTGACACAGTCCCACATGACATTCTCATAAGCCAACTAGGGACATGTGGTCTAGATGAAATTACTATAAAAGGTAAGTGAACAATTAGTTGCAAGACTGTACTAAAAGAGTACTTATCAGTGGTTTGCTGTCAAACTGGGAGAGCATATCTAGTAGGGTCTGCAGGGGGTCAGTCCTGGGTCCAGTACTATTCAATATTTTCATTGATTAGTTGGATAATGAAGTGGAGAGTATGCTTATAAAATTTGCAGATGACACCAAGCTGGGAGGGGTTGCAAGCACTTTTGGAGCCCAGGATCGGAATTCAAAGTAACCTTGACAAATTGGGAAATTGTCTGAATTCAACAAGATGAAATTCAAGTGCAAAGTACTTCACTTGGGAAGGAAACACATTAAATGAGCTGATTACAACATGGGGAATAACTGGCTAGGCGTTAGAACTGCTGAAAAAGATCTGGGGTTTATCGTGGATCACAAATTGAATAGGAGTCAACAATATGACGCACTGCTACAAAGGCTACTATCATTCTGGGGTGCATTAACAGGAGTGCTGTATTTAAGACATGGGACGTACTTGTTCTATTCTACTCAGCGCTGATGAGGTCTCAGCTGGAGAACTGCGTGCAGTTCTGGACAACACCCTTTAGGACAGCTGTGGACAAATTAAATCTAGAGGAGAGCTACACCAATGATAAAAGGTTTATAAAACCTGACTGATGAGGAAAGGTTAAAAAAAACTGGATCTACTTAGCCTTGAGAAAAGATGACTTGAGGAGGGGAACCTTATAACAGTCTTGAAATATGTTAAGGGCTAGTCCAACCCCCTCCTCAAAGCGGGACCAACCCCAACTAAATCATCCCAGCCAAGGCTTTGTCAAGCCACACCTTAAAACCCCCTAAAGGTGGAGATTCCACCACCTCCCTAGGTCACCCATTCCAGTGCTTCACCACCTTCCTAGTGAATTTTTTTTCCTAATATCCAACCTAGACCTCCCCCACTGCAACTTGCAACCATTGTTCCTAATTCTGTCAAGCTCTTCCTTTGCCTAAGCTCTGCTCTAGTTTCCTGAGGAAATATAAACATCCTTCCTCTAAGCAGCGTGATCTTCAATTTTTTCCCCTGCCTTACCCCAAGAAGCAATAAACATCAGCCGTTCATCTGAAGCCTGTTGGTTTCCCAGCTGTTTTTCTAAAAGCCTCGTTAACTCTGGCAATTTGAGTCAGTTTTCTATAAACATATTTTTATTGTACTGCAGGACAGTTATCACGGCAGTATTGTGTCAGGTTTATAATACAAATGGCTGCTTGAATGCCTGTGTTGTTGGTTTTTTTGGTTTTTTGGCTTTTTTTTTTTAAACAAAAAAACAAGCTTCTGCCGCAGAAATTACAAATCTCCCATTCTTCTGCTGTTAACACGGCCGCAGTGGATACGGGAACCTGCAAGTGTATATTTGTTACATCTATTCCTCCGCTATCGTAAATCCCGTGTTTGAGTGGACATCTCATAGAAACATGCTTGCTGATTAATTACACCTAGATGAAGATAAAAGCTGCTGGCCTGTCATTTGGCTACAGCAGAATAAAAGCAATCACGCACATTTGTTTTACTGCAATCTGTGATTTGAAATTATCCTGTACCATTCTATAACCCTCACCCGTATTGAATAATCAGAGCGCTCACATAAGGGGTTGGTCCTGCTTTGATCAGGGGGTGGGACTAGATGACGTCCTGAGGTCCTTTCCAACCCTAATCTTCTATGATTCTATATTTAGGATTAAGGAATAGGCACTGGAACGTGTTCAAATAAATACCAACATCATTGTTTATTTGCATTACAGCTGCGAGCAGGTGCCATTGTGCTAGGCACTTTACACAGGCTGCGAGACACAGTCCCTGCTCCAAAGAACTTAGAGGCTATATGGACAAGCCAGTTAGCGGAAACCCTCTATTTTACAGATGGGGAACTAAGGCCCAGACATTAAGTGATTTGCCTCCGCTCACAAAGGAAGTTTGTAGCCAAACTAGGAAGTAAACTCCAATCTCCCGAGTCCCAGTCCAGAGCCTTTCCCATGGTGTCCACATTTGTTTTCCTAAGACAGAGGAAGAGGTTCCCATCTGGAAGGAGAAAGGCTTGGATTTCTGATGCTGGCCCATGCAGGCGGTAGCAAAGGTTGCCTTCCTCATGTACAGTGGAATAATGTGTGAGTTATGCGGCTCATCCCAAATGCCGGCCAATAAAACCTTTATGCTACACCATCACGTAGTTTGTTGATGCCACATTTTTAGAGCAAAGTTATTGCCGATCATTTTTCAGAAATGTTTTATTGTGACCATTTTTCATAGCCCTTCGCGTGCTGCCGTTATAACCTTAGGCATGACACAGAAGCCTCAGAGGATAGGATTTTAAAATTATTCCAACAATTCTCTTAAAAATAGACAGCTACAAGCTATTCCTTTACATCAGGGTGACTTGACAGCTCACTTTGTGGTAGGTGGTGTACACACACATAGAAAGAAATGATGGTCGCCACTCCCAGAAGATTACAATTTAAGCATATGAGAAGGGGTCAGAGGTTAAGGAAATTAACAAACAGGAGAGAACGGTGCAATCGTGACATGCCTGAGTTTGGTATAATAAGTATCAGTCAAAGCACAGCATCCCCCTGTATGAATGTGGGCCATGAACTTTTCACCCATATTCAGACACAAGCCAGAGATGCTTTTAAATTTGAAGCCAACCTTTTGCTTGTGGTGGGGGATTGCCAGATCCTCAACTGGCAAAGTATCTCTTTCCAGTCCTGGTGGGGCTAGGCTTGGTGAGATGTTTGACTTTAGTGACGTCTAGATCTTAGATCAGGATTAATTTTTGGGAGAAATGATAGAGTGTTGTGGTAGGTACATAAAAACCCAACAAGCTACATAAAAACCCAAAACCCTGGAAGCAAGAGGGACCATAAAGGTCTTCACCAAACGATGGTGCCTGGGTGGGTGTCTGATTAGATATTTGCTCAAGACTAGAGCTGATCAGCAGTTTTCCATTAGAAACAACAAAAAGGGGTGAGTTCACGAAACCGAACCCTTCAGTGGGAAAATTCCAATTTTGTTGGAAATTTTTATTTTCCATCCGGAAATAAAATAAATCAAAATGAAAGCTCCCATGTTCTTTGGGTTGCTCAACTCTCCTCCAACCTGTGATGAGATTTTTTTTTTTTTTTAAAGAATCCAAAATTTTTCACAGTGGGGAAACTGCGTTTTTTTTCTACGCAAGACCTTATGTATCTCAGAAGTGTAAAAAGCCATTAGTGGAATGGTATTGCACCTTCATATATTTGCTCGTTCAGAAAGCAGAAGCTGGAGCCTTGCACCAAAGAGCAGTGGAAAGGAAAAACCACTCTAATTGCACCTGAGAAAGGCTTGTTTCTTTGTGCTGCGCTGAGTTAAAAATCACTCAAGCAGTCAGAGCATCAGCAGCACTGTGTATTTTGAAGATTTTCCTGCTATAGTCACTGATCTTAGGAAGCACTATTGGGAAATTGTATACATCGAAGGATTGGTAATGGGCGGTGGAGTCTTTTTCCTCTATCTCACCCCTAACAATTTGGCCCAAGGCAGCAGTGATCGGAAACTATTGTTATCTGGTGGTTCAGTGGCACCTATGAAATTTGTATCACAGGCCTTAATAAAGCTGCAGGTAGAGAAGATTCTCCTGTGGCCCACACAACAGATGCCTGAGGTTCTTGGAGCCCATGTTGTTTAGCTCGCAGCCAAAATGTCTATGCCCAGTCCCTTGATTTGCTCCCCAAAGGGGCATATTCCATCCATAGAACAGTCTTCCACACATGTACTTCTATTTTTCTCCTTACTCACTCGGATCTATTAAACATCCAACAGCTTTGAAAACATCTCATAGACTCACAGACTCTAAGGTCAGAAGGGACCATTATAGTCAATCTAGTCTGACCTCCTGCACAACGCAGACCACAGAACTTCACCCACCTACTCCTGTAATAGACTCCTAACCTCTGACTGAGTTAGTGAAGTCCTCAAATACTGGTTTAAAGACTTCATGGCACAGAGAATCCACCAGCAAGTGGTAGAAAGTAGCACGTGGTAGAACCCACACATTGCAGGAGGTGGTGCGTGCATGTCTCACATACTGCTTGCTGAAGGTTTTGTCTTCCAGACAACATGTGAACCCCAGATTCTGACCAACGACTGAATATTAAAGGTTAAGGACATTATTCCCAGAAGCCCAGCAAGATTCCTTTTGGGTAATTAGAGGAGTTTGAACTGTCCAGTACAAATCATGGGCCAGGTCCTCAGGGGGTGTGGATTGGCATAGCTTTATTGAAGAGAAAGGCGCTAGAAAGGATCCCAAGTGGTGGGTAGTGTACCACTCTGGATTTTCTGCCAGTGCATTTCTCATTTTCTCCTGATATCCACTGACGTGTCTGAAGGAATCATTTCCAGATGGGGGGCTGCTTGGGGACGGTTGGCTATGGCAGTTTTCGATTCTCAATTTACCGTTCATGGTGTGTGTGTGGTCAGTCACATGGCTTTATTTGTGCTCCTTAGTTGCACGACACATTTTTTTAAACAGGAGAATGAGAAGGAGCACGTGACTTATTTATGGTATGCATTCTCCACCAAGACGGCATGCCTTTCAGCTGGTGACACTTGTGACTTGTAAATATTTTCATGAATCTCTCACCACAAATCCCTGACTATTCATAAATAACATGATCCCGCAAAGGAAAACAAAGCAAATTTGGTGCCGTCATTTGAGAAACTAATTTAACCAGGTTGGGATTATTTTGCTTTTTAATGAGCTACAGTAATAACATTCTGCCTAGAGACATTTCCCCTGCAGTTTCCCTTGGCCATACTAATCTTTATTTTACCCTAAATTGTTTTGTAGTGTTACTGTTTCTAAAATAAACATCCATCTGCCTTAATCCACCCCAGAACTGGTTGCAGGTCAGTGGTGGGTGACATATCTCCTTTGTCTTCTGTTTATTAAGCATTTAGGGATTACTTGAGATGACCAGCTAAAGACATTGTATTATTAGTAGAGCTACACTGGGCTAAGCAGCTTCATTCTCTTCCAGCCCAGGTATTGCAAGCCCTCCATTAATAACCAAACCCACCAGCAAAAATGAGAGAAAAGGATTTCCGAAGCTAAAAGAAAGGCCTTGTGTGACGTTCCCCCCTGCAGTCTGGACTGGTGTGTAGCTGTGTCACCCCAATCCCTCAGTCCTGGGCCCCGATTTACTCTGCTTTGCTGTGTGAGCCACCCACTCCTGGGTTGGCCCATGCCCAGCGTTCTGTGAGTAATCGGTCCCTGACCTAGTGAAGGAGCATTTCTGGCCAGCTGCTCATGGGATTGACCCCCAGCAAACACCCCCAGTCCCAGATTCAACCCCAGGAACTGCCATTTTACAGGGTTCAGTGCTGCGCACTGCACCCTGCAAGCTCATTACATTTAGTCCGTCAATTTATCAAAGAAACTGATATACCCCAGCGCTGCCCCACCAAGTGAAGTCGCTACACACACTCAATCCACATGCACTGCTTTAGATAAAATAAACAAATACGTTTCTTCATTACAGCAAGATTGTAAGTGATTATAAGCCAGAAACATATGAATCTAGGTTTGATCACAATTAATTAAAAGATAAATTGCATTTTAAACTGAACTCAACACTTTAGTAGCCTTTCATGTTTGCTTACCCCACAGGCTGGCTGAGATGATTCCTGCATCCAGGCTCCCCTCCTACCCCCCCACCCTGTCTGTGGGCAGTCTGTCAGTGTCCTTGATGTTGCTTTGTGGATGGACTCCAAGGGAGCGCTCTCAAGACAGACACGCCTCTGCCTTTTACATGTTTCTTTGTCACCCCCTGGGGTGAGGAGATCGACCATGTCCAGCAATAAGCATGATTTCCTCCACTTTAGTCAAATAAATGTTGCCTTATCAGGTGCTCAGTCCAACCCATCGTTCCTGTAGGCACGCCTGTGCAAGGCGTGAACCTGCACACAGCTGTGTGTTTGCCTGGATCTATTCAAGCCATGTGAGACACACATTCGGGAATATTACATAGTAGCGTTTCATAACTAAGCACACTATCATAACAATAATGTTCAGGATGTCATGAGCATTCCAAGAACAGCTTACATGACACATTTTGCATTAAACAATACACAGCTACACTATAAAGGTGAACCTGAATGATACACAAATCACGCCATAAGGGTGTACGTGGGGTACAGCATGCGACAACCTGATCTGAAATTAAAGTGAATCCTGCAATGATGACCATAGCCTTATTTTTCTAAGTGAAACTTTAAGGTTCTTTTAAACAAGTTATACATAGTTTCTCTCTTCTTCCTCTCTCAAAAGGACCATTTCTTCTAGCACGAAGCAAAGCGTTTATTCAGTTTTTAAACTTTAATGTTGGTTAAAAAGTAATAATGCGTCATTATGGCATGGATTATGGTGATTAAATATTTAAAGGAATTGCCTAAATCCACCCCATACCAGAGGCAGGAGTTGGTGAAGGATGATGCCTGTCATGAAAATGGAACATTTTCCTTTTGAAACAGGTCATACATAAGAGCTTCTTCCCCCACCATATCTCCTGCCTATTATTACATGGCCCTCGTGAATGGGGTGTGTAAGTACCTCCTCGGCCATACAACAGCATGAAACCCCGTGGTAGCATTTTGTCCATGGGCTATGTTTGCCACGTTGATCAACCCACTCTTGCAGACAGTACAGCCATTGCTGCATGCACAAATAATTTAATATTGTGAATATAATATTCACTGTGGCTGCTAGAGCATTGGCAACATATGTCCACTCTCAGTTCTAGCGTAGGATCAACGGTGATGTGATTTGCACTGAAGCAGTGATCCATCAGGTCCAATGGTCTGGTCTCCTTTCTCAGTTAGTGACCAATCTGTGATGCTCGTTATACATCCTCGAGTCCCCCCACCCCATGGCACGGTGAGAGAAGCCTTCCTAAGCCAATTGGCAATGACCATATGTTCTGAAGCATGAAGGTCAGTGGCTCTTATTAATCTCATCCTAACTGATGTCATTGCAAGAACCGGCCAGTTTTCAAGAGTGAAGAGGAAAATGAAGCAAGGGGAATCTGAGAGGCTGGACAGTCAACAGCTGACTTAGAATGTTGCAGTGGGGCTGGGACCGCTGCGGTTTTCAAAGGGCCTATGAAAGTGAGTCACTCAACTTCTATTGACAAAAAAATGAAAGGATTATACATTTCTTCAGTGTATTGTTTCAGGCTCTGTCTGTAGCAGACTATAGCCAAGCACGGGGTGGTTATTTATTTGTATTCCCATAGCACCTACAGGCCCCATTCCTGGATCAGGTCCCACCAGGCCCGGTACTATACAGACACAGAACAGAGACAATCCCTGCTCTAGAAATCTTGCCATCTTGGTTCATTTTTGCAAGATTCTCTATACAACCACAAAGACTAGGAATTTCCCAGTCTAATTGAGAGTTGGGACTGCACGTTGTATAGGCAGCTCCGAAAGACTGCACCTGATTTTTTAAAAATTTTAAATAAGAGCCTGTATTTAGCAGATGCTAATGAAGGTCATGGAGAAAGTGATTCTGTAGCTGGATACTTTCTGTTAGGCAGCATGAAAGCGTCTGTAGAATACACCAGACAGTGTCCATGTGTGAACTATAATTTGTTGGATTATAGATCTCCATACCCACCCCTAGCACACTACCTGATTGAGGACGTAGGGCTGTCTGAAGTTTAGGTAACGTTTCAAGCACAATTCCTACGTAACATCCGTGCAATGAGTGACCACAGCAGAATGAGCCAGGGCTGGCTGGAGAATGAAATTGTCCCATCCTGTGAAAAAAATTCTAGATTAAAAAAAGTTCCAATTTGAGTAAAGCCAAACTTTTGAAAAACAATTTTAAATGAAATTCTGCAAATAAAATATTTGGGTCAATCAAAACACTGATAAGCCTAAAACATTCTGTTTACATGTCAACCTACTTTATATGTAAAATGAAGTACATTTCCAAGATGAAAAGCTATTTTTAACATTGAAAGTTTTGATTTTTTTTCCCCCCATTCTGAAGTTCTCAAAATGGGATGTTAGGACTTTTTTTTTTTTAAATGAAATTTTGTCAGACTGACGCAATTTTTGCAAAAACCATCTTTTGATTTTGTTGAAGTGACATTTCCCAGCAAAAATGGTTTCAATACATTTTTTTCAACCAGCAGAACTAGGGATTTAAAACGGTGATAACGTCTGTATTGAGTTGTTGGAGTTCTCCTTCCAAGTACATGGCCGAGTTATAAAGGAGCCTGCAAACAGCCTTTCTGCCGTGACTCTGTAGCATACCCATGACGCAGGGAACAAGTCAAATTAAATCGTGTAATCTTGTGCATTGGGTTTGCCCTGCCAGCTAGTAGTGAACGAGTCTCATCAATTTTCATGCAATTTTCTCCCTGCTTCTAAAAAGACAGTCCCAGCCGTCTGAAGACAAGAGAAGATGTTTTGCTACTAAAAAGTCAGATTTGACTTGTTTTATGTTTTGTAGCTTTAGTGTTTCTTTTACATTCAGCAACTTTCATGTGGAGCTCCAGAAGAAATACAACACAACACAAAACAAACTTTGTAACCTCAAATTCAAAGCTGTTTCGGGATCATGATGCAAGCTTCGAAATACTTTGCCTCCTCCCCTTCGTGCTAACCAGCGCCCTAGTTTCTATTCCTGCTCCTGTTACAGTCATTTGCCTGCAATAAATGAGAGCGAATCACTCATTAATGTTTGAGTAACCAAATGCCTTTCTGGCGAAGGCTCCGAACATTTCAGGAAACCTGCATAACACAGTCAAAAGACAAAACTGAGAATTCAAAACTCTGCTGGCCAATAAAAACAATGCAAAGGTGTTAATTGCCCACTTCATTTTAAATGGTGTCCTACAATGTGTATATAGCTTGGATGCTCTCGTGACCTCCTCCAGACCTGAGAGAAGAGTTCTGTGAAGCTTCAAATCTTTTGTGTACCTTCCATCAACAGATTTCAGGTTGTCCAAAGCTATTTGCGAATTGGACACAGATTCCTTGATTAGTTTTGGCCACAAGATATTTTTGGGCTAGATTTCCAAGGAAATGTAGGTGCCATTTATAAAGTCAGAGGAAGTGAGGGTGATGTCTCCCCTTATACACTATTGCCCTATGTTTAGAGGACTGGCCCAGACTGTAGGAGTACTAGGGTCAAGTCCCTATGCTGACTTGGAGAAGGGAGTTGAACTGGGATAGGCTAAGGAATTCTAGTATGGAAGTGTCTCCTGTTGAAGTTGTTCCACTCTGTATAGTAACATTTTCATTGAAAGGTGGGTGGCCTCCTTCTCAAGTAAGTCTCTAACCACAGGGCTATTGAGTTATTCTCTCTTGTTCAATGAATGTTTAAATATTTATTTATAATGGAAAAACATGAATAGGCAAGACTCCATCTCAGAATAGCTTATGTGGGAGCCTCAAGTTCAAACCCGTGTTTTGAATCAAGCAGAGTGTGGACTTGCACCTGGGTTTCCCACTGCCTTAGGTGAGTGCGCTAATGACAGGGCTATAAAGCAGCTGGGGTACCAGACACAGTTAGAGGCAAAAAGGCATCCTTTAAAAAGTGGACATTAAATCCTATTAAGGAAAACCGAAAGGAGCATAAACTCTGGCAAGTGAAGTGTAAAAATATAGTTAGGAAAACCAAAACAAAGACTTTGAAGAACAGCTAGCCAAAGACTCAAAGTAACTGCACATTTATTTTTTAAAGTACATCAGAAACAGGGAACCTGCTAAAACAACAGGAGGCTAGAGATGTAGAGGAACACTCTAGGTCCAATGTGGAGAAAGTAAATGAATTCTTTGCCTTGGTCTTCACGGCTGAGGATGTGAGGGAGATTCACAAACCAGGGCCATTCTTTGGGACAGTTCCTCAGATTTGTCACCTACAAATTGAGGTAGCGTTAGAGGACGTTTTGGGGAACAAACGGTAATAAGTAACCAGGACCAGAGGGTATCCACTCAAGAGTTCTGAAGGAACTCAAATGTGAAATTGAAGAACTACTAACTGTGGTGTGTAACCTATGATTTAAATCAGCTTCTGGAGCAGATGACTGGAGGATAGCTAATGTGTCGCCCATTTTTAAAAAAGGTTCCAGAGGCAATCCCAGCAGTTACAGATCGGTGAGCCTAATTTCAGAACCGGGCAAGTTGGTTAAAATTATGGTAAAGAACAGAATGATCAGACACAAAGACAAACACAATTTGTTGGGGAAGAGTCAACATAGTTTTTGTAAAGGGAAATCGTGCCTCACCAATCTACTACAATTCTTTGAGGAGGGTCAACAAGAGTGTGGACAAGACTGACCCAGTGGATATACTGTACTTAAATTTTCAGAAAGCCTTTGACAAGGTCCCTCACCAAAGGCTCTCAAGCAAAGTAAGCGGTCATGGGATAAGAGGGAAGGTCGTCTCCTGGATCAGTAATTGGTTAAAAGATAGGAAACAAAGGGTAGGAACAAATCCTCAGTTTTCAGAATGGAGAGAGGTAAATAGTGGTGTACCGCAGGCGTCTATACTGGGACCAGTACTGTTCATAAATGATCCGGAAAAAAGTTAAGTCCAAAGCAGTTTGCAAAGAGTTACAAAGGGATCCCACAAAACTGAGTGACTTGTCAACAGAATGGCAGATGAAATTCAATGTTGATAAATGCAAAAATAATGCATTTTGGAAAACAATCTCAACTATACATATAAAGTGATGGGGTCGAAGTTACTGTTACTACTTCAGAAAGAGATCTTGGAGTCATTGTGAATAGTTCTCTGAAAACATCCACTCAGTGTGCAGCGACAGTCAAAAAAGCGAACAAAATGTTAGGAATCATTAGGAAAGGGATAGATAATAAGACAAAAAATATTGTATTGCCTCTTTATAAATCCATGGTATGCCCACATCTTGAATACTGTGTGCAGTTCTGGTCACCCCATCTCAAAAAAGATATCAGAATTATAAACGGTAGAGAAAAGAGCAACAAAAATGTTTAGAGGTATGGAATAGTTTCCATATGATGAGAGATTAATAAGACTGGGACTTTCCAACTTGGAAAAGAGACAATTAAGGGGTGATATGATAAGAGTTCTATAAAATCATGACTGGTGTGGAGAAAGTAAATAAGGAAGTGTTATTTACTCCTTCTCATAACCCAAGAACTAGGGGGTCAGCAACTTAAATTAGTAGGCAGCAGGTTTAAAATGAACAAAAGAAAGTATTTCTTCACAGCATCCTCTGGCAAGGAGTTCCACAGGTTGACTGTGCATTGTGTGAAGGCCAAGACTATAATGGGGTTCAAAAAAAAAAAAGAGCTAGATCAGTTCATGGAGGATCAGTCCATCAATGGCTATTAGCCACATGGGCAGGGATTGCTGTTTGCCAGAAGCTGGGAATAGGAAGCAGGATGGATCATTTGATGGTTACCTGTTCTTTTCATTCCCACTGAATCATCTGGAATTGGCCACTGTCGGAAGACAGGATGCCGGAGTAGGTAGTCCATTGGTCTGATACAGTAAGGCCATTCTTATGTTCCTGCTTTGGTGGTTTTGTGAATGGCATATCCAAGTTTCCTTTAGCTTTTAATAAAAATATATCATTATCCAGTTTGAGTCACCAAAAACACTGAAAAAAACTCTCCCATTTTGGGTCTATCTAAACAATATTCTTTTTAAATGGTTTTGGTTCTGCCAGTAAACTAACACCCCCCCTGCAAAAAAGAAAAAAAAAGCCTCAGTTTCCCTGATGATTTTATTTTTGAGACAATTCTGAGCAAATACTAGATCCACTGCATACTGGCCTTATTCTGATTTGTCAAGGTTTGGGGAGCTGGTTCCTTTATTATTTCCTTTGTTCTTCAGGTCCATACAAATATTTGGGGGATAAGAAGATTGTGTCCCCATGAAAGGAACATGCTACTAGCAACTCATTGCTGTTGAGATCAAGGAAACACCAGTTCTTGCACATAGGAGGCTTTCTACAGTCTGAGATGCTGTCTTCTGTGGACCTTAGTGAGACTAATAACATGACTGAGCACCGTGGAACTGATCAGACAGCACCGTTGTATCATCAGATACAATCCAGGGCACCTGCATGATTCTCCTCTCACTGACGTAAACAGCAACTCTCCCAAGGACTTCAGAATGAAGAGCCACATGACAACTCAGCCCGGCAGAGAGTTTGTTTCATGGCTAGTTCCTTGGTGCTGAATTCCTGGATTGTACTAGAGAAGGAGGCGGATTAGAAAAAGGAAGAACAGACCCTCCTCCACTTGCACCCAGATTCCATGTTAGAATCACTGGTGAACAGCAAAGGAATTGACTGCGAAGTGCTGGTGTGCCCAGACCACTGCCTGTCATGCTGACTGATATTGTCTCATTGTTTCCGTGTGATCCCCAATTTGTACACATCTGTTGCCTCTTGTCTTATACAAAGATTGCATGCTCTTTGGGGCAGAGACTGTCTTTTTGTTCTGTGTTCGTACAGCGCCTAGCACCATGGGGGTCTTGGTTCATTACTAGGGCTCCTAGGCATTGTGGTAATACAAATAAGTAATTACAAGAACAAGATTTAATTTAATTTAAATTAATTTAACTAAATGTAATTTAATGTAATGAAAGTTGGCTTGTGGGTGCAGTTGGCTCCAAAATAAATAAATAAAATAAAAACAAAGGGTAACTGTCTACAGTCGAAAGGCAACAAATGAGCTGCCCTAGATCTCAGACCAAAGTGGAACCCGCAGAAGATGCTAGTTAATGCTTTTGTGGACTCCAAACCACATAACGAAACGTGGTATTAACACAAAGGACAAATGCTGGCGCTGGTGAAAGGAAGGAGGTAGAATTTATAGCCCTCCAGCTACTCACGCCAAGGAGGAAGAATTAGAAGAACAAACAAACAGGATATTCAGGGCACTCTTGCCTTTAGAACCAGAGATCTGTATCTGCCAGGATTGAAATCCTGTAATAATGAAGAACGAGGGGAAATTTGTCTTGAGGGCAAATCTAATTATAACGAAGGAACAGTTCTGCCAGTAAAGGAAAATCAGCTAAAGAAATGAAGACTGTGGAATCTTGCAGTATATGGGGTACCTGGTCTTGTTAGTTCAGGACAGCTGGGCCCAATTCTGCTTTCACTGAAGCTTTGGCTTTAATAGGCAGAGGATCGGGCCCTTTACACTAGCGTAGTGAGTCCTTTACTGGAGCTAGACAAATGTAAGATTGAGGAGAAACAGCATCGATGTTTCCAAGACAGTGAAAAAGTAAAAACAAAAAATACCACAAGCCTGCCCCTCTGCAATCACAAAATCGAAGCTGGATGGCTGGAAGCCAGAGTCAAGTATGGCTCAAAACAGAAGGAAAAGTGTCAGATATAACAATACTGTCTGGACACACAGAAGATCCTCAGCTGATGCAAAGCAACATACCTTTAACGAGCTTAATGAAGTTCTGCCAGTTTACACCAGGTGAGTATTGGTCTATAATATACCTGCATTTTCCAAACTCAGCACCGGCATATTTGCCAATTCCAGAAGTTAAGATGTTTGATCCAGGACATGGTACAGCAGCCAGATGGATAGACGCTTGCCCCCAGCTGGTAGAGATACAGCAAGACTTCCTGCCTCAGATACGAATTTATACACCAGCATATTACTTTGTTTCCTAAATCACAGGTTTGAACTACCACAGGATTAAATCCTATCACAGTTGACCCAGCTCTTCATTCTTAAGAGGAAGGTAAGACTGATTACCAAGGAATATCTTCCTATCAGAGGGTACTTCATTTGAGACATTAAAAAAACCACTCCCCTGATTTCAAGGGGGTGAGAATCAAAAGTGGCTCTATACTTCCTCTGCATTTCTTAAGGTCAAAATTGGCTGCTGGCGGCCAGAGAATAATCCAGTGCATTTCAGGGCTGCTAAATGCACAGCTAGAGCACTCTCAGATACTTTGGTGATGAGAGCAGTGTAAGAACCAAGCATCGTTTGGGATGAAAGGTACCAGCAAAAGTGAGATCAGTCACCCTCGTGTTATTTTCTGCCCCATTAAATATCATATGAAATGGTGTTTCCTGAAACAGGCATGGTGCATCTATAACTAGCAGGCATTGGCTAGAAAGGCCTGCCCAAGAGTTTCTCCATGAAAAAGAGGCCAGGATCCCACTTTCAATCTTCGCAGCCTATTACACAAGATTCTTGTTGCATTTGTGCATGTGTGTATAACAGAGGAAGGGCTGAAGCAAAAATGCTATGTCTAAAGACCAAATGATATACATCAGAATCCTGCAGCATGGACCCATCTCTGACAGACTGATTTATTGTATCAGCCATTGTACCCTCGGTGGACTCAGTTTTCTTACATTGTTAAAAAAAATAAATGAAGTCAATTTCACTCAGGAAGTCTTACACTGAAAGAACATTTAAAATAAAGAATCCTATCAAGGCCAAGCCAACCTTCCCAAGTATTAGCAGTCACATGCTGTGTTTCTCATGGAGTTGTTGTTTTTTTAAGCACATTGTGTGACATTCATCCCTAATTTCTCTTAAAGCCATTCAGTTTACAGAGGAGATCCGAATTCCACCATTAAGCCCTGCTTCGTGAAGATATTGCTACGGCAGCCCGACTCCAAGGACATGGCTAGTCCCACTGAACTTAGCAGGTATACTCATCTGCTTAGCATAGTGTTGCCAGCGCTTGCAATTTTACTGGGAGTCTTGTGAATGACGTGGCTTTTCCTGCGAAGTCACAGGTGTGGGAGTTAGCCTATTATTTGAGAATCTCCACTTCCATTAAATAAAAATGTCTAGTCCTCATGCTTATGGAGAAAAGCTTGAACAACAACGAACCCTTCAAGTTTAATTTTCAAGTTTCATGATTTTTAAGCCAATCTCATAATTTCTTGCGGCCTCAGTCGTGATTTTTGAACCCTGAGGGATGGTAATGCTATTAGACTTGTACATATGCTTAAGCAACTTAGCTGTGCAATTGTCACGCAGAGTACGTCTACACAGCAAAGAAAAGCCCACGGCTGGCCCACACCAGCTGACAAGGGCTCACGGCAATCTGGGCCAGCCATGGATTTCTTCGCTGTGTAGACATATCCTAAGGGCTTGTCTACATGGTGCTTTATTCTGCATGACAGGGGCGTAAGTTTCAGTCCACACGAGTGTGTTGTGTACGAACTGGCCAGTGCAGATCCTGCTGGCATGCCCTGAAAGTGCCTGAGTATGCTTTAACTCAGTACTGTTGGAAGGGGACTGTGTTGATGCACACTAGGAATTTTTAATGCATGCCAGCAGGGGCCGCACACACAGGACAGGCTGACGTGCTTTACAATTTACACCTCACTGCTGCAGACTAAAGTACCCCATAGACAGCCCTTCGTCATATCCATCACTCAATTTGAGTACCTCATTTCAGGACATGCGTTTAGGCACCCATGTCTTTCACTGGGGCACTGCACGCAATGGGACCACACACAACGCCCAAGGTATGCCCTTTTGAGGTTGAGGAGCTGCATGGATTCCCGAGATGTCACATTAAACTCATGTGGATATATGCCCCAACTCCACTCTGGGAGATTTTTCTGGCTAAGATTTTCAAGAAGCACCTCAGCTGTTAGGTCCCCAACTTGAGATGTCTGAAAATGTCCTGATTTTTGGGGAGGTGGGAAGTTTAGAGCTTGGCACTTTCTAACATACACACACACCAAAAAAACAACCAAACAAATCAGGCCCCTTAAAATATAACTCAAGTTGGGACACTTATCAAATGTCCTTTTTGAAAATCATGGCCTCAGGCTTTTAATTAAAACCTTTTATGATAGCCTCTGCACTTCCCCAGCAACTGCCAGCCGGAGACCTTCAAGCACTGAACCCCACCATGAAGGAAATAGTATCCTCATTTTATATGTGGGGAAACTGAGGCAACGTCCTGCCCAAGGACACAGCGAGGCCGTGCCCAGGAGATTGATCTAAAGACAGATCTCTCTGATCCCCCTGCTTGAACATCAGTCTCCTCCCCATTCAGAAAAAGGTAGCTGGACTATCTAATTCCACTCTTTCTAACGAAAAAAAAAAGACATGAGACAATATTTGCCGGAGTTTCCATTCAGGTGTTAGGCTTCATCTTAAGAAAACAGCCCAGTGCCACACAGAGCTTTTGTTAGTATTTGCTTTAAAAGGAAAAAAAAGTCTAAATGCAATCTGATTGCCAATAGAACTGTGATTCAATTTGGCCTTTTGCTTTATCCTACACTCCCCCCCGCTTCCATCTCTCTCCACACTATCGATTCAGTATTGTTAACCTTTCTTCATTACTTGTTTAGGTTCCCCCATAACTTTCAAACATCAATAGAGATCTTTTTAAAAAGGACACAGGTAACAAACGGAGAGACATCGAGGAAAGGTCAGGGATGAGGTAGGAGGTGGTGGCCACGCACTGGAAACAACACGCTGACAGCGCAGAAAGGTTAGCATTCCCGATGGTGAAGGGATGGTGCTCACTTGTTTGTCGTAGTGACACGCATATCGCCGACTCCTAAATACATCCAGCCAGGCAAAGTGTCAGGCTGCCCCTTTGGTGTACGTGATAGACAGTCCTCCTTGCACTTCTCTTCTGGCAGGTAGAGGATGCTCTTCAAGGTTGGTCTGGTCTGGATAAAATAAAGAATCCTAAGGGTTCTTTCAGAACAAGACTTTCTGGGTGAAATTGACTTCAGTACATCTTTTTTTTTTTAAATGGTATAAGTTAACTAGGCCTAGAGAAGATACAATGGCCAATAAAATAAAGCAGTCTATTAGAGATGGGGCCCTCACTGCAAAATTCTGGTCTATTCATTTGACGTTTTGCATAGGATGCCGAGATCAGGACATGCTTTTCCCTCAGGAATGAGGATGCAGTGACCCATGGGATCATTTCTTAAGGGACTGGATTCCCAATGGAAGCTGGCAGGAGTGCAAGGCAGGCACTGGAGCTGCGGTTTTAGATGTGGACAGCTGAGCAAAGAATAGTTATAAATATTTTAGGTACTTACATGCCCCCACAACCATCACAGTATCTGAACACTTGTTAGCATCAATGTATTTAGCCTCAACACACCTGTGAGATAGGGCCAGGCTCTTGTCTCTATTTGACAAATGAGAAACCAAGGCACAGAAAGACAACATGACACTTAGTAGAGCAGGGAATAAAACCAGGGTCTCCTGCATGCACGGCTAGCACCGTAACCACAAGACCATCCTTCTTAGGAATCACAAGGCTGGCTGAGGTTATATTAGCTAGGAAGTAAGTTACAAAGGGGCCATGTCAGAGAATTCTTTTGCTCAAGCATCTCTAAATGCCATGTAAGCAAAAGGGAGATTCACTGCAGAACCAAAGCCTGGTCCCATTGACGTTAGTATCAAATTTCCATGCAGTTTCAATGGGACCAGGACTTCTTTTCCCTCCTATTAAAGGCAATAGCAAACTTCCCATTGACCCCAATGGGGCCGGAGGGAACCTTGCACAAAACCCCATCTTATGTATTTATTGTATTCCCATCACCCGCTCCCCTCCCACTCCACCCCCCGCCCCCCACCACAATATGGATAGTTAGCTGGATGCTGATGACAGAACATCTGTATCTCATCACAGGCTTAACAGCAGCCACGTTTCCTAGCAGTCTTGTTGTGGGGGGATAAAACAGCCTTAGAAGAAAGTCGGAAGTAGAAGTTCTAAGGCACACTGGGAAGCGAGAGCATTGAAACTGGCTGAAGGAAGAAGAACGGTGACCAGATCTTTCAGCGCTCACACACAGGTAAGCATGCAGTTCTGCTCGCCTATGACTTGAGCTGCGCACACAGGGCCAACCCCACAATGGAACAGTCCAGGCAGGATGGAGGACAAAGTTCAGCAAGGAAACAAAATTTCAGTTGGAAGCATCCTGGGCTTGGTACTCAAGCTGGCATTTAGGTGTTCAGACCTCTTTGCACATCGAGGACAGCACGCGGAAACAGAGCAAGAACTTATGATCCGGCCTTGTACAATCAGCGTAAGGGTATCACAGCCTGAATACTATTTAATGTTAGCTGCAAGGGAAATAGCCACAATCCTTCCACTGACAGCAGAGATGGGCCTGAACCAAGACTTCCAGACACCAACTGAACATTTGAGAAACTCAGTTCCAGATACTTAATGGCATGAAGTCATCTATAATTGAGATACTATATTAATTTGGTCAAATTCTGCATTCAGTGAGACCTGTTCAACCCTCCTGATTTCAATAAAAACTATAAAGCTTCTTCAAAAACTCAACATACAGCAGAGGTCCCCAGCGTTCCCAGCAATCTTACAATGGGGCTGTGGGAGATCAGACTGGCTTCATAATGAAGCCATGGTGATTTACACCAGCTGAGACTCTGGCCCAGTGAGAAACCCTACAACAAACCAATCCAGGCCCCCTGGAGGAAATAAAATTTAGTAAGGAAACTGAATTTCAATTTCCAGCATCCCGAGGATTATGATGAACAGCAAGAAACAAAAATCATCTTTGCTCATTAAACATACATTCCCAGTGACCTTTTCAGGTCAGATGTAATTACACAAGGTATCTCTCTTTGACCCCACAAAACTATTTAAACAATAAATCTTTATAATTAGTGGGAAGAGACAGCACTGTGGTTGGCTCAACTGCCACCACTGCAGAGATGACACCAGCTTTAGACAGTCTTCTGACTAACGCAACATAGCAAATGGTGCCATGCGGATGGCTCAGATCTTGGAAGAGATAGCCTTGTAAATGACCCAAGCCAAACCCAGATAGCCATCCACTAGCCTCACCTTCCGTCATAGGCATCCCACCTCCCTTCGCCCAGACAGTTCAGTCTCATAGTGATGTTAAATTCATTACTGCTCCAAGACACAGGTAATAGCAATGAGAAATGCTTGCTATCATACCTGGATGGGACCTAGTGCTATAGGACTATCTGGCTGCCCTGGTACCCTTTCTTTTTCCATAAGTGGTCAAATGACAGATAACTGTAGAAGCAACATTACTAGTCTGTATTCACACATGGACAAAGGCATTCCTCCGTGAACAGGAATGCTCACCACTGGGCTATTCTATTCTTTGGAAATGAGCTTGGCTTGATTCTTGTTTCCTGAGCGGATGACAAAGACTTCAAACAAACACTCTTTCCATTCCATTAGTATCCCTGGAGGAGGTTAACATAAGCTACTGAAGTTAGACTTTTTTTAAATCAGCAGGTCCAGATAATTCTGAAAAAAAGATTTGAAGTTTGTGATGAATAGTCAACGGAAGACGAGCTCCGGATGTGACGCTGTGGCCAAGAGAGCTAATGCGGTCCTGGGATCCATAAGTAGGGGAATTTTGGGCAGGAATAGACAGGTTATTTTACCTTTGTATTTGGCACTGGTGTGACCACTGCTGGAATAGTGTGTCCAGTTTTGGTGCCCACATTTCAAGAAGGATGTTGGTAAATTGGAGAGGGTTCAGAGGAGAGCCATGAGGATGATTAATGGATCAGACAACATGCCCTACAGTAATAGGATCAATGAGCTCCCTCTATTTATCTTAAAGAGAAGGTTAAGGGCGACTTGCTCACATAATCAGTACCTACATGAGGAACAAATATTTGATAATGGGATCCTCTAACAGAGAAAGGTCTAACACCATCCAATGGCTGGAAGTTGAAGCTAGACAGATTCAGACTGGAAATAAGGCATACATTTTTAACAGTGAGCAATTAACCACTGAACAATTTACCAAGTGTCATGGTGGATTCTCCATCTCTGATTATTTTAAAATTAAGATAGGATGTTTTCTCTAAGAGATCTGCTCTAGGTATTAGTTTGGGGAAGTTCTATGGTCTGTGCTGTGCGGGGGGGGGGGGGGGGGGGGGGGGGGGGGGGGGGGGGGGGGGTGTCAGACTAGATGATCCCAATGATGCCTTCTGGCCTTGGAATCCATGAATCTTCTACAAAGTCAATAAAGACACTGATGTCATCCAAGGCTAGTAGGCTAGATTAATAATTAGGAGGTTATGCTAGAACTATTAAGAAGGAAAATCCATACCTTCAGTAAAAAGTCTCTGGCTAGGAGTGACCAGAGGTTAGTATTAATTAAGTGTCCCTTGAAAGGAGTAAGAGATGGTGCATTTAAGAAGGAAAGTGTTTAAATTAAGCAAAATAGTATTCTCAAGTGAGGGTATCTGCAAGGCAACTCAGGATGCAAGCTAAGTATAATGAATGAACCACACTAGAGAAGGCGCTAGATGTATAAAAGCAGAGACCGCTTTGGGCTCCACGAGAGAAGCTTTCATCAATGATCAACTATCTCCACCACTCAGCCGGGGGCTCAGAATTCATTTAAGACATTAGTATCATATTACAAGGTCCATTAGTACCTTCACAGAGAGAAAATACCAGGTACTAAGGGGCTTTTTACATCTAGCTGAGAAAGACAGAGTAAGAATCAGTGACTGGAAGTTGAAGCTAGACAAATTCAGGTTGGAAATAAAGGAGCAAGTTCTTAAACAATGAGGGTGACTAAGGCATTGGACCAAGGGAGGTGGTAGAGTCTCCATTCATTTGAAGGTCTTCAAATGAAGACTTTCAGGAACAGATGTTTTAATTTAGCCTAACAAGTCATTGGGCTCAGTACAGTGGCAACTGGGTGAAATTTACTGATCTGTGAAAGACAAGACGATCTGATGGACTTTTCTGGCCTTAAATACCATGTAAATGTTCTAAAACCAAGTCACTGAGTTGGGGCGATGGATTTTAACAAGGGAATTGGACAGCAGAGTCTTGGTTTCCACTCTCAGCCATGAAATGAACCCATTGTGCCACTGGTAGGTCACTTAATGTCTCAGTGACTCAGTCTCTCCATCTGTCCATGACTATAATATTTACATCACAATGGTGTGATTGGGTTTAGAAAAGATGCATTTGGGATGAAAGGTGCTTGAAAGTGTTAACTGCTAAGGATTCTATGGTTTTCTACTATGCTATCTTTGGTATATGTCTTGTAATGCAAGCTGCCCCCAAATATTGCACAGAATTGAACAAGCAATATTATACGGTGTAGAGCCAACGTCTATGGAGCACTGAGATTTATTTGCTGGCCAGTTAAGATACATTACTTTTGGGGGGGAAAAAATATCTAGTCCTATATATAAAGCGTATGGAATTCAAGCAACCCGATCCATTTAGCTAAAACACTGATACTTTTTTGACCATTTCTAAATGGTCCCTAATTTATGTTCCTTTGTCACTTTCCGACTGGATTATGCTTCCTTTTCACCTTTCATTTTATCACTGCTATAATAAAGACACTCATTAATCTCAGCCATAAATACAGATATGATGGTTTTATCCCATGGCAATAAATGGTACTTTAAATAGAGGATCAAAAAGATAAACCAGTATAGTAATGTACCATAATGATAGCAATGAACTGCCATGTAGAATCAGTCCCGGCAGACATAAAAAGAGGATCAAGAAATTTCTACGTAAATCAGTTAACTGGAAAGGAACAAGAGAAGATGGAAAATGCAATACCATCAGTTGCACGAGTGTCATTTATCTGAGGAGAGAGAACTTGTGGGTGGGGGTCAAGGGAAGCTCTGGCTAGGCATAATTCTTATTCCTGTTCTCAAAAAGCCTACCCCGCTCGGTCGCCTCATCTTGAAGACACAAGTAGAATAAAAGGCAATTAGGAAGCAAACCCCCCCCCACGTTATCCCATTCTATTATTAATGTCACCCCTGTGCAGCATGGGGGCAGATCGCAGGGCCTTGTACGTCATTTTCTGTTTGGAAGAGAAATCAATGCCAGGGAGTCCAGTGTTTTCAAAGTGCAACTTGTTTATTTGCACGAAGCCTTTAACAGAGTTGGTCACAAATGGCTTGTCTGCCAATCCCCTCGTTCAGGAGCCTCAACGCAAACACCAATGCTTGGTTTCCAGGGAGCAATTCTACCCTCAGAACTGACTCTCGAGTTAGAGATTAAGGCACAAAGCCAACTCTTGCTGTCTGCACCAGCTCCCCGAGAAAGGAATTGCATCACAAAACAATGCAGCATTTCTTGAAGGACTCACTCCCTGGCTCACTCGCTAAGAAAAATAACTAGTGAGCACATGTGACAGCACCATCCGTTGGCTCCCTATATCTTTATTGATCTTATGGGAGCACCTGTGATTGAGGCCCCATTGTGCTAGGCACTGTACATTCATATAGCAAGCAAGTCCCTGACTCAAGGAGCTTACAGTCTAAATGGACAAGATAGACAAAGGCAAGAAGAAAGCATCACCCCATTTTATCCATAGTTTCCTTGAGCCCCAGTTTCTGTCCCACGTCACACAGGAAGTGGATTTGAACCCTTGTAACCAGAGTCTCCGTCCAGATTCTAACCACAAGTTATCCACCCCTCCCTCCATTCTTAGCATTAAGTGTTATGAAAAGAGGATAGGTGGTGCCACAGAGGCCCCAGACGACTGCCAAAGGCCATCACATGGGTACTAGGTCGCTGCAGAGAAGAGCCAAAGGTCACTCCATTGCCAATGCCCTAAGAATGCACTAAGATACAGTTTCTCTTTGATTCTGTGCTCAGCCCAGAACGTGAGGGCTGGGGAGGAGGTGGCATAGACTGGAAGTGCATGGTCAGAGCTGTTTTTTTTAAGGACACCCTCCCCTTCTCAGTGAAAGATTTACCTAGAGTTTTTTTTCCAGCTGGCTCTATCCATAGCACTGTTAAACAACTTGGCTTTTTAGTTCAGAGGCTCCCTTTCATCTCCTCTGCCCTCACTTACACCAAAGTGAATCAGGAATAACTCCACTGAGTCAGTTACGATGCAGCATGGCAAAACGAGGACAAAGGCAGAATTGGACCCTCCAGCTGTTTGTTGGGCCATATTCTGGCTTCCAGTTCCCACTCCCCAGAATGAGAGGTCAGGGGCATGGCAGAGGTAATGCAATCCTCACCAGCCTAATTGCCGTGTGAGGTCCATTAGAAGCCAGCCTAATATAGCAAGCTCTAATGTTGCACTGAACCAAATAGGCACCAGGAATTCTGGGAAAGAAAAGCTGCGAGTCCTTTCACCGCTCCCCTGCTCTGGGCCGTTATATGTTAACCTAGAATGCGGTATTGATGACATGGTCAGGCAGGAGGTGTTTTATCTCAGGTAGGATGATCAGATGTCCCAATTTTCTAGGAACAGTCCCGATATTCGGAGCTTTTCCTTATATAGGCACCTATTATCCCCCACCCCATCCCGATTTTTCGCTCTTGCTATCTGGTCACCATCTCTCAGGCCTATTTCATCACTGCGCAAAATAACGGTTAAGTCTAACTCTGACGGAGTAGGCATAGGAAATGACACCTATTGCATTTATGGAACCCTAAGGAGCCAGAATCGTACCCCCGTCAGATCAGTGATTATTCATTCCCTACAATGTGCTAGGTGCTTTCCATATATACAAAGAACGCACTGTCCCTGCTCCAGAGAACTTACAGTCATAGTGACAGAGCTTACAGTCAAAGTGACACAAATCGGGAGTCGCTGGTGTAAATGAGCAGTGAATCTAGCCATTTGGCACCACTTTGCCCATGCACTGGTGGAATGTAAGGGAAGCAAATGTCTAAATACTCTCATGTCTGCTTTGCCTAGCAACAGACAATCACTTCCCAGAGACCTGCCATCACTGAAATGGAGAGCGCAACTCACCAGCAGAGACAAATGGCTGGATAACTATGTCAGAAAGTCAAACCGATCAATGATCCTTGCAAAGCATCACCACGTTTTCCAAACTGAAGGAAAGACCTTATGAAACGTATGCCTCCTCCCTTCTCTCACTTTCTCGGAAACTGGTTCAAACATTTCTGTAAATTAAAGATAATGGCAATTATAGTGCAAGTCATTAACAGCTTTTATTGAATTGTTCTCTGCTACGGAGAACTTTGCGAAAGAATGGCACGGCATACAACTTCATGACATTTGTTTCCAGGTGCAAAACCATCTGCAGCTGTTTGCTCTTCATTGTACAGTTGCCCCTCAGCATTATTATGGGACACGTATGAGATATACATTATTTCTTCTTTGCAAAATAATTGAAGCATTTGATGTTAAACAAATGATGAATTATCTGGACTTGGTAAATAGACTATTACAAAAAGGTGGCAGTCCTGGCCACCCCTTAAAGTCCTCATATTCGAGAGCATGCTGTAAAGGATGCTACAAGTCAGCTGTGTCAAAGGCAATACTTCATTCTTTAAATAACCCAGGTACCCAGCTGTCTATATTGCAGGCTTCTGGTTTGTTTATTGAGTTTTTGCACAGCTTTAGCAAAGCTGAAGGAATCTAATCAAGTTATGGCAACTCCTCAAAGGGCAGGCCAGCTCTGTACCCAGTTGCTTTCTGCAACCAAGAGCTCTCAAAAAGGTCAATTTCCTACCACACCTGGGGGATGGGAATTGACTGACTTCTAGAAATTAAAAGGGGGGGGGGTAGGAATCCAACCTTAGACCTTCCCCCTAGCACTGCAAGAGTGGTCCCTAAATCCTCCACTGCTATAACTTGCCCACTTCTAGAGGATTAATGAATTGCAGCCTCCATTAGTTCTCTTGGGACAGTATTGTCACCACGCATTGTCCATACTATGACATTTTCCCTTATGTTCACTCTAACTTTCTGAACTTGTATCACAGGTTTTAAGGCCTGAAAGAACCATTAGATCTTCTAATCTGACCTCCTGTCTAACACAGGCCATAAACTTTCACCTAGTTACTCCAGTATTGAGGCCAATAACTGGCGCTCGACTAAAGCGTGTCTTCCATAAAGGCACTCTCTTGCAATTTCAAGACACCAAGTTTCAGTGTCCCAACCTCCTCCTAGTTAAACCTCCTTGCACCACTTTAGATAAGCCCAGCATCTTTCCAGGGTTAACACTATTGTGCAGGTAGGATTCACGGTGCTGGGCACAGCATGGTAACACTCCTGGTGTGGCTGACACAGTGATACATTAAGGCTGGTCAGAAAGTGGGGCTGGCAGGAGGGTTGTTTCCCCTTGCAAATACAATGTCAAGATTTCCGTCAAAAAATGAAGAGTGAACATTTTCCTTGGGAACCAGACACTTAAAAAAGTTTGGCTGAAAATCCAAATTTTCCATTAAAAAAATAGTTGCAATAGAAAAAATGTTGACTAGGCGTATTACATGTACACGGGCGCCATGCAGCATAGGAAAGCTGCGTGCACCTGCCTCTCCAGGAATGTGCAGAGGGCAGAAAGGCCATGACAATGAGTGGAATGAGGGCATGGCACTACAACCTCTGCGGACGTGCAATCTATTTGCGTGCACACACACGGACACACACGCCTACCAGCTACAAGCGTAGCAGCCATCCAAGCAGACGGGGATCAGATGAGGAACTTTGGGGACCCGACAGCAGCACCAGAGCCCCCAAAACAGGCAGCCCTACTAGACGTGGGGCATGTCTGAAGGCTGGCCAACTCCTGGTGCTCCACTGTAACCAATGTCAGAGGGCAACCCTAACTGAATCCGCCTCCCTGCACAATTGTAAAGATCTGGGCTGCTCTGCCACATCGCTGTGTGGGCCTATCCTCTGGAAAGCCTTTTCTTTGTACACTAGACACCTTAACAAGCTAACTGTCACCATTGCATCACGTGGCAAAGCAGGACAGGGAGCTGGAACAGGGCACAGTACTAGCAGTTAGGAAAGACCATTGCTCTCAGCTTTCAAGGACAAGCATGACAATTGACATGGCAAAATACAAGGCGAACCACCCTTTGGAAAGGGAGTCTTCACCTCCTTGAGAAGACTCTCCAGCCAGAGGGAAGAAGATCTGTAAAGACTGTGGCAATGAGGGTCCAGACACCCTATGGGGAGAACAGAAAGTTTAACACCCCCTACCCCTCTGCAAATCAGCAGCAAAACCAATGGATTACATACGATGCTATTTTACAGTAAGACTATATCCACTATATCCAGATCTTGTAATACACTGAACTGAATAGTTATGACACAATAGGTATCCAGGTTAAGGCTAGGACTTGAGTATCAATAGAAAAATGAACTGTGCTGTGGTCTGACTTCAACATCCCCTTACAACAGAGCGGGGAAGCCATCAGGCAGGGAGGGGCGACCGACCCCAGCCAGAGGAGCCTGACTTCAAGCGCTTGGCCATTGTCCAGCTCAGGAACTCAAAGCAAATGGGAGCAGCTTGAAACTGACACGAAAACCCCCGTCCTCTAATAGGAAGAAAGGGGAGTTTCCCCCACTTTGAAAAACTATAGTGATGGAAGGCAGCAGCGGGAGGGTCGGGGGGGGGGGGATACTTCAAACCTTTTTAAAATGGAAGGGTTTTGAACTGAAGATCATCTGAAACTTGGGGGACAGTGTAGAGACAGGAGGCTATCTGGAAATGCTGGATCCCCCACCTCCCCGTAGCTAGGGGACCGATGAGAAGCTGTTTATAAAAGACAATAGGTAACTCTTGTTAGACAAGGGATTTTAGCTAGTGTGCAAGTGGAAAGCCTGAGGTTGCGTCTTCTTGGTTATTTTCTGCGTGACTTGCACGCGTTTGTTTCCGCTAACGGTTTCATCAATGAATCAGGGGTTTTCCTGTGACATAAACTGTCGTGTGTCTTTACCCCGGGCAAGTCTCTGGTGTGCAAACTGTCTGGAGAGCGTATGATGGCACGTGGGAGGGGAAGCTAGTTTCATGCCTTCGGGAGTGATGAAGCAGAGGGGAACACTCCAAGTGTCTGCTGTTTAAGAAGTGGAGGAGGATGTGTTTGGGAAGACCTGGGAATGAAAGGGCCGTTGGCATTACCCTGGAAAGGGTGCGAAGTGACAGGGCAGGCAGTGACAGAGCCTCCAACCAGTCTAGGTGCACCCCTGCCCCCATGTCACAAAGACTCCCAGCTAGGAAGGATCTAGTTAGGGGACTGGAGTCCGGCCTGTCCCCTCAGACATTCTGAAAACAAAACTCATGATCACAGGAAGTGAGTGGGCTTGTGTGAAAACAGCTATGATGTGGGAGGGTGGATGGGCAGGGGAGGAGAAGAGGGGTTTAAGAGAACACACCAGGTTGTGGTGACCCCAGAAATTTTGCTTCACTCCCCTCATGTGCCAGAAATTAAAAAGCAGTTCTCTTGCTGATTACAGACCTTCTGGTCATTCATTTCATTGTAGGGACTGTGTGATTTAGCAGCATCCCGAGAGAAATGAAGTTTTTCAGCATGGAGAGAAACTATTTCCTTCCTGTTGCAAATTCATACACTTTTTGATGAAACTTGACAAATTGACCTAGGAAATAGGTGGATTAACCTTTCCTAGAATTCCTTCCCTCCCTCCCCCCAAGAAAAGACGGGTACAAATTTTTCTAGAAATTGAACTTGCCTGGATTTAAAAATCCTGGGAGGGAAGAGGAGAGAATGGGGCAATCCTTTCCACAGGTTTTGCTCATTGGAGGTTTAGTTCTTCCAGCCTTACATTGAGTCAGGAAATCATGTTAATTAATGCTTTTCACAGGAGACTATGGGACATTAAATTGTGTTAAACACTCATTCCTATCATGGCGTTAAAAAAAAAAAAAAAAGGAAAGCTAAAAACCAACCCCCCCCCCCCCATCCCCACCAGATCGTCACTCCCTGAGGTGGCCAACTTTATTTTTATAGTTTCCCATGCCAGGTGCTGGCTTGAATTGAAATTCTCATTGTCACTTGAGTTGAAAGAGATTCTTCCCGTCTCAAGTCGAGCCGGTCAGAATTTTTAAAATTATTTTAAATGAAGCATTGTATGTTGAAAAGCTGCCTTTTGAAACAAGACATTGTGGGACAAGCCCGCTTCCTCCCCTTCTCCCCCACAAATCTTCACTTCCTCAACACTTTGATTTTGGCAGCCTTTTTATCAAAATTTCTCATTTAGCTAAACCCCCAGTTTTGATAAACGACAACGAAAAGAAATATTTTCGTCATGAAAACGTTTATCAAAAATCCTTTTCAAAAAACAAAGCTGAAGTGGTTCCCAGCTGAAATGGAAACAATGTTTAAATATTCTCTTTTTATTCCTATTTATTATTTGCATTGTAGTAGAGCATAGATGGCCCAAATCACGGGCCACAACCCCACAGTGGTAGGGCTGGACAAGCACAGAACAAAGAGTGGGGCCTGCTCCAAAGAAATGGCAATCTCTGATCTTAAACTATTCCACAGTGAACCATTAAAAAGGGGTGAATGTTCCCCCCAGATTAAGTTGCATTTCAGTGGTGGAGGTACAGGAAATACCACTTCCATATACATGGACGTGCCACATTCTATTTATCCCCTTCACAATTTCAATGAAATCACTGCGGTTGGGTCAGCTGATCTGGCTCAGACTATGTGAAGTCCTTTGGAAGGGCACCTTAGGGACTGAGGCTGCTCTTTTATAAATGTGAGAGACGGGTATAGGAGGTACAGGCAATATGTACCAAACCAGTGAAGGAATTGCCCTGCATGAAGGAGAGAAAAGAGGAGCTCCACTTGCTCCCAGTGTTGCTTTAGGATGCTGTAGAAAACCAGATGGCCTTTACTTCTTAACAGCAGCCTAGTGCATTTAATGCAGTGCTAGAGGAACCAGTTCATAGTGTAATGAAGCTGAGAGCAAAGCCTCACTCAGATGATATCTTGATGCTAAATCATTTTAACCCTACTTTGATGAAACAGCTGGCACAGATGGTGCACTGCTTTTGCTGGGTGGCTTCAGGTGATGGCTGCAGCTCAAATCGGCTAATGGTTAGAGCTTTCGGTGCAACAGAATTAAAATCCAGGCAGGCTGGTTGAAATGTTTGAGACTCCCAGATGGGCCTGAGTTTTAAGAGTGGCTCGGAGCACTGGACTTAAATCCACGTCCCAAAGGCAAACAATGTGAAAAGCTGCTGATTTATCCCTGGCCCCTTTGCAGTATATGTAACACACAGTATTTACAAGCAAATCCCTGATGTCTTTCCATTTGTACATGGATCCAGGTGGTGTATTTAACCTGCATCAAGCTCAAGAACGCACTCTTCATCATTTAATAATCCATCACATAGGTCAATTTCATTTGTGGGCATCATTCCCCAGGAAGGAATCTTAATCCTAGAACTTCTCTGTATTCTTCCGCTCATTATAGATCTCTTTTGCACACACACTCTAAACAAGTCCTTGTGGGATCATGCGGTTGCTTTGGTGTGTGACAATCAGAGCTGCCTCACTAGACTGAAGTTTATGGTGTGATCTATGCAACCAATGAGCATTTTTGACAGACTAAAAGATACTTTGTGACAAAAAAAATTGTCTGAGGAAACAACGAGGGTGAGAAACAAATTGGAGTAATGAGCATTGCTGAGTGAACAGTAAGAAAAACTCAGCAAACATTTACCTGACATGTTAAATGAATTCACACTCATCCAATCAGGGGGCAGATGCAATACCATGTGACTTACGTTGTCTGACCAATCACAACAGCAAGATTTCTTTCCATTCAGCCACCTAGAACAGGTCCCCAAAGGGTCTGACTTTGGAATGATGCAAATGTCTGAGGAAACCTCCACAAACAGAAAAAAAGGGGCTGCGTTCATCAAATTATTTGCTCCGTTCTCAGAGTGAAATTCACCTCTCTTCAGAAGATCAGTTTAAGGCTTGTGCAGAGCTTAAGTCCCATAGGGACTAAATAATTGCATACATTTTATGCTGGATTTTTCCACACGGGTGAGTTTCACCCATGAGTAAAATGGGCAAGATCCCAATCTTCCACCTAGAGACCTTCCAGTGAGAACCAGCCTCCTTATTGCTATCCTTCACTGTGTTGAATTTACTTGGGTTGTCTGCTGGCAAGATGGGAGCCTTCTGGGTCCCTGTAATGGCATGGCACCAACCTCTCGCAGGTACCCCTTCTGGTCAGCTGTGTCTACAGTCTTTAACCAGTCCCGGCCCTAGGGTTGGGCCATACTCCCAGGGTTTCCTCCCTGGAGGCAATAGTTTCTGTCCTCTCTAGACCCTTCTGGCCCCAGGTCTCCAGCTGGGTCACTAAGTAGTTTGGATTTTCTTCTGGGGCTTTAGCGGTGTCTGACTCTAGACCACTTCCTCATCTTCCCAGCCCAGGGACCCTAAGAATGGCAGCCATGCACCACCCTGTCCCTTTAACAAAACTGTTTCCAGTTCCCTGGATCATTTCCCCGCAGTACCAGCCTTCACTGATGCTTCACCCTTAGCTCAGGTCTCCTCTAGGTTCAGGACCCACAGCAGGGGCCCTCTGGGCCTAGTCCACCCTGTCACAGTCACACTGAGACAGGGAGACTTTGTAGGTTTTCAGATGCATTGTAGGATCAAAGCCTTGTATTGTAAGTACCTCAAGACAGGGAGATCTGGCATTCCACATACACTGTAAGACAACCCGCACACTGGCGGTGCCACATGAAACGAAGACGCTGCAGATTAGAGTACACCATCAACCTGAAAGCCAGTCAGTTTCACAGAGGGAGTTAAGAGTAGCTTCAGGTCCTCCAATTGCCATCAAAATAGAGACCGAAGGCTTGTTTACACAGCACGTTGGTCTGCACTAGAGGGTTGTGCATTCTAATGCCCAACCCCATCGTACAGATGGGGAAACTGAGGCACGAAGAGACTAAGCGACTGGCTCAAGATCACTCAGGGAGTCGGGCAGAGAATCCAACGCATGCCTCAATTGCTAGGTTAGCAAGCACACAGTTTGACTTTTTTTTCAGATTTACAGTTAGAAACAAAATCTGCTTTTAATTTGCAAAGCAGAGCCATATTGCTCTGGGAGCCACTGAGAAGTGAGAGGTCTGGAATATGAACCATCCCCTCCAATGGTATTTTATTGCGGGTGGGTCAGGTCAGATGTTTAGCTGAGACATGACAGGTCAGATTCTCTTCTCCCCACCCTCCTTCCCCCTACTTTGCATTGTTCAGAGAGTGCAATGCAGCCATAAAGTTGTCCTAAGGATTCCCTCTCCTCCACCCACTCCTGGCCACTCCCTGGCATAGGCAGCACAATGGTGGCTGGCTGGGGACTGCCCAGAATGCCTTGCAACCCCAGGATTCCCTGTCTGGTATAACGTCTCTAGGGGGCTGTTGCAGCTTACAGCAGCCCTGAGGCGGCTCTATATTGTGGCTCCTGGCCGGGGCCAGGATTGGATCCCCTCAGCTTCTGCACCAAGTGCAGCTCAGTTGGAACCAAACAGAAAGTGAATTTCCCCAAATGTGTGCGCGTGTGGGTGGGTTGGCGGCGGGGGGGCAGATCCATTGTTTTGGTTCCGGCCCATCAGTAACAACATTCTCCGACCAGCCCCCTTCTCGGGGCAGACTCGCCCCCTCCACTCCTTCCTTTTGTGCAGCCCCCGTTTATATTGCTCATCTCTGCAATCGACTGCCTCCACTGCTTGCCTGGTGTGTGTGTTCTGAGCATTTGTCTGGAAGCGGGCAATGTGCTGGGAGAGATGCAGCGAGACCGAGGTACTAAATGAGCTGCCCAGGGAGTGGAAGTGATGTTTGTTAAGATTCCACCGCCTCTTCCAAGCCAGTGGGGGGGGGGGGGGGGGGGGAGTCACAATCCCTCCAGCAAGCTCCCGCCTGCTCCACTCTTTGGAGAAACAATTATAAAATGCAAATATTTATAGAGCTTGTTGGCATCTTGTAATCTGCAATATTATTTCCGAGACACGAGTTACATGTGAGAAACAAAATCTAATAAGCCTTTTTCTTATTAGCGTGGTATTGCTGTTCAAATAGGATGGGCGGGAGGACGACGAAGAGGTGGAGGACTGAAGTGGGAACTGCTTCCCCTGAGCCAAAGGACATTCAGCAAGCGTCGAGCTGGATGCACCGCACGTGTGTCTCATTTGCTTTTCTTAATTGACTCGCAAGGTGACGGCTCTTTTCTTCGCCTGCAGCTGTAGCTCTGAGAGCAGTGGCTGCACTGAAATATACATCTGGGCTCAGGCGATGCTCGTTTCATTGCAGGGAGCGTGACTCAGTGGTCAGGGCTCTTGAGTGAGGCAGGACTGTATGTCCAGGAGCAACTCAAACGTAACCTCTCCGTGCCTCAGTTTACTCCTCTGTGCAGTTGGCGTGGTATAACCTCTACCTCGTTGGAGTGATATTAGATTTTTATTAATTAAAAGTCTGGGAAGCTCCTGGAGACCCACTGATGAAACATGCTGTGTAGCAGGGCAAAGGGTTATTATTAGCATGGAAAGCAGCGACAAGGGATATAACAACTGAGCGTGGCGTAATGAGAACCCCGCTGGTCTCCTAGGGCACCCATTGGCTTCTATGGGCTTTTGGATCAGGCCCTTAAAGAGGGGAAGTAAATGCGATAACACACGGTAAGAGCGTTTCTGGATGAGTGTCCTGGGCTGGACAGGCAAGTTCTCTCCCAACACGCCAGAGACAAAGCCTGGAAGGGGCTGCAGACAGCAAGAAACTAAGACCCCTGGGGTAGGTCTCCAGAAGCCACAGCATCAGACATTACCAGTATGGACATGCCTACCCTACAGGCAGGGAGGAGCTATGCCTACTAATTCAGTGTGGACGCTTACAGCTGAGCTTGGGTGAGCAGGGGCTTGCACATGTGAGTACACAGCCCCGGGCAGTCTAGACATATCTGAGGAGCAGGGGACACCGGCTGAGATTCAAAGGCAACGGGCCGGATTCTGACTTGCTGATTCAGCTGGGAACTAATAACTGCGCTACTAACAAAGATTATTTATAATGTCTAGTGAAGCATCTGTCGAGCTGTGTGTTGACGCCGGGAGCCGCACAAAGCATTCAATGCGAAAGGTGCTGGGCGTGCCTAACGTTAGACGTGCTGGCGTCTGGCCAGGCTCATTCCCCTCGGCCTGATCTCGGGAGGTGTAGGCGGGTCTAACCAGGGCTCCTCCCTCCCCAACCCCTGGCATAATAGCCCAGTGGCTGAGCAGCTGGAATCTCTTTCTCCCCCAGCACTGTCGTCTAGCTTTGGGCAAGTCACAATCATTTCACCAAATTACTTCTGCTGCTCATTAAGTACGTGCCTATATATATGTACAGAGATGTAATTAACCTGTGGAACTCACTGCTGCAGGATTCCAAGACAAATAGCTCAGTAACTGTCAAAATGAAGAGACATATATGGACCAAATTCTGGTCCCTGCTTCAGGGGGTGCAAAGAAGCTGAAAAAGCCAGCTTAACCAGCTTCCTGGGGATACTCATGGTGTAGGGAAATCCACAAAGATTATAGGGATGTATAGTGGCTCCTATGTGTCCCCGGCTTCCTGCTCTTCTGTGTTGGGAGCAGGGATGGGAAGCTGCTAGATGCAGCTGATCCTCGGCTACCAGTTCAGCCCCTGCCTGCAGCAGCGTTACTTTGGATTTACATCAGTGCAACTGAGATTCGAAAAGTGCCCCATTGTTTTCTAGTGATTTTGTCTTTCAATGTTTTTGCTTAACAGCTGCTGTGGGACTGTAAGGCAAATCCTCAGCTGGTGCAAATTGCTGCAGCTCCATCTCTTTCTCCCTATAGCCCCAAAATCGGAGCAGCACAGGCAGGGAAAATTTCCTGATCGTGTCCCAGCAATGTATCGCAAAGCTGCCCTGGAGGACCTCTTTCTCAAGCAGCGTACAACCACGTTGCTAACAGCCTGGGGGCCAGTTAATGTCGGCCACATCTGTTTAATGGGGGTCCAGATCCATTCCCTGCAGAGGACCTCCTACTGACTTCGGTAGACTTTGGATCAAGTCCCAGAAACTGGATGGAGGCTGTGAATATATAGGCCATGAAAGAGTCATCCCACGGCAAAGCTCAGTGTCACATCCAATCAGGCTGCACAGGAACAGGTGAGCTGGTGGTAAAAGGCTCCCCAGCCCATTATCAATCTCCAGTGGCAACACCCTGTAAAAAAAGGAGCGAAGTCAAGACGGGGAGAATTTCAGGGGTAAGGAAGAAGACGGTCTTGGGCTTGTTTATTTAGCAGCCCTGCCTGTTTGACATGCACCACAAACCATGCAGAGTATCAAGCAGCAAGAAACACTCCAGATATAACATGCAATAAAGAGGAATTTATTAAGAGGAATGACTGCATTAGGCAAAAAAACCCTGCTGGGATGGGACCATGGCTTCATTTTATGGCCAGGCACTAATCCCCGTGTGAGCAGGATGAAGTTTAAGACTCAGCCATTTATCCTCTTGACGGGACAGTATTTTTCCCTTGTAAAGCTGTATCATGCTAATGCTATGGCTGTTGCACCACCAGGGTTTACGGCTTGCTACTCAATATCTTTTTGGGTTAATGCTGATGTTGCTGTTCCCCCGCTCAGTTATTAATATCCCATCAAAAATCCCTCTTACTAGGGAGGAAGGATGATTTTGTGGTTAAAACTCTGGAGTATGCCACATGTTTCCTGTATGACCTTGCAAATCTCTTCATCTTGCTGTATATGTTGGTGGTCCATCTGTAAAATGGGAATAATAATATCGTTTTTGTCAACGTGGGTTGTACGCTCTGCTTCTAAAGTTAAAGGCACTGTGGTGATGACTGCCAGTATATAACCCAAAGGTAGTTGGGATAGATCATGCCAGGAAATATCCTTAATATTGGGGTTGCTGGAAGTTATGTTCTAGAACTAGAAAACTTCTCTGTGCTATGCCACTCCTCCAGGGATCCCCGCAGAAAGCTGGGAACTCAGGGGGCAGCAACATTATAACGGCAGCATCCAAAATTGGATACTTACATGGGTTCACTGCGGATCATCTACCAGTAATGATGTGGGTGCAGATTACAGTGGGCCAATTCCCAGAATGCATTTCAATAGCAATGGTAACAAGAAGAGTAAGTAGGACAAATTTAATGTGTTCTCATGAGGAAAATGTTAAGAAAAGTGGAAAATGGTCCAAACTTTCCCCGCTGTCACTGCAGCCTTTAGATTGCAATCTCTAGGTCCTGGCTGTGTGTCGCTTGGCGGAATGGATTTTGGAAATGCAATTTACATTAACCATCTTTTACTTATCTATTGATCACAGTGCAGCCCCCTGACAAATTGCCTCGCACGCAATGCACTGTATGTTAATTGACTGATCGAGATTGGGAGTGTGCCGTATCTGGAGTGTATTATTACCTGAACCCAGGCTCATTTTCATATAGAGATTCTACATGGATGCCACTGCACCAGGAGAAACTCTGTTGCTATAGTCCCTGTCAGTGTGACTCGTGTTGGCTATACAGCCTGGACAATCAAGTGGATATTTTTGTGCATTTCACTGAATCACAGTTATTAGAATCTCATTCCAGCCATTTATCTTATATTGCAGGTCCTTTCTGATTAGCAAAGAGATGCTATTTCTCCCTAGAAATACCAGGTTTGGATCACACAGTTCAGGCCTGTCCACTCCGTCGAACCTTTACTACCATGGCGAAATGCTTCGATAGGTCTATTTATTAACTGCTGGTAAATGCTCAGCACATTACTTGTATTCGGAGACAAATCACAGCCATTAGGGATGGAAAAGGCCTATTAGACAAAGATAAATGAAATCATTACAGCAGATCCCACGACTACATAAAACACTTCCGCTTCCAGGTAGCACTGAGAGCTCAGTGATTGACTGCGAAGATTTGGATCCCCATCGAAACTTTCCTGCTGTTCAGATCAAGGGCTTTGGATCAGCCCAAAATAGGGCTCGCTGTGAATTTCAGAACTAGATCTAAACTTCATACGACACTCGCTACCATTAAATGTCACCCTCCTCAAGGGACAATTCTCCAGATAAACTGAGTGTTCAGGAAGCCGCACAACTTCCCACTGGTGGATATTTGCATCCTGCTGCCCCAACCCTCAGCTTATTTGATGGCTAGTTGTCACTTGAACTATAACAAACTCTTCTTTCCGTGACTTTTGCCCTCACTGTAAATATGTTCTAATTCAACAGGAATTATTCTGGGGGAATTCTATGGGCCTGTGTTATGCAGAGGGTCAGGGTAGATGTTTAGAGTGGTCCCAGCTGACCTTCAAATCTATGAATTGTCTACCTCTAGGGCAATGGTGTCCTCTTTGCCTGCATGAAGCCATACCTGGATCCCATTTTGAGCACGTATGGGCCATTCATTGTAGGCCAGTAGGTGGTGGCATAGGGTTTGGTTTATTTCAATAAGGGATGACAGAAGAGCTTGCCTATTGAATGGTCCATCATCAAGATGATGCCATTCTCCTTCCTGCCTTTAAAACTAGAAATGGACTGGAAAGGGTTTACCCATCACATGAAAATTTTTGAGCTGTTGTAAATGTTTCCCGTTTTATATCAGGATGAAAATTTAAAATCTTGAAAATGTTCATAAATTGAAAATCTGGAAAAAAAAAAAAAAAAAAGCAGTTTGGGTCTATCAAAATCTTTCATTTCAAATAACTTCTAAATGTTTAATTTCAATTCTTACCTTCGGGATTTGAAATGGGGATTTTTTGGGGGGTACTATGATTAGCTTACATTTCTGAAGAAAAATTGGTTTCAAAGCAGAAAAATTGAATTTTCCATTTTGAGAATGTCAAGTGGAAACATTTCCACAATGGCTCAATAGTTTGTTCAAATCATTTTTCAGGCTGAAAAAGTTGGCAAAACCAACCCTGTCCTATGAAACGTTTTGTTTTCATCTAACTGGCATTTTCCAACATAAAAAAACCCCAAACCACAACATTTTGTAGAACAATGCCTCGCCGGCCCTATTTAAAACATTTGGCTGTATTGGCTGTGGACATACATGCTATTGCCAAAGAGGTGGGAGTCCTAAAGCAGTCTGAAGATGGGTCAGTCAGCTTCCTAGAGAGGGATTCAAAATCAAATTACTCTCTGCCTCCCCTGGCTTGCATGTTCCCCAGAGAGTCCTGATGGGAGGGGATGCTGAGGAGACACATGATGATGTTACAGTTAGAAGGTGGTACTTTGCAATACTTCCCTTTCTCTTTACAATATATAAAAATCCAGCTTTATGCCAGAATAAATCCCTATGAAAAGAACAGCGTTCATAAACATTTCATCTACTTTAATGCCCTTGCTTATCCTTTAGTTCCTATTTTCTGTGTCTCTTCTTTATCCCGGTATCATAGATAGCAATTTCCCCCATAGTACTTACATTTCTCTGCTCTAAGAGCTAAAATAACAAGTTGCTACTATAGCTAGTTGAAAAATGGAGGGAGGGAGGAAACCCTGTGGAAAATTTTGAGTTTTTGGCAAAAATCAAGAAGTAAAATATCCTGATTTGGAAATGTTACTGCAATACCTCATGGGAGTTGTAGTTCGCGTGCTTCATGCTCTTATTTTCCTCTACAGGCCAAGCTTCCTGGTCAGAATACAGCTCCCATGATGCACCATGGGCTCCCCTCTTAGAAAAGGGAGGTGGGGCATCATAGCAGTCCTATGACCATAGTGTTCTACAGGAGATAAGTCTGACTGGGAAGTCTGGCACGAAGACAACTGAATTCAGGCACCTGAATTACAACTCCCATGAGGCGCCATTGCAGCATTTCAGAACCGAAATATTTCACTTTTCGATAAAAAAGAAAATCATAATTTCCCACAGAAAGACACTTCTCATGAAAAGTTTCATTTAATCAAAAAGCAATTTTTCCAGCAAAATACAGCTTGGATGGAAAATCTTCAGTCAGACGTAGCTGCTACGTTATGGGGCAAGGTGTGTGTGCCCAGCCCTTTACAGAGACCTAAAAGGACACATCTCTGCCTTACAGAGCTTAACATTTAATTTCTCCTGCAAGCTGTATTTCCTTTCAGAAGCAGTAAGCAATTGGAGCTGCTGATATGCCAACATCACTGAGGCAATGCTGCGAAGGGGTGGCATCTAGGAAAGATGTCAAAAATACCGGAGCACCCAGTGTTGTGCAGAGAAGGGTGCAGGTAGAAAAATTCCCAGACCAGCAGCAGGCCTCAAAACCACCATGTGTTTTTTTTATTAGCACCCATGTCTTTCCAAATGGCTTGAATGTGAGACGTGCCTTCTAGTCTGAGCTCTGCCACTTTTCCCAGGTATTTATATTGCACCCATCACCGCAGGATCTTAGCACCTGTTCTGCCACTGGATCACTGTGTGAACTTGGGCAGGATACTTCACTCATCTGTAAAATGGGCATAATGATACTGACCTAGGGTATCTGAGGATCATCACACCTTGAAGGCTGTGCCCCTGTGGTGCAAAGTGTTAGTATTAAGGCTGCAGCTAAGAAACAGGGATCAATGATGTAACTAGGACCCTCTATCCTAGGTGAAACCAGCAGAGGTAAGGGAGAATGCAGCTCATTCTCTGCTAGAACAGGATGAGAGCACCCTTCCTCTCCATGGCTTCTGGAGCACTGCTCCCCGCCTCCTTGGATGGTGAAGGCTCGCCATTCGGATGCATTTCTCTTTCCCTTGCTGCATCCTATCAGCACAAGGTGATGCAATGTGTGTGTCAGGGTGGCCAGCTGAGCCTGAATGTTTTGGATGTAATGATAAATTTACCTGCACTTTATTATATAGCCACTAGGGGGTTGTGTGTGTTGTACAGAACTCAAGGTAGAGGGTGGTAAACAAAGGAGACAGAGCTGGAACTTGTGCTGTGTGGAAGCTGTCCTTCTTATGCCTATAGTCATAGTTGTTTTCTTCAATGAACACCTCCTATTTAAGGTGGATTCAGTCTCCTTATAATATGACCATAAGGTCTGCAAGCCCACTAAGAAAAAGCACAGACTGGGAGGACAGGACTAAGTTTTTTCTTTTAGTGTTAATTTTTAGGAATTAAAATAACGCTACAAATTTCTCATTATTCCAACTGGCATTTGATAAATGGGAGAATAGTACATGGGGGTGAGGCTTGCAAGCCTAATTTTGGCCCCTCAACTGCCTCCTGTGAAGGTTGTCCTCTCCCCACCCCTAAACACCAGCAGTGATGAGTTTCAACACAGGCAGCAAGTTGTGTGCTCCTGGTTGTGTTTTAGGAGGAAAATCACGTTGATGAGACTTGGCTACCTGCAAAAAGGGCCTTTCCCTTGTGAACACCAACTAACTGATGTCAAATCAAGTCACTTCAAAGAGCTGTGATGGCTACAAATCAGATCACGGAGGGCAACACAAGTGCATTATGCTTCATGCCGGGGTTGTGATTTGCAGTTTAATTGGTGATTTTTTGGTGTTCAGGGATTCTTCATAACCCCAACAAAACAAATGTCAAATCGCTTTCATCTTGACATCGAACTATAGTTGATGATTAAAACCACCATAGGAGTAGATGGTTATTATAGATGGCCAGGTCGCCACTGTCTCCCCTTCTCTTCTCTGGGCCTGGGCAACTGAAGTCAAGAAAAGCTTGGGAAGATAATGGACTCGAATAAAGGAGGTTAAGTGAGGGTGGAAGACAATTTTAAAAATAATTTACTGAGAAGAAACCAAAGGGGATTCTCTGTATCTTTGCCCCAGTGCTGCCGTGGCTTAGATTTAAACCTACAACAGAAGAAGACAGAAGTCTGGATTTTTAAAAGCAAAAGCGTGGCTTCAGAGCTATATATACCTTTGAGGCTTTGAGTTTTGAACTGGCTTAAAGTAATAAAATAACTGAGATGCAGAGATAGAGCGTACCAGGCTGGCTGGAAATCGGAACTCTTGTGCAGCTTAAACTATGTTGATTTCCACCAGCTGAAAGTCTGGTACAGTGGCTTAAAAAGTAGCATTTCCCCCCATCATTTCATCAGCACCCACCCTCGCCCCTGTTTTTCACGCACAATCTCTTTACAGTGCCAATCTCTCTTTGGACTCAAAGCTAGACGGGGCTGCTGAGAGTCAGATCTTCAGCTGATGTAAACTGTGCTTATCTCTCTGGCTTCAGTGGAGCGACACTGATGTACAGAAGCTGAGAAATGGGCTCTCATTCTGTTTGGAGGCTCACAGAAGTGTGATTCATGTAAAATTTCACCTGTTACTGCAGTTCCTTGCTGAAGTGAAAGCCCTGGTGCTGAAATTCAGTATCACAAGGCAGACTTTTGCTTGCAGAATTTGAAGTACACAGGGCTACAAATCTTAGGAGGCAAAATCCTGTGGCAGACACACAGTACAGAGAAGATGATGATAAAATAATAATATGCACCCAAGAGCATCTTCCATTTTATTATCTCAAAACACTTTGCAAACATTCATGCATTAATCCTCATAAAAGCCCGGTGAGTTAAATGTCACCCTCATTTTGCACATGGGGAAATCGGGTTCAGAGACATGAAAGCCAACATTTAAAAAATGGCCTCTGGTTTTGGGAGCCGAAGATGGGATGCCTGGGGCCTGTTTTTTCAGAGGTACTGAACACCTGCGACTCCCACTGTCTTCAGTTGCAACTTCAGGTGCTCAGCCTTGACTGGCTCGAGAAGGGGTCCCCGAAATCAGGACCCTCACTAGCAGAAGCCACTTTTGAAAACGTTGGCCCAGGTGACTTGGCCCGAAGTGATGCCCCAGTTGGATCTGACATAGTCTACTCACGCCACCTCTGAATTCAGCCCTATTGCTTCATATGTTACACAGCTGGACTGAAGCCAGACAAAATCTCTGAACGGGTTTGCACATCACTCTGGAGAAGACCTGTGCCAACAACAGGCTAGACCCTAGAGTTGGCACGGTATGATCTGCAAGGTGCTGTGTGCAGAAGACCTTCATTCTACGTCCCCACCTTTGACAAAGTTCCCCACCTTCATATCACCCATGCCCCTAGATACCTCCTGCCTAAGTATGAGCTCTCCTCACGTTGACAGGCCATGGTGCTGGTAACCCATACCCCCAAACATATCTGTGTGTGACTCTGCCTCTTTCATAAACTGGGGAACTAAGAAATGAAGCCAAAGCAGAACTTTCCATGCTGGATATGGGGGAAGGCACTGAAGGGATTGGCATCTCTGCTGCTGTCTGTTGTCCCTGGAGACAAACGGGTTCTCAGATGGAGAAATAAGCTTGCTTCTCTGGTTGGCAGGCCATCCACTGGTATGCATGTGTTGCAGAGATCCTAGAAAATCAGGGTCCTCTCTAGCTGCATGGGCCTACAATACAGCTGTCACCACATAGAGTTTGTGTGCAGAAAAAGAGATGATAGATAGTGGTGCTCCTGGGAGGAGGTAGGAAACCTCAGGAAGGGAATCTAAATCTACCACTTCTAAAATCATTGAGCCAGATCCTTATCTGGTGTAAATCAGCATGTCTCAGGAGCTTGTCTGCATGGTGGGGTCATGCGTCCTGCTAGGGTGTGATTTTTAAAGCAGACTAACATGTTGCACATTAATTGGTCCAGCGCTACATTAAAGCCCTAGACAACCCGTAGTGTGCATCAGCAGGGTCTATGCAGACCAATTATTGCACAATACAGCAGTGCACTTTGAAACCACAGCCCAGTAGGGTGCATTGCAGCTTTGTGTAGACAAACCCTTGGATGAGATCAATGGAGCCACTACAGCTGCTCGAGAAATGTTATCCTCCCCCCTGCAATTTTTGACGAGAATGATTTTCCCCCCATTTATTCTGAACCTTTTCTTGAAATTTTTTCATGTTTCCATTTAAAAAATTGAAACCTGAAGAGTTTCAGAGGCCAAAACCCCAAAGATTCCCCATTTTTCAATGAAAGCTCCACATCTGAATGTTTCTGTTTTTCTGCTTTCTGATTAAAAAAACAAATAAAAACAACCCCCAAAACAAACAAACAAACTACTCCCCCCAAAAATCAACCGCCATGTTTTGTTGCAAACGTTTTGATCTGCTCTAGTGGCTACACCAATTTATGCGAATTGGGGAATCTGGCCCATTGTCATCAGTTTTCCATTTAAATTCTGTGCTAATGAAACCAGCTGTTGTGCATTTTCACAGGAAGCCTGCCAGCTTTCATTCCTTTACCAGAGACGTGAAAAGAGAATGAAAATGGAAGAAAGGGTAAACTATGGGTGTAACTTGGTTTCAGGGCAAATCACACCATTCCTTGTAGTAAGAGCTTTATATGTTTGGAAGCAGCTGAGAGGTAGCTACATTTTCCTCCTCTGTAAAATAAAATTATCAGTACAAATATGATGGTTGAAAACTGCCACTCACTTGCAATTTGCTTCATTGCGAACATAGGGTGGGGCAAATCTTGAACACAGAGCCTGGGGTTTCAGCCGCATGGCTAACTGATATGAAATCCTGACATACAGCTTTGAGCATTAATCTCTTTTGCTTCTGATGAAGTGGTTTTTAATTTTTAAGCCGGTGCTAGTTCCGGTGAAAGGCTTTAACCACAGAACAGGAACAGCACAAAGGGTGTCACTGCAAGCCAACCCTCCCATAGCTGTGTGCTTCAACCCAGACCCGGAATAACCTCCTTTATGGATGATTGTCTCCATATCCTTTCATCCAATCAGTTTCCAGCGCTGTTCAGTCTTCATGGTCCATTCAGGCTTTTGCCCCTCTGCTGAGGTTACCCACAAGAGGACCAATGAGGGCCAGCTGTGAGGATGGCTTATGTGATGTGGGCACCTCTCCATTAGAAGTGTACTAAGGTCACTAACCCTTTTGATGGAGAGGGATCACTGTACAGCCACACTTTACCAAGAGTTCCCATACTGTGGTATCTAGTGTCTCCATCCACTCAGAACAGAAGATATCAGCCACTGCATCTCCATGGTACCGTAACTGTAGGTAAGTGTTGATTTGGTCACGAAGCCCATGATAGCTTGCTGATCTGATGTCATTTCTCTGATACTAATGGACGCATGTTGTTGCAGCCACACACCTAGGGCCTCCCTCTAGCATGAAGGGGACTCTACATAAAGCTTTATCACGCTATCAGGAGCGGGTCACGACCGTGAGCCAACCTCAGGGCAGACTGTCAAAAACAGGGCAGACACCCCAAACTGGTGGTGCGTTCTATACTTAGATTTCACCAACCCAGTAATAAATGTGGAGTCTTAGTTCTCCATAACAGTCTTACCTTGAAGTCACAGACAGTCCCCTTAGACTCTCCAGTCAAATGGTCGCTTACACCAAAAATCACAAAATATTCAGGTCGCTCCCAGTCACTTTCCCTGGATTGATTTGTATCTTAGATCTCACACCACAGACAAGACCCGTAGCCAAGCCTGTAATAAACTAACTTCAAGGTGTATTAACTAGAAAAAAGAAATGTCAAAGTATTTACAGGTTAAAGCAAGCAAATATATACATACAAGTGAGTTACCATCTTTGATTCCTAAAGAGGATAGAAAGGTGGTAACCTGTCAGTTCAAGATGTCTTTTGGGGCTGACCCAAAGGGTAACCCCTGGGGATGTCTGGCTTCACTTTGGTGCCTCTGTCCCTGTGAAAGTTCAAACAGCAAAGAGATGAAAAATCTTCATGTCCACTATTTTTATTTCCCACCAAAGACAAGACCTTTCCAGCATTCGAACAAATGGGACAAAAGGCCTTCTGCATGTACTTCTCCGTGGATGGATGGGGCAATTAACAAAGCTTTTGTCTTATAACAGGCCGCCTTCATTTTTTCTAGTTCTCCTAGATGGACGGGGGGAATTGCTCTTACCATCTGAGCTCACAAGTTTACGCTCTAGAGCAAACATTTTCAAAGTTATACAGCAAAACTTACATATTCCCTTATAGCATGGAATACAGAAATTACCAGTAAGGGTAATGCACGCAGCAATGTACAAACATTCTGTGGAGTCTAAACTCTACATTCTTACGGTATGTCTACCATGCCGGGCTGCAATGATCGATGCAGTGGGATCGATTGAGTGGGCAGTGGAGACCCGCTCAATTGATCCCAGAAGTGCTTTCCGGCCAACTCTATAAATCCACCTCCTGCTCCTCCCCGAAAAGAGTAAGGCTGTGTCGACCGGAGGGTGTGTCCTGTTGACGCAGCACAGTGGAGATGCTGTGGTAAGGGACCGAAAGTCAGTTGATGGGAGATCCTGAGGTCCCTTCCAACTCTAATATTCTGATTCTATGAGATATGCAAGTTACGCTATGTAGCTTGCGTATCTCCTGTCGACGGCAGCTGGCAGTGTGTAGACCAGGCCTTAGAAGACTTTAAAACTTATTCTGAGTAATACTAACACATGAGTGAACTGGTCTGGTCTCCAGCTGTGAGTTTGTCAGTTCTCAGCTAATCCCTGCAGCCTTGGCAAGTGCTCACACCTTCCTGCCAGTGTGATAAGGTTAATGCACCCTGAAACTGATGAACATTTCAGCAGATTTACCAGTTGTTGCCTGGACATGACGCACATTGCTCTGACCTTAAGCCTAACGCTGCTTCTCCCAGCCTAAGGGTCTAAAAGGCAAGATATGGCCCCCTGTAATTAAAGACCAGCTGTCAGCTATTTATTCTGGTGCATAACAATAACTGGACTATTAAATCTAAAGGGTTAAATTTCATAAGCAAACTAGAGCTCAGTCCTGCAAAGTACTCTTGCACTCTGCCTCTGATCCAGGAAAGCAATGAAGTACATGCTTCACTTTTGGCACGTGTGGTGCCTTCACTGGGAGCATTGCTGTGCTTGAAATTAAACACATATTCTAGTGCTGTGCTGGATCAGGGAAAGAGAGTGCTCTGCACCTTTCAGGACTGAGCCCTTTGACTGGTAATAAATAGCACCTAGTTACCAGACAGACCTTTAGTGTGGTTTGTATCTACGTATTAGCTAGTGTATAATAAGAGACAACCTGTAACGAAGTCTCGGAGGTAACATTTTCAAAGGTACGTAAGGCCCAAATCTTAAGAAGTATTTAGCTGCCTAACACACATGGATTTCAATAGAAATTAGGTGCCTAAATATCTTTGAGGTGCTGGGCCTAAGTGACTTAGGAGCCTAAGTTCAAGTGAAAATCAATGAGACCAAGGCTCCTAAGTGAATGACTTTTGAAAACGGGACTTGGGTGTTCTGGAAAGTTTTACTCGTGGCACACAAAATAAAACCAAAGCCCTATATATAATACATAGAGTCTGTAAATAAAAAGAGAAACAGGGCCTCCATTACCCTGGAAGAACAGAACTATTTTCCAACATTTTTCCTTAGCTTGCCATGAACACTACAGCCGGTTGAAAGTCAGCGTTTCCATCCTGCAGGAAATCCCTTCATGCCAAATTTTTTTCACCCCAACCTCAGGACGAAGATGCTCAGGACTCATATTTTTCACAGAACAGATTTTCTGAAGAAAAATTGTGTGTGCAAAGGTCTCAACGTTTTGTTGTCGATCAGTCTGATATTAATCTGTGTCCCTGCAGGCGCAGGGCGTCAGGAATGCGAACAAGAGTCTCCCACCATAAGGGGCATGAGCCAAAGAATGAGGGAAGCACACAAGATGCTTCCTCTTCCACTGAGCAGGCCCGGAAGTGCAGGCAAGCGGGCTGTGGAAGTGACTAGAAACAATGAGCAATCAGCGCAATCTAGTTTGATTTTCAATAGGGAAATACGAAAAGCCTACGGAATCAGTTTTAGTACACGGATGTGGAGGTGACGGACGTGGAAGCTGCCTATTATATTTTATGATGACATGTTCTGTCTGTTTGCTTGGGTGCTATTGTTTGCTAGAGGGTTACCTGTGAGGGCTCATCCCAGCAGGGGATGACTTGCAGGTTCACAGGAAGAGACAGCAGCTTTAGCTGGTGCCATGTACCCATACTGAAAGGACGATGCAGGAAACCAGCTGCTTTGGAGTCTCTCCTCAACCCCGTGTAGAGTCAGCCACATCAGTTTGACCAGGCTCAGGAGTCAGAGAAGAAGACACAGGAATTGGCGGGTTTTATAAAAAGACACACTTCCTAAAGGGGGAAGGCCGTGTGAGAGGTGGAGACTGTGGGGGGAACGGACAGGCCCCTAGCCCCCAGAGGTGGGGGTAAGTGGGATAAGGGAGATCTACCTGCACTTTAGGTAAGACAGATATTTGGGAAGATCTTTTCTGTGTTAAAAACCCTTCCCACTTGTTAGGGATTGTTTCTGCTGTTGAGATGAAACAATGCTTCATTTTGGGAAGGCTGGGTTGGGTCCCCGAGCTCACTGCCGGAGAAGGGAAGAATCACAGGCAGGCAAACCCAGTCAGGCTCCTGTAATTGATCTAGTAATTGATCCTGTAATTAATCTAGTACAGGCAGCAGTAGTAGTGAAGACACAGCTGAGTGGTCTTCGGTGTGGGCTAGCTACCCCAGTACCAGCGCGCCGGGCGCCTTTGGCCCATAGGCAACGAAAGCTGGCGCAGGGATGTCTAACCGCATTACAGCCAGACCTTAATTCCCATCTAGACGTATGCTGAGCGTGGGAGAATCACGGGATTCCCCCTAGGAATGGAGAAAGCAAGAGATCTAGCACCTGGCAGCAGGGGACCGGGTGGTGGTGAGCACTCAGGGGGACAAGAAGAGGGGACAGAGATATAACTGGTCCTGAACCATGACAATAGGTTTACTGGAACACTTAGCTTTAGGGAAATAAGTACTGCGGGACAGACTCCCAGCTGGCGAAAACCAGAGTAGCTCCCTTGACATTAATGGAATTCCACTGATTTACACCAGTTGAGGATCAGGACCATGAGTACTAACAGGGACACTTCCCCTTTAAGCCTCAATACATTTGCTCTACTAACCCAGCCATTTAACCTACAGACATCCTGTTAAACTGAAATTAAATGCTTTTCATTGGGCTTTGATTTAGCATGCGCCTTCCCCCGCCAGAATGGAAAGGCCACTTCCAGTTACAAATCCAGCAGTGCCGTGCCTGAACCGTCCTGTTTGCATTCGGTTTTTATCATCCCAAACATGCTTCTCATCTTGGCACTGGAAGAAACCCTTTGTATTGGCAGCATATCACCGACGTGTGCTGTAGTTACTGCTAATTAATTTGTGTTGCTCCGGCTTTCACCGCCTAATAAAGCACGAATGATGCCTGTGATTTTTCTTCCCAATTGTTGTTTCATTCCGTACAAAAACACACACTAGGGAAAAAACCACCCAAAAGGCCCGCTGGAAATCTTCCTCGTAGCATTCGGAGCCACTGTCATTCTTATCTGCTGCAGGCTCCTTCTCTGAAAGCTTCTGGAAACTGGGCACAGAGTACAATCAAAACTGCTGTAACGAAGGAGTCAGGGCTTCTATCACTGAAGGTTGCACACAAATGCTTTCCGGTGTCTGAGCACTCCTTTCAAGAGTAAACTGGAGGAGTATTTCTAATTTCGGTAAAAGACCCTTTCAAAGAAATACAAAGCAAAGTAGTTTGAAAAGCCAGCAGTGAGGGATGTTTGAATAGGACTGTGGGCATGTGCTTGGGAAGTTAGACAAAGGGTTCAGAGGCACTTGCTGTCTAAAAAACGTACAGGCATTAAACACTGATTATACACAGCTCTATTGTCTGTTCAAGTTCATTTAGCAAGTTTCAAAGAAGAACCAAATATCCGTATGAATTGGGACATGCCATTTTCAGCAGCACTTAAGTTCCTCAGGAGCCTAAGAGTATGTCTACATTTGGAGTTGGAGGCATTAATTCCAGCTTGAGGAGACATACCCACGCCAGCTCTGGATGAGCCGGCATGCTTAAAATAGAAGTGTAGCCACAATGGTGCGAGCAGCAGAAGGGCATAATCGCCCTGCATAGAGTCTCCTCTGATATGTTGGGGCGGTTCACAGGTAGCATTTCTATTTTCTAGCTTCCTACCTCGAACAGAGATAGCACAGCTGTCTCCTCAAGCTGGGAGATACTCCATCTCCAAGTGTAGTCATATCCCTAGTTTACTTAAATTCCTAGTGACTTAGGCATGTTTGAAAATGTTATCCCGTGTCTACATGCAGATAGATATACATGCTGCTCCCCACTGCTGGATAGGTTTAGAACTGCTCAGCTATGGGTCATAGGACCTGTACTGTCAAATGGGAGGGGCTTAAAGGTTTGAAGCAAGAGGTTCTACGTTCTATCGCTGCTTTCTCCAGGCAGTTCCAAGTAGCAATGGCATGCAGCTCAGTGTACTCTACGAAGTCCGTCTGTTCTAAAGCTCCTCTCTCTGTAGTGTCTAAGCATTTTAGAAGCCTGTGCGAGTGGCTGGAAGGACAGTCAGTCTATTCTCTGCTCCACTCTAGTTGGCCAAGCTTGCAGCCAAGGTAGGGGGGGTCTGAGCATCTGGCACATTGCCGATATATTATTAATTCTTTTCACATAGAGTTTGCATTGTGGTAGTGCCTAGGCATCCTCGCCAGACTAGGACTCTCTTGTGCTAGGTGCTGTACAAACACAGAATAAAAAAGATGATCCCTGATTAGACACACACACACACACATACACAGAGGTGACAATGTTTGTGTCCATCTCTGCAAGAGATTTTGCTGTCTGCTCAGGGTTAAGAACGCACCACACCCTCTTTCCTGTCCAATCCAGCGAGGCACTTCTGGGCAGGGTTTAGTCCCAAGAGCATAAACGTGTCTATTATTGTTTGGCTCAAGCTCTCCTTCTTTAAAGAGCATTAAAAATCACCCGCAGACCAATGGGGCTACCACCCTTCCTTCTGATAGCTTCTTTTGGATGGAAGAATTGACCCTGATACCTATGGCTTGGGATGCATATACCACAGTCAGCTGTCTTGCCATAGAACTGTCTGCAGCAGAATGGGAAGTGGCTTCTGTTGTGAAAGTGTTATACCGTAAATCCTCCAGTTAAAAAAAGCTAACATATTCTTAAGAGATAATGACAGAACATGCTGCCATAAAGCAGATTACAGGAGGTAGATAGCATTGTAGCAGTTTAAATGCCTCTTTCATGCATGAGTTTAGTTATTACAAAGCGTATTATAAAGATCCATATAATTTGATAGGTAGCAATAAAATATTTATGACTGGCACGATAATACAGTGCTAACAAACTGCAGAATTTGCAGCCATGACACCTTGGACTGTGGGCATTTCATGCTTCCTACGCTAATCAGAAGCAGGCCCGGTCAGAGAGAAGTCGCCAAGGAAAACTCAAGGAGACAGAGCCTCATCTGGTGTAAATCGGCCCAGCTCCACTGATATAGTGGAGCTATTTTGGTTTACATCATCTAAGGCTTTGACCCAAGAGCTGGAGGAAAGGGTTTGTTGATTCAGGTTATACAACCCTTTCCTCAGAGCGAGTGCCAGCATGCCATTAGGAGAGATTCTCCCATTGCTCTGGATGAATTGTAAAACCAAGATCCTCCTTGCTACTTGAGTGCACGCTGACAGCCCTAGCCGTCAGGCTATCGACTCAGTATCCTTCACACAATCTCTCCTTTTGAAACTGTTCCCCTCTCTGTAAGTAATTAAATGTTCATTGGTCCAGAGTGACTCTGAATTAGACAGAGCAGGGACTTGAAACTAGATTTCCTACATCAATGCGCTAACCACTGTGCTGCTGGCTGCTCTACCGTGCGTGAAGAGGGCTCTCTCTCATGGGTTTTTTTTTGTGAAAACTTTCAAAAGGTCTTGGTTTGGTTCCACATTGGAATGGCAACATATGTCCAAAACTTGACAGTTTTCATTAAACAGAATTCTCTTTCCTGGGCAGCCCTAACCCTACTCGTGGATCTGCCACTCATCTGCTGTGTGACCTCGGGCAAGTCACTTCACTTCACTTCACTTCACTTGTTTCCCCTTCTGCCCTTTGTCTATCTACACTGTAAGCTCTTTGAGGCAGAGACTCTTACTATGTGTACAGCATCCAGCGTATCAATTCTTAGATTCCAAAGCCAGAAAGAACCGTTGTTATCACCTAGCCTGACCTCCTGCATGACACAGGCCATAGAACTTCCCCAAAGTAATTTCTAGAGCATAACTTTTAGAAAAACATCCCATCTTGATTCTAAAATCGTCCGTGATGGAGAATCCACCACAACTCTTGTTTAGCTGTTCCAATAGTTAATTATTTTCACTGTTAAAAATGTACATCTTATTTCCAGTCTGAATTTGTCTAGCTTCAACATCCAGCCTTTGAATTGTGCCTTGTCCTGTTGGAATGAAGAGTCTATTATTAAATATTTCTTCCCCATGTAGACTGCATTACAGACTGCAATCAAGTCACCCCGTAACCTTCTCGTGGTTAAGCTAAATTGATGGCGCTCCTTGAATCTATCACTATTAGGCATGTTTTCTAATCCTTTAATCATTCTCGTGACTCTTCTCTGAACCCCCTGCAATTTATCAACATCCTGCTCGAATTGTGGACACCAGAACTGGACACAGGATTCCAGCAAATACAGCAGTAAAATAACCTCTCTATACCTGCTTGAGATTTCTCTGTTTATGTATCCAAGGATGGCATAACCCTTTTTGGGCACAGCATTGCACAATGGGGCCCTGATCTTGGAGGGCATCTGGGCTCTACCATAAGAGTCGACTCAAAAAATTGTAGAAATGCAGGGCTGGAAGCGACCCCAGCAGTTCTTCTAGTCCATCCCCGGTGCTGAGGCAGGATTCATAACAAATAACTTCTTGAAAATCTGACCTGCCAGGTATTAAGGCCTTTGGGATTAGGTCACCTGAATGAGAGATATGACATAAGCATGATGCATTAGACAAGATGATTATGAGAATGTGAGATCTTTCCTGCAGTCACGTTCCTTGGAGAAGTCCATCCCTGTTCCTAAGCGCACAGGGAAGGGGTAAGCTTTCTAACTCCATTGTTTGCTCAGTCTCCAGCAATTGTTAGGCATGTATTTCTCACTCGGATCGTGTTCGCAACTCAGAGAGACTAGACACCAGGCTCTCCAGCGCTGCATGCATGACTGCTTGACCTTTCCAAAGGCCAGGATTTGCTTAATCTTACGGACTAAGCTCCCCCTCAGGAATGAAGTCAGTGGAGCCGTTCGGTAACTGTGTCTGAACCAGTCAGTCAAACCAAAGCATGTCATATTACAAACTCGGCCTCCATGTACACCCCAGCATTCCTGAGCAACTGCAAGTCCCCCTGGCTTATCAGGAGCAGAGATACCTAGGAGACTGACAGCTCTCATTAGAGGCTCGCACAATCACAGATTAAAAGCCTTTTCTGATCGCCGTTGACACGCAAAATATTTCCATGCCTCACTGCGGTGGTGGAAGAGCTGCTGTAATAGTTAAATAGGGGAGGTGGTAATTTATTGCGGCTCCTGCAGCCATAGCTGACCTGAGGGCCAAATAATCCCTACAAAAAATAACCGTGGATGTGGTAAAAGGAGGAGGAGAGAGGAAGAGGATGGAGCTTTGCCATAAATAGCAGGCAGTGACGTGTATTCGATATGACTGGAGCAGGCACAGATGTATGCCTGAGCAGAGCCTTGCATATTCCTCAGAGCCTGCATTACAATATGGCTTAAATAAGTAAAAATCTGGTTTTCGTACGGTTCTCACAGTTATTTTCATCTGGGAAGCTCGGCTCTGCACTGACTTAATAAAAACAAAACCTCACCCTCATGCCCCACTCCTCTAGTGCCCAGGTAGAAGTTTGTATTAGAATTTTAATTCCTGTCAACTCTCTGTGCCTAGAGTCTGGACTTCCCTCCTCATTGTTCTGTGCTGCTATCTCTCCCATTAGCCTGGGTGGAATGTGGCAGGGATGGACAAGTGGGGAAATATATTATTCCGAACACTGTTCCCCTTTTCATTTTGTTGCTGCTTGTTCATAGCTGCTCTGCACAGCCCAGGTTAATGAAGTGGAGTTTGCAGTAGGGTCTGATTAAGGGCTTCTGCCCTTGCAATCTTTAATCAAGGCATCCAGAGAGATCTCTTGTCACGGCACTGATAACTGACAGTACAGAGTGTGCTCTATCCATTAAAATGCTGGAGCATTTTAATTTTCCTGTTACCAGCCAAGACATGCTGCGTTCTCCGTGTCACATCCAAGAAAGAGGACCCACACCGATGTCGCACATTAACCCCGCAGTTCCCACAGGCGAGAGAGCGCTTGTTGCACCACTGTAATGTGAAGGCGGATGAAATCCTCGTTCGCAGATGTTTGATCCCATATCCCGTGGTTAGGCTGCTGGTGTGTTGAGACCCCAGCCCAACATGCTGACCTGTGCTTTCTCATTGTTTCTTTGTGCTCCCTCTGTCTGTATCCATCTGTTGCCTCCTGCCTTATACTTAGACTGGAAGGTCTTTGGGGCAGGAGCCTTTTTTTTTGTTTGTACATACCTAGCACAATGGGGTCCATGACTGGGACTTTTAGGTGCTTCCAGAGTACAATAATAATTGGACGTGCAATATGACAAAAATCTTACAGGAGAAAGTTAAAGCAAAACATTTCTGAATCCCCCAAAAGGATTAGTTCAGGTCTGCTTCACATGTTGGAAAAGATTGGAGGGTGGCAGGAGTTACCGATTGTATCTCTTTGTGCAAAATGATTCACCTTCTAAAGATGGGTTTACTGTTTGCCATAGTCTCACGACACACCTATCTTTAATCAGTATCAGACTGATGCTGACACACTCAAGGGAATAAAATAAATAAAGGGGTTGGGGTTGCACTCCAGTCCATTTCAAAGGCCAAAAAAAAAAAAAGCTCTCTAGAAGTATTTTTATGAGCCCTTTAATAAGTCACCATTGGCAAGGGTGAGTTAGCAATATCCTGAGAGGAAGTGAAGAGGAGAAGGAGGGATTTCCTCCTCGCCCTTTCAATGAGGAGCTCTCTCACCCCACCAACCCACCTTCTGCAATTATGACTGTTGCCATCTTGGCCAACACACCAGTGCTAAAAACACGAGTTGCTATTGCTTGAACTAAAGCCCTCTAGCAGAACAGTAACTGACTCCTCTTCTCTGCGGATCTAGCACAGAGGGGGACTCGTAACATACCCATCAGTGACTTATATAATGGTGGTAGAGTTATACAATCTGTGGTAGAGATAGGAACTATGTGACTTAAGAGGAAAACCCTTCAGCTGGTGTATTTGGGTGCAGATCTACTGAAACCGATGGGACTGTGCCTCTTTACATGAACCGTGAATGTGGCCAAGAGGCCTTATCTACCTTGTTGTCAGTTTTTGGCTGCGTGTGTGATATTTTTAGCGTGTATGCTGTCCCAGCTCTGCGCAGAGAGCAGATGGAGCAAACCATGACTGGATTGCCCAATAAATCCAGAGCTTTGTTCTAGTTACGAAGACACCAGGCCAGGTTTAGTGCCAACGAAGCATGGTAAAAAGCCCTCTCTACGTGCTACAAGTATATTTCATACATGTATGCCCGGGACAATGGGCTGGCTCAGTAAACGATGGAACTTTCTGTTCCTCACTCAGCTAGACAAAGACACTCGCTTTGAGACCCTCTTTTATACACGGATACAAACAAGTTTCATATTGCCTTTTGGACGTGTGTAGTTGCCACCCTCTGACCCTTTGTACAGAATGGTTCGATCAAAACATCTCTATCGTATTGTTATTTTGACCTTGGAGTGGGGAGTGTCTCCTTGTTATCTTTGAGGAACGAACCTTTACTATTCCAGGTAGCAAAATGTTCTGGAACAAACTTGCGTGTTCTGTGCTTAGCATTTCTTTAGGAATGTGTATTTCTGCAATACCAGCTCTGTTCTTGCCAGTTTCTGTGATTTCTGATTTCTGCTAACTTTGCTTCATAATAACAGGGCTTAACTGCTGTCTTAGCTCAGGCCGCAGGCCCTGGCCCGTCATCCTAGGCCTGGTGTCTCAAGTTCTCACTCTGGCTCTGGCTCAGGGGAGCCCCTCCTCCCAGTTTAAATGTAATCAGCTGTTTAAAACGTTTAAACAGCTGATTACTGTTTAAACATTTAGGCTTTTCCATCCCTACTTTCTACTACTGTCCTGTGCACCTCCCTAATGTCTAAGAAGGTAATAAATCAGCTGTCCCCAGTACCTCTTGCTCTAAACCCTGATGCCATCCTCTCTCTCTTTGGTGATCAACCATAAAATGTGTTAGCGTTTGGGAAACTAGTTCAAAGGAAAAGGAACAGGATTTGCATAAGAAAAAAAAATATGCCTACACATATTGGGGGTGGGGGGGGCAAGTGGGGGAGAGAAGGAGTGAAATCAAAATCCCGTTTTGTCATGTAACATTGCTTGTGGGGATTTCAAGAGCAGTGGAATTACACATTACTGACTGGTGATCGCCTGTCTAACAAGGTGTTCAGTATCTGCTGACATAAGCTAGCTAAGGGAGGTAAGGCTGCTTCTCATGTCAATATTTAAAAGGTGCATAACATCCCTGCTAAATGGATTATCACCCTGCTAGCGCTGTCTCTGTGCAGCTCCTTTTAAAGAGATCTGGGGCATTTGAGCCAGTTCCAGGCAGAAGAGGTATTTTAATTACCTGCGGTCAGATTGTGAGGTGAGGACTGCTTTCCTGCAGAGGGGGCTGGTGGCATGTGAAAGTCATATTGCCATCCGCAAAATCTTAGTGAGGATCCTCCCAAAAATCAAGAAATTGACCTATATGTAAGGAATATGGATTATCTTTATTTGCCTGTGGCTTTGAGCCATCAGGATTCACATTTTTAGGCAACCATGAGGGCTAGACCAGTTATTTAAAAAAAAAAAAAATCAAAGCCTAGATTCTCATAATCACATGAATCCAGGAGCTAGGGCTTTAAGGGAAAAAATAACACAAGCAAAATGTCACGAGACTCCCAATAAAATCACTGCTGCTTTTAACACTCTTCACTTTCTTGGAGAAATAGCAAGCAGGAGTAATGGACCCAATCAAGCTGCTCCCCCAGAAGCCAGCAACAATAATTAAATAGTTCATGGTAAAAACATATTGGGGGAAGGAAAAGGAAAAAAGAATTTCTGCAAATTAAATGTAGCAGGAGGGAGAAATGAAGATCCATTGTGTCAAGAATATTTGAGCTGTACTGTGTTTTCATGGGGTTACTTCATGTTCTCCCTGAATTCCAAATGGGGCATGAGCATGGAACACATCCCTTTGATTTGAGGGCAGGCCACGGATAAGCATGGCAAAAAAACGGATTAATAGAACAAAAGAGACAGGGGTAGGCAAAGCACATAGTTATGTCTTTTGTCTACAGTAAGGAACTTCTATTCATTCTCTGTATGAGCTTCGGAAGAGGCAGTGAAGTCATTGTCCTTGTCTCTAGTGAGTGTGAACAATGAGGATTAAGATCTGGAGGGAATCTTCTGTAATTGAAAGTTGCGAGTTGATAGACCCTATGGTGGGCAGAGGGGAAGAGTCAAGCCATCTATAACTTATCACTCTGCAACATCTCTGACATGTAAGAACTTTCCCTAGCAATAAGAAAGACATTTGAGGTCCATAATCCAGCTGCTCGTTGACATCTCTGATAAATCTGACAACAAGGGGACCAATAGGGATAATTCATAGACTTATAGACTCAGACTTAAGGCCAGAAGAGGCCGTCATGCTCATCGAGTCTGACCTCCTGCATGTTGCAGGTCTCAGAACCTCACCCACCCACTCTTGTAATAGAGCCCTAACCTCTGGCTGACTTACTGACGTCCTCAAATCATGATTTAAAAACTCCAAGTTACAGAGAATTCATTATTTACACTCGTTTAATCCTGCAGGTGCCCCTTGCCCCATGCTGCAGAGGGAGGTAGAGGATGGAGAAACCCCCCCAGGAACACCTGTCTGCTAGGAACCAGATTGATCCCACCAAATCACTCCACGGACGCTAAACACACACAAAGTTGTAAAGACCTTTTGGAAAAAAACACAGATATGCAGGGAATGATCCTCAGTTGGTGTAAATCTGTGTAACCCTGTTGATTTCAGTGCAGCTACTCTGATTTACACCAGCTGATTCTGAGAACAATTACTCTGCTCTAATGCCGGCAAATCTGTTGAACTCCGTGCAGTTATTTGTGCTTTACACCACTAAGTAAGATCAGATTCAGGCTTCTAGAAGTGAAAGGATCCTTATTCCCTGGAGCCATACAATCCCTTGCTGCCTGTTATTTCCAGTATCTTGTATTTCTGCCAGGGCCAAGGCACATTGCTTACTTTAACCTGACTTCATCCAACTGGCTTTCCCTTTATCCTACCTCTCATAGTATATTTGTTTCCATAGAATTACTCGCAGTACCCATTAATATAATGATTTAATGGCTCTTAAATCTTTTCAGCCCTCATCAGCGAGCTTTCAGTTTCTACACTGCAATATTTCATGCTATTGTAGTGGGAGCAGAGGGGGCAGAGGGAGAGACACACGTCAGCCTAACTGTTATCCAAGAAGATGCTTTTCAAATAGCAATCTATGAAATGGGCTCTTCTGCCTGTTCCAATTTACATATTTCATTGTCTAATAGGTTCACTTTTTTTCCTGAAAAATCTAAGGAATGGCTGTCTGTAAACATCTTTAAGGGAGAACCAGGATCTTGATTGTAGGGGGAAATTAAAGCAACAGATTTCTTTCTTTCTGCTGCCTTTACTGTCGTTGATTGACTCAGGTGATGGGACAGGGGAAGGGAGGTTGGGTTGATTTCACACCGCCCATCCAGTGGGCAGAAATGAGCATAATTGTCCTTTTTCTTTGTAGCCTCTTCTCTGCTTTGCACTGGTGTCTTACCATATTGCATAGCCGGATCCGTTATTTTTGTGGTGTTATCCTCCAATTAGAAATGCTCTCTTGGGAAATTAATTATTTCTTGCAGACATATGATGGGCTTTCGAAGAGCCTTCAAAAAAACATGACAAATGAATTTCTTCTCTCCTCGAGGCCATTTCATTGTAGTCCCTTGGGTGTATCAGTGCTACGCTATCTCTGTTGGGAGAGGAAAACACAGAGGAAGTGCAGTCAGGTGGTCATAGCAGAATTCAGCACTCTAGATTCTGCTCAAAATTTGCTGCATGTCCTTGGCCAAATAATTCATGTACTGACTTCCTTAGCCATCCATGAAATAAACAGAGATTCCAGCATAAGGTATATTATGGAGGGTTTACACCTTCCTCCAAATCCATTCTCTGTAAGAGAGAATGTTGGACAAGATGCTCTGATCCCATGCGACAATTCTGGTAATCGTATATATATGCTGATATGGTGGGGGGAAAATACAGAGGCTCCGGAGTTGCTTTAAAGACCCTAGTCATGGGATGTGCCATTCCACCATTATAAAATAGCTGCAGGTATTCTCAGTTGTGTCTCCCATTCATGACAAATGACAGGCCTTTCCATCCATGGTTACAGGAGATTGAAACAGTTGTGTGAGGTCAGGAGAAGGGGGAGCTGCAGGGGAACGCTGTTTATCCAGGCCAGAGTGGTCGGGGAAGCGCTCCTCTGATAAAAGCAGAGGAGGAATTCTGCTTTCTGTTCCCCTCACACATTGTAAGCCCTGCTCCCAAGAGTGGGTAACACTGAAAACTAGTGGCAATAGTGGTTACCTAAAAAGAAGCTAAATGTTCCTGGAAAGCCCTTTGGCTACCAGAAGATGTGCTTTATAGTCACCAACTTGAGTCACAAAAACCAGATTCCATACCAGCGAGGGCTGGCCACCCCTGCCTCTAGGGTGACCAAATAGCAAGTGTGAAAAATCGGGACAAAGGGTGAGAGGTAATAGGCGCCCATATAAGAAAAAGCCCTGAATATCGGGACTGTCCCAATAAAATAGGAACATCTGGTCACCCTTCCTGCCTCCCCCAGCCTCGAACAGGTCTGGAGCAGTAGAGTGGACCATAACTCTCTCTTTGTAATGATCCTTCCAAATGCTGCCAAAGCAGCATATGGGAGCTGTGGGCGTGATCTTTCTCAAAAGGGGCTGCTAGAGTAACACATACATGTTGCAGGGTTTCCTTCAGGCCAGTTGAATTCCAAGTCTACTTGGGGCACTTAAAACCATCAACAGTCTTGGGGAAAAAAGAGGATCTGTCCTTTTTATTGCCTTGGGAAGGCCATGCCTCAATTAGCCCCCATTGCAACAACAGTGCCAGATTATGCAAGCCAGAGAGTGGCAAAGGAAACCCTTAAACAGTTCTCTTGTCATGAAATGGAGGAGGATTCTTTTATGGTTTGAGAGAATGGATACTCCTGTGGTTAAGGTGCTATCCTGGCCATTGGGAGATGTGGATTCAATTCCCTGCTTTTTCACAGACTTCTCGTGTGTCTTTGGGTAAGTCCGTAGTCTCTCTGTCCCCAGCTGTACAATGGGTATAATGGCACCTCCAGATTTCACAGTGGTGTTGTGAGGATAAATACATTATAGATGGGGAGGAGCTCAGCTACAAAGCTGATCGGGGCCATATAAATACCTTAGATAGATGGCTGTCCCATACTATACAAGAATGGTTCCCAAACTTTTTTCTGCTAAGGACCCCTCTGGCATTTAGCTAAATTTCCTGGACCCCTTTAATTTTTTACACATAAATTTCATGTTATTATTATTATTCCATGTAGGTTGGTTTATATTAGGTTAGTTTATTATTTAACAAAGAAAACATATGTTTGTATTAAAAGAAGACTCACCAAGAAACCAAAATAAAGAGTTGGCAATTGCTACAAGTGATCACGTCACCCTTATTTTCACTTTTACTCAAATTACTTTGTGGGGTAGTCCTGAAATGGGAAAGCACTGGAACTACAGGAATGCCCTCTCCAGCGTGGGAATGCCTCGCCAGCGTGACCTCTCTTGTAGAGTGCACAAGAGGCCGTGGTGGCAGATGACATTTTGAGAACAAAATGTCTTGTGCTGGAAAGTGGCTTGGGCATGTTCCAGCCTCACTGCAATCAAACTCCTCAAGGGACAGACCCCCGCATAATCCACAGCCAAGCCCCCGTGGTCCAGGGATCCCCCGTTGGGAGCTACTGCTATCGAAGATTTGGAGTCAGAATGGAGAGAGGTACATCCTGGTTGTTAATAGTTTGAAGGGTTCAAAAACATTTCAGGGACTCAGAAATACATATCCAATACTAATACGTAGCCACGACGATGAATCAGCAATACTGCCTCTCTCGAGTCTATATATTGATGGATAAATACAAGCATTTATATGGTGCTCATCAGTATATCTGAGCACCTAACAGAGATTATCACAACCATAATCTTCAGGCCTGTTTGGGGTCATGTAACAGGGCGTTTAGGAAGGGAACTGGAGAATAACTTGTCTACTTGAAGCTGCCTGGGGAATTTATAGGTAAACCACCTTTCAGGCAACCCTTCCTTCAGATAAAAACTTGTGGAGAAGCTTTGCATCAGGTCTACTCAGCGTGTCAGACAGGGGAAGGGGCATGAGTTAGGCTAAAACCATCTTAGAAGTGGCCATTTGCTTTTGGGTCCCCGACTTGAGACATCTCAGGGCTGATTTTGAGAAGTTCTGTGCACCCACCATGCCCAGCGACTTCAGTGAGAGTGCAAGGGGGTCAACACTTCTGAAAACAGGACCACTCCATCTCAGGCTAGGCCAAAACACAGAGGCAGACAGAATCAGCAGCCATTTTTGAAAAATTGGCCTTTAAGGACGACACAAAAGGCTCCCTGAGCTAAGAGCGCCGGATGTTCACATCTGAACCTAGATTCCCCCAGCCCTGCATAGTCATTCATTATATTACCACTAAACTGTTGGGCCAGGCTCAGTGATTCTACATGAGATTCAGCTGGCTTGTAGGTGGTCGGGCCTGGTGGTTGGAGTGGCAGTAGAAGCTGGATGTAGGATCAGGCCCAGGCTGAGGGATCTGGAGAGAGGCCCTGGGTCTGAGCCAGGGTCAGAGTCCATGGACGAGCCCAACCAGGATCGTGGCCAGAGTCAGGAAGCAGGTCAAAGCTGGGCTGGAGTCAGTCCAAGGCCGGGGGCACAGGAGGGAGGTGACAGGGCTGGAGCAGGGTCAGAGTAGGTTATGGAGAAGGCTGAGGAAGGCTGGGACAAGAACAGGACCTGGATGAAGAGCAGGCTGGAAGCCTCAGGAGTCTGTAGCAGTGAAATACCTGTGCCTGAGGTTCATCTGCCCCAGACCTGCACGGGGATAGGCGGCCACAGCAGGCCTTGGGGCTGGATCACTTCACGCTCTGTTGGAGGGGTGAGGCCTGGTGGCAGAGGGAGCAGCCAGAGTCTGGCTGTGGGTTTGCCTCACAACTGTTGTGAGCTAGGAAACCCCATAGTGACCAAAGTCATTACCTTCCGATAACTAGGGGCGCTCTACTACATGGCGAGAGATACGATGTCTCGCTCCACTTCCTTGTGGACATCAAGACCAGACTTAAGGCTTGATCCAAAGCCTACTTAAGTCAACAGCGGTCTCTCCATTGGCTTGAATCCATAGCCCTGGGGCAAATCCATGAAGTGAGGCATACTTACTCCATGGCTGAATTTAGCTCCAGCAATCCACATCACAAAACCAACCTTCACCATTGGCTCCCTTGCTGATGGTCTCAACAGAAAGCCCGAGCCCTGGAGGAGCCATGAATGGTAAAATGACTGGATACCTGTAAAGATGGTCCTTCCAGGACAGGGTTGAGGCTTGTACACTCACACGTTTGCACTGACGTGGATGTTGCTTGCCAAAGAAGGGGAACAGGTCTCTTAATTCCCTTTGCAAGACCCTAGCACTATGGGGAATGTAAAACAATACTTCATCTTTGGCCACTAGGACTGCATCTACACATGCGGTTACTCTGTGTTCATGACTATAGGAATGGTATATTGCATTTACTTGGCTTAAATGCACCTGAAATGCAATAAACTGGCCCCTGCTTGACGTCCAGCCAGAGCTCTGGCACCGTTGCCATGAAACCAGCCAGACAAAAGTTTGACAGAAGCCTTCAAAACACAGAGTGCACGCAGACATGTCACTACTTCCCTTGTCTGAGATGAGAACAGATTAAATTTTAATACACCTCTGACTCAGGCAGAGAGAAAGTTTGAAATCCCATCTCTCACTTGAGTGCCTTAATCACCAGGCTCTAGAGTTGCTCTCACACTCTCACTTTGCCCCCTTGAATATTTATACAAAGTAGAACAGCTTCTACAGGAGCGATTGAGAGAAACACACCCTAGGAATAGGCTACAGGTCAGAGCACTTACTTGGGAAAGATCTCAGTGGAAATCCATGCTTCAGGCCTGTTTCAGAACAGGGATTCAAACCTGGTTTTCTAGGTCCCAGGCCAGTGATCTAACCACTGGGCTAAATCTTACAAGAGACAGACACTTGCTTTCCACAACTAACCAGAATTAAATGCTTTATCTGGCCTTTTCTAATTTGCTGACAAATTCTGAACAATATCAAACCAAATATTTTTTTCTGATTTATTGGCTTGCTGGCAAAAAAACTCCTAATTATTTGCCCAGCCCTGATCATAATGCAAACGCACTAGGGGCAGCCTTACTTCTGGCATTTCTTACCTTTTCAGTGCTTGCGTTTGCAACCTTAGGGTTCTTTTATGTAATTATTATTTAGATTCCAGGAGAACATAGCTGGTCCAGCCGAGATTAGGGTTAGGGTATAGACACACAGCAAGAGACATTCCCTTTCTTAAAGGGTTTACAATCTAAACAGGCAAGACAGACAGATGGTGCGAGGGGAAACAGTCAGCGAGACAAGTGACGTGTCCAAGGCAACACAGCAGGGCAGGGACTAAAACCTATGTCTCCCAATTCGGTTCCATCTTCACACATAGCTTTATTGTGATATTGTGCATCTAACCCTTCCAGCTAAGAGACGTAGGTAGTTTTCCCCTCCATTGCCTCTCTATCCCCATTTTCTCTCTGATAGTTTGATGGCATCTTTTACCTCAAACCAATTCCCATCTTTATATTTTACATCTTCCTAGCATATTAACAGCATCCTGAGCCACACGTTTCAGTTTCACCCTGCGGTTAGCAGCACCGATTTGCTCAGCTCTCCAATGCAATGCAACTAGTTTCTGTTTAATATTTTCTCTTTGGTCACAAAGTACGCCACATTTAACTTCATTTCTATGCATTAAAAGTGCAAATACATTTGAAAGACTAAGACGCCCTACATCCAACATCATAAAACCACCTTTAAATGAAACTGAGGTGAGTTAGCCCTTCCCTGAGGCACCCTGTCATTTGGAGATCCATTTACTAGCTCTCTTTTTTATTCAGAGTTTGCTCTTTATACCACTTTGTGCCCAAGGATCTCCAAGCACTCTGCAAACCTCCACTAATTAACCCTCCCACTGAGGTACATACATATAAATCCATCCATTTAGCAAAGAAGGAAACTGATACACAGGGCAACTCAGCAATTTGCCCACAGTCAAGGAGCAATTCAGGGGAAGAGCTGAGAAGACAACCTAGAAGTCCTGACTAGTAGCCCCCTGAGTTAACCTTCCTCCTATGTGACGGTCTCAGAATAAAGTTTAAAGGGTCTGTTTGATTCTGAAGTGGAAATGGACAGGTGTACTGCCTCCCTCGTTAGATGGAGCATTCTTATTTGTAAACTGCAGTTTGTCTTCGTCTCACACAAACACAATGCGTAGATCCATGGATTCATAGACTTCTGATATACACCACAGCTTGCATTCCTCCTCCTTTCCTTTTTTCTAATAAGTGTTCTTATTGTATGTGTCTATGGGCTCCATTAATCCTGGCCCTAGAGGCCATTGCAGAATAGATCCATACACAGTCCCCAAGCTCTGACTCCTACCAGCTCATAAGGCTGAGACAGGCGTCATGTAGCATCAGGAACATGAATGTTGACAGCTCAGGTAGTGATGTCTGCTGCTTGCAAATGTTCTTTTAGTTTACTATATGGAGGCAGAATAGATCCACTCTTCCAGATGCAACCCTGGCAAGCAAATAACCCCAGTCATCAGCCTGCCTAAAATAATTCCTAGGGCTGGTAGACATTTTTCCACCAAAATCTCTCTTTTCCCCAAATGGAAAATTGGGTGGTCGAGAAAATTTTCCGCAAGGGCATCTACTGACCTTGAAAGTTTTCAAAAATTTTGCTAAAAAGATCCCAAATTTTTCCGCTTTGGTTTAGGTTTTCTCATGGGTGACCATCTTCAGCCATCTCCTCTTTCCCGCCTGCCCCATCTTAGACAAACCTCTATTGAGAAACACGTAACCAAAATATTGGCCAGAGTCAGCCCAACCTACAGTGTTAACAAGTTATTACAGAGCAGCTCCACAGAGGGTTTGACCGAGGTGCTTGTGGCTGGCGGAGGCAGAGGGTTGGTCACAGCTGGACAGAATGGCCAGGGAGGATGTAGGTAACTGCTGAGTAGAGTGTACTGTCAGGGCATGTGCATGGGGCTTCGGTCACCACTCTGGTACATACCCAGGTCTGGCCTGACCGAGAGGGGAGGGTTGCTGGTACCTAGGGTGATTGCCACAAGCTGAACGGAATCTCTATGAGATTTCATTTCCCATCAACGACTGCATGAAAATGACATGGTTTCTGAGTGGACCTAAGTGGGGTTTTTCACTGCCTTGCACCTGATGTCCTCATCTGCACCTGCGCACTGAGTGTGTGAAATGCACCCACCGCAGAATTCCTCATTCCCTCCCACTGGTGGGAGCTTTCACGCCCGCTCAGCATCGGCGGGCCGGACCACGTGATACCCAAAGCAGGGGAGGCTCAAGCCCCCGCAGCCTTATGATGATCTCATGCGGGAGCAGCTTCATGAAAGTCAAGGGAGATACAACAGCATAAGAAGCTGTTAAAGGGGAATCCGATATCCTGATGCCAGATCATACCCACCAGAGCAAGCCGAGCCAGAATCAATGCGATTTGCTCCTCTGCTTTTCCAGTGTAGAGAAGCTCTCGCTCCTAGCATCCGCCTCCCCCTGCACCACCCCTTCTGCTCATTCTCCAATTCTGAATCATTCAGAGCCTAAATTGAACGGCAGCGTCAAGCATGTAGGTTCAGAGGCTGTAACGTGATAGAAGAGCAGGAGGTAGCTGTTTCGTGTACTGATGGAGACATGACCGCCCCCGCCCTGCTGCAGCAGCAATATACCACTGCAGCCATCGAAACATTGTTAGGTATGGCACAGCACTCCTTGTGTCTCCATGTCACAGAGACAGGGATAATTTATCAAGATTTGTACTGCTACAGAACACTTGATGAAAACAAGGGTGGATGTTTCTAAAGCAAGGCGGATTTCATTAGGCTCCCTAATCCGTGTATTTACAGACAAATTGTTTCTCAATTGACTTTGCAATCCTCACTTGCCATTCATAATACTCGGTGAATAATTGCAATTACCGTCGGCTTAATGAGACAATGATCCTTTGCTGAAAAAAATTAAAAAGTTTGCATGCAAGAGGCAGTGGGTGAAGTCACGTATTCAGAGAGCCGGCTGTCTGAGGAATCCCACAAGTACACCGCAGAGCCTCTTAGAAGAGTGGCCTTGGAAGGCCGATATTCCTAACACGCCGTGTAAGCTGCACCATCTTGTGTTGCTCACTTATCAGATATCAACTACTCAACAGGGTTGGGCTTGTTCAAAACTCAGATGGGGCCCTCAAAGGAACTGTGAGAAGTGAGGGTGGGAATTTGGTACAGGGCATTTTTCTCTCACAGCCAGCTCTGAACCAATGTGCTGCTGGGAGCTGCTGTTGATTTCTGAAGAGACATAAGCGCATGCAGAGAAGACTGCTGATAGCAGAGGGTTCTTTAATCTGGCAAAGCAAGAACTAATAGCAGGAAGCTGAAGCTACACGAGTTCAGACTAGAAATAAGGCGCACATTTTTATCAGTGAGGGTAATCAATCACTGGAACAATTTACCTAGGAATATAGTGGATTCTACATCATTTACAGTCTTGAAATTAATATGGGGTGTCTATCTGAAAAAGCCCAGAAATTATGGGCTTAATGTAGGAATCACTTAGTGAAATTGTACGCCCTGTGCATTCAGGTCAGATTGCAATGATCAGAATGTTCCCTTCTGAGAATCTATGAATAAAACTGAAGGCTTGATCATGCGTAACAGTTAAAAATCCCTGAACATTTGTTTCAGCAGTAGAATCGCTGCAATATGCTCACCTAATTCCAGTTTGGATAACTACAGTTGGCCTATATAAATTGCCCTAGAGTTTCAGCTGTCCCCAGGATTCTTTCTCACTTCTTGTCCTCATCTGCACTGTGCTCCTGTAGACTGCTAACAGCCGCTGCCTTAGAAGAGGCTGCACTAGAAGAAGGGAACCCTAAATATTGTTTATAATTGGAGCTAGCGAAATTTTGTGTTCAAAATATTTTAAGCCAAAAATGCAAATTTGAGTGGGGCAAAACATTTGGCAAATTTGGGTCAATTTTGCCAAGTGCTTTCAGTTAAGGGGGGAAAAAAAGCCTAAAAAATGTCTGGGAAAAAATGGGGTTTGTCACTTTTCTAAACAAAATATTTAAGTTTTTTAATTTAAAATGACTTTTTGTTTCAAATTTTTCTTCATTCCTTAAACAAAATGGTTTGGATGAAGACAGATGTTTCATTTGACCTGGAACAACTTTTGTTTCAATGTTTTGGTATTGCCAGCAAACTAAAAAAATCCATTATCTGCCCAGCTCTCTTTGTAATATGTTCACAGTGATTTCTGATTAGGGTAACAATATTAGGGTGACTACTGCAACTTTCATCCAAGGATCTCAAAGCACTTTGCAAACACCAATGCAGCCTCACACCACATATGGACAATGAAGCAGGGGAAGGGAGGCAGGTGAATTGGCTCAGAAAATATAAACTCTCCTCCCTGCTCACTGAAACTTCTGATTTGTTGCTCAAATCAACCATTTTAATGCAATGCCAAAGTGGGTTCCTGGAGCCTAGAGAATAGGGGAATGGGGACTTTAGCAATGCAGAGATCAGATTCTAGAGCCAGAGAGTCTGGTTAGAGTGGACAGAGGTGCGTGCATGTTAGGCTGTACGGCACATCTGCACATTATTATTACAGAGCCTCAAATTGTGCAGGATGCTTTATTAGCATAAATAAGGTCACTGCCCCAGAGAGCTTTCAATCGCTTTGAAGTAGCAGACAGTAGGGTGGAATTCAGGTTTCCTCTGGTCACATCTACCCAGCCTCTAGATGGTGCCTGAGAAGTGGAGGAAGTGAAGCTTCCTTCATGTAACCTGCCAATCTGGTAGGGGAGGGAAAGGCTGAAGGAGAGACGTAGCCATTCCCACTCGCTGGGCTCAGTTGGGTCATGTGATCAATATTGTGGGGAGGAGGAGATGCAGTTAAAGGCTTGGGGCAGGCAGTGGGAAATGACTCAGTTCTTGTGGACATTGCAGAAGCCCTCCCGCCCCACAACTTTGCCGCCGTTTCAGTCAGGATCAGAGCTGCTGCTGCCCTGATCTAGCACCTTGGAACGACAGCCTAGTTTCGCACACACCTGAAGTTGGAAGGAGTTGGATCCAGATTTAAATATCACGATCTGGGCTAATTTCTCAAAAAGGATTATTCGGAGTCTTGGTGATGTCACGAACACAGAATGGCAGGCCCTGGTAAAACAGTTTAGGAAGAGAAGATTGTGCAACACAAAAGATTGTAATATAATTTGAAAAGGGAGAGAGGAAAGAGAAATGCCTCCTCCATACATGTTAAAAAGCGAGGGGAAAATAAATGTAGATGGCTGTCATTTGTTAATCTTGTTAAATGGAGTGATATGAGCAATAACAGCAGGAGCGGAGATTGTTAATAGAACAGGATTATTTTCAGATGCTGGCTGTGTCTGTATTATAGCAGTGAATTTCCTGCTGTGTGGGTAAATTTCCATCTTTAATAATAAAATGAGAACATTACTAATAAAAGGTTCCCCTTTAGCCATTGACAGCGAGTTTGGGATTTGTCCCACCTTGCAAATCATATCTGCTGACATTTTAACAAAGGCCAGGTTAACACAAGTTTAGACCTTTTCCCTGAGGCTGGGCTCATGATTAGTTCTGGAGATATCAAACCTTTCCAGGGTGTGGCATAAACATAGGGTGCCTAGGCCCAGACTCAGGAAAACACTTAATCGCACACTTCACTTTAACTAGGTGCTTAAGTCCCACTGACCTCATTGGAATTTAAGATGTGCTTACGGTAAGTGATATCATGGAACCATAGAAGATTAGAGTTGGAAGGGACCTCAGGAGGTATCTAGTCCAACCCCCTGCTCAAAGCAGGAACAACCCCAACTAAATCATCCCAGCCAGGGCTTTCTCAAGCCACAGCTTAAAAACCTCTAAGGATGGAGACTTCACCACCTTCACAGGTAACCCATTCCAGTGCTTCACCACCCTCCTAGTGAAAAAGCTTTTCCTAATATCCAACCTAGACCTCCCCCACTGCAACTTGAGACCATTGCTCCTTGTTCTGTCATCTGCCACCACTGAGAACAGCTGGCACATCCTCCCTGGAACCCCCTTTCACGTAGTTAAAGGCTGCTATCAAATCCCCCCTCATTTTTCTCGTCTTCAAACTAAACAAGCTCAGTTCCCTCAGCCTCTCCTCATAAATCATGTTTGCCAGCCCCCTAAACATTTCCATTGCCCTGCACTGGACTCCTTCCAATTTGTCCACATCTTTTCTGTAGTGGGGAGCCCAAAACTGGACACAGTACTCCAAATGCGGCCTCCTCATAATTCACAGAATCCTGCTTTTCCCAGTGGATAGTTTAAAATCAGTTATTTGTGGGACTGCAGCCTAGATCATGACTGGGCTAGAGCATGCAGGGAACCTTCCCTACCCATTGTACTCCTGCGTACGGGCTGGACAGAGTCCTTGTGTTTCACGGGCCATCAGGGGCAGGGAAGGTCATGTCAGAGCTAGCCCAATGCAGAAGGATGTGACTGAGGCATCCTTGAGAATAGTACTGTAGCTACATTGCATTACCTCAGCCACAATGGCTCTTAGATCTCCAGCTGGGATAGTTCCAGAGAGGTAGCCGTGTTAGTCTGTATACAGCAAAAACAACGAGAGTCCTGTAGCACTTTAAAGACTAACAAATTTAATTTCTGCAGGCATAAGCTTTCATGGGCCGTAACCCACTTCGTCAGATGTCAGGAATAGAAATCACATAGGAGGCATATATATACATATCCAAGGATAGTGCAATTCGAGCTGTAGTTGAAGGGCCACAACTGAGCCCTCAGTCTTCACTTCAGCAAATCTCCTATTGACGTGAAGGCAGGAGCCAGTCGATCACGCACAGACTCCTGCTTTGCCCGGTGGATAATCTGAAATCAGCTATTGTCACTTCATCCCATTACCCTCCTTAATTCCATCTGTTGTTTCTTGCAGCTATCTTTCTTCCGAGCTCTTCTCCGCCTCTCCCCCCCGCACCTCTCATTCTGCCTTTAACTTTCCATGTTTTATTTATCTTTCTGCCTTTTAGTCTTGCACTCTGGCTCTTGTCCTGGTTCCTACATTTGTTTCATTTTCACCTGTTTGCTTCTCTCTCCCCATTTCTTCTGCTTTCACTTCCCTTCTTCTTGTCTATTCTCTTAATCTGAGTACAGATACCTGGGCTTTGATTTTAATTGTACTGGTAGATTCAATTTCTCTAGGCTGGTGCACTACCAGTTAATTTTTTTTAGCCTATGTTTAGACAATGATTCACAATTAAGATGGCCTGACTAATTGTAAAGTAACTAATAGGACATAGAGCTTTTTGGAGGTAGAAGCATTTCACAACTGGGATTTTTGGCTGCTCTGTAACAATAAGCATCAATGCACAATAAAGAAATTTAAAAGTCTTATAGCTTTTACCTTATCATTCTGGAAACAGACAAGGAGAGCTTAATGGAGCTTGTAAGTAAACTTGAAATTTCAATGTTTGCCAATTGCCATCACACATTCTGCATCTGAAAATGGCAAGAGAAACCAAGTAAGTGGTAACGTGGGCTCCCCCTGTGTCAGATTTCCAGACAAAAATCTCAGTGTTCAGTATCAAAGACATAGTTTTAGAGTGTGTGTAAGTGTGTGTGTGTGTGTCTGGAGCAGAACTCGAGAGATGAGGTTCCGCTCCTAACTCTGCTATTGGACTTCCCTTGTGACCTTGGGATCTTCTTGAGCCTCAGTTCCCCCTCTATAAAATGGGATAACAACCCTTCCTTACCTCCAATGGTTAGTTCGTTAATATGTGCAAGGGTCTCAGACACTATGGGGCTGAAAGAATGATTTTAAAAAAAAAAAGAAAGCAAACTAGATTTCAGGTTGCTCTGAGGTCTATTTGAAATCTCAACCAGGGTTTAATTTTGCTGATGGATTTCATTCTTTTAGTGGGCGCCCCTATATCCTAGATCAGAACCTCTCCTCCCCTAAAACAGAGTCTAGTTGTTTGAAAATCCCAGTCTAGACCCTTTTGCTGAGTGCATCACAGTTGGCCCTGTTTAGAGAGGGCTCTGGCACCTCACACCTTGATCATGCTCCCAATGAGACCAATTGGATTGGAAGAAGCTTAGCTCCTGGCAGGACGAGGCCTCGTGTAAGCAGGGCTCTGGCTTCTGAAGGCCCAATCCTACTTCCACTGAAATCTGTGGCAGTTTTGCCATTGGGAGACGCATCAAAGCTTCTCCTTGTCCATCTTTACTAGCAAGATGGTCACAGCATAAGTGGGTGAAAAAGAAAGCATCTGAATGGCCTGGGCAAATCAGCTTTAGAAGGTTTTCCTTTTACAGGAATCAGTCTCTGGTCAGAGGGAAGGCAGGTCAGCCACAGCCGAAGGACGTGTGCAGCCAAACTCTGGCCTGGAAGTCCCAACATAGTAAGTGACCTCTTTTCCTGCTGGCCCAGCCACAGCTGTGATGACAGGTCCCCTGCTTCTGCAGTGAACGTCCTCCACCAAGGCGGGCTTAAATTGTCAGGAATAGGCTTGCATATTATTTGATGCTCAGTCTTTGAGTCAGACGATTATTCCAGCTTCCCTACTGGTTACACTACAAAGTCTGGTTCTCTCTCTGCCGGCGGTGGGCTGTCGCTTTCGTTAAATAATGAGAAAGTAAGTAAAAAGTTCTAGCTATACATCAGGGATTCAATTTAAAACAATAGGATAGTTGGCTGTAAAATTTGATCTGGTTTTGTTTTTTTTCAATCCTGTATCTGTTAAGAAATTCCAGATAAATATTTGTATCTTAGTTTAAACCAGTTCATTCTTTTTGTTTTTTGGCAGGGGAAAAATTTCCAGTAGCAATGCTGCAAACTAGTGTACCCGGCTCAGTGCTCACGAGTAAACCTGCAATAACAAAACAGTTTTCACAGCCAATCATTTGCAAACAGACTATTGCCATCATGTGCCCGGCTAGCCTGTGTAACTGAGTGTTCTTATTACTGCAATCCTACGTAACTGTGTGCTCTTATTATTGGTACCATCATCTCCTCCTGTACTTGTGTCACGGCAGCGTACAGGCATTTTTTACATAAGCTCTTTGGACCAGGGACTATGTGTTTGTCCCTTGCAGCACTCAGCTCAGTCGTATTTTTGGTGCTATCGCTCTGCAAAAAAATAAATCGAAGAATGTTTGGTGCAAATCAGTTTCAGTCCATTCACTGATAGTTCAAGAATTAGCTTGGCCATGCGTGTTCACTACACTGTAACTACGACGTGCTTTCTTACCTTACTCACCCAGCACTGGAGCTACTTCCAGAGGAATTGCACTAAGCAGCCTCGTCAGGACGCTCTGCCAATGCAGTTTGTAGAATTAGAAGGAGCTGAGATGAGAGCATTTGGCTCTTTAAGGCATTTTAAACCTTTTTCTTTCTGGGTCATTTGAATCAGGTCTGGCTTGAGGCTTCTGCTACAAAACTGTATAATAGAGTTGAATAATTGTAATATCATAGGATGGGGCCCATTAAAAGGACTTTTCTTCTGTCACCTTCAAGTGATGCATGGGGCTTGGGATAGCTCTCAGGGGGGGAATGTTCCCCCAAGAGGATCATGAAAGGAGTCTGACCGTGGGTGGATGAAAATTTGGTGTGTAGTTTGCCATAAAAAAACCCTTCTTATTATTCACCGTCCTCAGCTGACCAGTCAGATTTGGGCTCTGATCCTGCCATCTGCTCTGAAGGCGCACACTCTGCGTCCCATCAGCTGGAGCAGGAATGCATTGTGGGAGGACCCCCCTACCTATAGAGGGTCTAAATGAAGACAACGGGCCTGGGTAAAAATCAAGGGTGTATCTGTGCGGGTCCAAAGCTGCTCTATTTCTATCCCCTCTACAAACCTGGGCAGGGTTTCTCTTCGCTGCAATGTTCACTGAAAATACAACTCAAGCCTATATATATATATATATATATATAGGTTATATAACTGAGGTTAGTCCTGCTTTGAGCAGGGGGTTGGACTAGATGACCTCCTGAGGTCCCTTCCAACTCTAATATTCTATGATTCTAAGCTCTGTCCCAATGCCCCTCGACCCAAAAAAGCTTTCTAGTTTGAGTTAAGTGGTGATTTAAACTTAAGCTAGCTGGCCCATTGGGCATGTGGAGGGGTTGAAGCTCAAGTGCTGCTGACACCCAGGGTATGTCTAGATTTCAGTCACGGGGCATGACTGCAATGGCAGCAGACACATCTGAGCTCCCTTTCATCGAGCTACCTTGGGTGCTGGAGCAGAGAAGCTGCAGCAGCGTGAATCTCAGGGCGGGCTGTACAAACCTGCCCAGAACCCTGACGAATTACTTGTGGGGCTGGCTTAAGCAGGAGGACCTGCTGCTGCATCTTCACTACCTTGGGGCCCAAACTAGTTAGATTAAAGCTAGCTCGTGTATGTTGGCTCAAACTGCAGCCACACCCTGGCATTGCAGTGTAGACATACCTTCAATCTTGTAATTTAATGGGACGCAGCCGCTCAAATTACAACTCATCAACTGCTAATCCAATCACCGATTGTTGTTTTGCGGTGTGGCCGTTTTCCCCAGAGCTAGGCTAACTCGAGTGGAGGAACGTGAGCTAACTGTTGTACAAGAAAAGGGGGAGAACTTGACTCATCCTGGTTGGAAGGAGAGTCTGGGATAGCTGCGAATGCAGCAGGGACACCATATTCCCACACCTAGGGCAGCAGAACTGCTAATGGCTTCATGATTCTGACATGCAGACATTTCATTAAGTTCAATTTAATTAATTGCAACAAAAACACATTAAAAGCCTGCAAGAGCCAATTTTTTCCCTCCCTCTGTCTTTTCCAAAGCTGTGAAGTTTTATCTCAAATGCTGAAGCTGTTCCTGGGTAATATATTTGGTATTAACTTTATGGATTGGAAAATGTTTTAAACGATAAGTGCTAGGAGAATTCATGAGTCAGGTAGTTTCTTTGCTCCTTTATCCTGGGTTGCTTTGATCTTCTCTCCTTGCTCACGGATTACAGCACAGTTGATGGAACAAGACACGGGTCATTTTTCCTATTAGCCATTTTTCATAGTTCTCAGGTTCCAAAGTATAACCATGATGGTCGGAGCCGGCTTTTTAATTTCTATAGGATGTTAAATCCAAGCAGGCAGCCGGCTCACTGTCTAAACCTAGCTGATCCGTGTCTGCTGAGAAACATTTCCCAACAAAGCCCAGGTTTTAAGTGTCTTTTGTCATCTGGCAACGAAATGAAACAGCTTTTATCAGCAAAATAAAAACAGCCACCCCTCCTCTCATTGGGGATCATGGGAACACACGCTCCAGTCTACCAGATGGCAGCTCTGAGCTCTTTGCTACTGGAGTTCATGAGAGGGCATGGTGCTCGGGCATGAGCGACAGGCTTTCTGGATCACTTCTACTGGAAGGCCCTGATCTTGCCTCCCACTGAAGTCAATAGTAAAGTAGCCAGACCAGGGCAAAAAGGGTTTTAAATTCTTCTCTGCTTTCTTAATCCCTTCCCCAGCAACATCAATTGGTAATGGGTATTTATTTATTTGGCATATGCAATCTGGTCAAGCCAAGCCAGCCTTCTAATCAATGATGTTCCAGGCACGAAGACCTCCAGGAAGTTGAGTCATTTTGCAGATCTCCACAATGGGTATAATCATGATCATGGTCCCCAATCTTCTGTCCCTCCAACCAGCCTACGAGAGACTGGCAAAGTAGATCCGAGCTAGCGTCCACTATGGTGTGATAATCAATCGCTCCACAGCCTGATGGGGCAATATCCTGTCTTGGGTCGGAAGTGTCACCAACCCACCACTAAAATGCAACAGCCTCTGGAGTAGAACTCAGAAGCTGTGAAAGAATGCCCAGAAATAACTTAAGAGTTTAGGACAAGAAGTGAAGAGAGATACCCGATCCATTTGAAAGTGCAAGAGGAATTTTGAATAGACAGAATGAGCTGCTCCAGATGGAATTTGGCTCTGATACCAGGGATGAAAAGTGAAATGGACAAGCGCTCAGGAGGTTTAGCTCCCATCTGAAATACGGCACCATTGCATCACTATCATAGAGAGACCACTGCCATTTATGGAATCATCAACACACACCGCTCCCTGTGGGTTTTCTTTTGGGACTGTCCTCCCCAAACTAAACAGGCTTGTCATTGCTTAGCTTATGAGTTGTGGCAGTCCCACAAGCCGAATTGCTATGGTTCCTTCCTGAGTCAGTCCAAAATTATCCGTCTGACCTCTCCCTTCCTTCATAGTGGCCCCCCACCCCCCATTGCAAGTCAAATGGATGATTAACATTCACACACTGCTCAGTGACCTACACTCAGACCTTTGTGGAGGTGGAGATACATACAGTAAACATTACAATGGCAAGTGAATTACCGTGCCAACTCTGGGAGAACAGACTGGGCCCTACAGCAGGGCGCATGATCCACTGGATGAAACTTGGGAGACCTAAGTTTGATTCCCTGCTCTGCCACAATTTGCTTGCATGACTGAAGGCAAGTCACTTAGCCTCAGATTCCCCACTCTTAAATGAGGAGAAGAGCACTTGTCCTCCAAACAGGACACCTGCACAAATGACTGTGAGGTGCTTGGATAGTATGGTAGTGGGGGGAGACATATGAGTACCTGAAAAAGCAGAGTAACACCAGGGTGGAGAAAGGGCCTGCTTCAGGCAAGACTTCCCAACCAAACAATGCACATCTGCTATCCACAGAAGCCCAAGGACCAGATTTCAGTTGGTAGCCGTCACCAGCAATACAGTGCATCTCTATTGTATCTTCCACGCAGAGGGTTTATAATGAATTCAACCTCCCAACCTGGAGGAGGAGATAAGTTTCACTTATGCTGGTCATGTAGATGGGAAAGTGAGTCACTAAATGGTTAAATGACTTGGTTGTAATTTGAGGAGTGGAACTGGAGAAAGACGGTCAGGTTTCAGCAGGGACCTAGTTGCATGCCGCAGGAGGGGCTCAGGAATTTAAGGCAGGGCCAGCTTGCTCCCTCACAACCTCTAGAACCTCAGCAAGTATCACTGGCCTTTCAGCATGCGCCACAACAATCTTTCTGACAACTCTGCCTGCCTGCCATATCACTTACTGCTAATGAAATGCTGGCCACAGTCATACAGAGCAAGGATTGGTATCCAGATAGTCCAATTAGGGTGGCTTCTTTTGGCCTTGACCATAAACCCATCCTTTTTCTGGGACAGGAAATCAGAGCCTACCTCAGAAAACCCTTCAAACAGTTCCCCCAAGATAAATCTGATTTGTCTATTAAAGCTGCATTTGTGCCATTCAAATTCACGGGGATCTGGGATCAGGGCTAATACTGCAGACTGCACCATCAGTTACCAATGTTTCATGAAGCACAAGAGAAGGCCATCTATCAAATCAATAGCGCCTCTGGTTCTTACTGTGAATAATTCCTTCCCCTCTCACCACGACATTTTAAAGGAGGGCAACCAATACAAAGAAGTATTTCTGCACACAATAGAGAATCAACCTGTATAGGTCACTGGTGCAGGAAGGCAGCAAGACAAGGAATGAATAATTTCATGACCCTTAAAAGCATTCATCTGTCTGTCTCTCTATTGACTTAGGCGTTTCTAACACACTCACTGCTGCTGGTATGTGAATCTCTTACCCATTTACATTGGCTCCTGTCACTGGGTTATACCGAGAATTAGGTTTTCTCTTCTTGCCCCCTTTCCAAGGACATGAGGAAGTGGTTTAGGAGAGCAGTAGCAAAGACATGGGTCTTGCATTTTGTCCAGTTGGCAGCCAAATTATGGCCATTCTGAGTTGAAGGATGTTCCACAGCTGTGAACCAGCTGCCAAAAGGATTCCAGCTCCCTCTCCTACCAGTTTCTCTGAAAGATCCATCGTTCCTGAGGACCACGGCTATCATAGCAGGTTCTGGTTGCAGTGGGAAATGGAGACATGGAAAGAGTCAGGGCCCATCCCATTGAAAGCTTTGAAGAGCAAAGCCACTACAGTAAGCTGCACCTGGTATTTGTTGGCTAGTTAATGGGTGCAGTGATCCATGCTCTGAAGTGATGTGCTCTGATAAGCCTGTGTTAGTCTGCAGGAAGGTTGCAGCCCTTGACACATGCTGATATGTCTGTGGTTTCATTCTCAAGTATGGTGTGCTGCAACAATCAAGTCTGGAGATAACACGTGCATGGATCACTGCGGCCAGGTCTGCATCTGTCTCAAAAGGGGCATTGTCTCATCACCAGCTGGAGAGAGAGTGCCCATGAGCTCTGCCGGGTGTTGGAAATCTACCTATTAATTAGTGCAATGCCAACGCTGGGTTTGGCCCTAGATGCACAAAGTAGATAGATGCATTCCTTTGAAATATGAAAGATAAGAGAACAAGAGATCCGTTCACCTGGGGAATCATGCAGTGTTCACCACTGCAGAATGTGAGTGTTCAATCAAATCTCATGATCCAGGGTGACAGCTGATTGAGTTCAAAGGTCAGGTGGAAATTCCCTCCCCACATTGCACAGTTGACTAGGTATACTATGGAATGGGACATGAGATACGGAATCCTAGATGGACCAAGAGGCAGGAACTCATATATTTACCATGCAGTGCTTTGAAAATAGACCTCTTGTCTTCCCAGAAAACGTTGACTACCAATGGTAAATATGCCAATGGCCTATGATGGGATGTTTGATGCGGTGGGTTCTGAGTTATTACAGAGAATTCTTTCTTGGGTGTTTAGCTGGAGAGTCTTGCCCACATGCTCAGGGTTTAGCTGATCGCCATATTTGGGGTTGGGAAGGAATTTTCACCCAGGGCAGATTGGCAGAGACCCTGGGGGGTTTTCACTTTCCTCTGTAGCATGGGGCATGGCTCACTTCCTGGTGGATTCTCTACCTTGAAGTCTTTAAACCATGATTTGAGAACTTCAGTAACTCAGTCATCGGTCAGGGATCTATTCCAGGAGTGGGTGGGTGAGGTTTTGTGGCCTGCGTTGTGCAGGAGGTCAGACTAGATGATCATATTGGTCCCTTCTGATCTTAAAGTCAACGAGATCTAGCAAGTGGCAGCACTTCAAAGCATTTCCCACCCTCCCCCTTTTCAAAGAGAGGTCAGCATTGATTGACAATGATGGCTTTTGTTTCAACCTGGAAGAGTGGGGGGTTGCTCTGCCCATACACACCAGTTATCCCTCGTGTGCTCTCGGAATTTAGGATCATTAAGAGCTAGGAAGTGTCCAGAAAGAAGTATAAACTTTTCACTTGACTTGGCGTTACTTGCAGCCCCATTACGCATGCAGCCCTTTCTCAGCAGCCCAGCCTCAGGCTGCAGAGAGGCTCAGAGGAACCCCCAGGAGGTTCAGGTTTGTATAAACATGCAGACGTCTACGGCCCAATGCTGCTGTCATTGGCAGTGGTGTAAATCTGGAGCAACTCCACTGAAGTCAATGCATTTCTACCAGGGTGCAAGATAGATGGAAAGTCTAGTGGTGAGGACACTAGCCTGGCACTTGGGAGATTTCAGGTTCTATTCCCTACTCTGTCTCAGATTTCCTCTGTAACCACAGACAAATTATTGGTCTCTGGACTTCCTGGGACCATTGCATGGATAAACACATCAAAGATGCTGTGGTGCTCAGAGAGTTTGGTGATGGGAATAGGGGCCACAACTACAGGATGGGAGGACTGTATCCTAGAAAACAATGACTCTGAAGAGGATTTAAGGATCCTAGTGGACAAGCAACACAACATGAGCCCTGATGAGAAGCTGGAGGAAAAAGAGCTAAGGTGATCCTTGTATGCATAAACAGGAGATTAGGGCCGTGATTTAAGATCTGTATGCAGTAGTGGTGAGATTGCTCCTAGAATGCTGCGTGCAGCTCTGGGGTCCACATCTTCAGAAGGATGCTGAAAAAGTGAAGAGAATGTGGAAGAGAACCCTAAAAGTGATACAAGGGCTGGAGAAAAGGGTACAGTGAAAGCTTTAAACAGCTCAATCTGTTGAGCTTCCCAAAAAACAAGATTGAGAGGTGACCTGATTACAGTGTCTAACCTTCACGGGGGGAAAACACCGGGTACAAAAAAACTCTTTAATCTAGCCGAGACAGGCAGAACAATAACTAACGGCTGGAAGCTGTAGCCAGAAAACTCACATTGGAAATTAGGCACACATTTTTAACAGTGAGGGTGATTTGCCATTGGAACAAATGGCCAAGGGATGGATGGCTTCTCCCATCTCTTGTTGTGCGCATGTGCAACAGCAGGTTCAGAGCCTTAGAATGGAGCAGATCCTATGGCTTAAATTTTCACAAGTGATTTCTGATGTTGGATGCCCAAAATGAGTCACCTTAAATAGGCCTGATTTCCAGAGGGCAGCTGCTCGGCAATTTCTGACAATCAAACTCCTTTAGGACACTCAAATTCTGTAGTCACTTGTGAACCATTTAGGGTCCCCTCCTCCACATTGTTCCCATTCAATCTCCTAACTGGGTTATTTTTACATCCATACTGGAAGTTTTAGATAATCACCTTAAGTAATCGCTCAGTTTATGTAGGAAATCAGAAATGGCCATGCATGAAATATTCTGAAATTTTGCTGCTGAGAAGGCTGAGCCAGATAATGAAAGTATAAAGGCCACCTCTTCCTTTTTTCTATTATGAACTATTATTTTCTCCCCCTCCACTATTTTCAAAAGCTAATTCCTCCACAACTTTAACACAAAAGCACACGACACGATTAGTCTGGGAGGTGATAATGGTGACATTTGGACTTTGGGATTAAAAGGTTGAAATAATTTCCTCTCGGAAGAGAAATGAGATTGTTTCTTCCAATTTAGGCACTGATTACTATAAGGCTCAGTTCATGCCTGGACTAAAGAATAGCTTGGGGATATTAGCTGCTGACTTTTGAGGTTAGATATCTGGACCGGTTTCCTTGTGATGATGTCTATTAGAGCAAGCCGGTGAAGTTATTTAGCGGGGAATACACACCATAGATAAGGTCAACAAGACCTAGTCCTTAAAGATTTGTGTTTGTGGGCCAGTCCGGGAGCACTTACTCATGAGAGTCGTCCTGCTGAAGTTCTCATGGGCAGTGAGGCATTCTGAGTTCTAGTCCCACTTCTGCCCAGTGAGACCACTTGTATAGCTGCTCTCCAGTGTGCAGGATTTACAATCTGACCCTGTTTTACGTAAGCTTAGTCAGCAAGCAAGTGGAACTCCTCCCATTCAACATGGGGTTCAGGACAGTCCTAGGATCCCTTCTCAAGGCATTTTCTTCCTATTCTGTCTCCTAAGCAGCCGCTCTGAGGACCATCCCCCTGATTATTAGGGCAAGAGAATGGGGATAGCTGATCAGGCAATATTTCCTGGTCTATGTCATAGTCTCACAAGGGAAGTGGTGGAAGCCTCCCCATTTTAGCTGGGCTTTGAATAATTTAAAGCTGAACTGGGCCAACCACTGGAAAATATATTTATGGGTTGCGGGGGTGGAAGCTGGGATGATACAGCCACAGCACAACATAGTCAGCGTCCTTCATTCCTACTATCAGATTTGCACTAGACACTTCAAGGCAGTGGTTGATGTTAAAAATTAAGCCACATTTTACAATCTCCCCACTGGCCCATAGCTGCTCTCTGATACTGGCCAAGAGGTAGTTCTTTTATATCCCTGTCTCCTCCCAGCATACACTTCTGCCCAGCCTTCATTTCCCATGGTCCCTCTGGGAACTACAACCCCCAGAATGACTTGCTGCTTGGACAGCCTGCTTTAAAGGGCCCAGCATACCTTCTCAGAAACCATTAACCAGAGTCCGCAAGAGCTCCTAGCAACATCATGGCAGCCCTCCACTGTGCTCACTTGGACTGTGGCCTACAGTCTACAAAAAGATTGGATTTACGATGAGATTCCTTTTTACTGGGGGCAGGTTAGGGGTTCTGTAAAGGGAAGTGGCAGGAGTAGGAGAAGACAGGGATGGGGAACGCTGAAGGAGTGACTGGAGAGGTAAGGGGAGCAGCGGAGCGGAGCACCATGAAAGGCCAAGCTCATTCCCATACACAATTGATGGCATGTTTGCATTTCTCAGCCTCACAGCATGCCATGCTCACCATAAAAAGCACTGTTCTGTGAAGAATGGAGGGCAACAGAATGCAGCATATTCACCAGGAGGACCTGAGGTACAATTAGCATGGCAGGCTCACCAGAGCAGATGGTTAGATCAGTAGATTTTTTGGTTTGGTAGCCTCTCAGTACTGATGGTGGCAATGCATCTGCTCAGCAACACGGGCCACCATGAACATATCATACTTGTTCTTGACCCTTTACACCAGTGCTGTTCCAGTGAGCTCCCAAACTGTTGAAGGGCTACTACCCAATTCCTATACACTACATTTCCTTCAGGGTGGGTCCAGTTCAAGGTTGTGGTCCTAGGCGTACCATGGCCTGATCCAAAGATACGTAAGAGATTGCCTAAGGCTGTAGGATGGAGAGGACTGTGATCAGGGCTGGATTTAGGGGCAGGTGACCACCTGGGGTGAGGGGTCAGGGGACATGGGGCTCAGGGTGCTGTTTTTGTTGTTAGCGAAACATTTGAAGTAAAATGTGTCAGGTGTTCTGTATGTGGATTCATTTTTCACTAAACTCCTAGAATGTTCTGGATCTTTGTAGAATCTCGTGGAACCTTCCAGACTTTCTGAGAACAACATTTTCCCCAAACCTCCTAGACTGTTGTCAGCCAGGCCTTCATGAGTATATAAGAGCAGGGTGTCACCAGTCAGTCAGTGAGATATAAGAATGAACTGAATTGACGTGAAAGCCCAGCTGCAATAGTGTGAATCTTGTTTTATTACGTAATTGTGAAAGTGCACTTGTGTTTTAAGACTTGAAGAGTGTAAGAAGTGACTAATAAAGGACATATTTAATGAGACATCAGAGATATCTATCAAATCCCTCTCTATGCAATGATATAAAAGAAATAATGTTACTTTTGAGTACACTTTTAAATTACTATCAATGGTTCAGACAAATGAAGCACCATGAAAAGACCTGTGGGTTTTAGTATGACCTTAGTATGCTGCTGGTGGACAGAAAAACATTCTTGAATGATTGTACGGACCTTCACCAGACGCTGAGACATAGGGAATGTTTGGACATCAATAATAAAGACCTCTGTGACGAACTGGACAACTTCCGTCACATTTTGCCACACTGGAAGCACTGTCAGCTCCAGTTCTCCCATTTCATCCATGATGCAGACCTGAAGGACACGTTCATGCTGCTGCTCGCAGTCACGAGTGGTGAGTGCAGCTTTTCGAAGCTCGGGCTCATTAAAACGTATCTTTGATCGATAATGGCCAACAAGAGACTGACGTCGCTTGCTATGTTATCACTTGAAAATGCCACTGGCCAGTCTTCGGATCTCTCTGACGCTGTGCTTCAGTTCGTGAGGGCAAAGGCGAGAGAAGCGACCTTTTAAACTAAAGGACTAGAGTTACCATTCTAAGGCTGTCACCTACGGTAACACTATTTAATCCTGGTCCATCCAATGTTGGTGCACAGTTCCATTTCTTGATGTTACTACATTTCAGCTATTCTTGAAATTAAAAAGTTTGTATAAGCTTAGAGAAAATGATTTTTTTTATTTGCTTCTCTCTGGCATGAATAAATATAGATGTACAGATCCTTGTGTGCAAATTTATTGTCTTATATGACAGGGATAAATCATGCATGCAAATCATGCAGCAAAGTTGTGAAATGGGCTACAAATGCGATAAAAATAAGGTATTGAAAAGTTTAACAAATGGAGGCAGGGGGCGCTGAAGATGCTGAGGTACCATTTTGTCTAGGGCCTGCCCTGACTGTGATCACAAACTGTACAGCTGTGACACAGTGGAGAATTTACCATGAGGGTAAAACTTATCTATGCAGGACATTGAGATTTCTTAGGGGCTGGCCCAGCCTGTGCAATCAATTCCCCCAAGAGCTAAGGAGCACCCCAACCTCACTACCATCCACTCCAAATGCCAAGCGCACATCTCTGACCTGCTTCTCCTAACAGCAATGTGTACGTATTAGCGCACCAGCCCTATCAAAACACAACACTCCACTGCACGCTCAGTGAGAGAGGGTGAGAGGGAGAACGAACCACACGAGACAGACACGGGTCGTGTCATTTCATGCAATAATGGGAAGTGCTCAAATCCTCTGTTGGGAAGGGCAGTGTAAGAACCATTGTGTTTATGCGTTTATTAATGCCGTTGTACTTCTCTGCTCCCGGTTGATTACATGGTGATTTCGAGGTAGTTTGACAGGAAGGAGAGTCAAAATGAAGAAAAAGATTGTTTCAATGCACTTCTGGGGAGAATTTCAATCTCTCCCAGCTAGGGGCCCTATAATATAGAGCAGAACAGACCTAGCCTTTCACTTGGGAGTTTAAACCCTCACTGGAGACACCTTCTCCCCTGTGCAGAAGATCACTCACCACTTAAGCCTATTTTAAAGGCTGAAGTGCTGGCTTTCTGCTCAGAGGTGGGTTTCATCCTTGGAGCACAGTTTTGCCCCTGCTTACCCCCACTCTGCTAGAGCCCCTCTAAGCCATGCCAGGGGTCCAAAGCAAGTTGGGTCAGAATGGCCAGCAGGATCAGGCAACAGACTTCACCTAACGGCTTCTCCAAAGAGGAGCCACACATAACACACAACGCCTCAATGGTGCATGCTGCCTACAGCAGGGTAAGTGTAGGGAGACCTGAATTTGACACAAGCCAGCACACAATGCCCCCTGTGGAGGTGTCGGCATTTCTCCGTTGTTCTGAGGATGAATCGTCACAGCGCCTATGGGCGGTGGTCAGTAATATTGTCCTCATGCTACAAATGGGGAACTTGAGGCACAGAGAGGCTAACGGTTTGACACAGAGCCCCACAAGACGTCTGTGACAGAGCCAGGAATAAAACCTCGATTTCCTGACAGCCATCAGGAGACTTCCACTGCACCAGCAAGTATGTAAGCTGTGTCTCCACGTTTAATACTGCCCTCTGCAGGACTGGTGTTCCCGGTAGGTGGCAAAAAGGCTCATTCTTCCCTAGAAACGGTCCACCCAGGTCAGGATTGAGACCTATTGGCAGAGCAACCTGCGAAAATTTACTCACATGATCTCTACCCCTCAGTGCACCTGCTCGGTGGATAAAAGCTGTTAATATGGGACATTTAACAAGGACTTAATTCACCTGAAAGAAAAGAAAGGCTTTAGGGGAATCGTTTAAGCTGTATGTAGGGGAAATTTTCCCAGTGCATGCTCTCTCGCTGCCTGGATCCAGCCCTGTGCGATGAATCCTTCGCTTTCAAAAGCATTGTAGTCACCTGTGCAATTCAAAATCATGTATCTCAAATGATGCTGTTATAAAGCTACCCTTCTGTATGTCATACTCATTAGAGTGAAAAGATACAGGTTACTTAACAGTCTGGTTGCCAGAGACCATCAGTTTTAAACTAAACTGGGTTATGGCAGCTGAAATGTAAAACACAGCGTCTTCCAGCTATTAAAATAATTGACTCTTTTGTTAAGCTCCCCTGTCTCCTTACCTGAAGGACTCCACTATTTTAGCTTTGTTAGTCTCTTGACATATGCAGCCCAAAAGTACATGCCGGCAGGAACTCCTACCAGAGAAGTGACCACAGGAAGTGGTTCAGAAATGTGTAGTCTGGTTTCGTACTCCAGAATCTCTTGAATATGTTGTGGTAAAATAATCCAAACACCATTAGTGTCTAAGGCAGATTCGCTGCCTCCAGCCTGGCTGTGCTTGTGAAGGGAGCACTGTACCTCTCCATTAAGGGATTTGAATTTTAATAAAGTTTGTTTAAAGGTGTGGTTCTAATCCAGAAAGTGACTACATAAAATTGGTGTGTTCTTATTGAGCAAATCTACTCCCTGTGCATCCTCAGAGGCCCCTTATTTCCTTTAAAGACATTTTTGCTGCTTTTTACTGTTCTTAGTATGTGCAATCCTTTTCTTACAGGCTCATCAACAGGACAGCTAATGAGTTCCAGTTGCAGGGAAAAATTCCTCGTTTAGATCTTTGGAGCTCATGAGGTTGCACAGGTGTACGCACAGAGCAGCATTTCAGCTGCAGAATCTTTCTTCCTGGGAATCTTTCTTCCTGGCAACAAAAATTATTGGGGGGCTGGAGCACAAGACTTAAGAGGAGAGGTTGAGGGAACTAGGCTTGTTTAGTCTGCAGAAGAGAAGAATGAGGGGAGATTTGATAGCAGCCTTTAACTACCTGAAAGGGGGTTCCAGGGAGGATGGAGCTAGGCTGTTCTCAGTGGTGGCAGATGACAGAACAAGGAGCAACGGTCTCAAATTGCAGTGTGGGAGGTCTAGGTTAGACATTAGGAAAAAGTTTTTCACTAGAAGGGTGGTGAAGCACTGGAATGGGTTACCTAGGGAGGTGGTGGAATCTCCATCTTTAGAGGTTTTTAAGCTGCAGTTTGACAAAACCCTCGCTGGGATTATTTAGCTGAGGTTAGTCCTGCTTTGAGCAGGGGGTTGGACTAGATGACCTCCTGATTCTATAATAATGATGCATGATCCAGAAAGTCCTCAGTTCAATTCCCAGACTAAGCCATTTGTATCAGCTGTGTTAGCTTGCAAATGGATGATGTCTACCTTGACTCTATGCTGAAGAAATTCCCACTGTTGCAGATTTACATCAGAAAGGAAATGCGAGACTTGTATTGAGGGATGTCCAGAGAGCCATAAATGGGAGAAAATGTGCATGGGGATGCTCAGTACTTGTGCAAAGGAAAGGAAAGGAAAGTTCTGTTGGAGACCTGTCTACTCTAGACAGACACTCAGATCCCCAGGGGCATTTGCAGAGCTGTCAATTAGAAGAAAATAAACCCTACGTGGAACAAATTTGACCTGAGAGAGAACAGATACTTCGGGCAAGAGCCACAAAGGGATTTACATGCGTAACTTCCACGTTAGGCATTTGAGACCAAAATTTAGATCTTTGAAACTCCTGCTCAGATGCCACCTAACCCTACAAGTCCCTAGGTGCCTAAGTTTCTGTCAGTAAAGTCCTGTAGGCATCTAAATTTCTCCCAGTGGGCATGTGCACAGCTGCCCAAATCCTGATATCACTGATATGCTCAGCTCCCAAGCACTTGTAGGATTCTCAGACTAGTCCTATTTTACCTCTGGGGCCCAATTTGGTAGGTGTTCTCGGAGGCTGCCCAAGAGCACGTGCACCTGATTGGCCACCTCCCAAACCACAGCCAACAAGAAAGGGGTGGTGACAATAGTCTCCTTATACCCCATAGTTAGAGCACTCATCCAGGCTGTGGGAAAACCAGGTTCAAGTGATCAATGGCTCGGTGTCTAGCTGGCAGCTGGTAGCAAGTGGAGTGCCCCAGCGGTCAATCCTGGGGCTGTTTTTGTTCAACGTCTTCATTAATGATCTGGAGGGTGGATCGCATCTTCAGCAGATTCGTCGATGACACTAAGCTGAGCGGAGTGGTAGATACACTGGAAGGTAGGTACAGGATACAGAGTGACCTAGACAAATTGGAGGATTGGGCCAAAAAAAGCTAATGAGATTCAACAAGGACAAGTGCAGAGTCCTGCACTTAGGATGAAAGGATCCCATGATCTGTTACGGGCTGGGGACCAACTGGTGGGGCAGCAGTTCTGGGGGTTACAGTGGACAAGAAGCTGGATATTAGTCAACAGTGTGCTCTTATTGCCAAGAAGGCTAATGGCACATTGGGCTGCATTAGTAGGAGCATTGCCAGCAGATCAAGGGAAGTGATTATTCCCCTCTATTCGGCACTGGTGAGACCTCACTTGGAGTATTGTGTTCAGTTTTGGGACCCCCACTACAGAAAGGCAGTGGACAAATTGGAGAGAGTTCAGTGGCGGGCAATGAAAATGATTAGAGTGTACGGGAAGATTTTGAATAGACCAGCAAAAGGGCCAAGGACCACGTGGTCATGTATCATACTTGTTGCTAATAGCAGCCAAAATGGACAGGCCTTTCTGCAGGCCTGTGCCGCCTTGGCATGACTAAGCCAGGAGGGGCAGGGGAGGCCCTTTATCAGCCTTTGCCTGACCCTGCTCTCCCTCCCTGATTCTCTGGTGGAGGTGCTGGGATCTGTGTTTCAGGAAAAGACCAATAAGCTTATTTATGCATGCCCTGTGGAAGATGTTCGTCTGGGCCTCAAGATATGCAAATTCTGTCAGAATATACCTTGTTAATTAAGTACTCTGGTAACCTTAGGTCTAGCTTTTGAAACTTTTTTTGTTTTTCCTTGACATGTGATTATCTACTAACAAGGATAAATGGGGGGGGGGTGGTCTCTGTTTGGACTCAGTAAGTGAGTGTGTTTTTTGGATCCTACAATGACAACTGGAAGATCTGGACAATCGGAAAGCCATCGCTGTTCCCACTCAAAAGCCGCTCCAGACTTTGGTAATTATTAAGGGTTGAGTGTTGGGGTGTTTTACTAACCTGTTGTGGACGTGCGTAAGTGCTTGAACCTAAGTAAAAGTATACCTTCAAAGTAAGAGCACGCTCGTGCGGTGCTTGAGCCTAAGTAAAGCAAAGCTTTGTAGTAAGAGCACTGTTGTGTCATACTGTTTCTACCAGTCCATCTATCAGCTGGACGGCCGTGTCTCTATTTGTCTTATTTTCTGACACCACCTCGCACAAAATAAAGTTACCACGAGCTTTGGGTTGGCAGAACCGTGGGTAACAAGGGGGCTGGAGCACATGACTTATGAGGAGAGGCTGAGGAAACTAGGCTTATTTAGTCTGCAGAAGAGAAGAGTGAAGGGGGATTTGATAGCAGCCTTCAACTATCTGAAGGGAGGGTTCCAAGGAGGATGGAGTTAGGTTATTCTCAATGGTGGCAGCTGACAGAACATGGAGCAATGGTCTCCAGTTGCAGTGGGGGAGGTCTAGGTTGGATATTAGGAAAAACTTTTTCCCTAGGAGGGTGGTGAAGCACTGGAACGGGTTACCTGGGGAGGTGGTGGAATCTCCATCCTTAGAGGTTTTTAAGGCCCGGCTTGACAATGCCTTGGGGTGGGGTGATTTAGGTGGGGCTGGTCCTGCTTTGAGCAGGGGGTTGCACTTGATGATCCCTAATCTTCTATGATTCTGTAATTCTAATGAGGCCCCGATCCTGACTGGAGTAAAAATTTACACTTTCCTATTGGAGAATAGTGAGTTATTCACATGAGTCGTCCCGTTGACGTTAATACTTATGCAGCTGCTGCCCAGTGGGGATAAGGGGTTCATAGCCTGGCCCTTAGTGAGTGACATTGTTTTGTAGGAGGTGACGAGTCTGCCTAAATTATGCTTGATGTTCATCTAAGGCTACACAGCAATTGGGAGCTGCAATTACATCACACGTAGGCACACTCTAGCTCACTCACTGACAATGGTTGCGGTGAAGTTGCGGTGGCAAGGGCTAGCCCATATGAGTGTGTACCCTGCTCCCCGGGTAGGCTTGTACTCAGATCCCAGCTAGCAGGGCTATGCCTGTGTGTGCGGCGGTTATGCCTCCTGACCGCTGGGCAGACACATCCTTAGGAAGGGGGTTTCTCAAGTTTGTCATGGAGTGGGAAGCGGTGTGGTAGTCTGTACCTCAGAATCGCACCCTGGAGCCACATAGTCACCACTGTCATATGATTATGCTCTCTTTTATACAAAGTACGCCTTGTGATATATCATTTTAAAAGTCTTGAACTGCTGAACATTAATATCCTGTTGGTTGTCTGGACTATCATTGCATGTGAAGTTATGGAATGTTGTTATGTGTGTGTTACTGAAATATGTTGTAAGGTTGGGAATACTCACAACCAGCCTTTCAGGTACAACAGTGGAGTAGCCAGGGAGCAGTTAATGGCCCATCAACACCCATCAGAGAAAGAATCCACTATCTCGGGGACTGTATACAATGGAGACTTCTCAGAGGGAAAACCTAGAGAATGAAGACTGCTTGACCAGCGGGGACTTCCTGATCCCCACGTCACAACAAAAGATCTTTCCAGCAAGCTGGAAGAAACTATAAAAGAGGGAAAGTGTCATCATAACTTGGCCTCTTTCCCCCCCATATTCAACACCTGGAGGAACATCTGGAGGACAAAAACTTTGAACTGGGGAGGGTGGTCACAGGCTGGACAAGGGTCGCAGCCTGCGTACTGATGGTCTGTGTAACCTGCTTTGTCCCATCTGTCAGGGTGAGACACTGTTTGATTCACTTAGAACTTAGACTGCGAATGTGTTTTTGTTTCTTAAGTAACCAACTCTGATCTCTATGCCTGTGACTTATAATCACTTAAAATCTATCTTTCTGTAGTTAATAAATCTATTTTATGTGTTACTTCAAACAGTGTGTTTTGACTGAATTACTTGGGAAATCTCAGCTCAGTTTACAAAGGCTAGTGTGTGTCCACTCCACACTGAGGGAGTGGTGAATTTAATGAACTTACACCAGCCAGGCTTCTGACCAGTGCAAGATGATACAGTTCTGGAGTGCAAGGCTGGGGAACTGGGGGGAATTGGCTGGAGCCTCTCTATTGCTGGTTCACGCGTGGTTGAGAAATCATTCACGTAACACAATTGGGTATTTTCCTGCCAATGGATAGCTGTGTAAGTGCAATACCTGACAGAGGTTTGTAGCTTGACATTAACATCACAGTGTGAGAGGCAGCCCAGATGCGTGGAATAGAGGGCTCAGTTGTCCCACAGTCCGGGTTGCAACCCAAGGACCCAGCACAAGGGTTAAATGCGGTTGAGATGGAAGTGGATTCCTTATCCAACCAGGCAAATCCTGATCCCATTAAAGTCCCATAATAGAGGCTCACTTTAAATGTATACCCCAAAATTAAAAAACATAGTAAGAGGACAAAAAAAGTGCCACTGTGGCTAAACAACAAAATAAAATAAGCAGTTAGAAGCAAAAAGGCATACTTTAAAAAGTGGAAGTTAAATCCTATTGAGGAAAATAGAAAAGAGCATGAACTCTGGCAAGTGAAGTGTAAAAATCTAATTAGGAAGGCCAAAAAAGAATCTGAAGAACAGCTAGCCAAAAACTCAAAAAGTAACAGCAATTTTTAAAAAATACATCAGAAGCAGGAAGCCTGTTAAACAACCAAAGGAGTCACTGGACAATTGAGATGCTAAAGAAACACTCAAAGAAGATGAGGTTATTGCAGGGAAACTAAATGAATTCTTTGCATTGGTCTTCACGGCTGAGGATGTGAGGAAGATTCCAAACCAGAGCAATTCTTTTTAGGTGACCAATCTAAGGAACTGTCCCAGATTGAGGTGGCATTAGAGGAGGTTATGGAAAAATTGATAAATTAAACATTAATAAGTAATCAGGACCGGATGGTATCCACCCAAGATTTTTGAAGGAACTCATATGTGAAATTGCAGAACTACTAACTGTGGTATGTAACCTACCATTTAAATCAGCTTCTGTACCAGATGACTGCAGGCTAGGTAATGTGACACCAATTTTTTTAAAAAGGCTACAGAGGTGATCCTGGCAATTACAGGCTGGTAAGCCTAACTTCAGTACCAGGCAAACTGGTTGAAACTATAGTAAAGAACAGAATTACGATTTGTTGGGGAAGAGTCAATGGTTTTTGTAAAAGGAAATCATGCCTCACTAATGTACAAAAATTCTTTGAGGGGATCAACAAGCATGTGGACAAGGGTGATCCAGTATACTTAGATTTTCAGAAAGCTTTTGACAAAGTCCCTCACCAAAGGCTCTTAAGCAAAATAAGCAAAATTAAATGAGATAAGAGGAAAGATCCTCTCCTAGATCAGTAACTGATTAAAAGATAGGAAACAAAGGGCAGGAATAAATGGTCAGTTTTCAGAATGAAGTGAGGTAAATAGTAGTGTCCCCCAAGGATCTGTACTGGGGCCAGTAATGTTCAACACAATCATAAATGATCTGGAAAAAGGGGTAAACAGTCACGTGGCAAAGTTTGCAGATGATACAAAACTACTCAAGATAGTTAAGTTCAAAGGAGATTGCAAAGAGTTACAAAGGGATCTTACGTGACTGGACAACAAAATGGTGGATGAAATTCAATGTTGATAAATACAAAGTAATGCACATTGGAAAACATAATCCCAACTATACATATAAAATGATGGGGACTAAATTAGCTGTTACCACTCAAGAAAGAGATCTTAGAGTCACCGTGGATAGTTCTCTGATGAAAACATTCACATCAGTGTGCAATGGCAGTCATAAAAGCTAACAAAATGATAGGAATCATTAGGAAAGGGCTAGAAAATAAAGATAGAAAATATCATATTGCCTTTTTATAAATCCTTGGTACACCCACATCTTGAATACTGTGCGCAGAACTGGTCGTCTCATCTCCAAAAAGATATATTGGAATTGGAAAAGGTAGAGAAAAGGGCAACTAAAATGGTTAGGGGTATGGAAAAGCTTCCATAGGAGGAGAGATTAATAAGACTAGGACTTTTCATCTTGGAAAAGAGATGACTAAGGGGGGATATGATAGAGATCTATAAAATCATGACTGGTATGGAGAAAGTAAATGAGGAAGTGTTATTTACTCCTTCGCATAACACAAGAACTAGGGGTCACCAAATGAAATTAATAGGCAGCAGGTTTAAAACGAAGAAAAGGAAGTATTTCTTCACCCAATGCACAGTCAACCTATGGAACTCCTTGTCCGAGGATGTTATGAAGGCTAAGACTATAATGGCGTTGAAAAAAGAACTAGATAAGTTCATGGAGGATAGGTCCATCAATGGCTATTAGCCAGATGAGCAGGGTTTGCTGTTTGCCAGAAGCTGGGAAGGAGCGAAAGGATGGGTCACTTGATGATTACCTGTTTTGTTCATTCTCTCTGAAGCACCTGGCATTGGCCACTGTCAGAAGACAGTATATTGCGTTTGATGGACCATTGGTCTGACCCAGTATGGCCGTTCTTAAGTCAATGGGTATTTTGCTCTGGCTTTCAGTGGGTCCTTGAACTGCCCTTTAGTGTGTCTTCTGAATGAGACTGTGGGTATCTCTACACTGGAACTAGAGGTGTAATTTCCAGCTCATATACACATACCCATGCTAGTTCTGATCGAGCTCGTGTGCTAAAATAGTGGTAGGAGCAGCGGGAGGGGTTAGCCACCCAAATATGTACCTAGAGTCTTGGACAGGACAGAACTTGGGGTGATTAGTTCTCCCACTGCTGTGGCTACACTGCTATTTTTTAGCCTAGCACGGGTATGTCTACATTTCCCATTTCAATGTAGTGTGTGCGTGATGAGGAGGTGTGTCTGAGTGAAGAGCTGCTACAGAAGTAATTACAACCGTAAGTAAAACTACTATTAAAAACCCGATGTTTTTAACCACTATTTGTGTCTAATCACTTTCAAATAAATGAAAAGAACAGTAAACGTTAGGGGAATAATTTGCTGTTAATCAAGAATAATAAAGTGAACAGCCTCATTGCCTCTTCACACATCTCGGATTTAATGCCGCTGCATTTCTCTGCTCCCAGCTGATTATATGGTGATTTAGAGGACGTCTGACAGCAGGGAGGGTCAACATGACAAATAACGTTGTTTCAATGCACTTCTGGGGAGAATTTCAACCTCTCTCATCTAGGAAGCACTATGACACTTTGCATGTATATAGCCATTTAGGAGGACACGGCAATTTGTGTGCATTAGTCCTTACAGCACCTCTGTGACATCAGTAAATATTACTAAACCCATTTTTCAGATGGGGAAATTGAGGCACGTAAACATGAAATGACTTGCCTACGCTTATGGAACAAGTCAGGAGGGTGGCTGCAAAGAGAACTGCGGAGTTCTGGGTCCTAGTCCCTGTCCTGGTCACTTGGACGCTCAGCTTTTGCACTACTTTGAACTGGGGGAAAAAAATAACTGGCCTTGACGTACGTTATTACTTTAAAAGCTCAGTCACATGTCAGTCAATGCCCTTCCTAACCTTCTTCACCTTGAACTTCACCTTGAACTTTCATTGGTCATCACAGTGGATCGGCTCAATTAACGGCAGGACTTTCCGTTATCCCCTAAGGCCGGACAAAGATGCCCCAGATGGGATCCCTTTCTTACACTCTGATACCAACAAGTTACACCTTGCATCTCTGACGTTGGCTATTGCTCCATATCTTGCCTCCAAATCAAGCATAACACCTTCATCCATCATCCTGTCTCCTTTATCTTCAGGTCAGGGTGTCTCTGTACTGACAGTGGCGTACCAAGGAGGGGGCCATGCCCCTAGATGTTGGCCTGCGGGGGGCTCTGGCTAGGCCCTCCTTGGAGGATCCATCCCCCGCCATCACATTCAGCCAGGGGCCACCGGACTTTGACATCCCCATGGCCTCACCGACCCCAGCTCAGCCCTGCCAACAGCTGAAGGCTCCCATGGAGGAGCAAGAATCTTCCTGGCCCCTCCACCCCTGTGCTGGGCTCAATGAAGGAGCTGCGGGGACCAGAGCCTGTCACACACCCCCACCTGCTGCTGGGCGGCCTGGTGGCATCTGCCCCGTCACTCCTGTTCCCAGCCGCACCCACAGCCCCCACAGAAGGAGGGGAGTGGTGGAGATGACCCCTCCCCCCGTGGGGCATTGCCGCTGCCATCAATGGAGACCCATAGCATGGGCGCCGGACACCCACGGAATGCCAGAGTGTGCTCTCTCTTATGATTGTGTTGGTGTACCACTGTATCTTGGGGAGAGCCTGTTCTGCCTCCCTATATGGTATTTCTGTTCAGGGAGCGTTGGTACGATCTCTCAGGATTGCGTTTCAGCAATCACCATGCATCGGGGGAGGTAGGACGACTATTGCTTTCAACAATACTGTGTTCCTGCTTCTGCTCCTTAGGAAAGCTGACGCATGTCCTGTCAAGTCCCTGTGAACTTACAAACAGGATCACAGCGTGACTTCTGCTAACCAAAGTAGGGCTTGACTGCTACTTTGGTTCAGGCCTCAGAACACTAGGCTCTCACTTCCTACCAGGGCACAAGCATAATTTTTTCAGGCCCAGTACAAACTTGTAACACGGGCCCCGTCCCACACACATACCCATGGGGGTTGCAGCCTGGGCCAGGTCCACCAGGGCCTCCGGGCCCTGGTAAAGTGTACCATTCCCCCCGACCCCTGTGGGGGCCCTGCTTTCTATGGCAGATAGATTCCCTCAATCTAGTACTCTGCCATTGATTTAAGGAAGCTTCTGATCAGTCCCTTCAGGCCTAACTATCGATTTTGGAGCTTAACGGTGGCCACCTACATTTGAAAATGTTCACCTATGTCTTTGTAGGGCTAGGGAAATAGCGGTATTGGGATGGATCCAGTCTAATCTTAATCCATTTTGCAAACGTGAGTAGTAGCATTCTACTCTGTAAGAATTCTTATTAGGGATCAGCAAAGGAATTTTACGCTAGGGTCACAGAATTAATGTAGGATTTGATACAACTGATCAGAATTGGCCAGTTGGGTCAATGCAATTTATTTCTTCTATATCGTCTTCCATGTATGGTAACCTTGAAGGTGTAGGATACAATATAACCATGAGCATAACATGTATGGCCGGTTGCTTATTATTCAGTTCTACAGCACACATCTAATCATTTTTGAATGGAAAAGAAAATTCAATTCAATCCAATCACAATACATTGTTGTTGGTAAAATTGAATATAGTCTTGACATTCAAAGGAAAACAGTCAATAAATCCATGCAGGCTACGAGGGAGAGAAATCACTCACAGTTGTTATGCATTATTTTAAACAAGCAGAGTTTGATTTCGATAATGCTTCTAAGCTGAATTCTCCCTCTCCTCCCCCCCCCCATATTCCTTAATTCCTTCCACCATTAACCCATGCTGGGAAATAATAATGATGAGAAAGGGCGTTTGGGGTTTTGGTTTCTCATTGGGAGTTTTGACACCAAAGTCACACCACAGCTACCCTATTTAGCTCCCCATACAGCTTTGTGTTTGCCTTCTTTCCATCCTGTACGCTGTACAGCACTATCTCAGCCGTACTTGGCACTTGGATTGCCAGCTTGAGACCTGCAACATATCATTAATGGTTTTGTGTTCGTATATGTTTTTTAAGCAACCATCATTTAACATTTGAAGCTGACACTTTCTCATTCCCACAAGCCATTAAGTTTGCTATAGAAAAACACAGATATGAGCCAACTGTTGTATCTGTAACATGGATGAATTTGTGATTTTTGATCCTCATGTACCTCGGAGCAGAGGAACTGTCCTGTCACAGAAGATCAATGGCCCTTCTAGTATGGTAGCCAGACTCACATAACATCCTCTTGTTCCCAAATGATAATAATTCATAGCACCTTCTACCTTCAAACTACTTTCCAAACATTAAGCTTCTCAACTTCTGTGTGAGGTGGGTAAAGACTATTCGCCCCATATTACTCAGGTGCAAACTAAGATCTTGGGAAATTAAGTGTAGAATGGGAACTGAAGCTAAACTTTAGGTCCAATCCCCGGCACACAAATTTGGGGTAAATTTTGCAGCTTGGATCCATCTTTAGTGATTTGGTTTTCCGCAGGCCACAGAGGGAATCAGCGCTGGGTGTGGAACTCAGAGGTTTCTGGCTCCAGGTCCTGTATTCATTCCTATCCTGATAAAATACACCGTGGGCACCCTCCCACATAACCCTGTTTCCAATGCACACCAGGCACTTTCCTGGACCCCCCTGGGTCTGATGCACCCCAAGCCCTCTTCCTTGCACCCCTGTCTCCGACCCACTCCATGTGCTTTCCCTCTGTCTCACTTGGGCGTTATGATAGGTGTTCTCAAGCCATAAATTCAGATCTGAGTCAGAGCTCCTCCTTCCCAATCTGGGGGAGGGTCAGATGCCAGGTTGTGTTTGGGGATGCTGATGAAAAGAGGAGGAAGGCAATTTGCCCAATGCCAGATGGTGAGCGAGCAGCAGGGCTGGGAAGAGGATGTAGAAGTCCAGACGCCTAGGCCTTGCTGTAACCATTAGACCACATTCTCTTTCCAACTGGCACCTAATGCAAGCTGCTAGGAATGCCAGCAGAGTGGAAACTGTACAGAAAAAGCCCCGCCAAAGTTGCTCATTTAAAACAGCGGATGAGACTATGGGCCAGAGCAAGAAATTCAGCCTCTTGCTGTTTGCTGTCAGTGATTAAACAATGCCTTCTTTGTGCTTTTAACTGCGCCTTATCGCTGCTCAGTTTGATCAAAGAGATGATCAAAGCTACAACGACATTTTGCTTATTGCAGCCCTGACAGCCTATAAATCTGAGAGTCAAACCCCATTATGAAAAGCACAGTTTTGGAGACTTCATCTACTCCAGAGCTGGGTAAAAACAGCAATAAAATAAAATCGATCCACACATTCACATTTCATATCTCTTTGAGTTAGCTATGCATCGCTTACTCTTGATATGCCCCTCCCCGTCACTAGTGTGATGAGTGCAAGCGGAGAGAGAGGATCAGATAGATATTGGTGAGGGATTAGAGAGTCAAAAATGCAAGCCAGTAGCTGGCTGCTGATGTACAAAGAGCAAAGCCTCAGCGTGTAACACGGGCCTCTCGGGATGTTTAATAAAGCCTTGTGTCTTAGAACGAAAACTGGCTGGGAAGTTTATGTCAGAACAATTTTCCGATGGAAAAGTCGCTTTTGGGAAAATTGTTCCCAGCACTGCAAGTCTCCTCTCTCAACGGGTTTGCTGGTAGATTGAGCCAAATTTCCAGGCTCCTCAGCTTTGGGGCAGCCTTCGAAGAAGGTTGGCCCAGATCCAGGGATCCCCAACTCCTTGAGGGCATTCTGGCTCTATGCCAGGGCTCCAGATAGCTCCGGGATCCTCAGAAACATTTCAAAACACACAACAAGTGATGCCATTTCAACTTTTTCAAAACAACATTCTGGTATTCCCATTCCATGGGAAATTTCAGTTTTTTGTTCCATGTCAGAATTAATTATTTTTTGGAAATGTTTTGGAATTTCCCATGGAAGAGGAATTCTGGTTTCTGCCCAACTCTCTTGATAATGCTGCCTGTTGGTCGAATCACTTCTTGATAACAAAACAAGCAGCTCACCCAGTATAGTGAAGTCATCCTCACAGCATTCTCATTGCGTTATTTCCCCCATTTCACAGAGGGGGAAACTGAGGCCCGAAAGAGATTAAGGGCTAGATTTTTAAAGGCATTTAGGTGTCTAACTCCCATTGATTTCAATGAGAATTAAGTGCCTAAATTATTTTAAAATCTGGCCTTAAGTGACTAGACTGAGAGGATTTTTGACAGAGCTGGGTATTGAACCTAGATCCGCTCAGCACCAAGCCAGAGGTTTGACCGTGAGACCCTCTGCCCTTCTTATTATGGCTCCTGCTTTCTGCTAATATTCTATCAAATGATTTTTTTATCTCAAAATAGCACCCAACCAGCCAGTTTTAAACAAACACTACAGAATATTTCCAGAAAGAGAATTTGATATTCATCGTTATGAGCATTTTCTCTGAAGAACTGATGCTTTTCCAGGCAGGGAGCAGAAATATACCGTGTGACCCCTGTGTCCAATCAAATCATGTTTCAAATATCCAGTATTAGCAATGAAACGCTTGGGATCAATCTACAGACCATGAATTATTCACAGAAATCAATCGGGAGAACATTTTGAATGATGGATAAATCCAATAAAATTGCAGTCTTTTTGTGGACAATTAGCAACGAGTAAAAGAGGCGACTTTCACTGGATAAACTGCCTTTGCTCAGTTCTGATCTTCACCTATGCACACACTCCCCCAATCTAATAACAATAACCTTGGAAAAATAGAGCAAAACTGCAAAAGACAGTCTCTATGCCACCCACTGTGTTATAATGGACTTTTCCAGCAGTAGCCTTAGCTAAATCTCTGACATTTCTAAGGTATCTCATGAGAGAATTTAATCTGTGCAGTGCTGAAATTGCTTACTCTGTTCCTAGGAAAATAGAACATAATTGCATTTTTAAAATATTATTATTTCTTCTTGTTGTCTGGATTTCTATTTGGAAACCTTAATACAATATATTCCCTCCAATTAAAAAAATAAAGTCCTCTTTGTCTGAATTGTTTTCATACTGCCTGTGTTTGTTGTTTGCACACTTCTGAGTATTTCTTTTGCTTTTTCTTTCTATTTCTTTTTCTCCCCTTCCGAGCATTGTACAAACTTGACGAGATTTTGAAAAGAGGACAGGGTGGTGGGGGAGAGGTAAATGCAACAATAAATATATAAATAAATGTGGTGCTGGAATCTGAACGGCCGGGGAGAGTCTTGCGGAATATCAACCAGCAGGAAGAAATGTGCCAGGAAAAATATGATCATCCCATTCCCTTGCAGAAAAAGGTGCAATTCAGACGTCGCTGGCATTTGAAACCCTAAAATTGGGCAGGTTTCTTAGCAAGACAGTTCCATTCAAATCCAGTTCTTGCTTTTTGTTTTTTCTACTCCCAGTTTTCTAATTATGAACGGTCCCTGTAGACTCAATCTCATTATCTGCTGCTTCTAGATCTATAATTTCTATCTTAAACAAACATTTTTTAAAATGGTCAGCCTTGAAAAAATGAAAAAAGGCAATAAAAATGCCAAAGAACAATGGTGGGATTGTGCTGTGCTTCCCACTGCCCTGTAGCAGACCTGGCTGGGATTCTTTTAGCAGGGGTTTGGAGGTAGAAAGCACTTCAGAGTACTTTGTACTGCCTTACATGCGACCCGGATTTGATTCTCTGGCTCAATGTGTGTTGTAAGCATTCTATAAAGAAGTGTCCATGAGTTGGTTTCATCACTAACAAAGGGTTTGGAGTGGACTTTTCTCTACCATGACAGAGACCTCAAAGTCACTATAACAGGAAATTCATTCCCATACCTTAAATATATTTGAGAGTTCGAATTCTTTCCCTGTCTTGAACTGGGACAAAAAAGTGAGAATCAAAAAAATATCAGTGAACTGAAAAACCAAAACATTTTTTTGGTTCAGGTCAATTGAAACATTTTGTTTCCACAGACCTTTTTTTTTTACCTATTTTTTTTCTGTCTAGTTAGCTTAAATTTCAAACTGCAAAGTCACTTTCAAGAGGAAAACTTGGAAACATTTCATGTGGAAAATATCCACATGAAATGTTTCCACAATTTGAATCTTTCTTTTCTCTACATTTTTTTTTTCGAGTCAGGATATTCAGCAAACCTGACCCTGTTTCACGAACGGTTTTGGCATTGATGAATCAGCATTTTTTGACAAAAAAATAATAATGAGTGGCAAAAATCCTTTACCAACTCTAGACTACGCCCAATATGCTGATATTGGTTTCTGTGGTTTTCTCCAATTCTTTCCACATCACCTTTCACAGTAGGAGCTGGTGGAATGAAGGCCTAGAATTTCCAAGTCATCTATCACTCCATTGCCTTAATGTCCTGGAGAATCATTATTAAAGAGTCCATCACTGTGATGAATCAGTGTGCTCCAGGCAAAGAGACATACAGTCACTAGTTAATTCATATGAACACACACCACTTGGGAGCTGGATTAGAATCCTGGCTTTTTGTGTCCAAAAGCGCATGCTTTTGCACCCGAGTTAAAGAAGACCACCTAAGGGCAGAGGTAGGTACAGGTCACTTATCAGCTGTAAGGGCTACTTCTCTATCTCTTGCTCACACACAGAGGCCAGGACATTATTTTAGATCTCGTTATTTCAGATGCATAGCATCCCTTCTGCAGAATTTCATGGTGCCCTTCTATTGGACGGGAAAACGCGCTGGGTGTCAGGAGACCTGGGTTCTGTTCCCGGTTCTCTGTTACGGGGTCCTACTCCAGAGGGAGCCTCACATGTACAGAAGCAGCTCACCAGCTGCTGCCCCCTTGTGTTTGGGTGCAGGGTTGCTGGGCCTTCCCCGGGGTCGCTGCCTCTTATTGGTCACCTCCATCTGGGTCTTCCGTGGCCCAGGCGTGGCCAGGACACACAAAAGTTCAATCCTCATCCGGGATAGTCGATGTTCCAAAATAAACGCCGCCTTCGACAAGAGTTCCAAGCTGACATAAACAGAAGGTCTTTCATGTCTCCTGGGCTTAACTCATCAGCTCCCTCTTCCTCTTGTGGAACGCAAACCCTTAAACTGCCTGCCTGCAGCCTGGCCGATTGTTCCAGGGGCCCACCGCAGCGATTAGCTCTGCCCCCAGGGCTTAGTTGTGCAGTAAAAACCCAGCTCAGCAGCTCTCCTCCATAGCCAGCCTCTGAATGCTGGGCTGCCTCTCATTTTAAGCCCTACACCCTGCACAGGTGTGGCAAGGTGGGGCTAATTAAACAGAGTCGGCCAGCCCAGGGCCTCTTGGGCCTTAAAGGAGCAGACTAGCCCCGTTACACTGTGCCCCTGATCTTCTGTGTGACTTTGGCCAAGTTGCTTCACCCCTTCTTGCTCTGTTTTCCCCTCCCAGTCTTCGTCTGCCTTATTTGGATGCTAAGATCTTTGAGTCAGGGACTCTCTCTCACTTTGTAAAGTGGTTAGCCCTTATTTCAGGTGGGTCTCTATGCACTTCTTTAATACAGATAAACAACAGAGACAGCTTGCTAACAGACCGAAAAAGAAAGGTTTCCACCAATAACTTCATGGGAGATCAGTCCTTCCACAGTAAAGCTGAATCCCTGCAGGGTAAGGACCGACTCCACTCAGACACCTTTTACTCTATTTCATTTATTTTAATTTTCTATAGGCTAGACAGTTGTGAGGCTTTTGCTCATAAGCGAAGTTTAGTATTCGCAAAAGGCTGCTATTTGGCAGGAACAATGGGTCTCAGCCAAACTGTGCCTGCCAATTCCAGTCCTGACACTCTGCCTTCATTTACTGGTCCAGTGGGTGGGATCTAAGGCCTGTCTAACAAAGTCAACACTGAAAAGGAAATTGCAGTGAGAGGGTAATTTGAATAAGAGCCATAAGATAAATTGTTCAGAGAGAGGAAAACAAAAACAAAAAACCAAGAGCTATTTTTTCCTTCCCTACCAAACTAGTTTTGTCATAAGAAGCTGGGAGACTGAATCTATCTTGGCCACGTTGACAGGAGCGATACACTGGCAATTGGCTGACAGAGTAACAGGGGTGAAAATAGGCCAGGGTGTGCAATATGGGGTGGGGAACTGTTTTGCAGGTAAGTCTCTGATTCTTTCCCCTTCCCATCTGTTTATGGCTCTGCTAGTGAGAAAAAAAGGACACTGGCTCAGGGGCCACAGACATCTGTGCAGGGATCGGAGAGTGTTTTACCTTCTGGAGAAATCCCACAGCGTGTTTAACCATTCCAGAGAGTTCTCTGTGCAAATGGTCCCAGTTCTCTCCAGATGGCAACGTTCATCCAAGTTCTGGGTCTTTGTCTTCCTCTTCATTTCTTAATTTAGTTTCTCTGCTTCTGGATCATTCATAACGATTAAGTTAATTCACGTGGCTCTGTTTTCACTAGGGATTACCAGATCCTCATGTTTCAGGGCATAAGAACATCACTGGCAGAGGTCAGGAAGGAATGGCTGTATCCTCTTTTTTGGCCTCTTCTTGTTCTCTGTCCAAAATGCTGTTGCCAAGTCATCTTCCTTTCTCACCCCTCTGGCCACATTACCCTCCTCTTCAGATCCATTTAGTGGTTTTCTCTCTTTACCCACATCATGTTCAAACTCCTTGTCCTCATCTTCTAGACCTTGCATGGCTCCCCACATGCACAAAACACACACTTCTCTCTCTGCCTCCCCTCTCCTCCTATGCGCCTGACCAGCCTCTTTCTTAAGTTCCTTCTCCACTAGTCACATCTGCATCAGATAGGATGAGCTTGTGGCTAGCATGCTGGACTAGGACCGGGGAGATCTGGCTTCAGTTCCTGGCACTGTCACAGGCTCTTTGTGTGACCTTGGGCAAGTCAAGTATACTTTCTGGACCTCAGTTCCCCATCTGTAAAATAGGGATAATAAAGCCTTCATTTGTCTTTTCTATATTGCATGGAAGATCCTTAGGGGCAGGGATTCTCTCTTAACAGCTGCATGCAGAGTTCAGCAGAATGCAGCCCTGACCCAGATGGAATTTGGAGGTGCTAGTGTAATCCAAATAATAATACCTTGTAAACTCTTAGGGGCAGGGACGGTCATCCTGTTCTGTGTTTGTACAGCACCTAGCACAGACGGGCCCTGGCACAGGACTCAGGCCGGTAAGTGCTACTACAATATTGAAGAGAAAGGGGATCCTTCAGTCAACCAGGTCCTAAACACATCAGTGCTGGGGGAGCCTGATTTGAGCTGAGGCTGGGGGCGTTTGTTCAGCCCTCGGATCCTCACGCTGCCTTTGCCCTATATGCAGGCTTCTGCCTCTGGGCCCAGTGCATGGGCTGGAAACACAGTGCTTTCCGCAGCGCTGCAGTTTAATTTTCCCTGTCTGAGCATGGCACAGGTCCGCATGCCTTCCTAGTTATCTCAGTCGTGCTGTGTGCAGCGCAGGCTGAGAGAGCAATAGCCGCAGGTGCCTGTCTTGTCTTCTGATCCTCCCTGGTTGTGGTTGGGTTTACTTGGCAAGTTAGTTTCAGCAGATGTGATGCAAATAAAAGACATGTGGCAGCCCCCGCTGGCAGAGCCAATAGACACAGAGGTGGGACGTCCGGCTGAACAGATGCAATGTAGCTGGACTGGGTAGGCTGCCCACACAAGCCTTTCACTACCCAAGAGCAACACCAGCCACCTAAGCAAATTACAAATGGGCACCTTGCTCACCAAGCAGATGGGCATGAGCATCACCGCATCAGAGAGCACATCCAAGCACTGAATATAGGCGTGTTGCGGGGGAGTGGTCCCAGCTGGACAAGTCAAAACAGATGTCCAGCCTGTAGTTCTTTGTTTAATGCTCCTTTACTGTGCCATGTATTTGTCAATCACTTTAGAAAACCTTCTTTTCGCTGCTTAGTTTCTATGTCATATGTCCAGGGCAAAAAGATGCATGTTCACCACTGGGGAGGAAGCTCTGTTTAGTGATGAAAAGCTCTGTCTCTTGGTTTCTACACAGGGTGTTTGAAGATAGCATCGGAGATTTATCACTTTAGATGTGCACTGAAGTGGCTACCACTGTACTTGAAAGGAAGTAGCTGATGTGTTTGGAGTCTCTGCTGAATCAACTCCAGTGAATTTTTAAAAAGTTTTCATAGTCATGCACCAGAGGAACGCTGCTTTTCACAGCAACATTTTAAAATGACCAGAGACATTTAAGATGGGAAAAGACTTTTGTCACCCTAGGCGTTCTGGAGTCCCCATATTTGTCCACTGCAAACAATAGTTTCCTGTATAAGGTTAGTTGAACTAACATAGCAATTTGCACTGTTACCGTGAATGAGTGGTTTCCAGAAACCAACAAAATCAGAAAAAACAAATGCGAAATCTTCATATGCCCTGTAGATTCAGAAAGAATTTCAGGTGTTGTTTACGTGCAACTTAGAGCTGTGCAGGAAATGATTTTCCTGTCTCTTGAATATTTTCAAGAGTTTGATATTTTACCCCCTCTTGAAATGAGAGGAAAAATAAAAATCTTGAAAATATACGTGAATTGAAAAACCAAAAAAATTTTCAGGATAAATAAATCAAAATGTTTCATTTGAATTTTGACCTTTTATTCTTTTTTACTTTATTCTCTTTTTTTTTTTTAACTTTAATTAACTTACATTTCTAAATTAAAGGTCATTTTAAATCAGAAAACTGACATTTTTGGTTATGAAAATGTCAAAACAAAGCATTCTGACAATTTCTAAACTTTTTTTTCCCAACATTTTTTGGAGTCTGGAGATTTGTCAAATTTGAACCTATTTGGCCCCAACAGTTTCGGTTTTGATGAAGTGATATTTTTCGATAACATGTTTCATCAAAAATTGCCTGACCACTTTCAGTGCAACCAGGGCCATGGTGGAAAGTGGTAGCTGCTAACAGCAAAGTTTGATGACACCAGAACACGACAATTTAGGACAGGAAATGAGGTATTTCTAATTGCAGAGGGATCTTTAAAAAGCAGAATATAAATTACCCAAAATGAAATTGGCCCAGGACAGGGGTGCCTGTGACAATACCAGTCCTCTGTTTAAAGTGACAGACCTCGGCGAGCCTGTGCGTGCACACCCCTTCCCTCCCCTTCCCCCCCCCCGAGATCCTAATGCAGAGGAAATATTCTCTGTTCATTAGCCAATATGCGCTTGGGTAACTCATTGATTCAATTGGATGAAATATTAAATATTAAAAATGCATCTCACATTGGAATTAAAAAAAAGCCCAACGTGTAATGAGCCTCCCGGCATTTATAATATTCTCATTAGGAAATTACACAGCAGACAAGCTGGATGTGTACTAAATGCAAGAACAAATAACCAGGAATTAAATGTTAAGAATTCAAAGCCAGAGCCATTTGCTGAAAAGCATAAATAGGGCATCGTTTCAACTGGTCCGAAGCCAAATAAAATGTAAAAAGAGACTAACAAAATATAATCATAGTGGAAAGGGTTATTAGAAATTAAGCAAATAAATATATATATTTGTTTGCTCTGAGGAATCGTTATGGCAATTTAATGCATCTAGAAGAGGAGGAATCTAAATTTTTGTGAACCTGTGGGAGGGCATGTTTCGTAACTCTTGAAGGAGATGCAAGAGATGGAGTGCCTCTTTTTAGAAAATGGAGGAGGTTCTGGCCATGATCCTAATGAAGGCAAAGTAATTAATGTAAGACACAAATGCTACACTCAGACCATGCTAAGGAATGAGCAGGATAAACCCAGCCAGATAATCTGGAGCAGTTAGTGGGAGTGGAGGATGTAGGGATTCGACTCATTGGGCCTGATTCTCAGTTATTCTGTTTGTGTGCTGGGGGCAAGGATGTAGGCAAAAATAGATTTAAGACAGCTCCTGTCCCCTGCATCAGGGGCTGTGCAGTGGTGCCACCCAATCCCAAGTGTAGAGCAGCCCTTAGGGTTGTCCTAACGTACAGTCTGCTGCCTGTGGCCCTGGGAACCAGAGAATAATCGTTCTGCAGTGTCCTGCACTGAGTGATGAAAGCCAATGTAGAGCAATTCTGCTAATTCTATAGTGGGCGGAGAGGCTTCCTGCACAAGGGGATATTCTCAGGGGGCCATTCCCACGCAGAACCACGGAGAATCAGGCTGAGTTTTTGCCAAGGGATTCAAATGCTCCATAAAAGGAGGGCCAGCGTGATAAAAATAAAATTGCCTCAAAACTCAAGTGCATGTTAATGGTTCTTAGAATATACTGAAACAGCAGGGGGAATTCCTCATCAAGTAGGCGGGGGCTGTGAGGTCCTGCTGCATTCCCAAGTCAAGGAGAGAGGGATCTCCCTGCTGCTTTTAGTGCATCTCACCTCCCCACTGCCCCTTACTTAACTCCTGGATGTTAAAGAGAACCCAATTCACAGCTGGGCTTCATGTTCACTTCGTGTTCTCATAGGAATTTCTGTAGTTAATCCCATCCATGGTCCTTTTAGTCCTTTCTCTGGCAGTGATTCAGGCAAGATGCTTCCAAGGAAGGCACAACCACCCCCGGCATGCCCCGTAATTGACCTGCTTGTGTAATATTTTCATACAGCCACGTTTTTCTGTAGCCATGTAACAGTTATGACGTTGTTTTCTCTGCACTGCACTTTTAAATTGCTAAGGAGTCTTTCAGTCCACAGGGGCAGCTGCCATTTTGTGAGTCAGAGCATGTTTAGGAATAGATATACATGCTGTGCTCTCTCACGGAGACTTTACTTTTGTTCTTTCTTGCCTTTTCATTTCCCTTAATTGAAAACTGGAAGATGGAAAGAACGGAGTTGCTTTTTGTGCATGGAGGAACATAACACAACATATGGGTAGTGCTGAAAGCAGCAGCTCCGTATGTTCTAATCAGAGAGAGAGAGAGAGGCAAAATCTGCTGGCATATGCAACAGTTTATGGAAAAGAACAGTCATAATAGCTATCATATATAAAGTGACCGCACATCCTCATTTTCACAGTTTTTTAAGTCATTCCAGGAACTTCTCTTGGGACACCTGAAATTACCTGGTTTTTCATTTATTCACTCCAAACATTTTTTAATGTTTGCTTGAGATACATTGTTTCACTGAGTAGAATTTGCTCTGTGTCTACCAGCATATAGTATTCAGGCACACATATATAACTGGAGCACTTGCCCTTTTAAGACAGGAAGTGACTCTGATATATTCTTTCTGTCTCCCTCTCTCACTCGCCTTGACTCTGTGCGGAGCTGTGCCGCTGAGAGCAGAGTGCGTACTGGAAAAGTCTTGTTAATACAAAGCATGTTTAGATGCATCTACTCTGTGTGGATTGCCATTCCTAGGAGCAGTCTAACCAAAAGACAAAACAACCAGGAACTCCAGTAGAAGGAGCGTTCAGTGGGATGAATAGCATTTGGAGTGAAGAGTTGAATTGGAGCTCACGCTAACAAAGCTGGTTTTTTTTGCTGAGAATGAACGTGAAGGACATCTATTCAGTGTTTCATGATAAACTCATTCAGAACATTGAGTTGCTGGAAAAACTCTTCCACTCTGAAAAATCTCTGTTCATTGATGCTGAGTCAAAAGCTGGCAGTAGCAGCATCAACCCACAGTGTTTAAGAGAGTACTTTTATCTTCTGGTTTTTTTTTCTACCCTAAAAAATGTCCCAAAGTTTCACTTTTTAAATGTGAAAATATGATCACTCTAATGATATGGTGTTCCACTTCAGTGATATCTCTTCCTTCTTATTGAACAAAGAAAGCCTGTCATAAGGAAGATTTTAATACAGATGGTTGAACATTTTCCATCTAAATGATTGTTGGAGAGAAAATTGATTTTTTTTTTGATCATGTGGAAATTTTCGCCAAAAATATCCATTTTTATTGAATTTTTTCTGGTTTTATATGGAAACCTGAAAATCCAAAGTTTTGGTTTTTTGGGTATTCAGCAAAACCTCAAAAAAAATGTGGATCAAAACATTGCCACCTTTGTGGACTTTTCTTGAAGTTTAAAAAAAAAAAAAAACATATCCAAGAAAGTTCTGCTGTTTTATAGACACATGAGGACCAGCCACTGTCTACTGTAGCATTGTAAGGTATCCTCATGAACTACTACCTAGAACTTAATGGCACTGCACTTCAAATAGCATTTTTATTAGAGGACCCATGTACCCTGCTGGCACTATATAAATAATAAATAACAGTTGCTTTTGTCTGCGTTGCAGCAGCACTCAGCAGAATGGCTCAGAGGAATGTCACACGTTAAGAGCACCTCCGTATCTCTTGCAATGTTGGGTGCGTTTTAACAGCCACGGCATAGCCTAATTGTTAGGCCTTCATTTTGTTATGCCTTGGAGTGAAAGCTCCCTGATGGGGGTGGGTAGCAGATTGGTATTTGAGAGAGCATGCCTGGAAGAGAAGGACTATACATGTCCTAGGGAGAGGAAGGATGTGGGCTGGGAGCTGGGACATTCTGAGCAGACTCTCTGCAGTGAAAGCAGAGAGACAGTAATTTTAGGGATAACTGTGTTTTCCTTATTCTAAGGAAATGAATAATAAAGTTCCTTGTTCAGTGCTGGAAGATAGTGACTCATTGCCATTGTCACATGACAGAGAATAATTCAGTTTAGGAACTATATTTGATTGAGATGGCCTGTTTATACATGTTAGATTAGTAGGTTAAAATCAAGTAAAATAAACATCCTCACTGGAGTTGCTTTAAGCCTCATAGCTGCACACTGATTAGAGCAGAAATAGCACCTTGCATATCCCTGTCAAATTTTAGAACATTACTATGAAACACAGGTAGTAAAAATATTTTATGTTATGGGGGGGAAAACCAACATTGTCCATGGCATTTTAACAAGTTGTGCACCAAATAAAGCATAATGTGAAAAAAAGCATAATGTGAAATAAACCCTAATGAAAGCAAATATTGCCTTCATTTTTGCAGCCTGTCACACATCCTGTTCTCTCCTTGGGAGAAAGGTGCTGAACAGTTTTTCACAGGTACAATTTTAGGCATAAAATATACAACATAGTACGTGCAATCTGATATTAACAGAAATATTCATTTTGATTGAGTTTCCCCTCCCTTGGTGGTATTTTTTCTTCTTGTCCTCCTGAAAGAATGAAAGTGTAATTCTGACCATCTGTACATATTTATATATCCATTCACCCATCCAACCATCATATTGCACCAACTATCAAGAAATACGAAAGACAATTTAAGTGGGAAGAAAAGTATGATACTTCACATTATTAACAGTAATAAAGCTGAGGAAATATTTCTCTAAAGAAAGATGATATAGTTCAACCAAGAGAGATTGGGTTTGATGAAGGAAACACTGAGTGACGTTATATGGCTCGTGTTATATTCTGGGTCAGACTAGATAATTGTAATACATCCTTTTGGTTTTGAAGTCCATAAATCGGGTCCAGATCTGCTATTATGACTACTAATAAACTCCAAAGCAGACTGTCACTCAAAGAGCTATCAGTGATGTGCACCAAGAAAATACATTTCCAGTGTTGCCAGCTCTTGCAATTGTATCATGAGTCTCCCGTTCTTGGAGAGAATCTCAGCTGTCTTTGGAGAAAAGAAGTAAGGTTCTACCCCTCGTGGCTGTGGAGAAAAGTTAGAACAAGTCTGCCCTAAAGTCTGCCATAAAACAGAAGATGAAAAGAACTCAAACACCTCGTGATTTTTTAGCCAGTCACCTGATTCAGAAGTGGGGATGGACTCATGTTTTTTATATGCCTGTGCTTGGCAATGCTTCATTTATGAAAACGTACAACATCCATACACAGAGAGGGAGACAGACAGACAGATGAAGGGAGATGGACAGTCTGACTGGATTACCTAAGGCTGCGTATCATGAAGGGGACCCTGCTACAGTGTTTGAGCAGTGCAGTTCTTCACGAGCAGCCACACGAACAAGCACAGCCTGCTTATTGCCTGTTTTATAAAAAAAAAAAAACACTCTCACCAGTGCCTCTGGAAAGGAAAATATTAATTGATCTGAAATATGTACGACACAGGCTGGGAGTTCAGTTGCAGTCACCTTCCTGGTAAACTGTTCCCCAGGCTGCTTGCTCTGCCGAGAGCCATCGTTTTGTGCCTCTTCCTTGTTTTGTTTTTAAACGTGACTTGGCTCACTCCTTGCTGTTTACTGAGTCCTCAGTGCCTGTTGTCGTGCAGAGTCTCACAGAGTGGCAATGTTCTGCGGAGAAATTCTACTGCTGGAAACTTGAAGATTCTCCAGAAGAATTATTTCTCCATATTAAAACATGCTGTGCACGTAGGGCCAGATTTTCAAGTGCTTAGCATCCTCAATTGATATGTATCCCAGATACCCATCTACTTGATTGCTAGAAAAGGAGTAGGAGGAATGGCCTCTCCCTACAGAGGGAAGGAGGAAAGCCATATAGACTCAGAGGTCAAGGAAATGCTGATGGACAAATAAGCCAACAACTGGAACACAGCTGAGATCCAAGGATTAAAACATCACTACTAATTATTCTACCAATCAGACACCCCGAATAATGAACGATGGTCAGGATTCTTAGGCTCTATATCCGACTTGGCCATTGATCTGTTTTGCGACCACAAGTAAAATCACGTAACCTCTGTGGCCCTAGTTTCCCTACCTATAAAACAGGGATAAAAATACACACCAATCCCTCCGTGGTTTTTGGTAGCTTAATTAATTTATCTTTATTTGGGACTTAGACATGCTTAGCGGAAGGTGAAGAGTGTTTTACGGAATGGCTCGATCCTGCAAATTCTTGGAAACCTCACTCGAGGAATCTAACCATTTGTGAGAAAAAAAGCACAGCGCGGGTCGCTTAGAGATTTCCTTCTATATCTCAAACCAATTCTCGGGCCAGTCCTGCATGTCAACACTTTGCACAACAAAACAAAGTGAGCGCTCTCGAGATCATATTTCTGGTTGTACTGATGAAGGTTGCAGCACATACTCTCCCTCCAATCACTTGCATGAACGGCCTCAAGGCAAAAGAACAGGGCACTAACGCTCTGAAGGGAAAGGCATGACAAGGAGGGCTTCAGAATCTCCAGAGCCATCCACAGAGGTAACTGAAGCGTTCAACACTCCCTCCAGAGTCCATTGTCAATGCAGGCCAGAGACCGTTTACTTTAGAGATGTCCTGTGGGAGGCCAGTATCAACATTTCCTACTTATAGCCTGCATGCTCTACTGAGCCTGTTACTTGGTCAAGCAGAAAGAAACAGTTCAGAGACATAGTAGGAACTTTAGCTTCTCCCTTCTGTGTTTTCGCTATTGAAAGATCACCCCTTTTAGCTCTTCTACAAAATTCATACCAGTGAAACCGTTTGAGAAAGTGAACATTTTTTTTCCTTCCTGAAACACTTGAACAGCAGCAGTTAAAAGAAGCCACCCAAGAGAGAATATGGGATTAGAGCACAGAGGAGGGTGGGGGGCAAAGATCAAATGCATACACATGGCCTACCCCTTTGAAGCCAAGCAGTGCTCTTTCATCATCCAGACGGGATAGCTATGTGATTGCTGCTTCTGAGTGGCTGCACGTTGTGCACACAGCTAGTCTATGCTAAAACATCCCACTCTTACTGTTATCGCCCATCTGTTTGTTTGTTTCCCTTGCCTGTTATGACTTGTCTTTTAGGCCCTGATTAAGCAAAGCGTTTAAGCATATGCTCGAGTCCATTCCTTATCTGGCACGACGACAACAAAAATCAGCTGATGGACACAGATCTTTTTCAGATTCCCACTCTTTTATTTTATGTCGTCAGTTTCTGAGATTATTTTAGGTCACTCTTTATTTTAAGACTCCATACATAAACCGATTACAAAGATGATAAATAATTGTTCCAAGCAGATGTGGCTGAACATTTTCCATCAAACCTGTTTAATGGTGGAAAACAGGTTTTCAGCAAAACAAAATTTTTCGTAAAAGTATCTACAAAAATTTAGATGTTTCATTGAAAAGACAAACACCTGAAAAGCAAAATATTTTGATTTTGATATTCTGGGAGTTGAACTTCCATTGCCTCATATCTCCACTCACCTCTATTGTCTGTGGTCCCTTCTTGGCTACAACTCCCCTGGTGTACCATGGCCAGGGATTCCCATTACACATTATCTCCCCTCTCCAAGATGGGAGACCATGGTGCATCATGGGAGATATAGTCTGACCAGGGAGCATCAAGCAGCTGAAATCCAATTCCCACCAGCTCTAGTTATAGGTATGTTACGGCTTTCATATTGCATATTATGTGTAGAGGGTTATACGCACATCAATAGAAGCTGTTATTGATGGTTATGAGCAATCTATTGATGTATTGGACACTATATTAATTGATTAAACATTAATCATTTACTAAATCATTACAGATTATTCAGAAATGAAACCTTAGTAAAAAGTGTGACCAAAAAGAAAAATCCACCATAAATTTCAGCTGGCAATAAAAATAAATCATGTTATTCTTTTCTCTGCCCTGATAAATGTTTGCTCTTGTAGCTTTCTTGTACAGCAGCAACATAGTGAAGGGGGCACCACACAGCCAAAAAGCCATCATATGCTTCTATAATTGAGTGCCATCCATTCTATAGCCAATGAGTTCATTTTATCATCCATTTTTCATTGTGCTATGTGAGATCATGGCCAGTTTATAAGCTCTTTTGTATATAATCAATGTATGCTAAATAGATGTAAGTTGTAGGGTTATAGAAGTGTAGGACTGATAAGTATTTAGGAGTGATAAGTGTGTATTAAGTATGTAATGGCTGAAATGCAAGGCCTACAAGTTGAGACTTGTAAGATTTTAGCTTAGCCATTCTTAGGCCATAGGCTTAAGAATGCTTAACACGAGTGAGTAACCTGGGAATAACCCTATGCCCGTATGATCACAAGGTTACTGCATAAGATGTGTCCATAGGTGAGATTACGGAAAAAATGGCTTGCAATAAACTGCAAAGGTATTGTCTGAGATCACGAGACATCCGACTGTAACATCTTTAAACGTCTGTCCTGACCGCAGGATATACGTCATGCGTAAATGCGAAGGAGAATAAGAGGAACAATGAACACATTATGAAAATCAGGGCTTCCCTGTATTCATGGAGTGTGAAAGTACAGAGAAGGGAAGGAAGACTGACACCTTCATGCATATGCATAAGGTGTTATGCGTGGTCAGAATTACAATATAAAAGAAGGTTCCCTAGTGTGGTTAGAGAAGGAAGACCCAAGCGATGACCCAACAGGAAACCCCAGCAGGAGCCATCCCTCTAGCAACGATCCTTTATTGGGAGGTCCATCGGACCCTAGAATATCATTGAGGGTGTGAGTATAACTACAGTTACAATTATTGCGTAGGTTTTTATAGGATTTCTATGTGCATGGGTAATTGCAACTTTACTTATTGCTTTAATATAACTTGTAGCACAGATAAGACTTGGTACTTGTGATTGTGTATGTGGTCATTATCCTTGGACTTTGTGTGTTCCTTGAGCATCCAAATCTGAGAAAAGCACCAGAGGCAATTTCACTCCGTTGAGCTTGAAACTGTTGCAACTGAAGCTGAACCCATGGAGGTGTAATACAACCTCTCTAAATTCACTTTAAATAAAATAAAAGGCTCTCACTCTGAGTCAGAATAGGAATCACTTTTGGAACTCCATTTAGACCATGGTGAACAGCAAAGCACCTGTATTTTCGTTTGCTTGCTTATTTGAATAATACCCTTTGAGTGCATGTCTGAAATCAACCATGTGTTTGAACATTAAGGACCCTATTAAGTGTACTTCTAGCAAATGCCACGGATTTGGAAATTGCAATAGCTCTAAGCCCAAGTTTTGTTTGATTCAAAAGTCTTTGCAAAGAATTTATAGAGGACACAAGGCCCTTACAAAAGCAAATAATATTTTCCAAACTCTTTCAATTTATCTGACTTTGTCTGTATGAGCACAGAGGTAGAGGAAGTATGACAGAATCACAGAAGATTAGGGTTGGAAGGGACCTCACGAGGTCATCTAGCCCAACCCCCTCCTCAATGCTTCATGCTTCAACCGCTTCTAAATCAGCCACCATTTTATATCGTTCATGTCTCCTTTCAGTCCCAAAAAGTAAATAAAGCAACCTCAGCTGGATCAATGCGTATTTCAGGTTTTCTCGTCAGTAGTTAGAGAAGTGTCTCCCTCTCTCATTTCTATCTGATGAACTAAGTGCTTATCTGGCCCTCCTCACCATGGGATCTGAGCACCTCCCTCACTTCTGCCCTAATGCATGCCATATCAATTTGGAAAACATCTGGCAGATATTTGGCATATCTTACGATGAATGATGAGCTGATCCATCATGGAGCTGGGAGGGGAAAGTGACCTTGGAGAAAGGGACCGAAGGAGGAAGAGATGAGAAGGTGGGGCATGGGAGCATGATGGGAAGTAGGTGAGGATTGAAGGAAGGGACTCGAGGTGGAAGGGGGAAGAGGTGAGTACTGGAGATGGGAGAATGTGGAAGAGCAGAAGATATTACCAAGGGGGGAACAAGAGAGGGGCATCTGCGGAGAGAGATGGGGCAGAAAATGGGGAATGAAGAGTGGAAATGTGGGTAGGTGGGGCATGAGGAAAGGTGAGGGTAAACCCTCTCTGTTCATGCTGTCCTCTTCCAGTTGCTCCCAAGACTCTACAGAGGATGTCTTGGGAGAGAAGTTTCCCTCCCCTACTTCCCCTGAGTATTCCCATGCAGAGGGTCCAAAGGAATGAAGGCTCTGCCCTTCTGATCTTTCATCTCACACAAGCTTTCATGGGCTCCTCAGATACCAGTTGAGCATAGATGGCTGATCAGCCTAATTAGGCTCCCTGGGTAGTTAAATGGCCAGAAGGCTTGTTGAGGTTGTGGGAGGAGAACAGGTTCCTGAGGAATGACAAACCCATTGTCCTGCTCTCCCTGCCACATCCTGTGACTCCCCAGGGTCTATGTAGGAGTTACAGGGCAGTGAAGAAACCCTGCTCTGTCCACACCTGGGGCCCTGGGAATATAAACATTTCCAACATTTAAAAAACAAACAAACACAAGAAACAAGGGAAATTCCCAGACAAAAAAAACTTTGTTAATATTAGGACACATATTAGTAACAGAAGGGTAAAAAAAGGAACCTTGCAATAATGTTGTAATTATCAAAATGCATCAGTATTAGGAACCCAAGAAACTCAGAATGAAGATTAACTTGAAAAGAAAAGTTCCAGAGGGGTAGCCGTTTTAGTCTGTATACAGCAAAAACAACGAGAGTTCTGTGGCACTTTAAAGACTAACAAATTTAATTTTTGTAGGTACCTCTGATGAAGTGAGCTGAGTCTCACGAAAGCTTATGCCTACAAAAATTAAATTTGTTAGTCTTTAAAGTGCCACAGAACTCTCGTTGAAAAGAAAACCAACCCAAACATTTGAAAATATGAAACTCACAGCTAAGGCATCTTGACTAAGAACAGAGCTTCATACTCCATTGTCTCCTTTTCCCATGAGAGGTGTATTTCCATTAAAAGAAACAGGACACCTGGCGGTGGACCGCATTGCATATTTGAACCCATCAATCTGGAGAGCATCCCTTTAAAATTAATCAGCGTCTTGGTGCACCAGACAGGTGTTCAGCTTTTGACCATGGTGTGCATTGGTTTGGTGAGAGAATTGGGAGTATAAGCAGGTGACTGGGAAAGTATCGCATGCATGGCTGACTCAGCATGTTCAGTATGCCCTGGATGTACAAAGAAAGCTGGAAAGCATGGTGTGTTACAAGTGAGATAAGGACATTCTTAATTGGGTCTGAACGATAAAAGGATAGCTTGGAGGGATATTTTTGTTGTTAAATCACAAGGTAGCAAGTAAGTGAAAAGGCAATGTTAATACCATGGGAACTCACCAAGCACATGGTAGGAAATCTATTGGGTATAACTCAGTTGCCAGTTATGCCGGTTCTCTGAACTGTAACAGTTTGTTTGGTTTCTTTGCTTCTTTTCTGCACTGAATTTCTGACAAAGCAGCCCCAGTCACAACAAATCACACAGGGTACGCTTTGACACACAGGTTCTCTGAAGCATATTATGGGCAATTGATTGCACCATATTGCCGTCTATTCACCTCTGCATAATCCTTTTATCTTAGTCTGCTGCAGACAGTACCATTCAGAGATTGTGCAAGTGGTATCTCTCTCTCTGTGTCTGTGATTATTAGGATTGCATTACCAGATGCATTGTTAAAAGATGTACTGTCATCAGGTCCTGATATTGACTCCTGCAGGTAGGTGTTTCAATGCAACACCAGTGACTGGTTTGATGGAAGCAATCTGGAAAAACAGTTTCCCGCTGGTAATGCCCCCAATTCTTTTTTAATGAAGGAGGGTGATGGGGTTACTAGGGCAGAGATCTGAAACCTGAACATACGCTGTGGCACACTGTACCCCATGTTCATCCTTATAGTGCAACTATGTATTGTTAAATGCAAAGAATGTCAGGTAAGGTGATTTTGGAGTGCTCATGGCATACTGAACATTATTATTATGATAATGTGCTTCTTGCAGTGTCACACGCATAGTTATGAAACTCTGTGATGTAGTAGTCCCAAATGTGTGTCTCACATGGCTTGAATAGATCCAGGCAAACACAAAGCACATTGAGGGTTCATGCCTTGCTGAGGCATGCATACAGGAAAAATGGACTGGCCTGAGCACCTGATAAGGCGATGCTCATTTGATTCAAGTGGACGAAACCATGCCGGACATGGCCGGTCACCTGTCCCCAGGAGGTGACAAGGAAACATGTTAAAGGCAGAGGCGTTTTTGACTCAGGAGCTCTCCCTTGTAATCCATCTATGAAGCAACATCAAGCAACTGACAGACTGCCCATGGGACTGGGGGGGCTGGCTGAAGAAGTCAGCTCAGCCAGCCTGTGCGGTAAGATAACATCAAAGACTATAAGGCTACTGAATTGTTAAGTTTAGTTTAGAATGCGATTTGCTTTATTTTCTTCATGATGAAATCGGTCTCATATTATTCTGGCTTATAATCATTTAAAATCTTTCTGTACTTAATAAACTTATTTGTTTGTTTTATCTAAAGCACTGCATGTGGTTTGGGTGTGTGCAGAGACTTCACTTAGAGTGCCAGAGCTGATGCATATCAATTTCATTGAAAAATTGACTAACCTATGAGCTTGCAGTGTTCAATAGGAAGCATTGAACTCTGTAAGAAGGCAGTTCCTAGGATTGCATCTAGGACTGGGCTATCGCCTGGGGGTCACTCTATTGCAGAATCCCACGAGTGGCTGCCCAAAACCACTCACTCACTCAAATAGGAGCTGCTTACTTGCACGAGGTTCTGAGTGAACTGACTCAGGAGTGGGCAGTTCACATAGCAGGGCAAGTGTAAGACGGCTCCAGGAGCGAGGGATTGGGGCGACAGAGAGATAGGCCACTCCAGATTGCAGAGGGGAAAGTCACATATGCTGATGGATATCTTTAGACAGGATAAACTGCGAATGAAGATCCCTTGGGCGGATGCCTATCTGGGATGGGATTTTCTAAACAAACAGCATTGACCTAACCCTACTTCCCTTGAAGTCAGAGGGAGCTTTCCCTCAGAAAGGATGAGGAATGACTCACTGTACCTGCAGGAAAGTGGGTCACGGCTACAGCTATTTAATAGCAAAATTGGGCATAAGCAGTTCAACCAACTATAAGTATGGGGCTGTAAGTCCTATATATTTGCAGCTAAACACATAAGTGTCACCCCCCCATAGACCAGCACACACCAACTCAAAGTGGCACCAGACCGTACCAACCCAAGAGATGGAAAGCCTGCAGACATATCTCCACTGCTACGATGATCAAGTCCCCTCCCCATGACACATTTTTCAGGATCACTGGGTCCTACACCTGACCATTATAACATGTGATGTTCCCCCTCATCTAGTGCATCTTGTGTCCCAACAACTATGTGAGTGAAACAAGACAATCACTAGGCTCTCAAATTAACTCACACAGAACAATGATAAAAGACAAAAACACTATGTCAACAGTGGGTGAACACTTTTCACAAAGCGATCACTCCATAGCTGAACCTTCAGTTCTTCTCCTCAAAGGAAACCTGCACAACACCTTCAAAGATGAGCCTGGGAGCTTAAATTCACAACTCTGCTAAATAGCAAAAATCATGGACTTAATAGAGACACTGGTTTTATGTCATTACAACAATCTGTAATCCACTAACCCTCCTTTTTCCGATGAGGTGCCAATCGCCCACCTCATTTTGAATGGTTTCTTGCAACCTGTGCCTGATGTTTAACAACCTGTTCCACCTTGTATTTAACTTTGGCACAGCTGACCTTTTCCAGACCTGGAGAAGCACTCTGTGCTTGCCTCTTTCACCCACAGAAGTTGGTCCAATAAAATGTATTACTTTACCCACCTCATCTCACTCAGGAACTAGTGATACTTCCCAATGTACGATGGATACACAAAAGCAGGTATTGCAGACAAGCCGTTGGGAATGCAAATGAGCTAACTATCTGACATCTAATCCATCACTGCTTAAAGCGAAATCCCTAATATGCTATAGGCAGTGCCCAATTCACTTGCTATAGGCTGTGCTCAAAAGGCATATGTCCACGGTGCAGGCCACATTACTGACTCACAGTCTTTAGCATGTGAGATGACTTCAGGAAACATGTGCTGCATGTTTATGTCCACAAATAGAGTCATAGAAGAGTGATGGAATTTAAAACATGATCATCTCATCTGACCTGTGTAACACAGACCATCAACAATCCCTGTATCCTAAACCCAGCAACTGAACTGGAGTGAAAAATAATAATACAATTAACAAAGTGTTCACAGTGTTAGTTTTATTATTATTTTTCACCCCAGTTCCTGAATTATTCATATTTACTTGGTAAGCATTTTTTTCCCAGTATGAAGTGTCAGCTCTTCATCTGCATGCCTTGCAAAGACTGAGTCTTCAGACAAATGTGGGTGGTCTCTGATGGATTTTATTTTATATGACTTGTAAAGTGATATGAACAAACATTCTTCTTCAATGGCAAAAAATATGTTGTTAATGGTTTAGGGGAAAAGCAAAATGTTTGTTTTTGTTCTTAGACTTAGGCACGATTCAAAACCGGACTGGAACTTTATATGGGTAAAATGAATAGCCAAAGCTACAATAATCTGGATTAAATTAGGTCAAGAATTTTGGAAGGGATATGAACTTTCACAATTGTGTGTTTAAGATGAGATTTAGTAAGAAACTTCCCTCTAAGCCTGCTGTAGGGTTTCTTATACCCTCCATATCATGGCCATTGTCAGAAACAGGATACTGGACCAGATGGACCTCTGATCCAGAATGGCAATTTCTATGGTTTCTCCAGATTAAGATTTCCCATACATGGACAGGCCATTCATCTGGTTTGAAAATGGACATTTTTGTTTTTGTAAGGTGAGTCCCTGTCCTGGACTGATATAAAACTGGTTGTAGTTTTGTCTGGTATTGTCATGGATACACCGAGGACGCTATTTTGCACCCCACCAATGTGACCTTGCACGCTCTGTGTGTGTGAGGGTGTGCTGATGGGGGTGGGATCATGCAGGCAGGGACAAGAACAACCAAGTGGATGTCCTCTATTCTGGGGATGTGTCCAGGCCACCGCGCCCAGACAAATCCATGCCCTAGTATTTATCTGCACCATACTGAACTGAACATGAAGAATACATTGCGTTCAGCTTTTCTGATTGTGATGTTTCCCTTTTTCTGCCATGGTTGAATTTGTTATGCACAATGAAATATTTAGCTGAGAGTTAGCAGATTGCAACTGAAATGCTGCTTCCTATGTAATGAAAATTATGGTAATCCCTTGCAGACAGTACATTCTTATACGCCCTATGATGGGAAAGCAAATCTAGTAAAAAAAAATCTTTCGAAGTAAGCAGAAAAATAATTAATTGCAAACTTCTGATCCTTTTTTAAAAATGAACCATAGGCGCATATACATACAGACATTATCGTCAATGATGGACATCAAGGTCAAAATTTTCTGAACCAAAAGTGCAAATCTAATGCTTGAGCTGAAGGAACACTTATTAGCTGTAAGTAGTAGGCTGCTAAAGTAACTGGGCCCAGCTACTAGAGAAAACATGACCATATGCACTAAGACAATGTATTACAAATACATTTTCATAGCCTTTTGGTATAAGCCAGAGGTGAAGATTTTTGACTCTAAGCATGGAATTATAGTCAGTGTGCTTGTGGAACCATGATAATTGTGAATGGCTGTTCAAAACATGCCCTTCCTAAAATGCAGGCAATTTTACCTGCAACATGTCCAGGTGAATCACCATAATGTTTAATCCTTTCAAGATCCAATGTCTGGATGCTGAACCAATAAAGTTCAAACGGGAAATAAGATGAACATTTTTAACAGGGGGCATAATTAAGTATTGGAACCAATTGCCATGGGAGATGACAAATTCTGTACCATTTGGAGTTCTTAAATCAGGATTGGATATCTTTCTAAAATATGTGCTTTAGTTCAACCAAAAGTTTTTGTGCTTGATACGAGAACTGCTGAATGAAATCTGGACTTGTGTTAAGCAGGAGGCCAGTCTAAATTATTATAACGGCCCCTTCTGATCTTAATATCTGTGAATCTATTATAGCGTCTTTTATTTGAGGATCTCAAAGTGTTTTAAGAGAACTAATGGCTTTCTTGTAGAGGCCACAAAGAAAGTGGTGAAATGGGAGTAGAAGCTCAGAGTCCTGATGCACAGTCTCTTGTTCTAACCAATGAACACTTCTTCTTCTGTTGGATTATGTTCACCAGGGGTTTGATCTGAAGCCCATTAAAGACTTTCTTGATGATGATGTGTTTTGGATCAGATGTTTCCTGACAAAGAATTGTCTTGCTACCAAAATAAAAGTGTTTCAGCACTCCAATGGTGTGAAGGGAAAATAACTGGAAGTATAATTCTGTGCCCACCTGGAGTAAATTCTTCTAGATATAGAGAGGGGAAAAAAGCATCATATAATTTGGTTTTATCTTTGCACATTTACTTCTGTCTGAAAACTCTTTTAGAAACTACCATCGTTACTGTTATTTTAACAGGAACAGCAGTTATCTTCCATTAAAAATTAAAGCACATCCTTTGACAACCTTTCCACATATGAAATCTTTTATGTTTATTTCAGTTCTGTCCAGCCACCATCTGGAATCTATTCTCTCCTCCTGCCTTCATGTGAACCCCAGTGACTTCAAAGCTATATACAAAAATATAATAATAATAGTAATAAAAGTGAACAACAACCCATTGGAGAAGTTTACAGTTTTATCAGAATCCATTCTGGGACTGAATAGTGGGTAGGACAACCCCACTAGCATCTCTGGGTGGTCAAAGGGAGAACCTCCTCAATCCTTCAGCAGAATGAAAATAATGCAGTGAGAGCTGATTTTTATGGAGCTTGCACGGCCTAAGGTGTTGTCAATGGGTCAAAGCCCAGTGCCCTCAGTGATCTCATTTCCATCCATAACCTTCTTCCCTAGTTCTGCCCCTCTGGAACTTGCTTGCAAACCCCAGGATGCAGCCCATCAGTGCTGGAGGAAAGCATTCCTCAGCAAAAAGCAATCATGAGGCTATGAAACCAGAGGCCCACATGGGCACCAGGATTCCTAGTGTCTGTGCGCCAGGCTACAGGGTTTTTTCACCTTCCTCTGCAGCATGGGGCACGGGTCACTTGCTGGTGGATTCTCTGTAACTTGAAGTCTTTAAATCATTATTTCAGGACTTCAATAACTCATTCTTAGGTTGGGGGTCTATCACAGGAGTGGATGGGTAAAGTTCTTTGGCCTGCGTTGTGCAGGAGGTCAGATTAGATGATCATAATGGTCCCTTCTGACCTTAAAGTCTATGAATCTATGAAGCATTCAGCTGTTGGATGGATTTATGAATAAACCAGACTAATCCAGTCTGGCCACCTTCAGGGTAATTTTAGGTCTCCTTCCACTTTGACAAAGCATTTCCACCATAACGATGACCTATCACATAGTTATGGAGACCCTAGACCAAGCTGACATTTTTCATTCTACATTTTTTTTTTGACAAAATGTCTGCAGGAAATGTCCAATTTTGACTACACGTGTCAGGTTTTTGTCCAGACTAACATCTGAAAACCAAAGATATTTCCGGTGTCAAAAAAAATGAATTATTTTTTGGTTTGGGTTTTTCTCAGATAGCCTGAAAACAAAACATTTGGCAGGAATAAAAATCATTTCCTGACCAGCTATAATACTCCGCACAACCCCAAGCACAGCCTCCTCTAACCAGTAGCAGACAAAAAAAAATTACTACAAGAAGTCACGCTAGGGACTCCCCATGCATATTTAATCTACCTGGGAAGTGCTTAGTAAAGGACTCTACAGAAAATCCGTTCATAGACAGACAGACATAAGCATCTTATTTCAGTCAGACTTTTCTCATTTCCAGAGTCAATAATTCACGAATGGCTCACAAAAATGACCATGTAAACATTTTCTCCTGATTGCTGATGATGTGCAGCAGTGGTCCCTTTAGCTCCCTAACATCTCCAAACTGCATTTCTTCAAATAGTCCCACCGCCTCCACAAAATACGCCTTCTTTGTTGCTCTCCTCCATTACAACAGAAGACATGTTTAAAGCTTTCCTTTGATCTCCCACAACTCACTTAAAATAAAACAATAACCATGGGCCTCTGGTTTAATATCCACATGATTGTTCCTTGCTGAGGAATGTAATTCAGATCTGGATATAAGTTGTCTTACGTTTTACTCCTGGTTCACTGATTTTAGAGTACTTTTGTGGGAGGTGCTGCTGGCAAAGTAGTTGTTGTCCCGCATGGCTCCCAAGCGGTCACAGAGAGGAATATGTTATGAAGATTGACAACATCTGAGCACCTCCTTAGATGCTGCAGATAGATAGGAAAGGCCAGGAGGTCTGTGCAGCAGTGAAAAGGTGGCTGCGATGTTCGCCAGTAAGGGGAGTCATCGTCCTAGCAAAAGCTCTTCGCAATACACATGTTCATTTGCATGGAGGCTCCCTTTGACTTTGGTCTCTGTGTGGTGATCAAACGTGGGCAAGAATGATGAGTTTTGAAGTGACACATAAGACTTGGCTTGGATGAAATAAGAACCAGCTTTCATCTTTGGCAAAAGCTCAAAAGTATCCAGGCCCGAACCTTTTATTATTAGTTATTATTTTCTATCATGAACTAAAGCCAAAAATAGATTAGAAGATTTCACAGCCAGAAGGGACCTTTATGATCATTTAGTCTGAGCTCCGGTTTAACACGGGCCATAGATAAATCCTCTTTGAACTAGAACATTTCTTTAATCTAACCATGATTTAAAAATTCACAGCAATGGGGAATCCACCATGACCCTTGGCTGATGGTTCCAATGGTTAATTTCCCTCACTGTTAAAAGTTTGCATCTTATTTCCAGTCTGAATTTATCTAGCTTCAATTTCTAGCCACTGGATCTTATTAAGACATTTGTCTCCTAGACTAAAGGGCCCATTATCAAATATTTGGTCCTCAAGTAGGTACTTCTAGACTTTGATCACATCATCCTTTGTGTGGATCCCAACCATGGAGGAAGGCACAGTCCCCACCCTGAAGAGCTTGCAGTCTGAAACAGACAAAGAGGAAGAACGGGCTGCACACATAAACATAGTGATCCGGGCAATGTAGTGCACATGGCTTGTTAGTGCCATGGTTGGTGGCTTTCGTAAGCATGGTGATGGGATAATTGGTGGGGTAAGGGGTATTGGGAAGAGGGGTGAAGGAGTGGGGAAAAGGAAGGAAAGAATAAAAGGGATAGTAAAGGGAGGAATACTCAGCAGTATTAAGACCAGTGGGAACCACAGCATAAGTCAGGTTCTGTAAGCTCCCTCTCAGTTGAGAAAAGGTGAAGTTGGTTGCCTACTTTTTTCATAATAGTCCTGATTCACCAAAGTCCGCATTGCCTTTGCTACATGCTTTGCTGAATGGGGATAGGGTTACTTACATGCTTAATGGTAAAGTACGTGCTTCAGTGCTTTGCTGAATTGGGGGAATAAGCACATGTTCCTGGCACTGAGCTAAGCCAAGCTGTATTAATTCTTTTCAGGTATATCAACTATAACTCTTAATAATAAATCAAGAAGTTTCAGACGGTGCCTTTGCCACACCATGCAGTTCAGTAAGACCTTGATCCAAAACCCATTAAAGCCAATGGAAAAACTCCCATTGATTCCAATGAGCTTTAGATCAAGTCCTGAACTTACTGCGAGTTCAGTTCATATTAGAGAGAGTTTCTTTTACTAGAACTGTGATACTGAAGGGTCAAGGGATCTGTATAGTTCAAGCCACGGCAACATCAAGGCGCTATATCATCTTTCAGCAAACCTTTGATAAGTGGTACATGATTTTACTCTCTTCACCCCGTTTCTTGGAATTCCCCTAAGCATATCCAGCAATGGTGAAGTTCACCCATGTATAGAAAATCTGCAAAAGGTTCACGTGCCACTTAAGCCCCACTTAATTTCTATTTTGAGGGCGTTAGTGCCGCACAAACGTACAGGAGAATTGAGTCAAATCTGCAGTACATCTTAAAGCTATCCAGGTCACAGCTGGTATATCAATAAACTAAGACCTGACTCTTCTGTAACCCACTGTTCAGCTTGTCTTGCATGCACTCCTTCCATGACACAGGGAAGACGTGAGCATCTGCCCCGGGTCCTAACTAGAGGACTTAGTCCTTTGGCTCAAGTTGCCACAATTCATGCCTTATCACTAGAGAGCCTGGGTTCCAGCCAAGCTGATGACCAAGATAATGGCTGGTGCATTTCTTTGGGCCGTCCCAGCCACCGCCCAAAAACAACTGGCGAAAAAAGGTTAAACAAGAGAATAACCCTCCAACAGTGACTCATGCTGAAAAGTTGGAACTTAAAGATAAATAATTCAGAGGAGTGCAGAGTGCACAGATCATTCCTGGAGACAGAAGTGTGTATTTAAGTCTATAGCTCCCTGAATACTGATGAGGCTTTTGTTAAGACATTCTGAAGGTAAAAATGAGGGAAACAAGGAAAGCATCCTTAAGTTGCTGCATATGAAATCCCAGCAACTGGCAATTGAATAAATACATTATTTTCTCCTCCTCCTCTTTATATTACATACTAACCATCAAACCAACCCTTGCTGCGTTCAGCAGCTTTCTCAGTGTCTCCAGTATATGCAAAACTACCTAGGAAGATAATTTCCTAAGAGCAATTTTAAGCAGGATCTCTGGGAACTTTTGCTGGCACAACATTCCCATTAGATGAAGTGGATTGCACTGCTTCATTGAAATTCTGAATTGCAAGGCGTGGGAAGGCACTAGGGTCGAAACTGTCAGGTAGAGTCTCCAAGTGACACTTTGGGATTACCAGACAGCACATGCCCAGTTTTTTAAAAAGTTATTTATTCTTTGAATTACTTTCAAATATTTAACCTGTAGGATTCCAAATCCTGGATTCACCTAACTTTTAGGTTACAAAGACGAAATCAAGGCTAAGTAGGATTACCAGAGTATACAAGCTTAGGAAACTAAGATGAGTTTGGTAAAAAGGCATTAAAAGCAGTATCTTTATTCAGAGATGTATTGGATGGCTTTTAATGATCAGAACTCTTAGGAGATGCTCAGATACTAGGGTGATGGGTGCTGTTTGCAGAACCTAGGCTACGAGCTGGCAAACACTTACTCATGCGAGTAACTTCATGGATGCAGCTGGTCCTCGTTGAGCTCAATGTACCTAAGAGTTTGCAGGATCAGGGTGCTAGATAGATAAACTTCCCCAAACTGAAATTTGTTTGTTAAAGATAATTCAGCCGTTGCACTGGGCCAAATACTACTGTTGGTCAGCTGGGTGTAAAGAAGAAAAGACCAGTTCTGCTCTCACTGCTTCCTGCTTTAGAATGGGTAACAGCTGAAGTCAGCCAGTCCCTGACTGATCACTATAGTGGACAATTCCACCAAACTGTACGCTTGTAAAACTGGTGCATCCCATCCTAGGACAAAATAGAGCAGCCTGAGTGCTGCTGTAGTAGATACCAGCTGCTGACAGCCCCGGGGGCTGAAACTGTAATAAAAATTCAGCAAGGTACAGGGGACACCCACACGTCTCCTATCCCCTGCTCCTCCAGCAGCAGGGAGTGTATGTGCTACAAGAGCCCTACCACAGGATCTGCGCCACTGGCAAGTCAGTCTTACGCTGGAACAATCCTTCATGGCCTAGGTTTGCAGCCAGATTACACTGGCAGAACAAAGCAAGACAGCTGCACCATCTCAGGGGTTCTAGTCACCTAACCTTTGGGTTCGATTCTCACCAAACCCCCCTATTTCAGGTTGATTCCCAACCCTGCGTCTTTCCCATCCCTTGATTGTCAGTTATTTTTGCACATTAAAGAAGTCCATCTTTTCTCTCCGTATATTACAGCTTTTCCTTCTTTGCAGGATTAAAGAGCTCCCTTTCTGTTCCATAACCAGAGAAATATCTACCCATTAGCTTTTCCGTCCTTTTTCATATCTTCCTTTTCCTTCCTCCTCCCCCCTCTCTTCTCCTCCTCCATTTCTTGTGTCTTTCCGTGCAATACTTTAAGTGAACTCTCCCAAATAGCATTGTTACATTTTGATATCATTTCTCTAGATTTAAAAAAATAATGGCTCTACCTCGGCCTACTGGCCTCATTGGAAAGAGCCTTCTTGACTTTCGGCAATCAGCAGCCTTCTCTTGCCACATTCCTTCTGAATGCGTCCTGTTGAAATGACTCCCCTTCTCTGGAGGGATTGTGTCTTGTGTTCTGGGCCTAGAGTAAGCTCACGTTTAGGCACGTCAGATGGTACTCTTGGCGGCTCAGTCTGTGCTTGTGTCTAATTTCTACTGGAGTCCTTTAGGGTTCAACTCTGTCATAGCAAATTTGGATTATCCTGTTTTACATGCCATTAGCTCAACCCACCAAATAAATGGGCAAAGCAGCAGCATATCATGATTCTTTCACGTCTATCTAGCCATCAGAGGTACTTATATAGCCCCGTTACCATGGTATCTGCGTGCACCACAGTCTTTAATACATCTATCCTCACAACGCCCTGTGATATAGGGCACTTCTATTATTATTTTTACAGATGGGGAACTGAGAGACAAACAGACTAAATCCAGGGAACTGAAGCCACAGATCTTGAATCCAAAGTTAGCACCACTAACCCCTGCATCACCCTTCTTCCTACAGCTTACACATCACAGCTGGATGGAAAACAATATTTTCTGTGATATGTTTTGAGAGGAAAAAAAGGGTAATTAAAATTGCTTTCCCCCCTCACAGACAAATGTTCCAGTTTTCCAATGGGAAAAAAAATCAGACATAAACAACTAAAAGATTTTTAAAGCCAAAAACAATCAAAAGTTTCCTAAAAAGGTTATTTTTCACACTTTTTTTTAAATCAAAAGATTGTGACCAGTTCTATTAAATCCAGAGAGTAGACAGTCAACCACAAGCCATTATGATCTGAAATTAACCACTATGATCTCTCAAATTGCCATTGTTTCAGCCCTGCCCATTTTACTTCTGTGATTGTACTATGTGTCCCAGCTTCTTCCCAATTAGACCTTCAGCATGGAGCTTTATCAACTGACAGTTGCAGATGTCTCTCGTTTTAAGCCTGATCTAAAGTCCCCTTAAGTCAATGGGTATCTCAGTTGAATTTCATGCACTTTCCATCAGGTCCTTTATGAACTACCCCTGTAAAGAGCTCAAAATGAGAGACCTGTACGTTGAAATAATGCACCCAGCACTGCAGCATGGTTTACAGAATCTGCAGTTTTTCCACCCTCCAGACTCAGATTGGCCGCAACTCCTCCCTTTTGGCAGTAGACGGCCTTTTGACAGACAGCTGTAAAGCACTTATTCTGGGGAGCTCCAGCTAACAGCAGCTACAGCGGAGCACTCTGTAATGAAGGCACCATCATAATAAAGAAGCATTTGAGTTATTTTCTTGCCCTTTGCCTTTATTTTGCTAACCCAATCACTTGAGTACCACAAAGTAATGAAAATACCCCAAAGCTCTTTCTCACACATACACATCACAATGGCAGGTAACAACTTCCAAGGGTATCTTTTCCTCTACCACAAGTTGATTTATTGTAAGTGGGAACATTTTTCCCGGGAGCAAAATGTTACGCACAACATGGGGCCAGTAGTTGAACATACAGCGTCAATGTAGTTCAAAGGAAGAAGCAAAAGTATTAGCTGCATAGTAAAATAGACATTCACCACTGCCATCAATCCCTCAATAAAGGATATAGCGTTTGACTGAAAGACGTCTGTCTGCCTAGGTGGAAGTTACAGGCCGACCCACCAGCTGTAATTATCCAAGAGAATTGATCAGCTGTGTCCTGCGATAACAAAGCAGCCTTTTCTTTCCACGAGAGATTTGTGTTTTTAGTAGCAGCAGGGTTCCCAGTTAGATCTGTGGGTTTGTCATCACTTTCCACTGGTCTCCTTGGCTATCTTATGTCGGCCATGGTACCCCACAGGCATGGGACTCCCAGCATGCATTACTGAGATCGTCCCGGCTGCTAAACTAAAATCCAGATTAGGGCTTTGCACACAATGCAGGTTTCCCACGGTTTAATCTGAGCAGACTGTCGGGTCCATGGTTTGAGAAGGGCAGATGAATGTGCTCCATATGCCTGGCCAGTTTTCCAGAGTCCAAAATGTGCAGCTATTAAATATCACGAATCAGGCATTACGTTGTTGACGATCCCTTGGTGGTCGAGGATGATCTCTTTCCCGGGTTTCATTTTATATGGGTCCTTTGGTGACTGAGGAATCTGATCCTCGAGCCTCATACTCATTGGCAGACGTTGCAGGTGGTGGTGGAAGGCAGGGTTGGGCTACGATTGCTGAATTACCGTTGTCTATCCTTGCTTTACTGGCATTTTTCTGCTACTAGGACAAGGCGATTTTCCTCAATCTCTGTTTCCTTCTCTGACAAGCCTTCGCTAGTTATCCCTGTCTTGAGCTACTGTCTTCCAGTGTGTGATGTCAATGCCACAGCTCTTGATGTTTGTCTTAAGGGAGGTCTTTAAAGCGTTTCTTTTGGCCTCCCCGCTTCCTTTCTCCTTCGGTGAGTTGGGCGTTCAGCAATTGTTTTGGTAGGCGTGCGTCAGACATGCACACACAGTGCCCGCTCCCACCTCAGCGGGTGCTGGGTAATCAGGGCCTCAAAACAGAAGATGTTGAGGACACTGACATTGGTGACCCTCCCACTATATGTTGAGGATCTTCCGGAGAAAGTGCTGGTGCTGGCATTCCACGTTTTTCAGGTCAGTCCACAGGTTTTCTGTCAGTCACCCAAGTCTCCCAGCCACAGAGGAGAGTTGGGATTACCACCGCTTGGTAGACTAAAAGACTAGTACGTGTTGTGATGTCAGGGTTTTTAAACACTCAGCAAGGCAGTCTGCCAAAGGCGAGGCTGGCACAGCGGGCTCTGTGTTGAATCTCGAAGTCTGTGTTTGCCCTCTGGGAGAGACGGCTGCCAAGGTAGGCAAAGCGTTCTCCATTTGCCAGCTCCTCTCTCTGTCAATGGAGATCTTCCTTGCTGGGAGCAGGCTGGTGGGGAACTTTTGTTTCGCTGATGTTCAGGGTTAGCCCTAGGCTTTTGCCAGCTTCAGAGAAGCAGTTGAGGGCTGTTTGTAGATCCTCCTTTCAGTGTGAAACTGCAGCCCAATCATCTGCGTACTGGAATTCAGTTATTGTTGCCGATGTTACTTTAGTTCTGGCACGGGGACGAGAGAGGTCGCAGAGGTTGCCGTCAGCCTGATATTGGATGTCAATGGCCTGTGGCAGATGTCTTGATGTTGCCATAGTTACTAGGAAAATGGAGAAGAGCCCAGGCCAGTCCACAACCTTGCTTTACCCCAGTTGGGATGGCAAAGGGCTGAGCGGCAGAGCTCTGCACAGGAAGGAAGCAGTGACCTGGTCGTGGCGGAGTCTGACAATGGTGGTCAATTTGCATGGACAGCCAAACTTGGACATGATTTTCCACAGAGCCTAACGGTGCACAGAGACGAAGGCTTTGGTCAGACTGATAAAGGCCATGCACAGTTCCTGGTCTTGGTCTTCACATTTTTCCTCGATCTGCCTAACTGCTAAAATCATGTGGGTGGCGCCCCATGATGATCTAAAGCCACAGTGGGACTCCGTGAGTACTGCCGCTAAAGGAGGGAGAAGATGGTTCAATAAAACTCTAGCAAAAATCTTCACAGCAAAGGAGAGGAGGGCAGTGCCTCGATAATTGCCCCAGTTAGCCCTATTTCCCTTTTTGAAAATGGCAACACTGTTAACGTAGCGTAAGTCAACAGGGATTTCTTCAGCGCACCAGATTTCGAGGAACAGCAGCTGGAGCGTGTTTGTCAGAGGTTCTCCCCCCACTTTCAGTACTTCAGCTGGGATGCCATCAGGCCCTGATGCTTTATTGTTCTTCATTTGCTTCATTGCTTTGCGGACCTCCTCTGGCCGTGTTATAGATTACACCTTGTACCCTCAACAGGGTCATTAAATAGGAGGAGGCAGCTGCTGGGGAAAGAGCAGCCAGAGCATCCTTCAACAAGCAATCTTTGACACAGATGCCGAGGTTGTTCAGAGGTAGTTTCAGCCGCTCCGACACGATGATAACCACAGCAAAGAGGAAGGGGAAGGAAACACAGCACAGCACTGGAAGGGCATCTTAACACTTGTTAGGCAAATGAGACAATAAGCGATGGTTGTACCTTGCATGCTAGTGGGAGGGTCATAAACATCGCAGAGATAACTGCAGCTAAATGAGGTGTGTCCCAGGCAGCTGTCTTGATGCATTTGGAGGCCATTTGCAAAAGGAAAGATTCTCCCATCACCATTTTAAAAAAAACTCTCCCAGCCAGCCTCCGCCTCCGCAAATGCCTGGAATAATGCAGCGGAGAAACTCGCGGGAGCCGCGGGTCGATTCCTTCTTGGCACTGACTGCGTTAGAGCTGGGTTGTTTTATGCATTATAATTACCCGGCTCTGTAGTGAGCCGACTGCAGCCCTTTATCATTGAAGCAACCAGGCAAACAAACTAACTTGTCTCCTTCATCTGGGGCTCCCCCTCATTTATGTTTCTTCACTCTAGCCATGGCAGAATGCGGTTGAAGCCTGTCTGGCTGCAAACCACAAATTGGAGTGGGGTAGAGGCCATGAGTAGCCCTCTATCCCACCACTTAGCATCCCAGAGGGGTGGGACAGTATTACTCAGTGTTGCCAGCTCTCACAACTGTATTCAGAGTCTCGTGACAACTGATGTCTTGTTTAAAGTCCCTATTAATGCCCCATACTGTTAAGGAGTACAACCCACCTACCGTGTGCAGTTAGCCTATGGATGGAATTATTATTAATTATGTTACAGTAGTACCTTGGCTGGGGCCTCTAGATCAGGACACCACTGTGCTAAGCATTCTATACATGCATTGCAAGAGAGAGCTCCTATCCTGTCTACATGGACAGACAGACATAGGGTGGGAAAGGAAACAAAGGCACAAAGAGGGGAGATAATATACCCAACACCATGCAGCAGGTCAGGGGCAGGACTGGGGCAGGACTCTGGTCCACTGATCCAGTTCCCTGCCATTGGACCACGCTGCCTCTCTTAAACCAGTGTCTTGAGTAAAGCAGCACTCAAGAGACTAACGATACTTTGCATTTCTATAGTCTCCTACTCAGCTGTCCAACCCAGCCCAGTCCTGCAGTCTGGCAGTATCAAGGTGGAACAGTTGGCTGGCTGGGAAGAGCCACAAGACAGGGGCAGGATAGACAGAGATGTCATGGTGTAACAGAAGAAAAGATAATAGGGTTTGCTAAGGCACGAGTGTCCATGTCACCAGCACCAGCAAATGCAACACAGCTCCTTGCTGGCAGGCGTAGCAGAGAGGTTGACTTAATGGACCGCGAGGATTGAACTTCCCTTGACACCTCGAGATTGTTGCCTCCATATCAGGGCTGAGGAAGGCGGGTGGGGCAGGGTGGAGAGGGCTCATGCTGCTGCTTATGCTATGACTGAAAATTTGCAACCCCTTTCACAGCGAATATATCCCATTCAAGACCAGATGGACCACTGGTGTCTCCCAGCATAGCTGTTCCTAGTATACTGTGTACATGCAAATACTGCACCATCCCTCAATTGAAAAGTTAATTTCTTTTGGCCCCCTTTATCCTATAGCAATTCCCCCAGGCTAACCATATGTGACTGTGCACCCCAACCAACTCTGGTATAAGTAAGAACAGAGGAAATGGAAGAAATCATAGAATATTAGGGTTGGAAGGGACCTCAGGAGGTATCTAGTCTCACCCCCTGCTCAAAGCAGGACCAACCCCAACTAAATCATCCCAACCAGGGCTTTGTCAAGCTGCACCTTAGAAACCTCTAAGGATGGAGATTCAACCATCTCCCTAAGTAACCCATTCCAGTGCTTCACCATCCTCCTAGTGAAAGAGTTTTTCCAATATCCAACCTAGACTTCCCCCGCTGCAACTTGAGACCATTGCTCCTTGTTCTGTCATCTACTACCACTGAAAACAGCCTAGCTCCATCCTCCCTGGAACCCACTTTCAGGTAGTTGAAGGCTGCTATCAAATCCCTCCTCACTTATCTCTTCTGCAGGCTAAACAAACCTAGTTCCCCCAGCCTCTCCTCATAAGTCATGTGCTCCAGCGCCCTAATCATTTTTGTTACCCTCCGCTGGACTCTCTCCAATTTGTCCACATCCTTTCTGTAGTGGGGGGCCCAAAACTGGACACAATACTCCAAATGTGGCCTCACCAGTGCCGAATAGAGGGGAATAATCACTTCCCTCAATGTGCTGGCAATGGTCCTACTAATGCAATCATTAGCCTTCTTGGCAACCAGGACACACTGTTGACTCATATCCAGCTTCTTGTCCACTGTTACCCTCAGGTCCTTTTCTGCAGAATTGCTGCCTAACTCGTCGGTCCCCAGTCTGTAGCTGTGCATGGGATTCTTCCGTCCTAAGAGCAAGCCTCTGCACTTGTCCTTGTTGAACCTCATCCGATTTCTTTTGGCCCAGTCCTCTAAAATTTGTCCAGGTCACTCTGTATCCTATCCCTGCCCTACAGCGTATCTACCACTCCCCCCAGATTAGGGTCATCTAGCCCTCAGGCTAGTACTTGCCCACCTATTTGTTTTTTCCATATATGGTAAACTTAATACCTTTTCTCAGCAGGGTAGAGGAGCTAATATAATACATAATCACAGAGAAAACATTGCCTTACGGAAATCGCATTTCTAACCACACTTCAGGTTTCTGTGGATACTGGAAGTGCTTCCCTGGATTGTAATATGTGGCCAGAATACTGAAGATACTGTAAAAGTGAGTAATTTGTCACTGCTTTGTGGTCTCATTGTTAGTAAAGAATCTAAGCACTGAATGGAACGGAGACTCAACGGTCATGTCCCCCACCTTCCAGGTTAAGGTGGAAGCAACCTGAGAGAAGCCTGCACAGCTGCTGAACTTGCGCATAGTGTTTTTGGATCTTCAAAGCTGGATTAGAAATGGACCAAAAGCAAGGCCATTTCACCCAAATACTCCCCTTACATTTATCTAAGGTGTTTATTTAGCCCTCCATCAGTGTAGTATCTGAGACTCTTGCAACCTTTAATGTATTCATCCTCACAACATGATGAGGTAGGGCACTGCTATTAGCTCAATTTTACAGGCAGGAAACTGAGGCACAGAGCGACTAAGAGATCGTCTACATGATGGGTGGGGGTACACCGGCTCAAATGGAGTTGAACTGGTTTGAAAACACTTGCGTTACACACAACAGAATTTGTTACAGTGTGCTAACTCCATATTTATCGGGAACTCTGGGATCCTCCTTCAGAGTGAGCCAGGTTTGCTGCAAATTGAGTTAGTGCGGTTGTTGTACGAGTGCTTGTATCGCTGCTGCATGCTACTTCATCAGTCCGCTAGCTGCTATCCCACACTGCTTTCCAGGTGACCGTTACCGGCTTGTCTGTTTACCTGTGAGCCCTCCACTGCTCCAGTGTCAAGTTGACCAGTTGTCCCCACCCCCTTTTAAGAACTGGCCTGGGGCCAGAATTTGCCCATTTGTTCCTGGATTCCAGTACATCCGCCCCGCTGCAATATTACTCCAGAAGCTGGCCTACAAGGTGACTCCAGTAGTCGCTTAGAGCCGGTGCTGAGACTGAATCTCATCACTATCTGGGGAGAAGCATCGGTGCAGGAATCAGGGCCCGCACATGGGAGGGAAAAAGGGTACACTTTACTGGGGTCTGGAAGCCCTGGGGGGCCTGGCCCAGGCTGCAACCCCCATGGGTATGTGTGTGAGAGGGGGCCCATGTTACAAGTTTGTACTGGGCCTGAAAAAATTATACTTGGGCCCTGGCAGGAATCTCTGGTGGCCAGCCACTGGAACAAAGACCTTTCTGTGGACGTTGCTAAGCAAAGGGGCCGCAACCAGGACACTGTCCAGTTTTTGAGGCACTGGACAGGATTTTTCACAATTACGCAGCCTCCCCAACCCATGAAAGTTGCGAACCCAGGCTGCTGCCTGCTGCCTTCATGCCCTGACGACATCCAGCAAGTGTGAGAGGATGAGTGTGAGGAGGCCAGTGAAGAGCTGTCCCCAGAAAGCCAGACAGAAGCTGCGCCCAATTCCTGCCACGCAGCAGCCACACCTGATTCTTGCCATGCAGCAGGCCACACCTGAGTCCCAGCCACAAACCCAGGCTGGGATTGAGGAGGCAGATGTGAACTAGGAGCCTTTCTGAGTCTCCAGCCCCCACCTCCCTGGGCCCACCCTGTCCATTTAGCCCCTGCCCGTACACATTTTCTCTGCACTTTCCCCATGTCTGTAGGGGGGATAAAGCAGAATCTAAGACTGAGAAATTGCTCGATTCTGGTCTGGGAGATTCTGGTCTGGTCTCCATAGGAGAGAGCTGCACAGTCATTCCCTGCCCCATCCCGTCCCATGTGGCTGCTCAATCAGTCAAGCAAGTCTGTGCAACTCAGCCTCCCATCTATCGCTAAGGCTTTCTCACTTACTCTCTTAAACGTCGGGCAAAGTACAACATGCTGCTATAATATTTGGTATATTTTTTCCTGCTCGTCCACAGACAGCACCACCTTCCTTTCAAACAGCCAAATGCACGTTCCGCTGCCATTCGGCAGCTATTGAGGCTGTGGTTAAACAGTTCCTTCTTTCTGTGCAGGTGCCTTGTGAATGTCTTCATTAACCAGAGGAGCAGAGGCTAAGCCGTGTCTCCCAGGATAACTACAGCAATCTCTGCACCATTAATGTCCCGAGTGATCCTGGGGGCACATTGAACTTTCTCCATTCAGGTAAATAGAGCTGAGTTCCGAAAGATCCTGGTGCATGAGTCCCATCAATTGCCCCAGTACATCTTGGGAACCTCCTGTGCACAAAACCATCAATCGTCTCCTGAGCATAACCAAGCTTTATAACCTGGTGCCTTTCCCATGACATCACACACGCACATGACAATGGTCCTAACACTTGATCTCCCCATGCTAAACCAGTTGGATACAGGCCAGTAGCATTTGGGGGTGTGTGAGTGATGTCATAGGACCTACAAATCTACCCTAATGGCGAGCTCAACTGTGAGAAGCGAGTGAAAGTTCACAAAGTGTCACAATAGCTTTTCACAACAAGCACTGGTGGGAAAAGGACCAAAGGGAGACAGACAGATTGAATTAGTCCAAACAAGGAGGCATCCTGCTGTAACTCAAGAACAGCGCTCAGATCATGCCTGGGAGACAAGAAAAAACATGGGGCCAGAAATCAATGACGCAAAATCGATGTGTGAGAAACCAGACCTGATGGGTGGACAAAATAAAGAGAGGCCAGGGTATTCCGCCCAGCTCTCCCTTTTGGGGCCCTTGAAAGAAAAAGCTTTGAAGAGGACGCAAACAGGGACAATTGCTGACTGACAGAAGGGGAAGGAGAGAATTTCACCATCATGGCTGCCATGCCCACAGCCCTCCGGGACCCCAGAATCCCACAAGACACCATTGTGCCTTTGTCATCCCGAGTTTGACAGAGGTCCTGACCAGACTGGGCCAGGAAGAGGGACCTAAATAACATCACCACCTCGACAGCCTCCAACTAAACCCTGAATACTTTGTACCCCCCAGCCCACCCCCACCCATTGTGTGCTTTTCCTTTGCCATCTTTTTTCTTCTCTTTCCTATCTTTTTCCTTCTGTCTAATAAGAGTCTGGCTTAGCTGACCAAGATGGCATATTTTGCAACACTGCTGTGACCAGAAAGAGGCAGCTAAATGCAGTGCCCTAAGACAGCTGGGTGCTGGTACAAGTTTGCCAGGTCTCGGAGTAGCTGATAAGACCATGTAAGTAGGCCTGGGTTTTTCCAGCAGTGAGATTGTAAGTGAAAGCCGACTCCAGCGGCAGAAGCTGGATTTTCTCTCTTTGCTGTTCTTTTTCTCCCCTCTTGAGTGTGTTTGTCTTGTTTCGTCTTCTAGCAAAGAGGATTGAACTTCAACAGCAATAATAACAGCTCCAACCCATCCCAACTAAATGTCTTCTCTTTTCTCCCCAAAAAAGACACTTGTTACCGTCGAAGAGACTGTCAAACAAGGAGTTTTTCCTTATAAAACCTCTCTACAGCTAAAGGGAAAGGGATCAAAGGATATGGTTAAAATGAAAGCCTCACTTAGTACTTTTACATTTCAAAGACAGACCAAGAAGCAAAAACCATGGAAGTCTTTTTAATAAAAGGCTGGAGAACTGTTGGTTGGTGTCCTTGCCTTGGCACTGAGCAGGTTGAGTTCTCCGTATACCAAACCTTGTTTAAAATTGGACAGTTTCATGGTCAGGTTAGCACCTTGGGGCCCGTGGATTTAAATGAAATGAAGACAGCAGTAGCCAGCTTACAGATGGCCATGGCAACCCACTTCTCCACGGGCCTAGGAAAGAGCAGACTGGTGGGTTGCCACTGCAGATCCAGGTCTAGTTCAGCATCTACTTCCAAATATTTGCCTTTCACCAACCTGGAATTCTCTAGTATCAGTTGCTCAGTGGCTTCTTCTTTTTCCTTATCCTCGTCCTGCTTCCTCCACCTCTGCTACAGCTGCTCCAGTTGTTACCAAATGGCCTGCCCAGCGGTGTGGTGGGTTGCTGAAATACAACCCAAGCAGCCTGTGTGTGTTTGTGGTTGCCAGCATAGCACCGCCCAGCATTTTGGGGCCCATGCTGGCTGACGGCAATTCGATGATGGTGCAAGCGCGCCTGAAAGGGAATCAGGCCATTTTTTAGAAACGGACCCTGCCTGGCGACTGCTGTGCACCCCAAAATGCAGAGTGAAAAACAACCCAGAAGGCACTCTGCTGAGCAGCAAAGCGAAGGACCACGGTGTTGTAGGTTAGGTGCGCGTGCTGGTGTGAGTTCCTTTCTGGATGCCGTCTCTGCTTTGGCAGTTAGCTGCATCGGGCACATCCTGTTAACAGTGCCTGTGAATAACCACAGACTCGCTTCAATGGAGAAGGTGCTTGGCTGGGTTTATTGTAAGTGAAGCACGGTGCTAGCACCCCATAGAAGCCACAGGTACACGCTCGTTACAATGGACCGGCTCAGTTAACGGCGGGAGTTTCCGTTATCCCTTGGGTCGGACAAAGATGTCCCTGTTAGGACCCTCTTCTTATACCCTGACACAAACAAGTTGCACGATGAATCTTTGATGTTGGCTGTTGTTCCATACCTTGCCTCCAAATCCATCATAACACCTTGATTCATCCTCCTGTCTCTATTTTAAGGCCGGGGTGTCCCTGTGCCGTCTTTCATGATTGTGATCCTGCATCTTGGGGAAAGCTTGCCCTGCCTCCCTGTATTATATTGCTGTTCGGGGAGTACTCGGGATATCTCCGAGGATTATGTTTCTGCAGTTATCGTGTACTGGGGGGCTGGTGGAATGCTAGCACTTTCACAATACTGCATTTCTGCTACTGTTTCTTAAAAATGCCAGTGCGTTAAGCAATGTTGTGTTTCTGCCAAGCTCCTGTATCAGTCAGTAACTGGTAAGTAGGCAAGCGGTTGCTGTGTCCCAAAGCCTGCCTTTGGCTCAGGCTCAGATCTTGCACCGGGCCCAATGTTATTTTCTCTTATTACTACACACGGGATACCCTCTGGGAATGCCCCACTCTTTGCATGCAGCGAATCACTGCCATGCAGCCACAAAGAGGCGAACTGAAAAAAGAAACAGCACGCGGTTACTGAGGGTTATGTCCTGGAAGCTGAGTAATGCACGTCAGTTCAATCAGGTTTCGCCACCTGTGATGCTAGTGCCTCCTCCTGGCTGTCTTGTGGATTAGCAAGTAGATATGCCCTCTCCCGATGGTGCCTTGCCCGCTGTCACGTCTGCTCTCTGACTCGCATCACTCCAGGGACCACGGCGTCCGCTTCATGACATGTCACCATTTCTGCTCCCCACTTCCAGGGGTTAGTGCTGCAGTCCGCTCTCCAGCCACCTCAGGGCCACCTCAGGGCCTCCAGGTATTGCTCTGTTCAAGGAACTGGCGCTTCTTTGTCTTGCTTGGAGCCCAGCCTTCCCTCCTTGGCTCCAGGCAGCTACTGGCCTTTATCTGCCCTGCAGCTCTTCTTATATGGGTCTGCCGGGCCCTGATTGGCTGCCCCCCCATGCAGCCTCCCTAGGCTGCTTTTAACTTTTATATGCCAGTGTGGGGAAGACGCCCCATCACGCCTCCCCCCATGTAGACAAGCCCTACGTGACATGTCCAAGACCACATGGGAGGTCTGTGACTGACATTCAGTTCCCAGGGCTGCCCCACTGACTTCCTGCATAACCTTGGCGGTTTATTTAACCTAGCTGTGTCTCTGTTTCCCATCTGTAAAGTGGGGACAATCAAACTTGCTTTTACTCTGGTCTTGTCTATTTAGATTGTACACTCTTCTGGGCAGGGACTGCCCCTTATTACACGTTTGTACAGCACCTAGCAGAGCTTGGCCCTGATTTTTGTCGGAAGCACTACTGGCATGCAGATAATTAATAATAACCTAGTCACATAAAAAAACATTTGGAGGTCAGATGAAGTGGGGCTTGGATCCAAACCAGCTGTCACCATGCTGCCTTACCTGGTCTAAATTCAATCTTACTGCTGCCTCAGTTTCCCCTTTTGGGCTCACAGAGACTTTTCCCTGTCCAATTACACCCCTGCGTGGGGTCTGCTTTGTTAATGTCAAGTTCAAAAGGAAAAACCAAAGCTTTCAGCTGAGGGTTTTCCTTCAGCCCACTAGCTCCCGACACGCCAGCCGTTCCAGCAGGTATTGGCTCTCTCCACGCCCCAGGTCACGTGGCTTGGAGCTAGCAAACAGCCTTAGTATAGAAATGTTCACAGCACCCTTGTACTCCCTAGCAAACAATAGCTCCCAGGACTTCCAGCCTGGATCCTCCTTTGACTCTCCACAGGCCTCTATTACCTACACCCCCAGGTGATTGATTTTAGCCACATGACCCACGACCTACTCATTCTCTACCTGGGCAGGTGAGTGAAGTATATCAGACATGGGGCTGGATTCACTTCCCCTTAAAGAGCCACCCTGTGACATGAGCCTAAGCTTAAACTCACCTTATTTACTGATTTTGACCTTCCCTAATCTGGCAATTTATCCAAATCCTAAAATGAATTAGCGACCGAAGGAGAGAGATTTGCTGGGATAGACACACAAATAAGTAGAAATGTAAGGCAATCAGTATACATTCCATCCTTCAAAATATGTTGTAAAATTATAACTATGATAATATACAAAGAGAGCCCTTTGTGAAATAAAAACTGTTTTAGCCGCTGCCAAAACATGTGGTGTCATGGTGCCAAATATAAACGTCTTCCTTTTTATTCTTCCCGCTCTTGACAAAACTGGATTGTGTGAAATTATTCACAGTTCGATGAGACAACTAGACAAAGGCAAAAAAGTTTATTCATTCTCTCTTGAGCCCACGGAAGACAGATTGAAAGCAGCCTCAGTCAAACAGTTTCTGTTCCAATTTGCCTAGCATTTTTAAAAGTTTGTAAATAAGATGAAAATGAAAAGAGAAGAAAATGTCTTCTTGATTTATGGCAGAAGAAATGAACCCTCGTTGTGCATTGGCATTTTCCAGATTGCTGGGTAAGGGCTAGATTGTCACTTTAATCAGAGCCCTGAGCAAAGGATACGTAAACCACACCACTCCAGAAGTAGCCCCTTCTCAGAGACACACGTCGGAGTCACAATGGGATGGAAATTTACTGTTGGCCTGTATCAGCAGAAATGACTATTCTCACCCGCCCAGATAGTAATACGAGGGGTTGGAGCCAACACTCCACCATACTTCACCCAATTCCTGCCCATCTTCTCCATTGAGGGAGTAAGCGAGTGCCTAGCTCTGCATTCAAGGTCTCGGTAGCCAACATGGGGATATAAGCAGGGTTGTGACTCTTTACGCTGTGTGTAGATAGGCCAAGTTTAATTCTAAGCGAATATAACACTCCAGAACCTTTGGTCCCTATATGACCTCCATCACCATAGTACGTAAGAACCTCATAGTCTTTACTGTATATATCCTCACAACACCCCTATATGGGATACGGCAGTGCTATTATCCCCATTTTACAGATGGAGAAGCTGAGGCACAGAAAAACTAAAGATCACACAGGAAGTCTATGATAGCACAAGGACCTGAATATAGGTCTTCCATGTCCTAGCCTATGGCTGCTGATCACTGTGTGAGCATTCTTTTCAGGAGTCAAAGACATTAAAAATGGTCTTTGCTGTTAAATCAGTTTGTCCATCCTCGGAGGGGGCAAAGCAGGACTGGTCACTTAACAGTGTATTTTCTAGTCCCATGTGGTTTTACAAAGGCAGGGAGGCATAATCAGTGATACCAACTCTCATGAGTTTATGGTAAATCTCGTGATAATCCTTGCTTTTCTTAAAGTCCCAGCTCCTGGAGTCATGTGATGATATGAGACTTTCAGCTGTCATTTTTTTTTTAAAGGTAAGTTTCTAGCTGTTGTGGTTTCAGGGAAAAGCTTGAAAATATGACACTCCCCCCCCTTGGGCTACAATACCAGACAGCAAAAATAAAACAAAAAAACCCCCTAATCATTCATTTTTGTAATGTAATGAGTTTTTAAACCAGATCTCATTATTTTTTTGGGTGGAGGGGCTTGACTCACAATTTTTCAGTGCTTAGGGTGGGAAATTTGCATTCTACATCACCCATTAGTAGGATGTCAGGGTACTCTTTGCTGTACTTAGTCCTCCTTACTATCCTTCAACACTACTGAGGTGGCTATGGTCTCCCGAGGGCTAGGAAAAGCACTGACTGTATGCTGGGGAGTGCAACCGTGACTGCTGGTGGCACCGAACAGGAAGATACAGGGAAGGACATTTTTGTGCCTCCTTCTTGACTATCCTTGAAGGGCCAGCACCAACCTGTACCTAAAAATAATAGATGCTCTACAAATTCAGCTACGGTTTTATGCTTTTACAACTTAAACATGGCTGTGTAGGTTGCAGAAACACCCCTTGGCAGAAGCTGTTGGCCAGCTCTGCCGATGGTCCTGGCTGTGGGCCAGCCGTGAAAAGGCCAGGGCCACAGGAATCGCTTGCAGAGTAAAACAGAGGGATGCTTTACCGCAGAATTGCTTTGCAAGTGGAGCTCATCAGCCTGATGCCGAGCGACCACAGTGACACATCTTAATAATAATCCCTAGCCCTTCCACAGTGCTTTTCCTCAGTTGGTTTCAAAGCACTTTACAAAGGAGGGCATATTATTATCCCTATGTTACAGATGGGGAAACTGAGCACAGAGAGGTTAAAGTGACTTGTCCAAAGTCCCCCAGCAGGCCAATAGGAGAACTAGGAATAGACCTCATCTCTCATAAGAGCACTGGACAGGGACGTTTCACTAGACCACACTGTCTTTTAGCTGTGTAGTGTGCACCTTGTACACTGTACCGACATCAGCAGTGTGTTATATTAATATATATATGCTAGGCACTTTCCAGACACCCAAGAAGTCCTTGCCTTGAGGAGCTCATATCCAATGGATGGACAGACAGACAGAGGTCAGGGAAGGGGAAACAACAGAAGGGATTTTACATACAGATTCCCTAGAAGCAGCACAGTAGAGGGACTTAACAAGCAGTGAAGGCAGGGTTCTCATGGATGAGTCTGGGGCTGTTCTACCATGCAGGGAAGTGCACAGTATTACCCAATAAAAGCATTGGGCCAGAGTTTTCAAAAGTGTTCAGCACCCACAACTGGTTGTGGATCCTGATTGTTGGCTGCTTGGAAATAGAAACTGAACTCTATGGAAAAGGCCAAGGAAGACTAGGTGGAAAAGTCCTCTCTTGATGGACTCAGACTTGGGTTCAGAAAGCCATGCTTTTAATTAAGTTCATTTAAGGCCAGGCTTTTAGAAGCGCTTAGTTCCCTGTGTCTCACATTGTTCTGACTGGTGCTGAACATCTGGTCTCTTACGTATATCAAAATCTAGCAAACAAGGCTTACTTTTCCAAAGGAATTATTTCTAGGACATGCTGCAGTTGGCTATTCAGTCACGACACAACAGCAACTTCTGATCATCTTCAACATTGGATCAAGCGCCCCATGCAGCCCCACATTTTATAAGCGTGTGCTGGAAAATCAGACCCTGCTTACTGTCCATGCACTCGTGACTCCATGTCACAAGTTGACGCAAGGAAGCTGTTATGAGGTATCATGTCAAGGATCCATTTGCTAATTTCTCCACTGCTCTAAAGTGACGCTGGTGCCTTGTCACAGCTCCCAGAGCTGCTCTGGAAAGCTGTTAATGTCAGTCCCGTAAATAATGCATTCTGCAACGTTGGTCAAATATGTATTTATCTGACAGATGATAATGGCCAGCAGGTTTTTAAAAAAATACATTGTACTAAGAAATCCTCAGGTCCGTATCCACCAGACAGATGGAGTCTTTACAGTGTAGGCAGATATACACATATTTAGGTAAGTTCAGAAATGTTCTCTACGAGGAGGAAGGAATTGCTGGAATACATTATATATATATAATGCTTAATCCAGAGGAGATGTGTAAGAGATCTTCTCCTCCCTCCTGCTACCTTACCATGTGGCATAATGTAAAGATCAGATCAGCAGCAATCTGGGCGCAACAGGGTGAGTCTGGGGGAGTGTTTTAGCTTTTCCCATTTATAGCATGCCTTCCTCTGTAGGGATAATACACCACTACGTGAAATACCAATCCTCTCCCCCAACACACACAGTTGCCAGCAGCAACAGGACTTGAATTGGATTCTCCTTGTGATAAGGTTAGTGGGGGTAACTGTAAAGGTAGGGTCACCTAGAGCAGATCTTTTAGAAAAACACCCATTCTTGATTTAAAACTTGACAGTGATGTAGAATTGACCCTTAATACATTGTTCTGGTGGCTAATTACCCTCACTGTTAAAAATGTACGCCTTATTTCCAGTCTGAATTTGCCTCATTTTATCTTCCAGCCATTGAATTTTGCTCTACTTTTGTCTGCTGGATTGAAGAGCTCTCCATTATCACATTTAGGGTCCTCAAGTAGGTACTTATAGACTGGGTCCAAGTTTTCCCGAAACTTCCCTGTATTAAACTACATAGACTGAGCTCCTTGAGGCTGGTTGCTGAGCTTAGTGTGGGGGTGGCTATGTGATGGTTAGTGGCCTGTGATACACAGGGGATCAGACTAGATGAATTGGTTGGGGGTCTCTTAGAAGCACTTGGAGAAGAGGAAGGTGAGCAGGAACAAGCAGCATGGATTCACCAAGGGCAAGTCATGCCTGACCAACCTGATTGCCATCTATGACGAGATGACTGGCTCTGTGGATTGCGGAAAGCAGTGGTTGTGATACACCTTGAATTTAGCAAAGCTTTTGATATCATCTACCACAGTATTCTTGCCAGCAAATTAAAGAAGTATGGGTTGGATAAATGGATTTTAAGGTGGATGGAAAGCTGATTAGATCACAGGGCTCAACAGGTAGTGGTCAACAGCTCAAAGTCTAGTTGGCAGCCGGTAACAAGCGGAGTGCCAGAGGGATCGGTGCTGGGGCTGGTTTTGTTCAACATCTTCATTAAAGATCTGGAGGATGGGGTGGATTGCATCCTCAGCAAGTTCTCAGATGACACTAAGCTGGGGGGAGTGGTAGATATGCTGGAGGGTAGCGATAGGATACAGAGCGACCAAGACAAAGTGGAAAATTGGGGCAAAAGAAATCTGATGAGGTTCAATAAGGATAAATGCAGAGTCCTGCAATTAGGGTGGAAGAATCCCAAGCACTGCTACAGACTGGGGACCGACTGACTAAGCAGCAGTTCTTCAGAAAAGGACAGTGGACAAGAAGCTGGATATGAGTCAGCAGTGTGCTCTTATTGCCAAGAAGGCTACCAGCATATTGGGCTGCCTTGGTAGGATCATTGCCAGCAGACTGAAGGAAGTGATTATTCCTCTCTATTCAGCACTGGTGAGGCCACATTTGGAGTATTGTGTCCAGTTTTGGGCCCCCCACTATAGGAAAGAGGTGGACAAATTGGAGAGAGTCCAGCGGAGGGCAACAAAAATGATGAGGGGGCTGGAGCACATGACTTATGAGGAGAGGCTGAGGGAACTAGGCTTGTTTAGTCTGCAGAAGAGTAAAATGAGGGGATGGATTTGATAGCGGCCTTTACCTGAAAGGGGGTTCCAGGGCAGATGGAGCCAGGCTGTTCTCAGTGGTGGCAGATGAGAGAACAAGAGCAATGGTCTCAAGCTGCAGTGGGGGAGGTCTAGGTTGGATATTAGGAAAAGCTTTTTCACTAAGAGGGTGATGAAGAACTGGAATGGGTTACCTAGGGAGGTGGTGGAATCTCCATCCTTAGAGGTTTTTAAGGCCCGGCTTGACAATGCCTTGGCTGGGATGATTTAGTTGGGGTTGGTCCTGCTTTGAGCAGGGGGTTGGACTAGATGACCTCTTGAGGTTCCCTTCGAATCCTGATCTGCTATGATTCTTCTTGCCTTCAACTTGATGGCTCTGTCCCGATAAGGCATGTTTTGTACAAGATCAATGTGTACATAAACAAAGATGAGATTGTTACCATGGTTACATGGCATTACCATGACCCCTTAGGAATGGACAGCGTGTAGCTGTGCTGCTCCAGGAGCAGAGTCACAATTCAGTCCCTGCTTCCTCCAAGTCCCTGTTTCTCCTTGCTCCAAGACGTGCCGGGTCCGTCCCCTGTGCAGGCGACTTTCCTCTCCTTGGCAGCTCAGGTGCATTGGCTTCACTAGCAAAGGGGGAAAAAGGTCTGGGTGCTACTCACTCCCTGTCCATGTACGTGGGAGAGGCAATAGAAGTCTCACAAGGGCTGCTTTCCTGGCATACAGATCGTCAATGCCCTTCTCACTTCCGTGCGCCAGCTCGTAAACTGACTCATGACTGCGGCTATGCAGTAGCAGAACGCTCTGTGCTGTCGGTGGCGGCTGTCCCCTCCGTGCCTGCTCCATCCCGACGGGGGGTGGCCGTGAGACGGGATCTCCTGCTTTTCTGCCCCTTGAATGGGTTTGGACCATGCCCATTCAAGCCCATTCTTCTGCTGCTGGGGATCAGGCAAATGGAAGCGTCTCCAAGACCACTACTTGATTTCTCTGTGAAGGCTGCTTCCAACCTCCTCTCACTGTACGGTGCTCGTAAGGTGGCGAGACAATGAAGGATAATCAAATTGCTCAGGCAGCAACAGACGTGGCTTGACCCTCGGGAGCCCACCACTTACACCCTCTACCCCTGATCATACGTTGACCAATGGTGGCTTCTCAATGCAAGGTACCTTTGCTGGCATCATTTTATCCAGCGGAGAGAGGCCTCAGGCTAGTTTGCATGATGAAGGCTGGGCTGATGGAAGGACTCCTGTGTCGGGGGGCTGAGGGGGGAGGGACCGTAACTATTTAGGGATGGGAGAAACACCAGCAGAGGAACAGATACACTCAATATTAATTTTTGACCCCGGCTGCTCAGCCTACAACACTGAAGCCAAGTTACCTTTTGAGGCTCATTAATTTCTCCTGGATTCTTTCCTAATTCTTCCTGTCCATTTCAGCCAGACCTCCAGGTCTATCTCAGTCTACGCACCACCTATGTTTGAGCTTGACCCTAAACTGCAAACGGGCGGCGTCTCACCAGTCACTCTTATTAGCATCAGCGCCAAGGTCCTGGCGCATCTTGTATGTCACTGTGTTGACTGTCTGTTCCAAACCTTAATTGCGTTGTTAGTGTCTTTTGTAAATGTATCTGCTCCTGCCATATCATTAAGTAATTTAATACGAAAAGAAAAAAAAAATCCTATGAATAAATAAATAAATAAATAAATAAATCACTCCTTTTCCCCTCCCCCGCCCCCCGAAATACAAAGCTGGTAATAAACAGCATGCCTGACTGCAGACAATTGGTTTAAGAATTCTAATGATGGTCATGATTTATTAATGCACTCGTCTGCATCTGTTACTGAGAGCATTATGTATGCCTCAGTAGGATTTGACTTGATTTGTTGAATATAAACCAAACAGACAACAGGCATGTAATGAAAAGTACTGCAATTTCTGAATCCTGTCTATTTAATATCTGGGGGAGAGCTGCTGCATACCCCATCTGAATATGGCTTTCCCATTTAACTTCATTATCAGCAAAGAGGGACATGTCCACATTGATTTTGCAGTCCACGTGCCAAGCATTGTAGTAGTAGGCCCTGATCAAACAGAAGCCACCCTGAGCAAAGCTGATTTGAATGTTATTTTATAAGTCTATCTGTAAATGGAAAAGCATCAAGCTCTGTTTATATAACTCCCTACAGAGCAGAGATCAAGCAAGGGCTACAGACCTCAGCTATGGCATGACTAATTAGACCACCAAACTTTAATTAGTTTTCCTACCCATGCACTTTCACATATGTAACTGCTTTTGGAGGATAAGACTCCTATGGAAATTAAAAGTGAATCAAACTCGTATTGGTACTGTAAGTACAGTAATACACAATCGGGGCAATGTTTTGCTACTCCCAACTAGATTTCCACACATTTATATTCACTTTCCTTTTTTTCATTATTCTAAAAAATCAATAACTAAAACTATAACTGTTCAGGAATCTGTTCATTAGAGCCAATCAAAAATGGAATTTCCATCCTGCGGGAAATTCTGATATTTTGACATCCCTTTAGGAGCAGCTAAACTTCATGCAGAATGAAAAGCTCCAACAAATTTTCAATGCAGAAACATCTCGATGGTTTGTTTCAATTCTACACATGAAAAGTTGTACTGAAATCAAGCTTTTCCCACAGAAAATGTCAATGTTTTCACAAAATCTCATGTTTCAATGGGAAAAAATGTCTCATCTGAAACTTTTTGACCAGCTCTTCTGTTCATTAATGTCATAGCACTTGGATCCTAAGTTTTCTGGGAACTCAGCTTGAGACAAAATGGGCTTGGTTTGCAAAGGTGCTGAGAACTGGCTTTCTACAGCAAGAGTGAAAGTAGTAAAACGATCTTCTGGGACAGTACCTTTTCACTGTGGACCAGATAAGGAGGTGATGCATTTATCAGCCGTTCAAGATCTCTCCAGCACACCTAATAAATAGCAGAGATTTCCTAATGCAGTGGAAACCTGCTAAACAGATTACCTTGTTGCACCAACATGTAATTCTCGTAAGAGCCTGATAACATAGATGAATTGAGGTTTAAGAACAAAGGCAGTCTAGGACATTTTTCTGATCTCTGCTCTCAGGAGGTTTATCCCAGATAGATCATTGGATATTAAGAAAAGCATTTTTCCTCTCTCATGGACACACCAATACTACTTTTTTCCGGTTTATTTTTCTATTTCCTTTAACAGGACTTCATTTAAAAGGGCTCTGCAGTTTTATGAAATGTATATTGATATGATGTTAGAAAGAAAATGTCTTCATTTAAACAGATTTAGTCTTTTAAGCAGCTCAATTTTCTATTGCATATGACCTTTTGGTCCACTGGGTGTTTAGACTCTTTTCGAGTTTATTCTTTCATCAGATATTCATTTCTAAAGGACTTGTCTGAATTTCCATAGATACGATTTTTTTAAACCTAGTACAAAGAAAATGTCAACAGAACTATTCTTTTTACCTTAGAAATGGCTTGTTTTCTAAGGGTTGATACCCCCAGGGAACTAGCTTTTTTAAGTCACGGAGAGGTGAAATGGGAGGAACTATACGGACGAGCCCAAAACCTTTTATAAAAAGAGGGCACGTGTATCATTATCATCACTTTTCAGATGGGGAAACTGAGGCACCAAGCAGTTAAATGACATGACTGAGGCGACACAAAGAAAGAATGGCAAAGCTGAGAACAGCACTTTGACTTCCTGCAGTGCAGTATTCTGTCCATCGGCACATTGCAATTCCATTCATCGTGCTACAAAAATAGCCATCCCATATCTGCTGATGAAATGACATTGCACCCGGAGCCAGAGGCATTTGAATTTGCTGAAATGGGAATACTTGGAATTTTGCAAAGGAAGCATAGGTTCTCTCAGGCCAGGAAGCCACAATAATGCTGATAGAAGCTAGGGGCATGTCGGGTGGAGAGAATGGAGCCATGGGTTGAGAAGTGGGTGTCTCTTTCTTTGACATCTCCTTCATGTTCCCACACGGGGCTGCCGCTGGTTTGATGTAACTATCTGAGCCCATTTAATAGCATTGGGGGAAAAGCAGTGGGAGACATAATAGTGCATCCTTGAGGAACAGAGTCACCAATTGCCCAAGGGAGGTTTCCGGTGAACTTGCAGAGATATGCTGCTCAGCTTTCCTGTGCTGTTCTGTCCATCTCCTGTGTGCCCTGACTCAACCCACTGCATTTCTCCACTGGAGCTGGAAAAAGCCAATAGTATAGCAGGAAAGGTAAAAGGGCACGGAGCGCTAAATGGCAGCATTGTGGTAAGTCAGTGGGTCTGCTTGTTACAGATGGAGGTAGAAGAAATGGAAAGATCTGCTCAGTGGGGGACCTCTCCACCTTGCTTCGGAATCATGTTCATCTATTTGTCTGATCATTTTGTTCTTTACAATAGTTTCAGCCAATTTGCCTGGTATTGAAGTTAGGTTTACTGGCCTGTAATTGCAGAGATTGCCTTTGGAGCCTTTTTCAAAAGTTGGTGTCACATTAGCTGTCCTCCAGTCATCTGATTCAGAGGTTGATTTAAGCACTAGCTTATCTACGACAGTTAGTAGTTCTGCAATTTCTCGTTTGAGTTCCTTCAGAACACTTGGGTGAACACCATCTGCTGTTTAATGTATCAATTTGTTCCAAAACCTCTCCTACTATCTCAGTCTGGGACAGTTCCTCAGATTTGTCACCTAAAGAGAATGGCTCAGGTGTGAGAATCTCCCTCACATCCTCTGCAATGAATCCATTTAGCCTCTCTAGAATGGCTTTGTCTTCCTTGAGTGCTTCTTTTAGCACCTTAATTGTCCAGTGGCCCCACTGATTGTTTGGCTTAAAACAATCTGTTAGTTTTTGTGTCTTGCTAGTTCTTCAAATACTTTTATGACTTGGCAGAGTTTATACTCCTTTCTATTTTCCATAGTAGGGTTTGACTTCCAATTTTTAGAAGATGCTTTTTGCCTCTCACAGTCACTATTAGTCTCCTGTTTAGTCATGGTGGCATTTTTTGGGTCCTCTTACAGTGTTTTAATTTGAGGCATACATTTAGTTTGAGCCTCTATTATGGTGCTTTAAAATAGTTTCCACAGAGTTTGCAGACATTTCACCCTTGTGACTCTTCCTTTTAATTTCTCTTCAACAAGCTTTCTCGTTTTTCTGTAGTTCCTCTTTTTGAAGTTAAATGCTACTGTGAGGGGTTTCTTCGGCATTCCCCCCTGCAATAATGTTCAATTTAATTACATTATGGTTGCTATTAACAAGCAGTGTAGCTATATTCACCTCTTGAACCAGCTTCAGTGCTCCATTTAGGACTAAAATCAAGAATTATCCCTCCTTTTGTGGGTTTCAGGACCAGTTAATACAAGAAGCAGTCATTAATGGAGTCTAAAAATGTTCTCTCTGCATCCTGTCTTGAGGTTACATGTACCCAGTCAATATGTGGACAGTTGAAATGTATTGTGCTTTCTGTTTTTGTAGTCTCTTTAATTCCCCTGAGCATTTCACAATTACCATCACAATCCTGGTCAGGCAGTGTATTCCTACTGCTATACTTTTGTTATTCAAGTGAGGAATTTCTATCCATAGAGATTCTATGGTACACTTTGATTCATTTATTATTTTTACTGTATTTGCCTCTATGCTTTCCTTCACATATAGTGCTACTTGCCCACCAGTGTGACCTGTTCTGTCTTTCCGATATATTTTGTATCATCTCCTCAATGACCTTTTTAATTTTACATACCAGAAGTCGGTTCCATTTTGTTTGAGGTGGGGACGATCCTTCTGTATAGGCGCCTCCTTTCCCAAAAGGTTCTTCAGTTGCTAATAAACGTAAATCCGTCCTCCGAACACCACCGTCTCATCCATGCATTGAGACTCAGTTCTTCCTGTCTAACTGATGCTGCTTGTGGAACTAGAAGCTTTTCAGAGAATGCTACCATGGAAGTCCTGGACTTTAATCTCTTACCTATTAGCTTAAATTTAGCTTCCAGGACATCTTTCCTGCCTTTCCCTATATCATTAGTACCTACGTGTACCACAACCACCAGCTCCTCTCCATCACTGCATGTAAGTCAATCTAGATGTCTCAAGAGGTCCGCTACCTTTGCATGCAGAAGGCAATTCTCCATGTGGTTCTTCTGCTCATCACAAACCCAGCTATCTATATTTCTGATAAGCAGTCCCCCCATGACTGTTCCTGTCTCTTCTTAACAACAGGGGTCCCCTTCCACGGAGGGGTATCCTCAGTGTGAGAGGATAGCATGACATCCTCATGAAGGAAGGTCCCAACTCTGAGATCATTTCCCTCCACTCCAGCTTGATGTTCTCTTTCCCTGAGACTTTCATCCTCTTCAACAGCACACAGGCTGTCAGACTGGGGGTGGGACTACTTGACTATATCCCTGAAAGTATTCTCCATGTACCTCTCTATCTCCCTTAATCCCTTCACTTCAGCCACTGGGGTCTCAAGATCTTGCATTCAGTGTCTGAGAGCCATGAGTTGCTTGCACCGAATACACACATATACATCGAGGCAGCTAATCACACGTTGCATTCAGTGCAATAAACTGGATAGCCCCCACTTTGCTGCTGGACTTCTGTCTGCATTTGTTTTACTCTTGCAAGATTTTGTTTGTTTGTTGCAGGGTGGTTATTGGCCTAAGTTTGGAGTTTGTTGATTAGGTATATCCGCCTCTTGCACTCCATTGAAAAAACCCTCTCTTTGCTCTCCTGCTCATTAGCTCCCGTGGTTACACACATAACAAAGAGTGCCCCAAATAGGTTACAGTATAAGTCTAAGATGGGACAGCTGGATCCTCAAATGGCCCAGGGTACCACAAGGTAACAGTGAGATATTACACACAACGCTGTTAGCAGCAGTCACAGACTACCTGCGGCCTAGCCGTCGTCCAGCATAGTGCAGGCAGAATCATGGCAGAAGTGGTTTGTAGTCATACACTGAAGGAGACAATATCAGATTGCTATGGATTGACATTTCTGGGGGAGTGGAGGTCTGGAGGCAGGTGGGCAATGGCTCAGTGACAGGTAAGAGAAGATAGATAGGTGTCAGGATCCCAACAAGGGCATCCAGGGCCAATGGTCAGAGCAGGGGCAAACCTGAGGCTAGGAATAGCCAAGGAGTTCATAGTCAAGTCTAGGGCAGGGTCGATATCAAGGGTCAGAGTCCAAATTCAGAGGCAGACTCCAAAGCAAACCAGGATTCAAGAACAAGGAACAAGTCATAGCAGCTACAGAAGATCCGTACTATTGCCTGGACATTCCCTGGAACATCCTTTGGCAGGGAGCCGGGGGGCTGCTGTCTGTCCAACCCTTGAGGTGGAATTTCCCGTGGTCTGTGACCACAGCAGGTTGTGAGAGGTGGCACACAATCAGCTGCTGCTGGGTGGCAACCTGGCGATATCCGCTGCGTGGGAGATCTACTGGCCTGGGTTCCAAACCTATAGGGCCCTTCCTTTGCCTTATTGACCGGTGTGGAGGCCTGTTACAGCAGCCCTGAAGAAAACCATCCAAAGGAAAGCTGTATGAGCAGATGCCATCCAGTTACTAGCAAGAGCTGTAGAGGGCTCAGAAGGATTATTGGGCAGAAGAAGAAATGTTCATTTCCTGTATGGCGCTTCTTATTTTATTTTACTGCAACAGTTCCAATGCAGAGTGTGAAAGTCTTTTTATTGTCATATCAGATTTACACTGCAAAATGTAATGTACTGCTTGTCAGCTTTAAATACTGGAATTATCAATAAAATGTCAAATTATACTTGACTTCAAATCCAAGCAGCTATAACAATGCAATACAAATTTACCATGATTTAGTCTCTGTTTTGTTTTCCCTCTCATAATAAAAACACATGATATATTTTACAGGGAAAGCTAAACTTATTTTTTCCCTCATAGCCCAGTGATTTATTGGGGTTTACATCACGACTTAAAATGTGTTTCCCTTAGAAATCACTGGCTAAGTACTGGCACTGGTACCAAACTTTTTAATGACGGCTTTGAAGTAATGTAATTGTGGTTTTTAATGGCTCATACATCTGCTTGAAAGATCATCTGAGTTTGTTCAAAATTTTGAAAGCAATAAAATTAATTTTTTGGACAGTCAGCTAGCTAAGAGGGATAGCACTGGTGTTAATTGGAGTGTCTGACATAATATCTCTTAATGCGTTTTGTGATCCATTTTACACAGTGAAGATGCTGGCCAAGAAGTCAGTAAGTGCTGCATCAAAGGAGATTTCTACAGAGCCTTCTGTTCAACAGAGCTTCAGTGTGTTGTTTTTAATTCCCTTTCTTCCTGATATTAAAGATATGAAAGATTCAAAACTGTTTGAACAAGAGCCCTGGCAGTGCAGCGGGGATAATGCCTCCTCTGGCAATTTGAGCATCAAGCGACAGAGGTGTAGGTGCCTGGTTGAATTCCAGCTCAGGTGAATCATTTCCCCAACTGATAGTTGTTTAGTGGCGTAAGTTAGTGGGATCTCCCACTGATGAGTGCACCAAAGAACTCTCCAGCCAGATTACCGTTCCTTTCCCTTCAGGGCTTCAATTTTATTGCTTCAAAATAACTCATGTTCAATATATCAGTCATGTCTGTTCTGCCTGGTCACAGCTGTCCAGTCATATGTACTCCCTATGGGATTACAGTCCACACACCACCTGCCTGGGAGTCAATGCAACCCCCCTGCTCCCTTTTCTTCCCTAACCTGCTCTTGCAGGCCATCCATTTGAGAGTGATATACAAGCTGAGTTCTCTACCCAGACCTAGGGACATACAGCTGCTGCTATCTCCAGCAACTGAACTATTTGCTGGCTCTTATAAGGACCAGGTGATCTTCAAGCTATCACCTGATCCCTGACTTCACAACATCAGCTGGGAGGCAACTGATTAGTCACAGGAAGGGCTAGGTCCAACTCCCCTTAAAGAACCAACTGCCCTGGGACAGGTGGTCTATGTAAAACGAGTTGGTACTTGTTATGTGTGCCCGCCCCCCTTTCTACAACAAACATGATATGAAGGAACTACCTGGGCACAGCGGGGTCCAAATATCCAAGTTTAGTGAATACTTATAACATGCAAATCCTCGTTACGTGGACACGCTGCTGAAATACAGAACACGGCACATAATAAAGGGCTGGCTGGGCAAGTCTTCAATGAACGAACCCATTGAGGAGGTCAGGCTAGCGGACAGGAAGTCAGATGAAGTGATCCACTTGTCCCATCTGGCCTTAAATCCTGTGATCTGTGGACACGTCTACACTGCTAACCCCTCCTCCCCCGTGGCAACACGTCTCGGGCAGGAGCCTACGGCTTTGAAATCCAGTGAGAGGAGGGGGTCTCAGAATACGGGCTTCAGTCCAGGTGGGAACATCTGCCCTGCTTTGTTTATCCCCGGAGCAGGTGCCCCACGAGCCTGGGTCAGTTGTCTCGGGTTCTGAGACTTTGTTCTGCAGGTTTTTTTTTTTTTTTTTTGCTGTGCAGACATACCCCGCGAAGACCTGCCTCCTCTGCAGAGTCAGGCATGGTCATGCCTTTGACTTTTGGCAGCCTGAACACAAACCCCAGACATTTCCAGAAGGTTCTGCTGAAGCTGTCCCTAAAAGCAGTAGCTCTAACGGCAAGTGCGGATGGAAACAGCAATCCTGTTTATGCTAATACTGAAGCCCAGATCCTCAGAGGTAGCTAGGCGCCTAACTCACATTGATTTGAGTGGGAGCTCAGTGCCTAAATACCTTGGAGGATCTGGCCTTCAGTGACTTCAACTAAACATATGCCCCTTTGCCTTTGATATTTTGTAGTCCTGCAAGGGTGTATCCATGTAAATTAATTTATCTGTCTTATTCTTATTAACACTCTGTTCAACACTATATCAAAACCTGGAATAGCCACGTCCTCTGCGGGAGAGGGGCGGGGGGAAGGGGCGGAGCCAGGAGGGGAAGCGGAGCAGCCGTCGCTCTCCGGCCAGGGCACCACTTGGGCCCATGTGGTAGGAGAGGGGCGGGGCTGGGAGGAGAAAACTGATTGTTTCCAATGCTGGAAATTTAGGCCTAATCTGAAAAAAACTATGGAGACCACGTTCCATCTGAACAATGAACGGCTAATACCCAACTCGATGTGCAGTTCTGCAGGGAGAGCGTCAGCCACGAGGCTAACTCAAAGTATCTTGGCATTAAACTGGACTGGAGTTTGACCTTTAACACCTCGAGAACACCCATGATAAGGTCAGGTCTTGTGTTGCGCTCATTGGAAAACTGGGAGATCATGGGGATCCAGTTCCTGGACCATACGTATTGCAACAATTGCCTTGGTGCACCCTGTGGCTGAATACTGTGCACCAGTGTGCTCTCACACCAGTCACACTGAACTCCTTGATGCTCAACTCAGTCATGCCATGCACATGGTGTCAGGGATGCTCAAATCGACCCCAGTTGACTGGCTCCCGGTCCTATCATCCATCCAGCCTCCACACGTTAGAAGAGCTGCCCAGACATCTCTCTTTCTTAACCATGTCAGTGCAAACACGAGGATCCAGTTGCACGATGACCTGCAGAACCCACCAAAGAAAAGATTAAAATCCCGCAACCCTGTATGGAACTGAATCAAGACCCTGACACTCAACTTTGATACCGAGGCTCAATGGATAGCCATATGGAGCATTTTGACTGCTCAAAACAAACAGCTCATCGTTGACCCTGCTGCGGAACCACCGGGTTTTGATTTATTTTGGAAAGACCGGTGCAGATTGAATCGCAACAGGACATCTCCTGGAAGATGTGGACAAATCCTTTTTAAATGGAAACTGAGACAAACACCTGTTTGCAACTGTGGTCACCAGTCACAAACGATGGAGCACATTGTATCTGAGTGTCCTCTTCGTTTTTTTCACTGGGGGCCTGAAGGACATTCACCAGCTCACTGCTGCGGCAATTGGCTGGTTATCCATTTGTAATTGTTGCTACCTACCCAAGCCATACGAAAGAAGACGACAAGGAGCGTATGGATTTACTGCTACTGGCTTGATCTGAAGAGCAATACTTATTACTGGAAATATTTAGTGGCACTCTTTCCTAAAAAAGGCTCCTGGAAAATGTCCCAACTTATCTGTGCCTTTGCACGGAAAGTAAAATAGCAGGCAGCAATGAAGCTTCTCAAGGAAGCCAATTTCAAACTGGATGATGGTATTATACACATTGGGCACCTGTTGTAATGTCTATAGCAAACCAGTCACTAGGGGGAAGTAGGCAGTTAAACAAGGACGTTTGGCTGTTCCGGGTTTTGGTATAGTGCTGAACAGAGTGTTAATAAGCAAAGAAATTGGAGTACGTACTGTTTACAATACTAATGCAAAATTGATCACCTGACACCAAAGCAACCCTTTCTATGACAGTGGAGTGGCTTACTGTGAAAGCAGCAATTCACACCGAAAGGGAAAAGCCAGCCAGCCAAATATCATCAGTGTAGAGTTCCAGAGGGGTCGCCGTGTTAGTCTGTATACAGCAAAAACAACGAGAGTCCTGTCGCACTTTAAAGACTAACACATTTAATTTCAGCCAGCATAAGCTTTCGTGGGCTCCAACCTCCAACCCACTTCCTCTATTACTTGCATCTGAGGAAGTGGGTTGGAGCCCATGAAAACTTATGTCTGCTGAAATTAAATGTCTTAGTCTGTAAAGTGCTACAGGACTCTCGTTGTTTTTATCATTAGTGTAGCATCTGAAGATCAAGAAGAGTTTAGCCAGTCCAAAGCACTTGAATGCCTGAGCATTCCAAGTCTTCTGACTGTTCACCATAGCGGAACTTTAGCTTGGGTGCAATATTACTAACCCAAAGCGAATAAGGGAAGGGTGAGAAGAAAAACTACTGTAGCTAGATAATCCCTCATGACAGTTCAAACATCAGGATAAAACAAGAAATGGGTGAACTGGTTCTAACAAGAGAAGAACTGACCTGAACCTTTATCCAAATCTCCAAACGAAAACTTTCTTGGAGGTTGAAAATGTGAGTTAACTCCCTGCCTCCCGGTGACATATACCTCTTTGTTTTCTGGTTCTCACAGGTTTACCTGCCCACCAAAAGTAGAAGATGCCAGAAACAGGAAATGTCTAGCATACAGGGCCCTGGACTAGGAGTCAGGATGAGCTAGTTGGGAATTTTTCAAGAAATCCTTTTTCACTGAAAAAATGATGATTCATCAAAACTAAAACATTACGAACCAGGGTAAGTTTTGAGAAGCTTCCTGACTTGAAAAAAAATGAGTTTTTTTTTTTTTTTTGAATTGTGGAAATGTTTCATTTCAACATTTTCTAAATACAAATTTCTGGTTCAAAACAACTTTTTTTTTTAAAGCTAATTAGACTGAAGAAAAGATTAAATAAAGAAAAAAGGTCAAAAAATTTCAAAAATATTATCAAAAGGAAACATTGTGATTGACTCAAAACAAACAAATAAAAAAATTGTGTGGGTTTCAGGCCACAAATATTTCAAGATTCTGACATTTCATCCCAATTAAATATGAGAAAATATTTCTGGGATAGGAAACCCATTTTCCTCCCTGCTCCTTTAAGGACTCCTGGGTTATTATCCATGCTCTATCACTGACCTGCTGGATGTCACTTCACCTTTCTGTGCCTCTGTTTCCCTGATATAGACCGTGAGCTTTTGGGACAGGGATGGTTTCTTACTCTATGACTGTACAGTGCCGACCCAATGGGTTTCTGGTTCTGGCTGGGGTCTATAGACACTGTAAAAACAATGTGTAACATATTCACAAATCCTCCACATTTGATCATTTCCACGTTTCATTGCAAATTTGAAATCGTCTCCACCTTTTGCCCACTTTTCCTGAAATTGGAACGTTTTCAGCTGATGAAAGCCTATCTCTCAGCAACGTCAGTTTTCTCAAAGCGAACATGACATTCTGCAGTGTCCTGCCCAGTTATTTTGTTCTGCAACATTTCAAGGGCTGCGAAAATAGGTGGAATGAAACTGTGGAAAATGTGAAACATTTCAGGGGGGGGAATGGAAAAACAAAATCTGCAATTTGGCTCCTCCTCCACTAGAAACATTAGGAAAAAGTCAACAAGCTGTCATATTACCAGTTCTAAAATGTTTCACAAGTCATCTGATATCTCAATTGCCCTGGCCCTACTGGTTCACCTAGCACCAAATAAAGCTGCCTACTTTGTTATTTATACCACAGTAGCGGGCAAATGACTAGTAGATCGGAACTCTGTTGTGCAAAATATTATGCACCTAAGAAGAGCTTACATTCCAGAACAGGAAAGCAATGGGATGTAGTTCAGGTCACATAACAGATGAGCTAGGAACAGAACCAAAGTCTTTTGAGAGCTAAGCCCCTACCCTATCCACTGGACCACATTGTTTCAAGACAAGCCTTCTTGTGGACTGCCTGTCTCTGCTGGACATCAGAATTACTTACAACGAGGCGACATGCGCCAATGCCAATAGCCCAAGTAATCCAACACACAATCTAGATATAACAGTCTATCTGTTCGTGGTGTTAGTCAGAATCCTCTGACATCTGACCATCAGCATTAGTAGATTTCTGACAGAGAGATGGCATGACAATAATTCTGCGTGACATCTGAAGTGAGGAAAACTCCAGCATCCTTGTTTCAGAAGCAGAGAGAACACATGCTGTAGCAACCCAAAGGCATAGCCCTAAAAAGGACCAAATAACATTTGTCATGGGAGGCTCAGAGATTCTTGAGGGTTAACTCCTATGTAAGTGCCTTTTCAGGAATGCCAGCAAAGCATGGAACCCTAAACATGTTCTTGCCCCTCTAACTCACAGCTCTTGAAATTAGCCATCTCCTGGCCAAATCCCAATCAGACAACTGGAGTTTGGTTGATCAAAAATAAAATCCCCTAATAGTTTCAGCTGGGGAAGAATCTTGATTTTCTGTCTCATGCTCTGAACTGTAGCACTACTGTGTATTGTTGAAAAGCTGATCCCACGGCTACATTTCTGGTATGGATGCGGTGTTGTTAGCTAGAAGAATCAGAATCATAGAATATTAGAGTTGGAAGGGACCTCAGGAGGTCATCTAGTCCAACCCCCTGCTCAAAGCAGGACTAACCTCTGCTATATCATCCCATCCTCTGCTATATCATCCCAAGATGATATATCAAGAAACCCTTGTATAACCCACCAGAGGACAGTCTCTGTCTCCTCAAGCGTCTGACCCAGATAAGAGATTTATAAGGCTGTTACTGGTTCTAGTCCTTCAGCTCAAACAAGGTTTCAGGCTTTTAGTGTTAAAGGATCCAAGTTCAAACCATGTTGCTGACTCAAGTGAGTTCAGTCACATTTGCACTCAGAGAGGACAGGGAATGCAACTGTGACCAGCCCCTGTTGTTCTCCTGCTACCCTCTGCATCAGTGCCTGCGGTGCCCCGAAACTGTCTTTTTATGTACAGTGTGTATCATGAGGAGACTAATGAGATGCTGGCAGCTCATATCTGCTTCTGGGGAGGAGACAAACACACAGGGAAGACAGTGGAAAAAAAGAAGGTTCTTTTGCTCTGGAGGCTGGCTCTGTGTGACGTAAGTTAAACTTTTTATACTTAGCTGAGGGAAGCTTTGTTGTATTCACATTTGGGTCTTAAATGGGCAGGATACTTGGGACTTTTTTAAATAAACTAAAGCATGGCCATTATCATTTCTCTCCTGCCTACGGAATATTTTCCTCCATCTGTCCCTGCTCTGAGCAACCTGCCACACCAATGTGTAAAGTGCAAACTCTTGCTGTAATGTGGAGAAACAGAGCAAGATGACAAAAGCACAGTGACTTAGGGGCTCAGACAGTGGGTATGTCTACACTGCAATCAAAGGTGTGATTGTGGCATGTGTACATGGAGCCGAGCTAGCTTTAATTTGGCTAGTGTGCGTGCAGACAGCAGTGACGCCACAGCCGTGTGGGTTGTGCAAGCCTGCTGGGTAACTACTCAGGAGGTCAGCCCGTGCTGAAATCCTTGCCACAGTTGCTTCATTGCTATCAGTACCGTGGAGCTAAAGTCAGAGAGTCCAAGGCCAGAAAGTACCACTGGGGTCATATAGTCTGACCTCCAGGATAACACAGGCCATAGAACCGCCCCCAAGTAATTCCTAGGGCAGATTTTTGAGAAAAACATCCATCTTGATTGTAAAATGGCCAGTGATGGAGACTCCACCACAACCCTGGATAAATTGTTCTAGTGCTTATTTACTCTCTCTGTTAAAAATGTACACTAGCTCAGGTGTGTCTACACACACTGCAATCACATCTCCAGTTGTGACCTAACCAGAGACTGGGGAGTGGGTTCTATCGGCGCCATCTTCCGTCTCCCAGAGCAGCACAGTCTCTTTTCCCTGTGATCATCCAGTGAGAAAAAAAAAAAAGGAAACTCAGAGGTAAGGGGCCAGATCCTTAGCTGGTGTAAATTGCTAGGGCTGCATTGACTTGAATGGAACAATGCTGGTTTCCATCACCTCAGGATATGGCCAATAGCTCTGATTGGTTTGGGTGAGGAACTGTGTGAATCTTCTTATGGATGCTGTGCCTTCTGCTGCCTCTGGCTTGTATCTCAAGAGATGTCTCTTGACATGACATCATGTGTGACATCACAACCCAGTGAAACTGTCTGCTGGCATTAAACATTTCAGAGCACCACTAGGGAATCCCTTCTGTTTGTGAAGGCCACTGTCTGGGGAAAAGAGGCTAATGACAAAACAGAAGGTCAAGCTCTCATGGATAATAGTATGGCTTGAGAGCCTCCAGGGAAACCAGTCTGGCATATTGAGATGAGGTATTACTTAGAAAAGGTGAGCCAAGTCGGCTGGGTTCTGGTCCTATCTCTGTCTTGGACTTGCTGTGTGGTCTTGGACAAGTCACTCAGGATAAGATTTTCAAAGGTGTTCCCTAATGTTTGGGGCCCGATCTTTGATGCCCTGGGCTAACCACCCTGCAACTCCATTTCAAAACTGCCACTGTCCACAGAACCCCTCAAATGTCTTGTCTCCGACTGGCTGAAGGACGGGTTGCTTCCGAATGGGAACTTGGCAACAGCTGGAGCCAAGGGAGCTACAGTGCCTGGACGGAAGATGAATGGTCCCCGAAGAAAAAGGTGGGTCACTTTGTTTGAATTGGAGACACATATCGGAGAAACTTTGACATTTTCTTACCAGGTGGCTGGAAACAGAATGGAGGCCATGGTGGCTCTGACTCATTCTGAACCTGACCGTAATACAAATGGGGGAGCTGCTTATTCCAATGCTGCACAGGCTGCACAAATGGGCCCAGGCTGAATGCAAGGCGGGCTTGTATGTCTGCAAGGGTAGGGTTACTTCCTTCGCAGCAAATCCACTGGACAGCAAATAAAACATGAGGAAAGGACAGGATTTGCTCTCCAGCTAACCCCACTTGGCATTGTCTGATAGCGGTTACCTGTGCCGTGAGCTGTGACTGTGGTTGCGTACTAGAGCAGAGGATCTGGGATCTGTTCCCCTTCTTCACATCAAGTCGCACGCTGCTCCGCAAGCAATCCTCCTGAATGGGGGTGTATGTGGAGATGCTATTCAATGTGACTGAAAGGCATCAAATGTAATGGCCCTCTATGACAGAATAGGATTTTATGTCCCATTTTCAGACCTCCACCGGCTAGCTGGAGAGGCCTTTGCAAATAGCTAGACAGTGCCTGACACATTCCTGCCAGTAGAGAACAGTGGTTATGGCAGCAATCCCTGTGCTATGTAATTATTCTAAAAGAAAACTGTCTGAAAGACAAAGATCAGCTGGATGGAAAATACAGGATAAAGCATAATTTTAAAGGGCCTGCACCCACATAGGTACCAGATCACACGGATGATCCTTTGCGTGATTACTCTTTGAAAGCACACTGCTTTTAACCTGATCAAGTGTTTCCTAGGGGGCTCCTTGCAGTTCAGAATCACAGGAGATTAAGCACCGAAGAAGCGATATTCCTTAAAAGACAGAATGGGGAGGTGCCATTCTAGCGTGATGCCCACATAGACACACGGCAGCTAATCAAGTCCAAAGTTTCTTGGCTTTGTCTTGCTTTCAGGAATAAGAAACCTACCCTTATATCACACAGCCAGCTCCTCCTGGCCTCTTGTAAAGAAAAGTAAAGTATTGGTGTGACTCTGGGGATGAAATGATGTAATGCCATAATGAGAATCGCAATGGTAATGTCTGTGTAAGCCTCTGAAGATGCCCAGCGGGAATGAAATGTTTGCAGAAGCCTGAGCAGACTCAGGCTGAGCTGGTTGCCTGAGCAGTTAATACATTACTATGCCTCCTTTCCCTAAACACCTGATCCCTGAATGCTCAGCAGACACGGTGCATGCCCCAATCCAGCATGAGGATAGACCAGATGAACATTAGGAAGATTGATATCTAACTCTTCTGGCATGGATAATTAGGGACCTGTAACTGATGCAGGGGAGGGGACTGGGGTTGGAATGTGGGGAGGAAGAGCAGCCTGCATCTGAGTTACAGTGCTGTAGGCAGACAAGCTGTCCAACCAGATACGCAAAGGCTCTGACATGCACTTCCTGTTGGATTAGGAGGTCTTATGTCACAAGGTCTGTCACTATAATGCTGTGATGAACCATCCTGAAAGGTTTCAAAACCCTACCCAGAGCCAACATCAAATCAGAAAGGTTCATTTGAGTTCAAAGCTATTGAGTTCGAATGCAATCTCAGTTTAGCAGTTAGTTTTCTAACAGCCTAAATAACAGGAACAAAAATGAGCCTCAAAAAGAAGTCGCAAGGTGACGATTAGAAAGGCAGAAAGAACAATCTCTTAAAATTAGTTCCTCCAAGGGGTAAAGGAGAATTGAGACCAATGAGCCTGTATCTAAAAGCTTCTGGCATTCAGAGTTATTTGACAACCACACAGCAATGTTTTAAAAGGACTAATTAAGTAGGAATGCTTCCATTTTGGCTCACTAAGATGTTGCCCAGTGCTTCTCACAACAGAGTTGTTTACTAGGTGGAATGTACCAAAATGCACCAGACCTGACCCAAGAGCTCCAATCAAATCCTTCTCTGAAAGCACAGCTCCACCCTCCTTAGACTGATGCCAGTGAAGGGTGAAATTGAACCTTCAAAAGTAGATGGTTAATGCTGACGTGCTGGGTCAACTTTTCACGGGGGCAGGGGTTGGGAAATGCACGGGTGACTGTTGCATTTGCAGCAACACTTACCAGGAAAATGGCCCTTTGAATACAAAGCCCATGGAGCCCTGATCTCGCTTGCGGTCTCTAAAGGCATATCTTAGGCTGTAATAAAAGACCTGTGACAGTCACATCTGGTCTGGGACCCCGGGCTCCAGCCCAAGCCAAGGATATACCTACCCGCTGATTAGACAGTGGCATCTGGCCCATGCCAGCTGACTTGGGATTGTAAGGCTCAGACAAAGGGGCCGTTTAATTTCAGTGTAGACGTCCTAGGCCCTGGCATCCAGCCCGAGCCCAAAAGTCTACACCAGTGTTAAACAGAACCAGCCCCCTGGCTCCAAATCAGCTGGTGCGGGCCAGCCGGGGATTTTTAATGGCAGTGTAGACATAGCCAAATGTCTACACGTAGCCCCACCGCCCGAGCCCTGCGAGGCTGATTCAAAAATTAGCCAGGTTCTGAGACTCCGGTTTCTTCTTGCAGTGTAGACGTACCCTAAGTGTTGCCATGGTACATGGAGCAAGAACTCTAATGGAAAGGCACACCTGTATATGTGCAAAAACCAACATCTACTACTGAACTGCTCTTCATTCCCAGGCTAGTCTACTTTTTCCGCGCGAGAACGAACACATTAGCAATGCACGCCCCACAGCTCTCGGTCCATTAAAGTCCATTCGGCGGATGGGTTCAACGAACTTTCAAATGCAAATCACTCGGCTGCTTTATAAAGACATATCCCCCAGACCCGGGGAAAGAAGCAAGTTTCAGCCGCGTCATCCGAGCGTTACAGAATGGCTTTGGTAGGTGATGTGAACTTGGGAAGATCCAGAATACTATCTATCGATTAGGTAGTAGGATTGTGTCGTTGTGGGTGAGATGAGAGGGGAACCGTATGAATAGACTGTCCAGGAGTCTGGACAAACCAGTGTATCAGGATGAGGAAAACATAACATAAGGCAGAAACACATTATCTGGAAGAAAGGGAAATACAGCTTGTAAATGGCCTCTTTCAAGCTATAGCTGCATGGCTCTGCCAAATTTAAATGGTCAGCCTCAGAAAGTCATGCTGGAGAAAAAAGAGGACAATTCTGTCCTGGGGACAGTTAATGGGGAGCAAGAAGTCACCAAGGAATGTGCTCCGTGGGGGAACAATTTGCTTCTGTATTGTGCATGCCATTCACTGCTCTGTCAGAGAAAGCCATATGAGAAAGTCTGGGCATTTATGGAAATGTATCTGACACTGATAAATACCTACATGTCCAAGCTGATATTTCTTAGTAAAGTAATATAGCGCTGGTGACAGGTGCTGGATAGACAATCCAGTGGAATAAATTTCCATCATTACAAGGGAGGCAGTGTGGCTTAGTGGACAATAAACTGGTCTGGGAGTCAGGCGCCTAGGACTCTATTCCTGGTTCTGCTCCTTGCTGGACGAATCTATTTCCCCATCTGTAAAATAGGGGTAATGCAAGTGATTTTTTTCTGTAAAGCATTTTGAGATCCACTGCTGCAAAGAGCTCGCTATTCATATTATCTACAATAGGGACAACAGCAGTGCAAGCTTTCCTAATGCTGCCCCAGCAATATGACCTGGAGAGATGACCTCCTCAAAAGAGATGGTTCAGATTCTCTAGTCACTCAATTCTTGTTTTTGCTGGTGACTATGCGAGTTGGTGCCAATTACTATGGTGTTTGGAAACCACAGCGATAAGCCATTTATAAATGACAACAGACAAGAGAGATGGTGATTTTGGGATAGACACTGACGCTTTCCCACTAGGAACCAGCAACTCATTCTAAATAGAGCAGATTATTGAAGAGGAATTTGATCATAGGCCCTGATTCAGCAAAGCACTTAAAGACAGGATTGAGTGCTTCGTTGAACTGAGAAAATAATAATTTTGGGTCACTAACAGCCTGAGAAAAATGTGGTTCCACTTTCTTAGTGTGAAAGTCTGTGGGTAAAATTCAGCTCTCGTGTAATATTAATAATATTATACCAGAGATGAATTTGTCTCTCAGGTTCTATATTGTTTTAGACACCACTGTTGTTCTTGAACAAATGTAGATGTAAACAATGGGGGTGCATGATGTGTGGGTAAATTCTTTTGGAAAGAACACTGATCTTGCACAAACCAACCTTTTTAAATCCTCCCAACCGGATCATGACAAGCTCAAATCAGCAGATACCTTTAAGATATTTGTGCCATCCTGATGTGATGGAAATGGCCCCATGTTCTGGACTGGGATTGATTCTTCTCAGGAACATGGCTGAGGTTTCTTCAAAACGCAGTTTGCATGCTCTTACGCTAAATGCCATTTAAGCTCATCATGGAGATCAAATAAAGTTTATCCCTTAAGTATACATGCCATAAAAAACTTATTCCTGTTATAAATCTCCCCCCCCTCCCTCTCTTCAATATTCTCGGTTTTTTGAGTCGTCAGTTGAGTGAACTGAATGCTTGGTTTTCCGTTTAATTCACTGAGAAATGTGCATGCCGGTTTGCTGCTGACTGTATTCTTCATGTAAAGTTCAAATATGCAACTATCTTTACCTCGCCCATGCCTGTCCAATGTTCTACAGCTGACCCTGGGTACAGTTGTTGCTAGGCTAACGCTGAACTGGGCCCAATGTATTTGAACTAAAGATAAACCTAAAAGCCAGTTTTCTGGATTTGAATTAGATCAAGGCTGGGGTTCAGTTTCAAGGCCAAACCAAGGGTTGGATTTTGGGTTCAATGGTGCCTCAACTTCACCAATTCTTCATGTCAGAAACTGGCCCCAATAGACATTTGTAAATAGTAGAAGCTGTTCTCATGAGACTTTAGCCAACTTGGGCCTCCTGGCCAATCAGCTGAAGAAAACAGGTCCCTTCTAGTTTTGGATTCAACTTGGAAAAAACACAGGAGATGTTTGTGATCTGAGGATGAAGTGCAATTGTTTGTCCCCTTTCCTTATCCTAACTACCAACAACAACAACAACAACACACACACACACAATTCTGAGTTGGCTTCAGATTTGATGTTTCAACTCTGATCCATCTTGGCAAATCAAGAGATGTCATGCTTTCCATCAGCGTTCAAAGCCATTGCTTCGAGCTAAATAGATTCCTTTCAACTCCCCAAACGTTATTATCTCTTCCACCTTCTCTGTCTCCCTCTCATTTCTGGCCTCAGTGATACTGCATTTCTGAAAATCCACGATAAAAAACCGTAGCAAGGACCCCGCAATTCCCAACAGATATAAAGGAATATATTTTAATTCAAGACTTTAAACCAATTCCAGGCTACATCAGCCATTCTTGTGCTTTCAACTAAAATTTCTAATAAAGAAATTTTAGCTGCCAATAAAGCGTTATTCACTCGGGGGTTTATATTGAACCACCAACCATTCTTCTGAAACAAAGCCTAATGAGCAGCTTTTTAGGTGATTTTTGGAAATGGGAACAAGACAACCTGGAAAAGTGACTTTGCCCAGCAAAAATCTGCTGAGGTCTGAGTTACTGTAATTTATTTATAGCCACATCCAGTACAAAAGAATTCATTATGAATAACAGTGTAATGAAAAGAGCTACAGATGAATGACCCCTTGACTCGAGGCATCTGCTAAAGGTAAAAAAGCAAAAGGATGCATCTGTCAGTCTGAGCCTCCTATTTATTTGTCAGGTGCTATGGAATAAACTAATCTAACATTATTACCTAAAACAATAGAGAGTTCACGTTCTCATCTAGGCAGGCAGTAGGCATTTTAGTAGTTCAAGCAGCACCTAAAATATGAAGTGCTTCTGGCAAAATAAGCCATTAAGACATGTCAGCCCTGACAGTTGTACAGATGCCTGCCAGGCATTGGTGTAGAAGCAAATTTTAGCAGAGCTGCTCACAACGTTAGCTGAATGTGGGTTGCGTGGGCTAGCTAGGAACTAAAATATCGGAGGGGGGAGGAGGAAGAGATTTCTGAAACACCTAAGGTTATACATTGATGATCCTGGGGTTATAATCAGGAAAAAATAAGTGTATTCGTCTCAGTTTAATGACCCTGTCAGTTCGGTAATGTAGCACATTGGAGCTTGTAAGCTCTGAGAGGGCTTTGTAGTGGTAAAGGAACAAAAAAAGCAGAAGGGTTAACGTACACCAAAGGTGTTGGTATGGATTTATAGCCCATGTATGTAATCAGGGGCAGTTTTCTCCTCATCTCCACTGAGTTATGACGGCAACGTCGCTCAGCTGTGACGATAACGCCTCTACCCTACTGCCCATCTTTCGGCCTAGAGTTTCAAAAGGCCCTAGTGTCATTAATGGCCTCCATGTTTGAGTGCACAGCTGGAGCAGCATAAAGAGGTGTTCTTTTCATTCATATTTCCCCAGTGCACCCACACGAACATCTGACTAAGACTTTCTTGCTCTTTTGATTCGCGGTTGTTACGAATATTTATGACAATTGTCAGAAATGAATTTAATTTGTGAAATGTCACTATTCCGAAGCGTTTTGGGGGGCAGTTCTGCAGTTGGGCATCTGAGAGGATGGCTCTGCAGTTTGCACTATTTTGCTAGCTTTTTCCACTACACTTTCCCATTCCGCTGTTCTCTCCACCATCCTTGCAGCCTGATATATCTGTATAAAAACTACAAGGTGGACATCTCTGTTCTATTTAAGGCTTTGAAGCTTTTGAATGTGCTAATATCACTGAGCATCTGTGTCCGGCAAGATCCAGCCTCCTGATACTTTACTACCCACCTAAATAGAGCCGGTATTTAGTTTTCTAAGGTGTCAATAATTTGAAGAAAAACTGCAATAAGACAGCTGAAGATATATTGCCCATGTGCATCCTAATTTGGGAATTGTGTGTAAATGTTCCATTACCTTTGCCTCTATCAGACCTGAAGGCAGAAATGCATTCACTGTGTCTCTTTAAAACAAATCTTATCTCTTGCTGTCCAACTTCTTGATGTTTTTTGTTCCATCAGAATGGCTGTTGGTTATCAAGCTCTTGGCTGCGTCTCACAATGTTAATTAAATTTGAGGTGCCTCTCGTCGGGAAACCAGCAGAGAATAGTTAAATGACTGCTACATAGTGGCTGATGCAAAACACCTGTATTCATTGTGGAACACAATTAAAAATTCAATATATCTTATCTACTCTAGCCAGTGATTCTGTAGGAATAAGTAAATCACTGTTGTTCTGTTTGTCCTTGTAAATAGGTTTCCAGAAAGGTGATTTTCCCTGTCTTGGTTTCTGCTGCTTTTCTTAAACAAGGAGGGAAAAAAAAGATTTGGGGTCCAAAAGTTATAAGGTTAGAGCCTCAGCTTGTATACATCAGCATAACCTCACTTCAGTCAATGGAGGTGGTTTATTATGCCAGCTGACTATCTGGCCCACAGAAGGCTGAAGGAGCAATGAGATATTCAAATCCAAGTCAGAAAAAGGCTGTTGAGACATCCTAACCAATATGCAATCTAAGCCATACTTAGAAGAGACAAATCACAAATAAAAAAAAATTACAGTGTGCTTTTCAGTATCGTATGATAGCACATTCCCTTCAGTCCCCAGAGGAAGGCAGCTCACCACGAACAAAGACTTAATTATGACTGGAAGTATGTATCTTTTTAACTCTATAGTACCATGGCCAAATAGATTTCCAAGCCTTTACCAAAAAAGACTATCAGAGAGTCCTGTAGGGAGCCCAGCAACACTGCAGGAACTGGATGAAACATTTCCATTCCCCATATCACAGTGAATTAATCCATTCTCTTCCTCCCCATTTATCTCTCATTTGTTGTTGGCTGCCTCAAGGGAATCTTTGCCCCATTGCCTGAAACTGAGGAGGGAAGTTTCTTTAAAAGATGGTACTAGAACCTTTTTCATCAATGTGTTGATACAAGGTGATCGATAGTGTGACATGCTGTACCCCATCTACACCCTTATGGTGTGATTTGTGCCTCATTCATGTTCATCTTTACAGTGTAACTGTGTATTGTTTGATGCAAAGTATGCTATGTAAGTATGCCATGTTTCTGGAGTACTCCGAACATACTGAACATTATTGTTATGGTAGCATGTTTCCTGCAAAGTCATACGTATGTACAGATATGAAACTCTGCTGTGTCCTATCCCCAAATGTGTCTCTCACATGGCTTGAATAGATGCAGACAAACACAAAGCTGTGTTTCCACACCCAGCAGAGGCATGCAGACAGGAACAATGGACTGGCCTAAGCACCTGTGAGCACTTCGGCTCAAGTGGAAGAAACCATGCCCATTGCCAGACATGGCCGATCACCTGACCCCAGGAGTTGTTGAGGAAACTTGTTAAAAGCTGAGGCATCTTTGTCTCAGGGCTCTCCCCTAGAATCCATCTCCCGAGCGACATCAAAGACTGGCACCTAACAGGGAGAGGAGGGGCCTGGTTGCAAGATGCATTGCAACCAGCCTGTGTCATAAGCTAACATCATAGATTGAAAGAGACTGAAATATTATTCTTAGTTTAGGAGGCGAGTTCTCTTTTAGTTGATTGGGACTAACTCCTTGATTTATGTTAACCTGACTTGGATTCACTTAAAATCCTGCTGTAATCATTAAACTCATTCGTTTGTTTTATCTAAAACAGTGCGTGTGGATTGATTGTGTGTAGAGACTTCACTTGGAGTGACAGAGCTGGTGCTTATCAATGTCTTTGATAAACTGACGGACAAGTGTCAATGAGCTTGCAGGGTGCAGTGTACAGCACCGAACCCTGCAAGATGGCAGTTCCCAGGGTTGCATCTGGGACTGGGGGTGTTTGCTGTGGGTCTATCCCATGAGCGGCTAGTCAGAAGTGCTCCTTTTCTAGGTCAGGGACTGATTACTTGCAGGAGGCTGGCCGTCGGTGGGTCACACAGCAAAGCAGGGTAAGTCGGGGCCCAGGAGTGGGGAATTGGGGTGACACAGCTACACCCCAGTCCAGATTGGGGGGGAGAAGTCACAGATGGGTATAGCCATTTTAGTGCTCTTTTTTTCAGAAAATGAGCCTAATGGAGGGGAAAAACCCCAAACACAAAGTTTAGAAGGTGGTGTAAACATTCGCCTTATGATCCAGAGTTCCTAAATCCTTGATACTGCAGTCTTTTGAGTGTCCATCACAAGTAAGAATTTGAGAAACTCTGAGTGCAAATTTAAGGAGAGATTTGAAACCCCTCATTCACTTGGGGCAGCGATGTTTCATCTCAATTTCTTTTCAATGGAAAATTGGTTTTTATGACTCAATGAAAAATTCCATAAAAATATTTGCTTTTTCACTGGAAACCCGCCAAAAATGAATATTTTGGGCTAAAACCTTTTTGTTTTCAGCTGATTTCCCCCCCTCCCCCCCCCCAGTTTCTGGCAGTTTTCATTTTTTATCCAAAGTCAACATGTGTTATGGAACAAAACAAAAGAAAACAAAACAACCCCCCTCCTCAAATATTTTCCAACCAATGCTACTAAAGAGTACATAGGAATATGAGTAGTCCTAATGGAATCAACAGGCTGCTTGTTAGGGTAACAATGAACTCACGAAGGTGAGTTATGAGTTCAGGAGCTGGCCCATATTAAGCACAGGTCTCAGTATTTGTGATAGAATAGGAAAATTCCCAGAATCCACAGGCTGTTTATCCTCGTACTCACCCTCCGTAGATCTCAGAGAGCTTTATAAACACTACGTAAACATTCTCATCCTCATTTTACAGATGGCACAGCCTAAGGCACGAAGAGATTAAGTCACTTGCCCAAGGCTCCAGAACTGATCAGGATTAGAATTTAGGATTCCTGAATCATAGTTCACTGCTCAGTCAAACACCCCAGCTTCTCCACAGTTTGGAAGTTCCAGAGACGGTTTGGTGCCCACAAACGGCTCTATATCACTGGCAGGCTCAGCAGATAGTCCCTGGACTAAACGGGCTGTGAAGACAGAACTAAAAAAGCCAGTGAGAATGGGGCTCCCGTTCTCAAGTGACGACCTTTTTGGTATACAAAGATTCTGCTCAGTGAGAGAATGGTGTTTTGGAGTTGCCTAAAACTCTGAGAATTTGGTAGGTCAGATTCCTCCCTCAGAAGGGGGTAGTTTCAAAGCAAACTGGGCCTTTGGGTGGTGCCCATGAACCTGGAGGTCTCTTCCCTCCCACTTTCACGCCAGTAGAGTTAATGGGGAGCCATGCACTGAACTTTGGTTTGATGTTGGGCCTCTTGTCATTCATTGAAGCAGTAATGACAAACGTGAAGGACATTCCCTGCCAGCCCCTGATTTGCTGGAGGACCAGAGGCAAAACCCTTAACCCAGCCACCCACTAGCTGCCATTCTTGCTATTATACATCATCATAATAAAGAAAAAAAGAATTAAGTAACTAATTTTTTATAAGGGGAGGGAATCACACCAGAGAGTTTGGGGGTATTTGGACTGAAGCTTTTGGGTTGACCCACTCTCAAGAGGGGCCTGAGAGCTGAAGTCTAGATCAGGATCTGAAATTTAAGGTTCAGGTATTGGGGATTGGTTCACATCCAGCTCACTCTTAATGTCTGTGCTCGGGAGTTATACAAATTCCTTTTGCAGACTTTCCCTAGCAAGCCCATGTGGGTACACTAACCAATATTGTAAAGCAGGACTTCATTCAATGTTACATTAGGTTCATAATGATGCTCTTAATAACCAGAATGTTTTTACATTCCCGTAAATATTTCCTAGAGTGATCTGAATGGGAAATGAAGGAGAAGATAGGCTGGGGGAAAAAAAATGAATGAAAAAGAACGTGATGTGTGTCAACAAGTAGGGATGACAGAACTCTTGAATTCCCTTAAACGTCTGCTGGGTGTCACTCACATAACCCTTCGTCTCCCACTGCCATCTTTCTGCAGCAAAATTACAGTCAATGTACATTTCCGTTAACATTCCACCCAGAGTGAAGTCAAAGACGTGCTCTCTGAGTGGTTATTTCTGACTGCTGTTAAATCTCTTTCCTTTAAATATGAATAACTCCAACCACTGAAAATTTTATCAGAGGCAGGGTCTGGAGTTGGCAACACTCTCTCTGTTCATTTTTTCTATGACTAAATTCCTTCAGCTAAGATTTATATCTCAGCCATAACATTTGTTCCACACTTACCTTTGTTATAGCGGATCTCAGGCAAAGAGCACATGCCTTTAACTATTTTCCATGACACCTATAGAAGTACAAAATCCAAAAAGAAAATGTAACTGTGATTTTTCCACTGAATCCCCTTCTGAGACGGACAGACAGATAGACAGGCATCTTCCTCCTTCATCTTGGTTGAAGTCCATTGACTGCAATAAGTTACATCCGACGTGAATTTGGCCTATTGATTCAAAATGTTTCTTTGCTGTTCTTAGTGAATTTGCCATTTATTATTATTACTACCCACCTTGTAAAAAAACAAACCAACCTGAAAACGAAAAACCACAAGTTCTCTCTTTGCCCAGAAAACGTTCCGGTTTTTTGTAATGACTTTAATGCTAGCGGAGTACTGGCTTGATGTACAGCAGTGATGCTACAAGGCTTTTCCCATAGTGCCAGCCAGTCATAAATCTGAGCTCTGAATAGGAGTGAAAAGGTGTTTTGGTCTATAGTGTTGACTTTTAACAGGCTGAAGAACGAGTCTCAGGCTTGTCTAGGAGCAAGAGGCCCATGATGCTTTGCAGTTAAGCTAACTTTAAAGAGTGGAATTTTACTGAGCCGTAACCTTTGGTTCCCGTACTAACCACAAAATTTGAGCAAAATGTATAATGGTTAAAAGCTCCCGAGTAAGGGAATAAACAGTGACTAACGAGGTGTTGTGACAACTGGAAAGTTGGAAAGGAACAGAGGGGTTAGGAAATAACCTAAGACGAGAAGAAGGGGAAAGTAAATAAGGATTGCCAGACTAAACAAGAGGAGGAAAGAAAGAGATAATGGCTCTAAGCATTTGTGAAGGGGAAGGAGGTCACCTGCAGATTAGACGCAGGCTGTCAGAGACAAGTACAGGGTCTTCTGCAGCTGTGGGTAATTATATACTTTTCTGTGCAATGTGCCGTCTTTAATATAATTTACTACATCCAATCAAGCTGAGGTATCCAAGGTTGTTATTATTAAACTAACCTGGACTCAAGAGACCCCTCTGGTGAAACATATATTCTCAGTTTAAAAATATATCAAGTATTGATGATCAGTTAATCCATTCTTGGTTATTGGCAAGTAAATCACGATCAGTTATGAATGATCAATAAACATGGTCCCTTCCGTTGTTGGCCTTGCTACTGACAATCGATGATAAGGTTTCAAGTTAGCTCCCAGCTGTGGTGGGTGGTTTGTATGGGGGACATCTGCCCACCAGCCACTGCATTGGGACCCATGACTCTTTTCACTTAGGGGTCACCAAACAGCTGTCAGATAAATAAGGGGGAGCTTGTAACTCCTCCCACATGCCCAAATACGGCTGTGTAAGGTGTCCCTGACTTCCCTGCACTGGCTACCTGTATCGGGGGCATGGGATGGCTGATCTTCATTGTACACAGGTGGGCAGAGCCTTCTCTTTGTGCCCTGCTACCCCAGTATGCTGCCCAACACAGTTGAGCCAGCATGGGAGGGGGAAGCAACTTGCATCAGATACAGGGATAGTGCAGATTACTGCCAGCAGTGAAGCAAGGGATGAAACCAGGAACTACCTTGATGGTCAGAGTCAGAGCGTGGTTCCTGGGCTGTTCCGGGGACTGTGCAATGAAACCCAGCTCCTTGCTCAGCGCTGGTGGCAATGCCAGAATTGGTCCCTATGTAAATAAAGGAGTAATATTACTAAATAATCATGCTGAGTGTGAACGACCCCAGGCTGCACCCCGTTGGCTCAGGTACGCATGTGTAAATCAGGAGTAACTCCACTCATCATCATCATCATCATCATGGCAAATCCCAAAGGGATATGACCTCCTTGTCAATGGAGCGCCACCTGGATTGATCTCTGGCAAGGCGCTTAAAGTGGTCTAATTGCATGTTCAGTTGAAGGGAGTCACTTCACTGACTGCAGTGAATTCACTCCAGAGTTACACAGCTGCAACTGAAAGTAGATTCTGGCCCAATGTCCTGGATTTGTATACGAGTTTAAGATGTGTTTGTCCTCAATGTCTTCTAACTGATTGCATTAGCTCTGGCTGATGGATTAACTGTGAATAGTATAATGTTAAAAGAAAACACCTTGATAAGGCCATAAAAATCTAATACATTGTTCTTTAAGCCACATGCAACTAATCACACAAAATTTTTCTGTCTGGGGGAGCTTGCTCATCCAACAAGCTGCTATTCCCCTCTACTCTATGTATGCCAAGTTATGTCATAGGAAAAGACACAAATGATATCATCAAAAGTCATTCCATGAGTTTAGAACCATCATTCTCTCGGACACCTAAGTCCTTGATAAATGGTCACGTTCAGCTACGTATATAACCAGGTGGCATTAGTTGTATCTGCAATCAATTGTAGACACATTATTCAAGCTTGCAATTGGCAGGTTCAAACCCAATAGCTCAGCTTTTAAAACCGTGGTGCATAAGTTAGTAAACAACAACAAGAGCATAACAAAGAACTCCTGTTACAGAAAACAGCCTGTCGCTAAAGCCTGGGGAAGCTGAGCTCATTTTCAGTTTTGCTTCACAGGCCCTGATTCAGATTATGGCACACTGGGGACTTTAGGGTAGGTATTGATTGGGAAGTTTCAGAAAGCCATTAAGTTTTCTATTGCTCCTGTGAGAGACAGACCAAAGTCAATACGGGGCCCTCATTGGGCTGGCGAGAGAAAACACGGGGATTTCCCATTAGCAGCTTTTGGCTGCCTGCAGCAGTAGCTGAGAGGTTCATGAAGGTTTATAGTGAGTAAAGAATAAGTAGACATGTAAGAAAGACTTGCATGGAACTGAGCTAAAAGAATATTCTCGTACTTTGGGGCAGGGCAATGCATCGATGTGACATATCCATGGTCTCCAAAGCACTGAAGATGCATATACAGGCTCCAAGGTTCAGTATGGGTGAGTCCCAGGAAGTTTGAATGCTTTTCCAGATCCTATTGGAACTAGCCATACCTCTTAGAAATCTGGTGAGAATAGGATCTTTCATGAGATTTCTGGAATTTAATCTTTCTGGGCAGGCCACTTATACCAAGTAATCAGCTTTTAGTGCAGTATTTAGGTACTTCCTTTTCCAAACTAAGAGATTCAGAGATATATGAAGAGTAGGGAAAAGTTAAGAGGATAAATATTTGCTTCGGGTTGCATTAGAGATTTTGCAAAGGTTCAGGTCATTTGTTAGTAGAGACGGGCCTGGATCAGCACTGGAATCTGAATCTAAGTTCTTCCAAAGTTTGATGCCGAGTCGGTGAGGGAGTGTCAGATACCAAGTCTGAACACTGGAGGTTCAAGCATGGGCCTGAAATGTCTTCCTAAATGAACCAGACCCCAGACCTCTCTACACATAACTAGGAAGTTTGGAATTAGATCTGGGTCTGAACTTCCTGATTCAGACATAACCCCAGTTCATCCAACCCTATTCGCCAAACCCTACTTAACGGTGGGCTCTGAGTAACTGGAACGCCAATTCTGTAGAGTTCAAGGTCAATTTAGCGCTCCCTTACCTGGATTCTAATGAGGGTGATCACATTTCATTCCACTAGTGTTTTTGGTGAGGCAGTGTACAAAAGCAAGCTAGTTTAGTGGAAAAGTAGTTATACATCCCAGCCAATAGAAAAAAGGTGCAAGAGAAGGAAGTGACGGGGCATGAAGGAGATTTAACGGACACATTAAGGGCAAAGTCTCAAGAAGATGCCTTGTGCTGGACAGGAGAGGTGCTGGAGTCTAATGGATTGAGCAATGTCCTGGGACTCCGGAGACATGGGCTATTCCAATGGCCTGCTATATAAACTTAAGTGTCACTTCATCTTCCTCCCACCCGCTGCCGTGTCTATTTAAATTGTAAGTTCTTTGGGCAGGGTCTGTTTCTTACCATGCATTTGTACATCACCTAGCACAGTGAGGCTATGATCTCAGCTGGGGCCTCTCGGTACAAATTAATAATAATGTCAGGTGAGGTTAAGCATCACATCAAACCTAAGCCTACTTTGCTAGTTTGTCCCTGACTTCTCATTATTTAATATTTTGTACTGCTTGCTGCCCTACCCGTGTTAAATTAATACTTTAAAATTATATTCAGAGATGCTTCGGTGAATTCTAGAGGAAAAAATGCAAATAAATGTAAATTTCTGTTATTATCAGCTTCATCAAAGCAAACAAGAAGCAGCCGGGCCATTATCAGACTTTGATAAGAGTGCATGTTGAATGATTTCCCTAAGGAACTGGGTAAAACTCATCTCATTCCATTTCTTTTTGTATAATAACATCAATTGTTTCATACAGAAATACCTGCACACACTGTTGGTCTGACCTCTTTATATTTTTTTCATAAAGAAAAAGAAATACAAGATCTGTTCTTTTTCATTTCTGTATTATAATTTCAAAATTATATTTCAAAATGTGGGAAAGAGATTTGAATGAAGGTATCGAGGCAGAAGCAGAGGAAACACAGCAGCACCAGCACAGTAGTTCATTCACAGAATAATGGTTCTGGAAAGAGAATGTATTTTAGTGCCACAGATAAAGAAGAGGCTGAAAAGGAAGAGAAAGAAGCAAAGGAGAGGTCCTAAAATATGAATTCCTTTCTTGAGAGTCAATAAAATGATGCAATTTGCTATGAAGAAACAACTTTCAATACCCATAATATGCCAGACATGTTTGGCAACTAATCAAAGGTTTGTGTTCTTTCCTTTCAAAGCAATCAGCACAATATTTTTTTAAATATATAATGCCCATACACGTTTATAACTCTATTCTGCTGCTGAAAAACTTGCATTGAATAATATCGCACTAGGCCACCTGTTAGAAAAAGTAGCATTTGTGGAAATAGCACATCTCTTGGCTACCCGTAAACAAGGTCCTGTGTGCATTTCACAACTGAATTAGGGAGCTGTGGGGCTTAGTGAGATGTCTGGAAATTGTCCTTCTAGAGGGCTTGATCCTTCCATGCATTCATGTTGAGTTGTACCTCATTCTACAAGGAGACCCACGGATTTCAATAAGACTAGTTGCAGAGCAAGGTGCCACATAGTGTACAGATGACACAATGGGGCCCCATGTTACGGAGTTATCATTAGACTTTTTTATAACCACTTGCAGAATGGTGGTCTGTTTGATCAATGGCGGGGTGGTGATTGATCCCCCTTTGACCACCACCACCATTTAAATCATTTCCTGAAGCACCTAATTGGCAGGATACAGAGATTCCCAAAATCCCTTCTGGGAGGAGGAGAAAAATGTAAATGCAGGAGCAGATAAGTTAAATGGTGTGATGGACGGACAAGTCCCTGATTAGCATCCCCAGATATTACAAACCGGTGATTGGTTTGCAGATAGGCCATGTACTGAACTCCTGACTTTCTCATAATCCTGTCTATTTTGTATGTGTGTGTTTATAAAAGAAAGAACTAGGTACAGCATTGAAGACCCAGATGTGAAGCTACAGCCAATGTCACTTAATGCTCTGGATAGATATTACCTCTCTATTTCTAAACTCCATCACCTTGGTAACTAACCAGTGCCTAGCATGGAAAGAACAAGAAGCAGGTCATTTACTGCAAGTAGGAAACTAATATTTACTATTTTTATACTTTATTTCACTGAAAATAATGAGTTATACTCCCATCTTCCTTCTGCTCCAATGGTGAGTTACTCAGGAGTTACTTTGTTCTTCTGTGGTTTTGATGACTTTTCGGAAGTAATTACAATGGGAATCTGTAGGATCATAAAGTTGGAAGGCATTTCCGAAAGTGTTTCTCTTCCCAGAAGATGAATTGAAGTGTTGGTGAAAAGTACCAGGTTCACAGACTTGGAGAACAAAACCATCTATTGAATCACAGAATGGACATGGCACACGTAGGGGAAGGGCAGCTCTCCAATACTGCTCCCTGGGGATCCGATCCAAAGCCTTTTGAAGTTCGTGGGATTTCTTGCATCGATTTCAGCAGGCTTTGTTCATTTATCTTAGCTTTGATCTAGAGGGATTACAGATAAAATCCTTGGCCCTTCAGTTGGACATGGGGAACCAAAGTGACATCAAGTTATTTAATAGTCCAATGGCAACAACTTTCAATCACTACTATCCCAGGCTACTTTCAGACATTGGACCTATGAAGTGGGAGGTGGGTCAAAGGTGAATGAGTGGGAGTTTGAGCCAATGCCCTTCCTCATCCCCTTTGTAATGTTTATTTGTTTTCACCAGAGCCCATATTGCTACAAATCAGCTGAGACTGCGTTCGTAAAGATCAAGGGTCAGCAGTGAAGAGCTATGATGGTTCTGCCAGCACACCTCTGCTGCTGTGCAAGATCATCTGCTGAGGTTAAAGATGCATTACAACCAGCAGCTTCCTCATGGCCTGTCATGGGAAAGAGCGTGGCCCAGCAATTCCAACAAGGGAATGAGAGTAGGGACCATATGCTATTTGTAAGGAAAGATTTGCCAGTTATTTGAAAACTTTCACAAAAATATTTTATCAAGAAGTTTGGACTTCAAAAAATTTCAATATCAACATTTTTCAGCTATGTGGGTTTGCCATGTTTCGCCCTGCCTTTCTTTCTCTGTTTTCATCCATTTCTGCCTTTGCTCCTTTTTTTCCATTCTGCCAGTTCGAAAGGAGAAGGGAAAAATGAGGGGGGAAAGCGATACCTTAAACAACTAAAACATTAAACATTTTCATTTTGTTGAAAAAACATGTTTTTAATATATGAAAAATTTAATTTAAAAAATATCGTTTTTATGAAAAGTTCTAACCAATTCTATTCATAATAGAAGCTGGCAGCAGGGGAATCTTGAGTGAAAGGAGATCAGTACTAACACATATCCGCATATAAAGAATACGAGAAAATTCCAAAAGCCCCATAGATAAGGTTACATCTTGATTTCCATAAATATATGATTTAAGTCTTATTTTCTTTCACTGGCATATGCACAACTTCTATCTTCTTGGGGCTAGGTTAAGGAATGAAACCTTGGAAGGTTAGGAAAGGATATTCTTGTAATAAACATCCTCCTTCAGGTCTTTCACAATGAGCTCTGTTGCGTTTCAGACAATATCCTCCCTCACTGGGAAGACAAAAGTGGTGAAATGTATAGGAGAAATCTATCTCTGGTACTTAAATAGGCCCCAGGATTATAGCATCTGAATGCCTCACAATCATTAAAATACTTATCTTCACAACATCCCTACAGAGGAGGATCCGAGTCATAAAGCCACAATTTCAATGGAAGTTAGGAACCTAAATACCTTCGTGGATCTAAACTAGTGAAATGAGGTGATTTACCCAGTGTCACACAGGAAGTGTGTGGCAGAATAGGGAACAGAACCCCAGTTTCCCAAATCTCAAGCTAGGACTGTAGCATGCTGCCAGGTTTACTCAGAGCTGTGAGACATTGTGTCAACACTCTGCCTCAGGAAGTCTGAGTTTTGCTGCTGATTAGACTGTGTGTCTGCTCTCTGCAGAGCACTCTGTCTTCCTCTGTGTCAGCAAACTCCTCAGGGTTCTCCTGGCCCACACCTTGCCTAGCTGGTAACAATCAGTGAACTCCAGCCCCTGCACTCCTTAGAGACGTCCCTCTGCAATGCATAGCCCTTTCCACTGTGCATCCACAAAAGATATAAAGTTCTCTGCTCTGTTAAAGAGACAATAAATCACAGCTTATTAATCTTACTGGGGTAAATTCACCCTTCCCCTCACCCCACCCAGCATGGAATTGGGTTATAGTAAAATTAAAACAAGTTCATTAACACAAGAGCATGGATTAAGTAAAGGATAAAGGTGGAGATGGTTACAAGCAAACCAGAGTGAAAACATGCATCTAAAAGTCTAAAACTTAATTAGGCAAGGTACAATCTTGGTTTAAGATGGTCTCTCTCACCCACCGCCTCCTTTTCAGCCTTTATTGGCCAGGACCCACCCCTGAGATCAGATTGGTGGGTTTCTTTGTCTCCTAAGGGGAGGATAAAGATGCAATCTCTCTCTATTCCTTATATCCCCAAAGGGATGTTTTTGCCTTACAAACCAGAAAGGCCTCCTGGGGATTCAGTTGCAGGAGACATGTTAATTCTCCGTCTCTCATGTTCAGACTCAGAATAACCTGCCTGGTTTCGCTCGATGGCTTTGTTCACTGCTAAGATGTAAATAAAGGGAAACCCACTTTTTTTTTTTGTTTAGGACAGACCTATTTATCACCTTTACCTAGGCTAAGCTGCCTGGTCTTAAACATGTTTTAGTAACATCTTACAGAGAAAATTCATAACTTAGCATTTAAGATTAACACATGCATTCTACAATGATATTAATATCCAGTCTGTTATTAGCTTTCATACGATACCTCAAAAGTCATCACTGCAGGAGCATGTAGACTGTGAACATGGGGTGCCTGGGGTCACAAGTATCCTAATCATTGCACCATCCTTCCTCTCTGGATTAACCCTTGAATAAGAGAACTGGAGACTTCCTGACAGTCTCGTGAGCTGGACTTCCACAGATATTGTGGAATGCAGACTTCCACGTAGGAACATTTCTCCCCAACCCCTCCTTACAGTGAGAACCGAAATGCACATTTGGGACTCCCAGCCATCTTGCAAGATAGCACAGGCCACATAAATAACTACAATCGAGGGGAACCAGCCCTGTTCTGTCATGTGGGAATCAGCTGTTGTGGCATTGCTAATAAAGGTGGAATTCCGTCACTGTGTCTCATTTAAGATCTGAGTGTACGGCTAAAAAGCTGATTAAGGGTATGTCTATACTGACGGCGGCAAAGTCGCCGCCGTCAGATCGACCTATCTGGATCGATTGAGTGGTCAGTGAAGACCCGCTCAATTGATACAGAAGTCAACGCTGGTAAACCACCCCCTCAAGTGATGTAGCATTGCGTCGATGGGAACGTGATTTCTGTTGGCGCAGTGCAGTGAAGATGCTGTGCAGAAAGGAAGCATGGCAGTCACCGGGAGTTACGCAAGCTACTCTGTGTAGCTTTCGTAACTCCTGTTGACTGTCACCGAATGGCCAGGTAAGTGCAGACCAGGCTAAGTCTCCTACCTATGCAATAAGCCACATACTTGCCCAGCTTCTTGAATTACCCGCAGCCTGGGATAAGGATGGCAGTAGGACAAGACCTAGTAGATCTTTATAAACGTCTCCAAACTTAGGGAAATAATTGGTCTATGAGATGGGGGACAAATGGCAGCTCCGTCATGGACAGACAATCGGGAGTTTCAGTTATTAAAATAAACACACACAGCTAAGACAATGTATGTGTCTGAAGCTTGCCTGTTCCCTGTACTGCGAGGAACAAATTGCCTGAGATATTCATGGCGGCCTCCCTGGAGTAGAGCCTTGATGATTATTTATAAGTAGTTTCCACAAACTGCTTTAACTAATAACATTTTAATTTAATGCATTTTGCAGTTTCACATTTATTGTGCAGAAATAGAAGTTTTATAACTGAGACAAATGTGTGCTGAATCCATCTGGCTGAGATTTAGACTGTAGGGAACTTGATGCTATCCTCCGGAGGCTGTGCACAATGAGCACAAATATAAAATAAATACAAATAAATTAAAGTCTTTGATAGGCTTCTGGAGTACCCCAGCTGAACTGATAAAGCAGCCCCCTTCCTCTCCACTTAAAGTATCCTCTAGACTGATTAGAAACAAATTGAGTTTCCTATTTCTATTCTCCTAGTCTAGCCCCCGTCAAAGCAATGTCTCGTGGACTGAAAAGAGGAGACTCAGCTTTACTTGCACTCCACACCACATCTGCTGGAAGTAACTCTTTACTGGGGAGCCAAGATTTCCCCAGCAGTTGTGGTTGGATCCAGAATTGGAAGTGTCTCATTTTCTGCTTTGGACATAGCTGAAATCTCCCAAGAATTGCTGATTACGCGAGATTTGCACCATTCAAAATGGCAGAAGCTTCGAGAGGTTTTTCTCTCCCTCCATGAGGCCAGTTTGACCGTTTGTAGCAGCAGCAAACCCAAACTTTAACCCTTAACGTGGTCTGAAACCCAAGTGTGGCAGGTTAGGTGAGCTGCATTTATGTACAGATTCAATGTGCCTGCTTCTTGGATTCCCCCCTCTGAAATCAGTCACAGCTTTAACCCTGTAAGTTTACGAGGCCTTCTCCAGCATGGGATTGGATTTTCAAAAAAGCTCCCCTGGTTCTCACAGCTGTTGGGTGCTGAGCACTTTGGAAAATTTGGCCCTAAATGAATTGGATTAAAAAGTATGGCCTTTTTTCACCCAAGGATTGAATCCATCAAAGCCAATGCCTTTTTTCTCCCTCCCCAGAGGGAGTTCAATTTCTAATGCCAGAGGTGAGCCCAAATACCTAGAGAGACAAGGAGAGTGAGGTAATATTGTTTATTGGACCAACTTCTGTTGGTGGGTGACACAGAAGTTGGACAGAAGTTGGTCCAATAAAAGATATTACCTCACCCCCCTTGTCTGTCTAATATCCTGGGTCTGACATGGCTACAACAATCCTGCACAACCCAAATACCTGTTTTATAATGTGCTGAAGAAAATGCAAAAACTGTCCCCGCCCTGACCATTCCTACAGTTGGGTCACACAACAGGGTGGCCTTTGATCTGAAAGGAAGTGTTAACCTTTTCCTTGCTGATCCCTTGACAGAGTTTATATACGCCATTTCACCTAAGCTAAACTGAAACCAGACCAAAGTACTCACACACTCACACACCACTTTTTCATCTCAGAACTTTTACAGATGGTTTCTTGTGCCACATTATTTCTTCAAAAGTCTCCAAATAAGCCATTGACCCCCAGGGCAGATCACCCCCTGGGAGGGAAGGAAGTGTTACATCTCTTGTTCCCTTGGAGGTATCATTGCTGGGTTATATGTTACATCCAGGGGTGGTAGGTGTGAGCTCTTTGCTGAAGGGATGTTTCAATGATTTCCTCACCATGCCCTTTCCCAGCTAGTAAATGCCTACGTTGTAGTCTGTGATGATCCTTTCCTATTACTTGGGAAGTAACAGCTGTTTTCTGCAATCTCTCATCCCTCAGGCGCTATTGCCTTGAGGATCTCCTGTCTGGGTTTGTCCTGGTGGAAGCTGGGTTGACCCCAGGCTGGGTCTGGTGCTTAGCAATAAACTATAAAATGAACAGGATAGTTCACAGAAAGCTCATTTAGTTTTGTGCAGCACAGCAGGATGTCACAACAAGGTCCATCAATCTATGATCATTTCTAGAGCAGAAAGATGTTTGAAGCCCAATGCTAGCCTATATACAAATGTGTCTCTTTTTACAGCCAGGAGCATCCAGGAGGAATGAAGACATGCCACACAGCAGCTGTCTAATGGAAAAGGGATAGAAATGTGCTGGAAGCTTTAACAGTCCAATTAGTTGCGTGGTCATTGCAAGGCAACTCTTGGAGGCAAATGAAAAGGTCATTGCAAATTCCAGGCAAGCATGTGTGTCTTTTGTCATCACCGCTGACAGCTATTTAAATCTCACTGCCTGGCAGACATCGACAACAGATGCCAGACAACTGACAAACAACAATACATTTGTATCACAATCCCACCCCACAACCCCACTATAGATCAATAAAACAATTGTTCAGATTACAAAATGGGCTTTTCGTGGTACTACAGGATAGGCATTGGGAGTTCAGCTTCTACAGATCAGCTAGAAAGAAGATTAGGTGGAAGGGTGATGGAGGAAGGATATAGAGCTTGTTCGGAAAGAAACCAGCCTTTAAAAAAATACCTATTTTTTTAATTCATAGGAAACAACTTAGAGGGAAAAGGAAGGATGGACTTGTGGTTATGGCAATAGCGCAGGACTCAGGAGATACAGGTTAAATTGCTCACTCTGTTAGGGAAGGCATTGGCAGCGCAGCAACATGCCCAGGCCACTGCCAGTCACTGGAATACCAATTATCATACTTATTGCCAAAAGCAGCTAAACTGCGAGGCCTTTGTAGCAGCCTTAGCATAACTAGGCAGGCCAGAACGGGTGGGTGGTGACTGTGAGAAATCAGCATAACCTTCCAGACCATGGATAACTATTGTTTGGGGGTGCGCTAAACTTTTGCATATCTGCGTGTGCTTGAGATCTAATAAAATAGTAAGTTTGGATGAAAGCACTTTGGGTCAGTGCCAATCTTTAATCGGACGGACGGGCCGTGTCCCTATTGGTTTATTTCCTGATACCACCTTGCAAGGAGTAAAGTTGCCAAGAGCTTTGGGTTAAAAGAACCCTGGGTAACAGCTCTGCCTCTGTGACCCTGGCAAGCCTCTCTGTGCCTCAGTTCCCTGTCTGTAAAATGGGAAGAGTAGCACTTCCTGTCTCTCACCATTTGATTGTCACATTTTGTTCAGCTGTAAAATCTTCAAGGCACTGACTTTCTTACTGTGTACAAAGGGGCTCCAATCTTGGCTGAGGCTTATAAGTGCTATGATGAGATAGACAACTAATAATGGTAACTTCACCTCCTCTCCGAAATACCCCAGCTGTGAAGCTGATCCAAATTGTTTCTAATTAATTTGGTTAATTTACCTTTTGCAGCATTAACATAATTGAATAGAAATTAAAAGATAATTACCGACCAGTCACTGGATCTGGCCAGATCTCCTAGGGCTTTATAACCCCCTTTACTGGGTGGATGATGAACCCTGACAGCATTGTTTTGTAGCATGACAACCACTTTGGCTACAGAGATCTCCTACAGCTGGAATCTTAAAACCACTTCCATTGGACAGTTTAAAGCTTAAGTGACAAGGTCTGGAATCTTTCTTATTTCATCTGAGCTGCAACACCCATTCTCAGAAGAATTATACATTTGGAAGATGCTGAAGCAAGAACCATGGTAATCCAATGCCCTCCGGGAAAGGGTGCCCGGGATGTATCCCCACTCTCCAAGAGACCCAATCAGGTTATAGCAAGCCATCTGTGTATCTCCCGGTGCCATAAATCAGAGTGGAGAGAGATGACAAACACATTTCTGTAAACAAGGGTATATATAATAAAACCAGATTTTCAATGAGGATGCAACCTGGGCCCCATTTATGGGCCGGTATTTTTTCACCCACAGTTCATGTTAGTACTATGGATATGTCTATGCAGCAACTAAACACCTACAGCTGGCCTGTAACTTGGGTTCATGGGACTCAGGCTGCAGGGCTGTTTTGTTGTTCTATAGACGTCTGGGCTAGGGCTGGAGCCTGGGCTCTAGGAGCCTGTGAAGTGGGAGGGTCTCAGAGCTTGGCAGTATTATTACACAGCAATGAAACAGCCTTCTGAGCCTGAGTCAGCTGGTGCAGGCCAGCTGCAGCTTTGTCTTTGCTGTCTAGACATACCTCAGTGTCTAGGGGCTAATTAGTCAGCTGGTGTAAACTGGTGTGGCTCCTATTTAGATTTATACTTGTTGTCAGTTGTTGGCTGTGTGCGTGTGTGTGCTCCCTGTGTATATGTTGTCCCAGCTCTGCATAGATAACCGAGACACCACCCCACGATCAAATGATTCGACACGACCACAGATCCATTTAGCAATGAAGGCACCTGGCCAGGTTTATTGCCAAACGAGCACAGCAGAAAGTGCCTTATACGTGCTACAAGTACACTTAATATTGTGTGCCCCTGACAATGATACTGGCTCAGTAAACGGCGGGACTTTCCTTTCCCCACTGGGCCAGACAAAGATGTTTCCTCTAAGACCCTCTTTTATACATTGATACAAACAAGTTGCATATTGCCCCTCTGACGTGTGTAGTGGCCATCTCCTGATGTGGCAGGGTACCACCCCTTTGACGAGGTAAGAAACCACCAATTACCTTGTTCGGTTCGGTCAAAACATCTCCATTCATCACATTCACAAGACATTTCTATTCATTACTGTGTCATTTGAGGAGGTCAGTGAGCCCTCGTTATCTCTGGGGTGTTGGGATGTCCTGAAACCTTTCTGGAATGTGCTTGTGCCCAGCACTTCTCTGGAATGTGTGCTTGTAATACCAGCTCTGTACTTGCCAGTTACTGTGAGTCTGCCAGCATTCACAGCATGACTCCTGCTAACTTTGCTTTATAACAGACTTGACCATTACTTTAGCTCAGGCCTCCTGTCTGGCCTGTTATGCTAGGCCTCAGGTCTCATACCTGGCCTGTTATGCTAGGCTTTATGTTTCAGGCTCTTACTTTCTACTACAACACTTGCTGAGGATCAGGTCCTAGCTATCGTATATCTGCATGTTGTAGAAGTGTGGACTCACTGCTGGGGAACCCCCTTGTGGCTGGGCAAAGCATAGCAGAATCTCCTCTTCTAGCACCCCTGGCAACAGCCGCTGTGGCCCTGTATGGTCTGCCCCTTCTCACAACTCAGCCCTCCAGCCAGTCCCCCTCTTTCAGGGTAACAAAGTCCTACAAACAATTGCCCAGTGAGCTTATGCCAGTTCTTTGGCCCCAACTCTGGGATCACGTGTTCTTGAGCCCTTTCCTCGATGGCTCTGGGCCCAGTTGTCCTTGCACCCTTTCCTCCTTGCTGCCTCTCTGGACTTCTTTCTGCTTTAACCTGCCTCTGGGCCCTTTTCCAGGCTCTGCAGAGTTCTTCCAGCTTCTCATGCTGAAGTATGCAACCCAGGGCTTTCTTCCTGATGGTCCAGCTTCTTCCCTCTTTGTCAGGGCTCACCACAGGAACTTGCTTCACCCCTCTAGCTTCTCAGTGTCTCCTTCTCAGGAGAGGATCCCAACGTTTCCTTTCCCCTCCTGCCCTGAACTCCTTCCTCTATTAGACAGGCCCCATGTCCTTCCCTGCAGCAAGGACTCACTTTTAATTGGGCCTGGCCCACTCTGCAGGTGCAACTGGGTGCAGTAATTGCTTTCTGGGTCTAGTTAATCCTTTGCACTGCCAGTGTAGGGTATTATTATTATTACACTCCATCCCAGTGTCCATAAAAATGAAGGCTGTTGCTGAAAATCTGGATTGCTCTAGTTAGATGGCCCATTTATAGAGGGAAGGAAGAAAGATCTTGTAATTAAAGCACAGGCTTAAGAATTAGGAAACTTGAGTTCCATATCTGCTCCTGATTTCCTGTGTAACCTTGGTCAAGTCACTTATGCCCTGATTTTTAAAGATATTCAGGCTCTAAATGGCCCTCCAACATACAGCTCTGCCCCACTACCCGCAACATCACAAATGCCGCCGCCAGAGGAACCATGAAAAGGTGGCAGAGATAAAGCTGTGGAACAGGGGAATTAACTGGATGTTTGACTTTGCATAGAGAATTGCACAGTGTAGGCCCACTCATTGCTACTCAAAGTTTTGGATTATCAACCCTCATACTTCAGGGCACAAGTGATAACCACAGAAGTCAGGAAGGAAGGATGTCCCTCAGGTACAACATGGGACAATTGGTCAAGTGAATTACTAAGTAGGGGGGGCTGGGTGTGTATGGGTGTGGAGAGTTACATTCCACTGACCTGGAGGCAGCAGGGATGCAGAATGATGCCTGGCAGAGCCTGCATTCCTAGATAAATTCATATCATCCTGCACACTAATAACCTTCCAGTGTTGAAATCACACATGCGTAATGTGGCAAGTGCTTTTCCATGCTAAAGCAGATCAACCTCTGAATCATCTCTTAAAGAGCCAAATAAGGGTATTCCTTTACAGAGTCCCGCATCACTCCAGCATGTAGACATGTAAAGCAGAAACAAAAAAGATTTCTAGTTGCTGAAAACACTTACACGAATCACCTGTATTTGTCAAACTCAGAGACACACAAAACAAATGTTCCTTTGATTGTCTGGGTTTTTTCCCCTTCTCCTGCTCCTACACCTCCGAGAAATGCAGACAATTCATGCAATTCATGTACGTTTATGGCCCTTTTTTGTATCTGCTTTGCATGATTAAATGCTGGAGCTGTACAGGACTGGGCAAACTGTTGCTCTTACATTCTTCTGAGTGAACGTTAGGAGTGGAAATATATCTGACATGTTCTATCCTCTTTGATTGATGAAGAGGAAGGAAGCCCTCCTGGGCCAAATTCATCCCTCAGGGGACTCTGTTGTCTTTCTCTGCATCTCTGTGTTAGTGCAATATTTGATGCTCAGGGCTACATTGGGTGCTGCACCAAATTATACAAGCTGAGAATTTACTGTGTCATATGTACACCCTAGAGATAGGTGCAGAGAAAATTCATAGCAGTTCGTAATGTTTAGTAAATGATACGTGTGTACGTGTGGGCATTTGCTATTCTCTCTGTTGCAATTTTTGCATGCTTAAAAGACTTCAGGTCCCAATAGAATTGCAGAGCCTACAGCAGCTGTTCTTCCCAAGTTATACAGACTCGGCAGATGAACCATTTGAAGTTTCTTTGCACCAAGAAGAAGCTGGTCTTTACAGGAAATGCAGCATTTGAGAAATAAGCCTTCCTCCAGCCCTGATCAGAGCCCAGCTATTAAAAACTTAGGTTTGATCTTTCACTATGTCTATGTTCACTAATATGTTTTCTCTCCCAGTCTTTACAGGCCACAGTGCATCTGAATGCTTTTCGAATTGCTATCTATCGAGGCCCAGAACCTCAGACTTTTTTAAATGCCTAACTCCCATTAAAATCAATGGGAATTAGGCACAAATAGCTTTGGGGATCTGGGACCCAGTATCTCTGAATGGTATTCGGCCTTTTGTTCCTTATATACATAGAATCATAGATTAGGTTGGAAGGGACCTCAGGAGGTCATCGAGTCCACCCTCCTGCTCAAAGCAGGACCTACCCCAACTAAAACATCCCAGCCAGGGCTTTGTCAAGCCGGGCCTTAAAAACCTCTAAGGATGGAGATTCCACCACCTCCCTAGGTAACCCACTCCAATGTTTCACACCCTCCTAGTGAAAAAGATTTTCCTAATATTCAACCTACACCTCCCCTACTGCCGCTTGAGACCATTGCTCCTTGTTCTGTCATCTGCCATCACTGAGAACAGCCTAGCCCCATCCTCCCTGGAGCCCCCTTTCAGGTAGTTGAAGGCTGCTATCAAATCCCCCCCCCCCCCATTCTTCTCGTCTTCAAACTAAACAAAGCTAATTCCCTCAGCCGCTCCTCGTAAGTCATGTGCCCCAGCTCCCTGATCATTTTCATTACCCTCCTTTGAACTGTCTCCAATTTGTCCACATCCTTTCTGTAGTGGGCGGCCCAAAGCTGTACACAACACGGCCTCACCAGTACCAAATAAAGGGGAATAATACATACCCACCTATCTAGATATCTATCTAAACATATACACATGCCAAGAATGATCAACTGAGAAGGAGCCATGCATGCTGTGCCTTATAGGCCATTGTGAAAAGGAAGGTTCCTTAGCTTTTGGAACACAGGATACCAAATCAGATCAATGGTCCCTGTCGTCCAGTATCCTGTCTCAGATAATGGCCAATACCAGCTGCTTCCTTAGTGGACAATTATTGAATAATCTGCTACAGTAATCAGTTAGTTTGGTTTATGCCCAGATGCATGAGCATGTGTATCCTTTCTAAATAAAATATGGCAGTACATTTCCTGCATGGTTTTTTGCCCAATGGGACAAATCTGGAAAATTTACCACCCCCACCCTTAGGAAACTGAGCTTTTCCAAACCAGGGGAGATTTCTTCTTGACTGAACTTGTCATTGCTTCCAGGATGTGCTTCTCCACCGAACTGTTCATGTGAGTTTGGAAATGACGATCTAATTCATAAAGAATTGGGGGCTTCAAAGCTCAGAGACCAGTACTAAAAATCTGGTACCTTGGATTCAGTAAATATTGTTCTAGCAGGAGCCGCTGGGTGTCGTCGTTTCAATCTTATTTTTCATGGTGTGCGAGCACTGTTCGGTCTTTGAAGAAATGTTGGTAGGAGTTTTTGTGATGCTGATACTTTTTTGGTGGCGCTGTTACAAGTAGCAAGGGAGTTTGCTTTCTGCCTTGATTTGTAACAAGAGTCCGTTCCTGAGGCACAATTGCTCCCTGGGAACTGGACATTTATGATAACCTCTAGTCAAGAACTGGCATATTTAGTGTAAAAGCAAAAAGTTGCATGAAGACTATACCCAGACTCTGCATCACTAATATTTCTTCTCCCACAGCAACTTGCCAACTTGCAAGACCCCAGCATCTGCTACTGCTCGACAGAGGGGCAGAAAAATATTTTATCCAAGGCACTCATAGTTTTTCACAAACGTTAAGACTCAGAATTGCTCCGTGAGGTAGGCATTACTGCAGCCACTTTCTGTGGCAACTGAGGTATGAGAATATTACATGCCTTACTCAGGCTCACTGAGGAAGACTTGGTCTAAACTAAAATGTGAGGTCGACTCAGCTGCATTGCTCAGGGGTGTGAAAAATCCACACCCCTGAGTGACATAGTTAAGCTGACCTAACCCTTGGTGTAGACAGCGCTAGGTCAGTGGAGAATTCTCCCATCAGCCTAACTACTGGCTCTTGGGGAGGTGGATTTCCTACACCAATGGGAGAACCCTTCCTGAGCGTTTGAAGGGTAGACAAGCCCTGAATTAATATCACAGCCCGAATTAGAACCCAGGAGTCCTAGCCACTTGTTTTTTCCCCAAAGACCATGGTTCCATCCAAATCTTCTGATCAGCCAGGCTAGTTTATTTCTAGTAACGTTTCTACAACTCTGGGAAAAGGCCAAAAATAGTACATTTGAGAATGTTTGCTCTCTAACTAACCTTTCTTGGAGATAATTTGATATTCTATTAAGTGAACAATAATGTCTCCAAGATCCTGTATTTATTAATTGCATCTTCTAATTTTTCCTCATGTTAAAAACACATATAACCTGAATCTCGGTGACAAAGAACTCAGGGCTGTTTTTCATTAGCTTTTTCTTAAAAACAACCCTCATCAAGAAATTATCAGTCATTTGTATTTGAGATAATACAGTCATTTGAATTTGTGTTTGCTAATCTCCAACATGCAAAAAGGAGAAAAGATAACAGGAAACAAGTTCTCCCTTAATCGGTTGAGAAGATTGCATTGCTTAAGAACAGTGCAATTATATACTTTTATGGGAGCCTGTTATGTCTGAGTGTTTCCTACAAAATACGTCCTATAGTGCTTGCAGTGGGTGTAATGATGGTGCATTTATACCAAGTAACATACAGTAAGATATAATCATATTTAACACTTACAGTTCACAGGATTAGGGCTCATATACCCAGGATTCAAGGAATAGAGTCTGAGCCCTTTGCTGTGGCAGGCAGGAAAGTTAAGCTCAATATGTAGTTCCAGGTTCTGACCTCACTTAGACCAGAGTAATTTGATGGATCAAGAGTGGAATCTGGCCCACTGCGGACTGAACGTGTTTCCACTGAAGTCAATTGCAAAAAACTCTCATTGCCATGAATGTCAGAGGACCAGGTTCAAAGCGCAGGCACAAGCTCCTACGGCAAACGTGACAATGGGCACGATCAATACGGTGCTCAATCAAGGAAAAAGAGAAGTTTTCCCAAATCAATCATTCGGTTCAATGCAACCTTCATGATTCAGAAAGTGATTTGGTTCTGGTGGCCATTATTAGTGCTGCCAAGAGAGAAGGCATAGTTGGCAAAAGCAACAGTGAGAGATAAACTTGATGGCTCGTTGCTGTTGCAGAAAGGGTGCCAACTTTAACCTTCAGCTAAATAAATCCACAGGTTTGTTACACCCTAATTTCTAATAATGGACTGGATTTTTAGAGGATGGCCTCCCATTTTGTGGGTTCAGACCCAGTCACTTAGATCTGTGGTTCTCAACTTCTTTCATACCAGGACCAACCTGGGACCTCTTTCTCATCTCGTCCAAACCTAGCTAGGACTCTCCTTGCATGTGGCAGTATGGGTAGGGCAGAATGCTCACTATAGCACCTGAACCTGACTGAAAACCCCTGACTTAGATAGCTATGTACCTTACTTGTACCCACATGCAGGTACTGAGCAATTTACATTGTCCTATCAGTATCTGACAGTAAACTATAGACACACACACTTAAATGCTGATGCAATTTTGGTGGATGCAAATTGCCTCTGGGTAAAACCTTGCTTCCTATATGTATGTCTCTGTCTATCTGCATTTATGGAGCACTTACCTCACTATCCTTTAAGTGCATCTTTTCCCCTCCTGTGCTTTCCCTGATCAATGAATGTCAAAATATACTCATAATCCTGTAAAAATGATCCCCAGACACACAGTATAATGCATCATCACCTTCTCTGTTTATGGGACTGGGGCTTTATTCTCATAACTACCCAGTTCTTTCCTGTACGCTCACATATAAAACCCCAAATCATTCTTCAGCTAAAACAAATGAAAAGCCTGCTCTGCATGCTGTCAGCAGCAGTGCAGACACAAAGCTAATGGAGTGATGATATATTTTAATAACCATTCAATGCATACATTTGACATGAATTATATATTTATTGTGCTATAGCATAAAGATGTTGTGGCAGCCGGGGGAAGTGTCGATAGCACATTTCTGTCTCTGGGATCCTGCTCTGCAGTGATATAGATCACAATCAGCTGCTTGTTACGTATGAGCCAAATCCTGCAGTCCTTGCAGGGTAATGATCTAAGCAAGTATAACAGAGTCCCTGGTTATAAGGCCAGATGGGACCATTATGCTTATCCAGTCTGACCTCCTGTATAAATATGGCCATAGGAAGGATTGGGTAGGCAAAAGGGGCAGGGGAGTGGCACTGGATGTCAAAAATGGAACTACCTGTTTATGAGTCACAGATAACTCAGAAGAAAATGATCTGGGATGCTTATGGATCAATGTCTTAATAGATAAAGCACAAGACAGGGCATTAGTTGGTGTCTCTGTTACAGATCACCAAATCACAGAACAGGGTGGCCACTCCTTATGCACCTATCTATAACGTGTAGAACCTGCTCCCTCCTCCCCCCAAAAAAAACCCACTGTATAATGAGGGGGGACTTCAATATGAGTGACATATTCTAGAGGTGTCATGCTGCCAGTACTAAAACATCCTTGAATTTTCTAAATATTATAGATGACAATTTCCCAACTCAAAAAGAATTGCAGCCAAGATGGGGGAATTTGTTATTAGAGCTTAGCTTAACAGACAAAGAGGAACTGATCACAGAACTACAAATTAATGGTGGCTTAGGTACAAGTGATCATGACTTGATCCCATTCATAATGTGAAGGCAGAATAAAGTCCAGACCACTAATAGATGCACTTGGTGCTTTAATAGGGACAATTTCACAAAGCTAAAAACAATTATGAACCAAATCAGCTGGGAGGAAGAATTTAATAAGAACTGTATGAATGATAATTGGAAATAATTTAAGAACACCTTACTAGATGCTTAAAAACCCACAACTGAGGAAGAAGACTGATTAAAAAAACTGATTCAGTTTAGAGGAGAAATGAAGGCAGCTATAAAAATAGCAACAACAAATGGAAGAAAGGGTAACTTGATAGAAAGGAATATAACAACAGAAGTTAGGAATTGTAGAAAATTGATAAGGGAAGCCAAGGGATAGAAGAAGAAATTCATGACCAGCAGAGCTAAGGATAATAAGAAAGAGTTCTTGAACTACATCAGGATCAAAAAGAATCCTCAGATTGGATCCCAGTACTAGATAGAAACAGTAGAATTATCAAAAATATGACAGAAAAAGCAGAAGTGTTAAATAAATATTTCTGTTCTGTATTTAGGCAAAAAAAACCCCAACAGATGAGTCTCATGTGGTGATGCTAACCCTCTTTCCATACTACTAGTATCTCTGGAGGATGTTAAACAGAAACGACAAATGTTAGATATTTTTAAATTAGCAGGTCCAGATAACTTGCATGCAAGAGTTTTAAAAGGGGTGGCTGAGGAGCTTGTTGGACCGCTAATGTTGATTTTCAATAATTCTTGGAATACTGGGTAAATTCCAGAGGATGGGAAGAAAGCTAATGTTATGCCAATTTTTATAAAGGGTAAATGGGATGACACTGGATATTATAAGTCAGTCAACCTGACATTGTTCCCTGGCAAGATAATGGAGCAGCTGATATGGGACTCAATTAATAAAGAATTAAAGGAGGTAATGTAATTAATGCAAATCAACATGTTTTATGGAAAATAGGTCTGTAGCCGGGAGGGGTGGTCCCCCTCTGAGGAGGACCCAGAGAGGGAGCCAGACCCACCCTGGCTGACAGAAGCCTGCCCCAGAGAAACACCTGACCGGAAGCCAGGGGGCGGGACTAGGCCTTTAAAGGCCCCAGGGGCCCCACCTGACCGGAAGCAGGGGGGCGGAGCCCGGTCTTTAAGAGTCAGGCCGGCAAGCTCAGCTGGAGGGAGGCGGCCGAAGGGGAAGGATGCGTCTCCTCCGGAGCTCCTAGCCAAGGCCGGGCCGGGGAGCCGGGCTGAGAGGGAGTGGCTGGCCTTAAACCCAGCCTAGGGATTGGCGGAGGCCTCCCCCAGGTACCCTGCAGCCTGGGAGTTGGAGGGACCACCAGAGACCCCCCACGGCCTGGGAGCCGGAAGAAAGCCCGTCGGGGCTCCCTGAGGACTACGAGCCTGAGGAGAAACCCCCGGAAACACCCGGGGCCTGGGAGCCGGAGGCGGATCCGCCAGAGCAGTGCCGAGCCTGGGACCCCGAGGACCTACCGGCCCTGCCCGAGGCCTGGGGACCGCAGGACCTGGAGGAGCTACCCTTCGAGGATGAACCCATGGAGCTCCCGGAGCTGCCGCCCATGGACAAGGAGGGCCTAGCCAGTCTACTGAACCCCAGCGACCCAGAGGAGGCAGGTACCGGGGGTTTCGGGGAGGAAGAAGCCCAGGGATCACCACACGTTAGTGGCTGAGTCAGGGGCAACCTGGGCGGCGTGTTGCAGCTGGAGCCCCGCCGACCCAGTGGCAAACGCTGTTGCCACTGCCAGGGCCCTGGGCTGGGACGCAGTGGAGACGGGCGGGCCTGCATCCCTCTCCCCCCTTCCTTATCCCCCGTGAGGAAGCCTTCCCCGCCGTGCCGTTCCCGAGAGCGGCGTGCTCACCTGCCAGCCCTGCTCGAGGGCCAGGCTATAGACTGCTTGCCTGGCCAGCCCTGCCTGGGGGCCTGGCTATAGACTGCTTGCCTGGCCAGCCCTGCCTGGGGGCCTGGCCTTAAGACTGCTTGCCTGGCCAGCCCTGCCTGGGGGCCTGGCCTTAAGACTGCTTGCCTGGCCAGCCCTGCCTGGGGGCCTGGCCTTAAGACTGCTTGCCTTGCCAGCCCTGCCTGAGGGTCTGGCCGTAGACTGCTTGTCCTGCAAAGAGGCAATAGACTGCTCCCGGTGGGAGGTAGCCGGGAGGGGTGGTCCCCATCTGAGGAGGGCCCAGAGAGGGGAAAACCCGGACGGTGCTCCCCGGTTCCAGGGGCACGTCCACAAGGTCCTGTCAAACTAACTTGTTATCTTTTCTGATGAGATTACAGGTTTGGCTGATAAAAATAATCGTGTTGACATAATATCATTAGATTTCTATAAGGTATTTGACTTGGTGCCATATGACATTTTTATTAAAAGACTAAACTAATATAAAATTAACATGGCATACATGAAATGGACTAAAAACTCACTAACTGATGGGTCTCAAAATGTAACGGTAAATGGGGAAATTGTCACTGTGCAAGTGTGTTTCCAGTGGGATACAAGAAAGAGTTATTTAACTTTTTTTTTTTTTTTTAAATAAATGATCTGCAAGAAAACATAAAATCATCTCCAATTAAGTTTGCAGATGACAAAAATTGGGGGAGTGGACAGATCAGGCTGATCTGGATTGCTTGGTAAACTGGGCACAAAGAAACAATATGCATTTAGTATGGCTAAATGTACACTTATATATCTAGGAACAGAATGTAGGCCATTCTAACAGGTCAGGGGACTCTATCCTGGGAAGCAGTGAGTCTAAAAAAGATTTGGAGGTTGTGGTGGATCATCAGCTGGACATGAGCTCCCATTGTGACTTTTTGGCCAGAAGAGCTAATGCAATCCTGGGATGCATCAACGGGAATTTCGAGTATGAATTGAGAGGTTATATTGCCTCTACATTTAACATTAAAGCAACCACTGCCAGAATACTGTGCCGAGTTCTGGTGCTCACAATTAAAGTAGGATGTTGATAAACTGGAAAGGGTTCAGAAAGGAGCCATGAGAATGATTAAAGGATTAGAAAATGTGCCTTATATTGATAGACACAAGGAACTCAATCTGTTTAGCGTAAGACAGAGAAGGTTAGGGGGAGACTTGATTACAGTCTATAAGTATCTATACAGAGAACAAATATTTAGTTACAGGTTCTTCAATCTATCAGAGAAAGGTATAAATCTGGAAGCTGAAGCTCAACAAATCCAGACTGGAAATAAGGTGTAAATTTTTAACATTGAGAGTAGACTTGTAGCTGTATAGACTTTAAGGCCAGAAGGGACGATGGTGATCATCTAGTCTGAGCTTCTGCACATTGCAGGTCACAGAACCTCATCCTCCCATTCCTGCAACAGACCCACGACTCCTGGCTGAGTAATTAACCATTAGAACAAATTTACCAAGGGTGACGGTGGATTCTCCATCACCGACAATGTTAAAATCAGGACGGGATGGTTTTCTAAAAGATCTGCTCTAGGAATTCTGGGGAAATTCTACAGCCTGTGTTATACAGGAGATCAGACTCAATTATCACAGCAGTCCCTTCTGGGCTTCAAATCTATGCACTCCATGAATTAACTCCTGTTTGAGTTAGAGTATATCCATATCGTTTAGAAAAAACATCCAATCTTGATTTAAAAATTGACCGTGAAGAAGAATTCATCACAACCCTTGGTAAATTGTTCCAATAACGAATTACCCTCATTGCTGAAAATTTACACTCTATTTCCAGTCTGAATTTGCCTTCAAATTCCAGCCATTGGATGTTATTATAACTTTGTCATCTAGACCAAGAGCCAATTATCCAATTTTTGTTCCCCATGGGGACACTTATAGTCTGTGATCAAGTCACCCTTTAACCTTCTCTTTGTTAAACTGAATAGACTGAGCTCTTTGAGTCTGTCGCTGTAAGGCATGTTTTCCAATCCTTCACTCATTCTTGTGGCTCGTCTCTGAACTATCTCCAATTTATCAACATCCTTCTTGAACTGTGGATGCCAGAACTAGACACAGTATTCCAGCAGCAGTCACACCAGGGCCAGATACACAGGTAGTAGAATCTCTCTCCTCCTCCTTGAGATTCCCCTGTTTAGATGTGCAAGGATCATATTAGCAATTTTGGCCACAGTGTTGCCCTGAGAGCTCATTGTCAGCTGAATATCTACCTTACCTTCCAAGTCTTTTTTCAGAGTCACTGCTTCCCAGCATAGATAGGAATGGGCCACCTCATAGCTGCTTGAATTAGGACTGAAGGCCAGATTTTCTGAAGTGTTTAAGCACCTAAGGGTGCTGATAGGGGCCCAGTGGGATTTTCAAAGGCATCTAAGCACGTTACGCCCCTAACTCCTGTTAACTTCAGTGGGGCTAGGATGTCACTTAAAATCCGCATGGTGCATCTGGTGGTGTCCAGTTGCTTCCATCCCTTTTTTGGTTTGCATGGACCATTCAGACACCTGCCCTTTTGCAGAAAGTTCTGTGTAGTTTTTTGATGATGTTTTGCTCCACCGCCTTTTACGTACTAGTGCAGTCACGTTATTTACAGTGTTATCAAGCTTTACTATCCCTTCTCCAAATGAAGGGGGAGGTCTCTCCTCTGAGGAACTTCCTTTCGTCAGGCCCTATTAATTTTTTCTTTCTCCCACTTTTCTCATCCTTTACACTTCCTCCCTGTGCTTCCCCCCCCCCAGTCTCCATGTTAATGGACTAATTAGCTTCCCAGCCCCAATCTGATCTGGTAATCAGGAACTCCTCTCCTCAATCAGATCCTCTGTGATGGCATAACTGGTTAAACAGTGACCAGGGTTCAGCTGCTGCCACCCTGCACTCTGTCACAGGGCAATTTTGGAGCCAGCTTTTGGAGGCAGGATTGTGTAGAGTACGTCAAAGGGAAAGGGGAATTTTATCCCTGGTGCTATTCTTCAAAGGTCTTTGCCAAGCTCTTTTCCTCCCTGTGTGTCTTGGAAGTGCTTGAGTTAAAGTAGTTTCCTTCTTGGTTTTGTTGTTGTGTGCATAAGCATCCTCAGCACACTTATTAGAGATTGATTTTTCTTTTGTTTTCTTTTAATGACAAATTGCACAAACTTAATTGATAGCACTTTTTTTTTTCTTTTTTTTTTAAAGGGCAGGTCACATTTTAACAATATCAACCAGATGGGAAAATGCCATAGCCCAAAATTGAAATTCTGCCATAGATACCAGTATTATTATTATTTTATTTATAAATAGAGATGCTTTGTATTGATAATAATGGGCAACATGGCATGGAAATATAGAATGTACATTGCACATTGTAGTATATATTCGTATGGTTTATATATAAACATGATCCACCTTAATGACAAATTTCCATTTCTGATTGTTTTGGTGCTAACATGTAAATTTCTGGCTTTTAAAAATGTCTACCAGTTTGTACTGATTTACACTGAATACTTGTAATAATACTTCTTTTCTTCAGGACAAGGAGGATTTTTAAAGAGACGACATTGTTTTGTAAGAACTATTCAATAAATAATTAAATCATGAATCCAACTTAGTCTTAAAAGAATTGTCTTCAGTGATTTTTAAAAAATGATTACCAGGTAATAATTAGAGAAATGTGCTTCCCCTTTTTCTGTCCACTATGAAAAGTACCTTACTGACTTTCAAAAGTCAAGTCATTTTTATTGAAGGAACTTATTCTTTGAAAAACAGACTTAGGATCCTAAGCCACTTAGACACTCTTGAAAGTTTTACCTGGTGTCTCTGATTCTGAGACAGAAGGAGCAGTAGGATGACTGTTTGGCATTTCTTTTATACATGAAATCTATGGGAGTTAGGTGCCTAAATACTTTTGAGGATCTGGGCTTGTATGCTAAACATTGTGAACTGGCACTTTATTTTTTCCACAGACATTTTAAAATAATGGTATACATATAATTATTATTATTTGTTCAAAGCTACAGATCTGCACAACTCTTTCCAGGACCTGAGGAATTCATAACATAGACCTGGCTTGGTGCAGTAATGGCTGAAAGAAAACATATATAAATTATTTTCCATTGATGCAACACTTGTCATCCAGGAGGATCACCAAGTGTCTACTGTAACCAAGACTCACTTTAATCACCATTGTAATGCATTTTATTTTTGGAGTAGAATGCAAAAGCTGTACAACAGTTCACAGAAACACAACACACAATAGTTTGGGACGGGAAGCCATGAAACATTTCATACCTTTGAAACTGCGGAGGGAATTTAAGACCTGGCTAAAGCTCATTGGAGTCTTTCATTGACTTTAATGAGCTTTAGATCTGGTCCTCAAACAGGTAGAATCTAATTACTGCGGGTGGAATTTGTCTGAGATGCCAGCCATCTGAGAACATAGGTAGAACATTCATAGTCAAGTGCTACTATTCTCTCATTATTATTTTGTGTTTCACTGTCTGTTTCTTGCATCTCTCTATTGTGCCTTGATTTAGGCCTGGTCTACACTAGAAAATTAGGTTAGCATAAGGACATCACTCAGGGGTGTCAAAAATCCACACACGCTGAGTTGAGTAGTTAAAGTCTCAGTGTAGACACTGCTAGGTCAACAGAAGAACTGGTCTACTGCCTCTCGGGGAGATGGATTACCTACGTCAGTGGGAGAACCCCTCCCTTAGCATAAGTAGTGTCTACACTGAAGTGCTACAATGGCTCAGCTGCAGGGGCACAGTCGTGCTGCTGTAGCATTTCAGGTATGGACAAGTCATTACACTTGGATTGCAAACTCTCTGGGACAGGGACAGTTTCTTTGATCTATGTTTTACTGTGCCTGGAACAATGGAGCTCTGACCCAAGACTGGGGCTCCTAGGTACCACTGCAGTACAAATACATAATAAGTGTATTAGGCGTATGTGGGTGAGTTACATTTATCTAGACCTGAGTCATGTGCCTTTGATTGAATGTCCATAGTTACCAGGGGGCCTTGATCCAAGAGAGACATTTGTCAGCAGTGAAAATGCAGTTTTACCAGATTATGAACCAGGAGACTGTGTGTGCTAATTATGCCAAAAGTTAAACTGTGTAGGTTTGCAGTGGCTGAAACCAGGGGATGAGTGCAAATGAGACCAGGACGCTTACTGCATAACAGGAGGGCTGCAACTAGTACATACAGCATAACTACGTTGTCAGCAAAAACTGAAAGTGAAATCCCGGGAAGATTTATTTTTAAGCTCCGTGACTGTAAAAAAACTCCTGTGCAGTGGCCTTATACTCAGAAATCAGCTTTTAGCTGGTCTGTCCAACATTACAGGTGACAGGGAAAATAAAAACCTGCTTTCGAAAGGTTTTGTGTGCTTCTGGCAGAGGTTATAGATGTGATGTCTTTGAACATCCCTCTTCATGAGGGCTCTGTCACTTGGAATGGGCAAAGAATAGAGGGAATCGTCAGCGAGATGTGGCTTCTTCAAATCATTATACTGCTTGTCGGATATCCTTTTGAAAGCAAAACAATAGGTTTATATTTAAATCCAAGTCTCTCTCTCTTGCCTTCTCTCATACACACACACGAGCTTTGCAAAAAATCCTGAGCCTTTACCAAGTCCAGGAAGAACAATATACTTGCCTGTCCGTCAAAAAATGTTACTTATCCCAGGTGTATAGATTTATCATGAGGCTAAAGTATATGATGTGTTCCATATGGAGAGAGGAAAGTAGTGGTGGTTGAATGTTGGTAGGCATAGGTGGCCAGTCGAGATATGATCAGAAACAACTTGATGCCAAAGTGAATCTTTCTCAAGGTAAGGAAGGGTTTGATTAGCTTTTTAAATGTTTATGCATTTCTGATATTAACCCATAGGGCTGAAATTTCAAAAGAAAAGTTGCACCTCAGATTTCTGAAGCAGGAGGGGCTAGGGGTTAGGGCACCAACCTAGGACCCAGGAGAGACAGATATAATTTTCTGCTCTGCTATAGACTTCCTGTGTGACTTCTAGCAAGTCACTTAGCCCCTCAGTTCCTCATCTGTATTATGGGCATGATAATACTGCCCTACCTCACAGGAGATTTCGTGAGGCTAAACATATCAAAGGATTGTGAGGTGTTCAGATTTTAAGGCAATGAGGCATATAAGTTTGATAGATAGACATAACCTGGGAACACTGAAATCTCACGAGAAAACCCTTTTCCTGAAGAGATCTGCAGCCCAAAGCAATCATCCTGATTCCTTGTCTAAAATGACCCAAACATCTCAAGAGTCGCCCACTGTTTGTCACTACAGATCTGAGCCAGAGGGACCAGTGAGGTAGGTGTGAAAGGCCCCGTTTCCTAATGCCAGCCTTGTGGTGTCTGGTGTGGGGAATATTTGAATGAACTATCTCCTGGGAAAAGTTATAGCTGAGTCACTAACTATGAAGTTTTCATTTGCCTAAATAAAAAAGAGAGGTAGAAACTATCAGCTGGAGACAAATGCTTGCAGTGTAAATTCAGCAGGGGAGATGGTCACGGCCATCAGTACAGTCATTTGCTGATAGAGAGAACCACAGTCAACAGACCTTGCTATGTAGTCTTATTCCTGGGCAGAGTGAAAGTCTGTGATATGGGAATATTGTATATCTATAGATAAAATGCTCGTTAGCTTTCAAGGAAGCAGCCTGTAGGGGGAGGAGCTGGAGGTGGGAATTGATTATCATCCACGGGTAAATTCAGTGCTAGAGACACTTTGGGCAAAAGTGAGGGGCCTTCAGTATCCACAGCTCTTTTTGATGTCAGGGAGGGGCTTCTGAGTTTTTCTGGTTTTGCCAGAGTATCATGAGTGTGTGAGGGGGAGGGGGTCATGGAGTTAGGTAAGTAGAAGACCTCAGGGAGCAGGGAGGTGGTGACTGATATTTAGTAGTGGATCTGGATAGGAAACTGTTTTCCTGTCTCATGACAATCTGAGATTTAAAAAAAAAAAATGCCCTGTTCCACTTTGGGACAAACTCAAGATCTTTTGAATTTTGTTGAGTTGTTTTTGTTTTCTGCAAGCAATCGACTCACTCCAGAATCCAGAAAAGGGACTTGAACCAGGGTCTCTTACATCCTGCATGAGAACCTTAACCACTGGGTGACTGGCTAACCTGAGGCAGAATGTGTACCCTCACTCTTGATTGCTCTCCTCACGCCAGCCCACGAATATTTCCTCAACACTGATATGTGCCTGCCAAAAGTTTTGGTTTTGAGAAATTATCTTATTCAGAGGAAAAAAATGTTTTGTCAGAAAATTCCCAACCAGCTCTAGTGGGTGGATGGAAGGGCAGGTCTTCAGAGGCGTCCGTGCTCATGTTGGAGGAACTGAGCTTTCATCATGTCTGTTATTCCTTCTGTTAGCTTTCACCAACCTGCTCCTGTTCTCTGTCCTTTCTTCCCTCAGGTGGGTACTGTCCCTATGTGATATAAACCTAGAGGCAGCAATGAGCTCCTAGGGAGAGATCATCCCTTTGCCTGCTCCTTTTGGGAAGAGGCATGTGGTATTGTCTGGGGGATATGAAGGTTCCTAGGGTCCTCCAGGACGTGGCTATAAGGAGATGGGTCCTTTTTTTTTTTTTTTTTTTACTGACTGCTGCGAAAACTGCAAGAGAACAAGTGTCCACAACCAACTGACCTACCATGGTAACAATGGTCTCAACTCAAGGGGGAAGGCTCCAGCAGGTCACAACCCAGACCTATCGGTGAGAATGAATCCACCATCTTGGCCTAGATACATTAAAGCAACAAACATCTTCAGCTCAGTGTGATGTCACTGGGGAGCCAGGGGTGCTCAGCACCAGGAAGAACTGAGTCCGCAAGCAAGGACATTCTGCGAGTTGCCATGACCAGGAAAAGCATAGGGTTTCCCAGGAAAGTCCAGACAAGGTCTCCTGGAGACGACGTATCAAACTGGAGAGGGAAATGGCAGGGGGTCACAACAGAAGTACACGAGTTAGAATATGGCCCGGACACCTGCAATCGCACATCTTCTCTGACAAAAAGAATCAAGAGATATTTCATGACCAAAATGATTAATGCAGTGGTTCTCAAGCCTTTTTTTTCTGGGACCCCTTTGAAAATATTTCAGGCTGTGGTGACCCCCCAAAAAGAGTGACCCCCCCATGTCACTGCTGCTGGGGGTGGCACTGCCTTCAGAGCACCCAGCCGGCAGTCACTGCTCTCCAGGAACCCAGCTCTGAAGGGTTCTGACTGTCAGCCATGCATGGAGCTGACAGCTGCAGTCATGATATGCCGGGGGGCTGACAGCTTGCAATCCTCCCCCCATAATAGCCTAGTGACCCCTTGAGGGGTCCTGAGCCCCAGTTTGAGAACCCCTTGGTTAGTGTGTCTCATAGAGGCAGATGTAACCTTCAAATCGCAACACCTAAAGCAGGGGCCAGGGCCTGGAGCCGCGACTGCGGGGTGAAAGCAGAGCAGGCTCACTCTCCAACCTACCCCAGGATCTTTCCTCCACACCTGGCTGGAAGAAGTGCATGCTTGACTGTTTTTGTCTCCTTAGTTTCTGGATTTCTGTGAGTAAATCCATGCTAAAGCCATCCTCATCAGCTCGATCCCAGCAATCTCAGCCCAGGGCAGTCTGGCTTCAGACGGCTTGCGTCTGAATAACTCGGTGGCTTTTGTTGTATTGCACAATTTTTTTTTTTAAGCGACAGTTTTGGGCAAAGCATTTTCAAAAGGTTTCTGCAGTAACAAGAAATGAGGCATACAAGAAACAAAACACCAGTTTTTATTGAAGAGAACATTAATCTAAAGATTAAGCTTCCCGATGCTTTGAAATAAAGTGCACAAGAGAAAAAAAAGAGGAAGCATTTGGCCCTCTTTCATTGCAGCTTAATATCCAGAGCATTTATTCACTCTGAGCTGTTGCTTTCCCTATAGGCAGCCAGTTCCCTTGTGTGCCAGCATCAAACTCATAATTAAGAACCAATTGCTTCATGTGCTATATATGAGCGAATGAATGACCAGTGAGCTGCTGCACTGTCTATCTTCTGTTTCTCACAGCGCCCAAAGCTTTTGAAAAAAGAGAGACATCCTCCCCCCAGTTCCCATTGTTAATATTATTATTTACTGGTTTATATAAATAGCTCTTAAAGTGCTAAGCAGCGTAAGAACAACTAACACGACAACCAAAAATGGACAGGCGATAGTATGGCTTTTAAGTAATTACAATAAAGGACCACGGGTAAAGTTCTTTCAGACCACAGAAAGTCTGAAGCCAACAGCTGACGGAAGTTTGTGGGACAAGTTTTACGTGAGAACGGGAGTGGATTGGTAACGGGATATGGAACCTTTTCATTCTAAGGGCCAAATCCTGTTCTCACTTTGCCTGTATAAATCAGGAGTGACTGCTGAATCCAACTCAGGGCTAAGCCTCTGAGACAAAATTGAGCTATCAGTGGCTGCAGATCTTGAGCAAATGCAGTGGTGCCTGTAGGTCTGTGTGTGTGTGTGTGTGTGTGTGTAAATACTGGAGCTTGGTGCAAATTTTCTGCTTAAATGGGATTTTCTAGAGAAGCTGCAGTTTCCATTAAGTGACATTTTCCCTGAGAAAAACAGAACAAAAATATTTCAATTTGGGATTAGGATGATCCGAATCAAAACATTTTGGTTTGTTGAACCAAAATAAAACATCAGAGCAGCTTGACATTTGTGTGTGTTTGCCTGAGCTACTGTGGTGCCTCTTGGGAACTGTAGTTCAGATGCCTCCTGCCCCCCCTTCTCTGTGGTGTGGGCCCTTTGGCTGGACTACACTTCTCATGAAGCACCACAGTCTGTCCTATGGTTGAATCTCCATGGTACTTTATGGGCAAAGGAGTCCAGTTAGGGAGGCCACTCCATGGAAGACAATGGGGGGTATGAAGCATCTGAGTTACAACTCCTATTAAAGTGGGAGTGGAAGAAGAAAGTTGAAATGAACAGGGTTGTAATACCGGTCTCATTGATGGAGCAAAGAGGAAGTGAAGGGACCCACTAGGGAATGAGATGAGAGATACTGTGAGAGGTTTTTAAGAATAGGTTAGACCAGTGTTTCTCAATTGGTGTTCCGCGGAACACTGTTAGGGTTCCGAGAGCAGCTGTTCTCCGCGCCGCAGAAAAAGGGAAGATACACTGGATACCCTCCGCCAGAAAATCCGGGGCAAGTGTAATTTAAGTGTAATTTAATTGAGAAATGCTGACCTTTGCTTATTTCAACATTTGAAGACTGTTAAGAGTTTGGGGGGTTCCGCAATTATTTATGGAGTTCAAAAGGGTTCCGTGGCCAAATTTAATTGAGAAACACTGGGTTAGACAAACACCTGTCAAGGATGGTCTAAGAAGGAATAATCCCGCATCAGTGCAGAAGGAAGGACTAGGTGACCTCTTAAGGTCCCTTCCAAGCCTGCATTGCCATGATTTCTAGGATACAAACTCAAGGCATAAGTGTGCAGGGATTTGAAGGAAAGAAGGAGGAATTGGATGTTTCGGATAGCCCAGGAAAATTTACCCCAATGAAGGCACAAATGCACGACTGAAACAAATGGGGTGAAAACCAACATTCCTACTGAAACTAACTCCAGTGGGTTCAATCCAGTGGGTTCAATTCACCAGAGTGTTGGATGCAGTGCAAAAAAAGCAAGATGGGATATTTTCCAGGTGAGGCTTTGAGAGTGTTATGGAACATAAAACAAAGATTATTACACCAAGACCAAACTGGGATGGGTGATAACCTCTCTCTTCTGCCTCACCCCCACCATTCTTTTTTTGGCTAATAAACTGAGTGATTAATTAGCATCAGTGTTTGCAGCTGCCGAAGAGACTTCACTACATGCAGAAAGCCTTCATGCCTGTGCTTAATAACCTCACACATTATTGTTTTTGGACTGTTATTAAGACTCACCCCAGACACAGGTCAATGTGTGGGCTGGATGTATTGCACACACAATCTGCTTTTACATTATAGGAGAAATTGGAATGAAAAATGCAGCAGAATAGAAGTGTGATTTTTACAGCCCCCCTCCATCCCCCAGGTAATAAGTCATGCTTGAAAGTTGGGATTATCTCAAAGCAGAACCGACCTGCTCTCTTTTGATGGCAGAATGAGGGTTTGTTTTTAAAGGTCTGGTGTCCTTTACAATTATTTCCCTGCAGTTCCCCTACCCACCCACTGCTATCAAAAAGGAAAAATAAAATTATTAAAGGTCCATGCTCAAAGGGCAAAAACATTGCTTTCAGATGCGGATGTTTTCTTAAATATAGTGTAGGGGTGGAACTGGCTTAATTATTTTAATACATGCAGTGCTCAGGTTCTCCCTTGTTATTTAGAGTTACTGGTGCAAGCAAAATGTATCGAACAGCTAAAATAAAGGGAGTGATCTCCTTTGATAGTGTTGCTTTTACTACCAGGCACAACGAACGGTTTCTGGATATCTGCCAAGGAGAAATGAAGCTGGCACCTGCTGAATTCAATGGGAATGTTAAATTAAAGAGTTTGACAGCAGCAGGATGGGGTCCCATTGTGGTATTCTTACTTGTTGTATGGCAGCATCTAAAGCCCCCCCGCCATTGAGATCTGGGATCCATTATGCTAGGTGCTGTATAAACACGGAGGATATGTTTAGATTAGAACTGGAAGGAGTAGTTTCCAACTCAAGCAGACATACCTTACGTTAGCTCTGATTGAACCAGTGTGCCAAAAATAGCAGCGTAGACCCAGCAGTGCAAGGAGAGGGAAGCCACCCCGAGTACAATCCCACCCTAGACCCTAGGGTATGTATTGAGAGCAGCTGCCACTGCTCCCCTTGTTGTATCTACACTGCTATTTTTAGTATGCTTGCTGGCTCAGAGCCAGTGTGAGTGTGTCTACTGAAGCTGGAATTTACACCTTCAGTTCAGCGTGTAGCCATGCCCTTAGAGAGACAAGACCCTGTTGTGAGCACACAATGGATTTTGTTATCTGCTGTATCTGGATTGCTGTCAAGCAGAAGGTGAAATTCCAATGTCAGGCTCAATCTTCCCTCAATGTGCCTCAAAAAAATCACCTCCTGCAGTGCATCGGAGAGGCTGCCCCGAGAACAGTATGGGTTTGCATTTTCAGCACAATGCAAATGACTGTCTTTAAGAGCCTGATGTCTTTTAATAGGCACTTTGCATTGAATTGATTTATGTGGCAGAGATAGGCTAGTCCCCATGACAATCCAATGTATTCAAGGGGTTTGTTTGTTTGTTTTATTATGGTAAGAAGCATATGGAGCTGAACAGTGAATAAAAGATGAAGATTTACTCACAGGAGCCTCATCAAAGCCCACTGACTTTGGATCAAGTCCATTTTGTATAATATATTTAAATATTCATTGGGTCAGAGACGGCGTGATACTATAGCCTAGTGGATCTCCCAGGTGTGTGCCCTAACCAAGTTCCAGTCCCTGCTCTAGTGAATATGAATATTTATACCAAGTGGAACAGCAGCGGGTGAGAAAGACTCACCCAAGAATACCCTCTAGCCTGGGGATTGGGGCACTCAGCTGGGAGAAAGAGGGAAACCCTGGATTCAAATCCCTGCTTCCGATCAGGCAGAATATGGATTTGAACATGGGTCTTCTCATAGCCCAGCTGAGTGCATTAACCACTGGTATAAGGGGCCCATTGTGAGACCGCTGGTTTTTCGCAAGAGAGGGCTAACCTGGTTTAGGTGCATAATTCCAGGAGAGGATTCATGGCTGTGAATCCCGAGTGGAGGGAATTCCTAACTCCCTGATAAGGGTGGGGCCTAAATCTCTGCCTTTCCTATTGGCTAGTTGAGTCAGCTCCTCACTCCGCTTGCTGGCTTCTGTAAATCCCGTTCTTAGGCATTTCACTCTCCCTGTTCATTGTATCGGGAGACCTGGGTGCCTGACTTGAGGCTGAGAATTTCCAGCAGGGCATCTTCACATGAGGGGCTGCAATGTATTGTAGATCCAGTCCTCAGCTTTGCTTTAGGCCCAAGTCCCATTCAAGTGACTGGGCGTGTTGCCTGAGGAAGGAATACAGAATTTAACCCAAATGGGGGACAGTTGAAGGAAAAGGGATGGCCCAGAAATTACAGTGTTAACCTGGGATTCTGGAAATGCTGGTTGAGTTTCCTGGTCTGAAAAAGGGCTTCCTCTGTGACCTTGGGAAGTCCCTTAGCCTCTCTGTTTTTCTGTTCTGCCTGAAAAATAGGACTATAGCAGTAGTGTTGGGACGATAAATAAATTAAAGTATGGGAGCACCTCATAGTCTACAGTAATGGGTGCCATGGAAGAACCTAATATAGATAGATGCTGCTCTCATTGAAGTCAAAGGGGATTTTCCCATAGCCTTAAATAAGAGCAGTATCAAACCCCTCTTTTAGCTCTGCTTTGGGCATTCATTTCAATCCCTTTTAATAACCAGTTTAAAATCAATGCAAATCCCTAATAGGTTCTGCTGAGGAGTCACATCTTTGCAGTTCCTTGGGATCACAACCTTTCTGTGCCAAGATCAAGATTTTACTTCACTGATATTTCAAAGCCTTTTACAGAAACGCTTGGGCAATTACTCCAAAGGCACCGTTCTTTTCTGCATAGAGGGGACTTTGGCTTTCCCTAGCGCCAATTAAAAAAAGAAAAAAAAAAGAACCTCCTTGCTCCTTGCATTGCTTCATTGCTCCTCTTAATTGTCTTGTCTGAGTCCATGCCAGACTAGATGTACCTTGTTACAGCGCTGTGAACCTTCAATCAACTTTGAAAAACTACCGGTTTGCAAGTTCAAACAATTTTTTAAAAAAACCTTTGATGGAAGGAAGAGGGGGGAAAACATTAGGTGTTTCCCGAATCAAAGTCTTTAATAACATGTTAATCTAGGTTATTATAGATTCTGAATAGCAGTTGTCAGCTGCTGAAATTTTCCCATGGCTTACTGTCAAATATATGCAAGTGTGTTTGGAAAGTCTGTAATCATGGATAAAACATATTCTGCAATGGGACTCTAAATTTTCAGCAATTATGTACCATTTAGTTAATCTGCCTACATTATTTACAAAGTGTATTTTGTAGTTAAATACTTGAAGAATTGACAGGGTAATGTTCAACAGCTACTTGGAACAGAAATGATGAAGAGGCTGTAAAAAAAAAAAAATCTCAATTTTAAATAGCCATTTGTGTTTGTTTTCGTGTTTGTTTTCAACTCGCAGATAGAGGCTGAGGTCTTTTTAAAGCCCTCTGTGTATATATACAGGTACTCCTACCGTGGGCCGGAGTTTTTAGAAACCTCAACCTGGTCGCCCTTTCTGCACCACATTATGCGGGCCCAAATAATTTCCGGCAAAAATTTTGTACTCAAAAGCACAATTGGAATGAAATGTTTAAGAGCGAACACAGACACAATTATACACACACACAAACACGCGCAGATTTTGAGCACCTGCGGGGCCGATTAACTTCAATGGGATTAGTAGGTACTCAACATTTCTGAAATATCGTGTGTGCATGTGCGCACAAAGCAAAGATTATACCATCAGCTGGGACAGGTGATAAAACGTTTTTTTCCTGTTCTTTTCCAGCTAATAAACCCAGAGATTAACCAGCATTACTGCAAATTCCCAGTTCCATATGAGAGTTCCCTTTGTGCATGAAATCTGCCTTATTTGCCCATGTATGCTTACCGTACAGCACGTATTCAATTCATTCTTTGTTTAAAACCTTATGAGATACAAGACGGAAAAGCTGCTCCCTTAAAGCCAAAATTAATGGCATTATCAAGTGCGTGGGAAGTCCCCCTGGGAAGAGAAGCATCTTGAAACCAGGATGCATTCCCTCTGCTAGGTGGTGGCAGAGAGCATGGCAACAGCACAGCATTATTTTCACACACTGAAGATGAGCTCAGTCGCTCGTGTGTGGTGGAAGCAAGGCGGTGGATCGACTCGGTCTGGTCATTCTGAACAGGTGGAGCTACTTCTCCTGGTGTTCCAGTGACCCACTGAGGCTGCAGGCTTTGCCGTGCATAACTGCAAGAAGAGCTGGGTCCCCTCCAGGGCCGGATTCTGTTTTCAGGTGGCCGTGTTTTTCATGGGTCTTTTAAATGCTGCAGGTCCCCGACTCAGAAAAGCATCTGAGTCCCCTTTGTGAAGTTCCCCTGAAGTCGGTGGAATGGAGGGAACGTCTACACAGTCCCTGGAAACCCGGAGCTGTGATGGACCCTTAGTGAAGCTCACCATGGAGCTGAGGTGCAAGAGGAATTTGTCAGCAGGATTGGACTAAGGCATAGGCTGCTGTGCCTAGAGACCCAGCTCCTGGGGTGACAGATTACATCAGAAACCCACTGTTAGCCCTGTGGACCAGAGCCCTGGACTACCACTCCGCAAGCCTAGGTTTTAGTCCTGACCTTGGGCAAATCATTTCCCCCTTCGGCGCCTCAGTTTCCCCATCTGCAAAACGGGACTGAGGATACGGCCCTCCTTTGCAAAGCTGCTGATGGAAAGCGCTATTGAAGAGTGAGCTTTTATTTAAAAAAAATGCAATCACTCTCCTCTGTGAAAATGTGACCCGCGTATAACTAATGCAGTGGCATCTGCCTGAGTCTGCAGAGAGCCTGAGACAACAGCTCCAAAAGTAGGAACAGCCTCATCCATCTGAATGAGGTGTCGACGCCAAGATCCGCTGCCCCAGCAGCTCCTGCGAATCCCACTCCAGCAGTGGACTCTGTGGCTAGCAACAGAAGAATGTAGTGGGACCAACCCCATCCATCCAAGCACATAAACCTTAGCTACTGGGGAAAGGATTGGCAGAGCCCCCTTGCTGCTCTCTGGGTGGAAAGGGGACCTCAGTCCTGCTTCCATGGGGTACCCTGCTGCCACTCCGGAGGGGGAAGAAAGCAGCCCCGGACCTCTCCTGTGAGAGGAAGGGCCAGTGTTGCTTGAGAAATAAGAGGGGCCCAAATCCATGAACATTAGTGACATCACAGCAGAATTTTCAGACACCTTCTTGATCTTCTGCCCCTCCAACGGCCTCTCTGGGCTGGGGCCAGGACCACAGCGGGGGGTCCCGGGTGTGTGCCAAGGGCCATGGAGTGCTTAGGCAGGGATCAGAGGTTCAAGGGACGATGTAGCGGGAGGGGAGTGAGCCTTGTGGGGGAGGGTAAGGGGCCGGGTGTTCCTTCTGAAAACCAAAACCTCTAACACAACCTGGCTCGCCATAGCTGAAGGAGACTGGGTCGTTTTCACCATAGACATGGATGAGCCTGCACCCTGATCTTGTTTTCCCCCCCAGAGAACCCCGCTCCTCTTCCGGGCAGGCTGCAGTCTGTGAAATCCTGCTCCCAACCGGGTTCATTGTCTCTCTACGCTCTGTTTCCTCCCATTGATCTCCCGGTCCCCTGCCGATTGTTCTCTTCCGCCAGACATGGCATTCGTGGGGCAGATCCGACTGCGTGCCAAAGCATCAACCCCTTCCTGTGGCGTCCCTGCACTCCACTCTCCGACAGTCTATGGCCCACAGCCTACGAGGTGCGTGTTGAGGAGCTTATTTGTGGTGTCCCTTGCCCCAGAGTATAAAGGGGAAGCAGGGCTGCGAAGCAACCTGAATTTTGGAGGATTGCGCCCATTTCCGGGGCCAGGTCCCTTTTCCCAGCCAAATCTCATCGGAATGCCAAAACATCCCCCGGTGATGTGAAATTACACAGCCACCGTGCCCAGCACAGTAACAATAGTACGTCATATTAGATCTTGGCTCACACAGTCAAATGCACCTTAGAAAGTGCCACTGGCAGAGGGGTTTGGCCTTGGCCCGCACCACCCTGGGCCCATCCATCTTTCCCGTAACACAGACATGACTCTGTGGCTCAGACCGGTGCCTGCCAATAAAGCCCCCCTTCCGCCCGCCCCCGGGTTCCCTGTGCTGCAGGGAGTTGCGCTAGCTGCCAGTTCTGGTGAGAATTGCCTCTCTCTTCTCCTGAGTGTCTATTTTTCTTGCACAATTACCGGAGCTAACTACCTATTTCACTCCAAGTCGCTGAGAGTGAAGCCACGTACACTACCGAAGTGTAGCAGGAGACTCAGAATGACTCAGGAGTCCCAGGGGAATGACGACAGGGGTTTGGGTTTTTTTGGTTTTCAAGTTAAGCGGGATACAAAGAAGCTACAGGCTCCTGATCAGAAAATGACTGTCTTGGGAGCAACTGAAATCTATGAGAGGAGGCTACAAATACAGGTAAATGTGGCTTCAGTCTGAGACTTCACCTCTCAAATTCATTTCAGTTCCTGGACTAAAAAAAGGACCTGTGGCATTTGAAGGAGTGATGGGAGAAGGAGATGAAGCCAAATTACGGCTCAGGGGAAGGAGAATGCTGATGGAGCATACCACTAAGAAACCAATAGAAAATCTCTCTTACCAGGCATGATCTGTGGACAGAGAACTTATGGATCCCTGTGTCATGTAATGGAAGAATGGTCCCATAGTGAAATTACCAGCCCAGACTTTAGACATTTGGTCTCTGAGACCTTATCTACTCGGGTCCCAAGAACTCAGCTCAACCTGGAACACGTAACTGAGGTTTCTTTATTGGCATACCGTCAAAATACACACGAGTTGATCGGGCTCAAGTATAGGATACACTTACATTTCATACTATTGGCTAATACATGGTATCACATGCCTTATGACTGGTCCACTAATTTCGGTACCCGATTCCACGTGAGCTGCTCATGCGCTGCACTACGTGGTAGGGAAGCTTTCACACATTGTTGACTATCCTACTAGCTCTTTGCTATGAACCACATCTTCCGCAGAGTCACAAGGCTACTGTGAATTCATGCCTTGTTCATTCTGTCATGTCCCTGCCCAGACTAGACCTACCATCCCTAGAGGTTAGAAATCTGCTCCTGTGTAGGGCAGGTGGCTGCAATTTCCAGTGACTCCAACGGGAGATGAATGCATTTATATGAGTGCAGAGGTGAGCCTAAGGTAGCAATAGACAGTCTGAGTCACTGTTTTCCTTTCCCTTCCTTTGTACCCCCCCAGTTATTCCAGATCTGAACAAAATCCAATGGAGCAGTGACAGAGGGCTTTGCTCATTGTTTTTCTATCGCAAAAACACATCATTAAGAAGGGGAGTCAAGAAAACTGCTTCAAAGTTCCTCTTCCAAAGGATTTTGCTACTGAATGTGATAGGTCCTGAGATAATTTTTTTTTGGGGGGGTAGGTTAAAAATTAACAAACACCTAAATAAAAATGAAAAATTTGCAAATTAAACTGTATGTTTTGGGGGTGAGAGCAGTTTGATATTCCCCAAAGTGGAAACCTTAATTGTCTGTTAGACTCAAGGATTAAAGCAAAACAAACAATTTTTGCTTTCTGACTTTTTGTTGTTGTTGTTGGGGGTAAACATGCTCTGAAAAGAAAATGACAATCATTTGTCATTTGACAATCATTATGGAACACAGTACCAGGGAGTTGAAAGTGAAAACAATGATGTATTTAAAAAAAGACACAAACCAGAGAAGTCAGAACAACAGTCTGGGGACCAATAATTCCATTTTGCAAAGACTTTTGATGTTTCAAAGTTTGCTTTTGTTCTGCGTCGGAATGATAATTAAACCCTTCCAAAGTTTTCATGAAATAGAACGTTGTCGAATGGTCTCTTTTCAGATCCAAGAGGTCAGGTTTTCAATGTGGCTCCTCCTTGGAACTGATGGATTTACCCTGGACCTCAGAAATCTTTCCATTGAAAATGTCACTGATAATTGATTGCCATTGTGTTGAAATGGAAATATTCCATGGAGACCATTTTCCCACAAACCACATTTAGTTAAAGTTCTACCAGGTATATAAATAAGTGTGTATATGGTTTGCCTGCATGTGTGTGTATTCAAATTCCTTGCCTATGGGCCCAAGTATACTATTTACTATCCTTCAGGACTGGGCCCTGTGTTACTAAAACCACGCTAAGCTCCAGCACAACAAGGTACTTAAGCTTCTGCTTGATTTTATGCACAAGCTAACTTTGGTAATGCTTAAAGTAAAACATGTGCTTTGTTGCATTGGGTCCAAGGTGCCTGGCCCTGTGTAAGATTGATTATTGGCTCAATCTAATTAAACCGCAGAAGTCACTGGCTGAAATTCTCTGGCTTGTGTTACACAGGAGGTCAGAGCAGATGATCATAATGGCCCCTTCTGGCCTTAAATAAAAAAAATCTATGAATGTATGAACTCAGTGAGACTGCTCACATGTATGGGTCCTGGAGGACTGGGGCCCTAGACTGAAAACCTGAAAGTATGTTAGGAATTGCATTCGCTTTTCATCACTTGATGACGTCACCCAACTTGCATTGTGAAGTGCCTGTCTCTTTAATCAATCACAGTTGTTGGCTTGCTTTTCATGCACTACTACATACATTTATCTATAGCTATAAATATTAGCCCTGAGAAAAAGATTTTGGATGAGGGGGGTAAAACTATGGAATGACCCAACAGAAAAAATAGCCAGTCTGCAAACTGTTTTAGGTGACTGCGTTAGATAGAAGAGGAATGAAATGCTTTCAATATTCCCTCTCTCCCCAGCTGAATTTTTAAAACTCAAAACCTACATTTTGGTGATTTTCAATTTCTAGTGTCTACTACTTTTGTTGAGGTTTTTATATTGTGCCAGCTAAAACTGTAAACACCTTTTAATAATAAAGCTCAACATTCATATAACATGCATCTATATTATATGATCCCCATCAGTCAAGGTCCTCAAAAGACCTTAAAATGTTAATTAATTAAACTTCACAGTTGTTAAGCACTCTAATCATGATTATGCCTATTTTATTACTATTCATCATTACATCTAGAGGGCCCTAGGTGTATACAGCACTTTACAAATAAATACAGGAATCCCTGCTGCAAGAAACTTAAAATCTGTTACAGATGGATAAAGTAAAGCACAGAAAGGTTAAGGTGGCTTTCCAAAGAGAGCCAGAAAAAGAGCTGGGAACTGAACCCAGGAGTCCTGGCTCTCTGGTTGCTGTTCTAACCACTACCTGCACGTGATTTCTTTATTTAAATGGGTTCCACCTAAGGACCTGATTCAGCAATGTACATAAACACGAGCCTGACTCGAAGCACATGAAACTGTCCCATTGACTCCAGTGGGGCAACTCACATGCTGACTATTAAGCATGTGCTTAAATACATAGCTGAGGGCCTTATTCAGCAAAGCAGGTAAGCACATACTTTAAGCATATGCTTAAGAACTTTCCTTATCAGGGATGTTTTCCTGAATGGAGCGCCAAATTGGAACCTCAGGGAAGAAGCAATGAAATCTCTATTGATCATAAAACAGCCCAGGTGGGGTTTAAAAGGTATCCTTTTAAATCCAGACTGGGTGCCCAATGAGCTACCACTAACCACAGGCCCCAGTTGGGATCTGGTCCCATTGGGCTGGATGCTGTAGATACACAGACAATGAGGAAATCCATGCCCTGGAGAAACTGATTCCTTCCCATGAGCTTCAATCCTTTCCAGGCAATAGGTATTTCCCCCTAATTGACAATAAACCACTTAGCTTTGCAGATATTACATACCGTGGGAGAAGGGTGAAGGGAGAGAATACAGTGCCACTGCAAAACTACTTGGATAGTTTACTTATCTGAGATTAATAGAAGGGCAAATGCAGTTCACTAGAGATACATCTCCACTAATGAGCTCTGGAGAGAACACGTTAAAGAAAATATCTGCCTTAATGTAAAGATGCTGAAACAGAACTTCCAGCCCCTGACCTCAGCTCTCCAGTCTCTGCAGAGCTCCAGCGTCTTGAGAACTCCTTGCTGGCCTCTGATTTATCTCCCTTTTTGGTTTACAGTCCTGTGCAGTGGTTTATATTGATCCTCCACAATGCAAATGTTCGAAGGTTATATCCAAAGCTTTCAGGCTTTGTTGTTGTTCTTCATTTGGGCTCCAGTTACGCAACAGGAGGGCAAAAAGGAATAGAAAGTAGTGGAGACTGGCAAAGGGCTGGAAGCTTTGGAAGAGACACAGCGGCAAAGCGGGTTAATTTTATACCCGCAGCATCAGAGTGTGGCATCAGATCAAGGTATAGACAGACACAAAGGTCGATCACATTTGTTCCAGTGCTCACCTGACTTTGTGCTACAGGTGGGTGGCAAATTATTACAGCTGCTATAGAAATGGAGATACACAAATATACTGCACTGGTCTTTATCCAGAGAGTGTCACACACAGCGTGAACTGTGTGCCTCATTTCTTGACTACTAGAGACATATACCCGAGTCAGCATCATAATATCCCCAGACTGAGCAATTTCAAGCCATTGGCTAAAATAGAGAGGCAGGTTAGTGCAGACCCCATGTAAAGTGGATGATCTGAGTCCCCTGAAACAAAGAAATGTATATTATAATCTTTGCCTTTCTATAGTTTCCTTCCACCCAAGATCTCCAAGCACTTTACAAGCATTGCTTAATTCATTCTCACAATTCCAGAACAGGGAAGTAACTTTGCCCAAGCCCATTCAACAGTTCTTTGTGGAGTCAGGGGTAGAATCCAGGTCTCAATCCCTGGTCCAGTGCTTTAGCCACTCAGTCAGTATTCCTCCATTGCATCTGAGAAGATTTGATACGGTAGGTAATAAACACAACCATTTGCACTGAGGCAATCCCTGCTGCGGTTTATGATTCCAAGCCAGAATTCACTTCATGACCCAATAACCTCCCTATAGACTGTGAGGTTCATAAGTGTGTGCTTAATTTGAAGCACTTGCTTAAGTCCACCCCTATTCAGTAGAGCACTTAGACTCTCATACAGGGAAGTATCCATATTAAGACCATGCTTAAAAGCTGCCTTGAAATGCTTTGCTGAACGGGGGCCTAAAAATGCAGAGAATATCCTGTACAAACCTTAGAAAGTAGTTCCTTCTTTCTGCAGGCTTTCAATATAATCTTTATGGTTCATGGCATCTACTCTGGTCTTCTTTAGATCCCAGCACAAATGACCTTTCTAGATGGTTTGACTGGTTAGGATACATCCAACTTGGAATGATACAGGATACACTCTTTGTCGGACACTGAAACTTGGCTGCCTTCCAGTTCACGTTGCTGTGAGCTGCAAATACCTGGGGTGAAAAGGCAGGTGCATTTCACAACCCGCATAGTGTTATGATGTCTTTCCTTTCAAGAGGGAAAAAAACTGCATTATAGGTGACAAAATGTGACCCATGAAATAATGGCACTATATATATTGCATAAAGCATTTTTTCCTTCTTTCTAACAAAAATCAACCAGGAATTAGAGATTTTTTTCTCCCTATATGAGGAGATACATAGGTAGGATCATTGGAATTTCTATACTGGGACAAACATTTGGTGCTTTGAGTTTGGTGTTATGTCTCCAACCAGATGATTTGGAAAAGGATATAAACCCCATAAATATAACAAACTTTATACTTCTCCATTACCGGCCTGCCAAGAAAACTTGGTAAGAGACAGCTCCTACCTCCAGGGACGTACATTTTAAACAGAGAAAGGATGGGGGAAAGTCATCTTTACCATATCCAATCTACAGATGGAGAACGGAGACACAGAAGGCATGGCTGCACAGTGACCAGGAGGTGTGATTGCTGCATGTGTAGACGCAATCACTAAGTTGGCTTGCTTTATAAGCCAGTGCTATCATTCCCGTTTTACAGAGGGGGAACTGGGACAGAGAGAGACTAAGTAACTTACCCGAGGTCACACAGGAAACCTGTGGTAGAGCAGGGAATTGAACCCTCACATGCTCAGCGTCTAATGGATCACCTGATGTGGGGCCAGGAAGGAATTTTCCCCCCCAGACAGAGTGGCGGTGACCTTGAGGGGGTTCCGCCTTCCTCTGCAGTATATGGGTAAGAGACATTTGCCAGGATTATCTGCGTATATCTCACGGAATCCTTTGCCAGCCATCGCGAGGGCCTTGGGAACTGGTGCACTTCGATCCCGCCTATTCTCTGCCTGTGGCACGTAACTGTCTGGTCTCCTGGGGGCTGTAACACTTTGGTCTAATTTCCGTTGTTGGGTTTGGTGTGCGGGTGCTGGGTGGTGTTGCTGGCCTGTGACATTCAGGCGGTCAGACTAGATGATCTACTGGTCCCTTCTAGCCTTACATTTTATGACTCTATAAGCCAGGCCCCAGATTAGTGCCCTAATCACTGGGCCATCCTGTCTCTTGAGTAGGAAACCTTGAGTCCCAGTCCAATATCTAAGCCACAAGAGCATCCTTCTTCTGTAGATCCATCATTCTTGCTGAACGTCTGAGGACTGCTGGTAACTCAGAGACAAGAGGGTGGAGTGTCTTACAAGTGCTCTGCCCTAACACACAGAAAATTTCTTTTCATCCCTGACTGGTAATGGGCATATTGGCCTCCACTACAGAGGACTGACAAGTCTGGACATTTTGTCCTGGCCGGTGTGATTGCAGCTGCCCTTCATATAATTAAATGTCTTAATTACTAGTTGCCTCACGAATGCACAGATAGTTTACGGAAGACAATTACAACAGGGCTGGAAAGGAGGATCCTACAGTTGACTCCCGGTGCAAGGTCCTCACGCATCATTACCTCTAAGTTAACTAGTGGAAGGGTAGTTAGTAGCAAAGAGACCAGGAGCCTTGATAAACTATGAGCTGACTTAGACAGTCTGCAGAAAGTTTGCTGTTTTCCTTCAAGCAGAAGAGCCATTAAAACAGTGCCAGAGGCCTTCAGCACTTCCTGGAAAGCAAACAAAGCAGCGAAGCAGGTTTTACATTCAGTAACTGCCATTGTTTCCTGTCAGTAAGGATGTGATTTCTTTCCCCATGCCGTTTCCTTCTTTTTAGAAGGTGGTCTATTGCCGAGAAGACATTCAGGCTACCTCAGCGGGTTGGCTGAAGGAACATGTGTGTGACCGTGGGGCGATTCCTACCCCTGTATCTACTCACGAGGCCATTGCTGTTTTAACTAGGTTTGGAGGTGGATCAATCAATTACCTTATCCTAATGGTGGTCCTCATTAGTTGCATGTGTGTAACCTTAGTGTTCACTGGCAGCTCACTGGGGAAGAGACAAATAGCTGCACATTTGCTATTCTGCATCTGCTGCCAGATTTGGAAAGTCTGACGCTTTTGAAACTGGATTAAACAAATAAAAGTTTGCCAGCTGACATTCAATTTCACGCCAACAGACGGCTGGGCATTATGTCTCCGAGGGAACCCAGGGAGGGCGGTGAAGGGGCCTACAGAAGACTACAGTTATTTTCAAGGTAGAGGGAGAGTCAGCTCCGTCTTTTCTGGGAGGATGGAAAAATCCACCAGTAGACTTCTAATGAGCAGCTGCTTGGTTTGTCTAGGACTCAGTTCATTTAAATGTGGCTCCACTCTGAAAAATACCACAATGGGATTCCATGTTAATGCCTGGGCACAGACTGGGGGGCATGGGAGGGCAGTGCCCCACCAAACTGGATACAACCCAGAGGCAATGCATAGTGGGGGGCAGATTTTTCCCTCCTAATTGGTCCTGCTTCCTCCCTGTAGAGGAACGTGGAGGTGACCAGGAGCTTTGGGCCTGCCAGTCAGCTGGGAAATGATAGGAAATGTCAAAAATCAGGACAGGGGGTGGGGGGCAATAGGCACCTATATAAGAAAAAGCCCTGAATAGTGGGACTGTCCCTATAAAACCAGGACATCAGGTCGCCCTACCCTACGTGGGCTGTGTAAGGGAAGGGCAGGAGAGCAGCGACCGTAAGAGCAGAGTTCCAGCTGCAGGCCGTTTTCAACACGAGCCAGGGGGCTGAGCTGCTTACCAGCCCAGGTGAGTGCTTGCTCAGCTGCTAGTCCTGGCTGCGCAGGGGAGGGGAAAGGAGGACACAACTTCCCCTGCAAAGAGCCACCAGGGGCAGGTCGGAGCCACCCCCCCAGGAACCTCGCCTCCCCTGGATCCAGGAAGCTCTGCCTCTCCTGCTCCCCATCCTACTTCGTGCCCCCACTACTCCCCAGCGATGGGCAGGCGGCAGAGTCACCAGAGATAATGCAGGAATACTTAGAAAAGGGGTGTATCATTACTTAGTTTGTCATCATCTGCACTCAAAACTCTTTAGTCCCATTTCCCCATAAGTCTTCTTACCTGCCGGGTAAGGCCCAGGTTTCCTAAGGAGGCAGCCCCAGCTGATGCACAACTTTCTCCAAACTCCATATCTTCCTCCCCATCATCCATTGCCACTTCTCATGCCCTTTCCGGGGCTGGTTTTTTTGTTTTGTTTTTTTTGTTTTACTTAGCACTCTTTCAGCCTTCCATTCTTCTTCGGTGTTCTCTCTCCTCTTCCTCCTCCTTTCTGCAATTAGGGGGCTGTGCCTTGTATTTATATCCCAGACCTCTCTTACTTCCTCCCAGCAGCCTCTGGAAGGATAGGTTCATTGGAGTCAGCTACCTGGATTTTTTTTCTCCCGCCATGTGGCTACTCACTCTGTCACATTCACCATACTGGACCTAGACGGCATCTTCTGTACTCTAACATCACCCACTCTGAAGAATGCCCAGTAAGTGACTGCTGTGGGACCAGTTTAAAGCAGAATTTCAGCCTTAAATCTGAACTCCAAACCTTCTCTGACTTTTAGCCAGTCTTTTCTTAACAAAAATATCTTATTTTCCAGTGATGTGATGAATGAATAGCTCATCTTGGCTTAAAATTCTCTTTTTAACATTAAAATTTCCCTTACAAAGAAAGACAAGGTAGAGATGGGCCCAAGCCAAACCCAACCAGAATTTCCCCAAGATTTGTAAAACAGCAAAAATATTCTTGCGCTGAGGGTTCAAGTTCTTTTCTGGAGACCTCTGTAGTAAATCTTGGCTGAATACAATTGCACCATTGCCACTCGCTTTTAAATTCCACAAAACTAAAGAGGATTTGACCCAGAGTTTCATTTTCTACAAATAAGGAAAGGATATCGGGAGAGAGTGTTTGATGTTGCTTGTGTCTATTTGTTGGCCTCTAATGAAATCTCCAGTGTCCTGCCATTTTAAATTAGCACACTCATTCGTTACTTCTGCTTTGTTCAATAGAACTGATCTGGTATCAAAAAGAAATCAAGGTAAAGTGCTTCCCAATTAAATAACACGAGGAATTTACAGAACAGAAAAAACAGGCTTGTTAGGATTATTGATTCAGTTAATTTTAATTGGCACTGTTAAGGTCAACTGAAGGCGACTTCAAAGATCTAGAGTTAGTTTCCAGTCAGATTATCTGCCTCGAATAATAGGTTTCAATCACATGCTGAAATAGTCAAAGACTCTAGCTTTTCTGTGTTGGGGAACTGGAACATTTGTATCACAAAATGGAATCTCCAAGACAAATGGAAGCCACTTGCACATATGCATGTGGCATCAAAGTCGGTGGCACCAAAAAAACAAACCAACCTCAGGCTTTCACTCTCCCCCCCCAATAAAGACTTTTATTTGATCATGTATGACAAAAAATGATTAGGTCTTTAAAGCCTATAAATTGAATTTGTCAGCAGCCAAGGAAACAAATAGAGTTCCTTGTCCTGTTGTGGCAATGATGAATGCGAACATGGGAATTTTGCTAGCAGTGGTTTGCGTAGACTTGGGGACTTGTTTATTGATTCTTAATGGAAAAACCATCAATCCAAACCTATAATGGACCCAAATGGTGAAGCTATACACTGTGAATCGAAAGCACTGCTTGCACTAGAGATTCGCCTCCCCACGCTCCCTTCACATTTCTCCATTGGCTTTTTTTACTGTTGATGAAGGAAAGTGCTAATGGTGACTTCAGTTTACAGTGGAGCACGAGGGGAAGAAATAAGAATTAGAAAACCCATTAACTAAGATTTATATGGCGTTAACAAGCATCAATAGAACTGATAGTCTCAATATAGGGACATCAATTTTTGGCTCATGTTCACAATTCACACGTAGCCTTCTGACTCATCTTCTGCTTCGCAGTGAATGTAAATGTTCAGTTTGGAGTGCAATCAATTAATAACCTTGTGCTACAGGGATATCCTAACAGAGAACAAATCCCTTCCTGCAATGAATAATTATGTAACCTACTTTTCTCCCTGGGTTACTCAAGAGCAGGCAACACTCACCTGTTGTTGTTCACAGTAAAGGAGAACCTGAGTATCCCACTGGTGATGTTGGATAGATGGGAAATCCTCTATCCACCCCTCTGCTGCAGTCCTTTTACTTGTAAAGGAATTTAAAATTGGCAGTGCCTCCTCCTGCCTGGGCCCTGTACACACTCAATGGCATGTCTAGGGAGCCTCCAGGAATAAACCTAAACTAATCTGTGCCATCGGTCTATCTCAGAAATACCAAATTATAAACAATATACTTCTAATATACATAGAGCTAACACCCCGTTACTTGACAACCTAAGGAAACATGGTATAATAGGTGGAGATTGAATGTCACTATTAATTTAAAATCAGCAGGGGCCAGTTCAATAAATCAATTCAATTCGGTTTACAGTAATACATGAAACGTATCTAACTTGCGTTTACACTGCCATCATTTACTCCACCCCGAGGGTCCACTCTCCTGGATGTTGGAGTTCTAAACACTGGCTTGCATGGGCGTGCTTGGAGATCTTGAAGCCGTGGACAGCGCTCCGTTGGTCCGGTGAATCAGTGTAGCCAAGGCAACGTGGGGCGGGGCAATGCTAATTTGAGATCATCCCAGGCTGCACACCCCCTCTGAAGATTGGCGTTGTTATAACAAGATGCCAGCAACCCTGGGTTCTGGTTCGCTGAGCAGACCGCTCTGCTTCTTCTCAGACTCAGACAACCCGTTATGGTCTCTGTGCTGTGCCTCATCCCCTTGCAAGCACTTTCCCAAGCGGAAGTGGTGGTGTCTCACACGGCCTTCACTGCAGACCCACCTCAACAGCCTCTGCCCTGGCTCCAGTAAAGCCATCAAGCACCTCTGAGGCTCCCTGCTTGATCAGAGGCCCCAGGATGCTCTCAGCAGCAGCTTCTGGCTTCCTAGCAGCAATTTAGCAGCCGCGCCTCGTATGGACAGAGCTCCAAAGCAATCTCAGCTTAGGGTGACCAGCTAGCAAGTGTGAAAAATTGGCACAGCGTTGGGGGGGTAATAGCCCCCTATATAAAACAAAGCCCTGAATGTCGGGATTGACTGTCCCTATAAAAATCGGGACATCTGCTTACCCTATCTCAGCTTCTCTCCACCACATGATCTCCCGGCTTTCCCAGGAAGAGGAAGTCTCTCCCCCACCAAGGCATCATAGGAGTTGTAGTTTCCAAGGCTGGACTGCAGCACTCAGGATCTTCCCAACTGGAACTTTCCCAATTAAGTTCAGAAGCCCCTCTAGTGAAGAGTGCCTGTAATTCCACAAGTGATATTAAATATGTGGTGCATTGGCAGTCATCTCTTTAATACAGTACTGTTAAGACTGCTGCCAAGGATGCAGACTGTGAGCTGGACACGGGCACGCCATGAACAGAACTCTCAAACATATTTCATGATAAAGACTTTGTTTCATTATTAATCCTGATTGGATTTGGAAAAGCAACCTAGAGACGCAGGACTTTGCACTTCACGACCAATCCATGATAGCTATCTAATTCCTCTTCATCATGAGAGAACTCCATCACTGCTGTAACTCCATTGATGTCAATAGAGTTACCACCTGGTGGAATTTGGTCCCTTGTTTTTATTGGAGCCAATGATACAGGAGTCAGAGAAGGAGAGTACATTCCTGATACCTCAGAAGCCTTTTTTGAATGGACAGAGATGACTGAAAGACTGGCTGGTATACCACACGTCAGGCCTGAGCAAAGTAACGAGTGGAAAGCTCATCAAGCGCCCATGATTAGTTACACATGTGCTTTATTGACCTGTCCATGAGAAAGATGTCGCTGTGATGGATTTGCCAAGATGCTGTTGCATAAATACATAACCCACCCCCTCTTCTCAACGATCACACAGATGAGTGGCTAACAGACTTAATTATCAGTTTGATTTAGAAGCAGAGCTGCTGTTCTGAAAGTTACGTATCCAATTAGTGACATACAGTCATCACTGCTAATGTGTTAGCATTTCCCCTTGTAAATTTATAATTGGCTGAACTAAAGGGGGAATTAAAAAGAAGGAGATGGAGAATGATGATTTTTTTTATCAGCCTTGCATGGTACAGAGATGAATGTGATAAGCCAGCTATCCTGGGGTGAACTCACTGGGCAGCACATTCTCTTTTTGGCTAGGTGTGGCATTGCAAGAACTCGGCCTTCGTTTTCCCCAGCCCCAGATAGCTGCCTGGGTCTGTGGTAGTGCCCTCTTTTCACAACAGCAGCCCTCCTGCCAACTCATTCATAGTGTGGGGTGTGGGCTGGGGTCATACCATTGCATAATCCCATGAGTGGCAGGCTAGAGTCACTCTCTCACTGTGTTAGGATCAGCTTGCTTGCTGTAGGCTGTGCCTGGGCTGACCCAGGAGTGGAAGTTCACACAGCATAGCAAGTGCAAGACAGTCTTCAAGACTAAGGGATTGGGATGACGCAGCAATACACCAGTCCTGATTGCAGAGGGGACATCACAAAAGCTACTATGCAAATGCAAAATATAATTATAATCTGATTGCAGAATGGGAGATAGGTCTGAACCAATCCCTGATCTCCTGGTTAAGCATCGCAATAGCTTCCTTTTTTCAAACAAGCTAATTGAGAAGCTAGTAAAAAAAAAAAGTTACAAGAACACAGATCTTGTCTACATGGTGAAGTAATGCAATCTACAAGGGTGTGATTTTTAAAGCGCACCAACCTGCTGCTCGTGAATTGGTCTGTGTAGACCTGGTGTGCTTTACCATAGTGCTGGTTGAAACCACACTACATAAAAAGTGCCCTAGACATTTTAGTGCGCACCCAGAAAGGTCTATGCTGACAAATGAATGCACAATATTTTAGAGTGCTTCAGAAACCACACCCCAGTAGAGCACATTACCCCACCATGGAGACAAACCCATAGCTACCTAATAGCTTTAAATAAGGAGGAAGAAGCAGAGAGGGCAAGTGATTTGTCCTGTGTCAAATGCGGGTCCGTGGCACAACTGAGAAAAATAATCCAAGAGTCTTAAGAAAGTACAGGACTAGGAATCACTACTGAATATTGCTGCTCCAGAGTTCTGTTGGATATGGGATGGGAGGCAAGGAAACAAACCGAGAACCAGCAGTAAAACAATGCTAGGATCTAGATTTCTGTGTTACACAGATATAGTCACGTTTAATCTTATTGTTGGAGTGGCACGTAACAAGTACAATTCAATCAAATATCCTATGGCAGCCGCCAGTGTAGGCATACATGTAACCCTCTTGCCCCTCTCGGGAAGATAAGATTTCTGTGTCTATAATTTTCTGGAGTAACCGTAGCTATATGATGCTTCTTGGAGGGAGTTTCAGAAATATGGCTTTGGGTTTTCTTTGCTGTGCAGGTGAGTCCAGGTCAAATGCCCAGTGAGTTTAGTGGAAATATTCCCATTAACTTCAATGAACATAGGATCAGGCCCCTGATACAAGCCTGTGTTTCTTTCTCTCCCAACTCTGGGGGTTCTGACTTGGTGTCTATAGAAGTGTAGCAAGGAAGCTGGGGACTGGTGGACAAAAAACTAGAGAGTTCAAGTTGTCATTTTGCTTTCTTCTGCTGCCCCCACCAAGTATCGGTTGCATGAAAGTTAATTCCCTCTGACTCAAGACCTGCTTATGAACACAAGATTTACACCCTTCCTATATCAATTTGACCCACTGAGAAACCTCAGACAGAGGGAAATTATGACAATTGGTTCTTAATCCATCCTATTTTCCAATAATTTTATTTGTTCTCTGTATAGAAGCGAAGTGAGCCATGGGGAAGAAACCATGTGGCTCTACTGTTGGAGTGACTGTGGTAAGCGCTTATCGCACCCCACTGTTATCTTTTCCCACTCCAGCTTGCTTTCTCTGTAAGCGGTCCTATGATGTCTACACACAGCCACCTACCTCCCTTCACAGAACAGCTACTTAGCAGAAATAGTGAACAAGTTGTCACCAGGGTCACTTAAGCAGTTTACTGCTCTCCCACAGTTTCCTAATTAGTTAATGATTTCTTTGCTTAGCTTTTCTCTAACTCACATATTTCCTGCAGAAGTCTGGCAGGACAACTGACCCCTTGACCGTTTTGATTTCTACAGCTTAGAAATTGCTCAGGAAGAAAAACACCACTCTTGAAAAATATATTTGTTTCTTTAGGAGCATCAGAACCAATACTTGGGCCCTAACTGCTTGGGTGATAACCCAGACTAAAGATCACAGATCCTGATCCAGTGTCCTCATGAACAGGACTGCTTGAGACCCTCACACTGGATATTTTTCTCTCGTTTTTAATAGAGATGGGTGAGGAATGGGGTACACTCACCCCTGGGGGAACTTCCTTGTGGCTAGGTCCGGGGATTAGCACTCACCTGATCCTGTGAACCTTTCCATCAGTTGCTTACACCATGGCTTCTCTCTCTCTGGGAGTCGGAGTCCTCCCACTGCATGACTCGGCCCTATGGCCAGGCCACTATTTAATTCTCCGATTCCGGGACAAAGTCCCACTGGACAAGCTGTCTGTATGCCTTGTCAGACAGTCAAGTCCAAGTGCAGGGCCAGGGCCACTTTCACAGTAGCTGGTAGGGGAATATGGGCTTGCCTACTACTCCAAATTCTAGCCCAGAGACCCTATGCCCATCAACTATGATCTGCTCAGGCCCAGACCTTGTTGCTGTTTTCCCATGACTCCTTCCTACCTCACTTCTCTAGCTCCTGGCCCACCTCTGGGTTTACCAGTTGGAGTTTGCTCCACTCCCAGTGGCTACTCCTCCCACTTGGCTTCTTGCCAGACTCTGTAGTCCAGGGCAGGATCCCAGGGTTTACTCTCCCCCTAGAACTCTTGTCTCTAGACAACTCCCATTCTCTCTAGGGAATGACCTCTTTCCTGCAGCCCTTTTTTTGTCTGTTTCTTTAGCGCAGCAATCTAATCACACCAGGCTACGATTGCCACTTCCTTCATTCATTTTTAGCATCTCCTTTCACTCAGTCTAGTATCCTTAAGGAAACACAGCAAATCTTTTGTTGCACTATTCCATTTTTTGACACTCATTAGTCCTGTGAGCAGAAAAGGGTTTGATTCCAAGCTCACTCAATTTTTCAAAAAGAAACCCTTTCTCCACAGAATTTTACCCACAAGGCCATAAAACTTGATCAACTTTTTTTTTGGTTTTGCACACATTACACAGGCCATTTTTGTGTCTTTTTTAGAAGTTTAATTTCTCATTTAAGGCACAATGACTTGATAAGACTCTAAGCCTATGTCTATGCTCACGGCAGCTCAGTCGACACCGCCGGATCGCTTCTTCTGGATCGATTGAGCATGTCTCCACTTCCGCTCAATCAACCCAGAAGTTGACGCCATTTTCCCCCCTTTCAAAAAGAGTAGCACTGTGTCGATGGGAGGGCATTTCCTGTCGGCGCAGTGTAGTGGGGATGCCGCGGTAAGAAGAAGTTAGCTACATAACTTGCGTATCTCCCGTCGACTGCCACTGAATTTTACGGCAACTGTAGACATACCCTAAGAAAGAAAAAGTGAAGTAGTCAGTCATGACCAGAGTATAGTATTACCTTCAATTGTCTTGCATACCTCATAAAACCTTTGTCCTTTTGTTTCTGTAGTCCCCAGTGCTTGAGATTCCTTTGCAAGCTCTTTGATGACCACACTTTTAAATTCTTGTCTACTTAAATGTATCTTAATATCCACCTCCTTGGTTTTTAGAGCTTGTTTTGCTGTTTTGTCAGCCATTTCATAGCCAGATATTCTGATATGATAGGAATCCCTGCTATTGTTACACAGATACCTGCATGCATTATTTCTCTAGTTAGGAACATGATTTCACTTATGTCATTTCTCTTTCCAAAGTCCGTGTCATGATTGTCATAATGCCTGACAAGGAATCAGATAAAATTACAGCGGTAGCCAGTCACACATCTCTTAATCAGGTTAGCGCCAATGTTATCGCCATTAGTTCAGCTGTCAGAATGGTCAAATGATTTGACAGCCTTTTAGATTTCTGGATTCCGAGAGTAGAACGCCGAACACCGTTTCCACTCTGCCCAGGCTGTCATCTTTTGATCTGTCTGTATAGACATGGCAAAGCTGGCCCCATTTTTCATAAATAAAGGCAGAAATGTTTTTTTTTTCCCTCTTGGTTTTTTCATACGATTTCAAATCCATGAATGGGAGAATAACTATCCAGCTGTAATCTGATTTCCTGTGACTAACATTTTTAGTTCACTCAATTTTTCTTTTTTACATATCACCTTTACCCATTTTTTGACCCTGATAATATGAGGAAGTCTGTAGCAATCCATATATTTTTGTCTACTAAGCTCCCAGTAATCCTCATAAATCTGTTGTGTTTAGCTATTTTCATGATTCCCTTTTACCTTTTCCCAAAAGGTATCTTTCTTAGGTTTACAGGTGCTTCTTCAGTGGCTATTTGCAACACACACACAGACAGAGTCATTGTGCCACATGCCAATCACAGAGCTTGATAAAGAGTTGTTTTTGAGGCTGAAACAAAGGCTTGGCTTCCATAGTCTAAAACTCATCTTATCAATGCTCTGTACATCATCATCTTCAACATCTTCTTATTTGTTCCCCCTTGTTTCCAGCTACACTTTCAAGTAAGTTCAGCTGACTTACACTTTAGTAAGCTATTATCCGTGTGACCATTTCAAGTTAATTTATTATCAAACACTACTCCTAGGAACATAAACTTTTGAACTATTTAAATTTTTTCACCATAAAAGAAATAAATCCCAGTCTTGCCTACTTTTCTTTCTGGTTCAAAGCATTCCCTTAATTTTTGCATGTGAGAATTTAACCCTCCAATCATTTGGCCACTTGGAAATTCTCTGGAGCGCCTCATTTGTCTTTTCCATGGCTACTTAGAGTCTCTTATCCTCAGTCCATAAAGCACAGTAATTTACAAAAAGGGAAATCTTTATCCCTGTCTGCACGTCTCATGAAATGTGTTAACTACTTGTGCAGAACAATCCGTTCCACTTTGCATCTAGCTGTGACAATCTGAGTACCTTTCCCAGACTTGAAGTTGGTCCAATAAAAGATATTACTCCCCCACCTTTTCACTTTCTGGGAGGTCATTTATTTTAATGGAAAACAAAGTAGGGCTGATAATACTCCCACATGGAGTTCTGTGGGTAAACTTGTAGGTTTTTGATAGAACTATGTAAGTTGAAATGAGGAATAGCTTTATCACTTAAATCCCTTATTCAGCAAAACTTTCTCCCTTTTATTCTAATTTTGACTAGTTTATATAGGAGGCCTTCCCTCCATAGTGTGTCATATACTTTTTCAATGTCCAGGAAGACTCAAGTTCTTAGTTTTTATGCTTTTCTGTATCTCTGTTTCTAGTCTCCCTATTTGGTCCACTGTGCATCTTCCTTTTCTGAAACCACTTTGTACCTCAATTATATCATTTTTCTCCAGGTATTCCATTAGTCTTACATGTATCATTTTTTCCACAATATTTCCCACACACAATGAGGGGGCAATAGGCCTACAAGGATCAGGTCTTGTATGTACTTTGCCTGGTTTCCTAAATGGTATCAGGAATGTGTTTCCATTCTATTGGTATTAGTCCTTTTCCCCATATATCATTCTATAACCACAACAGAATCTTTAAACTCCCTTCTAACAAATGTTGGGGCATTTTGTTACTTATATTATCTTTACCTGGAGCTGTATTTTTACTTTTTCTAATGGCCGCAATAAGCTCCTGCATACTAAGTTTAACATATCAGTATATTCTTTCTACCCATTCAACAGTTCACAGTTTCTCTCAATAAATCCTTCCCCTTCCCACACAAAACTCATTGCTTTAATACATACGACTGCTGACTTTCTGGACTTCTTTTCTTAAAATGTCTGCCTTTCCTAAATTGGAGCCCCCAGTTTCATGGTTTACAATAAGACCAGGTATAAAATGTACTTTTATTTCAAGTTCCATTCATTCTTTGAATTTGCTTATATATTTTTGAAAGCTTTCAAACTTCGTTCTGTTTCCAATAGACATTTCTCCAGGTTTCTTTTTGATAATCCTTTGTGATACCACCTTCTCTCCTTCATAATATATTAAGTCTTCACTATTCATTGTGTGCTTTTGCTTATTTCTGTCCTTGATTGCTAATTTGCTATCCTCGTTCCACCAAGGAACCAGATTTCTAAATTGAGGGCAATTTGATGGTTTGTAGATGGCCAGATCAGCTGTTGTTATAATTCCATTCATTATATTGTTATAGAACTCTCCTGGATTGTCACTTGTGATGAATGTTTGTGGTAACTGTGGCTTTTTCAAAATTAAATGTACAATCAGCTTTTCAAAAATTCCAGGTAGGAACTCTGTTTTCAATATGTCCTCAGCATTGGTTCTCAATAACGATCGGGAAGTGATCACGTCTTATTCTTTATGAATTTCCCAGCTGCATTTACTATCTATATATTTGTTGCAATTACCTTACCAAATCCAAAACAAAAAAGGATCCATCTATTGAATTAAATCTAGTAGGTACTCATGTATTCAATATTACTGGGTTATGCGTATGAATAAATTTTTCTAAGCATTTACCATTTAGGTCTGTTTTCTTACTTCCTCATCGCTCATCATAACTATGAAAGTCTTTGCCAGTTATGACTGGGTTTTGACATTAGTTTTTCCAATTCTAAAATAACTAATTCTTATGTGCATTAGAAACATTATAAATCCATATATACCTGTTTTTGTCCTACCTGGGAATCTCAACAACATTATATTCAATAGTTAATTTCTGCCCATCCATTTCAATGTAATGAAGTGCTTCTTTAATAAATATATAAACTGCTCTTCCTCTGCTACTCTTTGGACCTCTCCAGAGTATATCATATTCCAGTAGACTGAACACAAGTTTACTTATTTGCCATGTTTCTTGCAGATATATTACATCAGACTCCTCCCCCGCCCACATTTCAAAGATGGTTTTCTTAAATTCCTGTCCCTGCATTATTAAGCTACCTGAATTCCAGTTTTGGATTGTTAAAACCATGTTATCTAAGATATATTATTGCCTTTATTTAAAATTGTGTGATTGGTCTATTGAGAGATTATCTTTAGATATTTTTCTGCTACTTTTGGTTATGGTTTTAATCTTTTCATTTCTTTTCCCTCTTATCTGCAAAGGGCACTTACCTTCTATAAGGAAAACTACAAAATTCTCTTTACCTACAAGCAATGCATCATCTCCCATTCCTCCCAGATCTCCTCCCTGACCGTAGATGTGTTCTACTACCCCTGTCCATTTTTCTGACTTTAGTATTTCTCTCTTTCCATTTTCTGCAGTGGCTAATTTTTGGTAGCCTCCACAGAGGATACAAAAAATTAAAATAATGCAAAATGTATTTCACTAGCTTGTTCTGCTACCACATCACTTTCACAGGCAGCACTGTGCTTTTCCCTGCAATTAGGTTCCATTTCATCTACACTGTTTCATTAGAGTGATTCCCTCCACATTTACTGCACCTCTTTGTTGCCTTATAAAGAGCTGCTGCAGGTCTAACTCTTTGACAATTATAGGAAGGGAACATATGATTTAACCCAGAAAGCTTGATAGCCCACTGGGATCCTATTAGGTAGGTGACCCACCTTTAAGTGTTATGCATACGCTGTAGATAGTTGCTTCCTCTCTTTCTACTTAGCAGCCATTTAATAAATAATAACTATCTTCACCAACACTCTTTTTAATATCATCCTCAGACAATCCTAGCAGTGCTCCATACCTAACCCCTCTTGCTTCTGTCAGGAATTTAGGCAATTGGCACGCAACTTTCATTTTCTCAAAAGCTACAGTTTTAAGAAGTTTGTCAGTTTGCTCCTGTACATTCTCTCAGTAGATCTCCACCCTGGACTCTTTTAGCTCTCTGTATGTCACCACTTTAGGGGGTTAACATCTCCTATTTTCAACCCTCTGTCACTGATGGCTGAATCATGACAGGGTGACTTTCACCCTGGTTTTGTTTTTCATTTCTATGCATCCTTCCATCTTCACAGCCTGATATAGATCGTTGTTTTTTTCTTTTTCCTGATCTGAGACCATGCCTCATCCCCTGCTGCTGCTGCTGCTGCTTCATAGTCCAAGGCAACTTTATTTCCCACCCACCCCTGCCTCCATTGCCACTCTTAATGTTTACCATTGTTTCAGTTGCAGCCCTCCACCTAGCCTGCTCCTGCAGCCCAGCCTCACCATCTTCAGCCAGACATGAGCACTCAAGCCTCAGCCCAGCATCTGAGTTCTTCACTAGCCTGCCTCAGCCCAGCCAGTCCCCCAGACAGCCCAGTCTACTAGCCCCATCTTGCACTCAACTTCTTGGCTTTATACAAGCCCAGCCTCTTCTTGCTCAGCTGGGCTTCATCTTCAGTTAGGCTTGAGCCAGCCCTGGATCTCCTCCAGGTGCAGCTTATAAGGTTAATTGGCCCTTTTCAACTTTCTCCGGCTTTGTGTGGGGTGGACACGCCATCACCTGGTGGTTCTAAGGAAATTTGCATTTGAGCTGTAATCAGAAAACACAAACAAGCACCACTCTCTGCCTGGCAGGGACACAGTCCCAGAACAGGTAGCTGATCAGCAGGCCATAAAGACTTTTGTGTTCCACCGTTATGAGATGTATTTAATTTTGTCTTAATGTGGTGTGCCCATACTGTGTCAGAGTTTAAGAGAAATAATGCAAAGGGACTGAGAGAGATTAAAAATATGGGCTAAAATTCAATTTGAGGAAAATGGTTACAGTTCATTGTACAAAACACAGATATACAATGGGAAAGAGAAACCTGGCTATTGCAGTAAGCTTGGGATTGACAGAGACGCAAGTTAGACACATGTTATGCACCCCTGTTTGCAACAACATCTGAGTTTGACTCCAGGATCTCCACCACAATTGCTGGAGTTAAAGGAATGAGTCCACCTGTGGCAAGCAGTAGCAGGTTCATAAACCTCTTATGAGGACCAGTCATTATAAGGAGAAAAAGACCCATACTTTCCTATTGTTGGGAACAAAAAAATACAATGTGGTCTTGGGCTGCCTGCTCAGAGGCATCACATCATAGAGAAGGGAAATAATTATCCTCTTCTAGATGGCCTTTCAGAGACTGTAGAAGGAATGGTCCATATAGTTCTGAGCACCTGAATATCAGAAAGGTGCTGACAAATTGGGAGAGAGAACAGAGAAGAGGGAAAGGATCATTAGGGAGCTCTGGGAGTGATTTATAAAGGAAAATGAAAAGAGTGATATTGGTCTAGTTTAGCTAAGTGACAAATAAAGGCAGAACATGATAGCTGTTTATAAGGTATTTGAAGGGAGTGAATAACAAGAAAAGAGGAGAGTTATCTCGGGTGGTGTGAGGGTAATGGGCTGAAGTTAAGAAAGGGAAAAGATGGGCAAAAGAGCAGGAAAGATCAAGCGACAGGAAGTGCTGTTAAACTGTGGAATTAGCCTCCCCAAGTAGATTAGTGGAGTCCCTGTTGCTTGGGATATTTCAGACTACATGGGACAAAGCAATAGGAAATGTACTGTAGGGAATAATTCTGCACTGGCTGAATTAACTAGATGAGCATGAAACAAATGCCCATTTGTGATTTTCTACGTTGTGCCAGCGACTCTTGTCAGGCATGACATACAACACCTAACATGCGGTTGTCCTAATAGCTACCGGAAAGGTAGCATTTAATGTATCACTGAAAAACTAACAACTCACTGATCATTAATATTCTTGCATGAGATATGTATGGAGTGTAGACAAAGCGTTATGGCTATGTACTAGAGTTATGTTCTTGAAAGGTGTTTGGCAAGCAATGCATAAACCCAATCTGCCCTAGACAAAACAATGGGTATTTGCTCATCTGACCAGCCTGGCTGTCAGGCAGAGACAATGAAAGTCCATGTACATAAAAGGTAAACCAAGCCATCAACAAGTTAACAAGGAGGGAGGTAACAACTCAACTATCAGCACTGGGGGAGGAACCAGCATGAAGACTTCACCAGACCACATGGCGTCTCTTGCCAGCAGAAGAAGAACTTTATCTAAGAATACATTTTAAAGGTTTACTGGTTTATAAAGAGAGGGAGCCCGAATCCCAAAGAATAAGCAATTGAATCAGCTGATTGCATACCATAATACTGTATTATGAAAGTGTACTGAGTTATGTCTTGTATGAAAGCCTGTGACACACTGGGGATTAACACAATTGTGAAATATATGTATTAACGCTATATGAGGAATTATGGATACTTCCTGATATTATGATTTAAAGACTCTGACCAAACAAAGGGAAAAACAGGTTCTCTCTCAGACAGGAGGGAAGGTAGCCCTGTGGAATCAAAACAACGGCAGTGTCATGTGTATACGCATCAAGAGGCAGAGGAGAAGTTCACAAGAATGGAGGAACAGCATGAGGTCATTCTGCTTCTTGCAACTGGATCAATGAACTCAGAAGGGGACACAGATCCATTTTAGCATCTTTCTCCTAGGAAAACAAGGGAAACCAGCCCCCTGTATGTCTTTGGAAGAAGCTGACTGAATGCAGGTCATCCCTGGCTGGAAAAAAGAATGATTAGTAAGAAACCTACCTTGGACGAAGACTGTTTCTTGTTAAATTAAATCTCAGCCACTAGAAAACACATTTTTTGCTTTTATTTTTTGTAACTATTTTTGTCTTTATCCTTTGCACTAGAACTCACGTAAAACGTCTCTTTCTGATTAAGTAAACTTGCCGTACTTTTAATCTAAACTGACTCAGTGCTGTGTTTGAACTGAAGTGGTTATTAGCTCCAGATACAGGAATAAGCTGTAATGGGCTTTTGTCTCTATAAAGGAGCAATGAAACATCTCTGAGTGTTCTAGGGGAGGGCTGGAAACTTTGGAGCAGACAGTTTGGGGAAAATTTGCGATGGGGTTGTGTGTTTGGGGTCACCCTGCAAGTAGTAACCAAGGCCGGAGGAGACCAGGGTGGGGCTGTTTTGTTGGAAGCAGACTGCAGGGTGAGCATGCTGACTGGGCAGCACACAGATTCCTTGGGAAATGCACTGTTGTCTGCTGGCTGTTGGTGTTCAGGCTGTGCGCACCCAGGGTTACAGGGCAGCCAGTGACACAACCCCTTACTGGCCTGGGTTGAAATACAAAACATTACCGTACCATAACACATATTTAGCTCTTCTGGCTTGTATAATGCTTGCTGAACACAAACCTGCCAACATTTGAGATCAGAGAAGTGCAGCCATCATCATGGCTACTTTAGGTGGGCTGGGATTAGAGAGGTGCAAATAACCAGTACAAATGGGGGGGTGGGAAATAGTTTTTGCTCGACACAAAACAAAAGGTCTTCAAATTTTTCAGTGAAACAAGTGGAAAAAAAAATGCACTTTGGGTCAAAGAAAACATTGAGCTCAACCAGAAACAAAATGTTTCATTTAATTTTTTTAGGGAGATTTTTATTTTAAAATATTGAAGCAAAATTGAAAATGGAAAGTCATTTGAATTGAAACAAAAATAAAAACATTTAGACATTGGGGGAATGGATAGGGTTGAGGTTTTTTTGGTTGAGACTATTTGGTGAATTTGACATGAATTTGGAAAATATTTTCGTTGACTTGAATGTGTTTTTGGCCAAAAATATTTAGTCTGCATGAATTTTGCCCAACTCTAGTTGGGAAAACTCATTAATTGCTCCCCACAACTTCCCGTGTGTCCAAATCCTGTAACTCCAGTTGTCTGGCAGAGAGAGAGTGGATTCCTGATGACAGAAAGTGGAACCTAAGCTGTGGAATCTCTGCATAGAGTATGGCTTATTACCTTTGTCCAAAAGATAGTCATTCTCCATTCCTTTAGCTATCGTAAGAGGAATGAGACATGCAGTGTTTTATTTCTGTTCCATTCTTTACAAATATGTACATAAAAACCCAATTAAACTGCTTTATGAAGTCCTGTCTCTCATTTTATTAAGACTTCTGCAAATTGATCTTTTTCATCTCCTGGCTGGGGAATGGATTAGGGGAAAAGAGAGTGGGAGAAGGTAAAATATGACCCGTCTGCTGAAACAGATATGTATAATGGAGGACCGGGAGGGATATTTCAAAAATCAAAAGAGAGGAAGCAAATGAAGAGAGAGATGAAAAAGTTAATATCAAGTGACTGAAAAAGGTCAGGAGTATTATCATTGTATTTACATTTTAGTTTGTACTATCATCATTATCTGTGTGAGTTCAGAAGGATTTGGTCTGGTTTCTATCTTTAGTGAAGAAAGATGTCTTCTGATCTTTAATAGCAATGAGTGCTCAGGGCTTCAGTTTCAATTGTGCTGAAAAATGGAATGAGTGGAACAAAAATACGAAACTGAAAAAAATCAACAACATTAATTACAGACTCATGAAATTAATTGCTCCACAGCATGAAAATAGTAGACTGAAAAATCCAGGAGGTAGATTGGAGAGGTACCAAATTTGTGAGCACATTTAGTCTGGGAAGAAAATGTCAAAGCCCATTGTGCTAAAACAAAAACAAGTCTTTGGTTATGTAAAATAATAAACAGAGAATCAGAAACATTCAGTCCATTGTCCTACTGTATAATCAGAACATTCATTACATCATCCTGCTGTATAATCACTGCTGTTATTTACTCTAGCTCGTGTAGAGAAGGATGTGAAATTTTGCCAAAATATAAAGCTTTAATGCAGGCTTTAAATGATCAAAGCTGGTTATAAATTCTTTGTCCAGGAACTAAAAAGAGGTGCTTTGAAAGACTGAAATGGCAGTTTGCTCACCAGAAATGGCTTCTAGTGAGTCATGGAAAACGTACAGGACTCTGAATTACACAGAAGACATCACACGCTGAACAGCTGTTCCACAAATGGTCGTGTGGTGTGTGGAAGATCACACGATAATTGGCATTGGGCAAAATCCTGAAGTCCTTTCTCATTTCCCAGGCAAAACTCCTGGTGGACACTTTGCTGGAGCAATGGTGTTTGTACCTATTCAGGAGTCATTCATTTGCAGAAACTTTGAACAGTCATTTCTCTGTGTGCATTGTTTCATCATGTAAACGATATTATTCCTTATTGTTATTTAGTATTACATTAGTGCCTGAAGGTCCCAACAGAGATCAGGGCCCCATTGTGGCAGATGCTATACAAACACATAGTGAGAGACACTCACTGCCTCAGAGAGTTTGAAATTTAAATAGATAAAGCAGACAAAGGAAACAGAGGTAAAGTGACATAGAAAGTCGGTAGCAGAGCTGGGCATAGAACTCATGTCTCTTGACACCCAGTGACCAGTCAGCTAAGACAAGCTGCCTATGATTGACCTTCTTACTTTCCACAGAGCATGTGGTTTGTTTAATATTCAGTCACCACTTATATGCTGTAACATATTGTGTTGAAGACATGCCTGTCCTGGGATAGATCTCCTGAAGCAACTAGCTGTTTTGTGAAGTGCCTCAGTGGATATCGGTTTGTGTGGATAATAATTCTCCCATCATTAGGGCATCACATGCAGTTTCCCTTTGACCTTTTATGGATTTTGGGCTAAGAACTTGCGATTCAGGGCAACCTGATGAATTCTCTTTAATGTAGCTGTTGGCCCAGTCCACTTGCTATCCTCAGCCATTGATTTAATCAGCAATGAGCTAGCAGCAAAGAGCTTGGGAATGGTGGGAGGTGACTTTGGTGGCTTGGGTTGTGAGTGGGCAGGCCTGATTTGTGTAACCCTGTGAGTGCTTGAACTCATTTTCTTCCACATCAAACAGGGTCATGCAGAAGCAAAAGAAAAAGAGACATGAGAAGATGGGAAGTGAGTTAACGAACAGGCAAAGAACTGAAAATATTTGGATCCTTCCTGGTATTGCCCCACTTAGACATATATCACCAGCCTTAATACACTCGCCCCATGCTGCATTTTATGTACCTTCAGTTGTGGACCATTTCCCAACTGCAGCATGTTACAGATATCCATTATCCACCTCCTGAGATAAAACAGAGCTGTGTGTATAGAAGGGATGTATTCATTCCCTCCTCCCTCTTGAGAAGATGGGTTGTCTCCAACCCAGAAATTTAGCCCTCTCTACCTGTGAGATGTCCCATGTTTACAACCCTCCTTTTCTACTGGAATGTTGCCCAGTGTCCCACAAAACCAAACCCTTCCGCTGCAAACAAGTTGCATAGCCAGTTTGCCTTCTCTTCCTCGTGGAACTGGAAGAGATTAGAGAAGATTACCTGGACTTTCGTCTTCTTCAACTCTCTTCCCAGGGTTCCTGAAGTCTCCAATAACTTGTGTAGTTTCACGTGATGCCAAATCATTGACTCCAAAGTATATCATAACCAGGGAAGACTTGCCAGACAGTTTCACAACCCCATCCAATCTTGCAGTTACATCTCGTATCGTCACTTCAGGTAGAAAGTGACTTCTCTGCTGTCCTTGATAACTTGACTGAAATTAGCCCTTCAGTCCAAGTGGTAGAGCCTGGTACTAGGGCACCTTAAAGGTAGTAGATTCAAAGCCAGCTAACAGCCCTCTGTAATGATCTTTCACATGAGAAACACAGAAGAGGAGAATTTTTAGGAGGGCAGTAAATTAGTGAACCAGAGTAGGGAATTCTGGGCATAGAGACAGCATGAGAAACAGCTTGGAGAAACTTCACTGTGCCTCAGCTTACTCTTTGTCAAATGTCTATAATAATACTCATACAGAAGTTGGTCCCATGAAGATATTACTTCACCCACCTTGTCTCTATAATAATATTCAGGCTGATTCAATAGTGTTTGCAAAGTGAATAGAGAACATGGGATATGGAGGGTGCTATAGACATCCAAAGTAAGAGCTGAGTAAGAAGTTCTGAGAAACAAAGTTCTCCTCACCTGTCTTAATGGAATAATTACATATCTATTCCATCGCTGATTCTCTACCCAATGTGTCTTTCGTAGTTAGCTGGAGGATAAGTCATTTGTCTAAGAAAATATTATGGAGACACCATCAGAAGCTGGTCCATTCCCTCTCACCTCTGTACCGCACTGAATGATTTATTATTTACATTCTCTTTTTACCCATTTTAATTTGTGGATGGATCTCAAATTCATCTTCTCATTATGCACGAGGAAATGATACCAAAGGCCAAAGTACATCCAATTGCATTAACATACTCTACAAAGAATTCAAGTTTTACTACTGGATGACTGGGACAAGGCCCTGCTCTAGCACATGCAGACACAGCATTAAATTTCCATGCTTCCCAGACCCAACTTCTAGGAAAGAACAGGGGTGACAAGATAGTGCTGCCGACCAATCATGTTTTCAAGAGCTAATAGCCTAAAGCAGGGACTGATTTGCTGGTAACCAGAGGGAGAAAGACCTTGGTTGGCATCAGATGAGCTAACCAAGGAGTGACAACACGCTGGATAAATTGGTAGCAATGGGGACTGAATGCTGAACCTCTGGTTCTAAAAGCAGATCCTCTGCTGGCTTGAGCTGGAATAGCCAGATCTGTTAGTGCCGAGGCTGTAGTAGACGGATCCACATCAATGTGTTGCCTAGCCACTAGTGGGCGACAGAATGTCATACTACCCCAGTGTGGGTTACACCATCAAACCTGTTTAGACACTTGATCCTTAGCCCATTAAAAACAATGGAAGACGTTGCATTGTCTTCAGTTTGGCTTTGGATTGGGTCCTTGATGCAACCTTTTGGGTATTTTTGTGTGAGTTGTATTTTTGTTTCAAATCTGGGTTTTACCTTAAAGCCTATTGGCAATAAAAGGCCAAATGAAGAAGATCTCCTTATGCAGGACTCAGATGGGCTCTGCTGACAAGGTTGGTTTAGGTCCAGAGATACATATCCTATGCTGCCTTCCTGAAATGAGAAAAAAATTCAGATTTGAGATCCCAGTTATAAATCACCTCATTACTGTCTTATTATCGTGAATATATTATTGTCTTATTATTGTGACTGGCAAGAAGGGTTTTTATATATTCCGTAAAGGACACACAATGGCATCTCAGGCCTGGGATCTCATATTTAATCTCTGGTTTCTTTCTTCTCTCTTCCATTGTTGCAAGATTCTATTTTAATTACTTTACCAACTTTCATGCATCTTTCCCTGGTGGTAAAAAAATGAAACATTCTTTTATGATACATCACTTGGCTGAATTAATCTAAACTATGCGGGAATAAGGCCGTCCTGGTGACAAACTAACTTAACCAGCTGCCAACACAAAAGAAACTTACATTTGTCAACCCACTGCAGGCAAAGCAGCTGACTACTCCAAGGAACCTTGTGAGCAGGTGCGTTTGCTCCATTGCCTCTACAACAAACAAATGTATATAGAGTGCAAAACTCATCCTCCTCCTGCAAACTGGCTTTATTAACAAAGAAATTAATTAAATTAAATGCACGCCTTTGCACGGTGCTTGGCTATTCTTAGGGTTCCTCCTTCAGGGCTAGTCAGACCACACCCTAGATCATCTCTAGGTAACCACTCCCACCTCCTTTATTGTCAGGTGATGTAGCAAACCATCTGCTTCCATAAATTAGAAGACCTCATTTAACCCTCTCCCAGCAGGATCAACACCTGTTACCAGTGTGGAGCCCCAGGCTAACACTGGAAGCCTCTTCTTACATGCCTTTATGCAAATGGTTTCTTTTTTTTAGCCTCCTGTTCCATCATGTATATAGACCTACCATTCTCTTGTCTTATGGACTAACAGCAGCATTTCTGTAAGCTGAAGTTCAGAAAAGAAACCCATTAATTATGAGAACTGGTGGCTTAAAACTATGCTGATAAAGAGTAACCCCAGCAACAGATTGATCTGAGTGACAGATTCTGAGCACAATTAGATCAGTCACTGTTACAGACTGAAATTGATACAGCTAAACCACATTTTTCATTTCATTTCTTATTGGTCAGCTTCAGGCTAGTTTATGAGAAGCCATATTTCACTATTCCCCCCACAGTGGCTGAAATATGAGTGGCAGGATGCTCAGATATGGGGCTGTTACTATGACTGGGATTAGAGAGGTCAGCAAAAATCAATGTTTTAGACATAGACTATGTTCATAGACTTTAAGGTCAGAAGGGATCATTGCGCTCATCCAGTCTGACCTCCTGCATATTGCAGGCCACAGAACATCACCCACCCACTCCTGTAATAAACCCCTAACTTCTGGCTGAGCTACTGACATCCTCAAATCATGGTTCAAAGACTTCAAGTTACAGAGAATTCACCATTTACACTAGTTTAAAGTTGCAAGTGATCCCATGCTGCTGAGGAAGGCGAAATCCCCCAAGGGTCTCTGGCAATCTGACCCAGGGGAAGATTTCTTCCCAACTCCAAATAAGGCAATCAGTTAGACCCTGAGGGTGTGGGTAGCTGTATGGATGAATGTAATGTTTATAATGTCTATTCAATGTAGAGCAATTATTCCTATTATTTATATTGCAGTAGCACCTGAAATTGATCTTTTCACAGGCGCAATAACATGCTATATGATGGAATTACCACAAGAAATCCAGATCTTGCATTATGTCAATGATCCCAGCATAGGAAGTGACTTCTAATTGTAAGGTAGTCGACTTTTGGCCAGGAACATGAATTTGCGTGACTGTTTTACTTAACTCAGGTTAGCCAATCAGACTGTGGTCTTAATTTTAGGCTGAAAGGCGACTCTACACTTCCTTTTTCTCCCACTCTAGGAAAGCTATAAGAAAATGCACACTGACTGTTCTGCTGCTATTGATACTTTCAAGAAATGAAATGCCCTCAAGGAAGCAGGTAAGAAGAACACCGCCATGGGTTGTAAAATATACCAGGGCATTCTAAAGCAACATCCTATTCAAAAGCTGCAATGATTTCCCCCACTTTCTATGTCTTCACTGACTCCTCCACTATCCTTCCTGTCTCCCAGGCCCATAATGACATGCGGCTAATGCTCTGGGGGCGCTCTGCATGGGTACGTTGAGAGGGCCCATGACACACCAGTTATGTGATATGCTGGCTCATGTTTGCATAACACTGCCTCTGTTGGATTGACTTGCTTGCTTGTTTGTGGATCCATTCCCTGAAACACCTCAACAAGTGGAACTGCGCCCAGCTCCAGTGGGAAGAAGGTAGCACCTGCAGAGCTGTGAATTCAGATTCCAGAGTAACATGAATAAAGCTGTAAGTTGTTATACTGGGGAACCGGAATAAAAATTTTTAAAAGATGCCATTAAACTGCTGGCCAGAAGACGAATACCATGTGACTAGTTTTCACTTCCTGTGCTGGGATCAGAGAATACAGGATCTGGTCATCCTGTGGTATTTTCATGCTATGTCATGTTACTTTGTAACCCATTAGTGAATGTGTGTTATAGTTCCCCTACTATGCCCTATCCACAGAGAATATGAATCTGTTACAGCCCCATCTACAGTGCTTTAGCAGGTCCTCCTTTTAGCTCAGGATTGAACCAGGGACCTCCTAGGTGCATTGGCCAAAACGGTGACTGCAACAATTGCACCCCATGAAAATCTCCTGTGCTGTATGGCAGAAGTCATTTTCATGGGGAAGTTGCAAGGATATAAAGCATCTGAGTTGGTCATCACCACACTTTGAGTATAACCTTTCAGGAGTCAGTCCCCCATCCCAGATTAAACTCGGTGAATCCTGTTTTAGAGAGAACAATTATCACCTTTAGGGACAACAGACTTGCCTCCAACTGAGCAAGTCCCAACTTTGTCATTTAAAAAAAACCAAACAGAAATCTATATTTTTTCCCAATGTATTCCCTCCTGCGAGTGCCAAATAACAAACGCAGATGCAGGGGAAAGGTGTTAAATTGTTTTTATTGCATTTCTTTTAAATACACGATATGTCACTTCAACTCCCAGAGGCATTCGGCGAAAAGCCCACAAACCGCATAAACAAATTCAAATGCAAATAACCACAAACACAACAGTCTGCAAATAGCCCTAAGTAACTGTGTTCCCATCTCCATGTAAAGATTACGCCTGGAGAAACTGCTCTTTAGCAATGAAGCGGCAGGTTCTTTAGATTTCTCTTGTTCTGTGTATACCATCTCAGGTTTATTAGTATTATTTTTTTTGACTGCCAAAAGGTGACTTGTATAGTTATTTGCTGTTAGATATTGACTACAGAAGATTGTGACACGGAAAGTGCATCTGGGTAAATGATGAAATGCTTATTCTAGCCACACTGTGTGATCATAATAATTACTGACACTGATGCTGTTCAGATTACAGGATGAGCGTTATTTATTCGCTGTTTAATATTTACAACCTGCTATCTGCCCATCTTTTTCTGCTATTTCTAGACCGCCTACCACCTGGGTAGGCAAGCACCAAACTTAAGTGTAAACAGTTCCACTCACGGCAGGCTGGCCTCCTTATGGCTAGGTCTGAGATTTAGCTTTCACCCTGTCCTGGGTTGCTCACGTTACAGTCCCCCTCTCTCTTCATGACTTGAAGTACTCCCTCTTTGTGGCTGTCTGGTCGGGTCCCTAAGCAGTGCCCCCTTCGATGGTAATGAAGTCCCACTGGACAAGCTGTCCAGATGATGCCTCAGCCAGTCTTCTACCACCTCTAGGTCCTGTGCCACTTCCCAGTGGCTGGTAGGGGAACCCTGGGTTTACCTGCAAACTCCAGGTTCCAGCCTAGGGACCCTAAGACTAGCAATTCAGTCTGCTCAGCTTCAGTTCCTGTTGCTGTTTCCCTGGGCTCCTTCCTACCCCACCTCTCTATCACCTCCTGTTCTCTCCATGTGTTTTACATCATAGTTTCCTCTGCTTCCCATAGCTACTTCATCCCTCTTGCTGGATGCCCTAATCCCAGGAAGGATCCCAGGACTTACTCTTCTCCGGGACTTCTTCCTTGACTGTGACCAAGTCCCTTTATCTCTAGAGAGGCCACTTTCTTCTTCTCACATTTCCTGGCTTTATATGGCTCGCCCAGCTCCACCCCCAGTTGGTCTTCATCTGCATTTAGTCTTTATCAATCCCTGGCTCTCCTCCAGGGACAGCATATAATTTGGCCCCTTCTGGTCCATATTAACCTGCACCGGGCCTCTGTGGGGTGAACACCCCATCCCAGTAAGTAACAGAAACAAAGGGAAGATGTCTATGGCTGGGACTTTCAAAGTTTTCAAACTTATTTTCAAAGTTATTTGAAATCAATGGGAGTTAGGCTCCTAAATACCTTTGAGGATGTGGGCCGAAGGTCCAGCTCAACTCCCATTAAAGTCAACATGAGCTGGATCATCCCCTAAGGGAGTTAGGTGCCCAAATCCCATTGAAAGTCAATGAGGTTTCAGTGCCTAAGTCCCTTAGGCTTCTCTGGATGTCCTAGCTCTCTGCCTTGGAACAAGTCTTCACTTGTTTGGTTATGGAAGGAAGTCATTACTAGCAGGAGACTTTATAGAACAGCCAGGCCTTACTTTTCAGCCACAAACCCCCTAGGCTTCAGCCCAATCGACTCCTGTTCATTGCCGGCTGTTGTAGTTCCAAAAAAGCGGGGCGCTCAGCCTGAGCGCAGGTTTTGTAAAACACATCACTCGCACCAAGTGCTATCTGGTCACAGATTTTTTTGCGGGGAGGTTCCTCTCAAGGGGAGCTCCCCCCTTCCCACCCCTTATGTGTCTCTGACCATTTCAGGCTGAAGTGTCAACTTTAAATTGACACTATACAATATGGGCCTCTCCCTGGATATTTGCAGAGGGGCCTCCGCTGACACTCTTATAAACCCCATAGGCTGTGTGCTACCCATCTATCCCTTTCTAGCCCCTCTCTCCCCACTTTCTCCTCATCCTCCCTGACCATCACTTCTTACTCTCCTGCTGCCACATTCGTCCTCCTGTCCTTTTCCTCTCATTTTGTTGCTTCTCACACTGTCGCCCTCCCTGGCTGGACCATCACCTTGCCCCCCAACCACGTTATTCATCGCCCCAGCATTCCCTCTCTGTCTCCTGGGAGCACAGCATTAGCCATCTGCACTAAGGACCGCCTGCATCGAGTCCCTTTGGAAACAATGAGAGACGGTGGCCATCACGCAAGTATTTCCGTACCAGATCAGACCAATGGTCCAGTTCACCTAGTTCAGTCAGCAGCGCGTCTCAGCCAGTGATCAGTATGATTATCAGATGCTTCAGAGGAAGGTGCACGAAACCCTGTAATGGGCAAGTTTGGAATATCTTCTGCACAGAGGGGAAGCTTCTCTAGTTGGTACTTGGCTTGTTTTCTCGTCGACTTCTTGTATGCACGGTTGATAGGGGTGATCATCCTATCACAGAAATGTGCTGTCCTTCTGAGCCATGTCCCCCATTTGTGGAAAAGGGATAGTTTTCCCTCCCCCCCTCTCTGCAGAGCTCACACGTCATTCTTTCTGTGGAAAATTCAACACAAAAATGAGAAAGTGTTTCACCTTCCTTCCTCCCAGGAACTAGCAGAACGGACTTTCTTTCAAACCTTATTCTTGCAGCCCAGGATATGAAGAAATCACATTGAAGCCAGTGGAAGAAGTGGGATACAGGTTATTAGAATTTAACATTTATACCACGGTAACATCTAGGGGCCAACCAGTGTTAGGTGCTGTACAGAGATATAGTAGAAATATTGTCACATCTCTCTCAAGAGGAAGGATGACCAAGGGTTTGGTTGCTAGGTTGGGATGTTGAAATGCCATCTTCAATTCCCTCCACTGCCATAAGGTGGGTGACCTCAGGCTAGTCATGTAGTCTTTCTTTGCCTTAGTTTCCCATCTGTGAAATGGAGATATTAGCCCTGACTTACCCAGCAGGGTTTGTCGTGAGGATACATTTATTAAAGACTGTGAAGTGCTCAGACGCAATGTTGAAGGGGCCTATAATTTCCATGGCTTGATAGATCTCTCTCTGTACCTAATACTGCTGTTGAAATAAATGGAAATCTCCAATACCTTGCCATGAAAGATTTTATGGGTATTAAATTTATGTATTGAGCCCTTGACTGGCTTGTAGATAATTTGCTGCTGGTTGCGTTACCTGGGAACAGCAGATTTGTTTGCTGTGTGTCCAGCTTCAGATATTTCACTGCTTGCACACCTTTCATCTTAGAGTGGAGCTACTGGAGCTGCACGCACACAGAGACATCTTGAAGGGTAGTCCACTCCAGCAGTGGAATAATAATATTCTCCCCAGCCTGGGCATGACTCCAGGTGTATATCACCAAATTAAGCTAACACCAAAAGACCAACACCTGCATCTGGTTAAACACACAAGGCTGTGGTTGGTTTCCGCCTGGCAATGGAAAGCAGTGCTAACCTCACCCAGATCTTTGCAAAATGTAAAACACCCAAAGTCACATTGAGATTGGCAAGCTGCCAGTGCCAGCCAACATGCTCCCAGCTTTAATATTTAAGAATAACTGGAGGGAGTCTGTTGACAGGTTACAAGCAGCGAGTGGGAATGGAGGAAAATGTCTTAAATCCCTGCTTCATTTACTCTGGAGTCTTCTGGGAGCGTATTGAAAGTAGTTATCTGTCCGTCACAGTTTAAAACCTGCTCAGCAACATGGTACAGTAAGTAACCTCCAAGGGCTGGATCACTAGGGTGTTCTCCGTGCCTGGAACAGTTGAAAGGTAAAACCCAGGGGGAACTAGACGGGGGCTGCAAAAGACTTTGGTGGAGTAGTTGATGGGGGATAATGGCACGTGTACAGGGCTATTGGCTATAGAGACATTTGGGAGCTTCACACTCAGTTTCAGAAAGAAACTCACTGTTGCGGGATATTGTTGGAGGAAACGGCTCAGAAGAGCACTGAAAATGATAAGACAAGAGTAACAATCCCAGCGACACTAGCAAGGATGCAGATGACAACAGGCATCAATCCTCATGCTTCGGGGCACGACTCGATCCCCAGCTTGGGTCAGGATACATTTTCCCACTCCTGTGGCCGGGCATTGCACCGTGCATTGGGGGAATACTGCACATGGCTCTGGTCACTGTGAAGTACAGGATGCACTAGAAAGAATGAACCATTCATCAGCTCTGCAGTAGCAAATACATAGGGCAATATTTTCAAAAGTGCCTACTAATTTTGGGAACCTCAGCTTTTGGAGCCCAACCTGAGACCCCATAAAGGAGCTGATTTTCAGTGCTCAGCAATTTCTGAAAATCAGGCTCCTTTGAGGAGTAAAAAATGGACACGCAAAGTCACAGACACGTGTGTGAACATCAGTTCCATAGATTTTGGGCGACTTGATGTAGGGGACAAGGGACAGCTGGCTTAGGCCAGTCTTATTGGCTCATGCAAACTAAGGCAAGTCATATAACATCTCTGTGCCTCAAATTTTCTCTTCTGTAAAATGGGGATAACACCTACCACCCAAGGCTATCATGTGGCTTTATGAATTGACGATACAGCACTTTGAGATCAATACGTGAAAGACGTCAGACAGCATAAGAATCATTATACCAAGAGCCCTCTAGGAAATGTACAGCTGTTACTGGGCTATACACCAGGGACGATCAGCATTTCATAGCTATAATGAAGATTACACTCAGATTGACCTGCTTCTGAAATGCAGGCCCCTATTTGCGCTAAAGGAGAATAGCCATCAGTAGTGTAATAATACTGATTTCATCCAGAAATCACTAGCCTCTTTACAAAAGGGAGCCAGGATCATTATCCCCATTATACAGATGGATAAACTAAGGCACGGGGAGGGATGTCACATGCCCAAGCTCACTCAGAGTTTATGATGCACAGTTCTGATTCAATCCCATAGAGGGCAGCAGTGACAGCCTGTTGATTGTAGTATTATGTCTCCATTGTTATCCCTTATTGTTTTGACTCAGCTGTTCACCACTAACCTCTTTATTGCTATGTCAGTATACCATGAAAGGTATCTGCCTTTAAAAAAAATCACTATTTACCGTAGGTAAAGGATGATTGATGCTTTTGCAATCTTTGCCGTTTAATATCTGACGCTGAGCTGGCAGCAGATGACTTTCAACTCTGTTGTCCCCTCCGCTGCACAGAAATCATTCAAAGGAGACATTTAGAAGCACCAGCCCCTCCCATTTGTACAGGAAGGGAGCCCTGCTTGATTTACGATGCAGAGAGGTCAAGGGCGTGGGCGTGTTGATGGGGGGGGGCGTTAGGACACCTGTGCAATACGGGGCTGGCAGCAGAACTGAAGGGACGTGCTGCAGAGGGTATCTACGTTGATAATCTGGTTTATCGCAGTTAGGACGGGTGGTGCATTGTTCTTTTAGCACCGCTGTGCTGTGCCTCATCCTCCGTGCCTTGCATGACCTGAAAATCATTTCGATAAGTTACGCCAAGCCAGAGGTGTGAGTCTTTGGGGGAAAGCCTGTGTTCTCCAGTCTGCAAACCAGCCTCTGATTTTATGAGGGGGCAAAAAACGCCAGGGAGCAGCAGTGACAATGATCTCAGCTTTAGATACTCCTGGAGCACCATCCATCCAGAAGGGCCCCAGTGCAGCCAGAAAACTTTAACAAGGGACAGATTGCACAGGCCTGATTCGGGGGTGGTGTGGCGCTGCATTGCCCCAGGTATTGCTCTGGGGAGTACTCTACCTCAGACAGGCCTGGTACTCGCTTTCGGGCTACCCTTTAGGCGAGTGCAGAGAAGGGGTCTGGGGAAGAAGAACGTCCCTGGGTCTCCCTTTTCTCTCTTACTGAGTGGCCTGTGGTGCAGAGGATGCTAGCAGGGAACTCAGGAGAGCCCAGGGACTGTGATGCAATGGCTCCATTTGCTCCTGTGTGTGCCTGTTTTCTCTTTTCGTGCCCAGGCAGAGGCCAGCTGCCATATGACCCCCCTCACCCCAAAATAAGAATCGCTCTGACCACTGCTGAAGTGCAGCTTTGTCTGGGGTGAAAGGCACCAGCTGTTTGACCCTGTGTGGCGATACTGCCCAGCAGTGAGTGAAAAAGGGGCCTTGTGTCCAACAGACACAGGAAGGGACATTGTGGCGCAGGTAGAACATAGCCCAAACTGGAAGGGTGTCTGCACACTGGGGCGAAAGCTCGCAAATGTACCACGTGGACAACATGGGACCAGGGGGAATACCTATGCCCCAGTGAGAAGAGGAGTCTCTGAGGAAGAGCACATGTGCCACTGTCCTGCCTGGGGAAAAGAGACTCGCCCTCATCTGAGACAGCTCCCTGATTGTGGAGGGCTTGCGTGCAGGGACCTCAAGATACGAGGCGAGAGGGGACCACGCCCGTGTATAAAGTGCTGCAGTCAGCTTGTGTTGTGCTCCATAAAGTGCAAGGAGAACTCTTCAATCTACGTCCCCAGGAAGAACCCTCAGCCTGCATAACCAACAAGTTGAGTTTTCCAGGAGCTCTCTTTGTCTTGCTACTGTGTCTCGGGACAAAGAGAAACACGAAACCTATTGAGAGCCATGTTCATGGGTTTTCCTTTGTCCCCTGTAAGTAAGGAATGGTAATCAAGAATTCACGGAGTTTAGTGCTATTTACAAGGTGCTTGACGGGGTGGCCACTGCCGTCCTATACAATGCTATTTTAACGTTCTCCTCTGCCTGAAGCCAGACAGCTATACAGGAGGGAATTATGGCCCCTGGGCCAGAGGCTAAGAGGAGAGATGACAAGGCTGACCCTGAAGACGGCTAGAATGTCATGCGCTTGTGATATGGGAGAACACAATTGTCTTCTGCTTCTGCGCTGGAAAAGCACACAGCTGAACATGCTGTGAGAGATGGAGCCGTGGAGCCAGTGTGCTAGTTGAGGGAGTATTAGCCCTCCTTCTTTTTCTACCCTAGAGACATCAGATGCTAGAATAAACACACACTGACTGGAGACTTGGGTTAGTCCTGGCACACTGATGGCTATTCACTCTGGGATTCTCTGTTTCCCTTCAGTGTTGGCCCCATATAGGCAAATTTGGTTATCACAATATCTCCATTATTAGTATTGTTATTAATATTATTGTTGTGCCTAGAGGACTCAGCTGAGGTTGGTGCCCCATTGTGCTAGGCGCTGTACAAACGTATAGTACAAGACATATAGAGCTTGCGATGTAAATAGAAAGGACAGATCCATTGTGGGAGACAGGAAGTGCACTTCCAATCTCCACAGCGATAATGCAGAGGTGGAAAGGGTCTATAGATCACAGTCGAGCTAGGGGAGGGTGAACTCCAACTCCTCCTAGCTGTTCAGGTTTGTTCTGGAGAAGAACATAAACAATTGGGGTTGTGATCCAGAGTCAACTGCAGTCAGTGGAAAGACTCACATTGGCTTTAATGACAACTGGTGCAACCCATGGATATTTATCCGAATAGCATCCAAATTACAGCGGTGATGCAGCAAAGTGCTTAAGCACATGCCTACATTTAAGCACCTGGCTTCACAGGCTTAAATTCAGGCATGCACTTCTGTAAGGGCCTATTCTAATATCTTGGCTTTGCATTATTGGTTTGGGAATTTCTGAAGAATAAACGATCTGGTACTTCTTGCTTCTGACTGGAGTGTTGAGTTTGAGTAATTCTTGTGGCCTCTTTGAAAAGGCCAGATAGTCAGTTGGTGTAATTCAGCATAGACCCGTTGTCTGAGAACTGAACCAGGGTGTTTTGGCACTGCCAGGAACCAGATATTAAAAATATTCAAAGGGAGGGGGAAAATGAATCCTCTCCAGCTTTCCCCTGTCCCCCCCCCCCCCCAAAAAAAAAAAAAAAAAAAAAACCCTAAACTTTTTCTAAGCTCTAAAAAGGGCTCAGATCAGATTAAGTTCTGGGGATAGAGTCCCTGGGATTCTTATTTGTTTCACATTGATTCACCGGATCCCTGCTAATAACATTCTGAAGTCCAAACAAAATGTCAGGGTGATGGATGGGTAGAGGTGTTGGGAGGGAAATGAAGGCACTTCTTTCTTGAAGGCAAGAAGCCTGATTCTTCTCTCACACTGGATGGTTGCTGAGGTGTTGCCGCCCTGCCTTTATTGCAGTTACCCTGATTTACAGTAATGCACCAGTATCGGTATGTCTACACGACAATAAAACACCTGCGGCTGGCCTGGGTCAGCTGATTCGGGCTATAAAATTGCAGTGTAGACATTTGGTCTTGGGTTGGAGCCCGAGCTCTGGGACCCTCCCCTCTTGCAGGGTCTCATAGCTTCTGCCTGAGCCCCAGCATCTACACTAATTTTATAGCCCCACAGCCTGAGCCCCACGAGCCCAAGTCACCAGCCTGGGCCAGCTGTGAATGTTTCATTGTCGTGTAGACGTACCCTCAGTGAGAGGTGAATTGGGATGCAAGGTAACTTCGAGACCCAATTGGAATGTTTTCTTTCAAGAGAGATCAGCAAAATCAAAAGATGAAAAGTTTCCAGCGAGTGGTTGAAATTCCGCTCTCATTTAGGGAGAAATTCACTACATAAGCACACGGCCCTGATGCATCACTTCACCCCTGTTTACAGGGCTTACGAGTGATTCCAGAGTGCACTTGGGCTGGCTGGATAAATCCACAGGGAAGTCCCCTGAATGACTCTGGCTTCGTACCAGTGGGGCTGAGATGAGAATCAGGTCCACCCTGCTCAGTATCTGTCGAGCTAATGACTTCTCTCTTCCTTCTACATCTGACTCTTGCAGCCTCCCCTCTTCCATGTCTTGTGGTTGCTAAGCAACCTTGCACAGAGTGGTGGGCTGGAGACCTGTCACATGCATCATTTGGGTCTTAAAGAGGCAACATCTCTGATGTGCATGAAGGATCTGGTATTAGTTAGTATCCCTGCAACTCAGTCTCTTTCTCCTCTCTCCCCCAATTTTAGCAACTGCATATTTTAGAAGATACTGGGGGAAGGAATAAAACAAAGTTTAAAGCCTGTACTATTTTGTGTGTTTGTGCATTTGCAGCCGACTCGGAACTGAAAGCACCAGCAGGGTCTTCCACGGTTTCTGAATTCAGCATCTGATGAGCTGGAGGAAATTAATGTTGGTTCTTCCCTGCAGGGTTATATCTACCTCAAGGGGGGAAAAAATCAGAGCTTTACCATAGATCTGATATATCTCTTGCGATGATTGGCACATCAGGTGTTTATGAAATATGGACCTGGAATAATTCTATAGGTGGCAGTAGCAGCACCTGCCCTGTTGCAAGACTGAGATGGTGCTTGCATTCAATACCCTTTTTTAGCTTGTAACTTTCCTCCCCTCCCACTCAGAGCGATTTACTTTGTGATTTACTGTGAAGACTATCATGAAGTCCAACACTAGGTATTGAACCAGCCACCTTTAGACATGATTCCCTATAGATTGAGCTAAAGAGGCAGGCTCAGTCACAGAACTGTGGTAGACCCATATTCTCTGAGGGTTGGGCACAGAGCGGAAGACACAACACACACTGACCAGTGGGGTTATGTTAATTTCTGAGCCCAAAGATGATTTTTTTTTTAAATACGGAAGTTTCTGTTCAATCCTTATGGAGCTGAGGCTAAGCCATAATATTCAGATCCAAGATAGAATCTGGATTGAGATCCAAAGTTATAGGCACATCGGAATCGCCATGCTGGATCAGACCAATTATCTAATTCAGTATCCTGAACCCGATACAGGGCCAGTATAATGGAGTTCTATTCCTGGCTCTGCAAGTCACTGCATGGGTTTGGGCAAGTCACTATGTCTTTCTGTCTCAGTCTGTAAATGAGGAAAATGCCCATTGATGTACTTTGCAGGGGGGTTCTGAGGATTAGTCACAATGTCTGCACCGTGTTCAAAACTGCTTTGAACATAAAAATGTTAGGTATTAACCGTTATGGGCTGCACCCTTTAGGAAATACAAGTCCAAAAAGTCCTAGCCCTGGCAAGGCCTAATAAAGCTGTCTGAATAATAAACAAATCAAATCAAATGCAATTTGCTTCTACTCATGGGATCATTCTGTTTATCTGACAATATTCTAATGAATGACTGCTGGGCACTCAGGTAATGTTCTGTTGTTCCCGAATCCCAAGTTTCATGAACTTGCAGCATGTCTGTATTAACTACTCATTAATTGCTGTTCATCATCCTCTTTTCAGGGAGCGGATGCAATACCAGGGGACCAATGACACACCGTAAATGGTCAAAGTGAAGAATTTGCAAGCAACACATATGTTATTGGTCTAAAAGAGTCCGTGAGTACCCACTGTGATGACAGCTAATGGGACTGGTTTGTGAGAAAAAACTCAGACTGGCACTGGAAATTTTGGTTTGACAGATACACTTTAATCAGCTCTACTGACTATGCATCATAATTACCAAGTATCATCTCTGAGCCTTGCTTTCTTAGGATGAACAATATTCAGCGAAGCCTTCTTTTGGAGCAGCAACTTTCATTAACTTTTCCACTTCTTCCCTATGCAGTGATTTACACAAAATTCTCAAGCAAACGATATAACAAGCTCAAATAATGATAGAGCAGGTACTCCCTAGATGAATAAATGATGGGAGCCAATAAACAATTATGGGGTAGCAGCTGGGTGATTGAAAGAGAATGTTAGCAGTACTAATAGTGACAGAAAAACAGATTTGACTTCAGCTCAACTTGTAGCCCTCCAGATTTCCAATGCAGAGGCTCCTGATTCAATGTTTTCCTGGAATGCAGACCTCATAAATAAGGACAATCCTTCATTTCAGCTTTACTTACTTTGCTCCCTTCTTGGATTCTGCACAGTATGCCTCAGACTTTGAAGTAATACATGAAACTGCAAGCACACATTCCCATAGTGGGGCTTGTGTCAGAGGCCATAGCATTTTTTATTCCAGATGGTGCTAAAACAAACTCCCCCTTGATTTGAACAGCTCTACATTTTGGATCTGGATTGGATTTTTGCACCTTACATCTTCCCTTTGTGTGTGTATAAAAATAGACTGCAAGGTGGAGGTAATTTACATGGAAATTGGTAACCATGCTTCACTGAAATCAGAAAGAGTAGGAAAGGTTCCTATAAAGGATCTGTGCAGTGGCACTCTCTGGGATGAGCTGGAAATCAGGAAGATTCCCCACAGATGCCCATTATCTTCATTTCATTGAAAAACTATAGCAGATTCTACATAGAATCTGTGTACGACACAAGCAATGATTGCAAACGGTATCTTTGTCTGTATACAATGCAGGGTTACTGCAGTAACTCCCCACATTGGGTTGCAGTCCGAGACCCTTCCCAAAGACTTTGCCTGCTTCTTGGGAATGCCAATTGTCACTCAATACAAAACATTCTCAACTGTTTCTCTCCTTTGGAATGGAAAGACCAAGTTGTACTGTACAAGGGAACAGTTTGGTCTACGGAGGAGATCCATGGTATACCCCTCACTCTGAGGCAGGATGGGTTACCCTTATTGCACAAGTGTATCCACTGAGTTCAACAGCATTAACTCAGAGTCTGGTAGATGACTGAGCATGAGTAAGAGGGGGAGAACCTGCCCTCCAGTCTATAGGTAAGACTTCTACCAAATTAAAAAAGAGTTTGCCTACTAAATGGGGACTTCAAGATTGCCCCTTACTGGGGCAGATTTAGGGACAGATGACTCAGACAACTGCCTGGCGTGCCAGGCTTGGAGGGTGCTGGGACCAGGGGGCTGTTTTTGTTGTTAGCGAGAAGAGGGAAAATAGAATGTTTGAAGTAAAATGTTTCAGGTGTTCCATATGTGGATTACATTTTCATTAACCTCCTAGAATATTCTGGACCTTTGTAGAATCTCATGGAACCTTCCAGACTTTCTGAGAATTACATTTTCCTTGAACCTCCTAGAATGCTGTCAGCTATGTGTGACGCACTGCACCCCCATGTGCACCCTTATGGTATGATTGTGTATCATTCATGTTCAGCCTTATAGTGTAATTGTGTATTGCTTAATGCAAAGTATGTCATGTAAGATGTTTTTGGAATGCTCATAACATACTGAACGTCATTGTTATAGTAGTATGTTTGTTGCAATGTCATGTGTATGGTTATGAGGCTTTGCTATGTAATATTCCCAGATATGTGTCTCATGGCTTGAGGCAGACCTAGGCAAAACTCTACAGAGCTGGAGGGACATTCACACATCACTAGGACTTTTATAGAGCAACCCAGCTCAGTATTCCAAGAACAAAGGACCAGCCCCGACGTCAACAAGTGAATCCACAAAGAATCACAGTTCTCAGGACCTGAAGAAAGCCATGCAGGGATACTGTTTGTCACCTGACCCTGTGGGGAGAGCAAAGGGACATGTTGAAAAAAAGGGACATTTTGGCTGCTCTCTCTCTCTCTCGTTCTCTCTGTTCCATCCCATCTACAAACAACATCAAGCAACTGAAGCATTGACCACAGGGAGATGGTTTGACTGGAGGCAAACCAGCCACCTGTGGTGAGAACCATCTGACTTAGTTAGGTTGCTGAAGGTGTTGAGATTAGTTTAGATGCGATTTGCTATATTTACTTTTAATCAAATGTGACCTGCTTTCCTCCAACTTATAATCACTTAAAATCTTTCTGTATTTAATACATTTATCTAAAGCAGTGCATTTGCTTTAAAATGTGTCAAAGACTGCATCTGGAGTGATAGAGCTGGTGCACATCAATTTCTTTAATAAATTGATGGACTATTATGAGCTTGCAATGTCCAGTTGGCAGCACTAAACATTGTAGGACTGCAGTTCCTAGGATTGCACCTGGGACTGGGGATATTCGCTCGGGTCATACCATTGCATAATCCCATGAGTGGCCGGCAAGAGGCACTCACCCACTGAGTCGGGATTAGGGGCAACTTGCTTGCCGGTGGCTGTGCGTGAGCTGCCCAGGAGGGGGGTTTACGCAGCAAAGCAGAGTGAGACACATTCCAGGAGTGGGGGATTGAGGGTGACACAGCGATATACCAGTCCAGATTGCAGAGGGGAATGTCACACCATGCCCTTGCGGGTATATAGGGGCAGGGTATCGCCAGTCAGTGAGATATAAGAACGAAGTGAAGTGAGAGCCCAGCTGCAATATTGTGAACCTTGTTTTATTGTGTAAATGTGAAATAGTACTTGTGTGTTAAGACTTGAACCGTGTAAGTAGCACTAATAAAGGACATATTTAATGAGATGCCAGAGACGTCTATTGAACTCCTATCTACACAACAATATAAAAGAAATACTGTTACTTCTTTTACCAGGCTTAACATGTGATGTTTGATGACTTTCTAAGACTGCGGAACATAGACTTCTGCTCTCCCTAATAATGTCTGTTTTCTCCTGTAGAAAATAAAAGATGTCCTTGAAGAAGACTCAGGAGCTCAGTATAGGAAGCGAAAAGCTCAACTGCAATCTAGTTTGCAGCAAGGGGCAAATTTGATGGGAAAATATCTAAAAGAGAACAAAATAGACTGGGCTTTAGGCAGTAGCATTCATCCCATGCAGAAGAAATTGAGGAGCGAAGCATAAATGATGGAAGTCCTATTACTAAGGGATTAACGGATTTACCTGAAGATAAGGAATGGAAATGTGAGGAAAGAGATGGAGAATCATCCAGTTTTCCTGGAAGTGTAAAGGAGAGTGATGTTAAAGAAGAATTTGATTCACATTTAAAAGAGAGTAATGACAAAGAAAAATCTGGTTTACATGAAAAGGAGAGAAGTGATAAAGAGGAATCAGCCTGAATGGTGACAGAAACAGCAGTGAGAAAAATTGCACACCACAGATCGATACATCAGATCTTGCTTTATTGCTGGTGATCCCAAACTCTGTCGATATTGATCGTAGAATTTTGAATGAACTGGGGAAAATCGAGGATATGACATTTCCAGTAAATGAGCAGAAGTGACACATCTCAAAGTCACACTGTGAAAGAATGCTCGAGAATGCCGTGAAACTGAATCGGTGTAGGCTAGTTTACTCAAAAAACAACTGACAAAGTATACTGTTTTTGTTGCAAAATATTTGACAAAAGTGCCAAATCATTGCTTGAACTTTCTGGGTACAATTACTGGCATAACTTAGCTGATGCTCTGAAGCAACATGAAAAGTCATCTGGCCATTTTATGGCCTACTCCAAATGGATGGAAGTCATGTCCAGGCTAAACCTGAATAAATGCATAGATGCCAAAAACCAGCGCATTATTAATGTAGAAACCCAGCATTGCAGGAACGTGGTTGTGTGTCTGATCTCAATTACCCTCTTCCTTGCAAAGAATTATTTGGCTTTCCGGGGCTCGTCAGATAAGTTGTTCACTGAACATAATGGTAATTTCCTTGGTTTGATAGAGCTTCTTGGGAAAAATGATGATGTAATGTGTGAACACTTATGTTGAGTAGTTTATAAAGAAATTATGGACCATTACTGCAAGAAAACAATTAAAAATTAATTGATTGACCTTATAGCAAGGAAGATGCTTTATAACATATTGACGTAGCTCAGCAAAGCGAAGTATTACAGAATAGTAATGGACTGAACTACCGACATTAGACACAGTGAAAAGATGTCATTTATGTAAGATTTGTTGATGATTAGGATGGCTGTATCCAAGTAAAGGAACACTTTATCTGATTCCAGTCTGTGGACAGCTTTACTGGAGAAGGTCTAACACAACTGTTTATGAATGTTTTGAATGAGAATAAAATAAAGCTTCAGGATGGCTGCTGCCAAGGCTATGACAACACGAAGGAAAGAAAAATTAAACATATTTTCAATCGACGAGAAACTGGCATCGCTTGCTATTTTATATTGAAAATGCCACTGGCCAGTCTTTGGATCTCTTTGACCCTGTGCTTCAGTTTGCAAGGGCAAAGGCAAGAAAAGCGACCTTTTGAACTAAAGGTCTAGGGTTAACATTCTAAGGCTGTCACCTACTGTAACACTATTTAATACTGGTCCACCCAATGGTGGTGCACAGTTCAATTTCTTGATGTTAGTACATTTCAGTTATTCTTAAAATTAAAAAGTTTCTTTAAGCTTAGAGGAAACAATTTTCTTTATTTGCTTCTATATGGCATGAAGAAATACAGATTTACAGATCTTAGAGTGCAAATTTATTATCTTACATGACAGGGATAAATCATGCATGCAAATCGTGCAGCAAAGTCGTGAAATGGGCTACAAATGCAATAAAAAATAAGGTATTCGAAAGTTTAACAAATGGGGGGTGCCAAAGATGGTATTTGTCTCTTTTCTCTGGAAGAGGAATTTGCTCCCCATAATCTTGTGTTTCTCTCCCCACCCATCTACTCTTAGTGGTTTAATATCCTGAGGCAGCCATTAGCGGATAGTGCATCCTCTCTTGCTAGTCCTGGAGTTGTTCCCTGTGTTGTATTTTAACGCTCCACTTTTCTTGTCCCCCAATACTTCTCACTTCCAAGTTGATTTTGGAACCACTGGTGTTTGAATGGGTTTGAAATTGGCCTGTCGCTAACATCAAACTTCTCAGAACCTCAGACAAGTTTCCACTAGGCTTCTGTTGTTTCAGCAGACAAGGGCCACTCCCAGCGGAAGTCTATATCCACCTACATATGGTGGCATTGCAGCTGAGCTGCCAGAACTTCACTGCTGCCTAGTGCCCGAGTGCGTCTCTCCCACTACACAGATTTGATTCTACATGCAATTGAAGGGTGGCCCCAGGACTCATGCAAGGGAAAGGGGTTCCTGGGAGAACTTGTGGGTGGGGCCTGGGCAGAAAGCAAGGTGCTAATGCATCAGAACCGATGGACTGGTGATCAGCCAAACCTGCTGTCTGGTTCACCAGCTCCGTTGGCTGATGCCTCCTACAGGTGAGCAAGTCTGCAGGATTAACAAACCAAAATAAAACATGGGTTTTTTCATAAAACCCCATCAAAAGAGACCCCATCAAACAGACAGCTCCAGTTTTAGGAGTACATGGTCACTCTAACACTGGTGTAAATCTGAAGTGACTCTGCTGACTTCAGCAGGGTTACTTCAGATTTACACCGGGCTAGCGGAGGTTGGAATCGGGTGTTTTGTGACTCCCGGTGTGGTGCACCTACAAGGTTTCAGAGACATCTCACAGACATCCCACTGGGTCTCAAGGCTAATTGGTCGTTTCCTTTTAGATGCTGTCACAATAGCTATGCAGCCATGTCGCAATGTAATCAGAATGAACACCTTCCAGAAGGCATTTTAACTATTTTAATAGAGAAAGCCACTGTGTTAGTAACAATGGCCGAAGTAGGAAATATTTCTTTGTGCTGCACAAACAACCACGGCAGCAGCAGGGGCCGCCCTCTCAGGTTGGTAGATGACCTGTCTTCGAAAGGAAAGTTCTGGATTTTTTGCAAATGTGACATAAATATTCAGTGACGGACTGGGGCTAAAAATCGGCCCTGGCGTTTAAAGCACACCAGCTCAAGTTCAGGCTGTGGGCTTTCTGCTACCACCCCCCCCCCCCCCGCCAGTAACACAGCAGCCCAACCTGCAAAGTTAATTAAGTCAGGGAGATCCTGCGGTGCCCTACGCCATACGTATGCCACGCACCGAGACCAGCTGTCTGCAGGCTCCGTGTCATGGGCTGTGACCCTTGGTGCCAGCTCGGGGCAGCCCAGTGGGGCAGTTACACGCAGACTTTGGGTGACCAGATGGCCCAATTGTATAGGGACAGGCGCATGGGTCTCTGGCTGACTCCCAGGTGGGGAGCAGTGGCTGGGGCAGGAGAGAGGGATGAAGAGGCACGTGGCAGGGGGCGGGACAGGGAGGAGAGGAGGAACCGGTCAGGTCTGGCAAGCAGCAGCAGGGAGGCGGGAGGGAGTGAGGGATGGTGGGAGCAGCGGCTGGGGCAGGGAAGCACGGGGGGGGGAGGAGCAGGGAGGAGAGCAGCAGTGGGGAGGGGCGCAGGGAGCAGTGGCGAGGGAGAGGAGAGGAGGAAGGAACCGGCAGAGCAGAGCACTGCAGCCGCGAGCGGCGCATCGAGTCTCTGCACACGGAGATGGGGAGCAGGCACTGGGCAGGCCGAGAACAGGCTCTGTAGCAGACGGCACCACAGCCACACAGGCGGAGAGGAGTGAAACAGAGAGGAGGAGACGGCTGGGTGGGCAGTCCCACGCTGCGTGCCTGCCTGCTGGCCTGCTGAACTTTACAGGCCCCTGCAGGTGCCTGGGTGGCTCAGGAGACGATATCTGTGACTCAGCTTCATTAGTTCTTCAGTAACTCCCTGGGAGGGTGTCCAAGCATGGACCAGGAAAGCCGAATAGCAGATACCACCAGGCGCCGGGGAACCTGCATGGAGCATAAAAACGGCAGGGAGGGCAGGGAAAAGGCCTCATGCTTTTGGCGACGACGGCTCTTAGGAAAGGCTCAACCTTCCCCTGCCTTTGGTGGCGGCTCTTTTCCTTGCCTTTAACGTGGCCCACCTGCCCTTGAGTGCACCGGCCCCTCTGGCATTTGCCGGAGCTGCCAGATGGCCAGTCCACCACACTGTACTAAGCAAGAACAGCTTACAGAGACGTGCCCATGAGGAAATGGCTGTACAGCTGTACTAGGTCCTGCTACGCTAATCACCGCTGCCAGTCTCTGGGATTGGACTTGGGCTGGCTTTACAGTGAAGTGTGGTGCGGCAGGCTAACCCACAGGAAGCTGTGTTAACAGGAATACGGAGAACAGAGGAAGAAGTTTGGGGAAGATGGTGTGAGAGTGGTAGACCAGATGCCAGCGCAAGCTAGAGCCCCAGGTCAATTCACTTGTGTATTAGTATAGATCAATGTGATCGTTAAATGTATTAGTGTGCATTTGGTGTTTAAACCTCATGAAAACTAATGGGGTGGTACCTGAATTGTTTTCACTTCTCTGTGTCCTCTTATAACGGAGAAGCCAACATTCACACTGTGTATGCCTCTGTGACTAAATAACCCAGCAAAGAAGAAAGAAGCCTGTGGAATGCAAGCGAAGCACTTTAACAGCAAAGGGTCAGTTTCAAAGCAAGTGTGTGATGATCGGAGGTCAAGGACTCAAAATGCATTCTTCGCTCTCCGTCATCAAAGGAAAAGCCCACGCGGGCAGTGACACTGTTACTAGCTGGCACTTTAAGTGATACGTAGGGATCCACATTATCAGAAGTGTACGCATTCTGGCATGTGCATGTACCTTTGAAACGGCAACCATCGGCAACTCACGTCCTTTCCTGGCGCCCAGGACATGCGCAAGGATACTCTCCTGCCACAAGCCTCCCCGGACAGAAGGCTGCGCACCTCATATCATGTTATTGACCCCACTCTCATGGAGGGGTTGTCAGCCCATTCATAAACCCTCTCTTCCTTTCCTCTGCTTTACACAATGGCATGAGTTAGAATATCCCCTGGTGTAGCGTTATACCCCTGTTTCTCCCCCAACACATACCGCATTGATTAACACATGTCATGATCCAACTTGCTTAAGAGACACAGAATCGCCGGTGAAACATTTCTCTACCTCTCCTTCCCACTTCTGCATGGGAGCTGAGTACAGCTCAGGGACCCAGTGAATTCTTTCTGTGGTCCCAAAGGGAAGCATGGTTGTGTGTGGCTCCCAGGAGCCACTGGTCCCTTCAGCATAACTGAACCAGGGTATTTTTCAAAAGGCCCTAAGCACTGACTCACTACGAGAATCTCCTTAATGCTGCTGCTCCATTTACAGCCACTATTTTGGCCCCTCAGGTGATTAATTCTGACCTGATTGCCCATGTGCTTTTATCCCCAGAGGGAGCAGAGTGGCTGGCAGTGCGCGTGAGTAAGGCAGATGGCAACGTCTAATGGCATTTATAGCCTGCTGGTAATGGCTTCTAATTTCAGATATTAAAACAGAGAAGAGCTTTTGGGTCAGCTTGTTCATACGCTCTTCCCCCTCCTGCACACCCAGCTAGTGCAGGATAATCCCTCACTAGCATTACAGATTTAGAGCTAGATTGAGCCCTACATTAAACTAGTTCCTGCAGGTATAATCCAGGTGCCTGTCCAGGGGACAATCACAAGGCACTCAGAACTTCCCGGCCAGCCAGAGCCTATAGGAGGCAAGTAAATCCCTTAAAAGTGGAAATCACTGGCTGGAAAGAGGTGGTTTCCAGGGCCTGCCAGACATGCTGTGACTCATTGTATCCCCCTGGGCAGTCTGGAGCAGCAGTTCCTATGAGACTGCAATTTAGAGCTGCTTCCCCCAGCAAAAAATCTGCCTGCCCATATCCAAGTGAAATAGTCTTCAAATATGTCCGGGGCTGTTATAGAAAGGGTGGGCATCACATGTTCTCCTTGTCCGCTGAAGGCAAGACTGAATGTCTTAATCTGCAGCAACGGAGGCTTAGGTTCAATATTAGGGAAAAACTTTCTAATGAGAAGGGTAGTTAAGCTCTGGAATAGGCTTCCTAGGGAGGCTGTGGAATCCCCATCACTGGAGGTTTTTAAGAACTGGTTGGACAAACACCTGTCAGGGATGGTCAAGGTTTACTTGGTCCTGCCCCAGTGCGGGGCTCTGGACTGGATGACTTCTTGAGATCCCTTCCAGCCTGACATTTCTGTGGGTCCATGAAACCCAGCAGCATTCACTCAATGCAGGGGTGAGGCCGCTTGCACCTCCCTGCACCGGTGCGGTGCAATCATGTTTTAGAAGTGGAGCTGGTTTGAAACTGAGTTTCTCCCTACATACACTCACAATTTTGACTTTTTGGAAGAAAGCCAAAGCCCAAAATATTTTGATTTGAAAATGCCACCATGCTGCTTCATGGGAATTGTAGTTCAGCTGCCTTATTCTCCTCTGTAGGCTGAGCTTCCTGGCTGGACTACATCTTGGTGAGGATAGGCAGTGCATCATGGGAAATGAAGTCTAGCCGGGGTGCCCAGCCCACAGAGGAGAACGGGGGTGTGACAAGAAACCACCGAACTACAATTCCCATGAGGCACTGGGACATGCTATCAGAATATACATATTTCAGTTTTCAACAAAGGAATTGGTTTGGTTTTTTCCATGAAAAATTGAAATTTTCCATTGAAAGCAGGGACAGAGTGACCAAGGGGTCGACTACTAGGAAAGAACAAACAGGGACAGTGAGGAAGGAGAGAAGAGATCATGTGCTAATGAAGAAGTTGACAAACAGAGAAGGCCAAGCATAAGACAACTGCATTCTCCAGGCTCATGGAAATTATTCCTGAGTTCTGAGAATCTTACTCCACGCTTCCCTCCCTGCCCAGCTGTTTTTTTTGGCAATCACTCAGCTTCTCTGTTAAGATTTGTACATTATCGCATGGGCTGATAATGGTTTGCTACAGACACGGCCAACTTTCCTAGCTATTGCTTCAACCTGCCAGCAGGTTCCTAGTGGGTGGGAATGAGTTGTTTTTTCAAGAGCTGCTTTGATGGGTTTTTCACTTCTCAAACTGAAGCCATTTCAGGCGAGAGTGTTTTTTCTCTCCTCTTCGTCTGCATGAAGCCGGAAGCTGTGTCCCTGCTATGCCCGTTCCCTTCACTCCCACTTGTTACTCCTTATGGATACATCCCAGCCCCCTATTTCCTGGATTCGGACTAGGCTGCAGATCACACCGCTCCTTCCCTAAAGGTTTCCTAGTAACTACATGTCAGCTCAGAGATTTCTGCATTTGCACACCTGGTGTCTTTCAGCATAAAATGGGGCACAGAGTTCCCAGCATGGAGGAAAGTCTAACAGCATCTACAGGAGACCAGCAAAGTAGCTGTAGTGACCAGCATGTTCTAATTCAGATCAGTTTCTGCTGATGGGACAGCTGTGGACACTGCCAGAGGAAATGAAACCTCCTTTCCCCTGCAGGAAAAGCAGCTTGGCCTCTGTGGGAGTGAAGACTTCCTGAGGCACAGCTGGCATCGTAGGCACAGAAAGGTGCAAACTGTATCTCCTTGTGCAAACAGGGGAGAAGGCTAACTTCCACTGATTTCAGTGGGAGTTAATTAGCTGCCTAAACATCAGAACATAAGCTCTGTCATACTGGATCAGACAATCATCCAATTAGCCCAGTGTCCTGTCTCCAACAGTGACCAATACCAGAGCTTTAGGGGGAGTGTACAGAATGGGGCAATTATGGAATGATCCATCCCATCTTCCCCTCCTGACTTCTGACAGTCAGAAGTTTAGAGTTGCCCTGAGCATGGAGAGGTGCCATGGACCATCTTGGCTAATAGTTATTGATGGATCATGAACTTACTTCATTCTTTTTTTTAACCTGCTTATACTTTTGGCCATCACAACATCCCACGGCAATGAGTTCCACAGGTTAGTTGTGCACTGTGTGAAAAAAGTTCTTCCTCTTGTTTTTATTAAACCTGCTGCCTATTAATTTCATTAGTTGACCCCTGTTTTTTGTAGTGTGTGAAAGGCTAAATAACACTTCCCTGTTCATTTCTTCCACACCATATATGATTTTATAGATCTCTGTCATAACACTCCTTAGTTGTCTCTTTTCTAAGATGAATAGCCCTAATCTTTTTAGTTTCTCCTCATATGAAAGCTGTTCCAGACCCTCAGTCATCTTTGTTGTCCTCTGAACCTTTTCCAGTTCTACTGTATCCTTTTTGAGATGGGGCAACTAGAACTGGACACCGTATTAAAGGTGTGGGCGCACCATGGACTTATATAATGGCATTCTGATATTTTCTGTTTTATTTTCTATCTCTTTCCTAATAGTTCTTAACACACTTAGCCTTTTTGACCATTGCTGTGCACTGAGCCGACATTTTCAGAGAACTATCTACAGTGATTCCAAAATCTCTTTCTTGGGTGATAACAGCTAATTTAGAACTCATCATTGTATATGCATAGTTGGGATTATTTTTTTCAATGTGCATTACTTTTAATTTATCAGTGTTGCATTTCATCTGCCATTTTTTTGCCCAGTCATCCAGTTTTGTGAGATCCTTCTGTAACTCCTCATAGTCAACTTTGGCGTTAATTATCTTGAATAATTTTTTTATTGCCTGCAAATGTTGCCATTTCACTGTTCACCCCCTTTTCCAGATCACTGAAGAATATGTTGAACAGAACAGGTCCCAGTGTAGATCCTTGTGAGAGCCTGCTGTTCACCTCTCTCTGTTGTGAAAACTGACCATTTATTCCTGTCCTTTGTTTCCCATCTTTCAACCAGTTACTGATCCATGAGAGACCTTCCCTCTTATCCCACGGCTACTTAGTTTCCTTCAGACCCTTTGATGAGGAACCTTGTTAAAGGTTTTCTGAAAATCCAAGTACACTATATTGATTGGATCATTCTTCTCTACATGCTTGTTGACTCCCTCAAAGAATTCTAATAGATTGGTGAGGCATGATTTCCCTTTACAAAAGTTCTGTTGATTCCTCCCCAACAAATCATGTTTGTTTATGCATCTGATAATTCAGTAATTCTTTACAAAGTTTCTACCAATTTGCCCGGTACTGAAGTTAGGCTCATCCACCTGTAACTGCCAGAGTCACCTCTGGAGCCCTTCTTAAAAATTGGTGTTACATTAGTTACTTTCCAGTCTTCTGGTTCAGAGGCTGATTTCAGTGATAATTTACATACCGCAGTTAGTAGTTCTGCAATTCATATTTGAGTTCCTTCAGAACTCTTGGGTGGATACCATCTGGTCCTGGTGACTTATTACTGTCTAGTTTACCAATTTATTGTAAAATCTCTTCTTTATTGACACATCAATTTGGGACAAGACTTCAGATTTGTCACCCAAAAAAATACTTCTGATGTGAGTCTCTCCCCTACATCCTCTGCAGTGAAGAACAATGCGAGGAATTCAGTTAGCTTCTTTGCAATGACCTTGTCTTCCTGGAGTGTTCCTTTAACACCTTTGTTGTCTAGGGAGGCTTCCCGCTTCTAATATACTTAAAAAAATACTGCTAAAATTTGCATTTTTAGCGATTTGCTTCTCAAATTCTTTCTTGGCCTGCCTTCTTATACTTTTCCTTTTTACATCTTTGAGGAGCTGGGCCTTTGATCTTTGTGGATCACCAGGTTAGGTTAGAAATTTCTAGCCAGAAAGCTCCAGTAGTTTGCATTTTTAATTCTGCTTTCGAGACCTGCCTGCAGTGTGTTCAAACAGACAGACATCCACACGGCAAGGAAGGGGTAAAGGCAACTGAAAGGAAAAACCCACTGAAGCAGGGCTCAATGTAATCACCAATCAAGCTTCTGTATAAAGCCATAAACAAGGGTCTGATTAAATGCAGATGGGGATAATCTCTATGGGAAAGCCACCTGCCAGGGGAAAGGGAATGCCTCATTAACAGCTCTTGCTTCTGCATTCACTGACACAGGGTTAGAATACCTGGGCAGAAGGTCTGCGAATGCTGGCCCAAGCCATCCCTCTGCTTTATGTTGCCTTTTGTTATCACAAGGAAACTTCCTTGATCTGCAGGAAGAGCAGAGGGGATAGAGAAAAGCACAGGTTGTGTAGACTGCAGAGTGCTTATTTCAGTAACAGAAAGAAGCCTAAATTAGCCGTTATGTTGAGATTTTTTGGAAGCACTTTTCTTGATGAAATCCAAGTGCAGCTAAATTAGTCTCCTTCCGTTATAATGAGCGTTGAGAGAAATAAGCAGTGTGAGTAACGGGGGAGGGAGAGGCAACCATGCAAACACTTTGAAAACAGAACAAAATCACTTTTTGCAGAACTGGGACAGAATGTTGGGGTCTTAATTCCTCCCCACTCGGCAGTGTGCAGTTCCACAGGCAGGTTGTACTGGCCCAGGGTGTTCCAGGTCAGATCAGGCCCTGCTGATGGGAAAAGCACAGACACTCCCAGTGGAGTTGAAACCTGCCTTCCCCGGCTGGCAATTCACCCCTCCACGACAATGGCATTTGAGCACCTCACAGACATTAACCCGTTTTTCCTCAGAACACTGCTGTGACGTAGAGAAATATTGTCAACTCCCTCCCCCTGTTATGGGCTGCTGGGGTGTGGGGGAGAGAATCAGATCCTTGTCCAGTGTAGCAAGGGTGGGACTGGATCTCCGATTTCTTGAGGGCCAGTCCAACATTTTATCCTCACAACCATCTCCGTCCAGCCTACTTCAAGGGGCATGTGATGAGATTTTTCACTGCATCCATTGGGAAACTATTCCCCAGCCCAGTAGACTTTACCGTGAGGAAAGTTTTCCCGATGTCTAGGCCGAGGTTTTTGGAGAAAGCCCCGCACCCGTCAGCCCCTTTGCAAATGTGCAAAACAGAGATTACTTTTTATGTCTTCAAATATGTCAATCAATGCAAGTTACAGAGGTTCCCACTCCAAAACAGTGTGGGATACCTTTAAGAAGCCAGCTGGGAGGACCAGTCCATGGATACAGAGGACTTCTTGTTCTGTGTATCTCAAAGTTGAAGACTGTCACAGGACAGCTTCGCTCATTTAATAAAATCATTCTCATGTTCACCTGTCCGGTTCTTGTGAGCTCATGTGACTCAGCCCAGATCCCAACAAACCTGTACTAAGAGTATCATTTGTCCTGAAGGATCACAGGCCACATGTACAAAAAAAAATGGCAGCCACTTCTGAATTGGAAGGACTGAATGAAATAAAGCAGACACCATCTCCCAGTTGAAACAGTGGAAATAATTTAGCTAAGGAACTGGAATTTGGCCAACACACTTTGGTAACCGTGGGAGGGACAGCAATTTAGAGGCTATGGCAGTTTGGAGGTGATATGCAGGCTTGACCCCTGAATTGAGAATCCAGCACTTCTGCAACGTTACTTGTCCACAGATCACACAGGTTTATGGAAGCTTTTCCTCTGAATTCTGTTGCAGCAAGAAGGTTTACTGGCTAATATTTGTACATCATTTAAAGACAGTTCCCCCTCCCCCCTTTGCCTTTCCCCAACAAACACACAGAGCAAACCATGTGTTCATAACAGTTAATTTTCACTTGCTGCTGCTAATAAAGAGGACTAAGCAAATGTTCTTAACCATTCTCTAAAAATAAATGTGCTGCCCTTAGCAGAGGTCATTAGAATTCTATATACTGTATCTCAGTGGTAATTTACAATGTAATAGCATTAATGAACAGTGCCAAATTGCTCTAAAATTCTTGAGTGTTTTTGAATCACCCATTGCTCAGAGTCTCTTGCTGTACTTCCTTGAGCTATATAGAGAGACTAATAATAAATCATCCTGCATTTATAAAGTGCCTATTTATCCTGAATTAGCCCAAAGTGGTTAAAAAACCCTCTGGTTTATATAGGAATAATTTCACCCACCTCTGAATGGAACCACCCCTGGAGTGGAACATGACAGCTGTTTAGCAGTAGATATTATAACAATCAGGATAAGAAGTGGAGGATTCTGTGTCCAGCTGAAATTGGAGAATGGAATTTGGCCCGAACAAAAAGGCTGAGCCCCCCCCTATTATTGCAAAAGCTGCCCTGAGATCTTTAATGACTTTGACTTGAAGAGTCCCCACTTTCAGGTCTTATCTCAAAGATGGTATGCTCATAAGCCGTGGTGACAAGCACCATACCGATGGGGGAAATGATTCAATATTGATTATTAGGTTGAGTTATTTTACCAGACCAAATGATGTGCTTGGAGGAGATACTCCAGTAATACTGATGCCTTCAACATTTCATGGAGTTTGGCCTTTATTCCTTCGTTTGGTTTCCAGGAGGGGCAGCGTACAGTAAATCAGTGAGCTGGTATTTTTCCCTGGTGGCCGCCATCTTAATCACCCAGAATCTAAGATCTCATTATTATAAAATGGAAAGATCTCCACCTGCTGAATCGACAGGACCATTTCCTTCTACGACCATGGTCTCCTATGTAGCGTCCGTCTACACCGCAACTGGCAGTGACCCTCCCGGCCCGCGTAGACTGACGTGCACTAATGGGGCTTGAACTAGCATGCTAAAATTAGCAGTGTGGGCACTGGGGCTCAGGTTAGCCACCCAAGCTCAGCTCTATAGGACTAGGTTGGCTTGGGAGTCCACACTGCTACTTTTTAGCATGCTAACTTGAGCCCAGCTCACGTGAGTCCGTCTACCCAGGCTGGGAGATTTGCTCCCAGATGCGGTGCAGACATAACTCTAGACTTCACCCATCCAGGCTCAATTCCTCTTAGCTCATGAAATCATTGCCTGAGATAAAGGCAAGGTCTCTCTTTTGGGGCCCGACAAGATGGAGTTTGCTGGTCACCCTTATTACAGAAATGGAGTTCTTTGCAGAGAATGCCGTTTCAGCTGGAAGGAGTGGATGGCTGAAAGATATTGATGATGACTGCTTAGGCAGTTGCAGTGATTTTCAGTGGGAATGAGTCACAGCTTGGCAGCTCCATGGAATGACCCAAAAAATAATTAAGGGATTAAACTTACTGGAAGGCAACCTGGTGCAAAGTCAATTTTTATTTCTCTCCTTTCAGATTTAATATTCCTTTCCAGCACAAAAATATCGCACAATGAAGCTTCATGCTCCAGGGGCTACCCACGGCTCCATGCACATATTGCCGTGTCTTACATTGTGTTGGCTTCTCTTGTGCTTTAACAAGGCCATCCTGGTCAAGACCTGTTTGCTTTTCATGGACCTCCAACTGTCCATCCCCATGTACATGCCGTTTAGTGGGTGGGTAATTGCACTGACTGAGTAAGTAGGAGCCAGAAATATCTGAGTCCTAGTCTGAAACATCCATGGATTGTTCAGGCTCAGGGAGTTCTCAAGGAGCTGGGCGCCACAGGCCCCCTGGATAAGATCCCAAGATCCTGTAGACTTTGAATTTGCTCCACTGTACTCTGAACCCTCCAGGGTTGCAAAGGTGGGGCAAAGGGGAAGGGCTAATCTTCAGCTAATTCCAGCGGATGTAGTGAACAAGATGGAAATGGAGCAGTTCAGAGAAGCTTGTTTAAAATCTCGCAAGCAATGGGGAAGTACAGGGAACACAGTTGCAATCTGCATCCATACTCATCTCCTGCTCTAGTCATCATGGCGCCATAGCTTTTTTTTTTCAGTCAAATACATGCATTTTTATATTAATTCTTTTTTTTTAAATTATTTTTGTTTTGTAATCAAATAAATAAATACTGACTTTCCCCAGCTGCCCCTCAGTCCCACCATTAAGCATTGGTCAATGTCTTGTGGGTGTTCTGCCAGAAGTGGGCCTTTTGAAGGTACTGCAAAGAGAGGAGGGTGTCAGGCTATGCAAAATAAAATTGCTGTTCCGTGTAGCCATGGGTAACAAAAGGAAAACAAGGCTTGAAAGAACCTGAGGCATTGATGGATGTTGCTGAAAAGCATGGGAATCTGCCTGGTTTCCTACCTTGAGATACCCGCCCACAACAAGGGGTGTTGGGTTGCAAGGGAATCTCAGCACTTTGCAAGGTTGGTGTCAGGGCTAGGGTGTGGGAAGCCCAGGCTAGGGGTTAGTGTTAGACCTGGGACAAGGGGTGGAAGCCAATTACCAGGCGTCAGGCTGGAATTGAGAGGCAAATTCGGGTTCAAGAGCCTGTTACTAAGAGTCAGGCCAAGTCAGGATACCAGGAGGTCAGGATGAGAAGGCAGGAAAAGGTAAACACCAGATAAGCAGTCTATGGTGGGGTGAAGCTCAGCTGTACAGGCAACTTCCTGTTTCCTCCTCTGGCTCAAATAGGGGCTGTGGCCCAATCAGGAGCCTTGGGGCTCTCCCAATGAGAGCGTAGGTTTGTGCCCCAGCTAGGCTTCATGGACCCCCGGCCCGGCAGCTCACAGATCGTGCAGTGGGATGACTCCCAGGACATCACTGGGGCCTGAGAGTCAGCCATGGTGGAATGCAAGCTGCAAAACCCCACCATTTCTTCCAGGGAAGTTGGCAGACGATTCTCTGTCAGCCACTCGAGCTGTAGGGTTCAGGGAGGTAATAGAGCCAGCGTAGCTGTGAAAAGAGTCAAGTGTGCATCACAGTGGCGTAAAGAACTTCAAAGAGTAATTACTGGAAGGGAACTCAATTAGCCGGAACAAACAACTGATTTTTCAATTAAGGACAAGCCTGTAAATCATTACAAACTACTTGTCATATTGCATTTTTTTTCAATGCCACAGTAACTGCTTCCTTTATAAGCTAGAGAGTTAGGGTCAATATGGAATAGTCCTTTATTTTCCAAGATACATATTGATAATTATGATGACTTCCCTGCGCTAGCTACTTATCTTAAACAAACACTCGCTTCTGGACCCATTCATTTCAGTAGGTGGTAGGTGTGTGGTAAAACGTGGGGAATAATAAAGTCAGGATTCCCAATCAAAGTATACTGGCTTGCATTCATTTGTGCCTTTGACCCTAAAGACCAGTTATTCTGAATGAGGATTCCAGGCTCCTTTGGTATCTGAACTATGGAATGAGGATGGACAAATTGTTTTTAAAATTTTTTTAATCCACTCAAACTCCACGGGGTGGAAAACTTGACATGCACTTCAATAATAAAGGGGTTCACCTTCCACTTAGGAGAAAGAAGGTCACACAGAGGAAAAAGATCCAATGAAAAAAAAGAGGACAAAAATGGAACAGGTGGTGGGCGGAGTGAAAAGCAATGGAGAGAGGCTAGGAGGGAAGGGAAGGAGTGGAGAAGGAGAGAAAGAAAAAATATAAAGAAGAATATTAAATACAGCATGTATTGTAGGCTGAGCTGTATAGCTAAGGTTGCCTGACACTTCTCCTTATAAGACTCTGCTTTCAGTTGCTTATAACTTTGCCAAACTTTAACCATTCGGGCTCAATCTTTCCATGCTGGGTGTCTCCCTCCGGCTGCATCTCTTTGGAAAGTTTCAGCAGATAAACGGCATGGTTGTTTCTGAGAACCAGGTTAGGGAAACCAACATTGTTCAGGCCATGTCAACAAAATTGTACAACTGGTTCACTGTGAAGCGCTAGCGCCCTCGCGCTTTGGTGCACGGCCTGAAATTTGGTAGTGGGTTTCCCTGATGTCAAGAATGTGCTTTGTGATGTTCCTGTGGAAATATGCTCAAATTTGGCCAGCTGGTAAGCTTTTGAATAGTCTCAGTTTGTACATGCTCCACAGAGACTTGTTAATATGGCAGCTAAACTCTCCAAAGATTTCTTCTGCACTGAGCATGCTCCAGCCAGAGACACAGGGGCTGAGCAATATTTTCCCTGCAATTGCTTCTCCCAGCTGCCATGGGCCATGCCTGGGCACTAGAACTGAAAGTAGGGAAACTGTCTTCTCTTTGCTGTTAGTGATCCGTCAATGAGTGCCCAGCAGTATGGAGGAGGAAGCTGCCCAACATGAATGAAGATGGCACAAGAACTGGACTGAACTAGGCTGGTGGGGTGGGGTTGGCTTGGGCAAAGGAGCCTGTGGGGTGAAGAGTGGGACAATGAGCAGTAGGGGAGGGGAGACGGAGATTGACTGGGCCGGAGAAATGAGTCTGGGAGCTAGAGGCGGAGAAATGGCAGTGGGGGACCGGAAGCCATTGGGGAAGACAAAGATTAGACAAGGAGTTGAGGGGCGAGGGAATTTGTGGATTTAAACTATTTTTTCAACTGCCCTTCCCCCAGTATAATTCCAGAGACTCATTCATCCCTGCAGGACAGGATGCCTTGTCTAGCCCGTCCCTTTTCATTAGTGCAGGATGGTTTAAACCAACAAATGTTTTAACCAGTTCCCTCTTGAACACCTCTAGAGAGGGTGTCTCAGTGAATTCCTCCACTGGCCATTGACCTCATTCTATGAAATGGTTCCCAATATTTAACATCCCATTTGTAGACATGAACCACTGCTCCCTCGCTCACTTTTATCCACCTGAAATGCTCCTTACCCCTGCTTTTGCAATATGGCTTTTGTGTATTTACAGACAGGTATAATATCCCCTTCCCATAATACCACACCTTTGTCACCTCTGCTCTGAACTGTGTCATTCCTTTCAACCTTTTCCGCACCAGGGCAATTCAGACGGCAGCTCCCATCACCTGGGAGAGGTCACACGATGGTTGGCCCAGAATCCTGGGACTATTTTCCCTACAAGACACAGGAGCACAGACTAGTCAAACCTGAATGGGAGGAGAGTTTTACCCATGGTGCCTTGCAGCCATGCAGGTATTAGTGAGCAGCATGCGTCTGAAAGTCTGATGGATCCTCCACAGCAGAGATGGTGCTTGTGAGAAATGTCCTATTGATAACACTGAGGAAAGGTCCTCTCTTTATCCACTGAACGACATGGGCAGCTGGTCTGCAAGCCTCCCTCATCCTCCTCCCTGCCAGTATATTTCTGCACCACCTCTAGGTGTAAGGTCACCTTCCATGACCTGCTCAGTCCTTGGCCTGTGTGCTGAGGCTGCTAATAAGGAAGGGTGTCAAACGGGGACAATGCTGGTGGCGGGCCCTTGCCCTGTGAACATCTGTCTACTTGCAACAGGACGCAGACCCACAGGATCATTTCCTCCAGGCTGTCAGGCAGCTTTGTACTCCAGGGGCTGCGGAATCGTTTGTCTTCATTAAGTGAGTGGGCCTGAAACTCATAATTAATGCAGATGCGTCTGGAAATGGCTGTAAAGAAAAGCAAATGTCCTGCGAGTAAACGTAGCGCGAGCGGAGAGGGAGAGGGTAAAAGGATCATGAATGTGTTTTATTGTACTCAAAGACTCATGTTCCTTTATGATGGCTTCCAGGTGTTTGAGTACCCTCGGAGAGGTCCTAGCGAGGTGGAATTAGTACTGGCACATTCCCGAGAAACTGAATAAGGCCATTTCTCTGTAATTATGCAGAGACGTGCCAAGCCATCTGGATGTGTTAAAGTGAAGGTAGCTGGCATAGAGTGAGACCAGCAGGTTTGCTGCCATTGCAGGTGTTGGCTGTGTTGGCACCCATACTCCTGCTGTTGTATTCTCCATATGTCCAAGGTGACATAGCTGTGCCTCATGGCATGCGTGGGGAAGGAGAGATAATATTTTACATTGGAGTAGGGTGTAGGGGTTATACCCTTTCTTCTGTGTGCATCCAGTTCTAGGAGGATCCGTGGGTCTGTTTCACTATAACGTTTTAGTTATTCTGAAGCTACAAGGTCTAAAAATCCCCCAGGCCTCCAAGAAGCAGGCATGAGACATACAGCCAGGGAATTGTTGGCACAAGTTTCCAAAGAATTGAACTGCAGTGAGAAACCAATATCTATTTAATAGATTTAATTTCTTGTGAGGACAAGAAAAGAGGAGGCAGGATCTCCCATATGGCTTGTCTACATGGGGAGTTATTCCAGAATAACTATCCCTAGTTAACTTTCTGTGGGGAGCCTCTTATTCTGGAATAACAGCATTCACACAAGGAGTTAATCATTTAAATTCACACTTTACCTTAATCTAAATTAATGTTCCTGTGTAGACAAGCCCATAGCTACATTTAGTTGGACCCATCACACTGTCCCTTGAACATTCATTTATTGCTGGGTGTTCCATGGAACATAAAGGAGTTAGGTCCCCAACGTCCACTGGAATCCAAAGGGATTTGGTTGCCTGGTTTCCACAGACTACCTTGAAAATCCTAGCTACAATAAACAAAGAACAACTTGTGTAAACAGGCATTTTCAAAGTGAGTAATAGAGTTTTAACTGTTTTCAAAGTGTCTTGCATTATATCCAGTCACACTAAGGACTCCAGAGTCAGGCAGTGCTACTAGGAGCATCTCACGTGCTGATTTACAACCATGGCAAATTTTCAAAAATGTGAAGACACCCTCCCATCCACCCCCCCCCCCCCAAAAAAAAAAAAAAAAAAAAAAAAAACAGAATTGTTACTGCTTTCTGATTAACTTTCTAGATTAAAAATGCCTCACCATTTTTGATGATCTCTCGTACTGAAATGCATGGGCATCCCAAATTACTTTGCCTGCCTGCAGGCGATAACTTTCATCAGAGATTCATAAGTAAATGCAGCAAGTCTTTGTACCAGCTAAAGTCTCTGAGATTCTCCTGTGCCCGGTTCTACAAATATAAAGTTGAAAAAACTGACTGACAATAAATCTCTGCATTGCAGTTACAAATGGACACATCGTTGACCTTAATTCACTAAAAAGAAACACCTATTCCTCACCCCTTTCCCTAGCATGGCCTATCAGTTTATAGGAGTCAAGAAAAACCATCCAATGCTTGATTCAATAGGTGAACAACTTACATAACCATAGTAGATAATATGCAGTGTTGTTGTAGCCGTGTTGGTCCTAGGATATTAGAGAGACAAGATGGACCTTTTATTTTATTGGACCAGCTTCTGTTAGTGAGAGAGACAAGCTTTTGAGCGACACAGAGCTCTTCTTCAGTGCTGGGAAGAAGCTTGTCTCCCTCACCAACGGAAGTCGGGTCAATAAAGGATATTATCTCTTGGTAGATAATAGCAGACGAGGCATTAAAAATATGGAGGACACAAAGAAAAGATATGTTGGCCGAGCCAAATATCCCAGTATGTCCAAAGCGACATTAACCAATCTTAACTACACAAATAACAGATGGGAAAACCAAGGCAGAAGTGAAGTGAACTGCCTAAGAACATAGTGAGTAGGTAAAGTCAGGATTAAAACCCAGAATCCTGACTCATTCCTCCGGATCACATTGCCTTATGAAAGACCACAATGCCTGCAAATCATCTACACTCCCTATTAGCCTTCGGGTGGCAAGGCTAAATATATTTCTTTCCTTCTGAGTCAAAATGTAAATCATTCTTTTTTTGTTGTTGTTGGTGGTGGTGTGGAGCAGCTACAGGAAAGTGTGTGTGTGTGTGTGTGTGTGTGTGTGTGTGTGTGTGTGTGTGTAGAGGACAGAGTTCTCTGGGGAGTAAAGGAAGCAGAAAAAAAAAGACTTTAGATTCAGGAGGAAGCAGCAGCTCATTGTACGAACCAGATCTGCTTCCTGGAGGAAAGTACGAATGTTCCGCCCACGGCACTGGGTCCATTAGCAAGCGGATGTGGAGGGTGTCTTCCATGTCCCAGGCGCAGATAACAGCTGTGCGAGCCACATGCCGTCACATTCGCAATACTTGCGCCTTTTTGTTTTTTAGTATTGAGCATCCAGCACTTGCAAACATTCCCCACTGTAAAGGGACAGAAACCAAACCCCAGCGTGGAACAGGCTGTGAAAAACCCGAGTCAAGTGATCAGAGAAGGCAGTGTCTTGTCTTGCCTGGGGAAGGGGGGAGTAGCTGAACAATCGCAGTATATTTCACAGATGTGTGACTGGGGGGTGGAGCAGGGTGTGATTTGCAAATGATCACAAAGGGAGCCAATGGCAGGGCCAAAGGAGCCGGGATCGTGACTCTCCGCCCCTCCTACTCTAACCACAGAGACGCTTCAGGCCATGTCCTCAGCTGGTGTGAACAGCTCCCGTGATTTCAGTGGAACGTGGTTTACCCCATCTGAGATCTGGCCATTAGATCCTGAGCTCTTTGGGGCAGGGATCGTCTTTGTCGTACGTGCCCACAGCACCTGGCACCGTGGGGACTTGACCCCTGACTGGGGCCTCTCGATACTACACAGTGCAAATAAATCATACTAACGGACACGTTGTGACGGAGCCTCAACGCGAGCAGGGCAAATCTGGAGCGATTCCATTGCCTTCAGCCATGCTCTTGCGATTTACACCGCTGCCACTGAAATCAGAACCTGGCTCACTGTTTTGCTATTATTTATTTATTATATAAAGCCCAGGAAACCTCCTCAAATGCCACGTTTCCCAAAGAGGCTCTGAGATGTGGCTTGGGCCATGGCACCCGCTCTCACTGGGGTAAGGTGTTCTGCATTTTTGAAGACGCGCTGCTCCCATAGTTCTGCCAAGGGATAGAAGATTTTCCTAGGGCCTATGTCAGCTTTTGTCTGCATCTGTTTGGGGGCCGTTCCTCGGAGTCACGTATGTGAAGTGCAAAACGAACGTATCTATAACGTTACCATTGTAACTAAGGAAATAATGATCCCCAGGACAGGACTGATAACAAAACAAACACAGCTCCCGGGGAAGCAATGGCAGGCACAGCGCCACCTTGTGGATACAAAGAGCACTTTCCCTAGGTTATACCAGTGCTATGCAGGAATCACCAGTGGAAGCTCTGGGATGTTAACTCGGCGCAGCTGGGCTGTAAATATATTGGACTATAACTAAGAGAGCGGCTCTTTGCAAGCACCTGTCTGTAAACAGCTTTCAAAACTGCAAACCTAGGCCGTAGTAGCCTAGCCCAGATGAGGACAGGAGGGAAGTGTAATCAACCCATGCCTCCCTTGCAAAAGAACCTCCAAGGTCTGTTAAAGCAGAGGTGGGCCCATGCCACAAAGGTCCTGACCTGGCGCTGAACTGCCCCAGCATCTGTGGTTGTTCAGTTCTGGGTTTCAGTGAAGCCGTTGTTATGTTTTTGGGTGTCCTGCCTAGCTTGCCGTATCGAACAGAGCTAGATTATTATGGGGTAGCTCAGCCAGTTCAGTCTGGTCTCGAGCTGAAGAATAAACTCAGTCCGTGTGTGTCTGTTCACATGTCTCTGTATCCCCGTCTGCTGGTTTCTCTCTGAGTGCAAGTGACTTCCAAGTTATCCAAACATAACAAAGTGGCGATGAGGATGACGGACCTGTACCTGTGCTGCAACCAGCGGAAAGCAAAAGTAAAACGTCCGGAAAACCTTTTGCCATTCTTGTGTGCTGCGCTGTTTAACAAAATATTGCAGGCCCTGACAGATCTGAAAGCTGCTCCCCTATGTTGTAGTTTACCTCCTCAAAGGGGAGCGGTGGTGGAAACATCAACCTCCGTCATCTGGAGTGAATCCCAGCAGAAATACAGCAGGCCCGGCTGGTTGAAAGAGGTGTAATTTGTTGTAGCTCATAACATTGATTGGACAATAGCTGTAGAGCATTTTGAACGGACAGCACCGTGCACATGCCCCATGTCTGTGAGACAATCTTACATCTCTAAGTATAAAAGTATTCAAAATTGAGGCAACGCACAGATTGAGAAGGCTGATCACACTGTATTTTCAGACACCCCTCCTGGCTGCATGTGCTATCAGGAGCCAGTTCAAAATCCTCTATAACTGGAAATGGAACAGCTGGAAGTGGGGTTGTTGGAATAACAGTCAGGATTGATAGAGCTGATTAGAAAATGATTTTTGTTCCCATGAAAAAATTGTTCAGATTTTGTTTTCATCGAAATTGTTCTTCTGCGTGTTCTGGTTTCCACTGAAAATTAAATAAAAAAAATCTCCAAACTTCAACTTTTTAACTGGGAAATAAAATTGCCTAAACTTTTCAGTTTTTGGTTGCTGACCAGCTAAAATTTTCAATTTTGTTTTAAAAAACCTGAGAAATGGACTCAAAAATGGACATTTCCCAGGGAAATGTCCATTTTTTTCTTTTACAATAAAAATATAATATAAATAAAATATAAAATGCAAATAAAAAAATATTTTGAACAAAGAATTGCAACCGGCTGTAGTTATTAGTGCTTTGGACAAACTTATTCTCAACAATCTTCAAACAATCTTCAACTTTACACACAAATCTGTCCAGTATTCAGCCATCTCTGGAGACAGTCAAGTGACATTCTTCACCATAAATATTATCCAGGATTTTTTCCTCACTAATCATCAAATACATTGTTCGTGGATATTTTTTCTCATTATTCAAGAAACTCTGCTCAGGAACTTAGCACAGGGAGAGTCATCAAATCCAGTCCTCCTCTCATATAATCATAAACATCAAACTGTATCTTAAAACCAGTTAACTTTTTATCCCCACTTCACCTGTTTGGAGGTTGTTCCAGAACTCCACTCCTCTGTTGGTTAGAATCCTTCTTCTAATTTCCAGGCTAAATGTATTCATGGTCAGTTTATATCCTTGCTTAGAGGGCTTGGTTGGGTTAAGGTCTCAAAGGTGCGTCAGGACTACGTCCTCAGCTGGTGTACATTGGCCTAGCTCCACTAATTTATACCTTCCGAGGATCCGGATGATAACTCATGACAAGAATTACAGCAGCAAAATAGAGCAGCTGTCAGATTTCACCCCACATCGCTTAGAAAACATAACAAGGCAAAACTTCCTGGCTTCTTGGTTTCCCAAGGGAACCCTGACACCTTCAGGCACCTTGCATCTCCACAAGTGGGATGAGTTATTTGACCATACACAGGGAGGTGTTCCGTGTGTCAGAGCCTTCTTCTTTGCAAATCCTGCCAACTGAAAGTAGCTTTCCTGGATTTCTCTGCCTCATCCACTCCTCACTTCTTTTCAAACACAGCTTCCCTGCTTTTCTTGCGCCTTCCAGCTCCTGTCTCCCTGCATTTCATGCCATATGACTGAAAGTTTTAATTTATTCCCTAGCGAATGATTTTTACACTGCTCCTTTCTGTAATTCACACTTGCTGTCTAGTATTATTTAATTTTGTAAAGCTGGCTGGGATACAAACCTCTATACACCACGTCATGTTGTATTGGCTTCTTGCATCTTTAATAAAGTTGTTCTCAAATAATGTTTCAATAAATGAAATGTACCTGCTGAGATGGGATGTGGCATAGCAACGTGATGAGGAAGAGCGCTTGATGGGAGTCAAGGAACAGAGAGACAGAGAGGAGAGCAAAGAGGGGTCTGGGAAAATAGCACCTCGGTTTGCACTTAGAGCTTGGGGGGGAAATGACAAGCCACCTAATATTCTCTGCATTAGGTGATTTCAACTCTCACCATACTGTGCCTTTCCACACAAAATTGTCAAATTTAATTATTTATAACACATCTCCAGAAATGCACTAAGACTAATTCCACAAGAAACTGTCAAACCCGTAACAAGGAGCGGCGAGGAAAGCCCAGAAGGATTTTGTTTAGCATGAGTGAGATTTATGATAAGAGAGTCGTGTGCCCATGCTAAGGTTCTGGGCATTTAAATGTGTATATCTGTCTCCCCCCAGAGCAAATGCTAGTGAGGAAAGCAAATGGAACGACTGAGGTATCACTGAGAGATGAAAAGAAGGCGTACGACAGCTGTAATCTCCCTTTTTTTTGAGGGTGAGACACATAGTATTCTGGTTTTGGCTCTGCCAATCAAGCCTTCATCACTGTGAGAGGGGAGAGGGCTGCTTATTTGTAATGGGATGAGACGGGTGTTTTATTTCCTGCAGGCATTCGTTATTCTGAAGCAACAAAGAGCCATTTCCAAAGTCCATTCAGGTCAATGTGAGTTGGTCCATTGGCGGCTGTGGGTTTTGAATCAGGTCCCAAACTGTCATTCTTGCAGTTATAAAGCCAGTCAGTACAACGGGTCTTTCCTGCCCTGCTACCCCACAGCCAAGATACTGCCACACACAGCAAGCTACAGACACAGTGCCAGTGTGTGCTCCAATTACTGGTGAAAATGCAGAGAGTAACTCCACAGACTTGATTTTAATATGCTTCCTCTCTAGAAAGGACGGCCTTAAGGTTAAGTCACTGGGCTAACACTCAAGTAAGCTGGGTTCAATTACTGGGTATGTCACAGACTCCCTGTGTGATGCTGGGCAAATCACTTAATCTGTGTTCCTTTTTTGTGAAAAGGGAATAGTGAATCCTTTTCATTTCCCACTCTTTGTCGGTCTCACCTGTTTGGATTGTGAACTCCTCAGCAGGGACTGTCTCTCGGGAGGTGTCTGTACAGTTCCTAGCACCTGACCTCGCTTGGGAGCTGTCCGTGGGAGCATAAAAGAAATAAATAACCTTTATAACAACGGATTTACAAAAGTGTAACTGAGAACAGAATCTGGGCCACAGAGACCAACAGATGCTGGTCACAAAAGTCGGGCCATGCCTCAACGGAGGAAATTTGCACCAGTATAATCACAGTGATGCTGTTACCACTCCAGTGCAAATCCTGAAGGTAGATATGTTCCACTGAGGGAAGCTGGGCTAAGATGAGCTTAGACCAGTGTGAATTAATCTGACAACATGGTGAAGTGAACGGCGTGGTGTAATCTGCACAGCTGCAGTGCCTCTTGCAGACAGGACAGGCTTGGTGGCCCAGTGGTTAGGGTGTTAGCTGGAGAGCTGGGTTCAAGTCACTGCTCTGCCACAGAGTTCTTGGGTGACCTGGGCAAATCACTTAGCCACTCTATTCCCCATCTGTAAAATAGCACTGCCCTTCCTCCCAGGGATCTTGTGAGGATAAAAGCATGAAATATTATGAGATGCTCAGATATTAGAATACCCGGGGCACATAAATATTTTATATAGCTATAATGCACCAAATTACTGCAGATAGGAGGCCAAAGCCATGTCTGGATGGCACTCAGGTACCACAGCAATTGGGAGCCTGACTAGAACAGGAAAAGCTCATCCCCTTTGCCTTTTCAATGAGGAAAACTGAACACACGGTTAAAGCGGTGCTTAGAAAAGCACAGTGAAATAAGCAAGTCATTAGCATGTTGACTGGGTTTCCTTCTCTTCTTGGAGTAATGGGATTTTTTCACTCGCTCAGAGCCGTCGGGGAAGGGGGAGCAGAAAAGGGGAACGGCTGAAGCAGAGGTAGAAGGCAGGGGTTTAATGCAGATTGAATGTTTTGATCCATAAGATGCTATCAAGCCTGCCCGTGAGTTGACACTCTGCCTTTCCTTTGGCTTTGCCCTGTTACTTTTGGGCTCTGGGGACAGCTTGCATGATCTTGGCCAGCCGTTCCCGGTCAGCCACCTCTGGGGTTGCTCTCCTGCACGCTGCAGGAGTGCAGTGTTGCTTAGGATGTCTGGATTCTGTTCAGATTGTTTCCCGCTGTACCTCGGTGTTAAAGTGCAGAGGATGATGCTGGGAGACCCGGCACAGATGATGAGAGCTGCTGCTAACCTCAGTGATCTAGACGGAAACCTGGCAATGAGTCAGGGCATGTTTAATTCTGACCCTTAGAAAACACTCGACCTGGTCGCTCGCTTTACCCGAGAGTAACTTGGGGACTAGAAACGAGGAGACGGGATTGCTATTATACTTCTTGGGCTCTGAGCAGGTCACTCCTGGGAACAATCATTTCTAGCGTACAGCATGAAATTAGCGCCCGCAGAGAGCTCTGTCATCCAGTATTGACCCACTGGCCCCGGCGCCACATCTCTCCGCACTGAAGAGTGAGTGTTAGTTCTCCTGGGAGGGGGCGGATAATTGCTCAGTCCTGCCCTGTGACAGCTGCTGCTGCTTCTGTTCTGGACCTGACCTGCAGCTTCCATTCTGGGATGAGACCTGGGCCCCCAGACAGCCCTGACTTTAATCCCAGATTACAACATCTACTACAGTCCCAGACCTGGCTCCCTATGCTGGCCTGCTAATGATCGTTCATCCTGTTATTCCAAGCCTGGAAATGCACCTCCAGGCCAGAACTGAAGTCAGTTATTCCAATTCTGAAACCACACTCTGCTCTCTCCATAGCTCCAGCCAGCACCCTAAACAATGAACCAGCTTTCCTCTCTGATACATCTTAGTCCATTGTTGTCCTGGGCTAGCATAATTGTAGAGGCTAGTCTAGTTTGTGTATATAAATCTCTTTTTGTTTTTGAGTCTTACTAAAATATTCGCCTTAATAATATTCTGCAATAGTAACAGCCACAGGTTAATTATACCTCTCATTCAAATGATTCGTTTGGATTGCAAATCTTGTAACAATGGCAGGCAAAATAATACCATAATGGTCAAGGAACTGGGGAAATCAGAGTTAAAATGAAAAAGGTAAATGGTGGTCCTGAAAGTCTAACAAAAGTGCTTTGCTAATGTCTATCTAGGTTTTTCGAACTACAGAAACCTCACGGGAGCATTGCACATTTGTAGGGGCCATCTTATGCAGCTTCTTGAAATCTAGAGTGAAAGTAGATGGAAGGTGCAGTTTCCATCTGTTTCATTATCTCTTGACACAAGCATATGTAGAGAATTCCCAGGCAAGATATACTGGTGAGCCTTAATTAGCCAAAAGAAAACAGAAGCAAAGCCCTGTACATGTCTACAATATGGAATCTCAATAGATTTTTTTAAAGTACAAGTGTCAGGCATAAAAAATAAATTAAAATGTCATGATGCAAGTACTGCTGAAAGCCGAGTCTGCATTTGATCTCTCTCTCACACACAGAGATGGAGATGAAAAAAAAATCTTTCCCCTGTAAGGACTGAGAGATGCAAACAAAGCAGATTCAAATATAAGAACAGCACGATTGGACCAGAGATTTGTTAAGTTCCAATGATACTGCAGACTGTAGAGTCGACTGTGCATTATATGATGGTTTGAGGATCTATCTATGGGAATATGTGATTTCCAGTTTGATTTTATGAATTCTCTGTATGTTTATACCTCAGCTGATGTATTCCCCTGTGTCCTTGCATCATGCCTATTGTGTTAAAAGGAGAGGCGCCTGGTTGTCTGTCTGTGAATGGAACAGTCATTAAGAGCCATCAACAATTGAATAACCTTGTCCTAGCAGAACCATGGAGATCAGTCAAGAGTCATTCATCTGGATGATCTTCCATTGAAATGGAATAATCCTAGAGCAATGAGCTGGCTGCAGCACCGGGGGAAACAATTTACCTGGACGGCAGATGGGCTGTATCCAAGCAATGAACCACCTGACAAAGGTCTTGAAGCTGCTGAGAGGAATCATCTGACAACAGGGAGGAAAGGGAACATTCAGAACATAAAGGACCATAAAAACACACTGTCAATCTATGAAACTTGTTGCCAGGGGATGTTGTGAATGCTAAAACTATAAATGCATTAAAAATAATTCAATACATTCATGGAAGATAGGGCCATCAATGGCTATTATCCAAGATGGTCAGGGATGCAACCCTATGCTCTGGGTGTCCCTAAACCTCTGAATGCCAGATACTTGGACGGGACAACAGGAGGTGGATTACTTGATAAATGCCCTGTTCTGGTCCTTCTCTTTCAAGCATCTGGCTCTGGCCACTGTCAGAAGACAAGATACTGGACTAGATGGACCATTGGTCTGACCCAATATGACCATTCTTATGTAACTAAGGGAGGTTCTCTCACTGGCCCTATAGAAGAGACTAAAACAAGAAGAAAAGAGTGGGCATGAGAAGGAGAGTCCTGGGAAGCTGTTAGGACTGACTAAAACCCAGAGGGCTCTCAGATTGTTTTGTGTGCAGGTGTTTGTTATTTTCCATAGATCTGTATATCTTTTGTACTTTGCTTTGAGTAAAATGTGATTGATTTAGAAATTCCTTTACCAAGTTTGAGTGTGCCTTCCCCTGTAACCGTCACATGGTTTCTGATGGTTTGGTGGGGGCAGCACTGGTTTCAGCATGTCAGCAGTTGTACTGTGGAGTCGCATCTCTCAGAAGGATGTGACTGATCGCTACCCATTGGACCCGATGATCTAGCCAGCTTTCTATCCACCTTATAGTCCATTCACCCAACCCATACTTCTTTAACTTGCTGGCAAGAATACGGTGGGATACTGTATCAAAAGCTTTGCTAACATCAAGGTGTATCATGTCCACCGCTTTCCCCTCATCCACAGAGCCAATCATTTCATCATAGAAGGCAATCAGGTTGGTCAGGCATGACTTGTCCTTGATGAATCCATGCTGCTTGTTCCTGATCACCTTTCTTTACTCCAAGTGCTTCAAAAGGGATTCCTTGAGGACCTGCTCCATGATTTTTCCAGGGACTGAGGTGAGGCTGACTGGTCTTTAGTTCTCCAGATCCTCCTCCTTCCCTTTTTTAAAGATGGGTATTATATTTGCCTTTTTCCAATTGTCCAGGACCTCCCCCGATTGCCAGGAGTTTTCAAAGATAATAGCCAATGGCTCTGCAATCACATCAACCAACTCCCTCTGGCCCCATAGACTTGTGCATGTATAGATTTTCCAAATAGTCTTTAACCTATTATTTTACCACTGAGGGCTGCTCACCTCCTCCTCATACTATGCTGCCCAGTGCAGTAGTCTGGGAGCTGACCTTGTCTGTGAAGACTGAGACAAAAAAAGCATTGAGTAATTCAGTTTTTTTCACATCATCTGGAAGGAGGCTGCCTCTCCCATTCAGTAAGGGACCATATTTTCCCTGACTTTCTACTTGTTGCTAACAAACCTGTAGAAACCCTTCTTGTTACCCTTCACGTCCTTTGCTAGCTGCAACTCCAGGTGTGCTTTGCCCTTTCAGATTTCACTTCTTCAAGCTTGAGGAATATTTTTATACTTCTCCCTAGTCATCTGTCCAAGTTTCCACAGGACTTTGATTTTGCTCTATGGTTCTGAGAAGTATATAGAGATAACCAGAGATGGAGCATCCAGATTAGGTTTAGTCTGGAATTTGGGTTAATGTTCGTATGAGAGTTGGGGATTTGGATTTGACAGCTCTGGAATCTCAAGAGATTTTTAGAGAGGCTGACATCTGTAGGCTAATAAATGGAAGCAAACCCACATAATCTCCGGGGTGTGCAAGTGACTTTCCAAAGTGGTTCTATTTGGACAGATCCTTTAGCCTGCTCTGGCCTTTACTTGCTTCTCTGGTTGCATACACAGGGGGTTCTCAAATAAGGGTAGGATAAAGTGTAAGAAGAAAATTTTGTTAACCCAGTAACATGCCTAGACCACTGCCCACAGCTGGAATATCAACTATTATTCTCATTGCTGAAAGTAGCTAGAAAGGACTTTCTGAAACAACACAACTAACAGCCAGGAGGGGAGAGGAAAGTGAGTGACCATGAGGAGTAATCTCTGTGATCACCTGACTTGAGCTTTCTTGCTGAAGATACAGTTGTGCAAGATGGAAAGCCTAGCAATAGTTAACTACAGCTATGTGAAATACATCTAGTTAACTGAGAGAAAATTCTCCCACCTGACAGGCTGGAAATCTCCACACTTAATTTAGCTTCTGCTCAGCAGTTTTTTTGTTTTTTTTTGATGAACAGGCTATGTAATACTAACAAACAGGGATTAAAAAGAGGAAGAAATCTGAGCTCGGCGGACACTTGAACACCTCTCAAGTTCTCCTGCAGGTGGAAGGCTGGCCACTAGATGTCTGCTTGGGGCCGGGAGTGGCTCCTGGCCATGGCGCTGGACCCAAGTCAGGTGGGACATGGGGGAAGGAAGGGGCGGGGATTTATTTTTGCAGCCCCTAAAGCCTCTGCGTTAATCCGGCCCTGCCTGATCTTGACGATTACTCAGCAAAGGTTACAAGAAAGTAGTTGTGAACTGCTGGCTTTGGGAGACCTGTCTTTGTTTCTCAGTCATTCCGTGCTTATGCCTTTAAAAAAAAAAAAATCTGTCAATAATACTATCAATATCAGGTTAAAAGAAATTCCCACAGTGAGCTCGTCTATTCACAGACCTCTATTATCGGTCTAAACACTCGTCCACCTAGTGCTTAGATCCTACCTCAAAGTTTTATGGCAGTTGCTATTTTAGAGTGGTTTTTTTTTAACAAGCATAGCTCTGCCCTGTTAAAGGAGACTCATTTGCACATGAATACCCAGAATGCTATTCATCTCCTAGGGCTCATCTGCAACCAGCAATGATAGCCCCAGCTCTGGGAACAAAATGAAAAGCTGGTAAGCTCCTTTCTGTGTAAAACCAGTACTCGGAAAAGTTTGCCCAACATTCCTAGGTTTCCAAACTTTCAAGATGACACATGCCAATGGGGGAGGTGTAAGATCCTCTGCCTGGCTTCCTTCATTGTCTCTGTACTGTGGGTCTAAGCAAGGGTCTTTGGGAGCTGTGAGCTCAGGTTGGGTGAGTCATGGTTCCATTCAATAGAAATGATTCCTAATGCAACTGCATCTATTAGTCTGTAATTTTCAGTCGTCACCATCGTCACTGACGCAGAACGGAGGCTTGTGTGAGTACAATTCCAGATGCAGTCAGGCCCTTCTCTGTCATGTTTCAATCCCTTTGAGCCAGAGAAACTTTGTCCCTCTGCTGTGTCATCCCATGCAAAATAAACCATTCCCACCCTTTCCCCACACAAGTCAAACACTTGAGCAAGAAAACTTACAACTCACTTTGCACAAGCACTCACATGAAGAAGGTTCCACTCACTCCAGGAAGCCAACGCAAATGGCGTTTGCAGGGAACTCACTGCTCACTGTGTGTTATTCATCCTCATCTGTGCCCAACCACAGGGGATATGAGACTGTTACATGTCCCAGCTACAAGCATTTTAATTTTAGTTCAAGCTGTAAATTCTTGCTGGACGTCCCCAATGCTCAGTAATGACCAAGAGGATGTGGATCACACATACCCAGCCCATAGCAAATTTATTTTTAATTCCAAACAAATAATTGTGGGAAATTGTTGGCATTGCTCATCCAACTCTAATACCCACAGGCCAGATTCTTCGTTTAAATTGGTGTAGCTCCATCACCTTCAGCAGAACTATGCTATTTTACATCAACTGAAAATCTGGCTACGTCTCTTTATTGTGCTGAGGTTACCTAGGGTGTTGAATGTCATCCACTGGAAAGATCATTGAGCATGTATGGGAGTCAGTTCAGGAACATTTTGTCACTGTGACTCTTTGTTGTCCTGAAAAACAATCAGAGATGCAGAAAGCATCTCTCTTCCAGTAAAGGTGAAAGAGCATAGAGAGGAGCTGGGGTTTACTAATAAATATAAAAGATGTCAGCTTTTCTATAAAATCTGTGTGTTGCACTGGCTGGCACATGCTTTTAAAAGGCTTTGGGAATATGACAAGTGTGTGTTTGTGTGTGAACGTTAGAGCTGGTCAACATTTTTTGAATTTTTAATTATTTTTCAACAATTTTTGTCAAAATTCTGATGAAAAAAATTTGAGGAACCTTTTGCAAGCAAAAGATCACATTTTTTTATCAGTTCTAGTAAATTTCAGATGTGAAAATGTTGTGTATTGTGAATTTTACAGATGAATAGATACACAGTTCAGGGTTCATTATATATTGGTTAGCTAGCTACATGTATTGTCTAGACAGGGAACGGAAAGATTACCATGTTGTTTATGTAACTAGCCAGCTCTGTGCAGATTGCATATTTGATTTTAATAGTCACAGTTTACAAGATCTCAAGGTACAAGTATCACTGGTAGAAAAAAAAAAAACAATCAAAAATAAATTTTGAATGAGAAACAAATTTGAGAATTTCAGGATCTCTTCATGGGCTATTTGCAACCAGAGAAAAATGGTAAAATTCACTAGAGAAATTACTGTGAGTTGTTTACTCAGCTGTAATTAGCAGAAAGGCCAAGACTTGAATGGGTAAGGAAAACAGAGTTATCGTCCCGTCCCAAGCGATAATCTGCATACACGGATGGAGATGCATCGCTATGCATTGAACTGAAGAAACATGCACTGCTTGTTCTGTGCATAGAGAAATTCAGCCTTCAGCGCCGTCAACCAGTGACCTGCACCCCACTCTCTGATCTGATTTTTCATTTCTTGCCCTCAATACTGTGTTGAATTCTGGACTCTTTGGCCTCTCCCACACCGGAAGGGTTTGGGCCTTTCGTAGATTTCTGGTTTCCACTCACCCAAATACATGCATACTTCAGACTGGACTGGATGCTTTTGGTAATGACATTCACGAATGTGGCAATACATCAGTCAAGCCTCTGTGAGAAGTAAGGGGCTCGGAGTCCGGATGGGCCCTTTTTGAATCTCTGTTGGCAGGGGACCGCATATTTCCTCAGGCAGAAAGCTGATGAGGTTCATTTTAACTCTGTCATCCCCCCCAACACTTGCTAAGCCATGCTTACAAGTTTTCCCCACCCACATTTCTGGGACCATGGAATGAACTTATCCTAGGAGTCATGGAGTCCATCTCCACAGCTGATGTGGGTAGACACCAGTGCTTCATGCTGATGCACAGATACAGACCAGGCCCTTTCAAATTCTTTCTGTATGTCAGGGATGAATGTCCCAGTCCTCAAAGGTGCAGACTGATTTCAGTGGGAGTCAGGTGCTTAAATACGTTTGGGCATCTGAACTGAAATCTTTCTTTTCCAGACAGGCGCTCAACTCTATTCAGTGTGTCTTGGTGGGACCTCCCCCTGAGCACCACCTTGTGGCCTCCATGTGGCCCTGCAAGCAGCTCATGCCTCAGTTTCCCCTTTCAAGGGGCTCCTTAAATGACTCACAGACCCTCTTGTCCATTCACAGCCCCTCTCAGGTTTTGATTTAGTCAACTGACAAACATTCAAAACAGATTTCTCAAGTCCATCTGCTCACCTCCATATCAGGTCCCTTCCAGGCCTTTCTTGATTGTCATCTCACTTCCCAGGTTTCTCTGCTGGAACCTCCTAACCCCCAGCAGACTCTCTCTGTTTCTGTCTGTCTTGCTCCATCCCCCATTCCAGTCTTCCTGGAGATCCTCTTTCCTGCTGCTTCCGTGCAGCTCTTTGTAGGGGAGTCAGCTGATCGCCACTCAGGTGTGCCAATATAGTAACTAATGGTGGCTATCCCAAGGACTGTAACCCTTAAAGGGGCAAGACACCCTGTTACACGGTGGAATTCACCCTGTCTGAGACTGCAGCACAGGGGGAATTTGTAAGGGCAGCACACTAATTTGGGACTCAGGACAGGAAGCTCATCTACCACAGATAGCTTTCCTGGGCAGCAGACATGCCCCCACGCCTATGGTCTTCTAATATAGTGGTTCTCAACCTTTCCAGACCCCTTTCCGGATGCTGATTTGTCTTGTGTACCCTGAGTTTCACATCACTTAAAAACCACTGCCTTACAATCAGCCATAAAAATACGAAAGTGTCACAGCACACTGTTACTGAAAAATTGCTTACTTTCTCATATTTACCATATAATTATAAAATAAATTGCGACCCTCAGGTTGAGAAACACTGATATACTATATAGAGCAGTATAAACATGTCATTGACTGTATGAAATTTTAGTTTGTATGGACTTTGCTAGTACTTTTCATTTTGCCTGTTGTGAAACTAGGCAAATATCTAGATGAGTTGATGTACCTCCTAGAAGACCTCTGTGTACCCCCAAGGATTCATGTAACCCTGGTTGAGAACCACTGTTCTAGTGGGAGGCAGGAACATAGCTCATCTTGAAAAAAATCAGTAGCCAGGCCTTAAAAGAGTATTCCTGCTGTAGGCACTGTTTCTTCTCCCTCACTCTAGTCAACACTCCTCTAGATCAGGTTCAGCCCTTGTCACTCTTCGGATATGTCTACACTGAAATAAAAGACCTGTGTCATGGTCACAGCTGGCCTGGGTCAGTTAACTTGATCTCACAGGGCTCAGACTGCAGGACTAATAATTGCAGTGTAAACATACAGCTGGGGCGGCTCTGCGGGTGGGGTGGGTCTCAGAGCCTGCCCAAACATCTCCAGTGTCTTTTTTAGTCCTGCAGCCTGAGCTCTGCAAATCTGAGTCAGCTGAGCTGGGCTGTGAGACTTGGAGCCATGTTGGTTTTTGTTTTTAATTGCAGGGTCGATGTACCCTTAGTGGTCTCATTCTCCTAACACCCAAAGCCTTTGGAGTGTAAGTTGCTGAGGAAGGAGAATGCAATGGAAAAAGGGCAAAACTTCCTAGATGTGAGCTGGCAGTTTTGGAGTTTAAAGAGAGAAACTCAGCTAGTCCCCAACTTTGTTAACCGTTCTGACCTGATATTTTTCCCTCTCCTGCCTGAGGGAAAAATGCAGTCACCATCCACATGTTTATAGGGCACCAAATAACAACTTGGCCATGACATTTTCAGGTCAGAACTGTTCAATTGTGTATAGTTAAGGGAGAAAGTGCCGCATGTGTGTCCCCGCCCCCCATGTTGAGGATTTGATATCACTTCATTGCCATCTGCTGAAAACAAGCTGCACTCTTCTGCCATTTGAGTGACAAAGCTGCCAAAATGGTGATGAATATTTCTTTCGAGGTTGATAAAATAATCTCTCAATATTGGCCACCATCCAGTCACTGGGGAATCTCTGAATGCAATTTACGGTATGTAAGGTTTTATTTATTTCAATTTTTAAGTGAATTGAGCTTACTCACATGGAAAATGAAAAGCTAGAATTGGATCGGTATGAAAATGCCACATAGGACAGGGAGAGAAGCAGGAGTGGTTTCCCCAGTGCATCGGTGATTGGCTGTTTGGTTTAATACCATGGTATACGCTGTGTGATTAAAGTGGGCAAGTCCATTCCATCCACAAAGAAGGGGCGGGAGTTAAGAGGAGAGGGCAAAACCTTGATTCAAGCTTGATTCCATCTGGTGGAAAAGCATGATGCTCAACTGAGCCCAGGTTCTCCACTGGTGTAATTCAATACAGCTGGTCCCTGATTGATGCCAGCTGAGAATCTGGCCCAACGTTATCCTGCAAATCTCTCCTTTTCAATACTGAGTCCTGCTCTGAAACATGACAGAGAAATGAGACTATTACAAGCTCCATGTTGATTGTCTCTCAGTGGCTTCTGGGTCAAATTTACTCATTTTACAAGCAAACAAGATGTTATTTTTTCCGACGACTAGCTCTGTAAACTCAGCCTGGGATCTGAAAGATAAGTGGGTTCTTCCCGGCTTGCACAACATCCCCAGTAATAGGAATAGCTGGAACTGTCTGATTCCAGAACAGAACCCAGCTCACTCACTCTTCATTGTGTTGGCTCTGCAGGGGTAACCAGGAATTAAAAAGTTGCTTTTGTTACAAATTAAACAGATTTGGCTTTGGCTAGAGAGAACAGATCTCAAGTTAGAAGGGGTCATTTTTCTACAGGCATTTTCCAAAGCAGAATCATCACACTTTCCTTTGCCCTTTTTTAAAAAAAATTCTCATCTGCATGTCTTCTGCTTTGACGAATTGTAAATTATTACTTCCTTGACTTCCAATTAGGATCCAGGAAGTACTCTAGCATCCTTCTGTAGCTGTCCTTTGCTCCTTTTTGCCATGCAGCCCAGGTATCTAATCAGTTCACCACCTAGCCGCATCATTACAGTTTAACAGAGGAAATATTACTCACCACAGCTTTTGTTTTCCAATGGGTGTGTCAATATTTCCATGATGCTAAGCTAATGTCAGGAGTTTCTAACTAAGCTAAAATAAAAACAGGTCTTGAAAGCAGAACACGTGATAATTAGAGCTGGTCAAAAGTTTTCTGTGAATGCCTGAATTTTATATGCATATTTTTGATGGAACGTGGCTTGATTACATTGAAATTTTTTACCAAAAAAAAAAAAAATGGAAAAATGGGATTTTTTTTTTTTTTCCCAATGAAAACCTTTAAGATTTCAAAGAAAAAATATTTCCTAAACAGCTCTAGCAGTAATGGTGTTTAGTGGTTAGCAAGGCACGTGTCAGTCAAATCTGGGCTCCATCATTGACCTTACCACATGACTTAGGCACATCCAGTTATCTTGGGTACTTATACAGCCCGCATGGTGGTCATATCTGAGCAACTCACAGTCTTTAATGTATTTATCCTCAGAACACCCCGTGAGGCAGGGCAGCGTTAGGTCCATTCACCTGGGCACAGAGAGAGATTAAATGATTTATTCCAGATCACAGATGATGTGTATGGCAGAGCTGGGAATTGAACACAAATCTCCTGAATCCTAAACTGGTGGCCTAACCACTTAACCACCTTTTCTCTCCATTACCCTGTCTCTGGATTTTAATTCATCTCTATGCAGACTATTTTTTTAGGACGCTGAATGCTTTCCTTAGCTACTGGACACGGGACACGGGACACTTTCCCGAGCACCTGGCGAGCCCAGCTCTGCGGTGCTGGGGGTGGCAGTAGATCTGCACCATACACAGTGACTGTCCCTACTAGTGCCCAAGGTGAGGCAGAGCCAGATGTGCCTTACCAGCCCAGCCACCTCCCTGCACATCTGGGCTGCTGCTGGTAGCTCCTCCTGGGTGGCTGCCCCGGCCAGGGTCCTCGCCGCCTGCCCGCCTACACCTTACCACTGCTCCAGATCATGAGCTGCAGGGTGGGGGCTAATCAAATCTCAGCCTCCAGGCCCCACAGGGTTGGGGGGACCCACTTGCTCCATGGGAATGGGACTGGGTACCGCCTACATGCGGCAGAGTGAGGGAGCTGCATGTAAACTCCCCTATAAGCCCACACTGGCACTGCCCTATAGCCCTCTTCTACCTGTCCCCCCATCCAGCGACATACCCACTGGCACTGCAGAAATGCCCAGTTTTACAAAAAAAAAAAAAAAAAATCCGGACCTCCGGGGCAGAGCTTGAAAAGGGGGCTGTGCTGACCAAAATAGGACGTTTAGTCATCCTCTCCTTACCTCACAGGGAAGTTATGACACTCTCTATTCAGTTTTGTTAAAGCACTTTGAGATCCTTAGCAGAAATGTCTTCCTCCTGTAAATACAGAGCATTATAGAGTCATACAAACGGAGGGCTGGAAGGGATCCTGAGAGGTCGTGCAGCCCCCTGCACTGAGACAGGACCAGGTAAACCTGGATCATCCCTGGCAGGTGTTTGTCCAACCTGTTCTTATAAACTGCCAGGGATGGGGATTCCACAACCTTCCTTGGAAGCCTTTCCAGAGCTTAACTACCCTTCTAGATTAAAAAGTTCTTTCTGATAGCTAACCTAAGTCTCCTTTGCTGCAGATTAAGCCCACTTCTTGTCTGGCCTTCAGTGGACATGGAGAACAATTGATCCCCATCCTCTTTATCACAGACCTTATCATATTCAAAGACTGTTATCAAGTCCCCTCTCAGTCCTCATTTCTCAAGATGGAACGTGCCCTGTTTTTTTAACCTGTCCTCATAGTTCAGGTTTCTAAATCTTTTGTCATTTCTGTTGCTCTCCTTTGAACTCTCTCCAATTTGTCCACATCTTTCCTAAAGTGTGGTGCCCAGAATTGGACACAGAACTGCAGCTGAGGCCTGATCAGTGCTGGGCAGAGTAGGACAATTATCTCCTGTCTCTTACATACGACACTCCTGTTCATACACTGCAGAATGGTATCAGCCTTTTCCGCAACTGCGTCACGTTGTTGACTCCTATTCAATTTGTGAGCCACTATAACTCCCAGATCCTTTTCGGCAGTGCTACCACCTAGACAGTTATTCCCCATTTTTTTGATTGTTCCTTCCTAAATGTAGTACTTCGCATTTGTCTTTACTGAATTTCATCTTGTTCATTTCAGACCAATTCTCCAGGTTGTCAAGGTCATTTTGTATTTCGATCCTGTCCTCCAAAGTGCTTGCAACCCCACCCAGCATGATGTCATTTGTGAATTTTGTAAGCATACTTTGCACTCCATTTCCCAAGTCATTAATGAAATTATTGACTAGTACCAGACCCAGAACTGACCCCTGTGGGACCACACTAGATATATCCCTCCGCCCAGTTTGACAGCAAACCACTGATAACTACTCTTTGACTACTGTTTTTCAATCAGTCAGGCATCCATCTGATAGTGATTTCATTTAGACCACATTTCCTTGGTTGGCTTATGAGAATGTCATGTGGGACTGTGTCAAAAACGTGACTAAAATCAAGTATAGCACATCTACTGCTCCCCCCCCGCTCCACTAGACCAGCAACCCCATCAAAGAAGGAAACTAGGTTAGTTTGGCATAATTTATTCTTGACAAATCCATGCTGGCTATTTCTTACATCCTTATTATCCTCTAGATGTTTACAAATTAATCGTTTAATAATTTGTTCCAGTATATTTCCAGGTACCAAAGTTACACAAATATACACTGGTCAGACTGGGTCTTCTCTGTTTCCCTTTTTCAAGATAAGTATTGTTTGCCCTTCTCCAGTCCTCTGAGACCTCACCCATACTCCATGAGTTCTCAAAGATAATTACTAATGATTCCAAGATTGCTTCAACTAGTTCTTCAAGTAGCCAAGGATAAATTTCATCAGGCCCAGCTGACTTGAATACATCTAACTTATTTAAATATTCTTTAACCTGTTTTGGCTTCCCTATTTTGGCTTGCATTCCTTGCCCCTTCTTGTTAATATTAATTGTGTTCAGTATCTGGTCACTATTCACTTTTTTAGTGAAGTCTGAAGCAAAACAGGCATTATTAAAGACTCACAGGAGCAATAAGAAAAGGCTTGAGCCTTTTCCCACTGCAATCAATGTCAAAATCCCCATTTGATTTCAATAGGAGGAGAATCAGGCCTGACAATTTTCCAGACATGTTTATTTGACAGAGACCAGCCCTTGAGATAGAAGAGGCCTTATGTTTAATGGATTGGGCTGTTTGTGTTGCTCTTTTGCAACATCAGAAATATCTTGCTAATTAAAATCCCTTATTTTCTACTGCTGGACCTCATGTGGGCCTTGCATATTAAGATCTTTTGATTTTGTGCTGAATTTCCTAGGCTTTTGCACATTTCACTCAGGCTTTTCGCTGTTACTAATGGAGGGCTTTAGTATATTTTGAAATGCAGCCATTCCCACCCTCACAGGAGATGTAGCTGTCTCAGCAAATCATTCCCATGTTAAAACTCCTGTGCTGGCTCTGCTCAATTTCATATTGATTTGAAAGACTTTTTAAAGGAAAAGTGAACCTCAAAGACTGACAACTTTGGCAAATCCTCCTAAGCCGTGTTCAAAAATTAATAGTAAATCCTTGTAATTTACATTTTTGGGCCTGACTCTCCTCTAACTTGTGCTCGGGTAAGGGGAGAAATCACATTATTCGTTGTTATCATTATTAATTATTTCTATTACTGTTGCTCCTGTAGTTATGGAGCAAGACTCCATTGTGCTAGGCGCTGTACAAACAAATAATATCTTCCTTTTATTCTATTCTGGTTCTTAGCTCATGCCCATCATTGTTGTATCTGAGCATCTTTTCTTCTTGCATTAACTGTCAGGAATCAGAGCCAGTCTCTGGGCTACCTAAAGAGGACAGCTGGCCTGCAGTAGGCGGCCTGATTGGTTGGAAGAATCAGCAAGCCAGCTCTTAAATCTAGCAGCAGTTCAGTGGCTGTTCAAAGCTGGAGTAGATCTTGTGCCTGCCTTACCCCCAGCCCTCCCCCGACTCCAGGTAACCTCGTTCTGACCCTTGGCTCTGTTTTTTTCCCTGGGCACCAATTCCTGCTCTAACTATCAGGCCTGACTCCTGCTCCAACCACGGAGCATGACTCTTGCTCCAACCACTAGTCCTGACAGCCCATGCTCTGCTCAAGTGACAGTAAACAGGCTGAAAACCCAGAAACGTTTGAGTTCAACTTTCAAACCTTTGGGCTCAGAAGTAGGCTCAGCATGTCCCCAGCCCACTCCGCAAGTCCATAGCTTTGCAGATTTTAAGGCCGGACGGGACCGTTCTGAGCACCTAGCTGACCTCTGACCTTTTCTGCTTTAACCCATCATCTTCTGCCTTGTAAGCTAGCTGTTTCCCAAGGCTGGGCTTGACCGGTGACTCGATTTGCCCAGGTTCTCAGTTTACAACAGTGACAGACAAGGTTTTCCACCGCTTGGCCCATTGATTTTGGAATTTTCATCCCATAGCTGTTAGGGAAGCCTCCTTGGTCATGCAGAACTAAACTGAAGAGGGTGTACGAAAGGGGTGCACTGAGATGAAGCAGTAGCTTTCACACTGAGGATCCTTTGTCACCAGTCTGTAGACAGATGCGCAAAGGAGAGGGAGCGAGGGAGGTAAGAAGGCCCCTCTCCATCCTTTCCCCTTGTGCAGTGGGCAGCCAGCATGGCTATGGCTACGTTGCACCGTAAGCCTGGGGTCTCAGGTTTGAACCCCAGCCTCCTTTTCCATCCACACACACATATCAGTCTGACTCGGGTCAGCAAGCACTCGGAACCCAGGTCCTAGGACCCTGTTACAGGAGTGAGTCAGAGCCCAAGTCCCATTGTCTTAGGTCCAAGCCCTGCCTATTTTTCAGTGTGGATGCAGGTCGAGCCACAGATCTGAGTCAGAAGGTCTGTGCAGTGCAGTGTGGACGCGTTAGCACGGCAGTGAAACCTGGGTCTCTGCAGTGTAAAGAAGGGGTGTCAAACTCATTTGCTATGGCGGGCCAGATTTGAATTAAATATACTTCAAGGGGGCCATGCATACCATAAATCGAAATACGAGGCACAGCCATTTGTATGTAGTATTATATTTTATTTGCTAGCTATCAGTTATATACAAACTGCAGTAAATTCACTTCTACAACTACCACTATTTTACAATTAAAAGAGTCGCTCAGTGATTAAGAATTACAGTACTGAGCGATGCCCCAAGGGTGTTCTGAGTTTAATGTGCTGTACTTCTAAACTTTAGAAACTCTAACATCATTGTCTGAAACATTTGATGATTAAAATGTGATCATCTAGTTTTTCAATGCGTGTTCTACCACAGATTGGCGGAAGTGTGGGGAAAGCTTAGCCACGGTATCAGGGGTAAAATGGAAAGAGGCTTTAATAGGCTTTGCAGCTGTGATCTGAACTTTGGCTACAACTTGTAACAATTGGTTTTCAGTGCTGAGTCCATTTAATCAGGCTGAATTGGTAGATTTAGCTGACATAAGCAAAATCCTGAGGTTATAAATCCTCAATCAAGCAGACAGCCACCTTCTTAGATTTCTATTTGGATATGTCAAATTCTGGGCTGTGTCTTGGAGAGCTCTGGCACAGAACTCACAGCCCAGCGGAGTGGTGACTGAAATGACTTCAAGCTGCCTTAATGCCCTCCCGTTCCTGCGCTGCTCTGGGGCCGGGTCCCTGGAATAAATAAGACAGCTCTGGGGCATCCTCCACTGAGGCAGGGAAAGGTACTTTTACAAAAAAATAAATCTTGGTAAGTGCAACTATAAGAGACCTGGCAAATTCATAGCATGTTCTCGCTGCCATTGCTCACCCTGAAATCGTTAAGCGCCGAGATCAAGATGTTCAGGCAGGTTTTGCTTGACAACGTCTAATCTTGCAGTGGGGCGGCTCGTGATGGCTGTGCAGCCATTTGCATTGCAGCTTTTGAGTATGCTGTCTTTTCACACAGCTGGCACAAGAGAGCCAAGTCCCTCGGCGTTGTACTCTCTGGCAGCAGCGCGCGACTCCGTCAGAGAGTACCACGCCGCGAGATATTGCGGCAGTGCGCACTGCCGCCAGGGGCTGGATCAAAAAGGTTAGTGGGCCGTATGTTTGACACCCCTGGTGTAGAGATACTCAGGGTGGGAGGGGAGCACATTCACTGCACCTGTATGGGTGCTAGACGTTTGAAAGGCTTGGGGGGGGCTGTGGCTTTCCTACTGCAGAAGGACGAGCAGAATTCCTCCTGGGGACTCTGACTGCAACACCAAGGGGCACAGTCTAGCTCTATATACCTGTATAGAGATCGCTTCGTCCACTGGGGAAATGAAGCTACTTCTGGGATGGAATGTAGCAGCAGCCGAACACTGGCTAGCAAACTCTGCATAACTCAGGCTGGAACACGAACACAGTGTGACTTTTTATCTCCCTTCTAGGGCCTGCTCTATGTCAAGAGACTGCTACCACCTGAGAGCTAACGCACATGGGGGTGAAATCCTGGGTACATTGAAAGCAGCTGCAAACCTGTCATCGATATCCATGGAGGGGCTTGGATTTCAGGTGTTTTTTTTTTTTCTCTCAAGCCACAGAGGCTCACACTTTTAGATCCAGAGCTTCTGAGTTCAGTTCTTGCAGATGACCCAGGCAGAGGCATAGAATCATAGAAGTGTAGGACTGGAAGGGACCTCCAGGGGTCTTCTAGTCCAGTCCCCTGCATTCAAGGCAGGACTAAGAATTATCTAGACCAACCCTGACAGGTGTGTGTCTAACCTGCTCTTAAAAATCTCCAGTGACGGAGATTCCACAGTCTCCCCAGGCAATTTATTTCAGTGCTTAACTAACCTGAGAGTTAGGAAGCTTTTCCTAATGTCCAACCTAAACTGCCCTTTCTGCAATTTAAGCCTATTGCTTCCTCTCCTATCCTCACAATTTCTCTCCCTCTGCCTTGTAACAACCTTTTATGTACACTACTTGAAAGTTATCATCATTTCCCCCCTCAGTCTTCTCTTTTCCAGACTAAACAACCCAATTTGCTCTCAGAGGTCATGTTTTCTAGAACTTTAATCAGTTTTGTTGCTCTTCTCTGAACTTTCTCCAGTTTCTCCAGTTTGTCCACATCCTTCCTGAAACGTGGCACCCAGAACTGGACACAATATTGTAGGAGAGTGCAGATTAGAACGGAAGAATGACTTCTCATGTCTTGCTCACAACACTCCTGCTAATACATCCCAGAATGGTGTTTGCTTTTTTTTGCAAAAGTGTTAGACTGTTGACTCATATTTAGCTTGTGATCCACTATGACCCCCAAAGCCCTTCCCACAGTACTCCTTTCCAGGCAGTGTTTTCCCATTTTGTATGTGTTCAACTGTTTGTTCCTTCCTAAGTACAGTCAGTACTTTGCATTTGTCCTTAGTGAATTTCTTCCTATTTACTTCAGACAGTTTTTCCAGTTTGTCCAGATCATTTTGGATTTTAATCCTATCCTCCAAAGCACTTGCAACCCCTCCCAGCTTGGTATGGCCTGCCAACTTTTATAAGTGCATAGTTATACCTATACAGCGGTTTAGGACAGGAAGCGAAGACGAACACTATGTCTGAGTGAAATGGAACTTTAGCGCAGTGAAATGGAATAACACAAACTGGAATCTGACCAGGACATCAGAGTTAAATACACTTCTCCTCTTGCAAAAAAATGCTGTGGGGATTCTTAATGGCCATGAATGGTTAGGCCATCGTTTTTAATTATCATCAGAGAGACAGCACACCCAGCAGCAGAGTGCCCCTCGGCAGCAGGCCGAGGCATTAGTGCCGTACTGCTTCAGAATAGTGAATTGTTCATCTCAATTCCTGCAGCTCTCTGGGGTTTCCTTGGAGTCCTGTTCTCCCACTCCTGACCTTTCTCGGTGTCTGAGATCTGAGAAGATCACAGCCCAAGGCAATGCAGCTGCAGGCAGAAATATGTGTGCTGCTGCTCTTTCTGTTCTTAAAGAGTGAGGGACAGCGTGTAGATCAGTGAGAACAGTGGTACTACGTGGGTGAGTAACCAGTCCCCAGTGGGAGTGAGAAGCTCACAAACTGTCGCTATTGTGTACTATTACACTAGCAGCTGGAGGCCACATGTGAGGTCAGGCCCTCACCGCGCTAGGCACTGTGAAAACATATAACAAGCCGCAGACCCCATCCCTAAAAAACTTATAGTCTAAATAGAGACTAGGCGGAAGTATCATTAAACAAACACGAGTTATGGGGCTCAGGGCATGGGTAATAGAGTAAAATTCTAGGGACTGTGACCAGGTGATTTAACGGTCCCTTCTGGCACTAATCTATGACTTGAATTTGAAAGAGGAATAGCTAAGGCACAGAGAGATGCAATCTGTAGCAGAGCTGGGCATTGAAACCAGATCTTCTGAAGCCTCAGTCAACGCCTTTAAGCATAAGCCCATCTTGCCTGGCTTTAACCACTTTGATAAGCTCTTTGGAGCAGCAGGGACTTTCTTTTACCGTGTGCCGGTATAACACTAAGCACAACATGGCCCCAGTCTCATTTGTGCTTGCGGGGTGGAGTGGAAGCACCCTGTGAATAGGGGTTGGAGGGATAGGAAGGGAGCTATTGAGTTTCAGAGGGGAAGCCAGCTCCTGGTTGGAAAGGGGAAACCTAGTAGTTCCTCCTGCCATTCCTATGGCAATTGCTTGGCAGCTGGTGTCCTGTGAGCCTCTTCCCCTGGCCTGCCCCTTGGCAGCTGGCTCCCTGTGTCCTGAAGCCCCTTTGCCCATGTGCCAGTTCTGCCCTTCCCTCCCACCCTGGCAACTGCCGCATGTACTTCTGCCTCTCCCCCAGGCTGAGTGTCTCTCCCAGGGACCCGTGGTGGCTGGAAGGCAGGATCAGACTGAGCCAGGGAGTCCTACCTGCTCCCTGGTGACTGGCCAGACCTTGTGTACCGTAGCAGCTGCTCCAGCTTCTTCTCCAGGTCCCACTCTCATTTCTGCACGATGTTGCAGGGGTGAAAACATAGATCCACCCCCCACACGCACAATATTTCCATTGTCAGGGTGCTGCTGGCCCTTCCAGCACACCTGGTTCTGCTGCGCTTGGGGGCTGTAGGTGCGTCTGAAATACAAGGAATCAATACTCTGTGTTTTCCTGTGATGCTTAGGGGAAGGGCACTGTCCAGCTGTATCTGGCTGCTGTTACCGGTATAGAAAAGTTTGATATGGGATAATGAAATGGCTGTTCTTTCAAACTTCCACAGAGGGAACCCGGCCTCGCATGCCAAATGCCTGGCTAATACAGCCACGTCATACATTATTTGGTGTTCTTCCTCTTTCACATAAAATGATAAAACCACAAGGAAGAGTTATTTGTTTATTTCTTAAAGATACCTGTGGAGGATGTCCCGGTTAAGCCTGACAGCTGATTAATTTTGATGGTCCGTGCTCAGTAATTTGCAGATATGAACAATGAATGCCCGTCTGGAGGTAGGCAGTTGGGTGAGCAGTGTGGGGTATATTCACCTTACCTTTACTGCACTAGTTCGGTGAATATCAAAGGACTCTAAGGGCAGGTCTTTAAGTGCTAAAGGAGGCACCCAACTCCCGTTGGGTTTCACCACATTCTCTTGGGCTGGCAAGGTAGCAACATTCTACTAGATCTGAGTCAAACCAATCTACACCTGTGCTTTGCACACATTAATTAAACCTTCGCAATTCCTCCCAATGAGACTGACGAGTATCATTATACTCATTTTATAGAGGGGGAAACTGAGGCGCAGAGCGACTGAGTGACACAGTGGGGTGTCTCCTGACCTGGTATACATGCAGTCATCACTCCGGTGACTGTAATGAAGCGATGGCAGTTCACATTAGCTGGGGATCTATCACAGTGAATCAGTGGCAGAACCAGGATCCAGATCACAACCCTGGCCCACTGCCCTGCTCTCGCTACTGGGTAACACTCCTGTAAGGACAGCAAAGTCTGAAGAGTGAGTTGAGGGTTAGCTTGTTTGTTTTCCCCTTACATTCTTTTAAAATCAAGCCACTGATTATAATGGCTACTTCATCTTCCTTGTGGTAGTGACCTATGTGAGTAAAGGATAGATGTGTTGCATACAGAAAGAGATTTGATTGCCTAATCGCTCTCAGAGCACAGAAGTGAACGAACAAAGAAAAATTCCAAGTCAGAACTGGCCCCCTAGGGCCACACCAATTTCAGCGGCGTCTACCTTCCAGTTGTCTATTTTCAAGGCCATAATTAAAACACTGTGGCCACTAAATTGCAGGAACATACGCACCTGGGACACTATATCATTTAGTGCAGAGCTTATAGGAGCAGACGGGCACCAGCTGTGCTCTTCAGATCCCAAAACACAGCCCCACACTGATGTCCCCCAGCTGAAACATAACAAGACAGTGTGTGACCTGCTGGGGAGATTACATAGGGGTGGTTACATAGCACAGAACAAAGCACTTACGTGTGTAATTGTTGTGGCTATTCACACATCTTGCATCCAGGCTGAAGCCAAGAGTTCTTAATTAGCCAAGCTCCTTCAGGAGAACAGAACTTCTTGAAGACCTGTTCTTATTTCAAACAAACGTTATTGCTGGTTATTTGTACTGTTGGCTAATGAGATCAAGCAGTTATCATGGATAATTGCTCAGATAACACCTTTGTCAGCCAGATTCTTTTGTTTATAACACCCATATAGTAAGTAAAGTTCATCACAAGGGCTCGAGCGTCGCAATTAATCATGTGATGTGCCTTTCAGACTGAAATATCTATCCCAGAATGCCAGAAGGTGTATATTTCTGCACCATTTGCGAAGCATCATTCTCTGTTTCTTGTCTCCAGGCGTATAGAGACAGGCCTAGTAGTTACTGCTGACTCTTGGTGGTGCAAAATTGATGTCAAGTCAAGCTGTCCGCAGTGACTCAAGAGCGTGAGTACTAGCCTCACGGCAGACTATTAGGAAACAGAGCACAAACCCCAAATTGGTTGTGAGTTCTATGCTTAGATTTCACCAACCAATTATCAAGTGTGAACTCCTCAGGCACTATAACAGCCTTAACACGGACTCATAGACAGTTTCCTGGGGTGCTCCAGTCTTTCTTGCCTAGATGGTCCCTTACACCAAGAATCACAGCAATATTCAGGTTACTTCCAATCCCAAAGGATCCGTCACTCACCCCAGGTCAATTTCACTTTAGATCTCACACCAAAGACAATGTTTGTAGCCAATCCTATAATAAACTTATATAGGAATAGGAAAAGAAAATAAGAGAGTTATTTACAAGGTTAATGCAGCTAAACATACATACACAAATGAGTTACCATCTTACATTTCAAAAAGTAATAGAAGCTTTTATGATAAGCAAACTTGATAAGTCCTTTAAGGCTAAGCAGCTGGGAATCCCTTGCTTATGGCTGCAAATCTTGCCCGCCAGAGTCCAAGCAGCACAGAGACACAGTTCCTCCTTGTTAGGGGTTTTTTAGTCCTCTCCTCCCTTGAGATGTGAACTCAGCTGATGAGAGGAATCCACTTGCATGATTTGCCTCCATGAGGGGGAAGAGCAGAACAACAAAGTCTTTTGTTCTCTTTAATGTTTCACAATAGTCTGTCTGGTGTGGATAGACCAGGTGAACTAATTTCCATGGTTCAATTAAATGACACATTCAGGTCTATTAATTTCCCAAAGGAAGTGGTAGAAGGCCCATTATTCAAGTCACTGAAAAAGCATAGGATGGGCTCACTCCTTCAGTGGCGGGATGGGGTATGGAGGAAAAGATGTCCCCATAGGTCATTTCCATCTCTGATTCTATCTGCAGTAGCATTTATAGACATAAGTCTGTTGTCTGTTATTGCTGCCACTGGATTATCTGTCCACTAGAACGCTGCATATTACATATGGGAGGGAGTCCCATTTCCATTGTCATCCCCCCCTGCCATCTTGAAAAGCCGCAAACAATGTAGAATTAATGCTGCTGTCCATATTTTCATATTTGATCCTTCATTACCAGAAGAACTGCTTGGAATTTTTCTGACGGAACACGTTTCCATCGGAAAATGCCGATGTGATGAAAGTGAATTTTTTTGCAAAAACGTGTCGCCTTTGTCAAACGTTCGGTTTGAAATGAAAATGGAAAGAAAGCGTCTCGGTAAGGTGGAAATGGAACAATTCCACCTTTTCAGAACAGAATGTTACGATTTTCCATTTTGAGATGATGTTTCATTTAATTTTTATTACATTATAAAAATTAAAATGAAAAATAAAATTAGAATGTAAGAACCCAAAGTGACTGGGCATTTTTTGGAATCTCAGTTTGCAGGAAATGGCAAAACTTTGTTTTTGTTCCATGCCAGTTTGGGAAAAAAATTCAGAATTGAGGAATTCCCTCCAAAGCAAAAAATGCAGTTCCCACAAAGCTCTATTCAGCACCCCTAAAAGGCATTACTCCTGGCATTGGCTATTGCTAGGATGACAGATCTCTCCCATCTCTTGTTCACAAAGGACACGACCCTCCTTGTCCTGCACTTTTCCACCTACTCATACCAGTCACCAATCCAGATCCTGAACTGACAGGTAAAACTAATCCAGAGTTTAACAATCCAAAGAGCCTAGGGAAAAATAGCGAGCACCCAAAGAACATGCTGTGCATAACTTCAGACTCAAGGTTTAATCTCCTGAAGCCAGCAGGAGCTTCTTCCCTGTCCTTGCAAAATTAAAAAAACTCTCAGTGATCTAGAAGTAAAACACTTCATTTTGAATACTTATGGTAGGAAAAGGCATTTCCGTGTAATATTGTCTCGGTGCGACTGTTCACGTCACGATGACATTGGCTGTTGCTGAGACAAGCAAATCTTTGACTAGACCCACATTTCAGAGTGAGAGTTTGGAGATATTTTCAGACAGGACAGAGAAGCCACAGTAAAGAAGCAGCAAGCAAGGATCTCTTGAAGTGATCTCACCCTTACAACACTAGGACATACCCCCTGGGAAGGTTATTGCATTATACTAGTATGCAAAGAGGAGCAGGTACAGCTAAATAACTCCATCCCAAGGGATTTGATTAACAGTGCTCTTTTATACTTGCACCAGCTCTTTTGAAAACAACAACAGCTAAACAGCACCAAAAATCAGGTGGAACTTTACAAACACCAAGTCTCCGAACACCCTGTGTGGAAAGTGTTCTTATCAGCACTTTACAGATGGGTAAACTAGGGATCAGAAAAATTAGGTTTAACAATTCCTTAGCTACATAGGCCTACTCATTGAGGCAACTCGGAACTTTGTGTCAGCAGTGGGGGTAGAATGTAGACATGGCTGCTCCAAAACCACAGGCCTCCTACCAGTTGAACTACAGGAGAGTCACCTCACTGTGAGCAGAAATAGGCCAGTGACACACATCTGAACAGTTCTGAATCCATCCATTAGGAGTCAGTGGTGGTGCATCCATTCCCCTCTAACAGTGCTATGCTTGTCCACATGCTTATCACCACCAGGCTGGGCTACTGGCTCTACCTGGGATCAGATAAATTCGGGATGGTGATGCACCCGTTCCACCACGAGTGGCCAATCTCCTACGCAGTTCAAGCCAAAATAGTATGTTACCAGGGTTTTTTTATGTGGCAGAAGCATTATCTCTTCAAGATGGGCACAGTCACTGAGGCCTACAGACCTAACCTTGTAAAATTCTTTTTGGCCTCTCAATAAAGATGTTCCATTTTTACAGGAAAGATTTTTAAAAGGCAGGACTGTATATACTGTGCCAACCAACAATTTACATTTCTTTACCTGATTACCAGGTGCACATATATGTATGACATTAATATCCCAGTGGGTGGACAACTGAATTGACAAGGGACCTGCTGCTACTTTTAGCTGGGAGTATTCTCCTTTCATTCAAGTGACAAGCATTTGAAGCGAAAGGACAAGGGTGACCTCCCAGTTGATGTTGTGCAAAGTAATGGTGTCTGTTGTCTGCAGCACATGGATTCCTCTCCCCTTAGCACCTTGGCCTGGTTTACGTTCACTGATGTGGCTTCTGTCGATCAGAGGTTGCCGTGCACTGCAGCAAGCGAGCCAGAAGGCAACGGAAACTCCCACGTGCTCGAAAGGCACAGTCTGAACCTGTGGCTGATGGCAAAAAATGTCATGTGTGCTTTTAAAATGGGCATGCCCCCTACATCCACATTGTCATTCCAGTTCAGCGTACGGGCTTGGGTGCCGAGCTCAGCGCCTACTCTCAGGATCAAAACTCGAAATGACTCAAAAGCGAGGGTGCAAAGATAGAGACACCTGTCAAAATCCATTGACTATTTATCCGATGTAGACGAGGGTAGCTCCATTGAAGTCAATGCCAGCTGAAGGCAATGCAGCTCTGCCAATTTACGTCAGCTGGGCATAGGGCTATTAACCTTTTTAGAAAGGCTTTTATTTTTTTGTAAATCAGCAGAAGCAGTCTCACCCATGTTCCTTTTCCCCCCTTTTTCTTTTCTTTCTTAAACTTAAGGCAACCAGCAATTTAAGGTTGCAAGCAACACAGTTAGCATATTACTAAGAGATAAAGCTTGCTTTGATGTTGGTAACCCTACTGGCAGTCTGAAGATGCTTTTTGACATTCATTTCTACAGGTGTGTGCTTTGCATTTCTTGAAACCACTTTGCCATTCTCTATCCTGGTGCGTATCATTTTTTGTAGGTTAAATCACAGTATGAACTCCCATTGTCTTTGGCAATCCAGCAAGAAACAAAGACAGAGAAATTATATTGTTAGAATGGAGAGCTGCAAATTGGCTGCTTTCTCGGCTATGTCATCCCAGAAGCATTTAAAAAAAATTTAATAGACATGACTGAGGAGAGTTTCCTCACAAAATATTTAGTCTCTGCACATCATTTTACATGCGAAATATGCCAAGAATGAACAGCATAGTCATTTACCATGGCATATTAATTTGACATCCTCAGGAATGTGTTTTGCGGTTGACAGTATTATTTTGGAGGATTTTACAGTATTTTTATGAACGTTAATTAATTATCAAAGCTCTTCCTTTCCCTCTAAGATACAGAACTGTTTCTATCCCCATTGTACAGATGGGTAAATGGAGGTATGGGCGCGTTAAATGAATTTCCGCAGTCACACAGGGAGTCAGCAGCAAAGCTGGGACTACAAACCAGAACGTTTGGCTGCTAGTCCAATGTTCTACCCATTGGACCACACTGCATTACTCAATTCTTCATTAAAAATAGCCTGAACTTAGTTTCCTATTGTAACAATAGTCATGGCCAGAGACCAGTCCTTAAAGGGACTGGACATTATTTTGGTTTTGAAATGGACACTGTCAAGACAATTTAGAGAGTTATTCCATGTATTTAGAGACTTATGTGTGGCTTGGAGCCATTACTGGCAAGTTCACACCTTATCTTTTTTTATGTGCCACTCCAGGAGGTAATGGGAAAAGTGAGTGTTACGGTTGCAACGATAATGGGATAATGGGAAAAGTGAGTGTTATGGTTGCAGCGAGGGCAAACCTAAATGCAGAAACCTGGGTGTGTTTTGCTGCACTCTTGCAGCTTCCCCGATTCAGCCCAGAAGGACATTGGCAAATGCAGAGTTGGATAGCCCAGACAAGCTGTTCCCCTCAACACTTTCTGCAAGTGGAAAAACAACAACAACAGCTGTTTCGCTGTGAAGACGGAGACATTGCTCTGCTAAGATGGTTTAAAAAGCCAGCCTCAGGCTAACCCTGGAATGTTCATGACCCATTATTTGCATCCTACACTACCCACCGGTGGTGGGGTAGATTCTCAACTGATGTAAATCAAGGTTGTTCCATGGGCTTCGGTGGTGCTACTGGGATAAATCCTCAGCTGGCGTGAATCAGGGAAGCTCCATTGACTTATTTATTGGACCAGCTCCTCCACTGATGTCGATCAGAGTAGCTGCATTGACATGACTGGAGCTTGTAGGTCAGATCCTCAAGTGGTGGAAGTCAGACTGCCTCCATTCAAGTCAATGAAATAACATGAATCTACTACGGTTCAGAAGCTGGCTCGTCGTACTTATCCAGTTCTTTAACATGCCTGCAGGGAAGGTGCCTTCATCGCCCTCCTCCCATATCTGAGTGCCAAGAACTTTTCCTAACGTCTTGCCTACACTTTTCTTTACTCAGCTCCAGACCATTGCTTCTTTCTCCCACCATTTTCTGAAGCTGTGAATAATTCATTTCCTTCGTTTATGCTCTTGCCATGAACATAAGACCAGTCATATTGGATCAGTATCTAGTCCAGTATCCTACCTTCCAACAGTGGCCAATGCCTGGTGCTTCAGAGGGTATTCATAGACTGTGATCGCGTCCCCCTCGAGTCTTTTTACTCCACATCATACAGATTTAACTCCCTCAGTGTCTCCTCATGTGTCTTTTCCTCTTAGCTTTATACCATTTTGGTTGCTCTTCCTTGTATTGCAGAACTGAGTGCCATGTTCAGTGTAGTCCAGTCAAGGCTATTTAGCGAGGAACTATGAATTCCCTGGTGTCAGGTGACCGGGATGAGGGCAGTCTACCCTAGTGATCAGAGCAGGCATCAGGAACCGGGCATAGGAACCAGGGACTAGGGTCAGAGCCAGAGTCAGTGGCTGGAGCCAAGGGTCAAACCAGAGGTCAGGAACTGGAGCAAGAAGGGTAACAGGCAAGGAGGGACATGGTAACACAGGAGCAGTCACAATTGTGGGCATGAGCACTTGGCAGCCATGGAGCTGCTGCTGGCGGGAACGGAATACACCCGTGTTCCCACCTGACACATTGTTCTAATAATCTTTTCACAAGGTAAACTTTGTGAGGTGTCATCTGAAAACTCAGAACTTGCTGATCCGTCATATCATGGCAAAATGTGCCTAGCAGTTTTATGCATAAAGCTACACATTTCCTCGGTATGATGTTAAAACTACATGTTCAGACTCACCTCGCACCAAACTGACCTCTCTTGAACAAAGGAGTGTATGTTTATCTTCATTTGCATTTAAGCGGTAAACAGAGTCATCAAGCAGAAAGGGAGAAAACAGAAAGCTCAGACAGCTGAAAAAAACAAGCTGGGAGCACCCCTCCTCATCAGACTGCCTGTCTCCTGGTTCTCAGCTGGAAATGCTTATCAGGACGGGGACTGAAACTATAAAAAGGAGGGGCAAACACCACACGTTACCCCCTCTCTTTCTCCCTGCCCACCTTGTTCTCGGCACCAGAGAACACAAAAGAAACAGCTGTTGGAGTGTAGATGAGGGATCCTGATCTGAAAAATGTGGTCAGTAATGCTGCTGCAAGTATGTGGTGAGAAACTTTGCTTGACTCTAACATAGTTTGTTAAATCGGGCACTAGAAAGTGTTTTATTTTATTTTTCTTGCAACCATTTCTGACTTTCATGCCTCATTACTTTGTATTCACTTCAGGGTGGTACTAGCCCATTGGGGCCCTTAACAGGAATATTTTCGCCCTCCCCACAAAACAGATACTAAAAAAGTGAATAGCAGATCCCCTTGAGCTACTCCGGGTCCTAAGCAATTGCTTAGTCTGCTTCTGCCTAATGCCTGCTCTGACTCACTTAAAATCTCTCTCTTTGTAGTTAATAAACTTGTTTTATGGTTTTATCTAATCTAGCTTGTTTAAATTAAAGTGTCTGGGTAACTGTATTTGAGATAACAACCTAGTATATATTATTCTCTTAAAGGAATGATGGACTTAGTCTATTTGAACTGTCCAGGAGAGGACTGGGCAGTACAAGACATACATTTCTGGGGAGGAAATCTGGACCTGGGAGTGTGTTGCGGTGGCCCTGAAGAAGTAACTCAGACTGGTAAAAGCCAGAGTGTAATACAAGTGTGGCTGGCAGGTTGAAGTTACACATAGGCACTCAGGGTGTGACTTGCCTGCTAGAAGGCTGTTTGAGGGCAGCGCAGGTTTGGAGTCACTTCAGCAAGGCATCGTAAGGCACCCAATGTAGCAGGCCAGGGGAGACACAGCGTCCCCACTGGCCTGGATTGCACCCCAGTATGTCATACTGGGCCCTCCAGTCAATCAGATGGTGTGGCCAGTCAGGCAGCCTGCTGCAGGCTAGCTATATTGAGGAGGTTTCTTCGAGATTGGCTCTGTTGCAGGCTCTGATTCCTGACATCTGGTTTATCCAATAATGCTAAACCTACCCTGTATTGATCACCAGGGACTTTTTGTCTGTAGATTTATACAGGGGAAATACACTGGCCTCTTTTGTGATGTCATTACACTGAGGGCTCACATTTAGTTGGTTAATTTCCTCTGCCTTGGTGTATAATTGTGCCTTAATTATTAATGCTTTTATGCACACTGAACATTTAAAGCACCCTATAAGTGCTAACTGTTATTATTATATATATATATGTTATGTGTACAGTGCTCAGAAGACCAGAGTCTCAGCAGTGATATTTGCATTGTTCCAATGAAACCAACAGAGCTCCGATGATTTACAATAAATGAAATGTGATGAGGAGTCCACCCCATACAACCCACAGCACTTTAAATTAGGTGCACCTAACCAGGTAGGCTGCACCCTGAGGAGATCCACAGTTTGAAAGGCTAATTGATGATGAAGCCCAGTTGGCAGGGGTAGGCTGGGCTTGTAGAAAGCCAGCAAGCTGAGAACAGGAAAAGGTTGAATTTAAAAGAGGAACGGCAAAAAATTTCGATTAATGAAAAAAGAGGAAGTTTTCTTTTTAAAAATTGGGCCCTAGAGATGAGAATTATGACATATTTCAGGGCCTGGATATGCCTAATGAAGTGCTTTTGTTTGGAGTACTAGCAGGCCATTGTGGTTTAACCGAAAATATTTTCATAGTAAATAGAAGCAAAGATGTGCACTCTGTGAGGTGGAAGAAACAATTGATCACCTTTTATGGGTATGTAAGAGCTTTGATAAAGAGAGGGAAAAGCTTTTTGAGGAATTCAAATGTCTTAAAGTAAAATAAAATGTACTTTGTTATTTAGTAAAAACATCAGGGAAATGGGATGTTATTAAAAAGGTGCCATTACATTACCTGAAAGTCACAGGGAAGAATGTGAAGATATAAAACACTAAGTTATTGAGGAATTATAGCTGGTAGTAGCTATAGACTATTCAGTCAAGTCAGCTTTGCCAGAAAAAGGAGAGAGAGGAAAAAGAAGCGGACTGCAGGAGAAGTAGTCTGCAGTCACTCTCTGGGAAAAGTGAGGTGTGGTTGGGTCTATGGAGTTAAGTAGAATCATAGAAGATTAGGGTTGGAAGGGACCTCAGGAGGTATGTATTCCAACCCCCTGCTCAAAGCAGGACCACCGCCAACTAAATCATCCCAGCCAGGGCTATGTCAAGCTGGGCCTTAAAAACCTCTAAGGATGGAGATTCCACCAGAACCTAGACATCCCCCACTTGTCCTTGTTGAAGATTTCTTTTGGCCCAATCCTCCAATATATCTAGGCCACTCTCTGTATCATCTCCCTACTCTCCATCGTCTCTACCACTTCGTGACAGCTTTGTATCATCCGCAAACTTACTGAGGGTGCAATCCACCCCATCCTCCAGATCATTAATGAAGATGTTGAACAAAACTGGCCCTAGGATCAAACCCTGGGGCACTCCACTTGTTACCAGCTGCCAACTAGACATTGGTCAGATTGGTCGAGCATGGCTTCCCCTTGATGAATCCATGCTGACTACTCCTGATCACCTTCCTTCTTTCAAATGCTTCAAAATAAATTATTTGAGAATTTGCTCCATGATTTTTCCAGGGACTCAGGTGAAGCGGACTGGTTTGTAGTTCCCCGGATCCTCCTCCTTCCCTTTTTTGAAGATGGGCACTATATTTGCCTTTTTCCAATCATCCAGGACCTCCCCCAATCGTCATGAGTTTTCAAAGATAATGGCCAATGGCTCTGCAATCACATAAGCCAACTCCCTCAGCATCTTCATATGCATTGCATCCGGCCCCATGGAGTTGTGAATGTCCAGCTTTTCTAAAGAGTCCTGAACCTGTTCTTTCAACACTGAGGGCTGCTCACCTCCTCCCCATTCTGTTTTGCCCAGTGCAGAATCTGGGAGCTGACCTTGTCTGTGAAAACAGAGGCCAAAAAAGCCTTGACTACTTCAGCTTTTTCCACATCAGCTGTCACTAGGTTGCCTCCTCCATTCAGTAAGGGACCCACACTATCCCTAACATATTTGTTGCTAACATACCTGTAGAAACCGTTTTTGTTACCCTTCACGTTCCTTGCTAGCTGCAACTCCCATTGTGCAAAGGAGTCTGCAGCCCTTCCCAGGGAGAAAGGAGCCTAGGCTGGAAAAGTCCAGGAAAGGGTGGGCGGGGCAGAAGATAAAGCAGGGAGGTATGAAGGCGTACAGGGACATAGCAAATTGATCTGGGAAATGTTAAATGTTAAAACTTCACCATTCTGGCAAAGAAAGTGGTGGTCCTCAGTCTAGTATCTAGTGTTCACGTCCCAAAACATTCACAGATAGAGCTGGGTGACGTTTGTGATCTAAACCTTTTCTGGACAGAAAAATGCAAATCCAACAACATCAAAACATTTTGTAAATTCATGTAGAATTCACCAAATTTCTTCACTCAAAAGAAAATTGTAAGATTTCTTTTTGATGTTCTGGGAATGAAACATTTTGATTTTTTTTTTTTTTAATTTAAAATCATTCATTTGGGAATTGCCTTTCCTTTCATTTTATTTTCAAAATAATAAAAAAAAAAGAAACAATTTTGTGGCAAATAATGTTTTGTACAACTTGAAATGATTATTAACACTATTATTAATACTAGTATTTATTTATTCATCTCACTGAACACTTTAAAATAATTTCATTTTTGATTTGACTCAAAACTTTTTTTGAGGGGGAGGGGGGAACAGAGGGAAGTGCCAGTGAACTGAAAAATCTGTTGTTCGCATAGCTCTATTCACAAATCTGTTAGACAGGGAAGTGAGGGATGGAGGGACCCAGACATCTTCTACTGCTCTCAAGCATCTGATTCTCTGTTGTGATAAAATGTCTGTGTAAAAACGGGTTTTATTGTGAAACAGTTTCTTGTTGTTTTCTGGATTCAAATTATCCGAGGCAGAGAGATCTTGAGTCATAAAGCAACAACATACCTATTCCTCAGGAAACACTACGGTCTAGAAAAGCTGAGTGCAGAAAGGAAGAAAATGCAAAATAACAACCTAATCATGGTTAATTTTCTTGGTATGAACTGTAATAACATTAATTCTGCTGAACCACTCCATTATTCATGGGCTTGTCACAAGTACTTCTATAGAATTTCAGCTTGGATTCAATGTTAATTAACTAGGTCATTAATTTAAGATGTTCCTGCAGGAAGATAATAGAGCCCAACCCAGAGGGGTAAAGAAAAGACATCTGAGTTGGTATAAGAAGGTATACGAAAGCATTAAATGATCGCCTTTCAACTCTTCCTTCCCAACCACTGTCAAGTTTCAGGACCTTGGATCCATTGCATCCATTTGCACCAGCAGAGAATTTGGCCCAATAAAATTAGCCTGTTTCATGTGCAGATCACAGTCTAGTCACTGAATTTTGTTGCAGGTTTTCCGCTGCGTGGATGCATTGTGAACAGGTAACAGTACCAGATCCTCCATATTCACAGCTTGAGCTGTGTTGGTTTAATACGTCTAATCTGGAGGAAGGCTGGAATAAACAGCTGGGGATGCGGCTCTCTCAGAAGGAGGGAGCATTCAGTGGGAGATGAAGGTTAAAAAGGATTAGGGAATTTTAGCAGGTTTTAAAGCTTTTCCTTTATTGGCCAGCAACAGACATCACTGCTAAAGAATTCAGACTCCTGTAGGGTTCATTGTCTGGGTATAGGGTTTACATTTTTCTTTTGACATATCTGCACAAAATAACCACATGTGAGTGTGCTGTTCCAGCTGAGAAGGTTGACGTCAGATTCTTGTCTTGTGTAATCGTCTTTGTGCCTGGCCTCTGGTGAACAGTTTGGGGAACCCTGTGCTCCTGTAGCATCAGTATCCTATCCCATGTCAAATGTGCCACATGCATTTACTGGCCTGCAAGCACCGGTGTCACTGACACAAAGTTAAAGTACATGATCCTGACTGTGAAGGGTGCACTCAGATATTTGTCTGGCTTCCTTAATTGCCTGTGTGTCAGGGCTCTGGAAAGAGGTGGGAGAATTCCATCTCTCTGCTGTGTTAAGCTTTGTCTCTCTTCCCATGTAAAATTTAGGACACTTTTTCGGCATTGCAAAGAGACCGCCTAGGTCATCAAATCCAGTCCCCTGCTAACCCAGGTAACCCCATCATATAATCCCAGTCAAAAATTTATCAAACTCCAGGTTGAAATTTGTTAGATTGTTTGCCTTCACTGCTCCGACTGGAGGTTGTTCCAGAACCTCTCTCCTCTAATGGCTAGAAACCTTTCTTCCAATTGCCAGCCTACATTAATTCATGGCCAGTTTACACCAATTTATTCTTGTGCCAATACTGTTCTCTAGCTTATTTAGCTCTTCTCCCTGGAGTTTACCTCCCGTGTATTTACAGAAAGCAATCAGATTTTCCTCTCAGTCTCTGTTTTGGTAGGCTAAACAAGCCTAGTTTTTAGTCTCCTCATGAAGATAGGCTCTCTATTCCCCTGACTAACCTAGTGGCCCTGCTTTGCACCTGTCCCAGTTTAAATTCCTCTCTCAGGAACATGGATGATGAGAATTGGATGCAGTATTCCAAAAAAACATCCCTCTGGTATGAATACTATAAAATAGATCCTGTCTGGAACAGATACTCAAGCACGTCATCTAAAAAGTGTCTACGTTTGAGCAAAACTCAATCATGTGACACAGGAAAAATATGAAAAAGAAAAAAGAAACTCCATTTTAACATGTGGATGAATGCTCAGATTATTCTTTTATGGGAAGTATCATTCCCGCTCTAATGACATGTGCTGTAACATCCTCACAGGCGTCAGAAAATAAATGTTGTGCAATGCTTTGCCCTCCTCCCACGCAAAGCACGACCGACGTGTAAAATCGTAATGGATTTAATCCCACTGATTTCTTTAGGAGATGAATGACAGCTGCCAAGACCATTAATTATTAACCAAAAGATTATTAACACATCAAAAGATGTGATACTAACTCCCTCCTTCGGTGAAAAATAATAGGCTAGATCAATTCAATTGATCAGTTCAATTGAGCTTCAGAACGGATTTAATGGTAAAAACACTAAAGCCTTCTAAACAGTATGGTCCCCTATCATCAATATCTATGACCATTACACAACTTGGCCACATCCTCAGCTGCTGTGTTAACCAGCATAGCTCCAGTAAAGTCAATGGAGCTATGCTGATTAACACCAGGCAAGAATCCTGCTGTTTCTCCAATTAGTCCACTTGCTCTCTCTTGTATTGATTTAGGCGTTAACAGAAACCTGTCACTGTCCAGCATCAAACAGTGTTAAACAAGATTCGGGGTTGAGTATACGGAGACCTCAATCTGCTTAGTACCATGGTAACCACACTGTTAAAAAAATCTTTATAACCTTTTATTAAAGACTCAGAAAAGAAGAGAAACCAGTTAATGTATTTGAAATGTAAAGCACTGAATAAGACTTTCATTTTAACATCCCCCCTTGTTCCCTTTGGATGGAGAGAGTTTTAGAAGGGGGAAAAAAAACATTGTTTGACAGTCTTAGGTGGCATGAAAGATGGTGATAAGTGTCCTTTTGAGGGAAAGAGAAGAATTAGTTGAGATGGGCTGGAGCTGCTGGTGGGATTCCAGGAGGGATGCAGGATTCAGCTAGAGCCACTCGGGGTAGCAATGTCATCACGGTTCCTCTCTCTGGACCAAATTGGCCAGGATATCTCTCAGTATTAGAACCAAGAAGGTCCGGGGTCCCAAGAGATTATAGGGGTGGCAGCCATGACGGTGAAGCTCGCTCCAGTAGCCTCTGTCTGTTCCCGCCCCTCCAGTCTCTTTATGGCTCCACAAAGGGAAGGGTGGGTGGGATAGCTCGTCCCCTCATTGTTTTGTCCACCAGTTTGGCCTAGTTCCCAACACACCAATTTTGGTCCACAGATTTCTGGACCCACATTTTCTCATTTACCAAGCACACTATTAAATACAGTCCTTGAGGTATATCAGGAGGCCTTTCTGTTTAGACTAATTCAGTCTCTCATTTTTGTACTTTTTCCCCTCAGCATTTGTCTTTAGAGGTTTTTGTGACATCTTAAGAACTTTCATTCCCTTTTCACAACTGAGCTGACAATTCAGGTACATTTATCAGCCCAGTTATCACAACACCACCCCTCTGAGATGTAATAGGTCTTGCCATGTTGCTTCCTTTCACCATTTTATTAAGAGTCTCAGGATATTTGGTGTCTTCTGAAGTTTCAGCTTCTGAAATCATGTTATTTTTCAGAGAACCTCAGTTTTCATTTAAAAAAAATACATTTCTAGTCGTGATTGTGGAGGAAAGCTTGAAAATGCCGAGCCTCAAAGGTTAAAAAACAAGGCAAATAAATCCCAGATTAATTATTTTTAAAAAAATCACGTTTTTAAGCCTATATTATGATGAGGGGGGAAATTAATTATTTTTGAACACTTTGGGGTGGCAATACTAGCACAATTAAAGTCTTTATACGGATAGAGAAACTGAATGAAAGCGAGATTAAGCAACGAGACTGAGACACAGATGGGTGAAGTGACCCAATGTTGGGATGAGACATGAGGAGTTGCTGCTCTGTCTATCCAGCTACTTCTATGGGCTCCCTTCCCCTTCTGAGGCAGAGCTGTTCTGTTAAATTAACAGCTGAGAATGGTGCCTCGAATGAAGAAGAAGGCGCATTTGTTATACGCTGATTTTATTTTCTTATTTTGCTGAGCGAGGCAATGCTTTGATGGCAGAACCAGCCCGCCTAATGCCCCTATCATCAGCTACCAGGAAATGCCTGCCCTACCAGTTCATTACTACTTCGACATTGTATAAAGTGCTGGGCTCCAGACTGAACATAGCCTACGTCTTATTCATTGTAGGCTTAGCTGATTCACGATCATGTACTGCCTTGTACAATGCAGAGCAATTGTACAGGGGGCTCTGATGCCAGTTGCCTTTCCTACATTTCCTCCCCACGTGTGCAGTGCAGAGCTACACATCCATCAGTGCTTTATACACTGTTTGCATGCATGCTAATTAAAAATGGTTTATCAGCTTGAGCTCACCATGATTGAAGGGTCCTTTCTCCCCTACCAATGTTTGCATATTTGAATACTTGTCAATGTTCTTGCTCTTTTCTTTTTTAAGTAGAGATTAAAACATGAAAGAAGGGGATTTGGTCTGCAGCTTGGAGCCCAAGGTTGCTTTGCTTATTTAAAAAAAAAAAAAGACTAAAGGGGCTGGATTCTGCTTTCCTTTACAGTGCTGTAAATCAAGAGTAACTCTACCGAAATAATTCCTCATTTACCTGGGGTGACTGCTGATTTCAAGAGTTATACCGGTGAAAATGAGTGAAGAATTTTTGTAGGCATTTAATCATTAGCTGGTGCAAATCAGCATGGCTTCATTAAAATCAGTGGAACTACCCCCTGGAAATCAGGAGTTCTTTCAGTGAAGTTACTCCTGATTTACAGCAGTGTAAATCAGAGCAAAATCTGCCCCCCTTAGATTGTGCTTAAAAATAGGTGGTTACACCTGTTTGCATGATTTATGGATCTAGTCCCACATCTTTAAAAGCCAACAGACTCGAGTTTCCCTTTCAACATAATGTCCCTCAATTTTTCACCATTGTGGCAGAGGAAACTTGCTCATGCCTCATAGGTGTTCAGAGCTGCACAGGAAAACGGCTGCTTAGTTTTCAGAAGTCTTTTATCTATTTATTTTAACTTCTCCTGCCAATTGTAATAATCCATCTGAGCGCTAAGGATTATCTAGAGATAATTACCCTGGAGGGCTTTTGGTGTCTCAGGGCCTTTTCTTCTAAGCACTAGAAAGAGCCTGCCGAGTCAATTACATACAGTATCTCTTAATAATGTCCTCTGTCTGGCACTTCATTGTTTTCATTTATGTTTATTTCAAGAGGTTAAATTAAACAAGAGACTGGTGATAAACCCACATTAGGAATGATAAGAAGTTAGTGCATACATAGTGTATAAGAAGTTAGTGCATACCTTAATTAGTACAGAAGAAGTTAGTGCATACATAGTGTATAAGAAGTTAGTGCATACCTTAATTATTTTTGAACACTTTGGGGTGGCAATACTAGCATCATTAAACTCCTTATGCAGACAGGGAAATTGAATCAGAGCAAGATTAAGCAACTAGACTGAGACATCTTGGAGAATGGCCAGCATTTTGATGGGGAGGAATTCTAATGGAAGCCAAGGCCATAGAGTCAGAAGGCAGCCAGGACAGTTGGACACCACCACTGGGAATATGTGACATGTCCCCAGCCCTTTAGCTCAAGATGTAGCAGCTTGTGCTTTTAGCTGCTAAGTTCCCTGGTTCCAGGGAACCTGGTTCATCAGCTAAAAGGATATCCATCAAAGTGGGAGCTCATCTGGAACTCAAACTGCTGTGGACCTCAGATGTTGGAGATGAGCTTTCTTTGAGCAGAGGAAGTATGTAACCCACTGGGGACTGTAGGTAATGGGGTTGCCCTTGGTGAGGAGATGAGTCCAGTGCTGGAGCTTTAGCAGCTGAAGCTGTTAGATCTCGGGGTCCCTGCTCAGTCATGGGGGCATGTGTTCCACGTGTGTTAGATCACCTTCCATTGCAGGGATGATTGCACCAAGGTGCTGTGTGTTTATCACCTCATCAAGCTTGCAAGCTTAATTTGCCTGGTACTAGACATCTCTGTGATAGTGAAACAAGCTAAATAGGGCCAGGGCAGCTGTCTACTGAGATAGAAGTTCTATCAGGTACATCAAGGGGCAATAGAAAATAGGGGTGGTAGTTCAGTAGATGTCACTCTTCCCTCTTTAAGTACTGAATCAAATAACCTCATGTGAGACTGAGGGCACCGTGCGCTGGAGAAGCAGTTGTGTGGATGAGGCATCAAGCAGAAGTCATCTTAAAATCGTAGAAGATTAGGATTGGAAGGGACCTCAGAAGGTCATCTAATCCAATGCCCTGCTCAAAGCAGGAGCAACCCCAACTAAACCATCCCAGCCAGGGCTTTGTCAAGTCACACCTTAAAAACCTCTAACAATGGAGATTCCACCACCTCCCTATGTAACCCATTCCAGTGCTTCACCACCCTCCTAGGGAAAAAGTTTTTCCTAATGTCCAGTTTAGACCTCCCCCGCTGCAACTTGAAACCATTGTTCCATTGTTCCTCTGCCACCACTGAGAACAGCCTAGCTCCATCCTTCCTGAAACCCCCTTTCAGATAGTTAAAGGCCACTATCAAATCCCTACTCATTCTTCTCTTCTGCAGACTAAACAAGCCTAGTTCCCTTAGCCTTGCCTCATAAGTCATGTGCTCCAGCCCCATAATCATTTTTGTCACCGTCCACTGGACTCTCTCCAATTTGTCCACATCCTTTCTGTAGTGGTGGGCCCAAAAATGGACACAATACTCAAAGTGAGGGCTCACCAGTGCCAATAGAGGGGAATAATCACTTCCTCGATCTGCTGGCAATGCTCCTACTAATGCAGCCCAATATGCCGTTAGCCTTCTTGGCAATAAGGGCACACTGTTGACTCATATCCAGCTTCTTGTCCACTATAACCCCCAGGTTCTTTTCTGCAGAACTGCTGCCTAGCCAATCTGTCTCCAGTCTGTAGCAGTGCATGAGATTCTTCCATCCTAAGTGCAGGACTCTGCATTTGTCCTTGCTGAATCTCATCAGATTTCTTTTAGCCCAATCCTCTAATTTGTCTAGGTCACTCTGTATCCTATCCCTACCCTCCAGCATGTCTACCACTCCTGCCAACTTAGTGTCATCTGCAAACTTGCTGAGAATGCAAACCACCCCATCCTCCAGATCATTAATGAATATGTTGAACAAAACTGGCCTCAACACCAACCCTTGGGGCACTCCACTTGTTACTGGCTGTCAACTAGACATTGAGCCGTTGATCACTACACATTGAGCCCGATGACCTAGCCAACTTTCTATCCATCTTAAAGTCCATTCATCCAATCCATGCTTCTTTAACTTACTGATAAGGAAACTGTTGTAAAAAGTTATCAAAAGCTCTGCTAAAGTCAAGGTATGTCATGTCCACTGCTTTCCCCACATCCACAGAATAAGTCATCTCATCATAGAAGGCAATCAGGTTGGTCAGACATGGTCTTGTCCATGTGTGGCTAGTCAAGATCATATGTCATATTTTAGCAGAGAAAGGATTTCATTCACGATCTCCTCACCACATTCTAAGAAGTGGCTCTACATTGTAGTCCCTACAACTCAAGGGGTAATTTGTGAATATGTCTGCAAGACTTTCACGCCTAGTCTCCCACATACACACACATACACAGATGTTGTGTTGCTCGCATGGTTTCCACCTCTGCATTCTGCCTAACTACATTGTTCCAGATCTTCTGTTGCTGAAAATTAGTGCAGTTTATTGCCTTTACTGGCACGACACCCAATATATGCCAACTGAGGATCCAGCCCAGCATCTTTCAATTCCTTTGTTAAAATTTAGTGAGATCACATTCTGAGTTGTTAAACAGCTGCCACCTTTCACCCAGAGATAGCTGCATATCAGTGGTAGATGAAACATTCCCCAGGTATCAGTTTATCAAATTTGTAAAGCACTTAGGGAGCCTGCCAGTGAAAAGGTTCTGCAGCTCCATAAACATAAATGATTATCGCATAACTGGAAAAGAATGTCTTTTATTATGATATTGATAGTCCTTACTGTATTTATATTCCTAGAACATAAAGAAAGATAAAAACGTATGAGCCCATCTGGTCTATTCAGTGTCAGCATAGCATCATGCCTGCATTTTTTTATAAAATATTTTCTTGTGCTTCTCCCAAATCTAGTTCTTTGTTCCCAGCAATGGGACTTCAGTTATTGTTGTAACACGGAGATCCCCGTGGGCATTCCCTCAAAAGGTCCACCATTTGCTGTAGTTCAGATCAGCAAGTGATCTGTGCCCCATGTTGCTGAAGAAGGAAAAACAAAACAAAACAAAACAAAACAGGGTCTCTACCAATCTGAGCCAGGGAAAAATTCCTTTCTGACCCCAAATATAGGATCAGTTAGACCCTGAGCATATGGGCAACACCTACGCAGCCAGATACCTGTAAAAGAATTCTCAGTAGTAATTCAGAGCCCTCCCCATCTAGTGTTCCATCTCCAGCTGCTGGAGATATTTGCTAATAGCAGTTGCGGATGGGCCATATGCCATCGCAGGCAGTTTCATCCTACGGCCCCTTCCATAAACGTATTGAGGTCGTTCTTGAAACGAGGTAGATTTTTTCTCCCTGCTACTCTCCTTGACAATGCTTTAATTAGGAGATCACCAGGAACCTGCTCCAAATCAAAACAAAATCATTGGAAAGATGGGACTTCAATTGGGCTTAGGTCAGGCCCCAGATCACCTGGTGTAAATTAGCATTGCTCCTTTGATTTCAGTGGAACTACTCTGGTTTAAAAGCCAGCTAAACTTTTGGATCCATCTAACTTTTCAATGAGGCCTGTGACATGGGACCTGTTGGTCAAGTGTGAACCTGAACTCTAGATCTGCGTCCAACAACCCCTCTCAGCTGTTAACCTCATCAGGGGGCTCTTCAGTGGCTCAGCCCTCCAGCCAGGACACATGCAGTCAACATGTGAAAGAACAAAGAAAGAAATCACTTCTGGGGTGACAGTTCCAACAGGGCCTGTCCCAGTGCCCAGGGTAATGTCTGCAGCTCTGTGTCTAAGCTCAGTTCACAGCCCCTTCTGGGCTAGTTTTAAGTTGGTGCCTGTCCTGTTATACAGCAGTGCTCCCAGGGCTTTCTCCCTGGAGACTCTCAGTCCTGCTCTTCAGTTGGGCCTCTAAATAAGCCTTATCTGCTTAGAATCATAGAATCATAGAATCATAGAATATTAGAGTTGGAAGGGACCTCAGGAGGTCATCTAGTCCAACCCCTGCTCAAAGCAGGACTAACCTCAGCTATATCATCCCAACCAGGGCTTTGTCAAGCCGCAGCTTAAAAACCTCTAAGGATGGAGATTCCACCACCTCCCTAGGTAACCCATTCCAGTGCTTCACCACCCTCCTAGTAAAAAACTTTTTCCTAATGTCCAACCTAGACCTCCCTCCCTGCAACTTGAGACCGTTGCTCCTTGTTCTGTCATCTGCCACCACCGAGAACAGCCTAGCCCCATCCTCCCTAGAACCCCCTTTCAGGTAGTTAAAGGCCGCTATCAAATCCCCCCTCACTCTTCTCTTTTGCAGACTAAACAAGCCCAGTTCCCTCAGCCTCTCCTCATAAGTCCTGTGCTCCAGCCCCCTAATCATTTTTGTTGCTTCTCCAGGCTTTGGCCATCTTGCCAGTGGCGGGGACCCAGGCCAGCCCACTACTTCAGGTCTCAATCCAAGAGACCCTACAAAGAGCAGCCATATGCTGCTTTCTTTAATAATTACTACTGCTGTTCCCTGGGCCGCTTTGCACGTAGCCCGTTCTGTTTCACCCTGACCTCAAGGCCAAATTTCTTCCTCATTCCATTGGAACGCCAACGTCCTCAGAATCTGTCTTCTGTTTCTCCCTTGAGCTCCAGCAAGGAGCCCCTTTCTTGCTCCTCTGGTCCACACCAGCAATTGATCTACTTAGGTCCTGCAGCTCCTTTTAACTGAGCCTGCTGGGATCTGATTGTCTGATTCCCTACAGCCTTTCTAGGCAGGCCTAGAGGATCCAGCTTTACCGCTCTTTTTCTGGGGTGGGGTGTGGTAGGACAGCGAGGCCTCCAGCAGGGTTCTCAGTTTCACTGCTGTATGATGGGGAAACAGCCTGTGTCGGGGAAGGGGAGAAGGATTGGGATGCTTCACATAACATATTCGCACAGGCTCATTTAGCTTCCAACCTGAAGCCACGTCTAGGCCCTTAAATCCATATCATCTCCTACCTACTGCAACTGCCTCATAATTTAGCCACATGGAAGATGAACAACTTCCTACAGTATGCTGTGGGTTCTCCATCACTTCAAGTCTTCACACCAAGACTGGATGTCTCTGTAAGAGATGCTCTTGCTCAAGGACAAGAATTGCATTTCGGGGTGCGGGGGAGACACTGAGTTTTGATATCTTTAGAAGGGAGTGTTTTGATTTTGTTTCAAAATGACTTTTTGTTCAGAAACATTTTATTGGACATTCTACGTTTTTAAGTAAAAAGCCAAAATTAGAATGAAACACACTGACCCAAAACAATTATTTTGCCAAATGTTTTGTGCCACAGGAAATTTCAACAAATTTGTTCGCCTTCTGTTGCAGGGGGAAAAAGAATTTTTTTGACCTCACCGAATTTTTCACAAGAGAGAGAATCCAGTTCCTGCTCAGCTCTAACTTGAACCCAGTGGTGGCTGAACGTTCACACCTACCAGCCTTGTTCCTGTGCCCCTTTACAGCCCCTTTATGTCATTCCAGGATAAAGGGAGCCAAATGGTCCCGTGAGCCATTCCCTTGGCATCGAGGACGTTCCCTGGCAGCATAGAAATCCCTAGTCCATTTTCCTGTGCAGCTCAAAGCATATGAGGATGCCCAAGGGGAAAGGGTGAGTGGTACTGTTGGAAGAGACCTTTGAACTTGGGCTATTCTGGGTTACAGCCCATAGGTAGCCATGCAAGGCTGACACAAATTAAAGGAGCCTGTGGGGCTGCTCTAAGTTTTACTTGGACACTAAGCACGGCACCAGCAAAACCCATAATTTGGAGGGCACAAAGGTGGCATGAGCCGATCTTTGCTCTCCCTAACCCAGGCTGCACCTACTTTGGTAGCTGTATGGTGCAACCCAATCTGGTCCACAGTGTTCCGGTGGGTGCAAAGTTAGGTGGAACAAATTCCTTCATCTCAGGTAGAAAATCCCTGTTGGAAAAACATCTGCCATCCTTAATTCCATTAATTCATTCTCTCCTGGCAGATGAGAAGCTCTAAAACCAGCCTGGGAATGGGCACAATTCAAAAGGACTCCACATTTTGACCCTTCATGGCCACCCTCAAAGCTCATTGATATTCATGAGTTACTGTCAGTGTATTAATATTCGCTATGAACAAGAGCTGTGAAATGACTTTAAAAGCCTGAAAATTGGTGCCGCTAATGTATAATGGTAATTCCAAAAATAACAGGTGGCTGCCTGAGATTTTCAGCAGCTTTTAAAAGGTGATAAATGATGTTTAGTTCTTCTCCAGAAGCTGCTAAATTCCCATATCACCTTTCACAGGCATGCGTCTTTTCCTGTTCGTTAATATTTCATGGTCTGCTAGAACATTCATAAGATTTGTCACTTCACTGTTTATCAAATGACAGAGGAGGATGAAAGCCATGAACAGTGAGAGATAATGGCATCTACAAAGTTCAAATGATCTTGAAGATAATTGTTTAGCCATCCATCCAGATTGCACAGTTTAAGAATCACCTTTCCAAACACAGCCTCCGAGTTTTGGAGGCTCCATTTTTCATAGCCAGTTTGGCTCCCAAATGACTCAAGTCACTTGATATGAATGCATTAGGAGGTCAGATTCCAGTATTTCTTGTAGATAGAGGACTCTACCATTGCAGATGGCTCATGGATGTGGGTTCTAGTGGGAGGAGAGTAACAGAATGAACATCAAGACTACAGCTGGTTGAATACTTGATTTTTTTGGTTCAGTGGCAGTTCCAAAAAATTGGGGGGGAAAATAGTGTGGATTGAACTGAATCTGAATTTTTGGTGAATAAAAACAGTCCTTTTGGGGTCTGTACCAGGGCAGTGATTTGAACCTGGGTCTCCAAATCCTCGCTGAATATCCAAACCACCCCTGGGATAAGGGTAGTAATGTGTGAAGGTAAACAACAGCACCAGCACCTCTTCATCTGACCATTTTGCGAATGGGTGAAACTAAGTGTGTCACATTCAAAACTCATTTCAGGCTGACAAACTGCATTTTTCATCAAATAAACTATGATCTGAAGAATTGCACACCCCCCTACCCCGCCCCGTTAGTCAAGACACGTGGATTTCATTTCTTGCTATACCACTCACTTTCTGTATGAGCTTGGACAAACGACTGAACTTCTCTGCAACAGATTCGCTGTTGCTCTGTAACCTGTGTTGTCATTTAGGCCAGTGCAAAGTGGGCGTTAGCGCTACTATATCAAAATGTGAATGTTTTTACACCTGCTTTCTGCTCACGTTGTACTGGTGCAAGTGACCACACAATGGTATGAAAGAGAGTGAAATATTTGTTTTATAGTAACACCAAAAAGCCCCAACTGATATCAGAGGCCTGTTGTGTTAAGAGCTGTACACACCCATAGTAAGAGACAATCCCTTGCCCAAAGACCTTACAATCTAAGGGCTCGTCTACACTTAAAACTTGGCAGTGGTGCAGCTGTAGTGCTTCAGTGAAGACACTACCTATGCCAACAGGAAGGTTTCTCCTGTCAGTGTAGGTAATCCATGTCCCTGAGAAGCAGTGGCTACGTCAACGGGAGAATTCTCTCTTTGACCTACCGCTGTCTACAGTGGGGGTTAGGTTGGTTTAACAGAATCATTTTTTTTGGGGGGGGTGGATTTTTCACACTTCTGAGTGACGTAGTTATACTGATCTAATTTCCCAGTGTAGACCAGGCCTAAATAGACAGCACAGAAAGCGTGGGAGATGGAACGATGTAGAGAGGTGAAGTGACTTGTCCAAGGTCACACAATAGGTTAGTGGCAGAGCCAAGATTAGAAGCCACATATGGCTCTCGGTCACATCATTCTGCTTCCCTATAACACAAAAACCCAACAGCCCTCAGTCATAGGGGTGTGGTGATTACCTGTAAAGTTCTTTGAGCTCCTAAAATGAGTTGTAAAAACAACGAGAGTCCTGTAGCACTTTAAAGACTAACAAATTCCTGCGGGCATAAGCTCTCATGGGTTGCAACCCCCTTCGTCAGATGCAGACAAAATGAATAGTGCTACGTATGTGTGAGCCCTCCCTCTCACCCTGTTTATGATAAGGAAAGGCATAGCCAAGGTCAGTTAAAGGGAACCTTAAAGACAGACTCATTACATGGGATTCAAGCAAATCACTGCGAAATGACAATTTGATCAGTACAGAGCTTACTGTTGTTTTAGAGTTAAGGTTTCTTACTTCTGGCTCCCCTGATTGTAGTCATGTTGTACTTCATGGAGCTCTGAGGCTTTATCGGATCAGTAATTTGTAGCTCAGATTCTACCAATCAAAACAGAATTGGTGTTCTTGGAAGCCCTTCATCACAGGCAATGATGTTTCTTTTCTGAGTCCATGCCTTGAATACAGATGGGCTTTCAATGGCAAAGCCAGACTCTTTTTAAGGACGGTAGAATGCACAACATGGCTAGCTGGGTGGATTTGCAATCAGCACGGCGCACTCTTCTTTCACTTTAAAGGGGATAATCTTTGTCCATAGAAAAAGGGAAAGAGACCTACATAATTAATCCTCATTGTTGATACAAACAGCCCTTCCTCACAAGAGGACGCCCACTGAGGCCAGTGAAAGTGTTCACACAAGTAAGGGTTTCCATCGCTATGAAAACAAAGGGAGGCATTATTTTGATTAACTGGAGTCCACAAGAATATTTACTGTCTAGAAGTGATTTCGTTTTTTCTCTGCTAGATAGAGCATCTATGAGATTAATGGATTTTAAGGCCAGAAGGAATCATTATATAATCTAGTTTGACTCCTATGTAACACAGGCTAGAGAATGCCAGTGTTACTTCTGCATTGAGCCTAATAACTTGTGTTTAGCTAAAATAAATCATCCAAAAAGGCACCCAGGCTCGACAGGAAGACTTCATGAGAAGGAGAATCCACCACTTCCCTTGGTACTTTGTGCCAGTGTAATGTAATCACCCTCACGGTTAAACCTCTGTATCGCATTTCTGCTTTTAATTCATCTGGAGTCAAAATGTCCAGCCACTGGTTCTTGTTCTGCTTTCCTTTGCTAGACTGAACAGCTCTTTAGTACCTGGTACATTGTCCTGTGAAGGTACTTACGCAGGTGCTGTCAAAAACAATGGCCAACCAATGTGTTGTCTACTTTTAAAAGTATGGCATCAGCTCGCCAGATGCGGAGCCAGGAATCCCATTGACTCAGGCCACATTCTGGCCATTCTGACACGGGAAATCAGAGTGGAGCTGGAAACAGAACCCAAATCTCCAGTTCCTGGTCATCTGCCATAATCACTCACTGAGCCACAAGACAAGACTAACCTGCTTCACAACCCTACTGTGGTTTAGTTCACAACTGTTGGTTAGTAGAAGAATGGCACAGTGGTTTTGGTGTTAGCCTCAGACTTGAGAGATCCAACTTCAATTCCCTACTCCACCACAGACTTCCTGGGAGACCTTGGACAAGTCACTTAACCTTTGCGTGCCTCAGTTCCTTCTCAGACAGTTGAGGGCCCAGTATTCCCCGTTTGCTGGGTCCCCATCCCCTCTCATTCCACTGTATTTACACAGACATTTTCAGGAGGCTTCTGAAGTTGGGGTCCCGGTACAATTGTCCCCTCTTCCCCTACATCTTGTCAGCTCTGGTTCTTCATTTGTAAAATGGGGATAACAGCATTTTTTTTTAACCTCACTGGGGTGGGAGGATGAATTCATTATTTATTATGAGGTGGTCAAATATTACAGAGTACCTAAGATAGAATGATTTGTTATCCTGGCCTGAAAGGTGAGACAGAAGGGCTGACGATGGTCTGAACCTGTTCCACTGTTGTAATGGTAGCCATTGGAGTCGATGGATACTAAACGCTGCAGTGTGATGGGGATATTTTAACCCTAATCCATATCATGTTACTGGTCCAAGCGTTGTTGCTAAAAACTTGGTGTTTTCTTAAAGCCCCAGCTACTGGAATTACGCAATTACATGAGAATCACAGTTTCATTTAAAAAAAGATATCTCCAGCCTTCATGACTGCAGAGAAAACTTTATGCCTAAAGACTCAAAAAGCTGATAAAAAAGAGCTCCACATTTTTAATGTTTTAAAAAAAACTCTTGAGTTTTTCAGTTCTGACTCATGGTTTTTGAATATTTGGGTTTGGTAATACTGGGCTAGGAACTAAAAATTAGTCTCTTACCATCATTTTGGTGTGTTACATGTTTAATAAACATGATAGTGCTATCACCTTGGAATATTTACCTACTTTATTTTAATTAAGGATTCTCTCCATATGGAAATTATATATGTAAATAAACTAATATTTCCTTTTGCTGTTACCAAAAGTATCCCTTAGGTTATTGAAAGAGTTTTAAGAACCTAATTTACTTTTTGTCATTTTTTTTTGCCTTTCACTCAGTTTACACAAGGAAATCAGATTGATCAGCTTCACTTCCGATTTCTAGTCAGTTTCACCTTCTAGTTCTCATGTCCTAGCCTGATTCCTTTTGTGCCTCACTTTCTGTAACTCCATGGAGATGCTTTAAACCATAGTTTCTCACCCTGTGGTACGCGTACCCCTGGGAGTACGCGAGACACAAGCAGGGGGTACCTGGGGAAAAACAGAGTGAAGGGGAGGCAGGTGGCAGCTGCCGACTTTTGTGGAAGCCGGGCGGCAGATGCCCACTTCCCACCCGATCCCAGCTCCCAACCGGGAAGCGAGCAGCAGCCGCCAGCTCTTGAGGGCAGCAGGTGGCAGCTGCCGGCTTCCTGCCAGGTCCCAACTCTGAGCTGGGAGTTGGGTGGCAGCCCCAGCTTCTGGGGAAGGCAGGCAGCAGATCCTTGCTTCCCGCCTGGTCCCAGCTCTCAAGTGGGAGCCCAGTGGCAGCCTCCTGTGTCTTGTGAGCTGGGCTTCCAGCTGAGTGGCAGCCACCCGTGCCCCAGCTCCGAGCTGAGGGACAGATTCCAGCACCCCAGCTTGAAGACGGGCAGCAGCCGCCTGCCCACATCCCTGGGTCCCAGCTGGCGTGGAAACCTCCTCTGCCTCAGCTCGGATTGGGTGGCAGTTGCCCATTGCCCAGGCTGGCCGCCAGGCGGCAACGTGCCCAGGTGGCAGCCCCCCTCCCTGGCTCAAATCTTAGTGCCCAGAAAACAACTATGGCAGACCCAGATTTTACCAGTTGCCTCTTTTCCTGTCTCTCTCTCTCTCTCTCTCTCGCCCTCCTTCCCTGTCTCTCTCTCATCCCTTCCTTCTCTCAAATCTATGGCAAAAAATTTGGCATGGCGCTTTATATTCCCCAGCATTGACATGCTGCTCAAAGCCTCCTAGCTTTGGCCAACATCACCTCTAGCCCAGGTGCATACTTGAGTTGTGCACCCCTGGTGTAAAGGTGGTAACCCTACCCACACTAGAGCTGACATCTGTCATATCACACCTTATCTACTCAGCCCTTCTTCCAACGTATGGCTCACGTTAGTCTGTAAATATAAAATCCCATGGAAAATTGAGTGTTGGGGTATTTATTAAAATTTTCAGAAGTTAGGGGGTACTTGCCACTTAAAAGGTTGAGAAAACACTGCTTTAAACTATACCAACAATTATAAAAAAATCTGTCCTAAACTTTCAAAAGCTACTAGTGATTTTGAGGTGCCTAGCCTGAGACTTCTTAAAGAGGCCTGGTTTTCAAAGAGATGGTGCTCAGCACTTTCTAAAAATCCAGGCCCTGTACACCCATCAGCACTTTTGAAAGTGTAGGTCCCCGATTTTTCCAAATCATGTCTTTTTTTTAACATCTGGCTTTTTAATATCCCTACTCCCTTTTCGGTTTCACAGAACTTAAACTACATTATTTAACTGCTTGAAAATATCTCTTTAATGGAAAATGATTTATTGGAAATAATTACTCACTGGAGAAAAACAGCCTCAAATGATCCCTAATGCAGAAGTTACTTCTAATTACGTTTGGCGTGAAGGAGTGACTGCCGTCTCTAGAATTAACAGAATGGTTTATTTATCATATTTGTGTGTCTAGATCATACATCTAGGGAACATATTAATTATCTGTTTTTCCTCCCTCCCTTGGTTCATGATCCGGCCATTCTGGCACTGAACAAATGATAATTTTCTATTTCCCAGGATCATTTCATTACTAATCAATTAACATTTGTTTCACAGAAATGTCAGCACTGCTACCACGGTTCTTCCTTCAGAAGTCTGCCTTCTAGACATGTTTCAATTAGAACTGTGCATGCACTGAAGTGTGTACGTTTGCAAATTGGTCATGTTAAATAAGAATTACCAACTGCACTGGATATCTGACCAGCTAATTATCTTACAATAATCATCATACATTCTCTGCCAAGCCGTACACCAGGAGAGCTTTGTCGCAGTGGTGGGTTGTTAGCATTCTGCTGGGAAGTCATCAAGTTCCTTTCTTCTGGGGATCTGAAAGCACTTTACAACCATTAATTAGCACAGTAGTACAACATCCTTAGGATGTGGTAGGTATTAAGATACCCATTCTAAAGATGGATATCCTGAAACAGAGGGAGATTATTGACTTGATTCAGAGTCACAGTGAGCCATTGGCAGAACCAGGGATAGAACCAATGGGTATCAATGCCCAGTTCCAGATTATCATCACTAGAGAACACTACCTCCTACTGCTCAAATATAAACAGTATCTAAAGATGCTTGATCTTCTAGGCAAACTGAAGCCAGAATCAAATATCATTTATATTATAGTAACAGCTAGAATCCCAAAACAAGATCAGGACCCCATTCTGCAAGGTGTTGTATAAACACACACAAGGAGTAACTTGCTAACAGTAACATGGCAGGTTAGGTGTAGATCTGGGAATAGAATCCAGGTCTTCTGAGTCCCCTGTTAGAACCCTAACCACTAGGCCACACTGTTCTGAAACATCTCTTGGAATACAATGCACAGCAAGAGAAAGTCCATAACATAAATAATGTTATTTTTTATTAAGCGAAGTCCACCTTGGCAGACTGCGTGGCTTTTCCCTGGACTCTCTCTTACTGTGCTCAGTAGAGTTCTACCGAAATGCCAGTGAAGTTAACAGAGCTATGTAAATTTACACCAGTGAAGGGACCAGCTAAGCATCTGGCTCTGTGCTGCAATTTGTTCCCTTTGCAGTTTATGCTGTGATCTTACAGACTGTGAGATCATCTTTTTCTTTAGAGAAATACACACACAAAAAGTAACAAAAACAAAAAAAAAATCTAACCTCTGTTTCAATCTTCCCATATGCCATAGAGGCAGTGGTTTGGAAAGCTCTGCTGAGTTACCACAGTGCAATGCTACTGACTTCTGTGAGGAGCTACTAATAGAGGGAAACATCCGTGTAGCCATCCATCATTTTTATTTCCAAAGACAGCCACCTATAGAGATGACATTTTCAACATGTCCATTCTGCAGGTTTTGAAAATGGACAAACTTTTGTGCATTCATTCCCCTCCCCCCCCCCTTTTTTTTCTATAAAAAAGAATGTTTGGGAAAGTTTGTATGTGTGTGTAGGGGGCGGGGGGGGAGGGGGATTTCACTCCCTCTGCCACTTTTCTCCCGTAATTATTTCTTCCCCTTCCTCCATCTTGCCACTGAAAAGGAGGGAAAGGGGAGAGCAGGGAATTTAAAAAAAAAAAATGGAAAAAAATGTTCTTCACTGAAAACAAAATTTTGAAAAACAAGCTTTTCTGAAGATATGGTTTTGTAAAAAAAAATCCATTTTTGGATAAGAAGAATTTTGGTTGGAAACATTTCAGCCACCTCTGGATCTCAGCTTGACATCGAGGACCATTTGCATGGAGTGAGAGTTTTTACCCCAGGCAGAATTTCGCTTGGTAACTACCCTGCTCCCCTTTTTTCTTTTTTTAAATTTTAGATGCAAAACATAAGTTAGTTAAAATATTAAGATTGTATATAAATTTTAGTTAAATTAAAACCACATAATTAGAGCCTTGTTATAAGAAACTATCGACATTTTATTTCCAGTTTATACCACGATGGTGTGATGATTTGTGGCCTATATAGAAAAAAATGAATGAGACATGGAGAGTTGGGTTATTGTTGGTACGAGGGGAATGTTACTTGTTGGTAGAGGATGTGTGTTGTGTGGGGTTACAGTTAACGTTGTCTGTGGAATCTTAACTTGGGAGTGGCTGATACGTTGCGATTAATGAAAGGAAAGCATTTCATCAGCATGGATTCGGATAGAATGAAGGGCAAATCTGGGAGGCCAGAAAGGATGATAAAGATTATGGAAATCAAGGAGTAAGCCAATAGAGTATATTTTTAGAAGCCTTTGTATGCATGTTAAGTTGTATAACTATGAACCATATGCCCAAGATGCCTTGCACTTATGTTAAGCTTTAATGTGGAAATATACTTGTTGGTAAACTCTCAGTGGCTCCTGTTCCTTGCGCATGTAGGGACTGTCAGAAAGAAGATGTATGATCTCCTTAGGAACATTATATATGAATGGTTGGGTAACGTTCGCACAGAACAGTTCATGTCACTACAGTCTTATGCCATTTGTACTCTTCGGTCTACTAACACTTAGAATGTTATTGCGTACGGTCAAGACAGATGTCTTTGTACCTTGAAAAATAGGTATGAAACTAGATTAGGAAAAGGCAGTAAGGTGGATTAATTTTCTGCTGTAAACAAGCATACTATAAATATAAGTCAAACTGAGTTCATATTGGGACTAGATAGATGATGTGAGCTGTAATTACAGGAAAATAGCCCGGCTCACAACCTAGCCCTCACTGAGCATGGAAAATTTTACTGTTCTCCTATCCAAGAGAGGGTCTCCCACCAGAGTGTTGGTGGCAGGGCAGGGTGGCAAACGTTTATCCTCTGCATTGCTGCTTCCTGTGCTCTACTTGTCCTGTGGACAGAGAAGATCTCTCACTCTCCGGGATGGTCAGTCTGACAAACTCAAGGAAGGATTTTAACCAGGACGCTTGAAGACAAAGGCTGCTGCACTAATCTGCTGGGTTGCTTAGTCGCAGTAGACCAGATTGGACTTGTGCTGATTTACACCAGCAGAGGATCTGTCCCAATGCCGTTAGAGATTTACGTTGACTTTTGGTTGTTACAAGGGTAGAGAATAATGCCCCCAGTTTCTTACACTGTACCTACAATAACCCCTTAAAGTGCATCTAAAATGCAGTGTTTCCCTGCACTTAGAGGTTGATTTTTTTTCCCTTTGGCTCAGATAAAGTTTAGATTTTTATCTCTCTTTTTACTACACTGTAAAACCTTAAATGAAGAGTAAACATTTCTCCATAACCAGACAGAGATTTTGGGGAGGAATCTAAGTGATCCTGGGGGGAGAAAAAAAAATCAATCATTCCAATTTAGTTTTAACATGTACCACCTTTATTGTATATTGATTTTCCAGCTTCACAATCAACTGCACTCCAGAAAGTGAGCCAGGACTGTAACCTGTGTCCTAGTTATAACATCATCAGCGTTCAGAAAATCCACACTCTACAGCATCATGGAGACAAATATTATATAAGGACAATTGCTGATGCAACTGACCAGGCTTAAAAAGGTTAATGAGAAATCTTATTTGCCACTGAGATTTGTAAGAATGGGGCATTTTTTGCATATTAAGTACAGAAGGATTGACATTCCATTTCTTGGCAGCATTCTCACCTCATTTAGCGTTTTGGAGCAGGGAGAGGTGGCAGAAGCAGCCTTTTGTTTACATTGTCTTGTTTCTCCATCACTGATGGCCATCAAGGAACTTTTCCAGGGCTGAACTTGGCTGCACCCCCAAACTCTCTGGCATGCCCAGTCATGCATGAGGGTTGACACCACAGACTTATTTGTTGAGCTCTGTCGCAGGGCACGTAAACACGTCTCTTGTATAGGGTGGGGTACGGGCCCCTCGGCTCCTCGGTTAAGTCTGTCTGTCTGCCCTTAGCCTCAAGGCAGAGAATCCTAGTGGTCAGAGTCAATGGAGCTGTTCCTGCCTTCAGGGCAGCGCAGCCTAATGGCCAGAGTCAATAGCATGACTCTGGTCCTTGTGGTAGCATGGCCCAATGGCCCAGAGTGGAAGGGGCCACCACCTGGGCAGAGATCCAGCCGAAACACACTGCCTCTTCAGGGGCCAATAGGTAGCCCTCGCTCTGGACCACTCCTACCCAGATTCCTGAAACTTCCACCCGGGCATCTTCCCGGTCTCCAGCTCCTTCAGCAGGCATAGCAACCTATGAATCTGGCTCCCATGGGGAGTCTTCAGACTCTTCTTCCTCCCTGGCTGGAGGGAGCCTCTGCCACACGTCCTTCCTCTTCAGTGTCCCACCTAGAATGAGCTGGGCTGCTCAGCTCCCCTTTATACCGAAGCAGCAGTTGGAGCATGCTCAGCAGCGGCAAAGGGGTGTGGTTTCTGCTGTCAGGAGTATTGTCTTAAGCCCATCATCTCCAGTGCGGGGTGAGTACATCCCATCATAAACTCTCTTATATGTGAAGAGTTACATAATGACAATGGTCCCTTGTGGCCATATGGAGCTTTAATCCAGCAGAGTATATTGCAGATCTAAAGGATGAGGACCTCAGGGCTGGGGGGAGAGAAAGAGGACTGGGGAAGCCAACAGCAGTGCAAAATATGTAGTTCAGGCCAGGGCTGATTAAGGAGGAAAAGGGGACTCTAAGATTGGGGGTAGCTGCAGAGACTGGGCAAAGATGAGAGGTTGAGAGAGCTTGGAGAAGTCAGGGGCCATGGCAGGCTACTGTGGAGTTAGGGATTTAGTGCTATGGGGGAAACCAGGGTGGGTTGGGGGAGGCTAGGAATGGAGTTTGTGGTAGCCATGGAAACAGGGCAGGTCTCCCTCTGTACAGTCACCAGTATGTTGTGAGCAGGCCCAGTCACGGAGTCCCACATGTTCCACGATAACTGGCCTTGGGTGGTGTCTAGTCCCAAGTTTCTAGCTCCGGGTCTCTCTGGGTATGTGTACATGGCAATAAAAGGCTGGCGGTGCCCTGGATCAGCTGGGTCAGACTGCAGGGCTACACAATTTCAGTGTAGATGGGAGGGTGGAGGGTCCCTGAGGTCAGGCTCCAGCCGGACCCTGAACATCTACACTATGATTTTATAGCCCCACAGCCGGAGTCTTTTGAGCCCAAGTCAGCTGGTCCAAGCGCTGAGATGCAGTGCCACAAGTTTTTCTTAAATCACAGAGTAGACATACCCTTAGATACACTTCTGGTGCAGACCTCTGGTCTGACGCCCTTCCGTGGGACATGGGGCTCTGCGATCCACCTCCCATAGACCCTGAAACCAGTGTTGGAGACTCCCTCCACTTAAACGCACTCACTCAGAGCTCCAGCTCTGCTATGGTCACTCTGGGCTCCTAGTTTAACCCCTTCAGAGACACAGGAAAGCAAGGAAGACAGGCTCAGCAGAGGATTTCCGTAATGGCACTGACTTTGCTTTCAAAGTGTTCGAGAGTTACAGATCATTGGAAACAACAAAAGACCTGAGGCAACCTCTCCCCTAGTCTAAGCTCATCCCTTTTGCCCAGTCTGAGCCTCGTTGGCATTTCAGGCTGGGCAGAGTCCCTCCTGCAAGTTCTGCTTACACATGGCAACGGTTAGCCAGCTCAGCACGGATAAGAGCAGGATCCCCTTTTAAATATGACTTGTCTCTCTGCCATGTGCTCAAACTAGCATCTGCACTGAGACTTTCCATCCCGAATGGTCCTGCTTGCCTCTCCCTGCCTTGCAGGCTTGAGGCACCTGTATAAAGAGTCAATTGTTCTGTGGACGTGGATCCAGTAGTTTAACAATCATTTAGAGTTCAAGACCACAGACTGAGGCCTTGATTGCTCTGTATTATGGTCTTTCACTGAGGTGTCAAACAATTTTCCGCTACCAGGGGTGGCTCTCTGGAAGGCAGCAGAACAGGCTGCCCCAGGTAACTTGTGTAGTCTCAGTGCTAACCCTTCAGCATATTGCACGTAAAACTCCTTAGTTACAGATATATACACTTCACCTTGTTGCAGTAAGGAAGTCCTGGGTAGCAGCAGAGGTGCTGAGGGATCTGTGGAGATTTCTTAGGCCAGGTCTACACTACAAAGTTACATCAGTATAACTACGTCTCTCAGGGGTGTGAAAAATCCACACCCATGAACGATGCAGTTGTCCCAACCTAACCCCCGGTGTAGACAGCGCTGGGTCGATGGGAGAGCTTCTCCTGTTGACATTGCCACCGCCTCTTGCGGAGGTGGATTAATTATGCTGCCAGGAGAAGCTCTCTCTCGTAGGCGCAGTAGCATTTTTAAGTGTAGGCCTGCCCTTAGTGCCTGTCCAATGGGGAAGTGGGAGGGGAGTTTGGGGAATGTGTTAGGCAGGAGGAAGGACTGGCTGCAACCTTCTCTTCTGAGGGTTGGGATCGGAACCAGATCCAGAAGTGAACCTCTGTGGTTACAGGTCAGACCCAGAGGCAATATGGTGAGAACTGGTGGAGATCTAGCTACTTAAATCCAACCTGCAAAATTCAGTTTGAATTTGAGGCACCAGTTTTGTGGATGTAATGATCAGTGATTGCCCGCAGCAAGTCTCTCTGCTTCTGGGGTGGAATGCAGCAGCCATTCTGTACTAACACACATACACAACCATTTCCAGGAGCAAAAGTGAAGACGAATGTAATCACCAACCTGAGGCTTTGTCCGGGACAGCTGAGGGTGATACCACCCTTGCTCTAGCAAAAAACAGCAGGGGATCTTTAGTGGCAGCACGTGGCCAGTAGAACCTCAATTCTACACTTCGTCGGAAGGACAGAAACTCAGTGCAGCCCAGTGCCCCACAGATGGGGTAACCTTTCAAGGAAATTGTCAGAATGCAGCTCTGAGTTACCAGTTCTGTATCCTGCAGAATCCTGCAATTTTTCATGGCATCTCCCATCCCAGTACTGAGCCAGTCCAGCCCTACGTAATTTATGATGTTGGGTGATATCACAGCCAGCACCCAGTAACTGAGTATTGGAAACCAGTACTTCACCTGTCCCTCAGTGGTTCCCAACCTTTTTGAGTGAAAGCCACACTAGGTAAAACACTAGGTAAAACAGGTGCCTCCCCACCCCACCCCCTGACCTGGCCATAAATACATATAACCCCTATAAACACATATAATGATAATAATAATACCACTAAATTACATAAATAATAATAATAAATTACTCTTGCCTGATTAAGAAACGAAGCCTTCCCTGGGGCAGCCGCCATCGTACACCCCGTGTGGCCCGGCCTCTTCGTGTCACTCATGGATTGAGGGTAACGGAGGTGGTGGGCGTTGGGGGGCTGGGCGAGGCTGCTCCAGACCCCCACCGGTGCAGGACTCTGGCCATGCACCCTGCCGGCTTGGGGCTGGGGGAGCTGTTCCTCTGCTCCGACCGTCACGGGGCTTGAGGCTGCTGCATCCAGCCGGTGCAGGGCTCGGGGGGCTAAATGACCTCAATATTACTGAAGCCTCACGGATCCCCTGTAATCTTTGGCGCCCCCACAAGGGGATCCTGCACCCCAGGCTGGGAACCGTTGCCTCAGACACTCTACGTAAGCTTTAGTCGAGTTATTGCTTCTTTAAATACTAGATTAGAAGGCCAGATTCTCAGATGATGTAAATCAGCATAGTACCATTGACTTCAATGCTGATTTAGAGCAAGTGAGGATTTGAACTGAAGGGGGTAATTTTAGAGACAAAGAGTTGCCAACTCTCTAATTTCTGAAAACCAAACCCTCTCCGCCACACCTCTTCCCCCATGAAGCCCCGCCCCTGCTCCGCCTCATCCCCCAGGCCCCACCCCCCAACTCTACCTCTTCCCCCCTACAAAGTCTGCCAAGCCCTCTGCTGCTTTAACGCCCAACAAGCAGGTTCCAGTCCCAGCGGCACCGCTCTAAACTCTGGGCAACTCCCGCGTGAGCAGCCCCCAAGGGACTTGCGAAGCCCAGCGCTCCAGCAGGCCTCCTGGGAGTGCAGGTCAGAAGAGCGCTGCGGCCACATGGGAGCAGCCAGGCACTGCATTGGCAAGCTAAGATATGGCCCTCCTGCCTGGGCGCCCTCTTCCCCACCCACTCGAGCCCTCTCCACCACAGAGCTGCCTGAAACCACAGCCCAGGGAAGCGCTGCCTGGTGGGGCAGCCCACGTTTCTTCCCTCCCAGGGAAAGTTCTATGCCATCTGGGAGCCCCTTACCCTGCTCAGAGCCCCTTACCCCGCTGGAAATGGGTCTCTGCATGGTGTCCTCCACCGCAGCCCTGGAAACGATGCTCCTCAATGGAGCCGCCCGAGCCGGTGCATGCACGCAGCAGTGGGAGCTGCCTCTGCAGGGTGGGCTTCAGGTGGGTGAGAAGCTTCAGGCAGGGGACAGGCTGCCACTTCCCCCCACCCACAGTAACCAGACTTTTGGGGTCCACTCAGCATATCTGATCGGGCGTTGCCAGGTCCCCTTTTCAACGGGACTTTCCGACCAAAAACCTGGCAACTCTAGTCATGTCCTCTAGTCATGTCCGCATCATCTCCCACCATGGTTTCTTCCAGCCCAGAAATCGCATCCTGGCATCTCATGCTGAGCATTTCAGGCCTTCTACTACACTCTCCTGGGGCTGCCAGTGGGTAGACCAAGCCAGTCCGGAGCTCCCTTGCAAAAGTACTTCTGGCGTCTAAGAATTTGGCCACCTTTTTTTTCTGCCTTCCTGCTCGCCTGGCATTCTTCTCATTCACGCTGACCAACTCTAACTGACAACACCAACCGAAGGAAGAACCCACTTTACCGTAATTAATCAGACACCATTCATTGCTTCAACAAACGGTGCTTTGTTCAGCCGGTGGCTGGCAAAGGAGGGGGCCTTGCTGTTAAACAGGGAGTCATTACAGAGAGCTAAATGGCAATAGATAAGACACTGAGATCCCTGGGAATGTTTACAGTGAGCGAGGATGAAAGGTGGCTTTTTTTTTTTTTTTTTTTAAACTTGTTTAATTTTAAAAAAAATTAATTTCATGTTGGCAGAGAAAATTAGAAAGGAAAAAAAGAACCCCCCCCCTCCCCCAACTTGGTTTTGTCTCCTGTCTTTGAACTATTATAGTGTCTCCTTCACCATGGCATGTCTTTGGGAAAATAATTTTCATTAATGAATTGTTCTGTAGTTCAGTGGAAGGTCATCCAATTAAATATTCCCTGCTGAAGACTGCAGCACATGAAAGTTAATGTAAAATGGAAAGTAGCAAAAAGAGGGGGCTCAGGCAATGACGCTCTGGTATCTGCCATGTGGTCTCTTTCTTGCATTCTTCCTGATGTTTTTTAGGGGTGGGTGAGTGGGTAAAACTGCTTACCTATTACTTTTATATCATTCTGAAGTTGGTGTACGATTGATGCTCCCCAAAGTGTTACAGTCAGTCCCTCGTTTCGTGCTATTCATCATCTCCCCAGATCTTTTCTCCCAGTTTGTGTGTGGTTGCGGAAAAGGCTGGATGTCAAACAAGTACAAAACAGCATATGCTAAGCTAGCAAACAGCTTGTACTAATGAGGCTCTTTAAACTATTAACATGGTGTCTCCTTTGATGAGGCTTGTGGATAAGTCTTAAAGGATATGAGCCCCTCTAAGTAGGCACATGGGGAAAGACTTACATTTGTCACGGACAGTTTTTCTCCCCTTCCATCCAGTTAACGACAGTCTCCGTGCCTCCCATGCTACTGATCAGTATACCAAGGAAGCTGCCCAGCTAAGGGGACAGCTTTCTCACAGCAGCCATGCATGTGTTTCATTTGGTTTATTTAAATGAACAGAATAATAAAGGGACTGTTTATATGCTGACTAAAGAGAGAGCTGAGTGGAGCACTTCTAGAACCGGCCATAATACATCCCTGTCGTCTCATGGGGTTCACATCTTTGCTGCCCTTGGAGCAGAGAGAAGAATCCCTTCTGCTTCCGGGCGGCAAACAAATCTGGTCTGGGTGCCAATCTTGCTGAAGGGTTCTGTAAAACAGGCCAAAGAGGAGCAGTGCCGTTTGATCCAGAGGCAAAACAGACCATCCGTGCTGACTGTAAGAAAGGCTGATATATATTGTGTGCGTTATTGGGTCTGTGAGATGGATAGTGAAGTCACAGTGCTGTACTGTATCATGGGTATTTTTGAATGATATGTAGTACCCGTGTTTGAGGGGAGAGGGGGAATACAAATACAGAAGGGCTAGTGGAATAGTATGTTTGTGCATATGGTGATTAATTGAGCCAAATCAAATATGACTAAAACAAGCCAAAAGATAACTGCCTACAAGAAACTCCTAAAGTTACTCCTTTCCCTGAGCTTTCTAGTACATCCTGTTCTGGGGTTTGCATTCATTAGGGGGACAGATTGTGCACTCTAGTCCCCTTGGTTTCAGTGGTATATGCTCACCAGGATGAATAAGGACCCCATCATACGTTTTTCAGGTCATGGACTCCCTTCATTTGGGGTTAGATTCTGCAACCCCTTGTTCATGCAGCAGAGTCTCTTACTATGCAAGCAACCCCATTGAATCTACAGGCCAAACACTGCAGTCTTTACATGAGTGAACATCATTCCCACCTCAAAATCAATGGGACTGCCCACATGAATAAGTGCTCACCTGCTTGAGTAAGATTCCACATCTGGCCTACTGGGATTACTAAGGGACAGCTCCATAAGGGTAGGAAGATTTGACCCCAGGAATCCTGTACAGAACTGGGGGAAGAGCCCTTGTGTAGAAATCTTAGAAAACGGTAAAGCATTTCATTTCTGGGCCACACATCCCTTGCCTGAGTCATCACCCTAGGTGAGGAGGTTTGGGAACTAGATCATGCACAGCCCCGTCCAATATAAAAACAAACAAACCATGTCTGGGCATTTACTCAAGTGTGCCAACGGAAAATCTACTTGCCCTGAGCATTCGTGTGAGTGACACTCCCCGAAAAGTGCTCACAGAAAGCATGATGAGCAGGAGCAATGGGACGGTGTTTTTAAATAGGGGCAAGTATTCATTGAAATTATATTGGAGTGTCCCTCCAGCTTGGAGGGGCAGATATTTGGCAACTTGGAACTGGCTTCTGTAAGCTCAATCAGAGCTTGGTGTGTAGGAAAGACACAGTGTCATTGTTGCTTATAGGATGGCCTGCAACAACAACAAAAAAACCCTCACAGACCCAAACCAGACCTAATATTAGGGATTGTTTAAATCCAAATGTAATTTTTTCAATCTCTAGCTTTTTTGGTAACTATTGACAGTAAAGCATTAAAAATCTTCAGTGGGCTTTGCATCAAACCCTATTTTAGTGAAGGATGGACCTAAACCTATACAGCTTCAATCCAATTCTGGATCCAAGGGTTACCAAATGTCAGAGTGCTTTTATGCTGGAGTCTGGTTCTCTCTGATTTCAAGGGAAAACTACACATGGCGTGATTCTCCTCTGACACCCCTGCAAATCAAGAGTAAGCGAATTGAAATAGATAGTTAAAAAGAATGGAGAACTGGTGTAAAGTGAGAGGAGAATCCAGACCTAATTTAGGATCAAGGAGAAAACATTCAAGCTTCTTCTTAAGAAACAAATTGTCAAGAGTATGGGACAGATACTCAAGTGGTGCAAATAACCAGAGCTGTATGAAGTCAGAGCAATGTCAGTTTACACCCACATGGATCTGGTCCAGAGTTGAGTAAAGTTCTGCTGACTTTATTTGTACAACAATGCCATTGAAGTCATTTGGGACTCCTCACAAGAGTAACTTGTGCAAGATTTGGTCCAGTATGAAGGCCATCCACGGGGCCTGGAAATACACCCAGCAATCTTAAACCTTTAGCCTACAACAACAAGGAAAAGACGGCACCTCTGCTCACTGAGTGCAAGTTACAATAACAAGCCATTATTAATCATGTCACACAATGGAAAAACAGCTTGAGGGTCAATATTTTATGGTCAGAAGCTGTGTGGAAAGGAAGCAATTAGCAAACAGCCAATAAAAATGCAAGGTACACAAGAGAGTTTTACGTGAGAATATGGCTTACTGACAAGGCATCTTAATGGTCTCAAGGGCTTCATCTGAAAGCCAGCCAATCTTGTACTGAGTTGCACCTAGGACTGAGAAGTCAAAGCCAGGACATGATAATTGGGATTGTGCAGTGGGCCTGCTGTTATGCTGTAGGAGTGAAATTTGCTGCTGACTCCTGTACAGGGGCAGAGACAAATTGTCCTGGTTTTAGTGAAGTAAGAACAGCAGCAACCCAGCACACAAAAGTTGGTCTGTCTTTTCCCACCTCCAATTATTTCTGTTTGGTTACCAGACTTAAAAGATATGAATGAGCCTGATTCTCTTCAACCTTACCATGGCGGACAATTGCAGTGGAGTGACTTCTGGCTTACACCAGGGGAAGTGAGAGGAGAATCAGGCCTGACGTATTAGGTGCCCAGCTCACACTTCTGAAATAGTCCAGGCTTATCCTGGGCTCAAATGCACTATGTGGATTCTGGTTCGGCTCATACACATCCAGACCTCACAGCTACCGTGCCAGATTGACACCTGGTGTAAGTCTGTGGAACTCTACTGACTTTAGTGGAATCCAGTATTTCTAAGGTGCCTGTCACTGTTGCATATTAGATATAAAAACTATGAAACCTCCTCATGCTAGGCTCTGATCTTTATGGTCTGGTCTGCTAGCTACACTCCTCTTAATACATTCTTAAAGAAATGAGACATAGCCATTGAACACTAAGCATTTTGTATTGGAGTTTAAACACTAAAAGACTCAGCAGTACGTTAGAAAAGAACAATATCAGTTGATGCAAGAACAATTGTGATGCGATCACAAGGCTTATTGTACAGATCCTGGTCCAGCTGTAGACACTTGACCTTGTTTGAGATCAAAGGAGGAGCAGCTCCAGTGTATATACACTAACCCTATGAATAATCATGGGGGGTCATAACTGCCAGGAAATAGACAAAGCGATCAGTTCAATTCTGCCTCCTCAGCAATTTGTTTAACTGACTGCGCTAGCTTCAATGCTTCCCATACAGGAAATTATTCTGCAGATGGTATGTTTGGAAAACAATAGGAGTTTAATGTAGCATAATATTAAGCATCACTACAGTCCCTAAAGAGGGGAAATATTCTTTGGAGATGGCAGAAAACATCTAAGGTGAATCACTGAAAGAGGAGGAATGGAGGAACTCAAAAGGCTAGAAGAGCTTCGTTAATTTGTACCAAGATCTAGGAGAGCAGCTGCATTTTTGCAAGTTTATGAATAGAGCCAGCTGAAAATTCCAGCTCTGACTGCGAGTAACTGAACCAACAATCCAAAGGGATTTTCACCACAGAATAGACATTGCTCATTGCAAGACTGAGCCTGCAACTACTGAAAGGAATGGTGGGGTTGGGAACAGCTTGAGTGGGAACGAGCTCAGGCCTGTGTTATGACAGTGGTGCCTATTTGTAGGTGTAAGAAAGTTCCCAGGTGTCTATCACTATGGAAGAATGGACTCACCACTTGAATGCCCCCTCGTGACTGGGCGTGGCAGTTCTTTCCTGCGTAGTGCTCCCTGCTGGTGGTTGCTCCAGTCCCATGGCGATCTTGTCTTTTCTCATGACTTGGCCCTCCAGCCATGCCATGCTTTAGTTCTCATCCCTTCCAGGGTAACAAAAAGGCCAGGGGGAAATAACCAAAAAAACTCAACAGCCACGAACGTCTGAGGCTTCTGGCCAGTCAGCTGGTCTCAGGGATCTGTTCTGGGCTCGGTGTTGTTTAACATCTTTATTATTGACCTAGATGTAGGAATAGAGAGTATACTGATCAAGTTTGCAGATATCACCATGGTGGTGGTGGGGGGGGACTTGCCAATGCTTTGGAGGGTAAAGCTAAAATTCAGAGGGATCTTGATACATTGGAGAACTGAGCTACAGACAACAAAGTGAAATGCAACAAAGACAAATGTAAGGTGCTACACTTAGGGATCAAACACTAAATGCACAAATACAGAAAGGGGAAAACTGGCTTGGTGGCAGCACTGCTGAGAAAGATCTGGCAGTTGTGGTGGATGACAACCTCAACCTGAATCAGCACTGATGTTACAAAAAAAGCAAATGCAATTTTAGGTTGCATTAACAGAGGCATAGGATGCAAGTCATGGGAGGTGATAGTACCACTCTACTCGGCATGGGTTAGGCCTCAGCTGGAGTACTGTGTCCAATACATCACAGAAAGGATGTAGAGAAATTGGAAAGGATTCAGAAGTGAGCGACAAAGATGATCAAAGGGATGGAATGCAAGCCATATGAGCAAAGGCTAAAGGAACTTGGTATGTTTAGTTTGGAAAAGGGGAGATTAAAGGGGGATATGATAGTGGTCTTCAGATACTTGAAGGGCTGCCATAAAAAGATGGAGAAAAGTTGTTCTCTTTTGCCACAGAGGGCAGGACAAGAGGCAATGGGTTCAAATGACAGCATAGCAGATTTAGATTAAATCTCAGGAAACATATTCTAACTGTAAGAACAACGGATCAGACTGTTTCGGGAAGTTGTGGATGCTCCTTCACTGGAGGTTTCCAAAAGGAGGCTGGGTGGCCCTCTGTCTTGGATGGCTTAGACACAACAAATCCTGCATCTTGGCAGTGGGTTAGACTAGATGACCCTTGCGGACCCTTCTAACCCTGTGGGTCTATGACTCTAATATGTATTCAATCAGTGGATTCAATTGCTTATTCTTTGGGGTTCAGGAGTGCTGCAGCTCAGGACTGAGGGGGGAACTGAAGATCAGGATTGAGATACCCTGTCAAATCAATAGGTGTGCACTTTTTGGGGGGAGGAAGGAGACTGACAGGCACAAATGTGTGGGAGATATTTTCTCCAGACTTCCCTCTCAGAGCAGGCTCTCGCCAGTGCTTTTTGCGCCTCGCTTTCATGACCACAAATCAATGGAGCTATACGGATTTACCCAAGCTGAGGGTCTGTCCACTAAGACTCAAACCAATGCAATGGCTGACTTTACCGTAACCTGCTGCAATCATTACTTCCTGTCAGGTTTCAGTACTTTGAAGCAGAAACTGTAGTGCAAAAGCGCCATCTCTGGCAAGTTGCTGTAATGAGAGGCAGTAAAACGCTGTGTTTCTGTAAGAGTGGACTAGAAGATTTGTCGATGTCACACTGAAACTAGATGTTCCACTCATTATTTATTGCTATGTTAACTTAATGGAAGATTTTTATCAGCCACATAATAAAAATGTTTAATTAATGGACATATGCAAGACTTAAGCAAAGATTTACATGCTTTATGGGTTTAGCAAACCCCCTCAGCCATCCAAAGCACAACCGCTTCCTCAGGAATGCTTACAGTAGAGTTTGCTTTAATTCACAAGAGATCAGCACCACATAAATCAGTTCCTTATTATGGGGATCATTTTAGGAGAAGCTCAACATAGAACCTCTGTCAAAATGTCTGGAACTATGCGTCTGATTTCTCTATCACAACCCAACTTAACTTTACAATGCTCCTTCCCAAAATGTGTGTTCCCTGCTGGCAGTTTATTGCATCTCAAAGATTCTCCACTAAGAATCTCCACTACGTTGTTATAGCCAACTCTTATGGCAGCCTATCTGCAGTCCCATTCATAAGAGACGTGATCTGTGGTAGAGTAGGTCTCTTAAGTGCTAAATTCAATCCCTAAATATCAAACCAGCCTTCCATTTTCAGTGGTGAGATAAGGATGGAGAGTGGAGATGGAGGGGAAACTTACAAGCAAATGGGAACCATGGATGAAGCAAATGGAATGAAACTAGCTAAGAATAGGCCAAAGACCCCATAACACTCTCTGCAAGTGTACAAGTCACAGCGTCATACTTGCTGTGGGGAGGCATAATTTATATGATTTACACTTGAGCTGCTGAAGACCCTGGAGGCATTACAGGCTGGGGAAAGACCTTCAATGGAATGAATTAGCATTCAGCAACTTTCTCCTTCGGTAGCAAGCACTCAGGTCTCCCTGACCCACCCTTTGTTTTCTCTAGTGCCTGTTGCTTTCTGTAGTCTGCTTCAAGCAGCTTTTTCGCCTTCCTCTATAGCATGGGGCACGGGTCACTTGCTGGTGGATTCTCTGTACCTCGTAGTCTTTAAACCATGATTTGAGAACTTCACTAACTCAGTCATAAGTTAGGGGTCTATTCCAGGAGTGGGTGGGTGACGTTCTGTGACCTGCGTTGTGCAGGAGGTCAGACTACATGATCATATTGGTCTCTTCTAACCTTAAAGTCTATAAGCTGGGCTCCTTCTGATTGGGAGGAACCTCTCACATGCTATCTACTGCAATTCCTTTGCATTGTGCCAAAATTGATTCTGATGGCTTTAAACCATTCCTGATTTTGTAAAATATCTCTTAGACTCATAGATTTTAAGATCAGAAGGGACCATCATGATCATACAGTCTGACCTCCTGCATGTTGCAGGCCGCAGAACCTCACCTACCCATTCCATTAATAGACCCATTACCTTTGACTGAGTTACTGAGGTCCTCAAATCATGATTTAAAGACTTCAATTTTGCCCTGGAAATATTACCGCATGTGAAGCATCTTCCAGAATTCACACATTTTCTAAGGAGGCCACATTCTGACATATGACAGGTGTCATCATATTAGATCAAACCACTGGCTGACCTAGTCTTTGGATAAGCACTCCAGGGAGAAGCATGCAATTCCTGATTCTCTGGGACTTGAAATAACGCAACACTCTTCACCCCCAAAATCCCTGGATCATTAACCTGCAACACTTTGGTTTAAAACCCCCCCAGCAATCCACGTGATCCTTGACTCACTCAGAATAAGATTCACATTTCCATAAAAAAATCATTCCGAACATGAGTATTTATGTACAGTATGTCTTTGAGTGGGAATATAGCTTCAGAACGGCCACTGGGGAGGTTTGATTGAAGCAGCTGTAACTTGATTACTAAGAAAATAAAATGTAATAGGCACAGAGACATACAAAGCCACAAAGTGTAGGGTTTCTTTATGCTCAGCAAGCCATTGCCAGCCTTCACAATGATAAATGGTCTTCCATGTCTCATTTGTCATATTTAACAAGTGCCATTTCATGCTCCAGCTTCATCAAAGGATAACTTTTTATTTTCTTGTTAAGGAAACTAAATATTATATTAACACATAGTTGTTATTTCCAGGTATAACTGGCTGGACCAGCTAAGTAGCAGGGGTGAAACCGTGGCCCTGTGGAAGCTGATGGCAAAACTCCTATTTATTTTAATCAATCCAGGATTTTACCCTACATTTATAATAGCTGGACTATAATGGAAACATGAGTTCAAATTCTGGCTGATGCAATTTGGCCGTTAGCCTTCTAAATAGAGCTTAGAGATTTAGCAAATCAATTTCACTAGAGGTGGTCAACAAACAACATTTTTGCACAAGTTGCTGGGTTTTTGTTTGTTTGTTTTTGTTTTTTAATTCTTGCTGTGCTTTGCTGAAAATTTCACATTTGAAAAATTCCAATCAGCTTTCAAATGAACGTTTCCTTGTTTACATAACAGACTTGGGCAGATTGCAATTTTCGCAGATTTCTTATTTCAAATTTGGACAGCTCATTTCTTTTTTCTTTTTCTTTCTTTTTTTATGTTTTTGCAAGTGCTTGAGCATGACCAGTTTGCTATGAGTGTTTGATGCTCAGGTTCAATGACTCAGCAATGAGATGAGTTGTGATTGGTTTAACCGCCTGAGGGAGGAGCAGCAGTGTAGAGGGACAAAGCAGAGAAACAGGATCAAGGAATTTGAGACATTTAGTGTGGGATTTTCAAAGGACTCTACAGCTATTATGTGCCCAACTCCCATTGAATTTCTCACCAGCTCCCTCCTCTACTTTTGGAAATCCCAGCCTAAAAAACAGAAAAAATTGGATTTTTTCCCATGGAAAGTTTTGACTTCTCAAAAAAAACCGAAGACCCAAAATAGTTGATCCCGAAACTAGATTGAAATATTGCGGAGCCTCTAGGAAGTTGCAATTTGGGTGCCTCATGTCTCCATGAAGTGAATTGCACATCACTTTCCTTTTGCTTGAAGACCCTTCTAGTGGGTTATGCTCAGGGTTGGAATGGCAAATACTCTAACCAGAAGAACCTCCCCATCCCATGGAATCCTATTCTCCTAGATATAGTGAACCCACCAGCTTATAATGAGAGCAGCAGAATTCTTCCCTCTCTCTGAGACCTGGTTACATCCCACACATTCAAAGCTTCCGGACAACATGGTCTGGAGGAAATGAAAATGTCTGTTTTCTTTTTGTCTCACGTGGCTTTGCCATTTGCATTCTGCTCACAAGGCCATGGATATCAAGCTTTAAAAGCTTAATGATTTCCACAACCACCAGAAGGCCCCAGGAGGCCACTTCAGTCTGGCTGTCGGAGCCCCCAGCCCAACCTCTGGCATTCATAGATTTCTGGAAAGGAGGACAGTGGAATTCTAATATGCTTGACTTCATAACCTCTTTTCCTTCAACATCCTTCCTTCCCCCCATCCGCAGCAGCGCCTGCCCACACAGCTATTTCTGTGTGGCAAAGGAATTAGACCTGGGTATCTCTGAGCTTGCGAATGAAAGCATTTGGCCAGGTTCCTCACAATACCCAGTTGCAGTTGTTATCCATCACTGAGTGCACTAACTTGGAGCTCCTCCCAGGGGTCAAAACTGCTGCTGAATTCAGCAGTTCTCTTGGAACAAATAATTGGGAGGGGGTCGCGTGTTTTTTGTTTTTTTTACAATGTGTCCTTTTTAAAAGTAACTCCTTTTCTTACATCCATACGTCACAGGAATCCCCATTGACCACTCGGCTGAGGTCATTGTTACATGACTTGCAACAGTCCTCACCCACTGCAATGCTGCTATGCCCATAACCCATATTCTTTATCCCTTGCGGAGAAGCCCAGAGCAGCAGTCTATTATGTTGGACAGTGTAATGAACCAATGGTTAGCATTTGTGTATAAGTGCCCTCAGCCGGAAGGAGTCAGAGCTGCTCAACTGTGTCATAGGACCTACTGCGAACAGAAATTTGGACACAAATGTTGCACTAACTATTTATTTTGGGGGGTTTGGGGAAGGGAGTTGTTTTTGTTTTTAAATAAGAGACTTTCTGCTCTCTTTTTGGACAGGAAATATTATAAGAGCGGTGTCTCAAGCTACCCTAACACTTCTGATCTCAATTGGAAGCTGAAATTGCAGTGGATCCAAGAAAATGAAAAATAATGAAATCAAATAGTTATTTGTACTTCTTTGGACCCAGAAAACTGGGTTTAAATTTTAGATGAAGGTTCACAGAGCAGTTCGGGGGGAAAAGAGGCTAGGAAGCTAATTTTATCTGAACTGGTTGCCCGTCCCTTGTGTGACATGCAGGCTTAGAATTAGAGTTTAGGGCAAGAAAGGATCATTATGACAATCTAGTCTGATCTCCTATATAATGCAGGCCATAGAATTTCATCCAGTTTACTGCTGCATGGAGCTCAGTTGTGTGTGTGTGTGTTAGACTGGCAAAGTGGGGGACAAATCTTTTATTGGACCAACTTCTTTTGCTGAGAGAGACAAGCTTTTCAGCTAATATCTGCCCTTATTGCTGTACTCTGTGAAGCTGTCACAGAAGACCGAGATGAGGCAGGTCAGGGTTTGACAGATGGGCAGGAGAACAGAAATGGAAAATCTCTTATTGTCTTTAAAAGATTTTATAAATGACTGTTAGTCCCTAAAAGGACACTATCATTTTTAGACCTAGTTAAATGCATCAGATGATGCACTGAAGCAGGAGCGAAAGCTTTAGTTTGTTGGTTTTAGTGTTGATGAAATGTGTTAACATTACAGCCCTGAAAACCAAACCCCGCTATCCATGATGTAGGTAGAAAAATCGGCACCAGGAGGGCAAACTTCCCCAAGCACCTCGGCACCCCACCAGTGGTTGGGCAAATATCTTTCCTTGCTTTTCAACAAAAAACAAACAAAATTCATTTGCCTTTTAAACGTGTGATTTTTGTCAAATAAAGCATAACCTGTTTTCAGCCCTTGGGATTTTTGTTTTTCTGACTTTTTTGTATTTATAAGGCAAGCCGAAAACGGAACTTGTTTTATGTAGGAGCTGCCAGACTGCATTGGACCCAAACCCCATCTCCTATTGGACAGCATGTATGATTTTAGCAAAAATGTTTATTTAATCAAAAAACATTTTTTGTTTTCTCCATATGCCTCTGCCCCTCCGTTTGTGCAGAGTGCCAGCAATCACCAGTTGTTATGGGGCCTGCAACTGCGCTGAGATGACTTGTTAAGTTAATAGAAAGCTGCCATGTAGCTGTCAGAAAACCTACTTTTGATCACTGTGAAACTGGGCTGGGTTCGGATTGAAGACATAGTTAGACACAAGCTCATATCCAGTTCTTGATCCTCTAGCCATTCGATCTCCCAGCTGAACTTTGCTTAAAGGAATAATGAGTCAAGCAGTCTGTAGGTTCTGCTGATTTTGTTTTTCCCGAAACAAAGAGAACTTTAATTAAAACAATGTCTAAGGCCCAAAGGGCGTATCAGTGCTCCCGGGTGGATTAGTTAATTGCAGGCAATATTTTCCAACCCCTCTGTAATCAGATCAATCCTGAGCAAGCCTATCAATAGCTCATGATCTCTAGTGCCAGTCCCATGCCAAAGAAGGTGCACCTGTCCGGCATGGGGCTGTGAGCTTAATGCCAGCTTCAAGCTGGGAAAGCCTCATTAATTCATCTCAGAGGCCACAATGTAAATGAGGGACAGGCTCAGTTAGACTCTACAGGATGTTATCGCAGCTGGCTTTCCCCCTCGCAATCTGTTCCTTCACGGAACGAGGAAAGCACAAGGCAAGCAGTGTGCAAGCTGAATTATACATTCAAATTGCCTGTACTTAAAACCCCCTAAAAAAATCTTAATGGCTTAATTAAGCCAGAAACTTTATGTCAAATGTCTTCTTAAATCCTAACGTCAAGCTCTTCCTTTTTACACCAGCAGGCAGCATGACAAGGAGTTTAGAGTGTAACTAGAACATTAGCACCCCTGGGGTTTGCAGGAAGGCAAGAAGTTTGGTGATGGAGATAGCAAAACATCCAACCCTCCTGCTAAGATATCCGGTAGGAAGGTGAATTTCACTTGCGGAGATATCACCTTGAACGCTGATTCCTTTCAATCCTCATGCAGCCTCCGGCCACCTCAGACTTTGGATGGTAGCCCTCCAGGGGACACCTGCATGCCAAAGAAAGTGGTCCGAGTGATTCAGAAGGTAAATGGTCTTGCAGTGTGGAACTAATGTCCCAGGCATCAAGTCGCAGGCTGCTAGAGGGGGTCATCCTGTGAATGACAAATAACACCAACATTCTGTTCATTAAAGAGCCAATGGCCCTTTTTAAAAAGAGATGGGATGCGAGCCCAGTCGAGTTACAGTTCAGGAATGCAGACCAAATGTAGGTCCTACGTTTCCCAGTATTTTCAATGGCTAAGGGAGAGAATTTGTGTCAAGAGTATTCTTCACTTTTTGTCTTGGCATCAACTTTTATGTGATATATGATTTATCTGATATATGGTATTATATAGTATCATATTATAATATAATATATATTTATATGATATATAATACCCGTCTGGCTCTGTCAACAAATTGGGTACCCAGAAGTCACCTACTACAGGACGGACCCAACAAAGAAAACAACAGAACCCCGCTGGTCATCACCTACAGCCCCCAGCTAAAATCTCTCCAACACATCACTAAATATCTACAACCTATCCTAGCAGATGATCTGTCTCTCGCTCAGGCAGTGGGCGGCAGGCCCATCCTGGCTTCCAGACAGCCCCCCAACCTGAAACAAATACTCACCAGCAACCGTACACCCTACAAAAAGTCCAATCCAGGAACCTATCCCTGCAACAAACCCCGCTGCCAGTTCTGCCCACACATCGACTCTAGTGACAGCATCACTGGTCCTAACCACATCAATCACACCGTAAGGAGCTCATTCACCTGCACATCCACTAATGTTATATATATCATCATGTGCCAGCAATGCCCCTCTGCCATGTACATTGGCCAAACTGGACTATCACTACGCAAAAGGATAAATGGACACAAATCAGACATAAAAAATAACATCCATAAACCAGTCGGAGAACACTTCAATCTCCCAGGGCACTCTGTCGCTGGCCTGAAAGTTGCTGTACTTCTCCAAAAAAACTTCAAAAACAGACTTGAAAGAGAAACTGCTGAGTTAGAAATTATCCGCAAACTTGACATATTCAAACTGGGTTTAAACAGGGATTTGGAATGGCTCTCTCATTACAAGAAGTAATTTGCTCTGATCACCCATTCTCACCTCCTACTCAATGGTTGTAATTAGGCCTCAAGTACCCGGCTTTTATCCACCTACCCCATTTTTATCTATGCCTTTGGATATGTATATGTTGCCTACTATATATGTTACCTATTTGTTGTATCATTTCTACCAACTGCATCTGAGGAAGTGAGCTGAAGCTCACGAAAGCTTATCCCTGCTGAAATTAAATTTGTTAGTCTTGTCTTTGTTAGTCTTGCTAGTTAGAACTCTCGTTGTTTATGCTAGTTAAGTGATTTACATTTCCCCACTTCCCACTACTAGCTTCCTCAAGATAGCCAAGGGGGTGGGGAGGGCAGTGGAAGGACAGGTAAGGAACCAGGTGTGGCAGGCAGGCAATGAGAATAGGGTAGTGATCAAGGGACTCTCTGCCTGCTTGGCAGAGGGGGAGGCAGGGTGGTAGGGACGGCAGTTCAGACAGGGTCAATTGAAGGGAAAAAGGGGGCAAGAGTAGGCATGGAGAGGGAGTCGAGACTCCTGGTGGAGGGGGGGGGGGGACTCTATGGGGGAAGCCAAAGAGGTATCCATGGCTTTCCGATTCTGAATCATTCCTTGGACCTTTCCTGGCCATTCAACCTCTGAGGTGCTTCTTAGAGAAGTTAAAACTTGCTCTTGGCTTCAGAGCCAGTCTAAAGCGATTAATTAGGACAGCAGAGCCAAGGCTGGGCGAGGAGGCCCCCGGTGGCCAGCTGAATCTGGCTCTCTTATCCCGTTCAGATGGTTAATGGGATGCGCGGGACGCCAATCCGCTCTCTCATATCATATTAGCAAATCAAAATGCCTTGCGACAGTGTAGAAACCCCACGGTGTCAGTGACTTTCCAAAACGTCTCATTAGATCTCTGTAGCTGTGCAAATTAAGCAGGGTTGGGCCTGCTGGCAGAGGAGATGCTCCCCTGCATGTGGATTGTGCAGACCATCTCCTTGAGGAGTACGCCTGCAGTGGTTTTTTTCGCAGCCATTTCATCCCCTTGGAAATACCCTGCTTTCCACAGTGGCCATTATCAAGGTCACACGCATACACAAAGAAAGTATCTGCTCTGGTACATAACTAACTACCATACCATGGGGCCCAATGAGAGGAGGAGAACACACACAGAGGCAAGGATCATTTTGGCTGGGTCACAGGCCATGGTGATGTGGTACAAGCGCAGGCCACAGTCAACAAAGCTTCATTCCCCTAGCACAGATCCCCAGCCCAGCCTCACCTCCCATACCGATTTCCCTCACCCTCTCCATCTTCCCAGCCATCCCCCACTGTCATCTTTACCCATCTGGTGAATGACCTGTGTTTACTTCCCCTAACTGAGCACAAATCTCAAATTCCTCAGAGAGGCCAGAATGAGTTCAGCATCCCAAACCCAAACTGGGCCAGGACATCCCTGACTTGACTCATAGAGCTAAAGGGCTTCTCATTTCAGGAGTGCTGGTGAATGGCTTTGAACTGCACCTTCAAATCTGCACCAACCCATGTGATTTTTGGTTCCTGGTCTGTTCCGGAACAGACAGTCTCAGTGGCAGAAATGGATCAGTAAGAGGAACTTCAATGCAGACAGGGGAGGGGCTCTGCAGATGATCTCTGGGAGACAGTACTATGCATAGGGGACGGTGCAGAAAGAGGTAGAGAGGCAATTGTATAAGCCAACCAACAGCAGATGAGGGTTGCAGTGTAGGACCATCAGTGAGGTGAAGCAAAGCTCAGCATGTGAGAACACAGAGGAAGAGTCAGAGTTGTGCATGTGTAACCCATTCCAACAGGGTGTGTCTTTTTTCCCCACTAGTGGCTAGATCTTGTGTAGCCACTTACGAGTCTGCTAATGCACCTGGTTCTTTAGCAAAAGCAGTTGTTTTATGCCCTTAGTTTCAAAAGTTCCCTCTGGAGCTGTTGCCATGTTTCCCTATATTATCTCTTGACTGTAAGTCTTTCATTGTGTTTCATTTATCTCTAAAGCCACATGCCAACCTCTACGACTGTATTGATAATAACAATAATAATTACAGCACTATATCCATTATATTAAGCAATGCCCCAGTGTGTCCTCATTCCCTAATAAGTGATGCTGTAATATATTCCCTAACTGTGCATGAACCCCCTCTCCTCCCGAAACGACCTGACACAAATATTACCCAAAAGCTGCTGGGTGGCTGTCTGTCCTAACTCTCCATTAGTTAACATTGAGCTCAGTGAGTTTGGAGATAACTAATTCTGGTGCAGGCAGGTTATTGATGTCCTCTTACCAAGGAGGTGATCAATGCGGGCGACGTGAGCCTTGTGCTGCTAAATATAGCGGAGAAACACGCCAAGAAAAATTGGGTGCCCTGCTGAAAATGGTTTCCAAAGCAGCAAATCACTATGAGGAATGATCCCACCATCCCAGTCAACACCAGGGGTGATGGAGTCAGCCTGATTTAAAAGGAAACAGCATCATAGTAAGAAAGATTTTCCAATCGTGACATTTAATTAACACAGAAGAGTAAATCACTACAAACATTTTTAATGTCTATCCTACTTTTTTTTAATAAAAAAACTGATTAAGGATTAAAGAGGAAACTGCCATCATGATACTCTGTCAATGTAGATTATGACGTGGGAATTCAGTGCTTTCGAATTAGAGATTAGACGCTGGCCTAGGGAGTCATTCCTGCAGTTGACACGGAGCTAGCGCAGGATCTGCCTCTACGCCTGGCTCTGGCTACTCCCTTAACTTCATGAGCGCTAAGGCTGGGGCTTTATATATGGAATCGAAAAGTACTTAAATGGGGAGAAGATTTCTGAACGCAGGGGTTCTTCCGTCCATCAGACAAAGGCATCATGAGATCCCATGGCTGGAAGCTGAAGCTAGACAAATTAAGGCTAAAGACAAGGCACTGATTTTGACAAGTGAGAATAATTAATCATTGGAGCAATTACTAGGGTATGGGCTGGATTTTCCACCAGTTGAATCCTTTAAATGAACATGCTGTGATTAGTCCTGGTTAGTCCTGCTTTGAGCAGGGGTTGGACTAGATGTCCTCATGAGGTCCCTTCCAACTCTATGATTCTATGATATTCATAAATGATCTGGAAAAAGGGGTAAACAGTGAGGTGGCAAAATTTGCAGATGATACAAAACTACCCAGGATAGTTAAGTTCAAAGCAGACTGTGAAGAGTTATAAAGGGATCTCACAAAATGGTGTGACTAGGCCACAAAACGGCAGATGAAGTTCAATGCAAAGTAAATGCACATTGGAAAACATAATCCCAACTACACATATAAAATGATGGGGTCTAAATTAGTTGTCACTCAAGAAAGCGATCTAGGAGCTGTTCCCTGAAAACATCCACCCAGTGAGCAGTGGTAGTCAAAAAACCTAACAGATTGCAATATGTTAGGAATCATTAGGAAAGAGATAGAGAATAAGACAGAAAATATCATATTGCTTTTTCATAAATCCATGGTGCACTCATATCTTGAATACTGCATGCAGATCTGGTCGCCCCATCTCAGGAAAGATATATTAGAATTGGAAAAGATACAGAAAAGAGCAAATAAAATGATTAAGGGTATGGGAAAGCTTCCATATGAGGAGGGATTAGTAAGACTGGGACTTTTCAGCTTGGAAAAGAGATGACTAAGGTGGGATATGATAGAAGTCTATACAATCACGACTGGTGTGGAGAAAGTAAATAAGGAAGTGTTATTTACTCCTTCTCATAACACAAGAACTAGGGGTCACCAAATGAAATTAATAGGCAGCTGGCAGTTATGCAGGGATTGCTGATTGCCAGAGGCTGGGAATGGCCGATGGGATGGATCACTTGACGATTACCTGTTCTGTTCATTCCCTCTGAAGCACCTGGCATTGGCCACTGTCTGAAGACAGGATACCAGGCTAGATGGACCATTGGTCTGACCCAGTATAGCTATTCTTATGTTCTTCTGGCGTCTTTCTAAACGCTCTAGCTCAATTACAGGATATGGGCTCAATGCAGGAATCACTGGGTGAAATTTTATGGACCTGTTTTATGCAGGAGGTCAAACTAAATGATCACAATGGTCCCTTCTGGGTTTAAAACCCATCACTCTGTGGAAGGAGTCTAAGCTCCCATTGAAATTCATTTGGATTTGAGTATCAAAATACGCTAGATTACTCTGAGAATCCCAGTCCAAATTCACCCACTATATACAGCAGAGAAAATAGAGGAGTTCACAACTCCTGCAGGGTAAATTGTACACAGTGTGACAGCTTCTGCTCTCATTTACATTGCTGTTAACTTGCAGTAACTGCACCGATTCACATGGCTGCAAGCAAGAGCAGAATCTGGTCCAGTAGTTCCTGCGAGGCTGCAGCAACGAACCCAATGGCAGATCAGCTCCAGCAGCAAGAAATCCAGTGTCTGGTTGACCAGCTCATGTCTCATCTCTGCCAGCACAGTAGAAAACAGCTTGGTCATTTCCCCCCTCCCCCCATACACACACACGCCCGTAGCTGCTCAGTCGCTGTGAGCAGTTAAAAGCTGTTTCAGCTCCCTTATCTCAGCAAGCCAAGTTGTGTAGACGAATATATGTTGGCCAAACATATTTGTTAAAAGAAATCGGAGTGTGTTCAGAAAGGCTCTACCTTAAAATACAGCTGATGTGCTGGCTGCAGGGTATCAGATAGCACACTGGCTTGTTATCAGCCATGCTTCTGCTTTCATTCCGATTACAATCATTGCTTGAGCAAGGTCTTTTCACACACCCCCGCTTGACGACAAAGGAGTTTCTCTTTCCATGTGTGTGGATTTCACGGCTCACACAGAGTAAGAGACAGATCGCTAGCACCAGGTCTAGCACAGACTACCTTAAGGCAAGACAGGCAAGCATGCGAGATGGGTCCAGTTCATTGTACCACAACTGGCTGTGACTGCAGTGGTGAGACTGTGGGTCTGATTCTCCCATTGGTCAGCACCATGTGTCATTGTTGACACTAGGGCATGGCGAGTGTACTAATAACAATAAGAACAACAACCCCTGGCTCTTATACAGCGTTTTCCACCAGAGGTCTCAAAACACTTTACAAAGGCGGTCAGTCTCATCATCCCCATTTTTGCAGATGGGGAAACTGAGGCACAGAGCGGTGACGTGACTTGCCCATGGTTACCCCGCAGGCCAGTGACAGAGCTAAGACCAGAGCCCAGCTCTGCTGAGTCCCAGCCGCGCTCTCTCTCTCTCTACCAGGCTATGCTACCAAGCCCATCAGACACACATATAAACGGAAGGTTGGACTCAGAGCCACTCTTCTGCCCGTCCTCCAAAGTTTAATCTTGACCTGAAAGTCATAGCTCGACTCTGTGGGTGTGTTCACACTAGAGCTTCTCAAACATTTTTTGCTGGGTCCACCTTTGAAAATATTTCTGGCTGTGATGATCCCCCTCCCCATCAGCAGCAGCACAGAAGTAAGGCTGGCCTGGTATAGTGGGGAGGGCTCTTCCCTTTGGGTAGATGCTTGGGATCGGGCAGGAGCCTGGGCTTTGGGACCCTCCCCTTTGTGTGGTCCCAGAGCTCGGGCTTCAACCTGAGCCCTAACGTCTACACTGCAATTTCACGGGCCAGCCAGGGGTGTTTAATTGCAGTGTAGATGTACCCTGTCTCTCGCCAACAGGCCAAGCGAAGGCCTCTGATCTGTACCATCCTCAACTCTGGATTTCTCACTTGGGAGCTGTCTCTAAAGCCAGTCCCAGAGTAGATGAGTTTCAGGTGGCTTGGGGCTTTGTCACATCTACCCCCTACCCTAATTTGAAGCCTGGTCTGCAGAGGTGACAGGCCTGCGGTGTTATGCAGCCACCCCTGGTCCTGCGCACAACATGAGAATGCCTAGGAAGATAAAAACCTGTGTGTGTGACTGGAAGGGAGCTGTAGGTTGGTGAATTAGAGAGGGCTTTCAATTCCGGAAGATGCCCTTGCTTCCTTACTGCTGCAAGTAAGGGGGCTAAGAGTCTGCTTTACATTGTATATCCATCTATTATCTGTCCCAGGCCTGAGTCTATATCCATTATAAATCTGCTGCATCAGGTGTGTTGTTCATTTACCATGCAAAACGGGTAGCTGTACTGGGATCGGGAGAACACGGGGGTGCTTTTCTCCCACCATTGCATTCTAATTCCATCCCTGGTGGTAGAGCAGTACCTAGCTCCAGCCCCTGGAGAATTCCAGGTGAATCTCTCTTGAACCAGCGACCACGCATGGTACTTTGCATTTGAAAGGCATCCGCCCACCGCATTACACTCATCCTGGAATATGGGGTGTCCCTCTGGTTAGAGCACAGAATTTATGCCATGCAAACAGCCGGGCGAGGGATCAGTTGTCTGTCTTGGTTCTAACTCTCCAAATCTGGCATGGATATTTCCCTGTACAAATTTGCACAAGTCACTTAGCCTCTCGAGTGTCCTCATTCCCCAGACTTTACAATGGGAACAGTAAAAACCTCATACCCTACTGTCATGATGAGCACTCACCACTAGTGCATCTCCTTGGGGCAGGGTAGAATGTGGCAGGGGTTTTCATCTCTGGTGCCACATGGAAGCCATCTGTCTTTGTACACCACTCAGCCCTCCAGCTCTGGCTAGACCAAACTCTTCCAGGGTAACGAAATATCCCAGTAGAGTCCAAAGAACCAACCTACCCTCTGGGCCCTGTGCTCAATCCTTTCCTGAAGTTCCCCAGCCCTGGTGTCAAGCACTGTCCTGGCCAACCTAAATCTTCCTGAAGCCTCCTACAGCTCCTCACAGGATCCAGTCTCCTCCTTTAAGCTTCTCCTCCCTGACAGAGCACTCTCAACCTATTTATAAGGCCCAAGTGTCTGCGTTATCACCTGATCCTTTTAGTTCCACCTTCTCTGGCAGACAAGCAATTACCCAGTAACTACCCAGGTGAAGCAAAGGTGTCTAACAGGGCCTTTAACCCTAGCTTGTTCGTGACAGGGATATCAGTCTAGTGCACCTACTTTTGAAAGCACTTTGACACCCTGCAGTGAAAGGTGCCGTGCAGACATCTAGGTCCTGATCACCATAGTGTCGTACCTCCTGGTCGTCATGACGGACTCCATGCATGAAATTCTATGGCCTGTGTTACACAGGAGGTTGGACTAAATGACCTAATGGTCTCTTTTGGCTTTAAAATCTATGACTCCATGAGTGTAGAGCCCTGTGAGAGGTAGGGAAGTATTATGTCCATTCTACAGATGAGGAACTGAGTCTCAGGGCAGGTGAAGAGAATCGTCCAGGGTCACACAGGGAGTCTAAGGCTAAGCTGGGAATGGAGTCCAGGTCTTAGATCCTAGTCCAGTGCTCTATCCCCTCAGTACTGGGCCCCTGCCTCTGGCTTCTGCAGCTTTGCAGCTGAGAATTTCCTCGTGCCATGAGGGAATCTTTGGGAGGCTCTAAACTGGTGTTGGGTTGAAGGAGTGGGACAAGGCAGGGTGCAAAAAGGGCTGTTGACACAGTCACGTAGAGTATCCTTGGAGGTTAGATACACCGGGGGCCATTTCAGTTCCCTGCCAGCCCAGGGGTGGTCGGGGGGAGTGGAAAGGTCACCTAGAGCAATCTTTCCCTTCCCTCTGCTCAGCTGCTTTGAGAGTAAACTCGGTGTGCAGTGGAGCAATCATCCTTGTGATGCAGAAATATACCTCCTAGAGCAAGGCATTGAAATGTCCGTGCTGTCAACTGCAAGAGAACGAGCGGTGTTATTTCCAAATTTGTCCAGCAAGTGGCTCAGCAACCCTCATCCCTTTGTAATCAATTCATTAGTTGGTAGCTATTGTTACAGCACTCAGCACTTTCAGATCTGGGATTTGACCGCAGTGGAAGAGACGGGGACTCAGAACCGTGTGTGCGTGTTACAATGATATAAAGCAGATTCATCCGGGGTTCTAGTTACAATAACTTTTCATGGATGTTTTCTTTAAGGAGGATCATGCCTCGTGCTGAATTTCAAAAAGCTCAGGATTTGCCCTTGGGCTCACTATCCAGATCTGACTATCCAGATCTCTCGAGTCTGTGGTCTGACTGAGAGTCCCTCAAACTGACTGAGATTTCCAGCAGTTGTTGTTAATCTGTGGCCAGAAACGCCCGATCGTGGTATTTCAGCACTTCTGATTCAACATAATAACCTGGAGGTTCCGAGTCACTGATTTGTTCCACCCTAAAAACAGGCCAAGGGCCATGAGATGAGAGGAAGGGAGTGCATATTTATTTTTCCACATAGTCGTGTATCAACTGAAACTTGGGATGGATAATGGTCTCAAGTTGCAGTGGGGGAGGTCTAGCTTGGATAATAGGGAAAACTTTTTCCCTAGGAGGGTGGTGAAGTGCTGGAATGGGTTACCTAGGGAGGTGGTAGAATCTCCATCTTCAGAGGTTTTTAAGTTGGCGGCTTGACAAAGCCCTGCCTGGGATGATTTAGCTGAGGTTAGTCCTGCTTTGAGCAGGGGGTTGGACTAGATGACCTCCTGAGGTCCCTTCCAACCCTCATCTTTTATGATTCTATGAAAAACATCATAGAGCTGGAAGCCTTGGAAACATCACATCCTTCCTTTTGGGTTCAGAAAACTACTCCTATTATCGTTAGAATGCTTGAATATTTATATTACAACAGCTCCTAGAGACTCCAACGGAGACTGGGACTTCCTGGGGCCTGGGGCCCTACACACATATAATGGAAAACCAGTGCCTGCACCCTAACGAGCTTACAACCTAGGTGTATGATGAGACACAACAGGTGGCAGTTTTAGTTCTTCAGCACATTGAGCCAGACCTTCAGCTGGTATAAACAAACGTTGCTGTTCATACATTTCCATGGAGTTACGCTAGCAAAGACTCTGGGCCATGCTGTCTGATTTCATAAAAGGTAACAGATATAGACGGTCTCTGCTGCCCACCACCAAAAAATTACCAGGCAAAAATGGGTGCCCTCTACTAGGTATTGATATTATGTTAGATTCTCTCATTCATTGAACTCAGTGCAGAAAGGTGGGGAGGCATCAGGGAACTAGTTACAGCTCCATGATTTTGATGGCCACAGAACTAGCCTTGACTATGCTTGGAGCTGCTGGTGGGCAGATCTAGTTTATGACACTAGGACAGAGTCTTTAATAAACCCTACACCAGTGCAGGGTGAAATGAATTGAGCTCTGCCATGCTTCATCCCTCCCGGAGGCGGTGCAGATCCACATGTGGCCCAGATGCACCAGCAGGGAGATTTCCTACACCGCTGGTAAGTGCAGGGGAAGCCAGAGGTCAAAACAGAATGTTTCAATTTTCCATTTTGAAATGCCTTTGTTTTGTTCTGTTTTCAAATTACATTACATGATGTAATATACAGTTCTTTAAATAGTCAAAATTGGAACAAGACGTTTGGATCGATCCAAAACAAAAAATTATTTGGAATTTCATTTAATGGGAAATCTCTACATTTTTTTTGTTTGTTTTCATTATGATTCAGAATGAAACCCTCCTGAAACTGTAGATTCTCTTGTGAAACCAAAAATTCAGCTGCATCCTAGCGCTAGAGGAGTTCCCCAATGCCAAACAAATCTGCAGCCAGAATCGTGTCCTTTCACAGCACTTCTGAGAAGCATAAAGGAGACACATCTCAGAAAAGAGACGGGCTCACTGTATATATGTTGTATTTCCTCTCTTACTCTTTCTTCTCTCCTCCCCTGCCCCCGTCTCTATATTTTCCCATTCTGCTCACTCCCTGATCCATTTTTCACTCTTTTCCCCCTTCTCTGACCTTTATATGGTTTTATTGTTGCCCAGGCAAGAATCCAGATCACAGTAACGCGTAACGCCCCAGAGTGAGGCCATCAATGTAAGTTAGCAATGCACGAGATACAGACCTCCAGCACTTTATTTCTGTTGGTCCCTGCAATCAGCCTCCAGTCTCTTCTCTTTTAGCAATACCTGGATAAACCATCTGGCTTCACTTTACAGATCTATAAGGAGCCTTTGCCACCCTTTATAACCTCAAATTCAAGGCAATTAGGACTTGATTAAATCCTATCATATATCAGGCCTTTTAAGTCACAGAAATTACTTGGCTTCCTACCTTCACTACAGTTCTGGTCCTTGGTTCTTAGCTCTAAGAATGAGCTTAGTCCAATATGTTGTATGACAAGAATAACTAATGAACGGGCCAACATTGGTCCTGTAACACTGACGGACTCATAAAAGAGCTATTAACCCCAGCTTAGCCTTGCTCAGTGCCGATCTCACAACCAATGTGTCTAAGCAGTTAATATTTAGACACGGAGGTTAACATTTCAGCAGAAGGTTCAATGCATGAGGGCTCAGATGAGACTGTGCAGAACCTGTTCCTGCCTTTGAGCTAATGATCCAACCAGCGAACCAAATTCAGCGATGAATCCTGGTCATGGGCCACCTGCGGCACTTTGCGCATACGCTAAGAAGACGAATGGGGATGATGTTTATAAGCTAGATGCAATTCCCTCTGCCCAAAGGGAGAGCAATACTTGTAATGGGAAGGCTCCAAAATCTTTATGAAATGCTGTTATTACTGAGGGCTAGATTGTGTCCTTTTCTCACTTGGCCAAACCAGAGGTGACTGGCAATAAAGCTTTCCCCATCATGACCCTACTCCCCTGAATAAGACCCACCTGGCATCTGGTAAAAAAACATATCTCTTCGCTCTGGATACTAACCATGAGATCAAGTGGGTGGGGAGGGAGAAAAGAGGGGACAGAGACTCTCCCTGGCTAGATTTCCTGGCTGGGGACCGTAAGACGTATTCCTCCAGTGGCTGCAATAACTTATATCCCTCCCTGCAGCAAGAGAGGAAGGAATTAAGCCACAATTCCTTCCTGGGACAGCTTGGCCACATCTCACCCCTTACTCAGGGCAGAGGCTAATGGCTCCATCTCACCTGCAGTAGTGACACAGCATCACACATCCGCCGGCACTCATGCACCATGGCAATGAGAGCCATATTAGTGTTTGGAAAGACAGAACTACAGCATTTTAAAAGACATGAAGCCAGCTGGTGTATATAGGTATAGTTCCAAGGATTTCTATAGACTTACGCTGGGTTATACTCACTAAGAATGTGTCCCAGCTTCTCTTCCCTGAAGCATTTAGGATCTAAATGAGACAAGCACAGGGACAAGGCAAAAGAAAGGAGGATGTCTGCAACAAATAAAGATTGATGCAAAACACATATAGCAATAGACTCAAGGAGCTCAGTATATCTTAACAAAGAGAAAGTTAAGGGGTGACACAATTACAGTCTATAATTATCTATATGGGAGCACATATTTAATAATGGGCTCTTCAATCTAGAGAATGGTATAAGAGAATCCAGTGCGTGGAAGTTGCAGCTCGACAAATTCAGAATGGAAATAAGGCATACATTGTTAATGGTGAGAGTGATTAACCATTGGGACAATTTACCCATTGTTGTGGTGGATTCTCCATCGCCGACAAATTTTAAACCAGGATTGGATGTTTTTCCAAAAGATCTGCCCTAGAAACTATTTAGGGGAAAGTTCTCTGGCCTGCGTTATATAGGAGGTCAGACTAGAGGATCCCAGTGGTCCCTTCTGGCCTAGTGAGAGGAGAGTGAAGGGTAAAAGAGAGGCCGTAGAATTGGTAAGTTGTCAGAGTGGTGCCTGCTTATGACAACAGTGAATTTGACCCACAGGTTTCCCAGAATGCCTTTGGATAGGAGTGGACCAACTACAAAACATGAGACCTCAGCTGTGGCCCCTAACGGATTAGCAATGATTCCAAGTCACCACTTCCCCTTCCACCAGTCGGCCGTTGCTGAGACATGGCTGTTGTGTCTTTCAACCTGCAGTACAAAAAGGCACCTAGGGGGCTATTTTCACAGTGCAAATCAAGGCTTTTTCATTCTGCAAGACAAAGATGATCAGCTAGAAATTTCAAAAGCAGCACCCCCCCTTCTCCCTCCCCCCCTCAGGCACAAGTGCCTGAATATCCCATGCCGGAACAGCTCACACATAGTAAGCTGACTAGTGAATAAGGTTCCATTTATAAAAAGCCGATACATGATTAACAGATGTTTTACTACATGGTTAATCGCTTGTTACGCAGTCCAGTAGGTTGCTCAGTGCCAGGGCACAGAACCATCTATAACACCTTCCCCTGACAGGCCGTCAGTCCTCAGCTACGCATCTAAGACATGCTTGGAATCTCTTATGAACCCTTCATCACCCATTTTATAAATAGCACCTTAAAATAAAGTAGCAGCCCAATGCAATAACTCTGTGCTCTCCCCTAACGTCTGATGAAAGAGTCCTCAGCGGTGCGCCCTCTTCATCCCAGCTGGAGAGCAGTGTTGTAGAGGGAATGTTGCCAGAATCTCCCTGCCTCCCTTCTGCTTCCAATGATGCGTTGCCTGCTCAGTGCTCTGAGTCCTTGAAGGACCTGCACACACATCTCTCTCATGGTAGCTCTGGCTGAGAGTGGATTGATGGTCCGGCAGGGTAGGGTGTCATCAAAACATCCGCGCTCAATGTCCTGCTCCACCACAGGCTTCCTGGGCAACCTTGAGCAAGTCACTTAGTCCCAGATTTTAAAGGTATTTAAACATTGCTGCACTCAGTGTTGCAACACTTAACTGATTTAGGAGCCTAGATCTCATTTTCACAAGTGATTTAGGCACTTTGGAGCCTACATTCCATCGACTGTCAATGAGATTTTGGATCCTAAATGTATTTGAAAATGAAATTTAGGCTCTTGAACCAGTTAGACTTTGCGATGCTGAGCATAGCAATGCCTAAATACCCTTAAAAATCTGTGGCTCTCTGTTCCTTGGCTCCACATCTGTAAAATAGTTCCCTACATCTAGCAAGAGTGTTGTGAGGCACTCAGGTATTATGGTCATGGGGTCCATATAAGGACCTTGGATGGATGGATTCTCAGTGTGTCGGCACCATGATGAACCCCAGCACCAGACGTCACAATTAGACAGGTGTATTTAAGTGGGAAACAATAGAACCATTGCTCCCATTTTTTGGCTGGCTGCCAGCAGTTCTTGAGACAACGGTTTTATTTGTTGTCTTTCTAAATGAGTTTGGAAGAAGGATATTAGAGGAGAAGGAACAAGGATGCAAGTTGGGTTTTGGTAGAACCACAAAACTGTGCAATAGTTTCCTAAAAGAAGTAATAGAAGCTCCGTATTATTGAGTCATTTAAAACTAGCCCAGACAAGGCGCCGGAAATCATGGTGAAAACTAGCCTGGGCAACACACTGGATTGTTCATGAATAATCCTATACTGGCAGAGCTCTGGGGCCAGATGACCCAATACTTCTCTTCTATCTCCAGTTACTAAGGTCCTATGTAATGTGCTGAGGCAAAGATAGGGAATGCTTTATCTCAACCAACCAACACAAAATAAGATGCCTCAGAAAAAATGTGGCAGAAGCGAAAAAAGAAAAAATCCGTTAGTAATTGCTGCTTTGCAAAGGAAAGCTCCAGGGTCCTCAGACTTAATTATGCTAATCACACAGTCAATCTTAATGCAGGCGAGAATGCAATCCATCTGAGAACTAAGGCTATTGATGCTTCTGCAGAATTCCTCTTTTACTTACATTTGCTAAGGTCGTTGATCACATGGCATCGTTCAAAGGGTATTAGCTATGAGCCAAGCCAGTTCAGATACAGAGAAATGGCCAGGCAGCTGCCTTCTTTTCTTGCATTGCATTGACTGCCCCCTGAGATAATTAGGCCTTTAACTGAAGCACATGTTATGCAAAAATCTCACTGAGGTGAAAAAGAGCAAGGGAGAGAAAACTTAAGAGGGCTGTGAAATCCATCTTCCCTCCTACTCATTCTTTTGTCACCTCCCACTCTCCTGATAATTTTTTCGCCTTAAGGCAGCAGTTCCCAAACTGTGGGTCGTGACCCCAAGTTTGGTCGCTTAATCTGCAGATGGGGCCACGGCCATCCGGCGTGTGCAGCGGAGGCCATTTTACAAAATGACCTCCTCCACACGGTGTGACCGCACACGTACCGTATGCACGAGGTCACAATGCAAAGGGGAAGCTGTTTTGCTCTACAAAACGGCGCCCTCCATGCAGCACGACCTCGCACGTGCTGTCTGTGTGTGAGGTCGTGAAGTCCAGAGGAAGCCATTTTGTAAAGCAAAATGGCCTCCTCCTTGTGGCGTGACCTGGCATGTATGGCAACTTCTGTGCTGTCTGGGGCACTGGGAAACAACCCATCTGAAAATGGGGTCATGCAGGGAAAATGTTTGAGAACTGCTGACCTTAGTTTATTTACAGGTATAAATATGAAAGGGCTATCCTCCTACTCAGTACCAGGGGCTGAACTTGAGACCATGAGCCCCATAGACCTAACGGACTAAGACCGCCAGCTGAGAGATGTAGCAGACATAATATCCTCTGGGGATCAAGCACAGAGGAGATGCGCAACATACTTTGAACAGTGGATTACACGTGGACTCTGATCTATCTATATCTGCTGGTATTTCTCCCTCATCTGTTGCCCGTCTGAGATGTATGGGATACTTTACTCGTCACCTATAGATTTCTGGTTTGAAGACAGTTTTCTTTCCTGTTGATCAAAATTAATTGCCAGATGATGGGTGTTGATGTGGGATGAGCTGATGATTTTAGCAGTACCTGGTAGCTAAGCATCCACATTCCCAGAACAATCACCCTGGGTGCTCTTTAATTTTGGAGTTATTCAAAACCTGTCTCCTGCAGGGTTTAAGGCACAGGTTTGAAATACCTGTAGGAAAGCTCAGTGCTTTATAGGTACGGGGGCAAAACCTGCTTTCAGTGACATCAGTGTGAGCTGCATGTGTAACAAACTTTGTCTCACACATATACATTTCTCATAACCTGGATTGTCTCTGGACACTGCTATTCCACATCATTCATTATCACATTTAAAGCATCCATCCAAGTTTAGAATTCTTCCCTTTAATGGTTAACAGTGTTTCCTATACCTGTTCCAAATGGAGTTTTCAATAAACAAGACACATAGGATTTGCATTTCTGATCAGCCGATTGAGTTATCCAGTGTGGCCCAATGGATCCATCCTGCCTCCCTGATCCAGTAACTGATGCTTCAGTGGAAAACAAAAAATCCCCATTTTATACTTAATCGGTTGCAGGGGAATTTAGTTCCTGGCCACTAAAGTTGCAGTAACACCCTGAAGCATGGGCATGGATTGTTTGATCTTAGTGAACATACTTACAAACAATATGGGATTTCAGGAAATTACCCGGTCCTGTTATAAATCCAACCAGTATTTGACCCAACGGACTTTTACAGCAGTGAATTCCACGGTTAACTAAGCACTACCTAAAGAAGTATAGCCTTCCATTTGTAATAGATTAATTGCTTTCATTGCCAAACATGACCTCTTGTTCTTGAGCAATAGAACAGAATAATAAGGAAGGATTAACCAGTTTTATGTCCTTCATAGTTTGGAATGCTTTGGTCAAATCCCCCACCTGTTCCTCTTCTTCCACAGCAAATGGGATGTGTATTCGGTGGAGAACAGAATTAGGTGATTGGGCTTTATTATATAATTGCTCCTTAGGGATGACTGATCTACCTAGTAAAAGGCAAGAAGTCTTTCTTCCAGTCCCAGCCCATTTTTAACAATCACACACGTACTGTTTCAGGAGGTGGCACTGAAATGAAGGACGACAGGAAAGCTCACGTTGTAAAAGCCTTTAATACAATGGTTCTTTTGCTAGTTATTCAGCAGCCTTTTTTTTTTTTTTTTTTTTTTTTTGGGGGGGGGGGGGGGGTATTAGTTATGCAGCCAGACATTTCATGCTCCATAGATAAGAGGATTTTTTTTAACACTATGATAAGGGAACAAAAACTATGATTAAAATTTCCACCCTGGAAAAAAGGACCTGCTTATTTAAGGAAAGATTAATCTGAGTGGATTAAAATTGATCACTCTAAGGTCATATTCTGCAAACAGAGGTTTTAACAACTGGAAACAAGAATCTAATGAGGAGAAAGAACTCTGAAGGAATAAAACTGCCCAGGTCACTCCAGCTGAGTCCTGAAGAGATGTGGATAATGTCAGGGAGGTTAACACCTTGCCAATAAACTGCCAGAGAAGCAGAACAAGATACTGGACTTTAGAGCAGTTAAATGCAAAATAAATAAATAAATCTGTGCTAGCACAACACCATTGTTGAAGTTCTTCCTGCCCAAGAAGTCAAGAAATTCAAAGTTATGGTTCCCATAGTAAGAGACAGACTTTGGGAAGTTGAGACTAGCTGGACAAGACAGACAAAGGAAGGACCATAACATCGGAGCCTTCAACACGCCTGTGAGGTACAGAAGTACTATTATTCCATTTTACAGATGGGAAACTAAGACACAGAGGAACTAAGTGTCTTGTCCAAATCATCACAGAAAGTGTGTGGCAGAAGCAGGTATTGAATGTATGTCTTCAGAATCCCAGCCAGGGCCTTAACCAGCAACATTTTTGACTTCTAAGTACTCTCCATGTAGCACTGACTTTTGGACATTGAAGTCAAAGGGGGTTGAGAGCGCTCAGGAATTTACACAAAGTGTTTCATACCTCACACTTGGAGAGGTCTAATGTATCCCGGGTTATGCTCTTTCCTTTTCAGTGCAGAATATGCTTAAATACTATGTAGATTGCTGAGGAACTAAATGTATTTTCCTGACTTTCATACGTGTAAAGATCTCAACTACAACACGTGCTCTCGTAGGTTTTTTGGCATATTTACATTGGGCCTGTAGAAGTGAAGGTGGGTCAAAGAAGAATGCGGTTAGGATCCTTGCTGCAGACTGAGAGGCTGTTCACAATACAAAGCAAACACGGAGCAATTCCACAAACTAAATATGAGTCAACAATGTAATACTCTTGCAAAAAACCCAAGAGCAAACATCATTCCCGTATGTATTAGCAGGAGTGTTATAAGCAAGACATGAGAAGTTATTCTTCCACTTCACTCAGCACTGATATGGTCTCAGCTGCAGTACTGTGTAGAGTTCTGGGCACCACACTTCAAGAAAAATGTGAACAAATTAGAGAAAGTCCAGAAGAGAGCAACACAATGATTAAAGGTCTAGAAAACATGTCCTACGAGGAAAGAGTGGAAAAAATTGGGTTTGTTTAGGCTGGAGAAGAGAAGACTGAGGGGGACATGATAACAGACTTCAAATGTGTAAAAGGTTGTTATAAAGAGGAGGGTGATGGATTGTTCTCCTTCGCCAGTGAGGACAGGACAAGAAGTAATGGGCTTAAATTGCAACAAGGGAGATTTGGGATGGACATTAGGAAAAGCTTCCTAATTGCCTGGGTAGTTAAGTACTGGAACAAATGGCCTAGGGAGGTTGTAGAATCTCCATGACTGGAGATTTTTAAGAACAGGATAAACAAACACCTATTAGGGATGATACTTTGTCCCTCTTTAGTACAGGGGACTGGATTAGAGGATTGTGATGGGGCATTCACCCTACACTTTCCCTGAAAGGGTTATGGCAGATTGAGAAGGGGGCTAATTAACCCAAGGGGCCACAGCTGTAGGGAATCCAGTTGCTAAGCAATCCCCTGATTGAATGAGAAAGCCCAGCTGAGGTGGAAGGAGCTGGGCTGGGACTATAAAGGCAGGGAATTGGCAGCAAAAGGGAGCAGCTGGGAGAGTCTGCAGTCACTCCCTGGGAGAAGGGAGGTGTGCTTGGGCTGGTAAACCTAAAGAGTGGGGAGGCCAGGAAGGTAGGACAGGGCTCAGGGAAAGGCAGTAAAGTGTGGAAGGGAACAGACCTTGACTGCTGACAAGAGGGTCCCTGAGCCAGAACCCAGAGTAGAGGGTGGGCCCAGGTTCCCCTGCCAGCCCCTGGGGGACTGGCACTCTGAGGTGGTGAACGGAAAGACTGCCAAAAATTGCTGGTGAAGGACTTTGGTGCCCTAGAAGAGGGAACCACGTACAGTGACCTGGCCGGAAGGCTGAGTCATAAAGAGGCAGCAGCAGCTCATGGAGCGAGAGAGGGGCTGCAGAGAGAAATGGGGTGATGGCGACAGAGGAAAGAGGCACTGAACTGGCGAGCTATTCCCCGGACTGGCGAGGAGGGGGCGCAATCCTAGTGATGAGTGGAGCACCCCTGTCTTAATGACCTATCAAGGTCCCATCATGGACATTTCTGTGATTCTAGGATATCGAAGTGATCATGACCACTCTCATTGAAGTCTCATTCTTACTAGCCTTTGGGACTGTACACCCTGAATAGGGTGTGAAATTTGTGACCTGCAGTGACAGCACATGGGAGCAGAACAGACAGGTCTCCATGATCATCAATCCATCTTCAAGGCAAGGGAGGGTGAGGTTTTCTTATCCTCAGGCAGGGAATAAGTTTGAGAAATGTTCACGTAAAAGGAGAATATTTTTAGGAAACAATACATATAACAAGAAGCTCCCACTGGGATCTGCTTTTTAACCATTCCTATAGCATGGCTGGCCCTACACCCTAATAAACTCTCAGTTATGTAAAAGGGTGCATGTGTAATTACCTGGAACAGCTAGAACATTGACTATGGTAATTAAGGACAATTACTTTTACTGCAGGATCAAAAACAAACATGATCTATAACACTTCCCCTCATTTCCCTATCTCTCACGCAATATAATATTGTCACAGGAATTGCTGTACTTCACTGATATCCTATGCGTTCCAAAAGCAGGGACGTAATAATTTGCTCTATGTTGCTTCTCTCTACACACAACAGTAGATGAATACGTTTCCTGTGAAGTTGATGGCAATTCTTGGCTAGTTAGTCATATAAAACTAGTAGTGTAATGGGGTCACAACCCCTCTGAGTAATTATGAGCATGGCTTGGATCATTGCTGCTGAATTATCTTCTCATTAGAGATTCTAGTCACATCCTTTGGAGTACGGTGGAAGGAGCGCTGATTAGAGCTGGGCAAATAACTGATTTTTCAGTTTGTGGCTGTTCTGAAGAATTAAAAAAAAAATCATTTCAGATTGCCCCGAAATGAAAATTGTTCACTTTTTTTGTCAATCCGAGAAGTTTTTTTTTTCTTTTCTTTTAATTGTTTTGGGTCAAATGGAACCTGAACTAAATGTTTTGGTTCGGAGATTTAATTGTTTAAAATAAAACTGAAGTACATTTCAAAACAAAAAGACATTTTGAATAAAAAAATCAAATATTTCATTTCAAAAAAATTTTTTTTCAAAATATTTAGGGGTCTTTTTTGGTGGGTTAGGAGGACCCAAAGAATTTGGTAAAATTGTGATAAATTCCCAAACTGCTTCAGTCGTCCCAAATCTGAATTTTTCAGTGAACAAAATTTTCGGATGCAATATTTTGCCCTGCTTTCATTCAGCTCTTATAGTGATAGGTGTGATATAAAAACCCGAATAGAATAGGAGAGTCCCTATAAACATTATCATGAGATTATATTCTCATGAGATTATATTCAGGGAATGGGAGGCTAAATCACTAATATTATTGATTATAAAGTTTGATTTTTTTAGGCTTCTACTTCAAAGTGTCTGAATTTAAGGCAGGGAATGGGGACTGGGTTTGAAAAAGGACACTCTTGGGTTCTACACCCTCCATTGCTATTGACTTGTTATGTGATACTGAACACGATGCCTAATTTACTGTGCCTCAGTGGGCCCATCTTTAAAATGGGAATGTTTATTATTTATATTATCATAGCACCACTTCAGGACCAATCTGAGATTGGAGCCCCATTGTGCTAGGCACTGTACATCCACATATAAACACTAGTAAGAGATAGTCCCTGCCCCAAATAGCTTATAATCTAAATAAACATGCCTCAAAAGTTGTGTTGTGAGGTTTAGATAAACACTCCTTAGACCAGAGAGCTATATCAGAACTGAGATGTTATTGTTTAACACAACTGTATGCAGTAACTCATCCTATTTTTCAGTCCCTCACATGGAACGAACAAGGAACAATCCTTCCAATGCTCAAAAATACCTAGAACTGCAGATATTAGCAGCATCGATCAGATGCCTGGTGTATTTAATACCCTGGACTTTCGGCCTTGCTGATTAGCTTATGAATATAGACAAGCTCAATGCTAATGGGTCAGGCCTTCTGCTGGTGTGAATTGCCATAGTCCCATTGTGGAGCTCCACTAATTTACTCCAACAGAAGATCTGCTAAATTTGTCTAAATGGCGTTAAAGATTCAAATTTGCATAATCTGTCATTTTATGATGATAAGCAGTTATAGGTCATTGTCAATATATCATATCAATATGTTCCCCGGGTGCCGCCTCATGGCAATCCAGCTAGCAGCCCTCATCTCACTTTCCCCTTGAGGCTGCTCAATAAACTTAAAAAAAAAAAAGAAAAGAGGCCGTTACAAGTCCAGTAACAACAGCCCTCCTCAGGGTCTGGTTTATGTACAGAATGTTCCAAATGCAGCACAAAACTCTTCACTCCAGCCTTAAATCGGGCATCACCCCAAACTCCCCTGGTCTCAGAGTCGTCCCTACAGACTCCTAAGCTTCCCTCTTCGCTGCGGCTGCCTACTCCTCTTTACAGGGAAGTGGCCTAACGAATCCCCCGTTCAGTAATGCCCATCAGGGCAAGACATTCTGTTACACAGAGGTATAATAGTAGCATGCATAAGACCCAACCAACACAAAGGTCCATATTATTATTGTGTTAGGCACTGTACAAACATACAGTAAAAGGCAGTTCCTGCCCCAAAGAGAATACAATCTAAACAGAGAAGACAAACAGAGTGTGAGAGAGGAAATATTATCCCTATTTTACAGAAGGGGAATTCAGCACAGAAAAATTAAGTGACACACAAAGCATCTGTGGTAGAATAAAAAACTGAACTCAGGCACGGTCCAGTTCTTTCTGCTTTAAGGAAGGTTTTAGGATTGTGTTTTGTGCAGGTCTCAGAGTCACTGTAATTAATTACTGGGGGTTTTTTTGTTGCATTATTCCCAATCGCACCTGGCCACACAGTGTAAATATGACATTGTATATCATCAGAAACGCATGCTGCAGCATATCAAAATCCAGAGTATTGCTACTGTGACAGACACACGTTGAAAGAATGGAGCTATCAGGAAAATGCCCCAAGAGGATACTTAACCTGTGTGAAAGAGGATGTGTATATGAGGTGATGGTGCCATAACTGAGCTACCGGTTGTAAATCTGAGTTACCATTTTCACAGCAATCCACATTTCTCTCTACAAGGAGCTTGCTGCCTGGGCATGTGTGAAGGCTCAGCTACTCTAAGCATGTTTCACTTAAGGAGAAGAGTGGTGCTGTAATTGGAGAAAATAATCCCCCTGGGAAGATACCGCAGCAAGACAGGAGGAGGGGTCAATCAGGAGATTGCTGAAGATAGCTGAGCTGAGGTGGGGAGGGGATAAGTGAACTTGCCAAAACTGAGGAAGTAATGATCAAAAGATGTGCATAAAATAACACTCACATCGAAGGATCCCAAGGAAATTCTGGGGGAGATGACTGACGTGGGATTTTGACAAGGAAGCCCAATTGTGAATAGAGTATAACAGGGAAATTGTGGCGGGGAATGTAGGGGTGCTCCGTGTGAACATTGATTTGTACCCCGAAATGTGGAGTAGGTCCTGGATTTCTGAGCGGGTGTGTTGAACCGTCAGAAGGAGCAGATTGCTATAACATCCTCCCCCTCAGACAGAGACACCACCCGGGTGACAGCAAACCATTGGAAAGAGAAAATGGTTTAAGTGCCGAACAATGGAGCAGCCAGAACAGTCGTATTCTCCTCCACAGCCCGGCTGGCCAGCTGGGAAAAAAAAGCAGAGTATTGAGCAATATGGCAACTGGCCCTAGACACATACTGGGGTGAGGTGGGGGAGCTTCCCGGAGAACAGGAAAAAAACATCCTGCAAGAGACACTCTCAGAGGGTATATCCACAGGGTCCAGGCTCCCACGTATACGGCTCCATGCTCGCCAAAGCCTGCAAACATCCACGCTGTGGCCATGTCCACCCTGGCAGTGCTGTTATACATGACACCCGTATCCCAGGCTGGGACCCAAGAACTTCCTGAAAGGGTGGAAGTTGTTTCTGTTCTTTTTCTGTAACTCAGGAGGGAAGTCTGGGGAGCTGAGTTTGCGGTGAAGGACAGGATCAGATGCGACTACACAAGTAGCCAATTGTTGTTCCGAAATCTTTTTTTTTTTTTTTAAAGCTTCGTTCCTGCTACTGAAGAAATCCCTTGGATTAAAGGAGTCTGTTGGTCAGAGGTCCCTGAAGAGAGGTGCCAGCAGCCTCGTCAGTCCTACAGGAGTGATAAGTGGGCAGTATAGATGAGGTGTCATATGCACATCCCGATCTCAGAGTGGGAGAACTGCAAGATTCCTCTCCAAGACAGGTAGGGGCAAGAGGCCAAAAACCTGCAGGGCTGCTCTCAGAAAGACCAGAAGGGAAAAGAGGTCTGGCTAGCAACACGGTAACTATGAAAGAAATCAAGTAAAATAATCGTCAACGCTTAACTAATAAATAATCGGAACAGACAAGGAAACCGCTGTGGGTTGAAGACTGGCTGGGTTGGGGAAGGAGCATTGCACAATTTTTATTGAATTTATCCCCGCAACATTTGTTAATATAGGGCAATGCTATTAGCCCCATTTTATAGCTAGGGGACTAGGGCACAGAGAAGCTAATTAATTTGCCCAGGGCCTCATAGGACATGTGGTTTAGTGGCATACCGGAGTGGGTGGGGGGCCCAGGCCCCCAGGCGCCGGCCTGGCCCTTCACCATGCGCAGGAGGCAGGGGACATAGGAGGCTTTGAGGGGCGCCCTTCAGCACCTGCCCCCCATGCGTCGTGAAGAGCTGGTCCAGTGCCCCTCCCCAGGATGGGGGAGTGAGGCCTCCGTGCCCAAGCTGGCGCCGGACTGTGGGGCTGGAGCAGTGGGTAAGTGCGGGAGGCCGCGCTGGGTCAACCCTTCATGATGGGCAGAGGGTGGAGGAGGCTCTGAGGGCCACAGAGCCTCCTGCACCCCTACCCCCTGCGTGTCGTGAAGGGCCAGCCCGTCACACCACCTCTCCAAGCCGCGGCATGAGACCACCTCCATCCGAGCCGGCGCCAGGCTGCGGGAAGGCAGGCACAGCGCAGCGGTTAAGTGCAGGGAAGGGGTGCCGGCAGAGCCAAGCCTGTATTTGTGCCCCCCAAGACTCACGGGAAGTGGTGGAGTCTCCATCTCTTGATGTCTTCAAATCAAAACTGGATTCCTCTCTGGAAGAGATGCTTTTGTCACACCCAGGTTGTTGAAGTCAACACAGGGGTAACTGAGTGCAATTCAATGGCCTGTGTTACACAGGAGGTCAGACTGAATGATCTAATGGCACCTTCTGACCTTAAAAATCTATGGAAAGTCCATCTGGGCCACATCCCCTACCTCTCCGTGCCTCAATATCTATCCCACACTGGGGTATACTACTCACCCTGCTTTCCAATAACCCATTCCAGATCTTCCCAGCATGAAGATTTCTACAAATTAAACCTGGGTTCACTTAGTTGAGTCACTGCTAAAAATAATCAGAAATGAGATAAACACATCCAGGACCCCATTAGCAATGAAACTGCTTAAAAACCCAGTCTTCAAACAGTGATTAATGGATCTAATCATTCCCATAGCAAACAGCATAAAGAACGAACGGCTCATTAGAAAAGAAGCTCTGAAAGTAAATATTTAGTTTGGTGAGGTTTCCTGGGGAAAGCTGAAATCTTAAAGATCAAAAGCAATATCAAATACATTTAGATCAAATTTTTTTATTACAAAGCTATCAAATACATTTAGCTCAGCATTTGTTTTATCACTACAAAATCTCTATAAATCCCCCAAAACAAAACCTTTTGTTGTTGTTGCTTGTGCCACCCATTCTTTGCCTTGACTTCATTCTTGCTTCTGCTCAGGTGGGTCCCTGAATTTCTGCAGAACCACAGCAGTTCTGCCCACACGTTTGCAGTGGCAGACTCAGCACCTGCCTAAATATTAATTCGCGCCGATGTTTTCATTGGCCTTTGTGAATCTGTTCTGAGTGAGGTGAAATTATATCCTTTTCAGCAGCAGATTTTCAGAGCCAGGATGACAAAACCCTGGGGGGAAAGCTGCCCTTTTCTGCTAGGATTTCCACTTGTTGCACAGCAACGGTGTAAGAGGATTCTGCCTGCAAAAAAATGCCTATGCAGATTCCTGGTCTCAGCTACTTGGGCACACTGCCTCTCAGAATGAACTTGCCAAATCTATGTGCTCGGCTCCGTTATCTGTTGGAAGGGACCATCCCTGCATTCTGACTTTCAGAAGGTGCTTCGAGAGCCACAGAAGAATGGGTGCTATGTAAATGCAACACATCCTTAGCCAACGGCACCTTGGGGGTGAGAATGAAAAATGTTTTGCCCATTTCATCCCCCCACATAAATGTTGTGGGGTTTTTTTGGTCATTGTCACGGACAAAATGAGATTTTTTTTTCACCTCTGGCATCTTGTAATGAACCTAGATAATGTAGGGAAGGAACTGTCGCTTTAAATATGTCTATACACATGCCCAGCACAAGGGACTGCTAGAGGTCTTTAAGTGCTGTATAAAGAAGAACAACTAGCCAGCTCTGTCCTTCACTGGCATGGGGATTAGACCTATCTCTTATGATGATGGTGGAATTTAATACTCTTGTGCAATTGGCATTAACAGCTCCTGAATATCCTTGCCAGGGGTACCACCATTTCCCACTGGATGGCTTAGGGAGGGCACATGGGACTGAGAGATGTACTGAAGTTTTGGGGTCCATGCTAGCCAGCTCAGGACCCCTTAATAGAACGTGGCTTGTGAATATTTTGGTGCCACTGCTTGTGAATGGATCCTATTACCAGGAGATTGCAATGCAAGTTTCTTTTTCTGTCTTATACTCCTTCCCATCACCAGAGTATCTGTGTGTCTTCCGCGTAAAATAAGTAGCAAGAGCGAAGTCACGAGTGGCCTTCATGGAGTCTGTGGTATTTCTCTTCCTGTAGGAGCCTAGTTTTGTTTGGGGTAAGTGGTTTGTTTGTCATGTTTGGGGGGAATGGAGTTGGTAAGATTTTGTGGGAAAAAAGGTATTGAATTGGGAGCATCACTTATGAGGGAAGGGCTTTCTCCAAGAGGAAGGCTTTGCAACAGTGACAAAGTGCTGGGAGCTTACTGGGAACCTTGGGTGTCGGGGATGGGCAGATAAGGCTCCTCCCCCCACCATTAAGGGAGGAGCTACCAGACCCACATCCCAAGCGATTCCAGGGGACAACTAATGGGAAACCTGGGACAGGTGTGAGGGTCACAGGGCCAAAAATCAAGGATCCAGAAGGGGACAGCGATTAGAGAACTCCAGAAAGCACCCAATGCTCCTCAAAGTTGTCTAGGAAGCCAGCGGACGTGGCACAGAGAAACTCTGCCCGGGTGCGTGATTGAAGGAAGGAGCAGAAAAAGGCAGTCGCAGAGCACCTCCCCATCCAGCATCCTCTTCCTGGTACAATAGATGGCCAGAGCAAGGAGGAGGTTGACAAGGAGATCACGTGACTTCATGGAGCCATGGATAGGTGTGTGTAAATCAGGAGGTGCAGGGGAAAGTGCAACTGGAACCTAAGGAGACCGTTTTGGAGGAGCTGGAAAAGGGGCTGCAGCCTGGCACATTGTAGGTAGATGTGTGCAAGGGTCTCTCAGATGCCGCAGAAGGGGCACGTGTCAAGGTGGGCGGTGAACCAGGCTAGATACATAAAATCATAGAAGATTATGTTTGGAAGAAACCTCAGGAGGTATCTAGTCCAACCCCCTGCTCAAACCAGGACCAACCCCAACTAAACCATCCCAGCCAGGACTTTGTCAAGCCAGGCCTTAAAAACCTCTAAGGATGGAGATTCTACCATCTCCCTAGGTAACCCATTCCAGTGCTTCACCGCCCTCCTAGTGAAATGTTTTTTTCTAATATCCAACCTACATCTCCTCCTTTGCAACTTGAGACCATTGCTCCTTGTTCTGTCATCTGCCACCACTGAGAACAGCCTAGCTCCATCCTCCCTGGAACCCCCATTTGGGTAGTTGAAGGCTGCTATCAAATCCCTCCCCACTCTCCTCTTCTGCAGACTAAACAAGCCCAGTTCCCTCAGCCTCTCCTCAGAAGTCATGTGCTCCAGCCCCCTCATCATTGTTGTTGTCCTCCACTGGACTCTCCAATTTGCCCACCTCCCCACTATGAGGTCCTTCTCCACCGCCTCGTGGTAGGAGGTGGTGGCGGGGGGCGGATGGACTAGGGAAGGCTTCATGCCGCTCCCATCTCCCCTTGTAACAACAGCAACAACCACCCCAGGCCCAGGAGGTAACAAAGATGGCAGAGTCACTCTGTCCAGCAGCGGTACCGCCTCCACGCACGCCAGCAGCAGCAGCACTTCCTCCTGCATAGCAGCAGGCCTCTCAGGCAGCAACAGCCAGCCAGTAAGACTGCAAGAGGGGTCGGGCCCGGGTGGATGCAGGGGGTGAGCCAGCACCCTGCTCTGTTCACTTGGGCAACAGTCACGTCCCCTGGGGAAGGCTGATTGTGGATAGGCAGCTAAATAGGCTGGGAGGGCAGATGAAGCAATTATCAGCTGAGGGGTACAAAAGAAGACACGGGAGGGGACTTGGTTGAGTTCAGTATGTGCCGAGCTCCCAAGGAAGGGTGAGTTCTGCGCCTACCTGGCCCTGTGAGAAGGAAAAGAAACACTAAATACCTTGCTGCATAAAACCGTATTAGTGTTTGGGGATGGGAATATAAATACATTCACATGAAGTTGCCACTTACCAGAAGGCTGAGAGGCTTTCGGGGCATCAGAGGGTGGGATGGAGCGTGCCCTGTTACAGCAAAGTTTGCTACAAAATGGGCAGATTCTGGATTCTTCTGATCTCCTCTGGACATTTACGCCAGAGCCAGATCCCCTTAACTGAGAATGCTTCATCCCCAGCTCTCATGTGCTTCGTGCTGGACTCTGGGATCTGCGTGGTCCCAGAGGAGAGTCGCTGTCACACTGCTGCATCGATCAGAATTTGGTCTTCGATGTAGCTGGCGCTTGATCCATTAACTGCTGTGAAAATTAGGACCAAGGCTGTCATTGGAAGCTGACTGGAAATCAAGGGACTTGTGCTCCTGGTAGCATAAGCCATGGAGGAGGTACACAGCCTCATTCTGTACTAGCTGGAGCCTGTGTATTATCTTCACATTCCTCTTTGGATACAGTGACTTTCACAATCCAGCCTGGTGGCAGTGAATGAAGGGCTTACTGTAAGCCAGGTCTTCATCTGGGAGGAAGGGTGAAGGTTCCTAGCAAGCTGGAAGCCAAGAAGGCATTTTTGGAAACGGATGCTAACCGGTGATCCAGACAGAGTGAGGTGTCAAAGAAGACCCTGAGGCTTCACCCCACTCTGATGAATGGGAACTGCGAGACTTCAATGGAAAGTGCCTTTTGGACTAGCATCACTTTGTCCTTGACTGGGGTCAGCTTGGGCCAGCTGCTCTTCATCCACGAGTTGATTTCCTGACAATTCAGCAGAGGCAGTGATTGCACCAGTTGAGAATAAGAAGTTTCAATAGTCCCCCCCCCCCCCCCAGTAGAAACCTGGGCGTGAATCAAATCTGGGATGTATCACAGTCTGCAGAAGTGGGAACTTTGTGTTTCTAATTGAAAATTCAGGGAAACTTTAAGCAGGCATCATCTAATTAACCAGATGACATTTAGCCAGGACACAGAGGCTAACATTTCTTGCTGGACCTCTGTCTGTATTGCACAGACTATTTCTGTTCTAAGAGCTTTAGTGCCCTCAGAAGCTTCTTTTTTTTTTTATAGCATTTTCATGCAGTCAAATAATGATGACAGAAATGCAGAGAAATGAGATCAAATGTGTTCTGCGTTGCTACTGCTCTTTTACCAAAGTGCCTCTAATACTCTGTGGCTAGAACAGCTCATCAGCTCCTATCAGAGGTTGAAAAAAACTAATAGCTTGGGTACTATGTAATCTGATAAGAAACACAAGCAAGGAGAAGGAAAGACAGATAGAAATGTCTGGATCCAATGTTATTTCTAAAGGTTAGGAGCGAATGCATATTTCCTTTTAAAATGTCAATTTAATTTGAAAGACACTGAACCTCGAATAACATTTTGAAGTTAACGCAGAATTTCGGAAGACAGGTAATTGCCGATCTGGCAGCTGGGGATTTCATTTTCTACTGATTGTGAAACAAAAAAGGTATTGATGCTAACAATGTAAATATACATTTCAATATAGAGAGTAGCAGGAGATAACACATCGTTTCTGATCAGCTGTTGTATCTCAGGTTATTGTGAGCTGCTTACATCAAAGTGAGGTATACAATTATCTAGGGGGTTTTGTGGCCCCATCACCAAATATATGAGCAGTCACAAACATTCATTATTAGATCCTCCCAGGAATGTCTGTCATTTATAGCAGCAAATACCACTTTTTGCAGTGATGATGGAAAAAATCCAGGCAGAAAGCACCATTTTGCATCTGGGAATTCAGGACAATCTCTCTAGGTAAAATTCTCAAAAGTGACAGCAACTGCAAAAGGGTTCACTCACCGCTGGCATGTCCCCTCGCGGCTGGGCATGGAATAGCTGGTTCTCTCCTTGTTAGTGTTCCCTGCCATTTGTTGGCCTGACCATTTAGTGGTCTCTGTTCCCTTACTCTGCCTGTAACTTGGTCCTCTGGTGAGGTCATGATTTAAATCCACTCCTTCCAGGGTAACAACAAGTCCAACAAACCAAAATCCCAGATTTTGTATTGGGTCTTCGGACTCAACTCCGAGCCCTCTGGTCCTCAAGCCATTTTCTCAGGGCCAATCCCTCAGTCAAACCCCAGACTAAAAGTACAAACTTAGAACCACTCTTGCTCTCCTCAGCCCTGACCTTTCGTCCCTCTCTGTTCCTATCTTGACCACTTCTCAAAGGACTTTCCCTGGAAGTCCAGTTCCTGCCCTTCTTCCCCGGTGCACCACAAGGGCTTGCTCCACCCCAGTAGCTGCTCTGCCTCACCTGGTTGCTTGCCAGTCGCCTTTGTTCAAGCAAGGATACCAAGCCAATTCTCTCCCAGGGCTTCCTCCTTGACCCTCCCAATCCCTCCACTCTCATAAGAGAGCATGCCTAGACTGCATATCTCCGCTGGAAAGCACTTTATCTAGGGCAGAGGTTCTCAAACAAGGTGGGGCATGGAAGCTATTGTGGGGAGGCGTGAGCAGCTTTAAGAAAAAGACTTACTGTGTACGTTCTGTGCTGAGCAGCGGCTGCTGGCCGGGCGCCCAACTCTGAAGTCAATACCTCTGTCAGTAGCAGTGCACGAGGGTGGCAATAGCATCCTGCGCCACCCTTCCTTCTCTGATGCTGCTGGCTTCTCAGAGCTGGGTGGCTGCAGAGTGGCATCTTTCCTCGCTGGGTACCCAGCGGGAGGGGAGGGCGAATAAACTACTAGAGACACAAAGAAGTGGGGCCCTATCAAATAAGTTTGAGAACCACTGATCTAGGAGTCACGCTCAGGGCAACGCATTTCAAAGGGTGACTGAGCCGTAAAAGTGACGGACGAAGACATCCCACGTTCTCTCCCTACCCATCTCTTTTCCACCTCAGAAGACAAAAAGGAAACAGCCTGTGGACTTTGGGAGCAGATCCTGGCCTGAGAGTTCGGGCAACAACGTATAGCCAACCCGTGGTGAGGGATTTCACCTTCAGCCACGTGTTGTTTAAGTTTAGGAAGCGTTTTATCTTTGTTTCTTGGAGCCATTTCTGACTTTAATGCTCTTGCGTGTACTGACTTTAAATCTCTTTCTTTAGAGTTACATAAACCTGTTTTGTTCTTTAATTAAAACTAATCCAGTGCTGTGAATTGTTCGGGTAACTTCGTTGATGGTAGCAGATTGTTTTTATGTTGATCCCCTGAGAGGGGCAACAGATCTAACACAGCTGGGACTGTCCGGGCAAGGGCTGGGCACTGCAAAACAGGTTCTCTGGGAAAATGCAGAACTGGGAGTGTGTTGGGATCATCCTACAAGTAGTACCCGAGGCTGCTGGAAGCTAGAGTGTGGCTGATGTTTGCTGACAGGCCGCTGGGGTCAGAAGGACTGGACCAGGGCACTCAGGGTGTGATCTGCACGCTCTTCAGTTATTTGTCAGGAACCAGGTTGGGAGCTATGGCTGCACAGCATTGGGAGGCATCTCGGGTTGCCAGGCAACCGGTGACACGGCCCCTCACTGGTCTGGATTGCATCCCGAAGTGTCATAGACTCCTCTTTAATTAAGCCTGGTCCAACCTCCAGGTGCAGCCGCATAGCCCAATTGGCCTCGCAGGCTCGCATGAACCCTTTCAGAGCCGGTGTGGGGTGCACATCCCGTCACAGGAACCTAAATCCCATTGTCAGAAGTGACTCAGGCACGTAGCAGCCAAAGTCCCACCAGCTGCATGTGTCAAACATCACTTTTGAAAGCACAGCTTGGGTTCCTAAGTCACTTAGGCACTCATGGAATGTTTTCCTTCTTGTGCTGCCAGTAAAACAGTTTATTATCCCCATTTTATCCATGGGGAACTGAGGCACGGTAAGATTAAGTGACTTGCCCAAGGTCACATAGGAAGTCTATAACAATAATAATAATAATTAATTATACCTATCACAGAAAGAACTAACGTGAAAGGTGTAATGGAAGTAGCCCATATACAGGTGTTTGTGGTCAGACATTTGAACTGTTCTAAATTGCTTTGGGAATGTTACAAGAACAGATTTCTTCCCAAGACTTTTCCAGCCATTCCAGCTGTCAGGCAGCGCAGAAGTACAGTGATAGTAGATTTCTTCAGGTCATTTTGGTACTTCTACTGCCACAGAGATTGGAGTCTGACCATATTCAACTCATATTCTTCATCTAACCACTCCAATTCCTGCCAGCACCCCCCAACGGCCCACTCAATATGTACATAACATGCCAGTGGTTTGAAAGGATCTCCAAGCAATTATATGCTACAAGTTGTGCTAATAGGGAGAGCCAGTGTGGAAACGAAGACTGTCCCATCTAAATTACATATGGTTGGTAAGCCTGTGTATAGGATTTTTTCTCTCCGTCTAGGTAGCTGCATGTTGCTGCATAAGTCTCATCTTCTTTTCATCCAGATGCATTATTGTAGCCATGTTAAGAGGCTAATACCTTTTTAATACTTGTCTTTACAAAATGTGCTTGTGCATAATTCAGTGAGAAGTCCGTGCAAACTTAAATATTACAGCAGCAGCAATAATCAGCTGGTGGTATTCATATAACGTTGCTGGTATTGTAGATTAGGAATGCTATCTGCAAACCCGTGACTGGCAGGAGGGAATTCAGAGACCAGAGCATTAGGCTGGCTTCTCTGACCTTTGCCTCCAGCACAAATCCAGATGGTCTCTATCCAGAAATTAAAAATAAACAGTATGCACAGAATGGGTCCTGGATGGTGCTATTTGTGTCGGTGATATGACGAAAGCATCTCCCCTTGTTTAAGGGTGAGGGGGAAGGCAGGTAAGGAAGGTTCAGAAGGGAAGAGAGATTCATAATGCCTAGATCGGATTTTGATGTAAAACTGAACTGAACTTTCTCCTTCCTGCATTAATTTTAGTGATTTGGGGAGTGTTGGGCTGCCAGCCTTACAGAGTGAAGTCCTTCTCTTTACCCACAGAAGAAGTATTACACTAAGAGCTTGTCTCCAGCCCACTCCCTGCCAACTGTGCTCAATCCTGATCACCTGTAGAGACAAAAGCTCTGTCCCAGGCCCATTAATTCCTGAGCCTTTAGGCTAAAATTTCTAACACAGGTATCAGATTGAAGTGATGGGGGCTTTTTGTGATACAGGCACTTGTCCATGAATAAGATCCCTATTTCTCCCCCGCCCCCGGATCAGAGCAGACATTGCTGCCCTTCAGCAACCAGCTCTGAGAGGTGCTGTGGGAGCAGTTGTTTGGTTTGGCTTTCTTTCAGCAAGTTATAGGTGTACACTCTCTCACTTTCTCTCTCTTCTTTCTATTTCAACCACGAGAAATAAATAAATACTACAAACAAATGAAAGTGGGTCTTCTACTGGCTTGGAGAACCGACGTCCTATTTCTATTTTTAAATATTGGAGAGGAGCTTAGATGCTACAATGATGGGGACCATAGGTACGGACAAATAAATACACCTGCCCTATACGGTGGGTGTGCTGCCACCTTTACGAGCTGTTCCTGTAAAAGACCTTGCAACCCAATTGTAAACTGGGTCCTGTCGGGGGGAGTGGATGGTTTAGAAGGTTGTTTAATAGGATATAACGTTTCTGACTCCAGGCAGATAGTTCTAATCCAGTCCAGACTGGTGTTAACCCAAAACCGGTACCATTGTATGGTTACTTCATAACCTAAAGATCTGTGAAATAAGCTGGCAGTCATAGTTCAAGTCCCTAGTGGACAGGTGTCAGCCGCACAAAGCCACCACCTTAGTTGTCACTCGGTTAGCAGGCTCAGCCAAGTCATCAAGCTCTGAATGGCCATGGAGAACGAACGACCCTTTCGTTGTGGAGATGAATAGCATAAAGGAGTTTGCACTCCTCTTTGCTTTTGCTGTACCTGACTCTTGGGTCAAGTAAAAGACTTCAGATCTGCGATGCTTCACAAGCAATAAAAGGCACGTGTTTGTATGGTAGAGACTGTGTGTCTGATCAGCGAAGCCCCTGGAATCTTTTCAGTGGCTTCAGAGAGCTTTGGATCACCCCTAAAGCATGCGCACACCAAAAATCAGGAGGAGGAGGAAACTTGAGGCGATGAAAGATTAAGTCATGTGTACATCTTTATATAGCCTTCAAGTTATGGTTTTGCATTAGTGATCTTAATAATTCACAGGGATAAACAATAAGAACACCAACGTTTGAGTGGGACAGAGGTAAATTCAAGTAATAAATGATTGATGTACCAATCTTTTTAACTCAATAAGACACCAGAGTCATAAATGGTGAATGCAGTCATTTTACACATATATATTTCACTGGTTATTCAGGGAATCAAGTTTCTATTGTTTTCTTTGTCCAATTTGATTGTAAACTCCCTGTGGCAGGGGAACATGTCCTCTGGATTCTATGCAATGCTGGGCACACTGTTCACACTTTATAAATATCAGCAACTGCCTTTGTTAACTATCAGTGTGTATATTTTCTTATAAACACATAGGAATTCGGGATGGAAAAGTCTTTTAGGATTCTCTAGTTCCCCTTAACTCCACGTATGCTAGATTATTCCTGGCATTTGCTAGAGTTTTGTCCAACAGAATAGCTTATCCCCTGGGAAGTTAAGACCCATAGTGTAACATGGTATAAGCAAGAAAAATTCTCATAGAAACTCTGCTGCAAAATGCAATGGTGAAATAAAGGACAATGTAAGGTGCTGGTGGATGTGAGTAAGGGTTGAATAACTCGGCCCCTATGGCACTATGAGAAACAAAATTAAATGAGAAACCCTATGAAAACCCCATATTTTTCAGTGCTAACCTTTCACTTGTCCATGAGATCTCAACCTAGATTTCCTAGATCTTGGGTGTATTTTTCATCTTATTTTATGTTGCCTGCTGCAAGAAACATGCTTGATAAAAATGCTTTATGCTTTATGCAGGAGGACACAATGCATAATAAGGATTTAATGTACGTGGCATGCATTGATTTGTTAACTTGCTGCATATGCAGAATGCAGGCGGAAAGTCTGTGCCGCTGTATTTATACAGAAAAAAAAGGGGCAGCCTCTATTTATTACTTAGTCTAACTGTTGAGAGCTACCTAGGTTAGATCCATTAAACTGTAAATTATGAAAGGTACAATGAGAATGAGTTAAGGCATTATGCTATCGCTGCAAAAACTTTATTAGAAGTGAGTTATCAAGATGTCTTCTAACATACTTTATTAGATATGTATCAATGACAAATGTGTACTGCTGATAGACTTATAAATGAATACAGCCTGCACGTTCATTCTTATCTCTATGGAGATTAGCATATCTCATCAATACTTGTGTCCATGTAAATGTATGGGCTCATTAATAACTGCCAGGATAAGAATTAAATTATGCTGTCTATTTTTTTCTTATACAGAGAATATTCCTGGAATTAATTAGTCAATTTTCTATCAAGCTTCGGTCAAGTTCTTCCCATGTTGATGTGTATGCATAACAAAGTCTGTGATTGAAAGAACAGCTGGTAAAGTTGCTGATTGCTTCCCTCCTTGAAAACCAATTGGGGCTTGTCTGGTTTACATGTCCTCCTCTTGTTATGTTGTACTTTTTAGCATGCTTCCTGTCAAAGAGTCTATTCTCTCACTATCCTCTGGTTCCATGTAAATAAATTGCAGTTCAATTTAAAGATTAGGCAGGAAATGGGATTCCAATCACAATGCGTTCATGTTCCAAGCTTTTAAATAGTGTATGGTTTTTGAAGGGCAACATTCGGATTACACAGCAGCCCTCATTTTGGCTTGAAAGCCAAAGAAGTGTGTATCTACACTTGGCTTTCCTTGGGCTGACTCCTGATTCAGTACCAGGAACTGTCTGATGTGTGTTCTCCCTTCCATCACCTGAACTCAGATTTAGCACCAGGCCCCTGCAGGGCAGGAGACAGGAGGCCCCCTTTCTCCTCCCCATTTTCTCAATACGAAAGGAGGAAACGGTGAGGCTTTATGCTTTGGTTAAGCAGCTCCCAGCCCCGATGGTTATTGGAAGCAGAACAGGAGCATTCTAGGACCTGCAGTTGCAAGTTTTGGTCTCTCTCAAATTTTCTTAGCGGTGAGAGGAGTCTTTGAGGAATGCTCTGCACTTCAACCCCTCCCAGCAGCTCATTCTTTTTGCGGGTGGGTTTTGTAGAGCTTCTTTGGGGAGAGACCCTTGGGATTCCTGTGACCTCCCGCTCAAACCCACCCCAAATCAGCCTTGGTTTGAATCTAAATTGATTTGGTGTCAGAGCGGGATATGAATTCCCTTTGTTCACTCAGGACATCTTCAGACCTTTGAGGCTATAACTGGCATTTCAGGTTTGACTCTATTCACTGGGAAATGTGACATGGGGCAGGTCATGAGAAGTTTTCCAACACAGAGCCATCCCTGGGGTACAGTGAACTGGGACGACAGCCCTGGGCCCCGTGCTTTGGGGGGCCCCGCACTTCAACATCACGGTGTCAAATGTAATACTTCGTACACACCCATCAGCGTGTGTGTGTCTTGCGAATGTGTACTTACACTAAAAAAATCTCCACTGAAGGTAGTGAGACTATAGACACCTGGGAGGTGAAGTCTTTAACTTTTCACAGACTCGCACTCAATGGGGGATGGAACCGGGAGCCAGGGTGGGGGTGACCTTGGCGTTGAATGGGTGCGACCTTTCGTTTCCAGGTTAGTTTGAAGGCATCAGTTTAATTAATCCAAAGGAGTGGCCCTTCTGTTCTTTATAATACAATGACTAGCACTAGCAGAGACAGAGGCAAAGGGAGAAACTATCCTGACTGGTGAGGTTTTGTCTTAATTATTTGAACTTCATTATCATTATACATAAGATTGGAAGTATCATATAATATAACTACATTGTAATTATACAGTTGGGCAGTATCAATATTTAACCTGCAGGCTACAGCTCCCCTTGACGTTCATTGTAATCAGATTTCACCTGTAGAAAAATGTTAAAGGAGGTCCACACAGTGTGATTTGCCCCAGACCTTAGACCCTCCTAGGGACACCCTGTTCCAATATATCCAGTAGTTGCAGTGCTGGCCCATCAGCAAACCTGGAAGTGAATCTGAGGCTGTATGTGATCACAGTTAACAACAGTAATATTATGGCTGATTTCTGTAATACCATTTCTCAGTACATAATATCACTGGTCAGTTTGCCTGCTCACACGTGTGGTCTGGCTGTGATAATAGCACGGCATGCTGGTATCACAGGAGCAAGAATGATCTTGGGTGGTCAGGTCTCTCCCTCTGTTTTTTTACTGGAGAGAAATCATTAACAGCACCCAATACGGTGCCAGGGCAACTCAGTGCGGCTTTATAGATGGAAGCCACAACTACAATTACAAAGCAGATGGGGGAATGGGATTCCTTGAATGAGAATGCAGTTGTCCTGCAACTGCTTTGAGGAACACATCAACAAGGGAATAATACTTTGGTGGGGACACGTGTATTTCACAAGTGGATTTACCTTGGGGGAAGGAGTGGGAGCTGGGATGTATATAAATACTGTATCGGTAACAAAATAGCATCCTGTTTCATTGCTGCGGAGTCCTGGGCAGATGCATCCAAGTCATGGAAGAGAGCTACACAAAGAAGCTTGCTGGTTAGTTGTCAATACACAAAAACATAAAGAAGCCCAAGGTTCCCAAGGATATTTTGCAACCATCTCCTATGGGAGACATCAAACCAGGCTGTCATTAATCATCTCCATAGCTCAAAGAAATAGAGCAGCAATGACTGATTTTAGCAGCACCCCAGACAGGCAGAGTGCTAATTCAATGTTGTGAGGCTCTCTCTTCCAGAATCAGAGAGTTTAAGGCTAGAAGGGGCCACCAGATCATCTAGACTGACCGCCTGTATATTTAAGGCCATTGAACACTACCCAGCACCCGCACACCAAGCCAGCAACCAAAGTATTACAACCCTAAGCAGACTAAACTATTGAGTGAGCAGGCAGAGAATGGGTGGCACCGAGGTGGACAAATGCCTGAGATCTCTGCAATGGCAAGGAACTGATTTAGTAAGATACACCCAGATGATCCTAGCAATTCCCACACTGCAGAAGAAGGCAAAAAGACCCAAGGTCATGGCCAATCTGATCTGGGGGGGAAATGCCTTCTAATTTTCTGATTTATTTATAAACTATACAAACCCAATATAATTGTCAGGCAAAAGAAAGTGGAAGTATAAAGCCCACATAAAAAAATTCATCATTTGGAAACATGTTTAAGGAACCGCTCAACAGGACAAAAGCGAACAGACCTCCTCCACGTCGTACTCATTAACCAAAGTGTTGAGCAATGGGATGAAGATAAGCAGAAGAAAGTTTAGTCTGATTAATAAGAAAACCTCCATAGAGGGAAAGGTGCCTGGAGCCTCCTGAGACAAGCGATGGATGTAATGTTTCTTTAAACATTCAAAACTAGATAAAGCACTGGAAAAAATGTACTCTGTGGAACAGCCCTGCAGTAGGTAAAGGTTCTGAAAGGTTCTGAAAGGTTCTTTCTGTATTTAGTGGCCATAGCATCATTACAATGGCTAGAGACATTGGAGCCAAGTTGTGCCAGGTGCTGTATGTACACCTAAGAGACAGGCCTTGCGCCAAAAAGTTTACAGTGTAAAAACATAAGACAGACAAAGGCTGGGATGAGAAGCATAGGCACAGAAAGGTAAAGTGACTCACATAAAGTCACTGAGCAGGTCAATGGCAGAGCTGAGAAAAAGTGTGCTTTGGTTTGTGTATCTATTGTCTTTCTATAATGAACATAAAACCATTCTTCCATCCACATCTGCAATATTTGGATCTGGTGCCAAACAGCCACAGACTTCTGGGAATTTACAAACCCAGTGTTTTAACTCAAGCTCATTTCTAAACAGCACTGAGGCTTACAAAATTAAGCTTGGAAAAAACCTGCAGTGATCTCAGAAGAGATGGTATGGCCATGCGCGCACACACACACACAAAGATCTGTTTTGGATATTAATATTTGTATTTTTCCCCCCTTTGTAACTACATCAGAAACTTTCCCTGGTATCTCATTAGCACTTTTGTCACTCTATCACAGCAGCGTGTGCTCTTTTGCTAGCCCATGTATACCGAAGGATCAGATAAGCTGCTTAGAATCATATTGCAAAAATGAATTCTAAATGAGAAAACAGTGTGGAATTGCCCTTTAGCAAAAAGCTAACATTTAGGTGGTTTTTCTAGCGTTTCTCTTTCAGGCGCTGCTAATTTCAGGTTCAGAAACAACACATTGGAGCCACGGTGCAAAAGAATGAGGTGCAAATAGCGGAACAATGACATAAAATAAGCCAGGAGTGCATTTGACTGTGCAGCTGAAGGATATGATTTCAAGGAAGAAACACTGGATTTCAGACTAAAAAAGTGACTACACTAAGAACGGCAGCTCAGAGAGGAAGCACATCAATGACAGTACTGCTCCGGAGAAAGAGAAACAAATTCTTGTACAGAGCGTGTCATCAGGCATCACCCAATGAGATAATGGAAATACTTTCAGCTTTGTCATAATTACATTGCTACTAGAGCAGCCATCATTGTATATTTCATAGGGCGTCACAATGATTTGAGGCCTGTCCTTTTGGGACACTGGTACAATAGCTTTTCATAACCCCGTGGCTTCCCTCCGCTCCCTTCCTTCAGCAATGAAAGTTCTGTCATTCGATTCAATTCCCACTATAAATCCAACTTCTTGAGAAGGTTGTATCTTCATCCTATTCATCTAACGCTGGAGCACCTTAATTTCCCTTGAGTTTGACGAAAATAGTAGCAGGCAGGCAATAAAAGTTTGGATTCATTAAATTCATTTACATTTTCTGTAGATTTTGTCGAGCCTGAACAGTTGTGTAATAAAGCAGCAAGACTGTCCTTGACCAAACTTCCCCTTGGATACCAGTGGAGAGTCAATGGCAGCCAACAGATGTCCCATTTCATTATAAAGATGTTCTATCTACCTAACAGATTAACCTACCTACTTAGTGATATCTGTACTGTGGTTATTTCCATGGATTTGACCGAATTACCTTAGAAGTTAAACATCAAATGCACACGTTTGTTTGGTTTGCTTTAAACAATGCCCTGAAATTAGAAATGCAGTGTCATTGCATTACGTCGGTCCCAGGGTACTGGCGAGACAAAGTGGGTGAGGAAATAGCTTTTATTGGACCAACTTCTGTTGGTGGAAGAGACACGCTTGCAAGCTACACAGAGCTCTGTCTCAGGTCTGGTCTGCTGCGATGGAAGGGATCCTGTTGTGGGACTAATCTATCATCCTACACCAAAGTAGAACTGATATCATTATCCCACAAACTATCCCTGATGGACAGATGTCTAGTCACGCACTTGAGTGTCTTCAGTGATGGAAATTCCACAACTTCCCCAGCGAGATTCATTCACTGTCCTGATTGTTCTTACAGTCCAAAAATATTTCCTGATAAAACTGATATTTTCCCTGCATTATCTTAAATCCACTAGTCCTTGTTCTACGCTTGTTGACTAAAGAAGATAATTCAACCCTGTCCTCTTTGTAATATTCATTTATGTATCTTTATTGTTATGCCTCCTCTTCTCCAAACTGAAGATCTCCAGTCCTCTTAATCTTTCTTGCAGATTCCATTTTTCAAACATTTGATCATTTTTGCTTCTCTTCTCTAGACTCTCTCCCATTTCTCTAGATCTTCTGTGCAGGTCCTAAGTGCAGATAAATTAGTACTGCTTCTTCATAGCAGGATTATGGTGGCATGAAATATACATTGATTTACCACTATGTTGTTCCAGTTTTACACCAGCATAATGTCACTAACATCAGTGGAACCAGAGTAGAATAAATCTGGAGTAGCACAGAAGTGAATTACCCCATGTATTCTAAAGTTTCCAGAATCCCACTATTCAAACTGCAGTTTCTATGATGCACCATAGGGGTCTAAATTGCTCCAGTCTTTGTGTTGTCTTGAGCTGTATTAGAAGAGAACATTTAGGACAAAACTTGTTGGAGAATTGAGGCATTGATCAAAGCGCCTGTACAATTCAAAGTGTTTGGATCATATAATGTATGTCCCTATCAGTGAAGTTACAGCCAGAAGACACAAAACAGCCATTAACAAGCATTTTGGAACATTTTTTTTCCCTTGTGTTGAAATCTTTTCCCAGTCTTTCTGTGCCATTTTGATTTCTCCTCTTTGTGCTTTTGTCTTTTGATTGCTAAATGCGACACATCCACCCCAAGGGACTGTTTAAATTACTTTTGAGGAGGAAAGTAACTGTAAGGGGAAATTATTAGAACTATACATCAAGAATTGTAGGCTCTTAGAACAACCCCTTGAGTATGCATGCAAAACTTTTCAGCACACTTTTAATACTGTTTCAGTATCAAAGGGGAAACAAAGTCATTTCTTAAAACTTGTGTGCTTGTGTACTGATCTCACATCTTCATATTCCCTCCCCCGCTTCCCCAGCCCTTTTCCCCAAAGGAACCATCTGTCTGCTGGATTTGCTTGTCTGAAAAGGACAAGCCTGATCAATTTCAAGGTGCCCAAATGAGCTCTCCTGGATTATTTTAAGTGTCCAATATTCTTGCTCAGATTTTGCATCACTGCCTTGTAGAAGAAGCTTTCTGAACCTAGCTGGAGAAGTGTGCAATTCTACTGGTTGCTTCTGGAGCCACCAGGAAAGCTGAACTATAACACATGCTTTCAGAATAATAGAAGATTAGGGTTAGAAGGGACCACAGGAAGGAGGTCATCTAGTCCAACTCCCTGCTCAAAGCAGGACCAGTCCCAGCTAAATCATCCCAGCCGGGGCTTTGTCAAGCTGCACCTTAAAAACCTCTATGGATGGAGATTCCAGCACCTTCCTAGTAACCCATTCCAGTGCTTCACCACCCTTCTAGTGAAAAGTTTTTCCTAATAGCCAACCTAGACCTGCCCCCCTGTAAATTGCTAAACACATTGCTCCTTGTTCTGTCATCTACTGCCACTGAGAACAGCCAAGCTCCATCCGCCCTGGAAACCTCCTTTCAGGTAGTTAAAGGCTGCTATCAAATCCCTCCTCACTCTTCTCTTCTGCAGCCTAGTTCCCTCAGCCTTAGCCACATATGTCATGTGCCCCAGCCCCCTAATCATTATTGTTGCCCTCCGCTGGACTCTTTCCAATTTGTCCACATCCTTCTGTTCGCCCCCTTCTGAGTGGCCCAAAACTGGACACAATACTCCAAATGTGGCCTCACCAGTGCTGAATAGAGGGGAATAATCACTTTCCTCAATCTGCTGGCAATGCTCCTACTAATGCAGCCCAATATGCCATTAGTCTTGGCAATAATGGCACATTTATTGTGTCCATCCCACGCAGGGTGATATCAGCTGTGCAAAAATCATAATCCTAAAGATCAAGCATTTGGATCCCCAGGAAGCTGCATAGTGAACAGCTTTCTATGCTGCATGAGGAAGGGCTGCTAATTTGAACCTTGCTTTCAGCTACTGTGATCATGGCTACTATAGTTCATAAACAAAAGATTAGCATAACAGGGTGAATGAAACATATAAGATGAATAGCACTTGCCAAGACACATAGATTTTCTGGTCCCTATTGGACAACGAATTCAGCAATCACACAAAGACTGATCCGCAAAGCAATAAATCAGTGGAAGTTACATTCTGCTAAGGAAAGTGAGGGATTTGCCTTCTAGCTATAAGGAAATAATAGAAGTTGTCTGTATGATTTGTTCTGTGTTTTGTAATAGACATTTTATGGCAAAAATAATATATTAACAGTATTGTGAAACTGGTCAGAATTCATGGCTATCGCAATATGTAGCAGCAGGTCATAAAGCATTGCTTAGTGTGGTATTTTGGGCTATAACAGGGAGTAGAGGGGTGAAATGAAGGACCCTTATCCTCGGCTGGTGTGAATCAGCACAGCATCAAAGGCAATGGAGCTACCCAGATTTATATCAGATGGGGATCTGGCCAAGGAAATGGAAAATATAGGTTGTTTTTTGGGGGGAAAATAGACAATGAGATCTATTTGACTGTAGATTAATCTCTTAAAAGAATTGGTGGAAACCTCAACTGAGATATTGTAAAGTTACCTGGACAAAGCATTGGGACATATACTGGGCCAGATCCTCAGCTGATATAAATTGGCATGGTTCCATTAAGTGGTGTAAATCAGGATCATTCCGTTCAAGTCAGTGGCGCTACAGCCGAGGGTCTGACCCAGTGTCTGTAAGAGACAAGCCTGCATTAGCAGAGCAATGTCCTAGATAATCATTATACAGCCACTTCTGCCAGCCAGATTTTTTTCATTCCATTCCATTCCAGATCTATGATGCTTTGATAGTTCAATACTAGCCCTAGAGGATTATGCTAGCACAGTGGTAGCTACAGCAGAGAAAGTATTTTGTTATATGCTAGAGCTTTGAAAAAAGTAGATCAACTTCTGTGTCGCCAATTTCATGTTTCGTTACAAACTGGAAAACCAAGTTCTTTCAATTTTCACTGAGGCTTCCAACCTTCAACATCCCTAATTCAGCAAGGTTCTTATGCAAATGCATAACTTTGAGCATGTAGGTAGTCGCACAGAAGCCAATAGAACTACTCATGGATCTAAAGTAGAACTGGTCAGAAAAAACTTCAACTGAACCATTTTCCATAAGAAAATGTAGTTTGATCAAAGTTGAACTGCTTCATCAATCATGTTGCTGTCATGGAAAATCAGACTCGATCATCAAAATCTCATGGAAAACAAACTCGAATATCAAAATCAAACTGCTTCATACAATCATGTTGCTGTTCTGTTTTGGAAAAATAAACAGTTCGAACGATGTTGTAATGTCTCATTTCGCATTTTCAGAACAAAATGTTTCAATTTCTTTTTGTTTTGAAGTGACTTTTCATTCTGGAAGTCTTTCTTCTTTTGGATTGCATTCTATATGATAACACTGTAAAATTTAAAAAGTCAAAATCCAAGAGCCATGTTTCCAAGGATCTATAACCATTTCCTCTCTCCCCATGCTTCCGAACTTTCTTTTTTGGAGAATTTTGAAACTTTTGGATTACTTTCTGAAACAGAATGAAAACCAACAGCAAAATCCTGAAATCCTTTGCAAAACATTTTTTTTTGTCTTCCACACAGCTCTGTTAACTGTGCACCTTTCTGAATCAGGGCTGTGACTGATTTCTGACTTTTCATGGAGATTATGTGAAATTCCATGGTTCTGACATGAAACAGCATAGTTTCAGGTAGTATTGTGCTTGAATACAGACTTCACCAAACTGCAAGATTGCTCATACTCCAAACCAAGATCCTAATCAAACAAGTAGCCCTTGTTTCTATTATGAGCTGATCCACAATCCCAGATCCAAGCCACTTCCAACACTGGTGTGTTTGAAATACAAATCCAGTTTTTGCATTCACCTCTTTACATTTGACTAATTTTTGCTTACAGTTTGTTTGAAACCAGAATTCAAAGTGGAACTCAAGGGAGGCAGTGCTGGTCAAAATATACCTATGAATGCCTTTGAAGCTTGAATATATAATATACCTATATTTTCAGGTGCTTACAACTTTGGAAACGAAGCAGAGAAAATTACCCCATTTTGGGCCATATTTCTCACGTTAATTCATCGCCCAAGGTGGATTTTGGGGAAGTGTTTAGTTGAATCTCTGGGTTTGAGATACCTGAGCATGACAAATCCAGAGCAAGAGTTTCAAAAGTGACTAGTGATTTTGGGTGGCCAACTTGATACACTTTGAAGGTGCCTGATTTTCAGAAAGTGTTTGAGCACCCACCCTATGGAAACCTATACATCAAGGGAAGTTACATTCCTCTAAGGAAAGTGAGAGATTTGCCATCCAACCACAAGGAAATAACAGAAGCTACTAGATAATAATTTGGCCTTCCAACCAACAGGAAATAGAATATTCCTTATTCATAGATTTTAAGGACAGATAAGACTATTATGATCATCTCGTCTAATCTCTGCATAATGCAGGCTATATCCAGTAAAACATTAGGGTGTTTTACATTGGTCACCCAATAAACAAAACACTCCAAATTATTAGTCTCTTTGGGAAAACTGGCCCTTTTTTTCCCATTCAGATGATTTTACTGGCAACTGGTTTAACAAAAATCCAAAACCACCATTAAAAAGAGAGCTGTTCCATTGAAACAGAAAAGCCCTTCAGTCTTGCTCTGAATAAATCCCTGAGTCAGAACTTGTGTCTTCTGAAGCATGTATCTATTTCCTTTATTTTAAGTATTACAATAAATCAATTTACACTAATTTTGGTTACACGCTTGTGAAATTACTCATGAATAGGGGGCCTTGTCAGAGGCAAAGAAATATATGTATTTAACACATGAGATTGATGAAACTTTGCATTTTCATTAGCGCATTTCGTCACCAGATCTGAAAGTGTTTTGCAAACACTAATTAGGCCTCACAGGATCTATTGGAGGTAGGTGTTGTATTTTACACTTATTTAACTTCAGGCCACCCCCTCCAGGAAATCCCTAGCCCCATGGAGTGCTATATCCTCCTGATGCTTAATCAAGCTACACACACACACCTGTTGTGTCTTTGGCCTCTGCACAGCATTAAGATTATGAGGAAACCACATAGACACAGCTGGGTCCAAAATACCCACGTTTACCAACTCTAAATAGAAAAGGTCTACCTACAAAGACACTGTGCTGCTCTGTTAGGTTCTGGTCCACTGCACTAGAAAAGAGAGAGGCCAACTAGATGGCCTCCAAACTATTTAAAGGGATTTTACTGAATTCCTATACACCACAAGACCCTGCTTACCCAGACAGAAACTATATATTAGAGAGGTACTCTAGGATCAGACAGAGGGAGAGTCCTGGAAAGGCGTGGAGGGAGTAAAGGTCCTACAGAGACAGTCTGCATTGCACCCTTGAAATGAAACCTCAGTCGGGTTGCTCTAACTCCAGCCTGATTCCCTGGCCCCTTTATAGGAAACAATATCCCCATCTGATTAAAAAAAAATATCAGCAGGAGCTCCAGAAAGCTTCCAAAGCAGAGCCAGCAGAGCGAAAAGGAAGGAGTCCAACATACCTAGGGCAAAAAGGCAAAGGTAATAAAAGAGAGCATTGCTAGGCAGAGCCGTAACTGAAATCTCACCATTTCCCAAATGGCACCATTTACAGTACAGGAATAATTTCTTGTTCCAAATATAGGGACACAGCGTGACACTTCAGATGCCAGGGGGTAAGAACCATTGGCAACTGTCTCTATGTAGGGAGTAGTCAACAACACAGTAACTTCTAATGGCCCATCCAGGCCGGTAGCTTTATGACAGTGGGCAGTATAAGGAACCTCCAGGGATGATGCAAGAAACACTGTAATTGATTATGGAATAACCTGTCCATATGGGGAATTTTTTCCCTGTCCTAGGCAGCAAAAGCTTGGATAGTGCCTCTAATCTGAGGGTTTATATCACTTATACATTTGTTCCCTGTCCACAGTATCTCTGGATGTTCTGCTTGTTAGTATCAATATCTGAACCTTTTATGACTCCTACTAAGCTCTTAGCCTTACTAATATCTAGCAGCAGTGAGTTCCACAGCTGAATTATGGATTTGCTCCTCCTTTTCAAGATCCTTTGGCGCACTCCAGCTAGAAACTTAACCCCATTTAAGATTTTTCTTTAGCAGCTGGCCTGGCTGAAGAGCCTGAAATTAAAGACATCCAGCTGGAGTGGGCTCAGTGAAGGCTCTGGAAGCGTTGCTGGCTCAGCAGAACAGTAGCAAATATTCTTTTCCCCGCTCTCCTTCTGCTTTTATTTTTCCTCCTGTGAGTGGGAGGCTGAAGGGGAAAGGCAATGCTTATAGGGGGACGGGACCTACATTTTCAAAAATAAAATTATATCCCAGGTTTTCCTTGCAAAGTCAAAACTCAAGGAGCTCAGTCTATATAGTTTCACAAAGAGACGTTTTAAGAGAATTCCTTAGCCTATCAGTTTCTACATGGGGAACAAATATTTAATAATGGTCTCTTCAATCTAGCAGAAAAAGGTATAATGTGATCCAGTGTCTAGAAGTTGAAGCTAGATAAATTCAGACTGGAAATAAGCTGCACATTTTTGACAGTGAGGGTAATTAGCCATTAGAACAATTTAATCAACAGTTGTGGTTGATTCTCCATCACTGACAATTTTTAAGTCAGGATTGGATGTTTTCTAGCAGATATGTCCTAGGAATTATTTTGGGGAAATAGTCTGACCTGTGTTATACAGGAAGTCAGACTAGATGATCACAAGGGTCTTTTCTGGCCTTAGAATCTGTGCCTGATATGAAAACACATAGATAGAACTCCTGAGCTCTGTTTCTTGCTCACCCTTTTAACTCTTCTCTGCCTCAGCTTACCCGTCTATACAATCTGTACCCTCTTGCCTCTGTGAGTTAGCTCATTTCTCTTTATAAATTGCTTTGAGGTCCTTGGAACCAATCTAATCTACTGTGATTGTTAAATCACGCACTGATAACAAATATTGCTCTTTGCAATATTGCTATCTACAAATCATGCAAAATTAGCAGCTGGTTGCCTGGAGGCTGAACAGAAAATTTACCTAATTCCTTTTTTAAAAAGAGAGTCACATTCACTTATAGACCTTGTATTTGCAGTCCACGAGTCTGACCAAGGTCTGGCTGTCTTGCCACAACCTAGATCGTACAAATTGGTATCCCTTCCTTTCCAGCAAGAATAATTACACCAGGTCTAATCAGTGCCAACAAAGTATTTGCAGTAATAATGTATTTTTCAGGTGAAGCACATTCCTTGGAAGACAGAACGGATCAAACTCCTTATGAATTTGCAGCTCACACTTTGTGACTGGTAACCTTTTCAGTAGGTGACAGGGTGAGAGAATATTGAGAAGGGAAAAGCGAAAAGCAACATCCTTATAGGAAGCCCAAGGAAAAACAATGTCAAATTCTGAATGGTGAAACTGTATAAACAATATTCCCATTACAGAAATCAGAGCTGAATTTCAAAGGGAAAAGGCTGAGAGAAATGGCTTTACAGTACATTCACCAGTATTTCCTCTGGGGTAATTGCTTCTAATATTATACCTATTGCACTTTCATCATTATTTCCTGTTCTGCAGCCCATGATCAATACTTCCTGGAACCTCAGAGATTCTGCTGCCAGTGCTGAAGTACTCTTTTTACATCTTCATGCTGTCATGCGAGCGACTGTAATTTCTGTCCTGATTTGACAGCTGTTGTACATCTAAATCTTTCTCGACAGCCATCCAGTACCACTGATAGGAGCAGGAGAAGAAAGAAAACCCCACCAGACTGTCAACCTCTCTGGTGATGAAGATGATGATGGTGATGGTTTCCAGCATTGGCATAGCATAGCTCTATTACCCTCTTTTTTTCTTTAAAAAAACATTCTCATTCATAACCACGCCAGCCAGTGCTAGTGGCCTTTCGGTATTCACAATTCTGTATGGTGAAGCGTGGCAGAGGTAAGCAATTAACCCATGAATAAGAGCATGGCCTCCGAAGGCCTTGTGTGAGACACAGTGGTCTCATCTCTTTGCCAAGTATCATTGATAAACTGCTGGCTAGCCTGAGTTGCTAATAAAATCCTTTTAATCCCAAATCTTTGTGTGTGACTCTGATGGATGTGGAGCTGCCTGTAATAATTTATGTATATTCGGTGATGATCTGATTATTGTGATGTTCACTGTATGCCTGGATTGAGTTAATTCAATGGCAGGATTGTCAGGCAATTTACACAGGGAGAGAGATTCTGACAGACACAAACACTTGAGAGACAATGCAAGAACCATTCTCTTTGAAACACAGCTTTCCCCAGGAGTGAGTCTGTCCCAGTGGGGAGGGGACTCAAAGGGAACCATAGCCGGTTTTGGAGGAAGACACACTCCATCAAGGAGAGAGAGGTTTTTGAGATGGAGATTCTAAAGCCTGCCGAGTACAGGTCTGGGGGAGTTTACACCTGGCAGGGTCCCCAACAGGAGGATAGTTAGAGGACTCCAGATAAGACAGACGCGTGTATAGGCCCTTTGCTGTTTTTAAAACACTTTCCTCTTATGCATTGTTCCTATGGCTAACTAAACAACACTTTGTTTTAAGAAGGCTGTTTTGGGTTACTGTAATCTGCAAGACACAGGCTCCTGAAGGGAAGAAGCACAGGTACCTGCTGGGGAAGCTCAGTTCATCCACAGGGTGCTGCAGCCCAGGGGCCAGTCTAAAAGTAGGAGAGCAATGTGGTTCCACCCTAGAAGTAAGGGTACAGGGCCTCATCCCTGTGGGGGTGCAATCAAAACTGAAAGGGGACAGAGGAGCAACTAGTAGAGGTACAGCTAATGCAGTAACCACGGCAGTGATGTTGAACAAGTCACCTCACTGCTGTGCCTCAGTTTTCCCATCTGTAAAATGGGGAGAAGGATGCTGCCCTCCTTTATAAAGTACATTGCAATCTACTGTGTACAGGCTAGGTATTTTTATTATGTGAGAGTTTTGAATGTCTTATTCTTTCCACTTAGACTACAATAACTGGAGATACCCATCTGAACACTCAATGGCCCATGTTTTCAGAGGAACTCAACCACCAGGTATGCACTAAAATTAGGGCTGAGTTTTCAGAAGAGCGCAGTCTGTTGGCTGCTGATCTCTTGAAAATCTGGCCATCGGTGTCAGAACAGGGGCTGGTGAGGGCTGAGAACTTGCAAAACACCTGGCCTTTTTGGGGTGCCTAAATGGGAACTGAACTTTGAAAATTGGCCCCCAGCTGTGGATATGGAGTATTTGAAAATGTAGCCTTAGCACTGATAGCAGTTAACAAACAGTGATAATTTGGGTGTGATCATGAGGTGATGACGTAGGGAAAAGACCTTACTTATTGTTCAAAGAGGAATTAATAATATATCACCCCATCTGCCTTAAGATGACACAAAGAAAAGCAGACTGCCAGAGATTCAGGATTTCTGATTTGCCTCAAATATTCAGGTTCATGGGCATCAATGCCATTGGTATAGACAGGTGTCTGGATTACCCAATGAGTCTCATGGCAGAACAATGCACGGCTTTGCAACCCAGAGCTGGGAGCTTCCCAATTATACTGCATTTTTTATATTATTGAATGCAAATCCTTTCTTCATCCAGCATTTAAGGTCTGATATAGGCTATCTCTCTGAAATGTAAGTGACAGTAAAATGGGTAACAGACATGCAAAACAGAAGTAACTAGAGCACTGGGAATGCAATGATACTAAAAGGATATTCCACTGAGGGTACTCATCAAATTGCTCTTGGATCTCATATAGCTTTTATCTCTCTCTCTGATTCCTCTTTGCGTCCCCTTTTACAGGGGGCAGGACAAATCCATCGCTCTCTCCAAGGCTTGGGCTCCTGGAAACTATCCCTAACACAAGCACAATTATTTTGCCAGTGCAGGTCTTTATTTGGGTCTCCCACCACCCTGTATAGCTGGCTTGCAGACTTTACTCATGACTCCACTGAACATCAGTTCTTCCGTCAGCCAGGCCTTAAATGGCATAGCTCAGTGTCCAAATCCAACCAGGCACCTGGGATTCTGGGAGCTTCTCCTCGCCCCTCCACACAGCTGTAACTTAACATGGCCAGAAAGGGGGGGAAAGGTTTTTACATCATTGGTTTACTTAGGGACTGATCCAACCCCTGTTGAATTTGAGTTTTTCCATTGGCTGCAGTGCGCTTTGGGTTAGACCCTATCCTACAATGGCAGGTTCATTACGTGTGATGCCATCATCACTGCCAGAGGCATCCAGCAGAAATATGTTGTCTATAGATAAGGAAACTCAGAAGAGCAGGGTAAGGGCACCTTTGTGCTTTCTCCCATGCCTAGGGGGAGTGTCCCACAACTATCTGCAATGCTAACTCATTATCCTCCTTTACCATGAGGACGACAAACAACTCAACAATGACTAGGCTACTGGTGTGCTGAGACCACTGCCTGCCATGTCTCATTGCTTCCTTGTACTCCTCTCTCTGCATCCCTCTGTTCGTGTCTTGTCCAATACTTCGATTGTAAGCTCTTTGGGGCTGTCTTTTTGTTCTGTGATTGTACAGCACCTAGCAGAATGAAATCTTAGTCCATGACAGGGGCTCCCAGGGGCTCGGGTAATACAAATAATTAATAAAAATAACACCACCTGTCAAGGATGGTCTAGCTAATACTTAGTCCTGCCTTGGGTGCAGGAGGACTGGATTGGAAGACCCCTCGAGGTCCCTTCCAGGGCTATGATTCGGTGATAAAGTTGTCAAACATGGGAGTCCTTGGCCCATTAGAGGAAATTCTCCTCTGCAACCTACCGTTAAATGTACCTCGTTTAACGCACATGACTGAGAGATCAGAGGGACAAAGCCTCACCATGAATCGGGACGGTCATCAGGACAGGGTCACAATTAGCCTCTTTGTTGCCAGCCCCATCAAAGCCTAGGGGTTGCAGATTTGAATGCTCTGCTCACGCTTGTGAGGAGTGGTTCTTATTTCAGGATTGCCAGGGCAGTGTGGGGGAAGTTTGCCCTGTCACCTGTCTATGCTGTGCCCGTTCTGTGGATACATAGAGGGCTTCAGAGTATAATGCCCTTTCATCACTGTTAAAAATCCCCTCATTTCTTCGGTACTGTGCTTGCTCAACATTCAGCCTTCCTGTGACTATCGCTGCAGTACCCTCCTTAAATTGCTATACTCAAACTAAGATACCAGAATGTCCCAAATGCTGTAGTGATTTATTTTATTGTGTGGACGGGGGATATTTGTTCAAGAGGATACTCATTTTGGGACACGGCCACTCTTTAAATAGGGCTGTCCTCCTTATCCTCAAGCACTTGCGCTTTTTTTTTTCTCATCTCGCTTTTAGAATAAAACCTTGCAGTTGCTAGCTCTGGCCCAGTGGTTAGAGTGTTTGTCCTTGGCCTTGGAAGACGTGGATACAACTGCCGGCTCTGCCACAGATTTCCTGTGTGATGTTGGGCAAGTCGCTTAGCCTTTCCGAGCCTCGGTGTCCCATCTGTAAAATGGGGATAGAAGTACTTCCTCCCAGAGGTGTTGTGAGGGTAAATGCAATGAAGATTGTGAGTAGCTCCAATGCTATGGTAATGGGTGACATAAGAACCATAGATCACCCTCTTTGGAAAAAAGCCCATCATAGTTTGTTAGCATTTTCCTTAGTAACTGCACACTTTTTTTGCTCTGCTGGCCTTAAACATTAGGTACATTCATCTTTTCATGTGAGCAGAACAATGAACTTTTGCTGAACCAGTGCCAATAACTATTATTAGCGGCCATTTTGCTGCTCTTTTAATTCTCTTAACATTGTCACTTTAAAAAAACAAAATAAAACACAGGAGGCACCAGCTAGATCCAAGGTTCCCTTTAGCCCCAAACAATGACCTATGCTCTGAGCCATCTCTGTCCATAATTATTCAGATATTCACTGGTCATTCAGCCAACTCCATTCCCCTGCGTATTGGCGGAGGTCTGCACAGCTCCATTATGTTTTGATTAGCGGCTGCAGCGGTCATTACATGGAATTCTTTCCAAATAAATACTCCTGAGCTCACGGCTGCGTATTGACACATTTGATCTGCAAGTGGTATATAATAATGGTCCTTTATGTCACAGGCCCATTAACTCTTGGCACAAGAGGTAGGATTTCCTGACATTACTCATGAATACCATTTGCGGCCACGAAGGATCAGGGCCTCCAAACCTTGTGGTTTGCTATGGGCTATATAAGAGCGGAGCCACTCCATCAACGGCCAGGTCATAGATATTGTGTGGTCGAGGCCACACTTCCCTTAATTTGAAAACTGCTGGGTGAGAGCTATTCTCCTACCCTTATCTGCCCTTGCAACACCCTCAAAAAGCACTAGCGTGTTTTGAAGCTGGACCTCATGATACACCTTGTCCCACATTTTCTAAATCTCTGTCTTTCCTCTGGGCTGCTGCCTCATCTTGCCAGTACCTCCTCCACACCAGCTCAAAATTCTGCCCTTTCCTTGTCTGTTCTGGAGCTAGATTGCCTTTCCCAGTTGCTCTTGTGGGGAGGGGGCGGCTTTCACTGGGCTAAGAGTAAATTCTCAACCAAGTCCAAAGACAGTGCTTGGATATTTTGCCTGACTTAACCCTCCAAAAAACTGTGGATTCTCCTAAGCAGTGAACTCCGCGTCGGACAACAGACATCCGTAGTTCTTAGTCCATCTCTCGACTATAGATTTCTGCTGACAAAGCTGTGTTGGGGAGTTGTTTGAAGGGGTTTGATCCCTGACTGACATAGCTTTGCCATCTAAAACCACTGGTGTAGTGCTGATAGAACTGCATCATCTACCGGTATGGCTTGTTTCTGGGGGTGCATGGTGGGTGGGTGGGGCACAGAATATACTTCTGCCTCCACACGAGGAGCGGTTTGCCAGTATAGTTGTGGTGGGGCACTGCCCCCCACTGGCCAGGAAAGGGTTAAGAGGGCCATTGGGGAAGCTGCGTGAAAGGTAGCCAATAGGAAGGGGCAGCGTGGTGGTCAATCAGGTCCCAGGAAGCTGATATAAAAGGGAGATGCAGCGTGAATGTTGATTTTACTTTTGTGGTAGGGGGGAGAAATCAGTCACCTTCACAAGGAAATGATTTGAAATCCCCAGGCAGGAATTTATTTTAATGCCATTCCCTACTGGGGCTAAGCAAAACTCCAAGATCAAAGCCAGCTAGCCACCCATGTCTTATAATAACTAATTATAACCCATTTAAATTCTTCCCTGGGCATTGATTAGATATGTGGGGACAAGTCTCCTGCCTCATAAGCCATTTTAAGGTTCACATAGAAGTTGTCAAAAACGCTAGAAGATGGACTGGAAAATAGACTGGTATTCTGCATCTTTAACAAAGTTCTGACTTTACAGATTAGAAATAATTGTATTTAAGAAAGGGGGGGGAGGAAAGCTAGATTCTCAGTAGAATGCAGCACCCAATAGCTCCCACGTAGGCTTGTAAATACACGGCCAGATGTTCCATTTGAGAACGCTGGGAACTGTTGGCTATGAAGCGCTTCTGAAAATCTGGCCCAGTGTACCGGTATTTGAAACCGGTGTTTCTTCAGTCCACCTGCCAACACTGGATTTCAGCTTTCTCTCCTGCAAGAGCTGATGGCTGAGACTTCCAGCGGTGTAGAAAATTCAGGCCAGCCAGATGCCTTTCTGCTCTGTACACCGACAGCTGCAAAAGGAAAAAAAAATATCTGGAGCCTTTCATCCTGGAAGGCAAAAGGAGCTTTTCACTCAGCGTCAGGGGGCTGGGCGTCTCCCCAGCTCCAGAAGCATATATTGCCACGCCCAAGGAGGTTTGTTGTCTTAAATAGAAGCAAATAAACAGAAACAGTCTCTTTACTGGCTCCTTCCTTTTTAGGTTTCAACTCCACCACTCGCTCTCAGGAGCCTCTGGCAGCTTCCCAGGCCCAGCCAATTCTGCTCCCTCTCTGTGAGCACCTAGCCTCCTTGCACCCAAAGACACACCCCCAGAATTGGTGCAGCACCACTTCACTCCACTATGACTTTCCCTCCTCAGGCACAGCCTGTCTCAGTCAATGGCCCCTTCCAGCTGCCCACTAGCAGCCCTTTGTGGGCCCAGGTGAAGCCCAGCCTCCTTTAACTGGCTGGATTGAACTCGGCTACTCTGGGCCAGGGGTCCTGGGCCTAATCTAGCTACAGGGACCAGCTACCCCATTGCAGTCAGTTTTTAAAAGGAGATTAAACATTGCAAGGACGGCAGTGGAATTAAATTGCCTGACATGAATTGCAGGTTTAGGACTGGATGCAAACTCTAACAAAATGCTAGGGGGGGTGGGACTAAAAACCAAGGCTGGTGAGGGGAGTTAGCAATACAACTCTCATTGAAATAAACGGGCGCTACATGGCACTGGCTAAATAGCCTAGTCAGCTTCGGAAATCTCCTCCCAAGCTCTTGGCCCATCACAAAGGCAAGGACCAGCCATGGAGTTGGCAGTTAGACACTGTGGCGTACCGATCTGGAATTGCAAGCCAGCACTTTAAGTGAGAGGGATTTCTGGGTCCTGCTTGTGGGCTAGGGGGCTCTGAGTCCTCTGAATCATTCAGAATTAGCCCCCACAGCCAGTCTGGAAAGAGTCAGTTTAAAGCAAGTCAGGGTGAGTTGTACCTCTCTGCCATAGGAAGCAGCTTGGGTTTTTCTTCTTCTCTCTGTTTTTGTGTTCTGGTGTCATCATTCTGAATTCTAAGAATAAAGTGATGCAACTTTCCAGCAAGAGTAACGAGATATTCAGTTTTCACCTACCTGCTCTGTGTGTACGCCATGAACATAACCGAATCAGATCCAACTTTTTCCAGAAGGTTGCATTGTTTGGATCTGGTGTCTTGGTAGATTTGAAGGAACGCTTTGAAGGAACAGGACTGATCTTCGGGGCTTTGTCTTACCTAGAAGCCTATTACTGCCTCCCTCCCCCAGACCCTGTCCCGATTTTTTTTCACACTTGCTATCTGGTCACCCTATTTAGAAATGAAATCATTCTTATGTTTCTGTCACAGCTCCCTGATCTACATCCCTACAGGGTGCTTAAGGCCACATGCTTTGCTAGATTGTAGGACTACCCCCCCACTCAGCATAAAAGTGTTACTATAACTTTTTAAGCCAGAGAGTAATTGGAAATCTTATATGGTCTGACTTGAATGGGCTTTCAGCCCCGGTCTTTAGAAATGGGAGAACCCAGACTTCAGCTGTCCTACTCTTGGTTTTCACCGGTCTCTGAACACAGGTGTTTAACTAACCACATGACTGGAAGTGCACTCTGCTGACACAGCCTGAACAACAGAGTTACAGGCAATACTAATGTGAGAATTCCAGGAGCCCCACTGCAAACAAGAGAAATGGCTGGAGAGTTTAATTGTGTGTAACAGGTAAATGGGTACACTGGCACTGAATGGAAATGCAAGGGCCCAAATCCAGCTAAACTCCATAAACAACAGAGGGCGAAATGGGCAGTCAAAGCCCTTAAAACGAGAGCTTTAACTAGATTTTTCACACCAATTTGGGCTGAATAAAGCAGTTAGCAGAGTGTCTACGTGAGGCATGCAGAAGGGGATTGGAGCACAGCTAAATTAGCCTTGTCACATTGGTTCCTCTTCTTGCATATCTGCATTTGTAGATGAGCCACCCCAGCAATGGTTCTGATTTCTTTCATTTCCGGCATCCCAAGGGATTTGGAACAAGACATCCAAGAAGCCTTTTTACTACTCCTGTTTGATTACTATGCACAGTAGGAGAACGGCTTTTTTTCCTTTTTACTTGAGACTATATATCGCAATCATCCAAGTTCCCCTGACATTTGGGCATAAGAATTCTTGCACCTTAGAGAACGGAGTGGAGTGAGAAATACAGACCCCAGTGTAGAGTTACCACAACTGCCACTCGTCATTAACACAAGCTTTGCTAAGCAGATTAGATGTTCTCAGACTCCTACACTGTATCTCTAGCTCTATGTGGCAACAAAGAAGACTTTGCATTGGGCAAGGGGGCATGAGTCAATGTTCCCGGGATCTAGTCCTGCAGGTGGCACCAGTCCAACCTTGGCTTACCCGCCTACAACATAATTTTTAGACCTACCATGCAGTGATGTTTGTAAGAATTAAAGCCCGGTTCGGTCACCATTTCTCCTGTTGAGAAGGACCTTGTTCTGCTAGTAGCCCATAGGACTCTTCAGAATAAATTTTGCCAAATCTATGTGTTAGGGCAGAGGTTACAGACAGTAAAGCCTCACCACACAGTGCTCCCAGAGCCAGGAATCTTCATCCCCCAATAATGCATTGCTGTCTCACAAGTTAGTCAAATAACCCATTGGTGAGTCTCATGATCATCCTCTTCCAAGCGCTGATCCATATAAAGGATAATAGCCTACTTCTGCGGACAGTTACTCCTTCCATTCAAGTAGCAGAGGTCTGTGCTGTGCAACTGAAGGTCCATGGGTTACTCCCTAAAGGGGTAGTGGTACCCAGCCTTCAATTAATATCTAAGTGCTTTGGAAATCCATGGCTAAAAGGCAGCATAAAAATACAAACAATAATCACTGGGCTGAATCCTTAAATTTCAGGTCAGTTTTTTGCACCATCCTTAGTTAAATCTCCCATTCACTTCAATAAAAATAAGTGGCCTGTGTTTAAGGTGAAATATTTAAGATTAAGCCAATTATATGTAAGGAGAAAGAAGTACAGGCTTGCATGCAAGCACTTCATAGTCTTGTGGAACATGCCAGAAGATCAAGTTTGAGAAGGTTTGTTTGTCCACAGTCATCACGCTGCATGGAAGGGTCCATAAAAATGCTATTATGAAATTTCCTTCCATCATACAAAACTGATGTAAGTAAATTACTTGGATCACTAGGAAGTGCCAGTTAGATTAATCTCTGTAAATCATTCTATCTCGTTAAAACGCTGAGCGGCCAATTAAAATGTTCATTCAGCTAAAAGCTGTTGCAAAATTAAAATTTAGCAAATCTAATTCCATGAATGGTTTAGCAAGAGCAATCAAACAAAAAGATTTTTGTCAAGACCGTTATTATGTAAAAACAACAATCAGTGCAGTTCCGGGGGTATTTATGCAGCATCTCAGAAAAGGGTGGGGAGCGGGGGAAGCTGTAGTACTGTAAGCTGAACAATAATTAGCTTAATGAATGCCTGCAGGAAATATGTAGGGCCAATTATAATAATTTCCTCTCCTAACAAAAAGGAACAGTTCTTTAATATTAAAACTAATTGGAGGATGCCGTATGTTTTCCAATAAGGAGGCAATGCACCATATTTTAATTCAAGACATTGGGGCAAATTCTCTGCTGGACCAAATGGATCCACTCCATTGATTTCAATGAAATTTGGCACGTTTATTCCTCTAGAGAATTTGGCCCATTGAACTGAAAGTTGCATGGATTTGGGTGACTGAAAGTCTCTAATTCTATTCCACTATCATGAAAGTCTTTCACTTCTAGGGGCTGGTTTACATGATGCAATCTGGTCCACCAGCACAGTTAGAAGATGCATGTCCCCCTGACATGGTTAACTCACAGTTCTGTCTAGCAGGGTCGTCGGGCCCAGTTTTGTTTTACCATGCTACAGCTGGTCCAAAGTTGCAGCACGGTGCAGGGACATGGTAAAATCTGTTCTGTATCTTGAAAACTTCTCTCTCACCAACAGAAGTTGGTCCAATAAAAGATATTAACTCGCCCACCTTGTCTCTAGCCTCCTAGGCATAGCCATGCTCTAGTGTTGGTTGCATACAGTCTTGTTCATGAGAGCCGGGAGAGCTGGGCTGTATTCCCGGCTTTGCTACTGACTCACCTTGAGCAAGTCACTTAGCCGAACATGTTCAGACTCCTGTGAGTTCAAAGTGTGGTGGGTAGGCTCCTTTTCTAGGTGAGCGGGCAGACAGCTATTTTCAGCCCATTTTTCAGGTGCCTTGGCTAAATACGAGCTTGCCCAAGACAGTGCAAAGATAATGACGGTGTTCGGCTTTAGGAATTTCCAGAGAGTACCAGGCTGCTTAGCTACCCCGTACCTCTGCAAGCCCCAACACCCAAGAACACAGCGCAAGGTATACAGGTTTAAAAATGAGATGCATGCAGTTATCTGGCTGACTCCAGTGGTCTCCCTGAGGTTCTTTCATCTGGGACTCAGAAGATCTCAGCTCAGATCCATGGACCTCATGTGACTTTAGTCAAGTCACATACGGCCAGATTGTCAAAGGAGCTCGGGGCCAGGTTTTCAAGTGCTCACCCACACCTGCGGCCAGGTTTTTTTCAAAGAGCTCCACTCCCATTCAGGCCCCTAAAAAAGGACCAGATTTTCAAGGTCCACCCAGCCATTCCGATAGTGACCCTTACCATGAGCTTTCCAAACGTGTCCAGCACCCAACATACTCCCTAAAAATCTGGCCATTAACTTTGCATCAGTTCCCCATCTGTAAAAAGGGGGATAAAAATACCCACTTTTCCCCAGCATTTGTCTGCCTTTCCTATTTCAACTGTAAGCTCTTTGGGGCAGGGACTATCTCTTGCTAAGTGTTCAGACAGGGCCTGGCACAATGTGGGGGGTCCCAATATCAGCGGGGGTCTGTATGGTTACGAATGCAGAAATAGTAACGTACCAGTGTAATGTTGGGCTAAGAGTGGAGGAAGTGCCCGATGGCTCTGTTTTTGCCAAGCCAATCAGGCAGGTCAGTAATGGAGCAGTATGGCATTAACAACACTCAGATAAAATGATCAAATCGGTAGCATTTGTTGGGTATAAAAGAACCCCAAAATCCTGGGAAGGGAGCACTGTCATAGGATGGATGCCTCTGGCTTTGAAGATACAGGCTGCAGCATTTAAGAAGCTGCAGGAGCCCACTATTCCGTGACAATGTTTTATCCCTGGGACAAGTAACGTGTTTCTTCTCGTGCCCGAAATACCATCGAGCCCAGCTCCTTTCAGCAGCACGTCTTCCCACAGGTGATCCAAAGCGACATGTGCGTTACTGGGCTTCATCTCACCAGGTCGGGTTGGACAACATAACCCAGCAGGGTATATCTCATGCTTTGCCAGTTAAAAAAGGGAAATACCTGTGTTAACTGGGGGCAGATGCTTCTGCCGTGATGGGCATATTTTTGGCCTGGAGATAGCTTCATGTGCCAGGCATCGTTCACTGTGATATCTGCAAAAGAGAAGAATGAGGGGGGATTTGATAGCAGCCTTTAAAGGGGGTTCCAGGGAGGATGGGGCTAGGCTGTTCTCGGTGGTGGCAGAGGACATAACAATGAGCAATGGTCTTAAGTTGCAGTGGGGGAGGTCTAGGTTAGATATTAGGAAAAAGTTTTTCACTAGGAGGGTGGTGAAGCACTGGAATGGGTTACCTAGGGAGGTGGTGGAATCTCCATCTTTAGAGGTTTTTAAGCTCTGGTTTGACAAAGCCTGGCTGGGATGATTTAGCTGAGGTTAGTCCTGCTTTGAGCAAGGGGTTGGACTAGATACCTCCTGAGGTCCCTTCCATCTCTATGATTCTATGATTCTATGTGCAGTTTAAAGAGAGTATTTCACTACAGCATAGAGGTCCTGCATTAAACCCTGTACACCAAAGGCAGTTTAAGAGGTTGATATGATCTCTTGCTATACTACTGCCCTAGGTAAGGTAAACCAAGCACGACTTGCAACCCAGACAAGCTCTGTCTGGCTCCTGCAGGACTCCATTTTGGCTCCCTCAGCAGATCTGCAACTGTTAGACAATTCGAGGTCTCCATCCGGCCTCCTGTGCCATACCCTGTGGGATGCGCACCCACCATTGTCCGGATGTGCACACTGTGAGTGCCGTGCAACTCTGCATTCAACCAGATGCCCGGGAGGGTGCAGACTGTCAGTGATGTTCACACGGGTGTAACAGAGGCCATATGCAGTGCTAATGTGTAAAGGGTGGGGGGAGGCGGGAGTTGTTATATAACGTCACCTTGCAAGCAAAGGGGGGCATTTGTTATTCGGAGGCAGCATCTGTTTTACAACCAAAGAGCATCACAAAGCATGTGTCTACACTGCGGACGTAAAGCCACGGCTCCAAGTCTCAGAGCCTGGGTCAAATGACTCAGGCTTGAGTGACGGCTCTAAATATAGCAGTGTAGGTGTCTCCACTTGGGCTGGAGTCTGGGTCTGAGACCCTCTCCCATTACCAGGTGCCAGAGGCCAAGCAGCAATGTCTACATTGCTATCTCTATCACCCAAGAGCAAGCCTCATGAGTCCAGGTCAATTGAGTTGGGTGTTAAGACTTTCCTGCCATGGCGTGTTGTGTGTGTTTTCTTTTTCAAATAGCGTAGACATACCCTTAGTGAGTGAGGTTGATGGTGGGACAGAAAAGAGCCAAAAAGACACATGAATCTGCTGCAGCGATCCCAGACAGCGTCATCGCTCCACTTATTGTGGGGCCATGGGGCATGTTGTTCAGTTGCTGTAAGGACGCCAGTATATCAGGCTTCTATGATGGCTGAGAGGAAATCCAGGCACATGAGCTGATGCAGACGCTGCCATGATAGGTCGCACTGTGCCATAGCTAAACTGGCTCTGGGGGGATGACGTTAATTTACAAGACTTAGCTTTTATATAGCATTTTTCATTCATGGATCTCCAAGTGCTTTACCAAGGAAGGGAAGATCATTATCCCCGTTTTACAGATGGGGAAACTGAGGTGAAGAGGGGGAAGTGGTCCCCCATCAAAGTATTGGGAGAGCCAAGAACTGAACCCGTCTCCTGAGCCCCAGACCAATGCCCTAGCTATTAGGCCACACTGCCTCACTTAGTGAGTTTAATGCCCTTGCCCATTCATGTTCCCCCACTAGGATTTCAGCAGGCAAGTCTGTAAGCACACAAACTCCATCCCATTTCTAATCTTCACACTGCCTCCACCCCCTGCTCCAGCCTCAGCCAAAGGATTTCAGGTCACATTTATGCTAGCATGCAACTTACTCTTGCATCTCCCAGGTGGCTACTTAGCCCACATCTAAATCATCATGCCACCCTTTGCACAGCTAATTAATCGAGTCCAGGGAATCTTGCCAATAGGCAGGAGACTTCGCTAATTAGGTAGGCTTGCTTTAATGCCTGGCTGTTGTGTGGCAGCCAGAGCAGCCAGCTGGCTTCATCTACACTCATCTCCTCATGCTTAAAACGCTTTGGACTCAGTGTTTTCTCTTCCACCAAACAGTTGTCAACCTAAACCAAACAGCAACTTACCCTTGCAGCTCCCGTTGTACCTGGTTTCACTCATGCGTTCTCTAAATTGTGCTGTGGAAAAGAATTTAGACTCAATTGTTGTGTCTTTAGTTCCTCTCCTATCATCAGATCCTGAGTTTAGCTGGACTGGCAGCCGCTATCCTTTTTTTCCCTTTTTAATTCCCTAAATTTCGAAGGTGTAAATGTTTAACAGTGAGGGTAATTAAGCATTGGAACAATTCACCAAGAGTTGTTCTAGATTCCCCATCACGGGCAATTTTCAAAACAACGTTGGATATATATTTTTTTTCTCTAAAAGAGATGACCTAGTTCAAACAGGAATTATTTTGGGAAAGCTCTCTGGCCTGTGCCGGAGACGGGAGGTCAGATTAGATGATCTCCAGGGCCCTGTTTGACCTTGTGCTCTCTGAATCTATTAACAGCTTCTGCATATGTCAGTGAGCTCTTTCTTAGGGGCTGATCCTATACCCATTGAAGTCAATTGTGAGTCTTTTCATTGGCATCTCAATGGGTTTTAGCTTAAGCCTATTATCTCCTCTATTTATCCCCCCAAAAGTATTCTAATTCTGATCTCAGTCATTCATGACACTCAGGGTTTGTCTACACTGAAGTTAAGATGAATCAATTAAATTAATGCATTTAAATTAAAGCACATGCAACTCTCCATGTGGACGCTTTTATTCAGAAGTAAAGTGGTCTTAGTTTGCTATTGCTTAATCCTGAGGCTGAAGGTACAGCGAACTAAAGTGACTTCTGAATGAGAACAACCATGTGAGGAAAGTTAATATGCTTTCATTTCTGAGCATTAGCTTCATATCTTTAGTTAATTCATTTTAACTTTTCTGAGCATCTCCATGTACACAAGTCTAGAGAGTAAACTGAATCCAGCTTTGATGATGACAGCTCACAGGACTGAGGACTATAGAATAATACACAGTGATGGAAAATACTATGATTGGTTGAAATTTTTCACCCAACATTTTTGTTGATTTTTTTCAAGATTGAAAATTTTCACATATTTTGTTTTTGGGTTTTTTTTTTCAAAATGTTGGAGTGGTTTGGATGAAATTGTAGGCCCAAAACCTGATTCTGTTATATTTATTATATGTGAAATACCCTTATTTTTTTAATACGTTACAAACCACCACAGCAGTCTCTGTGAGGCTTTATATTTTGGCCATGTAGGGTGATCTGTTCACTATTGATAAGTTTGTATGAAAGCACCATCTGTTTATTTGAAACTAACATCTGGTCCTTGATCTTTGGTAACTTTACAAACAGGATAATCATTCTGTGAAACTGTTATCGTTGTTGAAGTACACATGTTTTAAGATCACAGCTTAAAGTAACATCAGCAAATGTTCTGAAACAGAAAGATTCAATGTTAAATGAGGATGTTTTGTAATAGTAGTGAATGTTTTAGAGAAAAAGAAATGTTATTGTTTCTGAAGGACGCTTGTGTCTTCCAGTTACAAGTTTTACGTAAATGTTAAGGGATTAGGATGTGAATAGATGAATGAGTGATGTGTGTATGTGACACCAGAGAGTGACGGGAAAAGGTGCCAGCCTTGGATGTTCAAGCGAGTGAAGATAACAACTTTTACAACCCAGATGGCTGAAGTCTGCCCACCCTGATAACTCTGGGATCCATCTCGAAGGATGAAAACAAAATGAACTATGAAAAATAATAACAAAGATCATGCTTGCAAAACCTTGGTGATTGATAATCACACCAGATGCAGATGCAGCATGACGAAGCAGAACCCATAGAGTGGCATAAGAGTTTACCCCGATAAAAAGGAGATGAAAGATGAGAACTTTGGGTTTGGTTCTACAATCATCCTCCAGGAGCATCGGTGCGCACCAACAGACTCCTGCTCCCTCCTTTGTATCTTAGCCATCCGGCCAGTAGACTAACATGAGCAACTGAGGCTGGTAACGATGCTTCATCTTTGTAGAACCTTGTGTGTGTGTGTGTGTGTGAAAGTGTGCAGGCAATTGCTTTTTGAAATGTCTGTATTCACAATAAACGTGGCGTATTGCCTTGTCTCTCTGAATAAGATCCTGCTGTTTATTTTATAACAAAATTAGGGGAAAAACTTTTCCTTCATTTTGGGGGCTTCATTCTATTTTTTCCTCCTTTCTCCCCTTTTCATTGTAAAAAGGAAAAAAAGAAAACAAAAAATATTCAGAAATGATTTTTGGAGACTATCATGGGCTCCTGTTTGAAAGCTGAGGATTAAATATAATTTCAATGAATGTGAATGTTTTCACATCCCCCCTATTTTTTGACCTGCTCTAGAAAATATGCATTTGGCTATCTTGATTATCAGAGGAAATAACCGAAAACCTGTCTTGCTTGTAAATTGCTCTTATGCTATGGTGTTGGATTCAGTGGACATAACTCAATAGATCCCCTTGCTAATGCAGGTTTGTTTGTTTATTACAGAATAAATGTGATTTTGTTTTTTATTTTAGGAGGGAGCATGCAGTTTCGCTTTAAATGGATCTAGCAATTCAGCTTTCAACATATCTCATAGACTTCCCTTTAGTGAATATTTTCTGATAATCAGCCTACATAATTTTCTTTGCATAATTTCATCCAGTCACTCCTAGTTCTGGAGCTGTGGACATCGCTCATTCCTAGGGTTCTGTTTCCTTTCACCGTTGCTTCTAAGTGAGGGGTCGTAGATTTTAGAATTCAGCTCATAACTCCCAGATTCTTGCATTGATCTGCATTTGGAGTGGACAGAAGATCTTTGATCCAGCCATTGTCTTGTGAACCTTACATTTATCTACACTGAATTGCATAATCCACTTTTCCGAATCTCTCTACTTTTCCGAATCGCTCCATATCACATGGGGGAAGACACTCAGCTGGGGAAAATTATCGTAACTCCATCAACTTCAGTGGAGATATGACAATTTATACCAACTAAGGCTTTGCCCCTAGGAAGTTGATTGCTGTCTGCTGTTGAATTGGCTGATCTACCAAGCTGAATGCTGTCTACCTCCATGCTGCCCATTCCTTCATCAAAGAAAATGAGTGAAATTCCATCTAATATGAACCTGGCAGAAAGTGCTTTCTCCTTGTTCCCTATCCTAAATGGTTTATGCTTACTAGTTCTCTTTTTGTTATTGGTCCCCAAGCTGAATCTCCTTCCATCCACACACCTTATGTTTAACTAGTAGTGCTGGGACCTTTTGGGATAACTCCCATTTGTGAGACTCCATTGAGCTCTTCCTTCGAATCCAGAGAATTTATGTCCACAGCATCTCCCGGCCTCCTCTTTGTGCTATTTCTGCAAAGCGATTCTTCCAGATTGTTTAGGCACGATCTCTCTCTGTGAATCCGTCCTCATGCCACATCTTTGAGCATCTCTCCAGCCCATCTCTGAGTAGGATAAAGATAGTTACGGAGGTTGCAGTTTTTGTGTGCCATTTCTGTTGCTGGTTCCTCGTGTGGCCAGGATTTAGAGCAGAACATTTTATTCGAACATTATATGAACACTTTATTTGTTCATGTGCTAATTATGATGTGGATGTTCTGCTGTAGTCTGGGCCTTTTTCATTTATTTTTTTTAAATTTGTTTTTGCCAATCAAGCCACCAGACAGGAATTGTAAGATATAATGAAGATTAACAACTTTTTGGGGGGTGTCAGAACTGATTGGGTAAGGCTAAAGTATGAAAAACGAGAAGTGTTGGGTTTTTTCTTAATTGATGTCCTAGAAACTTCCAAGGCTGAATATCCAAACCCAGCCATATTGATATGAATATTCAAAAGACTTTTAAAAAGAACTGACTTTAATTTTATTTGCTCTGTTCATATCTAGAAACTACAATATACACGGTGCAAGAGTCCCGGCTTTGTCAGTTACCAGTAAAGTCAATACTCACCTCGAATCTTGGCAGCTTCACTAATGGTACCCTTTCATTTACATGTTGAGACATAAGTGACTCAGCCCCATTCATGTCTCTAAAGGGACCAGATCAGTATCGCCAGCTCCAGGCATTGGAGTGGATCCCGGAGCAGTACAGAGATATTGCTGCATTTGAACTCTTGTGAGACAGGGAAGTATTATTATACTTCTTGTACGGATGGGTAAACAGAGGCACAGGAAGATACCATGAGTTGATCGGGATCGCTCGGCAAATGGGTAGCTCACCTAGGAAGACCGGGGTCGAATTGAAAAGAGGAGAGAGGGTGCTCTTCCTTTCATGGTGGGCTTAGTGAAAATTAGTAAAGATCTTCATAAAATAGACAGAGGGAATAGGGTGACACTCCTCTTGGAGCCCTCCTGTGTTCCAGTTTCTCATACTCTTACTCCAGATCAGTAACACATTACTCTGTAAGTAGCCTATGGAAGTACTACTGAATGGAAACAAGGCACCGCATAATGACCGACTTGCTTCATTGGCACCACGCCATTTTTCCCAGCCCTCGGTTGTTTGTCTGATTATCCCGTTATACCTTGTCAGACTATAAGCTTTTGGGGCGATATTATTCAGTGACTGTCCAGTGCCTAGCACCGTAGTGAGGCTCTGATCCTTGGCTTGGGCCCCCACGGTGCTGCTGCAATATAAATAATACATTGACACAATGATGTTGCATTCGGATCTGATCAGTTTAGCCTGTGGTAATGGGCAATGGGCAGATGTGGATAATTAAGCATTAGCTAGATTTGTCTCAGTGTATTTCTAAAGCACACATCATAGCAGAATGGGTTGGATGAATTTAAAAACCAACAACAATAAATTATGGGTAGAGTTTGGAAAGGCTGAGTACCCCGCCTCCTATTTTCCAATTCGACCCCAGTCTTCCTAGGCATGCTACCCGCTTGCTGAGTGATCCTGAGCAACTCACAGCACCTTCCAGTGCCTCTGTGTGCTTTGAATGGGGAACAAAGGAACAGTCCATCAGATCAGACCGATTGTCCATGTGGTACAGTATCAGAAACAAATAACCTCATTCCCTGACTGGCTACAAATAGTGGAGTATGATTGACCGGGAAAGTATAGTCTAGTGGTTCATGCCGGAGTTATAACTAAGCATGTTAGTGTTCAGGTCAAACAAGCATATTTGCACTCCTATATATATTTTTTTCATTTTTCCACCCTGTTTTTCTGCCCACACGGCTTTGTGCCCTTTGCATCTGCTCTGCTCACCCGGCCCTGGTTCATGCACTAGCATAAGACACTCAGGAGACATGGGTTCAATTCCCTGCTCTGTCACAGCCATCCCTATGTGAGTTTGGGCAGTCACTTAATCTTTCTGGGCCCAGTCCCAATCTGTACAATAGGGATAACAGCCCAGCTCTACTTCCCAGGGAGTTGTGGTACGTTAAAGACTTTGAGGCATTCTGAAATTTTTATAGCCTCTAGTTAAGCACCTAAAAGCGAGTGATGAATGAATTATTTGACCTTTCAACCTGGTGAATTCTCACAGCCCACCCTCAGCCTGTAAATGAACATCCGAGTGCTATATAGTCCTGCATAATTTTATCAGATTGGACAAACCGGAGCCTGTTGTATGAAATATAGGCAGCAAAAGAGGATTTCATTGTTTTAATATATATGTCTTCAACTCAATCACCTCTTTCTTGGTTGTGCCTTTGTTTGTAGGGATCAGTGAGTTGATTCTAAACACGCATCCGGGAATCAAAACCTGTAGGAAGATAAATTGAAGTGATCAAAGGGAAGGATGAAAATTGCTGGGCTGCCTTCATAATGGAGCCCAGTTATTTGGCCAATCGGGGCTTTAAACGTGAATATTTTTTGATGTCACAGAACAGTGGCACAAAAGTAGTTAAGCCTTCTGTAGCTACAGGCTGGTTGTTTTTTGGTGTTTTGTTTTTTTCTTCACTTCCATTGATTGAAAAGTTCAGAAATAGACAAGTTTTATTAATTTCTTTTAACATAGTTTTTGCAGGTTATTTATTTCCTAACAGCTCATGCTGGGGCCTGGGAATTAAGAGGTCAAAGGCTCCATTCTGCACAAAAGCAGACTAGTTCTGCAATACTGAAATTACCGATCAAATAAGAGGTGGAACAACTCTCCGTGATGAGTGCTGTGTAGGGGTTGCTCATTGGCAGAGCAGCACATAACACAAAAATAGGAACAACAAGATTCATCTGGGCAACTAATTCATCCAGAATGACACTGGCACTGTGTTCAACCACTGGGGGGGAAGCTGCTCCAAAGACGCAGATTTGTACCTCTTGATAAAGCATCTTTGGCTGTATTTGCCTGGAGGCATGCTTCAGAAATACAGCCCTTCTCCCTTCATTATCTATTCTAGTGCGGGCCAGTTATGCAGCAGAAGGAAGAACTGCAGTGCTGTGTCTGATCTGTTGTTAGTAACTACAGGAGGGAACTAAGAACCAGGACTCTCTTAGATTCTCCTCCCAGGAAGCGATGTCTCACTTTGGCACTGACAAGTGGCTGGCACTTTGGAGATGTCACAACTTACTCTTTTTTCCCCAACTCTAGAAGGAGCTAATCCTGAGAAGCTCATGCAAGCCCCACGAAGGGGCAAGCCAAGTCCAAAGAGGCCAGTAAAGTCGGCTTGATCATGTTCGGAAGATCATGATCACACCGTGAAAGGAAGAGCACCCTCCCTCCTCTTTTCAATTCGACCCCAGTCTTCCTAGATGTGCCACCCACAAGCAACTCATGGGATCTTCCCGTGCCTCAGTTTACCCATCCATACAAGAAGTATAATAATACTTCCCTGTCTCACAGGAGCTCAATATCTCTGTACTGCTCCAGGATCCACTCCTCACTAATGGACAGCGTCGTTAACGACAATGAATTAGCATGTGTTATTAGAGTGGGGGGAGGGGGCAGTGTGTGCCAATGCAGAATAGCACACAATCTGTTCTGCACTGCGTGGTTGGCATTGAGGTTACAAAGTTACATACAGCTTCAGTGAGGTTCAAAGGAAGAAGTCAGAACCAGCCAACTTCTCTGCCAAAACTCTACACATGAATGCCTGGCTTCAATGGAGTCAATGGGGATTTTGCTACTGATTTCAGTGGGGCCAGGATTTCACGCGGGGTATATCCTAATGCTCCAGTCCAGGTCCAGTTGTTTTCATTGTTCTTTGTTGATTAAAATAACATTCCATTTAATACAAGATTTTTTAAAGCTTTTCTCTTTAATCCGACTCTCTGTTCCAGGGCTAAACTCACTCTCAGTGTTTTACTAAAAAGAGAGAGAGAGAGAGACAAGACACATTGAGGTGAACCAAGGATGCAGGAAATATCACAAAACACTACTTGATCTTCCAGCCAATTCTCCCAAAGGGAATTACTCTACTCAGGAATCCGAGTAGAGTTCTGACTGTTGTCAGCAGTCCCTTGTGCGGTGCCAGCGGCTGTCTTTCCTACCTCAGAGCTGTCGCTCTCATTTATGGGCTTTTACTGTCAAATGAAAACCTTCAATTCTGTGTGGCTTTGATATGACTGATTTTGGACAGAGAAATTCTCTCTTAGCTCTCTAGGGCTTGGACTGCTACAGTAGATAACAGACTTTCACTAAACGACACTTAACAATGATCCGTCCTCTCAGCTATACCATTGAATTGATGAGGACTATAACCAGCAGGCAATTAAAAAACCCCAAATGACAGAGATCATCTTATTGTAAACAGGTATTGTATCCCTTCTGCTCTAGATTGAGGTTTTACTCAATAAAAGATAACAGGTTGGTAGCTTCTCTTAGGTTAAAAACTTACTAACCATATAAAATAAAAACAAGGAGAGTCCTGTAGCACCTTAAAGACTAACAAATTCCTGCGGGCATAAGCTTTCATGGGCTGTAACCGACTTCGTCAGATGCAAGTGGGTTGCAGCCCACGAAAGCTTATGCCGGCAGAAATTTGTTAGTCTTTAAGGTGCTACTGGACTCTCCTTGTTTTTGCTGTATACAGACTAACCTCTCTGGAAATATAAAATAAGTCTTTTTATATTGAAACAACGTGAACTTTAAAAAAAGCTTACTGGCTTCTTCTCCCCTTTGGTGCACACACGATTCCTATTAACATTAACTGGAGTCATGTGCTTGTGTTGAGTGACGCACAGATCCCCTTAGAGATTAATAGATTTCCCCTCCCCTCAATGAAAAGTAAACTAACTTTCTTTACAAAGTGGCTGCATTAGCTTTGTGTGCGTCACAAGCCAGGCTGCGTAACTGAGTCAGCATTTGTCATTTTATCGCAAATTGGCATTTCTGAATATTGCTAGAAAAATGTGACCTTTTTCCTACCAGTAATTAGGGAATGGAAGAGCTTCTGAGATCATCAAGACCATCTTCATCTCAGAGAAGGATAGACAGTCTATGACAAAGGATGCAGCAGATATTAGATAGATGTGAACTCGATCTTAGCCAAATAATTATGGCGTGCAACCAAGACGCTGCTCACTTCCAACCTTGCCCACCTATGGCAGGCACAAGGGGAGTGGTACTTCCCCTCCCCCCCCCCCATGTTATCTGTAGTGTGGTAGCTTGTGCAGGAGAATAAAGAGATAATTTATGCCCCCTTCCCTTTGTGTAGGTGAGTAAAGTGGATCACAGTGGGAGCTGTTTGAACGTTTTTTGGCTAAAAGTTTTCTTTCATTCAAAACTTTTCTTCATGAAAAACTTCATTTGTGATTAAAAGTTCTGGGGTTTTTAAAAGGAATGTGAAATGAAATTGAGAAAAAAAAACCCCACAGTAATGACAGTTTGGGAAAGTTGTTTGAAAGTTTTACATTCAAAATTGTTGTAAAACTCCCACCTTTTCTCATTGTTTTAATTTAATCACCCCACATTGCTAAAGCTTTTTTTTTTTTTTTTAATGGAAAAAGAAAAGAGGGAAATCCTGTACAAAGTCATTCTGAAACTGAGAATCAAAATTTTTTATTCCACAAGTATCAAAATGAGACATTTTGATATTTTCTAAATGGTTTTTTGTTCATGTTTTTCTAAATGTAATATTGTCAAAAGCAATACAACTTTGTGAAAATAATTCATCTTTGGCAAAGTGGCATTTTCTGATGGAAAGTTGTTTTGAAAAATTATCCAACCAGTTCTACTAACTACACACAGATGCCACGTCATGGCCTGTCGTCGGAATGATTTGTTGCCAAGTCACTAACGAGTTCTAAGAGCAACCCTGATAACCAGCAACAACTGTACTCTTCCCTACTGTAAATATCTGACACAAAAGTTCCACAGTTGTATAAAGAAAGGATGAATGTGCTGAGATCATTCATCACTGTGTTTCCTTGACTGAATGTGGGAGCACCAAGGGTATCACCAAGGTGGACAAAGGCAGAGAATGACTATGTGCTGGTCTACACTGAAAACTAACATTGGCATAGCTTCATCAAACCCACACCCCTGACAAACCAAGCTGTACTGCCCTAACCCTGGAGTAGACAGTGCTACGTGGATAGAAGAATGTTTCCATTGACCTAGCTAGTGCCTCTCAGAGGGGAGTGATGCTCTGTCCCCCTCTAGTGGTGTCTAGACCAGCTAGAGACTGATGGGCCTGCTACAGCCTTGGCTAACAGAGAGGTGTCTTTTAGCTCAAGCAATAGAGATTCAGAGCTTCAGAGATCCCGGGTTTGATCCCTGCTGCTGATGCCACTAAAGTGATGGGAGAATCCGCCGCCCCCGTTGCTGGAGTGAGTGTCTGTACTGAAGTGCTATAGCTGTGCAGATGCAGCATTTTTGGTGTAGCCTTTGAGAAATAGGATTTCCTCTTCTACTGCCTTTCCAGGTAGATACGGTTACAATCAGATAAAATTAATGGGCATGCTATTCCCATCACTCTTAAATCGATAAATGGGTTGTCGGAAGGACGCGTCATGTTAAATATAATTGCCTGGCATAATTCAGTTAATAATGTTTATACATTTGGAAATCTTTCTGGTAAGAAAGAGATGGCTAACTAATCCGTTCTGCATAACCATCCATATCTTTTACAGCGTACTTAATGGGTGAAGAAGTTTGTGAAATGAGCCCGTCTCTGTATCATAAATTTGACATGACCTTGTATTGCCCAGCACTCACTCTGTAGTCCTTGAACACTTGTCATATGTTCCTTTCCACTTGCAGAACATTTTAAAATGCTGATTGTTGGGCATTTGTGCTGGTTTTGGGGCTCTTTTTGTGGTGGGAAGAGACGACAAACCTATTAAAGGGTGCCTGGGGGCCAGTGTGTGACCACGGCTGGGCTCCCACATTGGAGATTAAGGAGGTGAAATGAGACCCATTGCTTCCTTGCAAGAGCTACCTCTATGGGGAGCAGCATATAAGGGAGAGCAGCGATCGTTAGGCTGCTGGTCCTCTCACAAGTGAGTGGGGAAGGTCAGGTAGGAATGGGCTTAACCAAACCTTGACTCCACTTCTCAATGGAGCTGCCATCCTAGCTAACCCAGCACCATTAAAAGGGCTGGTGCAGCTTGCTTCCCTCGTGGCGCAAGCAGGAAATGGAGATTGAATGAACACTCTGTTACAATTCTGCTTGTGCTCCTGGGGCAGTGCATGTCCGCACTATCCTGTGCCTAGGGCAGGTTTCAAGCTGCTTTAGGATTTCCAGTCTGGCTGTGGCTTTTCAGTTGCTCATAACTATCCCATCCTTTTTGGGATGAAAGTTTCGAATCCCTCGTGAGTTGTTTTAAAAGCTGGAACAAAAAGAATTCACCTCTTTTTTAATGCAAGGGGAATAAAATAAATAAATAACCCGCATCCCCCATTAAGGATCCTGCAAAGTGCTGCCTCTACTATTGTATTGCCAGAATAGATTTCTACCGGGATGTCGTCTTTAAAACCAAAATATGCATCACAGCTTGTGATCTGTCAGCAAGGAAAGGTTCAGACATGTCCTTCAGCACTCATTTGTCCGTTGCCCTACTCAAATGGATTCAACACTTTCACAAGGCATTCCATCCATTACAGATAGAGTAAGCTTACCTAGGAGATGGAGCTGCCAGATATCATGTTCAAATACACGGCACTTTACTGGTCTGCCTTCATTCAGTTGAATTTCTTCTGGGTAGCTACACATTTTGAACAAATTTGTGCTGGGTGAAGGGGAACTGCATACATTACATCTTTCTTGAGAGCATCTCAGGAGTTCGCTGCCGCGTACAAATCTATCAAAGCCAACAGCTGATCTTTTTCCCTCCCCCACCATCCTTGAAACACTCTCGCATGAAACTTTCTCCTTCTCAAGGGTATTACACAAGCAAAAGCCGATGTGCGTGCAAAGCGGGGATATTTATAAAGACACCCGTTTACTGTGGCCCTGGCTAGGTTAGCCTCATTGTCTTTCGCAGCCATGCCCCTCTCTCTTTCTCTCTCAGTTCTGACAATGTTCCATTTATCTAGCATGACATTTATGGTCTCTATTTTGATAGTGACTGGCTACTGCCTAGCAACACGGCATGTAAAAGAGTTTGTCTTCTAAAGTCGTTCTTGCCAGAGTTTCTTCTTTCTGCACTTGCGGGAAAAAATAGGCTTGCCTGATTTGAAATTAAATGTAACTGGCTGATCTGTCAGTGATAGATATGCATTTCATGCATTTGTCCTAGGCCAGGGGTCCCTATTACAGATGCCATTTCTCTCCCGGAAGCCCTGTATTGATAGTCAGCTTTAGTCTATTTTAACTTTTCTAAAAATCCTAGCAATCTTTTTGGGCTGAATTAAAAAAGAAAATCTAGCAGAAGTGTGAGAGGAGTATAGAAGGCCCCGTAGGCCAGGGCATTGCAAAAGTTGTCAAGGTAGCCCAAAAGTCAAGGGAATTTGAACTTACTGTTTTTAAGCCTGGGTCTTTTTTTTTTTTTAAACCAAGTTGAAGCCTGTAGGGTCAAATAGGTCGTATTTTCAATGGGCTTTTGTCTGTGCTTCAACCATACCCTGCCGCCCAGGCCCAGCATGACTGGCAAACATCCTGCCCACTCCCATGCACACACATGCTGCTTTCTAACCCCTCCCTCACTCCTGTCTGACAGCCAATGGTTGAGAGAGAAAAATGCTGATCTTTAAATTGCTACTCCAAACCAATCAGTGAAATTTCACTTTTTTTTAAAAAAGGGAGCGGAGACACATGATTGACCATCTCGCTCAGTTTTTTTAAAAAAAAGAAAAGAAAGTGAATTTCGCTGGTTGGTTTGGATTGGCTCTTTTGGATTCAGTACGGTTTGGGACTTGCTATTCTGAGCAAACGGTTTTCCCCTCTCCCACTGGAAATAGTAGCTCTTGGCACTAGTGTGGCTGCGTGTAGGGTGGAATCTGTCCTCAGTGCAGATGGTTGGTCAGTCATAGGATGGCACGTTGTGTGTGCTGATTTTCAAAGCTCTGGGCTGCTTTTGAGATGCATTTCTGCTTGTAGTTTTTTTAAAAAATCTGACTTCTAGTCCCAGGTCTTAATGGAGCGGGAATGTGGATGTGCATCAGAGTCTTGGATACTTAAGATACAAAGTCTTATCTCAGCTTTTCTCTTACAGAGGAAAAGTCGGGATATTCCCCCCTCCCCCAAGTTGTTGTTAATAATAAGAAACAACAGCAGAAGTGTCAGCAGCAACGTTAACAAGACTCCATTGTTCTAGGTGCTATACAATCACAGAAGACGGTCTGTGCCCCAAAGAGCTTACAATCTCTCCACTAGACCAAAGAGAGATGTGAGGTATGGCTCTATTCGTTTATTAGTTTCTATGCCAGTACTCTGAAGAGCCCTTTGCCACTGCAGGACTTCCCAGGGGATGTTTGACGTCTCCACAGGAAGCAGATCATACTTGAGAATGTGTGAAGTCCTACTCACCCACACACACAGTACTTCTATAGAAAAGAAATCAAACCTGGGTCTTATGTCCTGTAACAAATCCAGTTAGTTTGGACCAGATTCTCATAAACTGATGCGTTTTACCAGCTGTGGTTTTGGCCTGTAATGTCACTAGGCAGCATGCGTGCCAACTTGGAAACCCATATTGGCTGTTTGCATAGAACTCATGTTCTCTTCCTCCAAAAGAATAAAACAAAACAAAAATCACTCCAACCACTTGAATTAAAGGAGACTTTCCATGAGCTAGTAACAGTACGGTGTCTATGATGCAGAATGGGATTCTACCCTGAAGAGAGCAGAAATATACATCAGAGATGCTTGGAAAATGGTATTTTCCATGCAAATGTCATAAGAAATGAAAAATGTCATTTTTTAAATAATTGAAGGATTTTTTCTTTTTATAATGAAAAATCCCTTTTTCTTTCTAGTTCTTCAAAAGTGAAAACAATGTAAATGAAAACCTGCTCTAGTATATGGACACACCAGCTAATCCACTGTGTTGGGATCGGGGAACTGTGGGGGAAGCAAATTTCACAGTTGCTAAATTTTATGGCCTTGTTGGGTCTAGAAAACTTGCAAACTTGAGTTGGTCAGAATGTTTCTGACTAAAAAATTTCATTTCAATATGTTGTTTCATCTGAGCTTGAAACATTTCACTGTGATGTCTCTGTTTCAATGAAGCTTTCATCAGAAAGGTTTGGTTTTTTTTAGTTTCAGGGCTTTGTGGGCAGCTCTGACCAAAGAGAGAGCAAGAGGGAGACCGGAAAAGAAAACCTGAGCTTTTTAATCTGAAAACAGCCATTTCAACACATTTCATTTGTTCAAATATATTCAAAATGCTTTTGTTTTTTGTTCCAAGGTGAAAACACAAAAATAGTTATGAAGCGGCACATTGTTGCCCTCTGCATGGTTTGCAATTGCTTGTGAGTTTTCCCAAGAAACGCTATATTCCGAGATCAGAATGAAACATTTTGCATCTCTCCTAGCCTAGGAGAGATTCTCACTTCATGGATGCAATAAATGAGAAAAGAAGGCAGTGTGAGAAGACAACCTGACTTAAATGCAGTGGGCTCTGGTTATTTATTAATTACCGAGTACAAGAAGAAGAATTACAAAACAAGCTGTGAAAGGTAAATGGATTTATGCTTGTCAGAAATATTTGAGAGACATTTCATGCCGGTGGGGAAAGTCTCCTCTTTTAATATACGACTAATCCTTCTAAAAGTGCTGGAAGGACTTTTCATAAGAGAGGAAGGAAATTGCTGAGATTTGAATTGCAAAGGTTTGCTGCGGCCATTTCTTTTCCCCAAATATTTGTTAAGGTGGCTTGAAATTGGAAATGTTCCTGTTCATTTCCAGGTGTGACCACATGGCCCCCTAAACATGAACAGTGTGGAATGCACTTAACAAGACCTATACACTGTGTCTAATGGTATCAAGATCATAATACCCACGCTGCCCACTAGCAGCGACTTGAACTATTATAAATTAGTCCATCATAGTCGGAGAGGAAAAAGGGGTGAAAAAAATGACATTTTTGCTGAACTAACAACTTAATTTGTCACAATTCACATTTAATGCACCTGTTCCATTTAACTGTAAATAAAACCTGCCGGTGATTTTTTCAATGCGTTAGGAATGCCTGGTGTGCTGCTTTCTTTAGAAGCCTAGTGATGTTGGGCACATTTCATCCAAAGATACATCATCTTTATTTTTCTCTCTAAATGAATGGGATTTCTAACTAATTGTATCAAGATAACAGGACTATGTGACAGGGAAACCAAAGAGAGCTCTCTACAACAGACTTTTAAAATTTCCTCAAAGTAAATGATGAGCCATATATCATATCTACACAGTGGGAGTACCGCAAAATGTAAGAATGCAGTGGTTAATGAAAATGACATATTTAGGCTTGGAGGGATTAGGTTTTTATTGGTAAATGTCAGTAGATTTCAATTTCACCATAAACACACAAACCGACATATACAAATTTTCATTGATAATCAAAATGTAAAGAGGCAGAGTAAGAAAAATGTTCCTTGAGAACGTAGAGTCTGATTTAAGGATATTTACTTTGTATAGTTTTGAGGTGTGACGCTGGCAATTTGTGTTTTCAGAGTTACAAAAGCTTTAACTTGTGAATCACAACGTCTACTGTCATTAAATAATTGTCTGACACCTCCCTAGTGTCTGACTCTCCCCAAAATTTCTCACAGCTATGAAAACTTAAATCCATAAGAAGAGAGAAAATGTTTAAAACACAAACTTTTGCACAACTCTGAATATTTAAATAGATAAAAACCTTAAAAATATCCATTGAAATTATTTTAAAAAATCAAATTGTGTAATTCTCTTCATTCAGAAAGATTCCCAAAGCAAAATGCATGACAAAAAGGATTGTTCTGTCGCCAAGAGTTAAAGACCTGTCAATTCTTTAATGAGCGGTTCACAGCAACACTACTTGGAAACTCAGGACAGGAGAAGAGTAGAAAACTTTATGCAAGAAACACACTAGGTAACAACTCTGGCCTTGTCTTCACTTACCTCGGAGATTCAGCGGCAGTCAACTGGAGTTATGCAAGCTATGCAAAAAACTTAGAATCATAGAATATTAGAGTTGGAAGGGACCTCAGGAGGTCATCTAGTCCAACCCCCTGCTCAAATCAGGACTAACCTCAGCTATATCATCCCAGCCAGGGCTTTGTCAAGCCTCAGCTTAAAAACCTCTAAAGATGGAGATTCCACCACCTCCCTGGGTAACCCATTCCAGTGCTTCACCACCCTCCTAGAGAAAACCTTTTTCCTAATGTCCAACCTAGACCTCCCCAACTGCAACTTGAGACCATTGCTCCTTGTTCTGTCATCTGCCACCACCGAGAACAGCCTAGCCCCATCCTCCCTGGAACCCCCTTTCAGGTAGTTAAAGGCCGCTATCAAATCCCCCCTCATTCTTCTCTTTTGCAGACTAAACAAGCCCAGTTTTCTCAGCCTCTCCTCATAAGTCCTGTGCTCCAGCCCCCTAATCATTTTTGTTGCCCTCCAATTTGTCTACATCCTTTTTGTAGTGGGGGGCCCAAAACTGGACACAATACTCTAAATGCGGCCCCACAAATGCCGAATAGAGGGGAATAATCACTTCCCGCGACCTGCTGGCAATGCTCCTCCTAATGCAGCCCAATATGCTATTAGCCTTCTTGACAACCAGGGCACACTGCTGACTCATATCCAGCTTTTTATCCACTGTTATCCCCAGGTCCTTTTCTGCAGAACTGCCGCCTAGCTCAGTCTGTAGCTGCACATGGGATTCTTCTGTCCTAAGTGGAGGACTCTGCACTTCTCCTTGTTGAACCTCATCAGATTTCTTTTGGCCCAATCCTCCAGTTTGTTTAGGTCCTTCTGTATCCTATCCCTACCTTGCAGGGTATCTACCACTCCCCCCAGCTTAGTGTCATCCGCAAACTTGCTGAAGGTGCAATCTACCCCATCTTCCAGATCATTAAAGAAGATGTTGAACAAAACCGGCCCCAGGACCGACCCCTGGGGCACTCCGCTTGTGACCGGTTGCCAGCTAGACATGGAGCCATTGATCACTACTCGTTGAGCCCTATGCTCTAGCCAGTTCTCTATCCGTCGACTTCTCTGCTTCTCTTCTGCACGCCGTCTTCACTGCACTGTGCTGACGGGAACCGTGTTCCTGTTGACGCAGCACTACACCACTTGAGGAGGTGGCCTTAATACGTTGATTTCTGGATCTTCACTGACCGCTGAGTCGATCCAGAGAAATCAATCTGACGGCAGTGAATTTGCCACCGTCAGTGAAAACATAGCCTCTGTCTTCACTTGTCTTTTACATTTTTTCACCTTCGTTCAATACTGGTGTGAAATAACAATTTGTACTGTCAACACTTTTAGGTTATCTGTAATAAAAATCTAGTTACTAAAAATACTGGGGAGAGTGCAATTTTGTGCAGAGATACTATAATTACCCAAGACACCAGGGTTAACATAGCTCTTTTGGGTAGGGTGACCAGATAGCAAGTGTGAAAAATCAGGACAGGGAATGGGGGGTAATAGGTGCCTTTACAAGACAAAGCCCCAAATATTGAGACTGTCCCTATAAAATCGGGACTTCTGGTCACTCATTGGCTGCAAAATGCTTATCATTAGTCGTAATCATAATAATACCTAGCTTATGTAGCACTTTTCATCAGTAAATTTCAAAGCACGTCGCTATGTTTAACAAGTATTAATATCCCTCCCAAGTGTAATGGAAATACTATATAGTATCAGCTAGAGCTCTCAGCTGAGATCAGACACCTGTGGTGATGGGCGCTGTATAAACACACTCATCCTGCATTTCTCCCGTGGGACTGGCTCCGTTCTTCCTCAGGCAAACTCTGACTTATGTTGAGGGCAGCCTGAATAAGGACTTCAAGATTTGGCCCTGTGCATAAAGGACCATGGAATCTTTCCTGTCCATGAGTAATGAAGAGCTCAGTTCTACCTTTTATTCATAAGACAGCATCCCCCAGCAGCTGAGTAACCTATAACACCGTGGTGTTGGATTCAATACTGATTCCAAGGGAAGAGTGCCATCTGTTGAATTGCCAGCACTATTTCCTTCCACACATAGGTTTTCCTTCCAGATCTTTCTTCCAAGGACAGTTTAGGTCCTGTTTAGCTCATTAAGAGATCTAAGGAGGTGATAGTGGTAGGAAGTATGAGTTAGGACAGAAAATAGATAAAACACCAGCAATCTAAATTGCAGAGACCAGCTAGGAAATCAAAAGTCCCATCCAGCAAATTAATCCACAATCTTTAGATGAAACATGTAGACAGCTCTGGCTGGTTCCAATTTACCGTCCAATTTTGAATTTACTCCCAACTAGAAATGGAACATTCCTCTTCTTTATTACAGACTCAGTCCACTAGACTTTCAATGGCTGACCAAAGGATTTCTTTAAACTTTTCTGCTACATTTATGTAGCTTGTAACTAACACCAGGTGCAATAACTGCTCTTTAATTACACTGAAACTTAACACTGCTTCCTGCTACACGCAGTAATTGTATGTTCCTAATAATTGAGATTAATGTTATATAATTATATTCTGTAGATATAGAAGTTAAGACAGAAATAACTAGGCACTTAACCTATAATGATATGGAACTTACTATGTCAATAGCTGGTCATGGTAAGTGGTAATTACCTCATAATTAAATGGGCAATATTTACCCTCTATGTAAACAGAATTTACTGGATATCTGCACCATGTAATTTAATATATCAGCCATTGCTAAATTCTGAATTTTAGGGGAGAGAAGTTATTTTTCTTAGTTTCCATACCTTCTGCTAATTTTGAGAAATACAGCTATGAGCCAGGTCATTACGCATGAAAGTAAATGTTAAGCAAAGATCTGTTTTCTGTGACTATGGCAGAGTTGGTTTTCTGAACTCATGCTTTCGCTTTTCCTTGGTTGATTTTGCCTTTTGAGTGTGTCTCACATTTGAACCAGTCACGCCATTAGCTCACTGGGAGATGAGTGTATTCAGCTACTTTATAGATCTGCCTAGTGTTAATTTGCCATTTAAGACATGTGTCTCTGGAGACATGGTGATTCAGACTTATCAGCCTTAAATTAGCATTTATTTAAAGAAGGCCAGATTTCCTGATTATTTCTCTTCTCTATGTAATTCGTAATCTGCTGGTATGCCTAAAATTAATAACTGTGGTAGTGACACCAATAATAATAATAATAATCCAGTACCCTCAGACCTTAGGATCTAAATTCCAAACATTAGGTGTCTAAGACCCTGTCTCACTTACCTCCGAGATTCGGTGGTAGTCAACGGGAGTTACGCAAGCTACGCAAAAAACTTGCATAACTCCCGTCAACTTCTCTGCTCCTCTTCTGCGCGCCGTCTTCACTGCACTGTGCCGACGGGAACTGTGTTCCCATAGATGCAGCGCTACACCACTTGTGAAGGTGGTTTTAGTATGTCGATTTCTGGATCGACTGAGCGGGTCTTCACTGACCACTCAGTTGATCCAGAGAAATCGATCTGACGGCGGCAACTTTGCTGCCGTCAGTGTCGCCGAAGCCTAAGAAACTGCTCAAAGAACTTGTGAAAACGTTTAATGAACATTTTTCAAAAAAAAAAATAAAAAAATCCTTGACATTTGTTTTCAAAGTTTTGAAATTTCAAAATAATTCAACATACTTTTACATAAGATAAAAAAGTCAGAATTTCATCCTCCCCCCCGTTTGCCCCCCCCAAAATGGACTAACCCAAGTGTCTGTATTGGGACACAAAGTATACCTGTGTAAACAAAAAACTGCACACTCAGATATACATTTGCAAGTCTATGTACTTATTGGGCAATCAAATACGTTTAGAAAACATGCAGAAACCCTGTTTTGTTGGGTGCAATTTTCTTTTGAGAAGATTGCTTAGCACTCAATATTTCTAAAAAAAAAGTCTACAATCTTAGTCTAAAACAAGATAACAGGTGCATGAAGCAAATAAATGGAGCTAGATTGTAAGATGGAATGGCGAAGAGTAATACTTGCATATTATTTTCATGGACTAGCTGAATGCACAATTTACACTTAAAGGTATGTATCTGTAATATTGCCCAATATGAGTGTATTATGGTATTTGTAGATTTTCCCCTCCTCACTGTATTACTACATCCTGTACCTAAGCTAGGAACTTATTAATGCCTTCTCTGCACTGGAGCAAGCTTAAATCCATAATCCTTGTCTGCACATTTGTTTCATTAAGTCTTAGTTTTCTTCTAATTGTCTTATTTCTAATTCAATCTCAGATTGCCAGGCTTTTCTTTGTCTGTTCAGGACAGTTACTGATATTTTTTTCTTTTTAAGCTTTTTTTAATCCTTTGGTCCTTAAAATACACATACAATCACTCACTGTGGAAAATGTAGTCTTCGAACATGTATAATAATTGGATCCTAGTCGTTTCTTATTGTGATTCCTTGCTTGCCAAAGAGGGTTAGAGTGAAGGAAGTCCATGTTGACATTCAAATACCATCAGCTTAAAGGCATTCACTTTAGGAATGAGTGGAGTGTGCCTGAAGCTACTAAGTGTTTACTGGGGTGTGCAAATGATAGAGCTGGCAAGTGGGTCCCTCCTGTCCCTCTAGGTATGCATCTATCCTCTTGTATCAGAGTATGGCATGGATTTTGCAGAACCTTGGCCCAGAACCTCACAGGTCTTTAGATGTCTTGTTCCCTTGCTCCCTGTTTTAACATCTCCAAAATTGAAATTTTTTAAAAAAGTTTTGAAATGATTCAAGCATCCCTATTTGACATTCTCAAAAGGAGTTTTATTTTTCCATTCGAAAAAAACTTTTTGTTTTTGAAATTTTTGATAATTTATACTAAGAAAATGTTTTTAAACCGTTGAAATTGAAATGAAAAGTTTCAAAATTATTGAAACAAAACATTTTGATCGACTAGATCCACTCTTTTTTGGTTTGTGAATGTTTTTGAGATTTTTTTACTTTTTTTTCCAGATAAGGTGGAAGGAAAAAAATTCCCAAAATCCTAAAAAAAAACCCCTCACGGGATGGGAAAACTATTTTCTGCCCAACTCTAACACTTTGCTTTTTGTTGTGTTAAAAAAGAGCAAGTGGTAAGAAAAGACTGTTGGAAATAGGCCAAAATAACCAACATATTTTAATACACCCTCTATTCTCTCAGTGGCAAGCAGTAACACACAGTGCCTGGCAATTTTGCTGTCAACTATTTGGATAATTCAACTCACAACATTGATTGCATAGCTCACTGCATAAGTTGTTAGTCAACAAAATACACTTTGGCTTTCAGTGCAGAGTCTGTAATTATTTGACTGGTAGTCAGCCTAGGTTGCACCCGGGAGCCATAAACAGTATTTAGCAGTTTAAAAAAGCTTTTTAATCTGTTACTCTGCAGTTCATTTACACTGTCCGCTATGTGTCATGGAAAATGCCCCCTCTCTTTGTAGAACATTATGCAGAGAATGGTGTGTGTTATCAAAGTTATGTTTCTAATGGACTCCCAGGTAGCAGTAGATGGCTAATGCAGAAGGCTGTTAAAACCACATTCAAATTAATGGAGTTATACTGGATTCACACTTGTTTAACTCAGATGAGAATCTGGACACTGCTTAATTCACAAAGTGAATAGATCAAAGGTCCTCAGGCAGAGGATTGGTCTCAAACAGCTTTCAGGAGGTCAGTGTGAAAACCCTCCCTTTCTTCCTGGCTAGATGAGGGGGTCAGAGGGGGAGATGTGCCATGAAACTTCTTTCTCTTGTAATGTGGGGTCATGGTACAGAAAAAAGTTGAGAACCCCTAGTTTCGATACTGAGTTAACGGGTGCTACCTGGGACTCCTGAGACAGATGATAGCACTGAAATCCCTCAAGTAGTTTTGTTTAATTTCTCCTAGATGGCAATTAACTAAAAGGGAGAAGGCACTTTCAATGTGTTTTTAAAATAAATCTTACTGAAATGCAGCTGTCCTGTTAAGTGTTAACATCGAAGACCAAAAGAGAGGGCTGGCACAATTCCCAGGGTTCACTGTACCTCTGTTTCCTCTGTGCTCTACTCAAGAGCATCCCTTTTTGTCTCAGGCCTCTAGCTGTCCCCGTTCTGTATGGACAGGGGCTGACTGGTATCTCTCTTCTTCCAACCCCAGGATTTACACTGCAATCCTCCATGTGTATCCCAGCAAGTCTGACCTCAGTCTAGCACCGATGCTTTTCTCTCTCTTAAGGACAAGGACAGAGTTACCGATGACCATCTGTGAGGATCCAATAGTATGGGTTTTCAGTTGTGGTGGGTCTAGACCCCAGGGCGGTAGGTTTCTGATACTCCCTTAGCACCACCACATCATATAGATAAAGCTCCACCTCACCAATCCTGGAAGGCCAGGCCCCACAGGAAGGCCAATCAGAACCCCCAAGGCATGTGATTGGCTCTCACCCACTACTTAAGCTAGGAAGTGAGTGGGGTGAGCTCTCCAGGCAACTGTGCAGACTCCGTATTGGATCCCACTCTTGCCTGACTCCTGTGATCGTTGTCCAAGGCCTACTCCTGGTTCCTGCCTTACTCCTGCCCTTGCCTTCAGTTCCTGTCCTCCTCCATCTTTGCCACTTTTCTGGCTTCTGTCCCTATGCTCCTGCCCATTGGCTACTCATCCTGGCTCCAAGGCCAGTTCATCTTCTGGCTAATGATGCCAACCTGACTCCTGACCACTTATTCCAGGCCCTCCCGTTAGGCCAGACTGCCTACGCCCAGTTCCTCAGACAGCTGGCTTTCCCAGAGCACAGTGCTATTTTAAGACAAAAACATTCCAGTTAAAATATATAATTAAAGCAACAAACAGTCTAAATGCATGGTAGTGTGATGGATCTGCTAAACAGGGAACTAGGTTTCCCATCAACTCCCTCCCATCAACTCCCTCCCCACTGCACTTCCCTTTCCCATGGGCAGGTAAGGGAGGGGTCCTGAACCATGATGTGGATGTGGGCTTCTGGGTAGAGGCAGTGGCTGCACAGCAATCAGGGAGCTGCGGAGAGTTCGGATGCAGAGAGAAACCCCCAGGAATTCTGTGAAGAGCCAAATGTGGCGCAGGCTGTGACCGCTGGATGATGGTGCCAGGGAGAGACCTGATCTGAGCCTGGCCTGGAAACCCATAAGCTCATATTTGCTTGAATAGAGACTGGACTGCAGAGGGAACCACAGGCATGAAGCCTGAAAAACCCTCACTCTTGACTGGACTTCCTCAGGGACCCAAACATCTATCGCTGTTGCTTACTTTGAACAGTTTCTGTTTCAGCCTCTGTTCTTAGGGTTTTTGCAACCCTTCCCTTAAATGCTCAGATACCCGGCTCACGGGACCCAGCAGGGTCTACAAAGTTTAGTTGCTGAAGCACCGACAGTGCTTGCCTTCTCTTCATGATACTACTGGCACTTTAGAGTTGTGGTGTTGTCCGGGTGGTCCCAATAATTACATTAGCTTACCAGGTGTGGACCCTCGCAGGTTATCGTCCTTCAAACCCTTCCAACAGGATTTGTCCTTTCGGTTACAATCTCATGTTTGGTTTTTGGATCAAAATGAGGGTGTTGAGGCTGACCCTTTATATCACAAACTCTTTTTTTAGTCTCCTTGGTGTCTTGAACCTGGTCAGAACCAGTATATGAATTCACCCCAGGGGGGTGGTTACTCTCTGGAGTTATTTACTTTCCCAAGATAAGCAGTAAATCCTGCCCATTATTTTTAATTCTTGGGGGAAGCTCAGTAACTCTCCCCCATATATCTAGGATACAGTCCCTAGCTCCCCAAGATAGATAAGTATATCTATAGATACAAACCATTTACGGATACAGAAGTTTCTGACTAATCCCGGGGCCATATCTCAGTATGATAGTCTTTTGAAGTTTCCACACTTCCACGGTCTTACAACTGTCATAAGGGCAACTGAGTCATCCTCTCTCTCCATAGTCGAAACAGCAACTGCTTTGCCTCATCGCTTCTCTTACCAGGGCAGTCCTGGCTTATGCAGAACACAGCTTACTATTGACTACCTGTAAACGGTCCCACCAATTCACAATGGTTCATGGAATGGAATGAAGGAAGAGTTGAAGTGGGTGCCACTCAGAAACAATGTTGTCCAGGGACTAGGGTACGGCCCTGAAAGTTAGGAGACATGGGTCCTTTCTTGGCTTTGCTGCTGCCATCCTATGTGAGCCATGGGCAAACTTTACCTCTTTGCGCCTGTAGCTCTTCTGATCCTGAGCTTACGATAATAGTCACTTCTCTTTGGTTGTACATATAGGCCTGTTATCGCACGTGAGTCCCTCCCCAGCCTCTAACAGTGCACACACAATTTGCAAGCATGAAAACTTCCACCTGCATTTTTCAGCTGAAAGCAGTTGATAACAAGTTTAACCCTTGTACTTGCCCTTTAAAGTGCCCAACAGTTGCTTATGCACATAGTTTAGAATGTGAGCTGAAAAGCCCCCTGGGACCAATTATTTAAAGCTAATTCTTGGAGCCAATAGGTTATACACATGCAAATTCTAATGCTTGCATGTATGCAGGTGTTAGCCTATTTAAAGGGCAAGCACGCACCTTAGCGCACATGTATTCATAGTTGCTGGAACTAGGGATTCAGGGGATGCTGCTACACCCCCTAGTTTGAAGTCGTAATAACCCAAATAAATGGTTTCTGCCTTCAGCACCCCCACTACAAAAATTGTTCCAGCACCACTTGTTGAAGTTTCCTTGCCTAAAAATGGAGGCTGGCACTGGTGGCTGACAATCAGATGCCACCAAGTAAGTATTTTTCACTGAAAAGTTTTCATTTTTCATTCATTTTCATTATTCTTTTGGAGGGTTTTGTAAATCTGCTTTGAGTCTCTTAGAGTGTTCTCAGAAATATCTGTGTAGCAGGATTCAGAGAAATCTGTGACATAAACACCTTACCAGAGTTTATTTAGAGAGGGAGACAGAAAAAAGCAAAGCTGTTTGGAGCATATGAAACACTGTTTATGTCTTAACAAAGTCTTTTTCAGTCACATTAGTTCTCTTTCTCTGTCTGTTTAGTATTATTACACAGCTGCAACTAATCATTCTACACTTGAGACTTCAGCATAGTTTCTGTTTAAAGGTGAATTTTGCATCCTCTGTGAAATCTTGAGCAGTTTGAAAACTAAAAAGCCAAGTCATGGACCAGGATATATTTGTGGAGGAAAATTTGAGGGCATTTATTCAGTATTCCTGAGATACCTAAATAATGATAATAAATTCCATCCTCCGTTGCAAGGTAAAAATCCTGTAGGTGAGCAAAATATTCATCACTAAATACAAAACTATACAAGACTGAAGGCTTTTGTCACTTCATTATGATTGCAAAATGGGAGCATTTTTCCAGTGAAATATATTAATCTCTCTAATGAGAACTAGCTTTTTTTCAGAGCAAAAATTAGCCCCTTTTTGTGTACTCATCTCTCCTATCCAACATGTGAAAATCTCCATTTCAGCATGGTTTGGATTAAGATATGGCCCTGAGGTCAAAACTGTAAAGAGAACAAACTATAAAACTGGGGAAGAAAGTTTCACCTAACAGAGTTTTCATGAGGCAGTCTGTCCCCTGGAGCTTCATGGGCCTGAATCGACCCCTGCTGAAATTGATTGTGAAACTCCCGACGACTTTGAAGGAGCCAGATCAAAGCTTAGGAGCCTGATCCAAAGCTCACTGAAGTTAGTGGAAAGCCATCAGTGGGCTTTGGCTCAGACATGAAGTGACCCGTCAGTGCTGAGCAGCGTGGTGCAATGAACTATTCAGTGATAATGAGACATGACAAATTCTCGCCTGATCAGCTAATGTTTGACTTGGGGGAGATTTCACAGGATGATCTTACCACTGAGGAAAATTGGAGGCCTTGACCTTTAAAGGCAGAGCAATGGGAAGAAAGGTAATAGAGTATGACATATCTTGCCCAGAAGAGACAAAGGGTGATCCAACATACCCATCTAGAATGCAACCTCATGGGATATCATAATTAAGAAACCGGATAAAGTAGAGGGTAAAGATTGAAGTGGGATTATCTATCTAATCTTTCTATTTAAAATGGGCAGGATAAATGGCACAGAGCAAAGTGGGACTGCTATTCTCTTATCTGTCTTATCTAATCTACCTAAAGTTTTATCCTGCCGCTTATCACCTTAGTGTATGAGCTCCTTCCATGTAAAATCAATAGCAAAAGACAAATCCCTAGTGGACTTCATAGAGTCTCTAGCACTTTTCCTTTTTCAAGGTAAAATCTCTACGTGGGATAGAGTCGTGATTGTTATAGATTTTATTAATTTCCCGTATTAATTTTTTTTGGCTGGGGGGTTTTGTGTTGGCGGGGATGGCAGTGTTTTGCGATTCTTATGATGGAAAGGCCTTTTCAAAGATGAAAGTTTTGCGGGGTTAAGGTTTTCATAATGATGGTCAGACTCTGGATTTGCCTAATCTCTACTGGAAGCTCATTCCATAACTGGATTCCCTCCCTCCCTCCCCACCGCTCCACCTGCCAGGTTTCTGTAACCACCTCCTGACAGATTCACAGCATTTGTCTCAGAGTAGTGTGTTTACCACCATCCTTCCTAGGAAACCGGAATGGGAACTAGGGTGACTAGAAACAAGTGTGAAAAATCGGGACAGGGAGCAGAGGGTAATAGGCACCTATATAAGTAAAAGCTCTGAATATCGCGACTGTCCTATAAAATCAGGACATCTTATCACCATAACAGCAACTGCCAGACTGTATCAGACCCATGGTCCATCTGGTCTAGTGCCTTCTCTCTGACAGTGTCCAGTATCAGATGTTCCAAAAGTAGATCTGGTTGGGAAAATGCCCCTCCCCTCCCGGGGAAAATTTTCACTTTGAGCAAAAACACAATATTTTTGCTAAAAAATGGTGCCTCATAGGAGTTATAGTTCAGTTGCCTACATATGTTAGGCTTCCTGGTCAGACTATATCTCCCATGATGCACCATGGTCTCGTCTTTTGATGATGAGAGATAGTACATCATGAGGAGTCTCATGGCTGCAGTGCATCATGGGAGATGAAGTCTGGCTAGAGAGTCTGGCCCATAGAAGAGAAGGAGGGCATAAGGAAACTGAACTATAACTCCTATGATGCACCATAGATCATTTCTGAGTCAAAATATTTTGTATTTCAGTCAAAAGATTTTTCATTTTTCAGGTGTTTGATATTTTTTGATGAAACATTTAAATTTTCCACAGAAAGCAGATACTTTTTGCAAAATGTTTCATTTAGTCAAACCCCAATTTCCCATTGGAAAACATTTTTTATGGAAAATTTTCAACCTGCATTATTCAGAGGCGAATGCAGGAAACCCTGCATCAGACATTTATAAAATGACCAGCTACAGAGAATTTCTTTCTAACCCCCTCTAGTTCAAGGTTGGTTTGTACCAGAAAAAAAATTGTTGTGTCAGATGAAGAGAAAAAAGAGAGTTAAAAAGTGAGAAAATTATATTTCAGCAGAAGGAAGAGTCTGGAATTAGAACATAATGGATAATTCACTCAGCAAATTCAACCTTTCTTACTATTTGTGAATTTTTTGTGAATAGGTCACAACATTTTTGAGTCTATTCATTATCCATTCCCCCATGTCCAGCCCATCTTGAATGGCCTCATTTAAGGCACCCATGAAGAGTATTTCTGCTCAAGCACCTACCTAAGGGGAATACTAATATTTCTTCCTGAGAAGCTACTTAATGCACTCTATGAGAAGGTGCTCTGATAACGTGGTGATGTTAACGTGAAATAAGAACCTGAACAGAACATCAGCAACATACACATACCCACCCACCACACACACACACACACAAAATTGGTATAAAACTATTTCAAAGCGCTTAATAAAAATGCAAAGACAGATCAATTATCATGCAAGCTAGAAATTCCCATCTGTTAAAAAGGAAAAAATAAAATGCAAATGTAATCTTGGTTTCAAACATTGTCAATTGATCCCTTGTGTCACAAAAAGTATTTATAATTTATTGAGGTATTTGTTGCTTCAAGAAAGTTAATCCTGATATTTTCTCTTAGCATTTCTGTTGTGTTCTCTCTCTCTCTCTCTCTCTCAAAAAAAAAACCTCTCCAGATTATTTTGAACATAAACATATACTGACTTTGCCAGTTTCATGATTTCAGGATTTCTCCCACTGCTTTTTTTTTTTTTAATCTATTCTATAGCGTGATACTTTAGAACTTGCAAGTGAAGAAGTATTTTAATTAAAGAAAAAAATCTTCAATGTAGCACCATAATTCTAAGATACCGGTCGGCACTGCATAGAATTTAATATCTCTCTGTGTTAGAAATTACAATGCATTGACATACAGAAACTCAGCGATTGCTGTGCATTAGAAATAAGGCCAGAGGAGAAAGGGCTCTGAATACTTCAAGTTCTTGCTTTATTCTTTTATTGAGTCTTCAGTTTGTGTAAATATAGCATCCAAAGGAGTTGTTTGATTCTCTCTAGAATGGTTGAATTTTCTCTTAGGAAATGTAGGAAGCAATGTAACCGAAGGACTTTCTTCACCCAAAAGTTATGCACAGGAAGTGGGTCTGGTGAAGATATGCTCAATCGGTTGCCGAACACTCTCCCATCAACTCCGGTACTCCACTGGAACAAGAAGTGTAAGCAATGTCAATGGGAGATGCTCAATGAAGACAGCGTGGTTACTCAATGTAAGATATGTTGACTTCAGTTACGTTACTTACATACTGTAATGCGCATACCTTACATCGACCTGGCCATGTACAAAAGGAATTGGTTAATAAAGTAGTGCAAATACATGATGTGGTATGAGCTTTGGGGTATTCCAGTTTCACTATACATGGGTACTCGTGCCCTGGAAGGAAAACAGGATTCTGTGTGCCAATAACCAGCACTATCCGTCACTGTTTCTTGGCCAGAGCTGGGACAGCATCTACACAGGGACACACGCATGCAGTCTACACTGATAAACATCAGTGGCCAACACACCGTACCACACACACAATGTAAACCACAAATGCAAGGATCATGCTGGTCCCTTGAGCTACAACCATACCGATTCCAGATGCTTCAACTGGCAGACAAGGCTTATACTAATGCCAATTTATTTTCTTGGCGCGCAGATGCTACAACAGACAAGGAAACATGCCCACCACACTCCTCCATAGAAACCACTGCCTGCACCTAAAATTGCCAAATAATTTCAAATGCTGTATAGATTTCACAAAGAACATTCAATTGGCAGTAAATATATCAGGACCTTTAAATGAAAAACCGCAGGTCTCTTAGAATACATTTGTATCTCCTGAAGCCTCCAATTCATGAAACAGAACACCATCTATATTTATGAGGAGTAATTCATATCAATTCATAATTATCTTGTGTAAAATTCATTCTCTCCAGTAAAGTAAAATATTCTGAGGCAAAATGAAATGGTCATAATATAAAAAAACATTCATAATAATCATACAGCACAGATTGCACTGTGTAAACAATCTCCAGTGCCTGGAGTAAGATTGCATCTCTTCTTCTTAATAGCCCGAGAGCTTTTCATGCTAGGTACCATTCAGATTAGACTGCTGTCTACTTGTGGCTCTGAATTACACGTCACTTCAGAGGCAAAGGTGAGTCTCATAGATTGTTGAGTTGCAATGCTGGCTCTGAAATGTTCTCCAGGCTGGATTCAACTCCTGTCTGTGCTATTTATATGCCTCTTCTCTATCCAAATTATGAAGCTGCCCCTGAAGCTACAGGTAGTTAAACTTGACTCTATTAAATATGTGATTTGAGAAAACTCACCAATATTTGTAGCCAGAATCAGTTTTTCCAAGCATTGGTTCGTATACCATATGCTGGGCAAGTGACCTGTTGAGGGTCGGATTCCTCATATGAATGGCCAACAGAATGCTCCTATTCAACAGCTGCTTTCATTGGCGGAACTTTACTTTACAAATATGAATTAATTCACACCACCAGCCAGACGTAGGTAGTGATTATTATTGCCAGACTGCAAATGGGGAAACGAAGGCACGGAGCAGTTAAGGCCAACATTTTCCAATGTGACTTTGGATGGCTCAAGTTTTGGATGCTCAGCATGGGTCACCCTAAAGGTTTTCAGACAGTGATGAGTGTACAGCCTCTGAAAACAAGGTACCCTTTAATAACAATACGTAGCCCTTCTATAGTGATTGACAAAGGAGGTCAGTATCATTATCCCCAATTTACAGAAGGGAAAACTGAGGCACAGAGAGGTGACATGACTTCCCCGAGGTCACTGGCAGAGCTAGGAATAGAACAAATCTCCTGAAGCCCCCTCTAGTGAGCTATACCCTATGCCACACTGCCTCTCTTTAAGCTGTCTCAAGGAAGAGCTTGCGTGGCCGTTGCTTTGGAATAAATCTGGGAACACGGAATGTTCCAGAAGACTGGAAGAAAGGAGTGTTGTGCTAGTATTTAAAAAGGGTAAAAAGCACGGCCCAGGTAATTATAGGGCCATCAGTCTGACGTGGATCCTAGGCAAGTTAATGGAAAAGCTCATATGGGAATTGATTTAATAAACAATTAAAGGAGGGTAATATAATAATGCCAATCAAAAGAGGCTTATGGAAAATGGAGCCTGTCTAACGAACTTGTAACAGTGTTGATGTAATGTACTTAGGCTTCTGCAAGGCATTTGACTGGTACCACATGACAGTTTGATTATTCAGTGTAGAAAATCTTGGTCTCAATGTCACCTAGTGAGTCAGTGACTGAGCTGGGAATGTAAATAATACCAAGCTCCTATATAATGCCTTTAATCAGAGACCTCAAAGCACTTTACAAAGGACGTCAGAATCATCATCATTTGAACTCAGGAGTCCTAACTTCCATGAGCACCAGATCAAACTCTGTCCCAATTAAAGCCCTGTCCTGGACACACTAGCAGTTGACTCCAGCTACTCAAATAATACAAATAGTGCTTTGCAAATATTTTCAGCAGTGAAAGTGATGATTTGGTTTCCCATTATTTAAGGGATTTTATTCTCCGTTGTCCTAGCATCCAGGCAGCTGCACAGCATGTAAGAAACTGTTTGCAAAGTTCAACAGATTGTAGCAGACATGACTGTCCAGAAATGTGTATTTTAATGTGTGTTTTTCGTTATTTACCATTGATTGTCTGACAGTCATTATTGCCATGCTGGAAAAATATCAGTGGTCAGGAATGCAGCAGGTCAGATTAGATGATCACAGTGATCCCTGCTGGCCTTAAAATCGATGAGTCCATGCACTGACGTCTGTTGGAGCTAAGGGCTTCCCAGGCCCTTTGTTTGCAATGCACATTCACAACAAATCATTTGATCACCTTGTTGACGGGGTGTACAAGCCCAGCAATGGACTGGAAGGGGTTAGTTTTACTCTGTGGGCCAAGGAGGCCACGCCTGTTTGACTCTACTGGGCATGCTCCATTTGCAGCCTCAGTACAAAAGGGAGCAGCTCCGCTCAGTTGGGGCTGACTGCTGATGAGAGAGGATGCACCTTGGGGGCACCTGCCCTGTAGCTGCCAGAACCCTAGGCCCCGGAGGCAGAGGGTGCTGCAACCCAGAAAGTGCCCCACTGTCCAAAGGAGCCCCAGAGAGAACAGAGTCTCCGGGAGCTGCACCATCTGAAGACTCCAGAGACCTGGGAGAACTATGGACATTGTGCGGGAAAATAGGGAGGGAAGTAACTCAGGGGAATTAGACCTTGATCTGGTTGTGAAACTGGAAACTAGGCAGTGTGTTCCAGCTGGATCCCTACTGGCATTCCACTTGCTATTAGGGCCCTGTGTTGGGAGGCGGTGGAGCAGGGATGACCTAGTTCTTCCTATTCTGGCTGCCCCCCACCCTCCAGTGGCAGCCCATCACCCCCTGACTCTAGCCATTAGGCCATATCGCATTGACCCTAAGGGCAGGTATATTGACTCTGGCCGCAAGGTTATAGCACTCGGACCGCAAGGGCGGCCACATTGAGTCCTGCCCCTAGCCCATGCTGCCCTGACCGCAGTGATGGCCATATTGACCCTGGCCATTAGGCCATACAGCCCAGATGAGAGTGGCAACCATACTGACTCAGGCCACTAGGCAATGCTGCCCTGAAGCCAAGTTGGGACAGTTAGATCCAACTGCCGGGCCACAATGCCCCTTTCCCCACCTGAAAAGGGGGATGGAGTGTACAGGCCCCGCAGCACACCTCGACTGCTAGTTTGGCCTAATGCCATTTTAAAAACGCTAGGGTGACCGTTATCTGTAAAGGACAGAGCACTAGACTGGGAGTCAGGAGAGTGGATTCTATTCTCAGCTTGACATGCTGCGTGATAAGCCACGTTGCCTGTCTGTACCTCCCACCGTTTGCCTGCATTGTCTATTAGGACCATAAGTTTGGCAGGGCAAAGGCTCTCTCACTATGTCTTTGCACAGAGCCTAGCACAAGAGGGGCCTGTGTTTTGTTCGCATTGTAGGTGCTACTATCATACAAATAGATAATAATAATAATCTTTCTTTCCCTTCCTTCTCCTCATCTGTTTATTGTCTCATTCCCTATCTTCATTCAGTCAGAAGACGCTGAAATGCTCCTAGCTTGCGTTAGCATTACCCTCAGCAATGTTATTTCCCTGGTCTCCTCCTCCCTCAAATGTATACAGACCAGCTACCAAGTTATTGTTGCTATTTTCTCCACTTTCCTCTGGCACTCGAAGCGGTTGTTGCTGTGGTTCGCTAATCCCCCTTCTCTTTGTTGGCATTTTGTTTGTGTTGTCTCTGGGTTCCCCGCTGTTTTCATTCTGCACTAATACGAGGCTGGGAATCTGCACGCCAGCGATACATTTCCCATTGCTTCGTCATTTCTAAGGACATTTTCTCTTGACATCTATACAATTAATCATGGCTGATGCACTTATCGCACCTAAAACATGTCTGGGATTAGTTGAGGCATTGTTTTCCCCCTCCCGCTCCCTTCCATATTAATGTAATGTTGATATGAAAGCCCAGCAGCTGCACTGTGCATTTGGGGTCTGTAAAATAAATCAGTCAGCTGTGCATTTTCATAGTGGTCAGGGCTAGAACCTATGGAGACACTTACATGGCTGCCATCGTGGCCGTAGCACGATGCTCCTATGAGGTGGATGGTGCCACTATTCCCATGTTACAGATGAGGAATGGAAGCGAAAAGGGGCCAGATTCTGCTAGTCTTATTCGCATTGAAGAGTACCGTGCTCCATGAACACTCTTGATGGAACCACTCATTAAATAACATTGCTATCCGGTGTGAAGAAGGGTGCCACAATGGGCCTGGAAAGATTGGGTGACTTGACCAAGGTGAGACAAGAAATGTATGGGAGAGACAAATTGAACAATGATCTTCAAACTGGGACTCAGGAGCCTTCAGTGCAAAACCATCCTGCTTCCTATTGGGTCCTATCAATATGATCTATTCCTTACCCTTTTCTATTGTTTTTTGTCCAGTCTGTATCAGATACTGGCTCAAATTAAGACCTCAGAGACCAACAGCCCGGGTATGTGGGGAAGTTTGGGCCCTGTTCTGAACTTTAGGAATATTGGGCTCCAAGCTCGGGCGCATCTCTAGTCCATTTTCTTTAGTGACCTTTGCCCTCAGGATGGTCTGACTGTCTAGATCTCCCTCTTCTTAATCACTAAAGTGTTCTGAACTGTGGGAGCCACGCAAGAATCTCCAGTTGGCTGTCTGCCAACTTATTTCAGAGTAGGTGTGCACAAAGTGATATTATATAGCCTGCTATGGTCCTCTTCAAAAATCGTCTTAAAAGCTCCATCTTAGGACCGGGTGTGTGTGTGTGTGTGTGTGTGTGTGTGTGTGGAGGGGGTTAGTCAGGTCATTTTATTAATATGTCTTTCTAGTTGATTATTCTTTGTCAAAAACATTATTTAGGAAGGTGCACCCATGCTATGACATTGGGGTCCATATCAGAAGAGAGATGGAAAGCAAGAATGAAAGGATGATAGACAACAGATCCTTATGTTTGGGAGGTGCTGTATGAAAAGGAAGGGAAACATGGGCCAGAGCACAGAGACGATTCACAAATTTGGCTGAATCGATAGCGAAAGCAGATAAGAGACTGACTAAATAAAATCTCAGGCCAGATCCTCCGCTGGTGCTAATGTGGCTTTACATAAGCTAAGGATCAGGTTCACAGAGTGGGAGTGTGTGTCGTGCTGGGGTAGCACATCTCCCTGCTGCTTCGCATGCCTGGAGCCCTTCCGTGCCCTCTCCTAAAGTCCGAACGTACAATTCGGCTCAGCTGTAAGGGGGGTGCATGTTTACTGGAGTCCACAGAGTTGCACTTGCTTATACCTGCATTGAATCTGGTCCAGAGCCCTCCGGCTCTGTCTCCTGTTCTGACTGACCTTGTGAAAAACCCTAATCCTGCTGAAAGGCAGCCAGCACTGCATTTTACTGCCGAACTGGGAGCAAATTTTGTTGTATTTTCAGGCTGAATCCCAGCTTAGCCTGGGAGTGGCAGTTCCATATCACCTCTCACTCTGAGTGCAGCAGCTCAGGGCTAACAGCTGTTTCCCTGAGAAGGTTGGAACCTTGCCTCCAGCAAACGCGTTGGAAGCTCATAACGTGTATGCTTCTCTTGGCTCCTATTTTCACAGCCGCCTGCTGGAATGGCAGGGCTCCCACTCGGAAGGTGGCATGCCACTTTTATTCAGGCACAAGTGCCAAGCAAAAGGATCATACAGTGAGCAGGAGGTGTTATGCCAGCGGGTCTCTTCTGCTGCTTATCTACACTTGGGTTGGATGTTGCCTATCAGTGGGTCCGATGAGCCCAAGGATCCTATCGTGAATCTTTTCGAAACCCAAATGGTTGATGTTTTTGGAGTTTCAGCCAAAGGAACAACATTTGAGGTTGGAAAGAGGCTGGATAAAAGGCTCTGTTTTTAGTCAATCTCCCGGCAGAATGTGTTGAGGTTCAAGGGAGTGCGCTTTCGTGGACAGAGGCTTTCGCTGCCAAAAGGATACCCACTGCAATTTTGTGTATTTCAGAAACGTCTTTAAAACCACAACAGGATGTCAAAATACAGAAGAGCAGTGCGAGATTGGTTTGTGGGTCAGTTAGCATGAAGGCAAGTTCTTCACACACTCTCTGGCATCAGGGAGCCAAACTCTGAAGGGTACAGATAGGCCAGGGCCTGTGTATGTGTGTGTGTATATACACAAACACACACACACACACTCCCTGCCCCCCCCCCCCCTTTACCCTCCCATCGCCCCTCATCTGCTTGGGACATCCACTGCTTAGAATCTGTGTGAGACTTATTTTACTGACAGGGACAGTCAATGAAACTGAAAGGTAGAAAGTTGTAAATGGCCAAAGAGGAAATGATCTTTCACACAGTGCAAAATTAGACTGTGGAACTCATTGGCACAAAATATTGCTGAAGCCAAGAGCTCTACAAAATTCAGGAGTGGATATGTACATGAAGAACCAGAATAGCCTGAGTTTTAATGGTAAATACAAGAGAGAGAATTTTGGAAAGGTAGAAAAACCTCATACTTTAGTTCAAGTTTGGCTTAAGCACTATTAGGGGGTTTGATGAGACCTATTTGGGGCAGGGAGGTAGATTATCCCACATCTGCCTCCTATGGTGTTGTATCAGCACCTGGTGGTGGCCCCTTGGGCTCTGAGGGAAACGTGTTTCCCATCCCATGAAAAATTTTTAAATTTTGAAAAAATTTCCCATCTGAAATTGGAACAAAAAGTTGAAGTCTCAAAAATGTTCATAAGCTGACAAATCAAAACGTCGACAGAAACTATTTTGTCAATTGAAACATTTCATTTTGATAACTTTGAAATGTTTTGTTTTTGATTTAGACCTTGAATCGCATTGAAAATTTTGCCTACATTTTCTAAAATTGGAAAATAAATTCATTTCTACCCCAAAAACTGTTCCATTCATAAGTGACAAATTTCAAAAACCAAATTTCCAGAATTTTTTGAGTCGAGAGATTTGTCAATTGTGACCCTTGGGAACATTTTCAGTTTTGATGAAGTAGCATCTTTAGGTGAAAAAATGGATCGTCAAAAAATTCCTCACCAGATGCACTGACCACTAATGGTGAAAAGATACTGAACTAGATGCACCATGGGTCTGATTCAGTTTCGTAGTTCTGTGTTCCTGGGGGTCCATTAGAAAAAACACAGGCTTGAAACCTGTTGGGAAACCATTTTTGAGTTTTCAAAAAGCTCTTCTATTGAAACAGAAAAATAAATAGCTTCAAATGATGGCTTGCACCAAGAGGACTACATAAAAAAATATTGTTACAGTAACTGTAATATTAGCTGCCACACACAAAATCAGTCAATAAAAGCACTTTGGGGGGGTTAAAAAGCCAAATGAGTGAATAAGCTTTCCCTAAATTCAATATTCCCTTGTATGGAATATTAGTACTCAGACTAAAATCTCCTCCTGAGTATAGAGTTTTTGTTTTTGTTTCATCAGCAGTCTCTCTTTCTCTCACTCCTAGTAAATTCATTTGTTTGTTCAAAACTGCAGTATGTTGCCAGCGCTTTCCGATCAACTGAGACTCTCAATATTATATCCTTCATCTACCCTAAAGCTCCCACTCCATAGATTGATTCTTCTCTCCTTCTGTGAACTCTCACAGCCAAGCTCTGCCCTTATCCATCAGGCTGAGTACCAGCAGCTGAGCAGAGTGGCTACCTGAGTTATTCCCGTTCAATGAAATTAACCCAGAAGGCCAGCTGGCCAGCAGAAGGCCAGCATGATGCCATTACACCATGTAAGTCCCATTTAAGCCCATAAGCAATGAATAGATCTTGTCCTGGCCCTCTGCAGAGAGGTGAATGTTACCCACTTTGCAAACCAGCAGTGCTGCTCCACAAACGAGCAACAAGCGTGTCCCCCAGTGTTTGCTGCCACTGGCAGCACATGCACAAGGGATAAGGAGGTCTGTCCAGGACACCTTGCTTTGGAGCACCACCGGACTTGCAAACTATCCCCACCAACTTGTCCTCAAAGGAGGAATAGGCCTGTATCCTGTCGTGATTCTACATGGGTTTGCTAGACTGGTAAGACTTTACCTGCCCCCTCTTTCCTATTCAGGAGACACGCAGATTTTGCCCTAAGGTTGATAGCGAGGATTCAGCCTGCTAGGAAACTTCATCTCTTCCTTCCGGATGAAGTCCTGGCCACTGTGATCCAGGCCTTCATCACCTCCAGGCTGGATTGCTCATCTTCTGTTGCCAGTTTAAGGGTTTGGTCTTAATTTTCAAAGCAATTAATGGATCAAGCCCCAGCTACATCAAAGACGGAACCCGTCTGTGAGCCGCCGTGACCATTGAGTTCCTCTGGGACAATGCCGAAAACAAAGCCCTGGCCGAAGAATCTGAGAGCTGGGGACAAAACATTCTCTGTTGAGAGGCTGCGGTGAGGGCGCAAACTTCCAGAGGAGATCAGGCAAATGCAGAGTCTGAGCAGCTTCAGAAAATGCTACAAAACCTTCCACTCTGAAAAGGCCTGAAAATTGCACTCACACGACTGGCGCTCCCTTCTGCTTCTAGACCCCTACTAACCACAGACAAAACCCAAACAATCAAAACCACCACCCCACCAACACCCTTCTACAAGCAAAAAATTAACCTTGAAAAGGGAAAGGTGCCCGAGATCCCAGAAAGGCTAATAGAGACGCCGGTCTTGCTATCAGCGTTACAAGGAAGTTGCTTAGCTATGACATGGCGGTGAACAGTATGAATCCCTAAAACACAGTGATGTTTAAGCTCCTATACAGGAAATGTGTGTGTTTCTGCTTTGGGGGAAGAGGGTAGGGATACTGATGTGAGTAAAAGGCTGGGAACGGTGATTGCCAGCTGCATACCAATGGTATGACTCCAGCATTGCCTTCACTATTGTAACTCCCCTCGCGATATCCACGTCAGATGCCTGTTTGTTCCAGTCTGACACAGGTGGAATGCTCCTGGATGAAGGTGGGCTGCGTGCACAAAGAAATGTGACGGCTTCCCATTTATTTCAGTTCAAAATCAGCCTAGTCTGTTTCAAATCCCTCTTGGAACCTACTCCAGCCCACCTCACCCAGTTTACCTCTTTACTCTGCCCTTGTCACCCCCACGTGACTGACAATTAATGCATAGCATGAAGGCTTTGCTGATGTGTACAGCTGCCCACCAGGAACTGGTCTCACACCAGGCTGGACACTGAACACAGAGCGTGATGACTGTCAGTCACTTACAGACTAGACCCAAGGCGGGATTTGAACCATGATTTATAGAAAAAGAGCTTTGAATTCCACAGCCGCTCCCTTGTGGTGCCCATTGCCAAAGTGCATCACTCTTAGCATTAAAAGAAATCCTGGCATTTGCAAATTATGTGACTGCCTTAACTTTACTTAAACATCAGCTTTGGGTGAGCGTGTGGCATTTTATTTTTTAAATCATCCAGAGGCCTAACAAACGTAAATCTGGGGAAGGAGGGAAATGACCAGACCGGGGCACATTATGCTTTAGTATTCCTACTTTTCTAACCTCAGCCAGCAAATGTTCAAATGCAAGTAGATCTGATTTGGGAGCGCCATCTTTCATGTTGTGTGCCTACTTGACTGTTTATATAGTTGTGAGTTGATTGATTAGGAAATAAGTGCTTTTCAAGTCGACAATGTAAATAATGAAACTTTATTAGTGATATATGTGACACGTTTAACAATGCTAATTTTCGGAACCACTCTGTAATTCCCTTTGCTTTTTCGGCAGGTTGTAAACAATGTATTTGTGGGGTTGTGGGGAAATCTGTAATGTGATGGTACTTTAAAAGAAAACAAAAAGATTCAATATTAAGGAATATCTCCACAGTGTCACCTAGTGGAGAAAGAACGGAAGTAGCAGGAGAACCCATCTCAAGTGTATTTTTGCAAAATCTGCCTTAACAAAAACTCCTATTTGTATGATCATGCCCATTTGCTTTGATCATTTGTAGTATAAACTAGTTTACCTCTTTATTCTACTTATCTAGTTTAAAGGTGCATAAGAATCAGTTTCTGGAAAGGTTGAAAAAGGACATCTTCCATTCTCTTAACTTTTGAAAATGTATCAAAAAGCAGAATTTAAGAAGATAATGGCCAGAAACCAAAATAAGATTTCTTTAATCACCCCCTATACTCCCATCTCAACAGACTTATGTCAGTAACTCTTGATGTTTAATTTCAGTATTAAAAGAATACCGACACGTTCAAATTAAAAATCATATTTTAAAAACAAACAAAAAAACCCTTGACCTGTTACTAAAATCACCATAGAATGATTGTTAAAACCAAAAGAATTGTAGGAATCTATTTCATTTCCCACTATAGCCAGCTGTCATGATTTAATCCCAAGCCATAATTCATATTTTGCTGAAAGCCCTACCTCCTGGAATCATGTGATTATGAGAGACTCTCAGCATTCATTAAGTAAAGTAAGTGTCTACCCTTCATGTTTGCACAGAAAAACTTGAAAAAGCAACACAAAAAGTTTTTTTAAAAAACTAGATAGCAAATAAAAGGATACCAATTACAAAAAAAACCCACACCCCTCATGCTTTTTAAAACAAGTATGTTTGTTTTTTTTCAATCTGACTAATGAGTTTTGAACACTTGGGGTTGGCTGTCCTGATGTCCTTTCATTCTGTTGGTACGCAGCGATAATTTTGAGGATTTATATTAGTATAAATGAGAGCTATATTTATCACAGTATTTTTTTTAATATTATTATTTTCATCTCGCTCCATTTGGAACAGTAAAAAATAGATAGATAGTTTCACTTTCTAGTTTCTAGTTGGTGTCACACTCAGGTTCTCCTTCACAAGCATAACGCTGCAATGAATGAGTTGTGTACGGTATGGAGAAATGTTTATTAGTTTCAAAAAGAAGAGATTTTCAGTGGCATTAGAAATGCTTTCATGATATATATTTTTTTTTAAATCAAGCTTAGCTATGTTAAAACTTATTTTTACACGGTCTACATTTGGGCGAAATCGGATATGACAATGTGCTTTTAAACAATACAAACACTCAAGCAATCTATGACGAATAAACTTAAAGCATCAAGACAAAAGGCTGTTAGAAAAGGGAGAGAGGAATTAAGCAGGATAGGGAGAAGAGATATGTTTTCAGATGTGACGGGAAAAGCAAGGTAGAGATGAGACCGAAAGATCTTTCTACGGCATTCAGGTTGCAAAGGAGAAGGCGCTCACACCAACAGAAGATAGACTGTGGGCAGGGAGGGAGCGTTTCAAAGTACCATGTTTGTACAAGGGAGAACTACGCTTAACTCCCTTCTCTTGTGATGACGGCTCTGTCTCTGCCCCTCTGGGTGGGTGGCAACTGCAGATGTGCAAAGTGCTGCTCGCTCACACGTACCATGGTCTGTCTGTTTAGGAATTGGTAGTGGAAGAGGCAGTGGCTTAGAGAGAGCGCTCCATTTGGGGCAGAAACAGCAGTAAAAGGAGAGCTCTCCATAAATGCACCTCTGAGCTGCTAATTGCACCTGCAGGGCCAGCATAGCGCTATTAAAGGACAAGTCCCAGGAGGGGTAGTACGGCGGGTCTATGAGGGCTAGCTGAGCCACTGAAGCACTGATGCAGCTAGTGTCCTTCTGCTGGATGGGGCAGGCACATTTGTTGCCAGTAGCAACCGCTGGCTCCTGCTGTCACTGACCACCGCATCCCAGCGATCAGTAAATAGTGCGGAGAGCAGCAGCAATACAGAGCCCAGCAGAGGCGAGTTGGGAAGGGAGTGGCTGGCTGTTGGTACTCAGCTGGCTCAAAAAGGTTGCCTATACTGTCAGAAAGGACCCTGTTAACTGCACCTCCTGTTATGGGTTAGGAGAGCAGCCAGGTAGAAATGGAAGTCTGGAGTTCATAGGACTAGTTCAGTCATTTCAGCTGGCCTCTTTGAAGGCAGACCCAACGTGCTGCAAAAAAGGCCGATTAGCTGGGGAGGCCAGACAGATCCCAGTCAATATGTGAGGAGCAGGAAGTTTATAGGAGGAACTTTTCATCTCTAAGGGTATGTCTATGCTTCAGTTAGACACCCGTGCCGAGGCCGCGCCAGCTGACATGGGCTCGCGGGGCTCTGGATTGTTGAAATGTGGTGTAGGCCTTCGGGCTTGGGTTGCAGTCTACACCTCAATTAAGTAGCACCTTTGTCCAAGACCTGTGAACCTGAGTCAACTGGCCCGGGCCAGCCACAGGTGTCTAATTGCAGTGGAGACATGCCCTAAACTCCCTCACTCTTCAGTGAAACTCAATTTCTGCGGAGGGTCATAAAACAGGACAATCACCTGGAATCTGTCTCTGTGGTGAAGGCCTCAGGAGTGTCATGACATATGGAATGTGAGTCCGTTTCCAGCAGGAGGCATTTATGAATGAAACATAGCTATCCCCACCAGAGCACACAAACAGGCTTCCACCCAGCTTGAGTTCCAGCTCAGTCTTCTTTGTTACCTCCTCAGCACTCCATCCACTAGTGAGGGTGCTATAGGTACCCCTGTGTGGCAGATTCAGCAGCTCTGATTACAGACTGTTAGCTCAAGCTGTAGTAGTGTGTGGTTTTGTTTTGTTTTTTTAAGCACAGGAGGTTCCCCAGGTTCGATTCCCCATGTGTCTTCTATAATGGTGGCTGTCACATACATAGCTGGATTAGCATTGACTAATTTGTAGTGGAAGGACTTTAACAGGCCACATCCAGAATCCTGGAGATCAGTGGCCATTAATTAAAAGCGAAGCCTATTTTTGTCAGTGACTTGACTTTACTGAGACAAGCTGGGCTGCTGGAAAAAGGATAGCAGGCAGGCATGGTTCCTGGCATGCCCATCATAGGATCCCACCTCATAGCCCATCACTTCAGTTCCTCAGGGAGCCATATCAGTAGCTTCTAGCTTGTCCCTCTTGGCCCGCTGTAAGAATTAGGCTATTAATGATCTGCCTAAACTAAGTCTGTCCCTTATGGAGGTAATTTTCTTTTAATTTAGCTTAAGTTCTACAGAAATTATGTGCTGCTTCCTGTGTAAGGGGGAAAAAATGACAAAAAACCAAAACCAAAAATGAAAAGAAAAGACAAAAACAAGCCTGCGCACCCACACACACAACCTTCTTCCATTGATCTCTTGAAAACTCATGCTTTTGCCTTTTATGTTAAATGAAAAAAGTATTTCCCATGTCCCTATAGAGAAATTACAGTCACCCACGTATTAGAAAGGATCCCAATTAAACACATCATTTTCTTTACAAAGCAGACGCTGGCTTTCTGTGCTAAGTCATTTTTCTATTTGCATGTGTTTCTGTCTTAGCAATGCTAACACCAAGCATTAAAAAATTGTGACTTTGACCACCCCCCGCACACACACTGCCCAAAATCACTAGATTGGCTTGCACAATTTGAATACATATACACACTTTAGGTTGTTTTTTAATTTGCCTTCTGATGTTTGAGCCATTTTTTGCACCTATGAGGGCTAGAAATTTACTATTTTTAAATGAAAAAAATCACAACTTGCTCACATAATCACGACTCCAAGAGCTAGGGATTTAAGAAAAACAGCCAGTATTATAAGACTTGGAAAAAAAATCATGACAGCTGTGCACCTAGCTATATAATTGACTTGCTTCTCAAGTTGTCTTGGCATGAGTTGCTACATTTTCTTGTGATTCTAGGCACCATAAAAAAAATCCAAGAAAACCTTGTGCCTGGAACGAAAAAGAGAAGAATGTAAATGGCTGCCATGGGTGACATTGATGTATAGCTGTGAGACACAACTCCATTTGTTTAAAAATAGGAATAAAGGTCCTGTTATTGAGACAGTCAAGGGCTGAGGACGCTTGCATTGCAGATGTGATTGCAACGGTGCAAATGCCTATGAAAGCGAAAGTCATTTGCAAATTATACATACACACACACGTATATGACATATATGCTGGTGATATCTATTTGAGCAGTTGCACTTAGCCCACGTTTGCCTTCCAGGGGCGATGTGTTCATGTTGTGAGGGTGCTTATATCTGTGACAATCTGGCCAATTGCCCTTGTAGCTGAAAAGGCCAGTAGTTTGTCTGCTGTTAAGGCAAAAATGATCAATGAAACCTTGCAAAAGGCTCACGCTGGTATGCGACATGTTGGCGGAAAATGGAACATTGCTGCCTACATAACATATTAGTTTGGAAGACCAAGGAATTACAAAACATTTTTACCAAGGAGTACCACTCAATGGCAAGTGATCACATGGCCACCAAAAGCTTCAGTGGCGCAATAAGACAACCAATAACTGACAGACGGAATATCCAGCCAGGCCATCTTAAGGACCTAATTAGAGATCGATTCGGGTGGTGCTTGCTCTGCAAGGAAGTTACATCTCTTTCGTGATTTGCCACAATGACGTGACTTATCCTGCATTTTTAACCATCTCAAATGCCCTCTTCCCCCTAATCATCTCTCCAATGACCTCGAACCAACTCCAGAGCAGCTTCAAATGGGTACCATTCTTTTTTTAAATCAACCTGTTATAGAAATGTCTTCAGACTGCCTCCTTCCCCAAAATTACACACTCAGGACCCAGGATGGGTTGGTGACCAGATCTAAAGTCTGATATATAGTAATTCTGTAGAGCTACCAACTGAAGGTTTATGCCATAGGAAAAGATAAATTTTTACCTTCCCATTGGGATCAAAAACAATTACTTTGAGACCTGAGAGGTCCTACAACATTTGATGTTAAAGGTGTGATAACTCTATAGTGGAAAAAAACCATTTTAAGTCATAGTTAAAGATGTTTCCAGTTTATTAGTTGTCTTTCTTTTCACTCCTTCTGGGGCCTATACAGTTGGGCTCATGGGAACTAAGGCATTTGTCTTTACAGGTGGAAAGATACAAAAAGTAGTCCCAATAGACTTTTTTTACATCACTGTAAAATAATATAAGTTTTTTTTCTTTTTTAAAAATGTGGTTTACACAGAATACATGCTGGCATGGTGTGGCATAAACGTTTTCTTGGCGTCAATCAATAATGCAGTTTGCCACAAATTCATGCTGATAAAAGCCTTTATACCACATCAGATCATCCTGTTTTCTCTTTTTAATCCATACAGCATCAGTCCACATGACCACAGATGACAGCTACACGGGAAAATCCTTGACTATCTATAAACCAACACACTACAATTGTGTGTTGTCTAAATTCCTAAGTGTACGCGTGGCTTGACATATGCAACTAAAAGTGGGTGAAGCCACGTTTCTCAAAAAGCATGGCCAGAGAGGTAAATGGATCAGTTCTTTAGAAACAGGAAGTCTGTACTAACTAAGAGAAGGGAGAACACCTTGGAACCATTTACACTGGACAAGATCACAGTGGACTGTCAGATGAGGTAATGAGTAGATGGTGCACAGACAGTGCGTGGACAGATGCTATACAGGGATTGGTTCTTACAAAGTAACCCAACCAGTCACAAAGCATGGAATGGAATGTATGGTCATACAGTGTATGCGTAAATCATATAAAGGAAGAGATTGCCTGTGTAACTTGAGATCTGTGATGTACCCTGCATGCACCCATTGCATTTGGGTCTGATCAACTCAGCACAGCTATGCTGAATAAAGATATGACGAAAACTGCAGCTGAACTGAGTTCTTTGGAAGCCAAGTGGAAGATGTTTTGGAGGAAGCCCGACACTAAGCACGCTAGTCCTCACCAGTTTTCTTTCTCAGCACTAATATGGCATCTGTCACCATGCTATCTGAGGGCCTGTTACAACAGGGCAAGGAAGAGCAAAATGTCTTTCTCTTTCATAGGTATTAAAGAACCATGAGGCTGATCCAAAATCCATTGACATTAATGGGTTGTCCTTCCTTGTCTTCAATATGCTTTAGTGTCTCTGTGCCAAATATATAGGGTCCATTCATTTCAATGGGTCTTGGTTCCCCATCTTTTCCTGAGACCAGCCAATGCAAAAGAGTGGGAGCTAGACATATGCCATGGAGGAGCAGATTCTCCCTAAAATGGATCAGTCTATACAGGTGGTACACAAACATGGATATGAAAAGAGGTATGTTAATGTAGGGGTTACATCTTTTTAATTACTCTAGTGTATATGAGAGAAGGAGTGTGCCTGATAAATATTTCATTAGCGCCCGTAATAAAATGCTGATTCTGTTTGCAAAATGAATCCATACTGCGTTGATCCGTACCTTTTGGGTTTCAATAATTTAGTCAAATCTATTAGTTGTCCTTTCCTCCCACTCTCCAACTTGCCCAGGATAGAGGAGAAATTCACAGTTGTGGAACAGTGCTCAATTTTTCATTCCTTGCCATCTCTTTTAATTCAGTTATTCACGCATCACTGCATAACCTTTCTAATTTCTTTCATTTTCAAATATTAATTTACTTTAAATACCTGGCCTCCTTTGGAAGGAAACCTTCCAGAAACCTTACGCATCTGGAACAAGAACTAATTAGCAGGAGACATCCTTGAAAGAATAGCCTGCTAAAAAAGCAGTCCAGAATTCTCGAAAAAGAAGAGTGAGACATTCATATTTCACAAATATGGGTCAGTAATTAATGAAGCCAAAAGCTTGCATCCAAAGCCAAAGTAAGAATCAGAGACAAAGACAGAGAGGTTGGGTGGGGAAAGTGTAGCTGCTGTGTGCACTGCAAAAAAAAAAGGAGAAAGTGACAAGGGTGGTGCCTCCTAGGGGTCTGTACTGGGACCAGAACTGTTCAACATGTTCATAAATGATCTGAAAAAAGTAAACAGTGAGGTGGCAAAATTTGAAGATGATACAAAAGTAATAAACTAGATGATGTGGAAAAAGCTGAAATACTCAATGTTTTTTTTGCCTTGGTCTTCACGGACAAGGTCAGCTACTAGACTACTGCACTGGGCAGCACAAGATGGGGAGGAGGTGAGCAGCCCTCAGTGGTGACAGAACAGGTTCAGGACTATTTAGAAAGGCTGGACAGGCACAAGTCCATGGGCCGGATGCAATGCACCCGAGGGTGCTGAGGGAGTTGGCTGATGTGACTGCAGAGCCATTGGCCATTAACTTTGAAAACTCGTGGCGATCAGGGCAGGTCCCAGATGATTGGAAAAAGGCAAATATTGTGCCCATCTTTAAAAAAGGAAAGAATGAGGATCCAGGGAACAACAGACCAGTCAGCCTCACCTCAGTCCCTGGAAAAATCAAGGAGCCAGGTCCTCAAGAAATCCATTTTGAGGTACTTGGAGGAGAAGGAGGTGATGAGGAACAGTAAGCATGGATTCACCAAGGACAAGTCATGCTGACCAACATGATTGCCTTCTATGATGAGATGACTGGCTCTGTGGATGCAAGGAAAGCAGTGGATGTGATATACCTTGACTTCAGCAAAGCTTTTGATAGAGTCTCCCACAGTATTCTTATGAGCAAGTTAAAGAAGTATGGGTTGGGTGAATGGAATATAAGGTGGATAGAAAGCTGGCCAGATCATCAGACTCAGTGGGTGTGATCAACAGCTCAATGTCTAGTTGGCAGCCAGTATCAAGCGGAGTGCCCCAGGGGTCAGTCCTGGGGCTGGTTTTGTTCAGCATCTTCATTAATAGTCTGGAAGACGGGGTGGATTGCATCCTCAGCAAGTTTGCAGATGATCCTAAGAGGGGGGAAGTAGTAGATATGCTGGAGGGTAAAGACAGGATTCAGAGTGACCTAGGAACATTGGAGGATTGGGCCAAAAGAAATCTGATAAGGTTCAACAAGGACAAGTGCAGAGTCATGCACTTAGGATGGAAGAATCCCATGCACAGATACAGGCTGGCGTCCGACTGGCTAAGCAGCAAAGGACCTGGGGTTTACAGTGGACAAGAAGCTAGGTATGAGTCAATAGTGTGCCCTTATTGCCAAGAAGGCTAACGGCATATTGGGCTGCATTAGTAGGAGCATTGCCAGCAGATCGAGAGAAGTGATTGTTCCGCTCTATTCAGCACAGGTGAGGATTATTGTGTCCAATTTTGGGCTCCCCACTACAGAAAGGATGTTGACAAATTGGAGAGAGTCCAGTGGAGGGAAACAAAAATGATTAGGGGGCTGCGGCACATGACTTATGAGGAGACACTGTGGGAACTGGGCTTGTTAAGTCTGCAGAAAAGAAGAGTGAAGGGGGATTTGATAGCAGCCTTCAACTACCTCAGGGGTGGGGGGAGTCCAAAGAGGATTGAGCTAGGCTGTTCTTGGTGGTGGCAGATGACAGAACAAGGAGCAATGGTCTCAAATTGCAGTGGGGGAAGGGAAAAAAAAGCTAACAGAATGTTGGGAATCCTTAGGAAAGGCATAGATAATATAACAGAAAATATCATATTGCCCCTCTATAAATTCATAGTAGTTCCACATCTTGAATACTGTGTGTAGATCTGGTCGCCCCATCTCAAACAAGATGTATTGGAATTGGAAAAGGTACAGAAAAGTGCAAATAAAATGATTAGGGGTATGGGAAACCTTCCATCTAAGGAGAGATTAATAAAACTGGGGACTTTTCAGTTTGAATAAGAGATGACTAAGGTGGGATATGATACAAGTCTATAAAATCACGTCTGGAGTAGAGAAAGTAAATAAGGAAGTATTATTTACTCCTTCTCATAACACAAGAACTAGGGGATCACCAAAGAAAATTAATAAGCAGCAGGTTTAAAATGAACAAAAGGAAGTATTTCTTCACACCACGCAAAGTCAACCTGTGGAACTCTTTGCCAGAGGATGCTGTGAAGGCCAAGACTATAACAGAGTTCATAAAAGAACTAGATAAGTTCATGGAGGATAAACTCATCAGAGGCTATTAGCCACGATGGGCAGGGATGCAAAACCATGCTCTGAAATGTCCCTAGCCTCTGTTTGCCAGAAGTTGGGTATGGGGGTGACATGGGATGCATCATGTAATGATTGCCTGTTCTGTTCATTCCCTCTGAGCACCTGGCATTGGCCTGTATTGGAGGACAGGAAACTGGGTTAGATGAACCATTGGTCTGACCCGATGGTAAGTCTGTGGAACATCTCCACAGTTCATTGATGATAGCCAATAGGGCCACCCAGCACAGAGTGGGACCTGCCAGTCATGCCTGTCGAAGGAGCCCATCCTGCTCTCGTTCAACTCAACGGCAAAATTCCGTTGACAGCAATGGAAGTGCAACAGTAGCCACTGGGATTACAGACGTCCTACGGGTCTGATCCTGAAAAGTATCATAGATTTTAAGGCAAGAAGGAGCCATTATAATTTGTCTGACCTTCTGCATACTGCAGGCTATCGATTTCACCCAGTAAAACACCGGAGTTGCAGGGAGTCAGCACACCATAGGCCCTAACTCAGCCAAATAGTTTAGATGTACTTTACATGGGTTAAAGGTTCATCCCAGAATAGTTGAATGTTAAATTTAGGATGGTATCTATTTTCCCACCCCCAAATCTCCCTTTGGTGGATTATCCCAGGAAGTCTTCGATAATGACAGTTACTAAAAGTAGTGATCTGAAAAAAACAGAGGTTTTTTGGAGGAACAGGAGGAGAAAAGGAAATTAACATTTTTGATCTAGTTCCAGGGAAATGATTTGACCATGTAAACACTGAGTGACGCTTTGCTTATATCAAGAGAAACCCAGAATGCTTCTTTCTACGAGCATATTGGGCATTGATTTTAACATCCCTGACCTCGACCCTTTTATCAAACAAGCAGCCTGTGTGGTGCCATTTTAAATCACTGTTTACATGTTAAATCCCATTTACTGGGAAGAACCTATGATTAGCTTGGCCTTCTCAAATGCACTGCTGATGACATGGCAATTCCCTTTAGCCCTATTTTATTTTCCCTCTTCAAAAAGTCTCCAGGTGACTTGAATGTGGGTGAAAGATGCTGGATTGACAACGCTGGCATCTGAAGACTACAGAACTGCTATGGAATGGGCGTGGCAGCATAAATCTCTGCTCTACCTTCACGAGCAGCAACTTCTAGTGCTTTGAAGGTTCTTCTGTTTTCATGGCCCATTCAATCCTTTTCCCCTCTCCTGAGATGGCCAACTAACATGGCGGTTAATGCCCGCCAGATACTCTTTGTGATGTGAACACTTGTCCATTAGAAAGTCACCTGAGACCAGGCCTACTCAATACACACATACCAGACCTACTCAATAGGTCATCTGGTGTAAACACCTTTTGGCCACAATCAATCTAGGGGCCTTGTTTGAGCTAAGAACTTAGGGAAATGAAAGATTTTTTGTGCCCTATAACCCAGCCTCCTGAGCGACTGACCCCTGCAACACAGCCACTTTAATGGATGGAAATGGCTCGACAGTTCATCAAATCCATATTTCTTAGCGAAGCTGCGGCTGGCAGATGTGAGATCTGACATGGGGGTGAGTGGGATGCTAATCAGCGGGTATACAAGGCCTCAGCAGACAGAGGAATGTCCGAACTAAGATCCATCAGAGTGTGAAATGGTTTCCTGAGGGAAGTGATGGAATCCCTATCACTTGAAAATGCTAGACCCAGATTGTCTGGCTGGCTCTCTTTCCTTCAGCTGCTCAGGAGACCCCAAGAAAGCAGAAACCTCCCTCAAGTCTTCTGCTGAGCATACCCCCCTCCCACCCCCCTCCAGCATGTGGGAGTCCTCAGAAGACAGAGCCGTTTTCTATGCTTTCCTCCCTACCCCCATTGCATGGGACATGTTGGGGCAGGGAGTGGCAGCAAGATTCCTGGCTCAGAGCGTGTTATGCTCTGATGATCCCCAGCTGGCGGATGTTCCCTAGGGGAGCATTGCCAGCTGGCTCAGTTTAGAACAGAATTGCCCCAAGCCCAATGCAGACAATCAAAGACCCAAAACTGGCCCCATGACAAGTGCCCTCTCTTTCTGCACTCAGTGTCAATTGAATGAAGCAGAGAATGTGGGCCTGAAAACTGACCCAGGCAGAGCTCTTCAGGGAACAGCCCTGCATTGCCAGAGGATGGCGAAGATGAGCTGCTAGGTCTTTCTTCATCTCCAGTATCCACTATCAACCTCTCTCTCTCTCCTTGCTGTATAAGGACCAAGAGGAACATGGGAGATGAGCATGAAAAAGGCCAGTGTTCAGATTGACAGTGTAAACCAAATGTCATCAGACGAAGAGTGACCAGAAAAGCAGAGGTGGCTGAAGACTTAGAAGGCAAGCTATCCATATCCGAGCAAACGAGGGGTTCTCATTTCCATGTTCTCTGGGGTTGTCGGACTCATTTTTGGAAGAGCCTCTCGAAAAAGTAGGTTACACAAAAGCAGGTCGACTGTTTGACTTTCTGCTTCCATCACCCAGCATCTCATTTTTACCCATCACGTAGCTCCTCCTGCTACATAGTCTCTTTCCTCCATTACAGCCAGGCATTAGTAATGAGTGAATGGGAAGAGGAAAGCTTCACGCATCGCAGATGCAACCTAATGGAAAAGGATGTCGCTCATTAGTCAAAGCACCAGGAAGCCTGATCAAATGGACCAAGAGGGCATCTGGGGACACTCTGAGTAGGTCAAGGGAAGATTACAAACTGAGGTGGCTCCTTGAAGATGTAGAAAGGCAGAAACCACTTTACTCTGTAGCACAAGGCAAGAGGTAAGTCTCTCCTTTCCCAGCCTGTAACAAATTCTTCCATTTAAGCTTCCCATCTTATCCAGGGAGGTCTCCTTTTCACCCTACTACATGGGAGACAGAAGAGAAACTAAACAGTTTTGCCCCAGCCTTTTCCACAGACGTGCTGTGTGACCCCAGGGTAAGTCACTCGGGCCAAACTTTTTAAAATGTGGGTGCCTACGTTTAGGCGCACAAACCCAGGCTTCACATGGCCTGATTTGTCAATGTAGCTGAGCGGCCACAGTCTCACAGAAATTGTCTGAGACTCACTTGTCCTGGTTCAGATTTGAAGGCCCTTTCTACGGAGTGTCCTGCAACCATGAAGGCAGTCTGTGAATTCTGATCTGGCAATCTCATCTGTGTCAACAGCCGTGCCTTGAAAGGGCCTGGATCTATTCAGCAGTGCCAGGAGCATGTTCCCATCAGGCACACACCTTACCTGTTCAGCAGCAGGGGAAGGACTAAGTCCCCGTGATGCAAACACCCAAAGAATTCAGAGGCCTGGGTGAGCCCTGAAATGTTCATAGAAGCATCTGAACTTATTGTATGAACTTGATGAGCGTGGGGGACCTGCAAAATTGATCTAGCAATCCCAGAAGAAGCACTGCTTTTTGCTTCCAGTCACAGTCAGACACACCAAGAGATCAGCTCCTCAGACAGCACAATGGGAATCCATAGTCCCGCTCACTCCTCTGCTCACTGAGGAAGGCCCTCGATGCAGCACATCAGAGACACTATGCTACTGACACAGAGGAGCACAATTAACCGTTAACCTATCTCTACTCTGCAATGACATCGTCAGGCTCGTATCCAAGCAGCAGCACTGAGGGGCTCCCGAGGGCACCGTCACTGTGGCCATTTGCCTGCCCTCCCTCCCTCCTGAGGAAGAGGCTTTGGCTTGCAGAGAAGTCATAGCTGAAGAAGACCTATTAGTTTGGCTAGTCTATCCCCAGGCCTGGGTAACAATTTTACCTTCAGGATATTCTCTGCTACTTTGTCCTGTCTCGTTTAAATATGCCAGAAAATACAGCTACTACCAAACCCCATGGGAGACTATCCCTTAAACTATAAGTCCTCTGACTTTGATAGCTCTGCGTCTGACAATTTGCCTTGATATTACACTTTAATTTTCTCAGCTTCCTCCCATTTATCCTACCACTAGTTTAGAACAAGTCCTTTCCCTCAGTGGTATTTATCATTCCTCTGCCTCGCTGGTTTTTATCATCTTTAAATAGTCTTCTAATACCATAACTTTATTATTCGGGTAGCCCCTGGCAGCTTCAGCTAAAACAAGGGCCCCGTTGCTCTAGGAACTGTACAAATGCACAGTAAGCCTCTAACTTTGCCCTAAAGCGCTTACAACCTAAGTAGACAAGACAGACAAAGGCTGATGAAAAGGATTATTGTGAGTCCAGAGAGATTAAGGCCCAGATTTTGAAAGGTATTTTGCCATTGCTGCACTCAGTGTGGTAAGGCCTAACTAATTTAAGAGCCTAAATCTAATTTTCAAAGTGATTTAGGCACGTAGGGTCAAAATCCCAATGATAGTTGATGGGGTCTTGACTCCGAGGGAATGTCTACCTAGCCCGTGGCTCTGAGCCTCCTAGAACGGGTCAACAGATGTGGGCTAGCAGAGCTCACTCCAGAGCTCCAAAATTAGCTGTGTAGACAGCACTTTTCAGTTGTGGCTCTGAAGCTAAGCAGTTCTAGGCTCTTAAACCAGTGAGTTGTTGCAATGCCAAGTGCAACAACATCTAAATACCTTTCAAAATCCAGGCCTGCGTGACTTGTCCCAGGTCCCATAGAGAGTCTATGGCAGAGCTAAGAGTGGATCCCAGATCACCTTACCCACAAGCCCATCCTTCTCCTAGTTCTCCTGTTGCTGTTTTTTGTCTCTTTATCCCTTACTGTGAAGAACTGCAATGAGACTCATGAATAAAAAAGAAGCCAGGCAGCAGAATGTAATCTGTAGTTTCCATTCTTCAGTTTTTGTCTTCTCTTTTGTTAATACTATATAAGAATTGGTTCAGAGCATCTTAATGAAAGCAACACTTTTATATAGTGCTAATTACTTTGATGTAAATGTCTAAAAACACAGCCAATCTGTCTTTTATAGGGTTTAAATGCAGCTGGAGTGATTATTTCTCCAGTAAATCTTCTACTCATCTAACGGAAACTGATTTTAAAATAGAGAGGAGAGGGGGAAAAAAAGGTCATTGCTATTCTTATAAGCTGCCTGCATAGTATTATTATAAAAATAATTGCATTTCCAGCTAATCAGAGATGTGTTTAGCAGGACTCTAGCAGTAAAGGTTACACATTCAGCAGGTTGCACAAGGAATTAAAAAAGCAGCTTCCATTACCGCCCTATAATAGCCATGTATTTGTTTGAATGGAAGCAGAAATGTGGCATTTAATGGTGTGAGTTCTTTTCTCCTGAGTTCTCCTATAACTAAAGGACCAGAAGCAGCTAATGGGAGTTTTAGATGGAGTTTGGAAGGGAGTGTGAGAGTCTTTCCTTCTAGGTTCAGTACTAGGTGTGATATCAAAATGGCCAGAGATGGAACAGTGGTGGTGACCTGCAGAGGATGTCCCAAGCTCTTTTTTTTTTACCTGAAGACAGAAGGGATTTCCTGTGCTTGAAAAGCAAGTTGGTGGCTGTGTTGGAGGAAAAGATTCTTGGTTTGGAGGGGGGAGTTAAGATGTTACTAAGAATCAGAGGAGCTGAAGAGTTCTAGAAAACCAGATTAGGGAATCACCAGTATCCCAGGTTCAAGGAAGAAAGGAGATGGCCACAAAGAAATTGGTAAAAGAGGAAATCAGAGAGGAGGCCTGGCAGTTCGTAACCACTAGAGGCAGGAGATCATGGAGGCAATCTACATGATTGGAGACAGATGAAGTTAGGCAGATTGTGGCCACTGGAGAAAAGAGAAGCTAGAAGAATTCCACACAGCTAGAAGTTTCAGATCAGTATTAGGTCCTCAGTGTGGAAACTATGGAAGATACTGCTCAAGATCCAGCAGGTCTAAGGGAATGGACAGATGTACAGACACGTGTGGATGGCAGTTGGGACCAAGCTGTAAGAAAATCAAGCGTACCCGCAAAGAGTTCACCAATCATCCAAAGTAGACAGATAATCCTTGTTGGAGATTCAATACTCAAAAAAATTGAAAGAATATTCTCCAAAGGACAGGTGGGCAGCAGGAGGGTCTGTTGCCTTCCCCGAGCCAGGACATGAGACCTAACTTTAAGATTGGATAGGCTTCTGAAGTTTGCAGGCAACAATCCTCTGGTGATGGTTCATATTGGCACTGTGTCACAGGGTATCTCACAGGTCATAGATGACTTCCGGGAACTCAGAAGCATGCTGTAGAAAAATATACAAACAATCTTCTCTGAGATCCTTCGTGTCCCACTAGCAAAAGAAGACAGAAGGCAGAAGATTCTGGAAGGGAATAACTGGCTAGGTTAGTGGCGTAGAGTTCAGGGCTTTGGTCCACCTTCTACGGAGTGAGGGCACCGTATAGTTTGGAAGGCCTCCACCTCAATACAATGGTGACTGATCTCTAGCTAGCCTATCCCTAAGAAGTAGCCAGGAGGGAGTTAAACTAATAGTAATAGGGGAGGTTAAAAAGAAGGAAGATATGAGCACTCAGCACAAAATCAAGATGCTGAGAGCAAAATTAATCAAGAAGCCAACGAACATAAAGAGAAGAAATTCTTGAATTGCCTGTACACTAATGCTAGAAGCCTAGGTAATGAACAAGAAGAATAGGAATTACTCATTTATGAGCAGAAATTGGATCTAGCTGGTGTTACTAAAACACGGTGGGGGTGATTCACACACTTGGAATGTTAAAATCAATGGTTATACCCTATTTAGGAAGGATCAAGTGGTAAAAAGAGGAGTGGGAAGTGGCACTTTGTCAAAAACCTGTTTCCAAGTCATGGACAACTCAGAAGAAATTGGTCTGGAATGTTTACGGATCAACATCCTAACATATAAAGCACAAGATGGGATATTATTTGGTATCTGCTACAGACCATCAAATCTCACTAGGGAATGGGATGACCAGCTCCTTACCCACCTATCTATAATGTGCCAGAAAAAAACTTGTGTGCTCATGGAGAACTTCAATTTGAGTGACATAGGCTGGAGGTCTCATGCCGGCAGTACTAAAACATCCTTGGAATTTCTAAACATTATAAATGACAATTTCCTAACTCAAAAAGTGTTGCAACCAATATGGGGGGATTCTGTATTAGACTTAGTCCTAACAGATAAGGAGAGAACTGATTACAGAACTAAAATTTAATGGTAGTTTAGGTACAAGTGACCTTGACTTGATCACATTTATAATGTGGAAGCAGAATAAAGTCCAGACCAGTAATATATATATAGTTGGTGCTTTAATAGGGCCAGTTTCACAAAGCTGAAAACAATTATGAGCCAGATCAGCTGGGAGACAGAATTTAGTCAGAAAAATGTGAATTGGCGAGCATTTAAGAACATCTCACTAGATGCTCCATAAGTCACAATCCCACAACTGAGGAAGAAGAACGTGCTGATTAAACAAACCAACAACCTTATTTACAGAGTGATTGCAGCTGTAAAATAAATAAATTAATACATTGCAAATGGAAGAAAGGGGAAGTTGGTAGTAATGAATATAAATCATAAGTTAGGAATTGTGGAAAACTGATAAGGGAAGCCAAGGGACACAAGGTGAAATCTATGGCTAGCAGAGTTAAGGATATTAAGAAGCTTTTAAAAAATATATTCAGAACAAAAAGAATCCTGACAATGGTATTGGTCCATTTCTAGATGGAAATAGTAGAATTATCAATAATAATGCAGAAAAAGCAGACGTATTCAATAAATATTGCTGTTCTATATTTCAAGAAAAATCAGATGCTGCAGTCTCATCGTATGGTAATAAGACTCTTTCCATTCCACTTGTATCTCTGGAGGATATTAAACAGAAGCTGCTAAAGTAAGATATTTTAAAATCAACAGGTTCAGTTAACTTGCATCCAGGAGTTTTAAAATGGCTGGTTGAGGAGGTCACTGGACCATTAATGCTGATCTTCAATAACTCTTTGAGAATAGGGGAAGTTCCAGAAGACTGGAAGAAAGATAATGTGCCAATTTTTAAAAAGGGTAAATGGGATGACCCAAGGAAGTATAGGCCTGTCAGCCTGACATATCTGCAGGGCAAAATAATTCGATTTGATTAATAATGAACTAAAGGATGGTAATGTAATTAATGAAAAACTGCATGAGTTTCTGGAAAATACATTCTGTCAAACAGGATATCTTTTTTTTTTAATGTGATTATAGGTTTGGTTGGTAAAGTTAATAGTGTTGACATAATATGATTAGATTTCTCTAAGGTGTTTGACTTGGTGCCACACAACATTTTAATTAAAAAATGAGAACAATATAGAATTAGCACAGCACACATTAATGAATTAAAAACTGGCTAACTGATAGGTCTAAAAATGAAACTGGAAACAGGGAATTGTCATTGAGCAGGTCTGTTTCCAGGGGGGGGGTGCCACAGGGATCAGTCCTTGGCCCTACATTATTTAACTCTTTTACAAATGACCTGGAAGTCATCACTGAAGTTTGCAGATGACCCAAAAATTGGGGGGGGGGGGAGGGGGAAATAACAAAGAGGACAGGTCACTGATACAGAATGATCCAAATCATTTGGTAAGGTGGGTGCAAACAAACCATTGTGATGGGGTGTACAAATCCTGCACTGGTGAGGCGAGTCCAAGAGGCCACACCCTCTCACCTCTGCTGAGCATGTTCACAGTGGAGGGAGCCTTTAAAATGGAGCAACTCAGTTCAGTCTGGGCTGACCGAAGATGACAGCAGGCAGGTGCAGCAGCTTCCCACTGGGAAGCCACCAGGACTCAAAGCCACCTGGTTTGAGCCTCATAGCCAAGCCACTAGAAGCCCTTCCACCACGGGAATTGAAGTTGATGACTCATGGTTTCCAGCTGGGGAGACTCAGGAGATGGCTCTGCGCAGAACACAGGAAGGACCCTGAGTCCAGCCCAAGATGATGCCAGAAGGACTGGAACAAGGGTAGGAAGTAACCCAGAGAACATGTTTAAGGATATAAGGCCCTAGGCCCTGTACAAGGACTACTGCTTCGAAGGGCCTTGGGTTGGAACCCGGTGGAGTAGGGTGGGCCTGGGTTCCCTTACCCCCACACACTCTCGCCAGTGGGCAATGTTTCTCTGAGCTACTGCCACTAGGTAAGCAGCCGTTGAACTTTCACCAGTAGGCAACACTACCCAGAGCCATGACTGCCAGGGGAACCGACCCTTGGATTCTCACCAGTAGGTGTTATGCCCAGGAGTATTGCCATTTGGTTGCCTATAACACACAGCCAACATCCCACCAACCATATGTATATAAATACGGCTAAATGTAAATGTCTACATCTAGGAACAAAGACCGCAGGCCATGCTTACAGGATAGGGGACTCTATCCTGGGAAGCAGTGACCCTGAAAAAGAGTTGTGGGCGATGGCGTATAATCCACTCAACATGAGCTCCCACTCTGACGCTGTGGCCAAAAAAGCTAGTGCAATCTTGGGATACATAATCCGTGGAATCTCAAGTAGAAGAGAGGTTATTTTACCTCTGTATTTTGGCACCTGTGTGACTGCTGCTGGAATCCTGTGTCCAGTTCTGGTGCCCACAATTCAAGAAGGATGTTGAGAAACTAGGAAAGGTTCAAAGAGAAGCCATGAGAATAATTAAAGGATTAGAAAACATGCCTGATAGCTTGAGTTCCTTGACTCTATTACCATCTAGCTTAACAAAGGGGAAGATTAAGGGTGACTTGATCATAGCCTGTAAGAACCTATGTGGGAAACAAATAGTTCATAATGGGCAAAGAAAGGTATGACATGATCCAATGTCTGCAAGTTGAAGCTAGACAAATTCCGTCTGGAAATAAGGCATACATTTTGTACGGGAAGAGTAATTAACCACTGGAATAATTTCCTAAGGAGTGTAGTGGATTCCCTGTCTCTGGAGAATCATCAATTTTTAAATCAAGATTAGAAAAAACATCCAAAGGATCTGCTCTCGGAATTACCTTGGGAAAAATTCTATGGCCTGGGATATACGGGAGGTGAGACTAGACGATCACAGTTCTCCTTTCTGGCCTTGGAATCTCTGAAGAAGAGCAGAGCCAGTTATGGGCAAGCCATCAGGTCCTGAGGACTTTGGGGGAGGTTAAAGGCTGGTAGGCAGGATGGTTACTTTATAACCCATGCTATCTTGATCCAGTACTGGTAAGTGGGTGGAATAGATCTGGAAGGCCAGTCGCTATTAGAATGGCATGTCCAGTGACAATGCCAGATTCACCATACTGTCCCCTTCCCAACAATGTGCCCCCAACTCAAGCCAGAGAGATGTTTTCCCTGCAACAAGTGAAAGCGGCCATACTAGAAAACAACCCTAGACCTACACAAGGATTGGATTAGCAGCAGAGGAGGTGTTGGGACTCCAACTGCTGGGACCCCACTGTATTACTGGTTCCAGTTCAGCAGGACTGGAGCGTCAATCCCCCATCCTCCCCACCAGGCCAGCTAGCTGGAGTGTAAAGCACCAATTAACTAAAAGGAGAGATTTTTGTGTGTGGACGGGAGTTGGGTTAAGGGCTGCACTTGAATGATAGCGCAAGCTGATGTTGCAGTGAAGACAAGCACTAGGAAGGGAGAATATCCTTCTTCCTCCCTGGCAGATTCCACTTCTGTGGAGATTGCTGGTGAGAATGTCAGCCGGCCTGGTGCTGTCTGTGATGCAGACGTTTCTCTGCCAGGGACTGTATTGAGACCTCCCTGACTCATTACACACAGGCCCTCCCCAGGCAGCCACATCATAGCACAATGACTTTCAGCCCCTATTGGAAACCTAACGCAGAAAAGCTCCATGCAATTGCCTAAGCCATCTGGTCCTACAGGCCAGATTGCGTTAGGGCCTGCCCACCTTGCCCGTTAAAGTCAGTGGGAGGTTCTTAAAGAGCATCTTGAAGGAGGAGAAAGAGATGTCAGTACCAGCCACAATCCTCTTTTTTTTCCGTGGGTTTGCAGAGAGATAAGACGAGTGGTCCTTTGAATCAAAACCAGATTTCCTGTGGCAGTAGCTCCCCGCCCGCCCCCCCATTGTTTATGAGTATTACCCAGAGATAAGAGCTCGGCAATTCACTCCCCTGTTGTTTGTTCTGCGCCAGGCAAACATGAACAACGATGATAATCCAAGCTTAAGCAGGTATTACAATGGAAATCCTTCGCACACAGCCCAGAGATCAGTGGCTCATCAGCGGGCATGAGCAAAGCCCTTTCCTCCTGTAATTAGAGCGAGGTTTAAATATATATATATGAATATCTGGAAATGCAACGTGCTCTTCACGTCCCTTGGGAAAAGATTTTGCTTAAGTGCCAGCTCGCTGAGCCTGAAGTGTCTGTATTTTTGAACCTGAGAGCTAATCAGCATCAAATTAGCATCTCGGCAATCTCTCAAGAATTTTGTTTTGCTCGCTGGAGGGGACAGACTGCGGCACACCTGAGGTGATCTTGACTGCTGTGCTGAGCAGTGGATGCAGCTTAACTGCTAGGATTTCAGTGAGGTTCTCCCCCCCAAATCCATCCCCACATTTGTAGAGGTTTGTTTCTTTTTTTAAGCAACTTCTGAAAGGCCGCCATATGGATGGCATTGGGGGGGGTGTAGCAGCCTATTCACCTGCAGAGGCCTCGCAGGTCACTCTGCTCTGCGCTACACAATCCAGGTGCCTTAATACGCTTCTGGGGAGACCGGGGTCGATGCCATTGTTCTGCTCCAGCCGCTCTACGCTGCACAAGGGGCTAGGGAAGAATTGCCCCGGCACAAGCCCTGTGTTGATTATCCCTACCACGGTTGCAACAGAAGGCCTGGTGCTCAGGGTGGGGCCAGAAGGGGGTGCCCCAGGTTGGGAAGGGCATGTGGCTGAACCACATACCTCTGAGGCCATTCTGGATTGCCCCACAAGTTAGAGACAGCCTCAGGGAGTCTCCCATATGCAGGGAAGCACAAAGGTCGAGGCAGAGCGCAGCATTTCAGCCATGCTCCCTAAGGGAGAGAACAAAGGTCAACCTGTACATCCAGTCGGTCTCTGGACTCTCTGAGGGGATTGTCACTCGCCGGGGTATCCATTGTGCCGCTTGTTTCTCCCTTGCTGCCTCCTTGAATCTAGACTGAGGCCATCGGCTCATGTCAGGTCAGCCACCAATGAGCCGTCTCGAAGGGGCTGATTTCTGCTCTGACTTACACCGTGGGGAGGCAGGAATCAGTGGCATGTGTGGAAAGCGGTGAAGTCACTGGAGTAACGCACAGGGGCAAACGGAGATTACAATCACTCCCTCACGGTTCAACTCGCCCCGGTGCACAGGGTCCAGCACATGCCCTGTGTCGAATTTAAGCCTCGCATCACCCCTGAAAGTAGCCTACGCCCAGGGCTAAATATCCCCTGGGAGCGTGTCTGCACAGCAGCTGGGAGCTGTGATTACGAGCACAGCTCCACAGACATGCACTAGCTCCGCTCAAGCTAAACATAACAGTGTGGGCACACCAGCATGGGTGGCGGCTTGGATGAGCTGCCCAAGTACGACCCTGACAGACTGCTTGGGCACGCGGGTGGCTAGTCTGAGCTGCCGGGCATGCCTCTGCGGCCACGCTCTTTTTCAGCATGCGTCTGTCTACCTGAGCTGGGAATCACAGCCTGCAGCTGCTGTGCAGACATGCCACTAGTGGCTTCCAAGATGGGTTTTAATTAAACCTGGTGACCTAAAAGATGAAAGACTTTCCATATCTCAGTCCCAATTCCTCTCCCATCTCTGAACATATAAGGGGTTTTGTATCTGACACTCTAAATAACAAGCCATATTCATTCTTGTAAAAATACAGTGGTGCATTTATTGCTCATTAATTAAATTACTCAATGGCTTTATCATGTAGTGCCAATTAAAATTTACTAGCAGTCTACCAAATTCTCTTATAGACAATAACTGTATCTGATAGGTATTAGTTTTAGGCAAGATCAGCTGGAAAAAACCTCATATATTTTATTTTACTAGTGTCAGGAAAATGTAAGAAATCATGGGCTCTTAAGGTGATAGGCTACATGATAATGCTTTCAAGTTGGCTATGGTTCAAATGATTTTGATTCTGTGTCATGATAATAATAGAGAAAGGTGGAATTACAGGGCTGGATCCTATGGCCACTGACTTCCATGGGGCAGGCTCAGACCCACTGTGAGATTTGATGGAGCACTAGGACAAATTACCAATGTTTGAGATTTTTCTTTCTTTAACATTTCAGTGAAAATACCGTTGCCCTTTTGGCCTGCGCGGTTCGCCCGTATGTGGGGTGTTGCACGGTTGTTTCCATTAGGATGAGAAAATGATGAGGTATAATCTTGGTGTCCTTTTGCAAAATGTCCACAACGTCCTGCTTCCCTGCCTGTGGTGGAAACAAACAGCAAGCAGTGTCCATGCTGAGAAATCCCCAGGCCTGCCACTCCGGCGAGCTCTGTGCCCAAGAGGCCCTGTCTCTTTGCTTGCTCTCAGAGTCGCACTCACAATTCCTTCTCTTGGCTTGCTCTGCCTCCTGATCGTACTATCCTAACCCCTACGTTAGCAACCAGGGAAACCCCACAAGGTTTAGCTCTGCTCTGCCATGTGGCCCGTCACCTCAGGTGGTTGTGACTATGGTCTGCGGCTGTTTTTACTATATAAAGGGCTTGCTGGTTCCATCTGTTGAATGTGGGGGGGGGTTCACCTTCCTCTGTAGCATGGGGCCTGGCTCACTTGCTGGTGGATTCTCTGTACCTTAAAGTCTTTAAACCACAATTTGAGGACTTTAATAACTCAGTCATAGGTGAGGGGTCTATTAGAGGAGTGGGTGAATGAGGTTCTGTGGCCTGCGTGGTGCAGGAGGTCAGACCAGATGATCATATTGGTCCCTTCTGACCTTAAAGTCTATGAGTCTATGAATGCATAGCACTCCCTTTGGCTTTAACAATGTCTGTGATTGTCTTTGGATTTAAGATTCACCCAGGAATAATTATTATTATTGTCTTTGGATCTAATACAATAGCAGCAATTATCTTGTTTCATCAAAACAACGGTGCGGTGTTTTGGTTTTTTTTAAATGTAAAGGGACATCTAATCGTCAAACCTACAAATGTTCCCTCGTAAATGCAGCTGTAAAAAGTGAGTGTAGGTTCACAAGAGGTCATAATCACCTCTAATACCAAATGTTGATGAGAAAAGGTGCTAAAGGAAGACAGACTAACTTAGTCCTAACAAAAAGGCCTCTTGCTAAAACACAAGGCCTGTGTTAAGATCATGTCTGGTGAATAATGAGCCTGAATCTGGAAACCAGTGAACCCAAACTGGTGTGTTGGAAACTAGGCTTAGCTGGTGGACAAAATAATGATAAGATGGGATATTCTACCCTTCACTCCTTTTTGGGGCGTCCTCAAAAAGAGACTTGGCGGGGGGGGGGGGGGGGGGGAAGCAAGCTAGCACAACACTGGCTGACTGAAAGATGAGAGGAGAGAGCGGAACAAGCTTCACCATCATGGCCGTCCCCCCTACATCCCCACCTCCTGGGACTCTGGACTCTCTTTATTTTAAGAGCTATCTTAATGAGACATGGCCAAAAAGAGAGACCCAGAGGATATCACCACCGCCACCAGCTTGTGTCCAATAAGACTCTAGCTTAGCTGGCCAAGACTGCATATTTTGCAACATGGCTGTAAGTCTGGGACCAGAGAGGCAGCTATATGCAATGCTCTACACAGCTCGATGCTGGTACAAGTTCGCCAGGCCTCGGACTGGCTGATAAGACCATATACTGGGCCTGTATTTGTCCAGCAGTGTGGTTGTAAGTGAAAATCAAAACTACAGACAGAAGCTGCATTGTCTATCTTTGCTGTTCTTTTCTTTCCCTTTTGTGCACATTTGTCTCATTTTGCCTTCTAGGAAATGGGATTGAACTTTAACACCACCAGCTTCAGTCCATCTCAACTAACTTCTCTTTTCCCCAAAAGGACTGTTATTGCCATCTTTAATATCACCTAGGAGACTGCCAAACAAGGGGGGGGGGGGGGCGGTTCCTTATACAAAGCTCTCTCCAGCTAAAGGGAAAGGGAACAAGAAATGTTGTTAAAATAAAAGCCTTACTTAATACTTTACATTTCAAATATTTGAACTCTTTTTCCTTCTTTTCTGTACCTTTAATAAAAGGTTACAAGGATTTGTAACTGCATGTTTGCCATGATACTAAGCAGGCTACAGTCTCTGTATAACAAACCCTGTGCCATTTTTAAAACAGTATAATGTTGGATAGTGACTCAATTATGTTAATACCATTGACTCTTTGGGCCTATATATTCCATCTAAATGAATACAACATACATCATCAGTTTAAATTCCCTACCCCGAATTGTGCACCTGGCTGCCTTCCTTGGAGGGTACTCTCCAATCACCAGACTCCAGTGAAGCACTGAACCACTTGGTAATAGTGACCTGTAGCAGAATAAAATGTAATATCCCTGATGTTGGGGGGAAGGGAACATTAAAGCAGCCCCCTAAGGTAGCAGTTAATTTCAGAAAGGGGAACTACACAAAAATAGGGAAGTTAGTTAAACAGAAATTAAAAGGTACAGTGCCAAAGGTGAAATCCCTGCAAACTGATTAGGGATATGGAAAAGCTTTCCTATAAGGAGAGATTAATAAGACTAGGACATAAGAGATGACTAAGGGGGATATGATAGAGGTCTATAGAATCACGACTGCTGTAGAGAAAGTAAATAAGGAAGTGTTATTTACTCCTTCTCATAATGCAAGAACTAGGGGATCACCAAATGAAATGAATAGGCAGAAGGTTTAAAATGAACAAAAGGAAGTATTTCTTTACACAACACACAGTCAACCTGTGGAACTCCTTGCCAAAGGATGTTGTGAAGGTCAAGACAGTAACTGGGTTCATAAAAGAACTAGATAAGTTCTTGGAGGATAGGTCCATCAATGGCTACTAGCCAGGATAGGCAGGGATTGCTGTTTGCCAGAAACTGGGAATGACTGACGGGATGGATCACTTGATGATTCCCTGTTCTGTTCATTCCCTCAGAAGCACCTGGCATTTGCCACTTTCGGAAGACAGGACACTGGGCTAGATGTACCATTGGTCTGACCCAGTATGGCCATTCTTATGTTCTTTTGTTCTAAGCAATGGCTTCATCACAGAAGAATCTGGCAATGTATCTTTTATTACTGGTTGAATGTGTGGAAGCCTAAAAGTACCCAGCTTGACTCTTAGATTCCAACTAAAGTTTCGAGGGCTGGCATCACAAAACCAAACTCCTTTGTCCTGTAAACTGAGTGCTAGAGCAGGTCAAAATGTTTTGAATGTTAAAGTAGCAGCTCACTCTAATGCCTTGAAAAGAAAGAAGACATCATAGCCGAAGTGGCATCCCATCATTTTCTCTGTTATCCAGCAATTTGAAGTCTCTGTAATGTCCTGCCTTTAAGATATTTTTTAAATTAGCTTTTTCCCCCTTCCCTAGTGCATGGATCAATAAGTAATTTGGAAACTAAAACACTAGGTCTGGTTAACTGACTTGTATACAACAGTGGTGACAAAAGACAAAGAGAAAACAGCCTGAAAACGTTAGGCAAAGAAAATCCTGAAACACTCACACTTCACTGATTCCATCAGCTCTGTGTTCTTTAGGTCTCTGCAATATAAATGATCCCATGGAGTTTTACAACATACACATGGTATGTTTAACCTTACACACATCATTGGCTGCACTGGGGGCACATGCAAAGACAGAAGTGGGGGACACAAGGGGACTTTCTTACCGCTGGACATGGTTTTAGTCACCGCTCTCTCCTTAGTTCCTGGACTACTTCCTACCTGCAGTCCTTGGGGCTCCAGACACACAAAATGGGGCAAAAATGGGCAGGGAGGAAACAGGGCAAATCTATGACTAGGAGGTACTCTCCGCTAGAGTAGTGCCTCCTATCAGCCATCCTCACACTCTGTATCGCCAATCCCAAGTATTAAAAAAAATGAGTCAGTCCTCTGTCCTCCCAAAAATCATGAGATTGGCTTATAAATCATGAAATATGTAAAAAAGAAAGAAAAAAAGCATTTGTGGTCCATCTTTGCCTTCTCTCTTTTGAGCCTTTAGCTTACATTCAGTTCATGTCTTCAAGCTTTTCTCTGAAACCAACTTGTCCAGAAAATTTAACTATTTTGAAAAGTGAAAGTAGAGAGTCTCCCATGATCACCTGATTCCAAGAGCTGGAGCTTTAAGAAAAGCAGCAAATATTGCATGAGCTGTGATAAAATCATGAGTGTTGGCGCCACGGAGGGGCCAAGGATTAGCTGGCACAATCTGGTCCAGTCCTATAATCAAAACATTTTCCGTATGACCTGGTAAGCAAGGAAAGAGGGGTGGGTATGAAAATGGCAAGCAGTCTGGAGGGAAGTTGTGAATTGTTATAAGGCAACTTCTGCAATATCTGATGGAGGTTGCTAGGTTAGAGTAAAAGGGATGATGGAATTACTATTTATTTATTATACGTATTACAATACCATTTGTGGGCCCATTGAGGAAAGCAATCAGAGGAGTATTTCTCCCTTTACAGGTCTGTCATTAATTACTCTAGTTCACATCATGAGGCTCTGGACAGCATGCTGGATTTGTTAGCCAAGTGGTTGGAAGGACGGAATGGTTTCATATTCAGAATAGGATTTATTTGAGGGTCCAATTATCTTTTGGATTCAGTCTCATCTTCCCTACCACAATCATCTTCAAGAGGCCATTTTAAAAATTGGCCTCCTTTCTGGTTTGTATTATTCTTTCATCACTACATGTTACAGTATCCTCTGTTAAATGTAAATACACATGAAATAGAGGTGGGGGGGGGGTACAATGGGATCCCATTACTACTCCATTGAAAGTTAGCACCTGTTTAAATGTTAGAAGGTTTCCAGCCTCATCTCGCTTCAGTTTATTTGTATATTAACATATGGGCCCGATTCTGCAAGAATCTGGGTCTGAGCTTGGTGTGTCTGGTTGTCCTGAGCTCCCGCCAAATTCAAACATAGCATGTCTCTGATCAGTCCCTGAAAGATGATAAGCACTCAGGAAAGGTCAAAATGTATTTAAAATCAATCTGGGACAAAATGGTCTGCACTATTAGCAAGGAGAATAAATCAATGTTGATACATTTCAGCTGGCATTAAAGTTTACTTAGCCTGGGTATTTTTCCAGCAGTGCTGTTTGATGAACCTCCTATGTGATAGACCGTTTGTGCATTGCGGTGATCTCCTGTTGTGTATCATATATGTGGCTATTCCCCCCTACAACCGACTGTACCAAACAGCTTAAATTGTCCCTCTACAGTTTAATTTCCATATGTATCTACTTTGCCTGGAATTTGTATTCCATGCATTAGGTATAAATTCAGATCTGTTTGAAGACTCCATGCTGATTTAATAAAACATGATGAAACTTATTAGCGTAGGCAGTGTATATTAGTTGTGAAGCTGTGTTGGCTTTGGGACCTGGATAAGTCTTGCCTGTGATGAGCCTTTTGTTCTATTCAATGCACTCCTTCCCTCGACACCTCAGATCAGACTTTTAAACCCAGACACGGGATAATGAAAGCATTTAAACAACTGGGCTTCCAACACGGTTCGAAACGGACAGCCAGCCCTGCTGCCCTTTAAATGCGTTCACTGCGCACAAATTCGAAATGAGGTCGAACTGTCTGTATTAGAGGCTGACCAGAGCCACAAGCACAAATCCATCTCTTTCCTAGCATGGTTTGTGGTAGCCTGTATCGCATACTTATGATCACAGCTAGGATAGCATAGGAAACTCCACCTAAGGAATGACATCAAGGATGTTTACCGTCAGGGAGCACGTCTGAGTGCCTGCCCTTTAGCACTCCCTGCTGTTTCCCTGATTTTTAACCTTTGTCCTCACTCCCGTTCCTGGGTTTTTTATTTTTTTTTCATTTGTTGCCCCAAGAATTCTTTTGTGGCCTGGGTTCAACGGTTCCTTCTCCTGGGCTAATAGGGCAGGCCTTTAGGTCTCCTGCTCACCCCTGTACCTGCAGTAGGAACACAGCTTCTTCTTCTCCACCACTACTCAGACACATCAATTCTCCTTACCACCAAAACCATCCATTCACCTATGTCCTTCACTCCCCAGCCCATTCATTGCCCTCTTCACCCCACTTATTCCACCAGTTCTCTTTTCTGCTTTCTCCGCCAAACCCATTAATTTTCCTTTCTCTATCCTATATTCACCCCAAACCCAACAGTTCTTTCCACTTTTTCCTTTCCTTCAAGCCCATTCATTCTCCCCTTGCTCAAATCTACCACTTCACCTCTTCTCTGCCTCTTCCAGACACTGTTCGGAAGTGAGCTGTCCCAGGAGACCCTTGCTAATTCTCTGTCACCAAACTGAAAGGCGCATTGGGGTCAATTTCCTGCCTCTTATGAAGATCATACCCTTTCTGGGTGAGCTTTTCCGTGATCAGTGCCAGAGATGGCTTATCCCAGGAGCTCATGAAGACACTGTTTGCTTTTGCTAAGCACCTGATTGCATCACATGGAAGGTACAGATTTCCTGGGGAAAGAGATACTCCCTGGCCTCCAGTAAACACTTTTAATCTTCCATCCACAAATTTGAAATGACACAGGAGAGCTCTGCTCTATTATCTGTATGCACCATATATTTGTCAACTACACAGATAGATTCCCCAGTCTCTGCCCTCTACTTTAACCCCACCCCCTCCCCCCCACATGCCCTTTAAACACTCATCACAGCTGAGTGAGGATACTGTTGTAGCAGTCCTTTTCTGAACTGTTCACAGCACATCACTGATCCCCATCCCTGTATCCTCCCAGTCCTATCACTCAGTTCCCCTTCTCCTGATTGTTGCAAAGCCACCGCAGTTGCATCACCTTATATCTCTGGAGTGGCTCTCCAAAGCCACAACAAATTGCCTCAGCTTCTCTATCATGCTGTCTCAGCTACCCCTCACCTGCAGTGCTTCCTAAAGGGCTGGGCTCCTCACCACCCCTGGGGCAGTGCAGGAAAGCGTCACACGCCCCAAAGGTTCCCATTCATGCCATGCGTGATGATGGATGTTGAGATCTGCAAACTGTCCACTAAGACTAAAGCCAATCATTTTACAAAGGCTACTGAGCTGCACGTAGGTGGCAGGGCCTTCAGATCACTTCAGACATGGGCTGGACTTCCACTGCTGGTTAGTGGTGAGAAATGTAATCGATGCCAAGCCCCACAGCCACTCACCCCTCTAGCAACCGCAATTCTTTTAAACCGGTAGAGTATTTAATTAAAAATAAACACAACACTTTGACTTTTGCCTCTCTCCCCTTCACCCCCAGCACCACATCATGAATGACTTTGAAATCCGATTGAATTGTGGTCTTGGTCAATTTCCCTTTTTTCCATGTTACGGGCTGTGCTGCTGGTTGCCTACCTGTGCCAGCCTGTGGTCTGGGTTGAAGTTCAACAAAGCCGCAGAGCTACTTAGCTGGATTAATTACACCCAATGTGACTTGGCAGTTTCAGGGTGAGAAAGTGAGTTTTCCAAGATGATACATAGAGAGCTATCTCTGCTGTTTTTTAAGTGTGCCATTACTATCTTAATTAAATAGTTATAATACCCTATCTTGTAAAAATATATATCCCATTACTACTTCTTGAAGATTATTCCTTCTTTTATATCCCCCTTGCTGGGAAATGCACAGGAACCCAGGATGTTGATGAACTTCTTGGCTTATAATGTTGAGTTTCCCCATGGACTAGGGTAAAGCACAGTCCTTGATTAGCCATAGGGGAAATTATTCTCATCCCTATTTTGGCATCTCCTCCTTTTCCTCTGTGACAGGTGAGGTCACTCTCTGTTTTCAATATGACAGCTCAGGCTGAAGGGACAGGTGCCAGGCGTTGCTCCTGAATGTCAGACAAATGTGGCCTGGCTCATCCCCTTGTCCACCCGGGATGCTGACAGGGAGATGCTGAGTGGGGGTTAGTTGTGGCAACACTGCATCACATTCTTGCTAAACAGAGCGGGGTGGTGAGCCCGCTTGCTCTTGCTGATAGAGGATTGCACCACATGTTAGAAGCCCAATCTGGGAGAGGGGGCAGCTCTGTAGTGCCCACTTCGGGGCCATGTGTGGTAATGCAGGTGCCACCTGTCTGAGTATGCAAGGTTCTGGCTGCCTGTTTGTGGCAGGGAAGCCTGTGCCATGAGCTTGACGTCAATCTCTAAACAATCAAGTAACAAAACACCAGCTCAGAAGTCAGCTGTGTGCACCTTTAAATAAAGAGGGGGGAAATTCCCTTCAAATACAAGTGCTTTGTCGATGCGGGCAAGGCCATGGCCTGGGCTCTGGGTTAGCCCTAAGGCGTTCCGCCTCTGTCCCACTCTCACCCAGCTGGACCCCTAAGCAAGCACAGGCAAGCTTCTTAACTGGCCTCCTGGTTTTTGATTGGTCAGTATTTCCTCCAGACTCCTCTAGGCCTCTGGAGGACTGTCTTGTTGGTCGCCCGATCTGAGTGGAGCTTTCTTAGGCAGGGAGTGTCAGGCTGCTGGTGCCTTCAGTACGGGACAGAGAAGGCCTGATAGATCCCTTCACACCCAGTCCTTAGAGGGGTCTCCGATGGCCTCCTTCCCACCAAAAAATCCATGTGAGTATCTATCACTGTGAATTAAGGTGCATTCAAATGGAGCAGTTATGCCTGGTGAAAAGTTCTGCCTTTTTTCATTAGCGGAGCCACTTCACCTCGTTGCCTTGAGTGGGTTCTGGAGGCTGCACAGGTTGCTACATTTAACTCTATTCTGCCCCCTTCTTTATCTTGTTCCATTGAAGTCCCTTTGAAATGGGCCCGGTACAAACATTAGAAAACCAAGGTGCTTTGCTCTGAAGATCCCAGTTTGATTCATTTCAGGGTATTAAATGGCCCAGCTACAGAAAATCCAGCAGAGCATCAACCACAAGAAAAGAACAACTCCTTATGGCGTTGTTCCATCTCAGCACCATCTAAATCCCATTCCACTTCCACTTCGCCTCTCATCTAGACGTGTGTATGAACACTTGTCTACCTTGGAAAATGCGTGTCAATGTTAGTCTGATGGCTTGAGCCATATCACATGGTGTCACGGTAGCCTGAAAAAGTCATCCTTCAAGGCTTGTTGTCACAGTACAACATTATTATTCCATGTAGCATTTGACTCAATATCACCCAGTGCTGCAGAAGTGTATTTTTATGTGTGGAACCCAGAAATTGCAATATTGGGACACAGATCAATGGACTAGCTAGTCAATGGATACTAGTCTAGTATCTAGTTTAGTATCTAGCTAGTCAATGGATACTAGTCTAGTATCTAGTCTAATATCTAGCTAGTCAATGGATACCAGTCTAGTATCTAGTCTAGTATCTAGCTAGTCAATGAATACTAGTCTAGTATCTAGTCTAGTATCCAGTCTAGTATCTAGCTAGTCAATGGATACTAGTCTAGTATCTAGTCTAGTATCCAGTCTAGTATCTAGCTAGTCAATGGATACTAGTCTAGTATCCTGTCTCCAGCAGTGGAAAAAGCTGGTTGCTTCAAAGAAATGTGTAATGGGAGGAAATGTCTCCCTGACTGCAGTTTGTGATGAGTGTGTGCCCGAAAGGCCTGATCCTGAGATGACCTGAATGTTTCCTGAGAGTTGAGCACACCTGCAACTCCCAACACTTTAGAGTGTCAGGCTGTGAAGTATGAGATTGATACTATGGGTGATTTTATACCTTTTTGGTGTCACTGCAGATTCTCCAATTAGGGCCCAGCTCTGCATCCCCGACTGACGTTAATAAGCCTCTTATTCATTTAGCTCCAGATTCTGCCACACTTGCTAATGCTGAATAGTCCTTTACTCCACAGGTTCCCATTAAACCAACTGGCCTACTCATGGAGTAAGGTATCATGACAGAATTTGGTCCTTAATGTCTCATCTCAGATTCGCAGGTGGAGAAAGGCGACTGAAGGAAAAAAAATAGTTTTGGCTTGCTCTCAATGTTCTGCTCTGATACAACTGAAATGTTCCATTCCAATTTTGACATTTTTTTTAGCGAGAATGTAAAATAAATCTCAAAATTAGGTAATTTCTAACCAAAAAATTGAAATGTTCCATTCTGAAAATGTCAAAATTAAATGCTTTGACATTATAAAAATCTTCTTCTTCTTCTTCTTCTTCTTCTTCTTCTTCTTCTTCTTCTTCTTCTTCATGAAATTTTGTTGAAATGAAAACATCTCACTTTTGACAAATTGGCATTTTCCCATTGAAAAATGTTCCATCAGAAAATTTCCGACCAGCTCTATGGATAATTTTTTATCAGAACCCATTCAGTTCTTGGCCTCTGCCTACACTGTGGACAAGAGAACCAACTGGTATTAGTTGTGGTGATGGTTTCTGTGATATGGACACCTGACAATTGAGAAGTGGGCTGAGACCAGCTATCTCACTTCAGATCTGTAACCAATCATCTATCAAATGGCAACAATGTTTGCTCAGTCTCAATTTGGGATGGATGTGAACTGGCACCCGAGCAAGAGAGGGTCCATCCAATTCAAAACTCTTTTACACAACACATTATTACATTGTGGAACTCACTGGCTCTGGAAGTCATTGAAGCCAAAAGCATGAAGAGATTCAAAAAGGGACTGGACATTTATATGAATAAGAACATGCCAGAGTTACCATAGCTAATTATAAGAATATTTTTGGAAAGATGTTAAACCTCATTCTTCAGGGCAAGAATGAGACCTATGTGGGAGAGGGGCAGATTATCCCACATCTCTCTATTTCAGGAGCCTTACACCCTTCTCTGACACATCTGACCACTGTCAGAGACAAATTATTGGACTAGATGTGATTCAGTATGGCAATTCCTATGTTCCTATTATCCACCATAGTTTCTCTGTTCTGAAATCTGTGCTCTTTTAGGAAAGCCATCTATAACAAATCAGCCGGTGAGATCTAAAAGTTAGACATTCTCAAGATTGAGGGTGTATATTTTCCATTTTGAACAAGATTAATCCAATCTGTTTTCATTATGCATGTATAATACAAAAGAAACATAAAACATACCATGTTGATATGCAAGCAGATGGCTTTTTTACTTAGTTCAGCAGAGAACCATTCTAATTTGCAATTGTCAAAGAGACCTTTGTGTATGACTGACTTTTGCTGTACAGTCAAATGACATAAACTCCATTGATCAAAGGCAATTTTGCTGCTAGGAAATGCTCTTTCATATCCTGAGGGGGCCAAATTGATGGAAGTCACAGAGGCAGAGGAAGTGGTGGGAGCCTGCATATTTGAATCAAGCAGATCCAAAGTCATTGTGACTTGGGTGTGTGTGCGCATGCTAACAAATGAGCAAAAAGGGAATTAATGAGAGTTTAAGCAGGTATCAATCTGCCAGGCATTGCCCATAATCTTTCTTTCATTAGGTCTGCCACTTCAACAAATCTTCGTTATTTTATGTGACAAGGCTTTGATTCGATACACAGAGAAGTGTATGTTCTCTGCACAATAGGCATGCAGAAATAGCATGCCAGGAGTATTCATGTCATAGAATACAGCTCTTTAAATAACTGGTGCAGGTTTCATTTTATGTTTGGCTTATTATTTCTGAAGGCTTTGTTTATCCTTTTTGTTAGTCATCTAACAGAGATGCTGGGCTGTATCCTTGTGATCTAATCTATTGATGGGGGAGGTCTAACTTGGATATTGGGAAAACCTTTTTCACTAGGAGGGTGTTGAAGCACTGGAATGGGTTACCTAGGGAGGTGGTGGAATCTCCATCCTTAGGGTTTTTAAGGTGAGGCTCGACAAAGCCCTGGCTGGAATGATTTAGTTGGGGTTGGTCCTGCTTTGAGCAGGGATTGGACCACATGATCTCTTGAGGTCCCTTCCAACCCTAATCTTCCATGGTTCTATCTACAAACCTATTCACTTTTATGACTCTCATCACCTCAGTGTCTTTAATCTAAGGGGCTGATTCAAAGCCAGTTGAAGTCAATGGGATCCTTCCCATTGGCTTCAAGGGGGTATGGATAAATCCCTAATTCCAGGATTGAGCTCAGGTCCTAAATATCCAGGCTGGCAGAGGCTAGGGACTCTAAGGCCCTGATCCTGTTCATGCAGATCATGCAGAGCCAAAGCTGAAGTCGGTGTGTCTCTTGCTGGAAACAGAGATGTGTCTGTATAGATAAGTCTAAGAAGGCTGGCGGCTCAGTCCTAGAGGGTATGCAGAGAACAGAAATTCCATTTGGCAAAGGCTTGCATGATTTTGATGTCTTTTCATTCCAATTCAGGACAGAACCGAACATTTCAATTTTCTGGGAAAGAAAATTCCAGAACACAAAAATCATTTTTTGGTCAATCAAAATGCTTTTGTTTCATCCAATTTTATTTGGATCTGCTTTTTTAAAAACAAAACAAAACACCCAGATGTTATATTATAATGAGAGAAAAATCATTTTGAAAGAAACATTTTAAAACGTTTCATTCTGAAAATATCAACGTGGGACATTAACATTTTAAAGCCTCCCTCCGTCTCCCTTTTTTTCCCCTCCAAAACAAAATGTTGGTGAAATTGACCTGATTTGGCAAAGCATTTTGATTTTGATGAAGCTGCATTTTCCAATGGAAAATGGTTCTGTTGAAATGTTTCCAACCAGCTCTACTCAACCTTTGTTCTCTGGGAGATCTCCTCTAGGTAACAGCACTGGCTCCTGAAGAACAACATAGTGAGAAGCATGAGACTCCCAACAGCTAGAAGGTGCTCAGATACAATGGTGATGGATGCAGCATAAAAGCCGAAAGAGAGAAATGTAAGGTGGGACAACAAGGTGCATGGGGCAAAGTAAAAGAGGGCCTGAGGAGATTCATGGAAAATGTCAGGCATAATATTGCTTGTACATGTGTATGACAGCCCTTCATTGCTTATGTCACCTTCTAGGGGCCGGTAACACATGGAGGATCTATAAAGACCATCTTCTTTGTCATCACTGAGGTTTGAACCCAGACCCTCCAGAGTTAAGAATGTGAATCTAGCATGAGCACTATAGGTCACAGTGAACAGCGGTTATGTATTTTCTTAACTCTGATGACAGAGATTTCTGTTTTTAAAGCAGAAGGTCGTGAGGTATGTTTCCCATAGTGTCGACCATATAGCCATGGCTTGTTATATATGTGGCTTTTTAGTTAACTCCCTAGAATTCTGGGACTCTGGAGATCTATGCTGAAGGTATAATAAAGTTATGACACTGAAGAGTCTTGATCTGTATTTCCTGGTCTCAGTTGCTTGGCTCAGAGTAGCACCTTCTTTAAAAAAAAAAAAAAATCTTCCAATATACAGTGCTCTAAGCATAAAATAGTTCAATTATGGGGAAAGTTAATCCAGGCAGTTAAATGGTCAATAGGAAAATATGTTAACATGTTACAGTGGAAGATTATGGTGACTTATATGCTACCACTGTGTTAGCCAGATATTTGTGCGCTGTGATCATTTATAGTGCAAGCAGACTGGCTCAGCAGAAAAGAGAAATTACTCAATTAAAATAAATAACATTAATTGCTATGTATATCTTAGTTAAATCTTTGAAATGTAATATAAAGAGACAGTTTAATGGTTATAGTTTAGATTGCACATAAAACCCAACTAATAAGATAGCACCTTAATCTCCTGCTTTAAAGGGAATTACACCTGTCTATTAATAAAACCCAATAGATGTTAATGTGCTTTTATCTGGTGGAAATCACAGTTTGATGGGAATCCAGTGCACCTGGGTAAATTTTGCTTTCCCACCAAGACTTATCTTGGGTTATTGTTCCTGCCCAAGGCAATTATCACTACTGTTGTCTTTTCAATGGGGGTTGGCACAGTTGACAGACCAACAGTACATTTTGGCACAAGCATTGACAGAATACTCTACAAATATGGATTTGAAACAGGAGACTCAGAATCGGGACTCCTGGGTTCTCTTCTTGGCTTTGTCTCAGACCCACTTTGGTCTTGATTCAGGAAAGCCCTTAAGCCATAGCAGAAGTCCTATTCAAGTCAATGGGACTTAAGTGCTTTCTTGAATAGGCATGTATTTAAGCAAGTGTTTAAGTGCATTCCTGAATCAGGGCCTTTCTGAGCTTAGAGTAATCCATTAGACATTGTGCCTTAGTTTTTACATTTGTGAAGTGGGGATATAAATACGGCCTACATCCCAGGAATGAAATAAGTGAGGCTTATTTCATTCACGTTTGCAAAGCATTTTGCATTCACTAGATGAAAGATACTATGTGGTTTCCAAGGTCTGTCATGTACCTTATCAGCCCTGGGTGCAATTTTCAAAGCCCCTGTGGGTGAGCTAGGTGCCTACATGCTGGTACCTCAGTCATTTAAGCACTTTTGAATTTTTTCCCCATGACGTTCTTCTTTGGATTCAATGACTTTGGAACAGGACCACCCCGTGCTACGTGTCTGAACAGTGCTTAGCACAAGAGGGCTTGATCCTGATCGGACAGCTAGGAGCTACCAGAACGTAGATAATTTCATCACACTGTACAGTTTGTAAGGTGCTGGGAGCAAGACAGATTCTTTCTGCTGAGAAGGCATGTATTGGTTAGATCTGGTCGCAGTAGTTCTTTTACAGCTATTTAATGCAGAAGGATGGACTGGATGACATCTTGAGGGCTCTTCCAACTCTACATTTCTCTAATTTAGGGACAGCCCTGCATTTCAGGTGCAATACAGCTGTGCCTCCTCCAAGGAGAACACTTGAAGCGGTTTGGTTCAGGGAGGCAGACTCTTCCCGCTGTGCTCTGGTACCCGGGAGTGTGCAATAGCCTTGGAAGGGGTGCAGTATATTTCCTCTGCTGGCAGGCAGAACCATGGCTCTGTCTACGCCTGGCTCCACCTGATTCCTCTGGGCTACCATCCACCCTTTGGGGTAGTGCTTAGGGAACAGTCCATGCAATTTAGAAGCACAGGGACTGTATTTCTGACAGGCCCTTAAACAGCTTGAAGAAGGTGAGATGGAAGGTCCTTGGTCCCTCTGTTGTTCCCCAAGCCACTGTTGAACCTTCTAGGGCTAGGCCGGGTATGGACCTTAGCCTGTTTGCCTCAGAAGATAATAGGGACACTGTAACTGGAGGTCCCTATAATTCAGCTCATCTGTGTGCGTGCGAATCTGATTGTAAGCTAGTTGTGCCTACTCAGGCTAAGCATGAGTCACTGGCCCTTTTTTCAGCCCGGCGTTGTTCTACCACTTTGTGTGCTCCTGAACTGGGAGGATCTACTGGGAAAATCCCTCCCTTCCTCCTTCAAAGTCAACCCCAGCTCTGCCCCACATCTCCAAAGCCGCTCTGCTAGGGAATAAAGCTGAGTAAATGTGTCACGTTTTCAGCCGCAGGGTGCAAAGCTTGGCTCTTTCCAGTGCCATAGGCGGGGTTTGCTATGCCCCGCTCCATCACCCGCCCTGCAAATCAAACCCTGGAAAAATTCCACTCTGGAACTAATCCCAAATCTTTTCATGTTTAGCAAAGGCCAGTGTGTTCCTGCCCCTCCTTTCAATCCTGTCCCCCCCATCCATATTAAGCAGAATCAACTGAGAGGAACCAGCACAAAACTGGTGAAAACATGATTTAAGACAGTTTACACAGAACCAGGATTCCCTTCCCATTTGCCCTGACCATGGAAGTTACTCTGTTCCCTCTCCAACATACCAGCCCCTACATCTTCCTTTGAGTGTTACTCCTCATTGCCCCTGCAGGATACTCTGATGAGCAGGTGTAACAAGTCCCTATGTGCAAGGAATATACTGAATAAAAATGAAGAGCTGGAAGTATTAGTACATAAGCTAAATTATGTCTTAACTGGCACCACAGAGATTTGATGGGATAAATCTTATGACTGAAATGTTGGTGTAGAGGGGTATGGGTTGTTCAGGAAGCACAGGCCGGGCAAAAAGGGAGGAGGTGTTGCATTATACATCTAAAATATATGCACTGAGGCCCAGGAGGAGGTGAGCGACAGACCATTTGAAAGCCTCTGAGTGAAGATAAAAGGGTTAAAAACAGGGGTGATGTCATTGTAGTCATCTGTCAGAGCACCAAGGAGGAAGAGGAGGATGAAGAAGAGGAAGAGGAGGAAGAAGGAGGAAGAGGAGGATGAAGAAGTATTTCTAGAACAAATGGCAGAAATATGCAAAACAGAAGACCTGGTAGTAATGGGGGACTTTACCCAGCCATGTGCTGGAAAAGTAACACTGCAAAATACAAAATGTCCAGTAAGTTCTTGGAATGGATCGGGGACAGCTTTTTGTTTCAGAAAATGGAGGACGTAGCCAGGGGGACAGCCATTTTGGACTTGATTCTGACTAACCAGAAGGAATTGGTTGCAAATGGGAGGCTGAAGGCAATTTGGGTGAAAGCGACCATGAAAAGATAGATTTCAGGATTCTAAGGAAAGAAAGGAGTGAAAGCAACAGAACAAGGACAATGGATTTACTTTAACAAACTCATAGAAATGGTAGGTAAGGTCATGGGAAGAAAATCTAAGGGAAAAAGGAGTTCAGGAGAGTGGACAGTTTCAAAGGAGACAATATTAAAAGCGCAACTGCAAACTATCCCAATGAGAAGAAAAGTAGGAAGGAAGAATAGTAAAATGCCAATACAGCCCCACCGGGAGCTCTTTAATGACCTGAGAATCAAAAAGGAATCCTACAAATAGTGGAAACATGGACAAATTGCTAAGGATGAGTCAAAAGAATAGCACAAGCATGGAGGGAAAAAATCAGAAAGTCTGTGGCACAAATGAGTTACATAGCGAGGGGCATAAAAGGCAGTAAGAAGAGGTTCTATAAATATACAGGAGAAGGGGGGTATTGAACCCAGGCCCTTAGATAGCAGTCACACCTATTGCACCAGTACAATACACCAAATTGCTACACCGACCAACAGCTGTACTACTACAGGCCTACACATCCATGGCAGCCTTGCCTCAGACTCCTGACTGGATGGACAGGCAGCGCTCCCATTGGGTACTTGGACTATAAAAAGATCCCAAAAGGCAATAGACCATTGCCTGCAGGTTCCTGTGTAGATTCCCTTGCTGTGTTGCTTTGTCTGACCCGACTTTGTTACCCGGCTGCCTTTCCTGCCCTGGCCCCTTGGATTGGATCTTCTGGCTACTGACCTTTGTGAGAACTCTAACCAGTGCCTTAGCTAGTCTCTCATACCAATTGACCTCCTGGCTACTCAACCACCTGAGCACACTTGACTACAGCTCTGGTCTGCCCTCTAGCCAGCTTAGGTCACTGGGCATTATAATACTTTTGGACCAAGAGAAAGGTGAAAGAAAGTGTAGGTCCTCTACTTAGTGGAGAAGGAGAGCTGCTGACTGACTGAGGTATTTAATGACTATTTTGCTTGAGTCTTCACTAAAAGGGTAAATTGTGACCAGATCACTAACAATAAGGGGGAATTAATGCAAGCCAAATTAGGGAATGAAAAGGTTAAAGAATATTTAGATAAGTTAAATGTGTTCAAGTGGGTAGGGCCTGATGAAATTCATCCTTGAATTAGCTGAAGCAATCTTGGAACCATTAATAATTATCTTTGAGAACCCATGGAGCAGGGATGAGGACTGGAGAAGGTACTATATTTGGTCTGTCTTTAAAAAGCAGAACAAAGTGGACCAAGTGAATTACAGACCGGTCAGCCTAACTTCAATACCAATTATGTCAACCCAATCTAAGTTCCTTTATTGGCAGCCTTACTGCCATGTGGACCGGGGGAAGCTGTAGACAGAACATCTTTATTTTAATAAGGCTTTTTGATACAGTCCCACGTGACATTGTCATAAGCAAACTAGGGAAATGTGGTCTAAGATTAAATTACTAAAAAGAGGGTGCACAACTGGTTGAAACACTGTAACCAAAGAGTATTTATCAGGTCTTCCTGGTTTGACCGGGAACCTTTATCTAGTGGGTCTTTCAGGAATCTGTCCTGTCCTCGGTCCAGTACTAATCAATATTTTCATTCATGACTTAGATAATGGAGTGGAGAGCATGCTTATAAAACCTGTGGATGACACCAAGATGGAAAGGGTTGCATGAACTTTGGAGGAGAGGAATGAAATGTGACAGGGTGTACCAGGTCCTGAGTCCCTCTGCTGGAGGCCTTGCAGTCCTACTACACCCTAGCCCAGGAAAGAGCAGAAGAGGTGAGTCCTCCAGGCTGCCTAGAGGCTGTGGGGGAAGCAGCCAATCAGAGAGAGGCTGCAGGGAGCAGCCACTGAGAGCCCAGCAGGCACATATAAAAGGAACTGCTGGACACACCAGTTCAGTTGCTGGCTGGAGCCAGAGAAATAAAAATGGTGCTCCTGGCTGTCTGTGGGGCTGGGCAGATGAGCACTGATTGGAGCCAGGCGACAAGGAAAGTAGTGGGGTTAAGAAGGGAAGTGGCCCAGGGAAATGCAGTAGCAAACAGTTAAAGGGAAGCAGCGGGTGGCTGCTACTTATAAGGTCCCTGGATCAAATACCCAGAGTTGTGGGCAGTCCTGGGTATCCCCTCTCCCCACCAGCCACGGTTGGAGTGGCTAAAACCCTGAGCAGGGTAGTATCCAGAGTGGGGGCTAAGCACCTGGAAAAGTGTCAGTAATTGTTGAACTTTGTTACCCTCCCCTCCCCCCTAAATGGAGCTGAACTATAAACAGTGGCTCAGCTGGGGTGCCAAGCGAAGAGTCTCCAGGGAGGAAGCCCTTGGGGGCACTGCTTCATATCAGAGCAGGGGCAATACTTCAGCGAGCCCAGGAAGGGCCATAACCAGGGTACTGTGAGAGGCACTACTGAACTGATTGAGGCCAGGGTTTCAGATGAAGAGACCAACAGAGGGTATTGTGATAGGTCCTGTCAGACTGTTTTCCCTGGAAGGAGTCTGTTTTGCATTTGTTTCACATACAGGCTGTGTTTGACTTGGTCAGAGGGCTGAGTCACTGAAAAACCTGCCTGAGAAGGTTAACTACCAGCAGGATCACTGCAAGCAACGCAGCGCAAAGGGAGTCTAAGTGCTTCCACAGACAGCCAGCAGGGTCACTCACAAAAGGTGAGTGTGCCCTGCCACAGGCATATTAACAAGAGTGTCATTTGTAAGACATGGGAGGTAATTGTCCCGCTGTACTCAACACTGGTGAGGACTGTGCTCAATTCCAGGTGCAACATGTGGACAAACTGGGAGGAAGTCCAGAAGAAAGCAACAAACTTGATAAAAGGTTTAGGAAACTTGACCTATGGGGAAAGTTGAACAAACTGGGCATGTTTAATCTCAAGAAAAGGAGACTGAGTGGGGACTTGATAAGTCCTCAGATGTGTTATAAGAAAGGCTGGATAAGCAGATGTCAGGAATGGACTCGGTTTACTGGGTCCTGCCACAGCACAGCAGGGTGAGCTAGCTGACATGTCAAGGTCCTTTCCAGCCCCTCCATTTCTATGAAGGTCATTAGCAGAGTTTGAACCTAGGAGCTCTAACATTGCAGCATAAACCGGTACCACTTTAGCTCAAAGAACTATCGCCATTAACACGACACAGTCCCAGGTGGATATTCTCTGTGGCTCGGCCACAGAGAGGGTGAGAGCGAGCTGGCTCATAACCTGGGTTGGCCAACATCTGGTCTCAAACGTGTGCATCTAGTTTGTTTTGGGGATGTGGGGGGAGTTGAAAATGTTGGGAACCCAAATGGAACACGTTGGGGGGGGGGCCCATTTGTGGTGTGAGGTTCAAAGCAGTGGAGCCTTTCCATCCTGCCTTCATCCACCCATGCTGCGTCCATTCCACCTGGGTTCTGCTAGCAGGACGAAGGCTCTGTCCCCCCATCCAGGGACAGACTGTGAAGTACAAACCCCGTGAGCATTTTGCTCTCAGATTGATTTTCTTTGTTTGCTCGGCTGATTTGCACAGCCTCCTTTCCGATTCAGACAAAGCTGAACAGCTTGCAGAACAAAATGACAGGAAGATGGAAGTATAATATGTGTTTTAAATATCAGTGACCAGTTTCTTTTCTCGCAGTCTCAACATGGGGAAGGCTTGTTATATAGTGCCTACTTTAATCATTTCAGACAGGCTTTTCCTCCTGCCTATCTATCTAGCTATCAATCAGAAGGAGAGAGACTCTTCCTCCAATTGTTAGTCAGAGTGATGGACGGCTGAATTATTAATATTGTTTGCCACTGGTGCTCCTCGTTATCTTTATTTGTAAGTCTGCAGACAAAAAAAGACCCCAGAGCCCAGATTGCTGGCCCATTTAAAGCAAGGCCTATTGGCTCAGGGATTCAGGAGGCATGCAATGCTGCATTTAACATCATCCCCAGCCCCATCTGAACCTGGAATGTTTCAGAGAGTTCAGAGTAAAGGGGCAACTTCAAGGGAACAGGGCTCGGAGAAACTCACAATGGAGGAAGACTGTAGCACAGCCTACAGATAATGAACTCTGCCAAAAATCCTGTGTCTACAGCCTCACAGGGACCTTGCAAGTGTCAGGATACAAATCATGCATCTTAAACAAAACCACACCTGAGTCACAACTAAAACACCAGATTATTAAATTTAAACCACTTAAAGGATTTTGCTCCAGTGGAAGAGGCCTGTCGTTTTCATTGGATGTTGCATTCTCCTTTGCTTCATGTCCCAAATTGCTGTGGCCTCTTAAACAGGAGAGGTGGCTTCTCTTTCGCAGTACGTGATTCTGTATAGCACAGAACCAGGAGGTTAAAGAACGTTAAGGTTGCAAAGTCAAGCATTCAAAAGTTAAGAAACACCAGCCTGAAGTCTGTTTCTGCCACCCACCTGTGCACATGCATTATGAAAGCCTTTAATCACCATTACGGTATCAGAGTGCTTCACACACACCCGGATCAATGTAGTTACACACCGCTCCTGGGAGACAGCATTATTACCCCCATTGTACAGATACAAAACTGAGTCAAAGAGCGATTAAGGTCAAAAGTGTTCACTAATTTTCCATGCTGACTTTGAGATGCCTAGGGCCTGATTTATTTATTTTTTAAGAACATGTCACATTCTGTTGCACTTCATACGTTTAAAGTAGATTTTCCATCGGCTTCATGAGTGCTCACCACTTCTGCAAATCCGATCCCAGGGTCTCAGGTCAGGCACCCAGAAAATGAGGTGCGCCCAGTTAGTAGCCACCTGTGAAAAGTTTGCTTTAAATGACTTGCTCAACATCACACAGAAACTCTGAGACAGAGGCAGGGAAGAGACAATTCTCCAGGGCAGCATTCAACTGCCTTAATCACAAAGCCATCCTTTCTCATCCTGCAACCCTGGCCTCATTCACCAGGCACCTTCCAACTTCTCCAACAAACAAGATGGGGGTCTATAAACAGCGTTCTTCACTTCACAGCCCTTCATGCCCAGGGTACTGTTTATCCTGTGCACTGGATGAGGCAGGGGGTCCTGTGGGAAAAACAGTATGCAGTCAGGTAATTAAACACCATATCTTCATGTATTTGGAGAAGAGGGATCTTGTCTGATCTTCGTCTTCTCCACCCCCACTGGCTCCCGGTCTTCCCCTCCTCCAGTTCTCATTCTTGACTCTGAAGCTTCCAGTTCCCTGCCCACCTCTGGCTCCTTGTCCTAATCTACTCCTTCCTTCCCCTGGGGTAGGACCAGCTCTTGCCCTTTCTGCATCCGAGTCAGGGAGTTTCCTTCTCCATGCTGCCTGACAGTCCCCTTGCTGTCTGTTCTTGCTCAAACTTCCCCCAAAATCTCAACATGAGGAAGATACTTGACTTGGAACACTTCAGCCCCAGCAGCTACAGTTTGACAGTGTTATAAGCCATTGAAAAGAGAGCCTTAAGGTGGGAAGGGTTGGGAACCTTAATGATAGTCTGCTCTACCAGCTATGCCTATAATATATGTATCTGTGTGCCTATTATATGTATATATCTGTATGCCTAGATTCAACAGTTCATCCCTATTCAGCAAATCACTTAAATGCATGCCTAAAGATAAGTACGGCTCATGGGTTTTGCTGAATAGGAAAGGACTTAAGAACATGCTTAAATGTTTTGTGGAATAGAGACATAAAGTGGCTAATAACTATATTTACCATTTACATAGGATTCCACATTTTCCAAGCGATGGCCAAATTGTAAGTGTAAAGCAAAGCAAGGATGGACGGTGATCTAAAAATGTATCATATTTTAAGAATTTGTGTGCAGCTTTCTCTCTCCCACCCAGCCGCGTTCTCTCCTCAGTTACATGGGTGCAGTCTCATTGAATTCAGGCAGGCTGTATACATTTACTCAAACAGAGGATGTAGTACAAAACGTCCAGTTTGCGTGCAAAGAATGGCCTAAAAGAAATCAAGATCTTTTATTTTCCCTATTAACCTACTGCACAAATCTTGCCTGCTCTTACTGGTGCTCCTCCAAGACCTTTAATAAACTGATCAAGCAGAGTCAGCCAAAGATGGTATTCCGGGCCCCTGAGAGTAATTTACACCAATCCACAGAGGGTCAAATTTGGAAAAAGGTTTTAAAGAAGTAGACACATAAATTAACTCTGCTCAGGACAAGTGGAGCATATGCAGTGACCCTTAGAAGCAGAATTTAATTAACCTCCTTAAAAAGCCCATTAAGCTCACTGGTCTATGACCAACAGGCAGAAGCTTGAGTAGATGACAGGATATGGGCAACACCAGAGAAGTTTGAGAAGCAGAACAAAATTAGTTAAGGGAGAAGTTTGCTTTGCGAAAGGGTTGCTGTCACAGATCCTATTTTGCAGGCCCAATGAAAAGGAGCCTGGGAGTCGTTTGATTAAGCCATGCACCGGCAGGTGATAGAGAATATGTCTATATTGCAACTGGGAGTATGTTTCCCAGTCTGGAGAGACATATCCAGGGAATCCAGGCGGGTTTGTACTTAGATGGCTAACTAGCTTCTCAGATGGTCTAATTGACTCTTCTCTTGGATATTAAGTAGGCCTGGGAAACAAAATTCCGTCAAAACTTTTTCCCTGGAGTATTGGGAGTTTCAATGAAACAAATTTCCATGGAGTCTGTTTGGTTTCCTCATTGTTTTGATATTTTTCTTTTGATGAAAAACCAAATATTTGGCAACTGAAATTTTGTTAGGTACGGACAGTTTTTAAGCCACGTTTTTCCTAAATCTTTGGGCCAAAAATGTTTTTGGTTTCAGCAGTTTTGAAAAATTTCAATTGTCGGTTGCCAAAAACCTGAAAAATGGGTAGAGGGAGGGGTTGGGTTTTGTGTTTCAAAAAAAAAAATTTCTATGGAAGATTTCTACAAAGCAAAACAAAATTGTGTTCATCAACATTTTCTGTGGGGTGGAAAGCTTCCATTTTCTGAGAAGCTCTTGTGTAAGGTCTATGCTGCATTTTTAAAAGGAGGAAGCAGATTCATTTGAATAATAATCAGAGACTTACCCTCCTGGCTAGCTGTCATGTATAACACGACATCCAGCCTTCAGCCACTGCAAGATGGTCTCCACCCCTCAGAGTTCTCTACAGTTTTTCCTAATTCCTTCCCTCTCCTGACCCACAGGTCTCAAACCCAGCTCCTCAGAGAGAAGCGATTTTTTTCCCCTTCCCTCTCCACCTAGCAGCCTGCTAGCAATAGCCTACCTGGGATCCATGAAGTCCAACACCATTGTGAGACTCTGCCTCTGAGATTCCAGTGCAGCTGATTGGCATGTTGGCCCTAGTTCAGTCAGCATCAGGAACAGGCAGCTGTCTGAATAATTGAGCGCCATTCTGCTCCAGACTCTGTGCCTTGTGCTTCCCCTGGTTTGATCTCCTGGCATCCTGACCCATCTTGATGGCTGGCAACTGAGTTGTGGTTCCCTATCTCCAGTTTGTCTCCTGCTTCTGACCTCCCATTATCCCAACCCAGCAACTCTTGATCCCTTCCTTGTGACTGCAGACTCTGGCTCCAACTACTAGGTCTAGATGCCCATAACCAGACCTGATATTCCTTTGTTTGATCCTCAGACACTCTCCTTCTCAAGTCCCTTGCCTGTCCTCTTCCCCTTACAAATCCCCCCCACCTTCCCTCTTTCTCCAGATCCCTTCTTTCTGCCCTTGTTTTGTGCCCCCACGTCCCTTGCCCCTAATGGGAACTGAGCAGGTGGCTTTGAAAATCCCAGCAGTAATACTGATGGTTGGGAAAACCAGTTGCCTATCTCTCTGAGAAGGGAAGCAGTCTCCTCCAGCGTGCACGTATTAGCGTTTCTGCCATAATGATCTGACTATACAGTGTGCAAACATCCAGTCCTCATGCTGAATGGGCAAGATAAAAAGGAACACTGTGACCTCCACCAGGATAACATTGTCCCCAGAATAGAAACACCAGGCAGCTCCATTACAGACTACAGAACTGTCAGTTGCATTTATCTTAGACAGAACAAACCGGGCTGGCACTGTCGAGACCGGAGCATGGATACCCTGCAGCCTTCCTTTGGCTATTTACTCTTACACTAGGTGCAAGGCAATTTTCTAAAGGCATTAAGTTTAATTCATCAGATTTGGCCCTGAAAGCCTGACTGGCATTACCATATTGAACCATCGACGAATACGCCAAATACTAAGCAGCACTTTAATTCTATGTCTTTAATGACCATTAAATAACAAAAGTGAGAGAAGCTGATTACGCCACGCTAACAACTTTTAATTAAAATGGTGAGACACAGTAGTTGTAATTTGCAACCGCCTCAGACGGGAAACAGATAGTAAAGTTTATTGTGTGCCCTGGCGAAATACTCCAGCTTTTAATTAGAACTTCACTCCTTTTACTCCTGTCGTCCCTACATTAGACAAATTTTACATTACTCATATCCCTACAACTTTAGTAACGAGGCTCCTTGGAAAAGACACAGGCCTGGTCTACATAGGCCAGCAGATGGCGGGAAGTGATCATTCCCCTCTATTCGGCATTGGTAAGGCCGCATTTGGAGTATTGTGTCCAGTTTTGGGCCCCCCACTACAAAAAGGATGTGGACAAGTTGGAGAGAGTCCAGCGGAGGGCAACAAGAATGATTAGGGGGCTGGAGCACAAGACTTATGAGGAGAGGCTGAGGGAACTAGGCTTGTTTAGCCTGCAGAAGAGAAGAATGAGGGGGAATTTGAGAGCAGCCTTTAACTACCTGAAAGGGGGTTCCAGGGAGGATGGGGCTAGGCTGTTCTTGGTGGTGGCAGATGACAGAACAAGGAGTAACAGTCTCAAGTTGCAGTTGGGGAGGTCTAGGTTGGACATTAGGAAAAAGTTTTTCACTAGGAGGGTGGTGAAGCACTGGAATGGGAGGTGATGGAATCTCCATCTTTAGAGGTTTTTAAGATGCAGCTTGATTAAACCCTCGCTGGGATTATTTAATTGAGGTTAGTCCTGCTTTGAGCAGGGGGTTGGACTAGATGACCTCCTGAGGTCCCTTCCAACTCTATGATTCTATACACTGATAACTACATCGCACAGGAGGGTGAAAAATTCACACTCCTGAGAGACTTAGTTAAACCAACCTAAACCCCAGAGTAGACACTGTGAGGCTTCTTCCGTCAACCAAGCTTCGGCCTCTCACATGGGTGGATTTACTACAGCGATGGAAAAACTCCCATTGAGGTAACAAGTGTCTACACTACAGTAGCCTAGCTGCATCTGTGCCTCCTTCGTGCTTGTAGTGTAGACATACCCTTACACTTAATAAAAGCCCTTGTGCCATGTAGTGTATTACCTTGGATGGGAATATATTTGTGTACTGTGCGTATACGGCACCTAGCAGACTGGTCCATGGCTGGGGTGCCTACATGCTTCTGCAATAGAAATAAGTAATACTAACAACAATTCATAATGTGTGACCATGTTGCATATTAGCGGTTGAGCCACCCATGGGATAAAGGACCCACTGTTGCTGATATAGAAGGAAGTTAGATCTCCTTTGACCGAGGAGGTAGAGATTTGTGGTTCTGAAGATGAAGGACCGTAGTTCTTCACTGATGAATTTTGCCATATTACTCATATGCATTGAGTTATTTACAGAACTAGGGAAACGATCCGGGGCTCAGAAAACCTGGTTTCTGTCCTGGTTAGGCCATTGATTTGTATTGTGGCTGTGACAGGGGATACAAATCCTGCACCAGTAAGGGAAGGTGCTAAGCAGCTGCTCTGGGCCCAGGAAGCCCCATCCCCGCCACACCTGCAAAGCACGCCTAGCTTTGAGGAGGAGTGCAAAAGGAGAGCAGGCCAGGGCAGCAGACTGAGGTCTGACTATATTGACATAGCCAAACCCAAAGGGAAGAGACTTGGGATTCGCAGAGACTTTATATTTGATTTCCAGTTAGCTAATATTTTCACCTGTCAGGAAAAGAGGGGACTGGTGGAATAGGATCCAGTATAGCACTTTAGTAATGCAGGACTTAGCTGCTTACACTGGACCCTAGACTGGAGCTCAGTGGAGAGCGTGGATCTGGGTTCATGGAGTAAATTCTAGGCCAAAGGCACCTGCTGACACCTTATAGTCCTTCCATTGCCTCAACGGGCTTTGGATCAGGCCCATAAAGAGTTCATCAAGCAATCATAAACAGATAGTTATTGAATTTGTTAACAATCAGAGACTGTCTTCTGTTAAGAACAAAGGCTGTAATCCCTGATTACCAGGTGTAATTTACTTAATCCCATCAATATATGTGCTTACATATTTTAGACCAGGAAATAGGGTGTGTCTATGTGAGATTGCCTCTGCCAGGATTCTGGGGATAATTGAAATCTGTATCGGGATTTTGGAATTATAGATATTTGGTGATTATCATAACCACATTGATACAAACAATGAGGAAAGGAAATCTGAGTTTTGGCTATTAGTCTGTTCTCTGCAGTGACTACAAAATTTTTTTTTAAAGTGGGTTGGCGTGCTCCTTTTTTGCTGCTTTATGGTGTTTAAAGGGGGCCTGGAAGGTTAAATAAAGCTGGTCAAAACTTGGAATTCCATTCTGTAGGAAATTCTGGCATTTTAACATTTTTTATTCCAGATCAGAACAAAACCAAACTCACACTGAAATTTCCCACAAAATGAAATTGTTTGAAAAATCATTTGGGGTCCATGGGACTCTTTGTTTCTGACAAAAAAAGCAAAATATTTCTTTCCTGTTTGAGGTTTGTTTGTTTTTTTTAAATGTTAAAAATTGAAAAAATAAATAATTATTTTAAAACCAAAAAAATTGCTTTTCAGCAAAGAACTGAAATGATTCATTCCAATAAGGTTGACATGAAACATTTCAACTTTACCAAAACTCGTTCTTTCAGTATTTCAAAGCAAAATATTATCAAAATTGACACATTCCGGCAGAAGGTTTTGATTTTTGACAAATGACATTTTCTGATGGACAAGAGTTCCATGAGAAAACTTCTGACCAGGTTTAATTTTAAAACTTTTTTTCCTTGGAGCCCTTTGAACAACTGGTTATTGGAACTATGGCATCACAAGAGACAAAATGTGAAAGCTGAGAGGGGAAGGCAATATAAATCAGATTGTTTTGAACTCTTTTGTGGGAAAGGAAGGATGTTCTTATGGGTAAAGATAGTGACCTGGAACTCAAGGGATCTGTGTTCAATTACCGGCTCTGACAGACTTCCCAGGTGGCTTTGACTGAGTTACGTAACCTCTGTAAAACTCAATTGCCTTTCTGTAAAATGGGGATAATAATTCCTTTCTCCACCCTTTCTGTTTTGTCAATACAGACTGTAAACACTTCTGGGATGGAACTGTCTCTTATTATTTGTGTGTTCAGTGCCTAGCACAATGGGGTTCTGTTCTCAGTTTGGCTATTATAATACAAGCAAATAATAATTTCTTAATAAACATTTGGGAGAAAGGATGTCTCTGTTACAAATTCACCCACCAAAAAAGGCTGAAATAGAATAGACATCTGACTCTCCCAAGAAATCTCCAAGCAAAGCAAGGGAAGATCAAACTTGATGTTCCTCATATTTCTAAGGTAAAGAAAGGAACAAAATTTTATTTTGAAGAAAACATGATCCGTCCTTCTTTATATGTCATAAAGAAGAAGAAAAAACAGGGGCACGGATGCATTTGTTTAAATTTAATTTGCTGGTCACCTTTAAGACAAATGGTTTTTAAAAAAAGAAAGATAAACATTTACTAGTACGATAGACGAGCAGCATGAGCCTTAACTATGAATTCTTACAGTCAGATCTTGCTCTCTGAGAATATAGCTGTAAATCTGGAGTAAATCCTCAAAAGTGCCTGGGGATTTACACTGGTTTGTCTGGGAGCAGGAACAGGCCCCCTGGTTATTTATTCATGGATATCACAACCCTAGCGTTACTTAAAAGTAGTTTTTTGTATTTCATGTTCTTGATTTTTCTTTATTGTAAATCATTTATAGACCATTATTAAATATTGATATGTTCTCTATTAAAAATGCCATAAATAAGCTATGTATGCAATCCAGAAGCAGCCTGGTCTGAGATATTTCACTGTCGCATACCAGACGTAATAACTACCTAGCACCAGATGCAGCTTTTTGGCAGTGCAAGAAAGTTCTTGTAAAACTCTGGAAGATTCTGCTTTGGTTTCTATGTGAGAAATCCTTCCTAAAAGATACAGCGAATAACAATCTTTTGTGCAGAGTAAAATGACTTTTGGATGAGGGAATCTCATCTGATTACCCTCTTATCTATTTATATATTTTTAATACTAATGTCTTTCTTACTACCACCTTCAGTCCACATGCTGCAGTCCCATTGACACAGCTTCTGGGAAGCACATGAACCTAAAAGCCATTAGCACACAAGTGCTTAAACTTGCCTGCCGAATTCCATCTTAAAACTGGTGGGGAGTTTTGGAGGCTCAGTGCAATTTGAGTTGCCTGACCAGTGTCCAAAGGTCTAGCATAGCGTTAGTTGTTTGCTTGGCTATTCTGACCCCTGTGGCGTGACATTTTCCAGTTGGCAGAGATGAATAGGACTCCTGAGTAACCTTGCAGATGTCTCAGTGTCTGCATACCACGCACATAACGAGACGAAGTACACAACATGTATGCTTGCAGCTGCACACAGAGAACGGTGATGGGAATTATCCTTGAACGGCTGGGGGTACACATTTTCACTGCCATGGGGCATATTTTTACACCCCCCCTCCTATCACCAGATGTTTTTTGATGACCCCAGTTACCATGGTGAGAATGGAATGTAGTCAAGGGTGAAAACCCAATGTAGGTAATTAGCATATATGATAATGAGTAGAGGGGTAATTAGGTGAAAGCTGTTTATTAAAGGATATAAGAAGTTACCACTTAGACAAAGGGGTGCGCTTCATCAACACCTGACTCCGTGGGAGGTGCTGTCAGTCGGACTATAGGATCATCGTCTCCCTGGCAGGACCCCTGAAGAAAGCTGTTCCTGTATACAGCCTTCTGAGTAACTGCTTAGCTCTCCAGGCTTAGTGAGTATGATATATTGTAGTTAATTTTAGGCTTTCAGCTAGTATATCTATAGAAAACTTTGCACATTAAACTTTATTGATCTGCAAATCGGGTGTACCGTGTCTCACTGGTATCCACACTGATCATAAGCGTCCAGTATCAACAGGGGTGAGGAGGAGGGATTGTTTGTTTGTTATATACCAAGTTAAAAAAGTATCAGCTAAAAACAGCCACGGCTGTTAAAACCAAAAGGATCCTAACTTGAAAATGTCATATGCCTCGTTTCAGTTCAGAATGATTATTTAGGACTAATTATATACGGACACAAACTTTTCAATTTAAAACTAGCTATCGGCTACACAGCCGGTTGGGCATGCAGCCTGTAAAGTGTTCCAGTGCAGGGCCAAAATCTGCTACTGACACATTTTGCTACCCATAGCAGTTACTGGCATGTAAAGATATTCTTTTTCTGCTGTCCTGTCAGAATTTGCTATCGTTCTCAGCAAATTCTGATGGGTAGGGATTCCTGTGTCACAGTTTGCCACCTAGCAAATTATAAGATTACCTTGGCTATCTCTCTGACCTGATCCATGTTTCTAATTAATAATGAATACCAGCTGATTGTAATTTCCTGTTTGTACAGTCCAGGGGCTGGATTTTGCCATACAGATGCGTCTAAGGGGGAATAACAAAACTCTTGTGATATTTGCTGTCTTTCATAAAATCCCGGCTCCTGCAAGAAACTGATTACACAAGAACCTCAGCTTTCATTGGGGGAAAAAAAAGTATCATGCTTGCAGAGAAAAGCCCCAAAACATGACCCACGTGAACCCTAAAGGCCCAGAAACATGATGGGAGATGCAAATAACCTCTCACTTATTTAAAAAAAAAAAAAAACTCATGATTTTGGGGAAGTGACCCATGATTTGTGGACGCTAATGCAGGATCCCTCCCTGCCTTACACTTCTGCACACTCTTCTTGGACTTTTGGTTGGGGAGGGTGGGAAGCAATGGAATAAGCCAGTGGCATATGCCCCCTTCTTCTCACCCTGCACAGGAGGGAGCATCTGGCTGGAGCCTCCACTAGGGCACCAGCCAGCACAGAAGAATTGTCACAAGGCCCATCTGCAATGACAATTGCACTTGAGGAAAATGGAGGAGCTGGCATCCACCCCCCACACAGCTTATGGCTACGCACAGTCAAGCCTAGAGAGCAGGAATTGAATGTTATTTAGTGGAATTCACCTCCAGGATGGTTGGAATCTTTTTTTTTTTTTTTTTAAGGTCTTGGGTTGTCTACCTATGGCGGTGTCTCTGTATGCCAGGGTGTTAACGGGACTGACAGGCACCTGTCTCGTGGGCCAGATTCTCAAATTGGCATAACTGCATTGACCTCTGCTGATTTTACACCCGCTGACGATCTGGCCCCATCAGTTCAATCAGGGTCATGTTACACACACATCAGCTGATCGGTGGCTACATGAAATGGGAAAGCCACTGGACTGGGGGGTGCCCCACACTGTATCTCCGAGGATTGCTTCATTTCAAGTCATCTTATGCTGATAGCCTGCTGCTGCTTCTCTATCTCCCTGGCATCTTCTCCGTCTGGTTCAACTTGGCAGCCAGAACCTGCCCGCCTGGCTGGCTGTGTCACCTCCCTTTACACACGTTGATCTTTACCCTCTCATTTCAGCACTGAGGCTGATAGCCACCGACAGGCGATTTGCTGGGATTTCTGTTCCTTGTCATGCTCAGACGTGGCCTGAAAATTTCATGTTGATTGATGAGAACTGCTAGCCACCAGGAGCTATCCCCGGTGAACCAGGCGCTAATTAGTGTCAGCCTTGATAAAGGCTGTCAGAGTAGCCAGATGGCTTACAAAATGAAAACATCAAGTGTGAGCTGCCCCTGATTTTACTGCTTATTTTGCTATCATTGCATGCAAGCAAGACATGATCAACCCAGTCTCCTCCTTGGTTTCATGCACTGTGGCACTGATTTCACCTTAATTAATTAGGTGAATGAGCTGAGTCCCTTACCTACCCCCTTACGTTGCACTGGGATGAAAGTCCTTCTCTCACTCTTTCCAATGCCAAACCCTGAAGGCTTCAGTAAAACACAATCACTTAGAGGAAGCACTCCAAAAAGTAGGCTTCGTTCATACTGCTGCACACCCGGGCCCTTTGCCCATGATTGACCGGGTTCATTGCAGAGCACCTCTCTGTACAGGCAAACAGACTGCTGGGCTAGCAAAAGGGAAGGACATTGTGAACTCTATTTGGATTCCTAGGTCCTGATTCTCATTTACACTGAAACCGCACTGGTGCTAAAGGTAAAAACAGCCCCCTTGGGATACACTCTGTGCAGGGGCCTACATAGCTGGCATATAGGTTCTACGGCATCCTTGCTCCCAGCATAAGGGCAATGGTAGGTAGAGGAAGGAAGAGGCTGACCAGAATGTCCTGCACTGCAACCATTCCCATAAGTGAAATAGAGCATACAATAGAGAAGTCACTGGGGTCGCTGGTGGGCTGCTGTATAGTCCCAGTGCATAGGGAGTACAAAGGATGCTTAAAGCCACAAAGAACAAGAGCTTGGTGCGTATGGTTCAATCAAGGCACTCATATGTGATCATGGAGCACCCAGCAAAGTCCATTGTTTCATGTGTATTGAGCCAACGGTTTTGTTCTGTTTTATTATTTGAAAGAAATGTGTTTGTCCTCGGCAGTTAGAAGTTCTGTGGAAAGCGACGCATGTCTACACCCAAGAGAGGCGATGACCAGGGAGTTAGAAGCCTGAGGGTAGGTGGCCCACAGTTGGGGAAATACATGTGCAGTTGCCCTGAACTTTCCAGAACAAAGCCGAAGCACGGTGGTAAGGCAGTTCACACTGCCTCTATTTATCTTCGATGGGAAAACAGACGACTCCTTACTCCCAGTTTCAGTCCAACAATTTATCCCAGCTCTTAAATTCCCCTGAAGTAATCATAGACAAGAAACTCTTCATAATATGAAGTGCTTTTGAACTTTCGTACAGATGAGCTGGGCAAGAAAGATGCAGTTTCCTTTAAAAACAAACTCTGTCCGTGATGCAGTATTGGGCCTGGATTCGGGTCTCATTTACACCCCTGTAAATCTGGAGTAACTCCACCCACAGCATCAACATTAGTTGAGAGCCACGTTGCGGTAACTGAGATCAGAATCTGGCTCTCTCTGTGCCGCTCTGTTTATGCAAAACACTTTTGGTTATGAGCTTTCGTCTGCCGCCAGCAGTAAATTCTTGCAAATGGGTCAATTTATATTTATTATATTTTGTGTGCTCTGTCGAGACTATAATGAGGGTTATTAAGGAAAGTATCCTACTGTTGTTGTTAAAGCAGCTAAGGTGCACACAAATGAATGCAGAAATGCAACTTCCACATGTCCAGTCATTTGCAGGTGACTTAAATTACAGGCTAAAGGCTGAGGGAGTTGTGGAGCAGTATGGGGCCAAGAAGGCCCTGCCCCTCAGCAGCTACAGAGCGTGTGCCAAACAGAGGAGGTATTTAAAAGGGGACGGTGGCAGTCAAGCAGAGGAACACTGTGCGCAAGAAGCCAACCAGGCTGTAGCTTCTGGGACAGAGGAATCTAAATGGGGAAGGGTAGATCTGGGCTAAGACCTGACCAGGAGGTCAAGGGCCTGCCTTAGCTCCCTCATCTCCATCTCCCTGACAAGGTGGAGCAATTGGACACTGAGAAGCCCCAGTGGTTTGTCTGAATTATTGAGACTGTGCGAGTAACCCTCTGCGGAGTGGGAAGCCAAGTGCGGGGGCCAGGCCCCAAAATGAAGAGAGAACAGGGTGGCAGATCTGCTGTACCAGCTAGAGGGGAGTGAAATTCTCCTCAGTCCTTCCTGGGGTCGTGGGCCAGGACCTAGTGGAGAGGAAGAGCCTGGCTGCCCCTACCCTTCCCTGTTCCTGGGGAGCAGTGAGGTACAGTGGACAGTGACAGGCTCTGCTCCTGCCTTCTAGCTCCACAAAAACTTCTCCAATTCCACCTGCTAGGTGCCCCGGCTGTGCAGTTTAAATTTCCTTTGCCAGCATAACTACAGTTACAGTTTCACGGAGCAACACTATTTACAATGTCCCGTGTACCACCAGCCTGCTCCCCAGAGCCCGGGAAGAGGAGCGGTCTCTCTTCCTCAAGCTCTCTCTAGGTCTCAGCTTTGTCTCAAAAGCCCTACCTGTGTAGGGCCAGAAAAAAATGCCGTGGGGGATCTCTGACTTTTGGGCAGATTTCTCAGCCTGCCATGGAGATAGTTTGTTTAATTCCAGGGCAAATGCAAAGTTGCTACACGGGGCTGTGAAAGCTCTGGTTTGGAGATGAAGCTTTTTAATTTAACGAAGGCTAAAATCAGGATTCCAAGTGGATGCCTGGATTTCTTCCTATGTTATCCAGACTGGTCAGTTGGAAAATGGTTTCAGAACAGGAGCAACAACCATGAAAAGCTTCCCCCATACATTATTTGTTTGCCATTACCGGTCTCTTTTCTGCTTGCAAATAGGTCACCTCTCAGTCATGCACCAGTGGGCTGTCGGCAGCATCAAAGGTTAGTGTTGAGGGCTCACATGCAAACTACACGGGCTGTTGACAAAACGAGGCCTTCTGTGATGAAGAGAGAAACAAGCACAGTGGAATGGGCAGCTGCTGTAACCTGGAGCAGCATTCACTGATTTCCACATGCCTGTTTTTGTTTTGTTTTGTTAAACTGTTTGGCTCCTGTAACTTCATCTCACATCAAACAACACTGGAGTCACTGTTCTATTTCCCTCGGAGGATAGACTCTGCCAGTTAATGCATTAGCATCTGAGACAGATAGTTGTCATCTGTAACTGCTTAGGTACTCATGAACACTTCTTCAATGGGGTCTCCTCTGTCTACTGAACCTTGCTATTACGGCATTCAGGTTGCAAGAGCCTTGAAAGTCCATGAGCTCTGTTCCTCACTGCCGAGATCTTCTAGAACTGGGAGTTTTAGTAAATGGATGAAGGAACGAGAAGCTTTCCGGAATACATTGAGCTCTGCTGGATGTTGACAAAGTATGGGAATAAAGACTTCCCAAGTGGCCTACCCCAGCAGGAGCCGAGTCTTGGGTAACACTTGAGATGAGTGTTCCGCGTATGACGGTCTAAATGGAGGGTACAGAGAGAGGACAGGAGAAAGTAGAAGTAGTGCAGCTGTCTTACAGATGAGGAACCAGGGCCGAGGGATATAGTGGGTTTGTTTATACAGCCTGCGAAAGCGAGTCTCCCGGAACAGGAGAAAAGACTCAGGCTCATGCTACAACTAGCTATGTAGATGTTGCAGTCCAGGCTCTGAAGCCAAGGGCAGTGGGTGGGCTTCAGAGACTGAGCCACAACTACAAAACAACGTCTACATGGCTATTTTTTAGAACACTAGCATGAGCTCGATTGGCTTATTGCCACAAGCTGTGTGGACATCCCCTAACTGACTTGACCAAGGTCACACTGGGAAGTTTGTGGTGAAGCTAGGAGGTGAGTTCTGATCCCTTGAGTCCTAGACCAGCGTCTTAACCACAAGACTATCCTTCCTCACCTGCCCTAGCCTCATACGGAAATCCTGATGGTTCAAAGTTCCCTAAGAGCATTATCTGTGACTGGTAGATGATTTTGTTTGGTTTATCTTGTGTCAGTCTACGAATTTTACTTCTAGTATGACACAGAGACTAAGTACTTCATAGAAACATAGAATCATAGAAGATCAGAGTTGGAAGGGACCTCAGGAGGTATCTAGTCCAACCTCCTGCTCAAAGCAGGACTAACCTCAGCTAAATCATCCCAGCCAGGGCTTTGTCAAGCCGCAGCTTAAAAACCTCTAAAGATGGAGATTCCACCACCTCCCTAGGTAACCCATTCCAGTGCTTCACCACCTTCCTAGTGAGAAACTTTTTCCTAATATCCAACCTAGACCTCCCCCACTGCAACTTGAGACCATTGCTCCTTGCTCTGTCATCTGCCACCACCAAGAACAGCCTAGCTCCATCCTCCCTGGAACCCCCTTTCAGGTAGTTAAAGGCTGCTCTCAAATCCCCCCTCACTCTTCTCTTCTACAGACTAAACAAGCCCAGTTCCCTCAGCCTCTCCTCATAAGTCTCATGCTCCATCCCCCTCATCATTTTTGTTGCCCTTCGCTGGACTCTCTCCAACTTGTCCACATCCTTTTTGCAGTGCTCAGTGCTCTCCCTTGCCCCCCGTTCCCCCCTCCCATGTCTGTAGTATTGAAAACCAACAAAAGAGAACTGGAAGGGTCCTATCCTGTCACTCCTGGTTGAGTTGTGCCAATGTAAATATATATGCAATACTACTGTTTCAAATAAATTAGTGCCTAATATTCAGAGTTTCAAGTTGTGCAACAGTCAGGTTATTTTCAGAAGACATCTGTGCAAAGGTAATGGCATCAATGAAATGTTTGTTTTCCCAAAAGGAAGTCAGAAGAAAGAATATCCAGAGGTGGCGCATGTGTTTTAAATACAGTCTAATGTGTATTTTTTTAAACACAGTGTATAACAAAAAGTACAAGGTGTATCAATAGTACCTACATGGAGCAGCAATCTGTTTTCTAAAAGGTACTTTAGTTCTTATCAGTCATGCACCAAAAATTCTTATTCCTTTGAGTCACTATCATCTCTGAATAGCACAACGGTTTTGTTAATTCGGCATGAAGTTAGTCTGTTGACATGAAACATTTAGCAGTAGGGACTGGCATGCTGTGCTTTCCGTAAATACAGGGATCTTTGCAGTTAATTATATGCAAATCAGCTTTGCTAACAAACACCTAAATAACTCAGTCTTGTCTTCATTAGCCTGGCAGATACAGTACATTTCTCAAGGAATGAAACAAGGAATGTTAATCAAAGTGGTTTGTAAGTCCTAATGATCTTATTGAATGTTGACCTCTATATTTCCAAGGAGTAGTATTAAACTTACCAAATGACTGAGGTATGTTAGTGGGATAGAATTATACAGTTCTCTGTACAAAACATTTCATGTTCACATTTGCATTGTGTTGAATTTTTTTCTATATATCTTGGAAACATATTGCCAAGTAGTTTTTGACCAAATAGACGTTGTATTTTGACTGTTGAGAGTCTGAACCTAATAGAGCAACAGTTGGTATTTTGGAGCCGTGAGACTTTCAAACACATTTGGTATTGTAGAGGAAAAACAAACAAAACTCTGGGGTAAGGTAAGGCTAGGTAAGACAGTATCTGTATTTTCCAATCCAGTGATGACTCAGTTCTGGGCAGTCTTCCATCCAGACCCTCAAAACTTATGAGGTTTTGATAAATGATTGTATGTTTGGACAATCTTGAATTGCAGGTGAAATTTTGCAAACACATCTTGCAAACCAAGTCAGGAACTAAACTTTGGAAAAAATGTTTATTTTTTCCATGGACAATAAAACCCCTCACCACTCTAGCAATATTACAGGGTAGATGTGTCAAAATACACAGTATGATCACTAACAGCAAATGGGATTGGACAGAAATGCAGGGCCCAGTCCTGAAGTCTTTGCATGGAAATTCATGGAAGTTTTGCTTGAGTAGGGGATTCACATGGGAATTTAGTAGCATAAAAGGGACTGAAGTCCACTAATGCCTACTCCTCTCTATAGCAGGAAAACTGGTATATGGGACATGCTGTCAGGATTTTATAGTTGATCCCCTCTTGTTGTTCTAGCAGAAGATAAAATCCTCACAATGTCCCTTCTGATACATCTCAGGGGATACACTTTCCTGACCTCAGATCTGGTGACTGTTGTAATGACAGGAATGAAAGTGAGATTAATTAATTCCATTCTAATGGCTGTCTAGCCACGTGTCAATAAAAAGACGGATGCACAACAACAAGAGCAAACAAATTGCAAAGGCAAAACACCTGCCAGAGCAGCATGGTGGGTGATTGCATCGCGTGAGGCACATAGGTGGAAAGTCTGGAAACGAGTGAAGCCAGGCACTGATGGAGTCAGGAGAAGGGCCCATGAAGGGGAGATTAGATAGGCTCTAAGACAGATGTGTCAAACTTACTTCCTATGGTGGGCCAGATTGTAATTAAATGTAATTCAAGTGGGCCATACCCTCGTCCATAGCTTGCAGTGTCTTCCCTGCCACTGAGAAATCTCGCGCCGTCCTACCCTTCGGCGGCAGCCGATAGGGGCTGGACCAAAAAGGATCGCGGGTCGTCTCCGGCTGCCCGCAAGCCGCATATTTGACAGCCCTGCTCTAAGGAGAAGATTGCAAGGAAATTATGGATACCTGAAAAGGGTTAGATGGGATCATTCATTATTGCAGTACCTAGAGTCTGCAATTGACACTGAGGATTCACTGTGGTAGGCGTTGTGTATACATATAATAACTGACAGTCCCTGCCCCGATGAAATTACAATCTCAATAGTGTAGCTGGTTGGAAAACACCTTTTCCATCTCTCAGGAAATTCTAACATATTTGTCCCAAACCAGGGCTGACAAACTGCAGTGTGCCACAGAACGAAATTTTCTGAAATACTTGAATTCAGAAACATCGCAATGAACATCTCAAAATGAAACATTTTGATAATGTTGCAATAAAATGTTTTGACATTCTCGCTTGCTTTCAGCTGCTGCTCACCTGCTGAAACCATCTCACACCTTTCCAGGGGGCACTCATCCAATGAAAGAATACACGGGGGCAACGTGTGACTGGAATGGCCCAACCACAGTATTGAAATTAAATTTTTTCACATCAAGTCAAAATGAAACAGAGGAGTAAAATATGAGATTGCTCTTTTTTGTTTGAATTACTCTTTCTTTTGGAAAGATTTCTATCGAAAATGTTGAAAAAGCAATATGTTCCTGTGAACCATTTTGATATAGATGAAACAGCATTGTCTGATAGAAAACTCTTCCACTGAAAATATTTCAACCAGCCCTACTCAATAGACAAGACAAAGGATACTAGACGATCCAGAGGCACAAGGATGTGAAGTGAAATGCCCAAGGTCATAGAGCAGGTCAGGGAACAAGGCCCATGTCTTCTAAGCCTTATTGTTCTGCCCTTGCCACTAAACCACATTGCCCAAAGACCCTTAGCATTCACAGACAGTCTTTCTCTTTACTCAGCTCAGCCCCCTCAGATTTTAATATTTCTCTCCATTTCGGGGCCAGATTGTTGTGTGACCATCTCAGCCACTATCGGCTGTGTGATTGTTAAGTGCTTGGGCCAGTGTCAGAAACATAAGAATCACATCGAGCAGTTGCATGTAATGGGTTTTTTCCCCAAGTTAAAACATTTTGCTCTCAACCAGCTGAATCCAGACTGGCAAATTTCAGAAGGTAATTCAGTCTGTTATTTTCCATTTTAGATCTCTTCAATCAGCCTTTTCTTCCTAGCATCCTCAACGACATTGATTTATTTCAATTAAGAGTCTCATGTTCAAGTGCCATAATTAGCCATCGTCACTACTAATTCGTGTCCCTTGGGTTTATAAATAGTTCCAGAGGCCCATAGGGAACAGTGTGACAGCAGCCACCTATCTCTAAAGGGAAGACTGTGCTGTGAGGTCGAGCCCCTTGGTGGTACAGCTAGGACTGAGAAAACGTCACCTTGAATATTCTGCTGAATTGATGAACTATTTCCTTTGACTGGCTCCCCGCCCATTTTGTGTTCACATTCTGCAAATCTTCCAGCCAATGCCTTTACTGGTAGAAATCTTGATGGAAACATTTCCTTTTTAAGGACATGACTATGCCCTTAGTGTAACTGCACTGCCCTGGGAACAGCTTCAGGTATCACTCTGACCCAGAGATTCCTCTAGGTGACACAATGCCACATGGTGATAATTTTGCTGCTAGCATAAGAAGGCAGCAAATTATGATATTCCTCATACCGGCTCAACTGCAGCGGCTCTCATGATTGGTCCCCAGCCCTGCCCTTTCACCCACACATCTGTTCCCCAAAGTAAAAATGTGTAAGCGAAAGGCCCCAATAGCCTACGCAGGAGTGTAGAGAGGATTCTAATTTCCCTGCATAGACTAGGAGTTCAAGTCACAACCTAGCCCTTAGCCAATACAGAAGATTATTGGGTGATATTCTATGGCTTTACTGTGCAGGAGATCAGATTTGTTTCACTAGCAACCAGTGATGTGGCAGGTAGCAATGTAGGAAAGATCTTTATTAAGTATGGTGAAAAGCCTGAGCAGTATGCTCATGTTTTTCGGGTAGCAGCCTGGCCCAACTTGCAATCTAGTGCCCCATTAAATTAGGTCCCTCCTGAAACCTGACCCGCTTTCCTTTTTATTTATTTATTTATTTATTTTTTTTCTCTTTTTAAAAAAAACAGTTCATTTTCTTCCCACTTCCTCTCCCTTTTCAGCTTGTATCCTCCACCCTGGCCAGATGAATAAAGGGAGAACCTATGTGAGAGGTGTGTGGGAACAGGACGCTCAGAAACCGGAAAACACAATTTTATTTTTTTTTTAAACAGAATCAAACTGAAAATTTTGATCCAAACCAAAAAACCAAAAAACAAACTGTTTAGTTTAATTGGAAAACTGTTTATTTTTCAATGGAAAAAAACCAAAAATGTTTCATTCAAAAATTTTCACAAGAAATTTTGTTTTGTTTTGTTTTGTTATGACCTTCTCTAGATCAAGTTTTGTCTCCTTTCTTTACCAGAGTCCACACCCTCTCTGGAACTCTGCACCATGCACAGAGACATCTTGTGGCTGAGTAATGTACTGCGAGTAAGCATGTCATTACAGCCCATAACATTTGAGATCAAAGAAAACACCCACCCACAGAGCGTTGTCAGGCTTTATCAAGGTGGAGTTCAGCGTTGTAACTGCTGAGTCTCGCATTACATGCTTGGAGAAGGCTTCAATGCTCTTTTGGGGAGGAATGTTTATGCTATAAATGGTTAAGGCTTCAGAGGTCAGAAATTCAGTGAAGCATGAAAGTGCTTGTTCAATTACATTTTTAGTGTATTCTTGAGGCTTTGGACACTTGCTCTTTGCTTTGAGTTGAGGAAATCTGGTGTATAATGTACCAGAGTTTGTTTCCACCCTCAAATGTTCAGGTTCAGTTTGATCTGCCCTTTAGATGCTTCTTTCTTCACCTAAATGGGTTTGCTCAGCCCTAAAATAACAGGATTTGCCATGGTTTCAGGAAAAAATACTAGGTGAAATGGTATGGAGAAGGACTAGAATATTGAACAGATTAGTAAAAGTCCTAACTGATAAAGCAAAAGGTGGGTTATTGGGTCGGTGTCTGCTACAGACCCCAAATCACACTAGGGAACAGGATGACTGGCTTCATAAGGACCTAACTATAAGGTGTAGAAAACAAAGTTCTGTGGGGAACAAAGTTAGTCTGAGTCACATATGCTGGTGGTCTTATGCTACCAGTACTAAAACATCCTTGGAATTTCTACATATTAAAGATGACAATTTTTTAAACCAAAAGGTATTGTGTCCGGTACAGTGGATTCTATATAACTGCATCTTGACATATAGAAAGGAATTGATCACAGAATTAGAAATTAGTGGTTGCTTAAGTATAAGTCATCATAACTTGATTATTCTGTTTGCACATAATACAAATAAAGTCTAACCCAGTAATTCATATATTTGGTGCTTTGAAAGGCCAGTTTCACAAAATTGACAATAATTATTAGCCAGATCAGATAGAAGGAAGAAATTTAACTGATAAATGTGGATGAAAATTGAGAATTGTTTAAGAATACCTTACTAGATACCCAAAAAGTCACAATTGAGAAAGAAAGCTGCACTGGTTAAAAAAACAGCCTGCTTTATAGTAGAAGATAAGGCATCTCTAAAAAGTAAAAATATATATAGCCAGTGGAATAAAGGGGAAGATGATAGTAAAGAATCTAAATCAGAAGCTAGGAAATGCAGAAAATTGATAAGAGAAGCAAAAGGAAACAAGTAGAAATCTATGCTCTGTTGAGTTAAGTACAATAAGGGGTTCTTTATGTGTATTAGGAACAAAAAGATTCTCAACAGTGGAACTTGTCTATTACAAGACAGAAATGGTAGAATTGTCAGTAATAATGCAGAAAAAGCAGAAGTGTTCTGTATTTGGAGAAAAAAAGTCGTATCATATGATGATGATGATGATGATGATGATGATGAAACAATTTCCATTCCAGTAGTAACTCAGGAGCATGTTAAACAGCAACTACTAAAATCAGTCATTTTAAAACCATCAGGGCTGGATAACTTATATCCAAGAATTTCAAAAGAACTGGCCAAGGAGCTTGGTTGAGTTAATCTTGATTTTCAATAACTCTTGGAATATTGGGGAACTTCCTACAGACTAGAAGAAATCTAAGGTTGTTGTAATATTTTAAAAGGGTAATTGGGCAAACCCAAGTTAATGATAGGCCTGTCTGACTGACACTGATCTAGGCAAAATAACTGAGCAGCTGATATGGGACTCTTTTAATTAAGAATTAAAGGAGTTGTGATGGGGTGGGTACCCCAGAGGCCCTGAAGGGGTTAATGTAGCCTGAAAGGCCAATTATGGTACCTGATGACACCTAGAGGGAGAGCAACTTAATTAGGGTGACCATATTTTCCCACAGGGAAAACAGGACACCACACAGGAATGGCCTGAGCCCTCCCTCCCCACCTGTGCATGGGGCCTTATGGGGCCAGACCCCACCCCTACCACCTAAGGCTGGCTCCAACCCCCCCACCACCATCGCCTGATCTATGTGGGGCTGCCCCCATTCAACCCCCCACCACCTGCGACTAGCCCCAGACTTCCAATCTTCAGGGGGCTGGCTGCAGCGCGCCGAGCCATGTGGGGCAAATGCCCAGTTTTGCCAAAAAAGTCGGGACAGCCAGGAGAGGGCTTAAAAAAAAGGACTGTCCTGGCCAAAACGGGAGATATGGTCACCCTAAATTTGATTGATTATGAAGTCCAGCTGGGCAGGAGCAGGCTGGTTAATATAAAGCCAGGAAGTTCATAGCAGAAGAGGGCTGTAAGGAGGGAGTCTGCAGTCACACTCTGGGAACACAGGGGTGGTGAGGAGGAAACCCAAGAGGGAGAATAAACCATGGGATCCCAGCCCGGAAAGAAGGGTCAACCAAAGAAGTTACGGGGGAGAAAGGCTCAGAAGGAAGAAGCCCAGGGAAACAGCAGCAGGGAATAGGACTGTGCAGACCTTGACTGCTGGTTATAGGGTTTCTGGGCTGGAACCCAGTGTAGGGGGAGAACTTAGTTTTCCCTACCAACCACAGGAGAAATGGCATAAAGCCCCCTAGTGTGAGGAGCTAAAGATATTGAAACCCATTAGCCAAGAGGGTGCATGGACCAGGGGGCCCAGAGCTGGGGCTGAAGATCTATTGTAAGGGCAATGGACTAGTATTTGTGAAACTTCATTACCCCGGAAGGGGAGGACTCTATAGTGACCTGGCCAGGGGGTTGAGTCACAAAGAGGGAGCACCCTGAGTTGTAAAGAGAGAGGGATCACAGTGCAAGTAAGTGATGGAAGGGGGTGTCAGATGGAGCAAAAGCTAATTCCCAGACCCGACCATAAGGAGATGCTCCCGTGGTGAGTGGAATCCCTTTTACAGGAAGGCAATATAATTAATGCCAATCAACAAACGTTTATGGAAACTGGATCCTATCAAACTAACTTGACATCTTTTTTTATGAGAGTACAAGTTTGGTTGATAAAGGTAATAGCACTGATGTAATAGACTTTTTAGGCATTTCGCTGGGTACCACGTGACACTTTGATTAAAAAACTAGAATGATATAAAATGAACATGGCACGGATTAAATGGATTAAAAACTGGCTACATGACAGATCTTGATGTAATTGTATACTGTGAATAATAATCACTGACTGGGTGTGTTTCTAGTGGGATCCCGAAAGGATCTGTTTTTGGCCCTATGCTATTTAACATCTTTTATCCATGACCTAGAAGAAAACATAAAATCATTACTAATAAAGTCTGCAGATGACCCAAAGTTTGGGGGAGTGGTTAAATAATGAAAAGGGCAGGTCACTGATTACAGTGTGATTTCTTGGTAAACGGGGTGGAAACAAACCATATGCATTTTGGTCTGACTAAATGTATACATGTGGGAACAAAAAATGTAGCCCATACTTACAGGCTGGGGTGACTCTGTTGTTGGAAGCAGTGACACTGAAAAAGATTTGAGATCCGTGGTGGATAATCAGCTGAATATGAGCTCCCCATGTGATGCTGTGACCAAAAGGTTTAATGTGATCCTGGGATGCATAAACAGAGAATCCCAAGTTGGAGCAGCGAGGTTATTTTGCCTTTGTATTTGAACTGGTGCAACCACTGCTGGCATGCCATGTTTAATAATGGTGCCCACAATTCAAGAAGGATGTTGATAAATTGGAGAGGGTCGGAGAACAGCGATGAGTATGACTAAAGGATTGGAAAATATTTCATTGTGATAGGAGCTCAATATATTTAGCTTAAGAAAGAGAAGGCTAAGAGATTACTTGATTGCAGTGGATAAGTACCTACATAGAATCATAGAATTGTTAGACTGGAGGGGACCTGGAGAGGTAACGTAGTCCAATCCCCTGCACTCAAAGCAGAACCAAGCATTATCTAGACCATCCCTGACAGATGTCTGTACAACCTGCTCTTAAAAGTCTCTAATGATGATGTTTCCACAACCTCCCTGGGCAATTTGTTTCAATGCTTAACTGCCCTGACTATTAGTTTTTCTATCTCCAGCCTAAACCGCCCTGACTGCAATTTAAGCCCATTGCCTTTTGTCCTATCCTCAGAAGTTAATGAGAACAATTTTTCTCCCTCCTCCTTGTAACAACCTTTTATATACTTGTAAACTGTTATCATGTCCCCCCTCAGTCTTCTCTTCTCCAGACTAAACAAACAGTGTTTTCAATCTTTCCGCATAGGTCATGTTTTCTAAACCTTTAATAATTTTTGTTGCTTTTCTCTGGACTTTCTCCAATTTATCCACATCTTTCCTGAAATGTGGTGCCCAGAACTGGACACAATACTCCAGTTGAGGGCTAATCAGTGTGGAGTAAAGTGGAAGAATTACTTTTTGTGTCTTGCTTACAACACTCCTGCTAATAAATTCCCAGAATGATGTTTGCTTTTATTTTTGCAACATTGTTACACTGTTGACTCATATTTAGCTTATGATCCACTGTGACCCCCAGATCCCATTCCACAGTACTCTTGTCTAGGCAGTCGTTTCCCATTGTGTACGTGTGCAACTGATCGTTCCTTCCTAAGTGGAATACTTTGCATTTGCCTTATTAAATTTCATCCTATTTACTTCAGACCTACCACTTCCCCCCAATCCACAAGGATCTTCAGCGTGTCAAAGAAAGCTATTCCTTTGGTTTGACATGATTTGTTCTAGACAAATCCATGCTGACTGTTACTTATCACCTTATTATCTTCTAGGTGTTTGCAAATTGATTGCTTGGTTATTTGCTCCATTATCTTTCTGGGTACTGAAGTTAAGCTGACTGGTCTGTAATTCCCCGGATTGTCCTTATTCCCCTTTTTATAGGTTGGCACTATATTTGCTCTTGTCCAGTCCTGTGGAATCTCTCCCATCTTCCATAACTTTTCGATGATAATCGCTGATTGCTCAGATATCTTCTCAGTCAGCTCCTTGCGTATTCTAGGATGCATTTCATCAGAACCTGGTGACTTGAACACATCTAATTTGTCTAAGTAATTTTAAACTTGTTCTTTCCCTATTTTAACCTCTGATCCTATCTCATTTTCACTGGCATTCATTAAATTAGATGGCCAATTGCTACTAAACTTTTTGGTGACAACTGAAGCAAAAAAAGTATTTAGCACTTCTGCCATTTCCACATTTTCTGTTATTGTTTTTCCCTCCTCATTGAGTAATGGGTCTACACTGTCCTTGGCCTTCCTCTTGCTTCTAATGTATTGTAGAATGTTTTCTTGTTACCCTTTATGTCTCCAGCTGGCTTAATCTCGTTTTGTGCCTGGGTCTTTCTAATTTTGTCCCTACATACTTGTGTTGTTTGTTTATATTCATTCTTTGTAATTTGACTTAGTTTCCACTTTTTGTAGGATTCTTTTTTTGAGTTTCAGATCATTGAAAGTCTTTTGGTTAAGCCAGGGTGGTCTCTAGCTATTCTTCCTGTCTTTCCTACACAGTAGGATAGCTTGCTCTTGTGCCCTTAATAATGTCTCTGAAAAACTGCCAACTCTCTTGAACTATTTTTCCCCTTAAACTTGCTTCCCATGGGATCTTACTTACCAACTCCCCGAGTTTGCTAAAGTCTGCCTTCTTGAAACCCGTTATCTTTATTGTACTGTTTTCTCTTCTCTCATTCCTTAGAAGCATGAACTCATCATTTCACGATCACTTTCACCCAAGCTGCCTTCCACTTTGAAATTCTCAACCAGTTCCTCCGTATTTGTCAAAATCAAATCTAGAACAGCCTTTCCTCTAGTAGCTTTCTCCACTTCTGAAATAAAAAATTGTCTCCAATACATTCCAAGAACTTATTGGATAATCTGTGCTCTGCTGTGTTATTTTCCCACCAGTTGTCCCGGTAGCTGAAGTCCCCCATCACCACCAAGTTCTGTGCTTTGGATGATTTTGTTAGCTGTTTATAAAAAGCCTCATCCACCTCTTCTTCCTGGTTAAGTGGTCTGCAGTAGACCCCTACCACAACATCACCCTTGTTTTTTTACCCCTTTTATCCTTACCCAGAGACTTTCAACAATTCTGTCTCCTATTTCCATCTCAATCTCACTCCAAGTATATAGATTTTTAATATATAAGGCAACACCTCCTCTTTTCCCTGCCTGTCCTTCCTGAGCAAGTGGTACCATTAAATACCAATATTCCAGTCATGTGTTTTATCCCACCAAGTCTCTGTGTCACAATTGTGTTTATTAACTAGAATTCCTAGTTCTTCCTCCTTATTCACCACACTTCCCACCTTAGTTTACAGACATCTAAGATACTGATTTGATTTCCCCCTTATGTTCTCTCTTGTATCTTCCTTATCCCTGCTTTAACAGCCAATGTTCCTCCCAGATTCCGACTCTTTTCCCAGGTCTCCATGTTTCTTACTTTACCTGTGGGTTTTCATCTCCTACCGCCATCAAACCTAGTTTAAAGCCCTCCTCACATGGGGAACAAATGTTTAATAGTGGGCTTTTCAGTTTAACAGACATAGGTATGATAAGACCCAATTTGAAGCTAGACAAATTCAGACTAGAAATAAGATAAACACTTTTGAGAGTGAGGGTAGTTAATCATTGGAACAATTTACCAAGAGTCATGGTGGATTCTCCATCACTGGCAATTTTTAGATCAACATTGGATGGTTTTTCTAAAAGATATGTTCTAGAACAAACAGGAATTATTTCCAGGAAGTTCTATGTGCTATGCAGGAGGCCAGACTAAATGATCACAGTGATCCCTTCTGGTCTTTGAATCTGTTAATCTACAAAGAGTATGGAATTGTTCCCTTCTGTAGGGCCAGGTTTGTGTCCGGGCAACTGCATCAAAATATGATTATGAAAATTAGGTCATTAAATGCCCAATTGCTCAGCTTGTGCTCAGAAATGGCTGCATGCATTAGAGATGAGCCTTAGCTCAAAGTTCAGATCCAGATTTTGACCTGGAATGCACACAGTTTGGGACTTTTTTGATCCAGCATTCTAGTTTTGGTCCATTATACGTCCTACAAGGGGCTGCTTTCAATTTTGATATGTGTAAGGATTCCCAATGTTCTTAAGTTTGGGGGTGTTTGAACCTGGGTTTTGGCTCAGACGTGTCTGATTTGCATGTGTTCATGCAGTGTTGCAAGGAGTGAAGATAGGCTGAAGCTAAATGAAAATGTGGCTGAATGAAAGAGCTCAAGAAATCTGCTAACATGTGAGTTTCAGGATAAGATTGATAGCTATAGCCTTTGTTAAATAAAATTCTCTAGCAAATAAGAAAGCAAGGATGGAGCACTCTGTCTTTCCCTCCTGGAGTCAAAAGATGTAGAAGGCAATGGAAACTGTTCAAATGGGCTGAGATTCAGCAAAGAAACTTTCAGTCCAGGAAAGCTTAGATTATTGGCAGAGTCAACACACCCACACTCTAGAGGTGGGGTCTCCATCCTCAGAGAGTGAATGGAGCGAAGAGCATTGATCCCAGGAAAGACTAATGGATAAAAAGAAAGAATAAAGGGTGCCCAGAGAGAGCCTTCTCACGGACACTTTGTTAGTCATTGACTGCAGAGAAAACCATTTGTCATTTAGTGTAACCTCCCTAGATAGATACATAGATAAGCAAAGTGGTAGTGGAGCAATGGGAGATACAGAACTAATTAAAAGGGCTAAAAGCCTTTGAAAAGCAGGTGTGATTGCTCTGCATATGGTGCAGAAAGGACTTCAGCTAGCAGCAGGACAGTCAATTTCCACCAGCCACTGTTCTCTGCAGTTATTTGCCAGAGTGAATGCAGGGAGGAGCCATTCAGCAGAATCCAGATGCAGTGGCATTGATTTATGTGCCTGGACCTGACACACCGACCCCATGTCCATGACACCCCTTCCAGTATTTAAAACCACACAACGATCAACAGCTACACTGAACCCTTAACCTTCCCTTGGGGGCACCCCATCTTCTTAATTCACTCTCGCCCTTCAGCTCAACAAGTAGAGTTGTTAACACACGCACCACTCAGTCTCCATCCTGCACCCTCCCCAAATGGCTGGATAAAAGGGAGATGCACCCCTTTGTATCTGGACAACCTCCTGCTTCTTGTGAACCAAGTTGCTTCTCACTCCTTCATTACATTCCTCCTCCAAATCTCTCCATCCCTCTCACATTTGAAGGGGCTCTTCTGTCACCAGCCGTGCTTCGCGTAGGTCCCTGTCTCACTGAGATTGCAAATGCATTCCCTCGAGGAACGTGGCTTTATTCTGTATCTAGCAAAGCTTCGAGGGCTTTCACAATGGCAGCTGCGACTCAGGATGGGCTAGATGATTTCATCCTGGTCCAGTCTCCACCGGGTCGAAGGGTGCCAAGACCTCATCATTTACTCTCTTCTCAGTCCTTTAAAAGTTGCTTTGGAGCAGCCCCTTTGCTCTTTCTCTCTCTCTCTGCACCATGAAAAGTGCACAGCGGGTTCATGCACTAGTATTTCACCGCAGGAGCCTGGATTCGAATGCTAATTTAGGTCACTAGTGGAAGTGAAGTTTAGGTCTCCATTTAGTCCCTTACCTGCGCAGTCACTGTGCAATGCGCTCTTCTCCATGCTACATCTCCCTGTCTGTTCCTGAGCCCCAGAACATATGAGTCTCCATTTACAGCCTGACCAAAATCCGGTGGAAATCAATGGACAGACACTTTAAATCAGGACTGAGATGCAGCCGTAGGGGGAGCATCAAGAATGAAGCAGCTGGGCGCTCCCCTTCAGGACTGCAGTGAATTGATACTTTGCTGGCTGTTGGGGCGAGGGGGAGCTTATACAGTACATGCCTGCCCTGTGCCTGGCTCAAGACCACGTCATTATCCGTCATGTTCAGGGGCAGGAAATCAGCAGCCCCGTCTAGTGCATGAACACAACGGCGTGAAGCAGGTGATTTCTTCATCAGGCATTGCCTGGCTCAGGGGCAGGAGGTGGTGTAGGGAGCTGACAGGTCGGCTCCAAACAGATTTTTGTCACTTGCAAGTTACAGAAAAGAGCAATCTGCTGGCTCAGTGACGAGCCTCTCTGGAGGGCATCTGGTCCCTGGCCGAGCAGTCACGACAAACCGGTGACAGCTGCTTAGCCCCACGGAAAGGCTTTAAATGGACAGAGTGCAGCAGAAAGCTGAGTCGCAGATGCAGAATCAAATCTCAGAGACAGGTCACTTGACGTGTGTCCGCTCCCGTCACCTACCAACGGCCCTAGCCATGGCCTCCCTTACCATGCACAGCTTCTGCTGCTTCATTCAGATCTCTTCCTTCAGCTGCACCGTGGCAGCCTGCCACCGCTGGTCTCCTCTGTGAAGGGCTCCCAGTCTCCAGGCCTAGAGACGGGCACAGACACCAGGAGTCCTGAACCCAACTTCCCTGCTTTAATCACTGCATCCCACCGCTGTGAAGGAGCGTCTTTAAACCAGCCAAAGGGGGATGAGCCTAGGAGGTTATGGCGAAGATAGCCCCCCCGCCTCTTGCCCATCTGCAATCTAGCTTCATTTTAGGCCTCATCGAGTCAATGGAGAGTCAATTCACTCTAGCGAGCTTTGACTCAGAGCCTTTGCCAGCATTCGGCATTGTTATTGCTTCCTATTCTGGACGACTTCCAGGACTGGTGCAAGATACACTAGTAAATGCACTGCTGTCCTCCATGCTTTCTGTCCTCCTTCTCTGCCTCCTCCTAGACAGGCTCCTTCCATCCCACTGCCAACTCCCCTCCCTCACCACCTCCTTTCCCCTCCTCCATACAGTGATCACATTTTTTGTTTTTTTAATGAACCACACACTCCCTGTTTCTGGCTGTGTCCCTGCAACGGTGATGGGGGAGCTGAGGCTATTCCTATGCAGTTTGGATCCCTGCCCTGCCTCCACAGTAATTTTTAAAGTCCACACAGATGAGCTGCAAAGTTGGTATCTGGACCTGAATTTCTCCAAAGATCCAGAGAGAACTGTTTGAATCTGAGGTTCTGGCTTAGCTCAGACCCATATCCAAGTATTCCCCAACCTTGGCAGTGGGTTCGGGTCCAGAAGATCCTCTCTAAAGTTCTTTTTTAAAAAAAATCTCCATCTTCAAGCTGAAAGCGTCTGGATTCTAGAAGCAGCTGCCCAAGTGTGCATTGTAATGTCCTAACGTACTCTGAAAGTGACCATTCAAGCTCTGGTTCCAGATAAGGCTGAGAAAGCAGAGGGTGCCTGTTGATGCTGATATACCTAGAACCCAGCTTTCTGCAGCAACACACACTCAATGCCGGCCCCGAAATAAAGCAGGCTTTCTCCAGGACGCTGCACAGGGTCTAGCGCAACACACTGCAGTGAAAGGCTAAAACGCTGATTCTGTCTGCTGAGAGGCAGGCTGTCACTACGTGGATTCTCCTGTGGAGCACAAGGCAGGAGAAAACACAGCAAGACATTTGGAATAGTCTCTTTTAATCCCTCTATTTCCTGGATGCAGGTGAATCCACTTGGGGCTCTCTATGCATTCAGAGAGGGGCCCAGCTGCAAAAGGCGGGGTCAGGCTGAATTTTGAACATCTCAAAATTTGGGGGTGTCTAGATCTGAGGGAGATCAGCAGAGGGGCTGAAGCTGGAGTTCCACTGAGACATGCTAGAAGGAACTGCTGCTCATAGGGGGTTCTCTGGGGGAAGCCCCCGCCTTGGAATTCACTCCAGCCTGTCCCTTTTGTCTGATATAGACCAAGTCGGATGATCTTCAAGGCACCCTGCAGGGATTGGCTTTTTGCCGAGGCATTTAAAAATGGGGAGGCTGGGGAATGCTTGGGAAGGGAAGAGGGATTTGAGTTCCTCTGTTGTCCGGTTTGCTGCTGGTGGGCAATGGGGAATGTTTTTGAACAGCTCTGTTGCTGCCTTATTTGTGAAGGTGGTTTCACGTCTGAATTGTGTGTACCTGGGAACCCCTTTGCAGGTGCCTATGCAAGCTTGAATCGTAGGGATTTACCTCTCCCTGCCTAAAATGTCGTGCATTCTGTCACACACGACAGGCCAAACTCTAGCCCTTGTATAAATGTCAACACGATTTGGGATCTCTGGGAGTTGCACCCACTTCTCCAAGGCTAATGTGCCCTCGCGTGACACCTCATGTCAAGAATCCGGGTCCACAGCAGTGCCAGTCTCTGGGCCACCTGACGAGTGCAGCTGGCCAGTAGGAAGCTGTCTGATTGTCCACACCCCAGTTCAGCAGGAGTTCAGGTGGGAATTCAGCAGACCAGCTCTTAAACCCAGAAACGGCGGCTGGAGCTTTGATGGCTGTTCAAAACATTTGCCTGTGGGTGGGATAGCTCCTGTGCCTTTTCTAGTCCTTTCCTGCCCCTGCCTCTCCTTGCCTTGCTTCACTTCAGGGTGACCTGGCTCTGGCTTCTGGTTCTGACCCTGGGCTCCTACTCCTGGTTGTTGACTCCTGCTCCAACCACTAGGTATGACCATCCGTTCCTGGTCCCTGACCCCTCAGAAGGGCCTACATTCCAATGAGGGATAAAGTGATCACTAAATTCAGCCTTTAAAGCAGCCCCAGGTCCTTTTTGAGGAAGGCCCTGTATAAATGCAAGACCTGTTCCATATCCCCTTACATGGGAAAATAAATAAAGAATTCAGGCTTCAGCCAGCATGCGGCTGGTAAGCTGAAATGAATATCTGCTCCAGTTTATACCTTGATTAGGATTAGCTGTAAGCATAATATAGTGCTATAAGAGTTATCACATGTTCATTGCCCTCATCTCCTAGAATCAAGGCCTCCCATTCAATTCCCAGTATTCGTTCCCTGCAACGCTGCTGCAAGATGACGGTGTAGTGATAACATACCATCTTCATCCTCAAAATCTTGGAATGCTCATTAATCTTCACACCTCCTCTGCAGGGATGCAGGCGCTTTGCACCAATACAGGTCAAGTAAACCAATGTCCAATGACATCGCACACCGCATTTTCAACAACGCCTCCATGTGGAGTGCCCAGCCTGATCACGTTCGGTGCAGAGCGGCCCAGGCAATGGGAGCTGAAAAACTCTACACATCAGGCCCTGGGAGTCGTGAGTTTTCCGCCTCTAAAATACACGCATCCAAAATGAATGGCTACTTAAGAAAACTCACAGCTAAGTCACTTACCCCAAGACCACTCAGTGAGTCATGGGCGGAGATAAGATTAGAATCCAGAACCCTTGATTCCGACCACTAGTCACAATTACTAGACATCGCTGCTTCTCTTCTATTTCTTTTCTCTTTGTTTGGTGCTCGAGGAGAGCATCCAGTCTGGGGTTTTACTGGTGGTTGCATGAGGTGGGAATGGTTAGTTATTAAAATGCATGCTAGTCCTTTGGCACTAGAAGATGTGCTCTTGTGCTTCATGCCTTTTTAATGCTGGCAATTCAATAAATAAGGGTCTATTGAGCACTGTGCAGTGTATTGGCCAGACATCCGGCGTCATGATACTGTGTCGCCTCTTCTCAGATGCTGGGTTCTTCTTACAGGGCAACTGCTGTTGGGTTGTGGCCATGCTGCCCCAAAGTACTTACATAATGCAGGGAGCTGGCTTTGCTTTCTCCAGTTCTAGGCCTTGTATATTTTGGGCCAAGTTCTGTGGTTCTTAAATAAGTACCAGTGCCCGAGTTTGGATGAAATGTACCTGCCACAGCCAGTTGTTGCTGATAAAAGAGGAATGGCAAGACCAGTTCATACCCCTAAAGAGATGTCAGTGAGAGCCCTGCTGTTTTCAGACCCCTTTCGCCATTTATTCTACAAATGCAGTCGCCATGAGAAGTCCTTACTTGATTCCTTCCTAGAGTCTAGGTTTATAAACAAAGATTGCAACAAGAACAACCTGCAGATCAGCTTGAACTTTCTCCGCTGTCTTGGGTGTTCTCAGGGCTCCTTCTTTATGGAGGCTCAGTCCCCACCCTAGATCATCTCTCCCCAGAGAACCTTGCTTATATTCAGATGGGGTAATGAGTCACCAGAATGCACTTACCCATTCCCCAGCAGGATCAAAACCTGCCAACAGGACAGGGTATTTCAAGGCAAACACTGCAAGCGTGTTACACTTGCTGTCACTTCTTGCCTTTTACTTTAGGAACATAGGAATCAGCATACGGGATCAGACCAGTGGCCTTTCTTGTATTGTATCATGCCAAGGCTTGGACAAAGACCATTGAGAGCCATAGGCAATGGTGTACTCAGAGGAACCCTAGTCCAGTTGAAGCTCTTGCTAGTATTATCTCTGTGCTAGTAATAGTAACGGCTTTCCATATGAAAGTAGCTCTTTGTAACTAGCAAGAGGCCAGAGAGCAAACAAGTCCTAAAGTGTTCGATCCAGCAAGTTATGCTGAACTAATATAGCTCTGATTGATGTTCAGTGTTATCCTCAGACAGTAATAGGGGAGATTTATAGAGCACACTATATTTGATTAGGTTCGTACGCTTTCAGACCACTTAAATTATTTTTGTACTTCAGTGTTGCAGGAGAACTGTTGAAATATGGTTTGCTAGTGTGCAAAGTCTGTAACAGAGGGAAACACAGAGCTACAATATGACAGAAATTATTATTATACTTTTGCCTCTTTTAGCCCCCTTCCTGCTCCCCTTGCTTATGATGATGCAGCCTTTGTCAATTGTCAATATTAATAATGTTTCAGCTGTACCTCCACCATAGTACAAAGGATTATAACCTCATGAATAAAGCTGTCATTTGTGCTTGCACACTTACTCAAGCATGGAAGGTTTAATTTTAAGAACACATGAATTTTTATGGATTTGAGAGTATAAGGCTAGGACTAGTGCTAAAAGTAATCTGCAATTTTTATCTCCTGTGTCTAATTCAGATGCCTTTGTGTTGCAGAAAATAACCCCAAAATAAATAGAATGGCTGGTGGCAAACTCATGAGATTCTGCCCAGAGCTATTTATTTTGTCCATTGTGAATTTCACAAAGAAAAACAGATGATATTGATCACTTTCAGATTTATTCGATGCCATAAATGGTCCTGTGACTGACTGACTAAATAAATAAATACATCATAATTAGATTGACCAGGCCTGATGAATTATGTTAAACCAAAAATTATTTTCCTCGGTAAAAGAACTATCTTCCCCACTGAGGACCTCTGAATCTTATTTTCTTTGCCATTTGGAAAGAAATGCAGCCTATCAAATAGCTCTAATTGTTCAAGATTCTCACCACTTCTCACAAGCTTAAGTAGAGTTGGAAAGAGTCAGTATCTTTAATAGGATACCTGTAGACAGAACCCAGGTGGTTGAGTAGGTGGTTCACTTCACTCATCGTCATGACTGAACCAGTGCTGGGTGCTACTACTTCAGGCGCATTCAACTTTTGGATAATCAGAAAATGGAATTCCTGCACACTTGGTTATTAAAGATCTCACATTGTTGTTGTTGGGTTTTTTTGCAAAGCCAGATATTTTAATCCCAATGTTCCATCAGCTTGCAGCCTGGGTTGCTGTACTTGAATTGCCCCCTTCAGTTTCAATTGTGTATAGTATTCTTCATGGCTACTGATTTAGAATTACTGTGTACTGTTAAGCAGCTGCCAAGTTCCGCCCCAGAAGTGGTTGCACTTCAGGGACACACAAAGTGGTTCCTATTTACATATTTATGGTAAGATTTTTCAAGAATTGGCCCAACTCTGCTCCCAATGAAATCACTCCATGTTTTACTGTTGACTTCAGTGGAAGCAGAGGTAGGCTTTTAAATCCCAACCCTAGTTGACAAAGAGTTTCTGATCCATTTTGATGAACGATACATTTATATAGCAAGATTATTTTTAATTAATATTTTAAAACTTTTTTTCTAAGGCCAGAGAACAATAAAATCCTTCAGAATCTTTCCCCAGCCTTAACTGGAGAGTAAATAACTTTAGAATTTATTGCTATAATGAATGTTTAAATATGGCATTTTGCATCTTTCTATTTTAAGCCGCATCTTCACTGAAACATACCGCCGTGACAGTTTAAGGGACTCCAGGGGCTTATCTCATTTAATATTGATCTTCAAGGTTGCCTTGCAAATGTTAATCCTGTAAATGAAGGAGCCAGGATGGAGATGATCCGTACCAGACTTTGACATACATGATGTGTTTTTCTGATCATCTCTCTTCCGTGGAGATCAAAGGTCAGCATAGATAGCTGGATAATCCATGCACGTCAGCCTTCCCTCTGACAACCAGAGATCAGCAAAGGGAGGGAGAACATTTAAAAGGAAAGGAAAGTAATCTTCATCCTTATAGGTTTTAAGGTGTGACTTGGCAAAGCCCTGGTTGGGATGATTTAGTTGGGGCTGGTCCTGCTTTGAGCAGGGGGTTGGACTAGATGACCTCTTGATGTCCCTTCCAACCCTCATCTTCTTTGATCTTCTATGAACAAGAGAGGCAGGGGGCTAATGTCTGAAGAGCCTGGATGAACAGCCAGCCACGAGAATTCCTGTGAGACTGCCTGAAGTTGGGCCCTATAGACTTTTCATTAAGACTATGGCTTGGGGTGGGGTTGTATCCTGCAAACTGAGAGGAAGCCCCCGGATCATTTTTTTGTTGAAAGAGTAGTTGCTGTAGTGATTTGCAAGACCTGCACCTGCTGTTAGGGGGTGCCCAGGAAGACTTGACCTGCTGACATAGTCCCTTCTGGCCTTAAAATCTCTGGGGCAGACCCTCAGCTGGTGTAAACGGTTATAGTTCCAGAATGCACCCCAGCCCTTTGTCTTGAATATTTTAGCTGTTCACAGTAGAAACCAGAGACCACCCGTGCCTGCCGATAGTGGGGGGGGATGCAGGGGACAGAGTGAGGGCAGCCGACTTCAGCAGTGTTACTGAGCACGCTCAGTACAAGCCAAGCAACAAATCTGTGTGTGTCAGGGGGAATCCTTTCATGCCCCCCCCCATGCATTGTCTCTGGCGGAAACAGTTGTCTTACTACCTGTGCACACAACACCCAGGACGGTGGGACCCCATCTGCTTTTGGGGCCTCCAGGCAGTACCATAGCACAAATGATGGACAATAACCATGCGCCTGCGGTACATTTGCAATCTGACATTGACCGAAATGATGGAAGACCCTGTAACCTGTTTTTATAGCTGTTGCTTGCCTCCTCTTTCCCTGTAATAGCGTGCTTATACTTTCAGCCCTCCTCCCATTCTGCTATAATGTTCCTTTCTTTGTTTTATAGCTCTCAGAAACATTCATTTTAACAAGAGCTGAATTTCTGTGCAGAGATGATTCCCCAACAGCCTTTTCTCTTTTAGTTCTCATCCAGACACCCCAAAAGAACATAAAAAAACTATAAAACGCCCTAATACGACTGGTAGCACTGTGTCTTACCAGGAGCCTCACGTAGTATTTTGTTTAACAAATAAAGCATTTTACTAGCGAGTAAGAGAGAGCAGACATCCCCGCTGGGTTTTCAGGCTTCAGAAAACAAGGATTCCTTCCCAAGCCAAGTATGCTAATTTCACCTTTGGAGAACAATTTCTTTCTTTATGCCAGGTTTGGTTAGGGTAGATACAGCAATAAAACATGGGATTTATCTCACATCTGATGAGCTCTATATGTCAGTTTTAAAGCTAAAGCTGTTTTGAAAAAAGCTGGAGGAAATTAGCACATTCCTGTCTGTTACAGGGACACCATCAAGAGGAAAAACATAATTTTTTTTAACCTGGTTCCCTGCTAACATTCTAATTAGCGACACTGAAATAATTGTTTTCTCCATGGCTGTGTCTACACTGCACAGGTAACCCAGGTGATGGGCATCCAGGTCTGAGAACCCAGTTTAGCCACGCCTGAGTGTGAGCATCCCCATGGCAAAGCCATGCATGCATTACTTCTCCTCACTGTTTCTGTGCTCAGTTGTATGTTGCTGGGAGCATATTCCATCTCTTTGGGCTGAGATGCTGTGGGATCCTGTCCCAGTCAATTGCGGGAGAACTCGTCTGCCCTTTGAAAGTAATTATGGGAGGGAACTGGAGGACTATCAGCATTGAAGTGATGTAGCCTGCATCCTCACTGCAAAGTGGGTGGGTTCCCGCCCAAGTTTTAAGTGGAACCTGGGCTCTAACCCATGTCCCCAGCAGAATAAGCTAGTCTGGACTTAAAGCACTTCGAAGTTCAGGAGGGAAGCTTTTCTGTGTGGATAGTAGGAGGGTTTGGGCTAAAACCTGCTTAAGAGCCTAAGTTAAATGTACAGTATAGGTATACCCCATAGGATAGACTCTCCACTGGCTCAGGTCCTTGGATCGGCCTGAGCTGTGTTTGGAGTGGAACATGATACTGTAGGGGAAAAGTGGTTTTATCCAGGCCACCTTTCCATTCTCCTGAACCTCAACCAGGCACCAAAGTGGTCTGTGGCCTAATTCAGAACATCCTATTTTAAGTCACACCGGGAGATACTGCTTCACTGGCCCAGAGTGCTTGATACTGGTATTGTTTGATGCCAGAGACTGATGGGAAAATCTCAGAGAAGAGGCTTGGGTGTCACTCAGACCCATGTAACAATCTAGATGAGAGGATGGAACAAAGCAGATTTCAGAAATCGTCATAATCAGCATGGCGTATCTCGAAAGGGTGGAGCCTTCTTGCAGACTGGCAGCCACGTGGTAGAGTTCAGAAAACAACATCTAAAAGGGGGTGGGGGAGGAGGAATCCTGGCCCCATTGAGTTAACCGGAGTTTTGTTATTGATTTCAATAGGGTCCCAGGATTTTACCTGGGCTCCCTAAGTGGGTGTCAGATTCTCAGCTGGAAATTGCCAGGATTTAAGTTTCTGGCTTCAGAAATATCACAGGAAACAACAGATAGTTTTCAAATCTTGCCCTTCAGTTTTTAATGGGGGATGTAAGCATGTGTGACTGCCACTATCTTAGCCGACACGAGGAATTGAACTGGGTCCTCCGGAGCTAAACTCATGACTTCTGTAGCCTGGGCCATAGCTTCCTAGTTTAGGCTGTACATTTTTAATCTTTGGGGACTGGGCACAGAGGGGGCCAATAACACACATTCATCTGTGGGTGATACATGCAGTATGGTTTGTTTGTTTTTTAAAAAAGAGAGAAATGGGCATGAACCAAAACCCAAATGGCGGGGTTTAAATTAGCTGTTACCACTCAAGAAAGAGATCTTGGCGTCATCGTGGATAGTTCTCTGAAAATATCTGCTCACGTGCAGCAACAATCAAAAAAGCTAACAATGTTAGGAACCGTTAGGGAAGGGAAAGCTAATGAAACAGAAAATATCATACTGCCACTATATAAGTCCATGGTACACCCACGCCTTAAATACTGTGTGCAGTTCTGGTCACTCGACCTCAGAAAACATATATTGTAAATGGAAGAAAGGACAAAGAAGGGCAACAAAGATGATTAAGGGTATGGAACAGATTCTGTATGAGGAGAGATTAAAAAGACTGGGACTATTCGTCTTGGAAAAGAAACGTCTAAAGGGGGATATGATGGAGGAATATAAAATCATGACCGGTGTGGAGACAGTGAATGAGAAAGTGTTATTTAGCTCTTCACATAACACAAGAACAGGGATCACCCAAGGACCTTAAGAGGTATCAAAAGGAAGTATTTCTTCACACAAAGTACAGTCAACCTGTGGAACCCATTTGCCAACAGATGTTGTGAAGTCCAAACTATAACTGGATTAAAAAAAGAATCAGATAAGTTCATGGAGGATAGGTCCATCAATGGCCATCAAGATGGTCAGAGATGCAGCCTCATGTTCTGGGTGTCCCTAAGTCTCTGACTGCCAGATGTGGGGCCTGGATGACAAGGAATGGATCATTTGATAATTCCCCTGTTCTGTTCATTTCCTGTGAATCATTGGCCACTGTTCACTGGCTTCTGCAGTTTTCTGTTGCCTCTTGTGTTAGGATGTAGGTGGCTACCCTGGTGTGTGATCTGAGGCAGTGCCATCCTTCTACCCCAACTTCAACCTCACGGTGAACCCAGTGACAAGATGCCAGCGCTTGCGGCAGGGCAAGCACCCAGCCAGCCCTAAGCATCAGAGAATAACGATGTGAAAAGTGCAATGTCCAAACACACCATCTACAGCGGGAAGACAGCTTTGTGACTGGAGATGGTTGAAAAATGGTGGGTTTTCATGGAACACGTCGAAATAATGTTAATGACACTGGTTTGGGAAAGGAACAATTTTTGTGTATTAAAAGTTTTTCATGATGTTTTATAGAAAATTTGGGAAGTGTTGGAAAATGTTCTGTTTTTTACAAATTTTATTTATTTCCTTTTTTTATTGTCTATTTGCACCCTCTGCTTTTTTCCCCTCCCACTAACCAGGAAGAAGGGACAAAAAGCATGGAAATAAACAAAAAAAACCCAATTTTTGCTTTAAAAAATTGAGAAAAAGTTCAATTTTGATAAAACAGCCATTTTTCAACCCAAAGATTATTTAGAACTAAAAAAATCCAACCAGCCTGATGCATGATCTCTACCAGTTCTTTCTTTCTGTGTGTGCGCCTCCATATTCTTGTCTGTGAAATGGGATAATGATACTGAATGATCAGGTGGGGCAAAGGTTGTTTCATTTTGCTGCTGGGTCAGCCTGAGACCTTTGTGCTTGGAGGTCTGTGGATGAAAAGCACTAGGTAAGAACTTGATATTATTAGCTCTGGTAGTGGTGGTTAAACTGAGTGAGACCTGCCCTTACTTAGATCAACCTTGCAGGCCCCTCTCTTCACCTTTCTCTGGAGGGTCTTGTCTTCCCCAGTCTGTGCCATGAGAAGCAATAAAGAGAATGGATCCCATACCGCGGGAACGTTGCAATGAAAACTATTTTATGTTGCAGAGAGCAACATGCAGTTCAGAAATGGCAGAGAAAATAGCATCCTCTACGTTCTTCTCTTACAGGTATTTTTTTCTCTCTGCTACATCATGCAAGGAATGAGTGTGCTCCTCTTAACAGGCTTCTGTCTGACAGGGACTGCTTTGCCTGGTTGAGGAGAGATCCCTTTGCAAATCCCTTTTTATCTCTTAATCCCTTAATCACCTGTTGAAGGGATCACAGCGTACATATTCCACACATGTTCAGCAACAATCCTGCTCCTCTGAATTGTGTGCTTGTCATTCAGGTCCTGGTGCTGGTGGTAGGAGTGTTCTGGGCTCTGTACATGCAGATAAGTTTAATTGAAACATTTGGCTATAGCGCACATCAGACTAAATATTGCAAGACTCTTCAGTTCCAATGGTTTGATTTTTATTTTAAAAATAGAAGGTTTCCTATAATTTTGATCCTCTTAATTATTTGATCCTCTTTTCAACTGAAGGGGGAGACAGTAGGGAATACAATACCAGGTTTCTCTACCGCAATGAATTATTCATTCCCACTGCTGTGCAGAAGTGTATGTGTCATCCACCTTAATGCAAACAGCTGGCACAAGTCTATTCCCAAAGTTTGTGTGTCCTGTAGAGACAGGGAATTTAGACTTCTGGGTTCTAGTCCCCTCTCTGCCACTGACTCCGTATGTGACCTTGGGCACGCCACTTAAACAGTCTGAAAGGCACTCTAAAATGGGAATAATGCACATAGTGCAGAAAGGAGATTTTAGAATAGTCGTCAATAATGCAGTTTGAGCTCCTCAGGTGAAAAGTCCTGTAGGTTTCAATGCCACCTATTCACAACCATTTCAATGCAACCTATTCACACTGGAAAGCTCCTTGCTGCAGATCTAGAAAGTGAATTTCATGTTTGTGAGGAAAGCAGAAATGTGAGGCTTGGGCCAAAGCCCATTGAAGTCAGTGTAAAGTCTCCCGTTAACTTCAGTGCTCTTTGGTTCAAACTCTTCAAGAGGAAAGGTGGAGTCATGATTAAAGTACAGGGCTTGAGACATAGGTGCGCTGGGCTCTAGTCCAAGGCCTGTGAGGCTACTGACCTGAGTACATTGACGTCAATAGGAAGGCTTTGGTTGGGGTTGGTCCTGCTTTGAGCAGGGGGTTGGACTAGATGACCTCCTGCAGTCCCTTCTGACCTTAATCTTCTATGATTCACTGATTTGGATCAGGCCATATGGCCAGCTCTCATACTTGGGTCAGATATTTCCAAAAAGTTCAGCTCCCATCCAGGAACCAGAGTAAGTGGCCACATTTTCAAGAGGCCAGTACATGGGGGGTAGGTTGGGTGCTCAGCCCTTCTGAAAAACGGGCCATTAGTATCACAGTGGGAGCTGCTGGATGGGAAGCACCTTTGACAAATCTTTATTTAGGTGCCAAACTGGGAGTTGAGCTCTCTGGAAAACCTCGCCCCATTTGTGTATTCTTGGTCAATTCACTTTGCCTCCATTTCCTCGTCTGGTGTTTGGACCTGGGATAGAAGTCTGGGGACATCTGTACTTGAAACAGATTTAAAGGGGAAAAAAAGCAGGGTGAAAGGAAGTGCTTACCTCACAATCATTTAAAAAGGGCTGTGACTTTTCACAAAGTTTAATCGAACCGCAGAGAAGTCAATTGAGTTCAATGGCCTAAGAAATATTTCCAGATGACTGTCCTTGTGCTTCATGATGTCCTACAATAATGTCAAGTGTTAACGTATAAAAGCAGGATCAAGGCAAACAGAAAGGGTGCCCCTCACCTCACCAGTCTGGATTATAATGTCCACAGAGGTCTCTCTTCTAGCCTAGAGGCACCAGTCATGACCATTCCACATGCTTTATTCCATCACTCTAAATTTGTGGGGTAAAACAAGACCTATTCACTCTTCACGTCTGTGTCTATCTCCTGTGTCTACCGTGTAGACACAAGCGTCAGTCTTTGTCTGCTAAAGATGGCTCTATGATTTTTTAAAAAAAAGATGGTTCCCACAAAGGTAATTAAAAAACAGATTATCTTCACTCAAAACATCATTAACAGCTCAATAATGCCTGTGGGTTGGAGAGGAGGAGTTTGAGGCCATAAATGAACTTCACTGGGGAACAAATTAATGATTTGATATGTCAGGTTGGTCAGGGACTTAAGGTTTGTGAATCTCACTTTGTTTAAAAAAACCACGCTGCTATAAAAATTCCTTGGCATTGTTAAAAGCAACTAAAATGTTTCAGATCTCCCTTCTGGCTTTTTTTTTTTTTTCTTCCTGAAAATGTTTTTGGAAATGAAATATTTTTCAGGTTGTGTCTTAAATTTTTCTATCCAAAAAAATAGATTTTTTTTCAAGAAATTAACAAAAAAAAGTCCACAATTCCCAACAAATACTGACCATTTCTGTCCAGCTCTATCTAATCAAAAAACTTGTAAAGTGCTTGTAAAACATTTATGCAAACTTCCAGGGTGCACAAATAGGACTTTTTTGCAAGACTTTCCGAATCCATCCTGATTTCATGCAGTCCCCAAACCCTATTATAACAGCCTGCAGAGTTTCTCATCTGTTGTCTCTTGTATTATACTTAAATGGCTTCTTGGGGCAGGGACCCTCTTTTTGTTCTGTATTTGTACAGCACAGAGCATAATGGGCTTTGTGGCTAGGACCCCTCGGTGCTACAGTAACACAGATAATAGTTCATGATACACAGATTTCCACGGCTGCCTTCACAACCCCAACCAGAGAGTGCAGACGTGTGAGGGAATAAAAAGAGTGCCAAACTTCTCCTAACTGTAACCAGATCTGATTTAAATCTGGGGTGAAAGTAAGTCAGGACCAGCTACTCAGCGGAGGTAAATCAGAAGAGCTGTACTGACTTAAGGGGTGGCCAAAGACCTGGCCCTGGGGTATTATTTCATTTTGTAGTATAAATATTTGTATATTCGTATTAAATATTTATTATATTTAAAATATATAATAAATATAAATATAAAATATATAATATTTGTGTATTTGTAGTAAATATGTATTACATATTTATACCACAAATGATATATTTCTAGTATAAATATTTGTAGTATAAATATGTAGTGGTTATTATTTAATTTTGTAGTAGAAATATCCTGCAACAAAGCAAAGGATAAACATTTCACTATATAAGCCAGGGACTTTTGGACCCCCTGGAGGTCTCATCCTACAACACCTTGCATGCAAAACCCCTCATTGACCCCCAGTCGGCATTCTGAGCATGGAGTACTGGAGGTATCGGTCAGGATGTGTAATTACCATACCCAAACTAACCACATAGGGTCTGATTTAAATACCGTTACTCCCATTCAGTAGTGATGTGTGGAGTTAAGGTGTCTGCATCTGTCCCTAAGTTGTTCCATGGCATTTCTTTACCAAGTTAGACCTGCAGAGCAGCAGCCTTACAAACCAATGTGTTTACATTGCCACCTTGCAAAACAAAATGCGACTGGCTTCAATTTCCATGCCATTAAAGCTTTTGCTTGAGGGTGCTGTGTGACATTTTTTATTTGGGATGCATAGCGTACTGTAGTGACAGTAACAACGTCTGCTCGCCATATCATTCCAAGGCAAAATAGCTCTCTTAGCCGTGCGGGTGTTGATGACAGATGTTTCAGATCAATTGCTGGAAAGAGATAACAGGAGCGTCTTGGATCATTACAGGACATGAATCTTTAAAAGTAATTATAGGTGGCAACAACCAAGATGACAATCGAATCCCTCCAGTCTGCAGCTTGCTGCAAACAACAACCACAAGGGCTATTTCCCTGTTGGAACGAGCCTGACTGACGGCATGATCCTGCCGTTTGATGTGGAGTCACAGTGTGCATGCTAAAAAGGAGCAATTTTCTTATTACTCCATTTCTTGTTAGTATAGCAGATCTAATTGGAATCTGAGGGAGTCTGCAAAGCAATTGGATGGTAATTTTCTTCCTTTTGCATAATTGTAGGGGAAAAAATTCTCTTTGCATGAGGTGGTCTTGACTTTTCATATTTCACGTTTCATACACACATGCCTCGTGAGGAGGCAGAGGCCCCACACCAACCGATGGGCCCCGCTAGCCTTCTTCCGCTATACCTGCAACCACTGCCAAGCCGGGCGGGGAATAAAAGGAGTGAGCCTGGCTGAGGTCAGAGCTGATTGGCCAGGATGGAGGAAGGAGCTCTGCCTCTCTGCCTATAGGGAGCTTTGCCTGCAGAGTTACAGAGACACAGGCCTGCTAGCTAGAGCAACCATGGAAGAGGAATAGTTAGACCCCAAGAAGCCCGTGATGCATGGGAATGATGCATGCTTGGGAATCAAGCCAGAAGCAAAGAGCCGGGAAGCCCCATGGGTAGACTGGTGGGTAACCCCATATTGAGATGGGTTTGCTTTTTATTCCAGAACATTTTAGTGCCAAGCTCCTCCATCACTCAGAAGGGGATAGGACGGAAGGGATAATTAGCTGGTGGGCCAGAGTATACCTCAGTGGACACCGGAGACAGAGCCTTCTTCCCCCCGGAGAGACGTTTCAGCTTGGAAAAGAGAGGCTATGATAGAGGTCTATAGAATCGTGACTGGTGTGGAGAACGTGAATGAGGAAATGTTATTTACTCCTTCATGTAACACAAGAACCAGGGGTCACCCAATGAAATTAATAGGCAACAGGTTTAAAACAAGCACAAGGAAGTACTTCTTCACACAATGCACTATCAACCAGGGGACCTCTTTGCCAGGGGATGTTGCTAAAGTGAAAACTATAACGGTGTTCAAAAAATAATTAGATAATTTCATAGAGGATAGGTCCATCGACATCTATTAGACAAGATGGTTAGGGGTGCAACCCCATGCTCTGGGTGTCATGTCTGACAGCCAGAAGGTGGGAGGGGATGACCGGGGATGACAGGGGATGGATCACTGTTTAGTTCATTCCCTCTGAAGCACCGGGCACAGGCCAGTTCCGGAAAACAGGGTACCGGGCTAGATGGACCATTGGTCTGACCCAGTATGGCTGTTCGTACGTCCCTATCTTAACATGATGGCCAGCACAAGTAAATTTGACCCACATCCACTGGCTGTGGGGCTTTGTCCCCCTCCAGTGGTGGACTGGCCACACACACACACAGGGGGAATGAGCCCGATACAGCCTTGGCTGAGTGAACTGTGTCGTTGCTCAAGTGGTCAAGGTTTATGCTGAGATCCCCACTACAGCTGACCCCATCAGGGCTACAGCTCAGCGCAGCGTCTGAGGTATAATGCTTTCCGAGGTTACTCCTAGGGTGGGGTAATTACGCACCTTCCTTTGCTCACAGTCTAATCCTATTACGTTGTTTTGCCTTCCTGTGGGGGTTATGACCCAGCATGGTTCAAGCATCTCGAGGCACCCCTTACGAATGATCTCAGCTGAGGCCCCCTCACATGTAATCATTCAAATCCCTCCAAACCAAGCTTATGATTAAAACTGGGGGCAGAGGTATGAAGAGTGAGCCAGAGGCAAGGACAGGAGGTAGGTAATCATGCCCAGGGAGCAGTCAAAGGGCCCTGAAGAAGCCTCAGTCATTCTGCCCCCCCAACCCTAATCAATCCATTCTGATCCCCCAGTCCTTTCTGCCTGCCACCCTCAGGAAATCTAGGAGTGCTGCTGTGACCCGTCCGTGCCCAGGGTAGCCATCTGAAAATGCCAAGGTCAGGGCAGGCTGCAAAAGGAGAGCAGATTCTCCCAACACTGGTGGGTGACCCTGAAGTCAGACTTCCCAACCAGCCACAAACAGTGCTACTGTTTCCCCACACTGGTTATCAAGAAGCCAGTACACAAATACACACAGCCCCCTTTACTGCATTTCAGTCTCCGGCTCCCAATCAGCCACTAGCTCCAGTAAAGAGACCAGTTATTTAAAACTCTATGCTCTTTACCAGAAAGGTTTCTCCTGACCCCAAAGGGTCAGCCACAGTACCAGATCAATATAAGTTTGGATCTTACCCAAAATACCACGCTGCCAGCCAATCCTTTAGCAACTAAAACTAAAGGTTTATTATAAAAAGAAAGGAACAAGCTATAAGAGAAATGTTAAAGGATTAAAGCAATCAGACACATACAAATGATTTGAAAGTCCATATATATCAGGTTTCTAGTAGAACTGTGGAGTTTGCAGGCTTGTCTAGTCCCTCTGGTGTACATCCAGTACCTGGATGGGTCTCAGTCCTTTGTTTCACAGCTTCAGTAGATGGGTTGATCCAGAGGTAGGTGATGACTGAAAGACAGACTAAAGACTGGTGACTGAAGACAAAATGGATCCTGGGCAGCTGCCTTTTATGTCCTTTGGCCTTGGCCATGCTGCTTGTGGAATTTTGCAGAAACCAAAATGGAGTCCAGAGTCACATGAGTAAGTCCTGGTGACTCATCAGGTATATCCCTGGCTTCTCCCCTGGGCCCCTTGTCCCTGTGAATTTCTTAATGGGCCATTAAGCAGGCTAGTGCTGCAGCCATCCTGTCTGGGGTGTGACCCAGACACAGCACAATTTGAAATACAGATATATCAACCATATCCATAACTTCCATTACACACATAACACATGAACATAAACATCATCATATTACTTAGCACATTACAGCCTTTCTAACAGTACCTGACATGGCATAGCTCATATGAATTATTATGGTTTTGACACACTGATGTCAAACAATACAATAAATGCCTCCCCCCCCCCCCCCCCCCCCCCCCCAATCCAGCCAGCGTGACAGCTGCATCTTCAGTAGGGCAGGAAAGGGCACTTCCGTAAATGACTTTTCGGTGCAGTGGTTCAGCAAGTGAATAGGGCACAAAAACGAAAGGCTTCAGTATTAGCTTGCCTGGAATGACATTTTACTGCATGACATTGGGAAGAGAAACCCATGGTTGTACGGCTGTCAGCTCACATGCGGTAAAGATCCCTAGGCACTGACCTTAACCTAAATAAATGTTATTGTTTAACAGTCTCATGCTGTAAATATACATGGTGCTTTAAGGACAATGGAAAAGCCAAAGTCCCTGCCTTTAAGAATTAACTTCAAATGAAGTTAGTGGTATTCCGTCTTTTTACTTTAGGGCTGAATTTGGCATAATCCATCTAGTCATACATGGTGCTGTGTGTCAAGGTATGGTTATAATAGATTAGAGCTTAATTTAGGCTTAATTAGAGCTAAAGAAACAATTTGCGACAAATAATTTATTAGACAAATTTAACCCCATTTTCTTTTCAGGAGTGGGTTGTAATCAGGTTACCATTTTTTCAAGTTTATTAATCGTACATTCATCCAGGAATGTTAACAAATAGTTTATGATCTGAATCTGAACGGTGGCAGTCAGTTTTGATTGGACACGTAAGTCACATGGTTTCTGTTCCTTGGTAGGATGAGCATTATCATCAGAATCAGGTATTCAGTCTGAAGGCTCACATTGGCCAGCCCAAAACTTGCTCTCCATGAATTTTCTCCAACATTTCCTTAAATGTTGTTTCCACTGGCCACTAATCCCATTCCCTGAAAGCAAACAAAAGCATTGCAGTTGCAGCAAACTCATTAAAAAACAGCGAATATGGAAATAGCAACAAATGGATCTGAATATTGGACCCAACCTATTCAAAACAGGATAGGAATATAAAGGTTCCAGGGATCACCCCGTACAGTGATCACCCTGTAAGCCTCTGCTCCACCACAGGGCCAGTATAGCATTGCCAGGTGATGCCAGTTGATGTATTGTCCGTTAAGTTCCTTGGGTCACAATATGCTTCCCAGGTTGTGTCTGGGCCAGGGCCACCCCTTGTTCAGAGTAAATTATAAAATGATGAACCACTACTGAATAGTCGTGCCCAGAAAAGTTTGGCAAACCAGTTGTATTCGGACAATGAATCAAGTCTGTCTCCGTTTGGGACCCCAGCTAAATGTGGTGCAAGCTCATCTGAAGTCATTATGGATATCTGAGTCCAAATCCAGCTTCTCTTCCTTCTTTTTAAACTCCAGGCTTACAACCCTACCCTCTTCTTCTTGACTGACCTGGGAATTGCATCTTTGCTTCCCACCTCCATCCCATTTTAATAACTCGGGATGGATGAATTTCAAATAATTCATCTTCAGTCAATAAATACCACCCCAAAAGTCAAGATCCTTTTCTGAATGTTAGTCAAAACTATCCACGCTTCTTGGATTTTCAAGAAATTGGTCAAACATCTCATTGGCATTGGTCTTTCTGATGATAGTTCGTATGCAGTAATTTCTGCTTCCCGATGAATGAGAAATACCATCAGATGAGACACTTGTTTAGCAATATTTTAGCATTTCTGGTCAGAAACAAGTCTTGCAAAGGGGTATAACAAAAAGATGAAGAAAGGTCAGAAAAAAAAATATTCAAACTTTATTTCTAAACCTAAATGTTTTAGGGGCTAGTTTGCTCAGCCCTAATAATAACCACCATCCAACTTTGGATCAGGTCATCCCATGTAGCAAAGATTCTTAGCACGTATGGTTCCCCACCCTGTGGGGAAGAGGGAAATTCTTTGCACAACACCATCCATGCACAATGGGTGGTCCTGTAACTCTGGTGTGGGGATACAGAACGGGGCTTCTTTATGAATGCCTATGGCCGCTAGAGGATCCCTGCAATGTGCAGGTTCTGGGGACTGAACTGCAATTTACTGATCAGCTGGAAACTCTTTGCATGCAGCTTTCATCTTCCTGGCGGGTTTTTAGATGACCTCTTATAAAACACTTCCAAGGCCATGTCTATGCAACAGCACCTATGCTGATATAGCCCCCTAGGATAGACACATTGTGAGCCAGCAGCAGGAGTTCTTCTGATGGCCCTAACTGCATCACCTCCCTAAATGACATTAGCTAAGCCAATGGAAGCACTCTTTTGTCAGTTTAGCTGGATTTACACTAGGGGGTTTGCTGGCATAGCTAAGTTGGCTGGGGGTGTGATTTTTCACTCCTAGCCAACGTAGCTACTCTTGCATAACTTTGTAGAGAAGACCAGGCTTTGCAGATTCAGAGTAAGGCTATATGGAACCACATTGGACACAAAACTGTAGCCCCAAACCTGTTTGTAATTTGTTCCTGTGAGAGGAGATTCCATGTTTCCATGGGGCTTGAGGGCTTTGTTTCTTTCTGCACTAATCCTTAGCATTTCCAGTCTTGCAAACCCCCTTTAGATGATCTATTCCATACAATTTTGCCCTAAAATCACTCTAGCTTTTTTATTATACCATTCAAGCAATTGAAAATCACAAACATCCTAGAGCAAAATGCAGTAAGACTTGGGGGGAAAGGTCTCACCTGTCTTCAAATTCTCTCTTTTAGTCTCCTTGTTAGAAGCAATCTCTGTGGTGCAAGCTTGCTGGTCAGGCTCTTTCTAGCATTCCATTGCTCAAAAATGATGAAACAAGGCTGACAGGAAGCACAACAGAGTGGACCAAGGTTAGACAAGGGAGCCACTGTCTCTCTTCTTATTGCAAGAATTTGCAATAGCAGCAGCAAGGAATTTAGCAAGAGAAATGGCACATATGAAAATTAAGCAACTCAGAAGCTTTGCAGGAACATTGGAGGCTATTGTGAAAGTCTGAGGTCATGTCCTTGTCAAGGAGAGCATAATTAAGATTTCACAGCTGAAGCATCTGGGGCCAATCTAAAATGATGTAACGGGCCATTAATGGAACCCCTTGCTGTGTGTGAAGGAGGGATCTGGAAATTCCAAGCACCCAGAAAATATCTTCTAAAAAATTGTGGTGAGTGGACTTTGAAAAAATCAGTACAGCTCTTTATTAACCTAGCAACATTTTAATAGGCTATTATCTGCTTCCCCTGGTTAGCTGATCACCACCGTGGACACCTGCAAACAGTTTACGATTTGTAGTACAAATCAGAGCCCCGTTGTTTACGCACTGTACAAATACAAAGTGAGGGACAGATCTAGTTGACATTGAAAATAGACAAAACAGACAGAAGGTGGGAAAACAGCAGACGGGGAACTGAGGCAGAAAGAGATTCTGTTCAACTGCTTTAACCACAAGACCATCCTGGCTGCCTAGCTAGCTCTCTAGATTGGTCTAGTTTTTGTCCAGAACCAACATTTCCCTTGCACAAGAAAATCCAGCATTTAAAAAAATGCTTCTGAATCTTAAAAGAAAAGCCACCATTTTGAAATTTCCTGTGAAACTAAATTTTTGAAAATTGTTTGGAGTTAATCCAAATGCTGCATTTTGTATTTGGCTTTTTAATTTTATATGTTTTTAAATTGTTTAATTTTATATTATTTATTTTATTTTAATTGTATTTTATATATTTTTTAAATTTTCAATATAATTTCATTTTATATCACATTTTATAACGTAAAACAAAACAGGTTTCACCACAAAACAAAAACTCTATATTTCTTTTTTTCCCCCCTCAATGAACTTTCGTGAAATTGACACCTTCCCAAAGAACATTTTGACTTTGATGAATGCTGATGGAAAACGCTGAGTTGGAAAATTTCAACCAGCGCTACTAGTTATTCATTATTTGGAATTTAAATGCTTATTATAAATGTCGTTCTTTAACTGCTAGGACAGAGTGGTGAAGCCACACTGGACAGAAGCACAGGTCACTACCAACTACATTAGGGTAGATGTGTATAATTCCCCCCTCCTGCCCCGTTTTCTTTTGTCGTCTTTAGCTGATCTGGGGTAATCCTGAAACATATGGAGTGGAGCAAAGTAAAGTTGTTTCAGAGTAATCCATCTTAATTTTGTCTATAGAATGTAAAAGTTCTATAGGACTTCAACACAGTGAGTGGTCTGCTTAAGGAACAGGATGGGTTGTATTCCTGTTGACATACTTCCTTTATAGAATTATTTTAGCATAGCAATACATTCTGTCACAGATCCAGCCTGGCACCCTCTTGCTGGCCATTCACTGGACTGTTGGGAGGGGAAAGCAAGCCTCTGTGTCCCTGGGCGTTTTAAGCCTCTGGAGTCTGAACAGAGTCCAGCCACCATCCCAATCTTGGGGCTCCTGGGGCAAACAGAGTGCAAACTTGCAGTCTAAGAGTGTGGAGCCCGCTGCCCAACTTCCTCGCTCCTCTGGTCACAGCGCTGATCCTTCAGGCTCCCCTGTACTTAATTACACCCTCTCTCATAACTCAGTCACAGCCATGCTCATCTCCAGTTTGAACAATGGCACCATATATTCATCTGACCTATTCAAGACAAATGGCCCTTTCCCATTGAAACAATCATCAAAGCTTTTGACAAAAGATGCTTTACATCTAAATCATTGCACTTTCACATCCTTTTATTTTAACTGAATGACTAGGCAATTCCACTAGAGCTTTTTTTTTAAAAAAAATCGGGAGTTGGAGGGTTTATTAGATTAATCTGAGAGAAGGGTCGAATGTAACACACACCAGGCAATCCATTTCAACCTCATTACCTGGAGTATTAAGCTGCAAGAAAAGAATATTTAAGTGCCTGTTTATTAACTGATTGTCAAAGTGGCCTGATTATTTCAAGGAGATTATTTCAGTTCAGGAATAAGATGAACTGAAGAGTAACTGAATGATTGATTCATTTCCTTTGGAAAAAAAAATAACGAAACATAAATTTGTCGGATCCAGTTATGCAGGATTGATATTTTATGTAACTGCTTTTGAAGATGAAATTAAGTTTCCTAAAAAGGTGATATTAAAAAGGAGAAGGGATGGAACCTTCTACTGAGACACCATTTCTCACAGACTCACAGACTCTAAGGTCAGAAGGGACCATTCTGATCATCTAGTCTGACCTCCTGCACAACGCAGGCCACAGAACTTCACCCGCCCTCTCCTGGAATAGACCCCTCACCTATGATTGAGTTATTGAAGTCCTCAAATCATGGTTTAAAAACTTCAAGGTACAGAGAATCCACCAGCAAGTGACCCATGCCCCATGCTGCAGAGGAAGGCGAATACCCCCCATGGCCTCTGCCAATCTGCCCTAGGGGAAATTTCCTTCCTGACCCTGAATATGGCAATCAGCTAAACCCTGAGCATGTGGGCGAGAATGACCAGCCAGAAACCAGGAAAGAATTATCTGTAATACCTCAGAACCCGCCCCAACTAACACCCCACCATTGGGCATACTTACCGCTAGTAGTCAGAGATCAGTTAATTGCCAAAAAATACATTTTTAAAAACATTTCTGAAGCATGCTGCTAAATTGATTTATGCAGTTCTAAACTGTAATTATGAAACGTGCTTATCTAGACTCCCTCTGTTTTCATTGATCCTACATGTCCTTCTGATGAAAAACTCCTCATTCATAGCATTCTCGATGTTGGAGTTAGTTACATCTCACAGTCCAAGGGTGCTGCTACCTGACATGGCATTTGAGACTGATTTGTAATGCAGCGAACAGGCTGTTTTCAAGCACTGAGCGTAGATCGCTACAGCATCGTGCTTTGACCCTGAGAAATGGAGAAGGCAGCACCCTAGTGGAAACTATAAGGACTCAAAGCATGTGGCCTGATCCAAAGTGCATGGAAGACGCCACAGGGTGTAGCAAGGAGATCAGGCGGCTTCCAGTACTGTTGTGATGGGGAAAGCAGGTAGTTTCATGGCTGACCTGAACGGGAGTCTAGTGACGCGCGTGCTAATGGTCAGCTATTAATTGTGGCTACCTGTTTTCACAGCAGATGAACCTCAGGTCCTGTAAGGGAGACAATGGCCCTGTTTAGGCTGCTATTCCCCTTGGAAAAAATCTGACTGTTAGTAAGTCTAGTGCTTACGGCTAGGTCTGGTCTTGTGTTCAAATCTCACGCGCTCTCGGATTTTGCCCCAGAGAGAGTGCCCCCAAATGGGATGTTTGTCTCCCATGGTGAAGCGCTGCAAAAGACAAAAGTTCAAAGCAACTGTCCGCCATGCAGCAGGTATTCGATCTTGTGATTCACGGTCGCACCCAGCACAGGGAGGAGCGAGGGGCTGTGGAAGAGAAGAAAGCTATTTTCTCCAAGCTGTACCTGAGACGGTTCAAACAAAGTTATAAAAAGTGGTGACAGAGCCGTTCCTGGGCTTCGGAGCTCAGAGCCAGAAAGGGATGGAGATGAATGGGGAGCCTCTTGACCCACAATCCACCTCTTGAGGGCCTCTGTCCTGACAGCTGTAATAAACCCAACTTGGAAGCAGCAGCTAAAATCAGCCACAGAGTTTCTGGTCACTAAGCAACTGGCAAGATTATAGGTTTATGCCTATAGATAGGTCACTGGTGAGACAAAGAAGAATGTATGTTTCCACAGCAATCCCTGTCTAGTGTATACGCTGTAGAATAATTGAGTTGGCGTTTCTTTATCTTTCTTCCATTGACCATACAATGATATTTACCGCTATTTCAGAATGTCTTCTTCACAGCAGCTCAAATTGCTACTGATTCAGCTGAGGGGAAGATTTGTGTTAAGCCTTTACATTCAATCAAGCTTTCTTCCTCGTGCAACATCCCTCACCGCTACAGTAAACAATCTTCGGAGGAAAAAGGAAAAGGGAGCTCCCGGCTAGCGCATTAACCATTGAACTCTCCTTCCTCCCATAGAGCACCTTTTTCTACAGAAGTCCCATTCTTGTGGATTATTCTCCCCACTGTGCATTGCTGTGCAGAGGGCAGAAATGGGCTCCTGTATTTGTCAGGTGTGAGAGGGCAAAGGGTCTATCGATTTACCTATGGAGATGAAATTATTGTGCAGACGGGGCCCGTCCACATGTCCCACCGATCCAATTGACTTCAGTGGGTGCTAACCGCTTTCCAAAATCACACCCATGTTGTTTCCTTTACTCTCTCATGAACAGGCGTTGAGACAAGGATTAACTAGAACATTTAGAATCCATGGGTTGGGGGGGGGAGGGATAAGGTTGCGTCAATAGTTTTCATTCCAAGGCAGAATGAAACAAAGAGACAGAGAGAAAGAGAGAGAGAGACATTAACCTGGTGGTTGGGACACTGACCTGTGAGGTGGGAGACCCACGCGGCTGTCTGGTTTTCAGCAGCAATTCCATCCGGGGCCTGAGAAACCTTTCCACCAAAAAAAATGTTGTCAAAAAATCCATGACCAGTTCTAACTGCAACTAAAATTATGTGACTACTCTGTGTGCGTACACATAAATATCTTAACATAGCTCCACTCCTGCTTAACAGGCATTTTCCCCCATTGCTTAAGCTCCATCATACAGTTATCAACAGGCAATATGTGACAATGATGCCTCCCGTGGCATCACAGCGTGGTCACAGCAGCTACCAGCGCGGAGCACTTGAGCTCACTCCATGTCAGACTGTCTGGTTTTCAGTTCAGTGCACCAGCTTCTCGTACAAACCGATCGTCCCTAGCTGGCAAATCAGCACGCGTTGCCTTGGAGTCACGTTGCATTTTTCGTTGTTTTCAGTTTCAAGTGGAAAGGAAATCCTTTGCATTAATGCTGTGCTTTTCCCTCCCATTGCCTAATATTGTCCTCACTCCATGTGGAAAATGAGTGACTCAAAAAGCTCTGGTTGATCACTTTGCAGAAAACCAGAAAAGATCATTTACAGCGCAGCCAGGGAAGAATAAATTTGGGAGTGATTTGCCAGTGCAATGTCTATTTTTGGGGAGTGTTTGTAGTGTTTTGAAGCATGATCTGAGCCTGCTGGAGATTTCAGAGTTCATTCCTGGCTGTCAACCTTAACTCCTCCAAACATGCAGATGCCAGAAAAGGGTAGAGGAAGTGGAAGGGGAAAGGGAGGCAGCATAAGAAAACCAGCCAAGTGATGCGCAAAGCAATCACTGAAGCCTGAATCCCCAGTTTGGACAAACATGCTGGAAGCCAAATTGTGAGGCTCAGGGCCTTCTCTGAATCCTTCAGTCCATGAGGCCAGCTGGTCAATTGCACATGTCTAAGGCTACTGGAAATGTGCAGTGATCTCTATTCACTGGGGAGGATTTAGTTTTGCACTGAGGCACGTTGATGTCTGAGGCAGCAGTAGAGGTGGGTGTGTGGCGGAGAGGTTCCGATGAAGGTTCTGGAGTTGAGTTGGTATATGCCAGGGTAAGGTGCAGGCATTCTGGACTCTTCAGCTGGTGCTAACGTAACACAATGCCCTTGGAGTGCTGGATCTAAAAGCATGAGCCTCTATTACCTGAGTTAAAACCCAACTCTGATTGCCCTGGCCATGTCTGACACAGATTGATGAGATCATGTCAGCACTAAAGGGTGACAGCATGCCACGTTGAGAGAGAGTGGACTACATCAGCATATGATACTAAGCCCCAAACTCCCCACCCATCCTCAGCACCTGTGAAAAGTACCAGGAATGACTGTGAGTGAAAGGAAACATTGTCTTGTGGTTCAGACACTGGACCGGGACAATAACCCTCCCTTGGTCTGACTGTCTATTTCAACTAGGCTCTTTAGCATAGGGACTGCCTCTTACTGTACTAACTACATTGTCACGCACAAAGCATAATGGATCCCTGATCACATTTGAGGCTTGCAGTGGCAGTATTGGTGGTGCTTGAGCTGTCTTTTCTGTAAGTACCCAGAAAGCAAGAGACTCCGGGGCTGTCAATCTTTCACCTTTCACCGCCAGTGAATTCATTTAAGAAAGACAGCTGCAATTCTAAGTACATCTACCGGATGATATGGAGCTTTTTGCTTCTCTGAAGCTATATCCCAGCTCTGTCATTATGATTGTTAGCCCGGGGGCTGTATTCATCTATGGCTTACAAAGTTGGACTGCTCAGTCACTCTGCACTGAAAGAGCAGGGCAAAATGGAAAGGATCAGAATCACAAGTGAGTTTCTGTGATCTTGTGTCAAGTTCCTCTCTCAGGCCGGGTGGCCTGTATTAGCACAGTCCACGAATGGCTACAGTCCTTTGCAAATGAGCATGCTTCTGGATATCCAGAGGGCCGAGGGCATATCTGACAAACTTTCATTTGTGCACAATTTGCTGTAATCTTAGGTCTATGTCAAGATCACCTTCGTTTGCATGTGTACAGACAGCATGCTATTTTCTCTCCAAGATTTTGGGGGAGATAAGTTTAAATCTTCTGTTGTAGGAGGATGCTCTTTTCATAAGACCTAAATTTTGTCCATCCCAGGGTGTCTCCCCCCCCCCCGTTGCTGTGAGGACTATTACACAATATTTTTATAGAGCTTCTTTCAGCTTCAAAGCTCCCAAAACACTCTACAGGCCTTGGGCCAAATTCTACCCTGAACATGCAGAGCTGAGGTCATTAAGCAGTGTATTTAGGTACTCAGATACTATGATGATGACAGCCATATAAACATGTAATAGATAAAAGAGGTGGTTGAAAAATTCCTCCCAATTATTTTTCATGAGAAATTTAGAAAAACTTTTTTTTCCCCAAAATTTCCTGCAATTTTTCCCTTTTTTCCAATGGAGAACAGTAATAAAAAAACATTTTCTGTAATAATTTTCAGGAAAAGATATCAATTTTTGAAAACTGAAAGCCCTACTTTTTCCTGAAAACTGAAACATTTTACCAAAACCACATTTTTTTTTACAGAAACTGGAAATGTATTACTGAACAATGTTTAGATTTCAGCTTCCGAGTTTCACTGTAAAAATGGGAGAAATTGACCTACGTGAAAAATTTCTGCAAAAAAATGTTAACCAGTTCTAGATAGATCACTCATCCATTAGTGCTATTCTGCAGCTTTTTTTGGTTTTTTTTAGCTGGGAAAAAGAAGGATAATTTCTCTAATTTAAGGTGCCTAGGATAGCCTGTAACTTATCTCATCTTAAGGAGACGTTTCCTCTGAAACACAGCAGCCTGCTACTATGGCAGATCATTGATTCAGTAGCATCTCAAGGGAAAAATACTGCCTAGTGAAGCACAAGCAAAAAAGTTCTTCTTTGGACATCTTCTGTCTTACTACGTGTCTGTCTTTCCTTCCTCCTGTCTCCAAATATTGGAATCAAATCCAAAACTTTACCAGGATCAGAAATAAAGACTCTGCATGTTTAAGAATTCTAGGCGTTTAGGACCAAACCTAGACACCGGACAGAACTTGGTATAACACAGATAGCAAGAATCTGGTTCTTGAAGTGCTAGTGTAAAATAGTGTCCATTTTCCTGGATTTAAAAAGAGACATTGATAGCCACTAGAACTGACTGAAAATCTTTTATCTATCTTTTGATAAAAAATACCTCTTTAACAAAATGGATTTATTTGGCAAACAGTTCTATTTTCACTGAAAATGTTCAGATTTAAAACTAAAATAATTGCCAGAAATCTAAAATTTTGTAAGGAAAATTTTGATGAAAACAAAACAAAAAAAAGTGTGTTATCATGGAAACTTTTCGCAAGAAAAACAATATTTTCCCAACCTGCTCTGAAAACTGCCTTCCACATTCTGGAAAATCACCAGTCATCAAGGTAAAAATGAAACAAGGCGACACCAAAGTCAGGATACAATAGAATTTGCACTCAGATTTGCATTGGGCCAAATGTTCAGATTGATCTTCAAAGGGTATTGCTTTTGCATCTGCAGACGTGTGTGAATGATTACATCCAGGTGCAGCGTGAGTCACTTGGACAATTAAATGCTGAATCTGCTGTCTTGTGGTATTGGAGGTCATTTGTTTTGTTCTTTGTCAGTGCTGGTGGTGTCTGATGTCAAAATGACAGTGTCTCTCTGACTTTGGAGGGTCAAATGGCAGTAATTGTGGGTGAAAATTATTCTGAAGGGAAAATTGTACCAACAAGTAAGTGTAAGGAGCTTAGCATTGAGGAGAGAGACAAAAGAAAACCCCAAAGCCCTTTGTTTTAGCTGAGTTTAAAGTCTGGAAAAGCTCTTTTCTTAACCTCATGTAGGAAACAGTTTGGAAATAAAGACAAACATACAATAGGCCTGAAAAGACTCACTATGCCTGTAATATACCCAAATTACAATGCTTGTTCTCCTGCCATAGTGTCTCTTTTTATTATTTCCTATTACATTTCTACTGAGTTGCACTGAACGTGTCCAGCAAAGATTACAAAGGAGTTATAATTGCCTGCGTTATCTGCTGAGACAATCCGTGGCCTAAGCCAGCATTCTGATTTCATAACAAGATTATCAGCGACAAAGCTAGAGATGAAAAGCCATTTCCCTCTTGTCGCTCTGTTATCGGCAGCAAGAATCAGAGAAAGGTCTGTCTTCCCCTCTCTTTAGTCTATCAGGACAACACAGGGCCTGTGCTCCAGCAGTCTTATCCGCTTTGAAGATGAGCAGAGCTCTGTTTACTCTTTGTTCGGCTGTGAAAAATGTAATGGAAATGACAAGGTCACAGAACATCAAACTTACACAATTTTCATTCAAACTTGCATTGGGTGGGGACACAGGCTTGTATTTCCAAGCAATTGCTTCTGTAGGACAGAGAGGCTCAGAAGATTGGAAGTGGAATACAAAGTCTGTATGTCCAGTCTCCTGCTTCAGAGGCAGTTCATCTTGGTAATTGACATGAAAGTGAAATGAGTTGAGGGGTCTCTGCCTCGTTCTTTGCCCATGTGTGTTTTTGTAAGAAAAAATGTCATAATCTTGGGCTTTGATTAGCAGTCTCCGTTCATGTGCCAAGAACAAAAGTTCTGTGTCTGGACTAAACTCTAGCTATTGGTGGTAATTGCTAATTTTATGGCTGGTCAAAAACTTTCAGTCACAACGCTTTTTTTGCATGGAATTTTGGATCGACTAAATGAACATTTTCATGGAAAGTATTTGCTTCCCTTTTCCTTTTCCCCTTCTTCACTGAAAAACTGAAGACCAAAATTTTTCAGCAGTTTTTGGTCAGACATTTTCAGGTTTTTTATTTTTCCACTGATCATTTAAACATTTCCACAATTGTTCTCCCAACCAGCTCATTATTTTTATTTATTAATTATATTATAGTATATTATATTATATTATAAGCAAATATTTTTAACAACCGTATCATTGGTATTCATGACACTTTACATTTATACTTAGAAAAAGAAAAGAAGGGGTGAAAATCCTGAGCCTGTTGAAAAGTTTTCCATGGACTTCAATGGGATAGTATTTCATCCAGGATCCCTGCCCTAAGGATCTGACAATCACAATTATACCTATCACACTGAATGACCTCAGAATACAATGAGTATGTGGGCCTGGGAAGGAAAGACGCAACAGTATACAGCAAGGTAGGAACACTGATCTTGGAAGAAGGCTGTTATTTATGATTTATTTTTATTATGGTGGCATCTAGAAGGCCCAACTGAAATCAGGGTCCCATTGTGCTAGGTGCTGTACAAACATTTAGTAAGAGATAGTCCCTGCCCCAGAAAGCTTACATTCTAAGCCAACAAGACAGATAAAAGATAGGATAGAAGAAGTATTACCATTCTCATTTTACAGATGGGGAAAATGATGGCTTAAGAAGCTTGCCCAAATCGCATGGAATATTTGTGGCAGAGCCAGGTATTGAAAACTGCATGAACCAGAAGAGCCAGTCAGATGCCTGCCCTTCCGAGAAGAATAGCTAGTTTCAGCTGTTTTGAGTATCTATTGTTTCCATAACACAAAAAGGGAGAAGAACCAGAAACTTCAAGACGTCCACTGGGAAACTTTACAGACAACTGACCACTGCCAATCTATTTCACATGGAGAGCACTCAGATACTGTGCTGGGCAGTAGTTCAAATCCCCAAGAAAGATAGACCGAAGACGGGATCAGTGTGAAAACAGTGGCCTGACAATAAAGCGGAAGTTTGCATTGCTGTTACCCGTGCTGCGCCGTTTCTGCGAATAATTTAAAAACACTCCCGTCTCCAGGTCTGTCATTCCTGCACCTTTCAGCGGCACTTTACTAGGCAAAGAAGGCATACACCCAGAAACAGTGAAGGTATGTTTAAAGAAGCATGTCTAGATGCAGGCAGAGTTTAAGTAATCCATTCATTTTGCTGCTTTGTAACACTGATTAGTGTCTCCTTTGCTTCCTCCATTATTTCAAGCCAGCAACAGCAACATAACTGGCAACGAGAGGAAATGTAATTCATGCACATAGTGTTGCTAAACCAAACATAATTTCATTATGTACCTCCTAATGCAAGATTTAAATACTGAGGACAGATTAGATAGAGATGGATGGATAGATTAGACAGATCTGACAGACAGATATATAATTAGTGGTAATGACTGCAGTGTAGTAGCTAACAGTTGATCAAGCCCCCTTGTGACAACTTTGCAAATGATGCCATGGACATGCTTTAGGAAAACATTTTTTTCCTAGTCAAAGCTAATGGAAGTAGAAAACTGCTCCTTGTCAAACAAAGCCAGAGGAGATTGTCCTCAAAGCCACTCAGAAATAAATCTTTTAAAGTCTAAATGTCACTTACCTGGGGCGCTGGAAGAAGTTAACACAATTTAAAAATCTGAAATAAAAATAAAATTAAATTTACTGTTTAAAGGATAAGCCAATTGTCTGGCTGTGTAACTGGCATAACTAAGGAAACAACGTTAGCCTATAATGAAATTAGTGAAACACAACAGTATAGGCATGAAATCTTTCCACGTGTTTCCTTTTGCATTTTGGGGAAATGAGGGAATCAGAGGAGGACTCCTGGCAATTTGCATGAATTTCTAATGACCAAAAATTAACTGAACTGATGAAATTCAGTGAATCCTATTAGCTAATTCATATAACCACTAATGTATGAAACAGGAGGATGGGCAAGTGAGCTGAAAATCCTAACCACACCTTGAGCTCACGGCCTTTTCTTCTCTGCTATTTAACATTGTGAATATAAATACTCCATTTCTCAGCCAGCCATTTTCGAACAATCAGTACACCAAGGGCCTGAGCTGAGGCCCGTCGATGTCAAAGAGAATCTTTCGAAATTCTTCAGTTGGCTTTGGATCCGGACACTTAGACCAAGTCTACTCTACAAAATTAAGTCGATCTAAGTCAAGTCAACTTGCAGTCACCGCAGTAATTAAACTGGTTTTCCATGTCCACACTACACTCCTTGTGCTGGCGGTGCATGGCCTCACCAGGGAGCACTTGCACCGATTTAACTGTAAGTTGAAAGTGGGGCATTGATGGATGGCTTCTAAAAGGCAGCAACAGTCAACGTAAGCAATGCTGTCTACACTGACATTGTGTATGTGTGAGGAACGTAACGTATCATTATCGTGAGGCATTCCTCTTGGATTCCTCCCTGACATTGAACTCTCACATTGTAACAGCCACAATTAATGCTTTGTACCATCTCCAGATTGCTAGGAGACTCCTTCCCATCCTGGCAGATGAAGACCTGGCCTCAGTTATTCAGGCCTTAATCACCTCTCAGCTGAACTATGCAATATACCTGGACATGAACCTTCAGCACTTAGGAAATTTCAACTGGTACAAAATGCTGCAGTACGTCTCCTCAGCAACACAGACTACTGTGAGCATATCCCACTCGTCCTCCATGCCGTACACTGGCTTCCCACAGAATACTGAATCAAGTTCAAGATCTCAGATCTTCTCTTGGGCCCAGGATAGCTAAAAGACCATCTACAGCACCGGGATGAAGACGGTGATTGACAGCTTGACTTCTCTGGCACAATGGAAGACTCAACAGGAAGAATAAAGCTCATCTGTGCAGGAGACAAAACCTTCTCCAGGGGCAGTCTGGGACTGGAACGAAGTGCCACAGGAAATGAAGATCAGCACAAATCTCACCGCTTCCCGCTCCATGTGCAAGGAACGTTTATTTGATCTTACCCATTGCTCTGTGTTTCTATTAGAGAAGGTATATATACATAAATTTAAAAAGCCCACAAAAACCTACCAAGCAAGACACTCTATTATACATACTTCAGCTCCTGGGACAAATAAGAGAATAAAGTACTCATGACAGATGTGTAGTCATGTTGCTTAATGTGCTTCTGGAAGGTGCTCAGATACTACGGTGATGAGAGCAGTATAAAAAACCTATGTGGAATAGAATAGCCAGAGCCACTCAAGAGGATGCAGATTTAAGTCAACACAACGCAAACCAAAATGTTTAATTTTATTTTCCTAGTGAAAAATTGAAAAATGTTGGCAAAATTGTCATTTTCTTGGGAAGATGTCAATTTTGTGGAAACCAATACTTCCTCTTGAAAAACCATTTCAATGAAAAATCCTTGACCAGCTCTAATCACAGCAACCAATTTAATTCAGTAACAATCATGGATTGGTGAATATATGCATTACCAACTCCACTTCTTCTTTTATTCCCATTCATCAGCTCAACAATGATGATGGGGCTGAATTAAGTCTGTCCAGCACTTTCTGTTGTGTACCAGCTTCACATCTTCATTCAAACCTATTTGTTTTGTCATTCTTTACCGTGTCTATCCAATACATCCTTGGTCTTCCTCTATTTCGAGTTCCTTATACTCTGGTATGTATTACCTTGTATGGTATCCTTTTTGGGTCCATTATTGACACTTGTCCAAACCACTGTAGTTGTCTTTCTTGAATCTTCTGTAGTAGCATTATTTCTTGCCCTAGCATTTTCTTGTCTCTTCATTGTTGACTTGCTGCAGTCTTGAGAATCTCAGTATTCCCCTCATCCAGTTCATTTCTGCAGTTAAAATCTGTCATTCATCAGCTTTCCTCAGGCTCTAGCATACAGACCCATGCAGCAATATTGGAATGATAGTTGTGTTATATACAGTGATTTTTGTTTTTATCGAAATGCCTTTCACCTGCTAGATCTTGCAGAGTTTTTTGAACGCAGAAACAGCTAGTCCAGTTATTCTTTTTATGTCATCTTCACAATTCCCTTTCTTTGATAATACTCCTCTACAGTACACACATTTTCCCACCTGTTTTAGTTCTTTGTCACCAAGTTTGATCTTTACCTCCTTCTCTTGTCTTCCAAGTCCCATAATGTTTGTCTTCTCTGTGATGATCTTCAGTCTGATTTTTTTTTTTGCTTTCTCCACCTTGTCAGTTATTCTCTGTAAATCCTTCTCGATCAATGCTGTGAGGTCAGTATTGCCAGTGAATCTAAGGTTATGCACTGTCCTAATACATAACATGACTCCTTTGGTTTCATCTCTTAGTGCTACAACCATTCTTGCTTTCAGTATCATGCTGACCAAATCTGGCCAGAGCAGACATCTTTGTCTCACTCCTACAGTTGTCCTGACCCAGCTTCTTGTTTACTCTCTCTGCACTCATTGACTTGCTGTAGATGCTTTCTAGCAGCTGAATCAATTTTTGGGGGGTTGTCCTACATTCTCATAACTTGCCACAATCCTTTCTGCCAAATTCTATCAAGCCTGTTTGAAATCTGTAAAGTTGTTGTAGCAGGTTCGGCGCTGTTCTCTGTTCTTCTCGGATACCCATCTTATAAAAAATAACTGATCTGTTGTACTCTGTCCTGGTCCGTTCACCTGCAAGCTTTGCTTCTACATGCTCTGTAATGCCTTGGTGATTGCTTTTCCTGGCACACTCGATAAGCTGATTCCTCTGTAGTTCTTGCACTCATTCTTGTCTCCTTTTTTATATATCGGCACCATTATCGCTTTCTCCCGTTCACTCAGCACTTGCTCTTGTTTGTAAATCTTATTGAATAGCTTGTGCCTCATTTTTAGCATGAGCTCCTTGCCTGCCAGCTGCAGGTCTGCAGTTACACATATTTCCTGGCATCCTTTTTCTTTTCCAAACTTTCTTTTGAGATCTTTACTGCTATTTCTAAGGATTCCGACATCTGCTCTCCCTCATTCATGCTGGCGAAGCTTCTCCAGGACCGTTTCATCTACTGTGTTCTGCACATTGCACAGCTCTTCAAAGTATTCTTTCCATCACTTCTTCTCTGCCAGGACTCAACTCTCCCCAGTGGCTCCAAGGAGCTGCATGAGTACCACATGCCAGCATGCTAAAATTAGTAAGAGTAGCCAGAAGCAATAACTGATATGGAAAGGTGACTTTTGGTTCTTCAATTGCATGAATCTCCTGTGGCAATGCTGGCAAAACACTTTTCAAAGTATAACATTGGCGGAAAAGGTGCTGGATCAAAAGAGTGGATGGCTTAAAGCAGTATTGCAGATGAATTATGATATCTTGAGCCACCACAAAGCCAAGGGTTCACAGCTGAACTCTTGGTGAATATTGGCCCATAGAAGCCAAATAAAGAATGGAAAGAGAAGGAAAAGTATGGCAGCTTGGTCATCAGCTGGGCAAACAAGGGCCATGTTTATCAATCGAAAACAATGGCAGGGGTGAAAAGTATGCATGCGAAACGAACACAAACATAACATGCAGAATAGGGAATTATGTGATGAACTCACAGGGTAAGACATTTATTGAAACGCAGAAGGTAGGTACATTACACCAGGCTGGAGCACTTGTGGTAATGAGGCACAAGTTGAAAAGTTACGAGTGGGAAACCATTGGCTTATGCGACATGAGATGAGAAGACAAAGGAGAATTCTACCTTGATGAACATAGGATACTGACATCGAGAAAAGAAGATGACGGACACCGGGATGGAGTTGCACTGGTACTAAAGCTGAAGTCAAGCTAGGGTCTTATAGCATTTATTCCAATATCTCCTTGTACATTGAAGGCAAGATGCAGAATAAAATCTGGTGCAGTTACAATAGCACAAGTGCTGACCTCAGCAGCTCCCATGGAAGAAATTGACGAATTTATACTGACCTACAGAAAACTATATAAGAAGACAGGCTGTGTTATTGGTGAAGGGAGATTTTAACAAAAAATATAGGACTGGACTGTAGCAATAGGCAGATTTTGGACTAGGTGATGAAATGAAAGAGGAGAGAGGATGCCTAATTTCTGAGCAAGCAGTAACACTAATCCAGCAAAGAAAGCCGCAGAGGAAGTGGGCATGGATATCAGCTGGCGGGTAAACGAAGTGAAAGACTTTGTAACGTGTGAATCACAGATGGAAATCAAGTGTGTTGTTATGCAGTTCACGTGCGGCCAATATCTGATCAGATCAGATCCATGTCATACAGGTACCAGCCAAAACTTACAAAATGACTCATTGGTCCAAAATGGTCCTGGCGTAAGTTGGAGCAAATTTCATGGGTCTAGCCAGTATTCCGTTTCTTCGTAGAATCGGTTTTAAAGTGCCTGGCCATGTGAGTTGCTGTTGCTGAGAGAGTAATGGTTGATCTGGTTGCCTAGACAGCCACTGTGCTTTCAGTGCCTAACTCATTGCTGTCTAAAGTGCTTTGAGACGCCGCGAGTATAAAGTCACAAGGCAGGCTCTCCGTATTGTATAACACTAGGGATATTTATTATACACAACCCAGTGCAAGCATAATATTTCAGGAAGCCAATTTCATTCAAGGACCGTGTGAATTTTTATGTGGGGAAAGAAAAAGAAACAAACAAAACCACACCATTGTTTTACATTCCGGGCTCTTAATGCATTATAGGATCTGTCATGCTAGCATGGCCTTGAATAGAGTGCCCTCAACAGGGGATCCGAGGCAGTGCCTCAACCACCAGGCTGAAATTCATCCCTGTGCAGCGGGTCTCAGTGGCAATTTTTCCTGCCTGCCCGCACAGCGGAGTAAAAGAGCAGAAGGAACTCCCTGAAGGCCCTGTGTGGGCTCTCTGCATTGTCAGAGCCTGTCTGGAGGAAAGAGCAGTTTGTGGAGGGGCTGTTAGGTCAGAGAGTGGTGGGCAGAGCCTTAACTCTAGCATCTATAATTGTATCAGACTATGCACAAAAGCTGACACAGAGGGGGAGAGATCTGTGCCGGCAAAGGGGATGGTGCAGATTCCATCCCCGCTGAAGCAAGGAGGTGCTGGGAGCTAAGCTCCTGCTAGTTGTGCATATATCCTCACTCAGGTACATTTCATCCAGCCCAGGGTCTTTGTACCATGAAGTCCCACTTCAGCCCTTCGAATAGGGTTTTAATGGGCCTTTAGTAATAGAGATGTGCAAATAAGTGATTTGTCTGTTCGGTGGCTGAACTGAAAAATCAAGGGGGGAGCTTAATTCCTGACACAAAACATTGCGTTTCCTTTTCAAGGGATTTGCATTTTTTAAAAAGTAAAATGTGTATCCAAAAGAAAAGCCAAAATGATCCATTTTGGAAATGCCAAAATAAATTGTTTTTCTTCTTTTCCCGCCTGACTGAAACAATTTGCTGAATTCAGTCCCAGTGTGAAAATTGTTCCAGGCAAACCAAATCTGCATTTTTAGCTTAAAAAAAAAGCACAATTGCACAGACAAGTTCACCCTGTTGTATTAGTTCATCGGCTTCCCTCTGGTTCTGCACAGATATGAATGGGATCCCGTGAGAATAACTCTCAGTTTTCTGTACAAATTAACCTCCTCAACTTGGTCCTAAAACTTTCCAGATGAGGAAATAGTGAGAGTTGTTAATTTGTTACAAATTATTGGCTCAGCTCTTATGTTGCAGCACAACAATACAATTCTGGTTATTACCTTAGGCTGTTGTCAGAGGTAAAGGTATAAAGCGTGTTATTCATCCAGGCTTCAAGGCTATTCTCGATCTTGTTTTGAAACTCAACAGTGCCATGGAAAGCTTCTGCTTTATCCCCGGGAAAATGAGCCTCATCATGTGAAAGAATAAAAAAGCCGGTTTCAATGAGTAATGTCTAATTAAGAGCATTTTGACAAGGGTGTAATTTCAATTGGTAACTCGGCATACAGATAATTTCATGGTGTGCGGAAACCATTGTGTGAGAATTTAATCCAAATCTAAAACACACAATACAAAACACTGGTTTCTGGGGGTGGGGAGAGATATTCCTCAAAGTGAAATGATATTGATTAATGTTCTCCTAAGTAACAATCCACATCACAGCCCTGGAGGGGCAGAACAAAGGTGCCAAAAGGGGAAAAAATAAAACAAACTGCTTTCTGTGACATTCACGGTGTGTAAAATCACAAAGGCTCCAGCAGCTGTCAGTAGTTATAGAGACATATAAATCTCAGTAACAGCTCTGCACAAGAGGCTGAGGACAGATCCCTGGAGCTGCTACCTATAAGCTGTTTTGTATGTGAGTAGCAATATGTTAAAGAGAAGGATCATATCTTCATTCACACATGCATGCAGCTAATTAGGTTCTCTCCCTCCCACACCAGCCCGCTCTCCCTCACCAAAAGCCGGTTAAAACAATACTGAAAAACCTGCCACTGTCTGCCATGTTAACACATTCATCTGTTTTAAGACCAGACGGGACCTTTATGATCATCTAGTCTGACCTCCTGAATAACAGAGGCCATGGAATGTCACCAAGAGATTCTTGTATCAAGCCCATAACTTTTGAAAGAGCTAGGGCATCTCTTTTAGAAAAACACTGTTATTGATTCAAAGATGTGAAGAGACGGAGAATCCACAACATCCCTTGGTAAGCTGTTCCCATGTTTAATTACCTCACTGTTAAAAATGTATGCCTCATGATGAAGCTGAATTTCTTCAGCTTTAGCTAACAGCTATTGGATCTTGTTTTGCCTTTGTCTGCTGGATTAAATAGCCCTGTACTATCAGAAATGTATACGTTCCCTACACTCTTGGATCTGATGCATTTAATCTTGCATTTAGCTGTATTAAAACTCATGCTGTTCCAGTGAGTCCATTTTATCATATAATCTAGATTGCGCTGTACAACCGACCTATCCTTACCATTATTACCACCCTACCAATTTTTGTTTCACCTTCAAGTTTTATTGTTTTCTTCCAGATCTTTGGTAAAGATATTGAATAGAACTAAGCAAAGAGCCAGTCCCTGCAGGACCCACTAGGAATGCTCCCATTGAATGATGGTTCCCCATTGTCAATTACTTCTTCAAATTTATTAGTTAGCCAGTATAACATGCATTTAAGATGTCTGCATTAATTTTGTGTAGTGCTATTTTTGTTAATCAGAATGTTGTGTGGTACTGAGTAAAATGTCTTAGACGTTGAAAGTATATTATGTCAACGCAGTTACCCTTGTCAACCAAACTTGTTATCTCATCACAAAAGATCTACATTTGTTTTCCATAAAACTATATCCATTGACATTTGTTATGCTACCTTCATGTATTTCTTTATTGATTGTAGCCCGTCAGCCTTTCTGCAATTTTCACCGGGAGCAATGTTATACAAACTGCCGTATAGATACCTGCATCGTTTGGTTTACCCTTTGTAAATATTGACAAAACTCTCTTTCGGTCCACTCTGATTTCCCTAGCATTCCAAGATTTGTTAAATATCAACAGCAATGGCTCAGAGAGCTCCTTGGCCAATTTGTTTAAAACTCTTGGGTGCAAGTTATCTGGTCCTGCAGATTTAAAAATGTTTTATTTAGATCTGGGTTCTGTTCCTGGGTCTACCACAGGTTTCCCTTATGACATTACGCAAATCACTTAATCTGTCTCTGTTCTCCATCTGTATGTGGGCACTATTACACTTCTTTACCTCACTGGGCTGTTGTGGGGATATATTTATTACTGACTATGAGGCTCTAAAACATTGAGGACCATATAAGTGCCTAATTAGACACAATTTAAATACCTATTTAGAACTTTTTGGATCCGAAGGATTATATAAGTATACTTAGGACCTGATTTTTCAAAGATGTTTTCCACTGGGGTGAGCATAATTTTGCATCATAAAACTCCCACCTACACTGAATTTCAGATTCAATGTTAGTTATTAAAAGCCCGGCTCCCTATTTTCATCCACATTTCAGATACTCAAATGCCTATTTTGTAGGTTTTGTGCCTAAAATTTGCTGCAGTGAAAAAAGAATGTAGGCACAGTTATTGCTGCTGTAAAAAAAAAAAAAAAACCCACAATAAACAAATAAACAAACCAAAGTGGTTAAAGCACACCTTCATGTGAAAAGCCAAATCTTCCTACAGGGATGCTTTGGCACCGCCCTCTCTCTCTCTCTCTCTAGTGCACACAGACTCACATTCACACACAAAACCAAATTTGTCATTACAATATTCCTTTTTTCCACTCCCTGATGCTATTTTTCACAATCTGCGTGTGATGCATTATCACTTTTTCTACTCAGTGCTCCGTTTTTTCTCCGTGTTTTTCCAGTGGATTTCTTCTTCCGTTCACTTATTTTACAGCCTCTCCTAAGAGCAACATAAACCCAATAACATTCAAGTCTGAGCGCTTTTGAGACCACGGTAGTGGGATGGGTTTCAAATTAGGCAAAACAAGGTCCTTCATTCCTAAGAGAAAGTAACCGAAGTTATCTTTTGTTTTTCTCTAGACTTTTTTGCACCTGTTAAAATGTTTTTCACTTCATTGTCAGGTTCAAGTTTTGGGGTCAGTGGATTCTCCCTTTAGCAGAATCAAGTTGCCCATTCTAATCAGCAGTTGTAACCAAGTTTTTGTTGTTGTAACTTTGCTGCAACTTTTTCCATATCTTTGCTCTACTCAGCTAATGCAGTCTCAGTCGGCAGCATCCTCTCATCATCCCTAAATCCCTGTCTGTAAGCACGCATGCAGTAGATTTCCTGCCATTCTATCACCTTCTAATTTGCTAAAAGTCTTGCATAAGAACAGAACCATTAGGGTGACATTTTATAATGGAGGCATTACTGCCTAATTTAACAAACCTCGCCCTGAGGTCTATAAACAAGTACTCTTAGGTGGGAGAGAAATCTGAGGCTGAATTCTGTTAGAGGTCAGGGTTGCTTGCTACAGCAGGTGTTCATTGGCTAACTGATTGACAGGCTGCCTTACTCTCATCTAGTGTTTCTCAATCTATTGACCATTGTGCGGTGCATAGGCAGCTCTCTGTGTTATGTGGGCCTCATCCACACACTATATATACTACCTATATGTCCCTGAGGATGTCACGTGGGCTGACTGGGCTGTAAGCAGGCCATGGGTTGAGAACCACTGCTCTGATCACTTTTCCTGTCGGCTTTGAGGAACTCTGCTCCATACTGTTCTTTATATTGGTACCCCTTCAGGCCTGAGTGCTTAGCCAACCTTTGGGGCCTTATTTCTCTTTCTAATAGAAAAAAACCAGCATCACTTTTACGAGTCAGGTGTATTCTTGTCGTAATCTTGTCTATTTGCAAAATCTTTTTCCTCTGAACACATTAGAAACCACAGCAGGCAGTTTCCTTGCTCAGAAATCCCCAAATCTGCTCCTCCAGTGAGCTCTGTGCCCAAGAAGCTGTGTGTCTTTGTTTCCTCTCAGGTCACATTCATGGTTTCTTCTCCAGGCTTGCTGCTCCAAAACACACAGGCTGCAACGCAAGTTCCTAGCCCCGGTGTTCGCAGCCAAGGAAACCCCTCCGTCCACCCATCTTTGCACTGAAGTTCCACGTGGATTAGTGCCCCCCGTGATCGTTCTACAGCCCCCAGTTGTTTTTAACTCCATGAAAACCCTGACAGATTACCTGCTAGGATTTTACGCACAACTCTCTGCCCTGCAGACATTTTTGGCATCCGTAGACATTTCTGCCTTTCATTCCCATGAACAGCTAGAGGGGAGAACAAAGAAAGGGGTTGGTTTCGTTTTGGTGAATCCACCGCAATGAGAATTTTTGGACATGCTCTGGGTGGTTTTCACTGGGTGTGATTCCATGAACCCTATGCAGCACGTGATTCCACGCCACTGTTTGTGACTCAAACTACGTCCATGCCAGAGCTTGCCGAAAACTTCAGAAGCTAGGTCTGCACTGCACAGTTGGCTGGAGTCACAGGCGAGTTAACTCCCCTTGAGTTAGCCCGGCTCAGGGGAGAATGGCCATGCTGAAAAACAACAGCTGAGCAGCAGAGACGGATCGTGCTTGCAGCACAGAGCAGCTGCATTACTTAGGCTGTAGCTGCACTACAGCTTATGTCAGCATAACGTATGTCTTTCTGGGGGGGGGGGGGGTGAATAAATCATCCCCCCGAGCGACATAGGTTACACCGACATAAGCACCAGTCTGGGTGGTGCTATAGCTTCTCCCGTGACATAGCTTCTGCCTCTCACGGGAGCTGGAGTAGTGAAGCCAACGCATGCAGCTGTGTTGCTCTAAAACAGTGGTTCTTAACCTTTCCAAACTACTGTACCCCTGAAGCCTGAGTCCCACCCCCATGGGGCTGAGGCATGTAATCTCCTCCAGGCAATGCCTTTCTTGCCACCCCCAATACCAGCTCTGCATCCCTCTAAACCCCCAGGTTGAGAAACACTGCTCTAAAATCTCCAGTGTAGCCATCCCTAACTCAATTTCCAGTGGCTCTTGAGTTTCAACCCCCTCCTGCCCCTCATCAGGTCAGGTTGCTTGAGAGTAAGGCACCTCCTACTTCGAGCAAGAGCTTTTTGGGTGTGGATGGGTGTCAGGTTAGGGACGATGCGTGAGTTACACCTCGAGCTAACACGGCAGGGAAGGCAAGCCCAGAGAGACTAATAGACTTGGCCAAGCTATCAGATTAAAAGTCCTTGGTTTATAAAAGCGAAGATAATTTACGGTGTGAAGGCAAAATGCAGCATGAGGCCTATGCGCTGCTGAAATCCTATCTTTTGAGGCCTCAAGTGGGATTTAAGGGTGCGTAGATCATCCTGGCCCTCTCTATATAGGGGTGAATTTGACCCTCTGGTAATTTGTATTAAGATATAAGAGTTAATAAGTGGTTTGCATTTCCTGAGATGCTGAGAAAAATGGGTCGCACCACTGCCCCTTGACCACACAAATCCCTTTATTGCACACTGGGAGTTCCTGGCAAGCATTCAAGTTTCCATGGGAAAAAATTTATCGAGTCTACTTCCCTTCCTCTGACAATGAGCTGTACTTGATCATTGAAAGAGAGACAAAATACCCCATGGTGCACCTGGTTCTGCATCCCTTCCGCATAGCCAGTAGCACCTTTCTGATCAAGGAGATTTATTGAAACTAACCAGGATCCTGGAAGACTTTGTGCCTGACCCACAGTCCACTGAAGTCAACAGAAAGACTTGCAATGACTTCAGTGACCTTTGGATCAGGCCCTAGGGTGCTACTCATTGTGAGTAAAGGTGGCAGAATCGGACCCTAAATCTGGAGTCTGCACACTGGGAAGGGTTTAGAATTCCTTATTCTTGCAGGTAACTTTACATCGTGAAGCATAAAAAGTGATTCCCCTTACCTTAAGCAGACATAACTATAAATGATACCAGAGGTCATGAATTATGCAGCCCTTTCTAAATTCCAGCTACAGTATTTAACTAGCTGACCTCCTGTGAGGCGACAGTGAATTATTGCTCAGGCTCACAACACGTTGCATGGAGAGGAAGCATTTCCTTTTATCTCTTCTAAATTTCCCGGCCATTAATTCCACTGAGTGAGAGATTTCTTTATTACAGTGTAATAACCTCTCCTGAAATAACAAAACATGGGCCGTTCACAATTCACCACTTCAATGCAAAAAAGTAAGGGCCAGAGTCTCATTTGCACTAAGGTTTCTGTACCCCACACTGGCTGTGTACAGGGGCCTTAGGGTGAGTGTAAATTAATTACCTTTACACCCATACTGGGAAGAGAAAGGTGGTGCAGTGGTTAGGGTGCTGACACGGGAAACCTGGGTTCACCTCCTAGTTCCACCATAGACTTCCTGTGTGACATATGCAAGTCCCTTAGCTTCTTTGTGTCTCTGTAGCATGGGAATAATAGCACTTCCCTAGCTCATAGCGGTTTTGTGGATAACTACGTTGAAGATTGTGAAGTGGTCAGTTACTAGGGGCCATGTAAGTTTCTAAAACACTTAGAACACATAAGAATGACCCGGAGTCAGACCAATTGTCCAGCTAGCCCAATACCCTGCCTTTCAACTGTGGCTAATGCCAGATGCATCAAAGAAAATGAACAGAACAGGGCAATCATCAAGTGATCCATCCCCTGTCGCCCAGGCCCAGCTTCTGGCAGTCAGAGACTAGGGACACCCAGTGCCTGGGGTTGCATCCCTGACCCTCTCGGTTTTTTACTTCCTTTGACAGTGCCAAAGTAGAACATGTACATGAGAATCAGGTTTTTAAGCTCTCACAGATAACGCTTGGTGAATAGAAAGCTAGGACATATTTAAATTTCATGGGTGGGGAAAAAATACAAACGCAAGCGAACAAAAGCATGAATCAGAGACACCTTCTTTGCTGCAACCCGCGTGTGGCTCTCCACCCAATTAATGATGGTTTTGTTTATACAACATGACTCGCTGACATTTGGAATTGGTTCGGCGTTATCCATCTTCTTTTGATTTCATTGTTTCCTCTTTCTCCCAGGAGTGGCTGTGGGGAGTCAGTAAAGTCTCTTTCCTGTGCATCTGAGACACATTTAATGAATGAAGCCATTACATTAATTAAAGTCACTCTTTTTTTTAAAGCTATAGATCTGCTTCCCCCCCAGCCTCCACCCCAGACTCCTGCCATGCGTTCCCACCGCCTTGTTTAGGAGTGGCTTTTTTTTTATATCTGTTTTAATAATGAGAAATGGCATGCATATTATTTAATTATTCAGTCTTCTCAAATCTGGCGCTGTTTGATGAAGGACCTGTTGCATGAAGCATGAGCAGGATAATAAAAATTTTATATCTAGATATATTTTACAATAAAATAGATGAACCCATGTGGTTTTATCCAGCTCAGTGAAAGCAATGCCATCACCTTGCAGGGTATTTAGCCTGCTGTCTAAAGCCATGTTTATGAGATTAATTATTGGGGAACTATATTTCAGCTTTATCAGGTGGAAAATAAGTGTTTGAACATGTTTTCTATTGTCTGTGATCTTATACAGTATACAGGGCAGATTGTCACTTTAATTGCTCATTGAGGGCTTGGCCTTGCGAAGTAGTCTGCTAGGGTGACCAGTTGTCCCAATTTTATAGGGATAGTCCCAATATTCAGGGCTTTGTCTTATATAGGCGCCTATTACCCTCCACCCCTTTTCCCGATTTTTCACACTTGCTATCTGGTCACCCGACGCTCAGCGCTCTGGCCTGATCCAGCCAAGAGCTTAGGTGTGTGCTTAATTTAAGCACGAGCCATCTCATTGCCTAAGATGGAAGCTGCTGGGCCTGCTGAACTTTTGAAAAATCAGTCCAATGTCTCTCTGCGCCTAAGTCAGAATTTAGGAGCCTAATTTTAAGCATCTTTTTATCCTGACTTTTTGGACCCGCAGTGGTATCTGTGGAGTACATTGAAAGTGTAGGGCCAAATTCAAGAGTGACGTTTGCGACGTCTAATTCAGAGTCACTTAGACTCAATTAGACTTCTTTACACCTGCATACACCCACTCTGCCGATGTGTAAGGAGGTCTCTATGGGTGTAACTTACCCACTGAGAAGCCAGATAAAAAGTGTCTTACACCTTTCACACCCTACTTACACCTTCTTCCAGACCTATGGCATATAAATACACTAATTTAACACCCTGATGCAATAGCAGAGTGGGCAGAAATAGGTGTAAGGGAGTCTATCAAAGAAAGGAATCTGTTAGCCCAATACCCGGGTAACTCGGTGATATTTAATCACCTGTGAACTAGACTAAATGAGCTACCAATTAGTGGAAGGGGGTCCACCATAAACATCACCTCTCAGCCTGGCCTACAAGAGTGTGAGATTAATGTTTACTGGTAGGAGGAAAGAGGGTGGGTAAAGGAGCAGTGCAACATGGATAGTCCAATGCCCATTGGAACAGGACGGTCAGGACTGGCAGGGAATGCAGTGTAAGGTGCATATTGCTGCTGATCCATAAATTAGCCTGTGAAGTGTGCTGCTTATAGCATGTCTATGAAACCCCCATCATGGGCGAGAAAGGGTTAAAGGCCCAGTTAGTTGCATTCATTTCACAGGGTCGGTGATTAGGTAGTTTACTTCCCAGCCAGAGACACCCGGATCTTACAGATAGGTCCCGAGTGATCAGGCAGAGCAGTAGAGTGTGGAGTGGTTGATGAGAAAGGCCAGAGACCCTTGAGGGGCGAGAGGCCTTGGGAAGATTTAGTTTGGGCAGGATAGTGCTTGACGTAGGAGCTGTGGAAAAGCAGTAGAAGGGTTGCGCACAGGGCCCAGAGGATAGGTTGATTCTTTGGGACTTTGGACTCTCCCTGGATATTCCTGGATAGGGGTTTGGCCTAGCTGATTTTTCAGATGGAGGGCTGAGTGGTGCACTAAGACAGATGGCCTGCAGGGGGCACTGGAGATGATAACCCCTGCCATATCACACCCTGACCCGAGGGCGCATACTGGAGGTGAGGGTGCGTCATAGCAATGCCAACAAGTGACACACCCCCAAACAAGCATCCCATGCCGAGCCCTCCGCGAATGATCCAGCCAGGACGCTGTAAGCTTGGGATGCCCGGTCTGTATCCTGGGAGGAGTGGGGAGTGCAAAGCAGTTAGTTACTCTCCCTCGTGTGCTCTGTACGGTGGATTAGTCGCTATTATCTCTGGCGGCCCGCCGCTCTGCGTAGCGATGCTGAACAGGCGAGGTAACTCCGCCCTCCCTCCCGCAAAAGAGCCGGTGGGGTTATGTCGCTGGGACTTTGCAATAGCCGTGCAGGACTGCGGGTCGACTTTACAAATCAGGGCCCGATGCAGGGTGCCCCACACAATGCAAGGCACTGGAGAGGTTGGCCCTTTGTCCGTCCATAGGCAGGCACCACTCCCAGACCTTCTTGAGCACTAGCCCGATGTCCTGCTGCTGCATGAAAGCACTGAGGAAGATGGGGAGGTGGGATGAGAGGGAGCCTCTCCGTATTTCCCTACATACTCTAGAAAACCCATACAAGGTCTGGTATGTGCAAGCACCCAAAAGCCCACACTGATCCCTAACCTCCTTGGTTTGCAAATTGGGCTGTACCTCTTGTGAGCTCTAGTTTTCTCCTGAGTCCTGTTTTCAGCAAGGCTAGGAATACGAAAGCAGCCCTCAGTACTTAGTTTTCTGGTCCCAGCTAGAGGGGAAAGCACAGAGGTCAGCAAAAGCCAATTGAAATAAATGAACTGACTGCACAGATTAGAGTCAAGTTCAGAGTGAATTCTGAGTGAAAGCTTTAGGTCAGATCTTAGTGTAGGTGAGGCGGTTCACCCGCCCTGATTTCAAACGGCCATTTCATTACTCTGCTTGGAGGATTTTTAAAATGTGGCCTGAGACTCTCGCATTTTCCTCTGAGAGGAAAGAAGAGGGCAGAAACTCAAGCATGGCACAGCCTGAAATGCCAAGGGAGCAGTGCTTCCGTGAGATAAATAGTTACGTTCCAGGAGACGGTGGGGGCTCCTTTCATCTATGGCAAATGCCATTTTCCGCTTTCATTGCAGGCATCAGATCCTGCACTCCTTAGCTTTCAGGGTCTCTCTGGAAGCTATAAACCATCTCAGACCTGTTGTTTTCTAAATGCACCAGCCTAAGAAACATAAAATTTGATGGTGAGGACCTCTGACATGCTGCTCTTCAAATGCAGTTTGAGATTGCTACCCACCGAACACTAATCACTCCTAGTTCAGCTCCTGTTCCTGGTATGTTTCTTCCCACGACGCTGCTTGTTCCGAAGTTTAATGAGCTCTGGTTTGCTCTTTTTGTTCTTTTTCCGGGAGTTAAAAAAGATTTGAGGCATTTAAAAATCTGAATTCTGACAGTCCTGTCTTCTCCCTTTGGCAACCCGGGCTGCAGGAAGAAGAGAAAGTGACTCCAAATGAATGCAGCCCTGTGACAGGATTTCAGATGAGAATCAAGGGTGGTAACACAACAAATTGCACACCATGCAGTGTGTGACAGCTGGCTCTGCGGCAGTCTCAGGAAGAGGGACCTTCGTGGCATGGCGGCTTGTTGTTCAACCCCCTACTTTCCTATTTCCCTATAACACTACCAGATCTTTAGGAGCGATAGCCTGGTTCACTTCCCTGACTCATCATCACAGAGGCTGAGACCTTGGGATGGAGAATACATCCCGGCTCACTCCCCAGAGGTGTGGATGTCCACAATCCGGTGCACTCACTGCTTCTGACACCTTCCGGATGTGGCCTGCTTTCTCTCTGCTCCACCCACTGGAGGCCAGCAGAGGAACTGAGATCTTTAGGCAGAGAGCAGCTATTTGAGTTGTGTCTTCCCACTCCCTCAGAGGACCCTTCCGATGGAATAGCTCTGGCCTTGGCCCCCTTTCTGCCAGCAGGAATCTCGTGGATTTTCTCCAGCCCACTAAAGAAACCTTCCAGGGGAGTGCTGGAACCCCGCCTGGTTTGCTGTTCAGTAATGCCCCAGAATGCATAAGAGATCAAGGGGCTTCCTACGCCTTCTATACACACTGAAGGAGCACCCATGAGGAAGCATCATGCAAGATACCAGTGTGAACCATCAGCAAGTTACCTGTAAGACATTGCTGGTGCTTGAGCACCAGCGCATATCCAGTGCCCTGTTTCTGAGCTCTGGCCAGCAGCTTGGACAAGTGATCAACCTCATGTGATGGAGACCCAGCAGCAGCGCTGTCTTTAAGAGGGAGCTGGTCCAGACAGATAAAGGAGACCCAGGATCCTAGGGTAAAGACCTGGGAAAAGGCTCTGCACCAGCTAGGAGATATCAGCAGGGAGCAGCATTAGAAGCCTCGGGTGGGATAGGCTTAAGAAAAGACCAGGTAGCAGGAGCTGTAAAGTTTCTGGGAAGGGGTTGAATCTGAGTTAATAAACTAGGCTGAACAAATAGGATTTGATGGAAACACAGAAGGCTCTGCCCATTCTTTGAGGACTGAGCTGGGGAAACTGAGGCAGCAGATGCCTGACGAGAGGGGGACGCCAACCCCATGAAAACATCCAGTCTCAAAAGGTGTAGCAAACCCTGTCCAAAATCTCATAAGAACTTCAGGTGTGGTTTATGGGTTGATGCTCGTGTTCGAGCGGGGTTACAACACAAACCTATGAACTCGTGCTCCCGTTTCCTGAGCACTTCCCAATCTTTTTATTAGTAGTAGTAATATCATGGCACTGAGCAGCCCATTCATGAACTCGGACCCCTCTGTGCCAGGTGCTGTACAAACCCAGAACAAAAGTTTCCCTGCCCCCAAAGAGCTTGGAACCTAAGTGTGACAGACTGCTGGGTGGTAACCTCCTAGCCACCCTCTGTCACGCCAGCCCCACCTAACTAAGGGGTATTAGAGCTGGTCAGGAGGATCTGTACCTGATTAGGGAATGGGAGACAGCTGTCCAACTAACTGGGCTGAGAGGTTGTTTGTCCCTGATTAGCGGATAGGAGGCAGCTGCCAGGCTGGCTAAGTAGGGCTTATATGCTAGACGGCAGAAAGAAAGGGGAGAGAAGAAGCTCTACCTATCTCATGGGGAGCAGAGAAGCCCCAGAGGCCAAGCACGGTATGAAGGTGGTGGATGCACAAATGCATTGTAAATAAACTGCGCTGGCGACTGCTAAACCAGCCGGTCCTCAAGTCATTTGTGAGCTAGAGGGTGGCTGACGTGGAGGGGGCCGCGGGGGAGCACGCTGACACTAAGTATAAGACAAGAAATCCGAGATGGAGACAGACGGAAGGGGGCGTATAAGGAAACAAAGGGGCAATATTGGTCCGCATGGAAGGCACCAGGATCAACGCACCAGCAGCCTAGCTGTTGTCCAGTTTTTTGGAGGTATCGTTGCACAGGAGGGATTTGAAAGAGGACAAGGAGGTGGCTTCAGGGGGAGCCCAGCCAAGAACAAGGGGCGGAAGGAGAAAGCACGAAGGTGCTAGTTTGGAAATTTCCCAAGCGGATGAAGGAGGCTGCCATCACTGGCAGGTGCTGACTTTTTGATACTGGATGAGGGATGACAGGCAGGGTAGGCGGTACAGGGCCTTGAAAATGAATGAGTTTTTTACCGTCGCTGCATCCTTGTCAGACAGGAAATTTATAGATTGGGGACTGAGACAGAGAGACGCTAGCATGGCTGCACAAAGTCATGCAGGAAGTCTGTGGCAAAGCAGGGAATTCAACCTGTGTCTCTCAAGTCCCCGGCTAACTTTGGACAACTCTTACTCATATAGTGGTGAGTGAGTCATTTCACGTTACCCGTCTTGATCTACATGGTGCCAGTCAGTGGTTTGAGGTTGGGAGACATCATAGCGTTCACTGCACTATTGGAAGACATTGGGATACCCCTCATTAAGAACCTGAACGGAATAGAAGAGGAATTCTTTCAGACGCTAAGTGAGGGACATTGTACAGAGAGAGGAGGAGGAGGAGGAGGAGGACTGGAGCACTCTTAATGCTGTTGCTTTAGTGGATGCAAAGTAAGATGTTAGAATTGGGATCATTCAGTTTATCTGATGCACAAAGACAAATCCATGGGGCATGGGGTTCATGCTGCAATTTGCTGGCAGGTTTTGAACAAATGTGTCTACAAATAAATAGGAGCTTTTGTAACACTCCTCTTGTCCATAGTAGAAGGAGGGGGTTGATCCTGCTGTCGTTGGAGGAATTTGTGCAGGTTGGTTTAATTATTATCATGACCAACAGGGTTGCTCTTCCAGAGAATCAGTCAAAGAAATGACACGGCAGGAAGTTGCATCAGAGTCATCTAGGCTGCTTTCACCACCTGACCTTGAAAATTTAACATAATGACTCTAGAATGACTGTGGGAAAAGATTAGACATTTAGGGATACAGGGAAATCTCATTTCCTTTCCATTTCAGAAATCATTGGCGATCCGTCATCTTTCCTTTTACCAATAATCTGAGCAGTTTCATGAATAAAAGCTACTATTAAAAAGGATTTTCATGGTGCATTCAGTGTTCAGGAAGGTCCATCTAAGGTGGGCCCAGGGAGTAATGGGATGAAATTAAGGAAGCAATTATTCAGACTGAATAGAAGGAAACATTTTCTAACTAAGACTGGTCAAATATTTTCCATCAAAACTGGTTATTGATGGAAAATTCAGTTTTCAATTAATCAATTTTTTTTGGCAAAGGGTGTATTTTTTCTGCAGCAAACTTCGATTTTTTTGTCATAAAAAAACCCAACCACGCAAAACCTGAGAAATTTAGACCAAATCCCAAAATCTGTCTGTTTTTGACCCACATTTTCCAGCAGTTGGAAACCTTAGACCATTTGGTTGGGGTTTTTTTTTTTTCCATTGAAATTTTCTGGGGGTGAGGGAGGACTCTCTCTCTCTCTTTTTTTTTTTTTTTTTTTGATCCAACTCTGTTCCTAACGGTGAGATGTCCAGAGAGAAGTGGTGGAAGTATTATCTCTTGGGTCACTTTAAGATAGCTCAAGCCAATTGTAAATTGTAGCCTAGAACATGCGCAGGAGGTTGGGCAAGGCTGCCTGCCAGACCTTGTGCATCTTTAATATAATCTTATGACACCATTGGCTTGTGCTATGCATAGTATAAGGGGACTTGCGTAAGCTCCCCCTAAATGGCTCTGCCTGAGCCTCTTGCAAATGATCACAAACAGCAATACCACCTGAGAAATGTCATTACGTGGGGGAAGCGTTACAATTCTTGGTTTCCTCTGATCTCTATTACAGTTGTGTCTGGAGGCCCCAATCGGAATTGCTGTATGTGCCCAGAGTAACAGACCATCCTTGCCCCATAGAGTTTACAAACCTAGCTAGCTAAGAGAGGAAAAGGAAGGGTTAATCCCATTTTACAGAAAGGAAAATGAGGCAGAGGGGAGATTAACTGATTGGCTCACACAGGCTGTCTGTAGCAGAGCTGGAATATGAACCTCCATCTCCTGAGTCCCAGCCCTGGGCCTTATCAAGACCATGGTGTGTGCAGTTCTTCCCTTTGAGACACAGGGCTGAATTCTGATCTCAGTTCCATGGATGTAAACTGGAGTACCTCAGTGCTGAGAGTCCAAAGAACAACCTGCTGAACCAATTACCAGCTGACCTTGAGAGTTCCTGGGGAAACAGTAGTAGAAGCAACTATACCACAAAGCAAAACACTTAGTGGATTTGGTTAAGGTTTTCTTTGTGGATTCAAGATCATTCTATTCCAGTGCTGAAAGCAAGTCTCAGGTGGCCACAAAGCCCCAGCACACAGAAACGTCTGGGTTCATTTAGCTCTCTTACGCACAGGACACCTACCTTATATTTTAAGACCGAGCCCACCAGCTATTCTGCATCCCACGCCAGTGGCAGAAGCATTGCAGAAAGCAGGCAACGCTCCTGTCAGAGGAGAGACTAGATGACCTAATGTGCCTCTTCCACCTCTGAGGTCCATGCTTCTGTGATTCTCTGAGGCCTTGTGTATTAACCGTGCAGCACTGGAGAAGTTTCTGAACTCTAACTTTTCCTCAAGATTTGAGTTTTTTCCCATTTCACTATGGTTCCAGATAAATAGCTATGCTTCCAATTGTGTGCTGGCCTCACCGCCACTGAGCTGAGATCAAATGGCTTTTCTCTCATCTGTCAAGAACTGAGGTAATACTTGATTAAGTATCTTTATATTTATAAATAGATCAGTAGAAACTAGACTTTTAATATGCTGGTAGGGTGAAAATAAGAGGGAATCAGGACCAGAGCCTGTTTAAAATTGGCAATGAAAAAGATTACATAGGGCAGGATCAAAACTTGATAGGTATGTACTGAATAGAGTACATAAATATTCAGGTGGGTGATGTATGTGGTGTATGTGCATCTGTCTCTATCACAGATGTGGTGATCAGAGGTACAGGACAAGTCATATTTACTGTGCCCCTTTGACCATCCTCCTGCCCTCTGCCCAGTTATCTGTCTCCCCTGGGAGTACAACTCATGTTCCAAGCTTCTGAACACATTCAAACAGCCACCATTTACAGCAGGAACTGTCAGAGAAATGTTCCCTTCTCACCCCTCCCGCTGACAAGAGGGAGACCCAGGTGTGACTCCGAGGTCAGCGCCACTGGCTGGGATTTCCACTGAGGCAGCACATTCCGCTTTGTCTTGCATTGCTCAGTGGTGACACCTCTAGGTGAATGGGCATCAGACAAGATCTGTTGCTTGCACATTTCATTTCAGACTGAATCGGTGACCTGATCAAAAGGTTGGGATCTTGCAGACGGGCCGCTGATGGAGAAGGCCCTTTTGTTGGAAGGCCTACCGCGATGGGCTGTACTAATGGAAGCTGTGTGGCCTGAAATCCTAGATAGTAGGGAGCTTGCTGTTGACACCTGTTGGTGAACAGAGAGATCAGCTTAGAGCTGCTTGAGAACTCCAGATGAAGATGGGCACCATATGGGAGGGAGCGCTCTGCCAGCCTCTGAACGAGCCAGGCCTCCTTTGCATTTTAGTTAAAATACACTTCAGTGTTGAGTTTGTGGAAGGCTCCGGCTCCTGCCTTCTCCTGGGTGTGCATCAGAGTGGCAAGGACTCCGTTAGGGGGCCTATATTCCATGGCTCCTTCTCTGAAGGCTTAGCGCAGAGGCAGCTTCGAGGCAGTGTAGCCTATAGGACGAGCCTGCTTGCTTGCACATATGTACTTCTCTTTATAAAGTTAAGTGTTTGTTTTATTATAATGGAGTCACAGATTCATGTTAAAGTATTAGAGCTGTAACGCGAGATACCTACAGGCCAAATCCTGCATGAGAAGCTAAAGCTGTTAGTATACATATGATCGGGACCTTTGGCCCAGATAAGTGAGGTTGAGTTAAAGGCTAAGACACATATGGCTATAGCCTTTACCCTAGAGAAGTCAGGAGGCATCAAGACATTTCTTTGAGGCTTGTTTCATGCTATGGATATCCAACAAAGGCAAACCAGCGGGATAATTTGCTCGTACTCCAAAAATGCTTGATCCAAAGGCGGCACTGAGAAGGGCAACTCTCTCTGTCGGTGTGTATCACCAAATATCAGCTGAAAACAGGGTCTCCAGAACATGACACGCCCAGCCCAGGTTATGTTTTGCCTAACGTCCTGGGCCACGGTGGGTGAACAACAAATGCTCCTACTCTATTCAGCTAAGCAACGGAAAGTTCAGTTCTTCCAACAACCATGACATCACCAAGACAAGTGTGCTGCTCGATGACAATACAGCTCCTAGCGCCCAGAACAGAGGATGTGAGAGGCAGAACAAAGCATTTGTCCTTGAGGGGATCTGGCTGCGGAATGAACTACCCAAAGAAATTAGATGAATCTAGAGTCTCGAATAACACTTTTAGGAAATGCCGCTGAACGGACAGAGTTTTTTTTATCATAATCAGGACATTCTCCACTTCCCCCATTGCTTAATTGAAAAGAAAACAATTGCTATGTGATAAAGTATAAAGGTGTGCTCTCTAAGCCCCAGTCTGTAAAGGGTTACAGGATGGCTAAGGTTCCTCGCCTGCCTCGGGGTGGAGTTATAAAAGCACAGGAGAAGCCGCTGCAGCCATGATCTGCCCTCTCTTCTTCTAGTTTGGGTTGTTACCAAGTGTTACGAGTGGCTTTGCTCTGGTTTTTGAATCTTCAATTGTGTTATTAGCCTTTGACAAGCATTGAGAGTGAAAATTACGTCAGTCGCTAAAAACGGATTCTTTACTCAGGCAGAGATATCAGAATTTTAATTGAGTGTGAGACCGGTGGGCACACACAGACATTGAGTTTTATCACTGATAATCTGAAATATCACTGAAATAATACAAAACGAAAATAAAGCAAGAGATATATAACAAAACAACCCCGTACATTGTGTCTTATGGAGACCAGCAGAAGTGAAGATGGAAAATAAAATAAGCAGAGAACACACTCAGTAGGCTTGACAGTACTATGGCTTTCACCATTCTCTCGCCCCTGGTAAGACCTTACTTTATACTTAATACCTCCTTTTCCTAAACACCCCCACGTCTGGCGACTGTATTTAGATTGTTTTCCGGCTTTCAATCCAGATCTGACTGTGTTGGAAACCATAATTGGAGTTCTGATTGTTGACATAAGCCCTGTGCGTCAATACTATTTCCAATACATTAATGTGCTTAATCCCATAATTGCAGGTACTAAAAATCCCCTAGAATGTAATTATTTTGTTCTTAAATTGCTCTTTTGTGCTTTACTTGTTTATCACAAGATGCTTAATTGCTAAATTTTCTGACCTTTGGTCAAACACTCATGCTAACTACCTGCTACTTAAACTAACAATTCATATTTTAAACTAACAAACCTTATTAGGTCTAAATTTATTGCAAAGCCTATCTCAGTTTTGATCAATACTTTATGTTCCACTACTTGCATTACAACTCTAATAGATTTCATTTACCATTTTAAAGTGTTTATTTTTCCTTAGCACATGATGTATATAGTTCAATCTTGTATAACAATCTTTCCTAAGATCAGGTCAGGGTCCCAGGTCGACTGTGATAGTACAGACAATCCCGAGGAAAAGGATTAGAACTGAACTATAGTTCTGGGGCATTATTTCACCATTTGATTAACCGAAAATGTTAATCAAAAAACTAAATATATTTTGGGTTCAGGCCACTGGTTCCTGGCTGAAACTGTTCATTTGTCAGTTACTGAAGTCTGATTTTGTTTTTCTGGTTTGGGGGTTTTGGTCTTTCAAAGAAAAGTTTTCTGTGGGATAAAACCAACTCTATAACCTGAAACTGGAGAACAGTCACATTGTCCTTGAGGGACTTTGCTATGGCCAATGTCTTTACTGTGAAAGGCATTCAGATAACATGGTGATGGGCTGCAGTAGAAAAATTAAAACAGATAGAATAACAGAACCATGAAAAATGGAGTGGAAATTCTCACAATAGGCTAACAGTCCCGGACAAAATATTACATCAACAACCTTTCTCATTCTGGTATTTCTGCTCTTTATCTGGGCTTAGCTGCAACCAGGAAGGACAGAGACTGTGTGTATGAAAAGTAATAGGAAGAAAACAAGTTAATCCAACATTTTAATCCATTTTGGGAGGAGTTTCAGGAAGGTCCTTTTCATAGGAATAAGTTTATCACTTCTTTAATCATGATATCTGGGCCGCAGCAGTCCTAGCTCCATCACTGGATGGTTGGGTGACCTTGGTCAAGTCACTTTCCCACTCAGTGCCTCAGTTTCCCCATCTTTAAAATGGAGATAATGATTTGTAAAATGTTTTAAGATCTACTGATGAAAATAGGCTAGGTATTATGGTTGCTTACACAGTCCTACAGATGTGCACAGTGCCGTACGAACATATAACTTAAAAATGGTTCCTATCCTGAAGAGCTGATAGTCTCAGCTAGAGAAGAGAAGACATGCCACAGAGAGAGAGAGAACCGGTAAGAGGAAGGAGGTTCAGGCAGGGAAATTGAAACAGTAGACAGCATTGCAATGATTGATAATTAGCCCTTTTCATCCATAGATTTCAAAGCACTCTTCAAAGATGAGCAACCAACATTATCCTCATGTTACAGATAATGAAACTCAGGCATTAAGAGGTGACATTGCCTATCCGAAGTCACGCAAAAAGTCATCATCATGGCTGGCAATAGAAATCAGGCCTCATGACAATGTATCCAACACACTATACTGTGCACCACACCATGCATATCATGCTGGCTCTGTAGATCCAGTTTATTATTATGAAATTGGAACTCGGGATAGGGAAAAATGGTGTCTGAGAGAGAATTGAAGTAAGTGGCCGTTGAGGAGGAATTTGAAGACAAAAAAAAGCCAGATAGGTTCTTCATGAGTTGGAGAAGAGGGATTGGGAACTGTCTTTAAAAGGTTATTCAGCTATTCACAAGACCTACAACATTTGGCTCCCAGACATGGCAACCCATTGAGGAATGCTGTTACTTTCACTTCTCTGCACTTGCAAAATGAAACACCACAGATTGGTAGCCTCTTAAACCTAGATTGAGCAAGGGCCTTTCCCCTAAAGCCACATAGATCTCAGAAGCACTGTGCTGAGCAAACCTTTCCCTTAGGAGTTAATGACTCCTTCACTTTATAACCCTGGCGAAGCTGGTTATTTCAGCTCAGTTCTTGCCACTTTATCTATTGTTCTGTAAAGTATTATTCATTCACGGCTTTCTATAGACCTATAATGCATTCTCAGAAATCATTTCAGGAGGATAGGGATTTGATTAAGGTGATGCATTTGAAATGTCAGAGGTATCTCTACCTAATCTAAAAGAAATGGATAGATGTGACAGATGGGCTGACTGATAATGGGAATAGCACCATCCTTACAATACTTTTATAAACTACCTCTGTTTGCTCTTTTTCCTTCTCTCTTCCTCTCCCCTGCAATAAACAGTGGGGATGATACAAGTGAGTAAATAAGGGAATAGATTTGTCTGGGGTCAGCTAACTTAGTTTCTGATTAGTTTTCATTTTTTACATAATCTTCCTCTCCGCTCCTTACGCCCCTGTTCTCGTGTGTGTATGTGTGTGTGTATGCGCCCATGCATGCGCGTGTGCATGCCCTCTCTTCTTTCCAAACGTTTGCCCATTTGTAGAACTGAAAGTCCTGATATTTCCAGCAAATTTAACTTTTGTCCACCCTTATTTTTGCACTCCCCTGTTCCTGTGAATGTCCAGCCTCTAGCTATGAAGTGAATGAGAGAATCGGTCAAGAAAGATTGGCCCAGACCTCAGCTGAGGATTTGGTCCAATATTCCCAGCTCAGCCAGATGAAGACACTGGGAAATCATTTCAAAGAAACCTGGTCCAATGAAATTTCCAGCTGAACTCTCCACAGCGGTGAGAAGCATCTTTGGAGAAGGATCTGAACCACAGCTGAAGGGGCTAAATTTGAATTTACTAATTTTATTTCATTTCTAATAGGAATGGGACCTCCAGACCCTTTTAGATGGCTTTGAAAATGTCCATCTCATACTGGAGACTCCTTGGGTCTGTCTGCACTGCAGGCGAGGGGGCGTGGTTTCCCAGTGCGGGTAGGCAGAACAGGCTATCTCAGCCTGAAGGCGTGAAAAGTAGCCGGAGGAGGCTGCGGCACAGGCAGCAGCCCAGAGGGGCAGGCAGGCTTGAACTTGGATGGCTCGCCTGAGCTACCACCCGGGCCACAATGTCTACACTGCTATTTTTAGCGCGCCAGCTTGAGCTGAGCTAGTGTGAGTCTGTCTCGCTGTGCTAGGAATCAGGCCGCCCAGCGGCCGTGTAGACGTACTCTTAGGGAACCTAAATACCTTTAAAAATCTGGCCTTTGGAGTTTATCACTAATTCCTCCGTGAGCTTACTGGGTGCAGTCCTCCCCTCAGCTATGCACACACAACTCGCCATGAATGTCAGGCTTCCATACTTAAATTCCCCCCTCCACTCCCTACTCACATTCATAAATTGTCCCAGCAAGAGGGTGACGTAGGGGCATTCTGAGGATCCTCCAGGGATCGTACAGGAAATACGCTAGAGGGAGGCATGAGGCAGGCACCTCTGGGGTTCTCTCAGTCAGACACTGACTCCATGCATTAGTTTGCTGATGCAGTGGTTAAGTAAAAACATTTCTCTGACACCGGGCCACCCCGCTTCCCGCTAGGAAACACTACAAGTAACCCTGGAGCCTGTTAAGGCAGGCCAGCAACTTAGAATCATAGAATCATAGAGTTGGAAGGGACCTCAGGAGGTATCTAGTCCAACCCCCTGCTCAAAGCAGGACTAACCTCAGCTAAATCATCCCAGCCAGGGCTTTGTCAAGCCGCAGCTTGAAAACCTCTAACGATGGAAAACTCTAAACTTGGCACTGTGAGTTTGCGAAGGAAACGAAGCTTCATTGGGATCTGCTTTGGCAGATGCCAGACAAGCACGTTCAGAGGTGACGCATCTCTCTCTGAATGCTGGCCCCGCTGAGGGCTAGAGAGTGATTTAGACTGTGCGTTACCCAAAGGAGTAAGAGGGGGAGAAAAATTAACGCTGTCTCCCGGACACTAACTTCAATGGGTCTCTGCTGATTTACACCAGCTAAGGGCTATCATGCCCTTCTTAGTGGACAGGCAAAGGTCTTAGAAGATGAAGCTTTAAGCAAATCTATATTTCCATGTTAGATCCATATATAAACGGATACTGAGGACAGAAGTAGATTGGTCAACAGGGGAGGGCAACTTAAGGTGCATATAGCACAAGGAAAAGTGGCAAGTGTTTTAGGACATGGAAAAATAGGTCTAAATATATGAACATAAGTATACGGTATAAGAGGTGTAAATATACACTAGACCACACCCCAACTATCAGTTTGGAAAGATGGTTCCTAATCTTTTCCATAGTGAGATCCATTTTCCACCCCAGAAGCCCCAGGAACCCGCCTCCCATCTAAATGGGAATAGCTGGGACCCACCTTCTATTCGGAAGGAGGGGGTGGTTGTGCGCCCTGAGAATGGCTCATGATCTCCCCAGGTGTTTGCTATCCCAGGTTTAGAATGCTGTGATGGGTTGTCTCCCTCATGCCGTTACAGAGAGGGTGAACAGGAGCTTCAGAACTCAGTTCACCTACCTGCTGGCACCTTGTAGGGATGTTGAGTAGGTCCATTAGCAGGGCCATCTGGAAAGGAGCCAGGTTTCCTTAACAGGACTAAGAAAGCACAGGTCGTGAAAGAAAGCCCCCACGAAGAGGAGGTGGGGAGTTCCTGCTCGCTGAGAACTGTCTGATAGTAGTAAGGAGCCTGGGGAGGGTGGAAGTGGTTTAAGTTAATACGTTTGGTTTCAGATTCGTTGAAGACCTTCAGGGAAGAATCCTGCAAGTCACCTCACTAAAGGAGGGCCAAAGTCTGAAACCTCAGAGATCCTGAGAAGAATACAGGTACACATTGGTCCAGGAAGGGGATGGGGGAAAGGCCTGTTGACAGACTGAGGTCTAAAGAAACCTAAGGAGGTAGTAGGGGGTAGATCTGAATAGCCAGACCTTGACTACTCACTGCAGGGCCCTTGGGCTGGATCCCAGAGGAGATGAAGGGCCTGATGTCCCTGTCAGCCATGCGGAAGGTGATATGGACCCCACCCATTATATAAGGGAATAAGGACTCTTGAAAGCTCTGGGAAAAGAGGCTGTAAAGGCTGTGGGGCCCCAGAGTTAGGGCTGAAAACTTGATCTACACTGTTTGTTGTGCTGGTCTTTTTGCTACCCCAGAAAGGATGGAACCAGAACATGACCTGGCCAGCGGACCTAGTCACACAGACCAGTGGTTCTCAACCTTTCCAGACTACTGTACCCCTTTCAGGAGTCTGATATGGCTTGTGTACCCCAAGTTTCACCTCACTTAAAAACCACTTGCTTACGAAAATCAGACATAAAAATACAAAAGTGTCACAGCACACTATTACTGAAGAATTGCTTTCTCTCTCGTTTTTACCATATAATTATAAAATAAATCAATTGAAATTTATAAATATTGTACTTGCATTTCCAAGTATTGTATATAGAGGGGTATAAACAAGTCATTGTCTGTGTGAAATTTTAGTTTGTACTGACTTCCCTACTCCTTTTCATGTAGCCTGTTGTCAAACTAGGTGAATATCTAAATGAGTTATGTACCCCCTGGAAGACCTCTGCGTACCCCCAGAAGTACGTGTACCCCTGGTTGAGAATCACTGACACAGACCACCACAGTATCAATGTAACCGTCAGCAGAGGGAGGGCTAGACAGGAGACTATGAAGGGGACATGCCAACTGTGACTCAACTCCTCCACAAAACCAACATTGGGACTGGTGTGCAGAGATGCAGGAAACTGAAGCGGAATCTGACTGTAACGTTATTGAGAGTCACCAGATGGCGCCTGTAAGGGCTGATGTAAAAAGCCGCCAGAGAAAGCCATTTGTCATACACCAGAAGAGGATTTACTGGGTGTGCAAATCCTAGGAGCATGCTGCACCTTCCTGAGCGCCATCTACTGTCCCCTTCTCCATTGACTAGCTATATGTACACAGAGAGAGCTCTCCTGTACACTGGCAATGTGATAGTTCTCTTGATCTGAATGTGTGAAAGTCAGATCTCGGATTATTGTCAAGTTGATCGAGCTCTGTTTAGATGCTAAGTATATCACCAGAAAAGCCTGTTCTCCCTGCCTGAATTTGCTCTGCTTTCATCTCTTTCTCACTGAATCACTTGCTTAAATGTAGAGCTGCTGCCTGCAGATTGTGTCCAGGCCAGCAAACACATGTTGCACGGTGCCAGAACCTCGGCAATCCAACCTCTTTCTTCTAACCATCTCACAATACTCTCCTCTGACCTGATGACGGCAAACCCTGCTGAGCTGTGTGAACACAATCGCCTCTTATTTCATAACACAGTCACACGTCGACCACGCTGAGGCATCTACGCCAACAGTGCTGCCCGGCCGTGTTTGTATCCATGCCTTTGTACCAAGCAGCTTTCTCACAATGCTTCAGCAAGGACTAGAGTGCCTGGAGGACATACACAAATAAATCAGCACCTGATTTTTGGAAATGGCCCACTCCAGGCCCAACTGGGAGAAAGGTGGATTAGCCAAACTGGTTACACAGAGACAGTTTAATGTTTGTTATGCGAGCGCTATATAAAAGATAGATATTAAAGTATTTACATTTATATGTAGATCATAGAAATTGCCATCTACTGGAATTTAAGAATATGTAGCATTGTTCATTGTTGGTTCAATAAAGTGGTAAGGAATTGCAAATGGCTCACTGAGTGAACATCTATTAACATAATCTACAGTAGCCTTTTATTTGATTTAAAGTGAATTACATAATGTTGTAATACAGCACTGTGAGTTCGGCTCTACGGTGGTTTCAAGTTTCAAGGGGTTTCAAGTTTAACAGAGTGAAAGTCACCTCGGCTACTTGCTTCAAATTTAGAGTCTCAAGGAACACATAAAGACCAAGGGTAGTGACCAGACACATTCACAAGAACAAGGTCTAATGTATTTTATCCATTTGATTAAAGTTACCAATGAATTTATGAATATCTCAGCATATATAAATCCTAAATATATCCATGCACAAATTATAGCTACAGTCAGACTCACATACTCCTAGACAGTCATAGGATCTGACAGATGCCTTCCCAATCGATCGTCAGTAGAGGGATGGCTCCCACTGGAGTTTTCCCGTAGGGAACTCATTTTACCCAATCCAGGCACCCTCCTTTATCTTGTGATTCTGACTACACCTTGTTAGCATTGATGCATATAATGCACCCTGTGATTAGGGCATGTGTTAGGAAAGTGTGACTCGGCTAGGTATCTTGTAAGCAAAAAATTACTTTTTCTGTTAATTTTTCACAATACCATCCATCTTTTCCCATAATCTTGTGGCATAGAATCATTCTTTGGTCACTTACTTATGTGAAGCATTTCTGAAGCCTATGACCTAGTGTGGCTAAGCTGACAATTTATAGACCTCAGCCTATAGGCCTTCCGTTTCAGCCCTACTTACTTAGATACCTAATACATACTTATCCCTTCTACTACTGCTCAATCTTATGCTTCTATAATCCTACAATTTAAATCTATTCAGCATACAATGATTGCACATGGCATGACACATTAGTTAATCATAACATCACACAATAAATGACTGATCCAATAAACCAATTGGCTACACTACACTGCACTCACAAAAAAAGTACCCCAAATTAGGTAGGATGGTCTAGTGGATAGGACACCGGTCAGACTCAAGAGACCGGGGTATAACTCCTACCTTAGCCTCAGCCTTCCTGCATGACCTCAGGCAAATTGCTTAATCTGCTCTGTGACTCAGTTTCCCATCTATAAAAATGTGGATAATATAATTAATGAGTGTGAAGTGCTCATATACTTCAGTGATGAAGGTCATATAAATAGAATAAAGGAAGGCAACTATAGCAGTGCTATCAGTATGTGCTGATACCCTTGTTCTTATATCTATCCACTTCAGGGGGGAAGCACCTATATAAGCCAATATTAGTAGCATTACAAGGGTGACAGTTTAAGGTGCACGCAACATGTTATAGGACACAGAGAAAGAGGTGGTTGGTTAGAAAAGTCCCTAATAGGCAGCTGTTTTCCATCTCTGGAATCCCATTGAGATAAATAGTTCAATGCATTTGAAATGAGATTTTTTTTTTTTTGTCTCGGATTTCCATTACACAGGACCATGTTTTTGCTGGGTGAAAGAGTAGGACAGACAGATGAGCCAATACTCAGTCTATATATTATAGATAACCAAATGACCCTTCCCCTACAGCCCAACCTCAGATGAAGGAGGAGACACTTTATTCAGCTTACACATAAAAGCTACATTAGTATGGGGCTATTTTTTTTAAATGTTCACATAACACAACATACAAATAGGTATTTGAAGTGACAGATTTAGGATTTTTAAATTGCCTAACAGTGGAGTATTTTGCAAATATTCTCTTACGCTGTAAGAATATATATATACTTCAAAATAATTTTAAAAAACAACAAAGAACACAGCAGCCACTGACACAAACAGTTACTGTCAAAAGAAGCCTTAAATCCATTTGCTGGCTCGAAAGAGGTGCTAAATGGATTTGACCGCTCAGAAGCATCTGAGCCTGCTCTTCTGGCCCCCTGAGCAGAGCAAATTAATTCCTGTTCACCAGTTGCTGGCTCATCACAGGGATATGGTGGTTGTCTTTTGTGAATCACCTTCCTTTTATACATTCTGATCCTGTAAATGAATTGATTGGCCTCTGCCCTCTCTGCCTGTGCAAAAACTGAACTTTACCCTGGGTTCCTTTCTTTGTTGTTCCATCCACGTTTAGCCTGGTGCAACCAGTGTGTGCATGTAGAGCGGAGGAGAGGACCACAGTGTAATGACTGAAGATTTAGCTAGATGCTTGAACTTCTTAGGTTATGTTCCTATCCCTGAGAGGTTGAGATTTCATCTCCATTATAAAACAGGGGCATACTGTCGATCTGTGTGACATCCAAGCATCTTGGAAGCAGGGATGAGCATCCCACAAGAAGAGAGAAAGTCAGTGTAGCCCAGAGCAGCCTCGCCAGGTAGAATGGAGGCTGAAGAAGCATTTCTTATTAGCTCCGCACGAGTATTTGTGGGTGGTTTCAGGGGGTAGGATATCAACTCCCAAGGAATCGGGCATCAGTCTCATTATCTAGAAGCTCAGAGATGTAAGAGGGAGATAAATAGGTAACAAAAGACCAACAATAAAGTTTGCACAAAGATGTGACTTTAAGCAAGAGGTGAACAAAGTGGAGAGAATCCAGAGGAGATCAAATAAGAGGTTTAGAAAACATGACCTATGGGGAAAAGTTGAAAGAATCGGGCGTGTTTAGTTTAGAGAGAAGGAGGCTGAGCGGGCAACATGATAACAGTCTTCAAATATGTAAGGTTGTTCTAAAGAGGACAGTGATCAATTATTCTCCATGTCCATTGAATAAGAAGTTACCGGTTTAATCTGCAGCAAGGCAAATTTAGGTTAGGTATTCGGAAAAAGCTTTCTAACTCTAAGGATAGTTAAGTTCTGCAGTAGGTTACAAAGGGAGGTTGTGGAGTCCCCATCATTGAAGGTTTTTAAGAACAGGTTAGACAAAGACCTATCAGAGATAGATGGTCTAGGTATACTTGGTCCAGCCTCAGTGCAGAGGGCTTGATTAGATGACCTCTTCCAGTGATAAGTGCAACAAAGGGAAATATGGGTGCCTTAGGTGTTTGCCATCTTATTCCCCTGAACCCAACTGAAAAGTTTCCTGTATTCTCACATCCGCTCCCCAAACCAATTTATTTATGGGGTTATTTGCACTGATTAATTCTCACCAGTGAGACTTAGATTTGTATCACCTCATCCTTTATGACCACAGTAGAACAGGAGGGTGCATATTTTATTTTTTAAGTTTTCATTTAAATTAGTAAAAGAAAAAAAACCCAAAATCGAGAGATTATTTTGACTTCCAATCGGTTTTTACAAGATTGAAAATGTGGATCTAAGGCTTTAAACTGCTTTAAAGAGACAACTAAAGGGAAGCTATCCTCTTCCACTCATTACCCAATATTCCCACTAAATATGAGTGAGGGCAGCGGAATCCAGTCCCAAACCAACAGCCATGTACTATGGCATAAGAACCAGCAAATTCAGCTGCCTAGAAACAAGAGATGGCCACTTCTTTTTCTCCTGAAACCTCAGCCACAACAAATAATTATATGAAAAAATGTCAAAAAAAAACCCTCCCCTCTCCCAAAAAATATGTTTGCATCTTTTTTTAACCTGCAAGTCAAATTAGTGTGAGAGATTATTTTTCCACCAGCTCTATTATACACATAAATGCAACTAAACCAGGTGGTTTTCACTTTTTTCACTCCAGATGAATGAAAAGTAAAGTGTCAAAGAAAGAGCATCAAAACTGATAAAAAGGATTTTATAAATAACATAAATGGTAAGTATAACAGGAACAAGAATAGTTTGGATCAGATTCTGTGTCTGCATTATGGATTGGACTGATAAAAAATATTCCATCAAAACAGATTTTCAACAAAAACTTGGGTTTTTAGAAAAATACAGTTTGTCACAAAAAGTGTCACTTTTTTGTTTCCCTGGGGAAGTCAGACACCCCAAAATTCAAATGTTTCAATTTAGATATGGTGCCTCATGGAAATTCTACTTCGGTTGCCTCATGTCCTCATTCTCCTCAATGGAGTAACTACTCAGCCAAACTACATTTCCCATGATGCACTGTGGTCATGACACTCCCATAATGCACACCACCTCCTGTATATCCTTGGAGATGTTGGCTCACCCAGGAGCTTAGCCTGTAGAGAAGGACATGAAGTATGAGGCACGTGAGCGACAACTGCTATGAGACAGTGGCATTTTCAGATGGAAACTGTTTAAGTCAAACTATTTTGCTTTTGAATTTTGACTGAAAAAATCTAGGTTTTCCTCAGAAAAGAACTCTGATTTCTAGCTAGCTCTACTTACGACCACTTTGGGCCACACAGGGGGCATAAAGGCCGACAATCCCCAAATGTCCAACAAAGTATTCCCTGGTTAAAGGGGAACCCATACTTGTTCATCTGAGCTGTAGCTGAGCCTTCATCCACCGTCTCCTACCTCATGTTCTTGCAGAGGAGGCATGTAAGGGGTGGGGGCAGGGTGTGATGGAGTTCTTTGGGGTCCATTAAGAACCTGGTGAGAGCTGCCTTGGGAATCAGAGAGCCAGAACAGTCTGGAGTGCCTGCCGTCGTTGGATAAGGCTGTGGTTGCAGAGACCAAAGGCCATCCTTCATTTTGAAAGGTGAGGTCCCAGGCTGCATGAGAGCAGAAAACAGACCATAACCGCCTGTCTGCTGCAGCAGGTTCTTACTGCTGTATTCTATAGCATGTAAACCAAAAGACTCTGCTGCTAAATACAAGGTATCTGCACCTTTATAAGAATAACACATTGTGCCAGGAGTGGCTTGATTTCAGAGCAGTCAGGAAGAATTTTCACTGCAATTTCAGGTGCCTGAACTCTGAGTCCTCCTACCCCCTTTAAGTGTACTGTAGAATCAATATGCTGGCAGTGTCCTTTGAAAGCTTCTTGATCCCACTTCACAGCTGTTTGATAAGGAAGTTCAGTTGCAGAATAACATTCTCGGTCCACCAGTATTTTAGGGTTACAAAAAGTAACTCCTGGAGTTGAAGTGTGTCTGTAATGGTGTTTAGAAACTGAGTAGAGGCTGAAAGAAGGAAAGAGTCTTACAAGCAATCAGGCTGATCACACCACCTGCCAGCATAGCCAGTTCACAGCAAACATGCATCCACAGCTGTGACTGATGAAGAAAACAAGCCCAGCTACAAAGGAGGGAGAACAGAGAGAGAAAAGAAAGACAAAAAGGCCTGAGAGAATGGAGGGGTAACAGCCCCATGCCAAGCTGCCTCTGAGAAACTAACAAGGAGCTAAAGAGAGGCTGCAAGATCTGGAATTGAAGGGCTGATAGACTCCATGTAAGTTAAGGATTTGTGGACTGGTCTAATGGCAGATGAACTGAAGGGGTGTGGTTAGGAAAAAGCTGGGATCCTAGAGAGACTGCACCAAAAGCAGTTCACAGAACCCTACTGATGTTTGCATTTCTTCATGTACTCTTGGACTAGCAAACCTGATGTATTATTTCTTATAGCTTTATACAAGCGAGATGTATTCAACATCAGTAATGTCTAACACAGCCCTAAATGGCCCTATTGGGGGGAGGATGATCTTAATGATAGATGATAAGACTTGTGTTATAAAATAACTTCAATGACCTCATGTGTTAAACCACCTTGCAGCTGCCCTGGAAAGTTGCAACTAGATTTTAAAGGAGACTTGAAGTTAAAATGGACCGGGATTTATTTTGAGGTGGGGTCTGGCTGGCCTTAATCCCCAAGGCCATGACTTCTGCCAGAAATCCTATTGGAATTCTGTAGGCCCAGAGGTTTTTAGAAAGTTTTATCTGTAGTAAACTAAAGATAGAAACAGAGGGAAAACTTCTAACCGTCAGCAGGGTTACACTAGAGAATAAAGGAGATGAGGTGAGTGAGATAACATCTTTGGGTACTGTGTCGAACTCAAAAGCTTGTCTCTCTCCAACAGAATCTGGTCTAATAAAAGATATTACCTCATCCAGCTTGTCTTTCTAATAGCACAGGATTAACATGGCTACAACACTGCAACCGCTAGAGACTAGTCCCACAAGGAAAGCAGTAGAAATACCATCATTAGGATAATGAAATAGGAAAGAACAGTAGGAAATCTTATTGTAGGGAACAATCTTGCACTGCCAGAAGAATACACTAGACCAGTAGTTCTTAACTTATCCATACCACAATCAACCCTCCTATCCAGCCAGCACCCAGTTAGCACTAGAGGAAAGGAGGAGGAGACTTGACCTACTGACACTTGTTGTTGTTCTTCTTGAGGCTCGTGATCCTGGTTGTAAGCCCCCCGACCCTCAAACCAGATTGTAGTCATAGGTCTTTGCCATTTGTAACTTCTATGATTGTGTATCTGCTGACGTATGTTTCCTGTATCCTATAGAGGTCAGAGGCTTTTATTTACCCCCCCAGTATCTCTTCTCCCGTCACTACCCCACCATTCTACTGAATCCTGTCTCAGCAGGGGGATGGATTAGATGGCCCCTTGGGGTCCCTTCCAGCCCCACAGTTCTATGATTAGGCTGTGTGGCATGTAGACTGCATCTGTTACATGGATCATAGGGCACAGAGAACCTCCAGGCCATGGTATGATCCAAAGACAGCAGACAGCTGTGTAACAGGTTTGTCTGCAGAATTTCACACAAGGACTCCCTCCTTGCTACACGCCCCGTGTGACAGTGCTGAGTGAATGGTTTCTGTGCACACAGGGCCAGAGCAGCTCACTCAAAGGCGATACTTCAACCAAATGCTCTTTGGGGCAGGTCTGTCTTTCTGTTCTGTCTGGACAGCACCTCACCCGATGGGGTCCTGCTCTGTGCCTGGGGCCCCTGGGCCATACGTTAATACCAATAATAAAGAAGGCTGGGAGTATAAGGTGACTTGCCTCAGCCTTTCCTCAGCTTGTCGCTGGGGGTGGTTTTCTGAGATTTCAAGGCCAGAAGGAACCATGGGTTCATCTAGTCTGACCTCCTGTATAACACAGGCCAGAAAATTTTCACCCAGCTGTTCCAGGGTCAAGCCCACAACTCATAGCAGAGCTCGAGCGTCTATCTTTGGAAAGCAGCCTTGTTTTGAAGACTTCAAGTGACTTATTGTTCTGCTGGCCCAGGCTTCCTGGAGCCCCACTGCACTCCAGCCAGACACCCTTGAATCAAGTCAGAGCACCTGGCATAGAACCAGTCTTATGCTACTTGAGGATTACCCTAAAACAGGGCGCCCCTGCAGTTGCTTCTGCAAGCCGGTCCCCCCATCCCCTGGCAGAACAGCAGAAAGGAGGACAGAGGACAGCGGGCTCAGCTAGTCCCTGTGGTATCTTTCAACATGAAACGTGCTCTGTAAGTTATTACTAATGACTGTCAGGATGCTGGCAAACCACTGGGAACACACTGTTACTGCTGATGCTCTTGATTCTGTCGCTTCTGCTTCCTGAATAGCAGCTGTTGCTCTCCCATCCTAGGCTCTTAGTGCCGCCCCTCATCCCAACAGAGAGCTTGCTAGGAGGAAGCCCGCAAGGCTGCAGTGGGATTTCTGAGCCTCCTTGGCAATGACAGGTGCTGTGGAGTGGTGCTGAAAGAGCAGTCCGGGGAGAAGGCAGGAATATATTTGGGGTATAAAGAGGCTGGTGAAGTGTGTCCCTATCAGCCCATGCTTGCTGGTGTGCTGTCTCCACTTAATTAAAAGTAGCCCTGGAGAGGGCTCTGGCTCCCAGGGGACTGAAGCTGAGCTGTTCTGATTTTACTTCACGTGTTAATCAAAACAGCCAAATGTGATGGCATTGCTCCCCCCAGTGGCCTGGAAACAGGAGAGACCTGACAGGACAGCTCAGGGGCTCCTTTTCCGCATCGGTGGATATGTGTCTGCTTTTGCACCTCAGTGTCACCGGTTCAAATCCCAGCTAGGGGTGGATTCTTTATTGAGACGATTCTTACTAGACCACAGGGTTATTCCTAGATCGTCCACCAGTTCACTGCGGAAGATTGCTGGTGTGTTGCGGAAGGGTGTGGTCGCTGGTTCTCCACCGGCGATGGTTCCCTTTTGGACACTGCCTTGTGTTTGTGAATTGGGTCCTCCACAGCTGTTTATACAGGAGCTGATTAAAGGCCAGACTTGGGCAGGACGTGTTTTGGAGTGGGATTGTGCGGGGGGGGGTGTGCAAAACTGGGAACTCCTAAAGAAAATCTGGTGCAGTGGGAAAACAGCACTGTCACCTTTTCAAGCCCAGACACGCTCCTGCAGCATGTCGGCTCTGCTCGGCAAAGGTATGTGGGACCATAACCCTGCAGTCTCAGGCCAGTCCCTGCTTGGAGCAAGCTGGTACTGTTGGTGGTGCTGGACTGGACAATGCTCCTGCTTGCCAAGTGCAATGTGATTGTCCCCAGCATCGGAGTGCAAGGGGGTATAGGAGACCAGATCGCTGCACTGTCTGCTCATATAATTTTGCAGGGCAAGCTACAGTGTGGACAAAGTGTTGATCTCCTGTGAGACTTTGGCCTGACCCACTTCAGCTGGGAAAGTTCATGAGAACAGGCTGTTTGGTAGTATTCATGGGCTCCCAGTCCCTGAATTAAAATGTAAAATACATAGATTTTTATGGCCAGATGGGGCTATGCTGGTCATTGAGCCCAGTAACTTGTGGTTCAGCTAGAAGCCTCTCTTCTAGAAAGGCATCTGGTCTCAACTTAAAGACTTCAAGGGATGGAGAATCCACCACAACCTTTAGGATGTTCTTCCCATGAGAATTTTTATGCCCATTTTTCAGAGAAAAAACTGAGGCACAGGGAAGATTGAGTGACTTGCCCAAGGTGACACAGTCTATGGCAGAGCTGGGAGTTCAACCCAGGTCTCTGGATTACCTAAAACACTCCTGGGGTATAAAAATTTAGAAAACAATAGTATCTGGTGTTGGTTTGAGACTGAGCTAAGACTCAGATATCCATTATTGTTCTGTTTCAGCTCATTCACCCATCATTAGTAGCAGAATGTCCCTCTCCTCCCAATATCCAGAAACCTTATCCTGGAAAATTTACTCTTGTGGAGTGGTAGGACTCCTTTAAGTTTTTCCCAATCCATTTGGCTCCACCAGAACTGAAGGAGTGGATAGCTCCTGCAAGCGTCCGAGACGCACGCCGAAGTTGGCCAATGTCATTTAAGTAAATCAAGAGAAGCCTTGAAAAGGTGGCAGGCACAGTAGGGCTTCCTTTCAAGCCCGATTAATGTATAATTCAGAAAGAAGCCACTAAAATGAATAGCCTGTGCTTTGGAGGTAACGTAGTTGCAGAAAATGAAATCTTGGTTAAAACATTTTTGAGTCATGTCGAAGTGTTCTTTTGTAAACTGGAAAGGTCCTTCTTGATTTACTTGGCTCAATCTCTGGGCTTTATTTTTTTTTTCTGTGATAATGGCAAGCCATAAATCACCGGGGCCGTAATCAGATTTTGCAGAAGGCCATGGGCATCATTTTCAATCACTTAAACTTTGCCAGCCTGCCTCCATTTCTTATGAATCATGGAGATTAATGCCAAAGGATATTTTCCCCCTTTAGCAATCAACATTTGCTAATTTTTTTTTTTTTTTTTTTACTTTCTTCTTGTGCCTGACCCTCCTACTAACTTTTATTCACCAGTTTGAGTAACCACTTTTGTTCCCCTCTAGGTGCAATATACCAGATCATCTATGTGAAACAGTAGCACTGTTGTATTAATTTAGATGGAATGTATGGGATGGGGTTGTTAGCATAATCCAGCCACTGTGCAACATTAATAGTGTGAAAGAAGGTTTGAACTTTAGTGCGAAGAGGCTGAAGTCTCTGTATTCCATGGTGCAAACACCATTAAAAAAACTTTTAACCTTTTATTAAAGCTATTGAAATATTAAGTATTAATAGTAAAGTATTAACATCCCATTTTCCCCTTTAGTTAGAGAGTTTTAGAAGAAAGAGCCCCCTTGTTTGACAGCCTCCCATTAGAGTAGGTAATCCAACTCCCTGAGAGGCATTAACTAGGTCAACCGAAGATTCTTCCATCAACCTAGTGCTGTGTCTGCTGGAGGTTGGATCAGCTTAACTATGCCACTCAGGGGTGTGGATTTTTCATCCCTGAGCAACATAGCTGCGTCAGACTAACTTTGGTAGATCAGGCCTCTGTGTCAGCCGTTATTCTCAGGCCTGACACACTCACTACACCTAACACACTGTTGTCATAATCAGAATAAAAAAGATGGCATGGAAGATAACCCAGGCAAGCGTCCTTAATATTCTTGCCTGATGCATGACCAGGGTGTGTAGAAAGAGTTATGAATATGTGCTAGAGTTTTATGCTCTTAAAATGTATTGTGCAAGCAAACCATGAGCCCAGTCTGCCCCAGGCAGAGGGCTGTGTAGATTCCTGTCCGCCAGAGACAATGAACGTCCATTTACAGATAAACAAAGGTATGCAGCCAGGGAATGGACAGCATCCTGTCTACACCCCAACAGGAGAGAGAAACTTTTTAGCTGGGCTGTAAAGAGAGGGCCTCAACCGCAAATAAGTCATTGAATCAACTGATTGTATACAATATCATTGCAGTATAAAAGTGTATCATGCAAGATCTTGTCTGAAAGCTAGTGACACGCTGGGGGTGAATCTGATTGTGAAATGCATGAATTTACACTATATGAGGAAATGTGGATTCTTAATGATGTTATGTCTTAAAATCTGCAGCCAAACAGGAGAAAACAGGTTCCTCCCACCGCCCACACACACAGGCGAGAAGGCAGCTATTTTCCTGTCTGATTAAATTAAACAAGGTCTGACCTGAACCATTGGAAACCCTATTTACATACAAATCAGTATAGGGGTGGAAAGCCCTTGGGGGAGTTGATTTTTTTTTTTGGGGGGGGGAGAACAGCACAAGGTCATCCTGAGTCTGGGGACAAACAGTGAGTTTGGGAAGATATAAGGAGAGAGGAGAAGCCATCGTGGCATCCATCACTGAACAGACACGAGGGGCCAGAGCTCTTACAAGCTGAGAAAGATAGGCACTTCAACCAACAGTGCTGGGAATGGAAGATTGGTCAGGAAACTACCATGCACAAAGACTGCATTAGAAACCATTAGACCATTACTTTTGTTTGTAACCCTTTCTAATGTTATTCCTTCTACTTGGTATCACTTAACTTATGTTCTTATGTCCAATACTGTGACCAAAAGGGCTAACTTTATTCTTGAATATATCAACAGGGGAATCTTGGGTAAGAGTAGAAAGTACCTCTGTATTTGGCACTGGTGTGACCACTGCTGGAATACAGTGTCCAGTTCTGATCTTAATAATTCAAACAGGGTGTTGATAAATTGGAGCGGGTTCAGAGATGAACAGTGAAACTGATTAAAGGATTAGAAAACCTATAGTGATCGACTCAAGAAGCTCAATGTGTTTAGGTTAGCAAAGAAGGTTCAGGGGTGACTTGATCGCAGTCTAGAAGTACCGACATGGGAAACAAATATTGATGATATTCAGTCTAGCAGAGAAAGATAACATAATCCAATGGCTGGAAGTTGAAGCTAGACAAATTCAGACTGGAAAAAAGGGGTAAATGTTTAACAGTGCAGGCAATTAACCGTCAGAACGATTGACTACAGGTTGTGGTGGATTCTCCATCACTGTCAATTTTTAAATCAAGATTGGATGTCTTTCTAAAAGATCTGCACTAGGAATTATTTTGGGGGAGTTCTGTGGCCTGTCTTGTACAGCGATACAATAGCCAGCGATGGGATGTTTGATGGCGTGGGTTCTGAGTTTTATTACAAAGAATTCTTTCTTGGGTGTCTGGCTGGTAGGTCTTGCCCACATGCTCAGGGTTTAACTGATCACCAGATTTAGGGTTGGGAAGGAATTTTCTCCCAGGGCAGATTGGCAAAGGCTCTGAGGCTTTTTCGCCTTCCTCTGTAGCATGGGGCATGGCTCACTTGCTGGTGGATTCTCTGTACCGTAAAGTCTTTAAACCATGATTTCAGGTCTTAAACATTTAACCTATGACTGAGTTATTAATTCCAGGAGTGGGTGGGTAAGGTTCTGTGATCTGCATTGTGCAGGAGGTCAGACTAGATGATCATATTGGTCCCTTCTGACCTTTGAATCTGAGGTGGTCACAGTGGTCTCTTCTGGCCTAGGGATCTATCAGATTCTTGAGCAGCACTTTGTCTCTTTCCACCTATAACTAGATCCAACACAAGGCAGATGGCTGAAATGAGCCCTATCTAATGAAGCCATCGGTCAGCCTCTGTCTGGGGTGGCAGATGGCCTTTCTCCTAGCCTGTCTGAGTGAATGATATATTCCTAGTGAGTCTCTTTCCCCTGGGAGGAACATGTAAGCAAAATCTCATAACGGCTAAATGGTAACAATCCCTGTGTGCCACTGCTGCTGCTATTTCCTTTTATCTTCACTGCCCTTTCGTTTCAGGTGCCATTGCGGATGAAAAGCCTCCTGGCAACAAGGTGCGCTGGAGCAGGCGCAGAGCAGAGTGAGTGGCATTGGACGTGAATAGTTATTGCATCGGGGCTTTAATGTGTCATTTGCGTACAGGGCCTTCCATTGCCAGGCAAATTGACAGAAGACTGCTGGTACGTTACCAGCTCTCAGGATATGTTAGCATGCATGGTATTTGTCCTGTCTCTCAAATGTCCCTCTCTTCTTTACTGGGAAACAGTCTGGGTGCTTGCATCATCTGATGCAAAGCCCTGCTCATGCCCTGAATCTATTCAGCTGAGTCGGCTTATGTTCAGCTATGTTTTTAAGTGATTATTAGCATGCTAAAATGGTCTGGGTAGATAGCCAGGTGGAATTTCGTCTTCCATTTATCCACAGAACAAGCAGGGGAAGTGGCACTGTATTTGCATTGCTAAAGCATTTCCACCCTGCCATTAGACGGACCACTTGTGGGACTAATAGTAACTCCATCTCTATGGCCCATACCATCCTTGACAGTTTCACCTGGGAAGCCAATAACCATGCCAATGAGTACCAGCTGTGATTAGTATTTTTTTAAGGCGGTCTCAGTTAAGGACACTCTATTGTCATGACAGAAACCAGCAGAGCTGGTCAGCTGCAAGGAATTTAAAATGACAATGAAATTAAAAATACCTCTTTTCAGGGTAGCTGAGTTAAGAGCTGTTAAGTTAAAACTCCCATCAGAATTAGCAAAGAAACAGATTTAACTCCACCATGAAGTCCAGTATATGATCTCTGGCAGTGGATCGTAAATGATGCTTCAAAGGAAGGCCAACGGTTTTCATAAGGCAGCTCACTGAACTTCCAGTCCTGCAATCTGATCCCTCTGGGTGGACCCTTGTGCCAGTGTGAAGCCCCGTTTAATTCAGTAGGACTTGTATGTGATGACCTGCATGCGCGGCTATGATTGTATAACTGAGGGTTCCTTGTGCAATGCTCTACAAGGAGTGATAAGTAAAGCTTTAGAAAGGAATTTTGCCTTACTTTACTAAAGCAAGGTATTTAAGCATGTATGTAATGTTAAGTATACGCCTAAACTCTACTAAAGCCATTCAGACTTAAGCATGTGCTTTGTTGAACTGGGAGGGACTGCTGGATTGGAGTCTAAGCTCCTGTTCCACTGCAGATGATCCATTTATGCCCTGAAGCATAAGATTTTATTTCCCTTATGTCTGGTTGCTGCAGACAACTCACAAGTTTTTTTTTTTTTTCAATATTAATTAATGTGGACTTCTCTATTCAAACAAATAATCTGAAACATTTGTACTAGACCTTAACTCCCAAACCTTGTAGTCTCTTTAGTCATGTTCCATGTGTGATGGGTTTGTTTTTTTAAGACAGTCATGCTGTAAACTCAGTCTAGAAATTAACCCACAAGACTTTTCTTGTAATATGTGTCTTTAAAGGATATGCAATAGATGGCCTTTGCAGCAGTGTTTAAAAATAGAAATGCGAGGGCAGTCATCTGAGCCATGCATTTTTTTTTTTTTTTTGGACCTGTAGAATTAAACTGGCACAGGTGGACTATCACGTGTAAGTTTCAGGGTGATCAGTTGCAGAATCGTTCATTACCATAAACGCATTAAAGGAAAATAAGTCAAAATGATTTGTGCTTTCAACAGCACAGTGGGCAGAGTGCTATTCATAACCAATCAGCTCAGATTTTGGATGGACTACAAATCAGACCCGCAGCATTATTCATAGGCTTGTCCTTTGCATCCATTCAAGGAGGACCTGCTTTGAATTCTCGTGGCTTTTTCTCTTCAGTGTTGCACTCACAAAGCCAATTGGGGGAGGGAAGACAGAAGAAATCTCTGTCTGAAGGATGCAGCTTTCTCATAAGCTCATATTTGTTTGCTTTATCAGGCCAAGCAAACTTTGGAACATAATAGATTATACCGTTCAGTTTTCATTAAACTCATTGTGGTTTAATTGTAAATCCCTGATTTCCATAATTATAAACCCATAATTACTGTTGTTACATTTTCTATATTATGGTAGTGCCTTAAGCTCCCAACCAAGATCAGGGCCTCATTGTGTGAGGTGCTGTACAATGCATAATAAACAAACTCACAATACAAATGTTTATTCATAGAGCTTAACTGTAAGTGCCCATCCTGTGCTATGGGTGGATATGCCATGAATTAAAAATATGAAATGGACAGAACATTTCCCAGATGTAGACCTCCCCTCAGCTTCAGATAATCAAACAAAGGATGTATTAGCATCCTCATCTTACAGAGCTGAAGCGGGGACGGGGGTCTCTGCTGTGCCTCTAAAACAGGGATCACTTTAAGCCATTTTTGCACCCTCCTGATTCTCAGCTGCTCTAGGGACAGGCCCTGGCATAACTGGTCCTGGGCACCTGAATAAGTTACAGCAGCCTCCCTGGGCCATAGGCTGCCTGGGATCTCTGTAGTGCTGAGTACGGCAGCTAGCATGCCTCTTGCCCTAGGCTGCTTCAGAATCCCTGACAGCTGCCTTCTGCAAGGTCTGCAGCAGAAAGCCTCCCTCATCCAGAGCCCCCTACATGGCTCACCCCAAGATCCCATGGACAGTCTGTGGCAGAGCTGGGGATCGAACCTAGCTCTGAGTCGCAGTCCAGTGCCTTAACCACAAGGCTACCCTTCCTTTCATGGCAAATGGCCCCAGCTGGGACGCTCTTGCAATCTGGGTTAATGATGTGCTGCAACAGACGCATGAAACAAATGAACGGATAGGCATGGACAAAGAGGGTCTGAGATGCCATCTGCAGAATGAGTGCATTTCCAGCCTTGTCTTCTCACTAATTTTCCTACACGAGTAACATGGTGGCTGAAAGTAGTCTGAATGGCTATTACCCACCATTACCCGCTGGGATCTTCTCAGTTGAAAAGAATGGTACCATGTGGTGCCAGGCCTGTCCACTCCTGCCAGGGGCCACAGGGTACAATGACAGTCACTCCTGCTCCACAGTGTTGACAGTGGCTGATGGATTTAATAATAACATTATTATTTTATTACCATCTGTTTTGTTCTGCTGTTGGTACGGTACCGAACACAATGGGATCCTGCCATAATGCAAACAATTAATAGTATCAGCATGGGCATTTGGCCTTTCTCCACGGCCAGGACGAGATCATAATTCAATGCCATTTCTATTTTGTTCCCAGATGGGAGACCATGGTGGGGGTACAGAGGGAAGGGAACATTAAGAACCCAAACTACAACTCCCATGAGACAACATTTCACAACAGAATAATGCAGTTTACTGTTAAACTCACTCGGAACACAACATTTTGAATCAGTTCAACAAACCAAAATGAAATATTTTTATTTCAGGAATATCAAAATGTTTTGACCAAAAATGCCAAAATGAAATGTTTAACTGTTTCCTAATAGAGAATCTTTTGGACTACGTTTTGTATGAAAACTTCAGTATTTCAACTTTTTCATCCTGATTCAAGATGGAAACAAATGTTGAAACACTGGAATTTTCCATGGGATGCAAATTCCAATGTTCACTCACTTCTAGCCAAAAGTGTACTTCGATTGCCCCCTGCTCTCCTCAGAGGAGGTGTTGATATGCTCCATCAATGGAGGACTTCATATTTCCCAGTTGGCCTTCTGCAGCCAGGAGGGGCAAGGATGCAAAGCTCAGTTTGTGCTTTAATGTTTTTTCCAACATGTTCAGAACCTTTGTAACCAACACTCAAGCAGAAAAGACCCAATAGCTGATCTCATCAAACACGGTCCTTCCTATAAGGACACAGGGAGTTTGGTCCTTATCTACTTGATTTCATCCACAAATTTACCTGAAGAGGACTTGCTGGAACTCAGCCAGTCATGCAAATAAACTAGTAGGAAACCCCCTCACCATGTGACATAAGTGTTCAGATACCCTGGTGAGACGTGATAGAAATACCTTGCTTAGCTAAATTAGGTAGACGGAGGCTGAATTGTTTCTCAATTGAATATTTCTCTGATTTCCACAAAGCATCATAGTCTTTGAAGTTCCTTCTGAATTTATTGAAAGAAAATAGATCTCTCTCAGGTTTAGCAGAACAGACCTTCTTTCTGTTAGTGCCACAATTAGTTAAAAAATCCATTAAAGGAAGGAGATGGAGCTAAGAGTAACTTGAAAGGATTGTGGCATCTATAGTAGTTAATGCAGACTCTCTCCTTCTCTCTGTGATACCTAATTGAATTCTGCATGAAGCAGGTTGTAACCTTTCTTCCAGCAGTTGATTGGAAATATATTGTATCATTGTCCTACCTTCAAGCTCAAGACGCCTTCCTTCAGCTGTCATGATAGAACAGTGAGTAACAAGGGGAATGAATTATCAAGTCACAGAAGCCTAGTCTGGGTAATGAATTCTATTGTTGCCATTCAAAGTGCTGCTTGGGGAACGTAGAATGGGGGTGGGGGAATACTTTTGTGGATGAGAAATGAAGATTGTCTTATCTCCCAGATGACAGGCACTTATGAGCAATGCTGTATGGAGTAATCTAGTACTAGTTTGTAGCTGGAAGAAAGGGAAAGTCTTAGAGGATTTTATTTATTAAGCTCCACTATAATAAGTCTATTGCAGAGAAGTGGAGGAAGAATATGATGTTCTCCCATGGAATGAGGGATGTACTTGTAGCCAGTGAAATTCTGGTTGGCAAGGCCATTGAGCTGTGAAACATTTTTAGAGAGGTGTATGCAGCCAGATACTCAGTAGGATATCTTCTCTTCCCCCGTGCTAGAGGGAGGTGTTGCTACTGGAAATCTTGTGTGTGATGCTGAAAGCATAAAGCACAATTGTTCAGCCATATCCAGTTCCATCAATGAAAGGGGCAGCCGATGAACAGAACTGGTCCTGCACACATGGAAGAGGAAGTCAGCCACACCTGGGACACGAAACCTAACTTCCCCATATCCTGAGGGTAGCTCTGTGTGGTGCCCACCCCTGTTTCACTCCCCAGCTCTCCCATGGAAAGTTCTGTCCAGGGTGCAGTATCTACATATGAAGAAAAAGTGAAGTGGGCTTGAGTCCATTTCTCTTCCTATTTCCACAGGTAACCCATTCAGGAGGATAGAGCTTAAGCTTGTATTAACTCCTGAACGGAGACTCTTGTGCAGGGGAAACCCTTTAAAGGGCAGGGAAAGCCCTTTAAGCGCTGATCTGTGGGAGCTGCCCTGAGAAGAGCAGGGAGAGAGCTGGAGTGACCCGTGAGTGTCTGATACGCTTCATAATGCACTATATTGACTGAACTAGAGGACGGGGCATTGCACTGCAGCTCAGGAGACACGGGTTCCATCTTCAGCTCTGCTGTGGGACTGTGGCCACGTCACTTCATCTTTTTGTTTTCCTTTCCAACTCTTTACCTGAGAAAAGAGGTCTAACCAGGAGTAATGGGATCAAATAATTACAAGGAAAATACCGGTTGAATATCAGGAAGCATTTCCTATGGCCAGGTGGTTGGCGTGCTTCGCCTGCTGCTTATTTTACTAGCTGTGGTTGCTTCACAGTTACCTCTTCTTCTTTCTATAATTTGCTTGGTTTCTCCACCAGTCATGTCTTGCCACGATCTTTTGAGGACAGGGGTCATCTTTTTTTTAATTATTACATGAGCATAGCATGGTGTGGGTCTGATCCCTAATTGGGAGTGCTAAGTTCTAAGGCAAATTAATACAACTGGAGGTCTATTGGGCCGTCAGATGGTTTTTCTGAAAAGATGGTGGAAACCTCAAGGCACTAGAGAATATGTTCTGTAAAAGCTGAGCAAATAATTGTGGGAGGTTTTTTGGTGGTTTTTTAGTTGGTTTGTTTTGCTTTGGAGACCAGATAAAACTGATTTTGTTTTTTCTTGTGGAGACAAAAGGCAAAAAAAAACAAACCCAAAAACTTCTTTGGGTCACACAAAACGTTACAAATGTCCATTCAAAATGCTGTTTTGAAATGTCTGTTTGAAACAACATTTTCTAAATATTCACTGGAATCAACGTTTTGTTTCGAAAGTGTCTCTTCAAAACAAAATGTCAAAAAGGTTCAGTTTGAAAATGTTGAAATGCAACAATATAACATTTCCAAACCTTTTTTTATTTTATTTTCATTTTGTGACCGAAGTTGTTCACTGAGAACTTGAACCAAATTTGGAAATAATTTTTGGTTTCTCTTCCTCCCTCCCCCCCCCAAGCATTTTTTGATTAATTTACTAGATTCATCTATGATGGGGTTTTCACCCCACACCAGCCCTGAAAGGAATATGGAAGCTGAGAAAGGACCAGCTAGGGGGATAAGCTCCACATGCGGAGAAGCAACTCCTGATTGGAGGATGAAGTTCAGTTGAACAGGTGTGGGCTGGGCTAGTATAAAGCCAGGACGCTGGCAACAGAAATGACCACAATGAGGAAGTCTGCAGCCACCCTCCATGCATTAGGGAGAGAACAAGGGAGCCTGGCCCTGAGGAATGGGGGTAACCAGGAGATAGAAGTATGGACTTTGAAGACTGCCTAAGGTGGTTTGTGTAGAAACACTGATATCCCAAAAGGTGCAAAACTACAGTAACCTGGATGAAGAGCCAAGCCACAAAGGGGGAAGTGCTGCAACTCGTGGAACAGGAGAGAGGCTGCCGAGTGAGTGATTGGGACAAGGGGGAGATGAAACTGCAAGGGGAGGTGTCAAACCAATGGTGAGCTAATCCCCAGGTGACCCACAAGGAGGTGCCCCCTTCCCCGCAATGAGTGAAAAGCCAGTGACCTTGCCAAAAATATTTCGCCCAACTGATTGTAAGTCAAGGGACAATTGTGAAGCTAGTAGGTGGAAGAGGGCCACTTGACAAGTCTCTTCTGGCTTTAATCTCACAGGAGCCAAATTCTGAAGCACCCATTAAAGCCAATGGCTGAGCACAGACTGTGTGAAAACTGACTCAGGACTTGAAGATTCTGCCCAGTGGTTTTCTGCGATTCCCTTGTGTGCCGTGTGACAGATGCCTAGCTTGCGGACGCTCAGAGGGTTCCTTTGTCCCATATGTACACAGCTTGGAAGTTAAATCATCTAAGCATACCAGCTTCCTTTAACGCTTCCTCCAAAGACTATTTCACATTTGTGTTTCTTCAAAAGACGATGGGATTAGCCACCACGGGCAACAAATTTTTCCTTGTGGCTTTACCAGAAGGCAAATACCTGCAGCTTTTTTTTAATTCCAGGTATAATGCGGGGGGGGAGGAATCATCCAACTACATAAATCTATATATTCTGACCACAAAAGCATTTCTTCTGTCTGTGCAGGGCTGGAGAGAAAGTAGGGGACATCAGCTAAAATTAAAAAGCCATGGTTAATATATTCTGCTCACTGGTGAAGTGCGTTATTTCTGAGAGAGAGAGAGGATTTGAATGAGCTTTTCACAGTTATCCCTGGGGAAAATGGCAATTCATGTTGGATCTGATAGTCTGGCTAAATGACAGCCAGCTAGTTAGCATGATGGAGCTACTCTTTTTAATGTATTAGGTAGGATAACAGTTTGGGGACCACAGGACTGGTGGGGTTCCCCAGTGACTTTGCTGTGGCTAGAGGTTGGCATGAATTTAAATAAAGCTGACTTGCTTTGTACTTGTATTTCCCTTTGTATGAGTCAGCACTCAGTTATGATGAAGATAAAGAGAATCCTTTACTGAGGTCAATGGATACAGACAGACCATGTAGTTCTTCCTGGCTTTCTAGCTAGATCCCAGAGTAACCTGAATAGCCTTTGTTACTTAAATCCTAATCTGCACTAAACAGGCTTGGAAGAACTCATGAGTACACTACATTACTGAGAAATATATGGGTCAGGTGTTGGATAGCAAAGTTTAACAGGTGACTAGGCTACTTTAGGGCTTTCTTTACTGTAATTCATAATTTTTCCTTATACTATCTTCATTAAAGGCCAGATCCTGCTAGGTTCTGAGGGCACCATTACCCTACAGGAGGTGCTGAATACCATAAGCTTCAGTCCTGGATTCCACATGGCAGCCAATTCAAGTGTCACTAGACATAAAACTGACATTTCTCCAGATACTAACATCATGGGCCCAATTCATGGCTGCATCACTTCAGTTTCCCACTGGCGCAACTCTGCTGCCAGTAATGTGTTGGTGAATCAGTCCCTGTGTTCCCAAAAGATGCAGTTAGAGCTCTTCCACAACGACAGAAAAGGTTACTATAATGACCATCAGACTTCGTATTTGAGGCACGTATGGACAGATATATTATGAAACCCAAGTTCTGTCGCATGAAGAGCATCTGCAATTCATGCAAAGAGAGATAGTGGTCTAGTTCTCCATACAGAGTGAGTTTAAGGTCATTTGGATGCCTTGTGTGGGAAGTGCAGCCTTAACTCCATCTCCTGGATTCCGAATATTTGAGATTTCTCTACCCTCTAATGTTCTTGAAAAGTGATCTGCACTCCATCCACTGATGTGCATCTTCAGCTTAACCAGATGGCTGGTATGGTAAATACCTCGGACCATAAGAAGCTGCCTTCCTTGCACACTCAAACTCCCCATGAAGGCAGTAAAGGATCAGATATCTGGTGTTAAACCTAGTTAGGTAACAGAGTGGAAGTAATGCACCATTTGCCCATACCATCTGACCAGCATTTGCTCACTGTTTAATACCACTCCAGTCCTGGCCCTTCTGTGATGAAGATGTGGATTTACAGTTGAGGTTGTTATGAAAACTCCTCTCCACTAGGTTATGGTCTGAAACCCCCCATGTGTAGGACATCAAACAGCCATCAGATGGTATCATGGGGTGGACTGGGTCCTTTAAGAGGAAACTGCTCCAGCCCACCTGTGCCTCAGGAACAGGCTTGATGTGGCCTGGTAGAGAACAAGTATTCTTATAAAGAGCCACAGGGAGGAGGAAGCTGCAATATGGGAAGGGTTGGGGCCTGGAAGTGAGGGCCAGAAGGCTAGGATCCAGCCAGGCAGGACTAGGAGTGGTGGCTTGAAGAAAAGCTGCAGGTGGGGTAAGACACCAGAGCTGCATATCACTTTTGAATTGGGGTGATTGACTTTATGTGGGGACTTTGAGGATGGCTTTGAACCATTTCTATTATTAAACAAGCCCCAAGCAGGGAGGGTGGTAGCCATATGAAAGTCTGTGTGGCTCTTAAGGGGCCCTGAAGACGGAAAACAGAGGCAGGGTGCCACAGAGTCACCCCTGGCTGTGGGGTGGGCAAGGGGCATTCCGGAGGCAGCTGGGCCTCCAACAGATGGTAATGAGTTTTGGCTATTTAATGAGATAACTTTATACTGACCTACTTGCAAAAGGCTCTGTGCACCATTACAAACTCCTTGAAGTATGCAGGTCCCTGGTATTTCTCTTTCTACCTGTCTATCCCACTTTCTGTGAACACACAATAGTCGCACTTAAAACATGTCTTCTCTTTGGAGAGAGAGAGATTGCTGGTTCCAGAGAGATTCCCTGTTTCAAACACAGGGAATCTTTCATGACTATTTACCCAGTATATTTCAACAAAGGCAACGCATTGTCAAGTTTATAGCCTGAGGTGCATGTCTATGAGGAGCAATACCGTAACAGTGATATGTAGCTAATCAAGAGAGAGAAGAGTTGACCTTGTGACAAGGGGAGAGTGGATTTGTTGTTTCATTACATAACGGTTTTGTTTGTTGGTAAATCTTTTATCAGTGTCGGAGTCCTCATGCAGTATTAGACCATTCAGGTCCCCAAATTACTGGCATCGTCTTATCGATCTACAGCGTCTTGCCTCCTAAATCCTTTCTAATCCCCCAAATCCTTTGTCAATTGTCCTTTTTCCTGCTTTCTCATGTTTTCCCTGTTGCAGACGGCTAGGCGATGAGCAACAGTGGCTTTTCTGCTTGTTGCTACCTGCCAACAAGGTAAAAGGCTCAAGGCTGCAGGATTTTCTTGTGCCCTGACATCGTTTCCGAGAAGAGTATTTTTGGTTGTTCTTGCGGTCATGATCTTAACTTCTCTGATGTAATAATGATGTTATAAACCAATCTCAAGGGAAACAAGTCCCCTAAATTTACCCAGTTTTAAACTTGATGGCTAAGACCCCCAGCTGATGTAAACTGACACAGCTCCCTTGAGGTAAATTGGTGTAGCTCCATTGACACCAGATGAGAATATGTCCCATCCTCCGGCCTGTGAAGAATCATTTCCCATGGTACATTGGCCAGTGTTCTAACCAGGTCTCGGCTTCAGTGCTGGCTTTGTTAGAGGGGCAGTGCTATTTTCCCCCCCAGCATGCTGTGATCAGACAGAAGATTACATTTAATTAATGCTTTGCCTACCATAGCAATGCAGTAGTGTTCTTCATCTCTCTCAGGGTGGGGCAAGATGGTGTGATTTACACACGTCCCCCGCGTGGTGCAGAGCTGCACTTGCCCTGGGGGAGTCCCAGAATGCCCCAGCATGCACGGGGGGTAATACGCAGTCTGAGCGACCCATTGGGGTAGAATAGGGGAGGGGACAATGGCCCTCCCCCCATTGCGCCCCCTTCAGATGACTTGCTCCTGGGGAAGAGGAGGTAGTGAAGAATCCTTACCCTCAAGGACTGCTCTGTTGATGACCTCGGGCTCACCCATGCAAAAGTCAGGGGTAAAGTAAAGAAAAGTGAGAGAGCATAAAACACCTTCCTCTTCCTGGCCTGGCTGGACAACATCCCTGTACTACCCTGCTGGGGATACCCGGGGCTGTGAGCCACTGTTACCTCTCTTCCTCAGCAGAGATTTGTTAGAGATTAGACTGTGGTATGGCAAGGGCCTGGCACGTCTCTCTTTCACCGGCAAACTCCTCCGGGCTTTCCAGCCCAAACCTTGCCTACCCGATAACCATCAGTAAACTCCAGCCCAGGAACTCCTCAGAGATGGGGCTTTGCAATGCACAGCTGCTGCCGCTGTGCCCTCACAGAAGAGACGGAGGTTGCTGCTCTGTTTCAAGAGTCAGTACATCACAGTTTAACTGGGGTAAACCAAAACCTTCCCTTCCAACACAGCCCTGAACTGGTTTATGGTAGAAACCAAGCAAGTTTGTTTATTAACAAAAGAACATGGATTAAGCGAGCTCAGTAAACGGGGTCAAGGTAGATGTGGTTACAAGCAAATAAATGTGAACATAGTCTTCTCAAAGACTAAAACTTCATCTAGCAAGATGTGGGTGAAAAGCCGTCTTGAACATACTCCTCTTCAGCTTCTTAGTGGCCGGCCTGGCTACGACCCATCCCATCCCAAAGATCAAACGGCTTGGTTTCTTTGTCTCCCTAAAGTAAAGAATAAAAATTGAGTCTCTCTCTCTCATATCCCCAAAGGGAGGCCTTTATCTTACAAGTCAGGATGGCCTCCTGGGGATTCATTCTCTTGTGTCTCTGTCATAGAGGAGCAATGTCAATTCTCAAGTTCAGTATCCCCCCTGTCCCTCCCCGGTTTAGCTCAATGGCATTGTTTACTGCTAATATGTAAATTAAGATAAACTCTATTCCTTTGTCTAGGGCAGAACTGTTATCACCTCTACCTAGGCTAGGCTGTCTGATCTTGAATATGTTCTAGTAACTTCATTCAGAGGGAATTAATTAATAACATCACATACAAGGTTAACCGGTGCATTGTGCAGTGATCTTGATAATCAGTGTGGCGTTAGCTTTCATATGATACCTCACAAGGTATATTTTGTACAAATATTATTGCAGTAGGGTGTGAATACAGGGGTGTGTCTGCTCGCCTATCCCCCCAAAAGCTACCCCACATCCTTAATGGGTGCGGTGAAAATTGCCCCTTTTTCATCTCAATCTTCTTTTTAACTATGGGCAAGGCCTGATGCTGAGCTGGCCCATGCATATCACTCCATCACCCACAGACATGAGTTTGTAAAGGCAGGGTCCCTTGCAACTGAACTGAGATCCTGGAGCCATGGAGAGTGGCTGGCATGGGGTCCTGAGAAACAGCGGCGTCCCAAGTAGTAGCAACACAGATACCAAAAGAACCTGATTCTCCCACAGCTCTGCAGCTGACTGAGGCTGGCACTCAGCAATTCACACACCAGTTTGTATTCATCCGTCAAAATCAAAGTCCAAATATATCTGCTTTTACAGCTCAAAACTGCTGTTTACTTGTGTGGGTGTGGAGCAAAGGGCTGAAATAGCTCTCATTCTAATGCACCCCTTAGCGGGGGGGGGGGGGGGGTGAACCTCCGAGGTTTCTTATCTGTTTTTTTATTTTGGGTCTCAACGTTTTTCTTCATTAAAAGCCGCATTGATCTTCTGAATGCAATTAACTCTGCCTTCCTGTAATTATTAATGTCTTAATAGCTTTATGGAAAGCTGCTTACTCCATTTTAAATGCCATTTTGATGCCCTTTTTCCTCATGCATTGACTCAATCAGTAATAATTGTTGGAGGCCCAGTACTATCTGAGTTGCTTGAACACTGTCCTACTGGTCTCGCATAGCTTCAGTGGCTGGCTTGGCTATTCTTATCCCTGTAGCGTGACATCTTCCAGTTGGCTTAGTGAGTATGATAGATTGTAGTTAGTTTTAGGCTTTGTATTTAACTAGTATATCTGTAGAAAACCTTGCACATTAAACCTTATTGATCTGCAAATCGGGCGTACCGTGTCTCACAGGTATCCACACTGATCACCAAGTGTCCAGTATCATCAATAAGAGCTTGCATTCTTACACAGCCCAGGATCCCAAAGGTTCACAAAGTGCTTTACAAACATGACATGTCATGATCACTTCATTTGCCAGTGAAATGCAGCCATCTCTGGAGTGGAATGCAGCTGCTACTTTAACAGGGCCCAGTAACACTACAGGATATAGTGTGTCCTGTTTAAGAAATGAAGATTATTGACTACACGTGAAACTGCATGGGGAGTTTAGAAAGGAAGAATGGAGGTAGCCAAGGTTTTCCTGTGATGGTGGAGGATTGACAGTTGCTGCTCTACAAGCCCATTCAGGGAAGTAAGAGATGCCCCTTAACTCCTTTGCACCAGGAACCCATAGTGCGGTGTGAAGAGCACTGTATGTAGGGCCACTTTTCCTCCTATGCAGGTGGGTGGGAAAGAGGTGGGGGCAAGGAACCAGAGCTGGCCAGAGCAGAGGGGGAAGCAATCTGTGCCAGGTTTAGTGCTGACACAGACTATTTCCCCCCTGGATCAAGAAGGAAACCAGAGGCTAGATTGTTTGTCTAAATAGCACCAATATGGCTCCTGGTTTGTTGCACTGCAGGTGCAGTGCAGGCGTGTGCTACCCCTTACCTGGGGCTTCTGGCAAAACCACAATTGAAGCTATAAAGGGGAGCTGAGATTGAGCACTGTGAACCCCTTATTTTGTTGGACCCTCTTGAAGACCTACTTTGGGTAAGATGGAGGCAGGACTCCAGATAACAGGAAATCATTCCAACTGCTCTATTAGTTTGTTCGCTTGGGGAAATCCAGACTGGTTCAGGAAGATAAGAATCTGCTCCCTTAGAACAAAAATAATTAAGGGACAATTTAAACTAAATACTGGGTGAAAGATCACAACTTTTGTAAGTTCTTTGGGGCCGGGACTATCGTACATCTTATTCCAGTTGCAAGATTGCTCTGTAGCCGAGTCCCTATGCTGGCTGGATCTGTGTGTGTAGCCCACCCACAGACAGCTGGGGAAAGGTGTGACTCCTCCCAGGTGAGAAGGACCCCCATCTAGGGAAGTAACTGGGACAGAAAGCTGTAGGGTTTCCTGCCTGGGCAGGAGAAGGAAACTGATTGTACACACAGTACCAGAAGCTGGAGGGGGAGCTGCCTCTGTATCCTCTTCCACTAATAAACAGAAGTTGTTTAAAATGAGCTTGTGCCTTGGTCCTTACTCCTGGGACTCGGCATGGCAGTGCTAACCCACTCATAAGGAGGCCACTTGACCGCTTTTTAGAGCACCTACAGTGTTGGTGAAAAGGTCAAACATCTGTTGATAGAAAAAACATCAGTGTAACAATTTAACAGGTCTCTTGATCTTCCATTTGCATATTTCAGTGCACCTCTTCTTCTCCTGCCTCCAAATGCTCCCTACCGGTTTTCACTCTGACATGCTGCTTCCCAAGGGATCACAGAAGGTAAAGAATCTGCAGAATTTTCTCCCCAGACACAAGTCTCTAATCACCAAGAAAGCTCCACTTGTGACGCTCTGTTCTCCTGGGATAAAACATCTCCCTTCCTCCACCATCAGCGAAGAGAGCAATTATAGTCACTGGCAGGCACAGAAAAGAGTGGCAAATTCCCTGTGCTACGTCCCCAAAAAACGTCCCAGGGGCAGCAGAGAAGACAGGAACCTCACACCCGTCAGCAGCCTGGCAGCAGAAAGCCTGTGTGGTTTAATCAAACTGACAGAGTTTCTCCAATACTGCCCTCCCTCTGCAGAACGTTGTCCCTTACCACCAGGAAATCATTTCAAATGGGCTTGTAGCAGCTAGCCAGGGACCATGAGGCAGAAGGCAGAGGCTGAATAGTAGAAGGCAGGAATCGGACATCAGGATCGGGCACACATGTCGTTTAAATTATTTATTGTTTGTGTTATCCAACACCTAGGAGCGCCAGGCATGGACTAGAACCCGCTTGTGCTAGGTGCTGTTCCAGCATGGAACAAAAAGATGGTCACTGCCCCAAAGTTTCTCTGTAACTTGCAGTCTTTAAAACAAGATCTGAGAATTTCAGTAACTCAACCAGAGGTTAGAGGTTTATTACAGCAGTGGGTGGGTGAGGTTCTGTGACCTGTGATGTGCAGGAGGTCAGACTAGATGATCACAATGCTCCCTTTTGGCCTTCAAGTCCGAGTCTGTCATCTAAGAGTTGACAATCTGAATAGACGTTACTACTTGTTCTCAAGTGAGGACAGGTAAATAACTTCTAGCCAATTCATTTTTTTTTTAACTTCCTTTTCTGCTCCCAAATTGTCAGCAGAATGCAAAATGTTTACCTTTATTCCTGATTCAAAATTGTTGACTAATTGCTTCCTTGTGGTTTGCAGATAATTAGCAAACAGCTGATTGTGAATATTTTAAACATGAAATTCAGGCCCACTGTTGCTGGGTTACAAACAGCATGCTTTGTTGTTTCTGTTCCTTTGCTGCTTGATGTGTGCAACTAATCATAAACAGGCAAGTTTCACATGGCATTTAGAAGAGAAGAACTCTAAACTATTGTTTGTTGTGTATCTCACAGCTCACTTTTGGCAAATAGTCCACATTAAAATTTGCTTTTTCAAAGATTTTTTTGGGAGCTTTTTCTTCTCTTGTCCAGAAGAAGCCATTATTATCACCCAATCTGACCCACCTGCATAATGCAGGCTGTGAGATTTCAGCCAGTATACCAGCACCAGTCAAGCCAGTAACTCATTTGATCTAGGGAATGCTTTTTTGTAGGAATGGCTTCTTAGAACTTGTTTGCTAGAATACTGTCTCATTGTTTCCTTGTGCTCCCCTCATCTCTGTACTCACCTGTTCTCCCACTGTATACTTAGATTATAAAACTTTGGAGACAGGGATTCTTTCTTCCCCCTTCCCTTCTGCAATCGTACAGCACCTGACACAATGGGGTCCAGGTCATGCCTAATAGGTCCCCTAGGTGCTATTGCAGTAGTACTAATAAATAGTCACAGAAGAGAAATCCTAAAAGGAGCACAAAGTGAAAGTGAATTCTTTTAAAAATGCAATCAGATATTGGAGGACAATGTTATTCTGCAATAGAAGTGAAGGATTAGTGCAAAATTCTGGGTAGGTGGTGGTTTTGGCTGCCCCAGTTGCAGTGTTTTATTTTAGCAGAGAGGCAATCAAGTCTAATCAGTGGTAACTTACAACTGCTTCAGAAGCTTGCATCTACTCTCACTGGGGTGGTGTCACTCCGTTGAGTCAGTGGAGTTACTCCTGATTTATGCCACTGTTCAAGAAGAATCAGCAGCGTTGCCAACTCCTGGAATTTTGAGTCTTGCAATACTATTCTATACATTTATTTTTTTGAAATTAATCTCCAAATCCTGGAATCAGGTACTTAAAGGAGATTCTCCTTTAAGCTGTAAAAATGTAAGATTCTAGTGCTCATAGTTGTGGAGAAAAGCTTGAACATACGAACCCCTAAGGGCTCAGAAACCAAAAAGAACTCCAAATGTATTTTATAGTGTCATCATTTTTAAGCCGATCTTGTTCTTTCAGTGGGCTCGACTCATTATCTTTGAATGCTGGTGGTTGTCGATACTAAATCAAACCCTATGTTTATGAAGCAGAGAAGATTACAGCTGTCCTCTTCAATAACATGTAGGAGCAGCTTGGTGAATTGAAAAGTCCCGGGATTTAATGCTTCATCTTGCACTAAGAGACCAACCTCTTCAATTAAATTGGAGCATTACATATTGGGACTTGTAGTCTCCATGGGCCAGACCTTTGCATTATAGATGAGTGAGGGCACAGGCTACATTCTAGAACGGCACAGATTGCACCTGCCTTATGCACTCCATTTTGGCCTGGATCTCACCTGTCTGGTAGAACTGAATGGTGAACATGAGAGCTCATGTATTCAGATGTTTTTAAGACAATTTTGATTCAATTTGTAATTTTGTGTTCCCCATCTCTGAGGTAATGATGTGTAAAGTGCAGTTTCATACCAATACATTTCTCATTATCCCCATAATGGTGCTGATAAGGATTACAAGAGTGACAGATAAATAGAATCATGACAGGAAAATAATCAAACGGACAAAAGTATTTGTTTTTTTTTTTATCAAAGTACTTTGCTGTCTTTTACTAGTGTCTGTCAAATTATTTCCTAAAGATAAAAGCGCGTAACACTCCTGGCAGATACGTATTTGGTGATCTGGGGATTCTGTCTATGTGGAACTTACAATTTCATAACATCAACTGGAATTCCAGAATTCCTCTCTGGATGAGGAGTCCACCATTTGCACAGAGGGACTGTAGCGTCTCTCTCTCAGACCAGAACCAGTGGTTGGTTGTTGAACTGAAATGATCACCTGTTCAGGTGGCCACACCTTCAGATAAAAGTCTGGGCCCTACCCCGCAGACCTGGTAAACCAGAGAAGAGGTTGCCCGGCAACCAAGCCACATGGCTTTGCTATTGAGGCAGCTGAGGAAGTCTCTTCATGAAGGGGACTGAAGACTCTAAAAGAGAAGGTCTCTTAGCTTTCATTCTGGAGAGACAGAGCAGAGATTCCACGTTCTGGTTGAGAAGCCATGTGTAGGAGGGCAGGGGGGAGAAGAAGTCTTATCCTCAAAGAGCTCTCCAGAGTGGTGAGGAAGCTGAGGCAGGGGACTGTGTGTAGGTGAGTATATTACCTTGTCTATATCTGTGTTTTTCTCATGCCCTCAGTAAAAAGCAATGGTGTTTTAGAATCCTATGTAAAGTCTGTCTGTGTCTGTTTTTCACTACTGTATGCCTCTGAAGAGAGGAACCATAAACCAGAAGGCTTACACCTTTGGTGGGATTCTGGGGAACATGCAAGTGCTGCTGGGAAGGTTGGGAGAAGATAGCAGCTGTTTCACGGTCTTGGTATTTGGACTGTGATGTCCATGTCAAGAGGGGAGTCAAACATGAGGTCTGCACCTGTAGTGTGTGACTAAAAACCCAGAGCCTCGGTATCTAGACTCTACCCAGCCCCAGCAAGAGAGAGAATAAGACACTCACCTGGGGGAGAGGAGAGGGAGATTCGCTACCTGTTTCAGAGGAGGGATTGGAGAAGATTTGGATCCCCATTTTCTATGTCCCTGGTGAGTGACTTATGGCCTGGTGAATGAGGTGGTGTCTCTCGTTCTTTGGCCTAAAGAATATCTGAGTATTTATATAAAATGGAACAGCTTCAACAGCAGAGTTTGTAAGTAACCCATACCAGAGTAGCTTATCGCCTGGGGGTTAGGCTGCTCACCTAACAGGGGGGAAGCTGAGTTCAAGTCCCTACTTCAGAATGGATATTCAAATCTGGGTCTCCCACAACCCAGGCAAGTGCCTTAACCACTGGGTTAAAACATATAGTTTGTTGGCCCAAAAATTCACTCTCCTATTTGCTGTCCAATCCCATACATTTACCAAACCAACTATTTCTCCTGATTTTTTTTTCAGTCATGTATGAATAAGAATATTCATAATACATGTATGCATTCATGTATTCATAAGAATATATGCAGTGCTCACACAGGCCTTTGGAAAAGCTCTTTTTATTATCTACAGGCTAGTATTTATTGAACAATTCTGAATGTTCACAAGTGATTTGCAAACAGAAAAAAGGACTCCTCCTTTTTACCAGCCTTGTGTCTCCCAATGAGATAAAAGAAACCGTGCCAATATTGCCATCTTGTCCCTTTATTGCTAGTCTCGGGATTTTTCAGTAGTTTTTAAAGGCCCAGCTCCTGGAGTCTCATGAATACTTGAGAATCTCAGCTTTCACTTGAAAAATAATCATTCAAAACCCAGAAGTAGATCTGGTCAAAACCTTGGCCAGAACAGTTTTCTATTGGACAAGGTAGTGTTATTGAAATTAAAATATTTTTTATGGGAAGGTGACTATTTGGATGGAAAGTGTCAAAACAAATCCTTTTGACTTTCTCATTTTGTTTTGGTAACATCAAAACATTTTGTTTTTGGTAAGGGGAAAATTGTTTCATTTTGACTTTGAAATTTGAATTGACTTTGAATTTGAAATCTTCTACGGAAAACAGACCTCTGCCCTTTGTTGTTTAGTCAGAAGCCCAATTTTCCACTGAAAAGCAACCTTGACAGAAAATATTCAGCTAGCCCAAGTAATCTAGCCCACATAGTCCTTTTTGTCCTTGGGCTTCCTGCTAATATTGTGCATAGTTATCTAGGCTCAGTTGCAGTTATGCCCCTTGTCATCTGTGCTCAGACAACAGATTCACGACTGCACTTTCCATCATGTGGCCGCTTCTCAATTAAGAGTTGGACTGGGACCCACCAGCTCATTTCAGGAAGGCCGCTCAAAATTTGTCAGATCACTTTTTGTCACACTTGAGTCAGCAACTTCAACATAACAGACAACACATCCCATTTACCAATTAACTGAGACATCCAAGCCACTAGAATTTGACCAGTCTGGCTGACTGCTGTGTGTCTGTGTAATAAATAGCAACACTGCAGTGATCAATGCCTGATTTTTGCCCTGGCTCCAAAGTTTGGCCGCAATTATTCTTTCAATGCTTCATTTTCCATATAGCTGCTGTGATTCCACAAAGTCACTACAGACCCTACGCACAAAATAGAGGAGAGACTAATGTTGTGGTTGCTCATAGAAAGTTCTTTACTTGCTCTGGGGTGAATGAATTTCATTTCTCAGTCCTGTACTCTTTAAACCAACTAAAGCAGTGTCCCTTTTTATCCCTTGATGATCTTGATGTAGCTTCAGTTTGATCACTGGTTTTAATTCCCATAGCACTGCCACAGTCACGAGTCTCTATCTCCTTGTTTTATCTGGAGTGAATGTGTTGCTAGTGAAAAGTGCCAGAAGGCTTAGTCCTGGTCACAAGAGTCTTTTATTGATCCATACAGCATCCCATGCTACCTCGATTTGCTTCTAGAGGTGAAAGACTGGTTGACTCTTAGGTCCAAGGATTGAAATCAAGAAACGTTAGGTGCCCGAGCCATAATGCTCATTAAGAACCTGGTCCTGCTGTACTGAAGTCAGTGGTAGTTTCATCACTGATTTGGATGGATTCATCATCCCTGGATGTCTTTGCTGAGGGTACCAGAAAAGATATTACCCATAATGATCATGCTTTGGCTGATGTGAACAGCTCTCTGTTAAGAATTGTAATCAGTGCGGTAGCCGTGTCAGTCCCAGGATATCAAAGACAAGGTGGGTGAAATAATGTCTTTTGTTGGACCAACTTCTGTTGGTGAGAGAACTGGACTGAGATCACCAAAGTCCTCTGAACAGCTGTCCAATAGGAACTCGTGTTTTGAAATTATTGAATAAAAATAACAAGCCATAGCTGAAAAGAGCCCCGCTCAAACAAAATAATAACCTTGCTCCTCCCCTTCATTATTATCTATTGAATTTTGAACGGTTTTTTAAAACTAAATGTGCATGGAGTCCGGTCAAGGTGCTGCGATAAATTGAAATGAATATGTATGTTTAAATAAATTCGTAAGGATTTTTTTTGTTTGACGCTTTGTAGGACACCTCTGAAGCAAACATAAGCCTCTGACCCTTTCCTGAGCAGATGCAATGAGAAGTTATTACTGCAATACTAATAATGCCTAGGAGCGCCAATCATGGATCAGGACCTCATGGTGCTAGATGCTGTACAAACACCGAACAAAAAAGACTGTCCTTGCACCAGGAGCGCTTACAAACTACGTACAGGACAAGGAGCGACAGGTGGGGACAAAGGGAGTACAAGGTAACAACGCAATATTATCCAACATATAAATGGCATTTTAATTGTAGGGGAATCCTCAGGTGCTGTCTGAAGGCAGAGTGAAGTCCCCTTCGCACTGCTGGAGCAGCATAAATGGGATTTTGGGGAGGAATCCTTTGTGTAAACTAGTCATTACATATCACCTTTCACCTAGAGCAAGTGTGGCTTGAAGCAGCATAGGCTAGCGGATAGAGCACTGGAGTGGGGGTCAGGAGATCTAGATTAAATTCCTAGCTCTACCACTGACTTGCTGCATGAATTTGGGCAAGTCATTTCACCTCTGTTTCCCCTGCTGTCTTTTGACTTGTCTTGATTAATTCTCCAAGAAAGGGACTATTAGAGCTGTGTGGAGAATGATAATTCCATTTTGTGGAGGATTTTGAGACTTCAATTTTTAGTCCCAGTTAGGTCCAAAATCCAAAAAAAAAAAATCAAAATCCTCAGTAAAAGATTTTTTGGGGAGGGGGCAAGGAGTAATAGTCTGGGATCGATCAAGATATTTTATTTTGACGGTGTCAAAATATTGTTTTGATTACTTTTTGTTATAATATATATGATGCAAAAGTTTAAAAGAAGAAACAGGTCTCTTTAAAACTAAAATCAAAATGTTTCATTCCAAAAATGTTGAAATGTTTCAACTTGTTGCCCCTTTTATTTTCCAAAACGAAAATTTGGCAAAACAGAAATGATTTTGCAAAGCATTCTGATGGAACTACATTCTCCTGTTCCATCAAAGCTTTTCCAGCTCAGCTCTGTCTTTGCCCAGCATCTCTCAGAACGGTGTCTGTAAACATTTCTATAATTGAAATATAAATAACAGTGCTTGCAAGTAGCTGTGCTTGTTTATCCTCATTACTCTTTCAATGAACTTTAATTCTACCACCGCTGTTCCAGTCCTGAACTGTGTTTGTTAGAAATCAGTAACCAGAACAAAGCACTTCTTTGCCTTTCCCATCCCTAAAATAAACTTCAGTAAATGAGACAGTAGTTCTGGCAATATTAATGGAAAGCATTATTTGCAGTTCTATAACTGTTATTTCATTATGAAGCTTTTCATATTTGCTAGTAATATTAAGTAGATTTACTGTGTTCCAACTTTTTTTTTGCATCTTTTCTTGGGACTATCCATGTGTGCAGGTTTTTACAAATATAATTTATTTTTTAATTGGTTTATCAAAAACAAATGCCATTTACCTGGATGAAACAGACTCATTATGAAATTAAAACTTTTAGCTGCTTTCTAGCACATATTTTATATTGTTTTCAATTAACTCTTTTCATTTTCTTCCAAGCCAAATTCTTTGGTTTGTAATGTAAAGAATTATATGCACAGACAAAGGAAATGAGACAGTATGTTCCTTTCCCCAGAGTAAATTAAATTTTCTGCTCTTCCCAGTCTGTTCTCACATTGATGTATTGTGGAGATCAGAGGGAAATGTATGTGATAGACCTATTGAAAGGGCTAATGGAAGTTGGATGCATTTCTCTACCTTCCTGGGTGCTGACTGGAACTAAGTGCAGAAGCAAAAGCACAACCTGGTAGCACAAGTGGGTATATTATTGGCAAATTTCCTAGTATTTCCAATCATAGGGTCATCTAACTCACTGATGGAAGTTCCATTGATTTCAATGAATGGCTCAAACAATCTGCTTTAATCACTATGCATAAGTGATTCACAAACAATATGTAACCAAGATTTGGATAAGAGGGAGTTTGGGATTTTTATTAAAAGAATTCACATGACCTAGAAATTAACTAGGGTGCTTAATCCATCTCTCTCTCTCTCATTTATATACCCGGTGTGATTGCATCTGAGCATTTTTGTAACCGTTACTGACCTCTTTTTATTCTGCTAAATTGCTTCAGTGCACAGATACACTACATTGTTCTTTCAAGGTTTATCAGGGAGCTGTAATGCTGCAGAACTTCGCCAAAATGGCTCATGTTTCTCTTCCTAACATTTTTTTTAGATCTTAATTTTTAATGAAATAAATCAACTTTATCCTATCTTTCCAACCTAAGTGAGGTTCAGCATTTACTGGTGATGAAATGGCTCTATCATTCTTTGACTATAAACATGTGTTTCAGACCAGTAATCTGAGAAGCAATTTCACCTTGTCCATCTTTATAGACCACAGTCCAGATGATACTCTGTGCACAAGACCTAAATGACAGTCGGGGATGAGGTTGAAAACTGAGAAGTGGAAGGGAAGGTGTGTTCGTTTTTTATGGCTGGTTTAGAAGCATGGAGAAAATAATTATAGTTTAGATTTGTATCAAAAGCTGCAGCAACCAGATATGGGAACTTGGCTGGCGTAAAGTGGCATAGCAGTCAAGCTAGATTAATATACACCCATTGAGGATTGGGGACTTGGAGTTCCTAGATTTATAGGGTGTTTGTTTTAGGGCCAACGGGGACCATTAACTCATTTAGTCTGACCTCCTGTATAACACTGTCCATAGAATTTAACCCGCTCACTCCTGTATCGAGTGCAATAACTTGTCTTGGCATGCCTTCGAGAAAGGCGTCCAGTCTTGACTTGATGTCAACAAAAGATAGTGAATCATCACTTTCCTTGGTAGTTTGTTCTAATGATCAGTGCAGTGAAACTTGGTTTCTTGCTTGCATAGTCAAGGACAGTACTTTGCTCATCTTTTGTTCAACAGCTGCATATTTCAATCTGGTTGAGATAAAGTAAGAACCATCTTGGTCCTTCATCTAAACGTCAAAAAAAACCCAACACATTTTCAGGTTAAAAAAAATGCTTACAGGGCTTAATTTTCCATTATCTTTCAGGTGGGTGCTCTTCTGCTCAGTTGCAGAAATGCCAGAACACCACTGTTTTTGCAGTGTTTCTGGCCTGATCAGTAAAAGGAAGCCTCAAGAGAACAATTCTTATAAGGTTTCCACCATAGCTTTTCCAGAACCAAGAGTCTGTGCAATTCAGATATGAACTTTTGGGTGGTTGTCTGATCATACACCCCTTTGAGATTCATCTACAAACTCAGGTTACCAACCATCCTGGCTTCTTCCTAATCTACAACTTCTCCCCTCCGCCCCCCCAAAAAACATAATTCATGTAAGTCAGTGGACAGACTCCCACTGAATTAAAAAGAAATTGGATAAGAGCATTGATACCTTTTTACCTACATAGCAGCAGTGCCTTCATGCAAGTCCTGTATAAAAGTTAACATCCTTTTTAATACACCCGGCATTCATCCGTGATCTAAATGGCAATATTCAACTGTTTCCATAGAATTCAAGTGTGTGTAGCTCAGACTAGGCAGAAATGAAGGAGACTAGAAATGCTGAATCATAATCTGCTTAATCAGGGCATGTAATAAAAAGTGATCCTATTTGAAATGAATCATTTCAGCACATTCTTAAAATTAAGCATATCAGAATACAGCTCAAATAGAAAAGACCACAATTTGGTTTTCAATAGCACCTTTGCTATTCAAGGTATCTCATTGCTACCTGACTACACCTCCATGAGTGTAACATTCCCTGAGTGACAGACTGTTAGCATTTTGTATCCACCCATTTCTTGCTATTACTCTTGAATCCACATGACCTCCTGGTGCAGAAATGAGCCACACTGTCCTTGTCTATGTTATTTATTACACCTCCTACTATTATTCATTTTAGAACTATGTATGAAGACAAAGACCCTTCTTCAAAGACCTTAACATCTGAAGTTACACAAATAGATACCAGGGACAGGAAAAAAGATATTAAATTAATCCAAGTCTGTCTTTCACCTGTTGACGCTTGTCTTATATTTAGGTTGTAAGCTCTTTAAGACCAAACCCATGTTTTTCTTATGTTTGCACAAGCGTCGTGTACTGGTGCACTAATGGGCTTCATAGGCTCTACTAGGTGAAATAAATAGTCACGAGATGGTTGGGTCTCGTTGGTTTCAAGGATTGTTTTCAGATTATATTTTCCAAAACAAAATTCTCAAACGCCAAGTTGAGGCAAAAGAGCAGGGGCAGAAAGCTAGTGATGGAAAGCAAAGCAAAATCAGTGGCTTTTGAGGTGGGTCTTGGAAGAAGCAAAGAAGGTTTGTTCGTGGAGTCGGGAGGTGAGTTGTGGTGACTCATGTGGGAAGCCAGAGGGAGATCTCAGAAAGGGAGTAGGGTTGAAGGAGATCTGATCAGAGCAACAGGTAAGGAATAGAACTTTGGCACCTATTCAGCAAAGTACTTAAGTGGGAAGGATTGCCCAATGGGCAAGGAAGCTGATCTGGGACTTGAGTTCCATTGCCTCTTCTGCCACAGACTCCCTGTGTTACCTTTGGTAAATCACTTAGCGCTGTGTTTTCAGAGGTCTTTAGGTGCCTAAAGATGTAGATAGACACCTAGTGAGATTTTTCAAAAGCACCAATCTTTAGGCACTTAAAGACCTTTGGAAATCCAGCCTTCATGTCTGTGCCTCAGTTCCCCATCTGTATAAAACTTGGGATAATAGCAGTTCCATACCTCACAGAAATGAGTGTAAGGATAAATACATTAAACACTGCAAGGGAGGTGAGTACCTTGACAGACTGTAATTAGCATAGCCTTAACTCCATCCCTGTTCTGCAAATAAGTTAAGCATGTGCTTAACTTTAAAGTGCCTTGCTGGACAAGGATGAACTTAAGCATGTGCTTGTTGTTAAGAGTGTTCTCAAGTGCTTTCTTTCATATAGGATCACATTTTACTGCAGCCCTGATTCAGTAGACTATGGTTCAGAGTTTTTCTTCTCCTTCATTTCTGCCTAATCTGAGCTATGCACACTTTAATTCTATTTAAAAAAAAACAACTCGCTATTGACTATTGCCATTTAGGTCACTGATTGGCTATTGGTGAAATTTCACAACCCTAATAAGTGCTGCCTGCTTCCAGTTAGCAAGGCATCTTTGAGTTTGTGCACTTGTACATCTAAATAAGAAGTTCATGGCCAATTATGGGCTCAGAAGTGGAGAAAGGTATTCCAAACACACATTTAACCATGCACACACACAGCTGCAATATCAGTGTCCCAAATTTTCAAATCAGGTGCCTGAAGTTAGACCCCTCCACCTCTGTTTAGACATTTGAAAGTGGTATGATGATCAGGAGTGCTGAGTGAATTACCAAATCCTACCAGAGCTAATGGGAAGGGGGCAGGAGCAGAAAAATAGGCTGTTTTTATTTACGTGCCTGAGTCTGGGATTGGATGCCTAAAGAAAATATTGGCCTATTTCAGTAGAATGCTAATGGTACAGAGGTAAGAAGAATCAAGGAAAGAACATTAGGGCTCCTGGGTTCATTAACTTATCCATATGTAGTATTTTTGATTACTTGTTAGGAAGCTCAATGGATACAGTGAGCTGGATCCTCAGCTGTTCTAAGTTTCCCTATTGGTGCTGCTATGGCAGAGGAGGCAAAGGTGGCTTTAAGCCATGGGGTTATTCTAACTTTAGCTGGTGGTAAGGGTCTCCTAGTTAAGTATTGGTAGGATCAGGCCTAAGAAGGAATCAGACATGCCAGAGGTGGGTGTAGGGCACAACAGAATTAGAGAGGAGGAGGAGGGTGAAAGTAATAGAAATACAACGTTGCATGTTAATTACAGCTGAGATGTTTTAAAGCTTACAAATGCATTTAGATGCCCCATTTCTGTCCATTTTACTGGGAACTATGCTTCCAAATCTCATAGGCAACTTGGGAAATCTCAGATCACATGTAGAACTGGGAGGTTTTACAGGTTTTGGGTCTCAGACTTGCTCTATGAAAATCTGTAATTCCCTTAGAGTGTGCACTTTAGTTCTGCTCCCTTATTAGAGTTAAACAGCATATTATTAAACTGATTTGAGCTGAACAGTGTTATAGCAGTGGCTCTGACAGGTCAACCAAGCTGTGTGAACAGCACCTACAACAATGAGGCCATACACAGAAATTGACAGTCCCTGCCCCAAAGAACTTGAGATCAAACTGAACCACTCCACTGGAGATTTAAATATTCCAGAAAACAGGCAAATCTTGTTTTACCTTCATGCTAACTGGAAGGAACTGGATGCATAACAAAGGCAATGTGAAAATGTGGTTTAGAAGCTGCAGTTTTATCCTAACCTGACTATGGCTGTTGATGAATGCAAATTGGCTCCTTTTGATAAGTTAAATCAAGATTGGATGAAACCTACACAAAACTACTGATTCGTATTTAAGATTTCCCATGTAAACAATGTCAGACAAGGCAATGCATACAGGCATACTGCACGTCTCATCATGAGACACTGATCCATTTAAAACTATCCTATTTGGGGGTTCTGTGTTGTATGGGAATTAGCAATTTGAAATAGGTTCATCTTTCATTTCACCACAAAGAAAAACATAGGGGAAATGGGATTAAAAGGGTAACTACAGACACTCAAGACATTTTTAATGAATTTGATCACAGATTTTCTTCTTTCTGTGTAATGATACTTTATAAGGTATCATTACACAGAAAGTGTATGATAAAGTGAATGATACTTTATATCTGGGTTGTGGGCACCTTACCTAGACTTCAGTAATAATGAAATACTTAGAAGATCGAAGGTGGGGGACGTTCCCTCCTCCTCGGTGGATTCAGTGCACTTAGATATATACAATATACTTAAAAGGTGTGTAGATTACGTGTTAAAGTTGAAATATACTGTGATGAGGTATATACGCTAATCTGGAGCTAAAAGGGTTAATGCAGGCCTGAGAGGCCAGTTATGCTGCCTGGCTGCAGCTGGATGGTGGGCAGGCTTAATTAAAGATGAAGCCCAGGTGGGGAAGGAGCCGGTGGTCAGTGTAAAGAAGGGAAGCACAGATTAGGAGGAGGATGCAGATAGAGAGAGAAAACACTGCAGTGCCTTCCTGAGTAGTAGATTGGTCTAGGAAAGAAGCCCATGACAGAGGTGGTAGGGAGTTTCTTCTCTCTGGGGAGAGCCTGTGGAAGACAGACAGAGACAGAAAACCATAGAGATGGAATGAATCCCTGTGGTGGGCCCCGGAAGGTGGGGAGGGCACACGGAGGCAAGCCTGAGGGGTCAGAGTTCCAGCATACAAAGAAAGAGCTAAGAGAAGCTAGGGAGAATTCAGAGGCCTCAGAACCAGAGAAGAGGCTGTGTTAAGCACAGACTGCATAGAAGCAGCGCAAGTGTCTCAGTGGTATGAAGTGCTCCGGGGAAACTGCAGCATATCTGAAGCAGGAGCCCTAGCTACTTATTGCAGGGCCCTGGGCTGGAACCCAGAGCAGAGCGTGGGTGTGGATTTCCTTACCAGCCCCTGAGAAAGGACTGTACAAGCCTAACCTAATGAGCCCAGAGTTGGGCTGAAGACTCAAGGACAGGACAAGATTTAGCCCAAGATGAGGCAGGAAGATCTTTTGTTTTGGGGACTTTTAGTTGTACTTTGGGTACCCTGGAAGGGGAGAGGCTTTAAAGTGACCTGGCCCGAGCAATGAGTCACAAGAGGAGGCAAATCACCAGCGGGTCAGATCAGCCTTCGGCCAGGAGAGCTAGATGGAGAGCCTGTTACGCCACATCCAGCTACGAAAGAATGTGCAGGAGTGAGTTCACCCTTCCACCTATATGCACATGGTCACTCAGATGTAGATACTCCCCTCTCACATGCGCGTGCACACAAACTGCTCACCTGCCCACAGGACTCTCCATAGACAAACACACTATTCCAGTCTCAGTGGTTTTGTACTATGCCCTTTGTGGTCCTGATCCAAAGCCTGCTGATATTCATGGAAAGATTCCCATTGACCTTAGTGGGCTTCGTGGCATGCCCTTTGGTCTCTTAGGTGCCATTGCTCTATATCAAATAGACATAAACTGGCCGGGTACATACTCAGGCTGGATACTAGAAAAGGAGTGACCATCAGAGGAGTCAGGTTCTGGAACAACTCGAAATAGGAGTTGTGGGGGCAAACAAATTCATTAGTGTTAAGAGAGCTGCACAAATTTATGAATGCAATTGTATGATGGGGTTTCTTGTGATGGCAGGGGATGGAGCTCAGCCCATGCAACCCCATGCTTTGCGTGTCCCTAACCTCTGCTTGCCAGAAGCTGGGACTGGACAACAGGGGATGGATCACTCAATGATTGTTCTGTTCATTCCCTCTGAAGCACCTGCCATTGGCCACTGGCGGAAGACTTGGTACTGCACCCTTGGTCTGACCCAGTATGATCGTTCTTATGTTCTTAATGTAGCCAAGTGTTTTTGAAGAAGGATCTGAATGAGGGTGTATAGACAAACTTTATTTAGGAACATATGCTGGTGTAAGAGAAAGTAATGCCATGCCCATGAGCGAGTGCTGTAAGTTACACCAGAGCCCATGTTGGCCCTCAGGGAAACACAGAATCCAGGAGTCAGAATAGGTGGTGTAAAGTCACTTTCACTCTTCCTGAGATGCATGGTATCAAATGGGGGCCTGTGTGATTGTCTACGATAATTCAAACACCTTGTGGCAGAGCCAGGAATTAAACCTCTTGACTCCCATTGTGCTGCGAGAACAACAAGACCACTCTTCTTTTCTTCTATCAGTCACTAACTCTGGGCAGCCGCTGGAGTGAAGCATCTGATTCCAACAGATGGATTTTGATCAGTTTTGTGTAAATATGGGGAACACAGATATAAACAACTGGAAAGGAAGTGAGCGTATGACAAATGATCAATTTGCACAACAAAAATGAGCCCCATTGTCTTCTGGTCAACGAGGTGCGAGATACTATCTACCATGTCTGTTCTTTTGTATTTAAGACTTTCTGTTTTCTGTGGTGACCCTCTGTCTTCTGGCACCAGTGTTTCTTTAGATCTGTTCTAATTGGTTATATTGGTCTTCTCTGTAACAAGGTGTTCCAGAACTTGATAGCATCTGGAGTTTGTCTGAGCAAGTTTCTCAGCCTGCAAAATGACTAAGATGAATGAAACAGAACCCAACAACACACACGAGCAGATGCAGCTTGTGTTCCTACTTCACCCATGTTGCCTTAAAAGCAATGGAAGAGGGTTTTTTTTCCTAAATTGATTATTATTATTATTATTGTTGCCAATGCTGTTGTGAGGGTCTGAATGTTTCAAAAGACATGTTAAGTCCAGTCCAGTGTCTCCAAAGTTTAGATCTCTGCTCTAATTGAGACGCTTGGTTAGTTTCTCAGGGGATGTGCTTGCAACATTATCATTAGGCTGGTGTTGCACAGAAATTGGATAGGAAGAAGGCCAGTGTAGCAATCCAGTTATGTGTTTCAGGCAACCTTTCCTTTATGCCACTTCCAAGGGATTTTTATATCTCAGAGATGACACTGCAGCAAAACAGAAATATAAGCTTCTGATGGCGATGGGATTTCTCTGGGAAGAATGTATTTTTGTCCCAGCTGAAATGATATGTTGGTGTAAAGTGAACCTCTTTGTCATTCCAGATTTGTGAGCTGGGAATCTGGCCCATTTCAGCTTTGGCTTTAATAGCAAGTTGAATAATTGAAACGTGAATGCAGCAGCAACAAGTCCTTGGGCCAGCTTTTCTTTCCAATCTGGAACTGCCAGAGTTTCTCTGCACTATTTTCTATGGGCTGAGAGTTTTTGGCTCTTAATTGCTGGTTTGAGAAAAGTCTAGATTTAATTCCAAGACTCTGCCTGATTTATTTCTTGTGCTTTTGTACCATTGCCCTCAATCCCTGAAATGAAAGGAAACATTTGCATGAACTAATGGGGGACTTTCCTCTGGCTCCTTCATCAAGGACACGATGGAAACATTGTTTTGTCCTTTAATCTTTTCCTCCTTGACTTCTCCATTTATCTCCCCTCCCCTCCCCTCAGTGCCAATGCTGAGATTTGAGAGAGTCCTGCAATACAAGTCCTGCACTGGGGGTCAGCAAGGAGATGACAAGTCTTTGTGCATGTCTACTCTGTCTCCAGCCCGTGTGCAAACTCTACAACATGTTTGGACCCTACGTAGTTCTTGAAACACAGGAGGTTCCTCTAGTCCAGTATTCTGTCTCTGGCAATGAGAAATGGTACCATGCGGATGGTTATAGTTCAGTTAAAACCCAATAATGCATATGAGTAACTCAATATATTCCCCACAATGTGTCATATGTAGCCCATGGGACTAGCCTGCCTTTATTACATTCTGCCTCTATTATATTCAGCAGTAACACAGGAACCTACAGGCCTGTATCCTGTAAGATGTTAGCTTTAGCAGTTTTCATAAGACTTGAGCCTATGGTCTTTGGCACAGATAAATGAACTATCGATCACTTCTAAGTTTTGGGGAACTGGAAATAGAGTGTGAGGGGGAAGTTTGTCCATAAAGACACTAGCCAACCACAGAAACATGAGCACACACCGAGCTTTTGGAATGGGCATCCATACATATCTGACCACAAGAGTACCATGGCAATGAATTGATAATAAAATGAGATCATTAATGTACTCACCTATAAAAGAAGGACACCTCGACATTAGTAGACTGAGGAAGTACAAATAAGGAAAAGGGGGAAAACCCCTACTGAATATGCATTAGCTATAATGATGTCAGTGTAACATATTATGAAAGTTGCATCCCAGTCTGTGGGCAGTAGGAGAGAGCAATGTAGCCCTTGGAAGGGGCCAGAACGATGGTCACTGGTGAGGATGATGCAGATGATGGCTAACGTTTCATGTTGTCCTGCAAGGGATGGTGTGAGTATATGGATGTGCAGGCACACATTCTGTAATCTCTCTATCTACCTTTACTGAGTGAGTGTGTTGTGACTTTGCTAAATGTATTAATACAGTATTTGTAAATATAGACAAGTTCCTATAGCATGAGTGTTGCAACTGTGCACACAGGGGATCCCAACTATATAGTAAAATTCTTAAATAATCATTATAATTATTACATAAGCTTTAAATCAGGCTGCAATTACTTTGCACTTGTCCCTGTTGCCCAATAGTTTAGCCTTGTCAGGTGCTTGTGAAGTTCCATATAATTCTCTCTAGTCTTGCCCAACCTCAATTATTCGGTATTCTCTGCAAATGTTGCCACCTCACTGTTTACCTCTGATTAGGGCATCCTAGATTTTTATGGCCAGTCTGCATAACACAGAGAATATAATTTCTCCTTGTAATGCCTGCATAAAGCCCAATTAACCTTGATCTTGAAGTAAAGCAACATAATTTAGAAGAACATCTACTCTTGATTTACAGATTTCCAATGATGAAAAATCCACCACAATCATTGAGAAGCTGTTTCAAGAGCTAGCTAACTTACAGTTCAAAATTTTCACCTTAAAACAATATATTTATCCTGTTATTACCTCCTTTCATGTTGAAAATGTTATTCCTACTCTTTATTTTCTACCTCCTTTTTTGTATTCCAAGACCTCACATCTTCTTACTACATAGTTTCCTTAACAGCCTTTTGCCATGGACTTTATCCAAGGCTTTATGAAAATCAAAATGAAATACAACTACTTTGTCCTCTTGTCTATTGACTGCCTCAAAGAATTTGATAACTTTCATCCCTCCTGAGTTTGTCACAACTAGTGTCCTTGCATAGCATTGCTAGTTGCTCTTGTCTCGGTGCTTCAGAGGACCAGCTGCTCAGCACCTCTGGATTACTTCTCTCAGCCATGTTTAACATTACAATAACTCTGGACTTCAGCCAGGTTTCTGTTTGTTTAGTGCCTGCTGCATTGTGCATCCGGACTATATGCTATGTTGTTCAAGGCTGCTTTTTAGTAAATATCAGGTTAATGGATTAATAGATTTAAAGACCAGAAGGGACCATCTGAATTTCTAGTCTGCCCTCTGGCACAACACAGACCACAGAATTTTTCCCAGTATTTGCTGTATCACACCTGTAACTTCTGGTTGAGTTGGTTGGTGATAGGTATCAGAATTACAGCCTTGAGAACCTAAATCCACTGCCTGTAGTATTGGCCCACAACGAACACTAGCAGCATGAGCTTTCTCACTGTATTTGGGTTGATAAAGTATTTTTATCAGTGTCCATAGGTAATCTAACTTATCCGGTCCACTTGAAGGTGATGCAATCACACACATGGAGCATTTTTGTGAGAGCAGGCTTTCTGGAGAGATTTCAGATACTTTTCCGGCCAGGGTTGGAAGCCCTACAAGAATAGCCACATTTATGGGATCTGGGGAAGCTCTTCTTTCATTCCCAGAGATGAGTCAGAAGGCTCTGGATTATGATCAGCAGGGGGGTTAAAAAATAAACTGAATAGTTGAACAAATGTTCTGAGTTGCAGGCTTGGGGTTAGTTTTACTTTATCTGAGCATGTTCCTCCTTTTCGGTTGATGATCACGCTTCTCTATTGCTCAAAAGAGAGAGAAACACTCAGTTAAATGACGTGCTTGGATGAACATCTTAGATGCTTTATAATAAGCAATTACCTGCGATAGTTCGTATTGCCTCTCTCTTGTAACAGACCATTTTCTAGCATTGTTAGCAAACAGTGGATTCCTGCATTGCTCAAATTGTACTTGTGCTGTTCCTCTGGACAGGAATCCAAAGCAGCCAGGCTTTTCTCTTTGAATTCCTCCACTGATTATAGTGACGCATGCTCCCAAACTGTATACAATGTATTTTAGGCTCTATTTTTAATCTTGTCATTCTTGGAACGTTGTGATCTGCCCAAGTTTCACCCTCATGGGTTGTAGACTGTCAACAGAAACACTCGTTAATCAACACTGAAAATCCCAGCTCTGCATTGTCTAGCCTGGTGCCCATTATGCTCCTCTGGTTAAATGCACAATGGGAACAACTATGTGAGCAGGTACTTTGTTGTTTTTTTTATATATAGAACAGTTACACTTGGTAAAGTTCTCACTGGAGCCATGTTTATGCAGCGTAGGGAAAGCTCTCCCATGGTGTGCCAGGGTCTGTATCCATGGTGAGGGAGACAATTGCATCATGGGAGTCCCTGACGATGGTGCATTAGAGGGGTTGTTGGTCCTGCTGGGGAACTCTACCCATAGAGTAGAATGGGTAGATGAGGAAACCGAACTACAACTCCCATGAGGCACTGCAGTGGGATATCCGAATGCAAAGTGTGTGTGAATGGGCGAGGAGTATGTCACAGGCCCCTTTGGATACTGTGACATTCCTTCAGAACTTGCAAAACATTGGTCCACACTTGTCGTTGCCACCCTTCTCTCTCGATGGGTTACTGGCTCCTCCTGGAGGCTTTTCACCTTCAAGAGACACAGGCAGAGAGAAAAGCATGAAAGAGCAGCCTTTCTCTCTGATTCTGGGCCTGATCCTGATGTTGAGCCCTTGCAGCTCCTTTGGGAACTTGGCAGCATCTCAGAGTAGGCCCTTAGGCAGAGTACAGCTAATGACCCACAAGATTGAGAGGCATTGGACTGATCTGACCCTATCCAAAGGGGCTTCATCCATCAGCGATGATACACTGAGGGAGCGCTCTCTGTTTTTAACACTTGCTCTCCTCCTCTGACAGATGAAGATTAGTTCCTGCTGTAGAACCAAGTATCATAATGTGAAGGCCATAAATTAGCATTTCATAAAGCATGTCTGTCATCGCTCACCTCATGAAATCTCCATTTATTCATTTTGTTTCCCTTTTTTTTAGTGGCACTCTCCCCTCTGAGAGACAGAGTATTTTCCACTGCAATATCGCATCTTACTCCTTAAAGCATTTATATAGTGCGTTTCACAGGTTTAATAGACTGGGAGTGCAATTATTCTTATCCTATTAAAACTTTGAGTGACAGCCTTGGCCACTTTTTTTTTAACTGTGAATTACAATAACATCTCTTTAAATCTGTGAAAACCTGACAGGCTGGACTCCTCCTGTCAGCAGTACCTCCTTCTGTCAGGCTGCACCGACATTTCCCTTGAGATTCTGGCTGATAGAGAGATGCCTGGCAGCAGATTGGAATGATAAAGGCAAAGAGAGACTAACTTCCTGCTGAGATTTGTAATCTGGTTTTGGTGTTAATCTAATACTGTGTAATCTAGCCATTTGTGTGCTTGGGCATCAGGGAAAAGCCTGGGCCTTAGGAAAAGCTTCCTGCCATGTTTTAAATGGGACCAAAACACACGGACTCCTAAACTTTGGTTTTAATTTTTATAAGGCAAGCCAAGACCTTCTGACCTTTCCTATTTCACTGCAGCAAAAGTGACTGTGAACGTGGGTGAAGGCATTGTACAAGCCAAGTGGCATTAATTCTGATGGGATGATTTTAATGAAGCAAATTGCATTAATGAGCTCAAAGAGATGAGAATGAAAAGAATGAGGAATCAGAAGTGAGAAGTGTCCCCACCCTCAGGCTAAACATGTTTTCTGAGTATGGCTTTCTCGTTTCACTTTGCCCATTTATTTCCTTGTGAATGAACCAAGGTCTTGAGCACAAGGTTACACAGCAGTGGGCTTCCTCTTGCGCCGCTTAATATTTTCAAGTACTTTCTTCTCCCTCAGTCTACAAGCAGTGAGGGCCTGTAAGGAGATTTTAACTGCTGCGAATTTGGCAATAAACTTCCCCACCCAGAGGGAGGGTGTAGCCCATACTTGTCAGAGTGTAGGTCTTTGTCCACCTCTAGTAGCTGACCCATGTAAGACATTTGTGTCTGCTGCTGCCTTTCGATTACTGGAGTTGATCTTTTAGCTCAAACAGATGAGGCTCTTGCTTTTTAGATCCAGAAGTCTATGGATACAGACCCTGGACTTCAGAAAAACAGACTTTGACTCCCTCAGGGACCTGATGGGCAGGATCCCCTGGGAAGCTAATATGAGTGGGAAAGGAGTCCAAGATAGCTGCCTGTTTTTTAAAGAAACCTTACTGAGGGCGCAGGAACAAACCATCCCAATGTGCAGAAAGAATAGCAAATATGGCAGGCGAGCAGCTTGGCTTAACAAAAAAATCTTCGGTGAGCTTAAACATAAAAAGGAAGCATACAAGAAGTAGAAGCTTGATCAGATGACCAGGGAGGCGTATAAAAAGACTATTCGAGCATGCAGGAGTGAAATCAGGAAGGCCAAAGCACAACTGGAATTGCAGCTAGTGAAGGGTAACAAGAAGGGTTTCTACAGTTATGTTTAGCAACAAGAAGGAGGTCAGGGAAAGTGTGGGGCCCTTTACAGAATGGGGAAGGCAACCTAGTGATAGGTGATGTAGAAAAAGGTCAATGTTTTCTTTGCCTCTGTCTTCAAAGACAAGGTCAGACCCCAGACTACTGCACTGGGCAACACAGAATGGGGAGGAGGTGAGCAGCCCTCAGTGCTGAAAGAACAGGTTCCAGACTATTTAGAAAGGCTCAACAGGCACAAGTCCATGGGGCTGGAGGCAGTGCATCTGAGGGTGCTGAGGGAGTTGGCTGATGTGATTGCAGAGCCACTGGCCATTATCTTTGTAAACTCATGATGATTGGGGGAGGTCCCGGATGATTGAGAAAAGGCAAATATAGTGCCCATCTTCTTCAAAAAAGAGAAGACGGAAGATCCGGGGAACTACAGATCAGTCAGTCTCACTTCAGTCCCTGGAAAAATCAAGGAGCCAGGTCCTCAAGAAATCCATTTTGAGGCACTTGGAAGAAAGGAAGATGATCAGAAACAGTCCGCATGGATTCACCAAGGGCAAGTCATGCCTGACCAACCTGATTGCCTTTTATAATGAGAAGACTGTCTCTGTATATGTGGGGAAAGCGGTGGACATAATATATCTTGACTTTAGCAAAGCTTTTGATATGGTTTCCCACAGTATTCTTATGGGCAAGTTAAAGAAGCATGGGTTGGATGAATGGACTATAAGATGGATAGAAAACTGGTCAGATCATTGGGCTCAATGGGATCAACAGCTTGATGTCTAGTTGGCAGCCGATAGCAAGCGGAGTACCAGAGGGGTTGGTACTGGGGCTGGTTTTGTTCAACATCTTCATTAACGATCTGGAGGATGGGGTGGATTGCATCCTCAGCAAGTCTGTGAATGTCACTAAGCTGAAGGGACTGGTAAATATCCTGGAGGGTAGGGATAGGATACAGAGTGACCTAGACAAATTGGAGGATTGGGCCAAAAAAAGTCTGATGAGGTAAAACAAGGACAAGTGCAGAGTCCTGCACTTATGGTGGAAGAATCCCATGCACTGCTACAGACAGGGGACTGACAAGCAGAAGTTCTGGAGAAAAGGACCTGGGGTTTACAGTGGACAAGAAGCTGGATATGAAACAACAGTGTGGCCTTATTGCCAAGAAGGCTAACGGCATATTGGGCTGCATTACTAGGAGCATTGCCAGCAGAAGTGATTGTTCCCCTCTATTTGGCATTGGTGAGGCCACATTTGGAGTAGTGTGTCCAGTTTTGGGCCCCCTACTACAGGAAGAATGTGGACAAGTTGGAGAGAGTACAGTGGAGGTCAACAAAAATGATTAGGGGGCTGAAGCACATGATGTATGAGGAGAGGCTGAGGGAACTAGGCTTGTTTAGTCTGCAGAAGAGAAGAGTGAGGGGGGATTTGATAGTAGGCTTCAATTACTTGGGCTCTTCCCAGTGGTGGTAGATGACAGAACTAGGAGCAATGGTCTCAAGTTGCAGTGGGGGAGGTCTAGGTTGGATATTAGGAAAAACGTTTTCACTAGGCGGGTGGTGAAGCACTGGAATGGGTTACCTAGGGAGGTGGTGGAATCTCCATCCTTAGAGGTTTTTAAGGTGTGGCTTGACAAAGCCCTGGCTGGGATGATTTAGTTGGGGTTGGTCCTGCTGTGAGCAGAGGATTGGACTAAATGGACTCCTAAGGTCCTTTCCAACCCTAATCCTCTATGATTCTAAGTCCCAAGTGCAATTTGATCAGATGACCCAATTGTGGGGAATTATTGGTATCCTATAATAGGAGAATAAAGTCCTATTTAGTGCTGCTGGACTGTATCAAATCAACAATTCTGCAGAAACACAGTCCTCTGTTTAGCCACAGCATCTGCAGAGCACTGGCTGCAGCATTACGAGTAGAGCTGGTAGGAAAATGGCCTTGCTCCCCATGGGAAATTTAGATGAGAAGATTGTTTTTGTTTTTGGAAAAATCCAATGTTGCATTGAAAACTCAATATATATCTATCTATTCAGTGATGTTGTTACCGTGCCTCTGGGGCGTTGTAGTTTGCCTCATCCTCCCACATTCTGTTTCAATCTTACTGAAACTTTTCATTTTCATAAGATCACAATGTTTTCTTTCAACTGTCGTTTTTACCACCTGATGTGATGATTTGAAGGAATGTGTCTGCATACAGTAGATTAATTTTGTTTTGACATTATGAACTGTCTGTATCTTTATCAAGCTGCAAGCTCCATTTTGACGGTAAGGCTGATTTCCTTGGAAGTTGTCCATTCACCTCCACGTTGGACTGAAATTCCAAGTGGTGGTGACATAGGGGAGTGGAGCCAACAAGTCTGTCTTTGGCCATTAAGGCCTTTTACTAGTCTAGAATAGAACTGGCTGCTACAGAACATGAGGGTGGCTGAAGGCTTGGAGAAGCCAATTTGCTCCAACTTCTCTGCAGAACGCAGGGACCGGGTGTTGGTGGTGGGGCATGTAAATTTGAGGAACCCCACAGAGCAGGTAACAGGACGCTTTGGGCAGGAGAGAATACTAGAGGGACTTGCTTTCGTATGAAAAGCGTTTGTACCTGATACCCTGTGAGGAAGACTCAGGAAGCTATTTAACAACAAAGTTAAGACTTATTCTCTTCTCTTCTTCAGAGTTAAAATTTTCTTTATTTTTTCCTTCTCTTCCCTCCTCCTCCTTTTTCCACCTTTTCTATGGAATTATAGTTCCTGGACCCAAGGTTCAGCAACTACCTAGAAACAAAATTAACAAACCCAAACTCGTGTAGCTATCTGCACCTGTCACTTTCAAACCATCACTGGAATCTGGTAACCAAGTTCCTATATTTTAGGCAGTTTCCTTTGTCTCGTGCTTCTCCTAACACCTGCAGAGGCACAAATGAAACTTAGCTGTGGAGCCTTTCCCACGCCAACAGATTGCTCATCATCACTATTGGAGCCATCATCGTTCTCTGGTCCAAGGTGAAAATCTGCATTCTCTTCTTCAGCTGCTGGCTGATGAGCTGTGGACAATCTTGCAATGTTCTGTTTCTTTCCATCTATTAATAACATAAATCCAAGGAGATTCTGCTGTATCTGTAAAGGACATGAATATCATGGACATCCTTTTTGACTCTATATGGCAGCTTCACAGGAACAAAAGCTCCAATTTGAAACCTGAGGTTTAGTACCATTCTTAAGTCATTGTCTCTGTGTTTCTCTTGTTTGTTCCAAACTCGTTCACGAATAGTTTCATCAGAAGTTTTGAAAAAGGGAAATGTTAGCCCTTGACAGGTAGTAAGTAATGTATTGGCCTTGTGTCCCCTTAACAGTTCAATGAGTAATACTCCTATTGAGTGTGGAGGGCTCCTGTAAGCAAACAGTCTTTTATGTAAATCTTCTTTCCAGGGCTACTGAAGGTTTTCTGTGATTTATTACTACTAGCAGAAGTCATACAATTCTTAATTACTCCTTGAACTTGTCTGTCCAGAATCTCCTCCTTGAGTGGTTGTTTCCATGTGATTGGTACATCCCACACTTTACGTTGTACAGGCGCCAGATTGTTTTTTAGCTGGATCTTGTGTCTGAATTATTTTGTAACACCAGTGATATATTGGTGAAAACTTCCAGAAACTCAGCAATGATTCCTGGTTGTAGCCTATCTTCTGTTTGCAGGGCAGGTTCTATACTATTTGGATCTAATACCATCCTATGATTTCATGTTAGCCCTTCTTATCCCTTGGGCATTACAACCTTTGTGCTCAGGGATAGTTGTAAAATAGCCTTTGTTGGGGATAGATGATCCACCTTCCCCTCTGGAGAATAAAATACCTGTTCAAGCTAGCAAAGTAGTGTGGCACAGGTTGGGAATTATAGTTTAAGGTGAACCAGAATCCGTTAACATCCTCAGCTCATGGCCGTTGACTTACACTTTGGCAGCGTGGAGTGGTGTGGTGATCTCCTGTGGCATTCAGGGCACTGTCGAGATTCAGCCTGCCGTCGTCCTCTGTGAAAATTCCCCCCACTGCATTGAAGGCAGACTCAGACTTTAGCGAAATGGTGTCTTCTGTTGCACTTCTTGCATACTGCATCTGGAACTGTGGTAGCAACATAATGTGTCCGAGGGTAAAGGCACTGTGGAGGTTGACTTAAAAACTTTGTGGTTGTCGTCTTGAATCAGATCGCATTAATCTCGGCAGACTTGACATCTGATGTCACAGAAAGTGACTTAGCAAAGAGGATGGCTCTTTCTACTTATCAGTTGGTTTCTATGGTTTTCTCCAAGGCGTAAGACCTTTTTATCATGAGGAGTTGTTTATGAATCTTAGAACCATTTGTCTTCATGACAGCTTGATCCCCGATCACTTCATCTGTGAAACTGGCAAGTTCTCAGACTGCACTCAACTCGCATAATGCAGCTAGTGATCGATGGATGTGTGAGGTATCTGTACATGGGACTAGAATTTTAAGCAATCGGAAAAAACATTTGAGCAGAGGACTAAAATGATCATCCAAGGCTCAGAGGGCAGCATTATATGTAGTCATATCTTGCGGTAAGTCAGTACCCAGAGGGAGATGCTTGAAGATCTGTTTCCCTTCAGCACCAAGACAATGAAAAAGTAGGGCTTTCCACTTTTTCTGGTGTGTAAGTAGTAGTTTCATACAGTTGATGAAGTAAGACTTCCATTATCCCTGTGGGAGCAGAGGATCTCCTTGGGTAGGCATGAAGAATGGGGCAGATGGAACTTGTCTCCTGGTATTAGCTGTAGAAGAAAGATGGAAACGTCTGGTGAATTGAGCAAGAAAGGTGGAGAAGTATCAGCCAGTAAGATTTGCTGGTGACAGAAATGGCTGACTGGCCCTGTAAAACTATGTTGGTGGTGCAGCCGGGTACTTGAAACTGCTAAGGAACATGCAGCTGTGAAAAAGGAGCCCTTTGAAAACAGTCACTGTCCCTTTACATTCCTCTTCTCAGGAAGCTGCAGTTGCTGGTAGCAGCAGGCTTTAGGCCTCTGATGTTCCCCTGGGAGCAATAACAACAGGTCTCAGCAACAGGAATCACGAAGCACTCAAAAAGCTCTGAAACAGTTACATTTCTGTCTCTATAGTTCTTTTTTGCACAGTTTTGTTTTGTGCCTGAAACCCAGGGAGAAGACTTGGGTATAAACCCAGACTGGCGTAGCTATCTGCACCTCGCTAGGTAGAACAGAGGTGTCCTGTTTAACTGCACGACCAGCCAGGGCTAACGGAAGCTGACTTGGAGCTCAAGGAGAAAAAGATTCCAAGATTCTGAAGAGAAGCCATGTGCAAGAAATGGGGAGCTTGGACTTCTCAGAAGATCCTGTCCTAAATCCAAAGAACCCTCCAAAGTGGTGAGGAAACTGATGCAGAGAAATACACACAGGTGTGTCTACTATTTTGTCTAGATCCTGTGTATTACTCATGCTCGCTAGGTAAAGAGTAATGGTATTTAGAATCCTACACACACTCTATCTGTGTATCTGTTTCACCTGCCATTTGCCATTGAAGAGTTAAACTAATCCCAGAGTGCTTGCAAGGGCCAACTCTGGGAGAGAGTATGCATACCCTACTCTGGGTAGTTAGAGTTCCATTTCCAGGAAGGGGGTGACAGATAGACAGCCTGTGATCAGGGCATGTGCCAGTGAAGTTAAGGAAAGAGACACTGCTACTGCCTACCTGGACCAAGGGAAGTTTGGATCTAGTGGATTGGGACCCAACACAGAAGCCGGGGCAGAGTCCAGCAAAAGAACCTTTTAAGAGGGTTCAGAGATTCCAAGTCTGGAGTGACCACTGTGGCCATCTAGTCTGACCTCCCATATACCACACGACATAGAACTTCCCCAGAATAATTCCTAGGTCATATACATCTCATCTTGATCTAAAAATTGTCAGGGATGCAAATCCACCACAACCCTTGGTAAATTGTTCCAGTGGTTAATTACGCTCACCATGAAAAATGTATGCCTTATTTCCAGTATGAATTTATCTAACTTGAACTTCTAGCCTTTGGATCATGTTATACCCCTCTCTGCTAGGCTGAAGAGTCCGTTATTAAATATTTGTTCCCCATGTAGGTATTTTTAGAGTATGGAGGGTCGTGTGTAACACAATCATAGAAGCTGAAATGATAACGTCAAAACAAATCTTGTCTTTTATCAAAATAATGTGATGATTTCCCATCAAAACTTTTGACAGACCTGATGTTTCAGTGTTGTTGAATCAGCATTTTCTGGTGGGGAAAACAGATCTCTTGGCAAATTTCACGCAGCTCAAATTCTAAATTTGTCTTCTGGTTTACCGGGCTAAAGATATGCATATGTATAAAATCATTTATATATAAAATGACTGTCAAACCAAGAGTCTTGCAAACAACACACAATCAAATGCACTGTCAATACTGCGATAGCTGCTTCTCTCCTCAATGCTCAATCCTGTTCGTTTGATTACATGATCTTCCCCCTTTCCTATCCTATTTGTCTATTTTGTCTTACTGTTGTATGTGCTGTCTGTCATTTAAAGTATGAGTTCTCTGGCTCATGGACTGTCTTCTTTATTCCACGTCTGTACAGCATCTCACACGATCAGGTTCAGATTCTTGATTGGGTTTCCTAGGCATTACCATAATGCAAATAAATCACTGATAATAACAATACTTTATAAAATTGTATCAGTGGAAATGAAGCAATATTTTTCCCCACATATGGTCATGACTGCAGCTGACAGGGAATTTTTCAACCATCCCATGTTTTTTCACCAAAAACTGCTGATTCATCCATACTGAAACTGTTCCAAAAACAAAAGTATTTTCAATAAATATTCTGACTCAGTTTTGAAATCATCAGAACATCCCATTTTGATATTTTTTAACTAAAAAGTTTTGGTTTTTAGTCCAAAAAAAAACTTCTGTTCCAAAAGTTGAGTAAATTTTGACTTTTAAAATAAAAGTGAAAAGGATTGAAATTGAGATGTTTCAAGATTATTAACACACAATGCGCAACCTGGATTTATGGATTTATGGTCCATGAACATTTTCAAGAACTTAACTTTTTTATTCTGCTGTGGGATGGGAAAATTTTCCCTGGAATGGGAAAATCATTTCTCACCAAGTTCTAATCTAGGCTCTACCATCTTTGCTCTGGCTGCTTAATATGTTTCTCTTTGAGTAGTCCCTTTGAAAATAAAGGTTGAACCTAATTAGCTAGATTAGTACAGTAACAATTGATCTGTGAAACCTTGAGCCTCTTGTGAATTTCAAATTGAAAAATTTCTTTAGTCCTTCCTCAAGTAAGTTCCAAAATTTGGCACAAATTCTACATACAAAACCATCCACCACTAAGGCAAATTCTCTCAAAGGAAATATGTGGTAAAAGGAGAAGCCCCCCATTGCATACATGAATTGTGCTGAAGCAGAATAGGCTATTTGATTAATTTATCCATTGGTGAATAAATTATTCAAAACTATTTTTCCCACTCTCCCATTAGCATTTCTGGCTACTTCACTGTTGTGCCTGAAAGACACCAGTAGCATGTTCCAGTAGCATTTGCAACAATATTTTATAACTTCATGTACCGTGATAGTGCATACAATGATGTTCATCGGATCAAGACTTGTAAAATAATGCCATCCAAGGCATACCTTGTACAGAGCATATTAGAATTACGTGGCATTGGTGAATATGGAGTTCTGGGGTGGGCTTTCAGACACATAGTGTCTCAGTGGGTCACGGGACACAGCAGTGATCACTGCGACCTGGGTCAGATTTGATCTGGTAACCCATAGATGCAAATATTATGGCCTGTACATCCCATGAACTATCCAACCTCCCATGACAGCATAGTCTTTTGTGATCTATCCCACGTGCTCTTTGCCCACACAATAAGAAATTTCTAGGCAAATGTTCATATCAAGCCACGTGGAGTAGCTCACGAACGAGTGCCAACCTCAGGGCAGACTGTCAAGAAGCAGGGCACAAACTCCAAGTTGGTTGTGAGTTCTATGCTTAGATTTCACCAGCCAAGTAACAAGTGTGAACTCCTCAAGTACTATAATAGCCTAACGATGGAGTCACAGACAGTCCCCTTGGGAACTCTGGTCTGTCTCGCCACCCAGACAAACTTGTCTTTGTGAGATAGATGGTCCCTTATACCGAAAAGTCAGAAGAATAATCAGGTTACTCTCAGTCCCAAATGACCAGTCAGTTATACCAGGTCAGTTGCACTTTAGACCTTACACCAATGCTTGTAGCCAATCCTATAATAAACATTTATTGACTAAAAAGAAGAAATGAGTTATTTACAAAGTTAAAGCAGCTGAACAATATGCAAGCTTTCTGTGTCCTCTAGAGGAAACCGAGCCAAGCAGCTTGGAGATCCCTTGCTTATGCTTAGAAATATTGCCCTCTCTCAAGTCCATGCAGCATAGTGATACAGTTTCTTCTCGTCATGGATTTTTATTCCCTTTCCCCAGAATTCAAATTGATGGGGCAGGTGTTTGCGCCTGTCTCCTCTTCATGGGTGGTGAGGGGTTCAATAGGCCTTCTTGTGTGCAGAACCAGAACTTTACATTAAACATTGCTTCTTTCCTCTTTGGTGAGTTACATAATTACAGAGATTTACAATGCAAATGTTCAATATAGCTTCAAAGCATGTGCTACAGACGTTATAAGTGAGATCAATGCATGCAGCATCCCATAAGTGTTTCATCAAGTCCAGACACTAACCACATTTTTTATAAATGAATACCTATTTTAACAATGCTAACACTCATGTGAGCTAGACTGGTTTCCAGCTATGGATTTGTTCGTGTTCAGTAAAGCCCGGGAGCCTTGGCATAAACTGGCACCTGGTCTTCCAGTGTCACAGTTGGTTATACTTTTTCCTAACAAATGATTTAATCTATAAATTATGCATTAATTTTCATTATTGGATAGTGCATGAGTCTGTCTCTCTAAATCAATTTTAACAAGCCCCTTCTTAAATTTAAAAGTGGCAATTAACACCATGCAGTCATGCCTTTTCCAGTAAGAACTAGGTGGAGTCTCTTTGTCTTCTCTCACAGGTTTTAATCTTTTAGTATTGTCATAATTATTTATACAATTATTCTTCCAGGAGTACAAAATTACATCTTTCACCAGCTATCATGGCAACTCACGTTGCACGTAACTCAGTCAGAATAGTGCGATTATAATGAAGTATTCTGAGCATGTGCATGCACTGATATATTCTATCCACTAGAAGATAGACAGTTAGCTCTGACTCTGGTTCGGCATCCCCGGGATAGCCTACAAAACCAGTTGGACCAAGGAGGACCATCAGAACTTCAAGACTCCTGGAGAGCATAGAAACCTGGTAGAATTAAAAGGACACTCTAGGGGATTCAGGAGAGAAAAAACAGTCTGAGACCCACTCAGACAACAAAACCCATTAGGGGTATCTAAAGAAGACAGTCCTTCCTAGGTCATTGTCATAGGATGGTAGTACTGTAGGTAAAACAGAAATGCATACAGGTGATTTTAAATTTTTTTGTTTCACTAATGACTTGTTCCAATTGCTAACTATTTTGTTTTAAGGAGGCTGTTGGTCATTATATCACTGGTCATAGGTTCCCAAAGGGAAGAACAATCAGACCTGCAGGATGCTAAGCAGTTGGTAATTGGGTAGTTTACTTGGGTCCCAGTTCAGGAGGGGAAGACTCTCAAGTTTCTGTACCGAAGGGTAAAGGCAAGAGGTGCCCCAAACCTGAGAGGCAGCCAGCCTCATAACCACAACAGTTCTGTACACTGTCAAATCCTCTGAAAATTATCCAACAGCCTCTTCTTTAAAGAGCTTTAAATATTCTTCCTACACAAATATAAAGAAATGGGCCATATTCTCAGACATGTTAGGGGCAGACATGTTCACCATTATGCATCTAGTTCATGTGCTTAGTCAACACCACAGTGTGTGCAAATTGGGGGTGGGGGAGATCAAATTCTATGCTTTAAAGGCATGACTTACTGATGTGCTGTACACCTGTTGCTCCCATGTGAGTCAACATGCTATTAGCCTTTGATTGATCTGCTACTATTTTGGGCAATTGCTATAGAATACGGTAGCCTTTTTTCTATGGGATTGATGTCGACTATACATTTATCTCTGAAAGATTTTCCTACATTGCAGCGTTCTGCTGTCCTAGCATTTTTTGTTGGAGTGGCTCATCAATTAGCACTTGTAGTCTGTCTTCTGATACTTTCATTCTTGTCTCATTACAGTATGCTAATCTGCTTAGAAGGGGTTGAAATTTCTAGTTCGGTGCCACCCAGCACTCAGAGAAAGGATCATATTATACCTCTGAGTACAGTTTCATGAAATTACCAAGTACTTGTGCATGAAAACTGCTTTTTTCTGATGTATTCGAGAATATGATCCAGGGTAAATATTTCTGGCACTTCTGGCAAATTCTTGTGGAAATAATTAAAATGCCTGCGAGCAAAATTGAAAGTTTTCATGTATTTAGGTGCAAATTTAGCTTGGTCTCAAAACCATTGCACGGAGCAGAGCATCAAGGAGTCTATAATCCTGCTGTCCCTCCAGCTGTTCCCCAGTTCTGGGTTTCTTCCTGAGATGCTACAGTTGGAGGAAGGATATTGCCCAATAGGTGCAGATGCTGCTGTTTGCTCAGTGCTCCATTATACATTTACCGCCTCTTGAGGGTTAGATCCAAGTTGCAAGGGACTCGCGTCCCAATGTGGGCTTCAAACCCTGATTAGCTGCTCAACTGCTGCCAAAACTACAGGCTGAAGCCATGTTGCTGGGCCGCTCAGTATATCAAGTGCAGCCTGGAGTTGTATTGATTTCCATGGAATGTCAGTCTTAGATGCCATGGAACAGGTGGGGCCAGCCACATAATTAGGCCACAGGTGGTGTTTCTCTGGTTCCTTTTTGCTGTGCCCTGCAAAACGATGTAACGTTTTGGCACAATTCATCACAGTCCTCAGTCTCTGCTCATAAGGGGCCCAGAGCTGGAACAGCCGGGGGTACACGGCTCAAGATATTGTATCCGAGGCAGAACTAGGTGAGTTTCATGGGGTGGAACTTTAAAGAGTGCCTCCAATCAGCAGTCAGATGCTTGGACACTAGAACAGGCTGGTAACCAGATTTTCTGTTTCACCGGAAATTCCATGATTAATAATTTTTTCTGTTCCTGAAAGGAGGGGCAGGGGAGTGAAGTTTCCCATAAAATTCCACAACAGGAAATTGTTTTGGGTCACTCAGAACATTTTGTTTTGATTTCAACCTGTTTGAATGTCTTCCTTTTAATTTTTTTTATATAAAAATGTATTTCATTTCAAAATTTGTTTCAGAACAAACAAACAAAAAATCAAAATGTTCCATTCTGCAAATGTCAAAACAGGATATTTTGACATTATCAAAATTCTTTTTTTACTTTTTTTTTCCAATTCATGAAAATCACACTTTTCAAAACATGTTGATTTAGATGAAAATGGCATTTTTCATTTAAAAAAAGAAAGGTCTCAATGAAAAACATCTGATCACATTTAATGGACAAAACTGTTGGTAGCCTGGGACTGGAACACGAGGCATTGTAGCAGGGATGGATGGAGAAGTTTGAATAGACATTGATTGTACAATACCTCAAAACATCACTCTTGTCATCATTGGCACTGAAGTTGACTAGTGAGACCACTATTATGACTAAGTTATGCACACACACTGGTCTCTACAGTTACCTCGTCTTCTCCTTCCTTTCCCTGATCCCATTTGTCTGCTATTCATCTGTTGCGTTTTGCCTAAATCTTAGACTGTGAGCTGGCTGGGGCAGTGACTGTTTTGGTGCTACATAGAGAGCTGGTTGGAATTTTCTGTTGATTTTTTTTTTAACAGAAAATGCAGTTTCTGCAAAATCTAAATTCTCAGAGGGAAACTTTTGATTTTGCTGAATTTTTTCAATGTTCCATTAGGACAGTAAATAAATAAAATACAATTTCATTTTGGGTCAGTTCAACATTAAACTACAGCTCCTTTGGTGCTGTGGTGCCTCATGGGAGCTGTAGAATGCCCTCTATTCTCCCATAAAGGGGCATGCTCCTTGTATGGAATACATCTCCCATGTTGCTCCACAATCTCCACTTTGACTGAACCATGGGGTGCATCATGGAAGTCACGTGCTTGCACTTGCATCATGGGAAATGTAGTCTGGCCAGAGAGCTTGGCTTATATGAGAGAATGGGGGTCACAAAGCACTCAGACTACAACTCTCATTAGGCATCCCACCATCATCATAAGCCGCTTAATACCGAACTGGCTCAAAATGAAATGTTTCAGTTCAGGAATGGCAAACGTTTTGTTTGGACGTTTTTTAATTAAAATTTTTCGGATCTTTTCTATGACTAATTTGGAGAGTTCAGTTTTTTGGATGAAAACCAATGATGAATACAAGAATTTCCCACAGGATGGAAGTTGATTTTTTTCACTCACCTCAACCCGCAGAACAATGAGGGCCTGGATTCCTGATTGTTGTCCTTAAGTGCTGCTGTATTAGACATAAAAGAAATTGTTGTGTCTGGCTTGGTGGGCAGCTTGAAAACATGTTACAAAGATTTATAAGCAAGGCCTAATCCCCATCTATCTTTTATTCCACTTCTCCCTACTAACAATTTGAGAGAAGAGAGATAGATACCCTTGAACATATAGTGAGTCTGGCAGCATCTAGCAAATCAATAATCTGCCTTAACTAACGGTTTGAATCTTAAAGAGAGTCAAAGACTTTCATTATGGAAGCATCTCTGATGTTTGAAAGTTCAAAGCTGCTATCTTGATGAAAAGTTTGTTTAACTTAATGCTGCTCTGAGCAGACGTGTGCTGAAAGGCATCTGGAGGTGCCTGTTTTCCTACTTTTCGCATTTCATGGTTGATCAGTTCCCTTTTTGTTGTTATTTAAAAGGAATGGACACGAGTAACTTGAAAAAGTAGAAACAATCAGCTGTGAAGCATGGGTGATCGAAGGTAGGGGAATGATCTAGCTCTTCCCCTCCCCCCAAATATAGATGCCCCATGGAGGGCCCACTGCTTTTGTCACAAAAAATAGATGTGAGCACTAGATGCCAAACAGCTCTCCCTGCAGGAACTACACTGCAGAGAATCAGTGTACACTGGATGCACACAGGAGATTTTGGACCCTAGTATTCAACCCAGCCATTATACAACTGATTTTAATTGCCCAAGAAAGGAGTCCACATCTTGAAAGCTTAGCCTTTCGCGCTGCAAAATAAGGGAATGTGCCACTTATCACTAGGAACACTTTCAGACATCCCCCCTTGCTCTTTTTCACGTGTTCATGTGTTTGGTAGCAGATGGTGCTGATGTTTCAGCACTACCACCTTTCCTATTTTGAAGCTACGTCACCTAGCAGTCAGAGAAGGAGACACAGGGCCAGAACGCCTAGGTTCTATTCTTGGCACTTACATCATGTTGCTGTGTGACCTTTAGCAAGTCACTTATCCTTTCAGTGCCTCAGTTTACCCAAGTGTAAATTGGATAAAATAACACCTACCTAACCCTGGTTGGCAGGAGCAATAATCAGATAAAGCTTGTAAAGCACCTTGAAATGCCCATGTATTATTTCTATCATTGCAAGGAACAAGGGGCAAAAAATGAAGTTTGCAGCAATATGATTATTCTGTGCTGAGATGCTATAATCACAAAACCCAATCCAACACAATGAGGAATGAATGGGAATCTTCTCTTTCGCATCACGGGGTTTTAGATTAGGGCCTACACAAGGATTATTTCTCTTCCTTTTTATTGAGTAAGGGATGCTTTTATATCCCCACAGCTAACCTGCTTCTGAGCTATGCTGAGTGCCCATAATTCCCGGGGAATCAACAGGAGTTGGGTGCACTCAGCACTTCTCAGGATTGGATCTTAAATCAAGGCACGGATCAATTTTCTCCCTGGCTTAGCCCATTATTGGCAAAATTGTCTTTGGCATCCATGCTTCAGAAAGAGACGTCATGATACCTGGTGGTGAAGATGTCAATAGGTGTCCCTTCAATGGCTGTGCAAGATTTCTGTTACAATGAACCATTTCTGTCTCTGGGAATGATACAGTCAAGAGGAGAAGGGAAAATCCAAATGAATTCTGAGCCAACTCAATGCCTGCTAAACAAAACTGAGTTTTAGTCCAGGGAATCAGACAAAGGAAGTTAATTATAAAATCATTTATGCCCTGATTATCAGCTTTGCTTGCCTAAAAACTCAGCACCCCACTTGCATTGAAACAAATGGAATGTAACTTTAGTACACTTGTGTTGTCAATTACCTACCTAATAGGCTTCTAATTGAAATTATTATTATCATGTAGTTTTCATAATAAGTCATAAACGCAGCACAGTAACTTATGGAGCCCCCTGTGAGTCTACAGAGAGAATTTATAAATCAGGTAACGAACTACAGCTTGCTTTGTGAACACAGAAAACCTGTTAAAAATAACCATACATATGTGAGGAGGATCCCCAGCATGCAGGGGCATCTGGAGGAGGATCAGGTTAAAATAACTGAATTCAGTTGGTGTTTTAGGGCATGTTTAGTGTGTTGAAGTCAGTGAAAAGGCTTGGACTGATTTCACTGGGCTTTGGATTAGGCCCTTAAGAAGAGAGCATACCTCGCTGTTACGTAGCATTTATCCTCCCTAGATCTCAAAGCACTTTACAAGGGAGCTAAGTGTCATCATCCCTATATTGCAGATGGAGAAAATGCAGCACAACGACTTGCCCAAGGCCACCCAATAGGTCAGAGGCATAGCTGAGAATAAATCCAGATTGCCCAATTCCCACTGCAGTGTTCCAGCCACTAGGCCACACCGCCTCACAACACAGAAATAGATATTTCCATATCTGCCTTGGAGCAGGAAAATATCCAGATGGAAGCACGTGACGTGATTCACACGGGACTCTCTTCCCCCCATTCATCCAAATAAAGAAAGGATAGAGTCAAGCTTTCAGAGCCTGAGAAGGTCTGGGGGGAGTTAGTAGGACTATGTAGCCTGCACCCCTCCCACTGCATGATGGAGGTGAGAAAACTACCCTCAAGCTGGAAAATGGGAGAGCCTCTGAGGGACACAGACACCTCCTCAAACATTCTTCTGACTAAGGGCCTGGCCACTCTCTCATTGATGTCCATGAGAGTTTGGCTGCTGATTGCAATCGGAGCAGGAGGTCCCCCTGTGGGAAATAATGTTGCAAGTGCCTCTATTCTCAGGCTTGATCTAGTCTGAGTGATGGCTGCTTTCATTCTGAGATGTCCCCCAAGAAGCCTAACTGCCCTCCGAGACTAGGATTCTCAGTGGGGGCAGAGCATCTGCCCTTGTTTCCGAAAGACAGACCTACCACGGAGGAGGCTGATGGGACACCTCAGCAGATTGTGGATCACTGTTGCCTTGCCCTAACCTGATAGTTTTTAGTCATTTGCCCCAGGTAACTGACTGCTCTGCTACACCAGTCAGCCTTTAACTTAGTCACCCAACCATCCAGTTTTGCTTTGTTGATTTACCAGCTGGAGCTATTGTATCCGCACTCAGCGCATCCATTTTTTTTTAAATGGCTTCTAACATTCGCTCTTCCCCTTTCTCACCTATTACCTACCCCCAACTCACTCTCCAACCCTTAGCCCTAATGGAGTCTTTTCTTGTAGTTAAAAAAGAAAGGCTTTTGTTGTCGTTTTTATCAGTCGACACTAGGGTTGCCAATTTTGGTTGGACGTGTTCTTGGAGGTTTCATCACATGAAATAATCTTTAATTAAAGATTAATCTTTAATTCCTGGAGACTCCAGGACAATCCTGGAGAGCTGGCAACCCTAGTACTAGGTGCATGCTCTGCTTTCTGAGCAGAGCATTGCCTGTGTAATGAGAGTTATCTCTAATGTGGACCAGTGGATAAGAGCAGCGCTCATTTGAACTACTGTTGCTATTTTAAAAATCATACTAAAATAATACTTTCCAGGGACAAGGGGGGAAGAAACATTCTGACCAGTTGGACAGCTGAGAGTTTCTAAGAAATCCTGGCCCTTGAAGTTTCAGATAAGGTGGGTAATCAGCACCTTTTCGTAGCACATAGTGGAGGATTTCATTTTTCACATGGGGAAATTTGACTAGTGAAGAGCCCTTGATGATATTTCTCATTCCAGAGTGTATTTGTTTAGAGGCAAATTCTCTTCAGAAGTAGGCTTAGTAAACTATTGTGCCCTCTCTTTCTCTGCTCTGTTTTAGTGTATTAATTTCAGAACTGGGCTTTGGTTTCATAAAATATTCTTTCTTGCTTAAAAAGCCTGGACAAAAAAAAAAAGCCTTATGATTAAACAGAATACATTATTCTGCCTTGGTCTAATTTGGAAATAAATCAGATACCTCACTGTAGGTTTTTGAATGCCAGTTGAGCCATCTAACAAGTTTCTCCTTCAATTGCTCTATTAATTCTTTTCTTCAAAGAACCCCTGGTTGTCTACTAGACTTTGATTTATGGAAAGCTGCAATAATGAATGACTATGTACATAAATTAAGGTTTATTTTTAAACCACCTGGCCTTCTGCATAGTTTGGTTTTCTTTTAAGTCCAAACAGAAGGGTGTTTATTAAACACACCATTATGTCGTCTTGGTAGCTCTGTAAACACCGTTAATAAGTGGATATTAGAGGATGAACGTTATTTGGATGACAATCTCCATCTTGCGACAGTGGCCTTCGTTTTATTACAGAAGTCCATAAGAGGTAAAGACATGCAAGAACAATGAAGTCATCCATAGTATCTGCTGAACATGATGTGCATTACTTGGATAAGATGGATGGTCTTGTGGTTAAGGATTGGAACTCATGATCTGAGCTGGGTATAATTCCTGGCTCTTCTGCTGCTCTTCTATATGACCTTGGGCAAAATCACTTAGTCTCTCTGTGCCTCTGTCTCCTATCTATAAAATGGGGATAATGATGCTTCCTCACCAAGCACAATTGGGGTGCTGATTTCAGTTGTGGCCTCCTGGGTCTGCTATAATGATAATAATAATGGCTAAATCCAGGTCAATCTGTAGCCATTTTGTACCAAATTCTGATTTAAAAGATAGATGTCTTGGCCTCAGTGGTAAAGTGGGTGGTACTAGACAGAAGGCAGGTATTTCTGAGGTGACATACGTCATCAGCGTGTGGCAGCATCACAGAAGGAGGCTCAAAGTTCCAAAGTACTCTAAGCTGATGCATGATGATCACTTGAGAATCGCAGCACACAATTGTGTGACGTACCACGCTTCCATTGACTTCAGTTGCAATTCATATTTATACAGATCACAATGTCCCCCTCGTCGTCATGATCAAACCAAGCCGGGGGTTCCTTTTGTGCTTTTTTTTTTTTTTTTATTATTCTCTTGCGAGGAGCTTGCCTGGCTCCAGGAAGGGCTCCTCCACTTCTTGGGTGTGTGAGTGGGTAGGAGTGGGGAAGGAGATGAGCCGTGGTTCCACCCACTCTCCAAACACCCAGCCAGCACAGCTAAATTGGTGCAGGAAGAGGTGTAATCTGTGCCAGATATACAGCTTGTGTCTGGGTGGTGGGGGGGAAGGGAACAGGTACCATATGGGTAAATGTCATTTTGATGAAACCAGCATTTTTCGCAAAATCATCTTCTAGTTTTAGTCCCATCTCTACGAACCTCCCTACTGCACAGCTGTGCATGTGATATGGGATTTGTCCCCATGACACTCCCAGATGTGTGCCCCTTAGTCCCTCCGTCACACACACACACATGCAATTGTGATAGCTGTCCTTCGGCAGCATTCTTTGAAAATTTGCTGTAGCGCTTTTCTCCTGCCAGAAGAAATCCAGGTAGTGATTCATGTTGACCTTTGTGCTGTGATTTTCCATCATTGCCATGATGAAACTGGCTGTAGAGGCAAAATTATAGCAGTGGTGAAGCTGATCTGTTTGGTCCCATTTTTTTGCACCTGCTAATATACTATTACAGAAACTGCCAGAGCCTTGTCATTTGCAATAGAAAATTGTCTCTTCAAGGATAATCCTTCTGTGGTACTCTAGCTAATGTCAAATCCAACAAGCTTGTCAAAAGGGCCCAGAAATTTCACACTCTGATTAAATGCAAAAACTCCCCAACCCTATTATTTTCTTGCTCAGAACTTACGAAACAGTGTTTGTATCTGACTCCAACATAACTAAACGCTTGCACTGTTTTTGAAAGAGTTAATGGGTATTAACAATCTTAGAGTCAATGGGCTCGTCTACCACTGTGGCAGTACACTTCAGGGTGTGAGTTCGAATAAGCATTGTATGTCATGCGCTATCTGGCCCATGTAAATCCTGACGGCACACTGTAAAGGTTCCCTAGTGCACGTTTGTGTAGTACCATCTGAAACGGCATTAACATGCACTAAGTAACTCTACAAGAGTCACTTAGTGCACAACACATTGGCGTGCATTAGAATTCACACCCCTGTGGTGCACAATGACGCATCATGTAGATAATCCTCCTGAATTTTTGGGTACAAATACGGCTCCTTGCCCTTCAGTTCCCTCATTAGAATCTACATTCAAATGCAGTAGGTAAGAACATAAGAACAGCTATGCTGGGTGAGACCAATGGTCCATATAGCCAAGTATCCTGTCCTCCAACAGTGGTCAGTGCCAGATGCTTCAGAGGGAATGAACAGATTAGGGCAATTATCAAGTGATCCATCCCCTGTTGTCCCATGCTAGCTTCTGGCAGTTCGAGATTTAGGGATACCCAGAATACAGGGTTGCATCACTGACCATCTTGGCTAACAGCCATTGATGGATGTATCCTCCATGAACGTATCTAATTCTTTTTTAACCCAATTATAATTTTTGTCTTCACAACATTCCCTGGCAATGAGTTCCACTGGTTTGACTGTACATTGGGTGAAGAAGTACTTCCGTTTGTTTGTTTTAAACCTGCTGCCTATTAAATTCATTGGGCGACCCCTGGTTCTTGCATTATGTGAAGGGTAAATAACACTTCATTTTTCACCTTCTCCACACCATTCATGATTTTATAGACCTCCACGATATCTCTTCTGAGCTGTATCTTTTCCAAGCTGAACAGTCCCAGTCTTTTTAACCTGTCCTTGTATGGAAGCTGTCCCTTTCCACAATCATTTTTGTTGCCCTTCTCTGTACCTTGTCTACCTCTTATATATCTTTCTTAAGATAGGGTGACCAGAACTGCATGCAGTATTGAAAGTGTGGGCATATCATGGATTTAGATAATGGCATTTTGATATTTTCTGTCTTATTCTCTATTCCTTTTCTAATGGCTCCTAATACTCACTTTTTTTGACTGCCACTGAAGACTGAGCAGATGCTTTCAGAGAACTATCTAGAATGATTTCAAGATCTCTTTCTTGAGTGGGAACATCTAATTTAGACCCCATCATTTTGTATGAAAAAAATAATCCCAACTATACAAATGTGCATTCCTTTACATTTATCAACAGTGCATTTCATCTGCCATTTTCTTGCCCAGTCACCTAGTTTTGTGAGATCCCTTTGTAACTCTTTTTTAGTCAGCTTTGGACATAACTATTTTGAGTAATTTAATATAATTTGCAAACTTTGCCACCTCACTATTTATCCCCTTTTCCAGACCGTTTATGAATATGTTGAACAGCTTTAGTCCAAGTACAAATCACTGGGGGACCCAACTATTTACAATATTCCATTGTGAAAAATGACCGTTTATTCCTGCCCTTTGTTTCTTACCTTTTAACCAGTTACTGATCCAGGAGAGGACCTTCTTTCTTATCCAATGACTACTTACTTTGCTCAAGAACTTTTGGTGTGGGATCTTGTAAAAGTCTTTCTTAAAGTCTAAGTACACTACATCAATTGAATCACCTTTGTCTATATGCTGGTTGACCCCCTCAAATAATTCTAATAGATTGGTAAGGCATGATTTCGCTTTACAAAAGCCATGTTGACTCTTCCCCAACAAATCCTGTTCATCTATGTGTCCGATAATTCTGTTCTTTTTTTCAGTCAGTTTGTCTGGTACTGAAGTTAGGTTTACCAGCTTATAATTGCCAGGATCTCTTCTGGATCCCTTTTTAAATCATAGAAGATTAGGGTTGGAAGGGACCAAAGGAGGTCATCTAGTCCAACCCCCTGCTCAAAGCAGGACTAACCCCAACTAAATCATCCCAGCCAGGGCTTTGTCAAGCCCCACCTTAAAAAACTATAAGGATGGAGATTCCACCACCTCCCTAGGTAACCAGTGCTTCACCACCCTCCTAGTGAAAAAGTTATTCTTAATATCCAACCTAGACCTTCCCTACTGCAACTTGAGACCATTGTTCCTTGTTCTGTCATCTACTACCATTGAGAACCAGTCTTATAGGCAATATTGGCAGTAGAATTACTGTGCCAAATCAGGTAAGGAACATGAGTGAAGACAAACTCTTCCTCCACTACAAGCTGTAGGAAAAGGTACAAAAATTACTCCATCAAACAATTAACCATCCATATCCACACTTGTGTGATGGGGTTCATTTTGTAACCACCTCATCAAAGGGGGGATTTGTAGCCTATAGGTCTAGCCTGCTTGCTTGCATATATATACGTATATCTGTTTTATAATTTTAGATATGGTTGTTTGATTATAATAGAGTTATAAATTTATATTAAAGTATTTTAGCTGTAATGCCAGGTTCCCGACAGGCCACATCCTGTATAAAAGCTAAGCAGTTAATATATATATGGTCGGGACCTTTCGCCCAAATAAGTAATGATAAGTAAAAGGATAAAACATATATGGTTATAACCTTTACCCTAAATAAGTCATCAAAACAGTGGGGGCTGTCAGAGGTTATGCCCCAAGTAAACTTCACAGGTGCACCACAGAACTCACAAAAGGGCGAAAAATAACAAAGGTAAAATAAACAAACTGTCTGAAACCATCTGAAAAGGATGTGGTTATGCCATTAATACGCACAAACCTGGCAGCCTATAGAATAGGTGTACCCTAATAATTTGGGGGTAACAAATCCAAGTTTGGACTTAGAAGGAAGTCCCATATTGCTCAGGGTATAAAAAGGGGCAAATCATGCTACTTGGGGTGATCAAACGTTGGCTACTCCTGCTTAAAGCTTCTTTTAGTGAGTGTTAAGATTTTGTTCTTCGTTTATATTTAGTATTATTTGTAGTGTTAGTCTTAGTCCTATAGTTCTTAGCGCTCGAGCATTGCCTACTCCGCCCCTCTACTCAAGAGTTGAGAAATCAAACCTTTCTCTCAACCAGGTCATCAGGAAAGGCATAATCCAAAGCATATCGTAAATATATATATATATCATATAAGTCTCTAAATTAAAATTGTATTATCCATTATCCATTTAATTATTCATTTTCTTTATACCAGTCATTTGTTTATCATTTTATGTTACCTTAATAAAAACTTATAAAATTATACAGATTTGGCTAGCACTAAGAACCTTCCTGCTGTGCATCCCGGGGTCCTTTAAAAACTCTTCTGAAGCCTGGTTCCAGAACAAAAACCTTATTATCTTCTAATCAAATCAATTGGCAACCCTATAACCCCATTCAAATTACTAAAACATCCAAAATCAGGCTACATGCCCAACCCCAGTTTGTAACCATGGTATTAAATTCCCTGTGAAACTAGTTTTGGGATATAATATGAGAGATGGAGGCTGATTCTATAGGCCCTGAATCACTTGAATAGACCCCTGAAGTAATCATGGACCAGAAAAGTGTCCCAAGTTCTCATAAATGATTTTTCCCCTGATAAAAATTCTTCTGATACTTTCTGGAAGATGCTAAAGCACTTCTTGTACCTGGGATCAAATACAGCACAGTGCTGCACCTTTTTCTCCAAGCACTTCAGATCTCTGTGCTAAATTATGGATCTAAAGAATCCAAATTTCTCTCATGCAGGGCTGTTGAAATTAGACTTGGTCCTTTATGGTTCAAGTTCAAACAAAGCTTAATGGCAGCATAAAGGAAATATTGAAATAAGCCTAAATGAGAGTATTTTAATCTATATATTTATATCTGCTAGGTTGATTTCCTATACACCTATAGGAACCTGCCTGTATGCTAATACCTTACTCACTTTTCTAGTCTTTCTAACCAAATGTCAATATGCAATGTTGCAAGATGGATATTTATAATTATGCTGGATTTCATTAGCTAAAAAGCCAGAATTAGATGGCAAAAATTAGATTTTAATGAACAATTCAACAGGAGGAAGTTATGAATTGCTGTCTTGAGGATATCATTATGACTTAGAAATGAGGCAAATTAGATGAGTCCAGGAGAGAGAGAGAAAAATTGCAAGACAGTGCATAGATTAAAATAACTTCAAAAGCAGCAGAGGAGTGGGGGGGGAAGAATTTGGAATTAGTCTTAAAATCTTAATACACATTTTAATATTGCAAAATAATTCTGAATGCCATTGTCAGCAATCGTAATGCTAGGTGCCAAGGCAAGCATTTCAATAGCTGTCAAACACAGGAAGACAGGGGAATAAAGGCATCCAGCGGAGAGAAACATTCCATTACTGGGCCCTTAATTGTTTTGAAGTCAATGGGGTTGTGTGGACATAAGAGAGAGCAGATTTTGAACCTCCATGTACCTCAGCAATTGATTCTTCAAGATGTACTCCTTAGTAGTTTTTCATTTTGACCTGTAAACATGTTAGCTCTTATCAGCTAAGCAGCCTTGTGCCTGGCCAGTATCTCTATGAGAGATCCTCTACCAAGGAAAATCGTAAATAGAATTGGAACCAGTACCTCAATGTCCAGAGATGAAAGGCTATCATTTATATTATAGTACCTCTGATAGGCTCCAACTCAGTTCATGGGCCCAGTGTGCTAGGTGCTGTCCATGCCCATACTAAGGGTCTGTTTACACTGGAACTGGAGCTGTGCTTTCCAGCTCTGGCAGGCACATCCATGCTACCTTTGATCTAGCTAGTGAGCTAAAAATAGCAGTAATGCCACAGCTGCACAGGCGGGATGGGCTAGATGCCCCAAATACAATCCCATCTGAAACTCTTGGTACATACTCAAGGCAACCAGGCTGTCCTGCTGCCGATGCAGCAATGACTACATTGCTTTTTGGTTCAATCAAAGCTGGTATGAGCACAGCTCCCCAAGCTGGAAATTACACCCCCAGCTCCAACATAGCTGTACCTTAAGAGACAGTTGCTGCCCTCAAGAGCTTACGCTCTAAGGCGACATGACAGATGGAGGATGCGCGGGGAAAACAGAGGCTCAGAGAGGTGAATTTACTTGCTGAAGGTCAGACAGCCAGTCAGCAGGGAATAGAGCTGAGGTGTCCTGATTCTCCGTCTACTCCCAAGCCACTATACCAATCCATGCATCTAAGACCATTGCTCTGAATAACCAGAGGACCGCTCTGTAGGACATCTGTAGGTCTTTGATTTTTACATATAGCCACACAAGCCATGCAGATGATGGCTAATGATACTCTCTCTCCAACTCAACTATTAACTAAACTCAGAAATTACAGTTACATTAAAAATACCTCTACCTGTTTTATGCTGCTCATTAAACCACACTATTTCACTCTGGAGGCTTGTGCTATTAAGGATCCTTGGAATTACTTTGATCAATTAACCGCATTATCCTTTATATAGATTATGGGAATGCTTCTGTAGGGAAATATAAATAATGAAAAAAAGGCAGCTCCCCAGCAAAGCCCTCTCCCCTTGCTGTGTTTCCTATTCTGATTGTTTTTCACGTGGCTGGAATTGCTTTATCCTTCCTTGGTCGCACTCTGATGTGCCTCCAGCAACTGAGACTCTGATTTGAAAAGTCGATCAGGAACGTTGAAAGCCTGAGTCCCTCACTACTTTGGCTGGCTTGTTCTTTGTTCTCTCAGGAGCCTCAGAAGGAAAAGGCTATTAGAGAGCCCTGAAAGGCGTTGTTTTTGGCTTGTTTAATTTGTTACTTCTTGGAAAATAAGGATGTACCTGAGGTTATGGGACTGAACGGGGACCCAGGGTCTGAGTTCAAGATCTGGGTCTGCCACTGAATTCAGATGTGACCTAGAGGCAAAGTTCATAGTTTCATGGACGTTCAGGCCACAAGAGGCCATTAGATTATCTAATCTGACTTTCCATCTACCACAGGCCATTAATTTTCACCCTATATCAAGCCTAAAGACTTTAGTCAGGCCAAAACATTTCAGTACGTAGGAAATTGTTATGTGCCACAGGCAGAGAATGAAAGAGACCAAGATGCCACCGGTACCCAAAGCTCCTGCAATGACAGGGAATTGATTAAGTGAATTATGCCCAGATGATCCCAGCCTGCTCTCCATGCCCCATGCTCCAGAGGAAGGCAAAAGACTCTCAGTCAAAGGGTTTAATTTTAATTGTAACACTTAAGTTCTGTGTAATATGGGGACAAGATCCCCTCCCTTTCTTTCACCTTTGGTCTGTCCTGTTTGTTTAGATTGTAAACTCTCCTCATCAGGGCCTCTGTCTCCCTCACTATGTGTTTGTACAGCACCTAGCACAAAGGGGGCTGCTATGTCAGTTTGGGCTTTTAGGTGCTACCATAATACAAGGTAATAATAATGCGGTACCTTGACATCTTGTGTATGCCTTAGTGGGCCTGATTCTGTGCTGACGTTGCGTGGCAAAGAACAGTTAATGAAGATGCTTTGCACACTGGGCTGGGTGTACAGAGAGAGATTGCATTTGTGAAGGTGCTGGTCAGAGGCACAGGAAGGCAGGAGGCAGAATCCACCCTACCCAAAATGCAAAATGGCCTTTCAATGGAGGTCACTGCTATTCATTAGCTGAAGTAGCACCTGTCGCCCTTTTACTGCAATCCCCACCCCCGAGGAAGGGGCTTGGAATTTCCACACCTATTATCAGGTCCTCTGGCCCCACCTCATCTCTGGCCCCCCTCCAGTGGTGCCCTGCATTCTGCCACACTGAGAATGCCCATGGACTGAGGCGCTCCACCCTGCAAATTGTGCGCATACCTCCTCCCCCATCATGTCCTCTCCGTGAACAGCACAGCCACACCATTTTTGCTGCCAGAGGACTGTGCGTGGCCATAGCAATTGCAGGACTTTCCCTAGCTGTGGGCCGCTCTGCCTCCTGTGCTCCTCAGATTTGGACCATAGTGCATGATGAAAGAAGGGGGCCTAATGTAGCCAGGGAGTGGGCCTCACACGCCAGCGTGCAGCAGCCACTGGGGGAGGGAGGAGATAGATAGATATCCCTGTATACTTGCTTTACAAGAAATGAGATCTAGTTGTGTTACATGACCCCCTCTGAACCTGATCCACCAAAGAGATGAATCCATTATAGCCCTGACCTACAGAACTGTAGAGAATTATGCTTTTAGGTCTGAAGGTCTCTGGTTCAATCCCCAGTAGGTCAGCCAAAATAGAGGCCATCACCCTGGAACTCAGACCATAACTTTGATGAGGGACTTGTCTTTATTCAGAGTTGCACTGGTCTTAGCTCGAATCAGTTTTTGCCTTTGCAAACCCCTTTGTTGTCATCATCAGGTTAAATCTCAAAGGGCAATGGCCTTCTTGTAGATTGGCCCCACCCAGATCAATCTGTAGCTGGGTCTTGAAGACAGTCTGGCTCGATGTCCAGTCTATTTCTGCCATTGCATCTTATTGCACTATCAATGTTCTTTGTGGACACTCTTAATTCCATTTAAACTTGCCTTCTATTGATGCAGTTGTACTTAACAAGGAAACGTGGTAAACTAAATCAATATCAGCCAGTTTTAAATCTGATTCAGAGTGTCCACGCAGGGTTTTGGATGAGTTTAAAATCATACCTTTAGTTAAACCAGTGCCACTTTGAATAGAGATAAAGCCTAGGAATAATTATGTATAGATCCAGTATTGCAGGGAACACATACCACTAGATGTCACTTATCTGTCACATCATTACAGCTTCTCTTATGCTTTCCTGTCAACAGAAAACAATTCTTAAGGCAAGAACTCCCAAGTTTGCATTTTTTTGGACTTCTTTAGTTCTTAGGACAAAAAAGAAAAAAAAATCCTGCATATTAAGGAGATGCCTACATATCTTATTAAGAAGCATGAACAAAATATAAATGCACTCTGATGAGGGGGAGAATTTATATGCCTTTGTTATTATTTATATTACAATAGTTATTGTTATTATTTGTGCTATTGTAGTGCTGAAAAATCCCAGTCGTCCCATTGTCCTAGGTGCCATACGACCACAGAACAAGAAGATGGACAAGTTTACAATCTAAATAAAGACAAACTAAGGATTGGGAAGGGAATAGATACAAAGAAGTGAAATGACTTGTCCAAGGTCAGCCGGAGGCTCAGTGGCAGAGTCAGGAATAGAACCCAGGACTCGTGAGTCCCAGGCCGATACCCTGTGCACTGGACAATGTAAAAAAAGTAACGATCCTCTGAATTGAGAATTAGCACATTAGGCAGATAACCGTTTAGCTCAGGCTACAGGGAGCCAGATGTTTTCTCAGTGGCTCTCAACAGAGATAGAATTATATTTATTTATTAATCATGTATTATTGATGAGGATGAGGATGATTATATCAATATATTTATTTCCTATTTTTTATAAACCGTTTCTGTTTACGATGCCAACAATCTTATTCTGTATCACTGTTCATTACCAGTTTGAGAGTGTGTTCACAGTCACCTGTACTATCTTGGGACCTGACCTCGCAACAAGGTCATTGGTCATTGGCTGCTGGTGACGATTAGTATCCAAACAGGGTGATTAGTAGGCCAAGGAGAATGTAAGGCTGCTGCAGAGAAAACATTATGTTCTGAAAAGAATTGGGGCTAAACGGTAGTTTTCTAGATTAGGAGAAAGCTGACTGAGCGGCCATGTAATTAAGTGCATTGTATACCATGTCCATGCTGCAGAACATAATAGGACTAAACCAGATATTGGATCTAATGGCCTGGCTTCCCATTGCCATGTTAATTGTCACACCGCTGTGCTACTCAGCCATCAAATTATATTTATGAAGGATTATTTAGGGCCGTTCTCCATAAAGCTAATATTCAATGTAAATGAGGCAGATTAGCATGGCCTTATATGGCGGCTTAGGAGAAAGGCAAGGCATTTTTAAAGGGGATCTGTTCTAGAGTATAAATTAAGAACCTGGGGGTGTACGTGCCAATGTCAATCGCTCGCTGCAGTGGTGAGGGGTTTATGCTGCTGAAGTGCGTTTGGGCCCTGCTTCTCCTATATGTGCTGCAGAGCATCCTCATGTTCCACTGGAGATCATCCCACTGAGACCTGTTTGAAAGACAGCGACATTAACTATAGCTGCACTGGTTTCATTAGGAGCTGAGGGCCCTGGGAACCTTGCAGAACCAGGCCCATACACTGTAAGGGCTAGATTCTGACACAGGCTGTGCACGTGCCCAGGGGGAGCCAGGAAACCTCGACAGTCCTATGTGGGCTACCCTGGGCAGGCATGCATGACTAAGCAGGGCTGGGCAGCTACTTAGTCCTTTCCAGAGCAGATGGCTGGGGAGTGAACGGACAGTAGCTCAGCGTAGCTACTGGGGAATGGCACTAAATACCACTCACAGGAGCAGAGTGGTGCAGTTTACACTCTCCCCCTGGCTAAAGCTGTGCCTAAGGTCACAATCTAGCCCTGTGTAACCATGTGACTGCCTTGCTGAAGAACACATGTGCCTATGTGTGTACACAGCAGACTCCGTAGCTGGTGGCTGGAAGAGGCTCATCCACTGGTTGGGAACAAGAGGGGGACACAATCGCCACCAACCAGTGAGTTGCACGTATGAGCACGTCTGTGCCCATTAGCCCCAGTGCATTTTATATTCTGGAGCATACAAGCTCCTTCTGTGTATAAGAAGTCAGAGGAGATAGAAAGATCATAGACCCAACAATCTAGGTGATGGTTATTAAGTAGGAAGGACTGCAAATACCTCCTTTCCAATTTAAATTCACCTCCATCTCTAGAGTCTAATCTGATTTTTTTCTAACCCATTTCAGAGCAATTGAACTAATCCCCCCAGAATAACACCTCTTCCCCCACCCTGGAAAATTAGCAGTTACATCAAATAAGGAGTTATCAGGTTAAACTATTTTTCTCATAGACAGAATCACTGTTGTTCGGTGTTTTTTATATATATAGTTTGGATATATATTTGTAAATGTTTAATGAATATAAAATTTTGGCCTCCCAGGGCATGTCTGCAAATGGCTCTGGTTTGGGGTTTAATGCAAGTTATCAATCATTTGTTCATGAGCAAATGGTTTTCATATTAAAGGGAAAGAAACATTCTAATGTATTCATGCTATTATTGTTTCTTGGAAAAGATCCAGACCTGCAATAAACCAGTGATTGGAAATGCGCAAAGTATTTTAATATCCTGATTATTTTGATTTAACTTCCTCTAATAGTTTAAACCAACACTGAATTTGTTTAGGAGCCATTAAAGGAGTGTGTTGATGGGGGGAGGAAAGGAGTTGTTGGTGTTGGGGTTTTTTTTCCCCCTTGACAGATCATAAACACAGGCTGAATTTAATCTGTTAATTATTCATATTCCAAATGCCAGTGAATGTTTTAAGGGGCAAATAACGGAAAAAACCCAAATCATCACTCACATTCAGTGATCATTTTCATTTCAGCTCTGTTTTTCGAAAGTCGTTAGGATGTTAATTCTTCTGTCTTTCACAGATGATAATCAGGCACCAACAAGCCTCCCACACTGCTGGTGTTAAACAGGCTTGACCACCATGTAAGGATCCCTTCAAAATTGCATCCCTCCGCTTGCGTCTCCTTCCTCAGTTTGACTGTGAGTGTTAGCGCTGTTTCTTTCTTCTTCTTGCTTATTCTCCCAGCACTTTGTGCTTCTTTAGTGCCTTTCGTCGGGGGATCTGTAGATTCCTCCAGGCCTTTGTTTATTTTTGGCATTACACATAGGACCAGAGCCTGACTGATATTTAGAGCCTCACTCCCACTGAAATCAATTGAAGTCAGGCACCTAAATACCTTTCAGGATCTGGGCCTTAGAGACTTCAGATGAGATTGGGGCCCATTGTGCCAGGTTGCACAGAAACACATAGTAAGGCACTGTCCCTGCCTTGAAGAGCTTACAATCTAAGGGCATAATCATGACCCTGACTACCAGACTATGCAGGGAACCACAAGAGTATAAACACCCCCCTTGCTTCCCTTCATGGGAGACCTATATTGCTGGTAGCAGTGCAGAGGGGAGAGAGGAAAATAGCCTCTGTGGGACTGCTAGTTTTCCCAGCCCCGTGACAGGTGGGCGAAGAGTAGGGGCAGGGAGTGGGTGAAGCCAACTCATCTTCCAACAACATGCTGGTCGGCATCATTGAGCTGGCATAAGTGAGACACCACATACAGAATTGATGCAGAATTTTTCCTTGCCGGAGCAATGGAGGGAGTCACAAGTAGAGTGAAGAGTTTATTCACCCAAAAATACAGTTTCGCATCAAGTTCAGCGAATAGTTTCAACCGGGGGAGGAAGAAAGCGAGAGAAAAAACTGAGAAAAAGTCAAAACGTTTCATTTTGACATTTTCAAAGTGAAATAATTCAACATTTCATTTTGAAATGTTTCCTCCAGAAATGTAACCGGATTATTAAATAAAAAAGGCAAAAAAAAAAAAAAAAAAACCACCTGAAAACTAAACATAATGAAAAACTGGAAAAAAAAATTTTGGGGGGTGAATGAAATGTTTTGTCCTACCCTAAATAGATTTTTTGTTTGTTTGTTTTGGCAATAAAAAACAAAACAAAACAAAAAATCATTTGGGATCAACTTGAAGCAATATATAATATATATAAATAATATGGATTCTCTAGTTTGGCCATTGACCTGGAAAATAAATTATTGGCTCAGCTCTAGTCATAATCTGGTCCCTATCTCCTCCTGGTGAAACACAGCTACCCTGCCCCTCATTTGGAGCTTATGACAATGTCACACTTAGGTCCATAATGGCTGAAACAGATCAAGGATGGGAGAAAAGAAGTAGTATTATACCCATGTGAGAGTTTAAGTCGAGGCATAGGGAGATTAAGAGTATATCCACATTGCCCCACAGTTTGGATTAGGGGTGTGTGAATAGCAGTGCGCGCCAAAGTGCTCCACTGTATTTTCCCATGTGGACGCTGCGAGTGTCCTCTCAAACAAGGCTATGTTAATGTGAAGTAGGAATCTTTTAGTAGGCACCTGCAGCAGCCACAGGGGGGAGTTACAGCACAGTACTTTGGTGTGCACAGCTATTCATACCCCAAACTGCGGGGCAGTATAGACAAGCCCTAAGTGACTTGCCCAAGATCACACAGGAACTTGCATCAGAATTCAGAATTAAACCCAGATCACCTGAGTCCCTGTCCAGTCCCTTAACTACAAGACCATCCTCTCAGAAAAGGTCGATTATAGTTCTGGTTTGTGTTGTGTTAGCCAAACTATTTATTAATTTATTTGTATTGTGATAGAAGATACGAACCCAGGTCATAGACCAGGACCTCACTATGCTAGGTGCTGTGCAAACAGAGATTTAAAAGGCAGCCCCTTCACCAAAGAGCTTACAATTTAATTTACTCATCTTATCCCTTGTAGTTGTAGAGAACGTGCCCCAGTAGGATGCAATGCACATCATGGAACCTGATTCACTACAGACTTATTCCACTCTCCAAGTCCAGCAAAATCATTGAACTGAAACTGACATAAAACTGCAGTAACACAGAATTGGTAGAGTCCCACGTGAGTAGAGTATTCTTATCAGCAAGTTAAAGAAGCATGGATTGGATGAATGGACTATAAGGTGGATAGAAAGCTGGCTAGATCATCGGGAGCAATGAGTAGCGATCAACAGCTCGATGTCTAGCTGGCAACTGGTAACAAGCGGAGTGCCCTAGAGGTCATTGCTGGGGCTGGTTTCATTCAACATGTTCATTAATGATCTAGAGGATGGGGTGGATTGCACCCTCAGCAAGTTTGCAGATGACACTAAGCTGGGGGGAATGGTAAATACGCTGCAGGGTAGGGATAGGATAGAGAGTGACCAAGACAAATTGGAGGCTTGAACCAAAAGAAATCTGATGAGGTTCAATAAGGACAAGTGCAGAGTCCTGTACTTAGGATGGAAGAATCCCATGCACTGCTACAGACTGGGGACCGACTGGCTAGGCAGCAGTTCTGCAGAAAAGGACCTGGGGGTTACAGTGGACAAGAAGGTGGATGGCAATCAACAGTGTGCCCTTATTGCCTAGAAGGTTAACAGCACATTGGGCTGCATTAGTAGGAGCATTGGCAGCATATCAAGGGAAGTGATTATTCCCTTCTATTTGGCACTGGTAAGGCCTCATTCGGAGTACTGTTTCCAGTTTTGGGCCCCCCACTACAGAAAGGGTGTGGACAAATTGGAAAGAATCCAGCGGAAGACAAAAATTATTAGTAATTATTATTATTATTATTAGCACGTGACTTATGAGGAGAGGCTGAGGGAACTTGGCTTGTTTAGTTTGCAGAAAAGAAGAATGAGGGGGGATTTGATAGCAGCCTTTAAATACTGAAAGGGGGTTCCAGGAAGGATGGAGCTAGGCTGTTCTCAGTGGTGGCAGATGACAGAATAGGAGCAATGGTCTCAAGTTGCAGTGGGGGAGGTCTAGGTTGGATATTAGGAAAAAGTTTTTCAGTAGGAGGATGATGAAGCACTGGAATGGGTTACCTAGGGAGGTGGTGGAATCTCCATCCTTTAGAGGTTTCTAAGGTGCAGCTTGACAAAGCCCTGGCTGGGATGATTTAGTTGGGGTTGGTCCTGCTTTGAGCAGGGGATTGAACTAGATGACCTGCTGAGGTCCCTTCCAACCATAATTTTCTATGATTCTATTAATATCTGGAATTAATGGGGAATTTCTGCCCTAGAATCATTTCACAAATACTATGGCTTGGAAATATCTTCCTTCCAGTGATGAGCACCAACAAACACTGTGTTACTTGTGTTTTAATTTCCGAGTTAGGCTTGCAAGCGGCTTGGCAGAACCCTGCTCAGAAAATTAATTTTGAAGTGCTAATTTGGCACCATTTTTTTGCATAACGTTAATTCATTACATTAATTTTGACATCTTCATTAGTCTTTAAGATTTCCGACCAGCACTGTAAAGTGACTTTGAGAAATAGACTGGACAGTTATATACAATTAGAATCATGAGGCTTTGCTTAGTTGTCACTGAAGGAGACAAGCATTTCGTGTCATGGTAGAGGTGATTATGAAGCACTTCCTTAAATCTACTGGGCCAGGCAGACCCTGTTTCAGAGTCTTGGTATCTGATATTTCATTGCTCTGCTCCTTGTGTAACCTTTTACACCACACTAAAATGAGTGCAAGTGGGTAAAATGCTACCGTTGAGTTTCAGCATGGGGAAAGGTGTTTTCTGTCAAAGGATAAATATAAGACCAGTGACACTGCAACGAAATTTTGTCTAGTGGTTGCAATTAGAGCTGGCTGACAAGTGAAATATTCCTCCCCTGCAAAATTTTGACTTTTGGTGAAATAATGAATCCCAAATTAGGATGCAGTGTCAAAAGCTCATTTTTCTTTTCTTTTTCTTTTTCTTTTTCTTTTTCTTTTTCTTTTCTGGAAAATAATTCCAATATGGGAAACTGAAGCAGAATTTTTCATCTTACTCCTGGCTGTCTAACTCTTCAGGATCTGCTTTCCTGGCTGCTGGATTCCTCAGGCAACCAGCTCCCTAGGAAGTGGGCAGTTCCTTGAAACATCCATCCAGGAAGGTGGGGAGCCTGGGTTGGCAGGAAACCACCCAGGGTGACAGTCTGGCCAATCTGCCTTACTGCCTGGTTTCTACCCAAAGTTATGATGGAATCGATGTGTTCCTGCAGAACATTTTAATTCCATCTAATCAGTGTTTTCTGACAGAAAAGTATTCTATCTGAAAGTTTGTTAGTAAGTTTAGTTACAACATAGACTTGAGAATCAGGATTCCTTATCTAACTACTCTCATCTAAAGTGATCTAACATTATCTGTAATTATTGACTTGTGTTCTCTGATCTAAAGTGATCTATCTATCTGATCATCCTCTCTGATCTAAAGACAGACAAGATGGGTGGATAATATCTTTCATTGGTCCCACATGGCTACAACAACACTGCACACATTCTCTGATCGAAAGTCATCTAACGTTAGCTAGCTCTTTATGGGCTTTATAAAGCTCCAATCAACTTGGTAACCAAGCAGCAAATTTCCTGTTCGGCTAAGGATCGGAGAAGTCAGTTCATGTCTCAATGCTTCTGTTTACCCATCTGTAGCATTTCCTTCCAGTGACTGGCTCTCACAGCGCTCCACGCTGCCATTTCAGAAATCCACTGGCACACGTAATGGCATCTCTCTCTCTCTCAACTGTCTCCTTTGGTTCTATTGCATATCCAGCTGGGTTTCAATATGCATCTAAATCACCCGTTGGGTTGAATCAGTTAGAGCCCAGTACAAAGCCCACTGAAGACTCCCATTGACCTTAGTGGACTTTGAAGCAGAGCCTTACATCACTGGGGATTATTTAGGGGGTAAGAGGTGCATCCTCATTCCACTTCTGTGACTCACTGGCAGCTGCAGCCCATGCCCCTGATCTACACAGAAATTATGCTGAAGCCATGGCATAGGTTGGCTTATTTTAGAAAGCTAAAGGAGCATAGCCAGACACCAGGGGTGGTGCTTGAGATCATGGTGAGTTATTGTTAAGATTGTTACAGGTAGGGGGATGAAATCCTGGTCCCATTGAAGGTAATGGGAGTTTTGCCATTGACTTCAATAGTGCAAGGATTTCCCATTTCTTTCCCAGGGGTGTAAAGAATCCTAGAATTTACTCACACTGAAGTAAACTTCTCCATCTCTCTCTCTTTCTCTCTCTTATTTTTGCATTAATGATGACACACACCTGGCTCATAAACTAAACAGAGCTTAATTTTCCCTGCACCTGGTAACAAGGAAATAATGTTACCAACCAAATAAAGCAAATGAACGGTGCATGAACTGCTGCCCTCTTTTGGTTATATTCATCAGGCCAGGTATTTTAGGAAGTATCCATATAGATTAGGAATATTAGTGAGTTTTCGAGTAGTCTTTTCCCAGTCAGCTCACATCTAAACTTGAAAATACTAAACAAAAGCCTATTTTAGAACCATTGTTGCTGACACTCCTGAAGTTGTCAGTTAATCCAATAAATGTGTTATTTAAAGGACTGTTTGTCCTAATATTTTTTTTCTGCTTAGAATAGGACAAAAGACTGAACCTGTTCTTTAGTTGTTTTTTCCCCCTCTTTACCATTGTTAAACTCTTACGCATACTCAGATTGTATGTTCTGTTGTAAATTTTGATGCTGCTGCAAAAAGTGTTAACTTTGCTACCTTGACATTTTGATAATGAAGCAAAAATACAAAATACAAATCAAGGGGAGAAAAAAATGTGCATAAATGAAACAGAGAAAAATTATTTGAAAATCTTGACTGTTCCAAAGAATGATCAATAACTAATCCTACTCTTTAACTGGACATGAGGCATGATCTATGATGCTCATTGAAGTTAATGGAAAGACTCACATTGACTCCAGTAGGCTTCAGATCAGAGCAATAGGGTCAGATCATCAGTTGGAGTAAACTGGCAGATCTCCAATGAAGTTTGCAGTTACATATGTCAAGGGAGTTACACTGATTTGAACCAGTGGGGATCTGGCCTATAGTGCATAGAACCCATAATTTATGTATGCACAACTCCTATTATGTCACTGGAAGATGTACACATTGATTGGAGGATGTACTTGTGCTCTAAGAGTACATTCTCTGGTCTCCTTTGACTGATTTTTTTAGAGAGAACCTTTGAATCGTTTGTCCTTTGGGAAAGTCATGAGGGAGCTTCACTGAAAGGAATATGCTCATAAGATTAACTCTAAAGACTCAGGATAAAACAGTGAGCAGAAAAAAAGATTTCTGATTAACCCCAATTTTCAAATTAAGGAGGCAACAGAGACAAAGAATGTTGGCATGATGCATGGTCGTCCCCTGGTCCTCTTACTGTGTAGATTGTCTGGTTTTGGAGCCTGTGTCTTAACAGCAGTGACACCCCCAATTCACCCTCTTCCTGGTCCACATGCATGTAACAGCCACATGATGACCTCTTCCAACTAAGTTGACTCCCTATTGCACAGGGGAGCTGTAGAGCTAATCCCACACTCCTTTCAGGGAACAGGGTTCTTCTCAAGCTACTTCCTAGTCCCCAAAAAGACGGGAGGATGGAGACTGATATTGGATCTCAGACGCCTTAATCACTCGATTTGCAAACCAAAATTCCACATGGTCGTACTTGCAGCAATCATTCCCTCCTTAGAAAAAGGCATGTGATTAACGCCTCTCGATATGCAGGATGCCAACTTCCATATTGATATACACCTGACACACAGAAGGTTCCTGAGGTTCAAGGTGGGACCTTGGCATCTTCAATACAAGGTCCTATCATTTGGACTCACCACTTCCCTGCAAGTATTCACAAAATTCTTCTCTGTGCTGGCAGCCCATCTCAGATGTCAAAGGGGCCTCATTTCCCCCATCTAGACAACTGTCTCATAGCAAAGAAGAAGCTCAGGAATCAATGTACCAATTGCTTCTACTCCTCTCCTCCCTGGGAGGGTTCCTGTAAATGTGGAAAAATCCTCTTTAAATCCTACTCAGTCCCTGGAGTTTATAGGAGCTCGTGTAGCTGTGACCTCCACCCAAGCTTATCTACCAAGGGAAAGGTTCCAGACAATGAGGGAATTAATTACTTTGGTTCCTTCCACCCCTTACATTTTGGCTAAAGCCTGCCTCTCTTGGGACACATGGCAGCTTGCACATACATCATGCCCTTTGCTCACCTTCACCTATGCTGCCTTCACCTCCGGCTACAAAAGGTCTACTCCCCCCTACATCAGCCCATACACACATTGTTCCATCTGTCACCAGAAGTTTTCTCCTCATTTCAATGGTGGAGGAACCCACTACAAATCTGCTCAGGGATGGCCTTCCTCCCATCCTCGCCCACCGTGACAATCATAAGAGATGCATCCCTCATGGGTTGGGGTGTCCACGTGGGCGACTGAATGACTCAAGGCACCCGGACAGCACAAAAGTCCAGGATGGCACATCCTGGAACTTCAGGTGTTACACAAAACTTGCCAGACATTCCTGACAACCATCTGAGACCAACATGTTCTTGTCACGTCAGACAACACAACCACGGTCTTCTACATACACAAACAAGGAAGGACAACATTCTGAGCCTTGTGTGTGGATGTTATACACTTTTGAAAATGGTGCATCCATCACACACTGTATTCTTTTAACAGTAGCATACCTACTGGGCATCCAGAACATGATTGCCAATGCTCTCAGCTCTCAACGCTTTGCAACCTACTACAAATGGGAGTTGCATGACTCTGCAATCACAGACATCTTTGGCCCATGGGGAACCCCGATGAGGGATCTCTTTGCAACCCAGAATAATACCAAATGCACTCAATATTGTTCAAGAGGAGGAGTTGGAACTCAATCAGAAGGGGACACCCTAGTACTCAATTGGTTGTGCCAGACGGATGAATTATGTAGTCCCACGAGGATCAGATGGGAGAGGGTGAGAATCATCCTGTGATAGCCACCGTCTGGCCTCGCCAATTTTGGCTCCCGCTCCTCCTCTGCACGTTGAAGTAACCTCCACTCACGCTTCGATCATTCCCAGAGCTATTTACAGAGCACAACGGCAGAATCAGACACCCCAACCAGCACATTCTTCACCTCACAGCCTTGTTTTTGGACGGACACCTTTACTAGTGCAAGAATGCTCTCTGGCAGGGTGCGACATCCTGTCAAGCAGCAGGAAGGAGTCCACAAGATGCTTGTATCAAGCCTAGTGGGGATACATTTCAGTTCCTGAGCTACCCAGCAAGACCTTGTCCCTGAAGCAGTCGGCATTCCACTAATCCTGGAATACTTCCTTTATCTAAAGGAATCAAGACAGTTCCATTAAGGTGCGTGCAGTTTCCATTAGCATCTTTCACCCAACAGTAGACAGTCATTCAATCTTTACCCACCCGTTAACTGTATAATTCTGGAAGGCCTTCATGTGAAAGTACCCTCCCATTCAGCCTATTGCCCCCCAATGAGACCCTAATCTAGTCCTTCCCACACTGATGACCGCCCCCTTTGAACCCATGACCTCATGCTCACTGTCTGTCCTTTCTATGAAAATCACTTTTCTTGTTGTCATTAATTCCACTAGGAGGGCTGGAGAAGTGGGAGCCAAGATGGCTGCCCCCCCCTTCACCATTTAACATAAAGATAAGGTCTTGCTAAAACTCCACCCCAAGTTCCTACCCACGGTGGTTTCCCAGTTCCACCTCAAACAACCCACACATTTACCTACCTTCTTCCCCAAATCTCACGCCTCAAACAGGAGAAGAAGGCTTCACTTGCTAGATGTGTGAAGGTCATTGGCCTTTCATGCTGAGCGAACAAAGTCCTTTCGGAAATCTCCCAGGCTTTTCATTGCTGTAGCAGAGAGAAAGAAAGGACAAATCATTTCCAGCCAGAAAATCTCCAAGTGGGTCCCATGTGCATTACGCATTGCTATCAATTATCAGGATGGTCCCCACCTGAGGGAATTCGGCCCCATTCCATGAAAGCACAGGCATCAACCACAGATATAAGCAAGTCGGCCACGTGGAGTTCGGTGCACGCCTTTTCCACACACTACGCTCTTGTGCCTGATTCCACGACAGATGCTTTGTTCAGAGCAGCAGTCCTCCATTGCACAGTCTCCTCGCACCAGCCTCCCACGTAGGTACTGCCTGTTAATCACCTCAGTGGACTACAATAGGGACCATCACTTGAAGAAGAAAACAATGTTATTTACCTGTATCTGAAGGTTCTTCGAGATGCGTGGTCCCTGTCCAAACCCACCCTCCTTCCCCTCTGCTGTAGCGTCAACAGCTCTGCTGAAGGGAAGGAACTGGAGATGCCCGTGGCCCGCCGCGCCCTTCACCACTTCGGGTGAGACGATGAGGCGCCGCAGGGCGCTTGTGCGGACCACCAAACAGTATTACTTTGAAAAGCTCCAGCTCTGGGCACATGGCGCACGTGCATAGCCCTCAATGGAATACAGAGAAGGACCACACATCTCGAAGAACCTTCAGATACAGGAAAGTAACCTTCTAGAAGAAAGTAGGGACCACCCTCAGTATGCTTGGCAGCTGTTATCCTCCAGCCTTTTCTGTACCCCTGCAGGATCAAACCCTTCCAGGGAGATTTCCTTATATAATTCTTAACCTTTCACGTCGACTTGCTACAGATCACTCAATATTATATAATAGTGTATAAAAATCTCCCTTCCTCTTTCCCATGGGGCAATGCATGATTCAACATGCCTGGGCCAGTGACTCAGATCTGTTCCATTTCGTTGTCGTGACTGAATAGCCTAATTAGATGCAAACTTTTAAAAAACTAGGCATTAGATTAGAAAAGTTCTTGCACAAAGGAACAGTATCTTCCCCTCTACTAAGTTTTGCTTCACTGGTTTTTTTACTCTTGAGCTTCTTATATGACAACTTACTGCAGCATGATTTTCTTACTCAGTGAAGTGACTAAAACAATATCACTCTGGAGACTTACTGTTTGTCTGCACATATCACCATGACCGTCATGACTGTCTCTGAAGCAAGGACCGAGCTCTGTGCATCGCCAGATCAACAGGCAGAAATTTATTCCTCTTTGGATGCAGGAGACTTGTTTTCTCCCTCAGGCATGCTGAGTTTTCTTTCTGCAAAATGCTGACTTGTGCTGTAGGGAAAGGATAAAGGAAATGAATTATGATCATTCACCCACCACCCAAAATAATGAAAAGTAATGAAGGGTGATATTTGGAGTGATGGTCTAGGGCAGTGATTCTCAACCAGGTGTATGCAGAGGTCTTCCAGGGGTACATCAATTCATCTAGATATTTGCCTAGTTTTACAACAGGCCTCATAAAAAGCACCAGCGAAGTCAATACAAACTAAAATTTCATAAAATGACTTGTTTATGCCGCTCTATATACTACACACTGAAATGTAAGTACAATATTGATATTCCAATTGATTTTATAATTATATGGTAAAAATGAGAAAGTGAGCAATTTTTCAGTAATAGTGTGTTACGACACTTTTGTATTTTTATGTCTGATTTTGTGAGCGAGTAGTTTTTAAGTGAGGTGAAAGTTGGGGGACGCAAGATGAATCAGACTCCTGAAAGGGGTTCAGTAGTTTGGAAAGGTTGAGAGCCACTGGTCTAGGGAACTGGTTCTCAAATGAAATGAGTTCTCCGTTATCTCAGTGGAAGGAAGAAAGGAAAGAAGAGAAATTTGCAAATTGTATTAATTTTAGGACGTCTCAAGAACAACAAACTGCATTTCATGAGTCATTGCTGACCCCTCCATTGATGGTCCATGGAACAGTTGCAGATGATCAAAACACTGTTCAAGACACTTCTCTGGTTTCCCAAAGGCTTCAGTGATCAGCCAATCTCAAATAAAACCAATCTCCTCTCTGCACCCTACCTGGCTGCTACCTGTCAGGTGTCTCCTTATCGCAAGTTCAACCCGACTCAGGTGACACCGACATTGGACAATGGTAGCAAACACACAGGAGGACAGAACAAAAACGATCAAGAGAAGTGAGAGCAGTGGGGCTGCAGGCATCCAGGAGAGTGTATGACCTAGAGCCAGATTCTCAGCTGATGTAAATTGGGGAAGCCCTTTTGAAGTCAAAGTAGTTATGCCAGTTTACGTCAGCTGAAGACTTGGCTTGTAGTGTGCTATAGACACAGAATGGAGATGAAACCAAGTAGCCACGTACATCACAATCAAATGAGTTTATCTACATCTCGCCTTCCTCAAGAGTTACTGACCTTATTTTTTCATACAACTTCATATATTACAGGCATGGCCGAGAGCGGGTGGGGAAGATGGAAATAGATTGCTGTCTTTGAAAGTATGACACTTCACTCTATGTGGCAGGCATGTGAAAAGGCCAGTCCTGCTTCCCACAAGCGCTGATCACTTAGAGGACAGAGAAGAGGAGCTGGGTCCTCTATCCCTAGAGCACCAGTAGGCCTGGGAAAGGACAAGAAATCCCACCCCTCATCCCCCTGCTGCCAGCCCACCTCCCACTGGAGGATGTAGTGCAACTCCAGAGGCAGAACTCAGCCTATCACTTGAGCTTTGTGCGTAGGAGGAGGTGAGTGGGGTTCTCCATGCAGAGGCATGTGGGTAGGAATTTGTTGACAGCTTGGTGACCCATAGACATTGTCCACAACATGAAAATATTGGAGAACCACTGCAATGGGGATCTCATGGGGAGCCTGAAACCCTATTACCATCTCTGCTGCTTACTCCCACTATGACGTGGGGTAAGTCACTTTCCCTCTCACTGTCTCACAGTTCCCCCATCTTTACACCTTTGGAGGAGAAAGGTGCTATGTACAGCCAGTACTTGGTAACAGTGTGGCAAATAGAGATGAGTCTAGATGAGCATTTTGGCTCAAACACCCCCAAGGTTGGGGCAATTTGGCTCTGGATCGATATCTCAAATTTGCTGGCCTGGGGTGTCTACAATGGGTTGACTCTGAACTTTGGATCTGAACACTCCAAAACAGTGCGAGAGTTTGCAACTGGAGCTGATCCGAGTTCTTGTGAAGAACCACTGCCCGGGGCTGATCAGGACTGGGATCACTTATGAGAGTAGTTTAACTGCATTTACTTCCAGTGTATGGTAGTGCATGGATTCTCAACCTGGGGGATGAAAACATGGGGGCACCACCTTCTCTCTCTCTCTCTCTCTATATATATAGATGTCTAACAGGGATGGGCAGTGACCTATTTTCTGCTGTAACATAGAATCATGGTATGAAAAATGTGGAAAACCACTGCAGTCATGTAAATGGAACCTTTATAGTTCCAGACACTGCCACTTGAGCGGTACTGCTTCTCCCCACTCCCTGGTGCTCCAGTGTCTCCTAGGAGAGGTAATTTTTGCCCTGCATGGATGACTTTTGGAGTGGCCATTGAGCAGTGCACTGGCTGGCTGTTGATATAGAGGAGTTTTTATTTATTTCTTTTACGAGCTGAATTTTTTTTCTACCAGTATCTACAACAACATTATAAGTCCTGGGCATGGAAAATACAGGAGCAGGTAAACTCCCGCTGGACAACTGCAAATACAGATATAACTATCGAAAGTGTGGCTTTGAAATAACCTTTTCATAGATTTTTTTCCCATCGGTAAGCTAAAACAAAAAATCCTGTTATGTCATTGCCTCTTAAATGCAAACCCAGGCAAGTCTCAGTGGCCATCAGATCTCCTCGGGGGATTCAGCCCTTTGGCTTGGCTGTAGTGGCAGATATGCTGGTGAACCAAGCCATCGATCATCGTTTGATACTCTAGGTCAACTAGGCGTTTCAGGGCAGTATGGTAGTATGCACCAAGTATAATTCTCTGGGCTGGGCTTTGCAGGAGATCAGACTAGATGATCATAATGGTTGAAAAGCTACGAGTCTATAATAGGCTATAGAAAATTCCTGCTCTAGGTCACCTTTTTTGATATGGATCTTAGACGTTAGTGCAGCAAGTGAACTGACTGGCTGATCTTTGCAAAATGAGTGGTTAGTCTCAGCCAGATTCCTGTTTACTTCTCCGTGGATCCCCAGATCACCATTGCACTGACTGGCTGCCATGAACGATGTCTCAGCAGGAAGTGAGCGACTGAATGACTACTCCCGGGGGAATTTTGTGCCACTGCATGCACACAGAATTATGCCCCTCCGCAGATGTCTTTGCTTCCCTACAGAGAATCACGGGGAAGCAAAGGGAAGCCATGTGGTGGGGGGGAGCGGGGAATGTCCATGGGCATTGTTTGGGGGGTCATTGCCCCACCCAAACAGGGGCAAGGCGTGAAAGGGGCACACGGGGTCACATGCCACTCCCCCCTCGTTTCTGTAAGTGCAGAGCTGCAGGCTGAAGAAGGATGCCACTCGGCTCTGGACACCACTTCCTAGGCCCTAGTGCCGGTCGTGCTCCCCGTCTGTGTGCTGGGTGCCATCCTGTTCTCTGTACAACAGTGAGTGCCCGGGTAGGGGTGGGAGGTAGGGGGGAAAGGGATGGGTGAAGAGGCAGTGGGCAGGAAGGGGGTGGGAAAGGAAAGGGGGAAGGGGATGTGGGAGTGAGGGGAGGGTTATAGGGGCAGGGGACAGTGGGGAAGGGGAAAGGGATGGGGAACAGAAGGGGATAAAGGAAGCATGGCTGGGGAATGGAAGCAAGAGCCTGGCATGAGGCATCCCTTTGATGGCAGCAGCAGTAACTGTGGCTCCCCTGTTAAGCAGGCTCATTGAACCCCCCAAGCAGACAAGCCTACAACCCCCATCCCCCCTCCCCACTGAGTCCCAACCAGCTGTACCTGGACCCCCACCAAGTCCCACTCCCCAGCACTCAGACCCCCTGCTGAGCCCCTCACAGTCAGACCCCCCCCCCCGCTGAGCCTCAACCACCTTCACCTGGACCCCCCTGCAGAGTCCCATTAACCCCCCCCCCCCCAATAAGCCCTGTGCATCCAGACCTCCCACTGAGCTGCCCACGCCCAGATTGCCCCACTCAGAACCCTTTTACCCCACACCTGGATGCCCCACACTAAGCCCATCTACACTTGGATCCTGCTGGGATGAGCCTGCCTGCCCAGTCCTGGTGTGCCTGGGGCAGAAGGCAGGTGTTTCTGGGGGCAGGTCCGGCCCTGCGCTGTGTCAGGGTCAGGTGCAGCCTCAATGCCGAGTCCCTGTCCTGGGGGGCGGGGGTTCTGCAGGGTGATCTTTCACCGCCATGCAGCCAGTGGCCTGTGCTCCCCAGTGCCATGCTGGAGTCTCCACAGTTATTTATTGACAAATACAATTTGCAGAATTTTAAAATACGATGCACAGAATTTTTATTTTTTTGGTGCAGAATTCCCTCAGGAGTAAATGACCCATGGACTCTAACCTTCCAAGTCAGGACTCAAATATTTTGGTTTGATGTGTAAAAAACTTGCGCCGCTTGGGTTTACATGGTGCAGATAAATGGAGGATGCCAGCCTTCAGAGCTGTCAAGCCAGCAGCTTTCACTTAAAAAATTAAAGGAATGTTACTTTCCCAGCGGGGAGGGTCAGGAACATTTCCCCAGATGATATTGTAATACCATTCAACCATGACTCCCTGGGGAGGAAGAAAGATTTCAAATCCTGAATAAAATATTTAATTTGAAATTAGTTAAGTGGTTATTTGGCTGAAAGGGATTTGACAAACAAGATCTACTTATGAGTCTTTAAGAGAAGGAAATATTCAGTTGAATTTAATTAGCAATGGGATTTTACACTGGCTTCCATCCAGCAGTAACCTGCAGGTATCTCTAATGCTAATTAAAATGTCTTCCAGTTAATGATGCTCATCAGAAAGTTTGTAAAAATGCAGATTTCTAAACAAAAGTGCAAAAACTTGTGTCCAGTACTCCCAAAGCTCTTTCTTGGAGACTCACAGCAACATGCTGGCTGCCCTCAGACGTTTTATTACTCGTGCTGGTCTTGATCGGTTTGTTTAAAACCTAAAAATGTTCATGTTCTATGGTTTTATGCTTGGTAAGATGATTGTCAAGAAGAGAGCTGGTCTGGAAATAATTTTTTTTCCTGTAAAATATTTCAGTTAAGAGGATTTTTTTTCATTTTTTCATTTTCATGGGGAAATTTTCATGAAAGAGTTCAGGATTTTGTAAAAGCGAAAAACCAAAAAAGTTCAGTTGCCAAAAAGAAAAAAAAAACAAGTGGTTTGGATTATGTGTGTGTGTGTGTATACACACAAATACACACACATATATATGTATACACACACACAGAATATATACACCAATTTTTGGTGTGGGAAATTTTTTTTTTTCCCAAAAAATCTTCGTTTTTCAACAAAGAAAATTGACTGGCATTAATCAGGAATAAACTCAGTTATCCTGTGTGAGCTGCATGAGCTGCTGCGTACAATATAGGTGCAACAGATTTCACAGTTTGGTGCTACACTCTCCAATGCTACACTCTCCTTCTTGCGTCATCTGCAAAAGGATATTAGAGAAACCAGGTGTGTGAGATAATATCTTTTATTAGACAAACTTCTGTTGGTGAAAAAGGCCAGCTTTCGGTCTTACACCAAGCTCTTCTTCAGGTCTGAAAAGTACATCACATCTCAAAGGCTAAGCATGGTTTGGCCTGGTAAGTTTGTAGAGGGGAGACCTCCAAGAGCGACCTGCAGTGGTGCAGAAAAGTGCTATGATAATGATTCCACAGGAGTCAGATCTTTAACAGATGTTCAAGTGGGAATGAAAAGAACTCTTTTTCTGAACACTTTACCTTTTGGATAGTTTGGAATGATTAATGATCTCCATGGCACTTTTCTCATGAGATGACATGTAAATCCCAGTGTCCAGCCCACATTAGATAGCGCCTGGGTACCACTGAGTATTATTATTTAATATTGTTCAATTTCCCCTACATTCTCCATTGACTACGGCATTCTTCTTCGTACACATTAAGGACTCAGCTGGTGCACTGACTTCAGTATGTTACACCAGCCAAAGATCTGGACGAAGCATGTGGCCCGTGGAATTTGTAACTCAAACTGAGTAGGGCAAAAACATCATGCTGGAGGAAATACCATCCAGTAAATCAGAAGAAGGAGAGGTTGCTAAGATTGTGGCGTTGCCGATGGAAAGGGGGCTTCCAGGATATTGCCTTTAACTACAGCCCCTCCATACAACTTCTCTTCTGGTATAATCCAAACAGCAGGGAGCACCAGAGGACTAGAATACTTCAAGATCTCAATTACTGAGTGCAGAGACCCAAAGCCAGGTTGTAGCTAACAGAATTGCTCTGGACTAATGCCACAGCAAGTGACAGCAGAATTTGGCTCACAAATCACTTACCAGGTAAACGGCCTCATCTTTCAGTCCTGCTGCTGAGTTCAGGAAGACAACAATCCCTTACAACATTGTTGAACTGATTCTGCAGCCCACTGGTGCCCAAACTTACATCTTCCCTTCTTGGATCCATGTGCCCTGCAAAAATTGTTTTGTAAGTATGATGCAAAGCCTCACATATGACTCCCAGGAACTTGGTACTAGTCTAAAACTCTTCTTTTAACCGCACAGTTTTGTGTCCAGTGTGAAAGTACAAAAACATTCAAAGTCAAAGCCTAGTTAGAGTCCTGTTAATCCCACTGGCAGGTGCCTGGAGATAGCTGGAGAGGTGCTTTTGTAGGCTTGATGGTAATGCTATTTCATGTATCATCTGATAAAATTAGAGGGTTTTTTTCTACTGCTCAAGTGCTAACTTCTCTGTCAGCTGAACTTGTGCATGATTTTCAGGAGCACCAGAGGGAAAAACAGTAAAATCTTAAAATGGAATTTAGTCCCAGAGCTAGAAATATTCGCTGTTTGACTTCTGTTCTATATTTGCTTGTTGGAAGCTGAGCCTTTCTCTTCATTTGGTAAAGGCCTGGAAGAATCAGCCCTGGTACCTTGGCATGCACAATGCGGAAATTGAAATTTGAAAGGTGAGCCAATATGACTGTGTCTATTTTTAGAACTCGGCACACAGTCAAACAAGTCAACAAAATAAGGCTTGTTTTCCTTGTGCATGGCCACCCCAATTAAAAAAAAGTATGGCTCGTGCAGGGATAAATGGTACAGACAGATGCACAGCTGCATATAAAATTAAAACTGAGTCCAAACACTGACCCCAGAAAGCCTTCAAACTTTTTCAAGCTTGATATAGTTCAGGAATTAAGGGGGTGAGGGGAAGCTATAGGATCAGTTATTTAATTAACTGAATGGGGTTAATACCAGTGCAAAACTGGTGTAAATGAAATCAGAATCTGGTTTAAAATACAGAGGGTTTTCTGTTTGCTGTCAGTAAACTCAGTTCAGCTGAATTACCCCATATGGGCAGCACTTACAGAGTTCCAGCAACACATCTTAACAGTTCATTTTCTTTAATCACAGTGACCCTGACTGTTTCCCAGAACAAAAGAGCAATTCTTTAAAAACCTTTTGTATATGGTAGGGCATATAATGGGCTTAAAATCACCCTAAAGGAATGGACTGCTTCTGTGTTACCGGATAGTCATTGTGGTCAACCGAGAGCTGTGAGTTAAGTGTTGGGCTACTCATGGAAAGTAAAAGGAATGACCAGTTAACCATTAACTCATTAATTCATTAACACTGAAACATCACCCCCTTAGGCAAGCAGACATTAGTACCTGCAGTCTACAAAGCACTATGACAACATTGTATCAAGGAAGAATGCTCATTTCATTTTGTTTGAGATGGGTTGGTTGGCAATTTGACTAGGCAGGTCTCCATCATAGCCAAATCAGTGCTCAGAAGGTCACACTCAGCCTAATTCTGATCGTCCCTGATGTAAATGTGGAGTATTCCGTAGATGAAGTAGAGTTATTCCATTTTAATACCAGTGAAAATTAGATTTGAAGCCGGTACATATTACACATAAAAATTACATTACAGGAACGATAAGACTGCAAAGTCAAGCACTGAAAAGTTAGAAAATGCCAGACTTAAGGTTGCCTGTGCAACCTTAATTCAGCCCTTTGTGTGTATGGATTATGCTTTCTCGCTGTGCATCTCTGCTCCTATTCATCCCCTCCTATGGCTCTTTCCCCCTCCCCTCTGCTCCTTTTCAACTCCCCATCCCCTGGCTCCTGTCCCTCTCTGCTACCCACTGCCCACCTATTTCACAGTTATGACAGCAGCAGTATTATTGAGCGCATAGGAGAGAGAGGCTCCCTGCTCTCAGTTCCTGCACCAGGCACCACAGTGACCACTGACGCCAGGTAGAGTAATTGCAGGGAGAGTCCAGGACAGTCTCTGCAGCCCCAGAATGGAGAGTGGTTGGTTACATTGTGGGGATGGGCTGTGCGCAACCTGGTTAGTATATCAGTGTTGTGAGGAGATGGAGCATGTTCTATGGAGATGGAATGCTTGCAGAATTTAGCTGCCAATCAAGACTTTACTGAGCATGTATGAACTATAAGCTTTTGGAGGCTTAGCCAAAGTCGGGTGGATTTTCACAGGAACAGTAAAAAGCGCAGCCCTGACACCAGGGTGCCCCTCCTACCAAATCTCTAGCCCTTGCTCCAAAGAATGGAGGCACTAGAGCTTCTCACAAAACAGTTGTCAGGTTATTTGTTTTTCACATTTGCTGTTTCCCCCCAGTCTTATTCTCAGAAATGGCTAAATCCTTCTTTCTGAAACTCTAAGAACCATTCAGCAGCATTGTGGCAGACATCTGGCATGGGAAATTTAAGCCAACACAAATGGGGAAAGTTATGAGCAACTAAAAAAGGGTGTTGTCATGGGAAGTATCAGGCCACTTTACTAACAGGTGACACTACCAGCCCTGCCTATAATTATGGAAGTGTTGGTTGTGGCTCCGTAGTACAGACTGAGTTGAGTTTTGTATTTAAAGCAGAGATTCAGTCACTGTATTCCATATGAAAAATATATTTTATCCTCCCAAAATGACAGCACCTCCTATTTGAGGACAGAATTTATGGGGCTGCTTTTTGAGAATTTACAGGTAAATCACTGAAATCAGCTACACCGTTTATAAATTAAAATTTATTTAAAATGGATCCTTTAAGAAATTTAGCACTCGGGGATGGATTTTTTTTTCTTTTTGTTTCAGTTCACTTTAGCAATGGAATAGAATAGATCTTTCACATTTCCCAGAGAGTTCAAATTCACAGTAATCCTGTGCGTTAGCTATATTTGGTGAGTTTGGAGGGGTTTCGTTTTTAGGATTAATGGCCAAGCTGTAAGCTTCAATAATAAATGTTCTTTGCAGCAGGACTGACAAATAATGTTCTATAAAGAAGTGAGCAAAGATGTGTCCTCTTTCAAAATGACTGCCATGTCCCATCATTCTCAGTGAGGGGGAAGATAATGAGAGTTGGGACTTAACTCCTTTGAAATCTCCAGATTTAGTCTCTCGGTACCTCAGTTCTCCTATAAATTGGCCATGACAATACTTCTTTCTCCCACTTTGTCTTGTCACTTAAGGAGAAGATTTTCAGAGCCACAAATGGCAGTTGGGCACCAACCTGGCTTGAAAATTTTCCCCTTAAATTGTAAACACGTTGAAACATGGACTGTCTCTTAGTATATGTTTCTATAATGCTTAACACAAAGGGACACTGATCTTCTGGAATGTAAATAACAATAACGTTCTCTCCCTCCTGTGAATAGCTTTTAACTCGTGTGTTTATAGTTGGCATATAGGAAATCCTCTTCCCCCCACCAGCCACTGTTTATCCCAGTTCAAGGAATAAATATCAGTTCTTTCCGGGGATGGTTCAACCCTCCTGTGTGTCTTTTCATACGAAGTCAAAGGCAATTTCTCTTTAGTTCTAGGATCCCTACAACAGGGTTTAAAGAAGGATTCTTGTTTCATTTTTATGGGATAATCTGTGTTCCGTGAGCAAGACAGACAGCCACACGCATGCACAATTCACCTCTCCTCACCTTGCCTGAAGACTTGTCACTCTGGGGTATTTAAGTGCAGCTGTCTGGAAAAAGAAAACAAAAATGGGGGGGGGGGGGAGGTTTGGAGAAGGGGCTGCAAAGCGGGCTAGAAACATAGGAACGGACACAGCCTGCAACAGGCTGTCCAGCCCTAGCAGAGTGCCAATCAATTACTGCTTTTCATATGAAGAATTTGTAAGAACTGCCTGACGCTCTGGGTATACACAGGTCCATGCCTATAGAGAAGGCTGGTCCCAGGTATGGAAGCTCCCCTGCCATTATATAACGCAATTTGCATTATACGTTTCTGGCGAGCGGGGGAGGGGGCCCTGAAATGTTTCATACCTCAATGTCTGCATGCTCCCTTAGGGAAGTGTTAGGCAAATGATCTGTGACTTTCATACCCACTTCATGACCCATAGGTATTTTCTGCTCTGAGGCCTGATCCTGTGGGGTGCCCCAGCCAGGGGTTTCTACCCTGGGCCAGGCTCCAGCTGCTAATCCCGGCCTGGGCTGGGGAGGGACGGGACTTTCTCTTCCCCTGCAGGGACCGCTCCCGAAGCCGGGTCAGATCCATCTCTGGGATCCTCCCCCGGCTGCAGGAAGCTCCGCGGCTTCTGGCTGGCAGCCCAGCTCTGAAGGACGTGCAGAAGTGAGGGTGGCTACCAGCCTCCAACCCGGGCAGATAGTCTGCCGGGAAAACCCGGACGTATGGTAACTGAGCCCCCGTCCCCTGCCACCCTCTGTTCTGCGCTGCTGCTAACGACGGCGCCAGCTTTAGAGCTGGGTGCCAAGCCACAGCTGCTGCTCTCCAGCGGCCCAGCTCTGAAGGCAGCACCCCTGCCAACAGCGGCAGTGCAGAAGTAAGGGTGGCAATTCTACGGCCCCTCTCTCCCCCCACCACAGGGGACCCTGTCGAGACCCCCACAGTTACAGCACCCTGACACTTCAGATGTGAACACCTGACACTGACTACTTTTAAAATCCTAGGACCATGAAACTGACCAAAATGGACTTTGAACTTGGTAGGGCCAAAACCAGGAGCCATGAGTTGCTGCGGCACAAGCTCAGGGTATGTCGGTGCAATCCTGGTGAGCAGGGCAGGACTCTTTGAACTATGGCAGATCACCACGGTGATGATCACCGAATGATGACTTGGCTACACAGGGGAGGGGTTGCCTCCTTTGTCTTCTTATATCTGCATATAAAAGACGTTGGAAAAGGAGCCTAGGATAGGGATGATTGGCACCGCTGGCCTGCTGCCTTATTCAACTGCTCGTGTGTGAAGGGCGATGACGATGATGTCTCTTTTTGTGATGGCGCTGTACCAGCACAAAACAAACCCTCATCAGGCGTCTCTCTTTACAAAGCCTGTTATGTCCCTTTACCTGCCTCTATATCCGAGCCTCCCCATCCTTCAGCTTTTTCTTAGCATGTCTATTTAGAGTGGAGGTGCTACAAGGCTCTGACTGTCTTTTAGTTTATGTATGTACAACACCTAGCGCAATGGGGCCTTGATCTTAGCTGGGGTGCCTATGTGCTACTGTAATATTACTACTACTTCTAATAATAATATTAATTAATAACAACACACGTGACTGGCTGAACACTGGTTGTGATACCTTTGTGATGGTTGTGGTACCTTTGTGATATACCTTGACTTTAGCAAAGCTTTTGATACTGTCTCTCACGGTATTCTTATCAGCAAGTTAAAGAAGTATGGGTTGGATGAATGGACTATAAAATGGATAGAGAACTGGCTAGAGCATAGGGCTCAACGAGTAGTGATCAATGGCTCCATGTCTAGCTGGCAACCGGTCACAAGCGGAGTTCCCCAGGGGTCGGTCCTGGGGCCGGTTTTGTTCAACATCTTTATTAATGATCTGGAGGATGGGGTAGATTGCACCCTCAGCACGTTTGCGGACGACACTAAGCTGGGGGGAGTGGTAGATACCCTGGAGGGTAGGGATAGGATACAGAGTGACCTAAACAAACTGGAGGATTGGGCCAAAAGAAATCTAATGAGGTTCAACAAGGACAAGTGCAGAGTCCTCCACTTAGGAAGGAAGAATCCCATGCACAGCTATAGACTGGGGACCGACGAGCTGGGCAGCAGCTCTGCAGAAAAGGACCTGGGGGTAACGGTGGATAAAAAGCTGGATATGAGTCAGCAGTGTGCCCTGGTTGTCAAGAAAGCTAATGGCATATTGGGCTGCATTAGGAGGGGCATTGCCAGCAGGTCACGGGAAGTGATTATTCCCCTCTATTCGGCATTGGTGAGGCCGCATTTAGAGTATTGTGTCCAGTTTTGGGCCCCCCACTACAAAAAGGATGTGGACAAGTTAGAGAGAGTCCAGCGGAGGGCAACAAAAATGATTAGGGGGCTGGAGCACAGGACTTATGAGGAGAGGCTGAGGGAACTGGGCTTGTTTAGTCTGCAAAAGAGAAGAGTGAGGGGGGATTTGATAGCGGCCTTTAACTACCTGAAAGGGGGGTTCAGGGAGGATGGGGCTAGGCTGTTCTCGGTGGTGGCAGATGAAAGAACAAGGAGCAATGGTCTCAAGTTGCAGGGCGGGAGGTCTAGGTTGGACATTAGGAAAAAGTTTTTCACTAGGAAGGTGGTGAAGCACTGGAATGGGTTACCTAGGGAGGTGGTGGAATCTCCATCCTTAGAGGTTTTTAAGCTGAGGCTTGACAAAGCCCTGGCTGGGATGATATAGCTAAGGTTAGTCCTGCTTTGAGCAGGGGGTTGGACTAGATGACCTCCTGAGGTCCCTTCCAACTCTAACATTCTATGATTCTATGATTCTATGGAGGAGGGCTAGAACTACAGTCCTGCAGGCACGGGGCTGTTTGTCACTCCCTGAGAAGAGGGTACGTGCAGGATCTGGCGCTTCTGTCCTTTCTAACCTTCCTTGTGTCTTTAAAATCTAATATATGGGCAAGGAATTAGTTTTCATGCTGTTGGCTCTCAAATGGCAATAGATGCATTTCCAACTTCCCTTTATTGAGGGACACAAAAGGCAGACAGAATGGGCATGTGGATAAGCGTCTAGAGTGGGACTCCAATTAGATCTGGGTTCAAGACCCACTTCAACCAGGAACTTCGCATATGACTTTAGTCGACTCACTTAATGTAATCTGGCTAAGTAAGAGCGAGGTAGCTCATCAGGGAGTAATCAGAACCTTTCCAAAGCAGATGCGTTGGCGTCTGCTCAGCTGAACTAAACTTGGGGCAGTTCAGGTTCACCTGCCCCGTAGCACCATGATGTTTGCGTTCCTACTCATAAATCCTGCTCGGAACAAATACGCTCTTAGTGCCTTGCATCAGCGAAGTATCCCAGAGCTCTTTACAAATGCGTACTCACTCATTCTGGACTATTAAAATTCTACCCATCCGGCAAAAAAGGCAGATTCTAGTGTCATTCGATGCAATTCATGCTGAAAGAAAAGGAATGCCCTGGAGGCCAGCTGCAATTTCGAGACTGCTCTCCCCTCCAATACACACGCTGTAATCCAGGGATACTCTGACCTCAGGGGTTCTGGAGCCAAACTAGCAATCAGCAGCACACAAAAGAGCCATAGAAATGTGAATTCATTGTTTCATGTACTATAGTACGATATATTTTATATATATTATTCTCAGGGCAAATAATAAAGTTGATAAATTAATTGGTTAATAATATATTAAAAGCATCCTTATTGGTTAATAACTTAGGTAGGTTTAACAATTAACTCACATAGTGTTTTAATATCATGTGCTGCGAAGACCTGCAGGAGACACAAAGTAATTTGCAGTTCGTGAGTCTCAGTCCTCTGAGTATCACTATGCTAATCCATTTGGGTTGGTATTGGCAAAAATCTTGCAAAAATCTTGCACTAGTGCCTATGTGTTGCAAAATAGAAATCATTTTGCCACGGCTGCAATGCAGCAACCTCTGGGGTGGAACGTGTGCACTTTGTAACACCCTTGGTGCAACTCCTCATCTGACCTGCTCTTCTTTCAGGTAGGCTCCTTTGCAAATTGTAGCTGTCCTGAGAGGGCTCTTTCCCGAGGCATAGCTAAATGAATATCAAGCGCCGGCATACTGTGGCTGATGGTGGTAGCTCTCATTCCAAAACATCACAGGATTGTCTATGAGGTTCAGCATCCAACGCCCCCTGTAGTTCAGAATGTTGGGTGCTGGCGTTTTGGTTCAGCTCCACTTCAAATATTAGGAGCCAAAACAGCGCATCCTCAGAAAAGAAGGAGCGTCTCTTTGGTGGCTAACGTGCTGGGCCAGATGCAGAAAATCTGCGTTCAATTCCTGCCTCTGTCACAGCCATCCTGAGTGGCCTTTGCCATGTCACTTAGGCCCAGGTGCTCAAAGATACTAAGGTGCCTAAATACCTCTGAAGACACAGTAGGTTGGGTACAATGTTCAAAACACTTTTGATTCAGGATTCCAAGCCTCCGTTTTCCAAAGTGAGTCCAAAGCCTTTTTGACTATGAGATTTTTTTTTTAAAGCTCTCAAGATGCCGCTAGATGGCAGTAGGATTTTCAAAAGCCCCTGTGCAGCGATCTGCATATTTTGGTGCCTGCATACCTTTAATAATCTGCTCCTTAGGTGGCTAAATCACGTCGGTGGTGTTGTTTTTGTAAATGTGACCTGTAATCTCGTTGTACCACACTTTCCAGGCTGTAAAATGGGGCTAATTCCGTTCATCCACTGTGTGTTTGTTTCAGCTAGTTAGACTACATGCGCACGGGGGCAAGGACTGTCTCGTGCCTACCACAAAGGGGCCCAGCTCTGTTGGGTCTCTAGGTGCTACCCCGATGCAACTCATGCTAGCACTGTGAATACATGAATAACGCTTTCCTCTGGGTCCTGCTTTCAGCCTGCCGAACGGCAACTGGTAACTGCTTTGCCCCAACAGGGGCTCAGCAACAGTAAACAAAAGGTCAGTCGCGGCAGGACACTGTGGCCAACTGAACCTGGCTTTTTAGGTCGGCAGAATGTCATTTGTAAAGTTAGAATTTCTCCAGGAGGTTAAAGCTAAACACTGAAGAAATTAACAACAATTTGATATCGCCTGTAACATCATTCCCCCTGGATGGGTCACTGGCAGTGGGGCTGAAACCTGGGAATTTTGGACGTGAAACCTAACCCGCTACTTCCTGAGTGGAAAGGCCCAGCTTTAGCACAAAGGTTATACAGGTGCCAGCTACTAGATGGGGACAGCGAGCCAGACCAAGCATGGGTTAGCAGAGGATGGAGGGTTGGTGACTACAGCATAGTCTGCAATTAAATCATTGGGGCTCAGGCAGGATTCTCGTCCCAATTTAGCCACAGACTTCCTGTGTGATCTGGCAGTCTTCTCAACCTAGCTGTGCCTCAGTTTTTTGCACGTGTAAAATGGGGTTACTCACAATTCACTTCCCTTTCAGGCATGCTGCAACTTTTAATTGATTATTTTTTGTAAATGGCTTTGAGATCCTCCCATTGTATGATGCTGCTATGGTTGTAAGTCAGCCTCCAGCAGCAGGTGGCCACATGGTTGTGGACAGGGCAGCGAGCTGGGACTCGGAAGACCTATTCACAGCTCTGCCTCAGGCCTGCTTGGAAACCTCGGGCAGATTACTTCACTTCTGTGTGCCTCAGTGTCTCTGTCCAAAGGGGCTAATGGAGCACACCTCAGTTTTAAAGTGTTTTGCCATCTATGGATGACAAATGCTAAGTGGTAGGTGGTTTCACATGTGCGATAGGTTTTCCAACAGGATTCATCCTTTTCCTTGCTACGGCTTTCACAATTCCACCCGCTGATCTTTTTATGTAGCCTAGTCCCATTATCTGAATTTCTTCTGATTTTGTGATTGCAGCCAAGGGCTGTGAGTAAAATGAACAACAATCACACACATGCATTCCTTTAGAGACAATCTGTTTAATAAATATGACTGTAAAAGCAATAAACAAGAGCAATTGTACATTACACTACATTGTCTTTAACCAAGAAAAAAAAAGTACATCAAAAAGTCATTTTAAAATTAGCAGTAGGTCAATACTATAAGAAAACCTTTTAAGTGACTTACTATAAAAATAAGTTGGCTAATGCCGGCCTTCAAGGGTCAGTTAGAATCCTGGGGGGCTAAGATACAATGGCTGCAAAAAACACTTTCCCGTCTTTCTTAAAGCTATAGCTGTAAACACAATAGCAAATCATGTCAATGCCTGTGGCAAATGGTATCACGTATCTCCAGAGAAATGATAAAAAGAGAGAGGGGAAATTCCTGGTACATTGCGCCAGGGAATGGGGTGGGTCTGACCTTTTCCCTGTTGGCATTAGCTTTTTTTGGAGCCAGTCTGACTCAGGCTAAAACCTGAGTTGTAGTGAAGAAATGCAAGCCGGCCCTCAGGATTCCCACTGCCTCAAACATTTTCACATCCTCTCGTCTTTGTGCCATATGCAGTGGGCTTTGTCCTCCTCGCTTTCTAGGTTGCCCTTTATTCAACTTACTTAACGTGCCTTGCGGTTACCTTCTTGCTAGGAAATGATCAGATTAGGCTAGCACAAGGGTTCAATGTGGGGGCATTCCGCCACCATCGAGGAATTGGGTGTTTCAGGCTGAATGGGCAGAGTAGAGCTGTGTTGTAGCTCAGTGTGCTAGAAAAGAGGTCAGGTCACCGATCCTCCGGCAAGCCCGTAACAGAGCTCAGTGAGGCAGGGCTGTGCCAAAGACAACGCACCCGGAAAGCTCTCCACTTATGTAATAATAAAATGTAACAACAACGCAGGGTGTGCGGCCCCGCACTCCTCAGGGAGATGGTGAAGCAACTGCTGCAGCCATCACAGCCTGTTTTCCTTGCCAAATCCAAACATCAGTGCCGAGGAAGAGTCGGCTGAGTGCTTTCTGAGGCCTCATCTAGACTAGGATTCAAGGGGTGGTGTTATTCTAGATTAGCTAATACCCTCTTAAAGTCCAGAGAAGATGAGACAAATGGCCTTTAGCACCTGGTCACGTGGGAGCCTTAGAGGACGGTACTTAAGGAACGTGGTCTGATTGAAAGGGACAGCCCATAAAGCCTGGCGTCCAGGTGATCTGTACCTAAGCCTCAGCTTTACTCTCTCCTGCATGCTGTATCTGTGTTCCCTTCTCTCCCCCAGCTGTTCGAGGCGGTGCTTAAGAGATGAGCCATTCCCTTGGATGACCTGGCTTTCCACAGACTCGGAACCCAGCCTCCCATGGTCCTGATGCTGCACCAGTCTCTCATCGGGAACACAAGGGGCCCGATCCTGAAATGGTTACTCAGGCTAAGAAGATATGACAGACTTTTACAGCCTAGACCCTAAAAGTCCCTGCTGGTGCTGCTGAGCAGACATACTGTGGCCAAGCCAGCTACCTTACAGAGACCAAGAGCAGTCTAACGGAAATGTTTAACCTGGGTGTTAAGGGCTGGGAAATATAGTTGGAGTAGGGCAATGCAGCCTCGATCTAGTTCCATGCCGGACAATGAAGTACTGCCCCCACAGCATTGGGCATACTGTATATTGAGAGGCAGTGCTGATAAGGAAGCACTCAGACGTACAGCAATGAGACAGCTGAGGACGGACAGGGCCCTGACAGGTGGCCAGAGGGTTGAGGCTGGGATTCTGGGCTATAAACTAGAGCCAAGCTCTCAACCCAGAAGCAGGAAGCTTCATGCTTCTGAGAGGCAGAGTGTGCAAAGTAAGCATGAAACCATTACCAGGGAGATCGGGAAGCGTTTTACCCCCACTTTGAACTGGTCTAAATGACTGTACATGGGGCAGGATGATGGAAAACAAAGCGAGGGAGAGGGAAGCAGGTGTGTAGGGTCTCGATATTTGCAGGGCAGGGCTGGAGGGGCAGCAGAAGCACACCCCAAATCGTGCCGTGCATCTCGCATGTGAGATTGGGCTGCCTGCATGGGGGCTGCAGCTGGATCATGCCACCTGGGCAAGTGCTTCGGTGTGAATGGGCTAAAGCGTCATTAAGAAAGAAGCTGGCTTTGCAGCTCAGGGGGCCTGTGCTGATTTCCTGGCTTCCCTGCGGAACAAAGGCCAGAGAACGTGAAAGTCCAACTGAAGACCAAAAACAACCCAGCCCAGAAACATTGCAGTGTCTCCTCCTGTGTGTTTTCTACAAATAAGAAATTGATCAGAAGAGAGAGGGACATGAGTTGTGGGGGAAGGGAAGGGCTGTAGGGGCAAAGGGTGATTTCATTTCCCCCCTATTAAAATAGAGCACCTGTACACTGCAAGTCCAACCACGGTCTCAGTATAATGTCCACATGCACAGGATTAAAGCTAAAAACCTTTTGTCATCTGAAGAATTAAAAAGTCCAAATGCAGTGAGTTTTTCTTTTTTTTTTTATATATATATATATATACACATATACTGGTGTCCTTGGTTCAAACATGTACATAGGTAGGGATTTCTTTTGTGCTTTGCATCTCAGCAGCTATGGAAATACTTCCTGTGGCAAAGACAAACAAAACAAAAGCAATAGTTAGCTGAGTGACAAAGTGGTTCCCGAGAATGAAATATTTTAAGCTGTCACGCCATTTGGTGTTAGGATTTAATTGTTCCAGCCTGACACATTCTTCCCAGAAATGTTCTCTTGCCAGTTAGCAGGTTGAATGGGCTGTCTTGTTCTCTTTCTGAAGAAGATGATTCACCCATGCTGAAGAGAAGAGATGGGGGGAAGAGAAAGGAGGTGGTGGGGGTGTGGGGGGAAGCAGTGTTTCTACGAAATACTACACTGACTCATGTACTGGCATCTGATATGAAAAGGTGTCGGAAACTTGACAACCCACTGTCTGAGTTGCCTTTGGAAAAGACGGGTTTGCTGCAGTAAGTAGGTACTTTGCTTTGGGCTATGGAGACAGGCACAAGAACCCACGAACCCCGGACTTTGGCTTTCCTAATGGTGCAGGGCACGCACGTTAGTCTCTGCTGGCAGAGGGAAAAAACTGCTTCAAATCAACACGCACTCAAATGAGAAACATCCCAGTGTGTCTATTGCTTTGTTGCCATGAAAGAAAACTCACTGGAGAAAAAAATGCTGAGCTCCAGGAAGACCTGGGGTTATTACACCGGACTAGTCAGGCTGAGCTTGACAAGGGACAGATAGGTGCTGCCAGCCTGTATTAGGTGACCAAACTCCCTGTGGGCGTGCGGGGAGAGGTGCCCAAGAATGGGATTCACGGAAGACAGCACATTAAGCCTCTCAAGCTAGCCCATGGGAAATGCGGAGGAGAGGGGTCTTGGGTCTAGGAGGCTGGAGAGCGGCACCGATCTCCGCCGTGAACCCTCTCTTTGAGTTAGGTGCCTATGGCAGATCAGTCCAAGAGAAACCGAGGCTATGGTGCCCTCGCATGACCTCTACCCCAGTGGTAGAGCTCCCCCCCCGCCCCCGGATGTGGGAGAGGCAGGTTCAGCCACCCGCCACAGTGGAGCTGGGGGTCTCCCACCCCATTGCAGGGTATTCTGGGGCAGGGAGCCTGCGTATCAACAGTTAAATAATCTTAGGAGCAGGGGCCGGGGGGCTGGAACCTGGGGCTCCCACCTCCCAGGGGAGTTCCCCTAACCAGCTCTCTCTCTGCACCAATGAATCTTTCATTGTTTATACAAAGAGCTTCAACATCAGCATCAACATCAGCTTCAACATCAGCATCTCCCCGGGGCTAGGGCACTCTGGTGGAAGCGCCAAGTTCAAATCCCTGCTCCACGTCAGGGCCGGAGGGGGGGGAACTGAATGCAGGTGACTCACATGAGGGCAGTTCTAACCACTAGGCCAACCTCATCGCCTCCAGCCATTTTGTGTGGCCTCAAAGGCAAGATAGGCGAGGGAACGCTGCCCCTGTGAATCCTGCTGGGATTAGGGGAGGGCGTTAGGCACTGAGTGGCTGGACCACAGCAGGACTTAGGCAGCTGTGTCGATGCCTGGCCGCTGAGACTGAGGCGCCTGAGAGACGTTAACAGCGGAAACGTAGGTGCCTAGGGACTTTAGGTGCCTACCGGGCTAGGCTGCCGTTGAGCACAGTGGTTCTGTGAATGCCGGTAGCATCTAACTGTTGGACTTAGGCATCTAACGTGGCAGTTGGGAGGCCGCTGATGCCTACCCAGACTACCAGACACGCCGGTACTTCACAATGCGCAGCCTGCAAAATGGCCTCCCCTGCTCCGATACTGGACAAACCCCACGTCTGGTTTTATCTCAGTACCGGACAGGGGACAAAGCACCCAAAAAGAGGACAGTCTGGTTTAAAACTGGACAACTGGCCAGCCTGCACCTAAGTCTCCCTTGCGAATCCCACCCTGTGAATCTTCGTGCTTTGTATTCCCCTCACACACAGCTCCAGACCGTCTCATGTCACCAAAAAAACTCCTATTCGGCATCCTTGTTCTTCTCGCTGGCAAATAATGAACCCACTTTTAGGGCATCCCCACTGCAGCTGGGAGGCGGGAGGTCTCAGCTGGATAAGCCGACTTGCTTTATCTCTGCTCGAACCAGGAGGCTAAAAATAGCAGCGCGGCTCTTGTGCCACTGGAAACGGCTCGGGCTAGCCATCCGAATCCGAGACCACCCAATGCCGGCGTTTGAGCTGAGGCGGCTAACTCAAGCCGCAGCCTGTGCCACAATGCCCACACTGCTATTTTTTAGCACATTGGAGAGCTAGCCGGAGTCCGCCTACCTGGGCTGGGAGGCGCACCTCCTGTGTGGTAGTGTAGACATACCTAGAGGAGCTTATCAGGTTCTTTCTTTATGATAATGGATTAATCCTTCCCCAGCAGTAAACCTTCTGCAACCCCATTGACTTCAGTGGGGCTCCACCAAGTCTCAGTCAGGGCAATATTTGAAATGCGTCTACGGGGCAGTCGTTATACAGCAGCCAACGGCACGCGATGGAGCTGGGAAAGTACCACTGCAAAATTCTGACTTACATCAGTGGCCCAAGCTGCCATTCCTAGACCTAGTAAAGTTGTAGGGCTACGTCCCCTGCTGTTCCAAAGCTACCTCCGGTGCACCTGTAGAAGGAACGCATCGTTGGCTTTCCTCTTCTTCCTGGGGCTTCTAGGGGGTCAAACTGGGCCCCGGACCAAGTTAGAGCAGCCTAGGTGCTGCCCTGAATTGAGCCCGGGCCTGAATCACACTCTGTGCTTGCCCCTTCCAGTCCCTAATTTCCCCCTCCCCTTAAGTTCTGTGGGGGGTTCCCTATGCGAGTCCTACTCCAGATAAAGGTTCGCTTACAATAGGGGAATTGGTGCCTTTGGTCAGTGTTAAATTCCCTTTGGACCACTGGAGCAGCGTGAAGCAAGTCCGCACTCTCTCTGTTAAAACTGTAACTCGTCTCTGCTCAAAGCCAGGCAGCTAAAAATGGATGCACCCCTAAAATTGGGCCCCATTCTCTAGCCCTTACTCACGTGAGTCATTCTTATTCATGAAAGCAAGCAGACTACGGGACTTCACTGGGACTATTCACATGGCCAGGGATTGCAGGATTGTCACTTCATAAGGCACATGCAACAATGCTCAGAATATACGTCGAAATCGGCTGTAGTGGGATCTGTCAACCTCACAGATCAGCTAAGGGAAGAGGTGAACTTAAATTCTTCCCATGTTCATCTAGACCCCCAGTTCAGCAAAGTACCTAAGGATGGCCTTCGTCCTTGTGACCTCAGTGGGACTGAAGCATTGGTCCCTTCTGACTTTACAGTTTACGAGTCTGTGCTTCAAGTTAAGTACTTTACTGAACAGGAATGGATCTGAGCACGTCCTGAGTAATGGCTGTAAATCTTTCCTTCGGTCTTGTGAAACAAAGGGGGGCTTTTCTATAGTTACTGGTTTCTAGTCTTATTCTTATATCCAATTACAAGGGTGCTACTGCATTGAAGTTAATAGAGATTGCCCCAGAGTACATGAGTGAAGGAGTAAACCCTGTTTGTACAGTCCCAGTCAACAATCGCTGCTGTTTATTCCCCCTCTGAGAAAAGTCCACTTGAAGGCCAACCCAGCTGGCCAACACAGAGATGCATATTTTGCACTGCTTCCCAGGCGGCCAGCTGCAGTGATTTCATCTCTGCCCTGCACTTAGAAGCAGTTCATGTGCCACGGCACCAAACACCGCAATTCAGGTTGAGCTTTTAAGCTTTACTTACCCTCCCTGCCCCCGTGTACCGGAAAAAGGGGCTGAGTGCCCTCCGCAATCTAGTGCTCACCCCATAATTCCACAGAAACGCAACGCCATTTCTCTGACAGCACACGTCAGCGATGATGTGACTACAGAGTTTTTCGGGAGCAGAGAGGACTACACAGAAAACTACATGGGCAACGACTCAGGTTGTTAATTTCTTTTTCATCATGTGGAGGTGGCGGGGGAGGAGGAGTTAGCTCGGTGATTTTTAGAGACGTTAACGCAGCAGTAGAGGGGGAAGTAGGGAGGGAGATTCAGAATACATCTAGCCAATTAGAACTTAGAATCTGACCAGCTGTTGGCTGCTGGAAGTTATTTACCTATGGGCCGGGTATCCAACTTCTCATCTACTAGTTGCTCAGGGCTCATCAGTTCACTCTGAGGGACATTAGGCATGCTTTCCCTTTGACTGACTGGACTGACCATCTCTTGATCTTTCTCATTCTGCATCTGTGCATAAACATTAATGCCCGGAATCTTCCTAAAACATTAACAGAAACCATCATTGCCGTGTACGCTACGGATCACGTCACACTTTTTAGACCTGAGTCCGTAGACGACAACGCGGGGGAAGGGAGGGCGAGGGAGGAGGTCGTACCTTTTGAACTTGTAAATTACAAAAATGGCTAATCCCACGAACACCACAGAGAGCAGCATCAGCATGGCCGAACCACTGTGACTGGGCGTGAGGTCCACCAGGGGAGCTACAAGAGAGGAGATCTTTAGAATATCCACACAGCACGGCTTGGAAATAATTCTCTATACAGATAACGTGCATCCACCTCTATAGCCATGTATCTTTGTAGTGACATCTATCTAAGCTCTGATCCATGGTATCTCCAGGGCAGTAGGTTTTCCTATGGCTTCCTATAACGTTCTGTTTAACCTTGAGCTGCAGAACCACTCTACTAGGCCCCTGATTTTTAGTGGACGCCTGAGTGGTTGGAAAGGGAAGTTTCAGCTGTATTCTATAGGAGGAAAAAATATCGCAGCCAAAATAATGTGTTGATATGGTGCAATGTGCTCAGGTGTGTTGATTATCTGCATGAAACTTGGCTCTCCCACGCTGACAGTGCCTGGGCAGCTCTGCTTTGTGATGGTGGTCACGCCTTCCACATCCTATGCTCGGAGACGTACGATGGCAGTAATGTAGGACTCCATTTCCCATTCCTGCCCTTCCCAGCCTCTTCCTTCCTCCCTTTCCTCCTTCAAACAGAACACCCCTCTTCCTCCGCTCTCTCTTCACCTTCTACTGTCCCCCATCCTATGGGATGGAAGTGCACAGGGTCAAGAGTATTGAGGAGCATTCACGCAATGCCTCTACATGGAGCCTCATGCAACTCCTGATAACACCCCTTAAAGGATATGTGTATGGAAGGCAACGCACAACATTCTGACACTGATGTGATGGCTACCCCAAGAATAAATTTTAAATTAAACTAAACAGAGGCACAGACACACTCAATCACTCATACATGAACACACAAAACAGATGCAAATATGCATGGGCACACACACCTACCTAGAGTCATGCAGACACACAATCATGTGCACATAGTTACACAAATAAAGCAGCCATACTGTAATCAGGCACACAACATACACAAATTATTACATACAACAGATTCATAACATTGTATGCTCATCTGCATCCAGCAGACACAGACACAGTAAACAGAGCCAACAAACACACATGCAGCAGTTGCTCTCCCATGCACACACAACTACACTAGCACATGCTTATGCTCATACTCGCAAACACAACACACACACAAACACACCACCAGATAAAATACAGCGAAATCTGTGTTTGAGCTGGTATCAAATAAAGGTAAGTGAAAAATTCTGCTTTGATGTTCTGGCTTCAAGAAAGTTACTCTAATGGAGGATAAGTATCGTTATTAAATAATAGTTTATTATAAACTCGTTAAACACAGTTTTGTCTTTTGAGCCTGTCTCATTTGTTTGTGGCTCTGCAGCTCTGTGTGATGACAAAGTGGCTCCCTGACTCGTTAAATTCAGTGTCGCTCAATGTTCTTGTTATAATGCTGGGATTACAGCCAGGTTACTTTGCCTCACATGTGGGGGTTGTTTGTTTGGTTTGGTTTTTGGCTGAGACGTAGCACTGAATGTGATGAATGGGCTGCAACTCGTTGTCCAGAATTACCATAAATTAATCCTTCTCCAGTTTAGGCTTACGCAACAGAGGCACAGGTGCAAATGAACTGAGTCCTCATTATTCATCTGCAGGAAGGAGCACCTGCTTTGTAGCAATGTGTGGGCAAGGTAGAGCTGAACATTCAGATAGAGTTCGTGCTAACAATACCACTCTTTCCCTGGGGCTCCAACACAAGCATAAATGAGTCACTGTGTGGATGTTCACACACCACCACCACTCAAAAGCACAATTACAGATGATTTAAAGTAGTGCAGATGTCTGATTGGGATTACAGAGGACTAGCTGGTGCAGTTGGTTAGCACACTGAGGCTTTCATTTGTGGCTACCAGCATTCATAGAATCATAGGAGATTAGGGCTGGAAGGGACCTCAGGAAGTCATCTAGTCCAACCCCCTGCATCTCGTCCAACCTCCTGCCATTCAGACCTGACTCAGGTCACAGGTGTGAATGATTTGGGTGGTAATGTCCTCATCTCATGGACATTCACCCATGTGACAAAGGCCCACCAGAATTGCTCGTGTGTCATTATTACAGTGCTATATGTGCGCCTAGTGCCCTAGATCACAGCCTTATCTAGGTGGGGTCTTAAGATCGAAAACGGAATTCAAAGCAGGTGGCAGCCTTAATTGCTGGACTGTCGCAGGGATACTGTACATTCGGATGGACGTTTATTGGGAAAGCTGTGTTGAGAGAATAGGTTACCCAGGGCCTGCCAGAATTATACATCCCTAGATCCCTTAGGTTTGAAGATTTGAAGCCGGTGCTAGATTCTCTGAATGAATTGCAGGCTTCCCAACCTTCCTTGACTCTGGCTTTTTCTGATCAACATCTCATCTGGGTGCCAGAATTATTGCCTTCCCTGCTTCCTGTAGAACCCAAACAGCAGCATTCTCACTGTCCATTTGCTGGATCAGAAGGAAGGCCCCGAGACAGTTTAAATGCAGCCTTTTTATGCCCAAAGCCATTTCTTTGTCTGTTGGTCTCTAGGAAATCCAGTTTCAACCAGTATATGCAAGTCTCTCCTAGAGGTGTTTACACCTGGTGTGATTCACCTGAATCAACCCCCACTGTTCTTAGTTCCTGGCGGAGCTGTGGCAAGCCTCCCCCCCCCGGCAAGATTTTGAAAGGGCGAATACTGACCTGCTGTTAAATGGGCAGCGTGGACCAGGACTCGAACCCCAGGCTTCAACACAAACTGGACCAGGTTTTGGTTCAGTTTGTGGATCAATGTTTCTGAAATCTGAAAGAAATGGGGAAAAAAGGGTGAGTAAATTGTATGTGGTCTCTTCAGCTTACTGATGGCTATAGAGAAACAGGGCCATCTACAAAGCAGAGATTTTACACAGGAAAAGTATGTTCAACGTGCTATCAACAAGGACTTACGGTACCTTCTGAAGAAAAAAGGTACAACAGCTGGGCACAGCTGGCAGGGCGGCACAGATGTTTATGTGTTATTAGTAGTACTCATACCAACGAGTGACATGAGTAACCTTACTTAGAGAGGTAGTTCCACTGACATCAAAGAGACTACTCACATGAGTAATAATAATACTCATTTACATATGTGTTTGCAGTACCAACCTACAGAGAGCAAACGAGTGCCCTGCTGTATCGACACAAGCAAAGCTGAAAAATTCACAGGCTCAAAATCAGGTCACGTGCAATGGTCTGTGCAATGCAGGAGGTCAGACTAGATCCTCGTGATAGTCCCTGGTAACCGTGACATTTATGAATCACCCTGGTGCAAATCTGCTGAAGGCAATGGAGATCCACCAGACATGGGTTCCTCAGACTTCAGGGTACAGGGCACGTAAGTGATGCTACTTCAGGATTTGAATACTACTCTGCTGGCACGAAGCCCATCCAGGATCAACGTCTGTAGAGCAGGGGAATCAGGCTTTGACCAGAACTCTATATAAAGACTGCTTTCCTGAACCTCAGCGAGGCAGATTTTCCTTTTCATGTAGCTCTAGATGATGTGTACGGTTCCTCTTTCTCTATATTATTGCTACTTGTATTCCAGTAGTTCCTAAAGCCCCTCAACTGAAATCAGGGCCACATTGTGCTAGGTGCTGTACATACCCATAATTAGAGATTAGATCTTACCCTGAAGAGTTTACTGTCTAAATAGACAGGGCAGAGAGAATAGAAGTATTGTATATGTAAATGAGGTATAAAACTTTGAAGAATGTTGTTTGGATACTTACAGCCTCAATTTCTCCAGCTGTTTCATCCATCCTATCAGTTCTCAGAGCAGTGAACAATTTTCCACTTTATTAATAGACACACAATTAGTGGGAAATAGGGTGTGGGAGGAGAGGTGGCTGGAAAACTTGAAAATAATCCAACATGACAGTGCTGGATTTTTGACAGCCAAGTGAAGTTCAGGAACAACTGTACATCCGTGCCCACTATTTAATCTAACTTGGTTTAAATACATCTTTATTCCTTTTCAAAGAGTAACGAAAACTTGTCAGGGAAACATACATGTCAATCATTTTTAAAGCACCTTTTTTGTGTTCCTGATTTTCCTCACGTTAGGTTATTTCAGTATTACTACAGAGATGTGATTAGGTGGTTCTTTGACTAGTATTCATCATGGTCTGAGATGTATCTGTTTTTTGGGTTTTTTTTTAAACATTCTTAGTTATTTTTTTTTCAATACTGTTGGGTCCTACCATTCATTTTGGCCACTGCTCACTTGGTCCAATATCGATTTGGCAACAGTGGACTATGGGCTTTTTATTTTTAAAAATATATATCTCGTTTCTGGTTTTAATTCTTTTTAGTGGCACCAGAATGTGCTGTAAATATATTTCTACCGAGAGGAAGACTAAAGAACATTAGCTTATAAAGCAAAAACAACGAGAGTCCTGTAGCACTTTAAAGACTAACAAATGTAATTTCTGCAGGCACAAGCTTTCATGGGCTGCAACCCACTTCGTCAGATGCATCAGAAGCCCATGAAAGCTTATGACTGCAAAAATTACATTTGTTAGTCTTTAAAGTGCTACAGGACACTCGTTGTTTTTGCTGTATACAGACTAACACGGCTACCCCTCTGGAACTTTTCATCATTAGCTTATAAAGATTCAGCTGCAGATGCTGTGGATGTGATTGAATTGCTGAGCTCCAGACAACATGGACAGAGAGGAGAGAGGAGATTCATCCTGGTACACGAACGAAGCACAAGTTACACCTGTCAAGTAAGCTAGCACTCAGATTCCGGCAGCTACAGGGAACCACCACAGCCCCCCAAAAAAGAGTGACAGATGTGGATGGAAATGCTGTAAAACCACAGGCATGAATAGCTTGTGGCAGTAATGGACATAGCGTAAGCCAAGCTGCAACCAGCCCCAAGCCGTTCTCATCCTTGTGAGGTTGTTCTTTGTCCTTTGTCATTTGAATCCAGGCCCAGGCAGAGACTGACCATGGTTTTCATGCAAGCCACAGCAAATAGCATAGCAGACGTCTTTCTGTTATTTCTGATTCAAACCCAGGCAGGTTGAGTGAGGAGGGAAGCTGTGGAGGTGGAAATCGTGCAAGTCTCAGTCCAGGTAAAGACAAATGTACTGTGCAACCACTATGGCTATGCAAGTGGTACCTCAGGAAGGAGAATGCAGGTACCGGCAGGTTTACTCAGTGATGTGGGCAGAGGATGGAGGAGGATCAGAGCCTGGCACAGATCAGCTCAGGTATGAGAATGCCCCAAAGTGTCTGCCTGGCACAAGCACAGTCTGGAAGCATTAAAATCCCCGTTGTCCTGCGCAGACTGGATAGCCCTGGATTCTGCAGAACAGGCAGAATGTGATGAGCCCAGCGCTGTCAGGAAAGCCTCACTGCACACAAGTGATGAGAAGGGCAAAGAAGCAAAGCACAGACTGTTTTCCTGGACTGACAGCCACAGTGAGGATAATTGCTCCATAGGGTAACTCCCATCAGCAGCTGGGGATGAATGAACCAGAGGTCACCCAGACAGAGGCTTCCTGAGCCAGACTTTTGATTTGTGGATCCCGCTTTGCCTCCTCAACCATTGTTGCCTGCGCTCGGTTTTGTTCCTACCTGCCCATCCCGCAGTGCGGATCGGAGCCGTAGTTTGCTAGAGCGTTGGCTGGGGCCGCCTGATCTTACTGCACCTCTTTGTTCTGCACCTCCCAAACATAGATGGGGAAAGGGAACATAAAGACCTGGCTCCCGTCCCAAGGCCACCCCTCGTTTCTGAAGCAGGCAGAGCTCCAGTTTTTGTTTCGGTGCCCGACAAGTCCACCATGCTCATTGAGGCAGCATGAAAGCACTACGTGAAAATGCCCAAGGTCTGAGCTCAGGTGGTTAGCCGGAGCCGCTGCCCGGGGTGTAACAGCCACGTTGCTATTGTTAGTGCACTAGCTCTTGTCTGTCTGCCTGTGCTGGGAACCACACCTCCCACAGGCAGTGCAGACATACCCAGAGACAATTCCTGACCTGGAGGACTTGCAGTCTAGACAGAGAAAGGGTGAGGGTGGGGCCATAACACACAAACAAGCAGACATGGTGGTGACTGGCACGGTTTAGTTAGTTACAGATGCCCTGTTGTTATTTAATTGAAGCAGAGATAGGATGGACAGGGATGGCAGGAATGAGGGAGTTAGTAGGAATAAGGAGGAGGGAAAGGAAGGAGAAGTGGGATAGTCACAGTCCCTCACTCCCTTAGCAGGATGGGTTTTGTAGGCATTGCAGCAAAAGTGAGTCTTAAGAAATTATCTATGCCCTGGGAATGCTCTGTCAATGAGAGATGTCTCTATATATGTAGACAGGTAGTTAATAGGTAAAGTGCCAGTAGATGGCGCTGAAGAATACGTAACACAGCTCCTGGGTTTTTTCAAATCCAATAAAACTTGCTTTTATGCACTGTTTCCTGTGCAAAGCTCTTTACTGGGAGCTCTGAACAATCTGGACAACGATAAGGCCATCTGATACCACACTCAGAGGCTTTCAAAGCCATTTGACCAATGCGGAGGCCCAGTTCATATCCACATTAGACATCCAAGTCCCATACACAGCTTTGAAAATCTCACAGATATAATTTGGGGTGGGGTGCAGGGGGGCTAATTTAGAAATTAGTAATTCCAAGAGAAGAGAGAAATGATAGCCAATATATTTTAGAAACTTCTAAAAAGGACTAAAAATAATATAAGGATATATAAATATCCTGAAAAGAAGAGCCAGTATTTTGGCCGGAATACAAGGCTAGACGAAGTCACAACGATAACCTCAATTAGAACTGGACACCTCTCCATAGATTCTGATAGCCTTACTCATGTTGAGTAGCACCTTACTCCTTGCATAGAATCAGTGAGACGTCTGGAGTACACTATAACTCTGTGTGAGTAAAGATATCCAAAGCTGGCCGTGGATTTGGCAAATGGGGGTTTCTCGCTTTTATATGGTATAAAGCACTAACATCCAGTCCTGATGGGTCACAGGGACATCAGATCCTAAACCTGGCATAGCTCCAGGCTCAAGCAGTGTTTGCCCTGGACTTCAGCCCATTGTGGTTAGGAGGAAATTCCACATTTGAGGTTTGATCCAATTCCCAATGAAGTCAATGGAATGACTTCTATTGATTTCAATGGGCATCACATTGGAGGCCTTGTGTCCCCTTTTGTATCTCCTGGGTGGAACAGTGCTTAGGGTGACCAGATGTCCCAATTTTATAGGGACAGTCCCAATATTCAGGGCTTTGTCTTATATAGTCATCTATCACCTTCCATCCCCTGTCCCAATTTTTCACACTTGCTATCTGGTCACCCTCCCAGTGTTAGGGATGTGTTTTGCCGGAAAGGTAGGTGAGGCAACATCAAAGCGACTGTGTCTAGTTCAGAGACCAGTTTAACAAACATTCCCTCATTTGGAAAAATGGTAGGCCTAAAAAAAGAAGTCCTTCTACATCCTTTGCTGTTAGGTGACATAAACTGAAGGTGAAGCTTCTCAGAATAGCAAACTCCTAATTTATAATCTTCAAGAGTCTCCCCTCTGAAAATAATTAGCTTTCAGAATTAGTTTTGGTCCTTAACCGAGCCTCATTGACTTTATCTGCTTCATTTGCAGAATTAAGCAAGATGTGCAAAGATAATTCCGTAACCGAAATCATTCTTCATGTATCATTCTTTCGTCAAAGAACATAAAATGAATAATAACAACAGACAATTGGTGAAAAAAGAGATTCCAATTTACCAACAGAACAAAACAAAATTAATTTGGTTTCTCTTTGAATTTTGTCAGAGTAAGGACTGGCTGAGAACTCTGTGTGGCAATAAACTGAACTGGAAGACACTAAAAGGGTATGTTTCTACACATAGAACTAGACCCTGAGTATCAAGCATTTGGAGTCATATCCTCAGCCGGTGTAAACTGGCATATCCCCTTTAACTCCAGTGGAACATACACCAATTTACATTAGCTAAGGATCTGAATTTTTACACAGATCTTGTGCGGGATTCTCAACTAGCACATAACATGTGACATGTTCCGGCTTTTTCAATTCACTGGCTGAATCAGTAAACGACTAAAAGAAAGAGTTAAACATTAAACATTGTGGGAAGGAATTTTGTCTAGTGGTTCGAAGAGTGACGTGGGACTCAAAACAGCAGAGATCCGCTTGCAGCTCTGCTACAGGCCCTCTGTAACTTGGGTTGGGTCACATAGTGTTTCGGGACCTCACTTTCCCCATCACTGAGATGAGTATAATCATACTGGACTAATTTACAGGGGTGTTATGGGGCTTTGTAAATGTATTTGAGACTCCTTAATGAACGAGGTGATGTCAGTGAAAGGCATTGTTAATATCAAGTACTGCCTTGAGACCACAATAGAGATGATTCCAAAAGATACTCCACTGTTGCACTGGACAACAGCCGGCCATCCGTGGTCCTAGGTGAACTTGAGAAGTCCTAAACCTCGGATGGAAAAATGCACTGGGACAAGGGGTGAGCTGGAGAATCGTAGCATGTTCTCGACACAGGGAGCCTGGGAGAAAGAGAGGCTGGTGTTCACTGGGGCAATAGGTGAGCTTGGGAGACGTCTGGGCATTACGGCAAGAGGGTACATTTGAGATTCACCTCTCGGAGACACGAGTCATCTTTCAGAGGCTGAAGAACAACTTGTCATCATTTTGCACAGACAAGTGACCCTGAGGAGAAGAGAAAAAAAACCCACCACTCTGCAACAGTAGTCGCTCCAGGCGCATGGAGGGATAAAGTCCCTTTAAGGCAATTCTGGTGCATTTCATGGCCAGACATTTTAAAAGGTGAGTGCAAACTTCTCTGAGGGTCCAGTTAAACCTCAGGCCTGCAAGCACAGATGTGTGGGCAAGCAAGTTCCTGAGCAGCATCCGTATACTCTTCTAGTTAATGTGGCTCTTTAATTCTGTGTGTGGGCCTGGTTCGCAGAGGTGCCGTCTGTTTGACTTGCTCAGCACCTCTGAAAATCAAGCGCTGGTTGCCTAGACATTGTCAGTTTGGGCATGTTTGGAATAGGGTAGACAGATCTGTAAGAAGGAGAATATTGCCAATAGTGTCTGATATTTTGCTGAGAAATCTTTTAGGAGGGGATGGAAAATAGAGGCAGATAAAAATTAGTCAAAGCTGGAAAGGGGTCCCTCTGCTATGGAGAGGAGGTAGAATTGGAAAGGGAATTGGAAGAGGAAAGGAGCACAGGATACACACATGGTGAGAGCTAGCTGCCTGCATCCCACTCACGCGCCTTCATTTCCCATGTGGTGCGTGCAGCATTTTAATCCTCCCGATTCATTATTGCTCATTTGCTGTTCTGTCATCCATCCCATCTTCCCTCCCTTTAGCTGTATAATACTGGGTGCAGCTGCAGCATGTTGATCCTGATTGGCTGCTGACTGCAGGATGGCGTTTCATTTGCCAGTGAGGCCATGTCAGCTGCAGAGTTCACTGGGGCTTGTGTCCTTGAATCTTTGCAACCAGCTCAGGTGGTGGTGTGTCATCCTGTAAATCAAGAGTAACACTCTGGGAGTGTAAATTATTCCTGCAGTTCATACTGGGTAAGATGTCACCCTAAGCAATTGCAGAAGTAAGCCATATGTCAGTTGCCACCTTTCCATTGAGAAGCCGTTGCATTTCAGTGGTGAATGAAGTGACCCCTTGCATAGCGTGTAAAGAGTTTTGGGGTCCTGCAGGATGAAAAGATGTCAATTATCAGAGTTACTATTCTGAAGGGAACAATCCTGCATTAACTGTAGCAGGTAGAAATGGCCTAAGTAACTTGAGCTCCTTGAAAGCACCATTCATAGAATATTAAGATTTTAATTGCAGGAACTACAGATTGAAAACCAGCCCTGTACACGGCACTTTTTTCAGCTGTCATGAGCAATCAGACTGATTTAAAGAGAAATTCTCCTTGGGGAATACAGTGAATGTAGTTCATGTCTATAAATATAATCTGCAAATACACATGACGACCATGGTACTGTATGTACAGAAAAAAATCCAGCATCTAACTGTGCGGTTCTGACAAGAAGATAAGAGACAAATGCATCATTCTAAGGGGAAGCCTGAGAAGACACTTATCTCTGTCAAGCGTTGTACGGCCCACAAGACATCTTCCCTCCATATGCCCTTTCCCTTCCTCCCCAGCAGCTCTGTCATCCCAGCCTGCCCCTAGCCTTCCCATGTTCAAATCAGGCTGCTTCCTCCTCCTTCACGCTCCCTGGACACAAGCAGCAGGACATCAAGATCACAGGAGAGAGTCTTCCCGCTCTGAGTTCCTGGGCTCATTATCACAGTGGCCACCAGCAGTCAGGTGGTGCAGTTGCAAGTCCTGTGCCATCTCTGAGAGCTGCTGGATGTTGACAGGGGAGGATCACAGGGGTGAGCTCACATCCCGTGTGTGAAGCATGGCAGATGTGAATTTATGCTGTTTGCTTTTGAATCTCATTAAACTTAGAGGGTTTAGTTCATGTCTTGAACCCCAACCCTTTCTTTCTTATCTCTTTAGACTGCAAACTCTTCGGAGCAGGGACAGTCTATCACTATGTGTCTGTACAGCACCTAGCACAATGGGACCATGAACTTTACTGGAGCCTGTGTGTGCTAACAAAACAACAAAATAGTTAATAAGTCAATTTAAATCCTCCATTTAGAAACCCTTTTTATTAAATTATGCATGAAAACTTTTCTGTTTCCATTTGATAAATCCCTGTGTTTAATCACGAAACTTAAATTTGGTCCTATTTTATTTCAGAGCTGAAGAAATAAACGGAAAGTGCTCTCGCTCTGTCTCATTCACACAACATGACTTTGCAGGATTCATAGATCTGAAGAAATGGAGGACTGGAAGGAACCTGGAGAGGTCACTTAGTCCTGCTCCCTGTGCCGAGGCAGGACCAAGCACATCCAGACCATCCCTGGCAAGAGTGGTCTATTGATGAGACTTCCAGAGCTCGCCTTGGAAGCCGATTCCAGTGCTTAGCTATCCTTATAGCTCTTTTTTCCTAATATTGAATCTAACTCTCCCTTGCTGCAGATTAAACCGATTACTTCTTGTCCTACTTTGGGTGGACACGGAGAACAGTTTATCCCTGTCCTCTTTATAACAGCCCTTACCGTATTTGAAGGCTGTTATCTTTCTTCCCCCCCCGCCCTTTTCTTCAGACCAGTTTTTCTACACTTTTTATCATTTTTGTTGCCCTCCTCTGGACTCTCTCCAATGCGTCCACAGCTTTCCTAAAGTGGGGCACCCAGAACTGGACACGGTATTCCAGCTTCCGCCTCACCAGGGCCAAGCAGAGCAGGACGTTTATCTTCCAAGTCTTACATACAACGCTCCTTTTATACGTTCCAAAATGACATCAGCCATTTTAACAACTGTATCATGTTGTTGCCTCATATTCAATCTATGATCCACCATAACCCCCAGATCATTTTCAGCAGTACTACCAGCTTGCCAGATATTTCCCATCTGGAGCAGAGTATTTGACTTTGTAGTTGTGCATTCAGACACCTCCCGCAAATGAAAAGCAGGAGACCTGCAGTGTAAAGAGAACGAAGCATGTAAAGTACTAAGGGAACAAATTAGGTCATCGTCAGAAAACAGCACCATAAGATGTTCTAAAATGAACTAGGGGACAATCAAAATGCTGCCTTGGGGGTTTAGATGCAGATTGAAATAGCGCAGGCACTCAACTAGGTGCAACAGAGGACCTGTGGTTCTGCACAGTATTAGAGCTAGTCTCAGGAGCTCTGAATGCTGAGTGAGACATCCCCAGCCTGCATCAGCCAGTTCCCACTGAAAACAATACCGGTTTTATGGCCAACGAGGCTGCTCCATCGGAAACTGCTGGTGATGACCTGACAATGATTTCTATAAAGATTACAATTTGGCCCCCCACAGGATGAATAGCTGAGATGCTGCTGGAGTCCCACTAGCTCTTGTCTCCCCTGAAAAGACTTATGACAGTATGCCAGTGGTTTCTTTCTTTACGACCACAGAGGCTCCGGAATTACAAGGAAAAATATATATAATAATGTGTAGAATACAATAAGCAGCAGAATGCCAGAGAGGAGCTGCATCTGCTGCAGATTAGACAGTCCATGCACTGCCTTCCTTTCCGATTTCGAGTGGAAAAGGGAACAGGTTGCGGGGTGGTAAATCTCCTTCCCAATTGTTTATTACTTGCACAGGGTGTAAATTACAGAGCTGAGTAGTTTGTCAAGGAAGATGGAGGCTGAGCAACGATAAACATGAGAATGTGGGTGACCAAGTAGTTCTGAGCCTTGTTAACAGGGTGCGGTTAACACAGGTTTTCAAAGCATTGCAAGAGACTGACCCTGGTGGGGGTAAATTCCAGGCCACTCCAGCTAAACATGTCAAATGAACAGAAGGGGGGGGGGGGGGAATAATGTTGATGTAGCTGCCAGGAGGAAGAACTAGTTTATTCATTCCATGGACCAAGAGGCACATCCTGAGAGGTGCTGAGGCCCATTTGCCATCCAGAAGCTCAGCAACCCTGGGGACTTGGCCCTAATGCAGGGGATGAACCTGTGAGGCACTGCACACCTTCAGGTCCTCTTCAGGCAAGACTTGGCACACTCAGTGTGCAAACAGAAACGGTGAAAATACCTCACAGACTGGCCACGTCTCACAGTTTGAAGTAAAACCCACTGCAAGTTCTTCCTAGCTATTTTAGCCCCACAGAGACAGAACGTTCACACGAGCTAATTCTCTGGCCTGTGTTATGCAGGAGGTCAGAGTAGAGGATCAGATGGTCCCTTCTGACCTTAATAAATCAGTGAATCTGGCCAGGCTTTCTCCATAACTCACCGGCTGTGCTCCTGCCAGGGATCCTCTAACTCATGTCAGCAGGAACAGTTCTCTAGAGATCCCAGCCATGCCCGCACCCATCCTCACCCACCCTGAAATGCCACCTAGTAAATGATGTGGATTGATGCCAACTTTACATCACTGGGGGATTCCCTGGTGCATGAGAGTTCCCAGTTGCCCCATAAGGGCAGCTTCATGTCCCCTTTGCACTTCTGGGGCAAAGCAACAAGGACTTAGCCTGGACCAAGATCATGGTTTTGATCCCAATGGATGTGATATAACTGCACTTGATTTTTTTTTCTAACCTGCCTTGGATACCTGCTCCGTCCCCACTGCTGACACACACACTTCTGCAAAGAGCGGAAACAATACCTGTTCTAGGTCTTCTGCTGTTCTTTTGTTTTCTCCTGTGGCACCTTGATATGGTAAAATGAAGAGCTCAGCGGATGTGGGCAAACCAGGCAGGACCGCAACCAGGATATGTTTGCTTGAAATACTCGTCGCCTGGTTATGTAGACAAACAGTGACAGGTAAATTGCAGTGATAGCATGGGATGCTGAAGACTTACATATTAAAGCACTGCAGTACATATATTCAGGGATGTGCCAGCGATGGTGAAAACCAGGGGGTCTAAAGGCATTCTACTGTACTCTTGTTCTGTCTGAGCTTTATACCACACTCATCACTATGGTACATGAGTCCCTAACGCACGGATTATCACCAGACATACTAAAGGCAGGTGCTGAGTAACTTTGCATGCACACTGCAGTTCTGACCCAGAACACCTCCTACCATGCCAGGCCTGGGTCCTTCTAGTGCAGCATGTTCTAGAGATGCTGAAATAATGGGAGCTTTGGCAATGAGGCAGAGAGCAATCAAACTTACTGTTATTTATCGTTCCCTGCGGCAGGTTGATTGTCTAGGTCACCTGATGCGGGCGGGTGAGAGACGTAATCATGCCTTATTATTGCAATCCCATTGAATCCCATTGTTTTCTCTCTCAACGATCAACTAGAGGTTTAAGGAAAAGCTGTAGTGCCTCATCTGAATCTCACACTGATGTGAATCAGGATCGACTCTACTAATGCCAGTGGAGATCAGACTCAGGCCCTTTAACTTGAGTCAGCAAACTGAATGACCTACCCAGAGTAATTCATTGTCCTCTGAGTTTGTGGCTTTACCTTGCAAAACAAGGTCAACCACAGTGAAATGAAACAGCAGGGATCTACGTACAGTGACGGCCTCTAAATTTAGTCAATATTGCCAAATTGATAACCACAGGCTGCTTAGGGAAGTAGCCTGGCGACCACGTTTTGACGCTGAGAGGTACATTTTCCGATGGGTGTCCTCCCGTCTGCATACACCCACTGCACCCAAAAGTTAGTGCCTGCACTGTGATGCGTGCAGTTGTCAGCGTAAGCCTGAGTACTTGCGCACTTACCTAGCTGATTGCGGTGGGCGTGTACCAGGCAGTCACAGACACAAGTACCCAGTTTGGCAAGCTCTGATCCTGCTGCCGGCACAACTTGTGTTGGTAGAAAGTGGAAGGCGGGTGTGGGACATAGGGTTTGCCGTGCCAGATCAGTCAGGCTTTGAAGTCTGGTGTCCCGCTTCTGGCAGCATCCATAACTGATGCTTGAGAGGCAGGGGAACAGAACCTATAGTGTACCTCTTTAGTCGCTCAGTAATGCACACTGGGAAAGTCTCAAGGGGATGGAAGGGTGAAGGGAATACTTCCCCAGCACTCCGAGGTGATATGTGCACCTCCTGAAACATGCCATGGGACTCCCCTTCCTCTGAGCAGGACGATTATCTTAAAAGGTACTCCTTAACTTTAACGTTTAGCTCCTGTAAAACGCAGCCACGTTTTTCCTGTGAATGCTGCACCAGCATGTGCTCCACTGGTGCCGGCACAGCCATCCCACCCACAGAAACACCGCAGAGCACAGAGCTCGCCTGGGGCTGTTTGGGGGTTAAAAGTCATGTAAGTCTTGGATGCGGGGCTAATGCAACTTTGTTATCCTTATTGAAGGACTAAAGTAGAGCAGAACTGTACGATAACTGAGGGATCACCCTCCCTTTAACCTCACTCACTGAGAATGGGATAATGATGCTATATTCAAACGTGGGGAAGGAAGGGGGTGCAGACTCTGTCTAAACAGTCTAAACATAACAAAAAAATCGGCAGCACGTCGCAGAGCCCAGGTCGACTAACTGGTTAGTTTATTCATTCCACTGACCAATAACAGTGTAGATGTTTATTCACGTCCAGGCTGCAGCCCCGGCTCTGAAATCTAGAAAATCTCAGGGCCCAGCTCCAGCCCAAGCGGGAGTGTCTACACTGCCATTGTTATCCTGTAGCCTGAGTCCTGCAAGCACTCCAGCATCTAAAGACAGAGCTGAGCAGACTCAACTGAGAGGCTTTGTTTCTTCGAGTGATCACTAGAGGTGTTTACCAGTCAGTTGGTCTAGGGGCTGAGTCTCAGACCTGGTGCAGGGACCGTGCTGCAGTGAAAGAATGCAGCGGTGAGGTTCCACACTACCCAGTGAAACCACTAAGAACTGGGCTAGGTAGTGGAACCTCAGATCACAGCGTTGCAGCTAAAGGCAGTGCCAGCATAGCAGGAGAAGTGGAAGTATCTACTGACCCCCCCGGCCACACACACACACACACTAAAATCCACCTGAATCTACACCTCTACTCTAAGGTCTTTGCTGACTCCAGACAACAAACAGTAAGTGGGGTGCAGTGAAGGCAAAGGGGACAGTCACTGTTTGGCCTTTCACACCACGAGGTGGGAATCAGGCAAAGGATCACTGCCCAAGATACAATGGGGGAGAGGGTTTATTTACTGTGCATCCTTTTGAGTGACTGTGAAGGTTTCTCCCCAACCCAATGCTCTTGTTTGCTCTCCCCTTAAATAGAAGTTGTCTTTGGTTATGAACAGATTCCGTGCCCGCGAGTGGTGAAGCACTGCCTCTTCGGCTATGTCTGTACTGCAAGCTAGGGGTGTGATTCCTCTGCGTGTCTACACAATCGAATGAGAGCTAGCACAAGCATATATAGCAGCGCAGCAGGAGCATGAGTACACAAGCAGGGGAAATCACACTCCTAGCTCATAGTGTAGATGTGGCCTGAGAAGTATCCAGGGTGGTGGTTCGTTTGCCCAGATTTCTGGGTGGAGGGCTCAAGATGGTTTGGTTTTGTAATTGGAAAAGCCCCTCCCCTTCCCCCCAGATGCTGAATCCAGCTTGTTGCTGCCAAGGGCGTCTGACAGAAGGGTTACAAAATCTTAGCAGGTTTTTTACATTTCCAAACTCTGGATTTTGTAAAATAACCAAAACACCGGAGCACAGCAGCGATCCGCAGCGCACAAAGCCCGACCTGTAGTGAGGACACTGCACCCCGCAGACTGCAGCTCAAAATCCCAAGAACATTCATGAGCCCTGAGATTCCAGATTTTCTACCCAGTCATCAGAGGGGCTGCATCTTGCAACACCTGCTTCCCGGAGGGAAAGATGAGGGGGAAGGCGGCAGAAGGGAGGGAACAGACGTCAGTGATTTTTCTGTTGCTGAGCTAAGGTAACCTGGCTGATTAATGACCCCACTCTGCTAGGCATCAGCTGTAGGGCAGCCTGCAGTGACCCTGCAGTCCTGCTATGGTTGGTGCGTGTTGCTGTAGGTACAGTCACTTCTGGACAGAATGCTAGGGTGAAGCAGCATCCATTGGGAAATATGTTGAGGAGGGGAAGCTGAAAATGTAGGACCCGCCCCCTCCCTGGCCAGGAAAAGAATCTGGGCAGAGAAAAGAAAGCAGAGATGGTCCCACATTTAGTTGCATACATTGTAGAACTCCTATGAAGCTAGGTCTTGTGTCTAGAGCATTTGATTGATTTGTGCATAATCACCTCATTGTTCTAAGAGACTAAACCAAGGACTGTCAGTGCTCTTGCTCCAGGGTATAAAGTGATCACCTGCAGTGGACAGGAAGCAATTTTCCCCATGTAAAGTTTTGGATATTTAGCTAGATGCATTTTCACCTTCCTCTCCAGCATCGGGTACTAGACATTGCTGGAAGGGGTGGGATGAATGGTCAAGGGACCAATGATGTGAATGATCATGATAAATAAAGTTATATTGGGATAATCTCAAATTAGGAAAATCATAATCCAACATCCAGAAAAGACCAGGAGAATTTGGTAAAGAAAATTTTACACAAGTGTATGGAATTCTCTAGTAGGTATATAATCCTCTATTGATGTTTCTAGGTTGGTATAGCAAGGAGATAATTTTCTATTGAATGAGTTAGGTTTTTAGAGTCATTTTATAGAATCCTATTTAATTTCTACAACCCTCTCTTGGACTTTTGGACTTTTCCAGAAAGGTTTATTTAGTGTGTCATATAGTTGTGACCGGCTGACCTTCTTTTCAAGTCAACATTGATACAAACAAAAACCCTAGTGGTTTTGTATCACTCTGGTTGTCACAAGTAGCCTTGACATCCCAGGTTTATAATCTATTTTCAGTGACTTGATTTTGTTTTATTGCATTGTTTGTTGTGAAAACCAATCTAGAAGCTGAATGGACCATCAGATACTTGATATAGACACACAAATGTCTAATGTTTACAAACCACAGCCCATAGGAAGATTATTTGATCTCTGTTTTGATGAGGAAGAAGAAATTGCATTATGTGTTGTTCATTGAAAATGACTTGAAAATTAGAAAGTAGCTGGGGACAGATTTTTAGAAATACAGCTCCCAGAATGGACAAACACAAATGGTGTGTGCCTCTAGCAAGATGGTATGCTCATTTGTGGCACCAGCTGTGCAAAAGGCTGGCGTGGCAGTCAGCTATTTGTGAATGCAGTTACTGTCATCACACACACTAACATAATACCTGTGGATACACATTCCATGCATCTCTCTCTCTCACACACACACACACAGTCTCTCTCTCTTCTACTTTTTAGTTGCACGGACCCTTTTCCATTGTTTCAATCTTTTTCACAGCAGCACTTGCAGTTTCCACTAACTGGTGTAACATTTGTCAGCCTGTTTCAAACCCTAATCTCCAGCTTCAAATACTATTTCTTTCAACCACCGTTCTTGATAGTTGCCAGTACACTAAGTAGGTAGAGGAAAATACATCTCCATTACTGGACCATGTATCCGTGACACTGTATGTGGAGTAAAATGCACTTCCATTCCTGAACCGTGTACCTAACGTTATATGTTGGACACAAAGCACTTACAGTCCTGCCCCTTGTATGTGCAGCAACACACCTTCACTGCTGCTCCATGAATCTGGAACATCCTTTTTTCATGTTCTCCATTACGTTCACACTGACACTTGCAGAGGTGGTCTTATGAATTCGATTTTACAGGCTCCTTAATTCGAATTAACAGTGGCGTCAGTGTGAATGCGGGAATAATTAATTCTAATTAAGGGATTTTAAATCGACCTATGTCCCCAGTGTGAACCAGGTCCCAGTGGGACAGATCTGCATTCTGCTGCAGTATAGAGAGAGCAGCAAAGGGAAGTAAATAGTTACTATGCCGTGTTAAAACTGCTTGCATTGTTATGCATAGATGCAACTTGGGTGTTATGTACACGTTCCTCTAAAGTATTCTGCTTTGGCCACTGTAATCAAAAAGTAGTGATGCTTCCCAGAGACTTGACCTATGCCCATGGGGCCTGCCCACATTACGTTCTGCCACACAAAATACAGGGCTGTAGAACATAGCATTTCAACAGACCTCAGCATATGTGTCTCTCCAAGATCTGTTGGCTCCTTGAAGACTTTGGGCAGATCATTCTGTTCTTCAAGTCAAGGCCCAGGATAGCCACAAGGATGATGGAGGAAGGTGGAAATGTAGCCATAAGGAATAAAAGACGTATTCCATTGCTTACCTCCACTAGTGCTCTCTTGATCACTCTACTGATGTCCCGTCTCCACTCAGGAATATCTGGGTTGTACTCATCCAGGTTTGGAGAGAACGATAAGCGGAGAGATTGAAATCGCTCTGGGGATACAATGGCACATTTGCTGTCATTGACAGACTGTGGAGTTTCAGTGTCTGGTTGTCAATCTAATCAAATATATTGCAATGGATTTTAGCCAATGTAACACAGTTACCCCAGCTGAGTAAGAATCAAATGCGACAACTAGATCCTCAGCTGGTGTCAATTGGCATAGCTTCAGTGAAGCCAAGCGAGCTATGCTGATTGACATCAGCAGAAGACAACAGAACTAGTGCAATTTACAATGGCCCTACATTCCTATTTCCACCAGTGTATAGTCATTTATTTTGATGTCTAATATGCCAACAGGTAAGGCATCCACCCAAAGGCTACAGGCACCTGGACACCACATACAAAATTGTACAAGGCAGTAAAATACCTTCATCATCCTCACCCCTTACCATGACCTAACCATAATCCAATATTTATTAATGTAGAAAGAGCGCCCATCCAACGATTTGTGCACTTTTAACAAATATTCTAATACATAAAACGGCCTGTCAATTACTCTAAAAAAAGGACTTCAGCAACTTCTTAGACATAACAAAATTTAAATGGCTCCCCTTGCCCGCAGAATTCCCATCGGTGTACTGTGTACACTGTTATCTGGAGCTACCCATCTCTGTATGCATGAGGGATAAAGATGGGTATTGTAATGGATCTGTAGGTTAACAAATTTGGGCTGCTGTGAACCAAGGGAAGGGGAAGTGAGTTCCAGAGCAATGGCTCAAATGCTGCTCCATAACATTCCCAAAGTTTCCATTCAACTGCTGTTCCCTTCTCAGTAACAGCAATGAGAACCCTCCCACCTTAGTATTACTAGAGTATGTTATTCTAACACCAGCGATGTTGGCCCTGATCCACCCCTGTTTAACAAAACACTTAAGCACGTGCTAGAATGCAGTGTCCTTCTTCCATATTTTTACTATATCATGCCATTATGCTCAAGATCATTTACACTGAGTATTGCCTTTCAACTTCTGAACTTTATAACTGGGCCTACATTTATAGAATAGACACATGTGGCTCTAAAACTTTCGGGGACAGCCAGATCCTGCTGGTGTAAACTGATGTAGCTCCACTGAAGTTAAAGAAGTTGCACCGATCTACAAAGATCTAGACGTTGTTTCATGCCATTTCTGTGTGTGAACTTCGCATTGGTGAAAGAAATCAGATCAACCAGCCCAGAGAAGGAATTTCATGGCTCATCTAAGAAATAGGCCCAACACAGATGGTAGCAATGCAAGTGTCGTCACGATGTCTTGCCAATGGATCTGAAACCTGATTTGTAATAACCATTGCCAGGGAAATTTAGGGTAAGTCAGATTGGTCCTACTCAGTCCTTGGAACTTCAGTTGAGACTTCCCAGAAGGATGCCAGTAACAATAATTTTCTGTCTGCCATGTGGATTCTTGTCCACTGGGAATTGGCCTGGAGCCTACAAAGCAATTTTAAATTTGTGCTATTCACAGACTGACTATTTTATATGCCATTGGTCACTTCCATTAATTTCAAGATGTCATTCCCAACAAAGACTAATGAATGAGCAACTAACTCATCAAATATTTATCAAAATGGAACAATTCACAGAGCCAGGAAGACCCTCACATAGGCTGCTGTGTTGTTTTTCTTTAACTTCCCAAAATGCAGGTGACTTATCTTGCAATTAGGATGTTTATCTTATGAAAGCATGCAAATGAACCACTCAAGAGCATCACTTGAGAGAAATGAGGCAGCGTCATAATTACTTTACCATATTGAGCAGCAGGGGGGCTGGAACTGGGAATTTAACAGAAATGTTACACTAAACATAGAATCATAGAATTGTGGGAATGGAAGAGACCTCAAGAGGTCATCTAGTCCAGTCCCCTGCACTTATGGCAGGATTCAGTATTATGTAGTTGCTCCTGAAATATGAAAGAAGGCTGCTGTATGGGATTTGGATGGCATTTTTACTGATGCTCTGGTAGACACACACTGCACATTTATATTCACAACTCAGAGAGAAGCTTTCACGTTGAAACAACCTTGGGATAAGAAAAAAAAAAAAGAACTTGGACACTTGTGTATTTCACTATTTCCATTGCTGTTAGCAATGATATTTGCATTTGTCAGGGTGCCTCCACATGCCCAGTCCAGCTAGTAGTTTTAGACAGGTCAACTTCATGGAGAGAGGCATTGCCAGTATTTTAAAGAAGGATTGCCCCCGATCATTTCCCCTTTAAACTATGATGAATCCCATGTCCCAGGGCAGGAGCTAAGGGTTGGGGAATCTTTCATAAGCAAGGTGGGAGGCAGTTAGCAAACAAACTGACAGGATATACACTTCACTGAACCCATATGTAGCTTGCACTAGAAAACTATGCTGTGCCAGCGTCCCAGCCACGATGCAACCTCTTTACCCTGCTCCAGCAGCATGAAGGGGTTGGGATGCTGACTTAACTAGTTTCTTGGGAATTCCGCCAGCGTAGGGATATTCCCAGAGGCTATAGGGATGACATAGCTAGCTCTACACCCTCCACACCCTCCTTCCAATCCCCGGGGCAGGGAATGTGTCAGAATAACCACCTATTCCCAGCCTTCAGCAGAGGTGGGGTGAGGGGTTGATGCCACCACCACCACCTCACCTCGTGGCCCTCAGAGAAGAGCTGTGTTGAGACTGGGGCAGGAGAAGGGGGTATAAAATCAGAGCACTGATGTGCACTGGCGATCCTTGGCTGCTGCAATCAGGTGCAATTTAAAGCAGTGCTAAGTTTTCACAAGGGCCCAAATGAGGTAGGCTGGAGAATCCAGCCCAGGGAGGATGCTGGGAACACAGCAGGGCTCTCAACGGAGCCAACCATTTGAATGGAGAATGAGGGTGGAGATGTTTGTGAAAATACCGGACATCTGGCATAATTTGCTCCACTCCAAAGGAGAAACAAAACGTTGCTCTTCAGGAGTATTTTTAGGAGGGCCAGGGATAAAAACTTGATTTAATGGTATCCAGAGAGGGGGTCATTCCATTGGCAGCATGAAATAGCCCAAACCTGGGAGACCACCCAGCATATGACTGTGAGATGTGCTTATAACACTGGGGGAAAGACACTATTCAATTGTGCACTCCTAAGCTGTATGTTGTAATGGACACAGATCCATGCAGGTTTTGCACATGCTGGGACAAGACATCTGCTCATCAGTGGAGAGACGCCAGCCAGTAACATAAGTCACTTTTCCAACGGCCATGTTTGAAAATATTACAGCAATCATCTAGAAGTGGCTGTCTGTAAAATGTAGAGCAAGGTTTTAATCCTTCTGAGACGGGTGTAAATCTGGATCGACTCCAGTTGCCTTCAGAGAAGTTACTCCAGATTTACATCAGGGTAATTTTCAAGCAGAATCTGCCCTAAGGCATTTTGGATTACTACGATTATGCTTCTCTTTTTAAGAAGTGTTGGGCCTAATATGTTGCTGTAGGAACTGCAGATTTGTCACAAACACACCATATCTATGCAGCTATATTCTCATCCTGTGCTGAGAGATGCCACCACTGCTCTGCTGCGGGGAATCAACAGAAAAAGAAAGGGGTAGGGGCTCACCATACACTGCAATAGTCTTTGTGTCCTGCAGAATGGTGTTCCCTGCCGAGACCTGTACCGTGATCGTGTTCATTCCTTCCACAGAGAACGTGAATGTGATGCTCCCCTCCAGGGTGACTAGTGGCTGCAAACACATGAGAAAAGGAGGAATGAGGTGGTCATCTGATCTTTTGGGTGCCAGAACTCCTATCTCTGCTACTCCAAACAGTAGAGGGGTAAGGCACATTGAGAGTTGGATCAACAGGGGCCAGGGTCAGTGAGAGACCCTTTACCTAGGATTTCTCCATCCTCGGTTTCTGACCAGCGATATTAAAAGGGCTTTTTGGATGGAAATAAAAAATCCCATCAGTGTGAACTCTCTTCTGATAGTTGTATTATAATAGCTCCAAGAGGCCACAAACAAGACCAGGTTCCAATTGTGTTAGGTGCTGTGTACAAGTAAGGGTCCATTATGTCCCCAAAGGGCTTACAGTCTAAACAAACACTCGGGAAGGAAAGATCATTGTTCAGCTTGGGAGCCGAGACACAGAGAAACAAAGTGACTTGCCCCAGGTCACATGGAGAGTTGGTAACAGAGCTAGGAAGCGGCCCAGATTTCTCCCTCAATGTCCTAAGCTCCCCTCCAGCACACAATTGTTGCCTTACTAAAATAAATGGTTGAGGGCAGATACGGGCCTCCTAAACCTGCCTCCTTGTGACAAATGGAGTGTCACCATGTCTCTGAAGGGGATGCTCACTGCTATACAATGGCTCCGCTCCAGGAACCCTAGGCTACCATGTACACGTGTAAAGGCGCTACACACCAGTGCTTGCAACACTGGCCCCTTTGACCTCATCCAGCAGCCCCTGCCATAATCTCTGGTTATTCCTTTACTAGTAAACTCTGGGTGGGATTCTCAAAAGCAGCCAGTGTTAGTCTAACCATGCTTTCACTGTGGTCCTCGGTAAAACTCCCCTTGACTTCACTGGGAGCTGTTAGGCCAGCACTGATCACTTATGAGCTTAATTTCTCAGACAGAAGGTGTCTCAGACAGATAAGAGGTGACAAACACAGTCTGTAAGTAGCTATATGGGAAGAAGATTTCTGATAGTACAGGGTTCTTCAATCTAGCAGACAAAGGCATAACAAAAGCCAGTGGATGGAAGCTGACGCTAGATAAATTCAAGCTGGAAATAAGATGCAGTTTTTTAACAGAGTAATTAATCATGGGAATAATTTACTTAAGGACGTAGTAGATCCTCCATCACTTGTCGTTTTTAAACCAAGGTTGGACGGCTCTCTCAAAACTATGCTCCAGCTCAGCCACAAGACACGGGGTAACGTAGCAATTACTGGGTGAAGTTATATGGCCTCGCTGTGCAGGAAGTCACAACAGATGATCTCACAATCCCTTCTGGCCTCACCATCTGTGAAAAGCTCACCCTCAGAGACTAACCGGGCCCTTTGAGTGCTTCTGCAACACAGATAACTAAGAACTACAAAGCACCGGTAACATTTGCAAGCATCCTAAGCAAAGAGGAGGCAGAAAGTTGTATGTGCTCTATTTATGCTAAATTGCATCCGTAGGCAGATAGAAGTACTGTGTATCATTTTGCATCCCCCAGAGTGCGGTAATGAGGAATTCTTGCATACAGAGTTGAACAGACAAAATGAGAGCTTTGCATTGCTTTAGAGGATAGGTGTTGGAGTTATTGATAAAGTTTTCCTTCTCATTAGGCATGCACTACACATAGACTAGGGACCAGGGTTTAAATCCTGGGGCTATGCAGAGGCAGCTACAGATGAACAGAAAACTCCAGCTCAGATGGATAGGTTTGTAAAAATTGTCAAATTTAGTTAAAGAAAGAAAAAAAGAAACTTTTTTAGCCTACTTTTCAGTCAGATCCCCTCAGCATTATCCAATGGGGGCTTAGGAATTTGCATAAAATTCAAATTATCCCTACACAGAGATAGCTAAGTAAGGTTTTGGGTTTTTTTTAAAAAGGATAAAATAAAAGGCTATTTTGCATATACGGGTGAGAGGATTTTATCCCACTTCTGCCTGCTGTGGGGTACTTTACACCTTCCTCTGAAGCACCTGGAGACTGACCATGGAGCTGATTCAGACTGCCAATGCCTATGTTTCTATTTTTGTAGAGCGAAGGGTCAAAGCCTGACTGCCCTGATTTGTGATGGTTTTTTTTCCACTATTCAAGAGTATTCACAAGCTGCTTTCCCACCACCTCACCCCCCACAGACGCAGTCTCCCTCCTGGGATGGTTTGCTGAAGTGCTGTAAGGGAATACAAACCTCAGTGTTGTTCCCGAACCACCAAATGTAAGTCAGCGTGCCCGCCTGGTTGGGCCACAGTACAGCCGTAGCGTTGACCTCTTTGTTCTTGGTAGTAACAAATGGGAGAGACAAATGAACATGTTCCAGGGGGCCTGTGGAGATAGAAGCAGTGGCAAATGGGGGTGAGCTCCCGTGCTTAGGCACCAAAATGTGAGTCTGATACTGGGTCCTCCAGTTTTTCAGATGAGACAATGAAGAGGAAAGTCACGCGGGGCACCACACACAAAGCGGGCTGGCTTCAAACTGTTTCTGGGGAGACATTCGGGACCCATGCATCTAAAATCAGGAATTGCTACTTCCTGAACTAAAGAACCCAAGCTCTATAGCTCAAAGGTTGTGACAGACTCAAACCTCTATACGGGGACTACCCACTAGAGGACGACAGAGCCACACAACGTGGGCTACCCTGGGAAGGCACTAGAATTTGCACGAGGAAGCACTAATAGAAGTATAATAATATTACAAATACTTGGACCCATTCCAAAAGGGCCAGACACGAGGTGGTGCAAATTGATATAGCTCCACGACCGTGAATGGAGCTCCATGGATTTATACCAATTGAAGGCCTGGACCAAGGCATTTATTCCGGTACCCCTTCTTTTTAACTCTAGCTTTTCCTCTCCCACGCGCTCCTTTTCTCTCACCTATATCGTGCCTTTTATTTCCTTAGTGTAGCCAACCTGTAGTTTAACGGACAAATGGCATTTACATTGAAACCTGCCCTGGCTGTTCCTTTCTCTCACTTGTGGGGGGCAAAAAGAGGGGCTCTGTAATCTCAGCTCATTTTATGGATTGTTTTCTATATGTGTCACTGTCGTTCCTCTGGAGAACAGAAGTGTTATCCTCAAAGGGAGGGCACAGGAGAGAGAACAACAGGAAGCACAGGGTAATTTTGGAGCACAGTTCTACAATACAGGCTCTGTACAAATTCTGCATCCGTCAAACACTGTGAAATAGGCACTTGTGGACTGATTTCAGTATCCACAAGTGATCTGGATGTTCGATTAAAGGAGCCTATATTTGACACCAGAACTTCCCATATATATAGCATCACTTATAGAGCGTTATTGATCCACAAGGATCGCAGGAGATCACATTCCCCACTGCTTGGCACCACAGTCCTTTACACCTGTGCAGAGTGGGTGCAAAATGCTACCAGCTCAGAAGGTGTAAATGAAGGTGCAGAAGGTGGAGAATCAGGTTCTGTGACACACCACTGAAATGCAGCCACTGCTGGGGTAGAAACATGGCAACTGTTTAACACCACACCAGAGCACGGTATGACTAAGGAGCTTTCGGAACCTGCTTAGCATGGGGCTGTTGCAGGCCAGGATTATGGGTAATCTTTACTCTGATGGCTGCTACCTAGCCCCCTGGCCCACCTGCAGGAGTGGCTGAATGCTCCTATTTACCTCATGCTTTGGAAGCACTGCAGGATTTTGTCCTACACCTCTGTAGATTGCAAAAAGGATTCCCCTACAAGAATCCATAGCCACAAGGGAATTGCTGATGGTGTCTAGTTTTAGGTAGGGGGTGAGAACTGAAATTAATCATTATCTAGCGCTGTGTGTATTTCAAGTGAGGGGCCCTTGTTCTGCATTCACTAGCTATCCAGTAGCAGTAGAAAATGCAAAGGAGGCAGAATTTCAAGCATCCAAAGTGGCAGTGGGAGAGCTAGAAGCAGGACGGTGGGCTGTGTAAGCTCCAACACTTAGTTCTCATTGATGCTAGCTTATTTTGTGCGCTGTTATACATATCGGTGCTGACAACCCTCTGAAAGGACCCAGTACTGCATAGAGAGTTTAAAGTCCTTTCAGGCCGTCACTGCTCCCTCGTTATGATAGAAAGAGAAAGACGCACCCAAGCAGGTCCGTATTATTTTAATATCTGCCTTCCAATATACAGCTGGAGAAAACAGACATGCTACTTAGAGCGGAGGGGTTGAACAGCAGGTGGTGCTGTATCACTCTGTATAGGTGTACGGGATGGGACGAGAACTCTCGTCCAACTACAATAGAATTGCACTTCCAAGGTTTACCTGTGGTCTATGAGCCATTGCATTACTACCGCGCTGCCATCTTACCCAAGAGCACGGCCCGTGCCCCTATGCAGCTCCTCAGGTGCCCAGAATTAGTACTGAGAACACAACCTGCATAGAATCGTCCTATACCTAACGTCTCTGTAAGAGGCTACGTTGTTTTAAAGAGTTAAAGCAACAAGCAGGGAGACAGAATAAGTTGGCCACTGAACTTAAAGGCCCGCTGAGACGACACACAGGCGGCATTGATGCTAGAGAAAAGACTTACAGTCAAAGCCCACAGTATGTGCATGCTTACAGGTAGCTTTGTTCTCTCTCCTGATCCTTGGTTCCTCACCGTTCGTGCCGTCCGGGCTGCAGGCCAGTTTAAACAACCTACGGAAGCTCACTCCAATGCGAAGTTGACTCTTTGGTGGTGCAGAGCCAGTGGCCCTGCAGCTGGCATGGCTGGGGAACTTGGGCCTGTAGGAAAGGGTGGCCAAAATGTCCCCCAGTTCCTTTGAATGATCCCTGTTTCCAGCCCCCTATGTGGCTGTTTGCAGTTGGTATTAACGGGAGCTGACATAATCCTATTCCACCTTGGCCCAAGGGGACTAGGTCTGCACAGAGGCCATAGCAGAATCAGGGAAGTGCCCCGGGTAATAGATGATGAGTGAAATAGATCTGATATAAATAAAATGTATATTATACCAGTGAATCTAATGTGATTTGGGTATGGCCCAATGAATGGCCTAACAGAAAACCCTTACTGCATGCAGACTTTTAATGACATTTCCGAATATCTAAGTGGTTCTGGTAAATGTGAAGCTTATTTCTTTAAGACGATGATATACTTCTGCTAATTTGCTTTACATGACTTAGAAACCTAAGTCCCATTAATAGGGATTTCGAAAACTGTATCTAGTATCCCTTAAATAAAAGATACAATGGCCACCTTTTTAAGTATCACTTTGCAGTGTCCAAAGCCTACAGGCTAATTAGATCAGCTGGCCAGAAAGCTAATTAGTGCAGATGGCTGAGCTACACAACTGCTTTCTCCTTCCCACTTGTGGCCTGCATAACAAAACAGCTATTGTATCATGTGGCCTCATTAGTCTGCAAACAAGAAGAGCACAATGATGATCTTCCCTATGAAAACTCCTCTTGTTAAGCCCCAGCTGATTACAAAGCCTGCGTGCAGGAGCCTGTCAGAACCTCCCTGGAAATATTACCACTAAAACAATTCTCGGTTTGTTTCCAGCGATCTTTACAAACAGTTAGAAATAACCCCTGGCTCGCATTCGGCTGCCTTTTCCGCAAACAGCAGGGGAGGTTCCGAGGGAGCAAAGAACTGGCTTTTCCTCGGAGAACAAGGTGTAGCCATCAGTTTGTCTTGACAGCCAAACCCACACCACGGCTGATCTGTCAACGCTGCGCAGGAGGGTTAATCAAAATTTGAACACAGCATCTTTTGCCTTCACAAACACAGGCCTCTGTCCGTCCAATTTCAACAGAGATCATTGGCGCTATCGCATGCACCATACAAGGGATGATATTCCACCAGCTAAGAAACAACTCAGCATTGGCCCCAAAGATGAAAAGCTCCCTCAACCTGCCAAGGCTGTGACATAAGAAACCACATGGGTTAAGTCCCAAAATGTGGAACCCAAGTGATAGAGAAGTTTAAGATGAAAGGAGTTTCATTTCCGTAAGGCATTATTTTCCTGAGTCAACACCCTAAGATGATAGCAGGAGGCGCTGTACTGCAGAAGGTGCCATTATTCACACGCTGCATAAAGCTGGGTGATCATTAAGGAGTGATTTTCCTAACACTTTCAGTGGGACTTGGGCTCCTAACACCCTTAGGCTCCTAACACCCTTAGGTGCTTTTGAAAATCTCACCCTACATCTACCATGGCAGGTTCCACAAGAGAAGAGCTGTAAGCCCCAGGGTTCCAGCTAAGTTTCCCCTGCAGTTTCCCACGACTATAGGACTATATTTCACTCTGCCCTGAACTGTTCAGAATGTGTCAGAGCACTGTTAAACTGCTGCCCCCTTCCACCCAAGGGACAGCTGCATTCATGGTGGATAAAGTATCCTTGGAGTTGCAATCTATGTATAGAACTTGTTGAATACTTTGAAGGAGGTAAAGTGTCAGGTATTAATTAGAAACAACAATTTCTGTAGCCCTAGTTCCAGGATTCAGAATTTCCTTTCCAAATAACATACATGTACAGTAAAAAACCCACAACTCCCCCCGTCCCATCCACACACAAAAGATCCTGGATCTAACCCTTCCAGAACTCTGGGAAAGTTCAGACATGGGTCAGAACTTTGGGCTTGGAGTAACTCTTAACCAGAACAAAAGGGAAATAACATGAACTCTATCTAGGGACAGAGCTAAATTTGGGTTTTAAATTGGCAGCAGCTAACATATAAGAAGGTTAGAAAGAAAACCAGAGGCAGATATTTTTCTTGTAACGTTCTCCAGAATCAGGAATTTGGTTTCCATCATGACAGAAAGGGTGAAATATACTTGATTTTCACCGCAGAAGTGGCTGCATTTCAGCAGGGGGCAGGTGATCCCTAGGTATACATACAGGCCACAATTTTTAAAATTGGCTAGCTGTTCTGGATCCCTCCATTTTGGACTGCCCAATTTGAGACATGTCAAAGGAGCCTGATTTTCAGAAAGCGCTGAGAACTCACCCTTTGAAAAATCAAGCTGGGCGCCTGAAATTTGAGGTATTAAAATGAGGGGGTCTTAAAAAAAAATCTTGGCCATTATCTGTGAATAGCTTTTGGATTCTCAGGATCTCAGTTTGGGGAAGGATAAAAGTTCATTCTCTCTGACTCTGCACACATCTCAGAAGGTCTCCTCTCAGACAGGGAGCCACATGAATCATCTCTAAGAGAGTGCATTGTTTCTTTAAGATATGTTGTAAGCCAACAATGGTAATAACATACAAGTTACATGTAAGTACAGGACAGCGCTGTCCAATCCCAGGCTGTTTTCCACCTGCACGGTCACTCGGAATATGCCCACGTTCTGGTAGACATGCTTGATCCCATCCTGCGTCGAGCTGAGATTGGCGTAGGACACAGCGATGCCGTCGCCAAAATCCACCTGAATGATCATCCTTTGGACATCACCCTATGATAAATGCAAATGGGGAGGAGGCAATAAGGAAAACGATTCTTCTCTGACCTGACTTCTCGAATGGCCTGAACCTGCTTCCACTGACTTCAGACTGGGATTTCAGACAGCATCTCAGGATGGCTCGGAGGATTTGCAACAGCCTGTGATCCCTTCCCCTTGTAGGGCACGAGAGGAATCCAGCCCTGGCTGGTAATGACCCTACGTTACTGCTAGCTGTTCAGTGGCCTGTTTGAAATGGGCTGGAAATTGTCTACTAGGCAGCTGTCCACCTCATTAAAACCACCAGTACTAATGGGTTCCCATGTTGGCTGGGTCAGCAGGGGAGGGCTGAGGACTGGACAAGCCCGGCGACTAACCTCTCCTCTTCCTGCCTAGAGATGATCCCAGTAGCACAGGTGTAGGGTATAGCTTGTGCTGCTGTGCTGTTAGTAAATGCAAGGATATTAGTCCCCTGGGCTGTTATTTGGCACTTTTTTTCGTGATCATTATAAATTAAAAAAGGGGTCACAGCAGCAAAAACCACAGCAAGGAGCTCCACTTTCCATGCAAGAGTGGGGACCCCGTTATCTGGAGAAAGCCTGTTATGGTGGTTAATATTCTGCACTAGCAAATGAACTTGCTTTTTGTACACACAACTCCAATGAATTCAGCATCCAAGACACTCAGCCTGGAGCTCTTTGTGTAAAAACAGGCAGAGGAAATGAATAAGGCTGGCCATCTAAAACTCAAAGGATCTGCACAGATTTGTTTCTTTACACGCTACTTTACCAACCAGGAGCCTTTTTTATAAACCAGTGCTCTTCGACAAGGACAAGGAAAGGAAACGTGATTTATGCTCTTGCTTGCAGAGGGAGCCTCTGGAAACATGAATATGGAATTCTCGCATCTTACTGATATGGGGATGTATCCAGTATGGTCCATTTTCAACAGGCTGACAATCCATACAGAAATAGTCAGTGGCTGTTGCAGGCCAGCCTTCCAGGGGGGAACATTCAACTCGCCTTAGCTCTATATATTCGCTACTAAAAGCCACTTTTGAAAGTGCCTCTCAGGGGGTCTGCTGTGATTACTGGGAAATACAGTCACGCTCTCCCACTGTTGCTATAGAGTCATCTGTTATGCAAGCACACTGGAGCCAGTGCCGCTGCCTGGATCCTTCATCTGGAAGAAAGCTGTTAGATTAACAGTTGAGGGGACAGCAGATAGCATTGGGATGAAAGTACATTTAATTTCCTTTGATTTTGTTTCCTTATTTTTCTGAAAGGGGCAGACATCCGGTTGCCCTAATAAAAGTTATCGGCAGAGGCACCTGTTTTCAGGTATGTCTAATTTTTTTGGCTGTGTTTTGTTTTAAGTTGGTGGGGTGGGGAGAGAGAATAAAATGACATTTTGAGCTGAATCCCTCACACTTGTTCTCAGCTCAAAGATTTTATTTTCAGGGCTCTGGGGTCAGAAGCGCCAAGGTCAGTAAAATTCTGCTCCCCTATTTTGGAGGAATCAGGTTTGAAGATAGGAGAGAAAGGATGGTCTTGTGGACTGGGACTTCTGTATCTCATTCCTGGCTCACCTTGACTTCCTGTGTCACTAGGCACAACTCACTTAATCTTCCTTTCTGGGCATAATAGCATTGCTCTATCTTCTATGGGGACTACGAGGATAAAATCATTGATTGTGAGCTGCTGAGATACTTTGATGGCAAGGACAATATAAGTGACTAGATAAAAAACAAACAACAACAAAGGGTTCTCTCTCTATACGTGCAAAGTGATGGGGTCTCAATTAGCTCTTACCAATGAAGACAGATCTTGGAGTCATTGTGGATAAGTCTCTGAAAACACCTGTTCAATATGCAGTGGCAGTCAAAAATAACTAACAGCATGTTAGGAACCATTAGGAAAGGGATAGAAAATAAGACAGAAAATATCATAATATCACTTTATAAATCCATACCTTGAATACTATATACAGTTCTGGTTGCCCCATCTCAAAAAAGATGTATCAGAATAGGAAAAAGTACAGAGAAAGGCAACCAAAATGATTAGAGGTATGGAAACTTCCATCTGAGGAGAGATTAAAAGGACTTGGACAGTTCATCTTCAAAAAGAGACGACTAAGAAGGGGAGGTCTATAAAATCATGAATTGTGTGGCAAAAGTGTTATTTACCACTGCACATAACACAAGAACCAGTGATCCCCCAATAAAATTAATAGGCAGCAGGTTTACAACTAACATATTGAAATACTTCTTCACACAATGCAGTCGACCTGTGGCAGTTGCCGCCAGGGGATGCTGTGAAGACCAAAAGTATAACTGGGTTCAAAAAAGAACGAGATGAGTTCATGGAGGATAGGTCCATCAGTGACTGTTAGCCAAGATGGTCAGGGACACAACCCCATGCTCTGACTACTAGAAGCTGGGACTGCACTACAGGGGATGGATCTCTTGATAACTACCCTGTTCTGTTCATTCCCTCTGAAGCATCTGGCACTGGCCACTGTCAGAGGACAGGATACTGGGCTAGATGGACCATTGGTCTGACCCAGTCTGGCCGTTCTTATGATCTCACATGTTAAGAAGAGCTGCCGGTGTTCTGAGCTAGATCTAAGGGCTTATTCTGTAATAGCTATTGCTGATTAACTCCATTTGTGGATGCCCTTATTCCGGAATACAAGCGTCCATACCTGGAGCTAATCAGAAATTGTTAATCAGGCATAGCTAACCCACTTTAAATACCTTATTCCCTACTTTATTCCAGATTAACTTTCATGTGTAGACAAGTCCTTGAATATGTTTGTTTTAGGCCTGGTCTACACATAAAACTTATATTACCATAGTTATGTCGGTCAAGGGTGTGAAGAAAACACATCCCTAGCAAAATAACAATGCTGACAAAACCCCCAGAGTAGATAGAGCTACGCTGGCCAAAGAGGGCTTCTGTCTATGTAGGTAATGTCATTCAGGGAGGTGGTGTAGCTATGTCGGAAGTATGCTGTGTCTTCTATTGGTGTGTGCAGTGTCTAACCTAGGAGTCTATGCCAGCACAGACTGTAGTACAGACAGAGTGTTGGTAGTTAACTCGGCAATGTATATAGTCCTCAGTGAGATGTTACTATGCTTGAGAAGATTGGTTGAGAAATAAGTAATGGAATAAAGGTTGATTCAGCAAAGATCTTAAGCATGTACTTCACTTTAAGCTCATGCTTAGGTTCTTCCTGAATGTAGGAATTACTGGGCGAGATACAGGAATTACTGGGTGAGGTTCTTCTGGCCTGTGTTATGCAGGAGGTCAGTCTAGATGATCACAATGGTCCCTTATGGCTTTAAAAATCTATGAAGATCCATTACTATCAATGTGACTTAAGCAGATGCTTGAAGTTAATCATTTGCTTAAGTGCTTTGCTGAGCGGGTCTTTCACAAGACGAGGCAATGGGCAGTCATTCCGCACTCCCTTTGCACAGGGTTGATTGCCACACAAAGTGGGAGGCAGGGGAGGAGCAGTCCAAGTGGTGTAACGCCACCTTGATGGGGTCAAGAAGCAGAGTCAGTTAGATCAGCTTAGGGTCCCTCCAGGGGAAGTTGAGGCATGGCTGTCTGAGGGCTGGAGAAGGTAAAGAGGGACATTTAAGAAGCCCATAAACAGCCTGGTCTCGGCTGGATTTATCTGAAGTGTTAGACGAGGGTTTACTTTTCTAACATCCGACGTTCCTCCTCCGTTAACTCCAGTGTGGCCATCAAATCTAGTCTGCACTCGCCACAGGAGGAGGAAACCCCTTCTAGGCAAGTGGGATTCTGACTTCCCTTTCTCAAAGCTCCCCCCAGAGAAAAGATGCTGAGAGAGACGTCTCTTTAAAATCGAATTGGGGAAGGTCGCCAGCTGCCGCTTTCCCAGTCTCTTTCATAACAAGACCTCTCTTGGCCTTTCCTGGGTTTTTAAAGCCCTTTGAACTGGAAATGCATTTCTCCATTAAGTAAGATGCAGGGTGTAACACATTTCTGAAAGGGCCATATTTTACAAAGCTGCCATTTAAAATGTTTAGTTTAGGAAGGGGGAACAAATAAACAAACAGCATGTGAGTTGTTGCGCTGATTTATCTCTGCCCAGTAAAAACAGAGATGGAGCCATTCTGTAAGAAATAACAGGTAGATAAAAATTGAATCCCTTTTCCCCAGGGTAAAAAAAAAAAAAAAAGACCTACGGCAAACCCATACTGCCGTATATAAGCAGCTCCAAAGAGCAGTTTGCTAGCAGCAGTATTATCAAGAGAGACTTTTGCAAAAATATGAAATGTCCTTATGTCAATGACCAGGACCTGTGTGGCCATGCCTGGTGCTCAGAGCAGACAGTTGGAGCAGTAGCCAGGAACCACAGCCTAAGATCAGAGATGGAGCCAGATGCCACAGCCAATGGTCAGAGCTGCCGGGTCGGATTAACGCAGGGGCCTTAGGGGCTGTGGCCCAGGGCTCTGGGCTAAGGGGGGCCCTGCAAAAATAAATCCACACCCTTTCCCCCTACGCCCCTCTCCTGTATGCCGTGGGCCCAGCACCCTGGCCAGGAGCCGCTCCTGGCCCCAAGCCGTACCATGCAGTAGCAGCTCCTGCCCACCACACATGACATGGGCCCAGCACCCTGGCCAGGAGCGCGACGGCTGCTCCCAGCTCCTGGCCCTGCCCATTTCCCCCCGACCCCTCTCCCACATGATGTGGGGCCAGAGTGAGTGTGCGTGCCACTCAAAATCATCTCGCGTGCCACGTTCGGCGGGCATGCCATAGGTTGCCGACCCCTGTTCTGCATGTTTTAAGACTGAAATGTAACCACAGAACGGCTTTATGATAATTAAAAGGCAAGTTTAGTATCGCGTTAATAGCCTCGATGCCACAATTGTGTTCATTTTGTTTTAAATTAGGAAGAAGACTTCTATACAGGGGCCTCACCGAAGCTAATAGCCTCGGGCCCACAGGGGAGTTAATCTGGCCCTGCAGAGCTGAAGTCAGAAATCAGAGCCCAGGGTCAGAACCAGGTTATGTGGCATGAGGCAGGGCAGGGGCGAGGCTGGGGCCAAGACTGGAACAAGCTGGAGCTCTCTTGGCTGTGGGAAAATGCATTTATCAGCTGCTGAACTGCTGCTGGGTTTAAGAGCGGGTCTCCTGACTCTGCCGATCAATCAGGAGGACCACGGTTTAACCAGTCAGGCAACCTCCAGGCCAGCTGAGCTTGTGAGGCTGCCCAGAAACTGGCTCTGTTGCAGGCCCTCATCCCTGACACTCTGCACCGAAAAAAACCCCACCCAGCCCTCCCAACCCTTCTTGCTCTATCCTCGCCTCCTGCCTTTGCCAGCTTGTACTCAGAATGCTGACAGTGCAGTGATAGATTATACGGCTCTGCAGAACCCCAGGGAAAGCAGGCAATGAGCCAAGTGGACTTCTCCTGTGGCTTCGCACATGGGCATCAGTGAAATCAGCACTGACCCAAGTCCAACTTCTTGAATGAGCAGCATCTTCCAACTCCACCACGAGAGCTCTGTAATGAAAACTCTCTTAGAAAGCATGGCCAGAAATTGTAATGTGCTAAGGTTAGGTCCAGTAAATTCAGTCCCTATATATTAATCACACTGAGGCAGGCAGACACCTGTTACAATGGCCAGGAAAACAGTAGTCCTTTTAGTTGGCATTGCTAATCTGATTTAATGCATGTGTTATCTACAAGGTGTGGTGTGACCTTCAGATGGTACATTGCAAACCTGACATAGGCTCTGATCCAGCAAGGCACTTAAGCATCCGCTTAGCTTTAAGCACACAAGTAGATCTACTGATCTCTATGAAGCCTGTGGCAGAGCTAGGAGTTAAATCTAGATCTCCCAAGTTCCAGACCAGTGTCTTGACTACCAGACCATTAAAAAATAAGAGCACTTCGAAATGAAAAAATTATGAAGTTTTCAAAGTCATTCTAGTGTTTAAAAAGGGCCCCACATTTTGGGGTTTAAACACATGTATAATAGTGTCCTTTTTCCACACCAAACTTACCTATTTCTTGCAAGAATCTAGAACAAACACGGGACCTAATGCTTTCAGTAAGCTCTCTAAATCTTTACACTTCAGGGTTTGTTAGCAACATGCCGTGCTGTTTGCAAAATATTATTACACTTTGATTACTTTTATGCTGCCATTAGAATTTTGGAATATGTGAGATTATGGCCCATTCCAATCAATCTAATAAGGATGCAGCCTTCCAGCTTCCGATTTAAATTTCACCCTGAAGGGTGTAATCATGAATTTTCCGTATTAAGTGCTAGTCTTTGTATGTAAATTGAAGTATTAAAACAATGAGATACAGCTCAGAGTTTTTAATTTTAAGTCCCATGCCTCAGATTTAATTTAAAAGTCTTCAATTATGCATTGGCTTGTGTCTCTTTTTCCTTACAGATGTTTAAAACGGATTTAATTATCCACTGCAACAGGCAGACACCGCTTCTGTTGGATTGTCTTCCTGGAATGAATGTTTTTAAAATGTGCTTTACACAGTCTTTATGCAGATTCACCCATTTTCCCCCACGGCACTTTTCTACTTGCATCAAAAAATGTGTCCTTGAAGACATTTCCGTGGGACTCTTTATGGAAGACATTTCCACTGGCTTCCTGTGCATACGTGTCTCAAGAATGCTCTTTAATATGACTCCAGTTCAGTAAATCATAAAGCATATGCTTAACTTTAAACAAGACCATTCAAAATCAGGAAAACACATGCTTATCTTTAAGTGCAAGCTTAAGCGCTTTGCTGAATTATACCCTAAGGCCAACGATTAATAATGATGTTTATTGTGGAACTCTTTGAACTTCTTTAAGAGCAGGGGTTTGTTTGTTTTTGTATTTATCTGTACTTTAAAAGTGTTGTTATCATCAGAAAAGTGACCCTGAGAGCAATATTCTGGGTTTCCACATATACTCTTTCTCTCTCTCCATGAAGTTCACATCAAATTGGCCTATTATATAAGTCAAATAATGACTGCTTTAATTGTCAACTCTGCAAACGCAGCCTAGGATATCCAAAAAGCAAACTATGTTCTTTCTGCCACTCTAGATCCCATATGTCCCGTCAGAATAAATTGTGTACTGTACAGTGTCTCAGTGTTATTAAGTAGAATTCATCCTATAGGGTACCAAGGATTTGAAGTCTGTTGCACTGGTTCATCACTAGAACTGGCCACAGTATTTTTTTTTAAATGCATGAAATTGCAACGCAAAATTTTTGACAAAATTTTCTGATTTTTCCCAGCAACCTCTCATCATCTCCAGTAAAAACAGCTAATGCCAATAGAAGTTAATAACAATTCTGTCACTGCTACACAAGGCAGAAGAGAATCCAACTCTTCTTTGCACTCTGCATTAGCCGGAATTTACTGTGGTTTTGTTAGTAATATAAACAGATACGACACCACACCAGACATGCTGACGGTAGGAAGAAAATGTGTGGAGGAAGGTGGTTTCATTTGTACATAGTCACTTTTCAGAGTATAACTAGCCTTGGAACTGGAAACATAACCACTCCGTGACAGTTTCCAATCATAAAATAAATATCCTTCCATGATCGGCCATCCTGGCATCTTTACTTTGGGCACATAAATTATTACAAACCTTGGAAGGCTAAACTCATCTCAACCAATTTCAGACAGAGAGCAGGAAAACTGAATGGAAATTGTCAGTGGTATGAACACTCAGCCTTTGAGGCAGGCAGCTCAGAAGTACAAGGTCCTAGAATACTCCATTTGTTGTTATTTATTAGTACTATTACAGCAGACCAGAGCAGTCCGAAGGGAAGTCTAGGGAGGGCTAGATGCTGTATATTCACATAGTGAGAGACAATCCCTGACCTGAAGAATTTACAATCAAAATAGAAGAAACATGAAGGGTGTGAGATAGGACGCATCATCATCTCCATTTTACAGATGGTGAACCGAGACCAAGAAAGGTTAAGTGACTTGCCCAAGGTCACACAGGAAATCCATGTCAGATCACCTGAGTCCTATTCCAATGACTTAACCGTAAGACCAAATAGATCTTCTTTGCCCTATTGGAAATAAGAACACTCAGGAAAATGGCTTTGGGACTGGATTGCCTCTGCAGTTTCCCCGTGAGTCCCATCAGGGCATGACTCACCCAGCTGCAAGTCTCTGGTGGTAAGCTGCTCTCTCTGACAGATCCAAGGTAGCAATGCTTTGGCCTTCCAGCCACGGCAAACTTCAGTCCTACCCCATCTGGGTTATTAAGGGCCAAAGGAAATCAGGACCAAAAATCCAACTCGCAACAGGGTCGTCCAACGAAGGACCCCATCCTTCTATTCAGGGCTTTTCTCCAAACAGTCTGTGCTTCCACTCATCCACTGGGGTCTGGTCGTTCCTTCTAGCAGGGGCTCCTCCAGCCCAAGAATCAGTTAATTCTCTCCTCAACCTGTCATCTCTCACATCTGGAGAATCACAGCTACTTCCTAGCCAGCCAACCGGGCTAGATCTCCTCCTGTTAACTCCCTCTCCCTGACATTTGCAACAGCTGTGGTGGGATGGGGCCAACTGGATACAGAGACTCTCATTAACCCTCTTGTTGCCAATGTGGGGTCATCTGCCCCATCACAGGAACAAGGAATGGGGTTAGATCCTCACCTGGTGGAAATCAGCATAGCTTCACTGACACCAATAAAGTGCTCTAGCGATTTCCATCAGCTGGCAGACCAGAAACCTTGCTCCCAGACCTTGGGAAGAAGAGTCAGATCTTTGGGGGTTTTCCCATCTCTTTACTAGCTCAGTGACTGTCAGTGCTTCACCAGTGGTTCCCCAATATTCCTCTCTCCATGCCCCACATGATCACTGGCTGCTTTTGAATTGCTTTTCTTTGTTCCTCTTCATCCATCCCCCACTGACATTGTTACAGCATCAGAAAGTCATAGTCCACAGCGCTGAGTCTGATCATCACAGTGAGGATAACAAGACCAAGTGCTATGAGACTTTTCCTTGAGTCTCATCACGTGCTTCTGTGGAGACATCTAGCTCTTCGCTACTAGCATTTGCTCTTTCCTTCCTCTTCTTTTGCTGTCGGATTAACCTATGAGATGGATTGATTTCTCAAGGACATCCATGAGCTTGCATCCTAAATTCTCCTCTCTTCCACTGTCGGTCTCAGCGTGTTCCTTAGAGAAGGCAACTCGTCTTAGAAAATTAACAGCTGTATCTTTCCTTTACTCGACAGCTTCATAGCTTTTCCACCCCACTGATGGTCCTCTTGAGTCAAATGGAACATGAGTATGACCCCTGAGAGCCGGAAAGTGACAGTACATGGGATGACTATCTCTATGCTCTAAAGCAGCAGTTTTCTAAAGTGGTCTCTCTCTGTCTTTTACCTCCCAAGAGTGGTAAGAGTGTCACAAGTGAAGAAACTGGTCCATCCCAGATAGCTTAGTCATTAAAATCACTGACAATCAGCTCTGGAACCGAGCAATGTGACTCTCTGAACAATAATTCACATGTCCTCAAGCAAAATCACACATGTACACACACATTATCTAGCCCATTGTGACATGCCTGATGTCTTCCTCTGAAGTGAAGAGCTCAACCAGAGAACGCTCTTGTTTTTGATACCTATCTCTCAACTGCATTGGAAGGAAATGGATCTAAGGCTTGGCCTATGTACAGTTTTGGTACCTATTTAACTCTTTTCATCAGGGATGTGATTTTTACAGAAAATAGTTAAATGGGTACAATACCTACAATACCTGTACTGCCTAAAAGGTGCCTTATACCACCTAAAGATATGGGAATAAGCTATACCAGTATGATAACCTTTATACCAGCATAACTGCATCCACACTAGGAAGGTTGCACTGCTTCAGCTATCCCACTATACAGTACAATGTGTGTCTATAGACAAGGCCAAAGATTAAAAGGCTCCTCACACATGGCCAGATCTACTGAAAGCACTTTTCAGGAGGCTTTAAAGTAACCCTATCATCTCCTTTTGATAGCTGCACCACTTATGTCAGTGGTGAACAACTGAAAATAAGTTTGCAGGTGACAGGAGCTCCCATGTCCCCGTACAAGAAACATTTCATTGTTTCTTTCTGCATTAGGGAAACCCAAAGCAACTGTAGCTGGTTGGGCTGAGAGCTGGGTTTTTCCTTCCATTCCGGCAGCCAAATGATTAAGGCTCATTTCGCAGCTCATGTGTCTAGCATTTTTGGAGAGAGTATCAGTGATAGGTGGAACCTGTTGACATTTCCCACAACATTTTGTTTTTGACACAAAATGCCTGTTTTTTTGTTGTTTTTTTTTAATTCCCCAATATTTCAATGTATAAAATTGAAAACAGAATTTTTTTTTTTTGGTTTTGGATTTTCAATTAATGCTTTCTCTTTTTTGTTTCCATTAAACCCCCTTTTCAGTGGAAAATGGGGAAAAACAAGGGAGGTGAGTTTTCTTGTTTTGTCAACATTTTGAATAGTTATGTACATTCTTTTTGAGAGAATGAAAATTCAGATGTACCAAAAACAAGGAGAGTCCTGCAGCACCTCAAAGACTAACAAATTCCTGCGGGCATAAGCTTTCATGGGCTGCAACCCACTTCGTCAGATGCATGAAGTGGAAATCACAGATAGGAGGTGTATATATACATCCAAGGGTAAGGAACAACAATGGGGAGGGCAGGTGCTAACGAAGTCAATTCAGTTAGGGTGGAAGAGGCCTATTCACAACCATTGATTAGGAGGTGAGAATGTTTGAACAGTGACAATTACTTCTTGCAATGAGAGAACCATTCCAAGTCCCTGTTCAGACCCAGTCTGTTTGTGTCAAGTTTATACCTCCTATCTGTGATTTCCACTTCATGCATCTGATGAAGTGGGTTGCAGCCCATTGAAGCTTATGCCCACAGAAATTTGTTAGTCTTTAAGGTGCTACAGGACTCTGGTTGTTTTTGCTGTATACTGTAAGGAGCAGAAGAATATTGTAATGCGAGGTCAGCTTAGCATGGCAAGAGGTAGGCCCTAGAAGTGGCAGCAGGCTTATGAGCAAGGGTTAGACCTCTCAAGAGCCAGACTTGTAAGGGATAAGAGGATCTGTCTCTGGGTCTGGAAATATCCTTGAGATGAATATAGAAGCCAGCTGACCACAGGGTCAGCAGAAAATTAGCAGCTTCAGCAGCAAAATCAGCAACTTTAGTGATAAACCATTGACATCACTCTATTGCAAAAAGCCCTTAGCTAATGGCCAATTAACTAATGAAAAACAAGTGTTAAGGTCCAATCCCCATGTGGGTTGAGATACACGTCACCTGGTGCTGGGTAAAGCTGATTGTAAGGCTTAAGGAAAGAGGAGTATATTAGGAGTTCCCAGGACCCGCCCTGTTGAGGCTCTCCGTGGATCCGTGGATGTACTAGTGGATGCCCGGGTGAGTCGGCTCCCTGGTTGCAACTCGCTTATAGGATGGAGAATGGGCCTCCCCACTCTCGTGCTGGTAAGCGCCTTCTTTCCCGCTTGAGTAGATTGGGGCGTACTCGTAATACCCCTCAGTCTGTAGCCTTAGCACTCATGGGCCCTCAGGTACTGATTGCTAAGTGTTGTTGCTGCTCAGATAACACTAACTATTGTGGCTAAATAAATCCTTGTTTGGGTATTCCTTTGTCCAGTTGTTCCTTCCCATCACCGAGATCCCAAAATACGAACCGTCCGCCTCTGCGGAGCACATATACAGACTAACACGGCTACCCCTCTGGAACAGATGCACCAAAGCAAATCACGTTTGTTATATGCTTCTTCCTTTACAAATCAGTGTGCGAGTCTGTTCAGAGAAGGAAAAGGTTCTGTAAACCCTTAGGCTGCACCTACAACTTTTAACCACAGATGCCAACAGTCTTGGCTTTTCCTCATTATATCTGAGAGGAGATCACCACAGAAAGAATCAAAAGCCACCAACATGGAGATCCAAGTTAGTCCCTGTAAACTGGCATGCATTGTGTGTTTTTGTGCAAACACATATCAGTGTTTAGGACATACCTGCCAAATGGCAAAGGAAACCAAATGAGACAAGGGAAGGGGGAGCAGAGAAAATAGGAGAAGAGATTTCATAGATTCTCCCCAACGACTTAATAAAATATCTTAGATGCAAGAGGAAACAGGATAGGTGAAACGTACCTGCAGATTAGAGATGCACTGAGGGTATTTTTATTAACTCCTTTCACCTGAGGATCTCAGAGCTTTTCAAACACATTTATTAAGCCTTGAATCACTGTAGGGTGGTACGTTGGGTATATACAATCCATTTACATATAGGTAAGTGATATCATCAAGAAGTCACAGAGGAGCCAGTGGCAGGGCCAGGATTAGAATCCAAGAGCGTGGATTTCTAGTTCTTAGACCACTTTGTAAACTTTAAATTCCAGAATCTGAGCTACAACTGAACACAGCTCAGGAGGGTGTGTGTGTGCGCGCAGATGACTTTAAGACCACCCTTGGTCTAGTGGAGGATGAATGAGGGCTAGGGTTCACATTCAGGGTTGGACTCCATCGTGATGAAATCTTGACATCTTTTCAGCCTTAAATACCTAAATGGTGGAAACATCCAGCCATCTCCAATGGTGGGAATCTCATGAGATCAGACCTGTGTGTGAGATTTCAGCCACCTTGCGGTGAATTGCAGCAACGTCTAATTGGAACCAAGGACCCGTCCATCTTTCAGTTTCAGATCCTGCTGGAAATGCAAACCAAGGGGGACAGGCTGGCATCCTGATCCAAATCTGCACCCCCTTTGAAACCTGAAGTGGTTTGGATGTGAGGTTCTGGTTCCGGACAGTGGCTGATGCATGGAGACAAACTCTGTGTCCCATCATCACCTTATGTCACTTATCGCCTTCCATGGCTCATTCAGACTAAGACACATCGTTTAGTGGATTTACTCCCCTACTCCAGTGTCTCAGCTCTTAACTGCTTTGCAAGCTTCCTCTTGCATGATTCAGACTAAAGAATGCCCAAGGCGGCCACATAAAAATAGACTGTACCTCTTCCAACTGCACCACGAGAGTCACGTTGTGCCCTTGTTCTGCAGTCAGTTTGCCATCCGAGGTGACGATACGCAGCCCTCGGGGGGCCTTGCCGGGACACTGCTGCGGTTTCGCCGTGTACTGTTCTCTCACGCCATCTGTGCAGTTATTGGACACAACCTTCCTGTATCTGCAAGGAGAGAGAGGTGTGTGTAAGGCGGTGACGTAGGGATCACAGGTTCAAACCAGGCACGAGAAGTTTCAAATTTGCCTCAGGTTGGTGAGGCTGGGAGCAAATTGGCTTATAAATCCTTCCATGTCTACAGTGCACAAGCAGCATATAATATTGCATTTCCAGCTGGATACAGTATTCTCCTTCATTGCTTCCCTAAACTCTTGCATAGTTTTGCTAGGCACTATTAAACCGCTGCTGTCTGGCGCCCCAGAGCTTTCTGCTTCTCAGTGGGGCATGAGACATTTCTCCCTAATCATCCAGCCTTGCATTTTTTACCACCTTTCGCCTGCGGATCTCCGAGCGTTTCAAAGACGTTAATTACGCCTTGGATCACTGCAGTGAGGTGTGTTAGGTCTCAGTAGATCCATTTGACATATAGGTAAAGGATATTATCAAGAAGTCACAGAGTGAATCGCTGGCAAAGCCAGGATTAGAATCCAAGAGCCTGGATTCGTAGTTCTCTGTTCTACCACTATCCAACTTTCTAAACTTCTTGATTCAGAACCTGAGCTATAGCTGAACACAGCTCAGGAGAGTGTTTGTGTGCGGACGATTTTAAGACCACACATTATATGTTATAGTTTGGATCCAGACACAAGTTAGAGCAGCCTGAAGGTTGCTCTGTCTTGCACTGGATGCTGAGAGTGTACAGTATGATATGGCAGCTGGAGATCAGAGAATTTAGAAGGACTTGGTTAAAGCTGCTGGACAGCAAGATCTGGCCCCATGAAAAGTGCTTTGGGATTTTTGGATGCAGACAGCTGTAGAAAGATATTAGTTATATTATTATTCTAGGGCTAGTCTGTTGAGTGCAGCAGAGCTGTGTTTATCTAATACACAATACACTGTAAACCTCTTGAGAAAACTTGGTCCTTTCCCTTGTAAGATGCCATTGTTAACCCCAACTTGTCTCCCTTTAGTTTTTCTCTTTTAAGTGGATTTTCGGGGTTGTCACCACATTCTAGGGAGAGGACTTTGCTGTTCTAAGGCAGATTGTGTTCATGGAGCCATAAACATGGCATCAATGTATTTATCAGTGCTGAAGAAAATGGGCCTGATCCTTGGACCCATTTGAACAGTTTGTGATCATATGAGAGGTTGAGTATTTATAGTTTTAAGTCCTGTTTACATGTTTTGAGCACTTTGTACATACAAATGCAATTCAGACTTGACAGCTGCAACTCCCATTGATTTCAGTGGGACCACAGATGGGCAGGGAGTACTCAGAGCTTCTCAAGGGTTCTCCACTTATTATTCTCTTTCTTCAAATTTAGACCCAACTCTTACTGCCTTCCTTTAGCATGTAACCCACTCTTAGTTGCAATCATTTGGATTTTCTTCAGGATTTAGGGCCTGATCCAAATTCCACTGAAGTCAATGGAAGTCTTTGCATTTATTTCAATGGATGTTGAATAAGCCCACAGATTTGTCCCATACTCTACAGTTCCCTTGTAGCATCACTTTTTCCAGAGCAAGTTTAAATAACAAAATAAAACAAAAACAAACAAAATAGAGAATTGTGGGCCTGATCCAAAGCCCACTAAAGAAGTCAATGAAAAAACTCCCACTACCTTAATCGGCTTTGAATTGGACCCTGTGTTGCAAGAAAAATAGGCTTCCAACGACTCTGGGATGACAGCCTGCAGATGCTTTGGAGCTGAGAGCAGCAAGGTTAGATTTGTTAAATCATCTTCTGTAAGTCCACTTACCCAGTGCTGTTGAGATAACTCTGTCCAAAGCTACAGTCTTTTGACAAAGACGACGGGTTATACCAAAACGCCGGTAGACACTGGCCATTGCTGTGACGCTCATATCCATAATCACTGTTTTAACATAAAAAGAAAGAATTTCATTCACAGAGAAATCAGTCATTAACTCATTCTCACTAGTACGTATTCAGGTCTATCACTCTGGGTCCCTTTCCTGCATTTTCAGCTTTCAAATGATATAATAAATACAGCACCTGGGTCTGATTCAGTTCTTGCTTTTGAGTTCAGTGGAATTAATCTGGATTAAGGCCAATGTAAGCAAGAACAGAACAGCTTTTTTGCTTCTAGTCCTAGTGGTTTATAAAATCTTAGACTGGTAAATGGCAGGCCTACACTGACTCCTGGGTCTAGAATTGCTTCCTGGGTACAGACAGATCCCAGCATATCCCAGAACTCAAAGCAATTTTCGATTGGTGCTGACTCTGTGATGCTTTAGAAATGGGATACCTTAATCCAAACTGACGGTTTAGGACATAATGTCACATAAGGCCTAAAGCAAATTTTACAGCCCTGACAAAGCTTTCTAGAGGGACAAACTCCCATGCAGGATTTGGTATGGAAGAGAAAAGGCTCCTTTTTTCATTTCTGCATTAGTTTGGAAAAGGAGAAGCTATTGATAATGTGTGTGTCAGAAGGCAGAACAGGATTGAGCTGGTGGAAAATGGTAATTATTTCTTGCTTTTAATAGTCCCTTTGGACTGTAACTGGAATGCCGTTGAGACACTGGCTCTGTACAGAGTCCTGCTTAGGTGCCATATTCAACCAGTTGCATTATGGTGTTACAATGGGGAATATTAGTATCACAATGATCTTGGTTGCCTTCTTTTTTTCTTTTTTTTTTTTTGGAACATTGTCTTCTTAGCAGATCTCTTGTTCTAAAATGCCATTCTGTTGAAGATACTGGTCCCATAACAACAACCTCAAGGAGGAGAAACTGCTTAGAGGAGCTGTGTTTGATAATGGATGATGGGCTTGGATGGGAGTTAAGACCTTGAAGGAAAGGAGGCTGGATAGGAGACACAGGAAGCGGAAACTTCTGGGATTGTATATAAAGAGAGCCAGCGAGTTCTTCCTGTAACTGGACCCCAGATGGTGTCCCAGTAAAGAGGCTGTTTTGTTTCTCATTCCAAAGCAGAGCTAGATCAAAAAATAGCAAACATTGTGTAAACCTTTCCCATGCTTTGATGTCAAAATGCTGACTTTTGAAAGTTTGAATTTAATCAAAATTTTGAAATATAAACAATATCTAACAGTTCTAGAGCTAGTTCAGAAAAAAAAGGGGAGAAAATGTCATGAACAATTTACAATATTTTTTGTTGGAATTCCAGCAAGATTTGCTGTCAAAATTTGAAAACTTGAAACATTGCAATCAGCTCTATTCCTGAAGCCATCTCTTCCTTTTTTTCACCTAGAGAAGCAACAATGCAGGGGAGTCTAAGAGGATACAACTGAGAGTAAAAGAATGAAATTAGCCAAAGGAAAATTTAGACCAAATATCAGAAAAAACATCTTACTGGGGTCTATTTGACTATGGAATAGTGTTCTTGAGGGATGCATTGGAAGCCCCATTGCTTGGGATACTTGAAATTGGATTTACAAAGCAATTGAGAATATACTCAAGGAAACAGTCCTGGAATCATCAAGTGACGGACTAGCTGAACTAAAACGATCTTTTCCATCCTTCGTTTTTATAATTCAATTTTCATGAGCCGAGTTACTAACATATCAGTGACTGACTATTGCTTAATTGCTTTGGAAGTTTAAGCCAGGATTGCCAGGCTGCCATGTGCTCCTATAATCATCCTTACTGGAAGGAGGACACCAGGGCTATGAAAAATATTCTATAATGAGAAGTAAAACGATTTTCATTTGCCTAGAGACAACAAATATTTCTGTACAAACAGGACCTCTTTCCTACATTATTCAATTGTCACCACGTTAAAATGCTACATTCCTGAGTTATCGTGTGTCAATATAATTAAAAAGCTGTAACAGTCCATGCACAGCATGTCTGTAATCAGTTAGGTGAAAAACAAAACAGTGAAATCTGCCCAGAGAGGATCAGCATCTGAAGTCCAATTTAATCCAACAATATTGATCTGTAATTTCATACCACGCATACACACACATGCTACAAGCTTGATTACTGCTGAAATCATTTGGGTACTGTATCCAGACATCTAGATAGACTAAATCTGAATTAACTAGGTTTGGCTCTTTGGATCATATTCTCAAAGTCAGAGAGTGAAATATGTTCCGTAGCAGAAATAGATTTCCTAAGTATAGAAGTTCTACAGTGATTTTTTTAGCTTTGTAAGTCTGTGCTGGCTTGGACATACAGAAATATCATACTAGTAAATGACATAAACTGCTCTTCCATATCTCTCTAGGGATGCACCAGCACCTCTCTCTCTCTTCTGCAGACTTGGAAGCTAATGAATTTCTTGGCTACTGTCTGATGCACACAGAGCACCGAGGATGGGAACAAATTGCTGTCTACGATTTGCACAACCGGCTTTGTTGCAAACGACAAGCGTTAGCATCAATTGGATCACCGTAGCATGATCTAGTCTACTGAAATCTGAATATGGGGATGCATCAGGGATGGACTGCAATCAACTAGCAGCATCATTGCCAGACATTGGGTGTTTAGACCGGCTACATTTTATGCCAGGCTCAGATCAGCATAGGTGAGAGAGCTGAAGTGCCCATCAATAATGATGCAGCACATATTAAACGGGATTATTTTATGAATATTAGAGACCCGATTCTGCTCTCAATTATACTGGTTTTAAAGTAGTCATCTCCACTGGCTTAACTGAAATCACTCCTAATTTGCAGTGTCAGTAGAAGCATAATTATAGATCCCAGCAATCTAGCTATCTCTGGTCAAAGAACAGTAGTAAATCTAAAAATATTTTAGATTTCTCAGACAAAAAGGACAAACAACTCTGCAAAGTGGATTTAAGGTTATAGATACCATAAGTAGCTATAATTTAAGGGGGAATAAAGTTTACATAATGCTATCTCAGCACAGAAAGATGTTCAGTGGGTGATGGATGTTTATAGGCACTGGCAGAGAAACTTGATGGCAGAAGAACACGAGGCAATTAAAGACACTCTTGGGTGGATGATGTGATATCCTGGGTGGTTCAAAAAGACTATACATCCACAAACAGATTAGCAGAGGATCGTACAGAATGAGCTACCAGAGTTACAAATCTCCAGTTCAAAGATGCCACATAAGAAGAAGAAACTATTAACACATCTGTCATTGCAACAGATGGAACTGTCCACCTAGAGTCTCAATAAGACAACAATAACCCTGCGCATGGACTACTGTACTCACCTCATCCATAATCAGGAAACATCTTCATGCGTGAACCCAGGACCTCCTCCATACTAACCAGCTCACCTTAACAATATAGGTCAGTACTGTCAAAAATTGAAAATGCCACCTGCCTTTTGACCTTCAAACCTTACAAACTTTTCATCCACTAAGCAGCACACAGCCAAGGTAGCTGTGGATACAGGCATCTTTAATTCCATGGGGCTCACCAAGCTAAACTTCTTTGTGGAAAAGTCCTACAGAACTGAATAGAAATTAGTAACCTTACAACAGAATTTGTAAAGCAACCTTTAGAATGGAGATCTAATTCTGTCGTAAGGGTTTTATACTGCCACCCCTTACAATATGAAGATTTTTAAAGGCATTTAGGCGCCGTCTAAAAATCCCACTAGGTGCCTATCCACATCTTTAGGCACCAAAACACCTTTAAAAACCTGGCCCCGAGTGCCTAAGTAATACATCTGTTAATAAACCCTTACTGAATGGTTTAAAATAATCTACAGAAGAGAGAGAATTTTCTATCTAGTTCTACAGTGTTCAGTATCATTTCTATACACACTCTTTAAGATCTATAGAACCCTATTAGTTTCATACCTATCAATTAATTAGGACTTGTTCAGTTCATCTAAATGTGGTGCACCTAACCTCAGATACTGCAGCTGCAACCACAGGGACGAGCCTTGTTAGAGTGCCCAAGCAAACTCCAGAAACATTCATATTTTAAAGTAACTGCAGACAGCTTAAACCCCTTCGTGTAAATGGGAATCAGGCCCAGCAGAAGTACTGATGGCATGAAGGGCTACTGAACTGAAGTAAGGGGAACAGAAACTGGCCCGAAGCTAGTTGACCAAAAAATGGATCCAAACAAGGATTTCTTTCTGTGACTACAGGTGTTGCCGCAGGGGAGATACTGCTATTCATGCGGTAAAAAGGAGTAAAATGCCAGGAAAACAGGTAAGGTAGTGCTTTAATAACATGCGAGTAACTGTATAATCCATTTACCCAAATGAATAAGTGCAATCTAATTTCTAGGCAGTTGCTAGGAAGATTTGGCTTTAGGCCTGCACTCAGCTTCCGTTCCTACCTCATTTCTGAAGCACTATTGCCCTCTGGCTGTGAGTCACAGACCATGCAAGAAATTAGAAGTACCTGCAGCTTTACCTTTGTACCCTGATGTTTTCTTCTTTAGCTAGTTACAGGTGAGGTTCCTTATCAAGAGAGCTCACATGCCCAGATGTTAAAAGTCTGAAGTTACTCCTAAAATTGTTCAGCCTTGATGAGTGGAAAACAACCAGCAAATCTACCCTTGTCCAGTAGTTCTCTATACTTGGTTAGATACAGATTGCAAATATCCACAAATTCGATGAGATTCCTAGGCGAGAAGCTTTATAAAGCCTTCGTTTATTTTATGAGTGTGTATTTGTTGCTTTGGTTGGGGAAGACACACACACACACACACACACATAATTTTAGACACTAAAGACAAGATTGTCCCTTGACTCAGTATAGCAACCTGGGCACAAAACAGAGAGAAATTACTTATACACTTTGGGGCAGAAACTGTCTTTTTGTTAGATGTCTGTACAGGACTGGATCCTGCAACCATTCAAGTCAAGGTAAAAAACCCGCTCATTAATTTTAATGGTGCTGGCTGAAATCTATAGCATCGAGGTCAACAGGGCCCCAGTCCGCAGTGGATGTTTCTTTACACTGCCCCAAAGCAGTTATATTGTGATAATAATAATCCCCTGGATTCTTACTTGATGGGAGTGTACACAACGGTCAGCTCCTAGCACTTAATCTGCTTCTGTCCCAGCAAGGTGCTATTGGGTTCTGGGAAGTGGGTGGGCTTGCTAAAGGCCCCTCCCGCAGCCTAAGAGGAGGAGCTACTGATCCCGGGACTCGACTAAGTAGGGAGGACAACAAATGAAAAAACAGGAACAGGTGTGAGGGTCAAAGGGTCAAAATTAGGGAACCTGAAGGTGAGAGGCAGGCATGCAGAGCAGTGTTCAGAATTAGGAGACAGAATGACTGAGGCATTCCTTCCTATTATGTGGAAGAGCTCTGCAGAAAATTGACTGCTTAAACAAAGGTCGTTCCCTTCATTTACCTTGAACCATGTCCCCCAGTGGATTTAAGCAGAATCAGGTGAAAGAGAAGTCCAGGTTCAGGGCTCATCAAAGCAATTATTGAACATGTTGGGCAACACAGGAAATGGCTTTACCTTTGTTAGCACACAAAAAAGGGGCCAGAGGACCAGTGGAAACAGCTGAATTGCTGTCCTGATGCCACCTCTTTCCTCCAAATCAAGTCTTGCTTTTAGTTGGTAACCTCATTTCTTTCCGTTTGGCTTCCCAGTCTTCTCTGGGAAATCTAGTTAAAACTAAGTGACTTTTTATATTAAAATGAAAACAAATGGAGTGGACTTTTGTGGTTATTGCTGCAGAGCCAGACTTTTCCTAGGGACAGTCCAGGGTGCGGATACCAAAAGGGATCAAAATCCAGTTCCAGATAGTGAATGAATCAAAAAAGGGGAGAGAAAGAAAAAGGGGAGACTAGGAGGGGACTGCGATATCTGCCCCAGTGACAGTGTGTTTGTATTATCTGTGCTACAACAAAGTCATCAATCATTAGCACTCGGAAAGTCCTCCTACCTGAGCTACTCCTGTCAGCAGTCAGCACAGCATTGTTCCCATCTGTATTTTTAATAGTATTTTGTGCAGATGAGATTTTAAACGTCTACCGGGGTCCTGGCCTGATTATCAAATGGTACCGAGCAGCATTTACTGCCACTGATTTCAGTGGGATTTGTGGGAGCTGATCATCTCTGAAAAGCAAGCTGGAGCTTCCAATGCTTCAACAGTTCCTTGGGAGACTACCCCAAATCTAGCAGATCTCTCTCTCTCTCTCTCTCTCTCAGGAAATTTTCTCCGGTATTAATTTTCTTTAAGTAAATGTAGAAGAAATATGATTTTTTCCTCTTGTAAATGTCATCACATTGCTCCTACTCCTACAATGCAGTGCCGTGCCTAGAGCCCCAGATTTTCAGTTTAAAGGAAAGACAACTAATAAAACACACTGATTCAGTCTTAAGGAAATAAACAATGAAAAAAGAGAAAACACCTGGGTTTTTTTTAAAGAGATTTTCAACAGTACTGACTCCCTCTGTCCACAGTAAATAACAGTTTGTAAACCCCAGGAGCTATTCTGACTAAACCTTGGTTGTTCTGGTCCCTGACAGACACACAGCAATCCAGAGTAACTGGAGCCCTGGACACATCCCAGTCATCCCCTAAACTCCTCTTTAGCCTGAGCATGCTCTTGGCACACCCCTGTGTTGGAGGGGGGGCAGATAAAGCCATTCCACTGGTCCTACCCCACCCAGGGAATCCCCCTTAAACTCATGATATTCCCCAGTGGGAAGATCTGGCTGGTTCCTGTCTTCTTTACACTGCCAGAGTGATATAAGGGGGGGGGGGGGGGGAACCTCAGAATCAGGAGCTCAATGTGCATGAAATGCCAAGCTATGCAAGGAACCGCAAGATGCAGAAATATACTTAACATCTGATGAAGTTCAATGGGATGTGAGGCAGCCCCAATCCCAATTTGTCCTGGGAAGACCTATCCAGACAAAAATAGCTAACGATAGCGCCCAGCTCCGCTGAATGTACCTTGTCGTGTTTCGGACAAGAGGGTTTTACTTTCTCTTTCACACACGGAGAACCTCGTCTCTGTTATATTTTATTACACTGCCCTGTATTCCAGAATCCCTACAGTCCTGCCACAAACCCCTTTGGGGGACTGTGCTCTTTGAGGCTCAGATGGTAAAAGCAGCTTATCAGGGTTTGAGTTACACCTGCAGAGTTAATTTCTGGCCCTAGTTGTTTTTATGCATGTTTGTCTTGGCCTTTACTGGCTGGCTGTTTTTATGCCGAAAAAAAAAAATCAACAGAAATAGGATAAGGAAAAGGACAAAAACAAGTAAAAATCATCATTTCCTTGGAGCAACACATACAACAAGGCTGCAAAATGGTAATTGGACCTCTTAGAGACCATGGTACAGCTTGTGGGGCGAATTTGCAACATGCCCGTGGAGGGCCTCCAGCGATGGAAAGGGCACCAGTGGTGAGCTGGGGGCAGGCAGCACAAAATAGCCTCTCTGCAGAGGAGTTTAGAGCCAGTCAGTTCAGCCCCTGAAGTCTGCAGTGCTGCACAGGCTAGGGACAGGAGCTAAACAGCTGGTGGCTATGTCAATTCAGAGTATGCCTGTTGGAGCCTTTGCAAATGGTGATCCTGACAAATTTCTTTAGAGGAGGTTAATGCTGCCTCTTCCAGCAGACCTCCTTGAATCACTCTTTTCCTGGACTGTTCCTCTATCTCTGCACCAGCAGGGGGCGATCTATCTACATACCTGCCCAGACATGCTCCTCTGTCTATCTGCAAGCCTAACCGTTTGTATGCAGATCAAGTGAGCATCTTCTTGGCATGAGCAGAAGCACGCCCCTCATATGTATCCCATCTGCACTGCTCACCAATCAAAGTCTGCCTCTGTGCAAACGCACGGTTCCGATGCCATGGCCCCAGCATATTTTCCCTGCATGCACTTCTTCTCCGATTTGCGTTTCCGGTAGATCCTTTTTGCTCCCATAATGCACGCTTCTCCCTGGAAACAAAAGCACAACAGTCTATCCTTACACCCTCATTATTATTTTTAGCACCCCAATTTGGTACATTATTACCTGTTGTGGCTACTGCATTAAGGCGATGATCCTATGGGCCACATTCTCTCTTGGGATAGTGGAGCAGCAACCACAGGTGAAGCCATAGGGCTGCCTGAATGTTCACCAGGAGATAATCTGGTCCTATTAGTTAATATGTGTATCTAGATCTGGACCAAACTTTACCCAAAGTCCAGGGGTGTTTGAACCCAAAGTTTGGATTTGAGGATCAGATCTGATTTATACCTCAGATACTGTACCACCTGGCAGCACAGACTGACCAATCCCTCTGATCTCTGAGACACTGAAGAGTCAGAACTAGTCCATATCCTTAGTCTTCTATTTTTCCTCACCAACTCCATTAAACACTGTAATTTGTTTTTATGTAAATCTACTCCATACATTTCTAAAACAGGCTTTAGAGTATTGTAAGTTATGCACTGAACTCAAACACTTGTACAAATGACCCAAGCACTCTACAAAATATTTTCTCTCTAGGGAAATCAGAGAAGAGAAGGCTCAAACTTGCACTCTCAATAGGAACCAAATCTAAAGGCAGGAATATGGGGCAGTCTTCCATGAACAGTTTTGCATGCTCAGAAGCAGATGTTATTGAAGACGTATTGTGCATTCCTTGGCTTTTTAGCTTATGCAAGCAGAGACAGACAAAAACAAAATACATTCATCTGGCTTGTTATATTTTACTCCTGTCTGAATTGCTAGAGGAAAAAAGGAGCATTGTCTGGCTCATGTAAACAAAAGGCAGAACAAAAATGGTGTTGCTTCATTGACTTCAAAGGAGATGACCCATAATTGGGATTTTAGTGTTGCATTTGTCTCTCACTGAAACAGTCAATCTAAGCCCAGCTCACTTTAATTGTATATTACTTCTTAAGCCCTTTCCCAAGAAGTTACAAATAGATATGCCATATTCTCTGATTGTGTAAATGAGTTCAGCTTTATTGACTTCAATAGACCACTCGACCACAGTGTATTCTAATCTACAGAATAGAAAACACCATGTAGAAAGCGTCATGAGCTAGGAAATATACTTGAGGGCCCAGTTCCCCAAAGATATTTAGGTGCCTAACTCCCATTGATTTTACTGGCAGCTAGAGGTCTATGTATTTTCAAGGATCTGAACCTCCACGACTACATGAACCAGGCTTGCTGGTGTTCAAATACAGCTTGGAACACCTGCTTCTTCCTGACTTGTATCAATTAGAGATGGAACCAGCCAGTAGACTGCAGCTTGAAGCCAGTGTATAATCGAAATGAACTATTACAGGCCAGTAATAATTTCATCCGAGTGACTCTGAGCCCCCAAGTTAGCAGGGAAAGAGCTTGGTCTTCACACCAGTGTTCAGCTTCAGAATCATCAAGACCTCAACTCATATCCCGCCTTCCTGCTTCTTACCTGGCTATGGAGCTGCCACGGCCGGTAGTCCTCTTCTGCACATCTCCTGTCAAAAATGGACTTGTAGTCCACTTTCACCAGCTGCCATTCGGAGCGATGGCTGAAGTGTCCAAACACCCTACAGAGCATAGCAAGGAAGAGTTCACACGTTCAGATGCAGCCTCCGAGTTACCAGGTACGGAATTAACCTAGGGTAACATTTTCAGACGGGTCCAAGGGTACACAGCTAATCTGTAGCTAGGAAGTGTGATTTCCCCAGCTCGGGCAGACATAACCAGGCCAGCTCTGCTTGAGCCAGCACCTAAAAACGACAGTGTAGCCACAGCGAGAGGATGGTGGTTCAGGCTGGCCGTCTAAGCACAATGCCAACTGACCCTCGGGTATGTACGTGAGCAGCGAGCTCAAGCTACTGCCCCGGATGTCGCGGCCACACTCCTCAAGCAGAGCCAGAGCATATCTACATCTACCCAAACTGAGAATTACACATTCCAGCTGCTGTGCAGAAATACCCTAAGTGATTTAGGAGCCTAAATCCCACTGATTTCAATGAGACTTAGAGTAATGTTTTCAAAAGTCTTTAGGTGATGTAGAACCCTACGTCTAATTGAATGTCAATGTGATTTAGGCTTCTAGATACCGAAGTCAATTTTGAAAATGTAACTCCTAAACGACTAAACCTGTTTATTTTAGGACCAGGATACATTTGGTGAGCTATGACTGATACTAACTGATACTTTGGGGGCAACATACAAAAAATTAAGAGTGATATTCTAAATATCTACTAGAGGTGGGACAAATTTAGGCCTTAGGAATCTGAACCACTTTGAATATTTTCTGTAGTGGGGATGCACGTGGTGTGGAACAGCACCCTATCTGAATGAACTTGCCTGCCGGTTTTTGCTCCTTGAGCTGATCCAAAACAAGAAGGGAAATCTGTTTTTCAATTCTGGTTTGGCTGTGGCTGAAATCTCATCAAGAGAAGAAATTGCATAGACCCAGCTATTGGTTTGCAAAAGGTTTGCCATTTGGGGCTGACGTCTCCCAAGAACAACCCACAGAATTTTAGCATAATTGGATCCAAACTCAAACCTTATCCCAGGTTCTATCACAAATCTGGGCTCTGGTTCAAACAGAATTCAGAACCAGATCCGGATCTGAATGGCACCTTCTTAGTGCATCTTTATTTTCAGCAGCTAATTTCCAAACCACAAGTTCTATTGATTACAACTTGATTCATTTTCGCAACCAGAAACTGAAATTTTCCCAGGTTTTTGCAAATTTGATCCATTGTGCAGCATCCCAGTTAAAAATACACAGCTTTAAAAACACACCGTTTCTCTTTTGCATATTCACCTGAAAGGGGAGCTCTGCTTAAAGTCCCACACAGCTTGAAAAGTCAAATATTCACACTGATGAGCAATGTAGCCATGTTTCTGAGGCTTAGCTGGATCCCTGGTATGACCCTCCAAGTCATATCATATGGAAACGTTTCTGACTTTTGGCATCACAAACATGATTGCATATTCCTATGCCCTGCCTCCCCCATGCCACAGATATCCCAGGTTCAGTCTCCACAGACGACCTGACCAGATGTGTCACAACATGAGTATCTGGCCCAAGTAAATGTTTATGGTTCAGCTCCCACCAGAGTAAGACCGATGTTGGCTGTTTTCCCTTTACACGCTCACTTACGTCATGATCAGAGTCTCCTCACCAGGCTCACCCAATACCCCGTCAACAAAGAGCGGGATGGATGTGAAGCTGTACTTGCTCCAGGATCTCCCTTCATCAAAACTTAACCTAGTGGGAAAAGCAGAAGCGTCACTATCTCTCAGACAGAGCTGCAGGAAATGGAGCTGCTCTACAGAAAGAGACAAAAGGCAGGAGCTGCCTCAATGGCTGTGCAAAGCAAGATTTTAAAAAGTGACTGGTTTTGGGAGCCTACCCTGAGTCACTTTAAAGCTGCTTCATTTGCAGCACGTTCTGAGTGCCCACCCTCTAAAAATCACGCCCCCTTTAAGGTGTTGCCGGTTAGGCATCACGTTTTTGAGGCATCTAAAAGCAACGGTCGCGTTTGATCATCTTGATTGTAATGCTCCATTCAAAGGTTTCTCCTGGGTTGGCCAAAGAGTCTCCATTCCACTACTGCTGTATCCATTTAGCCTGGCAGAGCAAGCAATCAGCTGTCTCTGCTCTTGGCCACTGCACTCTAAGTCCTAGAAAGAACTACTTGTTCTGGGCATCATAAATCAGAACATTGAGGAAGCTAGTCTGGCATAATCCTGCTAATCAGTGGCCAACACTTAAATGGGGGAAACAATGAAGTTAGGTTCAAGACTGTGATTTTAAGGGCAAGATGGACTCAGTCACCAAGATTTTTAGAAAGTGACCAGTGATCTTTAGTACCTCAGCCTGAGATACTTTGAAGGAGCCTGTTTTCAGAGTGCAGGAGCTCAGTGCGCTTTCTGAAAACCAGGTCCCTTTAAGGCACCTCAAGAGGAATACCTAAAACCACTAGTCACTTTCTAAAGTCTTGATCTATGTGTATTAGATATTGGCAAGAGGCTGACCGTCGTGGTATCTACATAAAAATAAACAGCACAAAGCGATGCTCTGTCAGGGTAGTTCAATAGCTGCTTCTAGGGGTGACAATGCTGAGTTATTTGTTGTGTAGCCCTGAAGCTATATAATAAAGTTGTGGCACAACTGCTGCCCTCCACCTGTAAGATAATTTCATCACAGCTTTGCAAATAAAGCATATTTGGAACTGATTAAGAGACTGATTGTACTCCAACTTAATGTTCAGACTCTAGGAGCCAAATCTTCACCTGGCTGGATCTATGTAGTTCCACTGATTTTAATGGAGCAATGCTCATTTACCAGAGCTGAGGATCTGGCGCTAGAACTCTAACCTGTTTCCTCACTCGCACTTCTTATGTGTGAAATTGCTGGCACTGCCTTAGCCTCATCAGAGCGAATGCAAATTAATGCAGTGTACATTTCTTAATTGACATATTCTGGCATTTAGCTAAAAAATTTAGTCACAGCTTAACTGCCAGTAGCATATAATCTGTAAGGCAGGACTCCATGACTAATGTGATCAGCGCAGTCACAGTCATTACCATAGATGTCTGATAGGCAAAGACGTATGTTTCATGGCAACCAAGACTCCACCTTGATCCAGGTATAAAACACTGTACTCCTCTTCAAAGATCTGCAAAATATACATATACCCAGATCTGTTTTCCTTAGCCTTGATAAAAGATCACCGCTCTTAATCAGGGAGGTGGCAGTGGATGGGGATTTGTTTACCAAACTATGGAGCAGGGGAAGACACATTATCACCCAGACAGTTGTGATTTTATCCTGCCAGATGGCAGAGAGAATCTATTTGAAATGTGATACTCTTAGATCATCACTCAGCTCACCCTGTAGATTGGGGAGCTTTGTTTGAGGTAGGGGAAGCTTCACTTTGCAGATGCCTTACAATATGGATAGCATGTTTTAAGATCACTGCTTGGCTAATTCAGATTTTAGGGACCCGATCCCATGTCCGTTGAAGTCGATGGCAAAGATTCCATCAACTTCAAGACGCAAGACTAGGTTCTAAATGCACAAATTTGATCATAAGAGCTGTGCTCATCCAATCAACGGGCAGATATGCTACCTGGTGACTCATGTGACCAATCACAACAGAGCTCAAATTTCAGATTTGGAATAGCGAGCCACGGAATGAAAAGAGTTTGTGTAAAATGTTATTGCATATCAAATAGCAAATAAATGATGGAGACCCGTGATCTTTTTGCAGCCATTTCCCCAAGGTGAGAAGATCCATTGAATAAAATATTCATTAGGAATTATTCACTCATCTGCAGCAACAATAAATAAATAAACATTTGAGGTAGAGAGGAAAGACTGTCCGATGGTTACGGTGCTAGCGCTGGACTTGAGAGACCTAGGTTCATTTCCCTAGTCTACCATAGATTCCCTGTGGGATCTTGAACAAGTCACAGTGACCCAGTTCCCAATTTGTAGAATGGAAATAATATCGCTGTCTTACCTCGCAGAGGTGTTGTGAGGATGGATACACTAAAGATTGTGAATGCTCAGATATGACCGTGAGGAGAGCCAACTAAGTACCACAGAGAAATAGTATTGTGAGTGTCCCTAGAAATTCCTGCCATTTCCTCCCTTTTTTCACTTTCAGAATGCCTCTTCACTGTTCACGTCTGGTTGACTCATCCTTCTTTTTGAATGGGGGCAACATCCAGACTCCATAAATGCTGATCCTGAGTTGTCCACTGGGGGCACTGTACAGCAACCTGAAGGGCTCTGCTCTCCATTTCCCCACTGCTTCGAATCCATGCTAACGCTGGAACACAGGAATTTCCAGGCAGGGTCAGACCAGATGGTCCCTTGAGTCCAGTACCAGACCAGTACTCATTAGTGGCCAGCACCAGACACTTCAGAGTCAGGGCCTAAGAAATACCACTCCCCGCCGCCAAACTCATCTGCTCTGCAAGGCAGAGCAACAATCTGTATTGTTAAAAACACTTAACTACCCACTTAATTACAATGTATGAGAACTATCGCACGCTAATTAAATGCCAGCTGATTATTTAAAAACATATTTAACGATGCACAACAGCCATGCATGAGATAATCCAGCCTTGTATCTGATTGCAAAATCTCATTAGTTGAGTGCTCTCAAAGCCAACGACGTTTAATTAACATGCAGAACAGTGGGGAGGGAAGAGGGCAAACACATTTGTTTTAGTAATCACTGCGTCCAGCTCTTGTGGCATGTGGCTTTGCTTTGTTTTCTGTGCATGAGATTTATAATTTGAGAAGAACAGTAGATATTTGTCATTCTCCTATCTTCTTCCAGGTTAAGTCCTTGGCTTGATGTATTCCACTGAATGCATCAAGAGGAAAATATGCTCATGAGTCTGCTGCACTCTCCTTGTATGAGAGGACCTTATATTTTGGAGACTATGGCTTGTATTTGCAGTGGTCATGCTGGTGACTAAGGACTGAATGGGGATCCATGATAACTGTTTGGAGGGTGTAATCACCAGAAGAGAGGGGAACTGTTGAGATTCGCACTAGGGGTATAACTAAGAGTAATACAAAATGAATAAGAAATGGGGCATTTGCCCCTTCTCGTAGTAAAAAGAAAAAGGGACAGCCGACAAAATAGAAAGGCAGCAAACTTAAAACTGATAAAAGGAAATACTTCTTTTTACTGAGCACATGTTAGCTTGTAGAGCTCAGTGCCATAGGATATTACTGAGGACAAGAACTTAATCATATTAGAAAAAAGGAGTAGAAATTTGTGTCTAAGTATATCCACAGTTACATTAGACAGGATACAAAATGTAAGTGACCCAAAGATCCAGGCTTAGGAACACAGGAATGAAAAAAGCTGCATATTGGATCAAGTCCTGTAGTTCAATATCCTGTCACAGACCGTGGCCAGCACCAGATGCTACAGAGAAGAAACCCTGCAGTAGGCCGTTAGGGGATAATGTGTCCACAGGGAAAGTTTCCTCCTAACCAAATGTATTAGAAGTGGGATAGTAATCTAAGGCCTTGATCCAAAGTCCATTTAAATCAATGGAAAGGCGCCTATTGATTTCAAAAGGCTTTGGATCAGATCTTAAAGCATGGGATGATTTAGTTGGGGTTGGTCCTGCTTTCAGCAGGGGGTTGGACTAGACGACCTCCTGAGGTCCCTTCCAACCCTCATCTTCTATAAGTCTAGGGGGGTTTATATCCCATTCCCAGAACAGCCAACCACTGGATAGAAATTTCCCCTTTTGGACGAGTCCATGGACAGGTGTCTATTTCCAAGGTGAACTCCTTCCTTAGAAGCAGCTGGTCCAACAAGGCAAGATTTTGCACTTGTTGGACAACTGGCCTAATCCACGGTAGCAATTTCTATGTGTTTAATGAGATTAATTAACCAAAGGTTAATGTGGGCAAAATATCAGGGGAAACTTCCTAATAGTGAGATTGGCATGAGAGTGGAATAACCTCCCAGGGAAGAGTGACACCCCTTGAGCAATGGAAAGCTATGGTAGATTGACACCAACGACGATTCTGTGTGACGCCCTGGTCCACCAGGGCATGGACTGTGATACTGCCTCAGGGCAGCAGGTCACCTTGTTCCCCTCCCCGTCTCCAGTGAGAGAAAGTCAGTTTCCTAACACTGCCAACCCCCCTCTCTCCTCAGGACTCTGTCAGTCCTTCCTTTGCCTTGAAGTTAACAAAAGGTATGCCCCATGAGTCCCTCCACACACGTCACCTGCACTGTTCAACCCCTCACTGGCCACCCTCAGAAATCATCAGGTGTGTTGTCCCCAAAGGGGACACGTCCACTTGTTTGATTCAGCTGAGGAGTCACAATTCACTTAATACCACCGCACTGAGATGTACAGCACACTGCCCATAATCCCATCCGCACAGAGGCAGGGAGTTCAAGCCGATAATCGGGAATGGGGATAATCCAGAGGGCAGAAGCTGCAGCGCAGGGAGCCCTCGGCAGCTCCATGATCCTGGCCCTGCTTGTTCACTCCTGTCACAGCAGGGCTTCAGGAGGGCTTCAGGAGCCAGTCAGCAGTACGGTGGCCTCCCCTATGGCTGGGACCTCTGCTCTCTTATCTAAAGTTCAGCATCATTCAAATCCCTTGGGACAAGAAAGGGATTATGATACCGCGAAGGTTTGGATAATAGGGGTCTGGAAAATCAGGATATACTGTATTTATGATAAAAATGAGCAAGATCTGAGTGTCTGAGTGGCACTCTTCCTGCTCAGCAGCTGAAAGGGGTGCACGTTATTTGCATGGGCTTTGTATTTGCATGAGTACAATTAAGTACTCAGCATATTGCATAAGCACACTAGGTGTTGAGCATGATGGGAAATGGTCAATGTGTCTGGTATTGTGTTACAAGTCACTTTTGTGTTAACTGCAGGGGTAATGAAATGTTGTCCTTTGATTGTATGAACAAAAGGCACCAGATCTGTGTTTAGCCTGTTCTGACAAAAAATTCACTCTCACCTAAAGAGAGCCCAAAAAGGGTGGCGGATGGATGTTTCAGCATTGCAAGGGGGAGGGAGGGGTGAGAAGTCTCCTGTTGAGATTGTACTAGCCCTGGCAAAAGGCTATCCTCAGGCATGGATTGATGATCTTCTCCCACTGTTAAGGGGTAGAATTAATTATTTCTCTTGGAGTCTTTTGTCTGTTAAAAGCAGGGACATTGCTTCTGTGTCAGCAGAAGGTTTTCCCAGAAGATGAAATTCACTAAGAGCTGAAACACTAGAGAGACTGGGAAACCTTCACTGGCAACCAGCAGAGAGGTGCCAGCAGTGGGCGGCACCTGCAGATGGCAGGATTGGTCAGTGCCAGTAGATGGCAGGAGCAACAGTGGTCAATGCCAGCAGACAGTGGGCGCCTGCAGACGGTGGGATTGGTTGGCGCCAGCAGATAGGGGGAGCCAGAAGCGGTCAGCGCCTGCAGATGCCAGGCTCGGTTAGCATCTGTAGACAGCAAGGCGCCAGCAGACGGCAGGAGTCAGGAGTGGTTGGCGACGGCAGGAGCCAGCAGCGGGGACTCAGTGAGGCCCAGAGGTGGCAGGAGGCAGCAGCGGAGGAGGCCTGGTCAAGCCTGTGTCCAGCAGGAGCCTGCAAAGGGGGACTGGCTGAGCCCCAACCAAGAGGTGGACATTGCAACTACAATGGTCAGTACAGGGGAAAGCAAGAAGGGAGAGGCAAAGGACATGCCCCAGTACTCTGGGATGGGTTTGGCTCATTGAGATCATGAATTCTGTTTGCACTGTTTCCTAAACCAGTGCCGTGTTACTTCCCTTCTGTTATTAAAAGGTTTACTTTCTACATCAGACTCTGTGCTTGCGAGAGGGGAAGTATTGCCCTTTGGGGCACCCAGGGGATAGTGTGTGGTTTCCCAGGTGACTGGGTGGGGGCTCGAGCCAGTTTGGTGTGGTATCATTGACAAGGACCCCTAGATATAGAACCCGGCCCTTTGCTGCTGCCGGCTCTGTCTGGCAGAAGGGTTATAGGTTTATTAACAAAGAACAGAGATCCAAATGAGAAGTTTGGACACAGAATGGTTATGCATAAACCAAACTATAAAATGCAGTCCTCAGTCCATACATGTCAATGGTTACCTTTCCTATTTAATAGCAAAGATTTTCTCCCAAGGATTCAGTCTTTGACAGAGCTGCTGGTTTTCAGTCAAAGCCAGGATCCAAGTATTCACCAATACACTAAACCCTTCCAGGGCTTTTCCCCAGATGCTTTTTGCTCCTCTTTTTATTCCCCACAACTCATTGTGTTGTCCCCACAGTCAGGAGGGCCCCTGCTATTCTTTTCTTCCTGTTGACTGGTATGTCAATGGGGCTTCCATTGTTTTGTCTTACAGTGCTTAATCTACATATGAACCGATGTAGTGTATGTGAACAGGCATCCCTTTGTCTGGCAAAACCAGTTTTTCACCTCTGCTAGGGATTAACACCTTGCTACAAACTGTAAGGAAATAGTTTCTGCATCCTGACATAACTTTTTAAATATCATCAGTACATACATTGATACCTCACAAGACACTATTGATGGATGAACATCATGAAAGCAGTGTGTTAGTTGTCATGAGTTTGCCAGCCCTCTTAGGAGTAGCTGTTATGGAACCATGGTACTGAGGGGGCCTTCCGATCACAATGACCTTGCCCATTTCTGATTTATTTGATTCTCTGTCAAGAAAGTATTTACTACACCAGACTGGGCAGTGTTTCATTTGTCAGAAAGGACATGTGCAACCCACCCAAGTACATCTAAAGCATTAGTTGCTAAGCTGAGGGTGGGTGGGGAGCCAGTCACAAGTGTGGCGATAACTTTTCGTTCGATCTGGGCTCACACTAAAATCCTAATCTCTCTCTGGTACTTACTGGCTCCTGTTGCCATAGTATCTGGGCACCTCACAATGTTTCATTTGTTTTCACAGCACCTCTATGAGGCAGGGCAGTTCTCTTATCCCCATTTTACAAATGGGAAACTGAGGCACAGAAATGCTAATTAATTTGCACATGGTCACAAAGGAAGTCTGTGGAAAAGCAGGGATTGAACGTGGGTCTCCCAAATCCTAGGCTGGTGCCCGAACCCCTGGACCATCCTTCTCTAGATTGTCACACCCCAAATTAGTGAAGTTAACATCTGCAACTAAATTCCCTTGAAATCAACAACCAAACTCCCTTAGGGCATATTTGAAAGTCCCAATCTTTGTGGCTTTGGCACATTCTTACTTTTCAACAGGAAATTGATGTCAGAAGCCAATATGGATTCCCCTTCACTAGGGTTAGTAACAATTTCTCTGCCACCAAACACAAAAAAGCAGATCACCTTTTTAAAGCAAGCCACATTACCGTTCCCTATGTTCAACAGTCAAGATTGTGATCCACATGTTATTTACCTGTCTCCACGTGTTCCCAGCGTCCGATGAAACAAACATACTGATGTCATTGTCTGACAGCTCGGTACCTATGTTACCTGTAAGGAGATTCAGTGAAACAACATTTAAGACACAAGAAGTGAGCTGCCTCAGTGGTGTACATGATTTTACCTTTTTCTAGGCAAAGGATTTCAGTGTATGGGTGGGGAGAGAGGAGAGAATCATGGTTTCAGTTTGGAGGGAAACTTAATGACAAGAACAGAGTCCAAATACTTCTATTTCCATGCACAGTGGAAATGCAATAGGTGGAATCTGTTGTACACAAACTGTTGCATACAGTAACTGAATGTTTCATACCGGAAGCCACGATAATGCTAGGGGCAGTATCTCGGCTGGCGATGTTTCCCGAAGTGTAGGGGTTCTCCGAAACCTTCAGATGAAGATGCAGTGAACAATAGGGCTGGGGAGAAAGAGGAGGGGGAAAAGAGACATGTCATTAAGGGCATCCCATTCATTCTCCTTTCCCAATGGGCGTTCATACATCAGAGTGATGGCCACTGAACATCAGAACAAAGGACTGGAAGGGGACCCTGCTATTGCAGACAACCGGTGAGAACCTACTTTTCTTACCCCTTTCCTCAAGACTCAAAGACTCAAAAAAAAGCTCCCTGCAAAATAGAAAAAAGAAAACAAAAGCTGGAAGCAAATGGAACACCAGCCTGAGGGACATGTGCCAGTCGGGCTGTGAACACAAAGATAACAACGTCTGATGATCCCATTAGCACAGCTCTGTGTGGAAAGCACTGCAAGGCATTGCGGAGGCACTATGTACTGACACAGGCAGTCTAATGAAAAGGCAGACTCCAGACCGTCTCACATATCCTGGCAGGGACAAGCTGGTTCTCTCTCTCTCGCACTGTTTTGATTCTGTTTAATTATAGAGATCTGTTCCATGCCACACTAACAAGGCAAAACAGCAAGGACAACAACAAAGGGGAGACGAGTATTAGATGCCACAGCTGAAATGCGCATGCAAATGCTGGTATGATTCATGATTATTATTATTTACAAAGCACAGAACATAGATCCTGAACCAAGGAGTTTACAGACTATGGGTCCGAGATCTTGCAAACAGATCCACACTCAAGACCCCTCGCTCCCATGCAGTGTCCCATGGGAGACAATGGGGCTCCGTGAGTGGATTTTTGCTGGATTTTACACAGGATGCAAAAAGCGAGAACATCAAACCCTGAAGGGATGAGAGGGCTGAACAGGGAAAGGATAGAGGAGGGGTAGAACAGACAGACTGATAATCTGGGAGATTTGGATGAGGGGACATAGAGAATTAGGTAGACTGGAACGCAGAGAGAGTTCCCTGCACATGGAAGAAGGCATGAAGATCTGCAGGTGGGAGAAGAACACGTACAGGCAGGGGCTGTGTCTTCGATGTTTGTGCAGTGCCTGGCACGCAGACAAACGAGAGAGCTGAGAGCACGTGGAGCCTCCACTGAAACGAACAGGAGCTGGAGTGGCCCAGCAGTTGCTCAGCACCTCTCTTAGGATTTGCTCCAATGATAACACAACACACGCAGCGTGCATGTAAGTATCATCTCTGCCGCATGCTTCTGCAAAGACTGGAGGAACCGCACAGAGCACAAGTGAGAAGCAAGGAGACACCCACCTCTCTCCAATACCTTCTGGGAGAGGGAGGAAGATCATGATTAACCGGAGAATGGGCACCACGCTTCATAGAAATTAGACGGGCAAGAGACCTACTGTGAACTCTATCAATGTTGCGATTCACTGAGTGAAAGGAAACATCTACAACGCGCAGCACAGCAAACTATTTTCAAATGCCAGCCCGTTCATGGTAAGCATTGTACTAGGTCTTCCTTTGGCTAGTTCAGGATGGTCACTAGGAGTCTAATATTGTCCCAGTCTTGGACTCACTTCTGCCTCTCAGAGTTTGAAATGCGAGTCCCTCACAGAGGATGTCAGTCACCAAAGTCAGCGAGTCCAACTCCTGCAAAGATGAGCCCAATGGCAGCGTGGGGAGGAGGGAGGAGGACTCTTGCTGATGTGACACAAAGGAAAAGGAGAAGGGGGCCTGGGTGGGAGCGGCACTAGACACGCTGAATATACCAAACGCCAGAATCGCAGCTGACGGCCTTCGAGGGTCAGACTCCATAGCAACGCGGAGGAGGATGCTGTGGAAAGAACCCGGTTCGGCTAAAGCAGAAAGGCATTAAGGGAAAAGGGATTCTTCCTGGTAAAGCTTTATCCATTCTGAAGGGCTAAATGCGGAACGTCTTTTCAAAACCAAAATAATTAAAGTCGCCCTCTGGCATTTTTCAGCCTCTAGCTAATAGAAGTAATTCACCCAATCTCCCACTCCAACAGAGATTATCTCACTTTTTAGACTTAAATCCTTTTAGATTGTGCTGCTTGAGGTTTCCTTTCATCTTGTATTTGTATCACTTCACAGATACATATGGTATAGTTTTAAGCTCTACTGATGAAAAGTGCTATATAAAAGCTAGTTATTATTATCATCGTTATTATATAGATACAGGGTATATAAGACAAGTACTAAGACCCAGGACCCCAGTGTAAGAACTTGCAGACATAGCAAGTGCATAATCATTTATTCTTTGTAATGTAGTAATGACTAGCAGCCCCAACCAAGACTAGAGCACCACCTAAAAACTGGCCTTTCTTCTCCACCCACATTGCTAAAATTATTGTCCGATTTCTCCTCATCTTGCATCTTGACTATTACAATCTCCTCCTCTCCGGGCTCTCACAAATGCATCTTGCCCCATCCATGTCAAATGCTGATGCAGAGGTCATTTTCCCAGCTTGTCACTTTGCATTCCTCCATTGGCTCCCCCTTCTCCACCGCATCAAACACAAACATCTTGCCCTGGTCTACCCAGAGTAGCTTGCGTAACTCCCGTCGCCTGCTGTGCTTCCCTTCTGCGTGGCGTCTTCACTGCACTGGGCCACTTGAGGGGGTGGTTTACCAGCCTCGACTTCTGGATCGACTGAGCGGGTCTACAATGACCGCTCAATCGATCCAGATAGGTCGATCTGATGGCAGCGACTTTGCCGTCATCGGTATAGACATACCCCTTGTCTTCACTGTTAGGACACTTCATGCCTATCCCTGCACAACCTATCATCTCTCATAGGATACTGAGACATTGTGGTTTGTTATGATGATTTATTTGTTTTGCGGTAGTTCTTTGGAGCCCTAATCATGGACCCAGAGCCCCACTGTGCCCAGTGGAATCTGGGTAACTAACACCCTGAGGTTCCTTTGAAAACCCCAGCCTGAAACATTACCCAGATTGGGCACAATGTCCTATTTCCATAGCACTGCCACAATTCTCTTTCCCCATGTTCCTTCCGAACAGAACGTTCTCATGGAGCTCTGGTTTATTTCCTAGCCCCCGCTACATTTCTAGCAGTGCTGCTCAGAAAATCTCTTTTCTAATCTCTGAGCTCAGCTTTCTGTGACTCTGTCACTTCTTGAGTCCTCACGCTGCACAATCTGCCTTTATCTCCTCCCTGCCATTAGCTCCAAAACTCAAAGAAGATTTTCAAAAGCTTGGGTCTGTCATCCGACTCAAAGCTTGTTGCTCTCTTTACTTGGCACTGTTGGCGCATTTTCTAGACAGCTCCACCCCTTCTTTTCCCGCGCTACAAGACTCTCCCTTTTATTCAACCAACGAAAGGCAAACTGGCAGCTGGCTCTTTCAGAAAGAAGACTGTCCCGGTACATGTCCTAGTAAGTCAGTTTAGTTCAGATTTCTTTTAGTTTCTTCTTTGAAAACTTCCAGCTCAACCAGTGATCAAGACCCTCTGTGCCCTACTTGGTCCCTGATCTTCTACTATTCTATCCTTCTATAACACTTAAGCATGAAGAAGTGTCCATACGGGCTCAGCCCTCGGGTGTGACATCCTGCCTGTTCCCATTAATTGATGCTCGAGGGCAAGGTTAAAAAACAAACAAGCCCCTCTGTCCACGCATTTCACCTGGCCAGCTTGTGCCATGCCGTACAATAGGTGAGCAATGGCCCCGTCGCGTCCCATTCCCTCCCCCTAGAGGCAATGAGCTGACACTGCGCAGAGGGTCAGATCCGAAGCCAACTGAAATCAATGGACAGATCATATGGCCCTTGGGTCAGACCCTGATATTTAGGACTAAATTATCCAGTTCTCAGCCCAGTGCGCAGCAGGCAGCACAAGGGTGCGGCTCTCCAGCACTGATTGGAGACTGCGTGGGATGCGAGTTAAACAGGAGGCGTAGAGTGGAAATAAACTCAAGCCCGTTATGTGCTTGTTCCATTAGTTAAGAGAGCAAGCGCGGTAAAAACGGGGCAGGATTTGGATGGAGAATGAGCATGAGTAAAGAACCTGAAAATGCAATCCAAAGAGCACAATGAGGTGCTTGGCTGGGCAGTCCCCCCTTGGCGTTACTGCTCCTATTAGTCAGGAATACATGGATAGCCGGGGCGCAGCATGGCCTTTTCATGAAGGACTGAGTTCCCAAGCTCCTGCTCATCAGCGCTCACCCTGCTCTTGGAAGACGCACACTCAGCAACTGCACTGTCAGGGATAAAGCTATGTGTTGCCTTTGGCTTTCGTAGCTATGAGCCTGTTGGTAATCACAATATTATCCAAACCTTTTCCATCATAGAGTCATAGAAGATTAGGGTAGGAAGAGACCTCAGGATGTCATCTAGCCCTACTCCCTGCTCAAAGCAGGACCAACCCGAACTAAACCATCCCAGCCAGGGCTTTGTCAAGCCGCACTTTAAAAACCTATAAGGATGGAGATTTCACCACCTCCCTAGGTAACCCATTCCAGTGCTTCACCACCCTCCCAGTGAAAAACTTTTTCTTAATATCCAACCTAGACCTCCCCCACTGCAACTTGAGACCTTGCTCTTAGTTCTGTCATCTATCACCACTGAGAACAGCCTAGCTCCATCCTCCCTGGAATCCACTTTCAGGTAGTTAAAGGCTGCTATGAAATCCCCCCTCACTCATCTCTTCTGCAGACTAAACAAGCCTAATTCCCTCAGCCTCTCCTCCTATGTCATGTGCTCCAGCCCCCTAATCATTTTTGTTGCCCTCCGCTGGGCTCTTTCCAATTTGTCCACATCCTTTCTGTAGTGGAGGGCCCAAAACTGGACACAATATTACAAATGGGGCCCCACCAGTGCCAAATAGAGGGGAATAATCACTTCCCTCGATATGCTGGCAATGGTCCTACCAATGCAGCCCAATATGCTATTAACCTTCTTGGCAATAAGGGCACACTGTTGACTCATATCTAGTTTCTTGTCCACTGTAACCTCCAGGTCCTTTTCTGCAGAACTGCTGCCTAGACAGTCGGTCTCCAGTCTGTAGCAGTGCATGGGATTCTTCCGTCCTAAGTGCAGGACTCTGCACTTGTCCTGGTTGATGCACACTGGTTAAGAACTATCCAGGCACAGGGTTTAAGAACAGCAGAGAAGAGCAACCACACTGATTAACCGTCTAGCATCAGGAGCTGCCATCTCCCCAGTGTAAACGGCTCAGAACATCATTGCACTGCAGTCAATTTGACTCAAGTCACAGGCTTTGTAAATCCCGTCTCTAGCCCACCAACTTCATGGCTACTGACAACTCAGTTACCTAAGAAAAGCTGTGGGCTGTTTCCAGAGGTACCATGACAGCTGTTGCATCTCCACAAAAGGGGTCTGAAGCAAGCCCTGATATTGGTGAGGCAGTATAATCTTGTGGGCTGAAGTTGGGGCCAAGAGTAAACAGCTCTACAGGGAAAACTGGCGCTGTGACACTGTCTGTGCAACCTTGAGCAACTCACTTAATTTCTCTAGGCAAAAGGCTGCTTGCGTTCACAGCAGGGCAACCCCACTGAAATCAATATCTACTGGTGCTGCACTGCGTGCCACTGTGTGACACCTTCCCCAGCTGTACAATGGGGACCATAATAACTGTACACCCAATAGGGCCTCCCAGCGTCCTGACTGGGTGCTACTGTGATGCACAGAATAAACAGTTAATAAATATATAATTACTCATTCTGATCACATGTAAGATTCAGAAGCTGAAAGTGGTGTTGGTTTAGCTTCAGTCTTCCAGGACAGAGCTCCCAGACCAGACCCCAAACCCCGTCCCTAGTTTCCTTCAGTCTGCCACTTTCAAGTCTGGCTCTCTGGGGAGAGGGAGGCAAGCAACGAAGGGGGATGGGACCCAGGGCTTCATCCACTAGCTTCACCCCTCTTGTGCGCCACAATTGGGGCTAAACGGGGTGGCCAAAAGAAGAAATGACCTAGTTCTGTGCTCAGAACTCAAACCGGAACTTTTCTGAAGGCCTGTAAAATCCACTTTTTGCCTCATGTTTCATTTCCACTGCCCCTCCATTCTTGCCAGTTCTGCTTGAAGCAGAAGTACTAAAACACAATAATAGTAATAATAATAACAACAACTACCGCCTACCTCTTATACAGCACTTTTCTTCAGTAGATCTTGAAGCGCTTTACAAAGGAGGTCAGTATCACTATTCCCATGTATAGATGGAGAAACCGAGGTACAGAAAGAGGAAAGTGATTTGTCCAGGAAGGGTTTTGGGTGGGTTTTTTTTTAATATATATAATTCTTGCCTTGAATATAAGCAGCAAATTCTGCAAGTCTTACAAGAGAAATGGTTCTGCATACCACGAGGCTCAGATAACCTTCGGAGAAGTATCTGTGTTTTGTTCTGATCTGCCCCTCGAGGGACTTCCCCCTTCTTTTGTAACATTCTCATCTTGATGCCTTGGTCATTTCTGTGCAAAAGTCATCATCCTGGAGATGGACTAGTAAATCCCTATGTCCCCGCTGAGAAAGTACATGCCCCCATTGCAAATGATCCGTGCCACTTTTTCTGGAGGATGTAAAAACAAGGCGCTTCATTATGAAGTAGGAGATTTGTGTTACAGGAGATGGGCCCAAACCAAAGCCTGACTCAGATCTGAATTTTGCAAATGGCCATTGCATTTATAATGATGTAAATGCACTTGAATTTGAATGCCAGCACTTCCTGGCATACACCATGTCTTCCTAGGTGTCTGAATTGCACCCTGCACCGTTATTTATTATATGCTGTTGCAGTGGCACTTTAGGGCACCAGGCAGGGTACACACTGGAGTAGATTCTGTCCACACATATAATGAAAAGATGGTCCCTGCCTCAAAGAGTTTACCGTCAAAGCAGATGATGAGAGACAGCAGGTGGCTACAGCAAAGAGACAGTAACACCAAGACTATTATGGGACATGCATCCAGATCCTGATTACAGCCTAACAGTCAGAGCTGTGTGAGTGCTTAGATTACCATCCCAATATCTGCATGGGCATGTCAGTGGGGTAAACCACTGGAGGTATGATATTTATTTGGAAATAGTTGCAAAATTCTATACAAACTCCTCTGAGTTCTGCTTTGCTTTCGCTTACGAATATATATATTTGTTAATATATATATAAAATGATTTCTGTAATGTGCTGATTGCCCTAGCTGCTGGACACATAACAAATGAAAAACAAGTAACATATAAAAATAAATTGCCTATGAGAGACAATAAAAAGTCCCTGTCCCCCTTTTGACTCTGCAGCCTTTGCCCATCTCTGATTACCGCTGTATCTCAGGAAGATCCTTCCTGAAAACTCCACTGGTCCCCTGCTGGCATTTACAAATAGCTCGCTCACCCCACCTAGTGTGCAGAATTTCAACTATGCAGTAACAGAGTCCGTATCTTCCCCTGCTGCCTAAGAGGAGATGGTCAACTCTGCAGAAAGAAGCCTCATTATAAAAACTTTCCTTTGGAAAGAAAGAAAGAAAGAAAGAAAGAAAGAAATTTGCTGGCTCATGCCATAACATCTGGCTACCCAAGTCAGCAGCATTGTACCTTTGGAATGAAGCTTCATGTCCATGCCATACAACATAGTCATGCACCCCAGCCCTATTTATTTTTAAAAGCCCATATCATCTTTGTGTTGTTACCTGGGGGACAGTTGTTGTTGTTTTTTAAAGCAGAACTTACTAGGAGGCAATGAACAGGATTTCCTCTCAGATCAGTGTCTGGAGCCTGTAGCAAGCGCCAGTCTCTGCCTTTGTTGTAGGTGATGAAAGTTTTCACTTGGTTGTCAATCTTCTTGTTAGCCAAGAACATTCCCTTTATCCCTGCTACCTAGGAAAAATTGACATGGCTGAAAAAATATATCAATTGGACACTGATCCTTGATGTGCATGTGTGGTTACCTGTCTCACCCAGCAGGGACTTGGTCACAGCGTCCGTGTGATGGAGTCTAGGGTGAGAACTGCCAATGGGTATTAAAAGGAGGAAAGTTATGGGCTGTGTTGGACTAACACAGAGACGTGCTGCAGAAGGGAGAGAAGCTTGTGTTTTAGACAGAGCATGGAAACCTGAAATGATGTAGGTAAGAGTCAATAGACGGTGACACTCTCTCTTTGGTAAGAGGAAATACACAAGGAACAGTCACTCACTTCTCTCTGCTGAGTCAACCACAGCAACTGCTCCTTTGCAAACAAAATGACAATCAGGAATACTTTGTATTTCTATAGTGTCTTCTGTCCAAGGATCTCAAAGTGCTTCATATATTAACTTTATAATCCCCTGCATGTAATTTTATCCCAATTTTGCATGCAGAGAAACTGAGGCACGAAGAGACTCAAGTGACTTGCCCAACGTTGTGGTAGAGTCAAAAATAAACCAGATCTTCTGACTCCTTGTCCAATATTTTACCCACAAGCCCATGCCTCCAAACCCAAATTATTGTGGGGGCTGTGAAAAGATGCTATGTGCTCAGGTAAAAATAGGTTTACATATAAAGTAATGTGAGAATCGAGCAGGAAAATATCTGTGTTTTGCCCAAGGCACCTTGCAAAATTTTCCCAAGTTGTTCAGCATAGTGAAAATCAACAGTGCAATATCAACTGCCCCTTGAGAGTGAGTCTGTTAGACTGTCGCTTTATAAATGGTGAGAGCTATGATGGGATTGGAGGGTGAGAGGAAATCTTTTATCTGCCATCAGGTTGGTTCAAATATCTAATCCACCCCTGCTCTGATGGCAGGGAAGTGACGGAGTCGATACACGAGCTCACCCGTCGGGCCGTTTCATTCACAGTGGTTTTTATTTAATTAGCACCTAACTGCAAATTGCTGCAGCAGAAGCAAGGGCTGTTTCAGCCTCAGCTTACTTCATGAACAGCTTGCAGGAGAAGTTTCACAAAGGGAGGCTGGCACTTTTCATAGCAGTGGAGAGTAGCAAGACCCGGAGGAGATGGTATTTGATACCAGACAGTTAGGGGAGTGGCTTCCATCCACCCCTCTCCTGGAGGCCCCATCCTTTCCAGAGAAGCCACCTTCCACTCCCTCTGTACAAGATTCATCGGCTATATATGCTGATCTTCCCCATGCATTCTCCCCCACTCCCTCCGAGATCTACAAACTGGTTGCCCTGATGCCGGCATCCTCCAAGAATGCTCCCCCAGCCTGCTTCTGAGACACCTGGCCCCACATTCAGGCTTCCCCTGCCCTGATGCAGCTTGATACATTTATGAATGGGATAATATGATGTGGCTGTCTGCAACAGCAGGTGACTGGACTCAGTGACCGAAGAGGCTCCTTCCAGTCCTATGTCCCTATGATACAACAATATCGAAACATGCGATCTCTCCCCCACTCCTGGGGCAGCCATCTTTCACTCATGCTATCCCACTCTGGAACACTCCAGCTTCATATGGGCCTTTCCATCCTGGGAGACAGAGGGGTAGCCCCTCCACAGAGGAAGGGAGTTGGGGGTGACTTATCGTGGGCTGATCCCTCCCAAGATATATAGGAAGTGTGGGGCATAACCAGACCTTGGTTTTTATCCCTTCTCCCACCTCACGAAGAAGAGAGATGGGCTGGTTGGCCGGTGGCCTCTCCTGGGCTAGTTTTTACCCCAACACCTGCGCTGAGGAGATCAGTGCCTTCCCCTTGCCCAGGGAAGAGGAGAACCTGAGAGGAAAGGGCCCTGTTTTCATTCTGACTCCTCCCCAAACAAGGAACCTTTCACCCTCAATTCTCCTTCCACGAGGGGAGGAATCGCTCCAGAGACAACTCATTAGGCCCAATTCCCATCCCCACTGACAGAGAAGGGAAGGGCTGATAAGATCTTGTTTCTCTCCTCTCAGAGACGGCATTATGATTTCTGAGACCTCAAGCAAAAACAGGGCCTCCAAAGTAGGGTTGCCAAGCCTCCAGGATTGCCCTGGAGTCTTCAGGAATGAAAGATTATGCCATGTGATGAAACCTCCAGGAATACGTTCAACCAAAATTGGCAACCCTTCCTCAACATGCCATAGATGGGAAATCGGTACTCGGGTTATCTCCTCTGCTGGTCTTGTTGCCGAAGGAGGGAGGGGGGTGGAGAGGGAGACAGAACTTGCTGTGGAATGCCAAGCCTCCAAAAGATCAGGGCCACCATAGAATCATAGAATCATAGAACATTAGAGTTGGAAGGGACCTCAGGAGGTCATCTAGTCCAACCAGCACCTCTTTTTTGTTTGTGGATAAGGCCAGGCCGACCTCTGCTGCAAGAAATGGAATGATTTCCTTTGGAACCAGGTTCTACCCCTTTTCTCACCTCCAGTCATGTCGTATGCCACAAACAGTCCCATCCACTTCAGTGGCCCTATTCATGGAGTGAGTTAACGCATGAGGAAAGGAGGCAGAGCCTGGTCCTTTGTGACTGTAAGCCTCACACAGAGGCTAACTCTGATGCTCTGACTGACAACGAGTAGCCTCATACTCTGTTAATAATCCCTCTTCATGGAGGGTCCGATGCGGATAGCCTTACTCACGCTGACTAACGCTGCACTCGTCAGGTGGTGCCATTGAATGAAGCTGGGACTGCATGGGGACTGACGCTGAAAGCCTCAATGGTATTTTGTCGCCTAGCTCCTATTGATTTCAAGGAGTACTAGACGTCTACATTACTTTGAGGGCCTAGGCCTAAGATCCTACTCACTAGGAGTAAGGAGATCAAAATCTGGTGCTTAGGATGGAGCCAAACTAACTAGAAAATGAGTATTTGCTATAAATACAGTAGGGATGATATATTTTAAAATGCAAGCATTGCATCTGACTTGCTTCCCCCCCCGATTATTTCTGGTTTCTTTGAAGAGAGGGAAAGATGCCAAAATAGAAAAGGGGTCCTGAGTCCGCCTATGTCACTGCATAAATAGCGGTGACGGAGAATGTGAGAATCGCTCTGCCTCTGCTATCCCAGGCCAGGGCCAATAACTCCATTTGTACTTTGCTTTGTTGTTCTCTCGAAATGGTTGTACTACAGGCCCTGTGAGATGTTGGCCATAAATGATTAAAGAGCATTTTATATCTCAGGTGATAAATGTGTTCTGAAGTCTCGTGAATTCTTCTTTTATGATTCTAGTCACGGGCTGGAACGCTCAGCCCTTTCCAAAGCAAGCAAAGCATAAGTTATATTGTCATTTTTGGATAGCTTTACCTTGGGAAAGACCTCACACGGTAGGCATGCACCAACAGCAGGGTGACACACATTGTGTACATACACAACACCGTACACACCCCCAATGCACCCCACCCACAACAGAGACAGATACACACACAAGACTGCATATATACCCATATGAAAGACACATTGCTTACATACCCACACAAGATGTATCCATACTCAAAAGATACAAACACACATTATATATATTACACTGACACAGACGCAAACTTTGTGCACAATACAGATGGATATTACATTGCACACACCATATACCATATGCACACTGCTTACCCACTCACATCAGGTAGACACGCTGTCTGTGCACATCTCAAACTGACAGGTGCCAACATATTTCACATACCCTATGCGGTCACAGACACTGCATACGATTGATGCACACAAGACAAATACAACACCCAAACACTACCACAAGATATGCACATAGTACATACTACACATGCTTCTGCACGCCGCATGTTAGACAAACATACTTCACACTGGAGACACTTGACTACCGGCCTCACACCCAAATACTGCAGATCGATTCAGACTGCACTGGGCACCGTTAAAAAATAACTATCTGGCTTTACATTTTCCTTTTTTACCAGTAGGTCAGTCATTATGACTTTGAGCAGGTATTTATGAATGGCTGGATTGTTACCCTACCACCCAGCTTAAGTAGGGGACAGTGCGTAGCTACAGTGTTCCAGGAGCAGTGCACCTTACAGGGTCCCTGTCTCTTCCTAGCTCTGCGGGGGGAAATAATCCCTGCTATCCCTTTCCTAGCGCATATTACTTCCCTCTGTGTGCTGAACCCAGCATGCTCACTGGGTGCATTAGAGCTGGAGTATTCAACCACCCTCCAGCAACTCCTCTCTCCTACCAGCACACCCCTGTCCATATGTGCAGGAGAGGGAATAGCAGCTGAATGCAGGTAGTCCATGCATAAGAATATATCCCCATACTTGTCTGTGTGGGCGTACTGCAGGCTTCACAACTGACCCATATACCCTTTGGGCCTGATCTACCTCCGACTGAACTGAAGAATCTCCTGCCAATTTTAATGGGACCTGAAGTGGGGACATAACGGGGAACAGTGCCACAACCAGGAATCTCTCACCTGCCTACATCAAAAGGTAACGGCACACCTTCTTCACAACACACATCATCCAAGCATCAGTAAAGACTTGCAGGGAAAAGATAAGGGAATTTGCAAATATAAATGGAGGAAAAAAGCAGTATAAGGAGAAAATAAATCTACTGATAAAGACAGAAGGGGGTGAAATGAATGATGATTCAGAAACAGCTGAGATACCAAACCTTTCTCTATAAATCAGTCTTAGCAGAAAAAAAAAGTTTAGACCATTAAAGAAGAAAAAATAATGCAGCTGCACTTCAGTGAAGTCCAAGTTATCATGTTCAATAGAGGGGCAACTGGGTGAAATGTAAAGGCTTGTGTTATACAGGAGGTCAGACCAGATGATCTAATTGTCCCTTCTGGCTTCAAACTCTGTGCATCTATGTGGTATTAAGAGAGCCCTGAAAAGCAATTCCTTAGAAAATCTGAACACATTCTAGTGGAGCTGACCAAAAATACCCTAGATTGACAATTTTGATGAAATGTTTTGTCAAAAATTTAAATTTTGACCAAAAATAAATAAATAGACAAAATTTTCAGTAAAAAAAAAAACCATCATGTTTTCTGTCCAGCTCTATATACTAGTGAGCTAGTCTGGATGATATGAATTCCTGGGCGTTTAAGGGAACTAGCAAGCAAAGCTCCTGGATCACTAACAGCTGATAAAAAAAACGCTGTTGCCAAAAATTGTGTGAAAAAATTGGCTTTCTTTTGATGGGAAATTTTGAAATATGAATATTTTCTGTCGTCTCTACAAATCGTTGTACTCACCAGGCTCAACACAACTCCTCTTTGAGTGAGGCAGAGCAAACTTACGCAGGCCGAGGATCTGGCCTATTTATTCTATGCACACTGCCAGCTCTGCACCCTTAGCCAGACAAGCTTACACGTGACAAGCACAGACGCACACCCACACCAAGTAGACTGCATTCCAGCACCCATACACATGCTGCAGACACTCCTAGGTGCTGCTGTTCCCACACAAGCACAGCTTTTGTATGATTTCTACTTCTTCTATATTTGTCTATGGATTTTCTTTCTTTCTATTCATCTCCATTTACCCCTAAACACTTCTCGTTTGCAGCAGTCCTAGTGGGAGATTCAGCTGGATGGCTTTCAGTTCTCTTCCAGCCAGAACATCAGATTTCAAGGAGGGTTTGTGCCAGCTTCAGTGTCAGCCAATATTCTTTCTATCTAGGTAATCAGCAGATCCGACGCTACCAGTCTGATCACATTAATTTCAACCCTGGTTGCTATGAACTGTCAGCCTAATAAAACAAAGGGTTTTCTTTCCCTCTGGGATGTAGGAAACTTTTATGTAAAGCAGTGAAACCACTCCTTGAACTGACAGTAATAAGAGGCAACAGCCTTTCCACAGGCTGCCAAAGTTGCATATAAATTAATAGTAAAAATCTCACAAGGATGAGGAAATGGCATCTCCATTCCCCTGCAATTCATCTGCATTTATACAGGACCCGTTTGGGCTTTCTATCTGGACATCTCATGGTGAGTTTTCAGTTAAAGGACATTCAAAGTCAATCCAGCTCACAGAGTCAATACTCAGCTAAAAGCATCTTCACTTTTACAGGGACTCTAAGTTATTCAATGGATTTCATCCTGCAGAGTGGGAAAATCACCTGGAGGACACCTAGGGGGAGAACCTCACCCTGCTTCAGGCCTTTTGTGCCACGTAAAACAGCCATGGTGCCATAAAGGGGCCCTAAAAGCCCTGGTTCCATCCAGGAGAGGACGCCCGCCACGCAGGCACTGCAGAAGACAGCCACAAGGCTGCCTCCCAAGGATACTTCTGCACGGTCTGGCGTAGAGAACGTGCTAGGAGAGGGACGAGGCAGGGCTGCAGCACACAGCTCTGTGCAGATTCTGGGCTGCTCAGGGAGGCAGTCATAACCTAGATAGGCACCCAGGGGTCTTTAAATAACTCTGGGGCTGCTCCAGTCCCCAGAGCAACACAGTGTCAAGAGGGTGCTACAAGAGGCTTAAAGCTACCATAACTCCCTCCCCTCTTGACTACAAGTTCTGTGTTGTGTCTCTTACCCTTGGAATTCTATGGCCCTGGGACTGTACCTACACAGGGTGTTGTGTGTCTTATGTGATCACTAGATTATAGCTTTTACAGAGGGACCAGGCTGCAGCTAGATCCCAGGGCAGGAATTCTGGCCGAGTCAGCTAAAATTCCTCCTGGGGGTTCCCAGGTGAAGAATGGTGCAGCAACTGCAATGTGCAGCAGAGCTGTTGAGTGTGGCTCCCCTAAGTGTATGGCCAATTCTGTTGAGGCCAGATCTTACATGGAGGTTCAAGGGTGAACTGTCTCACACCTTCACCCTGTGCCTACCTTGTACAACAGTACAAAACCTCAGCTCTTTGCTCCAGGGAAAAGTTGTGTGACTGTGTTCAGCCACATAATGTCTCCACTAATCACACTGGTGGTACAAGACTGTGCACATTCAGCACAAAAACAATGTTATTAGAAGAGCATGAACTCCCAGGATGGGACTGCGTCATTAGCACTCAGGACATACCTCATAGAGGTCGATCATCACATTACCCTCCAGCCCTCGGCTACTCTTGACATTCTCCAAGGCCAGTGTGAAGTAGACCCCTCTAGTATCAGATATATAAAGGTTGTAGGTATCGTTCTGGTTCCACTCCTGAACAGCTGCAAACACCTGATTCTCATCCGTGCTGATAACGTGCATATCCTGGGGAAAGAACATAGAGCAATGTCACTGTAGGGCAACTCAATTGTGTCAATTCAAAGGTCAACACAGGTTAAATCCTGGAAGATCAAAGGATGTATTCATTTGAGAGTCTAATCAGCAATTGTAGACAACATTCTTGCAAGTTGCATATTCTCTCATCTGCATATTTTGTATGTTCTCTCTTCTGCTGCTATGCAAAGCAGTAATTAACTGCAGAGGGGTTAACTGAACATTTACACTGGCAATACTTTCAAGCACATTATTGTATAGTAGCAGTTTGTGAAGAGGGGGGTTTCTATAGAAAATGTAGAATAGGTGTGGGTTTTTTCACTTTCTACATTTTAAACATGAAAAGTGATTAACAAGGGAATTATAGAAGATTAGGGTTGGAAGGGACCTCAAGAGGTCATCCAATCCAACCCCCTGCTCAAAGCAGGACCAACCCCAACTAAATCTTCCCAACCAGAGCTTTGTCAAGCCGCACTTTAAAAAACTCTAAGGATGGAGAATCCACCACCTCCCTAGGTAACCCATTCCAGTGCTTCACCACCCTCCTAGTGAAAAACTTTTTCCTAATATCCAACGTAGACCTCCCCCACTGCAACTCGAGACCATTGCTCCTTGTTCTGTCATCTGCCACCACTAGAACAGCCTAGCTCCATCCTCTTTGGAACCTCTCTTCAGGTAACTGAAGGCTGCTACCAAATCCCCCTTCACTCTTCTCCTCCACAGACTAAATAATCCCAGTTCCCTCAGCCTTTCCTCATAAATCATGTGCTCCAGCCCCCTAATCATTTTCATTGCCTTCTGCTGGACTCTCTCCAATTTGTCCACATCCTTTCTATAGTGGGGGGCCTAAACCTGGACACAATACTCCAGATGTGGCCTCGCCAGTGCTGAATAGAGGGGAATAATCACTTCCCGCGATCTGCTGGCAATGCTCCTACTAATGCACCACAATTTGCTGTTAGCCTTCTTGGCAACCAGGGCACACTGTTGACTCATATCCAGCTTCTTGTCCACTGTAACCCCCAGGCCCTTTTCTGCAGAACTGCTGCCTAGCCAGTCAGTCCCCAGTCTATAGCTGTGCATGGGATTCTTCCGTCCTAAGTGCAGGACTCTGCACTTGTCCTTGTTGAACCTCATCAGATTTCTTTTGGCCCAATCCTCCAATTTGTGTAGGTCACTCTGTACCTTAACCCTACCCTCCAGCATAGCCACCACTCCCCCCAGCTTAGTTTCATCTGCAAACTTGTTGAGGGTGCAATCCACCCCATCCTCCAGATCATTAATGAAGATGTTGAACAAAACCAGCCCAAGAATGACCTCTGGGGCACTCCACTTGATACCAACCACCAACTAGACATCAAGCTGTTGATCACTATCCGTTGAGCTCCATGATCCAGCCAGATTTCTAGCCACCTTATAGTCCATTCATCCAACCCATACGTCTTTAACTTGCTGATCAGAATACTGTGGGATACCGTATCAAAAGCTTTGCTAAAGTATATCATATCCACCACTTTCCCCACATCCACAGAGACAGTCATCTCATCACAGAAGGCAATCAGCTTGGTCAGGCATGACTTGCCCTTGGTAAATCCATGCTGACTGTTCCTGATCCCCTTCCTCTCCTCCAAGTACTTAAAAATGGATTCCTTGAGGACCTGCTCCATGATTTTTCAGGGACTGAGGTGAGGCTGACTGGTCTGTAGTTCTCCGGATCTTTCTCCTTCCCTTTTTTAATGATGGGCACTATGTTTGCCTTTTTCCAATTCTCCGTGACCTCCCCTGATCGCCACGAGTTTGCAAAGATAATGGCCAATGGCTCTGCAATCACATCAGCCAACTCCTTCAGCACCCTCAGATGCATTGCATCCGGCCCCTGGATTTGTGCATGTCCAGCCTTTCTAAATAGTCCTGAACCTGTTCTTTCACCCCTGACAGCTGCTCACCTCCTTCCCATTGCCTGGTGCAGTAGTCTGGGATCTGACCTTATCTTTGAAGAGAGAGGCAAAAAAAGTATTGAGTACTTCCACTTTTTCTACATACTGTACATTACAGAGCTAATATAAGAAAACAGCTAATACATCCACTTCTAATACATTTTGTGGGAGCTCGGTATCCCTCAAAAATTTACAGATGACGGAATTATTTGTGAAATTCTATGGCCTCTGCTGCTGTTATTAATTAATTACTTAATTAATTATTATTTATATTGCCAGAGCATCTAGGAATTCCATTCAAGGATCAGATTCCATTATGCTACACATTGTGCAAACATATAACAAAAAGATGATATCTGGTCCACACGGAATAAACAATCATAATGGTTCCTGCTGGCCTTAAAATCTATAAGGAAAAAAATCTAGGTTTTCTTAGCATTGGCTGACCCTCAAAGGACTGACATCTCAATGTCTGGCTGCTTATTTGAAACTCAGCCAAATCTTTTGCTCTGCAAAACCGGGAACTTTATCGGAGGTGGATTTCTTTGGCTATGATGTTTCTTCTTACTGCTATTAATACTACACAATTAAATGTCCTGATGGTTTTTCACACTTCTGGCTGAAACACATTAAGTGTGAAAAATAATGAAAAAAAATTTTTAGTTAAAACCCTTTTTTTAGTACAATTAATGTGAATGTCAAGTAAATGTTAAGCTCAATTCTCAGTTCAGCTCAATTGGTTCATCCACCCCAAGATTTTATATCTGTGTGGATGAATAATCGCTTTGACTTGTTTAATTACATCATAGTAAAGAACATCTCAAAATAATTGGGTATTTCAGGCAAACAGACTGAGTTAAATTCTGAGATGATGTATAAAGCGGTATAAATTACAGTGACTTGCAATGATGTACCATATATCTACATAGCAAAAAAGGGTGTGTTCTTAACTCAGGTTAGCTAACTTGGGTTAAAACATCAGTGAAGACAGAGCAACTCAACTTTTAACCCAGGTTAGCTAGTCGACTTTTCACTGAGAACCTGGAGTTGAACTCTAGCTGCTCAACCAAGTTAAAATCCATGTTGTCATGTCCTCACTGCTATTTTAATCTGAGTTAGCTAACGGGGGGTACCTAACCCAAGTTAAGAACATATTGTTGATTCCAGGATAGACATATACTTAGAGTCCCTTATGTGTATACACACACAGACACACACACACAGTCACTGAACCAAATTCAGAGATAATGTCTTACTGAGGTTTTAAACAGAACTGTTCAAACAGTATTTCGCAAATATCCTATTTTATGAATCTCACCATTTCTGATCAAATAGTTTCCTGATCTAATGCTAATTTTTTGCAGTATCTGACCAGCTTTTGGAATGTCATGCATGCCAGTGAAATTAATCAGGTAACTTATTTGCTGAAAACTTTTCTTTCTGATTTTCGACTGGATCATGTTGGAACGATAATGAACTGGTGTGCGTCTCAATCAGTAAGAAAATCCAATTAAGACTAAAGGAATCTAAAGATCTGTCTAGACTGCAAGTGCAAGGGGTGATTGCATTTTTAGTAGACACACATGAGCTAGGTTTCATCTAGTTGTAGACAAGCGATGGCAGCTCAAGCGTCAGTGTGGCCTGTCTGTGCCGCCCAGAACACTGGGTAACGACTTGTGGTGCAAATCTGTGCTGAAGCCCGTGTTGCTAAAGTTTCACCACTCCAGTAGCCAGGCTAAATAGATTAAATCTAGCTCAGGTATTTCAGCGAGAGATGCATCGCACCCTGTGATTACAGTCCAGATGTTCCCATAGTCTAAAATAGTGTAGAGTGAGTCTACGTTGGTATAACATACACATTACATAGGCCAAAAGTAGGTGTACATTACATCAGCTTACATTTGTATTTGCATGTGTCTGTTGCACTATATATGCGTGCCCCGTGTCCGCACATGATGGAGAGGGACTAACATACATGTATCGATCGTGTGCTGTGTTTGTCCAAACCCTTCTTGGGACTCGTTCAGAGCGTTTCTCTATCGGCAGCAGGGTGTGGTGGACTGTACATTAACATGCAGTTCTAGTGCCTGCCAATTTTGTCTTTCCAAAGACAAGAGAAAGAGCAACGTTATGCACATGAATTTGATCGGATGTCTAGGAAAGGCTAAAGGCCAAAGCTTTCTGAATTGTAAACACGCTGCGTGGGCCCTTTTCTCGCTTGGTCAGGGAAAGTTGCCTCTTGGCAAGTGTAATAGCAGGAATGCCATGCCTGATTTATCTAATCAATTGTGGCCACTGTCAGCTGTTTTTAATGTTCTATATTTTAGGATTTAAGTGGCTATTGCTTCCTCCACAGACTCAGACTGAAAGTCAGGATTGATTTAAAATGGATGAGCTGCACTTATCCCTTCCGTCATTATTAGACTTGGAACTATATCCATGACTTGATTGTATGAGGGTCGCATTGCTTTGTCTACCTTCATGTTTACAATGGGCGAGTAAGCTAGTCCAGATACAGCACAAGTTGGTGCCGGAGATCTGGGTATGTCTAAAAATGGGTTGCATTTAAATGCATTGCACCAGTGAAATGTTGTCAGGTGTACAAGTGCTAGTCTGATGACTTGTGATGAACTCTGTTAGAGAGATCACGAACCCTCTATTACACGTCATGGAGTGATAGTTCAGAATGAGCCAGGGCAACTCAAGGTTTCCTCTCACTATGCCAATTAATGGGCAACCACCCAGTCCTGGAGGTACCAGCTCCAAGGGGAAGACAATCTTATCAAGTAAGAAATAGGGGGCTTACGAGTCCATGGCACATTGAGCCCTTTGCTCAGATTGGTAACCAAAGTATTAAATTACCGGGAAAGTGATTGTGGGTGTTACGGCATAAATTCTGCCCACATGAGCTGAGCTACAACCCATCAACTCATGTAACAAAAGCCACTGGCTGTCAGGTGGCAGCACCCTTCACTGGTCCAAATTCAGAAGAGGCGATGGATGCAGATGTGAAAATGTTTGCATTCCATACCTCAATCCTACGAGCCATTGGAGAGCTTGAAACTGTCAGTGCTGTTTACCATGTGTGGGCCCAATTTCTTAGTTGAAAGAGATTAAAGAGAATCTAGGCATAGAAGAAACTGTTTGTTTCAATTCCTTTGGCTAGCACGGCGCTTTGTACATTTTTAATAAAGGCAGCTCTCCGGCTTTGATAGCAGCATTGCCAATATATGCATTTTTCCTGTAGCTCATTCCACACCGCATGTAGCTCTTCATCTTTTGAAGACGTTATGAGATTGTAATGAAGCACTTTTCCTCCTTAAATATCACACTCGTACTTGGATCAAGTAGCAGCATTTGCTGTTCCAATTCCTTTTTCATTTACAATAAGCTAAAATTAATCATAACTTGCTTTCCCCAGCTCTCCGTAGATGTCAGAGAAGATGGACAGATGGAGAACTAAACATGTAGTGGGGGACACGACCCAAAGCAAATAGTCTCATCACAGATGGTCTCAGTCAGTGGCAAGTGGCAATTCTAAGGGTCACTTTGCATGGGCATTACAATCACTGCCTCAAAAAGGTTTCAATTACTTTTTTAAACAAATAAGGGCTTGTTCAAGTCTTCTCTGACTTGGAAGGTAATTCCTCCTGGTTCTCTAGAGTGGCTGCAGTTGCATTCTGTGTAAGAATACTTGGGCCAAGATTTGCAAAAGTGACTAGAGATTTTGAGCGCAGCATGGGGTTGGGCTCTGCATTATGAAAAGGGACTCGCTGAGCGATGGGAAGAGATGCTGCCAGGGACATCATCCTGCCACCTACACAACCAAGCCTGCAGGTCCTTTGTGTGTAAATTAATGCTGACCTTCTTAGTCGTAACTTACTTACATCCCCTTACATATTTTGGGATCCCTCCTTTGGAGCAGTTCAGGAGGATTCCATGGCACGGGAGCCCCTGCAGTCACCACAGCAGACAGCCCCCTTTTCAAGATCCTTTTCAAGATCCACCCACATCTCAGGGGGATCCACAGGTCAAAGAGATGGGATCTATGGTCAGGGCTGTGTGGGAGAAGGCCAAACCCCATCCAACCACAATGGAAGAGTTCCAAGAGCCTTGTGAGTTTGGATTTACAATTTTTCATTGCCCCTGTTCAGCAGTAATCCACATCTGGCCCTAAATATCTGATCCCAGGTATAACCTGGAAGGCCATTCCATTGATAGAGGCCACGCCATTGACAGCCATCAAGCAGGGCACACTCTTGAATCCTAATAAGGCAGATGACATTGCCCTGGGAAAGAAAAACCCCTTAAGAATGATGTTCTCTTTTGTTTAAGAAACGGTGTGAAGCCTGGTGGCAAAGCTCTGTTCTCTTCTTAATGGAATTTGGGTTCCCCTGCCCATGACACTTTTTAGATAGGCCTCGCAAACCCCCCAGCTCCATAAGGCAATGATATCCTTTCAGGTGCTGATGCTAATTCTCCATTGTTCTTAATTAGAGAAGTTATGAATCAGACACACATAAAAAAATCTCTTTGCTTGGCTCTTATTAAAATCTGCTAATGAGGCAAAGCATAAAAAGTGAACCACGGTGGTCGGGTTGGGGGTGGGAGGGAGTATTTTAAGGCAAACCGCCCCCAACGGTATTAATTGATTAAAATGAAATAGCAATTTACGCAGACCTGAGCACCAATCTACATTTCATACTGATGTCCTTGACTGGCTGAAATGCTGACACAACCACAGGCTCTTTTTTGCTTTCAAATATGCTTTAAAAACAAGTTTTCATTAATTACACTTCATTCTGGAACTACTGCTTGGCAGCAGTCACGTCTGAATTGATTGAGATCTGTGTGTGTGCATGCATGTGAATATATCAACAATAACAACATACCTTGGGTAAAGAATACTTTGGCAGCTTCATCTGTGCAAATGTGTTCCTCCGATAGGACACGTAATAGTGTGGCCGTCCTCCTGATGTTAACTGCAACATAAAAGGGAATTTTATAACCAGGGTTAGCATCATCATCATCATTCATTTTTCTTTAAGGCAGGAGGAAAATATTAGGCAGGCTGCAAAGATGAATGCAGCTGGGACGATGACAGTTTAATATAGCAGCAGTTACAGCAGGTGACAAGATATCCATCAAACTGTCAATGACTGAAATTGACAGTCACAACCTGGTCCCTATTTTTTGCGAGCAAAGTCAAAGGGCAAAATTCTGGGTGAAATCCAGGCAAGGGAAAACTCCCATTGATTTCAATAAGGCCAGGATTTCACCCTCTGATTTTATATCCAGATTGCAGATTACTATGGCACATTCTGGTCTTCGTTACCTGCAGAGGTATCAGGTGGTCAAGTGGTTAGATCAGCGGATTGCAAGATAGGACCCCTGGGTTCCATTTCTTGCTCTGTCACTGACATGCTTTGTGACTTTCCAAGTGCCATACTTCAGTATCTAAATAAGTGGCCTGACATTCAGACTAGATAAGCACCCACTGCTCACAAAGTCAACTGGTCTTTGAAAATCAGGCCATTTACACAGGTCCTGAGCATGGACTGAGGTGCCTGATTTTAGCAACCCAACTTTGAAAATGTTGGAATTTAACAGCATGCGTTTCATTTTTCCCCACCTGTAAAAAGAATCGGATTATGTTACCTGGCTCACAGGGATGTCATGGGATTAATCAGTCTTTGTAAACTACTTTGATGAAAGGTGCCAGTATAAGGGCAAAGAACCAGTATGTTAAGAGATCCTCAGTGCAAAATTTTATAAGTTTGTAAGAACAAAAACTTTTTGCAATTGTGGGGTGTTCTAAAAACAAATTATTGTTAATGATCCAAGATGACAAGAACATAGAGATCAAGATTCACAACAGATAAAGAAATGAAACTATAACCATCTTTCATAATATCCATCTCTAATTCACTTATTGACAGCAAAAATTGTCCACAAGCACGTTATTTTTTTTTCCTTTCTGCAAATGTAAGTTATCAAGAATGAGCAATATTTTTCTTCACACTTTTTAGGCAGCTGGAGAAGTCAACCATTTACTGATTAAAATGAAATCCTTTAAAACCTAAATGTAACATACTTCTTTACTGTCTTTCCCCCAACTGATCTCACAGCACTTCATGAACATCAACAAATTAAGCTTCACAATATCCCTGTATGCTGTGGGGTTTTATAGGTATTGCTTCACACAGCCACTGAAATGCAGCCAGTTCTAGGGTGGAACGCAGCATATATTTAACAGCACACAGTAACACCCCAAACTGTTTAAAAGAGGAAATGAAATACACTGTTTCCAACTTAAACAGAAGGATGATTTGAGAAGGTAGAATGTAACTATCCAGAGTGGAATGTGACAGGGCAGTGGGATTTAACATGCCTATTGTTATCATGTGTGCTAAGGGATCTGGCTGGACTATTGGAGAAAGACCAACTCCAGCAGCACAGCACAAATATAATGATACTGGAGCAATGGTTCAGTTATGACACTGAAGAAAGATTCCCACTTACTGAGTCACCCACGCCACTAGCACAAGTACCTGATCTACAATTAAAGTGTACGTCTAGACTACACTTTGTGGACCTGTTTTAATTTGCATTAACTAACACATAAATGCTAGTGTAGACACCTCCCCAATGTTAGTTAACTCCTAGGGTAAACCACAAATGCTTGTATTCTGGATCACACCATCTAGACTAGCATTTACAACTCTGTTAGTTACCTTGAGTCACATAGCAATCAAATAACTTAAGTTAAAACAGAGGCACAGATTCAAGTCCAGACCAGCCAGAAAAGGATAAGGTGTCTGCTCAAACAAGTCAGAAATATTAAAGGTCTCAGAAGGTATTTTGAAACCAGATTATTTCCAGTTCAGATACACTGTCCCTGACCGTTTTTTCTCTGACTCTATTATTAAATAGACAGCAGGATAATGAAACCCATGGCTGTTGAGATTCATTCTCCAGCTCTCACCCGGAACAGAGATTGGCTGAATACGGCTCATCTCCATCCTTGTCTCAATAATCGTAGTCCATGCATGACAATAATGGCTGATTACTCTCCCCAGTCCTTCCCTCTATCTCCCTCCCTCCCCCATTCCTTTTTTCTCACTCAGTAAAAGCCTTGATTGGTCTAGAGCACTTGTGATATCAAGTGACTGACTGGTACACCAGCTTAAAGCCGAGTGGTACGGGATCTGCTCCTGGAATGCATGATGAGGCTGGTTGATTGGCAAGGAGGATTATTCCGGTACGCATCCTGAACACTCCAGGCAACATCTCCATGACCTCGTGTTGATAAGATACTTGAAACAGTCAGAAGGAACCAATTAGCATTCTGATGGGCCGATGCACTCTGCGAAGCTCCTTTCTTCGGCACTCCGGGCTGGTTGCTTGGGTGTGCGTGCACAAGCATTTAAGCATAGAAGGGGGAAGGGGAAAGAATTACATGGAGTCAATCAGAGAATGGATGTTGCACACCTGAACAAACACATAATCATCCTGCACAATCAGGGAGTCGGGGTCAATGTAGCCTGGAAACGGTTTGCTCCGGGTGGCTTCGGTGCAGTTCTGCATCCTGCAGGTGATGTACTGAGCATCTGAAATCATAAGGACAAAACAAAAATAAGGGTCAGACATAGGCATAGACTTCTCCCATTGCTGCAGTATCAGTGGCAGGCTCTCACTTCCCTCCCCATTCACTTGACCCACTCTTTCATTCCTGACTTCAGTTTGTTTTAAAACATGTCCTTCTGGGGCTCTGGGTGCTGTATATTATTTCTTTATAATGCGGTAGTGCCTGGGACCCCTAGTCATGGACCAGAACCTCATTGTGCTAGGTGCTGTGCAAACACAGAACAAAAAGAGTCCCTGCCCCAAAGATCTTACAATCTACTTACATTACATCTAGTGTAAACTAATGAATAAAACATACACTTGAGGAGCAGACAAGGCCAGATCCTCAGCAGTGCATGGGCAGCAGACAGTGCAGCTGAGCTGTATGTGCATTAAGGGGGCTACCAGTAACCTTCAGACCCCAAACCACCCTCCTGGGGCCGTTTTCATGCCAGCCACAGAGCTGTGCCTTTACTCTCTGGCTGCCCACAGGCCCCAAGGTGCTACTCCAGCCTTCTAGCACTGCTGGGAGACAGAGGACCCCAGTCATGACCTATCTTCCTGGGGCATAGGGGGAACGTAGTAGCTGTTACAGTGGCTCTAGGCTGGGTAAACTGTACTGCCTATAGTCCTGATCCTGCAGGCTTAGCCACAGGCTTCATTTAAACACATGACGAGATCCAGACAGTTTAATGGGACTACTCACATACCTGAAGTTAAAGCATGTACCTGAGTCTTTGCAGGATCAGGGCCTCTCACAGTAGAGAATAGTCAGGACTCAGTTGTCATGACTAATAGGGCAGCAGGTTTAAAACAAACCTAAGGAAGCACTTCTTCACACAACACACAGTCAACCTGTGGAACTCATTGCCAGGGGATGTTGTGAAGGCCAAAATTATAACTGGGTTTAAAAAAGAATTAGTTACATTCATGGTCCATCAATGGCTATTTGCCAAGATGGTCAGAGATGCAGCCCCATGGTCCGGGTGTTCCTAAACCTCCAGATGCCAGAGGCTGGGACTGGACGACAAGGATGGATCACTCAAAATTGCCCTGTTCTGTTCATTCCCTCTGGCACTGGCCACTGTCAGAAGATAAGACACTGGCTTAGATGGACCATTGGTTTGACCCAGTATGGCCGTTCTTATATGACTATAGAGGGGATTCTTTATTGAGCCTGCTGGCCAAGACAAACCCTGTGGTTCCTCTTGACTCTTGGGTTCCCAGACTGACTAACCCAGTCTGTCCTATCTAGTGTCACATGTGGTCTCACAAACTCATGAGGACGGCTGGCTACATCTCAAGAGGCTTGTCAGCTATACAGTCTCTCATGTAAAGTACCAGCCAGGAGTCCTCTAGGGTGCTTGAACCAGCGTGGAGAATCAGGGACTCAGTCAGAAATTTACACATTTCCAGCTCTATTAATCAGTTGCAATTTGTACGAGGACAAAGCTTATTTTCCAGAAAGAAGGATTTTATTATCAGCACTGGCATGACAAACTCTAAATGGCATTTAATCTTGAAAGTACTTCTAATTGTCTTTTTCTTTAGGGTACCATAGTCCCTTTCTTGGTATAATTATGTCCCTGAACAGAGAAACGACATGTTTCATTGACATTGAACCAGCTAGCTTTCCATTCATTTTCTATTTCATCATTTTTTAAAAATTAAAATTCGTCATTTAAAAGTTCTTTTCTCATTTCTAAGGATGTTGCCTTCCAATTAAAACAAAGACACAAAGAATACAAATCTGTGGGTTTCAGTAGTTAGATCACAGATGATTTGGCCCTATGTTTGGATACATAAAGGGCTAAGTATTATTAGTCTGTACAGCAGTGTTTCTCAAATAGTGTTCCGCGGAACCCCAGGGTTCCGCGGGCTGAGTTGAAGGGTTCCGCAAAAAAGCAGAACCGCGCCGCCAAAATTAACAGAAATCGCGCGCCGCAGAACAGCTGTCAGCGTGCCGCCGAAAAGCCGCGAGCGCGCCGCCGAACAACTGATGGCGCCACGGAACAGCTGTGATCACGCCGCCGAACAGCTGATCGTGCCGCAGAAAACAGCTTAGAGAGCGCGCCGCCGAAACCAGCCTACACCACGCCACTGAAAAGGGGAAGATTTCCTGGACTTGTCGGCGGACGGTATGGCATGGCCGCGCAAGGGTGCCGCGGCGAAATATAATTGAGAAACACTGCTGTACAGCATAGAATTCTTTGCATTTTCAAAGCTCTTTACTAAGCACTAATTGACCTAATCCAGACATCCTGACCAGGGCACCTTTTAGTTCTCTGCAATATGATTTTCTTTAAACCAGGCACCAGGGAGTAACAGTAGATATGCACACTAGCCACCACACCAAATGAAATCAAGCAAACTCCCTCTTCAGGATCGTTGTCCCAGTTAACAGGAAACCACAGAAGGAAGAGGAAAAAGGAAAAGAATACGAGGTGAGGAAAGGCTGAGTTCTTCCCTCCTTACAGTTCCTGACCATGTGAAACAAATACACCTGATCATAAGAGAAGGCCTTGACTCAAAGCTCCAGAGGAAGACAACACATCAAAAAGGCAATATGTCCTGGGTAAAATTCCTTCCCAATTCTAAATTTAGCCACTGGCTTAGCCCTACCCATGCAATCACAGATCCTGCTACCTGTAACTGCTGATCCTGAAAACGTTTTCTCACTTGAGTAGCCCCTTTCTCTCCAGCTTTCCCTTTGACTTGGTTTGGATGGCCTTCTGGAGTGAGAACAGCTTGCACGGCAAAGGGTTTGAAGGATCAGGCCCTTATTTTCCATGCCTCCTTCTTCCCTTCTACTTCCGCCTTGCTCCCAGGGTCGCATGCAGGGGGAGACAATTCTTAAGCGTTCATTCTCTTAGCGCCCGCTGAACTGGCCCTCTGCTACAGTGTGTGTGTGCACGTTCTAATACAATCCAGCCCTGGGGCTGGCTTCGCTGTAGGTCCGTATATCAGAGCTGACAGGGAAGGACTGCAGGCTGCCATTGCAAACTACTCCTAACTACTAATAATGGGCTAAAACCCCTGAAGTAATTATTCAGGCTAAACTCACCTAGCGGCCAATGGACCAAAGCCTGAGATACATATTCTTTTACTCCAGAAAACTCTCTTTGTCTTGGAGCCCTGAAATAAAGGAAACCGGGCTTGACAGTAAAGGGCCAATCATTCTTCTTTCCTTCGGGGTTTCATCGTGTCAACATTAAACACAATCTCTTTTGGAATTCTGTTCGTGTAGACCTTTTATGGGATTCCATAGGAAGTGCCTTGTAATTTAGCATTAATTAATGTCAATTAGTGTATTCAGATGCTAAGCTCTGGAATTAATTTCATTACTTTTCCTGCACAGATGTTTCCCCAGCCCTAGGTAATTAGGACATTATGCTTCTTATTTCCAGCATCGTCACCTCTAACGACAGCTGCTGCTTTTAATACACAATAACAAGAACAAATCCATGCTGTGCCTAGAAATAAGAATTTAGCAGTTGCCATCTTTGATCAGAGCAGTATCCAGAGCCCTGTGAATTAAACCATGACCCTTTCTTTGGCATTGGCCAATACTAGATATTTCTAAAGAAGGTGCAAGAAACCTTGCAAAAGACAATGAGAAAACAGGCTTCCCGTTTCCATGGGGGAAACACCAGGAGCTAAATCTGCTCTTGTCAAGGAGAAGCATGAAATGCTACTGTATGGGGCAACTGGAGTTTGACAGCTGTGAAGGCAGCATACTGAGATGTCTCAATCCCTTCTGGCTGTGCCGATAAACACTGCAGGGAGCTGCCCCCAACCCTTATTGGGAATGTGGATGCGACACTGGAAAACCAGGTGGCGGCTCTTGCCAAGTCTGTAGGCATCAGCTGAGCACTGACAAATTCATAGCTGGAAACCAGACTAGCTCACCTCTATGTTAATATTGTCCAAGATTGGTTGAGACTTGTAAGGATGTTTGTAAGTTGCTGAATGCATTAATCTTACTTGTAATGTCTGGATCCCATGCCATAAGTTTTGCTTTGTAACTGTAAAAATGCCTGCTCTGAACTTTTGAACCTAGGCAGAAAAGTGTGGTCCCCCACCCATCAAGAAGAGCCATCAAGACTAAATAGGCCATTGTAGGACAAAGACTTTGTTGATTGCCCCATCCACCCATGAAGAAGTTACCTCAGCCCATCAGTTTGAACTCTGGGTGAGGCCATGTAAAGATGCTCACTAGAAGAAATGGTTTGCTGTTTGGACTCTTACAAGGGCTGGAGCGAAGAAACAAAAAGCAGAGATCCCCAGAGTCAGGCTGGGTTAGCCCTGCAAAGAAGTTCTGTGGATAGACTACTACATCTCTGTCACCTCTTGGAACCATAGACTGTGACTCATTTGTGCTTCTATGTTGCCTGCTTTAATCTGTAAATAACTCATTTCTTTTTCCTAGATAATAAATCCTTACTTACTTTACTACAGGATTGTCTACCAGCATTGTCTTTGTGTGAGATCTAAAGTAAAAACTGATCTGGGGTAAGTGACTGGTCTCTAAAGACGGGGAGCAACCTGAATATTTATTTTGTGATTTGGTGTATGTGACCATTTATTACTAAGTCCAGCTTTCTGGGGTGGCAAGATAAACTGGTGGGCCCAAGGGGACTGTCTGATTGCACGATAAGACTGTTACAGAGGTCCAAGAGTTCACACTTGTTACTGGGGTGCTGAAATCTAATTATAGAACATACCTCCAGGTTGGGGGGGTCTGCTCTGTTTTTGACAGTCTGTCCTGAGGCTGGCATTCATGGTCGTGAGCCACTCCAGACAGCGTGACAGTGGACTTAGCTTAATAGAGGGTGGAGGGGAAGTTACTGAGGCTTGGAAGGACCCCTGCCAACCTGAAGAGAGTCAAATCCCTTTTATAAAATGGATTCAGAAATTCCATGGGACATCCTGCTACAAGATATTATTTGGGCTAATAACTCAAGGTCAACTCAACAGAAAGATTTCATTGGAGAGTGGATCAGCTGGCTGGATAGTAAGGAGAGATGGACAATTTATTCATAGCAAATAATATCCATTGTGAATTTAACCCATTTTCGCTGTTTGTAATTCATTCGAGGAATCAGTCCCGATTTCTGCAATTATACCTCGTAACCATAAGGATTAGCCAAATAGGATGGACGACCAGTGTCGAGCCAACAGGTTCTCTGCAAAATGTTCATTTTGCCTATTTGTTCTGCATTGTTCAGGTGTGTGATTGGCCATTGAAGTCATAAGTCATTGTTTCTGCTCCTGGATTGGACTATTGAAACTCTTTAAATAAGAGAAGAACAAATAATGAGTAACTCACTTCCTGGTATGAATGTTCAGGTGAATAAGCATTCATGAAACATTCAGGGTGCACGAGCATTTTCACAAGCCGCTTGCAGTATGCTCACAAATAGCCAATGTTAAAGCACAGCAAAATGAAGGTGCCATTGGCAGATACAATATCAAGGCTACAATTAGAAGAGCTAACAAGCCTCATTCTTCAGGGCAAATTCTGATCATCAATGATGGTTAGGAAGAAATGACCATTTGCCTTATCCTCATGACACACTTTTACCCAGGGAATTATGGGGATTCTTTGAAAGAAATGGCCATTGTCAGAGGCAGGATATCAGAGTAGATGGAGTATTTATCTGTTCCAGGGTGGTCATTCTTATGTTTTCCTGTGCAGGACCTTCACGGGAAGAAGAGGGGTACACAGTCTTGTAGTTTAGAACTATGGGCCAGATTCTCGGCTGCTGAACATTGGCATAGCATGCTGATTAACACCAGCTGAGGATCTGGCCCTACCTGTGATTACAAAACAGCACAGATCAAATTTAAATTAAAAATCAATACACAGATCAATGCACCAGTAGAAGAGTGAAATAGACAAGAGATGCTTATTAAATATCAGCAAACCCCAGAAGGTCTGCCCCCACTTTGTATTTCTTCTTTGCTTTTTTTTCATCTCTGCCTTTTAAAAAAAATTATTTGCTATCCGGCGTATCAACATCTATCCTAATAAATGCATGTCCCTCTCACATGGTCATTTAAGGGCCTGATCCTCCAACCTTTGTCTATATAAGTAGTTATTGAGCTAATTGTGAATAAAATTGCAGCAACAGTAGAACAGGTCAGGAATTTCTTGATTTTTTTTTTTTTGGAAAATGGTGATTTGTCTAGCCCACATTTTTCTAGGGAATATAATATTCTGTTAGCGTTTTCGACTGCCTGCACATTGAGTATGTTTTCAGAGAACTAGCCACAATGACTCCTAGATCTCTTTCTTGAGTGATAACATCCAATTTAGACCCCATCACTTTGTATGTATAGTTAGGATTATGTTTTCCAATGTGCGTTACTTTGTATTTATCAGCCACGAATTTCCTCTGCCATTTCGCTGCCCAGTCGCTCAGTTTTTGTGAGATCCCTTTGTAACTTTTCACAGCCGGTTTTGGACTTAACTATCTTGAGTAATTTTGTCTCATCTGCAAATTTTGCCACCTCACTATTCACCCGATTGTCCAGATCAAATTAATCAATTTGTTCTACAACCTCCTCTATTGACACTTTAATGTGGGACAGTTCCTCAGATTGGTCTCCTAAAAAGAAGGGCTCAGGTGTGGGAATCTCCCTCCCATCCTCTGCAGTGAAGACTGATGCAAAGAATTAATTTAGCGCCTCAGCAACAGCCTTGTCTTCCCTAAGTGCTCCTTTAGGAACATGATCATCTAGTAGCCCCATTGATTGTTTGGCTAGCCTCCTGCTTCTGATTTTTGCTGTTAGTTTTTGTGCCTTTTGCTATTCAAATCCCCTTTTGGCCTACCTATCCATGTTTTTCACTTGACTTACCAGAATGTATGCTCTTTTCTATTTTCCTCAGTAGTATTTGACTTCCAATTTTTAAAGGATGCCTTTTAGTCTCCAATCACCTCTTTTACTCTGTTGTTTAGCCAGAGGGGCTTATTTTTGGTACTCTCACTGTTTTGGAGGTGAGGGCGAGGGGATACAGAGGCTATACATTTAGTTTGAACCTCTGTTATAATACTTTTAAACTATTTACATGAAGCTTGCAGGAAAGGGTTGGTTTTGACACACTTTTTGGAAAAAAAAGTTTCAAAACTGTTGAAACATTGTGACATTTTCTAAATGAAAAAATCCGGCTCAAAACAACTTTTTGTTTTGAAATTTAAGCTGAATAGTGTAAATAAACAAGTGTTAAAATCTAAATAAAATGTTTCCAATTTGTTGGTTTGTTTGGTTGCTTGTTTGCATTAAAAAAATAAACTTTTGATCCTAATTCAGAATGGGACAATTTTGTAAATATTTTGTGAATTTTGGTGCGATGGGAAAGCCATTTCCTGCCCTATGTTCTAGATGTCCCATTTCTGAACTGCCTGTAAGTTCTGTGATAGAATCCAATTGTAATTCAGGTATTCATCTTTCGAACTACCTCCCCATTGACAATATTTTGATACAGTAGTTATGCTACCTGTATTAACTAGAGTTGAGACTGTGGGAGTTCAGCATCTCTGTTTTGCTGTTGTGTGGGTGGCTCAATATGGATTCTGACGTCATGTTTGAAAATTTTGTCCTAACTGACTTGCCCAAGTTCAAGTAGCAAACCAGTGGAAGATCGGGAAATAAAACCCAGGTCTCCAGACTCACAGCTATTTACCTCTCAGGCAAAGCAGAACAAACAAACAGTATGTATCAAGCTGTTTATATTAAACATCCCAGAGTGACTAAAGCTGCAGATTTGGGGTGTGAATCTCAATCTGAAGTGTGCAAGGTGTTTAGATCCAAGCGTTAGATTTAACCCCAGTCTCCAGTAAAACATTCCTAAGTTAAAGACACTCCCAAATTGTAAAAAATAAAAATAACCTGTTGCCAACTCTTGAGATTTTATCTGTCTAAGTTTCCCACCAGTGGGGTATCTGAGTGCCTCACAGTCTTTTAACATATTTATCCTCACAACACATCTGTGAGGTAGGGAGTGCTACTATCCCTGTTTTACAGATGGGGAACCGACACAAGGGGAGGTCAAGTGACTTGTCCATGGTCAGACAGGAAGTCGAGTGGCAGAGCAGGGAATTTAATGCAGTGGAAATTGGATCAGGACCTTAACCAGTCAATTCTTAAAGTCACAGTACTAACACTTCTCAGCTAACTAGCGTGTTTCAGGATTGGACTGTCTAACTCTCACCAATGAGAGCTGTGCAAACCATTAGCTACAAAATTCACATTTTTTTTAAATAAACCTGATGCCCAACTAAGGATCCTGAATATGAATGGACTTTTCAAAGGAATTTTCCTCAGACTTGGCTCTGGCTTCTAACAGCACAGTCCCTGCCCTCTGCTTACAGTAAAGAACTTACGGGGTTGTTCAGATTTACATGAAAGTAACTCTTTCTCTACAGTGTTGACCTGAAACCAAGGAAAAATCTGTGGCTTCTGCTGACATTTTGTCAATGGGTTTCTGACGTTATTCCAAACTCAAAGTGGAACACCAGAGACACAAAGCCGTATAAATGGAAATGCAAGATAAGGCTCAGATGTGCTTCTTCCAATGGAAATCACAGTGTTTGCCAGTAGGCTCTTACTCAGTCTGCTCTAAGCCTTTAAGAGAAACCATTAAATACAAACATCACTTTCTATTGACTTGGATTTTATACTGGAGGTCAAAGCCCTATACACTGGGCTCTCTATAGCAATTAGCCAAGAGTATTAAAACCTTAAATCATCTCAATGAATACTGTGTATCCAATCAAATAGCCCTCTAGCTCCCCGATCAAATCAATCACATACCCAGCCCCTTTTTGGGGACTCCAGTTGACGTGCTAGCACTGATTGTACAATGTAATGTATGATATTAAGGGCCACATCCTCATCTGGTGGGAATTGCTGCAGCTCCACTGACATCAGTAAAGTTACGTAGCTTTACACAAGCTAAGGGACTGTTATTTTTTCCTTGCAACCCTTTTATGTTATGTATAGAAATACAATAAATAAAAATATGAAGACAAACCATGATCAGGGACTAGAAAGCAGACACACAGTAAGTTATTAGTATTCCAGCTGGGAATGCCCAAGACTAAGTCCGATGAAGATAAATGCTCTCACAACCCGACCAGTCAGATTTGCTAATACCTTACTATGGTGACATCTCTATTCTCTCTCACCTGAAGCCATGGTTAATGTACTGCTGAGTTTCTGCTGGAAAAGATACAAGGCACAAGAATAAAACTATCTTGTTTTTTGCATAGAGGTCAGGTGCTTTTGCTCAGATTCTGAGTTTCAATTGCTGGGTAATTTGTTTTCTACTTTGTTTTGACAGGGAGACCTTTTACAATAAAATCCCTTTATTGAATTTTCACCCTTGGTTAGCTCCCAAACCTGTGGCCCTTGCAAAAGATTAGAGAAATGGTTCACAAATTGTAACTCTTGGGCTGAGCCTGAAGAAAGCATCTTCCAAACAACCCCCCTTGCCTGCTGCAGCTACATGCTACTCTCCTCCAGTAGAGAAAGGTTTGCTCACCTGCGGGTGTAAAATATCTTCTTCAGGGAAGGCAGGTTTGTCTAGTGGTTAGAATAGGTGTTCAGTAGTCAAGCAACTTGGGTTCTAATCTCAACTACGATAATGACTTGCCATGTGACTTTGAGCAAGTTACTTCACCTACCTGTACCTCAGTTTCCCCATCTGTAAAATGGGAATCAAAATGTTTACTACTTTTGTAAAACACTTTGATGTCTGCAGAAGAAAAGGCCTATATAAATGTAAAATATTTGTCTTCTTATGCCATAAGAACTTGAACTGGACCAGAAAAAGAGAGAAGAGGAGAAAGAACTGGAGTTTTGAGCAATGACTGACATACCATGAAGTGAAAACACCCTAAGTATCACTAGAAGAGAATAGCCCGTTATAAAAACGTACTACCATATTACAGAGTAACAGTGCAAAACACAGTAAGACAGTATTGCGGCTCCCTCAGCAGGTGTCATAGTAGAATATTTTATTACTATTCAGACTTGCATAGAAGCAGCCTCATTTCTGTGTTCAGAGAAAGTGCAAGTTAAAACACAAGTGGTAAAAAGCACTGAGATATTTTTTAAAAAATCAGTTTTAATAATTTAATGTGTAATTAAATGGAAAGGACATTAAAAATATATACAATTTCTATTCCAATGGTGTCCTTTTAAATTCATCCTCTGAAGAATAATCTCTTACCCATAATGCTAAGCAACTCAAGAAAAAAATGTTGAGACAGTTCTCTCCCTGATAGTTTCTGGGCTAAATCCTGCCTTCAATGACACAGCGTAAATCTGGAGTAACACCAATGACTTTGGCTGTGTCACTGAGAGCAGAATTTTGACCCAGTGGGATTTTTCAGAAGTTAATTTCCTCTTTCATACACACACAAAAATAAATAACCCCGCAAATGGTGCAACTCTATTATTTACATTGCAGCAAACCTGACATTTTCAGGTGAACCACCATGGAATTAAAACGAGAACACCAATGGCAGTCGGACGGTTTCTTGTGAATTACACAACCGCCTGAGGCAATCGAAAGCTGCAAGGAAAAGCCATAGGGAAAGACCTGCAGACGTGGGGAAGCTGAGAGATTAAACAGCAGGAAGCCTGGGTGGGAGTGGAGAAAAGAGGTATCAGGAGACCTGAGAAAACTTCTGTCCAACAAGAAGAGCTTGAGAAAGGAGTTTGGAGTTGTAACAGAAGGAAAGTGGCCGTAAGAGCAAAGAAAGGCAGTTGAAGGGGTAAGCACAATGGAGGAGCTGGAACAGGGATGAAGTGGAGAAGAGAGTATTTTTTGTACAGGCTACCTTCAAAGGCTGCACATCCTATGGGAATCCTCTCCCCTGCACGTAAGCTCCTTCCACAGCCTGTTAATACCACCCTTTCAGCTAGCTTGAGGGGCTGTTAACCTGCCTTGAGGTTGAACATTGCAAAATCCTGCCTGTGCGAGTCTGAACAGAGAAGAGAAATAAGGTCTCCTCCACTGTAGTGTGTTGCCTCCAGACTGGCAGGCCAACCCAGAGCATGACAACACTGTCCGGAAGCTAATATACTTACGGCCATCCACTGTCTTTGCCTCCAGGTGCACAAGATCTGGTTCTCTACTGGAACCCATCACAGACCTGCAAAGGACAGACTGAAGTTAAAGCATTAAAACGACAACGCCAAGGCAGATGCTGTCCACTACGTTTATTCCCCAGAAGAACACATCATTTTGGTGGAGTTAAATTTGTATCAGTAACTAAACGCTAAAGAACGTGAAAGACCTTTATAGTGTTCTCTAAAATAACAAACCTTGGAAATTCTAACCATGCTGACCTTTTATAAAACCAGGGTTAATGTCCCCCGAACAGCCTTAACTCTGCCCTCCACTGCCTCCCCACCACCTTCAGAGTGGGGAATGTTGATGTGTCCTTTGCTTTGATTTCTGGGGTGTGTTTCAGTGCATGGCATGTTGATGTGCCCTTTGTATTGACTGGTGTTGTATGCCTTGGTGTTCAGTGCTAAAAATCAAGCTTCTCTATTATGGGAAGTGTTATGGGATTGATGAAACAATCAGTTTGTTAGCACCTGGAGAATAATAGAGTTATAAGGAATAGCCAGCATGTATCTGGTCAAGAACAAATCAAGCCAAACCAATCTATTTTTCTTCTTTGACAGGGTAACTGGCTAATGCATAGGGGGAAGCAGTAGATGTGGAATATCTTGATTTTAGCAAGGCTTTTGACACAATCCCACATAACTGTCTCATAAGCAAACTAGGGAAATGTGATCTAAATGAAATTATTATAAGGTGGATGCACAACTGGTTGTAAGACTGTACTCAAAGAGTAGTTATCAATGGTTTGCTGTCCAACTGGGAGATAATATATAGATAGGTCCTGCAGGGGTCATTCCTGGGTCTGATATTATTCAATATTTTCATTAATGATTTGGATAATGGATTGCAACGTATGCTTATAAAATGTGCAGATGACACCAAACTGGGAGGGGTTGCAAGCACTTTGGAGGACGGGATTAGAATTCAGGACAATCTTGACAAATTGGAGAATTGGTCTGAATTCAACAAGATGAAATTCAATTAAGACAAGTGCAAAGTACTTTACGTAGAAAGGAAAAATCAAATGCACAACTACAGAATGGGGAATAATTGGCTAAGGGGAACTGCTGAAAAGGATCACAGGAGTTATAGTGGATCACAAATTAAATATGAGGCAAAAATGTGATTTGGCTTCAAAAATGTTTAATATCATTCTGGGGTGTATTAACAGGAGTATCATATGTGCAACATGGGAGGTACCTGTCCCACTCTCCTCAGCACTGGTGAGCACAGCTGGAGTACTGTGTCCAATTCTGGGCACCACACTTTAGGGAAGGGGTCGACAAACTGGAGAGTCCAGAGAAAAGCAACAAAAATGCTAAAAGGTTTAGAAAACCTGACCAATGAGGAAAGTTTAAAAAAAACTGCAGTTGTTTAGTCTTGAGAAAAGAAGACTGAGAGGGGACCTGATAACAGACTTCAAATATATTAAGGACGGTCACAAAGAGGACAGTGATCAATTGAAGGTAGGACAAAAAGTAACGGGCTTAATCTGCAGCAATGGAGATTAAGGTTAGATATTAGGGGGAAAAAAAGTCTAACTGTAAGGTTAGTTAATGTCTGGAAAAAGCTTCCAAGGGAAGTCGTGGAATCGCCATCATTGGAGATTTTTAAAAACAGCTTGTATTAGTGCCTGGCAGGGATGGTCTAGGTTTACTTGGTCCTGCTACAGAGCAGGGGGCTGGACTTAAGTGACTTGAGACCCCTTCCAGTCCTACGTTTCCATGCAGAATTCTAGTCATTCCTCTGTATCAGACATTGGATGCACATTTGTTTAATTCACATCCGTAATGACCAATGTTCTATCATTAATTAACAAACATAAAAAGAAAATTCTCTGTCCTTTCAGACATTTTATTGGTTCAAATCTAATTAAAACTGTGTTAAAATAATAAAACAGATGGCCCTCTGGTTACCAAAATACTTGTTTATTCACTTGATAGGAAATAGCAGTGTAAGGCACTCAGTACTGCACGTAAAGGATTATGGAGTAAAATACTCCTTTGGTAAAAAGTCCCATTTGATTGTTGACATCTGTTTGGATGAGGCCCTGGAAGAAGCCAAAGGGCCATTCATTTGATGTCCTATCTGAAGTACGGCACTGCTAAATGAGTATCAGTTCTGAGGGCACAGCTGTGCTGTTGGTTTTGAACCTGTCACCTCTTTTCCAAAAGCAAGAGTAAGAGTAGCAGGCTGGGTCTCCCAGGATCACTATAAGCATCTCAACGTCCCCTATAGGAATTTTTTAGTCTGGGAAAAAAAGTCCCTGCTTGTAGCTTCTGGTACAGGCCAGCGTTTCCGAAGATATGAGCATCATGCACCTTTCCTGACACTCCAACGTTGATGTCAGTGAAATGGCCACGGTGATCCACAAGCACCTGGAGTACCATAGAGAAGTACCCCTTCCTATTGATGTACTCTGTTGCGAGATGGTACAGTGCCAAAATTGGGTTATGTTTGCCATATATTGCCCCGCCACAGTTAGGGAATCCATCGCTGTGAATCCATCCACTATTTCACGCACATTGCCCAGAGTCACAGTCCTTCGCAGCAGAATGCGATTAATGGTCCTGCACACTTGCGATAACACAGCTCCAACGGTGGACTTGCTGACTCCAAACTGATTAGCGACTGACCAGTTGCAGTCTGGAGTTGCCAGCTTCCACACAGCGATTGCCACGCGCTTCTCCACCGAGAGGGCAGCTCTCATTCTGGTGTCCTTGAGCCACAGGGCAGGGACCAGCTCCACACAGCGTTCCATGAAGGCGGTTTTGCACATTCGAAAGTTCTGTAGCCACTGCTCATCATCCCAAACCTGCATAACGATGCAGTCCCACCACTCTGTGTTTGTCTCACATGCCCAGAAGCGGTGGTTTATTGTGTGCAGATGCTGTGTGAATGACAACAGTAATGCAGGGCTGTTTGTCTGTATGTCACTCAGCAGGTCAGGTTCCTCAGATTCCTGTTCCGATTCGGAGCTCATGATGTACTGCGTGACCCGCTGCAATGTGTTCAGAATGCTGAAAGCAACAGTGGCGCAGGATCCATCTTTTCAGATAGAGATGGCGGGCGCGCAGTAAACGGTGGGGAGCCATTGAAAAAATGGCACAAGTCGCTGCCAGCAACACAATGAATGACGGCACGGAAATTCAGTGCACCATCGGACATTAAGCCGGCACCTATGCTGCTCCATGCTCCTCTGCCCCATCCCACAATTCCTAGTGGCAGAAGCTGCCGAGTTGCATGGTGGGATAGCTGCCCACGATGCACTGCTCTCACTGTTGATACTACAGCACCGAGTGTGGATGCATTTTTTGCGACAATATGAGTGCTGTGCAGATGGGCGCGAGCGCTGTAATTATAGAGCTTTTTTATCACCGAAAAAACTACCATAGACAAAACTTTTTAGTGTAGACAAGGCCTTAGTGTTTGCTATTGCTGTAGTACAAACTCAGTAGGCTGCAGAAGTACTTTTCACTTGTGAAATATCTTATTCTAGGATCTGTTTGCATCTGTCCCAACATTCCAATTCGGTTACATGTCTCTTTGTTAGAGCTATTAATAATTAAATACTGCTGAGATGTTCCATGGTGAGATATTTTGCTCAAAGAAAAAATGACCCAGGGGCACCCAACACCCATTTTTAATAAGCTCTTCTTCTGAATTACTCGGATTATGGAAAAAACATTCCTTTGCTGTTGTTTATTACACTGACCTAAGTGTATATGGAAGTGGATGGTTTCATCATAATGCCACTATATAAATCCATGACATGCCTACACCTTGAATATTGCATGCAGTTCTGGTTACCCCTTCTTAAAAACTATAGATTAGAATAGGAAAAAGTACAGAAAAGGGTAACAAAAATGGTTAGGGGTATGGAACAGCTTCTATATGAGGACAGATTAGAAAGACTGGAACTGTTCAGTGTAGAAAAGAGATAACTAAAGAGTGATATGATAGAATCATACAATCATAGAATCATAGCATCATAGAAGATTAGGGTTGGAAGGGACCTCTGGAGGTCATCTAGTCCAACCCCCTGCTCAAAGCAGGATCAAATCATCCCAGCCAAAGCTTTGTCAAGCCTCACCTTAAAAACCTCTAAGGATGGAGATTCCACCATCTCCCTAAGTAACCCATTCCAGTGCTTCACCACCCTCCTAGTGAATTTTTTCCCCTAATATCCCACCTAGACCTCTCCCACTGCAACTTGAGACCATTGCTCCTAGTTTGGTCGCCTATTACCACTGAAAACAGCCTAGCTCCATTCTCCCTGGAACCCACTTTCAGGTAGTTAAAGGCTACTATCAAATCCCTCCTCATTCTTATAGCGTTTATGGGAGGCTATAAAATCATGAATGGTGTGGAGAAAGTGAATAAGGAAGTGTTATTTACCCATCCACATAACACAGGGACCAGGGGTTACCAATGAAATGAATAGGCTGCAGTTTTAAATCAAACAAAAGGAAGTACTTTTTCACACAGCACACAGTCAACCTGTGGAACTCATTGCCAGGGGATGTTGTGAAGGCTGAAAATACAACTGGATTTAAAAAAGAACCAGATATGTTCATGGAGGATAGGTCCATCAATGGCTATTAGCCAAGATAGTCAGGGATGCAACCCCATGCTCTGGTTGTTCCTAGACCTTCAACTGCCAGATGCTGAGACTAGACAACAGGATGGATCACTTGAAATTCTGTTAATTCCCTCTGAAGCATCTGGCACTGGCTATTGTCAAAAGACAGGTCACTGGGCTAGATGGAACATTGCTCTGACCCAGTATGGCCACTCTTCTGTTCTTGTTGGTTAGAGCATAGCTTTACTGATCCACCTCATTCCCTGACCTCACACAGCCTAGATTCTGCTCTATATACTTGAATGCTTAGTTCCTGCCCAAACTGGAAGCAGAGCTCTGTGTAGCTCGAAAGCTTGTCTCTCTCACCACAGAAGTTGGTCCAATAAAAGATATTATTTCACTCATTTTCTCCCTCTAGTCTTTTCATGGACACACAACAAGATTGCTCATTCAAACTAAAGATGAATTGCCATAGGTAAGGCTAGGTGTGCTATAGTAAGATGTTCTGCAAGTTTCCTCCCCATGGTTGCACAACACAAATCTATCCTGACCTGTAGGACCAAATTTATTCCAGTCGTGGTATTCCCTGAACAAAGACAGCTATCTAGATTGAGTGATGTGGACAACAAGCAGCTGGTGCATAGGATAATCATTTTCATTTGTGATCCAACTAAACCGGGATTTGCATCTATGTCTCAAATGCCTTAAGACCAATGTATCAATACCCTGCTCCATCAAACCCCTAACATTTAAAGACCATCCTCCATGATAATTTATACCTTGTGTAACTTTTCATTGGGCTGGCACCAATGGGATTGCAATGGGTGTGACTCAGGGCAGAATCTGACTCCCAAATATGGTCAGAGCAGAGATATCTAGGCACAGAGAGGAATTTCCTTTCTAAAATCCTTTGCAGCCTGAGGAATTAATTATATTCACTTATTTAACAGGATATCTGAAGACAAGGCCTTAGAGCATGCAAGGTTATAAACTGAAAGCCATGCAGCTAGATAGAAATGGCTGAGCTCAATAGCGGTCCCCAATCTGTTGCCACCTTTGTCACTATGGAGACAAATGTCAATCAAATACTTCTAACACGTCATTATCTGCGGTGTTATACAGCTATGGCTGGCGCCCTTCTATTCTGTCCAGTAGGCTCATGTTGCCTTATCCTCTGTTTCCCTTCGTCCCCTCTATTCTCAAAGCCTGAGTGCTGATTCTTCCATGGGCCTTTTATCACCTGCAGCTGACTTTCTCCTTGCCTGGGCTTACAGTTTTAACTTTGTGGTGAAAACCCCACCCTGCTGATTGTGATTCATCCTTTTAATCACAGGCCTTCTTGAACACACAAACTTCCCTTGGGCTTCAGTCCCCCTGGGGAAAGACCTGTAGTCCCGAGGCCCCATTGTACTTGCTATGATGTACTTAGTAAGAGCCAGTCGCTGTCTTAGAAAGTTTAATCTCAGCAGGCAAGAGAGACAAAGGAAGTATTGTTATCCTCATTCCACAAGTGGGGAAATCGAGGCACGGATGGCAAAATCCTTGCCCCACTGAAGCCAATGGGAGTTTTGGCATTGATTTTAGTGGGGGCAAGATTTCATCTAGAGAGATTAAGAGACTTGTTCAAGATTAGATAGCGTCAGAGCCAGGAACTGAGCCCAGATCTCCTGAGTCCAGCACTTTAACCCCAAGACTCTCCTTCCTCTCTTTAAAAATGCTCAGGCAACAAAGGCCTGATCCAAAGTCCATTGAAGTCAATGGGTGAAATCCTAGACCAATTGAAATCAAGGAGAGTTTTGCCATTTCAGGCCAAGATTTCAGCCACTGAGAAGACTCACCTTGATTCCAGTGGGCTTTGGATCAGTTCCTATGTGAGTGTTGAGCTAAAGATAGCAATAAAATGCAGATGCAAATGGGCAGCTTGGAAAATCCAATTCCAAATTTGGCGCTTGAAACTAGATCTGCATGCCTGGCCCTTTCCCCTTATCCAGTCATCAGACTTCAGCAGCTGTCAGTAAGTATTCCTTGTCTGGCTCCGTGCTTAGTGATATTTGTTTTGAGGTGGCTCAGTGAAACATTTTTTCGGTTCCCTCCCTTTTCCATTTCTAATGCGTCTCCATCTCCTCATTCATTGCATTATTCAGGAAGGCTAATTAGACGTAACAGACAGGTGGAAAAGAGTGCTTGTTTTCTGAGATCCTTACACTGAAATTGTCCTATGAGCATAAATATTCTAACAAGCTTTATCCTGTCACAACAGACTCATAAAGTTGCTCTGTTCAGCACACGATAATGGCTTTGTAATTCAATTATTGGTAGTATTTGTCTTTGGGGATTTATCTTCTTTTAGCCTCAGCACTTATGCGAATCCCTTATCATAAATCTCACAAACGCTAAGCCAGCACCCCCACTCCCTCCGGGGCACATCTTGTCACTTCTTGTTAAAAAAGTTGACAGCTTCTTCCAAATTACTCCATGGCAGCAGCTTGTTTTTGTGTTTTTGTTTTAAAGGCCAGAAGCACAACAAGCAACAAGAGATGAGGAAGGTAAATTCCTAGACCCTGCCATTTTTCCCCGATAATGGTCTTGCAGTACCTTAAATCCTATCTCCGAATAAGAATACGCTGCATTTATTACAGGCCCTTTTGTTCTCAAAGCATCTTGTAAACAACTGTTAAGTAAGTCTCCCAACACGCCACTGATGTATCTAGGTACCATTGCAAAGCCTGTTTTGCAAATGGATAGAATGAGTTGAAAAGAGAGGTTAAGGGCTAAATTCTGCCGTAACCTGCAGGGGAAAAATCCATAGTGACTCCACTGAATTACACAAGAGTAAGGGACTCCAACTGACTTGGCTAAGGCCACACAGCATTTATGTGGCAAAGCCAGAAACAGAATCCAAGCATCACAGCTCCTGTTGCTCTAACCACTGAACCAAACCCCTCTGCAAGCCCCTGGATGGGGGGCACCATTACAAACGGTGTTGTCCAGTGCACCTTGGTGAAGATGCAGAAAATGGTCACTAGCAATAAAATACCTGGAGCCAGATTCTCTGCTACGGTCACTCTCCTCATCAACCACCAGCAACCACCCCCATTCATTAAAAGACTTCCTGACTTCTCTATCTGCCCCTGACTGTAAGCACAGATTAGAGCAGCCGGAGGGCTGCTGTATCATGCCAGCTGGCAAGAGTCACCAAGGTGACCATCCAGCCAACTGGGCATTGCAGAAGGGAATGGTGGTCCATCCACAAGCCTCCCTGGCATGTCCCCCGTCTCAGGGCTGTGCCCCTTCTCCTCCCCAGACAATCTCCAGTCTCCATTCTCCTAGCTGGAAACGGGACAGAGAATCTGCCCCACGGTCCCTAAGGACAGGAGGGAGCTCTCGTCGGTCCTCTAGTTCAGCCCCTGCCTAGTGACACGGTTGATTTCACTGTCCCTGAACCATCCATTACAGCCAGCTCTATAAGGCTCTGGCCATGTCTATACATACAGAGCTGCAGCAGCACAGCTGTATCGGACGTTCTCCTGCCAACACAGTGCTGTGCACGCAAGCTCTTAGGTCAGTGTAATTTATATCCTCAGGGGAGTGGAAGAGTCACACTCCTGAGTGCTGTAAGTTTGACTGACATAGGCTGCAGTGCAGACATAGCCGAAATCCACATATAAGCTAGGGGTGTGAATTTCCTGCTCAATGAGAGCTCAGGCAAGTATAATAGCAGGATAGTCAATGTAGCATAGGGAGTGACAGCAGAGGCATGGCTTAGCTGTGCTGAGTACATGCTCACCTGTTTCAGGCAGGTTTGCACTTGGCACAGCGGAGTCACACATCTGCGGCTGGGACCCATGCTACCAGGGCTACACTGCTATTTATACACACGCAAGCAGGGAAATCACACCCCTAGTTCGTAGTGTAGACATAGTCTAACCTTAACCATGAATATCCAGTGATGGGGATCTCCCTGGCCCCAACTCCTCCCTTGGTAGCTTGCTCTACTAACTAATTTTTTTTTAGCAGCAAAGGGCCAAATCCTTGGTTGGTGAAAATGGAAGCTGCCCCCATTTACACTAGCTGAGAATCTGGCCAAAAAAACATTTTCCCCTTATAATCGTTTCTGTAGATGTCCTTTGCTATGGCCTGGAGCTGTACTTTCTGTTCTATCCTCACTGACTAATGGGAATGATTGTTCCCCATCCTCCTTATCTGTAATATTTCCTGGTTGCATTCACTCACTCGCTGTATCCCCTTTTCACGTGTTACAAGTAGAACCCAGGAGCCTCAGTCATCTTCTATTGAGAGCTATTTAAAAGGGGAGGAAGTCCTCTGGCTTATTGCTTTTGAATGTAGCACAGTAATACAATGAATTGATTTATGTGACAAGGACCAAACCTATCTTTCGGCTTCAAGGTTCAATTTGTATGACAATTAACTGGGACATCTAACCAGCACTTCCCCCCCAACAAGCTCAGCTGATTTGGGTTTCTCTAACTTTACATGCTCACCACAGGCTACCGGTGGACAGTACTGACGTACCAGGAAACTTTTATGGCTTATTGCAACATTTCCAGATTTCTCAATAAGAGGGATATATTTTGCATAAAAATGTCAATCACAAAATTGTCCCTTTTTATAGCCTGGTATAAGCATTCCTTGTTCGCTTCTCTTCTTTTACAATTGCTTTTCTCTCAGACAAATTCTCCTTTGTGTCAGATATAACATGTCCATAGAGGTATGTAAAATAACTGAGACAATCCATTGAGCTCTCTTGGCCACCTAAACTATGCCTTCTATATTTGCACTCCCAACCATCCAGTAGTCAATTATGCCTAAAGACCCCTCGGTCCTCACTCTGATCTAACAGCTAGATCTGGTTTTCACAGTTACACTCATGTGACTCGGATCACTTCACTGAAGTCGTTAATTGGGACTGATGTAAATGAGATCAGAATCAGATGCCTTTGTGCAGACACTGCCTAGGGATTCAGAAAATCTGGGTTCCATTCCCAGCTCCATCATAAGCACCCTGAGCAAGACACAAAGAGCCATATTTTTAGTGCTAAGCATCCAATGCCAGGGCCAGATTTTCAGAAGGGAGCAGCTACCATTGTCACACATATGTCTACATTTTCAAGAGTTTGGCACCAAACACGATGAGGTCTTTTGAAAATCTGGCCACTGTTTTTAATTCCTAAATGGCTCCACTGAATGTATGTCCTCTCAGTTCCCAGCAGTGAGTTCCCTTGCAAAGCAAGTTCTCAGTCTTTCTGAGCTCAGTTCCCCATGTGCAAAATAACCACCTGTCCTTTGTCTGTCTTGTCTAGTGAAACAGTAAGGTCTTTGGGAGTGGGACTGCCCCTCACCATGTGTTTGTACAGTGCCTAGCACAAGGGGGCAATAATCTCCATTTGATCCTCTAGGTGCTACTATAATACAAATAATGTGTAATAATAACCTGTACTTATTTGTCCAATAGCTGAATCTGCGGCTGACGAATGCCACTTTGTGCAAGAATCTGGTGTTTGTGGAATACTCTTGCAAAGCATGTGTTGGGTTCTCTCTACTGGCCATCCTATTGGAGGAGAACAGCCTACTACTGCTGTTTGCTAATGAAGACAGCCCTTCAGCTCAAGTGTTAGAGGTCTGTGCTGAGGTGCTGAAAGTCCCATATTTGAATCCTACTGGATACTCATGTGAGAGTTTACTCTGCACCACCCTGCCTCTGTTTTCCCCTTCTACAGGACTCTTTAAAACAATCTTAGCATAATTCAAAGAAAATAGAAATGTTTCCAATCTGGGGTCCAATTTATTTAGTCCTCAAATACACAGTGGCCCAACAGACCCCAACCCCAGTTCATGTCTCTCTCTTCTTAGTTGGGGGATTTCTAGTCCTCTTTTTCAGAGCTGGGTTACCATTCACTGTTCAAAGTCACTGCAGGAGCCAAACTTGCTTCCCACAGCTGCTTCTTCCAGCCTGCTGCCCCTCATTGCCACCTGCTGTCCTTTATAGGGAATCAGCTATTTTCACATAGGTATGCCTCCTTTAGTAATCAGAGCTGGCTAGCTCCAGGTCCTCCAGCCATTAAGAGGCAAGCCACCCTGTTACACCAGGAATAAAAGATGGGTGGAAAAGTGAGCTTATTTGCTGAGAGCCTCATGGTGAAATTGACTATGATATATGATCATATATGGAGCTAGATTCTCTGGCCAGAAAACTGGTGCAAATACCCAGAGGGAACCACAAATTGCTGGAGGCATCTCCCAAAACGTGCATGGCTGAGATGTCCCTGAGACATCTTGATCCTTCACCTTTGGGCCCATTTGCATTAAGCTAAAGCAACTCTCTGGCTGCTCTAATCTAGAACAGGAGGATCCAGCCTGGACAATGGCCAAAGCAGAGCAGGGTAGTAAAAGGGTCAGCTTGATGCCACCTTTTTAGGTCTTTTCCCCTCCCCCAGCAACTTGTGCCAGATCAACCATACCCCAGGATTTGTCCCACTGCTTCTCAGATCATACAATATAATATGATCATTGTTTCCCACAGTCTTCGATGCATACATTTTGTAGTGCTGTGCTGTGCTGTGTGCGCTCTGGACAGAGTTCACAGACGTCATTTATAGGAAGAATGCAAAGTAAACCATATTCAGTCAGCGTGCTACTCATTAACTGTACAACAGAGAGTAAGCGTAAACCTTTCCTGGCACATATCCAGATAAGTTAAGTTCCCAGCCAAGTTAGCGATGTAGCTAACTGCCTCATTTCATAAAATACAGCTATGGAGGGTGGCCCTGAGCAGGTGTGTGCAGGCAAATTAGCTTCTTACTCAAAAACCTGTGGAAGGCAGACATGTTCTTGGGCCCTGGCTAGCAACATAGAGCTCTTCTGCTGAATCATCCTGACATCAAGCTTTTGAATCCTGTGGGAAGATGCATGCATATTTTTGTGGATTTATGCTGGTGAGTGGATTCCATTAGCACCAGCCCAGGATATAAGCGTGTGCTGGATTTAATAGGATGCGGCCTTCATTCAGGCAGTATTAATAGGATTCTGCCCTCATTTAAGTCTCTCCTCGAGAGGAATCAGCTGGCCTGGGTAGAGTAAAGTACACCCCCTCCACAACAGGTACAAGGATTCCCACAAATAGAGTATGACTCTCCTCCCCCACCCCTCACCGCTCCTAACATGAAGGGTCAGTCTCCAAGAAGGGTCAGTTATTGGCCTGGAGACTGGGCCTGCCTAAAAATGTCAGCAATGAAACAACAGCCTCTGTTCTGGCGCTCTGACTTTTCAAATGATTTTCTTCCCAATCCAAAATCCACTTGGACACACACCCATGTAGTTCGCTTTAGAAAACCACTCGCCATTACCCGCCATCCAGAGATTTCATTCTGCGCCCCATGAGCCTTCATCTATTCCTCTGACATCCGCCTGTTTGCTTTATGTCTAAGTTATTAAATGTGTCTATTTTTAATTACATTTTCTGTACACAGCTCAGCTCATCCGCCATGGCTTTTAAGTCACATCAAGCAGATGATTTTCTGGACGTGCTGTTGTGCTGCACTTTGATGAGCATCCTCCCTGTCAGCCTCCAGCAGTCACCCCACGGTGACTGAAAGGTTTTGTTTGGTGAGGCCCAGCCAATTTTGGAACTAACCCAGACACCGGGCTATTCAAAGCAGCTCAGCCTACCTGATTTCACCCAGCCAAAAGCTGACAGGAGCCACTGGAATGGTTTGCGAAATGAGCTCCAACAGCTTGGGTACAATGGAATTTTTAAAAGCTGTTACCAGCCTTCTGATGCTGCTTTTCAGTCCCCCCCGAGGCTTCTTCAGGGAAAAGAATCCAGGCTTTTAAAATAATTTGGGATTTCTGTCTCACTGAAATAACTCACCCAAGAAAGTTACTTTTAAAGATGATCTCCATTTGCTTTTCCCCATAGAAGTAAGATTTCCATCATCCCAAACACAAACACATCCCATCCTCCATCCACCCACCCCCTCACCTCTTCGTCTGTCTCTCCTCCTTTCTCTCTATTCATGCATACATATAAACACGTCTTTCTCACCCTCTATCTGTCCACTTCTCTCTCTTTCCCATACTCAGGGTAAAGTTGCAGTTATATGCAGCAGTCAAATTGGAGTTAAATCAACCTCCATTTCCAAACTCAATTCACAGGATTTTTCTCTAAATGCCAGGAAGTTCATAACATTACGGCCACATTACTCCCTTGCTGCAGGAAGCAGGGCCATATCAACTCACTATCACCTCCACTGGCTTCTCATCCATCTCCGAATCCAGTTTTAAAACCTCCTTTTACTGTCAAAACTCTCCATGGATTCACCACCTTCACCTGCTAACCGTCTGTCCTCTTGTTTTTCTGTTGGCTTCTTCTCCTCTTGCAGCCTCCTCCTCTCAGCCCTAGTGTTCTGTCTCTCTGGTGCTTTATTATCTATATGAAACTATCTGTCCTCCCGCATCGCCCAATTGAACAAGTCACTTTCTCGGCTACAGAACTTGGATTTCTGATTACTTCCTTTTCCCCCTCACCCATGACTGATTCTTTCACTGAAACGTTCAATGATAATGTTTATTCACTAAAGAAGAGCTCAAGCTGGAAAAAAAAAAAATTGGATCTGGATTTCAGACAACCCAGAATTCAAGTGAACTCTGGATCATCCACTCTAAAGACAGGGGATATTTGTTAAATTTTGTATGCAGATCTGGGGCCAGATTTAGAATCCCTCCTCCAAAATCTGAGGGTCTCTTTATTTAGCTCCATCCCATGGTGCTAAGGATGCTGTAAAAAAAGTTAATTGGATTGTGTTGTATGATAATGTTAGATGTGTGTAAATGACCAAAAAAGGGATAACTGCTCTGTTTGGAGATAGGACAGTCATGTCCATCCAGAAAATTGTTTGAACTGTATTTTCTTTCTAATGAAGCCTAATCTCCCCAAAGCAGTGACCATTTCCTTCTCTGTGTTTTGCACCCTGCCATGTGTTTCCATGTGTTTTGCACCCTGCTATGGTTTCATGCCTTCTTTCTCCTTGATACCACATCAGAAAATATTACAGCTCTCTCCAGAAAACTGCCATTGCAGCATTGCTTTGAGGAGCTAGTACTGCCTCTGATGGCTTTTCAGCCAAATATTGAAAATCAAAATACTTCATCCAAAAACTGCAATATTTTGATACAAAAATTGTGCTGCGGTGTCTCATGGAAGTTATAGTTGGGTGCTTTATGCTCTTATTCTATGGGCTGGGCTCTCTGATGCACCGATTTCTCCCCTCTCGTTGAGTGAGTGCATCAGAAGAGTCCCAGACTGTGGTCATCATGGGAAATGTTGGTTCTTATAAGGAGCGCATCACCACAGATTGAGCACACCACATGTATTAATGAGTTTATCCTCAAAATACCCTTATGAGAGAGAGAGAGAGATGAGTCAACCTCATCCCTCTTGTTTTCCACATGAAAAAGCCCCAGGCCTCTGCTTCTTGTAGAGGTTTATGTTCATCTGCGTACCCCGCACCTGGTATCTCCCACCTGGAGGCAACATCACAATCCCTATCCCAGCAACCAGTCTGGATGTCAGAGAATGACTGTAAGCTGCAGGTGGAGGGATAAAAAGTGTGAACAGATGGGCCCTGAAGAATCAAAGATTCTGTTTTTATGGAAATGAAAGAGGGAACAAAGGAATACAGAGTACATATGATCTACAAGCAGCTGAATTCTCCCTAAACAGAATGTTTTCTCAAAGTTTTGCGGGGGGTGTCAGCAGATTACTTTAATGTTGTTTTTCTGTGGTTTAAATTACTCTGAGGACTTTCCCGTAGCAGCCGAAAATAAGAAAAAGAAAATTCTCTTGGAAACATAGATTAAAAAGGTAGCAGGAAAGATGACAGTGGGTTTCTCTGGTAACATTTACAGTCAGATCTTGTTCTACAGGAGCATTAAGAGCCCCTGGTGAATTCATTCACAAGACTTGGAGTGCCCCAGGACTTTTTATCTGAGGGCGGGGTCAAATGGCAATTAAAGCATACTAGTGAGCAATTAGGAATTTCAGTTTTGATCGGATTGGCACTAGAGTGTGTTTCAACTCTGAATGTTTCTTCCCTGTCAAAGAAAACATAAATGCATGGTGTACATACGTGCAAAGCCAAGGGTTAGACGCAATGCTTTCCTCGCAGCCCTGCCTAGTGGCATTTTGCCACTGTTGTGGCCTCCTAATCCTGAACCGCGCCAAAGGCTGGAGAGGCCCTGGCGTAACTTTGACAGCCCTGGCAACCAATCTAACTTACAGCCGTCTCCCCAGGAAGCCTAGACTGCGAAGTGCTCCACAATCTCTGTAGCATTGTGTGATGTGGCCCCACCCCTGACATGTTCCTCCCACTCCCAGCCGTGTCCCTGGCTCACCCTGTACACCTGGGCTGCAAGGGATCCTGGGAACAGCCTTACCGCTGACTCCTGTGGTTCCTGCACCAGGCAAATCCTTCATCAACCTGACCCAGAGCTTTTAGTGCTTCCTTGTATCACTCCAGCCCTCTTATTCAGTGTAAAGGGACCAGAGTAAAGGTGAGGATCTCACCCAACATTCTCTACTGAAGGACTCTAAGTCTGGAATGTTATCTCTCTAAGTTCACTTCTGCTCTGAAGAGCAACTGTAAAAGTAGCATCACGGGCCTCAAGCTGATCATGTCCCAATGATTTCCAGATCATATCTGCTCAGTTTACAAATAATTAAAACATAAATATAGGTTTCTACTAGCTGGCAGCCCCGCAAACGCAATCCTGGGATCTGAGAGTCAAACTGGGTTCTTTCTGGCTTGCACAACAGTCTGGGCAATAAAGATTCTGCAGAACAGCTTCTGCTCTGAGTTATACATGTGCAAAACCCCATGGGCTTGATTCTCTGTTGCCTTGTTCCTTATGGAGCCATTTACAACAAACTGATTCAGCAGAGTTTTGCACTGGTGGAAATGACTGAAAAAGAAAGCAAGCCAATGGACAATGAGGTCCAATGTTGTCACATATTGTCTTCAGTAATCCCAGTTGTTTCCTAGTGGGATACAGAACTCTGAAGGTAAAATTTGGCCATTCAAATGGAACTTAGTGAGCAATTCTGGTGATGAAGCATGATCCAGAATAAAATTTAACTCCCCTTTCTATAACTGTGTTGTTTTTTTGGAAAGCAGAAGCACAATTTAAAAGGCATCAATGACCAAAATATGTCAAAGACATCCCCTTCTAGGTGAAGCTAAGAGCTTTTGGTTTCTTGTTCAGTTTGTGTTTGGGGGAAGATTAGTGGGTGATAGGAGCAGTTTTTAATCTTATTTGTTATTCTTTGCTTTGCAGTGCTTTTGAAATTCCTGGTCTTCCTTCTCTCTTTTGCTAGACCCTCAAACGCCTGCAGGGTTTTATCTCTGCAGAAAGGAACATTGATCATTATCATCATTATTCTTATTGCTGATGTCCATCAGTTCAATATGTGATAAACCCCTCTTGTAACTAATGATGGGCAGACTTCAAAAGGCTTGGATTTCAGGATGGATAATAAGCATTCAAGAGTGTAGATGCTCATTCAAACTCTCTGAACTTCTTGAGCCTGCACAATTTAGCTGAAGAGCTCAAAAACATGCTTTCTTACAAGATTTCCAGCACTTTCTGCATTTGTCAGGCCAGAAATACCATGGGAAACATGGGAAAAGTTGTTTTTTATGATATTTTGGAGGCTTCTGGCCCTATGTGGATTGGGTGCAGACGGGAACATACATATGAGTTACAATAGCACTGTGCATATACATGGCACTGCAGACAGCAATGGCCAACACTAAGAAGATGAAAATTACTGATCAAGTTCTTATTATTTGTGCTACCAGGGCAGCTAGGAGACCTAATCATGCGCCAGGACCCCACTGTGCTAGGTGCTGTACAAACTCAGAACATAAAGACAATCCAGTGGCAAATTGTTAACCTCATCACAAAGAGTGAAGAGCAAAAGGTCTGAGTGATGACAACATTAGTCTCCATCGGCAACTCCCCATCAGCTGCAGGCCCTTCCTTTGAAAGCCCCACCACCTCTATATTTTGTTAACCAAAAACGGTGCTTTTTTCTTACCAGTAGAACCTGTTTGGTGCGACACCCTCCTGGAGAAGCTGCCATCTTCTGCCAAACTCAACCGAGCTGTATAACTGGAGACAAAACAAACAGAGTACAATCACTGTACCTTCCCGGCCTCTGGTGTTGGTTTGTTTCGTTTTCATTGCAAGAATCGGATTAAAGCATGAGGATAAACACAGACAACAGAGGAACAGAACGGCAACTTGCATAGCTTTGGAAGTGGTCCCAGACATCCACTGCTGCTGAGGCATTGCCTCCAAACGCAAAGGGCGGCTCTGTGGACAGCCAAGAGATAACGGAAATGAACAGCGCGCCCTGGGGAACACAGTGTGACATTCTCCAGGCCCTTGCATGGCTTTGGAAAGGCTATGGGAAGTGAGGAGCTCTGTGGCACTAGGGGCTGGGAAGTGGAGGGGCTACACCAAGGATTATGCATTTATTCCCCTTGTGTGAGCACAGGTGGGGGGGCGCTGTAGCCGGGAGGGCTGGTTCCCCTCTGAAAGAGGCCCAGAGGGAGAATCAAACCCACCCTGGCTGCTAGAGCCCAGAAGATCACCTGACCGGAAGCAGGGAGGCGGGGCCAGGCCGTCAGCTGCCGGACGGGCACCACCTGACCGGAAGCAGGGAGGCGGGGCCAGGCCTTTAAAACCCCGGCCTGCAAATTCAGTCGGAGGGCGACGGCCGAGGGAGAAGGACGTGTCTCCCTGGAGGCTCCACGCTCGGACTGGGCCTGAAGTTCAGGCTGAAGGGGAGAGGCCCGTCTCGACCCCAGACTGGGGGCTGACAGAGAACCTACCAGAGTCCCCCATTACCTGGGAGTCGGACAGGAGCCCCCCTGAGTCACCCGCTGTCCGGGAGTCAGAGGAGGGGCCACCTGGACTACCTGCTGCCAGGGAACCAGAGGAGGATCGACCCAAACAGTCCCAGACCTGGGACCCGGAGAACCTACCGGCCCTGCCGGCAGCCTGGGGGAGAACCGGAGCCGGCACCTGGGGGCCGGAGGAGGAGAGGAGCTCCCCTCCGAGGAGGAGCCCATGGAGTTGCCGGAGCTGCCCCCCGTGGACGAGGAGGGCCTGATGGGACTACCACTTGCCAGCGACCCGGAGGAAGAAGGTACCTGGGGGTACGGGGAGGAAGGAGCCCAGGGACAGCCCTAAACGGAGGCTGAGTCAGAGGCACCCGGGCGGCGTGTTGCGGCCGGAGCCCCGCCGACCCCGTAGCTAACGCTGTTGCCACTGCCAGGGCCCTGGGCTGGGACGCAGTGGAGACGGGTGGGCCTGCGTCCCCCTCCCCCCTTCCCGAGCCACCCCGGGAGAACCTCACCCTCCTCACCGTCCCCACCATTAGACTGATTGTTTGTTGCCTCACCCGCCCTGCCTACAGGCCGGAGTGAAGGGCTGTTGGCTCGCCCGCCCCGTCTAGGGCCGGTCGAAAGACTAGTCTTCCTCGTAGGGGAGAGTCAGAAGGAGTGGTTCCCCTCCCCCCCCTTCCAGAACGGACTCAGAGGGGGAAACCCCGACGCTGCCCCCCGAAGGGCACATTTACAGGGGCCTATAAGAGTTCTGGGAAATGGCAGATCCCACAGAGATCCCAGGAGATCTGTAAACGGTGAGCCTGCACGTGTCACAAACCCTTCATTAATGGGGGACAGCCTGTCATGGCCACTACTACAGCCCACTGATTGCAGTTTAGCTGTACAGGTGCCCAGTCTCCAGGCTGGGGAGGAGAATTCTGACCCCTCTTGGCTCCCCTGTGCAAATCCTACTTTGCTTGCTGTTTGCACACTGAAAAACTTAATTTTGCTCATGGTGGGAACCATCTTTCTATAGATCTGTACCACAATTTACGAGACTTTAATTGTTCTCATCTAACTTACAGTCAGGCTCTTGGGGATTTCAAGCATAGATCATTCTCTGCGTCCACTGTTGCCCACTACTGAACCGAGGTTGAATAGGTTGGAACTAAAAGACGCCTGTGTACCAGTTTGCAATTCTCCTGTCCTTTGGTTGAAAAGAAGCTGAAATACTGCCTTACTACCACTGACAGCCCCAGAGGATTCACAGTTCAAATAGCAGAGGCCAATGGTTTTCAGAGGGAAAAAAAATACTTGCCTGGACTGTTGCAAACGATGCATGTGAGCAGTTAGCTGCTAAACATAGTGATTGTATATGCATGCAGCTGCACACAGTTACCTACAGCTGACTGTGATATATAACACACAGTCTAGTTCTGTTCGGGGATATCAGATCATCAAGTTTTGGGGACAGCTGCATTTTTTACTTTCATCATGAATTTATGCTGGTGAAGGGTGCTGAATTTACAGCCATGCATAATGGAGAAATGAAAGTTCCTGAGCTGTTAACGAGGTTCTTTGAGATGGACTCTGCATATTCCCATTCTTGGGATATGTGCCAACCAGTGACATTGAATTGTGCACCTTTCCACTAGCCGTGTGTAGTCAACCACTCACACATCCCTCTCTGCCCCCAGCCTCAGGCTCAGAGCACGTTCTGAAGGCGTGACTATAAAAGTGGGCATGTCAGCAGTTACTGCCTTTCTTCCTTCCACCACTAATGCCAAACCAGAAGAAGACAGGACTCCACAAAGAGGGGACGGAGAGCGTGGAGTGTGAATATGCAGAGTCCATCCCAAAGAACCTCAGTTACAGGCAAGCAGCCTTCATTTCCTTTTTGAGTGTCCTTTCCATATTTCCACTCTTGGGATAGTTTAGGAATGCCACATGGCTGCTCTACAAATTTCTACTATCAGAACCTGTTTCAAACACGCCATTGAAGCTTCACTCAATGTAGTGAGGGATTATACACTGTCTGACCCATCCCAAAAATGTTTGTATAGAAATAGGATTTCCTTTAAAGTTACCAGCATATGAAACAAACAATTTATGTAAAGCTCTGAAGTCCTTTGTCCTATCCAAACAGAACGATAAAACGCTTTTTGCATCCAAACAATGTAGCTTTGATTCTCCCCTTATTTGAATGAGATCTGGGGGAAAAAAAACACTGGCAAAGTGATGGATAAGAAAATTTGAGATGACTTTTGGTATGAATCTAGGATGTGGATGAAGAACTACTTTGTCCTTATAAAAGGTTGTAAATGGAGGGCCAGCCACTAAGGCATGAAGTTCACTAATCTTCCTAACTGATGTTATTGCTATAATAAAAGGCAATCTTAATGGATGGATGAAATAAAGAACACAAAGATAAGAGCTCAAATAGTGGAGACATAAGTTGTGACAACACTAAATTTAAGTGCCATGGTGCCACAGGATTTTTCATCGGGTGGGGTACAAATTTAGTAACCCTTTTAAAAAACTTCTTAATAACCTCTTGGGAGAATACCAATTTACCATCTATCAGTATATGAGAAGTTGCTATTGCATGTAAGATGTACCTTTAGGGAGGCAACAGATAAACCTTTATGCTTTAAATATAACAAATACTGTAATATAGATTGAATAGGAGCTGACACAGGGTCTATCTTCTATCAGATGTCCAAAGAGAAAGCTTTTTCCATTTTAATTTGTAATATTTTCTAGTTGATTTTCTTCTGGCATTAAGTAGAACATGTTGAGTATCCATAGAGAAAGACCTCTCCAGTTTTGTTAGGGACTGACTGCCCATGCTGTCAGATGCAATGATAATGGATCAAGATGTTACACTTTCCCTTGGTGTTGTGTCTCAAAACTCTGTTGACACTTTGAAAAGTCTCGAGTTTCTTTTCGAAAGAATGAGCAGATCTGTGAACCACAGCTGTCTCAGCCACGCTGGAGCACTCAGTAGCATTCTGGCCAAGATCTGTCCTATTTTTCTCACAACCTTCAGCATCAGAGAAAATGGTGAGGATGCACACTGTGACAGGATCAGACTAGATGGCTACCGGAGACTGCTAGAAGGCCAATATATCAGCCCCAGGCTCAGCAAGTCCCTTTTCCCCTGGTAGCTGAGCAGGGGTTACTCCAGGTTAATTAACACACTTGGGGCCAATCAAGGCCCCACCCAGGACTTGTTAAAAGCCTCCCCTCCAGAGAAAGGGTGTGGCTGGAGTTGTGAGAGTGAGGTGAGCTACCAGAGGACGTGAGCAGGTAAGACACGGTCAAGAGCCAGGAGGGTTTAGGAGAAGGAGCAGGATGCTGGCAGGAGAGAACCCTGCAGGTACAAAGACAGGGGGAGGGAAAAACCCTGCCCGAAGAGGGCAAAGGACCTTTCCCAGGCCTGGAGGCCTAAGGGAAGAGACTCTGCCAGAAGGGGAAGATAGAACTGAACATTTGGTTTGGCACTACCACGCCCAGTGGGGCTGTGAGGAGTCAAGAGCCTCCCCTGGCAAGGAGGCCAGGTAGGACCCCTGTCCGAGCAGGGTACAGTCATTAAGTCAAGGGGCACGGGGAAGTAACCCAGGGAAGCTAGCAGCTTTCCTGAAGCCACAGCACGGGGATGCTACTTGTAGGGTCCCTGGTTGGTGCCCAGAGTTGAGGGTGGGACCGCCCATCCCCCCCACCCCACGGGCCATTCACTGGAGGGGCAAGAGCCCCAGCCAAGAGGCAAGGGCCTGTGAGAACCAGAGACAGGACCGGGAGCCAGCAGAGAGTGGCCATCTTAGAGAGGCTGTATTACCCTCCCCCACCACTAGAGGGTGGAAGAATACGAAAGGGTGAAGCAGTTGCCTGACCTACCGCTAGAAGGAAGCACTGGACCCACCGAGGTAGAGGAGGAGCGTTGTCACAACACATTAGTTCCATATCCCATCTGCGAAGGAACACATCTGCCAGAGTCTGAGTATCCCTTCCCACGCTGGGACAAAAATAACCGTATTTCCTGTTGAATCTTGTTGCAGATAGAGCAAGGATGTCTCTGTTAAAGACCATTTGTGCCTCCGGGTGGATTTCCCGCTTACTTTGTTCACCAAGTGGATGAGGTCTCCTGCCTGATGTGAAACTATTGGATTCCCAAAATGTCATTGCCTCCTTACAAAGCTGTGGTGATTGGGGGGCTCCCCCCTTGTTTGCTTACATAGTACATTGCTGTCATATTGTCCATGGCCACTTGAACCGCTGACCCTTGAATCTGGGGGGGGAATGCTGTGTGTGTCAAGCTAATTGTTCCTGATTCCAGAATGCTGATATGGAGACAACCTTCCTGTCGCCCCGAGTCCCCTTCTTACAAACTTCTCAAGATGTGCACCCTAGCCTATTTTTGAGGAGTCTGTTGTGATTATCATAGATGGGAGTGGACAACACCCTTCTCAGAACATTTCCCTGATCCATCCACCACCAGCAGCATCTCTGTATTTCCTGGGGAACTGTAATTATCACATCCATGCTGTGTACCAACTGTCTGAAGTTCTTTGATAACCAGTGCTGTGGCAGTCTCATCCTAAGCCTTGCAAAAAATGGGACATATGTGCCATCATGCCCATTAGTGATAGAAAAAAAACTTTACTCTGAGATGGATTCAGCAGCGGAGATTGAAAAGTACCCTTTATCTTCAGGACCTTCTCCTCCAGAAGGTAAGATTTTGCTCTTTGGGAATCGAGAAGAGCTCCTAGGAACAGGATTTTCTGGGATGGGGTCAGTAATGATTTCTGTTAATGGTTTAAGAAACCTAAACTTCAGAATAGAGGGCATGCAAATTTTGTGATTTCTTCCAGTTTATCCTCTGAGATTGCTATTAGGAGCCAGTCATCTAAACAATGAAACACATAAATCCCTTGTCTCCTGAAGAACGCTCTACCACAGATAGACATTAGATAGATAGAGGCCAAAGGGGCAGACTCTATTGGAAATGGTTCTGCCCTACAGCAACATGAAGGAAGGTACTTCCAGTATGATGATGTTACTGAAATATGAAAGAAAGCTTTTTTGAGATCAAGAGCAGTAAACCACCAATCTAGAAAGGATAGGGAAGAAATAATGAAGCCTAAGTTTAATATTCTGAAACACATCTTTCAAATGTACTTGTTTAGCTTCCTAGATCTAAGATTGGACAAAGATCTCCATCTTTCTTTGGAAATAGAAAATAGTAGGAGTAGAACCCTTGATTCCTGAAATTTATTGGAACCTTCTCTACTATTCCCTTCACTAGCAGAGAATTGATCTCCAATCTTAACAATGTCTCATGAGAGAGGTTCATGAAAGACAGGGAGAGGAAGGTTGATTTGGAGCAAGGATATCAGACTGGATGGTATAACCATTCTTTATAGCGTCCAACACTCATCTGTCTGTGGTGATCCTTAGCCACTCACTGTAACATTGACTTAAAAGGTCTCCAAATGTAAGGAAAATAGGATCCAACATTGCTTTGCTGCTCTCAAACACAACTGCAAACCCACCGTTTCACCACAGGCAAAGAAGCAGTGATAAGCCAATTCTTTTGTTTCATTTTGGACTTAAAAGGCCACTTCTTATACAACCGAGAAGCAGAAAATTGTTGTTGTTGGTATTGGTATTTATGTCTACCTTCGTTGAATGAAGAAGAATAAGGTGGGTAATACCGTCTTTGGAATCTGAAAAGAGGTATAAAATATCTTCTTTTGAAAGACTGCAAAGGATGCAGCTGTAGATCTGGTCTCTTCCATTTTTTCCAATAACGCATTGGTTTTTGAAATACATAGGCCATCACCTTCAAATGGGTTGTCCTCAACTTTAGACTTAATTTCCAGTGGAATGAAGAGGAATGCAGCCAGGTATGTCTTCTGAGAGTTATTGCTCTTGCCATTGGGCTTGAAGATGCATCAAAGGACATCCTTTATGCTTTCTTAGCAATGTTTTGACCTCCTTAAAGACGGAATTAGTGAGTCTGGGAAAGGAGAAGAATATAGCACTGCTTCTGCCAAGGAGGAGAAGGGAGAATTTGAGAAGAACAGGATATTATTTTAAATCTTCCAGTTGACCAGAAGTATTCTGAGTTTTGTTACAGTACAGAACATGGAATTCTATTCCATGGGTTCTATTCCCAGCACTGCCACAGATTCCTTGTATGACCATGGGCAACTCCCTTAACATCTCCCTGCCTCAATTTCCCCATTTTATAGATAGGGATAATATCTCCTAGGGATGCTGAGATGCTACTTACATTAACTAGATCTGTTTCAAATGTTAAATATTTTGAAATATCCTTTGAGAAAGATAACAAAACATTTTGCATTTCCCTCCTTTTCCCTTTACCCTTCCTTTCTCCATTGCAAAATAGAAAAAAGAAAAAAAAAGATGTCAAGAAAGAGGAAAATATTTTCAGTTTTTCCATTTTCAGGATTTTTTGGTTAAAAAAATAACTGAAAATATTAAATTCATGTGGGAAAAAATCATCCGTTTCCCTTTATCAAGAAAGAAAGAATGGGGACACCAAAATGTCTTTGTTTCAGTCACTAGTGAAAATGGGTCGTAGGCCTTCCCTGGATAAACAGATGGTTGTCTAATAAAATGAAGGGAGGTGGAATCACCAAATAAGACTTGTCTCCACCCATTTGCCTCTCATTCTACAGCTTCTGTCACAGCAAAACATTGAGCACTATCATTATTAATGTCACGTCTTAAACATCTCCGGTTGTGGAAACACTGCACCAGCAATAGGGTGTCTTGTGAACTGAGAGGAATGAGAAGAAAAGCTTGATGGAATTGTTTTAAGCAGAGGAAATACACATCACTCTTTTTTGTATCTGGGTCTTTCATACCTCACTACATTCACATCACTTCTAGTTATACGTGCACAAAATGCAGGGGATATTGCATATGTTCTTAGGGCCTGTTTTTGGTTCCCTGGAAGCCAATGGCCAAATTTCCCATTGTGTTTGGCGAGACTGACTGATTCTACTGACTGGGATTAGTCCCATAAAAAGTTGTATTTGCACAGGGCACCGACAGACCCTCCTTCTTTATCATGACCTGAGTTTTTATAATACTCATTTATTCACCCTGGTTTCCTACAAAATGGTGACATAGTGACTGGAGAGTTATTACAGATTCTCCAAACATTGGTTGTGGAACATCTCATTAGTGCTCAAGATAATTCCGTTTCAGCCAATGGCACAAAATTACTGGTTTTACCATGAAATAGCATGAGATGTTGAGTTAAATCTCATGGAACCTTGGGCAGTATTAATGATTTTCAGTGAACAAGCCAAAAAATGAAATAAAATATTTTTCCCTATAGGGTGCTCTGCTGAGTATGGGATACCATTTTGGCATGGAATGGTGGACCAGAAGGAAGAAAAGGATATCTGGAGGCTGGGCTTGATTTTTACCTAGACAAGATATTGGGATATTTCCCCCCCATTTATCATTTATGGTGCTTTCATGAAAAAAAATTGCACGGTATTTTACTTCTGTGTTGTAATATAAGCTTTTCCTCTTCTAGGGCTGTTATGACAGGCTCAGGTAGTCTCTTAGGAGATGACATTTTATTTTCTTTGGCAAGCGTTTCAGTCTGATTACAGGCAATTTTTGTTATTAGACTGAAATGATATAATGTTCTTCAATTTTTCTAGCCACAAATAGAAAAAGAACCTTTGATCAGTTTTCATCTAAATTTCCATCTAAGGGTCAAATCTTGATTTGTCACTCTGTTTTTATTTTGCACCTACTCAGGCGAAACTTCTAATGTGTACAAATCGAATAAAAAAAAAATCAGAATTTTACTCTTGTTGACAAGGCAATAATCTCCTCCTTACATTTCCTCTCTCCTACTCCTTTCACATTCTTCTTTCATCTTTCTATCTAGCTACACACATGGCTCTCAGCACTGTAGTATTTGATAGCCTCACAATCATTAATAGAGGGTTTCTTCAACACCCTTATGAGGGAAGGAAAGGTCAAGATGGCTTCTCCATCACTGACAATTTTTAAATCAAGATTGGATGTTTTTCTAAAAAATATGCTTTAGGAATTATTTTGGAGATGTTCTCTGGCCTGTGTTATCTCACCCACCTTGTCTTTCTTATACAGACAGTCAGACTAGAAGATCACAATGGTCCCCTCTGGCTTAGGAATCTATTACCTCCATTTTCCAAATAGGGAACTGACGTGCCAGATAGATTAAGACCTAAATTTTAAAGGTATGTAAGCATTTCTGTGCTCAGCATCACAACACCTAACCAGTTTATGAACTTAAATCTCATTTTCAAAAGGGAGTTAGGCACTGAGTCTAAATCTTATCAACTGTTGACATGACCCAATGGATTTCTCTTACTTTAGATCTGAGCCAACTTATACCTCTTAAGCCCCCTGCCTTACCATCATCTACAGTTAGAGATGGTTGAAATTTCCTTGAAACTTGAGTGTGATTTAATATATTATATGAAGACCTTAAATACTTCTTCTACATGGACTCAATAAGCAATATTCTCAAGTGGTGTAAATTGACATAGCTCCACTGATTTAATTGGAGCGAAACCAAATTACATATCTGAAGATCTGGGCCTACACTTAATTTATCTGTAATCTTATTTGCTTTTGTGTTTTCAATCATTGGTCTGTACATTTTAAAATCTCAGTAATAAATGTCACCCAAAAGAGATAGAAGGGTTTACGGTTCTCTGAGCATCAGACAAGTTCAATTCCTGTATCCGTAATGACCTGCAGTAAGAGATTATGCCCAATAGGTCACTGCCTTCTCATTCAGATTTGACTGAATTACAGTGTTGAAATCTCCTGACATTATCTTCTATCCTCAGGTTAAATGAGATGAGCTGTTAGCAGTTGCACAAAGAATTCCACCTTAGGGAATTTGGGGCAAATACATTAATAAAATTGAACTGTGAACTGCCTGTCTCCCGTAAGAACACTGAATTTACCTTGTGGTTCAGGAAGTTTGGCTCTCATAACAAAAGGCACAGCTTAATGTCTTGGATAAATTACAGCTTTTGCGTGTTGAATCTCACAGTGCACCAAAGGCAAAGAATTTGCCTAGCTCACAATTTTTCTGATGAATGCCAGGTATATCTTAAAGAAAGCAGTCACCACCCATGACCTGTGTCATGCTGCCTGGAGTGGCTTATGACCACCTCAAGGCAAACTATCAAAAACAGGGCAGATACCATTCGTTTGAAGCATGTTCTATAATCAGATTTTACCAAGCCAATAACAAATGTAAATTCCTGAATCACTCTAAGTCCATGAAGTCACAGACAATCTCCTTAAACTTTTCAGTCTATCTTGCCACTCACACAAATTGGACTTAGTGATAAAAGGTCACTTGCACCAAAAATCACACAATATTCAGATTGCTTCCAGTCCAAAGAGACCAGTCACTTACCCCAGATCAATTGCTACCCTAGATTTTACACCAAAGACAAGGCCTGTAGCCAATGCTGTAATAACCCATCTAAACGTTTAGTGACTAAGAAAGAGAAATGAGAGTTATATACAGGTTAAAGCAAGCAAACATATGCACAAATTAGTTCCAGTCTAAATCCGAGGTGTGACAGAGTTGCAGTGATCTGTCAATTCAAAGTGTTTTTCAGGGCAGACCCCAGAGGCAGACTCTGTGAGAATTCAAACAGCAAAAAAGACAAAAAATTTTCCTATGACTTCATTGAATTTCCTTCATTCAGCTTCCAAATCCATAGGATGAGCTTCCTTGCACATAACATATCCAAGCTATGATAGGGCCATTCACCAATCCTTTGTATTGCAATGTTCTTTGATGGCCCATCTGATTTTGATAGTTCTTCTTGACAAGGGCGGGGGGAGGGGGGGAGTGGTGGAGTGACATTCTTCCCATATGGGTTCACAAGTTTAGAGCAAACATTTCCAAAGAAAAACTTACCTATTTCCTTAGAACATGGAACAGACACATTACAAGTGGGATTAGTGCATGCAGCAATTCACAAGCATTTCATAGAGTCTAAACACGAAATACATTCTTATAAGACTAATACCTACTGTGAGCAAAACTAACATACAGGTGAACTGGTCTGGTCTCCAGCTATGAGCTTGTCAGTTCTTAGCTAACGCCTGCCATCTCGGCAAGATCTGGCTCCTGGTTTGCCAGCATCACAACCTGATTCATACAAAGTGTTTGATCTCCTCTGCAGTCCTGAAAGCTAGCTGGTGTGTCTTCCAACTCCATACTCAATCCAGGTTGCCCAGCTCATGATATTCTAAGCAGCATCCAACAAGAAAGGGGAAGCTACAGTCTTTGTATCTGACCTCAGAAGCAAGGAAATTACACCTGCCAAATCCAAAGCATTTGAAAGGCCTGTTCATCCTTCCGCGATCTGGGTGAAATTTATCGACCAATTTTTTTTTCCAGTGGAAAATGCACATTTGGGTTGTGGAAACATTTTGCAAATTCATGTCTAATTCACTGAATTGTTTCAGCTGGGGTGGGGAGAAAACACAGTAAAATTAAAAAATAAAAAGTTGGAAAGAGTCAAAATATTTCTTTTTGAAATGATTTTTTGTTTTGAAGCTTCCTTCAACTTTATGTAAAAAAGATTTAAAACCTTAAGGAAAAAAAGCTTGAAATGGAAATAAAGCTTTGTTCAACCCAATACAACCTTTTTTCTCCCCAGAACTGTCACTGAACCCCAAAATCAGTTATCGGCACAGTTCTAGACCTGGGACATCCTCTTGGGGGATCATAGTCATAGGTGGGCCTCCCAAAGGAAGCCTACCAAGCCCATCAGTCTTGAGAGGCGCCTTCTCTGGCCCAAGAACCCCTGTGACATGGAATCCTGTCACTGTTCCTTTTTAATAGCCACGGACAAGCCTTAGTGATTACAATGAGATGACATGGGCTCAAGGCCTCATGTTTAAACCAATCTCTGACTATTAAGGATTAGGCTGAGGACTCCATGGGAGCAAAATAGCCAACATCCACCTACTGTGGGGAGTTTGGACACCTTGTGGCATCTAGTGTTGACCACTGTCAAAGACAGGATACTGAACTAGATGAAGCACGAGTCTGATCCACTCTGGCGGTCCCAATGCTCTTTGTATGATGATGATGACATACAGACTTATACATCGATTTCATCCTGTGCATGTGGGAGATTGGAGTTTAGATAAAGAACAGCTGGCTTAAACTGAATCCAGGAAGTGACATGATACTAACTGGAAGAGATGAATGTTTGGAGCAGCTGGTAGGCATCACAATTTTGCCCCCTATTGAGGACATTTTCCCTAAAAAGATTATACCAATGCACAGCCTTAGGTTGAACTTGATTTATCACTGACCTTAAAGAATCAAATAATTGCAGACACACAAAGAACCTTCTCTCACCTCCAGCTTCCAGGAAGTCTTCACTCATTCTGCTCGGATATAGCCCTGACCACAATAATCAGAGAATCATAGAAAATTAAGATTGGAAGGGACCTGAGGAGGTTATCTAGTCCAACCCCCTGCTCAAAGTGGGGCCAACCCCAACTAAATCATCCCAGTCAGGGCTTTCTCAAGCCGGGCCTTAAAAATCTATATGGTTAGAGATTCCACCACCTCCCTAGGCAACCCATTCCAGTGCTTCAACACCCTCCCAGTAAAAAAGATTTTCCTATTATCCAACCTAGACGTCCCCCACTGAATCCATGCATTCATAATGACATCCTGAATTTACAAAAGAAAACCCTTTGTCTTTACCTATCCAGAAACACCCACTTCCGATCTGGATCGGATCTTCTCCACAATAATTCAGATATGTGGTCCCATGGCTGGTTCAAAGCCACCTCTAATTCCTCCCCAGAAGTCCTACAGAATGTCATTCTTCATGTCCATTTTTTCAGATCACCCTAATTCTTCCTTCTTCTTGAGTGATCTGCTCAAAACCAGACATGTCCTAAGCACCTTTGTCCCCCTCCAAGGGAATTTAGCCACAACATGGTCATCGCATGTAAACCAGAGATTGATCATTGCATGTCCCTATGTGAGTCTATAAAGAGTTTTTACAGTTGCTCTTCTCCCCGTATGTGCCACCATGCTGCACAAGGCACCATACAAATGCATGTCACAATCTCTGAAGCATTGTTAATCTGAAAGAATAAACATAACAAAGATAAACTGAATGCAGAAGCTGCTCCCTCAACCTGGAATGGTGTAATTCAAATAAAACCTGTCAGTTCCTGCTACTAACCCCCATTCATTTATACTGAATAAGTTTATTACTGGTATATTGCACATTACCACCACCTCAGGTGTATTTGAAGGAATTCAGCTCCTTCCATTAATGTTTTAGTCATTATTCTTATTGTCCATCTGGATACTATTCAAATATTGTTCATCTGTGAAGGAGTCTACCTGGGAATAATCCAATAGCTCCAGGAAGGCAGAGGACAGCAGGATAGATTTCACATTTGTCTCTCTTGATCCATTCCCCTCTTCGATGGGGTCCTCCTTTCATTCAAGGCTGCTGAAGAACAATCACGAGAAAATGAGGTTCTTCTCCCCACCGTCTGGATTACTTTAGCTTTCTATGCCGCCATTAAAACAGGTTGCTGTTGGCTTCTCGGTGTGTGAATGGGTCAAACTGAGGGTCAGACTGTAGATTAGCATGTACAAAAGTCTGGAGACATACAGCATTCCTTTATAACATACTGCTGGCAACTTGATTGGAGGTTGAAGCATGATGGGGAAACCAGGCTATGCAGGGAGGCTATATAGCCCTCACACAGAGAAGGGGCAAGAGTGGACAGAGCCTTGGATCCACACCTGCTGCCAGCACACTTGCTAGTGTGGTTATACCAATGTGCCAAAGGAAGTTTGCTGCACCCGGGATAGGCCTGGAACAGGGTGCTCTCTCTGCAGAGCAGCTGGAGACAGGGAGGTAGATTGGGAATCTCTGAGTCACACTTGGCTTCCCAATATGTTTCAGGGGCAGGGCAAGGTTGCACTACCCTTTGATTGGGGATTGTGGCAAAGCCATGACTCCACCCCAAGTGAGGTGAGGTGTACCATCAGGTCAGTGTCTATTGTCTGGCTCCCAGTGCCCTGACAGTCTGCCTGGGACGCAAGCAGTTTTCTCTGAGAAGTACAGAAGTTCCTCCCAGCAGGAGGCGCGGGATTCTGCAGTAGAGAAGACTCATGTCAGGTTAACAAGATGATTCGTGATCCACAATCGTTCAGCAGGGCATCAGTCAGCAGTTGCATTGCTGGATCCTGTGTGACGTTCCCTCCCAATCCTGACTATGGTACAAAGGTACGTCTGGAGCAAACGGCGAAACTGAAGCAAAATCTGGCACTTCCCTGCAAGCACTGAAGATCCACTCTAAGCACACCTGCTTTGGGCTGACATTTTGTTCCCTCTCTCCTGGTTACAATCTAATTGCAAGGGCCATACATGGACACTTAAATGGTTTAAACAGTCATGAGATGAGACACTAAATGCAATGCTGCAAAATATCAAGCATTTTTTATTGTATCAGTGCCTCAGTCACACTGTACATAAGGCATCAATATATTTAGCATATAACTGGGTGTTTGTTTATTTTAACGCTGACGGGAACAAGTGGAAGTGACAACGCCTTCAGATATCTATCTAGCAGTCATTCCGAAAACCACTGAGATTTGCATTTCAGTTACTGACTTTCCTCTCCTTTTCATTCTATTTCTGATTCTTCACCAATATCATGATGAACCAGGCACTGGGAGAGTCTCAGAATTGTTCAGGTCTACCAGAATAGTTGATGTGTATGTAAATGGAGGTGAAGTCTTGGGGACTCTGTCTAGTACATACAGACAGTTTTACTCTTATTTCCCCATCCTTTTTCCCTCCTTCTTTCTGGTTCTCCCTTAATACCCTTCACACATTCTCCTAAGAGGCACATTGGCCGGTGTTCTAACTTCAGCCCAATTTGAATGGAAGTCTATCAGAAAGATTTGATTCATTCATGAACTCCAAAAGATAATGACTTATATGTACCACATATTTACCAGCACTCCATTAAAGTTTATCTGCATAACAAAGTCCATAGAATTTAATCTAGTTGTTCCTGCAGTCGGGGGGAGGGGGGGATTACTCTTCCCTGATATGCAAGGGAACACTGCTGAGCCCAGCTGAAGTAGAACGTATCTTTTGGAAAGACGTCCATTCCTGATGTAAAGGTTCCAGGTAATGATGACTTTAACCTTCCTCTTGCTAAACCATTCCAATGGTTAATTACCCTCACTTAATAACTATTGCCTTTATAACGTATAACATATACTGCACCTGCTTTCCTCTCTGTTGTACATTTCCTAGCTGGTTGTATAGCAGCCAGGAGAGCTGTATGAAAAAAACAAAATTGCACTGAATGCAAAAAAACTGCATTCCGCCAGGTGTGTGTGAAAAATCAATTATTTTGGAGGTGGAAGGGAAAGTCTGTCTTTCCTTTTTTGTATTTTTCCTCCATAAAAATTAGCATTTGCAGGAAAAGGAAATGGCTCATTTCCACACAATTCAGGGCAAAAATTCACAAGTTTCACACACACAGCTTTTCATTAAAAAAAAAAAAATCAAATATAATTTATCATTTGCTGGGGGCTCCAGCTGATTTTAGGGTCTGTGACAGGACCAGACCTGATGGCTATAGGAGAGTGTTGGAGGGTATCTATTAGCCCCAGGATGAAGAAATCTTTGTTCCCTGGGTGATTCAGCTGGGGTTACTCAAGGGCAATTAGGCCAATTAGGCCAGCTGAGGCCAATTAAGGGGCTTGCCCCCAGCAGTTAAAAGCCTCCCTGTCAGGCAGATGGGGCAGCTGAAAGGGAGTTGAGAGGAGGAGTGCTGTGACACGACACGACACGACACGACACGACACGACACGACACGACACGACACGACACGGAGCGATTGCTGTTGCTACCACAACACAAAGTACAGGAGTTCAGGAGAAGCCTGTCTGGGCAGGGCCAAGGGTCATAGGCACAGAGGCCTGAAGGACGACCTGGCCGCCCAGACAACTGAGTAACGGAGTTGAGGTGGGATGACCTCACGCAAACAGGGGAGGATCACGAGAGAGGGACCCCTAGGCAGGAAGTGGACCATGAGCAGTGGGGCCAAGGACAGGTGACCCAGGGAAGGTAGTAGCTCTCACAGACTAAGCCGTTTGAGGCTACTCCTCACAGGGTCCCTGGGTCGGAGCCCGGGGTAGAGGGTGGGACGGGACTGGATCCCCCCCCCCCCCCCCCGCGCTCTGACCCAGCCATACCACCAGTGTAGCTGAAGAGGGTGCAGGACCCGCGGAGGGGCACAACAGGCCTCCCTCATCACAGGTCCCATTGTGATTGGCACTGTGTACATAGTTAGAAATGCCACATAGCTTATAATATACATAGAGAAGATAGGAAAAAAGTGGAGGGGAAACGGATGCACAGATAGTTGAAGTGACTTGCTCAAGGTCACGCACAGTAGATCAGTGACAGAGCCAGGAATAAAACCCAAGTATCCAGACCCCACCCCACCCACTAGATCACACTGCCTCTCAGACGGCAATTAATATGTTTTCATGGAAATGTGTGAAAGTCTCTGGACTGCTGTAGGGCAGTAAAACTTTATGGGAAAGGGGCTATTCCCTCACTGGTTGTACATCTTCATCCAAGGATCTCAAAGCAGTGAACAAACAAATTCATTGTGCTCTCACAAGCCTGTTTAAGGTAGACAAATGTTATTGTTTATACAGACTGTACACTTGAGTAAACAAGGGGATGTTGATTTGCCTAAAGACATGCACATCAGGGGCAAAATCAGTGACTAATATTACTCAGGAGTCCTGCCTTACAACCCCTTGACTACACTACCACCAAGCAGAGCAGTGATGGGGAATGGTTGAAAGAAGTGGATGTGTTTAGTCTACAGGAAAAGAAGGCTGAGGGTAGGGGGAAGGATCACAGGCATCAAATATGTAAAACATTGTTTTAAAAAAAGATGGCGATCAATTGTTCTCCGAGTCCATGGAAGTTTGGACAAGAAGTATTAGGCTAACTTTTCAATGAAGGAGATGTAGGTTAGATATTAGGAAAACCTGGCTAACTTTAAGGATAGATAAGCAATTGAACAGGTTACCTAGGAAGGTTGTGGAATCTCTGGCACTGGAGATTTTTAACAGGTTAGACAAACACCCATTGGTGATGGTCTAAATATATTTAATCCTGCTCTGCATGGGGTGGATGAACTAGATGACCTCCTGAGGTCCCTTCCAGTCCTACTTTTGTATGAGTATATCTTTCTGTTTGGACTGACTGTGCCATCAGCCTGCCACTTGATCAGCTGTTTGGTTTTTTTCTTATTTTTATTGGTTGTTCTTTTATTTCCATCCGCTATTTATTTTATTTCCTTTATTTTAATATGTTTTCCAACACATTATGCTTAGTGAAGTATGTGAGACTGATGGATGCACGTGGAGGGCATGCTTTATAACAGTTTGTACACTAGTTTATGGTCAAATTAAAAGAAAAATATAATCTGACAGCTTTACCTCTGTTGCTGAGTTAATGCTGGGCAACAGACCGTATAGGCAAGAAAGAAAATAAGACAAAGCAACTGCAAGATGAAGGATCTTCATAGCTTTCCCCTGTTCATCCTTAGAACAGCATAAATACTGGCTATGCAACTGCTGCTCAATTTGCCCCACAGATTACAACCCACAGTTGAAAAGGATTGTTTGCAAAAATACGTAAGCCAAATGCTTGGTGCATGGATATAACTTAAGGATATATACAAATGCATATATATTTTGCACAGATAACCCCTATTGCAGGTGTTTTGCACATGCGCACGTGCGAACCTACCCGTCCCCATGAACATGGAAAAAACACACAGACTTTTACAAATATGGGCCTCAGGTCACATAAAAGCCTTCATTTGGCTGGAATAAATTCTGGTGGGCCCCCAAGACTTAACAAGATCTTTTGGAACATTCCACATATCTTGGTACCAGGGCAGAACGCCCTCAGCTTTGCAAATACACTGTTACCTTTCATGTTTTGCCACAATGGGGGTCATCAGAAGTATGCAGGCTTAATGGAGAATTAGTTTTGTTGACTAAACTAGTGACTCCATTAAATATTAGCACACCTACTATTGGTTATTTTGACTTTTCATATCTAATATGGCCAGCGGGTCCTCAAAACCTAGTCAACTGTATTCTATATAACTATGTATCCTAATCTTAACTGGAGAAAACTTTCAACTTCAAAGCCAAAACATGTGTCATTATAACAGAGATTCGGGGCCTGATTCCACCCTCACTTACCTTGGTGTAAATCAGGAGTAACTCCTGCTCTCAGTGACCAGCGTGCAAGCAGTGTAATTGGGAGAAAACAATCTCCTTGCTTTTGCATGAGACACTGAGCCTAATCAAGCACATATTCAAGTCAGCTGCAAAAGCCCAGTACATCTCACCTAAGACTGGATGCTTTTTTTGAAAGATGTGCCTTAGTCAAACACAAGCTATTGGGCTAAATATAGAAGTGACTGGGCTACACAGGAGGTCAGATTAGATGATCTAATTGTTACTTCTGGCCTTAAAATCTATTAATTTAAAGGCTCACCACAAGGTTTGATTTAAACATGGGGCCCGATTCTCCTCTTACTCCAGATGTACACCAAGGCAATTCCATTCATTCGGTTCTATTCCATCCTGCTTCTAATACCGCCGCAGTACATGAGGTCAGTGGAGTCGCTCCTGATTTACTCTAGTGGGAGAGGAGAATCAGGCCCCACAGAAGCCAGTAAGCATCAGTTTAAAAATGATAGGAGAACACAGATATCCTCTTTTCCTGACAATGGGGACACTATGCTGAGTACCATCACCAGGCATGTGAGCCACTCAAGTTCTCTTTGGAGGCCATAGGAACTTAAATGATGTCTGGGTCTTGTTCTGGCCCAATGCACAGGGGTGAATTGGACCCAGAGAAACTACAATCCACTGTTTTGCTTAATACCTGCTCTCTGCACACATGCCCTTGCTTCTCTGACACACATTGGTTTACAGAGGCGAGCGATTCTTCTGTCACCCCTGACTGAGTCCCACTATTCCCATTTGAATGCCTGATGCATTCACACTGGTAAATCCACTCCCCATTACTGCTAGTAGGCGCTACCTGAGGATACCCCGCTTGCTCACTGACCAAACGGCTTCCCTTCATCATGGGACCTGCAAGATTTTACAAAAGTTTATTTTGTGTTCTCTATGCACATGGGGAATTACTTTCTCCTCTGAATGAACAAATAAACACAAGCACAAAAACAATGAGATGGAGCCTACATAAAAGGGGCTTGGTAGGTCTCCTGATGGAAAGCCTACCATTGATTTCAATAGGCTTTGGATCAGGACCTCCTGATGTCCACCTCAAAAAGTCCACTCTCACAAACGGTGCTAGTTAGCATCTCACCTATACCAGTGATAAGCCGCTCTGCTGACAGAGGCACTTCTCATCTTTCAAAGCAAACCATTCAGGTAATGAGTTAAGGCACAATGTGTGGGAAGGTTGCTCTTCCACTACCTATTTCTCCGCTTTACCTGTCACATTGTACTATAATTTAGAGAGAGTTCTCCGTATCTACTTAAATGGCAACCATCACCATCCTATTTAACCATCTCTTTCATGAATGACTTTATCTTCAACACCTCTGTGAGGAAGGCAAGTGTTACTATCCCAGTTTTACACATGGGGAATAAAGGGACAGAGAAAGATTAAGTGATTGGCCCAGGGTTACAGAGGAAGTGTGTTGCCCGAACAGGAACAGAACCCTGATCTCCTGAAACTAAGTCCCATGCCTTAACTACATGGCCACAGTGCCATCTCCAAAGCTCTCAGCTTGCTATTTTTTCCCAGGAACTAAACTTGCTTTTAAAAAAAACATCAGGAGCTGAAATCAAATATTAAGGAAATGCTATTAAAAAAAAAATCATTTGGAGATGCCTCGTTGGCAGAAACTGTCCCCTTTGAGATGCCATTTAAAACATCAGAGGAACAACAGGGAATCTAGGAGGACCATTTAAAAACAGCTTCTCCACCGTTGCTGCTGTCACTCAACACTTGAGTGCATTAGGCATTTCTTCTGAGCTGTGCAATTGGGACTCTCCATTTTCCTCCCATGACTTACACCTCCTGTTCCCACCTGCACTTCATCCTTTCAACGGGCTCAGCTATTCATGGATGAGGATGAGCCGTTATTTCTACGTGGCTGACCCATCTGAAGAGGGGAAGGAGAGTCTACATAAAATGGAAACTCTTATTTCCCAGCCCCTCATTACACTGCAAACCACTATTTAAGATTAGATAGCACAAAGAAACAAGTAACTCACCCACGAAACAGCCCCTGTATGAGCAAGCTGATTAAACCCCCATGGTTCAAATGTACAGGACCTCCAACAAGCTTGTGTGCCTAGCAACGTTTTACTGGGTCTGGAGTTTTCTTCCGATAGGTAACTTTTCTTATTCAGAAAATGGAGAATTACTCAATAGCTTTGCAATTATATGATGAGAGTTCGCCATGTAGCTCCTGTAATTTCAGCTGGAAAAAATGAATGTAATCATAGAGCAGGCAGCAGCTGGTTTTCTGATACTTTCTCTCAAACCTGCCAAGTGAAGTTAATATGTGTGAAAGGTACTAGATTGTCAGCCCTAGAAACTAAAGTCCTCAGCCCAGAGAAGAGGCACAGCATGAGTGGTGTAAGCTCCCCACATTACCTGGGCAGTCTCTCTCGCTTCTCAACTGAAGGGAATGCCTTTAGGGGTGGATTGGCTCAGTCTGCATGTTAATGTCCTGTCCATTCTCCATATTCCTTGTATCTTGGTCTCTCTTCTGCAGCATGGTGCAAATGAATGCGACCAGTGATGGGGTTTTGTGATGCTGGGAACCTGTCTACTAGGAAACAAACTCAGACAGCAAACTCAATTCAGGTTGGCCACCATGCAGCTGTCTACAGCTTGGGTGACTCTTGGTCAATACTAACCCTCTGTTGGATTGCAGCTAATGACTATTGGGTGCTCTCTTCTGAACTCCAACTTTAGTATAAGGTCTTGACAGAGCGAGTGACAGTCATTTTTTGTGAACTACTCCATGACTTCCACAGTAATAAATCTAAAAAACCTGCAGGATCACACAGTGACTCCAGGCCAAAGTCTGCCTTTGGATACACATAAATGAAACCAACAGGGGCCATTTGCACTCAGCCACAGGGAGAACTTGACCCTTTAGTTTTATTTAACTGAACTTATGCAAAATGGATCTATGCTTTGTGCCTATCAGTTCCCCTCAAAGAGTCTGATCTAGAGTCCACAGAAGCCCAGGGAAACTCTCCAATAGAGTAAGGATCAGGACCGAAGGCTGTAGTTCACCCCTGTGGAGGGTTAGCACATCGCTAAGTCTCTCATAAGCTCCATTTCTGAGAGCTTTAAGTGGGACCTAAGTTGTTTTGTGTCAGCCCTCTGCACAAGGGTGAATTTCACCCTAGGTAACAATAATTTTCTAATCACCAACAATGATCTCATTTATTATGCTCTGAAATATTGTTTCAATGGAACTCCCTCAAACACCCTCCTGCATAAAACCCAGACAGACTCCCCCATCATTCCATTTAACCCCCCCGGTGCTCTCCAAAAAGCCTGAACTCACATTTGCTGGCACTTGGATGTGCCTTGGCTAACTCAGGATCTTTACTCACCTTAGCAGGCTGGCTAAAGCACAGCCAGAAATTTATATTCCATCCATCCCCTATTTCCAAATGGGAAATTTGCTACTACAACCAGCACTGATCTGCACCCAATCATTAGTATCTTATCATTATGCAGTTTCAAAACATAGTTAACATGCTAGAGGCCAAGCCCTGTCCTCATTTACACCTATGCACTGATTTCAATGGGGCTTCATGGCCATAAATGTGGGCAGAATTTTGGCTCTTCCTGTTTGACATATACGCTACCGAGGAATCATTTCAACTACCACTAGAATGAAACCTCCTCTAGGGAGGAACATGGCTGCAGCACACACTATAAAAACAACTTAAGACAAGAGTCAAGTGAAGAACACAGTATCTGATTGAGACTACAGAGGAAATGTAGGTAGACAGAGTGTATTTACTCACAATTTTAATTTTGTATGGACATCAAGCTCCAAACTTGGAAGGACATTGGTTAAGCACAGGACTTAGCTTCTGTTCCCAATATTCCCTAAAGCTTCATTTGTGACCTTAGACAAGTCATTTAGCAACCATACAGGCTTGTCTATACTTCAAATGCGACAGTAGTAGGTAGACAATACCTATGCGGACGGGAAGGGTTTTCCTGTCAGGGTAAATAATTTATCTCCACCTTGACTTAGCTCTGTCTACATTGGGACTTAGGTTGGTTTAATTATGTCACTCGGGGGGTGGATTTTTCACATCCCTGAGCAACGTAGGTTAATCTAATTTTTCTAGAGTCGACCAGCCCCAAGACACTGTTTCCTCAAGCTGACGATAATAATATTTACCTATGTCATACAAGTATCGGGAGGATAAATTATTTTGTTTGTAAACCCCATTGAAATTCTTGAATGGAAGGTGCTTATGATGGGCTGTGTACCCCACAAAGACCCTGAATGGGTTAATGTGGACCTGAGAAATCAGTTGTTACCTGGCTGCACCTGGAGGGAAAGCCAGGCTTAACCGATCATAAACCTCAGGTGGACAGGAAGAGGTTGGTTTTTATAATAATGAGAGGACATTTGTAGCAGAAGGAGGCGGCAGGGAGGGAGTCTACAGCCACTCTTTGGAAACAGAGAGGCAGTGAGGAGTAAATCCAAGGCAGAAAATAAGCCTTGGGATCCCAGCCCTGAAAGAAGGGTCAACCCAGAGAAGTTGCAGGGAAGAAATCCTGAGAGAAGCTGGGTAGGAAGAAGCCCAGGGAAGCAGCAGCAAGAGATGGGACTGTGCAAACCTAGGATGCTAGCTGGGTCCCTGGGTTGAACCCCGAATAGAGGAAAGGCCTGGGTTTCCCTACCAGCTACTGGCAAAGCGGCGTGAGCCCAGAGTCAGGGGCCAGAGACCTGACCCAAGGCCTCCGAATTATGTTAGATTTCCTTCTGTTGAACTTTGCTACACCAAAAGGGGCAGACATTAATATCATGAGGTGGGTGGAGGGCCACATTACAGGTGAGAAGCCACCACAGTGAAGGAATGACCGTCTGCAGAGGGAATGCCAGAGTGTAACCCAGCTGCTACGCCACACCTGACCATGAGGAGATGCTCCTGTGGTGAGAGAACCCCTTTACAGTGCTACAGAACAGTAAAGCATTACATTACATTGATTTAGATTGGTATACCAATCTGAGCAAGCAGTCTGTCAAGACTTCCAATTTTAAGTATTTATCAGGCCCGAATTTAGTGATTATTGGTACCTTGATTTTTCAGAAATTGCTGGGAGAATCCGGCCCCTTGAAGGGGTCTCAAGTTGAGCCAAAAATTGAGGTACCCAAAAGCACTAGAAACTTTTGAAATGTTAGGGCATGTTTCTGCAGCCATGATACAATCTGCACCAAAAGAAGCACTGCACCTTATTAAGGCTAATGTCCTGGCAACAGTATGAATTCAAAAGAAGAGAAACAATTAAGAGTCTAGTTTGGAGTCAACCCCTGAATCCCCCTCTCCATGTTTGGGGCACAGCCTTGTTCCCCTCAAACAACTCTCCACAATTATCTGATCATTGAAGGTGTAACTATTACCAGGCTTGACATCCACCAGTAAATACCTGATTTATAGCCACAGACAAACAGGTGTTCACCTACAATTCCTTGAAAGTGTCTAAACAAAGGCATAATCATGGTGCATGGAGAAACAGAGGTCTTCTAAGAAAAGCAAGCACTAAATGTTTGTCTAGGCCCTTGTGAGAGAAAATGCCATGTCATTGGTAAAGAAGGTCACCGAGTCTTTTCTTACCTTCTGATCTTGACTGTATGCCAGAATCCAGTCCTCCTGCTTGGGGTGGAACAGCAGACTCTGGATGTAGAAGTTCAGCCGGTACTTTTGATAACTGGCCCCTTCGTCTGAGCTGATCAGTAAACTGCTCTCAATCTCTGGGTCAGTCAGCAACATTATCTGTATGGACGGAATAGTCACAATTAGAGAGGAATCAAATGGAAGGATGAGGAAATAGCCAAGGCTTCTAGGTAAACTTGGTGAAAATTGATGCAAATTTTAGTAGGCTCCATGATGGTATAAAAACCAGACTACACAACTCAAGTGTAGCAAACGTGTTAGAACAAACCAATGGTGACCGACCTTCCTGAAAGTAAAGCAATAGATGATGACTGTGTACCTGCATCTCAGGTACGTAACCATCAAATAACGGAAGGATCACTTAGAAGGAGCATAACTAATTTATAACAGGTTAAAAGTTAAGTCCAACAACCCCTTTGTCATCATCAACAAGATCTGAACCCGGCACCGCCAGCACCAAAGAACAAACTTTGCTAAGATTAACAGCAATAGTTTGTTGTTATCCTTTCTGCGAGCTAGTCACCAGAGGAGGCACACAACACACAATATGCAAGCATGTTGCATAAGCAAAGGAAAATGTCAACTGAAAAAAGAAAATAATTCTCAGTGGTGGAATGTGTTAGATTGCATAATAGTCTGCAGACAGAACGTGGCAGAAAGCTTTGTTGCTTGAGATTTTATAACCTGGCTCTCTACAGGGAGCAATCTTGCTTTAGAAGGAGGATGTTTGGTAACCCACTAGATTCTTTTCATCTCTAATTCCCACGATTCATTACTGAAGCCATAATTCACAGTATCAGAAACAGTCTCTGCTTAGTGAAGTTTCTCCTTTAGCTTAGTCCAGGGATGTTAGCTCTAGAAATACAGTAGATGCATGGCTTGTAGTTCTACCAGTGGCAACTCACAATCCATTAACTTATTAATTGGCCTGTCTTGATGATGAATCAGAGAGAAGTGTGAGAGTCCTTCCCTCATGTCTCTGCATGAAGGAAATAGGTTTGAAAACTACAAAGAGAATGACTTCAGTCTTCCAGCAAGAGGAAAAAGCAATGTCACAAGGGAATAGAGTACGAGGCACCACACATGGCAAACACACAACGCTTTGAGGCATTTGCCTGCAACAGGATTACAGCTCTGTATCATTCGTGTTGTTTTTAAATACATAGTTTACTGTCTCTGAAAATGCCAGGCACGAACCATCTCCTAGACAAGCCCAAATGGAAAGGAGCAGCAACTAACATTTCACAGTGGGAATTTTAATCTACATTCAGGCATTTTAGAATTTCTCTCTCTTCCCCCTACCTCCCATTCAGTAATAAAAAGCAGGTAGAGTCACAAAGAAACGGGGGGCGGGATGTTAAATCATTTAACACAAAGATCACTAACAATAAATTACAAGACACCATGAAGATCTAGACAGATACAGTATCTCTAGATATAGTAATCTAATTATTCGTATCTGTGTGTATGCATGTAATATACATAGATGTTCTGCATTTCTAGATGGATGACACAGGTAATCCTCTAAACCTGCAAAGCTGCCTGGCAGTGTTGTCTAGTGGATAAATCATTGGAAAGGGATTCAGGAGACCTGATTTCTACTCGTAGCTCTGCCACTGTCCTGCTCGTGACCTGGAGGACTCATATCAGTTACCAATGCTTCAGTCCCCACGTCTGTAAAATGGGGGAAGTGATACTCACCGTCTTTTGTAAAGTGCTTTGAGATCTACTGATGAGAAAGGGCTAGATAAGAACTAGGTATTATTATATCCATTAGAAAGTATCAAATTCATTATCCTAAGGTAGTGACTTCGTATTGGCTGGCATATAAAAAAAATTACTATTAAAACGGAAATTCATGGATCATCCACTATCAATGGGCCATGTAAAGCTGTTTTGTTTCTCAGACCAAGCCACTCTGATTTATACCAGTCCCTCCCTCATTCTCCCAACATAACTTCTGTAATAAGGCAATGATGGTAAAGTTTTTATAGGATAAATGTATACACAGGCAAGATGAATTTCCTAGTCTTTTGTGACTTTTTCTCTTTCAGTGCATATTGTTTTTGCCGGTATTTGAAAAGATCACACAGCCAAACACTAAACGTACTAGATCAACTAGAGCAGAAATAAATGCAAACCAATGGCTTGACCCAAAGCCCACTGAAGTTAATGAGAGTCTTTCCATCAATCTCATCGGCCTTTGGATTGTGATTCTAAGGAACATTGTTAGCCAAGATCAGTTCTAGTCCCACATCCTTCTATCTATCTTAAATAGAAGGATGTGAGACCCCCATTTCCATAGTATCTGAGTTCCTCACAAACTTTAATGTATTTATCCTCACAACACTGCCGTGAGGCAGGGCTATGCTATTATCCCATTCTACAGATGGGAAACTGAGGCAGAGAGAAGCTAAATGATTTAGCTAAGGTCACACTGGGAAATCTGTGGTGGAGCAGAGTTAGGCACTGGTCTCCCGAGGCGAGCACCCTAACCACTGGACCATCTTTCCTTGATTTATGTTGTTCTATCCGTGGTTTCTGCATTGTCACCCACTGTATGAAGAGCTCATTTTAAAAAGACAAAACAAGTTAGAACTCCCTAAGGTGACATCTTCAACCTGGTCACCATGCACAGTGGAATCAGAATCCAAGGCTGCTTACAGGGAAATTTAAAAGCGAACTTAGTTACAAAATATTTGCATGTAAATAGTCAGAGTTAGGAGCTCAAAGACAACAGCTAAAGCATGAGAACCAGAAAGTGAAACTGATTGGAAAACAGTTTAAAAAAGGGAGGGGAGGCAGCCTAGTTTTATTGTCCAAGCTGACAGAAATATGAATGGCTAATAAATGTAAGCAAGTACATTTGATTTTTAACATTTTTCTTATCCGTATAATCTAAGGGGTTTTAGTAACACAAATCAGGATTTTCTTTGAGCTATAGAAGGTCAAATTCTGCTCACAGGCACAGTATGCCTCATTCACTTGAGACTACACACTATGAAAGCCTCCACGCTCACATTGGAGAGGATGAAACACAAAAACAAAAGAATAATAAAACAAACCATCTCTTGAATGGAGTGTAAAGCCTAATGGTCCAGCCAATCAAGCTAACTTCTCACTGAGGAGGCTCAGAAGAAACTGTCTGTATGGCCATGTTATTCCACAATTGCCCACTTCATGGTTCCTTGCATCTTCTTTTGAAGTGTCTGGTACTGGTCACTGTTGGAGAAAGGATCCTGGAGTATTTAGATTGTAAAGTCCTCAGGGCAGGGACTGTCTTTCAGTTCTGTATTTGTACAGCACCTTGCGAGAGCAGGTCTGGTCTGTGATTGGGAGTTTCCAGTCTTATCTCAATGCAATAACAATAATCAGAATGGAATACCTGGTCAGATCCAGTTGGGCGAGTCCTATGTGATGATTCTGGCCTTAGTTTTTATCTTGAAAATTTTCTTTTGCATAATCTTCCATCCCATTCTTCTCATCAAGTTGAGCTACTAAAAATAATTTAAAAAGTGTGAAATCCATAGCTGAAGTATTCATGCATTCTTTGTTAAATGGTCTTGGAACTGCTGCTTTTTCTGTCTACGTCCAGGTGGAATGAAGAACAAGGATACGTGAGGGCTCAGCTTATCCCCGCAAAGGTAATTGCTTTCTGTTCAGATCAGTGCCCAGAAGCACTCAGAACCCATTTACTCATACTAGGCACAGTGAGCACAGGCAGCATTTATTGATGCTTCAGATGAATTGTTTTTTTTGGTAGAAAGCCAATAAAGTCGACACAGGTTCCAGCAACCAAACGCCAGGTGCCCATTCATCACCCTCTCCCCAAAAAGGAAGAAACTTTATTTGCTTTTCCTAGAGGTGACAAATGAACATGAAATGCAACTTACAGATTTTAAATACTTCATACAAATCTTTTTTCCCCCCTTCTTCTTCTTCTTCGGTATTAGCTAGTGAGATCATACTGACTTAGAAAATTAAATGGATCCTTGCTCTCCCCATGATGCAGTCTGGAATGCCCTGTAAGATGATTCTTTTTCTAGTTCCAGGAATGGAATTCTGATCCTTAAATGAGATAGAACCGTCTGAATGATTGGAGTTGTGAGGTTTCAGTGGCCGAGTCAAAACCAGTCTAGAGCTGGTGTAAATAATGTCTTCCTCCAACCCCTTCCAATCTGATTATTCTCTCACATTGCTACAGACAAAAAAGTAAGCCACTGACATGACCAGAATGACACCAGAGAAACACAGGTGTAAATGAGAGCAGATAGAGTCCTTAGACATAGCTGGACTTCCATCTACCTTAGCACTGTGTAACGTACACCCCCAGACCCTGTTATGCAGCAGCTCTGAGTTAGACCTACTGAGCATAAGTGAGTCTAAGGGAATTAAGTTGTTGTAACTCACATGGGGTCAAATGCATCCCTGTGAAAAGGGCCAGCAGAAGCCTGATGCATCACTTAAATGCTCAAAATGAGCCTGAAGCATGGAGAGGCAACTAAGAAGAAATTGCAAGAAAGAGGTTTCTTAAAGTAGGGTACTCCCTACTTTAGTTCACACAGCCTGGTGTTTTCTTCTAGTTCCTCCACACGTAAATTACATCAATTGAGTGAAAGAGAACTGAAGGGTAGAGGAGTTCCAGTGTAATTACATCTAACTTATGCCACTTTAAACACTTCACCTCAGAATTTGGCCCACCGTCTTCCAAGAGCAGTACTGAATTCAGGGGTCACTGGGATCTGTTTATTCTGCAGTTCACATGTGAATTTCAAAGTGATGCTCCTTGCCTTTAAATAGCCCAACAAACTCATTATTTGTGTGCTTTTTTGGGACCCAGAATGAAAAGATGAAACAAATAAGGCAAGTGTAACCCACTGGTGAGGGTGTATTATAGGCCCCCTGTCTATGATGATCCATGGGTATGAGTTGTTAGGAACAAAGAATGTAGGCTATACTTAAAGGAGGGGGGACTCTAAGTGGGAAGCAGTGACTCTAGAAAACATGTGAGGGTCATGGTGGATAATCAGCTGAACATGAGCTGCCAATATAATGCTGTGGCCAAAAGAGTTCTAGGGATGCATATACAGGGAAATCTCGAGTAGGAATAGAGAGGTTATTTTACATCTGTTTTTTGCACTGGTGTGACTGCTGCTGGAATACTGTATCCAGTTCAGGTATCCACAACTCAAGAAGGATGTTGATAAATTGGACAGGGTTCAGAGGCGAACCAGGAGAATGATTAAAGGATTAGAAAACATGCCAGATAATGAAATACTTTAAGAGCTTGGTCTATTTAGTTTAACAAAGAAAAGGTTAAGGGAAGATTTGATTACAGTCTATAAGTATCTACAAGGGGAACAAGTATTTAATAACGGTCTATTTAATAATCAGTCTACAGAGAAAGGTATAACAATCCAGTGGCTGGAAGTTGAAGCTAGACAAACTCAGACTGGAAATAAGGCATACATTTTAAAGAGTGGAAGTGATTAATCATTGAACAACTTTCCAAGGGTCGTGGTGGATTCTCCATCACTGACGATTTTTAAATCAAGAGTGGGTGTTTTTTCTAAAATGATCTGCACTAGGAATTATTTTTTGGAAGTTCTATGGCCTGTGTTACACAGCAGGTCAGACTAGATGGTCATAATGGACCCTTCCAGCCTTGGAATCTAAGAATCTTACAGCCCCAAGCCAAACTTTTGCTCAAATTGTAGCAGCTCATTCAGCTCTGGAGGTTCCCTGTTCAATCCCTGGTGTGTCAGCCAACAAGGCAGCAATCACACAAGCAGATACTTTGATGATGAAATCCAGAAAGAAGTCCACCAGCACCGTAGTGTGGGTAGACTAATAACTTTTACAAAACCAAGGAGTTGTTGAAGGCAATGAGTTGTGTTAATGGCAGATAAATTAGAGTAAAAATTAATGAAAAGAAATCCTTTAACATTTACTTAAATATTAAAACAGGAGAATTAACTCAATGGCCATATCCACATGTCTTTCTCATGCAAGTAACTGGTGTCCCACTCTTCCATGGATGTCTTCTTTTGTAATGGCAACTGGGATGTAGGGAAAATATGACCGTTCATCTCCCCATTCTGGGTAGTAAACAGTCTGCACTGACTGTCACGCGCCCATTTGCTTACTTGTACATCATGCCCAGACCAATTTTGATATAATTGATTGCATTTGTTTTCCTCACTATATATTTCTGCTGAATTATTTTCACATTCTGAGTGGGTCACTTTGACTTCTTGCTGTTCATTGCTAATGATGTAGGAATGATGCCCTAAATCCCATGGCATTTTTTTTTCTACCGCTGATTGGAGAACTGAACATTTTGCAACAGAAGATTAATGCACAGTGAACATCCAGGATGATTTCAGTTTTGATGAATAAGCGTTAAAGTTAATTTTTTTTAGGTTTAGGAACATTTTCACTAGTCCATGGGGGTGGTCTGAATGATAGCGAATAACCATGTGATCATTCTGAATCATAGCAAACAGAACTCAGCACTCAGATTTGTGAAAATATTTACAGCTCTCAGGCTTTAGTATTTAACCATCTCTACTTTTGGCTAAGCCAGTCTGACCATGGTTCCATACTATTAGCAGAATTTCCACATCACTTTCCCCCGATTATGGAGTTCATTCAATGGACTATTCACTCCCCCATTACAAGCAAATGTGGGACAAGGGTATTTGCCCCATATGATTAAGTTCCTCTACTTTTGCATCTTATACTGCTTGGCATTGGTGGTGACGTGAAGGAACATTGAGGTGGGGAGGAATCCTGTAACAGAAAGACCTGCAGACAAAAATAACTTCTGGTTCACTTCAGAATCACTGTGCATGCTAGCTCAGAAAAGACATGAATGAATGACTGAAATGAACTAAATCCAGATTGCCAGTGAATTCTGATGGAGGGCAGTGCACGTATATTCAGGTCAGGTTATTACCATGTGCTAATCAATGTATAAATGTGCATCAAGTGGAAGGGTTGGTATATAGGACCTTTTCTCTCTGGATTTGGTCTTCTACTGATGTAATGCTCTCACCATTCCCCCTTTGGGCCAGGTCCTGAAAAAATCTCAGAATATCCATAATTCCCTCCATAGTGAACAGAAGCTGTTATCTCTATACCAAATCTTTGTTTTGTTTGTCTTTACTAAATACTAAAGTACTGCTTGTGGTCCAGCACACTTAGCATGTGAGAAATCTCAACCTTCCCACGAAACCAGCTGCTTTTTCTACAGCTAGGCTGAATTCTTAAAATAGATCTCTTTCCTTCAAGGTAGTGTTTAACTAGAAAGAAAACATAAGCCACCTACTCCCTGCAGGCTTTCTGTATGTAGCGTCAACTTTTTGTATTCAAGAGCTGAACAAAACCAAAGGGTTTATTGCCCTTTGTTTTTATTTGGGGCAAGCTGCCTAACAACTTAGCAAGCTCTGTAAAAATTACTCATCTCCTCAACCTTTACTGTTTCCAAAATAGGAAAATATTATCGAAAGCAATAACAACAGTTCTCTGACTTAGCACATTGATCATTGCAGTGTCAATATAGGGCAGAGTTAAGGTTGTTTGGGTCTCCTACCAGTGCATTTCCTTACTTTACCCTGTTTGTATTTCTTTAAACTTGAACCTTTAATCTGACTGTATCATGTTTGTTTTGGGGATAACTACAAGCCCACTCCTGTGATGTATTTTATCCTAACTTACTGATATGTACTCTCAGGGAGAGAGGAAAAACAGTTTTCTTATCCCACAAATATTTTCAAGATTTTAGAAATGGTTCCCATGCTGCTTTGGGAGAAAGCAAAACTTTTTGATGAAAACACAGGGAGACAACACTCCATCCCAGAATAGCCAACAGCCTGGCAGTTGGGACACTCATCCTAGGATGGGGGAGACCTGGGTTCAAGTCCCAACTCTGAATCAGGCAGAATAAGGACTCAAACTGAGGACTCACACATCCTAGATGAGTGTCTTAATCACTTGTCTATTTGCTATTCTGGAGCTTTCTTGCCAATAAATGTAGTTTTGATAAATCAGGATTTTCCAGCAAAACACCTCTTCTCTCACCCTTAGCTTCATCTTATCATGGTTTTTGTCTGGAAACTTTATTTTACTTAGTTGATTTATTTTATGTCCGGTTACCTAATTACATTGCAAAGTCTGTAAAAAGACTAATTTGCTCCATTCCTGTTCTTACCAGAATGGAAGCACATATGCACATTAAAAACAATAAAAAACAGTTCCCCTGACTTACGTGACATTTCTTGTTTCTTTTTCCAAAAGAGGGTCATACACCTTCCTTCTGCCTGATCTTTTGAACAAAATGATTCATTCAATGATGCCCGGTCTCCCCCCCCCTCTTTCTTTCGCTTTCTATACCTGGATTGGAGCACTATTTCATATGTTAAGACAGGGAAGCGATTAAAAACTCTAACGTATCTATTTTAATAATGGGCTGGATCCTGTAGATTTAAGAGACAGAAAAATCATCATATTTCACCAATACTGACCTGTGCATAAATCCAGAGAAGACAGAACTCTGCTTACCAACCATTTGTCAAGCATTGAAAAAAATCTAAAAGAAATTGTACCCAGTATTCCTTTGGACATGGGCTAACTTGATTTTACTGTGAGGTTGTTTCATAACATCTCTTTTCAATATCTTATCATTATTTGTATTATAGTAGTGTTAAGAAACCCTGAGATCTGGGCCCCATTGTGCTGGGAGCTGTACAAAGACATCTTAAGAACAGACCCTAACCTGAATAAATTAGTCTAAATAGACAAAAAGGAGAAAGGAAGTAGTATATCCCCATTTTCCAGAGGAAAAAGATCACAGATCACTTGTGAGTTATTGAGAAATCAAATTCAGGAGTTGAGTACTTTTGAAAATCTGGCCATAAATGACTTCCCCAAGGTCATGCAGGGAGTCTGTGGCAGAACTGCTTGAGTTGCCATCCAGTGCTTTAATAACAAGACCAGCCTTTCTTTTCACTTTCAACCAGGAGCTCGGTTTAAAAACTGATGTCACAATATGGCCCATTTAAATAACATGACTACTCATAAAACAAGGTACTACTTACTCCATGTAAGTGAGGAAGACAGACCATGACTCTTAATTCAGGAAACCTCACAAACACACCTGTGATTTGTTGGTAGGTATTTTTTATTCTCACGTTACAGGTGCGTAAACAGATGCACAGAGGCTCAAGTTAACACTGGGCAAAATTCACCCCTATGCATAGGGCCAGCGCAAGGAACAATGCACCTCCTAAGCCCCAATGCAGGCTTTAGGGGAAATTAGGTTGTGCTGAGATGTCGTACAAGTTTCTAAGCACACAACTGAATTTTCGCCACAACGATTCAGTCTCTGGGTTAGAAATAGAATTCAGCAGCCTTCGTTCCTAATCACATGATGTAAACATTAGCTCCAGGATCGATCAGTTCCTAGCTAAAGAACAAGGAATGATAAAGCTTCCCACATGTCAAAACTCTTGTAAATCAAATTCTAGATCCTTATCCCTTTATTCGACATACATTGAGTGTTCCATTCAAGAGCTTGGCAGTGAATCAAACGCTACTACTCCTTTTTGCCATTATTACATACCAGCCCATTGTCCTTATGTAATCTAGGTTCATAGACCCCAGAGCTTGAAATAGTTCGGAAAACAGTTGTGACAATTCAAGTGCAGAACTGTAGAACCTTGCCAATTTGGACTAATTCAAATCTTTACATATTATCGTCTTCTGCAGATAAGTAAATAAAAACAATAAAAATACCAGGGAATCTATACCATGGAATGTACTGTGCTAATTTATTTTGGAGAGTGTTGTTTAGTTTCAATTATTTCTAATATATAGTATACCAACCAATGTATTGCACCATATTTAGTAAGAGTAATTAATTCTTAGTAATTTGAGACCTTGCTAGAATACTCTGCTATGAATTCGTTGCTCAGACACTGGTTTAGCTTCGTTCTACTGTTTTACCTTCTGTAAGTGATCAGTTCATGGGCAGTCTTGTCTACTGGTTGGAGCAAGTGTTCAGCTTACTAGTTAGCACTAGATCCAGATGGGGTTGGTCCAGAAGCAAAGCAAAGGGTCAGAGCCAGGTGTCAGTAAAAAGTTAAGGACTTGAGCAGGTACAGGCTGTGGCTAGAGACAACAGATAAAGGACCATGCACAGCTGCAGGCTAGGAACGCACTAAGCAGTCAGTGGACTGCTGCTGCTACTGATCTTAAGTATCAGCCTGTTGACTCCTGCAGCCAGTCAGGTACCACAGTCAATCAGACAGCCTCTGTCCGACTGGCTCAGCTGCAGGTTGGCCCCTGCCACTTTGTATCCCAATAAAGCATTTCATTCCGGGATCTCAAAGCACCTCGCAACCAGTAATTCGTTAATCCTCACAACAGCTTGGTAGACATGTTTTGCAGAGGGATCAGTTAAGACAAGAGAGGTTAAATAACTTGTCTAAGCTTAGACAGTGTATCGGTGGTAAAACCAGAAATAGAACACGTGTCTGTGTTTGTAGTAGTAGTATTAAGTAGCAACTAACAGCCCCCAACTCATTGTGCTAAGCACTGTGCATCTACCCAGTAAGAAACTGTTACTGCCCTGAAAAGATTGCAGCCTGAAAATATGAACCAAGCAGAGATGCGAAAGGAGCGATACAGAGAGGTAAAGTAACTTGCCTTGGATTAGCGATAAAACCAAGACTTAAAATCCAGGTGTTCTGACCTCCTATTTTCTGTACTATCTACTCGTCAATGCATCCGTAAAAGCCACTGAAAATGGCCTTACAGCAAAGATATTTGATGTACATACTGAATATAAAGTTAACACAAGTAGTCTAACCTGTCTTAAGAACATGCAGACACCAGTGGAATATGAAAAGAGGATTTTCTGGGGGTGAAACAGAGTTCAGTATCACTAGCATATTGTCAAGGTGGATGAACTGACAGCTGCTGAGTAGGTTTCACCCCAGCTATGGGGAATCTGGGATTTACATGGACTGACAGATTCATAGTTGCAGGAGTTTCTAGTCCATTTATTTTTATTAGGCCTCAAATACTCAACTCTTTTGATGGGTCTCTTACTGCATGTACTGGGTGACTAGTCCAAAATCTAATAATGATCATTATAAAAGAGACTTTTCATGATATTCATTTTAAATATCCCTGTTCTTACTTTTATGCTATTCCTGGTAGTTATCCCCTTTTATACTATCCTACAACAATTTTTTCTTCTTGCTAGAGATGCTTTTAGACAGTGCACCGTTGTCATTTTGCCATAGTAGCAGGGGGAACTTTCCTTACATTAGATAGGAGTTCTCTGCAAGGGGTCATCATGAGAAGAGAGACTCAGACTTGTCAAGATATTCCTGTCCCACTCTGAAGCAAAAAAAAAAAAAAAATAGTCTCAAATTGTCTGATCCCCAGTCAGAAAATCTAGCTCAAAGCTTCTGACTGTCCCAGCTCACAATGATATTTACTGTTATTCCTGGCAGAGAGCGTGTGGCTATAACTTTTTCATTCAGAACTTGTTCTTAGAAGACATTGTTTCATAAATGCCCTGGGATTAGAGTAGGGAACCATGAAGATAAGGATGCAGACACTGTCCTAATGAATTGCAGTTCTTTGGGGTAAAAGTATGTGTTGGTTTTAGCCTTGGATACAGAATATTGGCCAAGAGATGTGTCAACATATATGAATGGCTTGATTTATTAAGGAGTCATTGGAGGAAAAGTCAGAACTAAAATACCTAGTAGGTGGAATGCAACTGTCTCCTTTGCTTTCCAATTCACATAGCATAGTGTTTTGTAACAAAACAACCATCAGACGTGCTATGATATCTCAACTGACCAGCTGAATGTGAGAATATGATGATAGCTAATTTTACTCAAGACTGTCATGGGCAAAGGTGTGCAAAACTTCTGCTTCTCCACCTCTATGCTTGCTGGCATACACTTGTATCGTTATTTTTATTGATTTATTTTTTGCTCTACAAACTGCTGAAGCAGATGGCCCTGGAACATCTGATCTAAGTTGGTGTTTTACAGTAAACTGTTTTTCCCCTGGAATTGAGTCAAGATTTTTCTGGCCTTCCCAGGATCAGCAAAGCAATGACAGACCTTAGCTGTTGACCTCTAACATGTTTTCAAAGGCAGTTATCATGCTCAGAATCAGTGATCAACACGCTGAAGCAGCATGCAAAGCGTTCCCAGTCATCAGACCAAATTCTGTGCTGACTTACAGCATTCCTTGGCTAACTCCTCTGTAATCAATGGGATTGCCCGGGGTGCAGAATATGCCCCCTTATGCTTTCTTGCAGGAGCTGGGTTGGCACCACAGTCCTCTACAAGGTATTCAGGACTCCAAGCCACCTTTGGGGGGTAGGGTGGGCAGGTGCTTGGTTTTCAACCAGAAAGTCAAGTTACCTAGAGTCAAGTTACTATGGGTGGGAGAGATGGGGAGGTGCTGGATCATCACCCGCTCCAGCCCCTACTTAACCAGGGCCACCTCCTGTCTGCATCGGGTGGCTGAAACTCCCATCCCTGGCTCCACAGGTGAGTCTCTCCTGACCTGGACAGGAGGGCTGAGAGGGAAAGAGCAACGAGTGATAGGGAAGGGGGAAGAGGAGCAAATAGGGGGCGGGTCCTTGGGAGGAAGAGGCGGAGGTTCGGGGGGAAGAGGCGGGGCAGGGGAGGTTCCAGCACTCCTACTAGAGTGTCCAGTTTTTAAATATTACAAAGTTGGTGACCCTATTGGGGGTTAAATATTAAAACAATGATAGCAGGAAATTAGGCTCTTGCTGGCTTCTGCAATCCAGCCTTCAGCAACTGGAAGGAATGACAATGCTGGTCTGGGGAGTTCAGCAGCTGGGATAGCAGCTGCAAGGAAAGTAGTTAGACCCAGGTGCTCGGCAGTGGGGGTCAGGGTTGGGTGCTTGGGTTGTGCGGGGAGGAGAGGGTTTTTTTAATGGAGTGCTTTAGCAGTTGGGACCCACACAGAATGAAATGCTATGTAACATATGCAAATACTGTAGAGGTCGCATAGGTTTTATACATTCTACTTAAATGAGAAATTCTATGCTGGTGTAAGTTCATCAATGGAGTGGTGTCCATTTACAGCCACAAAGAATTTGGCCCTGAATATTGAGTTATGTGTATTAACTACAGAAGTGGCCTCCCTCATATAATACTGCGCATGCACATGGAACATATATGTAACTCAACATACCCTTTCTTTCAGTACTGGGAGGGGGAGAATGGAGAGGGTTAAGCAGACAGGAGATGGTATCAGGATGGGCAATTCTAGTGCGGAGACAAAGGTAAGGGCAAATAGGGGTGGTCACTTTACCTGCCTTAAAATACAGGATGAATGGTCACCCCATTGACCTATTTACTCTCCCTCCAGAAACGACGGTTGTTTTGGAGTGAGGGGTTAACCCACAGTGAAGGTTAACCAGGGTCTTGTGTTCAGTAAAATCTTCAGCCTACCATGTTGCATGCTGCCTGAGGCCTACAGGACCGTGCACATTCGTGCAATGCCTCTCCCGCTGAATCTGCATCAGCTGAGGCCACAGTCTTCGCAATGAGAAGCGCAGGGCCTTCTCAGCTCTTTCCAGCCTCGCTCTGGGTCACTCTTTTGCAAACAGCTTCCTTAGGCTGTGGAGTCTTTTCTGCTTGTCAGGAATATTGGAGAGAGAGGACAAGGAGGGTGCACAGCTGCAGCCATGAATTTAAGAAAAAAAAACAACAACCTTATTCTGGAAACAACTTTAAATGGCAACATCAATCCACTGATCATCTGTGCAATACCCCAGCTATGCCAAGCCTGGACAGATGGGCAATTCACTAGGTGTTTGCTTTCATGCCTCTAACCGGGTGGCCACCTCCTGTATGTCTGATCATGGCCTAGGATCATGCTAGAGGCAGCCTGCCTCAGTTTCCCCTCATGGACTGTTCAAATAAAACTTCTCTTCAGGCTTTTGCATGGTCAAAAATACCACTCATTGGGGACTACGTTTATTAATATAAAATCTACTGCAATTAAACTCAACAACCCCAAACAATTTCCATTCCTAAATCCACATAATACAAGGTTTCTCTTCCTTCTCCCAGGCCTTCCTGCCTGGGGCCTTTGCAGGCCTCCCAGGTCTCCCGGGTCTGAGAGTCTTTCCTGCAGAAGCCTTTCCTCACTTTCTGCAGACTGTCACAGCTTCTTGACCCTCCCCCTCCACTGCAGACACCTGTTGCCCTTTAATTGCCATATAATGCACATCGAAATCACGTTAAATGTATGTACAAATAGTAGGCAATAGCACTGGTCAGACAAACTTGGACGGAGCCATATTACACGTGAATTTGGAGTACTGGTGAAACTGAAACGCTTCACAAAATTGAGTTGATTTTGCTGGAATTTATTTTTAAAAATTGGAAAAATTTCCAACAATGTGGCCCTGTCCCATTTCAACTTTGTTGGAACAAAATGTTTCAATTTTTCATTTTGAAGTGGCTTTTCTTTTTTGTTACTGTACACTATGATATAATTTTTTAAAAGTCAAAATTGAAATGATCTTGTCAAAATGAAATCTTCCCAACTACCCGGCACAATTTTTTGTTTTCAGAATTTTCCCTTCATGGAGAATTTCAAAATTGTTAGGTTTTGTTCCAATCTATAATGAAGACAAATTAAAAAAAAAAAAATCAAAAGACTTCACAAAATAGAACTTCCGTCCTCCGCACACTCTACTACTAGCTCTTTTCATTCACATTTATCTGATTTGCTTCTTTCTGTGTTGTTGGTTTTGTGTGTGTGTGCAAAAATTTTATACTCCACCCAAATTTGGTTCCTCTGCTCACATTTTCATGCACAATTGGGAATTAGCATCTGCTTGTGGCTTAGCTGCTGTTGATGACTTACTCAGATTAAATATAATGATTGTGCCTATGAAGAATTTTAAAAACCATAACCGTAAAATGTCTCCTCTATTTCCATATTTGTTTTGTGCTAAGGAGATGTAGTGCAGTCTCCAAAGCAACAACAGAAAATGCTTTTTTGCTTTGTGACAAAAATGTGTGGGTCTTTCATCATCAGTGCAACTTTTGATGTTATAGTTCAACAGATATGTAGACTCTGTATGTAACCTACATCTAATTTCAATCATAAATGTATCCATTTAGCATGTGTCCAAGGTATTTCCAGAACTCTTCTTACCATCCAGATACCATGGTGATAGGCACCACATGTGACCATAGACAGACAGACAGACAGACCATGGTATCTAAGCATCTTTAGTGTGAGCATGCATGCATAGATCCTCAGCTGACAAATGCTCCATGGAGCTTGGGGGTTGGACAAAGGCAGCTGTAAGACCCTGGGGCTATCAAGGCACCAGTCTGATCCCCAGCGTTAATTAGAGCAACCTGTAGGTGGTTATAATTCAAAGCAGCTACCAACAGCCACAAGGAATGAACAAGCCCTGAGGATAAGGTGTGCATAAAGGAGCCCTCTGCCAGGCCCACTTTACCTGCCCGCAGATCCTATACGGTGACTGGGAGGTGTGGTGACACAGGATCCACTGCAGCAACTATGAGCCATGTGATCATCCTCTTACGCAGAGGAAACTCTCCAAATATATGCTGGCTAATCTGGATGTATCCGAGCCTAAAGATGTGTGTATACATACGTATGTAGATGTACACAGACAGCTACAGAGCCAAATTCTCCTGCAGATCCTCCAAGTTGTGCTAACTCCATTGACCTCAATGGAGCTATGACAATTTACACTAGTTGAGGATCTGCCTCTCTGACGTTATTTCACCTCACGCAACCACATCCACGTGAATAGGGTTGTATGGGGTGTGAGTCAGTGCAGAGTTAGGCTTGCAGAGTCGCATTCTTTCATTTGGGTTATGGATATCACTGATTTGGCAGAACAGCCGCTGTAAGTTTAATACAATAATATAATTCAGTGCAATTTATTTCTGTACAACACTCGGCCTGCACAGGTACAAAAAAACCCCACAGCCCATCCGTCAGAACCTGTAATTAAAGTGTGTTGGTGTAGACTGCAATATGTTCTATAGGTACACACAGCAGATGTGATAACACAGTGGTGGAAAAAGTATACTAAGCACATTTCAGGGGGAGTGAATGCATACTGGGAAAGCGGAAAGCTGAGAGACCAGGATTTGATTGTTTTATTACAGAGGGGGGTTGGGTGAGTCATAGGCCGGAGAGAAGGGCTGGGTCTGCAAATGGGATTTGAAGAATCCTCAGAGTCAGTTATGCAGAGTTTATAAAGGCTGTATGAAGTCCTTTACAAATGGTTGTGGGGAGTGAGAGAGAGGAGTCAAAGAGAAACAATGCTGTGTCATCCCTGCTATGCTGGGCAGTTTGCTGCCATATTCAACTAAGGTCATAATAATAATGATCATATTTTACACGAACTATATAGACTGATGAGCTCAAAGCATTTTACACAAATGCATTATTTAAGTCCCTCACTGCTTCTGTAGGTAAGTAGATAGATGGTAGGTATGAGGTAAACTGGTGTTATTTCCCTGCTGCTGCCCCCCATCTTACAAGTGGATAAACTGAGGCACACAATTTTTAAGTGGCTGTCCAGAGGGGACACAGTCAGTAGCAAAGCAAGGAACAGAACTCAGGAGTCTTGGCTCCTAGCACCACACTCTGACCACTAGCCACTCTTCCCAAAAAGCCTACTAAGCCTACAGGTTATAGATTAATGGAACACTATTTTTTTTTAATTCTCTCAGGCGAGCACAGTAAAATCCCATGCAGAGGAATAAACCTGTGAAAGGAATATATTTGTTGTGAACAAAACCAAAACATACACAGAAACAGAGATCAGTTTAGATGAAGATGATGCAATGCTGGATTTTTTTTACTTCTCTGTATCTAGCAACAGGAGGTTGCTTCTCCTGTGACAACGTTCTGTCCTGCAGGAAAATAGGAACTGCCATTTAGCTGAGATCTGTGGTCCATCTAGTCTGGTAGACTGTGAAATTCTAAATGCCATGCAGAGAGATGTCATCAAAGCCTTACTGTGCTTGTAATAGAGTGAAGAAAGTTCTTTCTGACCCCGGCTAGTGATCCGTTTATGCCCTGAAACCAGAGAATAGATCAGCTTTGTAATTTTGCCTTATCTATTGCAAGTGTTGAAGATATTCTTTTTCATATAACTGCTTAATCTTCTTACTGACATATCTGTCATCCTCATCCACTGGACTATCATTCTAACAATTAGAGCTAGCTAAACACAAGCTGAGAAATTCGTCAATCAAACGTTGCTGTTTTTCACTAAATAATATATTTGATGAATATTTTCTTCCTGGTATACAACCAGTTCTAACAATAATACAATATTGTGCTTAATTCATCAAAGTAATAACAGGGTTGTCTTTTCCATTTCCCCCAACTTTTAATAAATATATGATGTTCCCATTTGTTAAAATTCAAAGGCAGAGAAATGGTGAACGGTTTTACCACTAATTAGCAAATGTAATTAAAAAAAAACAGCATCACATTTTGGTGCTTACAGGAAAATTACAGAGATAATTATATCTGTCTGCCTATGTTGTTATACAGTACTCATTAGCATAGTATTTGATCACCTCACATTTATTAAATAATTTAGTTTCAAAACACTGCTGTGAGCCAGGCAAGTGTTATTACTTCTATTTTGCTGGTGAGGAGCTGAGTCACAAAAAGATTAAATGATTTGCCCAGCCTCATTCAGTAAGTCTGTGGCAGAGCCAGGAATTGATCCCAGATCTTCTGAGTCCTAAGTTATTGTCTTCAATACAAGACTACTCTGTTATATACATATCTTCCTGTTATATAGCTGTGAACTACATCTCTTCTTCTCAGGGTAATGATAGCTGCTTTGAATACTGCTGACAGCAAGGACAAGACCTTCTTGATAAATAAGAATCTACCAGAGCCACCATGCAAGAGTCAAGTCCAACCCCAGTCTTGGTACAGCAATGAAAAGTTTAAGCATTTTGGTAGCTTTCTTTCATAGGTGCTGAAACTAGGGGTGCTGCTCTACCCCCTGGCTTGAGGTAATTTCCATTGGAGTTCACAGTTTGGTTCAATGGCTCTCAGCGCCCCCAATATAAAATTGTTCCAGCACCCCTGATTTCTTTTTAAACTCCACAGCCTTGGCCACCTAGTTTGAGTAAGGACTAGAACCAGTGACCACAGGCTTGTAGAAGTTAGAAAAATCCTATTAAGTCATCCACTTCATAGCCCTGGCAAGTTTTGTCCAGTCAAGTTTTGTCCAGTCAAGTTTTAAATGGCCCAAACAATGGATGCTTCCATCACATCCCTCAAGAGACTTCCACAGCCAGAAGATGACTTGTACAAAGCCTTTGTGAAATACTGCAGAAGAGGAACATTTTGCAGTTACTAGTGACCCTTCTCTGGGGCCTTATCCAAACTCCATCAAGCCAATGAAAGACTTTCCAATTACTTCACTAGATCCGGCTCAAGCACCTGGAAATTAAAATAACCTATTCATTCAAAGAACAGGTACAGCGCCACGGTAGCCCAGAGGCTTGTCTTTACTATATTCACTGCTTTGCCTTCACTATATTTAGCTGCTTTCATTATATTCAGCTGTAACGTAAGAAACCTATGTTCTGCAGGACATTAGCTAAAGCATAAGATAGGATAAGTGTGGTTAAGTAGGCCGTAACCCTTGGCATGGATCAATGGTTACGTTTAGATTTTAGGAATTAAAACTGGCTAAATAGTAGAAGGTAGAATGTTCCCGGAAGTTCTACCGCAAATCCACTTAAGCAAGGGGTGATGGATATAAGCATGAGCTGAAATGGTAGTCACAAGTATCAATATGCTAACCTATAGAAGAGGGATACCTCAATATTAGTAGGATGAGGAAATACAAATAAGGAAAAGGGGAAAAACCCTTCCTGAATATGCATTAAATATACCGGTGTCCGTGTAACGTATTATAAAAGTTTCATCCCAGCCTGTAAGCAGTAGACGGGACCAGAATGATGGCCACTGGTGATGAGGAGGAAGGTGGTGAGGAGGAAGATAATGGCTAATATTTCGGGTCATCCTGCAAGGGATGGTGTGAGTATATGGATGTGCAGATTGACAGTCTGCAGTCCCTCTACATACCTGACTGAGTGTTTGTGACTGTGATAAATGTATTAATAAACTATTGGGAAATGCGGAAGGCTTCCTATAATGTGCAGATCAGGGTTCCCAACTATATAGTAATTTTAATAATACTGGGCCTGATCTTGGGACAAGAACCTGTCAACCCTCAAAGTGAGAACTGGGAATTTTTCGGTAATCCACATAATTGATACATAATCTATAGATCAGGTTACATCACACCAACCTTATACATGTTTCACCCTTCATCCAAGATGACCACTTCTGGAGTAAGAGGGAAATTACTATTAACCTCCATGGCTCATCCAGGCCTGAGCCTCTCTACTTTGACCAGGGTGACACCATTTTAGTGCCAATTGTGATGGTGCTTTTGAGGTGGACACCTGTCAACCAGACCACCAAATAAATTCACATAAACCATTGAGCTGACACCAGATAGGAACATTCTTCTGTCACTCTTGAGCGGGGCTGGCTTGCTACAGCAGCCTAGAAGTGAAAGGCTGTGTATATCATTCCCAGTTCTCCCAGCCATCCAGTCTCTCAGTCAACTCTTTCCTTAGGGTCTGATTCAAAGCCTATTCAAACTGGCGAGAATCTTTCCATTGACTTGAATGGGCTGCAGATCAGGCCTCTGGTAAATAGTAGATATTTTGCTTCATGTACCTCGACTGCCCTGCTAAGTCTAAGTGAAAGGTACATCTGAGAAAATTTATCAAGGGGGGGGAGGTTAATCAGTGAACTAGGTTTTAGACAAGAAGCCACTAAAGAGAATAACATGATCCGGAGTACCATGTCTCAGCTTTACTTTCTGGTTAGGTTTATGGGTCATCATGACTTTTGTAGCATTTGCAAATCTGTTCTGACAGGAATGTTAAGCTGCTATAGAACTATAGCAGATAATTCACCAGAGATTTTAAACTCCAGTGAACATTCAACATTTGCATGAGTCCTGGACAAGTTAGCTTTTATGTCAGTGCTTGGCTGATTCTGAAAGCTCAACTGGCTTCTCTCACCCATTAAAATTAATTTTAAAAGCCTTTTTAAAAGTTTTCCTCTGTGCTAACCAACTTTCTAGAAACTTTGCCATCTGATTTTTTTTTTATTAAATAAATGAGTTTATGTTACAAGCATCTATATTTAACTAAGCAAAAATAAACTGCAAGCCTACGTAAATAATACACGGCTGGCTGACAATCTCTGCCTTTCATCCTGTTTCTGTCTTAGGAGTCCATCTATGAGCAACACAAAATCTTAAGGACAGATTCCGTCTAATCAACTCCTTTCCTGGAACACTAGACCAAAGACCAAATGAGCCATGCCAGGGACTGAACAAATAAATGTAGTCCATCCAAATAAAGGTTGAGGCACATCTGTGAGGCACGGCCACTACCTCTAAAGGCTAGATGATATCACTTGTCCATGGAGCTGTGTGAATAATGGATTTTTCTGTTCACTGGCAAATTTGAAAAATAAAAATACGTTAATTGATGAAAGTCATTTTGGGTTGGACTGAAACAAACATTTTAAAAAATTTTGGTTAATTGAAAAAAGTTTCATTTTGGGTCAAATGAAACACTTTCACTCGATAAAATGAAAAGGTTTTGTTTACATTTTGAACATTTTTTAAATATTTTTTATTTTAAAAAAAATAAAACTAAAGGAAAATTTGAAACTGAAATTTGTTTAAAAAAATCACAATCTTTTATTTAGAAAATGTCAAAATGTTTTTTGTTTGTTTTTTTAATGAACAATTCAGCAAAATTGCACAAATTTATTAAACATTAACAGTGTTTCAATATCCACAGTTTTCAACAACAACAAAGTATTGACTGTCAAAAACTTTTGCTCAGCTCTACTTTTCAGTTCTACCAACCTGGTACCTTTCCCAGCATTAAGTTCAATCTGAAAAGCCTCAATACTAGATCCTAATTTTTCCTTATAGTTACATTTTCCATTTCTTAAAATCACACTTTAGCTAACTCAATTCAAAGCATATTAGGGCATAACATTTCTACTCTCTTCAGATCATAACACAACAATCAGACTTATTTTTGAGGTCAGAGGCAACAGTTATGTGTACATGATTCTCTCTCTGGTTCCAAGGTTTTTAGCCACACAAGATTGATAGCAAATTTCCACATTGTAAGCTTAGTGCCACATTTAACTCTCTTGTAGCCATAGATCTCAGCAAATTACACAATTTGTTGGTTGAGTGGAGCAAAATGGGCATCAAATGACAAAATACTTCTGTGATTCAAATGCAGATTTAGTTCTTTAGAGCTAACCCAAGCTAAGCAGCTGGGGATCCCTTGCTTATGCTTAGAAATCTTGACACCCTCCGCCCCCAAAGTCCAAGCAGTACAGAGATCCAGTTTCTTGTTAGGAATTTTTATCCCCTTCCCCACAGTGTTCAAACTGATGGGATGAGTTCACAAGTGGGGAAGGAGAGGAGAATGCAGTTAACAAAGTCTTTGTTCTTTGATTGTTTCACAATGGCTCATTCCGTTTCAATGGGCCTTCTTGGTGGGCAGGACCTAACACCTTCTGTAGGAAGCCAGCATGTTAAATTAACTAACACTTCTTTCCTGTATGATGTTTTACACAATAACAGGGGATTACAATGCAAACTCTTAATATAAACACTTATGGCATGGGGTACAGATGTTACAAGTGAGATCGATACATGGCGCATCCTATAAACATTTCATAAAGTCTAAACACTAACCCCATTTTATAACTCTAATACCTATCTTAACAATACTCTCACACAGGTGACTGGTTTCAGGCTATGTATTTGTCAGTGTTCAGCTGAGACCCGAAGGCCATTCCATGAGTTGGCATCTGGTCTGCTAACATTACACATGAGTTTTCACGGCACTTTATAAACTTTTCCCACAACCAGGCTCACAAGAGAAGCAGAGCTACCAGGCCCCATTTATCACAATAGGTCATTGTTTTTTTATTGAAAAGCTTCAAAAGCTCATTGTTTTGTCCCAGTGTGGAATGGGAATGTTTCTGGCATGTCACTTAGGGGATGGCTTTTTTCACACCCCTGAGTGACAAAAGTTTTGCTGACATAAGTGCTAGTGTAGACATGACCTAGAAGATGAGAGAAGGGGAAGAAGCAAGCTTCACCATCATGGCTGCCGTCCCACCATCTCCTGAGACCCTGGCATCTGGTATGACACCATTGTGCTTTCTGCATCCTAATTTAGAGAGATGGGGCCAGAGAGAGGGACCAGATAACACCACCAGCTCCAGCTAAATCCCAAATACCAACTGGGATGTGAGACTCTCACACCTTGTGTGTTGTTTTCCATCCCCCCTTTATTTCTTGTCTTTCCCTTCCCTCTCCTTTTGCCTTCTGTTCAATAAGAGTCCTGCTCAGCTGGCCAAGACTGTATATTCTGCAACACTGCTGTAAATCACAAAGGTAGATAAAAGCAATGCCCTTAAGATCCTGATGCTGCTACAATTTTGCCAGGTCTTGGAATGGCTAGTAAGATTGTGTGCTGTGACTGTCTTTTTCCAGCACTGAGATCGCATGTGAAAGTCAACACCAGACCCAAAAGCTGCATTTTCTATTGTTGTTGTTCTCTTCTCTTCTCCTCCCTCCTGTGTGCATTTGTCTTGTTTTGTCTCCTAGGAAATGGAATCAGACTTTAACAACAACAAGAATAACAACTCCTGCCCATTTCAACTAACTCTTTCTCTTTTTCTCACAAAGAACAGCTATCACCATCTTTAATACTATCTAAAACACTCTCAAATAAGAGTCATCCCCCCCCCTTTTAAAGATTCTCTACAGCTAAAGGGAAAGGGAACAAGAGCTGATGTTAAAATGAAACCCTTGCTTAATACTTTATGTTTCAAATGCTTTAAATCATTTTCTCTCTTCCTTTTTTTTTTTGGTATCTTTAATAAAATATTAAAAAGGACTTTTAATAGTGTTTGCCATGGTACTAAGCTGGCTGAGGTCTCTGTATACTAATCCCTGAACCTTGTTTACCACTCTTTAACATTGGACAGTAACAGGGTCATGTTAATACCTTTGACTCTTTGGGCCACAGTTTCTCAACCTGTGGTACGCGTACTCCGAGACACAGGCAGGGGGTACCTGGGGGAAAAACAGAGTGAAGGGGAGGCGGGCGGCAGCTGCTGACTTCTGGGGAAGCCAGGTGGCAGCAGCCTGCTTCCCACCCGGTCCCAGCTGGGAGGCGTGTGGCAGCCCCCGGCTTCTGGGGAAGGCCGGCGGCAGTCCTCCGCTTCCTACCCTGTCACAGTTCCCAGCTGGGAGGCAGGTGGCAGCGGCTACAGTCCTGGGAAGCCGGGCTGCAGCCACCCGCTTTCCGCCCGGTCCCAGCTGGGAGGCAGGCAGCAGCCGCTGTCTTTTGGGGAAGGCGCATGGCAGCCGCCCGCTTCCCGCCTGGTGGTAGCTCCCAGCTGGGAAGCGAGCAGCAGCTGCCGGCTCTTGGGGGAGGCGGGCGGCAGCCCCCCGCTTCCTGCCCGGTCACAGCTCCCAGCTGGCAGCCTCCTGCATCTTGCGAGCTTGTCTCGCAGCTGGGTGGCAGCCACCCGAACCGAGGGACAGCCTCCAGCACCCCAGCTTGAAAACGGGCAGCAGCCGCCTGCCCACATCCCTGGGTCCCAGCTGGCGTGGAAGCCTCCTCTGCCCCAGCTCGGATTGGGTAGCAGTCACCCATCTCCTGGGCTGGCAGTCAGGTGGTAGACCCCCTCCCTGGTTCAAAGTCCAGTGCCCAGAAAACTTGTCAATTTCACTGCTCTATGACAGCCCCAGATTTCACAAATTATCCTCTTTTCCTGTCTCGCTCTCTCTCGCCCTCCTTCCCTGTCTCTCTCTCACCCCTTCCTTCTCTCAAATCTGGCAAAAAAATTGGCGCTTTATATTCCCCAGCATTGGCATGCCGCTCAAAGCCTCCTAGCTTTGGCCAACATCACCTCTAGCCCAGGTACATACTTGAGTTGTGCACCCCTGGTGTAAAGGTGGTAACCCTACCCACACTAGATCTGACATCTGTCATATCACGGCCTTATCCACTCGGCCCTTCTTCCAACGTGTGGCTCACATTAGTCTGTAAATATAAAATCCCGTGGAAAATTGAGTGTTGGGGTACCTATTAAAATTTTCAGAAGTTAGGGGGTAATTGCTTCCAAAAGGTTGAGAAACACTGCTTTGGGCCATTTATTCTACCTAAATTAAATACAACAGACCCCAGAATAGCCAGTAGCCTGGGGATTAGGGCACTCATTAGGAAGGTGAAGACTCAGGTACATGATTCAAGAGCAGGGACTTGAATCTGTCTTCCCCACATCCTAGGTGTACGCCCTAGTCCCCAGGCTAAGAGGTCTCTCTGTCTCTCACTCTCTGAGGAGAAATTCCCTCCTGGATCTGAGAAACCTTTCCCAAAAAAGTTTTGCCTAAACTTTTACGTTCCCATGCAAAGTTTCGGTTTTTACAAATCAGCATTTTCTGGCAAAAACAAAAGAAACAAACACAGAAACAACCATTTAGTTGAAAAGTTCCTGATCAACTCTAATCATGGGTTTCTTTTGTTTAGGTTGTTTAGCTTCTGAGGGGAGGCAATAGGACTATTGCATCCCTTACTTTGGAGGGCTAATTCTTGATTTGATTACCAACCTGAAATAGATTTTATATGGAGGCACGTCACCTTCTCAGTCTGTCACCATTGTCAATATCTGCTCAATCTAAAGAAATGCCTTTTCATTCACAGAAGAATCAGCTGCTACTGGGATCTGAACTGAAAACTGTTGGTTCCAACAACACTGGCTTTTTTACACCGCGGACAAAACATTTACGTGGTATAAGGTCTGGGACTTGATACATTAAGCTCCAGATCAGAGATAAAAAAACAGAGCTACTCTGAGGAATAGTGATAGATTTAGTGCCTATCTCTGGAAGCGCCATGTCCAGAAGTAATTGCTCTCTGTACCTTTGGAACCTTTCTTCCCAGCCTTCCAATGATATTATTATTTATACAGTTCCACAGGCACTCTACCTACAAATAAAATAATGGTTCCTTCTCCCAAGGAGTTTAACAATATAAATTAGATTCTACATTGAGGGATTACAAAAAGCAAAGGGACAGGAGTGGTGAGGGAAGGGACAGGATTACAGGAGTGAAAGATTGTTAGATATCCTTAGTTATGTTCATACCCTGTTAGTTCCTCTTTCTTATGCAACATTTGTTTCCAATCCTGCCATTGCAAGTTGTAAGATACGAGATCTTAAAAACATGTCATCCTAAAGGGGGAAATCGTGTTCCCACTGCTTTAATTCTAACCTGATTTTAGCAGCCAATTGTCAAGAACAACTAGTGCTGTACTAAAAAACCAGTGCTTCCTGCATTTGAAACCCAACCTCCCTGATGGCTTAAAGCATCATGCTCTGATTCTGATCTCAGTTACACTGGTGTAAATCGGGAGTCATTCCTCTGGAGTCACTGGAGTGTAAAATCTGTTTACTTAAGATCAAAGGCAGCCCCTAAGGGACAGATCCTTGCTGTAGCTCCACTGAAGCTAACTGGTTTACATCAGTTCAGTATCTGACCCTAAATCCCTATTTCTATTCATCTGCAATGTTGTCGTAACTGTGTTGGTCCCAGTTATGAGCAAAACCAAAGGGGTGAGGTAATATCTTTTATTGGACCAATGTTTGTTGGTGAAGGGACAAGCTTTCGAGCTTCAAATAGCTCTTCCTCAGGTCTGGAGAAGGTAACCAGAGTGTCAAAGATCAATAGAACGTGGGACAGATTATTAAGAATAAATCACTTTAACTGAAGTAGGCAATTGAGGGTTAGATTTTTAAGCATAAGGAGTTTCCACATGCAATAGGAGACAATTAAAATGAAGTTGGCAATTCAGAGTTAGCAGGCAGTGGGGTGAGTAACAAATTGTAATGAGCCATAAAACCAGAGTCCCTGTTGAGTCCGTGGATTTTGGTGTCTAGCAGAGTTCTGAGGTTAAATTTCCAGGCCCGCCGACCTGCCTATTTCTAGTCAGTGATTTATGAGATTCTACTAAAATCATGGCACAGAATAAAGCTGTGACTGAAAAGCATGAAGGTAATCAGATTGAGCTAATTTTCAGGCATTTTTGTTCCTACAAAGTTAAAAGTCAACAGCACAACAAACTATTAAAAACGTATTTGAATACATTGAAATTATATCTATATAACATTATTTTAACAAATACCATGCTCCTTTTATAAACTGGAACAGATTTTGAAGGTGATATGCCGGGGCTAAGAATATTTGTCAATCAAATACAAACAACTCCAGAACTAGTAAACTTTTTACAGTAAGAAAAATGTATGGCCTTTGCACTTTAACTAAAAGAGAATCTCAAATTGCTGTCAGAATTCACAGCACCAATCTCTTCTTGCTAAGCCTATAACCACTAAAATGCGAGACCATCACAAGTCATATGGTTGAGCAACCTTTAGAGACATGAAATTTAATTCCACTGAGAAATCTAAGCGGTGCCTTTCCGATACCACTTAAAAATAAGTGACAGCAGCAGTCTAGAAATCCCAGGAATAGTCATATGGCATTTTAGAAGTTTTTTCCCTCACTACAGCACCATCATATTCCAGACATAGCCTTTGCCATCCTATACTGGTTCATCAGCACATGTCCAGAAGTACTAATGAGGTAAGCTACAAGCAGTACTGGCCAGACCCTATAACAGATTATTTAATAAACTGCAGATACAGGAGTGGAAAAAAACCGAAACCAAACTCTAATGAGGCACGGCGAGACCTCTGAATGCTTGGCTGCCCCACAGAGAATTAGAGCTATTCAATACTGCAAAAAGTATTTGTGAAATTCATATGGAATCACAGCAGCTGTTTGACTCACAATGTCCATTCCCCTTTATTCACTGTTCAGAACCTTTGTGTGAATGGGTTTTGTTGTTTGAATGTTTAAGGAATGGCTGTTTCTTAATACAAATATCTATACTCATGTATAAACTCTGCTATTCATGCATACACAGTATCTGCTATTCTTTAGGAAGTGCACATATAACAAGGTGCTGATCACAGTATGAATGACCAGCTAGCTAACTAGCTGGATCACTCACTGATCATCATTTGTTATTCTTTATTTTCTTGTTTAAAAACATCCAGAGAGCAGGAACAATGCTTTGTGATTTAAATGACCAATCACACACCAGGAATAGTAAAAAGCTGAAGTGGATAGCTCATGAACAACCCACTGGTTGAAACTGTCTTGTCCAAACTATCCAGTGAATCCCTATTGATAACAAATACATTGGCAGAAATCGGGATCAATCTGCAAAGAAGTAACAAGCAGGAAAAATAAGAACTAAATTACTTGGATAATTTATTCACAACAAATAGATTGCACAGCTCTATAAAGAATCTGTCAGAACCGTAAGTGTGAAATCTGCAGGTCTGGAAATTTTATGCAAATGATTTAATACATCGATGTTCATATCTGATAAATATGCATTAGCTCATTTGCATAAACCCCTAACATAAAATCCATGACTCCCCCAGGTAACCTGCTTTTTAATTTAAACTGAATTTAGTAATTTTGTATTAAAACGCAATGCATTCAGCTCCTGTTGCTACAGTTTCAAGCTCAACAGAGAAGAAATCAGCTCTGGTGATCTTCTCAAATTTGTAGACTCCAGGAACACACAAAGACCAAGGACAGTGACCACAGACATAATCAGAGATACAAAGTCTTACATGTACTACAGATTTTATTAAAGCAATAAGTAAAGCTACAATTACCTATGCATAAAGAAATCCCCAAAATACCCATGCAATAGCTAATATTGTAATCGTAGTCACGACCCCAAAGACACTCGAGGATCTGAAGGACCTCTCAACAGATGATCATCGATAGAGGGATGGTTCCTCCTGCGGTTTCCTGTGGGTCTTCCTACTTTTACCCAACAGGGAACCTCTTTTATTTTTTTTCTGGAGCCCGCCTAACATCTTATGCAGTGCACAGACGTTTCAACCCTCTTCTTCTTATCTATTTTTCCACACCTTATGAATATTGGAGTGTCCCATTTTTCATAAGTTGTTGTCTTCGTTCCCCTTAGGACAGTACACTTGGTCTATTTTCCCGTAACATCACCTACTGGCACATTCTTTCCAGTAAAAGAATGTTTTCCCATGATGTATCTATGTACTTTACCCACTAGGTTTCTATTGATAAAGTTTTAATAAATGGTTACCAGATGTTTTATTAATGGTTAATCAATTGTTATAGAGTCCAACAGGTTACTATAGCCATCTACATCACCTTTTATTGATGTGCTTATAACCATCTGTGGCATGTATTACTCGTGTCTGTAATATGCTTATAATGTCTGTTAATCATGGATAAATGGAACCTTAATACAAAATGTGATCAGAGCCAGTGTATACATGTATGCCAGATTTCATATATAATATATATTTCATCGTGGCATAGAATCCACTCTGGTGTCCCATTGCTAAAGGTGGATTATCAGCAGGAAGCACATGGAATGTCTTGATTTGACCTGTAAGAGCTGTTTATTTTGATGGCTATCCCGAGGGGAGATGAGAAAAATAATGACAAAAGTTGGGTTGTCTGAATCTGCCACATCAAGACTTGGCATCAGACAGCAGCCGGTCCACAGAGCAGGCTTTGTTCTCCTGCTGCCAGTGTATGTTGCCAAGGGGAGGTGTTGCACAGCGGACACAACCAAGCAGCAGGGAGTGGAGGGAATAATCTCTCATTATGTTTTTTTCCCCCATTCTACATGCTGAAGCTTTTGGAGACTCAGGAGCTGTTGGGTGCAACTTGGCAAATTACAAACTTTTACGTTATTGTAATTTGTTGTTGTTGTTGTTGTTGTTGTTGTTCTGAAAGCCATATTTAGTAATGACAGCTAAAGCTGGTCAGAAACGTATCTATCGGAAAATGCCAGGTCAATTAAATGGAAAAGTTCCCGGGGAACGTGTAGATTTTGATGAAATTCCAACAGAAACCTGGCAGAATACCCAGGTTTCCTGCCAGCTGGCCTGTCTGGCTGGTCAGCAACCCACCTGGTAGGCTGACATGGAGATGAGAGCCCAGAAGCAGTCCCCCCCCCCCCCCCCCAGATAAAGCCCTAACTCCAACCTACTGGACAGCTCACCTGCTGGGCTGCAATAGAACCGGGGCTCCTGGGAACACAAAGCTCCCATGGTTTCCCACGGAGGTGGGCAGCTAGTTCCCCAGCTGTCTGCCTCCTTGGGCTGTCCTCTTGGTGGACAACTAGGTGGATGGGCTACCTGGCTCCCTCACTACCGCCTGCACAGCTGAGTGGGTTGGGCAGCTGTTCTGTGAACATTTCCAAAATTGGTTTTGTTTTTGGATGGGTTTTTTTGTTGGGTTTTTTTTACATTCTACAAAGGAACAATCTTTTTTCTTCAAAAACTCGGAATTTTACCACTCACCTCTGATGATGGCGCCTCATGGCTATAGGTTACCTGGCATCCCTAAAGATCCTAGCACGTTTCCTTTCACTCACAACTTGAAATGCAGCTGCCTCTGTGGTTGGACGCAGCAGCTGCTTAAGGTTGGCCAAAGTAACACGACTAACCTGTCCTTGTGAAAAATGTAATGGGGTCTTTGAGAACAACAGATCAACATCTCCTTCAAATAGGTCACTTCTCAGAATGTCGTGACGGGGCATTGTTTCAGTATTGACCCAGAGGGAAAATGTGCTGTCATCTAGTGGATTATCATCACCAATCTCTGTAGTATTTGGCTGCTGTTTTTACTGTGTTCCCACCCAAAGGCCCCAGTCAAGAACAAGGCTCCATGGTGGTAGACACTGTTCAACCACAAAGGAAGACAGACACTTTCCTTGTCCCAAAGAGCCTTAGCTGTTCTGTGGAGCCTCCCTTTTGAGTACAGATCAGGCCCAAGCATGCTGAACATATTAGATCTGATTAGTACGAAACCTAAGATGGTCGGCGTGACTAGTAGTTATTATAGGCCATAAGTGTTTGTTACACTACGTGCTGCATTCTCCCTTATTTGTATATTTGTTTTGGGGGGGAGGGGTTAAATATTTTCATTTTTTAAGACGTGGCAGCTTGGTGGAAAAGTTCAGTCCAAAAAAGGCGAAAGATGATGCACAGAGCTGTGAAGCAATGCCCTGCCCTCCCTGCAAGCCGCCTACAACAAGCACAAAATAGAAACCAGCAGAGTCTCTGTTCCAGCCCAGGCATCACCTTCATCCGTGTGGACACGACTGACAGAAAGCCACATTGTGTGTAGTGAATGGCCGATGCTTGCGCAAGTCAATTCACCCTCCGCAGCTGTGAGACGAGTATTCCATCCAGTCAGTGTAGCAATACCTATGAATGACCTTTGGCTGGCTCTGTTTTCTCCAGCCAGTTTTGTTGAATTAAACTCCCTTTTCCTCCCGCTGTCCTGTTCCAGCCTGATGGGCCGGCTCCTCTTCCTCTTGGCCAGCTAGGCCACTTTTCTCTGCTCTGATCCTTTTGCTGGGAGTTGACTCTGTTCTTCTCCATTTCCTTCAAAGCCAGCTAGCCTATTAGCCTCTCCACTACAGCTCCTTCCATAGAGACTGCATTTCCTCTAGGCTTGGCCCATTGCCACAGATTTCTCTCCTTCGGGCCCATCTGACACCCGATCCCCAGCCACAGCAGTCCTTTCGTTGCAAGATCATTCCACTCTTTGTTTCACCACTCACGGGACAAGAGACACTTGACCTAATTTGCAACTTTTTTCTAGGCAGGGAGCTGCTTGCACTGCTGCTATTCAGGGGCAGTTAAGGAGCTGTATGGGAATTCCTGTGAATACCGGGCAGCAAATGTTTGTGTCATTCCTCTTTTATTAACGAGTTGGATGGTATTAACAAGCTATACAGTTCATAGGACACAGGCATCTCGCTCTCCGTATAAATATATACTACAGCATTTTGCAGCAGTAGCCCACAACACTAACCCCTGTGTTGTAGGTTCCCTTCCTAGAACACAGCAATGCTTTATAAGAAGGGTAATGATGTCCCTGAGGATATGGCTACACTGCGATAAAAACCCCGCAGCACGGAGTCTCAGGGCCCAGGTCGGCTGACTCAGGCTCCTGGGACTCAAGCTGTGAAATGATAAAACTGCAGGGTAGACGTTTGAGGTTGGGCTGGAGCCCGGACTCCGAGAACCCATGAGCAGGGAGAATCTCAGGCCTGAGCCTCGATATCTACACTGCAATTTTATAGCCCCATAGCCCGAGCCCGTGTTAACTGAGCCAGGCCAGCTGCAGCTCTGCTGTGGGTCTTTTATCACAGTCTAAAGGTGCCTTTAGTTATTAAGGAGTGGGGTCTAGACATCAGCACAGAGGCCTGGGAATGTGGACTATTAGGGTATGTCTACCCTGCACACTATGCCTGGGCTCTATCTCGGGTTTGAGTCCAAATCCCTCTTCTGTCTGACTCGGACTGTCGAAATCAGTCTGGCAAGCACTCAGGACCTGGGTCCTGGGATCCTACTAGGGGGCTGGGTCAGAGCCCAAGTCCCACTGCGACTTGGGTCCAAGCCCTGTCATTTAGCAGTGTGGATGCAGCTCAAGCCGCAAACCCAAGTCAGAAAGTCCTCATTGTGCAGTACGGACACGTTAGCATGGCTGGGAGCCCTGGATCCACAATTGTAAACCCGGGTTTACAATGTAGTGTGGATGCTCAAGCGCAGGGTTGAAACACCAACTCCACAAGCCGGGGTCCTACTGGTCTGGGTTTGCAATGCAGTGTAGACAAACCCTTAGGTTCTATTCATGGCTCTGCCATTGACCTGACATGCAATCAATCATGGGAAGGTCACCTAATCTCTTCTTGCCTCAGATCTCCCCACCTCAAAAAGGGGGGTGATGGTATTAACCTCAGGAGGAAGTTCTGATGTTTCATTAGTTAATGCCTGTATAAAGCTTCAAGATCCTTGGATAAAAGCTGACAAAGTGCAAAGTATTCTGTGATTATTTTTATCTAAGAATCTAGTTTCCTTTCCAAGTAAAATGAATTTAGCAGCCCTGAATTCAGTGCCTAAGGAACTGTAGTTTTCTTTAGAAAATGAACACTTATATTTTGGCACAAGCTAAATGTCCCTGGCAATCTCTAGGGAATCAAAGTAGAGTGGGTATTCCTGCTGCTTTAACTAGAGTAACATTTAAACTCCTTTGCTCTCATCCTCTGGTATCAGGATGAAGTCACAAGCAGAGCAATGACTCAGGAAGCTTCCTTTGACCTGTGCAACCAGCGGATCAGAAAAAAAGACCCAGCTGACAAGACAATGCCAGTGACTGAAATGTCAAGACCAAGCATACAGTCAACTTTCTAACATCCCAAGAGCAAAGCCGCTATTGCTGATGAGTCACAAGAGAAGCTGAAATGACTTGCCCTAGGATGCAGATGGTGATGCGTTTCTCCCCTCCTTAGAAGTCTGTGCAGGGAAGGAAGGAATGGCCTCATTATGCCAGGAAGATGCTTTCCCAAGAGTGAGCTGCCAAACTGCAGGAATTTTATTGCCATTGTTTCCGACAACACCATTAAAAGCAAGGGATTCCATTCATGCTTCTCCCATTATGATCACAGCCAGGTGACCTGCTTCTCTGCTTGTCCTCCACTGTACCCGCTATGTTGCTACCTTCCACTGAACGTTAGGATGTATGTGGTGTGCTCAGCAGCATTCTTCCTGGAGGTGGAACACTTTGTAGAGAGTATTGTCCACTAGATAGAGCACTGGGCTCTAACTCAGCACACCTGTGTTCAGTTCCTGGCTCTGCCCCATACCTTCTATGTTACTGTGCCGGGGTGTACCAACCCCACACTGGGCAGGAAGGAGTTAACCTCATACTCTGAGCAGAGGAGGCCACGCTCCCTTGCCACTGCTGGACATGCTCCAGCTGCAGCCTCAGTATAAAAGGGAGCAACCCAGCTCAGTCAGGGTGGACCACTGGGGAGAGAGGATGCATAGCATGAGTACCCTCTGGGGAGCTGCTGGAGCCCCAGGCCCTGGAGGCCAGGCACACCGAAACCCAGGCAGATACCTGGCTACCTGTGGAAGCCCAAGAGGGGACAGAGTTGTCAGGAGCGTTGCTGATCCCAGAGGACCTGCGAACTATGGCACTGAAAGACAGGGTAGGAAGTAGCCCAGGGGAACTAGATGTTGATCTGGCTGTGGTATTGGAACAAGGACAGTGTGTTTTGGATGGATCCCTGCTGATCTAGTGGAAAACCTACTCGCTGCTACCACCTGGTCCACCTACCCCAGCTGCCACCCACCCCTGGGTGGTGGCCTAACCCCACTCTGGCCACTATGCCCTGTGGGCCTGCAGGAGAGGGCAGCCACACTGACTTGCCATCAGGCCTCGCCGCTGTGCATAAGAGGACCAGGTCATTGACCCCAACCATTAGACCCTACTGCCCTGAGGCAAGGGTGCTTGTTAGAATTCAGCCATGGGGCTATCACAGCCCTTTCCCCTCCCCAAAGGATGATGGGGGTTACCAGTCCTGTGACAGTTACCTTAGTCATTTGAATAAGGTGAGGTCCCTTCCCACTACTTGTCCGTCTTTTCTATTCGGTATGAAAACTCGTCTGAGCAGGGATTTGTAAGGCCAAGGGAGGCCATTGCAGTAATCTAGTCTGACCTCCTCAATCTCACATAAAAAGAATAAGATGACAGAATTTCAGTTACCCACAGGCAAAGACTGAGTGCCCATTTGGAAATCAGCTATTTGCACACACAAATGGCCAATTAAGCATGTATCTGGCCATGTGCAAATAGGTAACTGGGATATACACGTTATGTCGTTACTGGTATATGACTACATTCAAATGCTAGCTCTGTAGTGTCATATGGTACTGCCTGGGTTTTCTTTTAACCAGCAGTAGGGAGATAATTCTGCAAAATACTGTAAATCATTTGCAAGTGGCTCCCCTTGACTGAGTTTTTTGATGGATGTCAGGTTTACAAGAACCACCAAGAAGTAGTAAAGAACACATTCAGTCATGCTGTCTGACTACCTGACACACATGCATTGTCAATGGCAGTATTACCCATCTACATCTAGGTAACCAGGAACATCCTGTATACATTTTATTATTGTTAATCCTCTGAGTTCTACTTTGTGGTCTGATTACGTCTGGGTACGTTGCCGTGGCTGTATTGCAGAATGTGCCAACAGCTCAGTGGCATAAATGCAGGCTTGGCACCCTCCTCCCCACACACACACACTTGGGTGAGGCTGCCTGCTCCCCTGCCTGGGTGAGGCTGACCCCGTCCGAGCCGGCACCGGGCTGAGGGACTGGAGCAGGAGAGGTGGGCGCCATGCGGCGGGTAAGTGCAGAGGGGGTGGGGGTGGCGGAGCCAAAACTGCATTTGTGCCCCCTCCCAGGCCTCATCCCCCCCTCCCCCTGCCCGCCGCAGGTACAGACTTCCCATCTCCGGGGCAGGTGAGGGGCAGTGCCAGGATCCCTCCTGCCCTGTGGTGGGGGCGGGTGCATGAAGGGGGGGGGCACAAATGTAGGCTTGGACCCCAAGCGCTGGAGACCCATGGTATGCCACTGGTTTTGGATCAGGCCCTGAGTCCAGTAATATTAGTATAAATCCAGAGTAACTCCGCTCACTCTGGGCTTCCAACAGTGGAATGAAGATCAGTATCTGGCTTACAGTTTATGAAGCAATTTGATATTTTTGCATTGAAAAGCAATCCGTAAATGCCAAACATTTCAGATACATAATTGTCTTGGCTTCTTCCAAGTTTCTGTTCAACTCACTTATTCCTTTTCTACAACACACCACATACCCTTCATTTTAATTTACAACGGGCCTTATTCTCATTTGCGCGAAGGCCCTTTTACCCTGCTCTGCCAGTGTAGAGTGGCCTTAAATTGCTTGTTAAATGTAATCTAAGCAAGGGACCTTCATATAAATGAGAACCAGGCATGGGTTCTTTAAGTGTATCCAGCTACAACCACAATAAATAAAAAACAACAACATGAATTATTCTGCTTATCCGCACCACTCAGTCTAATGAGGTTCAATTCTAGTAGCTAGCTTGTATCACATAAATAGCTTTCAGTTTTCTTTATTCCTAGTTCCTTCTCCCCTCTTTCCTGCCCTTTTCTTCACTGCAGCCGTGCGGTCTAACAGGGTAATGTCATTGAACATGGAAAAGCTAGAGTGTAGCACAAGCAGCTTTTAAAAAGGAAACCTCTTGAAACCTCTCTCTCCTTAAGTTCCTGGATTGAAACCGAGTAATGGCATGTTAAACCACTGCGGTCTCATTCACATATGCAAAGTTCTATTTAAATGAAGCTTTTAAGGCTTGATATAATAAATTGTTCAGTTGACTGAGCACAAACTTGTAAACCAATGTGCCTTTGAGTGATTGGAAAATGTATTCATCCTCCATGGGTCTCCTAATCAGAGTCTGCATAATCATGAAAAAAAAAATCTTCTCGTGGCTAACATTTCTTACCCTACTGCAGGTTTCAACTACTTCCTTATCAAACTTAAAGCCAAAGCCTTGACCACTCATGACTAGCACTGGGCAAAATGGTTAGATGAACAGTTTATTTACTGAAAAATGCAGGTTCAATTGATCCAAAACTGTGATTTTTTTGACACCGTTTCAGCTATTATCAAAATGTCCAGAGGAGGAGCTGGTGATGGTAGACATATCCCCTCACTTTAGCCCAGGGGTTAGGGCACTCAAATGATATGTAGATGACGTAAATTCAAATCTGTGCTCTGGAACAGACCCAAATTGGAATTCTTCAATTCATTCGAAATTCTGAAAAATTTCTGATTTGGTTTGACCTAAACCAAAATATTTTTTCAATTTTTGGAAACAGTCATAGAACCAAAATATCAGTTATTCAACCAGTTCTACCTGTAGCCTTTGTTCAAGGGTGGGGCTGGCAACTCCATTACCCTAAACATATTTGAACTTAGGTAACTGCATTCTCTCCACCTACATCACCCTGATGCTTTATTTGGATATGATTTTCTTAACTTCCTCCCATAAACAGGTGTGTAGTGTTGCTACATGCTGTGATTAGTCCCCTTTTATACTTCACCCCAGAGGTGGATGCATTTCAGTAACTGGTGAAGTCATTCTTGCATATATAGATATTTTAGTTTGTAAAATACTTTAAAATCTTTAGGGATGAAAAAGGTTTAAATAAATGTAATGTATTATTGGTAAATTTCTTTTCTTCCCAGTTGTCCTTCTCCTTGGTGTCTTCACTCTCTGTATCTCTACTTATACTGTATACAGAAAAACACTATGACCCCAGTTTTTGACATCCATTTTCTATAATAGTTTCTAGTCCGCAACACCTCCCCCCAACTGAAATCACTATTAACCAAAGTTGACTTTAAAGAAATTTCTGTTTGGAATACATACATTCCCTGATAACACAAACCGTTAGTCTCTTAGACGCAAGTAGATAACAAATCGACTCCAAGTAAGGATAATTTGTGAGGACACAGTTGATTATGTTTATATGAGACAGAATAAAGGTGAAAGTTTACATAGGGGCTATACTCATGCTTCATAATCCTCAAAGGCAGGAGATAGGGATTGTGTTACTAGCAAAGTATTACACCCATGATACTGCATTGGGCAAATGGCGAGGTTGATTATGGGTTGACGGAAAGAAAACCCACATGAAGCTCAGATTTACAACCAGAGTTTAGAAGGTTTCAGTGAGAGGATTTTGGTTGAAACCTCTAGTTCTCGAAGGGAGAGGGTGTTATTCCTCAAGTACCTGGCATTGGCCATTTCTGGACATTAGACTAGCAGGATCTTCGGTCTTTTCTAGTATTTCAACTCCTTGACTTGCTTTCTTTCCCTTCTGCCCTATTGCTGCAACTGTATCCCACTGACTAAGTGTATCACAACCCCTTCTAGTACCATTTCCATACAGAGGACAAGAGCCTACGACTACTAACACTAAGGGAGTTATTTCTTTAGCTCAAGTGATAAAGGCCAGACCTTTAGTGCTGAAGGTTCAGGGTTCTACTCTTCCTGCTAAACTCTGCTGGATCTCGTTACAGAGCTGTATGGTGGAAGGATAAAGCATTAAAAAGGAAACAAAGAAATCAAACGTGTGAGGAGAAAACTCAGGATGCTTAAATCTAATTCCATTACATGGTGAACAAGCCTGTGAGAGCCATGTCAGGCTGTCAAAACTACGTGCCAGATCATCAGCTGGTATAATTTTGCTTAGCTCCATTGACTTATTTTTATTTGAGGTAGTACTCACTATATGTTAGGAACTTTCCAAATACGCAAGAAAGATGGTCCCTGCTGATTGTCTAAGGAACAGAATTACTGTGCCACTTTGCACCAGCTGAGGATCTGGACTTTCAGGCTTAGATTTTCAAATCCACCTAGGGTATTCAGATCATTAATTTAATAGGAATTAAGTGTCAAAATCCTTTAGGTGGCTTTGAAAACCACTGTCTAGATTTTTAGACCTATTTTTCTTCCATCCATAACTATGTTGTTAGTGATGGGGATGCAGGAGGAGCCATACAAATCCATGCAAACCTACATGCTCCCTTAGTGTCTTTGCCAGCAAACACACACACACACACCCCGCAGAGCACCTACTCCCTATAGCCAGTGGATGGCTAGTTCCAAATCATGGAACAACTCACTTCTGTCTGACCTGAGATACTGAAAACTCAACTTGCCACTCAGGAGGCCAGCATGATTTGTTGCCTGCCAAGGTTGTCAGCTTCCCAGCACCAAGCCCATTTAAATTTGCTTGATGTTTGGGGGATTTTAAAAGACCACAATCAAAACGATTAAGCCAAGATGAGCTATAGCCTGCCTATTCATTGCTGGGTTTTTGGCAATGCTTGGAAGACAGGAGCAATTAAGAACAAGAGAAGTCAGTCAGCTATACAAAAAAAACAGCCATTTTTTGCTCCATTCCCTGAACGATGCCAGGATTCTTCCTGGCTTACAAGGGAAAGTGCCCAAGACACCCAAAAGAGAAACCGGCAGGCATGCAACCACCTGGGCAGGCGCTATGGGAGCAGTGTCTAGTTCTGACAGTCTGCGTGTGAAAAATAAAGGTTGAAAATGGGCTAAAGGAAGTCAGGGGGCTAGAGGCAGAGGGAAGAGGTAGTGGGAAAGGGGCCTCCTGTTGCTGGTACCAGGTTAGCCTTCTTCTGCTCATTGAAGCTCTTCACTATTTCACTAGGTCCATTTAGACCAAACTAATTAAAATCGTTAAAGGCTTTGATAATGCACTAGTCTTGTAAATTAGCTTTGGGAACAACAGAGCAGAATAGGCTTTTTTCAAGGAGCGTTGATCAGAGCCTCTGCAAAGAGAAGGGGGATGTTTTGAGGGGCATGTAAAGATGGATGGCCAGTCCAATTGGTAAGGGAATACAGAGCTTCAAGTCACATGGTGCATGTTTCCCAGGTTGGTAGTGACTGAAAACCATCATTTCCCATCACTGTTCGCTGGGCTAAGTCTAATCATTTGGTGGGTCCCATTTCCGCTCCCAGTGCACAGGTGTTCACCTCATAAAACCCACCGCACTTGGTGCTAACTGACCCCATTGCTGACAAGTCTTAGCAGAGGGGTCAAGAACCAAATGGACCATGGAGACTGTGCCACCCCCTCTTCAAAGGTAGCACTTCCAGGCCAGGGTTGGCAGAAGGACATTTAACCTGCTGCCTTCTGCCCTCTATTGCTTCTGTGGATACAGCAGGGTCCAGGGCTGTCAGTTCAACACTTTTCAAACTTCAAACCAAAAACCCTTTCAGCTTGTCCAGGCAAGTATAAAGGAAAAGAGAGGAAAAATCCCATGAAATGGGTTTAAATGTGAACCAAGATTCTTTTCTCTAGCTAGGGTGGGTTAGTTTGTGCCCAGGCATTGTTCTGGGGAAGGCAAATGGCTCTTAATAATGGAAGCCTGAAATTCTACAAGCTGGGTAATGCATTTTGGACCAGAACCTGCAGACACTATCACAGGCCTAATCTGTGGGATTTCAGCGTCTTTGTGCTTTCCTTCTTGGGACAATGGAAATGACAAATCTCCAAGGGATGCTGGGAGCTGTAGGACAGCGAGCATGGTTACAAAGAGAAGATGCAAGAAGGAGGCTCTCTAGAAGTGACTTGGCAAAGCACCTTTGACCCAGATAACTTGATGTTTTCTGTTCATTAACGGATTACTCAAAGGATTCACCAACTGCCTGAAAACCTGCACCCTTCTCAATGTGCCTGCACTGCCCAACATCAACCTGTGTCACAGTTATTCATAGAAACCATCCAGATGAGGGGAGTCAGAGATGGAAGCTGCACTCATCTTGGATTACACAGGTGGGCTCCATGGCTGCGAGAGAGAGACAGATGTTTTTGCACATTTGGTAACCCCATCTCAGTGGTGATCCTTTGCGCGATTATCAGGGCTACCTGAACAGCCAGGATTCAGTACTAAAGCTCAAGAGATCTCAGCTCACCTGATTGTGATTAAGACCGCTACAAACCTTCCAGAATGCTCAGGGCCCTCTCCACGCTGCTTATATCAACCAGTGGGATAATCTCACTCTTGCTGCTTCCCATGGATCAATAAATGAGAAATAATTTACATGGTTTTAGGCACAACATGGGAGAGGTTTTCAAAGGCATAAATGAGATGCAGGTGCTCAACTCCATAGGGCTTAGTCGCCTAGCTATTCTTTGTGCCTGTGAAAATCTCCCCCACTGTATCTGACATTAAATGCCATCCTGGCCTCCCATGGAAAGCCCATGGGAAAAGTGCCTGATGTGATGACAATCTGTGTCCTGAAAATGTGCCCCTAAATGTTACAGCAGGAAGCTGCAATGTTACTCAAGCTGGGTCCCAGCAGCCTGCAGTGTGAATTGTTCTATGGATTACTGAGTAATGTTTTATGATATTTCGGGATGGATTCATTGAAGGAACGAGGCACATTCTTTTGTGTTTCAGCTTTTGTATTTTGAAGTGTTAATGGCCTTCCTGTTATGTAGAATATGGAAGTAGCTAACCTATGGCGATGTGGGGGTTTTTAATATTCCTCCCCCCACACCAAAAATAAAAGAATGATTTGCTCATTATCCTTCAGATGAATCTGCCCTATTTCCTCATGTATTCATGCTGTGTCTACCTCTAGGAAATGCTTTAAACTATAAGAAATGGTTTCCCATCTCAAGTACTAAAGACACTATCTCTCTCCCACAGCAATAATGTACAAGATTGTATACTGTCATTTAGCTCCTATTCAGATAATTCCAAATAAAATCTGTATGCGCAGCTTTACTACCACTGTAATTTAGATATATTGAACAACATAATCCTTTTTATAGTATGTACCTTTTTTTCACGCACATGAATTCACTATTAATAATAAAAATTGTTTGCACTTACACGACACTAGGGATATTAAAGCACTTTACAAACATAAATGCATTAAGCCTCACAAACATCTGTGAGGTAGAAAGCAGCAGTGTAGGAGGGGAAATTGAGGCACACAGCAGTTGAGTGACTTTCCCCAAAGCCACAGTAGCACAGTCAGTAGCAGACCCAGGAAACGACACCTCATTTCTTGAATCCTAGTCCTGAGCTTTACCCTCAAAATCATCCTTATTAAACCTTGAGTCTCTTTAGATTAGGAACATACAGTGACAGAAAATGATGTTTATAGACAGTATGTCCAGGAGTTTTAAGTGATCTCCTTTTTGTTTCCATATATACACTGAATGGGAATTTCATAGGGTTTAATGTTATAGGTCTAGGAAATGACTGGTGGATAAGTGCTGCTATGGGGAATGTGCCCAAACATTATTTACCTGTCTTCTTGGATAGATTTTGGACACTCATCTTATTAAAATCCTGTGAGTGTTGTGCAGTAAATTTTTCAGACTCCCTGCATAACATATGTAACCACTCATCTCCCTCTGAGCAGCTAAAGGCATGATCCTAATTATGGGGCCAAGTAAACCGACTGGATGACACAACTAATAAAACAATGATACATACAGCATTATTACTTTATTGCCGCTGGGTCTATAGGTCTCTGCTGCAACCAGGGTAGTACATGCTGCGCGCCTGTTACCACGTAATGTTTGATAATAATCACCCATTAGGAAAGAAATAAATGCTTCTGTGCACCTCACTTTCCTGGTTATTAGGGGATTGGATGAGAGAGTGCACAAGTACAATGGGGAGGAAAGTTCGATAGAAATTTACATTATTATTACTGGTCATAGTCAAAGCTTTAAGCTACACTGCATTCCCTCCAAGATCTTCCATTTGCATTCTAACCTCTGCCCAAAGACACCTATTCCTCTTATTTTGATGTTATCAGAAATACACAGTTAATAATAAATAATAATAATACAGTTAATACACATGCTGTCAGCTGGGGAAACCAGGTTTTCAGTTGCAGTGTGCTTCATACCAGCCCTGGCATCATTAAGGGGCCATAAAGCAAACTGATGCTGCCCTTAATTAATTTCCTTGGCAAAGGGGGGAGACCCTGCAAAGTTCAGAACTTGCATCAGGATTGGATTCAGGCAAACTGAAGCCCAAGGAAAAAGTGCAACAGGGTCCCTGTAGCTCTACTCCTGTGGCAACACTCCTGTATTGGAACCTCACCCCCTATCAGAAGTCTAAGTCACAATGCCAAGGGTTCTGCCCTCCCAGAGAGCAGGGCTATAGACCCATAGGGTACGTCTTCACTGACAGCAGCAAATTCGCCGCCATCAGATCGATCTATCCGGATCGATTGAGCAATCAGTGAAGACCCGTCCAATCGATCCGGAAGTCGACATGTTAAAACCACCCCCTCAAGTGGCATAGCGCTGCGTCGATGGGAATGCATTTCCCGTCAACGCAGCACAGTGAAGATAAAAGAGGAGTTACAAAGTTGATGGGAGTTATGCAAGCTACTCTGCGTAGCTTGTGTAACTCCCGTCGACTGCTGCTGAATTTCAAGGTAAGTATAGACCAGGCAATAGACTAATAGACTATAAGGTCTGAAGGGACCATTATGATCATCTAGTCTGACCTCCTGCACAACGCAGGTCACAGAACTTCACCCACCCACTCCTGTAATAGACCCCTAACCTATGACTGAGTTACTGAAGTCCTCAAATAATGGTTTAAAGACTTCAAGGTACAGAGAATCCACCAGCAAGTGACCAGTGCCCCATGCTGCAGAGGAAGGCAAAAAAACCCCAGGGCCTGGGGGAAAATTCCTTCCTGACCCCAAATATGATGATCAGCTAAACCCTGAGCATGTGGGCAAGACCTATCAGCCAGACACCCAGAAAGAATTCTCTGTAGCAACTCAGAACCCACCCCATCTAACGTCTCTTCACCGGCCAATGGCATATCTGCCACCAGTAGTCAAAGATCAGTCAATTACCAAATTAGGCTGTCCCATCATACCATCCCTTCCATAAACTTATCAAGTTCCATCTTGACGCCAGCTAGGTTTCTTGCCCCCACTGCTCCCCTTGGAAGGCTGTTCCAGAACTTCATTCCCCTGATGGTTAGAAACCTTCCTCTAATTTCAAGCCTAAACTTCCTGAGAGCCAGTTTATATCCATTTGTTCTTGTGTCCACATTGGTGCTGAACTTAAATAACTCCTCTCCCTCCCTGGTATTATCTCTCTTATGTATTTATAGAGAGTAATCATATCTCCCCTCAACCTTCGTTGGGTTACGCTAAACAAGCCAAGCTCTTTGAGTCTCCTCTCATAAGGCAGGTTTTCCATTCCTCAGATCATCCTAGTAGCCCTTCTCTGCACCTGTTGTAGTTTGAATTCATCTTTCTTAAACATGGGAGACCAGAACTGCACACGGAATTCCAGATGAGGTCTCACCAATGCCTTGTATAACGGTACTAATACCTCCCTATCTCTACTGGAAATACAGCCCCTTTCACTGCAATACTTACCGCATCAGCCCTGGTGTATCTGCTTGGTGGATAGGTCAATTCCACTGCATTCTTGGGCTACATACACTGGTGTGGCATTGATGGGGAACCCGTAGCAATGGGTCCTGAACCTCACACCTAATTGAGAGGCATAGGGAAGTTTGCACCTCGGAGCCTCTCAGAGCTACTGTTTGATACTATCTGCAGACTCAGGCGGACGTCGATGCATAAGTTTCACTCCGATTTACATTTCCAGGCTTCTCTTTGCAACCAGGAGGTGTACAATTCTTTTTAAAAATGAGTATTTTTATTTTGATGTAACCTTCCTCAAACAGATTCCCCTGTCATCAACCTCCGCACCTGTGTCTTAATCAAGCCCTGTGTTGTATAAACTCTCTGCGCCCCCTATAATAGTTTCTGGTTCACGGGGCAGGATGGGCGCATTCTGAAATGAAAGTGATAGTTTCGAGAACACTCACACTCTGGCTATTCCTTGCTGCCACTGCAGCCCCTTGGGCCATAGACAGCCTGGTGCAAGCTAACAGCACTTGAGGCCAGAGATAAAATCAGCTCCTGGGTAGGCCCATAATAAGCGAAGATATCCCTGACCTCCCATCTGAGGTCCTGTGCCAGGCACCAAGGTGAAATCGGGCCTTCTGAGCACATTCAGCTCCCGTTGCAGTCATATAAACATAGAAGATGAGGGTTGGAAGGGACCTCAGGAGGTCATCTAGTCCAACCCCTGCTCAAAGCAGGACCAACCCCAACTAAATCATCCCAGCCAGGGCTTTCTCAAGTCGGGCCTTAAAAACCTCTAAAGATGGAGATTCTATCACCTCCCTAGGTAATCCATTCCAGTGCTTCACCACCCTCCTAGTGAAAAAGGTTTTCCTAATATCCAACCTAGACCTCCCCCACTGCAACTTAAGACCATTGCTCCTTGTTCTGTCATCTGCCACCACTGAGAACAGCCTAGCCCCATCCTCCCTGGAACCCCTTTTCAGGTAGTTAAAAGCTATTAAACCCTCTCTCATTCTTCTCTTCTGCAGACTAAACAAGCCTAGTTCCCTCCGCCTTTCCTCATAAGTCATGTGCTCCAGCCCCAATCATTTTTGTTCCCCTCCGCTGGACTCTCTCCAATTTGTCCACATCCTTTCAGTCAGCAATACTAAGCTTTTCATAGAATCAGATTCAAAGCCCATTTGGTTCAAATAACGTTAATCAGAAAAAGGCACCCACCACTCCCTACAAAGCTTCTCTAAAATATAAAGGGCCCAGTTTAGCATGGGAAGAGGAATAGTTATTCCCTTCACTTGTACGGAAGATCTTAACAGTTCACATCTCCCCATGGGGAATGAGGAGTTTTCTTCCACATGAAAGGAATTTAATAATCAGCGGCTACTGCTTTTGATTTGTAATATCCAAGCACACAACTGCACTGATGATAAACTATCCCTCTTTATCATGCAAACTTAGCTGGTTCCTGCTGGCATCCAATGGAAGGGTTGCATTGATCCCTGGAGGATGCCTTCTAACTCACAATCTTTCACTTCCCAGAAAAGGGGAAATATATAAGAGTTTAGTTGCCCTCTGGGGAAATTTCAAACCCTTCATTAAAATCTTTTTCTCCTCTTCCTCTGGACATGTGAAATAGTGTCTAGCTGAGCTTGATAAATCCACTCACTAAATGGTAAGTTGGTGAATTACCCTGCTTTTGGGGTGGGGCAAGAACAGGCTATGCAGCCTCTTGTTTCTTCAGAAATTAGGTTTTATTACGAATAAAAATAATCAATATAGAATCAATGTTTCATTTTGTACCAAGGACCTTACAACGGGGGGGGGGGGGGGGGGGAGCCTTACAGTGACAGTCAATTGCACCCTTTTTCAGATCTCTTTACACTGCCACTGTGATGTAATGGGCCTAAGTGAAATGAGAATCAGGCCTGAAGTTTCTAAGCCCAAACAATTGCAAAGTAAGCCTCTTATCTGTGAAGTGAATACAACTGGTAGCACACTGTTCTCCTAAGTCTGCAGTCAACTGGAAACAGCAGAGAGATTTGGACCCAGCACAGTGCCGGAGCAGCCACAAGGCTATACGATCAGGTGCTCATTCGACTCCGGACGACAAAGTTTCATCTTCCTCCGCACCCCTGCAATGGTGCCACTGTGTAGCCATGACTCCAACCACATGGCTGGGATAGCTTCAGCACTGCCTGTGCTCTTACCATTGGTTACAGGTACATAGGAACAAGAGGAGGTGGAGCGGACCAATTTTGTGGCAGGTCGGGCACCTTGATGCTTCATCAAATTGTAGTAACAGGGTGGACAAAGTGGTGGACAAGAGAAGCAATGTGTCCACGTTCCCAAACAGGCTAATAGTAGGGTGCTGCCTTTGAATGTGCGCTTGATAATAGGGAACTGCTGGCCATCCCCACTCTCATTTCAATACACACCATTATTTAGATGTTTGTTGTTTGCAGTGTTGTTGTATCTGTGTCGGTTGCAGGATATGAGAGATACAGGGTGTGAGCTAATCTCTTTTACTGGGCCAACTTCTGCTGGTGGAAGGAACAAGATTTCACGTTTCAGAGCTCTTCCTCAGGTCTGGAGGAAGTAACCAGAGTGTCCAAGCTAAATACAAGGTGGGACATTGTTAAGCATAAGCGGTAACATATGTTGTAGGAGACCACTTAACAAGGGCAATTCACATCTCTGCAGTCCTAGGACCACGGAGGGTTAGTAGGAAGCAGAGTGTTACAACAATTTGTAATGGGCCCTAAAACAAGAGTCTCTGTTAAGTTGACTGTTTTTAGTGTCCAGAAGTGTTATGAATTCAATTTTTTTTGAAGAGGTTGTACAGGTTTCCTTTGAGGATGAGGACTGAGAGAGGTCAGATATGAAGCAATCACTTTGTGACGCAAGGTCCCCACAGACCTGAACACAACAACTCAGTGTGGCTCCAGACCCTCCCAGAACAAGAGATGCAAAACCTGCAGACATACCTCCACCGCTATGATGATCAATACCCGCCACAGCACACCTTTCAAGATCCCTGGGTCCACGCACGCCTGTCACAACATGTGGCGTACCTCATCCAGTGCATCAAATGCCCCAACTACACCTATGTAGGTGAAACCAAGACAATCACTACACTCTCTAATGAACTCTCACAGAAAAATGATAAAAGACCCCATCCATCTCCCACGGGCAAACACTTTTCACAATGTGAGCATTCCATATCTGACTTCATACAACATGTGTGAACCTCTCCCGCTTAACAATCTGTTCCACCTTCTATTTAGCTTGGACTCTCTGATTACCTTCTCCAGACCTGAGGCAGAGCTCTGGGAAGCTCAAAATCTTGTCCCTTCCTCCAACAAAAGTTGTTCCAATAAAAAATATTACCTCACCCACCTTGTTTGTCTCATTATTTAGACCTGACCACAATATAAAATTGTTTTGACAACCATTGTTTAAAATGGGACATCCAGGAAGGAGTGAAGATAGCACATAGCAAAGGGAAATAAAAATGCCTGCCTAACTGCTAAATATATTTCCCAGAGGTCTTTTGGCCTGCGGCTTGCCCAGAGGAAACTACAGGTAAACCAGACACACACCATAGTCATTACCCACACCTAAATAAACAGACTTGGATAATTGCTATTAGATAACATTTTGAAAAGAACCTAAATGACTAAGTGTGATGCTGTCTGGATTAGAGTAACCATTTATAATATTATAGATATCAATATTGCAAAACTGCAGAAATTCGTACGAGATAGGCCATGTCAGGTACCATTGGAAAGGTTATAATTCACTAAGATTGGTAAACACATTTGTATGTGTGAGTCGATTTTGTATTATAAGTTCTAAATATGTACGGTATATTTGTATTTCCACTTGTGCAGTGTTTCTGGGCGACACCCCAGACAGGATGGCAGCACCACGAAGCCTGCTTAATGGCCCATCAAGGGAACTCAAAGGTAATATGAATCCAGTGAAAGAACCCAGGGGTTACACCTCATGAGGCACCAGGACATTTAAGAACATGCCCAGGAACAGGGGACTCTGCGGCTTTTCCATGCCATGTGCTGTGGGGCTGTGTTTGGGGCAAGCCACATTGCAAAGGGACATAAAAGGCAGTTGCACCATCCCCATTTTATCTTCATTCCTGCTTCCTACCTCTGGATCAACTACTCAACAACTGAAGTTGTAAAACAAAGGACTGAGACTCTTCCAGGTACTGCATGTACTCCAGAAGAACTGTACAAGCCTGCAAACTCCACAATTCTGCTGCAAATGTGATATACATGGACTTTCAAGTCATTTGTATGTATCTGATTGCTTTGACCATTTAACACCTCTCTTCTCATTTGTTTCTATCATTTATAACAAACCTTTAGTTTTAGTTACTAAAGGATTGGCTGGCAGCGTGGTATTTTGGGTAAGAGCCAAACCTTATAATGATTTGGTAATGTGGCTGACCCTTTGGTAAAGGGACTAGAATTTGAATAACTTACCTCTTTACTGGACCTGGTGCTAATTGGTGCAGAGACTGAATTCTCATAAAGGGGGCTGTGTAACTTCTTGCTTCAGTGTTTCGATCACCAGTGTGGGGGATCAGAGGATCTGTCTGTAAGTGGTCAGTGAATCTAACTGCTGAGTTAGCCACCAGTTTGGGGAGAATCTGCTCCCCTTTTGCAGCCTGCCCTGACCTTGGTATTTTCAGGTGGGCTGTGCTAAGCATGTACAGGTCACACTTAGGAGCCAGGTCCCATTGGAATTTAGGTGCTTTTGAAAAAAATGTCCATATATTTTTGTACTCTCTGGTTTCATTCCTATAGGTGACCTAACACTTCCTTCAGCAAGGACACAGATGTAGAGCTGGTCAGAAACCAGAGATATTCTCTGGAAACTTTCAATGTAAATGAAAAGATATTTTTGTCAAAAACTTTTGGTGAACAATCAAAAGCTGAATATTTTCGGCCAAAAACTGAAATATTTTCACCAAAACCCAAACATTTTTATTTGGAAATTATGCAAATAAATGTAAATGATGTTGTAGTGCCTTCTCCGATCTATAGTTTGGTTGCCCCATCTCCCTATTCGCTTCTATGAGTTGGGCTTCCTAGCCAGATTACAACTCCCTTGATGCAGCAGAGGTCTCCTCTCTTGCTGTGCCAATGCAGTGCATTATGGGAGTCGCTGGCCATGGGGCAGAACATGAGATGTAGTCTGCTGGGGACCCAAACCCACAGAGGAGGATGATGACATAAGGCACATACCCCACAACTCCCATGATGCGCCACATTGGCATTTTTAATGCAATTTTTCCAATTTTAGCTGAAATATTTTGGTTTGCAGACAAAAACCAAAACTTTTCCATGTTTGAGTGTTTCATTTTACAACAATTAACATTTCCCACAGAAAGCAGATGCTTTTCATGAAAAAGTAATTTTGTCAAGAACCCACTTTTACGGCAAAACTTTTGATGGAAATTTTTTTACTAGTGCTACCGTGATGTTTCCAAAAGGCAGTTCTGTTAATCAGAAACCTTCCCAGTTTTTCAAATTCAATTGAAAGAGTGAGTGTAAATTGTGAAAAGTTTAAAAAAAATCATAGAACAATGCTAGGGCCTTGCGTACAGCAAGGAATTTTATCAAAACATGCAGCAATGGAGCTACCACCAATTAACTCCAGCACCATTAGCATCTAGATGAGACTCTAGGAGCTTCCAACATTAGTGTAATTGATGTACAAATGTTCTGCCTGGGTTTGCAGAGAGTCTGAGCACAGTGTGAACCACCCCATCTTTTTGGGATGCTAACTTGGAAGGTAATGATGACACGTTAGGTGTCAAAGATGTTAACTGTTTCAAAACTCAAAGCATAGAAGATTGAAGAGGAAGGATCATAACACAAGGATGGATGGTCCAGTGGTTAGGGTACTAGACTGGGACTTGGCGGACGTACTCTACTGAGACCCTATCTATTGAGAGCAGCGTCATATTTTTGCATATTGAATGGGTGGGGTTTATTTTGTGGGTGGAGCTTGGAAAAGCACTACTAACTTTTTTCCTCACCCTCTTCCCATTAGACCCTTACATGGCCTCAAGGTCCTAGAAACCAGATAGATACACATTCTCTACGCAATTGCTCCTTAGCTCTGGGATCTCCTCACCCGAATCAGCCTGACAGTAGAGCAAGCATCACAAAGCCTGCAGCATATTCTGTCCTGCAATTATCAAACACATCCCTATTTTGGAATTGGGACGCTTTAGTAGAAAGAGAGAAACAAAATGGAATATAAGCCACATTGTCGGCACATTGTAGCAAATTATTTTTCTCAGGGTTTTTTTTTTTCTAGTCCTGCTGACAAGCAAAAAGATTTGTTTAATTAAATATCTTTATTAAAATTATGTTGTACCCCCCAAAAAAAATTTTAATTGACACTTCATTGCCTTGTCAGTACTAAAGAAAAGGATGGGGAAAACCCACAAGTTATACCTGGCCATGAGCCAAGGCTCCAATTACAGCAAGCACTGTAGGAGTAAAAGCAATAGATTTTAATTGGTGCCCAAGGGTAAAGGTCAGCTCGCTCGGAACAATGGGTGTCTTTGGTGGTAATTGACTGAATCGTCTAGTGGGAGTTTGTAAATGTCAGTAACACACTTGAAATGGGAGCAAAGAGAAAGGTCGGGTACCAGGGAATGACAGAAGAGCTTTGCCTGTGGAAAAATTAAAAAGAGATGTTGGTTAAACAATACCTGAATGAGGAGCAAGATCTGGAACATAGCCCTGAACCTGCCGAGGTTCAAAATATGGGATGCAATGAGTGACAGAGTCTCAAAGGTGGGAGAGGGGAGCTTTGAAAATGTATTCATGCTGGACACTCAAAGTGCCATAGGATTCCTTCCTTTAGCATAAATAACTCCTCTGTTTTAGGATTATTTCTGATATAAATAGTTTTTCAGTAATAAAAGAGAGGGATGCCAAATTTGTGTGGAATGTATATAACTCTGGAATTCAGCTAAGGGACCTTTGAGAGGTATGATCTAGAAAGGGACGGTGGGAGGGGGGAAATGTATCAGGATCTTTAGGAATTAAGCAGATGAATAGTTAGTGGCTAGGACACTGAACAGGGGTTCAATTCCTGCCTCTGCCATGAACTTTCTGTATGATCTTGGGCAAGTTACAGAGTTTAAGGTCAGAACAGATCATCTAGTTTATAACTTCTGGTATATCACAGGCCACTGAACACTTGCCACCCCCCAACCAAGCCTACAATTAAATTACCCTGTGCCTCAGCTCCCCCATCTATCGAATAGGGGTAATGATAATAGGAGCAATGGGGGGTGTGAGGAGAATGCTCATTCATGACTATGAGGTGTTCAGAAGGTACGGAGTATAGATACATAGGTAGTCTGCCAATGTTTCTGATAGGCATGGTTCTGCTGACTCCAGATCACCTCTACTTGTTCCTTGTTGCATGGGAGTCAAAGGAGAATAAACCACACAAGGGATCTTGGTGATTTTTCATCGTTTATATGAGTGCAGTAATCAGGAGAGGGCTTGTGTTTTCCAGATTTGCCCCACTCCACCTGTTGATATTTAGTCCTGGGATGTGCTACCGGCAGCAGCGGGGAAGGAGGGCTGTAATTATTTGGACATTGAAGAGGATTCTGGGGGATTAATTATCTTTTTGAGGACCCTTTCTATGCATAAATAATATCCCACAAATAATTATTTGTACAGAATCAAAATATTAATTCCTAAGCGATACCCTGTCTATTCACGGAGGGTCTGATCCAAATTTCATGGTGGTTAATAGGGGAATCTCTCTCCATATAGTCTACGGCAATTTAGGGCCTATTCACTGGAGTTACCGGAAAGAGCCTATTGACTTCAGATTAGGCCCTAGCTATTTATGAAAAGTGATGGATTGACATCCCTGGAAACTGAAGCCCTTTGTTTGTCCTTGCTGGACCCCAAGAAACTACTGTACCTGCAAAGCCTTTCTTCACTTAACAGTTACAGCAGCTTAGATAGTATCTTTGAGGAGTCATGTTCACTTACACGGTGCTGACCACAACTCTGCAGTCAACGTACACAAGTGATGTACAGGATTACGCCAGCTGGCCATGGGTAAATCCTACCACTACCTGATGTACCCACGATTTGTCCCTGTCTACACCAACTGCAAAGTCCAGGGCACGATCTAACTTCACGTAACTTTCTAAGTCAAGCAATCACTCAGGCTGAGAGATGAGACTAGTCTACATGCCCATCCCACCCTGGACATCTTTCTTGCCATTGCCAACAAAACATGATGCCAAATAGGATGGCAGCATCTATCACTTTTTGTGTGGTTTGACCTATGAAGGTATAGGTTTCACTATCGGGCACCTATCCCTTCTGTCACCTAACAATTCCATACACTCCTTTCACTAAGCCTTACCTCCCCATGCGCTTAGTGTATCCAAGCCATTTGGAATTTGGTTGTACTTGTCCTTATTGACATAAAACCATTGTTCTGCAGCCCCCTGGTCATCAGCCAGCAGAGGAGGTGACTCAGCAGGGAATGTCCACTGCATGTCTTCTACATATGACAAGGTGACTGCTGTCGTGTGCACTTCTCCAGGAAGGATTCCTGCTTCTCTCTGGGGGTTCCTGCCTCCAGTGGGGCTGTGACTTAAGTGACCATCTAGCCCTATAGTTGGAGAGAATTGCTCCTAAAATGTCCCTGCATTTTGCAGAGCTTTGGCACAGGTTTGCCATTTTCAACTTTTTCTTTCTTTGCTTTTTGACACTAGCACTTCCCTCCGGGTCTCGAGGGCTGCCTTGTTATTTCACTTCTCTTCCCACTTTGATAAAGAAACTAGGAGAGACTGGTCCTAGAGACTTTGAAGGGTTTTGTTCTCTTTTGATGCTTATGAATTCAGTGCCTTTTACTACATTTAAGCTGCTCAGCTTGGATTTTCTAAAAGGGATTTAGTCCCTCGCTCAGCAAAGCACTTAAGCATATGCTTTAAGCACCGTTATTAAAGTCCTTTGATGCCAGTGGGACAAACATGCGAGATACCACTTAGCAATTATTATTTTTGTCAGATCTTGTATTTGATTAACTCCCCCCACCTCAATTCCACCAGCTCTAGTTTTAATTGCACTCGTGGTAAATAAAAAGCCATGACAATATATAGTGTTGTCAGGTGTTGGCTGCGTGTGTGTGCTCATCGTGTCTACGCTATCCCAGCGCCGCGCAGATAACCGAGACACCACCCCAGGATCGAATGATTTGACACGACCACAGATCCGTTTAGCAACAAAGGCACCCGGCCAGGTTTATTGCCAAAATGAACACAGCAGAAAGCACCTCATATGTGCTACAAGTACATTTAATATTGTGTGCCCTGACAATGGACCAGCTCAGTAAACGGCAGGACTTTGTGTTCCTCACTCGGCCAGACAAAGATGCTTCCTCTGAGACCCTCTTTTATACATTGATACAAACAAGTTGCGTATTGCCCCTCTGATGTGTGTAGTCGCCACCTTCTGACGTGGCAGGGTACCACCCTTTGACGTAGTAAGAAACCACCCATTACCTTGTCCTGGATGGTTCGGTCAAAACATCTCTATTCATCACATTAACAAGACATTTCTATTCATTATAGTGTCATTCGGAGAGGCCAGGGAGCCCTCGTTATCTCTGGGGTGTTAGGATGTCCTGAGACCTTTCTGGAATGTGCTTGTGCCCAGCACTTCTCTGGAATGTGTGTTTGTAATACCAGCTCTGTTCTTGCCAGTTACTGTGAGTCTGCCAGCATTCACAGCATGACTCCTCCTAACTTTGCTTTATAACAGACTTGACCATTACTTTAGCTCAGGCCTCCTGTCTGGCCTGTTATACTAGGCCTCAGGATCTTATTTTCTACTACATATAGTTTAAAGGCTTGATTCAGTGCCTATTAGAGTTAATAGCAAGGACTTCACTGGGAATTAGATCGGAGCCTTTACTGATTACCCAGCTAAAATGCAACCTCTCAACACCACACCACGCTCTGTCCCAAACTCTTTCCACTATCACTGGTACCTTCACTCTCTAGGTGACTTTCTCCACTCAGGTAATTTGCCCTGATGCAATATTACCTATACAGAATTTTCTGCTGCACTTCTTGATGGAATCAATAGAATGGTCCAGAGAGGAAATTCTGCACTCCTGGACCTAGTTCTTCTGTTAATCCACCTTTAGAAGCCAGGACTCAACTTTCCATCAAAGTGTGATACATCTTCATAAAATTCAGCAATGCCTCTGATCAGCAAGCACAGTATGTTACAAAGGAGTCACATTTAAATATCCATCATACATAGTTTTCCAGTTCATTCCTAAGGCAACTGCAACATTCAGGACTAGCCTTACATGCAAATAACACACGTCTATGCCCAGTTTTTGCAACTCACAAGTAGCTCTGGGACCAAAATGGCAAAATGCATGCCCTAAACCTCCCACCCCTTCTCTACCTTATGGAAATATTAGCATTCTCTCTCCTTTTTTATCGCTCCCCTAAATCCTTGGATTCCTTTTTTGCCACAAGTGGGGAAGAAAGGGGCAAGGAAGGTATCAAACGATTTAGGAGAGACAAACATGATTTGGAGCAGAAAAAACACTGGGAAATGGTCCGCTACCATTGTCTCATCATTCTCGGTAGCTTTAATTCTTTTATCCTATGTTCTAATGAACACTTTTAAGATCCCCCCCACCCTCACACACACCCCCACACACCCTCCCCAAAAACATATTTCTGCTACTGTAGCAGGATCAACTTTTCCTCTCACTTGTAAGCACTGAGGGGAAAGAGTTCATTTCCATTTCCTGCAGTCTCCATCCCTCAGCTGGCACTGAATTCCCCCTGCTCTCTTCCAGAGGACTGGTTGTGTCTTGCAATGATCTCTTGCTGCTTATACAATATACATGAGTCATTCCGTATAGTCTCGAATTCTCATATTTAAGTTTCAAGTTCTAGCTTTTCCCAGCATTCAGACACGCTTCCAAAACCCATCCATTAATCTTTGCTGCCTTCCCTGGCCGCCTGAGCTTCCAGCCTTTAGCACTCAGATGCTGCTTTCCTATCATAGGATGTTTTTCCCCATCTTTGTCCATCAGTTTTGCTCCTTTTTTCCTGCTCTCATATTGCTAAACAGAAGGCATAACACTTGAGTACACATCGTTTAGGCATTCGGGTCACCGATGAATACATTCACACAGCAGAAAGGAAGAGCAATTATAACCCACTAGTGAGCGTGTGTTAGAGTCTGGTCTGTGTTGATCTATAGAAGATATGAGTCTGTTAGAAACCAATTTACAGAGCTTTAGCTGAAGTTGTAGCAGCTCATAGTTTCAGCTCCTGGGGTCTCTGGGTCAATCCCCAGTATGATGGATATCACACAGCATTGCTACCTCTCACAATAAAATTGTGAGTCTCTTGATTGTTTGGTATTTATCTTAAAGCCCTAGCTCCTGGAGTCATGTGAGAATCTCATATTTCATTTAAATAAAAAGTTTCTAGCCCTCATGGATGCAAAGAAAAGCTGGAAAGGCTTAAACAGAAAACAAATTATAAAGAGTTCCAATTACATTATTTTAAGCCAACATCATGATTTATGGATCCTTGGTGCAGGATTTTGTTGAATACTTGAGGCTGGCAATACTGGAGGAGGGTATTCTGGACAGACTCCTGAACCGGCCAAGTCCCCACTGATTTCAGTGGAGTGGCATGTGAGTGCAGGGAGCTACTCCCAAAGATCAGCTTGCAGGATCACCGCCTAGATTTCCAGTTTCTATACAGCCCAGCTTAGTGAAGAACAAAAATTCTTACAGGAAGTGGGTCAGAACTGTATGAAACACATGGGCTGATCCTAGCCAGATTTCTAGTGGCAAAACCTCTATGTTACAAAAACCACCATCTCACGCAGCAGCTGTGGAAGAGATGGGCTATCAACCAACGTCTCATCCAGGGTCTCTGCATAATAGAGATGTAGGACGCTGGCACATGACTATCTTGTTTGGTAGATGCAACAACAAGGGTGCAGCGTTTAATGGTGTCAGACACCCTTCAGACATCACAGAAATGTGTGTCAAAAGGTCACTGGCAGCCTGCCAATCACTTTTTAGCAGTTGGATCAAGTTGCTTGGGATGCATATGCAAAATTAGTTTTCCACAAACACAATAAAAATGTCTGAAGGTATAAGGCCAGACCCTCAGCTGGTGTAAATTACCTAAGCTCTATTGGGTTTCAGTGAAGCTGCACTGATTTACAGGAGCTGAGGATCGGGCCCAAGATGTATATGCAGTGATATAGCATTCCAAAATACAAAAATAACTGAAAACTCAATGCCGCCCTCTGTTTCAGAAATACTTTCACTTTTGTAGGTGCAATTGCACTAGTAAGATATCTTAAAGATTTAAAACAGGTTATCGAAAAATCACCCACATAATAAATAAGACAGAAGGAAAAAACAGAAAGGGTATTTGGTGTGTGGACTGAAACATTAGTTTTGAACATACTTTTGCCTTAAAAACTATAGTAAGAATCACAGATTCAGTCAATGTAACATTGATTTAAAAATATGTCCCGTGATTACAAATTAATATGGGATATCTTTAAATAAATCATTCATCTGCTGTGCCTTTGGTACAGACCCTCAGCTGGTGTCAATGCAGGCAGTAGATCTTTACACCAGCTATGGATCTAGCCCATCATCTTCATGCAGTTATGGCTAAAAATTGCATGGTCCCTGAGGCAGTTTTTGGGCCTGAGACCCGCTGCTTTTCTGCCCCACGCAGGGAATTGCTTGCTATGGCCCCAATTCTGAAGTGGGATCTGCTCACACAGAACCTTGTGGCTAGATGGCATTCCTCTGACTGTAGCGGGCCTCTGTGTGGGCAAAAGGTTCCATGCTAGCTAATTTGGATACAGAATCAAGGCCTATATATCATTAGCAGGGAGTGAATGGAGCAGCAGAGGCTGCCTGGACAAGGTGCCAGCAAAGAGGGGTGTGATTTGTAAAGTGCTCTAATGCATTACGCTCTAACTGCCCTGTGTAGACCCTTCTGGTGTGCTCAGAAAGGTACCTCGTTCACAGGAACGAGGTACCTTTTTAGAGCACACCAGAAGGGTGTTAGAGCACAGCCCATTAGCGCACTTCAGGAAATCACACCCCTCTGGCATGCTTCGCTGGGCCATGTAGACAAGCCTTCAGAAATTGTACAAGGGGCATCAACCCCCATCCCACCACCAACATGGGAAACAATTCTCAGCACACAGTGGGCTTTCCTTTAGAAAGGGAGAGGTTGACACCCCTTGAAAATCCCCCAAAGCCTTCTTGGGACTTGAGTGTCACCAAAAATACACACATCCATGGGGCAGTGCTATCTCCAGGTCCTATACAGCCTCCTGAACTAGGGTGCCACCTACAGTCCACTATTAGCTAGGCCGTCCCATACATCTCCCACAAGAGAAAAAGGACAGTAACAGGGTATCTTACTTTGTCAGAGACAAGACATAAGCAGATTGCATGAGAATCGTGGGCTGTTGGTATTACAGCTGTGTGTGTATTACAGCTCCTCATCCGTGACCAATCCACAGGGGATATGAGTCTGCTATGGCATCAGCCACGTTTAGCTCACACTGTAGCAGTTCCTGCTTTTCGCTATAGAGGTCCCTGGGTTCAATCCCTGGCATTTCAGCCAAGTTAGAAGATTTCACATTTGGACTTAGACAGTGAGTGGATTGTGTCAAAACCACTCCTGCAGAGGGAAAGAGCAACAACAAATTACCCATAAATTTGCATGCACGTGTTCACTTCAATTAACGACCACGCTGTGCTTTCTTCCAAAGGAAAGAAGTAGCTTCTCCCAGTGATTTACTGCTGCTTGTTCTGGATTTTTGATAGGATCCAAATTAACGTTAGAGTAGGACAAAGCAGGCCTGGGGTATCAGTGTGGAATAGCTCCTCTCTAGAAAGACAGCAGACATGACTGAAATGGTTCCCTATCCGCGATAACAGGGTTCACTGGATTTAGGATGGATAAGCAGCATGTAGCATTCTCAAGAAACACGTCTGGAAGGAAAATCTGGAGCTACAACCCCCTAAAAACATTTGGGAAGCTCCAAGATGATGCAGCTCAGGCTCTGGCCTTTTGGTAGCAGTGCAATGACCTCAGGTCTCATTTCTGTGACTCATGTGTCAGGACTAGGGGAACGGATTTCTGAACTTTTAGAAATGGATATGAAGGCTGTCAACTCTAGGTAACTGGTTGCCACAACTACCTCATGAGGATGAAATTCAGAGGGCCAGCTCAAGGCATTACATCTTAGGTTACATCTGCACTGCAGCTGGACAGGTAATTTTCACCTTGAGTGACCACACAAGTTTTGTTCGAGGTAATGTGCTAAAAATAGTCATGCCAGCACAGCAGAGCTGGTGGTGGCATGGGTTAGCTGACTGAATACTTACCAAGAGCCTCAGATGGGATTGTACTCAGACCGCTACCCCGCGCTGCCATCCGCACCACTGCAGCTACACTGCTATTTTTAGCATGGTCGCTCACTCAGAGTAGGTATGGATATGTCTACCCGTGCTGGAAATTACACCTCCCTATGCAGTGTAGACATACCCACAGCCCTCATGCTGGGCCTCTGCACAAGTGAGCAGCTCCCCTTTCAGAAGAAAAATCAGACAGAACCTGTGCAAACTATTAACTGCTCCCTTCACCAATGCAGCACTGAAGGAGCCTTTCCATTCACCAATGAGGGTTAATCTCCGTCTGCCTTGATTAAAAGATAGAAACAATAAGGTTTATGCTAGAAAGAACAAAAAGCCAGGACACGTGATTCTCACTCTTTCACATTTAAAATTCATCTAGTTAATAGAAATAAATTTGAAGGAGTGATGTATCTAGCCAGTCTCGAAACCCACACAATTATAGTCATAATAAACACCTCTTATCTTGGAAATGCACACATAACAGGACAGTGCAAAACATGCCCGGATAAAGGTGTTAATCATGCCCGCTAAATATAAAGGGGGAAGAAAAGGCAGCTATAATCCATTTATCTGTAAAGAGGGAAAGGCATTGTATAGTGCAGCAATTAAAATCCAAATGTTGGGAGGAAAAAAAGCACAAAGTTTAATGCAGACACGCAAAAAAAGAGAGGGGAAAAAAACCCCAGACTCAAACCCACAGGAAATAATCAATATCTGATGAGATGCCGCAGCACTATTAATAGCATGAAAGTGCTGGCAGATACTATCAGCCGGAGTTTTATTAATTAATGGGAGATACACAGATACAAGGATTTCTGAAAGTACAAAGAACAAATGTGTTGCAGAACTGGCTCCTTGCAAAGAACACAGTGTGCAATTTACAAGGATACAGGGTCTAAATTAGCCAGCAGCTCTTTGACTCAAAGAAGTACACTCTCCAACCAATTGTAAATTCCTCCCCTCCCTTCCCCGTTTCGTTTCCATATCTCTATGATTTTCCGTACAGTACTGAAAGGTAACCTAGATGGAGCCTTTTCAAGCTAAAGCCCATAGAATTTATTTTCTGTGATGCTGAACGCAAATTAACTCCAGAAGGGATTTGGAGATCTCACCCTAGATATATATATATTTTAACCCACTATTGTATTATTCCCCAAACACTCCCACTCTTCAGACAACTGCTAAATCACTTTATTTTCCTCACAGACTATATGCATGTAACAAATAAACCAGTGTTTTCACAAATAAGGCCAGGGATTGATTGCACATCAGGGATTCTCTCTTCTGCAGACTTGTTGACAAATAACGAAGCAGGCTTGATTTCTTTGGCAGGATCCATGTGTTCATATCTTTCTCCCCCCATGGCCTGTGTCATCAATCACAGGACCAGGTGGTATGGTATATCAGTGAGATGAAGATATTTCCCATAAGCAGGTTTTCCACGGCTCTTCTATACCCAAGGTTTACACACAACTATTATTGGATTATAGTTTCTTTTATTACGTATTGATCCTAAAGAAGATGCTTTCATTCATAGTAGCAAAACCCAGTGGTGAATGATCCACAGTGTAAACTGTAAATAATGGCTGGCTTCCTTCTCATCTTTATTTCCAATAAAACCCCTCATAAAGCGACACTGCCTGGAACCTCTTTGTTACAAGAATTTGTTTTGTTGAATAAAATGAGATAAAAGAACTGGAATATAAAAGCTTTAAAGAGAAAATTGCCATTCACAGACAGTAGGGAATCTCTGCAAATCTTGAAGTGTACGCTTATAGCTATATAAATATTCTAGATAGAGCTGAGCAAATAAATTGTAACATCATCTGCCTGATGCATTTTACTCTTTAGCAGAATGTTCATGAACCTATGATGATTTTCACAAATCTATTCATTATCAGAACAAATCAAATTAAATCTACAGTTTATGATTCAAATCATGATACTTAGTTGTGAGTGGCCTTCACAAGATCTCCTGGCAATGAGTTACAGGGATTGACTGTGCATTGTGTGAAAAATACCTTCTTATGTTTGTTTTAAACCTCCTACCTATTCATTTCATTGGGTGACCCCTGGTTCTTGTGTTATGAGAAGGGATAACACTTCCTTATTAACTTTCTCCACATCATTCAAGATTTTATTGACCTCTATCAGATCCTCTCTCAGTCGCCTCTTTTCCAAGCTGAACAGCCCCAGTCCTTTTAATCTCTCCTCATATGAAAGCTGTTCCGTACCCTTCATCATTTTTGTTACCCTTCTCTGTACCTTTTTTATTCTAATATATCTTTTTTGAGATGGGGTGACAAGAACAGCACGCACTATTCAAGGTACAGATGTAACATGGATTTATATAGTGGCATTATGATATTTTCAGTCTTATCTATCCTTGTCCTAACGTTTCCTAACATACTGTTAGCTTTTTTAACTGTCACTGCACATTAAGATAATGTTTTCAGAGAACTACCCACAATGACTCCAAGGTCTCTTTCTTGAGTGGTAACAGCTAATTTAGATCTCCTCATTTCATATGTATAGTAGGGATTATGTTTTCCAATATGCATTACTTTGCATTTACCAACGTTGAATTCCATCTGCCATTTTGTTGCCCAGTGACCCAGTTTAGTGAGATCTCTTGTAACTTCCAGTATGCTTTGGACTTTGCAGTCAATGGACAATGACTCAACATTACTAACTTTGCCACCTCAGTGCTTACGCCTTTTTCCAGACCCAATAGCTCTGGTCACAGTACAGCTCCCTGGGTGACACCACTGTTTGCTTTTCTCCATTCTGAAAACTGATAATTTACTCCTACCCTTTGTTTCCGGTCTTTTAACCAGTTACTGATTCATGATAGGACATTTCCTCTTATCCCATGACTTATTTTGCTTAAGTGCCTTTGGTGAGAGACCTTGTCAAAGGCTTCCTGAAAGTCCAAGTACACTATATCTAGTGGATCACCCTTTCCACATTTGCCACCCCTCTTAAAAATTCTAATAGATTGCTTAGGCATGACTTCCATTTACCAAATCCGCGTTGACTCTTTCCCCAACAAATCGTGTTCATCTAGGTGTCTGATAATTTTGTTCTGTACTATCATTTCAACCAATTTGTCTGATACTGAAACTGAAGTTAGGCTCCAGAGGTGATCCTGGGAGTTACAGGCCAGTAAGCATCTTTTAAAAATTGGCATCACATTAACTATCCTCCAGTCATCTGGTACAGAAGCTGATTTAAGTTATAGTTATATACCACAGTTAGTAGCTCTACAATTTCATGTTTGAGTTCCCTCAGAACTCTTTGGTGAATACCATCTGGTCCAGTGATTTTTTACAGTTTAATTATCAGTTTGTTCCAAAACCTCCTCTACTAACACCTCCATCTGAGAGAGTTCCTCAGATGTGTCACCTTAAAAAAAAAAAAAAAAGGATAAGTTACGGGAATCTCCCTCAAATCCTCTGCAGTGAAGACCAATTAAAATAATTCATTTAGCTTTTCCACAATGGTCTGGTCTTTCTTACATATTCCTTTTGCACCTCGATCATCCAGTGCCCTACTGATTATTTGACAGTTTTCCTGTTTCTGATGTACTGAAAAGAAAATGTTGATGTTAATTTTTGAGTCTTTTGCTTCAAGTTCTTTTCTGGCCTGCATAATTATGCTTTTACACTTGACTTATCAGAGTTTATGCTACTTTCTATTAGCCTCAGAAGGATTTGATTTCCTATTTTTAAAGGATGCTTTTTTTGCCTCTAACTACCTCTTTTACTCCTCTGTTTAGCCATGGGGGCTTTTTTTTTTTTTTTTTTTTTTAGTTTGAGCCTCTATTATGGTGTTTTGAAAAAGTTTCCATGCAGCTTGCAGACATTTCGCTCTTAGAATCACAGAATATTAGGGCTGGAAGGGACCTCAACAGCAGGACTGGATTAATGCAGGGGCTTTAGAGGCTGCAGCTCAGGGCCTCGGGCTAAGGGGAGCCCCGCAAAAATAAATCTGAGCAGCTGGTGAACCACCTGCTCGGGGAGGCTAGCCTCCATTCCCCCCCCCCCTCCACCTGAAGCCACATCTCTTCAACCCCTCTCCCATCAGAGTCCCGCCCTGGGTGGCCTGAGCACCAGTCAGGCTGGCTGGATGGCCCCAGTGCCGGAGTGCCCCCAGAGCCCATGCCCCAGTGCTGCCCCACCCCAACGTACCCTGGCCGCCCCATGCCCCAGCGGCTGCCCTCCCCCCACTGCCAAAAAGCTCCAGCACCAGGGGCGGACCCAAACCAGCACCAGGCTGGCCATCTGTCCCAGTCCCCAGAGCGCCACCAGCCCATGCCGCACCACAGCACCGGCTTGCCTCATCCCCAGGCTGGCCGGTCTACAACAGGCCTGGCCGGAGCACTCCCTCCAGGCCCTGGAGAACTGCCAGCTCATGCCACACCACAACACCAGCCTGCCCCGCCCCCCGGAGCACCTCTGGCCTGAGCGCTTCCTGCCCCCAGAGCACCGCTGTGCCGGCCTGTAAGGGCCCCCACCAAATCTAATAGCCGGGGCCCACAGGAGAGTTAATCCAGCCCTGCTCAGGAGGTCATCCAGCCCAACCCCCTGCACAAAGCAGGACCAACCCCAACTAAATCATCCCAGCCAGGGCTTTGTCAAGCTGGGCCTTAGAGACCTCTAAGGATGGAGATTCCACCACCTCCCTAGGTAACCCATTCCAGTGCTTCACCACCCTTCTAGGGAAAAACGTTTTCCTCATACCCAGCCTAGACCTCCGCCTCTGCAACCTGAGACCATTGCTCCTTGTTCTGTCATCTACGGCCACTGAGAATAGCCTAGTTCCATCCTCCCTGGAACCCCCTTTCAGGTAGTTAAAGGCTGCTATCAAATCCCCCCTCATTCTTCTCTTCTGCAGACTAAACAAGCCCAGTTCCCTCAGCCTCTCCTCATAAGTCCTGTGCTCCAGCTCCCTAATCATTTGTATTGCTCTCCACTGGACTCTCTCCAATTTGTCTCCATCCTTCCTATAGTGGGGGGCCCAAAACTGGACACATTACTCCAAATGTGGTCTCACCAGGGCCGAAAAGAGGGGAATAATCACTTCCCTCAATCTGTTGGTAATGCTCCTACTAATGTACCCCAATATGCTGTTAGTGACTTGTGACTGTTGCTTTTAATTTCCATTTAGCTTCCTCAGTTTTGTGAAGTTAAATGCTACTGTGGTGGGCTTCTTCGGTATTTCTGCTCCTCCTCTCCAAGGATGTTAAATTGAATTATAATACAATCACTGTTACCAAGTGGTTATTCACCTCTTGGACCAGATCCTGTGCGCCACTTAGGACTAAATCAAGAATTGCCTCTCCTCTTGTGGGCTCCAGGATTAGCTGCTCCAAGAAATAGTCATTAATGATGTCTGGAAACTTTATTTCTGCATCCTCTCCTGAAGTGACATGTGCCCAGTCAATATGGGGAGAGTTGAAATCCCCCACTATTATTGAGTTTTCTATTTTTGTAACCTCTCTAATCTCCCCAGGTATTTCACAATCACCACTGCCGTCCTTGTCAGGTGGGCGGTAGTATATTCCTACTGCTATCCTCTTAGTATTCAAGCATGGAATTTCTATCCACAGAGAGTCTGTGGTACAGTGTGATTCATTTAATATTTTTACTCTATTTGACTCTTCTTTCACATATAGTGTCACTCCCCCACTAGCACAACCTACTCCGTCATTCCTATATATTTTGTACCCTGGTATTACCATGTCCCACTGATTGCCACCATTTTACTAGTTTCTGTAATACCTATTATATCAATAGCCTCATTTAATACCAGGCACTTAAGTTCACCCAATTTAGTATTTAGAAGCAGGTGATGCACCCAAGATCAGGTACTTTGTCTGACTGAAGACACGGAAACTGACAACTACTTTCATTTAAACAATTGTCTGATAATTGACCCATCCTTGAGCAAGGATGGTTACTGCCATTCCAAGCAGTTGTCACATACTTGGGAGTAAAACTCAGTCATAGCCTTACACACCGGCCTGACCTGGAACGCCTGAAAGTGAAGGTATCTTCCTGTTCCGCCTTAAACAGGGAAACTACCAGGATCCTCCTTGGGAGCAGACCCTTTGATCTTTGTTCATCTTTATTGCCCTAGTGTTTGCTTCAGCTGAGTACTGCTGTGCAGTCTCAGGGGTGCAGCCGCCTCACTCAGCTTGTCAACATGGAGCTGAATCTGGACACCTCTATTATTAGTGGCTGCTTGAATTATACCCCAACCTCCAGTCTGAATGTGCTAGCGCACTGGGCTCCACCAGATCTCTGATGAGATGCCATTACTGTTAAGGTTTGACAAATGAAATCAACCTATTAGGTCTCCCATTGACGGATTCCCCATTTTCAGACAGGAAACAACATGCAATGCTAACTCAAAAGGTCTCATCATATTCAGGGGAGCAACCCCACTTCTGGAGAGAGGATGACACACCAAGGCTGATCTCTTGACACGCTTTTGTAATGGTAGCTCATGGACACCTGGGGGGGAGGAGGGGGGAAGTGCTACTGGTCTTTTATCAGGCACAGATGATCAGCGTTGCCAGGGATCTGAAAACTACATTCTTATAGAATAGAAGCATTGGTAGGAAAGAGTCTAATACACTAAGTAAATTCAGGACTCCATCATTCCCCTGCCTCCCAGTCCATTTGATTGTAGAGCCTGCCCCAGGCTCCTCTGGAGTTGCCACAACTATGCTCTGGTATGATTGTGAAGCAGCATTCCAGACAACAACATGTGGTGGAACACTGCCCGACTTGACACCTGGAAGGCGGTTTACAATGCCTCGCTTCCCTTGATACAGATGCTATCCTCTAGTTACAGAGCCTGGACATTGAGCTCTGATGTCTGTATATGAGAAGAGGTGGCTACATTAAGTACAGGGCATGTGTTCAGTTTCCTATATTGGATGTAATACAACCAATAGGCCCTGTATCAGCAAAGCATCTACTTACCTTCAAGGAAACTACTCATGTAGTTAAAGTTAAACAAAGCACTTAAGCAGTTTCTTAACAGAGAGAACTGTAAGCCCATGCTTAAGCCTAAACACATGCTGAATGGCTTTGCTGAATCATTTCCTTAACCAAGTTTCTTATGCAAATACTCAGGAAAAAAATATATCATTTGCTTTCCATGATTAGGCAAGAGTAGAAGCTTAAAATTTATTTTCCATTAAACCTTACTAGAGAAATGTTTGTGGAAGAGAGAACATTAAAGGTTGAGAGTGCAACCAAAGAGAATTCATTTGAAATGTCAAGCAAATATTCAAGGGAAAAATATTTGCAGTATTTACCTAGCAATGATAGTCTACTCACCCTTCATCCAGTGTGTGTGTGTGTGTGTGTGTGTGTGTGTCTCTCTCTCTCTTTCTAAAATATATCTTTAAAGAAGTGGATATTTCTACTGAAAAGCTAACGCCACATGGCTTAACAAGGTGACTGACAATCTTTCCCAAATTTTCAAAGCACGGTATTATTTCTCGAATTAACTGGACTTCTTAAAAAATGATTAAATATTGTGAAAAGAATTTCTGTCCCCAGGATCAAAAAGAGTTTTCAGTGGAAACATTCTTGAAAGAAAAATTCACAAATATCCCCCGCCCTCTTTCACAAAATTAAGGCATTTTCCATTCCACATGGAAATGCAAAAAACATGTCCAGTTTTAAGTGTATTTCACTACAAATTCCAGACAGAGTAATAATTTAAAGCTCTCTCTTGCTCTCAGTCAATGGGGCTACTCATAACTTCAAGCATATGCTTAAGTACTTTGTTGGATTCTTATAACATAAGAATACACACATTACAAGCAGGATTTTCAAAAGCACTCAGCACTAACCTAACTATTCTCTCACATAAATCAGCTTTTGATAATCCAACTCTATCCTTTAAAAATGTCCTTTTGACTTCATGTGCTGCATCTTCTGTCACTCTGTTGAGGCTTCTCTACACCCCAGTAGCGCAGAAGTCAAATTATCCTGTCTTCTTGTAGCCAAGCTTTAGCTAAAAAAATGGCTACTACTTGGGAAGATGGGTAATAAACTATGTCCAGCAAACATCAGACACAATTACTACATAAACCCCTTCCATTGGGAGCTGGGACCATAATCCTAGTCCTTCCACCATAAAACAAGAAGACCCTTATTACTCAAGGTGAAGAAGAACTTCACCAGCTTCTAGCAGAAGGTCCCATATCCTCTTTGCGGGCCAGCCAGAATGAGACATCATTTATTCATTCATACATTGATCTGATAAATTATTAATATGCCATTTATTAACTTCTGCTTCCTGGGGCAGCCAAATCCAAGCAGTTGAGGCTCTTGAGAACTTTAAAAAACGAAAACAAAAAAAAGAGCATCCACATTTTTAAATTTGAAAAAAGTTATGCTCAGTTCAAGTTTTGGGGAAGAAGGTGTTGGTCAATTTGGTATTTGAGCCGAACCAGTTCACCGGTCCTAGTATTGACCAACAAGTAGAACAACTAATTTAGATAATTTAGATAATTTAGATCTATACCCCCTGATCCAAATTTTGGAAACTTTACACACACATATAACAAAGCAATGGGAGTTTTGGATGCTTAAGGGCTGCAGGAATGGGCCAACCCACACCCCTCCTGGCTTATGAAGGAGTCAAAAAACAACTGATGCCACTCCTGACAGAAATAGCCAACACATTGTTCACAGAAGGAATCTTCCCTTCCTCCTTCAAACACACAATAGCCTAACCGACACTGGGGAAAAATAACCCTACCCTGGACACATCAGTTCTAGCCATATATTGCCCAGTGTCAAAAGTCCCATTCCTGAGCAAGCTTACAGAGAAATTAGTCAAAGGCCAACTACAAAACACATCAAGATTTTCAGAAGTGACTAGTGATTGTAAGTGCATCCGTCTTGAGATGCTTCAGTGGGGCCCTATAGGAATGAAGGAAACGTGTGTATTTTTAGTTTAAGTAAAATAAAATATGAGTCATGGAGAGGCTTTGAAAATAAAGGGGGAAAATGTAACACGGCCTTGAAAATGATAGGTTTAGAAATTAGAAGGAATGTGGCATCTGGCAAGAGAAGCTTTGGGGAAATGCAGAGCTAAAAAAATGTGGCTGATGAGAAGCATCTAATCATCAGGAATGGTTCTAGCTAGTTTGAACAATAAAGAAGAGATGTTCTGAGATGAACTGGTAGTAACCTTTAACATACCAATGTGGTCTTAAAGAAGGAGCCCATTCAGAATCTTGTCTATTCGAGTCCAGGAAAGGGGTCAACCTCAAACTGGTTCTTAATTAAAGCTAGCAATTGAAAATGGCATCACTTGTTCGATAGAGTATCAAAAGGTAAGATATTAAGAGGTTCATTACTAGTACCTGCTTATCCAGTTGGAGCCAGCCAACATGGGTTTAAGCAACCCCGGGTCTAGGCCTTTTGTGAGTATTTTAATCAACTGCTTATCTATGTTGGTTACTGCATTGGTGTAAGAATTGCTCATTATTTAGACTTTTTAGACTTGTTTGAAGGAATTGTATAAATGTTATCTGGCCCTTGGATTTAATAAAGGAATTTATGGCTGAATTGGTGTTGTGATGGTATCTTGTATTAATAAGTCAATAATAATTCCAATGGGCCATGATTTTCAGAAAAAGTGGAGTTCCTACCCTCTGAAAAGTAGGTCCTTTTAAAGGCATCTCAAGTTAAGCATACTAAAGTAAAAGTGCCAAAAATCTCTGCCTAATCTTCCATGGGAGAATAAGCAACACACCAGCTTTGAGACCATCAGAAGACATGCATGATATCGGTGCAAAGTATTAATATTTTATTATTCTATGTGTATTAGAGAAAACTGATTAGGAAAAATATCACAAGAGAACTTTGCAGTGGGCCTAGATCCAGGTTTTATTCAAGCACATCCCTTTCTACATATATCAAATGCATATCTCATTGGAAAATATATCATGATGCAAGGAAAGAAATTGTACACAAATATACTGCTGCGTCAACTTTATTGATTTTCTCACCATTGTAGAGACCTTCATTGTCCTACCATGTTTCTTAAATCTATCAGCATTTCAAAAGGCGACCCTGAGAGCCCCATTTATCTGCAGCTGTACATTTTTTTTCACTTCCATTTAACAATAAAAATCCTGGTTTAAATGGCTAGGACCCCCTCTCTGCTCCCATTACATTAAATGTCTGAGAACAGTCAGCCATCATCCCCTCTCAAAGTGCTGCACTCAGTTTCAGTAATTTGTGTTGAACTCCTTTGTGGGACTAGGAGAGCTACAAGCCTGTGTGTTTTTAAAAAAAATCAAGATCTCATTATCCAGCCTGATTTGTGAAATCTTAGCAATTTAGTTAAGTGTGCTACATCAATCAGGTAGCTCTACAGAAGCCAAGGCAGACCATTCTTCTTTTGGGGTCCTCCAGCAATCATGCAAACAATGCAAAATCTCAGTCCATTTGGAGTAGGGAAGCAGTGATGCTCCACATCTTAAATCCACTCATTTGCATCCACACACAGTTCAAAGGTCAGCATTCAAGTAGAAATTTTGCTTTCACACAGCTTGCAAGAGAGACAGTCTCTTCCCTTAGGATGATCCCAGAGAGGACACCAGTTGTTATACTGTCCCAGCATTAAGCATATTTGGGATAACCCAACACGGTCACTGATAACTCACATTTTGTATAATTCCCCACACATCATTTGCGACACTAACTGGAACAGCTGTCCAAATTCCCAGCTCCATAGATCTCTCCTCCCCAAAACCACCTTGCTCTTTCCCATTCTTTTTGGAAACATCCATGTCTCAAACATCAAACTGGACAGAATCATAAGAGAAGTAGGGCTGGAAGGGACCTCAAGAGGTCATCTAGTCCAGCCCCTCCATGCTAAAGGCAGGACCAGGTATACACCTGACTGGTGTTTGTCAAGCCTACTCTTAAAAACCTCCAGTGACAGGGATTCCACAACCTCCGTAGGTGACCTGTTGCAGAGATTAACTATCTTTAGAGTTCGAAAGTTTTTCCTAATATATAACTTAAATCTCCTTTGCTGCAAATGTCATAATTGAAAGGCTATGTCTACACTGGGAGCTAAGGGCCTGATTCCCCGCTCACATAGCCATACTGGTGCTAGCTCTCATGGACCTAGTGTGCTAAAAATAGTAGGGTAGTCATGGTAGCATGAGCAGTGGTTAGTGGCAATGTGGGTTAGCTGCCCCAAGTACAAAACTGCCCAGATCCTAGGGGTACATACTCAGGGTAGCTAGCCTGCTCCCCTGTTCACAGCTATGACTATTTTTAGCATGCCAATTCAAAGACAGCTAGGCAATTATGTCTGCTTGAGCTGGGAATCACCCCACCACCAAGTGTAGGCATAGTCTAAACATACTGCTAAAGGTACACTTCTCAATCTTGTCCATGATGTATAGAAACGACAGGATCATTTCAACTAGGATACTCTGAATTAAGCCCAGTTCTGCAAGCACTTCTGCACATGAATAACTTCACTTGCGTGCATAATCTTGTTAAAATCCATGGGTTGACTCAGTGCATAAAGTTACTTACGTAGGGAAGTGTTTGCAGGACTGAGGCCTTAATTTGCAAATTCCATTTTAGCTGGGGGATGAAAAGTTACCTGAGTAAGAGTTACCAGAGTATCAATGATACATTATACAAAAAACTAGTGACTATGAAGGTTCTGTTCAGACTACATGGGCATCCTAGGTAAATACAGGTTTTCAAGTCATCTAGATGCCTTCATGTACATCATTCTTCCCTGTTTATTTGGAAGTGGTGTTTATCCCCTGCGCTCTAGTCACAGATGGGCAATTCAATATTTAATGTGGAAAACCAGAATGTGGTTGATGAATGCAAAAAAATGGATGAGCCAGACCTCATAAGCAAGTTGGAGATATTCATAGACTTAAAACTCTGAGTTTTCAGAGGACAGAAGTTTATGCTGTCTCAAGGAAACTTAGTAGGTGCAAATGGCAATTGCTCTATGACATATAATAGGTCACAGTAGCCATTTGTGGGAAAAGCACTTACATAAAACGCAGGGTATCAAATTGGATTACCCAAATTATCATTTCTGCCACTACTACATACAACTCTACAGTCTCTCATTACAGAATAAATGCATAATAAAAGGGTGACATTCACCACTGTGCAAAGGGCCAGCACAAAGCCTATGCAACATTCAAATCCCAGTTAAACCCTACAGACAGGATCCCACCCTGATTTGTCACCCATGCTCTAGGAGGAAGATTAAGGAATTAAATAGGATTTGGTACCCAGCCTTGTGCTGGTACTCTGCAGCAGGGTGAATTTCACCCCAAATGAACAATCCTTCAACAACTGTTCCCATGCCTCAGGCAAACGTAGACTTTAAGATCAGAAATGCTGGTGTTTCTGGTCTTTTTCCTTTGTGCAGGTGCATATCCAGGGTACACTGCATGGAAATTTTCACTCCATATGCACTGTCCCGGTTTCCCTATACCCTCATATAGTACTACACAATTAACTATCATTTATATCGCAGTAGGGCCCAAAGTTTGTTAGGTACCTTTCAAGTGCAGAGGAAAATGAAGGCCCTGCCCCCAAAAAAAGCAAGCACTCTAAAAGGATACACACAACAGGCAGAGAGGAATCAGCAGGGTCTGCAGAGAGAGAGTGAATGGTACCATGGAAACAGCTGATATCTTGCTTAATATGGAATTTGAGGGAGATCCTGTGTGTGGGTCCCCTTTGATCAGAGGTCTGGGTGGGACAATCCAGGCCATCATTCCCAGTAATAACCCTACTCCTTCATATCCTGTGCCCTATACTTGATACCACAAGAGACCCAATCAGAAATGTATAGAAGAAAAAGTATCATCTGCCTTTTACGAGCATGCCAGCATTACAAATTCTTGGTAAATAGTTACTCAGTGGGGTGCTTGTCTAATTAAAACCTTTTGGGCTTGGGGAGGCATTTTCTCTTCAGGATTTTGTCAGATCCTGTTTAGTTAGCTAGCTCTTTCAAGGCAAACAACCTTACATGCAATCTGACCTCTAAAGATGCATTCCTCACATTTTAACGAGTCTCTCCACTTCCAAACAATGAAATTATTCCCAGCCAGAAGGTATAAATAGGACTGGCTTTCGATACCTTTTATGCCCATCCATGTCTTGTAGACGATCACTGCACCAGACCCTCAGCTGATGTAAATTGGTATTTACTTCAATAGAGCTATGCCAATTTACACAAACAAAACACAGAATCTGGTCCATAGTACTTACATTAGCAGTAATGGATATTTAGGGAATGGATGATGATTAACTGGCCAAGACAGAAGTCATATCAAACACACTAAAATATATTCTCACTTACCTTGCGTTTGTTTGTTGGGCAGACGTACAGGTAGCTCAAAATAGTCTTTAGGCCAACCTTATCATTCAGCTTCTCATATGTTGTCCCATAATCTGTTGACCTAGAAGTCAAAGAGAGTACAAATACTTAACCACAAAAGGCACAAGCCACTTGGCTTCTTTTCAATGTAAATCCTATGTTTTACATAGTGGAATGGCTTTCTGGAGCTTTTTGAATGATTCATGTAGTATATGATGATGCTTAATTATGTACACACAGCATCATGTGAGTGGTTAACATTTGCATTTAAATTGGATTAGGAAAAATTAAAAACAGCATCTTCCCACTGCACTTTAAAACAAACACATACAGCATGAAACATTAATTCTCGATAGAAGAGGAGATTATGATAATTACTGTAAATGCCAAATAACTGACAGCGAGGGGCTAAATGATCACTTCAGTACATTCCAAGCTCACTAAGGTTTTTTTTTTTTTTTTTTTTAAACATAAAATACTGTGTCCTTTTCAGGCACGACCAAGTGCTGTTCCTTAGGCTGTTTGTTCACTACAGACAATGTGTTCTCAGAATGAAAGCCACTGATGTCCTTCATGAAAACCCAACAGCATGAGTGTTGCAGTTCACATAGACTTGGTTTGTGGGCCATCAGGCGGAGGATGGTTTTAAAAAAAGGCTTAACAGGTGACCATACAAACCGATGTGCTTCTTTTGAAAGTACCCCTCATATCAATGTTGCCAATAGAGACATCGGTTATTTTTCTTCTTTAAGAGCAGATAAAGAAAACACTTGAGGCTTTCTAATGTTGCCAAGAACTTTATTCTGACACTTCACTGGAATGGAGATCAATTATTAGCAAGAGATGCAATTCGTTATGTGGCGCCTGTTTAAAAGAATTATCTTCCAGCATCTAGAATGGGGTATGATGGAAGACCTAGTACCGTCTGGGACCATACACCGTGGAAGAATGCAACAGGTTTCTGGACAAGAGTAAATATTTTTAAAAAAGAAAGTGTTCCTTTAACAAAAAACAAAACAAAAACAAAAACAAAACAAAACAAAAAACAAAAAACACACACACAAGTTTTATCATTATAATGCACAGATGATCACCAAAAACTTCCACTTCCATTTACAGATGGCATGAAGATTGCCTCCCATCTTATCATTCTGAGGCTTGGCTACTGACATCCATGATCTCAAGGTTTGGCTATTACATCTCATTATATCTAGGAATTAAACCTAGAGGATGGCCATTCCATTTCACAGCAATCTTCAAGGTTTCAAAATTGGTTTTAATGCCACATTTTAACAAAAACAAAACTTTTCAAATATTTTTGTGAAAAACACGATTTCGTCAGTGTTCATTTTGGGATCAAAACATGATTATCAGGACAATTATGGAATTGTATCTTGATGGTTAGATCACTATTCTGGGATGGGGGAGAACCAGGTGCCAGGCCTTCCTCTGCCTGATTCATAGCAGTTTTTCATTGTAATCACTCCACATCAGGCAGAGCATGGACTGGAACCTAGCACACTCACATCCCAAGCCTGTGCCCTAACCACTGGGCTACATAACGTGTGTGTGTGTGTGCGCGCACACATGCGTTTTCTCCTCTCTCTCTCTTTGCTTTTGTCAAAACTGATACCACTCTGAAAAACATTTCAGTTCAGCATATTTTGATAAAACTGTTCCCAGCAGCTCCAACTAAACCACACACTCAGAAAAAAGCTCCGAGTGGTGCAAAATGCAACAGCTTCCTTGCTTAGCAACCTAGGTCAACATAAGCATGTTATCCTAGTGCTCCACTCTTTACACTGGTTCCACAAGGAATACAGAATCCAGCTGAAGCTTGTTTTGTTAGGCAATGCCTCCCATAGGATTGGCCAAAGATTCCCCCATCCTTTGTGACCATGTGTTCCCAGGACAGAGACATTCCACCAGAACAATGAAGCCATCAGCAAGTAGGAGGCAGCTCTTTACAAGAGGAGACAACTAGCCCATTCACTCCCACAAAGAGATAAGAATGACCGTGACCTTGTGTAAACTTATATCTATCATCTCTCTCTCTCTCTCTCACACACACACACACACACACACACTCTCCTATGGGCTGAGAAGGAGGAGATGGGGGTATCATTACTGTTAGTTCTGCTTTTGAACATATGGGAGCCACACACAGCAGGCAGAATACAAAACGATCCTGAATTCCTGACCTCCATCGGTTGCACTAGCCACCTCTCCACACTGCCTCCCCGTAGCCAAGATTTGTATATGCTCTTTATTGACATTTCTGTTGCATTGTGTTGAGCCACATTCTGCCTCTTTTTAAACTGAGACTATCAATAAAGATGAAACAGTATGTTACCAAAGGGCAGAATTTGGCCCATAGTGTTAGGAATCTGTATATTGATTCATGAGTTAATGTCTCTCTTTAATTACACTAATGTTATCTCATGAAAATTGCACCATGAAAATTGTCAGGAGAATTCATTGCATACATTTTATTATGAAGATATTTTTAAAAAGCCACACAGCAAAACAAGACAAAACAAAAACCAACCACCAAACAGATGTTTCAAGTCTATTGTAAGTAATAATCTTATATTCAGAATTACTAACCATTTTTCTGAATCTCTAGGCAATTATTTTGCATTCATGGCTTTATTTACAAGGTAACGTTATCTACAGATGGAAGAGAAAGCGTCTGGCAACATCTATAAAAGCATTAGAAATAAAGGAAAGCTTGAAAAAAAACCATCACCAAGATGTTTTGCAAATGAACAAATATGCAAGTGATCAAAAGGAACTAGCATTTGATTTCAATCTTATCCATAACCCATGCTTTTCATAATTCTTCCCTAAATAACCAATAATCACACACTCCAAAAAACACAACTAGATGCATCTTAATTGTATCTGTTTTTAGATGTTCCTCACACGCCATTTGAATGCTGCCCTTATTTTTTTTAATACATGGACTAAATATTATATACAGAGTTGGTCAGAACATAGAATTCTGTTTTGCTGGAAATCCTGAATTTCTTCATTCCCAAGTCAACACAAAAATTCAAAAATTTCATGTGGAACAAAAATTTCATGTTGGAAAAATTGGAACTTTTTTCCAACTTTGTCTAAATGTTTCTTTTCTATATGGTTAATACTTTTCATTTTGACTGTATTATTTCCACTTGTAACATCATCATTTTGACTTCTTTTATAAAAGAAAACAAGATGTTTCAACCTTGTCAAAATGAATCTTTTCAATAATTTTCAATAAAAAAAATTCAATAACACCGATACATCCCGATGGAATGTTTTGATTTAGTTGAATCGACATTTTTCTGACAGAAAACGGTGATTTTTTTCCAACAGAATAAACTAATTATAGAGAATTAGCCATGGGCAGAAAAACAAGGCTTGCTTTCTTTACTACATACTTTATATTATATACCAATCATGGTTCCAGGTGAACAGGGTACTTAAACACATGAATAACTTTAAGCATAACGGTAGACCCACTGACTAAAGCTGATCAGAAAAAAATATTATATTTCCACAAAAAGCTTAGAAGAAAATGAAGAACTCACATTTTCAGCAAGCGTTTTCAAGTTTTCATTGGAAAACAAAAAATGGTTTTCTTTTTCAAAACCCAGATTTAGTTGTTTGTTTTTGTTGAAATCATGACATATTTTGACAAAAAAAAACATTAATTGTCACAAACTTTCTGTTTTGTCAAAAAGCCGTTTTGTTGATTGGGAGGAAAGCGGTGAATAATATTGGCTAACTCTCTTGACAACTCGCGTTTAACATGATCCATATGTTTAAACAACAGGCTGAACTGGAGTCTCTCTCTCTGCTGCATCGAAGTGGAGTTCAAGTCTTCCACCTGCATCCCAGGAAGGCAGTGCTTTATTCCATGTGTGAAGTGTCGAGTGTGCCTGGATAAACCCCTGGGATGCTGCTGGTCTGCCCCTCCCCAGTGAAGGCCTTGTCAAGGCTCCATATTCCCCTTACTATGTAAGTGTTTAGGAGAGCTAGACGGGCAGCCACGGAGAATCAAACCTTCCATTTGCTTACAGGACAGCTACAGTGGAAGCACCACAAGCAGTTCAAGATGCCCATGGATTTCAACGGAAAGAGCACTGGTGCTTTTGATGGGGTTGGCAGGATGGAAACTTAGCCCTGTATGACCAGTCTATAGAAAGCTTGTCGTACAGCTTGGTACCCACTGTTTAACAGAATCACCAAATGGAACCCTAGCGGGTTATATGTTGATCGATATCCCCCCCCACCTGTCATGTCAGAGGTTGGTTCCCTTCTTAAATGGTAAGCTCATACCAATACCTAATCTTCCTGTGAGTATGTACAGTGCCTAATGCAACTATACTGCTGGAGCGTCATCTGTAGGAACTGAACACAAAAGATTTCTGGATCCAAAAACATAAGCTTGCCCTGTTGCCTGAGATGGAAAGCCAGATCCATTAGCTCAAAGGCAGTAGCTGACAAACTTCTGTACCTGGCCTTGTCTCCTAGAGGGGAACAAAGACTTATGCTACATTAATCCTTGTCTATACACAGAATCTGCATTGGTTTATCGTAACCTGGTTTTTAAACTGATTTACTTAAACTGCTGCAAACGCCTGTGTGGACACTTAGTTCAATTTCAGGGTGGCTTATTTTAACTTAGCTTAAAGCTGTTTTCAATCAACCTAAGCGACACCAAACTAAGCCACTCTGAAAATGAACTGAGAACACACAGGGGTTTGCACCAAGCTAACTAAACTAGTTTAAAAAAAGAAAATCACACCTTTAATTAAAGCAACGCAACTTTCTCCTCCAATAAGGGCGTGTCTGCATGTTACACTAAAATATCATGGGTGCTACTGGAATTCAAATACTAAATAGAAAAGTGGAATATTCAGAGAGTATTTGGCTTGATCCTGATTTGACTGACCCTAATTGCAGGCCATACTCATTTCATTAGCTTCAGGGGAGTCAATCCTGGTTTGTACCAGTGACTATTTAGAATAAGACCCTTTAATGTTTATCTGAAATCAAACTTTTTTTCCATGCAGCCAATAAGACAAATACTTTAGTTATTGCCAGTTCATTTGGCTATGTAAAATATAAAACAGCACCAAATACCCAAAAAGGGTCTGAATCTATGGCTTCTCTGCTTAGTAAATTCAGACCAAACTAGCTAGAAACCATCTAGAATAATTTATATTTTGTAAAGTATTTGTGAGAAAGTTGACATTTAAATAACTTCATTATTATTCATTGACGGCTTCTCCTCCCCCCATCCCACGTACCCTCATCAGGGCAAGTGACATTTCTATTACAGTATTATAACAAACTCCTTCACGTATTAAATAAGTCACAGAATTCCATTAGTCTACCTACTGTCATGAATACCTCAATCCATACCTCACAATATTGCAGAATAAGCAATCTGCATCAACCGGTGATATGAACCCTAAGGAAATTATCTTCGGCTACCTTAAATATTGTGCATTGAAATCCTGAAGCATGTCATTTTAAATGTAGGGTCTAAATATATTGCTTGATATTGTTATTTACTTCCTTCTGTCACAGATGTAGGGGCTGCTGGTATTTCTCTATTTTGCCTGAGCTGCTGCAGAGTTGAAAGTTAGCTAGTCATCACACAGCCATGCAGAAAGGCCAGTCTGGGGCACTTGAACAAGAAAAAAAAAAAAAAGCTATACTTGGATTCTGGCCCATATAAATATTGTCAATCTCTCCTCTGACAGCCTAGCAGTTTGTCCATAGTCCTGAAAAAGGACACCATCAGAATAAAATAAAGCCCATTTTAAAACACGCAATTCCTTGCTAACAGCTCATAGCATAGAAATAGATTTATTTTCAAACACTGAATGTATTTGGCACCATTTATGCTGTTTGTTTCTTTTTCCGCTTCACTCCACTTGAGCAGCGAAACAGATCTGTTTCATTTTCTGGTTCTTCTGCATCCTTACAATGCTGTTGTGTTTTCTTCTCGTTTCTTTTTTAAATCATGACACTCTTTCCATTCGAAAAGACATAAATCACAAAACCTACTTGCTGCTTTGACTCCTTTCAAAGCTGTGCTCACGGCAGGCTACCGTCATAGATTTTAAGCAGGGGGGTCATGACAGAAAAATTCCTAGGGGATGTGGGGGGAACATTGCATCAGCATCACCACGTCTGCCTCCCCCTCCGTGACTGCTCGTGGGATTAGCAGGCTAGTCCCATCCCAGGGAGGGGCGCGCCGGTCCTATTCTGGGGAGTACGGAGGGTAACGCTTCACCCATGGCCGGCCCAGGGCAGGGATCAGGGCCCAGCTTGCTCTGCCTTCGGCTCCAGTCCTGCCACCACTGCTTCCTGTCCCGCTGCTGGGGACGGTGGCAGCGCTGACCATGCAGCAATTAGGAGACCCCAGGGCACCACACAGCAGCCGCCTCAGGCCCGGGTAGACACCACAGCACTAGCTGGCAAGAAGCGATGAAAAGCTGGGGGAAAGAAGTCAACTGCTCCTTGTGCACATTCCAAATGATGTCCCTGATTTTAAGGCCGGAAGAGACCATTAGATCGTCTGGCAGGACCTCCTGTATGACACAGGCCATAGGATTTCACCCATTTACTATGGCGCTTACAGAGATTTACACCAGCGGAGGAGCTACCCTAAAACCCATTTCAGCTGCAGAGCAGCAACTGCTGCTTGCGACTGGCATTTTGCCGGGGGCAGAACAGCGTGGGGCAGGCAGGAGCTTACGGCCGGCTCTCATTGCTGTGTTTGAATAAGGGAATAATTTAATTGTTATGAACAATCTCTCTGTGCCTCGTGGCAAGGAACACTGGAGCTGGCAGAGGAGAGGGCCCGGATTTTAAGAGACCTCCCTCGTGAGGTCTCAGAGCTCAGGCTCGAGCCCAAGACTGAACATCTACAATGCAATTTCTTAGCACTGCAGCTTGGTTGACCTGGGCCAGCCACGGGTCTTTTATTGCAGTGCAGGTGTACCCTAAGGGACCCTTTTAGGTCTAGGGCTAGTCTCCCATCCTTTCAGCTGAACTGGCCTTTCCTGTATAATTTATAGCCCACAGTACCCCCACTGGTTTTTGCCATTCCACCATTTTCATACCACCTATTACGTCATGGTCCTCTTCTTTTCTAGGCATTTTAGTTCACTGATTTTTGCTGTTAAGCTTCTCACATCGCTGTATGGCCATTTGTAGCTTTTACTTTTAGCCTTGTGCCTATTTTGATTTAACTCCTTTGTCTGTAACCCTGTTACTTGTCCAGGATCTCAGCCTCTGCTGCTCTCAATTTCTCTCCTACCCTTTATTACCAGAGATAGTTACTTTTGCATGACTAACACCACGAGCAGATGGTCTTGTCCCACCTCGATGCTCCTCAGCACCTGTTGGCTTTTCCCAAGCTTTTGTTCAAATAACCCTCCCACCCCCCACCCTTGCATATTTCCAGAGCCAATGGTTTCACTTTGGTTATATAGAGACTTCATCATCTAAATCAATCTTCCTGCTCGAATATATTTAAACCCCGCTTCTTTACATCATCATCCAAGTATTCCAACCTTTAAATCCCCCCCGGCCCTGCTCATGGAGACAAAAGCATGCCCAGAAAAGCTTCCCTAGGCCCTAGACCCAATCCCTTTTCCTAGTCGTCAGTTTAGCTTCCAGGACCTCTGACCTTTCCTATGGGCTTGATCCTGCCAGGGGCTGAGCACTCTAGCCCAAAACAGCACACTTAAGCCCATGAGAAGTCCCACTGAAGTCAGTGGGTGCACACACCCAGCACTTGACTGGCAGTCAATAATAATCTAGCTCCTGCCCTCACTAATCTGCTGGATTCCTACCTTCATGGTTCCTCAGGGTGTTTCATTCTGATTTGGTACTGTGCATTCACCCTGGGCCAAGTGCTTCTCTTGACATCAACTCCCATGGGGAGGCACTGTGCTCTGGAGAAGAAAGCACTCAACTGTGATTCAGAAGACCAGGGCTCTATTCCTGGCTCTGCCACTGGCTTGCTGAGTGACCTTGGGCAAGTCACTTGGCCTCTCTCTCGGCCTCATCTATAAAATGGGACTAATGATACTGGCCTCTTTTGTAAAGAGCTTTGAGATTTACTGCTAAGAGCTAGGTATTATTACTGATTGCAGTAGCAGCAGAATGAGGCTAGCGTGGAAGGCTTTTAGAATTTTACCCATTTCTTTTAAAACAGAAGCTAAGTGGTTTTACTTTTGTTTATTTGTATAACTGATATTCTTTCCTTTTTCCATGACAAGCCTTGTTCCCTCAGTACTGAACTCTGTCAGTCCCTTCCTCACTCTTTCCTAGGCCTCTCAGTTTGGGATCAGCCTTGCTCTGTATTTATGCCTTCATGGCTCACAGCACAGGGCCTTTGCCTTTCCCACTCAAATACCATCTCTCAGATGGCTGTCTCTGTACGTCATTCACTTCAAACACAGGCCAACTTGCAGACACACAGAAACTAGTTCAAAGTTTTATTATCTTCAAAGAGACTAGTTTAGAGGCCAGTTTTATTAACTGCCCTAACGATTAGATCGCACCACTTTAAAGGTCTATTTTTAAGTGGCATGGCTTAAATCTCCCCATTAAAACATCTCAAGTTTAGTCTGAAAGGTTGAAATTAATTTTTTAAAGAGGCTCAAAAAAAGGGAGGTGGAAGAAATTTGCTCATTAGGACTCACACAGAGTTCAAACTCTCAGGATGAAACCTTACTTGCGTGGCCACCAGTACCACAGCATCTGAGCAGCTCACGCTCTTGAACGCATTTATCTACACAAACACATGCCTGTGTGGTAGGCCAGTGCTATTATTCCCATTTTATATATAAGAAAGCGAGGCACAGAGAGGCTAAGTGATCTGTCCAAGGTCACACAAGGTCTGTCTACACTGCAGCTGGGATTGAGCTTCCTAGCCTGCATAGATAGATTGGCTATGGATCAGCTTGAACTCTGGTAGGGGAGATTCATGTTCAATTCGCTGCTCTGTCTCTAGTTAATACCCCTAACTGTTGGGCCATCCTTGCTCTCCTTAGCTTTGTGCATAAATATAGGCTCTAACAATCCATGTTTGCACAACTACTTTTTAAATTCTTGCCCCTAGGTTCCAATTCAATTTCCAGTTGACAGCAGTTTTCTGCCAGTTAAAAGTGTTGAAATGACAATTACAGGCAAAGTTGTGAATTTACTCATTTACACACACACCCCTCTCCCCCCTGCCTTAGGACAACTGCCTTTTCTCCATCATAAAATAAAGTTTTCCACCTACAAAAACTTCCTTGAATACTTTATAGCAGAAAAAACAATAAACAATAATACAAAAGGTTTTTCACAAAGCCTGTAGAAAATGGACGTTGGTAGGGGTGGGAATGCTTTTTTCAACACTGATTCTCTCGATTAAAAAAAAAAAAAAAAAAACTTTTATTTGGAGCAGTCTCAAGGAATAAAAATGCTGCCTCCCATCTCTCAAAATCCTCCTCAATTTTTGGTTTAAGGAGCCGACCAGCAGGAAAAATGATACAGCATAGCACAGATTCTTCTGCCCAACACAAATACTCCAGCCCAAATACTGGTCTGTAGGTTTACCTAGGCTGCCAGATTCTGGAGGGCAGGGACCATCTTTTTGTTCTGTGTCTGTACAGCGCCTAGCACACTGGGGTCTTGGTCCATGACTGGTGCTTCTGCAGTAGCAATTAACAACAACAGTATGTGGAGTTTCTTTGCCTGCAGCGTGGGAAAAAGAAATCCTCCCAGTCAGGCTGCAGTAGTCTCTGCTGCTCCGCCCATGTCACAACAAGCCACGCAGCAAGCAGTACATTCTTCAGCCCTAACCCTAACCCTTCTGCAGCTCAGACTTCTTGCAGCTGCTTTGCTTGTAGGGATCTATTACAGAGCCAAGCGCCATGCTGCATAGGGGACACATGTGCTCGGTCCTGCCTGGAGTGCAGGGGACTGGATTAGAAGACCTCTCACGGTCCCTTCCAGCCCTATCATTCTGTGCCCCAAACCCTGCCACTCCCTGGCTTGGGCAACAGAACTGCACTGGTTTCACTGCCAGTTTGTGACTGCAGAAGTGAGGGCTGTCTGAGACAGATTCCTTCACATGTAAGTATCCCTTTATCTTACTCAGCCTTGCCAGGGAGGCTGGATGGGGTTTGTTGGCTTGTGTCCTCCTGTTCCCACTGCACCGAGATATGCTGACGTAATGCCATTGAACCGATGGCCTCGTGGGAAAACGGAACGTGCAAAACAAAGACACGTCTTTGTGGCAGTGAAACCCTGCAGCTCTCTTATTGCTCGGAAGCACGGGCTCCACCAGAGGCTGCCAGCAAAGCATGTCGGGTTTAGTGAAATGTACTTAGCCCTTCTCATGAGGAGACATCTGTGCCCCTTGATCTGCATGCAAACAAACACAAGCCCAACAGGCTTCTAAGAGAGCATGCAGTGAGGACTGCTGAATAGGGTCTCAGGGACTCGGCTGGGGGGCGACCACCGAAACCCTGTATCGAGGGTAAATTCAGAGGGAGATTCCAGACACAGGCCTAGCTAGAGCCCAAGTACGCCGGGCTAGTGTGCATGCTCATCCAACCCGTACAAAGGTGCAGCTCTTCCCCCTTCCCCAAGCCTCCAGCCGGGAGCAATCCCTGGGGTTAAGAAAAGTGTAGGGATTGATATTTTAACAGCTGCTGTGGCAGAGGGAGCGGGAACTGAGAGGTTATGCCTCTCTGGTGCCCCTGTGGGGCAAGGCTGGGCCCCTCTCTTGTCCTGGACATCCACCTCCAGCTGACTGTGTTCCCTAGATTGGATTCAGAGTCTTAGGAAGCCTGCCCCCTTCCAGGAGCGTCAAGTCCTCCAAATGAAAACAGCAAAATACTTCTGCACCCACGAAAGACAAGGTGCCTGCCGTCCCACGCAGCACAAGGGGAGAGCAGGTCCCACGTGTGGATCTGGGCTCCTACCCCTCATGTATCCAAACCTCCAGGGTCGAGTCCTAGAGCTCCCAAAAGAAAATAAAGGCAAGAAAAGAGAAGCCAGATCCTCTTCTCCCTCAGAGGGCCTGGGTGGTGAGAGCTCTCAAGCCATTTTCCAGTAAATAAACTTTGCTTCCTGGGGTGGGGGAGTTCTGTGTTCCAGCCCAGCATCAGAGCACTCTACCTCCCTGAGCTAGGATCTTCCCTACCCCAGCTCGACAAGCCTCAGAGGTGCAGCAGGCTGGAGCGAATTGTGACCAGAGGAGCGCTTTAACCCCTTCTTGACTGCTGTAGGGATCTGCCCCACGACCAGGATGAAAGAGAGGGACTTCTGCACCTCTCACCTCCACTCTGCCCCCCACACCTATGCAGAGGCCAGGCACCATCTGGTCCTATGATTGCAGGAAGGGAAACTCCATCGACGAAGCCTGAGAGTCATACGGGTGAAGAGAAACCCCCATGGGAGTAGCCGACTGTCAGGAAACAGAGCCGACCACAAAGATGACAGAGCGGTTCCACCAGAGCAAAGCAAGGTAGCTCAGGGAAGGGAGGATTAATACGTGAAAGAGTGCACCACGCCGCTCTACCACAAAGAAGCAAACTGCTGCGCGGCCCCCAGTCAGAGATGCTAGCCACAACACATGCAGTAAGAGAGCCAGGGGCCTGACCACACTCCCAAGCCTGGGCAGTAGATCTCCACCTACCACTCTGCTGAAAACTAGATTTGGAACCCTGCCTTATAGAGAGGGGAAGAGGTTCTCCCCTCTGCAGTCTTGTCCCCACGCCTGTGCAGGAGACAGAGAGGCAGAAGCGCTGTCTTCGGTTTCCCCAAGCAGCGTCTGGAACTTGGATGAAAATGTGCATCCCTCCATTGGGTCACTTCAAGCCCCCACATCTCATCAAATTCGCCACAAGGCAGCATAGCTCATTTAAAGCCTCTGTGTTTAACAATCCAGCTGTCTATTACATGAACCTTGCAAGCTGTGATTTAATGGGCTCTTCTACACCTGATTCTGATGCCCCCGTCTTTTCCCATAGAAATAACATTTCATCACATTGCAAGCGACAGGCTCTCTCCTCGCCTGGCTCCAACAATTGTAAATTAAAGGTTGAATACAAAAAAAAAAAAAAAGGGGGGGGGGAGTTTCACACACAAAATGTCAAACCTGGATTTGGGGGGAGTGAATCACATTTTATTCTCTTACTATTGCTCCGATTTCACTCAATATCTTTTCTGTGTCATTTGAACAAAGATCTTCCTTCATCCATTGTACAATGATTTCTCTTCCCTGTAGACTAGAGTTGGTGAACACGAGACATCAATAGTTCATAAAATCTGTATTCAGATGCCCCACCCTCACTCCTCTAGTGATCTGGGATCAGAGATTCTGATCTCACTTGGATGGGTGTAAATTCATTAATGTAATGGTGTTACACCAGTGTAAAAATGGAGGGACACAGAATGACGAGGGGACGTAGCTCAGAGCTTTCCCTGTCTCCCAAGCAGCTGCCTCCACAAAGCCAGAAAGATCCTGCTGTCAGTTTGCAAGACTCAGCTTGACTCTTCTGTTAAATATGCAATGCTCACCTTCTGCATGAGAAGTTATACCTGTGCCCTAATTACTCAGTCACAAAAGAGACCACACTACACTGTAGGAGCAGGGAGGTAAATCCAGGTGTCTGGGGTAGATTCCTGCCCTGATTACACCCCTCTTTTTCAGTAGGAAAATTCTTCTTCTTCCCTTCGTGTTTTAAGTTTTGCTGTGCACTGGGCGGGCTGGCTCAGCCAATACTTCCCGACCCCACTATGAACAGGTGGAAATGTTAGTGTAGTTTTTCTTTCCCCTGCCTCTTCTGCAAGGTGCTTCATGCTGACAGAGCTCAAGTCACCTGTATCAAGTCACCTGAGGGACCAGCATGTCTCTCCATTCTCGGGAGGCTGGAATCATGATGCTTAGAGCTAAAGAAAAAATGCTGCTAAAAAAACCCTTGGAAATTATGTTAAAAGCCTGAAAGGAAAAAAAAAGTTTGGGAATTTTATTAAACTGGCTCTGACCATTTTCTCCTTCCCATAGGTTCTTCCTGTTCATTGTCAAAGCCTAGTGGATGTCCTCGCCCATCTTCCTGGCTTTGTTTCTATCCACTTCTCTGTGAGGACAACTGGAGAGGCAATCCCTTTCCAAAAACATCCAGTGCTGCTCCTTAATCACATGCATGGGTGGCTACCAAATGACGGAACACATTCCTTTGGGAAAAGGAAGCCAGTGTAATGCAGGTCACTTTCATTCCTGCTGAGACCTACAGAGCCAAATTCCCACCATCCAGCCATTATCATTCTAGCACACCCGATACTGTAGGATCTGTGTTGCCATTTGAACATCGAATGGTAACTCAGCCAACCTGATTCAATGCCTATTGAGGTCAACAAAAAGTCTTCCATTGACTTCAGATCTTCTTCAAGATTAAATTAAAACAAACCTTTGGGAGCCCATTAAGATACACATGTCCATGAAAGCATAGATTAATGATTTCACATAACCATTGGTTTCCCCTGGGAATGTCTAAATCATTGCAGTCAGATTGCTAAACACTTGCACATTAAAGGAATTCCTTTCGGTGTTTTCCTGCCCCACTTTAGCCCCATTCCAGCTATCAATCACATTAATTGCTAGTTCTGGGGGACAATCATCATCAAAGTGTTAGCTTTTTAATTGATGGCAATGACCAGAATAATTTCAAGCAACCCTCGTGGTTGGTTAATGGGTTCTGTAGTTCGGAGGCAGAGTAGCAAATGGCTCCTTATCCATCAGCGATGTGTGACATAATGTGATTTCCCCAATTAGCCATAGAGATTGTAACCCTGTGTCAGAGCAGTCCCATTGGGAAGGCGAGAAACAGAAGGCCAAAAACCACAGTGCACTTGACTTAATGAAAATGGGTGCCGGGCTAGCCTGGTGGAATTCTGTTTACACCTGTATTGATGTTACAAACCAAAACAACTGCTTTAGCTGATCTCCAGTAAGGGGCAGGAAGGAATTTTGTTGCATGGCAAAGTGCTGCAAGAGAAGTTTGTTCCGTATTTCTATGTCCAGACATTTGCATTATGACATGCTATTGGAACTTTATTGTACTAGCCTGAAATAATTTCATGATGTTTTAAGGGTCCTGAAAGATGCAGGAAAGTCCTTTCAAAACCATGGGCCAATTCATCATCTGGTATAAATCTAGAACAGGAATGCCAGTTTAAAACCAGCTAAGACAACCACAAAAACCTAGGAGTAATAGAAAGCTGTTACAGCTGGTGGGTGAACATAATTTCCACACATGGTAAATTTTAACATTTCGAAAATTTGTTTTCATCCCAAATCAGTATGAAAAGACAAAATTTCAAGATTTTGTAGTAACATAAAATTCTCTTCCTCCCCCCTCCCCCCCCCCCCCAAAATCAATTCAGAAACCCTTATCAGACCATTGAATGCTGGTAATTTCAAAACAACAAAATATCAACTGCTAAATATAAAATTATAATTTTAACATAGGGGAAATTTGGACTGAAATACTCCATTTCAATTTTCAGTCATTTCAAAATTTTCCCATTGTAAATTTCATCAGAATTGACACATTCTCGTGAATGATTTCCATTTTGGAAAGCTATTCAATTGAAAATGTTTTGAGCAGCTCTATGAGCTGTAATTGAAGATAGCACCGGATATTAGATGGACCATACATTGCTTTTAATCGAGAATAGCAGTAGATATAGGCCTAAAAAATTCAAACACGTGGTAGCTCAAACCTGTGGTCCTTGTGCACTCAGGACTCTTTGGGCACGTCTACACAGCACTTTGGAGTGAATTCCTGGCCTGGTCCCTGGATTTCAGAGTCTGAGCCACAATGCCAAAGCAATGTCTACACAGCTATTTTTAATAATGTTAGTGCAAGCCCCATTAACCCAAGTCTTTTGAGCTGGGTCAGAAAGCTTGCTCCTGCTTGGTCCAACATCTCGTGTAGAAACACTCTTAGAGACTTCAGTATGCAAGAAATCAAACATTGTACCCAAGAAGAATCATTTGTTGCTTTAAAACCTACCAATACACCATAGTTATTTATTTATTTTTTACTGTCTGAATAAAGCAGCCTATAATTTCTGTGCCTCTTTTAAATATTATGCATCAACTGGAGCTGCAGAGAGGCAATTCAGCTTGGGTTTTTTGTTTTTTTTTTTTTTTTTTTTGGGGGGGGAGGAGGGGGAGAAGCATATTTATCACTATGTATCTGAAGGATCAACTGGGATATAAAGCGTACTATTTATAGCTACTCTGGGGATATGGAGCAAGAGCCAGTAATTTGTTCCCTTGACATCTAACCTTAGGTCAACTCCAGTAGCAGAAGATGGATTTTTACAGGAAATGAAATGACAACATACAGCAGAAGATTAATACAGTTTTCTAAGCCCGAGAAGAAAGAATGCAGCCAACCACTCTGGAGAAAAAATGGTCAGTAGCACACATCATGTATTGAGAATACAGCAAGATGTGGTCAAGGTGAGGTGTTCAAGCAGTCTATTAGTGAATTGATACACTGGTGTTTCAGTGACAAGAAATTGCAGTCTAATATTCTACTGATGAGCTTCACTCCTCCTGTGCCATGTTTCTGAAAATGATCTTTATAAGTCAATGCCTGCTACAGATAAAATGGTATCTTAGCCTCAGGTCATTGGTAAATGATGGAGCACAGCTAAAGCCACGGCACAGATTCACTAGCAGAAGCATCTTGTCTCCTGCAATATCTAATAATAATTTTGCTCTAGGTTATGAGAGTACATGTGTTTAGTGCTGAAAGGAAATATTTTTGGGGGGTGGGGGAGAGGCAAAAGCTATGGATTGAAACACTATTATTAGTCCCCTTTACTAATATTCTCATTGATGGGCTGAATTCCTGTTACTTGTTCCTTGTATCTCAAATTCTTTACTAACTTAATCAAAAATTGCATGGGGGGGATTTTTCCAAGCAATTTGTTTTTAGTTAGTTAGATTCAAGAAGATAAAGAGAAGCCTAGCCAAGGCTCCAGGTACACTCAACACATTATACCATTCAAGGAAATCCCATCAGCATTAAAATAACGATTCCAACAGCAACTCAGCCAGCCAGAAACCTTCTGAGATTCCTACCCTCCCTCTCGTCTTCATAGGATGCAAAGCCTCAGCTCTTTTAGCAGTATGGCTGGAAGGTCAGCATATTCAAGCTATTTCAGACCAAAGTCTCACTGAAGGAATTTGGATGTCCAATCCCCATTAGTTAGTTACAGACAAAATTAATACTTGTCATGCCAAAGGGAAATAGGCATCTGTAATGCATGGCACCCACCTCTTGAGAGCACCCCTTCTGGTCAGGTGTGTCTGCAGTCCCGGCCCTGGTATCAGGCCACACCTCCAGGGCTTTCTCCCTGGAGGCAATGGTTTTCATCCTCTCTAGGCTCTTCTGGGCACAGCTCTCCAGCTGGGCTATCAAGTAGTTCAGATCCCCTTCTGGGGGTTTATCCCAGTCCAATTGTAGGCCACTTCCCCAGTAGCCTATGGGGGTGACCCAGACCTGCCCTCTACTCCAGGTCCCAGCCCAGGGACCATAAGAATAGCAGCCACGTTACCTCATCCCTTTAACAAAACCACTTTCAGTTCCCTTGGCCACTTCCCCACAGCCCCAGCCTTCACCAATGCTTCACCCTTACCTCAGAGCTCCCCTATATTCAGGCCCAACAGTCAGCCAGAAGCACTTTCTCAATCCCCTCAGGGATGCCAGCACTGAGCTGTCCATGGTGCTGCAGTTCCCTTTGGCCTTCCAGGAGCACCCTCTACACTCCTCTAACTCCACCAAAGAACTGACCATCTCCAGTCCTCTAGCTCTCTTTTTTATGGCCCTTCTGGGCCCTGATTGGCTGCTCCCTGCAGCATCTCTAATTGGCTGCTTCCCCCTGCAGCCACTCTAGGCTGCTTGGAGGACTCCTCTACTGCTCCTTTCCTGAGATGGGTGTGGCAGGATCCAAGGCATCCAGCAGGGGTCCTCTGGGCCTAGTCCCTCCCATCACACCACCCAAACCACTTATGCAGTCATTTCCAACCTCAGCCAGAAATGCTATCTTTTAAATTATACAATGCAAAACACCTGGACCTTTTCATAACATCCTTAATGGCCTTTTGGAAAGATCCAATAGGACAAATTTTTATCTTATTAACATTGGTGTAAACCTGGAGTAGCTTCGCTGACCTTAGTGGAGTTGCACCTGATCAGAGATGACCAGAGGAAGCCAATTCTGTTTCACAGCAACATCCACGGTTTCTAAATTTGTTTTCCTTCCACATTGCAATGAAAACAAAACCTTTCAAATGTTTTCATGAAAACAGAATGTTGTTGAAATGCCTGTTTTCATATAAAAATCTGAGAAAGAGGTGGGGGCCACTGGCCTAAGATATGAGAGACCTATGTTTGCAGTCCTTGGTCTGTCTGATTCAGAACAGAGTTTTCCATCTGAGATCACTCTGAATCAGGCAGAACAAGGACCTGAACCAGGGTCTCAGGCCAATGTCCTAACCATCAGCTTACAGAGAGTCTGTCTGACTCTCTTTCCACCCCTACAAAATCTTTGTCAAAAAGCATATTTCAGTGAAACTTCATGGTTGAAAATGGTCCAACCAGTTCTACTCCAGATTTACATCTGTAAACTGAAATAAGAATCTAGCCCCATATCCAGGCTATGCAAAGGGAAGAATATCCCTTTTCCATGTAACACTCAAAAAAATTGACTTGTACTCTGCCTAGTGAGCAGATCACATGTATTTATTTACACAGCACCTTCCATTACAGCAGAGAGGTGTAATTTGCCCCAAACCAGATTGGCTAAAGGCAAGCTAAGATGAACTATCTAGAAGCCAGCCCTGCTCGCCTGCATTGGTAACGCTTGTAGATTCCAGATTACCATATGAAGGACACACAGATACATGAAGAGAACTATAAAAGAGAAGAACCTTCATAAACCGCCCTACACTTCTTTAGGACACATTTGCCAACTGCAGTTCTCCTGCTTGACAAAGTCACTGGTAAATGTCAGTGAAGTGTAAGGCATTCAATTTAGACTTGATTTAATAGGACCTGCCTGGATCAGATACATTAGTGACTGTCATCAGAATAACCAAGTGTTGGAACTGCCATATTGGGATACAGGGGCTGAAAGAAGCACAGAGTATCTCCCAGTTGAAGAACACAGCTCTATTTCTGCATCCTCCTAGCACTCCCAATCCTCCCCCACACTCCACAGTTTCACCATCTATCAAACATGCACCGCGGTCGCTCCTGTCATGAATCAAAGGGGCTGTCAGAACCCTGAGATGAGCTCTAATCATTCATTTCTCACGAAGGTCCATCAACAGGTGAGATAAAAATCAGGCAATTGTGATCAATCCTTCCGACCTGCCCCACACCAAACCCTGTGGGGAAATGAATTGAATTCCCTGTCCTCAGTGGAGCACCGAGATAGGAAGAGGCTCAGAGAATTAGGCCACTCTAAATATACAGAAGACAGTCTATCCTATTTCATAGCTCTGGAATAATATATCCAGTTCTGCCTGCAGAATGTTTGGGTCTATAAGGCACTTTAACCTTCACATCATGCTTTTCCCCCCTTCCTTTTAAATTTATGGTTACCATTTAGGCTGATTTCAATTTCCATTAATAATATGTGCAACTGATGTACATTTAAGTGAATTTAATCATGTCTTGATGACAGGTTTAGCTTAAAGCAGGGCTCCACTTAGAACTATCAAGTAAATTTCCTTTGAAAAGGTCAGTTTAACATTTCACAGGAGGGTCTGTTCCAGACAAATTAGATTGCACTCCGCTCGTCTTGAGTGCAAACACTTTTCACATTGGAGTTAACGGAGGGCTGTCAATCAAGAGCAAAAAGCGGCCAGTGCTTGTGGAAGAGGCCACCTTCGTCCCATGAAGACCAGTCCTCTGTTGCATAACTTTCTCAGGGTGGCTCTTCTGCAGAGATTCCTTGGTTAAGAAAGGGTTCCATTGGAGAACTATCACAAGCTCTAAGTAAGGGGTAGCACATAGTTATGCTATCAGCCTGGGACTGAATTCATTCCTAACTTCCCCCCATGATTCAGGAGAGGGGAAAATACAGGTACCAGGATTTTATTTGCTGCAACTGCCTGTGCTCCCTAAAATGGGCAGCGTGTGTCAGTGGGATTAGAGTCAAGGCACGATCCACTGACTACCGGCACCAGAGGGAAGATTAGCAGCTTTGTTGAAGCTGCTGTCCTGCCCCGGCACTGCAATCCATGGTACAGGTAGCCTCTGCAAGAGAACAACTTATGCCCTTGCATACTGCTGTGCAAGCATCTACCGTGAGCCGTGGCCATGCCCTGATGTGTTGTCATATCCTTTGTTCCCCCACACATCCTTCAATCCAGAAAGTCACACATTTCCCAGCTTGCACCATCTCTGGTGCTTGGTATTACAAGCTCAGGATAGCTGAGCTAAGATGTTTGACACTAACATCGGCACCCCAGGTGTAGCAGTGAACACTAAACGATCCCAAGAACAGGCAGATGGTGATACTGTGTATAAAGAAGATGACCATTTGAATCCTTGTTGCTACCATGTTCTACAATTGCAACAAATCTTGTACAATGTATGTCATGTAAGGTGTCAATGGAAATGTTATGATTTGCTAAGTATGAATATCCTGTTTATACGCACGTATCTTCTTTGTATCTGAAGTTATGAATATTGGATTGTATTTTAAAAATGTGTTGTATTCCTGGATGACACCCTCCCAGATAGAATTCACATTAGGGCTAGACAGCTATGTGTTGATGGCCCATTTAGGACACTCCACTTTCACAATGGGCCATTGAAGAAGCTTATCCTGTCCAGATAGCTCTTCCTAAGGATGCTTCAGACAGGAAGGCACCAGTGGCAGTCCCTGTGTTTCAGCATACTGTGTAAGGACATGTGATGAGGACAGGTGACCCTGGACTCCATCTTGGGCCGGTAACTTTCCAGGCACCTGGGCTGTGGGCTTTGTTTAGGACAGTAAATTTCCAGGCACATGGCAGAAGATATAAAAAGACACATTTTGCCTCTTTCCTGCTCTAATTCTCTGGACTGTGGATTTACAACTAAAAAGGACCATCTTGAACTACGGACTGAGGACTTTCCAATCTTTTGGAAGCTACCAGAGAGACTTTTGCAAGCCAGCAGCCTGTTCCACCACAGCTACAAACCCGATGTAAGGACTTTGCAACCATTTGTATATACGTGGTTAATAGATCACATACAACTCTCTTCTTTCCTTTTATTAATAAATCTGTACTTAGTTTACTCAGGATTGGCTGACAGCATATTTGGGTAAGATCTGAGATACATATTGAGCTGGGTTAAGTGTCTGATGCTTTGTGATCTGTAAGAACCTCACATATGGTGAATCGGGTTTTCAATAACCTCATTATATAAGACTTGGTTATCTGGATGGGAGCCAAGGGGACTATATTTGGCTTCTGGTTAACCAGTGTGGCACTGCAGAAGCTCTTTTGCTATTGGCTTGGTGAATCAACTTATAGAATAAATCACCACTGTCTGCCCGATTTCTTGCGGTTTGCCCCGAGGGTGGCATTCTGCATGTGGTCTATCCTCGGCACCCAGTCACAGCTGCCACGCCAGGACACAAGTTCAGAAGCCAAGAAGAGATGAGCCACTCTGGGCTAAATCCTCAGCAGGTGCGAGTCGGTGAAGGTCTAGTGACTTCAGGGGAACTATGCCGGTTTACACCAGCTCAGGATCTGGCTCTGCGGGTCTCTGCAGAAGGTTAAGTGCTGTACTTGTGTCAAGCACAACTTCCTGCAATACAGGGTTAATCTGGTCCATTCTCCTGCTCCTCCCCTTAACTGCCTTAGCGAGTCCTGCTTGCAGCTGAATGGGTACAACTACCGTAGTGTGCAACCTTAGGGTATACAACATGCAGGCTATGCCCTGTACAACATAAGGTACACAACATCCTTGGGCCCTCTGCTTGGGTGGGAGCACAGTCCTCTGGGGCTTCTTCCCATGCTGACAAAGGACCTATTGCTTTAAGATTAGCGTGCGCCATTGGCGTTCCTCCTCCTGGAGGGACGAAGGGGCAGAGCCACGAAACCAGCCCTGAGTCTGAGCAGTGGCTTTGAAGCCGCTCTACAGCCGAGGGGGAGGATCATCCTCCACACCCGATGTGCAGAATCCCTGCATGCCAAGCACTTCTTGTTAGGCGTGGGATGACGGGATTAAATTTGGCCTGCTGAGAGGAAAAGACTAAGGGATGGATTTTTTAAAGGTATTTAAGCTGCCTAGTGGGATTTCCAAAAGCATCTGGGTGCCTAACTCCCATACCTTTAAAAATCTGAAGGCAAAGCTTGCCCATCTCAAAGAGGGAGAGAAACGTCATGTCTCCCATTGCCCGGGACCCCACTGCTCTTGGCAATAGCAGTTTTTGGAGCCACCCAAAATCAAAATTCAATAAGAAACAATTGAGGGCTATGCGGCACATGCTTAGCTGCCACTTAGAACTGTTTACCTTGCAGGACAAAACTCATTAGGCCAGACCCTCCGCTGGTTTAAATTCACATAGCTCCACTGAAGACACCGGAGCTGGGCCAATTTACACCAGGGGACAATCATAATGCTGCGACATTTGGAATTCATATCAACGTTGTGGTACAACATCCTAATTCAGCACAAGGCAGGTCTGCATTGTATCAAGCCTCCGGGTGAGCTGATGAGGTTCCCTTCATTGGGAGCCCCTCCTGCTAATAGTGCCTAGGTACTTTAGCATCCACATATGAACCAGCTGCCAGAAAGAAATTGAAAAGCCACTACACTGTCCTCATTCAAGCCCTTCCTCAGAACTCACCTCCACGAGGATACCTACAACAAACTTGATAAGGGTAAAGCAGCTGGTGGTGCTGTGATCACTGCGTATGGCACTGCTCTGGATCATCTCATTGTTACATTGTGCTCATCTCTCTGTATTTTCCACCTGTTGCCTTCTCCCACACACTTAGATGCAGACACAGAGAAAAAACAGTCCTTGCCCCGAAGAGGTTACAATGCCTACCATAATGAGGCCCAGTGCTTGACGGAGGTCTCTAGGTCCCGACAAACAAACAGCACAATCTCCGTTTCTAAATCATACTTGTTTAGAGAAAAGAAAATCACCACCGCCGCAGCTCTGTTTTTTGGATAAGGAACTCCACATAGGCCCTACTACAAAACCTGCTGAATTTGATAGGAGTCCTTCCATTTAGGAATTCGGAGCAAACTCTAATAAAATTAAATGAAATCCTGTCAGAGGCTATTGGGGTGGGGAAACAGATGCTTAGGACCCCTCTGCGTGCAGCACAGTCTTGTGTTAAGAACGTGACCTCACATCAGAGAACATAACAAAACATGTATGGGCTTTACAGAGCAAGAACAATGAAGACTTGTCAATTTGACAAGAGAAGGACAGAAAGGGAGAAAATCATAGAATCATAGAAAATTAGAGTTGGAAGGGACCTGAGGAGGTCATCTAGTCCAGCCCCCTGCTCAAAGCAGGCCTAACCTCAGCTAAACCATCACAGCCAGGGCTTTATCAAGCCGCAGCTTAAAAACCTCTAAAGATGGAGATTCCACCACCTCCCTAGGTATCCATGGATAAGCAGCATGCTGGGAAGGGAAGGAGGACACCAGACATGGAAGGCAGATGGGAGGACAATGCAAAGCTACAGAGAATATATTTCAGGCATGGCCATGATAATTGTAAGTGTACATCAAATACATACATAAAGTAATGCTCCAATTCCATTCTGGGATTTTGATTATCTCAACAAGCTGCTCATGCATCATCATCTCCCTCCCTTGATGGAATTGCAGGCTCATTCGTGCAGTTAGAGGACACTGAATCCGTATGTGGTAGACAGCAGTTGCCAAAAGCAAATGAAATTATCCTGCCAGCTTTGAGGTCACGGACCTTGATCCTACCCGTACGCACATCAGGCACTGTCGTGACTTTTTTGTTTAACACGTACAGAACTCCCACTGAAATATAAACTTCCTTTCTGAGCTACTGGCATAGAACCTGATGGATTGAACCATGATTGCATGTTTTTATGGGGTTTGCTGGATTGGAGTCATAGGTTTTATTTCATACGCGATGTACGTTATAGGAAATCTGCACAATCCAGGCAAGGTTAGCACATGCCCCATTCCTCGCTTTTCCCTTCTTCCTGTTAAGAGATGCTTTGCAAACCAGTGAGGCTGGCTTTAGAAATTAGGACCAACTCCAAAACCCACTGAAACCAGCAGGATTTCCACTACCAATGTGCCTGGAGCTGATTAAGTCACAAAATGCAGACAGTCCCTACTCTGAACAGCTAACATTGTAAACAAGACGCAGGGAGGACAGGGCACAACTGCTACAGCTGTAATTCTCTCTCCCATTCCCTTTCTGCCAAAGATTTACCCACATCTCCCAATTTTATCACCATGAGATCTGGATTGTTGCTCTATCTTGATCCTCAGCCAGGCTACCACTTTTTGGTTTCCTAAGCACGACACACAGTCCTTTGGGTTAACAACAATTTCTTAACTCATTCCCTTTCTAAATTAAAGTGAGATTGGAGAAATGGGAGAGAGAGGAATGAAGGGTCCTCCTCCCAGCATCAAACTAATTTAAAATAGAAAGGAGGAGGAAAAAAGCTGTTAACTCCCCTGAACCTTAAAAGTAAGTAATGGGCAAACAAAGTCCCATTGCAAATTCATGCACACTGGATTAAGTAATACACATACTGCTTTGAATTGTGGGTCCCAAGGAGTACAGTCGTCTGAGCTAAGTTCTCTGCAATATGTCTGCAGACAAACGTATACTGCAGTGGGCAGGGTGGGTAGGAGGGTGCGATGGACCAGTTAAGGACTGATGCAGTACTGCATGCAATCCAAGAACACAACTGCTTTATTCTTCCATGCCCTGTTGCATCTTCCGGCCGGCAGCATAGTGGTGAATTTTAGATCACCCTACAGTACAGCCCAGAAGTTTGTTGGTAAGCGGGAAAATGATCTTCCTGATATTAATTAGGGCTTTCAAAATTCTATGTTTAATTTCTACATAAATAACAACAATGGAAGGCTTAAAAACAAATGTTTCCGACATGAGGCAGCTCCACTTTCTAATTGACATATGGAGCTGCCTGCCTTAAAGGCCGCACATGAGTGTAACTTTCAGTAAAGTTACAACTTTTAGCATCCAGAAGGCACCCAGTCAGAAGTGGCATGTGGCAAATGTATTCTCCCCGGCAATACATCGCTGGCTGACATTTTTTTCACATCATAATGTGGTTTCACGAATGAGCAAGAGCCTAAATGGCAAAAGACATAGGGGTACTGGCTGGATGGTTCAAGGGACTGGTAACAGAACAAAGGCATATTCACCTCTAGGCAATTAGTTCAACTCTGTTCCTGGTTGGTACCGACCTTTTCAGTGGCCTGTGATAGGATAGTCTCCGCATAGTTGCTAGTATAGAAGGATCCATATCATAACTGCCACTATCATAGATCCCTTGGTGGTGATCTCAGAGACAGCAGTGACTGAACGGGCTATGCCAGCCAAGCCATCCTCTCCTGCGTGCAATTGCTGCAGGGACAGAAGCAGCATGGGGGAAGATTGCACAGCTGCTGCCTCTGCTTTAAACGGAGGACAGCCATCTCCCAGGTTGTAAAACTAGCACCTTTCACCAATGCTGAATTCACTTTTAAATAGAAGGGGGAAAGACGTAGCATCGATCGAGGCAGAATGTCCTTTCCAGAGGTAATGTCAAGACCCATAAAGTTGCTGCTATTGAAGTCAATAGTAAAACTCTCAATGGTACACCCTCAGGCCCTTCTATTGATGTTTCTTACAGATATAAGTCACTTTTGCTGGTCTTCTATAAGATGGTTCCCATTTTGCTCTGCAGCCAGTTGCACATGTGTAGTGTAGGTATTCCTGTTCGCAAGGTAAAGCTGTATAACCACTGGAAGCTTGAGGTTTCTATGCTTTGATGTTTTTACTCCAGCAGAACTTCCAGCAAAGATATTTCTAGTTTTGCCTGAATAAGGGACTCAGAATTGGGCCCAAGGTGCCTGACAAACTGGACAGACGCTTAGAAAAATATGGGCCGTGGCATCTTTCATTTTTCTTGATTTTCCACTTAAACCTGAAAGTGTCTTTACCACCCACCCACAGCTCTGCTCAGATGTTGGGCGAAATCCTACTGTGTGCTGGGTGAGTGCAAAGAAAGCGGGAGGAGCCCAACCCCTTCCGCAGCCATCCTGTGTACCTACTGGATACATTCAGAGCCCCTTTGAAAGGAGGCTTTGTTAATGTGCCTGTATGCTGCCTTTCTGCATCTCCAAGGGGGATACAAAGTTCAAGGTAGTAAGGACAGCATTTTCTCTCTGATTTGGTGCTATCCCTGCAATATTTAACCTTCTAGCTATTTTCCATTTTTGTAATAGAAACCTCTTTAGTAACTTGCAGCTGCTCCAATGGGAAACTCTTCTTCCACCTTCTGTTTAAGGGCCAGCTTTTCCAAGACGTTCAGTTCCCCGTGGACCATGATGGAAAATCCATACCCCTCTGCTCTCCCAGCCACCACCTTTTTGTCTTCACCTTCTTCGAGAAGGAGGAGTGCTACTGGGTGCTAAGCACTTTTGAGTATCTAGCCAGAAATTAATCAGTTCTTTTTCAATTTTCTGAAAGTGTTGGACAATAATTTCCACCCATCAGCTAGAGAATCAGGCCCAATTGTTCCTATAGCACAAAGAGGCTTGTAGAAGCTCAAGAATAATCCTGCAGTCTTTACATCCTATTTGTTCTGCTGGAAGGAGGCGTTTATTACAAGAACTCACTATTACATATTATCTATTATTATTATTATTATTAATACCCCCGCTCCGGTACAGTGCTTTTCCTTAATAGATCTCAAAGCACTTTACAAATAAGTCAGCGGCAGCATCCTCATTTTTCAGATAAGGAAACTGAAGCTCAGGGAGGAGAAGTGACTTGCCATAGCTAACCCAACTATTCAGGGGCATAGCTGGGAAAAGACCCCACGTCCCCTGAGTTACAGTCCAGTACACTCAATATTATTCAAGAGCTCAGCTGAGTTGGAATCAGATTTTCCATTTCGGGGAAAATTACAGCATTTCCAAACTTTTTCCACTTCGAAAAAGAGCAACAGGGAAACCAGAAAAATTTCTGTAAAATGAAATTCCAAAAAAGATTGTTTCTGGTTGATCAAAACATTCTGTTCCCACTCCGACCTTTATTTATTTTTTTAAAATGTGGAGAATAATTAATTTCATTTCAAAAAGTCATTTAGAAATAAAAAGTCAAAACATTCCATTCTAGAAGTGTCCAAACTGGACATTTCAACATTATCGGCATGCTTCATCTTCAAACCAAATTTTATCAAAATCAACACACTGGTTGATTGATGAAAGTGGAATTTTTTTGTCGAAAAACAGTTCCAACAAAAAATTTCCAGCCAGCTCTGTTCAGTAGCATTCATTCACTCTGTAAAATAGGCAATCTTCTAAAGAACATGCAAAACCTTAAAGTCCAAGGTCTATACTACTGATGAGCAGACTATAAAAACCTAGATAAATAGAGAAATGTGTGTGCCACTACACCAATTTGAATATTTTCCGAGAGCAGTCTTTATTTGAATCAACACAGCTTGGGCAATACATCTGGTGAGAAAACACATCCCAGAGTTGGGACAAACAAACTGCATTGTGATTGCCAATTGCCTACTGGCATCCAACAAGATACTGTACACCATGAAGACAATTAACACACACAGAGCTTAGCTATTATGTCTCTGCACAATTTCTTCTCTAAGCAATTTCAATAGAAATCTTGCAAATTAACGAGCATTGTTTTTTGTTTTGTTCCCCCCCGCCCCCATGATTGAACTGACTCAGCAGGATTTTCTGAAGCAACAAAAAGCTTTTGAACTTCAGAGACGGCAACTGCCCAACCCAATGACTGTTTAATTATTTTTAATTTACATTAATAGAGGTGCTGCAGAATGAAATTATATTTGTTACAAAACTGACCATTATTTTGTAATAGTACACATGGCTGAATGGACTTTATAACTTTATAATTACACATTGCTCCACCCGCTCTGTTTACTTTGCATTTTGGTGCATGGAATTGCTAAACAGTAATAGCCACTACAAAAAATAAAACATCATCACTGAAAAAATATGGATCCACCATGGGGCAATTGTGGTCTTATGTCAATGACCTAAAGCTATTTTCAGACCAGGTCAACACCTAGTGTAAGTGGTGAATCTTCACTAACTTCAGTCACACCATGTCAGTGTATACTAGCTGAGGATCTCTCTCATCATTCATACCGTTATTCTATTACCTATCAAGTCCAAGCTTCTTTCACTCAGTTTCAGAGGTCTATAACATGCTGCCCTTTCACACATCTCTGCTTGCTTCTCCTTGCTTCTGCTTGCTCTGTGCATTCTGCTCATGTTTGCCACCTCACTGCCCTATTCACCAGCTCTCTTCCCCATAGGCATGGAAGGACATTCCCAGAAACCCAAACTCGGCTTCAAGAAGCTAATATAAGCACACCCCTTTAATGAAGCATTCAGGCTTCAATGATTAAATCTCCCATAGTCTGTAATGGGGGGATTATAGATTCATTGATTTTAAAGCCAGAAGGGAGATAGAATCATAGAATCATAGAATCATAGAATATTAGAGTTGGAAGGGACCTCAGGAGGTCATCTAGTCCAACCCCCTGCTCAAAGCAGGACTAACCTCTGCTATATCATCCCAACCAGGGCTTTGTCAAGCCGCAGCTTAAAAACCTCTAAGGATGGAGATTCCACCACCTCCCTAGGTAACCCATTCCAGTGCTTCACCACCCTCCTAGTAAAAAACAGAGATCTTCCCCTCTGACCTCTTGTTTACCACAGGCCACTACATTTCATCCAGTTACTCCTGTACTAAACTCAGTAACTGTGGTTTGACTGAATCACTGTGTTTGGTTAAAGCATATTTTGCAGAAAGGTAGCCAGTCTTGATCTGAAGCCATCAAGAGATGGAGCATCCATCACTTCCCTTGACACTTGGTATCCAATGGCTAATCACCCTCCCTGCTCAAAATGTAAGCCTAATTTCCAACTTGAATTTGTCTGGTTTCAGCTTCCAGCCATTGGTTCCTGTTCTGCCTTTCTCCTGGTATTTTCTCCCCATGAAGGTACTAATACACCATAATAAAGTCTCCTCTCAGTGTTCTTTTTGGTAAGCTAAACAGGTTGAACTGTGTAAGTCTCTCACTGTAATGCATTTTCTCCAGCCCTTGAATCATTTTTGCGGCTCTTTTCTGGACCTCCTCCAATTCTGCAACATCCTTTTTAAAACATGGACACCAGGGCCGTACACAGAATTAAAATCACCTCCCTATTCGCTGTTGTCTTTTATGCAAGGATCAGATGGGTCTTTTTTGCCAGAGCATGGCAAAGAGAGCTCACATTGAGTTGCTTGTCCACTATGCCCCCTAAGTCCTTTTCAGAGTCACCACCGTCCACGATACAATCCCCCATTCTGAGGTATGGGCTGCATTTCTTGTTCCTATGTGTATAATTCTGCATTTTGCCCAGCTTACCAACCTATCCAGATTGCTCTGTACAAATGCCCTGCCCTCATTCTTGACCATTGTGCTAAGTTTTGATCATTCGCAAATTTCATCAGAAGTGATTTTATATTTACGTCCAGATCATTGATGAAAATGTTCCTGCAGAAGCATCCCCATTCAGTGACAATGCCCCACTGATGATTACTTTTTGAGATCTATCACTTAGCCAGTTCTTAATTCAGCTATGCCAAATTGCACCTCCAGTGACCAATGATAGCCCTATCTGCTAAACCATCCTGGAACTGACCTCAGGTCTGCTGTTTTCCAGCTCAGTACGCATGTCCACTGGACCAAGCAGCTTTTCTTATACTGCAGATATAACATTCTACTATGTGATCATGTAAAAACAAACTGGGCTGATTAATTCTCACAGATAACATAAAATAAAGGATAAGAACACTGTTCTGCATTCAGGTCCACAAATTACTATGTTAGAAAAAAAATTCGGTGGAAGGATAATGAGTAGTCCAAGTGTCTCCCAAGTCTACTATTGCCTTCAAAACACTGTCATCGATCATCCTAATAAGCACTTAAGAAAGTAAATCAAAGGCTATTAAATCACATCCAACATCAAGCTCGCTTCCCTGAGTAACGCATAAATGTTGGAAATTTACAGTATGTGTGCACTGGGGGGGGAAACACTGGGTTTTTAAACAAAATTTATCAGCTCGCTTCTTGTTTTCGTTGACCAGAGATGATATCTGGTGTATCGTAATGTGCTTTTCACACACAAATAGCTAAGACCTATCATAGCACTAACGTATCATGAGAGACTACAAAGAATAAGGTTATTTAGCTTGGGAAAAACCTAACATTTAGAGGGGGAATTTACTGAAGTTCTTAAGATTATAACAAGAGTAGTGAAAAGTAATTGGTCTCTCCATTTTATGCTGCCCCATAACAAAAGAACATATCACTCAAGGCAGCGGCAGAATATTTTTCTCACTGCTTGTGGGAAATCTGGGCAGTTCACTGCAATGAGAGGTCAGAGACTGCAGATGGCTTTATAGGGAATTTTAGAACCTATAACAACAGTTATAGTTGTGTATGCTAATATGCTGCAAGAGCAATTAAACGTCATGCTTCAGGAAGACATTGATTTCCCAGAGGTGTCAGGAAGAAATTGCCCTAGTGATGCTAGGCTTGTAATTGGGAGGGGAGTTTAACATTCATATGACACATCAGTTATTGATCACTCCTGGTGACAGGTAAATGATAATAGTGGGCCAGATCTTGAGGTCTTTACTCGGGCAAACTGCCTGTGACTGAGAAAGGACTATGTGGAAATCTTTATGCTTCCATCCACTTCCTTGCATGGAGGGGAGTCTGGCCTCTGGGTCACCACTATTGGAGACCTGGAGATGGGCAATGATGCTTCCCCACAGAATTCCCTCTGTGAAACTGCCATAAATTTGGAGGGATGGTGGGGACAGGGTCAGCCCTGGGCCTTTTGCCACCCAGGGCAGCAAATGTTTTGCTTAGCTTGGGGAGGTGCAGAAGACAAGGCCAAGCAATGTGCTGCACCCCTACCGCCAGATGGTCGGTGCTCCCAGAAGTTGGCGCCCAGGGAGACTGCCTCCTACGGCCAGCCCTATTGAGGGTATACACTCTTGTTGTGTTGCCCCCCCTCCTTCCCCTCCCGAGTCTGCAGGTTAAAGCAGAGTAGCTTACTGAAGACTGGGTGAGAAAAGATTTCTGCTGCTGTTCCATAAATAGGAACCCTTTAGCCTCTGTTCCTCTCCGGAGGGGTGCAATTGCAGCAGCCAGCCACTGGGGGAGACCCTGCTACCACAGCTATCTCAGAAGCCAACCTGTCCAATTATACTCCTATAACTGAGGGGTGGGAATTGTTTGTTTCTGGACCTCAACAAGCCAGACAATCAGTGCACTGGAACTGTGCTGCTGTTGCTGCTCTTAAAGGAGCAGAACCCAGTCAGGATATCTATGGTTATTGTGTCTCTTTTGTGCCGTCCCCACCCCACATAAACAGATACTTATTGTTCCATGTTTCCAAGGACTCCCAAGTGCTTGCAGATGGGGAAGAGCCACCTACAACAGCCACCGGGGAGGTTATGTTTTAATTTCCCAGCATGGCTCTGGGTGGGGGCTCGAGACACAGGTTTATTTTACCCCTAGGCAGAATTTAACCCAGCCCTCATTGTTGTCATTAGCACAACCAATAGTTGGCTGTCCTAAAGGGGGACAAGTAGTGTGTCTCACTAGATAACATCAGCATGTTCAGCACCTGTATCAAAATTCCCCTTGCGCAGAGGGGTGAAGTGACTTGCTTAAAGCTGCACAAGGCAGTAGCAGAGTAAGGACTAGCACCTAGGATTTCTGGCATTTCATTTCAACCAGAAGATATACTACCTCCCATAAGCAGGGGGGTAAAAATAACCTGAGAAGAGCTAAAGGTGTGTTTGTTCAGTCTCCTAACGGATTCCCCTAGCTATTAAAATATCTTGGGGAAAAAGTATACATCCATACTTGAGCCATCAATAAGAAAACAGCAACTCATTTCTGAAACCCGAGAGTCCACACATACCCTTTGTTTCTCCAGCTGCTTTTTATCCTCTTATCACACTGAAGGAGTTTTAAGACATAGCTTCCCCTCCCCCTCCATCTCCTGCATTCATGTTTTATTTAGAAGCTAAGAGATTATCCGGGTCTGATTTTTACGGCTACGTCACTCAACGATTAATGGCTCTGTCAAACTGGCAGTTGAGCATTATGTCCATTTTAAAGCCTGACACTTAACTGAAAGCTTTACGCAGCACAACTCTCTGCCAGCCATGGTGCACCAGCGAAGGCTGACAGCTTTTAATGAATGACAAGAAACGTGCAGTCTGATCAGACTCTTCGCAGTATCAGTTTGTCCTTTCTGTCATACTGTGTTTCACTTTGGGATGCAGGAGGTGACCGGGAAGATAATTGCAAGCTACTTGTTTCGTTCTTGATGCTCAGTTTTATTTCTGCCCCACTATACTAAACATTTGAGGCTACATCCTGTCAGGGGAAACTGCAATATTAACAATAGGACTGGCTGGAAAACAACAATTTTGTCTGTTGAAAAAAACCCAGGCGCGGGTTCTTGTTCTGTATGATTCAGAGCAGGGAGTTGAATTTGGCTTTCCCACTCCCAGGTGAATGCCTAACCACCAAAGCTATAGAGTCAGTTTGTGTCTGCTCGTGACATGTCTTTCTCTCTCTCTCTCAGAAATTACATCCCAGATGAGAGAGCCTTTCCTTGCGAAACTGTTGTCAAAATGTGTTACATTTCTGCAAAACATTTCGGTTTCTCCAGAAGAATAGAAAGTTGTGGAAAATTCTTTGACCCCTTCTAATTTACCAACCCCAACATTCAAATCATGAAACAGGACCCTCCCACAACTTCAGAAAAACAAATATCAAGTGTATTTTTTTTTAAATCTTATGTGGGGTTCTCTTTATTTGGCTGTTGGTTTGAGACTTTCAAGTTTCCTACCACCACCACCACCACAAGAGCTAGAAAGTTACTTTTTCTTTCCCCAATAAAAGCTGAGATTCTGATGCAGTCACCTGACTCCAGGAGCTGGTGCTTTAAGGAAAACATACTTAGGTATCACAATACACAATAAAGAAATCACGAGAGTTGGCAAAAGGATTTTGCCTTCAGGGACAAATGGAGGACATCTAAAACTCTCCCCACAAAGTCATGTAATATACAGGATTTAGAGAAATGCTACACTACTTTTCATGTCAGCCCACTCCCCTCCCCTTTCTTCAGGGGTACAGTATCCAGACTGCAAGATAATCAGAGCAGTCTTCATATCGAGCATATCGAACCCTGTTGGCAAAGTACACAGAAAAGGCTTATAGAATAAACCCCTTGGGGCAAAGAACATGGCTGACACCACATTTGTAAAGCACTGTACCAGTTTATAGTGCCATATATGTGATTTTTATAATAAAAACTTACCAACCCCTTAATAAGTTCTCCCAGGTAAGCTGGGGAAATGACTCAGCAGAAAGAAAAAAAATAGAGAGGCCGATTCCTCAAAGAAATGAAAGGAAAATAAATTGCCAGAAGCAGAGAACTGCCTCAGTCTTGGAGAGAGTTCAGCTCAGCCCTATGACCCCAGGTGTCACATCACCTTCCTAACCACATTCTCCTCCCTCTACAACTCAACCAGCCAATTTACAGCCCTTCCCCCGAAATACCCCTGCTGAGCCACAGTTAACCCCAGGCTCATCATGTACATCCTCGTATAATGCTTTAGCTCGTCCAGCAGGCATGCATCTTGCCTTCCAGACTTGTTGGCCAGTGGGGGTGTGCCGACAGCTGACTGGCAGAAGGCATTATAGATGTATTCAACTCAGGATAGCCTAATTGCACTGCATTCCTGCAGCGTGCAAAATTGACTTGAAATATTGCTGCTAATAAAGAGCTATTAGCTGCCTCCAGCCTGCAGCTCTGTTATTCCTGGGGCTTGCTGTCTGCCTGTGCCCCAACGGTATGCACTATGGGCCTTTTTGCCAAGCAACGGGTGGTCCTGTTTCTCCCCCCCGCGAAGCTTCTGAGATGAGAAAAATTGCTGCCAAGAAACATTTTATGTTCTGAGCCTACAAGCTGCTGGCTGCACAACACTCAAACGGCGGCTTTTCCCTTAACATGTGGAACGTTAGAACTTCTCACTCAGGGGGTTTATTGCTCTCCAGTCAGTTTGTGTTTCCTTTCCATGAGCAGGGCAATTGGAAGTGAATCTACGTATAACTAACAGGCACCGTGGCTGACTCCTGAGCCTGCGTAGGGGACCCGCCAACTTTCTGTTTGAAGACGCGAGCCATAACGCTAACACCGTTTGCCTCAGGTCAAGTGTGGAACCATTTAATGGCTGGTGAGTTTTGTATCTGGAGAATTTGTCCTGACTTTGCATGAGTTGGACTTTATGTCCTCTCCCCCACCATGCCTTTTGATGCCCTAAGAGTTCTGTTTCATCCCCTCCATCAGTCACACAGTAAGCCGTTTAAGATGACAAATGATGCTCAGCAATAAAGGATGGCCTTGTGACTAGGGCACTGGTCTGGGACTCAGGAGAGCTTGGTTCAATTCCAAAGACTGGGACAACTCACTTTACCCCCGCGCCTCAGTTCCTCACTCGTAAGAGCTGGGATAACACTCTTGTCCCTTGTCTATTTGGACTGGAAGCACTTCGAGGCAGGGGCTGCCTCTCACTGTGCATTAGCAGAAGAGATCCCTGATCCCGACTGCCTGGAGATGCTACCATAATACAAACAGTAATAAGTGCTTTTGCTGACCCATCTCCTCCATGGAGGCAAGCTGGATAGAAATGTGCGGAGCTCTAGTCAGCTCCAAGGAAACGCTTATTTAAAGGGTGAAGCAAGGTCCTGCTTGCATGGAGCAGCTTGCTCGATCACAGCCCGGTTTTGCGTTTGCCCAGGTTTACCCCACAACTGATTTGATGCATATCAAACAAAGCTGAAGACTACATGAACCCGTAATGCCAGGACTCAATTAGTCAAGATGCAGCTGCACATTTTGTTCACGAGCAACACAGTGTGATACTCGCTAGAAGTGCCTGTGTTACTGTTACCTTCTCACGCTTTTCTTCTTTGCCTAGTTTTTCCAATGTCATATTTATTGCTATATGCAGATATGTTATCCTAGAAAATGTTACTCAATATGTTACTAAATTCAATGGTGATGAGAGATCACATTAGCCTGCAGGTGGGCAAACAGGTTTGGATACAATGAAAGACCACCATCCAAAACCTTGTTCCACCATCCAAAACCTTGTTCCCATTTTTCACTGGCACTAGGTACCTCGGCGCTTCCCAGGACTGAGTGGGAATGGAAGCAGCATATGGCAAGCAAGTAATAATAAAAATCTCCCGGGGAAGCCTCTTCCCACCAGCTTCTGCAGATGCAAGACACAGAGCTAAAGCTGGTAGGAAAACGTGCTCTTTTTTCCACAGAAAGTTTCAGTGAGAGAAAGAGCTTCTATGGAAAATTTGACTTTTCAGTGAAAAAGTCTCCTCTGTCCAGGCTCTTTACCAGAAAAGAGCCTCTCGCCCAAAGACCCCCCTCCCCCCATTGTGGGAGTTGGGCTTCTTGCCATCACCTGCAGAAGGGTTCCCTCTCTGGACTCAGTGCCCCTGTAAGCACCACACCCCTGCAGCAGGTCCCTGGGGTGGCACGGAGTTACCGCCACAACGCAGACAGTCTGCCGCTGCCTGGGAAGCTCCTTTCCCTGGGGCTTGACACTCAAACCGTGTGGAATCGCTGTCCTCCGGGAGATACCTTTCCTGTTGCATTTCCTAGCCAGCTCCCCTGAGAAGCCCTTCTCCACAGAAGCTTACTATGTTCTGGGTTTTCCTCACTGAGCCCTCAGAACCCTTTATTAGGCCCAGGTGTTCCTTAGATAATTAACTGCCCCCAGCCAGCTAGGCAATCAACTCCTCACAGGTGGAGCTGAGTTGGCTCCATCTCCTTAGCAGAGTCTGTCACAGCGAGGCTGGGTGCCGGACTCTCTCAGGAGCCAGCTACCCTGTGACAGCAGCGCAGTCCAGTTCGGCAGCAGGAATCTGATTTTGACTGACAAAGACTTTCGTCTGTTGTTGTTACTTAGCATTCATATTGTGGTAATACCTAACGGCCCACTGGGCCGGGCGCTGTATAAATATATAGTAAATGACTCTCCCTGGCCCCAGGGACTTTGCCATTGAACAGGAATGGTGCATACACGTAGAGGAGACAACTGCAGGAGGGTGGGGTAACAACTAAACACAACGGGAGGTGCACGACTCTTAGCCGGTCAACGTGGTAATCACAGCGCTTCACCTGCCTAAAGTTGGTTCGACTTTACTGTGTGGACTATGGGAGAGGTGAATTTTAAGGGACTTGAAGGAGGATAAGGAAGTGGAGCTTTATGGTTTTGGACAGTGTGGGACAGAGCCTGACAGTGCTTGTTGGTGAAATGGAGAACTGGGAAATCAAACCTGTTCTCATAGGAAGAGCCGTGGTGGAATAGCAGAGACTCTGCAGCAACCAGCACAGCTTACAGCAGGGCCAAATCCCAAGTGCAGGCAAGAAAAGCTAGGATTTGCACAGGTTGAAATTTCCCTTCTCTTCCAGGCATCAGTTTGGACTTTTCCCATGCACAAGAGTCATTTCGTGTTCCAAACACTGAGGTTTATTCCCCAACTCCCCTGCAGCATATAGCATGACAAATATGCAGAAAGCCAAACGGCCCCTGAGAGCCACCACTTTCCTGGCTGAGTTTCAAACCCAGCCAGCAAGATTCCCATGCAAGCCCAGAGACTCAGCAGAGAGCCCTTCAAGAGCAAAATGGGATGTGAATAAATTGCATGTGGTCATTAAAATTCACAACTGATAATTCTGAGAGTGGGGAAGAAATGAGCCATTACTGGAGAAAAGCTTTGGTTGCTTTCCGGAAATTAATTGATAAAAGGGTTCAGACAGGATGGCTGGAAAATCATGAGAAAAGGTCAGTTCTAACTGGGCTATTAGCTTTAGAGTAAACAGTCATCAGCTTACACTGCAAAATATGGGGCAGAGCCGCTGAATGTTTGAATACAAGTAATTTCCAGTACCCAATCTTCCCCTCCTCGAAGAGCAAGCAGCAGCGTACATGTGTTTGAACAGTTCAGTTTCAATAATGGCTTTAGCGGCATGCCCTTATAACTGAGTACGAAAGGGAAGACTGCAAGTCTCTCAGCACTCTGCAACACTTTGCAGCATTCTTCCTGTTCACACTCTGCCCCTTCGTACTCCTATTTCCCTAGGAGTTCGTTAGCAAGGGAGCCGAGTTGTGCAAAATCTCACTGGTTTCATGTTTGCGATAAGGATTGGCTGCACATCCAACCAGCAGCTCCCAGGATGGATCTGACACATGAGATGATTCCGTCTGGTCCCCCAAATACATCTGTCCTTCCCCTCCCAGCAGATCTGCGCTACAAAATGACGTCGTCCATGTGGCGTGACTTCACATGCACCATAGGTATGAGGTCATGCTGTGTGGAGGACACCATTATGTATGGCACAAATTTCTGTGTGCGGCTAGAGGAGATTTTCCAAAACAGACATCACCACAGCATTGAAAAGGTTCGACCACCCATCAAATGTGGGGTCAGGAAGGAACTTTTCCACAGGTCAGATTGGCAGGAACTCTCAGGTTTTTTTGCCTTCCCCTGGGCATGGATCACCTGGTGAGATCATCTGGGCATATCTCACTTAATCAGTTCCCTGCCATCTCAGGCATTGGTGGCACTGGAATGTCTCCTTTCTCTGCCCATGGTACACAACAGTTTAGTCTTCTGAGGACTGAAATATTTTAGTCCAGCTAAAATCATTGGGCTCAACACAGGGGGAATTTTGGTGAAATTTTTGGCTTGTTTTACACAGGAGGTCAGTCTAGATGAGCCAATGATCTCTTCTGGACTTAAACTTTATGAAAGTTCCAAAATCTGGATCAAGATTTCAGGATAATTTTGGATCTGACCCATTATAAAGATCAGGACCATGGGCAAATTTACAATCTAGGAATATGTTTGTATTTCAGATACTCCCAAAGTTTTTTTCATCATTATTCTTGGGTGGGGCTGGGAAGTTAGATCCAAGACTTTGGTGTGGGACTGTGGTTTATGTAGCTATGTAAATGAAAAAAAATGTTGTTCTATTTTCTGTGTAAAATACCTTTAAATTTAAAGGCATTTCCCTGCCAGCTGCAATGACAGTTGCCATTTTGCATTTGGTTCTGAGGCTTGATCCTGCTCCCATTGACATCTATGGAAAGACTCCCATTAACGTAAATAGAACTGGATGGAAAATGTTAGAGTGAGTCTCTCGTTCTCTCTGGGAGACTTGACAGGTGTAAATCAGGCAAGGAAAGTATGCTGATTTACAGGAGCTGAGGACCTAGACCTCTCTGTGTTCTTTCCTGTTTTGGATCTGTGCAAAATTAGTACAAAGTGGGTGCAAAATCCTCCCAAAGAAGGATAGCAAAGTTTTACATCCCTGAGTGTAAATGATGGCACAAGGTCAAAGCTGTGGAGAATCAGGGCCTCAGGTATCGCAACCTTCACGGAACATGCAGGAAGCAGCCCAGGTTGCAGGATCCATGTGAACATGGACTGAATTCCTGTTGCCTCCTACTAATTCTTACCTCCTGCAACCTGTGCTTCTCCCTCCATGTTCCATGCAGTTGCTACATAGGGTGTACACGTGACGGGTATGGCAATTTCCTGCAGTATACTGAATTAAGTTAAACCTTACTGAATTAAGTTTAAGAATCCGAACAGCTCGATGTGTTAAAAATGCAAATATGCATGTGTTATTTGAGGATTTTACGTAACTTGTCTAGGAGACATGACTAATGTGAACCTTGGGAAGAGTTACTGAGCTCCAAAGGACTCTTTTAAACACTGGGCTAAGGCAAGAATGAACTGTTAGTTAAGCAGGTTTCCTAGGAAATACTTGGGAGGAGGGGAATGCAAATGCTCACCTCTGGACCTGATATCTTTTGAAGCTTCGCCTTGGGGAGGGGGACCTTTGTCTAGGAATGATCTATTCTCAGGATGAAAAGGCCAAATGGCATAAAGGAGTAACTCACAGATTCCCGGGTGTTCTGAGCAAGAAGAGCCATGAACTTTTAACCACAGGAAAGCCCCTGGGTGATGTTTGAAGAACTGTTAACTGGCCAGAGGCCTCACTGGAATCAGGGGGTGATCTCTGGTAAGTGTCTGAGCAAATGTGTAGGTTCTTTTGTTATTTTTAATATGTTCCTTCTGTAATATTTTTACATTAGGAAGAAACGTGCTTGCTTAGAAATAGTTGTGTGGTAACTTAGAACCTGGGCAACGACAACTGTTTATAGGACTAAGCAAAGCACAGGAGGCCTCTTTAGATGGTCTCCTTTGCTGAGGAATAATACAATGTAGGCAGGAAACTATGCAGCCTGGAAAAACCCCTAAGCGTGGCCTGAGATCTGATGGCAGAGAAACCGGAAGCCTGAGAGTGAATGGCCTTGCTGAACTGTGATAGTACATTACTCCAACTTTAGGCTCCCTGAGAACCATGAACCATCATATGCCTTGTACCTAATGCTTCATCTCTGAATCTGGCCCAGTGTGTGCGTGTGTATAAAATAATACTGACTTCAACTGAGTTATAACAGCAAGGATCATTTTGCCCCATTGGGCCTATAGCATGTGCCTAACCAACTCCATGGCTTGCTGTGTTTTAGGACACCAGCACAGACTGGATACCACGTGGCCAGATTGCTCCTTTTATTAGCCCTTTTATAAAGCAGAACAACAACTGACAAACCCCATTTAAAGTTTTATATATATATATATATGTGTGTGTGTGTGTGCGCAGTGGCACGAACATCATACTTCTGTTATTTACAGTATATTGATAATATATGTCAGCATTAATATTCATAATCATGATTTACTTAGTATTGGCTTTCGCGCTGGATTTGGATCGGAGGGTTTTTGATTTACATGGTAATACTAACACATTTCATGACTGGATGCAACAGAGAACGCACTTTTAATGTGCACAATAAATTTGCATCTTCATTAATGCTGAATATTTCATCCAGGCAAACCAGGCAATGCAGAAGACGCTTGATGAAATTCTAAACCGAGTCAGACCTCAAAGGCTGCAGGTCCAATTCTCCTCTTGCTCACCCCAGGGTGTAAATACACTGGCTTCAATGTAAATGAGGTCAGAATCAGGACCACAGAATTCAGCTGTGGAAGAGGCCGGTGTTTATATGGCCCTGATTCAGCAAAGTAGTTAAGCACTGAAGTCATTGGGACTTCGGCATGTGCTTTGTTGAATCACAGCCTATGAAAGCATCTGCTGGAAGCAATAGGTAGGCTTGGCAGAATTTGGTTTTTATTTTTTTGTCATTCTGATGACTAATATCAATATTTATTGTATTGGTCATCAGACAGTAATCATTTAATGACAATACATGTCGAAATTCAAAAAGTGAAAGCTTTATAACACAAATTGTCAACATCACATGTCAAAATATACAAAATATACAGTCAGAAATATCCTTAAATCAAATTCTAATAAATTCTTAAGCAGCATTTTTCATACTTGCCTATCTGTACATTTCAATTATTATTGATGGGAAAAAAATTTCATCAGTTTGTGTGTTATGGTAAAATTGACACTTACTGATAAAAAGCTAATCCTTGCAAGTCTAATTATAGAGCATTGTCCATAGGATTTTGCTAACTTCACTGGAACTCACACTGGTAGCATGCAAAGTACCCTAGGAAGCTCTTTACTAATCTCAACTAGGGTTGGGAGAAACTGACTGTAGATTTCTACCATAGGGTCCTATACTGCCACCCATCACCCTCCTATCTGATCATCTTTCATGGAAAATTAGTAGCAACAGGGAAGACCCTAGTGGACTGGGGTGCTGAACACAAAGCATCGAATCCTGAGATGAGGGGAGGGCACTCAGTTCCCAGTGAATTCAGCAAACCAAATCATGAGGCCCTTATTCGAGCCCCACTCAGGCAAGGATCCCACTATGATCCAATTGTAAAATATACAGCTTCTAGTGTGCAAAACTGAGCACGTGAACTCGAACCCCAGTACCCTGGGGCATTCATATGAGTGACAGGCAAGGGTTTGAATGTTCACCGGAGGACACATGTAAAAAAGGACACGTAAAATTAATTCTTAAATTTGAGTGAATTCCCATAGGACAGTGGTTTTCAACCTATGGTCTGCGGATCCCTGGAGGTCCACAGACTATGTCTAAGCAGTCCACAAAAGGTTGGCGTTACCGTAGTACAGTGGTGTTCCAGCTCTGGTCCACTGACCCATGGGGGTCTGCAGACTATGTCTAATATTTACAAAGGGGTCCACACCTCTATCCGCAAATAGGGTGACCAGATAGCAAGTGTGAAAAATCAGGATGGAGTGGAGGATTATAAGCCCCTATATAAGACAAAGCCCCAAATATCAGGACTTTCCCTATAAAATTGGGACATCTGGTCACCCTATCTGCAAATTAAAACCACTAGGAGATATATGGCAGCATTTCCCCAGGTCTGATATTCAGGTAGGAAAACTAACTTAGTCACACAGTGCAAATGAAGTACTGAATTTAGGGATAACAGTATTGCAAACAGCTCTTTCAGGTCCCTTTTCCCCAAAACTGCCAGTTAGAATGTATTCAATAAAAGACCTTTCTCTGTCACTTTTCTGAATTGATTTGTTTCTCCTGCTTTCTCCAGCTATAACTCCCTAATCCTCTGCAGTTGCAGATTGTGACATGTCACTAAACCACAGGTTACGACCTTATTAATGCAGCTCAGCAGGTGGAAAATAAAAGTGCATTGAACCAGCGTGAGAAACGCAGGAGATTGATTTCTGAAATAATGGGGACATCTGAGAAGTTTCACTCCCAACAGGCAAGTGTATACTGCAAAGCTTTAAAGTGCTCCACTATAACATAACCCTCGTTTGTAGCACGTATGCTACACCTGGACAAAAGCACGTCGAGGCTATTTAACATAACCTGTAATTAGACCACATCATGTGAGCCAAAAGGGGAAGGTGGAAGGAGGTGAAATTGGATCATTGTCAGTTTCTGTTCTGCCTCTGCTGACTCACAAAAACAAAAGCAAATTGAGGCAAGAGCAAAGGAAGGATACCTGGGGTGCTGGTGATGACACATGTCTAGGCCTCTACAAACACAGCATCCTGGATGAGCGGAGCTATAAACTCTTTTCCACTTCTAGTACTTTTTATCCATGAACTGCGAGGTGCTTTGCAAAGATGAATTCATTGAGATTTCTAACAAACTCTGGGAGGAAGTTTTTATTTTTTCTGTTTCACAGCTGAGAAAAACTGATAGAGAGGTTAAGAGACTCTCGCTCAAGGTCACACAAGAAGTCTGTGACAAAGCTGGAAAGAGAAGCCAGGATATTCTGACACCCTCTATCTTGCTTTAAGCACTGTAATAATCCTACTTATTCTATACGTATCATGTTAGATTTTCAAAGCATAGCAAACGTAAATTGTCTCACCCTCAAAACACGCCTAGGAAATATGGTGATAAATATCCCCATTTTACATAGGGGGATACTAAGACACAGAAAGGCTATCAATGCCTTACCTGAAGCTGTACAGCAAGACAGAAGCAAAGCTGGCATTTGAATAAAGGAGATCTCAAGTTCAATGCCACTAAGCCATGCTGCTCACAACCCTCCCTAGTTAGAAGGTCAAGAGCCTGATTTCATTTACACCCGTTTTACACTGGTGTAACCCTAATGACTTCAAAGACGTTACACTTTGTCGACCAAACATTGGTGTAGGTAAGATCTGACTCGGGCCCCACGCATGGATACTCTTGCAGCCCTTGTTTTGCAGGACTAATATATTTTTGTGGGATAAGGCAGGTGAAGATGCTCAGGTATTATCTTGGGGATAATTTAAAGCAGAAAATGTAATTTGTTGGAGAAGTGAATGGGATCAAATCAGCTGCCTACCATGTATGTATGTTCTGCCTTGAGCAGGGGGTTAGACTAGCTGATCTCCTGAGGTCTCTTCCAACCCTCATCTTCTATGATTCTATGACAGCGTGCCTTAATCTTGTAAATGTTCACATGTGATCTTAAAGAGAGGCAGCACAGTTTAGTGGGTAGAGCACTGACTCAGATTCAGGATATCTGAATACTATTCCTAGCCTCATCACTGGCCTGCTGGATGACCTTGGGCAAGTCACTTTCCCTTTCAGTGCCATCTATAAAATGGGGAGAATGGTACTGAGCTCCTTTGCCAAGCCCTTTGAGATCTACTGATGAAAAGCACTACACAAAAGTTAGGGATGGTTATCATAAGCAGCCCCACTGATTTCAATGTGATCGCTCAAGGTAATAAAGTTAATCACATGCCTAAATATTTGCAGGGCTGAAGCTAATAGCATGCAGTTTGCTGCATTCCTCTTCTAGCCCTGAGTGAAAGGTTAACGCGTGTCTCACTAGAACTCCGATCACATTAAAAAAAAAAAAAGTAGATTATTTCCCCCATTCCGGTAGACTCTATATCTGTTATTCTGACATTTTATTTATCTCAGATTTAAGCTTATCTTACTCCTGTAGTAAAAACCACCATCTTCTCCCTAGTCTCAAAGCGTAATCCTCTTTTGTGATCCAAGAGAGATCTGGGAGAGGAAGAAAAATAAAACCTCAACTAATTGTTTGGTGTCAGATAATCTTTGCTTCTCCCTGTTTTTGCTATCTTGAATAAAATAAATAAATAAATATACCCCCTAGAATGGTGAAAAAAATCTATTGAGAGGATTATGGTGTAATTAATGCCGGGTCCAGCCAGTAAGAAATCTCATTAACTTGCTTCAGAGGCAGCATCTCACTTGCCACCAAAATTCTGTTGATCCACTAAGAGCATGTCTTACACTTCAGCCGCTACAATGGCACAGCTATGGCACTGTAGTTGTGCGGCTGTAGTGCCATATTGTAGACACTTCCTCTATCAATTCCAACAAGAATTCTTCTGTCAACCTAAGTGCATTAACACCAGGGCTGAGGTTGACCTTACTACACCACTCAGGATGCAAAATTTTTCACAGCTGGAATGCCATAGCTAGGTACATCTAATTTTTACCTGAGGCTTAACTTTCAAGAAGATCGTGTCCCTATCTCTTTGCCTCTCCCTTTTGCAGTATTTCTCCAATACACAAGTCAGATGCCAATAGCATTTTTACTCACTGGATTTGTGGAGATCTCCATACATTCTCACTGCAGGAGGATGGGACTGAAGTTAAACTGGCTGAGGAATTCAAAAGAAAAGCCATTGCGGCCATTATTAGTATATTTATAAGGAAAACCAATCTGCATGCTTTGGTCAGGTAGGTGGTGTGCATACAGGTCGCTACAGAGCCCAACTGGTCAAAAGACCATTGATAACACCTTCGACTGCCAAGCTGTAACTAGAGCTGGGCAAAATTTTTCATCCAAACCCTTTTTTTCCATAAAAAACCTTTTGCAAATTCATGTCAATTTCACTGAATTGTTTTGGTTGAAACAAAACTTTTAAAAATATTGAAGAAAACAATGTTTTGTTTTGGCATTTCTTTACATTTCAGTTTTTTTTTATTCAAAACTACTTTTGTTTTGAAATTTCTTTCCATCTCATTAATAAAAAATTTCACCGCATTTGATCCAGAATCATAGAATCATAGAATATTAGAGTTGGAAGGGACCTCAGGAGGTCATCTAGTCCAACCCCCTGCTCAAAGCAGGATTAACCTCAGCTATATCATCCCAACCAGGGCTTTGTCAAGCCTCACCTTAAAAACCTCTAAGGATGGAGATTCCACCACCTCCCTAGGTAAGAATAATTTTTTGATTTTTCATTTAGCTAAATGTCCTTATTAAATTTCATCTGATTTATTTCAGACTATTTCTCTAGTTTGTCCAGATCATTTTAAATTTTAATCTTATCCTCCAAAGCACTTGCAACCCCTCCCAGCTTGGCATCATTCGCAAACTTTATAAGTGTAAGCTCTATGCTATTAACTAAATCATTGGTGAAGATATTGAACAGAACTGGACCCAGACCTGATCCCTGTGGAATCCCACTCTATATGCTCTTCCAACTTGACTGTGAACCACTGATAACTACTCTCTGGAGATGGTTTCCCAACCAGTTATGGACCCATCCATCTTACAGTAGCTCCATCCGGGCTATATTTCCCTAGTTTGTTTAGGAAAAGGTCATGTGAGACAATATCAAAAGCCTTACTAAAGTCAAGATACACCACATCTACTACTTCCCCTCATCCACAGGGCTTGTTACCCTGTCAAAGAAAGATATCAGGTTGACTTGACATGAGTTGTTCTTGACAAATCAATGCTGTCTGTTACTGATCACCTTATTTTTTTTTCTAGGTGTTTGCAAATTGATTGCTTGATGATTTGGTCCACTATCTTTCCAGGTACTGAAGTTAATATGACTGGTCTGTAATTCCCTGGGTTGTCCTTATTTCCCTCTTTATGGATGGGCACTATACTTGCCCTTTTCCAGTCCTCTGGAATCTCTTCAGTCTTCCATGACTTTTCTAAGATAATCGCTAACAGCTCAGATATCTCCTCAGTCAGCTCCTTGTGTATTCTAGAGCGTAATTCATCAGCTCCACCTCTGCCCCCCGTGACCTGAAAACATCTAGCTTGTCTAAGTAACTTTTAACTTGTTCTTTCCCTATTTTAGCCTCATATCCTACCTCATTTTAACTGGCATTCACTATGTTAGATGTCCAATCCCTACTAACCTTTTCGATGAAAACTGAAACAAAAAAAAACAAACAAAAATCTCATTTAGCACTTCTGCCATTTCCACATTTTCTGTTATTGTTTTTCCCCCCCTCACTGAGTAATGGACCTACCTTGTGCTTGGTCTTCCTCTTGCTTTTAATGTATTTGTAGAATGTTTTCTTGTTACCCTGTATGTTTCTAGCTAGTTTAATCTCATTTTGTGCCTTGGCCTTTCTTATTTTGTCCCGGCATACTTGTGTCGTTTGTTTACATTCATCCATATGTTTATATTCATCATACAACCAGAGAACTGGGAGCCCAGGAGTCTTGACTAATAGGCCATCTGCTCTAGCCACTAGACCACACTCCAAGTCAAGCAGTAAGTGTAAGCAGACAACTTCTTTTCAGGGTGCATAATGTGCCTGGCCTATCCATACACCTCTAAAGGAGAAGGAAACCTGGAAAGGTAAGCTGGTGGTCAGTAACACAGTCCTAATAACAATGGATCCGCTTCAGGAAACCCTTACTATTCACTTGAACAGACCTTAAACCCACGCGCACCCTTACAGACCTTACACAGTGAGTTAAGATCATTTCAGCAGCTTTGTGGGATGGAGCTCTGTCACTGCAAACTGCAATTAAAGAATCGCAGCTCAAAATGTGGGGGTGGTTAGTGGATTTTGATAAACTGGTTTATTAATTCTGAATAGGATTGTGTGTAAAAAAAATAGGATAGTTACATGAAGTGCATTATCTGGCTGAACAAAACAATCAGACCTCAGACCTATCACGTCCAAAGAATGAAAGAAGAGAGGACTAAAGACAGAGAGAGTGAGAGAGCTTAGCCGTGAACCTTCCAGCATGGAAAAAAATCCAATTAAATTCAATAAAAGAACTGTACCAGTGTGTTCATGATTAAGTAAAATGGCAATTATTAGCTCAATTTAGCAACGTACCTCCAAAGCGAGCTCTCGGTGATGCTCCCCAGGTTGTAGTCATACAGCTTTGTCAGAATTAGAATCACCTGGAGGCAAAAGAAGAAATCATGGTTAGTCTCAAACAATTACAAAGCTGAAATGACCCACAGGAGGGCTTAGGATTCCTTTAATGGGTGCTTAACATAACTGAATGAATTGTTAGAGCATTTGACTAAATCGACCTTTCCCTGTTCAACTCAGTTGTACAGCAATGAGGTGAGTTCTTCCCCTGGAAGGCAAAGCAGGTGAAGGGGTTGATATGCCAGACAAAATGCTTTAGGATACAAGAGGATATTTGCAGTATGTGGCAGAAAGCGTGATTGCCTTCCACTGGGAAACATGAGTAGGGGAACTACCAGACTGGAATGGAGCCGAGGTCCTTCGGAGCCAGAATCCTGTCTTGCCCAGTGGTCAGTACCAGAAGAAGGTGTAAGAACTCTGAAGAAGGCCAGTGTGAGGTAATCTGCCCCCCATGAAGGCCTTATTCTAACCCCCCAAAAGTAGAGAGTAGCTAAACCCTAAAGTATGAGGTTTTGGATCCCTTCCAACATTTTTCTTAGGGATCAAAAACCTCTGGCAGGCAACCTAAGCATGTCTTACGATTCCATGAACTATGCTGGGTTCTGCTTTAAATTAAGGATTTCTGGGACAGATCCTTCACCCTTACTAACACGAGTACAACTGACTAACATGAATGGCCTCATTGTCCTCGCCTAGAAAGAGGTAGAGCCCTGCAAGTCTGCCGATATCTGCTTCCTATCTGCAGATGGATGCGGATGTCCACGGACCATTCCTGCAGATCGCAGATCAGATGCAGATACAAATTTTGTGCCCGAGAGGTGTTGGATTAGCCCCTGGGCTTCCCCTATAAACCTCCTGTTATTGTGCGTGGATGTGATTATGCTGCCCTCTAGTGATGGGCCCACAAAGATGAGCAAGAGATCGAGTAAAGAGACGTCTTGCGTAATTCAGCTGGTAGATGCCTATAACTTTAGAGCTCAAGACCCAAAGTCCTACTTCCAGCCCCATGAAGGGGTATGAGTGTATAATTTATCTAATAAGCATGTCAATTTATGCTTCGTCTAGTAATTGTGTCTCGGTTCATTGCACTCCCTCCGTATAGGTATGTACAGCACCTAGCATAATGGGGTCCCAATCCCAGATGGGGCTCTAGGTTTTACTGCAATATACATAATTAGATTTAATCTATGATATTACATTTTATCCAATACAATCTTCCTGAGCTATTATAAACTAACAATGGGTGATTTTCAAATGGGACTAGGGTGAGCGGATAGCAAGTGTGAAAAATCAGGAAACTTATAATTCAAGGGATGTATCGTTCCCTACATAAGACAAAGCTCCTCATATAGGGACGGGCCTGATAATGTCGGGATGTCTGATCACCCTACATGGACAGAGGTTAGATACAGACAAGCATCCAAAAATGTGAAGGTTTATAGGAAGCTTATCACTAAGGTCTTTGGTCTGCAAATTAGGCATTCATGCAAGACTTCCTCCTGGTGTGGGCAATAGTTCCTGTGCTCCTGCTTTTGGCCTTTCCTGAAACTAGGAAGTGCTAGGACATGTGCATGGATCCATGGCAGGGGAAGAACAGCTGTGATTGAAAGCTACAGTAGCCAATGGGCTGCAAGAGCAGCTGCACTATGGTCACGGGAGAGGATTGCAGACAGAAGCTTTCCTTGGGCTATGCACAGGGACCAAGATTTAGCCTTGCTTCACGGCTCTGTATGGTCGATATTGTTATAACCACATCACAGTCGTACAAGCTCAGCCATAGGCAAGTTAAGACCAGGATTTTTAAAAACGGGTGCCAGAAGTTAGGCATCTAACGCTGAATTTAGGCATCTAAATAAGTCATTGGATTCTCAAAAAGCCTCCTACAGACTCCTGTGAAACTGTCAATATTACTTGTGTGCATGTATTTGCTGGTCTTAGCCAGTTGATTTTGTGGGCCTTTCACACAGCAAGAGTGGAGAGAAAAGATACTTAAACAATGATATGTAAACATGATTGTAACAGTACCAAAATTGATGGAGGGTTATGGGGCAACAGCCAGGCCTGAGAGGATGTCTAGCTAAAGCTGCTCAGGTTTCATTTTCATCAACGTTTTTTCTTCAGAAGTTTTTGGGTTTTCATCAACCTCCCACCCTGCCCCTGAACATAATAAACAATCCCACTGATTGGGTGGTGGTAGTGGTTTGCGATTAAAAATTTTGGTTTTCAGTTGCTGACAACTGAAAAGATGTCAGGTTCTGCTGATGAAAACCCTACAAACGTAGCTGAAATCAGATGTTTCCTGTGGAGATTTCTATTTTGAAGAACAAGCCATTTTTCACTAAAAATAAACGTTTCCGATGAAAAATATCACTCATTTCCACTTCTAATTCCTTTTCTTTTTCATTTACGGGGTTGCAGGATGACGGTTCCCCTTTAGCAAAACCTACACTCGGGACAGAAACCAGGAGAGACCATTGTTATTTATTTATTTTACATTTCTCCCTGCTGCGAAGGCTAATCTATTCTTCTTGGGCGAAACCCAGCTGGAGGGAAGTCGATTAGTCTGTATATTAGCAATAGCACTTCTTAAAGAGAATGCTAGCATGTGCTAGTTGCCCGGCACCCTTTCGGGATGTCGGATGGCATTCCCACAGAGGGTGCATATGCTTAACAAAGACATGTGCCAATTAAGGCTTTGTTTGTGCTCAGTTTCAATCACAACCCTCCCAGGAATGCTCATCAGTGGCTGCCGCGTAGCTGTGTGCTGAAGACAGAATTATGTTGTCACTATCCCTCAGAGCTTTCAGCGAATTGGCCTATTATCCCCCCCACTAAGGGGCTGGGGGAGGTGAGAGAAAGAGAGAAAAGAAGGAGTGTGTGTGTGTGTGTGTGTGTGAGTGTGAGAGAGAGAGAGAGAGAGAGAGAGCGTGTGCATAAAGCTTTTCTGGATAGTTGCTTTCCTGATCCAAGACGGCAGTAAACTACACAATGAAGTTCAGTCATGAGCACTGAGCTACCTTCCTGCCGATGTGGGAATGAAGGGCAAAGTCAGTGACAAATCCCTTGAAACTAGGAAGCGGCTGTGAAAACACCTGCGAGGGGAAATGGTTGAAGGGCTAGTCTGCACTTAAAACATACAGAGGCACAGCTGCAGCTGTACCGCTGCAAGAGCGCTTGTGTAGCGACATTTTGTCAAGAGGAGAGAGTTCTCCCACACACATAATAAAACCACCTAAGCGAGCGGCGGTAGCTATGTGACTGGAAGACACTCTCCCACCGACATAGCGCCGTACACACAAGTGTACAAACTTATGTCACTCGGGGGCGCGGGTTCACATCCCTGAGCAACAAATGTGTGCTATTAAGTGCTATGTGCTATTAATGTGCTAATAAGTGCTAATGTAGACAAGGTCTAAGTCTCTTCCCTGAGCAGCGGGGGCATCTTTGTCCCTCTCCATACCCGCTCCTTGTGTGAGCCAGTAAAATTAGAAATGCAGGTGACGCACAGAAGCAGTTCATCCACATAGCCAGAGCAGAGGCATCTTTTATAACAGACACAAGGTGGGTGAGGTAATATCTTGTATTGGACTGACTTCTCTTGATGAGAGAGAGAAGCTTTCGAGCTACACAGAGCTTTTCTTCAGGTCTGGGAAAGGTACTCAGGCCAGGTCTACCCTACAGACCTATACCAGTATAACTACGTTCTTGAGGAGTGTGAAATAACACCCCGGAGCAATGTAGTTATACTGACCTAACCCACCAGCCCCGCCCCCCTGTTTAGACAGCGCAGTGTGGATGGGAGAGCTTCTCCTGTTGTAGCTACCACCGTTCGGGGAGGTGGATTAACTACACTGATGGGAGAAGCTCTCCATTCAGCATAGAAATGTCTTCACTTAAGCACTGCAGTGGCACCAATACAGCATTTTAAATGTAGACCTGCCCCAAGACTGTCACAGCTAAATACAAGATCAAACAGATAGTTTTAGGGTAAGTAGTTAGCACATATTCTAAGGCCCTCTCCTGTCAGCATAGGTAATGTCTCCACCAAGCACTGCAGTGGCACAGCTCTACCAATGCAGCTGCGCTAATGCATTACTGTAAATGTAGACAAGCCCATAGAGTGGTCACTTCGTGACAACTGTTCACACACACGTGATGTGGTGTTTTTGTCTTATCATTTTCCTGTGTGAGTTCATTGGGGACCACAGTGATTATCTGATGTCACCCACATAGTTCTTACTGGGGCATTTAGTGCACTGGAAGAGGCATAGCACGTGTTGTGATAGACATGTGTCAGGCCCATGGATCTTGAAAGTTGTGCCATGGAAAGTGTTGATCATTGTTACAGTGGAGATGTGTCTGCAGGTGTTGCATCTGTTGTTCTGGCAGCACCTGGTGCCACTTTGAGTTGGTATGTCCTGGCCTGTGGGAAGCTTGCTTCTGATGATGAGCTTGGAGAGGTTATTTGAAGGCCAAAAGAGGGAGTTCAGGAAAGATTTCTTTCAGATGGGGTCCCTATCAAGTTTGGGTTATAGCTGTTTGATGATACCTCGTATGGGTTCCAGTGTGACATGTTAGGTGACAACTGGGAGTCTGTGGTAAGAGGATGTTTTATTTCTGTGTTGAAGCAGGTTCTCTCGGGGTATTTGGGTGGCCTGTTCCATGATGCAATCTACTTGTCTGGTGGAGTATCCATGTTTGGTGAAGGCGGTTTTAAATGTGTTAAGGTCTGTATCCTGGATTTTCTCCTCCAAGCATATTCTGGGTTATCTGAGTGCCTGGCTGTAGCTAACATATTTCTTGGTGTGTTTGAGGTGGTTACTGGATCTACGAAGGAAGGTGTGATGATCTGTGTGTTTTTTGTATATAGTTGTCCATAGGGTTCCATTGTTGAAACTGATTGTGGTGTCTGGGAAGCTCGTGGGAGTGTTCCAAACAGAGTTTGATGGATGAGTAGTGGTTGTTGAAGTTGTGGTTGAAATCTATGAAGGAGTTTAAGTTGTCTGTCCAGAGGATCAAAATATCATCGATGTATCTCAGGTATATTATCGGTGTCATGGTGCATGTCTCCAGAAATTCTTCTTCAAGTTGGCCCATGAAGAAGTTGGCTTATTGGGGAGCCATCATAGTACCCATGGCTATTGCCATGGTTTGGACAAAGTATTTGTTGTTGAATGTAAAACTGTTATGGGGAGGATGAAATAGATGAGTTGGGCGATGTGTTTGGGGTGGATATCTGAGGGTCATCCCTTGTCATGTAAATATTTGAGCTAGGCAGCTATGCCATCATGATAAGGGATGTTGCTGTATAGGTGGCAAAGATGGAGTTCTGAAGGAGGTTGTTAATGTTGAGAAGTTTGTGGAGGAAATTGGTTTTGTCCTGGAGGAAGTTAGCCCTTTGCATGGCAAATGTTCTGAGGATGGTTTCTATGAGTCTCAATATTCCTTCAGTAAAAGTACTATGGTTCACAGCACACCTTTCAAGATCCATGGGTCCTATACATGCTTATCACAGCATGTGGTGTACCTCATCCAGTTCACTAAATGCCCCAATAACAACTATGTCGGTGAAACCAGACAATCACCAGGCTCTAGAATGAACACTCACAGGAAAACACTCTATTGCCTGTGGGTGAACACTTTTCACAAAGTGATCACTCTATATCTAACCTATCTGTACTCATCCTCAGAGGAAACCTGCACAACACTTTCAAAAGATGAGCCTGGGAGCTTAACTTTGCTAGACATGACATCAGGAAGTTTCTGCTTTGTTGGAACCTTTTTTCCCCCCAAAACAAAATGTCAGCAAAATTGACACCATTTCACAAAGTATTTCAGTTTCAATAGAACTGCATTTGCTAATGAAAAAATGTTGTGTCAACATTTTTCCAACCTGTTGTAGGAATAACTCTGCATTCTAAAAGTCAGATGGAAAACTCAGGGAGTAAAATCCCACCTCTCCTTTCATTTAGGGTAATGGGTAGGTAATGGATGGGTAATCTCAATACAATGGATGGGTGATGGATGGGTAATCTCAATACAAATTCTATAAATTCTCCTTGTCCTACTCGCACCAATGTCAATGGGAATGTATCCACTGATTTCAATGATAACAGGATCTGCAGGCTTGGCAGAATTCATATTCTACTTTTTTTATAATTTCAAAAGCTAATATCGATGTTGATTTTAAACGTTTTTTTAAATTATTAGCAACTTAAATTTTCAGTTGTTTAAAACCCATGATTGCGTGCATTTTTTACATTGTTATTTATTTAAATTTTCACAGTCACAGGAAATGGGGAGTATTAGACAGCATACGGGGTCAGAAAATAATTATTTAATGACAGTAGACATTGAGATTCAAAAAGTGAAAGCTTTACAGTCATTAAAACACAAATTGTCTACATCAAAATACACAAAGTAAATATCCTTAAATCAAACGCTAATACGTTCTCAAGCAGAATTTTTCTGACTTTGCCTTTATGTAAATTTCTAATGTTATATATAGAATTTCTTTTTAATTTTTTTTTGGTTTGTAGGTGTATGGTGAAATCAACATTTACCAACATTTACCGATTAAAGTCTAATCCCTTCGAGCATAGTTATCTGTGAAGCACTTTCACATCTGGATCATTATGAGTAGAGCACTTTCAGATCTTTCTTGGGGAGAGAGAGCATATAAATAGAAGTCATTTTTGTTATTTCATTACTTGGTAATGTCTATCTAGGTTCTTAGTCCATGGCCACCACTGTGGTATCTGGTCAAGTTATAATAGTTAATCGCACCTTATTCTGGAATCCTATAGACACCTTTCTCCCATCACTATAGATGAGAGATTAAAGGACTTATCCAAGGTCACACAGGGAGTCTGTAGCAGAACCAAGAAGTAAGGCCAGCACTCCAAAGTCCCAGTCCAGAGCCTTGACCACAACATTGCTTTTTCTGCCATCTCTCTGTGTAGGGATTCTGGCTTCAACACACTTCTGCACAGGATACTGCACATAGAACACATCCACTAGGTTTCACCAGAGAACCTCTCCACAAGAATCTCTCTTTGCCATTCACTTTATCTCAAGCAGTAGCAATATAGTTACTCCAAACCAAGACACGCATGCAGCATGAACTAGCCGTCGGGCAGCAAAATTGCTTATTTTCTCCAAATTCCCATATGCGCTTTTTTAAAACTGTTATTTCAATAACATGTGCAAGACCATCTTTTAAAAAAATATTATTCGCCTCTGCTGTTTTCATTCCTTTGTTATTTAGACTGCAAAAAGTTAGTTTGGGTTTAATATTGCAGTGGGTTTTGTTGCTTTTGTGGTTGGTTTTTTGCTTTGTTTTCCTGGGCTGTTGCTGGATAGCTCAGAAGAACGTAATGAACAAAGACATGCATATTATGTTGTTCTAAATGTCAGAATATGGGGCTGTGATGGAATGCTGTAATGAAAAGAAACAGACCGTCTCGCCCTTTGCATTTGTTTGTTTTTCCCTTTCCCGCTCCAATCGATACAAACTAACAAGGGCAAGAAGAAAAGAAGACACATGTGTGCGCACACAAAAGGAGATGAAAATCCAGGCTTACGCCTACTCTGCTTTGAGCTCTTTTAAAAATTGAGACAAAAAGAGAAACTTTGCTCTTTGGTTCTTTTCAGGGATACAAACTCAGCTATTACAGCCAAAGATACAGTTTTGCTCTCATGCCCCTGGAGTTAGGTGGTTTCCAAATAGGTTCCTTACCTTTCCTGTGTAAGGAAGTGGCACAGGATGGGATGAGTCTTTAGCGGGTGGGGCTTAGCTCCACTTGTGGCTAATTAACTGAATCCCAGTTGATGTTTCTGAGGCCCAGGCGTAGAGGACAGCCTGCAGGTCCTGCGTTCCTCAAATGGCAGGGCAGCCAGCAGCTTAGCAAAAAAACTACCATTTTGGCTGAAAAGCCCTGGTGCATCACAGCCTGAAAGGCTTTCCCGAAAAAAATGTTAACCAACCCTACCTTCTGGTGGCCAGGAGCCTGCAGTGAAGTGCAAACACTTTCTAAAGCACCTAGTTGTTGTGGACACCTTGTGTTTTGGTTCCTCAACCAGACGTACCAGCGGCCTCAACCAGAGGCTGAGTGCTCTGCGCTTTCTGAAGATCAGGCCCCTTTAAGACATCCCCACTTTGGGAACCCAAAACCACTACTCACTTTTGAAAATCTTGGCCTAAACCTACTCACCCAAGTAACGGCGGCTGGTGACCTTTTTTGGGAGGTCAGGGACCTATCACAGAGTCTCATAAATTCCAGTATATGTCCTCCTCCTTGCAGTCTTGGCCGGCGGGGTCAGGTGGGGGGAGAACTCTGTTCTCTGCCTGTCTGGTCCACAGTTTCTCCTTGCACCTTGTGACTGCCGCAGTGCAAGAAGCCTTCTGGGGCTCCGCTGTCGCAGCCTCACTCCTTCCCCCCTCTCCAGTCAGGAGCGCGGGAGCCATCCCTGGACTGGAAGTGTTCTGCAGTGGGTTGGCCTACCCCACGGCCGGGGGTTCATCCTCCTCCTGGCAGTCATGGCCAGGGATCCACTGGGCCAAGATGGCTGCAGCCTCCCCCACACCTTGTATCCTGGTTTCTCTGGACCCTGGGCCGTTCAGGGATCCCCCTCCAGCCCCGCTGTCTGAACCGGCCTCAGCTTCTGCAACTCTGCCGCAGCCTTGCCAACCTGCGTCTCCCTTAGCAAGGCCCTCATCCTGAGCCTGGGAGATTGCCATGGTAACACGGAAGTATCCCAAGGCACTATTCCCTATACTGGGATTTGAGCCTCAATCGCAGTAGTACCTTCTCTGGTACTGGGTTGCACAGAGAGAGAGAGAAACGTGACAGATTTAAATCCCAGCGCAAGCGCTTCACGTGGATTTATGTTACTTATGTCCTTAAAAATCTCTACATGTACAAAAAAACCCTCACTTGTGGGAATTAGCTTCTGAATTCTTTAGTTAGGCTGTGCCTCACTTGCTTAGGCTGATGAGCCGCCACTGGCGGCTGGATTCTCAGCACCCACTATTCCTGCATAAGTCCTGCCCTGAACTGCTTAAAATCCAAGTGGACAAGAGATTGGCCGTCCCCTCCTGTAACATTTGTGTCGAGCATAAACCTTGTTTTAGACTGTTCTGCTGCAAAGTAATTGGTTGAGGTTCTTACATGGGCACCTTTCGCCATAGTATCTGAGGAAGGGCTGGTCTTTCCCTGCAGTGTTAGCTCATGGTGTCACTTAAGGGTGGCCCCTAACCCGACTCCCTTCCAAACACACAAATCTCCAGCTCAAGTGAAGTGGTGCTTTAAACTCAACCTAGCTAGCTCACTGGGGGAGAGCGGGAGGCAGAGGTGAGCTGAAACTTGAGTGCTGCTGACTCTTGAACTAGGAATGCACGAAGGATGCAGGTACAGGCCGCAGCACCAGTTAGCACAACTCACCAGCTGCTAATCCAAACTCTCCGGGCAGCTTAGGTGTTGTTTCCAGTGTAGTCGCTCTCATTCAGACTAGTGGATCCAGTTGAGCTATCTGCTGCCGTGAAAACAAGCCCAAAGATGCTTTTGTTTTTTCCAAGCCACAGGATGTTCCTCTGCACTGGCTGTTTTTTAGCCTTTCACAATTATAGTTACATCTTCACTGTAGAAGTCACTTGGGTGACCGGCACTTGGGCCTGAGCACAAGAGTTAGCCTAACCCAGATGTGAGCGTGCCCGCCAAAGTGCAAAGCCTTGCACATATTACTGTCCCCTCATAGTTTCTGGTGTGTCTGGGGGCCTATCCCATGGTTCTTTGAGCTGAGATGCTTTAGGATACTTTCCCAGGAAGCTGCTTCAAATTGCAGGAGAATTTGTCTGAAGAAATCAGAGGGCTATCAGTCCTCCAGTGATTTAGCCTGCATCCTCACTGCAAAATGAGCGGGCTCCAGGCCAGTGAAAGCATTCCCTGGGGTCTCACCTGTACTCCCAGCCAGGTAGGCTAGCCAGGGCTCAAAGCACCCACAAACCTAGGTCAGAGGTTTTCTGTGTGGACCCCAGGGGGGAGTTGAGATAAAACCCAGGTAAGCAGCCGGGTTAACTGTGCAGTAAAGACATATCCCATATGGCAGGGATGAGAGAAGGAAGTCACTGGTGCTATGCCTAAGGCCTTGTTTAAACTTGTGGCAGCATGTAGGGTATCCGTAGCGACACGCAGCAGTGCATGGCTACACATGGCAGTGAAAGGTTCTGGCAGGGGGGAGGCAGCAGGAACTAGGTTGCTAAAAATAGCTGTGTAGACGAGGAGGTAGGGCATGGTGTGTAGAGAGCCGGGCAGGGTATATATCCTAGAGTTCTGCCTGTCTCTACTTTACTTGCCTAAGCAGCGCCTCACAGTCTACATTGACATTGATACACATGGTAACTGGGCATGCTCCAAATGCCGCCAAAACCATAGATCTGCCCTGTATCACCACCACTAAGGACCCAATGTGCAAAGAAGTCCCTGCATCCTCAAACTTAACCTTATTATTATGGAAAGTTCCCTCAGGTTGGAGACACTTTATCATCTATATTCTCACCAAGCCCCTTAGCTCCTGACTGCAAATATCTTCCACTTTATACAGAACAACAGGGTTTTATAGCTACGTGTAGAGCTCTGCAGCGATCTGTTTTAACTTCCAGGGGTTTGGTTGTTACAAGCTATTGTGACTAGACTGACCTACAACTATGTCAGGAGGAGGCATCCTACAGGATCCAAATGGCGACTCCAAAAAACACAGCAGGTCCCTATTTGGGGAGGTATAAACAGAAACCTTTCCATAAATGTATCAGCCTTCTGTACACTAATACCGTCTGTACCTGGTTAAGCAATGGGTACAGCTGCACCAGAATTGATCACGGAGTTGAAAATGGTCTAGCCCTCTTTTATGCTAGTATTTAAACTTCAGTCTACTGGATAGGGGAGTGGGAGCCAGTAGACCAGGATCCTGTCCCTGCCTGTGACTCTGAGCTACTGTGTGACCTTGGCCAAGTCACAGAGGCTACGTCTTCACTGACAAAAAAAACCCCCAAAACGGGGTGTTTTTACCGCAGGACAACTAACGCACGTTAGCTATCGCACTGTAAGAACATAGTAGAGACAAGACACTGTAGATTTACCATGAGATAAACTAGGTGAAGTCAACTAGGAGAGGGGAGTCTAGTGAATACTTCATCTAGCTACCTCACAGCAAAAACTATAAGTGCCTTGTCTCCACCTAGGATTTTGCAGTGAGAACTATTCTGTGCTAGTATCGGTGAAGACAAAACCTCAACCTTTCTCTCTGCCTCACTTTGCTCTCCCATCTTTTGTCTGTTTAGATTGTAAGCGCTTCTCCTAGCACAATGGGCCCCCAAATCTTGGCTGGGGTCTTTAGATGCCACTATAAGACAAATCAATAAATAATAATAGTAGTGAAATCAGTAAATAATAATAGTAATGCGCATCAGTGGTGTAGCTAGTGTTGACCACAGTATATGGGTATCAATTGTCTACTTAGTGTTGACCACACTCTCACGATCAGGCGTGAAGTATATTCTACAAGGGGTCAGCCAAAATCAATGTAGCTGACTTGCATATGTGTTTCTTGCTGTTCATTGACCTGTGAATTCCTTATTAAACTATAGAGACCAATTCTGTGCCACACTCAACAATAAAGTGTGGCAGTAACTCAGAGACACCAATGAAAGCTAGTCTGAACGTAAATAAAGGTTCCAAAAGCATGCTGGTCTTCTATGATCATGCAGTTTTCTGAATGACTTGACATTTTTATGCATTCCATTTTAATAGCCAAAATTCTCAGTTTGGGCTGTATGGTTAGTTTCATAAGTCATCCAATCAAAGAATAGAAACATTACCACCAAACTTATGTAATTCCCCCACACAGAGTGTCTTTTGAAATTTGAAAAAAAGAAAACATTCTCCATGAGGTGTTTTGGCAGTCTATTGACACAGGAATTTTCAAAAAATTCACAAATAATTCTGAATAATTAATTCAACTGAGAATTTCACATTCTGCTCATGACCAGCAAAAGAGACATAACCCAATCAATTCATCATTTGGGGCAACTTAATGGTGCAAACCTTGTCCAACACAGTATTTTTATTTAATATTTTCGAACAGTCAGCAAGTCAGGATTAGGGGCCCATGGTGCTAGGTGCTGTACAAATACCTAAAAGGACCATGGTGCCTGCTGGTTTGAATGAGGCAGAGCAGAGATTTGAACCTATGTCTTCCATATCCCAACTGAGTGCCCTAACCCCAAGTCATTCATGGCATGCTCGCTCACTCTCTGGTTGTGACTAGAAATTCCATCTTGGACCTGAGAAACCTCTCGACTAAATTTTTGGTGAAACTGATACATTCCAGCAAAAAGTTTTGGTTTTGATGAATCGGCATTTTTCAACAAAAAGAGTTTTGCTAAAAATTCCTGACCAGCACTAGTTCCGTGTGCTACCATGGTACAATTAATTAACAAAGACCACCAGGAGTGTGCGAAAAGCAGTATAAAGGAAGGCTCCAGAGAAGTAGTTGCCGTGAGGGCCAGAAGCAGGGACCCTTGGATTCCCAAAGTAAAGGTACAATAGCTTTTGTTTCACTGGCAAAACGTCACATCAGGGGATGATGGAGACACAGGTTGTAGAGGCCTGTCTGTCTTCTCGAGGCATATGAATGCAATAGAGCTGTACAGGCGAATGTAGTGAGGAATGTAGCAGGCTGCTTTTCAAAGAGAAAGTCTCAAGCAGCAGAATCTATCACACACTAGTATTTTCTTGATGCTTAACGTTCATTAGCTTAAGAGATACATGCATGCATCAAGAGGAGAATACAGCCTTCTGTTTATTCCTTTCACTGTATATCAACATGGGCCTTTGCGGGATTATTTCTAAATTAAAATCAGAGCAGGGTGAAGCCCTAAAGTACTTTGAACAAAATTTCTCTTCTTATCCTCTATTAGATTTTCTGTCAATCAGCAACTTTAACTCAACATACAGTTACTGGTGATGCTTTAGTGTGGCTATAGAGCAAGTGTGAAAGGTTCAATTAGAGAAAAACACCTAGCTGATCTGATGCTAACTGCTCTGTAATGCGACTGCTAGAAATTCAAGGGTCTTTTGCTTTGCTGTGGAGTGAAGATTTTAAATGCCAAGTGGCAATTTTGGAAATGAAATTGGAAAGTCTGCATCCACGAGTGAAAACACGCCTACGAGGAGCAATTCAAACACCTGAATTTATGTGCAAACCAGTATGCCGCTGTAGCCACCAACAGCTCAAAGAAAACAGAACACAAATCTCCAAAGGAAATGATATAGAGAGACATTTTGAAAATGTACACCCTGTTTGTGAGGATCATGTTTTGCAGGGTGTATTAATGACCGTGCTTCACAGTGAGACCGAGAGTATTTATTGAAGGGGTTACTAGCACCCATAAACTCCAAACACACAGCATCTCCCATGCTGGCAATCAAATCCCCCAACCATGAGCGCCAGAGATAATTCTCCCGATCCTTTCTGCAGAAGAAATGGAAAAATATGTTAAAGCCAGTTGTGTGGATAAAGGTTGAAGCAAAAGACCTTCCTTGGGAAAGGGACTAGAAGTGAAAAATCATCCAGGATTAATGTGAGATATATAATGCCTCACTGACTGCTTATTCTAAAACTTACTACAGCACATAAAAGTGAAAAATTAGCATGCAATGAATAATTTATTTAGCACTTTACTGTTGTTTAAACAAATCGCTTTCATGAAAGCGATGTGTATTCAAGCAATAAATCACTGTTTAGCACTCTGTCACAAGGCAAAGACACCACTTGACAGAATTATTGAATGGCAGTGCCTGGCCATGAGGGAAGTACAACCAAGATAAGGGTGATGTCCTTGAGTAATAGACTTTTTTGGGGGGAGGGAGGGGGGAAGGAATTGCATCTTTAAAGTGAGACTTTCATACTGGGACAACAGGAGAGAGTGGGACTTCTGAATGTAAGTGCTTTTCATGTGCATATCCCAAAAGTGAGTTAACAATGTTAACAGATCAACAACAGCTCTGTGAGGTGGGTAAGTATTATTATATATACTGTAGAGAAGGGACACAGAGAGCTTATTGGACTTTGCTGTGGACATGCAGCCAGGAATGGAAACCAGGAATCAGTCAGAATACTGATTCTTAATGCCTAGATCTCATGCTTCGTGCTCCTCTGACATAGGGGCAGAAGAACTTCAGAAGGTTCAGGTCTGATCTTACTTTAAATCACCAATTCGCCCTCGTTAGCAATAGATACGGTCAAAATCCATCTTCTCATGATGCGATTCTATTGCATATTCCGCCACTCATGAAACCTGCAACAAGGGAGCCGTGGCAAAGGCAGGAGAGGAGAATTTTCCCCACATAACTCAGCAGACTGGTTTCCCCAGCACGCTAAAGAACTTTAAGGCGTGTCTCAATGATCATTGGGGAACAAAGGCACTGGCTTAATGAAGAAGTAAAATGTATTATTCCTCCCAATGATGTGTTCCATAGTGTACGGGTAAATTTCCTCTTCCGTTTAAAAATACTCCACAAAGTCCCTATAACAATCCCCCCGTTTACTACACTAACCCTCAACAATATAATGTATTGCAGTCCTATAGACAAATGAACGTACTGGACCAAGTCCATCTATTGTATGACTCCATTAACGTCAGTGGAGTTAAATCAGGTATGAACTTGGCTCAGTTATAAGATCAGGAAAGTTTTTGTGAGCTGCACAGATGCCAGAACTATTTTGTCTATTACTGACCCTCTACAGTAGTTGAGAAAAAATGAGCCAAGCTGCACCTTCATATAATAGGTGCAAAAGCATTTAAGTCAATGGCGTTATATCAGAGCGGAATCTGGCTCCATATTCTTACTCTATCTCATAAGGATGACCTTGTGTAGCACATGCACAATAACAGGACTGGATTTTAGGTCATTTATTTTTCCATAAGCACCCATAACTGAATGAGCCAATCAGCCCCCCTTGCTGATCTCCACAAGGTCGTGAGAGGAACCGGAGTACCTTTTCTGCTATTTCTACAGGCACAATTTTGTGCCTGCTAAAAAAAAAAAGGAAAAAGAAGTGCTAAGTCAACTAACTCCATCTAATTAGTTCTTTTTATTTCATGACTGCAAATCAATTACAAACCAAAACTTCTAGTGGTTTCACCCCATCTTAATAGAAGCTGCAGAATCCGTTAGCTCTTCTAAGTCTTGCAGAGATTTGCCTGAATATATAATGAAGTTCTTCAGTTACTCGAATTCCTTCATTCACTCAATTTGAAATAAAATACGCCAGTGGCAGCTGTTTGTAACAAACTACAAGGCATCTTGAGACCGACTGTAATGCAAAGGGCATATTTTCCGAGCTGTTTATAGATTGTAATTGTAAGGTTGTAGTGTCACATGTTGTCAATAATTCAAGGTGGGAATTTACAACTGTTAATAACTCAGCAATTCTTCATTCTTCCTTCTTAACTTATCCCCGAAGAGTTGTCATTTAAGGTTTTCCCCTGAACCTTGGATTCGGAGGTTTTATTTGTTTATGGAAAGAGATTTAGGATGGTAATCCCTTAACAGGTACCCAGGAATCATAACCAGTATAAAGTGCACATTTCAGACTTGGGATATAAATTCCTGCTAAAGGTCTATTCTCACTGGGCCCGTATTTTACACAGAATGTGTTGATGCTGTCAATACAAAAGCTATTTTATTTCAGGGAACAGAGAACGGCTCTGATGAAAATCCCTAGCAGTTGCTAAAAATGCATCTGATTGTTAAAGGAAGTGGGAAATAATCCATTTTGTTACAAACATGAGATTCCCCCCTCCTTTAGAAGAAAAAATTGATCTCATCCAAACACAACTTATTTTACAAAAGCTATTGCTACCAGTTAGTAGAAAAAGAGTTCAACTTGTTCTCAGTACGTTTGTACAGGTCAAAGGGATCTTACAGTAATGAACTCGGAAGTACAAGGGACAGTTTGGTTACAACAATGCATTACATCAGTGCCTAGAAAAGCCATCCCTCCCATCTGAAAATATACTTAGATTGTCTCTGTAGAGTTCACTTTTGCTGCAATTTCCCATTGCTAAGTTTCATGATTAAAAATCATGCAAAATTAGGTTCCAAAATTACAACCCAGGAGACTGAACTTCTCTAGTTACCTATAGCATAGGATCAGAAGAAGCAGCATTGATGCATTCGTCCCCATACAGTCCAGCCAATATCCTTAACCTTGACTGGGAGGTACTGTCCTGGTAGGTGAAAGGTTAATTTAGTGTTCCTGGCCTGTTTGGTCCTTGCATTGCTGAGACCGCGGTCACACCAGGGATCACACAGCATTACTCAGGATAAAGGGAAGCTCAAAGTGTCCCCAGATCTCCTCTGGTTTCCTGGTTTAACTCAGATCAGCCTGAAGATTGCTCTGAATTGTGCTGGCTGCCAATTGGCATCAAATAGTTGACACAGTTGGCTCAACAGGATGTAGGGATGTGGAAAACTACCACTATCAAAGGCAGAATGATGCTGCCCTAGGTATTCGTGTTCATACTCCACCTTAGCTGTATCAGAGAGCCAAGATGCAAGTATGTGAATCAACAGAGATTAACTCTGGAGATGCTTATGGAAGCAGGATGTCAAACTAGATGGGCGCAGTGGTCCTTCCTGGCCTAAAAGTCCATAAATCTCCAAGGTTTATTTCAGACTTGTACAGAAATTTATAGATTTTTTTTTTTTTTTGGAATAGCAGCATCCCTGAAATAAAACAAAAAATGTCCAAAGCCAAATAACAGTTGAAGAATTCACAGAGGAATTTTTCAGGGTATATTTCTCAACCTACATACTGCATGATTGGAGAGCACTGGAGTTTTCCTTTCGCACTTCGGCCTGTCTGTGCTTTGCCTCCTTTTGGAACACGGGAAGGACAGGAATGAACAGAAAAAGTTTAAAAAATTCTGACTCTTTGACATTAAACCCTGTCCGCCCTTCTTGGGGGGCAGGTAATTGCCATCCAATGTTTAGAAAAGCATCCAGCTGCCATTACCAAGCCTCGGTACAAATCCTGTAATGGAAGCTATCATTCCTACCCTTGAATGGAAACGTTTTAGTATCTCCCATAAATGTCAGCCTTCAAGAGGCATACTGGGTCTCGGCATTAAAGCTCCTGAAAGTAACGATGTGGCAGTGATGACATAACCCTTAAAACCAAAACAACGCTCAGCGATTTTTTTTTTTCCCCCGAAGGGGGGAAGATGTCTATGTTTAATGCATCTAGTCATCCCAGGCAGGGCCCGGGTATAAAACAGATGTGTGGGGCAGGGTGTGGAGAAATTACATTGTCCTCAGGGAACACGGCGTTAACTTCAGTCCAGGTTCCCTCACTCTGGTATTGATGCTGGAGGGAAAGATTAAGGTCAAAAAGGACCACTGTGACCATCTAGTTTGAGCTCCTGATTCCATAAGCATCTCCAGAGCTCAGGTGTTTCATGAGAGGCATAGAGAATGCCTGATAGTGCTCCACACCCAGGAACATAAGCGAGGGCCAAATACAAAGCTGAGTAGCTTTTAGTTTCCCTAACTGCTGATGTTAAATGATGTTGCTCATTGGAATGGGAAACTGAGTCACAGAGAAGTAAAGTGACTTGCCCAAGGCCACCCAGCAGGCCAGTATCAAAGCCAGGAACAAAACCCAGGCAGCTCTATCCACTAGCCACCTGCAGAGGGTCTGGATGTAATCAATCCTGTAGTCAAAACAGCAGGTGCCAAGAGATGAATTTAGTAGTAACAACAATGGACAGTGGTAGGAAGGGAAAAATCAAGGATTTGCAACAACCAAGTCCATTCTAAATGGAAGCTCCATATAGTGAATAGGGATTGAAGATAAAACCCCTACCCCTGCTTTATTTAATCTATTTCCTTTATAAATAGTGCACACGTGTAACCACTGTAATTGGATCATCTCTTAAAATTAAAGGGCAGGACTGTAACAAGAACCGCACGTCAATACCATCTTCCGTTTCCCCGGCGCACTTTTCATCACCAAACCATCTAATTCAAAGCGATCTACATCTCAAAGTGCATTCTAATGAAAGGCACAACGATTCTGACCTTAGCCCACTCAGTCGTGTGAATAAGATCCCAATATCTGAAGGATAACAGCTCGAGGCTGTTTTCTGCCTATGCCTTCGCGATTTTGGCTGAAAGAGCAGCAAAGACGCTATCTTCCCATATGGTTGGTGATCTTACCACGCAAATGAAGTCAGCTTTTTTTCTCTTGCTTTAAGTTCACGTGGGGTGGGTGGGTGAGGAAATGTTTTGAGGGCCTTTTCTAGCAGAATGAGCAAGCGCCTATCAGCTACAGTGTCTCCTCCCACCGCTGAGAGAGCAGAGGTTATAGTGACACTCCTGAAGTTTCCTGGAAAGCATCAGTTGTGATGCAGAGATATCTGGCTCCCCGCTGTGAAGAGGTTACCACCCTCATTTTACTGTTACATTCATCAGCTAATTGTGGGTTTGGAGGCTGGGGGTACAGGGGCTCTGGCCTACTTTTGCTATAATCTCCACACCACAGAATGAAATCTTTCTAGAATTTATTAAGCACCTACAAAGGTGAAAAAAGAGCAATGAAAGGACCTGGAATTCAAAAGTAAGCTTCCTTGCTCTTTCTGGTACCTACATGGCTCCTCTCGCCATAGTGTCTGACCACCTCACAATCTTTAGCATATTTATCCTCACAACACCCCTGTGAAGTAGGGTGTGCTAGTATCCCTGTTTTAGAACCAGGGAACTAAGGCACAGAGAGAGACTAAGTGACTTGCACAAGGTCTCAATAGCCATCTGCAGCAGAGCAGGGACTCAAATGCAGCTCTCTAGAGGCCCAGGTTAGCACCCTGACCACTAGTGTTCTCATAGGGGGGAAGTTCCCTTTTAGGTAAAGCTAAATTTCAACCTTAAGCTTAGCCCTAAGCAAAGGGGTTGTGTGTAAACTGCATCCCCCATTGGTAGCAGCCTGGGAGGCACTGCTCAGCTTACTCTTATGCACATGGACCCTAGGTACCAGTAACTTGTATAGGAATATAAGGGGTTTGGGAGGGGGGAGTTCTTAGCCCCCTCCCACTTCTTTGTGTGGTGCATAGTCTGAGTCAACCGCTAGCCCAATGTGTATGTTCAGTAAAGTCTTTCAGAGGTAAAAATGCTTATTTAAAAGTCCTCTACAAATACCTTAGAGCAGTGGTTCTTAACCTTTCCAAACTACTGTACCCCTGAAGCCTGAGTCCCACCCCCACGGGGCTGAGGCATGTAACTTAGTTTCATGGCGCCCCTGTGGCTCCAGGCAATTGCCTTTCTTGCCACCCCCAATACCAGCTCTGCACTTGCGACCCCTCTAAACCCCCAGGTTGAGAAACACTGCCTTAGAGAGACACCGTGGGTGAGGTGCTATCTTTTATTGGACCCACTTCTGCTGGTGGCTACATCTACACTCCAGAGCTTACAGCAGCACAGCTGTCCCACTGCAGCGGTGCCACTGTAAGGTCTCCCACGTAGCCGCTCTATGCCAGCGGGAGAGTGTCGCCTGCCAAGATAGTGCTGTCCACACCGGCACTTTTGTCAGTGAAACTTAGGTCGGTCAAGGGCGTGTTTTCTTCACACACCAAATTTCTAGCGTTATTGCCAAGAAGACTAATAGCATATTGGGCTGCATTAGTAGGAGCATTGCCAGCAGATTGAGGGACGTGATTATTCCCCTCTATTCGGCATTGGTGAGGCCACATTTGGAGTATTGTGTCCAGTTTTGGGGGGCCCCCCACTACAGGAAGGATGTGGACAAATTGGAGAGAGTCCAGTGCAGAGCAATGAGAATGATTAGGGGGCTGGAGCACGTGACTTGTGAGGAGAGGCTGAGGGAACTGGGCTTGTTTAGTCTGCAGAAGAGAAGAGTGAGGGGGGATTTGATAGCAGCCTTCAACTACCTCAAGGGGGTTCCAGGGAGGATGGAGCTAGGCTGTTCTCAGTGGTGGCAGATGACAGAACAAGGAACAATGGTCTCAAGTTGCAGTGGGGGAGATCTAGGTTGGATATTAGGAAAATATTTTTTACTGGAAAGGTGGTGAAGAACTGGAATCGGTTACCTATGGAGGTGGTGGAATCTCCATCCTTAGAGGTTGTTAAGGTGCGGCTTGACAAAGCCCTGGCTGGGATGATTTAGTTGGGGTTGGTCCTGTTTTGAGCAGGGGGATGGACTAGATGACCGCCTGCGGTTCCTTCCATTCCTAATATTCTATGATGGAATCAGCATAGCATCATGGACCTCAGTGGAGTAACACCAATTTACACCAGTTGCGGATCTCGCCCATAGAAGATGTGGCCATGTTGAGAAATCCCCAGAGAAGGAGATAATTTATACTTTGTGGCCCAGATTCACAACTGGTGTAAATCAGCATAACTCCATTGACTTGAATGGAGAATGGTGATTTATACCAACTGAGATATAGCCATGTTTGTTTTTTAATTCCTAAATATAATATAGTACAGTTCTTATGGGCTTCATGGGAAAACTGGCCTTGAGTAGAGATCTGAATGAAGAGAGAATGGTGACTTGGTCAACAGAAATTTGGAGTTCATTCAATGGAAAAGGGCATCATGCACAAATTAGAATGGGAGTGATAAACATAAGTGTAGTTTGACTTCTATACCTGGAGGGGCAGCATTAGTCAGGCCAAGGGAGCCGTGCCTGAGAGGACAAATTCAAACTGATTGAAATTGATACATGGAAAACTTTTTTTCATTCAAAACAGATAGCGACAGTGCTGCTGATTTTCTTCTCCAACTTGGTTACAACAGACTCTCAGTTATATTCATGTCCAATTGATATTCTAGATTTTTAAAAGGTTAGCTTTGCAATTAAGCAAAATGTTCTGTTCTGTTTAATTAGTAGAACACATTTAATTTTTGTTGTCTCTCTCTCTCTCTTTTTTTTTTTCCTGGAAGCACACTGTACTATGATTCCATGTATTTAAACTGCTTTTAAATGCTGATGACTTGACCTAGAATAAAAATAAGCCGCACAAACTGCCTTCAAACTATCCTTAGCTGTTAAAGCTAAATTGCAGTTCTCTTTTACATTAAGAAAAAAGCTCGGTGCCATTCTTTTTCATTTCTATAGTAAATCAAATTGAATTATTCATCAGCACTAAATGTCTCCAAAACTGCTTTTTCTCCTCCTATTACCTTTTTTTTTTCTTTACAAATCCCTGCACTTCTCCCCACACCAAATAAATAAGCACACAAACAAACAAAGAAACCCAAAGCCATCAAGTTCAGATGTGATTCACATATAAACTACGACTCTTGGTACTTCAAAATTTGTGACATCCATCTCAGTCTCCAAAACAGACAAAGGACTCATCATAGCCTTGAAGTCAGATATCATCAAAATAATATCTTATATGGCTCCTGTGGTCTGATCCTGCTGAGATTAAAGTTATGTGGGTGTCTACAGTAAGATCAAAGCCCCCTATCCTTTAGAAAGATAGTTTTAAAAATGCAAGGTTCTGCAAAAACCAAGCCATCTTCAGACCTATATCAACCTTCACCAGGCTGCTGGGGCTGCAAAGCGATGCAACATGGAAACACCAGTCATCTCCCCTTCCCTTTCCCTATCTCTTATGTCTGCATCATTCAGGGTTGCCTAAAAGTAACGTGGTGGAAAGAAAAGCCGTCGATCCAAGATCAATGGTCATACAGTCACAGAACCACAGAGTTTCTAAGGCCAGAAGGGACCACCAGATTAGCTAGTCTGACCCCCTGAATATCCCAGGACAGTAAGGCAATCAACACCATGCAGCACCTGCACACAAAACACAACAAACTTAGACCAAGGCATTAGAGCCCACAGGAGACTAGATTATTTGGTGCCACAGGCAGAGAAGAGCAGGGACCAAAGTGCACCAGTACCTGAGGCCCCTGCAATGGCAGGCAAATGATTAAATGAGCTATACCCAGAGAATGCTGGGAAGGGAGCCGCATCCACACATGGCAGAGGAACGCGAAAACCTCCCACGTTCACTGCCAGTCTGACCGGATGGGAAATTCCTTCCTGACTCCACATGGCAATCAGTTAGATCCTGAACACATGAGCAAAGAACCAGCCAGCCAAGCACCTGAGAGAGAGAGAATGCTCGGTGCCCACCTCAGAACCCTGGCCCACCCAGTCCAATGTCCCATCTCCAGACAGGGCCATCCGTGCTACGTCAGACAAAGGAGATTAAAAAAGAAAAAACCCAACCTCCCGGAATACACTGGGTTCCTTCCTGACCACTGCAAATGACCAGCTGAACCCTGAAGATAGCATGAGCTGTAGAAACATAATACATAAACTGGAAGTGAACTTCAGGGCTCACTAGAAGGGAGAGTGATGTGTCCTAGAACACGTAGGAGACCCCTGCACCAAACTTTGAGTCTCTGATGAGTCCTCTTCCACATATTCTAAGGGGGGAGATAGCTGTCGGTTTGCAGAGTAGACATGGGTGAGTGCTCCAGGGGTCAGCGACCGAGAAAGTCTTGACACTGACATAAATTCCCAGCACACGTTAACAGAGGAGACGTTGGCTCAGAAGACATCATCAGATCCTCAGGGTATCTAACTCTTGTGGTACCGACAGTATCAAAGATTGAGCCGAGGGCCAACTTATGGAGGATGGTTTCAGTACCAATGCAGCTGGCACCACGTGCTTGGTGTTGGATTCCCTCCGTACCAGAGGTAAGTGAGTAGTCTTTCGTACCACTGATTTTCTTCTTAATGGTGCTGAGTGTTGTTCAGAGATGGGCTTATCGTTTCAAGCCTGTCTCTGCCACTCTGGGTACAGGTATCCAAACTCACTACCAAGTCTGTCTTAGATGACTGACTCCTTCTCACCGTCACTTAGAGCCTGCACAGAACTCCCATTGGGACCTGCGGCCTCTATAGCCTTCTTGTGAGACGGTGACCAAGAGATTACTCTTTACGTCCTTCTGCTTAGAGCAGATATAGATGAGGACTTCATTTTCATACATGTACTCACTGCTGTAGTACCATCTACCTCTCTATTAGTCTCCAGGGACCAAGATGTCAGTGTGGATGCAGCACTAGCTGTACTGGGAGGTCTATGTACAGGAGGATCTTCCGCTCCTGGGTCAGAAGCTGAACATAAAACTTGCTCCATCATTTAGAGTTTAAACTTCATTTCTCTATTTTTTCAGGAGCTACCCTGGAAGGAAGTGCAGATTTTGCACTTACTGGGGGTATGAGTAGTACCCAGACAGTGGATGCACTGGGAGTGCTTGTCACTTATCGGAATAGCCTCATGACAGGAGAGGCATCTCTTGAATCCTGGGGAAGTACAGCACTTCCAAGAAAAACTTATGAAAATGTAACCCATGGAAGGGGAATTCACCTAACAATATACGTACCTCTATACATAAAAAAGTGGCTTTTTTTTTTTAAGAAAGAAAAGAAAAGAAAAAATAAAGGGAATGATTGTTCCAACAACTAGAACACTATAAGGTAAGTAACTAAAAGGTACCTATAGGAGAAAAAGCTAAATATTAGAGAAGAGGCCCACATTGCAGACTCCAGGCATGTCTATACTGCCAGCAACTTGGGGATCGATGCAGTGGGATCGATTGAGCAGATAGTGGAGACCCGCTCAAATCGATCCCAGAAATGCTCTCCGGTCAACGTGATTAAAAAACTTTCCCAAAAGGAGTAAAGACTGCATCGACCAGAGGGCGTCTCCAGTTGACGCAGCGCAGTGAAGATGCCATGGTACAGCAATGTAAGGAAGTCGATGGCAGTGTAAACCAGGCCTAAGTCTCGGGCTAACGGAGGTTGAGAAGGAATTGAGGATGGTTTGCCCACACAGCCCCATTTAGCCTCAATGTGAGGCACAAGGGTGTGGGGGGAGGGCGTAGACATAAACCAAATGGGCACGGCTACTAAAAATCTCCAATCACAGGCACAGGGCACAGACATAGCTGGAGTGGGGTACTCATAGGGACACTACTCAAAGAAGTATACATTTCCTTGCATTCAGGTCACTGATTTTTGTCAATGATGGGATAAGTAAACAAAGTATTATTTAGCAACTTCAACTGGTTTTTGAAACAAAATTTAGGGGGTTCCTGTACTGATTTTGGCATTTAAATAATCCACCGGCATCGTTAAAGCACATGAAACGGCACAAACCCCACTAGAAACTCGGACCAAAGAAGCAGTAATGTATGGTGCAACCAAGCCAGACCATGTTTTTAAGGAAACCACAAAAAGAAGTGATTTCCAATGCATGCAAGCAAGGCAGGCTACAAATTTGTAAATCAAGAGAGAGAGTACATTACATTATAAGTGTGTGAGATCACACAAGCCCAATGAACACCCAGGGGAGGGTCAGCTGTGTCAAAAAAATAGAAAAGGAATTCACTAAGCAAAAATGTGCACATCCAGAAAAATACAGAGTGGGCCACCAGCTACAGAAAATGTTTTAGTGAGAGGAGCCAACCACACAAAGACAAAAGTAACAATTACATTAGCTACACCAGCCCAGCCAGATGAAGCATTCACAAAGGACAGCACTGGGGGAAAATGTTCCCAGATCGCATGTCAATAAATTCTGGTGCACAAATCAATGCAATACCCAGAAAACCAGATGAATTGCTGAAGTTCTCAGATCTCATTATACCCATCATCCAGAAATTGCTTGTTACAGCCCTCAGCTGCTGGAAGTGAAAGGTGCATGTACTGCAACATATAAGCACACAGAGGACAAACTGTCTACATTTGTACATCGCAAACCCAGAGGTGCTACATGTGTTTCTTCTCAGTGCATGTCTGCATCTTCAATCGATCACGTTAGCAATGGTAGTGGGAGACATCCCATTCTAGTGTCACTAGTTTCTGCCAAGCCGGATGTTCTAATGAAAGAATACACAGGTGTTATTTCATGGAGCGGGGGCAGCTTCTGGGGAACACAAGATTAAAGTGGATATCACTATTGAGCCTCTACACACATAATCCCAATTGTATTACGAGGTGGCGGCCTAAAAAGATTGGAAGATTTAAGGCTAATTGTTAAGGTGGATGATCCCACACATTTGCTAAACTCATTCAGGGTAGCTACAAAACCACACACAGAAGAGCTAACATTGTGTCTTGAGTCATTATGGGACCAGAACGAGGCATTGACATCAGTAGGAGCTACTGGGTGCCCAGCAATTTGGAAAATCAGGGCCCTCTTGTCAGTGGTTATCAGACAGATTCCAAAAGTCTTAATCATGTTGACTAGAACCTCATTCTACAAGTGGTTCTATTGAAGTCCATGGAAGCTTTCTTGGAGTAAAGTGCTACTCCACAGAAGTTAAAGGGATCAGACTCTGGACCTACATATTCAGGATCCTCTGGGAAGAAAGGCGCTGTCTAAGTGGAGAGTTGTTGATTTATTTAGCAATGACTCATTTGCAACCACACAGACTGATGTATAAAATGTAACCCGGGGCACATTTTATGCTGGAGTTAGTTTCTCTGACTTCTAGGTAGTTTGACTTTATGGCGTATTGGAGGGAAATTGACTGAAACAAAAAAAGGGAACGTGGTAGCTTCTCTCAGCTCTGATACCGAGAAGCATGGTTTGCTGCAATTTTAGCAAGAAGGTCACATAATCGAAAGTAAATGGCACATAGAAGTATTTGATCATCACAGAAATACAATAAAGATATCACCTTGATGGAGCACTGTTCTGCCAAAAGTAATTAGTGCTGTGTGTATCTGGAAGATGTATATTTACCAGCAGTAGATCTATGATTACTTTAGGTAGACTAATGAAAGACCAGTGCTTATCCATATTCCAGTTCATTTCCATTCTCTCCCATCCTGCCTTATCAGTTTTGGGATTAACATCTATAATAGGGCTGTGTGCATATTTACCCATTGTAATTAAGTGTTGGGTGGAGAATAAAGAGAGCTCTTTACGAATATTTATTGGAAAGGAGAAACGCGTCTATGTAGGGTCTAAATTCAGGCTGCAGTTGTTAAAAAATAAAAATCGACACCAGGATTAAAACACCACTAGGAATTCCCTAGAGGCCTTTCTTGTACAAATGACTGATAGCAATATTCAATCTCTGAGCCCCAGGGATCCCGAAAGAAAGGCTAGACTGCCCACATTGTTTTTAAGAAGTCTGTTGGAAATAGAATTTGCACAAGAAATTGTCAGATGCACTAATCCATACTGTGGACCACATGATACTTGGCTGTTGTAAATCACCATGATTTCAATATGATTTACACCAGCTGAGTATGTGGCCCAGTGTGGCCTTGATTTAGCAAAACATTTAAGAACATGCTTAAGTTAGTCCCTATTAAGACAGCTTTTAAGCATATGCTAAACTTTAAGCACATGCTTAACTCTCATTGACAGCAATGGTAGTTAAGCCCTTAACTTTAAGCATGTATTCCAGTGCTATGCTAAATCAGGACCTCTGTTAGAAGCACTGATAAATGTAATATATTTGTTCATAGGTGCCTCTTACCATCTGTTCCCTGAAACTTTTTTTGGACATTGTAAAGGCAGATAAAATTCATATGTACAATATATTTTGGTGAGTTCCAGAGGGGTAGCCATGTTAGTTTGTTTTTAGCAAAACAGCGAGAGGTCTGTGGCACCTTAAAGACTAACAAATTTATTTGGGCATAAGCTTTCATGGGCAGAAACCCACTTCATTGGATGCATTATATTTTGGGTTTCCTTCAGTCTTTGACAAATTAGCACAAATTAAATTTCAGGCTAACGTGCCCAAGGCTGAATTGTTAGATTCCACTGAATTCAGCTAATTGCTATAAAATGGTTTGGCATTGAATGTACAAATCTAGCTAAAAATACTTCTACAGCCATTACAGTCTGTTTTACACTATGCTGTGCATTAATTATTTATTACTTATTAACTGAATAGATTTGTAATACATTTATCATTATAGCAGCAACTGTAAAATAAATACACATTCTGGGCTTGATTTGGATTTCAGTTACTTCCATGGAGTTACACCAGACATGCATCACTGTAACCAAGACCACATTCACTCATCTCTCTGTGTGTACATATATATGTATGATACTGTATAGCTCTATTTTTCCCCCACGTGAGCCATATATTATCTTTGCCCTATTACATACTGAGTGATAGCTTTAAGTATCAGAATAAAAACCTTTTCAGTTGAAATGATCAAAAACTGCTTCTAGGAAGCAATCACTGAAATGAGACACAAATAAATTGTTCCAATTTTTTTTCAGGAAATAAAAGGAGCCAACTAATTCTCCAGATTTAATTAATACACCTTTAATACTGTTTTATTCTCAATTATCTCTGCGCTCCCTCCACCCCAACTGCAAAGGAATATAAGAAAGATAATAAACCTAGCTCATTCTGTGGCCGGATTTTTATCTGAGTCTCATGGGCACGAATTTGGAGTAAAAAAGACAGACTTTAAAGACCAAGATCCTAAAGATCCTATGGAACTTTCTGTAAGAGTTGGGTTTGAGGTTTTTCCCCTATACCCTCACACAGTACTGTGCAGTATGCTGTCAACTTGTTTGCCTCACTACTCCTAACCATGGCTGCATTTCACTGTTAAAGTGATTCCTGGATGATCTTGTGCTTTAGGATCCTTTGTGAAGGATGGCATTTGTATAACTAGATAATATACCATAAATAGATTTTTATTCCTCAGATTGTATGTTGCTTCCATTTCCACTGGAGCCAAATTTTCAAACCATGGATAAATAACAATACTTAGCAGTACTTCTTCAGCTTTGTCTGGGGAATCTCAATATACAATAAACATTAATTCATTCCAGCTACACAACCTTCCCTGTGGAGTAGGTAATTACTATCACCACTTAACAAACGAGGAAAAACTAAAGAGGATTTATGCAGCATTGTTGTAGCCCTGTTGGTCCCAGGATATTAGAGAGACAAGGTGTGTGAGGCAATATCTTTTACTGGACCAATTTCTCTCTCTCTCTCTCTCACCCACAAAAGTTGGTCCAACAAAAGGTATTACCTCACCCACCTTGTCTCTGTGACAGGAATTTTGTGAGTTGCCCAAAGTCATGGAGAGAGTATAAAACAGAACCAAGCTCTAGCCTACAAAAGCATCCTTCTTTTCATGTACAGGGCAATGAGCCTCTTTCAGTCCAGTATGCAAATGACAGGGGATGACTTCTTCCTCAAACATAAATAATGGAACCCTCTTTTTGGTCAGATACTTTTAGCACGTGCATGCACATTCAGATCAGAGTTCAGCTCACATAATGCTCTGAAAAAGAGTAAATAAATTCCAAGGACCTCCTGCCACCCTTAGTCACTTTTATCTGCCTGTGTAAGTACCACTCAGCATGAGTACAGGTCACAGGATCAGGTCCAAAGCCAACCATCTTTGATGATAAAGGGATACCCATACCATGAATACCATACCATACCATAAAACACCACGAGCTGCATTAACAACGTGCTGGGAGTCTAAGGGACTCACCTCATTTGCATATATATTTAGATATTTTTTAAAAATTAAAAACAACTGTATCTTCCCAGATAGAGGGAGAGAACGGTTAGTTGGTTTCATCAGCAATGAAAACCTGCAGCTGATCCGTTCTCTCTTCATCCTCTGGTTATAGAAACTAATTACGGTTGATGGGTTTATTCAATACAAAGATAATGTGATCTTAAACAAATTATAAACAAACATTACCCAGGCATCCACAGAGCCATTAGAGAGGAATAGCAGACACAGGCTCCATTGGAATCAGCCTTCCTAGATTCTGTACAGCTGTAACAAAGATGACAGCATAATAGGATACCAGGCCAGGGGGCTAGGGGATCTGGGTTCTAATCCCAGGTCTGCCACTGACTACCATGGGGAAGTCACTTCACCACTCTGTGCCTCAATTTCCTCACCTGTGAAATTGGAGGTGATGATGCTTACCCACTTTTGTTAACACTTCGTCACTGATGGATGAAAAGACCTGCATGTAGTTTTATAATGATATATATAGATATACTTCTAATTATCACTGGGATATAGGAGACGTGAGCTTTTATCCTGGCTCTGCCACTGATTTCCTATGTGACCCTGAGCAAGTCACTTTCACCTCTCTGTGCTTCCAATTCCCCTCCCACTTTTGGTCTACCTGGACTGCAACCTCTTCAGGACAGAGAGTCTCTCTTACGATGGGTTTCTACAGCACATTGCATGTGGGGCCTTTTTCTCATTTGAAGCCTGTCAGCGATAGCATAATCCAAATAATAATGAATAATTATTATTATTGCAGATATAAAGATGATGGACAATAGCTGCATTTTAGGAGGCCAGTTGACCCTGGGGATGCATTTGGGGGGTGCCCCTGATTTACACAAACACCTTGTCATAATAATGTTCTCAATACACTGGCAGATTCCACCTCAGACTGGGCAAACATCAGCTGCTCACAGGCATTTCTCACTGAAACCAATGGAGTCAACTCCTGACCTAATCCAGTCTCTAGAACAAGGGAATAGACTCACCAATCTAACTCAAGGGAATTTCCAAGCATCTCTGAGTGGATGAGTGTGGTATTGTACATTACAACAACAATACTGTCAGCAGCTGATTGAGGACCTTGGCTGTGTGATCCTGCTCTTCAGGTCCCTGCTAATGTCTTCGTACATACAGCTTTTTTTTTTTATTTACAAATTCTTGATAACACTTCTATTTGCATTGAATCAGAATTAACCAGGCAGGAGTCTGCAGTGGCAATCTCATGTAACTCAGCATGGCAGAATGACATTATCACTAGCAAAGCAATATTCGTTTTGTATGATCATCATCTCCACGGAGCTTGCCGTATGATAGGACTTCAGGTGCTGGACCATTATATTCATTCCTAAGCATCAGTATGACAGTCTCTCTCAAGGACAACATCAGACACTGGAACAGTGGCTCAAACCTGATTTATGAGCAGGAACAGCTGGGTGTGAGAGTTTTTAAATCACCATCTTATTCACCTGAAGGAAACCCTAATCCCGGGTGCACCCTTTTGTCATACAGTTCAGTGCTTTCATTAAGAGACTCAGTTGCATTGTGAGTCACCCTCATTGGTTATTCACAGCTATATTTGTTACATGCCCAAGGTCAGAGTCTGTATAAGTGGCCCTGCTAAGGTATTTTTCAAAATTGTTATATATAGTTTTATATATTTTCTTTGATATTTCCTTTAAATTTTCAATTTGTTTTCTTCCATGTTATGCCCATACTAGTTTGTTATTGTCCGGTTATTGCAAGTGCTGGGCTGCAGACATTGTTTTTTTTAAATGGTTGTGCTGCTGTCCATGAGTGCTGAGCAGGGGACACTCGTTTGTAATTGCAGTGTTGCTTACAAGACAGTTTGTCATTACAAAGCTCCAGTAATCCCAGGTTAGCAGGGACTGTCATGGATTCTGAACACCTGCCCTGGAACGCTCGAGGACCGACCTTCACTCTGGTCCGCAAAAGCTGGCTGGGAATTTTTTGACAACATGTTTTTTTCTTGGAAAATGCCGGTTAACAAAATCAAAACTTTTCACGGGTTCTGACAATTTTTTTTTTTTTAAAACCCATTGGAACATTGCACGGAGCTAGGAAGGATGCATAGTTCTGATCTGGGCCAAGCCACTGGATCTTTGGGACACAAAAAGTTACACGAGGGATGAACTGGGTCTGCTGTGTCGCCTCCGACAGCAAATCACACCACTTTTGTTACAGACTGTGGCACTTTTTAAATCCACATGGGGTTTATTCACCAAGGTAATAGGGATCTTAGAATTAACAGTGATGGATACACGGATAAGAGTCACATGGAAGTCTTGTCACAGCCCTGTGGAACGCTGGGCAAAAAAGGCATGACGCTCTAACCACAGCAACCGCATAACCAGATGCTCTGTAAGACCTGAGCATCCTAGGTAACTAACACAATGCTACACCACCTCCCCCCTGCACCACAAGCTCTTGCACGTGCTTTGGAACATTAATACTTGCTCCAGCAAACAACTCAAGAAAGGTGTTTAAGGTGGCATCAAAATCCCCAGAGCACTGCTGACTACAGGTTGTACATTATCAACTAAGACAAACTGCTTGTCTCAGCAATGGGGGGCTGCTTTAAGGTGTGTTTATGCCCCACTGGAGAAATGGCCTGTCACCCAGTAAATAGTGCCAGACTCAGACACCCAAAGCCATTAGGCAGCAGCATACCTGACACTTTTTCCCCTTAAGCTAAAAGACAGTCTTGGCTTTGTTTATGCTACATCCAGTCTAGGGGAGGATATTTTAGTAAGTAGACTTCATTGGAAAGAGACAGTGTGCCAGGAACATATATGTTTCATACTGCTAATTTCAGTCTTTTCAGTAGAAACAGCACAACCCATCTATCTTCGTGAAACTCTTTGTGATGGATGGGCAAGACACTTGATCTGCAGAATCACTAGATTCTCGGGACACAGGCTATATTTAATGGGTCTAATTCTGAGCTCATTTACACCGGTGTAAATCAGGAATCATTCCTGTCAAGTCAGTTGAAGTCGCACCAGTGCAAAACCAGGGTAGCAAAAAACAGGATCTGCCCCCTGATCTGCTTTTAGGGCAGACTTTTTTTTGCTGGGGACCCCTTCGAAAGTATTTCAGGCTGCGATGACCCTCCCCCCCCCACTCTCGGTATTGGAGATTGCTTTCACGGCATCAGTGCGGATCCTTAAAGACCCCTTGCTTCTACGCTGCTGCAGAGCATAGGTGTGGCCTTCACAGCTGGTCTCCCCACCAGCAGCCGCCACCGCTCATCGGCCGCCTAGCTCTTGAAGGCAAGGAAAAGGACGAGCAAGGGAAAAAAAATCACAGATGTTCGTTCATATTTCAAAAATCCACCTGGGCAGAGATTGGAGGACCGGAAAAAAAAGGTCATGTCTGGGAAAACCTGGATGTATGGTAACTCTGTTTTGTGCGATCTCATGACCACCCCCCCACACACTAGCTTTTCTATATTCCTCCTACTGATACACGCTTGCGTTTGGGATCCAGAGTGTAGGAGGTATCCATATCTTTGCTAAAACTGGGCTGCTTTATGGTGATGTGATCTACCAGGGGTTGCCTTAGAGCCTTCAGGAGTTTCAGCTGGTGGCAAAGAGATCAGCTCTCTCAGTGAGGTGGGTTGATATGAGAAGGTAACACCGTATTCCATGTCCTAGCTGGCGGGTGGTAATCTTTAAGAAGTTTTGTCGTCTGGGACTCAGCGCCACAGCCACCTGACCAAGCTGGTACCCAGCCTCAGAGATGGCTGAAACCAGTAGAAATGCTGACACGAGCATTTTTAGAGAACCTCTGTAACAACTTTCCATTCCTGCCCCAAAACAAAATCAATTCACATCTCTCAGCAGGCCGCCCAGGGCTGGTTTGAGGATTCTGGGGGGAGGTAAGGGAGGTTTTCTGGGGGAGTACACCCCAAAAAAATGGATTCATTTAAGATGAGAGGCACGTGTGTTGGCTGCCCAGCCTCCAGCTGCAGATGTTGAACCCAGTGGCTCGCTTCTTTTCAGGCAATCTTTCAGTTTGCATCAGTTTGTGTCTCCCAGGCTCTTAGCAGAAAAGCAAGCTGGAAACATACTTTTTAAAAAATGTAAATGCAAGAATTCCCTGAAGGCCACTATGCTAGCAAGCGACACATGCAAGCTCCCTCCAGCCCAACACTGGTTTGAAGTTCCTTTCTTTCACTGGTGTTGAGTTATGCATCTGCAACATTTCTGAGCGGAACACACAGGGAGGAAAGCATTTCTCTTCCTCACTCATGCATAAAAAAAAAATCACGCTAGTGATTGCATGTTGGAACTCAGCCTAAACTCGAGCAGTCACTGACACCCCACTGTGAGATCAGCATCTTTCTATTTGGGGCAGAGATTGTCATTTACTATATGCTTCTATAGCGCCTAACACAGTGCCACTCCAACCTACTTGAAGCCTCTAAGATACTACAGCATTACCAATGATAATAAATAGTAATAATATAGAGGTTGTCATGAAAATCTGTGCAATTTTATCTTTGCAAGTGGATAACTTTATTGATGTATTTGCAATTTTCCCTTCTTAACTAGAAGAACCAAGGCTTTTTATCTCATTGTTCCTTCTAGTTCACTTTCATATGGATTTGACTGGAATACATTGCCTTATACTTTTTTGGGGGGGTTGGGGGGAGGGGAATGTTGTTATTGACTCCTCTTACTTGAAGATTATCTGCCTAGATTTGCTGTGTTCCTTTCTGCTAGCATGGAGCACACTGACCATGAGGAGTGACTAAGTCATCGGTGTGTGTGTGTACATGCTCAGATAACAATTTACGGAGCAAAGCATAGAAACCAAATGTGGGGCATAAATCACTCGGCTTGTCTGGGGAACACGCTACACTATTATAAACCCGTTAACCTACTCTCTTTTTGGTGTGAGCAAGGAAAAAAATAATAAACCCAGTCAATGTTACCACTAGACAGATTTCTAAAGAGCACTTGGGGAAAACAAATGTACAGATCAAACAAACTGGGAGATCTTTTAGTCTCATCCCCTAGAAGTGCCATTGACAATTTTTATTGACACCTATCATAAAAGATGGTCTTTCCAAACAAAAGAAAATGCCCCTGAACTTGAGCTCTGTTAATGCTTCCTGGAGTTCCAGTAACAATGTCATAGACATATAGGACTAGAAAGGACCTCAAAAGGTCATCTAGTCCATTCCTTTCTCCCCCACCCCCCCCAGTTGAGGAAGGATTAGGTATACCAAAACCATCCCTGACAGGTGTTTGTCTAACCCGTTCTTCAAAACTAGTGCATCTTAACATTTAAACAGCTGGAAAAGACAAAAGCCACAAACCAAAGAACCATACAATCATGGAAGTGCAGGGCTGGAAGGGCCCTTGAGAAGTCATCAAGTCCGGCCCACTGTGCTGTGGCAGAACCAAGTAAACCTAGAACATCCCTGACAGGTGTTTGTCCAACTGTTTTCAAAACCTTCCAGTGATGGGGATTCCACAACCTCCATTGGAAGCCTATTCCAGAGTTTAACTACCCTTGCAGTTAAAAAGTTTTCCCTAATATCTAACCTTAGTCCCCCTCGCTGCAGATTAAGTTCCTTACTTCTTGTCCTACCTTCAGTGGACATGGAGAAAAATTGATCGCTGTCTTCTTTATAACAGTCCTTAACATATTTGAAGAATGTTATCAGGTCCCCCTTCAGTCTTCTTTTCTCAAGACTAAATAGGTCCAGTTTGTTTTTTTTTAACCTTCCCTCATAGGGCAGGTTTTCTAAACTTATCATTTTTGTTGCTCTCCTCTGGACTCTCCAGTTTGTCCACAGCTTTCTTAAAGTATGGCACCCAGAATTGGACACTGTGCTCACCAGTACTTGCCAGTGCTGAGGAGTGTGGAACAATTACCTCTTGTGTTTTATATGTGACACTCCCGTTAATACAGCTCAGAATGACATTAGCCTTTTTTGCAGCTGCATCACACTGTTGACTCATATTCAATTTGTGACCCACTGTAATCCCTAGATCATTTTCAGCAGTAGTGCCCCTAGTCAGTTATTCCCCATTTTGTAGTTGTGCATTTGATTTTTCCTTCCTCAGTGAAATACTTTGCATGTGTCTTTATTGAATTTCATCTTGTTGAATTCAGACCAATTCTCCAATTTATCAAGGTCAGTTTGAAGTCTAATCCTGTCCCCCAAAGTGCTTGCAACCCCTACTAGCCTGGTGTCATCTGCAAATTTTATAAGCATTCTGTTATCCAAGACATTCATGAAAATATTGACTAGTACTGGACCCAGGACAGGAAAGATCCCTGCAGGACCCCACTAGATATGTCTCCCCAGTTTGACAGTAAACCACTGATAATAAGTCTTTGAGTAGAGTCTTTCAACCAGTTGTGCACCCATTATTACCCTAAGGGTACCCCAATACCAATTGGCACAGTGGTGTCATGATATACACCCAAAAGATGGTATGTAATATAATCACTGGAAAACTAAACTCACAGATCATTAATATCCTTGCATGGTGTATGTATCGTAAATCCATTTATAGCTATGTACTGCAAATATGCTCTTCAAATGTATTTGGCCTAAGCTACGCCTATTCCAGACAAAGGAATGTGGTTCTGCCTGCATGAATATGTCTCCAATGTAAGCAAGGCATGACTAAAGACAAAGAAAAGCACATTTAAATGCCAGGTAAAGAAAGCCAGCTGCAGAGCTAGTGGGGAAAGATGAATACTGAACCGTCTCAAGGGGGATGGAGGCTGCACTCCCAGGAAGCCTCTTGAAGCAGAGACAAAGAACTTTGGAAGCTATAAGGAGAGAGAAAAAGCCATTTGGGGATCCATCACGTGAGGGATTAATGGGGCCAGAGCTCTGGAAATCACAGAACAATGGATCCTTTATCCAAGGGGGTTCAAGTCTCTGGGAACTGAATATAGGTGAGATGCCTACTTAGGCAAAGATTGTAACTTGCTGAAATTAAGTTTTAGTCTTTGAAGTGTGTTTGGACTTTCGTGTGCTCGTAGCCCTTTCCATCTTTATTCTTGGTATCACTTAAATCTATGCCTTTTTGATCAATAAACTTGTTTCACTTGTACTATAAACCAATGTAGTGCTTTGATTAAAAGAGCGTTTGTTAACCCCAATTAAGCTAAGTAAATACTAGGAGCTGTCTCTTTAAAGGAGCAACAAACTTAATATCTTCTGTATGTGTTCAAGCAGGGGGCGGGACCCTATAGGGAAGACGGTGTGGAGGAAATTCAGGACTGGGAGCTGTTGGGGTCACCCTGCAAAAAGTGACTGAGCAGGGGAAGCCAAGCTGTGACCCGCATGCTTGTAGGTTGGCTATTGGTGTCAGGGTTGTGAGTATCAGCACCACAGCATTGAAGGCACCCAGAGTAGCAGAGCAGGTGGTGACACAACCCCTCACTGGTCTGGTTTGAACCCAAAAAGTCATACCCCCTTATAGCAGTTTCATTTAGACCACTTTTCCCTAGTTTGCTTATAACAGTGTCATGTGGGACTGTGTCAAATGCCTTACTAAAACCAAGATATATCACAGCTACTCATTACCCCCATCCACCAGGCCAGTAACCTCGTTAAAGATGGAATTAGGATGGTTCATGCTGCTTATTCCTTATAACCCTATTATCCTCCAGTTGCTTACAAACTGAATGTTTAATAAATTGTTCCAGAATCTTTCCAGGTACCACAGTTAGGTGACTGATTTATAATTCCCAGTGTCCTCTTTGCTCCCCTTTTTAAAGATAGCTACTATGTTTTCCCTTCTCCAATCTTCTGGGACCTCCCCCGTCCTCCAGGAGTTCTCAAAGATAATTGCCAGCAGTTCTGAGATTGCTTCAGTTAGTCCCTTAAGTACCCTAGGAGGAATTTCATCAGGCTCTGCCAACTTATCTAAATAGTCTTTATGCTGTTTTTTTCCCCCTGTTTTGGCCTGTGTTCCTTCCCCCTTGTTGTTAATATTAATTGTGCTGAGTATCTGGTCATCATTAACCTTTTTAGTGAAAACTGAAGCACAATAGGCATTAAACACTTCAGCTTTCTTGATGTCATCAGTTATTAGCTCTCTTTCCCTGCTAAGTAGAGGACCTGCAATTTTGTCTCTCTCTTGCTTCTAATGTATGTAAAGAACCTCTTTTTATTGCCTTTTAGGTCCCCCGTTAGGTGTGACTCATATGCCTTAGATTTTCCGATATTGTTCCCACATGCTCGTGCTATTCTTTTGTATTCCTCCTTAGCAATTTGTCCATGTTTCTACTTTTTGTAGGATTCCTTTTTGATTTTCAGGTTATTAAAAAGCTCTTCCTGGAGCCATATTGGCCTCTTATTATTCTTCCTCTCATTCCTTTACATCAGGAAGGTGCAAAAAACATTCAGCTCCACCCTACTGTTTCTATTGGACACGAGCACCATAGTTGGCACTTATGGGCACCCTCGTTAGTGGTCTCAAGAAAGAGGGCAAGGACTGAATGGGCCATGGAAACTGAACGATCTCACCACCTCCCAAAAGTCAAGGTTGAGGTCACATCCTTGGGGAAGTTTCCACCAACCCTGCTCCTGTTGCGTGTGTGCTATGAGGGCTAGGCTATGCAAACCTTCCTCTCACTGAGAAGCACTTACTCACAAAAGTAGACCCATTGGCTTCAATGGGATTACTCAAGTGAGTAACCACTCACCATCAGTGAGAGTAAGGGGATGACAGGGTCCTGGGTGAATGGAAGACGTTAATCTTCTAGTGCTGAATTTTCCATCGTCATCAAACATACAAATACAAAGCATTAATCAACGAAGCCAATGCCAACTGCCCAGTACCTGGAACAACCCTACAGTAACAAACCAGCACATACAACCCAGTGTACAAGAGCAGTTCTATAAGAAAAGCATGTCTGAATGAGATGGAGGGAAATGGATATCAAGAAAGGAACAGATTTTAGCTTTAAGCCTAAAAAAAAAGGTCCTAGACAATATAGATAAGCCAACACTGCTCTGAATGAAATAATAAAAAATGATTTACTAACAATGTGATTTTAAAATCCTGAAATGCTGATGCCACAATCCAGCTCTGTAGGGATCTGCAAATTGTCAGAGGATCCTCCAGTCTATCATCAGATTGGATTTAAACTGGAAGAGGACAGAGAAAGTCATTCATGTTTGTCATTAATACTAGAAAAAAAATTCATCAGTGGACAGCATCCTTAGTAACATGTTTCATCAGCTCTGTCTCCATTTCAAATAAAGATCAGTACAGCCGAGGCAGGATTTATGCTGGTTGATTGAAAGCATCACGAGGAGTTTGAGCTCCCTGCCCCTCCCCGCCAAAGAAAAGGCTCAATGCTCATTAGGTATTTATTGCATCGACTAACTTTATCAAGGCGTTCAAGTGTTGTAAAGCAGGATAATCATGGTGCTACATTTATATTCAGGCTTAGAGAGTTTGCAAATGAATTGATACAGTAGACAGGAATCTTTCAGTGGAGGTGCTTAGCAGTAAGATGCCAGGAGAAGCTTCAGCTTTCCTGTGCTTTACCTACTTATGTATATTAAATGGGAACTTCCCCAAGGTGAGAATAAGCTGCTCGTAATTGTCCTTGACAGATGAACGAAAGGACAGTGAGTTCATTGAGATTCTCGCAATGGGCCGGGATCCTCGACCCTGCATTACTGCTGAGCTCCAACACATTCTCAGCCAAAACACTTTTTACACCCATAATGAAGTGGTCTCAAGGACCACACAAGCTGCAGGACAATGAAAAACCAGTCCCCGGCAGTACCCTACCTGCAGTTTACTTTGGCTGTGAACGCACCAGCACTCAAAAGCGCTGCAGGATTGAATATTACCGGTGCTGGGTTGCCAGTCCTGTAAGGAACTCCTCCCATGCAGCTGGAAATGAGGTTAGAGATCTAATAGACAGCACACTTCCTCCTTAGCCAATACTGAACCACCATGCTGCTAGGGAACACTGCACTGCTGGAGTTATCTCCCAGATGAGATATAAAGTCAGGGACCTGAACACAGACAGTCATTAAAGATCCATCCCACAGCACCTTTTGCAAGGGAAGGTTTATGCTAACTCCAGCGTCCTGGCCACACCCTGACTCCGGTAATTACATTCAGCCTTTGAAAAATCCCCCTTAAATTTTCACTGGGCCAAAACAGCCCACTTCACCCTCATGTAACTCCCCCAAAGCCAGTGGGTTACTGTAGGGATGACTCTAGCACGATATTTTTCTTTGTTTCTCATTCCAAAAGTGTTGTGCAGTGTAACTGTGGACTATTTAACAGCTGCCAGAGTCCACCTGAAAGGTGGCTGCATTTCAGCAGTGGATGGTGAAGTGATTCCCATGCATATACTGTGCAGTATGCATCTTGAAAAACCCTTTTGTGATCATGTGGAATGAATATTTCCCATATAAGTGGCAAGACTGGAAATTCCCTAAAGGACCGAAAGCCGCACCTAGCTGAAGTTATTCTGTATCCTTCTACAGTTCAGAAAATTGAGGTCATACTGTAGATCCAGCACAGAGCAGAGAAAGATTAAGTCCAGCATGAGCTTTCAGCAAATAGGTCAGGGATATCAACTATTTTTTTCCACTGTCAAAACCAAAATATTTTCTCATGTCCAGGATGGAATTTCTGCTCAGAGAAAGAGACCCACGCCTGATTTGGAGAAGTTGAACGTGGGTCTCCTACATCCCAGGTAGGTGACCTAATCACAGGGCTCTTCTTGGCTCTCTCTCTTTCTCATGTTGTTTTCGTGAAACATTTTGAAAGGCCTCATTTTCTTCCCACGTCAGAACAAAAACAAATGTAAACCTCAATTTTTTTCATAAAACCTAATTGTTGTTTTCCAGCGAGTCCTACAGATGACTATTGTATGGTTCTGGATTGATCCCTTTCCAGGATTCGAATCCTTGCCAGACTCCTACAGGTTTAAAAGCTCTAAGCAAAGTGTGACATTTACAATCCTGTTAGAGATGCCTGAATCCCGAAGGAAAAAAGGGGAGAGAAGGGCTGTGAAAATTCCTTCCTATGCAGTTTGATCATGCTGATATTTCTTGTTGTTCTTTATTCATGAATATTCATACAAACTGGATTTAGAGTGCATAGATAGTTGGAGAACAATTACTCCTTGTAGCAACATTAATATATGTTTGCAAACAACAGGTATTTGTCTGAGAACAAGGGTTTTTACTATTATTTTTCACTATTAATTTCTCATTGCTCATCACTATTCTCCTGTTTAAAAAGTTTCTGTGCAACAACCGGGCAGTAATAAAAACACCGTGACTTAGATGACCAGTCCCTCACCAGAAATAATGACCAACAGAAAATTAAACAGCCAAAGCGAGGAACTTGCAAATACTCCACAGGCTGAAAATTGTTCATGCAAACTCTTTGGCAAACATCAGAAAATAGCAAAGCCTGATGCAGAAATCAGAATCTGTTCATGATTCACAAACCAAAAAAAGATGCTAAATTCATTGGATCTTTGAGTCGCAAAGAACAGCTTGACCACCTCTAAATCTGCACTGAGTAGAGGACGGCAACATGACCTAATAAGCATTTTCCAACTTTCAGATCTATAATTGGGGGCTTCCCAGTTAGGAATGTGACAAAAGCAAAACCTTAATCTATGTCTACACTACGGCTATGCTGCTGTATTATAGATACTTCCTACATTGATGGGAGAAGCTTTTCCATCAATCTACCATTCTAAGATACAGTAGCTAGGTTGATGGAAGAATTCTTCCATCAACATAGCTGCAACTACACTGGGGATTAGGACAACCTAACTACGGTGTTCAAGGTGCAAAATTTTTCACAGCCCTGAGTGACATAGCTAGGTCAAGCTAATTTTTAGGTGTAGACCAAGCCTCAGTGCAGAGTGCATAAGTGTAAATGTGCTAAACCTAACACTGCCAGAGGTTTCTTTCTTGTTTACATTTCAGGATTATAGGGAAAGAGTTGGAAGACTTGTGTAGTATGATAGACATTAGCAGGTAGGAGAAGAACTGGTTAGAAAATGGTAAGTAATTTCCAGGAAATTTTTTTGGATATATAGATATTTTTTATTGTCATAGAAACCATCCATTTGTTTGTTGGGTTTGGGTTTTGTTTGTTTCTTTCCTTCTTTTATACAAAAAAAATCAGTTTTACTTTTTGGAAAAAAGTCAGAATTTTTACTTGAAACCAAAAAAAATTTAAATTTTCCATTCCCGCCCCCCTGAAAAACTGGTAAAGTTCAGACAAAATGAGAAATTTTTGCCAGAAATTTCATTGGGAAAAAAGGACAAATTTCATTGTGTGCAGGGGAAGAAATGGTTTTGACAGTACATTTTCAACCAGCCTTAAGTGGGGCGTCTCCAAGTTTGGATGAGCTTAGAATAAACCTCCAAACAATAGAAGGCTTGAGTTAACTGGGCCTAAAGAGGCTTAGCGATTAGCCTGCTACTACATAAGAGATTATTGCTTGTGCTTCCTATTATGCTAAAAATGACGGGACAATGAGAGTCAACAGTCCCCATGGTGGGTTGATTGGTAGCTGACAAAATAAGGGAAGAGGCTAAACACCTGCTGGGGCACTCTGAGAGGGACCAGAAAGGGGACATAGATGCAGCTAACCTGGGAACCACGAGAGTAATCATTATCTTCTGTAAATTCAGAAATGTATATGATACAGACCTGTCAGACCTACAGAATTATAGCTCAAGCCATGTAAGGGATAAATTCAAAGGAATAAAAGGGCCCATTGGGAGGTACTGGACAGTTCATACGTGGCCTTTCTACACCAGAGCAAGTTTCTTCCCTGTCTTTCAGGCAACACTGATATAGCCCCAAAGAGAAGTAAATGACAATGCTGACTTCTAGCTTCCAGACTTTTTAGTAAGCCCTTTAGAAAACCATCCACTAGGCCACTGGATGCAAAATTGGGAGATGGTCAGAGAATTGTCAATGGTCTAGTAACTGGCCTTTGAGATGAAGGATGTCCCAGAGGTTAGGATGCTAACTTAGAACTCAGGAAAGCCATGTTCAGTTCCCTGCTCTGCCACTGGCTTCCTGTGTGGCAAGTCATTTAGCCTCTTTGTGCCTCAGTTTCTCATCTGTACAATGGGGATAACAACACTGCCCTGCCTCAGAGAGGTGTTGTGAGAATGATCACATCAAAGATTGTGAGGTGCTCACGTAGTACAGTAATGTGGAGCCACATAGAACCCAAGTTGGTAAAGACCATTTGATGGCTGGTGATTCATTTCTGAGGCTGACCAGTGTCTACCAAACCATCATCATAGTCAGCAGCATTACTATTGGTCTTAGCAGAGAAGCCAAAGTCTGAATGCAGGTGAGCTGCCCTCTGATCCCCCGAAAGTGGTGCTTCTAGATTAACGTTTTGGCAAATCATTGCTTGCCCTGCTGCCATCCATATTGTACCTGCTCTGGAAGGATCAGATTCTGATCCCTTTACTCACCATTAAGTCAATGGAGCCATTAGTGGAGTAAGCTGCTATTACACGACATCAGTGTATCAGAATCGGGCTCTTCGTGAAAAGATCACTCTACTCTCCCAGGCTGTCAATCCAGCACTTCCCCAGGAGCACTACAATAATGTTAAGACTGTACAAAGAAACCCTCAGTTCCCTCAGCCAGCTGTAGGGAGTGCATTCCATTAAGCAATATTCGCTCAGCTGAGAAATACAACACTACCGGAGCAAACAATCAGATGCGTGCATTCTTTTAATTACAGAAATGATCCCTCTCTGTTTTCCAAGCTCTCTCTTGCCATATTAATTTTCTCCAAGTGCTTGTTCTTGAATCAGTAAGGACCTCGGTAGCAAATTGTTTTTATTGACTTTTAGTTTTACTAAACATTTAATTATGCCAGATAATAACTCTCAAAATACTATATGGAATCCCAATGTCCTAAGGGGAGAATAGGGGAAAAGAACCTGCATGCACTGACCAACTAAGAGGCTCTTGGCTAATTTTCAGTCCCCAAATTTTACAGCAAAGGCACAGAGGTTTTGCTTTTTTCCACTGGAAGCTGGAATGGTCTAAAAAACTATATTTTCACCTTCTGTTCCCCAGACTGCTGGTGCCAAAAGTTTTTCAGTTTCTGGTCAAATGGCAGTATTGTTTTGTTTTTAATCTACGCACAGTGTCCACGAATTACTTAATGCAAAACATAATGCACTCTTTCTGCAATCTCATGTGCCAATGAAATAATGAGCATACAATGTAAACAGGGTTACCATCTAAAGAGGTGCATTGTTTGCTGTTTACTTTTCCCCCATACCCAGTGAGATTCTGGACCTGTTTGATGTATTGTCCGTTGCATTTCCCTTCACTGTGGCTGTCCTTTGCTCAGTCATGATTAAAATCTCTGCTCAGGTTCCCAGTTGTAATTTAGGAACAAAGATAAAAACAAAAAACCAAACACCCCACAACCCTTACCCGCTTCATTTCTCCTTGCATCTCCAGAAAACAGCAAACAAAAACCAAACAAAACAATGGTCCTGAACATTTGATAATTTAACTCTTGTATGTAGGCTGACTCCCAAGCACAGTATCATTCAAACCAGTGGGATTACAGTACTCAACAGGAACAAGGGTTTGGAGAGGATTGGTCTCAGAGTGTTACATGTATCCAATAGCAGATTTAAGGTCAACCTCAGCAGAGAATATGCAGGAAATAACTACAGCTCAATGCTCAGAAGTAACAGGGTGGCAACTTCTAAAATTCAAGATGTGTGAAAACCCAGGACCTAATTCTCCTCTCATATACACTGCTTTGACAACAGTGTAACTCCACTTCTTTAGTGGACTTAAACCCACTTTATTCTGGTGTAAGTGAGGTCAGAATCCTGCCCCTATGGTTCCCGATTTTCTGTTTTATCATCCCTTTTTAAACTGAAAATGCCTTTTTAAAAAAAAAATGAGAAAGACTCTTCCCAACCAGCCACTCATCCATGTTGACCCTAGATTCATTCTCCCATCATGGGAGGAAGTTGATGAAGGGGAAGTTCAGGTCAAATATCAAGTGAGATTTCCCTCATAGTGAGGTCCTTTAGACTGTAGATTAGTCTCCCAAGATGATGGAAGCTCTGCCACTTGGATCATTTAAAATTGGAGGGACAAAATGACCTAAAAAGGCTTTTCCAACCTATCTTGGATTGCCTGAAAACATGACATCTTAGACTTCAGACTAGGTCCCAAATGGTTGAGACATGCATGCATGCTTCAGGTTTTAGCCAATAAGGAGTTACCTGGGTGTTCACAGGGAAGATGCTGCAAAATAATGGTGGATTGAGCACAAATGGCTAATTGTATTTCATTTTTTGTTAATGTTACCAAATTGGAATTTTTCTTATTTTTCTCTTTAGTTCAGAAGCCAAAAGCCCAGTTGCTTTCGAGATGCTGCTGCTCTGGGCATACCAGCATATGTCTGCCCCGTTCCAACCCACAGACGCCCAAGAAAATCCAATCACTGACTATGCGATTTTTTTGCTGCTCTTAGCATTTTGCCATCCTATGTGATCCACTTATTTGACTGTAAGCCAACCCCTGTCTTGTCCTGCTTTACCCAATTATGTCCCTGGCTTCCCTGGGCAGTGAGGTGAGCTAAGTAAAGAAAAGAAAGAGGACCATATTCAGCCCTAGAATGAAACTGTGCAACTAGAGACGAAGCACTGGCTAATGGACAGGGCACTGGTCTTGGACTCAGGAAAGCTAGATTCTAGTCTCAGTTCTGCCACTGTTTTCCTGTATGACCTTCGGTAAGCCACTTCCCAGCTCTGTGCCTCAGTTTCCCTCCCAACCCTTGCATATTTAGTGAGTAAGCTCTACAGTGCAGGAACTCTCTCTTACAGTGTGTCTGTACAGTGGGGTCACATGGAGCCTATAAAAAGTTTGGTTCCATCTTCACTAAGGTTAAATTTAGCACAGGGGGCAAAGGCTCTTTTCCCTTTCTCATATAAGGTCCTAGAGTCTCTCTCTTTTGCTTGTAATATCCTGCCAGAAAGCTGACTCTTTAATGGCTCTGCTTAGCCAGTTTCTGGTTATCCCTTAACATGCCATCCTCTTTATAGCACCTTACATCTTAACAAAGCAGGACTAACACATCAAGGAAACACCTGAGCATGGCGAACATTACATATATCTGCTTGCAAGGATTAGATGTTTGATCACCACACACACAAACCAACAAAAACATTTCCATTAATAATCAATATTTACAGATAGGCAACCTAAGAAAAATGCTGCTTGAGAAATTCCTAGACTTCAATTTAAGGACATTTTTCTTTATATCTTTTGACAATTGGTGTTTTAATGGTTATAAAGCTTTAACTTTTTGAACCTCAATGTCGACGATCATTAAATAATTATTGTCTGACTCCCCCACCTCCCATAATTTCCTGCCACTATGAACTTTTAAATCGTTCAAAATGAAAAACAGTGCTTAAAACCTATAATTTTTCACAACTGTGAATATGTAAAATAGATATCAAAAATTTAAAAAGCTTAAATATAAATATTAATATCTGTCAAAATTACAAAAATAAAATACAAATTGAATTCTGCCAAGCCTCTCTCTATATATGTAATATTATGAGTATCCACTATCCTAAACCAGATGAACAAATTCTTTGAAAGAAAATGAGCCATGTTCTTTATCTGGGGGAGGAAGTCAGGACTGCCGTGCTGCCTGGTGGTCAGCGTTGGAGATAAAGCTGAATATGCTCTGTATGCAAGTCATTACGTGAACCAGGGTTTCACTGTAACTGACAAGCCCGCAGTGTGGACCTCCAGCGGCTGATGTTCGCTAAACTGAAAAAGGTCGGAGAAATAAAACTTGACCTTTCCCCAGAGGCCTGCTGTGTAAACATGATGTGCTACTGGGCTTGAAATTGAATATTTAAAAAAAAAAAAAAGAGTCATTGCAAGAGCCTCAGCCGGCCTGATTTGGCAGTAGAGCCACATTTAGAGGAACCTGGCTAGATCTCAACAGGCAGCCCTGTTCATGTAGATTCGACCTCTTGGCTTTCCACGCAGGGCCTATGCAATGAGTGCACGGCCACTGCAAATGATATCTAGGCAGAAGTTGCCGTACTGGATTGCTATTTCTATAAGGCCACCATCCTCCATGGTGTGAGACCTCTATGGCATGGAGGGCACTCAGGACCCTGGACAGATGGACGTGTGGGATCCCAGCACTTTTCAGTCTCTGCAAATGGGATCCCACACCAAACTGGTCACAGTGACCAGGATTTTCAAGAGTTCAGCTCTCATTTAGGCACAAAGGATGGTATTGCGTCTTTTTCTCCTTGCCTACAAAAACTATATGAAGAAACCACGCAGGCCCAGTGGGGTCCCAAATAACCATATTTAGTAAACATACACAAACATGCCCGGCCTATCTCCATATGTACTGCTGCTCTGAGTGGTGCAGCACAGAACACAGTGAGCGCCACGAGAGGGATCACAAACTATTTAAAGGGGTACTATCTTATTCCTCTACACTACAGATTGGACTTTCAGCAGCACTCAATGTTGGCATAACTGCTTCCATTGAATTCAATGGGAATTCCACCGAGTTGAATGAGAGCAGCTCAAAGCGAGCAGATGTTCTAGGGGTCGAGCACTCAATGTGAGGAGTTCTTTTGAAAATCTCTGTGCATGTGTCACAACAGGAGCTGCTGAGTGACGGACACATTTGGAAATCCTGACCTTAGTTTGGTTCCCAAATGAGAGCACTTGAAATCTGGCCACCGTCGGGCTGAGCGCCTGAAGATCTAGCTCCAAAGTCTTTTGAAACCCTGGCTTATTGTGTCAGAGTTTCCTGGCTTTTTCTTATCTCTAAAGAACGGCTGATGTATTGCAAAACCACAGCATGTATAGTAGCTACCTAAGATTGTGTTTTACAACCATTCATTATTTTTATTAATAGAGCTAATTGTTGACTCAAAGGTTTATTATTCACAACTGGGTCAGCCTCTCGCTTTGTTATATTAAGGGATCACAGCCCTCAGTGACTCAACAGCCTGTTGATGTGAAATGACGATCACCAAACCTAATACATAGGAACCTCTTTGTGCAAACAAACGACGAGAGAAAGAGAGGAGTTTGCAAAGAACTTATTTGCCTTTACAACTCTCTCACCATTCGGAGACCACAGCCTTTCAGTAATAAGAGCAATATCCCCCTTTTGTTTTGCACTGAGCCTTCAAGTTTATCTTTAATGTATTATTCAAGCCCAAATAATGATTAATTAATCAGAACTCTGTTGTCGTGGGAGAACTGAACTGTGCTGAGTGCAATCCCCGTCCAGATGCTCCAGGTTAGAGGGAGTCATAAGGGAGACTGTGTCAGCAAGGGCTGTTAATTATGCAATAACAATTACAGGATTCCAGAGACAGCTTTCATATTGTTGTGGCAGAGCCTTTCGTTGTTTCTCTTTGCTGTATATAGGCTATGCATCTCCTCTCATGTCCTGTCTGTTGGAATTACTGCAGTCAGAGAAGAGGATACTCTCAAAGCTAATTTAAATGGGCTCAGATAACAGTATGCGCATGTGGACTCAAAACTGATTGAAGGCCCACTCACAAAAAAAAAGGGGGGGGAGGGGGTGATAAATGACTAATGCCCCTGCTGTACCAGTACTGTATGTCTTAGGGAGGCGGAGTTATCTAGTGGATAGGGTACTGGGCTGGGAGTCAGGAGACCTGAGCTCTGTTTCCAACTCTGCCACTTTTCTGTGCTTCTTTCCCCTCCCACCCGTTGTCAGTTTAGATTGCAAGCTCTGCGCCAATGGAAGTCTGGCCCCACACACACACATCACATACTGTAACTAGCTGCAGAGGGCCCAGCACTACAAATTGTTGAGGGCCCATATATTAGTAACCACTGAATTTGAGCATTCTGGACCCAGAATGGTTGGCATTCTAGGCACTAATGTAATACATAAGAACGGCCATGCTGTGTCAGACAATGGTTCATCTAGCCCAGTATCTTGCCTTTAGACAGCGGCCAATGCCAGGCACTTCATAGGGAATGAATAGAATAGGTAATCATCTAGTGATCCATAATAATCCAAATATTACTACTAATATCCCCATTTTACTGATGGATAAACTGAGGCACAGAAAGATATGAGGCCAGACTGCCATTGGCTTCATCAGGCTTTGGATCAGGTACTAACTTGCCCAATATCAGAGGCAGGGCTGTGAACTTAACTCGGTAATCCCTGTTCTTACCACACGCCCCTGTTTAATCACTCCCCACTGCCATCGCTGGGGATCACTCGGAGGAGAATTTGGGAAATGGCTCTTATCAGAAGGGGAAAATAACACAAGTCTGTCCAACTGAATTTCTTTCCAATGGCAATAGGGGAAGTGTGGAAGCTTCTGAAGTTGTAATCTTTCCAAAACATTCTACATGCTTTGCGATCTCCACTCACGGCAATGTCTATACTCTGCTTTAATTATGCTTTTCAGGTTTGTTTCTTGACTTTTCCCCATGCCAAACATATGTTTCCTCCTAGTTAGTTACCTCTCACTGCCCAAGAGATATTTCTTCTATTATTTCAACATACAGTTACATTTGAATGGACTCAAACTTTCATTTCAATCAAACCCACCAAGAACTAGTACACTGCCAAATAGTTTTTAATTATAGTTAATTAATTAATTAACTTAAGTGCTGTCAATCAGTTCCCAATTTCGTACTTTTAGTTACGCTTATAACCTTTATTTACAGCACTAAGAAGAAACAACCCCAAAAGCCAAAAAAAAAAACCCCAACAACCACTACTTCTAACTTGTGTTCAAATGCAGTCAAATTCTGGGGAAGAAAATTTTTTCTAAGTTTTGGATTTCATTAAAATTCTGTTAAACTCACGGGAATTTTTTTCTCCTGCACTTCTTTTCCCACCTTCAACATCCCTTGTGGGTCTACGTTCTGCTGCTTGTGAGGTTACTGTGCTATCAGGGTGATGACCTGTGATGTCAGAAAGACTGGCTTGTGATGTCAGATTGTAGGAGCTCAGTAAATCAAGGAAGAGGCTGGTCATCAAAGGGAGTTTCTGTGCATCAGAACAGGCAGCCAGAAGAACAGCAAAGGAAGAATGTCAGAATTTAATAGGATGCCAGCAAAATATTTGGCAAGTGCAATATAAAAGAGAAAAGGAAACAGAGGGAAACTAAGAAGACTCTGACCCTTAGTTGTTTTTTATTTCATTTTGGATACACAGAACACACGGTTCCATAAAGACCTCAAGGTCTTCTCACCATGAACTGGGTTCAGAGCAGCTGAGCACTCAGATACGATGATGGTGGCGGCAGACCAGAAGACTCCACCTGCACACACACACACACACACACACTATGTGGTTAAGTAATTTCCTTTTAGGTTCATAGCTTTTAAGGTGACACAAGATCATTTATGATCATCCAATCTGATCTCCTGCATAACACAGGTTGGAGAACATCACTCAGCAATTCCTGCATCGAGCCCAATAGTTTCTGGTTGAGTTAGGGTCTGACAGTTGCTGCAATAACTGCACCTGTGACCCCGTAGTGCCTCCTTGAGGGGTATCCCCCCACTTAGGTCTCAGGTCTCTACCTCTCACCTTTTTCAGGGCAGGATCCCATCATCCTCTCCCTCCATACCAGGGATTTAGGCTGCCGACTGATCTGACTTCAGTTCAACACCTGCTATTCTGTTCTCTCACGGGCAAGGACAGGATTAACCAGTGATCAGCCAGCTCTCATAAAGTAAAGTACTTGTCATTCAGAACCAAAAGCTTATCAGAGAAACAACAAACAGTTTATATGCATGCCTATTTTACCAGGCAATCACCCTTCTTCTACACGGAGATACGGATAGGGTTAAAGTATTTCAGACCTTCCCTCAGCCTCTGTTTTTCATGGTCACAGTTTCATGCCAATTCTTGGATCAAATTTGAGTATGGATCCCAAGTCAGAGCAATAACTTGATATAGTTTCAAGTCCTTTGTATTCTTAGGCTTCTTGAACCAGGTCAAGCCAATCTAGATTATTCCCCCAAGCAATGCAACTTCAAAAAACGTGTTACTTGCATTGTTTTAGTACTGGGGAATTGCATTAATTACCCCTGCACTGACTTCCATTTACACATGAAACATCTTTTGCCTCACCCAGTGGGCCAGGAATACAATCACTATCCAGCCCATAAGCATTTATAATAGTCTCTGAATAGTCCATGTTTCCAAAGCATCTGTAACATTGGGCATCTCTTTTAGAAAGACATCCAATTTTGACTGAAGACTTCGCATGGTGGAGAATCCAGCCCAGATAAATTGTGCCAAAGGTTAAAAACGTATGCCTTACTTCTAATCTAGTCACCTCTATTTAGGATGCTGGCCTCTCTTGAAACATAAAGACCAATACACTTGCCTTCTCCAAATAACCATGTGAGTGTGGGCAAGAAAAGAAAAAGCCAGGAGTCAGCAATATATAGCCCTAAATACTCACAAACTAGAAGGAAGTGCAGCCTGCAGCAGTCAGAGGCAAAATCATTGCCATTAAGGCAGCAGCTCAGTGTCTCTCCCAGATTTAAAGGGCCACCTACTAGAGAGCATGCTGGGAAAGGCTTCTACAAAACAAAAAGACCAAGGTAGTCAAGAAGTTTATAGGAAAAAGGGGTCTGACTTCCTACTTTTCTGAAGTCCCATAGGGTGGTGAAAGACCAAGGACTAGGACCACAAAGAGATTTAGGTGCCTCCCTGCCAATTTAGGTGCCTATGTTCAAAACACCTGCTTCGCTGCCCTGTCCCCACTCTTATATCTAATCGCTTACAGGGCGGAGCACGTCCTGGGATGTTAGCGAGCACAGTTCCAGGCCCTTCTGTGCCGGATTCAGAGCTTTTCCCTCTCCTAGATGAGGGCCAGATCTACTGGCCTATGGAGTATTCAGGCGCCTCTGCCTCTCTCCTGTTGAAGCTGTTCCACTGTATATAAACTACTTAAATAGTTATTGAGCTGCAGAGAGTCTGAATCACCCTCCAGTGGTTAGGACACTCAGCCAAGAGGGCCTGCTCCAACGACTATTTAAGTATTTCACATGAAGTGCAACAGCTTCAACAAGAGAGGCTGGGAGCAAACTACCCTGGAGTACCCCATAGCCCAGTGATCAAGGCACTCACCCAGGAGATGGGAGACCCGCGTTCAAGTTGCTGCTCTAAAGCAAGCAGACTGGGGATTTGAACTGCCTACTTCCCAAATGGGTGCTCTAACCCCTGGACTGGTGGGGCGGGGAGTACAGGAAGGTGGTGTCAGCTCCTCCTCAGTTGGTGGCTGTGAATTCCAGGGCATGCACAAGGGTGGGCAAACAGGGGTACGGGCCCTCACAATAATTGGCAGGAGGGCACAGAGCTCCTCTGGCCCCCGGAACCCCAGAGGAGAGGGCACAGACTCCTCTGGTCCTGGAGTCCCGGTCCCCGACAGGAGCTGGCAGCTCTCCTCCAGGGCCCCGGCAGGGGCACAGAACACGCCCCTCCAAAAGGAATTTAAACTCCTGCACACGCCCCGCCAAGCAGTGATAGGCACCTCTCTCTAATCCAGATTTAGGAACCTAATTCCCTTTGCGACATTTCCTACTAACCAGGTGAGGCAGCTCCCCACTCAGCATGCTGCTGTCTATAAACCAATTCAGTGCTTTGGTTAAAAAAGAGTGTGTGTTAACCCCAGGTAGGGTAATAAGCTGCTGGATGCTGTCTCTTCAAGGGAGCAACAAACTCAGTAACGTCTGTAAGTGTTCAGCCAGAGGGCTGGATATACAGGGCAGGTGGTTTCGGGAAAATTTGGGACTGGTACGGTGTAGGGGTCACCCTGCAAGGAGTAACCAAGGCTAACGGAAGCCAAGGTGAAGTTATTGTGCTGTGAGTCAGGAGGGCTCAGAACCAAGGCTGCACAGCACAGAGACACCCAGGATTTCAGGGAAGATGGTGGCACGACCCCTTACTGATCTGGTTTGGAACCCAAAGCGTCCCACGCAACCGGACCGCTGAATCAGAGTCCACATCTCCTCTGAATCTCAGGCTCAGCCTCTTTCCAAAGATCAGGGAAGTTTGTATCCCAATCCAATCTTCCCAGTTTAGGCCTCGCCATGAAATGGGGCTGAACAGCCATCCTGAATCTGAACACTTCAGAACCTTTCAAAAGTTCAGACAGTTTAGGTCGGGTCTAATTTTTAAGTTCAGCTGCAGCATAACTCCTCTAGCTGCTGATATTCCATGCAGGGTACCATTCCAGCCAGAGACTCATTCTTCAAAGAGGCGGAAGGCCAGGGATAAGGTGGCAAGTGGTCATTGACTTTCCAGACTTCTAATTCAAAACCAAATTGTTTTTCAGTTTTGCTGGAACTCGGCAGATGTTGGCAGCTAAAATAAGGAGGCTGACAGCAACAGACACACACACAGAGCGGCCGCAGCACAGGTCACGTCAGAGCAGAGCGCTCTGAGAAATTCACTCTGTGGGAGCAATCCAGGGGGCCAAGCTCTAGCTGCCTTTTATCCCTTCAATAGCTGAAGAGGCAGTTCCAGGGATTAGCTTTCCCCACCCCCCTGTTTGAGAGTCACTCATGGAGAAACAAAGCTATTTAATTTGAGAATAAGATTCCCTTTTTGTCTCTCTCCTCTGCAGGGACTGTGAAGGGTTCAGTGCTGCCCTGTCTCAGAGCACACGTGTGCCAAGAGCCTTTCCTCCCCGTCTGCACCCCTCACCACGCCTGATGGGTCCAGTGGGTGGAGTGTCAGGAAGTGGCCCTGGAATCTGGCCCTCTACTCACTGGCCCACGGGACAGGCTGTCAGCTCCGCACAGCTCTCAGTGCCGCAGCCATTCCCGTCACGGAAGGCTCAGGCAGAGCCAGGCGAGTGGTGACTGCTCCATATCTCCCCTTCTCGGCATTCCACAGCCGCGGGAACAAAAGGCTTCCCCCGTGGACCACGTGAGGAGAAGGAGTGACAACGGATGGAAGGGAAAAGCAGCACCTACACTGACTCACCCTTCCCTCAGATACACGCCCCGCTGGGAGAAGCGAGATCCCCACCACCTCACTGCCAGAATGATGTGTTATATTAAGGTCATGAGTCTCCCCAGAGTCACACACACCAAGAGACATCCCATAAAGGCACCAGGCTATATTTTAATCTACCTTGGCCGGCTACACTAGACTCAGACAATAGAAGAAATGGTAGAGTCTCCTGGGCCCCAGGTGAGCAGGCTTGTCCTCAGTTTTCCCTCCCTTATGGTCTTTCCACTCTTCTCTGTGGTGGCTCCTGGTTCCACCCAGCAAGCTGGCCTTCATTTCTGTGATATGGCTTCTTTACTGTCTCAGTCTCCAGGCTGTCCTATGTGTGATGAATGGCCTCAGCCAGTATGGATGGCTGTTGTCAGTGCATCCAAGTACACACCCAGCTACCCAGAATATCCACAACCTAGTCCAGTATCAGCATGCCTGTTCTTTCCCCTACCCAAGTATTACCAGTTAGAGCCAGTACATTACCCATTCCATCAATCGCCAGGCATGGCACATGCCTGTACCTTTAAGGAAGGGGGTTTACTCAGAACCCTTGGCTAGTTCTTCTCCCCCGAGCTCCCTGACTGGTTTCAATAGCTGTCTGTTGGGCTTGCTGGCATTGCTCTTGGACTGCAGCCTGAACAAGCTACTGCAGCTTCTGCTGCTGCACTAGCCAATCAGGACTTCTTCTGTTTCCCACGCCCATGCAACAGGTACCAGAAATCCCATGTTCCTTTCCAAATACGAAGGGGTTTGCTGTTGATCCAACATGTGCTCCTATGGGCACACAGGGTTAGTATCCAGCACTCACTCTCCTTCCCTGGAATTTTATTTTATTCCCAGTTTAAGAACAGCAAACACAAACCTTATCCAGAACTGGCTGTTTTCTGAGATGATCTCCTCTCACATTCTGTAGCTCTTCTCTTTTCTTAAAGATTTTCTCTTTTTTTTTTTTTTTAAATCCTCCTGAGTTGGAGCTAATGAGACACCTCCCCTCCCACCCCCCGGTCTGTTCGCCAGGATGAGTCAGCAGAATAGCCCTGTATCTCTATTTGGGGTGCTGGAATCTGACTATTCTCACTTTAGTATATTTGGTGACTACATGGAAAAAGTAAAAAACACTCTTTTTAACTTGTCTCAACATTGCACCTGTTGAAGCTCACCACATAAACCCATGGCTACAGGAGGAGATAGCGTGGCGCACACAGCGGTATCATTTTTAGTACTCTAAACTATTACTTTTCTATAGACAAAAAAGGATCATGGCTTCACTTCTGCTGTGAAGTCAGACAGTAAAGACAGAAGCCATTCTATATTTTAAAGCATTTAGATTGCTCTTCCATCACCAAAGGAGTATGCATACAATAAAACACATGCTGCTTTAAATCCCCCAAGTTATCCACCTCTGTGAAACTTAATGGCAACATTTTATGCATGGCCTGTTATGGCATGGACATGTTCTGTCTATGCACTCTCCAACCAGTGGCAGGCAGAGAAAACGGGAAATTTGGAAGCAATGTTGCTGGGGTTTTATAGTACATTTCACTAAATCAGTGGTGCCTAAAGTTAGAGAGCCTCGCGGAGTTGAAGATGGCCAGAAGCATCACCCAGAAGCAGCGTTTCTCAAACCACCCTCATTTTGTTATTTACCCTTTTGCCCTCATTTTTAGTGTGTTCTACTGCAGCATCCTTTCAGCATTTAATTATCCCATTCCCTCCCTCAGCTGAAGGGCTGAGCTTTGACCTCGGACCTCTCTCCTGTTCCATAATGGCTCGTTTAAAACATGGTGTGAAATAAATGTCAGGGACAGAGGAGGAGGACAAAATTCCTCACGTAGAACCGAACAAAAGATAAAGATGTGGTGAAGATAAAAGCCCAAGTGATGAAAGCTATTCTGGAAGCCCATCCTTATGCATACACACAATAACAGTGGTGTTTATTTCTAACTAAACCTTCTGGCCCTTCTTTTTCTCCACATCTAGCTTGAGAACATGAACTCCTGAACTACATCCAAGGAAATAATAGCATTTCGCAAGCCTGTGGTATTTTATCTGAGCACTCCACCAACGCTGCAAGAGATAGCAACCGTTTAAAGTATCCAGAAAATGTAGAAGGTTGGGAACATTTTTTTAAAACCATCAAAACCGCCCTTCTTATTTAGAGTTTCCTCATCTTTTTTCATGCTTTCTCCAAGAGAATGTAGTTCATAGATGCCTCTGAAAGAAGTCACAAATGTAGATGGGTACAATGCAGTTTTGGGGGCATACACGCCTCTTTCACCCCAAAATAGGGGCCAATGAATAGGGATAAAATGAGCTCAAGAGGTCTGGATAACACAGGCTCAGCTCCTGAAAGGTATTTAGGCTCCTAACTTCCAACGATTCCAAGCAATTACTTGAGGTACTTTGTGCCTAAAAGTTTTTGGCAGGGAGTTTCAAAACAAACTTAAGGGAGTTTAGGTTTAAATGGGATTTGAGCACCTAACTCACTTAGGACATTTGACAATCACAGCCTCGTTCCAGATCTGAACCTTTGTGAACTGCAAAATTGGGTTGGGTATCTTGGGAAGTTTCTGGTACTTCTTGTGTTCACGGAGGTGTCTTGAGTTGTTGTGCCTGAAATCACTAGTTACTTTTGAAACTCTTGGCTGTAGGTTCTTTTTATCAGACAGAAAACAGGCAGCAACATTCCCCCCCTTCTGCCCTAGTGGGCTGGGGGGGTCTGGAAAGCCAGCGCACCCTGTGATCATCCTGCCGTGACGGCTTTGTTCCAGGGGGCTGGGCCCAGCTCCCCGCTCTGGGCATTGCGAGCTGGCTCTCAGGATGGCAACATTGCTCAGGTTTGCCCCCTCCGCCCCCACACACACACCCTTTTCCCCTCTCTGTCATGACAGAGGGTCAAACCTGAGCAGCACCGCAACCCGCTACACAAGGTTGCAAAGCTTGGAGCAGGGAGCTGGGCCCAGCCCTGTGGGACAATTGCTGTCACTGCAGCAAGAGTCACGAGCACAGAAAAAAGGCACAGACAAACAGGAAAAATCATGCTCTCTGATTTTTTTTCCCACCATGACAAACCTGCAGCCCTACCCCACTGCAAAAGCTGTGGCTCTGTGTTGCAGAAAGAGTAATACAACTACAGGTGTTTTAATTTACAGCAACTCTTTCACATTGGGTCCTTCCCCTGGGACCAACAAAACACTTCATATATGTATTGATTAGAATTCAGTTTTTTCCACACAATGTACGCAAGGAACTACTTCTCCCATAGTGCAAGTCGTCTCTAACCTAGCAGATAAAACTTTTGTTTCCTCTCCGCCTGTCAGCTTACTGTCACATCACCAAACAGGGCACTGGAGGGGGGCGCTGGGTTTGGAGCATTGGCTTTACAGAAGTCTCTGCTAAAACGAGGTTGAAAACAAATCCCATTAGCAAATTAGAAAGAAGCCCTTTCAGCTACAAATGACAAAGATGGGTTTCTGTTTTCAGCGACACCATGAAAGAAGACAGCTACAATTTCCCAGCACAAAGCCCCGTTTTTTTTCAAAACGTTCTCCACAAATTCAAGAGAGTCTCCTAACAAAAGCAATTACTCGGGGTACTTTGTACATTGCATAATGGTCTTAGCCATGGTCAGAGGGAGGTTGGCATGGAAGCCAGCGGCAGTTCAAATAGGAGAAAAAGGCATTGACAATTGCAATGAGAAGAGGGCTGGTTTCAGCGTCATAATCTAATTTAATCCCAGTGGGGGAGAGGAGGGGATGCCACTGATCTTCATCACATGTGTCAGAAATGATTAATCTCACCACAGGTGAAGTAAAGCTTAAAAGGGAATTCTGCTGAAGGACACACAAGCTGTTAGGTCTGATTCAGCAGGTAATTGGTTTTGAGGACAGGGGACCTCTGATCTTTGAGGATTAAGGGGGTGGGAGTAGGATCTACAAAACGGCCCAATGGGTTCTCTCTCAACTCTTACATCTAATATTAAAGTAGTATTTGTATAAAATACTATTTATTCAATAAAAAAAAGAAAAGAAATCCTGTTGATCTAGCATGTGACTTCACCAGCGATGAGCTTAATTTGCTATTAAAGCCAAGTGTGTTTGAAATATTCACAGGAAATTAAGCCTGCCATTTTGGGCAAAAGACATCCTGCTGCTCACGAACGGTTCTCTTCGGCACACGCTGAGCACGCCTGTGTCTTGCTAGTGCACTTGAGCTCCAGAGATGAGAGCGTACCACACTGCAGGAGCAGTGAGCACCTTGCAGGATGGAGCCGAAAACACTCAGCTGGAGTTCACACCTCTTAGGTAATTCATTTGTAATGAACAATTCTTTGAATGACTTTCACCCACTGTTCTGTGCACACGTTGTCCATGAGCAGATGACAGTTCTCACATCGTTGTTGTCCAGAATTATTCACTGACTAGTGAACACTTCTTGTCTATAACTTGTCAGCCTGTGATTCGTTCAGAATTATTCAAATTCTTTTGATTGGACAGATAGGCCATGTGATAGGTCTCTGAGACTTTGATTGGATAAGCATAACTCTTTGGCATTGGCTACCCACAATTTATTTACTGCTATAACTGTGTTGATTTAGAAGTCAATATAGTTAAAGTATACAACTCTGAAGTGTAGATGTAGTTATACCTGTATAATTTATGCCACCATAATTGATTCCTGTAAACTGATGAAAATAAGCAATGTCACTACCTTTTTACTGGTATAACTGCAATGAAAAGAGTTTGAATTCTGAATATGCTGAATTAATCACATCCCAACAATTTGTAGACCAAGAATTAGCTAGCTAACTAACTAATCACTGAATAATCCTCAGAAACCATTTCATTTAAGGAAACTCTGATCTGCTCATGAACAAAATGTACTGGTATAAAAATTGTGTGTGGCTAAGTTCTTACAATCAAGTTTCCAGCCTCAATACTCATAATTACAAAATTGAGACTTGATCCAGCAAACACTTATGCTTATGAGTGGAGAGGCTTAGAAAATAGGGGAAGAAGGGAAAGTTTTGCAGCTAATTTTGAGATTTCTCAACTGTTTCCACATTACAGCGTTCAAAATGGACTCACTTTCCTTGAAAATTTCCAGGACATTTCTATCAATATTTTCTAAACCTAAATTACTACACACACAGTCTTAAAAAATCATTACTGAGCATTTTCCATCTACCAATAAAGAAACAAAACACATTTTCAGTGAAGAATGATTTAAAACATGATTTTGATAAAGAAAAATTGAACTAAAAATTATTAAAATGATGGGAGGGGGAAGGAAAATGTTAAAGGTGTGACAATTCTTCATGTAAAGTTCCATTTTCTAAAAAGTGCCATTTTTTATCAGCTCTAGTCTTGAGTAACTTCATATATGTGAGTAGTACCATTAGTAAGATGTTGGCTGGACTGGGGCCTTAAAATTCACTTTGTGAATATTTTCCAATATTCAAAAAGTGAAAATACACTCTTACTGGGACTATTCCAGCCCGAAAACTTGTTTGCTAAAATATTTGCAGACGTAAAAGGGAATGAACCCATTTAAAGTGAATTCATTGAAAAAAAAATTAAAAAGTCTGAAAGTATGCTCACGGACAATTCTTTGCAGTTTGCCCTTAGTTTTAGAACTTACCATGTCTGAATGCAACATATTTAAAAAAATAAATAAAAGCAAGCACACAGTTGCGTAAAACCCACTTGCAACAGACTAACTGTCATTAATGTCCCATTTTCCTAGGGACGCTGCAGAATTAAAACAGATGATAGAAACAATGCAAACATACTCAAGATCGGTCCGATGTAGATGCCAACCACCGACTAGATGGTGGGACATTATACACAGAGACATGACTGGGCTTAAAGGAGGGACAAGTCCATGGACAGGAATGTAGGGTGATTCTGCACCGCTCCCTGTGTCTGCAAAGACACTCTGGGATGAGACAGATTTTTGTAGGAATTCAAACAGCTTTCCTTTCGAAATTAAAAAGCACATTTTGTTTAAAATAGAAACAGACCAAAACAAATGGAACGAGTCTTGTTCCAGTAGCCTTGTTTTTCCTGTTACTAGTGCCAGTTCAATGCATTTAAAGAGTTCATCTACTGTATATACTTTAGAGACAAGGTGGGTGAGGGAATATCTTTTATGGAATCAACTTCTATTGGTGAAAGGCAGTTTTGCACTTGACAGAGAACTCGCCTACTTTACATTCCCATTTTTGTTGACTCACACAGGCTAAGCAGGTTCAAGTCTGCTCAAAATTTGGAAGGGAGACCTCCAATGAAGACCTCGTTACTTCTGGAAGTGGTGTTGGTAATTCAGAAGGCAAAACCTTTTATATTTATAATAAAATGTCGTTTTGACTCACAGGGAAGGCACCAGCCATAAAATAAAAAGGTGTATTGCTTCCAGATGTTCACACTGTTTTGCTGCTGACAGTCCTTAAAACTTCTGGTTTTGCAACCACTTTCTCTTAAAACACTAAGATTAGCATCGCATTTCAGAATACCTACCGTTCGCTTTCACTGAGCGGCCACATATAAACTGAGGAAAAGGCGGATTTATTCAGCCAAGCTCTGCTTTTCTAAGTATTTGACACTGCTGGCAAGGTTTATGACAGCCTCAGTTTCTAGACAGCAAGCCTTTTCTAGTCAGTACACAGGTCAGCTCAGCCACAGATTTACTGTTAAAAACAAACAGTGCTGCTTATTCAGGACCGGTGCTGACTCATATTTCATGTTGAACGTTTACTGTTACATGACAGCGTTATGTTACACTGAAGAGAACCCCAGTCTGCTGCCAGCCTGCAGCTGTGCAACTTCATCTACTGACTCTCTCAGCCTGGTTAAACTAACCAGGAATAGAGAAAACCAGGAGTTGGATGGAAGACTTCCCAGGACAGCTGCTGGCTGCATGAAGTGATGGTTGTCTTTCTGATTAAGTAGTAAGCTAATGCCCCTTCCTGGAGGTGCTGATTACCCTCAAATTGCATTCAGGATAATAAAGGAGCTTAGATGCTTGCATGATTATTGAATCTTTGGAGGGACTGATACAATAGGAAGCGCAACTTTTCTTCTTGGGTCCTCATAGTGCTTCCCGTCACATCCATGCACACACTATTGCCAAGTCACTGAAAGGATTTCCATTCAATCAGCTGGCACTGCAGGGGCTGCTTTATATTTGGAGGCTATCTGCCACAGCCACTGATTTCGGGGCCAATGACACATAGCCCCTCTTGATCATCACCTCTCTAGATCGGCCAGCTCCTGTGCAGAGTCAATCCGTGCAATGCTGTAGTGTTGATCTGCACCCCACACAGGTGCTCGACTGGTGGGAGCCAGAGCGCACATGCTACAGGGTTGTTCTCCATTCTTGTTTGCCACTACTCAACCCTTGTCTCTTTGGGTGACAATGCGAGGGGTCTAACAGCGACAAGAAAACTACGTTGCGACTTTAGTCGACTCAGCGTCAATGTAACATCATATAGCAGATGTCTTGGATCCGTGCATTGCCGTGTGCGCTCGACCCTACCAGCAACTTCCAGGAGTGTATTATGAGGAGCAATACCTCTGAGGACGCAGAGGCTGTTGACATGAGTAGGCTTAAAGCATCCTGTAATACAGTAGGAGGAAGTGACACGTACAGTGTCTAGCATCTTTGCATGAGGGAATCGTGCCCACATTGCACAAGCATATTCAGCACAGTTCAAATGAGATGTAAAACCTAGGTCTGGACTCAACTGGCTCTTAAAGTTGCCATGAGGGTTTTTGGGGGGTTGGTTTTTGGCAAGAATAATGCTGCGCATCCTCACCAGGAGTGCTTGTATCGATTGTACTGTCATTTTGGAGCATTGTGGGAAGCTCCTGAAAGCCAGCTAACAGTCAGCAAAAGCAACGCAGGGTCTACCCTGACACTGCATCAATCTTACTGCATCGACCTTGACTCTACACCGCTCCTGGAGGTGGAGTTATTAAGCAACGTAGTGAGGCATTTACATTGGTAGTACTGAAATGTAAGTGTAGACGCTTCTATAGTTAGGCTGATGTAGGCTGCCTTGTGTCAACCTAACTGTATAGTGTAGACCAGGCCTGAGTTACCGAAGTTCTCAAATCTCTACCTCCAGTTCTCTATCTTTCTAATAAGGTAAATATACTCAAAAGGGTGCTGTGAGGATTAATTCATTACTGTTAACATGATGCTTTGAAGACTGAAATGACTACATACCTGCCAAGTAGCATTATCTTCCTAAATTTGGGGAGGGCCAGTAACTGATCAGATTTGACTTTAAAAAGAAAACAAAATCCCATTGCAGTATGAATAATTGAAACAGGGTATAGTATATGCAGATTTTCAGAGGAGATATTCCGAGGAAGAAAATACAGAGGAGCACAGAGAGAGGAAACCTGGTCTTGTTAAGCCAGAGACTCTGGAGATGTTGGTTCAGTTCCCAGCACTGCTCCAGACTTCCTTTTCTGATCTTGGGTAAGTCATTTAATTATCTTGTGCCTCAGTTCTCCCAGCTGCAAAATGGAGAGATACGAAAACTGTCTTTGCCTGTTTAGAATGCAAGGTCCTTGGGGCACAGATTGTGTCTGGTCTGTACAGCACCTAGCACAGTGGATCCTCAATTTCGATTGGGATCATAATTCAAGCACTTTCTATAACAGGATTTGCAAAATTCCTTTGTGCTCCATCAATATTTCATGTGAATAATCCTACCTAGTCTTGCAGTAACTGAAAGTGTAGTAAATTTAATACTAAAAAAATCTGACTAAATGTTTTAATATTCAATCACAAAATTAAAATTCTCTTTGCCACCATCAGTATTGCTGCATACCAACTCAATTCCTCTAGGACTGTTTCTCATGCAAGGTATTAATGTCTCTAAAGTAATTTCTTTGGGGAATAATTGTTAAGGAAGGACTATCACCTATATTTAATTAAAACTGCAGATCTGGCTGTAATTAAAGGTAATTAAGGTAACAGAGACCTCACAGCAAAAAAGGAACTTGTTTGTCAATGATAAGTTACAGAAAGTAACACAATGCTGGATCATCAAATATGACCTTGGCTAATGTGAGAGGGTAAAAAACTGTCCTCAGTGTATCAAAAACTAAACTTTGATTGAGAAATTCTTACCATAATTAAGGCCTCACCCAAATTTCATTTGGAGTCCATGAGAGTTCTTCCCATTAACTTCAATAGGCTTTGGAATAGGCTCTTAGACTGTGTTTTCACTGACGGTGGCAAATTGGACACCATCAGATCGACTTATCTGGATCGACTGAGCGGTCAGTGAAGACCCGCTCAATCGATCCAGAAATTGACGTATTAAGACCACCTTCTCAGATGGCATCGCACTGCATCGACAGGAACGCGGTTCCCATCGGTGTAGTGCAGTGAGGGCGGCACGCAGAACAGAAGCGCAGAAGTCGACGGGAGTTATGCCATTTTTTGCATAGTTTGCATAACTCCAGTCGACTGTCGCCAAATCTCCAAGGTAAGTGTAGACAAGCCCTTAGATAAGAAATACTTTTTCACTGACCCACGTCTTGAAACTACAAGGAGTGAAATATTGGCCCCATTGAAATCAATGGCAAAGTTTCCATTAACTTTAGAGAGGCCAAATTTTGCCTAAGGATGTTTGTCCTCACCAACAATCATGAGCAACTTCTGTGGAGAATAGAGCCTGGCTAATACACACTTCACTATGATCTCTACATCTGTAATTGGCACACACAGACACTGGTCTCTGTAGTAAAGATTGAGTAGCAGAAGGCTATAGTGAAGTTGCATATTACTAAGATTTCATTACTAATGATTAGTGATACATAGAGGTGGTTGGAAAACGTATTCCACCCCCCAACCCACAGAGTCACACTTCACCACAGCTCCATTTAGAATCATAATATTTTGGGTTCTGGCCCTCAAAAAAGTGGTTTTCAGCCAAAAACTTTTAATTTGGGAGGGGTATTCAGTTTTCGATTAATTTTTTTTTTTCCATACAAAACTGATACACATGAAAAAGTTTGTTTTGTTGAACACCTGATCTGGATTACAGCACCATCGTGCTGGGTGCTTGTGATGTAGTGTCCACCCTACACAAAGCCTGGAAGGGGTAAGATGGCTATGTGGTCCAATTAACTGCCCAGGCTGCACCTGGAGAAGGAGAGAGGAAGCAGGGATTTAATTAGAAGAGGCTTAGCTGGGCAAGAGGAAGGGCCTATATAAGCCAGGAAGCTGGCAAGGGAAAGGGCTGAAGGGAAGGAGTCTTCAGTCACTCCGTGGGAGAAGGGAGGGGTGTCTGGGGCTGCAGCCAACCTCTGAGAGGAGAGAGTTGAAAGGCTAGTGAACCTAGAGAGGGGGGAAGCCAGGAAGCAGGAGAAGGCACAGGGGAAAGCAGCAAGGTAGGACAGTGCAGGCCTTGACTACTGACCATAGGACCCCTGAGCAGGCACCCAGAACAGAAGGTGGGCCCGGCTTCCCCTACCAGCCACTGAGGATGTGGCAAATACCAGGCAGAGGCCAGTGGACTGCCTGGGATGATTTGGTGTGGGAAAGACTTTGTTACATCAGCCCCAGAAGGGGAACGTGTATGGTGAATCATGAAGCAGAGGCTACAGGTCCTGGAGCGAGAGGGGCCACAGAACAAGACAGACCAGGTGAAAACACTGCCAGAGGAGAGTGCGTGGTCTGGTAGAGCTAATCCCCAGGATGGCCAGGAGAAGGCACCACTTGCAGTGAGTGAATCCTGTGACAATGCTGTACGTACTGTAATTAGACAGATTTTACCTTGCATAGTTTACAGTCTAAATGTTATTTACAGAACATATCTGCATACCTTTGCTAGTATTTCCATACATAATTAGTACACCAGTAAAATAAATGAACGGAGTACAATATGTGATGCATTATGCTTGTTTCTCATTGTTAACTAGCTCGCTATTTTACAATATTTGGTAAACCACAGGGGGTTCCCCATTCAGTGACGTGAGTTTGTGATGTGCTTGCGTGGTTACATTCTTGGCCAGTCAGACAGAATGACAAAAGTCGGTGCCATTCCCAAAGGGGATGTTTGTAACCACAGAGAACAAATGGTTGCAAACCCATCTAACACATGGGCTTTTTCTTTTTTAAATAAGCAGCATTAATTATTCACAGTGATGCTAATAAAGAGGAGGCAGCTGGATAGTTACAAAATCAGAACTGTTAATTAAAATGATTACTTTCGGGAAGCAGCATAAATTTGAGAGGCAGAATGGTCCAAAGGATAGGACTTGAGTTCTAGCCCCACCTCAGATGCCAATCTGCTTCATGACTTTATGAAAGTCAATTCACCCCCCTTCCCTTCCCCTCCCACTATTCTGTCTCCTCCTGCCTTTCTTCTGTCTTGCTTGTAAGAAGATTCTGTCTCATTCATAGATTTCCTGGCCAGAAGGAACCAGTATGATTATCTAATCTGACCTCTTACTACCTGTTTTTGTTCAGGTAGCAGCCCCAAACTGATTTTAAGGCCCACATTCTAGGACCTGCTACCTGAACAAAAACAAATAATATAGGCAAACCTGAAAGAGGACCAAGTTAAAAACAGACATTTTGACACAAGTAACCTGTGGAACTCATTGCCACAAGATATCAATGAATCTAAGAGCTTTACCTACGGAGATGGTGGAATCTCCACCCTTAGCGGTTACCTAGGGAGGTGGTGGAATCTCCATCCTAAGAGGTTTTAAAGGTCTGGCTTGACAAAGCCCTGGCTGGGATGATTTAGTTGGGGTTGGTCCTACTTTGAGCAGGGGGTTGGACTAGACGACCTCCTGAGGTCCCTTCCAATCCTAATCTTCTATGATTCCATAATTTAAAAATTGGTTAGAGATATATTAATACTGTTACAGTAGATAGGATGGGGTTTCTTTTTGTTTGTTTTGAACAGAAGAAATAAACCGTGATAATTTAATGCAGAAGAACCACAAAATGATGGAGTCTTGGAATAAATTCCCTTAAAGGCAGATTATTTTCTTGCACCTTCCTCTGAGGCTTCTGATATTAGCCATTGCTGAAGACAGCGTAGTGGAGGAGACAGACCACTGGTCTGATCCAGTATCATAATTCCTGTGTTTTTACTGTGACAATGTAAAGAGTTAAACTGTTCCCTGCTGGACAGAGGTCTCCTTGGAATGGTATATAAAAGGAAGGCAAAGCTAAGTCAATGGAGGACTCAGAAGCAGCCCAGCTGGCAGAAGTAAAGAGAGCCTGTGGAAATCAATGCCCAGTGTTACTTCTGTTTGGTGACTGTTTGCAGATAACAGAACAAGGCCTGAGGAAAGGGCTTTAAAAGGAATGGTGCTTTCCGTCTCCTGGCTAGTGAACCAACCCACCAGTTTACTCCTCTGTTTGCTGCAAGAGAGTAATCAGCATCGAGGGGATTACTCACACGTTTAACGCTGGGTGGCAGGTAATCAAGTCACTTTCTGACTCAGGGCCTCGGAGATGAGGAGGATGTAGACGTAGGCCCAGCTGGTTATCACACGACAGCATAACGGTGTATGCATTTCTACCTGTGCAAAGGAAGCTATAGTACCTACCCAAGTTGTGGGTAGAACAAGCACTTCACAGAACGTCACCCATTCACTGTTACCGCCAGGCAGCATAATTTAGATGCAGCCCAACAGGACTTCCAAGGCACCAGTGTTTTTCCATTTCCTTGCATGGGTACAGCTTAGTTCAACACCACTTTGAGCAGTCTGGAGTTGAAGGTAGCGTGTGCTCAGTTTAAATCTCAGAGCCGCTGCTGGAAGAAGTGGGAAGTGTCACAACCCAGATACACATACCTTGGGCTGCCTCTAAGCATCTTGTGTTAGTTTGTGTTTCATACACCCCCACTGCGCTGAAAGTGGAACAGCTGTAACACTAAAACTACTGTTTACAGGACACAAGGGGTTCCTTCTGGTTTCTTTTAGTGGTTGGAGGGGGAAAGATCTCTGTGGAAAAAAGTGATTATTTTTTTAATGAGTAAACCTCCCCCAAAACACACACACACACACTCTCTCTCTCTCTCCACACACACACACACACACACACACACACACACACACACACAAAGAAAAGGTAACGAGAGAAGGAAAGAAAGGAGAGGAAGAGGTGTCATTCTTCAGTTTCCTCCTCCCTTTCTACTCTGCCTGACACACTGGCAGAACGTGTTGTATCACCTGATGATTACTCAAGGATAACAGCCTGCTACTGCTGCATGATAATAAAGCTTCTCCTTTATCTCAGGTGGTGGAGCTCTGACTGTGCTATAGTGGGGAAGAATCAGGATTCAAATTCCACTGATGACCAATGAAGGAAATTGGTCCCTTTTCTTCTTGCCTTCTGTTCTCCATTTCCCCTTCCCTGCTTTCTCATCTTTCAAGTTTCTCCTTTCTTCCATGAAAGCCTCTTTTCCTCCTTTTCCTTCTACCCTCCATTCACCTCTCTTTCCTTCTAACATTCCGTTTCTTTTCCCCTCTTCTCTTACTTCTCCATCCCCTTCCCCCCGGCTTCTTCTCCTCTTTCCTTCCTACATGTCCAATCTTCTCCTCATTAGCCTCACTCTCCTTCTGTGCCTACCTCTTCCTCCCTTTATACCAGCTCACCGTGAACTGTGCCAAATTGCCCCGGAGGCAGTGATTTGTCTTGGTAGGTCCATATAGGTAGGGCAAGTGGCATTTATAATCAGCATGCTGAGAGCCAGTCAGAGTCTGCCCTTAAGAATCTGGACCCACTTGTGCTAAGCAGCTTGGTTGTATTTTATTGCCAACCTTAGCTTCCTTTTAAAAGTCTCCAGCAGATAACCTCAGCAAGCGAAAATGTCATCTCGGATGACAAAAGCACATGTGCTGCAGACAGTGTCTCGAGGCTTCTTGTCATGTTCAATATGTGATATTTAGAGGCTAATTTTCTGTGTGGTTGTTTTGTTGGTAACATTTTGTGAAGCAGGCTGTGCTTGTTGGATTAAAACAATCACTGAACACACTGAGCTACATCTTCAGATTAGGGATGCAAAAGGTGGTTTAGACGTGAACTTCAGCTCTGCTGCCATTTCACTGATTCCCGCTATAAAGGATTTGTTCTGTGCATAAGCTCTCAGAGCTAACATCAAGCCGCATTGGAACACAAAAGCTTCAATTGCACTGATGCAATTTACATCACCTGAGGGTTTGCGCCATTGCATGTATGGTTTTCATTTGACAGAATTAAGGTTTAATGTACATTTCTGAGCAAATGAGTGCTAGTTGAAGGTGCCAGATTGTCAGTCCCAGAGAGCAGTGTCATAGATCTACAGGACAGGAAAAGCGCAGGTAGGCGTACACCACCATTCTCACTGCACCTCCTCAAACCTGCTCTGGAAAGACCATCTCCATGGCTGAAAGTCTTCCTGGGCCATTGATTCCTTAGACTAGACTCTGATCACAAATGTACAGATATAAATCCACAGGAACACGCATTCAGGTCAATGAGAAGCTAATGGATTTCCTTGCTGGGCCTCCACAAGGGTGCCAATTGTGATGGTGATTTGTGTGTAAAAATGCCCTGTCCGAGACCACGGATCAGTGGGGTAGTACACACATGCACTTAAAAATTTGCTATATTGCAGAAGAAAGCACTTGCAAATCATGTAATGCTTTGCTTACAGAGAAGATGTGAGTTCAGAATCCTGGGGCTTCTTCGAGGGAGTCTGAATTCCAATCCACTTCCAGATCCAAAACGGCATGAGTCACAATCCCATCTCTCAGAGTGAACAAAAATCATTATTACCATTGGAGGGCTGCTAGGTGAGATGAGATTGGAGGGTCTCAGTTCAGCTCCCAATGGACAGGTGTCCCCATCACAAAAACCATAAGTGGCATTATTTTTCCCAGTGAAAAAAGCCCATGGAGAAAAACCTTTTGATAAACCAACATACAGAATTCTAGAGCAGGGATAGAATTCCCTGTCAAATGCCAACCATTGAAACCACTGAACCATTTAAAGATTTGCCAGAAACAGAGAGGAGTGGAGGAGCTTTGTGGCCGCCCTGAACACCAGAGGTGTAATGGGGGACTAATGAAATTCTAAAGGATGTCTTAATTGCATTGGGATATAATTTTATGCTCTTAAGGTAATTTCTATACACTCTTGTTATATTTTTACCAGTGGATTAATCCCTTTTAAATTCTATAGAACATTTTCATAAGTAATAACACCACCTAGCTCTTATATAGTACTTTTCATTAGTAGATTTCAAAGAACTTTACCAAAGAGGTCAGTATCATTATCCTCATTTTAGACAGGGAAACTGAGGCACAGGGAGGTAAAGTGACTTGCCCAGGGTCACCCAGCAGGCCAGTGGCATAAGCGGGAATAGTTGAACCCCAATCCAAAAGTCCATCCTCTAGGGAACACTGCCTGGGAGAGAAATTGTGAAGAAAATAAGCATTGTGTGGCTGTCTTTTTTTTTTTTTTTTGCTTCCATGGCTCAGGGCACTGGCATGCAAACATTTCCCTGGACAGTCTTGATTTGGTACCAACTGGCTGGCATTCTTTTATCAGTGCATGAGTGAATAATCAATGGTTGTGTTTTTTAATCTAACTAACTGGCTGGGTTTTTAATTATTCTGTTCTTCATGTCTAGGATCACCCTTTTTGTCCAAAACATTGTTTCCCCTCAATTTATCAGGAAGACTTATTTCAACAATGGAACAAAACACTTCACTCCTCCATCTCCCCAAAGAGAATGGATCAGGCTTTTTCCCCCCAACCTCTGCATCTAGAGCAACAAAGAACAGGAACTACATGAAAATTAAGCAGATTATTGCCCTTTGATAAATTATGCTGGATATGTATTGCTGGAGACTGTGCTTCTGACAAAACCAAGACGGGCAGTTTACTTCATCCTGTCCAATCAGCCTTCCTTAGAACAGGGACAAAGTCTTCTAGTGGCATCAAACAAAATAAACCAGTGGTAGGAAGGTTCATTTAGAGTTTGTCTTCACTAAAGAGTTAGCTTGAAGGATCCCTACTTGAGTTAACTCCTCTTGTAACCTATCATGACTAAGAGCAGACACACTGGGAAATAACACTGGGTTTTTTTAATCCCTGGTTAACTAACATGTGTGAACTTACTCCTACCTATCACAAGGCCTGCGATAAAATGAGGAGAGTCAGCAATGCTAAGAGTATAAATACGAATCAGCAAAGCTCTGAATAGACACATCTTTTATAAAATGAAAGAAATAGAAGGGAGGAAAATATGGGGTGAGGACAAAGCTAAATTGCACAGTATTATACAGCCATCCCCCCCACACACACACACTCCTATTCCTCTGTCAGTGAAGACACCCAGATCTCAAGAGCCTATCCCTCTATTTGGGATTAGTTATGCGTGTTTAGATGCAATTTAGGTGCAATCTATGCATTCTTAGCATGCTGCCAACTTGGCTCTCGGTATTGTGAATTCTGAGTGCTCCTGCTCTGAGACAGCGGGGAACTGTGCTCATGAGTTCTGCTAACATAATCAGTCAAACAAGGCTCAGATCCAAATTCTATTGAAGTTAGTGGAAAGACGCCCATTGATTTCACTGGGCTTTGGATCAGGCAACCCAATGGTAACGTGAACAGCATTAGCTCCCATTAACTCCAAGGAAGTGGAGGGGAAAGGATTTCTGCCAACATACGACCAGTTTTGCTTTACAAGCAAAACCGTTTTTTCCCAGCACTAATCCAGGGTGTGCAATTTGGCACTGTTTGGAACAGCTGACAGGTCCACTCAGCCCCGAGATGGCAAATGGATTTAATCACGAACAAGGAAGCTCCTTTTTCAAATAAGAGCTTGCCTCTTCGATGGCTTGAGACTTTTTCACGTGCAGCTCCAATCCAGGAAATTATTGAAAACAACAAACAAAAAGAGATTCCGCTTCCAAATGGTAATACAAATTTACACAGGCAATCCAAATAATTCGTGCTACTCTAACTCCTTGGAGATGCAACAGCTTATCTTACAAAAGACTGGGATATTAAAAGTCCAGGTTTCCAAGCAGTGAAATTGCTGCTGTAAATATTCCAGGTTCTTTTCCATTTTTAGAGCTACTCCAAACAGCCTGTCTCTGTCTCTTTCCTCTTTTGCTGCCTTCAAGGCTCCAAGTATTTGAGAATGTCTATGGACTTTATTCATGCTCTCTGCTGATCCTGCAGAGTTTACCAGTGGGAAGGAAACACCACCTCAGGACACCTGGGTTGTATTCTCACCTCTGCCAAGGACCTGCTTTGTGACTTTGGACAAATCACTTCAATGCCCAGTACCTCTGATAATCTTGTCTATTCAAAACTGTTAGCTTTTCTAGGCAGGGACTATTTTGCTATATGTATGAACAGCACTTATGGGGCCATTTTCAGCTGGAGCATCGAGACAACAGCAATATAAACCATAATGCACCAAAAAAAAAATCTACCCACTGTTCCGATGGCATTCCTGAAGTGCCCATCTCCAGAATATCTAGCCACTAAGCAATCAATAGGAAGCAGTCCTATTTTCCATGCGACCCTTGTCCCACCAAGAATATTTTTAGTGAGCCTCACTAAAATAAAATGCCTCCTGACGATTCCTTCTCTGACAGGCTTATTTGGGAAGTGGAGCAAAATTAGTACTAATTCCATCAGGATGATTTTCCAGGGGAAAATGCCCTTTTCGCAAAAAATCAAAATTTCCAGGGAAAAATTTCAACTTTGCCCCCTGCAACTTGAGACCGTTGCTCCTGGTTCTGTCATCAGCCACCACTGAGAACAGTCTAGCTCCATCCTCCCTGGAACCCCCCTTCAGGTAGTTGAAGGCTGCTATCAAATCCCCCCCACTCTTCTCTTCTGCAAACTAAAGAAGCCCACTTTTCTCAATCTCTCCTCATAAGTCACGTGCTTCAGCCCCCTCATCATTTATGTTGCCCTTTCCTGGACCTTCTCCAATTTGTCCACATCCTTCCTGTAGTGGGGGAGGGGCCCAAAACGGGACACAATACTCCAGATGTGATTTAACCAATGCCGAATACATGGAAATAATAACTTCCCTCGATCTGCTGGCAATGTTTCTACCAATGTAGCCCAATATGTCCTTCGCTTTCTTGGCTGTTGACTGTTCTGTTAACTCCTATCCAGCTTCTTGTCCACTGTAACCCCCAGGTCCTTCTCTGCAGAACTGCTGTCTAGCCAGTTAGCCCCCAGTCTGTACCAGTGCATGGGATCCTTCCGTCCTAAGTGCAGGACTCTGCACTTGTCCTTGTTAAATCTCAAGGATTTCTTTTGGCCCAATCCTCCTATTTGTCTAAGTCACGCTGGAGGGTAGGGATAGGATACAGCGTATCTACCACTCCCCCCATCTTAGCGTTATCTGCAAACTTGCTGAGGGTGCAATCCACCCCATCTTCCAGATCATTAATGAAGATGTTGAACAAAACTGGCCCCAGGACCGACCCCTGGAGCACTCCACTTGTTACCGGCTGCCGACTAGACATGGAGCCGTTGATCACCACCCATTGAGCCCAGTGATCTAACCCAGTGGGGTCCCAACCTTTTTGGCTCGAGGGCCACAGATATCGTTTTTACAACCCTGAACGGCCACCAGTCTCCACCAGCAGCGCCCTCCCACTGCAGGAGATGGAAGGAGTTCTGCAAGGAGGCTGCCTCCTCACTGATCTCCCGTCCCCCTGGCTGCAGCAGGGAAACCACACACATCCTGTATCCCTGTGTGCTCCACCTGGGTCCCTAGGCTGTGGTTCCCTTCTGCAGGCAGGGAGACGAAAGATCAGTGCTCCCCTCCCTCTGGCTTCAGCTGGGACCCCAGCGCTATGGACCTAAGCGGAGCACTTTGCCATGCTCCCTGCTACAGCTAGGGGGAGGGCAGCACTGATCTCCTGTCCCCTTGGCTGTAACAAGGAGCCTGCACTGCTCTTTTAGCCCCACGGAAACACGCTCCACCTGGGTCCTTATGCAGCGGCTCCCTTCTGCAGCCAGCGGGAGGGGAGCCAAGGGCCATTTTGAAAGCCCCCGCAGGCTACTTTTGGCCCCTGGGCCACGGGTTGGGAACCACTGATCTAACCAGCTTTCTATCCATCTTATAGTCCATTCATCCAACCTACTCTTCCGTAACTTGCTGATAAGAATACTGTGGGAGACTGTATGAAAAGCTTTGCTAAAGTCAAGATATATCACATCCACTGTTTTCCCTACTTCCCCAGAGCCAGTCATCCCATCACAGAAGGCAGTCAGGTTGGTGAGGCATGACTTGCCCTTGGTGAATGCATGCTGACTGTTCCTGATCATCTTCTTCTCCTCAAAGTGCTTCAAAATGGATTTCTCGAAGACATGCTCCATGATTTCTCTGAGGACTGAGGTGAGGCTGACCGGTCTGTAGTTCCCCAGATCATCCTCCTTCCCTTTTTTAAAGATGGGCACGATATTTGCCTTTTTCCAGTCATCCAGGACCTCCCCCGATTGCCACGAGTTTTCAAAGAGAATGATCCAGCAGAGCACTTACGCTCATGTGTAGCTCCAATAACGTGGGTAGCTCCATTCCTGTCCAGGGTACTACACACAGATGTAATCACTTTCCTGGAGCAGGACCTTCATTTCAAAGAGTGTTCAGACAGGGTTCTACAAGCTACTTTCGCCCAACCCTGCAAACCCTCATTCACTTGAGTAACCCTACTAGCTTCATCCTTCTCACGAGTAAGGACTATTTGGCAAGGAAGGGTTTTTTGCAAAATCAGATCTATAGAATATGTGCATGTAGGAATCAGTTCACCCCACCACTGAAATGCATCCACCTCTGGATTACAACATGGCAGCAGTTTAACAGCAACACCACAAAACAAGCTTAGGAACTGAGACAAAAGAAACAGCATTCCCTCCTAATTTAAATTGCAGGAGTGGAATATAGGCAGGTGGAACAGAATTCCCTCCACCAAAAATGAACCACATCAGCGAGACTAGCTTCAGGGGATCCCAGTGGATCTCTGTTGAAGACTGGATTAGAGAGAGAGGGGATGAGCGAGGCACCCTGGTCAGCTCCCTGCAGGTGCTTATAAAGAACTGTCCGGATTTAAACGAAATATCTATTTACTGTTCCTTTTCCTTGAAGCCATGGTTCCTAAAGCAGAATGCTGCACCTCGTTTCACCAGAGTAACTCCACTGAGGCCAATGGACAGCTTCTAGATTTACACCAAGCAACGGATCTGGTCTCAACTGCATCTGAGCAGAGTCCAATGAAGTAGAAATCCAGCTCAAAGGAGTCTCTCTCACACTGCTTCACTAGAATTTTGACTGCAATAGAGCAAGAGAAAGCGTGAAACCCTGAGTCGACTCCTGAATGGACTGCTGAAAATCCTGCCGAGCCCTTCCAGGTCAGATGTGCTGTCAGCTGTAGGAAAGTAGAACAAGGGGAGTCTCAGCAGCGCCATCCATGAAAGGGACCTGGAATGCAGCTAGAAGTGATTCTGACAGACTCCTCTTCACTTTAAACATCCACTCAGGTAGTCGTGTAGCGTGCTGTTTCCTCTAGTTGTGTCTGAGTATGAAGGAAGTCATACAATAAAAGAGAGAAACGGGGCAGCATCAGGAGTTTCATACTGAACAGCTGCACGCAAAAAGCTCTGGGGTGAAATTTTCCAGTGCACCTATTTAGCACCCTAAATCCCATTGAATTTCAATGGGATTTGAGCTCCTAAATCCCTTCTGAAAATGGAACGGGCACATTTGAACATTTCCCCCACTGCTTTGTGTTTTTCTAGCACCCCTTTCACCTGAAGATCTCAGATATTTAATTAAGAACTAGCCCGCAGAGGAGGGCGAGTATCAGGACACGTATGTTTACAGATGGCTTAAGCAGAAGCACTGAATGGTTATGAGGTTTACTCAAGGTCACACAGTGCAGCCAGGAATGGAAGCCAGGAGTCCCGACTCCTGTCCCCAACACAAACACTGAACCTAATTCATTGCAAAGCCCTTTAAAGCCACTTTTGCAGGATAAAAAGCTGGAAAGGGCCACTGGAGAATACTCTCTGTGCAAAGGGCCCTTCTGGCCACTGCTAAGCTCTGCACTGGCTTTGCTCCCAGCCACTGGAACGGGGGCGGATCAGGAGTACGTTGGGAACATGCGCTGAATGCAAAGCATTATGGCTATTCTCTGCTTCTCGGTGGTCACCCAATGCCAAGGGAAACGCTGCATAAAGTTAGAGCAGTCCAACACCTGCTCTGACTTACACCAGGAGCCAAGTAGACTCTGCTCTTTCCCAATTCAGAGGCCATATGAAAGATTGCTTAATGTCATCACCTCTGGCCCAACCCCAAGCACTGGAACAAAGTAACAAGAATTAGGACCTCCCCATCTCATTTTCTCTGCAGCCCTGCTTGAATGAGTCTTTGCACTGATAAGGTGATTTAAAAATAAATAGAACTGGTCTGATTCATTGCCTTTTTTTAAGTTTTAATTTCTGTTTCATCTACTTTCTCCCTTTGCTCCAAGCTCTCTAAGCAAAGATGCACCTAGAGTCACAGCAATGTGTTCCAGCTGTTGGAGAGAGGTGTTTAGTACCTTTGTGACCACCAGTATGAACATAAAACAACACAAAAATAAAACAGATCCTCCCATTCCTAAGCTTACCAGCTCCCAGTGCTATAACAGACATTAAACAGCAGCTGGAAAGTTTGATTGTCTATAATTAAATAAGATGGCAAACCTGCCCTGCGTGAAATAATTTCATTCTGGAAGATCGGAGTTATGAACCGATACACTCCAGCCATGAATCATACCATTCATTAAAATGTCGTTTATTAGAACAACGTCATTATGACTAAACAACTTTGGGGAGGGCCAGAACAGCTTACAAATATCCAGAGGGTGCAAACACAAGTGAGAGGGGCATTTCTGTATGCTTGTCCAAGGTGACGTAACCAATGACAAAGATGAACTGAGCAGCAGAAAATTTAAGCAGAGTGCCTTGGAATACCTCCTATGGGCCTCGGCAAGGAAGAGGTGTAAATCCCAGAATTTTTCATTTAAAATCTGGAGAGAGCAAAGTAGAAAGAACGCACAGTTGGGAAGAGTTCTTGGCTGCGCTAAGCATTCATTATTTGCAGTGAGGCATCTAGCAGCATCCATCTGCGGGACTTGAACCCCAGGCCTCTGGACCTAAAAGCATGAGCTGCCCCCGGAGCTAAAGGGAGAGCTCCAGCAATTGGTAGACAGTAGCACACTTGTAGACATCAATACATGGTTTGGCCATTGGAGGGGGACAAAGAGCCATATGATATTAATGTTGGTTACTAATATTATTTGCCAGGGGGCGCAAGTGTTGCTGAAGTGTCTTTTTCCATAGCTACTCACTACGTGCCATGGATTTTGAGACAAAATTCCCCCTGGTTTCAAAGGGTGCTTGAACACCAATAGCAAAATACAGACACACTGATGCGTTGAAATTAGTATGCAAGCAGCACCAGTAGCAGTGCAGTGTGATTTCTGTCTCAGGTGGACAACTAGTTGGAAGACAACCACAGGCCAGTACACTAGCCCACCAGAGTAAGGTAAGATCAGGGTGATCTGCTCTCCCTCATAGCTCCTTTCTGGGCCTGTTACCCATTTGGTTGGTCTGCTGAACAAGGGGAGAGAATTTGGCATGTGGGGAATACATTGTAGGGTCTGAAAACTATGTTAGGCTACTGTAAATATTGGCCTGAAGTTTCATCAGAGTCACAGACCAAAAACTGCACAAGCAAAAATTCCAATGGTTTTGCTTAAAGCGCAGAATTTTCCATATGCTCTGAGCCAGACAATCCGCTTTTAACTCAAAAGGTCCCACAATGTAAGGGGTGGGACGTCCTAAGCCCATTGAAATCAATGGAAAGACGCCCCCACTGAAGTCTTCCGTGGCCTTTAGGTCATCCCTAAATCAGCCGGTGCCGAACTAGGGATGGGACTGGGGCTTTGGCTACATCCACAATCTGCCTGTGTCAGGACAGGAGCATGAGCAGTCATGCCTAGCGGTTGAAGCAAGAGGGTTTGAGGTAGAATCAGGAGCAAGCAGGATTAGGGTGGACCTGAACAGGACAGCAGTAAGGCAGGCACAGGAGTGATTGCAGCTGCAGGCATGCGTATTGAGCAACCAGCCACCGGCCACTGCTGTTGAGAGTTTAAAAGCAGGGCTGCTGGCTTCCTTCAGTCCTGCCACAATGCAGCTGCACCCATTAATCTGCCTGGAGACTGGGCTGGCTAGTTCTCATGCTAAGCTGGAAGAGCTCATGCCTGCCAGTCTGGATACACGCCACCCTCCCCTTGCAGCCTTGGACATTGCCAGAAGCAGTAGACAGCTCCTCACTTGCACAGGAAGGGTGCAAGCATTTTCAGTGCCTCCAGTGTGGGTGTTCTGACGCTCTGACAAGGAGACAGTCACAAACCGGCCCTAAATATCAGCTCTGTGCTCAGGCTTGGATGGTTGATGCTCTTAATAAAAATACTGATTCAACTTAATTACAGAAGAATAAAACCCTAACTGGACATTGCACCCATGGAGTCATAACGCTACTAGAGTGAAATTTGCTCAGGCAATTGTTTCAGTTAAACAGAAGGAAACTGGTTTTCTTTAGCTAGCACTTGCCCAGTTCGGTCACATAGGGGGTAGGTTAGGGAAATGATTGTTTCTTACCCAGAATCTAGGACTGAGTTTGCAGAGTCTTTGAGAAAGCTGAAGAAACAGAAATAATGTGACTTTCAAACAGCATCTGGGTGAGATATTGGATACAAAAGGAGCACCTCGTATTTTATTGAGTCAACTCTTATTTTCCCCCTTGGAGCAGTTGTTGTTTAATAGCTATCTGATTATCCAATGTGTCTATAAAGGCGTTTTGTTCAAGAGGAGAAAAGGGTTGAATAGAGGTGTCCCTAGACTGGGAATGACTGAATTTAGAACATTTCCATCACAAAGATTATTTCCCCCCCCCCCACACACACACACACTTTTTTTTCACACAGTGCAGAGATGCTGAGTTGGAGAAGCACTGACTAATCTGCTGTAAGCACAGTAGCTAGAGGACCCATTGCTTTCTAGAGACGTATAATCATTTAGTGGTTCAGCAGACCACCCAGCATTCATAATCCATCTCATATTACATGAATGCCAACAGAGACCACAAACTGGGATAAGTTATGTATGTAGTGCAGGAACATTACAGTGCAGGAGGAAAACTGGAGCAATCATATATTCCCCAAGGCCAAATTCAGACAAGGTGTAAATGAGCACAATTTCATTGTCCTTACCTGCGTTGCACTTGCCTACACAGCAGGTCCCTTTAAAAGACCCAGGTCCACTAACAGAATTCTTTCCCTTGAATTTGTTTTCCAATGCATCTCAGATTCCTGATTTCTCAGAAGGTAAATATTTTCTGGTTTTGTTTGTTTTAAAACTTTATATCAGACATGTGTCCAAACTGGAATGTCCAATCAGAAACCTTTGATCCCAACCCAACTCTAGGATTTTGGTTCCAAGTTGCACACAAAGCTCGAAGGGTTCTGATTCTCCAGTTCTGGTTCAGATGAAGCAGAAATCTTAGAGGATTTCAGCATAAGAAGGCAAACATTGTGGGAGGATAACAGATTTTGTGAGATTCCAGCCATTGTGTGTTGAAATCTCATGACCTCATGAGATTTTTTTTTTATACCATCAAATCCAATTTCAGACCTTAACCAGCTTACCTCTCTTTTGTAACAGAATGCTCAGTCATATTGAATTGAAAATGAAACATGGAAAACTTCTAGAGATTATTTTGGAATTCTTTTCACAAAAGGGAAGTTCAGATCTCAAATGTAAAGGACTGACGAGTCAGCAGAATTTTAATCTGAGAGCACCTCATATAACTAACTCTCTCATGTTATCAATTTTGCTGTGAGATAACGATACCAAGAACTTCTGTTGCACCTTTCACCCTAGGATGCAACTAATGCGCTACAAATGGTAGCTAGTGACGCTTCACAACAATAGTAATAAGCAGTGCATAACATGTTTTGAACACTGTGCAAATGTTAATCCTCTCAATTTCCCTGGGAGGTAGGTAACAATTTATCAGACCCTCATTTGTGTGTGAATGGAAGGGGGCTGGGGCTCAAACTTGATTCAGAGCCCGGGTTTACAATACAGTGTAGTCAGACCCTACATGGCCAGAATGTAATTATCCATATTGAAGATTTGCCAGAGTATGGTGTTTAGCTTCCCTATTCACACGAGAAGTATCAATAACAAGTGGTTAGAGTCTTGGTGTTCATGCCTCATCAGAATGACAGCAGCACCACGTCCAGCGGTGGAACAACAGAAGAATGGAATGTCCCTTATGAAAATACCACCACTTTCTTCAGTCTCGAAATCAAGCACTGACCCACTCAACCCTACTGAGCTTGTGGGAGCACAACACAAGGAGATATATTGCTGCAGAATAGTTGCTAAACTCTCCCCAGGGCTTTCTGGATGCTTGTGACTCACCTAACAAATGCTCCCAGGGTCGGTGCTCAGTAGACACTAGAGGCTGAACATTTTAAAAAGCAGCCCTTTGATAGGCTGGAAGTACTTTCAGACTCTGAGTTTTAACATAGGACAGACCCGCAGCTTTCAGATGAGTCACGCTGGATGCTGTTAGTTTGAGTTAATTTCATTTCAAAATAGGACCTGCAGTGTAAAAATGGTCAGTCAATGCAGGTGAAGGAAGCAAGGCTGGTTAAAATGGATCAGTAGATCCATCAGGTGGAGGAATCCTATTATCTCTGGAGAGAGGTATACAATTAACCCACCTGCTGCAGCTCCCCAAGCTGCTTTTAACAGCTCTTTAGAGGAAGTTCAAGAGTAGGTGAAGGGACATTGATAACTTCCAGTCTACCCCCTCCTTCACCACCCATTTCATCATGGGGAGGTTCCTTCTATTCCACTCCGACGCAAGGTGCACTGCTACAGCGCACTGCTACAAGCTGGGGATCAGCTGGCTAGGCAGCAGTTCTGCAGAGAAGGACCTGGGGGTTACAGTGGACAAGAAGCTGGATATGAGTCAGCAGTGTGTCCTTATTGACAAGAAGGCTAACGGCCTATTGGGCTGCATTAGTAGGAGCATTGCCAGCAGATTGAGGGAAGTGATTACTCCCCTCTATTCAGCATCGGTGAGGCCACATTTGGAGCATTGTGTCTACCTGAAAGGGGGTTCCAGGGAGGATGGAGCTGGGCTGTTCTCAGTGGTAGTAGATGACAGAACTAGAAGCAATGGTCTCAAGTTGCAGAGTGGGAGGTCTAGGTTGGATATTAGGAAAAAACGTTTTTTAATCAGAGTTTGGTGAAGCACTGGAATGGGTTACCTAGGGAGGTGGTGGAATCTCCATCCTTAGAGGTTTTTAAAGCCCAGTTTGATAAAGCCCTGGTTGGGATGATTTAGTTGGAGTTGGTCCTGCTTTGAGCAGGGAGTTGGACTAGATGACTTCTTGAGGTCCCTTCCAACCCTAATCTATGATTTTACGGTTCCTGCCCTGCTCGTGTCTTCCAACTTCTTGTCACAAAGAGAAGAGCCTGCTGTCCTTTATTGTTGCTGCTTCTGGCTCCAGCATTTCAACTGCTGAAGTAGCACCACAGTGTATGGAAGGAACACATGCAACCATCTCGCTCCTCTTCTGCTACAGGACCGAGCTGTTTTCAACGTAGTCTACCTCTGCACCTCAGGGCAGGATCACATTATCTCCTGCAGATGGGAAGCAACCATCAGCTTCCTTTTTCGATTCTGCTATGTCTCAAACACACTGGCCTTCCATGAAGAGCTCAGCCTGCTCCAGAAACTGGTAGCACATACCACTTTATGCTTATCCTGGTTTGACAGAGCTAGCCTCCCTGAAGTTTTGCAAACATGTTTATGCACCAGGAGTTGGTCATGCCAACCACCTCCAATAAATCTCATCTGCCCTCCACAGTCCCAGTAGCACCAAGATAAATGAGGTGCTAAAAGCTGGCATAAACCTGGAGAGAAAATTCTGACATTCCTTTTAGTCTCTCTCTTTTTTTTTTAAATGGCATCAGCATTCCAAATGTGACAATCCATTGTTTCATTCTTAATATGGCTGTTACAAAATGGCCTGAGGAATAGCTGGGGCTAAAATGGAGCATTAATCTTCACTTCTTGGGGGACAGATTTTGACATCTCACATCCACCTAGCCCTCCTTCTCTTTAAGACGTTTCATGGATGGAGTTCTCTTTTTACAGCTATATGGTTAGTAGCAGCTAGAGGTTCCCACCAGAAGAGGGGACGCATATTTTGGCAAAGAAGAAATTCATAATACGAGTCCTTATCTCAAAGAGCCTATAAAATAATTAGACGACCAGCAATTGCCCAAGGTCACAGAGCAGGTCAGTGGCTAAACCAGTGGTTCCCCACCTTTCTGGCTCGAGGGCCACAAATATCATTTTTACAACCGTGAAGGGCCACCAGTCTATCAATCAGCTCATAAAAAATGTATCGACGTACACACCATTAAGGACTACAAATCATTACCTATCTAAAGTCAACAGTTTGATGCTATGGTGCTCATTTTTATAGTCACTATTTTATACCTACCAATTACTCACAATATGTCACACACTCACAGACAAAGCTCTAGTGTAGATGAGTGACTGTCACTACACACAAACACACGTCCTGGCAGCTAAATCACGGTGAGTGGCCTGCTAAATGCAAGCCAAACCGGAAGGCATTGATTTTTATTGTCCTGCCCCTCCTCAAGCATGGTGGATCCTGGCTGCTCTGCCAGCAGCCCTCCGCCCTGCCTCCCCCTCTGCAGCCAGACGGAAGGAGTTCAGGGAGGACGCTGCCTTCTTGCTGCTCTCTCGTCCCCCGGCTGCAGCAGGGAAACTGCACGCGTCCTGTAGCCTTGTGCGCTTCACCTGGGTCCCTAGGCAGGGGCTCCCTTCTGCAGGCAGGAGGATGGGAAATCAGTGCTCCACTCCCTCTGGCTCCAGCCGGGACCCGAGAACCTAGGGACCTAAGCAGAGCACTTTGCCATGCTCCCTACAACAGCCGGGGGGAGGAGAGCGCTGATCTCCCATCCCCTTGGCTGTAGCAAGGAGCCTGCACTGGTCTAGTAGCCCCACGGCAACATGCTCCACCTGGGTCCTTATGCAGCGGCTCCCTTCTGCAGCCAGCGGGAGGGGAGCAGCGGGCCACTTTGAAAGACCGCATGGGCCACTTTTGGTCCCCGGGCCACAGATTGGGAACCACTGGGCTAAACCATTAACAGAACCCAGGTCTTCTGACTCCCAGTCTCTCATCCTACTCATTAGGCCACACCGCCTCCAATTGAAGTAGGTAACCAGCAAAGACCTACTTTTGCCTTCAGCACCTGAGCTCTTTCCTTGAGTAGCCTGTCAGGCTCCAGTTTGTCCCCAACACACCTTTCAGCTCTTTATCTAATGGTAGCACTGAAATCCTTACAGCCTAAAATGAAAAGCTGAGCTCTGATATCATTTTACTGCCTGGAGTTAATTTTAAGAGACACTTATAAACATACAAGGTAATTTCTGGAATCCTTTTCCAGAGCTGATTGTGTATTTTGTCCTGCTCTGTGCATCTTGGCAGCAGAAAGATGTTGATAAATTGGAGGGAATTCAGGGAAAAAAAATGTTAAGGAGCCATAAAGCCTGGCTTAGGAAGAGAAATTAAAGAGCTAAATATGCGTATTTGGCAAGCTGACTGAAGTGCAACCTTTCTAGCAGCACTTCAGTAGCATCTAGATACCCCACCCAAAATCAAGACACCACTGTGCTCAGCACCATACATATTTACAGTAAGAAACCATCGCTGCCAAAAAGATTGACTTGTCCAAGGTCACGTGGGAAGGTCTGGAGAGAGCAGGAATAGAAGAAATCTCCTGAGTCCCACTCCGGTGTCTTTAATCACAGGATCATCCTTCCTCTCCAAAAAAAAAAAACAAAAACAAAAAAACCCCACAACAAGCAACAGAAAATGCAAAATAAATGTGGTGTTTAAATTGCTTCCTTCTTTGCTAGCGTGCTTTGTTATTAGTAATTAGATGTAGCAACAAGGAGACAGTGCCCATGCCAAGGCCAAAAAAGAGTAGAATCTTGTCCTCATTAACATGATGATTTATATTGCACCATCAGTGTGCTTTGAAGATAAGCAACAAATTTAAGGTTCTGTGTCTCCCTTAACGACAGCTCTGTTTGCTGCTTTAACAAAAATACCTTTTATTTCTTTTATCGCTGAAGTGTGCCGAGTTCTTGCCTGCTTCATTTACAGCTAGTAAATTGGTACCGATTTAATCATCTTTAGCATCCATAATGTCAGAGGCAACTGAAGTAACACACCTTGTTTCCTTACATATCAGTCAGACTTGTGAAACACCACTTATGTGAGTACCTAGGTGTTAATAATAAGAGCCGGTTGAAATGTGTCATCAAAATTTTTTTTTTCTTTTTTTTTTATTAAATAAAACCTGGCTTTTAGACCAAAATGAACATTTTCATTTTGGTCAAAAAGCCATGTCATAACCACAATGCTTCCTCAATTTTTTTGTTTTTGAGTTTATTTGTTTTGTTTTGTTTTTTGTCAGTGAAAACGTGGAAATCAAAATACTCAAAATTTGGGGGAATAAAAAAAAAAGTCCTGTTTTTGAACGAACGAACTCACACGCGCACGCATGCACACGCATACCCCATGAATGGTTTTTCAAAAAATAAATATTTTTCAGTTTGGGATTTCATTGAAAATCTGAAATATTCATGGGAAGTGAAAATAAAACTGGAAATAGGTATTTTTCCAACCAGCTCTATTAATGATTTCTGTAGTGACCTCCAGCCAACGTTCTCAAAAGGCTTTACAAATGTTAGCCTGCTTTAGTGCAACTAAAATCATTAGGCTCAACAGAATGATATCTGTCTGGGTGAAATTTCATGGCCTGTGTGATACAGTTGGTCAGAATAGATGATCATGGTTACCTCTGAATTTAAACTCTATGAAATCTAATCCAGATGAAGCTTTATTAGCTGATTCTATGAAATCTCCTATATTAATACGTATTACAATGAGCTGACTAACATGTTTGTGTACTGCTGCCATCTACTATATAGAATCAGACTTGTTCTACAAAGTATTATAGACCCTATCCCATAAATAGTGATTCTACTGTAGCTCCATTGACAAGGGGATGTACTTTAGAGCTTTCAGCCTCATACTCCAAACCCCTTTTTTCACTGTTAAGATCCAAATGACCATGTGTATAGCATACACAACAACTGTGAAGTCCTAAATGGCCAGAGATTTGTGTTATGCCCGGGGGAAAGATGAGAATGAAATCTAGAGATGTACTCAGATTCTGTGGTGAAAAAAAAAAAAAAAAAAAAAGTTAGACAAATAAATTATTATATCTCCCAACTCCCAGGCTTGTGCCTTGTCCGTAAAACTATCTCAGGTTCACTGTGTAGCATTAGCAGCCAGTTAAATCATCTTTTGGCTAGTAAACTGAGCACATCTGCCTAGGTCTCAATGAGCAAGAGCAAACAGGATGACCCGTAATGCCACTTTGCGGAAAAACGTACTCAGATGCCACGCTCTTCGCCCTAGTAGACGTTCATGGGCAGAAAGCAACTTTCTTGTATTGTGTTTTATGAATGCAGCAGTATCAACACACATGTATCTTGCCTTATTGCTCCTGACCAGCTTAATTGGTGGAAAGGAAAAGTGAACTAGTGAGGGGTAGTGAAAAAGAAAGTAAATTAGTGTTTAGGTAATCATCATCCAAAATAAGTGTAATGAGACACCAAAGCCATCACTCTCACAATCCTGCTCTGTACAGGTCAAATCCTGAGTGATGCTGAGTACGTACAACTCCCATCCTCTTTAGTAGGTGCTGGGATTTGGCCCAGTAACTGGGTGGGTCTTGGGAGCAATAAAACCAGCAAGCATTTGTATTTTTCTTCTTGGCCCCCTATCATCTTTAAACTAAACTAATGGTCATATAAAGGGAGGAGTACAAGTGCACAGAAATCCATTATTGCTGTTCAAACACCTGAACTTTCACACCGTACTCCTCAGCAATCCCACTAGGAGATGTGAGATTACTGGGGTTGAAATGGTATAATCCAGTAAGCACGGAAAGGATCTTCAGAGATGTCAAGTGACTTGCCTAAGGTTACACTGCAAGTGAGTTCACAGGTGGGATAGAACCCTAGTTGTTCCACTCTGGCCATTTTATGCCATTCAGAGTCAGAGGAAGTGTGTCCATGCAGGAGGGGTTGGGTCTGGGGCATGGTGGAGTTCATCGACATGCCATCCATTCCCTATTGGGGCTTGGTCACAGAGACCACAGCCAACTGTTGTAAGTTGGAGCAGGCTAATGGAACTGCTCTAACTTCAACCAGACCCGGGACAGTCAGTCTATCAGGGAAGTGTAACTGCCCCCCTAATGTCCCCTCCCTGCACTGAGTGTATCTTGGTTGGATAATAAATCCAGTCCCAATTGTCAGAGCTAGTGATAGAACCCAAGTGCCTAAACCCCCAGCTCCACGCTCCTGCCATTGCTATGGATCACAACTCTCAGGGTGCAAGCACCAGAAGGTCAATAATGGAATCCTAGGAGACTTAATCAACCAACCTCTCACTGAATGAAAAGTGGCTATTGATGGAGGGCCAAGATTGGGTGATTCTGTCAACAATGGTATTCACAGTGGTGGAGTTAAAAACCCAACTATCTGAGTGGAACAAAAAGAAAGATTTTTGGAAAGTCCAGCATAAAAGATTCTGAACCTCAATCTTTCTTGTCCATTGCCAGCTATTACTTTAACCCCAGAATCTGACATTCCTCCGTGTTACCCCAGAACTTGACAGCACCGCAGTCAGTCATCTGGTGTGCTCCACCACTGCCAGCTAAACCCCAACATCACATGGCTAGAAATACAGTTTTAGGAGCCTGAGATGCAAGGCCATACAACTGCATGTTGGCAGTTCTGCTACCAGAATGGGAGGCTGGGACAGAGAGTTAAGGTTCCATGAAAACAGAAGGAATGTTTGGACAGCCTTGGTTTCAGGTGCCTCTGATATGCAAGTTTTATTGTTGATATGACCAGAAATGTGTTACTGATAAGGAGAATAATGAATTGTTATTGGCTGTTGCTAGGGAAATTGTCAGTCTACTAAGGGTGATTATGAGTTATGTGCTTTGTTTGGAGAAAATGTATAAGCAATTTAGTTGGACAGCGTGCTTTCGAGCAGTCCGAGGAAGCTTTCTTTTGGGCAAGGATCTGACCCCTAAATTCCCCAGCAGCTAGACAGAAGGAGGGTGGCCACCGGAAGCCTGGCTATTGATTCATCAAAACATCTTAACTTTGATAAATATAAAGATTCAAGATTCTCTGAACCTAGTGCTACAGCATGTGCGTGCGCACACACGTGTTTGAGACCTAAGAAAAAGTAGTTTTAGGGGAAAGCACGCTGGTTTGTATCAGACGGATGAGCTGTACCTCCATTGATTTATTCCTGACATCACCTGGAGAGAAACAGTTAACTTACCACTGCCTTGGGTTCTGAAAACCCTGGGTAACACTGCCAGTCTCCATAACAGTTAGGAGAAAGCACTTAAGCTGTCAGCTCTGATGTGCCACAACATGCACACGTCCCCACACAGTCACATTCATACATGTGCACACATAAGGAGCAACTGATGAGCTAAGAGAGACTGTGACTTGGAGGTCATTTCATCCAGAGGCTGTGGGTTTTCTTTGGCAGCAAAAATAGGGAACTTGCCAAATATACCCTCACTAAAAATAATCATCCACTATTATACCTGAAAAATACCTGAAAAAATAGTTTACTAGTGCAGCGTAACACAGGATTTTAATTTATTAGCAGAAAACTAGATGCCTTCATATATTATAAATTACACACATGTACATGAAAAAATAAAAGCTTTCCATTTTATGAGTGGCACAGCACTTCTGTGGACTAGCAGCCTGTATTATTTTATTAACTTTAAGCTTGTCCACCTGGGAATCTATACAAATCACTGTAATTTTGCCTCACTAATGCTTGTTATCAATCTTCTCTCCTCAAGGAAATGGTGGCAAAATATTGCAAAAGTCTTTCACTAAATTTATTCTTTTTTCCTCCCCCCTTTGCCCCCCGCTCTTGTCTGGGCTTCCTTCCAAAGTCAGAACGGGCTGAGGATAGGCTGTTCAGAAAGTATTTTTTAATTCTTTAATCACCATGACTTGACACAATTTAGTAATTTATGCTGGGGCATCCTGATTTAAAAGATCACAAGTAGAGACAGAATCGGGTCTGCAATGCAATTAATCATTTCCATATTACGTTTTCTACCAAACAATACCAGAAACAAAAGAAGGGACGAGCACGGGGGTCATCAGGAGCTAGCTCTGATGGGCAAATAATTGGCTTGGCTTTGTTTCTGCCGTCACCACGGAGAGGCACACAACTCAAGTTTATTAATACACTCATATCGCTGGCCTCTGGTCTGTGGGTGGCTCACCCTGAACCCACTATAATTGCTACAGCTGCAACAATTTTCAGAGCTTATTATTTCTCTTCACCACAGCTGGTTTTGCATAGATAGGGGCTTTGTGTCCTAAAATATAGAGTTTGATCCTTACACTTTTTAAACAGTGTGTGCTGCCTAAGGCTTGAAAAGTACAAGTTTTGGGCTGTTGATTGCTCAGAGGGAGAAATGTGTTACAGAACAGTCTGCTATTCTGGCAGAACAGAGATATCTTTCCCCACCCTCCACCCCGACACACACAGATCTACTATCTAACAGAGGAACTGCTGCATCAATTTTGTTTTCATTAATAAAAACAATCACTTTGCAATTTTGTTTATCTGTGTTGCTAAGAGTGGATTGAAGGACGGTACCTTATATCAGCAGGTAGCTTGGAACAGTTCGCAAGCATTCCTCACTTAAATCTCACAAAAATAAAGCCCTCTGTAAAGTAGGTAGGTATCATCATAACTGTTTTATGGTCAGTACACGGAGGCACAGTGAGGTTGTGATTTGCAAGAGATCGCACAGCGAGTCCATTTCAGATGTGGGACACGAATCCAGGAATCAATGCTCAGTCCCCTGCTCTAACCAGCAGACAACACTATCTCCCCAATAACAGAGTCACTTCTTGTAGATGCTCCATAACATTCTTGCAGCCTGGGGGGCCACAACTCCCCTTTTTCCACCACCTACAGTTCCCCGATCTTGCATCCTTCTAGACCTTCAGAGTCACTTAGGCCAGGCATTTCAAAGGCAAGCTCTGGTTTTGGCTGCCTAGCTTGACACCCATTTCCACTGATTTTCCGGGGTTCTGAGCACCCACAGTTCCCATTGACATTAGGCTGACAAATCAAGTCCAAGATGCACACCCAGAAGCTAAGGTACCCCGTTAAAAAAAAATCAAATCACTTTTTAAAATATTACTCCTCTTTGTGGCCACACAGAGCAGTGGCAGGGATTCCTTCCACAACTCTCTCTTACAGCCACTGTCAGATCCAGGGATCGGAGACAGAGGCCAAGAAACCAGCTTCCATCACTGGAGAAAGATGTTGGTGACATTACTCAGCTGGCACCAAGACAAGCCAGTTAAAACAATATTTCTCAAACCAGTTACGAGCCAGATATATAAAGTGACCGTGAGGCAGGAATGGCTCAGGCAGATTCAAGGGGCTATAACTAAGAGTGATTAGATGAAATTAAGCAAAGGAAAATTTTGGCCGACTAGCAAGGGAAATTTGCTTTGCTAATGAGATCAGTTAGACTGTGTGCTTGTCTCCCAGGGGAAGGGTTGGAAGCCGTGTCGGTTGGATCATTTAAAACTGGACTGGGCAAAGCACTGGAGAATGTAATTTTCTGAACAATTCTGGATTTCCATTTCTAGAGTCTTACAATTCCCCGTGGCCTGCGGTAAGGCAGCCAGTGTCATCTGATGGCAGTTAGCCTACAGGGCTGTCAAGCAGACATCTACAAGGGTCTGGGTGTTTGCATCTTGTGCCAATGCACCAGTCCTTATTCTCCATGGCTTGTGCAGCGACCCTTTATAACAGTGGCTCACTGGCGTAACATCCTAACCCTGTACATCAAATCATGTCTCCTGGGGCTGGCTGGCCCCATTGACTGCAGGAGGTCAAACTAGAGGATCATGAAGGTCCCTTCTGGCCTTAAAAGTCCATGAGCTACAAGACGACCGAGAATCTGAGCTTAGGGATCTCTTCTAGATCTAGAAACCTGCGTGCCTGCAGCTGGAAGACCCAGGTTCAATCCCTGCTCCCAACCCTGGTGTCTTTATAATCACAGCAGTGGAGTGTCTCGTATGGCAAACAAACTAGCCATTGCTCACAACAGGAAGGTAAAAGCAAAGGGAACACCTGTAAAGTTGAGACACTAAACACAGCTGAGGAACAATGCATTGGGGGAGGGAGGAGAAGAAAGCAACAAGGCAAATCCCATAATGCTGCAGAGCAGATGATAATTAGTATAAGGGATAATTTTAAACAAGAAGCCTCTGCGCCCTTTATACAGACCAAGAATTCCCTAAGGCACTCTAGGAACATTGCTAATTACTCTGTAGTGTTAAGTGGCCAAGCCACTCTACGCAATAACCATCCTTAAACAACGTAGGAATCTCCGCTCTTAAACACTTCCCAGTTTAGGAGGTCTCAATGGAGCAATGACTTGAATGAATCTCTCACTATCTGAAAAAGATCCTAGCAACAACACCCACTGATTACCCCCAAAATCGCCCAGTCAAGTTGCATCAGGTTGGATCCTCCCACGCTCCCTGGGAACTCACAGATACAGCGTGCCGACTCCCACTTCATTTAATTGTCATCCCATTTTGCTTGCCACATTTACCCTGTCACCGTGTTACATGATAGAACCTGCCAAGGCTACAGCGTAACTGACTGGCTTTTGAATCATCCCATCTTTTTGCTCACTTTATTTTATGGTTATTTTTTACTCATCTCATTAATTCAATTTGATTTGGGAAAGGAGATAAATCTCCCCAAATACAACACTCCAGGGAACAACAAACAAAAAGGAACTGGTCTAGGAACACTTTAATTATGTTGTACTAATTACATTTGTAAAAAAAAACAGCAAACAACATGTTACACAGGCAAGTTAGCAATATCCTCATTCAATTCCTCCTTTTCCCCTATAAGTGGTGCTAACAACTTCATCCTAGATGATCATTGTAAGGGATCTTTTGTCTGGTAATACTGCAGCGGGGACTGAGCTGTGAAATGGAACACAGTTGGGAAAGCACAGAGACCACAAGGCTACAGGACAGCCCTAAACTGGGGAGTAGACTCACCACAGGAGAGATGGGAAATCAGGAGTGTGCCCCACATATCCCCAAGCTTCCTTTCATTCAAATTTTGTTTCCTTGAAACTTCTTTCAATCTTTGCTGCATTTTTTCCTTCAAGTGACACAATACGATGCTTTTTCTTCTTTGGGGTTTCCCGCTTCAACCTCACAGAAAAAAAGGCATGAAACTCACACTGAGGAAAAAGGAGCAGGCGCGATCACTCCCATCCGCTATTACCCTCCTGGAGTGCAGATTACAGCCAAGTTACTGGTTGTAACTGGGTAGAACTAAAACTTAAGTATTTGGTACCACACACCCAAGATATAATTTCAATCCGAACTTTCAAAGAACTTTGTATGGAAAGAATTGTTCCTGGATTTTTTTTTTTTTAACTTTAGTTATGAAATGCAATGCAATGTATGAAATGCAATGTCAACAAAAAGTATAATAAAATTGCACTTTTAAAATGCATTTCAGTGCTGTTAATATATGTTATTAGTAATAGCTGTCAGAACATTTTCTCTTTAATCTTGATAAATTCTCAATTACATTTATCCCAGCAAACTGTTTCTCATCCCCGGCTCAAACAATTATCCAGCTACTGCTGGATGAACTGTCCCAACTTCCCTTCCGAACAGGCTGTTTTGATACCCTCTTCGTTTCCTGCTGTAGTTTCTCAACACAGTTGTTTCAGATGCTGAAAGCAGGGATGAAGTTAACTTATTAAAAAAAAAAAAAAGAGTGACGGGGCAAGTCATTCCTAAGCACGGTGTAATTTACTCTGCTGCTCTGGTTTATTCATTAGGACTAGGAAACTAATGGAAAACCCAAGCTGTCAAATACAGCTGGGGTTTTAACAGCAGAAATGCTAAGTCTGAACTTAATGCTTTCTTTTGAGAAGGTGCTAGCAGGAGTCGGTCAGAACACACTCCTAAGAAGAACAAAGCAAAATGGAGATTGCATTATTGATCGTTTCCATTTCTCAAAAGTGCTGATGGAGGGTACCCGAGTGAGAATACTGGAGACTGAAACCTCTTTGTGCAAAAGACGGATAGGGCATGAACAGCAGTGACAGCTTCCAAAAGCCACTCTCTCTCTGTGCTTCAACCCCGTTCAGGGTTAGTGGGCCCTGGCAGTTCAGTTTTCAGAAGCAGCAGTCTTTGGGACATAGAGAATCAAAGGGTTGGAAGGGACCTCAGGAGGTCATCTAGTCCAGCCCCTGCTCAAAGCAGGACCAACCTCAGCTAAATCATCCCAGCCAGGGTTTTGTCAAGCCACACCTTAAAAACCTCTAAGGATGGAGATTCCACCACCTCCCTAGGTAACCCATTCCAGTGCTTCACCACCCTCCTAGTGAGAAACGTTTTCCTAATGTCCAACCTAGACCTCTCCCACTGCAACTTGAGACCGTTGCTCCTTGTTCTGTCATCTGCCACCACTGAGAACAGCCTAGCTCCATCCTCCCTGGAACCCCCTTTCAGGTAGTTGAAGGCTGCTATCAAATCCCCCCCTCATTCTTCTCTTCTGCAGACTAAACAAGCCTAGTTTCTTCCGTATCTCCTCACATGTTTTGTGCTCCAGCCCCCTAATCATTTTTGTTGCCCTCCGCTGGACTCTCTCCAACTTGTCCACATCCTTCTTGTAGTGGGGGGCCCAAAACTGGACACAGTACTCCAAATGCAGCCTCACCAATGCTGAATAGAGGGGAATGATCACTTCCCTCGATCTGCTGGCAATGCTCCTACTAATGCAGCCCAATATGCTATTAGCCTTCTTGTCTTTAAGGCCACACTGTTGACTCATATCCAGCTTCTTATCCACTGTTGCCCCCAGGTCCTTTTCTGCAGAAAACTGGGGGGGTTCACCTTCCTCAGCAGCATGGGGCATGGGTCACTTGCTGGTGGATTCTCTGTACCGGGAACTTTTAAACTATTATATGAAGACTTCAGTAACTGACTCATAGGTGAGGAGTCTATTACAAGAGTGGGTGGGTGCAGTTCTGTGGCGTGTGTTGTGCAGGAGGTCAGACTAGATGATCATAGTGGTCCCTTCTGACCTTAAAGTCGATGCAGTCTTAGAGTCTCTGCAGAGAGTGCCCATTTGTCCACTAACTAGTAAACAGATTGCCAACCCATTTCATCTAGGCCACCAAGCACCCTGGAGATGCCACAACTATTGATGAGCTTGAGCCACAGCGTTTATATTCAGAGTTAATCTTCCCCTAAAAGTGGGTGCTATGGATGTGGGGTTTTGGCTTGGGTCCCTCTCCCCAGGCCAGATTCAGAAAAACCCTTAAACCCGGGATTAACTATAGACACGTGCTCAAGTACTTTCCTGAATCAGTGACTGAGGAATAATGGTCACTCCCTATCTGGCTGGGATGCAATGGCCAAAGGGCTCTGAATCCTATTACAGGTACTCTGAGCTATCTAGGCGTACTAAAGATTGACTGGACAGCTAGACGTTGCGGCACATGGTCCCAGCAATGCCAGGTTGAGGAGGAATCCATGGGCGACTGGGGAAGGCTGTTCTAAGTTACAGCAGTAAGATGGGAAAATGACTGAAAACCACAGCCCTGAAGTTAATAAATAAAATCCAACGGTGGAAAAATATCAGAAATCTTAGATAAAAAACAGAAACAAGAGAAGGGACCAGATCCTCTGGCTGAGCCATGCTTGACTCAAGACCAGTGTGTGTGTATGGAGTGAGGACAGAGGAGAATGGTAGCTTTAAGAGACGTCTGTAGCCTCCCTCCCCAATCCATGGGTGATCTGTGCTAGACAGATCCTCAGAGCAAGTCAGAGCAGCCTGAGACAGGCACCCATGGATTTAACTCCGCAAAAAATGCCATTTAATTCCATAAAAATGCATTCTGTAGTTTCTATACTGGATACTGTGGATCAAATTGCGAAGCAGTCGGCACAGCTGGCACAGACAATACAGTTTGGCTCAGTGCATGATTGCAGACTAGTGAGAGGTGACCCGCACCAGAGGAAGAGTCTTGGCTTGATGAATATCAAGAAGGATGGATTCTCCACTCATAGCCTTTAAGGTCTGAAGAGATTATTACGATCAGCTAATCTGACCTGCACAATGCAGGCCACAGAACCTCACCCACCCAGTCCTGTAACAGACCCTTAACCTCTGACTGAGTTTTTGAAGTCCTCAAATCACGGTTTAAAGACTGCAAGATACAAAGAGAATCCACTCACAAGTGACCCATGCCCCATGCTACAGAGGAAGGCGAAAAACTCTGCCAATCCGCCCTGGGGGAAAATTCCTTCCCGACCCCATATCTGGCAATCAGCTAAACCCAGAGCATGTGGGCAAGACTCACCAGCCAGACACCTGGGAAAGAATTCTCTGTTGTAACTCAGAACCCACCTGTAGTAAGAAGTGAGAGCTTAAGGCCTGTAAAACAGGCTAAGGCCTAAATGGAAAAAGCCGAGTGAACAGAAGTATAAGGGGTCACTCAAGTTAACTGAGACTGGTACAGGAAAGTGCTGATTCTGCAAGGTTGTAAGACTGCCAAAATATTACTAAAATACGTAGTGGGTATAAGAGGTACCAAGATACTAACTCTCTGAAATGACACTTTGATGGGTAGAAATGATACATGGAGTGGTGGTGCCCAAATCAGCCAATCAACAGAAAAAGGTGGTATTAGACTACGTCAGGAGGGTGGCAACTACCTACGTGAAAGGGGGCAGACCGAAAGTGTATGTAACAGTGTATAAAAGAGGATGTCAGAGGGAATACCGGTGTCCGGTCTAGGGGATAACGGAAAGTCCCGCCGTTGGGCCGAGACCATTGTAACGCCGCCAATATGAAACTGACCCAGAGATACTCTGTAAGTCATTTCTCATTGTGCCGCACGCAATAAACCTGGCTTGGGCGCCTTCGTTACTCAGCTAATCTGTGGTCGTGTCGACTCATTCGATCGTGAGAGCCGTCTCAGTTTCCTGGCCAGAGCTGGGACAGCATCTACACAGGGACACACGCACGCAGCCTACACTGATAAACATCGGTGACCAACACACCGAGTACCACACCACCTAAGCTAACATCCCATCACAGGCCACTGGGCATATTTACCGCTAGTAGTCAAAGATCAACTAACTCCCACTGAAACAACGGAAAGACTCCCACTGACTTCTATTGGAGTTGGATCAGGGACCTAGATCTGGGCCTTGAAGCACATTCAGCCTATAGAGTTATAGAGTTTATGGCCAGAAAGCACCACCAGATCCTTTAATCTGGCCTCCTGTAGGCCAGCAACACCCCCCAGCACCCGCACCGTAAACCCAACCACCAAAATTAGACGAGAGCGTTACAGCCCACCGGTAACTAGACATGTGCCAAAGACAGAGAATAGGAGGGCTTAAGGCCCCCGCACTGGCAGGGAAATGATTAAATGGAGCCAGACCCAGATAATCCTGGCAAGTGACCCATACCCAGCGTCTGCAGAGGAAGGCAAAACACCCCCAGGTCACTGCCACTCGGACCTGAGGAAAAATTCTTTCCCGACCCCACACATGGCGAGGAGTTATGCCCTGCACAGGTGAGAAAGAACCAGGCAGCCAAGCACCTGAGAGAGAGAATTGCTCAGTGCCACCTGAGAGCCCTGGCCCACCCAGTCCAATGTCCCATCTCCACACAGGGCCATCTCGGCTGCGCCAGAGGTAGGACAGCTGGGCGAGGCAGCTTGTGACTTCAGATTGTCTTCTTAGATTTGCCCTTTCTCCTGCCTTTGCCACACACATCATTCGGACACAACGGAAGCCACAAAGTGCTAGGCACTTTTCCAGCATGCAAGAAGCACAGACTCTCTTCTGAGGAGATCACAGTCTTAGGATGCAGGCGGGCAGGGAACAGGGGAGGAACAACAACAGCAGGCAAATTATACACAAGTCAACTCAGCTCGCTGGGGACAGGGCAGGCGAATTGTAGAGAGCTCAGAAAGGTCTAGCCATCTATCCTAGGTCCTCAAATGGCTCTCATTACCAGAATATCTCAGCACCTCCCATTCTTTATCACTTTTATCATCACAGCCCACTATCCCCTGGCCAGTGTTGTTATCCCCGTTTTACAGGTGGAGAACAGAGAATAAGTGACTTGCCCAAAGTTGGACAAGTCTGTGGCAGAGTCCCGAATGGAACCCAGCTCTCCTGAGTACCAGGAAAGTGTTCTAACCAGCATACCATCCTTCCTCTCTTCTGCCCAGACATAAGGGGCCACATGGAAGAAGCTACAGAGGTGATTGCACATATATCGGGGAACAAAACAGGACCTTAAACCTTTGTTTTACATAACAAAGATTACCAGGCCCTGTGAATTCAGCATGGAATAAAGCATGAAATGCAGTTGAGCTTGAAGAGGATACAAAGCAGGATAATGTGCACCAGACATTGCTGATTTTCACATACCCACATCCAAGCTGTGATCCAAAGTGAAAATGGCTCTAAAATATTAACAGTCGTCATTACGGGCGGCTCATTTTTGGCAGTCTCTCTTATGGCTCATTTACCATGAAAAAAAAGTGATGCAATTTTAGCCAGTGTTAAAATGAATCTGCCTTTATCAGAGAAAGAAAATGAATCCCACCCCCCAGCTGCTCTGCTGGTGTTTCAACAGAGCCTCCCATGGATTTGGTAATTTTAAACAACAGCTTTGCAGGGGATTTCAGGGTTCACAGTCGAAGAAGTGAGAAATGGAAAAGCCCCTCTGATTTCTAGCCCAGCCGCCTGCCTACGCAGCAATACTCCCTACCGGGCACTTCCTAGTCGCTAGCGTTTTTCCCAGTCTGATTTTAAGCACGCCAATCATGGGGCTTTCAGCTCTTTCCTGAGGAGACTCTTCCGCGGCCTAATCCATCCCACTCCCCCCGAAGTCCCTCCACCGCCTCCTTTGTCCTGAATGTCACCCCATTATCCATTCATCCCCTTGTACTGCCTAAAGAATTCTTCTGGCTGGGGCAGTTATGACAGTCCCAAAGCCTGCGAGGGCTGTGTAGCACAGGTTGTGCCTGAGGAGACCAAGTCCACCTGCAGGACTCCCTGGAGCACGCCTCCTGTCCAAGCAAGGCAGCCTGCACCCCTCCCTGCAGCCAGTCACTATCCCAGACCGGTGAGACGTGGGAGGAGGAGATACAATCCTCAGTCCCAGTGGGGCAGCTTGCACCCCTGGAAATGAATGGAGCAAGAGCTCCTTGTTCCCTCCTGAGCTCAGGAATGGAGAATAGCTCTGGCCCTTCTTTGGAGCATGCAGTGGGGCTCTCTCTCTGCCACCCTCACAGAGCTGGGAGCAAGCATCTCCGTGGCAGCAGCTAAGGAGAAAGTGTGGGTTTGAATAGCCAGGAGGTGCATTCAATCAGTGAAGCCCCCAGGACTCCTGCAGTGCCAATGGTAGGGGAAGCCAACCTTCCCTAGCACAATCCCAGAGGCAGGGCGGGAACGCAGTGCTGCAGGTTGCTTACCCTCCCAGGCTGGTGAAGGGAGGTGCAATTTGCATTCCTTGCACCCAACAAGAGTGATTTTGCCCCGTGTGTGACCCAGCAAAGGAAAAAGGGGGCAAAGGAGCAGGGGGACTGGGAAGGTCCAGAATAAAGCAAACCAGGGACATAGACATGCCATTCCACAGGGCCCCTGGCAGCGCCATCCCTCACTGGTAAGGCGGTAGCACCCCCTATCCCTGAGAAGTAGGAACAGTGGCATTATTTATTTGGTGGCATCCCACCACGGGCTAGGCACTGTCCACGAACACCCTTCCCCCCAAAAGGCACAGCTCTCTGCCCCAAAGAATTTTCAATGTAACAAACAAAATCTTAGACAGTGAGAGTTTGCTGGTTACGTTTTCTGTCCTCCTGAAGCTGTCACAGTTACTAATTTAGGCTCCAATCCTGGATCTGGAGGCACTGGGCCAGATTCTAGCACCAGGAGGAGCCCCATCCAGATGGAGGTGATGAGAGGCCACTCGGGTACAAAGATCCATGCTAGCAGGACCTGATGCATGACCAGCACCTGAAAAACCTAGGGCCATATCTTCAGCTTATATAAGTCAACAGAAGGCACTGAAGTTTAGCTACAGAAAAGAGCTAAAGATGCCATGACTAGCTTTCCCTGCCTCAGTTCTCTATTGACTGTTGTAACGGACAGAACACTCCTGGACAGATTTAGTATTAGTATTATTTTCCAGAACTGCATACATGGGAATAGCTCTCTAGATACAGCAACTAGATACAAGCGGATGACTGGGATCAAAATAAGTGCTTGGCATCTTTCATTTAAAGAGAATCTCTCTCAGTCAGGTCAGAAACAAATGTAACTACAATTTGGGAACTGTGTGGGGAGTCTGAAATAAATCAAGCAAAAAGGGTGGGGGTGGGGGCCAGCTGCTGATGGATTCAGAGAGTGAGAAAACAAAATGATGGGCCTCAGTGGAATAAAAAAAATATATAGTCTAATTCAATACAAATCACTACATTGCTATCAAAGGTTCCATTCAAGCTCTAATGATAATTCAATTGCATTGTTCATTAGGGAAAAGGTGTCTGGAGATTATGTAACTTTTTAATTAGCAAAATATTTCATTCTGACCATGATTTACCTGTTTTTTGCAATTTAGCAACTTGTGGAAAATTAGATTTTACTTTTAAAGCATGAGCGGAAGGTGATAATGCAACAGCAAGAGATGGGAGAAAAGCTCCATTACGCTGTGCTGACAACTCCCACTATTTTACTAAGAGTTGTGGGACATTTGGTGGTTTTCTTAAAGCCTGGCATCAGTTGATTACATGATTCATTCATAGATTACAAATCCAGAAGAGACCATCTGTGATAATCTAATCTGGTCAAAAAACATAGTCCAGAATCTCATCTTTCCTTTAAAAAGTTTCTAGTCCTCATGATTGTGGAGACAAACATGAAAATCTGAATCCTAGAAGCTCAGATACCAGGAGGCAAATAAAAGAGAACCCAAAGTTGATTACTTTTTATAATCTTGAATATTTTAGGCATATTTTTAGGAATATTTAGGCAACTAGATGATTTTGGGAAGACCTGACTCATGGCATTGGGGTTGGCCATACCAAATACATTGACTTCCATACAAATGACATCAGGATAAAATGTGGGAGGGCAGATGATTGTGATGAGATCACCTGTCTACTAATAATTGGAGTGAGATTGCCTCCTCTGTTGCCACAACATACTCTCACGTCAACTCTTTGTAAAGAGGCCAAGAATCAAACTAGCTCATCATGCTTGTTAGTCTAAATTCATCCTTCATGTAGTTCCACTAAAGTCAATGAGCAATCAGGTACCAATTACTTTGTGTGTGACACACGCCACAGAGGTACCATCTGGTCTTAAAATCTCTACATGAAAATCCTCAACATGGAACTAGCCAGGGGATAAGCAGTATGAAAACAGTGGATTTTCTTCCACAAAACCAGTAAGATGGTGTTTGTGGCTTATGAAACACAGGGGATAAGGTTTCCCACAGGGCTCCCTTGGATTGGAGAGGCTCAGTTTCTGGATGGCTGGAAGCAATTAAATTTGATAGTGTCAGAACGTTTTTGTGAGAATGTACCACTGATTATGGGACAAGTCATGCAAGAGAGGAGTCAGCAGGATGTGCTCTCAGAAAAACGCCATCACAAAAGGGTAGGGATCCATTGTTGACATCTGATCTCCACAGGTCCTCAGTAAGATCCACAAGGACTCCAAGCGTGATGGTGTTATGCAGTATTGCTTCAGGTAACCTCCCATGCACCTGAGCTGCTGGATACATATTGGTCTACCCACATGTCCTTTCTTATGGCTTTGCTCATCTCAGCAAAGCCACAAACTGCTTTGTGTTCAGTCCCAGACAACAGTCTCTGGTGTAGAGCGCTATGGCTCTTCTATAAAAGAAAGCCATTCCCTGCCAAATTCAAGAAGGTAAACAAAATTTCTCTCGACTGGCAAAGCTTCTCCAGTCTAATTTGTTTAATTACCTAGCTCCCTTATGATGTGTTTGTATACAGATTAAAGCTATGAGTCTAAGCACGGAAATGCAGTGAAACCAGATGGGCAAATCAGATGTTCTAGCTGGTTAGCTTTAAAACATCCACTGCTGCTGGCTAAGTGACAAAATGGCTTTGATTCTCTTCCATGTTGAGATCAAGCACAAACAGCAGGGTGTATGTGGGGGAAAAAAATCACAGCATGAAGAATTAAATTCAGATCTTCTCTTCCCTTTATGTCTTACCCTGAGAACCTTGTCCACCCACGTGCTATCATTTCCCAGCTGAGGATGCACAAGTCTCCATCTTCCAACCTTGCAGCTCGGCCGCCCTCTGCCACCTCCTCCAGGATGTCTCACCAATAACCCAAGATTAACATGGCTAAACCAGAGCTCCTTAATTTTCCACTAAAGTTTTCCCTTTTCCTTGTTTCTGCTAACAGCAGTATCTTCCCTGTCACCCAGGCTCAAAACTATGAAAATCATCTTTAACTGTTATCTCTTGTTCCCTCCTCACATCCACATCATATCCTGTTTTTTTCTTTCTTTCAACATTTACAGGACAATGGCTTTCTTTCTCCATCTCAAGTACTGAAACTCGTCACCTCCCATCTCAATTTATGCAACAGCTTTTTGCTCTGGTCTTTCCTGCCCCCATATCACCCCTCCACAGTCCATTCTAGATGTGGCTGCTAAATCCATCATGCTAGCTCACAGATCTGACCTTGTTACCCAGCCACTTCCCCCTTCTCCATCACACCAGACTTTAACTTGTCATTCTCACTTTAACGGCCATACATACTGTAATAAAGCCCCCACAAACTTGTCCCTGATCACATTGTCCCATTGCTCCTTCCATTTCACCAATAATGCCAGCTTCAATACCCCATTCACCCACGGCTCCCATCACATCATTGCCCTTTCTTTCATGGTGCCCCCCTCCTTTCCCAACTCTGGTTTGCCCAGCCACTACCTTCTGATCATTGGAAAACATCAGTAGAGGGGACTTACCTTGTCTGGGTTCGGGCCCATGTGATGCCAAAGCTTCTTTGCAGCATTCTGCCTCAGTTTCCCCCTTCAGATGGTCAACCACCAGCTTCCAGTGATTTTCAGTTACAAAAGTCCACCCCTTCCAAAGTTAATCACAGTCCAGTGGAAGATAGAGAGAGAAATTTCCTCCCGTCCCCCAGATTTTTGCCAGGCAGAGCTCTTCCTCCATTCCCCAACAGTTTTAAGCCTTTCTGTTGCTCCAACTCCAAGTCCTCCTATCAGCCCCTTCCTCCCCTTGCTGACAGTAAAAGGCTGTATCCCCTCACAACGTGGCTGCTGAGGGGAATCCACACCCATCCTCTGCTATGGACCTCTCTAGCCCTGCGACAATTGGGTGGTCTCCTCTGTCACTCAAACTTTCCAAGATCTCTTCCTATGCATCCAGCATAGGCCCCTTCCTGGCTGGTCTCCCACTCGTTAACGGCGCACTGTGAAGGGGAGCACTCACTGGCAGTGCCACCTAGTGGTCAGGATGAAGGTACAACCGTCTTTCTCGTAGGCATTCTCCTTCCTCACGATAGATTGGCTGTGAGGGGGCCTGTCCTGTCAGCAAGTCATCCCTCTGGCTGTATCACACGTTTCGAGTCCACCCCTTTTGGAGTATGCAATAAAAAGGGCAATGATGTGGAAATCTTCAGAAGTCAGCAAGGGCTTCAGAGCTTCCCCTTGGGTTGGAGTCTTAGGATTTGGACTCTTGCACCTTCAGGATTTTCCCCAACTAGGTTCCCTGCTGAGGGGTTGACTTTTGTTGTTTTCCCCCTCTTCAGGGGTCGATAGGGTAGCTTGGCCCCCCTCTCCAACAGGCTCTGATCCAGGGCCCAATAGCAAGCAGTTAAGATCGACACCTTGGGGGGTTATATGACTACTTCTTTGTATCACTTGGCTCCTTAGCCTCTTCTCCATCGTGGGATTTGTATACCCCTATCTTCTCCCTAGACTCTCTCTCCTGACAATCCACAGGTTGCCTTCATTTCTCCCAGCAGGCTTTGTTCTTAGTCACATGCTCCCTCTTGTCATGAACCTCTACATTCTTTCCCTTCACCTGGGGAGGCAGTTAAACCTGGCACAGATGAGGCTAGGCCCCAAACCCTCGAAGGGTATGTCTACACAGCGAGTGGCAGCCCACCGCAGTCTCTGAGCCTGGGTCGACAGACTTGGCCTCACAGCACCATGCTAAACACAGCTGTGTGGCCATTGCAGCTCACGCTCTGAAGCCTATGGAGAAGATGGGCTTCAGAGCCCAACCTGCAATGTCTACACAGCTATTTTTAGCATGGCAGCAGGAGGCCCACAAGCCTGAGTATGTCCACCCAGGCTTAAAGGCTTATTGCTGTGGGCTCTGTAGGTATATTCTTAAGTCCCAACTCACCCTGTGACACCCTCCTTAAAACTCAGTACTTCTGTGATTCCTACAACAAAGGAGTCAGCAGCGTTCTCTATCTCCTCTCTTTATCTTCCTTATTTTCCATTTAAAACACATTAACTAAACCACTAAGATGTTTACATGGCTAAACTGAATAAGCACAGGATCATAGTGCTCAGACCAGCTGATTGAGTCCCCATTTAGTCTGATCCTTCTCATGGTCCCTTCCAGCTCTACATTTATATGATAACACAGGCCATAGAATTTCACCCAAGGGTTCATGCAGTGGGGAATTCTAGCTCCTGTCTAAACACAGTCTTCCAGCTGATTGAGGCAGGGATTTGTGGACAGAATATTATTTTTGTTGTTGAAAAACGCCAATTTGTTAAAACAATCTTTTCGCAGGAAGGGGTCACTTTGATGAATTTCTTGGCTTCAAAACTTTTAGAAAAAAAAGTTTCAAAGTTGTCAAAACTTTAAAATTTTGATATTTTGTAAGCAAAAAATGCTGGTTTTCTGATTCAAAACAACTTTTCATTTAGAAATTGAGACTGGTGAAGACGCCGCGCTGCGTAGACATAAGTACGTCGACATAAGATACGCGTAACTAGCGTATCTCATGTCAACCCAGCACAGCAGTGTAGACCTAGCCTAAATAAGTGGTTTTTTGTTTGTTTGTTTTTTTTTTTTTTGACTTCTGAGAAATGTCTGGTATACTTTTCAGTGCTGCAAAATAGTAAACAATACTACTATGGAGGAGCGAACAACATTGTTAAGGTTGTTTTGAGATCCGCAGTTTTAAGGGATTAAATCCCTTTATTACGTATGGAAAATACTGCACATCAGTAACAATTTACAACACTTATTCTTAAGGGAAAGATTGCATATTTTGGAGTGTTAAATGTTAGTCTGCTCAGTAGTTCAGGGTTAGAAGCAATGAATAATACCTTTTGAAAGTTAGCCTTGCAATCTAGCATTGCCTCTGTGCTCTCTCTAGCTATTAAATAGCTGAACTGCAACAATTCCAGCCGTCCATGTAGCTCTTGACTAAAACTCAGATAGTTTTGAAAATAAAAAACAATAAAGTTGTTTCTCGGGTCATTATCAGAATTGCTAGGGAGCCAATGGGGAAGTACATCTTTGTAAAGCAACCACCTTAAAAACTGCATAAAGGAGTTAGGCTTGTTTGAAAATCCCTGTTTACACACTTATTAGAGAAGGTTGGAAACCAGAATTTTGGTTCCATGGGAAAGTACAGCCAACATTTTGAAAACAAAGCTCAAAACTTCAGTTTCCCCCAAAATAAAAATTCTGAAAAAGGTTGATTCTGAGCTATTAAAATGTTTAATTTCAGTAGCATAAGCAGATTTTGTTTTGACATTGGAACCTAGCAATATAATTCAATGATACCAAATATAATATTTAATCAATATTTTCATGTAATATAGGAGTCAAAACAAAGTAAGTTGAAATGACAGTCAAAATGTTTTGACATCATCAAAACAAAACATTGAAACAAAATGAGGAACTCATGTGCTCCAGCCCCCTAATCATTTTTGTTGCCCTCTGGGGGACTCTCTCCAATTTGTCCACATCCTTTCTGTAGCAGGGGGCCCAAAACTGGACACAATACTCCAAATGCGACCTCACCAGTGCTGAATAGAGGGGAATAATCACTTCCCTTGATCTGCTGGCAACGCTCCTACTAATACAGCCCAATATGCCATTAGCCTTCTTGGCAATAAGGGCACGCTGTTATTTGAATATTCAAATATGCTGCCTAGGAGAGTTTTGGCTTTAAATGACAGTGCATGTTCTTTGTCTGTAAACACCACACATGGGAGGCAAATATCTAAAAACATATTTGTCGATCTTGTTGTGTCCTTATGTGATGGATTAATTTCTCCATTACAGCCATTTCCCATACCTTATTGCACCATGTTTTCCTATTAGGAAATGTTTTAATCTTCCAGCCATAAGCAAGTAAAATCCAACCTGCTAACTACATGTGAACCATTCTTTTGATCAGCTGAGTCACTTATTGGTAAGTCTAACAAAATTACTAATGGGTCATTGCCTAATTCACATCCCATTACCAAGATTCACTAATGTCAGTGTGCGGGGTCTCAGCCCTCTCACCTGTCATATCATCATAGAAAAGTAGGGCTGGAAGGGACCTTGAAAATTCATCTAGTCCATCCCCCTGTGCTGAGACTGGACCAAGTATATCAGACCATCCCTGGCAGGTGTTTGTCCAACCTGTTCTTAAAAACCTCCAATGACGGGGATTTCATAACCTCCCTTAGAAGCTTATTACAGGTTTATGCTTGGGCCTGGAAACTATATACTGACCTGGTGCTCTTTTAACTTTTCAGCTCAGCTCCCATGGTTCTCGACTCCTTGTCACATCCTTCCTAGTCTTGGCAGCAGGACTCTAGGGAGTCCAGTCTTTCTCTGGCTCCTGGAAAGTCAAAGAAGGGAACTCCACTTAAACTGATAGGGCAAGACTGTTGGGGGAACTCTAATTCTTGGGGATCTCATTGAGCAGCTTCCAGCCATTGACACTGCACTGTCCTCAGCCTCTCTGGCACCCACCCCATTCTGCCTCTTACCCAGCCGCTGCTGGTCAACCAATTAGCCGCTGCTGGGGAGGTAGCTACTTTGACCCTTCGTTGCTGTGGTAGAAGGGATTTAGACACCCCATCACACTCAACCAAACAGGTCTGTATATTTGAACATGACCACTGCATACGGAGATTTTTTTTTCCTCTTTCCAAAGTCTCTCTAACACAGTTCACCATCTGTTTAATCATTTCTTTAGCCTTGCTGGCGTAAAGCACCATTTACAAGAGCTTAAAATAAATTTCCTTTTGTAACATTTCATATTGAGCTAGCAATTCCTTTGGGCCACATTGTTTGCTGCTCGTTTATGGAGATTTCTCAATTTATATCTCTTGCCAAGTTTCTCATAAAGAGGCATTTCTTATTGAGATCTGCCATTGTCAGACACTCGTATATTTCAGAAATGATTCCTTTTCTGCCTGGTCTTTCAACACCTAAGAGGCAGAAGGAAATAAAGAGATGGATTTACAGTTTAACTCCATTGACTTCAGAAGAGTTACTCCTGATTTACACCAGTAAAAGGAGTGGAGAATCAGGCTGAAGATTAATGTTGAACTTCTTTATTTTGAGATTTTACCAGGCATAATGAAAGTATGGAAATAATGGTACCACTGAGGAACTGCAACACTTTTCTCTCTCTGATTGGAGCACTGATTAATTTCTAAGTCATATATATATATTAGGTTTGATTGATCAGAACTTTTCAAAGTTATTTTCCTCTGAAAACTAATCACTCAGATACCATGGTGATGGGCATGGCATAAGACCCTGAATAGTAGAGAACAGAATTCACTGCTGCTGCATCAGGCATGGATCTTCGCAGAAGTTTTAAAAACACCTTAGGAGAGGCCAAGCACATCCAGATTGCACTGGGCAATCACATTTCCTAGAAGTCCTGACTATAGCTAGGATTCCTGAAAAGTTCAAAATGTCTGTTAACGCTCTATTTAAAGCGATGGGTGAAATTTACCTGTGCTGCATGTCTAGATCCCACAGCAAACCTTTGTGATGAATGGACACAGTGGACCTGGCATATGAGGGGCCCTCTGAAACCCATGCATGGACAAGAAGGGAACTAAGAGAAACCAATACACAAATGAGATCCGAGCACACGACAGGGCAGGTGAGGGGAATCAGTCACACATCATTCATTTTCTCCAGGGGGGAGATTTTCAAAAGCACCTCGGATGGAGGGGCCCAAGTCTCATTGTTTTGTACCCTCTAAATCCGCACATCGAGGGTGCAGAATGCTTTGTGCATGAGGGAGAAAGGATCTCCAATGATTTTGCTGTTTACTGACCGGGAGAGTCATCTGGCTCTCCTGTGGATTTACTCCCGTTCACAGGAAAAATAAGATGATAAACCAAATGAACAATTTCTTGAAAGTGACAGCATTAGAGTCCCTTCAGGCCTACCTGATGTTATAGGTCCTGCATGAAATGAGCTGTTGTGAGTCTTGGCTTGGCTTACGCATGAATATAGACAACGCTAACTTTGTGATGAGTGCTTTGAGGACCTCCCAGCTTAACGGCCTCCTGGTAATGGAACAGTCCTCGACTCTCTCATTTAGCAGCCGTGGTTCAAGAAGATACTCTGAAACCATCACTAGGCACAGCAGTGTGAATGTAACAGGAAACACATGCAAATACCTATGGGGGGAAAACTGCAAAGTGAAAAGGATACAGATTTCCCCTCCTCACTGCTTCATAACAAATTCCTTGAAAGCTCCAACCTGAAATAGATATCCTTACAGATTTTTTCCCTCCTTTGCTCACATATTCGTCTGTTATAGTAGGGCTGCTCATGAATGTTGGGGCTCCCCCTAGCCTCCTTCCACTATATTCCCCAAAAACTCAGTTTGACTCCAGTCTCCTCATTCAGGTTCCTTTATTTGGTATACAACAAAGCTACATTGAGTTGCTTAGACTCAACATAAGGGTTAAGTAGAAGGCGTACCAGCCATCCAAAGTTACACAGCAAACATCTTCCTTTATATATATTTACACATTACATTGCATCAGGCGTTTTGGGATTTGCTTGGTCACTTTGGAGGAACCAATCCCTGTAGAGCATGCACTGTCCATGCACGACTTACTCTTTAGCTCATCTTGCGTTCCAGGCTTATCTTAACCGTTGTTATCTTGTCCACTGTAAATGGTTCCTTGGGTGATCCCCCTTATCTTAGCTATTGCAGACATTCTATTCCAAGTCTGCTCATCCATTTACCTCCCTAATCCTATCTCCCAAGAAATGAAGCCTCACCACATCCAATTACTCATGTCAAGCCAGGCCTACAATGAGCACACACTGGTTTGCCCCTCGGCACTGGGTTTGTTATTGCAAGATCGTTCATGAATACCAATGGCTGGTCGGCAGTGGGGATTCATTGTCTTAGGGCTGGTCTACCCCAGCGACGGCGGACAATGGGAGTTGCACAAACTATGTAACGTAGCTTACTTGTCTCCTGTTGACGTACTTACATTGACGTACCACAGTGTCCTCACAGCACTGTGTCGATGGGAGACACACACCCCCTGCCATCGATGCTGCCTTCCGCCTTTCGGGGAGCTGGACTAATTGAGTCGACTGGAGAGCAGCTCTCTCTCATTGACTGAGAGGGTCTACGCAGGCCTGTTCAATCGATGCAACTGCATCGATGCCTGCCGTCACGGCAGTGTAGACATGCCCTTAGGGTTGTTCCTGGGTAGTAAACAGCACATGCTTCGTTGTTGTAAGATTGTTCATGGCCACTGAGCAACACACTCTGGTTTGTTATTGTAGGGTTTCCCCAGGAGGCTTGTGAATGCTCCTGTGCTATTGTACGGGTGTTCAGAAGAGTATGCGGAGTAGTTATTTTATGGTTACTGCTGTGTGCTCGGCCTTGCATATTGGTTTATTATTATAATGCTGCTCATAAGCAGAGCAGGTCAAAAAAATTCCAGACAAGATATTTTTTCAGCTGAAAACACTGTTTCTTTGAAGCTGATTGTGGGAAAGGGCCATTTTTGGTGAAGCTTTCATTGGGAAGGTGTCTCAGGTCTAGGATGGAATTTCTGGTCAAAAACACCCCAGAAAACAAGCCACTTAGAATGGCTAAGTGGTTAGGTTGCTCACCTAGACAATAGGAGCTGCTGGTTCAAGTCATACTCTGTGTGATTTGGAGCAGCAACCTGAACCCCCGTCCTTCCATATCTGAGCTGAGTGCCCTGACCACCAGTTCCAGAGAGGTAGCCGTGTTAGTCTGTATACAGCAAAAACAAGAGTCCTGTAGCACCTTAAAGACTAACACATTTCTGCGGGCATAAGCTTTTGTGGGCTGCAACCCACTTTGTCAGATGCATTGCACTCCCCATTATGTTTCTTTCCCTTGGATGTATATGTATATATATACACACACACACACACACACACACACACACACACACACACACACACACACACCCTCCTATCTGTGATTTCCATTTCATGCATCTGACGAAGTGGGTTGCAGCCCACGAAAGCTTATGCCCTCAGAAATGTGTTAGTCTTTAAGGTGCTACAGGACACTCCTTGTTTTTGCTGATCACCAGGTTTATTCTGGAGGTAGATCTCTCATTTTTCATGACAAATTTCCAGAGGTCTCAATTTTGTCCTGATATGGAATGGGAAGTTTTAGTTAATCTCAGAAATAATCTCAGGATGAGCACTGCTTAGTTCTTAGTACAGAGGTGGTTGTGAGCAGTGCCTCCCTTTATATGAGGGATCAAGGCAAGATCTCTCACCTCCTTTTGGCACTTGTTAAAATAGACACTGAACAGCCCATCTGACTTTTCAAAAAAAAAAAAAAAAAAAAGCAGGTAACGCCCATATCCTGGATAACGTCCCCCCGGCCATCCTCTCTCTCTCTTAAATGGTTTCTAAAGTCAACATTGTGTCATCTCTTGCTCAGTGAAAGCAAACTAGTGCCTCTGCCTGTTCCTGTAGGGTCAGTTTCTCAGATGGTGTAAATCAGTGTAGCACGTCTGATTTTGATGGAGCCAGACTGATTTATACCAGCAAAGAATCAAGACAACTTAACATTTTCTTCAATTGTTTGCTTCTTTTGGGATTTTTTCTCTTAAACAAAACCAGGCAAACACACACAGAGATTTGAAAAAGCAGGATTCAAAAAAGGGGTTGGCAGATTATATGGATAACAAGAATATCCAGAGTTGTCATCATTAATAACAAATTTTGGAAAGGATATTAAACCTCGTGATTAATCTCTCACTATCAGAGATCAGCATGAGAGCGGTCTGATTATCCCACATCTGTCTACTGCAGGGTTCTTGCATGTTCCTCTGAAGCATGTCTCTGTTAGGGACTGGATATTGGACTAAACAGACCTTGGGACTAATCCAGTCTGGTAATTCCCATGCTCCTATGAAAAAATCTGCAGTTCCCGGTTTCCTTCTAGTCCCCTGCAACCAAGTCTCCGGGGCTAATTCTTTGTAGTACTACAAAGCTAAAGGAAGCTGGGAAAAGTGCATTCAGTGATGGGTGGGAAGAGGCTACATCAGATATGTGCTCAAAGGCAGTACTTCCAGCCATTCACGAGAGATTGTATTGTACATCTCTACTTACTATGCAATAAAATGAAAGTAATTAATCACCTACATTATTTACTGCATGCTCTCCTGCTGAAAGTGTCTAGTGCCAGGACTTAGCAATGATCTCTTGTATATTCTGCGATAGGCACTGTTCTTCCTATTTCTTAATGCCAGTCTTAGCATTTATTCCACAGGAAGTCTGCTTTGCTTTTCTAATTGACTCTGGCAGTGCAAGACTTCTACAGGTCTATCCACGTCCATCTGATGGAACCTTTACTACACAGGCGGATGGCGAAGTAGCACACTTCTATTCTGGGCTGTTACACCAGTTCTTTTAGTTGCACCAGTATGGGAGAGAAACATGTGCTGAAGTTAAGGCATTAGATGAGGATTAAAAGGAGCTGGGTTCTATTCCAAACTCTACCATAAACTTTGTGTGCGATAGGTCACTTTAAGGTTCAGAACCTCCAAGGTATTATTTAGGTTTCTAATTTTCCATTGATTCCTTTGTCTGTCTTGATTATTTAGGATTGGAAGTTCTTCAAGACTAGGACCTCCTCTTACTGCATGTTTGTACAGCACCTAGCACAATGGAGCACTGATCTGAAATGAGGTAATGTTATTAGTAGCATTACAGTACTCAATAGAATAGTACTATTAGGAAGACAGTTGGCCTAGAGGATCACATGAGAGACTGGGACTTAGGAGAACTGGGTTTTATACCTAGCTGTGCCGCTGGGTGACATTGGGGAAATTACTTCCACTCTGTGCCTCAGTTTCTTCCCCATTGATACAATGGGGTAATGATACCAACCCCCTTGGTAAAGTGCTTTGAGATCTACCCAGGAAAAGTGCTATAAAAGCGCTAGGGATTATTATGACGATACGCAACACTAGAGCCTCTCCTGAATCACTTGCGTCCCATTTGTTTCTTCTTTGACTAGTATCAGTAATATGAAAATGGAAGGATTTGGTTTGGTTGCTTCATGTCTGTTTCATTCCCACTGGATTGTGTAATTTGTTCAAAACTAAAGATGGACCCAGAGCTGCAAAATTCACATTGAGGATCTGAATTTAGAGGTGATTTGAAACAAAGCTATAGACTGGGGACCGACAAGCTAGGCAGCAGTTCTGCAGAAAAGGACCTGGGGGTTACAGTGGACAAGAAGCTGGATATGAGTCAGCAGTGTGCCCTGGTTGCCAAGAAAGCTAATAGCATATTGGGCTGCATTAGGAGGAGCATTGCCAGCAGGTCACGGGAAGTGATCATTCCCCTCTATTCGGCATTGGTGAGGCCGCATTTAGAGTATTGTGTCCAGTTTTGGGCCCTCCACTACAAAAAGAATGTAGACAAGTTGGAGAGAGTCCAGTGGAGGGCAACAAAAATGATTAGGGGGCTGGAGCACAGGACTTATGAGGAGAGGCTGAGGGAACTGGGCTTGTTTAGTCTGCAAAAGAGAAGAATGAGGGGGATTTGATAGCGGCCTTTAACTACCTGAAAGGGGGTTCCAGGGAGGATGGGGCTAGGCTGTTCTCAGTGGTGGCAGATGACAGAACAAGGAGCAACGGTCTCAAGTTGCAGTTGGGGAGGTCTAGGTTGGACATTAGGAAAAAGTTTTTCACTAGGAGGGTGGTGAAGCACTGGAATGGGTTACCTAGGGAGGTGGTGGAATCTCCATCTTTAGAGGTTTTTAAGCTGCGGCTTGACAAAACCCTGGCTGGGATGATTTAGCTGAGGTTAGTCCTGCTTTGAGCAGGGGGTTGGACTAGATGATCTCTGAGGTCCCTTCCAACTCTTATATTCTCTGAAAGTCTGAAACCTGTCTTAAATAATAATAATAAATGTGGGGTTCATCTCATTTGTCTTCTGGTTTTAGCGTCTTTAGGGTGCACTCAGATCATGTTTTCAAACCCAGGGCTAGAAACTTCCTACTCTTAAAAGGAAAGTAGAGATTCTCAGTTACGCACCTGATTCCTGGACGTGGGGTTTTAAAAGACAAAACATTAAATATCACAAGACAGGTGATAAACTCGTGGGAGTTTGCAGTGCTGAGCTTGCTCATTATAATGCTAGGCAATAACTGTCCCAGCTTCGTATTTCCAGCCCACTATCCTCTCAGGATCCGAAATTTGGTAGTATTTGGATTTGAGGTTTTGGTTCAGACCCATCTCCATTCAAAATTGTTATTTATTTGTATTACTATAGCACAAGGAGCCCGAGTCATGGACCCATTGCGCTAGGCATTGTAGAAACAGAAAACAAAAAGCCCCTTCTTTAGCAATCTCTGTACACCAAACTTGATCTTAGATTTGAACAACACTTTTCACCCATTAATCCCAAGCAACTCACAGATTGTACAGACTGTATATCAGAATCACTTATATATAAGAGAAAAACAACCGACCACTTTTGGGATGTAACATGGCAGCTGATTAACAGCACAGAGCAGAGCTAAGGAATAGCTTAGGACAAAAAATGAAAAGTAATTTGGCTCAAACTTACACCTGATGTAATTCCACTGACTTCAGTGAAGTTACAACAGGGATAAATTTGCCCCTGCTTTTTGGTGCAATGCAACAATGAACAATCTAACTGAAAATGACAAGAGGAGTTTCAGGTAAACAGCATGGAATCACTCTGTTCAAATTTGGAGGACATTCACTCCTCTTGCAAAAATTGCCATGGGAATTTTCCTACTCACAATGGGACAGAGCTTCATCCTACGACATCTCATCTGAAAGGCAGCAACTCCGGTAGCACAATGCCATTGTTCAGAATTAATTCAGAGTGAAGACTGCCATCTGCTGAATAACCAACACCACTTGCAACATCGAACTTGGCCCAGCCTGCTCAGCTCACGTGAGTTAACATGATCACAACACAAGGTATGTTGTTGGGTTGTTTTTCAGTATGATCATTACTAAGCTGGTTGTGTATGGAGACATTTTCTCCCCCATTAGTAGTAAAATGCGCCTTCCACATCCCAGAGCTGCAGAGGGAAAATGACATCTTTTACACCTACACTTACAGGTGCAGAACATTATTTTATTTATTTTATGAGTAAAGCCCTAACTTGCTGTCTTAGCTGTCACCGCTTGTCACGTTGTGGTGATGATCTCAGCTTTCAGATGCCAATTCAAGTTGTGTAAATTGTTGTTTCTATTGCAATCTGTCCATCACCAAGTGGTATCCAGGTAACAGAGTCAACACTTCATGGCAGTAGGTGGCATAGGGAGAGGAAATCAGAGGAGCGGTGAATGGAAACACAGTATTTTGTGGCAAGGGCATAGAGAAGCAAAAAGTAATATTCCACTGGGGGAAAAAAATATATAGAACTGCCAAGTCCATCAGATGAAATTGCTGTCTTTAGCATGAAGAAAAAGACTAAGGCATTTTGATGCTCTCTGAATGAAATTCTGGAGGAAGAAAAGGAAAAGATAAGCGCTTGCTGGAGATTCTAAAGATCTTTTTGAGTGATAGATTGCACAAGTCTCCCCAGCTTTTTCCATGGGTGTAAATTCAACATCTGTGACTATTTAAAGTGACACTGTCAATCTAAACAAGTGATTAAACCTGCAGCCAGAGATACTGGGAGCCTGGTAGGTATTTTCAACAAAAAGATTTTGGGTGGGGAGGAACTGAAATTCTCAGGTTTGGGGAGCAAAAAATTAAAATAAAAAAAAAAAGCCCCAAAACTTCAGTTATGGTGAACCAGAAATAGTCAAAAACAAAAATTTTCCAACATTTTTCCCCCATCACATTTTGGGTTTTTTCCCCAAACAAACAAACAAAATTTGGAAAAATTAAAATTTTCTACAGGAATTGTTACAGACCATTTTTCAATTAAAACCCCCCCAAAAAACCACAACCAGCTCTACCTGCAACCAAGACTCAGAGCTGAATCCTAACCTCTCTTCAGCCACTGGGATGAAATAGCAGCTGCTGCCCCATAGTGCCTCCTCTGCAGGACACTTTTAGGCCACTGAGTCAGAGTTAATCACAGATCCTCTGTTCCCTAACCCAGCCCTGGCCTCCCTCCACCGCAGGTTCTTCTGAGCCAGTGTAGAGATCCTCTTTGCCACAAATGGGAGTGAGGGGAAAGCCCAGTCCACCCCCTCTTTACCACTGTGCTCACACTAGGCTCACTCATAATATTGAAAAGTGGCGTTGCATGCTCTTTGGACATGTCTCTAGGATGGACAAAAATATCCCAGCACACCATATTTTCAAACTCTCCAGGCACTAAGGAGCATAGCTGGCACTGCCTGAGGGGTTGTCCCACACGTTCCTGGATGTCCAGGACTGAGCCATATCTGAGAACTTCGCTACACCATGCTGGTGTGACACAAACTGTGGTCACCCAAGTTGGCACCATAGTCCCCAGTAGACTATGCATGTTTGATGAGGATGATGATCTCCCTGTACAGCTCCCTACCCAGAAGTAATCCAGGAGGACTTGCATCTGCTAGGGATATTTCACCCTAATTGTGTACAGTCCAGGTCCTGAATTTAGTGCAATTACTGTTTTGCACATGGGTTTTTAATTCCTTCTTTGTTCTTTTGTATAAAAATCTATTAAGTTTGAAGTGACCAGAATAAGATGTGGCTTTGATTTGCAGTTAACCAGTCCCACAATTTTGATTTTTTCCAATAATGATTTATTTAAAAAAAAAAAAATCATCTTAATCCTATAACAAGGTTCCTTTCCCCCCCCACATAAACCAAAGTTAAATCGTCACAATAAGCAAATTAAATTTCCATGTCAAAACCCAATGCAAACATAGCATGATCTTGACAAATATTATCACCTCTAGAAGTAGATACTTGTCTTTAAATGAGATCTGGGTAAATTCTTCGCATAAAAAAATGTCTCATGAGCATTCACTTGAGCATAAAATGGCACTAGTTTCACCTATGTTCATGCCTCTTTTGTGTTTGTTTTTGAGAATATTCTGGCAAAAGAATTTATGGCAAGATTATTGCTGGAAACAAGGAACCTTAATCCAGTGTTAAAGAATTACACTGATCCAATCAGGGAACTGAAAAAAAAACAAATGTTACCTATGTGCCCAATTAAAACAGCTTGAATGACAAAAATCTACAGACCAAGAATTATTCACACTGATTAGGGGAAGCCTTCCAAAGCCCATTGAAATCAATGGGAAGCTTTCCATTGATTTCAGATGGGTTTTGGATCAGGAACCTGGTGATTAATTATGAACACGAACATCTGAGAAAACCACAGGATGATCATGAACAACTTGTCATCAGAAAAAGAGGCTAAGTTCATTGAACAAGTTATTTCCTTTGAATTATTCACTCAGCTCGAGTTTAAATGTACTTAAGGAAACACAATCTGGAAAAATCCAAAGAGGTTCCTTCTTGCTCATCTTTATAATTTACGATTTTCTGAAATGCCTACTGCCCTCATATCGAAGCATTTCAAAATTACAGGTGACACTAACTTATAACATTGATGGTTATAAGTTATCGCTGGCCAGAAGGATATTGAACTTCATGCAGCTATGATGTAGACATAAAAAGTCAATCAGAATCGTATCCAGTAACGTATGGAGAACCTCGTGCATGTTGTCAAATTCCTTCATCCTCCCTGTGCTGCATCAGACTCATAACTCTCTGGAAGAGATCTGCATCAAAAATAACGACTGGGAATTACCTTCTTCCAAAACCTCCCTTCTTTCTCGCTCTTGATTAAGCTGGGCTGTGCATAGCATGAAAATGCCTGTAAACGGGCGCTTAGGTTATAAGGGACACCAAGAAGTGATCAGTCAGGCACTGGTTGATAAGCAGGGAACTGCATATTCCTGGCTGCAATCGGCAAATCTCCTTGATGAATGAGCTCCAACTGCACTCTCAAAACACCAGCAGTATCTTCGTGTATTAGAGGCACTGAGGTATTTATGCCAGCCCAGCCCAGCCCATCCAATGGTGTCTGCTTAGCCCAGCTGCTTCAGCATTAGAGAATGTAATGCTGCAAAAAGCCCCTTGCTGTAGGAAGACATCCTGTGGTTTTGGCATTCCCACACTTCATTTTGTCATGTGGGCTATAACATCTCCTAAACTTGGGTGACGTTCCTCAGACCTGCTGGGAGGAGGGAGACTGCTCAGCAGCAAATCAGTTCAACGCCTCTGATTAGCGGCAAGACACACCATCTTGTAGCCTGAAGCAGCTTTCAGTCCCACCCAGACATTCTGTTCCCACAATGGGAGAGGCAGAAGCCTTTGTATAAGGAACATATTCATCCGCTGGAGTGAGCGCAAAGTAATAGCTGGAGACACATTCAATTTCTGTGTGAAAGATTTAGAGGGCAGGGGGAAGCAGTTCGTTTGGGACTGGGTCTTCAGCTTGGCTCTCTGATGATTCCCTCCACTATCTCTTTCCCTCAAGAGGGAGCCACTCCCATCTCCCTTATACTCCAGGTGAAAACACGCACACCTGCCACAAAGTCAGCAGAACTGCAGCAGGCTTCTAACACCTGCTGACAGGAGTGACTCAACAGAGGAGTCTCGGTTCCTTATTAGAGGGGGCCATGTACCTCAAAAGGATTGACGTGGGGTTTAATGGACTCTACAAAGTTCGAAGAGCCTCAGAGGAAAGGAAGTGTAGAGCCAACAAACAACTGTTGTGTTATAGACTCTGAGCATTATGGATTAAAGGATCTTGATCCTTGCCAGAAGGTGTTGTGAGGACCAAGACGAACTAGATCAGTTCATGGAGGGTAGGTCAAGCAATGGATATTAGCCAGGACAGGCAGGGAATTGCTATTTGCCAGAAGCTGGGAAGGGCCAACAGGATGGATCACTTGATAATTACCTGTTCTGTTAATTCCTGGCATTGGCCACTGTCAGAAGACAGGATACTGCGCTAGATGGACCATTGGTTTTACCCAGTATGTTCTTATGTTGTGTCAACTATGGTTTAATTTTAGAAGAGAGACAGAAAAAATATTTAGATCGGGTGTTAGACTTTAATTATTTTGCATCTTTAATTGCATATATAAAACCCGAGACTGTGAAATGACTTTCATCCAAAGTTCTCATTGGGAATTAGAATCAAGGCCCATTTTCATTTAACAACATAGAAATATAGGTCCCTATTTCATGGATATTCAACCTGAGGGTCATGACTTCCATGGGGTCATGAACAGGTCTAACCACAAAGATGGCAATGGGGGTGGCAAAACTTCTTTATTTAGGAATATGAAGCAAAGTATGAGAGCTGGGCATATCTATCCAATCTGGATGGAAGCGCCTCAGTTTTTCAAGGTCACCCACAGACTTCCTTTCAGCCTGGATATTCTCTAACCAAGTGTTTTCTCCCAATCATGTGACTCCTCTTTGCTTCATTACTGTATCACCACATGGCCACTTTTGAAAAACATTCTCTGTGTGTCTTATTATCGGTGCTGTGTATTGAAAGCTTGTGTTTTTTCCCCCGCAAGGAAATACAGCTATAGATGGATCACAATAAAGACAGAAGAAATGCTATAGCTATTTGGTTTGTTTGGAAACATGAAAAACTTGTGCATTTGTTGGGGAAAATAATTTCCTAATTCAAGGTCTGAGTGGAGACTTTGACATTTTCGCTCACTGAAATCTTGATATATACGATATTGTTTAGATCTACAGTGCAAATAAAGGATTTTATGAAGTATAAAGAGTAGCAGGTGTGAGCCAAAAGAATAGACGATAAAACAGGGATTGATAAATATGTTTTGTGTGTGGCAATAATGTGGTTGAGCTAAATCCTTTTTCAGTTTTCACTCAGTCTTTATACAGGCACCTTTTCATTGACATTGATGAGAAGCTTGCTTGAGTAAAGAGTAATTCAGAGTAATTCAGTATCTGGCTCATTATTATTGTTGTCTGTTAATGAACATTACATTTCAATGCTGACATCTTGCTCAGATTAATTCATCTATAGTTTCAGCTCCTTATTTCCTGTAACCCAGTAACCAAATGAAAGGTAATGTGAGCCAAATCAGTTTGGCAGGTGCTTCCAGAGACAGATATATCCATACTGGACATAGCTGCTATCTTGACTTAACAGCTTACTGTGGGCTCCATGGCCATCATCAGGTTCCTTGAAACAACCTCCGTGATATCTCCATTCTGGGAATGACAGTCCATCACCCTCCCCGCATTCAGGGGCATCAGGAAGTCACCAAAAGAAATATGATAATCACCAGCCATTCAGTGTGCGCAAAGACAGGATGGTATTTGAGGAATATTCACCAAGAGCAAGTATTTTCATGTTGAGTCATCCAGTGGACGCATTTCATGGACAAATGGGCCATGTGAAGAATCAAATGGTCAGAAAACAAATGAAACTTTGTCAACACTTCTCGGTTTCTCTTCTGAATAGAGGTGCATCGGCAATTTAAGGTGATTTTTACCATATGACCAATGCGTTCTTTTATATATGCCTTCTGTTTGTAAAATGGAATACATTACACATTATAAAATCAGTGTGTTCCAAGTCAAAGGCAATGCTGCATTAAAGTTCAAGCTACTGGCAACCTGAATCCCAGTAATTCAAGATTCTACTTATTATACTTGAGAATGTATGAAATAGGCTTTAGCAGATGTGTGTAAATTCCAAGGACAGTTAATGCACAAGTCCTCTACCGAGGTCATTTGTACAATAGGAATTAAAAATCACAGTATTGTTCTGCCTTTCAGTAGTTCAGCTTGGCCTGTCAAACAACATCAGACAAAAGCCTGGTGTGGAGTCTCACCACAAACTCTTGTCTACAAACTCTCCCATAAAAAGAGGCCTTGCTTTTTCCCCCACATATCTATTTTCTTCACCTGACCAGTGACATGACAACTACAAATGCATCTTCAGAGGCTGCATCCTCTGCAGATTCCACCTGCCTCCTGGATTTTATCCAGTGGATGGAATTAAAAAGGGCCCAGCCTGACTACTTTGTGTTTGACCTAGAATCCAGGTCCAGCAGTCTGATGACACTTCCCAATGGATGACTTCACAGAAGTGCACCCGAGCCTTTCCAGCACTCTGAAGAGAAGCAGTATGGCCTGGTGGCTGGAGTACTGTCTTGGGACCCAGAGTATACAGGTTCTGTTCCCATCTCTGCCCCTGGGTGGTTGGGTGATTATGAACAAGTCAGTTTATCATCTGTGAAATGGGGACACAAACTTATCTTCTTTCAGGTCCATTGATGAGTGCTGGGTGTTATTATTAACTCTTCACCTGCTCCAGCTCCAGCAATGAGTTGCTGGGGATCTGACCACTGCATTACTGCGGATATGTGCTGCTCTCCTTCACAGGAGGATCTTCTAGCATGGTATTAAGGTTTCTCTTCCCATGGACCTCCAGGTTACCGTCTCAACACTTCCCATCTCTCCATGCTTTGTTCTCTGGCTGTCTCTCCAGCAAGCAATTGATTCACTAGACTCACTCACAGCAAGCCCGAGGCAGCCTTGAACCATCCACAACTCTGTGGCCTCTATGCAATCTGAAGAGCGGGTGGTTGGAACTATCTGCAACCTAAAGCTCCCGGACACCGCAGCAAAACTATCCTTGGAGCTCTCCTCTGCCAGGGGACACCCTATCGTGTGAGGACAATAACCTGCACTTTATTGTAGCTCCACCTTCAAACTCCTGCCATTTTCTACAGCTCTGTGTGATGACAGCAGCCTGGGAAAGGGCTCAAAGGAGCTGTAGGGACACCATATCTACACTGTTACCCCAAATCTGGAAGACTTTTGCAAAATTGCAAGACAACTGCAAAATAATACAAAAGGTCACACCCATTAGCAGGTTCCAAACTGGTGGCGAAATTCACTTGCAAGGCAGAGAACTAACAAAGCCATCACCCCACTTACACCCTACATATGGCATCTGTGGCCCCAAGGAGAGGGGAATATTGAGGACTTAGGGCTTGCACAGTCCCTAAATGCTCTGGAAAGCATCTCCGTGCCAACCACTGATAGCTTCAGTGGGGATGGCTCATATCTTGGAATGGCAGTCAAACAATGGTCCTGCATGCCAGTCCCAGTACAGGGGCGTGGATTTAATCTCCCCAACCTCTCTGTGCTCCTCCCGCACAGAGCATGAGTTCTCCTTACTGTGTTTTATCACTACGCAGTTATAAAGAGGGGTCTCTATTCATTCCTAACTAACGTGCTCCTCATAGGAAACATTAAAGTTTGCTATATTTCCAGGAATCCTCGACTTCTGTGTGTCTACTTCAAAATCATCTCTGACGGCAAGACATATATAGTGAAGTTTGACTGCAAGCTTTTGGAGAAGAGGTTTTCTGCAAATCCTGTTTCACCAGGGCCCAATCCTGCAGTTCCAACTGAGGCCAATGGAAAGACTCCCATTGACTTCAATTGGAGATGGATCAGGTCCTCAGAGGACACAATGAACAGTACAAATACGGATCAGAAACATGCCAAATTAATCCCTGATGCAAAACAACTGACTTAAAGGGAGTTACACCCTGGATGAATTTGGTCATCATTATTATTATATATTTGTTTTGTGGAAGCCCTTAAACGCCCTAATAATGGACCAGGACTCCACCGTGCTAGCTACTGTGGAAACACAAAACAAAAAGTCAGTCTCTGTCCCAAAGGGCTTACCATCTTGCACCTTTATTCCCTTCAAATAAAGGGACCCATCTGTTCTTGAAATACAAAGCTATGTATGTGTACCCTTTCTCCTGCCCAAAACCAAATAAAGTATTAGATGTGTTCTGTGCATGTTATACCTTCATGCAATAGTGTCATAAGTAACAGAGCAAACTACTGAAACTTACTCTAAAATACTGAATTAGTCTGGGAATGGTAGCAGTGGGTGCTATTTACTATAGCAAGTTTATGGCAAGGTAAATGCATTTATTATAGGATCTTCCATCTAAAGCACTTCCCCAGTACATAATGACACACACTACAACCAGCACCGAAGCGTAGCCATGTCTGGGTGAAGTGTGAAGGTTCTTTAACAGCAGCACTTTGCACAACTGTTTAGGACAAAACATGAAGAATTATATTGCATCCCACTAAAGCTGCAGTAGGAAGAATATAATTACCCAAATTGCAATTTGGCCAGGACATTAGGGTTAACAGCTGCTTCTGCAAAAAAAAAAAAAAAAAAAAAAAGCCAAGGGATCTTTACTGACCACACAGATACGATCAGGATTGTGCCTTTCATTTGAAAGGCAGCACACCACCCAACAGAATGCTCTCAAGCACCAGGCTAGGACATTGGTTCTGTGTTGCTCTAGGAAGAAGGGTGCTACCTACTGAATTAACACCATCACTTCAGTTTGCCCTAGTGGTCTCCCATCCAGTTCTAGTTGGGGCACAATATTGCTCTTCTTATATGAGATTAGAGAGGATCATAGCACAAGATAGCTAGGCACCTTCCTGCACAACAGAAACAAGGTGTTCGCAGGATCCTGTCTTACAGACAGCTGTTTGAGAAGAACATAGCTAATTAGCCAAAGCACTTCCACACCCCATCCCAAAACATGTCCTTAGATAATAAGGTCAGAAGGGACCCCTTGTGATCATCTAGTCTGACCTCCTGTAAACCAAAAGCATCATAAAATAAATTGATTTGTGGTGTTTCACAATTCATGTCAGAATAATGGACCAAAATATCTTTTTTTAATGTAAAGACTAAATGTCATGAACCACAAAGCCAGAATGTTTGATGGCTTTAAAGCCTACTTTTTAAGTCATAAACCCTCGCTTAACAAATGAATCATTTTTAAAAGATGGCAAACTCAATCAGTTTTAGAAGACCTGCGATCAAACTGCAGGATTGATTTTAGTGGTACCTGTGAGAGATCTGATCGTTAAGGTGGGTGGAAATGTCCTGAAAACCTGGATGGTGAGAATTTCTGTTTCAATTATTTGATTAAAAAAGTTCCTGATAAGATAATAAAATACTGGTCCATTCACTGAAGGCTGAATCTTATAGAAGTGCTTATGATATGTACATTAATACTAATGGCCTCATGAGGACCTTAACACAATACACAGCAAAAGAAATTCATAACGATCAGCCCATTCTTTTAAAATGTTACTTCAGCTGTTTAAAAAAAAAAAAAAAAAGTCGGGTAAGTACATATATTCATGCAACATAGCCAGAAATCGTATTCCATCGAAGAGTAAGAGATGGAAACACCTTGGTACATATTAGCCTGAGTCACTGTTCCTCCTCGATAAATAATAAGAATAATGTGTCCCTGCTATGACTGCTTCATATCTTATCTCTTATTGATATTCTCTATGCTTCCTTTAAGTGACAAGACGCAAAACTTTGAACGTTCAATCAGCCAGATCTCCAAACTTCTGCATTAGCAGGATTAGATTTAAAACACAAGAAAGCAAAACAGCGACTGTTTCTCCCTGGTATAAAATCCCAGCTCCAGTTCTTATGGTAGCCAAGGCTCAGAGGAAGCAGAGTTCAAGTTAACTTGAGAAAACTTCCGCACTGAGAGCCAGGGATACTCTTTTGGTCTGGAAACTGAATCACTTACTATTTGTTATTATTCACAAGGAAAAGATCTGGGTTACCGTAGACACAGGAACAATCTCATTTTAACACACCACAGGGACAAACTAAACAACAACTGCACACACAGATCTTCAAGTTGGGTTCTGATTTAAATGGACATCTATCCGCCCCTAGGGAGCGGATGGGACGGACTGGGCCAGCCTTCCTACCGCAGACCTGAGCCGAGCCGAGCCGAGCCGAGAAAGGGGAGGGAAGGAGAGAGGGAAACTCCGACTCCGCGATGCAATTTGCACCTGCTTGGGTCAGCCCGTCTTGCTCAGGAGATGAGGAGCGGATCTTTTAGCCAGCAAGCTGGGGAAGACGTGGAGATGGTCTGCCTCCATGTACAAATGACACTACTCTCTCCTCTACGGTCACTCCCCTTCTCCCCCCCAAAAAAATCTCCCGATTCCCTTACAAGTTAAGAGCAACGAGGGTGCAAACTCGGGGGGGGAGGGGGGTGCAAGAGAAAAACTTTTGCTAAGGCAGAAAGGCGCCTTGGAAGCCCTCCCTCCAGCCCCGCTGCAAACCGTGGAGTGAACCCCGACGCGAAGGGCTGGAGGGAGCCCCAGGATCCCAGCGGGTTGCGGGTGCATTCCCCCCCCGCCCGGCGCCGGGGCTACTCACGCTGCTGTTGTGGCCCGACCAGTGCACCATGGCTTGGTTGTGAGCCGAGTCCCCGGTCAGCGCGAAGGTGGTGCTGTGCAGCTTCAGCTCCTCCAGCCCGAAGCGGGTGGCTTTGCCCAGCGGCGGCGGCTCCGGGGACCCTGCCGCTGCTGCTGCCGCCGCCGCCGGTTCCCGGCTCTGCTGCTCCCGCTCCACCGCCGGGACCCCGCGGGCTCTCCTCCGCCCAGCCCCGCTCCTTCTCAGCCGGCTGCGGGGCGCAGCCCCGGGCGGGATCCCCGCTTCGCCTCGCCTGGCCGGCGGGGAGGAGGAGGAGGAGGCGGCGGGCCCGGCCCGGGGAGCTGCTGGCCCGCCGGCTGGACAGGGAGAAGCGCTGGGCTCCGGCTGTGCCTGCCGGCGGGGGGCCGCCGCGGGGGTCCCTTTCCCCGCCGCCGCCTCCCCGTCTCCTCCGCCGCCGCGGCCCGTCCACACGTGCGGGAGCCGGCCCGGCTGCAGCGGGGCCCGGCAAGCGCCGCAGGTGATTTCGGCCCGGCTCCAGCCCAGCGTGCAGAGGAACAGCCCGGCCCCGGCCAGCAGAGCCAGGGGCCAGCCCGGTACTTTCCCCATGGCTGCGGGGCGAGAGAGAGACTCCGGCGGGCTGCGGCTTTGCCCGGCGCCGCGTTTACACGGCCGCAACTCCATGCAAGTTTCAGCCGCGGCTGGACTCGGTGCAGGCGGGGGCCGGGAGGGAGATTTCGCCTCTCTCTCTCTCGCCTTTTTTTTTTTTTTTTTAAATCCCCCCCTCCCCGGGGCTGGCGCTGCTGATCAGGCTTTGGGTGGAAGGAAAAGCCACAGCCCCCCGGGGGAGGAGCCGGATTGGAAGTCGGAGTCGGGGGAGAGGGAGCCCGGCTGGCGATGCCGCTCCCGGCCGCGGCTCTTGTGCGAGTCACCCCGCTCGCCGCTCCCCCGCACTCCAGCGGCTCCGCCCGCGTCCCACTTCAGGCGCGACAGCGCCAGCAGGCGGCTCCGGCTCACACGTGGGGACGGATCCGCTCCTCTCCACCCCGCACCCGCACCGCCGGCGGGACCCGCGCTAACTTTTATACCCCTCCCCCCATCTCTGCCTCTGCTCCCGCCCCTGTGCCTCTATTTCCCAGGCTGGCTGGTAGAAGAGGAGGGGTGGAAGGGACCCTCCGGAGATCATCTAGTCCAACCCCCTGCTCAAAGCAGGACCAGCCCCCACTCAATCCTTCATACCACACCACCCCAGCCCTGCCTGCTGCCGAAAACTTCCCACCCCCTTCTGAAAAGGCAATGCGGAGACACACACATAGCCCAAGGGGGCAAACTCTGCGCATACTTTCCCCAGCCGCTTTCCTTAGCTCTTTCTGGCAGGTGGTTATGTCCCCCCAAAGGGATGTGCGGGGCTGGGTGAACTCCAATTTGCAGCACCTGGCTCTTCTCCCAGTCCGAGAGGATAGTCCGAGGGGGGGGGGGTTAACTTCCGTGGAGTTACTCCTGGTTCACAGCAGGTGGGTGAGTAGAGCATCAGACTCCCCGTCTTTAAAGGACACAGGGCACATGGGAAGTCATGGCGCTTTGCTGCATTGTCACTTAGAGTAGCTGCCTCCCTCTGTTCAGATAAATCGCTCAGGCATTGCAAAGATTTGCTCACATTAATACTGTCAGGAAAAGGAACGTGATTGTGGAAACGAAATGACAGGGGGATTCCCAGCACTGATTCAGTGGAAGCCAGAGAAATCTCCATCTTAGCAGTCAGCTGTCCCTTAACTCTAAATAGTCGATTTCTCAGGGAGGGGACTGTTTTCCCCTTCTTTCTATATATATTTTGGTCTGAAGTTACCATTTGCCAAAGCATTATTTAATAAGGATATTTTAACAGGGAAGTGTTAGAAGGGAAGGTAACATTTATTCCTACTTCATTCATATATTGGTGAATATATAACACACCCACATTATATAGGGGTGTATATGTGCACATGTACAGACCTATAGACACTCTAAGGTTACAGAGGAGTTGCTGAAGAGTGTATACATTTAAGTTTACTCCCGTAAGCAATTCCTAGCTGTTCATTCTCCCTTTTAACAGTTTCATTTTAAAGGGAGTTTATTTATTTTTAAGTGTCTCATTCTTGTGTGAAGGATTTTTGCAGAGTATTTCACTAAGACATTTACAGTTCCACTCATAATTATTTCAGAAATCTAACTCAAATGGTTGCCGGTTGGAAGCCTGGGGAATTTTGCAAATAGTCGCAATAAAGTGAGACTTGGATTAATAGAGGTTTGGGTAGAATCTCTGTGATACTTAAACAATGATGAATTGTCTGCCATCTAACCCTCAGACCCCAGCTAAATCTACTGTAAACCAATTAACTTTATACAGGCTTGCATTTCTCCCATATAAATGGTTACTATTATGCATGTATTCTGGCAGTAGTAATAATTAATATATAGCACTTCTACAGCTCCTTCCCTCTCGATCTCAAAGCACATAACAAAAGTTGGCTAATATTGCCCCTGTTGTACAAATGGAAAAACTGAGGCACAGAAGTTTAAAGAATTTGCCCAAGGTCACATAGCAGGCCAGCAATATAGGCAGGGGTGGAAACCCTACACAGCTGTCCTGATGGTTCGCTGGTTGTGTAACAAGATGGGGCAGGGAGAATGCTAATGAGTAGTGGGATGGTTTAGTAGTTGTACAGAGAGCTTTGTAGAGGAAGATGTTATCTCTGGTAATTAGGACAGTTCAAGGGGGATTTCTCCAAAGATGACGAGCCTGCAGTGAAAATGTAAGTGCAACTCAGATGATAAGGACTGGCTTATGCTAAACAGAATAGAGGCAATAAATAAGCTCCATGTAGTTAGATATTTACTCTATTTACTGTAAATAGTACTTGTGCAATTGATTAAAGGCCTACACAACATGACCTCTTGGGAAGATTGAAAAAAGTGGGTTTGTTTAGTCTGGAGAAGAGACGATAGGGGGTGGGGGGAAGGGAGGAGAGAGAGAACATGATAAAAGTTTTCAACTACATGGAAGGTTGTTACAAGGCGGGTGAAAAATTGCGCTCGTTGACCTCTGACAATAGGACAAGGAGCACTGGCTGAAATGGAAGCAAGGGAGGTTTAGGCTGGACATTAGGAAAAACTTCAGAATTATCAGGATAGTTAAGCAGTGAACAAAGTGCCATGGGAGATTGTGGAATATGGCACTAGAGGTTTTTAAGAACAGGTTAGACAAACACCTGCCAGGAATGGTTTAGTTATTATGTAGTCCTGCCCTGAGTGCAGGGGACTGGACTAGATGACCTATGAGGTCCTTTCCAATCCTACATTGCTATGATCCCCGTAGAAACCCCCCTGGCATACTGGTAAATGTACTACATTTGAGTCTGAATGGATTTAGGTGGACTATGGAAGCACAGCAGCTGCATTGGAGGATCAGCAGTGAAGTGGTTAAAATACACCCAGCATACATTTAGGGTGACCCGATGTCCCTATTTCATAGGGACAGGCCTCCTATTCAGGGCTTTGTTGTGAATAGAAGCCTATTACCTCCCATTCCTCACAATTTGCCATTCTCAGCTGGGCAGCTTTATGCCAGCGCTTGTAGGGTAAGACTGCCTGGGCCAGTGGGTTATGAACCCAGGCTCTTCAGCAGAAAAACAATCACCCTCTACTACATGAGCTAAGGAGCAGCTCTCGTGGTTGTAGCCATAGGAGGCTCTTGTCCTGTTAGGCAAACCAGTCACAAAGGGGGACAATGATTTGCACAGAGTACAGGTGGCTTACACCTGGGAGGTGACTGTGTAGGGAATGGATTCCTAGGTAGGCTGCTCTCCAAAAGCCATGCCTAAAAAAAATGGGCAGGGGGGATTAGCAACACTCATCGAAACCACCATGTCCAACAGGCTCCCAAATGCTATCTGGTTTGACAACACACAAGGCCTCCCATGGGAGCAGAGTGGATGGGTAAGTGGTACAAATTCCATCCCTCCTGTTGGAATGCCATGTGGCTTCCATTAGGGGTGATGGGACAGCTAACTGGGTTAATAGTTTGCTCTTTCATTTCATGCAGCTGTGGCCAATATTAGCAGGACTCACGGAGCTGGGCTGGTCCCTTTGCTGTGACTGGCAGCAGTGTGACTTGTGACAGTGGAGCTGAAGATGGGGATTTGCACTACAACAGTGACCACAAAGCAGGGCCCGCATTGTCCTCTTAGTCTCTGTTTCCTGCTAAGCATGCTCAAGGAGACCCGCTCGACTTGACATCTACTAGTGCTGCATTGCTAAAGAAGAGGTGGTAACAAGGGTATTTGGTCGGGCTGCCTGCCGTGTTTCTGGATTTGGAAGTCTCCCCTACTCCACAACCCCTCAAACACAGACACTGGTGGTGAAAATTTAGGCCTAAAATGCTTGATATATCTGTATGATCACAATCCAGCCTGCTATGGCCCTTAGCCTAAACAGAACCTCCTGAGCAGAGCATTCTTAGCAGGGGACTGGGCATAGGATAGCTAATCCCAACCCATGCCCAGAGTTTTGATACTGACCAGTAGCATGTTCCCGTCTCAGATTTGCAAAACTCCTCTTCCAAAGAGGATTGAAATCACACTTCTAACATTTACAAATCACAATTTAAGAAACAGTGGTTTGGGGGTTCGTTTTGGCTTCTTAGTAAAAAGATTGACAGTTTTCAATCCTAGTTATCATGAACGGATCTTTCCATTCTCAAAATGGAAACAGGCAATACTTATACGTCAAAACTCCATTTGCAAGGCTTTTTATTCTAAGAAGCAAAAGGAAATTATGTACCTACCCCAATTGTTTTTCCAGAGGATTAATATATTTGGTATATAAGCATTATCTAAATCAGGTCCCAGGACTTGACAGGATTAATACATTTGGTACACAAGAATGATTAGAAACAAGTCCTGGGAATTTAACAATCTACAATTGGTATCTCCCTGCCATAGGATTTAATTTACCTATTTCCAAAAAGGTTTCTGCAGTTTTCAACCATTAACTTTAATAATCTCATCCAAATTAATTAACACGAAAGCTCCCTTGTTATTCCAAATACTCAAATCCAAAGTCAGCGCCCTTCCAAAAATAAAAATCAGTGGAGATTAACAGTGGCTTATGCTAGCCTGAAAGTGTGATGTGAAGTAGCTATAGTTCCCATACAGAACTAAAAGCCCTTGCTGTTAATATTTAACTCCCCCTTCTTGCGGTCTGCCGGAAAGGCTGGGGTTTAAGGTAATCTCAAAACAGTGTAGACGTGTTGATTTATAATTTAACTACATTTTTATTTTGCAAACCCCTCAGAGATGTGCAATTTAGCATCAGCTTGCAGGTAAAGCCTGAGATTGGGGTGTTAGGTGCATTACAGAAAAGCTTTTGCTTATAGGGCCAGAGAAGTGGTCCACACCCACTGTCGGTGCTCGGTGTTTAAGAGCACTCGGCTTCCATTTAGGCACTTAATGCTGGTCATCCAACAGCTCTGACTGAGATCTATGGGAGCTGCTGGCCACTTCATTTAGGTGTCTAAAAGGGAATTGCTGGGTGCTGAGCTCTATTGAAATTCTAGCCCAGGCCATCTCTGCTGATTCACCTTTACTTTGAATTCAGAGGTGCTTTTCCTCCCCTGTCCCTCAGAGCTCACATTTATTTCCTCTTTGATCCCTGGCTCTCCTGTCACCCCCAGTTGCTGAGTCAGCATGGCTGCATTAAAGCTTCCAGGATTCTACCTCCACTCACACAGCCCCTCTAACGGTCCCACCTGGGCATTTCACTCCCAGATCTCCTCTCATGACTGTTGAGTGGCTGCTTGACATGAATCTTCCTGCTGAAATTCACAGTTAACAGTTTCCCTTTACAGTGGTTGGCCATCTAGGAAGCTTCAAAAACCACCTTGAAAACGTGGTATGTGTTGTGGCAGTGTCTAGAGTGCATTGTGCCAGGCTGCATCGCACATAAGACAATCCCTGACCCACAGCACTTACAGTCAAAACAAACAAGACAGATAAAAGGTAGGAGGAAACAGAGGCAAAATGTGAGGCACTGACCTGCCTGAGGTCATAGCAGGCCAGTGGCAGATGCGGGACTAAGACACAGCTCTCCTAAGATCAAGGCCCATGCCCTATCTACCACCATGTGCCTCCCAGTATTGCCTCCCTTTGCAGGTGTTCAGGCTTTCAGTTTTCTCCCCCATGGTTTCTCCAAAGGTTTATTCATTGTTCGGGAGTTTGCCTGCTCTAACCCAGACTGCCCACATGCTCCTCTCTGCCACACCGGCCATGCACAAATCCATTCTCAGATTTGCTTACATTAAAAAGTTGTTTTCAGCCAACCACATTTCACCTGCTGCTGGGCCCTCTCCAGCAAGGTTTTGCTACTACCTTTTATTTCCTTCTAGGCCACTCTGCCTTTCCCTTCCCTGCATTTTGAAACATGCAAGTCAAATGTGGAGGATAGCTTTCTGGCACTAGTAAATATCATTCAAAGCAGCTTCTGTATGCAGACCACGGGAGTAACATAAATCTGCCTAAAATGCATATTCATTCTCCCTGCCTTTTTTTTTTTTTTTTTTTTGGGGGGGGGGGGGAGAGATCACTGAATTTTAGTCCTCCTTGAAGAAGTAGTCTGACTTATCAGCTGTGGGTTTATTTGTATTGACAAGACAATAAAAATTCTTGTCTATCACTGTCACCTTTAGCTCTTAACTTGACTCTGGAAGAATTTAATAGAGGCAAGAGAATAATGATGGAGAAAAAGATTAAAGATTTAATGGCCTGTGAATGCTAGTTTGTCATCATTACAGATGCTCCCCCGCCCCCGTGCGTTCCATTGAATTTCTCATTGTCCAGAGCAGGCACCAACTAAAAGTTCTAGGAGCAAAATAAAGTTTCTGCTTAAAAAAAAAAGTCTTTCATTCTCATTTTATTGAGAGGTGGAGGGGAAGGGGAGAGGAGAGCAGGAGATAAAAAAAGAGAGACCCCTGAGGCTAATTGAAGATGAGCCTGCTCTGGTTGCGTGTTTTTTTTATTCTAGGACCAAACTAATAGATGGGCAAACAGTGTGCACTGTGAGAAAGATAAATCCGAAAATAATTTCTCTTCTAGTCTGCGGTTATATCTTTCGAAGTAGGAAGAGATCAGTGAATGATGGGGAGGGGAGGAAGGCTGCTTTTGAGCCCACTCCACCAAGCACTAGGGGCATGACAGCTTTATTTTACGCCCAGTAGTATTTCAGGTCCCCTTCTATTCATTGTTGACTTGCCATCTCCATGAAGCCATTTAAAAAAAACCAAACAAACCACCCACTCACAATGATGGCACCTCAAGGCCTCCATTTAATGCATGAAACCCCTTAAGTCTAGTTTCAATGTTCAAGAAATTTACATTTTGTCTGCATAGCATAGATGGGGAAAGGAATTCATAGAATCATAGAATATTAGAGTTGGAAGGGACCTCAGGAGGTCATCTAGTCCAACCCCCTGCTCAAAGCAGGACTAACCTCTGCTATATCATCCCAACCAGGGCTTTGTCAAGCCGCAGCTTAAAAACCTCTAAGGATGGAGATTCCACCACCTCCCTAGGTAACCCATTCCAGTGCTTCACCACCCTCCTAGTAAAAAACTTTTTCCTAATGTCCAACCTAGACCTCCCTCCCTGCAACTTGAGACCGTTGCTCCTTGTTCTGTCATCTGCCACCACCGAGAACAGCCTAGCCCCATCCTCCCTAGAACCCCCTTTCAGGTAGTTAAAGGCCGCTATCAAATCCCCCCTCACTCTTCTCTTTTGCAGACTAAACAAGCCCAGTTCCCTCAGCCTCTCCTCATAAGTCCTGTGCTCCAGCCCCCTAATCATTTTTGTTGCCCTCCGCTGGACTCTCTCCAACTTGTCCACATCCTTTTTGTATTGGGGGGCCCAAAACTGGACACAATATTCTAAATGCGGCCTCACCAATGCCGAATAGAGGGGAATAATCACTTCCCGTGACCTGCTAGCAATGCCCCTCCTAATGCAGCCCAATATGCCATTGGCCTTCTTGACAACCAGGGCACACTGCTGACTCATATCCAGCTTTTTATCCACTGTTACCCCCAGGTCCTTTTCTGCAGAGCTGCTGCCCAGCTCGTCGGTCCCCAGTCTATAGCTGTGCATCTAACTAATTCATCTAACTAATTCAGTTATCCCAAATGTAAACTTTTAGACCATTCTATCATTCTCTTGTTCCACACACTATATATAGGTTGACATCTTAGCCCCATTGAAGTCAATGGAAAAACTCCTGTCAATTTAATTGGGACCAGAATTTTACCCATGATCTATGTTTACATTTATATTTAATTTTTACACAGTGTAATGCCAGTAATCCAAATTCCTTTGTTCCAAAAATCCTACTTCTCCATAGCCATAGAGTGCTCCCCCTGTGAAACAGCAGCTCAAAATAGCACTTAATTTTTCTGAATGGCCCGTTATTGCCCCCCAGGCCATTCACAAACAGAATGTACTGTACATATACTAGGTGACTTGCTGGTCCTTTCTAACCCTATAATTCTATGATCTATAAGATTAGGAGATCATTTAGATACAATTTCATGAAATGCAAAATAATCCAGTTATTTACAAAATTTGAGAAATGAAATATGGATATAAGAAAAGCACAAAAAACAAACTGCCTTTTGTGGTCTCCTAATAAGTCCTAGTAGATGAGAAACATTTTGCCTCCTGTATTTGTAAAGGTTTATCCCAGTCCAACTCCAAGTCTAGGCCTTCTCTATACTTGAAAATTGCATTGTATTAGAATGTGTTAACTCTCAGGATATGAAACAGGATTTGCCTTTGGGTGCATAGTTCAAAGTCATTTTTAACATCCTGTGAGTTAACATGACTCCTAATGGTCATGTTGGAAGATTACCTAATTTTCCCAGTTTAGACAAGAGCTTGAATTCAGCTCATTTATGGTCTACTGATGCCATGATCAGATCCTTCCAACACATAATGCAGCATAACCTTCCGTGATAAACCTAACAGTGTTATCTTGAGCTATGGCTGTTTTCTCCTAGTCTAGAGTGTAGAGAAGAATGCAGGATCTCACATACCACCAGTAGGTAACTCACAGCAAATGCTGACTTCATAGCAACCACTGTATATAACTTCTCCAGTGTGTCTCCTTTCCTCATAGGAGGAGTTGCTTTCTGGATTCAAAACTCTGAGCAGTCACTTAGCTCATTTAAATTTTTTATATGGCTCCTTGCTCTGCAGGAAAATTCTCCTAGCAGGATTTCAAATCCTCACAGTTATTCTGCAGAAAATCTTGACACGCATGGGATGTTCTGCCTCCCCTTAACATCTGTGCTGCTGAACTCCTACCGCCAACAAGTTATCCTACTTGATCTAATTTGTTCCTTTGCAGCTTCCAAGAGGAAGCAAAAAATAAAATGGAGCGGAGAGATTTACCATGTAGGTCACAACACCGCAAAACTCCCACCTTATTACAGTATACTCTGTACAATGGAGCAAGCAGCATAATTATCTTGATTGGTTGGTGGTCAACAAACTTTTAATTAGATCCTGTGGGGATCTGAACAAAACTGTATGATACTATGTTACTAGAATTATTGCCTGTTTACCATGAGTCTTCTGTAAAATAGGATGCCCTTTGCTCATATTCCCCCTTTTTGTACTTTCTCTTCTATTTCCTTTGCTCCCTCGTCTAGCTTCTTTGGGCAGGAGAGAGAGTGCAGTGACATCCGCTTATGGAGGAACCATTGCAAAGCTGTCACTGTTGCGATGTGCGTGGCAACATAGCTCCTGCCAAATTGCGCTATTGATGCACCAGCCTGTGCCAATTCAAAAGCATGCAATGTTTATTCCTTGCAACGACTCAAGAAGCAGCTGCGGGCCTGGAACGCTCAGCAAACATGGAAGGGGAAGGAATGCAGCTTTGACACCTCTCCTCATTATTCTGGTTTAAGTGGAAAGCTGTTGAGAGTCACATTTATTCCCATGTCCAAAAACACCTCTGTAATGGATTCACCCAGAAGGGGGTGGGAGTGGAGGGGGAGGGGGGGGAAGAATGCATATTGATTTTCTAAGAGAAGGATGGAATGCTGTTATTTTCCAATTAATGCTCCACATTAGAGAATGATCCAGCTGGAAAGAAACAACTAAACAGACTGAAAAGCTGCTTTCTGCACTTTTTCCCTAATGTGATTTGCTTCTCTTCAACTTCTTAAATTAAAAACCCCCCACAACTCAAGCCAGGTCCTCAGCAGGCATAAACTGTGGTGGCATTGACAGCAGTGGGGCTATGCAGGCTTTCCACCAGCTATGGGATCTGGCTGATCACATTTAAGCAAGAAGTGCAACAATCTAGAGAGGATTGGTTCATGGTCAGGCAGATTATAATCTCGCCGTCTAGCTCTTGTATGCACTTTTCATCAGAAGCTGTCAATGCATTTTATAATGGGAGTCAGCATAATCACCTGCATTTTTACAGAAGAGGAAACTGAAGCACACAGAGTTGTTCCAGGTCACTCTGCAGGCTAGTGGCATAGCCAGGAATTAAACCCAAGTCTCCTGATTTCTAGCCCCGTGTGCTATCCACTAGGCTATACTCGCACACAGGTAAGAGCACAGAAGGAGAATTATTAGCATTTATATGCTGATTTATCACAGCTCTCCCTTTAGAATGGTAAGCCAGCATCGTTAACCTCACAGATGTGGGGCAGGGACTTGCCCAAGGTCAGTGGCAGAGTCATGCACAGACCTGCCAGTACTTTAGGGACTATGAGCAGGAAGGGTTAGGGAGGGCAGACAGCTCCACATCCATGGAGCTTTAGGAACCAGCCACCCACCAACACATGGCATGGAGTGGGGAGGGGGAAAGACAGTCATGAAGGATACAGCAGCCTGACAGGATGTGGCATACTGCACAGAGGAGAAGTCCTTCTCCACTGAAACCTGCAGAACACATCTGAACACATGATTTACTCCAGCAATCGGGAGGGGGGGGAGGTTTCCAGGGGCCACACCGTCCTCAGATGAATCTTCATTTGTCCCTAAAATATTCCACCTTTGGGGACTCCAGCAGGGCCCCCCCGCCACTTGTGGAAAGGCAGCCCAGAGTGACGTGTTGCAGCACAAGGTACTCCCCGCAAGTCCCACTCCATGGCAGGACCCACATGGAGAGCAGCCAGGAGATGAACTGAGATGCCCTGAACTCAGTAGAATTGGCTGCCCCCCCATGATGGGTCCTGGGTGGAGGGCAATGGTGTAAGCTCAGCCTTCCCTCCTCCAGTGAAGAATCTTCCTCTGGGCACAGCAATCCTCCCCTTGATGCAACTTGCATGTACGGCAACAGGGGGAGGGAGGACATCAAGCCTTCGATCTTTAAAGCAGCCAACAAGATAAGTGACAAACCCTGTCTACTCATCTTCTGCATATAGGAACATACAAGAGCAGACAGCTCTTCACGTGAAGGAGAAAGATACAAAGTGAGGTGGTGAAGAGTAGAGGGAGACAGATGGTTTGCTGCACTAGCCACAACCTGCCTCTATGGGACAGAATAATACATCCAGATCTAGTTTCCTTGCTCCTAAAACCCTCTAGTACCTTTTCCAGGCTCTGTCTTCCACATCTGCCACTGCAGAGTCACCCTTTGGTGCTCCTGGCAGCAATATAATACATTGCTGGTTCAGCATGTACAACTGAGGATCTGAGAACAGGTCTGCAAGAGAGGAGAGAACAAAAGGAAATAACTTTTTACAACAGGACTCAGTGCTGTAAAGAGGAACAGAAAAATGGAAGCTATGGGAGGGATATCTAGCAGTTTGGTTCCATATACAGCACGAGGAAGGCATTTTCTGCCCCCTTTAGCATTTTTCTAATGAACTTTAGTGGTGGTGCAAAGGCAGGAATTGTCAGCCCAACAGGTAAAGCTCTATGAGCTATATCATCCCACCAACAGACCTCAATCCTGACCTGGAGGAGCTACCTGTAAGGGGTGAGAGCTATTCAGTTTCTATTTCCAGTAAGCCTTAGCATTTCTGTTAAGGCAGCCATCCAGGTCACCAAAAAGTACTAATCAGGATGGGGACTTTTCTTTATACGAAAGAAGCAGTGTTGTCTGGTGGATATAACACTGGACTGGGATTCTGGAGATCTGCAGAGAGACCTCAGGTAGGTCCCTGTCCCTCTACTTCCTTCCCATCCATGGTCTGCCTTGTCTATTAAGACTGTAATGTCTTTGGGAGCAAGGGCTGTCTCTTATTGGGAATAGCCCTGAACTCCACTGCGGCCTCTAAGTATTTTTATCTATTTATGTTACTGAAGAGCTAACTCTCCGATCACGTAACGCAGATGAGTCACGGGAAATAGTTGTCAGACTACTTGGCCTTGGTAAGACCTCAGCTGGAATACGGTGTCCAGTTTTGGGTGCCATGCTTTAGGAAAGAGGTGGACAGGAGAGCAACAAAAACTAATAGAAGGTTTCGAAAACCTGCCATAGGAGGAAAGGTTAAACACTGGGTATGTTTAGTCTTGGGACAAGATGACTGAGGTGGGGAGTCAGTAACAGTCTTTAAATATGTTTAGGGCTATTATAAGGAGGATGGGGCTCAGTTGTTCATGTCCACTGAAGGTTGGTCAAGAAGTAATGGGCTCAATCTGCAGCAAGGGAGATTTAGGTTCAATATTAGGAAAAAAACTTTCTACCTGAAAGGAGAGTTAAGCACTGGACTAGGTTTACAAGGCAGGTTGTGGAAGCCCTGTCACTGGAAGTTTTGAAGAAAAATGTAGACAAACACCTGTCAAAGATCGGTTTCTTGCTCCTGCATCTGTTGGGGGTCATGGATGAGATGACCTCTCAACATCTCTTCCAACCCTACATTTCTGAGACACTGTATGCATGGCTTGATAGCCATCAAACTGGTGGTCATTAGAAACCCAGGCTGATGTGACCATACATTGCACTCTTAGAAGTTGATCACCTTGGGCCAGGGATAAGCTCTGCTGTGAAAATGAATAGCAGAGTTTATGCAAACAGCATCCTAGGCACGAGCGTATCACTCACAGGATCAGGCTCTGATCGATTTGTGGCCTTTGTACAGGAGGCATAATATAATGAATTACACACCGACAGACAAGCCATGGCAAAAATTGGTTACATAATTTGATAAAGCAGACCAGTGGCAACACCAGGACCAAAGGCCAAGAGTCCTGACTCCCAGTCCTGTGTTCCGACCATACAGTCACCTAATGAAAGACTACATTGTATTTCATAAAATGAAAGATTTAAATGTAGCATTCGACCTTAACTGTCACATGGCCTGGCTTTTGAGCTTAGCCCTGCAGCCTGAATGTTACTTAACTCTGTTAGATTAGTTGTTGTATGTAGATGGCGATAGGGGCTATCATGTCAGAGCACCTCCATTTAGCCTTGATGTATAACATTCCTGTTGGCAGAAGACAGGTGTTATCCCCATTTCATAGACTGGTGATGAGCCACTGAGAGAGAAGGCCCAGATCCTCTCAATGGGAGTTATGTACCTAATGCCTTTGAAGATCTGAGCCTAAGATTTGCCCCACATCAGATGCACATCTGTGGCAGATCTAGGAATTGAAAATGGGTTCCTCACATCTGTGGCTAGCACTCTAAACTACTGGACCACACTTCCCCAATAACTAACTGTTCACTTAAATAGTCTGAGATTAGGTAAATGAGTTTTAAAAAAAAAAGAATAAAAAAAGTTACCTAGGCAAGTGACAGAAAGATACCCAGTACCCTTCATGTTATGCAGATACTGGAACTGTGCCAGCTATTTCTAACTACCGATGTACATTTATTTCAATAAATGTTCTCACTTAGCAAATGTTTATTTAGCTATCACTGCAGTTTTCCTTTAAGGGGCTCTACCAAAGGCCAGGAGAGAGTGGTAGAAACATGAGTTTCTGCCGAGAAATGATATGCCCTGAAGTCATTCAATATATGTGGAGTCTGGAGACAAATTTTAGGGCCTAGGTTTATTTATGGTGCCTAATAGATGCCTTGATAATTATGTGCATGGGAATGGAAAACAAATGTGAGATTAAAAAGCATAAAGGGTTGTTTGGATTAACATGATCTGGAAGCATCAATTTGATTCTTAGTATATCTATAATTTACTGAACTGCAGAAAAAACATACTGTACTAGTGCTGAGGGCTCCAGGCAGTAAATATTTCATTACTTTAAAAAAGTATTGCCATTAGGTATGTGTTTTAGCATTCAGCAGAATAAAGTTCAGTAAAATAAAAAATCACCCCCCCATACCATATTATTCCATTTGAGTAAAAAAAAATATGCTGCCACCTACAGTAACTGTATCAAGAAGTGATTTTTGCCCAGTTCGTGAAGTGAAAATTATCCCCCTCACCCAGGAACACATCCAAATTCACACATGCTGATCTCTCCCCCTCCCCCACACTGCCTGTGCAATTAGACAGTGGAACTCATTGCCACAGGAGGTCAGCAACGCCAAGGATCAAAAAGAGACTGGACATTTCTATAGACAAAAAAGAATACCTAGCAATATCCATTATAATGACAACACAAACTTTGGCAGTGATATTAGATCTCGTGCCTCAGCCATTCTCTAACTATTACATACGCAGAGGAGGCTTAATGTGGGGAAGGCTATCCCACATCTGGGTGCTGTTGGAGGGCTTTTATACCTTCCTCTGAGACATCTGATGCTGGCCACTGTTAGAGACAGGCTACTGGACTAGATAGCCCATGGCTCTGATCCTGTCTGTGTGTTGATACTCTGTTGCCTTCATGGCACTGGCCAGTCTCCCCCAACCCCAGCTCTATAGGTCTGAGGATCTGTATGGCGGAGAGAGAATGACTGGCTGGCCCATGAAAGGAGTAGGCGGGCTGGGAGTGAGGTCAGTGAGGGTACCTCTTCACTCGCCGCCATCAGATCGATCTACCTGGATCGATTGAGTGGTCAGTGAAAACCCAACATGTTAAAACCAACCCCTCAAGTTGTGTAGCACTCCATCAATGGGAACGCATTTCCCGTCAGCGCAGCATAGCGAAGACGCCGCGTAGGGGAGGAGTACTGCGTAGCTCCCATCGACTGCCGCTGAATTTCAAGGTAAGCGTAGACCAGGCCACAGCTAAACCCACCCCACTCTGCCGGCTACCTGGAAAAGGTAACAGTCCGAAGCAGCAGCTATTTCAGGGTCTCCGACTCAGACTTGAAGGTCAGAAGGTACCATCGTGATCATCTAGTCTGACCTCCTGCACAATGCAGGCCACAGAACCTCACTCACCCACTCCTGCAATAGACCTCTAACCTCTGGCTGAGTTACTGAATCCTCAGATCGTGCTTTAAAGCCTTCAGTTACAGATAATTAAGCATGTACACTAGTTTAACCCTGCAGTGAGCTATGCTGCAAAGGAAGAGGGAAAAACCCGCAGAGTGTCTGCCAGTCTGATCCAAGGGAAAATTCCTTCCCAACCCCAGATATGGTGATCAGTTAGGCCCTGAGCATGTGGGCAAGACTCACCAGGCAGATACCTGGAAAAGAATTCTCTGTAGTAACTCAGAGCCTCCCTCAGATAGTGTCTCAGCTCCATCCATTGTGGATTTTTGCAACCGGCAGTCACCGATGGGCCAGGGAGAACCTCTGGTGATGCAAATCCATTGGAGCATCTCTGCTGTGGCTCCGAGGACTGTGTTATACATAGATGACTGCTGTACATCTGTGCGCATATGTAGATGGGTAGTATACAGAGCACTACCCACCAGCGAACAGCATAACACTGTTCAGCAGTTTGTTAAACCAATAAAGTTATTGTGCCCTTCAAATGGCTTCTGGATTACACAGTTCTTAATAGGGGATGGGGGCATAGGGTAGCAATGGGGGGGAGGGAAGGTGTCAGTGCCTTCCTGCAGCTCCCTCAAGATCAGCGAGGCTGTGGGTGGGTTCAGCACTGAGCAAGCCAGGCCCAGCCTGACAGATTATATGGGAAATTACTGTGAAGATTCTCCTTCCCCTCAGTCTTGCTCCAGCAGATTTTTCTGAGACGGGACAATCCAGCTCTTAAGAGATGGCGCATTTCCCCCCCCCCCCACACACACACACTCTATTTTTCATGCAGAACAGTGTTTTCCCCTATTCCTGCCCCCATTCTGTCTGAGATTTAGCCAAAAAAAAAATCAGCCATTTGCCTGGAGGCAGGCATTCGTTTTAAAGTGATCAAGCTACAGCAGCAGTTCTCAAACTGTGGACCATGGAGCACTTACTGACTGGTCTCATCATTCTGGTTGGCCTCCTTGTTTCCAGCCAGCTGCCCTATGTGCCTGATACTAGGTGCCCAGCTCTCCTGCACACATTATACAGGGCAGGAAGAACAGGCATGCTGATCCTTGAAGTTATCCTGGCAGGTGCCCTCAGCACTGGCTCCTGAACCATTAGCTCAGCCATTGTTGCCAGGATCCCACCACAGCTCGCCAGCCTGGATTTGACCAGTAGCAAATCATGTACTCCACTTAGGAAGGATTAATTGATGGCACAAATTCAAGATGGGAAATGACTTCCTAAGAAGGAGTCGTGCAGAAAAGAATCTGGGGCTTATAGCGGATTGCAAACTAAATACAAGTCAAAAGCATAACACTGGTACAAACAAAAAACAACCCCCCCCCCCCCACACACACACACACACATATTCTGGGGTGTTTTAGTGGAAGTGTTTAAGCAAGACAGACTAATTCTTCCACTCTACTCAGTGCTGCCTAGGCCTCAAAGGGAGTACTGTGTCCAGTTCCGAGTGCCACACTTCAGAAAAGAGGTGGATAAATTGGAGGAAGCCCAGAGGAGAGCAGCCAAAATGATTAAAGGTCTAGAAAACATCTTATGAGCAAAGATTAAACAAATCCAGGTTAACCTGGAGAAGAGAACACTGGGCGGGGCCAGGGAGGGAAGACATGATGCTTGGTCCTGCCTTGATTTCAGGGGACTGGACTAGGTGACATCGAGATCTCTTCCAGTCCTATGATTCTATCGCAGTATTCAAGTAAGTAAAAGGTTGCTATAAAAAGTGAAGGGTGAACAACTGATCACTGAGGACAGGACGAGACGTAAGGGGCTTAAATTGCAGCAAGCGAGATTTAAGTTAGACATTAGGAAAAGCTTCTTGAGGGTTGTTAAGCACAGGAACAAGTTACCTAAGAAGGCTGTGGAATCTTCATCATTGGAGGTTTTTAAGAACAGGTTAGACAAACACTTGTCAGGGATGGTCTAGAATAGTAATTCTTAGTCCTGCCTCAGTGCAGGGGATTGGACGACCTACTGAGCTCCCTTCCAGTCCTGAATTTTTATACTTCTCTGTTAGTGCTCTGCCCTATGGAAGAATGTCCCTAGACTTAGTGAGGTAAGACGGCAGATATAATTTGGTATGGACAAACCCCTGTGTAATGAGACATACAAATGCTTTTTATTACAGTAGTTGAGTCTATGGCGAGGATGGGGCAAATACTGCCCTGGAGCAACATGGTCCATCACACCACCACCCACATCTCAGCCACCAGCCTAGGCTCCCTACTTCCAACAGCCCCAAGCTTCTCTGGCAGCGCAAGCACCAGTTCTTCCAATTTAATGCCTCAGCTGCTTAAGGTATGTCTACACTGCCAGACACTTGGGGATCGATGCAACGGGATCGATTGAGTGGGTCATAGGGACCCGCTCAATCCATCCCAGAAGTGCTCTCTGGTTGATGCAATTTAACCACCTCCCCGAAAGGAATAAGTCTGCATCGACTGGAGGGCGTCTCCGGTCAATGCAGCACAGTGAAGATTTGATGTAGCTTTTGTATCTCCCGTCGACCACCGGCGGCAGTATAGATCAGGCCTCAGTCACTTGGCAACCATCCCTGTCCATTTTGGCATGGTCCCTTCTGCTGCTTATGGCTGCATCCCCTCATCTCAGCCATGGCACTGAGTCACTCCACACACTGGCCCGGGTTCAAGCTTCTTAAGGTGTGGATGTGTGACCTTGCAGTCTGACAGAGGAATTCTTGGAATAACAAATTAGCTATTACAATGACTTGGCTTATGATAGAGACAAATTAGAGAGAACAGCTTCATGAGGAGGAGGAGGAGAAGCAGCAACAGTCTAATGAAAGGAAGGACAGAACTCAAACTATGCTAATTTTATAACCAAGAACATTAACAAAAGACAGAAAAGTCTGACAACCACTAATGGCCAAGTTCAGGATCGTTGGGTAGGATGCCATTAGGAAAACAGATCAATCTAATTATGGTATTTATGTGGCCCCTCATTTGCCTAGTATCTGAAATCCTGACAATATTTAATTTATTAGGACCTGCTGGAGGACAACAGTTATGTTTCATGAAGAATTTCTAAGTTTGACTTCATTTTCAATTGGCATAAACCCCAACATGTCAAAGTCCTCTGTGAAGGATTTTTTTTTTTTTTTTAATTTCTATTTTGGATCAACTGAGATTCTTTCAAAGAAAAGCCAAAACAATTTCAATTTTCTCTTTTTAAAATGTAATAGAACATTAAAAATAACTCAATGAGAAATAATTTCAAAATGGTAAACCCAACAATATGTTTTTTGGATTTCCACCTCCCCTCCCCCCAATCTTTTTTCATCCCCAAATGAATTTTGGTGAAACTGATGTGATTTCATCATCGTTTTCCAGCCAGCTCCAATACTTAGCTTCACAACCACTCTGATAGATGTGCTACTATCTCCATTTTACAGAATGAGAAATGAGACAGCAAGGCTAGCATCCAAACCACTCGACTACCTGTTCTCTAGATATACAGAGAAACAGAAAGACCTTTTGGTTCAGGCCTCTCTCTAATCACAATCATCAAATCTAATGTGTCAAGGCCTAAAACCACCACTAGTAGTCAGGAGGTTTTCGCTGCCCTCTCCCAGCTGTGTAGTATTTCAAGGTTGGCTATGTTTAGCAAATGGGTTTGCCCCTTCCTTGGAAGGATCAGTTATGGGTCCCTTTTAGAGACAGGCCACAGGACTATGAAGACTAGTGGTCTGATCCAGTCCTGAAATGTATTATTCATATTACAGTAGCTCCCAGAAGCCTCAGATGAAATTAGGGCCCAGTTGTGCTAGGCATAGTATTGTTAGCTGAAAACAGTCTCAAGCCTTACAAGTTGTACATTAAAAAACTCATGTAAAATGGCTAGTGCAAACATCCGATGGCTCAGGAAGCCAGATGTCCTCTTAGTGATTCTAATCCCAATGAGAACAGCACATTTGCTTTTAGAAATTCCTGTCTGCCACTATCTGTAAGGATCCCCCCCTCTTCTTCCTCCACTCTACCCCCCCCCCCCCCCCCCACTGAGTGTAACCCTAGCATCCTTGACGTAAGTAAAGTGATTAAAAGTGTCTCTGCATGTATGTAACGACCATTATCACTGTTGTTCTCTCCGGATGGGACAATGTCTGTATTTGTAAGTAAATAGATAAAGAATTTAAACGTACTATGTAATCGATAAGAAAGGGTATATAATTGACCACTGTAACCCCATGAAGTTGAAGCTGATGTATCAGACTTCCCAGTATCGTGAATAAACCTCTCTAGTATTGTCTGTGCTACCTGATTCTTGGAGAAAGAATCCTTCATGCTTTATAGTATACATAAAAAATAATCCTTCTTGCTAAGAGTTCACAATCCAAGAGATCAATGGGACACTGTGCAGGCTCAGCAGTCCACTGACACGCAAAGGTGAAATCCTGGCCCTACTCAAGTCAGTGGGAGTTTTTCCACTGACTTCAATAGGACCAATATTTTTTTTTTACCCTAAGAAGTTTCATGATTAAGGCCTTAGTTTACAATAATACCAGGTGCTTTCCAAAGATTCACTCCCCTGAGGAGCATTCAGTCGAACAAAGCAAAGGAGAAAGGGGTTATTGGAAAACTTAAAATTTCTCCCCAAACCTTAAAAGTCAAAAACAAAGAAAACCAAGTGACGCAGAAACAAACATTAAATATTATGCCTGTACAGGAAATACCTTACTGAGGAAATTTCTTCAGTGTTCCCGCTTCCAAGCCCCCATTTTCTTCTCCCTGCAACAAAATTTGAGAAAATATTTTGCTGAAATTTTTCAAGCAATTCTACAGTTTGTCAGCATATATACGGTTGGAGAAAAGATGAAATGTTCACTATTAAAATTCAAAACTGAAATGACATTGTGTTAAAATAGAATATTTGGAAAAATTCAAATCAGGTCCATTCACGTGCAATATGTACAGAAAATTTCCCTCAGGTCAGATCACATGGAATATGTATGAAGTGTTTTTAAAGACATATGAGCCAAGTGAAGTTTGAGTGAACAGAACCAACAATTTCATACATCTGGAATGTTGCATCTCCACACAAAATCCACACGTTCAAGATACTCTAAAAAGATGATATTTTCTCTGATAGCTACGGATAAGCAAGAGTTAGTGCAGTGTATCAGTTGAAATTCCTGCCAGCTCAGTTAACTTTAGCATATGATACAATTCAGTCTAAAAAATGTTTTATTGAAAAGTTATTATGTTAAACTATTCCAGGTGCCAAAAGTTCACAATGAAAATGTAAAGGCTCCAAATATTGTCATCATTTATCTAATCTGAACACATCCTTTTCAAAGTGGTGCAGATTAAAAATGAGCTGGCACAGACTCTGCAGGTGATTGTCCAGTTCTCTCACTTTAATTACTTTATCAAGCAGTTAGGGACGCTGATGCTGTCTTACAAATAAGACACAAGAACCAAGTCACCACCATTAGCCACAGATCCCTGAGGAAATTCCAGTTTGGGTGTTCATATTCTGGTGCTTCTTTAGTTTCACTTTGGATGCAAAGTTCATTACTTCCTGTCCTCCTTTGACTAGATACAGTGGTGCAATGTTCTCTACCACCACTGCAACGTTTGATGATGCAGGCTGGGTGAAGAAAGCACTTCAACTAAGCAAGCACTCAATTAACTACACTGCTAGATCTATACTACTGTTATAGGTACACACTATAATCTGGAAAGTTCGGTGATCCTTCTAGTGAAAGGCAATGTGAATAGATATTCAACTGACTTAAATCAGGGTCAACAGCACTACCCTGATTTAGAGAGCCAGATCTTTAGCGATTATAAATGCAAGTCACTACCATTATTATGGCCTCATTCCGTTTAGCACATAAGCACATGCTTTATTTTAACCATGTGGGCGGTTCCAATGGGACTATTTACTTGCTTAAAGTGACACATGCTCAAGTGCTTTGCTAGTCTAGGTCCATCATGCTGTGCACATGAGGCGAGCATTTATACAAAGTATTTACAGTTTCTGTCTGGGCCACTTCATTCTTTTAGTGTGAAAACTAGGTCTGAGGGTGACATTTAATGAAAATCTGGACAGATTTTCACGTCAAAATACCAATTTTGAGTGCTCTCCTGTCCTGAGTGTATATACACTACATTGTTTTATCAGCTTACACACACACGCCTTCAGGTCTCTAGCTGAATAAGCCAACCACCTATCCTCACATGAATCAGAATTTTTTCTTCAATGCTAAAGCTTAAATTGATTAATTGCCCCCAAACCATCTTCAGATGCTATGCTGTTTACGGCCCTTTTAAACTCGGAGGAGAGTTTAAAACAGTGCTCCTATAGATGCTTTGTTCAGGACCTGATGTCTAGCATCATTTGATTACCTTCTTATTTGTATTCTCCTCAGTGTCACATTTAATGCCACGGAATGCACTTTTAAGGTAATAACAGGCCTGAAGTTTATGAAATAAAAGATTGATATCACCTTCATAAAACTCCGGGGAAGCAATATCTTTCCTACATCTTGCCATCCCTTTAACTGCAGGCACCTTCATACACTATGGATGTAGAGAAGTGTTTAAAAAAGGATATATCTCCAAACAGCTATGGGATTTTAGAACCCAGTGTGTCATTAATTTCTTTATCGCCTTAACAGCAAAGAAGTTAGTGACTGCTTTGTGTATTTCACAGGAGGATTTCTTTCAAAAGCCTGGGAATCCTTTACTGAAAGGCCACTAGATTTTTAAATGCTCATACTGTGTAAGCCGTGGTTCATTGGGCTGTCCTCTTAGGAGGCGGTGACATGACAATGTCATCCACCACTGCAGATGACAGAAGGGGAAACTACACAAGACAATGGGATGTAATGAAATAATGGGCAGCCTTACATGTCTGGGGGCTCTCTCTTATGAGCATGCCCATCAGCAAAATACAGGTGATGAGATGGCATGATCTCAGTGGTCTTTTTGTAGAGATGGGCCAAAGTTGCTAAATATGGACCCACGTCCAGATTTTGATTGCCCATATGTTTGGCGGGGGGGGGGGGGGTCTGTTTTGACTCATAAGAGAGATGGAACTCAAATATAAACCTAGGTCTGATTCCAAGTCTCAGAGAAGGAGAGGTTTCGATCTAGGATTTTGGGTGGGGTCCATCAGTAATCTGTTCTAGTCCTACTAGATTAAGCCATAGAGTTTCACCCACCCAGATTCTCTGCTGCATCCAAGCTCCTCTTGGTGTGGCCGAGGAGAGCGGGGAAACAGGCATTGCTTTAACCCATTTTTTGCCCTTGAACATTGTGGAGGCTGTGGGCCGGTTCTCACTCTTGCCAGCTGTAACAGCTTCCTAGGGAATGCTACCACCAACCAGAGAGTGGAACAGGACTGAATATTCCAGCTACACCCTCTTGGCTGCTCCTGTTGTATATTACCTATTCCAGGGGCACGGTGTAAAGCTGTACTGACATTAGATCACCCAGGGATTATCCCACATGAGGGAAGTCTCTGCTTTGTTAGGCCATCTTTACATCAAAGCAGTGCAATAAGGACTATACCGGGGTCAAAGATCTGTCCCAAAATATTCTTGTTTTAGCTGAACCATTTCACCCATTCCAATTCATCACCTCACCCTCATTTTAACAAGCTAGAGAGCTGATCTAGGCACATTTAATCTGAGGAAGAACCTTTTTTATAATCATGGCTAGTGTGTCTTTTACCTCTGGTAAAAAGTCTTGAATTGGACAAAAGTAAAAGCCGTTATTTTTCAACCCTCTGATTTACTGTCTGAAAATAGTGGTTTCTTGTTTGAGAGCTGGCAATTTTGGTAAAGTTGCTGAAATGAACAAACAAAGGGGATGAATTTTACAGCACCAGAACATACAGGTAAATTCTAGCAATTTGTCAGTGTTTACCAAAAGCAAAGACATTTCAGAAAAGATTTGTTGATAAAGGCCCAAATCCCTCTGCCCGTATTATCAAAACAATGTGCAGACAACTTTTGTGAGCACATCATGCCCAATATAGCCCTGAACCAAGACCTGATGAGGTCAGTGGGGGTTTCTCCATAGATCCTGATCCGCAGCTGTATGAAGTCTAGGCTTACCTAAAGTTGAGTCTCTACATGCATCTATTCAGAGTAGAGCCCATCAGGAATTTTTTGAAATCATCCTGCCTTTCCCACATTAGTAACTGAGAGGTAAGCCCCAGCTATGTGTGTAGGTTCCAGGGCAAGCCCTGGCATTCGTAGATTTTAAAACTAGAAGAGGACCACTCTGATCATCCAGTCTGAACACCTGAATATCACGGGCCACAGAACCTCACTCACCCACTCCTGTAATAGGCCCACCACCTTTAGCTGAGTTAGTGAAGTCTTCAGCTCTTGAACTAAAGACTTCAAGTTACAGAGAATTCATCATTTACTTGAGTTCAGACCAGCAAGTGACCCCATACTGCTGAGGAAGGTGAAAACCTCTCAGCATCTCTGCCAATCTGACCTGGGGGAAATTCCTTCTCAACCTCAAATATGATGATCAGTTAGACCCCCAGCATGTGGGCAAAACCCACCACCGAGACATCTAGGAAAGAATTCTGTTGTAACTCAGACCTCTCCCCATTTAGTGTCTCATCTCTGGCCATTGAAGATATTTGCTAACTGCAGTCATGGATGGGCCATCTATCACTGGAGACAATCTCATTATACCATCCCCTCCATAAACTTATCTAGCTCAGTCTTGAAACAAGTTAGGTTCCCCCCCCCACGACTCCTTTTGGAAAGCTGTTCCACAATCTATGTCTAATTTCAAGCCTAAACTTGTTGATGGCCAGTTAATATTCATTCGTTCTTGTGCCATCACTGGCCCGTAACTTAAATAACTCCTTTCCCTCCCTGCTGTTTATCCCTCAGATGTATTTCTAGAGAGCAATCATAGCTCCCTTCATCCTTCATTTTGTTAGGTTACACAAGGCATGCTTCTTAAATCTCTTCTCATAAAGTAGGTTTTCCAATCCTTTGATCATCCTAGTAGCCCTTCTCTGCACCTGTTCTGGTTTGGTTTCATCTTTCGTAAACATGGGAGACCAGAATTGCACACGCTATTCCAGATGAGGTCTCACCGGTGCCTTGTATAATGGTACTAACACTTCCTTGTCTCTACTGAAAATAGCTCACTTAATGCATCCTTGGATGCAATTAGCCTTTTCCACAGCTTCATCTCAATGACAGTCATGGTGGTCCTGTGATTGACCAATACATCCCAGGTCTTCCTCCTCCTCTAGCTTCCCATTGATACATCCCCAGCTTATAGCAAAAGTTCTTGTTAGTCCCTAAGTGCAGGACCTTGCTCTATTAAATTTCATCTCATTTCTACTATTCCAGTTTTCAAGGTTCTCCATGTTTTCTTGTATGATATTCTGGTGCTCCTCCATATTAGCAATAACTCCCAACTTTGTGTCATCCAAATTGTATTAGCACAATGTTTGTGCTAGATATTCTTCCCCCTAAAGAGAAGAATTCCAGGGAGACCGTGACCATCCTAAACGGATATAAATTGGCACATCTAAATCTGACCCTATATTTCTACCAAAGGAATCCAAATACTATGGAAACCATAGAAGCAAGTAATGAGTTGAGTACACAGGAACAAATATGGGGTGGACTTGTCAGAGTGGTCTTCAAAATGACTTTTCCTAGAAATTGCAGGCAGAATCCAGCCTGACTTTGGAGACAGCTATGCAGACTGCTTGTAATACTGACCTTAACTGACTTGTCTACTGTTTTATTCCTAGCACACTCAAGATTTTTGGATCTTTTAAAATGTTTACAAGGAAACTTGGGCAATTGAATGAAACCTCCCCAAAGTAGAAAAACCAGAGTGAAATCAGAGAATGACTGTGTTGAGAAACAGCCCAACCATCAAGACATATCAAAGTCATCTTCTGTTGCATTGAGCTCTCTCATCATCTAAATCCTCCAAATCTAGATGCCTCAACTCTCTCAAGAGATAATTTTTAGCAAATATTTCTCCTCTATTTTTTCGGTTGGAACATCCACATTTCTCATGACTCAACTCACGTCTGCGGTGTGCTGTGAGAATTTCCCAAAGTATTTCTGGTTTTCCCCCGTGTGGCAAGAACACACACTTTAGCTGAAAATAAATAGTCAGTGCATTCTTTGGCTCCATGCCTTTCCAGCATTCAATAGAATGATCACCACCAGTTTTACTAAGAATAGGAAAGAGCTATTGGAAGTGACTAGGTTTGCCACACTTTGACATTTTGGGGTTTAATTAAAGGATATAATTCACATTGAGGATGTGGATTTTTGTAAGTCCCTGGTGGTCAGGCTATGAGAGGTGTGTATTTGTCAACTTCCATTTTAACAAATGTAATTCTTTAGCTCTTGGTGTATGGGTTCATGCTTTTAGGGATAAAGATCCTGTGTTCCAATCTCACAGATGGCCCACGAAGGGCAGGTTACAATCAGTTAGGAGTGATATTACATGCACTTCTCCATCCTTCATAATGTTAGCTAGCTTTTATATCACAGGTTCAGCAATAGATCTTGAAGCACTTTACAAAGGGCAGTATCATTATCCCCATTTTATAGCTGGGGAAACTGAGGCACAGCTATGAAGTGACTTTCCTAAGGTCACCCAGGAGGCCAGGAATAGAATCCAGGGCTTCTGAAATCCTAGACCAATGCTCTGTCACCATGGGAAAGAGCAGGAGGACAATAGAAACATGGAGTAAGAGTTTACGGATTTATTTTTTGACCTCACCCAGACCAGGTCTAGAAGACATGGTGGTTAAAATATTGGTGACTTGTCCACATTAATGTTCCCACCATTGTTGTGGAATCACATGCAGTTTTCACAGAAATACCAAAGCAGACAAGGGACACAGTACTTATTATCTAGTTCAAGCCCTGATTTATGGAAATGAAGAAGCAGGATTCTAGTTCTGACCCTGGAGAGGTGTGCGATTAATAACGATAATCACATTGGTTCCTTTTGGCCTGGAACCTAGGATTGATTTCATTATTGTATCTGCTGCAAGCTGATTTGTTGCTGAACTACAGCGCAGCTGGGTGGGGAAGGTGTTTTAAGTAAGATGCCACATGGCAGGAAGGACACCCATATGAAAATGCTGGAAGTTGGTCCCCGTATGTAGCTGGAGACTGGCTGATAAAAAAATCAATTTCACTTCATTCTGATGTCCTGGTTTTATTCTACCACTGGAAAAAAAGTGGTCTAAATCCATCATGCTGTTGAGTTATTGTTATTAATTTATTGCTGGAGGATGGCTGATAGGACACCAGTGCTGTGAGAGGATAGGAAATTGTCTCTCGGTAAAGATTAGAACCGTGATTTGGGATATTGCATCTGTCCCTAGAACTGGTCTAGTTTAAAAAAAAAAATAAAGATCTAAAAAAAAAAAAAAAAGATGCGTGTCTGGTCAGTCATACATTAAAATAGTTCACTAGACTGTTTGCAGTACTTCTGTCCTTGCACGGATTACTTTAAAGAGGACAAAGTCAAGGACCTTAAGCATTTTATAAAGGGGAGTTTGTGAAACCCTAATATTGACAGATATGTTGTCATGGCAATTTCTTTTGTTCATTAAAGTTTTTTAAATTGTTGAAACTAGCAAAGGGACCTCAAACAGCTGAATCTGAACTCCTTGAATTTCAGAATTCCTGGATCCTAAAGTTTAGGGTCTGTCTTGCAACAAGACTTGAGAGGGACCTGGTTTTGCAGGTTCAGATATGGAAAAGAATCTCATTAAGCACCACCTCTCATGAGATTTTGATTCAACGTGGCAGATGTCTCATGAGATCAAGCTGCTCCTACACACTATATGCCACACTACATTTCCAGGCAAGATTTACACTATTTGGAGGTGGGGGGGACCCCCAAGAAATTTTACATCCTAAATCCTAATCTTGATTTGGCCCCAATCCTGAATTTTCCACCCAGGCTGCACCTAATCTGGTTCTGAGGCAGCTGTATCTAACTAAAATGTTGATAGGTGGATGAGATGATGTTTAATACACAGGGGATCAGTGTTCAATTACTAATTCTGCTTCAAAGTTCCTATGTGGCTACATGCTAGTTACATGAACTGTGTCTTAACACTTACCAACATCCCAGGAGAGTGAGAATTCATTAATGTTTGCTGAGCTTTTAGACAATTCTTCTGTTTATTTTTCCTACAGCAGGAGAAGCTGCCACTTGGTTTTCAGTTGCCTCTCCTATTGAGGAAGCATATATACTGTCCTCTCTCTCAATCAGTTTCCATTTGTTCTTTCTTCATAAGTTGCTCTTTTAACACACCATAGAATAAAGGTCAAATACCTTTATAGAAAAGCACCATAGAAAAGCACATAAAATTATTCCTTAGGGAATAGTCCTATAGAATATATTCAAAAAAGTGATAAGAAAAGAAAAGTTCAGCTCATCCTATAGGATTTAATGGACCATTATGTCTCGGCCACAGAATTTCATGGAATAGTATGGAAGGATTAACGTTTTCTATTACATTCTTTATATTTTAAAGAAAACTTCTATAGAACACCATTTGTTTCCTCTCTATTAAGTTCTATAAAGAAAAAACAAAATAAAAACATGCTAGAACCAGAAAAAGAAACTAATTATAAAAGGACAAGGTGATTGACATTCAAAAAAGTAAAGCAGCAGCACAAACACTGAAGTGAAAGTTAGATTTTAAAGATCCTTCCAGCTTTGCTAATCTACAGTACTATATGGAACATAAAATAGGATATTTCTTTTAAAAAAATATTTTGAACCAGTCAGTTCCTTTTTCTCTGATCCCACTATTTGATCCCATCTGTTTGCCTGTTTTAGGGAACTTCATCCCTTTAAAATGATCTTCTGACAGATTCTGAATTCAAAGAGCATCTGCTGGGTAGGGAAAGGAGGTAGGGCTGGTTGAAAAATGCTAACTTTTCATGGGAAAATATTTTTTAAAGAAATTCCTGATGATCACTTTTCAGTTTTTCAATTAAAAAAGCCAAGCCAAAAAGCCAAACACAAAATTCAGTTTTTGAAAACCATTTCTACCAAAACTTTTCAGGTTTGTGTTTCTGGAAACTGGAAGCTTTCAATTAAAATGAATATTTGCTTTGACCAAAAAAAAGCTATTTTTCATAGAAAAATGAAATGACAAAAAAATTCAGCCATCTGTGACTGAAGTACACTGCAATTATTTGTCACTGGCTGGAGCAATCTTTATGGCCTGTCTGTTCTGATTTTTCAGGGTTATATTATGTTTGCACCAGAGGCCTCAGCCAGGAAGAGGCTCCCTTGGTTGTAGATGCTAGAGTAAGGCTGCGGCTGACCAGTCATGGTGAGCACATCACTCTTCACATGAATGCTAGGAGAGCTTGTGAGAAACAAATGGTTTCTCTTGTTTTTATCTTTACATCCACTACACAGCACATACACTGGAGCCTGCTCTGAGCTGCAGTAGCAGCTCTGTGCTCTGATCAGCATTTGTAGCTCTGCTCTGCTGTCTGAAGGGTGACCCTTTCAACTGCCCACATCTTAACGTAATCAAGGGCCATCATCTGAATCATGTGGACTCTAGCACACCACTGCCAAACCCTGGGGATCTGGAGAATTGGAACACCCTCATCTCCAAAGGATTTGCAGCCCAGTTATCTTCCCGATCCGGCTAGTCACTGGGTTGAGGAAATTGTCCAATGCATGGTGGTCTGATCCCAGAACCAGGCCCCTGAAACCAATAAATTCACACTTAAAGACACAGGATCTTTGCAGGATCCCGGCTGTTCAGTCTAGCCCATGGAGATAATCTTTGTCCCAAAATGCTTGCAATCTAGGTATGGGGTCAAGTGAATTTGGGCAAGCAAGAGGGACAAGGTTGGAAGGGACATTTCAGTGCTTTGTTTCCCTTATTTAGACTGTGGTATATAAAGAGGACTTGAGCAAATTTGAGATATCCTTTGGACCACAGAAGCTGGAAGCATGGAGGGGAGAAAGACTTGAACTGTGGACTCCAATACCATGCTTTGCTCTATTAAGAAAAAAGTTGTATAGATTAAAAAAGGATTTTTCTTTTAGTAGTAAAGAGATTCACAGTCTATTACTGTCAGCTTGTGGAAGCCAGAAGCCATCGTAGCAGATGTCTTTTCTTTCACAGTATTTAGAGAAATTAAACTGTCAGTCTTCATTTCACCTGATGACTCCACCATGATATATCATGCTGCGCTTAAGAGAGTTTGAATTCAAAGTAGTTCTCTTGGCATCAGTCTCATTTGGACTGGAATCTTTTGATGAAGACTAGGATACTGCATGTGAAACATCAGGGCAAATGAGGGCTGGAAAGTGACACAGGACTTTTTGGCCAAGAAATACTCCCATTAGAAAGATGGAAAATCATCCAGCCCTAAAGCTCTGCTTTCTCATTATAGAAGGAGAGAAAGCCAAACTGTTCAAAGATAAAGCCTCAGCCAAAAAGGAGAGAGAACTTTACACTGGGGTAAATTCATCTCTGGTGTCTCTCCATACAACTCAGCAGAGATGCCCAAGATAAGTTTGGGCCATTGTATCTTCTAAAAAAGGCAACAGAAAATAAGGGTTCAGATTGTCAGAGACTATAAACTCCCTTCCCTAAGTCAACCATACATTTAGCTACTCTGATGCAGCATGGTGGTGGAGACACAAATGTTTCTCAATTCTGATTCCCCAAGTAATGTAACCTTCCAGGAACAGGATGACTCAAGCAACTGGTAACTGGATATAGATCTTACCATCCAGATATGGATTTAGACAAGTATATCCTCACAGTCCAAGTTAGGGAGATCTTTAATCTGGATGGTTTCCAATTTACTAGGGAAAAAATAAAATACTTAAGCCAAACATTGCTCGAAAAGTCTTCTGTACTCAACTCCCAGCCTCATCTGGCATAAAACTCATCACCCTTAGCTCAGCACTGACAAGAGCTTCCACCGATAAACTCCACATTCCACACACATTACTACAGGCCTTTCAAAGGGCATTAAGACTTGTAGGTTGTTGGTTCAAACCCAATACAGGCCAATAGTGACTATCAATCATGACCGTTCAATGGCTTCTTGGCACACCGCAAGGTGTTTCAAAGGTCAAAAGCTCATCTGCATCATTCCAGATGTAGAATGGCGGATGCACCACTGGAGCACTCCTTTGTGGCAGTGCATGGCACAGCTGGTTCTCCTCCTCTAGTGCCCGTTGCCAGCGGCTGCTCTGGTCCTGCCTCTTCTCATTTGTCTTGCCGGCCAGGTCACTGACAGTCCCCCTCCCCCCAACCCTTCTGGGGTAACCAAGTCCAAGAAATAACTGTCCGATGTCCTCACAAAAGGTCTTCAGACCCTTCTCTCAGTCATCCTCATCCCTTTCCCAGGAGAATCATATGAGATCCCTGCAGCGGGACTGGGAACCTGTGTCCCCCACAGGACGCACTGCCATAATAGTGGGAGTGGGTAAAATATGCTTTGTTGAGGGTGGGGTTGAGTGGGCCAAAAAAAAAAAAAAAACCAGACTGCAGTAATTTGTGGGAAAACACCAAATCTCATATCAGTTTGTCATAAATAAAGTTTCAGCAATGTAAAGCAAGTACAAGCAAGGGACAGGAAGATTTGGTGTCTCTTATAATGGGTGTTAAAGTAATTTTTTATGGTTTAAGCAGGATTTATTTTATTCTTTTAGTGGTAAAAAATTGCATCTGAATTCCATATATAATAAAATATAGTAATCGACCGCTTTTTTCCCGTCGCAGGGGGGTAATCTGTCTCTTGCGGGGATCTATGGTATTTGCACGTGGGAGCTGGATAAAAAATGCAGGCAAGAATGCGGAAGAGGATGGGAGTGGGTACTGTGGGGCAGGACAGGAGCAGGATTTTAAAAAATAGTCCCGTGCAGAGCTCTACATCACACCACCTTTTCAGAGGCTGGAATGGGAACCCAGACCTGTCCTCTACACTGGATTTCCATCCAGGGACTTTAGGACAACAATCTGTGTTGAGGCTGCCAGACTTTTTGCTGCTACCTCCCTCGATTTGTTTCTGTAAGTATGCCTCTTCCACAAGCCTCTCTCAATTCACCCTTCTCTCAGGGCCCCGACTCCCTGCAGTCCCCAGTAAATCCCAAACCAAAGTCAGGCTTGGCTTTTCATCCCCTCCCCACGCTGGGATTTTCTCCCTGGAAGTCCAGATCCTGTCCTATCATCAGCGTTCCCCAGTGGAGCCTGCTCCACCCCTCTAACCACGCTGTCTCTTGCCTGGTCTCTTGCCAGACTTTGCCAATCAGGAGAGGATTCCCCAACTCTCCCCCTGGGCTTCCTCCTTGACTCAGCCAGGTTCTTAGTTCTCTAGTCCCAGACACTGACTGCAGAGTTTCGCCTTGTATAGCAGCCACACAGACCCTCTTCCAGTTGGGACACATCTTTAATTGGGCTGGCCTACCCTCTGAGGTCCACATTTAAAGCCAGAATGGGATATATGCCCCATCACACCAGGATTCCTACCCTCCTACTTTTTAAAAGGCCAGTGTCACACGCTGGGACCACAGGGGATGGAGAGCTATGCGCAAAGGAAAATATGCTTCCGAGAATAGGGAAGAAATAAGGATTGATAACCCTTGTAAATCTTCGCTGTGTTAGTGCAACTGCTGGTGCGGTTCATATTCATAAAAGGGTCTAACGCTCGTCCGAGTTATCCGCCTCAAAATTGTTCTCGGTTCACAGGTTAATTTTAGATGAAACTCAGTGACTGCCAGTGCCAACCCTTAGCTCTACCACAAATCACCAGTCCAGCAGGTTCCCAGGGGGAGGCTGCCCACGTCCCGTAGAAATTAGGCTATATCTAGCACTGCCACTTGTTCAGCCAGAAGATAACAACACTGGTATTCGGTTACTTTTGGCTTTCCCTCAATCCCATGCACAAAACCCCCCAAGACCACGGCTTTCCACGGACTTCAGTGGGCTCAGGGTCAGGCCTGAGGTGACCAGAGACAATGCTAATGTGCAGCAGAGAATCATCCTGCACTGAGAGGGGAATGGATTAAAGGGGCTATTTTCAAAGTGCCTGAGGGGTTTAGGAGCACAAATCTTATGGACTTGGAACAGGAGTTATCCTCATCCATTGACTCAGACTGTAAGGCCGAAAGGGACCATCATGATCATCTCGTCTGACCCCTGGCACATCACAGGCAACAGAACCTCACCCACGCACTCCTGTAATAGGCACATAACCTCTGGCTGAATTATTGAGGTCTTCAAATCATGATCTGAAGATGTCAAGTTACAGAGAATCCACCATTTACTCCAATTCAAACCAGCAACTGACCCGTGTCCCATGCTACAGAGGGAGGCAAAAACCCCCAGAGTCTCAGCCAATCTGAGCTGGCGGAAAATTCCTTCTTGACCCCAAATATGGTGATCGGTTAGGCCCTGGGCAGGTGGATGAGACTCACCAGCCAGACACCTGGGAAAGTACTCTGTAGCAACTCAGAGCCCTCCCCATATAGTCCCATCTCCAGCCGTTGGAGATATTTGCTAATAGCTGATGTAGATGGGCCAGGAAGGCAATCCCTTCGTAAATGTATCAAGCTCAGTCTTGAAACAAGTTAGGTGTTTTGCCCCCACTGCTCCCCTTGAAAAGCTGTTTCAGAACTTCACTCCTCGGATGATTAGAAACCTGCATCTAATGTCAAGCCTGAACTTGTTGATGACCAGGTTATATCCATTTGTTCTTGTGCAAGCATTGGCCCTTCCCTTAAGGGAACTCCTCTCCCTCCCTGGTATTTATCCCCCGATGGAGCCTTTGGGGCTTTTGATGGTCTCCCCCTAAACAGGTCTTGGCTTCTCTCACCCCTACAGTTCTATACTATATTATTTACATTGGTCCACTTTTCTGATTTTACAGTAATACCAAACCCTGAAATAGCCCTTTTCATCCATAAATCTCAAAACACGTCATGAAGGCAGTTAAAAGCAGTAGCTTTACTGTACAGATGGGGAAACTGAGGCACAGGCATGGGACATGACTTGCCAAAGGTCACACAAAAACCCACGAAAGAGTTGGGAAGAAAAGCCAGCTTTTGAGACACCCCATCCAGTGATCACCGCACTGCCTTCTCAAATTGGTTGCTTAATACTGCATCTAACATTGACTCTCACTATCTTCTCCTCCTGCATACATTCAGTGATATCTATGGCACAGTGTCATTTGCTGCATGCCTGCCTAACTCGTTTACATTCATGGGAGTTACACACGCATAAGGAGAAAATCTCTAAACAATGTGGGTGGCAGCAGATTTTTTTGTATGCCTGCAAGTTTGTATAAATCAAGATTGTGTGAAGGGAGTTCACAGGTGAGCTTGCACTCTGATCACTGACACCCATTAGTTCCCCTGGAGAAAGCTAATTGGGGTCACTACAGGTAACTGGCTAATCAGGCTACAAGGATCTTGACCTTTTACTCATGACCTGTGCCCAGGTGACCTCTCATGCATATCTTGGAAAGAGTTAAGATACTTGCTAAATTAGTGCAAATGAAACTAAAAGCTGTAACGCATGTAGGAATAAGTGAAGACACTTAATGATTGTTTTTAAGTGTGCTTTGCAGGAACAGTTAGCATTTGGCCACATTAGACCTAATAAAACTTAACATTAGTAAGTAGCCTTGGGTCAGACAATTTCACAATCTACACTTTGTGATGAACCATCTAGATTCCAAAAGGCTTTATTTATCCAGACCTCTTAACCACTTTGTATAGAGACTCTTCTATCTGCAAATGCTTATGACAATTGTCTGTACCCCTAAATGGGAATCAGGAACGGCAGATATGGACAAGAAGCCAAGACTTAAAGAAATATAGTCTCAGAAATAGGTGGTTGTAAGGAATACAAGCAGAAAATGGACTCAAACCCGACCCGCAGCAGGACCTGGGGATAGCAGGATGGGGACAACATTAACACTTAATCTCACTACCCTGTGGTCTCATGAGCCTATACAGTGCAGATTCTGCTGTTCTTTTCTTCTAGTTCTGTGACTTTTGCTTACAGGGAGCGTGGTATTAATAAAACTCAGACTGTGTGCGTCTCACCACTCATCTTAATTACTATCTAAGTAGCTAGAACGAACCTGTTATTAGTGATAAGTGCATTTCACACCCCCAAATTAATCTTAAGGCTACAAGGAGCTGGAATCTGCATGCAAAGCCACCCCATCCATCTACCTCACTATGTCGCCCATGGCAGTGGGAGCCAAAGAAGCACCTAGACACAGTCAAAACCAATCAGTATAAATATGCCATGGATGTGTGCAATTTGCTTTCTAAAGTGTTCTAGCCAGGAGGCACCTCAGTGCATCAAAAGCTTCCACTGCCATTGTCTAGGGGTCAGATTGTCACAGCCCTTACTCAGCCTTTTACTCCCTTCCTTAGCCGTGCTTGGATTGGGTACGTCTACACAGCAGTTAGACACCTATGGCTGGCCCACATCAGCTGACTCAGGCTTGTGGGGTTCAGGCGGCCAGGCTGTAAAATTGCTGTGTAGAAGCTCAGGCTGCAGCCCTGGCTCCAGGACCCTCTCTTTACCACGGTAGATTCCTGGCTCCTGCTCAAGCCTGAACATGTACGTAGCCATTTTCAGCCCCACAGCTGGAGCCCCGTGAGTCTGAGTCAGCTGACACAGGCCAGCCCTGCCATGGGTCTTTGGTTCCACTGTAGATACACCAGTTATGACTTCAGTCACATAGGGGTTGCGAGAGAGAACATCCCTCTGTTGGCCAGTAGGAGGGAGCACTTAAAGCATGTGTGCTGTGAGGGGGGATCCCAGACCCAGTTAAATCAATAAAAAAAATCAAGTCAGGTCACTGAGGGGTGCGTTTAAACACTCTTTTACCACTGCTGTTACTCCCAGTTTATGATAGACACCTGTACTCTTTTCAGACCATTTTAAGGCTGGGGATGGAAGGGTAGGAAGAAGGGGCAGTGGAGGTCATGGTGAGGGCTGGGGAGTGGGAAAGGCTCTGACTCCACCACCTACCTCACCTCCCCACTTCCTGGCTCCAGTAGATTGCAATAAACTGCTCCAGGATAAAGGGGCAAGTAATTTACTCCCCACCCAGAGTAATGGGGGAATAGGGGAGGAATTGTGACTGAGTCACCACAAATCCTCTGGTCTGGTGCAATTCAGAGACCTCTTACTCCAGGCAGACTGTAATGCTAAAATTCAGCCCTGTATAAAGAGCAGTGCCTCCTATGTGTAGACAGCTGCAGTTTGCCATGTTGTTAATGCAGCAATATTCATCAGAATTAAATTTACTTTGCTGGGGAATGGAAAGCATTTGCAATGGGGTTCCATGCACTACTTCTCCACCACCTGCTGGTTAGTCTGGGGAAATCAACTCTGCAGCCCCAGCACCCCCACGTGGTTGTGTCTCGCCCACTGTTATGTCTCCAGCTTAGGACCTACGTCTCTTCAAAGCCCAAGGCATCCACTTCATGACACAGCCCTCCAGCCGTGCCACAACCTGTGCTCTCCCCTCTTACAGAGCATTCTGCAGGCCCAGTCTAGCCACTTCCTTCAGTGGCAGCTACAGCCCACAGCCCAGCCCAGCCCTTACCTCAGGGCTCTCCACTGCTCCTTCTCTGGAGCTAGTCCTTCCTCAGCTTGCAGAGCTGCCAGCCCTTCCTTCCCAATTTCCTGGGAACAACTCCCTTTCTGCTCCCTGCTGGCTGCCTATATAGAGCCTCCTCTGCCCTGATTGGCTGTTCCTAGCACAGCCTCCATAGGGCTTTATTAACCCTTTCCAAGCAAGTGGGGGGCAGCTGTGATCTGATTTATACTTTCAGATCCATCTAGTGGCCTGTACTGTAAAGAGCTGGATGCTCCCAAGAGACCAAAATGTTCAAAACTGGACAGTGCTTTTGGATGTCTCCATTTTTGGTGCCCAACTTGAGATACTTTAAAGGGGGCTGATTGTCAGAAGTTAGGTGCTCAGCCCTTTCTGAAAATAATGCGGCAACTCGTCACTTGAGAAAATCTTGGCCAATGGGAGTTAAGGACACTCAGCACTTTTCAGAACTGAACGGTGCATAAGATTAGGCAATGGGGAGGAGATCTGCTCAAAATACATAGTTGCGTCTTTGGCCTAATGGCTTAACCAATATTTGGGACTTTGAAGAGTTGTTTCCATTAGGATAAGAAATGGACAGTACCAGTCAGATGTATTCTTGGTGTCATTTTGTCCAATATACAAAAAATGTCCAAGAAGTCCTGGTTCCCTGGACATAGTAGCGACAGCTGGTATGCTTGCTCAGAAATCCCCGTCTGCCAGTCCAGCAAGTCCTGTGCCCAGGAAGCTATGTCCCTCTGTTTCTTCTCAGGGTCACGCTCAACGGCTCCTTCTCTTGGCTTTCCCACAAAGCCTGCAACCACTACCTGCTGCATCTGCAACCAGGGAAAGCCCTAAATCCACACACCTCGGCTCTGACTTGCTATGTAACCAGGTGCCTTGGGTGGTAGCTCTCATTGTCTGCAGTGTCTTTATTACATAGAGGGACTTAATTGCTCCTGCTATTGAGCTTGAAAGGGAGTGCATGGAACTTCCATTGGTTTAAATTCTGGGACTTCCAACCTTCATTTATCCACTCAACACTGCACAGACACTGACTTCTTACAGTTGCAAGAAGTGGCCTGTTTTATGCAGACCTGCTCCCTGTTTGTGTGAGCGAGCGAGTGACATTAAGAGCGAGGGAGAGAGAAATTTGTCCAGAGAAAGGAATGAATTGGAGATTGTGGAAAGGAGTGTATTCATAAAAAGGGCAGGGAGTGCTACAGCTGTTTACAAAATTAATAAGAAGTAGTAAACAATAGACGGGGGCATTAAAAGAGATGTCAGTCTGAACTAATTGCCACACAAAAAAAATTGTGAATTAATTTAAACTAACCCGATCTGCTATGGCATATGTGTTTATAGATGAGTCTTGGCTTGTTTATTAAGCCACAGCATAAACATTTTCACATGCTCCAATTAAGCATCTGCATTCATTTGTATTTTCCTTACCAGATGCAGGAACAAAAAGTGGGGGAATGAAACATGATTTCTCCGCTCAGTCAATCAGTGCTGGTGGCCAACAAGAAAAAAAAGACGTCTCCTAATTTGTATTGAATTGGTACCTTTCACCAATGGGCATCTGATTAGCTGAGAGTCATTATTAATATCACCATTATCATACCATTGTTATAGTTTACTGTTGCACAGGAAGTTTCCTTCTGTTTATCCTAAAATTGCCCTGCTTGCTGGCATTATGTTGGCCAAGAGTTTCAAAAGTGACTTTAAGCAGCCCTGATTTTCACAGGGTAGATGATCAGATTTCCAAAAAGCTGGACCCTGTAAGGTGTCTTAAGTTTGGCACCCAAAAGCACTAGTCACTTTTGAAATTGTTTACTACTGCTTTCGGTTACTTTCCTTCCCATAACACAAGAACCAGAGGTCACCCAAGGGAATTAATAGGCAGCCGGTTGAAAACAAACATGAGGAAACACTTCACACAGCGCACGCTGGAACTTGTTGTCAGGGGATGTTGTGAAGGCCAAAAGTGTAACTGGGTTCAAAAAAGAATCGGATAAGTTCATGGAGGAAAAGTCATTCAATGGCTATTAGCCGAATGGTCAGGGATGCAACCCTGTGTTCTGGGTGTCCCTAAACCTCTGACTGTCAGAAACTGGGACCAGATGAAAGGGATGGATCATTCGACAATTGCCCTGTTCTGTTCATTCCCTCTGACGCTTCTGACTCTGGCCACCGTTGGAAGACAGGATAATGGGCTAGATGGACCATTGTTCTGACTCAGTACGGATGTTCTTATGTTCCATACCACAATTCAAACTATTCTTGCCCCTTCTCCACCCTTTAACTGCTGGTGATTTCATTCAAACATAATCTATTGCACCATCCAAACGTCTGATTTGCTTATACATGGACCATCTCTTTTCAGACATGTATTTCCTGTTGCAATGTAAACATAAGTGTGTAAGACTCTTACCCCTAATGAACTACAGTCAATGGCTTTTCTCCGTTGGGCTATATATACAGAACAGTCTCATGTGATCTGACTGCTGTGTGAATAGAATGCTAATCTAGTCGCAGATTTGGATTTGATGCCAGCCTGAGGCCCTGATGCAGAAAAGGAGCTAGATTCAGGCAAGAACAGAAGCACATGCGTACGTCCCATTGAATATGAATGGAGTGAAGCATAAGCGCTTTCCTGCAACAGGGTTTAAGCTCTGATGGAAGGGTGTGAACCTGCGAGCCATTGAAGCTGATAGGCATTATGCCATCAACTTCAGTGGCAGCAGATTCCATACCATGAAAGTCCTTCCTGTGCTGTGATGTGCAGTCCCAGCCCATTAACAGAGGCAGATTTACAGGGATGAATTCCCTTGTATACTTCTCCTATCGTTTGAAACATTGTGTTCTCAGTATTATTGGTTGACACATACACATACACTCACACACTCACACACCCCCATAAACTAGTTGTTTCTAAAATGATAACCAGATGAATAAACTGCAGAGAGAATATTTGCAGTTAATTATTTGCTGTCGGGCTTTTTATTAGTTTGTTTCATGATTGCGAAGGTGTAAGGTAATCACTTGCTCCATTCCAGCCTCAGGCATGGCCTGATGCTAGTTTGCAATTAGCAGAGGCCATATGTGACCCAGATTATGCAGAAATATAATGGCACGTCTTGCATTGTTATTTTAGATGCACTTTGGGATTCTGTGCTAATCCTTTCCGGTCAGTGCTCGCGAACTCAGAACTTCCTTTAGTGAAAGGGGCAGGGAAGATGTTCACCTTGACTGCAGTATTTAAAAAAGTCCATTTGGGATGACAGCTAAAGAAATTATAGAGACTGCTAAATCAGACTGCAGTCCGTTCCCTGTGGAATGGAGAAAGGCAATCCCAGGAAGGTGATATGACTTCAATGTTATTAGTGACAAGGACACGGGCCCAGGTTTGAATGAGCATTTCAAGGCTGTGTCACTTTAGCGTCTCATGGGACACGGGCATGCCTCAGAAAGGAAGATACGGTAGCTCACATCCCATCCAGGACACATTCGGATTTCCTGAGAATTCACATTTTTAGAAGCCTCTGGCTGAGTTTTAGCAATCTCTTAAAGGGGTGGAGTTTTTAACTACAGGGACAAAAAATGTCTAGATTTGATCAGAGGCATTTGTCATGAATGAAAACAGCAGCCTGTGCAATCAGAGAAATGATTGGTGCCCTGATATTTTACCCACAGAGTATGACTTTGGGCTGTTGTTAAATATAGAGTGAAATTCACAGCTATGCAGCAGGCCAGCCCTAGACCTGTGCATTTATTAACTCCAATTTAACACCTGTTTTGAGATCTGGAGTGAGACACGTTTGCACAGGCCTTGTTCTGGGCCTCTACACAGGTGCTTTCCACCCAGAGTGAATTAAACCACATCAAGGCAAAGACAGCTTCAGCTTCAGCTTCCCCCCCCCCCCGGAAGAGTTTTTGCATGCTGTCAAGGAAGGCAAAGTTTGCCCGGCTATTGCCCACATGTTCGGTGGAGGAACAGAGGACTCCAGTCTTCTGCTCTGTCAATTCAACTATTTCACTGTATCTAGGGATAGCCTCAGGAATCTCCTCCTAGCCTTGCAAAACCGACCTTTGATTGGTCTGGTGGAGGAAGAGGCTTTCTGTGACTGTAGGGAAACCTTGCTTGGCCTCAAACACGCACACATCCCACCTGAGTTCAACTAGCTGATATCCACCACCTCCCGTGCCATTGTTTTGGAGTGGTGAGCAGTGTGCGGGGTTCTCTGCTGGCTATTCCCCATTGCCACGCTGATGTTATACCTCATCCCCCCTCTCCTGCTTTCTTCCGCTGCCCTCCATAACCAAGGGACTCCTGTTTTCTTTTGAGCTCTTCCCAGAAGAGTCTTTGCTGCTCTATGTTTTGGCCCTGTCAGGGGCCCTGTCACTTTCAACTACTGGTCAGATAGGCCAGCTAATCTCTGAGCCTGCACCTCCTACAAGGATCTTCTTGGGAACTTCTTCTTGGCACTGGCCAAACTGGCCTTGTGCAAACCCAGGAGGAGGAAGTTCAGTCATGGGGCGGCTATCTCTGACTGTGAGGCCATTTTCCTTGCACTCATCTGGGCAGAATGCATCCCCTGATTCCCTTGCTCGCTTCTCAGAGCAGTGGCCATGATCCTTGGTTCTCTGGTCAGTGTCCCCCTCTGAGTCCCTAGTAGTGACCCTCTCACCTCACTACTTTCTCTGCATTTTTTAATTTTTAAGTTGAACCTAGTTACTTTTCTTCCCCTCCCCCGTCCTGGGAGTGAACCAATGTCATCCTTTCGGTGGCCTTCTCGCCAATCACTGGTGGTCAAGTAGGCCAACCATTTCCATAAGCTCAACCTGGAAATGTAAATGATTGATATATATATATATATATATATATATAGCACCTACATGCACACATTACATACAGATAGGTACCATTCCATGTTTATGATGCTCAAATGATAAAGCAGTGGGTGCATTTGAAATATTACATGATAAATATCATGCCAATTTTATAGTTCAGAATCTTGCAAAAGTTTCAGCTATGCTCATGCTGTCACATGTTTTTAATAGATTTGGGAAAACTTATCACAAGTCCATGGAAAAAAATATGTGTTAATGCTCCATGGCCTTTTCTCTAATGTCTGGCGTAGCATGATATTTATAACTGGTACATTCTCTGTTGGGGGATTACATCTTTGCCTTGCAAGGGGATTAACTCAATGATCTAACGATTCTTGTCAACCACAAAATTATCTGAATTACAGCTGTGCAGAGAGTTCCCAACTCAGTTTCGGTCCGAACGTTGCTAGGTGTTGTGCAAACACAATGAGAGACAGACCCTGCCCAAAAGGCGTTGTAAACTAAACTGATGAAACAGACAAAGGACAGGAGGAGAAACAGTTGTACGGAGATGTGGAAGTGACTTGCGGAAGGCCATGCACATAGAGCAAATTAGTGGAGGTGCTAGGTACAGAACGCTGGTTTCCTGACTATCAGTCCAATGCTGACAACACTGCCTCTCCATCTGTAAGCATCTGCAGCCACTACTATGATCCTTGCCTACTATACTGTGTCTTTTATCCAGGTGCACTCCTCACCCGCTTGATTACTCTCCCACTTACACCAATGTAAGTCTAGTGACTTCAGGAGGATTACTCCTATTTTACACCAGCGTGAGATCAGAATCAGATCCTGGGCGGGAGTTTGTCTAACAAGGATTTTCTCCTCTTGAATGGAGAGAATTTTAATGTCGTCTAGGAAAATGATCCTTTTTACAGTCTGCTGACACATTGTTGGGACGAGAAACTTATCCCCGGCTTCATGAAAGTATAAAGTGGGGACATTAACTCCCTGCCTTATGAGCCAGCCCTGCATTTAGGCATCAAAGCATGTCAGTGCTTTATAAAATACCAAGGGAGAGAACAAGTTCTGCCTTAAAATACCAGCCAGGGTCTGACTTAGATTGAAAGGAGGAAATGTCACGTGTAGTCAGGGCACAGTCTTGAATTCACTCTCCTACATTTTGACAGCTGGGGTCTCAGAGTAGTGTGTGGTTTTAACTATGCTGCACTGCCAGTGTTAAATAACATAGAGCAAGTCAGTCAATCTGCAGCAGGGAAGCTCTTCTAGGGGCTAGACCTTCTCCCCTTGTGTGAAGCCTGAGTGAATAGCTTTTTGTTAGGGTTTTCCCGCACAGGATTAGACAGGGCATCCTCCCCTCTCCTAGCTTCATGGCGCACCTGGAAATGCTCGGCAGCTGTTAATGTGGCCCCAGGGCTGCAGGAATAGATGCAGGCTTTGTGTTCCCTTCCATAGACTGTTCTCCAATGGATCTGCATAGTATGTAGTCACTAACCACATCCTCCTCTCTCTCCTGAGAACCCGTCCCCCTTCGTCCCCACCAACATTGCCACAAAGAGGAGCGTCATGGTGGGACAAAGCAAGATGCTGAGCACCTTCTGTAAGGGGAATTCAATGGACTTCTCCAATATGAATTCTAGGCTAGATCCTTGCCTATGGTTAAGAGGCATCCAGTACAAGTCATTTGTACTTATGTACATGAAAAGGCAGGGGAAAGCCACTGAAGCCACTGTGTGCAAGAGTGGGCTCCAGGCATAAATTAGAGCAATCTGAAGGCTGCTCTAATTTACACCAGCCCGTAAGGTAGAAACTGTGTCGGGGAATGATGCTGCAAATGGGGCATCCCCCTAGCCACACCCTCTACATCAGCAACATGGAAAGAGATGATGCAAGAGCCTCTTCCCCAGCTCTATTTCCCTTTCCACTGGATGGGGGAGGTGGGAATCCTCCCTGGAACGGGTATCTCACCACCCTTGAAAATCTGTTCCATCCATTGCCATGCTGGCTGCTAAGCCATTCAAAGCACCCTCCATTTCCTTTCCACCCTCCAACCCAGGATGTTCAGCACCTCTAACAGCATTGTCATTTTATGAACAAGTAAGTCAGTCACTTGCACCTTTGCTTTCCTTCATTTCCTCCTTCACTCCTCTCCACTGTCTCTCACTGCCACTGTGAAGGTAGAAGCCGTGTGGCCATTGTCCTTTGCCGTTATTATTTCCTTTCGGGCCTCGCTACTTGTATTACATATTCACACCGTCTCTGGATGAGGTGTGTTTGTTCTTTGCCGTTCTGCGAGTCTCACTGCACATTCCTTTCAGTGCTCTTGGCCTGTTTTGTGTGTGCACCCAGACATTAAGGCTGGGGATTTCAAAAGGAATTTACAAGGAGTTAAAGATCCAATTTCATAAGAACGGCCATAGTGGATCAGATCAGTGGTGCACCTAGCCCAGTATCCTGTCTTCTGCCATCGGCCAATGCCCAAGTCTTATTAATCTTTCCTCATATGGAAGCTTTTCCATACCCCTAATCATTTTTATTGCCCTTTTCTGTACCTTTCCCAATTCCAATTTATATTTTTGGAGATGGAGCGACCAGTTCTGCACACAGTATTCAAGATGTGGACGTACCATGGATTTACAAAGAGGCAATACAATATTTTCTGTCGTATTATCTACCCCTTTCCTAATGATTTCCAACTTTCTGTTAGCTTTTTTGGCTGCCACTGCATGCTGAGTGGATGCTTTCAGAGAACTAAGTCAACTGGAGAGCTTCTCTCATTGGCATAGGTACTCCATCTCCCCGAGAGGCGGTAGCTATCTCGACAGGAGATATCCTCCCATCAACAAAACACTGTCTATACATGGGGTTAGGTCGGTATAACTACATTTCTCAGTGGTGTGGATTTCCCACACCCCTGAGCCACGTAGTTATACCGACACAAGTTGGCAGTGTAAACCAAGCCTTAGTTATATAATGCTACCAAAGAAACTCGATTATTAAGTCTTAACTGCCATTTAGCCAGCACACATGGGAATCCACTCATATGCAGGGTACTAACTAAAACGAAACCTATTTTAATCACAGGAATCTCATTGTAAGGCTAAAACTACTGTCGTCACAAAGATAGAATCAGAAAGACAGCAAAGATCCCTGGCTGAAGAAATGTACTGCAGCACATCGAAGATATGGAAGTCACTAACACATAATGACTTTGGAAGATTACAAAGAGACAGAGACCTGCCTGCTGCAGAGACACAGGGAGCGGAAGTAGAATATTTTGCCCTTGAAAGGGACTTATTAAGATCCTTGATGAGAGCAAATGGGGGAAAATATTAAGCACATTTTCCTCTTGAGATATGTTCAGTATTAGCCTGTTTTGTTTGTGTATTTGTAAAGGCCATGTTTTCTGGCTTGAGATTGAACCCAAGCTGGCATCAGCATGCAGTGCAGTCAGCTGTGGCATCTACTGTGCTTACGCTTAAAACACTGTGATAACGCATGCATGCTCTCCGCTTTCAATTATACCTAATCAACAGCAAGTCACTGTTGTAGCCTCAGCCAATTAGCCACAGAACTAAATACACTAGAGCACATGCCAGCACAGAGCTCAGCGAAGACTGGGAATATCTGCTACATCTGTGATATCAAGACTTGACACTTAGGAGGAGCCAAAATAATAATAATAAATATTAGTTGGCAATTCTTTAGTACCTTATATCCAAGAATCCCAAACACTGGGCAAAATCCTGAAGCCCTTACTTCCGCAAATTTCCCATTGATTTCAATAGGAGCAGCAGATGCTCAGCACTTCTAAAATTCAGTCTGTTTATTTGCTTGCATAAACAAGGGTTTATGTGGCTAGGAGAGCTGGTTGACTATTTTCCTAAGTTTTTTTTTCTTCAGTGAAAAATGACCTTTTATTCAAAAGCAAAATTTTGGGCAGAAACTTTCCTGTTTTTCCAGAAAAATACCTACACAAAATATTTGGGGGTTTTGAAAACTGATTTTTTGGGTTAAAAAAAACTGGAAAAAAATTGCATTAAAATAATATGATCTGCCATTTTCCAACCACCTCTAGACACACTAGAGGAAAATAATTTGCCTACAGATACACAAGGCAACTGCAGGAGAGCCATAAATTGAACTTATGTCTCCTGGCTCTTTGTCCTGTGCAAAAGAGTGTTATGCTGCTGATGGCCAAGTAGGCGCATGCATGACTCCCAATAGTGTCCTTTGATGTTAGGAACAAATATTGGGCAGAGATGCTCATGTACCTTGGTGATGATGACAGCTGCAATTGCCCAGACAAAGAAATACGATAAACAGCAGTAGACAGATAGATACTATTATTAAAGCCCTACTTCATTTGCGATATTGCAGAAATTGCGTATCCTGCTTGATTAGGCTTCCACTGCAATTTTGATTTTAATTAGCTTACTTTGCTCAGTCTACAGTTTTGCCTACATTGTGCATAAGCAGTTAGTACTGCACTAGCATTCAATGCTTGTAAAATGTAAAAAGCTAAAGTGACTGAACTCGATTTCTACAGCAGTGGTGTTAAGACTTTTAGTCTTCTGAATTTTATAGTGTACCGGTCACTTTTAAAAAAATTAATGTAATAAAGTTGCAGCAAAATATCTGGTTATCAAAAAAATTAGCAGGCATAACACAATACTTGAGTGTTTACATTCCAACGTTTCTTTAAAAAACAAATAGGTCTATTCTGGCTTTTCCAAATTACCACTATTAATAAAAGTCCATTATTACTTTTCCGTGATTTTCCATGTCTTGTCCGCATCTCAGCCGCAATGATTTAAAGATCATCCGTGATTCAAGTATAGCCTTAACTATTATATAAATAGAAGAGAGCCTTTAGTGACCACAATTTTACTGAACCTGAGAAATGTGTATCTAAAGTTAGCAATGAACATCTCTGTTTCACCTTCCTGGGAATGCGTCTCTGTATCAAGTCACTACACATGATTCGATGGGAGTCTAGGACTGACAAGGTTTGAGGTTAAAGCAAAAGCTTTAGCAGACTCTACATTGTATTGTTTTTCCTAAACTGTGGAATAGTTTGTGACACAGGTAGGCGCAGAGTCATAGAAATCAGAAGTGGAAAACAATTCTTTAGCTCTTCTGTTCCATCCCAGTGCTGGGCTATTTCTTCCAGTATATTTTCTAGAGTACTTTTAAATGACTCAGCAGGGCTCCGACCATTTCTGCTCTTGGGAGATCACGCCACAAAATAACGGATGTGATCGCTAGAAGGTTTTGCTTGATTTTTCAGCTCAATTTCTCTTGACTCAGTTTCATTCCCTGAAGGAGTCAATAAGGATGAAAAGAAGAGGAAGGAGCAGGAGTTGGGGGGGGAGGGTGAAGAGACATTATACAAAAAAGAGAGCAGTGTCAGGTTATCACATGTTTTTAAGCAATAATGGGACTACCTCCGTGGCATCACAGAATCAATAGCAAATTCACCTCCTAATTCTGAATGCTGTCCATTGTGAAATGTGTCTTTTGAAGCTTGTTCCATTCATCTCTATGGATTTGGTCCATTCTTAGATTGTTAACTTCAAATTGATATTTAATCCATTTCTAAAACCATTTCTACCCATTTTAACTTATGCGACAATGCTTCAGTTTCAAATTAGCCTGCTAAAGAGACGCACACGCTCAAAACAAATACTAAGGCTGCGTTCTACCAAAGCAACATCCTTTCTCTTGTTGTCTTTTCTTTTTGACCTGCCACTACTGCATTTTCTGGTGTTGCTTTTTCTAGAGAGCTGAGATTGTTTGACAGAATTTAAAAAAGCCACCGGTGGGTAACAAGTAATAGTGAATAATGTGAAGATTTATTTCCTGTGACTACATTAGCAATTAAAATATTTCTATATGTATGTATATCTGTATTTATATATGCATATATATTTGTGTGCACATGCATCTGTGTATATGTGCATAGACACACAGCTGTATTTTCTGCGTATATATAAATATATACATCTGTGAATAAATGCAGTTACAGATATAGCTGTGTGAGGGGTAAGAAATAGAAGAAAGAAAGAAAGAAAGAAAGAAAGAAAGAAAGAAAGAAAGAAAGAAAGAAAGAAAAAGAAAAAGAAAAAGGGAAAGAAATAGGCTCTGACTCTGATTGTTGTAACAGCACTTACATCCTCTGTGAAACAGGCGCATAGGGGAACAAATAAACACCACCTAGTGGGTTACACAGACATGTGAAACAAAACATAAATAGCTTATTCTCTGTGATGCGTACAACTTCCTCATATGAAGGCTCCTGGCAGTTATGTGAATGGACAGACCCTGTCCAGATGCTGGTAGGGAAAAGACTAACCTTCTCCCTATAGCTAGAAGGAGAAGCAGAGCTGGCTGCCCCAAGCCAGGGATTTGTGGGGGGTAGTAAGGCAGGGGGATAGCTGTGAGGAAGAGATTCATTTCCCTTCAGACCAATATAAGAGCGAGGTGTACAGAGACATGAGGACTGAGTGTAGCTGTGGGAGTTGGAGATGTAAGAAGAGCTGGTTTTCCCCTTTCACCTTATACTTTTGCTGCACTTGGGCCCTGTTGTATTTGTGATTTTAACTGTTAACTCATCCTTCGAGTTGTACGACGAGGCTCTTTCTGGGGGTGCCTGGCTTTGGTGGAGGAACAGAGGGAGGGTGGTAAAGGTTCTTATCTTGATACAGGGGGGTGATTTTTAAAGGCCCATCACTTTTGCTGCTTCATCTCTTACTCTTTAACTTAATGGTCTTTTCCATTGTCAGTGCCACTTACTATATATTGATTCTGCACAAAGATCCTGATTCAGCAAACTACTTAAGCACAAGTTTAATCACATTCCTATTCAGCAAAGAAATCAACCACGTGTTTAAATTGAAGTGTTGCTTCAATCCCATGGACTTCAGCACATATCTAACAATAAGCACGCACTTAATTATTTTGCAGAATCAGGGCCCAAGATCAGTTGTGTTGACTGGGAAGTTGGCCACAGAAAAAGACTGTAGACCGATGGAAAACTAAGACAATATACTGTTCCCGTGAAAATTATTGGACCACTTTGAAAGTGCTTTTGGCCCTTGGAAATCAATGGAAAGGTTCAGACTGCTATTGCTCCAGGGAGTGCTGGACTGGGATAGGATCTGTGCCTTTCAATGTAAAAGAAAAGAAATAGGTTAAAATGAAAGCAACCATTAAATCACTTGACAATACATCAGGTGAAGTAAAATGAGGAGTAATGCAAGATTGCCCACACTGCCCTTTAATGGATTCCCGATGCATATGCACTGCTTTCTGGCTTACTCTTTCAATCTTGATCTTTCTGCTGAGACTACCACCTAAGGCCTGATCTACACTGTTGCCGGCAGTCAACGGGAGATACGCAACCTACGTTATGTACATTACATAATGTAGCTTGCGTATCTCCCATCAACACGCGTATGCTGACATATTATGGTGTCTTCATGGCACTGCGTCAACGGGAAACGCTCTCCCATCGATACAGCATTACTCCTTTTGGGGAGGTGGATTACCGGCGTCAACTGGAGAGGCCATTTGTGAACAATTGACTGGGTCTACACGACCCATTCAATCGATCCCACTGCATTGATCGCCACAGAGCCCGCAGTGGAGACATACCCAAAGATGTCAATTAGTGCCGCCTATGGCTATGGAAGTGTAGGACATTGTTTTGACACTGGGATCTGATTGAGACTCACTAACTCATTTCACAACGGTCGGACAAAGGAGGGAATAACTCCTGGTTACTACAGACACGTGTATTACGTACTCCCTTTGGCTGCAAGCTGGGGAGCTCTGGGAATGTTGCCTTTATTTTGTTCATGTTATCTGAGATGTTTAGTTTTCCATCCATGCCATTTTATTTCTGTTGTTCTTATTGGCTAAGTGTGCTGGGTTATAATAGAACATGCAGTATCTTCCTTTAAAATGTTACTAGAAAGTACAAAAGATCAAAGTGCATAGAGGTGAGTGTGTTTCTTCAAAAGGCACAAGAATACAACACAACACTGAATGTGCATGCACCAGGTTATTTGATAGTTAACGTTTACAATAATTGTCCCTGAATTACTCACCTTTACTGTCAAATCCTTGCCTCTCACATAGTCTTAGAAGGAATCAGTGAAGTCATTTGCTGCACATGGACTAGCAATGGATCTGAGCTGCGAAATCCAAATCTTGGCTTCTTCAGCATTTCAGGAGTTTATGGATCAAAGGTTTTGATTCAGCCCCATTATAAAGACAGGGCCCAGCTATGACATTCAGATCCAAATTCTAGTATTTTGTACTGCGGTAGAGGCTGGCGGCCCATTACTGCACATAAACACAGTACGTAGAAGACAGTCCCATTTCCAGAGAGCTTACAGTCTCAACAGATAAGGCAGACAAAGAAGCCCATTTTACACAATGGAAACTGAGGCACCTAGGTTAAATGATTTGCCTATGGTCACACAGGGAGTCTGTGGCAGAGCTAGGAATTGAATCCAGATCTCCCAGCTGCCTTAATCACAAATTCATATTTCCTCATATTGAGAGGGGAGACACTTTAGGAAGATCTGAACTCCCCAAGCTCACCCTGCTACTAACTGTTCAGTCTCCCAGAGTTTCTCTTTAACCCTTTGCTAGCTTTTGTTTACATTTCACTCAAGAAGACTGTCAGCATCTGTTCAATTGCTGGTATGTTTCTGCAAGTGCTTGGAATTTTAGATGCGAATTTAGGCTTTCAAACCATAGTCTGTGCCAGATGAAATCTCAAGAAGGTATCACCCATTCAACAGATGTTATCAAGAAAAGAGAAGGCATTATGCTAGGGGTCGATAACCTCTTAGAATGGGAAGTCTGTCTTTAGGGATTGCAGTTATACCACATGCTGCATACCGGTAGCAAGGTGGTTTGCAGAGCATGAGAAGTGGGTGAGCAGAAAGGTCAGCAGTAGCAATACACTTCCATGGAATAATGAGACGATGTTGTAGCAGCAGTGCAAATCTCTGGGCGGGGTGGATGGGAAGAAAGCAAGCTAAGAGACAGGCAGAGGAGTTACAGAATTATTTACTGTCCAGGGAGTCAGAGGCCTTTTCTTAAACAGGCAGCAGAGCAGAACCGGCTGACTAAATTCCAACCTTAGCCCCCCCACAGCAGCCATCAAAGAACAAAAAAGGAAAAAAGGAAGCGGATAAAAAATAGAGAAATTTCTGAAAAGCAGCTAGCGACACGGGAAAGACAGCAAGGAACTGAAGGTGAGAAATCAGAAGACAAACACATTTAAAGGGAAACGACAACAAGAACAAAAAGGACAAGCCCTGGATACATAGAAATGAAGGATATTTTTATAAAAATCTTGAGAATGTTCTTAGAGTGCAAAATCCGGGGACTGTGCAGCTGAAGGAAATGGAATTATGGAGGGAAATTCCCAATGATAGCTTTTGATATCAATTCAGCTTGTATTCAAACAAAGGCAACTTCAAACCATTCAGACCTCAGGGGGGATGTCAACGCATTCCAAATCTAGGATCTGGCTGGGAATTAATTTGTGTTTTGTCGGCCAAAAAAAAAAAAGGCATATAGAGAAGTAAACACAGCAGGGGTGAAATAGACGCAAAGTTCCTTTCTTGACTGACTTACTTCAATGCTTCCCTAAGAGTTTGATTAAATTGCACCCCTACTAGCTGACCATGTGCTGTTGGTATATGGCTTCTTAAGAGAGCTTTGGGTCTGAGCCAAATCTTGAGTTCCTTACTCGATTTTTACCCAACCCTGGGTTGCTATTGTAATTATATTTACAGCTACCTCTAATAATGTCTAATAATCCGCAGCTGTGCAAAGTCTTTCTAAAAGACAGGCTATAACTCAAACAGAAATGATGGGTTTGATGCAGGAACTACTGAATGAAATTGTTTGTTGTGCAGGAGATCAGACTGGATCGTCAGAATGGTTCCTTCTGGTCTTACAAACCTATGAGAATTGTTTCAATGTGTGGATGCACGTCACCATCTATTGAATAGGTTTTGGAAGATTAGGGACTATGGCTGGATAGGTCTGGACCCTTTGATTCTGTTGCCATCACTTACTTGCATTCCCAGCACTGAATCTGTTGAAATCTGATGTCTATAGAGTTAGTGGCTCCGGGGAGAAAAAGGTACCAAAATTGACAGCAAACACAGAGGGCCATAAAATTGTCACCCCCACCTAGGAGAAGTTCCAAATACTTCTAGATTCATGGTCAACTCAGCTCCCTTCTACTCATCAGCCATCTTTGTAAGGAAGAGGAAGCAACTAGATGCTACAATATTTTGTCCCGTTGGATGCCGTTTCCCAATGAGAAACCTTGAAAAGGCTCCTAGCCACGTCCACCAAAGGAAATCCTTTGAACATCTTCCATATCTTTATTTCTGTGTATTCAGAGCTCGCAGAAATTGGGAATGAAAAGCACACCACCAAGAATGAGCAGAATGTATTCCCTAAGGTTGTTAGCATCTGCTTTGTTTGAAGAGGAAAGATCCTTCTACTTTCCAGACCAGATCTTTGGAACAATCAACAATCTCCAAAGAATCCATGTCAATTTTTACATACAACACCATTCACACTGGGACCGAACTCTCAACTAGGGGTTGTTCATGTTATTTTATTTTTTCTTCACATGATTAAAAATGCATCCAGCACAGACCTGCTCTGGGCACGTACAAAAATGATAAAAACATCAATTAACAAGGCATAAAATTGACTAAAAATCCACTTAAATAAATTCCTTCACATCTGCAAATTAAACTCAGTCTTCTCAAGCGACCACCATCCAGCAAAAACCTGAGTGAATAGATAAGGTTTGCAACATGCCTTGAATGTTTAAAAAACAAAACAAAACCAAGCTTTGGCAGACTGAGAGAGAGAGAAAATTCCACCACTGAAGGCCCTCCTCTGATTGGAAGGATTAGAATAACGAAAGGAACAATTGGAGAGGAAAGATGACCTCATAATTCTATTCTATCCTGAATAGGTTTTTATACTGAGTCCATCACTGTAACCTCTGAGCACCTTCCTGTAGTGCATTAAGCAGCATGACTTACGTGGGTTACAAGTGTCTGTTTTCGCAATAGAGAACTGGAGTAGATTCTGAAATGCTGCTGCAGTGCTACATGAGAGTTGTAGTTTGGGTGTCTCAGGGTCCCGTTGTCCTTTATAGTCGGGGCTGCCTGGTTGGACTACCCCTGAGATGCACCATGGTTTCCTCTTATGAGAGGAGACATGCATCATGGGGTTGTATGGCCATGGTGCATGATGGGAGATGAAGTCAGATGGGGAGCACAGCAGAATGGGAGCAGGAGGCACCTAAACTACAACTCTCCTAAGACACCCCAGCGGCATTTCCAAAGCAAAACAATTTGGTTTTAGGACATTCAGTTTTTCAACAGAAAGATGAAAAATAGCCACTTTTTGTGAAGAATTTGGTTTAGTCAAAACCTCTTTTTTTTTGGTCAAAGAACAGCCCTAAGGGAAAGCTTTCAACCAGTCCTAGCTTCTAGACACTACTGCAATACAAATAAAGAGTGATCGTGCCCATGGGCGGGCAGGTATAAGGGGCTTGGGGAGGCTAAGCCTCCTCAAACAGCCACCGTGGAAGCTCCTGCTCCACCCCTCGGTCCTGCCCATGATCCACCCATATTCCACCCCAGGCTCCCACTTGGCCCCCCCAAAGCCCAGGGAGAGTGCTGCTCACTGGGGAGAGGGGACAGGAGGAAGTTGCGCAGGCGCAGTGGCTGACTTGGCCCCTGGGCGGGCCACAGGTTGCAAAGCGGCGGGGCAGCAAAGGCGGCATGCAGCCAGCTGGCCGCACTGCGCATGTCCATGGAGGAGGGGCGGGCAGCTGGATCTAGCCCTCTGAAGCGAAAGGGGGATGGATTGGCCAATCTGGGCCCAGGGGCAGCGGCCTCAGCAAGAAGCAGGTGTTGGTGGCACTGAGCAGCCCTCGTGCACCGGCCCGCTGGGGGGGCGGGTGGCAGTGAGTGTGCGAGCTGCGGGAGGACTGGTGAGGGAGGGAGGAGTGCACATGTGCAGGGAAAGTAGACGAAGCAGGGGGCCTCAAGGGAGGGAGTCAAGCGGGAGTGGGGCGGAGCCTCACGGGAGGGGGTGGAGCAAAGGACGGGGCTATGGTCCGAGTGCTGGTGCCCCCCTGTCCAGCCTCCCCAAGGGCAGGAGTCATGTACTGCCCAGGATTGTGCCAAATCTCCAGATCCCAGCGTTCAAATATGGGGAATGTTAGCAAGAATATTCCGGATGATCTCACTGCTGGGAAGGTCAATAGCAGAGAGGCAGTCTTCCGAATAAACTGCTACTACTACCAAGACACCTAAATGGGATGGAAACTTAGTGCTAATTCTTACGTAGCCTATACTGTTAACCCAGGTGTTCAAACTTTTGAATCAGGCCTCAAAAATCATGCAATTCATTTAAAAATCATGAACTTTTTTAAAAATAAATTTTCTGGGGTGTTTTTATTTGTCTTTTGACCCTTTAGAGTTCACATTTTCAAGCTTTTCTTTGCAGCTATGTTGTTTACAAACTTGTATTTATAATGAAAGCAGAGATTATCAGGTAACAACTTTCTAGGAGTTGGGTTTTAAGGGAAAAAACGCCAAATATCACAAAATGTGCAAAGTAAAGTCATGAGAACTGGCCACACTGAATATTTATCTAGGGTTTTATTCCACACTCATCATCATCTACCAAGTCTTAGTGTATTAAGTCCTGGCTTTTAGTGATCTAGGACACAAAAGAAGCAATTTCTTGTGATATCAGAAGATCTTATTGGATTGATACAGCTGATAAAACTGTTTCTGTTCTCACTCTGGCTGGAAATCAAGAGTGACTCATTCAAAGCCAGTAGAGTTATATATGGCCATACAACTGGTCTGAGCGGGGAAAAAATAAGAGCCAGATTTTTAAATGTATTTAGGTACTGTGGCAGGGTGTGCCTGTCCTGCCCTGTGGATCCTGCGCTTCAGCGGCTGTGCCAGTGGTGCGGCGGGGAGGGGAGTGCAGGGGGAGGGGGGGACCCGGTCCCGCCCTCTTCCCCGGGCCCCCGACCCAGGGACCCTGTAAGGAGTGGTCTCACCCTGCTTAGTCCTGGAGACCTACTACCTTCCCTGGGCCGCCTGTCCGTGGCCCCCCGGCCTGTAGACTGCTCCCTCGTACCGGCGTGAAGGGTTGTGGTGTCTTCCCCGGCTGGAGCCTCTCTGTCTCGGTATGGTAGCGGCCGTGGATGATAGTCCCAAGCCCTGCAGCTATAGTGGCGGCAGGGCAGGGCAGGGCAGCTCCTCTCCGCTCCGCTCCGCTTTGCTTCACTTCACTCCTCTTCGCTCTGCTTTGCTTGCTTTGCTTTGCTCTGCCTCCTCTCCTCTGGCTGTTAACTCCCTTTCAGCCTCCTTGGCCTGCCTGAAATGGAGGCTTTTAACTGCCGGGGCAGCTTCTTTGATAGGCTCCAGGTGGCCTAATTGGCCCAACTGTCTTCAATTAGCCCCAGCTGGGTTACCCAGGGAAGAGGGCTTTATGGAGCCTGGGGCTAATATACATGCCTTCCAGTACCCTTTCATAGCCCTGCGGTCTGGCCCTGTCACACATCCTCCCCCCCTGCTCAAGCCCCCAGGGTTGGGCAACTTGGGACGTCAGACAGTGGACCCGGGACAGACCATCAGCATTCCCGTGGCGACGTCCTGCCCTGTGCTGTATGGTGAACCGGAAAGGTTGGAGGGACAAGAACCACCGGGTCACCCGCGCATTTTTCTCCCTGTTCCGCTGCATCCACTGGAGGGGCGCGTGATCGGTCACCAGCGTAAAGTGGCGTCCCAGCAGGTAGTAACGGAGTGCCTCCATAGCCCACTTGACGGCGAGGCACTCCCTCTCCACTACTGCATACCTCTGCTCCCTTGGGAGGAGCTTCCTACTGAGGTACATAATGGGATGTTCTTCGTCACCTACCATCTGCGACAGGACCGCCCCCAGCCCCACTTCTGAGGCGTCGGTCTGCAGAATAAATTCCTTTGTAAAGTCAGGAGCAAGGAGTACGGGGTTATTGCAGAGGGCCGTCCGTAAGTCTGCGAAGGCTTCCTCTGCCCCTGCGGTCCATCGTACCATGTCCGGGCCCCGGGCCTTGATAAGGTCCGTCAGGGGGCTGGCTCTGGAGGCGAAATGGGGGATGAACCGTCGGTAGTACCCTACCACCCCTAAAAATGCTCGGACCTGCTTCTTTCGGTTGGGCCGAGGCCAATCCTGGATGGCTTCCAGTTTGTTGAGCTGGGGTCTTACTGTGCCCCGCCCTACGATGTATCCGAGGTATCTAGCCTCGGCTAGACCAATGGCACATTTGGCGGGATTTGCGGTGAGGCCAGCCCGCCTCAAAGTGTGCAGTACCCCTTCCACCTTCCTCAGATGTGTCTCCCAATCTGGGGTATGAATGACTATGTCGTCCAGATACGCAGCGGCATAGTCAGCATGAGGGCGTAACAGCTTGTCCATTAGGCGCTGGAAGGTGGCTGGGGCCCCATGTAATCCGAAGGGAAGGACCGTATACTGGAACAATCCATCTGGTGTTGAAAATGCCGTCTTTTCCTTTGCCTCTGTAGCTAGTGGGATTTGCCAGTATCCCTTGGTCAGATCTAAGGTAGTCAGAAATCGGGCCTTGCCCACTTGGTCCACAAGCTCATCTATACGAGGCATGGGGTATGCGTCGAACCGAGATACCTCGTTTAGCCGGCGGAAGTCGTTGCAGAATCTCGTAGTGCCGTCTGGCTTCGGTACTAGCACAATTGGGCTACACCACTGACTATGGGACTCTTCTATGACCCCCATCTCCAACATCTTTTTGACCTCAGCCTTAATCTCCTTTCTTTTGGCCTCGGGTACTCGATAGGGTCTCATCGTAACCCTCGCCCCAGGGCTGGTGACGATGTGGTGAAAGACCTCCGTTGTTCGGCCTGGGCTAGTCGTGAAGACATCTTGGTTCCGGGCTACCATCTCTGCTGCCTCGGCCTTTTGGTTTGGCGTTAGATCAGGGGATATCTTCACTTGTTCAGGCGCGCTTACCTCCTGGGTGAAGGTCATACATGCTTCTCGGGCCCTCCATGGTTTTAATAAGTTAATGTGGTAGATCTGCTCTTGCTTCCGGCGCCCTGGTTGCCGTACTTTATAGTTGGTCTCTCCCACAGGCTCGACCACCTCATAGGGCCCCTGCCACTGGGCCAACAGTTTGCTCTCAGCGGTAGGTACGAGGATCATCACCTGGTCTCCTGGCTGGAATCGTCGAACCATGGCGTGGCGATTATAGTGGACCTGTTGGGCCCTCTGGGCTTTCTCTAAATGTTCCCGCACAATGGGGGTCACTCGGGCTATCCGATCCCTCATCTGGAGTACATGATCAATAACATTCCTTCCCGGGGTGGGCTCCTCCTCCCAGGTTTCTCTGGCTATGTCCAAGATGCCCCGGGGGTGACGCCCGTACAGTAGTTCGAAGGGGGAGAACCCCGTGGAGGCCTGGGGAACCTCGCGAATGGCGAACATAAGGTACGGCAACAGGGTATCCCAGTCCTTGCCATCTCGGCTCACCACCTTCTTGATCATGGCCTTGAGAGTCCTATTAAACCTCTCCACCAGACCATCCGTCTGGGGGTGATAGACGGAGGTCCGTAGGGCCCGCACCCGTAGGAGAGTGCACAAGTCCTTCATTAGCTTCGACATAAATGGGGTCCCTTGATCCGTTAGTATCTCTTTGGGCAGCCCCACCCGGGCGAAAATCTTCACTAACTCTGTTGCGATCGCTTTAGAAGTGGTATTCCGCAAGGGAACGGCTTCTGGATACCTGGTAGCATAATCGAGGACAACGAGTATGTGTTGGTGCCCCCTGGCTGTTTTCTCCAAGGGCCCCACTAGGTCCATAGCAATACGCTCGAATGGGATTTCAATGATGGGTAGGGGCACTAAAGGGGCCCGCAAATGAGGCTGGGGGCTGTGTAATTGGCATTCGGGGCAGGTGGCGCAATAGCGCCGAACTTCCTCGTGTATACCTGGCCAAAAGAACCTCCTCAGGATTCGGGCCAGGGTCTTTTCTACACCCAAGTGCCCCCCAAAGAGGTGGCTGTGGGCTAAGCTCAGCACGGCATTTTGATGCTTCCGCGGCACCAGGAGCTGTAACACCCGCTCCCCGCTTATCTCCGTGGCCCTATACAGCAGGTCCCCCTTTACCAGAAAGTAGGGCCCCGGGCCTCGAGCTCTTCCCTCCACTGGGACTCCATCGATCTCGGCCACTTCTGTCCTGGCGTTGACATATCTTGGGTCACCGGCCTGGTCTCGACCGAAGTTCTCTCGCACTGTTCCTAGTTGTCCCAGCTCCAAGGGACCGGTTTCTACCCCAGCTTCCGGTTCTGTGCGACTCGGCTCAGTGTCCGCTTCAGGGCCTTCTTCGCTCTGGGCTGTTTCTCTAGCTGTCGCCCGGGTCTGTCTGCCTACCATGGCGGGCTTTAGCCCCTGGGCCAGGATTCTTGTGCCCAAAGCCTTAGCCGTCCTCCTTTCGGCCCGGGTCTTTCGGCCCTTCCCTGGGGCTAGAAATAGATCCTGGGCGATCTCAGAGAACATCGGGGGGTGGTCCTCACAGGGGAGGGCCCGCCCGGGGGTTTCAGGTTCCTCCCCTCCCCCGGGCCCCTCTGGGGGAAGGAGGGTCCCAAAGCCCGGAAAGTCTCTTCCTATAAGAACTGGGTATGGGAGCCTAGGGACCACTCCTGCTGTCACTCTGGTGACACCCCCTGAACTTCAATGTTCACTGGGATGGTGGGGTAGTAGCTTACGGACCCATGGACACATGTCACCCCCGTGCGTTTAGCTTGTGCTAATTGGCTGTGCTTCACCAATCTTCCCGAGATGAGCGTAATGGCACTCCCAGAATCCACCAGTGCCAGGGTCTTGACTCCGTTCAGCTTCACCGGCCTCGTGTATCTGTGGGGGGTTAGGGCAACCCCTACGAGGTGGATTAGGCTACAGGAGTCCGGCCAGGTTCCCAGGTTGCACTGCATGGGTTCTTCGGTGTTGGGACATTGGGCAGCTATGTGTCCCCACTCCCCACACGCATAGCAGCGGTAGGGGGCTCTAGACACCCCTTTGTTCTTTGGGCTAGGGGGTCTAGCTCTGTCCTCCTTGCCTGCATCACCCCGTCCCTTGGTGGCCTCCGGTGGGCCCTCAGTCCCCTTCGCTTTCCACCTGGTCCCTGCCGGGTTCTCGGGCGTCCGGACCCCCAGAACTGGGGCGGGTCGTCTGACCCGGGGCAAGTCCCCTCCGACTGGCCGGGTGAGACCCCTGGCCGTTACCTGCCTCTCTACTAGTGCAACCAAGTCGTCATAAGATGAGGGGTCATTCTGCCCTACCCAAGCGCGGAGGTCGGCCGGCAGCCCCCTCATATACCGGTCGATAACCAGGATCTCCAGGACCTTCTCCGGCCGGTGGACCTCTGGTTGCAGCCACTTCTGGGCGAGGTGGACGAGGTCAAATAGTTGCGACCGCAGAGCCTTGCCCTCCTGGAATTTCCAGTCGTGGTACCTCTGGGCCCGCACGGCTGTCGTTACCCCGACCGAGCCAGGATTTCTGCTTTTAACTGGGCATAGTCCGCCGCCGCCGCCGCGGGTAGGTCATAATAGGCCTTCTGGGCTTCTCCACTCAGGAAGGGGGCGAGAATACCAGCCCACTGAGCCTGGGGCCAAGCCTCACGTGCGGCAACCCGCTCAAAAGTAAGGAGGTACGCCTCCAAATCGTCCTCCCCAGTCATCTTCTGCAGATAGCCGGTGGCACGTAGTGTTCGCGCCCCATCCGGCCCTGGGGTTTGAGAGGCCAGGGTCCTCAGCTGGGCCACTACTTCTCGCAAAAGGGCCCGGTCCTGGTTGGCCTGGCTGATCAACAACTGATTAGTCTCTTGCTGAAGCCGCAGTGATTCTTGCTGGGTGGCCATCTGGGCCCGGGTGGCCTCCTGCTGGGCCGCCGTGGCTTGTATGAGTGCCTTTACCACGTCATCCATTGTGGTGAGGAGGGGAAGAAAGGAAAAGTCCCCCACCCTCCTGGGGTTTTTTTTTTTTTTTTTTTTTTTCTCTCTCCTTCTCCCTCTCTCTAGCCGCTGCGCATGCTGAATCCCACTTCTGACACCAGTGTGGCAGGGTGTGCCTGTCCTGCCCTGTGGATCCTGCGCTTCAGCGGCTGTGCCAGTGGTGCGGCGGGGAGGGGAGTGCAGGGGGAGGGGGGACCCGGTCCCGCCCTCTTCCCCGGGCCCCCGACCCAGGGACCCTGTAAGGAGTGGTCTCACCCTGCTTAGTCCTGGAGACCTACTACCTTCCCTGGGCCGCCTGTCCGTGGCCCCCCCGGCCTGTAGACTGCTCCCTCGTACCGGCGTGAAGGGTTGTGGTGTCTTCCCCGGCTGGAGCCTCTCTGTCTCGGTATGGTAGCGGCCGTGGATGATAGTCCCAAGCCCTGCAGCTATAGTGGCGGCAGGGCAGGGCAGGGCAGCTCCTCTCCGCTCCGCTCCGCTTTGCTTCACTTCACTCCTCTTCGCTCTGCTTTGCTTGCTTTGCTTTGCTCTGCCTCCTCTCCTCTGGCTGTTAACTCCCTTTCAGCCTCCTTGGCCTGCCTGAAATGGAGGCTTTTAACTGCCGGGGCAGCTTCTTTGATAGGCTCCAGGTGGCCTAATTGGCCCAACTGTCTTCAATTAGCCCCAGCTGGGTTACCCAGGGAAGAGGGCTTTATGGAGCCTGGGGCTAATATACATGCCTTCCAGTACCCTTTCATAGCCCTGCGGTCTGGCCCTGTCACAGTACTTAAGTAATACATCACCAGGACCAGATGGTATTCACCCGAGTTCTGAAAGAACGCAAGTATGAGATTGCAGAACTACTAACTGTGGTATGTTACCTATCACTTAAATCAGCTTCTGTACTGGGTGACTGGAGAATAGCTAATGTGACCCCAATTTTTAAAAAAGGCTTAAGAGGCAATCTTGGCAATTACAGGCTGGTAAGCCTAATTTCAGTAGTAAGAAAATTGATCAAAACTATACTAAAGAACAGACTTATCAGACACATAGATGAAAATGATTTGTTGGGGGAGAATCAACACAGCTTTTGTAAAGGAAAATCATGTCTCATCTATCAGAATTCTCTGAGGGGGTCAACAAACGTGTGGACAAGGGTGATCCAGTGGATATAGTATTTGGATGTTAAGAAAGACTTTGCAAAATCCCTCACCAAAGGCTTTTGAGCAAAATAAATAGTCATGGGATAAAAGAGAAGGTCCTCTCCTGGATCACTAACAGGTTAAAAGGCAGGAAACAAAGGGTAGGAATAAATGGTCAGCTTTCAGAATGGAGAGAGGTCAATAGTGATGTTCTCCAGGTATCCATACTGGGACCAGGCTGGGGGAGTGAGGCCGCCCCATCCAAGCCGGTGCCGGGCTGTGGGGCTGGAGCGGCAGGTAAGTCGGGGGAGGAGGGGAAGAGGATTCGCCGGGCCAGCCCTTCAGCACAGGCGAGGGGCACAGGAGGGTGAGGGGCAGCTGCTCCCGCTTCTGCTCTTGCGCCCCTGCCCGATGTTAAGGGCCAATCCAGCGACCCCAACCCCAGGCCCAGGGGTAAGGCCACCCCATCCGAGCTGGCACTGGGCTGCAGGGCTGGAGTAGCGGGTAAGTGTGGGGCGGGGAGGCATCGGGCTGGCCCTTCAAGATGGGTGGGAGGTGGGGGGGGCACAGGAGGCTCTGATGGGCACCCCTCAGTGCCTCCCCCCTGCGCATTGAGAAGGGCTGGCCCAGCCCCCCTCCCCAGGCTGGGGGGGTGAGGCTGCCCCACCAAAGCTGGTGGTGCTGGGCTGCAGAGCTGCAGCAGGAGAGGCAGGCGCCGCATGCCAGGTAAGTGTGGGGAAGGGGGGGGTGGCGAAGCCAAGCCTGCATTTCCACCCCACCCTGTACCTCATCCTCCCCCCCCCCCACAGGTACAGACCCCTCCTCTCTGGGGCAGCTGGGGGACGGTGCCGAGTCCCTTCTTGGTGTGCAGGGGGGGGAGCATGCGGGTTGGGAGGGCGCAAATGTAGGCTTGGCCTCTGGGCACCGGAGACTCTCCGAACGCCACTGATTCCATGGTATGCTCACACCTCAAATACTGGGTGCAGTTCTGGTCACCCCAACTCAAAAAAACATATATGGGAATTGGAACTCTTACAGAGACGGGCAAAAAAAACGACTAGGGGTATGGAACAGCTTCCATGTGAGGAGAGACTAAAAGGACTAGGAGAGCTCAGCTATGAAAAGAGATGACTAAGGGGGGATATGATAGAGGTCTATAAAATCATGAATGGCATGGAGAAAGTGAATAAGGAAGTGTTATTTATTCCTTCACATAGAACAAGAACCAGGGGTCACCCAATTAAATTAGTAGGCAGCAGGTATAAAACAAACATAAGGAAGTACTTCTTCACACAATGCACAGTCAGCTTGTGGAACTTGTTGCCATGGGATGCTGTAAAGGCCAAAACTATAACAGGGTTCAAAAAATAATTAGATGCCCAGGGATGCAATCCCATGGTCTGGGTTTCCTTAGCCTCTGATGGTGAAAAGCTGGGAGTGGATGACCAGGGATGGATCACTCAATAATTGCTTGTTCTGTTCATTCCCTGTGAAGCATCTGGCATTGGCCACTGTAAGAAGATAAGATAATGGGGTAGATGGACCATGGTCTGACCCAGTATGTCCCTTCTTCTGCTGTGCTCAGAGTTGCAACACCTAACTGATTTAGGAACCTAAATCTCATTTTCAAAAGTAATTTAGGCACTTAGGAACCAAAAGTCCATTGACACTTAATAAGGTATATGTTAGCCACAGATGTCAGTACACCACTGTCTGAGTCCACTACTTCAATCCAGATTCTGCCCCCTCCAGCTCTGGAACCCCATGGATTCCACTGAGAATGCAGAGATGAGAATCTGGCTGCATGGCTAGTATTTAAAACAAGAGACCTGGGTTATATTCTGGCTCTGCTGCTAACCTGCTGTGTGACATCAGGCAAGTCACTTCAGTGCTCTGTGCCTCTGTTTCCCCTATATGCCTCTGGCTACTTAAGATTGTAATCTTTTCAGGGCAGCATCTGTCTCTCCGTTGGTCTGCGTACAGCACCTTGACCAATATTGATCAGGATCTCTAGGAGCTACTGTAATCATAGAATCACAGAGAATCATAGAAAATTAAGGTTGGAAGGGAACTCAAGCGGTCATCTAGTCCAAACTCCTGCTCAAAGCAGGACAAACCCCAAGTAAATCATCTCAGCCAGGGCTTTGTCAAGCCAGGCCGTTAAGACCTCTAAGGATGGAGATTCCACCACCTCCCTAGGTAACCCATTCCAGTGCTTCACTGTCCTCCTAATGAAAAAGCTTTTCCTAATATCCAACCTAAGCCTCCCCCACTGCAACTTGAGACCATTGCTCCTTGTTCTGTCATCTGCCACCACTGAGAACAGCCTAGCTCCATCCTCCCTGGAACCCCCTTTCAGGTAGTTGAAGGTCGCTGTCAAATCCCCCCCCTCACTCTTCTCTTCTGCAGACTAAACAAGCCTAGTTTCTTCAGTATCTCCTCATAAGTCATGTTCTCCAGCCACCTAATCATTTTCGTTGCCCTCCACTGGACTGTCTCCAATTTATCCACATCCTTTCAGTAGTGGTGGGCCCAAAACTGGACACTATACTCCAAATGCAGTCTCGCCAGTGCCAAATAGAGGGGAATAATCACTTCCCTCTTTCTGCTGGCAATGCTCCTACTAATGCAGCCCAATATGTCATTAGGCTTCTTGGCAATAAGGGCACACTTTTGACTCATATCCAGCTTCTTGTCCACTGTAATTCCCAGGACCTTTTCTGCAGAACTGCTGCCTAGACAGTCAGTCCCTAGTCTGTAGCAGTGCATGAGATTCTTCCATCCTAAATTCAGGACTCTGCACTTCTCCTTGTTGAAGCTCATCAGATTTCTTTTGGACCAATCCTCTAATTTGTCTAGGTCACTCTGTATCCTATCCCTACCCTCCAGCCTATCTACCAGTCCCAGGGATGAATAGTGCCAGATTACCTTTCCTAAGACCCTTCAAGTCTGGGCAAAGGCCCAGAGGCTTACTTTAACGTGTGAGCCATATTTCCTAGTGATTGATTGCTTCCTCAATAAATTAGGAAAATGCTTCTCCACTGGAACCAATGACTTACTGAGAAGCCCTTAAAGCAGTAAATCCACTCCCCTGTCATTTTCTGGACAGTAATGGTATTGCTGTAGTCATGGAGATATACGGGGTTGCCCTTTCCATAGATGACATCCTCCTTTAAAGCAGAAGTTACAATTGCTAAAGCAGCAGTTTGTGGATGTGATGGGAAAAGAGTTTCTCATTCATAATTATCCATGATTATTGAGCATTGCCAGCATTCCAGAGCTTGGGAAATGATAGAGACCTCCATTGGTAATGCAGCCTGCGTTGGACTGAGCTTCACGAGGAGCTGGGTAACCCGCCCTCTGCAGCTTCTTTGGAAATCCTAGGTGTTAGCAACAGGTGTTTCTGAAACACTCTGTTTTTCCCATGATGAGAGAACTGGAAACAAAAATAGCCAGGATGATGCAGCTACTATTGTATTTGGAGAATGAGGTACCATTTAGATTGGAGTAGGGACTGTCTTTTTGTTCTTTGTCTGCACAGCATTTAGAACAATGGGGTCCTGGTCCATGACTAGGGATCCTAGGCACTACCGTAAAACCAGGAATAAATAACAAAGTAGGGCATCAGACGGATGCCGGATGCAGAGATTGAGGACACCTGAAATATTGTCATCACCATATCAGCAAAAGGGATGAAACAAACAAACAAAGAACTCATTATCAACAAAATTGCAAAGCATGAAAAAAAATGGATTTATTCCCCTGGTGTTTCCTGCCGGGAAAAAACTTACCTGGCCAGATCCTGCACTGGTGTAAATCAGCTAATATAAATGGATCTATACTCAATCGCACCAGCTGAGGGATAAGGCCCATTGTTATCATTCCTAGTGTGGTAGCACCTGCAGTCCCCAGTCAGGACTGAGCTCCTGTTACACTAGACATTCAACAAGCACATAGGAAAACACGGTGCCTGCAGCTAAAATTTTTAAAGCTATGATGAGGACACCCTTTTTTCATTTTCACCAGCATGAGGAAGCTATTTTCCCTTGGAAAAAACAGGCCAAAATAATCTTGTCATCACTAAAAATGGAAATATACAGTGGAAGTAATACACTTTTAATCACCCTTATGTACAGGAATTAAATCTAAATGACTTTTAGTTCTCATGAAGGATGTTGGCCTACCTAACAGCTCTGTCAAATGAAACCCTCTAATTTCTCCCACTTCCCACTCTGGATGAGGTACAGAATGAGGCCTTTCATTACAAGCTTCTGGGCATTCCTCTGCCAATTTCCCTCTAGCATGACCTGAAGGGATTCCCTCTAATACCTCCAATTCCATGCTCATTCAATCCAAACATGTTCACTCAGATTGTTAATTATGATGTCAGTATTAAAGCCATGGGATCTAACACAATGGGAACTTGACCGAGGTCACTAGTTCATTCCATTGCTCAACGAAACAGCCAAAGGTACTTCCATCTTTCCTGCCCTACTGATTTGGGCAGGATTTGAACCAAGACCTACAGTAGAAGTGAAAAGCACCAGAGTCCATTATTAATCCCCGTTTATGGCAGCCTAGAGTGATTACCTTAGATATTATGGGTGATGGCTTGCGTGTGTCATGAAAATTCAATTAGATAGAATTTATAAGCATCTCATTTTCACTGTGTCGTGGAGTAAGCCCTCATCGTCACCCACAGTGGGAAGTTCAAGGCGGGAATGAGGGGAATGGGGCACCCCCCGCGAGTGCAGTCTACAAAACTGTGTCCTCTTGGCCCTGAGTCCTGCAGGTCTGAAGCTTTTCAGTTGGCTCCCACGACAGGTAACATGACCTAGCGGCCAGAGTCAATAGTCGCCCTCAGCTCAAGGCAGTATGGCCTAACAGCCAAAGTCAGTAGTCACCCTCGGGCCAGGACAGCATGCTCTGGTAGTCCGTTGGGGTAGTGGGGCCCCCCCTTTGGGGGGGTTCTGCCAGGGGTAGGGATGCTTAGGCTCTCCCTGCTCACCTGAGCACCAGCCCAGGGCTCCGTTGGTGTCAGGGTAGCCCGACACCGGGTCAGCGAGAATCCTCCTGAAATACGCTGACGTGTGCCTCTCTCCACCCTTGGTTACACCGTGCCAGCCTCCTGGGCTACTTCCTACCCGGTCGTCAATGGTATCGTCCCTCAGGCCTCCAGGTTCTCCTTTCTTCTCAGCGGCCACCCGCATCTCCCCTGGATCATCGAGCTCCCTGACGAAGGCATCTCCTTGGACGTCTGGCTCCAGGCAGCCAACGAAGGGTGTCTGGTCTCCAGCGAGGTCTCCCGTGTTCCTGGCTCCCACTGTCAGGGACTGAAGCGGCTCCTGGCTCGGCACTTCCTGCATGCCTCCTCCCTCCTCAGTGGTCAGCCTAGAATGAGCTGGGATGCTCCTTTTTATGCTAGGACACCAGTTGGAGCATGCCCAGCAGAGTCTGGGGGGCGGGACTTCCGCCGCCCATAGAGTTGGCTTAACTCTTTCAGTGCGCGGGAAGTCCACCCCGTTACAACTGTAACAACAAATTAGAGACATTCCACTCTCATCATGGTGAACACAAAACGTGATTGCGTTGCACCACCAGAGTGATGTAAAGTCTTGTTCTTGAACTTAAAGACAGTATATCAGGGTCTACTCCATGAGCTGCCTATATGCAGACTGATATACTGTATCCTGTCAGGTCTCATAACGAAACAGGATTCACTATGGAGACAGGAGACTCCCAGGAGCTGTGCAAGTTCTGTAGGAGATGCTGGTAGTGATTTAGTAGATGGAAATTTCCCTCTAAGACAGTACTAAGTTCTAGAATGGTGTTAGCAGACAGTGCTGTATTGGAGGAACTATTATTCAGATTTCTGGCTATCTGTCATCACACATTTTACAAGTGTGTTAGGGGCATTAACATTCATGTTCTGGACAAATTCCAACAGGCAAAATTACCTTCTGCTTCCATCACTTCCCCCAGAAATGTCAATTGGGTCCAGTATCCTTCACTATGGTGGAAGGGTAAATTCACCACTGGCATTCCTGTTCTCTCCTCCATAGTGATACCTGCCAGCAATTGCTCTGACGCTGCAGTGATCTTCCACTTCTCATGCCACAGCCTTCCAGCCAGGTTGTGTTTAAGTCCCTCCTCTTCCAGGGTATCAGAAAGCCCAAACAAAAGTCCAGCAAATAATTCCAAGATCTTATGTCAAGTCTCTGGTCCCTGACTCTGGTTCCAATTGTCAATGCACCAGTCTGTCTGGGCTCTGAATTGTCCTTATCTGCTTATGTCAAGAGGCTTTCCACTGGCTGTTAGGTGAACCCAAGCCCCAATCTACACTGGGTTCCAGTCCAGGAACCTAGCAGGAGTAACCAAGGTCTGCTCCATCAGACACTTGCCATTGTCTCCCTGGACTCCTCCTATCATTAGCCTTTCAGCTGGCCTTTTCTCCAGCCCTCCCTGGGCTCTTTCTAGGATCAGCCCTTTCCAGGGCTTCTCCACAGAGGTCTGCTTCCTGCCCTTGTGTTACGGTCAGTCCCAGCAGCTTGCTGCAATCCAGTGTCTTCAAGGTATCTCCCCTCTCAGGGCTTCCTCCTCACCCTGCAGGCCTCCCTGTACCCCAAAGAACTCTCCACTCTCCTACTCCTCAGAGAGGGACTGCAAAGGTCTCCTCTCTCTCCCTCCAGTCCTTCAAACATCAGCCCCAAATTCCCCTTAGGCTTTACTGCCACCAGCTTCCTCCTGTAGCCCCATGCTTCACTGACCCCAGATCAGAATCCTTTGGTTCTAGCGTTAGACATCCCAGGCTTCTCTCTGCCTTCAGTCCAAGAGAGGAAACTCCCAGCTATCCCTCTCCTGGGTCCCCTCCCTGGCCTCCTTTCCCATTACTCTATGCTCCTTCCTGTATGAAGACCACAACTGGGTTTGATCATCAGTTATGTTAAACACCTCTCCATGTGCCACCTCATGGCTTATTTAGGTTCAGGTTCCTATTGACCATTTAATTGCTTGTGCAGGGTACATCGCCCATCCCTACTTCCTATTCAGCACAGTTGTGTAGTGTTGTCATGTGCTGTTCTATAGCTGCTGGGTGCCGCCCCAGGAATACATGCCTTTCAGTGGCGTGCAAATGATTTATATGAATACTGCATATTTCATTTACTGGGACAGCCTCTTAGCTGGAGGTCTGCCCCACTTTATATAGGGTCAAATACTGAGATTTTGATTCAGTTCTTTCTCAGACAAAACACCCACAGAAACCAAAAGCCCATATTTTTTAAAGCAGTTTAACATCTTTGGGGATAAAAGGCATGTTACAAAGGTGTTGCATGGCCATTGTTGTTAAAATCAATAGCCTGATATACATTTCCATCTTGCAACAAGACTTGATAGTTTTGGTACTTTCAACCAACACATAATTTCTGCAGTGGCTGCTGTCTATGTAGACTTATGTCTGTCTGCTTTGCAATAGGAGACTAAGTTCATCGTTAATAATTCTTTTAGTATTTATCATATTGTCATTAATTACATTGGACTTGTTGAGTGGGATGTAATATGTCATTTTTCATAGAACTCACAGAGTAATTGACCATTAATGAGTTGCTACTTAATGCAGAGACCTACCCAAAAAATAAATGACCAGAACAATTCCAGCATTCTGTGTGGCGTTAGCTAAGACTAGTTATCAGGGTTTGTTGCTCTGTGTACTACTTCATGATTAAGCAAGGAAAACTAAACCAATTCGTACATTCTAAATGATATGCTATTAGGCAGTGAAGGTCAGATAATTTAACAGGATAAGACATCTCCTTAAGGGTAATTTATTGATGATAGGTTCTATCCGAATTTTAATGATTTATGAGCATGCCTATGTAGTGTATTTATGCAGTATCGGTCTCATTGATAGCCCATGGAAGTCAGGGGACAGAGTCCTATTGATTTCAGTGGTTTGGGATCAGACACCATATGGTCCACATGGTAAAAGGGAGCATATTCTGATTATATTCTGCTCTTTCAAAATACCCTGGACAAAGCATTAGGGAAATGTTGCAGTAGAAGCAATCATGCACTAGGAGGGTGCATAGAGCGGGTGACATAACTGAAATTTTAAAATCCCTTGTCTTCTCTTGTCCTATGATTTATTTGTCCCCTGAGTTACATGGCCCCATGAAGGCTGCAGGGTCTTCTTCAGGGACACATCTGCTTAGCCCACATTTTGCTGCTGTAACCCATACTAACACTATGTGGCTCTTTGTTCCTTGCTACCGGCTACACCATGTATATCGGTTTACGTATGTGCTATTGCCTTAATAATAACAATCCTGATCCTTGAGTTGCTCTAGTAACTGCTTGTGCTTTTCGATCCAAAGGTCATGGGTTCGATCCCCACAAAAGGCCCCAGTGGGTCATTGTACTGACTATTTCTAGCCATAGGCCAATATGTGCTTCCCATCTTACCGGGAAAAAGTGTGTATCCTGTATGTGGAAGGTGAGCTTGCCTATGCAATGTACATGAATCACTTGTTAGAGATGGAAAATAACTCTTAGGTCATCCAGTCTGTCTCTTAGAGAGAGCATCATTGTTCTCTTCAGCAGAAGAATAGTCTAATATTTTGTCCCGTCTGGTTCTACATGTCCTAACCAATGAGATTTCCACCACTTCCTTATTCCACAGCCTAACAGATCTCTCTGCCAGGATATTCAGCCCAAAAATTCCCTTTCTTAATTTCACCACACCAAATAATTCTTCTGTAAACTGTCTATGATCCAGTCCCCATAAAGATGTATGTGGTGCAAGAGTGGAGTCTTGGGTGGCTCAGGAGTACATCTCTAATGAATACAATACACATGGCCTCAGTCATCCAATAGTACCATGCACTAATGTGTCTTGTGCTGCTATTGTGATGATTACATTAAAGAAAACAGCCTACTCTGGTACTGCATGTTGTGTGATGCCACTGATCTATCTCACTCCAGGGGTCTGGCTTCGTTTGGTCCGTTGAACCATTTGAATCCATTTAGCTATTTTCTGCCATCTCTTTTTTCTTTTGCTTAAGGGAATAGCTCAAACTAATACCCAGATCTGAATCTCCCCAGAAATCTGGAAGATTTCTGATCCAGACTTCACAGCTGGCCCCATTTATGATACGTTGGAAAAAAACTCCCTTTGGCCTCCATCTCAGTATTCGACATTATTCTTAAAGCGCTAGATCGTAGAATCCTGTGAATAGGACCTCAATCTCAGCTTTCATTTCTGGTTTTTTGCTTTTTTTTTTTTTTTTTTAAGTACATTCCTTGTCCACGCCTGGTTGCAGGGAAAAGTTTGAAAATGTGAACTCTTAAGGTTCAAGAGGCAGAAGGCAAATAAAAAGAACTCTAAAGATGCTTTTCTAACATCTCAGATGTTTACGCCAGTCTCAGTATTTTGGAGGACCTGACCCCTTATTTTTGAACAGTTGGCACTGGCAATGCTGAAAACTGAGGTTCCAAACACCCACAAACTTTGGGGTCCAGATCGAGGTCAGACGTTTGTGCCTGGGGTTCATCTCGTTGATGGGCTGAGCCAAAACGTTGGATCCAAATGATCCAGCTCCCCAGACTTTGGTCAGCTCCCACCTCCAATCAGCCCATGTTGCCAACCTCCATTGCCCACTTGTTCAATTTTCAAACAAATTCTCCATGCTTTCTCCCATGCTGCTGTTTATGCTTGGGAGGAGCTCCCTGTAAACGTTTGCAAAGTCGCCTCATTGTCCACCTTCAAATCCCTTCTGGAAACTCTCCTGTGCCACGATGCCTACAGAAAACTTGACAATGGCTAGGATGCTGAGGTTATGGCCTGCCACAATGACCAATATTGTCTCATTGTTTCCTTGTGCTCCCCCATCTGTCTGTATCCATCTGTTAACCCTGGTCTTATTCTTAGAGTGTAAGCTTTTGGGGGCAGGGACTGTCTTTTTGTTTTCTACAAACCTAGCACAATGAGGTCCTGGTCCATGACTTAGGTTCCTAGGCACTACAGTAATATAAATAAATTGTGCTTATTTTTATTATTTACTTTGTTGTGGAGAAGCAAAAAGATGTATGTGGGATTGATCATAAGAAGAAACAATGGAAACCCTTTGTTTCTGTACTGATGTGTCAATTTTACTTATAGTTCACCTGGAAGCAGATTACCCTGAAAAAAAAAAAAAAGAGAGAGAAACCAGTTGCTAAAGGGAACCCAGGAAAACAGCAGCTCAACCAGAAGTCCAACCAAGTGTGTCCCAGTGTGATGGATTATAATACAAGTCTATCCTGCAAAGCAAATTCATTTGCCCATTGATTGTTTTTCACTCCCTTCTGCACACATTCTCCTTTCCTCCATGGAACAATCACTAACAATAATAACAGGCAGCAACAGAAGCAAATACACTCACCCCCCAGTAATATGTGAGTTATAAGTGCAGTTGGGATTCCGTATGTATCCATCATACACCAGTACCACCACCGGGTTCCTCCAACTGCAAATAGACTGGGGCACTAGCATCTGTTGATGTTACTTTCAGTGGGATCTATAGTCAATTTCACCCAAATCATTGCTAAGGCTGATTTTTTTCTCCTTTAGCATAAAAACAAACACTGTTACCCTATAAACTCTGGGAGAATCTTTGGTCTCATTCGGCATAGTAATTCCTATATGCCTCACGCTCTCCAGTTCAGTGTAGTACTGATGAGATACCTGCTGTAAACAAACCCACGAGGCTCTATAACCCTGTCTGATAGCAGTGGGATACTCCCCTAGGCACACTAGAGCTGGTTGAAACAATTTACAATGACATTTTGAGACCTATCAGTTAGCCAGTTTTTAACCCGTTTTATGTGTGCCGTGTTAATTGTATATAATTCTAGCTTTTTAATCAAAATGTGGTGTGGTACCAAGTCAAACACTTTAGAGAAGTCTATGTATACTATGTCAACACCGTTATCTTTAGTAACCAAACTTGTATTCTCATAAAAAAAGATTTCAAGTTAGTTTGGCAGAATCTATTTTCCATAAACCCAGGTTGATTTGCATTAATTACATTACCCTCCTTTAATTCATTATTCATTGAGTCCTGTTTCAGCTGCTCCATTATCTTGCCTAGGAAATAGTTTTTCAACCTGTGGTACGTGTACCCCTGGGGGTATGTGAGACACAGGTAGGGTTACCTGGGAAAAACAGAGTGAAAGGGAGGCAGGCGGCAGCTGCCAACTTCTGGGGAAGCCGGGCGGCAGCAGCCCGCTTCCCATCCGGTCCCAGCTCCCAGCTGGGAAGTGAATGGCAGCCGCCGGCTTTTGGGGGAGGCGGGTGGCAGTCACCCACTTCCTGCCAGGTCCCAGCTCCGAGCTGGGAGGCAGGCGGCAGCCACTAGTTTCTGGGGAAGGCAGGCAGCAGCTCCTCACTTCCCGCCAGGTCCCAGCCTCCTGCGTCTTGAGAGCTGGGCTCGCAGCTGGGTGGCATCCACCCATGCCCTGACTCCAAGCCGAGGGACAGCCTCCAGCACCCCAGCTTGAAGATGGGCAGCAGCCGCTTGCCCACATCTCTGGGTCCCAGCCAATGTGGAAGCCTCCTCTGCCCCAGCTCGGATTGGGTGGCAGTTGCAACTTGCCACCTGCAACTTGCCCAGGTGGCAGCCCCCCTCCCTGGCTCAAAGCCCAGTGCCCAGAAAACTTGTCAATTTCACTGCTCTATGACAGCCCCAGATTTGACCAGTTATCCTCTTTTCCTGTCTCTCTCCCTCCTTCCCTGTCTCTCTCTCTCACCCCTTCTTTCTCTCAAATCTCTGGCAAAAAATTTGGCATGGTGCTTTATATTCCCCAGCATTGGCATGCTACTCAAAGCCTCCTAGCTTTGGCGAACATCACCTCTAGCCCAAGTGCATACTTGAATTGTGCACCCCTGGTGTAAAGGTGGTAACCCTACCCACACTAGAGCTGACATCTGTCATATCACGGCCTTATCTACTCAGCCCTTCTTCCAATGTATGACTCACATTAGTCTGTTAATATAAAATCCCATGGAAAATTGAGTGTTGGGGGTACTTATTAAAATTTTCAGAAGTTAGGGGGTACTGGCTTCTTAAAAGGTTGAGAAACACTGGCCTAGGATCTATGCCAGGCTGACAGACCTAGAATTGCCCGAGTCATCCTGTTTTTAAAAGTGGGCACATTAGCTTTCTTACAGTCTTCTGGAACTTCCCCAGTGCTCCAAAACGTATTGAAAAATCAAGATTCATGGTCCGGTGTGCTCCTCAGTTAACTCTTTGAAAACTCTTGGATGCAATTTCTCTGGACTTGCAGATTTAGAAATGTGTCACTTCAGTAGCTTCTGTTTAACATCCTTCAGAGATACTAGTGCCCTGCTTGTCCCCCTCTCAGGGGCTTCCTGCTACCTTATCAGTGGTTGATAGGGGAACCCAGGCCCACCCTCTACCCTGGGTGCAGTCCAAGGATCCTATAACTCTGCTCTGTCAGACTCCTTACTGCTACCTCCCTGGACTTCTTTCTGCCAAGCGTGTCAGCTGACCTCTCCCACAAGCCTTTCTAGGTTCACCCTTCTCTCAGAGCCAGGACACACAGGGCTCCCCCCGGCATAGCCCATAAATCCCAAATCAAAGGTATAAACTTAAACCTTCTTCTGCACTCCTCAGGTTTGAGCTTTCAGCCCCTTACGTTTCCCTTACTCAGTTTCTCCACCCAGCACCTCCCAGGATTCTCTCCCTGGAAGTCCCACTCCTGCCTTGTAACAGGGCTTGTCATTGGAGCTTACCCCACCCCTCTCTGTGTCACTCCTGGCCTCCCAACAGACTTTGCTACTCAGGAGAAAAATCTCAGGACCAGCTCTCCCTGTGGACTTCCTCCTGATCTCGTTCATCCCAGGGAGTGACTGCAAAGTTTCCTTCTGCCACCACCTTCTGTTCACGATTTCCTGCCTTTACAGCAGCCACCCAGCTCCTCTCCCAGCCGGGACTCATCTTTAATTGGGCCTGTCAGGGTGGGGTATAGACCCCGTCACGCCTCCACATCTCACAGGGAACTAGCTGCCTGTAACGGCTTGCAAGCAGGTATCGGGGACTGACAGGGCCGTTTGGGGGTGCTAGCTGGGGAAGGGAGATGAGCTCCCTAGATGCTGGAGGTGCTCAGAATGGGGAGAAACTTCATATGTTTTCTGAGCTGTGCTGGACTTGCTAAATTCACCACGGTGTGTGCACACGTCAGAGATATATATTGTAAAAACCCCACAACCTCCTAGGAACAGCACATGTGTGACTGTGCTGCACACCTGGCTTCCTGGACTGTCGTGATGTCAGCAAGGATAGACCTCAGATCCTCAGACCCCCAAACCCTTGACCAAAAGGACACAGTCCTAGAGTGCTGCCACAATAAAAGGACGTTGACATGAAGCTGAACATAAACCAGGACTTCTGGCTCCTGAGTGGCTGCCATGTCCACACCGCCCCCTGGCAAAGTGGGGAACAGCAGCCTGAGTCCTATGGGTTCAAGCGCTATTGGATTTCCTGCCCACAAAGGCCGTGAGTGGTGGAGCCTACTGTGTTCCCTGATCAGCCCAGGCACACTATTTAAGGGCTAGGGAAAACATCTGGAGGCTGTTTGTGCAGCAAGGGGGATCCCTGGCTGGCTGCTGCCAACAGATTTTGCTGTGCACTCCTGATCCCTTGCCTTGCTTCTGGTTCCTGGCCCCAGCCCCACTTCTGACTCCTGGCCCTGACTCGGGTCCTGGTCCCCTGCTCCACACCTGACTCCTCGCCTTGCTCCTGTTCCATTGACCCTGTTTCAGCTGACTGACTTGGCTCTGAACCAGTGCAGCTCAATAACCTCGTCTCCAACCTGATCCTAGAGCGTGACATTAGTAGGGACTGCTGTTTTTGGTCTCGACCCTGTAACCTGAATTCAGACCACGTCCCCTTCCTATCCTGGCCCAGATCCATGCCCTATAGCTGGCATCTTGACACACACTACAATATATTCTCTTATTATCTGCATACTTTCTGCTGTACATAGAGAGGCGAGGCAGTAGCTTGATATATATCAGAGAACATGACACCATTCCCAAGAAGAATTACGCTGAAGTACAGTGATCGCTCACGTTCCGTGTTCACTTATCACATATTTCCTTGGGTGATGCCAAGTCAGTCAATATACATCTTGCGCCCTCACAAACAAATACATCACCCTGCACTGTATACAGCACACACTGATATTACTTTCCTTATGAAAATGCGGCTCATGTAAGCCGGTTTGTTTATTAATAGCACACCAAATACCCCGTTGTGACTGAGCAAAAATGAAGTGTTATTTAACAGTGAAGTGCAAATTTTGCAATAAATTATAATGTTTTTAAAGCATGTATAATGAAAATGATAAACAGACACTATCACGTTGATCTCAGGGGTGGGCTGTGTGCCGCTCAGAGTGTAAGTTAAAAATACCTAGGAGCCAGGAACACTCTACAAGTCTTTTTTTTTTTGACTGCTATTTGATGTGTGCATCAACTTTGCCAGGGCAAGGTTACACTTTCTTGTAAGTTCTCATTACAATTCATTCCTAACGGTAGGTGTTAGCACCAATGTCTTGGCCAACTTCTAATTTATTATAATTTGCCCATGTAATTCCTACCTGTGTGGATATGGTGTTCATTTACGCGTCTCCTCCTAAACTGGTATACAGCATATCTATTGATTAGCTACTGTGCTCCTGCCCAGCAGTGGCTGCATTTTAGAGGTGAGTGATGTGGCAGGTGATTTTTGCGTGTATGGTTTTGTCCAACATTTTGCATGAAAATGATGGGTCCAGTTGTAGTCAATCCAATTGTACTCACTGGAAAAGGCCTTTTATAACTAAATGCAATATATTATTGTGAAGCACAGGGGCTTGCCCACAGTCAATACTAGAACACAGGACTTCTGGTTTCCAGTCCCGTGCTCCAACCACTAATCCATGCTGCTTTGACTGGAAAATTCCTTTACATATTTTGCATGGAAACAATGTACTAAACATTTTAGATGTAAATTGCGGAGAGGATGGGCATAAATGATGCAGAAAATGATCATTCATCAGACTCCAAGTGCCTATTCTTCAAAGAGCTTGCAGACAATGTACTCTGAATAGCTAATCTCCACCAAAGTCTCTCCTGATAAAGATCTTGAAAAATGGTTCTTTCATGTACAGTTTTCCCTGTCCATTTTTCTGTTATTGTTGTTTTTTTACAGGCATTGGTATCAGTTTCTCTAACCTGTGAGCAAGCTAGAGGACAATACCCAAGCCAAGTAAGTTGGATTCTCAGGGAACACAGCAAAGAACCAGAATATAATGTGTGATTCTTTATCCTCTGATAACGTTTTGTTGATGCAATTTTTTTCCCCTTTTTCTGGTTATTGAAAAGTTTCATCTGCTTGCTTTTCAAATGCAGCTTATTGAAATGTATATTTATCAAATGTGCCATCCTGTAGTGATTTCCCCTAAACTCTTATATATTTCTCTAACTGAACACAAAAAGCTACAGTAAAAGAACATTAAGGTTAACAAATTAAGCGCTAAAAATATTAGGAATTGGCAGAATTCAGGTTGCCTGTGGAACCTAAATTCAGCGTCCGAGTGTGTATGCATTATGATTCAGTCTTTAACTACATGATCACATACTATTTTTTCCATAGGACCTCTCCCCATTCAGTCGACCGGGAAATCATAACAGGACTGAGCACTTAAATGTCCGTAAGGAGGATTAGATGTTATCAATAAATGTCAGTAAACATTGATTTCACCATATACACACAAACCATGAAAAAATGTTTCCATTGCCAATAATCAAAATTGATACCTAGGCGAATTAAGAAAAAAGATACCCGAGAACTTACAGTTTGATTTAAGTCTATTTACTTTGTATATTTTGTTATGTAACATTGACAATTTGTATTTTAAAAGTCATAAAGCTTTAACTTTTTTAATATAAGGTCTGTCGTTAAATAATTATTTTCTGACCTCCCTCCTTTCTCTGACCCCCATAACTTCCCACAACTGTGAACATTTAAATTGATTAAAAAATGCTTAAACCCCTTAATTTCGCACAATGGTGAAAAATGAAATGGATACAAATCGGGGGAGGGAAGCTTAAAAATATACATCAATAATAGCTGTCAAAATCATTAAAAAATAAAAAATAAATTCCGCCAAGCCTAGCTACACATTTCAATAAGCTGGGTTTAAAAAGCAAGTAGAACCACTGTTTCCCTCCCTAGCTCCCAGACCTAGTCTCTTTGCGCAGTCAGTACCAGTTTCATTGTCCACTCCCCAGTCTCCTTGTCCCAGGCTGCTCCCCCAGCAATGCCCTGCGTCTGGCTCTTTTCCCTCCTTCGTCCTCCTCCATGCTGCTTGGGTGCCTGTGTGGTTACTGAGAGCACAGGAGAGACAGCCTCCCTGCTCTCAGATCCAGGTCCTGAGCAACAACAACAAGTAAAGTCCAGCTTCGTCATGTAGCCTGAGGCCGGAGAGAGCACGCTCAGTCACTGTGTGAATGGCGCGTTCACAGTCCAGCCACGTGGAGGAGCTGTGCATTGTAGCTACCAGGGGCTCGAGGCTGCTCAGAGAAGCAGGAATCTTCAGCGGTTTTAGCTTGTTAAGCCCTAGCAAATCTCCCCTGAGTATCTGTAAACTGAGATTTTTTTTTCAAAAGCTTATAAGTGGGCCAAATTGGGGGCAGATTTTCGCAAGGATGGCAAAAGGCCCATCCCTGATACAAAGGCTATTCCCTTGTTAACTGTCAAGTCCCTACTCCAAACCTTGGAGGTGCGAAGGTTTTCCAAAGAAAAGGTCACTGGAATTTTTGTTATCTCTGAAAAACGATATATTTCCCCCTGGCCTCATTCTCAGAAACAGCCGCACCATTTTGGCTGAAATTTTGCAGAACAATTCAGCCTGAGGCAGACGCCTGGCACAGAAAACATCAGCCCAAGCAGATGCGTCTGGCAAAGTTTTAAAAGCAACTGAAAACGGTCTTCTAACAGGAAGTTTGGGGCAACCTTTAATAGGCCATGCTGCCAGCCACCTATCATTATTATTAACCATGTTTAGCTCAGTAACGTCTAAGGTCAAACCAAGAATGGGACCCCATTGTGGTAGGGTCTGGAGTGAACACAGAGCATTAGATTGTCTCTGTCCCAAAGAGCACACAGTGTAGACAAGACAGACGCAGGGTGGGGGAAGGAACAGAACTCACAAGGAGATTGAGCGACCTGATCATTGTTCCACCATTCTTTTTTGTTGGGGGTGGGTTGACTGTGGAGGGCATCAGCTAAACGGAAGGGAAAGGGGGTGAGGGGCAGGGCAGGGGAGAAGAGGCTAGGAACGGCAAGTGTGGGGTGAACTGAGATGAAGAGAATGTGGGGAAAGGGGAGGGAGGGAGTTAGAGCAAACAGCCAAGCAGCTCAGGGCCCCGTTGTATCCTTGAATCCCAGCACCACAGTCTCTGCTTTGGCTGCTTCTCCTACTGCAGTTCTCCAAGGCTGCAGATAACCTTCGGTGAGCCAAACTTTGGTCTGATATTGAGGCAGAGGCAGGACACAGTGGCGTACCGAGGGGGTGAGGGCCAGGCCCCAAGGCACCAACCTGTGGGGGGGACAAGGCCGGCCCTTCACGATGCACAGGGGGCAGGGGGCACAGGAGGCTCTAAGGGGCGGCTGGACAGTGCCCAGGGGTAGGTGGGGGGGAGCTGTGGCTGACCAGGAGGAGCTCCCCCCCTGCTAGCCCCTGACCGGGGGGTGAGGCCACCCCACCCGGTAGGGGGAGCCAGTGCCAGGCTATGGGGCTAGAGTGGGAGAGGTGGGTGCCACGTGGCAGGTAAGTGCGGGGGGGGAGGCACCAGAAAGTGCCCCGTGCAGGAGGAGGTAAGCAGTGTGTGTCCTCCCCTGCAGGTACAAACTCCCCCTCCCATGGGCAGCTGGGGTGGCACCATCTGGTGGGAGCCGGAAACCCCTCCTGCCCTGCGTGGGGGGACACGTGAGGCCTGGGGGGGGGGCGCAAATACAGGCTTGGTCCTCTGGTGCTGGAGACCCACAGTAAGACACTGGCAGGACAACGGCAATTAATACAGTGTATTGCAGTTTTACGGATAGTGTCCACCATAGGGAGGTGTTGTAACACGATGGTTTTAGTGCATGTCATCCTGTCTCCCTCTATTGGCTGAGTCCATCAGCTGTAGCTGTCTGCTACTTACTACCAGCTGATGGAGTTACTTCTTTAGCCCAGTTGGTAGCAGCATGTGCTTTTGTCAGTGAAGGTTCTGAACTCCGTTGCATAGGTATGTCTGGGACCATAGGTTCATTAAAGTCACACTTAGAAAAGTTTACAGGAATGTTACTTCGTTGCCAGTGGGGGAAATCAGAAAGAAGGAGATTTCCAAAGGGTTCCTGCTTTCTAAAGTACACGCATTAAAACTTGTGGCTGTAAGTTATACGGATGCCTTCTTTAAGCAGAGAAGGACTCCGATTCAGCTGGATGCATTTCGGTTCATTTTTGTAAGTCACCAAGCATTTGCAATAAAGGACAAGAAAATTCCCCTTGTAGATAAGTCACTCACACTTTATATATCTGTCCCCCAGCTTCAACGCCTTAGTGTTGCTACTCTACCAAAAGGCTTTGCTACCCAAACTTGTCAGGTCTCCAATGGCTGTTAGTGCCTCAGAGAACACAGCCAGACCTCAAACGCTGTGCCACTCATTTAGTGACAAATGCAATAATGAGGGTTCTGGAGAAGTGGGTTGTTGCTAAGTGAATGCACCTCACACCACGTTTTGTCATTCCAGTTAGTTCAATTTGTAATAGAAAATCTCACATTCTGCTCTAATGCAAAGGGAGAATCCTGGCCCCAAATCTTGGAAGTCTCTCCGCTTGCATTATTTTGCACAGGCTGCCATGGGGTATTTGCCAGTCACAGAGGCAAGCACATGCGGTCAAAATACAATGCTCCCTGGGACTGCAGTGGGAGGGGACGGGAAAAGCGAGCTCCTCCCAGGGAGGGGAGGGGCATAGAAGTGCCTATCCAAAAGGGGTCAAAGTTCAATTTCTGGGCACGCCCCTGATAGTATCCGAGTACCTCGGAATTTGTAATGGACGTATTGTCACTGGCCCCTGTGAGGTAGTACAGGGCTACCACCCCTATTTTACAGATGGGGAACTTGAACACAGAGACACTGCGTGAGTCACATAACATCAGACAGGAAGCGTGTGGTAGAGCAGGGCCTTGAACCAGGATCTAAGTGAGTGTCCTAAACAAAGGACCATCCTTCCTCTTTAAATGCCACTTCCTGATTCTAATCACTAGACTCAACTCCTTTATATTTACCACAGTGACCTTATTTAGGCCCTCCCTACGTGTGTAGAAGATTTCACAAAAGCAAGAGGTTTAATTTGCTCTCCAGGTAGATATTTCCACAAGCTGCCATAGCTCTTATCTCATGCTCACAACCTCCAGTTTACAATATTCTTCTTCTGGCTTAATTTCCTCTCTGAGTTCTCCTTAGCCCTTGAGATTTCTGATTAAAGAAGGTCTCCTCAGTTGTAAGATTGCCTGCCAGGGTTTTATTAACAGAGACCTTTCAATTTCTAGCACTTTGTTATTCTGTGGATTTTGCCAGGGGATAGGACAAAATTCAGGCTGGAATTTTTCATAGCCACACGCACAGCTACCAGAAAGGACCAGAACATGATGCAGCAGGAAGCTTAATAAACAGAGGAACTTCCTGGTTAAAGAGTTCTCTAGTTGGTGCTTAAAGCATGGCTCTGTGTTTATGTCCTCAGCTGGCCTTGCTGGATCCAGGAAATTGAGTGATTCCAGATGGCTTCTGGTTTAACAAAGAAAATACAAAAATACCAGGTAAATGCCCTGATTATTTGCCATGGGTGATGCTGATGATGATATCCTATGTGCCTAACCCTCACTAATGAGGAAAAGAAAAAATACTCTAAAGCAAAAGAGGTTTTTCATGCCCATTCCGTAGGCAGACAAAATATGATATGTGAAAGGACCGAATTTTATAGATGGTGCCAGGAAAAAGAGCTGACTTTTATTACTGCAGTTCATAGTCTTGCTGAATATTGCATATATGGAATGTTAAAAGAAGAACTAGTAAGACACAGGATAGTTGTTGGTATAAGAGACACCAATTTATCAGCACAGCTTCAGTTAGACCCAAATCTCACACTAGCAAAAGCTACAGCAAAAGTGAGAATGCAAGAAACCATAGAGAAACACCAATGTAACTTCCATGTTAGCAGCATATGGGAGACTGAATCAGACAACATCAACACGGTAAAGAGAAAAGACCCAGTCGGACCAAATTTACAACATAAGAACAGTGCACAACTAGGGAGTGGGAGACCAAAGGGACCTTAGTAGAAAGGAAGTTTGGAAAAGCTGTGGAAGACGGAGCAAGACACCAACCCACAGCTGGCAACAATATCCAACTAAAGAATGTAGAAGATGCCACAAAACAGGACATTTTGCAATAGCTGGCATGTCACCAAGAGTGATGGAAACAATCCGAGAGGGAGTGTTATCATCAGACGACAATCAGTCCATAGTTCTAGGGACAATATCCTCATAGAACAGACAACACCTTGGTACACAGCATGAATCTAAGTCAAAATCTCAAATTTAAAATTGATATGGGGGCAGCAGTCACACAATTGTAAAAAAAAATATTAGAATTGATCCTGGGATGAAGATCTGCAAAGACAAAATAATTCTACAGGGGGCTAGTAACACTATATTGGATGTTTTGGGCCAGTTCCTTGGGAAATTGGAGGAAGAGCAGAATGTTCTTCAACAAATAATATCTATAATATACGGACTGACAATTCAACATAGGGGTTGCCAGCAATACAAGGATTACACCCACAGCAAAAAGTAAACTGTACAGGAGATGTTTCCACACATCTTCACAGGACTATGAAACCTGTCAGGGCAGCACAGAATAAAATTGATGCCATCAGTGACTCTTTTGTCTCAGAGCTCCTCACCATATCTTTATGCCCTGGCTAGGGAAAGTCAAAGATGAATTAAAGAGAATGCAAGATCTGAGGTTTATTTTCCACATAGAAGAACCCACTGAGTCGTCTATGGGTATGGCTGTAGTTCCAAAGCCTAACAACAAAATCTGGATTTGTGCAGCCCTTACACATCTTAAAAGCATGTGCAGAGAAAGACACATGCTTCCTGCAGCTGACTAGATGTTAGCGCAGTTCTCAGAACACAAAGTCTTCTCAAAGTTAGACACTACAGCAGGTTTCTGACAAATACCTCCGGCTATAGACTCTGTACCGATAACTACATTTATCACCTCATTTGGAAGATACTGCTTCAATCAACTTCCATTTGGCATACCTTAAGCAGGAGAACATTTCCAAAACAGAATCGCTTGCATCGTGTCAGTTTTGCCTGGTATCCTCTGCCGCGCAGATGATGTGGGGGTATATGGCAGAGATAAAAAATTAACACGAGAAGCAACTACCCGCAGTTCTGAGATACTTCCAACAAGCTGACCTCATGCAGAATGAGAAATGTGAATTTGGAAAGAGGCAGATAAAATTTGTAGGAGGCATTATTAGTAAGTAGGGAATTCAGCCAGATTCAAATCAACTGAAGGCATACTTGCCTTCCCTGAACCCAGAGATGTTTCTGCTGTAAGAAGATTCCTGGGCATGGCAAATCATTTTGGGTGCTTCTTACCAGATTTAGCTCATTTTACAAACCCTTTAAGAGATCTCCTGAATGATCACAGTATATGGGATCTGGGAGAGCACACAACAAAACACATTTCATAAAATCTAAAAACTACTGCCATCCACTGTTTTGACACAATATTGGGTGAACTATCCAGAAACAGTAGCAACAGATGAATCTTCATATGGTTTAGGAGCAGTGCTGACACAAAAGCAGCCAGAAGGAGACCAGGGACCTGTTGCAGTCATACCAAGAAGCTCCAGAGAAACTGAATAAGGAAGCTCCAGCAGTCATCTGGGCCTGTGAATGGTTCAAAACATATCTGACTTGAATTTTAATACAGAAACAGACCATAAGCCCTTAGTGGCATTATTGAGTTCCAAACCACCGGATGACGTTTTACTTGGGATTCAAAGTTTCTGACTACGGCTGATGTGATTTTCCTTCAAGGTGGGAAAGCACTCACAGCAGCAGATACTCTATTTAGAGCCCAACTGAGCAGCAGTCACCAACGGAAGAAAAAAAGGCTTTCGAGAAAGATGTCACAGTCTACATTGACCTTGTTCTGGCAGCAATTCCAGCATCTCCCACCAGACTTCAGCAAATTAGAGCTGAATAACTAAAGGATGAGACTTGCCAGAAAGTGACTCAACACTGACAAAGAGAGTGAGGGCAAAGGAGTCCACTTCTTGCAGATCTACTATCAGACTGACAGGTTTTAACCGTATGGTGCTTCAAAAAGAGATACTTCTCCAAAGTCCACGAAGGACACCAAGGTGTAAACTAGGTCAGGGGCATGCGCAGGAATAAAAATGCAACCGCTTTTGGAGGGGTGGATTCTGCCCCTGCCCCGTTGCCGGAGGAGCTCCCTCCGGGGCTGGAGGATCTGCCCCTCTCCACCTCAGCCCCGGAGCCGGAGGAACTGGCTCTCCCCGCCCTGGCACAACAATCCATATTGTGGCCCAGTCTGAATCGGCAAACTTAGGATATGTCTTCACTGATGGCAGCAAATTCAGCACCATCAGATTGATTCTTTGGGATCGACTGAGTGGAAGAGGAGACCCGCTCAATCGATCCAGAAATTGACTTAATAATTCCACCCCCTGAAAAAGAGGAACACCACATCAGGTTGCTCCCAGTCCCAAGAGATCAGATACTTACCCCAGATCAAGTAGTACTCTAGATCTCACAGAAAACAAGCTGACAGTGTCATTACCCACAGGGGCTGATCCTTTGATGACGGAGAGTGAGGAATGCATTTTGAGTCTTTGACCTCCGATCATCACCCACAATGACCACTTGTTTTGAAATTGGCACTTTTCCGTTAAAGTTCTTCGTTTGCATTCCACGAGGCTTCTTTCTCATTTGACGGGTTATTTAGTTACAGGGGTATACACAATGTAAATGTTTGCTACTCCATTGTAACAGGTTACGGATAAGTGAAAACAATGCAAGTAACATCCCATTAGTTTTCATGAAGTTTAAACACCAGCTACACTCTAATACATTTAACAATCATCACTTTGATCTATACTAATACACAAGTGAATTGGCTTTTGGTTTCGACCTGAGCTGGCACCTGGTCTGCCAGCATCACAGGGACTCTGGTATGAAGTGATCCAGGAAGGCAGCTACTTTGCACCCCAAGGTGCAGAACTTTGTTTCCCACCACTGGACACTGGATGAGAGTCTGGTGGAGAAGGTGAGCCCCGGTTGCTCTACCAAACCCTAAAGAGGGGACAACAATAGGAGCATATCGGTGAGGAACTGAGTATGGAAAGGCCCCGAATGCACAAGGGCCCAGACCCTAAGCCCCTGACCTAAGGAGAAAGCCCTGAAGCCTTTGCAGGCATCTGAAGATTTCCTCCTTGTTGGACTTTTTGTGGGTACCCCAAAAGGGGTAGACTGGAATGCTTGATCTGGCTGGAAGGCTGAATTGCAAAAATGGGATGGACCATCACGGGGCGGATCTATAGTGAAAAATGGTGATGTCCAGGAAGAAAACACCCTGCTGCACTTCTTCTTGACCCGTAGGCAACGCTGGCAATGAGGGGCATAGTAGTGTAAACAGTTTTAAGGAATTGGATGTTTATTTTGGACTGGGCTGCGTATAAACATAGGTTTATCATTTAAATTTCAATCTTTTATTATAGGGGAAGGAGATGTGGAATGTTTATAGAGTTTCTGGTCCTCCACAGTTACACGAGAGGACCAGGATCTGTTGCAGCGGGCTGCTTCATAAACGTAGGGACTTCGTGGTTGGAGAGTTCTCTAGCTGCTGTTCAAAGCATGGCTCTTGGTGTTTACGTCCTCACCATACACCTTTTACTGCACTAAGGACAAACGGGCCAATGGCTGATGTATATGCTTGTGCGGAGAGTAGCTACTGTCAGAAAGACAGCTGCTAGCCTGCTTGCAGAGAGGTGGCTCTGTTCACAATCTCATCCATGGAACCGGTTGCCAATGAAGAGGAATATATTGCGTGAAATCCCAATTTGAGCAATCTGGCAAGAGTTAGACACCTTTTCAAATATGTTTTTCCAACTAATACTCTTGCGTGGCTTAAAATTATCCTGACAAAAAAAACAATTGCAGCCACTTTTAAACTAATGATACAATCCCATGGATAATTTCCTCTAAATAGCTCAGAGATGTGACTGAATGAATCATATATCATTGCAGGAAGCAATTTCCCTCAATGAGTTCTACCTGCTGGATATCACAATGCATTACAGATTGAGTAAAAGCTTTCATTTGAAATGAGACTCTGAAACTGGCTTTGGAGCAAAACCTAAACCCTGAGGGTGACAGCTCTGAATATATTTAGAACTTTCCCATGGCATTTGTGTTCCAAATGTCTCTCCTTGTGCCAGGCAACTTACTTGGAGACGTAATCCCGTGACATAAGTGACTTTCAACAATTCTTCACAGGTATCGCGCCCCTTAATGTGGGGTTTGCACACCCTGATGTGTCACCGAGCATCTCACAAATGCCTTAACAACGTTCCCCGAAGCTGTGGTTCTTGTTTGCTCTTCAATATGCTGCAGTCTTATTGAATTTCTTTAAAGAAAAAAAAGCAGAAGCTATTTATAAGGCAAATCCTAACTATCAGGGAGTTGCAATGAAATAGAAAACACAGTCCAGCTTTGTGTGCAAGTTTCCCATGCCTCAAAGAACACTTATGCACTGCAGCCTGGATAAGATTAATACACACTATGGTCATGGCTACATTAGAAGTCTGATCTAAAGCTCCTTAGAGTCAGTGGAATGGCTCCCATTGACTTCAATGGGCTTTGGATCAGGCCCTAGAAGAGCAATAAATCCAACATGATTGCTGGAGAATGTATACGAGCAAGAGTTGCTGACACCCATTCTCCACGATTTACAGTCTTGTTCAGTCCAGCATGTGTCTTTCAAGGTTTCACTTTAAGAACAGGGTTTTAAATAGTATTGGGCCAATCTACCATAGGGTCCATCCACTGACCAACTTCCTGTTGCATCACTGGGTTTAGAATTGTTGACCTTTGTACCACACAGTATTGAGAGGCTGGGAGGCAAAGCATTTGACTTTAGAACGTTCTTCCCATTCATACAAGACAGAGTCCATCCATGGCATTTTATTGTGTTTCTGGCAGCTGAGAGCTTTTTAAATCAAGGCCTTGAGATTCCACAGCAAGATGCAAAGCTGAGCTTTTTTGATCCAGCCTGCACTGCATCAGCACCAGATGCCTCTCCCATAATGCATTGGGCTGAGGATAAATCCTGGGCTCAATTTTCTGTAGGAAGGCTCTTCTTTGGTTGTTCCAAAATCGTGTAAACCATTACAGCTGACTTTCAGGAGAGGAAGGTGTGTTTCTTTCCATAGTGCATGTGTGTGTAGCAGATGACAGAGAGGGAAAGATGTAGGTAATTGGGTTTGTTCCGATTCTTTATGCTGAGTTAGGGAATTGTACTTCGCAATGAGGCTTCATTTTTTTATCATTTATTTTTGTACAGAACTTTGTTGCTTCCAGATTGAAACCCTTAACAATAAAATGTGCATCTAGGCCTTTCCTTCGGGACACAGCACTGGAGACTGAAGTCCTTTGACAATCCACAGAATAGATACAAGAAGGGCAGTCAAGAGTCTACAACGTGGCCCTGTCAAAAAGCTTCAGATTTGCCCCAGGCTGAATAGTCCCCTCCAAAGATGAGAAGGCCATTGCATCACCTCTCCATTTGGTCCTTCTCCTTTCTGCTGGGGCATTCTGACACTATGAAGTTAATATGCCTCCTCTTAGGAAATGCTTTCAGTTGCATGATACGGTACACACAGCACTGGACTAAGAGTCAGGAGAGCTAGATGCCAGCCTAATGCCTGTCTTGCTGTGTGACCTTGGGCATGTCACCGATCCGTGCCTCAGTTCCCCATTCTGTAATATGGGGATAATAATCATTTGCAATGTGTTCTATGATCTACAGATGAAAAGCACTTAATACTTTAGATGCCACTTAGTATTTACTGATGGATGGAGATCACCAAGCCCATTTGACTTGGGCTACAGCACAGTCCTCAGATGGGCAAGACTTTTATATCTGAACCTGCAACCCAGAGTTAACACCCATCACCAACAGCCCTTGAACCACATTTGTTCTCTTTGCAACAGCTCTGCAAAGGTACAGCAAGACTAAGAAGCAAACAATTGAAATATTAAGTGAGATGGTCATTTAGAAAGCAAACAAACAAGGTAGTCCTATTTGTGCTTCCATCTGCTGAGGCAAAAGCAAAGCTCACAAGGATCAGGACAATATATAGATATAGACAGAACCACCTTCAGGTCTCAAGAGAGATCAGATGTCTTGAAACAGCTACGGCAGTAGGTTCTGTAAATGTAGCTTTTATATTGCACATTTCACCGGCTCTGGGGTAAACAAAAAACAAAAAAGCACCCAAAGCAAGTCTGGGCATTCTCTGCCATGCTAGCTACTCTTCTGGTCATTCGATTCGAGTCACAAATAACCAGTAATTTATGTTGCGGTACCAAGCTCCAGCAAGAAGAAACGTAACAATTCCTAGTCATTTTGTCTATATAGATAAGGTTAGCATTTATTTTGGATGACAATTTTTTTTTGCCTGATGAGATATTTTTCCTGTGCTTTTTATGAAACTGACGGGTGATATTGCTTTCGGTGAAGCACTGCATTGCTGACCTCAGATTTCTCATTTCAGATCCAAAGTGTCAGTCAGCGGGACATGGATTTGTTTGTCTTTTACTTACTTAAACACAAATCAAGGTTCCAGCATGGGGTGAGCAGGAGAGAAAGAAGCACATGGGATAATGGTGGGATTGACCGGTAGTAAGCAAGTGGAATAATGCCATTTTGGAGCATTCTGTGATGGTTCTATGAGGTCCATCTAGTGGTCTGCAAACCAGTCCCCAAATAAACCCATTGAATCTACTTTGCAATTCCCTCTTGTGTGGGTCTTTTGCCATTAGGTGCGGATCAAGAGACATGGGGTCAAGTGGAGATTACATGAGGCCTGGTGTGTTCTAATGCCATCTTTGGTTCTTCTGTCCTCACATGTGATTTCCAGCCACCAGAACTCCAGTTAGACTGGAACAGACAGGAAACTTCACGGTCAAAAAAATGGGAGCTTGAGTCAAATGCTGAAACTGCTGCTAAAAGTAAAGAGAGTTTTGAGCTGTGGGGTGATAAAGTAGCATCTGAGATGACACGCAGCTGAAGCCTGGAAATAGATGATGCAAGCTAAAATAACATTAGATCTTTCTTCTCCCCCTCCCCAACATTCAGAAAAATATACTGGATCAGACCTGTGCTGTGTGATTTAACCAGGCTAAGGCTGGTTTTTCTCAGCTATTTGATCTTCAGATTTCCTGCTCTCTCTTGACGTTGTTTATGATGGTTGGTACGAATAACACCTGCAGAAAACACTTTTGTGGTTCTCAGTTTTAACAGAATGATCCATGTGGAAATGCTTCTAAACAATTTGTATGGTTCCCAGGGAATCTGGCAAGACTGCCCAGCTCTTTTGGTCATAAAGCCTAATTAACAAGAGGAATACACCTACTGGAGACTTCATTCAACCCACAAATTAAAATGTTCAAACTCCTTTACTACCCAAAAATGCCACCAGAATGGTTTCATCCCTTGAATAGTAGTTTTGCTATTGATTTCCAAGGGAGCAGGATTTGACCCATAGAGAAGAGCCACGAGGCCAGTGTATTGTGATCTAGTGCCAGACAATTATATTTCTTTCAATCTATATTAATATATTACTTATTCCGCTCTTACTTAAATCTATTTTTATTTAGGCATAACTCCAGGGACTTCAGTGAAGTTACACCAGTCTAAATGAGGGCAGATGTAAACTCGGGGTCTGTACATCACGACACACACGAGCACACATGTACCTAAGTGCTGACAAGCCATTGCACTGGCTCTCCAGATGTCTAGTAGGTATTTAACTAATTGGTGATGTTATTGCTGCCATTATCCATCACTGGGCTTTTTGTTCACTGTTTAATGATGACCATTTTTAGAACTGTGAAGCAAATGAATATATGAAACAGTATGCTCCCTGTTTTTTTTTAACTAGAAAGCACATTTCTGTCATTAACCTTGGAAAATATTTATCATTGTTTTTTAAAAATGGAAGAAGGTTGCACATTATTCACACTTCTTGCAGCAAAACAAAATGTTTTGACACAAAAGACCCTACTTTGCTTTTTATTTCTGATCTGAAGAGATGATGAAGAGAGAGACAGCTCTCTAGCAAGTCGTCGTGAGCTGTGACTGCTGATTGGAATCAGTTGAATTAAGATTGGAACGGATCATAGCAGTGGGAAAGAATCTTGTTACTTTAAAGGTGAGAGGGATTTGGTGCTGCTAGGACATGTCATTCCAAAGAAGCATTTAGAAGTGGTTAATTATTATGAGCCCAGGTACTCAAAGGTATTTAGGAGCCTCTCCCTCATTTCAATGCTGATGAATATTAGTGGAAGATAGAGAGACACTTTGGCTTTTAAAACACTTTTAATAAAATCAGTACATAAAACGCATTAATAACAAGAAAAAAATTACAAATTCAAAAATAAATTGCCCATCTCTTACAGTACAAAGTGAATTTCCAATCGCCCACCACTGAATACATTGATCTAAATTACGTTTAAGAGTACACTATCCAAACTCCAAAGAAAGGGACAACACCATAAAAAATGAACATTGGAAACACCAATAACAAATAAATTACACTGTCTACTTTTCAAAATGGCCATCTTTGCTTGAGCCAAACTAAATTCCACACATACCACATATCTATTTGCGAACCTCTACATAACAATACAAATAAATACAGTATGAGAAAAATTTAGGGGCAATAACCAAAACAAAATCCCCTCCACATCCCAAAAAGGACATGACATGACACAGACACCTTCAGATTCAAACGATGCACAAACACATTCATGGCAATAGTCCCAGAAGACTTCTCCATTGGAAATCAATCCTTTTCTTTGCAATCAGAGGCTTGTATACAGTTCTCCAGGCTGAGTGGATGAAGTCCACCAAGAAGCTGTCTTCTCCGCACTGAATTAGGACATGCAATAAGAGTTAAAAAATGATGACTATTTACCACAGGCATGTCTGATGACTTATGTCCTAAGCCATTAAAAGTAAATTCACGAGAGCCACTGAAGGTAAGCAAACTGCCAGGCCTATCATCATCTTAATCTACAACAGAAGCAACTAGCAAAGAATAGAAAATTTAATATAATCAGGGATGTCTAGCTCCAGAAAGCAACTGTCCAGGTTGGCAATACTGCCCCTAGGGAGGCCTGGTTTAACGTTGGATAAAAAACGAGAATCCCGGCAAATGGAATGAAAACCAATCTTGGCCGCAAGGATATCTGCTGAGATCCATTTCAAATTAGCAAAATCTTTTAAATGCACCATTTTGTTACACCTGCTGCAATAAGGGAAGAGACTAGACTCCTAGAAACAGGGTTAGGAATCCTCACAGCACGGTTACAAACCAAGGAGTTCAGCAAGCAGCCCTCTGAACTCCAGCTGCGTAGCCTGAATCCTCAGCTTAGAAAAATCTCCAAGTGTGTAAAATCCAAAACACTCTCCCTCCGCCAATGAGGGCCGTCCCAGAAAGAGTCCAACGCAACCTTCTGAATTCTTTCTAAAAAGAGTGGAGCGTGTTCCACACCCACACACTTCCCCCACAACCTGGAGGCAATTCAATTATTAATGACTATCACCTGCTGTTGGAAAGAGAGACAAGGCAAATACCATTTCTGCCTCGTCAACCCCCTCTTCAGCTCTTCCAATTATGACACAAAATATCATCTGGTCCCAGCATAATTCCCAGTGTTTTAAAGCCAGTTCAGGAGAGAGGAATAGGCAGCCACTGAAGTCCCTAGCAGATGTGTATCATTCTTCTCCCAATAAATGCAAGCTGAGGAAGCCTGCTCAAAAGAGTGCTGACATTCAAGATGCTTCTGTACTTATGGCAACGGGTGGCGTATAGACACTGCCTGCCCAGCTAGCACTGGTATAAATAGCTGTATAGACAGTGAGACACAGCTTTGGTGAGTAGCGGGCCCTACACACCTGAGTCCCAAAGGGAGATAGCCTATATGGTATTCTCCACAGCCACGCAGACATGGATAAGCACGCAAAGAGAGCCATATGTTTTTTTAACATCCCTGCACCCATTCCTATTCGGAGAGCCACATACAAAATGACTTGTCAGAAAAAGTCCTCATCAGAAACAAATTTTTCAGACAAAAACGCCAACGTGCATCCATTAGTCTACGGTCATGCTTCTGTTTGTCAAACTCAGACACAGAGGCACGATTCATAGGACACGGAGCAGGCAGCAAAAACAGATGAAGGCCAAGAATCCATTCTGCCACCTTTACCCCACATTTCCCTGTAGTCTCTTCCAGAAATCTGCCAACAGGGTCCAGTGTGTACCCATCCTCAGGGAGCTCAGGACCCCGCAAAAATGTGTGAGTTCATCATTCTCCACACACTCAGTCGCTGCCAGCTGCAGAGAGAGGGAAAGGAGTGAGGGGGGCTTTCTGGGATTTAGGGGGCAAAACTAATACCTGAGAAATCCCCATACCTCAAATCAAAGAACCCCCACGGCAGCACTCTCAGCCGTGTGCTCGGCCTGCGTTGGCCAAACTAATCCACTTGTTACAAGGCTGATTGTTATCCAGTTCACAGACTCCTGGTGCTTCCTGTATCCTGACATCTTTAATATCCTGTTACATTGTGCCAAGGGATAATAGCTACACATGCTAACAATATTGCTATTGTGAGTAGATTGAGAGGATTTGGTAACAATGGGTTTCAACTTGCTATTTTCTAGCTGTGATATATTAATACCAAAGGCGTACGTGTTATTGTAACGCACTGTATCATTTTAATGCAGAGAATAACCAGCGCACATCGTCTTACAGTGATTAACTTTCAGAATAACTTAGATCTTACCCCGAGTGGAGAAAGGCATAATCAAGAAGACGCAGTTTAGTGAGGCGAGCCCGTTCCTGTGGCTAGGCTGCTCGAGATGTCCAAAGGGACTAGCAGCTCGATCCTGAATTGGTGTCGTTCCAATGGCATCAGTGGTGTTCTGCTGATTTACACTACATGGGACTCTGGCCCCGTTATCATTCACTGGTGCAAAGAGCCACTCCCGTGATTCCCAAAGCACTTCACTAGCGATGTGCACTGTCGGATGCCCTTGAAATGCACCCATGCCTGGGGGGGAGAGGAGGATTCAGCCCTGGCACCACAAGGAGGGGGAAGAGGAAGCTTTAGCTGAGGTATAAGCCCCTGTTTGTACACAAAAGTGAGATGGGATTCAAATGGCCAGATTGTCACTGGCTCTTGTCTGAATGCACCAGAGAGCAAGTGGGCAAAGGTGCCAGCCACCGCTGTGGTCCCTGCCCTCTGCAGAGCACAGGGACTGCTCCCTGCTAGCATTCTCCAAAGAGGAGCCCAGAGCATGGCCTCACCTTCTTGCTTAAGGGTGGTGCAGCTGGCAGGCTCCCTTCTACCGCCCCCCCGGCCCCTATGGCACAGTGCCTCCTGGTGCTCCTACGGGGATGGGGAAGCTCCACCCACATTACCTGCCACCATATGGCCTGCAGCACCCACACTATATCTTGTTTATTAAAGGGGTTAATCTGTAAGAACAACCCCTGCCCACTGCCCACACACGCCCACTAAATTCATCTCCTCCAACAAGATGAAAGGCTGAGCTTGTATAGGATTGAATCTGGCATGCCAGCAAGCCTAGATACAGCAAACCCTATCACTAGACACAGGCAGCCCACAGAAGGCGATGGACAACTGCACCTAGCTTAGAGATGCCCTGAGGGCTGGGAAGCTACAAAATTGTCACAAAAGCACCTTCCCCTTGCGCCAAGCGCAGCTCCTGTCTCCAGCTAGGTTTTCTGTATCCCAGCTACCAAGGATCTCTTGTGTTAGACACTGCACAATTACTTAGTGTGAGACAGTCCCTTCCCCCAGTGAGTTTACAGTCAGAAGAGACAAGACAGACAAAGGGTGGGAGGAGAAACAGAGAGGGACAGAGACTTGCCCAAGGTCCCATGTCAGGTTAGTGGCAGAGTTAGGAACAGAACCCAGGTCAGCAGGATCCACTAGGCCATACTACCTCCCTGCACTAAACAGATCATCTCTCAAGTGGGGAAACAGTGCCAACGCCACTGATTGCAGGTGCCATAATGGAACCTAGTGGGCAGCAAACAAACTTTCCCCCTACTATTTAGGACTGTTACATGCTACATTTAAAACCTGGAAAAGGTCCTGGAAGGAACCTATCCTTGATAATAGGGCTATACACCCCCCTCTGTAGGTGGTACCCCATTGCTGTGTCTGTACAGCTAATGGGAGTGGCCAGCCTTCATTTTGAATGCTAGGTGGCTGGGGGGCTTACTACAGTATGGAATTTGTAGGCTCTGGGGTTTAATAAAAGGCACCTGGCACAGAAGCAGCTCATCTAAACTAGCAAAGGCAATTTCTAATTTCCCCACCGTCCAACAAGCAAATGGCCCAGCTTTCACAAACCAGCCTTATTGTGGTGGGATTTTTTTTCTCCCTTCTATCTTTTTTGCCTACCGGGGAGAAACAGAAATAAAATCCATGCTACTGTAAGCAGGAAGTAAGTTTATAATGTTAGTCAACAGGGTGATAAAGTGTTCTCTCTTGCTGTGAAGAGTGAGCCAATCTGCAGTGCAGAGTGTCCTAAAAGGACAGTTGTCCTGGGCTACTAAAAGGGCTTCTGTTTCCCTCTCTTGATGAAATTGATAGCTATAACCCACATGCTACTACTGCTGTATCCTCATGCAATCCTATCAGCCTACAGGCTGCAACGGAGACTCTAACAATGATGTCTTTTCTCCAAGCAAAGACATCCTGTTGATTTTCAATATGAAAACCCAAATCAAATGCATTTTTGTGTGTGTTATACAGTTTCTCTCTCCCTTGTTCATACCTAAATTGTGCTTTAAGGACTATCTGATAATTCTGCTATAGGCGGGTAATTAAGGAGCAAGAGATGCTATTGAGATACCACCCCCAGAAAATCATTAGCAATCCTTCTATCAGGGTAATGTTGAGAAAACTTGCTCTGTTTGTTGGAGAGCAAATTTTTATTGCCCACCTTTCATAGTCCTACTGGGATTTCAGGCCAGTTTACTATCAAAGAGGAAGGCCCAGGCTGATTGTACAGAGGCACTATCAGAAATATTCATCCAGCTCCATGCTGGCGTAACAAGCAAATATGATTTCCTAACTTGCAGGAAATATTACAAATATCCGACATTCCTCTTGCACTTGCAGAACAAAATTCTGCATCCCTTAAGAAAGAAATAATCACTTAAAATTTCCATCTAGGTACCTTCCTGGCACTCATCATTATAGGTTCCAAGCACTCTGCAATCATCAATGGATTTTATCTGAGATAGGGAAGTAATAACTCCATTTTATGGATATTAGACAGAGGCAAAGGGTAAATTAAGTGACTTGACCACGACTACACAGGATGTTTGCAGCAGTGATGGGAATTGAACCAGGTGTCTTGATACCCAATCCAGTGCATAAAACCATTCTTCCTATGATTCCCTGAAGGCCCTGGTGCTCTCATGCTGATTTCACTCCATTGACGTAAGTGGATTATCTTCTGATTTACACTAGTATAAATGAGAGGGGAGTCAGACCCAAAGAGCCCAATTCTCCACTGCCTTCCTCCTGATATTTTAATTTACACCTGTGCAATGGCCAGACACTGCCATTCGGCCAGATCCCCAGTGTGTGTAAAGTAAGTGACGCTATATGATTTGACCCCATCTGTGGACCCATCCTTCCATCTGACAACATATTCAGCCTCACTTTACACAAAGGTGAAGGACTGCACGAGGAGCGAGGCAATGGTGCATCAGGCCCTTTGTGTTTACAAGAGATGGTGCTGGCTTGGCAGGTTTATACGCAGTCGGATCCAACAGACCTATTACCGGCCGAGCAAGCTTCATGCCCAAGGGCCTCAGTAATGAGCAGGAGGGAAATCACATCTAGAGCGGATAGGGTGGTGCTAATTCCTAGCCTGCTCAGTCCTTGGCTTCCTTATTGAGATGGCCAGCAAGAGAGCAGTCCTTGTCCCCTAGCAATGGGTGTGGGAATTTTGCAGATGATGCTAAAGAACATGGAGGAGCTTTTCCAGACATGGGCCTGTCCTGTAATTCCTCATTAATTGCACATTGCCAGCGGGCTCGCCCAGCATGCGTTACCGAGCAGTGTAGCTGCTTATTGCCTTTTGAGCAGCCCCTTGTGGACAAAGGCACCACAAGGCACCCTGCCCCTCTGGCCATCCCGTCTCTTCAGGGACTCTTTAAGAACACACAGTTTATAAAGTCAATGGAACTTAGAACCCGAACTCCCCTCGGTGCTTTTGAAAATACCATTCATTATCCTTTAGTAAAGGTGTGTGCTATGGATCTGAAGGATGTAGGTCCAAAGTCTGCTGATGACCCATGTTGAGGGAAATTGCACAACTCCTCCAGACATGGAATGTCCATGGAAAGCAAGAGAAACTCCAGATGTGTACAGCTGGCAGGAGTGGTCCTGGTACAAATCCCACTGAACTCAATGGAAAGTTTCCCATTGGGAGTCAGTGGGTTTTAGATTAGGCCCTTGGTGCATAATGAGACTACACTAGTAATAGAAAGGTACTGGATATCCTTCAGCAGATTCTTGACTTAAGTAAATAATTGCTTGAGGCAGAATTATGTATGAAATAAAATAATTCTTTAGCGGACATATTTCACTCCCGATCTGAAGTAACATTTTTTATTGCTGCTACACAGGAAATCATTGTGGAATTAGGAATCCATTTGTCACTCTTGGAAATAACTATTCTACTTAGAAAAGTAAAAAAAAAAATAACTTTTTAAATGAGTGCATAAAAAAAGTTAATTAAGACTTTTACTGGGCCAAATGCAAGTTTTCACTTTTATGGAAGAGAAATGAAGGGGATTTAATTGAAAATTGTTATATGCAAATGTAAATCTGCTAAAATGAGTAGATTTTACCAGCTTTGGAAAAAATAAGACGTGGCCCTAAATGTCATCTTGAAACACAAAATGAGCTCTCCCTTCTTTAAGGTTCGAATTGATTTGAAGAATTTGGTTCATCTCTTCTACCCTTTACAGGCCTTCTGCTAAAATGTACCCTGAGATATTAGCAGCTCTAGTCATCTCTGCTGGTGGTAGCCTCAGTTTATTATACATGTCTGTGGCTGCAGAGTCTTCTAGTGAAAGCTTTGATCCCAGGATCAACAAGACGACATCAACCAGTTGGAGCACAGTAGAAAGAGCATCAGACCTGAGTTCCTATGACAGCAACAGCAAAAAAAAAAAAAAATCAAGGGATTATTGAGGGAAACAAGAAAAGGCCCTGGAGGATGAAGAGGAAAGTGTCAATTGTGATTCTTTGTTAATGGGCCCCAGAAGCATGTGGCTCTTATTCATTTGCCCTTTCCTGACTCTCACACCCTGCCATCTGTGCAATGAACTCATCTGAATACAACGCCTATTGAGGGTCAAAGCTGCTGCCTTCAGGCTGGGTTGAGCAGGTTATGAAGTAGGCTCCTTCAGCAAAGTTGAGGTTTCTTCCAAACTCTTCACCCCACCTGATCACCGCTGCGTAAATTCACGTGTATACCTTAAGGTAACATTTCCACTTACACACACTAGCTTGCAGAATGGAAGCAAAGGGGGCAATTCATTCCTATATTAAAGGGGAGGGTGAGCATCTCCGCTTGTAGAAATAACCAACCTTTCACCAAAACTCAAACAAAGCCCACAATAGTTTTGAGGTCCAAAAACCAAAATGCAGTCAGAGCCACTGTGGAGCTACAACTGGACAAACGCTGTCTACCCTAGGGTGTGCTCACTCAACCAGGGGACAAATTTTGTCCAGGTCAGAGAGCTGAGTGGAAGTCAACAGTAGCTGACTCTTTATCTGGAGAGAGGAGGGTAGGAGAGAATCGCTGGTTGTGGAACGTTCTATATGTGGGGAACTCCCACTGAAGGTGCACAAGAGCACTGAAATCAATGGATGTTACGTGCCTAAATACCCTTCGGAATCTGAGCCTTAAGGCCTGAAACGAAGACCATTGAAGTCAATGGAATTTTTCCCATTGACTTCAATGGCTTTTGGATCCAGCCCTTAGTGAGGCGCCTAACTGTGGGCTTTATTGATCATCTGTGCACTGCATGAGTAAACCGCCCCAGTGTAAAACCTGAGATGGAATCTGAGGGCTGGCTCATTTGTGAGTATCCCAAAGCCTTGGTCAATTTCAGCAGTATAGTTACCCGAGTCACATCCTTGCATAGCTGCTATCCAGGATGCCATAAAATTATCTAGTCCATTTTTAAATCTCCATCCTAAGCACTCAGTAGAGCTCCTGACAGAGCTGCTGCACAGATAACAGAATCCCACTCACTCCAAATAGCCCGATACATATGTTCATCTCTCTGAGATTGTGCTTGCTCTCCCCAGTTGGATGGAAATTCCCTTTGTGGTTCCTAAGGAGTGCTGTGTGCCATGCACCATAGACAGCCATGTTCAGGCAAGTGCGGACTGTTCCTTGGCAAGCGTATTGGAAATTATGTAAAATTGTTCGCCATATGGCCATTGACAGATGGGATGATAGGAACTTTCTCTAAAGAAACACTATTCAGATGTGCTGCCGCCTTTGAGAACAGTAACAACAATGGCAAAGGAAGGACTTCCACTTCCCACTGTTCCCCCATGTCTTCAGACCTACCTATAGGATTCATCTTCTTTTCCCTTCCCCTTCCTATCCATTTTTAAACAGGGAAGCCCAAGCCAATGGTGATAAAACGATCTCTTAAAAACGATCATTAGCACGCATGGAAAATGTGTGCTGATTAGATCCGAGCAATAATTTATTGAGTTCTCCCCTATGAAGTTTACAGGATACAGCGTATCCTGATCATTACTGTACAGAATATAAGATCCAGCAAATGTTTACACAGAAGTGAGTTGGCATAAAACAAAAAGCCTTGCATATGAACAACTCCAGATTTGGGGGTGTTCAGATTTGAAGCTACTTACGAACATTACATCTGGTCATCGTTTCTACAAGAGGTTGAGCCATTCCTTCTTGGAGAAAGTTTCAATCCAAATCTAGATACTAGTCTAAAGTTCATACCACAGGAGCAAAGTCTTGTTAGAATCAACTCATTTCCTAGGTTTAAATTTGCCAGGAAAAAGTTATCTAAAGGAGAAATAAAACCATAAGTAAAACTCAACTGTATTGGCAATTAGTTTCATATTATAAATTCTTTGAATGGTTGATCTGGGCTCTCTTTTGAGAAAAACTAGGCTTCATTTAAAGTGATAAATTAAACAGGAATAAGTCACCAAGACCAGCTGATATTCACCCAAGAGTTCTAAAGGAACTCAAATATGAAATCGCAGAACCACTAACTGTGGTATGTAACCTTTACTTTAAATCAGCCTCTATACCAGACCATTGGAACACAGCTCATGTAATGCTGATTTTTTAAAAAGGCTCCAGAGGCAATCCCAGCAATTACAGGCTGGTGAGCCTAACTTCAGTGCCAGGTAAATTGGTTGAAACTATAGCGGAGAACAGAATTATCAGACACACAGATGAACACAATGTGTTGGGGAAGAGTCAACACAGCTTCTGTAAAAGGAAATCATGCTTCACCAGTCTAATAGGATTCTTTGAGGGTCTCAAGAAGCAAGGGGAGAAGAGTGGGCAACAAAATGCCGGATGAAATTCAATATTGACAAATGCAAAGTAATGCACATTGAGAAATCATAACCTCAACTATATGTATGAAATTATGGGGTTTAAATGATCTGTGAGCACTCAGTAAAGAGATCTTGGAGTCATTTTGGATGGTTCTCTGAAAACATCTGCTGAATGTGCAGCAGCAGGCAAAACAAAATGTTAGGAACCATTAGGAAAGGGATAGAATCCATGGTACCTCCACACCTTGAATACTGCATGCAGTTCTGGTCACCTCATCTCAAAAAATATATATAAGAGTTGGAAAAAGGACAGAGAAGAATAACAAAGATTATTAGAGGTACGGAACAGCTTATAGATGAGGAGAGATTAAAAAGACTTGAACTGTTCAGCTTGGAAAAGAGACGACTAAGGGGGGATACGATAGAGGTCTATAAAATCATGATTGGTGGGGAGAGAGTAAATAAGGAAGTGTAATTTACCCCATCAGATAAAATAAGAACCAGGGATCACCTGATGAAATTAATAGGCAGCAGGTTTAAAACAAATATAAGGAAGTACTTCTTCACACAACGTCCTGTGGAAATTGTTGCCAGGGGATGTAGTGGAGGTCAAAAGTATAATTGGGGTTCAAAAAAGAATTGGATAAATACACGGAGGATAGGTCCATCATTGGCTAGATGGGTCAGGGATGCAACTCCACACACTGGGTGTCCCTACACCTCTGACTGCCAGAAGATGGGACTGGACAAATGGTTCACTCTATAAATTGCCCTATGCTGTTCATTTCCATGAAGCACCTGGCACTGGCTATTGTCGGAAGACAGGACACTGGGCTAGATGAACCATGGTCTGAGCCAGTTTGGCCATTCTTATGTTCTTATAAACCTGGGCTGATTTGTGGGTTGTGATTGAAACTAGAGGTGGGACTAAAATGGGGGTTTCTGGCTTAGGAGCATTAGAATCTGTGGTTCTGATTTAAAACTTTTCAGAGCCTCTTTCAGCTTCAACTGCCAAGTCCCTCTCCCCCTTTCTATGCCAGACACTCGCCAAGAGAAGGCTCCAGGAAAGGATCTTTCAATATTTATTATTGTTATTACTATGTATGTCTATTGCGATAGCACCCAAAAGCTCCAATCAGTAACCAGGTTCTGGTCTGTGCATTGTACAAATACAAATGAAGAGACAGTCTGTAACTTCCAAAACCCGCCATCCTCTCCTTTCCAAGTGCTTGACATCTCCCTCCTTCCCACAACGCCCCCAGCGACAAAGAGCTACCCGAATGCAAACCCTCGTTTACTCCAACCAGATAAAACGTTCTCACAAACCCCTGTAAAGCAAGGAGGCAGTTTTCCTCCCTACCCAGCTGATATGGATCTCATGTTTTACATTAAAGCAGCGTACAAACTGTATACACTTCCAGGGCATATCTGCTACCTACCTGTTCCTTTAACAGTGCGGTCAGGAGGGTGTTAAATAAAGTGCAGCACCATCTAGTGGTTGTTTCTGAGGAAAATATTGTGTACGAACCTGTTTCAGCTAAACTAAGAACCAAAACCTTTAGTCCCATTCTCCCAAAGTGAACCATATTTAGGTTTCTAAATGTCTGCAAAGCCTTTTTTTTTGTGTGTGTGGTTATTTACCTTGATGTGCCTCCTGGTTTGTAAGGAAAGGAAATATTAAAATGAAGCAAGAAGAGCTGTTTCTGTAGCATTCCTGACCCTGCAATCACGGGAATGTCTGCAATCATGAGAAGTTTAGCCTGATTCCCAGACTAAAGTCATTTGAAATAGGGGGGGAAAATTCAGACCTGGAGTGAGCCGCTGGATTACTTAGATTGTAAACTCTTTGGGCTGGGGCTAACTTTTTGTTCTGTGTTTGTGCAGCACCTAACGTAATGCGGCCCTGGTCTATGAGTAGAGCGTCTAAGCACTACCGCAATACAAATGATAACAGGTGGGAAATCTATTGACATCAATGGCGCTAGATCCATTCACATCTGATCGGAATTTGGCTCTCTCCCAACATCCACAGTTTGAAAGAAGCCATCTGGTATTGAACCAATAGGACTAATATAGATCAGGTGCAGACTGAAAGTTGGAAGAAAGCACACACAGATTGGGCTTCCTTTGTATCAAACTCTAGTCAGAGTCATCTCACTTTCATGAACAGTAAGTCTCATCCAAAAAAGATAAAGAAAGGGTTTTCTTTTTAGCTCTTGAACTCTGTGTCTCTTTTCCAGTATGGCCTTTCCAATCATGGACTCGTACTGTGACTTTGCTACTTTTATTCTGAAATCCTGGGCTTTTGCTTGAAACTTCCTTCATCTGTACCTCTGGTTAAATGCTCCAGTTTGCAGGTTATTTAAATAGTATAATTGGATCACATTTTCTCAGTCTTCTCTAGTTACGTTATCAGATTCATGTAGGTCCCCATGGAGCTCTCTCTTATCTAGTGCAGTGAGAAATAAGACTGACTTTTCTCACTCTTTCTTCTCCGTTTAAATCTCTGAAATCAGGTCTAATCTGTGGTTGCTCAGCACTGCTTTCCCTTCAACAGCAATTACACCTTTTCTCCAAGCATAGTGACCAATACGGATCACAGCATTCTCAGCAAGATTTTCATCCTGCAGCCTTCTAGCAATAACACAATCTTCTTTGATTTATATTACTTTCATCTTGCAATATAATTTAAAATCCTGATGGTGTTCCACGGTACATCTGAACATCAGCCTTCTTTTTTCCTCTCCCTTCAGTTAAACTCCAAAATCTCTTCCCTTGTCAGTATGCTGCTTTCAACATCTTCCCTTCTAGCATATATTTTCTCTTTGCTGTGTCTTTTTATTCAGCTTTTATCTGCATTGAACTGCTTTCCAAACTGTTAACCGAGGGGGCCATACCAATACGCTAGCCTTCCTCTATCTGCTGCTAACTTTTAATTGTTTTCAGCATCGTCTGTGACTCAAGCATTTTCCTTTCAGCGGCTGGCATTCAAGTCATTTATCTGATAAAAAGAGCTGGGGAATCTATGCACTGATCTCAACAGCGCTGTACATTTTCTTTTGGTGTGGTCTGGTTCCCTATCTCAGTCAAATCCCATTGTCCTCGGACTAACCCGCAGGAGTTACAGGTCTGAAAAAAGACCCTGTTTCAGTCCTAACCAGAGAGGGGGAAAAAATGAAAATAAAAAAGGGAAAAGTAACGGCCACAGGCATTTGCTTAGTAATTCTCTCTGGTTCAACAAACAACTGGGTTAAACTGGCATCTGATAGGCACTCCTGTCTTTGGTGTTGTTGCATAAGTCATTATTACTGTGCACGTCAAGAGCAACTGTTACACTCCTACAAAAGGGTGCTGTCTAAACTTGGGCATTTTATTAAAACTTTTGCCATAATCTGAAAGAAACAATCATAGCATGCAAGAACCCTACTCCCAGAGATGCTTCCAAATCACAGCAAAATAGCTATATATACACACCACGGTGCACTTTCTCCACTGACATAACCTCCCACACTTTGATCCTATTGAAGGTAACACAGCTTAGCTGAAAACCCATTTTTGTTCCAGATGTTGCACTTCCCTATAAGAATACAAATGTTGTATGTGGGCTTTTCATGGCGGCTGGGCCTGAGGATTAAATAAAAAAAATCTTCACCATTGTTACTTGTACATCTGAGTAATTAGTAATGTGATTTGAAGAGAAAACATGCAAAAAAATGAGAGTGTCAAACAAAGCTCTTAGATTTTAAATAACAATAAAAAACAATGCCCCAAGCTGATCAAAGTTGTGCATGCTACTGTTAGGCTCATTCAGTTTTGAGCTACAGTTTTTGTATTCCACTCATCTATCATCCTCTCTGCGAAGGAGAAGACGTAGACTGATAGCTGTCTCATGAATGGCTTTAAAAAGATGCTATGCACAACCCTTAATTCTGCTTAATGTGCTGCAGTGTGGCTCTAGGAGTCTTCTATAGCTTAAAGAAAAACAAACCAGTATTATAGAGCTTTTACTCGAGCATATGCATAAGTGTTTGTAGCATCAAGGCTAAAAATGTCATAGGTCAGAAAAGGAACCAAATTTCTTTCAGAATTTATGAATTTCATTGTTTTGTTTTCCTTTTCCAAGAAAATTTGAAAATACAGCGTACCATGCATTTTTTATTTTGTGACACCTGAATCAGTGTACAACTTTAAAATCAGAGCATAGATGGAGGGAAAGACAGAATCTATTTCTTCCTAATGCAATCAGAGATGCAACAGTTTGGGCAGAAAAATGGAAAGATCATGGGAATAAATTTACCATAAACCCTAGGATAAGCTCCACACTACAGAGACCATCTCTCCTCTGCAACACAGACTTAAACTTCTGTTTGAAACCTACGTTCTTCAGACTTGGAAGACTATCCCATAAACAACAGACTCAATCCAAAGTTTTAGAAGAAAGTTTTACTTCCCTCCATAATGAATGCAATATCTGATGATGGTATCACATGCATCTGTTGAATTAGCCATTTTTTAATAAAAAAGTTGCTAAATTATTAACTTTTTCCAAAGTGATATTTGATGAGAAAAGTAATATCCGTATGAAGTATTAAGTGTCTCTTATGAAAAAGCTATATAAATCTGACAGAGCATAGCAATTACGCTGTCAAAAACACAAGATTCCACTTTCCCATAGCCATCTAGATCACTGAGTTTCACTTTCCCTCGCTATCATTGGGATGGTGAGATTTATTTTGTCTCTGATTGGGCTACGAAAGGTGTCGTTACTGAAAACCCACATCAAGGGTTAATTTTTTTCACAACAAGCTCAAATTGCATGTTCAATGAGGACGGTGGGCTAAATTAACCCTTCTCCTTGAAAACCCATTGAAGGGTGAAATCTTATTTGTTGCTTGCATAACTCTAGTGACGTCATCTTGCCAACAAAAAAGGCTGCAAAAGAGACAATGGAAATGGGTATTCCATAAAGCAAGACCCAGACTCCCATTGATTTATATGGGATTTAGGTGCCCAAATACCTTTGAAGATATGGGCACATGTTTCTATTTATAGCATGCATTCTGTTCTTTGGTTCTAAGGATCTGCTCCAAAGCCAAATGAAATCACTGGGAGACTTTGACATTAATGGGCTTTATGCAATAATAATGGAACATATATTTCACTTCTGCTGTGTAATTTGGATAAGACCACAGTCGCTAAATCTCCTTTATAAGAGCATAGCCAACTAAGGTCCTGATTCGGCAAACCTTAACTTTACTTATGAGCATTCCCTCTGAAGTCAATGGGTCCAGCTCATGTGCTTAAAGTTAACCACGTGCTAAAATGCTTTTGCTTAATCATACGCAAAACACCTTGGCAGATGAGTTACAGTGGCCATAAGAAACATAACTTTAAACAAGCTTGGTTTTCTGCATATTGCATTACAGGAAGGTTTTGAATGAAATATTTTAATAAGTTATTACAGTTATTATTGCCTTTTAGGCTGACATTTATAGCTTCTTCCTAGAAGATTTTTGTAAACGTCTTTAATTTGTAAATGTCTCAGAAACAACTGATTAGTGGCTTGCAGTTTCTTGTCAACCACAAAGAAATGGATGGAAGCACACGTCAGTGGTGTAGGAATAAAGAACAAGCTTCTTCATTCTCAAATGAATATGTGGCATTAGTCTGAGTCAGATGGAGCTGGAAAAAAGCAATAGCTTTGTCAGCCTACTTGTGGCTCTGATTCTTGAAATTCAAAGCCCAGAGTTACTTCCATTTGCACATGCAGGGATGCAGGATATGGCAAACTATGTAATTAATATTGATCCGAGATATGTTCAGGCTTATGAAAAAGTAAGACATTTTTGTAAATACCATATACCTGATTTTTATCCCACATACAATTGTGCAAATCAGGTGTAATTCCATTGAAGTCAATGGTGCTATGCCTCTTAGTGTGACAGCAAAATCAGGCTCCAGTAGTGGGGTCTATTTTACTCTTTAGAAGGAGAAATCTAGCACACAGTTATCACATCTACATTATTTTTTGCAATCACAAGGGTTAAGTGTTGGAATATCTAAGCCATCCACTGCATCTGCATCCTTTTGCTTTGCTTCATTTTAACCAAGTTTCATTGCATGTAATGTATAAAATATACAATTCTCAGAGTCTCCATGAAATTATACGTGCATCAAATAAAAATACATCAATCAAAATTTAATTTCATGTTAAGGTAAACTTAATAAGCCATCTCCCTAAAGCCTACCATTTATGGGACTAAAAAGAGTTTGAAATCAATCCATTTCCTGCAGAGTAAAACCACTTAAGTACACATCATGACAGCATTTACAAAAAAGTGACAAATCAATCTTGTTGAACAGCAATGACTCCATTCCACCAATAACTTGACTACACAATTCATCTTTCTGGAACTCGATGGTATTATTCTTGATAACTCAGATCTTGAAATTGCACATATTTAAATTTAAAATGGCACGATAAAGGTCTCTAAACCAACCTCCAGACATACTTAAAATAAAGCTCCCGTCATGTTACAGTTTTCTAACTGATTACAATAATGGATATCACTTATTTCTTAGTAATTCTTGTTGAAATTATCACTGCACAGGCCGCTGTTTCTATTAATAACAACAAATGCTCCTGGCAAGTTTTGTCCTCTCTGTTTTGCATTACAACAGCAAGACTACAAGGAAAACATGCCAGGACATTTGGGGATCCAGGCCTACTGTACTGTTAAGCGCCATATAGACAGAAGATTCAAAAAGTTGCAATGATAAAAATTTGAGACATGGAAAACAAACAGGAAGATAACTGTCCACTGATTTAGGAGAGCAGGCATCTTGTTGCTAGGTAACAGGATCTACATGGCAACTATTTTCCCTTCTTAAAGAATCAGGGCTGTGTGTTTCTTTTTTTTAATAACATGAAAGAAGTTGTTTAGGAGGGGAGAGAAAAAAATAAGCCATCATATGAGTAGGAATATTAGATAGGAAGTTTGTAATCACTACCACCTTAACTAGATAGTGTGGTAAATACCCCGATTATAGTGAGGAGTTCCATGGAGTCTTCAGTGACCACCAGTATTCAGGGCCTCTGTTTTGAAGATCACATTTAGGTTCACTGTCTACAGATAACCACCTACTGATGTTGGGTGTCAGTTTTGCAAATTAAAGAGGGGTACGATCAGAGCCTCCTTGGATTGGAGACCACCAAGAAGCATCTAAGTGCTACAAGAATTTATGCTAATGATTAAGTAGGTGGCATTTTTACCTCTGGGTTTGCATTGCAGCTGTGTTAGCCCAGTGTGATGTTAGGGGCAGAGTGCTGTTGGATATGCTTAGGGTGACCAAACACCCCGATATTATCAGGACTGTCCTGATATTAGGGGCTTTGTAACTATACCTCCCCTCCCTGAAAATAAAAGTGTGCTGATTTTTTACGCTTGTTACCTCATCACCCTAGATGTGCTGCCTTTAGGAAAAGATGAAACCATCATAACCAGCCATGATCATTAATGATCCCACTGCACTTTTCACCAGACTATACACTTACTACCCTCAGAGCTCTGGCCAAATATCAGCTTGAGCGACCACTGGAACTGCGTGGGAGATTGTGAAACTTTTGAAATGTTGATGACAAATGAGAACTGCGTTGTAGATTTGCAGCAAAAGACACAGCTATATCTTCTCCCCAGCTCACCCAATTCAGGCTGAAGTAACTGGGGAATGAATTGCACCCACGCTGGTCCAGCAGCAGCATCCAAATAGGTCTCAGTTGCACATGCAAAGTTGGGGGCTTCATCTAGGATCAAATTTTAAGCCATAGGAGCTTTGTGCACTTACTGGCTTTGCATTTAACAACACAAAGCAAAGGGCTGGCCTATAGTCTAAGCCAGCTGCATGGTCCATGTGTGCTTCTCTATGCTATATATCTAGCCACTGTTCTCCTCCTCAGCATCTTCCTACATGAACAGAATTTTGAACAGTCCATTCACACCCCCAGTTGTCATTATGCTGTAAAAACAACAATCATAACAGTACAACAAAAGACACAACATAAAACATAGCAGATGGGGACAGAACTGCCATTTTTTAAAATGGAACTGTTAAAAAAAATGTGAAGCAGCCACCAATAACCACTAGCTCACTTCTGGACCAAAACCTGGATCATGAAAGTTCCAAAGTTCATCTGAGAGCAATTTTTTGTGGCTGAGATAATCACCCCTCAAAGAAGGTTTCCATTACAGCTACTCAAATCATTAAAACAGACACACACACCTTAGGACTGGTTGGCATTTTTAAATTTTCAAAATGTCAATTAATTCTATTTACAAAACAGTTAACAATTAGCCTCTTTTTTTTGCTCATTTCTGACTATTTTAGTCTTTTAAAAAAAAAAAATCAAAAGTTTACAAAAATATTCATGAATCCAGTTAATAAAAGCAGCACAGAGTTCAGCTTGCTGCAATGCGTCAGGTCACATTAGTGCTTACACACCATTATTCAGATGTCAGCTGCATCTTTTGGAAAATCTCCACAGAGACCAAAAGTTTCACAAATGAGGCTCAATGGCTTGTTCAGCTGCATTACTTTGATTGTTTCCACTCATCCTGTTCGGTGGCAGAAACCATAGCACATGACTTGAGGGACCAATCACACAACAGCTGATACAAATACTTTAGGAATATCCATAGGCAGAGAATTATTTATCTAAACTCTTCAGCAAATTCTTAGGAGCAATGAATACATTTGCAGATGCGAGGATCAATTCATGAGTGAGTCACTAACCAAATGTAGGGCTAGAGTTGTAATGGCGCTCTCTAGTTTCTGTAATGGTAACAGCCAATGAAGATTCTTTCTTAACAATAAATGTCATGAACACTCCACTTTAATGAGTGATTTTAATGGGAAACCACACAGTGACTGAAAGGTGGTGGTTTTTTTTACATCCGCCAATCAGCAGGAGAAACTTGAATTGAAGAAGTCGTCACCATTCAGTCTCCCCCGCCCCCATTCCCAATCAAAGTAATCAAACCCTGTATTTCAAGGAGGCTGGCTGATCAAGAGAAGCTTTGATAATAGGCTTTTTTTTCTGCATTACGATCACTGGTGACAAGGCAATTTTACAGTTAATGTAAAAAATGCATTTTGTTGCCAGAATGAAAGAGAGAGATTAAGAGTTAAAGAGCTGCTGCTGCCTGGTGGGAAATCTTGAAAAACATTCCATTTAGTGACACTTCTGCTGAAATACCATATTTCCAGGGGGCCTTGTCATTGGCTTCTTTTAATTCTTATTACTAATAACTCTGGAATGAAAAGAAAATCTGTGTTGCTTAAATGTTCCTCTACTCCTGCTGTACATTCCCCATCTAAAGTCAATCATCTTTGATACCATAATCAACTGCCATGAAACTAATTATGACATCATGGGAGGACACAGTGTGTGTTCATCACAGCATAATGCTGGGAATCAGAATTCCTGGGTGCCTCTGGTGGGTTTCCCAGATTCACAGTGTGACTTTGGGCTGGTCGAGAAATTTTTTTTTTTCTCCATGTGAAAAATGTTGCCAGCTTTGAAAAATCACTGGTTCCGTTGAAATTTTTCTTTGGAAATGTTTAGATTTTCATTGAAAAAATCAAAACTCCCAAACCCAGATATTTTTGGACCAGATTCATGCCCATGTGACTCTATTGCCTTCAATGAAGTATAAAAGACCAGTGTAGCAGTATGGAGGATCAGACACAATGGTCTAGTTATTATTAATTCTTATGTTTTATATAATATAGAGCTCCAAAGAATGTAGAGTCTATCATTGTGACATCAGGCGGGTGACACAGAGCAGAAGAAAGTGAATATCTAAGCAATAAAGATCCTTATAACGGATTGGGACCTATCTTACATCGTATCAGAACTGGGGCCTCCTAGGGGACCTGGTTTTGTTCTTGCTGAGCCAGCTCACTTCCTGGGATATTTCTGTCTGAGCTCTCATGGGATCCAGGAAAACAATTTCCAGCAGGGTTAGTTGTTTTTATTTCAAGCCTCCTTAATAAAACAAATCAAAACCTCGCAGACTTCCCTCAAAGTCTGTGCAGGCTGAGTTCCCCCTTCCCCCAGTTTGTCCCTCACACCAGTAAGCTCAGCAACGGCAACATTTCCTGACTCTTATCTCAGAACCTGAGTAATAAAAGGATCTCACACAGTCTCCCTTCTGTCCATTTGGTTTCTGAAGCAATTCCTTTCTGAAGTTGCTTCAGTATCAGTCCACTGAAAGCACAGCCCCTGGCCCCTCAGCTTTTTTTGGAAGGTCTTATTGCCTCCCATCTACATTTTCTGCTGCCCTTTTTAATGAGGCTCAACCAATTTAGTTCCAGTTCTTTTCCCAGGTGCACCAGGAGGGGCTAATCAGCCAGCCAGCCACAGGCCTCTGACTCCAGAGAAATGGTATTCCTCGTATCTTCCCGGTCCTGTCTCTGTGCAAACATACTCAGTAATAATTGCTAAGCAGGAGAGGAAAAATACCAACAAAATTAAGATCTACTGTATGGAGGCACTGTCTGAAGCTTGGGTCTACACCACAGTGAAAGGGGGGCTGCTACACATGGCCATGAAAGGCTCTGGCAGGGATGAAATGCCGGAGCCTTTTCCCCTTGCCTCCTCTGTGCCAAAGCCTCTCCCCACTACCAGAGCATTTCACTCTGGCAGTAGGATGTTACACTGCTAAATATATAGTAGACGTGGGATGCCCTGCTTGGATGTGTGGAGAGCCATGAAGAGCAAATACCCTAAGGTTCTGGCATGTCTCTACTCTATTTGCCTAAGCAGTATCTCACTATCTACATTGCTATTTATACCCATTCGAGAGAGGCATGCAGTGTCTATATTCTGCAGCCAATATGTGTAGACCTACCCTGAATAGGAATATTTTCAAAGTTCTCCATGAGGCTAAAGTGAGTCTTTAAAGTTATGTGCTGCTGTTTGGGAGGATAATGGGACAAATTGTTTTTCAGTTACAGATAAGGAATATGTGTTTTAAACTTGCTCTAGGGAAATTTCCAGATGGCCAAGTACTGCAAGCACAGATCTTCTATAGAAAATGAAATTCCTCTAGGGTCACCTAGGTACTAAATGTGTTTTTCAAAGGATGAAAGTGCGTAATTATTGGGAAGGACTTTTGGACCTCACTTGCCATTAGCTTTCCTAAAATAGATGTTTTTGGGTAGTGCATAAACACAAACAGATGGACTAACTTCTAAGATCTAATTATCGGAAGAGGTTCTAGTGCTTGTTATCTTTGCAGTTGACAAAAACTTTGCATATTTATAGCTCTCTACCATCTGAGAGTCGGCAGCATGGAGGTGTGTGGGAGGAAGGGGCCCAGAGAAAGAAAGTGCGATATTTGCAGACCTTCCTCTCTTTAACAGCAAGTTTTTTGATGTACCTGTAAAATATTTAACTACTTGTCTGCTTGCAATAGCCCTAAGTACTCAGAGTATTATATTTCTCATAGATATAGGCACAAGCCATCAAATTCAGATCTGGATATCACAGCCTCCAGTGTAGAGGACATGTTGGGGACCTATCCAGGAAAGGGGGTGTAGCCAGAATACTACTGAACTTCTGCAATCCCTTGCCCAATCCCAGAATCAAGGGATGGCAAAAAGCCACCTTTGTGCTCCTTCCTTGCTCTTGTGCTAGATCTGAAGATCGATCCCATTGCTAGCCTTACAGTATAATAAATGATTCTCCTCTTATGGAGTGTAGGCGCACCTGCTCGTAGCAAGGTACTGAAAATGTAACTAGGGATTGAGAGGTTAATATGAGTTTGTAAAATCCTGGGTTTGTACTATGGCAGGCTTCTTATCCGTGATGTTCCCTGTGAGCAGGGAGAGGAAAGGGAATTGCAAAGTGTGCGTTCATCTGCTCAAACCCTGTCATCCTTGCAGGAACAGCTGTAGAAGCTCTTTCATCCAGCATATAGAGTGACTGAAGTTCTTTGGAAGCAAAGTCAATATCCTCCTCTGTCAGTGAGAGGTGTCTCTCCCGTTCCTAAGCCAGCATGAATGACTTGACACACGGCAGCTGCTCTGCCTCTTGAGAGTCGGCTTTCGGAGGGACACTGAACATACCCGGGGGGCGGGGGGGGCAGTAAGAGTGTCCTTATTGCTTCCCCCAGGAAACAACTGTCAGGAAGCTCTGACAAGGCCACTACACATAGGGAACCTGTACCTCCCAAGGGAAGAAATTGGGACTAGAACTGCTTCAATATATTCCATCAAAACTTTTTTTCCAATGGAAAATTGAATTTTCCACAAAACACTTTTTTCCCCCCCCACAGAAAGCATCTGAAATTTTTCCATTTTGTTGGAAAACCAAAAAAACCCAGAACCTGAAAGTTTTCTGCTAAAAGCAACACACAGGGTGGGGATTCTGCAGTTTCTGGCTCAATTTTAATGGTTTTTGTTTGCTGAACACCGAAATGTTTATATTTTCAGTTTTTTCTACGACAAGTCAAAATTTTCCACTGAAAAATTTTGATGAAAACTAATTTTTTGTCACTCTCTTCAACATTTCCCATGAAAACAAAACATTTTCCAACCATCTCTATTTAGGACAAATGATATGCTTTAGCACATTGAAATATTTAAAAACTGGCATGAGAGAATACCCTATAGGGAATAATCCAGCACTGGCTGGGAGATTGTCTTGTGACCTGATGGATCATTTCTACCTCTAGCTCCTAGGATTCTATCCTCACCTGCTCTAAGATCTGACTCATCATCCCAAAGGACAGTGCAGCATCATTTAAAGTAAGACGTGTTACCATCAGATTATGATGAAACTCCTCGGCTCTTTATCCCTCTTCAGAGCTTTCTGACTGCTGGATGATGAAGTGTGTGTGGGCCACTGACAACACCCCACCATGCAGTTCATGGAGGGACACTGAATTTACCCTGACAGCTAAATGATGGAGGAGCATTGAAGAGACAATCCTGACCCTTTAAAAGTCCCCTTCGCTGCAGGCAAGACTTTTTTTTTCAAGCGGGAATTCAATGTTGTTCAATGGAATTAACTCTGCAGCGCTGGAATTCAGGTGGAATTTAGAAGAGCCAGGACTACACACTTACAGTGCAACCCTAACATCTGCCCCAGTCAAGTGGATTATATGACATCAGTGAATGATGGAAGAAGCAGGGGTGCATCATCTTCTTGTGTGCTGGAGGTAAGACTCCAAGAAAGCAGTCACTTAGGGCCTGATTGCATGCTCCTTACTCCTATCAGAAAGCACCCTGGTCCACAAGTAGTTCTACTGACTTCATGGGGAATATGAGTGGCTCAAGATACTATTCAACGCAAATAAGGGGATCAGAATCCAGGCCTTCTTGGGTAGAAAGTGGGGACGTAGCAACACAGGAAAGAGAACCCCAAAATAAGGCAGAGGGTTATCATGCCTGCATCCTCCTCAACATGATACCAAACCAGAGCCAGTGTCTAGCAATGCTTTACAATTGTATTAGTCAGAATTTCAGTGTTTTGTTCTACTAATCTCCTGCAAATGGCAGAAAACATTAACTTGCTCCTGTTGAGAATTTCTGATGGCAATAGCATGAAGTACTGCTTTCATGAATGGTCTGTCAGCTTCTCTATCATCCTCTCTCTTTATTTTTCAGCCGTAAAAATTAGCTCCCAGCTAAAACTTGTCTTCCACGGTGTAAGCCCAGCAATACTTTTATTTTTTGCACAGTTTAATAATAACAGAAAAATGCTCTAATGGCGGAGGCAGGGGGTGAGGGGGGGAATCTGATATTTTGGAGACTGCATTTGCTACAGTGAAATTAGCTCTGGTGAAATGTATTGGTGCTACCAAATTAAATGACTTTGCTGCAGGTGGCAGCAGGACAGCCTGATCTGCACCTGCCAACCCTCTTGCTTCATGAAGGAAACAGTCCTAACAGTGAAAGGGAGTTCAGGTCTCCATGGCCCATTTAATTCTTTCACTGAAGATCACCAACAGTAGGGTCATGGAGGAATTTCTAAAGGGTGCAAATGGCAGCTAGGTGTCTAACTCTCCCTGAGAGTCAGTGGAGGGTTGGGCTCCTACATGCCACTTACGCTTTTGGAAATCTCGCCCATTGAAATGGTGTTTTGGTTTGTTTTCTTTAAATTAAGGCTCTATAAAGTTTTTAAGGCCCTGCTCCTGATTCCACTGCAGCCAATGGCAAAACTCCTACGGCATTCATTTACACAGGGTCAGGCCCATATGCACATAGAATGCAGCTTGGTAAAACACATGCATTGGGTATTATATTGTACGCTGTGTGTACCTGGCCCTTGAAAATCCCTCCAGTCCTGCAGAACAATAGAAACCTATTTTACAGAATGACTGAAAGACTCCTTGGAATTCACCCTGCAGTTCAAGAAATGCCCAGCAGGGCAAGAAAAATGTTAAAGGGGCAGGACTATACAGTATATACATTATTGCCAGGATGTTCTGTATTATGGTTCAATTCTTATTAAGTTAAATACCTTCATGCATAAGTCACTTAAAACAAATAAAAATCATAAACCTATAACATAGGTGAGATTTCCCCAAACAGCGCAAAAAGAATGCACAGAAGTAGCAAATGTGCAAAACCTGAGCAGGAAATGCGGTGTGCAACATTTAGGAGATCAGAGACAGAGTAAATCTCACTCTGGGCAGTGATGGCAGGGAGGAGCCAACATCTGCATGACCTCACCCTTATATGATGCTGGTGACAGAACTGTTTGCAAAAGCAACAGAAAGCACAGCCATGGGGAGTGATGGCATAGCTAGTGAAGGCATTCACAGATGAACCCCTTTCTCAAGCGGGCCTGGATGGTGGTGTGGCTAGGGACCTAAGGTAGGACATAGGAGATCCCAGTTCAATTCCCTGCTCTGCAAGAAATTTCCTGTGTGACCTCAGCCCCATTACTTAGCCTTTCTGTGCCTCAGTTTCCCATCTTTAAACTGCAGATAATAGCACTGCCCTACCTTACCAGGTGTTATGAGGCTGTAAAGGACTCCTGTTGTGGGTGGGGCCAGTGCCCTCCCTCACCATCAATCTCTGAGGGAGGCCACACCTCCCTGTGCCCTGTGGGGAGTCCTAATAAAGAGGGGACAGTCTCCAGTCCTTAGGCAGGGCAGGCAGGGCAGGGCAGGCAGGCAATGGGGAAAACAGTCTCTAGTCCTTATTAGGGGCGAGCAAATAGTCCAAGGGAAAACAAACAGTCTCAAGACCCCCTAGAGGGCGAGCAAGCAGTCCCAAAACCCTGGCCCCTAGGCAGGGAAGGGCAGACAGCAGGGAACAGGCTCTGGCCCTTTGCGGGCGATCACCCCTAGGTCGGGGTAGGAAGCGGTGAGGGGGATGCAGACCACCCGACTCCACTGCGTCCCAGCCCAGGGCCCTGACAGTGACGGGGTGTCCCATCACTGGGTCAGCGGGGCTCCACCCAAAACGTGCTGACTCGGTGCGAGCATAAGTTCAGCCGGACTGTAGTCGGTTTTCCCTGGGCTACTTTCTACCACCCTCTCCCTAGAGTACCTGGTCCCCTGAGTCGCTCCCCAAGTCCTTTAGATACTCTGCCCGAGGGAAGTTCCTAAATCCCTCAGCCTCGTCTCCAGGTCCAGGAACTCTCCGGAGCCGTCTGCGGAGGGCAGCTCCTCTAGGTCGCAGGGTCCTGGGGTCTCTTCTGGCTCACATGGGGGTGGCAGCTCAGGTAGCTCCTCCAGGTTCTCAGGGCCCCAGACAGCTCCGGCAGCTTCTCCCCTGTGGGACGGTTGGGCGCAGCCCCAGGCTCCAGCACCTAAGGAGAGATGTCCTTCTCCCTTGGCCGCATTCCTGACTGAGCGGGAGGGCTTGGCTTTTATACTTCTTGCCCTGCCTACCTTCTTCTGATCAGGTGATGCTGGACTCCTGGGCTCAGCCACTCAGAGGGGTTTTGGCTCTCCCTCGCCATCAATCTCTGAGGGAGGCTACTCCTCCTGGCTACAGAGGATAAATAAGTTAAAGATGGGGAGGTACTAAGGTATAATAGTGAGGGGGGCTGTATACCTACCAAAAATACACAAAAAGAACATCTCTCCCCACTTCTGGACAGGACTGCAAGAATAGGGATGGACAAGTAGTGCCTTTGTCCTGGATGGCTGCAGGCAGAGAATGAGATTGAGGAAAAAATACAGGCAGAAGAAACAGCAAATCTACAGCTGCTGATCTGACCAAGCAGTTCCAGCCATCTGTTTGGGTGGCTGTGGGGGAGAAGTTTATATGTCCAGCTTTGGTCCCATCATTTATGTTTACCAGTATTTTTGTACCATGCACCCAGATCTCAGCATAAAGCAAGCTGAGCGAGGAGAGCCAGCCGAGACCTTGAGCGGATTTCCCTTTGCAGCTTCAACCGGCCTTCTATGACAGCTGCATACCTCTTGGGTTTTGTCGTCTAATAGAGTTGAGTTATATGGTTATTCAGGAGCTCAGGGGAAAACTTAAAACATTCCTCATGCTGTAAGACCAGATCCGCAGCTGCTATAAATTCTTATAACTTTTCTGCAAAGGGAACCTCTCAGAGCAACACCAATAAGTCTCCCAGGACTGCAGGCTGGGAACTCACTGCTTTATTTAACTGCATCACAACCAAATAGGGCAGGGAGTCTCCTACAAACTAAATAGGAAGTAAGCCATGCTCCACCTCATAATACTCTGAGTAACATTGTTATGGGCACGTTACTAAAATAAGTCCATTGGCTTCATGGGGGAGGAAGGAATACGGAGACGTGAACACTCCTATGCCTTGGTTTCAGTGAAGCTGTATTGATTTATAGCCATTGAGAATCAGGCCTGGAATCTCTATGTGAACTTTCTTAGTTTGATGGAAAATGACTCTTGCTGTCTGTCTCCTCCCACTCCTTTCTCTGTCATCCATGCTGAAGCCGCAATCGGTGTTATTTCTGAAATTACAGGTCTACTGGAAAGCCTGCGCTGATAGCTATCTTTTGAGCCCAGCTATGCCGATCAATTCTGCACTATGAAAAGGAGGAAGCTATTTACACACAAAAGTGATGCCTGGGGCCATAATGGTGCGAAGACGTAGGGGAAATGGAGATCGATTTGCCAAGGGGTCTGTTTATTGGCACCCACACACAGTGCAGCCTTCCACCTTTCCGGCACCGCCTGGGCAACGATTTTGTGCTGTAATACTGTGATCTCCCGTGGTGGGGGTTTTGCTCCCGCATCGAGCATCTGCCAGCCTGAGTGCGATAACCGCATCCAGAGCTTCACACAAAGGGCTACAATCAACGCCTTGCTTCTTTTTTCTCTGTCAAGAAGTTAACTAGTTAACTTACGTTCTTATGGCTTCTCCTGGTCCCCTATCTCTGCCCTTCTGTGATACATAACTCCTTTCATTTCCTCCTGGCCTCCAGCATTCAGGACACCATTGCCGATGCACAGTGGGTTTAATATACATGTCGATGGGATGGACCCAGGGGAGCTCTACTTTGTAATCATGTATGTGTTTCAGAGCAAAGGGCAGAATTAAAATCACAGCCAGTCGCACGAAGCAGAAGCTTTGGGAAAGTGAATTCTGTGCTGGCGAGGGACCTAGAGGCAGAACAGGTCAGCAGATGTGCAGGTTCTCCTCCCCATCTAATGAGTGTTAGTCTGGGGACTGTCTCTAGGTTTGAGAGCATCATTCTGTCTCCCAGTTGTTTTAAAAGTTCTTCATTAAAGGACACCAGGTGGTGGAGAAACCGCCCCACCCCTTGGGCATCGGTTCCAATGATTAATTTACTCTATCTGTTCAAAACATTCACCCTATTTCCAGTTTCAATTTGCCAAGCTTCAGCTTCCAGCACTTGGAATCTCCTAGATTAAAGCACCTTCTGCTATCAGCGATCTCCTCCTCACGTAGGTACTTATAAAATGCTGTAACTGCTCGGTCACTGAGGTTTTTCTAAAACAAGTTTACAAAGAGAAGTTACTCATTGCTAAAGTGAAAAGGAAACTAATTCTGTGCAGACCTTAAAACACAATGACTGGATCTCCAGCAAATGCTCTAGATGTGTTCTTATTCACTCAGGGAGTCCTCAGAGTCCCATTCTCTCACTAGAACTTCCCTTCTTATTGTACCTAGTCATGTCAAGGCAAGCTCTGAATGTTAGAGCACGAACTGGGAGTCAAGAGACGGGGTTAATTTCCAGTTTCTCCACTGCCCTGAGTGATCCGGAGCAAGTTGCTTTGCCTCTGTTACCTCTCCCATTCATTGTCTGTTTCGACTGTAAGCAGGGTGACCAAATAGCAAGTGTGAAAAATTGGGACACTTTTTTCCCCTTAAAGGTGGGGTATAGTTGCATATATAAGACACAGCTCCTTAACACCAGGACATCTGGTCACCCTACTTGTAAGCTCTTCAGGATTCCCATTCTCTCCTACTGTGTGTTTGTACAGGGGTCCAGATCTGGCTACTGAAACACAAGTAACAATCATACCCTTAGATGATAAGTTTCTGGAGCTAAATGTTCCCCGATCACAGGGAAACAACAACAGGGTGAGACTGCTACAAAGAAAACCTCTTTGCAGAGTTGCTGCTACCTTTTCTCTTTGGAGAGGGGGAGTCTGTGGCCTGGTGGAGAGGGTGAGATGTGTAGCTTTTAAACTGCACCTAGATGGAGGATCCTTGGAAATGAGGCTTCAATTCCATGGACTCACGTTGTTGGGCTTCTTGGCAGATGTTTGGTCAATGGAAGGATTTGAACAAAGTGGACACGGTGTCTGGAATAGATGCAGAGGCACGGAGTCCAAGCATCAAGGGCCATCATGGAGAAGTTCAGGAGGAGGATTTGAAAAAGGTTGAGGGGTGGAACACAGGCAGAGGGTGATATAGGGAAGGGTGCAGTATAGCTATCTCCAACCATTCAAAAATCATGAGTTTTAAAAAAATAATTTCAGACGCTTTTTCTGCACCTTCTGGTTTTGGAGCCTTTATAGTGCACTTGCTCCACCTTTCCAAACTTTCTCCTGTGGCCAGGGCTCCCCTCACTGGTAGTTAGTTACAAACTCTCATCCTTTGCCTTGGGGTGGAGGCCCCTCCCATAGCCTTTGAGGATGCAGGCACTGACCCAGAGATCACCCCAACCCTTTCAGCAGTAGCTAAACAAAATCAACATCGTCAGCAATGCTCACCTGATCAGCAAGCATACAGCCCCAGTGCCCTCAACATCAGCCTCTCAGTCACTGATCAGGGCACCTCCTTCCTCCTTCGGACTCCAGCTGATACTAGCATGTGCTGCAAGGTCATAGCTGCTCCATAGACAAGCTGTTCCCTGGACAGTCTCCATCCCCAAACTCAAACTCTCCACCTGCTGTGTCTCTACAGCGGCAACCACTGTGCCATCCACAGTTTCTCCCTGAATGGAAATCCCATCCTCCAATCAGAGAAGAGCTGGCAGCAGGAAGTAGGGGCAGAATTTCTCAGCTGTTTAGGAAACCAGTGCATGGAGAGGCCAGCTTCTTCTCTCTGCCCATCCCCAGCCAATCAAGGTGCCGGTGGCAAAGCATCACAGCATTGCAGCTGAGCTGTGGCGTGGGGTGTTCCACACTCCCCACCCTCGAGGGCAATGGAAAGCAGAGGGTCTCATGACTCCAGCAGCTGGGATTAAACACCAAATATTGTGAGACTTGCAACAAACACTGAGGATGACAGGGAGAGCTGAGATGTAAGCAGGGACTGAACTGTCTTTCCTGCCAGGGTCTGCACAAGAAGCTTGAACTTCCTGTGGAAAGTGAGGAAGGAAACTTTGGCAGTTGTGTAAGACTGAAGGGGCTCAAGATGAGGAGAGGAATTATCCTTCCCTAGTGTAGCATATTGTGAAATGGGACATGCTCCCTTTCATGCTCAACCTCCTTTTGGTCTTCACGGGGCCCTGTATGGAGGAGAGGGGGCAGAGTTTGCTCTGCTAGGTTTCACACACTGAAGTCCTGTCCAAGGAATCCGATGTGGTGTACAGCAGCTCTGACTTCACCACAGTTGGGCTCTTGAATTGTACTAGTCAGATAGGAAATTACTGTTAAAGAGACGTGGCAATTTACTACCTTCCTGCATTCCTAATTCTCACTCAATAAAAGCAAACAAAAAATAATCTCATAGAGATGGGCTTGTTGGGATTGTTATAAGAAAATATGTCTGCCCTAAGCACTTGGTTAAACACAAAGTGGCAGGATTAACCGAGTTAATGTGAAAGAAATAGAGTTTCTCAGCTAATGAGTTGGAGCACTTGGGAAAATGGAACTATCACCACTAGATGGAAAGCATCAGAATTGGAACTTGGCTTCCAATTGCCAGTTACAATGTGTAAAAACAACCCAGGACAAATCTGACTGTCAGCTACACCAGATCTACCTGTCTGAACTCAACGGAGGTAAATGAGTGTAGAATTGGGCGCCATGTCTTTGCACTTTTCTATTATTACTCTGCTGATAAAGAGAAAGCCCATTTAGTATCCATCACAGGCCCAATCCTGTTCCCATTGCCACTGGAAAAATTCCCGTTCAATGCGAACAAAATTGGATCGTGTTTTATCCCTTAATTTCAGTTCATGCTAAGTGGCAGCTCAACAGCTTTGTGTTAAATTTTTAATAGAAGCTGGGATGTTTTTCACAGTCCGCTGCATCCAGGCAAGCTCTGTTATGTTTAAAATGGAAGGATCTTCCTTCCGAAGGGAGTAGGTTAAAAAAAAAAAAAAAAAAAAAAAAAAAAGACAACGAAGGTGGGACTGAAAGACAGAAAATTTCGAAGGTTCCCCCATCAGCTGAGGTTTGGATTGTCCCTTTGAAATTTTTCACTAAATAGCTCCGTTTTAGTTTAGATGTTCCATTTTTTTCATGAAACACCGCCTTCCAGTGGGAAAAGGGTAGAGCGAGATGAGATGAGAAAAAGCACGACAATACAAATTTGAAAGTGTTTCCGTTTCTGTTTCATTGACAAACCAAAAGATTCCATGGAGAAGGTCGACAAAAGTGAAAATGTTTCATTTTGTTCAAATTTTTTTGGGCCCAGCTCTAGGGCAGAATTTTCGAAAGTGCTCCGTGAGACTATTGGTCAGTGTTATGCATTCCCTTCTGCCTGCACTCCACAAAGGGGGAGAATCTGTTACAGCCCTCACTGCACTGCGTGATTCATGGGCCCAAGCTATGGAGAATCATGTCTCGCCCTAGTAAAAACAAATTGACAACATTTTTGCCCCCATCAAAATATGCCGTTTTGTCAAATCCAAAATGTTTTGTGGAAACATTCGTTTCAATGTGGGGAAAATATCTCAGGTCCAGAATGGAATTTTGTAGTGAAAAAGATTGACTCAATATCCTGGTGGTTAGAGCACTCACGTGGGATGTAGATGATTCAGGTTTAAATCCCTCGTTCTACCGCACTGATGCTCATACAATATTAGGTGTCTCTCGGATTTTTCAGGAAGAATTTCAAGAGGCCTTGTTTTATTCTGCACTGGAATGAAAAATTCCAAAACCTCAAAAAATGTCAGGTTGTTTGGTTGGTGTTTTAGGAATTGTTGTTTTCCAGCCAGTCCAACTCATGTCTTTAGCTCTGGCGACCCCAGTTTAATCCCCACTATTGGCCAACATGGTGGCCATCACTTCAGCTCCAACAATCAGGATCATATTTTCAAGAGCGCAGCACACTAAGTGTACATTAGGTAGCAAATTACTAAAAATTGGGTGTTACAAGTAAGCAAAAAGTTTTGACTGGATTTCAATAAACATTTTGGTAAATAAAAAAGTCCCAGAAAATCACACCAAAAAATGAAAAATAGGTTCGTTGCAAATCCTGAGGTAAACTTGGACATTTTGAAATGTTTCTTGAAATCACTGTCAACCAGCTTTGACATCTTACATGCACATACCAGCTCTCATCTTAATGCATTCCAATACACTTTACATATTCCACTCGGGACTTCACTATGGTGATTGATTTTACATGGCAGACATTGGTCTAATATGGTGATGGATGACAGTATAAAACCTAAGATAGATATAAGTAATCAGTAGGGGAGCCCCTTTGTCTGTTAGTGAAATACAGCCACCTCTACACTGGAAGGAAGTAGCTATTAAACATACAGCCACATATTGAAAAAACACTTTTGTGAAGCGAAAAAGAACAGCACACATAGTTCAAACAACAGATAAGATTAAGTAAGCAGAACGGATGTCCCAAATCAGAATGGCTCAGGTCACAGGGCTAATGCCCCCTCTTGCAGAATGACCCATGGGATCTTAAATTAGCACAAGTGGTCAGGACTTCGGTTTTATGTCGGATACAGGAAAGACGGGTAGAAAACAATCCTGAGTTAAGCAACTGCCTGACTGATTACCCACATCTCCTTCCTTAGGATTCTTTTAATTTTGATTGCTTACCTAAAGAAAAGGCCTGGAGAGTTGAATTTTACAGTTTCATTAAATATCCTTAACAGTAACTAATAGGATAGGATATAAGAAGGCAAAAATGTTATTGGATTATGATTTGGTTAAATTGGTTGATATATCCATTCAGGTTTTCGGAATCAAATCACACAACAACAACATAATTACTATCTTGGAAAGGCAACTTTGTTTAGATTTTTGACTAACACTCCTTCAGACTAGGGCCTCAACTCCACTGTTGCTAACACAACAGAAGAAAAACACTCCAAAGCTAGGTAACAGACAATGTAGTCAGTTAATTACATGCCAATCCACCGAGGTCTCCTTCCCAATGGACCTACAGTAGTCAACTCTAGTTACCTATTTTCCAATAAATATTAGCCCCAAAATCCCACACTCCTAACTATCGAATATAAACACCTACATTTATGACGGACTGAGTACAGTACAAAAAGTTTACACATTTGGTCTATAGATACCTAGAACTTAAAAGGTAGTGTGAAACCATTAACTATATTAGACATATATTCTATAATCCTACTTAACAGTAACTTGTTCAGTTTTAAAGCTACTTTACAGCAATCTTGATTACACAATGAAGACACAGTGTAAATCTGTGACAATCTTTAAAATAAGAGTGTACACTTCCTTACTAATCAGGCACTCGATCAGTTATTGACAGCAGGAGTTGACACTACAAACACAGGTAGAATGAAGGATGGACATGACTATAGTCTTTTCCCAGTGTACCAATGGGAAGCCCAAATTGCTGGAAAATAGAAAGACAGTTAAAGAAGTCTATTCAAGATAGGTATTTGATGTTATCATGCTTCCACATGGCCAGCCTAGGACTTCAGTCTTCTCTCTTTCAGGTGTCTTCAGATTTTGGGAAGAGATGTACTGAAAGAGACAGGGCATTTTATCCTATTTCTCCTGGATGATCCACATTGGTTCTCCTTTTCTTGGAGTCTTCTGAAGATGTCAAAATGTCAAAGCAAAATGAGAGTCGTCTTCTCTCACCATGCAATCAGGGAACAAGACATCAGCTTTTGAGTCCTCGCAACTGGGACTGGAATTTTCCAAATTTCTTTGTGCAACACATCTTGTCACACCAGCTTGTTTAAGACAAGTTAGTCCATAAATGTTGGTACAGCCATCTTCAGACATTCCTTGAATGCCAACTCGTTTGCTCCGGTCAGCAATTTAGTTCCGCAAGTCGCTTTCCATGGGTTCCTTTGTGGTGTATCCCTTGGCCAATTTCACAACTATGCTTGCTCAAGTTCAATTTCTCCATCAGTCTGCTAGCTTCTGAAGTGATAAGTTTGAAGTTCATATAATTTATACAAAGTTGTTCCATGTTCTTGGGTACTCTTTAAACTTGTTTTAACTGTCCATTTTATAATGCAACATCACTTCAAGAACTGTTGTTCCCCAGCAGGCCAGAATAGCTGTATACATCTTCCATTGCTGTTCTACTTGTTTTAACCACAATGGTGGGACCTTAGTATGTATAGCTGAGCTAAGTCCATGCATTATTAGCCAAATGATTATATTTCTGATTATTCCACTCGGTGATCAAGTGTCCTTATAAAAAAAACACATTATTTGGTTTCAGTTCCTTTTTTTTTACTGCCTCTTTCAGCACAGATGTATTTCCCTATCTTGAGAGCAAAAGGATGCCTGATTGCAAACATTAGCCTTACTTCTTCACTTTATCACTTAAACTAAAATAAGTCAATAAGAATGCAACCCTTCCTTTCCTAACAGGATTGCCCAAGAGTTAAACGCTATCATTAAAAAGTTTACAGTATTTTGCCTAAAGCTGTATCACTTAGAATGGATATAAAAGGGAAGTCAATTCTAATTATAAGAGTCCATCAAGTTCCCTATTTTACTACTCTGTGGCATGTCATAATACCAATGTTTGACATTAATTTAATATGATTTTTATTCATTTACTTATTCATAGACGGGTGGAAAAAAGGAAACATCATTAGCGGCACCAGCGGTTCACTCTTGCAAAAGGATACAGGCAAGAATGAGTTTCCTCAGATTGTTGAGGAAATCTACCATTAGACCTTGTTTTTTCATACTCATAGCTCTCTGTTCTCTCTTTTTTAAAAAGGTTTTGATGCCTGGGCAATTCTTAAATAGTAATAACTCATCATTTGGGGGCCTTAGTTACTATCTTACCTGAAAAACAACTCGTTCTGCCCTCTTATTACCATGCTGGTAAACTGGTTCAGAAACAATTCAGAGAGCAAAATACCACCTATTGACTCATCATCAAAAACAACAAGCAGTGATTTAAGGCGTGGCCAGATCCTTTTGCTGATGTACATTGTAATAGCTTCATTCTGTTCAAAGAAGTGACACCAGATAATGCCAGTTGAAGATCTAGACTTTTTTTGGGGGGGGCTATGTTTCATTGTTTGTTGCATCTCTCTAGTAGTTTTCCTGTGAGGTCTTCGGTAATAATACTGATAACAGTTTTAATATTGTCCCATAGAGAAGGCAATGTTTCTTCAGTATCTACCCATCTGTATTTGGTCATCCATAACATATGCGGTTCCTGTAGCATCAAGTTATCTAACTTTCAAGTATTTTGTTTAGGAAAAGAATATACACCCAGATAGTAAGGTCCATGTCTACCTCCCAAGACCAGTGCAGCCACCAGTAAATCCTTAGCAATGAAGAAACAGTAAATTCCTGTCTATATACAATGGCCATATGAGAGAGGAAAGTTAAATCTCTGCTTTCTGACTTGGTAGCATGATCCCCATACAGTGCATTTCCATGACTGTTCACTCCAGCTTCAGAGGAAGATATAGATCAGGAACAGCTGGAATCCATCATTTAAAAGCCCCCTCCGAAGCTCAGATCATTGGATCATCTTTATAATTAGTAAAAGGTCAGTATATATGGAACCATAGTCCTATTACCTCAAAAACATTTGGTGTGCATAACAATTAGCTACTCTAGCTTCTCCTACTCTTCCCAAGTTTCCAGCATGCCCCGCTGGCTCCCTGATGTATCTGAATCAGCTGTTTCGGGAACCTTCTTGTGACTGAAGACAGACTCTGCTCTGATGCTTGTTGAAAAATGGAGAACAAATGTGTGTGTGGCTGACCCCATCTCTTCAGTTTTATGTGCTGCTGAGCATTGTGTTAAATGGGTTTCCCGTGAGGCAGGCGTTGTGGATTTGGTTTTGCCAAAATGTCATTAGCAATTTGTCTGCTCTACAGATGATTTACTCTGCAAATTTCCCAAGAACATAATTAATTGTAGTAATTGAACTCAGAGCCACAAGGGGGGAAAAAAAGATGAAGGTCAGAAAGGATCTCCTGTACCTATGGTTGGAAAAAATGGGTTAACATTTTCCAGGCAGACTAAGGGATTTTGTGATGCATCTTGTATTAAATTTTAATGGAAGAAGATGTGCCTGAATCCCCTTGACTTCTCTGAACATCTCTGCTATTGAGCAGATGTCACCAATGGGGTTTCCTCTTCAGCCTTTAGCTGCTACCTCTGCTCTCTTACTTATGAGTGACCTAGACAAATTGGAGGATTGGACCAAAAGAAATCTGATGAGGTTCAACAAGGACAAGTGCAGAGTCCTGCGCGTAGGATGGAATAATCCCATGCACTGCTACAGACTGGTGACTGACTGGCTAAGCATAAAAGATTCTGCATAAAAGAACCTGGGGGTTACAGTGGACAAGAAGCTGGATATGAGTCAGCAGTGTGCCCTTACTGCCAAGAAGGCTAACGGCACATTGGGCTCCATTAGTAGGATCATTGCCAGCAGATCGAGAGAAGTGATTATTCCCCTCTATTCGGCACTGCTGAGGCAACCATTTGGAATATTGTGTCCACTTTTGGGGCCCCCACTACAAGAAGAATGAGGACAAATTGGAGAGAGTCCAGAGGAGGGCAACAAAAATGATTAGACAGCTGAGGCACATGACTTATGAAGAGAGGCTGAGGAACTGGGCGTGTTTAGTCTGCAGAAGAGAAGAGCGAGGGAGGATTTGATGGCAGCCTTCAACTACCTGAAGAGGGGTTCCAGGGAGGATGGAGTTAGGCTGTTCTCAATGGTAGTAGATGACATAATTAGGCGTAATGGTCTCAAGTTGGAGTGGGGGAGGTCTAGGTTGGATATTAGGAAAGCTTTTTCACTTAGAGGATGGTGAATCATTAGTAAGGAACCGAAAGCACTTTAGGACTTGGTTCAGTGGGTTGTGGAGGCCCAACCTGTAGGTGGTGGACAGTCTAAACTCCCATGGGCTTTGAGGAGAGCTGTGTTTGCTTAGCATCTCCCAAAAGATACATAGCACCTCAAAGGCTGGGATTTCTATTGACTTCATTGGGCATTTGCTCAGATTCTTGCAGAGTTATGGATAAGGAACTAGGAAAAGTAATTACTTACGCAGCCCTACCTCCTGTACCATAAGGTACCTAGTAACAAGTTATCCTCTTGCTCTCCTTAGTTTAGCAGTACAATATGCAGACTTGATCTATGTTGGTACATTTGTTTGCAGCATTTTGTCATTAAGCTGCCAGTTACATTCACCACATACAAACAGAATTTAAATAAAAACTATAAAATACACTTTTAAGGAGATTGCAATGGAACAGTTTTCTCTCTTAAATCCAGAAGCTTAAACACACAAGAAACAAAATTCAGAGAGAGACAAAGCAGGCTGCTCCCCAAAGCAGAAAGGCACAACTCACCCCACCTGGTTCTAGGCTGGTTCTTGCCATGCTGACTTCTGCTAGGTCACACAGTTCACTACAGAGCTCCTTAGTCTGCATACAGAAGCAGGAACCTTCGGCCATACACTCTTCAAATGACAGCTTGCAAATCCAACACCATCCTCGCTACACCACCCTCCTTCCCTCTGTATTAATTACTTAAACACAACATTGCATTTTTTAAAAACCACTAGTTTAGCCTTATGGGAGGTCTGGGATTTCTTGGGGTCTGGTGGTACCTGCCAGGGAGAGAATTTGACACAACCTTTCTCCATCTCCTTATTGATGCTATCTAGATCCCTCTATCAGGTGCACTCCTGCTTTCCCTCTTTCAGCCTCCATCTTCCGGCACCACCTTCTCCTACTCCAGCCAAACAAACGGACACCCATCTTTACTAACTTTAGGGGTCACATCCTGTCACTGAACTGAGTTTTGATCGCCCGTTACCAGATAAATGTGCCTCTTCTTTACCTCCCCTGTTACCACTACCAAATATGGCACGGGTCCCAGTATCAGCTTTATTGCACCTTTCCCCCACCCCTCACTCCCCCCCCCCCTGTAATTTTGTACCAACACTGAATGCCTTAAGCAGAAACGACTGGGTGGTTTAAGTTGTGGGTGTTTCACTAGTTGCTTTTCCACAGGTTCTCGCAGGTGCTAAGGAAGAGGCCTAGCCTTCAGGAATGGCCTTGTCAGACACAACCAGCCAGACCATTGTGCCTTTCACCAAACACATGTCTGCGCTAGATACGGCTTTGCGTGTCTCTTGCCATTCCGCCGCTCTGTCTGGCATATGGTCTACGTTGCTCCAATCCAATATAAGCTTATATAACAAATTTCTGTCCATTAGTGTGGGGGCGAAGGCATTTCCTTCAGTTATAATAAACACTTACCTTTAGAAGGGACAGTGACAGGGAGATTACCTCATATTCCGTCTGCCTGTGACAGGGCCTTCCTCCATGGCGCACCCTTGTGGTCCAACAGGGGCACCATTCACCCCGTCACCAGGTCTCCGATGGTCAGTTGCTGCCTCTCGTGGGTCCGATGCAGTGGTACTTTAGCCCCCCAGCTAAGGCACACGTGAGTCCCCCCCTTCCAGGGTATTAAAGCACAAAAATAAATGAATACTCCAAATGCACAACCAGGCTGTCCAAGGAGTCTTCGGCAGCACCCTTCTACTCAGGGCTTGTCTTCATGGAGCCTCCCTGACCCCGATTGTCCACTGGTACCAGGCTTCTCTCACCAACAGATAAACAGAGCTCTGCTTTCCTTCCTGGTCAGCCCCAAACTGAGCTGGGCCTTCTCCTTTTAACACCCCTCTCCACCTCAGAGCGCTCCTGCAGAGCCAGCTGCGTCCATCGGCTCTCACTAAACCCTCCTTGCCAGGGGAGGCCAGAATGCCCCGTCCCACTACCCTTCATTGTAATTCTCTAAAGGCATATTAGTTTCTTTTAATCTTACTCCAGGAAATCAGTTTTTTGGTATTACCCCCTGAGATAGGGCAGTGTACTCACCACTGGACAGCGCTGCCTCCTGGCAGTTCTGGGGGATTAGCTCAGCCAAGCTGAGGCCCCTTCTGGTGGCTGCACTCTGACACGCTGTCACTTTCTTTCTCTGAGGTCCCTCTCTCATTCCAGGAACTGCAGCCCCCTCCGGCCAGGTCACTACGTTGGTTCCCTTTCCGTGGGTGTATCAGAAAGTCTTTTCTCACCAGCAGTCTCAGGCATTCTTCCCCATTCACTGCCCCACATGCCACTCCCTCAGCATCTGGTAAGGGAACAAGGGCAAACCCTGTATTCCAGACACCTGTGCAGGGACCCTCTGATCAGCAGCCAAAATCTGTTCTTTCCTGAACCTTGCTGCCTTTCCCTGCGCCTGTTCTATATCTTTTGGCTTTTCCCACTCCTCTGGGTTTGCCAGCTCAAACTCCCTCCTCCCAGGGAGTAATCATAGGTTACCTTCCTCTATAGCCCCCACAACACACCTCCCTTCTCCCAGGGAGCAACTGAAGCACTGTTGCCAGCCTCCTGGCTTTGTAGAAGCCTCCCAGTGTGAGGAGTCCACCCTATGTCCCTCACAGGTGAGCTTCTCACTACTTAATTTCCTCCAGCCTGAGTCTCCCCCCTTTGCAGCCTAATTGGCTGATTGGGCCCACTTGTGCTAATTCAGCTCTTGCAGGGCCAGTGTGGGGAGTCCACCCTATCATGCCCTCTCAGAAATCACAGACATTGCCATGCTGGTATCTCTTTCCATGTTCAACATCCCGACATTTACCTCTACATTGACATAATATGGGGGGCAATGCGTCCGTTCACTTTCCATCACATACAGCTCTGTGAAATGATACACGTCACACATGCTTTCAACCTGCTTCCAAGCCAGACTTGTCCATAGTCACAGAGCTAGTCTGGGGGGTCCTGCCTGTAGACGCTGATGGCTTCCTCTCGGATGATCCTTCGGTGTGCTGCAGTCTACTGTGTCAAGCTCAGGTGGTGTGTCACACTCCTCGCACTGCAGCTTATTAAAGAAACCCTCCTCCTGCCAGTATGACATCCCTAAACAGCAGAAACATGATTCCCTCCATTTTGTTTGGATTTGTGAAAGGCGCTGACACCTTCCCAGTCCTGGCATGATGGGGCCGGTTTATTTTCAAATTTTGGCACATTTTTCTTTGTGGATTCAAACCTCAGAGCAGTTTCCACAGTTCCCTCTAGTAGCCGTTCCTTCTTGTACACAACATTCAACACCCTCTCTCTTATTTCAGGGTTTTTTTTACTCCAAGAACAAATTGATCTCTTAGGGTCTCTTCTTACACCAAAATAACGTGTAACAGAGTTGTTTTTCAGGTTTCCCAAAAATTCAGAGGTCCTTTCTCTTTCTATTTGGTTTCTTAAATGAAATGTTATTCTGTTAAAAAAAAAAAAGTGGTAGGCACTCAGGCCTACTCTACACTTAGAATTCAGGTTGACTTAGCTCTGCATTCAGGGGTGTGAAAAATCCACACCCTTAAGTACGTAGCATTGCCAACCTACCCCCCAGTGTAGACACGTCTCCCAGGGAGCTGGTTTTCCTACAGCAACCAAAAACCCCCTTCTGCATCTACACTATCTAGTTATGCTAGCATAGTCCCCATGGTATAGACAAGCCCATAATTGTTTCTTTAGAACTGTATTATGTCCATATACTCCAGTTTACCAGATTCTTATGGAAAACAAACTTTTACGTTTTTCTCACCAATGTAAGGAAATCAGCCCTTTATCAGTATCTTCTATAGCATTTTCATAAAAATATGGCTCAAGTCTCTGAATATATATTGCAAAATCTTCCTCTTTTTCATTAAATTGGAAATTTGTCCATATTGCCTATGCAGCTGTTTTATCTTTATTTTCTCCCTTTTTTAATAATCTTATCCTCATCGCCAGCATGCAAACAGAGAAGTCAAATAAAAAACCCAATACAATACTCTGTTAAAGGGGTTGCAACATACTACTACTTTATTTCTTAAAATTCAGAATTATTGGAGCAATTTACCAAGGTCGTGGTGGATTCTCCATCACTGACAATTTTTAAATATTTAAATAATTGAATTTTTAAATATAGACTGGCTGTTTTCTAAAACATTATTTGGGGGAAGTCCTATATCCTGTGTTATACAGGAGGTCAAGGTGGATGATCACAATGGTTCCTTCTGGCCTTGGAATCCATGACCCTTAAACACACAAGAGCTGAAAAACAGAGACACAAAACAGGCCCCGCCTTTAAACAGAGAAGCACAACTCATCCCACCTGGTTCTAGGCGGGTTCTTTCCAAACTGCTGCTAGCTCACACACTTCATTACAGAGACCTGGGTCTTTAAATCTACTGTTGTAACTCAGCCTCCACTGAAACGAAAAGATATGTCAATTTACTTTGGTTCAGTCTAATCCCTGAATTCTTACAACATCTTCAGGTAGACTTCACGTGCATAGTATGTGGAAGCTTTTGTGCAGTACTTGTCTCATAATTACATCAAGAGGCTGGTAATCATCAAGCCAGGACTAATTTTGATTGCTGTGTTTAATTAATTTTGAGCTGTAGAGGTGACATGCATGATTGAATTGATCTGTACGCTTCTGAAACCTTTTGACAAGGCAATGTGACATTTCGGGAAGTGTGTCCTGGTGTGAGATGGGCCTGACTCATGAAGTTCATATCTGCATTTAGATCCAAAACCAACTACCTCCAAACATGCAGGTGTTCAGATTTTTGGCTCAGAAGGCCAGATATAGGCTGCATGGATCCATCCTGAATCTGAACATTATCAACATTTGGAAGTAGGAGATGGGTGGATACAGACCTGTTGTTAATCCTGCTGGATGAAATTTGACTGAATGAACCAGCTAGAGAGGAACAGTGATAAAACTTTGAAAGGAGATTTTTTTCAAGTATATGTAACTGTTGTTGGACGGTGCCAATTTGAAAGTCTTGCAGGCTTCCGGGGTACGATCTGCAGGTGTAAAGCAGCATAGCTCCAAGGGCTTCAGTGGAGCGACACATTTACAACCACTAAAGATTTGATCCATGTACTCTATGTACACAGTAAGTTCAGCATGAGCAGGGGCCACATAAACTTCCCCACTACTGCCCAGTCAAGGTGCATCAACCTTGGGTTGGATGGAGCCTTCTCTAAAGATGCTCAGTCTTCACGACCCCTCTAGTCCTTGGCCTTTGAGGCTATATTGGCGATTTTCACCCTTTCTAAACAAAGGCCAATAGTCAATAAAGATTCGACTTCCATCTTCTTATACTACTGCTCTCTGACATATGGGTAGTTCTCTGACTACCCAGAGCAAACCCAGAGTGAGAAAATACAGAGGCAGTGCCTACAGTTATAACCACTATTTATAAGCTCTCTCAGCTCTGCACTGAAATCAGGAACTATATAACTTTCTACTTTGTGAGCGTTCGAGCTGATTGCACAGTCACACCTCTCCCGCCTTTGGGTTACTAAATTCAGCCTATGAGATATGAAAGCACAATATGTTCTCTCTTTCTTTCTGTCCTAGGCTTGTAATGAAACCAGGCTTCTCCCCTAATCGCAATTTCTCTTTTATTCCATTTTTCTGTCTCATCAGTCATCCAGTTCCGGCTCTTTGACTTTGGCCTCATCTTCAGTAAGTTGCTTTTATCTTACCACCTGAGACTTCTTACCATTTTTCTGTCTCGAACTGCACTGGAATTCCATCTGGTTTCTAGTTGCTATCATCCTCTTTCCTGTCTGATGTCTCAAAGATGACACCAAAGGACCATCTCTGGATCAGTGCCATGTTTATTCCTGGTGTAAGAAAGGACTCTAAGTCAGATCCAAAACTCCATGGACTTCAATGGTGCTACACCTAGGGTGACCGGACAGCAAGCATGAAAAATCAGGACTTTTTTTTTTCCCAGGGGGTGGGGGTATAGTTGTGTATATAAGACAAATCTCCTAATATTGGGATGTTTGGTTACCCTAGCTACACCAGTTTACACCAGCTGAAAATCAGATTCTTCATTTTTAATGGACCTCCTTTATGTAAATGTTCCTTTAAACCTTTTAATGTGAAACAAAAGAGCAATAGGCTCCTTTATTTACAATGATGACATTAACCAACCAGGAAGTCTTATTACCTTCTGATATCAGTTCAGTTACGCACAAATCAACCAATCAAACAAAACAACCTTACTCTATATCCTGAGAAGGTGGAAGATCTCCACATTCCATGGCGTCTACTAATAACTTTGCTGGAGCTCAGCTACTCTGAGCATGGGTGGCAGTGTGAAACTAGACAATAGACAGACAGGGTGAACCATCTGTCCACATAACGCAATCTGAACATGGCTGGGCACTTGCAATGCAATGTCCCTTGGCATATTGTTGGCAACAGGCCTTGAACAGGAGATCTCTGGATCTGAAAACATGAGTCTCTATTGCCTGCACTAAAAGACCACTCTATAAACCAAGGCTATGGCAAGCTCAGTCTGACCTGCCGCCACTAGATGGGGACAGAACTGAGGGGGTGTCATAATATAATATAATATTACCTCACCAAGCTGGTATGAACTGGACCAAGCACACACTTATGGGATAGGCAGGCAGAATCTCCATGCAGAGGGAAACAAGATCTACTCAAAGGCTGTTTTACAAGTGGTCTGCAGTTAGGTTCTCGGACGTTGAGGCAAGGCAGGTGTAAGTTACACTTTCCTGTCCCAGCCTGGCCCCCTACACCTCAGGGGGCATTTGTAGGAGAGTATTTATCACTGTCTTCCCTCACTTCAGTTTCTCCTCTGCGGGAAAGACAGCTTTATGTCATATCAGGGATTCCATTCCAGGAAGCTGAGCAGCAGATGTGCTGAGTCCCAATTCCAGAGTTATGCAAGAAAGGAGGTTATGGCCACCACTCCACTGGTCTCCAATGAAGTTAGACTTTCCTCCCTTCAGGACCTTTGGGTAAAAAGCTGGTGTCAAGTCAGGGCTGGTTCTAAAACCATGGAACCTTTGTGGAAATGCAATGCATCGTTCCTGAGGACAACCTGTCAGCTGACATGTTTCATGAACAATAATAGGCCTCTTAAACTGAAAGAAACTTTGCAGTTCAACAGGCAGCATTTACGATTTATTTTATTCCACTTAAGAAATCAAGTGAAAGGCCAAACCCACAGAAGCCAAGAAGATTTGTGGAGGTCATTCGGCAGCTAGATAAGTATAAATTAACCTTTAATCAACTGTTTATAGTCCTTGCAAAGTCTGCTGGATCATTCTTGATTTACCTCTTTGAATGAGGGATGCACCATAGCAACCAAGATAAGTTATGTTTTATTCCAACATGGAGAAGTATTCGCAGTTCCTGATTTAAAAGACGATTTTGAAAATGATGCCATACTACTAACGAGAGACCTTGTGATCTGAATCCTTGTTACAGTGGAATTTCCCAGTTATCTGTGTATTAGAAGTGCATTTGTGCTTTTTTTAATACTTTGATTTTAAGCTCTTTGGGACAGGGATAATCCTTTTGTTATATGTGTGTACAATACTTAACACAATGGAGCTGTGGTCCCTGTCTAGAGATTCTAGGTGCTACCTCAATGAAGAGGACTAACAATAATCATATTGAACATGGGAGGCATAAGTAGAATATATATCATGCCAGAATATGACTGACTTAGATGTCAGACTTCTATAATATAAGATTCAACTATTCCAGTGGTAGAGCAGACAATTGTGATAATCTTGTCTGACCTCTTCTGTAACACAGGCCACAGAATTTCCCTGAAATAATGCCTGTTTGAACTGAAGCATATATTTTAGAAAAACATCCAACCTTGATTTGGAGGGAAATTATGTCATTAGAACAGGCTCCAAGTTTAAGTACAATAATTGAGTTTACAAATCATAAAGTGAGCAGAAATGATTTTTTAAAACTTTTTCATTATTCCACTGAAGTACTGAAAACTGGAACTCAGGAACTAGAAATAGAAATAAAAAACCTAGAAAGAGGGACCATATGAGAAGATGAAACATCATAAAAATAAAGTGACGCTGATCAGTCTGTGATAGATAAAAGGAAATGATGGGAATTGAATTCATTTTTTTTAAAGTTCCCCTAGTGTGATCACCTAAAGCATTATTGCTAATATGGGGTTGAATCTTGCCCTTATATAGTCCACACTCCCATTGGGCAGCATTCAGAGTTTTGCCTGAGTAAGAACTGCAGGCCTGGAACCATTAGTAATTTTAATATTGTCATTGATTTGAAAAAGTGACAATGGCCCCTGTGCAACATGAAGTACTCTAATTCTCTCTAGTTTGGAGAATGAAATGCACTGAAAATCAAAGCAAAAAAGACTCACCTTCCGATTCAAACAGGGAAAAAAGGTGCTTGAGAAATTCTGTGCACCGGAAGCTGCTATGTTCCCGTGTGGAATAAATATCCTATAATTAGCAAGACAACAGAAAACATCTATTATTTATTATTATTACCATAGCAAATAGGATCCCAGGGCATGGACCAGGATCCCATTGTGTTAAGAGCTCTACAAACACAGAACAAAACGATTGTCCCCGACCCAAGGGGCTTACAATCTAAGTAAATGCGAAGATACCAGGCTGATGTCCACTTTAAAACCATTTAGAAAGATAGACTGTCCGATTAATAGCTGTATAGAATACATAAAGTAGGGTCATATTCTGCCTTTGAATACATGCAACAGCTCCCACCAGCCTCAGTGGGAGCAGTGTGCTCAGACAGTGGCTGAATTTGACCCTGAGCATGACTTGCAGGATGGCTAGTTTTGTCCATTATCATGCTTACATATGGACACCTCAAAGAAATGTATAATTGTATAATACAATACTCCCCTCATTCAGTCCATGAAGATCATTATGTCTAGAGTTAATAATACAATAATTAACCCAGTGGAATGTATTTAGAGTTGCTATTAAATAACAATATTGGACTAAGCAATAACCAGCTCTTGTCTCAGCTGTTTATGTTTCCATAACATATTATATGCATCGCTGGCTTCCTCATATGGCATCTGTAAGCTGTTCTGAGTGGTTAAATGCTCCAGCATTGATGCTGAAAGTAACAATCGCTAGCGGTTGCTGAAGAAAACAGAGCCAACACCTAGGTGACTTTCCTTTATCCACAATGCATTCTAATTTCTTTAAAACAAAGATTGTTTAGGGGGGAAAATAACTGTTGACTTCATTACACCTATCTAAATGGAAGAGGGAGAAGGAAAAAGATAAACAGATCATCACTGTCTGTATTCAATTTGCAGGAGACCTTTCTTGGTAGCTATGTCCACAAAAACGTGGAGAACTGAAATTTACACTACAGAGCTTCAATGACCCTTCATTCTGAATCAGGTCACAGAGAGAGAGAGACTGTGGTCTTATTATTAGATTCTCTATACATATTCCTGTTTACAGGCCAAGTGGTCTTGGTTTTGAAACCCTTCGAAGAACTGCATTAAAAATGTGCCAGATGCTAGGAGCTCCAATCAGAGAAATACCATTCAGTAAGGAAGATGATTCTTTCGTCTTTTCTGCTTCCTTTCTCCCCTTTGTATTGGTTACTCATAGAAAGAGCCACAAAAGGTGGTGGCTATGTGCTTGCCGTACCATTCACTGTGAATCTGTCAGCACTGGACAGCTCCACAGAGCAAGCTGTTTGTTAATACAGTCTATGTATATTTTCTCCCGTGAAGGCAGTTTTCTTTCATGGAAACCGGAGAATTCAATTCTTAAATTACATTGTTTCATTTCTAAAACTTTGGATTTGCATTTAAACAAACTAAACACACAGATAAAGCACATTGGGCCATATATGATCCTGAAAGCCATATATATTCCATCCGTTAGCTTTTCAGCTGAGATAGCATCTGAGGCCTTGACCATTTGTGGGCATTTCGGATCTTGTAGCGCTTTCAGAATAGGGCATTACCTTCTTGTCCTAGTTGTCCAGTTTCCTTATTTTCCCATGTGGTTTCAACTGGATTCTATAGTGTTCCACCCTTCTTAGCCTGAGTTGTTGTGTAGTACTGCTGGTGCTAAACAGCTGTCATATTCTACTCCAGAGATAGCTGCAGTTAAGGTGGGGTGATTCCTGGACATAGCACGTGCAAAGCTTCTTAGTCAAAAGGTACCATGCAAAAAAAGTAAGCTATTTGTTTTTATGTAAGTGAATGAAAGAAGATGTCAGAGACATCTATGAATAAGGACCTCCCAGCCGAATTGTAGGTACTGCAAGTATTTGTCTAGTTCTTCCCCGTTCCCTTCTATGCCAGAAGCATGCCCAAGTCCAACTCACACTGTAACATAGTTTTAAGTATCTGATGCTTCAATGCAATAAATAAAGCAGAGGAGCTGCTGCAGGCAGGATAGCAGACACTCTGGCCAATGGTATGCCAAGTCCCATGTTCCCGTTGTGACAAGGTGAGGAGGCGACCTTGATGCATGTAGGCAAGCTCATTGTGCAAATTAGTCTATTACTGATGCCAGTGAAAAGTGGGTCTCCTGTTTTCTTTAGCCTCTGTCTAACTGCATCTGCCACCCAGCCAACCAGTTGCCACTACTTATCCTTTACAACACAGAGACAGAACCTCTTCCAAAAGCAGTGCCTATCTCGTCACCGACTGACTAGAAAGCACTGCTTCTGCAAGTGCATAATTTAGACCTGGATTGGGCAAGTGCCAGCAAGATGAGCCAACAAAGCTAGGAAAAAAGGTAATTGACAAAAAAAAATGTGTGTGTGAATTTAGTTCTGGTGGAAAGCGTTAGACGGAAAGCCCGGGAGACTGGTGTTTGCTTTCTCCACAGAGGAGGCAGTAACTCAAAAGACACATAGGTATGTGGCTAGTGCTCTTTTAGTAGAAGTAATATCATAGCACCTAGGAGCCATGGACCAGGAACCCATTGTGCTTGGTACGGTACAAACACAGAACAAAAAGACGGTCCCAAAGAGAAGACAAGAGTCAACAGATAGATACATACAGACGGGGGAGTACAAGGAAACAATGGGTATTAGGCAGCATGACAAGCAGTGGTTTCAATACACTAGCTACCTCGTTATTGCTGAGATTTTAGAAGGCATCATGGCAAAGGAGGTGTGATGGGGTGTCTACCCCGCACAAAACTAAAAGGGGTTAGGACGGCCAGGCAGGCCAATGAACTCCACAGGCTGCAGTGGAGGAGGATCCAGGGAGCAGGGGATTGGTTGAGAATAGGCTCAGCTAGGCAGGACAAGGCAGGACTTCCATAAAGCCCTGCAGCTGGCAAGAGGAAGGGGCTGCTGGGCAAGGCTGTCTTGAGTCCCGGGAGGAGGGAGGTGTGTTTGGAGGCTGCAGAGAGGTGTAGCCTGCAGTTGCTCCTGGGGAGGAGGGAGTGGTGAAGCTGGCAGACCCAGAGAAGGAAGAGAGAGACAGAAGGCTAGGCAAGGCTCAGGGGAAAAGAAGCGAGGTACGGGATAGGTCAAACTTTGGCAGCTGATGAGGGGGACCCCGCGCCAGGGGCTGGAGTGGAAGGCGAGCTCGGCTCCCCCTACCAGCTTCTGATAAAGTGGCACTGGCAGGGCAGTGACAGGAAGACTGCCTGAGCCCACTTGTCAAGAAGGGCTTTGAGACCCCAGAAGCAGGGGAACACCTACGGTGACGCAGTTGGAGGGCCGAGTCAAGAAGAGAAGGCTGCGGTTCCTGGAGTGAGAGAAGTCCACATGGCAAGAGGACACCAGGAGACACACTGCCAGAAGGGGGCGCAATGCCCGGCTGGAGCTAATCCCCAGGATGGCCATCAGGAGGTGCCACTTGCGGTGAAGGGACCCTCTTACACGAGGACTTTGAAGTCCGTTGTGCACTCCAGGACCCATGCGCTGGACTCACTTCCAGCCGTGCTAATGGGGGAAGTTGTCTTAAGTTATAATTAAGGCATGTCAAAAAACACACACAAACAGTAAAATAGACATTTTGGGGGAAAACATTTAATAAAAATGCCATCGAATTTCAGCCAGCGGTAGTTACACGAAGGCGACCTAAAAAGGACACATTGTTCATACATCCATAGATTTCAAGGCCAGAAGGGACTACTGTGACCTTATAGTCTGATCTCCTGAATAATATAGGCCATAGATTTTCACCCAATAATTCCTACGTTGAGCCCAATAGCCTGTGAAGTAGCAAAGCAAATCACAGACGATTAGGGTTGGAAGGGATCTCAGGAGGTCATCTAGTCCAACCCCCTGCTCAAAGCAGGACCAACCCTAACTCTTTTAGAAAGACATCTGATCTTGCTATAAAGACTTCAAATGAGAGCGGGGGGGAAATCAACCACTTGCTTTGGGAATCTGATGTAGTTGCTAATTAGCTTCACTGTTAAAAATGTGCACCTTATTTCCAGTTTGAATCTACCTAACTCCACCTCCCAGCCATTGGATTTTGTTGTATCTCTGACTGCAAAATTAAAGTTCCCTTTAGTATCACTTCTGTTCTCCCCAAGGAGTTACTCATAAAATGTGAACAAGCCACCTCTTAAGCTTATTATAGTAGCAGCATAATCTTTTCTAGGCTGCCTCACCATTCACCTCAACCCTGACCCAGAGGGAATGCTTCTCCAGATGCTAGAGCAATTTATTCTCCAGGCCCATTCAGACCTCAGCCTCTCCCTGGCAAGTCTGCAATTAATATCTAATTTGATGATGAGACAGGCACACCCATCTATTTGGAAGGGCTCTGAGAACACCAGCTTGTTGTTACGTAGCACAGCAACCTTCTATGGAAACATTTTTTCCATCACTATCATCCCAGGTTGGAACAGAACCCTCAGCCTGGAAATGAAAGACTCCAGTCTTAGTTCCCTCAGACAAATAGATAGACAGACAGACAGACAGCCATTCCCAGGGGCCACAGGCCCTTGTAAAACAAGAGAAAACACAAACCTAGAAAGAGAGGGAGAGGCAGTGGAGAGGAGAGGAGGATAGAAAAGGGTGTTCACCTGCCTCCTCTTATCTTTACAAACCTGGCCCCTGGGCTTTCTTCCCCCGCTTTCAGAATCCAAGTGACACCTCAGCCGAGATCCCACATGTGTGCAGGATCAATTTGCAAAGCTTATCCACATAAAATATTGTTATAGAAATGGAAACTGGCAGCCTCTTTCATTTTAAATAAGCCTAAAACAGAGAATTACATTCTTTGCCTACATTCCAGATTGCATGTAATAATTCTTATACTAAAGCCTCTATCAGTAGGAAAAACCAGCTAAGATTAAATGTATATTTTTTTACATTTTGCCCCTCTAACAAACAGCAATAAAGTTTTCATTCTGATTTTTTTTTTCCAATCAGGCAGGTATTATTCCATTTGCACCGTGGCTGAGCTTCAGAAAGGGCTCATGAGATAGAGATGGAAAGAGACATTGAAAGGGTCTTGGCAGACTGTGTCTCTGAGGCATTTGTTACCTTTCCATTTGGATTTTTTTAGGAGCTATCCAAATGGCGTGTGCACACAAAACACTTTTCAGTCACTGTTCAGCAGTGCAATCTGGATCGCTAGCTCATTGTAATCTTTTTCTTTCCAAAAAGAAACTTAGAACCAAAGGGAGAGATTTTTATAGATTCTGTGATAAGAATAATCAACTTCTGTATAACACGGGCCAGAAAACTTCCTAGAAATAATTCCTGTTTGAACTAGAGCAAATCTTTTAGACAAACACCCAAACTTGATTTTAAAATCGCCATTGATGGAGAATCCACTTTGGTAAATTATCCCAGTGGTTAATTACCCTCACTTTCAAAGGCATACATTGGAGTTATGTGCCTCTCTCCATTGTCAGTCAATGGGAACTGGGTGTATAATTGCCTTTTGAAACGTCTGCCAAATTCCCTGCTGTTATAAATGAGCAAAACTCCACTGAAGTTACATTCACTTACACCAGCAGATAATTTGGCCCTTACACTGAAGCATGTTACTGAACAAGATGTCACTTGACATCATGTGGATTTGTGCACCACCCTAAGCAAGTTACAGACTTGCAGTCCATGGTCCTAGTCTTGTAACTGACTTCAATAGGGGTCTCCGAGTGCCAGGGTCTGCCCACCTGGATTTGATTGCAAGATCAGCACCTAAACATGCACTTATAAGGATCAGTTGACACACCACTGTAATGCAGCCACCTCTAGGGTAGAACATACCAGCATTCCAATGGTACCAGAAAAACCATGCAGTCATTTAGGACAGGAAGTGAAGATTACTGGATCCTTTTGAAATTGCAGTGGAATTTAGATATTAAGTATTCAAGTACCCAAATTGGAATCTGGCCAGGACATGATGACTAACACCCCTAACTCTTGTAAGAAATGCCAGAGGATCTTTAAAGCCCACACGTACACAGGACCGCAGGTTTTAAATCTCATCCTAATCCCAAAAAGCAACACTTCCATAGTACAGTAGTTTATAGCACCATGCTGAAGCTTTGGGATGATAATGCTTCAGAGGGAAGAGAGCCACTTGGTGAAATGCCAGCACCAATAACAATGGCCAAAAAAAAAAATGACAAATGAGCTTTTAACCTTGCTTGTGGGCATTGACTCATTGTATCAATGTCAAGGGTCCTTTCAAGTTGCCACTATTTAAATGCTAATAAAATATAGAGATAAAGAGGAATCTGCATTTTTTCCAGTTCTTATTCTGAGCGACTTATCCCGAGAGTTCAAAACCTAGAACTGCAGACACACTGTTTCCTTTCCATTTTAGTTAAAAAGCTGCTCACATATGTATTTCCCAGACTATTAATAAAATCTGTATTGAACGCCCTGGGTGGGAAGCCCTTAATCATTGCTCTGAACTTAATTGGGATTGATTTCTTGTCCAGCTGATAGCTCTTCCCCTACCCCAGGAGATACCCGTTTTCAGAGGAGTAGAAAGGACAAAATCCCCCATCCCCATAAAAGGAGGCTAAAATTAGGCAATTTTTTTCTTACTTCTGAATATCCTCATAATTGGAAGATTTATCAGGGGGAGCACTAGTCATAATTGCAGACTCTAAGCCCAGAAGCTGGTCTCCTGGGAGCAATTAATCTAAAAAAATGTACGTTTTCCTTCATTCTACTTTCCGGGCAGCAGGAGTAAATGGATCTGAGTTTCATAAACATGTTCACAGCAAAGTGGTCACTGCTCAGATATAGTGTTGTCATAGGGCAGCCTTACTGGGGGCGCCATCCTCTGGCAGGCTGCAGTACAACAGGTGTGCCTGCCTCGGTTTCCCCGTTCTTCCACCCATGAAAGGAACATGGTCTCTCAGTAGCTGACACAAAGACTGCCTCTGTGCATAGTTTATTCATATACATCTGTGGGATAATTCCCCAAAAACATTTATAGTACTAAACAATCTCCAACATCCACAGTAAACATAAAGAGACTGTGGGTTTTCCATTCCCCCTCTCCAGAGACATCATTCCCAACTTTCCAAGTCACCTGCCTACAAGTCAACAGCAGCACTGTGTTCCCAGAGAGTTCCCCACGTAGGCCAGGGGAGTGGAACATTCTCCCTGTGAGTCCTACCCCTCCTCAGGGTACAGCGTCCATCCTCTTCTTTCCGGGCTTTGCTTCCCCTGTCCAAGCTGGATCTTCCCCACTTGCTTAGAGTCCACAATCTGAGCCTACCACTCATCAGACGCCCCCGCGGTGGTCAGTTTTCACCAGCAGTTCCATTTCTGCTGTCCTCAGAAATCAGCCTGCTCTGCCGGATCTACAGATCTGCCGCTCTTCCCCCCACGCACCCCTGAAGCAGCTCTTGCTATCTCTCTCCTGCTGCTTCCCATCTCCGACTTCTTCCAGGCCCTGATGGCTTCAGGTCTCTCTCACCTACCTCTCAGACTGGGTCTTCTTCTGGGTGGCAAGTTGTAGATTGGGCCAGCTAATCTCATTTTCCATTTGAAGGTGACTAAATAACCATCATCTAGGAGGGCAGGAACCATCACCATGCAGACACAGAGAGATCATTATCTTTAAAGCAGGCTGAACACAGGTGCAATGGGTCTTGGATACTTACATCACAGCCAGCACCAGAGGAGTGGGTTCATGATGCCAACAGGAGGCACTGGCTTCCCTTAAAATTATGTATGCTCAGGGTCTGATCCAAATCCCACTGAAGTCAATGCAAAGACTCCTGTTGAGTTCAGCATGCTTTGTATGAGGCCCTCAAAGAACACAGTCATTACACTATACATTCATTTAATGCCTCCACAATGACCCTGGACTTAATCCAAACCTCCCTGAAATCAACAGAAGAACTGACATTGACTTCCGTGTGCTTTGACTCAGGCCCACTGTGATTGGAATGGCTGGAAAAACACTGGTCTTGCCCAACGATGTGTCTGATGGTCTGTTTGCCGCTCACACTCCATTGTCTCAGCGAATAAGCCAATGAACTGGTGACTCCGTTGTATATAAGGCTAGCATTTCAACTCATCTGGAAATCAGAAAGAGATCAGCAGCCTCCGGACTCTATATTGTACAGGGACTGTGATTCGATGTGTAGATGCCCAGAGCACATTTCAGTACATAGGATTCTATAATCTTCACAAACGCTCATTAAACAGGAAAAAATATATACAATCCGGTGGGAGATCGTCACATGCTTTCAGACAGGAGGCCAATTAATTTAGGCCTATTCAATTGCTGTATCTTCTGTCCCTTGTAATAATTCTCTCTCTTTTATGGCAAACCACACGCACGGAGTTTGACCTCCAGTTAGTTATTTTGTTTAGATCCGTCCTTTCTAGCTTCTCTGGTAATAGTTAGAAAGCTTGTGAGGTACCTCAGATTAAGAGGCAAGCCAGTGAACATTGAACTTTGCATACACACAGCCTAAAAATTCTCCTGTGGTTAGAAAACAAGTCTGAAATTTCAGGTGAAAAAAAGCAGCTCTTTTGGAAGTGGTCAAAATCAGGCTTCTAATACTAAAGGCTTTTAATATACATAGGGCCTGATCTTGTCGGGCAGCTGTGACTCCTAATGTTACAGGATCTGAGCCAAAACCTACTGAGATCTATTGGCTTTAATGGGCTTTGGATCTGGCCCATAGTGTCCAGCACTTCTCAGAATCAAGCCTTTCTCCATGGAGTTGTGATGGAAGGAAAGAAAGTTTTATGTTCTGTCCTTGGTTACACACCTGATCTAGGATCCCCTGGTTACCTCCTTGATCTGCTCTCTCACTATTCCTTTTCCCCAATCCCTGCCTTTGCAAATGGCTTTGGAGTCCGTGAACACACAAACAAATCACTGGTAAAGTTTAGTCTACGTGCTAACACAGTCCACTCCTCAAATGTATTGACAATCAGCTGTGCCTGGCTGCATCTGATGTCTAGTAGACTTAGGCTAAATCTACCCTATGAGCTAGGGGTGTGATGCTCAGCTCACGTCCACATACTCATGTTAGCTCAGTGTAGCCATGGTAGCATGTGCAGTGGCTCCCTGGCTTAGCCCTGCTGAGTACAATCCCACCTGAACCCTGTGGGTGTGTGTACTCAGCACGGCTAAGCCGTGCTGCTGCCGCCCATGCTTCCACGCCTACGCTACTCTTTATGCTTGTGCTAGTGCTCATTGACCTAGCTCATGACCATGAATATGCATGCGCAAGCTGGACTCGCATTCCTAGCTCGCAGAGTAGACATAGCTTGAGTGAGCGGAGGGGGTGCAGAGGAGAGACACCCAGGCTTGACCTAAAGCCTACTGTGGTCAACTGGGAATCTTTCTGTTGATTTCAGTGGGCTTTGGATCAGGCCCCTGGTGCCCACTATGCACTAGATTGAAATCAAAAGCTGCATTCAATCTTAACTATTCATGGCGAGAAGGGGGAAATTAATGGGGAAATAGAAAAATCTGTTAAAGTTTAAATCCCCCCAGAACATTTTAAATGAGCAATTTGCTTCTTTCTTGGATCTAATGTTGAATAATTTCAAAAATCCCCGAGCTGATAGCATATGATTTGTGGGTTCAGAATTGTCTGGCTTAATGGGAGGAATAATTTAAACTTTCTGCATTAAATATTTATTTACATTGTGTAATAACTTTTCTTTTCTTTTTTTTTTTTTTTCAGATCATGAGTCATCCCATCCCGAAGAGCTGCAATTACCGTTTCCACATAGATCTCAATATTTATCCTCGCTGCTGAATTCTTTGCAGAGTTCCTAAGGCCTTTCTGAGAACAGGCATGAAGACCAGACCTGAAGCAAGCTCCTGGTGTTTCCTGGATGGTGTGGCGTGGGAAGAAGGCATTGTGATTTAGGGAAAGAACAACTAGATATTAAGGGCCTGATAGCATGTTTGATCCAGGCGGGGACAAATCCTAGCAAGATCAACAGAAGAGCTACATACAGCTCAAAGAGAGTAGATTCCCATTGTATAGGTATTTGCAAGGCTTAACCGTCTTTATCAAATCAGAACTCAATTTGAGGGGAGGGGAAATTAATTACTCCAATTGAGACAGTCCCCATTGTGAACCTATCTACCAATATTAGAGAGCAGAGAAGTTTGCTCTGTAAGGTACAGCATGGAATTTGGATGTCCGTAGCTTATCATACACGCTGACACAACGTTCTGTAGTATGGTACATCAGCTGATGTCAAACATCGCCCTTACTTGGATTTGACTGGAGCTACACTAATCTACATAAGATGAGAACCTTGCCCAACAATTTTTATTATAGACAGACTCTGAATAGTCACAGATCTTCGGAGTGAGAGAAATCCGGGCCCATCTCCAATTTTCATTGCGTTTAGTGCCAGACGGACAGCACTAAGAGCCGAAGACCGCTATCCAGCCCCAAAAGTGCACCTCATCAACCTGTACCTCCATGGTCCATTCAGTCCTTAGAATCTCTGCTGAGATTGCTGAAAGAGCAGCCATTTGTGTCCATTGGGATGGGTTTTGTTGTGGCGTGAACACCAGACCAGGAAGAAATGGACTGAGACCACCCACTTATTTTGCCATGGTGACAGCTTTTGGTCAATGCCAACAAGGCTGGATATGAATTGATAACCCACTATAGGAGATGAAACTCTAAACCTGAGCCATTCCAACTTTATTATACTTGCTATAAAAGCCACAGGACCTTTAATGAGCGGTCAGTCAGGACTTCAGCTGTCCATCCCTTTAGAAAAACAGCAGTTGTGTAGCGCACTACCTCCTAACACCATTATTAAGCACTCATTCAGCACTAAACTAGGTACATGCTACTTACGCCCTCCCTCCCCCATCCTTTCTTTCTGATGCCACTTGGATTTTCCTTGGATGTCTCCCATCCAATTTCTGGCAATTTTTATATGACGTCTGGATTTGATTTGATTTTTTTACAGTACTACAGTACAGTACGTCAAGCAGGAATTATTTTGTGGAAGTTCTATGGCCTCTATCATACAGGAGATTAGACTAGATGGTCACAATGGTCCCTTCTGGCCTTGAGATCTATGAATCTATGAAACCTGGTGTATGTGATTAAGAATAATCATGATGAAGCCTCTTATCCCCATTTATACACTGAAATCGAAGCACTTGTCCAATTTCTCTCTATTGATTCCCAGTAAGAATACACCAGCCTTACAAATGTTGCAAGGAAGACTGGGCAATTACGGTTATAAATTCTTCAGTACAGGGAAGGTCTTTTCCCATATATACATGTATAGGTGCTAGCTCAATGTGGCTGCTACTGAAATACAAACAAGTAAATAATAATCATCGTCAACATGAAGGCTCATATCAACATATCTGGAACTCTTGCTCTTACTTCCATGTGTGCCATGGACTTCCCATGTGACTGTGGCAAGTCACGCCATCACTCTGTGCCTCAGTTTCCTCCATCTGGATAATGGGGATAATACTACTTATGGATCTAAAAGAGCTGTGGCAAAGGTTAATTCCTCAAAGTGCTTTGAGATCCTCAGATGGAAGCCGTTGGCAAAAGGCAAAATATTACACAGAAAGTTTGTGCCAGATTGGACTGTTTCGTATTTTTAGTGCTGCCTTTTTCTGATGCTACTTTTCCATTCTCTCTCCGTTGCTCCTTGGTTCAAATAGACCTACCCCCAGCTCACTGAGAGTTCCATTGAGGGATTTATAGCTCTCACTTTTCCATTTTCATTAAGAATTCACATTTTATGCTGTCCGTGGCATGTGCAAACAAAGATCCTTCTGCTACGGAAGAGGCAACAAAGCAGGCAGCAGGAGAAATCTAATGTACTCCTCAGACAAAAGGAAGCTTCAATTTCTGTGAAAACCCTTCTTCCTTTGCAAGGATCCCACACATTTGAATGGGCTGCCGATCCTTCGTGTGCAGCTTGGGAACTTTACACAGCCACCACTTAGGAGTGACTGCAATGAAACGGGCAAACTGTATCTCAACCTTTACGTAGACCACTGCAATTCCATGCACACACAGAGTGTATTGATTGGATCATCATAAGAAGGGCACTTTGTATCTCTTCCCCCCTCCGCCAGTGTCTGCATCCTATTCACCTTTCAGAAGCGCAGTGTCCTCAGGTTGCAGAGTGTTGAGACTCTGCAGCCGGTATTGCCAAAGTCATCAGCCCAGTTGGCTGCTGCCATCAGACCCATCAGGGAGATCTGAAGGATTCACTGATGGAGCTAGTGACTGTAAACCGTGGTTTTGGTCACCCTTACTGGAAAATACCTGACTGATATTTGCACAGCATACACACAAACTAGCTCTGTGAGACACCCAATACATTTCAGGACATGTCCTCAGCTGGTGCAAATCAACATAGCCTCACTGACTTGAGTGGAGATATGACAATTTACATTGGCTGAGCAGCTGGCCAGCCCTTTTTCTACCAGCGCTGACTGAGACACTGGAGAGGTTTCAGACAAAGCAAATGCTTATGTTCCCTAAAGCCCCACTGTGTTAATATAAGATCATAGAAGATAGAGAGGGTGGCTAGATCCTTGAGTCCATTCAGAGAAGAAAGAATTTGAAACTGGTAGAATCACCCAGCAGCGAAAGAAACCTGTTGCAGCCAGCAAAGTCTTAGGCTTGGTCTACACTGACAGGCAAATTCGGCAGCAGTTGACAGGAGTCACGCAAGCTACGTAGAGTAGCTTGCATAACTTATGTCGACTTTCTAAATTCCCTGCTGCGCGCCATCTCCACTACACTGCACCAACGGGAAATGTGCACCCGTCGACGCAGCACTGTGCTTTTTGGGGAGATGGTTTTATTAAATCGACTTCCGGATTGATTAGGTGGGTTTTCACTTCCGCTCAATCGATCCAGATAAATCGATCTGACGACAGTGAATTTGCCGCCGTCAGTGTAGACATATCCTTAGGATAAAACGCCTCTCAGCACAGGGCTGAGCCAGTTCCTACGATCCTAGGCAGGTCAGCTTGACAGTCAGGACCCTCCCAAACACATTCTCCACATTCTGTCCCAAGAAGCCATTCACACGGGCCCCACCTGGAGCACGTCTGCATGGGGAGGGGGGAAGCTAAGCTACACTTAACCCCTTGTTCACCAGGGGCCAGGTAGGGTCCCTGTAACCATTCATAGAATCGCTGAGTCAGAGTTTAAGGCCCAAGACCTTAAGACCACCAGATCAGCTAGTCTGGCCTCTCGTATGTCACAAGCCACCACCACCACCACCCCAGCACCCACACACTAAACCCAGCAACTTACATTAGACCAACAGCCAACAAGAGGCTAGACTATTACGTGCCACAGGCAAAGCATAGGATGGACCGAAGTGCACCAGTGCCCAAGGCCCCTGCAATGGCAGGGAAATGGTTAAGTGAGATATACCCAGATAATCCTGGTGAACGACCCTTACCCATAGACTACAGAGGAAGGAGAAACCCACCCAAGGTCACTGCCAGTCTGACCCGGGGGAAAGTTCTTCCCAACCCCACATATGGTGATGAGTTTGAACCTGAGCATTTGAGCAAGAACCAGCCAGCCACACACAAGAGACAGAATGCATCGTAGCACATCAGAGCCCTGGCCCTCCCCTCTCCCAAGTCCACCTCAATGGCTCATCTCCAGCTGTGGCCATCCCTGATGCTTCAGAGGAATGAGCTCAATAGGGCATTAAAAAGGCTCACTTCCACCATGGATACCAGCTTGTGTCCAGTTCAAATAAACATTTTTATGCAAAAATATATTCCACTATCCTTACTTCCCTGTCCATTTTCAGTAGAACAGACCTTCTTCACTTCCTGTCCTAAACTGTGTAGTGCTGCTATGCCCTTTTAAGCTGCCATCATATTCCACACCAGAGGTGGCTGCATTTCCCTGGGAAGGTGAAGTGATTCTTCTTCATGTAGTAAACGAGGTCTGATCCTTCAACCCTTATTTACTTGAGCAGTTCTTACTCATACTAGCTCAATGGAACTGCTCCTTTGAGTAAGGGTTGGCTGTGTAGAACAGGTAGTATGGGGCCATCGGGTCAATTCTGGGATCCTTGAAGATGAAAGGTGCTATAAGAAATGCGAAATAAACAGGGCTGAGATGCTGTAACCATCAGAAGAAGAGGCATTTGACAAAATTACAGGGGAGATTTAAAATGTTTCATTACAAATGTTTCACACTCAGCCAAATCCTTCATCAAAAAAGGGGGAAGCTTTAAAAAGGATGGCTACACATGAATCTTAAGTGACAGAATGAATGAGTACACCCAGGCAGATCACATCTTTTATTACCTATGACTAGTGTTTCCTTTTATGTGCTACATATTTGCTTTTTATTACTTACATTTTATAGCATGTGTACTTGGTAAGACCAATAAAAGCATAAATATTTTAGAATATATAGGAAATGGCAGAATTTGGTCATGGATCTGGGTGTAAAAATTACTTTTTCTTATAAATCTCTCTAAGATGAAGGGAAAACAAACTTTATATATACATTTTATATATATATATATATATAAAATGTATATAAAACACACACACACTCTCTCTCAGCATGCACACACACACACATATATATATAATCAGAATTGTAATCTACCTATCTCAATATATCTCAACAAAATATCAGGTAATGCAATTTATTTTTATATCTTAAATTGGACTAGGTTTGAAGGCTCGCAATAGCAGTAAGCCATTTCTCAAAGGACTTGGCTTTATTACTGAGATGGTCTGTAATAATAATGCCTAAATCTGAAGGTTTGTTTACATGGCCTGTTGCTTGCTTGCATGAACTATTGACCATCTGTATGTGAGTTTCATGAGCAATGGATTGAACTCAAACATGTGATGAGCCCATACTGGCAAGAATCAAAAAAATGGTTTTTTTGGATCTTTTTTCCCAAATCAAAGGATTACTAAAAAGTAACTCAGCTTGAACTAGATGCTGTTGTCAGTAGCTACTGAGCAACAGCGCACAGGGAGAGATTTTTAAATTCACAGGTTTTTACCAAGCATTTTTTTATTTTCATTTATAAAAATATGCAAAAGTTGCAGAAGAGAGAGAGGGGAAAAAAAGAACAAAATCATGACTCAGAGAGACAAATGATTTATATAAACAATAAAGCCATAATAACCAAGAAACTGCCTGTTTGCTAAAATAGCCCCCAAATTTGTAACCATACTTCAGTGTTTGTGCAATTTTGCCAGTGCATATATTTGTGGGTATGTTTTGTAAGTACCTGACTAAGCCCACAAAACAGACACTCAGGTCCTGTCTACACAAAAACAGGCACCCATTTAAATAAATCATTTTAGTTAAACTGGTTTTGTTAAATTGGTGCAAACACATTTGACCTTGTCTACATGAGAAAATTGCACCATTTAAACCAAACTTTAATGTATTCACAAATTTTTAAGACCAGAAGGGACCACTGTGATCATCAAGTCTGACCTCCTGCACAACACAGACCATATAACTTCCCCAAAATGATTCCTGATTGAACTAGGCCAGATCTTTCAGGAAAAAGACAGCTGATTCAGATTTTAAAATTGCCCCTGATGAAGAATCCACCACAACCTTAGGTAAGCTGTTCCCATGGTTAATTACCCTCACTGTTAAAAATGTGCATCTTATTTCCAGCCTGAATTTGTTCAGCTTCAACTTCCAGCTTCATTTTAAATCACTTTTGATCTGATTGAGTAACACCCGTGTTTTGAGAGCAGTCCTAGTTCAGTTTAAGAATAAGCCTGGTTTAAAACAAAAACAGTGTTTACACAGCTTTTGAAACTGGCTTAACTAAAATGGTTTAAATCACACCTTAATTATACTACTGCGGCTTTGCATCTTACATCTTGGCAGTGTCTACAGCTTTGATTCTTGCATTCTGGCAGTGTCTAGACAACTTTTGGAACTGGTTTGATAAAATGGTTTAGAAATCACACCTTAATTATACTGCCGCAGCTTGACATCTAGCATCATATGTAAATTATACTCCTTAGTCAGCAAAGCACTATGGCCCTCATTCAAAGCACTTAAGTATGTGCTTAATTTAAACAGGTGAGTAATCCCAGCTTTATTCCACAAGGCTCTTAAGCATCTGCTTAAGCATGTGATTAAAACTAAGACCTATTGACTTTCAATGGGACTTAAGCAAATACTTAAAGCTGAGCATGTGTTCACGTGTTTGCTGTATATACATGCGATTGCTCACATGCTTTAAATTCCACTGAAGTGGATTGGAGTCATTGGGATTTAGGTATGGGATTAAAGTTAAGCAGGTGCTTAAATTCTTGGGACTACTCATGATCTTGAAATTAAGTGCATGTTTATGTGTTTTGCTGAACAGGAGCCTAAAAATGTGTCCACAACATTGCCCCTGGCTGGATTTTCCAAAGCTCTTAGCTCCCATATACTCACTTCCAGTGAAATTCTCCAATTTTCATAAGGGCTCAGAACCCAGCATCTTGACAGTAGGGCTGGGGAGAAAAGGGAGTATTTGAGGGTCTGGGGGAAACAAATGCCCTGATGAATACTTGGCACTTTTACTGAGTTGGGTATTTTGAAATCATTCAGAAAGAAAGGGAGGACTGAATCCTGTCCCCACGTACACTGCTGTAATTCTGGAGTAGCTCCATTGACTTTGGGGGAGATATACCATTGCATATGAGAACCTTGGCTCTAAATAAAAGATATAGGGCCTGATTTTCCTAGGGGCTGAGGTGGAATTTTGGATGCTTAGCACCTCTGAAAGCCAGCCCCAGAATTATTAGTAGTAAAATGGGATGGAACATAATGCTGTAATGTTAATACTATTTGTTTAAATGTATACCCCAAAGCACATGCGTATGTGAGTGTATAAATGCAAATGTATCACAACCTTTTCAGCTCTTCTTTAGAGTATGCTAGTTTCTGACCTGAATTGATTCAGTTTTGAAGTCCAAGCAGTTGAGGTCCTTCCTGTTTTTCATGATGCTGCTAGGGATCTTTGTCTCCCGTTATCGTCTATATTTAAGATACAATTGTGCCGGTTCTCAAAGACACCCAGGACTGAGGGTCACCTTGTTACCCCTGCCTCTTGTGGTAACTGGATATCAGTTCCCTAACACCACCAATCTTTCAGCTACTCAAGCACTCTCCTCTGAGCTATGACAACCCTAACTCTGTCTTGGAGGTTAACAATATGTATACCACAATCTCCAAGTCACTTTGAATCATTCCCCTGTGATATCCGGCCCCCGACATTGGCTACTTATGTTGATTCCAGATTCTTTGCACCCAAAGGAGCAGTATACCCCAGTTTACCTGTTTTACCTTACACCGCCACTTCTGGAAACCACACAGCACTTCTGAACACTTATAATAAAACAAAAATGGGTTTATTTAAGTAAGAATAACTATTTAACCAGAAACAAGAGAAAATGATGGAAACAAATAGTTACGGTACACAACACAATCATAAAGCACAAACATGGGTCTACACTTATTAATAGCTACCTTTTCTATATAATAGAGAAAGTTTCCGCCACACCTCCAAGGTTCAGTCTGTTGCAGAGCTGGCTGGTCTAATAAAAACCAAGATCCAAACTTTCATTAAAACAACATCACTCCACCAGGGGATTCCTCAGTGAATGCTTCTCCTGTCTCTGTGTTATACTGAAAACAGCCTTTTGTTTCTATTTATAGACAGGGTGAGCCCCTGTCTTGTTGTAAAGTTTATTTTTTACCGTTCAGTGATTTCAGTTGTTTATCGTTGCTTCCAATAGTTTCCCATTCAAGGTCTTAATATTGAGCACAGCTAAACAATTGAGCCTTCCATTGCCTCACCAGCAAAACAAAGCAGGGTAACAATTCCCCCTTGCCTGAATGTGCGATGGCCAAAACACATTATCTCCTTGTGACTGATTTCTACTCCAAGTCTACAAAGCATACTTTCAATATAGATAAATTAGTCCTTAATTATTACCCACACATACATTGCACAAATGATTATGGATCTTGACAAGTTATGAGCTTTCTGTCAGTACCTGACATGATACTTTTCCTGGATGACTGTCCTGTAAGAGATGTGTTTGATGTAGTGAGTTTATCAGGTCTGCGGTGAGAGTTGTTTGCAAAAAACAGGGACCCTTTGCCAAAAGATCTTTGTGTCACAACAGTTGTGGCCTTTATTTCACAGCAGTGATGGGGTGAAGAAAATGCCTGAAGTTCACTCTAGCAGCTGTCATACTTGTCATATGTATCTTATGGTCAGTCATCATCCCACCACCAACGTGAACATAGGAACTGCCAGACTGGGATTAGTCCTGAAGTCCATCTAATTCAGTAACATTGGGCAGGTGCATTAGAGGAAGGTGTCAGAACTCTGTAGTAGGCAGATGGGCGATAATCTGCTGCCCAATGTTAGGTCTCATCTTGTTCTCTCATAACCCTGGTCTTCATTACAGGATTAGGGCAACGTAAGGCAGCCTATGTCTACCTAACTCTAAATGTCTATACTAAAATGTAACTCCTACCGATGTAACTATCCCACTACACTGACTTAATAACTCCACCTCCACAAGAGGCGAAACCCTTAGATCGACGTAGTTAGATTGAGGTAGGGTCAGTGTATATATTTCATTGCTTACATCGACTGTTGCTGCCTTTCAGAAGCCATCCCACAATGCCCCCACACCAACAGTTAAATCAGTGCAAGCATTCCTGGTGTGGACATGCACCACCAGCACAAGGAACATAATGTGGACACGCAAGAGCGATTTTTAATTACTGCGGTAACTGTACATCAACATAACTTCAGTCAACTTAATTTTGTAGCGTAGACTTGCCCATTGTTAGAGATTGACTGAGGCCTTGTTGATACTTAAGATAAGCCAAGAAAGATTTTAAGACCTGCCTGGGAGCAAGAGTCCCATGATACTTTGTAGTTAGGATACAACTGTCTAACAAAGAATGGAATTTTACTGCACAATAACCCTTAATCTATTTTGAAAGCTGTTTTAAGATATATTTTTATAATGTATTAACCACAAGATGTATAAAATTGTCCAACAAAGGGCATAAACACTGACCCGCCACCAGATGTCAAGACAATTGGAAAGTTGCAATGGAACATACAAACTTATGTTGGTATAAATATATCTTTCAGGGGTGTAGAAAATCCACCCCTCTGAGTGACATAGTTATGCCAATCTAACCCCTGGTGTAGACAGCATTATGTCAGTACAAGGGCTTCTCTCATTGATATAGCTACCATATCTCAGGAAAGTGGATTAACCATGCAACACTGTAAGTGTAAAGAAGATCTAAGATATGGAGAAGTGTGAGGAAGTAGATAAGGATCTGAATGATACACAGTAAGCATTACGAGGATATAATTGCTCCTAAATCACTGAGGAGGTAAGTCCATAGGCAGGCTGGACACAGACTGTCAGAAACTACAGGGAAGGTCTTCCACAACTGTTGGTAATGGTAAGCCTCTCTGTGTATGTGCTGTCTTTACTAACTATTTGATTAATAAATCCAGTCACATCTGACTTATCTATAACTGGTGGATTCTTTGTAACTTGAAGTCTTTAAATCATGATTTGAGGATTTTGGAACTCAGCCAGAGGTTAGGGGTCTATTCCAGGAGTGGGCGCATAGGGTTCTGTGGCCTGCATTGTGCAGGAGGTCAAACTAGATGATTATGATGTTCCCTTCTAACCTTTAAGTCTATGAGGTGGATTATTAACCTAATCCAAACTGGAGAGAACACTTCTCACTAAACATATCATCACAGTTAAAATTCCTACTAAATTATTGGCTACTGATTGACTGGCTATTGATTATTGGCAAATTATTGACCGGTGATTATCAACAGCCCTGAAACACAAGGTTTCTTATCCCTACAAAAACGTTTCTCTCTGTTAAGGATGATAATTCTGGATAGTCATGTTTTCCATATAAATGCCCAATTTCTTTTTGAATCTTGCTAGAATTCTTGGCCCCAACAATTTCCTGTGGCAGTGAGTTCACCATCTAATTGCACATTGTGCGAAAAAAGTCATTCCTTTTATCAGGTTTGAATCTGACAGCTTCGAATTTCATTGAATGTCCCCTTGTTTTTATGCGGTAGGGAGAATAGACGCTCCTGCATTACTTTCCCATGGACCATTCATTATTCTATAGACGTTTATCATAGTCCCTCTTATTCATCTCCTTTCTAAAGTAAACAATCCCAGTCTTTTCAACCTCTCTTCATATGAGAGTATTTCCGTGCCCTTGGTAATTCTCATTGCCCTTCTTTGAACCCCCTCTAATTCTGCAATATCCTCTCTCAATAGGATGGCTGGCACTGCACATAGCATTTGCGGTGAGGCCACACCATTGGTTTATATAATGGCATTGTAATATAATAATATAATAGTAGGTAGTCTTTTAAGAATGTAAAATTAGCTCATTTGAGATATTTTTCATCACAACACTACCTATAATCTAATATTCCTGTGCATACAGTTCCAGCTGTAAAAATTACAGTAGAATTTATCCATTTCATTGTGGGAAGAAGGAGAGGGTAACCTCAGCAACTGGCAACTTTCCATAAAGTTGGAAGGGAAAAAATGTATTTTCTTTTTTTTTTTTAAACCAAAACCTAGTTATAGTCTGCAGATTCCAAAATTAGAAACATTGTGGGAGGAGTCAAACCTTGGTGATGCAGTGATAATACCAATAATTATTTTTATTTTACGAATGACTGCTATTATTGTAGTATCACCGAGACACCCAACTAAGATCGGGGCCCCACTGTGCTAGGTGCTGTATGTACATATCATAAGAAACGGCACTGAAGCATTTATAGTCTAAATGTACAGGACAGACAAGTGGTAGTTGGGAAAACAGAGACACAGAGAGAGGATGTGTTTTGTTCCAAGTCACTCAGCAGGTTGGATGGGTCCACAATGTATTTTATTGCCAGAGGGCAGCACATTCCCACAATGACCCCTTCCCACCCCTGACATGCCATCTATGCCTGGAGCCACGAGTGAGTGGCATAGGAACCAGCAATGCCAGCTTTACACCACACGGAGGTTAACCATGGCAGAGGAACCCCAAACTGGAGAGACACGGATGCTTTCTGCTTCTTTGGTGCCACAGCACTGGGACAAAGGGAGCAAAGCAGGGCCCAAGATCAAGCCCCTGATTTACACTAGTGCAAGAAGAAAATCAATCCAAGCTGGCTGAAAAGCAGAATATCCCAATGCCAATGAGGTGAACAAAAGGAGAACCCATGTTAATATAGGCTCTGGTGCCGCTGTCTTCTCAAAAGGTGAAAGGAGAGAGAGTACTGGGGTGATACTGTACCTCCAGCTTGAATGCTACCATTATTCAAATACCTAAGATGCCAGTGTCCATAGACACCTGCATGGCAGTTTCAGGGAGGGTTTGAAATCAAGGAAACCGATTCTTTTTTTGTTGACATCCTATAGAACACACCTGCCTGTGATTACTTTAATCAACTCACTGCTAATGCTCTTTAAACAACAAGTCAGCCTGAAGAGCATGCAGGCAAATGTCCTGACTAACTGAGCTTCCTGGTCTTGCAAGAGCTGAGAAGATCAGAAGGGATAGGGTGCTGGGAAAGGAGCTCAGAACAAGCAGCATCTAATGCAGAGAGCTATGAAAACAGTGTCTTCAAAGAGAGTTTCTATGGATCTAGGGAAACAGCAGTCCTGTGTGCAATGTATACAAATCCCAGGTGTCCAAGCAATAAGCAGTGTTAATAAGCCACTTCTCAGCATGAGGGAAGGCCCAGACAAATAGGCATTTAAAAATCATAGTGGTGAAGGAAATTAGAAACAGCCACAAAATTCAGATCCCGATCCTTAACTGGCATAGAACTATTGAGGTCAGTGGAGCTACACCAATTTATACCAGCAGAGGGTCTGGCCCTCAAATTTCTAAATCCACAGTGTTCCTCAGTGTTCAGCTCTGGGGTGCATCTCTAAAGTCATTGCCAACAGATGGATCTGAACTAATTATTTTGAGCAGTTGTAGCTGATTTTTGTCATCTCATAAAGGAGCTGGAAGCTTCCTTAGGGGCAATTCTTTGTGTCTGAACAGGACTCCTGGGTTCAGTTTTCAACTCTGCCAGTCTGCTGAAAGTCTTAGGCAAGAAATGTGATCCTTCTATGCCTTAGCTTCCCTATCTGTAAAATGGAGATAATAATTATGAACCTCAGAGGAATGCCGCAAAGATTGATTCATGTTTGTCAAGTGCTTTGAGATCCCCAAATTAAAAATGTCCAGTTCTGGACAATTAATTTTCAGTGGGGTTTTGTGTTTGTTTTTTTCCACTTAACACCACTTTCTGGATAGTGGGTTTTTTTTTTTGTTTGTTTTTTTTAATTTTGCCCTATAGATATTACTGTTTCAGTCACCTTGAAATGGGAGCTGCGAGAACTCCATTTAATCAATGGGTTGAGAAGTTGTCGCAGTTCACTGCACAGTCTAGAAGTACTGATCAAATCTACGGCTCCAGCCACTGAAATGTTGCTGAGTGTCTCAAGAGAGCTGCACCAATTTCCTCTTCCATTTCAACAGGAGATCACACTGAGCTCAACCCAGGCGACCCTGTTCCTTCTCAGCAATCAGGACAACAGTATATGTGACCCCTTCAGCACAGCCTTGTAACTTTCCAAAGAAGTATCAGTCAGTGAACCAAACAAATATTCTTATGCCTTTTAACACAGGGGCATGTTGTAAGAATGATTTTTTCCTATTGGTCCAGCAATGGAAGAACACAGATGTATCACACAATACCACAATACATGGCATATTGGGCAAGAGATCATAATTCTGCCCTCAGAGTTGACACTCTACTCTCCCTGCCTTGGGCAGGGGCTCTCGCATTAACAATGGGACTTTAATAAATAAAAGTAACGTGCTTTGCACTTACATAACATCTTCCATGCAAAAATCTCAAAGGGCCTAATCCAAAGTCCACTGAAGTCCATGGAAAGACTCCCACTGATTTAGATGGACTTTGGATTAGGCCCCACATATTTTACAAACATTCAGACATCTTCCAAAGGAAATCCAAGGAGGCAAACGTTTTAGGGACATCAGACCTTCAGAGCTCAGAGGTACTATGTGAGTAAGAGCCAAAACGTGTTCTCAGGAGCCCCGATTCAGCAAATCAGCTGCTTAACTTTAAGCACAGGTGTAAATGCTTTTAAAATCAATGTAGAGCTAATGATTTTAGGCACCTGATTTTTTGAGTGCCCAACATGAGACACCTTCAAGGTGTCTGATTTCCAGAAACTGCTGAGCACCCACTCCCTGAAAACAAGGTCCCTGAAGTTGGGCAAACAAAAATGGAGGTACACAAAATCACTAGTTGCTTTTGAAAATCTTGGCCCCAGTTACTGAGAGGAGAGCCTGTAACACGACCCAGTTATCACTGCTGCAACCTTTGCACGAAACATACTTTTAAAAAATTGTGTCCCTCCAGCTGTAGCACCTCTGCAATCTCCAGAAGATCTTTGCCGCCAGCCAGCAAAGTAATTACTGTGGCCTCCATTAAGAACACGTCACAGCATCTTGCATTTCAGCAAGGTCCCTGATTTTACTGTTATCAGTTTGGCTGATGGTCCAGCTAACAGTGACACCTTGTCACACCAATCAAGTTTTCAACCAGCACTAAAAGGTTCTGACGTGGGTTTGGAATGGGAGTGTCAATCAGGAATGACTGATCTTTCATTATGAGACTGACAGTAGGTCACAAACACATTTCCATATGCTGGACTTCTTTATAAAAAGCAATTACAAGCCAAGAGAGGCATTGAGTAACCTCAACTTCCACTGAAGCCCAATGAGACTTAGTGCCTAGTAAGAGGTGCTCAGCACCCTTAGCCAGAGGAACCAGGCACCCTGAAGGATTTCACCTCAAACCACACTCATGAACTCCAGATTTAGTGACAGAGGGACTTTTATTTTTAACTACTGCCCACCTTTTGCAATGTCCACCTCCCCAGGACTCTGGAGAGCACATACTGTGCTTTCAGTTTCCGTTGTTAAAAACCAAAATAGTTTCACTTCAAGATGTATTAAATACATCCAGATAATTAACAGCAGCAGCCATCATCTTTATCTCAAGCCAGCAAAGGCATCCTCAGCCTAGAATACTGGAGCATACAGTTCACTTTAATGTATTACAGCACTGGTCCATTTACTCTGGTATCTTGCCTATGGCAATGGCTAATGCCTGATGCTTCCAAGAAAATCCAATAATGCACCTGGTTATTTCAGCAATGCTATACATGGTGGTATCAACCAACCTATGAACTTAGACTTTATCCAGCTCTTTATTAAATTCACCCATAGTAGTTGGCTCTATGGTTCCTTTATGTCTTTATGGGTTTCAATGGGATTATAGATTCACAGATTTTAAAGGCAGAAGGGTACCACACGGATCATCTAGATGGACGTCTTGCATATCACAGGCCTTAGAATTTCACCAAGTAGCTGCTGTCTTAGAGGAAAGATGAAGGAAATGGGCTCAGAATGAATGAATGCTAGCACCATGGCTCATAATCTTGAGGGGATTTAGAAAGCACAGAGTGGATCCTTGCTGTTAGGTTTAATACTCTTCATGGGCATTTAGAAGTCAGCTGGGACTCTAACCTATGGCAGCTGCCTGAGGGACTTCTATGAGTTCCAAGACAACACAGAATCCCTAGAAGCCCTAACCTTCCTACCCTCAATCTACCCCCTCCTTTCTCCTCTGCACTTGGGGCTTATAAAGTGGACAGCTTAGGACCGTTTCTGTTGGGAGGTATGATGGCCGCCATCTTGGAAACTGCAACTAGAAACCTCGCGAGCCAAAAGTGTGAGCTGCTTCAGCTGAAGCTAAATTTCTCTAGCTGGGACTGTAGCAGACTCATATCCTCTGTGAGTGGGGCACGGAGAGGGACCCGTCACATACGCTCAGCAGTGGGATACAGCTGCAGAGTGCCGTCTCTTCGGTAATTCTCCCCTGACAGGTTGTGCCACCAACACAGCTCCTGTTCATCCTTCAGTCGCCACAGCAGGGCGGGGAGATTTCTCCCAGTGTCTGTCAGAAAGACTTCTCCCTCCACTCTGTATGCTCTGAGGCGAGCCTTCTTCACATTAGAGATTGCAAGTCATCCCTCTTAGAGCACTAATTGCATGAGGCTGATGAGTCGACTCAAATCACTCAGGGAATGGGATTTAAAAAAAAAACCAAACCCAGCAGAACTCCAGAGTGAATATCAATAGCGAGAAGTTTGGCAACCACTTCCTGGGAGTAATTGCAAACATCCGCATCAGTGACTAAGGGACCTGTCAAAGTGTCAGAGAAACCAAGGACGTCACAAAATCCCTTCCTCATGCCAACAGGCCACGTTAACCCCTGCATTGCCACCGTTTGTAGCTGTGTGATGCAGAAACTGGCAGGCGAGCAACTCAACCTGGGGTCTGTTGTACGCAGCCCTGTGTTTGGGATCACAGGTATAAGAGGCTCAGGGAGGCTAAGCCTCCTCAAACAGCCGCCCCTGGAAGCTCCCGTTCCCCCTCTCTGTCCCGCCTAGCTCCATTCCTGCTCCGCCCCTTCCCCCAAGGCTCCTCTCTGCCCGCTGCTCGTGCCTCTTCACCCCCTCCCTTGCTCGCCACTTGCACCACTTCGCCCTAAGAGGCACAAGCGATGGGCGGGGGGAAACTTGGGGGAGGGGGACGAGCAGGAGCGGGGCCTGGGGTGGAGCAAGAGTGGCGCGTAGGCAGGGCCTTGAGGGAGGGGGCCAAACAGGAGTGGGACCTGGGGCGGAGTGGGAGTGGATCTGGGCAGGTCCTCAGGGGGAGGAGGTACAGCAGGGGGAGGGGCCACAGTCAAAGCCCCTCCCTCGCCCAGCCTCCCCAAAGGCGGGAGTCATGTGCTCCCCTGAGCACAGAGCTTTATGCACATTAAGTCCAACTAAAGCCTTATTTGGAGGAGTTAAGTGGGACTAATGTGATTCATAGGCCTTTTATTGGCCCTATAGACAGGGATGAATGTTACCTATCGTGCCGACATAACCCATGTGCCTAAAAGGGAAATATCTTTTTAAGCGATCTATTTGGGGTGTGGGTAGGAGTGAGTTGTGTCTGGATCATTGTTGGTAGGCAGATGCACAATTATAGTTTCTGGAAATTGGTGTGGTAGTTTTGGGTATGCGCAATAGCTTCCCTGGAGCTGGACTCAGGTTCCAAGTGCCCTGTGGGTTGGAAGAAGCTGAGCCCAGGAGCAGAGAGCAGGCTGTTTCCTATAACTCTGAAGCATTTTGCAGCAAGTTATTGATATTGTTAACCCTCCAACAGGGAAGCTCTGGCAGTGTTAATTATAGAAAGGGGAAATTGGGAGGGAAAACTAACTTTTTATTTTAACTGCATACTTTGAAGGTGATTTGATTTTAGCCAAACTGTTTTTTAGTTACATTGCCTCAGCTAGTATGATTCAGCAATTTTTCTTTTATTTAAATGTGATGATAAAAAGAGCCGTTGTTTTTGCTCTTTTCAGTTTTTGTATTTTTCATGTAACAGGTTTTTTTTTAATCTATACACTCAACTGAGTGGTTGATCAGTTAGCTGACTAGCTAACAGTGATTTCAGCAGAGGAAGAGTCTGCATGGATTCCAAATGAAGATTCCTAGAAGGAAGTAGAAGGAGGATATTGCTTTTGACTCAGCAAACTGTATAGATTTGGTGATTGAAGACTCTAACTGAGACTCACGGGAACTCAATGCAAGTTTTTGGGAACTCGGTTTCTTCTCATTGTGTTTCCGTGGGGACTGCCCTGTTTGGATTTAATTTTTCTTTATTTATGTTATGTGAAGATGATGTATGTGTATTATAAAATAGCCATGCTATATTGTAAACATTATTTATTAGGTTTCTTTATCATAAGAAGTTATAAAGTTGGTACTTAATTAAGTTCATTTCTTTTGTTCTTTTGGGGACTTGAATGTGGGGAGGTTGACCCTGTGCAATCCTTGAAGACTGAATTCTGTGTCTTCAGCTGCTTTTCTATGGGAGTTGAATTTTTTAGGCACTGGAGAAGGGCAATGAGGGGAATTCTAGCCCACCCAAAGATGACATCCATACAAGCAGAAGGCATGCTAAGATGCTAGAGCAAGGTGAAAAGAACAAATGGCTACATTAAGGCAAAGCCATGATGTATGCTGGCATCAAAAAATTTTTTGCACAGGGTGATTCATAATGGTCAAGGGCCATAAACTGCAAATTAACTTAATTTCACAAGTTAACCTCAATAAATGAGTAAGCTTGTCTTCTACCTCATGATACTAGCGTATGCCTCCCAAGGTAATCGCCGCTGACCTATGACAGTCATCAGTGAATCCCAGACTGGAATTTTTTCACTTCTCCAAGTAATAAATGGGTATTAGGAAGATAGAACAGAAATAACATTGGATTGCTAAATGTTAGACTGTAGGAACCCTGAGAACTAGAGGCAGGCTTGAACCAAACCCTCTGATCCAAGTGCCCCTAAATTTCAGTGAAGTTTGGACCTCTGTTTTGATTCAAGCTACACAGATGGCATTTGTCTCAACTTCAGATCCTGACATGCAATGTGCTGTTGGTACCATCTCTAGTAAGAGAAGAGGCCTTCATCTTCCAGGGCGATGAGCATTTCCTGGAAGAGGTTCAGCACCTTCAACTGCTCTTGACTTCCATGGGAGGGCACTCAGCACTTCAGACCCTAAAATGTTGTCTATTGACTCTAGGCCTGATTCAAAGCCCATTCAATTCAGTAAGAGTCTTTCCAATGACTTCAATGGTTTTTGGATCAGGCCTAATATGATGTTGTATACATGGGCCATGGAGACTACAGATCACCTCATTGTTGTGGCCTCCAGCTTCCCTTATACTATGCCAACCGTGCCTCTATGCTTCCAGTCAGATCAAGATGGAGCATTGCATTCTGGGAGGTGTAGTCCTTCTGGGGGTGCCTTTCATCTTCAGTAATGAGACTGGCTATTATCTGCTCCCACTTATCCATATTATGTGCAGCCTCCAGGTACCTGGCAACTTGTCAACATGGCCCTTGATTGGGCCAAGCGCGGATGTCTCTGTCACAGACAAATTGACTCACAAGAAACTGGCTCAGCCTTATAAACTATTTTATCTTGGTCTTAGAGCAGCACATATAAAAGGTTAATTATCAGTCCCAAGCAAATTACAGACAGATTACATATATATATATATATATATATATATACTGCTGGCTTTATTCTGGCAGAGAAGAGGTACTGCTATAAACTCATGACAGATTATTGTACTCCAAAGTGGAGTGCTGAGGAAAAATTACTGACCAATGTACAGTAAAGTGCATCTACATAAGGTAGGGCTGAATAGGACTGAACACATAGAGTTATTTAATAGGCCATAAAATTAGCTGCTGCATGAATAAGGAGATCATTGGTTCCTGTATGACTGGGATAGATTGTCATCTAATGTTGCGGGGTCTGGAACAGGATTGCCTGCCACGCCAAGGGAAGCAGGAATTGTTGTGACACTTAAAAAGTTTTCCCTCTTCTCCCCATTGTAATATATCTGAGGAGCAAGTTTCTTCTACTCCACGGGACCTGGCCTGACATGAAATAATGTACCTCATTCTCTTATTCCGTGCTTTAACTGCATTAGTTATATAGAGGTGAAATGAGAGTGTTGCCTGACGCAGACTAAGATTACTGAATACAGGTTTTAAAAATCATGGGCTTTGATCAAGTTCTAGTGTGATTGTTTTTACCCTAATTCCAGGAGCAGTTCCTTTCACCACAGTTTGGCCACTTTTATTCTGGCTTGCCGCAAACAATCATAAATACATAATATCTACCCATCTTACACAGGGAGAATAAGTTCTCCTATATCAGGCTTGGGCAGGGTGCTATTTGTAGGGATGGAATTCATCCTCTAACTCATCAGTGGTAATAGTTTGGGTGCCTCATGCTTCCATTCCTCTATGAACTAAGTTGTCTGGCCAGACTACAACCCCCATGATGCATCATGGCCAAGGACTGCCATGACACACCTCTTCCTTCACCAAAAGGATAGAAAATGGTGTATCGTGGGAGATTTAGCCCATAGAAAGGAAATGAATCACTCTAACTACAATTCTCATGAAGCACAACAGCAATATTTTGAATGAAAATATTTTGGGTTTCAGACATTCAGTTTTTTTCACAAATCAAAATCAAAAGCAGACACTTTTCACTAACAGAAATATTTCAGTTTTTGGCCAAAATAGTTTAGTTTTTGTTCAGTTTATGTCAAAATTTTCCATGGAAAAAACTACAGCCACCTCTAGTCACAGATACCATGGTCCCTTATCCACACACAGTGACCAATCAGAGGCTGGTACACAGATGTCTGCATATGGCTGACCCATTTGCTACCCCACCTTCCTGCACTGCTACATAGTGTGCAGGGCCTGACACAGTGGTAAAGTCAGACTGTCGCAGGTGTCCAAATACCACTCACACGAGGTTAATTGTGTAAGTCTCTCTCTGTCATAAATCATAGAAATATATTAAAATTACCAAAAAAAGCATTTGAAAAAACTTTAAAAAGTCTCTCATATTTTTAATTGTAAACTACAACACAAGCATTAATTGTTGGAAAATGGCACATTTCATATCAATTGCTGATAGACCTTTATCATGCATTTAATCAACTCCACTATGATTTTTTGAAAAGGGATATGTCCCTGAAATGATGGAGGTGGATGTAACAGGGCGAGCAGGGACAGAGCCAGAGTTGGCTAACCCTGTGATAGACAAGCCAGCCCTAGCTTCTCTGTTTTTCTGTCTATTATTAAGACTGCACAGCACATCAAATAACACCATAGTGGGATTTTGCTGACCTCGGGGGTCTGCCTTTGTGCTTGAGCACTCATATGGTGCTAAGAGACATTACCCAAAAGCAGTTGCCATAGGGGAGCACTCAATATATCCATGCGACGCATTATGAAATGTCAGTAAAGATTGGCAAAGCCCTTCAAATGCATTGGAGCAGTGTTGGGAATATCATAGCCAACAAGGCTTTGTTAAAAAAAAAATGTTGCCTGGTGAGTGCTGGGTGGGGAACGGGGTTATATGCCAGTTAACAGACAGTATTCACCAATACCGCTGAAATGACATCTGAACTATTGATTAGAGGTGGTTGAATGGTCTGAAGAGAATATGAATCAGTTCAAGCCAGCTGCGTTTGAGTTTGCTCAACCAAAATGTAAACATTCTGGGTTTGACGGATCTGAATGTCACAATCCATATTAGGTGGCTAGGCACGGACGCCTCATTATCAGTGTGATTTTGCATTGCTACATCATGACAACTGATGGAACAGAGCTGCAAAGAGAGTTTCAAGATCCAGCTGTTATCAAAGCCTGGGGGAGTTTGTATCCCAGGGTTTTGGTGTAGCCTCACCTTTAGTCAGGATACCAGTCCAGAAGAACTCACCTCTCTGGAGACTACTTGTGGCATTTGAGTGACAGGAGGTGGTGAATTGCATGGTGAAACAGGTGGTTAATAACAGCACATGATTGAAAAATCCATCTCCACGTGCTGGGCCGGGAAGGCTGCCTGCCTACCTCCCACCCAGCACCCAGAAGTGCATACACAGGTGAAAACAAAAGTACATGGAAGGGAAGAAGTTAATTAAACTTTTTGTGAGAAGACCATTGCCTGTGTATGGCAGAGCTCTCTGAGGCAAGAGAGATTTAACCATCAGGCATCAAATTTAGAGCTCTTAGCTAAGTAGCACCATCTGTTCCTTTTACCACGTGTCTTCCTGGGTAAAAAAATCCAGGATCTGATTTTACTTGAATTTTACCATACGGACCTCTACCAGACACTCACATGCACAAAGAAACATTCAAACACAAAAATACACACATCAGTGCACAAACTAACAAACCTTTACCATGCAGAGAAAAAGCCCATCACATGGACACATACACTCGTGCACAAATGCACACAAACTCATCTACAAACAAATACACAGACATGCTCACATTCACGCACAAACAAACCATCATAGACACTCATGCCCCTTCATGGACAAACACACCGTCTCATGGACATGGACACGGACACACACTCATATGAAATCACAAAGGCATTCACAAATAAATACTTACAACCACATCCTCCCATGCACAGACATACACATCCATGCATGCACAAACACACCTCACTCTCACAAAAACCAACACAATATTGCACCTAACTCTTTATTTCAGCTCCAGTTTTCAATCTCTGAATGTAGTAAATTATGCTTTTTGAGTCTGGGAGACACAAGCAATAAAGACAACAATGTAAGTGAAATAAAATTAACAGTGCAAAATGCTAATAAAACGGGAAAATCCTAGCACTCCCCATAAAAGCACATTAGCCTGACCCATATTTACTCTTCTTTTCTGGAGAAATTAGTGCATTTCTCAAAGCTTATGGGAAACACTAACAGAAATGAACCAGAAAAAATGATGCATGTTAAAAAAATTAAGGTGATCCGTAAGTGGTTATAAACTTGCCCTGCTTTGTTGCCCAGGCACTTTTGATGAGCTTGCAAAGTTTTAAATCCCTTTAATTTAAGATGGAGAGGTTTTATTTCTTTCAAGCTACAGTGGAAATAATTTCCTTATCTATCATTTAGAATGGTTTAATACTTTCATTAATCCACACATCATAAAGCAGAAAGTGATTTTTATACCTATTCCAATCACTCATGGTGCCTGCCTGCAAATGGAAAACGGCTGCTTTCTGCTGATTCTGAAGTTAAGCCTAAATCCAGGATCCTCACAAGTCAAAGATTATGATGTCAAAGATTTAAAGGCAGATTGAGCAGATGCTGTCTCCTCCTGCCATTACTGGGTTTATTACTGGTAGTTGGCATCTAACCAGGGAAATTTGACCCCATGGAAGAGAGCAGCTCCCTGATATGTTTGATGGGATATAGAGCAGTCACTGTTAGGCTTTGACCAGGGTAAGAACTGCCAGATACACCACAGGTTCACTTATCAGCCATGCAGAGGCTGCTGCTTTCCCCTTTCAACCTCTTCACCTCTAAGTGGGCCTCTTGCTGATTCACTGCAAATCTGCCACCTCATTTCCCAGACTAATTGGCAGCATTGGGATTCAGCTAACGAGGCCAACTGGATGAGATCAGCCACCTCATGCCCTGGAGAAGGTCATCTGTATGGCCTTTAGTAATATGCAGTGTTGTTATTGTCATGTTTGGTCCCAGGATATTAGAGAGATAAGGTGGGTGAGGGAATATCTTTTATTTGACCAACTTCTGTTGGTGAGAGATTTGCTTTTGAGTTTACATAGTTTCAACTATGTGGGTGAAACCAAACAATCACTATGCTCTAGAATGAACTGATGCCGGAAAATGATAAACAGACAAAAACACCACATCACCTGTGGGTGATCACTCTATGTCTGATCTATCAGTCCTCATCCTACAACGAAACCCGCACAACGCTTCCAAAAGACGAGCCTTGGAGCTTAAATTCATAACTTTGCTAGATGCTAAAAAATCATGGACTGAATAGAGACACTGGATTTATGGCTTATTACAACAATCTATAAACATACTAACAACTGCCCCCTCCCCTTGCCCCCAGCTGCTTCCCCCTCTTTCATCCCATCCTTTCTTCCCTATGACTGGAGGAATTTTATGGGCCACTTCACCTTGAATGGTCCCTTGAAATATGTGTTAACTACTCATGCTAAACCAATTGTTCCACCTTGTATTTAGCAGTGATACTCTGAGGGCAAGTCGACACAACAAAATACGTCAATCTAAGTGATGTGGACATACAGCCATCGCAGTAATTGAATCGCTTTTCCACGTCCACACTACGCTTCTTGTGTCGGCAGTGCCTGTTTTCACCAGGAGCGCTTGCACTGATTTAAGTCTGTGTGGAGCAATGTGGGATGGCTTCTGAAAGTCAGCAACAATCGATGTAAGCAACGCAATGTCTACACTGACAGTATGTTGACCTAACTATATCAACCTAAGCGCTACGCCTCTCGCAGAGATGGAGTTAAGTCGGTGTAGTGGGAGAGTTACATCGTGGGAGCTATATTTTAGTGTAAATGCTTACATAGTTAGGTCAACGTAAGCTGCCTTAAGTCAGCCTAACTCGGTAGTGTAGACCAGGCCTGAGTAAGTTTCCCAGACCTGAAGAAGAGCTTTGTGTAAACCCAAAAGCTTGTCTCTCTCACCAACAGAAGTTGGTCCAATAAAAGATATTACCTCGCCTACCTTGTGTCAGGCTTTAGTAACAGTCCCAGTTATCCTCAGGCTAGCTAATAATAATAATGCTTCTAAGGTTTGATGGTTTGGCCCAGGATAGTGTATTTGGCCATTCTTGGGTTTTGCATTTTTTGAGTATCCAATCTTCATGTGAATCTTCAGGCAAAAGGGGTGTTGCAGATTTTAGTCAAACTTTTTCCTCAGCTGCTTGTTCTTAATCAAAGCAAATCTTTGTTTCCCAAGCTGTATCCATTCATCCTGCCAGTCTGCACAAAAGGCCTAATGATTTCATCTGAGATTCTTAAGAGACATTGAGCTTCTTGACTTAGACTCCTCTGGCTTTGACATTTGTCAGACAGCAATTTTCCCATTCCCAGGGCTTTGACAGTCAAGGGCTGAGGTCAATAATGATTTCAGAGACAGAGTCTTATTAATCTCTCAGAGTTACATCAATTTAAGCCATATATATCTCCTGATTCTCCTCCCATTTACATCACTGCACATTAGATAGTCACTCCTCTGAAGTCAATGCGGTAACAATAGTATACGAGTAGCGCAAGAGGATAATCAGGTTTCTAATTCCCATTGATTTCCACAGGAGATAGGCTGGGCCACAGTTCTTACTATCAAAGCATTGTTCACCATGCTTTGTTTGATTTTTCCAAATTCTGAGGTCCTTATTCAGTTTTCACTCAGTCAAAACTCCCACTATTTTAATGGAGTTTTGCCTAAGTAAAGACATTAGTATCTGGGCTCAGTATTACTAGAACTGGAACTGGGGCATGGCTTATGTATCACTAGAACTTCATTGCTTGGAAATTACTGGAAGTGGAGTAGTACATGGAGAAACAGAATAATAACAAAGCAGAGTAGCTAACTAGCATGAAACTGGAAAAGATCTAAACAATAAATATTTATTATCAATAATAATAAATTGCTCTCGCCGATAAATGCAGAGCATTTTATATTCATTAATTAGGCATCCCAACTCTCCATGATGGGGCTCAATATTATTATGCCCAAAGTACAGATGAATAAATCGAGGCACAGAGAGGCGAAAGAGGTGAAGGCCACACCACGGGGACTTCTTTCTACAACCACTCCTCACTGTTTTTTGGCAGTGTTTTGAAGAAACCACGGTTAGGGGTCAAGAAGGCAGTTCGGTGTATTTGGCATCTCATCAGGGGGCAGGTACCATAGTGATCGCCACTCCTGCTACAAGAGACTGTAGTCCTGGAGCCTGAAAATTCCATCAGGAAAGAATTGTCTTTATTACAGGAACAAAAATGTTATTTAGTGTGCTGGTGGTTTCAGTGCTGTGGTGGAGACATCCTACTCGCTGGGAACTGGAATGACAGGCAGTAACTTGTTTGTGCCATTTTTATTTATCTTCAAAATGTTGTGTATGCATATTGATTAAGGGTCAAAGTGTCAGCCAGACAAAGAGAGCACTGTGTATTGGAGTTCCAACCACTCCTCTTGCGCCTCCTGCTGGTTAGTCTGGGGAATCAGCTCCGCAGGTCCCAGCACCCACACACGGTTGTGTCTCACTCACCGTTATGTCTCCGCTTTAGGACCCACATCTCTCCAAAGCCCGCAACGTCCGCTTTATGACTCAGCCCTCTGGCCATGCCACAACCTGTGCTTTCCCTCCTTCTGGAGGACTCTGCAGTCCCCGTCTAGCCACGTTCTTCAGTGGCAGCTGTAGCCCACTGTCCAGCCCTTACCTCAGGGCTCTCCTCTGCTCCTTCTCCAGAGCTAGCCATTGCTCTGTCCATGGTGCTGACCTTCCTCGGCCTGCAGGGCCACCAGCCTTCCCTTCTTGAGCTCCTGGCAGTGATTCCCTTTCTGTTCTCTGCTGACTGCCTATACAGGGCCTCCTCAGCCCTGATTGGCTGCTCCTAGGGCAGCCTCCCTAGGCCTTTATTCACTCTTTTCATGCTAGTGTGGGGCAGCTGCCCTGTCACATACACACACCCTGAAAACATGAAGAAAAAAAAAAAAAAAAAAAGGAAGGAAGGACGGCACCATGGTTAGGGCACCAACATAGAACTTGGGAGATTTGGGGGTCAATTGCCTACTTTGCTATAGACTTCATGTGTGACCTTGGGCAAGTCATTTAACCTCTCTATTCCTCAATTAACACTAGAAATTAGGATGATCATGAGACCTAATGTGGAGGGCAAGTTACTGCACATCTGCCTACGGTGGGGTTCTTATGCCTTCCTCAGAAGCATCTGGTGAATAATGGACTAGATGGACCTTGAGTCTGATCCAGTCCGGCAATTCCTAGGTTCCTCACTTCCCCATCTTTATAATGGGGATAATAATACTGAGCTTGCAGTAGTAGCAGACCCCATATAGATGGGACTAAGGCTGGAAGAAGCTTATGTTATGAGGATGGGTAAAATAAAGAGCACAAGATTCTCAGATACTAATGCGGTGATGAACAAAGATTTTATCTGGATCTGATTAGATTATTTTTCTTCCATTTTAACATTTGCAAAACAATAAAAAGTGGAGATGGGCCAAGAAGACTGTGGAAGGATCCTGGCATTGAAGGAACTTGGGTTTGAGGTCAAATCAGGATTAGGATTCAAGGTCAAATTTGATGGTGCCAAAAATCTCATGAGCTGTCGTTGCAAAATCTAGCTAAATGGCAGAAATCCTGTGGGATCTCAACTCTCTTGGAGAAATATCTTCTGAAAATAGCTGAAATTTCTGCTGCTTGGGAACAAGGACCTGGGCCCTGCTAAGTTTTGGATCTACCCCAGAACCAAAACTGTAAAGATCAACATCCTGTGTTGTCTTACGGCATCTCCTGGACAAGTACTGAGCTGGTCTCGTTCTGTAAACTTTAGGAGATCTGATGAGATCTCAAGCCAAGGTAGAATACCTTGTTCATGTAATTTTAATGTGAAGATAGAAAATTATTCAGTCCATTCCCCATTTCTCGTCTAAATATCAAGTTAGATGCTCTTATCAGTGGGTACAATAGTTATTCTAAAGTTATTCCATTTACAAAACCCCAAGTATGTCTTTTGGCTGGATAATTAGTAAGCCAAGTCTGACACACAGTTCAGAAACATGTTATTATTACCCCAAGGTAGGTCTCTCATTTCTTATACCAATATATATATTCCTAACCTTTTTTTTTAACCACCAAAGGTCTCGTTTACTTCCAATGAATAATGGGCTTTTTTGTGAAGTTCAGCCATGCTACAGTAATATATAGAAGAGCTTTGAAATGAAAAATTATTTCTTTCCTAAGAAATACTGGAGGGAATAACTACCATTACAAATTGTTCATGAAAAATTAGCTTTTCTATCTCCCATACTAATATGTAGCTACTCAGTTAAAGTCATAAACATAAGAGGTAAATTTTTTGCAATTTAGCTTGTGTTGAAACGCTGCAGGCAACAAAAATAGAAGCCGCATCAATTTTAGGATGCGTGTTGCCAATTTAGCACTTCTGCATAATTTGCTCACCTACTAATATAGTCCCAGTGTCACAGACTTGTCTCTCCCAGTTGCCTCAACCTCTTATGCATTCTGTGTTCACCCTAATGATCTTGAAAACTGTAATGGACAGTTACAACACAAAGGTTATACCAGAGGGCAAACTCCTTGGCTTGTCAAACTTGAAACAAGAGGATCTCTTTGGTGCTGGGTCTGCAGTTCAAACACTCTCCAGTTTGTCCTGGCTAACGAGAAGCAAACAGATCAACTCATAACAAGCAACCTTGCTTTGGACATACTTTTTGGTCATGCACCCTGAGAGACTTCCTTTAAAAATACAATCAAAGAAGATTGTAATTATAGCATCTCTTTACATTACTCTACCATATGTAGAAAGTCAAACAGTCCAGAGCACATATGAAAATAAAATGCATTATATAGAATATCTGTTGCAGAAAACTAGTTAAAAGGCTTTAGTAACATGTAAAGCAGTTCGGAGGATGACAATTCACAGTAACATGAGGGGAATCCCCAGGTGCAGCTGTCCATCGCCTATGTGCCACCAAAGCAATTCAAAGGCAATGACGCCAGGAGCTAGAATGGAGACCATTTGCAAAGGAAGTTCTGGCTAGAGAGATTTCATCCTCAGCAGGATGATTGTACTTGGCGATCTCGGCAAACCCAGAAGAATGCTCATGCCTGGAGACTTTCAGCCTGATCCAAAGCCCAGTGAAGTCATGAAAAGTTTCCCACTGACACCCAAAAGTTTTGACTCAGATGCTTTTCTATCTCCAGCAGTTTGCCATGACTGGAAACCATTTTTCCTGTCTCGTTTGCTTTCTTTTGGTTTACATTTCATTTCAGTCTATGGTTAAAAAAGATCAACTCAACTTCAGAAGCTTCTTGGGACCTTTAAAGTGTAACGCACTGGTCAGTGTCTTACGAGTCCCAAAACTTTGTCTCATCCACAGGGGTTTATAACTCCATTTCAGCTCCCAGCTGGAGGATTTACTCACTGTAGTATCTGAGTACCTCACAATCTCTGATGTATTTATCCTCACAACACACCTGTGAAGTAGGGCAATGTTATTATACCTGTTCTAGAGATGGGGGAACTGAGGGATGGAAAGGCTAAGTGACTTGCCCAAGGGGTCACACAGGGAGTCTATAGTGGAACAGGCAATTGAACCAGAATCCTAGAGACCTAGCTACTTCCTCCCTATTACATTTTAGCTCAAGTTGTATAAGTTCATGCTTTCAATACTGAAAGTCCTAGGTTCAATCCCTGGTGATGCTCAAGGTGATTGTTACTTAAATTTAAATTCACATCTTGCTCACCCTTGGTCCTTCCTGTTGTCTGTGCTCATCTCCTCACAAAAGCTAGGCTGACAACTGCATTTTGCTCAGCAACTGTGATGGATTTTCCCAACCCTTACATTTTAAAACATTGATGATTCAAATCTATTTAGAATGTAAAACACAATCAATAATAATTCTCATTTGGCTTCAGCACCCAAGAGCAGCATGTAACTATTTAGACATGGTTTATGGCCTCACGCGATGTCCTTCTGGCATGATAAAGTTGCAACACAACAATCGTGTTGAAGCATGGGATTAGATTTAAAGTATTTTCATTGATCCATGGGCTCATCACAGGGCATTTACTAATGAGCAAGGTTTTATTCTGTCTTTTTAAATAATTTTTGCTCGTATATCACTTTTGTTCCAATGTATCTTTGCTTCAGCAGGGTGGGTGTACTGGCCCCATTGCATTTCATAGACTCATAGACTTTAAGGTCAGAAGGGACCAATATGATCATCTAGTCTGACCTCCTGCACAATGCAAGCCACAGAACCTCACCCACCCACTCCTATAATAGACCCCTAACTTATGACTGAGTTATTGAAGTCCTCAAATCATGGTTTAAAGACTTCAAGATACAGAGAATCCACCAGCAAGTGACCTATGCCCCATGCTACAGAGGAAGGCGAAAAAACCCCCGGGCCTCTATCAATCTGCCCCGGGGCAAAATACCTTTCCGACCCCAAATATGGCAATCAGCTAAACCCTGAGCATGTGGGCAAGACTCACCAGCCAGACACCCTAGAAAGAATTCTCTCTAGTAACTCAGAACCCACCCCATCTAACATCCCATCTCAGGCCATTGGGCATATTTACCACTAATAGTCAAAGATCAGTTAATTGCCAAATTAGGCTGTCCCACCATACCATCTCCTCCATAAATTTATCAAGCTAAGTTTTGAAGCCAGCTAGGTTTTTTGCCCCCACTGTTCCCCTTGGAAGGCTATTCCAGAAATTCACTCCTCTGATGGTTAGAAAGCTTCATCTAATTTCAAGCCTAAACTTGTTGACGGCCAGTTTATATCCATTTGTTCTTGTGTTCACATTGGCGCTGCACTTAAATAATTCCTCTCCCTCCCTGGTATTTATCCCTCTGTTGTGCTTATAGAGAATAATCATCTCTCCCCTCAACCTTTTTTTGGTTAGGCTAAACCAGCCAAGGTCTTTGAGTCTCTTCTCATTAGGCAGGTTTTCCATTCCGTGGATCACCCCAATAGCCCTTCTCTGCACCTGTTCCAGTTTGAATTCATCTTTCTTAAACATGTGGGATGTGAGACAGAAGGGCTAAGGGGAAGCTGGAGAGAGATAGAAGGGAGATATACAAGCTCTAGAATGATCCGGAACCTTGTTCCCTGTGAACTGAGGGGTGGTCAATTAGGAGCACCGGAGGTCAGTTAAGACCCTGCCAGGGGCCTGATAAAAAACCCCTGCTCCAGCCAGACAGGAAGGAGAGCTGGTGAGAGAGTTGGAGGAGTGCGGTGACTGACTAGAAACACAAGAGAACCAGGTGAAGGAAAACGCTGGGAGGGAGGCTTGCCTGCCGAACCCCAGAAGCTGAAAGGACGAGGGGGAAAGTAGCCCAGGGAAAAGTAGCAGCCAGAAGCACTGGTGGCAGTGCACAGCCACTACTATTAGGGCCCCTGGGCTGGGACCCGGAGAAGTGGGCAGTCCTGAGTCCCTTCCCCCTCCTCCCTTGCCCCACAAGGTATTACTGGGCTGGCCAACGCTTGGAAATAGGAGCCATGCGGGGCACCCTGATCCTCCATGAAAAAAAAGTGCGGGGCCTACAGTAGCTGAGCTGGCGATTTGTCACAAGGACCAGAACTGCAGACAGTATTCCAGATGAGGTCTCACCAGCGCCTTGTATAACAGTACTAACACCTCCCTACCTCTACTGGAAACACTTCGTCTGATGCATCCTAGGGCTGCATTACCCTTTTTCAGGGCCACATCACATTGGTAACTCTTAGTCATTCTGTGATCAACCAATATGCCAAGGTCCTTCTCCTCCTCTGTCACTTGCAATTGATGCATTCCCAGTTTATAGCAGAAATTCTTGTTATTAGTCCCTAAATGCATGACCTTGCACTTTCCACTATTAAATTTTGTCCTATTTCTATTACTCCAGTTTACAAGGTCATCCCAGATTTTCTTCTATGATATTCCGATCCTTCTCTGTATTGGCAATACCTCCCAACTTTGTGTCATCCGCAAACTTTATTAACACATTCCCGCTTTTTGTGCCAAGGTCAATAATAAAAAGGTTAAATATGATTGTTCTTTACTTTTTGTAAAGCCATGTTGTATTTTGTCCCAATTACCATTAACCTCAATGTCCTTAACAACTTTCTCTTTCAAAATTTTGTCCAAAGAATATCCAAAATATATAACCTTGGACTGGCAACTAGCCGGAGTCTGCTGAAGGTCTGTCTCAATACAAATTTTAAATCCAGGCATGTAATATTATTATGAATAGTAGCAGATATTTTAGAGCACCCAACCATATGCTAGGAGACAAATAGTGCAAATAAGAAGATTCTGCCAAGATTTTTAAATGTGTTGAACGACTTTGGGTGACTCAATCTTTGGGCACCTACCTTAGAGGACCCTGATTTTCAGAGGATATTTATTGAAAATCAGGCCTCTTTAAGGTAACTTAAATGGGGCAGCAAATCACTAGTTGCTTTTGAAAATATTAGTGAAGCGCATCATCTTAGACTACTTAAAACCCAGGCCCTGATCCTGCAATCAGCACTGTCTGAGTGCAGCCCCAATGACTTTAATATGGCTGAAGAAAGATTTTTTTGTTTGCCTGTTTAATAAATAAATTGCTTTGTTGACGTGCTTCTCATAGGATTTGTGGCAGAAATAGGTTTTGAAGAGAGATATGAACGAGGAGAGGGTAGTGGCCTAAAGTATTAGTTTTGGAAGAGCATTTGTGCACAGAGGCGGCAGGAAAAAGTTTCAAAAAGTGGACAAATGGGAGGTTGAGGCAGACATCACTGAAAGAGTAAAGGGATCAGGGGAGAGCGAGAAAAGAGACAAGGGCACCTAAGCGATGGTGCAAACCGCTGGCAGCTGTGCAGAGCCTTGCAGACAAGGTCAAGAAGCAGGAGCCTTACGTGATGGCAGCCAGTGGAGGGATTGAAAGAGGCAGGTGAGGTGCTCAGAGCAATGGGCTAAGAAGAAAAGTAGTTCCATATTTCGAAGCAAGGAACCTCAGCGGAAGTGAGCCTTGTGGATGCATTGTGCACCTCAGTGGAGAGGATTCGAAACCTTCCAAATCACCGGGGAGGAGCAAATAAAATCTTTTAACCGCTTTTTTTAAAAGAGCCAGAGGAAATAGAACCCTTAAGCAAAACTAGTGGCTACACTTTTTTTTCTGATGTGATGAGTTTTATGCTGAATAAGGGGATTGAATTACTTGATGGGAATCTCAATAAATGTCCCAGCAATGCAGTAATTATGAAGTGATTATAATTAAACCCGCACAATGAATATGGATGGAAGGGAAAACCAGAGGCAAAAAAAACCCCCATAGAAGTTGCATACGTCAGGAGTGAAAAATGTTGGCAATGGAAAAATTAATTGAAAAATGACAAAATGATGATTTTAGTAAGTCTCCAAGCAGTGACCTTTCAGCGGAGTGAAAGACAAAAGAGATGACACTCTATTCTGCTGTCACGTAGGCAAGGTGATTTCTCACCTCCTTTCAAACAGTACATGGAACCTCTATGAAAGTGAAACAAAAGTGCCATTCAGAAGTCAGGCACATGAGGAAGCTTCACATATGTGAGAGTGGGAGTTGCTGGGGACTTCTGAAAAGGCATAGCAATGGTATCAAAAGGGATGGAGGGGCAAATGGAGTAACAAAGTTATGGGGCTTGGACCACAGCATTGACTTCAAAAAGCCTTGATCCCATAGCCTTGATCAAAAAGTCTTAATCAAAAAGCCTTGATCCCATAGGTTCTTGCACAGGGGCTAGTTGCATTTACAGTCATAGTCCCATAGGTTAGAGCCACCACAGGGGAAGGGATGGGATGTAAGTGTGGGATTGTAGTCCCCACCTGCACGGGCTGTTGGAATTCAGCTGGAGCTAGTGGGTGCATATGAGGCTGTGTCTTTATAGCCAGAAGTTAGTCCTATGATGCCAGAGGAAATTCCTTGATACATCGATCAATCCCTCTTGATTTACCACCTCTCTGAATGGGTTCTGGCCAAAATCACAATAAAATTCACTCACCACAATACACGCGCACACACATTTCCATCTAAAAGCACAGGTAAAAGACAGGCACTATATTAATTTTCTATTAGCATTGCAATCTCATGCATGGCCTAATGCCCTACATTTGTTTTCTTTGACAATAAGCAAATTATGAGATGGATAAATAGTCAGAAATCTCTTTCTTTGAGGGCATAATGTTAATTTTGTGATGATGAAAGATGCTGAATCTGAGTAGGCAGATGTACTCTGTCCACAGAGCAAATGTGGAATAGGGAGTCAAATACAACCTTTCCAGTATACTCCATTGTGTCAGTGTGCCTCACACCATCCTTGGCATCACCATTTAAGGGTGAGAGGGTAATTCATTCTCCGCAATCATTTGATCTCCAGCCTCTTCGCTGAGGGTCTCAACAAGGGTTAGCACCAGCTACGATGTGGAGTTTTTGAGGTGGCTATTAAGAATGGGTAGCGACTGGGAGATGAGTCTCAAAGGCAAATAGAAAGTACAGACTTTCTCGCTACCAACTTGAGCCAGGTTCAATCCTCATGACCTACAGTTAAAAGGTTTTAAGTTTCATTGCTAATCTCCAGAGCTATTCTGTCTCTCAAATACTGAACATATTGAATGGTAGAAAAGGAAAACTCTTCATTAGCATCTGTGGGGATGAACAAGGGTCAACTAAGCGCCACACTAGCAGGCCAGAATTATGGAAATGCTGGTCATGGTCATGACTACAGAAAAGAATTAAGATTATTGTCTTAACTGCACATTTCCACACCTTAATAGGATTGAATTTCTTTTAAGTTTAACCTAAACTCTGAATTTCCTAGGGTGCAATGCTTGCTTTTGGGTAATTGCAACAATTCCTGTAATGTTTTTATCCTTACATTATTAATATGTACACAAACTTAACTCCAGTTTAATGACATTTTTGCCTGGGAATCCATATAAGAGTTTTGCAAGTGATTTCACATTTGTTGTGACAGTGATGAATTTTGGCTTCCATGTGAAAAAGGGACAAGCTAATCTTTGCTGACGCTATCTGAGATATTTTATTTACCTTTCTGAAAGGTTACTGGTGAAAGCAGAAACTTTTTCCATGTCGTTCTTTGCTCCCATTCCATGAATTATATTTGTGAGATTCAACCCCAGCAATGTCACCTGCTTTGTATAGAAGCAGGCACCCTTGGGCCAGAAGCCATCCTTCTAAGGAAAACCCTCCAACCAACACTTCTTAAATCATATTGAATATAAATCTGCTTGTTGGGGAAAGTGGTGGTGAGGGCTACGCCTAAAAGCTGACGGTGCCACCTAATAGCAATAGTCGCGGGCCATCTTGTCTAGCAACTGCAGCTCAGGGAAGTGTTTTGGGGGCAGGGTAGGAGAACCTGGGCCCACCCTGCTCTACCAGGTCAGAACCCTTATCCCTGGCCTAGGATCTGGTTCCTTCACACGCTCCCTGGTTCACTTCCTACTCTTGTTGCAATCCTTCCATCGTCACCATGGGCTGGGCTTGGGATCTCCCCTGTGCCCCTCTTTGGCCCATCTCTGGTGTCCCTTCCAGTGGCAGTAGCGCTGTCACCCTTGGTGCCTACGGTCAACAGGGTTCCAGCAGCTTGACTGAGCAGTCGGGACCCGGTTGTTCAAAGTCCCAGTAACTTCTTGGCAGGAGACTGTTGCACATGACTGTTCTCCTCCTCAGTCAACCCAGATAGACCTGAGCTTCTCCCTTTTAAGTGCACCCTCCACTGGGAGCATGCCCAGCAGAGGCAAAGGGGCATGGCCTCCTGTGCCAAGAGCAGTTCCTTAACCTTCACCTCCGCAGCTGCCTAGCCCATCGGTCCCCAGTCTGTAGCAGCGCATGGGATTCTTCCACCCTAAGCACAGGATGCTGCACTTGTCCTTGTTCAACCTCATCAGATTTCTTTTTGGCCCAATCCTCTAATTTGTCTAGGTTACTCTGTGTTCTATCCCTGCTCTCCAGCGTATCTACCACTCCCCCCAGCTTAGTGTTATCTGTGAACTTGCTGAGGGTACAATCTACCCCATCCTCCTGATCGTTAATTAAGATGTTGAGCATAACTGGCCTGAGGTGCATGCTGGGTGCATGCTGGGTGTGTGCTGATTATACTATAGCTTTTCATTGCTAGTAACAATGGAGTTTCACCAGTGGTGAATTACACATCCAATTTTATTTAGTGTAGATGACCTTACAGTGAGATGTTGTGCACACCTGTTCACTCCATCATCAATGCTAGAGAAGCAGAGCATACAGGTTGCAGAACCATGAATCAAGAGGGACTGATGACATCCTGGAGTAGATCTTCAGCTGCTGTAAGATGTCATAGCTCTACTGAAGCCAATTTGTCATTAGAGGATCTGCTCTCATTGAAAGGCCAAGAGTGACTGCATAAGGGAGATGTTTTGGGGACATTTATAGCAGTCTACTGTCAATGTTGCAAAGCCATAGAACCATTTCAGAGATGGCTGGTGCTATGAATCCATGTGCCAACCTATATCTTATAGAACCTCAGGAATGCTCTTACTATTAGGAAACAATTCCTGGATCCCCAGTTCTTGGCCCTGTATTATTTGAGGAGCATGTGCACATGGCAATCTTTTGTGACACTCTAATGCAGTGTAGAGCAGGTGTTACTATGCACCAGTCTGAGAGAAGGAAATAGTCACAACACTTATTGTATTCAATTAACAGAAGTTAGCACTGATAAGCTATTAAGAGGTCTAACTCAACATACATTAAAACGCAGAATCTACTGTTATCTGCTTCATGAGATCCTGGGAGTTGAATGATTTCAAAGTCACTTGCAAGCAGGTTCTGAACTAACTATATTCATCATTAGTCAGCATATACTCAGGGCCAGATTTAAGGGCGGGTGACCCAGATGACTACCTTGGGTGCCAGGCTTGGTGGGTATCAGGCTCGGGGTGCTGTTTTTGTTGTTAGCGACAAAAGGGAAAATAGAATGTTTGAAGTAAAATGTTTCAGGGGTTCCATATGTGGGTTCATTTTTCGCTAACCTCCTAGAATGTTCTGGACCTTTGTAGAATCTCATGGAACCTTCCCGACTTTCTGAGAATGTTGTCAGCCAGGCCCTCGTGGGTATATAAGGGGTGGGGCATTGCCAGTTACTCAGGGAGATATAAGAACGAACTGAAGCGAAGTGAGAGCCCAGCTGCGATATAGTGAACCTTGTTTTATTGTGTAATTGTGAAAGTGTACTTGTTTTTTAAGACTTGAAGAGTGTAAGCAGCGACTAATAAAGGACCTATTTAATGAGATGCTAGAGATATCTATCAAACCTCTATCTATACAACAATATAAAAGAAATACTATTACTTATTTTGCCATGCTTGACATGTAATATTTGATGACTTTCTAAGACTGTAGAATATAGACTTTTGCTCTCCCTAATACTGTCTGTTTTCCCCTGTAGAAAATAAAAGATGCCCCAAAGAACCCTTCAGGAGCTCAGTATAGGAAGTGAAAAGCTCAATAGCAATCAAGTCTTGCAGCAAGGGGCAAATTTGATGGGGAAATATCTGAAACAGAATAACATAGACAGGGATTTAGGTAGTAGCGATTGTCCCAGTGCAGAAGAAATTGAGGAGCAAAGCATAAATGATGGAAGTCTTATTACTAAGGAATTAGCAGATTTATCTGAACCTAAGGCATGGAAATGTGAGGAAAGTGCTAGAGAATCGTCTGGTTTTCCAGGTGGTGTAAAGGAAAGTGATGATAAAGAAAAATATGGCTTACATGAAAAGGAGAGTAATGGCAAAGCAAAATCTGGTTTACATGACAAGAAGAGAAATGATAAAGAAGAATCAGCCTCGCATGATGACAGAAACAGTGAGAAAAATTGCACACCACAAATCAACACATCGGATCCTGCTTTATGGCTGGCAATCCTAAACTCTGCCAATATTGATCATATAATTTTGAAGAGGCTGGACAAAATCAAGGATATGACATTTCCAGTAAACGAACAGATGTTACACTTCTCATAGTCACACTGCAAAAGAGTGATTGAGGATGGTGAGAAACTGAATCCATGTTGGCTAGTTTTCCTGAAAACAACTGACAAAGTGTTGTGTTTTTGTTGCAAAATATATTATAAGAATGCCAAATCATTGCTTGCACTTTCTGGGTACAATTACTGGCATGATGCTCTGAAGCAACATGAAAAGTCACCCGGCCATTTTATGGCCTACTTCAAATGGATGGAGGTCGACTCCAGGCTCAATCTGAATATATGCATAGATGCAGAAAACCAGCGTATTATTCATATAGAAACCCAGCATTGGAGGAACGTGTTCGAACATCTGATCTCAATTACCCTCCTTCTTGCAAAGAATAATTTGGCTTTCCAGGGCTCACCAGATAAGTTGTTCACTGAACATAACATAACATAACATTTGGCATTTCCTGGGTTTGGCAGAGGTCCTTGGAATATATGATGATGTCATGCGTGCGCAGCTATGTTGAGTAGTTCATAAAGAAGCTATGGACCATTACTGCAGCAAAACAATTCAAAATTAATTGATTGACCTTATGGCAAGGAAGGTGCTTGATAACATACTGATGTGGTTTGGCCAAGTGAAGTACTATGTCATAATAATGGACTGCACTCCCTATATTAGTCATAGTGAAAAGATGTTATTTACAGTAAGATTTTTAGATGAGGAGGATGGCTATATCCAAGTAAAGGAACACTTTATCTGTTTCCAGTCTGTGGACAGCTTTACTGGAAAAGGTCTAACAGAACTGTTTATCAACATTTTGAATCAGAATAAAATAAAGCTTCAAGACTGCTATGGTCAAGGCTATGAAAATGGCATGAACATGTAGGGAAAAAACAATGCCATCCAGGCAAGGATCCTTGCGCTGAATCCAAGAGCATTCCTCATGCATTGTGGCTGCCATTCCTTCAACCTGGTTGTATCAGATGCTGCGTCTTCTTCTTTAGATTTAGTATCTCTCTTCGGACTACTGCAGAGGATATATGTCTTGTTTTCAGCATCAACTATCAGGTGGAAGATCCTCATGGACAATGTTACAAATATGACCGTGAAGCGACTGCTCCTACTTTGATGAGAAACTGCTTTGATATTGTTGTGGCCTACAGAGACAATGGATTTGAAGATGCCATCACTGCTGCCAAAGAAATGGTGGAAAACTTAGGAGCTGAGCTTATCTTCAAGGAAACTCATATTCATCAGATGAAGAGACTGGTTATGAGGGCAGAGATGAGGTGATGGGAAGCTCAGAAGAAAAATTCAAGAGGGAGGTTTTTTGCTTGCTCGTTGACACTATTTGAGTGTCCATCAAAGAAAGATTCGGACAAATGAAGCACCATGAAAAGACCTCGGGGGCATTGTATGACCTTAGTAAGCTGCCAGTGGACAGGAAAACACTCTTGAACAATTGTACAGACCTCCACAGGACACTGACATGTTGGGAACATTTGGACGTCCATGATAAAAACCTCTATGTCGAATTGGACTACATCTGTCACTTTTTGCCACACTGGAAGCACTTCCACTCCAAGTTTTCCCATTCATTCATGATGCAGAGCGGAAGGACACTGTAGCAAGGCGTTGTGGCCCTCCTCGGAGCCTGGGCCCCTGCTGGACCGATCAGGGCACTGCAGGCCGCAGACGCCGGGAGCAGAGGGGCAGGGCCAAGAGAGAAAGGGGAAGTACAAAAGGCCGACCTAGCAGCTCAGTCACGGGGAAGCTGCTGCCAGAGAAGGATGTTCCTTCCCTGAGGCTGCAGTCAGAGCCTGACCCAGGTCCTGCGGTTGGTCAGCGTGAGCCCTCCACTGACCGGAGCTTCAAGGGCCTCTCGGGGCTCCTGGGCCCTAGCGACTGGGAAGGGCTACTGGGCCCTAGCAACTGGGAAGGGCTACTGGGCCCTAGCAACTGGGAAGGGCTACTGGGCCCTAGTGACTGGGAAGAGCTATCGGAGACTGCTGATGGGAGGGATCCTCTGAGGCCAGCCATGACCTAGTCGAGCTGCCCATCATCTGGGACCCACTGGAGCTGCCTGAGCCCTGTGTGCTGGAGGACCCACCAGGACCCTGTGACCTGGAGGAGCTGCCATCCGCTGATGGCCCCGAGGAGTTCCCAGACCTGCCGACGGTGAGGGACTAGTGGGACTCCCTCTCGCCATCTACCCCAAAGAATCTGAGGAAGACCCCTGGCTCCAGGTACCCAGGTTCAGGGTGGGAGGAAGTAGTCCAGAGGCAGCCAACTACAGTCTGGTCAGACTTGCGCTCTCACCACTGTCAGCGTGTTGCAGCTGGAGCCCTGCTGACTCAGTGGCAGAACCCCTTGCCACTGTAGGGACTCTCGCAAACCCACTAATTTTCTCTCTGTAGCAAGGCCCTGTGGCCTTCCCCGGAGCCTGGGCCCGAGGAAGGGCTGCGACGCCCCTGCTGGGCGGAACCACCAGCTTACAGACACCTTTCCTAAGGTGTGGATAGCTTTGAGGAATTGTTCATGCTGCCGGTCACAGTCACAAGTGGTGAGAGCAGCTTTTCAAAGCTCAAGCTCATGAAAGCATATTTTCAATCAATGATGGCCAAAGAGAGACACATCGCTTGCTATTTTATTGCTTGAAAATGCCACTGGCCAGTCTTCTGATCTCTCTGACACTGTGCTTCAGTTCACGAGGGGAAAGGCAAGGAAAGCGACCTTTGGAGCTAAAGGACTAGAGTTAACATTCTAAGGCTGCAACCTACGGTAACACTATTTAATGCTGGTTCACCCAGTGTTGGTGCACAGTTCCATTTCTTGATGTTAGTACATTTCCGTTATTCTTAAAATTTAAAAATTTCTATAAGCTTAGAGGAAATGCCTTTTTATTTGCTCATATATGGCATGAATATATACAGATTTACAGATCCTGGCATGCAAATGTATTGTCTTATATATTAGGGATAAACCATGCATGACTGGTGGGGAGAAGGGCAGATAACGTGCCCCACCACATCAGGGTAAGCGATGGAGAATTAATGTCCTGCAGACAGCAGGCCCAGTTACAGACAGACGCACACACACACACACACAGAGGGAACTGGGATTGCAACCCTGGTCCTTCATTTCTAAAAACACAGGCCTCTCCTCCTTCAGCTGATCCCCTTTGAGCTGGTAGGCAGGCCATGGGAGGATAATATTCCTCACTCACCCCCACACACATACAAAGCCAATATTTTACAGATATTATTGTCCTGCAGACAGCAGGCCCAGTTTAGACAGACGCACACACACACACACACAGAGGGAACTGGGATTGCCTCCTTCATGTGGATCCCCTTTGCAGGCCATGGGAGGATAATATTCCTCACTCACCCCCACACACATACAAAGCCAATATTTTACAGAGGCCAACATTCAGGCTCCTGGTTAACCATGCAGCCAGGACAGCAACCTTCACCTGCCCCAGGAGACTTGAGCAGCACTGGTTTCACGTGCAGGCAAAGAGTGCATTGACTGAGAGTTGCCTCCACATTCCTCAAACCACCCTACCCATTTTAATATTAAACACACCTCAACCCTACATTTTACCATGCTCTTTCTCTGAGCACAGCAGTCAGCCATGGCACCTTCTTCTGCACATGCTAGTTTTTTCACACACCTTAAGCCACCTGCCAACAGGATTTTCAAGGGTTTGTATCCAGCTCACTTTGTACGGCACTTGGTACAACAAGGACTCTTGAGAGCAGAATGCTAACCTAATTCTTGAGCCACAGCAGAGATCTGCAGCCTCTGGCTTGTCCTATCCCAGAGAGATATATGCTTGTTTGCTGTGGGGGTCTATTTTCTTCTCATCACAGCCTGTAACTCCTGTTGACTTTAATGCACTAGAGCCCAGTCTCTTTCTAATCAACTGGAAAGAAAACTGATGATTTTGGATTCTACCAGACAAAGGAAGATTATGACATATTTCATACTAAAGGCTCAGGCAGGAAATGAGAAATAAATCTTATTTTTTCAACATAAACAGCCTACTAATAAAAACCACATTTGTTCCAAGGCTAGATGATTGCATACCAAGAGTAGACTGCTAACTAGAAACCCCATTCTTTGATCTTTTTCTTTTAGACCACAAACATTAGCAATATTGTTTAAAAAAAAAAAAAAAAAAAAAGATTAATAATTTATCTGAGATGAGCTGAATATTTTTCTCCTTTCTTGACAACAAAGCTGTCTAACTTCAGAATCAATCTTAACCTTATTTTCCATTATGTACTTCCTGTTGTTCCAAAACAAGATTAACTTTATTTTATGCAAGTCACTGAGCAGTCTCCATTAAACTAAGATTGATTTTGAATTTCTTTTTTCTCTCTCTCACCCTATTTTTTTATTTTATTTATCAGCATTAATAAAACCACAGTGACTTGTAAAATTCAGTTTTGGAATATTTTCCACCTGGAGAGGTGTAGACAATTTTCTTTAACGGGAGAATCATTTCTTGCACATGTGGGTTAGAAAGTAGATCTTTTATGCAATACTTTTGTAAAATAAATATTCTGAAAGGATCCAAGGAAAAAGAAGCACCTTGCTAGTCTGATATAAATTTTTGTGAGGCAACAAATAGTAATTGATATTCTTGAATTATTTTCCTATTTTTATTTTTTTGTTTTCATTCATAAATTTAATTCAAAATGGACAAGACATCATGAGCAATTTCTGGACTGTTTGCAAAAAATGAGTTTATCAAAGAAAGCTTAGGATTTTTCCTGTTTAAAGTTATTAGATGGTTCCTGTCCAGATGAAAAAAGAAAAATCTTATAGGTTGGGGAATGGGACTCTTTTTCTTACTTGGAATAAAACCAGAGATTATAAAAATTGAAGAAATTTTTAAAATCTAATTTGGAGTTCGCCATCGATGCTGTTCATCTTATTTTTTCATTTCACTCAGTGAGGACGATGAAACTAGAGTGATCAGTTTCATTTATGAATGTATTGAGCTAGTTCCAAACATTCCTCAAGTTCAGGATGCTTGGATTTATGATGTTGGTTTGGGCCCATATGCCATTTCAGTTTCAGTGTTTAGTCAATTTCCCTTCCTGGTTCTCAGAGAATAACAACACTGCTGTATATATCTGGGCAACACTTCTTGGGGCATATTTTTATTTAAAAAGCAAGATTTTTTTAAAAAATCATGACAACATTTTTATTCATATTTAAGTTCTGGGACTAAATAATAAATTTAATAAATCTAAAATGTAATAAATAAATAAAGTAGGTCTGAGGGGAGAAGTGGGCTTAACCAGAGAAGAGAGAGAGAGAAAGAGAGTTGGGGTGTCACCACTCAGCGCAGCTTGAACTGGTCGAAGGTTCCCAGGAGACAGACTGTTCAGCTTAGGGTCCAGAGCGCTTGAGACAGGCGGAGCCCCCAACACGATCAGTCAGGAAAAGGTGAAGTCCCAGTGGAACTGATGCAGCATTTGGATCCAGGCCTCAGAACCGAGGTTTGAACTTGGGTAGGGGTTTTTGTAGGGAAGAAACAATGGTTCAAGGGGCAACATTAGGTTTGTTTCTGGTTAAACAATGACTCAAGGGCGTATACCAGAATTACTTTGTTTAGGCTGGACAATAGTAACTGATCATTCCTGGCCATGGGCAGTGTTCCTTCCAGGGAGCTCACAATGCAATCCGGCAGATTCAGTGTTTTGGACATCAATAAAGGATCTATGACTAGAACTGGTCTGATAACTGCTGGTGTGTGTAGGTGTGGGTTCATTAACATCTGGAGCAGAGATCTCCTATCATGCCGTGCTTAGCTGATCCCAGAGGTCAGTGTGGTCCTTGCCTTGAAGCTTGGTTCTCCATTCGGTATGCTAATAGAGATGTTTCCTTGTTCCATCTTCAGTGTAGATGAGGTTTTCTGTTTTCCATTCGATGTGCTAATCGAGATGACTCCTTCTTACATCTTTGATGTAGATGAGGCTAGGGGAGTTGCCTTGATCCTGTCACCCTTGTTTGGAGGGTTTAGCTGTGTCCCCCATTGCCTTTTCATTGCTTTTGGTAAATCCATCTCTGATCGGTTCTGGTTCAAGCAGAGGCTGGGGGATGGGGTTTCAGGTGTGTCAGACAGTAGGAGTTTTGCACCCTGGTTTCCCAAGAACACAGAGCTGACAGGTAACAACATTCACCCTTGATTTTATTCCTATAATATGTTGAGTGGTTTATACTTTCATCATGTATCTTTGAGTAAAGTGATTGGGCCAAATGAGCTCTGGCCCTTCTGCTGAGTAAGGAGAGTCAAATTAAAAAGTTGGTTGATGTCACAAGAGCATGAGACGTTTTCGGCACTAGCTCGAGCACAGCTAGCTTGTATACCTCTACCTGAGGTGAGAATCACATCTCCCAGCTACTGTACACACATCTACCCTCACTCCTTCATCTGTTAGAAGAGGACAATCTTCTTTTATCTCACCCATGTTTTTCTGCCTTGTCTCTTTAGTAGTATGTGCTTGCACAGAGCCTAGCACCAGGGCCCAACCATAATCTTTTCGGGCCAGTACAAACTTGTAACCCGGTCCCCCTCCCACACACATACCACAATCCCTCATCCCATACATACAATCTCATGAGCCATGAAAAATTCTTTCCTCATGGTAATGGGGGTTGCAGCCTGGGCCGGGCCAACCAGGGTCTCCGGGCCTCGGTAAAGTGTACCCTTTTTCCCCTCCATGTGGTGGCTCTGCCTAGCACAATGGTTTCCCAGTCTTGATTAGAGCCTTTACACACAACTGTAATAAGAATATTTGATATAATGATATAACTATAGTTATAATTATAGTTATAATGATATAACTATAGAAGACACAACCTGATTCACCAGAGTAAGAGAAGAACTAAGCCATATAAACTTATTTCTTTGTATGAAGTGCTTATAAGGCGCCATCACCTGAGTATCTCACAAATGTTAATGCAGTTATTCCCCCAGCACCTTGTAAAGCAGGGAAGTGCTGTTTTTCCTCTTTTATGGGTGGAGAACTGATTCGCAGAGGGACTAACATACATAGGCACCTAAAGATGCACCTGGGCACTACAGGGATTTTCCAAAGTGGCTAGGCCTTGAAACCATTGGGAAGTAGACACCTAGTTGCTTTTGAAAATCCCACTGGGTGCCTAGCTGCACCTCTGGCACCAAAGGACCTTTAAAATTCAGACCATAAGTGACTTGCCCCAGCTCACACAGGAAGTCTGCGGAAGAGCAGGGAATTGAACCACATCTCCCAAGTCCCAGGCTAACAACACCATTAACACATAGGCCAGAATGCACTGACTTGGATTATTCAATTCATTGCTGTGAGGTCTCCTTTTTATACCCACCTTTTGAAAATGCCACAGCCCTTTGCTATTTTGACTCCTATAAAATAATCGCCTTGAAGGAGGCTTTCAAAAGTACCAAGGGAAGCTGCCATTGAAACTCAGTGGGAATGGGTGCCTAACTCCCATTTGTGCCTCTGAGCATCTCCCCCATTCTTTCTCTCTCTCTCTCTCTCTCTCTCCTAGCTATGTATAGTGCTGACCCTTACAGAACAGTCTAGCCAGACATTTGCATGCAAATTGCACACTGGTGCTGCCACAGCAGAGATGTCAGTGTTGAAGTACACTTTTTTTTTTCCTAAGCACATTAAAAATAAAATAGGGGTCAAATTCAAGGCCTGGTAATCAGAATTTGAGAATGATTTGGGTTTTGTATTTTTAATAAAAATACAGATATCTCCACAACTATGCGCTTTTCCAGGCAGCGCTTGGCAAATCTAATCTCCTAAAGCTTCCCCTCCAGCTCAGAATTCACACATTTATTTTTAATTTTATCACTGTGACATTTTGCTCTTTCATTTATAAAACGTGTCATCTGTTTTTTGTTTGTAGATTACTTTAGGATTTTTATTTTCCCTTGCGAAAAGAAAAGAAAAGAAAAGAAATGATTTTCACCTCCTGGAGGACTCTTGTCCTTGGCAATCATCATCATCATCATCGGTGCCTGAAGAACAAATATTTGCTTTAAAAAGCTGCCACTGCTGGGGTGGAAAACATTAAATAAATACAAATAATCTATTCCAAAATTATTTGGAAAACACTGCAGAATGTTTTTCATTTTCCCTCCCTCAATCTTTATTGCAGCTGACATTTACACAAAGATGGGGCCTTTGTTTCTTAGAAAGCTACTGACGCCTCATGGAAATATTTGAAAAACATGCTGTTCAGAGACAGTTCTGCTGATACGGCATCTATATACATATTTTTCCTTCCCCCCACCCCCTCTTTTTAATAAGTGAACATATTTCATTCAAACGGAATTTCTATTGCCTGGGAGTTCACTGGCTCCTGCTGTTTATTCTTCACCTGAAGTCATAACAATCTTCCTTTTTTTTTTTTAATTTGGCAGTTCATCTTCTTATTTTAATAAAATCAGAGTAAAGCACAGCACATGCAGTGCTAGCATCTAAATTAATGCCATAAGCAATTACTAAACCCACCATGCCTTGACTTTCAGTCTTTACATATTCAGCCAGTTGAAATCCCTGCTTTGCATATGGTGTTTTGAACCTGAACTGAAGGTGCCTGATAATACTCGGTAAAATGCTCTCAGTGTATGCACAAGTTGCATGTCACTGATTATGCTAATACAACAAAGCTGAGAAAACCTGAGGACTGCAAGGCGCCAGAACAAGGCACCCCATGGAACAAAAGCCGGGCATTGTACACTTTTCACATCAAGATCGCAAGGTATTTCATTAAAACCTTTGAGACCGGTATCAAAACATTAGCAAATTTCATTGTAAATTGCCAATCTGCCTCTTACTAACATCAAAAATGTACAGCTCCACTTCTAATGCTAGGACTGCTTCATTTAATGTAACAAAGGAACAAAAGTTTTTAGAGCATGTAAAAGGATCTTGTCATTACAGCACTGGATTGGGACTCAGGAAATTTCAGTTCAATTGCGGACTTGTCATAGTCTTCCTGTGTATCACTTATGCCCAGATCCTAAACAGCTAGCTCTCATTGAAATCAATAGAAGTTAGGGACCTAAACACCTCTGAGGATCTGGGCCTTAAACCCGGATCATGCAATGAGCTCCATTTGGGCCTCAGGGGTCTGCTACTAGTCATCAACTAGCAAGGGACCAGCAAAGTGCTTTCTGTATCAAAAGTCAGGTGCTAGCCAAAAAAACAAAACAGTAGGTCTCTGATAGGCTCTATATGTGCAGATTTCATTCACTGGTTTGGCAGGGAGAGGGTTAACCCTCACACTGACAGAGGTGTTAACTCAGGTGTCTATGCTTACTGAGATCGCCAGAAAGCAATCTTGGTTCAGCTGCAGTGAGTTCATGTAGATCAAAAGACTATAAATAAGAAAGAGGTGAGGAGGTTTTTTTTCTGTTTGTTTTTTTTTTATTTAAAAAGTATGGATTGATTGGGGGGGGGGGGTCTATCATAGGGCCTAGAGAGTCTGATTAGGAAGTCCTTGTGATTTGATTTAGGGAAAGCCTAACCTTAAGAAATCCTTATGACTTCTGGGGAAAGAAGTGTGGTTGTGAAAAACACTTGTGGCTTTATTTATTTGACCCTCAGATGCAGGGTTTTTTTCCTTGTCTCAAGGTAGGGGTTTGCACTGCAAAATTTAGACCTGGATTAGGATTGTGAATGCTCCAGGGCAATGCAGATTATATTCTTGTTCGGGGCCTTTTGCAAACTTTGGATTTAGGTTCATATTTTGAACAACTGTTTGTCTTGCAGAAGTTTGAATTTGGGTTCAGGCCCTTCTTTATTTTTTCCTCAGGTTACATGCTGTAACGCAGGGACTTTCACAATCCAGGCTAAAATGCAAACAATAGAAAACACCTTCTTACTATGATGCTCTGAGGGAAAAGGGAGACAAATTCCCCTAGGAAAAGCACTTTAGCCAATATCTCAGTTGTGGAGGCTCTCTTTTTTGGATATTAAATATGGCAGACCACCCTCAGTTAACCATAATGCTTAGTGTAAGAAAAGTTAGTTGCATCCTCTGACGGCAGTGTGTTCAAAGCACTGCATCTCAGATTTTAGTTACACTTCAGAGAATAGGGGTTGTACAGTATCAATTTTAAAATGCTGAGTTATCAGAAGGAGAGCTTTCTGAGAAAGCAAGGCATTTTCTTTTCAAACTTTTATTTTTTGTGTTTAAAAAAAAAAGGGGGGGAGGGCCTTTTTTCACTATGAAAACAGCAATACTTTGTTTTCAGATGATTAAATCTGGCCCATTTTTCCTTTAGCACGCTAAGAAAATTTCCCTTAATCCCTGATGGGCAACGTTATGGTATTTTCAGCATGAATAACTGGGTGAACGCTAACAGAAAATGGCAACATTTCACCCCAAATTAAAGAATAAGAGCAACAAGATAGCATTTCTAGAGTGTCTTTCACAAGGAATTGCAGGGCATTTTTCAGTAAATACTTAAAATCAAAATATTCAAGGTGATAGCAATCAAATATTTTAGTTTGAAATGTAGAGGCAGACTATCAACTGCAAGCAGAAGTAGGAATTGAGTTATCCTACAATTAAAGGATTAGAAAACATGCATTATAATGATAGACTTAAAGTGCTTACTCTATTTATTTTAGCAAAGCGAAGGTTAAGGGGTGACTTGATTACAAACTATAAGTATCTATGTGGGGAACTAATATTTAATAATGGGCTCTTCAATCAAGTAGAGAAAGGTATAACATGATCCAATGTCTGCAAGTTGAAGTTAAACAAATCCAGTCTGGAAATAAGGTGTACATTTTGGATACTGAGGGTAATTAACCTTTGGAACAACTTATCAAGGGTCATGGTGGATTCTCCATCACTGACAACTTTTAAATTAAGATTGGATGTTTTTTCTAAAAGATACATTCTAGGAATTATTTTGGGGAAATTCTATGGCCTGGGATATACATGAGGTCAGACTAAATGATCACAATGGTCCCCTCTGGACTTGGAATCTAGGAACAACCAAAGTTCCATTAAGTGTGCATGTACACACACACCCCAGTACTGCCTGAAAGGCAACAGTACACCTGACTGCATGTTTGATTGAGCTTCTGTAGGAAAACAAATATGCAGCACACACCTTACACATGGCTAAAGCAATCTGGAATGAAGCAATGTAGAAAATGCCTTCTAGAAACTAATACACTATTGGTAACCTCACTATAAGAAAGATACCTGAGATTGAAATAGTCCAAAGAAGGACAACAAAGGTGATCAGAGGTCTCAACGGGACTCCTTTTTACTAGGATTATCTAGGCTGGAAAGTGTTATGATTCACAGTATACAAACAGAGAAGTTAGATTTAAAACATAAAATACCCTTGCTGGAAGGTTGCAGTGTAACACTACTTTATTTCTTAACATTCAGAAAAATAACACCCACTGATCCAAACCAGAGAGAGACAAATCACGCTTCTCCTTGAAACAGGGAAGCACAGCTCACCCCACTTTACTTCACTCTAGGCTGGCTGGCTGGCTCAGGGATGGAGTATGATCATCACAGCCCTCTACCTGCATGCAGGACTAGGTAAACCCCTAGAATTTAAAGGGATAGGTCACAATTTTAACACAATTTTCAGTGCACCTCAGAAAGGAGAAGAATTAGAGGGGAATTTAACTGGAAATACTTAAGATAAGGAAGGGCAGGGTATCCTTTCTTTCCAGACTGTCCCTATTGCCTCTAATAGTTCTTGCCAGCCCAGCTGACTATGCAATCACTTTCTCCTCATTCAGGACCCCCTTAGACACCCCGCTACTTCCACAAGCTCTCAGGAGCAGAACTGCTTTTCTCCCCATTTCATAAGATTGAGACGAAGGGGACATTCAATTAACATGAAGTGTGGCAAATTCAAAGCCAATGAAAAGAAATGCTTTCTTTCCACCCACAGCACAATTCGCCTGTGGAACTCCATTGCTGCAAAATACCACTGAGGCCAGGAGCTTAGCAGAAAAGGATCGGACGTTTCTATGGATGACAAGAACATCCCAAGTTCTCACTGTAAACATTTAAACCAAAAAAGACTAGTTTCGGGGTATTTCAACAATTAACAAGTGGGTTAGGAGGAAAGCTTCCCTGCGAATGTTATCCCTTCACTACCCATTGTCGCGTTTCTTTATACCTCCTTTGGAAGCAGTTAGGGCTGGCCATGGTTGGAGTATGTCTGCCCTGCATAGTTAACCTGGGTTATTGGTACCTGGGTTAGCCTAGCCCAGGTGTGAGTGTGCTCACAGCGAAGCCCTGTCTGTGTGACTGTGTCCTCTGCTTCTGCACTTACCCTTGTTTGCCTGGAGGTGTATCCCATGGTTCTTTGCGCTGAGATGCTTTAGGATTCTTTCCCTAGTCAATTGTATCCATTGTGGAAGAACTTGTCTATTCTTTAGGGAGAAATTGTGGGAGGGCATTGGAGGACTGTCAGCCCTCGAGTGACCTAGCTACATCCTCACTGCGAAGTAGGTGGATTCCAGCCTGAGTGAAAGCAACACCCAGACTCTGACTTGTACCCTAACCAGGTAAGCTAACCTGGGCGCAAAGCACCTCCAAACCCGAGTCAGAGATTTCTGTCTGTGGATCGTAGCAGGGTTTGGGCTAAAAGTCTGAGTTAACTGTTCAGTAAAGACTAGGAACTGGATGAGCAGGACCTTTCAATTTTCTTAATGCAAGCCAAGGGTGTGCACAGGAATACAAATTTGGCCGTTTTTAGAGAGGGGCGCTTTCTCTGGCCCCTGGGGCTGGAGGAGCTGTCATCTCCCCCCAGGGCTGGAGGAGTTCTATGCCCCCACAGATTGGAAGGGCCCATGCCCCTGCTTTGCCCCACCTTGCACAACCCTTTTCTCTTTTAGAATATAAACTCTTCCAGACACTGACTGCCTGTTTGGTATGTACCAGCAGTGTTAGTTCCAAACAAATATGTAATATGAGAACAAGTGTTCATTCACTCATGCTAGTTAATATTAGAATAGATAACAGGAAGTAGCTCTTCACATGGCTGGTTATCATCTGTGGTTATTCATTCCTGCAGGAAGTTAGAGAGTCCAGTGCAATTGCTGGATTTTAAGCAAGCATGATAATTTTATGACTAACAACTGGCATATGGATCTGCACAAGATCAGATAGTGAAAGGGTAATGTCACATGATGCAAACTAATCGCCAATGGGCATAGAAAAGCAAGGGCACTAGAAGGTGGTAAACTTGGGAAAATAAGTAACCAAAAGTGCAGTTCTAGGCAGCCTGGCATGTGGGCAAAGCAGTGTATTGCATCTCAGGGTTCGAGTCCCAGCTGTAGCACAGGCTCCCCGCCAAGCCTCTTAATCAACCTGCGCTTCTGTTCTGTAAAATGGAGGTAACAGCACTTTCCTGCCTCACGCTGGTTGTTGTCAGCATCTGTTTGCTCCTTTTTCGAGGCACTCAGCTACTGGGGTGATGGGAGCCACGTACATACCTAGATAGAAAATTCAGGAAGCGGAGAGTTATTAATGCATCTACCTGAAAACGTACTCAAGGGCCTGATTCTTCTCACTAATGTGATTTCACTGAGTTCAGTTGAGTTGTTCTGTATACACAGTGGGGTGAATGAGCACTTGAACAGGCCCTATAGCCTTTGCTTATAATATTTTATTTGTCAAATAATGGAAAACACACTTTTTCCCCCAGCATTCTGACCCTCTGACTGCAATTTGCAATCTGCCTGACTGTAACTGACGAAAATCTCATGCTCTGAAGAGTCTTGTGATAGCACGAAACTCTTGTCAATTTTAATCCCCCAAAGGCTGGCAGGAACTGAGCCTGGCAACAAATGCAGGGACTAGTGTGTGCAACTCCACTAAGTCAGTAGAGCTGCAACCTCTTTATACTAAGAACAAAGAATATTTCTCAGCCCTAGGTGGCTTTTCTTCTTGGATCTAGGAAAAACAACAAAGAGAAGAAAAACATATACAAAGTCTACATCACAGAGACTCATTGTGTGAAAATGAAATACAAAATGGGAGTAGGGAAGAGGGTCTCTTTATATATAAAGTTGAAATACAACAGAAGCTAGACTGATATCTCCTTTCTGTCTCCTAGCTATCAACACTGCAATAGCTGAGTCTCGTCCTCCCTTTGGACAGTGATGAGCAAGGCAGCCTTAGTCCACACATGGTGATTTTCTTTTGACCAAACTAACATTGTCATATTCCTTTTGGTGACGTGGGTAATAATATCCTCTCCTATTCACTGATATTTTAGGACAAGACAGATAACTGCTGCAGCCTGTCATTCTCATAATGCCGCTGATGGGAGGGAATGAGCTGAAATTGGTAATAAGCAGGCTGGCATTTTCACAATAAGCCAAGCTCCCCTAGCTATAACCACATAGTTAACAAGATGAAGAAGCTAAACAAGAGCCACACTGTTAGCTAGGCTATGCCTTTGGAAATCTTCAGCAGCTCCTTTCTAAGATGGAATTGTTTGTCTTGGAAGATAGACTCAGACATTGGTGTCAGTCGGTATGTCCATCACCCTCCGTCATGAGTTAGCAGATTTTGGGTTCACGCTCTAAGATGTGAAATTATTTACTGTAAAGCCTGTTCATTTCAATCACATGCAACTTTCGATGCACCCAAAGTGCAAATTCTAGATTCAGTTTTAGGACACTACATATTTTGGTGGAATTGATTTTTATACTGGTTCTTATACCATGCCCGTCGCCAGGGTACCTCTTTGGATCCAGGAATTCGGTGTGGCCTCTGTTAGAGACAAAAGGGATCAGATATGAAATTTGGTTCAGATTCTTTCAAAGCTCGTAAGTCGTTTGTAGCACCAGCCACTGAAGACGATGGTTACTGATCCCGATCACATGACAGCGGTATTTGCCTTTGGAACCCTGACCTAAGGTCACGTGACGTAAGTGAGGAAATGGTCTGATGTTGCTCCGGCACTCCTCTGTGTCTGAGCATTTTTACAGGGTGGGGATCTGGGATGAGGTTTGGGCCCATCTCTGCACAGAGTGTAACCAGGGCTTTTAGCAGCAAGAACCTTAATGCATGCTCTTGATGACTGGACAATTTTTCTGTAGATGTACAGCAGAACTGCTTTTTTTTTGTTTGTTTGGTTGGTTTTTTTGGTTTTTTTGCTTGTGTCTGTACAAAATTAGATTGCTGACCCTGTCCTCTGTCTGAACAGGAAAACAAACATCTGCACTGTAGCAACGTCCCTCTATTGCCTCCCCGCACATTAGTGGAGACATCAGCATTGTCCTGAGCCTGCAATTCTCTAAAAGCCTGTGAAAACAGGAGCAGATAAACTTATTGATTCAAAGAACCACCAAATCCTCACCCACGTCTTTTCAAGTAAATAGGAGGAGGCATGTTGCTATAATTGGCTATTTTTATAGCACGGAAGCTCAGTGCCAGCAGCAACTAGTAAAAATAAGGGGCGGCAGGAAGACCTATATGGAGAAATGCTGTGCACTGATTTGCAACAAAATCAATAGAGATGAATTAAAGGCTATGCACAGAATAATACCCAGGAAGTAGGATTTCGGGGATGGTCCAGGATGTTTAGGCACAAGACTTTGATGCAGCGATGTGGGTTCACGTCAGGCTTTGGTCACAAATGACATGTAGTTGGTGTTCTCCACCCATCCTCCGTCATATTTTATACCATGCAACGTGATGGGCAGCCTGCAATCAGAACAAGCTCAGAGCGGGAATAGCATGAGGGTTGACTTTGTATTTGCAGATCAGAATGGAGCTGTATCCTCCTTGGAGAGAATCTAGCAACGTGCTTGCCAATACAGGCAAGGGTCTGGCCTTTAGTCATTCAGAATCCCTGACCTGTGTCCTCATCTTCACCCAGTGTCCGGTGCCTGGACACCCTGCTGATTGCACTTTGGAAATGTATATTGTGCAAAATTTCCAATCGTTTTTTTCATCAACTTCCATACTGAGGCATGCAGTAGCCAGGTCCTTAAGCGTGATAGAACCCCTTATTTCTCCTTTTTTGGTGACTGATCTTGGGACCAATGGGCCTGGATTCTTGGTGACTAGCACCTGCCCCTCGTGACCTGGAGGATAAATTAATAGACAATCCCTATAAATTCTGGGACATTACATATTATAATTGCAGGGAGTCAGACTGATTATAAAGTTACTGGAAAGCTTTTTTTCCAGGAAAAGACAGTGGTAAAATAAAAGGAGGAAAGGGTAGGAACCAAGGATGACCAAAAAAAAAAAAAAAAAGGGCAGGGGACTCCTGGTTTAGCAATCACATGAACTGCTAACCAATCAATCGGCAATAATTTAAATGCCAAATAAAGGCTGGTGTCCTCCGCTGGGGAGCTGAGAGCTCTCCCTCTCGAGTGGAGTGAGCCCCTGTGGCGGCCTGAATGCCTGGCTGTCCCTGTCTCCTGATGGAAGGGGCATCTGCCAGCATCGGCCACCGGGTAGTTCTCCTAGGCACACTAGAAGTCTTGGGATGCAGTCATTCCTTTGGGATGTTCCTCGTTAATCTCAAACCCTCAGGCTGTGAGGAACAATTCCAGGACTACTTCTGCAGCTGCTGCAACCCAACTCCTGGAAGCCAAATCTCTGCCACAGAACTGTCCCTGCCTGGACTCAGCACACCTGCTCTGGGAGGTCCCAGCCATGTGTAGCCTATCCAGGGCCTGCATCTGGTAGCCCTGGTTGTCAGTTGAAACCCTGGCCTGGCTCCTGCCCTTCCAAGCCCCCCTCCTCCCAGTTCTGTTAGTTTCTTTCAAGCAGACTAAACAGCCTCAGTTTCAATTCTTCTGTGCAAGTGGCTCAGAGCTGCTTTTCTCAAGTCCCCAAATTGGCAAGGAAGCTACCATAATAATAATCATGTAATATAGTCATACCTCAAGGGCTCCCAAGCGCAGAATTTTCATCAATTTCATTTCAAAAGTTCAGGACAATTATTGTGTGTGAGTTGGTATTATATATTGTAATATCTGCCCAAATAAAATTATGCATAAATGAAAACTGTAAAGCGTAGTCATGACAGGTGCAGAGTTCAACCTTCATTCTCCAGTTCTAGTCTTTCAAGTGGTTTCTTTCTCAATTTTAACACTGAATTTCCACTTCTTCTTTTTTTTTTCTTTTTTCCAAATGGAATTTATCTGCTTGTATAACAACTGCTTTCACAGCCAGCGAGAGCGTTCTCTGCCCTAACCAATGTGATCCGGCCATCTTCTCCTCCATTTAAGTTTAAACAGAAAGGAGGGATGCAGTTTTATGTAGCATGGGACAAAGGTGATGGCCAACTAAGACAAACAAAGGAAAGGAATATTAAAAGTGAATGTCAGAATCACTTTTCTAGCAGTGAGAATCTATAGTCAGAGATTGAAATATCTTCCTTCAGGAAGTGGTGAGAGCCCCAACACTTCAGGGTTGTTTTTCTTTAAACTGAACTGGGCTGAGCACTGGAGAATGCACTATGGTAAACAAACTAGAATTGACAGTGGGGCATAAAGCTGGGTATGAGTCAAGTGTGCCCTTGCTGCCAAGAAGGCTAATGGTATTTTGGGCTGCATTAGTAGGAGCATTGCCAGCAGATGGAGGGAAGTGATTATTCCCCTCTATTCGGCACTGGTGAGGCCACAGTTGGAAAGGATGTGGACAAATTGGAGAGAGTCCAGCGAAGGGCAAGAAAAATGATTAGGGGGCTGGAGCATATGATTTATGAGCAAAGGCTGAGGGGAACTAGGCTTGTTTAGTCTGCAAAAGAGAACAGTGAGGGTGGATTTGAAAGCAGCCTTCAACTACCTAAAAGGGGGTTCCAGGGAGGATGGAGCTAGGCTGTTCTCAGTGGTGGCAGATGACAGAACTAGGAGCAATGGTCTCAAGTTGCAGTGGGGGAGGTCTAGGTTGGATATTAGGAAAAACCTTTTTCATTAGGAGGGTGGTGAAGCACTGGAATGGGTTACCTAGGGAGGTGGTGGAATCTCCATCCATCGTGGTTTTTAAAGGGTGGCTTGACAAGGCCCTGGCTGGGATGATTTAGTTGAAGTTGCTCCTGCTTTTAGCAGAGGGTGGGACTAGATGACCCCAGTGGTTCCTTCCAACCCTAATCTTCTAGGATTCCATGAAGTGACCTCTCACCACCTTATTCCACACATAAAACACGTTTGACCCATTTGGGATGGCAGTGGGTTGCAAGGATTCTCAGAATAGGGTTGGTGGGTTTTGTGGGTTTGGATCAGCAGGGTGAACGTTTGGCTTTTTCAGTCGGGATCGTAGGAGTTCATTGGTTCTGAACTGGAGCAGGTCAGTTCACAGCCCAGAGACCTATTGGTTCAGGCTCAGACAGGCAGCGTTGCAGCAGTTTATGCTAGGATCATGTTTTGAAGGGTTTTTTTGGAACCCCAGTGATTTAGGGCCAGCTCTTCAGTTAGTGCAAATCAGCATAGCTCCATCTATCTAGCCTAGATTTTTGGAGGACAAGAAAAGAACCCACCAAGCAAAAGCACTAGTTCCGTGAGGCAGTGCTGGCTGGACCAATCCAAATCTGTCATTTGGTTCTTTTCCCAGCTCTAATTATGTGATTCCCTACAACACATAGTAAAGAAAAGGAGCAGATTGTTTAAATGGGAATGCAATGAATCTACCTGACCATGCATGTAAATATAGATTTTTTTTAACTTAAATACAGTTTCAGTTGGTTATCGTCTTCCCCCATCAAATTGCTAACTTATGGGATAGCTGGGTACTTAAAACACAATGAACTTTACTGCCTGATCTGTATCCCTTGATGTTTGTTTGCAGTGTATATTTATTGCAGAGAGTCACATTTTCCCAGGGAGACTGTAGAATAGTACAGAGGAGGCTGCAAAACAACCGGCCTGCAAGTTAACCTGGCTGGAAAATACTGTATTTACCCACTCTGACTGCATATTGTCATGTTTACTGGACATCTCCAAGCTTTTATATCACAAACAGATTGTTTGTGAGACCTTGTCCTCAGTGAGCATTAAAAAAATGCTTCCTTTATTGTCACTTGCAGTGGTGGTGCATGAAAGGGAATCTACAGTGTTTGTTACTTACAAGGCTGTTGCAATACCAGCCTAATGAGATAATGTATTTATTTATTATAATAATAAACACAGCTGTAAAACGGACCATAAAAATAATAGATGACATGCAGATTTCTATACCCAATGTGTCAGCTGTAATTGGCAAATAAATTAAATGATCCATATGCTTGCCATCATCTACTCTACTTTTCTTAGTATCCTCAATATTTAAATACAGTCAGTGTTATTTATTCTAATTACTCACTAACAAAAAAAAAATCAGCCCAGAAATTGATTGGCCTTGTAATATAATTTCCCTAACCTCAGTAACACATACGGTGCTCTTTCTCGTGCACTTGAACGTAATGAGTATGATGGTCTCACTTTTCTTATTAATAGTTTTCACTTTATCATGCCAATACTATTGAGTTTTCTCTTTATTAGTGTCTCGGAGGCATTGCTAGCAATGATATATAATAGGCTGAGGGAGAGAGTCCAATCCATTAAGCTGGTGATGGTTCCCAAGTGGGGGAAGAAAGATTCCTCTCCTTCCCAACAGTACCAGTCTCAAGTGTACGGAGTATATGAGGGTGTGCCTACACTGCAAGGAAAAACCCTTGTTGCTGTGTCTCAGAGCCTGGGTCAATTGGCTCGGGGGAATGGAGCTGGAGCTGTGGGGCTAAAAACAGCAGAACCTGGGCTCTGAGACCCAGAGAGGGAGGAGGGCCTGGGAGCCTGGGTTCCAGCCAAACTATCTACTTTTATTTTCAGTCCTGCAGCCCAAGCCTGAATCAACTGACCTGGGATCTGTGGGTATGCCTGCACTGCAGTGAATGACGCGCGGCTGGCCTGTGCCATCTGACTTGGGCTCACGGGGCTCAGGCTAAGGGGCTGTTTAATTGGGGTGTAGATATTATGGTCTCAGGCTGGACCCCCGTGAGCCTCAGTCAGATGGTGCAGGCCAGCCACGGGTTTTTCACTGCAGTGTAGACATATCCAATGAGTCGCGTTGCCCAGACAGTTCTCTTCTTTGTATAGGAAACGTAGGATCTGAACCTGCACCATGGAAGTGAATTTTGCTTTTAACTTCACTGTGGGGACCTACGTCTTATTATTTCTCTTATTATTTGGTAGCACCTAGGAACCCCAGTCATGAAGCGGGACCCCATTGGTCTAGGCTCTGTACAAATAAAAAACCAAAAGGCAATCCCTTCCTCAGAGAGTTTACAATTAAAGCAATCATTAAAAGTAATCTTTTCCCCAATCATATTAATAATAAATATTCAACAGCCTTAACACCGAAGGTCTAAAGAAGCTTGGTTTGTTTAGCCTAGCAAAACAAGGGCTAAGAGGGGATATGATTGCTCTCTATAAATACAACTGTGAGTTAAACACCAGGGGGGAGAAGAGCTATTTAGCCAAAGGACAATGTTGGCACAAGAACAAATGAATATAAGCAGGCTAAGAGTAAATCTAGGATTTAGACATTATCATAGAATCATAGAAGATTAGGGTTGGAAGGAACCTCAGGAGGTCGTCTAGTCCAACCCCCTGCTCAAAGCAGGACCAACCCCAACTAAACCATCCCAGACAGGGCTTTGTCAAGCCACACCTTAAAAACCTCTAAGGATGGAGATTCCACCATCTCCCTAAGTAACCCATTCACCACCCTCCTAGTGAAAAAGATTTTCCTAATATCCAACCCAGATCTCCACCACTGCAACTTGAGACATTAGGCAACATATGAATAAAACCAACAAACAAGACTGAGGAGGGATAGGAGGACAAAGTAATAGTAAAGGCAAGGGTTATTCTTTTTTGGCCTACATAAAATGTGCTGTTCATCTAAGTCTACATCATAAAAATCATCCTGGTAACAGCTTCCTGAAGGATTGGACTTAGAAAAATTAGATACGTTTTGTTCACCGGATCACTGTACATATAAGGAAGTTCAGCATTGTAGTTCCTTTCTTTGTGTTTGGCTATCTGAAAATTTAGCTTCAGTTTGTTGAATTAATCAAGAATCCTGTTCACACAGAGACTCATGGAAACCCATCTTGTGTCAGAAAGCTGCAGTATTTCAGTGGTACCTCGCCGATGTTAATAGTAGTGTAGAGTTCACGGTATGATTTCTGACTCAGAGCACTGTGAGAAAACCAGTTGTATGTTTGTGAAATCATAAAATCAATATTTTGAGGAAGCAGTGTAATTGCTTTTGATGAATGAAGTTGCAGAGAATGACGCACACACTTGATAAACACAATGTTTGGATGAAGATCACGAAGCCTGGATACCACAGAGTTATTTTTGCCACACATTGTGTCGCAGCCGTCGGTAGCTAGACAATGCAATTACTAATCTGCATATTGTTCTCTTTAAGAAATGTCAGCAAACATTGTGTGATGCATTCAGCATCTCCGCCCAGCAGAGCGATCATGCCACTAAACATTGATAACATTTGCTTCTGTGTCTTACTATAGTACCTCAGACCCTTACACGACTTTGTTGGTTGTTGTGTCTGTACTTTCGTCAATCAAAAGTGAATATGATGCATCTTTTATGTCTGTAATAAGTTCGCACTGCATCATAGGGCCAAAAACACTTTTTACCAGCTCTGTGCATTTTGTTCAGTGCAAATGCATGTCCTTATTAGACAGCTCAGCTACTATAGGTCCAAGATGGTCAATGCTGAGAATCCTTGAGTGACAAGCAATGTAAGCAGTTAGTTTAAGCTCACCAATTTTCACTGAACTCTCAACATGTAGTAACTTGATTCCAGAGTCAAACAGCATTCTTGAATTCAAAAACGGAGCAGTATTTTTATGTACTGATCCATTCTTCTGTGTACAACAAGATCGCTATGATGTGCTCATCGTTCACATTTGCAGAACTTACATGTGACTTTTCATTCGCTCCCAGATACACTCATTAACCTCTTTTAAAAAAAATCTCATTCCTAGTCTTTGTTGTGTTTCTTTCCGTACTTCGCTCACTTGCCACAATGCATGACTGACTAGTGGATAATAATAATAATAATAATGCTTATACTGTTGCCATTTTGACATGCACACCTACCAAGCTCCTCAGGATGTTAGCCAGTGTAATGCTACATACAAATCATATGGGGAGTTAACGGAAAAAATTGATGCTACATTTTGGTGCGTAGTGCATTTTGAATTCAACCTACGTCTGGCATCACACCCAAGGCGTTCATGTATGTGGGCCCAGTTTTTTAATTATAACTATATTTTTCATCAAATTAAATGTAATCAGCCAAAATGTAGCGGACTATAAGCAAATTAGCCCAAAACACCGCCATGCACAATTGCTCAGAAAATACCGCAATTGGCATTCACAGTAGCCCTATTCCCGAGAAAAACCGTGAACTTGGCTTAGTGACAATAGCTTCCCCACTGTGGACAGACTGAGCAGAGAGGCTAAGGATTGAGTGGGTCTATTGAGACTGACCACCTCTTTCACATCTGCAGGTGGTCCTTCAAGAACAAAGTTGAGACATATTAATGGTATTGTCATTGTCTGTGGGTGGAGGATTTCAATCTAGAGTTCATAATCCAGCACCTCTCGCCTACACTGTGGGGGAAAAAAAGAAGAAAATCATTCTTGGTTCACATCAGAGGCTTTTTATCATTTATTTCTTGTTCTATAAATGGAACATTAAAGCAGTAGAAGCTAAAGTTAACTAACATCAGACAGTGAGTCACTTCAACCTCTCTCTCAGAAGAAGATGACGTTTTTGAAACAATTTTTTTACCATTTAAAATTTCCGTTTTAGAAAATTCTCTGTTTTGAGAGGGAAGGAGAGAAAATGGCCTCCTGAAAGAATCATGTCTGTTGCTACTTTCTGATGTTTATTTTCATTGAATCATAGAAGATTAGGGTTGGAAGGGACCTCAGGAGGAAATTTAGTCCAGCCACCTCCTCAAAGCAAGATCAACTCCAACTAAATCATCCCAGCCAGGGCTTTGTCAAGCTGCACCTTAAAAACCTCTAAGGGATGGAAATTCTACCACTTCCCTAGGTAACCCATTCTAGTGCTTCACCAACTTCCTAGTGAAAAAGATTTTTCCTAATATCCAACTTACACCTCCCCCACTGCAACTTGAGACCATTGCTCCTAGTTCTGTCATCTACTATCACTGAGAACAGCCTAGTCCCATCCTCCCTGGAACCCCCTTTCAGGTAGTTAAAGGCTGCTATCAAATTCCCCCTCATTCTTCTCTTCTGCAGACTAAACAAGCCAAGTTCCCTCAGTCTCTCCTCATAAGTCCTGTGCTCCAGCCCCCTAATCATTTTTGTTGCCCTCCGCTGGACTCTCTCCAATTTGTTCACATCCTTTCTGTAGTGGGGGGGGGCCCAAAACTGGACACAATACTCCAAATGTGACCTCACCAGTGCCAAATACAGGGGAATAATCACTTATCTAGATCTAGATCCTATTAATGCAGCCCAATATGCCATTAGTCTTCTTGTCAATAAGGACACACTGTTGACTCATAAACAGTTTCTTGTCCACTGTAACCCCTAGGTCCTTTTCTGCAGAATTTCTGCCTAGCCAGTCGGTTCCCAGTCTGTAGCAGTGCATGGGATTCTTCCATCCTAAGTACAGGACTCTGCACTTGTCTTTGTTGAACCTCATCAGATTTTTTTTGGGCCAATCCTCCAATTTGTCTAGGTCACTCTGTATCCTATCCCTACCCCTCCAGTGTATTTACACTCCCCCCAGGTTAGTGTCATATGCAATCTGGCTGACAGTGCAATCCACTCCATCCTCCAGATCATTAATGAAGATGTTGAACAAAACTGGCCCCAGCATCGACCTTTGGGGTATTCTGCTTGTGACCGGCTGCCAACTAGACATTGAGCCACTGATCACTACCTGTTGAGCCCAATGATCTAGCCAGTGTTCTATCCATCTTATAGTCCATCCAACCCATATTTCTTTAGCTTGCTGATAAGAATACTGTGGGAGACTGTATGAAAAGCTTTGCTAAATCAAGGTATATCACATCCACTACTTTCCCAACATCCACAGAGCCAGTCTCCTCATCACAGAAGGCAATCAGGTTGGTCAGGCATGACTTGCCCTTGGTGAATCCATGCTGACTGTTCCTGATCACCTTCCTCTCTTCCAAGTGTCTCAACATGGATTCCTTGAGGACCTGCTCCTTGATTTTCCTGGGGACTGAGGTAAGGCTGACTGGTCTGTAGTTCTCCGGATCCTCCTTTTTCCCTTTTTTGAAGATGAGCCCTATATTTGCTTTTTTCCAATCATCTGGGACCTCCCCCGATTACCACAAGTTTTCAAAGATAATGGCCAATGGCTCTGCAATCACATCAGCCAACTTCCTCAGCACCCTCGGATGTATTGTATCTGGCCACATGGATTTGTGTATGTCCAGCCATGCTAAATAGTCCGGAACCTGTTCTTTTATCACTGAGGGCTGCTCACCTCCTCCCCATTCTGTGCTGCCCAATGCAATAGTCTAGGAGCTGACGTTGTCTGTGAAGACAGAGGCAAAAAAAGTATTGAGTATTTCAGTTTTTTCCACATCATCTGTCACTAGATTGCCTCCCCCATTCTGTAAGGGCCCACACTTCTTGTTGCTATCATACCTGTGGAAACCCTTCTTGTTATCCTTCATGTCCCTTCCTAGCTGCAACTCCAATTGTGCTTTGGCCTTTCTGATTTCACTCCAGCATATTTATACTCCTCCCTAGTGATCTGACCAAGCCTCCACTTCTTGTAAGCTTCCTTTTTGTGTTTAAGATCACCGAAGTTAAGCCAAGCTGGTTGCCTGCCATATTTGCTATTCTTTCTGCACATCGGGATGCTTTGTTCCTGCACCCTCAATAAAATTACTTTAAAATACAGACAGCTGCCTTGAACTCCTTTCTCCTCATATTAGCCTCCCAGGGGATCCTACCCACCAGCTCCCTGAGGGAGTCAAAGTCTGCTTTGCTGAAGTCTAGGGTCCGTATCCTGCTGTTCTCCTTTCTTCCTTTTATCAGGATTCTGAACTCGACCATCTCATAGTCACTGACGTCCAGGTTACCACTCACTTCTACTTCCCCTACCAAATCTTCCCTGTTTGTGAGCAGCAGGTCAAGAGGAACACAGCCCCTAGCAGGTTCCTCCAGCACTTGCATCAGGAAGTTGTCTCCAAAAACTTCCTGGATTCCTGTGCTCTGCTGTATTTCTCTCCGAGCAGATGCCAGGGTGATTGAAATCCCCCATGAGAACCAAGTCCTGTGATCTGGAATCTTTCACTAGTTGTCACTATTGTGTAGACTCCATTCTCACATTTTTGCTTGAATGTTTTCTATTGTTTTAAAAATCTCTTTAAACTAAAAGCTGAAGCTCCTGTTGTGACCATGACGTTTAGGAAGGGCAGAATGCTAGTCTGTAGCATTTCATCCATAGCCTGTTAGCATCCTATTCCTGTTCAGGCACTCAGATAGGATGGCATAAAAAATCATAACAAATGGAGGTATTGAGCCCAAAGAGCCCCTCTTTGGGAATGGACAATGGACAAAGCCTTTTCAGAGGCTGGAAATAGGTCTGTCCCATGCCACTTATGTATTCTGAGCCTCAGAGTTCAGTTCTGGCTCATGATTTAAACCTCCCCACAACAGGACCATAGCACCCAGAGTTTGCGATTTTCTGATCCAGGGCTTTTATTAAGGTCTGGTCTTGCTTTGTTACAAAAGCGCACATATACCAGTTCTGTAATTAAATGGGAAAATCCCTCAGGCTCTGCACACGCAGAGGACCCTCCTCCCATGTGAAGCTTCTACTGAACTGGTCCTCAATGCCCCAGATAATCCTCCATGGCTCTGGGACGTGCCCGTGAGGGAGCAGTGGGCTGGGAGCTGGGTCAAGCAGGATTTGCCTCTCCCAGGACCTGCATTAGGTACTCCGAAACAGTGTCTATATCATGGCCCCTCCATGTTGGGGTCCTTTCCCGACAGGGAAATGGTGACAGTGCGGTTTTATCACATTCACGCTGCCGGGGAAGTGAAGGGGAGAAGGGTGTCAGAAAGGACTACTGTCTCTGCAGGTGGCTCTGCGCTTCCGCCAGGCCCCCCCTCCCCCAAATCTGCAGTGTTGGGGAAGTGACTGGCCGCTCACTGCGTGGGGCAAGAGTGACAAAATCTGCTGCACGTTGGCAGGCTGATTGTGGGAAAACTCCATGATGTGGATCTCACTGGATTTTCCTCCCTGCAAAGTGCCTCCCACACAGGGTTCTCGATGGTAATTCGCACTAATAAATACTAAGCAATTACAGTAATTTGCATTCCAGGAGATTAAAAATATCTATAAAGAGTTGAACACCAGCCTACTAACTTGAATAAGCCACATCTGCTTACAGGGATGCTATAATTATCAGCTCAGAGGAGAGGCAAATTGGTCCACTTAGAAGAAAACTACAGAGATCTGCTACACTCCTTGAGATACATTTTTATTAGGGCCCCAGATTGTGATTGCCTTACTCACACCGAGTAGTGCCTTATTCCATTAATAGTACCCATTGTTTTCAATGAGTCTACTCAAGGAATAAAATATTACACGGGGTGAGTAAGGGTGGCAGAATCCATCCCTAGATAACTGTGTGTGTGTGTGTATAGATATCAATAGATGGCTTCAAAACCATTTTCAGTGATACTTCTCAGTGTTTCAGTAACAAGGTGGCTGTTTCTCTCCAGAGAGAGCTGTTCTATTGACATCTCCCAGAAGGAGGTCCAACTTGTCGATATAGATGAGAACCCTAGAAAGCGCTGCTGCTGCCTTTTTCTTGAGCTGGGCTGCGCATCCTAATCTACACCATCAGTGGGGCAAGAGAGAGAAAAGCACGTCCTATTTGATATTTATTCTTTCTATAGTAGTATCCAAGGCAGTTAGAAAGAATTACGATTGCCTCCACTTCAATTAGGTTAAAAATCCCTTCTTATTAAAGTGCAGTTTTCTCTTTAATGACCTACAAAACAAGAGAGAGCTCTGTAAGCAGAAGGATCTGTTAATGTGCAGACAGCCTGCCGTGTACAACATTAATAAATCTTTCATCAGTACATTTCAGATTCATTGCAGTTACGGGGGAACTTGTTTGAACTCATGTTTCTTCATCTGCCATATCTCTAAGGATGTGCATGGCAGTGTTGGGCCAGAAGTTGGACACTGGTTCTAAACTCCTGAACCATCCGGATCCTAAACCAGGCTCCACATTGTCTGACTCTGAGGATGTTTGTAGCAGATTTCGGTTGGAAGTGGCATGACTTTTCTAACGCCACTCCAAAGAGCTCAGATCTAAACCCAAACTCTCTTCAGCCTTCTCTCTCTCATGGACTACACAAAGGCATAAGGTCACAACATGCCCAGACTTTGGGAAGTTTAGTTATGGAGTCAAATCCAGATGTGGACATGACAGTTGAGGGCCAGGCATTGATGGAGGCATGGGATATGCCCTGCCCCTTCTTGTGATCATCCAGGTGGCCAAAGGACTGCTCTTTCTAAACACAGAGCTGATGGCTGCACAAACTACATTTTGAAGAAAGAAATAACGTTATATTTGCTCTTTGATAGAGGATTTAATGGGGGAATCTCACTTTTCGGCAGAGGGTAAGAGACGAGGGGAAAAGTGAAATTGACAAGCTGCCGCCGAAATTGACAGATCAGCAGGAGGTTTCCGCGGAGGGTAAGGTAAATGTGGCTCTTTGCGGTATCTATTGTTTTTTTTTTTGGCTCTTCGTCTCTGACTGGTTGGCCAACCCTGGCCTAATCTAAAACCCACTGCATTCAATGGAAAGGTTCTCCAGTTGACTTCAGTTAGCTTCAGATCAAGCCCTTGGTAGTTCACATGTAATTAAACAGTCAACAATTACAAGAAGTCAAATACTTTGGTAGCCATGCATAGGTACCTACTAGTGTACCTGCCATGGCAGCAGCAATGCATGCCTTTCTATTCTAGATGCTTGACCCTGAACAATATGCAAAGACTCTTCCCCACTAGAATAATCATCTGCTGTATGGTATTTTACTATGATCACAGACTAGATCCTATCCAGGGCACAATATCTGTGAGCACTGTTTTCCCTGTTTTTGACTAGAGATAGTTGAGGGGAGAACCAATGCGATGAGGGTACAAAATTTCAGATGCAGACAACCATAGCATCTACTTGGACTGAGACTGTGGGGTTCCCTATTAAATGCATCTTTTACTGTATGCCTACATCTCTTTCTCTCTTTGCATATATGTGTGTATGTACATTGTCATCTAGTATTTGTCTGGTAGGGATATTTTTAATCACCCTACTTTTCGTGGGTTTTGTCAATTATTTATTGAGCTAACGTTCTCTGATTTCATTCCCGCACCATAATTAATTCAGGGATCAGATCCCTGTGTAAAGCATTCCTCGCTCAAAGTCAATGGAACTATTGCTGCTTTATGCCAGTTCAGGATCCGGCTATCAGTGTGCATCATTTCTTAAGATTTGAAGCACCAATACTGGCTTTTATTTTTTCATTTTTCTAGAGCACATTGTGAGCTACTTCATGTCTTTAGACAATTTAGCTGGTTAGAAAGCATCCTTAGAAGGTTTATAAGGGACTAGCACCGTGTCCTGTCAACAAGGATTTTACTACCATCAGAAGCACATGGCAAAAGGGATACATTATCTTTGTTTAATTAAAAAGAGTTTTGTTGGGTTTCTCTTCAATGATCTGTGCCAGTTCCTAGCATTTAGATTATCTTTTCTATTCATTATATCATAGTCCTGGTCATGGCTAAAACCTGGCATTGCTGTATATATTGTGTTGTGTATTGTATTGTGTATGTGTGAGTCACCATTTACCACACACTTTCCATTTGCTCTGGTATTTCTTATTGTAATCATTATAGTTGCCATTTAAAAAGCTCACATATGCTAAGAGGTAACAAACACATCCTTTGACTACTCTGAGAATAGAAAAAAAAAAAAGATGGTTTCTCTGACACTGCTCCATGTAAGTGCTGGGGAATTCTGCCTTTTTAATGACAATCACTATATGAGGAGCTAGAACAGGAAGGTCAACTTCTGCGTAGCGTGTGATCTTTTTAATGCCATCATCTCCAGTGCAAGAAATGACAGAGGTCCTTGCAGGCACAGGCAAATGTTGCTGGAATTCTCCACTGTTGAGATGTCCCTTACTGGAAGGTTTGTTGTCTTCAGTTAACCATAAACATTCGCTGAGAGGCTGATCCAAAAACTTCTGAAGGTAATGGGAGCCTTTACGTTGTCTTACGTGGACTTTGGATCAGGATTCAAGTCTTCCTCATTTAGTTTTTATATTCACAAGCCTGCTGCTTCTGTCATGCAGAATTTGACCATCATTCAGGTTACTGTTAAGGAAATGACGCAGGGCCCTTGTAATCTCTTCCTTGAGACAATAACTCTCTATGGTCTGCTCCAAAGTATATGCATCCCTTAGGCCATTACAGCTGCAGACACACGCTCTTGTCTGTGGACTGGGAATGTCAGTGATTGCTGTCAGTCATTTGTTTTTATGGCATTTTGATTGTAAGCTGTTGCCTTCAGCTTAAGTGCATAGCATTTGTTTGACTTTGTCATATCCTGGGGGAGAATTAATACCATCCTAGGCCTGCTCCCCATTTATAGAGTCGTTAAGCCCTCAAAACAGGCCAGCTATCAATCTTGCTCCTAAAACAAAACTACGTAGACCACAGTGGATGTGCTTCTTGGATAAAGTCGCTTACTTTTCCTCTAAATAAAGGCCTCCATTCTTCAGATGGAAACCAAATAGCTTAGAGTTCGGATGGCAAGAGGCCGCCTAGTATTAAAACTCTATTGTAGCCAGTTGCTTGCAGCTAGTCAACTGCAAATACAAATAGGTTTGGTGGCTGTAATTCACATTAAGATCTGTTCATGCATTTAATGTTAGCTGTATTGGCGCCACAGCTGGCTGGTCGTCATGGGACCCATGACTGGGTCCAGAGCTGTAACAAACCCGCCTTTCTCCCCCTGCTTCAAAAATCTTTTTGCCTGAACAGATCTTTTTTTGTGAATGGACAAGAAATGACTCTTTCCTGGATGGATTCTACACTCACATGTGCCCTTGCACATACAGCAACACGATTTCTCCAACACATACTTGTGCAGGGTTTCCTGAACTGGAAAAGATGGGACATATGCTGGAGCCCAAGTGTTTTATTGCTAAGTTATTGCTGCTTCTTGTTCAGCACCATGCATTAAGAATGCAGGATACTCTACAAAGAGATGACAGGACAAAGCCCCTGTTGTGAGCATTGAAGTTAGACAGAGAACACATGAGCAAGATACGTTGGCCCTGTGGGGGGAATAAAGTGCAGATGGAGGGGGATGATTTGAACAAGGGAAAAGGGAGAAATAAATAGAGGGAGCATCTTTCCCTTCTCCAGTGTGTTGCTATCACAGAAATTTCTTGCTTCATACAATTTTAATGTGCAGAAACAAATCTATGGTATCTGGGAGCTTTACAGTTGTCTCTATGCTAAACACTGTGGTTATTTGGAACTTCATATTGACAAGAGGGATAAGACTTGAGTTCTGCTGTGCCAAACACACAGCTCCCGCTATCAGCTGAACTGCAGATAAAATCCCTTTTGCTGAGAGCAGTATGGGGCTCTGACATAGAGTTCAGCAATACCGGTTCCGCCAGTGGAGGGCAGTGATGCAAATACTCACTTAACCTTTTATTGCAATAGCTTCTACAGACAAGTATTGGGACAGTAATGGGGAATTCCTGGATTGGTAGGAAAAAAGCTAAACAATGTATTAAAGGGGGAATAAAAAAGCAGGATGAGAGCACCTGTCAATATATATTATATAATTGTAGTCGTTTATGACTGTCGAAGGTAATTGGCTATAAAATGCTACCACTAGCATAAATGAGTGGAGAAATCTGACCTAATAGGGTCTTATACCTATTTTGCATTCATTTTGTCATTTATAGCAATGCAACAAAGTTGCAAGCCAAGATGAGAACTGAGACAAATAAATCTGGGCTGGGGTTTTAAAAAGTGATCAGAGCTGCCCCAACTCTGTTCCCAGGGATTTTTCCCTGATGCCTTTAGCATCCTTTATCAATTTTCTGCACTTCAGAACTTTAAATTTATGTGGACTACTCTATATTTGCCCCCTTTTCCATGTGTTATATATTGCTTTTTTTAATTTGTAACTGCTGCCTTCACTTTGTCACTGAACCAGGATAGGCTTTTAGACAAAGTTGTTCTTTCTTTATTACAGAATCATAGCTTTTTGGCCATCTAATAAACTTCTGAAATAACTCCTAATTTTCATTCACATCTCTGTCTACATTTTTCATCGCAATCGGTTTCACTCATAATTTTTCTCAGCTTTGGGAAATTAGCACCAAGTGTGAACGTGACTGGTTGGGACTGTCCTCTGCCCATACGAAATGTAATCGGGTCATGATCACAGGTCTATAGGCAACCCCCCCCCCCCACTTCTAGTTCAGTGATGAATTAATCTTTATTGCTCATAATGAGGTCCAAACTAATTGGATCATGCTAGGTTCAATACCTTTTCAGTTAGAAAATTATCATCTGTAAATTTTAGAAGCTCTCATGATTTACTGCTGGCTATATGAGCTCTCTAGCATATGTCTCCTGAACTGAAGACAGTATTTCTTTCCACACATTGCAGACAGGTGTTTAAGGAGTAACTCATCCTTTTAAATGAGCAAGGTCCCTTCTGGCCTTAAAATTTATGAATTTGGATGCGTAGACATAGAAATCTGCTGCGGGAGGCATGTTGTAACTTCATACGGTACAAAAAATGCTCAACAAAAATGCTGTTAAAAAGAAACCTTGTACAACAAATTTTGGGAACATAAGGGGCTATGTACTAGCTCTCCACTACTCATTACACACAGGAACTCTTGGTAGTGAATTTTCATTGTCATTTTCAATTGCCGGAGAAAAACATTCAGCATCTTATCCCCTGAGTTGCTCTCATTTGACTTGATTTCCTTTTACCCTGTTAACTGAGATTCCTTTGATCATATCCCAGTAAAACTGAACTCCTTAAGTGAGAATTACATGCTTTGTTGTTGTTGAGGGTTTGTTTTTTTGTTTTTGTTTTGTCTAATCTGATCTTGGTTCGATTTTTATTTCATACATAGACTCATTGTGACAGAGCAGAGGGAATAAATCCCTCAGTTGTCTCTGTCCGCCCTGGCCCAAGGAGCTGGAGCAGGTGCAATACTGTTTAGGCTGAGTCAGAGCCAGGATTAAGAAGGTGAAGTGGAACAGCTGGTGACCTGGCCAAGGGGCTATATAAGCCAGGGCAGGAAACCACAGAAGGGAGGCATGATCAAGCAGGGCAGGAGGAGACGGAGACGGAGACGGCTACGGCTACGGCTAGTCAGACTGCCTCCTGCCCAGGTGGGGTGCAGAACCCTAAGCCCCTAGGGCAAGAGTGGGGGACTGAACTGTAAGCACTGTAAATAAATAAGTACAGGTGATGGCCAATCCAATGGTGTGGTGAGTCCTTAATTCCAAGGGAGCAGAAGTGGAGGGGGAACAGGAGGGCCTGGCGACGCGGTACGCAGCACTCACTTAATTCAGGGTACCTGTGGATTGACCTGTATGTGCTGCTGTGTCACCAACTTAACCATAAACTATGTGGGCGATCTTGGCTCCAATTAGGGTTTTGTCACTGACTTCAGTAAAGCCAAGATTTTACCCTGAGTGTCTTAATATAAGATGATGGAAAATAGAAATGGGTAAATCTATAAACAAAAATTAATTCAAACATTTTTGTCTCTTATGGTCTCAATTTTTTTGTGAACTGATGATGAAGTTCTTGAATTCGTTATTCGAAGCCATTTGCCAGTTATGAAGAGTTGTATGTAGCATTCTGCGTCTTGGTGCTTGGTTATGAAGAGGTCGGGATCAGTCCTCTAGACCTTACTAAGACAAAACTCCCACTGACTTCAGCTGTTTTCCAGCTGGGATGGCTTCTCTTTGGCTTTTATATGTCACACTATTAAAGTGTAATATTGTAATCTCTCCACTGAGACCAGACTCTGTCATTGAAGCACTTTAAATTAATCTCGTATTAACCAATGTCCATTAACCATCCATCCGTTCAGTGCAATCGGAAACATTTTTGTACCCAAGCCTACATTTTTGAGCCTAAAATTAATCAATAGAGCATCTTTAATAGAAGGTGCTGCTATCAAATATAGACACTATGGCTGTTTGTTACTACTTGAACTTCAGTTGGTTTCTCTCTTTTTGGTTTTTGACAATTTCCTTTGCCATTAATTAAAAATCATCTCTGCTATGTGACTAAATTTTGCAAATCTCTTCCCTGGGGATACATGAGAGATTTCACTATTTAATTAGTGAGCCAGAGTCTGATCCTGAAATATCTCCATTGAAGTCAACTGACTTGCTTCAGCCTGATGGTGTAATGGGATCAGAATTTAACCTGGTGGCTTTATTTGGGAAGTGTTTTTTTATGTATCTATTGACTGGTTTGCAGATTTGTTGGTATTCTGTACTCACCACTTTCCTGAAATTGGTTATTTCTGTGGGGTTTTTTTTCTCCCCTAAAAATCCAATAAGACTTTTTAAATTAAAAAAAATAAATGACAGAGTAAATATTGTGTTTCTATATGGCAACGTGTGGGTGAAATTTAAATGAACAGGCACATAGTTTCAAAGCATCAAACACAAACAATTATTTTAACCCAGATGAAAAACATTCCAAATATGCTCCTTGAAAAGAGTTGGGGATAGACTCCTCTCTCTGGTGAATCTGCTAAACAAATAGTCAGTGGAGTTTACAGTCGGGGCATATTGGTCCTCATACTATTTTGGAGGTCAGATGAACACAAAGGTCCAGATCCTGGGATGCAGATGATCCACACAACATAGAACAAGGGTGTGTGCAGAAAAAGGTTTAAAGATGCTTTTGCAATCCCCCAATCCCCCAATCCTGATGGCGCAGCTTTGCAGTCCAGTTGCCCTGCACTTACCCTAGAGCAGTCTGAGGGATGCTCTAATTTTATGTCAGCTACAAACAACCTTAATAGTTTAGAACTACAGCCAAGCATTGACCTGACATAGGGCATCCTGTCTGGGTACCCCTTTCCTGCTGTATTGGCAGCTGAGAAGGGAAGGGGCCATAACAGGCACCACAGAATTTCACCCTTACATTTGGATGACTTTCCCTGGGCAGAGTATGTATATTTTATTGCCAGGCACACAAGTGGTATGATACAAACACAAACAAAGAGGATTCTATTTTACTAAATATAAACAAGGCATCTATTTCTAAAAGGTCTGTTCCAGGGATCTCTGTCAGGCACTGCTTCCAATTATGATGCCTAGTGGTTGGAGCATGGGTCACAGTTAAACATGGGGTTGGGCCTGGGCCAAAGTTGTCCCTGGAATGAAGATCCAAAGACTGGCTGGGGTCAAAACTGAGATCAGAGTCTGTAGACAAACCAGGATCAGAAGCATAGCCAAAGTCCAGGTACAGACCGGAGGTCGAAGGTGGGCTGTCAGAGTCGAAAGAAAAGCCAAGTTGATACCAGAGCCAGAGTCCAGATATGCAATGAGGGTAGAAACCAGATAGTCAAGTCCAAGTGTCTAGGGTGGATCAGAAGGAAGAGGCGAGGCTGGAGTGAAGCTAGTGCAGGCAAGGACAGGGTTCAGGCAAGGTAGGGCAGGAACAGAGGCTGGGACAGGAGCTGTCTTGAAGTCGCTGGAGTCTGGTGTGCTGCAAGGCAGTAGAAGTGTCCCTGGAGGGGTAGCGCTGTTGCTCAAACTGATCTGCAGATCTGCCGAGGTTGTAGAAATACCTGAATCTGGGGTCATCTGACCAAGCTCTGCTTGGTGATAGGTTGCTGCTGCAAGCTCGACGGCTGACTCTGCAGCAGCTGAGCATGCAGCCCTAGTTTGGCTGAGTTTGCCTCACAGCCTCATTCTCCCCTGGTTAAATAAATGTTGTTCCAACGTTCAACAATGATAATAGCACATATATTTCTATTTTTTCTCCTAAAATGCAGCTTAACTTGATGGCTGGCCATGTCCATCAAAAGATAAACTAATAGAAGTTGGCTGTCCCAAATGATTGTATGTCACTACCTTCTTTGGCCATCTTATTCTAGATGATTGTCTTTGAGAGTTTCCCACAGATCGAGTTACAGCCTCATGAATCAATTGTTCTATAACTCTTTGGTGTAGTTCTGTCCATACCACTGGTTGGTTGACAGGTAACGGTGCTGTTCCCTTCACATTTTTTTGTCTTTTTCTCTCTGAAGCCAGTGTGCTTGGAATTGGAAAGGCAATCGGACAGAGGTTTTGCAACCCTCAAAATCCTTTATAAATGCCCTGTAAAGATCCCAAATAATTTTTTTACTTCCATCCCTGTGAAAAGAGTTGTTTCTTTCAAAGCCTATACAGCAACATCATCTTTCAGGTCCATTTTGTATTCCTAAGTGAAAACCATTCTTCCAGAGTAGTACACGTCCTTCTTGAACAAATGACATTTACATGGTCACAGTTTGAGACCACTTCTCTGCTGACTTCTGAGAACTTTCCTAACATCTTCTACATGGTCCCTGAAATCTTTGCTGTAAATGAGCACATCATCTAGGTACAGGATACATATTTCACCTCACAAATCTTCCAGGTGTTCTTCCAGGCAGTGTTGGAATACTGCAGGGGCATTGGTGAGTCCAAAAGGAATACAAACCCATTCATATATTATCCAGGGTGTGATTAATGTGGTCAGGTATGCACTTCCCTCAATTATAAACCCCTGTTGATGAGCTTTATCATGATCAACGGCAGAGAAAAATGAATTTCCATCTAAGCTTTTAAGAATCAGTATTGTATGTCTATCTGGAATGGTTTGTTGTTGATTTTTTTATTTAATTCTCTCAAGTCCATGCATAGTCATAACGTGTTATCTTTTCTCCTGACACAAACCACAGGTGAGGAATATGGTGACTTAATTTTTTTTATCCACCCTCTGGCAAAAAGATCTTTTATACAGCTCTTCACTTTATTATACAATAGTCAGGGAGTGTCATTAAATGTTTTCTGGACAGTTTAATGTCCATTTTCAAAGTTTTTAATACATCCTGCATCTGAATCATCCCTAGCAAAGGTGTTGCATTCTCCATGCAACATATCTCTGACCACTTCCTCCTCTTCTGTGTCTGTGAGGTGTTGCAAGTTGACAGGAGGTTCCCATATTTCACTAAGTGTTTGTGACAAGTCTTTATGCTCAGCTAGCACTGTTGACTGATTATTGTAATGTTTATTTCCATTCAATGGAGGTCTACCTTCTGGATTTTGGGGTAATTGCATAGAATAAATAGCATCAGCTAGCTGTGACTGTCCTATTATAGTTCTCCATTTTAAGGTAATATCATGTTTAGTGACATTCTTAACTTCACTCCAGCCTGAGTTTCCTTTTGGGAGTTATATTAGGTGATCTGTTTCATTTGGAATAAATAGTACTGTGGTGTCTCCCAATGTGCAATTGGTTCTTGCTATTCACTTCACTTCAACAGCCTGTCCTCTGGGAATAGTGATATCCTTTATTCTTTTCTTGACTGTGCACATTGCCTCTGCCCTTTTACCCTTCTGCTCTATTAAAATAATTTGGTTTTTGATTGATTTACCTCTATATGAAGTGTTGAGGTTAAGAATTGCACATGTGTGCAATGGACATCAGAAATGTATATCAGCTTTCCTTGAGTCACCCTAATAATCTTTTCAATGACACTGAAGCCTCTTACAGGTTGATCCTTCTCCCAGCTCACCAGCACAAGGACACATATCTTAGCAGTATACTTGGTGGTGGGTGGTGATAAGCAGAATTCTATTTCAGCCCAACCTTCAAAAGGAATTTCAATGCCATTCACTGCTTCTATAACTAGTCTTCCTTCAGTATCTAACAATTCTTCAATGGGTCTTATGTCCAGCTCTTGGAGATGTTCCTCTTTTCATTTTTTAATCAGTTATTGGTGCCTGAGCACCTGTGTACCATAATGCTGTTACTTTCCTAATTGAGACAACACCACACTAAACACTTTTTTTACTTGGCAACTTGTCATGGCCAGCTCGTGTCTGACCAAACCTAGTAGTCAGAGCCAGAGTCCTCAGTCACAAGTTGGGAGTCAGCAGTCAACTGGGTCAGAATACCAGGAGGTCAGAAGCACAAAACAGATTCCAGGAGTTAGGATGCCAGGAAATCAAACCAGGGGATCACAAGGTATATAGTCCAGAACAGGGTGAAGCCCAGTTGTTCACACAGCTGCCTGTTCCTGCTGCTGGCTTAAGTAGGGCCAGCAGGCCAATAAGATGCTCCAGGACTCCACCAATAGAATTGCAGGAGTGGAACCTCAAACTGGGACTGGGTTTCAAGGGTCCCAGGTAAGCAAGCATCAACATACTTCCAGAAAAAGGGTTGGATCATGGCTGATCCTATAAACCCGGCAATCACAAGTTTGAGACCCATGGGTCATGACGACACAACTTTTCCTTGCCGTCTAGGATTGTGTAACTTATTGCTGTTCTCCATGGAGCCCTTGCTGGCTTTGGCAGATACTTTTGTGTTCTCCAGTGCTGCATTAGACAATCTCTTGAACAGTACGTTTCCTTGAGCACTGCAGAAACTGTCCTTTATTACCTTTTTGTTGGCAAAAGGAGCAAGCATACTTGAATTTCTGCTGTGGGTTGATCACTCCCTGTCCCATTGATTGAGACCCTCTCTCATTTCCCAATTGCTGGTACTGACTTCGAACCCAACATCCTCTTGCTCAGTTTGCCCAGTGGCCATGCCTGCAGCAGTGATCACATCTTTCAGTTGAATTTCCTCACTGAAAGTTTTGACAGCATTTCTGGTAACTTTGGCATTTGTCCTTTCTGATTTGCATAATTTGGAGAATTACTACAGGTCTTCCCTGAACTCATGGGCTTTTGAAAGCAGTCATTTCAATTGCTAGGAAATAGATTGCTTCATTGTTCTGTTCCACAAGAGTGGCTATTGCCGTTTGTTCTTTGACAGTAGTGGGATCATTAGATCATCTCCTTCTTTCAAAATTGATTGCATAGCATTTATTTGTAATGGCTTCAGCTGCCCTGATGCTCTTAATTTTTGCTGGTGTGCTCCATTTCAACAGTACAAGCCGTATTCAATTTTTTCCAACAAAAGTTCATCAGCTATGTTTAAATCTTCTAAATATGGGTTTAGGTCAGTTCTAATATTCTCTTTGAACAACCCAGTCAAAATAGACTTCAGAGACTGACTTTGGACCGACTCAGACTGATGCAAAGATAATTGTCTGGTGAAGATCCATTGCACACACCAGGAAATCCAATGGAGTCTCTTTGTGTTCTTGAATAGCCTTAATTAGTTTCTGATAGAAATTGATAGCATTTTCATTGGAATAATATATTTGTAGGATTTGCCTTAGTTTGGGCAACGTGAGATCAATCTTGCCATCCAGATAATGTTGGAGTTTTAATCCTGGGCTGATTGTACAAGTGGCACTTATTCTGAATAACCATTCTTTAATCCTTTCTCCGTTTGATACTTCAGACTACTAAACGGGAACTTATCCTTTCGTGTGGAATCACCAATTTGCCCTGTAATTCCTGAAATCTTTCCTAAATACTGATAGCACGTTTTGATGGATCTGAGGCTGTGTTCCCATGTTACTTTCATTCCCAATGGGCTGCACTGATTCAGAATTCATTAACTTAGCTCTAAATTGCTCCCACTCTTTTCTGTTGCAGCAGCGCTACTTGGCACATGGACTGACAAACTAGCAAAGCTTCTGCCTGCTCCTGAGTGGGGTTTTCCTGTTTAGTCTCTTCTGGATCTGGTCTGCCCTTCCTTGTTGAATCAGATCCTGAACGTGATCATTCAGATGGGGTAACAGGGTCATTCCCTCAGATTCCATGGCACTGACAGATTCACTCTCGAAATGCTGCAGAATATATATTTGATCAAACCTATGTAGCTTTTGCCCCTTACATCCTTAATCACCAGACTCAGCTTTTCAAAGAGAACATTGTTTATTCTGGGAATCCAGATCTTTTGCTTTAGGAGCTTCTTGCAGAGAGAGACCTCCTCAGTGGCCAGCTACAGGGCAGCCTCCTCTTCCAGCAGCAGCAGCCCACGCTCACACAACAGCAGACACTATGCTAGCCCCTGCAGTGGCTCACTCCCACCCTAATCTTAAAAGGGCAGCTCCCATTTCTCTTATTCTATAATTGATTTCACAATTCAAAGTATATACAATAATAAATACTTTAAATTATTAGTAAATATAAACCATATAATCCATTTCTAAAACAACTATTCCAGGTACTCTCACACACAGCCATTCAAAGTCCTTCAGTGTCTGAATATTGTATTGCAAGTCATCATTGCAGACCTCACTTCTTGGAAACTTTCCCTCAAAGATGGCTTCCTTTCCCCATTGCATTTGCCCTCTGGACTGTCCAGCCCAATATCCTGTCTTCCAACAGTGGCCAATGCCAAGTACCTTAACAGAACAGGTAATCAATGAGTGATTCATCCTCTGTTGTCCACTCCCAGCTTCTGGCAAACAGAGGCTATAGTGACACTTAAAGCATGGGATTGCATCCCTGCTCATCCTGGCTAATGGCCATTGATGAACCTTTCCTCCATGAACTTATCTAGTTCTTTTTAGAACCCTACTAATAATTCTGACCTTCACAACATCCCTTGGCAATGAGTTCCACAAGTTGACTGTACGTTGTGTGAAGAAGTACTTCCTTTTGTTTGTTTTAAACCTGCTGCCTATTAATCTCATTGGGTGACCCATAGTTCTTCTGTTACATGAAGAAGTAAATAACACTTCCTTATTCACTTTTTCCACACCAGTCACGATTTTATAGACCTCTGTCATATCCCCTCTTACTCATCTTTTCCACACTGAAAAGTCCCAGTCTTTTAATCTCTCCTCATACAGAAACTGCTCCATATTCCTAATCATTTTTGTTGCCCTTCTCTGCACCCTTTCCAGTGCTAATATATCTTTTTTGAGATGGGGCAACCAGATCTGCATGCAGTATTCAAGATGTGGACATACCATGGATTTATATAGTGGCATTATGATATTTTCTGTCTATTATCTATCCCTTTCCTAATGGCTCCTAACATTTTGTTAGCGTTTTTGACTCCAGCTTCCCATTAAGCAGTACAATACTCATGTGAGTAAGTAGTCCCAATAACCTTGACTCTGATCTCACTTGCACTGGTTTTACCCCAGTGTAACTCTATTGACTTCAGTGTGAGTGGTGTTAAAATTAGGCCTATCAACTTCAAAAGACTTATTTATAAGAGTAAAATGAGCAAAATTTGCATTTTCTCTGCCTCCCCTGTGCTTGTCCTTGCTCACTCTTCCAGGTCCATGGGTAGGACTCCAACAATTTGAATGAGGTCTTTAAGTCTCCCAAATTTCAGGGGCTTATTAAAGTCTTTCAGAAGCTTTTGAAGTTTTCCATCACTGATTTTCATATCAAGAGGCCAAATGAAGCTCTGTTCATGCAAATTTGGCTGAAATCAAACTTTAAATAAAGGAAAAGTTTTTAATAAAATAAAAAAAGGAAGTCATAAAGTAAAATTCAATCCCAAACTGCGGATGTTTAAGAGGAATGGATCAGATCAGGCAAATTAAACAACTTTGAATTAAATATGAATTAGATTACTTTTAAAAAGTAACTTAGCAATATTTTACATTTTTTCCTTCCTTCAATTCACTGCACGTGAAATGAATGTGAAGTTTAAACAGGCAATGGAAGGGGGGAAATATTTTATAAAGGTTTATATCAATCAAAAATCAGGCACTTCTCTGGAAAGGCATTTCTCTGCTTTATTTATTTTTTTTTTTTTTCTAACTTTTCACAATCATTTAGTTTTAATAATATTCTTCATAACCTTGAACTTATTCCATAAGAAATGGGAAACCTAGCAAATTACCTAAACAAATTAAATGCAACCTATTCTTTGACATACAAAATGGATTTTAGTTTTGCCCTACTGAGGTGTTATGTTTCATTATTATTAAAAATGTCAGTAATATTTTGCCTGCTGGGAGCATAACTTTTCCTCCTCTTTTTCAATTTTACGCAAAACCCCTTATTGCATATTTTACAATTCATATCAGCAGAAACTAATAGTTTGTTGGCTTATTTAAAAAAAAAAATTCAAGATCACAGTGGCATTTTGCAAAATGGTTTTGCACATGTTAGAATTGAACAGCACTTGTAAAGACATGAAATGACACATTATATGAAATGGTCTTTGTAATAGTCCCTTTGTGTGACCTTCAGATCAGAAGGGAAAAACCCAGAGGATCCCCTCAGGTGTTCTGCTTCAACTTTTCCCAATGCACACCTGATAAATTTTGTTTAGTGGTGAGTAAGTCCTTGGATAAGATCCCAGAAATATTTCAAGATTGCAATTCATTGAGCTTTGTTGAGCAATGCTTAGCTTTAGGAACCATGAGGGTTTATCTTATGGCCCTGATTCAGCAAAGTACTTAGCATGTACCCAAGGTTTGGTGACTTGCAGCACTCATGTGGGTTAAGTTAGGCTGATCCTTAAGTACTTTACCCACCCAGAACGTCTGGAATGGAGTGTGTCAGACTCCTGGATTTGATTCCCACTTCTACCTCTGATTAATTGTCTGACCTTGGGCACATCACTTCACCTCTTTGTATCTCAGTTTATCCATCTATAAAGTGGGATATTCATTCTTAATGCACAGGGTATTACAAGGCTATATTAATCAATAGTAGAATAGCACTGTGAGATAATCGGAAGAAAAGGTCCTATCAATGTGCAAGGCATTATTATAAAATATCATCATAACCTAATCCAGAATTAATGAGGGAGAAATGCAAATATGTCTAAGGTCCATTAACTAGGGTAACTTAGAGTAAAAGGATTATCTTTGAATCCTGGTCCACTGGTAAATTGTACTGGAGAATTTGTATAATGACTGCTTAACATACACTGTGATTCAGTGTGCATACGAACTGTCATACTGGGTCAGACGAACGGTCTATCCAGCCCAGTATCCTGTCTCCAATGGTGGCCGATGCCAGATGCTTCAGAGGGAATGAACAGAATAGGCAATTGTTGAGCGATCCATCCTGTTTCCAGTCCTAGAACTGCACACAGTATTCAATGTGTGGTCGTACCATGGATTTATACAGTGGCATTATGGTATTTTCTGTTCTATTACCTATCCATTTCTTAAAGGTTCCTAACATTCTGTTCGCTTTTTTGACTGCTGCTGCACATTGAACAGATGTTTTCAGAGAACTATCCACAATGACTCCAAGGCCTTTCTTGAGTGGTCACAGCTAATTTAGACCCCCTTGTTTTGAATTTGGGATTATGTTTTCCAATGTATGTTATTTTCAATTTATCACCATTGAATTACATCTGCCATTTTGTTGTCCAAAAGTTTAGTGAGATCCCTTTGTAATTCTTCACCGTGAGCTTTGCACTTAATTATCACAAGTAATTTTGTATTGTCTGCAAATTTTACCATCTAACTATCTGCGCCTTTTTCAAGATCATTTACAAATATGTTGAACATCACAGGTCCCAGCATACAAAATAGGGGGACCCCACTATTTATCTCTCTCCATTGTGAAAACTGACCATTTGTTCCTATCCTCTATTTCCTTTCTTTTAACCAGTTACTGATCCATGAGAGGACCTTCTCTCTTATCCCATGACTGCTTACTTTGCTTAAGAACCATTGGTGATGACCTTGTCAAAGGCTTTCTGAAAATCCAAGTTCTCTATATTGACTGGATCATCTTTGTCCACATGCTTGTTGACTTCCTCAAAAAAGTCTACTAGATTTGTGAGACATGATTTCCCTTTACAAAAGCCATATTAACTCTTCAACATATCATGTTCATCTATGTGTCTGATCATTTTCTTCTTTAGGATAGAATTTGGCTGGTACGGAAGTTAGGTTTACTAGCCTGTAGTTGCCAGGATTGCCTCTGGAGCCTTTTTTTAAAAAATAGGTTACATTCATTGCCCTCCAGTCATCTGGTACAAAGGCTGATTTAAGGGATAGGTTACATACCCCACAACTGAATGTAAACACGATACCATATTACATTGAGTAAGAGAGTTTATGAGCACCTTATCTCATAGACACATTTATTTGTTTCAAAAAATAATTTATAAAAGATAGAGCAGATATAGCATAATATAACCCTCAAAATCTATATCTCCATTGAGTTAAGCAAAAGCTGGACCAGGGCCTTACTTCTAATTCACCAAATTTAATCCAGACAAACATACATACTAATGGTATAATATTTGTTGGTGATCATCGTATAAAGTTTTGTGTGATGTAGAGTTGTGTGAATAACAGGTTTTTCAGTTTGCTGGCAATTCAGAAAAATTGGGAATGGGGAGGCAAATTCTCTTTGGTCGAACAAAAATCAATTTAAAAAAAATCAGCAAATTGAAGAGTCAAGAAAATTATTTCTGCTTGAACTAAATGTTTTGTTCAACCCTAAATGAAAAGTTTGGCTTTGATTTTGGGCACTTACAAAAAAAAAAAAAAAAAAAAAAAAAAAAAGGGAAATCAAAGGAAACTTCACAGTGAAAAAGTTATTTTGAACTGAAAAATTGACACACTTCATTGTAAATAAGTCAAAGCAATATGTGATATGTTTTTCTGATTTTTTTAATGAACAATTTATCAAAACTGACAGCAATTCATGAAATGTTCAGATTCACTAGAGCTAAACAAATAACATGTAGAAAATACTATTTTAGATTATTTTAGCCTATTTTTCTGTTTGCAACTAATTCACTGGCAATCAGCACTTTTCTTAACTGTCTTTATTTTCTTCAAAATTATGTACTAAATAATTTTCCTAAATAATTCTTGGTCTGCAGAATATTCATAAGTTTCAAAATTTGAGATGTCCTAATGAGTTTTGATTGGATACAAAGGTCACATAGTACTGTTATTGTACCCTGACTGGAATAAAATTACTTTGACTCAGGCTTCTTTTGCTTACAAAATCAAGATTTGCATTCTACGTATATTCTTTAATTTTTGCTTAAAATTAATCGATTCTGTAAATGCCCCTGCCTGTAAAATTGTTCAATAGAAAATTAATGGAAAGCAAACACAACTGAGTGTAAACAGGATACCATTTTTTATTCAAGCAAACAGTTGTAGAAAAAAGTTTGTTTTGTCATGTCAAAGATTTAACCCATAGCTAGCCAGAAATCTGCTATTCTAGAGTCAGCGGAATAGCAATCATAATGAAAATGACCTTTGGCTGTCTCATAGGGTTAAGTTTTCTGATCCATTCCCTTACTGCAGTGGTATAAATACCCCTGGGGGTATGCCGAGGTCTTCCAGGGGTGCATTAACTCATCTAGATATTTGCCTAGTTTTACAAAAGGCTACATAAAAAGCACTAGTGAAGTCAGTACAAACTAAAATTTCACACAGACAATGACTTATTTGTGCTGCTCTATATACTATACACTGAAATGTAAGTACAATATTGATATTCCAATTGATTTATTTTATAATTATATGGTAAAAATGATAAAGTAAGCAATTTTTCAGTAACAATGCATTGTGACACTTTTGTATTTTTATGTCTGATTTTGTAAGCAAGTAGTTTTTAAGTGAGGTGAAACTTAGGGGTGCTCAAAACAAATCAGATTTCTGAAAGGGATACAGTAGTCTGGAAAGGTTGGGAGCTACTGCACTATTGTACCAGCTGCAACCCGAAAACACCACACACAAGCATTTACATTATCGGGGAGCAGTTCCTGTTATTTCATTAGCTTGGGTAATGTTTATTATCATATAATAAATCTCCAGAATTAGAATGTAATGTAATCCATTGCCTCAAAGCATCATAGGTATAAATATCCCTGTTGCAAACTCCAGAAAGCAGTGTGTGTGTCGGGGAGCTGTAGCAGTGAATACATAAATGGAATCCAACATCATTAGCTGGGCTGAAAACATTCTAAAACATTAAGGAGTCACAGTCCCTCATTGGCCAAATATTCTTGAACTTCCCATTTTCAATAGGAAATGAACTTTGCTGTTGAAGTACACGGCTATGTTCACACTGCAGCGCTAATTCAAATTAGCTTAATTCAACTTTCAGCAGCCGATTTAAAGAAATAGCAGCAGACTGTTCACACTACGCTGTTTGAGCTGGTCTCTTGCATTCACACTGGCCAGCCTTAATTCGAATTAGAAAGCAGTGCAATCTGGGTAGCTATCCCACAGTGCAACTAGCCATGGATGTGTCATTGTCCCAGGATGCATCACTGCTTCCCCCACCCTTTCCCCCTCCCAAACAAACAGGAAAAGGATTTTTGCACTAGTTTTTATTTTATTTTATTTTATTTTTTGCTCCCTGCAATTTCCATTGCTTTAGAGACATGGAGCCAGCTCTACTCTGCACTATAATTGTGATCATGACAAATACATCGTGGCTTATCATGGAGTACTTGAGAAATAGAGCAAGAAGGTGAAGCAGCCCAGGCTGCCCTGCTTCAAGACATCCAGCAGAACAATTCCTGATCGCTGCAGGCAATGAGTGATGCATTAGTGATTTCTGTCCTTGTATGTTGCTTGCCTTTTCTCATGCACCCAGCACCCACCCCCCAGGATGTTGCTTGCCTTTGATGCAAGCCTGATTTCGGTTCCTGTATGTTTTCCTTTGATGATACCCACTCCCCCCACTACCCTTCCAGATCTGTGCCCGACAAATCCCTCATGAACAAGATTTTCTTTAATAAAGAAACATTTTGGAAAGATGCAAACATTTATTTTTGAACAGTGATGTCTTGGGTGAAGGGGGGGGGAAGGGTTCCTTCACTGTCTCCAGCCAAAAAGGGGAACAAATGTGATGTGTTTTGTGATAGGTCTGGTCCAAAGCACCTTAAAGTCAATGGAAAGTCTCCGATTGGATCAGGCATGAAGAAACCGGTCCACTGGCAACTAAGAACATCAGATTCATTTCACGTCAGCCATCCATCAGACAGTTATACCATTTTCTTCAAGCTGAAAAGTTTGCGCTCTTAAATTTCAGTCCAAATAAAGCAGTTTTTTGAAACTGGGCTCCCACTTCACTGCTGAGTTTGCTTGCATAACACAGAACCTCTGGGATTCACCTGCATTGGAATTAGAGGGTGTCCCATTCATTCATGGTCAAAACACTGAGACAGAATTATTCAGCTTTACTTACCAGGCCCACTGTCAGAATTGCTTCTTAGCCGCTCTCCACTTCTAGCACAGGAAAGCTCAGAGGCATTGATAAACTTAGAGAACTGACTTGTGGCCCCTATGACAATGATCTGTATACTTTATTTCTTTCCGTCTTCATCTTAGTTATGTTACCTATGAACTCCCATAGATCTTCCTACTAGGTCTGAGATGCAGCAAAGTTCACAGTCATGCAGAACAAACTAGGAAAGAATTAGTTTTGTTTTTCTGTTTGTCACGTCTATAGAAATAACAGACGCTCCTTTGTGCCATGAGGAACTTGGGGTCACATTAGGAATAAAATGTGAATTCAAGTCGTTGTGGGTTGAATGCAGCAGTGTTCCAGGAGAAATCTTTTTCATGAAGGGCTGTTGTGACTCAGGGTTAGGCATTTGCCTTATCTGAGAAATGCTTTTTAGAAACTGCACTTCCATTGCACGCACTCAGCACAGAAGAATGGATACATACCAGTATATAAAACCACAGTTGCACACATCCTACCTCTTAGTTTACCAACATCCAAATGTGGGACATAATAAGAAGGAACTAAAAAACCAAAAATAAGGGAAACAAAAGAATCCATTCCTACAATTAACTTAAACTTCTGTGGGGTTCTTTCGTGGTGTGAAAATAATACTTTCTATAACATCAGGGTCATGATTCAACATTTGATGGGAATAAGTTTTCAACAATAGAAGTTAAATAAAATGTGTGTGGCATGTAGGCAGTTTTGGGGGTCAGAGGCAGTGTTGTCCAATGGGTAGAGCACTGGCTGGGCATTCCTCCACCTTCTCTCTGTCTTGTTTAATTAGATTGTACACTCTTTAGCACAGGGACTTTCTCTTACTTACTATATGTTTGTACAGCTCCTAGCACAATGTGTTCTCAGTCTTGGTTGGGCCTTGAGGAGCTATTGTATAATAAATAATTATACTGACATGAGTGTGGATACATCCTCGCAGTTCAACAGAGTTCTGTCCTAGGTCTGCCACTATTCGATATTTTTATTAATGACATGGAGAACGGAGTGGAGCATGTGCTTCAAATTACTGGTCACATCAAACTGAGAGGTGTTGCAAACACTTTGGAGGACAGGATTCAAATTCAGAAATTTGACAAATTGGAAAATTGGTCTAAAATCAAGAAGATAAAATTCAATAAAGACGCGATCAAAGTGCTACACGTAGGAAGGAAAAAAATAAATGCACAGCTACAAAACAGGGAATAACTAGGGAGGTGGTAGTAGTGCTGAAAGGGATCTGGGGATTACAATCGATCGCAAATTGAATCTGAGCCAAAAATGTGAGATAGTTGTGAAAAAGGTTAATATCATTCTGGGGTTTAATAACAGGAGTGTCATTGTCCCACTCTACTTAGCACTGGTGAGTAGAGAGACCAGAGCACAAGTGTGAAAAATCAGGAGGGGGACAATAGAAGCCTATATAAGAAGAAGCTCTGAACAGTGACAGTCCCTATAAAATTGGGCCATCTGGTCCCCCTACTGGTGAGGCCTCATCTGGAGTATTGTGTCCAATTCTTGGTGCCATAATTTAGGAAAGATTTGGACAAATAGGACATAATCCAGAGGAGAGCAGTAAAAATGATAAAAGGTTTAGAAAAACCTGATCTATGATGAAATGTTTAAAAAAAAAACCCTGGACTTATTTAGTCTTGAGAAAAGAAGACTGAGGGGGATCCTAATAATAGTCTTCAAATATGTTAAGGGCTGTTTATAAAGAAGATAGTGATCAATTGTTCTCCATGTCCACTGAAGGCAGGGCAAGAAGTAATTGGCTTAATCTGCACCACCAGATTTAGGTTGTATATTAGGAAAAACTTTGCAACTAGAAGAATAGTTAAGCACTGGACTAGGTTACTGTCGGAGGTTGTGGAGTCCCTATTATTGGAGGCTTTTAAGAATAAGTTGTACAAACACCTGTCTGGGATGGTCAGGTTTACTTGGTCCTGCCACACTTCAGGGGGCTGGGCTAGATGACAGGTCCCTTCCAGCCCTATATTTCAATGGCTGTATGATTCTATGACATCCCTCTAAATGAGGGACACTCAAGATGTCTGGCAACAGATTCACTATTGTTTTCTTCCAGAAATCTATTGCGTGTTTACAGCTCGCACATCCAACCTAACAAATATACTGTGGAAAGCATTTGGATGTTACCAGAAGAGAGACAAATGGAACAATGTCAATGCTTTGGTAGCCAAACACATCCAAAAACCAATTCAGTGTTAATATACATGTCCTTAAAGTCATGCTTCAAAGCTATTTGCATCTCAGTTGGGGAAGGCGTGCAGGCTAGGTTTGGCATGGAAACTTATGAACCTCCGTAAGGTCAGATTGAATAATAAAGATAAATAAGATCCATTGTCAAGTGAAGAGATGCCTCATGCTTCAGCTTGTTAATCAGCACAGCCGAAGTCCGTCCTGGTTGTGTGGGTAAAATGCAGGAGGGGAAATCAGAGCCTGCTAAAGATATTCTGTAAAACTAGCTTCTCATTCTTATGCTGTGCAACCAGGGCGGTGCTGACCCTAGCAGCGAGCAATGTTTCTTGCAGCTGCCCACATCACACTCTGATGCAACGATAGTGCTGGTATGAAAACTGCTTCCAGGCAGGTGAAACCAAAAACCGAAGACCCCGTCTGTGTTTTATAAAGTTGCCCATCGTCAGGGTCTCTGAGTGTCTTTTTGAGGCTGGCTAACGCTGTGCTGCAGCTGAATTTTCCATTTTGTGGGAAATGCTGCAGTTTTGAAGAAAAAAAATTCTATTCCAAAATGCAATGGAAACAAAAAATTTCCCAAGAAAAGAAATACGGGGAGGGGGGATCGTTTCAGGTCGATCCAAAAGTTTTGTTTGGGTAAATTCAAACCTTTCATTCTGATTTCAACCTTTCAAAGCATTGGTTTGTATATCATTTTTAACATATTTTTTTAAAAGTTAGGAAATGAAAACACTGAAAATGCTCTGTTTTCAGAATCAGCGGAAATAGGACGTCTTGACATTACTGATGTCAAAATGCTTTGTTTTGTTTTTTCAAAACACACTTTTTTGGCGAAATCAAAACATTTTGATTGATACAAAACCAGCATTTTCTATTTTGATGAAAAATTTCCAGCCAGCTCTAATCATGGCCATTTGTGCTCATTAAAAAAATCCAAGATGCTTTTCCTATGTTCGTCTGGCAGTCTGAGCAAATTGCAATTAGGAGTAATTACATCATCCACCTAAATTCCTTCTACGTTTTCATTTGGACATGATATTCATCTTCACATCCTATTATTAATTGTTCTGTAGTGTTGCCGAGCACTGTTGCATCGCTGCCTCATTTTATTCCAGTAGCGAGTGAAGAGAGAGACCAGAATTCTAAGTCTTGAGTTTGAAGATCATTGGGGTGCTGACCTGAACATCCTTCATTAAAAGATGATACTGTATGTTCTCTTCTCCCATGTGCTAATCTTTCCTGCTGATAGTCACCTTAAGGTGTGGTTCTTCTCTGAAAGGGACTCTGAGAAAAGCAGATCCATCACCAGTGTGCATTCAAAATCAGAGCAGAGGCAAAATGGGTTTTTTTATTATACTTTTTCTCCCCAATAAACCAACAGAACTAAGATGGAATGAAGTATACATTTTGCACTGCCTTATGCATGAGAAACACAATTGTTTACTAAATTTAAATCAGTTACATCAGTGCAAACCCATTGAAGGCAAAGGGGTCACACAGGCGTCCCGTAGGGCATTACAGTGAGGTTGGACAGGTGTCATTGAGGGCTTTGTTTGGCCTGCAGACCCCTTGTTGTGGTTAATGATGCATTTGATAGAAAGACATTATGTTTGACTCTGTGCCCATGCTGATTTTACCGAGTTGGTGATTAGAAGAAACATCTTTATACTTGTAGACTGAGCACATTTGACACAAAATATCTTTGATAGTCCATAAACATGAATCCCACTCTGGTATTTTTAGTGTGCGGAATGGAACTGTACTTTTAAAGTCACAAAATGTATACAACAGCTGAAGCGTCATTTCGATGGAGCTTCGAGGTTGGAAATCTTGCTTTGCACAGCATGCTTTGCTCATTCGTTTGTGCTTGTGGTAGTCTGCATCTCTACACCTGATGAGTGAGATCATTAAAGATGACTGTGACTGGAGCCTTGGTTCTTTTTCCTGTAGTTTAACTCACTAAGTGAAATGCACTATAGTTCAGTAGTTTTGATAGTCACTGCCTTACTGCATAGAGATTTCAACCCCACCTTATTACGTTGATAAATAATATATCAGATGAGGTTCGTTTATTGTGAGACTAGACAGCCCCAGAGTGCAACAGCTCTAGAAAGGGAAATGAAGGTCCTCCTACAATCTTGATCGCTCATATCATTATTAAAATGAGAGGATGGCTGCAACAACTCAACAGTGATTTCTGTTGGAACTTAAACACTGGTACTTGTCAACATGGTGATATGGGGGGGATAAAAGATGGGCACCCCTGTTAGAAAAATAAGGTTGGAAGGAGAGAAAAATAGCAGATATACAGGAGTGATTTGTCGAATGCAAAAATCAAAATGATTTTTCAAGGAATTTATGCCCGCTCAAATGAGAAGCTAGTAAGAGATTGGAACCTACCTTAGCATACAAATTCAATAACAAAACAAAACCCCAGAGGGTTTGCAGAGAGCGTCTGTAACCTCCGGAAAGCCAAATTTTGTGCATTGTACATTTGAAGAGCCTGATTTAGTATTCCTTATTCATCCTGAGCTTCCCCTGAGGTGATTAGGATTTGTGGGTACTTTCTAAAACAATAAGCTCTTTAAAATGAGACTGTGATGCTAGGCCAGAAAAAACTAAGCAACTTTGTAAGTGCATGGCCCAAATCTGACCTTCAGAGACATATTATAGGAAAATACAGTGGCAGTGAGGGTCATTCCTTATAAGTAGACTAGAGTTTGGATATGCAAATATATTGTTGATAGTTATTAGATGTTGTTTACATATATCTTGTTAGAGGTTAGCAATGTAGATAAACTGCTTTCCTGTCTATCACTATTCTATTGATTAAGAGTTCAAAAGGAATATATGAACATTTACATGGAACTTGAATGTAAGAATACTATTGTTTTTATTTCTCTTTGAAGTTTAAATAGTAAATACCTGTGAATGGTTGTAAATGGCCAGTTACCTTGTGCTGACGTGATTAGATACCAGTGTGCACAGGACATAGGAGAGGATACTTTAGAGCCACAAGCAATCATCTATTAATTGTACAAGGAGGTACCTGCTGTCAAGAAGATATCGGTCAGCCTACACGGATCTATCAAAGACTCTAGTGGACTGCTTCTTTTTATCTCCAATCTATCCACACTTGACAGGGAAAGTTTGGATCACAAGATTGGGATCTCAGCATCAGCCTGGAATCACCCTGCTAATTCTCATGGGAGAATTTGAACAAACTCTGCACGTGGACTATTTAGTCTTCATTTCTCTGGACTGATTTTCTAACAAAGAAGCTCTAAACAAGGACTGGTGACCCCAAGCTGTTTGGGTAACTTCAAAGACTTTGCAATTTAAGAACTTTTCAACTCAGTTATCATCTCTACTTTGAAACTGATCTAAAAGCTTTCTTTGCATCTGTGTATGTATACTGGGCTTTTAACCATTACTCTTTCCTTTTCTAATAAATATTAGTTCAGTTAATAAGCATTGGCTTTAAGCGTGTATTTGGGTAAGATCTGAACTGTTCATTGATCTGTTTGGTAATGAGTCCAATCCTTTGGGATTGGTAGAACTTTTTTACATATGATGGTTAAAGATTTCCAGTAATCTCCATCATATTTGGGTTGGCTGTCTGGCGCTAGCCAAAGAGCTGAGTAGTTTTAAGGAAACAGTGTTTTGTCTTCTGAATAACCAGTGAAATGATCGGAAGCTGTTTGTTGCTGGCTTGGTATATCTTACGGAAGAAAAATGACCAGTATTTAAGGCTTTGCCTGCCCTGTTCTTTGCAGTTTGCCCTGTTTAAACTATTTCAGCATGGCTCCCCTGGAGGCCAGCGTCACAGATATATTTACATATCACCTTTCTCCAACGAGATAATGGCATCCCATTTATAGCGTTGCCTTTCATCTTGATGCACTTTAGAAGCTTTGCATGCTAATACGCCACAGACCCTGGGCTCAATCTTGTGAGGTGCTGAGTGAGCATCTCCTGGAAGGACGCACTGTTTTATTTCCCTTTCAACCTTCTTTTTAAGCATTATGATATCTCTGGATATCCTTATCATCCATACAAATGTCCAGTTCCTCTTTGAATCTCACTGAGTTTTTGGCTTCAAAAGCATCCTGTGCAATCCAGCTTGGTTCTGTTATCAAAACCAATTTACTCATTATCCAAAGATCAGTTACTTTAACTAACTTCGTAAAGAACCAGCTTCTCGGCTGGTATAAAGCTGTGTAGCTCCACTGCACTCAGTGGACCTGCACCTTGTGTAATCATTTTACATCATGTAAAATGCTTCCATTTCAGAGTGGTTGCAAAGTGCAGACTAATGGAAACTCAGGCTCTCTGATTTCAAGTCACTCTGCTATTCCTCTTACATTATTTCCCAATAATTGGTGGACAAGTCTGGGTCCAATAAGAATGTTCAGAACTGGGCACAGCCAAAGGATTTGTTTTTGCTGGATTTTAATTGAATCAAATTTGTTTTTTCCAAATATTTTGCAGGATGTTAGGGGGGTGATTGTTTGAGGGGCAGGGTGTATTTGAGGTTAATTTGGGGATTGAAAGGCCAGCTTGAATGATTCATGAGGAGACAAATAAGACATTTTGTTGCTGGAGGCTTAGCAATAGAAATAACAAAGAATATGCAATGATTTCTCTTACTGGATATTTCCTGTCAAAACAGAACGCAGTTCTGGGGAGAAATGCAATCCTGTCACTTTACAAATCTGACTCGTTGAAGTAGAGAGCCAGAGAGCTAACACCATGAATGGTGTGAAGGACAATGATGGGTGGATGTCAAAAGTCATTAGAGCCTCACTAGAACGAGCACACGGAAGCTTGTCTAATTTTTCAAAACAGCATCCAAACTCTCTAAAGCTCTTGGAGCAGTCGACTTCGGCTGCAAATGTTATTAACAAAATAGGCTTTTTTCCAACATTTTTAGTAGAGCTGGTCAGAAGATACTTATTATTATTATTATTTCAATGAAAAGTTTAGAGGAAAATAAAGAGATAGCATTTACATCAAAACGGAAAACTCAAAAACAAAATATAACTTTTTTATTTCCAGAGTTTTGGATGTTTCAACCAAAACCTCTAAAATGTCAACAAAAACAAGTCTTCTCATAAAAACGTCCAGGTAATCACAAACGCATCTTTTGGTTAAAAAAAATTTCTGCCAGCTTTAATATTTTCCACTTCTAGACACCCAAAAAAACGAGAGAGAAAGGATGATCCAGTGGTTAGGGTGTTAGCCCAGAACTCAGAAGACCCAGATTTAACTCCCTGTTCCATCACAGACTTCTTGTGTGACCATTGGCAAGTCAATTAGCCACTCTGTGCCTCAGTTTCCCATCTGTAAAATGGAATAATAGCCTACCTTACAGGGGTTTTGTGAGGATAAATATATTTATTAAAGGCTATGAGGCACTCAGATACTACAATGATGTGGGCCATATAAGTACCTTAGATGAGGGAGGTTTTTAGCATTTCCTCTCCTTACTAGAAGCATGTAATGAAAATGAAAAATAATGGAGAAAACCTGATCTGCACCCAGAGATGGCCTTGGGTCTTGCAAAGCATATGACGTGAGGCCTCTGTTTTCTAGGGAGCTAGAAATGAAAAAGGGAATCTCAGCTTTCATTAAAAATAAAATGCAAGTTCCTACCTTTTTCTATTAGATTGATCACGGCACTACTTTCGTTAAATTTAGATATTTCCCAATTTATCATCTCACTAACCCTCGCTCAAAGCCTTAGACCACCCATTTGCATAAAGATACGAAAACAGTAGATGTGACTTGACTGGTGGGAAAGGGGAAGGTGAGAAACAGCCAAATATCCTGTTTGAAAGTTCAACCAAAAGTACTAAGGCCAGGTCTGAATGAATGCTAAAAACGATTTTATGTAGGTTCAGTCATTCCAAATTTTTGGAGAAGGTTCAAATCTGTACTTATTTTAAGCAGACTGGTATATTCCTCCCTCACACAAGACTAAATCTGATCCCTTCAAAGCATAAGCATTAAGAAATATTGTTGTTTGTATAAAGGGACGGTGGAGCCTACTTAAAAGGATGTATATTAAGGGACAAGACCTGTCTAAAATAATAATTTTTCCATGCACCAACCCAAATCAAATGCAATAAGAGACATTTGAGTACCCAATGAAAGAGTATGTTTGTTAAAATAATAATTCTCCAGGGCACTAAAGGGTAAAAGACAATGGAGAAGTAACCTGAGAAACACAGAAATGATCTTTTTAAATGAATTCTGGAACACGTTACTTTTTTTTGTTTGTTTTACAGACGTACTAGATAAAAATTGCTAAACGAGGCAGTGGCCTGACAATCCTCCCATCACCTTGCACGTTAACGCCCATGTATCTCTTGCTTTATCCACATTAAACAGCTGGTCTCTGTTGCAGTTCCATTGATCATTGGGGAGTTGGAAGAAAAATAGGAAGGAAAAGTTCACAATTTATTTATTTATTTATTTTATTTTTGGCAAATAATTCTTCCTGTTTTTTCCTCACAGTTTAAAATCTCATTTGAAAATTTTCATTCAAAAATCAAAATTCAGAAAATTTTGGCCAGTCCTATCTCATTGATAAGGAGGAAAACACTCATATTACAGAAGATGGTTTCAGTGTTTGGGTTTATCAGCCCACAGCCTGCAGAGATGGATAAAAGATTCAGATTGGTTTGACAGGGTCAGGCTGGGCTGAGGATTTCAAAGTCAAGCATTATTAAGTTGGTTGGACACACTTAGCATCATGACATAAATGGCAACAGATCATGCTGCAATATCCATCGTCATCACATCTATGACCATGGCAAGTGGTATCCGATCAGGACATTGGAAGTCAGATGGATGGGGAGAAGTGGGTAGATGGGAGGAGTGGCCAGTTTAGAAGAATCTGAGGTATATGGGAAGGAGGAGGAAAATAGCTGCTTCCTCATGGCCAGCCCAGAGCATAACATTGCTCCATGATAACACTGATATTGGATCAGAGTTAATGATCTTCTGTAAGGTGAGGTCTATCTGGGAAGAAATAGCAACAGGACACAGCATAAAGTTTCTTTAGAAATATAGGCTGAATCAACCCCGTACAGAGGGCTATCTTGATGTTTTATGTTAAGGACCTACATGGAGAAGAAGCCTCTTACATGGACCTTATTCCCTAGGGTGCCTTTTTTTTTTTTCACCTGGGGCTCTTGAAATGGCACTTTTCATTGTTCAGAATCCTAAAGAATTGTACAGACTAGGAAACAATTTTACTCACCGCTAAAACACATTGGAATCTCTCAAGGTAGATTGAGAGAGTTAGGGAAGAATAATGCCACACCCACAAGAAACTGCAAGGGGAATTTTCGCATGGTTGGATGCACTCCCCCACCTGTGGTAATATGTCTATGGAAAAGCAATGGAATTTCTAACAGTGGGGTTTTCGTCATGTCCATTATCAGAAATCCTTAACAACCCTGCACTGACTGTGGGATAAGACATAAACCACACGTGACCACTGTTTCTGTTTTACATCTTATCCCAAAGTCAGTTCAGGGCTGTCGAAGATTTCTGATGATGGACATGTCAAACGACGCTGTTTAGTGCGTTCTTGTGAGTAAGAGGATTTAATTCAGAGGTTCTGTGCCTTCAACAACTGGGCAGACTTAGACCTGGGAGCCCAGTGACTGATTTAGCTTTGGCTCTTCAGAGATGGGAGAATTCAGCCTACAATTTTACGGCTGTACATCATGCCCACTAATGGCCTGGAGGAAGTTTGATGTATTTGTTTCGATGCTTGTCAGTGGCAGTGCTGAATGTTGGGTGCGGGGGAGAACGTTGCGTGACAATTGTGTGGCAATTATTGAACATCACTCCCTGCCTTTCCCCACTGTGGGGATTTTTCCATGCTAAGCAGTTTGTTATTCTGGCATCTTGCTGGCATTCTTTCACAGACCTTGCAATGAAAGTAATGTCAGGGTATGAAGTCTGTAGCTCTTGCATTAAAAATGGTATAAATGACACATGGTGACTATTCCCGAAAGATGAAAGAGATGGGGGTAAAGGTGGTAAGTCAGCTTATAATTCTTCTAGGGATGGAAGTACACTTTGTGGTCACTTCCACAAATAAAAACAGCCAGCCCAGCAGATCTTATTCCTACTGCGAGTAAGTTGTTCACATGAAATGTATTTCATTAACCCTTAAGAATGGGATTCTCTGTGCAATCAGCCAAATGAACACTAAGAAAAGTCTTTGAGCGCTATAGGGATGTTAAGAACAAAGAATAGAAAGTGGCATCTCAAACTCGCAAACTTGAAATTATTGGGAGTTCTTAGGACTCTCCATGGGAAAGGGTTTCAGAATCTGGCCCGTGGGGAATAGATTTTGTACCATGACTGGTAAATTGCCATGGTGAGTTTTCAGGACTTCTACATGTCTCTAAAGGGAACTTCCCGTTTCTGTCCACCCACTGGTAGATGGTGCAACTCCAATTTCTCGTGAAGCACAGTGAAAGTTCTCATTTTCTTCAGTTCATCACAACTCCACTCCCAGCACCAAACCCTACAATCAAACTCTAAGCCAATAGGAGTTTGTCATTGAGGGCTCATAATGAACCTTTGCTTTGAGTGAAGTTGGCCTGTGAGGGGGGGAAAAGGAACTCTCTATAATAAAGTTCCTGACTCTGTGTATTTTGTAGGGAGTAGAGTATAGGCAGCTGCGGGAGGGATTAAGCTGCTATTTAGTGCTGGTTTGGTTTGGTTTGTTTTTATAACTTGTGCCAGGGGCCTAGGGTATTGGGTGGGGTTTATAGATATATAATATCCATTCTCACACAGTATTTGATTGACTGTCTGACTCATAAAACACTCCCCAGCTGTGTACATGGACCAAATGTTAACCTCACCCAACGCTTTCTGATCATGAGAGACTAGGAGCAACATTTTCAAACCTTGATGCCTAATGTTAGGCTCCCAAATCAGTATTTAGGACCACTAATATACATAGCCTGATTTTCAGAAGCACTGAGCATCCAAAATCCCACTGAAGTTAATGGGAGCTGCAAGAGCTCTGCCATAAGCCAATAAATGTATTTAATATAGAGTCTTCAATTTGTTAGACTAGTAATTTTTATTTTATTATGCCACAAAATATCTATCTTTCTTTGTCCCCGGCCATGGAACGCTCCACACTTAAGTCAGTACAAGACTCGCTTTTCCGCCTGACTGTATATTTATGGAAGGATGGAACCATTTCCAGTGGAGTTAGAGTGGATTGGAGAAAGATTCCACAGTGGAAGATACCAACAGGGGCTAAGTAGGAGGAGGGTGAAGGCAGTCAACACTGTAGTGTTTAAAGGGTTAATTGTTCTTAATATTCTGTGGTTAGGAGGCTGCCGTTATCTAGTGACTGTTGATCTGGTATTTGATGGAGATAGCAAAGAAGAACCCAAAGCAGGATCAGGATCAGGACAGGCAGACAAGGAAGGAAAGAGGAAACAATAAAGAGAGATCTGTGACTCTCTGGAGGATACATCCTTCCCGTTAAAAAACAAACTAAAGGGGATACATTTCCTTTAAACCTAGGGTAAATTGCCCAAAGCAGAACAACAGCCTGAGTTTTCTTATGTCTTCATAAGGGTAGAGCTTGAGTGGCCTTTTCGCCAAGTAACATTCAACAGAATTTTTTATTTGTCCTCTCTCTACATATAACATCCAAAGGAATTAGTCACTGGCGTTTCCATACGGTTTCATCAGCGCACAGTCTCTTTTGGAATCAACGTCTTTTGTCAGTTCTCTCTATTGCTGTTGTTTTAAACTTTTTTGTGTAGGTTTCTGTGATGTCTTGGTAAGCAAAGAGGCCAATCAGTGTTCATCTGCTTCCTTTGTGCTTCTTCATACCAAGCCTCAGATCTGCCTCTTGTTCATTGGCATTGTCTGCATATTCTCAGCGAGCAGGATGTCTTAGCTGCCTTCATTATCATATCACAGCAGCGAGCTGGAGAAGAATTGAATTCTCTCCTGCACACACACACAGACACACACAGTGTCTCTCTCAATCACTCACACACACACACACACACAAGCACACAGAGCCATCATCAGTCATCATGTGGACTCACGTATGGTACTTGCCTCTGTCACACTGTCACCAAACACAGCTCTCTGGAATAGGGAATAGACCATATTCTTTGATCAGTTGCAGCCAGGCTTTCCAAAGAACTCAGAGCCTGAATTTCAGGTGATCAACACCCACAACAGGGGCAGATTTTCATATGAGCTCGGATCCCAGCACCTTGCCATAGTGACCCGCCGATGGCCCAATTCTCAAAAAAAGCCCAGCACCCAATGTGAAAATCTGGGCTCTTATTTTCAAAAAGAAGCTCCCATTTAGGCATCAAATTGAGGCCACTGAGACAAAGCAAAATATTTCCATACTCCAAGGAGAGAGCGAATGTAGAGGAAGCACTGAGGATGAAACCAATCAGAGACGTTCCTCGCAGCAATTTCTGTGCAACATGCATAACTCCCCTTTCTAGCATTTGAACTTTATGAATGCAAATCATCTTTTTAAAAAAAGGAAACAGCATGTAAAACTGCCCTTGTTCTTTCTCCTCCTTTCCCTTCACTTTATCCTGTCAGCGCTGCATATATCAAACTAGAGCTCTGGGTTTTAACTAGGCTTTACTGTTTCATTCTCCTTCATGAATTTTTCAGTGTTTACACTTATGCTTAATATAAGAAGATTGATAGCGCAGCTGCCTGATAGCTTCTCATCCAGGCTCCTCCGTTACAGAGATGTTTGTTCTTTCTCCCTAATTTTCTGTGATATCCAAAAGTTCATTTTGCATCCTTACAGTGGTCTCATCTTTCAAATATCCATTTTCTGAAATAATATGTTCAAGGTAACAACATTTACTCACTGGATTTATTTGATTAGGGCTCAACATGATGTCTAAACTACAGCAGCCTGTTAGCTTTAATTTTGGATGCCCTAGACGGCATGCTCAGCTGTGTGAATCCAGTTGACCTGGCTAGCCATGAGCTGCAACTTGAAAGAGCTCTGAGAATCAGTGATACCACTGAAGTGTAAGAATCACATTTCTCCAGTGGGGAGGGTTGACATCATCCATAGCCTCAAAAACCTGGTAACTCATCACTCTAGAGCAACAGAGATTGAGGAGGTAGAAAAGAGGCGTACCAAATGAATAATTTATTACCCAACAGATTGGATGCACCTCTTCATCCAGCCCTGCAATGCAAGAGCGAGGGTAAATGAAACCTGACCAGCAGAAAAATTAAAACAATATATAAAAGGGAATAACTCCTTTATGCAGCCTGTGTTGACTTTGCTGTCATGGGAAATCAATGAGACAAATAGTTCAGTGGGATTAAAGAGTGGATCAGGATGTTCACATAATCAAAATCCAGAATAAGCAGCAGGCAGGACGCTAGGAGCACTGTTTCAGGGAATAATGGGGATCATTGTATAGGTTGAAACTAAAGAGGCAATGGTATGAAACTGAGCAAAAGTAAACAGAGGCTGAACATCGATTAGATTTGTTAGAAAGTGGACTGTCTCAGGGGAAAATACTATAAGCCCCATTGCCTGAATTATTTAAAACCAGATAAAATGCTGGACAAAATATCATTGGGTACAAACTTCCATTGTGACGGAGGTGGGTCTTCTATGTGATGTGGGTAGATCTATTCCCTCTCTCACTTCTATGATCTCAAGTCCAATCGGAAATTTTAATGCTCAGTATTCCCATTGCGATGGCAATGAGTTCAAAGCACATAATCACCACTACCACTGAAACATCTGTGAGGATCCAGCCCTGGTTTCTTAAGCCCGTACCTAACTCATTTACATGAATGGGACTACCCATTTTGCTTAACATGTGCTTAAGCATTTGCCTCAATGTCGAATTGGGGCCCTACTGCTTGCAACTTTTCAGGTGGCTACTTGTTGAAAGAGGCTCACAATTTTTGGCATGGTCGGTCTCTACTCTGAGTTATAATAAAGAGGTACAGATGGAGTCTCTGGACTTGGGATCTAGTCAATCATTTGTGCATCAAACGAATCTTCTTGCCAGGAACACACCTGCTCTACCCTATCTATCTAGCTCTTGGATTCTGTAGTCTTAATTTTGCTGCTATTTATATGATCTAGCAGTTTTCCTTGACAATTTTATCCATCCTCTGGTCTAAATGAAATAACAGCATTTTACTTATAAAAAAAACCCCTAATTTAGTACAGCTTTGTTTGTTTGTTTTAATGCCATAGGAACCTCAAAAACTTTCCAAGGGAAGAATGGTGGAGGTGTGGATTTCACAGCTTGAATGAGAGCAAAGAGCAACTGGAAAATCCAGGCTAAATACACAGGACCATTATATGCATGTGCAAATTTCTGCACTGGTGAGCAAATAGGATCAGATGCAAATACCTGCGCAAGCAATTATTGAACTGCAATGTCAGGGCTAGACTGTCACTGGCCCTTTTATAGGTCTGAAGGAGGAGTGCAACGAGTCTTCCGCTTGCATGTCCCAAGATAATTAGGGTCCCTGTAGTTAAGTGAAATGAACTTAGTTGCCCATGGTCACCCCGCAGGTCTCCTGAAATGCTAGTCCAGTGCCCTATCCATTAGAGAACACCTCTCCAGTGCATACCTCACAAGTGTACTATCAGGGGCCTTACCGAATTCTAGCAAAGTGCATTGCAATCTTCTGATAAATGTCATCATGCACATGCATCTTTTGTGAAGATGCAGCTTTAAAAAATAAACTACCTGATTGAAACAGCAGAAAGAGTTTAATTGCATGTTATGTGTATGCATTTATTCCCGCCACAGTGGTGAAGTAAAAGTAGCTAAAATGTTACTTTTTAAAGACAGTATCTGATTAATAACAGATGACAGATTCAGTTATCCTCAGACATACTAGAAAATACCACTCAGACTACTGGGTAAATATTTTGACAACATGTCATGTAGGAACCATTGAAAAAATGAAAGGTTGCAACCGTGACTCCTTCTTGTTACCACTGTTAATGATGGCATCACAGCTAATCTGGTGATTTGGATCTCCAAATATTTACTTTGTTCACTGGAGACTATGGTAAAAGAAGGCTCAGATATAACAGTAGAAGAAGTACAGAAAAGAAATGCTGGAAAGAAACTAAGCGGAAGTTTTCAAACTGATTCCTATTTTAGATGAAGACCTGCATTTACTTGGACCGTTTAATTTTTCCTGCCCCACAGGATGAATTCAATTGAATAATAGATGGATCTTCTGGAAGAAATAGGGACTGTTTTCCTGAAGCATAAATGGAATTGTAAGGCTTGAAAGTTTTTTCTTAGTGCCCTACCCTGCTATGACAGACAGGGGCATGTTTACTTGTACATAGAGCTGAGAAGGAAAGGATTTTCCTGCTCTGGGAAAAACTTCAAGACTTTGAGGGGAAAGAAATCCCATCCCAAATTGAAACAAAAAGTCAAAGTCAGAACATTTTTGCGAACCAATAATGCAAAAAAACAAAAAACAAAAAAAAACCAATTTGGGTGAATCAAAATGTTTCATTTTCAACTTTTTTTTTACATTATTATACATAGCTTAAATTGTAACCAAAAAGTCATTTCAAACATACTGAATTTTCCTGTTGCCAGTTTTGAAAAAAATGTGCAGAAAAGTTTCGAAAGGATAAATTTGTCAAAACTGACCCTTTCCTGCAAAAAGTTTGAGTTTCACTGAATCAGCATTTTCCAAGGGTAAACTGTCTTGCAAAATTCCTGAGCTGTTCTACCTGTATGTTTGTGCAGTGCTTAATACAGTGGAGTCCCGATCAGGGTCTCTGAGCACCAGTCTAAGATAAATATGAAATAATGATAATAACCAGTCCTTGTAGTACTGTCTGCCCAATGTTTCCATAGGGTACTAGAACCTTATAGGGTATAAAGTTAAAATATACAACAAAATTTGGTGCTGCACTTTCATCACCATACATTGCAGCCTGTTAAATTGTAGCTTCATCCCTGCTGCTATTAGATCACATCTCCGCTACAAGCATCTTTGTCAAGCCAGTGCTTGGGGAACTCTAGCGCATCACAGCTGAGCAAACCGTAATGTAACTCTGCCACTCCTCTGTGAAAACAGACAATATCCAGCTAATGTTCTAGCTAATTCCTCAAATCTCTAATTACAAACAGTTAGAAACCCCTTCCGTCCTGCACCCAGGGAGAAAAGGTGGGCACAAAACACCTGCCTATGGAAATACGATGGGGAGGAGGTTCCACCTATTTTCTGTAAAAGCCCCCCCTTTGTAGCAGAGGCCAATCCCTTCCATGCCCCCTTGCACCATATTTCAAGCTGCCACCACGTTTTTTTCGTTCCATTTTCTCACTTCTCCTCTCAGTCTGTTCTTTTTTCCTTCTCTTCATTGTCTCTCTACATTTTCCTTTCCGTCTCTCTCATTTTGTGGCCCCTTCCCCCCCCGTTCCCCACTCAGCAGAAGGTTCTGTGCTGCTCTCTGTCCATTGGCTACTCAAAGAGGTCACATGCACATGCTCTTCCTGCTGAGCTGAGTACCAAAGCAGAGCCACCGGGGTCTGTGGACCAATATCCTGAGCCTGCAACCTTGAATGTGTGAGGTACTGACTGCTTTAGGGGAGCGACTTTCTAGGAGCCACCCATTGTTTTCCCCAGAGTGGCCGGGGCAATTTCCTCTTGCTAAGGTGCAGAACTGGAGTCGTGCAGCTTTCTCCACCCTCACCAGTCTCCTCTGCTCAGCAACCTGGACTCGTTTGAGACCGTATTTGAAACCAAATGAACCTAAATCAGCATAAGGCACGCTTTACCCAGTTGAAAGGGGTTGCACTGATGGAGTCAAGACCACGGCCGTTATCTTCCAGGCACACAATGCCAGGGCCCAGCATGATTAAAAGTTTGCCTTATGCTCAAGGATGACGACTGTGAGCAACAACCCTGCTCCTTAGCCACAATGGGACTCTTTACTCTGAAGGAGCTGGAGCTTTCTCAGGGGCTGGTCTGAGACTGTGGAATGAGCAACCAGAGGAACCAGGAACCATCGTGAACATCGCCACCTTCCAGGCCACAGGGCAGTGTGGACATTAAAAAACCCCTACCGAATCTAACCACTATGCAAGGCATGCGATTCTCTATCTAGGGTGAGGATAAGAGGAAGAAGAGATGGTAGTCACGTCACTGAGTTCACTAGAAGATGCGTAAATACTACGGTGATGAGTGCAGCATAAGAGCCTGTACAGAGCAGAATTCATTTAACAAAATCAATTCAGAAACCAATTGAATTAAATCCAGTTCAATTACTAGGGACAGACCAGACCTTGGCCATCCATGTCCCAGAGGTGGTGATTCTACAATCTTCTTTGTCCGCTTTTTCCACTGTCGTTCTTTCAACTAGAAAATCTTTTCCCCCAATTTCTATTGCATATCACTCTGCTTATAGAACACATCTCTTGAAGATGCAGCGTTTCACTGGAAATGCTCTTTTCCTCGGTAGGAAAAGGTGTGGTAGGTTCCTAAGCCATCCTCCCTCTGTCATCCCTGCTCTCTGAGCTTTTATCTTCTTTTCCAAAAGAAAAATGACCTGGGTGTTTTCATTGTTGCAAACTGTGGCTAAAAGTTATAACTGCTGTTAGCGTTTACTAGGGAAAGCCTCAACTGTTTTCTGGGTTTGTTTCTTTTTCAGTGATGCATCGGTATTACTTGTAGCATGGTCAGACCTGCCCAAGCATAACTTCCCCTGCTGTTAGCATTCTGTTTGCGTTATGACTTAATTTACTTCTGGAATACAATGTGTGTATATCAGTTTGTGGTTTCACTGGGAATATTAGCTGATGCTAGAATTCAAGTATTACTGTGAAAAGCACTAACAACTCAGAATTCTCTTAAGACTCCTTTTCTTCCCCTTATCAATAACCAAAGACAGGCATCTCTTCCTCTCTCAGCATCCTCTTGGTCCTAAATCGCACTGGGTCTCATCCTAAATCTACTAAAGTGCTCCCATTGACTTTGGTGGGCTTTGAATCAGGCCCATTATTTCTCATCCAAAACATGCCAGGTATAGAATCATAGAATCATAGAATATTAGAGTTGGAAGGGACCTCAGGAGGTCATCTAGTCCAACCCCCTACTCAAAGCAGGACTAACCTCAGCTATATCATCCCAGCCAGGGCTTTGTCAAGCCCCTGCTTAAAAACCTATAAAGATGGAGATTCCACCACCTCCCTAGGTAACCCATTCCAGTGCTTCACCACCCTCCTAGTGAAAAACTTTTTCCTAATGTCCAACCTAGACCTCCCCAACTGCAACTTGAGACCATTGCTCCTTGTTCTGTCATCTGCCACCACCGAGAACAGCCTAGCCCCATCCTCCCTGGAACCCCCTTTCAGGTAGTTAAAGGCCGCTATCAAATCCCCCCTCATTCTTCTCTTTTGCAGACTAAACAAGCCCAGTTTCCTTAGCCTCTCCTCATAAGTCCTGTGCTCCAGCCCCCTAATCATTTTTGTTGCCCTCCACTGGACTCTCTCCAACTTGTCTACATCCTTTTTGTAGTGGGGGGCCCAAAACTGGACACAGTACTCTAAATGCAGCCTCACCAATGCTGAATAGAGGGGAATGATCACTTCCCGTGACCTGCTGGCAATGCTCCTCCTAATGCAGCCCAATATGCTATTAGCCTTCTTGACAACCAGGGCACACTGCTGACTCATAGCCAGCTTTTTATCCACTGTTACCCCCAGGTCCTTTTCTGCAGAACTGCTGCCTAGCTCGTTGGTCCCCAGTCTATAGCTGTGCATGAGATTCTTCCTTCCTAAGTGGAGGACTTTGCACTTTTCTTTGTTGAACCACATTAGATTTCTTTTGGCCCAATCCTCCAGTTTGTTTAGGTCCTTCTGTATCCTATCCCTACCTTCCAGGGTATCTACCACTCCCCCTAGCTTAGTGTCATCCGCAAACTGCTGCTGCTTGTATTACGGTGAAAGCTACGCATCCCCTATCGGGATTGGGTTCCCATTGTGTTAAGGGCTGCATAGACTCAAAGTCATACTATGTCCTGAAGAATTTATAATCTCATTAAGACAAGGCATAAGCAGTAGGTGTAACAAACAGCCAGAAGGAGCAAGGATGAGGAAAATGGTAACAATTCTTGTTGCTAAATTGTCACCCTAGGCAGAGGATAATGAGGAGGTGTGAGGGTTTAAGCCAATCTCTAACTATGTGGTGAGGGAGGGCAGATTATTCCACATCTGCCCCAGTGAGGGTTCTGATACCTTCCTCTGAGGCAGCTGGCACTGGCCGCTGTCAGAGACTGGATCCTGGACTCCATGGACACGGGGTCTGAGCTAGTCTGGCAGGCCCTATATTTCTATGACACTAAGCTTGTGACATTAGAAGGGTGATTCAAGGAACTGACAGTCTGATTTGAGGCCTCGCAGCTCCCTGTCACTGGTTCCCACCAGCCCTAGAGACAAAAAGTCATGATTGTAGTTGGTGATTTTTGGTGATGTTTGCAAAGTGTGTGGCAGCAAGATGGCTGGTTCCTCATGGATAAGCATCTCTCCACCTCAAAAACCAGCCCGTCACCCATCTCCGCTCAGAAACTGAGGCTGCAGGTTGGAATGAATGTGGATTCTCCCCTCAGTCTAGAGGAGATCTCTACAAGTAAAGCTTGAAGCTCATTACCCAGGAGCATGGTAGAGAAACGTGCACTGCCACTGGTTAGGCAGTAACAATTCGGTGATTTTGCAGAGAACTTGAATCTCTGGGGATGGCACATAGGCAGCATTTCACTATCATAGTCATGACCCACATGTAACCATATGAAGAATAAATTGCCACATTGAAGAGCCTAAATTGTTCTTAGCATAAATCAAAACTCAAACGTGGCTGAACAGGTATGCTGAGTTCTGTGTCTGAGAGACTGGGAGTTCTCACAAAGAGAATCCCTGAATCTCAGCTCTGTTGAGAGGCTCGTCATCTTTTCACTTTGTGGCCCATACCAATTGGAACGAAGGCATGATTCTTTTTTTCTCCATTTGAAGACACTAATGGTGTTTTCTGTCCCGTCTATCTAGAGAGAGCAGATAATTGGAACAGAATTGATCTTTTGAAGTAAAACCACATCGGTGTGGCTGCCACGTCCTTTCCCCTCCCCAGCCCCTACTCTCGCAGGAGGAAGGTTTATGAAGGAAATTAGATTCACCATTTGCATACACCAATACATGTAGCTGGTGGCTACCTGGATCCAATTAACTCAACTAACAATATGGGTGAAATGAGGTTATTGGATTATACTTGTAGCCAGTTAGAGTTGCCATGGTTGAATTATTTTCCTTTTAACCTGATTTAAAATTAAGAAATATGTTGCTAGTAAAAGCTAGAGGATTTCACTCCCCACACCCCAGGAATAACATTTTTCCATTGTTTTATACTATAAGGCAAGGGTGGAGAGAAGGGGGAAGGGAGAAAGAAACAGTAAGCATGCACATGGGCACTTGGTAGGCTACAACGTTCCTTCTTCAGCAGGAACCAAGGGGATATTGGAAAATGTTCTTGCCCCCTGCAATGTGACTTTCCTATTGACACTTTACATTGACAGTCCCTCTGCCTCTCAGGTGCTCTATGAATTATAACTACATGAGGGCAACAGTGTGAAGTCCCCTCCAGATTCCTGACCAGTGCTGGATCACAGCATACAAGCAAAGTTCAATAAAAACAGAAAATGCTCTTTCTGGAAGGTTGTAAGGTAACGCCACTTTATTTTTTTTAAATCCAGAACCTTAATGCACAAGAACCAAATACACAGAGAGACAAAGCAGGCTGCTCCCTATAGCAGAAAGAGACAACTCACGCCACCTGGCTGCAGACTGGCTCGTCTTTGCAGACTGTCAGTAGCTACACCCAGATTGCATGCTTCCCTACAGAGCCCCCTACCCTGCAAGCAAGACCAGAAGAAATACTCAGAAAATTTAAAATGATAGCTTGCCATGTTAAGACAGCTTTCATTACACCACAAGCCACCAAAAAGACCATCCCCCAAAAATTCATGCTAAGCTTTTCACTGAGGCCAATGCCTGCTGGGAAAGGATTTTGTAGCCAATTGGTAGCAGGTGCACAAGGCGGTTTGGAACCTGCACAAGAGCTGGGGACAAGTAGAGAAGGTGACTGTTTAATTATCCCTCCCTGCCAGCCAGGGAAGGGAGCCCAAGTCGCAGTAGGTACACACACCTCATGCATCCGTTGAAAGAGTTGTGCATCTCAGAGCTGTTGTGTGGGTGGTGTGGCTCTGCACCCAATGCAGTGCTACTCCTAACACAGATGACTGAATCCTCAGCAAGCGGTGTGTGGATACTCGTTGTGCAGACATGATCGCTGAATCTCACAGTTCAGCTACCTTGCTCTTAGGTCTCAGTGCCTTGATTGAAGGAGCTCCTAGTATCCTGGGACATCTGCAGACTGGTTGGGAATCATTGTCCCCATTCCACAGATGGGGAAACTGAGGCATGGACAAGTTAAGTGTCTTGTCCAAGGTCACTTTTAAAGTGGCAAACCAGGAAGACAATCCAGAAGTCTTGACTCCAGTCCTGCATTCTTAACCTGCAGGCACAGATTTATCCATAACCCTCTCTAAGGACAGAAGGCTTTTGGAATTCAGCCTGCAGAGAGAATTCATCTTGTTTATTACTCGAGCGGCTTATAGACAAATGTTTCCTTTTTTGCAGTCCCTTTTTTTTTTTTTTTTTTTTTGCAGGGGGCAAATGCTGGGGAGACTCTCAGTAAACCAAGGTCGCTCACATACTTGATAACCCCATCAGCAACACTAAAGCTGCAACAAATCACTGCGTGCGCCCTTCCTCGTGGAAGGGTAAGAGCCCGTTCTGCCTTAATTGGGCCATTCAGCAGCTGTCTGATGCTTGGAATGCCTTTCCTCCCAGTGATGGACGGGGGCACCGCCAAGGCCACGCTCCCCTCCTGGCCGGCACACACAGCCACTGTTCCTCATGGATGCTAATGAGCTGGGAAGTTTGCTGCACGACAAGTCCGTTCATTGTTCCAGGGAAGCCGTAGCAGCTTGTCTTTCTCTTTCAGCTGGATCCGACCACACGGCATTCATTTCCCGAGCACAATGCTGCTCTTTGTAACCACGTGTTTGGAAAATGCTGTAACCGCTGGGACAGGCCCTTGGCTTGAAAGAAGATGGTGGATAGCCAAGCACCCGGCTTTCTGGAGCGGGCCAGAGGGCTCAGAAGGCCTGAGACCTTAGCAAGCCTCACTGATCTTCCCTAGCTTTCAGCTCTTTCCCCAAACCTTGTGCTGGACTGTTAGATACAGTCTATCCTTCCCTACCCCATACAAAGGCTGAGAAGCTGGCTTGGTATAGGTAGATTCCATGTGGCGGGGAGAAAGGAAATCTCCCCACCCCTAGGGAACGTGGCTGGGGTAGTTTCTATGCACGGTGGAGCCACGTGCCAGTTGATCTGGCCCCTGCCTCCCATGGTACATGCAAGCCCCACAGTGGATCCACACCAGTTCTGCTGTATCTCAGGCCCTCTGTGGGCGAGCAGGGGGTCAGGATTTGACCCAATGTCATTTGATAGGCAGCAAATCCGCTCTCCTTATTCCAGGGAATGCCTCCACCCAAGAAAGGCAGCGCACACACAGGGGAGGACGGAGTGTAAAAAGCCATTGCGCCATCCAATAGTGAAACTCAAACCTAATATATTAGCTGACTAAATCCTAGCCACACATTCAAAATGCTACAGGAAGGAAATGGCCTATTCCAGGCCCCCAAAGATCAATTTGTCTTTAGTAGTAAAGTTTATTAATCATTCACTGCAATTGCTCTCATATGAAGATAATGCACTGGAAAACAATCTGACTTGTCCTAAAACTCCACTAGCAGCCTAATAATTACATTAACTTGACCCGAAGCCAGCCTGGTGTGATGGCACTTGGCACTACATTGTATCCAGGTTCAGGTAGATTTTTCACAATGGGGATCCGTTATAAAGACTTGCAGTATGGATCTAGGGTGTCAGAACATGAGCTGATCACAAGGTAGGTTGGGAAATGGATTTCTCCCTCTAGTATAGCAAGGTGTGCGAGAGTAGGGATTGTGTCTTCCTCAGAAGCATCCAGCATTGGCCAATGTCATAGAGTACTAGACTGCCCAATGGTCTGTCATTACCCTAATCTGGTGTATTGAAAATAGTGCTAAAATTACAAGCTATTGCTTTAAGGGGTTGCCAGGTCCTGCTTCCAGGCTAGTGGCTCTATAGGAAGGTGTGCAGGCTAGGTCTTGGGCAGTCAATTCAGAAGGATCCAGCCTACAGTTAGGTGGTTTGAATTGTGGCTCGCTGCCTTGGGGAGCATCCTGCTTTGTCTCCCTCTGATTTTGTTTCGTGTGTGTTCGGGTTCTGGATTCTAAGAAACATGTTGCAGCCTTCCAGAAAGAGTATTTCCTGGTTTTAATCTAACGTCTCTGTTTGTATGCTGAGAATACAACACCTAGGAGAACAAATATTCTTGCTAAAGAGGCAGTATGATTTAGTGGATGGAATACTGGACTGGGAGTTAGGAGAGCTGCATTCTGTTACTAGCACAGTCACAGACCTGTTGTGTAACCTGGGGTATGTCATTTAACTTCTCAGGACCTGTTTCCCCTCTTACCCTTTGTCCTTTCTATTCAGGAGAGGTGGTCAGAAAACAAACTTTTCCAGCGAGAAGTTTCAGTTGACAAATCTTCATTTTCTCTGCCAATCTGACCCCGGGGAAAATTCCTTCCCAATCCTAAATATGGTGATCAATTAGACCCTGAGCATGTGAGCAAGACCCATCAGCCAGATACCTAGGAAAGAATTATATGTTGTAACTCAGACCCCTCCCAATCTACTCTCCCATCACTGGCTCTTGGAGATATTCACTGAGAGCAGTCGCAGATCATCTATATGCCATTGTAGGCAATTTCATCATAACATCCCCTACATAAATGTATCAAACTCACTCTTGAAGCCATTTGGGGGCAATAAATCTACTGCTCCACTTGGCAGGCTGTTCCAGAATGTCACTCCTCTGATGGTTAGAAACCTTCATCTAATTTCAAGCCTAAACTTATTGATGGCTGGTTTATATCCATTTGTTCTTGTGTCCACATTGGTGATTAATTTAAATAACTCCTCTCCTTTCCTGGTATTTATCCCTCTGATGTATTTATAGAGAGCAATCATATCTCCCCTCAGCCTTCTTTTGGTTATGCTAAACACGCCAAGCTATTTGATTCTCCTCTCATAAGGTAGATTTTCCAGTCCTTGTATCATCCTAGTAGCCCTTCGTTATACCCATTTCAGCTTGAATTCATCTTTCTTAAATATGAGGGATCAGAACTGCACACAATATTCGAGTTGAGGTCTCACCAGTGCCTGGTATGTGATACTAACAGTTCCCTGTCTCTACTGGAAATACTTCGCCTGATGCACCCAAGGACTGCATTAGCCTTTTTCACAGCCACACCACATTGGTGGCTCATAACCATCCTGTGATCACCCAGTACACCCAGGTCTTTCTGCTTCTCTGTAACTTCCAACTGATACGTCCCCAGCTCATAAAAAATTCTTGTTATTAGTGCATGACCTTGCACTTTGCACGATTAAATTTCATCCCATTTCTATTACTCCAGTTTACAAGATTCGCCAGAACTACTTCTATGATATTCCAGTCCTCCTCCATATTGGCAATACCTCTCCACTTTGTGTCATCTGCAAACTTCATTCGCAAACTCCCACTTGTGCGTCTAGGTCATTAATACAAATGTTAAATAAGATTGGTCCCAGGAAGACCATAAAATTTCAGCTAGGCTGGGCCTACTTATAAAATTAAGCTACCAAATTAATAAATTGCATATTGCAGAGTGTGTGAAATGGTGGCTGGAGTCCCTTTTGAAAAGGGGTGATTGTTTCTCATTGCAACACACCCATGCTGTCTTTCTATTCTCAAAGTATGTCTGGTTTTTCATTAAGGTAACTGTTTATTAATTGCCTCTCTGTCTGGACCATTTTCCCTAATGAACTTATCCTCTGGGAGTAACTCATCTATGCAGTAAATAGAAACGTGTTAAATGCAGGGCGTGCTAGACCTCCCCGGCTCCAGACCTCTCAAAATACCTTATGATCAAAGCCCAAGGCTGGATGCCACCTCAGGTATTGTTCAATTTAATCACAACACCCCAATATCCCTTTGTTTGAAGGGTGGAACACTGAAACTAAACAATAAATCTAGGTGGCTAGCGCCTTTTCACTAATAACGCACATGGGTCTCTCCCTCTTGTATTGTTATCTGGAAGTCCTGTGTTTACTCATGTAAATTACCAGGATGCTTTGAAAAACATTGGATTTCAGAATATAAAAAGAGAAGCAATGGAACTGGAAAAAAGCCAGGCAAGACAAGCAAGCTTCAAGAGTGAAGAATCACTCTTGACAAGAAACTGACAAGAACTGCCATCTTGCCCAGCTGTTTTCTGAGACCACGGATCCAGGCTCTCTGGGGAAGCTGCTAAGAAACCATCGCCGCCTCTTGCCTGCATTGGTGAGGATAATTGCTTTTGCAGCTAAAATATACTGGACTTTTGGTTTGGGGGCTCATTTGATATGTTTATAAGTATAGTAATTAAAGCCTTTCTGTCATTATCGAACGAGTGTCGTGTCAATTCCTGAGCACACAAATAGCAGATCCCAGTCTGTGAGTTAATATCCCAAGACCGGTCCCTGAGGAACTCCACTACTAACCTGCCTCCAGCCTGACATTTCATCTTTCAGTATCATCCATTGAAATCTCCCCTTTAACCAATTCCTTATTTACTTTTCAGTTCTCATATTAATCCCCATCTTCTTCAATTTAACTAATAAATTCCCATGTGGAACTGAAATCCAGTTAGATTAGATCTACTGCATTTCCTTTGTCTAAAAAATCAGTTATCTTCTCGAAGAAGGAGATCAAGTTGGTCTGGCACAATCTACGTTTTGTAAAACCATGTTGAATTTTATCCCAATTATTGTTAGCCTCTATGTCCTTAACTACTTTCTCTTTCAAAATTTGTTCCAAAAATTTGTTCCTCACACAGGTGAGGTCAAACTAACAGGCCTGTAGGGGTTTTTTATCACTTTTTTCCCTTTCTTAAAAATAGGAACTATATTAGAAATTCTCCAGTCACAGGGTATGATCCCCGAGTTTACAGATTCATTAAAAATCCTTCCCATTGGGCTTGCAATTTCATGTGCCAGTTCCATTAATATTCTGGGATGGAGATTATCCAGGCCCCCCATTTAGTCCAGGCAAGATGTCTGAGTTTGACTTTCATCTCGGATTGGTAATTTCTACCTCTATATCCTCGGTCCAATTAGCCACCATGACGCTACCCCTAAAGTCTTCATTAGCCTCATTAAAAATTGAGGCAAAACATTTGTTTAGGTTTTGAGCCATGCTTAGACTGTGTTTAATCTCCACCTCCTCCTCAGTGCTTAGCGGTCCCACTTCTTTCCTTGTTTTCTTTTCATATATATGGCTATAGAACCATTTACTATTGGTTTTAATTCCTTTTGCGAGGTCCAACTCCGCTTGGCTTTTGGCAGTTCTCACTTTATCCTTACACTTTCTGACCTCCAAGAGGTAGCTTTCCTGCTGATCCATCCTATCTTCCATTCCTTGTAGGCTTTCTGTTTTCACTTAATCACCTGTTCAAGATGCTTGCTCATCCAGCTTGGTCTGCAACCCTGCCCTGTGAATGTGTTCCCCTTGCTTGGGAATCAGGCGTCAGAGACCTTCTGCAACTTTGACGTAAAGTAATTCTAAGCCTCCTCCACATTCAGATCCTTGAGTTCTTCAGTTCAGTCCACTTCCCTAACTAATTCCCTTCATTTTTTTAAAGTTTGCCCTTTAGAAACCAAGAGCCCTAAATGCAAATCCATTTTTGTTTATCCTTCCATTTAGTTTACACTGAATTAGCTTATCATCACTCCTACCCAGGTTGTCCCCTACAACCAATTCCTTAAACCTGAAACAAAATAGCATTGTCAATTGAAATGAAAAGAATAATTTTGAACTGACCCATCTGTTTAAGATCTTATCTTGTATTGCATTTTTAAGTGAAAAATGGGGGGGAATGATATTTTAAGTCAAAATACAACTTTGTTTCATTTTGCAGTGGCAATTTGAAATACAGTTTTTTGTTTTAAATTTTCCATAGAGAAAAAATAAAAATAGAAAGGGTCTGATCTCAACCGAGTTTTACACCAATGTAACTTCATTAACTTAGTGGGTTTTCTCTTAGTTTACACTGGGGTTAAGTAAGACAAGAATCAGGACCCAGATCTAAGTTGCTGGTTCAAAATGCCAAATTCAGCTATCAATCAGTATAAGTCTGCGTAAATTTCAGTGTAAATATGAAGTAACCTCATTAATTTAAATGTAGACTTTCCAGATTATAATGGTGTAACTAGAGCAGGATTTGACCTCAGATCACCAGTGTTTGTAAGTTCAGCTGGATGGGAACTAGATTTTCCATTTTGTGGGAAATCTGGTGAGTGTGGAATTTTTTCCCATTCCAGAGATGAGCAAAACCAAAAAACACTTTAAATTTCCCCAAAATGAAATTCTAAAAGCAGATAATTTGGGATCAACTGAAACATTTCATTTCAATAAAATCAAAATGTTTTGATTGTGATTTTGATATTTATAATATAAGGTAAAAGAACTTTCTAAACAAAATCATTGCGAATTGAAAAATCAAAATGTTCCGTTCCAAAAAATGTTGAAATAGAATGTTACAACATTATCAAAATGCTTCATGTCCTTTTTCCTCAATTTCAGCAAAATGGACACGCTTCCACAAAATATTTCACTTCTGATGAATCACCATTTTCTGACACAAAAACCTTCCATCAGAAAATTCCCAGTCAGCTCTAATTATCAGGGTTTTCCTCTAACAGCCATTTGGAGGCCTATGTGAAATGAATTGTGTGTCTTAGCTCAGTTACCACTGGACAATCATCCAATTAAAACCACACATAGCCCCCAACAGAGTTAGCATCTTAAGCAGAGCTAAAGTAGATTGTTGGGTTGTGATGAAGGGTCTAGAACAGCTGTTCTCCATGCTGCACCAGTTTTTTGGATGAACTCAGGATCACAGTTTACAAGGTTGTTAACCTGGCACCTTTCCCCAGCACTGAATTCACAGGAAATTTCTTTTCCCATTTGTGATTGCCAAAAACTAACAACACAGCAAGCTGCCAGTTGCTGTCTCTCTCTCTTTTCTGTAAGTTATTCCTTATATTTGAATCTTCGCTTTTCCCTTTTCTGCCAGCACAGTCACTGATGAATGAAAGATTGTGCTGGGAGTATCTACGCAGGCATGCTGTACTACGAGGTGATTTCAAATGGCTTTTAATGCTCTCCCCACTGCGAACTGTGTTGCCGGTGTTAACATCTCCCCACTAGGCCTGAGCAGCTTTCACACTGGCAGAGTAGCAGGCGGGGGCTTTCCTAACTCCATGTCCGTCAGTTTAGCATCGATCCGTTTACTTAATGCCAGTTTAACCTAGTGCCTCGTCCTTGTGTACTACAAATCCAGCAGTTCCCCTTGGTTTTCGTTTAAGTAGCTTAGTTTAATGATCCAAGTAGCCTAATCCTCTCAATAAGGAAGATTAAGACAAAGTCCAGTGACACCAAAATATGAATGTTAGAAAAAAAACAACCTGATGTTTTGTTTTTCCTGTTCAAGCATAAAGTAATCTTCCAGAAGGGCAGATCTCTGCTATACAACAGAGAGATTAAAAGCCCCTACATAATTTCCAACACTAGGGAAGGGGCATAACAATGCCACTTGGATACATTTAGTAAAAATACATAGTCTTTTCTATGTCCCAGCTTTAAAGACTGCAGCTATTAAGGTGTTTTATTATGTACGATAGAACTGTGAGGTAAGGGGAAGTTGATTCTTCTCCTTTGGCCATGTCCACCAGTTCAATCACATTGGGAGGAAGTTGGAACCAGGCACAATACGCTGCTGAGTTGTCCGGTTGTTCTGCAGGATTTGTTTAACAAGTCTTGGATAACATCTCTTTCCTTAATGTTCTGCAGAAATGACGCCTGTTGAGAGCATTTCTTGTCGGAAAGATGGAAATCTTTATCTGGTTTAAGTATTGCTGAGGGGGGCATACCGCGAGGCGTGCACTAGCTGATTTAGAGAGGATTTCCAGCTGACTGTGGGATAACAGAGTGCGTGGCAGGGTGTTTCGTTTGTGTGGGGATTTGACCTATGCCTGTCAGAAGTCGCTACACGGCTGATGGACACTGACTCTAAATTCATCTAACACCTGTGAATATGCATCCAATTAAAATAGCGCACGCGTCCATTGGCTAGGTGAGAGCATCTTGGAATCAAAAAGTGTTTCACTGCCCCCTGGTTTGTCACTAGCATACAAAATAACTGGCGTGAAAATAATGAGGGATGAATATCTCTAGCTAGAGCTGGGCATGATGAAGGTGTACTAGTTTTTCTATACATCACCCTCTGTTACAAAAACCCTGCTCTTGTCCTGAGTAGTGACAGATTATGATGCTAAATTCTGCAATGATTTTATGATGTGAGCTAACGGGAAGTGAGGCCATCAGAATTAATGTGCATTTGCAACATAAAAAAGGATCTGTTTATTGTCTGACCCAGTTTACGATGCTATCGTGTGAGTCTGACAACTCTTTGACGCATTACAGGCAAAAAGGTAGTCTGAATAATAACGTAAGGTTCAGAAGCAGAGCACTCAAATGGCAGAAAATTAAGGTCACCAAAAAAACCCCAATATTTAGACCAATTTTCAAGTAGGGAATGTGAGTGCATGTACATATGTCTGGATAGTCTTCTGAGTACCTCATTAGCAAAAAAAAAAAAAGACAAATTAAAGGAAATAACGACATTAAAGGAAGACCCACAAAATAATTAAGGATACGTCTACAGAACAACAACAAAAAACCCTGGCAGAGCGTCTCAGAGCCCGGGTCAGCTGACTTTGGCTCATGGAGCACACACTATGGGGCAAAAACAAAAATCCAAGATCAGGCTGCAGACCAGGTTCCAGAACCCGGCAGGCGGGGAGGGTTTCAGAGCCTGAATGTCTACACTGCTGTTTTTAACCCTGCAATGGGAGCCCGTATCAGCTGATCTGAACTCTGAGACTCGCGCTGTGGGTCTTTTTTTACTGCGTAGATGTACCTGTAATGGGCTGGAGTGACTGACACATGAAGATAGATTAGAAGAACTTGAGTGAACATCAACTAAGGGGTACATGGTAATCTTATCCAGGTATTATAATGGTATAAATAGCAAGGATGGACAGGAATTGTTCAGGGTGATATAAGTGGGAATCGCTAGGCGAAATCTGGATGAAAATCAGAGAAGGAAAATCCAGGCTTTATATCAGATGACGTTTCCCAGGCAGCATGCTCTACTAGGCTGTGCAGGTTTCCAAAGGTGTGTGATTGGGAAGCCCAATGTTTGAGCAATTTAATAATGTATTGAGCTGAGAACCAGAGGATATACTGGGGGGGAAACAATCTTGTATTGACAAGAGGGCTGGATAAAATGATCTAATATATTTTTTTTATGACAGATTCTGCAGATGTACTTTACTCCATGGATAATCCCACTCATTTCAATAGGATAATTTACAGAATAAAGTGCCAAATGTGAGTAAGGGTGTCAGAATCTGGCCCTATTGTTCTAAGCGTGAATATATTAATGCTGCGTGGGAATCAAAGCGTGATGGAACCTGGGTTCATAAAGGTCATCTCTAAGAATTCCCTTGCAGCTTGTAAGCACTATTGAGTTGGAAATGAGATTGCAGTTCACAGTACTAGAGCATGGAAAGCAAATGCCCTGAAATTTTCTGTTGATAAATGATTGTGTTTCCAAAATGTTAATACAAATGCACTGAATCGTGAAATGCGGCTAATATAATTAATCTTGCAATGTTGTAAATCTGCTGCAGACAGATAACATGAGAATTTCATTCTACAGTTTTGCATTAGGGCAAAAGCCAGTAAAGTGGTGTTTAGAAGGCAGCCTGAAGCTTAAATATCTGCAAGTGACTTTGGTGATTATTTTTTTAAAACCTATTTTATTACCTTCTACAAAAAAAGCATAGATAATGTGTTTACATTGGAGTGGTCAGACATAGGAGAACTGATACAGAGACTACCTGCAGGAAGAAGATATACACACATATCATCATGTCCAAACAAGCAAACAGAGATTAAAACAACCACATGTACACGTTACCTGGCTTTTAATCAGAGCAGTCACAAGTTTCCTAACAGCCACAGTTCTCCAGTTATGGTGCTACCATTCCATGTCTGACCATTGTCTGAATTGGCTTGATGATCTGTGAGTCATTTCATAGGAAATGTGTGTCTGCATCACAGTCAGCATCAACTGGTACCTTTGTTGGCCATTCTTTGGACCCTCCCCGCCCCTGTTGCTGACAGGAAGTCTGAGTGAATCTTTACAGTATGGGCATGGAGAGTGGGCAACCCCCTCAGCCTTGGATGCAGTTCATCCATCTTGGAACAAGGCAGAATGGGGGAAGCTGGCATGAGCTCTGTACTGTGTGAATTGTTCTATAGCTAAATAAGAGCTCTGCAGTTAATGGTGCTTCTCAAAGCTAAAATTCACTAAATAAAGTGCTAAAATAGAAATCAGGAGATGTGGTACCATATTAATCAAGGCAGAATTTTGTCACACTGAAATTTCAGGACCTGGTTTATAAAGGAGTCAGTCTGCAAATGCACCCATATAAAACCAGTAGACACAACAGTGATAACATGCACCGTTAGATACATAGCTGGTGATTTACATAAGCAATTGTGACTGTGGGCAAACTTGGTAATGACATGGGCAAATTAGGCATGGATTTGGGCACCTGAATATTTGAAAATCAGGCTCCAAAGAGAAAATATGATTTATTATTTGCATTACAATAGTAGCTAAAGGTGACAACTAAGATCAGGGCCCTATTGTGCTAGGTGCTGTACAAACATGTCCTAAGAAGGAGTCCCTACCTCCAAACTTACAATCTGAATAAATAAGGCAGGCAAAGGATGGGAAGGGAAACAGATTAGCAGAGAGGTGAAGTGACTTGCCCAGAGTCACCCAGCAAGTCAGTGGCAGAGCCAGGAACAGATTCCAGATTTCCCCCAGCCATTGGACCACCCTGCCAGTGAAGAGATTACCCTATTTCAAATCATTTCTCTGCCTTCCACATCTTCTCATATAAGATCTCCGCTAAGCACCTACTTTTTATTTGGCTTTTGTGAAAAAGGACTAGAAATGGTAGTGTAAGACAACAAGGCTGACAGAATGATTAACAGAACTAAAAAGTCCGTCAACAGGTAGGCCACCACAACTGTGTATAAACCGGATGGCTGAAACGTAACTGTGGGGTTCACCTTTTATTTAGCAATGTTCTTACTTGAAAAGCATGCCAGTTTTTCTACCCAGAACCATTCAAATCACATGGCATAAAACGAGAGATATTGAAGACAACCATAATAATTGGACTGAGGAGACAGTGACATTAGTGTTGGGCTAGGGAGTCTTTTACCGCTACGTCATTCCAAGTCTGAATCAATCCCAGATCCAAAGCAACCAAAGTCACTGCTGTGTGACGGCAGTTTGGTGGCCTATGTAAAATGGGTTGGTGGTCTCAGTCCGATTCCTTGTATCCAGCCATCACCACGTTTCCTAAAACCATTACTATTCTTGTTGGCACCTCATCGGAGAGGACAAAGATTGAATAAGCCTGGGGATTGAATTACCCCTTGGTCCTTATGGGCAAGGCTCCAGGGGGCGATAGAAGGAATTTCGCACTGCCTCTGTCTCTGCTCTTTCTGGACCTGTTATTCTCTGGGTAGAGGACTTCAGTCACCAAAGTTGTCCAGCACATTTCATCAGCAACCAAAGCCCCTGTTTAAAAAGGGGAGAGGGATTTAAAATGTTATGGGGTTATGTTACATGACTGGAACTCCTAGGGGCTCATCGCTATTATCATGGCAAATTGCAAAGGGACATAATCTCCTTGAAGATCGAGAGCCACCTGATTCTATTTCTAGATGTGTCCTTAAGATGGTCTGGCTGGATGTTCAGTCTATGTCCATCACTGGCGATATTATCATACCATCAAAACTATTGGTGCCCATATGATCTCTGGTCATTCCTCGATAAGTGAGCTTTGTAACTGGTGGGACTTCCATCCTAATAACACGTCTGTACCAAGAAAGCGCTGAAACTGAACTAGTGCTAACGGACATGGCAGGGTTCATTCACCTAATTGCTGATCTTGTCCTGCCACCTAACATGGAGCAGCTCACAGTGATGATGGAAAGCCAAGTTCTCAATCTGCTGCTCTTTATCCTTTCCTCAGCACCCACATTTCACGGCTGTCCATAGTTCTGGTAATAAACTTGATGTGCTGCTATTTCCATGGAAGCTGTTGAAGGGCCCAGAATGTGGCCGTGGCTGCTGCTATGATAGCATCCACATCTTTCAAACATCTTAGGTGCTTCCTCAATGCAAATAATAAAGAATGTAATAAACCAACAAATAAACAACAAGTTCAATACACACCGGCTAGATCCACCAAAGCAGAGTAGCCATGCTTGCACTGCACCACTGACATAATCTGGGTCCACAACAAGTATAGCCCACCCAGGACACCCAGGATCATTTCAGTGCAGAGATGGTCTTGCAGTGGTATGAAGCTGGTGTAGGGAGTCTTACGTTACTCAGTCTACCTCTGCTACCAGCGTTGCAGGCAGAAAAGTGAGATAGGAGGTTGACTGCTTTGCACCATTCCATCTCTTGGTTCTGTTTTCAGTCCCTTTAGGGCCTCTGCGACCTTTAGTGTGGACAAACACCAGGCTCCCGGGAAGTGCAATGGGGAGCTTTAATGTCACCTTAGCACACATGTCCTCTTGGCCTGCACTATGAGCAGTCTAGCTGCAGTTCAGTTGACACAGCCTGCTGTATCATAGGGGTTTTTTTAGCCACTCTGCTTGGTATTCATCAGGAGATGCATCAGAAGGTGAACAGTTTTGGAAAGTCCACAGGGAAATCACTCTGCCTTTCAAACAATAGAACCAATCTGCATTCTCCTCCTTTTATAAGATCTTTAATGGGCTACGTTTCTAGGGGCCTTTCTGTAGAATATTAATTGCATGCTGCTGTGGAAGTGATTGACTCCGTGCAGCCAAATAAGGTAACAATTGTTCACTCATCAGCAACATCCCATGTGCACGTTCATGTTGGATTAAACAAAAACAAAAAAAACCAAACAACTGCATTAAGGTAACTTTAAAGGTCTAACTTAATCCCACCAAAGAAAGGAATTGCAAAACTCAAAATAACCCTAATTAATTTCTTACAGTTGGGTGCATCTTCAACCTGAAGGATCACACCACGCTCTGCAGAAATGGGCGTGAAGCAGTGACACAAAGAGGAAACACTGAGAGCCGCTCAGAGGTCAGAAAGAGGTGGGGGACATGGAGCAGCAGGGGACTCTATTGCCATGTGCTTTGCCCAAAGCTTTCCTAATGTCTGGATTGGTAGTTTGAGGTACTCATTGAACTGTTAGAAGGCTGACCTATTTCCTGCCTCAGAACTGGAGATGAGGGTGATTTGGCCAGCCTGGTTTCTATTTTGTAGAGCTGTATAGCCCATCTCATCCAGCAAGGAAAGGTTTCTTCTTCTTAATGAAAAGGTCAAGGAAGAGCAACCCATGAGCCTGTGTTGTTGTTACCCTTATAACAGGGCTCAGCTGAGATTTGGTGCACAACTGTGCTAAGCATCACAATCACGCATAGAAAGAAACAATCATGTCCCTGATGAGATTATTATCTAAATAGACAAGTCAGGCAAAGAATGGGAGAAAGGAAATAATGTACCTTTTGCAGATGGGAAACAGATACTTTGGTGCCCAAATAGTAGCTGAACTCATCCCTTAATTTCTCTCTGGTTTAAACTTGTCGAAATGGTGGATTATCTGTCAATTGAAACCTTTAAACCATGATTCAAGGACTTCAGTAGCTCTCCCAGAGGTCAGGGGTCTATTACAGGACTGGGTGGGTGAGGTGCTGTGGCCTGCAATGTGCAGGAGGTCAGACTAGATGATCATAATGATCCCTTAAAGTCTATGAGTCTCTGCCAGTGGCCGAATTAATCAGCACCCCCTAGACTGAGTTCTTTGGAAAATCTGTCCAATAACCAGGTCCCTAGATGAGAGGTGAGTGCTTTTGAAAATCCGACTTCTGTTATGTGTGCTGTGTTCTTGAAAATCGAGCTCCAAAGAACTTGTCTGAGATCACACCGAGACACCTGCTGTAAAACCAGGAATTCAACCCACATCCCCTGCTGTGGAGACATGAAATAGCTCAAGCAGTTTGTATGCCCATGAAGAAAAAAGGCAGGGGTCTTTTATTCTGGCCCCATCCTGCATTTTGTGAGCGGGTGTGATTATCAGTCAGCAATGACAGTATCAATGTTGTTATGCCCAGCAACAACAACAGACCTGTAACCTGGTTTATTGTAACTCTTGCTTGTATCACATGCAAAGCACACTCCTAGTTACCGTTTTTCTTCCCCTTCAGGCTGATATTTTTGGGGATGGAAATGGAGCTTGAAAAGTGTCAGTTCCAGGAACAAACATTTCGCATTCTTAAAGAGGAAGCATTAAGTCTGACTTATTTAGGGAATTAAAACTTGAAGTTCTCCGTTGGGCCTCGCATCTTCCCTTCCCACCCTCCAACATACTCATGTGGGGTGTACTATTCCAACCACAGCCAGTCTCATTTTAACCATGTGGTACACAGGAAGAGCAATAAAGTCATGGAATAAAGTTACTTCTCCGCACAGTCAAGGAAAGCAGAATCTGACACTCAGGTTTTCGTTGGTCTTTAGACACTAGCGTAAGCTGCAAACTTCCTCAGCACCCTGGGGGACTATCAGCCATGCCTGGGTCAGGCTTTAGCCCTTACCTTCAGGTTCCATTTACTGTCCGAACAACAAGCAAACTTGCAAAAGAAAAGCATAATTTCTAGCTGGGGTTTCCCATCGGGAGTCTCCTTTCTTCAGGGACTACTGCAGGAGACTGCCCCTTCCTGCAGCTCGTTAGAGAGACCCCAAACCCTGCCTCATCTTCATCTGGCTGGCTCGGTCTCTGGTTCTTAAAAGGGCTGGTCACCCCATTACAAGTAGCTTTAACTGAGTTAAGAAATTCAGGATATGTGCTGACAATACATTGAGATCAGTCCAAGCCAAACCTTGTTACACAAATGCCTCTGGACTTGGGATCTATATTTCACAGCCAGTTCCAGTGGGCCTGCGATTTTTATACCTGTAAATCAACATGGCTCTACTGGTTTCAAGCTGAGAGATCTGGTCCATATACATTATTTAGCGTTAAAAATAGTATTGCTTCAGTAATGTATATGACCAATCCCTCCATCTTAGCCCCACCCTCGTTATCGTAGCATGGTGACATGGCCTTATATCGCTTTGTATTACCAGAGGAGTCTGCTTGCAGTTCCAGAGCCAGCCTGATACCTTTACCTCTGCTTCTGAAGGAAATATCCCCAGGGGAAACTGGTGGTTCAATTAGATATGTTAAATATTGTTACAGCTTTGGTCATCCAGTGGAGATTTTGATACACATTCCTTTCCTTAGCATGACAGCAACGCAGGTTTTTTGAAGAAAAGCTGTGTTGTTTTGTGATACCGTTGCTTTTTGGGGAGTGTTGTTGCAAACAACAAAAGAGTTTGCTCTCTTCCTTAATCTAACTGCCTTCTTGAGGCAGAGTTGCTTCCTGGAAACCAGACACTGATGTTTGAGCTAAGATTTCTGAAAGAGGCATCTGCCTGGATGCTGTATGTGACCACCTCTGTTCTATATGTATAAATCAAACAGGTTATGCGAAGAATTACACCCAGATTACTTTGCATTTAAATTGCCTCCATCAGGAAGCCAACCTGCCCGATCCTGATATCTTCTACTGCTTGGCAAAGAGACAACTATTTTAACAGAGAAAAGGCTAACTCATTTAAGTGCTGGTGAACAATGTCCCTTACTCCCTCCTCCCGTTAGGAATGTTGACAATCAAAGTATTGTATTTGATATGTCAGTTAAATCTGATATTTTCAAACTGTAGCTATTTACCTAAGAGAAGTAGTTGAGATCTTTTGGAAACTTGGACCAGCATGCAAGAACTCTGCTTGACAGATGAATTTTCTGTTTATGGCAGCAGGAATTGTTTCATAGAGGGTTTTATTTAGGAATGGGAAGTAAAAACCCCATTAGGAGTCAGTAGTAGCCACAGAGCAATCACACTGAAAGCCAAAGCCTCAGCTTAATGTATGCAAAAGATGGTTTTTATTGTTCATTCCGAAAAGGAAATGTAATGCTAATGCAGGTGTATTCAAAAAAGAACTAAACAGAGTAGAAAAACGCCCTTACACAATTAGCATGTAGGACATGCTCTCATATCCATTTAAATTGCCCATTAAGGAAGACTGCAGTTCTTCACCACCTTCTCCACTCTGACCTGCAAGTGCTTCACAGTGGCATGGTCTTTGGAGTTACTAATGACATGAAAGTTTTCAGCGAGGAACCACTAGAGGGGCTAATGCAGGTAAAGGTTCCTCTTTTCAACACTGCTGCTTTTAAAACAGCTTCCCAAGAAGCATAATGTGGGTGATGTCTTGTGGTTGCTTTGTCCTAGTCTCTCTGGAACATTACTGACAAAGAGGCTTGGTGCTGATCTGAACAAGTTTTAATTGTATTATGAAATTGGCTGCATTATTTTAAAAAAAAACCCATGCATATCTTGAAGAAATAAAGGGATAACATATTATCTATTGCTTTCAAATCTATTATAAGTTGTTTGAATGATTTATTATTACTAAGAGAGCAATGGTGCTACAGAAGCTTCGGTGTTAGCCTGGACCCAAGGAGACCAGGGTTCTGCCACAGACTTCCTGTGTGACCCTGGGCAATTCACTTAGACTCTCTGTGCGCCAGTTCCCCCTTAGTAAAATGGAGGTAATAATTCCTAACTCATAGAGGTGTTGTGAGGATAAATGCATTAAAAGAGAGTGAAGTGCTCCGATCCTATGGTATGTGGGCCAGATAAGTACCTAAAACAAATAGATTAGTTATTTTTGTCTCTTATCAACAGTGGTCAGGGAATTATTGTTCTAGGTGTTGTACTCAGCTCCCTTGAGTCCCATACCATTACTCACAATACCATCCTTTCTCCCACGGTGGATTTCTAGTTGTTAAAAAAAAAAAATCATTCCATAGGACCACCTTGTATTACTACTCGTACTGGGAACCAAGAATGGCGGTTTGGGGAGCAGTGGAGTGTGCCAGCTACTTTTGGCTAAATTTTGTGCTTTTGCAGTTTTCATCCACATTTCTCTTGCTGCGTCACTTTAGTTCTCACAAAATGAGAGGATCGTCCGTCTACTCCAAGTGCATTTAGCTTTGAACTGTATATCATAAGGGCCATCTACTTCTGCCTCTGCAAAGCGCAATGTAGAAACATAATGCAAGAGTTCCTGGGTGCATATGCAGTCTATAAATGGGAAGGCATGTCTTTGATACCGGGCATGGGGGGGAGACTTCGGCCAGCAGTATAGCCTTTGGAAATAATTGCCTGATGATAAGCGCTTTAGGCCAGTCCTCAAATTTGCCATTTTGGTACTGAACGAAGAGAATGTGGGAGCTGAAAAAGAAATGTCTAGGGGAAAATAAATCGGTTTAGACCACTTCGCTTGTATACTTACAGCTGGACTTACTAACACTTCACATGTATTTGAAGCAATCTTCTTGCTCAAAGGCCAGAAGAATTGGCTTCCTGGTACAAAAATGTGCCCAGGAAACACGAGAGAGTCACAGTGTTCACCAGAGTTATGGCCACCAGCACTGCTGGAACAAGAAAGACCTTCCAGAGTTCTTCAGCTCAGATGACTTTCCTTTGTGAGTAATGCTTGGGGCACAGCTAACAAAACTTGGCAAAATTTAAGTTCTTAACCAAAATGCCTGATTTTAAGAGGTGCCAAGCATCTACAGCTCCCGTTGATTCCAATAGCCATTGTGGGTGCTCCTCACTTCGCAATATCAGGTTGGTTCTGAGGTCCAAGTGTGGATTTAGTGACTCTAATTAGTGAGTATGAAAATGCTGGCCTTTAGCCTCTTCCTGAATGAGCCCATTGGGAATATGATGAAGCTATTCCTCACCTACTTTGATAACCCAGCAAGAAAAGATTCCTAGCACACAGAGAGACAACTCAACCGTGTAAACTGAATGAAATGTTCAGACTAAAATCTCACCATTATAATCATTTGCCCATCAGTTAGGATTTGCATGGTATGTCCATGAAAGCCCAGGATAAAGGTTTTTTTTCTGTGCCCTGCAGATTCCCTCCAACACACTTCTACGCTTGACTAGTTTTGTCTTCAGGTCACATCACTGCATCATAATCTGATGTCGTATCATCACATTATTGCCTCTGTGGCCTGATTTCACTATCTGTTCCATGTGGGCTTGAGGATCTGCCCACACAGATCACAGTACAGGATCAGTGATGTCACTTCAATGACATCAAGTACCATTCATATAATATCACATTGTGATGACTGAAAAAATGCAGGCCTTATTAGTTATCCTGGAAAGTACACCTGTGTAATGCAAGAGAACGAGCTATTATTGCCAGACTGGATTTGATGAAATCATCCAATAAGTCAGTGAAAAAAAGGGAAATGCAAACACATTATTAATTGTTATTATTAGTTAATTTACTTGTGGTAGCACCTATAAAACCCAACCCCATTGTGCTAGGCACAAATAATAAACACAATGAGCCTGCCACTCCCCAGAGAGATTACTGGTCATGTATTGTTTTCTTTCAAAAGTAGGATTTATCTGGAAATTTCAGCTGGCCCTAAGAGACTTTAACAAGTTAGCAAGCGCCTCTGGTTTCACCAGTCAGCTCTGTGCCAATATACTTCCATAGATATAGAAAAGCAGTAATCAATTACTGAAACTTCTTCCTTATTTATAAAAAGAGAAAGGCTTACAAAACTAAAAGAGACACAATCAAGAGAATAATCACCTTAAAAAAGTCTTACGTCAACAAATTGTAAGTACTTTTACTGGTTTTCTTTCCACTGCACGTGCTGTTTGTTTATGCAATCAGATGGGATTTATTGCATTTCACTCATCTTTATCCGTTTTATTTTTTATTCTAAAGTCCTCTTTGCAATGTTGCATTTGTAACACACTAGCAAAATGGACATCACACCATCCTCTTGGGGCTGCTCCACTGGAGAATAACACCTCCCCTGGAGGATAACTGCTACCAGCTAACGGAGATGTTCCTCTACCTCAAGGGGGAAAGGGTTTGATTACAGTGAAGAAAGGCTCAAGCTCATATCCAGACCATGACCCATGATGGTGGAGGGGGCATTACACATTTATGTCCTGATTCAGCTGAGCACATGGATAATTTCGGTCCTGGCCAGCACAGCATTTAAGCACGTGAACGGTCGAACTGAAGTCAGTGGGACATAAAGACATGTTTACAGACCGTGAGCTCACAAAGGTCCGCATGAGGGATGCAATATGTGACACAGATACAAAACAAGGGATGTGCACACAAAAAGTTATTCATGCAGGAAACTTAAAACGGTGCGGGATTCCTCCCCGAAGCTAAATGACTCTTTTCACAACCACTGTTTCATGACTCTTGATTTCTGAACTAAAAAATTGTCACCAATAAAAAATGAGAGGACACCAATTATATGTGGAACATAGGGAGTTTCAAAAGAGAAATAAATTACATCGCATGAAATGCACGCCTGGTTAAGTGTTTTACTGACTAGAGATGGAACTCCCTCGTGCTTAAGTGCTTTGCTGAATCAGGGCCCTCCAGGTGTCGTGTTTGGGGTTCTGAATATTTTAGGGAAATGTTGAAATTGCGCCAAAAATAAAAACACTGCTGTCTTTTCAATGTAAAGAGCAATGAGGTCATTAAGAGGAGGCATGAGTTTTTTGCTTCTCTTTTCAAGGCCATCTTATGATTCTTTAATGGCTGTTCTCAAAATGTGCAAGAAAGGGATATTTGAAAAAAATCCTCTTTGAGACAAAGTTTTCAGCGCTGAGCCCTAGCAATCAGCCTAATCCAGTGAAATGTGTTTCTGTATGTATGTACAAGATAATCTTTTGTAATGAATATGCTCATCTATTTTCTCAGACTCCTTGGATCAGGGACGAAATGTGGAGGAGACTGTTTGTTTAAAAGAAGAACTGGATAAGTGACAAAAATGAGCAACTAGGAAGCTGCCGTGCCACTGTTACCTACGGAATGAAATGGTTCTGATTACACAAAGACTGGCTTTGCAGGCTGTGAAGCACTGCTTTAGCTGGATCTCTCTGAGAGTAGCAAATGTACTAAAGGTATAACCACAAGCAGGAAGACAATCCTCATGTATGGGATATGATCAGACAAAATAACGGAATCTGAAAACACAAATGGGCAATATATTATTTATTATTGTCATTATTTATTATGTTCTCTCTCTAAACTCCTATATTTCATCCATCACTGTGATATCTGATTACCAAATAATAATGCTCATGAGAATTATTTGTATTTGTTTATATAATGCTATAGAGATCAGTGTTATGCCGTTAATAAAATGCTGGTATCTATATATTTGTAAGTTACTGTCCATTCATTCATCCTGGCAATATATGTATTCATTAAGGGCTAGATAGCAGCTTGGACTATGAATCCACACAGGGGCATAGATTGTTGGAAGCCTCATTTTTAGCACAGGTGAACTACCTAGTGCTATTTACCTGCTGCTCCCTCTGTCCCAGAATAGGCTCGTGGGGTGTGTTACCTGGCAGCTCTGTGTTCTTGGGCAACCAGGGTGCAAAACCCAGCCCCTGCTTGAACCAGAAACCAAAGGCATTTCAATATGAAAAGGCAGTGGAAAACCCTCCCATCAAGGGTGAGACAACTCCCCATGCCTCATCTACATCAAAGATGTAAAAAGGGGGCATACAGAAGCCTCATCTATGTCGAAGATGGAATACGCACTGAACTCTGGGATTGGTAAAAATGGAAAATGCACTGAACTCTGGGATTGCTGCAGCAGGGACGCACTGCATGTTGGGAGATCTCTGCTCTCGATGTAAATGAACTCACACCTGTACACATCCAGCTCCGCAGTTATCAGACCATTCTAGTTATTGATATGCAAAACACTGTATCCTGGTTGCATTGTGAGCTCTCACTCAAGGAAAAATGCCCTTCCAGGAAGGATCGGCTCCTTTTGTCCAGACATTGTTTATCCATGAACAAACCTGATGTCTACAAAATCCCCTATCACAGTTTAAACCCCTGTTCTGATGCTTAGATCCAAACTCTGCATCAGTTCCACTGGAACCTGTCTTCTCTTCCTGACTGATCATGTTGGGGGCTCTGCCAGACTAAAAAAACCCTCCAGTCCCTAAGCTGACATGCCTGTTCCTGGGAACCACTGCGCTGCATGGAGTGGTGAGACCGCCCCCCCCTTTTTCCCCCAACACACTTTTTGTCTCTCTCCCGCTCTCTCTTAGTCCAGGTATAACTTTCTACTTTTGTAATCAAACCTGGGCTAGCTTTCTCCAATACCCCAACTGTAATTGTGCAGTATTGTAAACATCTGATTGTTTTTCTCTCCTTGTATGGTATTACTATTAGTATCATAAGTTTTATATACCTACCAATAAAATAACTGTTATAATCAAGCTGGTTGCCAGTTTTTCTCTCTCTCTCTCTCCAAACTGCATTTACTCCTTTGTGTTCTTGGTCCCTATCTTGCTCTGTAGTAACACTTCTCTTACCTAAGCTAAAGATCTCTGGAGTGTCCAAAAATCCTATGGGGTTTGCTCATCAAGGGGGTTACTGCTAGAACAATTGTGGCGTAAAGGGACATATGAAGGGGACAGATGAGAAGTGCTGCTCTGCCTAGCCTATGGAGTCCAGGGGCAAATAAGGGTGTGGCTCAAGTGCTGTTTGATCCAGCCTGATTGAGTCCAGGGGCAGATAGAGGGGAATAGATGAAAAAGTGCTGTTTGGACCCAGCCTGCTCAAGAAGTGCGCTCTATTCTGGTGCGTGGCAAAGGGGCATATAAGGGTGGCCACTGAAAGTGCGGTGTCACCTAGCCTGCTGGGTTCAGGGACATATAAGGGGTCAACTGACAGTGCTGATAGCCCAGTCCACTCAGACGCATTCAGTTAATCTGGAATGTGTGTGTGTATCTGTGGGGGGGGGGGAGGTATTTGAATCTGGTGCTGGAGGAACCCAGCCCTGAAAACCTTAGGTCCTGCAGGATAGCTCCATTGGGAAGGGGCTTGTAGCCATATGAGCACACAAGTCACACAAGCAGTACATTAATAGAATCACACCCCTAGAATCACACCCCCCTTCCAGGAAGGTAACCCTAATAAATAAGTATACCTCAAGGTAACGGGCAAATCTGGTAACAGGTGGGGCAAGACAACAGCCATTGGGAAACATTTTCTGATTGCAACTTAAATGTTCCTTTTTGTAATATCATCCCATTGCTGCTAGTTATATTGATGCCTGCATCTCACTGCAAAGAATTACGCTCTCTTCTTGATGCTTATACTTTTCAAAGACAGGTAGCCAATAATCAAAGCACTTGTAGATAGTGATTAAGGACCAATTCAGAAGGAAGATGCTATGGATGGTCTTGCAGGTTTTTGCCTTCTTAATTTGCACATCCCCTCCCAGGTGACGTTTAACCAAGCTACATGTATTTAATTTTGATCTTCCCTCATCAGTCTGTCCTTCCAGTCACTCTCATCATACAGGGTGAAACTCACCCCTGTGCTCAGGACCAGCATGACGGCCATACCCCCTTTCAGTCCTACTTAAGGCCCATCTTGAGGGAACAAGTGACATAGCCTTTCTCTTGGTGAATTTCAACTCTGGTGCATTGAGGAATGCTGGGTAATGGCTTTGCTAGTCACCAATAAACACTTTCCCAACATGGCTGATCACTGTAATTATCTTCTAAATTAAGAGTTGCGAACTCTTGCCGTTTGATCAGGAGTTCTCACAGTATTTGGTATTTTATTTAAAGCATCAGCTGCTGGAGTCATGTGATTACCTAAAAGTCCCAGCTTTCTTTTAAGTGGGGGAAAAAAAGAAGTTTCTAGCCTTTGGGTTATGGAGAAAAGGTTGCAAACATGACCTAATGGTAAACCAAAAGGCTTCGAAACCAGAAGGCAACCCAAAGAAGCCAAAATTCATTACTGCTTTTTTTTTTTTTTAATCTCATGATTTTTAAGATAATCACATGATTTTGTGGGGGCTGGGCTCATAATTTTTTGAACATTTGGAGCTAGCAATACTGCAGATTTCCTCGTGGCTTTCATAATAGGAGTATAGGCACACATCATCACAGGTATTTAGGCACCTAACTAACTCTCATTGAAATCAAAGTGCCTAAATACCTTTGAGGATCTGGGCCACAGAAACTATTGAAAATGGAATAACAGACCATTTCTGAAATTCCACTGGTAAATATATCTGGCCCCAGCGATCCTGGCTCAGTTCATATCCGCAATGTAGAAGAGAAATAAGATAGCAGATAAATTACCCCAAAAGCACTTTCAGACATCAGCACCAACCAGTGAAGAAACTGAATGCAATCTAAAAGCATGATCTGAAGTAGCATAGCAGGTTAATGATATACTTTACTACTTAATGGGGCACACACATTACCATGGTTGGAGTAAATGGATTATAGAATATAACTGCATATACTGGTATCTTATAAATAAATTATTATAACACTAATTGGGACCAAATTGTCTTGTTTTAATGTCCTCTAGTAATTAAGCCTTTTAGTGGTTTGCTGCCTAGTTCCTTACTGCTGCGGAAAAAATATTTTCCCTGATTATAGTAGTTGCAAAACAATACTAATGTTACTTCTGCCTATCTATTTTGATCCCAAAAATAAATTCACTGAAAAATCCATTACCTGGATTGTCTTCTGATGGGAAACTAAAGCGCATTAAAGAAAGGATGTCAATACACCAGCCTTCTACGTCATTGCATGGAAATATTAGTAACTTTAATTTAGTACAATGGTGAATTCTTTAGGATAAAGTTACCAAGGCCTGCTTGAACCATCAGCACTGTGTACTTTGTGAAAATCCTCCCCAGGGATGCTTATGGAATTGGAAGAATCAGGCACAATGTGGGCGAGCATTATGCAAGATTCCCATACAGTACAGAGCTCTGCCAATGCATCTGCCAGGCTCTGCAATCCTTCTGCTGCTCAGTTTTATTTTTGCACTCACTACCCACTGTCGGGCTTTTAAAGTGGTCTCTTAGGTTCTCCATAGAGTCAGCTTCACTCCTACAGACTTCAGCTGCATTCCGGAGGCAGCTTCTACCTACTTAACTCAGAAGATTGCAGGACAATACTACATTGATATATCCAACTTCCCTTATTCCAGTGAGAATCTGGTTCTGTACATCCCCAAAATCTTGGGCTCCAGGATTTTGGTTTGCACCAGCACAGACGTAATAAAGGGCCAGCTGCAAAGTTCAGATTTGAACTTCCTGAGTCCTGAGAGGTTAGATCACTCAGATGGACTGGTCCAACTCAACCTGCCCTTTACTCTTCTGCACATAGAGAAAAAAGCTGCTCTAGAAAGAAACACAGTGGGGCTAGGCTCAGCCAATAAGGAAGTGAGCATATTCTCACCATTGACATTGGCTTTAGCCCACTATTGAGCCAGAGGGAGAATGTTTATAAAATTAATGAAAGCATTAGCCAACCCTAATCCATGCTGATTACAACAGTTCCTGTAGCTTCTAGCGAGAGTGGATTATTTTTACTCATCTTTCAAACACATAGGAACTGTTTTTATTTGCTATAACTTATTTATTTGCCTAGAAACCTTAATCCTGGAGCAGGACTCCATTGTGCTAGGTGCTGTACAAGCAGAGAACAAAATAGTTTATAGTTTAAGACAAGAGATGGATATAAACAGACTGACAAGGGAGTACAAAGAAACAGGGAGACAATAGTCCTCAGATTAATAGGCTGTGGTCTCAGCACATCAGCAGCCTGGTCGTTGCCATACTGGGATAGGTAAAAGGTCCAGATAGTCTAGTGTCATTTCTCTGACTGCGGCCAGCATCAACTGCTTCAGAGGAAGTTGTAAGAACTCCCCCAGGAGCAAAAGTGGTATAATCTTCCCCCCATTCCCCCCTCCTTCCCCAGCAGGTCTCATCCTGATCTCTAATCATTCGAGATTGGCTTAAACCCTGAAGCATGGATGTGGCAGCAGTAAAATGGAAATGTGCTTGACTGTCATGCATACTTATAAGCAGCCCCTGCCTCCCCCTTTTCTTCCATTTGTAACAGAAATGCTTTACCATGCTCCTTATACATAACCCGGGAAAGGAAGGAGATTGTTGCATCAAATTCGGTTCCTACTGAGTCAGTAGCAAAATTGATGCCAATGAAAGCAGAAATTTTCCACTTTCGCCCTAAAACGCCTGTGCTCACGTTAAATTGAATATAGAATAATTATACGTATTTGTGTAGGTGTGCTGGTGTTTCACTGGACAATCTCCGGTCCCTGCATTAAGGGTCTAAAAGCCTGCTCTTCAAAGGAGCTGAATTCCATTGCTCATGTCCATTGATTTTAACAGCGGCTGAGTGTGCTTTGCATCTTGCAGTGCTGGGCCCTAAATCTTGTAACGCAAAGGATGCTGATAAACAAGGGGAGAGCTGATTGGAGTGTGGGAGGGTGAAAGATGATGAGCTAGTTCCATTGATTGGCCTACAACTTGTAAATCCCCTTGTTAATATATGTAATGTATTAAAGTCTGGGGGAAGGCTGGAAAAGAAAAAAAGTGAAAGTGAGGAGGGCAAAGAGAAGAAGCAATGGAAGAAATAGCCTTCACTGCAGTATCCCATGTTTTATTCCGTCCTGCTGCATGGTCCTTTCTTCCCACCCAAATGTTGGCAGCTTAGTGTTACAGCCTCTGTAACCCAGCGTGCTCTGTACAGGGACTCTCAGACTTGTTGCCATGTTAAATAGCACGAGAATGTAGATAGTGCATTATACCAATGAGAGAAAACAAGGGTCTGAGGCAGTTCTGAGGTGAATAAATTTAAGCATTCAGTCATAAGGCCACTCACAGCAAGAAGGCAAGAGATAAGGGAGAATGGAGATTTGAAAAGAGATGGACTGCCAATGAGGCGGGGAGAGTCAAGAAGGAAGAGAGAGAGAAAGAGAAAAAAAAAGTATTAATCATCTCTCCAAAAGCAATTGACAGCACTTGGAAATGGGTTTCTGAAGGCAAATATCCTCTAAGTTGGCTAAATCCCCAGTTCAGGTGTCAGAGAGAATTGCACAGTGCATGCAGTATGCGCGGTGATGTTGCTAATGTCATTATTTGGGGTAAACTTCATTTCCTGCTCCAGCTTCACTGATGCTAATGGGAATATTTCAATGGGGATTGGATCCAGCCCTAGAATGAGATTCATGGTGAGATATTCTTGTGGGTCTCAAAGTGAACTTACACGTAAGCTGCCTGCTGTGTTTCCTTTGTCTCTAAGAGGAAGGCTAAGTCTCTACCACTGAACAGTGTGTGAAGCTATTTGAATGAATCATACATGAGCAGAAAGTAGTTCTAAAGGCATTGGGATTTTGTGGGGGATCAGAGGATAAGACCTTCAGGAAAATCTTTGGCAAAATGAGTTTGGTTAATAAGATGTGTATCTGCCACAGCTTCCATAGCAATAAAAGATACAGTATGCAAGGGTCTCCGCTGCACTCTATTGTAGTAAGAATTCTGTCTGGGCCAAATCTGAGGCCCTGGTTAAAGAGGTATGTTACACACTGGTAAATGAGAATAATTCTGTCATTTGCTCCTATATTTCATCACAGGAGTTAGTAAGTTTCCAGCTGTCTCAGTCTAGCCTGTCTCAATGTACAAGTTAAAATTATCATAAGAAACCATATGTCATTTATCATTTCTATGAATAGGGTCTAGAATCTCCAACAGAGAGCAGGCCCGCACTGTGCTAGGCGCTGTACAAACACATAGTAAGAGACAAGTTCCTGCACTGAGTAGCTTATAATATAACACTTGTCATGAGTGGTCTAGTTATTACGTAGTCCTGCTTTGAGTGCAAGGGACTGGACTAGATGACCTATTGAGGTCCCTTCCAGTCCTACACTTCTATTATGCTATAAAACAGACAAAGGAAGTGTGATTATGCCCATTTAATGGATGAGAAAGTGAGGCACAGACAGATTAGTCCAAGGTCACATAAGAAGTCAGTAGGAATGGCAAGAATTGAACCCACATCTCCTGAGACTTAAGCCAGCGCTTTAATGATAAGGCCATCCTTCCTCTGAGCTGCACTCACACCCCCTAAATTTATTTAGACTTTATTAGTTTTTCCTGAATCCCCCTCTGAATTTGGCCCTGGAAATCAATTTTTTAAACTTGAGTTCTTTCTTGTGCTGGAATTCCCTTAGTTACAGTTATTTTTTACTCCAATAGTGCTGACATGCTAGACAAGTTCATGTCATGTGTATGCCTTGATTTGCACTTAGCTTCAAGAAAGCTTTTGCCAGCAGATCAACCGGTAACGGATGGGCAAATAAGCACATATAACCCATAAAATAAGACATGAAGGTACTTTTCTTCCTTGGTTCTGTAGGTCAAACTCAGTGTTTAGCCTCAATGGCCTAACACGAGACTTAAACAAGCCTTTTCTTCTCAACTCATTGCCGTACATTCTCAACCCCGGAACAGTCATGTGTAGACCTCAAATCTAGACATTTTTTGGAGCTCAGGAAAGCATCAAACACCTTAAACTTTTTTGGCAAATGTTTTCAATGTATGACGACTAGCTAGGTGCAAACCTCAGAAGCATCAGAGGTTCCATTTGGGAAAAGCAGCCGAAAGTTTGGATTCTTATCTGGACTTCTTGAGTATGCAAAATTGGATTAGAAGTCTCATGATAACAATATCTTGTGAGATTTCATACTCCTTTGCTTGACAACCCCAGCCTGAACATAGCAGTGCAAATGAAATCAGAGTGGAAAAAAATTCTCCAAACCTGATTTAGTTTTGAGTGGAAGCCTTAATGGGTCTTATTTAATTCCAACTCATTTGCCGGTTTCTGCTTATAACTTCCCACTGTGGTCATTAAAGATTCACTGGCACTGATGGCAAGAATATGGCTATTTGAAAAACTAACCTCTCTGCCACATCTGTAGGCTATGGAATTCTATTTCATTTCCCTGTTCTTAACGCTATATAGCACTGAGCAACTGCTGCCTTCCTCCAGAAGCTATTGCATTTAGTTTTGATTCAAGTGACTCCTGTATAACCGTAGGGGTTCTGAGATCCTTCATGATGAGAGACACCTATAATATCTATTTATTAGTAATTGAAACTATTGGTAGTGTGTGGTTAAAAAAAATCTTCTCCAGTTACAGGGACCTAATTTGATTCTTCCCAACTAATTAGCCAATGGAGCCTCAACAAATAGCTGTAATTTCAATAAGATGAGCATGCTTTTCTCCTATGAACATTCTGCTGCTACCTTTCGTCTTTAATTTGTGGGTGCGTACATATCACTGCCTTGGACATTTTGAGTAGTTGACCACACTGTGCACAGAGAAAGCAGGGAAATGTTTTGCAGGTTCATCTTAATTTTTGTCGGTAGATCTCCCCATTCAGGGAAAATTGCCTGGTCCCTGGACGAAAAGCTTGCAGATCAATAGCCATTTCAGAGACTGTTGTTTTAGTTAACAAGATAGTTTATTAAATTAGGGAGGCTAGCATCAGCGCTGTTCTTTGCTTCGTAAATTATGGAAGTGTTTTGTGTTTTAATTTAAAATGGAATGTTGCCTTTTGCCCCAGAGATAAAATACAAGCTTTCACACTCTTAGTTCTGCCTTTGTCAGCAGACAGGGGTATCAGATAGCTGTTAGTCCATCTTTTTGCACCAGATCATCAGGGAACTAGTAAATGACTGTTAAGGTTTTTTCCTTTGGGTCATAGGTTCAAATCCAGCCTAGCTCAGAAGTGGTCATCAGCAGCTGTTTGGGTGACTTATATTAAATGAGTTGATGGTTTCAGTCTAGGCCAATATTTTTAAAAATAGGAGTTGGTGCAAGAAGCAGAACTGCCTCATAGCTAGGAATTCACCTGGGAGATAGGAGGCCTGGGTTCTATTATTGTATCTACCGCTTGGGTAAATCTCCTTGCCTGTCTCTCTACCACCCATTATTCCACCCAGAACATCACCTGTCACTAAAGCTGCTGGGCATTGCAGATGGTGCCTTGCTTCCTTTGTCAGCAGATCCCTGTGTATGTAAAGAGATACATAGCGTTTTCTATATTCTCTCCGAAACCCTGACCTCTAGTACCTTCCACGGCGCCGAATACCTAGGTGGGAGCTAACTTGCTAGAAATCACGCACAGCCCCCCGCACCTGTCGTGGCCCACGAGTCTAGATCGTACTTAGTCATGCTTCAGTGCAGGGGACTGGATTATCTGACCTGTCAAGGTCCCTTCCACTCCCACCTTTCTATGATTCTAAGTCTCTCTCTTGATTAAAAGTGCTCTGCACTATGCACACGTTTGGAAACCCCTGCCAAGAGAATCCTTAAGCTCTAAGCACCCTTCTGCTCACTGGCGGTTCTAATCCTGAGTCTCTGGCCTTACTGAACAGAATGCACCTAATCCCAGAAATGTTAAATAGAGCAGGATGGTCATATTTGAGCAGCAGACTGGGGGAAGCTTAGAAACAAACGGGACATTTCAGGAAAAGACCCTTTTTCTCTCCATACTGGATGCAGGCATCCAAAAATGGGTAAACGTTTTTCTTTGGTCTCACATAGTTATCTCTGTATCTTTTCCCTCCAGACTCCTATGTATGGATTTCCTCTCAATTCCAATCCACCACGCCATCTGTATTATCTATAGTCTGCCTAAACCCTCACTCCTTCTGTACTGCCTCCAAGAAGTGAGTCAATAATTTCGATAGCTGTATCAAAAATATAACCGGTGATTTCCCCTTCTGGGCTTCCTGTAGGAGGCCCTCTACTCTGGGTCAATCTTGTTTAGACTGTGCAAAATGTGTGGGGTCAGGGGCTGTCTGTATTTTGTGTCTTGTTCAGCACTGAACATACTATTGATGCTTAAAACTAAGACTAATTATAATAATAAGGCGGTGCAGGGAACTGTCTGGAAATTTAAGAGACCTGGGTTCTATTCCCAGCTCCAGCCCTGCTGTGTAATCTTAGATTAAATTAATTGCGCATCTATGTGCCTCTCTTTTTCCCTTCCGATCTTTGGCTAGTCTAGATTGCACACCCTTTGTGGGACTGTATGTCTCTTACTGCGCATTTGCACAATGCCTGACAAAATGGGACCCTGGTCTCATTTGCAGCCTGTACGTATTGCTGTAATAAAAATAATAGAAATAATGATAAGAAAAAAAAATGGAGCTGTTACTCTGTCAGCCGGTTATATCTCCTGCTCCTTTCTGTCATAAGAAAAGGTAAAGTAGCAAAATTTGTCTGAACTGAGGAGCGCAAGAGATTTTATACAGACACTTCAGAACTACCATCCACCGACCATGCTCAACCTTAACCATTTTCTATCACTTTTAAGCTTACTTATTGTAGTTCCTTCCTCTGAAAGAAGGTTTGTCTGTCATTGACCCTCTCTGTGTATCTTTAGGAGCACAGCATTTTGAAAAGTCTAATGCCAGTAAAGTTCTCGCTCTTCAAAAATAAATAAATAAGAAGGAAGCCTTTGTACCACTGAACTCCAGCTTCTATAATGGACAGGCAGGGCATATGCAGCAAAAAGCCATTATTTTACATGGTTGGAGAATCAAAATATAGTAGGTGGATATTCAGGGTTTATTCTAAACTCACTTCAATCATAACTCGGGGGGGAGGGGGATTGGGAAGGAGGAGGGGAATGCTTTATAAGATGACCACCTCCCAAAGTGACAGTTCCACAAACAGAATCAAACTGAATATAATCTGTGCTGCTTAGACAGAGCTATGGGTCATAGCATGGAAGCTCATTTAATAGGGTCTCCCGAGCAGATTTAAAGTCCTATTGAATCTTAAGAAAAGATCATCTGAGCTGCTACAGAAAATGCACTGATTGCCTGGCACTGAAAGATGGCAAATGAAAGATTTGAGCAAAAGGGTCTCCGGGATGCTGCGATGTATCAATCTGTCACATAACACAGATTCATGTCTACCTAAATTAGGCTAGCTTAAAGAAATAGTGTTTCTTAGAATTATGCTCTAAATATCATGGCTAGCCTCCCTTCTAATGCAGCTGGGATAATGCTTTTTTTTTTTTCTTTCAGGATGGCATCCAATCATTTATCAACATTGGAATCAGGGCCTGATAACATATGGCAAGTCATCAGATGGAAATTATCGCTAATAGATAACTGCCACTTATTTTCCATTATGTGCAGTGAGATGTGAGTGGATCTCTCTCTTTTTTTAAGAGCAGGTTTTCCTGTCATTTCAAAACCTCCGTAGACATTTCTTTTGAGCTCGCTGGGTACAGTGCTATAAGGAAACATGTTTATTTCTAATTGGTTTAAAGGTTATTTATTTGCTTCTCCTGTTAATCTTAAACACATTTGCAGAAGGAATTTGTTATATAAGGTAAAGTAAAGCGCCAAAGGAAGAGTTGTAGTGGTGACACAGATTCCAGCTGCAGTTGAATTTAGACATAACTTAGGGTGAAGCCATGACTTTCCACCAACTCTGGAACTCTCTTCCATGAGAGCTAAGAATATCTGTTTACCTGGTTGCAGTCAGGGCGGAGTGACGGAGCGAAGCTCTTGTAGAGCCAGAAGTGAGGGAAAGAGGACTGATTGGCTGGATGGGCTGTCAATCACCCAAAGAGACAGAGGAGGAACTTCCCTTCCCTCAAATGGTTCTGGGTAGGGAAGCAGTCCATAAAACTCCCTGTCTTCCAGCTGGGAGTCAGAGTTGCAGATGGAAACATCATCTGGTGGAACTGGAGAAACCTGGGCTTGTAGGAATTATGTTATGGAAGGTAATCTTTGGGTGAGCGAGCGAGTGTGTGAGAGAGAGGGAGAGATTTAAAATCTCTTTTCAACTCCCTCTGAACTGGGTCTTGCTGCTCCATTGGACAGCCTTGCTACCACCTTCTGCCACAAGGACAAAGCACAACATGGAATTATTCTGCCCGCTTTTGGAGTGTGACAGGAGAGGGGAGAAAAATAAGAGGACAAGAATTGTGAAGTGAGGCTTTTGACGATCCTCCCTAATCCTGGAAAGAAGGAGATGACTGAAACCCCACTGTATATGTAACCATTCATAGACTGGACTAGTTTGCGATGGGGTGGGCATGATATAGATAGATAAAGTGCTGTCATTATTGTTTGCAATTACAGTAGTACAATGGCAGTACTCCCAGTGTATGCTGGTGAAATCCTGGCCCCATTGATGACAGAGACCAGTAGTATCCAATGCCAGATGCTTCTGATGAGTTGGAGGGAGGAAATAATCCTTTAATGTACTTTGCTGTAAAGAAAAAATTCCTTCCTAACCGCCACTGTGCTCAGCGAGAGATTTGACTACTGTCCTTTCAGTATACATAATTGCAAGTGTTATTAATGGGCATAATATTATCGCTTGCCCTTTTAAAATCTAGCTACAGTATTTGACTTCGTGACCCTTCTAGGGAAGGAAATTCCACAGCCTGATTATCTTTTATTTCTTCTAAACATGCAAGCCATTAATTTAATGGAATGAACCATTATTTTCAGGTTATGGGTCATTGTGAAAAGGAAGGTGTCATGCTCTCCTGTACTGACTCAAGTACTGACTCACACTGACATGAGTACCAGCCTCAGGGCAAACTGTTAAGAACCAAGGCTACAAACTCCAAATTGGCTGTGAGTTCTATACCTAGATTTCACCAACCAGTTATCAAGTGTAAACGCCTCAGGCACTATAACAGCCTAAACATGGAATCACAGACAATCTCCTTGGGTGCTCCAATCTGTCTTGCCACCAAGGTAACCTACCTTTGTGATAGATGGTCCAAATATCATCGCAATTTAGCATATAACACCAAATATCACAGCAATATTCCCAGTCCCAAAGGACCAGTCACTTACCCCAGGTCAATTGCACCTAAGATCTCAGACCAAAGACAATGCTTGTAGCCAGTCCTATAATAAACTATGTAAAGATGTATTATATAGGAAAAGGAAATGAGAGTTATCCACAAGGTTAAAGCAGGTAACTATATATACACACACAAATGAGGTAACATCTTAAGTTTCAAAAAATAATAGAAACTTCTATGATAAGCAATCTCTATCAGTCCTTTAGGGATAACCTAAGCCAAGTACTGGGAATCATTTGCTTATGCTTAGTAATCCTTGCCCCTCAGAATCCAAGCAGCATAAAGAGACAGTTCCTCCTTGTTAGGGGTTTTACCCCTTCCCTCCCCCCTACTGCTTCGAATTGTAAACTCAGCTGATGGGAGGAATTCACTTGCACATCTCCTCTGCATTGGGGGGTAGAGCAATCAACAAAGTCTTTTGTCCTCTTTAATGCTCCACAATAGTTCATCTGGGGCTCATGGGCCTTCCTTGTGGGGCAGGACATTACACCAATAATACCTTCTGTTGGAGGCCAGCATTTCAATTAATGTCTGTCTTTTATCTGGCGATTTGCACAGCTACAGAGGCTTACAATGCAAATGTTCAAATATTACCTTAGAACATGGCACACAGATGTTATAAGTGGGATTAATGTGTGCAGCAACTTACAAGCATTCAATAAAGTCTAAACACTGAGCACATTTTTATACCTCTGATTCCTTTTTTAACAATACTAACACAGAGATGCACCAGACTCAGTCCAGCTCTGTATTTGTCAGTATTCAAGTGAGGCATGGGGACCTTGGCATAAGCTGGCACGTGGTTTGCCAGTATCACAGAAGGGCCATGTCCTTCAGGCTTGCAATGGAATGTACTGTAGGATTTCAATGGGTGGCAGCTATATCAATTGGAACATTTAAAATGAGGCTGGAGAAAGCACCAGAAGATATATTGTAGGCAGTAATCCTACACTGGCTGAGGGGACCGAGCAGAAAGGATAATCTTCCATCACTGAAGTCACAGGGGGCTAGACCAGGCCTTTAACTTAGTGAGGCTTTGCCTTCTCTAATTTGTTCTATGCTCTTTTATTTTGTTAATAAAATTAATGCTCGGTTCTTAAGGGAAATCTACCAAGCAAAAGGAATTACTTCCAAAATGCTAATATTGAACCAAAGTCTAACCAACAAAAAATGAGAAGACAGGAGAGGACAATTTTCTGAAAAAAAGATAGCCAATATGAGGCAGAGAAATAAAATAGTGGTGGAGCATGGAAGGAATTAAAGAGAGAGTGTAATGCAATCGGCACTTTTCTAGTGCCATTTGTACACTATATCTCTACTGTCCTGAGTATATGCCAGATCTCCCGATGTAAACAATGAACAAGTGCAAAGATTATTACACACTAATAATGCAGAAAAATGTATTGGATGCCATAAACTGCAGCATATGCAACTTGAATATGCAACTGCAGGGGCTCAGCACTGCACCCTATTCTCCTTATTGGCTTGCTTCCTTCTGGGCTGTCCTCACTGACAATGGATGTGCATTCTTTGAGCTGTCTGATATCTCCTGTAGGGGGTGACTGACATGATACTTACGCGTTAGGAATCTGTGGAACCTGTAACCAATTCTCCTATGTTGTGGGGCATCACAGAAGCCAAACATTTGTTTATTTACTTTCTCCCAGTGTTTTTGATGCTTGAACCCCATAATGTTATGGCTACAGCCAGGTTATTCCGTGGCTGCTTGTCTTGATTTCCGACGGTTGTGTCAGATACTACTTTGCCAGATCACACATATGCAGCTTAACACCAGTATTTGGAGGTCCATTCAGGTAACTTCTTTGCTCCACTATTACAGACTAGCTACAAGAGATCATAAAGTACTCTTCAGAATGAAGAGCTCCAGATCCAGCCGGCATCACAAATAGACGTAGAAATTTTGAATTTATGTTTGCAGTCTGAGTTCTCAGAAGGCCTATAAAGAAAATATGGAATTATTTAAAAAACTGCAATGCTACTTTTCACTCCCATAAAAGTATTTTCTGGCAGTACAAATCCTAGAGCTACTGCAGGAAGGAAGATTGTGATGGAAGAAAATTGGAAATGAAGTTACTGGGGAGGACAGTAAAGCAGTTGAAGTATCAAGTGAAGGTCTCATAAATGTCCTTGCAAAGGGAGGCACTGAAAATATAGCATCTACATTAATGCTGGCTGTGTCTCTGCTAACCTAAATAAATCTAAGACCTGCACAGCAGGTACTTAAGTTAGAAAACAACTCCAAAAAAACAAATCTTTAGGAAGAGATGGGGATTATATTAAAGCATTAGAGGAAAGTGGTGGGGGGGGGAGAATGGTCAGATCAGTATCATCATCCTCGTAGGAAATGGAATGAACTTGAAGTGTTCAAGAGAACAGGAAAAAGGACTTGTTTCTGTTCTTGGTTATATGACCCTTTTGGTCAATGTTCTCTGAACATGATTTGTGTGATTGAGTTTCATGAGAATTGAATCTTATGGTCAAATGGTCTCATCCTTCTCGACCTGCCAAAGCCCAGACATGAGGCGCGGTGTATGACAAAGACTCAAATCAATCCATGAAGCAGACTGAAATGCAGTGGTGTTAGTTCTTTCACTGTCTAACTCTTTCTTTAGCCTTTGTTTCCTTGCTCTTTATTTCTAATGCAGTTTTCAATAACAACAAAAGTGTTGCCGAACCAAATTTGTATGGAATGTAGGTATCTTTGGGATTAAATGAGTGGTGTTCCTTGAAATGAGGTACGTTTGAGAGGCATGCAATCTCTAGCATTCATTCTGCAAGTGGTATATTACAGAGCTTGACACAGAAAAAGGCAGGCTTCCCTAAGCCCCTTTTCTAAAAATTGCCTAGTTTGCTCATGCAAAAAAATGCAACTGTGAGTCTGAAATATGTAGTTGCATGCACAGCTGGCTTTTGTTTAAATTGCACTGCTGTGCTCAATTAATTACGTGTTATGCCTATTGAACTGAGTATTTTGCATGCACAAAAAAAGCAATTTAAAAGAACATAAAAGAACAATTTAAAAGAACATGTGCATAACTATTGGGAGGTTATTGTGTGCCACTTGTCTCAAAAGATCAAGCAATGGTTTGCTGACTTTGTGACATATCTCTAATAAATTTGGAAAGAGCGCTTGGACCTACTTTTAGGCAACACTGTGACAATATAACAGATGCCCAAGTGCACCTTGGGATAACAGCCTCTGTCATTACACCCTTCACAATTCACCTGCTCATCTGATGGAGTATATTGCTTTATTGGCAGCACGCTTGATAGCAAACTGGAAAGCTCTCAGCTTCACAAACAAGCACATGAAGAAATAAAGATACAAATCTAGATGAACCTGGGAGCTTTCCAAATACATTATAGAGGCATCGGTAGTGATTCCAGAACGAAGGCTGCATTGGGATTTGCACTGAACAGGACTAAAATCCCTCTGTTTCACACTTTAATGATTACAGTTAGTCTCCAAATTTAGCACACGTCTTCACAGGACAACGGAATAAACTTTTCACCAACTTGTGCGCAGTAAGCATGGAAAAAATAAGAGTTCTTTCTGACAGTTTTCCAAGATGCTGACTTCTGAGGTCGAAACAGGTAACTGACATCAAGGGGAGCGGCCTTAGGCCAGGGCTGAGGGCTTTTGAAAAATCTCACCTTTTAAGCTTATGTGAGTGAAGTTTACTAAATGAGAACCATACGTGTTGAGATTGTTAGGTCAAAAGAAGCCATTGCAGGTAATTGGCAAACTTACCACTACTGTCATCCTCCCCAAACCATACCTTGTGCTGAGGGGTAGAGAGAGAAGGTACATATAAAAAACAGAAAGCAAGATGGCAAGAGATTGTCTCAAACTCTAGGATAGCTGAAGTGAAGCAGCAACAAAGTGAGGTCGGATTGGTCACAGCCTGTGGTGAAATGGCACAGGCTATCCGCTGAACAGGACAGGGCAATAATACAGAGTGAGTCACTCTGCCTATCTGGTGAAGGGACAAGGATAGAAACAGCAAGAAACCTGCCACGTTCGAGCTCCACTGGAAGGGAACATTCAGCGAGGCAAGTTGCAGGTGCTCAGAGATGCTTTGGTGTCTGCCACCTTCAGAATAAAACCTGCCCTCCAGTGAGGGAATCTCCTGTCCTACTTAAGAAAAGCCGCGAGCAAGGCCATGTGGCCAGGTTCCCATGGAGGAGAACTGAGTCTGGAAAAAAAAAAGGAGATTGCTTGGAATCTACAGAAGGAAAATGGTTATCAGCAAAGTAAGGGGAGGGGAGATAGAGAAGAACCAGAGGGAATAAATATCAGAAGGTGAACTTGAGCCACAAAAGGAGATGATAACTGGAGCGCTGAAGACAAGTGAAGTATTTGCAGCACACCTCACTTCAGGTGGTTGACAAAGGGTTTGTTTCACGGGTGATTATTTATTTTCCACTCCCTTGCCAATCAGGGGTGGCTGTGTGTACCTCCATGAGGGAAGGAGAAACCTTATTGAAGGACTACTTTTGTACCAGAGGTGGGTCTTGATTCATCTCTGATCCACTGCACTGGAGACTGGCTAAGAGATATCCCTTCCTGCACCAGCAGAGATATTTATTTTCTCGTTCCTCTGGTGTGATGTGCCATTGCTTGGCGGCTGTGGGTGGTCAGTCAATACGTTATCCAGCCCAGCTGGGCCATAACATCCTTCCATCCATGTCTCTACTCCTCTGTGCTGAAGCAATAGGGTTTTGAATGGGGTTCACCAGACTCTAACCAGCATCACTTTACGGATCATCTCTGAATTTGACCCAATCAATCTAAATTAATACCACTTTAATCCTTGGCACTTGTTAATTCATGTCACAATCTTAATGAGCTTTAAAGGGAATTTGGGTACCTAAAATCCTTTTGTTTGGTTAAAGGCATAGAATCCCTCTTATAGGAGGACAGAAAACACTATAACCCTTTATTTAGGATATAATGGTGTCAAAGGGCTGGCACACCCCATCCCCTTTTGGGCATTAAGGTCCCCACGGCTGAGTCCAATTGTCCACCCTATGCCTCTGGGCGGTACAGCTTAATGGCCAGAGTCAACAGATCAGCTTATCACTACAGGGCTGCATGGCATAATGGCTGGAGTAAATAAGGCGACCCTGTCTAACAGGGCAATGCTACCTGATGGCCAAAGTCAATAAGGTGGCTCTTTTGTGCAGCCTAGTGGCCAGAGGGGGAAATAGGCTGCCACCCAGGGGTGGGTGGTGCCCGGGGTAGGGGGAACCTGGGCCCTCCCTGCTCCACCAGGTCTAAACCCAGGGCCCTAGTAATGGCAAATGGGTTCTCCAATAGATCAGCAGGGATCCGGCCAAAACACTTTTTGGTTCCACACCCGGATCCATGTCTAATTCCCCTGAGTTACTTCCTATCCATCTCTCCAACGTCGCTGTCCATGGCTCGCTTGGGCTTCTGGGGTCAGCGGCTTGCGAGGTTCCAAGCAATTCGGTTCCCTCTTGGGCTCCCGCAGGCAGCTGGGCATCCATCTGGGCTTCAGCATCTCCAGCCTCCGCAGCCTGGGACTCCGGCAGCTCCTGGGCAGGAGCCTTCAAGGTGTATCCTTCCTCCTTGGTGGTCAGCCCTGACTGAGCTGGGCTGCTTCCTTTTGTACTGAGGCTCCAGTTAGAGCACGCCCAGCAGAGCTGTGGGGGCATGACCTCTTCGACCCACCGACCAGTGCATGACTAGTCCACCCCATCACAAATGGATCTGAAGATTAGCCTTTGGAGACAGCCCAACCTCTAGGGGACTTATAGAATGAGGAATCTGCTCTGCAAGGTCTATTTGGCCTATTAATTACCTCATCCTCAGAAACCAAACCCTCCCATGAAATAATAATGTGTTGCCCAGGCACAGTTGATATGATTTAACTGTGAATCTCCCAGCTGGCTGACGTATTACTGCTTCTCAATATAGCTGTAAGTGCTGTGTTACCTTGAGTGCTGATTTAGCAGTGCTGTTTTATTTTTAAATCCCTGCCTCTTTCCAGTTACTTTGAACCCACAAAAAGCATCTAAAACTGGAAGCCTCTCGGCATGCTTTATTCGTAACCAGCAGAAAAACAATTCCAACCAAATTTGATTTAAAAATAAATAAGCAGGGGGGAATGTCTCTCCTGAGGGTTGAAACCTCGTCTGCTTACTTTCAGCAGCTATTCAACGGCTGATAAACCCCGGAAAAATGGGAGTTGACGGTGAGAAAGGGCTAACGCAGCTTGTTAAGCAGCAGCACAAATGGCCCTGCTGTAATTTGCCAGCATCTATTTAAAGTAAGAGTTACAAGTTCTTTGTATGTCAGTGAGGATGTGTTATCACCGGGTTTCACTGCTTTTCTTTCTAGAAATGCGTTCTACAGACTTTAAGGTAGAATTACATTAATGAAGTTTAACTGTGTTCCCAAAAAAACCCTATAAGATAAAGGTTAGGGTTGTAAATACATAGTGAAAAATCCCCCTTTAAACAATGTTCTTTAAAAGAAAGAAAATGACATCAGAATATTGGGAAATTCAGAGTTGATGTTCCTCAGATAACCTTGTTCCTGTCCTTATAACCCCACCACACGTGATGGAAATAGAGAGCTGCAATCAGTGCTACAGCTGTTTTCACATCTTTGAAATTAACATAGGGCCTGATCCTGTTTCCATTGACGTTGACGACAAACACTTCCAGTCACTTGAATGGGAGCAGAATCTGGCCCATCCACTGTGTGCGGACAATATTATCCAACTTTCTTTGTCCTCTCTGTGGAATGAGCAAAGTCAGTCTGCTTTAGGAAGGAAGGTACTCTACCTCTGCACTCCTTGGAGCCAGTTCTTTATGCCTTACACCTTGGGTGAGATTCTGTGCTGCTCCTTTAAGAGGTACAGCATAGACCTTGCAGCTTAGGAGAAGGTGCGGGGTAAGGTGACGTTACGTTTCCTTTGCGCTGTACTAATGTAACCCCCTTTTCTTTTCTTTTGTTCAGCCAAAATTCAACTTGCTGTAATTACAGCTGCTCTTTCAGCTTCTCAGCATTGATATGGAAACATTCCCAGGCAAGGTAGCAGGAAGAGTCTTGAGTGACTGCAGACAGGTATTTGCTATTGCAACACAAAAGAGAGAGGGCAGGAAGTTGTTGACCATACTCAGTAGCTGTTTTGGAGCCAGTGTGGAAGTTTCCATTAAGGGCAGACATTCCTGCATGTACACCCATACACTCTTATGGCAGGTCTACACTTAACAAGCTGCACCGGTGCAGTTGCGCCTCTGGGGCACTTTAGTGAAGATGCTACTACGCCAACAGGAGAGCTCCTTTCATCACCATAGTTAATCCATCTCCGCAAGAGGCGGCAGCTACGACGATGGAAGAAGCCCCCCTGTCGACGTAGCACTGTCTACACCAGGGATTAGGTCAGTATAAGTGCATCACTCAGGGGTGTAGACCTGGCCTGAGTCAGAAGCTGGAAGCTCTGGGCGAATTAGTAGTGAGCTCTAGCAGAAGTACAAACCTGGCAGCTATGCTGAGCACCAGTCAGATCGCCCAGCCCAGCCTTGCAGGGAGATGCTAGCGCTGCCGGGGGGAACCCAGTCTAAATCTGTGGGTTGGATCTCAGTACAGTTTCCTGTCATTTTACAATCAGTGGGATTAAGACTTGGAAAACACCATACACGAGGAATCGTAACCTGGAGGCCAAATGTCTGCGTGAGTTGTATTATGTTATTGATCCAAAGACACCATGTGAGCCTAACGGCTACAGTAATGGTCAGCTTTTCTTATTTAAAGTGGTGTATGTGCTCAACATGGTGGATGCTGAAACAACTGGGTATGTGGTACAACAAAATGTTTTACCTGATTGACAATATAATGCCCACGGTGAGCTGATATGAAAGCAGAAGACCTCCAATTATCATAAGTCCCAATCCCTGTACTTATTTGGTGAGGTTTCAATATATAAATCATAGAATATTAGGGTTGGAAGGGACCTCAGGAGGTCATCTAGTCCAATCCTCTGCTCCAAGCAGGACCAACCCCAACTAAATCATCCCAGCCAGGGCTTTGTCAAGCCACACCTTAAAAACCTTTAAGGATGGAGATTCCACAACCTCCCCAGTTAACCCATTCCAGTGCTTCACCACCCTCCTAGGGAAAAAGTTTTTCCTAATATCCTAGACCTCCCCCACTGCAACTTGAGACCATTGCTCATTGTTCTGTCACCACTGAAAACAGCCTAGTTCCATCCTCCCTGGAGCCCCCCTTCAGGTAGTTGAAGGCTGCTATCAAATCCTCCTTCACTCTTCTCTTCTGCAGACTAAATAAGCCCAGTTCCCTCAGCCTCTCCTCATAAGTCATGTGCTCCAGCCCCCTAATAATTTTTGTTGCCTTCTGCTGGATTCTCTCCAATTTGTCCACATCCCTGTGTTATCTTTTTTATTTTAAAGAAACATAATAGCTCTCTAGTTAGTGAGGTTAATCTAATTAGGGTGTGTTGTAACTGCTGTAACGCTTTATCTTTGGAGGGTTGTGCAATAAAAAGAAATTCAAAACTGCCAGGTGTGTGTGTGTCACTGTCTTATGGTAAAGACTGATACTGGATTCCTAGAAGAAGAAAAAGAGAGAAAGTGAATCCTGTTATAAGTTTAGCATGTAGGGGGTTCCTATAGAAAAACCAGTGGTAGTCTTTTGCAAAGACATGAATTCATTTTCCGTGCACATACTTTAAATCAGATAGAGGAATTCTACAGAACAGAATTGGTAAGTAAATCCACTTACTGCTCTCTATGCAGGTTACACTAACGCCCCTGGTACAAATTAGTCAGCTCTTAAGGCCTCTCTAAGCTAACGGCAGCCCCCAGGGCTGCCCGATGAGCCATAGCGCTCTGCCAGGAATCTCCACAGCATGCCCCGACATCCCCTTCAGCCCCACCTACACCCCCTCCGCCAGGGCCTGCAGAGAGCTCCAATTCACGGGAAATCCTCCCACAGCAAGAATTGGCATTTTGAGGGGCTCCTTTCTGCCATTCCAACTCTTTTACAGGGGGTCAGAGCAGGGGTAAGAATCTTAAGCGTTGTCTATTCCCATCTATCTGTGCAAAGTGAGCACTAGCCTTGCAGAACGGTAGCATTTAACATGCACTGGACTCTCTCTGGATGACATCAGATTCAAGGCAGTGGAGAACCAGGAATATTTGTCTCTGCTTTGCTTCCCCGTACCCACAAAGAACAGAACTTGTACTGTCCAGCTTATACACCAGTTATTCCAGGTTAAGGAAAGCAGCAAACAATAAACCAATGCAAGTCTCCATTCGTCAGAGAGTGCAGTCACTCCCATTCACTTTCTGCACCTGGAAGGAAACCAAGCACGTTAACTGCTCCACAGCGCCGCTGTGTCAGGTGCTCAGGTGAGCACGCCAGCAATCCACAGAGCAAGAGATCCCGTGTATTTTGTGTGTGTCATTGTTGGCTTGATTTTGATTGTAAACTAAACACACACAAAGGTACACTGAGAGACAAACGAAGCTGGTTTGGGCCTTGAATTCCTGAGGCAACGTCTTCCTGAAAATATACTCCAAATAAGTCTATTCAAACATCCCTCGGTCTCGGATATGGCACACGCAGTAATTTATGCTAATCTTAAAGATATGCCAGAGATTCAGAAGAGCAGCTTTTAATCTTCCATATTAACAAGTAATTTTTTCTCTTTTTTTTTTGCCTCGCTCTGCAGGTATTTATTTTACAGACAAGGAGCTTTCGAAAGATAAGAGCCAATCTGTGCTCGATTCCCCAACTTGCTGAGGAGGGTCTCACTAAATCCATTAACGGGGCCGCACCACCAGCCACCAGCTCGTCACGACTTTTAACTTCTGTTCGTACGAGCAGTTGACAGCACTGGGAGCAACTTGCAGGTCTGGTAATTGCTCTGCAGAGGGAGCAGGGTTCACCTCAAGGAGCCGTGTCAGTAATCTCTGCACCAAGGTTTCCCTGTGGAGCAGACTACGGTGCCATGGAGGTGACGCTCTGGGTTCTCTGTGTGCCCCACGAGAGACTGCCGCATACAAGATGGGCCAGGAGGTAGCAACAGGGGGAAAGGGTATCCCTGAGTCTGCATGTACACCCATCAGGTGGAGAGGCCTGTCCCCTAGCCAGACAAACTGCCTAGAAAGGCAGCAGTTGCTATTTCACCCAGTAGGCTGGAATTGCAGCCATCCGCCCTCAAGCCCTGCAGCCTGACTTTAGGCTGGAGCTGCATTGCCTTCACCCTGCTCCCCACCATCCCTGTTCACTCTGGCTTCGTGCCGGGCAGGGCGAAGGTCACTTGTGGCGAAACACAGCCAAAGCCGGTTAGCAATCGCTAACATTAAATAGTGTTAAAATAGTGAACAATGGAAGAGAAGAGGCTGGCAAATAAGGATAATGATATTCCTCTCCGCCATCCTTTGTCTGTCTTCTCTATTTATACTCTAAGCCGTTTGGGTCAGGGACTGTCTTACTAAGGGCCTGATCTCAGCTGATATAAATCCACCTAGCTCTATTAAGTCAATAGAGCCACATGAATCTACACCATTAATTACTATAAGGTTGTCGCACCTAGCAGCCCCGGTCATGGCCCAGAACCCCACTGCGCTAGCACTGTACTAACACAGAACAAAAAGACAAGTCCTGCCTTCAAAGAGTTACAATCCAAGTACCCACCTGCTGCTCCTAGATCTTTGTTTATGCTCTGCCCAGGGCAGCGAGGCCCAGATCTGTGTTGGGGTTTTTAGGGGCTACATAATAAAAATCCCATGAATGAAAAAGCTGTGTCCATGGCCAACTACAGTACCAGGTTTGCTAATCTGTATCAAACTCTAGAGGAGAAGGCACCAATCTATCGCTAAGTACAGCCAACTGGACCAGAGTCAGGTTCCATGGTAGGGACAAGGAAACTCAGGAACAAAAACTTAGACCTCTGTGGTCTTGAAAAAGGTGCCTGTCCCTAGCCCGGCGTGCTGATGGATTGTTAACTTGTGAACAGGCAGAGGGGCTGGGTTCAGTCTGGAATCCTTTAGGCTCCTTGATCATGCTAGCCCTATAGAAAATCTTGGCTCTTTAGTGAAGATTCTACCTTTTGTTGAAAGCACTGTTGTCAGCTCAGTGTTGTTTGGGACGTGCTCTTCTTAAAGCAGACTACTTGGATCGAAAGCAAAGGATGAAGCCATGAGAGCAATTCGTGGACCTCATTAACCCTAAACCATTCAAAAGGCTACTGAATAGATTGCAGTACAGATTCTCAACTCTCAGATTATTTGCTAACCTCTCTCCTCCTTCTGTGCAGTCATAGGTATATCCTAGTGCCATTTAAAACATAGACTTAGCACTTCCTGGAAGGGGAGGGGTTCTCTTCTTGGCTCTGACAGACTTGCTCTGGACTTTGAGCAAATCACATTTTCTCTGTGTGGCTCAGTTTCCTCACCTGTAAAGCGGGGGTGATGACACCTCCCACCCCTGCATGTGAGGGTAAATTCATTCATATTTGTGAGGTGCTCAGCCACTATATCATTGGAGCCCAATAAAATACCTAGACAGCTAGAAAAACACCTTACCAACCTAGTTTTATATGTTTATAATGTGACTTTGCTATATACATAAAATCTCTCCCTTTCCACAAAAACCTCATAAAAAATCAAGTGAGAGCACATCAAATGTCTTGTTCTGCTCACAAGAAACAAATTGCACAATAATAATAAAACAATTATTACAAAGTTAAACCGCCCCTTGTTAATTATTTTTGCTTGCTTAAAATGACTGCATGTTTTTTTGGAACTCAGCTAGCATGTTAATTTTTATTAATTAGCACAATAAAAATTTTCCTCCTACCCTGTTAATCCAATCCTCGGTTATCAGAGCTATTGATCATCTGAAAGACAGTCAAATGTCCCTTCAAATTTCCGTGTCATGCATTTATCTGAAATCCCATTTTTCCAAAGGCTCTTGATCCTTCAAATTAGTGACATAAATTAGGCTCTGATCCGGTAAACAGTTATACATGTGCTTAGTTTTATGACCATGAGTAATCCCATTGAATTCAATGGGCCCACTCATCAATTTACAGTGAATCATGTGTCACTGTAGAACAGGGGTGGGGAACGTCCGGCCCGCGGGCCGTATACAGCCCGCAAAATCATTTGGTTTGGCCCTACCGCCGTTTGCTCCTTTTCGGTGGCGGGGGGACTTCGGCGGCGGGCACTGCCCCACGCCCCCCACGGAACCCCGCCGCCGCCGTGAAACCGCGCCGCCGCCAAATTCCCCCCCGCCGCCGAATTCTCCCCCGCCGCCAGGGCCACCATCAGGCCCTTGATAGAAAAAAGGTTCCCCACCCCTGCTGCAGAATCAGAGCCCAAGAATGTAAGCTCTTTGAGGAAGTGACCATGCTTTATTGTATGTTTGTACAGCACCTAGCACAGCGTAGACCTGGTCCTGTTTGGAGCCCCTAGGATGTACTACTATACAAATAACTCTTCATCATTATGATTTCTTTGTAAGTAAAAAGAAAACCCAGAAATGCAACAAATAAGTTACTCAGGAAGTGCCCAATTCTTCAAGGGATGCTGCATGCCGTCACTTCCCACATGAATTCACTTGAAAGCTGAAGATGCTTGCAAGATTGAGTTCTAAATAAATTATTTTATTCATATTTACTAAAAATAAATAGCACATAGTATCTGTGTAGTACTTTTCATTGACATAGTTCTTTACAAATACTAACTATTCCCCCAACACCCTTCTGTAGCATATAAGTATTATCTCCATTTTACAGATGGAGAAACTGAGGCAAAGAAGTTACTTGCCCAGAGCCCCAGAAGGAGTCAGTGTCAGGGGTGGGATCAGAACTTGGGAATTCTTTCCTCCGAGATCATGCCTCTCCCTAATTGCTGCCAGTAGCTAAATTTCCACTCTAAATGACTTGTACAATGGATGCATTCGCAAACTCCCGTTAACGATTGCCATAACTAATTTCAAGTTATCATAAGTGAATTCCCCCCTCTCCGATTCATTATCCTCCCACGTGGGAGAATGCCTTTTCCTCTTTTTGTATCCTAAATACTCCACCTTTGGTACTGGTGGATGCCTTCTGACCCTGAACATGCATCTTCCTGTGTTCCTGATGAGCAAAGCAATGCAAATCGTTATCAAAGTGCAGCCTTAGAATAAAAGGCTCTTGCTGTTTTCTGCAAGCAGCCAAAGAAAAATGAGGGAAGGGGAGTGTTCCCTCCCCGCAGCTCCTCATCCCACCTTACTCTATATCTTACTTCCTTCCCTGATGAAATCATTTTGTTGTACTTACTTTCCCAATAGATTCCCCACTCCTGTTTTCCCCAACACACCACAATAAATCAATGCCAGCCATGGCAAATTGCTTGCCATAATATACTACACCTGAAATATCCCTTCTCCACACCATATACTTGCCACCTTTTATTTTACTTTCACAAATCGCACGGCTTGTTCACCGGTTCAAGGCCATTAATAGAACAATGATCAAATAAAAAGACCCCAGGCATAAATACGACAAGAGCAAGAAAATAGATGGCTGCTCATACTCATTTCTAATATCATATTATTCCGGTGGCACTGTACGTTTTTTGACCTTAAGCAAAGGAATGCTGATGACTTTAATAGAGTTTCTCCATAAACCTTTGTCTCTCCTTTTCCTCTTAAAAAAAAAAATCCACCCGCTGGGTTATTTCTCTTTTTTTTAAAGCAAGATATCCTTGTTCCATACATCTGAGTTATCAAATCTTTGACTCACTTCACTGACTCCAAATGATCAACCTAGCCACTGGACAGCACTTAATCTGGATTTTGCTTCAGATAAAGGGTAAATTTACGCTTCGTTTTTTAATTTAAAGCATGAGAAGCAAGGGGACGAAAACAGTTTGTAAAAGAAGGGAAATAAACTGCAGTATGCTTCGGCAGGGATGTGATTGCTTCTTGTTGCAAATGCTTCAGAGCTCAAGTGTTGCTTCCTTTTTTTTTAATACGGTGAATAATCTGGCAAGCAATTAGAAATTGATAAGTGCTGCTGCGGGGTTCTGTATGTCAGTAAACACAAGGTTTACTCCATATATGCACATTATATCTGATATTAGAACTTGGATATTAGAATTAGGTTTGGACTATACTACTTATTTGTGTTTGGATAGCACCTAGAGACTGAGATTCTACAGCTTGTGTTATATGGGAAATCAGACTAGTTGATCTAATAATCCATTCTGGCCTTAAAAGCTATAAAATCTAACTCTAGAAGTTGCAACCAGGATCAGGGTTCCATCAGACTAGATATTGAACAAACATGCCATTATAATTTATTTGTATTGCAGTAGCACCTGGAGACCCTGTTGTGCTAGGTGCTGTACAAATATATAGCAAAGAGACAGTCTCTTCGTCAAAGAGTTTACAATCTAAGAGTCTAGACAACAAAGGGATCCAACAAACAGACAGGGGGAGTGCAAGAAAACACTGAGATGATATTAGTCAGTATGATAAGCTGGCCACAGAGTTCTTCCTCTGAAGAGCAAATCAGTCCCAGGCAGCAACCAGCTTTCTACAGTATTGATAGAATTGGGCAAATTGGTCTGGATAAAAATAAGACCCTCTTCTCCGCAGCAACTTGGTGTCAGATTTAATTTGAGGTTTAAAAGGTTTGATTAGAGAGGTTTTTATTTCTTCTTGTGTTTCATTTGGGGCACTTAGGCACAGAAAAAATGTTTCCTATAGACAGGTACTCATCCAGATATGGGTTATAGCTGTATTTGGACTGATAGCCAGCTATCATGAGTGAAAACTTCACATTGAGACAGGGTCTTCAGGCAGCTGTGACTGATAGAACCAGACTTCTCGAAACAGGCGGGGATGTGCTTTAAGCAATAGCTCGCTCCCTGAACCTCCCACAATGCTGTTCAGACCGTGCTGTAACCTTTAGTTAGCTCTTTGATGCGCATGTCAGCTTTTATTTTATAACTAACTGGCTCCGTTGTTGAATGATTGGTTGGTGTCTGTTCAGTACAATGAAGGGCTTGAGTCAAAACCAAAGATCCAAACACTGCCAAACTTTGCTGGGTTTGGAATTTGGCACCAGATTCATATTTTGGGGCTGTTCTCCCATTTAGGCACATACGTGACAGTCAGGAGCCCTGGTTGCTGTTCTTAGGTCTGCCACTGACCTTCGGCAAGCCCTTTAACCCAGGTGCATTTCAACTTCAACATCTGTGAAAAACTTATTGCCAAGATCAGGCCCCATTGTGCTAGGTGCTCTCCATACACAAAGTAAGTGACAGGGCCGGCACTGAAGAGCTAAACAGACAGGACAAGCAAAGGATGGGAGAAAAAATATATTATCCCCATTTGTATTATTTTATAACAGGGATATTTATAAAGAGGGATATATCTTCTCCTCCATAAAGTGCTTTAAAATCGATAGAGGGAATATGCCACACAAATGCTGAGTTATTAATATCTTGTGAGGAAGTTAGAATGAGAACTGGGCTATAAGCTTTGTGGCTGCTCCCCGTCTCTGTAATGGAATAAGCCACAGTTCCAGATCCTGATGCACCCATACTTTGAAATCTGCATCTGGCTTTTGTGGCTTAGACCTCTTCTCTTTGCACACCTCTGTTCTAGTTCTTCCTCTGTTGCTGCTCACCAAGCCGTACCTTAAAAGATTCCATGCAGCTTTGAGTCCAGAACCTCTCACAAATATTGGTTCCTTTCCCTAGCTGATAGCAAGCAAATTTTTTTTTTTTTTTTTTTTTTTTTTGCAATTATACTCCCCATAGAACAGTTCTAGCATTTTATGTACACAAAAACATCCTGAAAATGTAATGGCAGGGAATTCAGAATCTAAATACTACCATGCGTTAATTTCCTTTCTGTACACTCATAAATTCCTACAATAATGAAAGCTTCGAAGTAAGTGAAATATCTTTAAATCACCTTCCTCCCAATTCTTAATTTATTTATTTTGCTGTGAGCCTTCAAGTGTCCCATTTAAAAAAAAAAAATGCTTTTCATCTGTATATTGCAAACGCCAGGGATTGCTTTATGCAGCAGGACAGGGCAAAATATGCGGTGCTATTCCCCCCTTCTCCGTTCTCATTTGTGTAAAACCAGAAGGGTACTACATTATCTGAAAGGCAGACAAGACTTATCTGTCACTTGCAGAGCTTGGCTAATGTATGTCGCAGTCCTCTAAGGAATAGTGTTTCAGTGATATAAATGTAATGGAAGTAATATGAATGTGTGGGCATTAAGTTAATGTCAACTCTGACCTTTAGAGGTCAAAGACTCAAAGGCTGGTGTGACAGATGCTCTTTCTAAATCTCCTTTAGTAAGGCCATATATTTGAAATGTACAGCACAGCTCGCTTGGTAACAACCTGAGCCCAGCTATTCTGCGAGTCAGGCACTGGGCAGCTAATCCATTGTTGCATGCTAAAGAAAAGCAACGGACGCAGAATGGGCAATAGACCCCAGGTCTTCCTGAAGGTCTGTCACCCCCTCCTTCCCCCCCATGTGAGAGCTGGCTGGCATCAAGCGGTATATGTGTCTTGGTGACAAGGCGATGTGAGAAGAGTTCTCACTGACGTTGTAAGGGGTGGGGAACGCCAGTGGCCGTGTTTCAGTGACACAAGACTTCAGTCATACTTGGAACTAGCAGTACATAGTGCTTTTCATTGAAGGGTCTCATGGCGTTTTGCAAAGATTAATTAAGATTCACAAAACACCCATGAGGTAGGTCGATATTCTGGGAAACTGAGGCACAATGGGGTAAAGTGATTTGCCCAGAATGAACCAAGAACAGAAATTCAGGATCTTTGCCTCCTAGTCCCCTGCTCTGACCACATAGTCTCCTAAACAGATAGTCTTCATGGGAGTCAGGTGGTGAGAGGAGTAAATCTTAAAAGATATTAATATGCCAAGGAGAGATAAGAGGATATAAAGTAGAGGGATGGAAGAGAGACAGCCGACAGAGGCAGAAAGACGCAGAAAAAAAGAGCACAGGAAGCAGATAATAGTGTAAATCATAATAACATACATTCCTATGACTGCATGCGTATAGATACCACAAATCATCAGCTATGCACATATATAAGCCATCAGGATACGTATCTTCAAACCCTGTATCTCCAAAAAGGCAGGCCTTTCCCCAGTGAACAAAAGGAGAAGTTCTACTGGCCCAGTCAGTAGATGGACGCTCTGACCACTAATGCGGGAAGGCTCTATTTACTTTGAGATCCTCAGACATGAAAGGCTTATATAAAAGTGACACGTTAACCTGTCAAAGCGTTGCCTCGTCCAGCCCAGCCACCTGTAAAGCAGTACGCTGCAAAGATTTAGCAACATAAAGCAATGCTACAATAGATTTTAGAGCAAGCTGTGAAGAAACACCTTATACGAAGTGAATAACGGGGGAACGTAGACCCAGTGAGCAGGGTGCATTTTGGCCAATGCATCAATGATGTTAGGACGTAAACTCTTTGCAAACGTGCCGTCCAATCTCTGAGTCCCACGAGCAGTGAGGGCCTTGGTTTTATGTCTTATCCGTGTAACTCCAGCAGCACACAGCCCATAAAATATCAGGCGCCTTCTTCATCCTACAGCACCATTTAACACCAGTGCTGAGTCAGAGGCATGAGTACCACCTGCTCAATGGAAGGATGGGCTTGGACTCTGGAAGACCTAAGTTCAGATCCCTGCACTGCTATAGACTTCCTGTGAGTCACTTAGCCTCTCTGCGCTTTAATAATAGCACCACATAGAGGGGTTGTGAGGTACTCAGACAGCATGGCAATGGAGAGCTGTGTTTGGACCTAAACAGATATAAACCTTGCATCCTCCATGGAGGCTTCCCAACTGAGTCCAATGTTGGTTAAGCCTGACCCTGCTTAATTGATAGCGCTGACAAGATCACAGCTGCAAGTGCCATGGCTTCAGGCTAAATGGACAGAATAGAAAATAGGTCAAATATCAAATGTTGTACAGACTACAAGGGCTAATGCTCTGTTTGATCATGATAGCTCTTTTCCACCATGAGCTAATTAAGAGAATGGCAGTTTCAACCTTAGTTTTTAAAAAATACCTTTGTTCAAAGGGCCTTCTTTTACTTTGAATCTTTGTGCGTACTTTTTAATTATGCAACCTGCTATGCCAAGGAGCTAATTAGAAAATATATCTGGGTTTAGAAAGAAACTGCCTCGGTGCATTTGCACAAAAGGGTTTTCATCTTTTGGAGACAACGATCATTTCTGGCTGTAATTAGAGCTGATAAACCTTGTAAAATCGGAAATTAACAAAAATCTGGGCATGTTGAGCCGCTAAAAGGGATTTTGAAAATCTCTGTTGTTTTGAAAAGCGGAAAAAAAAAAAAATCCACAAGTGAAAAGTCATGACATTCTTAATTGTAGCAAAGGAGTTGCGGATTTCTGATCTAACCAGACACTCCCACTTGCTTTCTATAGGTTGCCGTTTCATGTTATTTAATTGCCATTTAATAAGACAGTGGAATTCTCTCTTGCAATACAATGAAGAGCAATACACATTAAGGGCAACAGTGATTAGCAATGAGTTCTTATAAAACGGTTCCACAAATTATTTCCTTAATCAAGAGAGCAGCCTGGCACAAGTTAATTTATGATTCCTTCTCAATGTTATGTGTTTGCATATTGGATGTGTTAGAAGCAAATGCAGCTAGGGGTTACAACACGAGACTAGCAGTCAGGAGGTTTCTATCCCAAGCTCTGCTGTTGATTTATTGTTAGACCTTGGGCAAATCAGTTACCCACTTTAGGCCTCAGTTGATCTCTCCATAAAATGCATATATGAATTCCTCTAAGGAATGGGTAACAAAATGGTCTCTGAGTATAGTTAATGTTTGGAAAGTTCTCTGAGAGCCCTGGATGAAAGGTGCAATAAGTTCAAATTATTAGTATTGTTGAAATATTGTGGTCTAGTTGGTTTATTAACTTATCTTAAAGATTTACCCTACTTTTTAGGTATAGATCAGAATTCCCAAGAGACAGCAGCCGGGCTCGAAAGGAAAGATATTTCATAGATCTCATAGCGTTCCCATGAGAAACTCCCTATTTGGATCCCTAAATAGTTCTGTATGGAAGGACCTTATACAATATTCCATATTTTAGAGTTCTGTATGGAGCCATGAATAGACCTTAGCACCTGAGGATATTGAGGGCAGAATTAAAAAACTGTTTAACTTCTCGGAACCCTCCATTCCAGGTTGAAATGAAAGAGTCACTAGAAACTAGAACAACAAGCCTGAAAGGAACTCAGATCAGATGGCACATCCCCAGGGGTCTATCTACGAACCGCAGTGCAACGTGAGGAGACAGTCCGTTCAAGCTAACGACAGGGTGAAGTTCTATCCCCCACGAGCCGTTTTCATCTCTGAGACAGCCTCTGACGCGGAAGCCACCCAGGACTCGGTAAAACAATAATGCAAAAAAGCAGATTGAATTGAAAATGTTACAGTTGTCACGGTCTATTCCTATCCGTGCTGTCATAGCTGGAGTGGCACCTTGGGCTTGAACAAAGAGAAGGAAAGAAGCCGAGTGAATGCTAAAGGGCCATTGTCAAGCCAAATAGGGCTGACAAATGTCTTGCCTTAAGAGTTGTTAATAATGACAAGTATCATTTGCATAGCACCCTTCATCTAGATTCCAATGGGGTTCAAGAGACTTTACACATTGGACCACAAACTGTATACATGTGCAGGGATCACCTCTCCCATCACTGAGATGCAGCCACCATCGGAGTGAAAACCAAAGCCTGTAGACATAGCACTGTAGTGCTACACAGCAGTGTAGGATGGCAGCTTCTTGTTGAACATCGCAGTTGTTTGTTCCACTTGGGTAGAAAGGAAAAGATACCTTCACCCAGGATATTTAACCATTCCCTTCATTCTGCCTATTTCTGGGGGTGGCCCACGTGAAGGAAGATTCCAGCCTTGCTGACTCTCCTGATCAATATTCCCTGGCTCGGTTACAAGAGGGTCTGGCGAGGAAGGCTGCTGATGAGCGGTTGCCTAGTGTAACCGCTGCTCAATTCCAGTTCGTCACCATTATTCAATCCAGTGCAGTTTGGGAATGAAAGATGCAATCTAAAATCATTCCGTGCTACGCACAGAGTACATGGGGAGAGGGTGCACTGAGTTGGGGGTTCGCTTCATTTTCTTTCCTGTCATAATGCACAGTGGGGTAACTGGAGAGAATTAGAACTACAAAACCTATTCATCATTATGTGAGGCCCCCATTGTGCCAGCAAGATCAGCGGAAAGGAGCCACAGGGCAGACAAGAACGATGCCCAAGGAATTCTCTCCATGCAGGGGAACCCCAGGCACATGGGCTTTCTGGGGTGGGTTGACACAGGATGGGGCAAGGTTGGGACATTCTTATGTCCCTGGTTACTCTGCGTCCATGCAATGCCCATCAGAGGTTGAAGCAGGGGTCTCAGGGCTGGCCTATCCTACACCACAAACTCCTGAATAGGAAAGATACAGCCTGACTCCCTATCTATCCTTGTACCCTGCTATTGAATGATAACCAGGTCACGCTGCCCCAGAAGCAATCGATTGTGACTCAGAGGATGTACACTGCACCAGCTCTATGACACTGACTGGTGAAGCATAGATGTGTCGGCTCAGAGCAAGGAATCCACCCACTCTCCATCTACCTGTGTGAATGGAATGGTAGTGGCTCTGCAGAGGCTGCTTCCCTCAAGTGGGTAGCCAGCATGGCTTTGTCTCATTTCCTCATGTGGCCCCATGGCATGGACAGTGCTCTGGCCCTAGAGGATTCTGCCCGATGTTGTGTATGACCCCATGAAACTGAGCACAGAACCAGACCTCTTATTGTTTCATCCTGTCACCAATATACATGAGAGAGGGGGGCCTAATCTGAAATGTCAGGGGATCAAGATGACAGAGACATAAAAGTGTTTTCCAGCCTGAAAAGAACAAAGCAGTAGATATTAGAGCTGGCGTATAAATGACCAGATGTATAACTACACCAGAGGATGCATGACTGCTTCTCTATAAATAAATAGTCTACATATGTTGATCATAGTGTAAGGCTTGAGATTGTTTTCAGCTAACAAGTTGTAAATCGAATCTCATGTAAATGGCTAATGAGCATACCTGATCCTCAAGGACAATGGTTAGTGTAAACATCTGATGGCTCAGGAAGCCAGATGTCCTCTTAGTCCTTCTAATTCCAATGAGAACAGCACATTTGCTTTTAGAATTTCTGTCTGCCATCTATCTGTAAGGATCCCCCCCCTCTTCTTCCTCCACCCTACCCTCACACCGAGTGTAACCCTAGCATCCTTGACGTAAGTAAAGTGATTAAAAGTGTCTCTGCATGTATGTAATGACCATTATCACTGTTGTTCTCTCCAGATGGGACAATGTCCGTATTTGTAAGTGAATAGATAAAGAATTTAAAACATACTATGTAATCGATAAGAAAGGGTATATAATTGACCACTGTAACCCCATGAAGTTGAAGCTGATGTATCAGACTTCCCGGTATCGTGAATAAACCCCTTCAGTATTGTCTGTGCTGCCTGATTCTTGGAGAAAGAATCCTTTGTGCTTTACAATAGAATGATGTAATTAAATTTCCTTCAAATGTGCAGTTCCCAGTAGCTCAAAGCCCCTTTTCGGTTGTTGTTGTTTTTGTTTTGCATTTCAAACAAATCGGGACTTGATAAATGATTTAGTGAGAACTAACTTAGCAGCCACCCCCTGCACACAAAAGTGAATCTGATTCAAGTAAATGTATTTTTTGACAAATGGCTTCTGCCTGCATGATTTATCAACTTAATGTGGACTGGATTCTGCAACAGTATGGTACTGGTTATGGGGGTTTTTTTGGTTGGTTTTTTTCTTTTTTTTTTTTTTGTGCATTTATGACCATACATTCCCAGCTGCTAGTATGGAGGCAGAGAGAATGATCCATTCTCAAGAGATTGCTGGGGGGGGGGGGAAACGTGATTTGCATTCATTTGGGAATAGGTGTCTCGACAGCCAAAAATAAATAAATCAATAAATCAATACAAATAAACCAATAAAAGGGACATATAACTTCACTTGAATCCTTTATAGCAGAAGCCATCCAAAGACTCTGAAGCAGGAAAATCAGGAATATCATCAGAGTTAAGTGAGACTAGTACATTATAAGGCACAAAATAGCTTCTCGTGTCATAAATCTACCCCAAAGAGTTCCATGTTTTGCATTCACTCTTCCAGGCCATTATAACACAAAACAAGGTGAAATTCAGATCTTGGGTCAAAACTTCAGCTGGTGTAAATCCAGGTTCCTCCAATGAAGCCAGAGGAGTGATGCCAGTTTACACAGCTGAGTCTCTGGCCCATTGTGTCTAATTGCTAGTTAATAAAATACTATGAACTAGATTGTGCAACCTTATTGATGAAGAAGCTCTCACTGCTGTGAGTAAAAGCAGCATGGTTCAGCCCTATATTGATTGATGTAAATTACAAATCCTGGTTGTTCCTCTGCAACCAAATGGGAAGAGATAGAAAACAGTTTAGAAGTGTGGTGTTGTGTAAAATATGGGGTGTGGCGACAGAGAGCAAAGATCATCCTCCATTCTGGAAGGCGGGGCTCTGGACTGCAGGGGGCAGAACAGTTGTGGCTGCCTGTAAATTACTATAGCCTCTCATTGCTGTGTTATGTTATATTTAAATGGAAATTAACATAACTGTTAATTTAAGCTCTCCATGCCACAAAAACCTTTCTGGAAGGAACGCTTATGTTGCTATAGGAGATAGATAGATAATGGCTTTGAGGCTGCAGTTCATTCAGGGCAAACACCTGCATTGTCACACATCTAGGAACACATTTTCAGATGGCCTCAAACCACTCAATTTGAGAACAAATGCCTATTTGCATGTGCTGATGCACTAACAGAGCATGCAACTAAAGCTGTGCATAATGATGTATTCTCTCGCTAAGAGGGTCTGTAAAATGAGTTCATTATCTCATTACAGTTCCTAGTGGGTACATGCCAATGGTAACTTCATAGCTCTTTCTGTTACAGCAAATACCACAATCTCAGCTGAAAAGGAAGTTAAACTCTCTGGAGTCAGGAAAACTGGGTTCTATTCCCAACCCTGCTACTGAGTTGCTCTGTGCCCTTGGGCAAGTCACTTTAATTCTTCTTGCTCCAGTTTCCCCTTGTGTCTGCCCTGCCTCAATTCTAAACTCTTCAGGACAGGCATTGTCACTTGCTATGTCTATGGATAATGCTTAGCACAGTAGACCCCCCCAATCTCTAGCCACTGTTGTAATCTTACTGATCATAACAACAATCTTCAGAGGTCATGTCTAACGCTTCAAAGCAGTGCTGCTTCTCTTGTTAGCCCCATAGATTTTGGTGCCAGAAGCTACCATCATTATCAGTTAGTCTGAGCATATAAATTCTGATCACATGTCAGTTTGGGGAAGGCCAGCAAGTGTAAATGGCAGAACGGAAAGGAGAAGTGGGGTGGAATGCCTTACATATGCATTGCTATGGCCTTTCTTAAGCAGTTGTCATTAGCTCTTCATACGCCACTCTGCCCGAGGCCAGGTTCTTTCATTGGTCAGTTTATCACACAGGAAATGGCAACGGCAGTACAGCTGGTTGCATGCTCATCTCTTCCAGGCATGCCCATCTCTTCCAGCGGGAGTAGCAGAAGAGCACAGAATACTCCCTTCTTTTGCTAAATAAGTCTGATTCCTTGCACTTCAGCCAAGAATCAGTCTTTCCTTTGTCTCAAATCCCCGCTTCCCACTGTCAGATATATTCTATTGTTCACAAAATAAATGTCAGGTGGAGGAAAGCAGTGCACGGTTTTTCTTGTTTGTTCATTGTAACTCACTGGAGCCTTTTTACTCCAGCTAAGCCAGCAGATCAGATTTTAAAAAAATAAAATAAAATAAAGAACATGCAGTGATTTTCCAGAAAAGAAAACGTTTAAAAGCTCTGCTACCCTGAGCGGCAGTCTCTCTGAGTTTCTATTCGCCCTGTCGCTGTCTGGGCTGTCAGACCATATAATAAAATAAACGTGCGAGGAGAAAAAGCCTTTCTTGGTCTCTCAGAGCAAACCCCAGTGCTGTGAGGGGACTTGCCTTTATTCTTGATTCAGGGCACCAGTGTCTTATAGGAATCGTTGTCCACATTTACACCGTGGCAAGCACAAGTACAAATGTAGGAATTCCTTCATCTCCATCTTGGGTGTGATGTCATGCTCCAAACATAAAATCTTGCATTAACATGGCATCACAATTGCTGACCTTCACTGTGTAACACCGAGGTCCCAATTGAGATCATAACCCCATTGTACCAGTAGTGTACAAACACATGGGAAGAGACAACCTTTGCAATAAGGAGCTTGCACACTAGACAAGACAGACGAAGGGTTGGCGAAATGAAGTGTCATTATTATTCCCCTCTTATCGATGGGGAAACTGAGGCATGGAAAAATGAAGTGACATGCCCAAACTCAGAGTCACGAGTTGAATCCTGAGCTCCGAACCTCCAATCCGGTGCCATAATCACAAGACCATCCTTCCTCTATTATGCAAACACTTGAAATGCAGGAAATCCTGGGTTAAGGTCTCAGCCCTCTCCCATAGGAGAAGCTGTTTGGGCCCAATTCTACAGTTAACTCTTATAAATAAACATAGGAATTGTCCAACCAGATCAGACTAATGGGCCATCTAGTGCAGCATACTCCATCAAGGGCTGGCACCAGATGCTTTGGAGAAAGGGGCAAGAAGTTTTGTGAGGGGACAATTATAGAATAAGCTGCCCACATGAGAAGTTTCTTCTTAGTCTGAATCAGTTAGAAGTTGGCTTGTACACTGCTGTATGAGGCTGTGTTCCCTACTGGATAAAGCAATGCCCTGGGACTCAGGAGAAGATCAGGGTTCTAGTCCCAGCTCCACCACTGGCCTTCTGGGGGACCTTGGAAAGTCACGTTGCCGCTCTGTGCCTCAGTTTCCCCATCTGTAACATGAGGTAATGATTCGGACCACATTTGTTAAAGCACTGTAAGATTGCTTAATGATATCATAGACATGGAGCTGAGTATTATTTAAAATATCCTTTAATCTCCATGTCTATTAGAAAGGCGTCTGAGGGGTGTTATTCCTGTTCTACAGATGGGGAAATCTTGCCCAAGCTAATGCCAATAGGTCATTGGCAGAGCTAAGAACAAAATCTTGGTGTCCTGTGCCCTTCGTGTACCACATTAAATGCCTCCACCAGCTATAAAAGAGGTAGGACTGGTCACTGAGTTGACAGGGTGATTGCATCCTGGATTTTCATTCAGAATCATCTTTATTAATAGGGTTGATTTGCTTCTTCTGTAATGAGGTGGACTTGAATTTTACCAGTAGATCAGCACCGACCTTCCTATGCAAACATACTCTGCAAAACAAACACACTATAAACCAACTCCTGTTCCGTATCATTTATACTGAAGATATGCATTCCATTGGGCTGACACGCAGACTGTAAACAAGCTCAAAATGTATTGCTTGTCCTAGGATGTGTACTGCCATCTTTCTTAATTATTCCTGAAGTTTCAAACATCATCCTTTGAATTTCCCCGGAGTATAGAAATGAGAAGCAAGTCTACTTTAAAAAAGAAGAAAAAGATGAGTTCTTGTGGGCTTTCATCTGCCTGTATTATCAGCATCTCTGCGAAATGGTTCCTTATAGCCATGCTATCCTCTGGGGATGCTAGAACTATGGCACAGCCATGAATTAACTAACTGGGCAATTGCAGTATGTCATGGGGGCTCAGCGTGTCAAGCGGAGGTTTCCCCATTTTCCCAGGGGGGGTTGATACCCCCCATCACATGGTTGGCAGGATTTCCTCTTGAGTCAAGCAATCACAATCGGGGGACTCAGGATCCTGGCGGGGCAGAGCAAACACTCAGTCAATGTCTGGGAGTCCTATGTAGCTATGCCTCGTGGTAAGTGTGAGAGAAGGGTAAGGGAACCTGGGACCACCCTACTTCTCCAGGTTCCAACCCAGAGCCTTATAGAGCCAGTAAACTCCCTATTAAGGGTTTAAGCATTAGCTCCTAACACATTCCCTGGGTCACTTCCTACTATAAGGTTCATCCCCGGCATCTCCTTGGCTGGCAGCAGGTCAGCATCCCCGTCAGTCTCCGTGGTTGGCTGGTCATCCGCAGCATAGTCTGAGTCCACGGTCCCAACAGCCTGGACAGTCGACGATTCCTATGCAGGAGGCGGCAGCTTCTCCTTAGCCAGCTCTGACTAAGCTGGGCTTCTATCTGTCTTCTCCACCTGGAGTATGCACAGCAGGGACGCGGGGGTTTATCTCTTGGGCCCACAGTGATTGGTCAGCCCCCGTTGGCCCAGTGCAGGGTTGGTCCACCCATCACACAGTTTTTGTTAGGAAACAACACAATTCCCTTGAAAACAACCCAGGCTTTTATATGCAGGTACAAAAATATTTTCCATTGTGTCTACCCAGAAGTACCCTCTCTGTTAGCATCTGTCTACACTAGAGCTGGGAACTATGGTCCAGGATGGAGTGCGTATATTTAATCCTACCTCAGCATGGGAGGATGGAATAGATGACCTCTTGAGGTCCCTTTCAGCCCTACATTTCTATGATTTTCTGTTGCATTTCTAGTGTAGCTGGGCCCTTTCTGCTTTCTCCAATGTTGCCCCTCATGAATGGGAAGAGCTCCCTGTAAACATCTGCAAAGCTACCTCATTATCCTCTTACAACTCTCCTTTGCTGTGATGCCTACAAAAAACTTAGTAGCAGCTAGGCCACTGGTTTGTAGAGACCACAGCCTATGTTGCTGACCATTATTATCTCATTGTACTCTTCCATCTGACTGTATCTGTCCATTATCTCTTGTCTCAGAGTTAGATTGTAAGCTTTTTGGGGCAGAGACCATCTTTTGTTCTGCATTTGTACAGCACCTAGCACAATGTGCTCCTGGTCCATGACTAGGGCTCCTAGGAGTTACCACAATACAAATAATACATGATAATACAAGTGCAGTTCCAAAGATGTCATGTTACTCTTGTGAACATTCAAGCAGCTCTGCATTCAAGCACCTCCAGTGGCCAGCTGGTTCTCAGCCATATCTTTGCTTACCTACAGAAGGCAATACAGTAGCCCTCACTACAGTGCCAGACTTACAGTATCATCCTCAGAAGAGATGGCTCATCATGAAAGAACCAGCATTTCTGGGACTGAAATGGCATTTGTGAAAGTCCCACTTTAAGGATACAAGAATTGGCATGCTGAAAAAGGCCAGCGGTCCATGTAGCCTGGAGTCCTGTCTACACCACTGGATGTCTCTGAGGAAGATGTGTGAACGTCCAGAATGCTCCTTGTTATGCAGCACTATAACATGGGGCATTTCCCCTGATCCCTACGGAGGAATTTGGTGATCAGTTAAAATCCCAATGAATAACAATTGATTGCGCCTGTAATTTTTTCACTCACTAATGATGCTACAGATGCTCCTTCTTATTTATATACAGTAGAACATCACTAAATTGCTCTAAATCACCTTGGAGACTCCATTGCAAATTCCTGGACTCTGAATTAACGGCAAAGTGAGTAAATGCATTTGTTTTAAAAAACAAGGATCATGCAGCATATGAGGTACTTTGTTCATTCTTTGACATGTCTAGTTTATTTTTAATTATTCATAATACTTCAGTGCACTAATAAATGCTCTTGAGTACATTTAGTGTAAGTAATGAAATCTTATAATATTAGACTTTGCTACAAGCTTCTAATGTTAAATATTTGTTGACAAATGGGGAGAGACCATTCAGGTTTTTCTGTATACAACTAATAGGTTATGAAGATTAAATTAGCAAGGTTCTAATGCAACTGTCTGATCTTGCTTAATTTTACCACATTAACATCCTGGAGCATGGAGTTCCACAAGTTAATTACAGTTGCTTAAAAATGTTTTTCATTAGTAGCTCTGACATCTGTCTTTTAATTTTACCAAGTTTTGTCTTGTTCTTATATCTTCTGTGTCAGCATAGAACATGGCATGTGCATAGCAGTTTTCACGGCCAGATCAGAGCCTAGTGCACACACATCAGTTAAGCTTCAGCCACAGCACTCCAGTACAAATAAAAGAGAAATGAGGCAGAGAGAGAGAGGAGGGTGCCCAGTGAATTTGTGGAGGCTCCAGGAAGTACACCCTAGCTCCACCCAGATTCCATCCACAAAGACCATCGCAGGACAAAGCACCAGTCCTCTTCTGCACTAACCCATGGGCCATCTGACCAATGCCTGGGAGTCTGTGACATTGTTAGGGGCAAGCCCTTTCTTGCACCCCCAGGCACACAGGGTTCTGCCCAAGATCAGTGGGAGACTATCTTGGTGCATGCGACTCCGTTGCAGGGATTTGTTGGGGGCGAATCAGCCAAGGAGGTGCCGACAACTGGCAAGTAGATCGACTGCCGAGTGGTTCCGCTTTCCCATCACAGGCAGCACAGATCTATTCTTGACTCTGGAGCAGTGGTCATGGAGCTGTGTCACAGCTTGGAGGGGAAAGATTCCTTCGCACCAGCCCCTGCAGGGAACCCTGGTGATCTAATTTGTCTGTTCTTTGGGGGCTAGGTGTGAAGGTTCCGATTTACGGACAGATTCTGTCCTGTCCCTGGATTTTGGCCATGAGAGCCCTTTGCATTAGAGCGGAGGGATGAGTGTCTGCATTCCATGCCTGGACTCTGTGACGATAACCTCAGCCCACGTGAGGCTGCCGGAGCCCAGGTGTCTAAACTTTGTGCCTTATTCCGTTATTGATTAGCTATATTAAGTGCTGCAACACCGCTACGATTCAGCATAAACATATTCTCACTGCACCCTTCCCAGCATCTGCCCAGCGCCGCTGTCGGTGGGCCTGGGACACAAACCAAAGCAGACACCGTGGTAATTTGGAGACCTTGTTTATGCTGTGTTGTATCAATTCACCTTCTTGATTTCCAGCTGCCTTCCTCCCCCTAGAGATCACAAAATGATCTGTGTGGGACGGGACAGTCTAATGGGATTAGACAGGAAGAAAAAGTGTACCCAGCTGGGGTGTGTGGGGGTGCCAGATCTGAGTCTCCCTGTGGACTCAATCCAAGAAGAGGGGAGAAGGGGTTGGGGCAAATCGCTGGAGGTGCAGCTTCAGGCACAGGCCCCAGCAAACGAGGTTCTGAAGCCCCAAGGGAAACTGAGTCCCACCGGGAGGAGCTGAATGCTAAGCAGCTTGTGGGGTGCATGTCGGGGTGTAGTACACTGGCTGGGTGTGTCTTCCTCTTGTGCCGCGGCCCCCCAACTAAATCAGCCTGGCCTGCAACTGAAATGAGCGGGGCCTGCAGGTTGGGGCGGTCCCTATGGACCACCATGGTGTGTCAGCATGTGTCTGACCACATTTCGTTACAACGTCAAAGGCTGAATCCCTCTCGTCCCCATAGCCTGATAAGTGGGGGGGGGGGGTACAGCGAGCTCCCCTCCATAGTCTGAGGAGTGGAGGGGGACAGAGGAAGGTACAGAGAACAACCCTCGCCTGATGAGTGTAGGGGGGCGCTGAGGTCTTCCCTCCCCCCATATCCTGATGTTTGGGGGGGTACAGATAGCCCCCTCCCCCCATTGCTTGGTTAATGAGGGGTACAGAGAGCCCCCTCCAAAGCCTAGCCAGTGCGGGGAGGTAAAAAAAGCCCCCAGTTCCTCCCATAGCCTGATGAATGTGTGGCCCGGTGTCATAGCCCTGTCCCGTAACCCAGGCTCTGGGAGCTGGTAGGGGGTGTGACTGGCATCCCCGCACTAACCAGGCTGCGGACAACACTCAGATACCCTTTTCTGCACCAGGCTGAGGCCATCCACCAGCCAGGCTGCAGGGGGCATTCAACGCACAGCTGCCTGCTTCCCACACATGGCTCAGGCAGGCAGGGGGCACATCTGCGATGTTCATTAACGCCTCCAGGCCCAGTTCTGGAAGGGGAGCGACAGAAGCAGCTATTTGGATGCAGAAGCAAGGCCCCCTGATGTCTGGCATTTGTTTAAGCAGCCTGAGTTCCTGCTGGGTATAAACAACATGCATTGTTAATTGCGGCTCATAACCGATGCTGGAAGACAGCAATCACAGAGACAAACTCAAACCGGAGGCCCGTCCATGTTTCGTGGCTTTAAATGCAGCTGGAAAAGGTGTGTTTGAAAAAAAAAAAAAAAAGTCCTAGCTACAGGATGGTTCAGGGGAATCATATTAGAAAATCATTTTCCATGGCAGACAGCCGCCAATTTTCTACCAATCTGAAGGTAGGAAGTGCAGAATTAGCTCCATAATGTCTGCTATTAAATTATTTCAGTCCAATATTTCTCACACCAACAGGGAAGGCTGCTCCTCCTGCAATTTATTTCACCGAGACACTGACCTGACTAATGTCTCTAGCCTGTATTACGGAACAGAATAAATGGCAGTTTGGGAAAGGATGGGGGGAGAAGAGAAGGGAGGCGATTCTTGCCATCGACTCTGGAGCGAACAGAAAGATCTGCAGCTGCAAATTACGTGCCATACTTGGTTGTGCAAGAGTCCATGTCGAATTCCAACTTTGAACATGATTTACATGACCCGCAACACGTTTATAGCAGACAGCAGGCTTTTTCATGCCTTTGATTTGAGAGTAATTATTTTTAAAGCTGAAAGATTTTTACTGTCCTTTATATAACTTTGGACAATAAACACATCGCTTTTTTTTTTTTTTTTTTAAAAGCCTACAAGAAAAATGAGACAAAAGTTCAAGAAGGAGCAGGGGAAACCATTGTTGCCCAGTTGAAGGAACAGGTGGCCAGATGCAGAGGTGACATGTAAGTGAGTTGAAGGGCCTGAACCCTGGTAAGTCTTGTTTGGGCCCAAAGGGGTTTACAAATCACCTTAGGGCAGCAGGTGAGGATTCTCCTCTTGTGGAGGGCAACCTACAAAGCCCACTCTCCCTGTGGAGAGGTGGGTCAGGAGGAAATGGGGCTGGCGCAGTCGTGAGGCTTGATAGATTCTGTAGGGCAGGGAAGGGGGTTAAATACAGCACCGTGCATGAAGGATGTTCCCAACCAGAAAAGGTCATTACTTGGGTGGCAGAAGAGCTTGATGGTGCTGGTGATTCGTTAAGGAGCCCTCTCCTTTCTATCTAAGATACTTACATGGCCACCACGAGCACAGTATTGGAGCACCTCACAAGTCTTTATATACATTTAGCCTCAACACCCCTGGGAGGTAGAGATGTGTTGTTTACAGGTCAGGAATTGAGGCCCAGGGGGTATGGCTACACTGTGATAAAACCTGGGACCCTGCACAGAGGTGTTATGGACTGGGATGTAGGCCTAGTAGTCAGAGCAGGAGTCAGTTCTAGTTGGCAAAGCAGGCACCCAGGTTGGGGAATGAAGCCAAGATTCAGCGCCAGTCTCAACTGCCAATTATCAGAGCCATGGGTCAAGCCAGAGTCAGAACCAGGAATTGAAACTGAGGGTCCGAGCGGAGGTCAGATACTAAACGCCAGAGCCAAGGGTCAAGCTGGAGTCAAGGTCAGAAACTGGGATCAGAGCCAGGACTGGTCACTGAGGACTGGAGGCGAGACAAGGATCAAGCATGGAGCACGATGGGAATAAGAGCAAAAGCAGGGGTAAAGCAAGAGCCAGGAACAGGGTTGGCTGCAGGAGGCAGCACAACAGGAAACCACCTTGTAGCTCAGACAAACTTCCTGTGTCCCCTCCTTGCTTAAATGGTGTAGCTGGACCAATCGGTGAAGCCAGGCAATCCGCCAATCAGAGCTCCTGTGGGTGGTGTCATAGCTGGGGCTATAGCCCTAGCAGCTTCCCTGCCTACCTGCTTTCAGTAGCTATTGACTAGAACCCAAGATATAGCAGCTGTCTGAGAACTCCCAGGCTTGGGTTTAAGAGTGAGGATATCACAGGGATGGGGAGGTTTCCTCTATACCCTTCTCCACCTCCTCAGGGTGTCTGGAGTAGATATGAGTTCACGCTCCAACAGTGCTGGTTGAGTAAGATTCACGGAATCATTTATTCATGGAAATTTGGAGAAGGGGAGAGTGGATAGTTCACCGCGGGTTGGTGATTCCACAAATCCAGTCACAAACAATCTATTCAGCACACTTTGTGATATTTTTTAATAAGAGATTCACCGAATACATATTTAATATTAGTCACCCAACTCTAGTTCAGTTCCACATGCAAATCTGAACTTGCCGAATGTCAGAGTTTTCAGATCTAGGGTTTTGGGTCAGTGAAGGGCCAGTAAAGCTAAGAGACAGATCACATACAGGCCTCTATAATTAAGGGCTGTTAACCACAGAAAGCCTCAGATGAGTGCTATAGCAGAACAGAAGATTATTATTAGAAAGGTACAGTTCTTACAGACTGTTTATTGATTCTTGAAAACCTGAGTGCTTTCTTTGTCACTGGCACAGGCTATTAGCTACCTGTTTTTCAACCAAAATCAAATAGCCGGTATCAACACAAGTGAAACTATATACATGTCAGATGTATCAGATTTATTGAGCAATCCCATCATTCTTAAATCTACCATAAATGAGTTGTGCAGTCACCTACAATTGTTACAATGTTAAATTTATACCTAGCGGATAATGTTCTTATTCTTCACTCTGGGAACAAAAGAAAATCAGGTCTGAGCAATCCTGACATGCCGTGACATTAGAAATATGATGCGGATTCACGGGACCCTTGATAAGAGGTTTCCAAAGATGTCTGATTCCTCTCACCTTTGTCTGAGCAATAAGTCAGGTGGTAGGTGTATCTTTTATGTGTGCACTTGTACACATGTTTTATCTGATCGGGGTTTCATCGGATAAGTAGTATGAATCTGAAAGGTTCTGACAATGGAAGTGAGGATGACATGCTGCTGCCATCAGATAAGAGGTTCCCAGGCCAAACCTGCTATTTATAAAGCCGTTGTAAGTCACGTTCAGCTGTTGGAATATGTAGGCTCTGTACAAATAGATTATGCCACTTTTCACAGCGTGAGCTGGCAGCGGCGCTCTGGAAGGGGAGTGAGTCTCCTGGTCATATCACGGGAGCCGAGCGTTAGGAGTCCTGTGTTCTGTTCTGAGGGGGCGCGCACCCAGTGATCCGGGCATCGAACTTAGGGATGTAAAAGGTTAACGGTTTAAATGCTAATATTAAACAGCTGATTACCGTTTAAACTGGGGGTGGAAGGGAGCAGCATCTGGGCCGGCTCCCTGTGAGCAGGGGAGGAGGTGCGGAGCACAGCGCTGAGGTCGCCGTAGCTGGGCTGGCTCCGCTGTTGCTGGGCTGGCTCCCCGTGAGGGGGCAGAGGCACGGAGCCCAGTGTGGGGGAGGGAGGGTGAGCCCAGCTACGACCACCCCCACCCCCTCCAACGCTGGGCTCCGCTCTTCCCCACCAGCAAGAGCTGCCCAGCTGCGGATCCCCTCACCCTGTGTTTAACCATTCTATTTTTAGAACGTTTAAACGGATTTTTGATTAAACTCATTTTTACATCCCTCGTTGAACTATGGAGATCTCAGGACCCTGGCTTGCTATCCCTAGCAGTGCCTCTGACTCATTTTACCCACCTGTGAAATGGACAGTGACGTTTCCCTACCTCGAAGAAATGTTGTCACTTAACAAATTCATGTGTGTGAAATCCATGAACTAAACGCTCTCGACAAGCGCGAAGCATTAATGCCCAATAAGGTGAGCATGTCATCATTCAATTAGCACTTTCACTGCAGACATCTGGGCATGGTGAGATGCTCAGCAGAGCTCAGCGTGGGCACAGCCGCCTCAGATGGACATAGGGAGCAGCCTGGACTTTGCAGTGTTTAACTCCAGATCCACACATGCTGCTGGACAGAAGATTTGCATGGACCGGATATGTCAGTGAAAGGAGAGATGTATCATATAGGTCTGATTTTAACGAGGCTGTTGGTTCTAACCTGGCAAATAATGCAGGTGTCATTTGGACTCCCAGATCTGTGGGCACAGTCAGGTGCTTAGATATCAAAACGACTTAAATTCCCCCAGTGGAAAATCTAGCTTGTTTATGCTTTGTCAAGAGCCAATACGACTGGAGGCTGGACACCAAAATGCCAGCTTCCCTGGTTACCAGTATACCTGACTGACAACTCTGTCAGTGTCACTGTTTAAATCTTAGGCTTGCCACTCGCGTTCACCAGCACTGGAGTCTTTTTCTCTCTCTTTACTCCACATAGGAAATAACTTTAGTGTCTATTGCAACAAGCTGCACGTACAGTCCTAGGCCATGAAAACCCCACTGATCCTGCAGGATCTAAATGGGTTTTGTACAGGAATGCAATGGTATTCAAGCAGCAGGGCAGAAGGAAATGAAAGACACCAGAACTGTGTGTAACAATACTACTCTCCATCCAGGGAACAATTATTGATCATTGATAATAGATTATTGTTGATTATTGAATAATTCTTGATTAATTTTAACATACCCTCATTCCCATCTGCTATGTGAGACAGTTAAGTAGAATGATTTCCACTGTACAGATGGGGAACCAGACATATCCAGGAAGTCTGTGGCAGAGTTTCACCTGACTCCAAGCTCTGTGCTTAAACACAAGAATCAAACACTTTTAAAGAGGAAATAATGCAAGCAATGGAGGCTACCAGTATATGATTTAATAAAGCAGTCGTGTAAAGATAATGCTGTTTGTATGAAATGTAGTAAAGCCTTGATCACCAGGACGATAGTGAAAGGTAAGGGAGAAAAGGAGATTTTTCAATGAGATTGAAAATAATCTGGAGAATCAATGAGACCTGGAGATTCAAGCAGGATGCTCCATGAGGGATCTGCACAATAGATAGCACTTGCCCCAACACAGTAAGATGATATGAGGTGTGGGAGGGCAGCGCTAGCTTAGCCATGAGGAAGGTTAGAGAACAGAGCCCATGAATTCGGCTAAAGCAAGCCTCAGGGAGTGTTAGTCTTTCCTGCAGTGGATGGAGGTGTACACCAATCTTCACAACCAGGAACACTGCACTTGGTTGACCTCCTCCATGACAGGGGGGCAGCTTTTTTCAATGCCAGCTTTGCAGGATGGGAAATAAAGGGCTGAACTCAGGGGTTTTTTGCATATGGAATGAGAATCACAGAGCATTCTGCAGATGTCAATGTAATGGGCCTCACGAGCCCCGGCTCCCGTTTTACAGACTCAGAAACTGGAGGCAGAGGAAGGCTAAATGACTTGGCCAGGATCACACTGCAAATCTGTGGCATAGCCTAGAGCACAGAACTAATGTGCAACGTAGGGCTTCCAAGAGCTCCAGGCAACCAGTTAGACAATCAGTTACTCCCTCCAGGATGAGAGCCCTGGCAGAGACTGGAGCTTGGGAGTGCATCGAGATAGGCCTGGGTCTTGGCTGAATGCTCTGGAGACGTAGTGATACTAGACTCTGATCTGCTCTCTGCTCCCATGCAAGAGTCCCCAGATCAGCAGGTGGGTGTGTTGCAATGCAGGCCGCAGCCTATTTGTCTCCTCGTGCTTGCTGTGCCCACAGCACTTCCAACTCACAGACCCAGCCTGGCGGCTCCTCTCTCTTCTCACCCAGCGAGGACCGCATTAACCAGCCACCTGCAGCGCCTCGAGCCTCGGTCGGTTTTACCTTCCTTGTTTGCAAGACATGCAGTTACCGTTGCAGAGGGCGGCTCCTCAACTGTTCTGCGGCATGTTCCAACTTGCCCTGGTTTTGATAGTGCGGTCTCTTGTTCTGGCGTCAGTTTTTATGTTGCGCCTTGTCCTGGGGGGCCCAGCTCGGCCCCCGTCCTCTTCCCTGCAGAAATCGCATGGACTCCACCAGATGTGCTCTTACGGACACTTTATTTCGGTTTCTCTTCCCCAATATCACCGCAGTCCCCGTGCTCCCACCTTTGCCGAGCAGTCCCTCTGAGCAGGACCTAATTAGCAAAGCGTTAAAGACAATCCTTTGCAATGCGAAGTGGGCATGTCTCCTCAATATTAAGATTTCCTGTCATAGCCACATACACAGGACAGCTGACTTGCGAGTCTATTACAACAGAGTATGAATAATGTAACAGGGGATGAAATATTCAGAAGAATACGGGTTAATAATTCTGGTACAAATAGGGATGGACAGGATTGCATTCATCATCTGCTAATGTGCAGCCTTGAGCCAAACCAGAGTGGGATACAACAAGATAAATGATAAAGGACTGGACAGGTTCATAGTTAAGAACATAACTTACCGTGCAGTTCTGTTGGCACTGGGCTGGGGGGGGGGAGAAAGGGGGAGGAGAGGATTTATAGACCTTATCTTGGTTTATTTTTGTTTAAAGGCTTGGAGATGAAAAGTGAAACGATATTGAAATAGACAGCGCAAGGCACTGGTAAGACACTTGACGTATCCTTCCTTAAAACAGACTTAGCAAATGCCTTCATCCAAGCCTCTTTTTTCACAGGTGTGTGTGTGCAACAGGATGCAGGAAGGGTAGGGGGAGCAGAAAATACGCTTGTATTGATGCTGTTGCCTGAATGGAGTATTTAAAGAAATAGAGAGAGCTGGTGAGATGTGTCAGATTGATGGCACTGCAAAGGGAAATCCCACGTTTATTCACGAGGCCTGGACTGCATGGGTACTGTAGTGCAACCATCCCCCAGTGCCCCACCAGTGTGCTCCGCTTTGACCAGGAGAGGCCACTTATTGAGTTGGCCATGGATACCACTCTTTGGTATCCCTGCATAGGAACATAGGAGTTCCATACGGCATCAGACTCAAGTGTGATGGAGCAGGGCCTGGTGCTTAGGTCCCTGGGTCCACAACTCTCCCCCATCTTTAGTATCCCCTGCCATTGGTCGCTCCAGCACAGCAGTAGACAGTAACTCAGCCATCTGGGTGGACCAATGAATTCCACCCCTTTCCAGGGTAACAGAGTCCCATGGTGCTAGAGGAGCACTCAAGCAAGACAAGGCCATCGCAGAGAAGCTAAATTAATGCTTTGCATTGGTCTTCATTGCAGAGGATCCGAGGGAGATTCTCACACCTGAGCCATTCTTTTTAAGTGACAAATCAGAGGTACTGTCCCAGTTTGAGGTGTCAGTAGAGGAGGTTTGGGAACAAATTGATAAGTTAAATAGTAATAAGTCACTGGGACCAGATCCACCCAAGAGTTCTGAAGGCACTCAGATATGAAATTGCAGAACTACTAACTATGGTATGTAACCTACCACTTAAATCAGACTCTATACCAAATGACTGGTGGATAGCTAATGTAACACTGATTTTTAAGAAAGACTCCAGAGGCGATCCTGGCAATTACAGGCCAATAAGCGTAACTTCAGTATCAGGCAAATTGTTGAAACTATAGTAAAGAACAAAATGATCAGACACATGGAAGAACACGATATGTTGAGGAAGAATCAACATGGTTTTTGTAAAGGGAAATAGACTCATAGATTTTAAGGTCAGAAGGGACCAATAAGATCATCTAATCTGACCTCCTGCACAATGCAGGCCACAGAACCTAGTAGCCCTTCTCTGCACCTGTTCCAGTTTGAATTAATTTTTCTTATCATGCCTTACCACTCTATTAGAATTCTGTGAGGGGGTCAACTAACATGTGAACAAGGGTGATCCAGTGGATATAAGGTACTTGGACTTTTCAAGGGCTCTTAAACAAAATAGACAGTCATGGAATAAGAGAGATCCTCTCCTGGATCAGTAACTGGTTAAAACAAAGGGACGGAATAAATGGTCAGTTTTTCCAGTGGAGAGAGGGAAATAGCAGGGTCTCCCAAGGATCTATACTGGGACCAGCACTGTTCAACATATTCATAAATGATCTGGAAAAAGGGGTAAACAGTGAGCTGGCAAAATTTGCAGACTGTACAAAATAACTCAAGGTCCAAAGCTGGCTGCGAAGAGTTACAAAGGGATCTGACAAAACTGATAACTAAATGGCAGATGAAATTCAATGTTGATAAATGCAAAATAATGTGCATTGGAAAACATTCTCTCAAATATACATACAGTGGCAAGGGAGGCCTGTTCTGCCCCTCCGCAGGTCCTGCGCCCTTTTCGGCTGCACTGGTGGTATGGCTGGGTGGGGGCAGGGGGGATCTGGTCCCACCCTCTACCCCAGGCCCTGACCCAGGGACCCTGTAAGGAGTAGCCTCAAACTGCTTAGTCTGTGAGAGCCACTACCTTCCCTCAGTCGCCTGTCCTTGGCCCCACTGCTCATGGTCTGCTTCCTAGAACTGGGACGAGGGTTCCCTCTCCTCACCGTGGGTCTCTCTGTCGCTGTGATCCTCCCCTGTTTGGGTGAGGTCACCCCACCTCAACTCTGTTCCTCAGTTGTCTGGGCGGCCGGGTCCTCCTTCAGGCCTCTGTACCTATGACCCTGCCCAGACAGGCTTCTCCTGAATTCCTATACCTTGTATTGTGGTAGCAACAGCAATCACTCCAAGTTCTGTCGCGCAGCGCCACTCCTCCTCTCAACTCCCTTTCAGCTGCCCCTAGCTGCCTGCCAGGGAGGCTTTTAACTGCTGGGGGCAAGCCCTTTAATTGGCCTCAGCTGGCCTAATTGGCCTAATTGCCCTAGAGTAACCCCAGCTGAATCACCCAGGGAACAAGGATTTGTTGATCCTGGAGGACCTCCAACACTCTGGGGACTGGGCAACTGTTCTACCTTCTCTCCAAGGAAATATATATAATTAACCATGAAACAATTGCAAGTAACTCCATGTTGTCAATCCTCATCTATATAGCTAAAAAATATGGGGCTGACGTAGCAGGTTTTGCTGATAAACTCAATGAGGAGAAAGTTGCCAATGTTTTAGCTGTGAAAAATGAAGCAATCAACTACCTGGAGTCAATAATTGAACAGGAAAAGAAGGAGCAATGGTGGGTGGAAGGTCGCAGTTATCTTTTTAATGCTAAGCGGAATAATATTGCTATGATACTAGAGACTAATTACCGAGAAAGGCCACTCACTGTATACAATGAAGTGAAGAAGCGACTGGACTACCAAATTGCTGTACAGCAACTGATGTGTCGTAAGGAACAAGATTACATGATCAGCTGGGTAGAGAGAAACGTTGTTCAGAGCATCACTGCTCAACAGGAGAAGGAGAGTATTGCCGAGTGCATCTCCAACTTGCAGGTGTTATCGAAGAGTGCACAAGTGGCAGTGTGACTGCAAAGCGTTGAATTCCAGGCGGCTCCGCGTGGCTTCTGTTGGAAACTGTACAACTGAAACTCTCAATTAAAATAACTTCTGTACTCTGTCTAAAAAAACAAACCAAAAACACTCTCCTATAGCCAGAATACAAAATGATAGTGTTGAAATCCGCTGTTAAAATTCAAGAAAGAGATCTTGGAGTAATCATGGACAGTTGTCTGAAAACATTTATTCAATGTGCTGTCACAGTCAAAAAAAATGAACAGAATGTTAGGAACCATTAGGCAACAGATACATAGTAAGACAGGAAATATAATAATGCCACTATACTAATCCATAGGACACCCACACCTTGAATTCCGCATACAGTTCTGATCACCCCGTCTCAAAAAAAGATATATTAGAACTGGGAAAAGTACAGAAAAGGGCAACAAAAATTGTTAGGGGTCGGGCACAGCTTCCATATGGGGAGAGATGAAAAAGATTGGGACTGTACAGCTTAGAAAAAAGACTACTTTGGGATAATACGATAGAGGTCTACATAATTGTGAATGGTGTGGAGAAAGTTAACAGGGAAATGTTATTTATCTCCTTCACATAACACAAGGACTGGATGACCAGAAACGGATCACTCAACAATTGCCCTGTTCTGTTCATTCCTTCTGAAGCAACTGGCACCATCCACTGGCAGAAAACAAGATACTGGGCTAGCTGGACCATTGGTTTGACCCAATGTTCTTATGTTCTTAATAAAGTATAGGAGGCTAACATCCCCTAAAAGGAGTTTCCAGCCCAAGGGTGGGTCCTTGACGGCCTCACACCCTTACTTCAGGGCTTACCATGTCTTTATCCCACTTATCTCTCAAGGGAAGGAGGAGGGATGTTGATGCCACCCTCATGGCTGGCTGGAAGGAGAGGCCAGGCACTTCCTGTCTACCAAGTTCCAACCCAGGCCCTACCAATGGCAGTAATATCAAGCACCCAGGACAGCTCCAAGACTGCCTCCATATGCTATGGCCCATCACTTACTTTCCCCGTCCAGAGCATGGCCACAGTCTCACTGACAATGCAAGAAAAGATAGAGTGAAGGGTTCCTTCATCCTTAAAGACAAGTTAGTCCCACCTCCAGGGCCTGGAATAGCTGCCACTTGCAAACCCCTATCATCCTTGCAGTAACCTGCTGTTCCCTAACTCGGGGGCTGTCAGAGCAGGTTTGTCTCCCTGTCCTATCTGCTATCCCTCCACCCCCTTCTGAGTTTTCTGGTTCTCTTTTAAATACGTCCTCCAACCACAGCAGGCTCCGCAGATGCTACGAGGCACATCAGCCCTTCACTGCTCCTTAACCCCTTCTATCCCAGTGCAGGGTTTGTATATCCCATCACACCAAAGTCTGTCTAGTCCAGTATCCTGTCTCTGACAGTGGCTAACACCAGATACTTCAGGGTAGGTACTCTGCAACGGGCAGAGGTGAGATAATCTGCTCCCAGGTCTCATCCTGGTCTCTTATGGTTAGAAATTGGCTTCAACCAATTGAAGCACAAACTTTAATATCCCTTCCACAAGTTCTGTCATTTATCATGATAACTCTGGATATTCTTGTTTGCTGTGTAGTTGTAGCCTTGTCCGACCAAGGATATTAGAGAGACAAAGATGGGGGAAGGTAATATCTTTTATTGGACCAAATTCTGTTGGTAAAACAGACAAGTTTTCGAGCTTGCCCCTGACCTGAAGAAGACCTCTGTGTCAGCTTGTGTCTCTCACCAACAGAAGTTAGTCCAATAAAAGATATTACCTTGCCTCTCTGGATTTTCTCGATATTTAAATAAATATTCAGCGCCAATTGTCAGGGTAAGTTTTGTGTCCACTAGGAATTGGATTGAACCATTCATGCATTTTTGATAGGCTACTGAATGGGCATGACAGGGTAACAAAGTATGCTCATCATCAGGCAGGCTGGATTTGATCTGTCAGTGGAAGTTTCCACTGCCTATTTCTTCTCCCTTGAGCCAACCAATACACACTGGATTTTATTAAACAATGATCAATAGATGTTAGATGTTTGTATAGTCCCTTCTATCCATGGATCTCAAAGCACTTTACAAATATTAATGAGTTAAGCCTCTCAACACCCTCTGTGAAGCAGGGATGTATAATTAGCCCCATTTACAAATGATGAAACTGAAACACGGCCAAGTTAAGTGACTTGCCCAGGATCTCACTGCAAAGCTGTAGCAGAGCAAGGGATAAATTCTCTCTTGGTTCTATGCCTTAACCACATTCTTCTGAGTTGGGGGCATAATGAAAGGAGAGAGGGCATGGAATTAGAGGAGATTTGTGGTGTAATGGAGGGAAGAGGATGAAATTTTCCTTAAAGCCACAACCAGGTGGATATGAAGTGTCACGAAAACACGTTTTCTGCAGTTCGAAGCCCTGTTTTTTTCAGGGAAAAAAAATCTGTGAGCTAAGGCTCCTCAGTTTATCTTGTTCTGTTCAAATACTGCAGGGCTTGATGTAAATTCCTTATTTTCTCTAATGCTGTCACCTGGCTTTGTTTTTCATTAAATATTAATACATTTGTCTAGAGGAAAAAATTAAATTCCTTCCTTGGCAAATCCTCCGGAAGTGGAAAGTTAAACTGTAGGAATTAGAGCTGGTATTGTCTTCTGAGGAATCTCATCAATGTTAATCCTCTTCCTAGGCCAAATTTCATTACAAAGAAAATCTTTACTGTGCCTTCCAGAGCCACAATAGGGAGCGTAGACAGCAAATATAGTGAGCGTGAGAACTGCCTGAGGTACTGGATCAGATGCCTAGTCCTTGTCTATATTGAGGCTTGTACTCTGGGAGACTTTTTAGTCCGTGAACTCGGGTTTTAATTTTCAAGTTCTCCTGAAACTTTTGCTTTGAGTGCTGTGAAAAAAGTGAAAACCTACCTTTATTGCTAGCGTAATGTGGATTTCCGTTTTTTATTTCCTTCCCAAGTTTCAACATCTCAAGATTAACAGCAGTCAGTGGCTGAGCAGCCCAATCAGAATTGTTTCACTGTTCCCTTGTGATTCCCCTCTCTGTTTGTCTGCAGCCATCTCTTGTCTCTCACCACATACTTAGACTGTAAGCTCTTTGGGGCAGGGAGCCACGTTTTGTTGTGTGTATTGTCAGAGGTCATTTTCAATCTTCAGCAGCCCCTTGTGGTAAAACCGGTGACATAGCAAGGCTGCCTCAGTTTCCCTCCTTCTTTGATGGACCAATCACCATCTAGCTTGCTTGTCGGTTCTTTGTTTGACCTTGGCCCTTCACCCAGGTCGCTGGCAGTCCTTCCCATCTCTGGGTGGTAAGGAAGCCAATATGTCAGTCCCATATTGTGGTCTTCTCTGTTTGGAGGTCTGGCTTTCCTGGACAACTTTCTGTGGCTGAAGGATCCTGGTCTCAGTCACTCCTCTCCAGTAGTCACTCTGCCCTTCTGCCCTTCAGCTTTTGTATCTCAGCAGCTTTTGTGAGGGCAGGTCACTGATGAGCGGCAGCTGAGAAGGCCGTTTGAGTCCCTATTAACCCTTTCACAGCTGCAAGAGCATGGGGCCTGCACACCCCATGACAGTGTGTACGATACTTAGCACAATGGGGGCTTCAAATCTGACTGGGACCTCTAGACACACCCATCATACATACATTTGGGTATACATACATCATGCATTTGTTATACATAGCTCTGACAGAATAACTGGTTATTCATTTTGGTGGCTGAACTGAAAAATCTGAGGGGGTGGCAAGATGTAGGGGAAAAGGAGAGGGGAATTTATTTTGTTTAACCTGAAATTAATCATTTCCTTTTTGTTTGTTTTTGTTTCATTTTCAGGTTCTGGGGGGGGGTTAACTTTTTTGTTTCATTTTAAATTCTTCAATGAAATGTTGCAAAACAAAAAAGTCAAAACAGTTTGTTTCAAAAATGTCCAAATGAAACTTCTTGACTTTTTTGAACAGAAATGTCTCTTTTTTAATTTTCAGCTGAAACGATTGGCCAAATTTAACCCAACGTCACAAATAGTTTTGGTCGACGTGAAACTGCATTTTTCTGGCAAATAAACTATGGGTCTGAAATTTTCATCTAGACTTTCCTGGGGCCTTGTGGTGATGAACTGTTGGGGTGAAGGCCGGGAAGAGGATTGGGAAGGGGAATGGGTACATTGCAGGGATAGAGCGGGATACTGGCTCCTCCCCTGAAGTGCTTTTTGTGACCGTGTATCGTCCCTCGAGCTGTCAGAGTGTAAACCTGTTTCAAAGAGCACTGCACCTGTGGAGCCAGCGCTGGGCAGAGACCAGCGTGAAGATTAGCTGAGGCAGGGAGCACGTTACTGGAGTAAATAGTGGGCACCGAGGCCTTGTCCACCGTGCGGTGCCTCAGGCAATTGCTTTGCCCCAACTGAAGCATAAAGAATGAACGTGTCCACATTGCCCAGGCTGCATTAGTGTCAGATTTTCCCCTTCTGTCTGGACTAGGGCGTGCGTTATTCAGATTCAGATGGGAGGTGGCTGTCATTTTCCACAGTTCAGCTGGTGAGCCTGCTTAATTCGCATCCCCACCACTCCCACTTCAGCTGGACCTAGTCAACCGGTACCCCTCACTTGCCCAGCTTGTTCCCCACTGGCCTTGATACGTTACATTCCTACCTCCCTTAGACAAGCCGCTCCTCCCAGGTTTTCCTCTGCAGCACCACCCCTGCAATCGATCTGAGGATTGCTAGCCAGGACTGCAGTCTTCCTGGCCCCCCACCCCCTATATTGTCCCCCACACAGTACCACTCTGGCTATCATCCCTACATGTAGATAACTAGGGCTAAGTCCCACGGCCCCCACCTGCTTCAAACCCCTCCACATCCCCCTTTTAACTCAGGACTGACCTAGCACAGAGAAGCCTTGGGATCCAGGAAGTGCGAGGGCGGCTTAAAGCCAGGCGTACACATACAAAGAGGATCTGGCTCAAAGTTTCCATTCTGCATGGGATCAAACCTCTCAAAAATGATCAGGTGAAAGGAGGGCTTTTTCCTTCGCAAAATGGGGTTTCCTCAAAAAAAATTCAAAACCAAATTTTCTCAGTTTTCGTTAGCCAAAAACCTGATGGTTTTTCGTGGAAATTTCTTGCCAAAATGAAATTATTTTTGTTTTGTTGATTTTTTTTTTTTTTTGCAGGGAAAAATAAATAATTTCCCAACCACTCTAGCATCTGAAGTGAACCACAAAACTGAATCTGTCCCATAGCTCCTTTTGCAGGATGCAACTTATTTCCTGCGTATTCAAAAAGGCTTAATACACTGAAGAATATCATCTTCCTTCAGCTACATAGTTCTCTGCGCCACATCATATTTTCTTTCCCTCCCTACCTTTCTTCTCATGCTCTCAAACATTATTTCATTATGTTGCCATTTTCTTTTCTTTTTTGTCAAGTTCTTTCAGTTTCTTCCACCCTCCTCTTTTCATCTTCTATTGCACATTACTGGACCAATGATTAATTCTGTGTCATTTTGATATAGGTGATTTTCCGTTCTTGTCACTTATGCATCGCTACAAAGGTGACTCCTTCACCAAAATAATCTCCACATCTCGTGCCTGACCTTTCTCTTTGTTATCGTTAAAGGAGAAAAAAATCAAAGGGCAATAAAGGATATATATGCTCACTCTTATCTAACCTCGGGTGCCTTCATTTCTATTCTTGAATCCTCTCTGCATTAGAAATTCTTTATTGTGGTGACCTACAACCGAAGAACCATTTTCAGCTGCTGTGATATGGCTCTATTTCAATCTCTCTTCCTTTTCAGCTGACATACTTTGTCCCCATTTCTCGCACCCCGTTTGCAACAAAAGGAACTTTCTGCATTATGTCAAAGCAACGTCTTCCTAGGGAGCAATTCATTTGACTTCTTTAAAACCTGTCATTGTGAATGTTACAGATATAGGTTCATCTAAATATACCGGAGCTCTGATCTTTCAAAGAGTTCCTCGTTCCATTCATTCACACTGGTGCCTGCCTGCTAAACCCAGCTATAAAAGAACTTAAATACCTTCTCTTTGCAAGGGATACCTGAATTAAAATAAGAAGAGTTTAGTAGGGTATAAAGTTTAGGACTGTACAGCTTTAAGGAGGCAAAGCGATGATGCCAAACAAAAATGCTGGATCCAAAAATCACCAATATCTGGGGAAGTTTAGACCAAGAGCTCGCTGTAGTGGGTGTCTGATTTTGCAGCCATACCAAGGAAATACATTTGGCAGTTGCATTTCTAAGGCATCCACAAGAGTATCTGTCTTTGGTTCATTTTGGTAAGTACTTCCCCCAACCCCATAATAAAAACATTAGAACAGAAGTGATGTGGTTCACAAGAATTAAGAGAAATGGGGAAAGACGTAACTATCTTCATTCAGCACAGGTCGTGCAAGCTGATCCAGTTAAATGGACCCATGCACCTTAACAAAAAAACCCTGTCTTCAGGAGAGGCCAATGATCCTGGCTTTTGTCAGTAAAACAGTTGACTCAAAGATATACACAGGGAGCAATCAAGTTGAGTAAGATGCTGCCATAGCACATAGACATTTATCAGACTATCAGCACATTTGGTTTGGGTGGAATAAAGGCTTTCAAATAAGGCAGCTTCTCAGTTGTAACTTCGAAGGAATAAAAAGAAATGAAACTAATGATGTAAAATGAATATGAGAATTTGCCACAGCATAATTTGATTGTTCTGGGAAAACGCATCTTTCCTTTTTAATCACAGTAATTAATTTCAAAGATGAAGAGGGTTCAGAGACAAAAATAAAGCACTAAGATTAGAGGAAGGATATACTTTTCTCTGGGTATTTGGGGTTTGGTGTAGGGGGAGAGTTTCATATGAATTATATCTTCACGCATGCTGAAGATATAAAATAATACTTTATCTTTACATACTGTAGTGCTTTTAATCTTCTAAGCAGCTGGCAAACATAAACTTAGATACAGAAGGTCTGTAAATGATTTAGTTTTCCTTCATGCAAAAAAACCCCTTTACCTTTTGGTTCAAGTGACTCGTAAACAGTAAGGCAGAAACAAATACAGTTCAAGGAGAGTTACAATATAAAAAGAAAAATCTAGGCATTTCAAAGTATGGAAAGGACATGTTAGGGGAAGGGAGATGAATATGCAGATATCCTGGCTATTGAGAAAGGGCACCATTGACCACCCCAGTGCTCAAGGATTTAAGGGTGATGTATTTGGGGTGTAGAGCTTGTCTGGCCTACTTCACAGAATGAATTTCACCTACTGTCTCTTAAATAAATGTATATGCCAAACATCACAAGGCTCATTACAAAACCAAACCTTGACTCTTCCTGATGTATCCCAGGCCAGTCACAAGTCAATACACCTCAAATCCTTACACCTCCTACCCTACCTTGTAAATGTAGGCTAAAAACCCTTGCATCATGCAGTCTTCACATCCAAACCACAGACTGACCGGGACAATGGGCTTTATTCTCCATTCTGAATAGTTCCAGAGGGGTAGCCGTGTTAGTCTGTATACAGCAAAGACAACGAGAGTTCTGTGGCACTTTAAAGACTAACAAATTTAATATTTGCAGACATAAGCTTTCGAGAGCCTTAGCTCTCTTTTTCAGATGCAGTAATACAGAAAATAGGTAACACGAGGTATCTTATAGGTATCCAGGTGCATTGAGAACAATGGGGGAGGTGGAGTCCGGTACTTAAGTCAGAAATCTGTCAGAAAAACACAACGCAAGGTGTCACAGGTTGAAGTGCGCTCGGTTTTTACAATACTTTTCAGTTTGCAAAGAAAGCCTTGCAGAAACAGTGGTGAACATGACAGTTTGTAAATTTTACAGTGCAGCAGCTTAAATAAAAGTGTGACTGTATCTTTCACAAACATAATTTACGTCCCAACTCTTCATTTGTTTCAGCTCTTAAAACCCAAGAAAAAAATTGCTCTGAGCTGCTTAGCTGTGCATCTGACTACATTGCGACTCACCACCTGTGTTGGTCTGTACCTTAAAAGTCTTTCCTTATGACAAACGCTAGCAAAATTATCACTGAACATCTCTTGTCCGTGTTTAATGTTAAGACGCAATCTGCAAGAAACTATTTCAGCAATGAAGCAAGAGAGCCATTACACCCACAGTCAGTTCATATGTAAGTATACAAGAAGAAGCATGTCTTTAACAGGCTTGAATAATTGTGATGGGTTGTTTATTGATCCTTAAATCTTTCTTTAGCAAGATTATTTTGATAGGATCATTACAATAAGCTTTGACAGTTAGGAAGAAACTATTTGTATCATATGTGTGACTGCCGTGTCTAGACAGTAGGAAAGGTTAGTATCCAATAAAGGGGATATTACAGTGAAGGGGACATTAAAGGGGAAAAAGACCAGTCCCCCCCTCCCCCCAACTCAAAAAGTGTTGCATCTAGCATGGGGAAATTCTATATGACACCTCTTCTTGACAGAGAAGGAAGAATTGATCACAGAACTAAAAATGAGTGGTTGCTTAGGTGCAAGTGATCATGACTTGATTACGTTTGTTATGTATAACAGAATTGAATAAACAGAATAATACAGAATAAAATGCAAACCAGTAAAATTATTACTGCCAAGCTGCAGGCAATACATAGATGGGGGAATGGTAAACAACAAAGATCACAAGTCACAGATACAGAGCAATCTGGATCACGTGGTATGCTGGGCACCAGCAAACAATACGTCTTTCATTACGGCCAATTGTAGTCATACATGTAGGAGCAAATAATACAGACTATATTTACAGGAGGGGGGACTCTAAACTGGGGATGTTATCCTGAAAGACTCAGGGGTCATGGTGGGTAATCAGCTGAACATGAGCTCTCAGTGTGACATCATAGCCAAAAAGGCTAATGAGATCTCGGATGTAGAAACAGAGAAGTTCCGAGTAATAGTACAGAGATTATATTAACTCTGTTTTGGGCACTAGTACAATCACTGCTGGAATACTCTGTCCAGTTCTGGTGTCCACAGTTCCAGAAGGACGTTGGAAAAACTGGAGAAGGTTCACAGAAGAGCCATGAGAATGATTAAAGGACTGGAAAACACACCATATAGCGACAGACTTAAGGAGTGCAATCTGTTTGATTATCAAAAAGAAGATTAAGGGTTGAGTTGATCGGTTTTTAACAGGGTTTCTCAACCCATAGGTTGCAACCCAGAAGTGGTGACCAGAACGTTTCAAAAAGTTGCGTGGCGCTCCTGCTGCTCCGGTCCAGTGTGGCTGGTTGGGCTTGGCTTCCTACTCCAGGCACTGTGACCTCCAGATCACACTGCTGTTCAGGTTTGGCCCAGCCACCCTTCTGTCAGGATGACGGAGGGGCCAGCCAGGCCAAATATGAGTGAGTCACGCTGCAACCCCATGTGCCAGGTCACAATGCCACTCACACAAATTTGGCCCAGTCGTCCCCCCATCAGAGGACCTTGGCCACATCCATGTGTCGCTGCAACCCCAGAGGTCACAATGGCCAGAGGGGGAAGCTGAAGCCAGCCAGCTCCAGAGAACCAGAGCTGCAGAAGCTGCTGTTGTAAGGTGAATGCAGGGCAAGCAGTAGCCCATTGCCTGTGGCCAGTGTAGGGCTGTTCCTTCCAGCAATCCTCCAGCACATAGCTTGAAATAACTCAAGCAGTGAGGCTTCCACCACCTCACTGGATAGACCATGGGGAAAATCCCACCTGCCTCACTCATGAAACTAGCCCAATTTCATTCATTTAACCATAAACATCACCCGATGATTTCAGTGTGGCTGCTCATGTGAGGAAGGCACACTAGGACAAGTGACAGCTGCTCTAAATCAGTCTTAGAGGCTACCCAAAAAACATTTCCTCTGAAGTTCAGCCAAAATTTTCTCATTGCTTGAATCCCAGCTGTTGAGAATTTCTTTCTCGCATAGTGATTACGCCACTTTAATTTTGTCTTTTCGTGCATGCTAGAATTTATGTGTGAGAGTGATATTGCAAATTGAGTTATTTGTGGGGAAAGGGAGAAAGCATCACTATTAACACTGAGTATGATCTGTTGAAAATTTCAAACAAAACATTTTCACATTAGAAAACTGAGTTTAATTGAAATTGAAATTTTCTGCAGGAAAAAAATCGATTTGGATGGAAATCAAAACAAAACATTTGGTTTTAGGTCATGTCAACATTAATCTCTGCATCTGCCTCATGGGAGTCCAGGATCTCTCATGCCCTATTCTCCTCTATGGGTCATTCTCCCCAGCCAGCCTACATTTTCCATGATGCAGTATACTGTGTGGCTGAGCTGCTATGGCGTATCACAGGTTTCATGAATTATTGTAGTGGTCCAAGTAGCCACAAATATCAATTTTGACCTGACCAAAAAGGAAATGCTTCAGGTCAACCAACCAAAATAAAGTGTTTTGAGAATGTCAAAACATTTTGTTAGAATAGCAAATGTTGCAGCGATGCATTTCAGAATCGGTATTTTTCAAAACTTCCTCTTCCACAGAAAGTTACAATAGTTTGAATCTTAATCCAATCCAAGGTGCATTTCTCATGGGATGGAAATTCAATTTTTCAATCAGCTCTAACGCTGAAGTCAAATTTTCCTTTCTTAGATCAATGAAAGTTGCATTAATATAAATGAGAGCAGAATGTGGTTCCCAATACTTAGTCTTGTAGGTCTGGAGCCCTCACTACAATCATTGATGATTTCTTGGTTCTACAACCTGTTGCTGGCTAATGAGATCCTTTTTAACTCAAAGCTTCAGCCATAGCTTGAACCCAGCCATGGTCAAAAATGGATCTGAAAGGCAGGAGAAGCAAAAGTCAAGGGAAGCTTCCAAACTTTTGAATTCTGATTTGTTCCAGATCCAAAGTCTGAATCAGAGGACCATCTGGCTTGGAGAGGGTTTTCCACGTCCACATTTCAGCCTGTACGGTCCCCAAAAGATCCGTCTCTCGGGTTTACCTTGTGCAGGTCCTGCAGGAGGATGCATCCCACCCGCCCCTCCCCCTGGCCCTCTAGACCTTTTCATTGGGTCCCTGCCTCATGAGCAACCCACCCACCGCCCAGCTGTCTCCTCCGTATACCCCGAGCCAGCTGCGAGACCCGCAGCCAGTGTGCTTCCGAACCACGCCGAGGGCACATCTTACATGCTCATGCTTCACACTCTCCATTTCCTCACCCTCACGCCCCACCCTGACACTAAGTGGCGGGACTTTCTGCGATCTGCATTTCTCCCCACACCTCCTGATGTACGCACACCCCATCCATAGCCCCACAAAGTCTCAAGACCTCCTCATCAGCCTCCTCCTAACACTAGCCAAAGTGGCCACCTATAACACCCGGGAGAGGAGGTTGGCTGAAGGGCTACTCTGTGACTGTGGGGCCTATTTCCATTCCTCTATTCATTCACATAGCCAGGCAGAGTTCCTCTGGGCCACGTCCGCTAGCTCCCTAGATACCTTTTTGGAGCAGTGGGTGCTGTCCTGGGTTCTCTGTTCAGTGTCCCCTTCAGGGTCCCTACTTTTAGCTCTTTGACCTCCACACTCGTTCCTGTTTTTTTCATTTGTTGCTCCCCAGGCTCATTAGCTTCCCCCCTTAGGCTGGGGAAGGGGTCTTCAGCTTGTAGGACCAACAGAATCAGTTATTTCTCTCTGTCTCCAGCCAGAACGAGACCTTTTTCTCAAGCAGACTCCATGTGTTAGAGGAAATCCTTCTATTTTAAAACTAGATTAGTTCTGCTTTATTGCACAACCAAAGCTCGTGATATTTTATTTAATGTTCTGAAATCTTTATTACCTTTAACCGTCTTACTATACAAACCTGAGGTTTCAGCAAAACTGAGGAACATCACTGTTTATTCTAATAAATGCTTGAGTTGGCAATCCAATAACGTCTCTAATAAGTTGCAAGTTTAAGTCATCATTGGACTACAACCAACAATATAATGTAGCCTGATGTACACCTCAGCTCTTAACAACTCCATGAAGGGCAACCTTTTAAACCATGCTTTAACTGTTCAGGGGACTGCAATGTGTGGTGTGTTCTAACCCTCAAGGACTTGATCCTTGAAGATCCTGAGTAACATCAGTTCCTGTTATTTGAAAGGTCAGTGACTCCCAGAGCTATCTTTATTATTGTTGTTATTTGTATTTCAGTAGCGCCAAGAGCCCCAGGAGCTAGGCAGAACAGAGCAAGAAACAGTTCCTTCCCTAAGCGCTTATAACGTAAATAAATAAGAAAAACAGAGCAAGGGAGGGGAAACAGCAGCACAGAGAGGGAATGTGACTTGTCCAAGGTCACTGTACTATTTGTAACCTGGGAAGAGGGCGGGCATGAGCCTGCCCATTGCTAAAGGTCCCTCCCCCTTAAGAGGAGCAGTCACAGGACCCAAGACACAGCTAAGTGCGTGGGACAACTAATGAAAAAAGGAGTGGGAGTGGGGGTCACAGGTTTAAACAAAGGGAACCAGAAAGGGACACCGAGCAGAGAACCCCGGATAGTTCCCACTGCTCCCAGAAGGTGTCAAGGGAGCCAGCAAACGCTGCCCAGAGGAACTCTGTCCAGATGAGTGAACGGACGGAGGAACGGAAGTAGGCCCCACAGTCGCAGAGCGCCCCCGCAGCCAACCTCCTCTCCCTAGTCTTGTAGATGGCCACTTTGGCCAGGGCTAGGAGGAGGTTGGCGAGGGTGCTGTGGCCTTCCTCGGAGCCTGGGCCCGAAGAAGGATTGCAACACCCCTGCTGGACAGAACAAGGCCCTGGAGGCCAAACAACCCGGGAGAAAAGGGGCGGAGCCAGGAAAGGAAGGGCCAGTACAAAAGGCAGGCCCAGCAGCTCAGTCAGGGAGAAGCTGCCGCCGGAGGCAGACATGTCTTCCCAGAGTCTGCGGTCTAGGCCTGACCCAGGCCCTGCGACTGTATGGAGCAACCGCCCCACCAACTGGAGCCTGCAAAGCCTGCCCGGATTGCTGGGCCCGAGTGACTGGAGAGGGCCGCCAGCCCCTAGTAGCTGGGACGAGCCACCCAAGACTACTGGGTGGGGAAAACCCCCTGAGGCCGGCCCTGACCTGGAGGAGCTGCCTGACATCGGGGACCCTTTGGAGCAGACTGAACCCTGTGGATCGGTGGAATCCCTGGGACCTGGAGGAGCTGCCCTCCGCTGACAACGCAGAGGAGTTTCTGGACCTGCTGCCAGTCAACAGTGAGGGACTTGTGGGTCTACCGCTCGCCATGTACCCCAGCGACCTGGAGGGAGACTGCTACCTGCAGGTACCCAGGGACAGGGTGGGAGGAAGTGGCCCAGGGACAGCCGATTAGCAAGTGGCTGAGTCAGGGGCTAAACCCGTCAGCGTGTTATGGTTGGAGCCCCGCTGACTCAGTGTCAAATAGCTTTGCCACTGATAGGGCCCTGGGCTGGGACGCAGTGGAGTCGGGTGGGCCTGCGTCCCCCATCCCCCTTCCACAATGACCCTGGGAGTGCTTGTTACACTCTGAGCTTGGAGGCAGAGGATACCAAGCCCTGCCTGCCTGCAAGGCCAGGGGCTCCAGACTATTTTGCCTGCCCCGCCTGCTAGAAGGTCGGGGGCCACTGACTGACTCCTCAGCCCTGCCCAGCTTGCGGGCCAGGGACTGTAAACTGCTTTGCCTGCCCCGGCCTGCCTGAGGGCCGGGGGGCACCCGACTGTTTGCTAGCCCTGCCTGTGGGAAGGCCGGGGGCTATAGACTGCATCCCTGCCCCGCCTGTTGGAAGGCGTGGGGCTATAGACACCTCTGCCTGCCCAGCCCTGTCTGGGGGCCGGGGGCACCAGACTCCCTACCAGCCCTGCCCTACGGGATGGCCAGGGGGCTACAGACTGCGATAGAAGCCCCCCCCACCTGGGGCCGGGGCTAAAGACTTGTAATTCGCTAAGCTTGTTCCCCTAGACCAAGGCGCTGTGGCCTTCCTCGGAGCCTGGGCCCAAGGAAGGGTCACGACGCCCTGGCTGGACCGTGCCACCAGCCTACAGTCACCCAGCAGGCTGGTGGTAGAACTGGGAATAGAGCTCAGGTTTTTTGTCTCAGAGCAGTGCTCTAAACACTAGACCATACTTCTTTCCTCTGCATAGGCGAGCTCTTCCCTGGTAAATATGGACTGAATGCTGTGATTCATTTTTCTAGGTTTCACGCAGTTAGAGACCAAAGTACTTACAATGCAGAGACTTGCATTACATCCATATTCATATTCATCATCGTCAGTCATAAAGGACAAAGTGACATAATTTAAACAGTGGTTTTTCTGACTGGCATGTTGTAACTTTCAACCAGCTCATGCTAATGCACTAAGAAGATCAGAGAATTCAACTGTCTTATTTTGTTTTTTTTTTACTTTTTCTTTTAAAGACAGAACCACAATGGCCTTGAACGGGAAATAAGGTTGGATTCAGTACAGTGACAAGGAGAATGATGAGTCCCATGGCAATTTAGCAGTGTCAGGTAATAGAAGCAAACAGGTTAATTGCTTTTTAAGCTCAAAAACCTCCTTAAAATAGTTTTTGGGGTAACAGATGTGTGGCATACGTAGAATGAATGATAGTGTAAGGGGATAGAAAGGTTTCATCAAGGATTATTTGGTATAACCACCTGCAAAACCAACTGAAAGCTTTGCCACTGGTATGTAATGCATCCATCCCAAACTCATGCCAATAAAACCTTAATACCATATATTATGATATTTAAAAATATCTTTATAATGGGCCTGTTCCTTCTCTGGTTTACACCAGTTTTACACCAGTTTAATTCTATTGACTTCAGTGAAGTTATTGCTGATTACACTGTTACACCTGTGTGAGAAGAGAATCAGACCCTATAGACATATAAATACAAATGCTGGATTTTTGGGGGATCCATTTTTAGTGCAATTATGACTGGGGGAGAGTGGGTCAATCCTACAGGTGAAGCTCCCCATGGAAAATTCTTCTGCATAAGGACTAAACCGTAGGACCTAGATCTCCTTGTCTATTAAGGAAAAGGAAGCCCGCAAATGTTCTACTTTGTTGCTGGTCTGTATTTCATCTAATACAATATATCTTGTCACTAATGCCCTGAAAAACCTTTTCATAATCACACCAGCTGCTTCTTTCTTACATTGGAACAGCAGAAACATTTCATTTATAAGGCTGGGGGAATTCCTGGGTCAATCTAAAATATCCTCCAAAACTCTAACAGCTACATCCCTTCCTAGTGGGGGAAGCATATTTCATGGTCACTTGTAAAACAAAAGAACTCTGCATTTGTACAATGCCTTTCATCCAATGAGTCCCGTAAGGCTTCAAGATTGTTAAATAATTATGTCTTGCAACATCCGCAGTGAGGCAGCTGTGATAGGTTTTCTATGTTATTAAATGCAGGTCAACAAGGAAGAAAACTCTTTGCAAAAGCTGATGAAGCATCAGATGTTTCGAGCATGACTCCATGCATCAAATTCTGAGCTGGCACTTTTCTGAAAAGAGTGGGTGGCTTCCTTTTAACGTTATTAACTGTGTCCTGTGTCGCTCGCTGCATGACACATTGCATTATATTGCATGCTCTAATGTACAGTGACACAACTGCTCAAAAGTAATGGAAATTGCCCCACTTCTTGTCACAGACAGCAGCTAGCAATTTATCCACTAAGCATAAGTTGCATTTAATGGCACTTGTCATGACTCTCACTGTATTTGACATATTGCATAACTATTTTATTTGCAATAAAGTCTTTTATACAAACTGTATCTGAAAATGCTTCCTGGGGTGAATACAACTATAAGGTTAGAATAAAAATAGGGGGAGTAAGAAATGAAGTGGCCCAGGCGAGGAGAAGATTTTTCTGGGTCAGACTTGAAAACAGGTGGGGAATCAATGAGGCAGAGAGATACAGGATGCTGACGCAGAAATTCGTTCCACACGTCTCTTTCTTTATTCAGAAAGGCTGTGTCCAGACTATTTGCTCACTCTAGTAAGAAGGGCCTTATTGGCTTAGATTCTCTCTTCTTGTTTTGGCTACTTTGTGCCACTCAGGTAACACAAAGTGACATCAAGCCCTAACTTGCCCAATGGGAATTCCTCCAGTGTAGGAAACTCTCCGCTGGCAACAAGTGATGCAGCCAGCTCCTCCCCCACACCTCGGAGTATGGGATAGGAGGGGGATGTGCTGGGGTGGTTACACCAATTTACAACTGGCACAAGATCCCATAGGGATCATGGCCAATTGGTGTAAGTTATAGCATCCCCGGAGATGCTTTAATTTATGCCAGTGAGCCAGGTCTGGCACAGATGTACCATGAGATTCAAAGAACCATAACTGGGCCCCTGATGTTTTCCCCCAATCCTGCACTGAGCTTATCTTGGCAGAAAACTGCACTGGGGCATCAGTTTCAGTCTCCTCCACCTTGACTAGCTTCCTATCCATCTTTAAATTCAATTCAGAAACATTCCCACTTGGTTGTAACATTATGGCCTTGATCCAGGGTCTCTCTACACCCTCACATCCATCTTCTCCCCTGCCTGTTCTCATCACTCTTTCGGTCTTGATTTCCGCTGTGTTTTCCACACCCAAAGCGTAAAACACATACTTTCAGCCTCCAGTGAGTTTTCTCCTTCGAGAAAGGAAAACAAGACTATGAAAGAACAAAAGTCAAGTCTCCATGACCCAGCACTGTCTGTGTGTCTCGTCTGTTACAGGCTGTAGCCACCCTGAGAACATTGTGTCTGCTGAACTCTGCACCACATAGGCTGAATTCTTAGAAATGCAATGCACACTGGAGAAAGGGCACAACAGCCTCTTCTCTGCTCCTTTCCTGCGACATTCCAAGCAGCGGGTCATGCTGTTTCATTGGTGCCATCCCGTTTATGTCCTCCATATGCCAGAATCCATATGCCTCTTGGAGTATACTTTCTACCACTCAGGTCTGATGCTGGCATCATGGCAATGAGGGCATCACTTGAAAAAGTCGTAAGCACACTGTATCTGCAGGTTCCAAACGTCATGATGTGATATTTCATGATTCCTGAAAATCATTTTGGGAACCGAGAACAGTACCTCGGAACTCCTGGTCATTTGCAGAATCATCCCAGGAAATATTGGGTCAGAGACCACTCTATCCAAGCTATTGTGTGCCTTCCCCTCTTTAAATATTGCCTTTCCATTTTATCTTGTGAATGGCTTTCACCATAATCCAGGAAGAATGCTATATAAAAAATAATTGTTTTATACATTAGTGTGCTTTTTATCTTCTTGATGATGATTATTTGCTGTTACTCTTGAATTCTCCCGGTATGTGACTGAAGGCTATTATTAAAATGAAACACTAGATAACTCAGAAGATAACATAGGTATAAGCTCATAGACATGTTTGGCTGTAAGTAGAATGATGGAGTTATAAGTTATCATAATGAGTATTCTACCCTAGGGGAACTTTGCTGGTGAATTATGGGACACTGTCAACCAGTTAATTACCATTACTATTTGTACTGTAATGGTGCTGAGAGGCCCCCGTCAGGAAATCGGGCCCTTTTGTGCATGCCACGGTATTAACACATCACATAAAAATGGCCCATCCCCCAAAGACTTTGTCCGTCACGTTGAAGCTGAAAATTTAAGTTGTGTAAAAAAAACGTAGGGGGTATTAAACTCCCTATGAATAGAAATAGGTTTTGTGAAATCTTATTATTTTTAATGAATGTGCGTGAGTTTATTTTTGAATGGGGGCGTAGAAAGTGGGATACAAACATTCTGCTGCTTTCCTGGAACTCCACACACACCAGCACTGTATGCATGGCAGGCAGGAAGTGACACTGACTATAAACAGGAAGTGAAAGACCAGTCAAGTCTAGTTTCACTGTCCTACTGGGATGAAATACAAAGGGGACACAAACAGCATACATCATCAGACAGCCATGAAGGTTTTTATATTCTTTTAGCCACTCAGGTAACAAAACACTAGGCGCAGTTCAGTTTTGGTGCTCACCCAGTCCTTGGACTCTCTGCTAAGCCTGCCACTTGGGGTGCCAGTTGTATTGGTGGCTCTGTATTGTGTCCACCTTGGTAGCTAGACTGTAACTGCAAACGTATTTCCCTGCCAGTAGATAATGGCTTTTTCAATCACTCACTGCCCGTCTAGGCTGGCTGGACAGCATTGAACCAGATGTGAAATGCTCCGTATTTCATTACCACTCCCTAAACCATCCACACTTGACTGTTTGCCAATTTTCCTCTTCATAGAAAACCACTTTCTTCCTGTTCGTGCAGAGATTCTTTCTAGAGAACAATGTTATTTACAGCGAGCTCTGGCTACTAGCTGTGACCAAAAGTAATGCTTAACAGCAGGAAATAGAAAGCAGCCACTAATGCCTGTGTGGAAAGTGCTACATCAAATGCCAGCCCTACAACCAGTGCTCTTTCAACCTCCTGTAAGATTTATAGGCAGCGTCACCATGTAGAATTTCATTAGGGTGGACTTTCACTCTTTATGGCCAGTGCCTTAATTGCTTCTAACTACTGAAGTTTCTAATCATCCCTATTGCAAAAGACATTTATTACCATCAGATTTGAGTTGTTTTAATGTTCTATAAGCATATTATTATTTGCACATTTGAACATAAGCCATCAATAAGTCCATTCTGGGGAGATTTCCTAAGTGAAACTAAATAATATAATGATTCTCTGCAGTAAGGGTGAAATTGACTCTTGTGCAGAGGTCCAGCACAAGCCCCACACGCTGATTTCAGCTCTGAGGGAGGGAGATGTAAGTGATGTATGTGCGATGGCTACCATCTTAGCTGATGCACTAGGGACTTCAAGAGCTGAAAGCATGAGCTGCTGCAGCTTGAACTAAAGCAGATTTGGCTTCGTAGGTGTGGTTGTAACAGAAACACGTCCTTTATAGGGTACACTCACCAGTGGGCAATACAGGCCTAGAGCTGGCCTCTCTGCACAGGAGATTTCTCCGTAAGAGAGAGGAAATATGGGAGTAGTGTTACTATTTTTAATAGCTAATATGCGTGTTCTCCAGAGGTGAGATGACTTTGGGGCTTTTTGGGTTGCACTGTGTTATGAGCCACAGTGGTTATGGCTTTAGAGTATGGGGGGGCAATTGGAGCTTTTGGACTGGCTCATCAGTGATGTCACATACACATCAGTAATCAGCAGAATCTTAGAAGCCTATGAAAGTGTGTTATTCATTACCCTAGAATCCAAGAGATTCTTTTGAGCATCCTGCATGCTCTCCAGTGCTTTGTCTAGCCTATTAATAAATGAATGCCCAGCAAATCATGCTACGGAGCCAGTCGATTGCCTCTTAACTGTAGGTTGAAAGTCTAGTTCAAAACACCAGTGAGGAGGAAGAGTCAGTGTCAACAGGGTCAAACCTTTGTAGATTTCAGAATGAAATAAGCAGCAAGATCCAGTAGCGCAATAAGACGCAAGTGTTCGGCCAGTTCTGAACCATCGGTGCATCCTGTGAATGGTTCAAGTGTCATTTAGCTTTGGGCTTTATAACACCACCCAAGACATCCCATGACCTGACTAGTACCCAGAAGACAGACTCCCTCTTCTGTCTCGTGGTTTACGGCAGACCAGCGTTGAAAATAACAACTCCTGCCATTCAGTCTCCAGCAATCCAATGCATACTGTGAGGCTGGCTAATCAGCATGTGAGAAAAACAATAGTGAACACGAAATGCAGCTCAGCTCAAGGCCCAGGGTCAAGCCTGAGGTTCTTACTCAGGCACAAGTCTCTCTCACCAGCTGTTGTAATGTCATGTGAGCCTGGAGGAGATTCTCTGCCAGACCCATGTTCTCAACGTTCAGATTCAGTTCAACAGTTGAAACCAGGCCAGCTTGGCTAGGTTTCCAAACCAGTCCACCCTGATGCAGTGATGTGCTGGTGGGGCAGTGACCCTCTTGGGAGCCCCATGTTACAATCCTACCACCAGACAGAGGGCAGCGTTGGGGTCATCTGCCTGACTAATGGCAGCCACTCCCTCTGGATACAGCTCAGACATTCCTGCAAGAAATGCATTTATAATGGGCTCAGCAAAGTATCCCACCTGGAGAATGGATTAGATTGTCTCCTATAGCCATATTTAATTTAAATAAATCCTGTTGAAGAATTAAACACTCAGATTCCAATGACTTCAGCCATCCCCTTTCCATGATACAAGTTGAATAATATTAATACGCCCTGCATAATTTTCCAGGAAAAAGGTACCAGGGATACCAAAAGATACATTTAGGGCAAGATTCTAGACTTCTCCAGGACTCCATTTTTTGTAACCACAAATTTGTAAGTGAAGTCATTAGCCCACAAATAGCAGGCACCGATGTTTGGGGTTTTTTTGAAAAATCTGACTCCTAACACAAGTTTGTTTCATTCATCATTGCTTATAACTATAAACAAACATTCTGATTTGAGAAGAGAAATGGGTTCACCCACCCCCAACCTCCTCAGTGAGCATGTGCGCGCACACACCGCATGGCATATTGGAGCACATCACAGACAGAGGGGGACCAGTTTTGTGGGACCTCTTTGTTCAGACATTGGCAGCACACCCCCTGCTCTGTTACACAACGAGCGAGGGACAAACAGCAGCTCCACCAGCCTTATAACATCAGCCTTGTAAACATCAATGGATGAAAAACCTTAAGATCCCTACTGCTTTTGTCCTGTTATTCCCATCAACTAAATACAACCGCTCTGCAGAGCTGTGATAAAGCAGATTGTGTCAGTGATAAGAGATTTCCAGGTGAGACATCTGTGTCAGCCACAGTGCAGCACCTTGACGGTGCTGGGATCTAATTATATCACGGGATACTTTTATCAGACACTCATGCGTGGCACTGTCTGAGACATCTTCGTCACTTCATACCACTTGAAAAGTTTCACTGACACCCAGATAATTTTTTAAGTCTCTCTGACAGCATCAGAGCCTGACAGCATGAACAGAAGTGCCAATCAGGAAGCGTGCACCCGTCGGGTTTGAAATGCAGTTTGTTTATCTGACTCAGCAAGTCATCCGTGCACTGGAATTTTCTAAAACGCAGCACCCCCTTCAGCATGACTGAGCCTGAATAGTTCACCCCCAGCTCTCCCCTCCCCATATGTTCCATCAGAATTTCTTCCCTGCTCCATGGATGACTGCAGGCAAGGCTACTGCTTCTGTACCAACTTCTCCCAAGTCAGCATACACTAGAGTTGCACTCACAGGAATTTTCCTTCCCCCTGATTAGTGCTTTCCAATTTCATGTGCCTTCAACCATTGAGGATACATATTGTACGGTTCTGCTGCTCAGATCACCAGGGCTTTTGGTAATTGAATCTCTCTCTTATTTCTCTTTTGATTATCTCTCTGAAAATAAAACTCCAGAGCTAAGCATTACTTTTGTTTTATTCTGCTGCTACTGTGTCAGGCCCGTGGTATTAATTTTGGAGATATTACCCAAAAAAACCCTCTTATTTACCTCTTTGGAGACCTAATCCCGGAACTCCAAATCAAGCAAAACAAACAATGAACCAACTGAGACTGAGGGAAGGTTTTTCAGCACCAGACTTTTTATTAGTTAAGGAATTTATTTCACTGCTGCTCCAGCCCATAAAAATGTTGCCACTAGGCAAAATTCTGTAACATAGTGTACTGAAACCAACACATGACCCTCTAGGAATGTGATGGTCATGTCACAATACTGCATGTCATGGTTACTTAGAAATTCACAGACTTGGAAGATTTTTAAGGCCTGGCTTGACAAAGCCCTGGCTGGGATGATTCAGTTGGAGTTGGTCCTGCTTTGAGCAGGGGGTTGGACTAGATGACCTCCTGAGGTCCCTTCCAACCCGAATCTTCTATGATTCTGTGATTCTGCATCGACTCACAAATTGCATGTGCACAACTTGTGGATTTGTGCAAACAGGTACTTTTGCTTATTTAACCTTAATTTGCATACAGAGAGAGAGACACGCTCTGAGTGTTGGTTATTTATTTGTTTACATAACTCACGTGGGTGCAAAAGGGCATGTGTCATGTTCCCTGCTAGTTTTAGCCATGATAGGATAACAGTCTGCTAGTGCTATCTGCCACTACAGGTATTCCTTTAGCTCAAGCAGTAGATATTTATGCTGTAGAATTCAGTGTCACTGTTCAATCCCAGCTGATGACCCTAGCAGGGAATCATCACAAGTGTTAATATCTGGGCCTGAATGGTCTTGATTATTATTTTAAACCCAAAGCTTTTCCTTTCCCCTCCCCTAAGCACTGTTTTTTGGTTTGGTTTGGTGGTACACAAACAGGTAACATAACACAGGGTGAATGAAGTAAACAGAAAAAGATGTTTAAATGGAAGTTGCAATTCAGCACATTGTTGGCCTCTAAGCAGGTAACTCACAGCAAAATGTGACTATTTATGGAAGTTTATCTGACAGCTACTTGCCATAGTAACTACACCCAAATTAGCCTCCCCCTAGGGTTGGTCTTGAAAAAAGCCATATTCATCAATATAAAACGGGACTTTTTTTTTTTCCTTTTTTTTGCAGAGCTTTCAGGAGAGAGTGAGTTTCCCAATAAAAAGACATTGATTCCTTTGTAGAACCAAAGGGCATTTGCTTGTTCACCAAGAGAAGACAAAGCCCACTTTATTCTTTCTTCCCCAAGTATATGTTCTTTTATTTTCTTCTTGTTTGTTTCTCTTTTTTCTTAATTGAATTAGATATCAGCAAAAGGGACAGCCTTAAGGAATGAAACCCTCTTTTTTATCCAGGATTAAATTTACAGCTGTGCAGAGGGCCAGCACACAAGATAGCATTGAAAAGGCATATGTGGTGCATGGGCTGGGTGCTGGTTCACTGCATATTGGCGAATTTCACTCCCACAGAATATTTATTGTTTGGGTAATGGCAGTGCTGTGCCTCTAAGGGGTAATTAAAGGCCAAGTTGGTTTCTGCGGTTTTTCCAATGTTTGTCCTCTCTGGAGAGATGGTCAGAAGAGTTGCCAACAAATGGCAGTGGAGTATAAACTGAAGATCATCAGCTGCTTCAGAAAAAAATCCATCCAACATTGCAACCTATGCTGAATGGTATCTTACCCACTGCTGATCCCTTTTGATTTCCAGTCCTAGTTATGTTAATTTCAAAATCTTTGCCTTTTGACTATCTTGATGGTGCAATTCCTACATGCTGCAGCTTGGGGAATGCAACTAAATACATGCCAGTATGTCTTTTTGCCACATGATGTCTACTTATTAAGCATATCATTGCCACATAATGTCAACCTACTCATAGAGCTGGTAGAGAAATGTCCACCAAAACTTTTTTTATTGAATTCATTCAAGTCATTCAAACCAAAATCATTTGCAGGAAAGGGTTAGTTACAAAAAATCTCCTGAGTCATAACATTTTTTGAAATTTTTTTTTTTACATTGTCAAAACATCTCATTTCAACACTTACTAAAAGAACATTTTCATTTTTTTGGTTCAAAACAACTTTTCACTTCAAGATGGAAGTTCATTTTCCAAAAAAAAAGGTTAAAAAATACAGAAAGGTAAATGTTAAATGAAATGTTTTGAAATTCTCTAAACATTTTGACCAATCTGATCCAAAATCAGTTTGCAAAAATTTTCAAAATTTCAATCTGAAATGTAAAGTTTTTTCAAACTGTCGAAAACATTTTCCTGCCCGACTCTACTAACTGAGCCAATTAGGTTTGTTCTACCATTCACCTTGTCCTCTCCCCATTCATGTATTTATTTTATCCATCTATTGTTCCATGTTGCTTGTAAGCTCTTTCATGTAGGAACTGCCTTATTATTGTATATATGTATAGTACCTATAACAACCAGGACATGATTCCCAATCAAGGTCTCCTGCTGTTACAGTATTAGAAATAATAAATAATGATATCACTATGCGCCAAACATGGCAGGTGCCATCTCCCAATGGGAGATCAAAGGTGGATGCTGTACCTATATTTGATACCCATGTCAGCAGTATCTGTCTACACACTGAAGCAGCTTCCTCATTTTTTTATTTTATACGCAGCAGTGAATTACATGTTCCCCAAAGGTTGCAGTCTATTAAAAAAAACAAACTAACATTGTGCCTGCCAATATTTTTTTTAAATGATTTAGCCTTTAGTTAGAAGTTCATAATATGTGCAATTTCTTAACCCTATTACATCTCCCCTGTAAACAGTCAGTTCTGTATCTAGATGCCATAGAAAACTGCTTTTCATCATGTATTCAGACAACTTCTTGGGGACATGGAGAGATCACTAGCAACATGTCATTTTGGGATGTTCCCCCTCACACTGCTGAATAGATTCATATAATTGCAAAATTAGTCGAGTGTAAACAGGTGTTACTGGGGGAATGATACAATAGATAAAGCTCTCTTATCTCGGTGTTTGCAAACCTCTCACAGCTCTCAATAAAAGAGTACTAGTCTCAGAGGGAAAGAAAAAATAACTCTGAAACAAAGACAATAGCAATGATAGAGAGACCCTGGAGTGTTTCTGGCAGCATAGAGGGCTCAATCCAACAAATGTATGCACTATAGAACACTGCAGGGTAATGCAGTGTAATGTTCTATTACTTTGTTGGCCTCCAGAAGACAACTACCCAATAAAAGCATTGATGGAAAAAAATTAGTTTGCCACTAACTGTTACGCTAATCAATAATCTATTAACGCCAAACTTGCTAGCGCTGGACTTTATTACGACTTATGGCCAATCGTTTGCGCTTTTGTTTCCCCAAAACTATGGCTGTCATATAAAAAAAGATAATCAGTGGGCAAAAATTAAGCCTTTAACCTTTATGAGAAAGGTTAATATTAAAACTTTATCCAATGCATTTGTCCTTTTCTTCCAATATTGCAGGCCAATAATGTTATTTTCCTGTAGTTTCAAAGATTATTGAGACATGTTTCATTTTGTTCAGTATTGATTTGGGAAGGAGGAGGCGTTTATTGGCAGAAAACAATGCCCAAGGGAGAGAAAACATTGCTGAATCTTCTTACTGTAAAGGTAAAAAAAAAAAAATTAGAGTTCATTTCTGGCATTCATAGGCCTTGACTATACACCAAAGTTGTATTGCTTCAGCTATGCTGGTGTAATTAATATGATCCAACCCCCCCTAGGGTGGGCACAATTAGACCAGTAAGATGGTGTTTCATAGCAGTCTAGCTTAGTTCCATATACGAAGGGGAATAAGTGGATTATTCTATTATACTGGAATAACTGTATCCACAGCAGGGGTTGAATTGGTATAACTATAGCAATAAAAAGAAAATCACAATTGTAACCATCCTAGTTATACCTATACAAAAACTGTATGCAGAACAGGCCTTGGTTACACCACCTACCTTGTTTTGGGACAGATCATACCCTTACCATCAGAACTGAGCAAGGGAAGTGCAAACCAGGGAATAAAACATGAGCCTGGGAGTCACAATACATTCCTTAAGAATCAGCCTTTGTTCCCCTGGCTCTAGGAAGGAATGATCTGCCTCAAGTCTACTCTAATGGCAGGTTATTTTGCCCTCTGCACAGCTCTCCAGCAGGTGCAGGGAGAAGAGTCACAACGGCTGCACATCCTCCACCCCCAGCCTGCACGGCAAAGACTGCATCCCCCCCAATGCATGCAGTCCATAGTGGGGGTCAGGTAGCGGGGAGTCAGCAGTGCAGTCACAGCCAGGTGCTATGCAGTGGGACTGACTCCTGCACTAAGGTACTGCTCACTGTGTGTGAGACTGGAAGAACTGAACCCAATTTTATGAGGCCTTCTGACCCAGCTATTTATGTGAGTAGAGCTGGGCCCAGTGTCCCTCTGTCAGAATAGGTTAGCCCAATCCAGCCAATTAAAGGGGAGCGGGCTGCACCTGGGTCTATAAAGGGCAGGAAATGAGAGGCAGAGGAGGGGGTGATTGAGACAGGCTGTGCCTGGGGAAGGGAAGTCTCAGTGGAGCGGACCAGACCAAACCAAACCAAACCAAACTCTGGGAGTGGGTCTCTGAAGCAAGGGGTTAGGTGTTCAGGGAAGCAGTCTCAGGGCTGCTGCTTTTGGAAGGGATCAGAACTGACTAAATCTGGGAAGCTGCCAGGAGTGGGAGGGCCGCTGGCCCTGAAGTCTGAGGCAAAGGAGGGCGTTCAGACTGTTTTCTGTTTGTTTACTTGCCTGTTTAGAAGAAAATAAACCTCTGTAAAGGAGACTAGGTGGGGCTGTGTGTTTGGAACTGGGGAGGAGCCTCCCCCCTGACACCCTCCAGTTCCCTTTGCCTTAGACTTAGCTGGGTCAGCAAACATTGGTCAGGCTCTCAAAAGGGACCATACTCTGAACTGGGCACATGGCTGGGAAAACAAAATACCCCGCTGGAGTTTTTTCATGCACAATGAGAGAGAGCTTATCTGGCTGAACAGAGAGAGTAGGAGGCAGGCAGGTTATAAAGCAAAGTGGATTGGCCCCCTCCTGCTCATTTCTCTGATATTCAGTCCCTTGAGAACGAGACACGCACGGAAGCTAGCAGGCCGTGTGTGTATGTGACTCACTCTTTTGGTTAGACATAAGCTGAAGAACTTCTGGCAACCAGCTGATTTCTTTGCTCTCTAAAGCAGCCCCACCCCACAGAGGGATTCCTGAGAAATCCCACATTCAGTGACCTCACGCCACAAGCTAGCAACCCCACAAAAGTGGAGCCAGGCCTGTCCTGTGGAGAGCAGGTATATACAAGAGGAAAGACCTACTCTTCTCCTTGAGAGCAAGAAGTGTGGGTGGGATGCACCCTGCCCCAAGAAGGGCACAGGTAAACTGGCTGTGAACTGTCCCCTGATTGCAGCTGAACTACCTAAACTCTAGTGTGTTTATAACTGATTTAAACCACAGAGACTGGCAGACTTTGGGGATGTGCTGCAGGGTCAGTAAAAGAGGAAAAGGAAGGTTGGCCCAGAGGTTAGAGCATTAACTTGTTCATTTACTTTTATTCCTTCCAGATTCTGCTGACAGATACTTTCTGATAGCTCCACTTTGAGCTCAGTGGAAGCTTCAGCCAGTCACTTGTAGGGGTCAGGAAGGCAATCTTTTTCCCCCAATGTATTCTGAGGTTGGTGGGGGGCTTTTTTGTTTTTTGTGGGGTTTTTTTGGTCTCCTTCCTCTGAAGCATCAGAGACGGCCACAGATTGAAATGGGACCCTGGCTGGGATGGGGTGGTGCTCTCAAGTGGTACAGCGTGTTAGGAGTATGTACTGTACTTTTAAGAGCAGAGCACATGTTAGAGCGAACTGGATGGAGGCTAATGAGAATGAGTTGGAAGCAATCTAGTGGCAGCTACAGCTGATCCACGGCTCAGTGCCCATGACTTTTCTTTATCTTATGTAACTCCATTTTAGTTCCCATCAAGCTTTACTTCTAAGTGTCCAGGCTGTGCCTCCCTCTTATGAATCCACAAGACAACACCCTGAGAATTCTCTCTCTCGTGTCCTTGGCTGACTGGTTCTTGCTCATGGGATCAGGGTCTCACTTATTGCCATGTTTGGTGTCAGGAAGGAATTTCCCCCAAGTCAGACTGGCAGTGAACTTGAGCTGTTTTTGTTTTGTTTTTTGCCTTCCCCTGCAGCATGGGCTGCGGGTCCCTTGGAGGATCATCTGGATATATCTCACTAAACTAATTTCCTGCCATTGTCGGAGCCTCAGGCATTGGTGCACCTCGGCCCCTTCTGTTCTCTGCCTGTGACACATAAGAGATTAATCTCCTGTGGACTGTAATACTTTGCTCTAATTCTGAAGGTTGGCTTCATGTGGGAGTGGCTGGGTGGTGTTTTGTGACCTGAGGTTACAGGGTGTCTGATGATCTGGTTGTCCCCTTTGGCCTCACACTAAAATGTTTGAACAACCATCTCATAAATGCAAACAGCAGCAAAATAAGATGGCCAGGGCAACACTGAACTGTCAAGCTGAGCCGGGAGAGGAACACTCGTGCTCCATGCACGGGGTAAAAGCGTGCATCCTCCAAACATTTCTGTAAGTGCTTTAACTGGCCTTGCCATTACACAGCTCTGAGACAAATTATAAACCATTGGTGGGCAGCGCCTCAGAGGAGATGAGAGCAGGACAAGGGAGAGGGAGAAAACTAGAGTGGGCTAAATCCAAGCAGAGCTACTGCCTCGTTCCGTATCAGAACTAGCCTCCGTCTCAGCATGGTCCACTCATAAAGCAGGAGGCTTCCTGATACCACTGCGTAGCCACAAAGGCAATAGGCCATTACGTTGTTTTCAGCACCTCTGCTGATCACTCTCATACGGCAGCACTTGGCAAGGGTCCATTTAAGCATTGTATGGCTTTCTCTGCCAGCGCTGGGAGTCCATTTAGAACAAGCTGTTGAGCTTTATTTTTATTTTACTTTATTTTTTTTCCCAAATGCATTAAGATAAATACCTGTATTAACAGCCACCAGAGCACACAGAAAATGTTCATTTGTGTTTACTGCAGACAGTTCGAATCCAGCCGCGCTGAACTCTCGCAGAGAAAATTTCTGCTGGGATGAATGAGTCTTTCTGGGCCGGTTCTCTTTCCCTTCATTTCTTCACGACTAGCATACTTTTAAAAAAAAATGTTTGCAGTATGAATTTTACTCCGTATTAGGGGCTAGCTATCTTATGGGCCAGATCCTGAGCTGGCGTAAAGCAGCACAGCTCCACTGATAACGATGGAAAGCTGAGTATATACACCAGTTGATTATCTAGTCCCAAATAGTTCCAGTCAATTTCCAGAAGACCCTCCAAGGTAAAAAATACATTTAACAACCTGGCAGAACTACAACCAACTGCATTCTGAAACTAATGGTAGGCCAGTTCCAGATTGCCTCATTTGTTCTTAGGGAGGGGAAGCCACTCAGCAAAACTGAGATGATCCGTTAGAAGGAAGATGTTAAAGGGGACACTTGAAGCAAGTGAGAAGAGGTGCAGCCATTGATGTTTTGCTTCCAACATTTGGTATATATTCACAGGAGAGATGCTAGTATCCTGTAAAAACAGCATGCACCCAACAACCTCTCGATTTCAAAATGTATTTGAATCCCTCTTTGCTATTTGTCAGCATTTATTGAGACTCTTTCCCCAAAACATTCATTTAATATGTGCCTTGTGTTCATTACCCAATACTTTCTCCATACCTGAGGTGAGGTATGCAGGAATGGGGCCAGTATAGTGTAGACTGTCTACACTGCCAGCTAATGGTATGATTCCCCTGCATATGCACACATGCTCACGCCAGTTCTCACCGAGCTAGTGCAAGTATGTGTACACAAGCTGGGGACTCACACCTCCAGTTCATAACGTTGACACAGGCTTAGTTGAGCTGGAGACAGGAGACCAGGACTCCACATATAGCTCTGCTATTGGTCTGCAGGGGGATGTTAGCCAAGCACTTCACAGAACTGTACCTCTGTTGCTCCTCCTGCCTCTTATCTGTCTGGTCTATTTAGACTGTCACCTTCTCTGAGGCGGGGACCGCCTCTCACTATGTGTGTGAACCGTCCCTAACACAATGGGGCCCCTGGAGCATCTAGAAAGTTGCCATCCTCCCGCTACCACTACTAGACCCTATCTCACTTTTCCCACCCACTGCTGGCTCGGTAGCAGCGTTATTATGCTGTTCTGCTGCTCATCCACATGCATGTGACTCACCGTGTGCACAGCCCACTAACTTCTTCCCTCTTCGGTCAACTATTGGCAGTTCAGTTACAAACCCAGTAGCTGTAGCTTTAAGACTGTTCCCTGCCGCACCTAGCGGGAACTGGGCTGAGACCGCTGTTCATTTCACGTTGACCACCCGACAGCTGTCAGGGGTGGTAGTCAAGGAGCACATTTTGATGCTCATATATGCTTTTGTGACTACCATACTCTGATGTCCATCTGTGCGGATGGCACGGCGCCCACCGCCAAGGTGGTATGCCACTTGTACTAAAGCGCAGCTGCCAAGAAGAGAGCGGTGCAGATGAACAGACTACCATAATGCTGTAAACACAATTGCACAGGGCGCTAGCAGGTTGACGGCACTGGCGCAGAGGTGCTCTATACCCCTTTACCCTGCGTCGCAGCTGTTGACACGTAGGTGCCAAAAACAAAATCATAAGCAGGGACAGAACACGGGCATTGAGTTGATGCCAAAGCAAAACAGGTTGTGGTTGAGCGACCACCTGGCTGAGGCATTAAGATCACAAGAGATGTCACAATATATTAGAGAGGGGAGCGGGACGTCTCGTGGGACTGTCAGTGAGGTGTTGAGCTTTTATCCCCAAGGTGACTGGTTAGAATACAGACAGGGTCATCGGTAAAAATGAAAGGATTTTAACTACTCCAAAGCTCCCTGGTTGAAAGGAGAGTTTAGAGCAGAGACGCCTGTTTTGGGGGAATTGACTCTCAACTTTGTGTTTAAATAATGCACAGAAGTGAAGGGGGCTGAAAGAAGGAAATCCAGTAGGTAACCATAATCATTGTACAATTAGGTTTGATATCATAGTAGAAGGTTACTCCCCTCCGGGTAGTGCAGTGAGAACTTGAAAAGGGCAGATTTTAAAACTAAGTGGAAAATGATTAACAGCAGGCTGAAGGGCAGAGTGAAACGCTTTAAGAACATGCAGCCAAATTCATCCCTAGAGTAACTCCACTCTGCCTACAGAGTTACACCAGGGATGAATTTGGCTAACGTAATCTGTCTGGAGGCTATTTAAGAACACCATATTAGAGGCACAGATGGCGGTGGTACCTAGAAGCAGAATGTAAGAAAGGGAAGGGTAAAATCTGCATGGTTAAGTGGAGAAGTTGCACGAGTTTGTTTAAATAAGAAGCATCTTTTTTTTTTAAAAAAAATAACCCGACCAAACAGCACAAACCAGATTACAGCAGGTGTACGGTGCAACCTGGAAAGGAGTAGGACAAAGGGAAGAATAGATAACCAAAGACATCAAGATACATACCAGCAAAATATTTCATATAAAGTAGACGCAAGGAGCTTGCATGTGTGACTGGGCATAGGGCCTTGACAATGCACGATAGCAACAATTTTATTGAACCTACAAACTTCTGAACATCCTTTATCTGTATACGCCAGGAGATGGTACTTTTCACATTAACTAACTTATCTACACATACACAATCTATGTAGAGAACTCAGGTAACATGCTGGCCTGCCATGGGGGGAGAGAGCAATTTAAGCTGATGAAGTCGCACCAAAGTTATTTTTCTGTGAATCTCTGTTGTGGAAGTAGATGGAGAGAGAACCTTTCTAAGACACTTCTTATGGCAAATCAGAGTGCAATTTGGACAGAGATTTATTTCCATTACCTTCTATAGGAGCAAGATTTAGCCCTAGGAAGTTATGCAGAGCCAGAAGAACTCAATCACCTGGAGAAGCTGGTTCTGGAGAAAATGAAAAGTGAAACAGTGTATCTATAAGGCTATATGATATGAGTGCAATCCTACTCACTTTACTATGTAAAACTTCCGGGGAAGACTGATGGAATACATTACTTGGCTCATATTCCTCAGTAATAGCAGCTGTTCCCGGTGCTTATCAAGTCACTAATGTGGTGCCATTGCAGACTGGTTGAGCCTCCCTTGATTCAAGTGAGACTCAAAGAGTTCACACCTTACTTAATAAAGTGCAGTATAACCCGGTAGCAGTGAGAGGCAATGTGGTCCAGTGGATAGGGCACTGGACTGGAAGTCAGGAGACCTGGATTATCCCTTCCTGTCTCAGCCTCTGACCTACCTGGTCAGAGCAAGTACTGCCTCTCTTTCCCCTCCCACATGTTGTCTATCTTGTGTATTTAGATTGTAAGCTTTCAAAGACATGAACTGTCTCTTACTTTGTGTTTGTACAGCACCTAGCACCATGGGGGCTTGATCTTGCCTGGGTCCTCTAGGTGCTAGCATAATATTAATAAATGACATTAGCATAAAACCACCAGCACAGCTTCCATTAGGGAAAAGCATTCTCTCTAATCAGTTAGTTATTTGAAAAGGTAAAAAAAAAGTATATAACGATGTGCTGCTAAATCTAGGGTGAAACATGGCAGCTGTTTAACAGCTCAGCATGACCGTGCTTGGTAATATAAAGCAGAGAGTGAAGGCAAATGCTGTCGCTATTAGAAATGATAGGAGGAATTCAGGCAGAACGTAACCACCCACACTGGAATTTGGCCAGAACACTGGGATGAACTCCTCTCCTCCTTACCAAAAATGTCCTGGGATCTTTAATGATTGCAGGGAGTCAGGAGACAGATTGATGTCTTATCCGACGAAAGGCAACGCTTCCAAAGTACAATTATGCTGCGTATTGAGACCATATCCCGGTCTCATTGAAATCAATGGCAAAAATCTCCCTGACCTCAGTGGGACAAGGATACGATTCTAGACAACAATCTGTATTACATGGCCGTTCAATCTCAGTCCTAGAATCACAGCGTTTGAGGCCAGATGGAACAATTAGATCATCTGGTCTGACCTCCTGTATAACACAAGCCATTACATTTCAACTAGTTTACCCTTCTTTTGAGCCTACTAACTTGGGTTTGACTAAACCATATCTTCTAGAAAGGTATCCAGTCTTGATTTTCTACCACTTCTCTTGGTAGTTCGTTCCAACGGTTAATCATCCTCACTGAAAAAAATTGTGCTTCATTTCTAATTTGTATTAGTCTGGCTTCAGCTTCCCGCGTTGGTTCTTGTTCTGCCTTTCTCTGCTAGATTAAAGAGCCCTTCAAGCAGTGCTTGATTTGTAATAAAATTGGTGCTGGTGCTCAAGCAATTCTTTTACATTCATAACTGATGTGGCAAGCCCCAGAGGTGCTGGGGCTATGAACTGCCATGCCTAGAGGTGCCAGCTCCCATCCCTGGCAAGCCCTGGCACAAATTAAGCACTGCCCTTTAGTACCCAGTATTTCCTCCCTAAGAAGGTATTTATATACAGTAATCAACTCATCCCTCCAGCCTCTCTGTAAAACTAAACAGCTTGAGCTCTTTAAGTCTCTCTCTGTAATGCATTTTCTCCAGCTCTCGGAACATTGTTGTGACTCTTTTCTGCACCCTCTCTGATTTTCCACCATCCTTTTTGAATAGACGTGACAGACAAAGCAACTTGGCCAAAGCCACACAGCAGATAAATAGCAAAGCCAGGAAAAGCACCCATGTCTCCTGACTCCCAGTACAATGCCCTACCCATTAAGCGACACTACCGCCATAGATAATTTTCCCTCCCTAGAGAGAGTTGCTGTTGGATTTGAGCCCCTGACATCATGAGAACAAGCCTCTAGGACAGCAGGCGATATTTATATCCTTTTTATAATTTTCTCTCACCATGCCAGCATTCCTGTGGGATTTGAGCCCAGCATGTCTGGCACTGTAAGTAAAAAGTGATTCCTGTAATCCATCAGGCCACTTCTGCTTGTAATAATCAGTTGGCATGTTTTTTAATATACACTAATTCCCTCCAATTTAGATTAAATGTTGCATTTGAGGAACGTAGTTGAAAGCATTACTTATTTGAACAATGTCTCAGAAATAACTCCAGCCATAAGATTAGGATTTTATTCTATTTAGAGGATATAAGAACATGCAATTTAATGAAGGAAAATGTCTTGTTTAATTGCTTGAAATCAAAGATTTAATATTTTAATTAAGCTTTAAGAGGAGCCATTTAATTGCTCTTTGATTTTTGCTTTCAGATATGAAGGCCATTAAAGAGTATCTTTACTGATTAAGCAATAGCGATGGTAATTTAGCAGTAAGTCTCCAGCCGCAGGTCTTTTACAATGGGTGCTATATCACTGCCTGGGTACAATGCACAAACAATGAACTACATGCAAGTAGATCCGGTTTATCCTACCTGGTTCTCTTCAAAGTGATGTATGTGCCACTTGTAGATTTCGTGCATTATGTTTCTCATTCAGTGCCGGTAACTATGACTTAGAAAGACGGAGTGGGACAGGCATGAGAGCCATTCCTTAAATTAGGATCATTTCGTTACTACCATGGGTTGGCAACGTTCTTTTTATCTTGGCCACGTCTTCTTAAAACCAGACCCCCCTCCCCCTTTATCAATGTAGAATCACAGCAACAAAAGCAGAGACAAGCACGAAAGGAGCAGAGACGGTGTCGTGAAAAACACTGCATGTAATTGGAGCTGAATGGTGTTCTTGCAATACCGTCCGCTGGAAGGTTCAGAACGTCTGTAGGACTGACCTGAGAAGTCACTGAGTGTTTCTGTTGGTCCCTGGTTCTGTACCCCAGGTTGTCGTCCCTACCTGTCCTTAGCGAGAAGGAGTCTTGTCTGAGTTTGCTGTGGATCAGCTCCCTGAATCCAACAGCCCTTGGCAGCACAAGCACTGTCTTCCACGCCGCCATGGGCCTGGCATGTGCCATTCACTAACCCTCCCTCAGGCAGGTTAGTGAATGGCACATGCCAACCTCTGACCCCTCTCCATGTGCTCTTTCTAGTGTCCAGCCCCTTACCCCAAAGGCACAGTATCTACACCAACTTGTGAGATGCAGCTCACTTTGCGTAACGCCACGGCACTGAGATGCTATTTTAGAGAAAACAAGAATAAATGTATTATCAACGACCAGAGATCCAGGAGATAGTGAGTAAGGATACTGGAAACAAATAGTTACATATGAAACAAAATCATAACCCACTTGCTAGAGACTACACTTAACTAACAGGTTAACCTATCTAAAGAAGTTTATCTCGCTCGAAGTCCTCTGCAGCATTCTCAGCCAAGATGGCTGAGTCACCGTTTTCACGAATGCAAACACACGGTCCTCTTACTTCCTCGGTGCAGAATGAAGGACTGTCTTCTTTGCCTTCTAGAAACATCCCCAAAGTTCATTTTTTTATGCAAAGACAGGATAACTCCTGTGGCTTGTTTTTCCCCTGTATGCTCCTTCCCCGTTGACTTCACATCTCTTCATTAACATTGGACTTCGTGTGTAAATGGGCATCCTTTGTGTTAGCTTACAATGCTTAATTTACATCCCGGGAGAGAGAGACACATTTCTTACATCCTGTCTGAAGGAAAACCTGTTTTCCACCTGTGCTGGTGACTAATACCTTGATACAGGCTTTAAAAACATTTTCATTATGTATACACATAACTCCTTACGTAGTATCTGTACATATATTTCACAATGATATCAATGACCAGTGTGACATCAGCTTTCACTTGAGACCACACGTGACATTCTTTGGTGAACTAGAATGTGCACATGGGATTTCTGTAACCTCTCTGCATCCTCTTCCCAGCTGGCTTTAAGAAATTCTTGGGTCACTATTTTCCATTAGGAAACTGACATGCTCTCGTTTGAGATGGGCAAACTGATCTGGATAAAATGAAAATCCTCTACCTTTGTCCAGAACTCAGATCAGACTCTGTGAGTAACACAGCACAGTACTCTGAGCACGAAACAAGGTCCTGGATGTTTCTGTGTTCTCATCCTGGCTCTGACACTGCAGCTTTGGGCAAGTGACGTCAGCTGTTAGCCTCAGTTACTCTATGTACCCAATGGAAGCAATAATGTTTACCTCTTTCACAGGGCGTTGGGAGAACTGTTTAGGAAAGTTCTTTGATGATGAGCTTTTTCTGAGATTAAAACAAACCTTTTCTTGTTTTTTCATGTGTGCCTCCCTCTGAAGTAGAAGGACAGAGGCTACTGCAAAAAAAGGCTGGTTGGAGATAGGAAATATCATGAAAGCTACAAGAAAGGCTGTTCTGGTCTGATTTCCTGCCCACTTTTGCAGACACAAAAGATTCAGATAAGGCTCAGCTCAGCATCTCTACCCATGGGTGTTCATTTAAAATGAACCTCCTATCTCTCTCTCTGGTTTTGGCGTTTGTACGGTGTGTGGTACCACAGTATCTAAGAGCTTAGCTGATACGACAGCAAAGGACGGGCTCTCATCCCCTCCCCTATCCCCAGGACAGTGTTTTCTCTCTTCCCATCTTTTGTACAGAGATGGGCCAAAACCCATTGAAATGTAGGTTGTTCAGATAATACATGACCGGGTTCAAACACAAGCTCCATCTCTACGGTTCTGGTGCAGTGTCAGAACCAGGGCCTATTCTCCCAGGTCCACCTCAGGTGCAACAGAAGTCTTGAGAGAGCAGCCATTCTTTTGAGACGCAGTCGGGAGAAGAAGGACTGATCTGTTACCAAATTTCCACTGTCCCATGTATGGTAAAGTCAGAGTCTGATTTCAGTGCTGAATTTTCCAAGCGCAAATAGGCTTTTGCTAAGAGATATTGAGCGTGCTGCATTCACTAGATCTCAGCATTTCTCAAGTACACCTTTATGGGGTTTTAAAATACCATTGCACACCCCAGGGCCTTCCCAGCCTCTGGTGCGAGTTAGGGTAGCTTCCATGTTGCTCTGTCTTACACTCAGCTTCCTGCAGCCATACATGGGCTCAAGGAAGCAGAAAATAGCCATCAGGTAGTGCACTCCAGCTAAGCCTGTGACATGCCCTCAGTCCACCCCCACCGCAGGGGTTGGGAGCACAGCCAGTGTAGAGATTCACACCAGCTCTGCGCCAGCTGGGGAAGCCTTCTGTTCAGAGTGGCATAAAGGAGCTTTAGAGAGGTGTGATTGCAGCCCATGTAGACACACCTGTATCCGCTTTGATCTAACTAGCTCAGTTATTAGTGGAGCCGGGACAGCCCAGGCAACAGCAGCCTGAGAATGCACCCAGGATCTCGGCCGAGTGCAGCTAGCCCGTACAGCTGCTGCTCTGCTGCTATTGTTACTCAGACCAGCGAGATCAAAGCTAGCTCAGATCTATCTGCAATCGTACTTCCCAATTGCCGTAAAGACGTACGTTAGTGTGATGGTGAACCAAGCATCTATCAATAGGGCTGTTGCGCACAAAATGTACTCGTTTAAACTCCTGCATAAAACGTTTTGGTGTTATGCCTCCTACGTGTCCTTTTTATTTCAAATTGCCTGCGGTGTACACCTGGTCCGTTCTCTTCCTATCAGCACTGATTGCTTTGCTTCTGTTGCGATGGATTTTAGCCCCTTTGTAAAGATGCGCTTGATGTAATTTTGCTGTAATAGGCCCACAGACACAATATAAACCGGGTTGGGCACAACTCCAAAAGTAGGCTGTGAAAACTAGCCACACTGGGCGCGTTTCCCACATTCTGTGTGTGCTTCCCTAGCCAACAAGACACAGGTGCACACTGGCTGAGAAAGCAATAACAGAATTTGAAAGGATGGCGTAATGATCTTAAATCCCCATTACACTGATGTAAGGTACATTTCTAGATCAGTTGTATAGGTACACTTTTAGTATAAAAGATTTCACTTGCCTATTTGTGCCTGGGGCACCACAGCCGCATGGGGTCCCTCTTCCTTTTCTGAGTATAAAAGATGGTAGCTTGACGCTACTGGGCAGGTGTTTATTGCTACCAGCACTTCTCTTTCAGCAGCTGTAGCACCAATTTTATTGAGCAGTGTACGAAGTGCCTTGCATTAAACTGCTTTATGATGCACCATGGTATCTTGACCGTGATGTATGTATGGTGATGTCAGTGGCAATTGGGCAAGTGTGGCTAGGGCCGTTTGTGGCCCGTAATATTGTCCTTGCATATCATAACATGATATAATGACTCTTCCTGTCTGTTGCCTGCCTGTCTTCATGGCTTCCTTCAGCTGAAAGTCTCCAAGACAGATATGTTTGTCTTGGGCAATGTTACTTGATCTATGGATTGTGTATTAATTATATTGGTTACATAAGAATTCCCAGTGAACACTCTGAGGTTTGATAGGTTCTTATTCCAAAATCTGGCCCACTATTATTAAAATTACTGGTCAGTTGGGAACTCCGATGTGCCTGGTTTCAACACTCACACTTAGGAAAATCCTTCTGGATGTGTAATATATTTCAGTACAGTTAGTAAAGTCAACAACATTCGAACCGAGCAAGGTAGACAGAGATAATACAGAATGCACACTTCACCATCCCTTGCAGAACAATCTGAAACGTTCGCTGTTATCTTCCACGTCACCATCACCTTCCTCATCGCCAGTAGCCATCATCCGGGCACCTCCCAAGGGCTACTTCTCTCCCTTTCCCAAACGCACAGGCTGGGATACAACTTTTTATAATGTGGTACGCTGATGCCATTATGTCTACTGCATATTTAGTAGGGCTTAAATCCCCTTTCCTTATTTTTATTTCCTCACCCTACTAATGTTGGGGTGCCCTTATCCCATAGGTTAGTATATTGATGATCTCAGCTTATTATCATGTACATCAATTCGTGTTCCCCTGGCACTCTTGTGGTCAGATTTCTGCAGATGTTCCTATCCTAAAATATCCAAAAGCTGGTATCAGTTCAAAGTTCTTATGGTTACCTGGTATAAGCTTTCCACCTTAAACATACCTTTCCCAGTTCCCCAAAACTCAGGGTGACTACTGAGCCATTTATCTGTGCCAAAGTTGACAGGCCTCAAAGCTGCATGCTAACTGCTTAAACCAGTCTTACAGGTTACAGACCTGTAGCCTTATTGTTTTACTGCCATAACTTATGCTTATACCTTACCTAGCAAATAGCTATATCTATAGGCTACGACCAGAGGAATGTTCTCAAACACAACTCCTCCTCTGATTCCATTCTTGACTCACACCTCCTGTGTGTGTCTGGAGAATTGGCATCCTCTGTAAACCTGAACGTTTCTTCTCCTCTAACTTTTTGTACAGATCTGCTTACACTCACTTTGGCAATCTTGCCCACGTGTCTTATGTGGCATTGCTCACCCTCTCCAAACGTCTTCAGCCCTGTCTTAAACTCTCCTTGCCTTGACTCTTGTAACTACTTTCTCTCTGCCCTCCACAAATCCCTGTCCTCCTGCATATGCTGACTGTGGCTTGTGTGCATCTCACATGTACAAAAAAAGCCCTGGTCTACACTGACCTGGCGATTTGGCGGCAGTCAACGGGAGTTACGCAAGCTACTGCGCTCTTCTGCGCAGCGCCTTCTGCGCGGTGCCTTCACTGCACTGCGCCGATGGGAACCGCATTCCCGTCAATGCAGCGCTACGCCACTTGAGGGGGTGGTTTTACAGCATCGACTTCTGGATTGATTGAACAGGTCTTTACTGACCGCTCAATTGATCCAGAAAGGTTGATCTGACACCGCCATCAGTGTAGACATACCCTACGTCCTGAGAAATCTCAACTGGCTCAACATTCCCTTCAGGGCATGTGAAAGAAACAAAGTTTCAGGCCTTCTGCTGGTGTAAATCCACTGAAGTCAGTGGAGCTAGGCCTATTCACGCCACCTGAGGATCAGGCCAAAAATAAATTGCCCTCCTTGTAGTTTGAAACTTGTCGTTTTGGGCAAAAAGACAAAATCTCTCTACTCAAATGATCAACTTCCACCAGAAGCAAATTCATGATTTTGTTCAGAAGCAGAATAATGTCACAATTTTTGCTATGGAAATTTTTTTTCCCGCAATATAGCCCTCAGCTACAGTTAGGAACACACCCCTGATCATTTTCATATATGCAAAGGTGCAGTAAGCAAACATGACTAGATATGATCATGCTAATTCTTTGCTCTTCCAGAGAACCTTTCATCCGATGACCCAAAACAGTTAAGCCTCACTGCTCCCATGTACAAGAATCACCATTAAAAAATCAACATTTGCCAGGAGTTTGTACACAGCAGTATGGGAGGTAACAAAGTTTTCCATTATTCATAGAATAGGGAATAACAATGGGATTGCAAACTGCTGTTTGGCCCTATCGTTTTATCTTATCTCCATTTTATGGATGGGCAAATTGAGGCATGAAGAGATTATGGGCAGATTTTCAAAAGAACTGAGCACATTAGGGTGAGAATTTTAAGAAGGGCTCCACGGGGAAGATTTCAGAGAGACTGCCATTTGAAAGCCACCCCCAGCACCCACAATTGTAGCCAGATTTTCTAAAGACCCTGGATCCCATTTAGGCACCAAAATAAGTAGCCTAGATTCTTAAAAATGTGGCCATATGTGTCCCAGTGGGAGCTGAGCTTTCTTGAAAATTTGCCCAAACTGTAGATGCCAGCAACTTGAAAATCTGGCCCTCAGGGTCTTTGGAGTGTCTTGCCATATGTGATCTGTTTAAGGTCCCACAGGGGTTAATTCTACAATCCATGCTCATGCAATCCATTACTCATGTGACTCATTCTGTTGAGTTCAATGGGACTATTTGCATGAATGAGTACTACTTACGGGGTCGGGGAGGATTGCCAAGTCAGGTCTGCTGTGAGGCAGTGGTAAAATAAGGCAGGAATACAAACCTCAACCCCAGTCTCCTACTCTAATCACTAGTTAGTTTCACACAGATTTGCAACGAAACGCCCCACATAATGTTTAGGGTGTTGCTAGGCTTTGTAAGTGGTAAAGTAACTGTTGTATACATGGATTACTGGGCTAACCAAACTAATTCATGTCTGTCTATGAGGAGCTGCCCTCATCAGTACAGATTGACATAATCCTGACCTCTGCCAATTCTGGGGGAGAGTCTGATTGGTGGAAAGAGAGAATCAATAGAAGACAGCTCTCCCTTGGGAATTAAAGCAGATTTCCTCTAGACGCTGTAATATTCTGCTGTACTTTCCCATCATTAATTTGGGTTAATTTAATTTCTTTTTCAGGCCGTGCTGTTGTATGTTGTTCAGTTTCAAGGTCCTAGAAGGACCTCCTGTGGCTTCGACAAAGCAGTTCAGATGAGGTACAGTACAGCCTCTCTGGTTTCTGTGGCTCTCCCAATTAAAATGATGAGCAGCAGTTGCAGATCATAGCAGTGGTATTAGAGGAATGTGGCCTGCTTTCTTTAATACAAAACCAATAACTCCAGGAACCAAATAAGTTTGGCTTTAAGCTTTATAACCTCCCTGATCCTCCTCTGCCAGCAAAGCCACCCAGCATTAAGAAATGTATATCCTGATTTATAATAAAGCCGGGGGGGGGTGAATGTTTCTTTTTAAAATGCTCTTCTTGGACCTATTTAGCTGGTCATTGTTATTCATTCAAGAAGAGTTTTTATGCAACAAAATTACAGAGTAGCCGTCTCTAGAATGCTAAAGATGTTTATTCGATCTTAGTGATAGCCTATTATTGGTACCGCCAATTCCAGAGCCATAGTTTTTCTGGGGACAAAGGAAGTGAATTTCCATGGATATAGCATGTGGTTCAATATTATGCTTTTACCTTCACAGCATCATGGAAAGAAACGTTATTTATTTTGCATTTAAATTGTCTCCTAATATTGCAAGGGGAAATAATACACAGAACAATTCGATTTTCAGAGCTTGGCATTTAACTAGTACATGATCAAATCTCTCTTCTGGGTTCCAGATCCATCACCTTGGTGCATAAATTCCCAAGTATGGGACTCAAATGTCTTACCGAGGACCCTGTGTTTGTTAATTTAGCTCATTGGCCAAATTCAGAATTGATTTAAAGAAACTCCATCATAAACCAGTGGAGCTGCATTTGGATTTATTTGGCCCAAAGTGTTAATTTGGTTTACTGGATTTTTATACACAATACAACCCTACTTCTTCTGACTTGTGAGAGTCTTCTTTACTCCTGCAGGTAGTCCTTGAGCTAAAGACATCATGGGAAATTCTGACCCTTCCAATCCATTATTTGTAAATGACCAGTCATTGTTTGATGCTAGGATGGTGCTCAGAGCACAGATGAAGCAAGGTTGAGCAAAGATGGGCATAGGACAATCGTTTCTGATCAGAGGTGGCATGGTCACAGGCTTTGGTTCTAGGAGCTGTTTTGGGTCCAGATACATTTTCAGCATCTCCAGAGTTTGCAGGTGTTTGGAACCAGGCTTACGAGTCAGCTACAGGACCGTCTCCACAACAAAAGACATTTTATTTGAAAAATTATATTCTTTTTAACAATGACCCACCTATCAAATATAGTGCCCATCTTCAAAAAAGGGAGGAAAGAGGATCCAGGGAACTACAGACCGGTCAGCCTCACCTCAATCCCTGGAAAAATCATGGATCAGGTCCTTAAGGAATCCATTTTAAGGCACTTGGAAGAGAGGAAGGTGATCAGGAACAGTCAACACGGATTCACCAAGGGAAAGTCATGACTCACCAACCTGATTGCTTTCTATGATGAGGTGACTGGCTCTGTGGATGTAGGGAAGGCGATGGATGTGATATACCTTGACTTTAGCAAAGCTTTTGATACGGTATCTCACAGTATTCTTATCAGCAAGTTAAAGAAGTATGGGTTGGATGAATGGACTATAAAATGGATAGAGAACTGGCTAGAGCATAGGGCTCAATGAGTAGTGATCAATGGCTCCATGTCTAGCTGGCAACCGGTCACAAGGGGAGTTCCCCAGGGGTCAGTCCTGGGGCCAGTTTTGTTCAACATCTTTATTAATGATCTGGAGGATGGGGTAGATTGCACCCTCAGCAAGTTTGCGGACGACACTAAGCTGGGGGGAGTGGTAGATACCCTGCAAGGTAGGGATAGGATACAGAGTGACCTAAACAAACTGGAGGATTGGGCCAAAAGAAATCTAATGAGGTTCAACAAAGAAAAGTGCAGAGTCCTCCACTTGGGAAGGAAGAATCCCATGCACAGCTATAGACTGGGGACCGACGAGCTGGGCAGTAGCTCTGAAGAAAAGGACCTGGGGGTAACAGTGGATAAAAAGCTGGATATGAGTCAGCAGTGTGCCCTGGTTGTCAAGAAGGCTAATGGCATATTGGGCTGCATTAGGAGGGGCATTGCCAGCAGGTCACGGGAAGTGATTATTCCCCTCTATTCGGCATTGGTGAGGCCGCATTTAGAATATTGTGTCCAGTTTTGGGCCCCCCACTACAAAAAGGATGTGGACAAGTTGGAGAGAGTCCAGCGGAGGGCAACAAAAATGATTAGGGGGCTGGAGCACAGGACTTATGAGGAGAGGCTGAGGGAACTGGGCTTGTTTAGTCTGCAAAAGAGAAGAATGAGGGGGATTTGATAGCGGCCTTTAACTACCTGAAAGGGGGTTCCAGGGAGGATGGGGCTAGGCTGTTCTCGGTGGTGGCAGATGACAGAACAAGGAGCAACGGCCTCAAGTTGCAGGGCGGGAGGTCTAGGTTGGACATTAGGAAAAAGTTTTTCACTAGGAGGGTGGTGAAGCACTGGAATGGGTTACCTAGGGAGGTGGTGGAATCTCCATCTTTATAGGTTTTTAAGCTGAGGCTTGACAAAGCCCTGGCTGGGATGATATAGCTGAGGTTAGTCCTGCTTTGAGCAGGGGGTTGGACTAGATGACCTCCTGAGGTCCCTTCCAACTCTAATATTCTATGATTCTACGATTCTATGATCACTGGAAGAGGATGCCTCAATTATCAGCTTAATAGCAGCTGCTTCCTCACCGCCCTCAACCCTCAAAAGAACGGTGACCTATTGAAGAAAATGCCTATTCCTAACTATATCAGTATTGCACTATCTAACCTGTTGAGAAGGAGAAATACAAATCCACGTATTAAAATAAGTGTCAACTGAAAAACAATAGGCCAATGACTGGAGTGACCCTCTGGATTCCTGGAAGAAATAGTAAGCAGTTGATCTTCATTTTTAAAGCTTGTACCAAATACATTTCATTGACATCAATGGACATCTGAAAATCAGGCCCAAGCTGTGTCAGGTTGAGTCCCCTCCAAAATTAGATACCCAGAATTGGGGACAGAAATTTTTGGCCTAAATTTCTCTGACAGAACTATGGACAATAAGCAGCTTACATGTGTGTTATCTTCATGGCAGAGAAGGCATAGTCTGGGCATGCTAGTGTGGTTGTATTGTGCATATGCAGTGTGATATGTATGTCTACAGGATACTGAAGTGACAGCTGCCACGTTGGCTGACAACAGAGATTGAACCAGGGATTTTCACAACGAAAAGCATGAGCTAAAAGATCTGCAGTCTCAGGCTGAGAGTTATAACATGCTGGGAGACACATAATGCATGCTGATGACTGGCTTCTGCTTACACACACATTTGCATATGCTGTCATGTGAGGAATCAGAATTTTCAGAACCTTGATCAATTATTTAAAGAGTGAAGTACACATCCATTATCTATCTTCTTCACTCTCTCTGGATGAAGGTAATTAATGGTTACATGACAATAATATACCAGGGCATCCTCTGAGCTCAGCATCCACATTTCTTTCTGTTTTTCATTCATTCCCATATCACAATGGCCCCCTCTCCAGCAGCTGATCAGATGCAAGTCTCTCCAAAGCCTGCCAACATCTTACGTGTGCATAAAGGGTTCCTAGTGTAACCAGTCCAGGCCCAACTGTTGGGGTGTGAAAGGGAGCCTCAGGGCCTACATTCTGAGGCAGCAAGAGCGTTTCTTTGTTCCTCCCTGAAAAGACAAATAGATCCTCTCCAGGTAGGAGAGACGAGGCTACTGAATCCTGCTCCTTGTGTTCCCTTGAATCAAAGCGGGCCCCAATCCAAGTTCACACCTGGACTTACGGTTTGGCATTACAGTCATGAAATTCAGACTTGAATGCAGTCTTCCTCGATGTTTAGGGGTTTCTTGGACCCAGAACTTTGGTCTAGCCCCAATTCTAGTATTAACAGTATCTCAGGAAGGAGTTTAAAATCTAGTGCTAAGGTGGGAGTTAGGTCATCTAAATGGCATCAAAGGATCCTAGCTGCTAATAAAGAGACCAGGTCCCTGCCTTAAGGATTTTACAGTCTAAGTGTAGTGGTCAAAATAGTTCTTATAGGAGCTGGAGGGAATGTGGCCTAGAAGATAGAGCACTAGACTGGGACTCGGTTTCCAATCCTGGCTCTGCCAGTGGCTTCCTGCTGACCTTAACAAGTCCCTGCACTTTTCTGCCTCAGTTTCCCCATCTGTAAAATAGGGATAATGATACTGACCTTTGTAAAGTGCTTTTAGCTCTATGGGTGAAAAGTGCTAGATAAGAGGTAGGTATCATTATGCTGGTAAGGTTGACGCTAACGAAGTACTCCCTGCCCCATGCTCACACTGCAGGAATAGCTCAGTGCTGAGTATCAAACACTTGTTGGCATGGAGAGCAAGAGCCTATAGAATCATAGAGTTTAAGGCCAGAAGGGACCACCTCGTCTGACTGCCTGTAGGTCACAGACCTCCAACACCTACACATTAAATCTAACAGCTGAAATTAGACCATAAATATTAAAATGCCCAAAAGAAACTAGACCATTATGGGCTACAGGCAGAGAATAGGAGGGACCAAGGTGCACCAGTGCCCGAAGCACCTGCAATGGCAGGGAAATAATTAAGTGAGATATACGCAGATAATCCTGTCACCCACGTGCTGCAGAGGAAGGTGAAAAAAACCCAGGTCACTGCCAATCTGAACTGGGGCAACATTCCTTCCCAACCCCACATAGGGTGATCACTTAGACCATGAGCATGTGAGCAAGAACCAGCCAGCCACACATCTGAGGGACAGAATGCTCGGTATCACTTCAGAGCACTGGCCCTCGCTGTCCAATGTCCCATCTCCAGCCATGGCCATCCCTGATGCATCAGAGTTAGCAGATTAAAAATACTTTCTGGAATACATTTGGGGGGGTGGAATATCCCTTCCTGACCCCTGAAGTTGGCTGGCTGAAACCCTGAAGCATGAGCTTTAAGAACCTAAGACATAAACCAGAAGTGAGCCCCAGCGCTGCAGATCCTGGCCTCCTGCCATCACAACCAATCCCATCATACAGTTGCACTTGAAATTTGTCCAGCAATTGAGTATCCAACATCAGATTTCATCATGCTGGCTTATATTAAGGTGCGAGAAAAGTTCTTCAAATTAAACTTCCACAGCTTTCCAGACTCAAAGGTGAGTGTCAATAATGACCTCTATTATATTCAGCCCCCACTACGTGCACTTAATTGGTTGTCAATATTGCAGCTATACCACGGATGCTTCTGACAGATTGTGTTAAGAAGATTCCTTATCCAGAGACGGTAATGGGCAGAAAGGTTTTTGCTGCCATTCTGGGAAAATGCTAAATAATCAATTTGCAATAAGATCTAAACTAGAAATTGGGTACAGAAGAGCAGATCAAAATGTCAGCCCAGCTGAAGTGTATGAAAGATTCATCAGACTGGAAGGCTGTCGATGGAACAGTTCAGAAGAGCTATGGACACAATGGATCTGCTTTCTGATGAGAACTGGAAAGCATAATAACCACAGAGCAAAAGGCTAGTTGGACAAAACACACTTCTGGCTTTATTGAGGGTATTGCTGGAACAGTAGCTCTTTATTATATATATATATATATATATATATATATATATATATTATTTTTAGTTTTTTTTGTCTTTTCATAACAAATTACTGGAAAATAAAGGTATTTTGGGTATATTTTGAGCTCCTTTCTCTAGGCTGAGAAGTATGTCAAGTCATAACGATAGTGAAACTCTTTGCAAATCAACAACAAAGTTACTTGATTTCTTTTTGCCTTTGCCAAGTCAGAAAGTAAAAATAGTGTGTAGTGGGGAGGGGGAGGAAATACGGACGGTGCCTAAAAGCACAGCCTGGTACTACAGAAAGGTCTATTTATAAAATATAAGGAGAGGGACATCACAACAGATGTCAGCTTGGTAATATGGCAGCTGGAGAATGATGATGATAAAGAGCAAGAAAAGATGACAACTGCTCAAAGATAGGAATTCCCCTAAAATGAGGAATATTTTATATCAGAGGGTGCTTTTTATTATTATTAATTATTATTATTTCCCAGCATCCTGGGGTCTTACTGTGTATATTGCTATATAAAGGGAATGAAATTACTCACTTCCCAGATTTCCAGCAATATTTTGTCATTGTAGCTATACCTCCTGATGCTGCTGCAGTTAAAAAAATACTGGTTGTTTCTTTTATAAGTCTTAGGGAGGATAGGGTGGTCTTTCGCTTAAGGCACAGATCTGCAATTTAGGCAATCTGTATTAAAGTCCTGGATGCAATACAAACTCTATGTGTAACCTCGGGCAAACCTTCTGTGCCTTGGTTTCCCATTCTAAAGCTGGGACAGGGTTGCTTCCTTTCTTCCATTGCATCCTGTGTCTTTTGGGATTGTAAACTCTTTAGGGCAGGAATTATGCATTTCTTATGTGTGTGTACAGCACCTGGCACAGCGGCACTCTGATTTCAGCAGGGGCCTCGAGTGCTACTGTACTATAAAATGATAACTTGGGATTTATAATCCCACCACCATTTTCTTTCCTCACCTTCTAAAAGGGCATGTGCAATTTATCTTAAAAATGTGAACTTATTTCAGTCAATTTACTCAGTGCCTGTGAGGGATGACGTTCCTGTGAGGTCAGAGGCCTGGAGCTGGCCTGGCTATCTGATTAGCCCCCCCCTCTACTTATGGAAATAGGTGGAACTGATTAGCTGACCCTTATAAAAGAGGGCAGCAGGAATAGGAGAACTGTAAAATCCTCCAGGAAGTAGAAGTACTCAGAGATGGTGCTCCCAATGGACTGCCACTGGCGTTACTGTGGAGAGGAACCGTCCCAGAAAACCAAATGGAGAAGGGGGCGAGACTGTCTGGGGGAGCCCTTCAAGGCTGAGGTACTCAGGTAAGAGCCAGGAAATCATGTTGTGAGAGTTGCTGATGTGGGGAAGGTATTTCGAGGCTTGCACAGGCTGGGTGGTAAAAGTCTGCAAGGGGTAGGATTGTGTTTGTTAAGAAGTCTCAATCAAAGAAACTACCCCACTGAAGACAGTTTCCAGGGATTGCTTGCGAAAGCACAGACGAGGGTGACCCCAAAGAGTGGCCTGACCTGGCAGCATAGAACTTGGTCCGATGAGAGAAGGGTGCTATAAAATAGGCCCAATCTTTGACAATGCCTGACTCTGTAAAGTACTAGGCTAAACAAAACTCCAGAGACCTCTGGTGGAATGATCCAGGGAAGAACATGACCCATTCTTTTTCAATTTTGTTATATTTTCCATTTAAAAGCTGGGTGTGCATGGGCGTGCGCACATGTTGCTGTGCGTTATCATACTTTTTCTCTAACAGCTCAGTGCAAAGGATGTTAATACCACATTATGATCAGATGGAAATGGTTCCACTGATAGATCAATATGTGTGAAGGATTCATAAACATCCAATAGAATGTCATCAGAGCTATGTAAAACACTTACTCTTCATTCTGTTAGCATTGAAGACATAGGTGCAATATAATACCTATGGAAGGAGACTCATAGAAATGTTGGGCTGGAAGTAACCGTAAAAAGTCAAGGCTGTGACAGGCCCAGGTGAACTGAGACCATTCCTAACAAGTGTTTGTCCAACCTATTCTTGAAAACTCACCACCTCCCTTGGAAGTCTAGTCCAGAACTTAAATACCCTTAGCGTTAGAAAATTTTTCCTAATATCTAACCTAACTCTCTCCTGCTGCAGATTAACCCCGTTACTTCTTGTCTGACCTTCAGTGGACATGGAAAACAACTGATCACTGTCCCCTTTGTAACAGCCTTTAACATAGTCGAAGATTATCAGGTCCCGCTCATCCTCTTTTTCTCAAGAAGAAGCATGCCCAGTTTTTTTAACCTTTCTTCGTAGGTCAGAAGGGTTTCTAAACCTTTCATTATTTTTGCTGCTCTCCTCTGGACTCTCTCCAATTTGTCCATCACTTTTCTAAAGTGTGGTACCCAGAATTGGGAACAGTACTCCAGCTGAGGCCTCACCAGTGCCAAGTAGAATGGAACAATTATTTCCCATGCCTTACATACAACACTCCTATTAACACACCCCAGAATAGTAGCCTTTTTTGAAGCTGCATCACATTGTCGACTCATATTCAATTTGTGATCCACCATAGACCCCCAGATCCTTTCCAGCTCTACTACCACCTAGGCAACTATTCCCCATTTTGTAGCTGTGCATTTGTTTGTTTGTTTTTCTTTCCTACATGAAGTACTTTGCGCTTGTTTTTATTGAATTTCATCTTGTTGCATTCAGACCAATTCTCCAGTTTGTCAACGTCATTCTGAATTCTAATCTTGTCCTCCAAAGTGCTTGAAACCCTTCCAGCTTGGGGTCATTGGCAAATTTTACAAGCACTCTCCAAGTAATTAATGAAAGTATCGACTAGTGCTGCACCAAAGACTGATCCACTGATGGGCCCTTCTGAATACCCCCTCCCAGTCAGACAGCGAACCATTAATTACTATTCTTTGCGTACTGTCTTTCAGCCAGTTGTGCACCCCACTTATAGTAATTTCATCTAAGTCACATTTCCCTAGTTTGCTCAATCAGGATGTCATGTGGGACTGTGTCAAAAGACTTAATAAAATCAAGATATATCACATCTACTGCTTTCCACCTATCCACTAGGCCAATAACCCTGTCAAGAAGGAAGTTAGGATGGTTTGGCATTATTTGTTCTTGACAAATCCATGCTGGCTATTCCTTGTAACCCTATTGTCCTCCAGGTGCTTGCAAACTGACCATTTATTAACTTGTTCCAGTATCTTTCCAGGTATCAAAGTTAGGCTGACTGCTGTATAATTTCTCAGGGCTTCTTTGTTCCCACTTCTAAAGATTGGTACCATGTTTGCATTTCTCCAGTGTTCTGGGACCTCATCTGTCTTCCAGGAGTTCTCAAAAGACAATTGCTAACAGTTCTGAGATTGCTTCGGCTAGTATTCTAGGATGAATTTCATCAGGCCCTGCTGACTTGAATACATCCAACTTATGTAAATATTCTTTAACCTGTTCTTTCCCTATTTTGGTTTGCATTCCTTCCCCCTTATTGTTAATATTAATTGTGTTGAGTATCCATTATAGTAAGACTGAAGTACAATAGACCAGTGTTTCTCAACCTTTTAAGAAGCAATTACCCCCTAACTTCTGAAAATTTTAATAAGTACCCCAACACTCAATTTTCCACAGGATTTTATATTTACAGACTATTGTGAGCCATACGTTGGAAGAAGGGATGAGTATCTAAGGCCGTGATATGACAGATGTCAGATCTAGTGTGGGTAGGGTTACCATCTTTACACCAGGGGTGCAGAACTCAAGTATGTACCTGGGCTAGAGGTGATGTCAGCCAAAGCTAGGAGGCTTTGAGCAGTATGCCAATGCTGGGGAATATAAAGTGCCGTGCCAAATTTTTTGCCAGAGATTTGAGAGGAGGAAGGGGTGAGAGAGAGACAGGGAAGGAGGGCGAGAGAGAGAGACAGGAAAAGAGGCAACTGGTAAAATCTGGAGTTGTCCTGGAGTAGTGAAATTGACAAGTTTTCTGGGCATTGGGCTTTGAGCCAGGGAGAGGGGCTGCCACCTGGGCAAGTTGCAGGCGGCTTCTGCCTGGCTGTCAGCCTGGGAGGTGGGCGACTGCCACCCAATCCGAGCTGGGGCAGAGGACACTTCTCTGCCAGCTGGGACCCAGGGATGTGGGCAGACGGCTGCAGCCCATCTTCAAGCTGGGGCGCTGGAGGCTGTCCCTCGGCTCAGAGCCGGGGTGCGGGTGGCTTCCACTCAGCTGCAAGCCTAGCTTACAAGACACAGGAGGCTGCCACTGGGCTCCCACCTGGGAGCTGGGACCTGGCAGGAAGTAGGGGGCTGCTGCCTGCCTCCCACAGAAGCTAGTGGCTGCCGCCTGTCTCCTAGCTGGGAGCTATAACCAGACAGGAAGCGGGGGGCTGCCGCCCACCTTCCAGCTCAGAGCTGGATCCTGGCAGGAAGTGGGCAGCTGCCACCCGCCTCCCCCAGAAGCCGGCGGCTGCCGCCTGCCTCCCAGCTGGTACTGGCCGGGAAGTGGGCAGCTGCAGCCCGGCTTCCCAGGACTGTGGCAGCTGCCACCCGCCCCCAGCTGGGAGCTGGGACCAGGTGGGAAGAGGGGGGCTGCTGCCCACCTCCCCCAGAAGCTGGTGGCTACCGCCCACCTCCCCGCTGGGAGCTGTGACCTGGAGGGAAGCGAGGGGCTGCTGTGCGCCTTCCCGACAAGCCAGCGGCTGCCACCTGCCTCCCAGCTGGGACCAGGAGGGAGGCAGACAGCTGCAGCCCGGCTTCCCAGGACTGTAGCAGCTGCCGCCTGCCTCCCAGCTGGGAGCTGTGACTGGGCCGGAAGTGGGGGGGCTGCTGCCTGCCTCCCCTTCTCTCTTTTTTTCCCAAGTACCCCCTGCCTGTGTCTCACATACCCCCAGGGGTACGCGTACCACAGGTTGAGAAACTATGCAATAGACAATAAACACCTCAGCTATCTTGATGTCCTTAGTTATTATCTCTCCTTCCCCACAAAGCAGAAGATATACACTTTCCTTCATCTTTCTCTTGCTCCCATGTATTTAAAGAATCTCTTCTTATTGCCTGGTATGTTCCTTTCTAGGTATAACTCATTTTGTTCCTTCGTCTTTCTGATGTTGGGCTTACGTGACTGTGCTTTTCTTTTGTATTCCTCAGCCAAAGGAAGATTACTCTTCTGTTTTAAAGGCAGTTCTCACTATAATGCACATACAGGACTCATTCCTGTAAAGCGACTTCAGCCCACCCATTGACTTCGATGGGAGCTTAGGATATGGACCAAGTTTCTATAGCACACTGGAAGTCAAAAAGTATCCAGTGAACATGAATGACCAGAAGTGGTTGGAGGCAAACAGGATGGGCAGAAAGTCTGTAATTGGAGAAGAGACCTCCTACCAAGGATCGTAGTGGTCCCTGTACCATTCTAGTACTCCCTTACGCATGGAGTGTTTTGAATCTACCACCTATGCCTACTGCTGCCTTGCGATGCATGTGGGTGTAGGATGGAAGTGACATGTCTGATGCTGAATACTTCCAGTTAAACCCTTACGGGCCTGATTTCCCTTTTAAATTGATTGCAAAGAACTGATGCCACAATTTTATAGGACGAATTATTTGCAGGCAAAATTGAGGACACAGATATGTGTGTCTGTTTAACAACACATGGCCACCCATTTGCAGGCACAATCCATTGTGCAACTGATGAGTCCGTGCCGTTGTAGCTTGACAAGCTTTACATGTGTTCATTTACACTTCCCGAATACGACTGTGCCTGCAAACTCTCCACAGCAGTTATTTACAGATGCAAATAGGGAGATTGGGTTTTAATAATCAGGCCTTCTAATGTTAACATCATTTGTAAACTGCAGCACCAATAAATATAATAGAGATGTGTTCCCACTGGGGTGCTGAACTGCAGATATTTTAATTATATATTAGCCTGGTATTAAGCTGGTTTTATTTGCTGAACATTGTGTCAATTACTGTTACTTGAGAAGCATGATTACTCCCAGGTTGATCATACATTTAAATAAGCAATCAATGCCATTAATCACCCAGCCTTTTCAGCCAAGGATATTAACGTGGAAACTTATCCGGAAGGACACATAAATGGGTAATGATGTTCTTCAAATGTAGAGACAGCTCTGCAATTCAAGGAAGGGTTTTAGAAGACTTGCTTTCTTTTTTTTTTTTTTTTTTTAATGGCATCTAAATCCAAAAGGGGAACAATTGCCCTCAATGAAATCATCGTGATTTCAGATGATTAGAAAATATGTGATCATCTAATTAGGAGATGAACAGAAGGCAGATGGTCTGTCACTGTGTCAAAGCTGGTAAGGTTTGACATGCCAGGAATGAAATCATCCTAGTAGGAAATAAATATATGGGGGTGCAGCAGGACGGTTTGTCTACGAATTAGATCATCGAGATTCCATGGTTCTAGTCCTCGCTCTGTCACTGATTCCCTGGATGATGTTGAAACCAATGGGGTTAGGCACCTAATTATCTTTTGAGAATCTGGGCCCTAATCTCTCTCTGCCCCTGGTTTCTCTCTCTGTAAAATGAGTATAATAATACTTTATCACAAAGTTGCTATGAAGCTTAATTCATGGCTTTAAGGTGCTTTGAGATCCTTGGACGAAGAACCAAACTGATAAAATTCATGGTTTGTTCACAACCAACTTGAGAACAAAAACAAAAAGACTACATCAGTAAACTATTGCCACAAATGTTTTGCCCAACTCTATTCACCAATGTTCCTCCCTCCCACTCTTCTTTTTTTAAAAAAGGCAGTATGGCCTAATGGATAAAGCACTGGATTCACACTCAGGAAAGCTGGGTTCTATTTCCAGCTTTGCTACAGGCCTGCTAGGTGATGTGGGGAAAATCCCTGCTCTGCCCTGTGCTTCAGTTCCCCTATGTGTAGAATAGGGATAATGATACTGGCCTCTGTTGTAAAGTGCTTTGAGATCTACTGATGATAAGGGCTTGATGTTATTATCATCAAAATTAGAGGATGATGCTGAGGTAGCAATCAGCTATGCCTGTGCCAATGTGAGTCTTGGAGTAGTCACTCAGTGGTGCAATTTTTCCCATGTTTTGGCTAAGTTTACTCTTTATCTTGTACCACCATGCTATTGAAGAATTCCAGTGAAGACAGAGCCTGCAGGGTTTGCAGTAAATGCTGTGTCCCGGAGATTTTGTCTCTGGTGAAAACAGCTTCAGTGTGTTAATCATTGTCCTCGTTAGCTCAGGCATACAAATTCTCTGTCCATTTTTAGAGCAAGGAGCGGCTGCTCCAAGCTGCACCAGGCAAGACCATGTTTATTTCTCTTAGATCTGGAGTGTCTAGAGCGTCCAAGAAAGTGAAGGACTAATAGCACCAACTACAGCCAGAGGTAGTGTGGGCAAGCACTAGACAAGCTTACTCTGCATAACTTACTAGTGCACTTCAATCCTTATCTGCACCATCCATCATTCTACCTGGGAACCTGGCTGTCTGAAATCTAGGGTCACTGGTGCCAGACTGATGCAGTAGTTTTGCAACATGCACAAATGGGAGGGCGAGAGTTAGGTCACCTAATTTGTTTTCAAAAATCTGACCCCCAGATCTTTGAAAATATAGCAAGACTATCATTCTGCCCTATATACACCATTTGGAGTCTAATGTTCCACATATAATTTTTGCATTCCAGATTGCATTTAGTTGACACACAGAATGTATTTATTTTCACACAGTGAATAATCAACTGTAAAGCTCACTTTCATTACTTCATCTGTCCATTGTTGGCTTACTTCCTGAAGTTTCCATACAACATCTGCAAAAGTAATAAACTAATTATGGAAGCCATCTGGAACAAGAACAGAGTGGAATCATTTTTTTTAAAACCCTCTCTAAATAACTGGTACCATAATAAATGGGATGTCAGAAGAACAAAGATGATAACAAACCCAGGACCATTAAGGAGGGATGCAAGGATATTTACATCAATAAAATCATTCTGATTGAGCTTCATAGTGCATCATAGGAGTCACATGAATCTGGGTGTATTACGGGAGATGTATTCCAGCCAGGCAGGTTGGTCTCTAGGGCAGAATGGGGTCTTTGGGCTCCCAAACTACAAATTCCATGAGGCTGTTACCAAATGTGCCCATCACCTTGGGGTATGCTCATTTATTAGGGTTACCTTCCTGGAAGGGGGTGTGATTCTATTAATGTACTGCTGGTGTTACTTGTGTGTTCATATGGCTACAAGTCCCCTCCCAATGGAGCTATCCTGCAGGACCCAAGGTTTTCAGGGCTGGGTTCCTCCAACACCAGATTCAAATAAACCCCCCACAGATACACACACACATTCCAGATTAACCGAGTGCGTCTGAGCGGATCGGGCTATCAGCACTGTCAGCTGACCCCTTATGAGTCCCTGAACCCAGCAGGCTGGATGACACCACACTTTCAGTGGCCACCCTTATATACCCCTATGCCACGCACCAGAATAGAGCACACTTCTTGAGCAGGGTGAGTCCAAACAGCACTTTTTCGTCTACTCCCCTTAATTGCCCCTGGCCTCAATCAGGCTGGATCAAACAGCACTTCAGCCACACCCTTATTTGCCCCTGGACTCCATAGGCTAGGCAGAGCAGCACTTCCTGTCTGTCCGCTTCATATGTCCCTTTACACCACAATTGTTCTAGCAGTAACCCCCATGATGAGCAAACCCCATAGGATTTTTGGACACTCCAGAGATCTTTGGCTTAGGTAAGAGAAGTGTTACTACAGAGCAAGATAGGGACCAAGAACACAAAGGAGTAAATGCAGTTTGGAGAGAAAGTGGAAACCAGCTTGATTATAACAGTTATTTTATTGCCAAGTATATAAAACTTATGATACTAATAGTAATACCATACAAGGAGAGAAAAACAATCAAACGCTTACAATATTACACAATTACAGTTGGGGTATTGGAGAAAGCTAGCCCAGGTTTGATTACAAAAGTAGAAAGTTATACCTGGACTAAGAGAGAGAGAGGGAGAGAGAGAGAGAAAAAGAGTGTTGGGGGAAGAAGGGGGGGTGGTCTCACCACTTCATGCAGCGCAGAGATTCCCAGGAAACAGGCTGGTCAGCTTAGGGACTGGAGCACTTTGAGACAGGTAGAGCCCCCAACACGATCAGTCAGGGAAAGGGAAGTTCCAGTGGAACTGATGCAGAATTTGGATCCAAGCATCAGAACAGGGGTTTGAACTTTGATAGGGGTTTTTGTAGACACCAGGTTTGTTTATGGATAAACAATGTCTGGACAAAAGGAGCTGATCATTCCTGGCTATGGACAATGTTCCTTGAGAGAGCTCACAATGCAACCAGGATTCAGTGCTTTGGATATCAATAACTAGAATGGTCTGATAACTGTGGAGCTGGGTGTGTGCAGGTGTGAGTTCATTTACATCAAGAGCAGAGATTTCCCATCATGCAATTCATTCCTGCTTTGGCAATCCCAGAGTTCAGTGCGTGTTCCATCTTCGATGTAGATGAGGCTTCTGTTCTCCAGTGATGTGCTAATTGAGATGCCTCCGTTTTACGTCTTTGGTGTAGATGAGGCATGGGGAGTTGTATTACCCGTGATGGGAGGGTTTTAGTTGTGTCCATTGCCTTTTCATACTGAGATGCCTTTGGTTTCTGGTTCAAGCAGCCTTTGGTTTCTGGTTCAAGCAGGGGCTGCGGGGGGGATTCAGGTGAGCCAGAGAGAGAGTTGGGGTTTTGCACCCTGGTTCCCCAAGAACACAGAGCTGCTAGGTAACAAGGCCATCTGCCCTCATGAGGAAATTCAGTGTAAAGTTGAAGTGACTCAAAAGAAACCATCTTCAGTCATTTTGACAAACTGAAATTAAATGTTTCAGTTTTGTAGATGTTGAAATGTTTTGTTTGGATTGAAAGTGTCCAAGTGAAATGTTCTCACATGTGGCCCATCAGCAACGACCAGAAGCAAAAATCCCAAAAATGGGACACTACATGGGGAGGGCTCTGAGTTACTACAGAGAATTCTTTTCAGGTATCTGCCTGGTGGGTCTTGCCCACATGCTCACGCTCTAACTGATCGCCATATTTGGGGTCAGGAAGCAATTTTCCCTTGGGTCAGATTGGCTGAGACCCTGGTGGTTTTGCCTTCCTCTGCAGTGTGGGGCACAGGTGACTTGCAGGTTTAAACTAGTGTAAATGGTGAATTCTCTATAACTTGAAGTCTTTAAACCATGATTTGAGAACCTCAGTAACTCAGCCAGAGATTAGGGGTCTATTTCTGGAGTGGGTGAGGTTTTGTGGCCTGCAATGTGCAGGTGGTCAGATGATCACACTGGTTCCCTTCTGACCTTAAAGTCTATGAGTCTGAATACGAATAAAACTTTTTTAGAATTTCCATTACATGGAAAATTTTGAAATTCCGGTTCCAGAACATAAACCGATGTTGACAAATCAGAATTTCCAGCGGGATGGAAATTCCATCTTTCACTCAGCCCTATTAAATACCGTGATGATAGGCATATTAGAAGTATGATGCAGATATTGATTATGAGCATTAGGTATTTCACTGTTATCCACATTCACTTGGTACCTTAGAAGTATGACACAGAGAGAGAGAGTGCCAGCAATTTCTCCCTGATCACCTTATATAGTTCCTTAGAATTCTAAATGCTCTGGGACTTGCTCTTGAAAAGACTGATAGTACCTGGGGGGAGAAAAGCAATCGATGAAGATGTTATAACTGAAGCCCCCTTAGTATAGATAGGAGGGTGCTGTTGGCAGTGCATTTTCTTGAAGGACCCTTGATTCTGGAATGCTGCCAAAGACCATAACTCCAATCTTCAGGACAACAAGCCTTAGATATCTCCCCAAGCCTTCTGCTAAGTGTTGGTTTGGAGGCTGATAGTACTTGAAGAGGGTGATAGTTATTTCTGCTGCTGTTTATTATTTTCGGGTGGTTATTTTGATGGTGAGATTCCTGGCTGGTTTATTTGCTCAGCATGTGGCTGGTTTGTGATGGTGTTTTGAGGATTGTTCCCCATTTCATTTTTTAACAGCAGTTTGAGCATGCAATTGTGGATGTAAATCTTTAGTGTTATCGGTGCACAACGATCTGGCCCTAAATAGTCCCCACACTGGATTTTTTTTCCCAGTGTCTCCAAGGAGGTGATTAATGCATTCATGTATCCATTGCAGGATACATGCACCTGCAGATATCAAATGGAGCTATCAAAAACATGGAGGTCTTGCCACAATGTGAACATTTAGTCTCAGGGAATATTGTTATCAATACTGTCGCTAAATATCCCAGGCCCACATACACATCTAGAGAGATCTGAGATATTACATAAGAACGGCCATACTGGGTCAAACCAATGGTCCCTCTAGCTCAGGACCCTGTCTTCTGACAGTGGCCAATGCCAGGTGTTTCAGAGGGAATGAACAGAACAGGGCAATTATCAAGTGATCCATCCTCTTTCATCCAGTCACAGCTTCTGGCATTCAATGGCTTAGGGACACCTGACCATTTTGGCTAATAGCCACTGATGGACCTATCCTCCATGAACTTATCTCATTCTTTTTTTAATCCAGTTATACTTTTTGTCCACTGGCCATGAGTTCCACAGGTTAGCTATGTGCTGTGTAAAGAACTACTGCCTTAAGTTTTTTAAACCCGCTGCCTATTAATTTCATTGGGTGTCCCTCAGTCTTTGTGTTATGTGAAGGGGTAAATAATACTTCCTTATTCATTGTCTCCACACCATTCATGATTTCATAGACCTCTATTGTATGCCTCCTTAGTTGTCTCTTTTCTAAACTGAAAAGTCCCAGTCTTTTTAAATCTGTCCTCATATGGAGGACAGATTAAAAGCATTTTGTTACTAAGCAGTAAGTACAGAGTAGGGTATTAGTCAGCCAGATGTTGAAGCCGTGACTTTACATGGCTATTTGATAAAGCCTCTATTCATAACATTAATCATTAATGCAGAGTGCCACTCAGCTGTGGTTCTCGCTCTTCTTAGACCTGTTTTAGTCCCACAGCTAATGGAAGCCAGACCCAGCTATACTTGCAGCCTGACAATCTCCTTGGAATCATCATAAAGTGAGACGTAAGGAGGTTCATAAAAAAGACAGTCATTGACTTAAAGCAGCCTTGGAAGCCTCTACATCAAGTTCAGGATTCTTCACCCTCACGCACAATACACTGCTTCACTTCACTAGGATCATGAAGTTGCCCAGAGTCGTAGCTCTGAACTGACTCTGTCTTACCACCTTCTGCTGGAAAATCTTGCATTAAAATGTCTTAAGAAAGGGCATCCCTCCAAACTTGGATGCTTTTATTTAGCCACCAAAATTAGAGGCCTGAATTTTCTGAGTGGTGGCCGTGATTTCTGGCAGGCATAATGTTGGTCTGGGACTAAGAAGACCTGGGTTCTAATCCCAGCACTGCCGTTAATCAGATCTGAGTTTGGGCAAATCGCTGTGCCTCTGCTTCCCTTCCCATCATTTGTCTGCCTTCTCTACTTAGACTGTATGCTCTTCAGGGTACAGGCTTCTCCGTCAGTATGCGTTTGTACAGCTAGGTACACAGGGTCTCAGCAGCTCGGCCAATCAAACCACTGATTGGGGTGGCCAAATATAGATTTGGACACCTCAAACTTGAAAACCATGGCCCCTAATCACCAGCTAAAGAGGTAAATGAGCAAACCGGTCACAGTGTCATACATGTGAAGGCATAAACCAAGGTGGGAATGAAGTTTAGAAGAAGATAGAAATATTTGTGGGTATTAAATCAGTCAGGGGGTAGAAGAAAGGTTAGTCTTGTGCTAAAGGAGGGGACTGAGTGTGAGGATCTATTCTCAGCTCTGCCAGTGACTTACTTGATGACCTTGGGTGGGTTATTTAATCTGTCTAGACCTCAGTTTCCCCACCTATGAACTGGGGAATAATAGCACTGATATCACAGGGGGAGGGGTGAGAAGGAATTAATTAATGTTTGTGATAGGACATGAGAGCCAGGCACTTTAGGAATACTGCATATTTGCTGTTATCCTAGTGCGATTATAAAGAGACCCCACATTGCTTCATGGCTGGAGCTCTGGCCTAGCCCCTGAAATTCTTCTGCAACTTGACTAGTGAGATCAATATTTCAAAAGCTTCTAATTGAACAGGTAAAACAAATATGCCAGCCAGTGTTTGTCATAAGACTCCCTTCAGAAGCGTGAATGATAGATGCAGCCTGCAAGGCATTATCATAATCATCCCTCCACATAAATTTTTCAGACAATGAAGTTCATGCCGATGAGCTTTCGGTGAGATGCGGAAAACACGGTCAGCGCTAAGCTACTTGCTAAACACATTAATATGTATTATCTCAATTATAATGGGCTGATATACTTTTGATGGAAAAGACCATGACCAGATGAAAGAGGCATGGAGTTAGCTCACGCACAAGGAGAGTACTGAATTAGCAACAAGATTTGCTCTCTTTACCAAGCACCTCATTCCACAGTAAACATCTAGGTGAGCCCATACAGCCAACAACTCTCTCAGCAAGTTTCAGCAGATGAAGTCAGAGATTGGCCCTGCTATCCATGAACAGCAGACGTTTGTTGGTGTATCGGACAGGCAGTTTTAATTCCCAGAGCAAAATGATCCAATGGAGCTGAAAGAGCAGCACATGAGCAGCGGCCTTTGTCAAGTCATTTTGAAACAGTGTCGTAAGACGATGTTGAAGCAGATTCCTCCTTGGTGCTGCAATTCTGGGCTCTGTAATTCGCTTAGTGTTTGGGGAGCAGCCTTCACAGAATGGGAATTTTTTTTTCTTTTGTAATGGCAAAATTGTTTGGCTAGAGATGGGCCAGAGCTGTAACATTGTGATCCAATGTGCAACGTTCCCACCGTTTGGGAGTTGTGATGTCTGGTATGAGATCAGATCGTTGGCAACTAGCAGAATCTGAATCCTGATGTGATTTTTTTTTTCCCCCCCCCAGTGCTTGTGAAGTGGTTGGCTCTGGGGTTTTGCTTTGGTACCATATGCAGTTTAAGAATTATTTATTGCAGGAGATCCTTTCCTCAGCCAGCTTAACTCTGAGGTTTGGGGCACGGTAAATATTTTGCACTGATTTTTTTTTTCTTTTGCATAAATTGTTTTTCTACCCAAAAAAAAAAAGCTGAAAATGAAAAAAAAAATACTTTTTTCCTTGAACATTTTTGTTAAAAAGGTTATTTTTCATAAAAAATATTGATGGAAAATATTCTATCAACCTTACTCCTGAGTCCTCCAGAATAAGCAACCCAGTGATGATTCCTTTTGCATTGGATTTCAATGTAGATTTATTTCAAGAAAAGTGTGTTGAATAAATTACTTGTTACTAATTATTCACTCAGCTCTAAAACTAAATGCACAAAGACCTATTTTTATAGAAGCATATTAGGGTTTCCAATGTATTCATTATACCACCATTTCATTTAAGCCTACCCCAACTAGTGAAGTGTTGCCACCTGCCATAAGATATCCAAGTACGTTACCACTTTCTTTCGTTATACACTCCTTTTTTTCTCACCACTCATATAAACGATGTGATGTGATAGAAAGGAAAATTGTGAGATGTAACATAAAAGCAAAGGACTATAAACTCTTCTATTCCATAAGTTTTATTTATCTTAGATAGAAAAATGTCACCCAATTCTATGCATTTTACTATTTGTATATATCCCTTCCAAGCAGTAATCTATCATCATTTGTGAGATTCTGATGTTAATTCCCATGGTTACCCAATACTCTTTTTTTAATAAATCTTCCATCACCTTTTTATCACTTAAACAGCAAAGGTGAAACAGGGAATAATACAAGCTAAATAAACCGTACTAGAGGACATCTGATAACCCTGAAGAGAGCTGGACAAATGTGTTTTCCTGTGAAAAGTTGGGGTTTAGTTTGTTTGTTTTTTAAAGACGAAGTTCTTTTTTTCCCCCATGTATCTCAGAAAAGATGTACTACTTCATGCTGCCAGCAGCCAGCCACAAAGCAAAAGTGAACATTAAAAGCAAGGAAACAACTGCTGAGAAGCTCATTGTTTGGAGCCTGCAGAGGTTCTGCTAAATTCTTAGACATCTCCCCCTCTGCCTCACAGCTGGCAGTGAGAATTAAGTATCTTCAGCCCAATGAAAGCACTGTCAGTTGTCCCTGCAATCCTGAAAACAGGACGAAGTCATTATCATTAGCAAGATGGAAATTAAGAATTCATCTTCTAGCAGTCCCGTAACCGATTTGTGCTGCCATTTGGCCCCCGATTCCCAAGTTCCGTCAAGATGCACTTGGTGCAGTTCTGGCAGGGGGGAGTGAACACGGGTGGGTCTGACTTATTTTTTATGGTCCCTCAATTTTGGAACCAGCTGGGGCCAGTTCAGTCTTGTGCTGGGGGGTGCTTGTGTGCCCCAGCCCAGCAGTACCGCGCAGTGGCAAGTATCCAGGGCCACTCTGCCTAGCAGCTATCGTCCATGGTAGCATTGCCCAGTGGCAAGAGTCAAGGGGCGCTCTTCCCAGCAGCTGTAGTCCCCAAGAGTGTAGGAGAACCCAGGTCCACCCTACTCCACTGGGTTCCAAATCAGGGCCCTTCAAAAAAGTTAGCTATGTATGTGGCCTAGGGTCTAGTACCCTTATTCATGCTTCCTAGGTCACTTCCTACCCCCGTTATTTCCTGTACCTCCATCAGTGTCAAAGCTTGGTCTTAGGATCCCTCCTGGCTTCCTTTTAGGTTCGCCTCTGGAACCCGTTGCCCAGCAACAGTGAGTTGATGCCCTTAGCTCCCGTGGTCAATGGGCTTCCAGTGGTTTGGCTAGGAATTGGAGTCCCAGCAGCTTCTCAGCAGGAGGCCGCTGCACCCAACTGCTCTCCTCCTTGGCCAGCCCAGACTAAATTTAGCTGCTTCCTTCTGAATGCGCCTGCCATTGGGAGGATGCCTAGCAGAGGTGAGGGGCGTGGCTTCCTGCATCCAGAGCAGCTCCTTAACCCTCACCTCACCTCACCATGCAGGGTTGATACACCTCGTCAGACACCCTCCCCCTCAGGCTAGGACCCAGCAGTGGTCCATCCTCTGGTTCTCTCCCCCACGGCTCATGAGAAGAAATTGGCATTGACGTGTGCCTTCCCTGGGCAGTGGAGTACTTGAAAGTCATATGGTTGTAGGGAGAGTGATTCAAGCCTTCGAGGAGGCAGGACTGATGGCAAACCTGGCCTGGGTTGGTTTCTGGGGGGTAGTTGTTGCTCTTGGGCTTCAGGATCCCACCAGACCACCTCTAGTTCCACCCCAGGATTACAGAGTAGGCTAGGTGTTTCTACATGGCCTTCCACTTCGAGTTGTACCTTGGCCACCAGGAAAGGCCATACATCTATGTGCATACACAGGAGGTAGATGGAGGCCCCCACCACACCCAGGGACTCTACCAGACTTGTCCAGGCAATAGTCTAGCTGCACCTGGAATCCACTAGGCCCGTTAACTGGGTGCCATTGATCTGCACTGGGAGCAGTAGCTTGGCCGGGCCCCTATTCCAAGCTTAAGGGCCTGCAGTCCACGTCTGACCATAAGCTACACTCCCACCTGAAATGCCGCTCCTGTCCGCACTTGAAGCATTGGCCTATCAGAGTCCCATCAGCAGATTCTTTCCTGAGATGGTGGGACCCTCCAGGTGGTGTGTGTTCCTCTCCTCAGGGTTCTTGGTCTCCCCTTCATACCGCGTCAGTACTCAGGTTCTTCCCTTTGGCTTGCGGTATTTCCCATGCAATTGGTCAGACCAGCATTCCCCATTCTTCTCTCCTCAGCCGGCCTCAGCTCCAGTTCCAAGCCTTATTCGGGGGCTTCCTGGTCTCAGTGCCTAAGGAGCCAGGTCCTTGCCAGCCATGTATGATGCCGCCTCTGACAGGTTCAACGGCCACTGGTGCGTCACCCACTCCCTTCCTCCAGCTGGGAGAATCTGGGTGAATTGTTCTAGCACCACCCTCTCCGCTACTTGTACCTCATTCTGTTTCTCAGGCTTTAGCCAGCACCAGCAGTGGTCCCACAGACACCGGGCCACCACCTGGGGTCGGGATCCATGAGGGTATTCCTCCTGATTAAACGTCTGTGGGATTGTCTTAGGGTTGATTTCCAGGTGGTCAAGGATGGCCACCTTCACCTTGGCATAATCATGAATCTTTGGTATGGATCTGGGTATGTTTACACTGCGGAGTGAAATGGCCTCTCCAATACAAGCTGGACTAAGCAACAAATGAAAGTTAGTACTATTACCTATTTGGCATATTAGCAGTTATCTCTGTTTGAGAGAAAAACCTGTGACTTGTCAGCAACTAAGCTAGCTAAAGCCAGTCTATAACATGGCATGGCTAAACTTCCTCTTAAGCATTTTTGCTGTGTGTTAATGAGTGCAGATTCAGCAATTTGTCTAAGTAGTTTCTCTATGTTGTATTTAGCATTGCAGATTTCCCACTGGGCTGCTGGTCTTTTCTGACTAATTGACTTTGGCTAATTGCCCAGGGTCTCAGCCTCTGGCTTCTGCATCGTAAGTGGGGCACTCAGTACGTCGGAGAGCAACAAGTTAGCTTCCATGACAGAAACGAATAAAGCTACCAGAGAAATTCTTACTGAACTGACTGAGAAGAATGGTTAATTTCCCTAACACAAGCGATTTCAGAGGCACTTTAACTCAGTAGAGACCAGTCCTAAATCACCTCTCCCAGGACTGGATTAAAGCAATCTGATGCCCTCGGCATGCTGTTATGTTCACAGCATACACACAGGGAAATTAGATAGAAACACAAATATTCCTGCTGGCAGGTTGCCAGGTATCACTAGAATTGTGTATCATTGGAAACAGTAACACACAAGAACCCCTAAAAGAGAAAGGGAGGAAGCAGGCTGCTCCCTTAGGCAGAGATGTACCACTTACCCCAGCCTTTTCTAGGCTGGCTCTTTTCAGAAGGACTCTGCTGCTGAAGCTCTCGTCTGCAAACAGGAACAGGGACCCCCTTCCCTCCCCCCCCGCTGCCTGACACACACTCTTAAAGTAATAGCCTGCAATTCCAACACTCCACATGTACCAAGATGCACCGTGACCCTGCCCCTTTCATTTACAGTGGCAACTCCCTGCCTGCCCACCCCGCCTCCGCTCACTTCCCAGAGAAGCAGGGGCAGTGGCTTCCTTCTCCCCCAAGGGTGACAGCAAAGTCCACTTCCTCTCAGGAGCAGCGAGTGGTCTCTTTTCCTGTATTAGAAAGGCTGGGTGGCAGCGGTCCCTTCCCCACTTAATCCCCTATATTCACCCCAGTAGCTGTGGTGTAATTGATTGGGTTAGGGGTGGGGGTTGGGCCTTCTGCTTTCTTCTCAACCTATCACACACATGACTGTATGCTGGCAGGGATCCCCAGTGCATTGGTCTTGGCGTTAACACTTATGAAGATGTGCAGAACGGTCCACCTGTCTCAGAGACATTGTTTCAGGCTGTCTTCAAATTCAAGCAAATATTGCTGCTTTGGATACACTCAGGTCACACTTGCAAGATTATCTTCATGCCCATGCAGTTGAACCAGTGAAAGTCACTGTTTCCTGCTGGAGCTGTTCCATTTCATATAAATAGTCATTGAGCCAGAAAGAGAGACTTCTGGGATGTGGGGATCCCCTGATTTGGAGCGAGGATTTGAATCTGGGCCTCCCACATCCCAGAGTGGTGCTCTAATCTATCCTGGACCATGAAAACTTCCTGATGAAAGTTTAATTGAAACTGATACAATTCCATGGAAAATGTTGGTGTCAATGAATCAGAACATTTTGTCAGAAAATTCACAATCAGTGCATTCATTTGCTGCATCACAGATGAGAAAATAATCAGGATAGTTTGTGCAATACAGACTAAACATTCCAATGGCATGGTCGTACACACATACACAAGTTCTTTCAAGCATCATGAACAGCCATGTCGGCACAATGATAAGCTAAGTTTTAGATTTAGTAGGTGATAGGACATGGGAATCTTTCGACGGTGAACTGGCTGAAATTGAGCCAGTAAGTAGAGATTGTTGTTCAGTGAATTATGTGAAGTGAGATGATGTTTATCTCTGTCAATCTAGTTTGTAGCAGACAGATGTTCACATTTAAAAAAAAAAAAGTAAATAAATGAGCATTAATTTGGCCCCCTTGTTTTTGCGTGTGTGTGTGTGTGTGTGTTGTTGTTGAAAGTGATTTAGCAAACAGATGTTTGAAAAAAGAACAGTTTTATACGCTGAAGTTAGACTCCATTTCCTTTATGCAGGCTAATATTTCTTAATTTACACAAAATATACCTAACAGGAAACAAAAACAAAATGAAAATCAGGATAAAAAAAATCAAGGAAGAAAGGGTCAGAGCTCTCTTGATCTAATCTTTAGAGATTATTTTTCTTCTAGATTAAAATTATTTTCTGACTACATATCCTAAATAAACAGCTCCAGATTTCAAAATGTGTCCACTTAGAACACTAGCCTGAACGTTACAGCTGCAAAATTCAGATCCAACTCCAAATTTCCCCAAAGGCCAACCTTTTAAAGGCTGGAGTTTTGGTTTGGGCTCGTCCATGCTGTTTGTCTGCCTGTCAAATTTAGGACTTGTCTACATGGGGACATCCAGAAAAATTAATCCGAGTTAACTAAAAGTGTGAATTTGAAGTGAATTAGTTAAACTGCCTTAAATCCCTGTGTGGATGATGATGCTCAGAATTAAAGTGGCCTTAATTCATTTTACCTTAATTCACCCTGAAAATCCCCACTTTCCTGGATGTAACTGTGTAGACAAGCCCTTAGAGCATTATACTGGTGCCCGTCACTGTAATATCCGAGCACCTTCTAAATCATTAGCAATAGCAAAGTCCCTAGTGGATTTCATGGGGTGTCTGGCCCTTTTCTGGGTCAAAATTTTGCTCAGGGTAGTTTGGTTGGTTGTGGGAGGGGCAGTTGGCAGCGGTTTGGAGAACAAAGGGGATGTTTGAATTTTGAACAATACCCCTGATGGTAAAAGGAAAGTCTTGCAACATTTCCCATAGATGATCAGATTCTGGGTTCACCTGCTCCCCTCTGGAAAATTCTCCCATAGCCCAGTTCCCTTGACAGAGAGTGCTTTGTCCTCAGCGCTCACACACTTCAGCCTTTGTGATCAGAGCAGCACAGCTGTCATGGTGGTCTGTAGAACAAAATTTGGTCTTTGAGGTAGCTGGGGTTTGATCAATTAATTGCTTTGAATTTCATCCTCCCATATGCAGCAGCATCGATCCATTCTTTTAATGAGCGGGGATGAGCATCTGCAGTATTTCAATCCTTTTTTCTTTCACTAAACTGAATTTGAATATATTGTGTTTCTTCTATATAAAATGTATAGAAATGTATAGTATTTCATAGTACAAAGAGTGGGGACTCCACTGACTTGAATAGTTTTTGGATCAGGCTCCTAATTTCAGGTATAACTCCATTGACTTCAGGGAATAAATTCGGCTCTTTGAGTTTAATAGTCCGCTTCTTTTATCCAACACTTTCTTCTTTGCAAGCCCAATGCAGCACTCGAATATGTATGTTCCGGGCTGGTTGGAAAAATGCCCGGATAAGATGGAAATCTTCAACTCTCAGCTGTCCGGCATGACTTACCCCAGATATTTTACATGTCTCCTTGTAAAACTTTACAACATTATAATTAGAATGCGCCGTTCACCTTCCGGAGTGGAGAGAATTCACACTTGTCGGTCTTGAATCATGGAATAGCTTTGTGCTAAAGTCCATTAACCAATAGGAGAAGGACAATACTTTCCTTCTGCTGCTAGCAGAATCGACCCCAAACTAGTCTGCTTAGTGTGAGGAAGGTGAGGAGCAAGGTCTCCTCCTCATTACGCATGGAGATTGGCTAGAAGGCTGGTTTCTCTAAATGAGGGCTGGGCCATACTACTGGTTTGCAGTGGGGGGAATATACACTGCCATTGGCTGTGCTGTATCTGTTTTGGGGATAAACAGAGAAATTTGGGCTCTGACTGTCACCATTATTATTATTTGCATTACACTAGTGGCTAGCCACTTCACATTTACATTACACTGGTGGTCACCTCAAATGTATGCTGGAAGTTGCAAAGATGCATAGTAAGAGAGAGTCCCTGACCCAAACAGCTTGCATTCTAATAGACAAGGCATATGAAAGGAAGTCTGATTCCCTTTTACAGATGGGAAACTCTCTGTGACTCAGTTCAAGAGACTTGCCCAAGGTAACACAGAAAAATCACTGGCAGAGCCAAGAAGTGAATCCCGATCTCTTGAGTCTCAGTCCAATATCTTAACCACAAGACCAACCTTCCTTCTCTATTTCATTTGGATGCAGCTAAAGAGGCTGGCTGTGTCCCCAGAGTCCAGAATCTTTGTTTGTACATTGAGACTTCATGGACCAAATGAATCCTTGGTGTAAAACTCCATAAAGGGATGAATGTAGACTCTGGGGTTTCCCTTACATAAGAACAGCCATACTGGGTCAGACCAATGGTCCATCTAGCCCAGTATCCTGTCTTCCGACAGTGGTCAGTGACAGGTGCTTCAGTGGGAATTAACAGAACAGGGCAATTTATCGAGCGATCCATCCTCTCTCCTACAGTCCCAGCTTCTAGCAGTCAGAGACTTAGGGACACCCAGAACATGGGGTTGTATCTCTGACTATCTTGGCTAATATCTATTGATGGTAAAAAAAGAATGTCTCTAGTTATATTTATCCAGTTATATTTTTGGACTTCCCAACATCCCTTGCTTAGAGAAGAAACTCAACGGAGAGACGAGCAAAGGGAGGGCTCTCCTCTTAGAAGTCTTTGCGCAGTTCCTAGCTGAACTTCCAATAACAGCAAAAGAAAAACAGACTTTGACTTTTTGCATTCTAAGCACTGAAGTTAAAGAAGCAGGGCCAGATCCTCAACTGGTGTAAATCAGTGCGGCTTGATTGAAATCATTGGGGATGATTTCCGCCAGCTGAACATTTGACCTTCAGTATATAAAAAGCGACTGTAACAGAGAGTTTTCTTTGGTGTTGCTTCCTCCCCTCTTGTGATACCACACAAGAAAAGCAGAAGCTGCACTGAGCTCGAGGAAAACTTCAGACTGCCCCTTTTGTGTCTCCCGCTGGAAAGTTTTTAACACTTCACAGATTCATAAAAGATGAGGGTTGGAAGGGACCTCAGGAGGTCATCTAGTCCAACCCCTGCTCAAAACAGGACCAACCCCAACTAAACCAACCCAGGCAGAGCTTTGTCAAGCCGCTCCTTAAAAACCTCTAAAGATGGAGATCCCACCACCTCCCTAAGTAACCCATTCCAGTGCTTCACCACCCCCCTAGTGAAAAAGATTTTCCTAACATCCCACCTAGACTTCCCCCATTGCAACTTGAGACCATTGCTCCTAGTTCCGTCATCTGCCACCACTGAGAACAGTCAATCTCCATCCTCCCTGGAACCCCCTTTCAGGTAGTTGAAGGCTGCTATCAAATCCCCCCTCATTCCTCTCTTCTGCAGACTAAACAAGCCTAGTTCCATCAGCCTCTCCTCATAAGTCATGTGCTCCAGCCCCCTAATCATTTTTGTTACCCTCCTCTGAACTCTCTCCAATTTGTCCACATCCTTTCTGTAGTGGGGGGCCCAAATCTGAACACAATACTCCAAATGAGGCCTCACCAATGCCAAATAGAGGGGAATAATCACTTCCCTCGATCTGCTGGCAATGCTCCTACTAATGCATCCCAATATGCCAGTAGCCTTCTTGGTAACCAGGGCACACTGCTGAGTCATATCCAGCTTCTTGTCCGCTGTAACCCCCAGGTCCTTTTCTGCAGAACTGCTGCCTAGCCAGTCAGTCCCCATTCTGTAGCAGTGCATGGGATTCTTCCATCCTAAATGCAGGACTCTGCACTTACCCTTGTTGAACGTCATCAGATTTCTTTTGGCCCAATCCTCTAATTTGTCTAGGTCACTCTGTATCCTATCCCTGCTTGCCAGCATATCTACCACTCCCCCCAGCTTAGTGTCATCTGCAAACTTGCTGAGGGTGCAATCTACCCCCTCCTCCAGATCATTAATGAAGATGTTGAACAAAACCAGCCCCAGCACCGACCCCTGGGGCACTCTGCTTGTTACCAGCTGTCAACTAGCATTGAGCCATTGATCCCTTTATTGTATGAAGCTGTGAGCTAAGCTGCTTGTTACCGGCTGCCAACTAGACATCAAGCCGTTGATCACTTTGTTGTACGAAGCTATGAGTTAAACTGTGCACAAATGCTCCCACTATAAGTAAAAAAAAAAAAAAAAAAAAAAACTGCCGATGACTGCCTTCACCCACTGCAAGGTTTGGGGTTCTTTCCTTTGCCCCCTCTGGCTGAAAGTACACGCTACAACTCCTCCTTCAGTTGCTTTTGAACTTGCAGGCCTCCACTGCAGCATGTTCCCCAATCTCTAATTAGGACCGGGGATCCATGGCGCAAACTCGAAACCAGGATCTCTGTGTGAAAATCTTTCCCCATTAGATGAGATGTCAACACTCAAGCAGGAGCAAGCTTTAAACTACTGATCTTGGCTTTGTTTGGTAGGAATTCTGAAAGCTGGAATTTTACAGCTCTTCTACTGATTCCTAGGTGCTTACTCGGGGAAATCTCTATCAGAACAAAGTCTTCTTCTCCCAGCGTAACTACAAAAAGCTATTTCTTCCTTTGCACATGCCAATATACATGTACTGTACATCAAGCACACTCCACCGCACTCAAAGATCTATAGCAGATCTATAACTGTGGACTGTTGTTACCATAGCTCAACTCTTCAGTGTGGCCTGTGAGAAATGGGTGAGTGGATTGGTTGGTTGATTGACTGATTCCAGACTTTGCAGCTGGACCTGTCTGGGGAGGTGGTCCACATCCCAAAATGTGTGTCTCCTTAGAGACATTCTCAGCTGATAAATCAAGGACTAAGTAGACCCAGGAAAATGAATCCCTTCTTCGACAAGTTGAAAGAAAATTATCCTTTTGTGACTTTTCTATCAAGTTTACTTAGGACTGCCAGTTACCTTGGACAAACCCAGTGAACCAGGTTTTTGATCTCCTGGACTGATCTTCAAGACTAGAATACATGTTAGAGCCTCAGGAGGCATAAAGTGGGGTAGCTTCACTGAAATCAGTGGAACTATGTGGATGTATACCAGCTAAGGATCTGGCCTCATTTTTAGCAGAGCCTGGCTTGATCCAGAGTATGTGGAAACATGCCTGTCACAGGGTGGCTGGCCCCTGTAAATAAACAGGTCCAGCACCCCTGTTCCAGAACAGGTGCTCCCACTTGGCCAATTATAAGGGGAGGTGGGGGCAGCAACTGGGACTATAAAGTATTGGGAAGCCCTGGTGAAAGTTAATCAGAAAAAGCCAGGAGACTGAAGGAAGTCTCTGGGGAAAGCTGCTGAAAGCTCGCTGTAGGCCCTCCCTGGAAATGGGAGGAAATATACTATGCTAGTGGAGGGGCTAGCCTGCTGACTTGTAAGATCCAAAGCCAGTGCCAGGAGGCTGAAAAGGGCAGAGGGCTAATAAACCAGCGGAGGAGCTAGCCAGGGTCTACTGAGGCATGCCGGGGCTGTGCTGGAGAGAGGGGGCATAGTGAGCTGTATTTGATGTATTGCCTGAATTATGGTGTTTGAGATTTATTATGCGCACAGGGTTTTCTACTGCAATAAATTAACTTCAGGAGAGCTATTTGCACCCAGATAGACTGGTTGGACGGTTTTGGGGGACTCTGAAAGGAGAAACTGAGGCAAACAAGTCTGTCATGTGATTGTCATTCCAGGCGGTTAAGTGCACCGATTGGTGCTCAACTGATTGAGGGGAAGTTAAAAGGTCTCTGATGGCTGATCCCGAAGGCAGCTTCAGAGATCTGATTTTAAAAACCGTTTGGAAGGGATAGAAACCTTCCTGCCTCAGGGTATAAGCCAATCTCTAACTGTGCTTAGGAAGACACGTTCTGTAGCGGAAGGACCTCTCTTAATTGCCCTCTTCAGGGTTTCTTGCACCTTCCTCTGAAGCAGCTGGCACTGATCATTACTAGCGGTGGCAGGCTGGTGTGATCCAGTATGGCAGTGCCAGGCTCCTTGTGCTACAGCCTGTATCGTCAAGAGGGGAGAGAAGTGAAGTAACCTCCTTCAGCCAGCAGTCGAGGGGGAGAACTAAGTAGCTGAGGTCTGGGATGCGGGAAGGGGCTAGGCCTTAACGAGAGGCATGTGACTTTGTGGGAAGAGCCAGAAGTGGTGTTTAGTTTCCTTTTTCGCCTGACAATCCTAGGAACCAATCTAAACAAGTTGCCTTCATTCATCTGGGAGATTGCCAGAGTAAGGACTTCAGGATTGGACCCCAGGTTGTGAAGGAGGTTTAAATGTCTCAGAAGATTTCAACGTGCTGCAGCATCCGAGGGGACTTGCCTGGAAGCTGCACGCTCAGCTTTCTGTCCCAGGCTCACGCAAGCCTGTCTCGGTGAGATGGGAGCACCCGTGATAGATCTTCGTGGGTAGAGAATCTTCAAGGCTTGAAATGGGAGCTGTATATCTCTGGACAGGGGAGATTTTCCATTTGCTTCAAGCCCAAGAAGGTTCCCAGACATCAGGCATTACTTTTGTGACACTACTGCACATAGAAAAGAAATGTCATATTTAAAAGTCTTCAAAATGGATTCGCTCCCTCTGCAGCCTGCATAGTTAGACTCGTGGTACTAAAGGTTCCACGGGCAGAGGGGTGATATATGTGTAGCCCAAGGCCCAGGGTACTTCAACGGCAGCAGCGGTGGGAACTACAAGTTGTGGACTCCGAACTGCAGCATGTTGGGAGAACTTCCCTCTGCTCTCCCAGCAGTGAGTCCCAGCACTGAGTGAGGCTGGGGGCATGTGGCAGGCAAGCAGAGAGAAGGCTGACGGACTGTAATCCTGTTCTGTGTTTCCTTGCAGAAGAAAACCTTGTTCCTGGTGGTTGGTCTGAGTGGGCCTGGTTTGAGGTGAATGCAGAGTGACGCACAATGCAAAGCACACAGAGGAGCTTCAGGCCCAGATTCCCAGTTGTATAAAAAGTCACAAGGCAGACTTTCCCTGTCTTGAACAACTTCATGCTGGGCTAGTGGGCAGGAGTGTTGTGCAAAATTAAGCACTCGGGACTTTTTCAAGGGGAAAAGGCAGTATGCCGCATTTATTGACAGAAACTAAAGTAATAACTAACTTAAACCTACACATATACACACACACACACACACACACACACATTCACGCGCCCAAACATACCAGAAAGCGTTCTATAGTTATATATATAGCTACCAGTCCTGATTGTGGCTTGAGATCGTAGCTAGGGTTCGTTGCTGGTTTGAGGTGGCAGCTACCTGGCCAGGGAAGCTGGGCACGAGGAGAGCAGGGTCCTTGTCAAAGCGCACACAAATGATGTGTAGAACGCTGTTTTTCCCCCAAAGCCTTGAAATCTCACCCAGTCTTTTATAGGTTTTTCAGTTCTGCTGTGTCACGTCGCTTCTCTGTGACCCTTGATTGCTGGTACAATAGCAGACGTGACTTTCAGCTTGTTCTTTGATGTCTTTGATTAAGTTTGATTAAGTTTTTCTGGGGTGGATCCTTCTTTGCTTTTTGGGGCTATGTTCACACTCTTCAGCCTAGGATGGACTTCACACTTCATCAGGACAACTTCATCAAGACAAGCTGGCAGTTTGGGTCTGACTCACACACACATACACCCTCCATTCATACCTTGTTCAGATAACTACCTTATTCATCTAAAGGTTTAGAAAGGGTTTTACACAAGATGGAGTACATAGGTCAAAATGGGGTTTTACATTCACAATATGGAGTATGACTGAGAGAAGTTCAAATGTTACATGATTTCAATAATAACTATATAGAGGTTGATACAAATAAGGGTATGAATTAAAAGGAATTAAGCTACAGGGTTACAATTATAATTTTATTCCTACAGGAGGGGCTTCCTATGTGTCCTATCCAGAATACACGATGGCGTAGTGAAGCAGAAAGGTTTCCTCGGCACTTGTGTGGAATGGCCAATGTAGCTCAGAAGTGTCTCGTGACCAGTTCCAAACTCATGGTGATAAAGGCTGGAATTTTCAAAGGAAACCAAAGGGAATTGGGCACTGCATTTCCAGGACATCTAACTCCTTTTAAAGTCCCATCCAAAACCTTTACACCATGCCACAATGTCCTGTACTCTACAGTGGGACAGGTGATTTAAGCAGCTACACCGTCATACTGATCCCCTTCATCCCTGCCACATTCAGCAGGAGGTCGAGATGTAGCCAGAAGCCTTTCACAATGCAGTGTTTCACGTTGCCTCCACCACGCTACTGACCCATTCTCAACAAGGAGCAGTTGGCCAAACCGCCTTAGATGAGGGGAGAAGAGAGAGAGAAAAGGAAATTTATTTTGCTGTCTGAGTGAAAAGCCCAAGAGAGTTTTTCTTACCCAAGGCTGTAAAACAGGGCAGGATGGGTGCGGATCAGATGGACCCTGATGCCTTCATATCAGGAAGGCATTGAGCATGGCCCATGGGAAAGATTTTGCTATTACCTACCACAGTTGAAGATGGAGATATTGAAGGCATTGTTGAGGGAGCTGGCCACACAGCTGCATTATGGAGGAGAGTGATCCAGAGCCGAGAGGGATCTGCATGTGAATAAGAGCCCCTGTAAGAGCCATTGAGTCTTCACTCAGCTTTCCTCTCATCCACTCAAAAAAAAAAAAAGATAAAGGGAAATTCATTTCTACATAAGATCTCTTTAAACAGGGGCAATTACCTGAGTGCATGCATTATATACAGATCTGCTCTGTCCATAGCTAAACAAGATCATCAAAATATAATTCACTTCAATAAAAGTCATATTTAACTAATTTTAATGCAGAGACACAGACCAGAAATCTCCAGCATCAATCTCGTTATTTAAATTGGGAGGTCAGAGACCAGGGGCCGAGCATCGCCCTGACCTTTGGAATTTCCTGGCTTTCCAGCAACCTGTGTTGAAAATTCTTCCCACTGTGTTTTTTTTTAAAACTAGTCAGTTATGGAGAGCTACCAGTTGTATATTAGCACACTACCAGGAGCGTGCAGCCGTCAGCTCAAGGGACCGAGTGAGAACTAGGAGGAGACAGCGCAAGGGGATTTTAAATTAATGGTCATGCTCTTAAAAAGTGTCATCTTAATGACCCCAAAGACTCAAGGCCACCGTCGATTCACCAAAGAAGGAGCAGCAGTGCAAGCTTATTGAAGCTGCTCTAAGAGTACTGGGGGCAGATGAAGTGGCACCAGCATTCTCCCCAGACTAAGGGAACCAAAATCCTACACTACACAAAATGAAAATACCAACGACTGGGTAAGCAGACTGCACAAAACTGTCTGCTCCTTTCTTCTGCCCCTGGCCAGTAGGACTGGATCAATAATGCATCCACTTCTCCTGTTATTTAATGGGCTTCCTTCCTTTGCCAGCCACAAGCATCACTACCAGGACAGACCCCGTGCTTCCTTCCACACATGGCAACTTCACAATCCATACACAAACAATGGCCCGACCCCTTTGTCCTCTTGGGTCAATCAGTTGCAACAGGTTGAGGCAGGCGGAGACCAGGAGGAGTGGCCACCTTGCCCAGGAAGAAGACAAAGGACTGGGGAGGCGCAAGGGGCTGGGTCTGGGCGGGGGGAGCTAGCTGGAAGGGCAGTCCCCCCTGAGAATTGGCTCTGAGGCGCTCTAGTTGGTTGCTGCTGTAATCCCCTAATTAATCTGCTAATAAAGTCTTTCGACGCTGTGATCCTGAGAACTAATAAACCCTTCGGATTTCCATGCTGGCTGTGAATCGCTTCTGGCTGCCAGGCGGGGTGCATGGCCCCTGTGGAGGCGCGTAGGAGCTCCCCAGGGTCCCATCCAGCGGGACTCACAAGCGAAGCAGGGGGTGCGGAACACTCTGAAGCCAGATTCAGGAGGCAGGTGCACTGGTGTGTGGTGACCGGGGCGGGGAGAGGGACAGACTTCAAAGCCCTAGAGTCCTGATTGGCTTCACCTCCAGTGGTTCCAGAGCCCTGGTCCTGGGGGACTCCATCACACCCATCAGTTTTCCCCATTAAAGTCTCTGCTGGGTTTGGTCTTTACTGCTTCAGGAGGATGAACTCACATACGTAGAGACGGGAGCCTCATACTGCTTCATCATGTGGACCATATCCAGACAGAGAGAGAAGTTCCCCCTCCCATTTGGTTGTCACAGGAGTGCTGGGACTGTGGTAACAGGAAAGCATTTCAGGTGTGTGCTGAGTTTGAATACAACACAGCAGCTGAAGAAATGGAGGCGGGAGCCAGCATTCTCTGTATGTGTAAATAGTGAACAGGGGACATCTACTGGTGCGTAAGGATGTGTAGCATTGTTCTTCAGTTAATAGGATCTTTTCAGTTGTTGCTGTTTATGCATGTGAATGGTTTCCTGAGTCTAGCTCTTAAAAAGGGAACAGATTCTTATTGTCATCATCCTTCATCCAAGTGAGGTAATATCCATGCATCCAAGGAGGGATGGTTGCCCTGGACTACTCACTAATTAAAGGTTTTGGCACCATTTACATCTATTTGAAAGTACAAATACACATGAAAGACGTGCTTCCTATCAGGAACACATGCTGTGGGATGGCAACCCACTTGTTAAGTTGTAACAGGTCGCAGCACAGGCCTTCCCAGTAGACAGCTAAACATAGCAGCAAGGCAAAGTAACCTAGATGTGCCGTAGTTCACCCCAAAAAGTGAGCTGCTCATGAGAGCTTCTGAAGACCAAATCCCACTGCTCTGGTAAACCCAGAAGCTTGAATAATTATTAGCACTGCCAGTGTCAGGAACTTTTCACAAAAGTAAAGAAGACAGAAAAGACAGCATCAAAAGATAGGGGCTTGATTCCCATTTACACCAGTGTAAACCCATCGCATTCAGCAGGGTTAGTCCTGGTAGTCTTTGCTCACACACTGATGGAGAAGTTGCATGTCTATTTATTATAATCTCACAACGGGAATAAACGAGGCCGACAATAAAGCAGCATTTTTTTTGTCCCAGCCAAAAAGTGTTTGTGACATACATATCTAGAAGCCTCCAGAGGCCCAAATTACCATCAGGCCTTCTGCAGCTGACGTCCCCCATTGATCAAGTTTGTCAGGTTCCATTTATTCTAGCTGGCCTACTTTCCCGTTTCCTTCCTGAAAGGGATACAAAATCCTTAGGAAAACCCAACCCAACAAAAGCCTAGTGATGCTCAGGAACGCTTTATAAAGAATAAATCATTCTCAACTCTCCATTAAGAGAAAGCCCCAAGAATAGAACTGTCTCTGTTTCCCCGTTGTAAAATGGGGGACTATAATATTTACCGACCTCTCAGGATGTGGGGGGGGAAAGAGGTTGTTAGGCTTAGGTCAGTCATGTTTTTTGGTAAAGCCCTTTGAAATCCTCGGCTGAAAGGCACTGCAAAGAGTTATGGGAGGGATTTTCAGTGATACTAATTTTGGTGGGAGCAGAGTTAGGCCAAGATTTCATGCTCCTGGAAATCTCACCCTATGATGTGTATTGGAACACTTGCGCTGGGTGCACACCCATACCCCCACCGCATGCCATAAGCATGATGGGTTGATTTTTAGGGGAGGGTCGGAGGGACGGTATAGAAAGAAAGCAACATGACCACTATCTGGCACAAATCTCTCCTGTCTAAACCTGAACTCAATTAATTCAGGGTCAGATTATGATACCCTAACTCACATTTAGTAGTACCATGTTCCATGAATGGTCCAACCGACATCAGCGGGACATTCGCAGAGTAAGGTCCTGCTTAACATGAATAGGGCTGGCTAATTTATCACCCCAATGAGAATTAGTGGGCATGGGATTCAGATGACAAATGGCTACAGACTCTCCCAAGAAAAAGACAGCCATTTAACTCTGTGTGTGTGTTTACAGGAGAGGGTAGTCAATCAGTGTATGTGTTGGGGGTCATCGTCACCTCTTTATGACTGTGTGCTGGGAGGTTAAGTGCATGTGTGTGTCTGTGACAGCTTCCGATGTACTCAGAGACTTTAAACCCAGACGGGACCATCATGATCATCTAGTCTGATCTCCTGCCTATTGCAGACCACAGAACATCACCCACCCCTTCTGATAATAAACCCATAACTTCTGGCTGAGTTACTGAAGTCCTCAAATCATGACTTAAAGACTACAAGTTAAAGAGAATCCCCCATTTACTCTAGTTTAAACCAGCAAGTGACCCAGGCCCCATGCTTCAGAGGAAGGCACAAAAAAACTCCGGTGTCTCTACCAATCTGATCTGGGAGAAAATTCTTCCTTTACCCCAAATATGGTGGTCAGTTGAACCCTGAGCATGTCAGCAAGACCCACAGCCAGACACCTGGCAAAGAATTCTCTGTAGTAACGCAGAGCCCTCCACATCTAGTGTCCCTCTCCGGCCATTGGAGATTTTTGCTACTGACAGTCGCCAATGGGCCACATGCCATTGTAGGCAGTCTCATCAACCATCCCTGCCATAAATTTATCAAGCTCAGTCTTAAAGCCTGTTAAGGTTTTTCGCCCCTACTGCTCCCCTTGGAAGACTGTTCCAGAACGTCACTCCTCTGATGGTTAGAAACCTTTGTCTAATTTCATGCCTAAATTTGATGGTGGCCAGTTTATATCCATTTGTTCAACATTGGCGCCTAACTTAAATAACTCTTCTCCCTCCCTCGTATTTATCCCTCTGATGTATTTATACAGAGTAGCCATATCTTCCCTCGGCCTTCATTTGGTTAAGTTAAACAAGCCAAGCTCATTGAGTCTCCTCTCATAAGGTAGGTTCCATTCCTCCTACCGGGTAGCCCTTCTCTGCACCTGTTCCCGTTTGAATTCATCTTTCTTAAACATGGGAGACCAGAGCTGCACACAGTATTCCAGATGAGCTCTCACCAGTGCCTTGTATAATTGTAATGATCCTTTCCTGTCTCTACTGAAAATACATCGCCTGATGCATCCTAGGATTGCATTAGTCTTTTTCACAGCTGCATCACATTGGTGGCTCATAGTCATCTTGTGATTGACCAGTACACCCAAGTCTTTGTCCTTCTCTGTCACTTTCAACTGATACATCCCCAACTTATAGCAAAAATGTGTGGTGTTAGTCCCAAAGTGCATGGTCATGCACTTTGTCCTATTAAATTTCATCTGATTTGTATTACTCCAGTTTTCAAGGTCCTTCAGATCTTCTTATACTCCTCCTCTCTGTATTGGCAATATCTCCCAACTTTGTGTCATTTGCACAATTGGTTAGCACACTCCCACATTTTGTGCCAAAATCATGAAAGAAAATGTTCAGTAAGATTGGTCACAAGACCTATCCCTGAGGAACGCCACTAGTGACCTCCCTCCAGCCTGACAGGTCACCTTTCAGTATGACTCCTTGTAACCTCCCCTTTAACCAGTTCCTTATCCACCTTTCAGTTCTCATCTTCCCCATCTTCTCTGATTTAACTAATAATTTCTCATGAATAAAATGCCTTCTTGAAACACAGGTAGACTAGATCTACTGCATTTCCTTTGTCTAAAAAAATCAGTTACCTTCTCAAAGAAAAAGATCAGTTTGATCTGGCATGATCTACATTTTGTAAAACCATGTTGTAGTTTATCCCAATTACCATTTCCTTCTCTGTCCTTAACTACTTTCTCTTCCAAAATTTGTACTTTTTTCTTTGATATGTGACCTCCCACATTGTGCATCTTAACAAAACACATTTTGATGTCCTTTTTTTTCTTTTTTTAAAGCAGAGCTTTAGAGTAATTTAATGTCCCCATTTACTGCACTTTTTATTGAATGAAGAAATCTATAGTATACAGCTGGTCAATAAAGAGCGTCTTGCAGGTGCTAAAAAGAAAAAAATTGAAATAATTAATACATGGTGAACAATGGCCACTGGGCTGTAACTAATAAGGAGAATGTATCATCTGCTAGAAGAAAGGTTTCATTTCACACCTGCCTTGAGGGCCTGATGGTATTTCTTCTGCTGTCGGCAAGTACTGGCATATTTGTACATTATGAAATGGCTGTTTTATCCAAGCGTGGAAAACTCTTTTGGCCTCTTTTGAAAGTTAGCTCTTGCTTCGTAGTGCATCTGTGCCGGTATCACTTGAGCAACAGCATTATCTTCTTTCTGCTGCCCATCAGTTCTATAGAGTTTGGTTTCTCATTTAAATTACCCCCTTCTCCATGTCTAAAATTTATTGGCATATTTTGTAACAGGTTTATGGCCCCTTAAGACTCTACAGTCACCCTCTCGCCAATCAAGATTTAGATCTTTCTGCTGTATAAAACACAGGCCTTCTCCTACTTGACCTAAAGGAGAATCTTCACAGCAGCTTTTGGCACACATCTGGGCAGTCCCGTTACATCCAATGGAGGGCAGTGGTGCACATCAGCACAGGCTGGTACATTACAGGTGGAATTTTCAAAAGCTCCCAGCACTGATCTAAGTCTGCTTCAATTGAAATCCGTGTCGAGTTCCATAGCCATTATAGAAATGGATGCTAAAACCTCTGGAAATCAAGGGAAAGGGTGATAGGGGAAAAAATGTGTAACTTGTCTCAACAAACCAGTGCGTGTTCTGTGCACAAAAAACTGACACTTTAAAATAAAGTTGGGGAAAACAGATACTCTTCAATTTATGAATGGGTGATTTATTAATTTTTCATAGTTTCATAGAGTTTAAGGCCAGTAGGGACAATTAGATCATCTAGTCTGACTAGCTCTGTCTCACGGCCATTAAACTGCACCCAGATACCCCTACATTGAACCCAAAACTTTCATTAGCCCAAAACATTTCAGTCCTCAAGAGTCTAAATTCTATGCCATTGGCAAAGAAAAAGAGAGACCAAAGTGCCACCAAGGCCCGTGAGATGGCAGGGAATTAGGTGAGATATACCCAGGTGATCCCAGCAGGCACACCGCACTGTGTGCTACAGAGAATGCCAAAACCTCCCAAGCTCCCTGAAATCTGACCTGGGGAAAATTCCTTCCTGACCCCCAAATCTGGTGATCAGCTTGACCCTGAATACGTGAGCAAGACACACCGGGCAGGCATCTAGAAAGAGGATTCTCTGCACTGCCTCAGAGCACTGGTCCTGTGCATTGGGGGAGGGGAGGAATAATCCTTCCTGATGATCTTGCAGGAGACCAGCTGAAGCCATTATCTTCATGCAGAGCTGCACGTGTTAGGAGCATGTTGAGGGCAATACAGGCAATCCTGTTCTCCCCGTGGCCCATGAAGGAAGAGAATGAATAGGAGGACTCTCAGATTCCACAGCCAGAAGGACCCCCTATCACCATTCAGTCTAGCGCACACATGCACACACACACAGGAGATAGGGTTTCTCCCAAGCTTCTATATCATTAGGGTTTGTGCATCCTGTAACAACCTCTTCTAGATCCACAGGCTGGTCATGTTCCGCTTTTACCAGCATAGCTAGAGTTATGACACCGGTTACAACAATGTAACAACTGGGCCTACACGTTTACCCTAAGTGTGAGCTCAACTGTGGGAAAGTGAGTGAACATTTGCAAAATGTCACCATAACCGATAGCAAGAAATATTGATGGTAAAAGGCACAAGAGGGAAACAGACTGAATTAGGGGAAATAACAAAGCCCACTGAGAGAACTGAAGGACAGCATTAACATTATGCCTGGTAAACAAGAGAAGCGAGGGACTACTAATGAACCAAAATGGGTGTGTTGTAAATTAGGCCTAATTAGTGAACACATCATGAGGAGTTGGGCTATTCCACCCACTGCTCTTTAAAAGAAAAATCTTTGAGGGGAGGGAAATCAAGAAGAAAAAGCTGTCTGCCAGCAGCCACCACCTCAGAGAGAAAAAAAGGCAAAGGACTGACCATCATGGCTGCCCAGACCTGTTACCTGGGATACCAGGCTCCACCATAGCACGGCTAGGCCTCGGTTGTCCTAATCCTAAAAGATGTCCTAACCAGACTGAACCAAAGAGAGGGATCCTAATAACATTGCCACCTCCATGTGTCTGGATAAATTTAACTCCATCTGGGTTGTGAAATTTTGTCATGGCCCCACTCCTTATTCTTTTCCTTCTCTTATCTCTTCTTTCCTCTGTCTCTCTCTCCTTTTGCCTTCTGTCTAATAAGAGTCTGGTTTAGCTGGCCAAGACTATGTCCAGGTCTACACTTACCGGAAAATGCAGCGGCAGTCAACAGGAGTTACGCCGGCGACGCTGCGTAGCTTGCGTAACTCCTGTCAACTTCTTAACTTCCGTCGTGCGCGGCGTCTTCCCTGCGCTGCACCAAGAGGAAATGCGTTCCCAGCGACGCAGCGCTACACCACTTGAGGGGGTGGTTTTAGTGCGTCGACTTCCGGATCGATTGATTGTTTTAGTGCGTCGACTTCCGGATTGATTGATCACTGACCACTCGATCGATCCAGAAAAATCAATCTGATAGCGGCGAATTTGCCGCCGTCAGTGTGTACATAGCCTATATATAGTGCAACACTGCTGTAAGCCTGGAAGGCAAGGGTCAACTGAAAGCCTAGATAACCCGATGTTGGTACAAGTTTGCCATGTCTTGGCAGGGCTGACGAGACTGTGTACTGTGCCTGAGTTTTCCCCACCACGAGGTTGCAAATGAGAGTCAACAGCAAAGACAGAAGCTGCATTTTCTCTGTTTGTTGTTCTTTGCTCTCCCTTCTTGTGTGTGTGTGTGTCTTGTTTTGTCTTCTAGGAAATGGGATTGATCTTTAGCAACAACAGCTACAGCCCATTTTAGCTATCTTCTCTTTTCCCCTAAATGATAGTTATTACCATCTTTAATACCATTTAATACCACCCTGGGACAGGGGAGGTTTCTTTCTAAAAACTCCTTCCAGCTAAAGGAAAAGGGAGCAAGGGAAGTTCTTAAAATGAAAGCCTTCTTTAATAGTTTACATTTCAAATGCTTTAAGTGGTTTTTCCTTCTTTTCTATATCTTTAATAAAAGGTTAAAAGGATTTTTAATGGTGTGTTGCAAGGTATTAAGCAGGTTGAGGTCTCGTATACCAAACTGTGTTTAAACTGTTTGATGCTAGCCAATGACAGGATCATGGTAACACCTTTGACTCTTTGGGTCTGTGTCAGGGCACGATCGGAAACATCTTTGTCCCTGAGGTTGCTGCAGCACTGGGAAGACTGTAGGCTTTACTGAAGTTAACTAAATCGCTTCAGTGGGGGATTCTGACACTGGGGTGGTAATTGTGGGGCTAATTGGCTCAGTAATTGGGAGGGTATATTTGGCAGGAACTGGGAAGTAAGGGAGATTCAGAAAGTGAGAAGGGGAGAGGAGACAAAGCTGCGTGGAAGTTGCCGCCTGCTGTATACTTATGGTTTCCCCTGTTATGTTTTGAAACTGAAGATTAAATGCACACATGGTGAAAGGCAAAAGGCATGTGGGTGTTTGTGGCTAGGAAACCACAAAAACAGACTAGGCAACGGTGCCCACAGGGCAGGTGAAGGGATGCCCTGTAACAAGGCCCCTTTATTCCATCACAATTAATACAACAGACCCCAATTAGGGTTGGAGCCCCACTGTGCTAGGTGCTGTACAAACATGAAATAGAAAGATAGTGTCTACCCCCAAAGAGTTTACAATCTGATTTTTTAAAAATCAGATGGAGGGAAAAAAGCAAACGAACAGGGATTGGAGCCAAAGCCTCTGAGTTTAAAAGGCAGATTTCAAATTCTTTGCCTTGAGGGTCAGGCTAAGATATGAATGTGAGACTTCCCTTGTTGGGCTATATTACAACTATGAAATTATCCCAAAGTAACTATAATGGGCTGCCACTCAATACAAGGTTAAGTACGATAGCCCTTTGGGAGAATGGTATTTAAAATGTACGATGAACAAAACGTAAAGGAGAAAACAAGCAATAGACAAAGCATTTTGATATAGACAGGGAGAAACCATGTGTCTGTCTGTGTGTGTGTGTGTGTGTGTGTAATAACCTCTGTAAAAAGGACCATCTCATACCAGCAAAGAGAGGCGGTTGTGTGTATAAAGCAGAATGTGATCAGAGAACTAAGGTGTCAAAATCAGCTCAGTAATTAAACCTGTGGTCAGTTCTCTCTCTTCTGAAGGATTATGGCTCATTAGAGTTTTTTCAGGTCACTTGCATTAAAATTATGGCATTTCAATATCAAAGTCCAAATGATTCACATACATCCCCTGCCTTCCTTTAACCTGATAGTTTTTATTTTAACGCTCAGCTTTGTAACAGGTTAGTTAGAAGCTGACAAAGGGATGTTGCTTCCTCGAACCCACTCCATAAAAACAAAGTGACATGAAGACATCAGGATACAAACCACATATGTATGGTTTAATCTATATGTACGCACCACCAATGTACTTAAATGAAACATAATTCACGACAATTTACATTTACAACTTTTTCTGAGGTTTCTTTGGCTTTTAACTAATGCTCTCAGACAGCAGCATTGTTGAATTTCATAAAGCAGGGTTGATAGATCGTCTGAGTAGCTGGAGAACGGAGAGCATCCTCCTGTAAGAAATGAGGCCTGGGAGATTTTGTCAGGTGTGCAATAGACTGTGGTAATGCTGATACGAACACTCCTAACTTTAAGGCTTAGTCTACACTTAAAATTTAGATTGACATAGCTACATTGCTTAGGGCTGTGAAATATTCACACCCAAAGTGCTGAAACTAAGCCGATCAAAGCCCAAGCATGGACATAGCTAGATCAACAGTAAAATGCTCAGAAATAATCCCTGATGCTTCCTTTTCAGTTCGCACATAGTGGCTTTCTGCTTCATTTGAAGCAAAGTCAATTGACTTCTCTTCTCTTTTGGACATACTGTGAGAGAGAACTATCCTACCCCAACAGTGAGGCATGATGGAGGCAAATCAAGATCAAAGTGGGCTAATACCTCCGAGGCTGCATTAAGTAACAAATTCTTAGCCTTTTGAAAAGCTTTGTCAGATTCACCTGTCTAAACCCACGTTTTTCTGTGACCTGGATTATGAAGTGGATTCGGTACTGTAGCCAGATATGGAACAAAGGATTCACAATGGTTCAGTAATCCCAGAAAAGAATGGAACTGATTTAGGTTTTGGGGTTTTTTTTGTTGGTTTTTGTTGGTCTTTTTGGGGAAGGTGGGGGCGACTGAAATGTCCGTTGGACCTTGACCTGCGCTGGTGCCTTGCGAAGAACTTTGGCATTAAATACATGGTTCGTGTCCCCTAAGGGAGAGTGTGGGGAAAGCACATTACAACATATGGGGCGGTGAGAAATATAGGACAGAGTGAAAGGGTAAGTGGGCAGCATGATCCACTGAAAAGACTTTAATAAGGGTCGGCAAGTGTTTTTAAGTGTCTAAAAGTAATTTTCTGCAAGCAGAGTAAAACCACTACAAAAACAAACAATAACAAATACCCATTAGAACCCAGGAAATTCAGAGTTAAAGTTAAACTTAAAAGAATCCCAAGCATATGACAGGATGAAAATGCACCTCAAAACCAAACAATTGTAGCAGTTCTGTGAGCCATTAAGAGCCCAGCCTATACTGGGCCCAATCATCCAAGATGCAGAAAACTCCAGAGAGATGGTTAGCACCCTCGGTGGGGGAGGGGAGAGCTCTGAGGATCGAGCCAGACTATGTCCAAACCAGAGCAATTTTGTATCACATATTCATAAACTTTAAAGCCAGAAGGGAACATTATGCTCATCTAGACCCTGTCCACACTTACCTCCGGGATTCAGTGGCAGTCGATGGGAGTTACGCCAGCTATGCAAAAAACTTGCGTAACTCCCGTCGACTTCTCTGCTCTCTTCTGCGTGTCATCTTGAGTGCACTGCACCAACGGGAACCGCATTCCCATGGACGCAGCACTACGCCACTTGCGAAGGTGGTCTTAGTAAGTCGATTTCTGGATCGACTGAGCGGGTCTTCACTGACCACTCAGTCGATCCAGAGAAATCAACCTGACGGCAGCGATTTTGCCGCCATCAGTGTAGCCGAAGCCCTAGTCTGACCTCCTGTATAACACAGACCAGGGAACTTAACTCAGTGATGCCTGCCTGGGTTAACTGGTTAATCTTTTAAGAAAGATACCCAGTCTTGATTTAAAGACTCAGCGTGATGGAGATTTATTTTGCTATTAACTTTCACAGTTTCTCATTTCCACAGCAGCTAAATGTTTGTTTTCATGCAAACTAAGGAGCAGGCTTCTTGAAACAGAAATATGCATATATATAAAAAGCATAAATCATGACCACTCATGTTTAATATCCTTTTAAATCTCTTACACTAATCCAGACGGGGGTGTAACAATTTTAGATCATTATCTAGGTGTGAAATGTTCTTTTTAAATCTTGAAAATCGTATTTCTGAAACTCATGAACATATAGCTGTGCATATATCTGAGCCAGTCGCTCTAGGCGGTCTATTTGCCATGTTTAGTATGAGACCACTGTATCTAAGTTGTAATTTCCAAACTGCCATTTGATTCTGACTATGTTTATAGGAAGGCTGAAAACAATGAACAATACCCTTTGTTCATGGGCTCATTCGTAAAAAGTAGGAATGCTTTAAATATGCTTTTGATTAAAAAATCACGAGGAAAATCTGATCAGTAATATTCTAAATACAATTCCTAGACCAAAAATATTAAGATAAAAAGTACAAAGAAGTAATTTAAGAGTAAAACCATTACAAGAACAAACAAAAATATCCCTTAAAACCTAGGAAATTCAGAGTGAAAGTTAAACTTAAAAGAATCCCAAACATATGAAAGGACGACAATGCACAGTGAAGGCATCAAAACAACCTAAACTCTGATACCATAGCAACACGAGCTACGTACCTTTTGTTCTTTTTTCCTTTCAGACCCCCTTTGCAGATATGAGAGTACATTTATTATTACACACAGGTTGCAATGTTGTTCTAAATTCCTGTAAGAAAAGTGTTGTGAAGCCTTAATGAAAATGTATCAGGGAAAATGTATAAGAGAAAGATGCATCTTTCAAAGCTGGGGTGGGAAAGTCTTCAAGCCAAGAGGAACTAAAGAACTTGTTGGGTGTGAAATGATGAACTAGATGCATAGAGATCAGTGTGATGGTATCCCACTGTTCTGCCACAATGAAAGAGTAATACATGGAATATATGAGTGCATAGCTCTGGGAGTCAGTAACTCTTGAGTCCTAACCATAGCTGTGCCCTGAGTCGCTATCTGTTCATTCTCTGCCTTAGTTTCCACATCTATCAAATAACGATAATACTTTGAAGGGTTGTTGTAAGCATTATGGGTCTCCCACTGAGGTCATGAAGACTTCCTAAAGCTCAGGTTTGTTTAGCTCTGAGGGGCGCATTTTAGCAATCTTTAGCATACTACCACACCTTTTGTTGGCTACCACACACACATAGTTACTGCAATGGGATCTCGGGTTGGTTTTGTTTGAGATCTATTTGCTAAATGTTTTTCTGCTCAGCTTCAAAATACCTGGTGAATTTGCACAGTGTGTCAAGTGCTAATGAACCGCCCATTTGAGAGAAGCTGCAAATTTAAGAGACAAATGAAAAATTGGTGATTTTCACTGATTGTTTGAGAAAGTTTGTGGAGGATTAAAGACAGATGGGGGCTCTGTGGAAACAGAGGGGAACTCAGAACTTAAAATGAATCCCTGTCACATGAATGAGATGGTTAAAAAGGTGCATTCTCCTTGCACTACACCACATGATGGCCGTGAAATACAGTGAAGGCTTTAAAAATGCAAACCTGATGAAGCGTTGTGGGGGAAGGTGTTACGCCTTCTAATGCACCAAGAGGATGTGCAAAATGCAATTGAGAATCACATTTGGAAAAGAATAGAATATATTCAGTAGATTAGATAGATCTATTCAATAGATTCAAGAGAAAATAATCTATTCAAGGAAGACACTTTCTCTGCACTGTATCAAATGCTTTTCATGAGACACCAGGGCCCAGGGAAATGGAGACCCTTAAAAGGGATAAAGACCATTTAAAAGAGTAAAATGTTGGTGTAATAGGATTATTCATGTAACAGGATTTCACTACGTAGAGAAAGCAATATGCATTTACAAAGCTAGAGGGTGACTGAGCAACTCTTCCAAAGCCCACTGAAGTCAATGGAAAGACTCTCACTTATTTCACTGGATTTGGGACTCGGTCCTAAGAAAGTCATAATAATGACTGACCTTTATGCAGCACCGTTCCATTCACAACGTATAGGACTGATCTAACCAGATTCTGAGTAACCTCAGCTCCCATTGAATTCAATGGGCCCCTATCTACATGTTTCAAGTCACCTATCTCTGCAATGCAGCCTCCTCTGTAATGAAATGCAGCTTCTTTTAAACGGCACAGTGGCAATGGTGCAAAACAGCATAGCTCAGGGCAAAAAGTACCATCGGACACTTGACTGCAGAGAGACAGAAAATCATTTTACCCATTTGGGATCTGGCCAGATATTAACATCCTCCAGTCTTGCAAAAGGAGACATAGATTTTTAATGACCCCACGTGTTAGAACAAACACAGACAAAAGGTGGCGTCTCCCCTAGCACGGCCAACCCAGTTGGGACATTGAGTACTGATTCGGAGGGAAGCAGACCACTTGTTCAGTCACCAGCCCCGCTACAGCGCCTGAGTGCTTCTTGGAAGTCTCCCAGGCTGAGCTGGTTCAGTCCTGTTCAGTTTGTGAAATCTCATGGGCTCATAGCCCAAGGTCTTATAGCTGCAGGGCAATTGCCTTTTGCTTCCATATAAGAAGCAACACTTCTGAAGACATTGATTCCTGGAACAAACAGCGGCTGCTATCTTATGTCATTCTACAGAACTGTCTAAATAGATGAGTTCAAAGGATCAATACTGGCAACAGATACAGAGCTGGGGAAAAAGCACAGTTTAGAAGCAACATGCTCTGATTTGTGTTGTTGTTGTCCTTGCTGTTTTCATTAGACACAGTATTGCAGATATTTTTACTTGTACAGGAAATTTAGGTCAGCCTCCGTTATATGAATAGATTTTGACAGCAATTCTAATCTCCCCCTCCATTTAATTAAACTCTATCTGTCTCTGGTGGTTGTAATAATCCCCATGCTGCTTCATCAGCACAGTCTGAACCCAAGACAGTCAGCTCCAGTGCACAACAAGCCTTTACACTTGAACTGACGGAGTAGATCTGATAGCAATTAGCATTAGTAGGCTTTTATCCCCTATGTAGACCACACTGGAAAGGGATACAACACACTTTGCTAGTGTTACTTACTTCTAGAATATCCAGTATGACTGCATCTAAGCACTGGGGGCCTTGATTTCAATGGGCTTGAGATCAGACTGTAAATGCAATAATTTAGATGTACCAGAAGCCATAGCTTCTCCTCTCCCATAAAGAATATACTCCTCCTTGCTGCCCTGTAAAATCTATATGCTGCTGACAATTGAGTCATTAAGACAAATCAGCTATTGAGTCTGTGTGGAAAGGACTGGGAGACACCAGGCTGAGAGTTATTGCTCATCACCTAAGGGCTGCAATGACCTGTTACCACCTTCTATGAAAAATTCTGCCATGCAGAGCAGGGAAATAAAACCTTCCTGGGAGGAAAGGACGGGACATTGGGGCAAGACAAGAAGTAATAGGCTTAAATTGCAGCAAGGGAGATTTAGGTTTGACATTAGGAAAAATTTCCTAACTTTTAGGGTAGTTAAACACAGAAACCAATGACCCAGGGAGGTTGTAGAATCATTGTCATTGTAGTTTTTTAAGAACAGGTTAGACAAACACCTGTCAGGGATGGTCTAGCTAATACTCAGTCCTGGCTCAGTGCAGGGTACTGGACTAGATAACCTAATGAGATCCCTGCCAGTCCTACATTTGTATGATTCTATGAAAGAAACATCCCTGAGCCTAATAATCACCTCCCCAGATGCACCAGCAATGTAATTAAAGCCATCAAATATCCAGAATTGATTTCTGCATTTGCAAAATATGCTAGGAACATAATTGATGCTGGTTGCCATCTGTGTGCACAGGAAGGGAATTCTCTCTGTAAAAGCTATCCTCCTGGTGAAGCTATTAAACTCCTCCTCTCTGACCCTGAAGGTGAATTCTCCGATGCAACTACCCAAGAGCTGTCTGATGGTCTAACCCAGGGATTCTCCAACTTGGGGTCGGGACCCCTCAAGGGGTCGTGAGGTAATTATGGGGGGGGGGGTGCGAGCTGTCAGCCCCCGCACATGCTGTGGCTGCGGCTGTCAGCCAGAGCCATTCAGAGCTGGGTGGCCAGAGAGCAGTGGCTGCTGGCTGGGTGCTCTGGAGCAGCGCGCCCCCAGCAGCAGCACAGATGTAAGGGTGGCATGGCATGAGGGGTGAGGGTTGTCAATTTTTGCAGGGGCATCACAGCCTGAAATATTTTCAAAGGGGATCCCAGAAAAAAAGTTTGAGGACCTCTGGTCTAACCCGTCCCAACACCCACTGTAGTCAATTAAACTGTAACTGCTCGGCATCACAAGGGATCGGTCCCTTTAATCAATATCACTTTCCCCTTTGACATTTGAATGGAGCTGTTCCCCTGCAGGCTCCAGGATCTCCTTTTGTCCTCCCTTTCAACAGCTTTATTCAGCACACTGATACATCCTTTCTTTCAAAGCCCTCTCTACCTTGGATCACATTTGCTTGCAGGCATAGTGGACTGAGACAGGGGGAGCTGGGATTCCTTGGTAGAAAAAAAAATCATATAAAAAGTTTCTGTAGCTCACAGAAAAGAATCGTTTTCAAACCCTGAGCATCAGAAAATGGGGAAAGCAAGAGCTTAAACTGGACGATCACAATTGCTTTCTGCTGTGCTTTACCTGTTTTGTTCTTTCAATCCCGTTTTTCCCCCCAGTGCTTTTTGTAGGATTAAAGGAAACTAATTAGAAGAGATGGAGTCCCTGGAACAGGCTCAATATGGTGAGTGAGGTTATTCAAAGACCCTCAACAGCAAACTTGCAAAGGGATCAAAAGTTAGAAACTGGTTGCAAAAAGTATTAGGACCCATTAGACCCCAAATCTTGTTCCCTTAGGATAGCTGGGTGCACACTAGAATTCTTCCGCCTGCCTCCCCTGCCTGCACCCCACTCCCTCTCCACCCCCCCACAAATAATTCCATGAGGCGTAATGTGTGGAGTCAGTTGTAATAATATAGGGGGCCATAAATGGTAGGATTGTTCTTCTTGTAATACAAATTCGAAGGAGAATCTTAAGAGAGCAAGTCAGGTTGTGGACTAGGGCTGTGGCCAGATTTTCTGGGCTGGGGCAAGCAGAACTTGCCTGCATATGCAAGAATAAAACGACAGGCCCCTTTTTCAGCTGGTGTCAATGGCTGTAGCTCCATTTAAGTCAATGGGGTCACGCCACTTTTCAGCAGCACAAAGAAGCATTAACTATAATCACCTGGTTGGTTTGCGTCAGTTGAAATCTTCACCGTGCAGATGACAATGAAATACGGTTATCTAATCTAGATTGCTGGCCAGTCTCTATTGCAATTGTATTTAGAAGTCAGTTCCAGGTTTACAGGCTGCCAACAAGTTCCCAGCACATTCCTTTGTGTTGCAAAGTTTGTGCACCCTCAGGTTGGAAGGGGGAGGGTACTGGGGGCTGGCACAGGTCTTCCTACCGGGGGCACTGTGTTGAACCAACTGGCATTGACATCCTTCAGACATGCAGCCATCCCTGACCCCCCGCCCCGACGAGCATTTTGTCTTGATGGCCTTGTTTCCACTCATTCAGTGGGTGAGTCATCTCAAGTTTGTCACGTTCCTGTTAACAGCAACACCGGCATCCTGATAAATACGTGGCACGGCAAGACGTATAGGAGGCCTCAGTGAAAAGCCATTAAGTACTGTTAGTTTGCAATAGTGCTTTAAGAGGTACGGTAAATGGAGAGTGCCCCGCACACACAGATCAGCCTTGAGACGAGACAAACATTTCGACGTTTTAGATCTCCGATTTTTCTTTCCCCCATTTCTACCTCCCCCATTCCTGCCTCTGCAAGGACTCGCTTTGTCTTATTCCAGGTAATGATTTCATAACTGGCGTTTTCCTTGCAGATTGCAAGCAGGCACTTTCTCGTGTGCACTGGCCTGTTAAAAAATTCCACAGCCTGTGTTCTGCAGGAGGTCAGGCTGGCTGATCATAACAAACCCTTGTGAATGGATGAGCTGTCATCACACCCCGTTAGCAGGGGCCTCCCACCGCCTATGCCAAGATTGGTGGGTTTCAATGCCATGCTTCCCCCCACCTCAGCGCTGGGACTACATCTCACCGCCAGTGTCAGGCCAGTGATAGAAGGGGTCTGACAGCTTCTGTCCCTGCCAACCTGCCATGAATATCAGCGATCTGGAAAAAAAATATAAAATCATTGCTAGTGAATTTTGCAGGTGACACTAACATTGGTGGAGTCTGTTGATAAGATAAGAACAGGTCAGGATTGCATGGTAAACTGGGCTCATTTGCCCAACATGTGTTTGAATCCAGTGAAATGCAAGATCATACATCTAGGAACCAAGGTCAGAAGGGGCCATCATGATCATCTAGTCTGACGTCCTGCACAATGCAGGCCACAGAACCACACCCACCCACTCCTGGAATAGACCCCTAGCCTCTGACTGAGTTACTGAAGCTGGGAGCAAAGGCAAGCCATGCAGTTTGGAGTCACTCGGGTGGCCTATCCACTAAACCATGGGGCCTCTCACTAGAACATTCCAACAGGTCAAGCTCAATTTTGCTTTCTGCCCTTTCAAATGCTTCCTTTAGCGTTCCTTTGAAGAGCACATCAAACGAGCCCCCTTGCTTTGAAGCCAGGATCTGGATGAGAAAAAAATTCACCCAGGAAACGTCTTGCTTTTGCAAGCCCAAAGCTGTTCTGAATAAAAAATGAACGAATCAACACTCCCTTGTCACCTAATAAATCCACCACCAATTAAGCCTGTAAATTAGTGTACCTTAAAGGACAGGCCAGATCAAAGATATGATGGGCCCAGCCTCGGCTGTTCACCTGTGAAATATGAAATCAGCTTAACTTTTATGAGGCGATAATTATGCAACTCATTTTCGGGTATAAATAATTCAACAGGGATGAGATGCAAAACACAGCAGTGCGATCCAGCCTTCGTTTTTTCCTAATGATAAGGTATGATTCTGCTCTTCCTTTGAGTGCCAGTAGCCCCCAAATTAACCTTTTAAGACAGCTTTTGGAGAAGAGCCCCTTGCAGCAAAACTCCATTTCCAGCTGACATTTGTTTCTTTTTATCTATACCTTTGTCTGATTGAGAAGATATACTGCCATTTTAATTTTCATATAAACTCTTAACATCAATGGGGCTGCATTCAGCAAACCAAACAAGGATTTATTAAGATAATAATGCAGGCACTTCATAAAAATTTAAATGCCAGCTTCGGAACATCATTTACATGGAAATAAGAAACCAGGGAAATCTCTTAAAATGGGGATATCTGCCGGATTCTAATACCCTTTGCAAGGGGAGAAGGGCTCTGGGGGAGGGGGTGGTATTTGATTGCGTTCCCCATCCTGAGACCTCAGCAGGATTCAAGAGTTGTGCCGGCTTTGCACCTTTTCAAGCACAGGGAGGGCCTGGTTCAAATTAATTGACTCATTTACAAGGACCTCAGCAAAGGGAGAAAGCAGATTAGATTCCCTCACTTGTGCTGCATCGTCTGTTTATAACAACATAGTTAATCAAAACAAGAGGAACGGAAGATCTTTTTTTGCCAGGGCGGCAGGAAAGAGACAGAGATGCCTTAATTGACCCCTCAAGAGAGAGTGTGAAAAGATTTCAGAATGACTGAAATTTTAACATAGGAGCACGTTTTTTCTCTTAAACTCCAGGCTCGAGATGAAAGGAAGAGTTCTTGCGCCTGCCTACCAGATGTCACAGGTGCAGATGCTACGCTGCCTCTTTACCTGAATCATTTAAGAAGCACAATGTGGATATTAATACTTTAGCGTAATGACTCGGAATAATCCTTTAAAGCCCCATGATCCAAAAAAAAGTTTCACTGCCAGCTAAAGATTTTAAGTCTAAGGTGTAATGTGCTAAACTATGCATAAGATGAAAGAGAAGTCTGAGCTGCTCTACAGCTAAGCCTCATTTGGTTACCACACCTTCAGAAAGGGCGCCTTCCAGAATGCAAATATTCCCAAGCCAGCCATTCTCACACCACAGCCGCTTTTGCGGTCTAGGAGGCAGTGTTGTCTAGTGGCTAGAACTAAGGAGTGGATTCTTATAAGACCTTTGCACATGAGCCTGATGGGCATCAGCTGCTTAGGACTCCATCTGTCTTATTCCCCGTGGGCCAAGAGAAAGGTGTGGGGTGGTGGGTTGCCACAAAATAAGTAATGCATTAAATAAAGCACTGGACAAGTAAAATAGCCCACTATGGTAGGATGGTTAAAAACCCCTTGAGGCTTTTGGAAAAGGGGCAGAAGGGAAAGATCGTCTATAGGTGTTTCAAGCGTCCTCCCAAATACTGGTTCTGGACAACAAAGTTGTTTTTAAGGCCAGCATCTATCAGCAATCATTCTGATACTTCAAGGGGCAAACCTGACAGGATTAAGGACTCCTCTTGCAAAACTCAAGCAGTATTGCACCATCCGTTAGTACACGATGGGCATTTTTCCAGTGACTTCAACGGGCGCAGGATTAGCTCCTATATGTGTGAAGGGTGGTCTCTTTCAGCATTGGCCGGTGCTAGAGACTTGACAGGCGAATGGGCCATGATAGGCACAGCTAAAACTGGTCAAAATGGGGCTGGATTTTGAAAACTTTCAGTAAAATTTCAAAATTAGGAGAAAAATAAATCAGGGGGGAAAGCTGGGAAACAACTAACAAATGTTTTGTCCATGGCTGTCAACCAACCAGGAAGCTGTTCAAAATCTTGCAAATTTTCAAAACAAAATTTAGTGGGGAGGGGGGGAAAGGGTGGTGAATTGCAAAACAATTTCACCCCAAAATGATTGTTTCCATTTTAGTCAACCAGCTATAGACACAACCAGCTGGGGGAGAGAGACAGTCCCCACAAGTTCTTGCTAGCCTTTTGATGGCCCCCGTAACAGGGTGGTTTGTCTCTTGAAGAGACTATGGTCCTGGGGCCAGCCATCCCTCTTCAGTCGTCAGCCCCAGTGTGGAAGGATCAGGTGAGACCTATGAAGAGATGAGGGACCTCAGTTGGAGGAGAGCTACAGGAAGCAGCGTGGCCACCATGGCAGGCTGTGGAGGGATGGGAAAGACAATGGCAAAAGCCAGCATCTCTGGGTCCCTGTAGCCAGCTTAGGTCTGGGAAATAGCTTTGTTTTGATGTTATCTTGTAAAGGAAGGGCCAGAACAGACTCTGGGTTTTGGTGTTGAATCCTTCCTGGGCTGGAGAGACTGGCCAGAAACCCAACAACCTCCTCAGCACACGTGCAGGATTCATCCATATTTTCCACTCTTGACCCACGTCCCTTTTCCAGTTTTTTAATGTAGTTGCTTTGCTAGCCTGTTACACTATGGTAAATCCTCTCCATTATGGATCTGCCCTGCAGACTTTCATAGTGAGTCACTATTCAACAGGTCATTTCAGCCAACCTATATAGTTGTATAAGCAGGCATACAATTCCCTATTAAACTCCATAGTCTAGTTTAAAATGCTGTGCAAAGGAGAAGTTTCTTTCACACCCTATAGAAAGGGTTTGTTTGTTTGTTGAGTCATTCCTACAACACACTATTGGTTTAATATTCAATGTAATATTCAGTTCTATAGGTGATGTTCCTGAGTTTTGATAAGCCTTCATTAAGCACATACAAAGACCATGTTCCCTTACATGACCACAATTTCTCATAAGAGTTGGAAGAGAGAGTATTTTTTTTCGGTATATTATTTTTTCGGTAGAAATCCCAGAATTAGCCCTTTAAATTTAGGGGTTTTTTTACCTCCCTTCTTCATGCAATATGTGCAATTTTTTAAAATCAGAGCGTGATTAGAGGTTCCTATAGAGAACTGCAGAATCGATCTTGCTATCTATTCGATTCAATAGTCTTTTATCTGACAGACAGTTCTAGTTATCGCTAACAAACCACATTTCCCCCTATTTATCTCAGCCAGCATGTCGCTGCCTTCAATCAACAAAAGGCTGTAATGAAGCTATTAGAAATCAGCTCTAAACGGTGCCACCGCTGCAGCCGTGGTCACAGGAGATGAAGGAGGAACAAATGCCGCTGTTTGATGGTTGTAGGTTTGTTCAGATGTAATAATCATAAGCATCTGAGAGACATTAAAAGGAAAGCAAGCCTGCGTCTAACTGGTGTTGCACAGCTGGAGCTAGGAATAGTAACAGGTCCATTGCCATTTGATTCCTGCTACTGATCAGCGTGAAATGTAGTCTCAGTTTAGGGGTGGTCTGCCTCAGTGGAAACATCAGAGGGGGAACGTTTGTGTTGAAATGTATTTCATTGGCACTGGCAGAAGATGTCATCCTAACAGCCCTGGAGACGGAGGTCCTCTTTGTGCACAGCACAGTCCCAGCCCAAGTAGGAAATGGGGAAGTTCCTCACACACTCACTCCACCATCCTCAGGACCTGACCTGGAGGAAGAGTGCATTGGAGGTTGCTCAGCCTTAGGCTGGGGGCCGGTGGCATCCAAAACTAGATAGGCAGGACTGATACATCAGAGGTAGTTTACAGCAGCAAGGAAAGAAGGCGACTGTGTCTGATTCAATACAAATTAGCAGTAAGCAATGCCTGCCCTGAGCAACCTTCACTGTTCACCTCTGCCTTTATATTGAGGTAGCATGTTCTAGTGGTTAGGGTGAGGACTGGGAGTCAAGAGACCTGGACTCTAGTTCCAGTTGTGCCTATGACCTTGAGAAAGTCACCTCATTTCTCTCTGCCTCTTTCCCTTTATCTGTCTTTCCTGTTTAGACTGGAAACTTTCCGGGGCAGTAGCTGTCTGTTACTATGTGACTATGACCGCTACTACCATACTCCATTTACACAGTGCCTGCTCCAGGGGCGTCCTCGCCAAGTGGAAGTTGAAGCTAGACAAATTCAGACTGGAAACAAGGTGTAAAATTTTAACTGCGAGGTTAATTGACCCTTGGAACCGGTTACCAAGGGCTGTGGTGGAGTCTCCATTACAGGCAATTTTAAAATCAAGTTTGGATTTCTATTTTCTAAAAGATCTGCTCTAGTTCAAAGAGGAATTGTTTCGGGGATGTTCTATGGCCGGTGTCACACAGACGAGATAATCACAGTGATCCTTTCTGCCCTTAGAATCCATTAATCTATTCCTATAATACAGATAATAATAATTCTGTAGGAAAAGAAGAAGAAACTGCAATAGGGGCTGTAACTGAGGCAAAGAGGCAGGAACTAAAGCAAGCCCCACATACACGCCTCTCCTCCTTAAAACACATACGTACACAATATTAGAGTGACCGGATGGCAAGTGTGAAAAATCAGGGCAGGGATGGGCGGGTAATAGGCACCTATATAAGACAAAGCCCTGAATATCAGGACTGGCCCTATCAAATCAGGACATCTGGTCACCCTACACAATATAAAACCCCATTCAGACGCATACATGGCTGTCTAAGTGACCACATGACTTTCTCGTGTTCATTCCTTTCCTCCCTTCCTTCACCTACCATTGGCTTCTTGCATCATGTCTCCATTTAGATTGCATATTCTTCAGGGCAGGGAGTGTCTTCTATAGGGCTTAACACGTAATCAAGTCGCCGTCTAGTGGCTGGCCCGAGGGAAGAAGTGCCTCTCGCTTGCTGCTAGCTAGCTGAGTTGCTCCTCTAGTGAAGTAATAGGGCTTCTGCTTGTGGTTCCGAAGGGCCTACGTTTGAGTCCTGTGGATGACGAGGGTATGTGTAAGTATGTGGCTGTGGTTTATTCAACCAACACTAGCACACTTTGGACATTATAAATAACTAATGCTAAAATGTACTCCTCCTATCTGCTATTGCACTAGCGTCTTCCATCTCTTTCTTCAAAAAGGAAACAAAGAGGACCTGGGGAATTAGAGATTAGTAAAGATATTGGAACAAATGATTAAACAAGCAGTTTGTAAGAACCTAGAGGATAAAAGGGTTTTAAGGAACAGCCAGTATGGATTTGTCAAGAACAAAGCAGCCTAATTTCCTTGTGTGACAGGCTTTCTGACCTACTGGATGTGGGGGAGGCAGCGGTAGACATGATATATCTTGATTTCCGTAAGCATTTTGATACAGTCCCACTTGACCTTCTCATAAGCAAGCTAGGGAAATGTGGCCTAGATTATATTACTATAATGGGGGTGCACAAATTGAAAGACTGTACTCAAAGAGTAGTTATCAAGGGGTCGTGGTACAACTGTGAGGTATTTAGTGCTGTCACACAGCGGTCAATCCAGGATCTGGTACTATTCAATATTTTCATGAATGACTTGGATACTGGAGCGGAGAATATGTTTATAAAATTTGCAGATGACACCAAGCTAAGAGAGGTTGCAAGCCCTTTGGAAGACAGGATTGGAATTCAAAACAACCTTGACAAATTAGAGCATCTACAAGATGAAATTCAATAAAGACAAGTGCAAAGTACTACACTTAGGAAGGAGAAAACAAAAGCAAAACGGGATATAACTAGCTAGGCGGTAGAGCTGCTGAGGAGGAGGTGGTGGTTATAGTGGGTCACAGACTGAATATGAATCAACAGTGATGCAGTTGTGAAAAAGGCTTATTCTGGGGTGCATTAAAAGAAGTGTTATATGTAAGACACGGGAGGTGATGTCCCGCTCTACTCGGCACTGGTGAGGCCTCAGCTGGAGTACTGTGTCCAATTCTAGATACAACAGTTTAGGAAAGCCATGGATAAATTGGAGAGAGTCCAGAGGAGAGCAACAAATATGATAAAACGTTTAGAAAACCTGGCCCATGAGGAAAGATTAAAAAAACTGAACATGTGTAGTCTTGAGAAAAGAAGATAAAGGGGAGACCTTACAATAGTCGTCAAATATGTTAAGAGCTGTTATAAAAAGGATGGTGATAAACTGTTCTCCGTGTCCACTTAAGGTAGGATAAGAAGTAATGGGATTAATCTGCAGCAAAAGAGATTTAGGTTAGATATTAGGAAAAACTATAAGGATTAAGTTCTGGAGCAGGCTTCCCAGGGAGGCTGTGGAATCCGCACCACTGGAAGTGTGTAGGAGCAGGGTAGGCAGACACTTGTCAGAGATGGCCTAGGACTAGGTATACTTGGTCCTGCTTCAGTGCAGGGGACTGGACTGCATAATCTCTCGAGGTCCCCAGGCCTGTGTGACTGAGGCTGTGTCAGCCCTGTGCACTGACTCATGTTGCCGTCAGTTAAGAAAGGTCAAGTGCCAAAGCCAAAACTAGGCAGCAATGGCTGTGGAAAATAATTGAGTCGTGTAATGTCAATGACCCACTGATGACCCCATTGAGAGAGTTTTTAACAGAAGACCCTGCAAAATGAAGTCTTGGCACCTCGGGCCATACAGGGGGACTCACGGAAATGACCATAACCCGGTGCTGTTATCTTGGGTATCGAATTTTAAGTTACTACTAAACTAGTGTAAAGTAAGTGAAGCTACAGTACTTGAAAGTCTGGGTGTACAGTGGGGTTTATTCCTTCTTTCCTTGCATCAGGTACAGATCCTTTCCAGGCAGAGGATGCCAGTCTAGATGAGCCGATGGTTCGAACCAGGATGCAAAGTTGACATTAAGTAATTAAATTTGTACATATTATATGTTAGTTTCTATGACAACAAACATATAGGGCCTGAGTCCCTTTTTCATCACTCTGGCAAGGGTAAAGAGATTTAAAGAAGGCCAGACAAGTTACCCCCACTTTAAGGCCTCTTTATGTCGGCAGAGCAGTGTAACTGGGGCCGTGGGACCAATGCAGATCCAAGCCAGATATCTGCAGGATCCACACGAGTTCCTTACAGTTTCTAAAAGAAACGCCACCCTTTGCTGATCCCCCTAAATGCATCCAACAATGCAGCTGCAGAGTGACTCATCGCTCTGAGTACATCACCCCTCCTGTAGCTCCCTATTCTCCACGGCATCAAGCACAAACGACTCAGCTTCACTTCCAAGGCAGAGAGAGGCTTCGATTCTCATTGACCCCGCTCCCTGCCCCTCTTTACAGCGCTCTGCCAATGTAAAGGGGCCTTAAAGTGGGGGGTAAGTTGTGTGAGCCACTTTAAATCTCCCTAGCCGTGCCAGGGTGGTGATGCCCACCTCCGCTCCAGCAGCAATGCCAGCCTTTATCGGATGCTCGTCACATTTTCCAGCAATCACCTTCCTGGTTTCTCCCAAGACACCCCCCCCTCCCCCCCGGGCCTTCTTATGCTTTGAAGCCAGATCCAGTTCAAAATCCCCAAAGCCACTCCTGGCTTCTGCTGTGATGCCTACGAGACACTTGACAATGGCGGAGCAGCTGGTGGGGTCCGAGCTCTGCTTCTCCCACTGATCATAAAGTCCTCGCCGTGGACGCCCCTCGTCCGTTTGTAGCAGCCACATTGTAAGCTCTTGGGAGCAAGGGCCATTGTAGCGGGGGGCGACTGCCTCTGGAGCAGCCCCTCAGGCCTAAGGGGATTCGGGGCAGGGCCCTGCTAATGGCCTCTCCTTCAGAGGGCTCCGTACTCAAAATTCAGGGTCTCAAAACACAGACCATGAGTTTTACCCTCTTGTCGGGTCGCTCACAGACTTCTCCCGTGGCTCCCCAGCCCCCCTCTTACAGCCATCTTTTCACTGGGTGTGTTCACAGTGCCTCGCACAATAGGGTTGTTGTGATCCACGCAGGGGACGTCTAGCCTCTACTGCAAGACGAAGCATTATAATAAACATCCAGGGACACACCCTCAGCTGGAGGGATGGAGATATGGCAATTTGCACCCACTGAGGATCTGTCCCTCCAGGTTCCCAGGTCTGCCACTGACATCCTGCAGGGTGGAGCGGTGGCATGCTGGTATGGCTGGCAGTGGCTAGCCGGGGGGAACAGAAGCCCTCCAGGAGTGCTTGAAGGGCACTGATGCAGAGCAGTCGGCAACCGTCTGTCCATCCCTCAACCAACCTCCATGTGCCAATAAGAGGGGTATGACCATGCTCCCGACCTGTCTGATTTTGCCCAGTTTGGCCTCTTTACGTTAAAGGGAAGAGCTAACCTAGCGTTCCTTTAGTTTTGGAGAAATCTTTCAGCTCCCAGTAGGAAGGATTTCCTCTTCATTTCCAGACAGATATTTCACTTGTCACCCCAGCTGTTTCACATCTCTAAGCTTAAATGCAAATGCAAGGTATTATCATTGCTATCGGTAGCGCATGCACAGCGGGATACCGAGTAGCTTTTATATTTTTAACCTATCGCTTTAAAGGACGTGAAGACCTCAGGGCCGTCCCAAAGGAATCATCTTAGCCTCAGTTGCCACTGGATGAATAGAGCTTCTATTTGGTGCTCATCATCCATATTCATGCCAAACATGAAGCGTTCTTGTTACGGCGCTTGAACGTGTCACAAGGCAAAATTTAGGTTATTCTTGCATCAATTGCGCCTGTTTAAGCAGCTCCACAAAGTGTCATAGCAACCGATCCTATGACAGGCTGAATTTTCGTTGAGGTACAATTCTGATGGAAAGTTCAAGCTGTGCTGATGAATCAAACTTTACCGTGTTATGTAGCCCAGGGAGACAGCACTGAGTGCAGTCTAGAATACAACCTGAACACAGCCTCCTCTTCAATATCGCAGTGGGGCCAGCCACCAAAATCCGGGTGAAACCAGAGTGATCTCAAAACCAGGCCCAGAATAGGGGCAGGGGCTGAACCAGATGGATTGAAATTACAGATGTATTTGAGTTGCAATGTTTGGTTCTAGATCCCGATCTGAATCTAAACCAGGCCGAAGTTCGGGGATGGTTGGAACTGAGGTTTTGTTTGGCTTCTTTTAGAGAGTCCTGAGTTGGGACATTTGGGCTGGATCTGAACTCCCCATATTGCCATTCTCGGTAGTATCCAGTAAGCCCTGGGAGTATCTGAGAAGGAGCAGTTTGCAGCTCCGTGATTCAGGTGTCATTTCAGCCACCAATGAACTATAGCACAATCTCAGGGCTGCTCTAAACAACGCCAGACTGGGCACGGCTCCTAAGGGGCTAATGCACCAGTGGGGGCTTCCAAAGTGCAGTAGGTTCTGAAAGTAACCTTCCTACCCATGCATTGCCCCCTTCCAGGGGCCATGAGGGGGCAGGTAGAAGCGGGATAGGTTGACTCCATGCCCCCCAGGGATTCGCTTACACCAGGGAGAACCCCACCTGGGGAGATCTAGCAGCTTTCTGACCCAGTTGTACTAGCAGAGGGGTGAAAAGGGCTTGGAAAGGGAACTGAACCCTCACTGTTTCACTCTCTTGTTCCAGTTTGGGCCCATTTGTAGAAAAGGTTGTTTGAAAAGTCAGGAACCTGCAGAACCCTGACCCCAGACTCAAACTGAGTCAAAGGTCAGATCCCTGCTGAGACTCAGAACCGGTGAGTCTCCTCTGTTATAGTTCTTATGGCTCTCCCTGTTTGGGTCCCAGCCAGCATTGTAAGAAGAGGGGATCTTTCAGTATTTCCAGCCTGATTGGAAGCAGCAAGGGGAGGAAACTCATCCGAAGGCTTATTCATGTAATACCTGTTGCGGGGTGCAGTCCTGGGGCCTCGCCACATCATGGCATGACACTACAGTCCCTGCCATGCCTTAGAATATGGTTGGCATGCCCCACGGCCCTTCAAGGGAACAGACCACTCCATCACACAACCCTTCAGGGTATTTTGCTTTGATCAGGCCTCGTAAAATATTCTGCTCGGGGCCAACTGGTAACGTGCAAAGAGGTGAAATTCACCAAATAAATTATTACTTATGAGTTAGTCACACAGCCCTACCCAAGACATAAGATTGGTTTTACTGGAGGATTTAATGAATACATTATAAATAGTCTTGTGAAATAATACCCAGCTGTTGTGTGTACAGCGCCTTGCACTTGGAGGCCCTTATCTGCAGCTGGAGACTCAGTCTGGGGAGGCTGATTGTGTGGAATGAAATAAGTGAAGAATAAGAAAGGGATGTAGTCTCATCTTCTTGGGAAAAGCCTAGTCTGCACATTGTGTTGTTCATAAAGTAGCCTTGTCTGTATATTGAGTAGTCCAGTCAGTGCACCCTTTGTGCTCGTCCAATGTGCACCACATCTTGCAGAAGGAAATGGAAATACATTTGCTTCTTTGTAGAGTTTTACATCGTAATGTTGCGCTGTGAACTCACAATGTGATACCCTGAAGGGGCAGGTGAGGCAGAGTAGCAAAGAAACTAATATTCCAAGACAAGCCATGACGCAAAACGACATTTTTTAGAGAACCAAGATTTTGGGAGTGAATGTTCTTACTCAAGTCCAGGGGCTAAGCATGTGGTAAGAAACCTACAGTCTCTGCAAGGGAAAAAAGCCCATTGAAGTGAATGGAAAAACTCCAGTTGATTTCACTTGGCTTTGGATTCAGCCCAAGTCACCCCTGATACATAAATAATTGCAACTTTTACGTTACTGGAGCTGGGCTGTTTCCATGGATATAAAGATCTACTTCCTTCCTTTTGCTTTTACTAATTTATTATCACCTTTGTCGCTTTGTCCAAAAAAAAAAATCCCTGGGGCTTTTTCTTTTTTAGCTGCTACTGCAGTACAGTTCTAATCATTGAACTTCTCACTAGGGGGAGCAGCGGGTCCTTATACACAGAGGCACAGCGTATGCATTCACGGCATCGCAGCAGAAGAGGGAGGTGTCTCCCTTGGCTTTGCAAAAGGGGAGCTACGGCATCTTTCGAGATTAGCCAGCCAGCACTTGAAGAAAAAAAAACTACCTACTGAGCAAGCAGGAAGTTTTTTTAAAGAAGTTTGCCAGGATCGCATGTAAAGCAATGGGTCAAAGTTTTGCATTTAACATAAAGCCAGGCTATGAATGTTGGATTTTACTTCCCAAAACCCACTGTCCCTTTCTTGCCCTGAGGAAGTTGCCTCCACTGGAAGATGGTGCTTCATTTAGCATGAAGTTGACTCTGGAAAGTTGATGAGTGGCCCAGAACTGACAAATGAATGCTCTAAGTGAAAGGGAATCCTTCAAAAAATTAACCTGCTATAACAGAGGCCACGAGTCCGTGGGCATCTGGAGAGGTTTGAAGGGTATCCAGGAGTCCTGATGTGGCCCACCAAATTCTCCGCCCAACCACTGATTTGTGGCTTCTGTTTCATCTGTCTTGTTGTGAGGGATTTTTTATTGGTTTTTTTACATGCACAATAGCCAGAACATTCCACTATAAACTTAGTGCTTCCTCACGTTCATTTCTATTGTGTCTCAGAGTAGCCTCTGAAAGTGGAAAACAATAAGTATGGATGTCTCCAGCCCAGCCCACTGTAACCTTTCCACCTCTCTGAACAATAAAGGAAGAGTTGTCCTCAGAATAGACTCTTGCATTATCCGTCTGTCAAACACAGTGTTTTGGATTGTTTTTAAACCCATGGGATGTGATGTATAAACCCTGTCCCAGTCTGGAAGAGATTAACTTGCTGTCAAATGCACCAATAGCCCCTCCCTGGGTGCACTTCTACTGGATTGTAGGCCTGGGTGCAGGATTTTAAAAAGCGGAAGCCCAGCAGTTGGGCGGAGGAAGGGGAGAAGGTAGACGGGCTTCTCCAGAGATGAGCTGGAAGTCGGACTAGAGACAGGGGCCCTGAGGGGTTGACGCCAGCCTGAGCCCCTGAGTGAGGGAAAGAGTGTGCCAGCCCCTGGACTTGATTGAGGCACGGAAGCCTGTGGTGAGACAGGAGGACAGTCTAGAGTAGCAGAGACACAACTGGGACTAGGCGGTGGGTAGTTGAGCCCAGCCGGGCTGGAGGTTTGATTGCACAGACTACATTTCTGTTGGACTTTGGTAAAGGACTCTGACTCCAAAAGGGGCTGGATTCTGCAAAGGGGTCTGACTGGAGGGCCAGGTCACATCTATGGCCACAGGACTGGGGGGAGGGGTTAAATAGAGATTTACGGCCTAAGGTAAAGGGGTCCGATTTTCAGAGAGAAGAGGTCAGGCCCTTTTCAGGCCTCTCAATGTGAGTACCCAAAAACTTGAGGCACCTAAAATCACTGGTCACGTCTGAAAATCTTGGCTGTTAGGAGCTTGCAGGGCCCAGGTTTGGAATGGTTGCCCGTTAGCATTGAGACACCATCGTGTATATTTAGAAGCACGGGTTTCCCCCAAGGAAAGGACCCAAACGTCCCTCCCCGATTCAGTTTTGCAGTCGCTTGCAGTAGAGATGTTAAATGGAAGTGGTTCTATTCCCGCCTCTGCCACAGCTTTGCTGTGTGGCTTCAGTAGGTCATGCCACCCCTCTGTGCTTTCGTGTGTGCTGAGTAAATGAATACCTAGCTCGCACACAAAGGGACTGTGAGGCTAAATGAACTGATCTTTGTAAGACTCTTTGAGATTGCTGGATGGAAGGGGTTATTGCAGTGCAATATTAGGATCACCCAGCTTCTATTTTCCTGCATCCTCTACCTTCGTCACTTCAGATATCAGCCAGCAACACAGAAGATCAAGCAAACCACAGGGGTCCAGAATGCCATGATTATTCCTTCCCTCCCCACCCCCCCCAGCACTGGAGCTTTTTCAGGCTGGCCAACCACGGGGGACAGTGGGTGAGTAATATAAAGTCACAGTGACACGCTCAGGCTACATCTACGCTTGGGCGGCGTGTAGCGTGCAGACACTGCACGTCCAGCTAGCAGGAGCATAAATCGCCACGGAGCCAGTGAGGCGCAGCTTAGGTGAAGAGAGTGCCCTACACACCTGAATCCCCAAGGTCGATACCTTACACGGGCTCTCTACACGCCCAAGCAGTGCCTCCCGCATCTACACTGCTAAAAAGAGCCGTGTAGTGTCCGGCTGCCTCCCTGCTGCTGTAGCCTTTCATTGTGGCGGTAGCTACATGCCGCAGTGACAAACGTGGATGCAAGTCTGTCTCGGACACTGTGCGCTGCTAAATAATTAGAAGCAAAGGTTAGTGACTGCCACACGGCAGAGGAGAGTCAAGCAACTGGCGAAGGAAGCAACCGCCCTGCTCCATCGACCTCTTCCCTGCCAGTGCGGGCTCTTCCGTCTGCTCACGTGTTGCTGTCGTTATTTTTAAACACGAGGTGGGATTTTCAAAGAAGCATAACAAAGGATTTACATTCGGATTCAGAAAGGCCCCTCAGTCTTAAGCACAGCCCAGGTATAATCAGGAGTACAGCGCATTTGTTAGCATCTCAGGGCTGCAGGTGGAATATTGGTGCGAAGGAAGAAGCAGGTGGCTGGTGTACGGAGGTCCCCTTGTGGTCATAAGTAAAATAAATAAATCAGAGAAATGTGAAAAAGTGTTTGCGGTTTCTCTCCTTCTAGCAGGAGAAAATTAAACTCATTGTAATATACGATGGGGCTTACAGAGGCTTCCCACCATGTTATTAACTGGTTTAATGTTGCCCAAGAGGCCCAGATACAGTTCAGGGTTTGCTCACTTTGCCACTGAGCGTATCGAAATGATGACTTCTAGCAGAGGTGAAAAATGCATCGTACCACACAGTAACGGAGGCAGGGGTACGGCCAGTGTTGTTCCCTAGGGGGAAGAGATTCCTCAAGTTATAGTAGTTGTAGCAGCTGAAAGAGCGGAACAGAATCCAATCTGGATAATATAACTCTTCATTTTCTCCTGGACACTTCGATTCATTGCTATGGGGGTGGGCATATTAGGAAAGCTACGGATTGCTTTGATCAGATGGGTAGAAAGCAAATCCTGAGTTGGATTCACATCCAACCTTTGCAGTTCCCAACACTTCCACCATAGAAACATCTCCATAGATTCAGCGTGGCAGATACACAGTCATATGCCAAGAAAACGAGGGGCTCATTGCTAAGTCCGACACTAGGGCATCCAGAGAGCTGCCATAAAGGGGCAACTGAGGATTCTCCCTATTGCAGAAAATCCTGAGGTGGCACATAGGCAGCTTGGGGCCTTCAAAGGCTGGGATGTGTAGGTCTGTGCACATGTGATACTCTAGGATGGGGTTCTTATAGGTAGCAGAGAACATAGGATTCCATACTATTAGCCCATGTGTATGTCCAATGTTCTAACTTCAGCGTGGCTAGTCTCTGATCCCTGGGGAGGGAAGGCAGGAGAAGAGAACAAAAATTATGTGGCTACTTAGTTTTACTGTGATGGAAAGAGAGAGAAGGTGGAATTATTTCCTGGCCACTGCAGACGATCAGTTAATGCCTATAAATGGAGTTTTATCCTCTGTAGTGTAGTAGTCTAGCTGGCGTAGCTACATGCTATAAAATATACTTAACCTCCTCTTATAAAATAAAATCCAGCCACAAGATTGATTTCAATAGTAACCAGAACGTTAAACTGCCGTTACGTTAGTTTCGCTTCCTGTAGCAAACTGTCCTATACGTCACTATGGATGGAGCTGGCCAGGTATGCTTTCCTGCTTGAGACCCTGCCTTTCTAAAGCCCCCACGTGGCAAAGATAGCACGCCGCAACTCAACCACAGGAGACAAAAATTCAAGGCCAACAAAATCGGGCCTGATTCTCCACTCACGCTGATCTAAATCAGGAATGATTCCATTGAGTCCAATAGCATGATGTGGTGTAAACTGGTGTGACTTAGAAGGGGGGGGTCAGGAGCTCAGGAGATTGTGAGAGATCTGCCTGTCAGAACTGCCTAGTCAACTCATAAATGGCTCTTTTAACATATTGGATTCTCGCTGTATCTATGGGGAAGCATAGGTACAGTTTGGTTAACAACCTAGTTCATTGCTTTTGCACTGACTGGTGAAGTCTCCATCCACCTCCAAACTACCCCAGCAGTCCAGGCCTAGAATTTGAGTTCTCCGTTTTGCCCACTCTCATAATATTTGATGGGGTTTGTTTCTTTTTCTTAAAGTGCCAGCTCCTGGACTCAGGTTATCTCCTGAGAATCTCAGCTTTCATTTAATTTAAAAAAAAGATTTCTAGCCCTTGAGGCTGCAGAGATAAGTTTGAAAATATGACCCTGACATGTTCCAATGACAAAAGGCAAATAAAAAGAACCCACAATGTATTATTTGTTAACATTTCTCAACTATTATGCCAGTCACATGTCTGGGGATGATGACACATGATTTTTGAATACTTAAGGTTGGCAAAACTGGGTTCCATCCATTGTTTGTTTCCCCCATGAAATTCTCATCATGTTGGATTCCCCACTGGAGAAGTCTGATGCTCTACTTCCAAGACAGGTTCTTTAGCACATTCGCTCAGTGATCCATCGCTCCTTTTTACTAGATCTGTCCTCTTCCCTTTGGGTGCCATGATTCTCTTTTGCCAGAGTTATATCAGGCAACAGCTGGGTTTTGTGTTTAGTCATTGTTTAATTTCAGTATCAAATCTGTACAGTGCCCAACTACTGTATCCAGAGAGAGATGCGGGTTACGTCCATCGATAAAATCAGACAACCAAAGCTTCCTGTGTTACAGTGACGCTGCACTCTGGAAAGTATCTGTGTGAAAATAATATGTCAGGCTCCATGTGCTTCTTTCCCAGTGGAGACCAGATCTGGAGCCACCAAGCAGGATAGGCTGTTGTCACGGCACACGCAGCTGGGTAATTCACGGTCTAGTTTTTAGAGAGTGTCAGACCAGAGAAGAGTTTTTAAGGCGGGATTTGAAGGAGGACAGTGGGGTGGCTTTGTGGATGTTTGTGGGGAGCTCCCCCCTACATGAGGGGCAACATGGGAGCAGGCTCAAAAGGTGCTTGTCCAAGAACATTGTAAATGGATAATGAAGGCTGCCATGGCAGAGACAGACGTCCCAACAGTGGGTTGGGCAGGGACAGGCTCTGAAGGTGCTTAAAAGTGAAATGAAATAGTTTGGGTTTGGTGCAGCGGTGAAGAGGGAGCCAGCAGAGGGATGCAAAGAGAGAGGGGTACCCTGGGCAAATTGACGAGCACAGGAAAATGATCCTTGCTGCGTTATTCTGAATGGATAAAGGTGAGGAAAGATTGCATGTGTCATGGCCGCGGAGGAGGAAGTTGCAGGAGTCAAGATGTGAGATGATGAAGGCCTGGATGAGAGATTTGGCTGTGGGGATGGCAAGGAAAGACCAAATCTTAGAGGTGATTTGCAGGAAGAAGAAGAGGAAGATTGAGAGACAACCTGGATTTGAGGACCTAGGAGGAGGACTGAGTCCAAGAAGATGCCCAGATTACAGGCCTGAGTGACAGCCAGGATGGTGGTGGTATTGGGGGAGGGGGAAGGATTCATGTAGCGGGTTGGGGAAATTTAAGAGCTGTGTTTTGGTCATGTTGCGTTTAAACTGACAGCTGGACATCCACAAGGAGATGTCTGAGAAACCAGCCGAGATAGCCTGAAGAGAAGGAGACAAGTCTGGAGTAGCGCGGTAGGTCTGTGAGTCAGCGGCAAAGAGATGATAGCTGAACTCGGATTTGCAGATGACAACAGGAAGGTTTAAAGGGAATCCACATGTGCAGGCTCAGGCCCTACGGCGACAAATATTTCAGACAATCGCACATATATTTTCTAGTCTGTTTATTCCCGTGGTTGCTGTGTGAGGGCATGGTGAGGGCAATCTGTGTTAGTCACTGTCAAACCAACAGCTTTACCCCAGAAGCAGATGGGCTTTTTGTACCCAGTTCTCCATGCACATAGAGAAAACCTGTTTTCCAAATCAGCCCAAATTAAGCCTTTGCCATCTCTTGGTCTCTGTGTGTCTGTTCGTTGTTTGTATGCTCTGTCAGAAAGGAACCTTGGCTTCATTTGTTCGTGAAGTGCCTCGTACACTCTACCTACACGTAACACATTAGTAACAGGACACCACAGGATCCACCCGGAGAACTTTTTTTCTCTGTATTATTTATTGTAAAAAGGGGTCACTAGTGATTACATAAACAGAAGGTTGGTTAATACAATGAACTGGGCACTTGCTTTTTTCTGCCCTGCTCTCTCTCTCTCTCTCTTTGTTAGAAAAAGAAATATTTAAAAAACTGTCGGCTACAATTTGTTCCCATTTCCCTTTACTTGATTTACATTCATGGCAACCACGCTCCACTGTCCTGCAAGCTCCAAACCAGCAGAGCCCCACTTGCCAACTTGATTATTGCAGATTAATAACCAGGCTTTGCCCATCCACGGTGCCCTGATCCTAAGGTCTCAAAGTGCGTACTTGACATGTAGGGCCATATCTAAAACCCACTGAAGACAAGGGGAATACTTCATTCGTTTAGACTCGGTACCTGCTGAGGACAGAGCCAGTCTCTGTGGTCCTACAGAGGCCATGGCTGCTCTCCTAGATTGTGGGCTCAAGGAATGTAAAGGAGACGCTTCCATTAAAAACCCAAACAAGCGTCTAGACCTTTTCCTTGCAAGGAGCCTTGAAGATGTAACCAGTGCAATCACAGGCCAGCTAGACCGGACGGAAGCAGAACTGTTTGGCAGTGAGTCACGGGCCTTATACTGTCAACGCTCCAGTGGCAAGCGCCGAGGTTTTTGGAGCAGGAGGATCTGAACTGTATCCCAGCTACCAGCATGAAACCCCAAGTGGCCGTGGCATGCAGACTCCCTTTGGGTTCCTGATTTGGACCCTGATTCAGGAAAACATCCCTACTCAGCACTTAAGCCAAGAGTCAGTGGGAACGTAAGCACCTGCTGAAAGCAAAGTGCATATTTCAGCGCTGTTCTGAATAATGATGTGCTAAAGCACTTTCCTGAATCAGGGCCCTAGACTTTGGGACAACCAAAATATAGTGCAGTGGTTCTCAACCTGTTTACCATAGTGGGCCACATATGCAGCTCTCTGTGTTCTGTGGGCCACATCCACACAATATATATACTACCTGTATGGCCCTGAGGATGTCACTTGGGCTGCAGCTGTTTGCCATGAGTTGAGAACCACTGCTACAGAGTCTGATCCAAAACCCACTGAAAACCATGGAAATGTTCCCGTTAACTCGGACCAGTCCCCAAAGCATCAGTTCCGAGTTTCATACAAGACACCCCACATAAGGGGATGGGATATTTGTTCCTAGCCTGAAGAACTGGCAGAGATAAAAAATGTTACAGATATGCAAGAAGAGACTAGACCCTTGATGAGAAAAACACCTCCAACGAGCCCTTCAGAAACAACACGACTTCCCCTGAATGGCTCACAAATCGAAGAGGGCATTAAAACGGAAAATGTGTGTCCAGACCGAACTACATGAAAAACGCTCCATCTCTAATGGAGCCTTTATTGCAGGCAATGCTGAAAACAAAGGAAATGTGATACTCAAAAAGCCTTCCTGTCAATTGTTTCGCCAATTACTTCTGAACACAATCAGAACCACTCTGCTCTAACAGGACTACCAGGCCGCATGAAATACTTATTCATGTCAACAGGAGAGAGGCACTTTAAAAGCAAGACTCAGAGATGCCAATTCTTCCTCCTCTTGACTGAAGGAGCAATTCAGTAAGGCCTGTCAGGAAGGAACATCCTCTCACAGCCTGGTCACAGATGTACGAGGATTTCTGTTGGTGGAAAGGGGGTAAGCAGGAAATGGAAGACTTTGAAAGTCAGGATTTCTTGGGTGAGTGGGAAGTTTTCTGAGGCCCGGGAAGAACAATGCCGCTCTGTGGTTAACTCTTCTGTGTCAGTGAACATGGAAGTTAGTTGTCTCTAATGGTAAAATAAAAAGTGATTTGGGGCAGGGACTATCTCTTCTTTATATGTGTGTACAGCACCTAGCACAAATGGGGCCCAAATCCCTGCCTACAGCCTCTAGGCTTTACTGTAAATACAAATAATGTAATAATAATAATAATAAATAATAATATTAGTCAGGGATCTGGCCTTTTTAAAGAGTTGATCTAGGTGGTGTTCGATCTGCAAGGAGGCCATGTCCCTTTGGGCTTTCCCATGAGGATGATGATAAAGGGTCTATTATGATACACACCACTGAGATTTGTAAATGCCTTGAATGATGAGTTGGATTCATTCACCCCAACATCCGTTACAATCCCTAGATTGGCACACTCCTTTCACTGGTGGGCAGGATAGGCCGTCCTGGAGTGGATAAGCGCCTGGAATGGTGGGTCTAGCGCCAGATTATGGAATTAATCGGCTCTAATATCATTTTTTTCCCAGGCAGCAGAGCGAAGGGAAGCTCTCTCTCTTGCTTTCTTTTCTAATAAAGCCTAGGAAATCCAGTACAAAGGCAAGTTAAGAGAACACTGAAGTTGCCTGGTCAAGAAATCAGGAAATAATCAAATTAAGGTTGCACGAGCAGTCTGTAAATACATGATCACTTGCTATTTCTCAAATAATCCATTATGGCATCATACATTTCTCCTACACCCTTAGAGACACATACGTCTGCTAGCACGGCTTTATTCTTGACATCCAAGCAAAGCCCATGAAATGCTTTTACAATAACACCTTCTCTCCTGCAAACTGGAAGAGCTACACCTGAGGAAGGCGCTTCAGTTGACTTCATTGGAGTTTGTCTCAGGCCCCTTTTGCACTGTGCATGAAACCCAAAATTGCATTGACCTTTATTACAGCCACCTCCTGTCTAAATTGCTGTCTGCAGTCACCCTTATGTCTCTTTACTGCCCAGGTTTCTCCCTTCTGATGGTAGGGCCCTTGGCCAAACCAACTCTACCTTCAAGGTTCACTCCTCCATATTAGGATGTCAAGGTGGCCTAATGAATAAGGCGTTAGCATGGAACTAAAGTGCGCTGGGTCCTATTCATGGCTCTGCTGCTGGGTGACTGTGAGCACGTTGCTTCACCTCAGTTTCCCCCACTCTAAAATGTTGCTAATGATAGTCGCCGCTTTAATAAAGTGCTTTGAGACCTACTGATGAAAAGTGCCATATAAGAGTGCGGGATTATTACTCACACATTGATCACTTGCAACCGAACGTCAGGATCCTTTGTGGCTTTTTATTTCCCCATCGTTCTGCAAACTAGCTTGTGGCTGAAGTCTGATGAGCCCTTGGCACGCCACCCCTTTTTGTTATAACAGATGTTATAAAACTCTTTATTGTAGCATCCGTTTGTTGTAGCACCAAGGAGGCTGGCAATATACCTGCAATGCCGCGTTTTTGTGCTTTCACCCAGCCTCTGCGTTTGAATGCCCCTGCTTGAACAACTCCTTGTACGTTAGTTTTTGTTGATTTTCAGATAAAGACTGCCTGAGATGTGTTCTCTTTCCTTGTGTTATTTTGGCCCATTGGTTGAGAGACAGAACTAGGGTTGGGGCCTGGAGGGCCAGTGTATACCCCTGTCAGTTCCTCTCTGTAACAGAAAAGGGGGCAATTCAGTTCAGCTAATCAACAAGAGCGAACACTAAACCTGGAAAGACACCTCTACCACCTCACGTGGACTGGAAGGCAGTCAGGTGCAATTATCCATGGCCTTAAAGTAAAGGGAAGGTAAAGCTTCGAAGCCAGGGGTTATTTGTCTGATCAAGCAGAAAGTCACTCTCATTACCTCTCACGATCAGCTGAAGATGGTAACATCCCCAGACGTCTCTAGCCCAGACGGCAAGTCCCATTAAGTTGCGCTGCCGTCATTCCAATGAGAGAGGAGAAAAGCAGGCATTATCGGAGCTGGGTCAGTCTTAGCAAGGATCGGATGCTGGAGGGTGGGGCTCATGGACGTTGCTCTGGATCTGAGCACTGGCAAGGGGTACTACGTGGCAGACGGCAAGCACGTGTCTTTGTCCAAGAATTGCTCCACTGGATTAGATCAGTGGCACACCTCGTCTGTATCCGATCTCCAGAAATATCCAACACCTGCCCATCCAGAGGGAAATGGAGTCACGTGTTTTGGCTGCTGACTGGATACCCAAGCACTGTGTGACGTCAGACTCAATGAATCTGGACACAAGGGAACATTGGCTACCAGTAACTCAGGATTTATCTATCCCTACCATGTGGTTGCAGCACTGACCTGGGACGTAGAAGAGCTGGTTTCAGTTCCCAGCTCTGTCCTAGACTCAGTGGCGTACCGAGGGGGCCATGCCCCCGGGCGCCATCCTGCGGGGGGGGGGGAGGGTGCCGGTCAGGCCCTCCTCAGAGGAACCGCCCCCAACACACACACTCACATCCCCAGCGGCCGCGCCAACGAGGTCTAATGCCAAAAACTCTGACCGGCAGAGTTTGTGACCAGCCCCTCCTCCCCGGCCCTGGACGCGATGCCCCCACAGCAGAGAGTAAGTGGGAAACGGGCCACAGACACCCCCCCCCCCCCCCCGTCGACTTAATTTACCTCAGCCGACAGCCGCCGGGGTGATTACATGGCGTGTACGTGTCTGCGCTTTGCTGCGGCTCATCAGTGCATGTCCTCAGCCGAAGCTCTCGCACCGACTGAACTATCAGTGTGGGGCATCGTGGGACGGCCTCTGAAATCCAGCAACAGTCGATGTGAACAATGCAGCGTCTACACTGGCACCGCCTCGACCTAAGCACGTTGACGTTGAGTCTACGCCGCTCACGGAGCAGAGTTATTAAGGCAGCATAACAGGCGAGTTACGTCGGCAGGAGGAAAATTTTAGTGTAGACGCTTACAGGGTTAGGCCGATGTAAGCTGCTGTGCGTCGACCCGAGTCTGTAGTGTAGACCAGGGCTTGCTCTCTTCCTGTCCCTCAATTCCTACCCAGTTAATGCAGATAGTAATACTTCCCAATCTCCCCAGGGAGTTACGAGCTTGTCAGTGATTGATGCCACGTACATTCCTAGCTAGACAGAGATTGTGCTCTAGACACGTGAGGTCAAGCCTCATTGCTAGCGAAGACACCATTTACTGCTAGACATAGCTAGACAGACAAATAAAGGTCATAACCCCCAATGACTCATCTAGCTAACTAGAAAATATTGGGGCAAAGGGAAAGGATTCCTTCCGGACCCTGAAGCATGAGATTTTATTTATTTTAGCAAAAACTCCTGTACGAATGTCCAAGAATACAAACGACCAAGAAGATCGCGATCGGTTCCTACTCTGATTGGCCTCAAATCACGGCATGTGGGCCAGAGCCCCCGCTGGGGTAAAAGGGTGAAGTCAATGGAGCTACACCGAAGAGCTTTTGCTAAGATGATGCCCTTTGATCTGCAAACCTGGAGCATGGCAGAGCAGGATGAGTGAGCCCAGCAGGCAATTTGCTAAGCAATGGATGAATGCCAAATTAAAAATCCTAGCTGCGTGTCCCAGCCTGCAGGCCCTCTGATTAACACCCACCCTGCTCCCTATTTGCATAGGCATGGGCATGGAATGCAAAACAGGAGCGATCGATTGGGGACGCTGTGGAGGAGTGAAGCCTACAGAGTCCTGCTGCGCTGATCTCTTGCTCTCTGAAGGCTAAAAGAAAAGGAATCATGCATATTCCACTCACCCTCCCCTCCCCCCCCTCCAGCCCTGCCTCAAAAAACTTCCACGTTTTCAATTTGCATAATATCAACAAAAGAAACAGAGATTTCTCATCCCAGGGTGGCTTTCACGAAGCCACAGTTGCAGAACCATTACTATGCAGCCACTCCTTCGTGGAAGCCCATCCATAGAAAGGATGGCTTCCTGGGATGCAAATGTCAAAGACACCATGCAATGCTGTTAGCCAAAGCGAGAAAAGAGGGGGGGAAACCGAGCCTACGTTCTTAAAAAACAGAGCTGTTGTTCCTCATGATCTGTTTGCTCAGCCTTGTGTTAGCTGGACCCCATGGAGCTGGGATTTCATCAGGGAGCTGCCCTGCTCACGATGATGACTGGATGGAAAACCTCCAGCGAGCAGCAAGTGGTGGTGTTAAAGCCATAGTGGGGGCTCTGCCCTCCGCGTCAGGACCCAGCCAGCCCATCAGGGCAGTGCTAGCGGGTGCTGTACTGCGGAAGGGCCTGTTTATGGCGTGCAACCCCACGGTGCTCTTGTAGTCAGAGATCCCACCGCACTGTTCACATGGGTCATCTGGGTCTATCTCAGTCATTCATTTCCCTATCTCGGGCATTGGCGCACCTCGGTACCCCCCATTCTCTGCCACGTAAGAGTCTGTTCTCCTATGGGCTGTAATACTTCGGTCTAATGCTGATTGTTGGCCTGGTGTGCAGGTGCTGGTTGGTGTTGGTGGCCTATGTTAGGCAGGAGGTCAGAGTAGATGATCTGATGGGCCCTTGTCCTGCACGGCTGTGTCAGGGCGGTGTACATTTTTTCATGGTTACCACCTTCCACCCCAGCTCTGGCTGCATTTCTGCATGTGAAGGTCAGTGTGGAAAGGTGAGCTTCCACATGCACACTCAGAGCGGCTGTTTCTCCAGCACCTTTGGATCTCTGAAAAGGTTGGCGCTATATATCTGTGCACGGTAATATAGGAGGTTCTCTGCTAAGACCCAGCTTATAACTAACGACTCACTGTATTTTAAAGCAGTAGATTTGTAACAGACTATCTGCAATCAGCCAGTGGACACACCACACCTGTCTTGCCTCTGCCAGCCAGGGTTCAGTCCGTGCTTTCCAGCAGCATCTCTCCAATTAACCAAGTCAGTCTCCTTCCCACCTTGCCCCCTGCCCTCTTCGCACCATCTCTTGCTGAGTTTGCAGCCTGCACACGGGATCGCATCAGCACAGGATGTAAACCATTCACAATCCTTGCCATCGGCAGGCGGTGGAGATTTTTCCAGGGTGACTTAAAGGGCCCGCTCAAGCCTGCAGCTTTCTGTGCTGCAACTCACATCCGCTATACATCACAACCGGGCAAACCAACCTCCAGAAGAACATTAAACCAGCCCGTACAGCCCATCAGCAGTCAGGAAAGAAAGTGGCAGAGAAATTCAGGGTGCAAAGCACCCTGGGCTGTCATAACATTTTTGGAATCGCTTCCAAGTGAACTGCGCTCCCTGAGCACAGCTACTGCTCTGTACACAGGAGTCCATTTCGGTCATCCCTTTAGCTATTAACACACACACACACACACACACCCTGTATCAACTGTGCTCTCCCAGTGAAGGCCATACACGCTCTCCCTGTCTGTGTGTTATTGCTGAGTGAATAGAAATGAGCTGGGGGCAAGAGGCACAGACCTCTGCTCATTGCAGAGTGGAGGAGAAGCAAAGGGTCTCTCAGACCCAGTAGGCTTTCTTTCGGCCAGCTGGAGGGTACCGTTTTTGGCGGGTCCTCGTTTCCTGTCCGACGGTAACGGTTTTATTCTGTAGACTGGAAATGTCGCCATTTTCTTTTTTGGAAAGTGCAGCCTCGCTCTAGATAGCACCTGTCAGCCTACCATCCCGAGTAACGAACTAAGCTGCCAGTCGGACCAGTGAGAAAAGCAGGTGGGTGTGTTGATCCCCATGTCACAGATGGGTAGACTGAGGCACAAGGAGGCGCTATTCCAAATCAGTGACAGAAACAAAACCCAGCTTGCCCATTCCTCCCCTGCCTAATCACTCCGTAACTGTTCCACCACTAAACAGGGAACGAGTGACCGAAAACAATATTCTCGCTGTCTGCCCTATGACGTTACCAAGAAGGTCACTGAAGACCAAACCAAATTCTATTTACTGTGATCTCACCCTGCTGACTGAAGGCTCCATATCACAGCCTGGAATCCTGGATTTGCCAAAATTACCTTTAGTGGCTGTCTTAACTCGCCTGTCCAGGCGTTACTCCCTGAGCTAGGAATAGTGGAGAACGGCCTGCATGAGCACAAATTCCAAGTCACATGATGCTCTTTTATCCTGGTCTAGTTGCCCAATAGCATTTGGTGTCTCTTTGGGGACCAAACCAAACATGGAAGCAGGGGTATGATGAATTCAGCATCACTTCATGATGTATTTGTCCGTTATGTCCCTCTGATGGACCCTCCTTTGGTACCGTGCAGGGGTTGTAGGTCTTAACACCCCCGAGCACATGGTGGTGTTTGGGAATAGACAAGGTCACAACAAAGTCAGCGCAAAACATTTCCCACGCATGATGCCACGAGTCACTCGGAGAGCCTCCCTTCGGGGGGGGACACCAAGAGCCGAGCAGCCACACTGAGCCAGCCGCCCATGGGACTCAAAACATTGGCACTCACACAACAGGTGAGAGAGCTATCACCCTCCAGACCGGCCCTCTTCCCCAGGGATTAGAAAGGACCCTAAAGAGGGCAGAGGCATGGTGCTGCAGAGTGATTTCTGTCCACAAGGGGGCTCTCAGGAGGCAGCTGCCCCATGTTACACGTCTGATAATACATCCCTCCCCACAAAGGGCTGAATTTTTCTAGAAGTGGGTCGGAGGCTGTGACCCTCTGTTACTCTATTAATTCATGTGGGAGAAGAACTAATCCTTCTCTAACTGCTGGGGTGATGTAGTGCTGGCACCCAGGAGCACAGAGTACATACAGTCAGTTTATTCCCTGCATACAGGAGAATTCTGCTCATGTACCTGGCCTAACGGGCAATCTGGTCTGATCTTCAGAGGGATGAGTGTGCATCTAATCAGTGTGCAAAATTATCCCCATTGTGCATCTGCCACCTCAGGAGTTGTGTGCATGCACACAACTGATTTGTTGCACAACTGGTCCTTTGCATGCGTGGTTGCTATGGGTGCCTGAGAAATTATGACAGACACACACTTATACACCGAAACGTCCAAAAATCAGCCCCTCTGTGCCCATCGTACTGAACGGGTTACAGCCGTGACACAGGGGAGTGGGAAAGAGTCGAAATCCTCTCCACATCTCTCGCAGCAAGTCTGTCTTTTATTCTTGAAATATGTATATTTATACACCTTGAACGGAGCAGGAGGGTCACTGGGTTTTGTTAGCATGGAGGCTTGTGCACCTTCCGGTGTGTAAACAACACACTCCACCTCCCACCAGACGTCTTGGAATAACTGTTTTCTGAAGTGAGCCCTCAAGAACATGCACTTAATTTTCAAGTGTCCTCTGACAGGCCAGCTCTCCCTTTGTTTGGAAAAGCTGTATTATCCTAGCTTTCCGCCAAAACAACCTCATGTTTATTTTTCTGTCACTGGGGATTTAGTGACGGTCTTTGGAAGAATAAACATAAAAGGTGGGGGCGGGAGAATCTGTTAGTCTTGGAAACTCTCAGTGGCTGCATGAGAAGGGATGTCCTGCCTGCCTGTTACCATAGCAATGAGGCGTGCATCAGGGTTTCCAGTATAAACATCATTTTCCTGGGATTGTAGTACTGCTCCCGGGTGCCCAAAATGTCGCGATTCAGCGTGGACAAGTACCAGTACATCAGGAGTGCTCCAGAGCATCCATCTTCCCTCCAGCAGCTCCACCTCCATCGGCCTCCCTTCTTCTTACCAAACCAACTTCAGCTATCTTCATTATTGACTATACTAGACCTCATCTCCATCTGTTCTTCTCAGTCCCCCAGCACCTCCTCCACAACCAGCCCTCTCCCCGCTCCCCATTAGGGGTATTTCCTCAGCAAACTTCCGACATCAGACACTCTCTCGTCTGGACTCCGTTTGTCCCATATCTTCTAGGGATTATCCTCTCAAAATACATTGACCTTGGAAGTTGGGAGAGATGAAAAGAGCAGAGAGATGTCATAGACATGGCTGGAACAGCTGACATGGACTTTACCAGACAGAATAGATGAATGGGCTAGACAGAGAATTAGGAGAATTGGAATTATTTTTATTCTACTGGTGGTTTGTATTATGCTAACACTGAGATCGGGGTCCCACTGGACTAGACAATGTGCAGATCGTCAGAGTCACGTGCTGCCCTGAAATCTCACAATCTAAATAGACAGGACAGACAAAGTTTAGGGTAATGGAGGTATCGATGTCCCCATTTTGCACATGGGGGAGGCACTGGGAGATTTCTATTGGGTTTGGTCCTGCTTTGAGCAGGGGGTGGGACTAGATGACCTCTTGAGGTCCCTTCCAGCCCTAATCTTCTATGATTTCAGTTCTCATGCCATGATCAGTTATCACTGGAGTAGCTGAGCACCTTCTAGTAGTGCGCTGACATCGTGATTAAGTTGCTTGCTTAAACTAATACAGAGAGTCTGTGGCGAAGCCCACAGAACCCAGGTCACCTGAGTCCCCATCCAGTGCTTTCACCACAAGACCCCATTCATCCTTCCTCCCAAATCTGAAAAAAAGGTTCAAGATTTGGCTTTGTGCCTTTATTTCATACAGTAAAGAGCCAACAAATGAGCTAGTTCAGGGGTTCCCAAACTGTGGTACATGAGCTGGATGGTCCATCCATTCACTCCCCAACAATTTTTTAAGAGAGTTGTTCAAGAACCATTGATCTAACCTCAAGACAGGATCATTCCCTAGGGTACATTTACCAGTGTCTGATCCAGGCTGGTTTTAAATGCACTAAATAGTGGGATCACACTACTTTCCTTTCCAGATCCTCAACTCACTAGTTTATAACTTGCCTGTAAAAGTGCACTCAGAGCTAAAACTCAGCAGATGCAGGGGAAAGTTCTTATCTCAGTGCCTGGGGAAGTTGCACAAGTTGATCCTGTGGCGCTGAGATGAGAAAAGCACAGATTAGAGAAATGAATAATTTAAGGCAGACCCTAAATATTAATAAGATACTAGGAGAAGTGGATACTTTCTTCAACTTTGCAGTTAGCCAAGCTGCCTGCCTGGATAAGAACAGAGACACTTGTGCCTGCTAGATGAGCTCTTTAAACCTGTCCTCAAAAATGTGCTGCACTCTCAGCAAACAGTGCTTCAGTCTGAATTTTCAGCTAATTTTCTACTCAAACCTCGATGGCAATGCTGGCACCTGACAGTGAGATGTGATCCCAATCCAAAGGGCAGCTTAAGATGCTCTCTGTGTCTCCTGTCGCATACAAATCACAGAACAATCAGTGTTGGTGAAAGAAAACTAGGAACTTTAGCAAAGAATCCGGGACGTAGCAGCCACAGTGCTAGACACAGCGAAATCTATCCACTTGGCATCTGCAGTGAAGTAGTTTATCCTGGCATCCTTATTAAAAAGCACTGAGTTAATTTGAATAACCAAAGAGATGTGGACGACTCAGATGCTGCTGCTCAGGGTAATTAAGAGGGAGCTGAGAGGACGCTGTGTTTTATTAGTAAGTGTCCACAGTTTAGAGATGGAGACTGGTGGAGTTAGAGTCTGAAAACAAAATGAATCCCACGGGCCACTTCACGGCATCAGTTTTTAAGTAGCTTCCCTTAGCAAGGGACTTCATGATAGAACCCAAAGTGTGTGTGTGTGTGTGTGACACCCAGAACTGGGAGAATGTGGGTCTTTTTTTTCCCCCTACTGACTGGTCCTTGTTTAGGAGTCTGCTACAGGGTCTAGTTTAGGACACTTACTATTTTAGCTCAAATAGGAGCGGTACATGCTTTTGGCTCTGTTCAGATGCCAACTGTCAGCCAAATCTGGGCTGGTTACGTTTACATGGAAATGGCTGGCGAGTCCGCTTATTTTTTAATAGTATTTCAAACTCCCTGAAAAGTAACCCAGCCTGAGCCCATTCAATGGAGACTGCAGAGTAAAGGGGGACACAGTCAAAAGAAAAATCACATGTCGAAACAAAAAATTCCTCCTCTGCGTTTTAGCGCTTTAAGATGAAAGAAATCATTTTATAAAATCTAATTTTCTTGATAATCCCTTTATACTGTTTGTTTACTATTTTCATTTCACTCTGTTGGGACCCTGTCATGATAAGAATCAATTTCATCTCCCTTTACAGTTAGGCTTACTTTCTAGTTGAAATATATTAGCAGCACGGTCCGATAGACAGAGCACTCAGGACATCTGAGTTGTAATCTGGACTCCACTACTAACCTGCTGTGTGACCTTGAGTAAGTCACTCCATGTCTCTTTGCCTCGGTTTCCTCTTTCACCACGTCTGTCTTTAAAATTGTCAACTCTTCAGGGCAGGGTTTTGTCTCTTAGATTGTCTCTTACTATGTGTTTATACAGCACTTGTAAGACAGGGCTGATCTCAGCTGAAGTTTCTATGTACTTTTGTAATGCTAATAAGAATTAGAATATAGTGTTCTTGGGGTGAGGTTCCCAGCCTTAAAGGGGAATCATTTACTCAGATAAAATAAGAAAGGTTTGCACTGTTTTATTTTTATTAACTCTATTCACATCTGCATAAGGAGCTTCCATGAATGGGGGTTACACCTGGACTCTCCAGCGCCAAAGCACCGACTTTCACCACGTGAATAAAAGGAGTTATTCTATTAGTAGTAGTTTCTTATCATCTATGTTGACTGATTGAGGAAGTAGCTGGGGATTCAGCACAGTTGGCCAGCACATTACGTTTAGTTTTGTATTGGCCTGATGTGGGAAGAAAAGAAAAATAAGATTTGTGGCTTAAACAGTTTTGAGTATCACTTTAATAAGTAACTCGCTTCAAATTCTCAGCAACAGCTGACGGCCTGTAGAGCAGAAAACTTTAGGCCAAGCTGAACCGGGCAGATTCTGCCTCTGCAAACTCTGCCAATACTGTACAGTGATGTGGGCTGTAACTCAGTGAACTAAACTGGACACGACCCACGGCCCGATGTTCTGTGGAAGGTCAAGCTTTTTCTTTTTTAAATTCATACATTAGGTTTGGAGAGGTTTGCTTTGGCCTCTGCCTTGCCATGGGACTAGCTGGAAAAGCCTCAGTTCAGGAGGAGCCGTGCAGCAGGATTCCAGCTGAAAGAACTTCCAGCAGTTTGTGCAAATCAAACTAAACTGAGATCCAGCTGCCTACAGCTGCTCCCTGTCAGTCAGAGAGGTCAGCCCTAGGGGGCTCCTATAACGACGATGTAGGAACAATGACAGGTCGAATAGGGTTAGACCATGAAGGGCCTGTCTGTTCTCTCAGCCCCCTCCTAGGGTCTGCCCATCTCCCTACCCACTCACCCCCATTTCCCACAGTCAATCTCCCAATCCCACAAGGCCCCTGGCAGAGTCCAGAAGGGCTGACAACATTGTGGCTTCTCAGGCAGTCAACGTACTGCCCTGGGTGCTAGTGAAAAGGGAGGGAGTCTGCTGGGGCTATGTGATCTCAAAGTCCTTGCTTGGTGAACAGCAGGACTGGGGAGAAACCGGCCACTGCTATGCCCCTGATGCTCCAGGCAGTACTTGTTACAGTGGATGCTGAGTCTCTTCCCCGTGCAGCACCCGGGGCCCACCCCTCCTGAGCAAATTCCAGAGAGAGAGAGTCCAACCACCCGGTTCTCCTGGGAAGGGAACAGCTACTGGTGCATATGGCCTTCAAGTCTCAGCTCCACAGATTGATGAGACTCAACTAACACCCCACCGATCCTCCTAGCAGTCACTACTGCTGCGTCTTGCCTTCCTGGAGGATGTCAGGGTGTCACTGATTATCTGATTCATCCAAATCAAACACATCAGTTCAATAACAACTGAACACACCTAGAGACCTCTGTTCCATTTCTTCTACCAAGAAGCGAATTCTCCAGGAACTCAAGGCTCAAAAGCTGCTTCTCATCTGTAATTATGGCTTCATTAGTGAATTGCATATTCATAAGCAATACTGCCAGCATGCAAAAGTCACGAATCAGGTCCCCAGAAATCATGAGATTGGTTTGACAATCATGAGATTATTTTTAAAATAATAAATATTGGGCCCTTTTGCTTTGCCTTCCAGTTTCTAAGTCTTTAGGATGCACTGGCTTCAAGTTTTTCTCTGCAGTCAGGGCTAGAAACTTTATTTCTTTGAAAATAATCTCAGCTTTCATTAAAACAAACAAACAAGTTCTTGATTTCAGCACCTGCAACTTTAAGAAAAACTAAATATCACAAGGCTTGTGATAAAATCAGGAGAGCTAGCGACCTCAGAAAGCAAGAAGTCAGTAAGAAATCACAAACATTTTTCCCCACAGATACCCCAGTTACATTTCACATGGTGCATAGACAGTCAGGTTACAGACTTGTGACATGTAGCTCATTAGTTTTACAGCCATGTGCTATACATTTTGTATAAGGCTTTTATCCAGCTAACCAACCTACTCTGCTCCATAGAGAGGAACAATGGAAGTTCTTAGACGCTTGGGTGGATAGCTAGATATGTAGAGCTTTCACTTCATTTAGCACTGAAAAGCAGTCACTTCTGTGATGGAACATGACGTCTATTTATTGGTAGCAGCACAACAATATATCGTGAAACCTGCACAAGGGAGCACTTTTATTAGGCAACATACTGTCTTGAGACCACCCTAAAATATCCTCACACATACTCTATTCTGACCTGCTTCCTTGCTATTAAAAGATCATTCCTGTTGAGCAACCGATTGTGCTGGGCCCTTCCTTGCCTGGTTATTTAAGACAGTTTGTGTGTTATGCATACACACACACATGCATGCACTTGGGAAGAGTCTTCCTTAGTGTGTGCTGATTGTTTCCATGTATATACAGAGGCCTCCTTGGCTGCACCATGGATTTTCTACCAGTGCTAGGCTCACCTTCTACCTTGTATCTTCTCCAGGTTTGGATGAGGCGTTTCCTGTATCCTGCAGGGAACACTTGTGTGACATTAAAAAGCATCCCAAGATTAACATCAGCACTGGTGCATTGTGTTAGGGCTTTTGTGTCCTGACTGGCAGAGGGTGTCTTTAAGGGGGAACTGCTCCAGCCCACCTGTGCCTCATTAATTGCCTTGTGATGGGGCCTGTTAGAAGGCAGATGATCTCTATAAAGAGCCAGAGGGGAAGCTGGGGCAAAGGAAGCTACAGAGAGCGGAAGGTTGCAGGAGAGTTTGAGGCTTCATGGACCAAAAGACTCCAGGCCAGATAGGAGGCCGGTCAAAAGCAGGGTGGAATCCCCAGGATAGCTTTCGGTTTGAAGTCTATAAATACATTTGACACGGCAGGGGAGTGTTTGAAGGGCTCTGAAGTTTATTGAAGTCAGGGAGCCACCCCAGCCACTGTCCCCCCGTTACACTTGACACAACAATGTTCCACGGCCATGGGGTGAAACTGCATGGTAGTGTGATGATAGGTTAGGCCATCATGGCCCAGATATATGAGCTGGGGCCCAGTCCCACAAGCTCGCCTCCCCAGCACAGTGCTTGCTATTCTGAGATTTCAGTGGCATTGTAAAAGGCAGGACACGTTTGCAGGACTGGGCCCCTAGACAGGCACTTGGTAGTAATGACCGCCAGCCAATACCCTGAAAGCCACCTGATTGGTGCGCTAGGATGTAAGGGCTGTAGTAAAATACATTTCAACAGCTGACCCACTTTCTTATCAAAGTCCATCTGCAGCAGCAGCAAACATCGAAACAAACAGTGCCATCTGCTGACTAAATTACCTTATTATCTAGTTCAGACATAGGGGAGAGTTCTGGCCGACTAGAAAGTGGGAGTCAGAAATCAGTGCTCTCTAACGCCACGGGTCTTTAAATTCCGTTTGCTAGTTTCATTTCTGGAGTAATTCAAATGTGAGAGGGACCTTTTGCTCTAGAGTAGTTGAGGGAGTTAGATCGTTTATTTGCTTTAAAAGACAAAGCACCTAAAAAGGCGTAAATCACGGATGAGTGAATCGAGGCTGCAGATATGTTTTGCTCCCTGGGTTGAGGAAGTTCGTATGGTTTCTGTGTTCATTTTAAACAGATCACCTGATTGCAATCTTACCCCATTAACGAATAGCGTGTACTTCAACGTCCAAAGCTAACTCAGAAAATCAAATCCGCATATCGGTTCCTCAAAAAAATACATTTAGTTTTGTTCTTCTGTACCATGAGTAAGGTGAGTGTCATAAAGTTACAAGTCCTTATACTGTGCTTTTTAGTGTTGTACATGGTTGCAACACAAGAAAATCGTTTTCAGGCTCAAGCCTTGTTTATACTGGGTTTAGCCCTCATTTCAACAGTCGATGACCAACTACTTGTGTAACTGCATCAGTTCAAACCCCTAATGTACACAAGGGAAGCCTCCTCTGCCAGACACCAGGGTGATCTTCACCAGTGCACAGCACAGCATTCCTTGTCTACACTTGGGCTGTGTCCCTTTGCAGCTCCCCCTGCTACTGAAATCTGAGCTAATCTACAACATGGATAAGGCCAAAGCCACACTTCTGGTTCCGTCACATGAGGAAGCCTGTGCCAGTCTTTCAAAGTTCATTCTATCCACTCCTTGCCATCACAGTGCATTACAAGCGACTGGTTAGACATGGATGATGCAGTATATCATTGCTGATTGTTAAGGCAGTGACGCTATATGTCATTCCTGATCCATCGTCTTGTACATAAGCATCCATTTGTTGGTTAATTGCATACATGTAATATTACAACAGTTAGAGTGCAAGCATTTTGGAGCAGGGGCCATTTTTTTGTTCCGTTTGTACAGCGCCTAGCACTGTGAGGTCCTGCGGCTGACTGGGGCTCCTAGGTGCTACAGCTATACAAATAAATAAAAATAAGAAGGATCAAAATTGACCTTTGGCTCCAAAAACCCACAGTCCTTTAATCAAATGAAATAAGGTTGCAGCTCTACTCCCACTTTTAATGCGGACACTGACAGCCTGAAGAAGAGCTGTATGCAAAGTAAAAAGCTTGTCTCTCTCTCTCACCAACAGAAGTTGGTCCAATAAAACCCATTACATCCCTCACCTTGTCTCCCTAATATCCAGGGATCGAAATGGCTAAAACTACACTGCATAGCCACACTTTTTTGACATTCCATATAACAGAGGGGAGAGGTGCACATAACTACACGCACACCAGTTCATTTAAATGTCCTAGATATTACCATATCAACAGTCAATGAACGTCTTAATTCTTCATTAACATGCAAGTGATGTGACCTTGATTTTTCCTATCTACAGTGTTGGTTGTTTTTTTCCAAAATCCTTATAACAATTTTCCCTACAGTTCTTCACTGTGCAACTTACAGTCCTGGCCCTTTACAATTCCTTCCATTCTGCATGGCGAATTCCACTGAATAACACTGAGTTCCTGTAAAAATAGGAGGAATTTTAAAGAGCCAGGAATGTATTAAACTCTTGCCTTCTAGACTACTATAAAATGAGTCCTTGTTTTTTATGCTAAAATTTGCAAGAGAGAACAGTCTTGGCTGCTGTTTATCTGTGCGCGCCTGCTGCATGCCAAATTTAGAATAATTTTAACAAGATGGATAGAAGAAAACAAATGATCTGAGCAGCCTGCCGTTCTTACGGGCATCCCTAGAGAAGACGGAAAGCCGAAAAGATAGCTCCTTATTTTAATTGTTGCATTAAAATCCTTCCAGGCCAGTACACAACTGTTAATAGGCAACTTAATTAAACATCAACCCAGTTCATTTTTATACTCTCTAGAGGCTCTTGTTTCATTTTTCTCTTATTATTACAGTAACTTCTATTAAACCCAAAGCCACTGGGAGTTTTGTCCTTATATAAAACAAGCTACCAATGGGCGTCGTCATTTAACTACAGAGCTACCACGGCCTCCGAAGATTTTCCAGCCTCTTCCTGCCCTGGGAGCAAGGAAATGTGTCTGATCTCATACCCAGCACTGCAGTGTTGCCATTAGATCTCCCGGAGGCCAATCACACCTCTGCATTGTCATTTGCACGAAGGAGGAGATTACATTGAAGTAGGAAGGATGATCTCATTGAAAGAGCCCTGATCTAGGCCTCAAGCCAGTTGGGTTCAATTCCTGGATCAGGTGCAGACTCACTGTATGACTCTGGTCAAGTCACCCTGTGCACCGGTTCTGTTTGTGAAGCGGAGGTAATAGTCCTGGGAGGAGCTGTGAGGATGCAAATCCATGAATGATTATGAGGCGCTCATGTACTATGGTAAATGAAGCCATGTACACACCTAGCGAGACTGCGCCGCTGCCCATTATACCGCATTCATTCGTGCATTTAAAGACAAAAACTAAATCCACCCTGCTCTAGTCTACAGCTCGCCTCTTATCCAGTCGTGCCCCAATCGCCCAGCCCCACGGAAACCCTGTGCACCAGCACCTCCACATTCAAACCCCTGCTAGCAACGGACAAGTCCCTGCGGTATGCATCTTATTCAGGAAGCCTCTGACAGATGCATGTAATTTAGCTGGAGGATTTGCCCCAAGTTATGATCGCCTTTGGGCTAGTCCCTATGCGACTCACTGCTCTGCCTGATCATTTTACTATTTTAGCTGCAGTGGGGAAGCCAAAGCCTCCATGGCCCCATCTTCCCTCAGCTCTCTGGAATGCTGCCCTTTTCTAGCCTGGCTCTCCCTCTGTACTGGTTAGCTCAGCTAATTTATCTTCTGCAGCCTAAATGACTTCGGTGAACTTGCTAAGAAGCTCCTAAATCTCAGCATTCTTGGAAGCATTTGTGGGTTTGGTTTTGTTTTTGAGGCCTGGTCTGATTAAATGAAGAGCAGGGGCCAATTGCTGCTTTGGGAAGTGACAGATTTAATAGGCGTGTGAGCAAATAGTGGCGTTCTCATTGCAGGTGAGTTATGAGCCATTTAAGCTCCAAAACAACTGAATTTTGCCACTGCAAAGAGTGGGAAGAGGGCAGGATTTCATCGGAGCCAGCTATTCAAACCACTTACAGACTGTCTCTTCGCCTGTGATGAATGAATATGAATCTTACGACTCAAGGCGAAATGGTCCGTCTGGAAGACCTTGACTACCAATGGGCCCGCTGCCAGCATTCAGTGCCCAAGCGCAGGTCATGATTTTGGATTGAACTAAGAGGCCCCTGGGGATTGTCATACATGGGAAAAAAATAAGCACCGGCTCCTCTTGTACCATTTTTACTTGACTGGCCAAAAAAAAACTTTACAGCCCCCAAATGCGGTTGGCGAATGTTTACAACTTGCTTGTATTCTTACTACTCCAGTAGAGCGACATGCACACACGGTGAGCCAGCGCCTCAGCTGCTGTAAACTGGGTTTGCTCCACTGAGATGGTGTTGGCCCAGTTTACACCAGCTGAGGCTCAGCGCCATATGACTCAAGCTTTTGGGTCCAGTCGGTGGATAAGCAAAACTACCCATTGACTACAGGGGGTGCGACATTGGGATCCCCGCCATGCTGACTGGTAGAGCTCCCCTCCCACCCACTGTAGCCCACATCAGGCCCGACACATGCGTTGCCCCAATACACTGTCATAACATGTATCACCTTAAATGACACCTTGGGATCATGTGTAACACACTGGTCCCAGAGATCACTGCATGCCGGTAGGTACGGGGTATATGCAAACAGTTACAGATGTGCACTGCACTGGAAATACGTTCATAAAATGTGTTCGGGCAGCAGTGCAGAAAGCCAGCCAGACCTAGACAAGGAATGTGTGTTTCCCTGGCTGACCAGCTGGATTACTGGCAGAGAACAACGAACGTGCATTTACATAAAGCCATCGGGCTAAACAAGGGAGGGGCGGGCTGATGTTACCTGATCTAGTGATTCTGTATTAGTTATAGTGACGAATTAGAAAAGCCAATTAACACCCTGTAGTTTGTCAGGGTTCTGCCTCATGACCAGACCCAGCTGTATTCGAGGGATGCGGAGGACCCCTGTGTACACAAGAGAGACTCACACTTAGGAAAGGTGTTGGGGCCTTAATATATTTGTATTTGCACCGTTAGCAAAAGCACAAACGTGCCAGCCCAGCAAAGTAGAGCGAGAGAATACAAACTGGGCAAAATGCCCAGCACCTCAGCGTCCATGTACTCACACCATCCCGACTGGAAAACCTGGTTAGTCTTCATGCTCCTCATCACCACCAGGGGTCGTCATCTTAGCACCTCCCCAGGCACGCAGGCCAGGATACAGCTTTTATAATGTGATGCTGGTTCCCACTACGCCTCGTGCATATTCGGTAGGGGTTTCAGCCCCTTTCCCTTATCTGTATTTCCTCACCCTACTAGTGCTGGGGTGACCTTCTCCTGTAGGTCACTAGGCCTTTCACCGCAAGCTTATTAGCATATACAGCAGGTAGTGACTATGGCATTCTTGTGGTCAGACATCTGTTGATGTTCCTAACGTGAAACCGCTAAATCAACTGGCAGCTTGTGGTTACCTGTCAGCAGTTTAGCAACATTTACTTATAACCTCGCTCTATCTTGTGCTACACACGAGTAACCCATAAATGACTCTGAAGTCTTCAGGCCTGTATCCTTAGTTCATTTGGCTTAGCTATTGTCTTGACAGCTGCAGGCTTTTTTGCATTACTGCTTTAAGCAATACCCGTATCTTACCTATCGACTACAGAGAAGACAGTTGAACACTTACACTGGGAGACAGAATCGGCACTCCAGGAACCCTTCCTTGTCTTGGGGCAGAGATCTTGGACTTCGGGTAATATAAGGGGAGCAAAAGGATCTTTCAGCTATCCAGCAGTGAGGGGACAGAGCGCACCGCACCCTCTGAGCCTATGGAAGTTGGCTCCCCTCGTCTGGCGGGCTCGGCAATGCTAGTCACTTGACGTCAGTCAGGAAAGTGCTTAGGCAAAGACTGTAACTTGCTAAGATGAAATTTTAGTCACTAGAGAATGAGCTTTGCTCCGTTTTTTTAACCCTACCACTCTCTTTTTTCTTGCTTAGCATCATCTCAATCTCTGTTCTTTGTTACTAAACTGATTCTTGTTTTATTACAAACCATCTCAGGGCTGTGCCGCATTAGACCAAAGCGTGAGTCTGCAGCTAACCTTACAGGCTGCCATGTGCCCTGGCTCTTTGGAGGCAGTGAATGTAATCATTTCTGGGCGTGTCCAGTCAGACGGACTGGATGCTACAGGGAGACAACGTCTCAGGGGAACTTGGGTCTCACTGATTGTTATCTGCAAGGCCAGGTTTAGACTGGCAGAGGCTTGAAGAGTTTGCTGGCAAGGCAGACAGCTGGTGTGTCAGGGAGCTGACCCAGAGTTTAGCAGTAGCAAAGCAGCACTTGCTAAGGCAGATGGGTAACGCAGTGGCTCAAAGTTCTGGGTGTCCTGAGCATGACAGCACGGGGGGAATCAATAAAATGATCCAGTCAGGACAGCCTGTTGATTCTTGCCCTGACTCTTGTGGTAACATGAGGGGCTGTAACAGAAATTGGCCTTGTGGCATCATCTTAAATGGGCATACACCCAATGTGGCAGAAGATGCATTCAGAAATTGAGCGGAGTGAAAATTTGCCATCAAACGCTTTTCTATCAAAATTAGCTTTTTTCCCCACCTCCCCATGGAAAATTTTCAATTGACATGAAAGTTTCCATGTGGAATTTTCATTTTGTGGGAAGTTTTGGGGTTTTTTGTTTTGTTTTTTTTGGTAGACAATAAAATTTTAATTGCTTTTCAGGGTTTTTGGGGAACGCTCCAGTCTTTTCTCTTCCTTTCCCATTTCCCCTCCCTGCTCTTCCTCTTTTTCCCTTTTTCTTTGTGATACTGGAAAGGGGGGCGGGGGAGCAGAAACTGAAAAACCAAAACCAGAAAAAATTTCACTTTTTAGTTTCCGCTGAAAACTTGGGAAAAAATTGTGGGAACTTTAAGGGAAAACACACCCAACATGTTTACAAAGGTCACCAGGACACGTCAATTAGCATTTTTCTGTCAGCTCTAGCTAGAAGACATCACATCTCCCTGCTGTCACCTACTTTTGGTATCTAACAGCGACCCACTTGGGTCAGGCAAGAGGGATAATTTCCCCTCAATGCGGGTCAGGGGACATTCATCTCTCCTGGCTGTTGTATTTAACCTGTGGTAGTCTATCAGTTTGAAGGTTCCCTTGTCTGTCTTTCTACCCATGGACTTTAAAAGAAAAAGTAAAGAAGCGTGTGATCAGCTGAAGTCCAGGAGTTGGCAGGAAGCTAATGCAGATTAGAATCTGGCCAGGTCACAAGGCCTAGAACAGCCTTAGTTTGGGGAGCTGTTGCAATTACAAGTGCCCAGGATCTTGATTTTACATCTCAGGCTTTAGTTCAGCAGCAGCCGGTCAGCATGCATCCTTCTGGGCCAGCCATCTATTGCAGCTAGCAAGATCATTGCTCTCCACAGCTGGGTTTTCCCTAAAGGTGTCTCATCCAACAATTGACCCTGCTTAGTTTTGAGATTGGAGAAGATCACAACCTGAGGCAGTACAGCTGCAGGCATGGAGTTGGTACCACTCTGATCAGTCGTTCCCAGCTGTGCACAAGTTAATTTGGATGACAATTATCACAGATCCATTTCCATGTGATGTCTCGTTGAGGAAGCACTTTTGTGTACCTTTGAGCATGTATCAAGTATTTGGCAAAGGAGCACCCAGCTAAGGGAAGCAAGACATTTCTCACCTAGGATTACAACAACACTAAAACTGTGCACACAAGAAAAAAAATAACACTGACTTGCACTGAAGTATTATAACAACCTTAACGGGACACTATCAAGATAAAAGTTATACTTAGATGAGTGGTTTTTCCCCCCTGAGTTTTTAATGCCTTGTATAAAGTGAATTTAAAAATCTGAGTGGCTGGCTTTTTTTAATGTTTGGTTTTAACTTTGTTTTTTTTCCTCAGCTTGGATAGTATCATGCTGAGGCTGGTCAGTTCCACTTGCAGGTTCCCAGGCCACTGCACCATCCTATTGCATTTGGGTTTCCAGCACGGCTGAGGAATATTTAAACACACTTTATGCCATTTAGTGTGGCTTAATTACTGTTTTCACTTGGAAAAAAATTACATGAAAAGGGTTTTATTTATACTGAGTTTTGTTTTAAAAGAAAATACATTTGAGCTACAAAGGCCTGACAGCATCTCTTTGACATAGAAACTAAGAAAACCATGATTTTTTTCTAGCTAGCTAGTAGCTCTTAAGGGAGGTTTCAGAATTTTTGTTTCCGGCATGAGGCTTTCAGTATGAATGTTACTTCAAGTGGATACTTCAGTGAATATGTTGTCACAATATCATTATGGGCCTAACTCACTGCAAAAAAACACTGAGCAGTGGGATTTTTATATTGGGGAATCTACAAGTAGATTTTTTTTCTCTGTCATGGAGGCAGAATGCAAGGCATTCCTGCATACTGATATTTATTTGCAGTCTATTGTTTAGCCACTAGATGTCCCTCTGTGTCCAGACAAAGCAAGTCTCTGGTAAACAAAGGCAGACTGAGCTGGAACTCAAGCTACGTGGAAGCCTGTTTGGCTTGTGTCCACATTGTTTAGCTGTTTTTTTTAAACTCCTACCATAGGAAGGGCTCTAATTCCATGACACTGTACTCTCATATAGTGCATCAAGGGGGGGTCATATAAGTAGACAAATAATACTACTGCCTATAGTCAAGCATATTAGCCATGGCCCTTTGCAGACACACATCTCTGTTAGGTTTTGTCTGCAATCCTGAGCACAGATCTGCCACAGAGCAGCCCTGCCCAAACTCCAACTACATGGAATGGCAATGTTTATGTGTATTTCAAGCCATCTGTGCCTGGGGTAGGTGAGGACAGGGTATGATTCTGAGTTTAAATGGCCAATTTGACTAATATCCAGCCCTTTGGAAATCAGTTACACCGCTGACAGAGACCAGAGAGACTGAAGACAATGGAGCAAAGCCGGGCTTTGAAACTTTTATTAGCAGATCAGAAATGTAGGCTCATCAGCACCACCATTAACATGAGCAGTGTATTGGCACCTGGAACCCAGGGATGTAAAGCCACTGGGTTTTCACAGTGATCAACCAACATGTATAAAATATTCCTGTACTGTCTCCTAGAATGATTGTTTCAGCAAGGCCCAGATTTCAAAAGCTTCACTTTTGAGATTTGCTCATTAGCAGAAAAACCGTTCACAGAGGGAACGCGCCTCTCCCCTTACAAAGGAAAACGGAGGCTAAACAAAAAGCCCCCAGCCCCTGCTATTTCCAAATGGTGACTCTTCTTCAATCCACATTTATTTTCAAAATGAGGGGGGGAGGAATGGGAGTGAGCGTGGAGAGGAATAGAGTATTTTTAAGGTTGAAAGAATCTAACTTTCACCATTTAAAAAGTTATGTTTAAAAAAAAAAAGAGAGAGAGAGTTGGTCTTAATGCATGTCGGTGATGGGCGCCGTCTCCCTGATGAGCCACTGGAGAGCCTCGTGACGTCCTTGCCGCTCCAGTTCTGCCCGGATCACCTCCCTGCATTTCTGGTGGTAATCGTTCACCCAGTCGCGCTAGAGAAAGGGACAGGTACAACGCTTACTGCAAATCAAGAAGAGGGGGAGCAGAGCGTGGTCTGTTCATCCTGCACTTGGCACGGGCAAGATCGCCAGCTCCCAGTGGGGAACTGACCAAGCTGTAAGGGCCAATGGGAAAAGGGCCAGGCCCACGTATTCCGGAATGACGTGTCATTTTGGGTGTTGAAATGGAGGCACCTAGGACCTGATTTTAAGAGGTCCCCTTGAACGGGACTATATACCTAAGTGTGGTCTACTATTGGGTGCTAAGCCCGACGAAGATGCTGCATGGAGTACGTGTTCAGAAAAGGGAAGGTGGAAGGGGCTATTGGTCAGGGGAAGGATGGATGGATTCACGAAGAGTGGGGAGAGGGCACGTACTGGAAAAGTGGAGGGAGGGACTGTTCCAGCTAGGAGGGGACAACCTGATAGAAGAGCTGAAGCCAAGGGGATAGCAACGATCAAGCTGCAGGGAGCATAGGAAGCAAGAGCAGAGTAAAGCAGAGATTAGCTTAGGTGAGCTGCCAAAGGTGAGAAGAAAGGCGGCCTTATTGAGAGAGGAAGGGGAGGCCAGGCTCTTTTCAGAACGAGTCTGCTTCCCTCCAGCTGAAGAGGCCAATCCACCTCTACTATTTCCCTTACCTCTTTTTGCGTCAGTAAAGAAACATCGATCATTTTAGTCTGGATCGGAACCAGGGTTAATGGCTCGAAAGTCAGGCTCCCTCTGTTATTGAAGTTGTACTGCAGAGAAAGGAGGAAAGACAGCCTGAGTGACTGGAAACTGCGCCAGCTGGGTGGGGGTGTTCGGTACAACACGTGCGACCCCCGTTCTGCGAGCGGCTTATGCATGGATCAGAAGGGAAAACATTCGACTGGCGTTCCGAATGTTGTAGGGCCTGCTGCGAAGGTCACTGAAGTCGACGGAAGTCTCCATGTGGGCTTCGGCTCAGAACCTTCAAGACCAAACCTGATACCGTCTCGTCGAGGGGCAGCTACCTGGAATTGCTCATTTTGGCATTTCTAGTGACATTTCACCCTAAGAAATTTAGCAAACAAGGAATCGTTCCTTTTTAAAATCAGCCGTGTTTAATGAAAGCATAATCCACGTAAGCCTGCAGATTTTGGTGTCGAAGCAGGCTAGGTTGACTCTCCCCCTGCTAGGGATTCTGCCATGCCTACAAATCTCCAGCTAGGGAAAACCATTAGCTTTACACCCATTCTGCACCCTGCAGCAACACAAAGAGACTGGAATGCAGAGACTCAGGCCTGGATCTCCAGAGCAGAGAGATGTTAGGAAGATTCCGCTACACGGATTTTAACCTATTGCCTGACCATTCTTAATGAGCTGTGCTGATCACAGCAGCAGCAGCATTGCTCTCATTATATCTGTTTACAGGAAGAGACCTGGACTCATTCTTCATTACAGAGAAAAGTCCTCGTACATTTTCCCAGAATGGAACACTTCCAAGTACAGTAACCCAGCCCCATGGGAAAACTAGACCTGTGGCTACAACTGCCTGCAATATTGGCCTGCTTCCAGTTCCAGGCTTTTAACATCTCATGAATTTGGAGTTCATGTTTTTTACAACCATCAACTCACGGAGAAGCAATAAGGTGCTTCTTGAGCATGCTCAGAAGCCACTCACCTTGGTTTTGACAGGGATCACGAGTACTACGTTTTCTATTCGGATCCCAAAAGACTCATCTTCGTAATACCCAGGTTCTACGGAGACAGACAATAATCAGGCAATCCCTGCCCTGTAGCACAGTTACTTAACATAACAGGTGAATTTCCTCCTGGGGCTTTAGTTCATCTGCATAGTTCAACAGTCTGGAAATCCGGCACCCACCGAGGGAAACACATTTCCCATTCTGCCTAATCTGCACATACAGCCCAAACAAGGGGACAGGCTGAGTTCTCACAGAGAGACAGAATGCCCCAGCTTCAGGAGTCACCTTCCAACCTCACGGGAAGTACAAAGTGGGTGTCACATCTGTTTGAATCACCAGAATTCTGCAAATAATCAATTAATCCAGTTGCTACCGGCAAAAAAATCCCACTCCGTTTTAAGGGGTGCCCATTGTAGCTTCCAATTAAAGGTCTCAGCTTTACAAACTTGAATGAATTTAGTCTCATAACCCCCCACCCCCACGGGGTAACTAAGTATTATTATCCCCATATTTTAGCACTGAGGCATTGAAAGGTTAATACAGTTAGTGGATTAGGTTCTACAAGTCCTGCTGTGTGGTTGCCATAGGACCATCCTTCCCCTGAAGAATGGGAAAATATGTCCTAGGCTCTGGTTTGTGTCTCAAACCGGTTTGCCAACAATGGTTGCATTGATTTGGACAGTTATACTAGTGTGTACAGGAGAAGTGGGAGCAGAATCAGGCCCGTAGTATTGCAATAGAAAGATAGTCTTAAGACTCCAGGTATAATTGGATGGTCTTTCTCTAGATATCTTAAACAAGGAATTACCTGGCAAATGGAAAGGCAGGAAATATCCCCCCCACACTTCCCACTGCTTTTCCCATTTGTTCCCTAAGCAGCTTGTTAACACAGCTGTCCTCATCTGACTACAGAATACAGCCAAGGACAGTAAATACCATCAGAAAGGATCATGCCAGCTTCCAGTGGTTCATCTGCAAAGGTTTTGTAGCTGATGCCACAAGGACCCTCATGCACATTTAGGAAACACCCAACTCCATGCCCTGTGCCATGCAGGTAATCCAAACCACAGTCCCACAATGCAGAGCGGGCAAAGGAATCCAGAAGGTGACCTGCAGGCCGGCGAAAAAGAGAGACATTTAGAGAGAGCTCCAACCAGCTGGACACAGTCAGTTCGGATGATCACAGCAGCAGATCTTACCATGGGATACCAGAGAGTAACTAAAAGAGACAACCACGTCACCGGCTCTGCACAAACTATAAAACAGACCACTTAGGGGGTCTTTACGGACAAGAGCAATGGGGGCCTGGGTCCAGGCTATCCTGTTCCAAATAGGATCAACCCAACAAAGACCCTGTGAGACAGCAAAGGCAGATGTGGGGAGGGAAGAAATGGTCCTGGAGGAAGACTGAGTCTTGGGGAGAAGAGACGACTGTTTCTTTAAGGGCTTGGGGCCAGAAGCTTTGTAATGGGGGGGGGGAAGGCTCCCCTCTGTCCCAGTCAATTAATCACCCAACCAATCAAGACAAAAACCCTGAAGAGGGGGACAAAATGCTCCCTCTTCTCATTATGCAGAGGTGGAAATACAGAGGGTGTGTCTGCCAGTAGTCCTTTAACGCTGGGAGGAACAGGGGTGATCCTGAGTTCCCTTCCCAGGCTGGGGAAGACAGATAGAAAAACACACACACACACACCCCTTGTCCCTGAAGAACACCAGGAGGACTTTTGCTATCAAGGTTTTTGTGTCTGAGGTAATTTCATTGTGAAAGATATTTGCAGCCAGCCTAGGCAGAGCTGGACCAGGTAACTCTAAAGCAGTGGTTCTCAACCATGTGTACACATACTCATGGGGGTACACAGAGGTCTTCCAGGGGCTACATCAACTCGTCTAGATATTTGCCTAGTTTTACAACAGGCTACATAAAAAGCACTAGCGAAGTCAGTACAAACTAAAGTTTCACACAGACAATGACTTGTTTATACTGCTCTATATACTATACCCTGCAATGCAAGTACAGTATTGATATTCCAAATGATTTGTTTTATAGTTACATAGTAAAAATGAGAAAGTAAGCAATGTTTCAGTCACAGTGTGCTGTGACACTGTTGTATTGTCATGTCTGAGTCTGTAAGCAAGTAGTTTAAGTGAGGTGAAACTTGGGGGTGCACAACACAAATCAGACTCCTGAAAGGGGTACAGTTGTCTGGAGAGGCTGAGAGCCACTAGTATAAAAGGCCTGCTGCGAACTGGAAGGGGAGAGTGTCTCAGCGCTGTGAGACCACCACAGACACCATCAAGGGCAGCAAGCCAAGTCTCTTCTCAACTAAAGAATTCCAGGGTCAATGTCCCCTGTTCACAAGGCTTTTCAGAACAGTGCCTGTCTCATAAAAACAACCCCCACCAGCCCCTTGCTGTGTCTCGCTATTGCATTCAGAGGCTGAATGGCCCCTGGAGAATGCACTAATGCAGAGATGGCTGTTCTCGGTGTACTGGGGGCAGAAGAACTGGGGATCGGATTAAGAGGACAGAATGACCTTCTCTCATCCCAGAACATACACACACCTAATAACTCCCTCAAACACCCAAATCTGGGGTTTGATGGCTCCATGACAGTGGCCAGAAATGAAAATCTGGCCTGTGTTTGCAATGCATCAGAAATGCAAACTGTGCCCAACTGAAAAGGAGGCATCTTTGTTGGGTATCGTACATGGGACAGAATAACACTGCAAGGAACTGGCTGGTGTGTATGTGCACCACTACCCTCTACTGGATAGAATCAGAATTACCTATTTGTGTGTCACAGGCCCTATACTGCTAACACCCAAAGAAGATTCTCCTTTAGCTTCAGATGAACATCTTTGCCTTTGATGCAGGTGATCTGTGATCTCTCCTTGCTAAGGCCTTGGCCATGTTGTACAGCATCCAGACAACTGTAAAGCTCTAGGTGGCCAGTGATTTATTACTATGCAACTCAGCAATGAAAATATTACACCCACGGAACTAAAGAGAGATACAAATTCCCTTTACTCCACTCCAAGAGTTTCATTGTCAGTGTTAAAGGAGCTGGATTGATAAACATGATGCAATGTAACGGTGATACAGAGAGAAGTCTTGTCTTCAGTTATGTCTGGTATCTGTCAAGCATAATATTCTTCTAAATGGCCACGTGATTCTCCCAACACCTCAGTCGTCTGGGCTCCCGTTGGCTCAGAACAACCTACAGCTGAAGAACTGAGTGAGACAAACCAAGTAACCAACCTTTGGTTCCGTTAGGGAAGACGGCTGCACTCACAGCTATATGACCCTTCAGGACATAGGTGAAGCATTCCTGCCAACGAAAAGCACCCCATGAGTAACGAAGATAAAAAGCAACACCTTTCTTCACTTTGATGCATTTTCTACGTCATCGGAGTGTTACAGAGGAAGACTCAGCTAAGACCCATAAAGTAGACAATGCCATAGCAAAGCGGGAGAACAAAGATTCAGAGTGAGAGAATCAATAATGACTGAACCGAATCCTTCCAAACTGATTTCGGCAAGTGTCAGATGGACACCAATCTTATGAATGACCCAGTATACGAACCATTTTTCCCAACAGCAGGCAAAAAAAAAAAAAAAAAAGCAACCTCACAACGGAAATGATGTCAAAGAACAAGTCAACATCCCTTCACAGTCCCATGCCTTCAGTATGTTGGAAATAGCTTTCCGGTGATTTGAAGGACAAGAAGGAAGTGACACATTGCAACAACATGGCAATTTATGCACCGTACCGACTTTAATTTTAAGATGTTCTATTTTATGAGTTTTTGACTATATGAATGCCTCAATAGTTCGTAAAACAGGGGCTCTACTGCAAGTACCTAGACAGACAGACAGACAGACAGGCCTGGTATAAATGCAAAGTTGCATTAATTTTAACTAAAGATTGGATTTTAAACAGGGTTAGTGGCATCACTGAAATCCCGGTGTGAATTCTCTGATATAGGTTTAAAACTGGCTTATTAACTGTGTAAGCCAGTTTTAAATCAATATAAGAGCATCTGTAATGGGGGACCCAAGCCTCCGTGGAAGGCATGCTTCCAGGGAGAGGGGTTCAGAGCCTTGCTCAGTTGTGGAAGGAACAGAGAGAGAGAGACCAGATGCAGGTCAGAAAACTGGTTAGGGCCATGGACGTGCACCTAGCGCTATCTCAACAGGGACTTAGGTTGGCTTACCTAGGCCGCTCAGGGGCATGGATTTTTCACCTCTGAGTTATGTCGTGAAACTGACCTATTTTTCCAGTGTAGACTAGGCCCAAATCTCTGCACCCAGAAGGCATTGGAGGCTGGGCAGAGAAGGGGAAGGCCAGCTGGGAAACTGAGGCTGCATGGCTACTGCGCCGCACAACTCTGAAACGGGTCGCTCTGGTGAGGATGTGCTATACTAGCATCCACACAGAGAGCTGGTTTTTAAACTGAGTTAGGTGACACCAGTGAGATTGCTTTGTTAGACAAGCCCTTGATGCACAATCTCACCATTCAGAGCTTCATCGTTGCAGAGGCAGTTGCTCAGCAAAATGGCCTGAGTTTTCAGCACATTGCCTCTGAAGTTTTCTGGGGAAAGCCAGATCATTTTCCAGGTGGGAAGTGTGGCTTCTGAGATGGGGAAGGTGCCGCTCTTTACATTTTCTCAGGTTAAATTTTGCAGCTCTGAATCCTGACAGCTTCCTTTTTAAGCAGGAATTGTTTCAGGGCAGTCCTATGGCTACACAGGAGATCAGAGTGATGATCACAATGGTCCTTTGACCGTAGAATCTAAGAATCCTCATAGATTTTATTAGCAAATGGATGGTACAAAATAAGCCGCGTTGATTCCACAGTTACTAGGTAGCTTTCTACCGCTCAGATCATGTTTATTTTTTTTTCTTCCTTAAAAAGTCATGATTATTTAAATATCTCTAATACTGTAGGCCTGATCTCGAAACACAGGATATCCAGTTACCTTTTCATATGCCGACGGGATGCCAAAATGCATTGTCCTGGTCACATCCGTCGTGCCATCCCTTTGAAACAAGAGCAAATGAAGTCACAGAGCGCAAGCTCAAATGGAGACTACATCTTAGCCCAACGATAAAGGCGTAGTGGTCGTCATTTCCAGTAGGTGACATTCTACACCCCAAGTTATGCAGGAGGTCACGCTAGTAGTCCCTTCTACGCTTAGAATTTATGAGTTCCTGAACCCACTGATCCCCGTATGTAACAGTATTAATTGACATTCAAATGTCATCTTTCATCCCAAAGCATTTCTCAAATTATATACCTAGATTGCCACTAAAATGCAACTAATTCTAGAGTGGACAACTCACAACAGGCTGCACAATAATACGGGGAAGGGACAATTACATTTAATGGTACCAAGGGGGGGGGATTACCGAAGCAGACTAAATCCACAGCTGCGTTCTTTAAGAAAAACAGATGCATAGACGATAGCTAATGGCTGCACAAAAACATGCACGTGGTTTTGATACCTGCTTTGACCGAAGGACAGATATGTCGCAGTGAATAATGATTTGAACTGATCTTTCAGGAAGTGCTGAAAACCTGCTCTCTGAAAATGAGACCCCTTTAAGGTACCTCAAGTTTGGCTTTCAACCCAAAAATTACTAGTTACTTCTGAAATGCCAATCTGTGCGTATACATTTTACCTTGGCCCACACAGGCCATACTCAGAAAACATTCAGGATTTAATTTCTCAGCAGCAGCAGCAGCAAACTCAGCCTCTCTGCCCCAATACCGTGCTAAATGCCATCCACGTCGAACTCTCATTTTATTCAAGGGGCTGCTTTCCATTGTGACACTAAAGGAATCGTTAAGGCATTCGCCGAGGGGAAAAGCTCTCATTGTACCTATCGTATCAAAGTACATTCATGCGCTTCCTTTTCAAAGCCCTTTACAAACGACGGCTAACAAAAGCCGGAGCTCTAACGAGACAATTCCTCCCAAAGGACAGATCTGCTCCACGCCCTTGCTGAACAAAACACCTTTAATCTATTTAGTTAGCGCTTGTGAAAGGTCCCAGTGAAACAGCCACAGAGCCGCAGGCCACCAATTTGATCGATCAAACGAAGACAGCATGCGCTAAGGTAACACAGGCTTCCCCCGCACCAGGCTTCACACCTGTGCCACATCTAGGGATCAGACAGGAATTCACTCTCTGTGGATCATCAAAGAGGTGAACAGTAGGTTTCAGAGTGAACACATAATGGTACTGCCCTCGACCCTGACTCTGCCCTCTGTTGGCATCATCTTAACATTGGGCAATATGGTTCCTTGCCCAACATGCCCAGACTCTGCTGTGCAGCTAGCCGCATCCCTGGTTGAAGAGTAGAGGCAGGTCGGTGGGGCTGTGACTCCCTCCTCCCAGGCAGGTGGGTGGGGAATGGACAGAGGTTTGATTCTGCCCCCCAGGCACCAGCTAGCAGAGCTGAGACGGCTCGGAGGGGGAAGTAACCTGCTGCTGGCCAAGAGCCTTAGCAGATGACATCCTTGTAACGACGAGTCATATCTCACTCCCTGGTCTCCTTTTGAGGCATGCAGCCAAACCGTACGGGCACCATCTCGCCTTCCTATTGCAAGACCGTATCAGCAGGGAATCCCTCTTTGTACGTCCTTGTGGTGGGGTATACAAATCCCACACGGGCTGGGAAGGGTCCACGAACTGTGGGGAGCACAGTCGGCCCTGCCTGCGAGAGCTGGGTGGCAGGAAGGGGCTGGGAAGGGGAGAGCTCGCTTGGTTGCTGCTGGCTGGGAAGGAGAGCAGACCAGCCACCCTCACTTAGGGAGAGGAGCCTGGCTGAAGCCAGGATCTGAGAGGGGCTGTGGCCATTCAGGGCCTCCCTGGAGAGAAGGCAGGCTGGACATCGGGCTGTGTGGGGTCATCAGGGACCTGCCGATGGTTGTTAAGGTAGGCCAGGGCAGGGGCGCACCATCTGAGGGGAAGGGAGGGGTCTGAAGGCTGAGCCTAGAGGCGGGTGGAAGGATAACCTCGGGGGGCTCCCAGCTGGGATTCAGACTCCTTTTGAGACTGTGACTTTAGACTCTGCTAACCAGGAAGCGGGAGGAGGGTTGAAGATTCACAGTGATCCAGCCAGACGGCGGAGCCATAGGCTACCAGCACATCAGGGACACTGAGGCAGAGTGACAGCGGCTCCGGGGCCTGCCACGAGGCAGTGCCCAGGGGGCGGCAACCCGATGGCAGTTCTGTAAACGTCACGCAAGTGAGCCCCCATAATGATAATGGCCCGTTCAACCCTTTGCCCCTTTATGAAGGCCAACAAGGCCCCTCATTCCTTTCTCAGCCCAGTGACCCCAGCAAGAGCCAAACTGGTGACCTGGAAAGACTTTAATCTTTAAACGTTATTGTGCAGTTTTCCGCCAGCTGCTCCACTCAGGACAGGGGGACAAGACCCGCATGACAGACGTTCTTTAAAAACGACAGATCCTCCAGATGTTTAGTCAGCACCAAGTCTAGGTCCTTTGTCGCGTTCGCCAAGGCAACGGAGAGCCCCGCCCCGCAGATCACCCACTAACCGTTTCTTGATGCTCAGAGAAACGCGAGGTACAGCCACCCGCCTCCACTTACTTGTACTGAGCTCCGGAATCCAGGAGGTAGAGCTCCTTCACAGACAAAGTCCTGTTGGTCTCGGGAACTGGCCTACTCGATTAAACAAAAAAAGCGGTTTGTTCTAGAATTTTAACGCTTCCAAATGCAGCTGTTGAACGACAACGTCAAGTGCACGTTTAGATCGGTCACCTCCAGGATGGAATTAGCACAACTACGGAGCCGTGGGATGTGGAGATGAGCGTACAACACCTCATGAATGGCACAGGCTCCTCCCTGCCCGTTCTTCAACATGCGCCCCTTGCCCCATTCCAGCCCCGTTCCCCACTTCTTCCCCTCTTCAGGAAGAGCATTTTCCTAGCCACAGCAGGTGACCCATCTCCTTGCACTCCTGAGCAGGCAGACTGAACCCCACCCACACACACCCCTTCCTCCTCGTCTGTTGTCAGGAGCAACCCCGCTCTGCAAAATCACTAGCAATTTCCTCACACCACAAGGAATCCAAATCAGCTACCAAGAGGAGGCAGCCGGGATTGGCCAACCTGCCCTCCCTCAGACACATCTCTGGAGTCCGAGGTTTGGCGGTGGATGCTATGATGGGAGCATTCATTGCCCCTGCACAGCCACGACAACTGATCCACACCATGGGTTAAAATATCTATTGCCTTCACCTCCAATTCCAGCTCATACGCTGGAGTGCAGCCAGCTGTATAGGCGGAACCAGCCACAACTTGGGATGGTCCCCTGCTGGCCACAACGTCCTGGTACAACGTTGGCATCAACGTGTCAGCATCCCAAGCGGTGCGCTGGGATCCTTGTCTCCCGGGGAAGGAAGCTTTGCTACTATAAAGCAAAAAGGTGACTGAGAGGGATATTTTTCCTTCTCTGAACCTAATACTCTGGCTCTTCGGGACTCAGCTGTAGCTCCGTGGGGACGCAATGCGGGCTACTGGAAGTGCGTCCGCTGAGGAGCGCAGGGGCTGCGCGTCTCTTACTTGTAGTGAATGATGGCGCCGTTCGGACCCGTGCTCGAAATCGTAGCAAAGCTCAAGTCGACAAAACCGTCCTGTTGCCTGAAAGGAAACACCAAGAAAACAGCCACATCAGTGAGAGACACGCCAGGGCAAGGTGAGTCACCACCACAGCTCAGATAATAAAACAGTCTGTAGCTAGCCTCGCTACCTCCTCCGCCCTCCATTTCACCTCACTCAAACCCTTCCCCTCCATACGAAGATCGGCTCAGTCCCTCAGCCAGCAGGACAAGCTGAGAGGTGACTCTGGTGCAAGACAGGAGCCAAGCCAGTTCGGCCCCTAACCCCACAACCCACTGGAGTCCTGCCTTCTCTCTCTCGCTCCCTGCTCACCCTCGCCATTCCTTATCAGTACCAAATCCCCTGGCCTCCACACCTCCAGGGAGCCAGCATCCTCCCCAGCTCCAAATCTCTGCCCTCAGAGGCCACACCTGCTTCTTACTCCTGATTTATTTACAGACTTCTTTAGAGCGCCCATCCCTGCAGTATCCAAGAGCCTCACAGACCTTAATGGCCCCAATTCTCCACTATGTGCCTGTTGCTTCTAGGGCACAACTTGGTCTTCGGAGACTGGAGAATCCAGCCCTACTGAATGTCCCTTCACAACTCCCAGGTGAATTGGGCAAGTATTATCATCGCCCTCATACACATTCACCGGAGCCGCCTGCCTCCCTGTGCAAACGTCACGATCCAACCTGCCTAAGGGAGAAGCCAGTAACCAGCAGCAGAGGAAGGCAGGGAAAGGTGGCGCGTGGGATCCAGCGAGTCAGGAGTTACTCTTCCCAAGCGATCCTAACCCAGCTGACACAAACCCTCTTTTTCTTGTGCCCAAATAAACCCCGAGAAAAGTGGCTTGTCCTCAAATAACATGCCTTAGGGAAAGGGTAAATTAACACGGAAAAGAAACAAAAAGCCACCCACAAAACTCCTTGATTGGGGTTTAGGTTTTGCTTTTTTTACCTGCGAAACTCCTCTGCTTTGTCCGCAGCTGATATTTCAGTAACAGATCCCTTTGGAACCTAGTGGACAAGATCTGGGCTAAGTTAGCAAGTCCACTGGCAAAAGAAACCAGAAAACCATAAAAGAGGCTCACTCACACAACCTAATCTTACGAGGCATTTTGGTTTTTTCTTTCACTGGCCCCCTGTAGTGATGGAATCCTCAAACTCAGCAGCTTTGTGCTAAGAGTGTGAGAACTAGGAAGTGAAACTGGCCAGTTCACCATCAGTGTCTTAGGACCTGACTGTGCAAACAGCTAGTACAACATGTATTGACTTCCAAGAGCCATCGGAATAATGTCACACATGGCAGCAACTGTTTCTGGGATCAGGCTCTAAGCTGAAATGTAAAAATTCAGAACAAATAATGGTGAAAATCAAACTAGATTTAACCAGTTCTTTCCATTTCGATAATCTGTGTTTTTTAGCACCTTACACTTATTTGCTGTAGCGTCTAAGGTGCTAATAACACCCTTAAGAAAATATTATTAAACATACAATACTTACATATAAAAGCTAGCAATGCTCAGATTTTATCCGCAGATCTCAAAGCACTTCACAAAAAATAAGGTAACTTTTATTTGAACCATTTTGGCGAGGGGGAAATGGAGACACAAATGCAGTGATTTGCTGTGTGAGCGAATGGTAGAGCAGGAAACCAGTCACATGGCCAGGTTTACAAAGGTACTCGGGCATCAAAAGATGCACATATGCTCCTAGTGGGATTCATAAAAGCACCCAAACAGGTTAAGTCAGTGGAACTTGGGCACCTAAACTGCCCTAGCAGCTGGACAACACTGATTATCCTGAGAATGTCGCTGTAACACTGCACTGTAAAATAGGATACTATTCTACAATCTACCAAGTCAGCAAGAAGATAGTATCTCCTATATTAGACCTGGACAGATCCTTGCTCACCCACTCAGGCAAATTTGCCTACTCTGCCTTTTGACCACATTTAATAAATGTGAGCATGATTAAAAAGCTCATTCCACCTTAGATGGAAATCAGAATCAAATCCACAGCCTCAAAATCAACCAGAGAAAAACAGACACTTTGTCTTCCTGTCCTTGCAGGACTGCTCGAAAGAACATTCATGGTATTGAAAGCTTATGCTAATGAAAAATTTTACTATGCAATAAAATTCCTAAATTAAAACATGAGAAATTAATACTATACCTCCTTCTCTAGCCAGTTAAAGAGCTCACACAGAGCGACAGCATCTTTAATCTATATTAAAATGGGTAAAAAAGAAAAAGTAATTGAGTGCAGGTAAGATTTATAAAGCTGCAAAGGAAACAGTCTTTTTTATGCAAGGGCAATTAGCTAGTAACACAGGGTACACTGGCAGGGAGATAAGTGATCTAAGAAGTCTTTCTAGCCTCTAACTTCTGTGATTAATGCAAGCACCAGAAATTCATTCATAGATTCTAAGGCCAGAAGAAACCATTGTGATCATCTAGTCTGACCTCCTGTATAACACAGGCCATGGAACTTCCCCCAAAATAATTTCTAGAGCAAAGCTACTAGAAAAATATTCAATCTTGATTTGAAAACGGTCAGCAATGGAGAATCCACCATGGCCCTTGATAAGTTGTTCTAATGGTGAAAAACGTACATCTTATCTCCAGTCTGAATTTTAAAGCCATTGGATCCTGTTATAGCTTTCTCTGCTAGATTGAAGAGCCCATTATTAAATATTTGTTCCCCATGTAGTACCTATAGACTGTGATCAAGTCTCCCCTTAATCTTGTTGTTAAGCTAATGAGATAGAGCGTCTCGAGTCTATTTCAACAAGGCATGTTTTCTAATAGTTTAATCAGTCTCATGGCTTTTCTCTGAACCGTCTCCAGTTTCTCAACGTTCTTCTTGAACTGTGCACACCGAAACTAGACACCGTATTCCAGCAGCAGTCAGTCCAGGAGTGCTAAATACAGAGGCAAAACAACCTCTCTACTCCCACTCGAGGTTCCCTGTTTACGCACCCCAGGATCACATTACCCCTTTTGACCACAGTGTTGCACTGGGTGCTCATGTTCAGCTGATTATTCACCACGACCCCCCAATCTTTTTCAGTCATTTTTTCCTAAGATAAAGTTCTCCATCCTGTACGTTCTTTGTTCCTAGATGCATACATTTACATTAAGCCATATTACAATGCAGATTGTTTGCTTGTGCCCAGCTTATCTAGTGATCCAGATCACTCTGTATCAATGACCTGTCCTTTTCATTATTTACCACGCCCCCAATTTTTGGGTCATTTGCAGATTTTATCAGTGATGATTTTATGTTTTCTTCCAAGTCATTACAAATGTTTAAAATAGCATAGGGCCAAGAACTGATCCCTAAAGGACCCCACTAGAAACACACCTCTTTGACAATGGATACACCATTTACAATTACATTTTGGGACCTATCAGTTAACCAGTGTTTAATCCAGTTAATAAGTGCCATGTTAATTGTATATTGTTCTAGTTTTTTTAATCAAAATGTCATGCAGTACCAAGTCAAAGGTCTTACAGGTGTCTACGTACATTACATCTACACTATCATTTTTATCAAACAAAATTGTTATCTCATCAAAAAAAGATATCAAATTAGACGGTATCTATTTTCCATAAACCCATGTTGATTGTTACCCTTCTTTTATTCTTTATTAATCAAGTCCCATATTAGCCACTCCCAGGATCAATGTCAGGCCTATAATTACCTGGGTTTTAAAATATTGGCACAACATTAGCTTTTTTACAGTTTTCTGGAACTTCCCCAGTGTTCCAAAACTTATTGCAAATCAATATTAATGGTCCCACGAGCTCCTCGGGCAGCTCTTCTAAAACTCTTGGATGCAAGTTATCTAGACCTGCTAATTTAAAAATCTCTAACTTTAGTAGCTGCTTTTTAACTCCTCCTGAGATATTAGTGGAATGGAAAGAGTGTTTTATCGTATGCTATGACTACATCATCTTATTTTTTTCCAAATATAGAACAGAAATATTTATTAAACACGTCTGACTTTTCTGCATTATTATAAATAACTCTACCAGTTCCATCTAGTATTGGACCAATACAATTGTTAGGATTATTTTTGTTTCTTATATAATTAAACTCCTTATTATTGCCTTTAACTCTGCTTGCTATAGATTTTTCTTTGTTACCCTTTGCTTCCCTTATCAATTTTTGACAATTCCTAGTAGGGGCCTGGTTTTTCAAAGGTGGGAAACTTGGGATTTTCTGAAAATCAGCCCCGTTTCAGGTGCATCAAGTTGGCCACCCAAAAATGGAGGCATCCAAAATTATTAGCCACTTGAATAGGTCTTTGGCAGAGTATCTTGTACTGTGGTTTAAAGGGTATTCTTTTGATTCCTTATTTCTAACCCCATGAGATTTGTAGTTCATGGTTATACAGTAGTAGTGCCTTAGGGCCCAGTAGGGATCGGGGCCTCACTGCACAAGACAATGTACAGACATAGCAAAGGAACAATCCCTCCATGGCAGGGCTCACCTTCTAAATAAGGGTCTGGAACGCTGTATGGTTCCCATTGAGAACACATATGGTGACTAGCACCACTATACGGGTTGTTCAAAGCTCCACTTTGAAGTGGTGGAGATGCTTGTGTTCTCCACTGACCCTGAAGGCTATACTGATGGGGGTTTCATCAACTGGTAGGGCCCTCCAAGCCAAACAGGCCCAAGGGAAGGGATCAGACAAAAAGCAGTGTACCGCTCCTCCAGGCTCGGGGGTGATGGGCCAACACCCAGCCTTGTGAAACATGAGGGTATAGAAATGCGCCCGGGCAGTCATTCCAGCAAAGAGCGTGAGAGAGAAGGATGGAAGAGCCTTCTTTGTGTCCCAGGCACTGTCTGACAGCACATCCAGGATTCAGATTCAGAAAGCTTGAAGGGAGCACCCATGGATAGGCAGAAGAGCCCATTAATAGCAGCAGATGTGGGACAGATGGTTAGTAAAGAGAAATATTCCAGCACAACATCCAAAGTATTATTTGCTTCTTAATCCGAGGCACGGGGGACACTCCCCCCACAAGCCCACCTGAAACACTCCCCCAACCCTGAAAGGGAAATACAATCTGCGGCTCTGGGGGAGGAGCTGAATTGATTGCACTCGGTGTTTCACTTACATGTGCTCGTCTCATGCCTTCTGTTTCAGCTGCGTTCTTCACGGCTTTCGCGGTGCATATGGGGGTGTACGGGGTGAGGTAGCGGTGAGCCTAGAGCAGAAGGGCAGGGATTAATTACATCCTGGTTATTCAAACCGCACGGTCTTGCATGTTGAATATCTTGGACCTCGGCATTACCACAGTCTGCACTTCTACGGTATCCTTCAGCTAGCCGTCTTGTTCTGTGCCGATTGCTGACAGTTTGCTAAGCACTGGTCAGATCAGGGCAGAGGAAGGGTCCTGGCTCTGAGGACTTTACGGTCTTCATTATATCTCAGAGAACGAACTAAGAGACAGGACAGCCACATGCCGGGGGTCAGAACTGTGAGCCAGGAGCTGCACGTGGAAAGCTAAGGCACAAAGAGGTTTAGGCCCAAATTTCCAAGTATAGCCTCTAGTGCTGGGTGCACCCGTCAAGACACCTAGGCTCTGATTTGCAGAGAGGCTGAGTTCTCACTGCACCAACTGAAGTCTGTGGTGAGTTGCATCCCTAAAAACCAGGCCCTAGGAGCTGGATTCTCCCGTCTATGGCATAAAGTGGCCTTAAAGCAGACCGAGAGAGAATCCCCCTTGGGCAGAACTTTCCTCTGGCATAAAACTGATGGTGGTGGCTCCCCAGCTTCCTATACCAGCCATCACCTAGCCTCAACCAAAGGGGAAGGTGAGGGTGTGTTGAGGGAGGCTAGAGAAGGGAGGAGGTGTGGCTGACCAAAGCTCTATTTTGGCACAAGGTCCCCGAGCAATTTTGCTCTGATGCCACGTAAAACCTGCCCCTATGCAGAGCTCACTTGTGCCAGGGCAGCTGGAATCAGAGATCCACAGCCAGTTCCCTCCCACTGCCAGTCTCTACCCCGTCAGATCTAAGCTTGGACACAGTAGAAAATAAGGGCCTACCTCTGCACCCAAGACTAACGGAGCCCTTAAAAAATTCTGGCAGAAGTGACTTGCCCGAAGTCTCTCAGCAAGCCAGCGGCAGAGCCAAGAATAAAACCCAGGTCGTCCTGACTCCCAGGCCTCTGCTCTGACCACTACATGATTTTCCATTTCCAAATACTTTACAGTAGCGGGAACAACGGTTACATTCCAAGGAAGCAAAGTTCCGCACAGTCATGAGAGATTATTTATCCGCAGCAGGATAGCCTCCAACCTATGCAGCACCTCGGCTGAAATTTTTAGATACGTTGCCGGGGTGTATTTCTCTGCCGACAAAAGTACGTGTGTGCATGTTTGCAAGCAAATGTATACAGGGCTTGCAGGGTCTGTGTTATAGACTAGGTTGGGCTCCCGGCTTTGATGGAGCATGGTAAATCTCCCTCCAGTATCACACACACTGCTAAAGTACCCTGGCTCGGAAGGTCAGGTGATGTAAGTTGCACAGGACAGGGACTGAAAGAGGCCTGGTTTCTATTCCCAGCTCTGACAGGCACCTGAAGACTGACCCCGAGCAAGCCGCTCAACTCTTTTTCCCCTCCCACCCTTTGTCTGTAGCTCTTCAGAGCAGGGGCTCTCTCTCACTACGTGTTTGCACTGCACCTAGTGCAATGGGGCCCTGATCCCAGGCGAGGATCTAGGCACGGAGATAATGGAAGTTAATAATCAATGAGAATGATACTAAATTACCTATTATGGGCCAGATCCTCGATTGTATAAACTGCCAACTGCACTGCCTTTGTAACGGGGCCTGTCCCCTGCGAGTGGCATACGGGTTAGGGTTCAGTCAACCCCTGGTCCAGGGCATGTCCCTTTAAGGTTCCTGTGATTTTTGCAGTAGACAACGGCCTATGGAAGGGCAGAGGCAGGCACTGGCAGAGCTGGTTTGTCCTAGGGGAACAGCGAATGGTTGAGGAAAACCTAGGGTATTGTTTCTTTAAGGGACCAGAACCAGGCGCTTTGTACTGCAGGATGGGGCGAGGCTCCCCTCTCTCCCAGCCAGCCGGGACAAGACTTGGGAATGAATGCTGCCTGCTGACCACTTCCAGCCAGGGAGGAAAAGAGCCAAGTAAAAAGGGGCCAGCAAGGAGAAGCTGGTTTAAGGCTGCAGCTGACTGGACCGAGCACAGCCCTGAGAAGGGAGGTGGCGGGATGCCTCAGCCCAGAAGAAGCAGGCTGCCTGAACGATCCCACGGACCGCAGAAGGAGGGAAATAGGACTTCTGATCAAAGGAGAAGAGGGATGGGTCCAAAGACTCTATACTCTGGCCTGAATATCAATCATTGCAAAGAACTAAAGGGGGAAACTGAGGGCAAGGTCCCTGCAGGGCCATACCAGGCCACAGGGAGGTGCTCTGGGAGGCACCCTGCTCCAGAATACAACTGGGCTATATGAGTTTCCCAAAGTTGAGGTTCTGGTCCATTGAGTTCAGCTACCCTGGCAGAGGACATTTTCAGCAAAGTCAACAGAGCTACACTGGTTTACACCAGATGAAGAGTTGAACCCTTGCTTCTAATGCCCCCAATTAATCACTCCAATTATTCGGAGGTGTTGGAGTGAGTTTTAGAACTTTGCAGCGGTTTTTCAGGGCACCAGCACAATGCACAGAGCAATGTATCTGAGATTGTCGGGAGGCCAGGTTTAACGAAGGAAAGAGGCAGAGAGATTTATCTGGCTCACACATGTTCTACATCCCGATGATTTGTTTTTATATCAGGCAAAGCACATGTGTTTCTTAAGAGTTGGCAGAAAGATACGAAGAGCGCCATTGTATATTGAAGAGATTTGTTTCTGTGTAAGTGACAGAGCTTTACAATCTTCCCATCTGTACAAACACGCAAAGAGCAAAGATGCAGCCAACATACATAATCAAATGTCATTGTCAGAGAAAAATAACACATAATACCTGCTCTCTTGGCCACAGTAACTGGCATGTTTAACAGGGCAGATATTAGCTTGTCTATACCATTAAATAGACACCGCGGGGGGATATATTAACAGCCTTTGCCGCTGGACAAGTTTCTTTCAGAAGACATAAAACCTAGGTTGTTCTTAAAAATCCCATGGCACTTTTTGCAAGAGAAGGGCCCTCAACCCTGGTGTTTCCGTGTAGTCCCATTAGAGGCACTAGGAACTACCTTCAGCGGTGACTATCTGCAGGCCAATAATTAAAAATGACATCCCATCCATCAAGAGCGGTGGTTACAGAGAACAATGGCTCTGTGGCCTGTGATAAATAGAGAGCTGCCCTCTAGATTACACTGTGGGATTAGTTACAGGAAAGGGATGGCTGGGACCTAAACTACTATGCAACTGGGATTTTTAAATTAAGCAATTATATTGGTGAAGCATGGCCAGCTCAGGGGCCCACCAGGTGGTGATGCGGAGTATCTCCCTGGCCACACGACAGGGACAGCTTCCCCGCACCTGTCTGCTGCTCTGCTGCAAGCCTGTTCTGAAGTGCCAGGGAAAGAGGGCAGCAGAGACGGGCGTTGAGCGCTTCTGAAAATCCCACCCCAAGTTCCACCCGGGCCCTTCCAGCGTGACCCTTCCACCCGCTGTTTGTTCCAGCACGTTTTAATCTGACGCAGACTGGGCCAAGGACTGGCCAAGTGACGGTCTTAATGAGGGGAAAGCATGAGAACCGTCACTTTAAAGGAACATCACGGCTGGGAGGGGGCGGCGCGCTGGATTGGCAATGGGGACTTCTCTGCACTTGGTCACTTGCACGAATCCATACCGGCCCCTCCCTGTTGCCATCAGTGGCTGTTTGATGGCCTATGTGCAGTGGGCTCAGGGTGACTTCTCGTACTGATGGGCAAGAGTCTACATGGCAAACCGCCATCCTCAGAGGCACCTTTGCTTGCAGACTCAGGACAGAGGCCGAGGATTTCATGGGCCTGGAGAGGACTGAAGTTCCTTCTGTCCTTGTCGCTTCAATTGTGTTTGAAACGCATCCACAGGGTGGTTTGGGGGAAGCTGCCCTAGCTCTATGGATCTGTAGGTGCTCAGCCTCTCTGAAGAACCAGTCCTAGGTGTCCTATATTGGTACCTTTCGCCATCCTTAAAATTACTCGTCTTTAAATCTTCACCCAGTAGTTTAGGCCCTCAAAGGTTCCTTACTGTAATTAATCCCACTGGGTAAATCTACAAAAGAGCTTTTCACTGCCCATTCTATCCCTGATTCTTGTGTTCTCCCACACTTTTTTCACACGCTCTTTGTACTCGTTGGTTATGACACCTGTGAGAAGGTCTTCAGCTCAGGTCCAACTGACCTGAGGCAAAGTGCAACCACTTCTCCCCTATGAACAGGAAGCCTGAAGCATTGTGACTGCATTAACACAGCTGGTCCTCCTGACCCCATCTCACACAGCACTGCCTCATATTTGGAAATGGCCCAAAAGTCCTTGCTCTCAGCAATAGTGCTGAGTGTAATGTTTACTTGCAGTGTATTATTTAGCCACTAGATGTCTCTGTATATTGTATGGTGTTCCAGAGAGCATGTAGTCTCTGGTAAACAAGGGAGACACAGCTGGAACTCAAGATGTCTGGAAGCCTGTTTATTTATCTGTAGTTGTTTTTTGGGGTTTTTTTGTTGTTGTTGTTGTTAGATTCCAGGGCCAGAAGGAACCATTGTGATCATCTAATCTGACCTTCTGTACAACACAGGCCATAGAACTTCCCCAAAATAATTCCTAGAGCATATTTAGGTATGTTTCCTTTGCATAAGTGCCTCCTGTTTACAAAGGACTGTATCAAAGGACTCTGTATCATAACAGTGGGCACTATGGGATAGGGCCTGCTTCAGGAGTACCAGAATGCACAATTACAAGCACAGTACTGAGGTGTATCAAGTACAGAAGAAATATAACAATTCTGACATTAACAGTGCCCCTATGCAGACATGCTAACCCATCTCAAGGACAACCAGCCATTTCTTGCAACCTGTGTCCTTGAGTGGACACAAATCCGGACTACCTTGGCTCTTGCATCTCTTGAATATCTCTCAGACACTCTGCTTTTTGCCCCTCTATCATAAACCACTGAAATAAATAATGGGAGCCATCTTTAGATCCTCCCACCAAGCAGAGCCTGCTTTCCCCCGCCCCCTCCCCCCCCCCCCCCCCCCCGACCCCTGGGGTTCTATCTCCACCTGAATTTTAAGGTGGGTAATTTAATCTATCCCATGCACGGGACAGTCTCCAGCCCCTTGTGCAATGACCTTAGTTTAACCAGATCCTCCCACCCCTCTGTTCTCGTCTTATTCTGATCTGAGAATTCTTAGGGTAAATTGGCTTAAGAAGACGGAATACCTGCTCTGGGGACAGCTAACTCCACATTAAACAAACCTCTGATAGTCTGGCATTCTCTTCAAAGCCACCCTCCAGCAAAGAATGAGACCTGCAGCACCCAGCACTGGTGGGAAGCTGAGAACAGCTGCCCTAATGAAAAACACTCATCACAGGACTGGCTTTGAAGGAGGAGTACTTTTCTCTGCCAGGATACACAAACCTTAGGAATGGCCTCAATCAGGGCATAGCTGGCTTTGTCACTGAGCCACACTTTCTCCTTGGGGGAGAGACCCACACAGATGGCCTGCAGCTCCGTCAGGATGGATTCATACGGCACCACCTGGATTTTAAACTCCGCATCCAGGGTGGAATCAAGGAGCAGATGTTCCCTCACGGACGGGTCTGCCATGCGGTCGCCATTGATAAACAGCCTGCAGAAATGTATCAGCAGAGAGCACGTGGGTGTGACTTGGGCTTCAGCCTGATGGAGTTGGAGGGGGTAGAAATCACACTCTTCTAACCCCATTTAACAGACAGAGGCTATTATTATTGATAAAGAATAATACTGTGCACTGATCCAGACCATTTTACCCAGGGACCTCCATGCACTTTGCACCCTGCATTGAAATTAAGCCTCACAACCCCCCCGGAGGTAATAATCCCCAGTTAGACAGAGGTGGCACAGTGCTTGCATACAGCATGTCATCCCAGAGAACTCTCAGGCCTATGCTCTAACCACTAGGTCACACACTTTTGGCTAGTGCCTTTGTGTGCCTCAGTTCTTGTGTCCCACTGAAGCGTATCACACAGAACAAAAAGAGGAGGATCTTTGGCACCCAAAGCCCAAAAACCCCAGAGCACAGCAGCAACCGTTCCTGTGGTTTTGAAGGGAATCTTCAGCGAAGTTAATCCCTCAATGGATAAAGTTCTCCGGCACCTGTCCCACTGCTGGTGCCAATTCATCAGCAGCTCCTTATAGCCCATTTTGTGCAAAGATCTCAAAGCATTTTCCATGATCCCAATTTTACAGCGGGGGGGAAACTGAAGCACAAAAAGGTGAAAGGATTTGCCCACGGTCACCCAGAAGCACAGATGGGAACAGAGCCAAAAGCTCTTGACTCCATCACCCACTATGATGAGAAGGGAGCTGGGAGGAGATAAATGGATTATCATGGAATATAAAAATGCTAGGAAGGAACATTAAAACGGCAGGGGCACAGGCAGTTTGAAAGGACACATACAACGCTAGAGCCAATGGCTTGGAGACAACATGCCTGGAACTTCAGTGCAACACTTCGTACAGATAAAGAAGGGGCAGGGTAAAGACCTGATTGTGTCGGTTCCTATGACAGCGTAAGCAAAAAATACTGGATTGTATTCAACGTCAAAGCCTCGGAGGTTAAACAGCCCTGGGAAATAAAAGAGAGCCCAGAATCAGTCTTGTTTCATCATTTCAATTCAACAGTATTAAAGAAGGAAAAGAAAACCACATTCAGTTGCTCGAAAGCAACTTTGCAGCCACACAGGAGGACTTTAAGCCATAGTCCAGCTGTTGCAATTCCCCAGAGCTTTATTGGCAGTACTTCGCTTTCTCCACAAGATGGCACCAAACCTGTGAGTACTACATGAGGCCAGAAAAATCTCTCCAGGCTGGCTCTGAGTACCTTCCAGACTGGGACCGCTTTGTAGAGATACGGCCAGGAAGTCTTCTCCGGGCTCTGCAGTGTGACAGCAGATCACCCCTTCCTCTCCGGAGAGCACTAAAGCTATGGTACTTAGCTCTCACAGAGCCTTTCCAGCCATGGGACTCATGGGGGAAGGGAGGCACTGAAGAAGCTAAGACCAAAACCTCACAAAATGGCCTGTGATTGTGGCAGCTCGCCTTCGAACAGCACGGCCCTGCTTGTCAAACGCGCTGGTCGCTCACAACTCAGGGCGAAGCCCAGCAGAGCTGCAGGCGCCTGGCCTCTCTGGGCACCAGGTTTCAGGCGTCAGGCTGAGCTCTCGGAAAGCCGGGAATTTGATCTTGGAAACGTTAGCAAAAAAAGGAGTGGCCGCAGGTGATGCAGCGAGCCAGCAGGTGAGCTGGGAGCACAGCCTGCATCTCCTGCATTCCAGTCCGGGGCTGGGTCTGCTGGGCCACGCAAAATCAGCTAGGACACTCACGGGGTAAATGTACACTTCCTGGGAAAGACTGTGCTTCTCTCAAGTTACAAAGCCCCATGCGGGGCTTCCAGGAAGGGGCAGTAAAAACCTGCCAGCGCAGCAGAATTAGGGTCTCCAGGCCGTGGAATGGCGCTGGCCTCCTCTTCAACCCCTCCCTCCAGACGCCCTTCCAGATTTTAATAGTGGCCCAATTATAAGATTTATGGGTTTTTCCCTGTATAGTAAAGAAAAGGGGAACTGGATGAGCACCTAGCAGTAAGCATCTCTCACTGCCCTTAGCCCCGCCTCACCCCTTTCTTTGCTCATGGTCACCCCTTGCACTGGTAGGTACCCGCCCGAAAGCAGAGATTTAGTATGGTTTTAATTGTCTGTATAGTGATGTGCACACCTCAGGGTCTGTGGACAGACAGATAAGGACAGAAGGCTGCCAATCTCTGCTAAGGCAGGTCTCGCAGGTCTTGCAGCTACCGGCTGCGTTTGAAACAAGAAGCTTCGCGTTTGGTGTCACAGGTCGAGGAGCGAATACCGATGGCACCGACTACGCTTGTGGCCACACTGCTGGCATCGACTTAGTTATTTCCAGAGCTTAATCTGTGCCAGCGCCGGCCAGGGCTCCCTCTACGCTTGGCAGTTCATGGTCCCGGCAGCTCCGGACTTGCGGCGTCAGCGATGAAAGTAAATCATGGCTTGAGCCCCGGCACCTCTTTCATTACAAATTAAACACGGGTTACTTCCAAACGGAAGCTGGGAATTTGTCAAGGTCATTTACACGCCGGAGCGTGGGATGCGTTTTATATCGCGTATGCTAGTCACACACACAAGCCTGGCTTCCACTAGCGTTTCCTGGGACGCCTCCCACCATCGTATCATCCCGGGAGCAGCAGCGGGAGCGCTGGTGCGCACATGCCTCCGGCATGGCCACCGATGGGTCGGCTGGACTTATCCTGAAGTTTAGATATGATCTGGGCGGCTCTATCTTGAGCGGAGCAACAGCGCCTTGGGGCCATTCCTGACCTCCACCCGCCCTGGGAATGCCTGCTATGCTACAGTGGGATGCCAGAATCACGTGGCTTAGAGCTGGCTAGATTGGCATTTGAGCTACTTGGAGAATCTCCCGCGGGGTTGTTTAAGCTCACTCTCTTTGCCACTCCAGCACACAGGGGAACGGGAGGCGGGGGTGGCTAGGATGAGGTCCATTGTGGTCTTGTGTTGCTACAGGAGTTTGCAGACTGGAGGGGAAAGGAGATCTGGGGACTCCTTTTAATAAGGATGAAAACTAGAACTAGGCTTGTTGCGGAAATCATGAGCACACACACACGTGCTTTGAAACTGCAAATGCTACGTACGAAACTGTGCTGTATTTGTTTGTGTACCCAGAGCCACATACAGTGCTGCTCCAGGCTTCACAGCCGAAAACAGAGAGAGAGGCAGTGAATGGGGGGACTTAAGGATATTTTATGGCTAGAGCATTGTCAGTCAATTCTTTCAAGCTGCCTTGGTTTTATACATCACCTCCCTTTTCCTTCTCCTCAGCTGTTTTCCGAGTGTGGTGATTTGCTGTGTACACTGGGCCTAAATCTACTCTCTTGCTCTGGGTTTACACAGGTGTAAATGAGAGCAAAATCTGGCTCATAAAAATGAATGGAGACTGCTCCTGATCCTGTCCCATAGCTGCTTCTGATACAAGTTAATCGACACATAACAAACCCTTCTGGTGTACTGCACAGGGAGATCTGACGACCCACGCAGCCGGGATACTTACAAGCTACCTCATCCAGGGCTGTCACCACAAGCCAGGGGACTTTTCTCTCAACCATTTTTGCACGCACAGCTGCCATCTTCTCTTTCCAGCCCAGCCCTGCAAAATACAATACATTGTCCATCTGTGGATCAGTCTGGTTCTTTAGTTGCAAATGCTATCGCCGCTTAATGTATTGACTAACAACAGAGATGTACAACCCTGAAGCCCTCATGTAAAGAGACTAGAATTGTATAGATGCCAAACACCCAATTTCTGGCTTCTCTTCCTTACTGTTCCTTTATGACATATACCACCAGCCTCAAGTTTTTTCTCCTTTTTCCAAAAACATGCGTGAGTGAATTTATTATGAACCCATCACTCACGTATCCAGGCACAAATCAATGCTTGTGTCTGGTTTCCAAAACAAAAAGATCATTGAAGAGAATACACAGAGTCTAATTAGATGCTTAGTTGAATCAAACAGCACATCATGTTGGGCTGCAGTTATATTTCTTCCGTCACTTTATAAGGGAAAGGGTGGAAAAAAAGAGGAGTGAAAATGAATCCACTCAGTCAGGACTGGATCCCACTAACCTGTGTAACTCAGGTCCAGGGTCATCAGAGGTTTGCAGGGTCGCTGGGGGCGATCAACCCAGATGGCATCTATCAGGTTCTCTTTGACTGGCACGAGAACATGACCAGCCCCCTTCAGCGCTTTAGACATCCTCTTCCACTGATCTGCAAAACAGAAAGGGCTAAGAGTGCTGGCTACAAATATCTGAAACCCAGGCATTCCCTCTGTGCTAGGGAATGTTGGAAAAGTCTTCGCTTTCTCTGCTCTCCCCCGCCTCCACACACGGGCTCAAAGACAGTAAGAAGATGAATTAAAAAAGCAATATCCAGTGTAACAAGTCATAGTGACACACAGATAGAGGTACCAGTCATCAGTGGGACACGAACTGGGGACCTACGGCACCAAAACCCCAGGCCGCTAACACTTGAGCTAAAGAGGATCTCTCTTAGGTGTGCAACAGCAATAGGCTGTAACGTGGAAAATGAAGACGGCTCCTCTATGCATTTGAAACAGGTTGGGGAATTCGAGCAGGCAGAATCTCATCATCCAGCCTGGAAGGCGTGATGTAAACTAACCATCTGGAATAATGAAAGGGTCCACTCCAACTTTCGAGCCCTCTGGCAGCACGCTCACTAGCCAGTCCTCCTGAGTCGGCGTATCCTTCAGACCTGAATGTGGAAAAGGGGGGAAATGTAGTTCCAAGAGCAAAGAAAAAACCACGCAGAAGTGGTTCCACTCAGACCCTTCAATTACAGCACAAGCTAACATATAAGTGCCCACGCATTTGCCAGCAGATGCCAATCCTACACACGGTGCTAGTCCTTTTTAGTTTCCTTTCACTCTAATGCTTGGGAAAGGCACTATAATGATATTTGTTCGTTCACATGCCCCGGCAGTCAATTAACCTGATTGCATTGAGTATCCACTTAGCCTGCTGTTTAGTTCTCTACATATTTGTGGAGTAATATCTTGAACTGCCACCCACCCATCCTCATGAGTGTCCAGTTGCTATCCATTTGCTGTGCTGCCTGCAGAAAGTAGCGTCCGTCCGTCCACACGGCGGCTTTTTGCTCGGTTATAATGGCAGTACCTGGTCAGGAAACAAAAGGGATAAGTCTGTTTGTGGTTCATCAGAACACAGAGGGGCAGATACAGAGGTATTTGGCACATCACAGTGACATGGATTGCACGAGGTTTGTCTGAAATGTACACAGATGCCGGACAGTCCTTATGAAGGCTCAGGTCACAGCTCTCATGTCACTCACATACTAATGGAGACACTAATTGTTCCCCACAACTAAGAAGCACATTCCCTCACAATTCTGGCCAGGCCATTCTACACCGGGAGGCAGGTTTGCTGAACTTGCTTTTCAACCTCCTCAGTCTAATTAGGGGTAAACACAGCTCAGCCAGTCAGCGTGGAGGAGCCGAAGCCTTGTTTACTAGAGAAACACCCAGAAGCCCCAATTGAGACCAGGGCCCCATTGCACCAGGAACTGCAACACACAGAGAGTCAGTCTCTGCCCCAAAGAGCTTACAGTCTAAACAGGACAGACAGAGAGGCAGAGTTGGAGAAGGGAAGTGTTATCACCCCATTTTACCACGGGGAACTGAGGCACGCCGGCTGATTCAGTCAGGTATTTAAGCAATGGGAACTGATGTCAATGGGACTAATCAGATACTTAAGTTAGGCATGTGTTTACGTAACTCGCTGACTCAAGACCACAGGGATTTAGTGATTTGACCAAGGCCACCCAGGGTGTCTGTGACAGAGCCAAGAATTGAATCCAGCTCTCCTGAACCCCAGCCCAGTGTCATAACCACGTGACCGATTTTTCTCTCTTACAATGGGAAACTGCAGTCTAGCGTACTGCTGCACAGCTCGCAAACTCAAGTTCATCCCCATCTCCACTGACCAAACACATACTTAAGCTGATGGAGCTGGAAACCATTTAAAATCAGAGTTTTCATTCAGCAAACATTGTTTGCGCCCCAGTCTGGGCCTGCCCAGGTCTGACGGTGGAAACGCAGCCCTTCTAACTGCAGGGTGAGGGCCCAAACTAAAGAAAGGAAGGCACTGATGCAGGATTCATGTTCTAGAGAACAGCTGCTCAGCATTTCTGTATAGAGTGCCTTCCACAGGAGGCTCTCAAAGCACTTTACAGAAACTGACGGATGAAGCGTCACAACACCCTGTGTGCAAGTCAGTATTTTTTTATTAACCCCGATTTATAGCTGAGAGATTGGAGGAATAGGAAGATTGAGTGACTTGTCCGCAATTCCACCGCAAGTAAATTGCACAGCCTAGGATAGAAGTCTGCCTTCCTAACTTCCAGTCCTAAGCATCAGCCAAAAGAACATCCCATGACGCTGTAAGATAAGCAAACTTTTCCATAAACTCAGTTTCACAGTTCAGTATTTTTGGCACTAGCTTCATTCGAAGATGATTGAAAGCGGCTGACAAACATTGTTTACCATTAATCCCAGCTCTGTTGGGCAACATACAATCTGTTCATAGTGGCCTCACAGTAGACGAAATAAAAGCAGGCTGCGAGCACTACATTAAACAGTTAACAGGATTTTTGCTTTATGGGAGGTTCATTCAGGGGTCAATCTTTTGTGAAAGCTCGTTACTGCATCGATCTTACATAATTTTCAGCTGGTAGCCAACATAAAATTCTGCAGATGCTGAAATGGGAAGGGAACAAGCCAAACATTTTGGTCAGGTTTTTTGTTCACTCCAGCATACATGCTGTAAATTAGATCACTTCTTTTCAGGGGAAATATAGGCTCAGACAACAACTGAGGTTCTGGAAATGTACCTGCAGAGCCATCAAATCCAGAGATGAATGCCCGCCTGCAATCACACGGTGCGATATACTCACTCTGGAATACAGAAGACGCAGCTAATTATTTACATCAGCAACAACCAAGGCAGCTGACAACAAGTACATTGAAAAGCTTTGTTTTTCTTGAAGGACACTGTGAGAGAAACAAACAAGTTACAAGATTGGGCTCTGCTCCTTTGGAAGTCCTAACACGTTTTTAAAAATTGTTCCTTTGGGACATTTAAGTATCTGTGATTACTTTGTATTTATAGCTGCCTAGTTTTTTAAACCTTGAGCACTTTTCTCCCACAAACTTCTGTAAACAGTGAAGTGCTGCAGTTTGCTGATATTTATTTCACACTCAACCACCCATTTGGCAACAAACAGATCCTGCCTTTGAAGCTGCAGAGTGAGAGGAAGAGAACACACAGGCATTCCTTGATCTTGGACACTAAAATCTACGGTACATTAAATCTTTAAATGCCACTATATTTATAGATGTCCTGTAACGGGAGTTTACAAGAAGCTCTTTTAGAATTTCTCCTCTACAATAATGCCATTAAAAAGGAGACTGTCAAGGTTGTAAGAACCATAAAACTTTTAAGCCTTTAGGAGATTTGTAATTAGATACCAAGTTTTTTACCTCTACTTTACCTGTTCAAATCCAGACCAGGTCAGAAGTAACCAGAAATTATTGGTTACCATTGGATGAGTGCTTATTTCCCTAAGTGAAACAAGTGGGAGGGGGAAGGGAGAGTGATGGGTAACTTCTGTCAAGATCAACGTGTCCACATCATATAATTGGCATCTTAACCGGCACCTTTGTTGTTAGTCTCAGCAAAAAACAAAACAAAACACTGCATGGGCTGGGGACACAGAAACTCCCAAAGTCCACAATCTGTTGCCAAAATGAAAGAAGAAAAATTGTTAGCCAAGATGTTACTGTGTTTTGAAACAGCCAACACGTCCTATTTTGGGATCTTGTTCAACCAAGATCAGAGGTCAGGATTGCTAAACTTGCCTCTAATTACCAACTCAATTCAGCAAATCAATTTAATCCTAGCCAGCCTGAATGGCCTTGGCTCAACAGAGTACCATGCAAATGATCCAAGATACAAGTCTGCAAACCAGCATGGGATTATTCTCTGCCTTCTTGATTCTGTTGCAGCATTGAAGAGCCATGAACAAATTAGAAACACCGAAGAGTTACAGTCAAATTAAATATCATGGGCCTGACCCTCTGCTGTTTCTAACTTCCAGAGCATGCAGCAGAATGGGAGCCAGAAGTGACCTGGTTGTGGCTTCTTTAATCTCTGCTTGGAATCTGCCCATATATTTATTTTTTAAAACCCTTAACTATGTTTCAAACATTAGCTATTAAATATTAAAGATTTTGGAAAATCTGAATACATTCCTCACTACTTATATGGGGCAGGCCCAAAACCACCTAAGTGATTTAGGAGCATAAGTCCCATTGACTTGCAGTGTTCTTAAGTCACAGACACTTCTGAAGATCTCACCCATTGTTTATTTCCTTCTCTTCCCTTTCTCTCAACTCCCATAATGAAGAAAGACTTCGTCTGTTTCACTCAGATAGATAGATATTATCTAGTTAATTTCACTCTTAGGGCACTAACATAATGCTGCAATGTCTGGGTGCCAAACACAACAGGGGGAGATTTAATGGCTCTATTTTTTTTAAAAACAGTGATTTTTCTACCCCCTTTGGGAATATTCTATGGTCTTAGCTTCGCTAAAACTTTTTTTTTTTTTAATTAAAAATCTTAATTTGAGGAAACAATCTTCCCTGACAGTGTCCCATTCAGGGAAAGATGCAGGAAACATTTAAAAGGGGGAGGTTGAAATTAAGCAAAGGGAGAGATGGGCCTTAACATACAATTAGTGCCTTTGAGCAGCGTGGGAAGGAAAATGACTTAAGCAAAAGCGATTTGTCGCTATCCGTCTACCTCAATTCTTACAGAGCCCTATTACCACAGTCCCTGAGCACCTGTTCATCTCCTGTTCCATACGGCAAACCCTACTGTGCTAAGATTACCCAGTGTTTTGTGATAATCACACATGTGCTCAAATTATCCCTGTGAAAGCTGCACAAAGCGTGAGCCATTGCACAGTCGAAACGACCCAGCTAATCGGAGCTCCTCTTGCAACTGGACTGGATTTCAGCCCAGTTCACACCCCAAAACTGCTCCCACCGCGCACCTGCTGGGCTGCTGTCCAAACCTGCGGGATATTAGGGCCTCATCTCACAACCCCTCAATCGAGCGAGCCTTCTTTGCTTAACGTCTTGGAAGTTAACGGTGTTACTCACGTAAGGAAAGGTTTGCAAGCTCAGGCCCTTCAACACTAAAATCTATTGTGCTGAGTGCATTTGGCAGCATTCCAGCAGTCACATAGGGCAGTGATCAGGTGGGTAGCCTGTTGGTTTTACAGGGGTGACCTTGATCCTCTGACTATTTCAAACAAACACTGCCACATACTTGGCGGGTGGACCAGGGCCCCAGCAGTAATACTAAGCGCACTGCTCAGAGCTGGAATAGGTCAGGTGGATGCGGTGTAAAATTCCTCTCCTCCACTGAGCCACTGTTCTGCCCATTCATCAGTCGTAAACAACCATGCCATTCCAGTCCTGAGCAGAGGGTGGCGATCCTGCCAACCCAAATGTGGGGCTATGAGATGGGCAGACAGGTGCCAGCTGGTGGAGACTCGTCTGCAGCGATCAGACTCGTTTTCAGTTTTTGCTCAAAGGCAGGCGGGAGCAGTGGAGGAAAACCTAGTGACTCAGGTCATGAGGGGGCCTGAACTAAAACCCCAGATCCAAACATCCCCAGCTTCACAGCGCAATCTGAAGGGACAACCTGAACACACAGCTTGAACACCTGCCATCTCCAGGTCCAGTGTGAACTTTGTGGACCTACACAGACATTTGTACTCCCCTCATCATCCTGGCATATGAGCTTCAAAACATTCTAGACTGGGATTTTCAAAGGAATCAAGAGGAATTAAGTGTCCAATTCCATTCCTTTATACTCCTTTGCAATCTCCAACCTTAAGGTCCACTGCAATGAGAATCTTTCCATTGATTTCAATGAGCTTTAGATCAGACCCCACTGCACTACATTGTTCACAAGAAGCCCTTCTATTCTCTCGGACTTCCTGCTGCTGATTTAGAGATACAAGTCAGGCTCAGTGTATGCTACAGTGTAGGAAATCAAAATAAGCAGTGAAGGCAATATTCAGCACTGGGTAAAACAGACGCCAATCCAGGGTACTGACAGCCTCTGGACGGATATAAATTGGGTTCAGAGATTCTAGGAAAAGATGTTTCCATTTAAGAGCTCTGCAATGTGATGCCATTGTGAAAAAGGCTAATGTCATTCTGGGATGTATTATCTATTGGGAGTATCAGATGTAAAACACAGGAAGTCATTGTGCTCTGTTTGGCACTGCTGGGGCTACAGCTGGAGTCCTGTGTCCAATTTCGGGCACCACACTTTAAGAAAGAGGTGAAAAAACTGGAGAGAGTCCAAAAGAGCAACAAAAATTTTAGCAGGTTTGGAAAATATGACTTATGAGGAACCGTTGAAAGAACTGGGTATGTTTAGTCTAGAGGAGAGAAAGCTGAAAGGACATCTGATAAGTCTTCAAACCTGTAAAAGATTCTTATAAAGAGGGTGGTGATCAATTGTTCACCACGTCCACCGAAGGTAGGAGAAGAAATAATCCGTTTAGTTTGCTGCAAGATTTAGGTTGAATATTAGGAAAAAATAACTATGAGAATAGCTAAGCGCTGGAACAGGATACCTAGGGTGGTTGTAGACTCCCTGGTGTTGGAAGTTTTTAAGAACAGATTAAACAAACACCTATTGGGGTAGTCTGGGGGGGGGTCCAGTGCAGGTGGATGGACTAGATGACCTCTTAGGTTTCTTCCAGCCCCACATTTATATGCTTCTATGATTCCGTGTCCTTTCAGTTCTGTAGACAAGTAAACCCAGAAAGTTAAGGGATCTGATGAGGTTTATAATACAAAAGGAAAATTTGCCACTAAATTCATTCAGCCTTGATAAGGAAACTGACATTAAAAGCACGGTAGGGCTCTTAGAGCTGAAATGTACAAATTGCTGCAACCGGCTGAGAGACTTCACTTAGCACTTAAGCCAAGGGGAGTTGAGGGCACTCAGCACGTCACAATATCAGGACCCTAAAACGTCAGCAAAATGCAGGGACTTTGAGTAACCAAGAAATGGAACAAAAATCCCCCTGACTTAGGCCTGGTCCGCATTCTTGATCTGCCTCTATTTCAGTAGCTGGTGGTGCTGCACCAGTGCGAGTCCAAAATGTAGAAAAGCAAAGCTGGTATTTGCCTGGATGCTGTGAATCCCGCTTGAGACCAGGCTATGCCGTGTGGCTGGAAATTGCAGCCCATACTTAGTGGTTTACCTGGTCTACACTGGGAGGTTATACTGGTGAAGCTCACCAATGGCTGAAACTGGGGCAATTCCCTACTGCAGACAACTTCATACCCAGCATGACACATTCGAGTCATGAAGGTGTATAATTAGCCTCTTTCATTAATCATTTCCATTCAGACTGTTTAGTTCTGTGTAGAAACCTGACGAACTCGCCCAGCAGGAAGCAGGGATGCAGAGTTGTTTGCATTACTGCATTCACTGTAGGAAAGACCAAAAGAAAAGGGAAAAAAAGAAATCAGGAATCCCGCAGGTCACATTCCTTAACTCACGTGAGCACAGTCCTAGCCTAGCAAAATGTAACTGGAGTTACATATGGACAGAGAGGTAGCTTCAGGCATGAAAGGAGTAAACTGGATCAGTGGCAGGGGAGCCCCTCACCCACCACACGGAACTGAGGAGTTGGTGTATTTAAAGGGAAACCTGTGATGCATGTGTTCCAGGGCACAGCCACGTTCACCACCACCTTGCACCATCACGTGCACCTGTGCAAAAGGAGTGTGAAACATTCTGATTTGCACAAGTATAAACACCAATCCCAGGTGTGGGAAGATAACAAATGTCAGACCCTTGATGTCTGAAAAAGGCTAAGGGAAGACGATTCCCCCACCTCCCGTGAACTCTGACGTTCTCTAAGCAGAGTGCAGATGAAGAGGGGGTAGTTGGCTAGCTCCAGGCAACCTTAATATTCTGGAGGTAGCCAAGTATCGCAACAACCATGATGATTAAACTCCCAAGCAATGGGCCCCAGCATCACCTCCTCCATCTGGCGCAGAGAGAAGTAGCACTGGCCTTCTGCAGCTTGCTGCCTCCGAACTCACCCACTGCCGCCCTAGAAGCCCCTCCAGAAAATATAGTACAAGGGTCAGGATGGGAGCAACCATTTATCTGGCACGCTCCCCTCGGAGGAGCACAGGCTTCCCCAGAGAAAGTCTGCCCTGGAGTTACTGGTAGACCAACCATCTTGACCACCTACAGGAAAACAAACACTGACCAGCAGCCTCTAGAAACCCTCTCTACAGCTCCACTTTGCATCATTCCCCAGCTCCCTGAAGCTTTTATACTGGAATTATTGAAGCAAGCAAACAGAAAGGTAACCGGGGCCATCTACAGGCTTTTACTTCTCATCCTTAATGCTGAACTCTATACCTGGTGTGCATCTCCAGATGGTACAATATAGGCTTGGATGGGCTCTGCGACGTACTTGGAGCTCTTCATCACCATTCGCAGCTGCCTGAGCAGCTCTGTAGTAATCTTTGGACTCATATTCAAACCTGCAATACAAATTAAGCACACTGTCTTAATACTTCTCCCCCACACGCTGTGGAGTGTGGGGCCTGCTCCATTTCCCATTGAAAAGGCCTGGTCTGTTTCACACCAAGGGCCTGATTCATTTCCCGTTGAATCCAGTGGCAAAATTCCCTTTGGTGTCAACAGGGCAAGGATCAGACCCCATAATTCTGGTTTCCAGCTTCTTGCCCGCTTGTTTTCCTTGTAGTCGCCCATTTTGGTTCTTTGGCCGATGTTCAGGCTGAGAGATCAGGCTTAACTATTAGGCTCAGATCTTGTAAACACCTGCACACATTTTTTCTCACATCAGTAAGTTACCCATGTGTAATTGTGCGATACACTGGCCTCCCATATATGATCTGCACTCCTTCTAGGGGTGCACAGCAGCCCCTCTGTACCCTATCCTTTAGCTCAGGTGGTAGAGTTCTGCTATGCTGGTGTCGACGTTTCAATTCCCATGGTGTCTGAATGCAGCTGCAGTTGTTACATATGCAGGAATGAGCCAATAGTCCTTAACTCCCCTGCTGTGCACAGATATTGTCCTTTATATTCTACAGGAGCATGGACTGGACTGCCCTGAGTTGCCCTGTCCATTTGCTGCACCCATATGGATCGGTTAAGGGTGCAGTTTTCTGCTCTTGAGTTAGTGGTGATAGTCATAGCTTGTGTGGCTGGATTCCTGGGTTAGGATAGCCAAAAAAGAACGATATTTTCCCTCGATGCAGACAAGAACCAGTACATTAGAACTGTTACATGCCTGTTGGATGTTATTTCTTGTGGAATTTATGCACGGCCCCAGAGAGGGAGGAACAGCCCTGCAACCTCTCCCCACTGATTAAAGTGTGGCATTGGACCGTGAAGGAAATCCTATCTAGTCTTTCCTTAACCAGAAGGACAGTAACGGCCATACAGGGTCTCAAATGGAGATAGCAGGACAAAAGAGAGACAAGGGAGGGGATGGGAGATGATATCTTCACAGTCCCAGTCAAGATGAGGGTACAGAACATGAAAAATAAAACATTATCCACCAAGGCACTCAAGATGGTGCATTATCTACCCTCATGTTCTATTTTATGCATCCTTATTAAAGGACATTTTAAAAAGAAGATTTATCATCCAATACACTATAATAGTATCACACTGGCTGGATTGGGGGGGGGGGGCCTTGACGTTTATTCAGGAGCTCTGATTACTCCCTTCTACACCAATCTCGTGTTGGGGGTGTCACGCTGGCTAGATTGGGGGGGGACATTCATTATATTATTTAACATCAATATGTCAAAATCACAATAATTCATATGAGATATGCTGTGTCAGGTACTGTTAGAAAGGTTATAATGTGCTAAGTAAGATGAACATGTTTATGTGCATGTGTTATATGTGTAATGGAAGTTATGGGTATGTTTGATATATCTGTGTTTCAAATTGTGCTGTGTCTGCGTGACACCCCAGACAGGATGACTGCAGCACTAGCCTGCTTAATGGCCCATTAAAAAATTCACAAGTACAAGGGGTCTAGGGGGAGAAGCCAGGGATACACCTGATGAGTCGCCAGGACTTACTCATGTGACTCTGGACTCCATTTTATTCCTGTAAAATTCCACAAGCAGCATGGCCAAGGCCAAAGGACATAAAAGGCAGCTGCACAACATCCATTTTGTCTTTAGTCTGCCTTCAGCCACCTACCTACCTCTGAATCAACTCATCTACAACTGAACTGAACTGAAGCTGTGAAACAGGACTGAGACCCATTCAGGTACTGGATGTACACCAGAGGGACTATACAAGCCTGCAACTCCACAATTCTTCTAGAAACCTGATGTATGTGGACTTTCAAATCATTTGTATGTATCTGATTGATTTAATCCTTTAACACTTCTCTTATGGTTTGTTTCTTTCTTTTTATAATAAACCTTTAGTTTTAGTTACTAAAGGATTGGCTGGCAGCGTGGTACTTTGGGTAAGATCCAAACTTATATTGATCTGGTACTGTGGCTGACCCTCTGGGGTCAGGAGAAACCTTTTTGGTAAAGAGCACAGAGTTTTAAATAACTGGTCTCTTTACTGAACCTAGTGGCTATTGGGAGCCAGAGACTGAAATGCAGTAAAGGAGGCTGTGTATGCTTTTATTTTGGCTTCTTGATAACCATTGTGGAGAATCAGAAGCACTGTTTGTGGCTGGTTGGGAAGTCTGGCTTCAGTGTCACACACCAGTGCTGGGAGAATCTGCTCTCCTTTTACAGCCTACCCTGACCTTGGCATTTTCAGGTGGATACCCTGGGCACGGACAGGTCACAAATAGCTCAGGAATTTTTTATATCATGGGCATCCTGCTTTTGTGGCACAGAAGACCCCACTGCCAACTTGTCATGAGCATTTGTCATGCCGTGAATCTGTATCTATTTTACATGTTATCAAAAATAAATATAACTCGAGCAGAAGTTATGGGCTTGATGCAGAAATTATTGGGTGAGGTTCTCGGGCCTGTGTTAGGCAAAAGGTGAGAACAGATGATCATAAGGGTCCCTTCGGACCTTGAAATCTATGGCAGGTCTACACTATAAACTTGCATTTGTGCCGCTGCACCGCTGTAGCACTTCTGATGCAGACACCCTAAACCGACAGGAGAGAGCTCTCCCGTCGGCTTAATAACTCCACCTTTGTGAGACATGGAAGCTATGTCGGAGGGAGAAGCTCTCCTACCAACATGGCACTGTCTTCACAGGGGATTAAGGTTGGTATAACAACATCACTCAGGGGTGTGGATTTTTCACATTCCTGAGCGACATAGTTATACCGAAGTAACTGTGCAGTGTAGACCCAGCGTATGAAATACACACGGACATAGACTTCTGCATATGTCATTTCTGTCTCTAACTTCTGTTAGTTCATAAGGTGCGTCTCCTTAGGGCTAATACAGATAGTAGAAAATAATGACACATGAGAGATGGGTCTTAATTAGTCACATTTTTGTCTACTCGATCTATTTTTAACAGTACCCAACCCTTATTATTTTAATGTACAATTTCTACTGCACTTAGAAGCCCCAGCTGAGATCAGGCACAAACTTGTCAGGCCCCATGCTTGTCACGGCACAAACACAGAGGAGGAGATAGTCCCTGCCCTGAAGAGCTTCCAGGCTACGTAGAAAGACAGAAAAAAGGGGTGAGAGAAATGAAATATTATTATCCCAATTTTACAGAGGGAGAATTGAAATGTGGGGTAGATTAAGTGATTTGCCAAAGGTCACACGGGAAGTCTGTAGCAGAGTCAAGACTGAACCTACTCCAACACCTTAACCACATGACTATCCTTCCTCTCCTAACCAATGGGAACAAGCCACCTATGCTGCTTGTGAGTTGTTCTTCTGCCTATCCACAACAGAGCACAGTATTTTATTATACAATTACATTTTGGAAGGAAAAGAGAAAACAAATCCCAAATGCTAATACACACCATGGGTGAAATCCTGGCTCCAGCAAAGGCAATGGCAAAAATCCCACTGCCTTTCAATGAGGCCAGGATTTCACCCTACAGCTATTTCCAAAGCAAGCTTCAGAGGCTATATACAGTTTGTACGCCATGGTGCACAGGGTCTTATTCTGATCACTCTTTTCTGTCTCACGTAATGAGCTGATCATTTCCGCTCACTGATAATAGATGTCCACAAGACGACAGAAACAATCTGGCGGTCAGTTAGAAAAAGAAAGGAAACCCTTCCCTTAACTCTTATGAATAGAGTTCTCTTTCACGGCACGTGCTTTGTCCCCAGAAGCCTGAACAGAAACGGATGTGGTGTATTGATTACAGAAGCAAAGAACAACCAAGATTTTATTAACTCTTAATAAAACCCCCAAATGACGAGCGAAAGATTCTGACTGTCCCCAACACGACCCAGATGAAAAGTCTGCACTGCAATATTAGAAACTCTGAGATCTGCATTAGCAGTGAACCCAATATTAAGGATGCCATCGGTAACTCCCACTTTTCTAAGTAATCATTTTAAAGTATCCCTATCCCCCAGGATTCGAGTAGAATTTGTTTCACGGTTTCCTGGGCGAGGGGGTCACTTAGCCTGGTCTCGCTGTATTTTTAAGAGCATAGCTGACCTTTCCCCTCAGCAGTAAATGTGACCATGTGCTACGTTAAAATCACTTCTCTGTAATTATTTACTCACTCAGTGATTAAAACCAAGCGGCACCACAATTAAAGTAATTGTCCCAGTAGTGAAAGACACAATTGAATCCTCTGCCTTGATATTTCAAAGCCATTAAATAACTGTGGCCACATTACCTGCTCTCTGTAGCTTCCCCCTCAAATCCTGATTCCTCTTGCCTTGGATTGCACGAATACCATTCAGCCCTTCGCTCTCCCTTAACAAGTTCAGCCGTGCCTGAGAAAGCAAAGGGCAAATATTAATGGCCTACCAGACTTTGGCCACAATAAACTTTCTTATCCCACAATGCACTGCTTTGAAGGCACTATTGTTACAGCACGGGATACTTCCATCTAAGATTCTAGAACAGAGATGCTCAGACTAGGGTCTATGCACACTGGTGGTCTGCATAGCACTTGATGGTGGTCCATGGACAGCTGGCGACTCACACGGTCATCCTCTTTATATCCAGCAAAAAAAGCAGCTAAAATGCAGTAAGACTGAAATTCTCAGAGGAGTTTAATGAAAGAAAGACTCTGAATTTCAGTCTCACCTTCAACATTTTTCTCATGCTACTTTTCCATGTAAGTAATTGCTGTAGTTGTTACAGGGATGTTATGTGATTGTGAGTAGCAGGAGACATGAGCTCTACTAAGATGGCTCCACCTTCTGAAAATCATGACATACCCTGTGCTAGATCTCTCTGCTGATGGATACACTGTATAGTGCTAATGCAGCATGTAATGTCAATGACCCCACAGATAATGTGTTCAGTCATCAAGCTATAATAATGTAATCCTCAGCATTCATATATAGCTTTACACATTCAAATCACTGTATAGACATTAATCTTCACAACAAGCCCATGAGGTAGATTAATCTTCCTTCCCCATTTTACAGTGGAGAAACTGAGGCAGAGTTGCCATAACATCAGTAGGGCTGGTCAGCAAGTCAGTGGCAGTCAGGACTAGATCTCAGGTCTTCCTAGTGCCTAATGCAGTGTGCCTTCTTCTAATTTAAATCATCATATGGGCTCACGTCTCTTTTAGATATAAGCTTAGTACTTTGATAATCTATGCACAGCAGTAGATTTCTCCTTTATTAAACCTACTCTTGTTTAGAACGTGTGTGTGAAGGTGCACTAAAAGCTGAAACATACAAAGTGAGTTTCTGTGCAGAAAAACAGCAGATCAGGAGCTTTTTCTCAATGCAGGGTCATACAATACAGCTTTATTTTGGAAATAACTCAATAGTCACTTTTGAAAATGCACACCACACTACTTACCTTTTATTATCGTTTTGTGTTTTACGCCAATGCGTATGAAATTAAAAACAAAGTCATATGAAAAACAATGCATATGAAATTAAAAACAAATACCGGCCTGCTTTTATCAGTTTAAAAACCAGTTATGTTTTTTCTGAGTAGCAATATTATGTTAAGGAATAGCTGTGGGTAGCTGGGACATGAAAGAGCATTAGAAGTGTTGATAAGACATGGTATAATCTATGTATTAAAAAAAGTGTACACAAAGTATTGACATTCAGATTCCAAAGCAGACACCTTCTAAAAACAATAATTATGGGACTATTCCCATTGTCAGTTCAGATGGTGTATTTATTCCATGCCCTAGATATTGTCTTTTGTTCTGTGTACAGTCCTGCTTGATGACTGGGGTTCCTAGGCATCATGGTAATACAAATAGTAAAGAATCATAATAATTCACACCACATTCATCCCCATGATAGCTGAGCCTCAGGGATAGTGTTTGCCCTGAAAGGATGACATAATCTAAATGAAAGGCTGCTATTCTTCCATGGGGGCAGGACGTAGCTGGGATCGGGGTTGACTACATCCCAAAAATCAATATCGATCACTAAGTTTATGTGATGGGTGATTATTGGTGCCAGATTGCCCAACTATGCCTAAAATTTTACTTTTATACCTACATGCACATGTGACGTCGAAAACTTTGGCATTGAACGGGTCTACCTATTAATAAAGTGTAACAATCTCTTTCAAAAGACAAAATCTAATATTTCTTTTCTGTTCTATAAAATGTTGCTAAACCAACCAAAAAAAAGGGCTAGAACTGAAACCGACAGTTATCAGCAAGGGTTACAACGCCCTCCCTCCCCACACCCATAGATAGACCCTGTACACACAGACATATTCCAGACTTCCCAGCGCACAGCGTCTGCTCTCTTAAACCGTGCAGGACCTCCCATGCATAGAGACCTTATGTTCAGCTCCTCTTCCCTGTTACTCAGCGTCTGGGCAAATGAGCCTGAAATGCTGCCATTTCCCTGCAGTTTGAAGTAGGCTCTGGGGGAAGGAGGGGGGGGGGGGTGATACTTCCACACACAAGCTGGATTTCTCTAGCTGTGCAAACGTGGGAAGTCCACAGCACCCCCACAGGGCAGCCCCGCTGGGGCATTTTGCATCAATCTCCCCCCACCCTGGATCTTGTTCAATTTGTTACCTTGGTCACTCCCATTTAGCAGCAGAAAGTCCCCCCCCCCCTGCAGCCCTCTTAGTGAAGGAGCTCCCCCGCTGTGCACCTGCTGGAGGGCTCCAAAAGGTGCCCTGCCTCCCGGGTGCAAAGGATGCTGCTGGACCTCTGCGCCCCTCAATATCCTCACCTGAGATTGCCACTGCCAGGCTTCCTGGAGGCTGCCATGCGAAATTGACGTCCCAGGCCACGTGGGCAGCCCAGGCTGAAAGCAGGGGTGGAGTTAGGCTCTTCCAGTGACATCACCCCGGCGTCTGTAGACTGTAGCTTCTCCCTGCAGCTGGGTCTGACATGCCTGCCATCAGGCGCAGTCTTGCAGGCTCCCCATTCCTTCCCTACATTCAGGATTCGGGCAGGGAGGCAGCTTGCAGAGGGCTGGGCTAGTTGCATAGGACAGCTTTCGAAAGGATTGGAGGCCAGACTGAGACTGCAGATATCCATGCCTCTCTCCAGCAGCTGTATCTGGAAATCCTCTGCAAATGCTGCCTTCTCAAAGGCAGGGCTGGTTAATAAAGCGGGAGGAAAGGAGGGAGCTGTTCTATTTTTCATATTTAAGAAAGAAAAGAAAAGCATAGCTGAGATTTATTTGTGCCGCTGTGCAACTGGGGGAGGGAAAACCGAGGCGGAGGGAAAAAAGGAGCTGCAGGGCCGTTCCCAGAGAGCTGTTGATTTAGTGCCAGGAGCCCTCTGTGGTGTCACTTTAAATTATTTTCATGCCTGCTGCCAGTCCTTGGCGGAGAGAAATAGTGGCTGTGAGTTAATCTGGGCTCCCCAGCCCTCCTCTCAAATCCAAGCATATAGTGAAAATACATTTTCAGTAAAGAGGTCCAGTTCTGCCAAATTTAGTAAGTGTTACAGCAATCCACAGAAAAATTGCTATGAGCAACTGTTGCAGGGCTGGGTTAAAGTCGAAGCGGGACCAGAGTCACCATAATCTGGGGGCTATTAGAAAGATTAGCAGACCATCCTGCCTGAAGACCCTTCTTTCCTCCCCTAGACTCTTTCCTATCTTTTCAGCTTCCTTCCCCCATGCAGTTTCTCCCTTCCTGTCCCTTGAATGTCTCTTGAGCCCTTGCACCTACATCCCATAGATTCTTGGAGCCTGATCCTGCATGCCCTGTGTTCACTGAACTGCAGTGTTCTGTGTGAAGGATTGGGAACTGGGTTTCTAACTGCTTTATTGTGGAATTTGGGTTCCTATACTATACCTCATGTCCAGGTCCCAAAGTTCCTACCTTAGGGCCCATTGTACTCAGTGGGACTATTCACATGCTTAAAGTTAGGCATATGCTTGGGTGCTTTGCTGGATCAGGACCAGTTTGCTCTCAGCAACTTGCAGGATTGAGGCACCTATTCAGAAAATGCACATCCCATGGAGTCTGCATGGGCTGAGAGCTCAGCACCTTGCCAGATTGAGCCCTCACTCAGTCCTGGCCACCAGTCCCAGAGTTTCCAGGGCCATCCAGATTTTAACAGGACAGTCTCATGCTTGGGTCTTCAACTCGCGTAGGGGAACTCTGAAGCACTATCCTATGCATATATCACAGAGCACATTATGATGGCTGGATTTGTCCCATTAGACAGTGGTAACTCTAAAGCACATGCTGGCTGGAAAGTAAGCGAACAGTACACATTTTGGCCTGATCCTATGCAGTGGATAAGATCAGTAGGGACTGACTGGATCTATGACCTGGAGTGAGCTGAATTCCCCCTCCCCCTCAGCCTGATCTCCCTAGTGCTAGGTTCATGGAGATGAGAATTGCGGGGGAACACACTGCAGCTGTTGTTAACAAAGGCCCCAACAAATAAACAAATGTTCAGCTTCTCTTCATTCTCTTTCACTTGAGTTCAGCACTTACAACCAGTCTTCTTACAACAAGCACCTCATGCCCGTCCTCTGTGCTTCCCTTTATTTACACCCACTTAGCATAGTTTTAACCAGACATCTGCAAGCAGCTCTGTGCTACAGGGTAAGGTTTGAACCCTTGTGTACATACTGCTGAAGGAACTGTTCATCATGTCAGCAGCGGTCTGGTGAAATGAGCGTGCACACTGGGGATGCAGAGCGGGCCCTGATTGTTCCATTGTTTACCGCACTCAGACCCTGGAGAGCCATGCTCAGGGGCAGGTAGAGGAATGCTGACACACAGGCTTCCTGGGCCCATAAGAGCCTCCGCTGATTTGGTCATTTCAGAGTCTTAGGAAAGAGTGCTTACTGCCCTTGTCTGTGACATCTGTTTGGCAGCCAGAGAGCAATACCTAGCTCTCATACAGCACTTTCATCAGTAGATCTCAGAGTGCTTTAAACATACAAGTCATTCCACTGAAGTCAATACCAGTAGGTCTCAAGCCACACTGACTTCATGGGAGGTGTCCCCTAGGCTTTCTGAATAGGTGCTCGATCCTGCAAGAGCATACTGGTCCTGATCCAGCAAAGCACTTACCTTTAACCAACAAGGAGGTCAGTATCATTATTCCCATTTTACAGATGAGGAAACTGAGGCACAGAGAGAGAGACGTGACTTGCGCAATATCGCCCAGCAGGTTAGTGGTAGAGCCACAAACAGAACCCAGGTCTCCAGAATCCCTATCAAGTGCTCTATCCACTAAGCCACTCCAACATGCTGGGGCCATTGGCAGTGGCCACACAGTACCATTTGACTTTATTAGACAGGAAGGAGGAAGGGATAAGGGTGAACAAAGATCCCTGAAGAGGGGAAATAAATAGCAAGAACCGCCTAGTGCAGGGGAAGGAGAGGAGGTAGATTGAAGAAATTGGGGCCCATATGGCTATTCACCTATCTCTTCTAAAACTCTGTCAGCCCATCACTGGCTACTGTGTCCACCCTCTGCCTTTCCTCTCATCTCCTCCCTCTGCTGCAGCCCCATAAACAGAGGTGAGACTTAAGGGTTTACAAGGTAAGCCCAGGCTTTCTGTACCAGTCCCCTCACTTAGTGAGACCTTTTCAAGAACGTTAAATCCAGGTCACTACCATTGAATCCCCAGCTACTTTGCCGACTGGGCCTGTGAATAGCACAATGATGGCATTCGTGGCAAATCAGCCATTTGTCCTCTCGTCTTTTCCAACATTGTCTCCTTCCTCCCATCCATCCTCCTCCTCTTCTTTAATCTCCCACTTCTCTAGATTTTCCCTCGTCTTAACTCACACCATGCAGAATTGCATTTTGAGTGCTTCAGACTAGAGCTGCTCCGGAGTTTTCCAGCTGAATGGTTTTCTGTCAGAAAATGCCAGTTCAACAGAGACCACGCAGGTTCCCCAGGCAGGGAGCCTGGACGCCCTGAGAATCCAAGCTCAAATCAGGGCTGTCAGGGTTTCAAGACCCCTGGCTGTGCAGCAGGGAGCTTCAAAGCCGGGCTGTTGGATCTCCAGGTAGGCTGAGGAGCTCAGCAGCTTGGGTTTTTTCCCGTAAATGCGGTTTTGGCACTCCCATTCTGCATGGCATTTTGAAATTGCGAGGTTTTGTTCCAACACAGAATTATTTTTTTTCCCCACAGCACAGGAATTCTGGGTGCTGGCCAGCCTTTGTGAAAACATCTGAACGCCCTAAAATACATTTTACTTCACAAGCCCAGCTAGCGTGTCAGGATGATACCTTTATTTTCTATGTTCTGTGCCCTTGAATCTCTAAGGAGTGTTGCCATCTGCAGTGTCAGGTACCTGTTTGGTGTTCAGTTCAGTGCAACGGAGACACATGCTGCGTATGCTTGTAAACAGTAGCTGGAGAGGGCAAAAATAACTGCATCCACCTTCACCACCCAACTAAGAGAGACAAGGATCATATCAGTGGGCCACACATGAGCAGGATAACCAGAATTATCAGACCAGCCCAGACTATATTCTGGAAACACTGATAGGAGGATGTTGATTTCCTCAGGCCTGGGCTGCTTGTCAGAGATCAGTCAGTCTCTAGGCAACCCAAGAAGTGCAGCTGACCACCTAATGGGGCAGGAAGCTGCCTTTTAGCCCAGCAGCAGCAGCTCTCCGGCTGCTCAGTGCGTTTGGGCCCATGGCGGCCATCTTCCTTGTGCCTGCTTCTCCTTGACTGGCTTCAACCCAGTTCCACTTCCCAGCCTTGCTCCCACTCAGCACCTACTCCTGGCATCCAGCTTCCTCCTGCTGATTCTTGACTTGGGCTCAAGCCCATTGGTGTGGCGACTGGTGTCTGACCATTGGCGTGGCAATTAGTGTGAGAACCTGAAGGGCTAGCACAATGGGGAGTCTGGGCTGCTGATACTCCCATATCACCGCAGGCTAGGCTCCAGCAGGAGGCCCCTCAGAGGCTGGGCCCAGTAGGAAGTATCACTTTTGTGTGTGTGTGTGTTTGTGTGAGAGAGAAAGAGAGAGAAATCCCAGACTCTGGCTCCTGACCCCGCCTGCCTCCTGATGCTTGACTCCTGTTTTACCCTCTTGGATTCAGAGCCTCTGGTACCCGGCTTGGTCTGACTCCTGCTCTGACCACTAGGTATGATTTCCCATGACCCAGTTTTGACAATTAGTTCCTGGTCTGATTCCTGCTGTGGCTACTTGTTTCTGGTTCCAGCCCTGATCCTTGGATTGGATTGGATTGGCTTCCTGGCTTCTGCTCTGACCAGTAGGCTTGACTGCCCACAGCCTGGTCTCTAGCATTCAACTGAGTCAAGGGGACTTTGCTTTTGTTCTTTCTTGTTTTGCTGCCCTCATAATCTAAAATAAGAGTCGCTGTCTGAAAGTCTCTGTTTGCAACTTGTGTGTGGAGAAACATCATGCAAACTATAGTCTGGGTCCAGGTACTGCTAACTGCACAGATCTTTGAAAGAGCCCTTGCTTGCCCACGCTCGATCACAATGGTAGAAGTAGCCTAGTGTGCTGTGTCAGAAGAGATGAAAACAGGCACTTGAATGCAGACAAAGTTTTCGTGGTATTAAATATTGATGTTACTTTTTACATTACCATTTTGAGGCCAGATTCTGGCGCAATGCAGGGAGCACAAAGGTGGCTATAAAGCACCTGTATGTTGCCCCGATCCCATGGAAACTGGACACTAGGATGGTCCCAGACACAAGACAGAGCAAACTTATTACTACTTTGTCCTGCTGCCTATCATCCATAAGGGCCGTTCCAGGAGCTGAGGGCTAGCCAGATGTTCTGATTCCTTCACCTCGCCCCTTTTTCCCTAGCCAGGCTGCCTATACTGACCCTAAGCAACCTGTGGATTTTTATGCTGGAGAAGATTTCCAAGTAGCCAGGGAAGCCTGATTTGTACTACCAGAGCGGTGCAAGGCCACCTCCGCGGGAGCCAGCATCAGGCCCTTCATAGCATGTGACTATTATATGAATTAGAGCCAAATATCCATCAATAGTTAATAATTACAATGCATCCATTCACCACACAGAGTGAAGCAGACCATTCTAAATGGTGAGCGTATGCATCTGACTTAATAGGAAAGAGACGCTTATCAGAGCAGGCAAAGAGCTGGGAGTGGTGATGAGCTGTGTGTCGGCTGAAGACTAAACAGCTCAACTTGGAGGGAAATTGACAGTGGGACTAAGTCTGTTTGCGGCAGATATGAAAACGTGCACTTGCTCTATTGTCCAGCAGATCGCAGGGTGATGAGCCCCAAACGTATGTCTAGATAGAGTCCAATGGGCAGGTATATTTCAAGTACGTGAAAAAGAGCCAGCATGTCAGACACATACATCATTTCAAGCACTGTCCATTGATGAAGCCTTCCCCTATACAGTACCACCCTGCACTGCAACCCAATCTGTTTTCACAAGCTGGGTTGGGTGGATAATCTCCAAGAAGCACACAGGGGCTGGAGATTCAGTAAGTGGCACTCTCTCCTATTAATCAGCTGTGCTGAAAGGGACAGCTGTCATGTCAGTACTGTAGCTAGGGAAACCTGATGTTAAGTACCACTGCCCTATGGTTGATTACTCCAGTCCAGTGTTTCTCAAACTTCTTCTGTATATCAAGATACATGTTCTTTTGTGGACAGGTACTTTTCCAGTCCTGACTCCACACTATCGCTCTCAGTCCCGATCTCACAATTCCCTGAGGCAAATACAGTGCTTGATTACTAAATGAAAAAGTATTATGGAGACAAGGGGAAAATAAACTCACTTTCGTGCAACAGGAGTGGCTGCTTGGTTGAACCCCATTTCCCTCCTCTTGTCATTTTGTAACTTTCCTGTATGCTTCCTCTAAGACTTCTCACTATTAGGACTGAGTCTCCCTTCGTTACCTGCAATTTGATTTGTTTTAATGTCTCTAGGACACCTTGCAATTTGGTCCTGTCCTGTCCTCCTGTATGTTTTCTAACTCCTCTAGTGATGTCACCTGCAAACTTGATCATGATTGAGTTTATACAAAACGAACATCCCATGAAGATATGAAAGGACTGGGCAAGGAGTCCTTCAGATGAGATGGTCAAAAAAGCCTCTGGTGAATCTAGAAGAGCCCTGAGTATGTTACAGCTAACAGAAAACAAAATTGCTTGAAGGCTGATGGATGCTTCACCATGACAGTCAGTTCTGTCTGCTTCAGCTTCTGTCCTTGGTTCCTTTGGTTCACTTCACAATGAGCGTTCAAAAGATCTCGATGAGGATTCACAGCAGCCTGTCAAACTGTAGCAAATGGGCCTGAGTCTCCCTTCATTTACCCTGGTTTTACCCCAGCTTAGCTCATTTGAATTCAGCAGCATTGCTCCCAATTCAAACCAGTGTCAAGTGAGAGGAGAATGAGGCCCCATGTCCCTATGGATGGCAGATGATTTCTATAGGTTGTGGTGACTTAAATTGATTCCCTCTGTAATGAGGGTCCTTCGTGGAGTTCAGGTGCAGCACAACCTTATTCTTCGATTCTAACTCACCACAGCTATAGAAATAGGTTGCCATTCCATTGCTTCACTTAGTACCTCAGTCTGTCCACTTTCCCAGGTAAATTATCAAATTTCAGTTTTTTCTGGATTTCTGTAGCATAAAAATGACAGGATCAATTCTTGTGAACTCTGATCTCTTTCCCCCGCTTGCTACCGAGTGGAAATGCTATCTGCCAGGTTACTTTGCCAACAGCAAATTTTTACAAGAGCATTCTCACTTAAACCCACTGAAACAATAGGCGCTTGCTATGGAAATGCTGAGCTGACCGTTGCTAGAGAATTTTGAACAGCGAGGCTACAACTCAAGGAGCAAAATTCTGCTTCCAGGCTGTAGTAAATTTGTTGTAGACTAGGGACTCTCCATGGGACTCCCCAGTTTTGCCCTCTGAGTGGCTCATACAGGGCAATATAATAAAGTAGCCTGTGGCAAACCCTTGTCAATAACTATCAGGGAATGACACAGTAGAGCTGCATGTTTTCATTGCAAATGAACTCGGCCTAGGAGCAATTTCTTCTCATCCACCATCGGAGATGCAAGCACAGGTGAATATTATGGTTGTGCGAATATAGGGTCTGATCCCAGGCCTTTGAAGTCAGTGGGAGAAGAGAAGTCTTTCTGTTGACTGCACTGGGCTTGGGGTCAAACCCCTAAGTCATATTAAAGAAGTTATGTTCAATTACCTACAAACTGGGTGCCAGCCTGAGCTTTTGGAATGTTGCTAATGAAGTTTTCATTGTTGCAGAATCTGGGCAACCTAAAGGTTCAATTGATTGTATTATATCATAAAACTGTAATGGGTAAGAACAGTGTAAAGGATTATACACACAGAATCTCACCGCTCCAAAGATATCTGGTGAATACAGTCTAACCTAATAAATATATTTACTAGGCAGTATTATCGGTTACAGACTTCACAAGGGCAGACTGAAGTATGGAGAATTGACATGTCGGGTCCAAGGTCACACAGGAAATGGATGGAGGAGCCAGGAATACAACCCGAAACTCTTGACTGGCAGTGTTATGCTCTAAGAGACACCACTTCCTTCTTAAGTATAGTCACGAATATGGTGTTACACAAATAACCAGTTCTGAGGCTATCATTTAGGGCAGCACAATGATTCTAATCCTTTGGGTTATTAAAACTTATTTCTGGAGTTATCCTACATCTCTAGAAAATCCTTTTGATGTGGGTTCTTTTGCATGAACAGGGTTGTGGGCGGGGCAGATGCAGCAGGCTATTTAAGGCAATGAACAGACAATGCTGATCAGCACCAGTGACTACAGAGTTCCCACTAGCTAATTATCCTTTTCCCTTTTGCAGCAGGCATTCAGCAGCCTCACCCCAGGCAGATTCATACTGCATTCCACCAAACCCCTTGCCATGGGAAAGTGCTCCTCTGCAGCCTCAGAAATTAAAGGTGCGAAAGAGAGGAAAGTGAGATTATTATTGCAAGACTGAGATCTTGCTTCTCTCCTTGATCTCCTTGGTTGATGCTAATTGTTCTTCCCCAGTTATTCTCTCCACAGTTTCCTGTCTTTGCTCAGAAGGAATACATATAATTGTAGTTCTCAGAGCTGAAAAAGACCTCTTAGATCATCAGGTCCATGTCTCTGCCAGGGTAGGATATAACTTAATGTATGTGTCCATATCACAGAGCTTATTACACTCCCCATGCAAACTATTTGCTGATAAGGCTAATTTATTGAAAACATGACAAAACTGGGTGACAGTGCCATTTTTAAAGCACATGTTATGACATTTTAAATGCACTGGAATATTCACTTAACAGCCCCAGAGATAATTTGCTGATGTTGAACTGTGCGACTGAATCTGATCAGCATCTGAAAGCATCAGCTGATCTGCATTGTAAAGGGGCCTCTTTCATCTTCCTTTCACTCACAGTAATCCACAGTTAGATTTGGCACTGAGCCACTCCCAGCTCACAGTAAAGAGGTGTGCACCGTTGCATCTCCCAGACCTCTATCACTGCACTGTCGGGATGCACAGTCAGAAATGCTCCTTTAAGGGGTTCGTCAGACTCCCTCTTGGGGCTGTGCAGCAAAGCGTATTGACAAGTCGAGCAGGGAGCAGAGCCTTGACTCTGTCTTCTCCCAATCTGCTTCCAGGTGAGTTGTTCCCAGAGCGGGGCATTTTGGTAGCAGTCTCTGACTGACCATTACACAGATTGCATAAGGTGGAGTGAGGCTGCTTATTCCCTTTCCCAGGCACAGCGTAGCCCCATATTTAGGGCACGTTATATAAAATGTACTGAGCATAAAAATATTGTTCTGGGGGGAATCACTGGAGGGCTCCGTTATGCATGGTTCCACAAGTTCTTTTTCTGAGCATTTGACCAGGGTCCAGTCTTTGAAGAAATGCTGCATTGTTGTTAGTTTCGTAATGCAATTTCTTTTACGGGGAGCTGTTGCAAACAGCTAGAAGTTGTATTCTGCTTTTCTCTCTCTAACTGGAATCAATTTTGGGGGCAGAGATGCTTCCTGGGTCGCAGGTATTGGTGTTTGAACAGAGTTTTCTGAAAGAGAGCTTTGCCTGCATGCTGTTTGTGACCCTGTCTGTTCAGGGACTGGTGTGCATAGTGTAAATAAACAAGTTGCACCAATGAAATAACCAGACCCTGTATTGCTCATTTCTCCTCCTACAAAAAGTGACTTGCAAGGCCCTGACATCTCCTATTGCTTGGCAGAGGGGAAACAATACAAAATGTTCTATTGTTCCAAGAGCATATGGAATGCTAACGATGTATGGTGATTTTTCAAAGCAATGACAGCAGCAGAATATTAATATATTTGCTGCGTATCAGACATGGAAATATAATGAAATGTATATAATATGGATAGTTAAATAGCTATTCTTGACTAACTGGTAAACAATGACAGCACATAAGATCAAAATGAACAATGCTTAAAAAGAACAAATGCAGAAAGAAAAGGAAAAAAGAAAGCTCATTTTCCATCTGGAATAGAGGGTAGGGGAACAGACATAGAATTAAGTAGCCAGATTGCTCACTGAGCTAAGGACACTGGGCTATGCAGAAGGACTGAGAATTGATGGGCAGCTGAAAAGCATGGAGTTCTGCACCAGCACTTTGATCTCCAGTTCTGCAACTATAAGGGTTAGAAACATGTATATTATAAATAAAAGTTTAGTTTCTGGAGCATAATTCTGAGGCTTGGGGTAGATTCTGCATCAAATTCTACTACTTTAGACAGGGCCCCGATATTATCAAATTAATCAACTTCATTCTATGTTTCCTCTGATATCACATACAAGACCGTGAAATAATGAATCTGAGGTACCTGATGTGGATGTAATGAAGGGAAAGAGAGCAAATACCTGATAAACTCTAAATAACGTGGAAGCAGGCAGCAATCAAACCTAATGATACCTCATTGATTCTTCCAAATTTGTAAACACTTATCCACAAAAGGACTTAGGCACCTAACCCCAGGAGAGGGGTGGGGCTCAGGACATATCCTTCTCATCAGCATCTGCCTTTGGCTGGCTTAGATGGCTCCCCACCTAGCATGCTGGCTTCTGTGGATCTCATGCTCAGGTGTATATCTCTCCCCATTCATTGAACAGGGATTCTGGGTGCCTACACCAGGCTTTGTGGAATCCAGTGATTTTTTTAGGTGCCTAGAAGTTAGGTTCTGTGATACTCAGCGTCGCAATACCTAAGTCCCTTTGTGGATCCAAGCCTTAATACTATGCCTGTCACTAAGAAATATGAAAAGCTATTGCAAAAAAGGGGAGGAACCATTTTGAGGGTGCAAACACAGCATTTAAGTTGGTCGAGTCTGGATGGCATTGCTGTTTATACAACTGCAGAGCCTGTGGAGCAAAACTATAAGAAATATCAGATTTTGATTAACTAACTAACTTGCTTTACATTGGCTTTTGCTGAGTAAATCCTATTTATTGGGGGAATGAATGAGCCTCACTGCGGACATGATATCATTTTATTTATAGCTCTGTAATTTAAGATGAAAAAAACTAAGGCACCGTGGAAAGCATCTTAATACATTGTTTGGTGACCAATATGTGGTCACATTAGTCTTCTGTCTTCCTCTTTAAGATCTTGATTTTAAAAAGAAAAATGTCTGGACTTTCATGTCCCATGAAGCTGCTCAGGGAAGCAGAAGATATCAAAAATCAATGTTTGTCAAAGTTTCTAGATGCATTCAGGGCTGCATCAACCATTAAGTCCCAGTGATTGGTCCTAAAATAACATGCCTTGTGCAGGCTTCCATTTCTGAAAGTGAGTTTTAGGTGTTTGTGATGCACTGAGTGGTCTAAAATGAGGCCAGTTTCCTTCTCTGCCCAATGAAATTAAGAATGACAAATTGATGTTGTTCTCTGGTTAGGATCTTGTATGTCATTTCCAGGGGACTCAACTACAGCAAACTATTTCATAAGAACATTTATATAAGAATCTGAAAATATTTTGCAAATATTAATAGATTAAGCCTAATATCACCCATCTGAAGTAGGTATCCCACAATCAAACACTGAGGCAGCAACATAAGATTCATCCAACAGGCCCTGATCCCTAGTCCCCTATTCCAGCCCCTAGATGACAATCCCAGTACTAGATGGAGTCAACATTTTTGCCATCCTGAAAACACTTGTGCATGTGATGAAACTTTAAGCAAAGTGAGCAATCCCACTGCCATCTATGGATCTATTCGCATGGATAAAACTAACCATGTGCATAAGTGTTTGCAGAATCAGAGGTTCGTGTAGAGCTCACACCTAAGCATCAGCCAAAGGGGCCTGGGCAGTTGTACAATGATGAACAAGACCAGAGAGGAGAGTTGTGAAGAGCTTGCTCAAATGAACACACTGGCAGGCAGCATGGCTATTTATTGTATTTGAATAATACATGAATAAATTACATAACAGAAAATGGAATTAGATTTCCAGATTCCATTCAAAACGTTTGATCTTGGTTCCTGTGCATTTAGAGCCTTTGCTAATCCTTGAACTGGCCTAATGAACTACTTGGCATGTATAATGTAAAATAATTAATTTATAAATCAGCACTTTATCTCATATTTTATCTTAAATTATTAAAGATATGAAAATGTACTTTTGAAGCAGATATTTGATCTTGGCTAAAGTGGCTGGGAAAAAGTACCTTTGAAAGATATATCTCATGAACGTAGTCCAAAGTTTTTTTAATTAGCTGTATTAGTTTGAGTTGTCCTTTTTAGTTTTTATTATAAGTGCATCTGATTTTTTTTTTTTTTAAGTAAGGGAAGATGTAATAGTAATCACCGGAATCAGCAGAAACTAACCTATCATGTGATAGGGTTACAAATCTTTCATAATCCTGACCCTTATTGGATGATCAGGAGCAGGGAATAAAAACCAATTTATCAACACATCTGCATGTCACACCTTTGTTATCACTGTAACTCCCATTTCCCCCACCCTCATTTGTCAGGTCATTTCTAATATGTAGACCTTGATCCTGCAATCTAATCCTAATGGATGACCCCTGCACCAATGCAGAACGACATTGACTTTTAATGAAACTCCATTCAGCCATAAATTTCTGCTTGCCTGGTTCAGATTGCAGGAGCAGGGCCTTAGTCTGACTGCTCTTTGGGGAAGGGACTTTAATTCTGAATGAATGTCCACTTGGGGGGTCTAATGCAGTTTAACAAATCCACTTTAAATTCACATCTTTATCTAATTCACATTCCTTTTCCTGAGAGTACGTCTTCACTGACGACGGCAAATTCAGTCTATCTGGATCGACTGAGAGGTCAATGAAGACCCACTCAATCGATCCGAAAGTTGAGTTGTTAAAACCACCCCCTCAAGTGGCGCAGTGCAGTGAAGACACCACATAGAAGAGGAGTTATGAAGTCGACGGGAGTTATGCAACCTATTCTGCATAGCTTGCGTAACTCCTGTCGACTGCCGCCGAATTTGAAGGTAAATGGAGACCAGGCCTGAGTGTCCCCATGTAGACAAGCCCATAGTTTCAAGTTTTTCAACACTGAGTTGAACAGAAACTTTAAAAATGTATTTTAAAGTAGTAATTTTGAGTGATTAAAATAATCTTATGTTTGGGGAAAAAAAAAAACTGGAAATGGCATAAAATATATATCACTGCCCATTTGCAGGGGAAAGTACCAGACTAAGAAAGAACAAGTGTATCTAAGGATCTTGCCCCAGAGTTTTTCTTGAGAGTACAACCTATTCTGGCCAGCCCTGGAAACTGGAACTAAGCTTTTGTGTGATTCCCACCACCTATATTTGTACATTTAGGGGCATGTTTCTAGGTGACTTTTATTAGCAGTGTCTTCTTTTCAACTGACTACTGGATGTGAGGATTTAGCTCCTAAAAAGATAATGGCAGTGATTAAACTAGAAGTTTACTGAATGCTCTGCCCAGTTCTGGTTTCATATAGAAAAATGGCAATACACCTTGGCTCACCTCTGTTTTGTAAGTGAAATGTGAGCTTAGTGGTAATTTCCAGGACTCCTTCAGCTTTCCCAAGTTTGCCATGTGGGAGACAAGGATAGGAAAAGCCCACATATAATGTAAGCAAAATCTTTTTAAAAAGAGAAAAAATTTGTCACTCCTTTTAAAATAAGCCATGTAGGGGATAATTTGTTCAGGTATCATAAAATTTAGTACTGCTGGGGAAGTATGTTCTTATGGATCAGATATATTGTGTCTTTAGCATTTACTTAGTAACTTTTGCTTATTATATGATGGAATCCTTTGATCGGTTCAATTTCATGCCATTTTTCCTTAAGTGTTTATTAGCACAAATGTAAATAGCCTTCACTGACGTGGCATGCCTGTATTTTGTCCTGCACACCTGGAAAGCATTTTTATTACATGAGGTGTCCTTCTCTATTGTGAATGGAATTCACAATCAGAACAGGCAGGCAGAACATAACAAAGCGGAGGTGGATACAGTGTTTGTAAGACCCAATCTGGCTCCCACCTAATGCTCCAATCCTACAAACATTAGGCACACAAGTAGCTTTGCACACATTAGTAACCCCTTCTTACCCCTTCCCCCCCAAAAAAGAAGTTAAACTATGCACATGTATAAGAGTTTGCAGGATCAGGGCCTTAAGTGCGTCCTACAGTGAGAGAGAACCGTCAGCCACAGATTTTGTTTAAAGTCATTATTAATCCTTTTATTTCAATAGCAACCAGTGGTTCCTACCAAGGTCAGGGTCCCAGGCTCAGATACTACAGTGAGGAGCACTATAAAACCTGTATAGAATAGAGTAGTGCTAGGCCCTGTACACAGACATAGTAAGAGACAGTCTCTGTCCCAAAGAGCTTACAATCTAACCTATGGCTACACTATGAGCTAAGGGCATAATTCTTAGCTTACATACACGTACCCTCACTCACTCAATGAGAGCTAGCGCAAGTATAAATATCAGCCGAGCCACCGTAGAATGGGCAGCAGCAGTACAGCATAATCCTGCGGCATACAAACCCCCTTGAACCCAGTGCGTATGTACTTGGCACGGCTCAGCCATGCCACCGCAGCTGCCCATTTTTCTGTGGCAATGCTAGTATTTATGCTCTCAGTAGTTCTCATCCAGCTAACGCGAGCATCTGTGCAGGAGCTGCGAACTGCAGCCCTAGCTCATCGTATAGAAGTAGCTCAGCGGTTCTCAAACAGTGGGTCAGGACCACATTTTAATGGGGTCGCCAGAGCCAGCGTTACTCGCTAGGGCCGAAGCCGGAGCTCTGCCGCCACAGGTTGAAGCCAAAACCTGAGGGTTCAGCTCAGGGTGGCAAGGCTTCGGCTCTGGCTCCCCCTCCCCGCATGAGGTGATGGGGCTCGGGCTCCGCTGCCCCTCCACTGCCCCTCCCCCCGGGATCATGTAGTAGTTTTTGTTGTCAGAAGGGGGTCATGGTGCAATGAAGTTTGAGAACCGCTGATGTAGTTTGGGGGTCTAATCCAAAACCCACAGAAGTCAATGGAAAGACTCCCATTGGATTCAGTGGGTTTTGGATCAGGCCTTATATAGACAAGTCCAGAAAAAACAGGGGAAAGGAAACGAGGGCCTGGTCTGCACTGGCCGTGGACTTCGGCGGCAGTCGACAGGACAGACACAAGCTACGTACAGTACCTTGCATATCTCCCGTCGACTTCCTAATATCAACTTACCGCGGCGTCTCCACTGCGCTGCGCGGTTGGGAAATGCCCCCCCGTCGATGCAGTGCTACGCTACTTGCCAGGGTGGATTTACCAAGTCGACGTCCGAGTTCGATTGAGCGAGTCTTTACTGCCGCTTAATTGAACCCGCAAAATCGATCCTGCACCTGTGCCCCACCGGCAGTCTAGACATAGCCAAGGTCAGACAGAGGTGGAGTGATTTGCCCAAGATCACACACATTCAGTGGCAGAGATGAGAATAAAACCAGATCTCCTGAGAGACAGTCTAGTGTCCTATCCACTGCACCAGGCCTCTTTTCACATTACTGATCATTTGATTTAACTTCAGAAAATAAGGGTAGAGTCTGCAAACCTTGCTCACATGTATAGTCCTTAGTCACATGTGTAATCCCATTGAAGTCACAGGACTGTGTGAATAAGGACTGCTCACCCCAGTAAAGATGACATGGGCCTAAATTTGTCAAAATAACTTGACTTAATTCTGTGCAGAATTTTGAATGAATCTCATTATTTTAAACAGAGGTTTATTGTAAAACACGCACGCACACACACACTACAGACATATATACACACACACAACTGTATTATTCATATGAGTGAAGCCTCATGGGGAAAAAATCTGGCCCTATGACCATCTTGTCCTGGATCATATTTCCAGCTAGGTCCCCGTTGTGCAAAATAAGCTGTAAGGAGAGCCAGGTGGCAATGTGCTGGTTTGGGGCAGTCTTAGACTGGAGGGGATGGCCAAAGAAAACAAATAAGCTTAGGACTGGGAAATGGATGGATAAATATTAGAACCAAAACCAACATTGCAGGATAATAGAAATCTAAGCCCTCAATTCTCAACAGTTTCAACATGTGCGAACTGAGCTTTGAGACTATGAAACTTCTTTTGAAGATGAAATTACAGTGTTGCATACCATCAGGAAAAGTTCCAAGTGCACATAGAAAAATAGGAGTGGGACAAGGGTATTCAGTACAGAATAAACCCCTAAGTGACTACAAAATTTGGCCCCAGTCCTGTACTTGTATCTACACAGGCAGACTCTTGCAGCCCCAGAGCTGTGATCACTGCTTATATAATGTAAATCATAATCATCTTCCTGTTACCGTGTGCACTGCCATCTGTTTGCTGAATCCACCTGTTGTCTCTTGTCGTATACTTAGATTGCAGTCTCTTTGGAGGCAGGGACCATCTCTTTATTAGATGTATGTAGAGTGCCTGGCACAATGCGGCCCTGATCCTTCATTGGAGTATTTGGTTGCCACCATCATAAACATCATCATAATAAATTCTGATTGCAGGATTGGGGCCTAAAATAAGCTTTTTTTCTTAAAACAAAGAAAAATGTGGCAACCAAAAATCTAAACTAAAACAAAGTTTTATCCATTTTTTTTTTTCTTTTTCGGAAGGAAACATATCCCCCGACCAAAGGTTTTATGATGTCTGTCTCAGATATGTTGTAGCGTTGGTGTTTCATCGTCCGGTTGACTGGTTGGCTATTTGTAGTTCAATAAAATGAGTGTTTAGTCCAGACACGTCAAATGATGCTGCAAGAGCACCAGCAAGCATGGTACGTTGTTGGTGCTGCCCCTTCCCTTTAGCTGCAGCCCTGTTCTCATTCTTTTCCTGTTGTGTTTGAGCTGTTAGGACAGTAACGAGAAATCATTTCACATCATTTGTTTGAGGTCATTTTTAAAAACAGAATTTAGCAGCCTCAAATGTTGGCAGACTAAGGGTCAGATCCATTCAAGCCAATGGAGGCGGGGGTCTTTCTGTTCACTCAAAAAGACTCAGATCAGGTCCTAACACCTGGCCAGTGACGGATTTTGAATGCCCTATGAGACCAAAATTAATGCAGTGAGATATTTCAAACCTTGGCTTAACGCAAATACTTAGACTGTAAACTCTTTGCGGCAAAGACTGTCGATCTGTTAGGTGTGTACGATGCCTAGCACAATGGGGCCCTGATCCCTGACTTTGGTCCTTTGACATCACCAAAGTACAATAATAAAAAATTAATGAAATATATGACAACTAATTAGACAAAGTGAGAAAATAGTATGTTTACAGTGATGGAAGTCAAGAACTCCTAAGCCTCATTCTGACATTGACTCCTGCTCCAGCCTTGGTTAAGACAAGTAACCTCATCATCAAATAGGGACAGTAATATTTAATGGCTTGATTCACAAAGGCTCTGTGAGGGTTAAATAATAATAATAATTGTGGAACCAGTGTGGGTAGTGGATGGAGCACTGGACTGCAAATCAGGGGACCTGAGATCAAGACGTAACTCAGGCACTGACATGCTGTCTGACCCTAGGTAACTCCATTTGCTTTTCTGTACCTCTGTTCCTTCTCCCACCCTTTGTTTATCTTGCCTGTTTAGTGTGTAAGCTCTTCCGGCCAGGGAATGTTTCTAACTATGTGGGTGTACAGTGTCTAGCACAATGGGATCCCAGTCTCATTTGGGTCCTCTTGGTTCTATACTGTACTACAAATAATTAATCACTGATAATTGTAAAACAGTTTAAAGATGAAAAGATCCCAGGCTAAGTATTATCATATTTGAAAACTGTAAAGATTAATCCCAACAGTGACTATTTTCCTTGGTTGAGAAATAATTTTAGAAAACCAGTAAGCTCCATATAATGTAGGAATTAAAATCCATGTAAACTAATAGACGTCCGCTTGTGTGCAGCATTTGTTTGGATGAATATAGAATCGTAGAATCATAGGGCTGGAAGGGACCTCACGAGGTCATCTAGTTCAGTCCTGTGTACTCAAGGCAGGACTAAGTAATATCTAGACCATCCCTTACAGGTGTTTGTGTAACCTGCTCTTAAAAATCTCAAATGGTGGAGATTCCACAACCTCCCTAGGCAATTTATTCCAGTGATTAACCACCCTGACAGTTAGGAAGTTTTTCCTAATGTCCAACCTAAATATCCCCTGCTGCAGTTTAAGCCCATTGCTTCTTGTCCTGTCCTCAGACATTAAGAAGAACAATTTTTCTCCCTCCTCCTTGTAACAACCTTTTATGTACTTGAAAGCTGTTATCATGTCCCCTCTCAGCCTTCTCTTCTCCGGACTAAACAATTAGTTTCTTTTAGTCTTGCCTCACAGGTCATGTTTTCTAGACCTTTATGCTTCCTTACAAATCTTCATTTAATTATCCTATTGTCAATAGTGTCCCCTGATGTGGGGAGCTGAGCGCTTGACTCAGAGAGAAGGAAAAACTGCTGCTTCTTTCCTGTTCCTGTTTGCATGTGGGAGCTGCACTTGAAATATACCATATCCTGTTTTACGTCTGGCTTTTTATTTTTAAACAAACATTTCCACTGTTTGACCCTTTGGTTGTGAATTATGCTCCTTTGAAGAAAGGTGGCCATTGTTATGGAAAATGTAGAGTGGCACCGAGATTGCATCAGTTATCCATTGTGAAAGGCAGTAAAAGGATAAGTACTTTATAACATCAGAGTGAATGAAACTACAGGAAGGCCATATAATGGACAGATTATACAAGTTTCTGGGAATCCCTCCCAATTTCTAATGTAGTACAAATGTAATGTTCTCTACAGTACGTTAGTATCCTTAAAGCCTTACTTGCTAAAATGCCTATGTTGCAAATTATAAAGCTGCTCATCTGAACAATCAATGAACTTCTTGAAAGATCTTGGCTTCATTTCTGAGGTGTGTCAAAGCAATGTTTGGTGTAGCTTGGGGTTAGAGGCAAAGGTGGCTTTAGGCCAACTTTATATCCCCATGATCCTAAGGACTGGGCCTGTACCACCATAAGTTAGACCAGCTCTAAAGTTGCTCTAACTTACATCCATTGCCCGAAGGGGCCATCCCAGCAGCTAAGGGTAGACGACTGGCCATGCCTCCTTTTGCCTGGACATGTCTCCTACACAGGGGTCACAGAGGGAAGTGGCATAGAAGCTTTATGTCATCTGGGAATGCACCAACACAGCAGCAATCCTCCACCAGCCACTCCAGTTAATTCAGTATTATGTGGGTGCCTTGCACCACTTGAACAGCACAAAGCAACCATAACTGGGGCCAAGGATATTGCTGGTTGGCTAAATCTACATTGGAAGGGCCAAATTTCACCTTTCCACCTTCAGCCTCTCCAGGGATGTTTTCAGACTCGGAATTCTAAGTGAGAATTGCAGAGCATTCATGGAAAGCAATTCTCCAATTTGTAATCACAACTGTTAGCACCAGAGACCTGCTTTCTTTAAACAGTAGATTCTTCCAGACAGGGAACAAAAACTTTGTGATCTTGGTGTCCAGCCAAAACAGTATGAATTTTGAAATGCAAATGTTCAATCATCGGAGCAACATTAACAGGGAACAATTTGTAAGTGGCCTATGGCTCAGATGTGCCGAGGAATTTTGGACAACAGAAATCATCTCTCTACGGTCAAACAAACAGAAAAAAGGCTACTAGGACTAATAAATTGTTTGCTGAAAATAGTTCATCCAGATCTACTTTTAACTGATTTTGGGATGTTTCAATTCCTTTATTAAAAACAGTCAGGATTTACAGGGAATCCAGTAGACTTCTATGGCTCAGATCAGGTGGCCACATACAACTTCTTTACAGCAGGATTTTTTTCTTAAGATTCGCTACCAGTGGTTCAGCCCCATTGACATTAGCATCAATTGATAGCAGAACTAGTGTAGAGAAGGCAATGAGGGCCACTGACATTTGTATCATGCACCTGCTCTGAACAGGGTTACACAACACAGAGCTTAAAACACCAACAGCCACCAGGATCTCTATCTGCACTAGAGCTCCCTCCATTGCTACCACTGGTGGAGCTGCATGAGGTTAGTGAGAATGTGAAATTTCACAGAAAAGAGGCTAGCGAAGATACAGTGTGACATTAACCAAGGTGCAATCTGGATCAATGAATAGCTGTGTTTCCTCAATTTTCCAACCCAAGGTACCTTTTACACTGCTCTGCTGCGAGAGCCACCACTCCTAGTCTGCTCACACACAGCCTCCAGCATATAAATTACTCGCAGTTATACTGCAAGAGTGCTACAGCCAACCACCCTTGACTTACACTGCAGAGCAACACCAGCAACTTCCCAGTTCCAGACTTTCCCCCAGAAATGTGCTTCTTCTACTGCCCAGCTCTACTCTGCACAGTGCAAACTCATATAAAGTCCGTCATTCCATTAATAGAAAATGATATGCACAAACCCTGTTATCCCAAATGGAGTTTCCCAAACACTTCAATCCAAGCACTCTCGTTTAGATAAAACAATAAACAAGCTTATTAACTATAGAAAGATAGATTTTAAGGGACTACAAGTAATGAGGCATAAAAGTCAGAATTGGTTACAAGTAAATAACAAGTAAAATGCAACCAATAGCTAACTTAACAAACTAAGTGAATTCAAAGCAAAAGTCTCTCTTTCAGCCAGGATCCCTCCCCAGTCAAACCTGTTTCCTTTGTTCTTCAGATATTGTGGATGCCAGGGGTAGAGAGAGAGGAGGAGTAACTTGGGGTGTCTGTTCCCCATACTTGTACATTTTCTTCTTCTTTGAGAATCATCTCCAGCTGAGGTCAAGGAGACCAAAAGTCTGTGAGGATGGGAACTGCCAGTTGTTTCTTTGCCAAGATGTAAATTTCTTGCTCACACTCTTTTTCATGCCAAAGTTTGGACATTTAATCAGATGATGATCCATTTTATTTCATTGACATCCGGCTGAGTCAATTTGCTTTTTGTCTCCAAGGAACTGGTTTGTGGCTGCTTTTCTAAACTTGGAACATGTCTCAGTAATGTCATGCAGTAGAATTTTATAACTTTACATGCCATGCTGCCAAACATATTTTACCAGGACAATAATGATCAGCGAATTATGAGTTTTCAAATGATACCTCACAGGGCATACTTTGTACAAGAGTTATCATAGTCTTATAAAAGGGATACAGACTGTCAAACACAGCGATAAAGTGCCTCTTTCTGAGCAATTCATTCTCCTTCACAGGGCACTCATAGGACTGACTGATCTGGTCAAATGAGATATTTCATTCTGTGTCCAGAGGAGGGCAGTGGAGAAATCAGAGCACAGCCACAAAGAGCCTCATCTTATGAGAGACAAAGCATCCTCAGAAGAGGCTCAGCATCTTGCAGAATGGAGCCCAAAATTTAGATGGCTCTGGGGAATGTAAATGAGGATGCATGAACACTCTGTGCTATCAAATTAAGCTCTGTGCTGTATATTGTACACACAGACACTTAGGCTTTTGTTTGTTTGCCCCCTTCCTCAGCACCTGCAGCACTGGCACTCCCATTGTTATGCTTAGCACTGCTTTACTATTCATTGAATTCATGACCTAAATTGCCCATCTAGCTCCTTCCCATTTCTTTGATCATTTAATTATTTGAAGCTGATATCATTTAAAAAAAAACCCTGGGATTCATATACTACAGACCCAGATCATCTAGGAAACAAACAGTAAAAGTTGCTGAATTTAAAGCAGGGAGATGAGTTTTATTGTGAGTAGTTGTCATGGCAATCTGATGTGCTGGAGAGTAATTCATGCTGGGCGCACATTGTTACAGACTCTGACAAGTTCAAGGCTGGTGACTTGCTGCTAAATCTTGTTGCCACGGCAATGCAACATAAGGCTAGAGTCTAGTGAAGTGAATACCACTGACAGCCCATGCCAGCAGGATCTAGCTGATTAAAAGGCAACTCTTAAAAAAAACCCAGTCACCTAAAGAGAGTAGCAGTAGAACAAGGAAAAAGGGGGACACAGAGATGGGGGGAAAAACCCAACGAAAAAAAAGTGGGTTAATGACAAGAAACAGGTAAAGAGAAACATTTGTTTTAAAGGAAATGTTACTGTTTATAATGTTCCTGTCAGTCGTACTTATGAAAACTCGCAATGTAGACTGTGAGGGTGCAAATTTTGATATCCTTGCTCAATTTTTATTCTTTCTTTCCTGGATTTGAATGAGAGTTGTAACTAAGTGCTTTAGGATTTGTCTCATGGTATTTTTAAAACAGGAAAAAATTGTATCCTTAATATAGTTCTCCCATGACATGGGGTAGTTTTAGCTGCTGTAGTACACTCCATGGAATAGTTTCGTTAACTTTCAATTCCAAGTTAATTTCCAGTCTGTTTACCTTAATGGCAAAATGTCAGCTAGAAAATGTTAATGCTTGAAAGCTGGTCAGATCCTCATTATAATTCATTAAGTGTTGACGATGTTTAGTATAGAGTAGGAGAAAAGAGCTCTGCCTCAGTCAAAGTAGATAAACTATAGACAACAACTCAGAAACAACATAAATTAATCCCATCTACTGGTTTGAGACTTTAATATATAAAACCTAGTGCTAAAATACCAAGATATAGGTGTATCAGAAATACCCGAAATACAGAGTGTTCTCCGTCTAGCATGATGGTTTATTTTTTAAATTTGTGGTGTATAGCATAATGTAACTCATATGAGTGACATCAAAGTCATTTGTTTTGGCTCTTACTTACATTCCATGTATCGCAGATTTTCATGGAATCTCAATGGGACAAAGTGACACTAGGTAATTTTTTGCTCAAGAAACATTTCAGCTAAATTCTGACCAGATTCATGTGTGCACCTTGCATTGAAATTATAAGGGGATGTTGTGTACCTGAGGACAGCATTTGTCCCACTTGGTATTTGTTTTCCTGGATTTTGCTGTGCATTGTGGGTAACTTGTCAAGTTTACAAGCATTTTGTGCATTTTAAAAATTGGCTGGAGAAACCAGGAAATGGGAAGAAGCTTGTCAGTTGTGATGGAGGTTTTTATGTAAGATCATGAACTTAGCTGGCAGAGGTCCATCTCCAGTTGTTCATTCTAAAGAGGACTGCATAAAGCTATCACTCATATTTAAATATGGAAACCTTATCTATGAACCACAGGTTCCTAAACCATGGTCCATGAAGCATTTGCTGGTGAACTGCAAACAGCTGACTGATCACATACTACTGGCTCGCCTCTATTTCCAGCTATTAATTTAGAATCGTAGGGTTAGAAGGGACCGCAAGTGTCATCCAGTCTAACCCCCTGCCAAGATGCAGGATTTGTGTGTCTAAACCATCCAAGACAGATGGCTATCCAGCCTCCTTTTGAAAACGTCCAGTCAAAGAGTTTCCACAACCTCACAAGGCAGTCTGTTCCACTGCCCTACTGTTCTTAGAGTTAGGATGTTTTTCCTGAGATTTAATCTAAATCTGCTATGCTGTAGATTGAACTCATTGCCTCTTGTCCTGCTCTCTGTGGCAAGAGAGAAGAACTTTTCTCCATCTTTTTTATGGAAGCCTTTTAAGTTTTTGAAGATCACTGTCATATCCCCCTTTAATCTCCTCTTTTCCAATCTAAAATACCAGTTCCTTCAGCCTTTGCTCATATAGCATATAGGCTGGCATATAGGATGGCTTGCATTCCATCCCTTTTAACATCTTTATCACTCACCTTACAAGCCATTTTCTCCATATCCTTTCTATACATTGGTGACCAAAATTGGATACCCTCTGAATTTTAGCTCTATCCTCCAAAGTATTGGCAACCCCCTCCTAGCTTTGTGTCATCTGCAATCTTGAGCAGTATGCTCTCTATTTCTACATCCAAATCATGAATAAAGATGTTAAACAACACCAGGCCCAGAACAGATCTCTGTGGAACCCCACTTGACACCTCTCTCCAATCTGACATCAATAGTTACTCTCTTGTTTGCGGTGGTTTAACCAATTATGTATCCACTTACTGGTGGTTCCACTAAGCCCGTATTTCTCCAGCTTACTTATCAGAATGTCATTCCTTGCATTAAGGGAAACTAACAACATAGGGTATGTCTTCACTGACGGTGGCAAATTCGCCGCTGTCAGATTGATCTATCCAGATCAATTGAGCAGTCAGTGAAGACCCGCTCAATCGATCCGGAAGTTGAAGCAATAAAACCACCCCCTCAAGTGGCGTAGCGCTGCGTCGACAGGAACGCATTTCCCATCAGTGCAGCACAGTGAAGATGCCACAAAGAAGAGGAGTTATGAAGTTGACAGGAGTTACGCAAGCTTGCGTAACTCCCGTCAACTGCTGCCGAATTTCCAGTTAAGTGTAGACCTGGCCACATTCTGTTCTTTCCTACTATTACATTTCCATGTAAGTGATGGCTGTAGTTGCCATAAGAATGTTATGAGATTATAAATGGGAGTGAAGGTGGTTCAAGAGAATGCCTTTATTAGGATGTGGTCCACCCTATAAAGAAGTTTTAGAGACCCTGTATTAACACTTTATTTGATTATTAAAGCAGAAATGAAACTATATTTTTTAGCCTCTGCTGAATTGCTATCTTGGTGTGTCTCTTATAGTATCCCTTATTCATTTCTCCAGAAGAAGGCTTTAAAGTATCACGGGAAATGTTTACTTTATAGAGGTAAGATATTCAAACACACTCAGCAAGCATTGACTTAAGTCTCTGCTTACACTGAAGTTGATGGTAAAACTCCCATTGACTTCAATGTAAGCAGAGTTCGCCAAATCTGAGTGCTTTTGAACATCCCACCCTGAAGGCCTGATCACTCTAGCATAAAAGGTGCATTTTAAAAAGGTTCACCTTGAGCAGGGAACATCTGTTTAAATACAATCACCCTGTCTACACGAGAATTCTAAAACGTGTTAATTAAAACATGTTATCAATCATTGTTTTAAAAATTCATCCTAGTTTGGGCAGTCCCTTAGATGAATAGTATTATAGTTGAAAGATGGGAAATTTAGTTAGCATTTATATTTATTATTTTTTCTGAGAGTTTAATTTTGATGCTCTTTTTTTCCTCACATTTAAATACCCTCAGGCTGTGATGATAGTAAAAGGAACATTATAGTGACAACATAAGACCCTTTTCTACAAAAATGTTTGTCCAATTAGTCATGGAGGCTATTTTTCAATTAGCAAAATTGTCTTACAATTTTAAAAAATATTTTCCTCTTCTGATTAGAGACATTTTGAAAGATAAATGCATTGAATGCCCAATGCACCAAAATTTGGACATCTATTTTATCATGTGTTTGAAAGTTTAACAAGTCCAAAGTGCTTCTATGCAGCAGTGGAGTCACATTTTATTTGCTCCATAAGGTCCCCCTTACCAGTCTTTTCTTATGACCTCTGTGGAATGCAGCAAATGGTTAGAGGGGAATTACTAGGTCTTGGCAAGACTTGTTAACATATTAGCAAAGACTTGTTAGGGACCAAGACATCAACTATTAAGCTATTTTCTCTGACACATCATGGCACATATAGTAATTCTTCAGTCCTGTGTCAACGGAACCCCTTTGACTGACTCAAATGAAAGTTACATACAAAGAAAAAACAGCTATGAGAATACAGTTATTGGGACTGACTAGGAAAAGCTTTAAAAGCTAGAAAAATCAATGACAAATCAACCATAACATCCACATCTAGTGCAGGATAAAGGGACGCAGGAGTACTAGACGTTTCATAGACAATAGCATCAGTACTGCTGAAAGTTTTTTTCTTTAAATTAAATCAGTGGTGGCATCAGTTGCTCAATACCTCTGAAAATCATCACATAGAAGTCTCGGGGTGTGCACCCAAAATCAGTGGAAATATTTTATCTAAATGACTTGCCTCTGGTCAGATAGGAAGTCTGTGGCAGAGATAGAAATACAATCCAAGTTTCCCACACCTATTCCAGTTTTTCAGTTCTAGTACCATTGAAAATTTGAGAGAGAGCACCAAAGTGGGCATCATATCTGAGGCTGGATTTGTTTGCTAGACAACTGGTTCCATAGCATGGAAATACTTTTTCTAACATGGTTTGAATCACTGATAACAATGTCATAGGTGAAGTGAACAAATTGTCCATGTACTGAAATAGGAAGAATCACTGCTGCCATCTTTGTGTACATAGGTCCTGATTCTCCATTCACATGGGTGTAGATCAGGAGTAGCTCTATTAAAATGTCAAAGGAGTTGCATTGGTGAAAGTAGAGGAGAATCATGTCCATAGGCTGCAGACCATGAAACAAATTCATCCCTGTGCTGGTGAAGGGAAAGAGGGCAGTTCCCACAGGGAAAAAAGGCAGCCTTGGGGGTTGCCCTAACTTGTGCCCCTGTGCCAATGGTTCCTATGGGACACTGCAGGGGTACAGAATTACTAGGACACAGGATCTCCCCAGCCAGGCTTCCTCCTTTCCCCTATCTCCTCTCCTCTCCCTCCTTCAACCTGTCCTCCCCTCCCTTAGAATGTCCACTGAAGATGAACACAGAGATAGAGTAGAACCACTAGACCTGGCTCTGTGCCTGATGGGATCAAGGGCCCTGTTACACACAGAGAATTTCCTGGGGGGGGCGGGGAATGCAGTCCCTTCCTAGTCACATTGCACTATCTTTGCAGTATAGGGATGAAATTCTCCCCTCTTCCATTATTCTACCATAGCAATATTAATTTATAGCACCCAATCCAAGCTGCACCTGGACAATCTCTTTGAACCTTGTAACTTAGTACAGAGAGAAGTGCAGCTGAGAGAGACTAAGCAGTTTTTCTACACTGAAAAAAAATGTTTGTTGTGAGCAGCAGCAGTGCTTCTTCAAACACCAGGTGCGGCTGGAAAGACCAGTTCCAGATAAGAATATCAGTCAGGTATTCAAAAATTCCCAGCAAACTAAGGACCCCTTTTCCGGGATGCACCTTGTCCCCTTTACACTATTCTGATGTGTAAAGGGGGAGGAAACCAACCAGAACTTCCCATTCATGTGACCCCTCCTTACACCACAAGTGTGCGAAATCCCTAGAGTGTAAAGATGCAGCTGAGCTGCGAAGTCTGGAACTGGATTCAGATCTAGCCCTTTTGAAATTTCAGGAAGGAGTTTGGATCCGGGGTTCTAGTTTGGCTCATTATAGATATGGGACCAGCTGCAAAGATCCAAACTTCCCCCAATTTTCCCTTCCCTACTGAAAACTCACTGCATGTTTCTTATGTCACTGCACATTTGTGTCCTGCTGTACATTCTTTTAGGTTCTAAGCTGTATTTGTGTAGCTACTGAAGACTAACATCTCTTCACTATGCTATGTAATTTCTGTTCTAAGGAGTGGCAGCTTAAACTGCAGTCTTGTACAGTACCATTTGGTGTCACCCTACTTCACAGTTTTGGCACTGGGATGTAAACCCAGGTCCCAGTTCAGCAAGGTACTGAAATCCCATTGGGACTACTCACAGCCTTTAAATTAGGCACATGCTTAAGTAACTTTGAATCCAGGTTTAAGTATTGATAAGTGCAAGTGTAGAAGGAATGAGAACCAATTTAAACAAGAGTACGCAAACAGACAAGCTCTAACTGGTTGATTGATAATCCTGTGGATACATGCAACAAAGCCACAATAGAATTCACTTTCCTTCTGAGAAAAATAGGGTCATCACCTCTTGGGAGAAACAAGCATTCATGATAAAAAAATCTCTGTAAAATAAACAAACAAACAGAAAATGGTGTATATATAAATATATACACACAATACTTATGGATTTATGTGACATGTTGCATATGTTCATGTCAGTCCATTCAAGGGTGTGGAAACTGAAGGTGAAATCCTGACTATGTTGAAATGACTGGGAGTTTTGCTATTAACTTTAGTGGGGCCAAGATTTCACCCCGCAGAGATGATCAAAGACAAGCTTCTTATGAAACCTGCTAAGTATCCACTAGCCAGACCTTTATCATGCATCAAATCAACAGTAAATACATACACGTTTTCTACTTTAATCCACGACTTTAACATCTTTCCAGATAGGTTGCAAAACTGGCCAGATGCTTAGCTGATGTCAATCAATGTAGCGCCACGGAAATCAGTGGAACTATGCCGATATATACTATTTCTTCACCTCTCTTCTTTAGATAAACATCAGGAAATTCTGGATTTTCCAGCAAAATTCAATGCTGATTTTCACTGCACATTTTCTGGTCCCCCCCCCAACAGAAAGTATGCCTTTTAAAACTTTTGTCAAATGATGTGTTCTGTAGCATATAAATTAATCAGTATCAAACTGTCATTATTGTTATAGAAGGTATTTAATTTTTTCCCCCTCACCCATGTCTTATTTATTCTACTTAGTTATGTCTGGTGGGTGGATCTGTGTGTCTCCTCCAAATGGGAGCTGTGCAGATGATTTGAATTACAGCAGCTTTGGTGCTGGATTAGGACCACAGTTCTACCCCTGTGGGGGGAAAAGGACTAAGTGTAAGCGTGGTTAAAACACATTTTGAAAAATTACCTGGACTCGTTGGACAAAGCAGGACAAAGTATTTTAACTCCCCCACTGCGTGCATGCACAAACACACACACCTTAATCTCTGAGCTGCTCTGTTGGAGTTTCCCTCTCCTAGCCCCTTAAATCGCCTCTTTGTGGCCACACGGCTCTCCTCTTCCTCCTGCCTGAGAACAAAACGAAGACGTCACTCAAAGAGATCTCAGCATCCTTGAAAAGTTATTCACTCTGGGCTCAGTCCTGCAAAATGCTGAACACTCTGGCTCTAACCCAGCAAAAAAGTTAAGTGCAAGTACGCGAGTACAGTACACGCTTGTTAGGAGCAATAGATCGGTGCCCTTTTGTTGTGTTGCTACTAAGCGGCTGTTGCTGTTACGGGGAGTGTTTTCTGACCAAAGATGCATGAAGCGTTAACAGTGTTTTGGAAGTGGTAGGGGAGCCATGTTGTGGGGAGGGTTGTGGGTGTGGGGACCCCAAGTTTGGGGGGACAACAGAAGAACTCTGGATTTGGCAGAGGAGCCCCCAGTTTGCAAAATGGCTGAGCAAGCCTGGCTGCCAGGGACAGGCTGAGGATACTGGCAGTTTCATGCACCACCCTGGCGAGGGATGGAGGGCCGGGGAGGCACCGTGCACAGCCTGCAATGGAGGAGGGGTGGCACCTAACATGGACAGTGGAGACGGAAGGGGACAGGGAAATGCCCTGGGGAGGGGAGTCGCCCAACTCCCCCACTGCAAAATAGCACACCCATACCTCACCACCAGCAAACGAGAAGGAGGGGACAGCTCAGTGCACCAGAAGGGGGGGGGGAATATACCCCACTGCCAAATAGCAAACCCTCTCCACTGCTTGCAGACCAGATGCTGAAGAAAGGAGGAGGAAACTGTCCAGCTGTGCCTCTGCTGTTCCCCTGACCTGGAGCTGTGCTGAAGGGCGAAGGTCGGGAGGAGAGTGGAAAGATGCAGTTTGGTGGGGGCAACACCCCTACATGCCCCCCACCCATCTCCACTCCTGGATGTGACGGCACAATGTCACAAATGTTGGCGACTGTGTTGCTGTTATTGAGTGGACAATTCAGGATAGGAAAAGTGTTCCCAGGAGAAATGTTGCTCATAAGCGGGCAGCGGTTGCTCTTACAAAGAGTTGCTGCAAACAAGCGCCTACTGTCCTGACATTGACTTCTTGACAATGACTTTGGATGATTATCTGAGTATGTGCTCAGTGACTCCTAATGTCAGGAGCTATATTAAATTAAGCCCACATGCTTGCTGTGTTGCAGCCAGAGTGGTCGGCCCCTAATAAGACTATTGGTCTGATCCTGCACCTCAGAGAATTTTAATGGCAAATCTGACTTCAGTGGTATAGGATTGAACTCTAACTAGCTGAGAAGGAACTGACCCCTGACACTGGCAGGCACATACTCAGAAAACCCCTCCAAAGTATGTTTGGAGATATAGGGCCCTTGAAACTGTGATGAGCTAAAGATCTTTGGCTGTGATTAGTAGATTTTTAAAGGGAAGCTGTAGCTCCTTCTGCGGTACCTTAGAAGTTTGTTAGCCTCCAAACAATTTAATATCTCTAAAAATTGTTTACTCTTGTCAATAGAAATCATGCTAAAAACATGGGCTTGAATTTTACTTTCTTCAAATGGACTCTAGGAGTGTCAGCTGAGTTATATATGAGAATCTAAGGTCAAGAATTATTTCTCTTTGGGCAAAACTGCGATACATTGTATTAATGACAAAAAAGAAGCACAACTTTTCATTTTAGGCAATACATCTATTTTTGTTTTTAATTATTTGGCATGTACTTACTGTGTTTTTCATCAGTGACCAAAAACCAATCTATATCAGTGCTGATTTTTATCTCTGCACATTACCTTCAAGTGATACATCAAAGATAATAAGAATTAGCTTACCCATAGGGCCTTGTGCTTAAATTTATGCTCTAAACTCAGCAAAGTTTGTGCAGTGAGGTGTAACCTGCAGGTCCCTGATATATCCAGAGTTAGCAAACCTTACCGCTGTAGAGGGCAGATGCTGATTTCAGCTGTCTTCTATGTTGAGTTTCTACAGAAGGCAGGATTAATTTACAGCACACTTGGATACAAGCATGCTGCTGTGAACCTGCTCACAGAGTGACCGAATCAACATACATTCCACTGCCCTGCCCATGACCTTTTGCACCAGTACTTTTGTGCTCTTCTACCTCAGCCTACATGCAAAAGCAGTTGTGATAGACTTCCCACGGGCACCCTCCTCCCAGGTACAGTACTAGATATGGCACACCCTAATTACAGGCGTGGCCTTTGCTCAGACTCATAGCTCTCTTTCACAGATAACTGCTAAAATTGTTTACTGTTGAACTGCTATGAACTTTTGACTGAGTTTACGTGTGCTGAGTTCACAAATATGGATTTCTGGATGCAAAAAGAAGTACTGTGCTCCTAATACATTTATTGAATAATCTGAATCCTGGATTAGACTTGTCTTTAAAAACTGTGCTTTAAAAATGAATTTTTTTTTTTGCCAAAAATAACTAGTATTTTGCTCACATTATTAGAACAACAGGATGTTCTTTCCTGCCCTGAAGGGACAAAGAGGAAATGAGAACTATGTTTTTTTATATGATATGAGTTACTATTTTTCTGGGCCAGTGCTGTGAACTAGTGGTATTGCTTTGAAAAAGACACAGGCTTGATTTAAAAGAAAAAAAATTATTTTCAATCTTTGTATTTCACTCCCTCGGGTCCTGTTTTTGATTCAGCTCATACTGATGTTACACCAGTGTAATTCTCTTTGACTTCCAGAGGATTGCTCCTCATTTACACCAGTGTAAATTGGATCCTAAAAGACGGGATGCATTGGAAGCACTGTAGAGGCAGCATGCTATGTCTTTGGTTGAAGAGAATACTGAATAGCTATTTCACATTTGTAAAATGTGATTGAGAGACTCCAGTGGGGTAAGGGAGCATCGTTCTTGTCCTTTTTATCCATAGAAAGGGGTCTGTGGTTTGGAGGAAATGTGAATGTAATGATATGCACATTTGTGGTCTGTTATACTAAAGTTTGACAGGAAACACTTATGACTTGATTTGGGAACAAGTAAATCAGTTCTCTATGATACTTACACAGCCCCCATTGCCATAGTATCTGAGCACCTTTACTTATCTTCACCACACCTACATTTCCCCAAAAGCCCAGGAAGAAATCTAGGCTCTGCAAGAGAGGGGCAAGGGAAAACTTGAGAAGCAAATTCCAAAGGGCCTTCACCAGAAACATCCTGCTAGCAGCTCTCTCTCTTTTAAACCAAGGAGACTCCAGATAAAGGAGATTCCATAGATCTCAGCTATGGTAATGTAAGCTGGTGAGAAAGGCAATTCCTCAAGTAACCAAGTCTCAAGTCATGTAGAGTTTTTATAAATTTAACCCAGCACCATGAATTCCACCCGGAATCTGTTGGAAACCGGTGCAGTGATGTAATATGCTCTCAGTGTGAAACTTCATTTAATAAGTGATCTACCAAATGCTGCACTAACTGTGATTTCTGAGTGGTCTCCACAGGTAGCCCATCTATAATGCATTACAACAATCCAGTCTTGAGGTGACAAAAGCATAGATCACTCTGGCAGGATCCCACATTGCAGAATAGTGGTTGTATACTTCTCACCAAGCACTGATGAGGGATGGGGGGTAAGCATCTCATCTACAGCTATTGTTGGTGCTTGAGTGTCTAATACTCAGCATCCAAGAAACTTAATTCTGATTTGGCTAAAAGAACATGCAGTGGTTTGTATAAGCTCAGGCTTCACCCAAGAGACACCTCTCACATCTCCCGCCTATATGTGACCATTAGTAATGATGGTGTCAGGAGAGGGATCATGCTTGGGGAGCTTTTGAGGTCATTTGTACAGGGAAAACACACAGCACCATTACTGTCTGGCCGTTTGCCATATGGCTGATGAAGCTGTAATGACTTCAAAAGAGACCAGACAGAAGAGATGGATTGAGGACACAATACCCTTGATTGGGGGTGGGGGGTGGAAAGACACCCAGGAAACTTGATGGTAATTTCTTTTGAATAGAACTAAAGTAATTTTGCAAGAATGTCCCCTGAGCTGCCTCCTAAACCACAGCTGTGTGAGGAATTATCCAGCTCTTTGCTGAAGTAACTCCTTAAAAAAATTCATGTAGGTCATTAAAGTGCTAAATTTTTTTTTTTGGATGAATCTCTGAGTAATGCTCTGATTATCTCTCCGTGGGGAATGAAGAACTCAACATGAGCTGCATGCCACTCCCTCCTCCTTTCCTGGAGCTTTCTCCAGACTGGCTTGGCATAAAGCAGAGAAACAAATGTATGTGGCTTGGCCAAGTTTCTAATGAATAGCTCAGCTCTGTCCACTGATTAGACACATGGCCTTGTACAGTGGGAAAGGGTTCCTGCACCACATAAAGTGGCAGATTATACCTAAGAAGGGTGAATGCTGTAATTGCCTCTTGGATTTTTTTAAATGCATTTTGCTGAATACAGAAAATGTGCCAGGAAAGAATGTCACTGACAGCAAAAAAAGGAGAAATGGGAGTTAACTCCCAAGGAAGTCACATAGCTGTATTTATTTCTGATTATTTATTACTTGTTTCTGTGATGATGTGTTGCTATCTCAGTCTACAACGGTTTTGATTTGTTTCAGTTGTCAAGCTTTTTGAACTCTGAGATAATCTGAACCGCAAAGAAGAACAATTCTGGCTGGAAGAATCTATTACCAGTTCCTTCTATTCTAGAGCAAGCTGTTGCATTTCCCACACAAAGCCTAAACAATTATTTTTCCTGGCATAATACATCCCTACTAGCCTCCAACTGGACAGAGATAGGTATAAAAGATCTCTATTTACTGCATTATCCAAAGGACATGAAACTTGTCAAACTAGAACAGTTCGTATTTAGCTAATCTATGGTGGCCAATGACAAATCCTTATAAGGAAGGAGCAAAACCTTCATAATATAACTAACTGTGAAATACTGCTTATAATCAGCCTATGTCCTGAATAATGAGTATTGGTCATCCCTAATTTTTCCCCCAAACTAATGTAACTGCAGAAATATCCTATGCATGGGAGATGCAATTTCACCCTACAGTAAAAACCCAAGCAAATACCTCCACACTACTACCAGTCTTCTGCTTTAATCACAAGACCACCTTTACGCTCATAACCATGATTGAACTTACACAGTTCTCAACATTTTCATGGTCAAAGTTGGAATTTTAATATTTTAGTAACAATTGCAATTGATTTCTTTTTATTTTTTTAAAGACAAAATAAAAAAGCGAGGAAATAAATATGTAAGATGCAGTGATATTGTGTTGCACAATTCTCACACTGCATTACTCTATGAATATGCAAAAAACATTACCACTTTAAAACTGTATAAAGCAGCAGTCAAGTTCTATTTTTATTTACTGTCCATGCCAAAAATGGATTTTAATTGCTTGTAACTTTAAAATATATAATTGTTTTATATTAATTATTAAATATATAAAGTTATTTTAAATATATTTCAAATCTCTCTATATATACATTGTAAGTACTTCTATGACCCATTAATGCAATATCTGAGCATCTCACTGAGAATTAGCCACATATGAAATTACAAGTTTTGGTCCTTCTTCCTACAGTTTTGCATATGTGTAATTTTACACATGTGAGCTGTCCCATTTATTACAGTGGGAACTTGTTGGTGTTTGCACGAATGAGGCCTTTAAGATCAGCCATTTTTGTTTCCTTTGTGAAAAAAGTCTAACTTTTAAAAAACATGAGTATATATTTTCCACTGCTCAAAATGGCTGGTGGATATTGCTCAAACTTTCAAAAAACAAAAATTTGAGAGAAACCACAGACAATTTCAGCACCAAACTAGAATTTTGAAAATGGGATTATAGTGAAGGCTGCATTGCCATTTTAATTAGATAGCCTGTGCTATGATGAGAATATTCACATATAATGCACATTTTTGTGTACTTAACCACCTCGCTTTTATGTGTGTCCCCCAATAACATCACCACTTTTGGTGCCAGAGCCTTCTCCTCTGCAACTCATGCTGTCTGGAACAGTCTTCTGCTGTCTATCAGCCTTATCAACTCTCCATCTCGCTTCAAATTTAATTTCAAAACTTTTCTCCCTGTGCCTCTTAATGTCTTTATCTCTCTATGATTGTATAACAGTGTTTCTCAACCACTGGTCCTTGGACCAGTGCCAGCCTGTGACAGCTTCCTTGCTGGTCCCTGACACTGTTTAGGAAGCCAGTCTCTGTTATCAAAAAGGTTGATAAACACTGTAACATGTTGCAAAGAAGAAATCACACATATTACATGGACAACTATTTTTATTATTAAATCTATAATTGCTTATCTCCATAAGGCAATGCATTCATATGGATGATGCTACTTAATATTGTTTATTATTATTGGCTGGAACGGCATTGCAATGTCACTATTCTTGCCAGCATCTCCAGTTAACATACCCAGTAAGTTGACTAGAGATGCTGGCAAGGAAAATATGCAGGCAGCATATATGGCAATTTATGAAGTTTTTATCTGAAAAGTAGCAAAGGTTCTTTTTAAGTGGCAATCCCAGCTTTTAATTGAGTCATGGTCAAGCTTTTTCTCAATTACTCACTTACTGTTAACCTTGACCTCCTCTGTTTATGCCATTTCCTCAGTCCAACCTCCCACGTTTCCCGTATTTTGTGAAGAAAGAGGAGGGTTAGAGGACAATCGTGTCTCTTTAAGAAAAATGCTTCTTTGCTCCGGCCAGCGCCTAGTGGTAATGTAGAGCCTCTCTAGTAAGTAACACACTTTACTATCCTCCAGCTTTGAGGCTGCTGCAGTCTGTGCAGCACTGCAGAATCCCCACCTACAGAAGGGAAAAAAACCACACACACACACACATTGGGGAAACAGGAAGCCCGGGACGGCCGTTTGGTAAGTAAACGATCAAATCTTGTATCCATTTCTTAAACAAATATGTAAAAGGTGAGGAGGAGAGGAAAGGTTGTTCATACACATTTGAAGTAGATTATGTTGCATGCTGTTTTCTGCAGCTCTCCCTGTCTCTCTCTCATTGCTAGAGACACAACTCCCCCTTGTCTGCCCTCAAAGCACTTTTGTCAGTGTTAATCAGCATAAACTTTCATGCAACAAGGAATTGGGAAAGGGGGAGAATTATTTTTTTAAAGACAGAAATATCCAGTCTCTTCCTCCGATAGCCGAGCCAAACAGGGCAAGTCAAACGACGTAATGCCATCATGTGGCTGGCAAATTCCCCATGTCCTAAAGCATCAAAAGGATGTGCGGATCTTCCCCCCGAAATTTTTTTTTTTTCTGAAATAATGTGGGGGTGAAGAAAAAGGCGAGTTGGGTTGGGCAATACGAGGGGGTGAGACTCAAAGGGAGAGAAATTGTGGAAAGATTGATGTGCCGAGACAAGCTTTATGCTTCCCCAGCCTCTACCCCCCCAAAACAAAAGGGGTTTGGGGGAGTTTGCACCTTCCTGCGAGGGAGAATGGAGCGAGTAGCGAGTGCTGGGGGAAGGAAGTGTGTGTGTGCCGGTGTCTGTGCGAGTGGTATCTGTGCATGGGGGAGATGGAAAGAGTTGTGTATGGAGGAAATGGAGTGCAGTGTGTGCATGTTGGAGGTCTGGGTGTGAGCTGTGGGAGGAAGAATACAATTGTAAACGTTGTTTAGGGCGCAGCAGAGAAATAGATTGAATCTGGGGGAAGGTAGAGAGATGCATGGGGCAATCATGTGAATGTTGGGCAGGGGTTGGAGGGTACATGGGTAAAATGGGTTGAATTTGGAGAGGGGAAATGAAGTTTGTATGGGGGAAATGAAATTTAGAGGGGAGAACTGATGGAACATAGGAGGATGGAGTGAATCGGAGAAATGGGATATAAATTAAGTGAATTGACGGCAGGGTGAAAGCTGGAGCGAGGAACTGAGTTGTGTATGGGGGGGTAAATGGGGTAACTGGGTTTTCAGGGGGCCTGGAGTAGGAGCTAGAAATAAAAGGGTTGGGGTAACTGAAGGGGACGTGGAGTGAAGGGTAGGAACTATTTGGGTGGGGTAACATCACGGGTTGCGGGGGGATGGAGAGGCAGATGGGGGTGGGATAATGCAGGGATCAGGGTGGTGCAGATGTTGGGGCAATCCAGGGGCAGTGGGAGGGCTCGAGGGGCAATGCAGGAGGGCTGGAGGGGTTGGGGTAATGCAGGGGGCTGGAGGAGCAATGCAGGGGGCTGCAGGCGCTGGTACAACACGGGGGCTGGAGGGGCAATGCAGGAGGTGGAGGGCCTGGGGAGTGGGGGGCAATGGAGGGGTAGGATTAACTGAGGGCTAGGAGCCATGCAATGCAATGGGGTTGCGAGGAGGGGCTGGAGGGGCAATGCAGCGAGCGGAGGGGGTGCGGCGGTGGAGGGGCTGCGGCAATGCAGCTGGCTCAAGGGAGGACACGGGAGGGGAAGGGGGCAAGAAACAGCAGCTCGCCGGCGGCCGGGTGGGGACTGGGGAGGGGCGAAGGGCCGAACGATTGCGCGGTGGGGGAGGCGATGAGTGACGGCGGGGAGGGGTCGGAAGGGTTCGGAATGAACCGGGCTGGGTTTAGGCTAGGGGCGGAGCAGAGCCGCCCCGCAGGCTCCGTCACTGCGGAGCCCCCGCCTCCTTGCTCCCCGGCCGCCACGGTCAATAACAGTCCGCCCCTGCGGCCCCCCCCCGTCCTTTCCACACTGCCCTCAGGCCGCGGGCGAGCTCGGTTCCCCTCCAGCGACGCAGTGGCCGGGGAGGGGGGCGGGGCTCCTCCCTCAGCCCGGCGCGCGGCCGGCCGGGGCAGGGCCTGACGGCCTGGGACTGAGAGATTCAAACTCGGCCGAACGTTGGCGGCGCCCGCTGAGGGGCGGGGCGCGAGCGAACCAATGGGGGCGTGGCCGCTGCCACAAAGGGAGCCGCCCGCGCGCCGTGGTCTGCGGCCGGGAGGAGGAGCCCAGGTGGCCCTTCCTGCCAGATCCGGAGCCGCCCCACCCCCCCCGCCGCGAGAGAGGTGTAACCGAGCGGCGGCGGCAGCAGCGGCTGGCGGAGGAGGGGACGCAGAAAGACGCGCTCGCTCCTGAGGTAAACAAACGTTCCCGGTCCACTGGGCTCGCGGGGGGGGCACGAGGAGTGGGGCAGCGATGGGGGGAGGGGGTTCTTGGGCTGCTGGTGCATCGCTATCACCCCACCGTCCTTCCCCTCCGCCCCAACCGTCTTCGTGGGGGCAGGGGGGGGCATTCGCATTGTTACACGGCCCACGTGGGAGACGCTGCCCCCCGGTCTCGCTGTGGGGTGTTGGTTTGGGAAGGCGGCGGGGCTGGGGTGCGGGTTTCACGGGTCCCGTGCGCGTGCATGGGTCAGGTGAAGCTGCGGCTCTTTGGCATCACACCGTGGAGATCCCCTGCAGGACGGCGTGAGTCAAACGCTTCCTGCCTCCTTCCCTCCTTCAGCCCCGCGAGCCGGTTACTCTGAAAACCCAGCGGGGCTCTGCCTCCTGGGTGTATTTTGATTTGTGTCGGGGTGGATGCTGAGGCGAGAAGGATGTCTTGGGGGGGGGGGGGGAGGGGATGGAGAGGAAGAAATGGAGCTTTACGGCTCGTCAAAGTTTAGTTCAAAACGTCTCATAACCCCACTTGGTTCGAAACTAATTTGAACAAGGGTGGTTTGGCAGCAGTAGTGTTGTGGGCATGACTTGGGGGGGTGTGTGGAATTGTTTCTGAGGCTGATGCAAGGTGGTGTGACTTGAATGAGGAAATCCTAAATAAAAAGGCAGTGTCGAAATATACCTAACAAACTGTCATTCAATTCCTTTATAAAATAATCTAAAGTCTGTTCCCTCCCGCTTCTTCCCAAATGAATGTTAAGTTTGGACAGATCCGATTCAAGCACGTTGTACATCTGCATGTGTGCACCCTGCTGGTCTGTTGGGCTTGGGGCTATGTAAATAAGTGGAGCAATGGTGAAAGATTTTACTTGATGCCACCAGTGTTTAGGGGAATAGAGTATGTCACTGTGAATTGGCTGATCTAAGGTCCCTTGCACCTTCTGTAATAGTAAAACCGTTGCTCACTCTATTACTGGAGGCATCATGTGAGTATAAGAACCTAGTAGTTGTCCATAGTTGTCTCATTCAGACCTCTGAAAGTGTCATTTTCCATCCATATTCAGAAAAAGTGGTATTCATATAGGTTCTCCTCACACACACCTGTGCTTGTTATGCTAAGTAATATGATGCAGGTTGAAATGCAGTTACTTTCATTGATATGAGTATTACAGGGCTAATGTGGAACTTCATCTCAGTGATAGAGGTTTCCCAGACAGGAGCTGGCTATGGAAGTGTCATTCTCTTTTTACTGCAGTTCTGATCTAAAAAAGATTTAGCAGTTAAATAAAACGTCATCTGTTTGGAAGAATGTGGAATCAGTATGTTGAGAGGTTTTAAACTATTATCTTGAAAATAACTATAGTGATGGGAAACTTTGGAGAGCTTGTAGGTCTGTAACTATGAGAAGCCTTTCTAAACCTGTGCTCAAAGCGAGTAGTAGTTTTTAATTACTTTTTTATTGGCATAGGTACAGAGATCTTAAAAATTCCATTCTATTATATATAGGTTCTTATATTCATCACCATAGTATCTGAGTGCCTTCTAGTAGTGCACTTAAGTGATGTGACTAACATCTGTCATGTGGTTCATTCTCTCCCATCCAGTCCCAGGAGGAGAACTCCAAGTGTAGGGCAATGTTTTGATAGGGTTTGGAGTTTCATTTATTTTTAAATAGAGAAGACAAGGTTGAAGTGTTCCTGGCATTTGGAGTGGAGGGTTGTGAGGTTTACATTGGTCTTTGGTTTCTGTAGGAGTTTGTTCCACAGTCTCAGTCTGCCCCCAAGAAAGCTCTGTCTCCTCCAGAGATGGAAGTTTCATTCTGCCTGAGGACTGGATTTGTCAGCCATGGTCTTTGCCTAATGCTCTGCAATAATCTTTTAGATATGTTGGGAACAGCACATTGAGCACCTTTGAATATAAGTACTGAGACTTGACCAGAGATTCTATGGGAAGCTGCTGTAGAACACTCCTAAACTATGGACCGAATTGGCCAGCTGTGGGTGTGTATCTACAACCAAAGGAGACTAAATAGTTCTCAAAGTGCTTTTAACATTATGTTGTCATCTCAACTCTTAACTTATACCAGCAGTTTTTCATCTGTGAGCTGATCTTGTCCAAGCACTGGACTATCTTGGTGGTAGTGGTATGGTTGTGTGTGGTGAAAGAAAGATAGAGTTGTGTGTAATCTACATAATGCCAATACTGGAATTTGGCATTTTTACCTGTTCCTCCTGGTGGCTGGATGTAAATGTTCAATAGGACTGGAAAAAGAATTGATCCTTGTGGGACTTTACAAGTGAAGGGTCTAGTGGCAGAGGCATAGTGACCCTTTACGATTTTTTTTATTTAAATTATTTTAATTTATTCTGCTGGACCTCTGCCACCTCTCAAGTAGGACAGCAGTTTCTTATGGTCAGTAGTGTTGAATGCTCTAGAGAGGTCCAGAAGGATGAAAATGGATGGCTGCTTATCTGTTAACATCAGATAATCAGTGCCACTAAAACTGTTCCTGTCCCATGTCCTGTCCTGAATCCAAATTTGTGTCAGCTCTAAGATACTGACTTTGACCAGAAGAGCTTATAGTTGGCCTTTTGGCTAGGTCCTCTAAGCTTGCTCAGAAATCAGTTTGATACTGGGCAATAGCTGGCTAGAACTGATGTGTGCAGGGTGAGTTTCTTCAGTGTGTCTCATGCTATTGCCTGTTTGAAGGAGGAAAAGAAGATTGCTTCACTAAATGAGGCATTGGCTATTTCAGTCACAAGTGCCATTAATGGCTTATGACTTTTTCAATGGTTAGAAAGGGCATTCACAGCTCTTGAGTTGAGACTTCTTTAGTGTGTCCAATATTTCACAAGGAATCAAAGTACTGGACTCTGAGAATGAAGACCTGTTGGTTGTTGGCTGGTATAGGGGGAGTGGAGCCATGCTGTTTGAAAAGCCTTCCTGAGTGTGTGTGATCTGTTCAGTGAAGTAGGATGATAGTTCTTCACAGTACTGTACTTGATGATGGATTGTGTTGTAGGCGCTCAGGTTTTGTGAAGCTGTTTATCACCCTAAGATAGGTCCTTAGGTGGGATTTGGCAGCTTCAGTGGAGTGAAAGAAAGGTTCTGTTGGCTCCTGTAATAGTCTCAGCATAAGCTTGGAGGATTCTTTATATTTCAGCCTGTCTGTTTCAGCCTTTGATTTCTGCCATCAGTCCTTGGGTTTCTGACCCTCTCTTCATCTGGTGCAGGGTGTCAGAAAACCAAGGAGGTCTATGTGGGAAAAGGTAAGGGAGGGGCTATGCTAGGTGGCCAGTGTGTTCATGGTAGAGGCTAGTGCAAGTAATCATGATTCACTAGATCCTTGATTCTTTGTCCAATAGGCAGCGTTCTTGCTTGTCCGTTAACATGCTCTGGAATTTGATGAGCGTCTAAGAGCCTTCATGGTCTAATCAGAGTAATTGGTTTAGTTGTCTAGGAGCTCGGAGAGCTCTGGCCACTCTTTTAATGAGGTAATAAGGCGAGTCCAAGACAGTGGCTGGGTTGTATTGTCCTCTGTTGACATCTAATCCAAAGCTAGATCCAAAGTGTTGCTGGCTATGTTGGTTGTAGCAGAGAGAACCGATGAACATTATAGGGAGGCAGCTGAATCAGAGAGTTGTTGGGTTTTTGTGTCTGCAGTGTTGTCGGTGTGACCACTGAAATCTCCTAGTATGAGTCTGAGATATTTCATTTCCGTAGCTGATAAGGTATCAGGAAGCCCCTTTATGAACCCTTTGGTGCTCTGTAAATGAGTGCAAAATCTGTTAGCTATGATTCTGTTTCTGTTGTTCAATGGATACATTTAAATGAACTTGTCTTAGCTGAGGGCACCTCTTTTGGATGTTTGAAGAGAAGGTGAAAGTAATGGTGCCTGCCTTTTCTGAGTCAATGATCAGCAGAGTTAGTTCAATACAACTCAATGGTCATGGACTAGCATAGTGATTTTAACCTTGAATTGCAAATGATGCAGGGGAAGCTTTTTAAACCCCAGATGTAATCACTGAATTTTTAGAAAAGAATTTTTTCCTAAAACCTTTTTTAAACAAAACTAATTTTTTTGTCTTTACCTACCTAAGATTGACTCATAACCATTTAATACATGCTTTGTTTAACTGTATATATGTGACACACCTGCTGGTGCACCCTCAGTTGTCTGGTCATGGCATAGCAGGCTCTTCTCCTTCAGCACACCCTGCTGACAGCCCTGTGGTGGTCTGCTGCTGCTTGCAAGTTGGCTTTCTGTCCAGGTCACACAGAATTGCATCCCTCCTAAGGTACCAATAGTCTGACAAATAGTAGTCTGTCAACTTCAAATTGGCCCCTTAGTCTGACTGTGGGCTCACTAGTACTTACTCTGATGGTATTAGGGGGTTTTTTGCTCCACCTTCCCTGTTGGGGCACCCCAGGTCCTCCCTCTTCGCTGTCTTCTGGTTCAGAGAACCTTGGATAGGTTCCAAGGAAAGCCTGACTACACCAACTGCTGCATCTCTGTTTAGCTGGAGATGATAGATTAGGATAGTGCACGTTGGGACATAAGGCACTACAAATGCAGATATACCAGAATAATTTCAGATACCAATGAAATATAACCACTTCTGGAGTGAAATGCTGTAACTGTTTAACATTCTCCAACACCACTACACAACAGTGTAGAGAAGAAAATAGAGAAATCTATCTGTTAGAAGTTACAAAGGAAATTAAGATCCCAATCCTACCAACTGACCAGACTTCAGACCATTCCAGAGCCTTGATGCCACACCATGGGTTTTCCTTACATAATGTTTTGTAATGCCAGTTGCCTTATAAACAAAACAATGTGTTTGCTATATCATCTGGCACAAAGTAATGAATAAAGGTTATATGATGACCTCTAGAGAATGAAAATGTATTATTTGCACCGTTAATGTGCTTAGTCTTTGTGGCATATGATCTTGGTTGTGTATCTACTTCCTACATTAACTTTCAGATAAATGGCATGTAGAGGAAATGCTTCTGGGTTCCTTCCTCCTCTCCCCCCAAAAAATTTCAGATGCACCAGTATTGTATTTTGCCCAACCTCTAATGAAAAAAAGTTTTCTTTTAAATATGTCTCTAAATACCTGAGTCATATTTTTTGTGGACAGCTTGTGACTTAGGTTACTAGCTAGGTGTGAAAAAATTTAATAAACAGGAAAATGCTTGCAGGCTAATAGCTATTTTTTTCCTATTTTAAAAACATTAACTCTTACTCATTTACTAGCGTCTCAGTTAATACCTGAAATCTTCAACCTGTCTGAGTACTAGGGTTGGATTTCCTCCTCCACCCTCATACCACACACTTTCACAGTTCAGTATATTCCACTTAATCAGAATATCTGTTTTATTAAGACATTCTCCTTGGAACTTAAACAAATACTAACAAATGGTAATGACTGCTGCTTAATTGGGATGGCATTAACATAAATTCTACTTAATAGGGACACAATCAGCTGGTATTAAGTGGTGGTTAAACAGGTTACACAGGTCTCATTATGTTCTCTGATCACCTAAAGGAAAGTGGGTTACAGCCCATGAAAGTTTATGCCTGCAGAAATTAAATTTGTTAGTCTTTAAAGTGCTACAGGACTCTCGTTGTTTTTGCTGTATAGACTAACATGGGACTTTGCTCCTAGTTCTGTTATCTACTACCATCGAGAAAAGCCTAGCTCCATCCTCCCTGGAACCCCCTTTCAGGTAGTTAAAGGCTGCTCTCCAATCCCCTCTCATTCTTCTCTTTTTGCAGACTAAACAAACCTAGTTCCCTCAGCCTCTCCTCATAAGTCTTGTGCTCCAGCCCCCTAACCATTTTTGTTGCCCTCTGCTGGACTCTCTCCAACTTGTCCACATCCTTTTCGTAGTGGGGGGCCCAAAACTGGACACAATACTCCAAATGCGGCCTCACTAATGCCGAATAGAGGGGAATAATCATGTCTATCGATCTGCTAGCAATGCTCCTACTAATGCAGCCCAATATGCTATTAGCCTTTTTGGCAACCAGGGCACACTGCTGACTTATATCCAGCGTCTTATCTACTGTAACCCTCAGGTCCTTTTCTGCAGAACTGCTGCTGAGCCTGTCGGTTCCGTCTGTAGCTGTGCATGGGATTCTTCCGTCCTAAGTGGAGGACTTTGCACTTGTCCTTGGGAGTCTAGCAGTTTACTTGGGTGAGCGCAGGATTGAGGTCATGTTAAATTGTCAAAATAATGATTCAGATGAGGAAGAAATCAAGATGAAATGCAGGGGGTCAAACATTTCCTCCCATTTTGTTTCACTTTGATTTTCAACATCCGGCCCTGGGCATGGACGGTGTCCAGTGTGGACAGCAGTTTAAATCATCTGCTGTGCTGGCTCAAATAAGAGGATTCTGAATCACTATAAAGTTTTTGCTTTGGTTTTTGTCTTTCTGTTTCATGTTTTATACATGTAACTTAAGATGGGAAAGTACATGTTTAACTCTATTAACTTTAAATTTGGCTGGTTATAGGTAGTGTGCATAGTGATACGTATTATTACTTATTATGCATACTTTGTGGTATAGCTCAGAGGCCAACCAGGTCTGGGCCCCATTGTGCTAAAATGCTGTACAGGTTTATGCTAAATGATCGTCCCTGCCCCAAAGAGTTTACAATCTAAATGAGGTTGCATATACATTTTCCTTATAAAGGGTATGGTCACTACCTTATAACTGTCAAAATTGTACACTTTTGGTTCAAATTTGGTATGCTTGCTTTTCAGCAGGAAGGTTTTTTTAAACTTTAATCAAAAACAGTCAAGCCCTTTTTCAAATATAAAGTATGCCAGAAAATGCTGTTTTTCTGCAAAGAAAATAACTTTTGAATTTTACAGCCTTACCATCTCAGTGGAAGTTCATAGAAACTTGACATTTGGTAGTGATATCCCTAAGATGTAGATTTGTATTTAGTTGATCTGGGGATGATTTTGCCAGATTATAAAAGCAAATAAATGTAACTTCATGTATGCTTTTTCTTAATATTTGACAAAAATCAAAATACCAGAGTTTCTTGAGTTTCTTGACAGTATGTATACATGTGTATATTAATACACAAAATATGATGTGTAAAGTTAAGGTTGCTTTATACATAACAAGCCTAATGCGCAACCATCAAAGCAAAGAAATGAAAAGTTTTAATGCATCTAACATGACATAATTTACTCCGTCAGCCAGACTTTTGCTTCACCACTCGAATAACCACCATGCAACATGAACAACGAACTACAGCCATAACTCTATCCTAGTAGAGATGCCAGCTTTCCAGCATGCCATACTCCATGCTGCCAACCACAATAAACAGCCAGATTTCTCCTAGTGTTCTCCCCTGTTCTGCATACTTCTGAAAAATCATACTCTCACGTTTGGGGAAGGGGCTGGAATTCTGGCATTCTTACTAGGGGAGAATTCAGGTTGTGGTATGTTCTAGTAGTGAATGCTCTCGTGGAGCTCCTAGTCCCTGAAAAAACAGCAGTTACTTCAGAGAGGACCATGGTCAATTTGAAATTGTTCAGTGGGCTTAGGAGCTTTGCTGAAAAGCTTCATGGAGCTACATGAGCCAACTATTACCTCACCAAGGATCTTGGTGAGGCTAACCTATTCAGTAGCACATCTCTAGATCCAGCTGAATGGTTTCATGTAGATCCTGGTCTTCAGCAAAACAGCTTCTCTGTTGCAGAACCTGGTCTTCATGGACTGAAACTTTTCAGATGGTTCAGAAGCACTAATGACCTGGCTGAACAGTTTCATGATGAGCCAACAGCAACTGCTTCATAGAAGGTTGTCATGAAGCTTAGCCTCCCTCAGCTGTGTGTGACACAAACCAAGGTTTGATGTAAAAACCTAATTAGTTTGTTAATTATTGCATAACCCCAGAGAACCCACAAAATTCTCACTGTGTACTTTTTTAAATTCTCTACAGTTTTTAAATTAGTGGCGTCCAAAAATCTTGAGACTCAGAATGTGAACTTCTAGGGGGCCAGTATTTAATTGATTAGCCTGCAAGCTAATTAACCAATTTTTAAAAAACTCTTCAGAAAATTCAAGCTTTATTCAGTGATAGAGCTGAAAATTTGGGGGCAGATATTTTGATTTTTTTCATATAAAACAATGAGCTTGAACATCTGCTTTAAGTGCAGAACTGAACACAAGTTTAAATGTAATATGTTGGTACTGCCATAACAGAAAAAAAATCAGTTGAATAGGTGAAGGTTTCCTTGGTAGGAGTTTCCTCCACAGCTTCAGGAGTCTGCTGTTTAAGACAATCTTTCTGTCCCCCTCCCATTACTGCTTCCTCCCATTTAAATGCCTTCACCTCAAGATTGGTGGCCCTATCACCAGGGCTCTCTGGCACCTTCTGTGTGTGCTTAATAAAGTAGAGTGAAATTTCAAATTGAATAGGTATTACAGTAGTGCTCAGAGGGTCCAGTCAAGATTGAAGGCTCCATTATGTTAGGTACTAGATAAACAGGTACTAAAAGATAGTCATTGTCCCCAGGGAGCTTATAGTCAATCAAAACAATGCTGCAGAGTTCTGCAAGCTGATGTGATTTTTTGGGATTTCATATAGCAGGGATCTTCAAATGTATCTTTTTACTTAAATATATATACACACACACACACACACACATACAGACAGCCTTCTTCTACTGATTTAAAAAGCTATTGTTTTCCTAAATCCTGCAGGATAGAATTCAGAAGGGCAAATATTGCAGACAGTGAATTATCTGTTTAGTAACTGCTGAAGGTATACTCTCCAAAAGTGATTCTAAAATAAAATTATCATGCAGAATTAATGCTGTCTTCTCCTCTCCATTATGCAACCTGTGCCCCCATCAAAAATGTAAAATGATTTTTAGAGTGTGAAGGAATATATCTTTTCTATTTGATGAATATTATGGTGAACACAAGCTGGAATTCTTGCTGGCCTGCTGATGGCATGGATTCAGTATTAAAACCTGTTGTTAGTCTTTTATACTTGATGCATGGCTGGCTTGGCATTCAAAGAAGGTATACATATTCTATGTTAAATATCTTGAGGAGACTGAAAGAGCACAGTTAAAATGCTTTGCAGATCTCCCCAAATATGTGCTTAGCTGGAACAAAGAGAATTCAGTTTGTAAGACTGAAGACAAAATGTCCAAAGTACATCATTTTAGTAAAATTTTCATTAGTTTTTTTATAATAAAAAAGGACAGGTAATTCGAGCAACTCATTATGAAAAGCTATATCCAGATGTTATATATTTTCTTTTGCAATAATAGGCAGTGCCATGCTTTGAAAAATAATGGGTAAGAAACAGGTCAAGGTATGCCTATAACCAGCAAAACATGTGTTATGAGTTTTTCTTATCAACCTAATGAAACATCAATAACAACCTAATATATATCCATGTTATTTTGTTTTTGAAAATCCCAACTTAATATATTATCTTCAGTGCCTTCATGTTGCTGGACCTCAGATAGCATGGTGAAGGGATACTTTTTGAAATAAAACGCACACTATTTAGATCTCAAATAAAGGCTTCCTGGTGAAATTTTGCGGCATGTGAGGTTTTTGTTGTGTATTTAAAAAGTGTTCTATAATGTTGTGAACCTGAACACAGCAATACAACATAACAGAACGATGGATCAAAACTGACTTGAAATAATATTTGAAACTGAAGAGTGTCTTCCTCGTCCAAGCAGAGTAAAGTGCAAATTATAAACAGTATAAAGTACATTCATTTTCAAAAAAAATTGTTTTAAAAGTCTAAGGCTTTGGTGTCACGTTATTCAGATGTAAGAATCTTCCCGTAAACTTAAACATGTGGCATAGTGGCAAAATGGCTTCTGTTTTTACATCAATTATCTTCTGAGCCAAACGTACTTAGAAAAACTGAAATATTCGATTCTGTTCTTCTCTCTTCCCTCTTAATACTGACAAATTTTTGTTGTGCTTTGCTTAAAGCTATGGTACTACTATAACTCTTTGTCTGCTGCTAATTAAGATAACTTAATCACTAGGGGAAGTTAAACTAATTGAGTCAGGTAATAATGGATTTAGTTCATAAGAGAAAATATAGCCTACAGCTTTGCATATGTGAGTGATGACAGCATTCATTTTCCAAACTGATACTTGTTGCTGTAAGTCTGTAGTACTACTTATGCAATAATCCACCTTTGTAATGTGAATCTAATGCTGTTGCCATTCCCAGGGGTTAAATTGAATTTCACTAGGACTCCCATCTCTACCTGTGCCAACAAAGCTTTTGTTTAAGTATACACATGAACAATAAGTCTCTTTTATACAAGGTGACCTTTGATATATTTTGGCTTCAGATTTCACTGGGATGCATTACAGCCCCCACCTAACTATACCATGATTTTAGTTACATCCCCCACCTAACTATATTATGCTTTTAGTTACAGCCCCCACCTAACTATACAATGCTTTTGGTTAGCTGTCAAAGCGTGTTTGAAGAAGAAAAGAAAATGTTTTATTTGCATATTAAGGTTACATAAAGGTCATTTGTTAGGAGTTTATTCTCCCTATGATATACACACAGCTCCGTTGATGCTTATGGTTGTAACATGAAATACACGTGATATTTTTATAATTACTGAAATATGAGTTCAAAGTACAGAACTATCAGGTGTAATATCTGTCTGCCTTCCTTTCTACCTACCTACCTATTTTCCTTCCTTTTAGACTGATCTGCTTATTGATTAACTTGGAGAAATGTGTATAATGCCTATATTTTAAATTGGAGAAACTGCCAAGGTTGATGTAGCACAAAATGAAATACTTCCATTCCCATCTCTAACCCCCCTTGTCTCCCAATAAAAGAAACTTAACAAAATTAATCCTATCAATTTTTATTCCAGGAACTTACCTGGTCTCAGGAACGGAATGGCAAAGAGAAACTTGCAAATGAAAATCACAATGTCAATGAATCTCAGAATTTTTTTTTTGGTTGAGGTTGCCCATTTTAATGCGGGAATTTCAGCAGTGCTAAAGCCCTTAGTTGAAAGGGCTGGTAAAGGTGTTTTTTGTATCGTTATTAGGGCCGCAAAGGTTTATATTACCTGGTTTATTTTAAAAAAAATACTGGTTCTACCATTCTTTAGTGTGTACCTCTAAAGTTGCTACCATAAGTCCCTGTCCTGAAATCAGATCCACACAATCACAAGTGTCTTCCTGCATAAATCAGATTGCAGGACCGGGATCATAGTTTTTGTGTATAAGACTATAAAGAGACCAGTTGCTTAACAGTAATAAAGATTGAATCCTTTGTGTGAAGCCTAGCTATAATAAGGAAACAATCATTGCTGCATGTGGTTTGGTAGGCTTTCAGGTAAAAAGGGCTTGCAATAATGGAAAGGCCCAGCCACTTACATGGGACTTCGAGATGTAATATGGCAGCTGTTCAGTCAAAGTTGTTCTTGGTATAGAACACTGACAGAAAACCTGTTTCTGAGGTGGTGATAAAAGCACTTTTTAGTGGGTCCATGTAGATAAGACTCCCCACAATGCAGAGGAGGTTTCATTGATTTCTACATAGCTTGAAAATGTAGCATGGTCCGGCAGGCTTATCAGAATAGTTACTTTAGGACAAATGTGACACTGGTGAGTCTATGAATGTTACAGATCACTAGAGGAAAACAGACAAGGAGGTGCATGGCAGCTTTCAGGAAGCTAAAAGCGAGATGGCACTCTTTGCAGAGTTTGAAAAGTCAAGTCTGGTGTTTGAGTTTTTCAGGGCTTGGAGAGTCCATTCCTTTGGAGTACTGGTAACTTAGGGGGAAAGTGGGAGAAAGGTATTTGGCAGGAAAACCAGGAGCAGCTGGGCAATAGGAGATTCAGAGACTGAATCTGACCTATGTGCATTGGCACCAATGTGGGGAGAAGATAAGGAACGATAAAGGCTACCATATCTATAGTAGTAAGTGTGAGAGCATGTATACTGGCTTTATTACAATTTTTTTTTAGCAGTTATATCTTTTAATGGTTGTCTTTTTTTGAAGCTTTTCTATATTTGTAAAGGACTTGAACCAGGAATAGAATCTGAAATACATTTTGTTTATTCTGGAAAACATTGTTTTATTTTTTGTCTGCTTCTTTTTTCAAAATTGGAAAGAAAATGAAATCTTTCTATGGAAAAAGAAGCTGTGAACTTTCTCCAGGATAAAAATACCATCCACAGTGGAGAAGTCTGTCAGTATTTTTGTAATGGTTCCCATTCATCTATACGGAATCTTCCTTCATCATGATAAGTGTGAGGGTTGGTAATAGCACCAGGAGATGGCCATAAAAAAAATTGGTCCCTTCTTACTATGAAATACTGTAGAATTGAAATGTGTTCATTACTATCATAAAACTGTACAGCTTGTTAGTCTGAATCTGCATTCCATGAAAGTTCTGGCTGAGTAGATGGAAGAATCAGACCCTCATCTGACTGTTACTTTGCGTGTGTGATATTTTTATTTATGTGTTTGCCTTGAAATTTTGTTCCTGGTTACAGCCTGCTGACATTTGCTAAAATGACACTTCAGAATGTATTTGTGTTTGGAAGATGATGCTGTGAGAAATTTAGCTATAGCATGTAAGCTTAGCAGATTAATTGCTTGCATTAGAACTCCATCAGATACTTCAAACTGCACAGGAGTTAAGCTGGCATGACATTGCAGCTTGATTCTGAAAATGTATATTTACAGTTGAAATACAGACATGATTAGAAAATTGCTGCTGAGGTTATTTTTGGAGATGCAGACATAAAACATAAGACTAAGTGGCATATGGATGCATAGCCTAACGTGTAATACTTAGTCTTTTGTCACCATTATCCACATAATTGAAATCTTCTACTGTTGTAAGTGAAATCCATAGTGTAACTTCTTTGAAATAGTAAGGACTAGGCTGTGACTGCAAAGTGCTGAGCTCTGTCAACTCCCATGTTATTTCTGTAGTAATTTAGGGCAATTTCTACTTCTCGGGAGAAGTATTCAGCACTTTGCAGGATTGGATTCTAAGTGCATACCATGTAACAGCTAGCTATTCAATACAAAACTATAATTTATAACTGTTCCCTAGCAGATTGCCTGCATACCTGATGTTGTGGTTTGCAATGGGCGTGGTTATAGTCAAAGCTTTTTACAGTTCTGGGTGATGCAATTGTGAGGCATTGTGATTTAAAGTTTTGACTATTATCACTTGTGTTGAAATTTATCTTTTTCATTAGTAGGTGCAGTTCCACCGAAGTAGTAGATTAATAGGGTGCAGTGAGTCAAACCTTGCTATAAAGAGACTTAGGCTCCTGCAAAGACATACGCATGTACTTACCTTTTAAGGAAGAGAGTAGCCAATTGAGCCCACATCTTGGTAGAATCAGGGTTTTTATCTCTTTCTTGCTCATTTTAAAGAATGTAAAATAAGGAAATATCAACAGTTTTGAAGACTTTAAATGGAGGATGAGACTGGAAAGCCAATCTGAAAAGAGATCTTCCTTCCTTCCCTCTTCCCTCCATCTTGGATAATGAACATTAATGAAGCTGGTTTTACATTGTTTATAATAGTTTTAGCTATCAGGTTTTTAATACTACAGCAGAATGTTTTCATAACTTAACTTTAAAAAAAAATCAATGCAATGGAAACATTTCTCTCATTCTTGTGTTTAATAGTAGCTTGTTCTTACCTAAGTTAAGGTAGGGCCAAATTTAAGTTGACCGTGTCTCTCATGATTTTTAAAAGTTGTCAAATTTGTCTTTGTTTAAAGGACACCGTTGTCATGATTTTTTAAAAAAGTTATGGTTCACTGCCCTTTAAATAGTATTCTCTTTTATTTGTAAAGGTATTTATAGAGCTATTCTGCACCTCTGATGCTCATAAAGATCTCCTCTTCAAAGGTGGAGAAACGGACTTCACAGATGAAAGTGCCTAGTGTTGAATGCACAAAATAAAACTTGAAAAATAGAAGGAAAAATTTCTCTTAACTCCATTGATTATAGTAACTTTACATGATACTTCTAACTATTGGGCACAAAATTTTCATACAAATGTGATTTTTTTCCAAGTTGATAGTGTCTCTTTTTAATATACTATTCAAGATCTAGGTTTTATGCTTCTGTTAATAATTGGATTGCCCTATTAACAAATGTGAGTTGACTCATAAAATATATTACTTGATGAACTATCTTAAAAATGTAAGATCTTAAGGGGAAAAAATATTTGCTGGCCTCTTCTATTTTTTCATCCAGGCTTTCAGCATGTGTCCTGATTTCTGTGGGATATATATATTTAGATAATTTTATACCCTTAGGGTGTTTCTTTAGAGAGCCTTTTTTATTTATGTGCATAGTCTGTTCAGTATTCAGTTATTTTGTTTTAACATTTGTCTGAATTAAACAATATTGTATAAGCAGTGAACTGCAGGTTGATTTTTAGGATGGGTTGAATCCTAAACATCTATCTAGAGCAACCAAATACAGCAATTCCTTCCCTTTTTATTGAAATAATGCAGTTCCCCAATATGTGTGTTCTGCAAGAGGATCTCAAACATTTTACGATAGTAAAAAATAAATTTCCCTCTGAGATGGGGGAAGTGTTTATTTCCATTCTACAGATAGGGACACTAAAAGAGAGAGTAGTAACAGAAGTAAGTTGCCCCCACAGAATCTGTGGCAGAGCCACGAATAAAATCTAGGTCTCCTAACTGCCTTGTACCTTAGCCCCCAGGTCATCTTAAATCTCAGTTTCAGTAATAGTTAAGGAAAAGCAAGAAAAAAGGTAAGTCTCTGCACTCTGTTCCATGCCAGCAGTCAAAGGTGGGAGCAATCAAAGTTGTGGGTTGGTCATATCCTATTCTTTGTAGATCATTTTTGTCTCCAGCAAGTGGACGTAATCCTAAACAGAATATGGATAAGACTATTATTTGTTGTTTAAACATCAAAGATCTGCTATGATTTAGAGCCATATTTTTTTAAAATATATGTTAACTATTACCTAAGGCAGACAGAATATAATTGCTCAAATTGGAGTTAGTCCAGGACACCAGGGTTAACATGTCAGCTCTTGCAAAAGGTTCTGCTGCTAAATGTAGCAACTGCTCTTTTGAAATCATTCTGAGCCAAACCATTTCAGAGCAGGAACTGAACCATTTCCAGAAATGCGAGTTTGGGATTGGAATTTAAATGTAGCATTGGACTACTGATCTAGAAATCATGAGCCAGCTACCTGAAGCAGTTATTTTAGGTGGTGAATGAGTTTTTGTCCTCAGTAAGTATAGAGAATTAGTTTTGTCTTCTGATCTAGTTCATTCAAATATCTGAGACAGTGATTGGAGTTGCTAACAGGAATGCTAGAATTTCTGTTCTAGACAGTGGACAAAAAGCAGGTGGGAGATCTAGATATTCATGTTCTAGAAAACCTAGTAAGCCTGCACTGTAGTGCAAAGGACTGTGCAACTCTCCTAGTGCCATGAAACTGAGATTTGGCAAATATTAGCAGTACTGTATTAGTCCATCTTCTTTAGCCAGTCTTTTATATGCTGTTTAATAAAATAGCGTATAATACAAGTATCATGATTAAGAATCTGATTCTGTCATGGAGGTCATGGATTCCATGAATTTAATGGACCTCTGTGACTTCAACTGACTCAGCCTTCACAGTGGTGGGCCCAGAGCCATGTTAGTCTCTCTCCGCCCCCTGGGTATTTTTAAAAAAAGCCGAGGACAGGTTATGGGCGTCCATGAATTTTTGTTTATTGCCCATGACCTGTTTGTGACTTTTACTAAAAATACCTGAGACCGAATCTTAACTCTAATCAGGATAGTTTAATCTATAGAAGCATAGTCCTTGAGTCAGATAGTTGTAATGCCAAATAAACAAATTTTTTAAAACAAATCTAACTTTAAAGTTAAAAGATTTAAAAAAAAAAAAAAAAATCACTCTGCACATAGGAGAGAGTAATATGTAAGAATGCCACTGGGAGCAAAATAAACATAACTTTCAGAAAGTAGGTACTAGAATGCACTCAATATTTGTATATTTATAATCTTTGAACACACCAAAATGTAAATGTCTAGCAAAGCAAGCAGATGCACATTATTTGTCTTTATCCTGAAGAGTGTACTAGCTAAATATGATAGAATGAATAAAAAAAAACAATTGGTGGAGTAAAACGGTAACTATCACATGGTTACTCAGTAAAGCATGTACCTATCTTGATGGCTCAATTATTTTTTTGTACATGTGACTCTTCCTCTTCCTCCCCTCTTGCCTCATTTATCATAGCAGAGATGGCAGGATTGAGTGTACATATGTGCAGGAATAAGGGGCACAACCTGAAGAAAACTTCTTGGTCAATATAAATGAAGAAAATTTTTGAATATACAGAAATCTGTCAACTCGCTGTTAGAATAAAATAACTTTAACTTATTGAAACATTGGGTCTATGCAAAATAGTACTTCCGAACCTGGAGGTTGGTGAATTTTCTATAGAAGAGAGGATCTGGGAAAGCTGCATCACGTATGTATGTGTACCTCCACTGTTGAAAATGTAATCTTGTAGATCAGGGTAAGATAGCAGGTGGCTCTGTATTCTGTTCTTCTGTTGCAGCCAGCAGTGATAGCAGTTCATGTGTGCAGTACCACAGACTACATACTGGGCCAAATATCTTTCTTTCCTACAGAACTCAGCTCGCTTACCATGTGTGTGTCCTGGCTCTGTGGAGCCAACAGTGGACACCCCTCTTGAGCAGCATGTAGCTTTTCAGTATATGAGGAAATGAAGATGGGCATACAATTGATTGCCTTGGTACACTTCTAGAAATAGCCCATTCTTTGCTTGCTTAGGTTAGTATATCTGTCTTCATCACTGTACATAATTTATTTTTCCTTTTGTAGATTTGTATTTATTCTTTCTGGAGCAATACATAGCACCGTGTTCTCTTTCCTCTTTGTGGCACACATTCATTTGTGGGAATCACAAGCTAACTATTACTGTAGTGAAACTTTGTTGCATCATGATAGATGGGGGAGTCTTTGTCCACTGTGTAAAATGTATTCTGTAACGTTTAGATTTAAAAAAAAATTCTCTATTTTTTTCCCTTTGGTCTTAGTAATGGATGTGTAGCTGTTCTTATATAAAATTTGTTTTAAAACAATAAAATGAGGTAAATTATAACACAACATTGTTGAAGACAGTGATTTATTCCAATGTTAGTCTGATCTCAATTTGCTCGAGTTGTACATTCATTAGGTGTTAGCATTTTATCAATAATGTTTTATGTGAAGACAGGAATCCGCTTGAGTAGCATACAACCAAAACTTCTAATGACGTGTGCTTCTGAAAGTAGTAGAAACCTCTCTTCTCTTTCTACCTAAACACTGATCAAATAAAAGGAATAGTGACTGGTAAATTTGGATTCTCCTGTTGTTGTTTAACACAATTTCTAGAGATGACAGAAAGCGGTTGTTTGTTTATTTTCCCCAAATTAGGTCAGTTAGTCTCTGTGTGTGACGAATGACAATACATGTAAATATCAGGAGTATCTGTCCTATAAATCATAGTTTCTCAACCTGTGGTACACATAGCCCTGGGGGTATGCGAGGCACAGGTAGGGGGTACCCGGGGAAAAAACAGAGTGAAGGGGAGGTGGGTGGCAGCCCCCAGCTTCCCGCTGGGTCCCAGCTGGGAAGCGAGCGGCAGCCGCCAACTCTTGTGAGAGGCGAGCGGCAGCCGCCTGCTTCTTGCCAGGTACAAGCTCCGAACTGGGAGGCGGTGCGAGCCCGGTGGCAGTCTCCTGCGTCTGGGTGGCAGCCACCCGTGCCTTGGCTCCAAGCTGAGGGACAGCCTCTAGTGCCCTGGCTTGAAGATGGGTAGCAGCTGCCTGCCCACATCCCTGGCCCCCAGCCGGTGCGGAACCCTTCTCTGCCTCAGCTCAGATTGGGTGGCAGTCGCCCACCTCCTGGGCTGACAGCCAGGCGGCAGCTGCCTATAACTTGCCCAGGTGGCAGCCCCACTCTCTGGCTCAAAGCCTGGTGTCCAGAAAATTTGTCAATTTGACTGTTCTAGCTGAGGAGTGAAATTGACAACTATGGCAGCTCCAGTTTTCACCAGTTACCCTCTTTTCCTCTCTCTCACCCCTTCTTCCTCAAATCTATGGCAAAAAATTTGGCGTGGCACTTTATATTCCCCAGCATTGGCATACTGCTCAAAGCCTCCTCGCTTTGGCCGACATCACCTCTAGCCAGGTACGTACTTGAGTTGTTCACCCCTGGTGTAGGGGTGGTAACACTACCCACACTAGATCTGACAGTCCTATCACGGCCTTATGTACTCATCCCTTCTTCCACCATATGACTCACATTAGTCTGTAAATATAAAATCCCATGGAAAATTGAGTGTTGAGGTACTTATTAAAATTTTCAGAAATTAGGGGGTACTTGCTACTTAAAAGGTTGAGAAACACTGCTATAAATAAACCATCACATCCTTTCCCATTCCCTCAGATTTCCCATGCCTCCTTTTCCAGAGCGAGGTATCCTTCAAGAAGGATGTAGTGATATTCTTGTGGGTATGAGTTGTGAATTATTTTTATTGCTCCTTGTGAATGTATTGCTTATAAGAAATCCTGGAATATCAGTCCTAGAGACTGCAGTTCGTTATCTGCAGAACACACAGAACACTGACAATGGCTTCCCCCACACCACTCATCAGCAATGTATATCAATTTTCTTTTTGAAGAGACCATCATGGAGGGTAGGTGGGTAAATAATTCAATCTCAATTCCCAATCATTCCTTGACATACATGCCAAATGCCAATATTTGTCTGAAGAATTGGGTTTGAGATTACCCACTTAAATTGCACAGGTCAATTTATGGCTGATAGATGATAATGACATTGTCCATTATTGACTAAACATGGATTTGAACTAGTGACCCTAGAAGGGAAAATGTCATGTAAACTTCTTAGTAATTCTGTCTCATCCTCTCTCCTCATGAGACAGTGGTTTATTTACTATCCCAATGAGAGTTTAGCAGGCTTTGTAGTCATATACTTGTAGCCTGTATAATTCAATATATATGCATTTCTAAAGCAAAAGATGGGAAGTAGAATATATGCATTTCTAAAGCAAAAGATGGGAAGTAGAAACGCCAGCAGAAGGGCATCCTTAGTTTGAAGAAAATGCTGGTACTTCAGGTTAAGGTAGATCCTCTGCCCTAGTCTGTGTTTGGGTCAACATGGGGCTTATAAAGGGAAAAAAAGCAGAGATGGAAAGGGAGAAAATGTTCCATGCGTTTCTCTGATGGCCTGTCTCTATCATGAGGACCTTTCTGCTCTAATCATGTGATATGGGTCTTTATCATGCTTATCTGGACATTCTCCAGTCAAACTATAAACTCCAAGGGACATGAAGGGTTTCTGTAGGTATATTAGCAACAAGAAGGTCAGGGAAAGTATAGGCCTCTTGCAGAGTGGGGGAGGCAACCTAGTGACAGATGTGGAAAAAGCTGAAGTAGTCAATGCTTTTTTTGCCTCGTCTTCACAGACAAGGTCAGCTCCCAGACTACGACACTGGGCAGCACAGAATGGGGAGGAGATGATCAGCCCTCAGTGCTGAAAGAACAGGTTCAGGACTATTTAGGAATATTAGACATACACAAGTCCATGGGGCCGGATGCAATGCATCTGAGGATGCTGAGGGAATTGGCTGATGTGATTGCAGAGCCATTGGCCATTACCTTGGAAAACTCGTGACGACTAGGAGAGGTCCCGGCTGATTGGGGAAAAAGGCAAATATAGTGCCCATCTTCAAAAAAGGGAAGAAGGAGAAACCAGGGAGTTACAGACCAGTCAGCCTCATCTCAATCACCGGAAAAATCATCAAGCAGGTCCTCAAGGAATCCATTTTGAGGCACTTGGAAGAGAGGATGGTGATCAGGAACAGTCAGCATGGATTCACCAAGGGCAAGTCATGCCTGACCAACCTCATTGCCTTCTTTGAAGAAGTGACACACTCTTTTGCTGTTCCACTCTTTTGAATGTCACTGGAGCAGCTCTACATAAAGATGAAAGTCATCACAGTGGCTGAATGTTCACTCTTGAAAAGATATAAACCTCTTGCTTGTCTTGGGCCCTTATAGTGGGTAGAGATGGTATCCTTTGTGATCTGAGACTCCTTTAAGCAGAAATTGCACAGTTAAACACTGTATATAATGGGAAAACCAAACAATAAAACTCAGTTTTCTATACTTCATTATTTCCTATGTACTAGTTGTGATGAAGTGAACATATTCTTGGGGTTTTCTCTGAGTTCTGGGTGTGCCTCAGTTTCCCCTATATGTTAAACATGTTTTTTGGTGTGGGGACCGGGTGTGTGATCATTGCAGAGGCCACTAGAGGGCAGATGGGCCTTCCCCAGCCACACGTATACAATGGCCAGGACCCTCTGCTCTGGGTCAACCTGCTGCAACAGGTTATAACAGGTTGCAGCAGGTAGAGACAAGAAGCGGGTAAACACCTTGCCCGGGAAGGAGACAAAGGACTGGGGAGGGGCAAAAGGACAGCTCGGGGGCGGGGTGGCTGGCAGGAAGCAATTTCCCATAAGAGGGCTCTGGAGCAGGGACTGAGAATGGGCTTTGAGGCTCCCTAGCTAGTTGCTGTTGTAACTTCTAATTAATCTGCTAACAAAGTCTTTCTACGTTGTGATCCTGAGAACTAATAAACTCTTCTGATTTCCACACTAGCTGTGAATTGCTTTTGACTGCAAGACGGGGTGCATGGCCCCTTTGGAGGCGTGTAGGAGTTCCCCAGAGTCCCATCCAAGGAGACTCACAGGGGGAGCTCAGGCAGAACAGTGGTTCTGAATGCTCTGAGGCCAGATTCAGAAGGCGGCTGCACTGGTGTGTGGCGACCGGAGGGGGGCAGACTCCAAACACTGAAGTCGTGACTGGCTTTGCCTGAGTGGTTCCAGAGCACTGTTTCTGTGGGACTCCATTACACTAGTGTATATTATATGCTATTTTTGTCAGAACATAAAACCTTAATAAAGGGGATCTATGTGATAACATTATGAATAAATTAGTGAAAATCAGTGAGCAGACAGACTGAAGGTATGAGAACTGCATATTCCTATTCAGAATAAATGTTTTGGAATTGTTTACGCCATAGTGCCCTAGATATGCACAGGAATTTAAAAATGAATAAGTAGAGTGTCTGCCCTAAAAAATGAAAATATCTAATGACTTAATTTTGCAATGAGCTCTGTGCAAGTGAGTGGTTCTTCATATGTGGAAATCACTGTAGGATGTGAATCTGAGGCTACGTTTACACTGACGGTGGCAAAATCGCTGCTGCCAGATCGATCTTTCAGGATCGATTGAGCGGTCAGTGAAACCCGTTCAATCGATCAGGAAGTCGACTAAGTCCACCCCCTCAAGTAGAGTAGCACTGAGTCAACGGGTTCAGCGCAGTGTGAACAGCGCGCAGAAGGGAAGATGAGCAGTCGACATCAGTTACGCAAACTACTCTGCATAGTTTGCGTAACTCCCATCGACTGCTGCCGAATCGCGTGGTCAGTGTGAACCAGCCCTGTGTTAAGAGGCAGTAATATGGGGATACATAGGGAGGAGGGTAAGTATGAAGATAACGTGGTCACTTACGGTAGTGCCTGTGCTGAGGGTTACACAGATTTTAGATCTCTAACTTTTTGGATCTTTTGAAACTTGTAATTCATGTCTTAAATTATGGTGTGATCGTGGAAACTCGTAAATTAACTCACTTGAGTAGTTTAATGGACTTTAAATTAACAGATACTCTTAAATGTTTGCAGGATTTTACCCTCTGCTGACAGTGGATGTGAATGGGTGTTCCCAGGGCATAAATTAAATTAATATTCTGTTGACACAAACAAATAAAATTGGTCTTTTATGTAGCTTTTCATTAATATGGTTAATTGGTGCTGTATACTCTATACATCTTGATTAAAGTGGTTTGTAAAAATGGAACAGTAATTTCTCAGTCTTTCACTTGTGGGAAGATGATGAAGAGTGATTATTATGCTTGTGGTCTTGAGCATTGCACTGGGATCCATGACAATGTCTTTCTTTGGCCAAGTCTCTTCGCTATGTCTCTGTGCAGTGCCTGGAACAGGATGCCCTAATCCTTGATTTGGAGTCCTAGGCCCTACCATAATACAAGTAATAAGTAACTAAAACTCTGTCTGTATTCCTGTTACACTGATCTGAATTAAACTAAACTACCTAGAATAGATGTTGAGGGATTGATTGAGTCTCTTTTTTTGGAAGGTGAGCATTATTTAAATGCTAAGTTACATTTGCTTTTTCAAAAGAAAAAGAAAAATCTGCAATGATTTAAGTGGGATCTGCCAGTGTTCAGTACCTTTGCACATCAGGATACTCTTGATTACACTTTGGACACCTAGGGTGAAATCCCTGACCCCAGTAAGATCAATAGGAGTGATGCCATTGATGATAATGTGGTCAGGATTTCACCCCTAAATTTCAAATATGTGACCTGTGTGAATCTAATCCATTCCTTTACTTAAAAGTCCTCTAAACTAGAAGTAGGCAAGCAAATCAAAGTTTGAGCTAGACTTGTTGCAACTCTTCAGGGTAGGAATCAGCCCTTCTTGTGTATCTAGAAAGCATCTAACAAATTGTGGGGGCAACTACAAACAAACAAAAATTGCTGATGCCCATATCAACAAACAATTCATGATCCAAGTTTAATTGGTATTAAAAAAAATATTTAAAGAGTATGTGGTGTGACTTTTATCGTTGTTAGCCTTTCAGATGCAAGACTGACCTTATTCTTCCAACTCATTTTTCTTCTAATTATTTTAATATGGTCCTTTTCTGCCTGGTGCTCATAAAAGTAATTTTTATGTAACTAAATTATTTAAAACATTTGCTTTGATCTTTAAAAATAAAAAGCTGAACCTCCACAGCATGCTCTTACCAAGTGATTCACTTTAAAAAGGTTACTTGATTTTCTTCTTTATAAGCTCAAATAAAATATAATTGCCCTTGATTTAATTGCTAACTAAATTAGGTGATATAGTTGTGCAATTTACTGACTTAGCTGCAATTATCTTAATCAATTTAATAGAATAAATACTGGGCCGAGGCAGTAACCTTAGGAATACAAGAACCTTCTCTTTATGTAATATTTTTTATTAGGCATTTAAAACTGTCTAATCCAATTTGGAAGTGCCCTGGTTTCAGTTAAGGATAACAATCTTAAAAATTTAAGTACCTGGATATCAAATGTAGTGAAAGCCTTCTATTTTTAGCTTTTAAACCTTATACACAGTCTTGGTTCGCTGTCTCTAGCATGTTGTCAAGGCATAATATAATGAATTTTATCAAACTTTATGCATAATTTTTGTAGCAATTATTTTCAAATAATATCTGTGAATGTTTGATAATTATCTTTTATAATATTATAACATTATTAAACATACTTTCAGAAATTGATTTTAATGTAATAGTTTCCTGTAAGAAAGATTAATAGGGACGGTTAATCATTTTAGGATTGGTCAGGTTTTTTTAAATATTACTTCATAACCAGAATTCAGAAGAAGAAAGTAAACCAAGATCATATTTAAAGTTAGTCACTTTATCAATTAATCAAATTTTATGCTGTTTGCCAGAAGCTGGGAATCGGTGACGGGATGGATCACTTGATTATCATCTGTTCTGTTCATTCCCTTTGAAACACCTGGCATTGGCCACTGTTGGAAGGCAGGATACTGGGATAGATGGACCATTAGTCAGATTCAGTATGGCCATTCTTGTGTTTTTATGTTCTTATCAGTTAATGTTAATCATTTTTAAAATAATTTTTATTATCTAGAGCAAGCAAATGAAGTTTCATCATGTACATGAGATTGTTTACTGATTTTTTTAAAATGATCACTGTTAGAATGCATGGGCTGATGACATAAGATTTTAATGTTGCAAGATTTGTTACTTTCTATGTTTAATTAGAAAGAGATTTCGGTAGTAAGGGAATTTCCAGATCGTTACTTCAAGGTTTTAAATCAAGAACTTAATTTTTTAAAACAAAAACATACTCATTTTAAGAAAAAATATTTTAAGTATTCCATCAAATGGTACAAAGATTAAAATAGGTAAATATTTTAAAAGGTCCATTTTGACCTTTGACTTCCATATAGACTGAAATGTCTCCTTGCCTTAATTGGTGGTGGTCTGAACTGGTATATAATGTGTTTCAGAAGTAGCATGCTTAGCTTTTCATAGTAAGATGTTTACTTCATCATTTACATTGCTCTTTTGGCTGATATATGAAATGGCTGTTTCTTTGACTTGATGGAGAAGAGTGAAGGGATTATATTAAGACTGAATGTTTCTTAAACACTGAATACAGGATGTAGACCACATTTGTAGTAATGTTCTTAGAAATCAGTCCTATTTTAAATCAAAATTTCTGCCAACAGCATCTGGTTGCACTTTATATATGTGGGTTTTTTTCCGTAAAGAAAGCAAACCATATGACATAATCATTTTTATCCATCTGAAGTTATTTATAATAATACTTCTGCATTTATTTATATAGCACTAGGAGATGAAATAGGTCATCATGTGAACATCTCAAAGTGCTTTACAAAGGTGAGCAAGTAGTAGCTCCATTTTAGAGATGGGCGATCTGAGGCACAGAGATATGCCTTTGCAAGGGCAACACTGAGTTTGTTAATGGCAGAGTTGGGAGTAGATGTTGTTTCACTTAGTCTACTTAGGACACCATCTGCAGTAGCTAGTGCAGTGCTAACAGGATGCATGAAGTGTCATATGGCTTCATACAGGAATCTTGTTCAATGGCAAAATTTGCAAATATTTGATAACTTTTAGGATTTACAATAAACCCCTGATTTACTGCTCATTAAAGTTGGAGGCAGTTTCAGAGGCTATAATCTGATTTTGAAAAGATGTAGGTTGTAGAACAGTGCCTCAAGTGGGTTGATGTACTAGGTTAAATATTTATCTTAATTTCACCTTTTTTATTCTGCTTAGTTTGCGGTTTGACAGCCCTCTAGACAGTGAGATAGTTCTCCTTATCCACAGACCTGGCACAACACACATTTGTGAGAAGACCCAGATTTCCTTCATTCTTTGAGACTGAAACAGGCAGCAGCAGCAGGGGGAGAGGGGAGGAAGTAACTCAAATACATCACAGGAAGGATTCTTGTGACAAAAGCGCACGAGTGTGATGGGACCAGGGAAAACGATGTTGTCATCGTGGTGCTTGTCAGCATTGCACTTCTGCAACATTGACTGTCCCTACCTTTTAGCATACAAAACATGAATAGGTCATTGCGTGTTACGGGTTGGGGCTAAATCTTTTCTAATTTGAGATTAGATCATATACATTTGAGGAGAAACCTGTGAGTGGGGTAAAGAGTCAGGAAACGTACAAGATTTGACTTCTAGTTTTTTGTACATCAGTCTTTCTAGGCAGTCTGGAATTTGGCTTCTAGATGTCATTTCAGTTCTAGCTAACTGGGTCAGCTGTTCAAAAAGAGTATACCATATGGCAACTTCTTTTGATCCAGTGTTGGAGACCAGACTTACCTGTTTATATGGATTTTTATGTACAATGCTTGCATTATTTTAGTCCATATTTTTCAATCACTGACATGTAACTGTTACATCCAGCAAAATTTAGCATCCAGAAAATAGTAGATTAATTTTTCCATCTGACTGATAACTGAACAATGTAATTCTTTTAATACATACTCAGTTCACAATCCTTGTAAGATGGCTAGCCAGAGACTTTCAGCCAATATCAGCTTTTTTTTTTTTGAGGAGTGGCCACCCTTTAAAAGTCAGCATTATTGAGTAAATGTGGCTGGTCTCTGGAGAGCTGAACTCTAGTGCTAGCCCTGTTAATTCTTGAAATGTATAAAGGTCTGTGAATCCAAACAAGAACAAATTTAAATATCTTATAAAAGTGATGTTAGAGCATTTTAAGTTAGTTGTTGTGTGTGTCTTAAAAGACACTTCGCAGGTCTGGTAGGTCTAATGTTAGCCATTCCAGTTTTTACTTGATTTGTAGATATGTGCCCATTGTGCTGTCCTTTGGCTTTGTGTTCCATTCTTACAGGTTCACATAGCATTGAAATGTACAAAAATCATGCTCTCCACACACCTTGGAGACAAGGAGTGTTGCATAATTCAGTGCACTGCTTTTTCACAAGAATGAAGCAAGTAAAGTGGAAGGATAGTCAGACTTCATAAAAGTGCTCACAATTGTCAAGAAACCCACTGCCTCAGGTAACTGAACAGGTCATCATTGCTGAGCTGATAGGATTTTGATTTTGGAAAACAATGGTACTAAAAAAGCAAGTGACGTTTTGGGCTTATTAAACTTTGGGCTTACCCTTCAGTAGTGCACATGAATGGCAGTTTTATCCCCTCTAGAATCAAATGTTTGTTTGGGAAGCATGTATAATAATAATTTCAGATTAATGAGCTCCAGACTCAAATCACAGTTGCCAGTTGTTTCCTATTGTTAGTCTCCTTTGTGACCAAAGATGATGCTGACAACGGTTTTATGTCTTGTGAGTACAGTTGTCGCTAAAAAGACTGATGGGTGAGTGACTGCATGAGGTGCATAGGTAGCTCAATGCCTAGAAAGATTACAATCTGTGCCTGTTGAATATGCCCTGTTTATAATTCAGCCTCTGTGCCTCAAGATTCATATGGTGGTTAATCTTGAACTGTGTAACCCCGTCATTGACTATTACTTGCCAGCATGATCTAACAGTTGATGATGACTCCCAGTTGTTAGCATCAGTGTTGCACTGTTTCAAGTTAGGCTTCATTGTGTGTTTTGAAGCATTTCTTCTGGCTGTCTCATATGCAGTTAACCAATATCATTTTGCCATCCAGCGACTGCTTTGGCATTCTGGCGTTGTCCAACCTCAACAGATGACCAGCCCAGCATAACTGTGGTGCAGTAAGCATGGCTTCAGTCTGTGTGGCGTACTAGAACCTCATTATTGGTAACTTTTTTTTTTTATCCTGCCATTCAGTGCAGAGTATGACACTCAGATGTTGTAAATGGAACTTACCTAGAAGCTTAATGTGATGCCTGTAGCAGGTCCAGGTCTCACACCCATACAACAAGTTGGACAGCACAACCACTTTATGTAGACTGTGGCTTGAAGCTTAATACGATGTTGCTGCCAGACTCTGCTTGATAGTCTTCTAAATGATGAACTGGCTTTGTTGATATGACTTGTCAGCTCCTTGTCTATAATAATATCATTGATAATATACAAATAAGATACCAAAAGTCTGTAACAGCATTCAGCTGTGTTGCTGATGGTGACTTTTGGCTTCATGCAGGGTTTACCTAGCACAGGTATAGTGATACATGACCTCTCTTTTTCAGATTGTCCACTTTCCACATACTCTGTGACTCTGTCCATAATCAATTATATATCTTCTAGAGTATGTGTCTCTAGTGAACAGTCATTGACACACAGTAGGTCATGAACATTTGCCTCAAAGATCTTTGGACATTCACAGCCTGTTCAGATTAAATAATTTTTCATAGGATCAGAAATGTATCCTGATACTGATATACAGGTCTCTTGTATCATCGAGCCTTGCTACATAGAAGAGATTAAACAAGAGCGGACCAGTTACGCAGCCCTGCTTAATACCTTTAGTAATAGGAAATGGGTCTGACAGAACACTGTCTACACTGACTGAGCATTCCATCATGAAATAGCCTCATAAGGTTCATGAATTTTTCTGGAAAACAAATTGATTTAATAATTGCCAAAGCCCGAGTTTACTGAATGTGTCAAATGCTTAAGCCAGGTCAGTAAAGACATTGTGAAGGCCCTGCTGCTGTTTTCTGCATTTCTTCTGCATCTGATGGGCTACAAATATCATGTCTGCCTTTCTTTGCTTTGGCCTGAAACCACACTGCAACTTCAGTAGCATGTGATTTGTGATGTTGCGTAGCAGACTATCAAAGAGTACTTTTAGTCAGACCCTTTTCAGCGTTAAAGAGGAACGAGATACCACAATAGTTACCACAGTCAGACTTTTCAATTTTCTTCTTGTATATGGTGACAATGGTGGTGTCTTTGAAGTCTTACGGTATGTCTTCAGTACTCCATATATTGAGAAATAGTCCATACGGTCGCCTCAGCAGGATCTCAGCGCCATACATGAATATTTCTGCAAGAATGCCATCAGAACTGGGAGCCCTGCAATTCCTCATGGCACTGATTGCAGTACTGACTTTGTGACGGGATGGGGCTGTGTCCATGCTGTTGTTACATGGTCTGCTACTCTTATTAATGCCTTATCTGTGATGTTGGATGTGTTCGAAAGATCATTGAAATGCTGTTGCCACCTATGAAGGATTTCTCCTTAATCATCACATTAGGTTGTCCGTGCTCTTCAAAGGTACTAATATGAACCTACACTTACCACTAGTCTTTCAAAGCAGTATAGAAGTCTTTGGTCTCATGATTGTTGACATAACCCTATATTTTATCTGCATTGGCATTCCACCATTGATCCTGCATGTCACTAAGGTTATACTGGATGTCATGACACAGATTCCTGTATGTTATAACTGTCTACAGGGATGTGGGATACAAGAATTTGACAATGCATCTCTTGTTTTGTAGTGAGTAACTGTTGAATTTCTGGATCATTCTCATCAAACCAATCTTGGTAATGTCATTTTGCCATACCCAAGGGGGCCAGAGCCATGAAAAGTTGTCTGTTGCCTGTTTACGTTAGCTCTAGTAGTCAAACCAGCAGGGTCAGACAAAGTTGCTTGCATAACTTCATCTTTTAATGACTTTACATTGAGCTGTCTGTCTGATTGGTTTAGGTGATGACTTTCGATGCTCAGTTTGGAACACATCATGTGATGGTCTGTCCGGCAGTCGGCCCTCCACATGGCTGCAGTGATTTTTACCTCCAGTAGATCTCTCTGCTGGCTGATGATGTAATCGATTAAAATACCCTTGTTTGGATCTTTGGTGCATACATGATGTTTTCGTTTTGTCTGGTAGATGGAAAAAGATATTCATGATCACTAATTACTGCTTGAGACACTCAGTGAGTGACAGAGTTCCGTTGCTGTTTTCTTTCCCAATCCCCTGCTGTCTGATGACAAGCCACTAAATTACCACATTACTTCCAACCTTTGCATTAAAGTCCCCCTCTTGATAATCAATTTTATCTGATGCTGATGTAGATAAATAAGTTTGTCTAGCTCGCTACAGAACTTCTCTTTCTTATAGTTGGCATTTGTCGTGGTAGGAACATAAGCACTGATGATGGTAACATACTCAACAATGGTAACTTTAGAACCATAAGATGATCACTGATGGCTTTAAGTATACTTTCAAGCTTGGAAGCAACAGTTGGTAACGGCAAAGCCAAAACCCAGTTGTCATGGCTCTGAGGATGAGTAACCTTGCCAGAAGAAAATGTACTCTTCACCGATCTCTGAGTTGCCCTTTGTCAGCTAGTCTGATTTCACTGCATGTGGCATTGTCAACATTATATCTGGCCAGTTCTCTTGCAAGTGCTGTGCCTTACCCTCAGATCAGCTGATGATAGTCGTTGTATAAAGTCCTAACATTCAATGAAGCTATTATAATTAGTGTTGTGAGCTGCCAACATTGAGATCTGCAACTGTGACCATCAGCATCATCCCTTCTGTCACTTCGCCACTTACCGGTCACTGTAAAACTTTTCTCCGTTGTCAGAACACACGCATGAATTGTTTTCAGCAGTGATGACTTGCACCACACTCTTCCATTCTCTCACCTGTGCTCTAGTGGCATGCATTCACAAGACAACTGGCAGGTGTTAGAGTGCAGTCTATGGCTGTCCACATGAAATCATTCTGTGCACATTTTGTAGTAGATGACATGCAATGCCTGCATTTGCTTGTAGAATGTAACCATAGAAACTGTTGAGGACTTCGCTACTGCACTAGTAGCTTGGGGCATGGGTTAGTGAGTGTCACAGTGTGTTTCCTCATACCAGTGGGCCTGTTTGCTATACTTCTGGGGCCCAGTGCTGCTCAAAGATCCCTTGCAGAATTTGCCTGATCATGCAGGGACCCAGTTACAGGTTGATACCACTGAGGAGGTACTTGCCCATGGAGATACTATGTACCAGCAAGGAGGACATATGCACTCAGCCGCCGCCTTTTCACCAAAATAAAACTTGCTGGTGGTCTTTGAAGATAGTAGTAAAATCACTACATTGATCACTGACACTAGATGTTTCACACAGGTCTGTGTCACTAACCGTGCTATGGCACAAATCAACCTTCTACTATAGCATGGAGAGAAACTCGGGTTCTTTGTTCTTGCTTTAGTTTGAAAGTCTTCGTAGACTAGCTTTATTAATTACTACTAAAGCATTAAAATTTAAGATTTTTCATTTTTACAGTGAAATCAAAGCAAAAATTTTAGAACAAGATTTTTAGAGTAAAACTGATGTCATTTGGAAGTTTTGTCATCAAATTCAGTGGGACCGGGAGTTGGCCTTTTTTCTGAAAACACCCATAATGGACAACTTTTGCAGTGTTTTGAAGATTGTTTATGGCGCATACCAATGGGCTGTGAAGTCCTGTTCTCTCTTCCCCTCACACTGTCCTCTCAGATATTATACCAAGGAACGTGGGGCTTTGGCCAATTTCTAATATAATTCAGCAAAAAATTATTTAAATACTGACTGAAGACAGATGTTTGAGGGAATTTTGTGTATGGTTTTTTGATTTCCAGAACCCCACAAGACCAGCATGGTTCTTTCTTCATGCCTTTCCAGTCCTCGGCCCATCAGAAACTGCCAATAATAATGCCAGCTGTGGTGGTGGTTTCTGTGATAGGAGCACCTGTCTGTTAGTAACTGGACTGAGACCACCCAATCATTTCACACTAGTCACCAGATAGCAGTTATGGTAATATCTAGGTAATACCATGTTTTCATTTAGTGTGAGCGTTGTGAACTTAACCATTTCCTGTTTATAGGAGTGAGAACAATTTCTCTAGAAGAAGAGACTATCATAGGAGGAACCTTTTATTCCTGAGTGGCAAAATCTTTAGGCCCAATAGATTGTACTAGTGTGTGGGCCTGTGAGCGTAGTAATTCAATAAAGCGAATACTCCACAAATACGTTCACAAGATGTTAGATATCACAGCTGCAGTATTTAACTTAATTTTGAAAATGATCATATTATTTACTCAGGGTTCCTATGTTCTTTTCCGTTTTGTGGTATGGAGAGGGTGGCAGGGAAGAAGGATCCCAAACCTGCAGAAGGAGGTAGGATCAGTGAGTGCCTACATAGCTGTTCCCTATGAAAACCCTGCCTCACACATGTATTCTTTTTTCTGCACACTATTCATACATTGGGGGAAAGCAGAACAACAGCTACTCTGAGTGGCATGCTACCTTTGATGGAAGTATTATCTTAAATTTTTTTCACTATGCCATCAATGGCCTAAAGAAGGAAGAATGCAGGCATAGCAAAGGCAGTTGTTAGTACCATGACTCGTAAGGAAGGCCTGCTGCCACTTCAGTGGCTGGGAGGTAGCATAGAGGAGTAAGTGCCGTCTTCCATGCCCTGAAAACTAAGGTTGTACCTCAAGTTTCTTCATGTCTTTTGCTCCCTCTGGAGTTTTACTGCAGGAGACGCATGACTTAGGTCTTGATTGTATTTGTCAAGATTTCTTAAGTAGCATTATTTTTATTAAATCTAATAATGATTCAAATAGTAAGGAAGATGCATGTTTGAATAAATATTTCAGTTTGAGGATACGATCTTCCCAATAGAGATGAGAGCCACGTCACTGCCATAAGACTCGTCCCATTATGGAGCTGTAAACACTGTGCCAGCACCAAAAGACAATGCCTGTGACTGCGTTTCAGGAAAGAGATTGACCAGATCAGTTAATGCAGCATTATACAGCACAAATCCAATTTACCAGTTAACATGTAGTAGTATCCTTATTTACATCTCTGAAGCTGCACTGCAGAGTTAAATGCTGCTAAAAATAAACTGCAGTTACTTTTAAATTTTTTTTAAAAAAAGAAAAGATATTCAAGGTTAGAATGAATTGTTAATTATTACTTGTGAATTGTGGTTAAGTGCATTTGGGAAGTGGTGAATTAGTTCTGCCCCAAGTTTCAAAATAGATCTGTTTGCATACTTTCACGTGCCCGGTTTGGGGAACAAATTGACTGATGTGACAGTATGATGCATTTAAAAAGCCTGTATTTTAAAGCAACATCCAGTAGGGTACAAACACACTAAATATTAAACATGGGTGTACATGGCAGCCGTATGAATGTTATTTTTATTTTCATTTAAATACAGAATAAATATAATTATACAAATGTTGTATTTGGGAACTCCTGTTTTTTTCACCCAACGAATCTCAAATGAAGGGGCTTAGTATTTGACTTTCATATAGTTACAATAGAACTTTTCTTGTAGGTCATTTGTCACCATGAACCCTTCTAGATCATTCAGAAAGCATGTTAACCCCCACAACCAGCATGGTAGTGCAGGGTGAAACCATAAGGCAAGGCCATACCCAAGGAGCATTGCAATAGGTCCCTTCATGCTCTATTTGCAGTTGATTGCCTGATTTGGTTTGGATATTGTGTTTGAGTTTAGCAGGTATTGCAGTGACAGCTAATGGTTTGTATAGATCAGCTGGACTGCAGCATTTATGTGAATTTTGTGGTGCAGGTATTCAAAGAATTTGAAGTTAATGACATAGCTATCCATGGACTTGCAAATTGTACAGGCTTCTGGAACATATTTCTCGTGGACTTATGTGGTCACTTTGTGCAGTACTGTCTGCTTAATCAGTGCAGGGTTTCTTGCTTTCTTCAAATATTTGTTTCAGGGATCAAAACTTTAAGCGGTAGATCCTGGTAGCAGGAGTTCAGAATCCCTTTAGAGGGATTGCTATTAGGGGCAGAGGAGAGATGTTGCATGGGTTGATTCTTCTTACCCTGCAAAGGTCAGGAAGATGGACTTCAGCCCTCTTTCCCTACAAATTAGGCGTCAGTCCACCTTTCTTTGGAAAGGACCATGGTATTTGTAGGGGGTGCCTCAGTACTTTTATGAATCTTTGTTTCACCACAAGAAATCACAGGGATGTGATCTCGTTCAATATTAATTTCCCCTGATACGTTCAGTAGTGAAATATGCCAAATGAACTAACTTTTTTTTTTTTTTTTTTTTTTTGAGTGTTAGAGCAGGACTTTGGTTTATTATGAGAACAAGTACATTTGGTAGCCTTTTGTTTACATCTTCCATAATCCAAGCAGGCTGTGACACCACTACTTCATGTAGTTAGTTTGTAGTGTTTCCATAACTGCTCAAAATTTTGGGAGAATTTTAATCCCTTTGATAATTTGCAAATAGGAAGTACAACAGTAGGTTTCATAACAATAGTTATTACAATAAAACCCACTACAGGTGATGAGGCAATTTGGATCTGTCCTTTTGCCTCAATATGGCCACATCAATTAGATGAAACTCTGCAAAGTCATTGTGTTTGCATTGAACTGGGCTCTAAACCTGTTTTCATAACCAGTTAGGAAGTTGTGTGCTTCTGCTTTTGTGATAGTGGTTTATGGCTTTTTTCCTTTTGGATTTAATCTGAACTCAGCTGTTAGTATCTTTTGGCTTCATTATGCATTTCCCCCCCCCCCCCATATTAATATTTTCTACTCTGAGGAATTGGTTATTAAAATTTTGTTATAATAAAGAAAAAGATATACATACTGATTCTACTCTGCCTAGGATAGTGTTTGTGATATGTGAACAATTTTAGAATTGAGATTCTTCAGCTGTCTTGTTTTTATAATGTATTTCCTAATTTTCAGAGAAAAATAGGAAAACTCAGGTGTACAATTCAATGAAAAGACTAAAGATAAACAGAACACCCAGTTACAAATAATTATTACTTCATATCTAGTTGTTGTTCATACCTGTGTATTCCCATTTATGGGCAATGTTGCCCTTCATGTTGAGCTGTGGAACTGCCTTGAAAAGCTGTGTCTGCTAAGAGGTGCACCTGAGATTCCGGGGTGGGTGATAGAATTGTCCTACTTCATGGCCTCAAGCTGGATTTTCCCTTTGCATATCTTATTTTTTTTCTTGTAAATAGTGTGGAGTACTACAGGATAGTTTTGAGTACATAATCTCCCCTTGTCCTAGAAGACTTCTGTCCCTCAGTGGAACAGTGTTGGGCCTGAGCCCTATTATGGCTTCAAGAACTGCACCTTCTGCCCATCAGTCATGTTGGAGACCAAAACCTGTATCATGTACCTTCTATGACAGAGAGATCTACTCAGTAACCCAGTGTGCATTTGCCAAGCCTTCGCTCACTGCACTAGAAAGGAGACACACTCAAGACTCCAGGCTTATCTGGCTTCTCATTGTCTACAGCAGTGTTTCTCAATTGGTGTTCCGCGGAACCCCGTTCCGTGAGAAAGTGACATCGCACTGCTGAGAGCAGCTGTTCTCCGCGCTGCCGAAAAAAGGAAGATGTCCTGGATTTTTTGGCGGAGGGTATCGAGTATGAGTGTAATTTCCCCGCGGAGCCTAAAGGGTTCTGCGGGGAAATTTAATTGAGAAACATTGACCTAGTTGTTTGTATATAATTTGCTTATTTCGACATTTTTTTTTTTTGGCCCCATAATTAAAAATACTGTTAAGGTTTGGGGGGTTCCGCAATTATTTATCGAGTTCAAAAGTGTTCCGTGGCCAAATTTAATTGAGAAACACTGATCTACAGCATGGTATCATGACTGTTCTAGAGAGAATACCAAGGCAATCTCTGTGCCAAGGTCCTGTGACACAGGACTTAAGACACATTTTGCCACTCCAACCTCATGCTGCCTTCTGCCAGAGGCCTGAGACAGGAATCTCTTCGGCTTTGTTTTGGGAGTGAATCCCTTATCTGGCACCACTGAGGTTGGCCAATCTATAGTGGCACCAAAGACCAAATCAGCATCACCTTTTCAGGCTTCAGTTGTCTTGGCAGTAACTTGGAAAGGGCCTCATCGCAGCACCTACTCCTGATTTGGCACCATTGCCCTTGGCACCGACTCTAGATCAATCATCTGGGACTGACACTTCTGTCTCAGCATCACAAGTTCACCCAGCTGCCCATCAGGGTAAAAGAAAGGAAGAGAATTATAGAAATGTAGGTTTGGAAGGGACTGTGCTCTGGGGCAGGACCAGGTATAACTACAAACAGCAGTAGATATCTGCACAGGAAGGAGAATAAGAAAAAGAACCACCAACCACTTCTCCTTTGTACTCTCTGACCCATAAAGGCCTCAAAGACCATCGGCCTAGCTGTCATACTATTCCACACTCCTCTGGAGCCAGACATCTTGGCACTGACTAACTTGGAATCCTAACAGGTTTGAAGTCCAATAAGACTATCCATCTCTCTGTGCCTGAGTGGGAATTCACTGTCAAAGCTGTTAGTTCCCCCTCACCAATCATTTTTGCTTCTTGTCTATGAGCCTGAACTGGCTTCTCAAGCCCCAATCCAGAACTGCCTGAAGGTACCTTTAGAGATGAACCTAGAAGGTCTCCCAACTTGACCTGAAGACCCTAATTCTTTTCCATTACCCCAGATCTATTCATTGTGGAAGGATATCATGCAGGGTCATCTTCAGCTCCTCATGTGGCCCTACATACAAAAGTCCATGGAACGCCCTTATGGAGTCTGCAAGACCAGCTCCGGCATTAGCACCAATACTCCTTCCAGCATTACTCCCTCCTTTGGTAACCATGCTTTCACAGGTGCCTATTTCTTACCTGACACAGAGGTGACTCTCAAAGAACAATTTTAATTGGTAAGTAATCTCCTCTGATATGTTCTCCAAACTGGCTTAAGCTTGTTTGTTTCAACAGATGCTTTTAAGAAGTTGTCTTCAACATGAGTCCATAGTTTTCCATCTTAGTAGATATTTTTGGGCATCTGTATTGGGGCTTAACATCCATCACCTGCAAGGCTAGCAGATACACCCAATTAGTCATCCTCGGTTCCTGGGGAGGTGACTAGCTAACTGGCTCTTGGCCAGAGTGGCTGGAGCTAAGCCGTAATAATAGACTAAAGGAGAGACAGGTCTCTCTGACTGAGAGAAGCCTAGGATTAGGGTAACAGACAGAGATAATGGGTGCAGTGTGCTAGAGGGGCAGGGTAGACTTATCTCAGAGCTTTCTGTATATAGGGCTGGCGCAAGTAGAAGGTGAGGACTTCAGTAGTCTCAAGGGGCGTAGGAGAATTATCCACATTTATTTGACTTGTTCATGATACCTTGGAAGTCATCTGAATTTTCTGGCTTGGCCAGAGAGAGTTGAGCCACAGAAAATTTGGAGTCCGAGGCAGGCATTCTGCGGGAGGCACTAAATGCGAAGATAAGAGCAACATACCACACCAAGTCAAAGGCGTACTCCAAGGGCGAGTGAGCATCGACAGTGTCAAAAATGCGTTTTCTTTTTTCAACAAATGTGACCTGCATTCAGGTCAAACTGGGCAGGGAAAAGCCACCATGATATCAACTTCTGAGAGGGGTAAATACAGTGGGTTTCGTATCTTCGGTTTAAAACAAATGGTTTTCTTCCCTTTGTATCTCTTCTAGATACATAAATGCAATTCCTTTTTTAAGGACTGTCCTACAAGTGCTGAGCACTGTGGCCCAATCCAGCAAAGCACATAATTAACTTCAAGTTCCATTGAGGTGAGAATACTCAAATACTTAAGTGCTTTGCTGAATTAAACCATGGTGCTCAGCATCATTCAGGATTGAGCCCTTAAAGTTGGATCTATTTAGTGGAATGCAACCATCTTCTGTTTTTATTCATTTCTCAGGAATGATTTTATTGTATCTCAATTTATCTTAAATATTTGTAGGCAAATTTGCATAATATTCAATCTGTCTAATTCCAGAGTAAGTGGCATAGAGTCATTACTTTCTAAGTAAGAACCTTAAAAACAAAGTTCCTTTCTTCATAGGATGCCTCCAGTGGTTTGCTTATGTATGGAATATTGCTTCGCATATTTCACTCAGAAATGTTTGTAAAATACCAAACTGGATATCAAATCTGTCTGAGTTGGGAAGTAAGAAATAAGATAGGCTTATGTATCCTGGCATTTCCTTTATAGCGGATATGTGGCTATTCTTGGAGTATCCTAAACAATTATGATTAAAAATACTTAGAAAATATGGAGTTCTTGAGCAACTATAGTATTTGAAGGTTGGAGGGGAGGACAAATCCCTGAACTGAGGCTGTGTCCCTGACAATGTTATACAAGTTGTAAAACTTCAAGGCATCCACGGAGGACTGTCTTCACTCCATTCCCATCCTAGTATTATGGCTCCATTAGAACCTTTTCAGCCAATTTTCCTCTACCTCACTTTCCAATCCTTGGTCCGAAGAAGCTTTAAGACTTTACGAACGGGGTCAGCAGTAATTCTCACATTCTAATCTAATCACATTCTAAACTAAGCTTAACACTTTCAGCACCTTTACAGTCTTAGATGATTCTCACCACAGGTTGGCTGGTCCGCCTCCAGCCAGGCCCTCCCCTTGTGGTCAACATTTCAGTTGCTTGATGTTCATAGGTGGTAGTGGAAGAGACAGCTCATGGCCAAAATGCCCCTCTTTTTACCATCTCCTTCACCCCTCTCTGGGGCCTCACCCCTGCACACTTTCAGGGTCAGGTGACAAACAGCATCAGTGCATGGTTTCTCCATGTCCTGAGACACTGTGGTTCTTTGTGAATTCAGTTGTTGACATCTGGGCTGGTCCTTTGTTCTCAGAATGCTGAGCTGTTCTATACAAGTCCTAGTGAGGTGTGAATGGCCGTCCGGATCTGCAGAGTTTTGCCTAGATCTGCCTCAAGCTATGACACACATATTTGGAAAGATTACATAGTGAAGCCTCATAATCATACAAACGATATTGCTACAGACATAATACTATAACAATAATGTTAAGTATGCCATGAGCATTCCAAAAACATCTTAAATGACATACTTTAGCTGTGTATTGTTTAATGTACACTATAAGGGTGAACATGAATGATACACAGTCACATCATAAGGGTGTACATGGGGGTGTAGTGTGTCAATAGGTTTTTCCTCTACTTTCAGGCAATCACACAGCAGGGTGTAGGTAGTATGACCTAGTGGTCAGAACAGGAGTCTGGCCTAGTTGTCGGAGCAGAATCAGAGGGCAGAACTGGCGACATGATAAGGAAACAAACAGTGGTCGAAGTCAGGAGCCCAGACAGAACCGAAGGGCAGAGCCAGAGCTGTGGTCAGGATACAAGCTAATGGTTGGAGTCAGGAGTTGAGGAAGGTAAGGACTAAGGCTGGAGCTGAAGCAGTTATGAGTTGGAGCAATGATCCGTGCAGGAAGCAGGGATGGAATGCATTGAGCAGCCACTGTTCTGCTGTTGCTATAAGGCTTAAATAGTGATCTGTTGGCCTTTCTGTCCAGTCAGGGAGCTCAGTCGTGCAGTGAGTGTTTATTGGGTCCAGATAAACACATTGGGTTGCTAGGTGACTGCCCAGAGCCAGCTGAGTTCCTGACACTGTCTGCATCCACAGACTTAGTGGATGTTTGGTCCCTAATGAGAAGCCTACCATAGATGTGCTTTCAGTCAAGAATTTTCTTTCTCATGGGATGTTTCTAATACATCCTTTAGATTTTCTGTTTTATGTGATCAAAGGATCATGCTTGTCAGACACCTAAGACCTTTATCCTTGACAAAATCTTCTAAAACATTGAAACTAAAAGAGTTTTTATAATTGGAAGATTAATCACTTTTGGTTTTCAGACTAGGTCTTTCACCCCTAGCAACAGGAATTGTAGAAAAGTGACCGTCCTTTATTTTTATGTTGTCCATTCTAGATATTTGAGAATTAAGTCAATACTAACATTTAATTTCTTGAAATGAATTTAAGATCAAGAAAAGTTCTGGATTGACAATACTGGAAACTGAACTCTAAGAATGTATCCAATAGACAGGTACAGCATAAGTAGTAGAAGATTAAGCATTCCCACTGCCATGCAGCATACTGGACCTGAAAGATTCATTTCTAGGTCCCATACCTGTTTAATCTTTAGCCTTTGTAACCATCTACCTTTCATTCTGCTTACTCTCGGCTTTTCTGTATGCTATGTAGACTTCTCAGTACCTCTGTTCTGGGGAGGGAAAAATTTGGTCTGAAGTGCAAGATGTCTGATGTGGTAATATAGGCTCCATCTGGGATGATGGAGGAAATGAGTTCCCAACTGTCACAAAAATCTGAGAAATCTTTATTTGGAACAGGAAACCTTTCCACCTTCACCCCACCTCCTGTATTGGGGAGCAGTTTCTAATCCTGCAAAAATCCATGTGTTTACTGAACATCAGACTAAAATAACCTTGCCCATTCCAAGTTATGGCTCCCTAAAAGTCAGTTTCAGATCAGTGATCATTCATGCTCAGAATCATATTAATTGAGCCAACTTTGAACCTGAGGTGAAGGGCATTGTATAATATTACTGTACTTAGAAATTATTTTCAGTTTAAGCAGAAACTGATAAAAGACCGGTCATCTTTTTCACTTTCATTGTTCAATGCAGAATACAAATAAAAAGCAGAAATAGTAAAAAAATTACATTGTAAAATATCTTTCAGTTTTTTAGTAATTCAGGTAAGAATTTGATAAAATTACTGTAAATGACAGTGTTCCTTTAAAACAAATACCTGTAGACCAGGTAATAGGTTGACACAGTTGTTTACTACTGCTTCCTACCTCTTTTCTTTTTACAAGCCATCTAATTGATAGGCTATTATTGGAAGTTGTCCTCTTTTAAATGTAGCATGAGAGAACTGTTGGGCTAATATCTGTATCTTAGAAAAGAGATGGGTGTAATCTGTACTTTTACCCACAAGTTTATGAACTTTTAAGATGTCTCATAACTTTCTGTTCCCCTGATTATTTGAATAATCTACGTTACTAGCAATGACAGACACTTGCAGTCTGAACAACGGAAAGGCATGCACAGACTCTAGCTTGGTTGCTATTATGTCTTGCTTTGAGATTTCCTAGTCAACTTCTGTTCTAAATGTGAATTGTCTTTTTCTCTAGCATGTTCCTTGAGGCAATGGGCTGTCTTGTTTTACATGTATGTACCACGCCTAGCACAGGGAGAGACTCTGCATTCTCTTTCTCTGGGGAGAGAGATGGGTAGGAGGAAACCCAGGGGGAAGCAAAAGACTTGGGATGCTGTACCTGATGGAAGGGGTTTACCCAGGGGAGTTGCGGGGAAGAAAGCCTGAGAAGGCAGGAGAGGAAGAAGCCACAGAAAGAGCACAAGACTTGAGACTAGGTAGGCTCTGGCTGCTGATAGGATCCCTGGGCTGGAACCCAGGGTAGTAGGTAGAACCAGGTCCCCCTACCAGCCACTCGGGAAGTGGCACAGACAGGGAACTGGCATAGAGGATTGCCTGGGACAGAGTACAGACGGTTGGTCTGGAGCGACTTTGATACCCTGAAAGAGGAAAGTTATATAGTGACCTGGTTGGAGGGCTGAATCATGAATAGAGAGCACCCCAAGTCCTGGAGAGCGAGAGGGGCTGGGGGGTGAATTAGCGACAGACGAGCGTGCTAAACCAGATGAGAACTGATCCCCAGATCCAGCCACAAGGGAGCATCCCCAGCGGTGTGTGTACCCTATTTATAATCAGTTTCTTCATTTAATTACATATGACTTCAGTTCAGGACCATCTGTTTTTCTGTTTGAATTAGGGATATCTTAATATCTAAAGTCCTAGAATACTATAGGGAATTTAGATTCCTTTGTTGTGTATTTGTATCTAGGGAATCCCTCTGAACCTTGATCTTGGATGATGGCAGGTAAAAAACTTCTCAATTGATCTTTAAGAATTATAAGTGCTAGAAGCATTCCATATAGAAATTCTAGATCTGAAAAATAAACCTCAGGCAACAGCTGTAGAGATCAGGTGCTTGCCCAACACATATGCTCATACAGCACTTCTCATCTCTAAAATACCGTACAAATATTAAACCTTACAAGAATCCCTTAAGGTGTATAACTAAGTATTCACGAGGCTTCTGGCTCCCAGACCCAGGCTTAGTCTACTAGACAATGCTGCCCCTTCCTTGATATTGGGCTTTGAATTGGAAGCTTATCAGCTTGTCAAGACATGTCAATTAGAGGCATGGACTTTGTTAGAAAAACATATTTAGTTTTAACACTGTTGTTCAAGCCAAGCAACTCAATATAAACATGCAATGAGAGAAGAAAGTTTTCTTTGTTATGACTGACATATATCAAGAAAGCTGTCTTTAATAATATCCTGCTTGATGTTATTAGAACACTTAATACTTGGAACTGACCAGACTTTTTATGCATACTTTATGTAGACTTTTATGCAGACTTTTTATGTATTACTCTCACTATGCAAAATCCAAAATATGGAATGGTAACATGATATTTCATAGCTCCATAGATGCTCTGCTCTGTATATTGTACTCTATGCTTTCAGGTGCCTTCACTTTAACTGCTGGTAGAAACTGAAATGTCACAGGATGCGCGATGTCATCATCTGTGGACAGGAAAACATAGTCTTGACCTCAGAACTCAGGATGTAAATGGGAGAGGAGAAGTTTCAAATAATTAATCCTGAAGTAGATCTGTAACTTTTGAAGTCTGCACGTTGTGTTGTTTTTGATTTGGGTTCTCAAACTGCACTTCACAGTCCACTTTCAAAGAGAAGTATGTGCACAGATCTAGCCATAGCATCCATTTTAAACACAAAAAAGTTTGGGCAATATGACAGTGTCTTTTCTGTTTAGCAAACAAGTAATTATTCATTTCTACTTATTTCGGTTAAGGATGTCTTCTGTGAGAAAAGGTCTTGACAATTTTACACATGGTGTAAAACAGTATAGGCTTTGCAATTCATGGGTAAAGAAGCTTTATCTCAGTTTATGTTCAGAATAAGGCCTGTGACAGGCCATCTAGACTATTTGGCATGCATGGTTAAATACATTTCATATTTGCCTGTCTAGTTGTCCAGTGGCTTAAAAAAAATTAAGGAATCATGTGTTCATTTTTATTATAAAATTTGCATAATTATTTTGGTGTTGGGGGTTTACTTTGAAGATTACACACTTTTGACTCCTGGATGCAATTGGTTTATAGACAAGGATGCATTCTGAGTGCACTTTACAGTTGGAATAGTATCCTGAAATAATGCTGTGGTCTGTGATAATGTGCAAATTTTCTGTCTCGGACAGTTGATCTATTTCACAGAGTTGGTCTTTGGGCAGACTGGTCTGGAAATTGAATGTTAACACTGACATTTCAGAGAGCAGGGATATTTTCTCTTTGAAATACATGTAATTAGGCAAAGAAATGACATCTCTTCCGTGCTCCCTCCACCCCAGGGTATATATGAAACAACAAATTGGAATTGGGTTTGGAATGCAAACCATCTGGATTTGAAATTAGTCACTTTTTCAGTTTATTGAAAACATTCTGGAAGAACTTTTTAATTTGAATATTCATTGCTGCTTGAATTGAAATGAGATAGTGATTTATTTAGAAACTTGAGAATTGAAGATAATTTACTCTCTCACTGCTCATCTGTGCTTTAATATATGGAATGACCAAATGACCAGGGTAGAATATGTCCTTGTTACCCCTTTTAGAGGCATATATGCACTACAGTAATTTCTGCAGGGAACTAGATGAGCTGGGTGGGGGTTCCAGGTTCTTAATTGTTGAAATGTTTTTTAATTTATGCTTTTAGAAGTTGCAGGACCATGATCACACCACACTCATTGCGTCAGGGGATTGTGTCCCCACTAGCCGTGCTTAGGTCAACAATCAAAGCAGTGCTCCGTGGGTAGCTATCCCACAGAGCAACTAGTTACAGAGGCTTTTAGGTAAGTTGTCATCCTCCCATGATGCAATGTCCTCCTTCCCCCTCCCTTCTTGTCCCAAACAAACAGACTAACACTCTTTTCATGCCATTATTGTAAACCCTGTCTCTGCGCGCGCACGCCGTTGCTAGAGAGGCATGGAACCTGCTCAGCTCTGCACTATTATTGTGACTGTCACAAACACTTCACATCTTATCCTACAGTATTTTCAAGGGCGAGATTGGCTGCAGCGCTGAAAATTGTGGTGTTACTCAAGACCCCCTGCTATAAGCCATAGAACGAAACAATTCCCGTTTGCTGCTGGCTGTCATGCACCATCTGCAGTCAGTGGAGCACCACTTCTGGTCCTGGGAAACAAGCAGTGACTGGTGGGATCGTATCATTATGAAGGTGTAGGATGATGAGCAGTGGCTGCAGAACTTTTGTATGCAGAAGGCCACTTTCTTTGAACTCTGCGCAGAGCTGTCCCCAACCCTGAAATGCATGAAGATTCATTTGAGACCAGCTCTGACAGTAGAGAAACGGGTGGCCATCGCTCTGTGGAAGCTAGCAACACCAGACTACTACCAGTCTGTTGGGAATTAATTTGGAGTCAGTAAATCTACCTTGGGAGCTACTGTAATACAAGTTTGCCGAGCCATCAGCAGACTTCTGCTAAGAAGGGTAGCAACTTTGGGAAACATGCAGGACATAGTGGATGCGTTTTCTGCAATGGGGTTCCCAAACTGGGGGGGGGCCAATAGATGGCATGCATATCCCTATCTTAACACCCGACTACCTAGCCATAGAGTACATTAATCGAAAGGGATACTTCTCAATGGTGTTGCAGGCCCTTGTGGATCACCAGGGGTGCTTCACTGACATCAATGTGGAGTGGTCTGGAAAAGTGCATGGAGCACGCATCTTTAGGAACTCAGGTCTATTCTGAAAAATGCAAGCAGGGACTTACTTCCCTGACCAAAAAATAAATATTGGCAATGTTGAAATGCCACGAATGATCTTTGGAGACCCTGCGGACCTGTTGCTCCCCTGGTTGATGAAGCCATACACCGGGCACTTGGACAGCAAAAAAGATAGGTTCAATAATAGGCTCAGCAAGTGCAGAATGGTCGTGGAATGTGCATTTGGACATTTAAAGGCTTGCTGGAGCAGTTTACTAACTAGGCTAGACCTCAGTGAAAAAAACATCCCAGCAATTATCTCTGCGTTCTGTGTGCTCCATAATGTCTGTGAGACAAAGGAGGAGAAATACTCATTGGGTTGGGTCATGGAAGCAGATAGACTGGCTGCCAATTTTCAGCAGCCAGACAGCAGTGCAAAGCTGAGAGCCAACTGCGGAGTGCTGCGCCTCAGGGAAGCCTTGAAAAATTGGTTTTGCAGTGAGACCTAATATTTCTGAAAAATCTGTGTTGTCTTTCCCTTCCCATCCCTCACCCATTCCCCAGTACTACAGCACTGTGCTACCTCCCTCTCCAAGCGCTAATCCCTGCGGTCCCAATAAAGAAAGAGTAACGATCTTTAAAGCAGTACATTTTTATTGTTGGTCATTTACAGTGGAGGGAAAGGAAGTTATTTCAACACTGTGCATGCATTATAATGGGGCTGTGGAAGGACACAGAGCAAAGTGTCACTGTGCAAACAGCAAACACAGTCCCATTTCTTAAAAAGGCTGGCGCCTCCTTCTGCTCCGGACACCCGGCGCTGAGTGAAGCACATACTGCACCTTGCTCAACCTGCTCCTCGAACACTTGGGGGTGCGGGTTAGGAAAGAGTGCGTAAGTTGAGAGTTTTGCAGGAGCGGCAGAGGGAGTCTATCCTGCCGCTACTCTTGAAGTTCAACCAAATGCCTCAACATGTCCGACTGATCCCTCATTATGTGCAGCATTTCATTCTGCGTTGCATGCTCATGTTCTTGGGCCGCCTTCCTGTTCTCCATGTTCATTTTCTCTGATAATGAAATTCTCCAGGTTCTTTTAGCTCTGTGTCAGCAGCTGTGGAGGCATTCGTTATTTTGGTGAACATGTTATCCCGAGTTCTTTTTTTCACCTTCTAATCTGACAGGCGGACAGTGGGAGTGTTAGTTGCTAAGCTGAAGGCCGCGCTGTCCACTGAAAGGCAAGCAAAGCACAAGGTATCCATTGTTAGCTGGCCCCATGGCCGAAAAACAATGTTTATGTTCCCAAGGGAACAGCAGACCCGCATACCAATCTCTACCTATTGCAGGGGTCGTAGTGCCATTCCAGCCCTGATAAGTATGGGGCTGGTGCATCCATTTCAGGGAAATCCCCATAGTGAATGCCGCATAAGTCCATAGTTCCCCAACCAGCAGGATTGTTGCGCTCCCCTGACCCTGACCAAAAATTGCTTTTTGAAAAGGCTGTACAAAGAGTGGGATGATGAAATTCTCCCTGACGAAACCATATGTTGGCACCCCTCTCACGGACCTCTAAGACCCATTGCAGTCACATGCTGTCTTGTAACTTGCAGTTTACATACTCCAAACAACCTCCCATGGCCGGGGGGGTGGGGAGGAAGGGTTGTATGGAGCGGGTACTGCAAATTTGCGCCACCTTCCTTAGGTGACCATGAGTGATATCAGTCTCCTGGGGGTAATAGAGGCAGAAAGGGAAGATTCATTGCAAGCATCTGGGTACAGGCCTGGCCCTTATGCTGCTATGCTGTGTTCCACAATGATGCCTGCACAATCATCAATCCTGGTGCGGGAAAGTGTCCTATTGCGGTGGAAGAAATAAGATTCCTTTCCCCAGAAATCTTCTGCAAAGGATCACAGAGTACCTAAGTGAAAGCTTCCTGGAGATATCCATGGAGGATTCTCAGAGCATCCCTGTGCACATAAACATTCTTTTCGGGGGGCGGGCACCTTCCTTTGGCGAACTAACAATGAGGAAGCCCATCCCCACCACCACAGTCTACCCCCCCCTTTTTTTTTCTGCTATGACAAGAAGCTGGATTGGGGAGATAACCACAGAAATAAGATTTGCAATACATGCTCATCAGATGTGCATTCCTCGGCATCTCGGTCCTTCACGGTGTCCTGCGCCCGGCTGGGCTGTTCTGAGGTTACAAACAGCTCCTGGCTTTCAGAGAGAATGGATTTCCCAGTCACCTGGCCCCTGTTTTCCTCCTCGTTATCCACAGAGTCCTCCTCGTTCATCCTGGATTCCCCTGAGGTATCTGTGCTGCATGGCGGTACAGTGGTGGGGTCAGAGTCGAGAATCGCATGCAGCTCCTCGTAAAAGCACCATGTCTTTGGTGATGAGCCAGAACAACTGTTCATATCCTGCGTTTTCTGATATGCTTGCCTCAGCTTTGATTTTAATGCGCCACTGCTGTGCTTCCCTCCTGTGCCTCTTTTCTAACATGCTGCAAGATATCTTTTCATAAATATCTAAATTCCTTTTGCTACTCGGAGCTGAGCCAGAACAGACTCTTCGCTCCACAGATCGATGAGATCTAAGACCTCAGGTTGACACCAGGCTGGAGGGCTTTTGAGGTGTGCAGTCGCCATGATTAGTTTTGCTGGCAAGTTCTCTCCACGGTGGCAAAAGAAGAAATGGGAATTCAAAATTTCCCGGGGTGTGAGGGGAGGAGCTGTTTCCTGTGTACATGGCCAAGGTGCAGCAGAGTGCGAATGTGCAGAGCGGTCACAGCAGAGCATTGTGGGATAACTCACGGAGGCCAATTGCATCGAATTACACTGTGCTTCGCTTACACTGCCACTCACTGCACCCAAACAATTCAATTTCAGCGCTATGCCACTAGCAAAGATGGTCTTATTATGTCTAATTTTCCTGCGATTTAAGTTGACAGAACTGACTAGCCAGTGAAGACACATACATTGTGGTTGACGGAAGCCACATTCCTTTTTATTTTTTTAAAAAACTGATAATATTGGATCTTACCTCTGGAAAAGTAGCTTCCAATAGAGTTGTTGTTCTCCAATGGCAATCTGTAATAAACATAAGAATGTATACTGGATCAGACTTGTGGTCCATGTAATCCCGTACCTTGCTTCTGTCAGTGGCCAGCATCAGATGCTTCAGAAGAAGGTGCAAGAACACACCCTACCTCCACCCCAGTAAGCAGATCTGCAATAATCAGCTTCCCATGAAGGTCTCATCCTAATTGCCAATAGCTAGAGATTGCTTTACACCCTGAAGCGTGAGGTTTTCTTTCTCTTCCATAAGTCTTTTTAACAATATTTATTTCATAATGCTATAGCTTGCAAGTAGCCACAGTGATACGTATGGTGGGTGTGTCTTCTCTCAACAATTAGATGGCAGCCAGTTAAAAGCCAGGATTTCCACACCAAACCTTCTTTTCCATTAGACAGGTGATCTTCTAGTTGTTTTCCAGCTTTTAAAGCCTGGGCTTAAACCCGAATTTAACTATGGGTAGCTGACATGTTGCTGTCTTTGCCCTTGACTATGTTGACTGCATCATGGTGGTTACCTTGACTCTTCAGTGTTTTGAATGCTAACACATATAAAGTTTTGTAATGAAGACAAGGCCTCACTGGAGTATTTGCAGCTGGCCTATTTTTTTTCCTGAAGTGCTATGTTTGCCTGCAGGTCTTATCTCTAAAGTCTCTGTAGAAAAGAAGCCTGAAGAATCTTCAATAAAAGCTAGAGGAGAAAGTGCTCTGCTTGTGCTTCAGCCTTCCATTACAATTCATTCTGCAATGAGTACCCCCCTCCTTCTATATTTTATTACCTTATGTGGTAATCCTGTAGCCAAGCTCATGGGGTTGCGAGCAGAAGCAACTCTGGATGGAGAATGCTTGACTGAGCCACCAGCTTAAAAAATAAACCACAACTAATGATCACGTCTCCACCACCCCGCCCCCCAGCCCCCCCACCCCGCCAAATGTCACCTACTTATATAGGTAGTGTTATGTTAGAAGCATTGCCAAAGTGGAAATGTCCTGTCAGATTTCCATAGAAACTTTCCTTTCCCCCCTCATCCCACAGTGATGTTTTTCCGGAACTGTTAATTATTGGAGTGGCATACCATTTATCTACACTAATTAAGTCCTCAACAGAGCTCAATACTGCTCTCACTGAAATTTAATGCAAATCTCTCGTTCATATTAGTAGGAGTAGGACCAGGCCATGAAAGCAGTTGGTTTAAGAGAAATAACCAATTACTCTCTGAAAGAAAGGGCATGCTTCAAAGGTGTCCAAAATATTAAATACAGAACTCATTTACTAAATACATCAGAGAAAAGTTAAATACCCGCATAGATAATGCCAAGCAAAAATCAAGCTCTGTTCTAGAAAATATAAAGGGTATAATGAAAGTCAGATTAAAAATGTATTTTAAATTTAGAGTTTGCTTTCTTCCACACAGCTGGATAGTCTTTACTGAGACTCTTGCATGCCTAGTGCTGGTTTGTTGTTGAGAGCACGGTCAGCCTGACAAGTTGCAGTGCTGCTCTCACAGAAGCATATGTGGAAATTCCATTCCAGCAGCAGGCAAAGTTGCTACCTAGAAACTTCTATGAAAATAAATGCAACCTCTGAAATTATAAATGTAAGCTGTGCGTGTGTTTGCGTGTGCTCTTTAATTCTGTCTGATCCTTTCTGTATAAAGAGTAATTCCAGGTGCAACACTTCATCCTTTTAACTTGTTTTTTTGGGGGGGCAGGACCACTTGCTGATTGAAGGTTTCTGTTCCAGGCTATTATGGATGAGATTTAGTATTTGTAAAATGAATTAACGACTAAAAGGAAAAATCTGGAGAGTTTCTCACATTGCAGTAGGAAATAACAGTTGAAGCTGATGGAAGAAGTCATGTTTTACCTCGGTTGAGATGATAATGATGGCTCTAAGAGGGTGGCCTATAGGGCATAATAATGCTAGGAAAATAAGAACTAATGTAAATAACTGTACAGACATGACAAGAAGACTTTACTACTTTTTCTTTGTTGGTCAGCAAATTTTTAAACTTCCTTCATATTAAAGTAAATGCAATCCAGATGGTTAGAGAACACAAAGTCCTAGCAGAAGGGGTGGGGAAAGGGGGCTGCAGAATTAAACTACATAACAGTGAATTGCTAAGAAACTCAAGAAAATATAGGTTTAAAGTTAGAATGTGAAGAGTATTACTATCCTTCCCTGCCCATCTTCCAGCCCAGGAGCAGATTTGAGCCTAGGATAATCTTCAAAATAAATCCAAGTGTATAATTCAGTAATTTTAGATTAGACGATGTTTGCTTATGTATTCCTATTGGACTCAAAGAGGTGATGCAAATCTGTTTCTTTCTGTTAGCTAGGTAGTTGGTGAACAATAAACCAATCATCATAAGCCTTTTCGTTTTTCAAATATAAACTGTTGAAACACTTGTTTTCTTGGAATATTTTATCATTCAAAAAAACCTTTAAAGCTATACGCACAATGATTGTCAAGGGCTGAAGATACTAAGTAGTAGTCATATTGTCAGTATGTGTACTGTAAGTGTACTTATGTAGTTTCATCAAAGCTACTTTAACCAGAAATTATTACTATAAGACATTAGTATTTCCATTTAAAATTTCTTTTAAAATGTTTTCTGGTCATTTCACAGCAATAAAATAGACCACACACAGAGAACCTAAATATGTACTGCTGGACTGATCTTGTGTTAGTACTATTCATCATGAAAATAGTTACCAAGAAATTTAAATCTCAAACTTTAGTCTTTCCACATCCAAGGTGACAGATCTTATTCTTAACTCAGTGCTCCAAGAGAGAGATAATGTAGTTTTATAGTCTTCAGAGTGTTGTCACTGAAATTATAATTTGCAAGAATGCTCACAACAACCTGAGGCTCTTGATTAACAGTCTGTAGGGTGTCAAGGTTAGAAAAACATTTATGGTAAAGGTTCTCAAGAAAGAGATCAAGCAAATTGAGCTACCTATTCAGCTGTAGGTTGGAGATGATTTTGAATAGTGTCAAGAGTTAATTCTGTTGGTAGCATATAGTTTAGTATAGCTGTCTTCCAAGCTGATGGGTTCCAGGGCAAATATAATACAGTACATATGGCATAGACCAGATGACCCAACAATTTTCTGTTTCTGAGATTCATGCATATCCCTTAACCCCTAACTAAATTGTGAACATGTTTTTGAGCTGTGTTTGATTTAAATGGCAGGGAAATTTGAATGCACATATTGGTTAGTACGAGTAGGAGTTCTGAACAGTGATATTAAGAAGCTTATTTCTTGTCTGGTGCTCACAGTCAAGCTGTGATCAGATTCTGCCTCTTTTTCCTTTACAGCACTCCAACTTTCTTTCCTATCTTTCTCCTTTCATCATTGGACTTAAAGGAAGCCATTTTGGGCACTCTTTCCCATTTAAGGCTGGCATGCCAGAAGCTTTGTTTGAAAGTATTCAAGGCTGGTGACCTTTTAATATTAACTGGCAAACATTTTATGTTATGGTAACACTCAAAAGCCCCAGCAGGGATTGGGACCTGATTGTACTGGGTGTTGTCTCATATTTTATTTTTGTACAATGCCTGCTTTGTGGGGTTTGCTATCTAAAAGATAAAACAGACGAGGAGATGGAGACTTACAAACAAATGAACGTGGTGAGGAATGGGCATGACTTTGTTAGTTACATATGTGTTTAGTCTTTTTATTTTACTGTTTTTATTTTTTTAATTGGGGATAGAGGTTAGGAGAGGAATGGAGGGAGTGAGAGAGTTAGTAGGGTGAAGGAATAGAAAAAGAAAATCTAGCTCATCACCAGCCTAACCATCTATATGCAAGTTTTGTAAACATCATGGCAAAGGTGAACATTTTCCCTCGCTCCTTACATGAGTGCAAGCATGAAGGTATTTTAAGGGAGAAGCTGACTGGTGTGCAGTAAGTCTTGGCGCAGTGAAGGCAGGCTTTGACTTTGCAACTAGATCAAGTAGATAATCTGCTAGATCAGCTAGAGAGGGTGTGGGGCTAATTTGTGAAGGACCTTTAAAAGTAAAGACAAGGAGCTTGTGGTGGTGGTGGTGGTAAAAGAGGAGCAAGAAAAGAAGGCAAAGGGGTTGATCTTGTCAAGGTAACAAGACAAGAAGAAAGATCTTGGCAGCAGCATTTTGAATGGACTTGAGGGGAACAAAGTTGCAGTAATAAAGGTTTGGAAGGAGGAGGTTGTACATGTCAAGATGTGAAATGAGAGTTGTATTGACCATTTTAGCTGTGTGTACAGAGGAAAGGTCAGATTTCAATGATGCTATGTATGAAGAAGTGGAAAGATTTAAACATAGTCTGCATTGTGAATCTAGAGAGAGGGCTGATTCAAATGTGTCCAAATTAGGCTTGAGTGTTTGGACAGATGGTTGTGTTATCCAGAGTGATGGAGAAAGGGGAGGATTGGGGAATGGGAGGTTGGGGGATGGAGACAGAGAGCTCAGTTTTGGCCATATTGAGTTTGAGATGACCATGGACATCCCTTTTAAGGATGGCAGAAAGAGGAAAAAGTGCTGAATTAGATGAGAGAGGCAGATCATCAGTAGGGAAGTAGATTTGTGAGTCATTGGCTTAAAAATGTAATCAAAGCCATACTAGTAGATGAAAGCACCGAGAGATCAGAGGGGGGTCAAGGACAGAGCTGCTGGTGACATCTACAGAAACAGGGAATGAGGACTATGATGTACCACATAAGACATTGAAGGAATGAAAGAGAATGAAGCCATGAGGACTGGATTTCCAGAATCAATGACAATTTCAAAGCGGCCAAGCGGCCTCAGACTGAGAATGGAATTTGGAAATGAAGAGGGTAGAAGAGAGATTGCATTGTAGTTTGAGGCTGAGGTATTGAAGGATTGAGTATGGGTGGGATTTTTTGTTTTGTTTTGTTTTAATGTCTACAGCATACTTGTAGTGGGTGAGGAAATAATCTGATGTGAGTGAGAGGCTCAATAGAAAAATGAGAGAGGATGAGAATATGGGTGTGGAAGGTTTAAGGAAATGGGAGGAGATGTGCAGTCAGAAAAAGAGGAGGAGAGAAGTCAGGAAGCTTCTGTATTAGTGACAGGTAAGAAGGGGGCTGTTTTTGACCATCTTTTCAGAAGAAATTAAAACCTGAAAAATGTTGGTATCTGAGAACCTGGCAGCACTGCGATAAAGGGAGTTAGAGAAGCTAGCACTGGGATGCTTCCATGTTTGTTTGTAAGTTTAAAGTAAACTTGAGAGCTAAAAGGGTTAGTTAGCATTTGTAAAGCATTTTGAAGATGTAAAATGGTATTAAGTGGTGTTCTCAGTGCTCCCGATTTTACTACATTTTAAATCTGAATCTTTATTTGGAAGGTATTTGTTTAAACTTAATGTATTTATATTGATCCCCCCCCCCAACTAAAAAGAAGGGAGGGGCACTCAACCAATGCTCTGAGAGCCATTGGCAGTCATTTAAAAAATACACTAATAGAAGTTCGAATATTGCACATCTAAGACCTGTCATCTAGGGATCTCAAAGAACTTCACAAATATTAATTAATTAAGCCTAACCGAAAAAAAAATTGTGGAAATCAGTATTAACCTCATTTTACAATGGGGAAACCCAAGCCTATAATATTCAAATGATTAGGCCAAGGTCACATAGAAGGTCTGATTAGATATGCAACTAATATACATTCTCCTAAGATCCAATCCTTTCCACACACGGACTGGCCTTTTCAATCATTCCCTTTACTGAATTCCTACTGTACTTATACTAAAGAACTGTATTATTAACTGTATTATTAATGAATTATTACAGACATCTTCAGAACACTTGCAAAATCTAAGGGTCATTTTATTATCATAGACCTATAGACTCTTCAGGCGTCAGTTAAATGACTAATAATGAATGCACAATGATAATTATTGAGTTCAGAACCCATAATATCTCGGTAAATCTGGCTATTTTAATAATTTAGCAACTTGAAACTTTCTCAATATTTAGAATCAGATTATAAGCTTGACAACTTTTAATGAAGTTTTATTACTGATATAAAATTAAAAAGGTTTTTTGATGCAAACTCTCCCCATGAGGTTAAGTGGTTTCTTTCAAGAACCCCCAAAATTTCCTTCTGACATTTTGGAAACATTTTTTTGCATCAGTCACTTTGTCATCATAATAATGTTTCATTATAATCTTTTTATAAATGAACGGTGATGTTTCATTACAATTGTCTTTTTATAAATGTGTGCCTAATTTAAGATGAAACTTCTGTATTCTCTTACTACAAGATACCTAATCAAAACACAGCCTCTACCTGGTTAGTTTCCATGTTCTAATGTTTGTTTAATTCAGATTTGTTCTACAGCATTGTTACCTTTCCTTTAGCCCATTACATAGGAAAGATTCAGCTGTATATGAGAAAAAAGAATCAACTTGTATAACAGGCACAAAGCATGTTAGAGAATTCTGCCTCAATTCACGATATTACTGTATATCTCTAGAAATGTTTGTTTTCTGAGTCAATAGAACCTTTTTCAGTTAAATTGTATGCATTTCAACAACTTTGATTGAGTTCATTTTTTGACCAAACAATTAGGATGTGACAGCTTTGGTAAATGTTTGATGAGGTAAATCTGCAAGTATTACGTTTAAAATGAAATAATCTGTATTTATGATCAAAATTGTAACATCAGCACTAACTAGTTTTTAAACTGAGACAGCAAAAAATAAACTCTAGCAAGTTTTAAAAACTGTTCCGTATCCTCCTAATCTCAAGCAGTTCTCTCAAAGGGCAAAATTGTGTGGTTTTTAATTAGGAAAAACTTCCATTGATTGCAATGGAAGCTTGGCCTAAGTAAAAACTACAAGATTTCATTTAAGTATATGTTCAAAATGGCAGGAAGCTATAACCTGGTATGGTGGCTCTGTAGAGAAAATAGTGGGGAAAGAATTATGCTTTTTAATACAAACCAGCGAGTCATTTTTGCATAGTTTTCCATTATCCAGTCCTCATTTCAGAAATATGTGGTATTATTCTAAATACTGCCTTGCTTTAAAGCCTGCATATTTTGGGTAATCTAAAGCGGAGTAATCCTCTGTATGGCATTGTCAACAAAATGAGATCGAAAGGCTTTAGTAGATGTTTTCTGTAAGATACTGGTATTCATCATAAAACTGTTAAGAAGAGAGGTTACAATCAGTGGATTTTTTTCACAGCAGAATGCTTTTTCAGTTTAGATGGGTGGTTGTTACCTTAACTATATAGGAAAATAACAGAAAAGTATTGATTCCTCGTTTGTCATTAGGTAGTTTAATAGCTATATTCTGTTAAAGTGTATATTTGTCTCTTGCATTTATTACTGGACTGTGACCTATAGTCTGCAATACAGACACTAGTGTGTCTTGATGTTCCATGTTTTAATAAAAAGGCTTCCAAACCTTCAAAGTTTTCCAGCTCTCTGTGTAACAGAGGAAAACTACTGCCACTGCATTCCCAGGGCTGCAGGACAGGGATCTTCTTCGCTTTCCTCAGTCAATTTCCCTCTGTGACTGCAAAGTTGTCGAGTGCCTGGGAAAATAATAAAATATTAGGGGACAGTAAATACAAAGTGAAAGGTAAAAGTGGATAGGAAAAATGTGGAGGCTGCTCCTGGGAAATTGTAGTCTTCAATGGCCTATCAGACCTGATAGATGTTTCCTCCTGTTACTCTGGAGATTCAGGTTTGGGCTTTTTGCTTCTTTTAATATTTTTTTCATGATATGACACAGCTGACACTCTGCTGGAGAAGGCCGGGAAGCAAATGCTCAGCTCTGGCATGCTGCAGTCTTTTAGAGGGTACATTATCATCATTCATGCATGTGACATCTTCCTCCACGCACACGGACACTTTCTGCTTGCCTCTCTTCTCTGCTAACAGAATGCCCCTCAATCATTGTGCTGCTATCGTATCCCCCTACACTACCTTAATTAAGCAGTAGTTTAAAAGCCACAGTGTAATCCTATATCTGAAGGAATCCCATCAGGCCCCTTCCCTCTTGTATGAAACACAACAGCTCTACCTGTTGTAATACCAAAAGATCTAGGAGAAACTACAGAAAGCTTTTGAAGTTTGACAACTGGAATCCTAAACCAGAATATTACATGCTGATAAAAATGAGTAAACTTTAAATAGGGTGAATATACTTATTTTGAGTCAATGCTGTCAGAGTACAATGCATGCTCTTTTGACAGATAAAGAGCAAGAAATCCAGAAGTTTAAACAAACTTTTCAATGTTCAGTTTTCCTTTTAAATAACCTGTAGCAAACTTCATTCCATATATGCAGGTGTGATCCAATAGGAGATGCATATTTTTCCTGTTATCCAGCAAATTAGTATATAATTAGTAACTTTTCCTTTGTAATGGTAAACTTTGCTTCCCAAGGCATCAGCAGAGCATAAATGTCTCCCTTTTCATACTTAAGGTCTATGTGAAAGCTTGTCCATTTACAGAACATTAGAGCTGTAGTTTCACTTTGTTTTTTGGAGAGAGTCAGGAAGAATTCTTCCCTACCCCTGCACACTGTCAAATGGAGAATTCAAAAATTTTATATAGGAGGTTTTATTTTAAGCATTTCCTTTGGCTACCAATTAAACTCACACTATTTTCATTAGATTGGGAGCCAAAACACTTTCATACTATATTTACCTAAAAGTAAATTGTATTTTTTGTCTTCCTTTTCTGGCAAATAATATATTTGCACACATTTTCGCCCCTTCCTCCCAAAATCTGTTTCCTTCTGAGAATTGTTTGGGTCCCTTCCTCGTGGTGTCAGTCAGGGCATGCGTGCTGGTGTGAGTTCCCCTCTGGGTGCTGTCTCAGCTTCTGCAGTTAGCTAAATTGGCAGACCTCATTAACACTGTCCAGGAATAACCACAGACTCAGTTAGGTGGTGAAGGCACTTGGCCAGGTTTATTGCAAGCGAAGCATGGTGCTAGCGCCTTATAGGAGCTACAGGTACACTAAGATGTATGCTTGTCACAATGGACAACTCCGTTAACAGCAGGACTTTCTGTTATCCCCTTGGCCGGACAAAGATGCCTGTGCTAGGGCCCTCTTCTTATACCCTGATACAAAAAAGTTTCACATTGCATCTCTGACATCAGTTATTGTTCCATATCTAGCCTCCAAATCAAGCACAACATCTTCATCCATCATCCTGTCTCTTCTATCTTAAGGTCAGGGTGTCTCTGTACTGTCTCTCATGATTGTGTTTGTGCAACACTGTATCGTGGGGAGAGCCTGTACTGCCTCCTTGCACTGTATTTCTATTCAGGGAGCACTTGTACTGTCTGTCAGAATTGTTTCTGCAGTTAGCATGCTTTGGGGAAGTTAGGAATATCATTGCTTTCAACAATATTGTGTTCCTGTTAACTGCTCCTTAGGAATGCCAATGCATTTAACAATGCTGTTTCTGCCAAGTTCCTGTATCAGTCAGTGAACTCATAAGGAGATAAGCAGTTGCTGTTTCCTACAGCCTGACTTTGGTTCAGGCCTCATATCTTGCACTAGGCCTAATGTTTCAAGGTCTTTCTCTTACTTCTACACTTAGCATAGTTCTCTCCTCTTACTCAGTTTCTATCACCTGTCCCCTCTTGTCTTGCAGGTGTGGTGGAGCAAATACTTCACACTTGCAGTCCTGTGTTAAACTTTAGCACAAAGATGCACTGCAAATCTGTAACAACAAACACATGTTAAAATACAAATAATATATTATCTTTTTCCCCCAGTCGGTCCCTTTCTGAATCCTGATGATGCTCCTGTTTGACCCCTATTTATATTCTCTCACTTTCTGCCCATATCAGACCCAACAGTGACTGTCATCTTTCTAGAGGATGACAGCTGGTTGAAACTTTCTTTATTATCTCACTGCCACTTATTAATTAGCTTCTAAAAAGAGGTCTATTGAACTGTGCAAGGCACTCCCTACACTCTGGTGGGGTCTGATTTCACTTTCCTCTACATTATTTTCATCCCTTGTGTCCTAGCATGAGCATGAGAAATCAGAAGGTTAAACCAGTGTCACATCTCCTACCCCAACAAAGAACAACCATTAAGCTGTCAGCCAGCCCTCAAAAACAATACTATATGTGTGGTGGTTTTCATGCCCAGAAGGTAGTGTAGTGTTCGCTAAGAGTTCTGTATCCTATTCTATCATACATTCTGTATGTTGAAGGACTGGGAGTAGAGGGCTGTAGGGTTGTGGTCATTTGTTTCCAATGAAGAAATCTCTGCTTGGTGAAGTTGTTTGCATTTTTGTGGTCAGTGATATAAGGAAATACCATGTTTGTAAAAATTTCCAACTGTTTTCTCAAAGGTTCTTCTCAGTTGCACAATCCTTTGATGTTTTTCTTTGTTTAAAAAAAAAAAAAAACGAAGAAATTAGTTTTTAGCTCATTAATTTGAATCTCAGAATTCTGTAATATCTGTTGGCTTTATCTTTTTGTTTTTGTAACCCAGTGTCAGGAATCAAACCAGAGGCACTTTCTCTCATTATACTGATCAGCCATTAAATACCAGTGGCTGTAAGATTTTTTTTTTTCCACCCTAGAATGTTTCTCTTTGGGAGATCACCTGATTTTCTTGTGCCCCTGAATATTCAGCATTATAATGACTCCTCATAGTTGCTAGATGGAACTCTAGAAAACTGGTCAGTGTTGCTTTGCCTAGTATTTATGGGAGAGATCACTAGAATAACAAACTCTGTTGCACATATGACTCATCAGGAGGAACAGGCTCTTTGATCCAAAAATCTTTTCTTGCCAGAGAGAGAAGTACTTCATTAAAAATTTAATTTACAGACTTATTTTCATTTCCACGCAATGCTAATGTCCAGTGCTGAATTCTTAAATCCAGCCCTATTAAAATTGTCTGTGTGAATTTCAAATGAGTCTCTGAAATTTCTTGCCCAACTTTGATGTGGATGGTGTCTTTCACAAATCAGCTCACATTTAGATGTGCATCCACGTTTAGGTTTTGAATTGTCAGCTGATGATCCAGTGAACTTGGAGAAAATATCACAATTCTGCCAGAAGTCAGTGGCTTTCTTAAGAGAAAATGAAAATATTTAAAGCCATTGGTTTAAAGTTAGGCCTTGTCTTGCAATTTTTTCAGACCTTAATTCATTTTTGTCTCTTTCCTGCACCCTCTCCAGTTTTTTAAAATCCTTTTTAAATTGTGGACACCAGAACTAGAGATACAGTATTGCAGTATCTGTCTCACTAATGCCATATACAGAGATAAAATTACCTTCCTATTCCTACTCACTAGTCCCTTGTTTATGTACTCAAGACTTTTGCCACAGCATCACGCTGGGAGCTCATATTCATTTGCTTCTCTGCTGTGATCCGTAAAATTCTTAGTTCCTAGATGTGTAATTTTTCATTTGACTGTATTAAAACACATTTTGTTGAAATGGACCCCACTTACCAAGTAAACCAGATTGTTGGGTGACCGTCCTGTCTTCATAATTATTTACAACTATGCCAATCTTTGTTTCACCTGCAAATTTTGCCAGCAGTGATTTTTGTTTCCTTCCAGATCATTGATTAAAATGTTGAATAATATTGAGCCTAGTACCGATCTCTGTGGAACCCCAATAGAAACGCCCTTATTGGCTGATGCCTATGGTTCCCTATTAACAACTACTTTGTGAGATCTGTCAGTTAGCCAGTTCTTACTGCATTTAACATGTGCTTTATGATATTGTATAATACTAATTTTTAAATCAGAATGTTATGTGGTCCTGTATCAAATGCCTTACCCAAGTCTTAAGTCTGCAACATTTACTCGGTTACCTTTATCCACCACTTATAATCTTTTCAAAGAATGAATCCAGTTTGTTTGACAAGACCTATTTTCAGTAAAATCATGTTGACTGGCATTAATTATATTCTTTTATCAGTTGAATCCCATATCAGTTTTCCCATTATTTTGCCCATTGATGCCACGCTAACTGGCCTGTAGTTATTCAGATAATCCTGCTTGCCCTTTTATGAATATTGGCACATTAGGACTCTTCCAGTCTTTTGGAATTTCCCTGGTATTCTAAAACATAACATCAACGGGTCAGAGATCACCTCATCAAACTCTTTTAGGACACTTGGGTACAAGTTATCCGGGTCTGACTTTTTAAATGTTTTAAAATTTTTATCCCTAGTAGGTATCTAATATCCTCCGTTACTAATGGACTAGAGTACTTCATTATCCTTGTATGAGATGAGTACATCATCCTGCCTCATTCCAAATACAGAACATAGATATTTATTGAACAGACATAGAAACCACAGTAATCTGTATCAATGGAAACTGCATCTTATATAGCTTTGTCTGTCTGCTCCCAGGATTTGCCATGATGCAGCCACACCAATGGCTGGCCAACAATAGATGAAATCCCCCCACTGTAGATGAGGTCTGAATTTAGGAACAGATGAGTACATTGAAGTAGCACTCTCTTTTGCAATGGGAAGTGGTTAGAGAAGAATGAATTATACTCCTGGGATAGAGAGCTGCCTGACAGTTTTCGTACAATTTCCTATAATATGGTCTGCCCTTTTTAACGTTAAATTTCTCTTACTGTCAGTCTTACAAGTAGAAAAATGGAAACGATGAAATTTTAAAATAACTATGATTAGTATTGCTATGAGATATGCCATCAGTCTGAATATATAAACATATTGCAAAAAACCTTCACATTTATTTATTCAAAATCTTGCATTGGCATTAAATATGCAGGTGATTGGGAGAGAGGAAATCAGTTTTATCCAGCTAAAAAATTAGGGGAAATGTATTTGGCTACACATGGAATAATTGCATTTTATAATTATTTCATCACGTGTTCTTTTTGACATAAATATTGTTATGCTCTTGGAATAACTTGTGTTAATAGTAAGACTTACTTGACTTTGTGTACATATTTTGTTTATATATTTTTAAATGTTTCTTTCCTAGAAGCCCAACTCTTAATACAACTACAATTATTAGAGAACATTGGGCTGATCAAGAAATAGTAATCGTGGTGAAGGGGCTGTCGAATAGCTGAAAGATTGACCCAAGAAATGCGTGTAGCACACCATTATAGAGATTTAAAAAATAATATTCTGGGAGTACCCTAGCCAATTTGTGAAACAGTAACAAGGAAAAACTGGTGATGGCTGGAATAGGTTGTTACAGCCTTATTCATAAAAATCCTGTGATTAATGTGTATATGCCTGAATTGCTTTGTACAAACAGAGCGTAATGGTTTCATAATGAGTAAACTCTTAATTCATAGATTCAAACTAGCAAGAACATTAATATTATGAATCATGTAGATTTAACAAAACAAAACAAAACAAAAACCCAAACATGGGGTTTGCTCTGCCAGTGTTGTGACATTTTTGGTTTGTTTTTGTCTGTATTCCCTCTCCTCCCATTGTAATTTATTATATATGGCATGTTATCAGAATGTGAAGAATGGTTTTGATTTATTGGGAAAATGGTAGAAATACTCTTTGGTTTTTTGCCCCCCTGGGTATTGTATAGAGGAGAAGAGAGAGTTTCAATGTAGAAAATAGTTCATGCTGGCGAGAATAAAGATTTTTTTGCACTTTTCATACATTTTTATTTAGGCATTTCACTTTCACATGAAAAGGTTAAATGGAGGGAAGGGAAACTTAATAGCAGCCCAGCTGCTTTAAAGGACTGGTTGAAGAGAGACAGAAGTTTCTTTATAGTCTTTGAACACTAACACTTATGAAGAGGCCAAACTTCAAGGAAAATGTTGCTCTTCTTTCTCTTGCTCCCCAAATCATGGTCTCCTCACTCAGCTACACCTCAGAGGCAGCGGGCCTGCTTCTGAAATATAACTATTTTGTTGTGCCGAAAGAGACGTATGGATCATACTTAAAATGATGGTGACAATTTTAAGTATCTGATAATTTTATTGAAGTTTGCATTCAGAATTGTATGAATTTGACAAAATGTCTGGATTCAAGTGCTAACAGATTGCTGACTGGATATTTATCAACTTTTTCAAACTTTCAAAGAGTTCCCTTTTCCATGACTGGTGCTGTATAATGTATTGTTCATTCTTCTAAATAATCTACATACATCTTTTCAAATTTTAGTGAGTTTTTATGTAAATATTTTGAAGAAGAGTTCATGAATTATTTTTGTAGTCTTGCTGTTTTTAAATACAAGTTTAGGAGTAAATATAATGTATGCTGAAAAGTAACACAACACATTTTCAGCAATACAAAAACCCTTCCAGGAGACAATAATCTTTTGTTTCACTTTACAGGTTAAATACCTTAACAGAGCAAGGAGAATTGTGAAAAACACCCAGGTAATTAAATGTTTTAAATTCTATAGCAGTGTGTCCTTGGAGGCAGTTTAATACAATGATGATCTTGACAGTATTGGCTAAAAGTTATGGAGATATATTTTAAACACCTGCAAAATTGCTACTTAGCAGTTTTAATAATGTGGAATGTTTTATGTTTTTGCCTCTCGAACACTCATTCTCTTTTTATATGATAAAATACTATGGTAGGAAGCAATCTTGTGTTGTCTGAGGATAGACTAGATGATCTAAACATACCATATAATACTTGTATGGAACCTTTTATATTTTAGGATCTCGCAGTGCTTTATAAACAATACTTAAACTTCACACCACCACACTTAAATAGGAAAGTATTATCCCATTTTTATAGATGGGTTATGAGAGTCACAGAGCTTAAGTGCCAAAAAATACTTAGCAGGTGTTTTGACCAAGGTGTGTCACTTTGCTAAACTGAAATAATTACTGTAGTTTACATTGCTTCACATTGTATTCATTTATCCATTGTATTCATCTTACATTATTTTCCAAGAGAGTCTTCAGGAGTCTTCCTGAGCAGATGCCTGTGCTTTAAATACAAGGTGGCTGTTATGTTATCATTCATACCTTTCTCTTCTCACAGCCTGATAATTTACTGCCTCTTGGAAAGTTGTCCTTGGGATACATCTAGGGAGATGGTATGTCATGGGTTTTCATCTTCAGGCTGATAGGCAGCAAATGCTCTAGCAGTGTAATGGATCGTGACACTTCCCTTCCTTTCCATAAAACTTTGCTTCCAATTAAGGTATTTCTGATTTTAGATACCCTAGATGAAATAAGCCAAAACACTTCATTATCTGTCATATCCTGATGCCTAATGTGCTGGTAAACCAGCTACAATAGACGCTCATTAGTAGCAATGTATCGGTGCCCTTTTGCTATGTTGCTCCTAAGCGGCTGTTGCTGTTATGGGGAGTGTCAACAATTCACATTAGGGAAAGTGTTCCCAGGGGAAATGTTGCTCATAAGCTGTGCTTGCTCTTACAAGGTGTTGCTGCAAACAAAAGTCTGCTGTACTTTAGAATATATCTTGCTATAAGGCCTGAATACAGCCATACTCTTGGCCCCCCTACTCTTTCCTGCTTTGTTACTCAGCCACCTGGACCGTGAACTTTTGGTGTACCAAGTGTCTTTGTGCTCCTCAAAATTCCCTCTTCTCCCCAAACTCTCTGCTTTTAGTTACCATTCTTTTGCTAATCTGAGTCTTAGTGCTCTGGTGCCTGACTTTATTCATCTTCTTAAACCAAAAGAAACGCATGCAACAAAACAATATTTTAATTTGCTGTAATTTGTCCTCCCCATCCCGAGTTCTTTCTTGCCTTCACTTACTATGTTATCTTTAATTTAGAACGTAAGCACTTCTGGACAGCTTATCATATGCTTCTGTGCATACAAAGCAAATCTTGTGCAAATAACTTAATTGTCCTTTCCAAACTTTGCCTCACAGAGGAGTACCATGTCAGTCTATGAAGAGATTGTAAAACTCATAATTTGAATTATTAAAAAGTGTTCTTGGATGGCTATGGGTACTTTTTAATGATATCAAATAGTGATGAAAGCTCTTTTTAAAAAAAAAAACAAAAAAACTCCGTACACCTCCCTTCACTAAGAATACCTGAAATCGTGACTTAGTAATAACAAGAGGCATGATTTTTGAGAACTTCATGCTATATGTAATAGTTTTGATTAAGTATCTATCTTTCAGCCATACAGATTGTTGATGCAAATCCCACAACAACAGCATCACGTATTTATGTAAAAGAACCGTGTTTACATACAAGTAATTTTGTCTAGCATGAGTAATTGGTTTCCATGTGATTTACTTTGGTGACCAGCCTTCAACTGTAGTAGATCTGGTATATCTGAAGTGAGATGGATATTCAGATTAGTTATGTTTTAGGATGTATGTTTCTTGGCTGCTAAAGTGACATCAAACCAAAGTTTTTTTTTATATGTGGGGTGTGGGTGGCTGAGAAACTCCAATCCCCCACTATTTCTCTTTATTATTCAGTAATCTTGAGGTTAGTCTCTATGATTAACAAGCTTCTATACTATTGCTAAATGGGATTTGACATCTGCCTAATTTCCCTGTTCTCCTGATTTCCAGCTCTTAGATTTCAGTTGTTGCTATACTGTAGAGAGTAACAGCATTACTACTTTGTTCCTCTTTTGTGATTTTGTTTTCCCTCATCAGAAGGTGTTTCTCTCTCTGGAATAGTTTCTACAATATATAGGAAATCAACAAGAAAAGGCAGAAATTCTTTTGGAGCTGATAGGTATGGAAAGTGCCCAGACTCCTGATCTCTTGGTGGGTGTCTTCGCCGAGACTAGAGGTTATGCAAAGCCTCCCTTGTAAGTCTCTTGCGTAGACTTGGAGAAGTCAGAGGAGAAACTCTTCCCCAGAGGTGGGGAAAGAGTCAGACCCACCATCAATAACATACCTTCCCACTTCTGGAAGCAATAAAAGTATATCCCATTGACTCTGTTTTGAAGTCATTCCTACTGTCTTCTCCATCTTTCGTAATAAATTAAGGCCTTCAGATGCCAGAGGTTGTCTGAAATGCAAGTGCTTTTCCTTACACCTTAAGGGCTTCTGATTCCCAGCACTCACTCCCTCAGTTCATTGTGGAAATTATCTCTTGCCCAGATTCCTGGTAAAATAAGCTGGCTGGAGGTCATACAAAGGAATTATTACATCATTGAAAAGAAAGAAACAAGTGAGCCCCAACCTCTTCATCTGAATTTTCCATGGCTGGCGGAAAGGTATTGCTCCAGAAACTTTTTGCCCCAGGAGTCCTTCCTTAACTGTGCAAAATCCTGATTCTTTTCCTGACACTTCTTCCTCCCCTGCCAGTCCCTCAAAAAGATTTCAAAACTGATTTCCCATATCACAGAGGAAGACCAGGCATGGCCTTTCCTACTCACCCTGCAATTGAAACATTGATAAGTAACCTGTGGCTGGCTCCAAACTCCAAGCTTTTCCCTTTTCCAGCCATTTAAAAAAAACATTGTCCAGCAGAAAAGTCTGAAAGAATAACACCTACATCTTTTCCTTTCTCCTTCATGATTGATAAATACTTTTTTGCATAATATAGCTGAAGAACCATTATTCTTTTCTATCTGCTGCAGAGATGTTATCCATAGTCAAGGCAAAGAATTCACTGTGACTTTCTCCCTGGTATGTAGTCAGAAAATGTGTCAGTTTCTCTTTTCTATAGAGTAGAGGCTGTTTCTTCAACAAAACTATATTGTAGAATGACTCTGCTTTTTTATGCCTGTGAGACTTCATACTTTATATTGCTTAAAATTACTGATAAATTGGAAATATAAAGAATATGTGGTTATTGTATCTTTGGGGCTGTAAATGAAAAGCAGGATAAGAATATTTTCTAACCTTTTAAGGGGAAAGACTAATAGCAACCTTATGGGAAAAGAGGTTACCATTACAGTATAAGGAAAGCTGAATTATACATATTTGACATTCAAGAGCTCTGTCGAACTTGCCTGAAACTTACATGAGATGGGCTTCCAACTTATTAATGTAGGGAATCTGTGTTCAGTACAGTGTCAAATAAAATGAGAACTGTTCTGCAGGTATTGTAATGGAACAGGAAGAGATGAATCTACTTTTTAAAACAAAATAGATGGGCAAACATTAGTACTCCCAAAGAGAATACTATCTACAACTCCACAGCTAGTAGGTTCATACGAGGAGTTTAAACTTGACATTAGTGAAGTTAGGGTAGGGAATACTTGTTGCTTTGGAGAGCCAGAGGTAGACACAAAGCAGGTCATATGATACTAATGGGGAACTTCTAGTGTGCTGTGGTGCTAAAAGATAGATAAGGTCTCTCATTTATTTTGGTAAACTAGGTTAGGGAGTCTAAGAACTACATGAGAATTTGTGCCATCTCATTTTGATTTTTTTTTTCTAATATTTATTTTCTGTAAATCTACTGGCTCATAGACTTTTCAGGGTATTCATTCAATGCCTCACAGGAAGTAAATGACATTTCAACATCTGAGGAGATGTAACAAAAGGAAGTCTGGAATCTAAACTCACTAAGGCTCTCTGAAGGCATGGACCGGAGGATCCTGGAACATAAAATGCAGTTGATGCCTAGTCTTCAGTGAGCATAATGCCTGAAGAAAGCCTAACATCCTCTAATAAGAGCAGAGTTCACCTGGGAGGCAAAACTGACAATGCATCCCCCCGTCCCCCACCCCCCCAAAAAAAAAAAGCCAGAGGATTTCTCCAGTTCATTCAATAAACCCAATCCAGAATATGTCCTCTAATTTCAAAGGTGGTGGGAGGGCAGATAGTCAACCTTTTGTTCTGGCCTGTTTGGAACAGTAGACAAACTGCAAAGCAGGGTGATAACATGGAAGATCACTTGGGCCTGTGTTGTCCAGTTTTACTATCTAATTTCAGAACAAATTGGCAAGAATTGGGACTAAACAGAGTATTGTCTGTAGTTTCTCAACCCTATTCAACAGAATTCATTAAAGATTCCATACCCCACAAACTGCAATTCATCTTTCCTACATACATACTTCCCTGATTTTTTTCCACAGTCCATAGAAAGGAGAATTCAATAGCCTTAAACTACCTTTGAAGCAGTGTCAGTAGTTCTTTTTCCAAAAGTCTCCTGAGACTACTCTAGTTTATTATCCCAGTTAGGTCACAGTAATTACTTTTATTAGATCACAAACTTTCAGAGTGGTGATTCTCATAATGTACCTGGTATATAATCAAGCATGCTGTTGGAGCTTAATAAATGATGCTTCCAATTATCTATTTAAAATCGCTACGTGGAGGTCTTGTAAAGAAAAGATCAAAATGGAGTTGGTGAGAACAATTGCTTAAGTATTTTCACAGTTCATCAATGCCAGATAGTTCATCTAGGCTGAATATTTTATCTACTAATAGATTGGTGTACTCATGAGTTTGAGGTTTTTGGTTTTTAGTATTTTTCACCACCCCTGAAGATCATAACACAAAAGCAGTTGTGGTGGCATTGTCATTAAGATAGTGGGCATGTCCTACTTCCAAAGATGGTTGTCATAGCCCTAGTAGAGATCCCCCTTCTGGACACACACCAGGCTGCTCTGTTGGGATCCCAACACACTGGACCCTGTGCTTTACATCTTTGCAGAGTCCAGGCACAGCCTCTAGTTTAGGGTTTTTATACACACACCCAGGGTGCAGACTTTCTTTCTCATGAGAGCTGACACTCCATGGTCCAACTGCCTAGGCCCTCTTACTAGGGCCTGCTTCCCCAGAATTCCCAGTAATTTGAACACAACCTGTTCCAGAGCGCCAACTTTATGAGCACTTTGATTTTCAGTTGACCTCCTTAGGGATGTGTGATTGTTGAAGCACATAGGAACAGACTTTGCAAAATTTTCAGATACAATTGTTCTTTAATGTAGATAGCACAAGAGAGCTACAGATCTAGATAATGTTGCAGAAATCTCCCATGTTCTTCACAGTAGTTGATTGGGAATTTTTTCCACCAGTAAAACTGGCAGTGTGGGAGACTGTGTAGTGTTAATCTGATAATGAATTGGCCCTTTAAAAGAAAGGAGGAATTGTTTTAATATGTTGATGCTATAAAAGATTCATTCCAGGAACTTAGGTGGTAAGCAGGAAGATGGATTCAGAGAGACAAAAATTGTTTGTACTGCTATCTGTTGGTCAAGAGGATAGAGTATAACTCTTTCATTCTGGATTGTTACTTCTAAAATGCAATTACAGAAAATTCTTTTCTCACGGTAGTTACACCCTGGGTTCATACAGTTTCTTCATTGTACTTTGAAAAGATGGAATTGTTGTTATGCTGTAAGGACAAACTGTATTGGTAGTGAGATCTTCTGTGGAAAGAGAGAGACTAGTATTTTCACTTATTAGTTTCCTGTTCATCTGAAGAAATTATTCTGCAACTTAGCCCATATTTACTAGAATGCTCACAGTTGTATCCTGTGGTATATGTGGAAATTATTTTCTCTCCTCCATCCACCCAGTTTTCTGTGCTGATTGTGCTAATGTGTTGAACTGTACTATTTACTACAACAATCTATGTCAAAGGATTGGAGCTCTGCCCAGATGTAAGGGTAAACAGTCGTTAAACACTGATTTGCAGACACATCTGAAATATAATTTGGGGTGTATATTGTGCAAAAATAAGATTTTCATATACATCATAGACACAAAAGCCAAAAGCAGTATAAGGTTTGGTCCCATTTAATAAGTTAAAAATGAATTTCAACATTTCTCCATTAGGTGCAATAAATAAGAAATGCCCTCACTTTTTTAATACAACAGTGACTAATGTGTAACTGATTTTACTTTTTTAGGCATGTGAAAAATTGGAAAATATATTTTGTACCCTCAATACCGCAATTTTGTGTAGCAATGTGAGGAGGAAGCCTTTAATTAGACAAGAACACATAGAAAAGCTTCAGAAGAGTAGTAGTATTAGTATTTCTCTTTAGTATTTTTACCACCAGTTAAAGGAGCCCCTTTAGGGGTAGGATAGGTCACTTTTTAAAGAACCCACCAGTTCAGGATTCCCAGCCTGATTCCAAACTCCTACTACAAGACAGGGTGGGACTTCTCTAGCACAGATTGAGATGACAATTGTCCTACCTTCATGGAGTGCCAGACAGGCCTAGGTTTGAGAACTCAATATGGTATTCCGTTAATATGGCCAACGCCCGCTTGTTCCTCATTATAGCCAAAACCCTCTGTTCAAAAACAAGATGTATCCCTGGTGAGAAAGCAGGAGGGGAGAAGGAGGAGACTGCTAAGATGAAATGTTCAAAATGTGTTATCCTGGAATCCTCCATTAGCTGTTTCATGTCTGGAATATAATATAGATGATAAATTGTGTCTAGGTTATGTTGTACTAAACTATAAGGATGTTCTGATATTTCCCCCTTACCTTTTGGAGGCACATCTCATGGCTTTAAATTAATCAAACATTGATATTACTCTTCTTTCTAGCATCTGGAGAGTGTTGAAGAGTGTTTCCCCCTCCTCTTTCCAAAAACCCTATCATGGAAGCAGTTTTCTGGCAGTAGATAAACTTCCATATCACGTTCACTGTCAGATTCCTGGTCTATGAGATAAAGCAATTTCATGCTAGGCAAAAGGAGGAGGATAACATTAATGTAAAGTTCCTCATTGCACTTGGGGCCCAGAAAAACTAGGCTGTTGTTTCAAGTTGGAATTATGCAGATGTGAGCTGTGCTTGCTATAGTGGGGAAAAGTTCTGGATTTTCATCGAACAGAAAGTTGTTGATGCTTTTTCAGTTAAATCCTAGCAATTTATTCAAGGTTAGTGTAACAGATTGTGTGTGCTCTTACTGATATAATTGTGAAATCATGAAGAGAAATTCTCAAGAAGAAAATATAGAGGATAACTTAGTTGCAGCAGTTGCTTGTTTATATACTGGATATTAAGTTTCCAACCATTTCTAAATGACAATGCAATTTATGTAGAAAATACTGGTTCAGAGCTCTAGGCTGGAGCACATTATTTTGTTAACACAGCTGATAGCTACAAACCTATTTAGATTGTTTGTTTAATTTTGCCTTTTGGAGAAAATATTAAATTTTAAATGTGTATCATGTTTAGCTAATATCCTAATTCTCTAAGTTTGGAAAATGGACCCACGAATATTATCACACTTTATTTTGATTTAAAAATTGCATAGTTGGTTTTACTGTCTGAGAAGCAATTATGTTATGTTTGATTACTTACAAAACAACAAATCTGTGTCAGCAGAAAAGAAACTGTAGCTTTTAATATGCAACAGCACAGTTCTATGACATTGAGGTGGGGATTGTTTTCTCAACCTATAATCCAGTCTGGTTTATTTATTCTTACAGTTGACAGACTGTGGGGAATGAAAAATAATTGCTTAAAAATGACTTTTTTCCAAAGTATAGTCATAAGCCTTCAAACTTTTTCCACTAAACAGGCAGTTAATCAGCCTGTGTTCCTAAACTGTTGTTTTTTTGTCCACACCCATTGACTTGTATCCACTAGTGATGGTCTCCTTAGTAAATGTTGATACTTAGAAAGGTAGCTTAACCAACATACAGTTTTTTGTGTTTCCTTTTGTCATAACAGGTTTATCAGAAACAGTTATGCAATTTTCATAAAATGAGGATGTGTGTTTACTACTGACCAATAGTTGTATGTGGAGAAAAGTTTGTTTTTAACTTTACTAAAAGTGGAATTAGCTTAAATATTTGTTTTAGTTAAACAACTTGGCATATCAGCCTAAAATGTCATTTTTGTAAGCATTGTTCAGTAGATGGTCACAGCTTATGTCTCACAATTTTTGGTTTTCTGCAGCGTTGGTTTACAAACTCTTTCTCTAGCTTTTGTTTTAGTATTCCAGTGGTGTGTTTATTCACTTTTTGGAGTATATTAATATATCATTCATGTTTGGGGTGATACAGAGGATCTGGTGGTGTTGCAACATATGATCTTCAGACTGACGTAACTGTTTTTTAAAGGAAAAAAGACACTAATCTATTACATATTTTAGAAACACTGAGTAAATGTGAGTATGATCACTTATGCATTGTCTACATTCTGGAATAGCCTCAATTCCTCAATTAGTGGCCAACAGTTGTTACTGCTGCATCAGTGCTGACCCTCGACGTAGAAAAGAACGTGCAGGGGTTTGTACTTATCAGCTCCATTGACGTTGACTCCCGCTGTATTGAAGTAAACTCTGATTAGCTCAGTTGGTGTAAACCTCAGCTTCCCCTTGTTTACACTTCAGTGTTCACAGCAGTGCAGCTACACACATTGCTGACTGTTGAGTGCTTAATCAAGTCTATTCCCACTCTTTCAAGTGATTGTGCACATATATGTTCTACTGCAGGTGTATGTGTGCAGAGTGCATTTGAGCAAGAGACTTCTGGCAGCAATATCGCTAGGTGGTACATGCATCCCTGCGATCCCAGTGCCTTGAGCCAAAGCCATAAAATGGGCATCTCCACCACCTTCCTCTTGCCAGTCATGGTGAGAATCCAAACTTCCCGTAGCTGTTCGCTTCAGTTGACCAGCATTTTCTGAAAAGCTATGTGCATCTAGTTTAGGTAGTTTTTAGTGGTTTTAGATTTGAGGGTTGCGGTGACTAATCACTGGAAATGAACTCCCAGGGTGATGCTGTGGCCAAAAAGACTAATGCAATGCTTAGATGCATAAGCAGGGGAATCTTGAGTAGGAGTAGAAATAAAACCTTATTTTACCTCTGTATTTCTCACTAGTATGACTGCTGCTGGAATACTCGGGCCAATTGTGGTGTCAACAATTAAAAAAGGATGTTTGTTGATAAAGTGGATGGGGTTCAGAGAAGATCCACAAGAAAGATTAAAGGATTAAAAACACAACTTACAAATGATAGACTCAAGGAGCTTGATCTGTTTAGTTTAACAAAAAGAAGATTAAGGGATAAATTGATTACCTACATGGAGAACAAATATTTAATGATAGGCTCTTCAGTCTAGCAGAGAGAAGTCCAGTGGCTAGAAGTTGAAGCTGGACAAATTTACACTGGAAATAAGGGATAAATTTGTAACAGTGAGAATAATAAACTATTGGAAAAACTCAGCAAAGGTCATGGTGAATTCTCCATCATTGACAACTTCTAAATTGAGCTTGGATGTTTTAAAAGATCTGCTCTAACAATTATTTTGGGGAAGTTCTATGGCTCGTGCTATACAGAAGATCAGACTAGATGATGATAACGATCCCGTCTAGCCTTGGAATCTAAGAATTCTACAGCAGTATTCTCATTATCAGACATCTGTTCTCTGACCTGGGCCTGAAAATGAATTTAGACAAAACAAAGTTACAGCTGACGCAGAATATAACACTCATAGGAGCAAACCTTGACACCATAACCACAATGGCTTATTTTCTGTTGGACAGGTTTCAGTTTGTATTCACTCTATCCAAAGGCCTCAAGTCCAACCCAATGATAACAGTGTGTTCCTGTATACGGCTATGGAACCGCATGGCCTTGTGCAGGAACATAATTCCACACGCCAAACTATCTTCACCTTTGCTATCTATAGGCCTTATCTATAGGCCTGACTCCAGTTTGGTCTATTATCTGAGCAGGATCTTCTGGACATGCTGTTTTGTGTATGAGTGCTTGAGTGCTTTAGCCCCTGGACTGGTGGCTGAACCCTCGCAACGTGCAAAGGAGTCCCTTTTCTATCTTCAGAGCCAAACTATGACTCTGGTTACAGATGTATCTGCCAAAGGCTGGGGTGCCTACCTCCGCTGACTGTGTGCAAACTCTGTGGTCACCCCAGGATGTTCCACTGCACATAAATGTGCTTGAACTCCATGCAATTAGTCAGACCTGTGAGCTATTTGTCTCCAATCAAGAACTGGGCTGTGCAAGTCCTTTCAGACAACACCGTTGCCATGTTTTATCTCCACAGATCAACTGTGCAAGATCAACTGTGTGGGGAGGTTATCCACCTGTGGAGCCTATGCCTAAGAAACAATGTTTCTCTGAGAGATTTCTATCTTCCAGGAGTGAGGAACACCACTGCAGATTCCCTCAGCAGGAATTTTATAAATCACCAGGAGAAGTCAATCAGAAAGGACATCCTCCTCCAGATCTTCCATCAGTGGGGCTACCCGGAAATAAACTTGTCCGCTACCAACCTGAACAGCAAATGCAAGACATTTTGCTCTGGGATGGACCACAATCCTAGTTCATTAACAGATGAATTTCTCCTCTCGTGGTCCAATTATCACATATTCCTTGTATCACATCACAATGATGAAATATAGTCTTGCATTTGGGTGTTCGGCTAAAGCTTGCCACAGCAACAACTTGACTTTGAATATGGGATGCTGCTTTTTGAATTGTTCCCTTCGGTGGCTCGCGGGACCTGGAGTCTTAACAGTCTTCAGGGTGCAATGCAAGACACATTTATTTGGTGTAACATTTTAGTATTTCGTTTGGTTGTCCTTTTATTGAATTTAACGTTCTTTCTTTGACTCTGTAAACAAGTGTTTCACTGCTGTGGTGATAAGTGTTTAAAAAATAAATAAAATAGACTGTTTTGAGGTCCCAATTCCATTTGCAGTATGTACAAACATTAAAATTACAAAAATAAATACATTTTAAAGGAATTTAAAAACATAAGTTTCTGTGTTTCTCTTGCACCTATTAATGACTTCACTACATTAGAGCAAGGATTAGCATTCTATATTATGCTGAAGGTGTTAGTGACACTACCAGTTTTTTCAGAGAGAGCATGGATCCCTCCAGGCTTGGCCAAGTAAGAGAAACTGATTTTCAGATACTTTGTTATAAATGTTTTTGTATTTAAGTCTATTTTGTGTGTTCCATTGATCTTGGTTCTTTCACAATTTTTAAAATGTGTATGTACAAAATATTTCACATCACTGGTTTAGCGTTAGATGAAAATAGCAGCTGGCAACACTTTGAGAAAGTTGAGAAACTTTGAGGAAGTTGATACCTATGCAAATTTTGTTGTTCATCACTACCTTTTAACTTGCTGACTCTGTAGGAGCAGAGCTCTATAAGGCTTTACATAAATGAAGGCTATAAATTCATGGTGATGGTTTAAAAATTCTCTGCAATAGAGTTGTGGATTGACACTTAGAACCCAGAGTATGTTTTCCAGTAGCTTTTAATGGTTTAAAATGATGTCCTATGTTGGGATCTCTTTGAATTGATCACTTCTTTTTAAATACATGTACAACAACTGTTAAAATAATACTGCATTTGTCTTAAACTGATAGAAATAGTAGAATTTCAGAATAAGTATTGAAGCTCTGTTTCTCAGCTTTTGTTGATTTGACTGTAGCCAGTATAGTAGTTTGAGATGCTAAACAAAATGATCGGTTCTCGGGTCCCCCGATATAGAAAAAGATCAGTTACAATATCTGCTCTCTGAGGTGATATTATAATTGCATGCTTAATCCTGAATTCCCTAGTTCTTTTTCCTAGTTTTTCAGCCCCTTGCTATTATTTTATTATAGTACTTTTAATATCTTTTGGGGGCTTATAATGCAAAGAGAGACTCAACTACAAAATTTCTCTGAAAGAGTAGTTCAATGTTTTAAAACCTGTTTTTGTTCTCCTCCCTGTCATCCTTCCATGTATGCAGAGTTTCCATTTTACTTGTTGGCTTGTAATTGAGGGTCAAATTGGACCTCTGTAGCATTTGCTTTCTGTACCATAATGTGTCTATGTGCCCTAGGAGCCATGTAATTTAAAATGTATATTTAGAAGCAAATACAAACTCATTAGAGTGCACATATAGGGACTTCAGGAGTGCACCACATTCGGCAGGTGGCTGATGATTGCTCTGAAGGAGCCATTGGTCTCTTGGGAGGGGGCGGGGGGAGGGGGGAAGATATTTGAAAGACTATAGTTAAGGACTCCTTCTTCTAAAAGTGGATTGTTTAACTCTGTAGACCAGCAGTTCCCCAACTGTGGTTCACAAAACACTTGTCAGTAGACAGCTTGCTGGTTATGTGGCTTTGTTTCCTTCCTTGAATCTAGCTGCTAAATCACATTTAAAAAATAGATAGAAAAATATTGAGAGTATTTAAGTGGTTGATGTAGTTACTGTTGCTTATGGCAGGGAAATGATTTTTAGGAAGTAAAAAATAGTCTTCTAGACACTCTCTCCAAGAGGTAGTCCATCCTATGACAATGTTTGAGACTTCCTACTGTAGACCATAGTGGTGTTGCCTGGGGCACAACAGCTCTAATCATTTACTACTTGGGGAGGTTTATCACATAAGTATGCAATTCTATAATGGCTATTTGGGAGCAGTTAGTGTGCCATTGTGCTGCCATATGTTCACTGAGAGTACGTATTATAGTGATGTCCTATAGTTAGCTGGGTGTCTCTCTCTCTCTCGTTTTTAAAATTAAATTGTAAAATTCATACGACAATATCAGGTTTATTCTCTTAATCTTTAGGTGATATACTTTGTGTTGAATGTAGTCAATGTAGCCTCAATTACAGGCTGTGTTCCATAAACAATCTTGCATTTAATTAAGATGGAATGTCTGTAATTGAAGTAGACTATAAGAAATAGTTGCATTAAATGAATTGTAGTATGCTATATGGGTATATTTATCTCACCCAAATTCACCCCATACCCGGCATCAATTCCTCCATAAGTGCCAAACTGACATGGATGTAGGACTGAAGGCGCCTTCAGCATTGCTATAGCTTTGATGCAGGAAATTTTAACTAGGAATTCACCATATCCTACTTGGTCAGCTTTAGTATGACAAACACTCATGGTTTATGCATTTTTTTTCTCTTCCCAATATAAAAATCCTCAACAAAGTTTAATCCAAAAGTAAATTGAATTTAACATTCTCCATGTGGCTATAGTTTAGAGGGTCTTTGCAAGGTGGCTACTTAATACATTTTATATATTGCTTTAAGACTATGGGTTAAATAAAACATTTGGGTAAGGAGGTTGTAATTTGTTTTTCCCCACTTGTTGAGATTATTATTATGGAATAAAGGAAGATAAAATGTGTGTTTATGTGAAACACAAGATTTCAGCAATGAAGAAAAGAACAGCTGATGAAAGTAAGGGCTGGCCTTATATCCAATTCCGTGTACTTTTATTTACGTATCTTTCTTCAAAAGATCAATAAGGATATTTGCTATGAGGTTTTTTTAAGTTAATTACCTCACTAAACAGCCAGAACTGGTATTTCAGTAATTGTATGTGAAGCTGGATATACCAACAACGTACAAAGTATTTATAACAGTGAGGAAAGGCTACAGAAGAGAAGGACTGTCCTAAGGTGTCAGTTTTTCATTGGCAAAAGATATGTTTGACCAAAATCCTCCACTAGGCTTCAGTGGAGTCACACTCTGGATCAACTTAGCGCTTTCTCCTAATGCATGAAGGTCGAGATATGAACACTTGTAACTATAGAATTTGCTACTTTGAAGTGAAATATTTGTAGATTAGAAAGCATGCCAAAGAATTCAGAACATCTTGCACATTCATATATTCATAAATATGGGGTCTGATTAAGTATTTTCCTTGAATCATTCGCTAGAACCAAAATGACCTAGCTATGATGTAATCAGTTAGAAGTAGTTGTGCTTAAAAATGTTGACATGCACATCAAAATAAAGTTCAGACATTGACTGAAACTATGTTTATCATATGGACTAGCCACAGTAATTTAAACAAGATTCTTTTATTTCTTTACATACCATAGGAGTGTAAAATGTAGAGTTTTTTAAATATCTTATTGAGATCCAGACGTGTGGTTGAACTGTGTAAGCATCTTTCTTTATCCTTTTTTTTCATACCTTTTATTTTTGTTGCGATATAGGGATAAGAGAACCTTAAGAAATCTCTAAGCTGTAAATTAGTTGCAAGCATTTACAAAAAATTATAGCTGTTTTGCAAAAACTCTTTTAGGACTATTTAGCCTCCCACACCTCTTTATTTTTAGGGTACTTTACTCTGACCTGCAAACATGTTTTTCTAATCAAATTGATTTTTCTTCTGGTCATAAATAACAGTTAAGCTCAGTTCCACCAACCCTGAACAGTATTAATCTAGAGCTACAGTATCATCCTTTGAATTCATACTTTTACTTAGCTCTGTTATTAATACTATCTTAGAAACATGCCAATCAAATTTGTTCCTCCACTTACATAGATATTTATTGTGTTGTTAGCTGTTGCACTTGGTCTTCTTTTAAAAGCCTGTTTTCATCTTAGTTCACATGCCTAGGCATGGAGACATTATGCTTCTCATAGCATGTTGTACTTACATTGATACCCTGTCTACACTTACCTCCGGGATTCGGCAGCAGTCGATGGGAGTTACGCAAGCTACGCAAAAAACTTGTGTAACTCCCATCGACTTCTGGGCTCCTCTTCCGCGCACCGTCTTCACTGCACTGTACTGACGGGAACCGTGTTCCCGTCTATGCAGCGCTATGCCACTTGCGAAGATGGTTTTAGTAAGTCGATTTCTGGATCGACTGAGCGGGTCTTCACTGACCGCTCAATAGATCCAGAGCAATCGATCTGACGGTGGCAACTTTGCTGCCATCAGTGTAGCCGTAGCCACACTCTTATCCTTTCAGTCCTTAAAGGAACCAAAGGTTTCCTTGACTAATGTCTTTATCAGACACTGTTTTGCATCATCTTGATAGAGAAATTTGGATGGGTTCTGTGGCCTGTGTTATCCCGGAAGTCAGACTAGATGATCATACTGTTCCCTTCTGACATTAAAATCTGTGAGGTGTGTGTGTGTGTGTGTGTAGTGCTGTATGAACAATAAGAAATTTAAGATTCTTAGCTTTAGAGTCACCACTATCATTTTTCTTCCTTTAGTAATTTGACACACACTGTGTGCACAGTGGCCTGTTTTTTTCATATCTTTTCTGCCAGTATCTTGCACATTTCTGACTAGTGTTTTTGTATTATAAAAACACTGAAAGTGTGTGTGTGTGTGTGTGTGTGTGTGTGTGTGTGTGTGTGTGTGTGAGAGAGTGAGAGAGTGAGAGTGAGAGATACACACGCTAATTTGAGTTCCCCTGCGTTTCAGGAATTAAGTGGTCTCATGAATTCTTTGCCTGATGCAAAACAAGTAATGCAAGCTGCCCACTTAAATCCTCTTGCCATTTCAGTTGGATGCTGTATAGTTACTCACTCTGTGTCCTTAACTATTATATAACGTTAGTATTGCTGCGCACTATCCAACAGCTAACACATTTCAGTGATGTTGATTCACTCTAGTATACATAGTGGATGTGTTACTTATTCATATTGGCACTTTTTTGGCATAAAGTACGTAACTCACTTGTGGTATCATCAGCTGTTTGGCCATTCCAAACTTCTTATTTCTGAGCACTCAAAAGTGTGCAAAGTGTTTCACAGAAATATATACTACAGGTCTTGACTTCTAATTTAAACTCAGGCATGATGCAATAAGTGGGTGGTGGACATAAAGGGTGAAATTCTTTCCTGTGCAGAGACTGTCCAGGGCCTAGTTACCACTTCAATCCTAAAATAGACATAAGTGGTGCATAGGCCTTTGAGGAGATCTCAGCATGGGGAAGAATTTCACACTAAAGCAGGCAGGGGGAGGAAAACAATGGGTGATAATATTATGTGATTACTCAATAAGACACATCTTTTGATGGTTCCACTGAATTATGTATTTTTGCCAGTTCTTTGCAGGTTTTTACTCTTGCAATGACATGTTTATACTGTACCACATTTTTATTTTTGTCATATATCTACATTTCATATTGTACTGCACGCTATTTGAAAAAAAATGCATTAATGCAAGATTGAGGTTGAGAAATAAAGAACTCACACCTAAGGAAACGCCACCATCTTGAAAGTTATTACAGGAATTTAAAATTTTGTTTAAGCCTTTTTGGAAGTCTGGGATATTGTTACTTTTGATAATGTGTAAGAACTTCAGAGTGTCTTCAGTGTTTTGTATAGCTACTTCTGACTTTGCTTTTTGGTGTGTTTGATCAGTCTAGCATGTGTTTGCATCACAAAACTTCCAGTGATCAGAACTAGTTACCCAATTTCTTTCAGACCTGGCTTGTGCTTTGGATTTCATTGTGACCTGTCAAACCAGTCTGAATGCAATTAGTACCACTGCTGCTAAGTTATGCACATGGAACATATGGAAAACAAAGTTCTTAAAATTTGTTTTTAACCTACGCGAAACTAAAAAATGGCCATGAGTTTTAACCTTCCCAAAAAATTTCTCTGGCGGGACTCTCAAAAACATAGAAAAAAATCTCCAAAGGAATTTACCTAAGAAGGTTATAAGCAAATTATAACAGTGGAGGTGGGAAGAGTGCATACGATGGATGTTGCTACCTATTAATTGTGGTGCCACTCCTACTGTAATATAGTGAGATCATTTGTGATTACAGGTATTGAATAATTTAAAGATAGATTAAATGTTCTTATTCACCCACTACTTTTTGTCTGATTTGGCTTTAAGGCAATAAGAAGGGAAGGTGATTTAAACAATTCATACTCTTTCTCTCTCCCACTCTACCCCCAGTCAGTGATGGAGATTGATTAGATTCCATGGGAGACTGTAAACAGTTTAAAGTTTGTAAATGATCTTGACGTTTCCCAAGTTGTTAGCCCTCCACTGTGAGTATTTCAGAGACAATGTCAGTCTTCTGGAAGCACATGTCTGAATTGTACAAAAACTCCATATAAAAAGGTACTATTTTAATATAGAATAAATTGTATTAATTAAAGGACAAGTGCATTTTTTTATGTAACTTTCTTTGTTTCCTCTGGCACCAACACAATAATACAGGCTATAAAATTTCTAACAATGAACATCTTTGTCATTTGTATTTGGCTGGACTGATTACTGTATTAAGTACTTTCCTCAAGGTGAGTCCTAAGGTCACTTGAAACTACTTGTTACCTTGTTTTTAGGTTATTCCCTGTCTCACTTCTATAAAACACGTTCTCAAACGCCGCTGTAATTTACCTAACTATGAATCTATTAAAACACATTTATTGATCTTTTAAAATTAAAGGACACTTTTTTCAAACGGAGAGTGCGTTTTGACAATTACTTCTTACTGCTTGACGTTGTCCCTTGAAATTGTGAAAATGAAATCTTTCCTTATTGCCAACCATTTGTTCTAGGCCTTCTTCTCATGAGTAGTGGTGTAGCATGCACCTCTCCTGAGCTTTAAGAACCTATGTTAAGGTACACTACATTTAGAGCATAGTGAATTTGTTCCAGTGGGACAAACTATTGGTTACTGTGCATAAAGTGGCTGTGCTTGCTAACCAGAGAGAACCTGCACTTCCATGGTAAAAGTACTGGGCCCCACCTAAACTTACATTGTGTAATGAGATGTCCTGGAATCTACCAGTTTGGCAGTGATATATAAAATACTAATATCTTGGCTGAATTTAACATGCCATGGACATGTGGATTCCTGAAAATGTTGCACCTTCTCTTTGCCAGTAAATCACAATAGTGTCCATTCTAGACACTTAATCTGACTTTGCTGGCAGTTTTCCATTCTTATCTGGAAGAGTGGAGGAGAGGACTGGGATAACTTTATCTTAATGTAGATATGCAATATGTTGGCAAGTTGCAAAGAGAGTCAGATCTGGATTTCATTTCTTCAACTTTGTGTGATCTAGTGCACATTCCTAACATGTTACAAACAGCTTGTGTCTCTGAAAGTGCAATATCAGTTTTCAGTGGCAAAAGTCCCTAAAGGAAACAGGCTGATTCTTCCATGTGCAAACAGCTGGGCGGTTGTGGATGGAATTAATTGCTGATATATACCGACTGTGTGTTTTTTCTTCTCTTGTCATTTCCTTTGCAGCTGTGAAAAGCAAGTTTTTAGACTTTGAAAACAACATAGACCTTTTCAGCAATAATAATCCAAGATTACTGAAATTATATATTTATTTGGATTGAAATACAACATACAAACATCTCTCCTGAGCTCCAAGAACCTATGTTGTTAAATAAAAACTGGAGTGCAAAAACTCTAGCCAAGGTTTTCAGAATACCTAGTAACTTTTGGATCCCCAATTGGAAAAATCTTAAAGGGGTTTGACTTGCAGAGGGTGGGCACTCAACACATTTTTTAAATAAGGTGGCTTTAGGGTTTCTTGAATTGGGCACCCAAAATTAATAGTCAGTTTTGAAAATCATGCCCCTACCTTTGTAGCTTTGAAGTAGTAATAGCAATAGGATGATGCTACTATATTCAGATGATAGTCAAACAAGTTTAAAGTCAGGAATGATCTGTACTTAAGAGAGCAGTCGGGAGATTTTAATATTATCATGAGATCGAAAAACTGCACATTATCAACAACATTGCATGCCAAATCAAAGGCTTGTCAACCCTCCCTCAACAGATCACAAATCAAAAAGGGGAGTCAAGAGCAGCTTCCAAACACTGAAGGTGTGAGAATCTGTGACATGCTGATTTAGTGTTCATATCAGATTTTTCCACTGATTTTTATTGTAAAGACAATATTTTGCTATTTTCCACCTGGTAACTCCCAATAACACTTTTCTCACTCTCTATAAAATTGTTTATATTCATCTTCCAGCAGAGGGATGTTTTAAGCTTCATCTACACTAGAAAAGGCTTGCCGGTATAACTTATTCTGGTTTCCCAAAAGAAATAAGCTGTACTGGCAAAAAAAAACATTTTTCATGGTTAAACTTGCATCTACATTAGAATATCTAGTGTAGATGCAAAGTAGTGATGGTATTGTTACCCAGGGTGATCTGAACCCAAAGCTATGGTAATCAAGCTTTGTTTTCCAGGCAGTGTCAGGATATAAATCAATGGGAACACAGTTCTTCCATCTGATAAATGATTGGTACACAAGAGTGCTTTCACCCAAAAATCCTTTTATTGAGTCTAAAGGACACATCAAAACCTCGCAATAGTCTGGGTAACTATATTCTGGGGATGCTTCTAAAGTCTGAGGTGGTATCGAGTGACAGCAGCAGGTCTCAGATGGGCAGCCTTCTTCTACGCTACTGGGGAGAGGTGTCAGTGTCTCTTTACTCGCAGAAATCCAAAACTTCTCCAAAGCGCATACTCTGACTAAACTATCATAAATAACTTAAAATGAAACAACTCATAATAACCCCTAAAGGGCTGACTGTTTCCTTAGCAACAGCAAAGAACTCATCATCTTTATTTATCAGCAAAGCAACTTCTCAGCAAGAAACTTAGTCAGAGGCACACAGATTCAGTTTTAGCTATCCTTGTTAGTAATACTGCCACTACGGTTTTTGTCTACCTAAGCAAGGCCAATTTTTTTCTCACTGCGTGGTGTCCTTGCTTCTAGCTTTTGGTGGCTAAATTTTCTAGCTTTTGGTGGCTGAATTTGGACCAAAATGTTTTTAAGATTATGGAGCACTACAGTAAGGTTAAAAATGGCTAGGTTAGTAACAGTAAATAGTACAGAGAATAAATCTTTATTTTTAAGTCACAAAGTGAACTATCTATGCAAAGTTAGTCCTTATTTTCAAGCTTATTCACAGATACAGAATTACTTTGTTGTAAACGTGCATATATTTTTGAGCCTGCTATAGTGAATATCTCATGGTAAGTACTTTTTTGGCAGGTAATAAGAGTTATGGAAACAATTAAAATCCTTACGCAACATTGGATCACTTGTTTATTTAGAAGAGTGGGTGGTGTTTGAGAAATAAAGAACAGTTCTTTGCTTTAAACATAAATTGTTTGCTTTGGAATGATATGTATCTGGGGAGTTTTCATCAGAAGTGTTTGCCTTTTTGTTGTCCTGTTTTGTGTGTTCTGTTTTTATAAATTCCTATCCGACAATTCTGAAAATAAAGTACAGTTTGATTTATTATGCAAATTTTATCTGATAAATACAAATACTGTATGACGCTTTACTGGTAAATATTAACCTATAAAAGGACTGCAGTATTTATTTTAGTTATTGGTTACATGTTTATGTTCCTGTTAAAGGCACTACAAAATTTTGCAGACAAGATGGACTTTTCATTGCAATGAAGGATATGTGAAACCCGCAAAGGCTCAACTTAGAAACGGACCAATTTCTGCTGAATCTTCTTGTCAGTCCTTTCCCAGTTTTCTTCTGAGGCCCTATCTGCCTAAATTAAAGGTTTAAATGTGGAGGAAAACACTCTGCTCCTAAGAGTTGATGGAGGTTATGAGCAAAAGCTCACATTTTTAGGTAGGGAATTTCCCAGTCTCCTGGTGTGCTTTTAGCTGGACAATCCTGAAGATCACATGAATGCTTGGTACCATTATCTACTTGCCAAGCTGGCAAATGAATTTGCATTCTCTGAATCTTGTAGTAGTGGGTTCTTTTCCTGAAAGAAGGCTCCTGAGAGCTCCAACCCTTGCTCTTTTGTGTATACTTTGGATAGCTTGAAAAATCATAAAGGTCATCTCTAGGGCGAGGTTTCTTCAGAATTGCCATCCTACATGAGATCAGTTTAAACTGCAGCTTTATAATTTTTTCATTTTTTTTTTAAAGCAATGGGATGTCTGTTACCATATGCTTCCATATAAAGAGAAGCATAGTTGGTATAGATTTGTTAATTCTATGGCAACTGTACTGTAGTTGGGAGGAGTCTCTGGCTTTGTATCTTAGTAAATTCCTTAGTTTCTCCGGGCAAGAAAGTGGCTCTGAAACTGAAAACTGTTTTCAGTTAGTAGTGGTGAAGCTCTTGTTCTTTTGAAAAAAAATTAATCAGAAGAGCATTGTAAACATTTTTACTGACAGCTAAGTACCATAAAATGCTGGTTTCTTGTTAATCAACCACTTTATTCTATATTGGATGAATTAATTAAATTGTAAATTACATACATACTTCAGATTGCTTTGTATGTAATTTACCAGAATTAGCGGACTGTGACAAGTCCATGATCTGGCAATGCTGAAGCTCGAGACATTGTGGCATGAACTTTGTGTAAGAGTGGGTTCATTCAATAAAAAAATGAAAGGAGCATTTAAAGAGCCTTTTATTCCTGCCATAAAGATGCTTTGTGCTGTTGCTGCTGTGTATTTGACAGAGCAGTTGGGGCAGGATGCAGCAGAAAGTTGTTTGAAGCATATTTTGGATCTCTTCTACTTCAAACATTTTTGTTTTCATGTGAGTTGAATTTTTGTGTCTGAATTATTGTTTTCCCCATACAATCAGTATTCAGTTAATCTAATCTCTGTTTACCTCTTCTGCTAAGATTTTTTTCTTTATTCTTACTGTTCATTCTGTGGGGTTTTAGGAACATGGCACTTGCTTCTTGCTTCCATTTAAATCAGTGGAAGCTTTTACTTCAGTAGGAGCTGGAGTGGGCTCTAGTTTTGGAGTACGTGTCAAAAGTTAAGATGAGCATTTCCACACCATGCTCAGAAAAGGATTCAGTTATGATATGATAGTTATGAGTTATTAAATATAGATACCTTTATGGTTTACAGTTGAATGATTATAGATCAAACAAAATGGAGGTCTGTTTAAAACAGAGTAAAACCAGAGTGTATTCTGAACTAAATCAAAATTACATAATAAAAGGGACTAAAATTGTGGCATAGTATAGATAGTCCCCCTTCATGTGCCACGACAATTATATGAATAGGAACTTATCAGAGGGGTATGTTCTGATTTAAAACTATAGGAGAAAGTTATATGTATGGAGTGTTTTAATAGCTTTGAGCATTGTAAGGAATGGTCATGCATTTAGATTTCCTTAGTTCAAGTGCTTGGTCATGTCCATTCCACATTGGGGGGGAGGGGTGCGTGCGTGCGTGCGCGCCACATGCACTGGTGCTGGATGTCTCCCTCAGTGATAGCCATAGGGTTGCCTCTAGTGCCCTGTGGGGTTGCGTGTGTATGCTCTGGTATATAGGGTGCCACCAGCCTTCCTTCTTACTGCCCATGACAGTGCTGGAACCTTCTCTTGTTTCAGCAAGCTCTTCCAACCCAGTGGTTTTCTTCTTAGTAGTATATATAGTTAAAGTTAGTTAATTTGTTAGTGGTAGTTTACTTACCGTACTGTAGATTTGATGGCACAGTCCAGGGACAGGGCATGCCCTGGTCCCCAGACTTCAAGCCATATTCTTCATGGAAGAAGTCTGTGCCAGTGAATGACCTTCACCAGAGCTGCCAAAAGCGCCTGGGAGATGCTCACGTGTGAGACAAATGCAGAATCTGTAAAGGGTTCAGACCTTACACTGAAAGAGAACAGGACATTAGACTGAGAGCACTTCTAATGGACTCAGCTCCTGAGTTCCTCCCAGCACCGGTCACAATCCCCAATGCCAAAGAAGAAACCCAAAAAGACGCATGCCAAAAGGTGGTGGTCACCGATCCCGAGGGACAAAAGGAACACAGGAGACCCGGTGAGACCTGTGCCGGGCCGCTCATCTCTGCTGGGCCTTGGATTGGCAACAGCCTTCTCCCTTTGGGTCCCAAGCCCAGCTCCAGAACAGTTACTGTTCCTGGGAGCAGCAAGGGCCCCAGGCATCTTATGGTACCAACCACTTGGAATGCCTCAAAGTAGTTAAGGACTGCCTGACAATTTCCATGCCCTTGGCACCTTGGGAAGAGAGGCCCCCACACTGGGACCTGGTATCGGTACCATCAACTGTAGGGCCATCGATAAGGCCCCTGTAGTTATCCCTGACATCAAGATGTCAGTCCTTAGCCATGTGCAGGTCATCGTTGCCCCGCCAGCAGTTGCTGGATCCCCAGCACTGGTCCCCTGAGCTGCATCATCAATGGTCAGGCTCAAGATGTCCGTCTCCAGACTGAGGGCACCAGTTCTCAGAGTTGTGACACCAGTCTCCGGAACACCAACACAGCTCTCCAGAATCCTGGCACTGATCCCCATCTAACCGGTACAGGAAGTTGAAAGACAAAAGCCAGTTGCTGGACACGTGGCACCCAGGTTCCGAAGAGTGGTGCTGGGATGCCACCATTCCTGACGCAGTGGGGAAGTGCAAGCGGGATCAGCACTGTCGTGGTCCCTGAGAGGGAGTCACTGCCCAGGGGACAGACATCTACCTCTACAGCTACAGGCTTCCCATGGGGCCACCTGTGGGCACTTGGATGCAAAGGCAGTGGCTCATACCATACCATGGCAGTTTTGGAACCTGTGGGGGTTTCCCCTGCCCTGGTGTCACATGAATTGTCAATCTCTGGGGCTTCGGAGAGACTATCCTCGGCAGTCACTTGCCCAGCACCTGACTTGGAGTGCGTGTCAGACCAAGAGGCAGAGGCCTCCATTGTAGGGGGCCACCCCAGCTAGGGAGGAAGAGCTAACCCCTCCACCCTTGCCAGTATCGTTGTCGTCCTCACCATATGAGGCTGCAGTGGAGCCAGCCACCACTGTCCTGCATGATGACTTTAGGGCTTACCAAGCTTACCAAGAGCTATTCATGCATGCCTCAAACCTGGTCCTACAGGCGGAGAAACTGAAGGAGCCTGCTGACAAACTTTTTGATATCCTGGTATGTATATATATACCCCCAATCTGATTTCTACTCTTTACATCTGATGAAGTGGGTTACAGCCCACGAAAGCTTATGCCTGCAGAAATTAAATTTGTTAGTCTTTAAAGTGTTACAGAACTCTGGTTGTTTTTGCTGTATACAGACAAACACGGCTACCCCTCTGGAACTTTTTACATTGTGTTTTCTAAACTGCATTAATTCCAGTAACTTTTATGAAGTCGGGCATATAAAGCTGAGCCTGGGAGTTTGATACTCAGATTTGGCATCGTTGTTTTGCATTGTTTCCACAGTCTAGCACTCTAATCCATTTCCTTGCCTCATTGAGCACTGAAAGTGACATAAATTGACATAACTAAACTTTGCTGATTGGTGTTGAGGAAGCAGCCTGAGAAGTGAACTTTACCCTACCATCCTGCCAATAAATTTATGTGGTTACAGAAGCAGGAATTTACATGTCATAATGTTCGCAGTGTAGCGAATCAATTTTTTAAAATATACAGTGTGGGTATATTTATAATTGTAACTTGTAGTATTGTGTGAAAGCCCAAAGTGTCACCATTTGGTTTGATTAGCCATAATTTCATCATGAAGACAAAAGCTGGATAGCGAAGACACGCCTATGTAAAGGTAGGAGGTTCTAAACTGCGGCATAGAACACTGATTGGGAAACTTCTGTGAAAGAATTTTCTCCATTGTAATAGTTACCTTTACTCCTGAGGAAATTCTGCACATTTTATCAAAATAACACAATATAATCATGCATGGCCAGGGCTCCTGCTGTCAGCCCCAGGGGGAAAAAGCAGAAGGAGGAAGCACTTTGGTGGAAATCACAAATCGTGTGAAAAATAACATTCTGCAAGGAACATCAATTCTGTGCAAATTCTGCATTGCACAGTGGTGCAGAATTCCAGCAGGAGTATTATCTTGCAGCAAGTTTGCTTTCTTTAGAAGTCCTTGCTACATCTCCGGCATACTGCAATTTAGTTATGCAATCTCTAGAGTTTATTCTGCCATTGATTGCATTTGCCTCATTCTCATTAAAACTAATGGGAGTCATGTGTGCATGTCAATGGGAAGACAAATGCTTAATAATATTTCCAGTAGATTTGATGGAGACAGAGCACATTTTCATTATTGTACTATGACAGAAAGTCAGATGTCTTGTTAGCAGCATGTTAATTATCTTCAATGTGCTTGTTAATTGGAAGAGAGTGTATGATGAAAATTTGTAACAAACAACTTTTTGATCTTATCATAGTTACTATACTGTTGGATTAATTTGTCTGTTTTTAGGTATTTACACCATGCCCTTTGTCATGTCTGAACACGTCTTATGATTTGTTACAGTAGCAATGTTACCTATTAAAAGGTATACTATGAATAAATAAATATGCTGTTTAGTACCGGTAATTTCACTGTAAGTTTGATATCATCTAATATTTTAACATTTTCAGAAAGATACCAGACTATCATATGGAAATAATTTTAGGCTGAGAATCATCACTAAATTCTAGAAATAGTTAGGTCTGAGCTCAGTCCTTAGTTGTAACATACATCGGATAACTATAATTGGGGATGCACATAGGTTGAGATGTTAACTTTTTTCAGGATTGATAGTATAGCTGTACTTGAATGGTAGGTCATGCAAAATAGAAGGCAGTGTGCATTCTTGAGCTGCAGTATCCACCAGACCAAATAGTTTAACTAATAATAATTTCTGTGTCATTCTGCAATCAGAGAAGAGGGCTGCCACTCCTTCTGTGAAGCAGAGATCTTGGCTGGAGTCCTGTGACACACAGTGGGAATTTACTTTCTGTCAGGAAATGCTGCTTTTCAATGTTTTATCTTGCTGAGGCAACCAAGAGTGAACAATAGGCTATTAAAGTATTAGAACAACAAGTGTCATAACTAACCCAGTATTTACTTTGTTTTGAGTATTATCCAAAAAGAAAGCATTCGCTAATCTTCAGAATTAAAGCAGTAATCAGTAGCTATAGTGTGTAAAGGATTTACCGTTATTTTTCAAATATTAAGGAAAAATTTAGTTGTGTTGAACTTTGAGAGCTTCCTGACATAGTTTCCTGTAGTAAAAAAGATAAAAATAAACTTAGTGTTGCATTTGCAAAAAAGAATGAAATTTAGGTTTTCAACTATTAAAAAAACACTATTTTATTTAATTGTCATTGCATTTTGAAGAGTGACTCTGACAGTATAAATGGTGTAATGAGTTTTTCTTTTTGGTGTGTGTATCAGTGCTACAGGGTCAGGCCAGCTGGCTATAGGAGAGTGGTTCTGTTGTGTTCTGAGAAAAGCCTATGGCACCCAGTAGTTCTCCCATCCAAGTACTAACCAGGCCCCACCCTGCTTAGCGTCCAAGATCAGACAAAATTGGGCATCTTCAGGTAGAAGGCAGATATATCAGCCCCAGGATAAGCAGGTCCCTTTTCCCTTGGTATCTGAACAAGGGTTACTCCTGCTTAATTAGGACACCTGGAGCCAATCAAGGACCTGCCTGGAATCTGTTAAAAGCCTCCCCTCCAGCCAGACAGGTATGGGCGATAGGAGCTGTGGGAGCGAGGAGAGCTGGGTGGTGCAAGTGCTAACAAGGATCAGGTGAGAACCTGCAGGTTCAGAGACTGGGGAGGAACCCTGCCCAAACAGGGCTGAGGACCTTCCCAGGCCCAGAGGCCTGAGGGAAAGACCCTGTCACAAGGGGAAGATTGACCTCGTTGTTTGGTTTGGTTTGAAGCTGCCATGCCTGGAGAGGGTATCGGAGACTACGACTCCCCAGGCAAGGAGCCCAGGAGGGGCCCTAATCAAGCAGGGTGTGGACAGGGAGCTCAGGGGCCATGAGGAGGTAACGCAGGGAAGCTAGTAGTTTTCTTGAAGCCGGCGGCATGAGGCTGCTACTTGTAGAGTCCCTGGGTTGGGGCCCGAGTGGGACCGCATCCCCACCCTCCTCACTGGCTGTTTGCTTGAGTTACCAGGGCCCCAGCGAAGAGGCAAGGGCTGGAAGCCAGAGAGGAGAGGCCATTTTGGGTGGTGATTACCCTCACCCACCATAAGAGGGGGAAAATTCTGCGGGGTGAAGGAGTACACTTGGGGAAGCGCTGGACCCACTGAGGTGGCGAAGGCACTCTGCCACAATGTGTAATTTGAGCACATTTGATACAGAAATCTCTCTCTTCTAATTACCAATTCCTTAAACTCCACCTGGGATTAAACTAAATTCTTTCCATCCCATGCACCATTAGTCTACAAGACTAATTATGCTTTCACTTTTACCTTGCAGTCACATAAGCTTTAATGATTGCATAGATGCAAATGAGTGGAATTTAGTAAACAACTCTGATGCACCGGAAGGAAAAAAATTCAGTTTGCTCTCCCATTTTGCTCTGCCTATGCAATCTCACAGGGAGTAAAATGTAGTGAAAGCACGTTTTAGTGAATACAATAAAGAGACAAGACTCCACATATACTCATGTGAAGAGGATCTCTCAAATAAAAAGGAGCTGTTTTTATATAGACACTTTCTTCAGGATAGAACTGCTCTTTAAAGAAAGTTAAAGTTGAAGCTAGTTTCAAATTATAAACTTAATTTCCACCTAGACACATACCCTTAACTTACAAAACCAAACAAAATACCAATCTTCCTGAAATTTCATACCACATCTCCTTCCAGGGTAGAATTTTTCTGCCTGCATTGTGGTGGAATGAACAGATCTAATCCATGAGTAATGTCCAGACCAGTGGATGCCTTCCATTATGAGAAATAAAAATTAAGGTAAGGAGACTAGTTTTCTGTCTTATATGCTTGTTTGTTTGGCATACGCATAATGAAAACAAATTTTCCGTTTAAATTTTTGGCAAATATTAAATATTGTGGGATTGCTACATGTAATTTGGGTCGCTATCTACACTCTAATACTAGGTTGTACATTTAGACTCTGATCCAAAGTCCACTGAAGTAAGTGGGAGGTGTTTCACTGACATCTATGGGCACTGGATTGGGCTGTTAGAAATCTATTCTGAAATGCTGAATTTTTCCATTGACTTCCTTGGAAGCAGAATCAGGCTCTTGATTCAGGAAAAGGTATTTAAAAGCCACTGTGTACATCTTTTTCAGTTCAGTATGGGCATGTAAAACAAATCTATAGCAGTAGCTGTACCAGAAGAGAGAGACAGTGTCATGCCTCTGCTGTTTTGGGCATAGTGAAGGTCATTATAATTTCATTGGATGGTTGGCACTGGCTGTGGACGGTTTTCACAAAGGAATTTCTGTTCAAAATATAATGCAACAAGAACATTCGTATGTTAGCAGCAGGTTTCCATGGAAACATTGTAAACTGATAACAGACAAGCAAAGGTCTTACTTTTGTGAGAGCCCCTCTATATTTTCTTTACATCTTTCATAGTAACTATTTTCTGTTGTGTTTATTCTGATACTACATGATCCTAAAATGTTTATCCTTTTCTTTAGAGAAAAAGCACTAACATACTTTTTGGGTGGGTGGATTTATCGTCCTTATTGCAAAATGACAATAAAAAATATTGCTTAAGATATCTCTTGGGTATCATACGTACAGTATCATAGAATCTTAAGCTTGAACTGGTTCCCTGCATGTTTAGAAGCTATAATTTAGTAGGATATGGTCAGAAATGTTAGAAATATTTTTAGTTCAGCAGATCTTCGAGTACCAGTCCCTATATGCATTCCACATATGGTTACGTATGTGCACCATGCACCTGAGACCAGAGATCTGAAGCAAGTTCTGTTGGTCCATGCATAAGCAGTTGCTCTCCTCATGCTTCAAGCCAAGGGCATTAAGGGTGTCACAGATCAATGCCTCTCCAGTACCTTCTTACCACCACATGGCCTGAGTTAGGTATTTGCTGCATCCACTATGTCTTCCTCTACTTCTGTACTTGTAAATATATATAGTAAATTCTTTTTTGGTAAGTTTAGACTTAGTGTTTTAGTGTTATAGTTAACATATTTAGTTTAGTCTTTCTGCCTCAGGAGCAGGTGCCTCATGCTTCTACCATGAAGGACTATGCCAAGAGACCTGGGGTTTCAGAACTGTCTCCTGCTCTTCTTTCTTCTCTGTGAGTGACTAACACCAGTGCTGCCTTTACTGCCTTGGGGAGGTTCATGTTGCCACCAACAGTAGCATTGGCTGTTACCTCTGTAATATACCAGGGTAGAATCCAGACTAAAGAGCAACTGTGGCACCTCTGCACTGAACCTTGGGTGCCTTACAATTCCTTGCTGAAGGAACTCCCACCTGCGCTACTCACAAACAGCCTTCCAGTATGCAAGCTACACACCTGCAGTGTTTGTGTGTAACTGCAGCCTGCCAGCTGCACATGGGTTACACTCTGGCTCTCACCAATCTTGGTTGTATTGCAGGGTGACCCCAGCACACCTCCAGTCTTAAGTTTTTCCCCTAGAAATGTATGTCCTGTACTGCCCACCCTTCTCTCGGACAATACAAGCTATAGATCCATATTATTTCTTTAACAGAAATAACATGCACACAACTTGCCACCCCAAATGGAGTTTCCCAGACACTTGAATTTAAACACACTGGATTAAATAAAACAAGTCTACTAACTACAAAGAGAGATCTTAATTAAGTACAAGTAATAAGGCATAAAAGTCAGAAATGATTGCAAGAAAAATAAAGATAAAACACTGTTGGTGCCTTATTTAAATTTAAACTATTAAATTCAAAGTAAAGCTTTTTTCACAGCATGCTTTCAGCAATCCTACTAATCAAATGTCTTAGGACAGGGACAATCCCCCAGTCCAACAGCTGCTTCCTTTTTTCCTTCAGGTGTAGTGAATCAATGAGCAGAGAGAGAGATACTTCGGGTGCTTATCCCTCCTTTTTATAGTTTCAGTCCCCCTCTTGGAAAAGGTTTCTGGTTGGGTATCAGGGGACAAAAGGTCCATATGGAAGGATCTGCTGCTTTTTTCTCACCTGTTTGAGCTTCCTTTCTTTCTCTTCCTGCTTGATGACTCTGTTTACTGCGGAAATGCAATTTAAGCATAGCACATGTTCCTTTAAGACAGACCTGTTTGCCAACCTCAGTTTGGAATATGTGTTAACACCATAGAGTGGAATCTCATAACTTCACATACAATGTAGCTACACACATTTTATCAGATGATACTGATTAGCAAATTGAGTTTTCAAATGATACCTTACAAGGCATACTGTATTCAAAGGTTATCCAAGGGACTGTTACCCTATTCCAGTGGTTCTTAATCAGGGGTATGTGTACCTCTAAAAATATGCAGGGGTCTTCCAAGGGGTACATCAACTTATCTAGGTCAGTGTTGCTCGGCCTGGGGGTTGCAGCCCCCAGGAGGGTCACAGAACTGGTTTAGTTTAGTGGCATCAAAAGTGCAGGGCCGGCATTAGGGGGTGGCAAGCAGGGCAATTTCCTGGGGCCCCACACCACAGGGAGCCCCGGGATGCAGAGTGATGTGCTTCGACCCTGCCGCTTGGTGCTCAGGCTTCATACAAGGCTCATAAGTTAAAAACAGGTTCAAGTATCACATTGAAATGTAAGGACAATATTTATAGTCTAATTGATGTATTTTATATGGTAAAAATGAGAACGTAAGAAATTTTTCAGTAATAGTGCGTTATGATACTTATGTCTGATTTTGTAAGCAAATAGTTTTTAATTGAGGTCCATTGTCCTCCTGGAAAACTCTTCACCACCTTGTCTGCTAAATTCTTGAAACACTCAGTCTCACATGAATATATTAAGTTCTGTTAGGGCAAAAATCCATTGCTATGAAACGTGTTAGCATGATTAAATTCATCATGATCTTTCAGTTGGTGTTTTAAATGAGTAATTGTGCTAAACTATGTATTTACAAATAATCTGTAATGGTAAAAAATATGTGGAATAAAATGATTCACTCCAATATAGAGGACAAGTGCAAGGTCACCAGCACCACTCCAGCCCAACCATGAGCTTGCATACGTGATGATGCCTGCACTGGAAGTGGAGTTAGATCAGCACAAAATAGTTCTGCCCAGAAGGGGAGCTACAGGGTTTGGATCCAGTAGCCCAAAAGTACAATTAGAAACGTTGTCATCCTTAACACTCCTGTTGTCACTTCTCCTTTATTCATTAAAATGAGTTAAGGGCATATCATTATCATTTTTCCTTAAAATATCTTAGCTTTTGTCTATGTCTGTCACAAATTTAATGTTTAAATATGCCATTTCTTTGTATTTAATATGTAATCCAGCTTCAAAGGATTCTCAAAAATGTATTTATATTTGCAGAAGTCTGTTCCAATACCTATTTGCAAAAAAAAAAAAAAAGTGAAATTTTACCAACTTAAATTTAGGTTATTCATGAACTTTATTCATCTTATTATAATACAGCAGTATTCAAAGGTCCCAATCAAGATTGGGGCCCCATTGTGTGCAGTGCTGTACAAATACACATGAAGACACAGTCCCTTTCCTGAAGAATTTATGAACCAAGATCTGTTGCAGTTTTATTTTTGCAACAGATCTCCAGTTACAAATGACTCTTGTAGAATACACTGCTGGCTGGGTTTACACATCTCTTCTTCAGGAACATTTAAACAGTTGATTGCATCTCTAAACTGTCAGTAGGTGGCAGTGTTTAAAAAAATTAGTTTTCCCTTTATTGGGGTATGAGGTTGGTAAACTGATAACCGTTAAAGGTCAATATTGCTACTATGTTATGAAGAGGAGATAGATGCACCAGAGGTTTGGTCTATTAAAAAAAAAAAATTGGCCACACACTGCAATGTGCAATATCAGTTGTTCATATAAACATTTGTAAAATGTAACAGTTGCTTCATGTCTGTCATTTGGATTGCCCACCCATCAACTTCTGACCCGTCATTAAACCAAAGGAGCAGCTGTTTCTGCCATGACATTTCTAATGATAATCAAGACCACCATTAAATCAAAGACTTCTGATCTGCTGTGGAATCAAATAGAAGCTTCCCTAAAACTGGAAGTAATGCATCCAAATAATGAAATAGAAGAATTTTTAATTTGTCTGTTGTATCCTTCCCAGTTCAAAATGGTGCCTTTTTAGAGGGCATATGCAAATCTCTGGGATGTTTGATTAAATACTATAATAAATGCAATCCTTCCAGCACACACAATCAGCATGCCGACTGTGCACATTCACGTTAAAATTAAAGTTCTCTCTTCTGCTACAAAGTGGGCTTTGCGGTGAGCCTGAAAAACTTGATATTGCAACAGGATGTTAGGAGACCAGAAGGTACTGTAACAGAGAAGATATATTTGTAAAACTCAGAATTCTTGGCTTCTAAGAATGATCTTCATAATTAAAACCAAATGTACAGTAAAATTGTTTCTTGCACTTGTCATAGTTATATCGCTGTGGAATCTTAGATACATTTCACTGCCCATAAAAGTGAGGGAAATTCTTCTGTGACCACAGTTCTGTCTGTAAACAAAGATAGATAACAATGAATTATGTTGTGTTAAAAGTTGAATTAGAACCAGTCATATACTTTATTTATCAATTTTAGGTACATTCAATTATATAATGAAGCACTGTCAGGTTAGAAATAATACTTTTTAAAAGTCTTATCTTTTTGTTAAATACTTTATAGACTCAAAAATGAAATTGAGTTAATTTATTCTTTCACTTGAACTGGGTTCCAAATCCCTCTTGAACTAGATCAGGTTCAAAATCCCAGTCTGGAACTTAAGTGGGCCTATCTTTCCCTTATTTGCAGATGATCACTTTTCTACTTCACTCAGTTTGGATAATGAAAATAAATTAGGTCATGAGAACCAAAAATTGAAACTATTGCAGTACTGCAGTGTTTGTTGCCGCCAAGACTGTAGAAGGATCCTTAAATCCAAACAAAGAAAAACTGTTTTATTGAAATGTGGGGTTTTAAAAATGTTTTATGAAGATATTTCTATTGTTTTGTTAAAAAAAAAAAAAAAAAAAAAAAGCTTTTCTAAAACATACATTTGGGTCCAGAACTACTTGAGATTGTTCTGAGACTTTTCTTCAGATATGACTTAAATTAAAAAATCAAAGAAGTTGCATGACCTATAATAAAAAGAGTCCATAAGAAACCCATTCCTCCTCTGCAGATTTGAGTGGATCTATCATTAAACCAGTGACAATCGACAAAATAACAAACTATTCTGGGAAAGGATTAAGGAAACTTAGACATTGTTAATAATCAGTAAATATTTATGTAGATCATGGACAAATTCTGTATGTGAAATATTGAATAATAGTACTGTTCCAGGGACCTCAGTGCTTTTATAGGGATGGGTAAGCATTATTATTATAATATCCTTTAATAGATGAGAAAACGCAGGCATTGAAAGACTAAATAAATTGCCCAAGACATGCAGAAAATCCATGAAAGCAGATTAGAATCCAGCTTTTGTGAATCAGGCCCCTATTCAGGAAGATACTTAAGCATGTGTAATTTTAAGCATGTGAGTACTCCCATTAAAACAAACAGGAGTACTCTCATGCTTGAAGTTATTCCCATGCGTAAGTATCTTCCTTGCTCACAGTTTAGTAGTCATAGTCTACTCTTCCATGCTGCTTTAAAATGGTAATGTACTATAAACATGCTTATTATAATACAATATTTCTTCAATCAGATTGAATTTTTTATTCTGTAAAACATAATGCCTAGGATTTAACATAGTGTTAGTAAAATAATCTTGTTTAATGTTCATTGGGATTTAATGGTAGAAACCATTTATAAATAGTGAGATTTGATTCCATTCTGTTCAAAATCAAGTAGTTAGGTTATCTAAAGGCTCGCTGGAAACAGTGCAAAAGAATGCTACATGACAACACACGGCACTGCTGACACATCACTTACTGGCTTAACCTCTCTAACAGTTTTATAAAGCAGAGTGAGTAGACTGTAGCACTCCTAAAAATAATGCTAGAACCTAGTATCAGAAGACTTACCATTTGATTTATGGACATTTTGTAACAATTCATGCCACAGTATTTGTCGGATTCTTTTGAATACTTTTGTTTGCACAGCAGAGCAGACTTGAGAGTTTAGAAAAGAACTTTTACCCTAGAGTCAACTTTGAAAAAGCAGAAAATGTTTAAGGAAAGAAATTGTTCACTGTCTGTTTCCTTTGCTGCTGTTCAGTTCAATATATTTGTGCTTTGTGTCAGAGCAGATTTCTCTTCACACTGCAATAGTGTGACCACTTCTTTTCCCAAGCTACATTTTCCAGATGATTCATGAATATGTTGAACAGCTCTGGTCCAGTACAGATCCCTGGGGGACACTGCTATTTACTTCTCTCCATTTTGAAAACTGACCATGTATTCCTACCCTTTGTTTCCTATCTTTTAATCAGTTACTGATCCATAGAGGACCTTCCCTCTTATCCATGAATGCTTTCTTTGCTTAAGAGCCTTTGGTGAGGACCATGTCAAAGGCTTTCTGAAAATCCAAGTACACTGTACCACTGGATCACTGTTGTCCTAATGTTTGATGATCCCCCTCAAAGAATTGTAATATATTGGTGAGGCATGATTTCCCTTTACAAAAGCTATGTTGACTCTTCCCCAAAAATTATGTTCATCTATGTGTCTGATAATTCTGTTGTTTTTTTTTCCTGTAGTTTTAACCAGTTTGCCTGGTGCTGAAGTTTGCCTTACTGGGCTATAATTGCCAGCATCATCTCTGTAACCTTTTTTAAAAATTGGTGTCACATTAGCTGTCCTCCAGTCATCTGGTACAGAAGCTGATTTAAGTGATAGGTTACATACCAGAGTTACTTGTTCTGTAATTTCATATTTGAGTTCCTTCAGAGCTCTTGGGTGAATACTATCTGGTACTGGTAACTTATTACTGTTTAATTTATTGATTTGTTCCAAAAATCTCCTTTATTGACACCTCAATTTGGGACAGTTCTTCAGATTTTTCACCTAAAAAGCATAGCTCAGGTATGGGAATCTCCCTCATATTTTTGCAGAAGAACTTCGTATCAAAATAGACTGTATATTTAAATCGGAATGTTATGGTCATGTACAGAACCTTAGCAATGTGCTAGAAAAACCAAGAAAACATGTTTTCATGAAATATGTTGTGGATTTTGCCATTCACAAAGACTCTTTTTTTTTGTTTTTCTAACTTACTGTTGTCATCTTAAGAACCCATTCAACAAGCGTTGTCACCATTGGTGTAAGCTTTCATAGAGCACTGCAGTTTTATTCATTGTCATACCAAAGGATGACGACAACTTCCATGCACTAATCTAGGCATATGTGATCTACTGTGCATAGTAACTTTCCCTCTTGTAATTTGATATGTTCACGTGTATTTATGGCCACCTTCCTGAGCATATTGTGCAAGCCGGTGTGTTAATTGTTTTTCATTTCAATGGGAGTTGTGCTGCTAAATCCCCATGTGTTGCACTGAAAATGTAGCTTAGCGGTAGCTGCAGCTGCAATGAACTGTTGCTATTGCTGAGGTAAACAGACAGAGGCGCTAGATCTATCGCCAAAATGTCTCCCTCAAAAGGCTAAGAACGTCACATCCTCAATTAAAGGGGCACATAGCCTCCTCATATCCACCATGGTTCAACATTATCTGGCTTGAACCAGAGCTAACTAGCCCTTGTCTATGCCCAATTTCAACCAGACACAGAGTAAGTCATTCAGCCTAGCCTCCAAAGTGAATTTACTTCAATTACTGTTCCTGTTTTCAGGATAGGTTACAATGTAATCCAATTGCTTGTTGTTGTAAAGTAACAATGGTTCAAATACTTAACACACAAATAGAATTGTTCTCCAGGCCCAATTTTTATTAATGTTCTCATTAAATAGGAAAAAAAGCAAACTGTCATACAGTGTGTGGTTTGTTTTTAAAGTGGAGTCTCAAAGGTGTGGAAAATTATTCCATCAGCTCAGTTAGTCTAAGTGGAAAAGAATTACACCAGGTGGATTAATTGTGCAGCACTATATTAAACTATTCTGTTTGTAATCCTCAGGCATTAGTTTGCAGCTATTTACCTTTATATAAAACCAGATTTAGGTCTACATTTTCTACAAATATTTGTAGAAATATTATGTTAGTCTGTATTTGCTATATATGGGCTAAACCAGCTGACATACTTTTGAACAAATGATAACCTTCCTTTAATATGGCACAAATCTTTCCAATTCCACAAATGATTTTGGAAAGCGGTAATGCTTGGACATGTATTTTATTTATCTTGTTGATGTACACGAAACTTGGTGGTGACAAAATAGAACTGCTGAAACATGAGAGAAATCACATCATCTGATTGAGAGAGATTTACAGTTCTCAGTTAATTTTCTCTTTGTCAGGAGATCAAAGACTAATTGAATTCTGTTCCTTTACTTACATTAGATTTTGGTATGCTCTAGAATAAGCTAATTATGAGACACAAATCACTATTATGCTTAATAATCAGGTAGATTGGATGCTTAACCTCAAAGTACTTTCAAAAGAAATCTAAAGGTTTCAATAGTAGCAGTGGTTAATTTGGGATGTTGAAAAATTTCAGAGCAGGGTTGTGCTGCAGCGAGGAAGTGAAGGTGCCTAATGGTAACAAAGAGTTTGTTTCAGAATTTATTCTGCTAGTATTCCAAAAAGAAGAGTTAAGTCTGAATACGTCCTTGTAGGTCAGTTGATTTGGTGTCTCCCCCATTAGTCTTGTCATTTCAAAATGCTGCAGTTGACTTTTCTAGAGTCAGCACTTCTTGTGGCGTTCACACTCAAGACACTGTCTTTGGTGAGAGAAATTTTCCATGTGTCTGAGGCCTTGTCTACACTAGCACTTATGCCGGCAAAACTTTTTTTGCTCAGGGATGTGGGAAAAAATAACCCCATAGCCACATAAGTTTTCCTGGCATAAGCATTTGTGTAGCTGCATAATGTCAACGGGAGAGAGCACTCCCACCGACACAACAAAACCATCTAAATGAGAGGCGATGGCTATGTTGGTGGGCGAGCGCTCTCCCATCAACATAATATGACTATACAAGCCTTTATGCTGTCAAAACTTATGTCACTTGGGATTGTTTTTTTTAACATCCCTGAGCAACGAAAGCTTTGCCGGCATAAGTGCTAGTGTAGACAAGGCTTGAGTGTCTTTATTTCAGTCTTCCTCTTCCACACCCTTATTTATCTCTTACCTCCTCTTTCTTCTCATTCCCAACCTTTTTGCCCCCAAATTGTTTCTAGTATTTAACACCATTATTACTAACAGTTATTCCAAGTAGGACAGTGGACCATGCTATCCTGGGGGATAAAGCCTACCAAGTATCGGGCTGGGAATATGTTAGAGTTGTGACCAAGGCTGTCTTGCAGCCTGAAATGAATTTGCTGTTGTATTTAATTATTGGAGGCGATTTTTGTTGTTTAAAGCTTCATTTTCATTGGAAGGGTCTTTATTACAGTAATAAAAATAACAGTCCTGCCCAAAGTTTCCAGCCCCAAACAGGAAATCCAGTAGAAATAGTGTGGGAGGGGCCACCCAAAGAAGTAATACAGCCACCTAAGTGCAACCCCCCTGAAACACACACACAGCCATCCTTCCCTTGCAACACAGGAATTCAACTCCATGTGAATGAGGACATGGCTAGAAGGAAAGGAGGTAGAGTTGGCTAACAACTATTCTGACAAAAAAAAAAAAGAGAGAGAGAGAGAGATTTTGAACCTTAATTGGTGTAAGATCATAGAATCATAGAAGATTAGGATTGGAAGGGACCTCAGGAGGTCATCTAGTGTCCTACCCCCTGCTCAAAGCAGGACCAACCCCAACTAAATCATCCCAGTCAGGGCTTTGTCAAGCCGCATCTTATATACAGGTGTTGCCAAAATGCAGGAAAAGACAGATGCCTCAAGTGCCTGAGTTGGGTGCAACCCACAGAGGATAGAGATACACACTTTCAGGTTTGATCCCTGTGTCCATTTGTCATTACTGCCTTTTCTTCATCCAGTGGCAAGTTGCTATGTCTTGCCTAGCATAGTAACTCTGCTATTCTCTCTCTGCCATTCCTCTCCTTTTTTCCCCATGTTGCTCTCTCTATACAATATATTCCATTTATCCACCCAACTTGGGCTACATAGTATGCACTGGAAACGGACTAACTAATACTACTCGGAAAGGTACTTTCTCTTTCCTTACTTCCTGACCACCAGTGGAGGGGCCAGGAACCAATAGCAGCAGAGCAACTGAGCTGACCTTGCTGCTAGTTGAGCTGAGGACCCGTAAATAAGCTCAGACCAGAGAAAGAACCCCCTCATGCAGCTTACCCAGTGATTCATGTAGTCTGGGTCTGGGTTTCCTGCAAGTCCCCAGTGTGTTTAACACCACCAGTCCTGTGCTAAAGGGGAGAGGATGAGGCAGATATCCAAAACCATGCATGTTTTTTCAGTATGTCCGTCTTCATTTTTTTATGTAAGATGAGAAAAGAGGAACTGCTACTTTATATTTCTAAAGCATCCATCAAACTGTATAGTGTAGAAATCTTTTCTTTCACCACTGGAAGATCGCCATCTCTGGGGGTGGAACATGGGAGGAGTTTAAAAGTGCAAAGCAACTTCACACAAATTTAGGACAAGGTATGAAGTCAATTGTACTGTGCAGTTTAAAATGCAAGCGGAACATAATTTGCCTGAATGTCTCTTTGGGAAAATTATAAAATATTGAGATCAACACCTCTACTATGAAAAATGCCATGGATTATTCAATAACCACAAGTGTTCAGGCCTTCAGTTTTATATCCATCTGAAAAATGGCACTTCCAGTACCATGTGGAAGGTATTAGTTCGTTAGTGACTTAGAAGGAAGAGTGATAACTATTAAGTCACAAATGAAATGTCATGCAGCAACCTGTTTGAGGTCTCCCATTTCAGTTGTGGCTTGAGATATGGCTGCCAGCACTGTATGCATATAGTGCATATGTATAGTTGGAGTACCACTGTTTAAATATTATACCTTTAACAACTAGGCAACATATTAGAAAGGAAGGAAGAGAAGGGAAGTAAAAAAGTGAAGTTTACTGCAATTGGAAAATCTCTTTTGGGGAATCTAGGTATTGCCAGGTATGGGCTTGATTCTTTTTACAGATGAACACATCTTGCTGTTACCACAAGAAGGTACTGAAAAGTAACAGACTAGAACTAATTATATCCCATAGACTTTTTTAAATGTTAAAGTGTGACGTGTGTACTCGATGATGTTTTCTGAGCCCAGCCAAGTGGATTAGCAGCAGAGCAACAATTTGCTACTTGGTTACCAGGGATTGGGAGCATTTTAGGAAATCTAATTCTTGTGGATAGTGCACCTTATTGGAGGGGGGGGGGGGAAGGGAAACAAGTACAGAAGAAGACTTATGGTTTGCCACTCTTTCAAGATGGACTATTGCTAGCCAATTTACAGAGTAGCTTTGGAGGTGATCTCTGAGAAGGCTAGTTGCTTGGCCAAAGGATGAATTCAGCAATTGTGGATCTGTAATAGAAAGAAAAAATACAAGGGGCAGATCCTCAGCTGAGAATTTGCCCCAGAGTGTTCATATAGAGGATCTGATGTAAATCTGTTGTAGTTAACTTTGTGTTGTGGAAAGGATGCAAAACCCATATTTTGAGAGGCAGCCTATTTACAAATTTAGTAATGCATAGGGATTTTTAGAAATATTCAGGAAAAGAAATTAACAAGAGGGCAGGGAAGCTGAGCTGTGATGAATACCTTGTTTACTGTAAGCCCGTTTGTGCCTTTGCACCTGTCACAAGTCCCAACATCCCTCTATTTCAATAATCTCAATTATGAAAGCTGAGAAAACATCAATGAGTCCTCTCCAGCTTGAAGAATAAGATTCCTGAGTTTGTTTCTGAACCTGGACCTCCATGAGTTGTGATTTAGATTTCTGCTTATGACCAATTCTACAACATTTTCACAAATACTCTTTTTAAATCAGATCTTAAAATCGAGCTTATATGAATCTTTTTTCCCAATACAATTTATCAAGTTTCAGCTCGGGTAAGAAAATACCTTTATAATAACACACAAATGAAAGAAAATTAGCACCGTATAGATATTTTCAGTGAATATTAAAGCTGCAGTCCTGGGAAACTGATCACATGATCTTCCCCCACAGTTTAACAGTTTTTTATTATAGCCTTCTCAGGGTTGAGAGACCATCTGGAGAACTCTCGAGGTCTGCTGGCAATCTTTAATGCGACCAAAGCTTAATCTTCCCTCTGAAGTTACAGGATGGCTTGAAAAGGCCGTAATTAAGGAATGTCCTGACTTCCTTAGTTAAAGTTCGGCAGTGAGCTATAAGCGTGTAGTTGTATAGTATACAAAGGGTCCAATATTGTAATAGGATTTAGCAGAAGTTCAGCATATCAGAAAGTGGAATTATACAGTATGATGGAATGGGGGCCAGAAAGTGAATGGATTTTAATAAAACATTGAGGTGAAGTCTGTGGTAAAATACATTATGTACATTTTCAACATTGGCACTTTTTTGTTGAAATGATTGGTGCTTTTTAAAAAATTTGAATCCGAACAGATGATTAGACAGTCCAGAACTGAGGAATTTAAAGGCTTTTAAATTAATAAATGGTTGAGTTATGTAACTTCTGTTTTGTGTGTTCAGTTTTTTGGTACGCAGCTCCACACTCCCCGCACACCCCATCAACCCTGGGTTACTGATTGTGAAGTTGCTGCATTTTAATTGTCATTTGTCTTCCTGCTGTGGAGGAGAGAGGAATGTATTTGTCCAGGCTTATAAGGTCTATTTGATGTCTTGTATTTAAATGGCATTAATTCTTTCCTGCCCTCTTATTATTTCAGGTGAAGAGCATAATCTGCAGTATTGAAGCATGAGTGCTGATGCCAGTCAGGGGGTGATCACTACTCCTCCCCCTCCCAGCATGCCTCACAAAGAGAGGTATTTTGATCGCATCAATGAAAATGACCCAGAGTACATCCGTGAGAGAAATATGTCTCCTGATCTGAGACAAGACTTCAACATGATGGAGCAAAGGAAGAGGGTCACTCAGATACTGCAAAGTCCTGTGAGTAGGATTAAGGAAACAAAAGAAAAAAACAAAAAAAAAATGTTTTCCCCTTTCTGGAGATTAACTCAAAAACAAAAAAACCAAAACAAAACTTCAGACTGCATCACAGCTAGAGGGAATATCTCAAGCCATGAAACTTTTTCATAAGAACAATCGGTAAACAATTAGTTTATGCAACATTTTATTTGCGTAGTTGTGTAGTGTATGAACAAACAGGCCCATTATTGTTTTTTCCTTATGTTTTCATGGTGTAATGCTTCATTAAAGAAGTACAAAAGTAGCTAGCCGGCTACAAGGCACTTGATTAAAACTTAGACACAGGGAAGAGAATGACGGAGTCACAAGCCAAATATGAACAAACTAAGATATTTACACGCAGATCTGCTTTCCACTTCTATTTTGAATATTTGATTTATCAGATGCATCTTACCTTAACTTTTTTTGTACGTGTGTTTAAAAGCTAGATTGTTCTTTGTGTACTTGGAAGGAGTAATGTGCATACTTTACAACGTCAGCATTCATGTGCGGCTCATGTAAATTCAGCACTTGTACAACTGTGTATATAGGTTTGTTAATTCCATCGGGGGCCTGGTGAGAACAAATGTCTCCATTACCCCTTCATGGAATTAGTCTTAATTTTATGTACTGTTTGGCGTTAACCTGTTGAGTGTGCTTGAAAATCCATGGCATGCCTGAAAATAGCAGAGGTGCCAAAAATACTCCGAAGTAGTTCTTCATCCTCGAAGCAGTTTTGTTTCAAATGGTTTTCTTTTCTGTCTGTTTGCTATAATTTGGGTGGTTTAAAATTTAATTTCTTGACATTTTTCCATACATAATGAGATTGCAAACCACTGTTAGTAATCACCATATTATAGACACCCATGAATAATAGGATTGTTCACTGAAGTGTTATTTTAGAGTGCCTTTCAGATTCTGCATATAGATTGGAATTTACATATGCAAACTGCATGACTCAGATTTATTATGTTCAAGTAACTTTGTGCAACTTTTGCTTTGCAACCAAACTATTCAGTGTTCAGAAAATACTGTAAGGAAGTAATGCATAATCATACTAAGGTTTTAGAAAAAACAATTCAATTCTCAAAAATAATGATTGGATTTACTACTAAACTTTTCACAAACAAAGGAAAGTGGTTATCCCAAATTCTTAAAACAATCAGAACAAACTCAGCAAATTGACTATACATTTCAGGTGGTTGAGTGGAATAAAATGAGACGCAATAAATTACACTGGACTGATATGGTTTCTTAGTGTTCTTTTATTAATTTAAATGCAGAAAGAGTGCTGAATCTTCTAGGCCAGTGTTTCTCAATTGGGGTTCCGCGGGAAAGTGACATCACGCCACCGAGAGCAGCCGTTCTCCGCGCTACCGAAAAAAGGAAGATGTCCCGGATTTTTCGGCGGAGGGTATCGAGTATGAGTGTAATTTCCCCACGGAGCGTAAAGGGTTCCGCGGGGAAATTTAATTGAGAAACGCTGTTCTAGGCACAACTAGTCTGAACATTATTGGGTGAAAGATGGTTTGCCCAATTTGCCAAATGTTACTATCTCCTGTTTGTTGTGATTACACTACTTTTGATATGCAAGGTCAGCCTGAGGATTTTAGAGAAGGTTGGGAAGATGATATTCCCAAGTTTAACTGACCTGTTTAATAGAAAATTGGAAAACACAGGAACCTAGAGGTTACTATCCGCCTCCAGCCATGGGAGAAGCTGAGGCCAGCAGTTGGAGCCAGGGACCATTTATAGATGCCAATATTATAAAAGTTGTCCAAATAATCTAGGTGTTGGGAGTTGCTAGGCCTTGAGATGCTGAAGAAGAAAACTGTAGGTATGAGTGCTCAGTGTCTGACAATTTAGCTGAAAATAAGAAGGTATGTTTGATCTACAGACATCTGTCAGACCTGAATCCCCTTTCCCTGTTTCATTGTTGAAATAGAGAATCTTTAGAGAGCTCTTCGAGGGAATATATGGTTTTTAATAGTGTCCCAAAGAGAGAATGTCCCTAAAGCAAATCTCTTCACAGATTTAGGGGCAGTGATTGATTGAATTAAGATTCTCCATGGCTAGATCAAGTGGCTTACTTGAGATTTAGCTTGTTTCTTTTTGGGTCAGAAATGAAACTGACTTGGCCTCTTCTGAACATTTTGTCACAGAAGTACAAGAGAACTTCTGCCCTATTGCCAGTCTGCTCAATATAGGTCCAAGATTGGAATGACGGGGGTATTGCAGGTAATGTTTTTGAGGTACAGTGGAAGAGTTACCTTATGCAAGAAGCTTGCACAGATCCCACCTGTATTTTGTCTGTCTCTGGGGTGATTCCTTTTTTGTGAGTATTAAATTCTTTGAAGGAATGGGGTGGAAAAGAGAGGGAAAAGGCATCCTTGCTGGTAACATTTAAGCCAATTCTAGCCTCTCAAACAATTAACATATTCAAGTTAGAGAAATATAGTCTTTAACTATGAAGTGCATGTAGTGAGAAATGTCTTCCTTTCCTTTAAAATATAAAGCTTATATGCTCAGGATTGGGTTGACCAGACATCTCTGCTCTTTGTGAGGGAGAATTTTGGACTGAAACACTAACCAAAGCTGGCAAGATAACTAGGGCCATGCTGGTAGAATCTCCTGTGCAAAACACTACAGTGCACTAAGATGCTTAGTTATTCAGATTTTATCTGCAGTACCAACAAATCTCTTACTGCTTCTAACTGGAGAATCAAATTTATTTAGTAAGAAAACAAATTAGAAAATATTTCAGAATCCACTAAGGATGTAAGTTCTTTGGGGTGGTTACTGCATCATCCCTAATGTTTTGTACAAAACCTGGTACGTAGGGGGCTCAATTGCTGATTGGAGTCTTTGGATGCCACTGCAGTGGAAGGAAGAATAAAAGGGGCCTATGTGGTTATCTTTTCTGAGGCTTCTTTCTTCTTGACACACATTAATTCTAAGACAAAGATAATCATTTAATACTGCGGATTTATGCCAATGTTTGACAGAGGCGAGAAACACACAGGAAAAAAGTGACTTATGACATGACTTGCCGTGTTAACCCTATATCATTCCTGGCTGGTGAAAGACACACAACATTTCCTTTGAAGAGCTCTGCCTGTGGTGTTGATGCATTATTGCCTAACTGGTATCAGCAACACCAACATTGGCTGCAACCAGCCTCGCAAGCTGCCATCTGATATTCAATTTCCAGTCCCTAAGTCAAACAATTGAGAAGCTACTGAAAAGCCATCTTTACTACACCTACCTTTTCTCAGTGTTCTGGATCCATCCTGATCTAGCTTTAGATCAGGAGATTATGCTTCTGGATGATCTCTACTTGGCCACAGACAATCAAGAAACATCCTTCCTCATTCTGTAGGATCTTTGTGACATGTGACCCTGTCAGCCATAAGATGCTGCTGTTTTATCTATAAGAGCTGGTAGGTGTGAGCAGAAATGAGCTTGCTGAAGTGGTTCTTCTGCACCTCAATTTCTATAACTTTCATGAATTCTCTTCCCCCATTCTAGTCAACAGCTATGTCGAACCCCTAATGGAGACTGCAGGACAGCAATATGCAGGTGACGTACAGCAAAGTGCCAGATGTCAGCATGGTTCCCCAGATGATATAGTGCCTGAATGATATTCTCTTCAAGATGACTAGTATCTGTCTGAAGCTAAACTCAGGCAAGAATGAGCTGATGCTATTGAGTAGAAAGAAATATTTCAGACTGCCTACCCTTCCATCTTCCAAATGCCTACACAGCCTACATTTCCACCTGTATTCCTCATTATACTGAGTACCGCAATAGCAACAAAAACTGTCATCTTAGTCTCTTGGCAAAACGAAAGTGTATGCCCCATCCTATTAGATCAGATTTGGCCATATATATCCAGGTGTGATTATTGCACTCTGTTTGGGAATAAAACGATAGACTAATGAAACTAAGTGGCGTAGAACATACTGACCCACAAGGGTGCTTAGTGTATAGCTCCAACTATGGCACTGATTACCCACTGTATATCAGATTGTGTTTAAAGTCTTGATATTTGATCTTCAGAGCTCTCAAATAGACAGGACTCAGGATATCTCAGAAACCACTTCTTCCTCTATGGTAGCTGCAAACCTGAGAAACAGTGTAATTCTGAGTGGCCAGGCTGATGCTATGAGAGCTGAATTCAGAGTCTTCCCTGCAACTAACACACAGCTATGGAACTTCCTGCCACAAGAATTAGGAATGACTAGAAAAGTGGCCACCTTCGGGGGATGTGGGGGGCGGCGGCAGGCTTGTAGAACAGGAAATAGGATCCTAGGTGTTATCCTGTAGGAAACATTTCAAACTACTTGGTAACTGTTTTAATTATGATCTACAACTCAAGGGTTTTGGGATATAAGTGGTGATAGCTTATACTGTCTGCTCTCTGCAAGAATATGTTAGGCCTTGAATGTTACCCACTGCTACCTATTTGAAAGGGATAAGAAAGTTGTGATCAACTACAGTAGGTCTCAGTACCCTAATAGCATCTCACAGTACTGCTGACAATTCTTAATCTAAAACTGAAACTATTCCAACAATGCCTACAAATTTACCATTGCAAGGTTCAAATAATGTCAATATCATTAATTATAAAACTCAGGACATTGTGCTCATTTGCAACTATATTTGTATACTCCTAAACAGATTTTATTGCTTTATGTTGTATGTGAGACACTGTCTCATCTATATTAAATGCAAAAAAAAAATTAGAAAACTTTTGAAGCTGAAAAATCAAGCACCCATAAATTAGGAAATTCCAGCATCAAGGTTGCCTAAAGAAGATTAATTCGACCCTTTGTGCATATGCATTATAATTACAGGATTACATGCTATTTTGTCCATAAGACATCTGCTTCATTCAAGATTTTTTTATTCTTTTCATTGTTTGTTGCCTCAAGCTATATTTAATGCACACCATCCAGTTTCTGTACTGAATACAAAATTATTTATTTTCTGTTGGATGTTTCTGCAGCACACTCATAATATTTTGAGTGCTTCACACACAATAATGATTTTTTCTTCACCTTACATCTGTAAGAGTAGATGGTATTAATGTCTGCTTTTTACAATTGGGAAGCTGAGGCATGGAGACTAAATTTTGGGACCCCAACTTGAGACACCTGGGGTTTTCAGAGTACATAGCATTTTTATAGTATAATGAAGTATAGTGTATATTTTACATCACTGTGTTTGAAGAAAAGCCGAGAATTTGAAGAAAGTACCGTCTACAGATTCTAAAATAGGTAGAATGTGTGTGTATGTGTATTTGGAGAGATTTGGTCTTGTGTTGAGATGACATGAAGTATTTAAAATACTTAAGGCTTATTATAAAATTACCCTGATGATCTAGTTGCGAACATTGGCGGGACCAGAACTAGAGGATATTTTAAAATACATTTTAATTTAGTATTTTACAAATGTTGTGAGGAATAAATGGAATGAATGGAATTCCAGGTGAGTCTAGTAATAGTAGTACTGTATGTAAGCATAACGTTGTTGGATTGTATGCAATTTAATAAGTTAATGGGGTTTTGTATTTAGGAGTAGCCAAACACTATTTCTTGTCGTCAGTCAAGATTTTGCTGATCTGTTTGCTTTTCTCTTAGACACAAGAGATTTTTTGTTGTTGTTGTTGTTGTTGTTGTTACTCTTTTTAAACCCAGCACAAGAAGTTGGTGGGATTTTGCTTTAATTTTATATTGGATACAAAGAGCAGTTATCAAAACATTCCAGTTGCAAAGAACTTGCAGCCTGATTCTGGTTCTGTGCTACTATTATATAACTAATTCGGTTTTAGCCCATCTGTATTGCAGGAACTTTCTTTCTCACATGTGTAAAAGTTAAAATCTTGTTTTCCTCTCTGTTATTGTGTGTTTGCATCTTCGTCCCCTGTCTGCCAGAATTGTGACCAAGGAAGAAATGGCAGTCCCATCCAACACCCAGTCAGCCCCAAAATGCAGGACAAGCAGTTTTATTTCATAAATAACAATGTCTAGTTTTTTAAAGTAGCTGACCAGGAAAGCCTTGGTACCTGTAACAAGGATTACCTAATCTAGCTTTGGGCCCTGCCGCTGCCTCCGTTTTTTTTCTGTCTTTAATCATACCCCCATACCTAGTGTTTTCACAATACTATTCACCTTCTGGGTTTGGTTTGTTATCATAAAATAGCAGTCAAAGCCTTCCAGCCCTCTTCCTTGGGCTCAATTAGACCCCTCAGTTGATAATGGGCTTCAGCATCCAAACAGCCCTCCTTCTAGGCTCAAAGGTCTAGAAGCTGGGAATTGGGCGACAGAGGATGGATCACTTGACAATTACCTGTTCTGTTCACTCCCTTTGAAGCATCTGACATTGGCCACTGTCGGAAGACCATTGGTCTAACCCAGTATGGCCATTCTTAAGTCTTTCAAGTCCTTTATCGGGGCTTCCCCTTGCTTATAGTCCTTCCATCAGGGTCACAGTCCTTTGCAGCCCTTTTAGCTGGGGCTTCTCATCCAGGAGGCTCCTGCTGAAGCTTATCCCTCAACAGGTTTCCATTCTTACATCTCTCTTCCAAACCTTCTGCCTGGGAGCTTTGAAGAGTTGTCTGCTGAAAAGAGGGCAGGGCAGATGACCTGGCTTCTAGTCACATGCTCCCATCACATAGCTCTTGGTGTCATTCCTTTCACCTGAAGAGGCAGGGTGAATTCGGCACAGGTAATGTTGAGCCCCAACCCCCTTGAAGGGACAGCTTACTCTGTGATAGTACCCTATTGAGGACTATAGAGACACTCTTAGGAATGTCTTAGAAGCTCAAAATATAAATCTCTGAGAGCTGTCACCTGGACTGTTGCTGTACGACCTCAAGGGTAGCAATCAACAGACATGTATGTCTTGCAGAAAGAAGAATTATGGGTACTCAACTGCCTTTTCTAGATGCATTTACACCAAGGTGGTATAGAGAGAAACACTCCCACAATCCTCTCCTGCCACATGATGCCTTTCCACATACACATGCAACCCAAAATTGCACTGGCCTTTTGCTGCCATATCCTGTTACAAACAAATGTCTAATTTGCTGTCCACTATTAGCTCTTAAGCATCTTTCAACATTGAATTGTAGTTTTACATTTATTTTTCATCAGCTGTACCAGCTCTAGCTTGGTGTTTTTTCTGTGCTGAGCTTACCCGTATTTCCCATCATATTTCTAACTTCTCTGTATACTTCTCTCTTTCTCTGTCCTCACAAGTGTCTGCAACTTCTCCAATTTTAATATAATCTATCAATTTCATTAACAGATTCTCCTCCTATTGTATATTATATGGACTTTTCCTTGTCCCATGTCTCTTTTCTATAATTTTATGGACTTGTCTCCACTGCAAAGTAAACCTGAGTTACAACTATAATGTTGCTCTTAACTTGAGTCCCAGCCACACACTAAAACACTTGAGTATTGTGGTGCTTTTAACTCAAGTTGGCTGGCTTGTCAGGAGGCATAGGCTAAAGCTCAGAGTGGCATAACTCATCAGCTGTTAACACTGCTACTATACAGTGTGGATGCAGGTTAGCTGCACGCAGTGCCACTAGTTCTCCATAATACTGTCCGTGTGCCCAAAAGGACAGACCAAGTTCTCTCATAATTCACTGGGAAAGAATTCATAGATCAGCTCAGTTTATTGTGGCACAAAGAGCCGTAGGATATGCCCACAGAGGTCTTAATGCTACGCACAAGTGAGTGCAGCGCCAGTGTGGATATGGTGGCTTGAATGTTATTTCATAACATGGCCACTCTCACTCAAGCTGGGCACTCAAGAGAAGTAACTTGAGTGTAGATAACTTGAATTAACTCTGCAATGAAGGCGTATAACCAGGAAACATCAGTAACTATTTTTAAAGGTAGGAATGTTACATTTCTTTCAAAAAGAACCATAACTAAGAAGATGATTCAGGAACAATCAGCTCTATAAAATGTGTTATCCCTTTGGTTCCCAGATTTTGTTATAAATATTACATTTTGCATTATTGCTAACGTTAAGGGACCAAATTCTTACGTGATGTTCGTTAATGTAGCTCCATTTACTTCATTGGAGCAATGCTGATTTACTCCAGCTGATTTGACCCAGTAGCTCCAAAGCATTTGGTCCTGAGAGATTTCATTTTGTTCCCAATAAATTCATATTAATTATTGTAACCTCAGGGAAAGTACCAATGTATTCTCCTATCTGGAGACATCCACATACAACTCTGGTGAGCATTAATAGAAGTTGAGTTCATAACTCATCACGTAACAAGAAGAGAATATACTTTCAGGTGGGTGTTTTGTTGCCGAGTGAATAAAAGCTGTACAATCAGTCTTCACCTAAACTGTAACTGGATGTTTTGAGAGGATGTTCATCCTGCTTTTGTGCAAGTGTCTTGAACTTGTTTTACCACCTCCTCAAGTAGTTGTTACAGGCCACCTTTTCAAATCCTGGCTCCCATTTTATATTGGAATACTTGCCTGCACATTTTTAACACTACTCATATGTAAGCAGGTGATGAAATCTATTGCTTTGCTGCAAAGGCAATCACACTTCTTTAAAAAAGGTGTACACACAAATAGACTAGTTGGAAGACCCTCTGAAACTTTAATCCAATATATCTGGCTCAGCATGAAGTACTTGTATACATTTGAAGTCTATGGGGAATCCTAATAAAGAAGTTTCACGTATGCCCAAACAAATGTTTTAAATCCCACACTTAAAACATTTTCTTTATAGGACAGAGTATTGGGTGCATGCAACTTGAGTAACATCATTTTTAATTCCTCTCACAATTGCTACAGTTTGTTTTTCTGATTGTTAGCTTGTCGAGTACTAGATCTAAAATTATTCATGCTCTTTCCCCTTGAAAAATTTCTGCTTTGTGTTGTATGCAGAATGTTTATATCTCCTTTTAAAGGTAAACTTTGCACAAAACATTTCAAAATAGTTCTACCTGTGTTTGTAACTAATGTGGAGTGGTTTATGAGGTACTCATGAATTAAAACAAATTATAATAGGTAATAAAACAGACCAAAAAAGCCACTTGGGCTCCGGTCCTCAACAGACCTTTGCCCTTGCATGGATCCAATTGCAAAATGCTCTAGTCAATAGGTCTTATGGGAATTTATCCAATAAAATGACCATTATTAGGGTCTCAGAGAATGTATCATTTATATAATAACTACAGTATAATATGTACAGTAAAATAGAATTTCTAAATATGTAAACCAGTTGTGATGAGTTCTCTCAGATAGTCTTATGCCTTTCATTTTAGAGAGTCAAGAATGATCAGAAATGGCAAAAAACAGTTTTTTGATTTTGTATAATCTTAAAATAAACGGCACAACACCGTTTTTAACACCAATTAAAAATATTGTAAATTCACAACAGAAGTGGGATCACATGAGAGAGTCATGTGAGAGTCCCAGCTTTTTGTAGGAGTGTGAAGGTAAGAAAGATATCCATAAATATGCATGGAAAAGCTTATTTGAATGAATCATTACAGGCTTGAATGAGCATGACACACAGCAACTTCTAGTCTACTAAAAAGACATTAATATTGTGCATTCTGTACTTGATTGAGAAAATGACATTCACAAAATCACCTCTATTTCACAAGTTATGATGAATATGTACCTTTTTCAGCTGCCAACTCTGGCTTTTACCTGTTCTGGGATTTCTTGAAATTTACAGTGATATGTTTTTTTCAAGGACACTTCCATTGCCTAATAAAATAAGAAATGAATTACAAAATTAACACTAAAGTCAGTTGCCACAAGGCTAAGAAATAGTAAGTGTGAAATATACTCCCTCTAGCATCAGACAGCAAATTTTAGATAGCAGCAAAGTGAAAATAACCCCCACACACTTCAAATCAGAGTAGAAACTACACCAATAAGATACAAAACAGAGAGGCTTAGGCTTGGTATACACTACAGATTTATATCAATATAATTACATCACCCAGGGATGTGGAAAATCCAACCAAACTCCTGTTGTAGACAGCTCTGTGTTGACAGGAGGGCTTCTCCCATCAACAGAGCTACTGCCTCTCTGAGAGTTGGAGTATCCATGCTGACAGGAGAAGCTCTCCCATCAGCATAGGTAGCATCTTCACTAAGTGCTAAAGTGGTGCAGCTGCAGCTGTGCAGCGCTGTATGTATAGACAAGCCTATAATCTGAATATTTTATTACTGCAGCAGTTTAATGAGGAACAAAATGAAGATAGAGTAAATTTAAGTGTGGAAGAGGAGTTGTAGCATTGCTGATGATTTTTAAAATGAGTTTCAATATAATTGCTGTGGGTTTACCAGAATGTGAGTAACATGATTTGAGATATCTATGGAATAGACCCCATTGTACTGAAGTCATTATGATTGCTCTAGTCAAGTTAGTACTGGTAGCTGTTTACTTCCACTGGTTTGTTAAAGCTTATTTCAGTTAAATCAGTTATATAAACTTGCCTCCTCCTATCCCTAAAGTAACTGAATTTTAATAGATTCTCATTCTTGAGTTCATGAGATGTAGAATAGGCTCATAGTTCTGAACCTTTTAGCCATTTCTCTGGTGAATAGCGTGTTCCTACACAAGGATGATCTGGTGAAGAAAGCAGAGAACTGGACAGTAAGAGATCTAGGTTTCTTTTTCAGCTGTTCTACAGATTTGTTCTGTGACAGATAAAGGTTGTCGAAGTTATGAACAACTAAAATAGGGTTTTGTACTGGGAAGTGTCAGGTAACCTTACTAGGTGGTAATACCAACCCTGCCTATAATAATAATCTCACGACTATCCAGGAAAATGTATTGTAGTGATTCTCAAATATTTCTGCAGGCCTTCCGAGAAGACCTGGAATGTCTTATTCAAGAACAGATGAAGAAGGGCCATAACCCAACTGGATTGCTTGCATTACAACAGATTGCTGATTATATCATGGCAAGCTCTTTTGCAGGTTTCTCTTCATCTCCACTGAGTAAGTGAATAATATGTGTAATTACTAATATTTTTCTAAAATTTTGTCTCTATATTTTAGCAAGTGCTGGGACCTCTTCCTTTCAAATAATTTTGCCATGGTTTTTTAATCTGTAAAGCAATACAGATTATGGTTTTAAATATTGTTACTGTTAAACTGTCTCAAAATATTTGATATCAGAAAATTTATAATTTCTATAAACTGCTTCTAGTTAAGTTTGCAATTTTTAAGCAAAACTAATATCAAACTTCATTACCATTTTACTATGATACATATAAATAGTAATTTGACACCTAACTTAATAACTTGGCAGCAGTTTACTGTAGTACACTTGCCTTTAAATTTTAATAGGGAGGAAGAACCTGTTGAAATGCATGATTAAATAAACTGTCAGGAGCATGAAAGTAGCTTTTAGTAAATAGTAAAGTGTAGTTATTTAAAAAAAAAAAAAAAAAAAAAAAAAAAGAGAGCACGAATGAATTCTTGCCAAGATCATGTGATCAGGATACAGCCTTCACAGAAGAAGTCCTATAGCTAATTTCTAAGGTCTTGAATCATTGAAACATTTTAAAAAGTCATGTTAGTGTTAAATAAATATTCATAAGTTGCTGAGTGCAATAGACAAATCTGTCTTTCTAGACTGTTCTCTGCATTGCCTGCAGATTCAAAGGTGCAAATGGGGATAGCCACCTTCATGTAATGATTTGAGATGTATGGATGAGGATGCTTGTTAGACAGAAATTAAAAGGAGCTAATGCTTGCAAGGAGTATAAAGATTGTTTTTAAAACACCTTAATAGAGGCAGTGTATACCGCAAATCAGAAGAGACAATAAGAGGGCCAAAAGTACACCACCATGGCTAAACAGCAGAATGGAGGCTGTTAGAGGCAAAAAGGTATCCTTTAAAATTTGAAGTCAGGTCCTCGTGAGTATAATAAGAAGGTCCACAAACTCTGACATGTTAAGTGCAAAAGAATAATAAGGCAGGCCAAGAGAGATTTTGAGAAGCAACTTACTAAAGATGGAAAAACTAACAGTAAGAATATTTTAAGTACATCAGAAGCAGGAGGCCTGCCAAACAGGCAGTGGGACTACTAGACAACTAAGGTGTTAAAGGTTAATTGAAGGAAAACAAAACCATTGGAGAGAAGCTAAATGAATTATTTGCATCAGTCTTCACTGCAGAGGATGTGGGGAGATACCTACATCAGAGCTATTCTTTTTGGATGACAAATCTGAAATATTGTCCCACATTGATGTGTCAGTAAAGAAGAGGTTTTTGAACAAATTGATAAATTAAACAGTAATAAGTCACCAGGACCAGAAGGTATTCACTCAAGACGTCTGAAGGAATTCAAATGTAAAATTGCAGAACCACTAATCGTAGTATATAACCTATCACTGAAATCAGCCTCTGAACCAGATGACTGGAAGGTAATTAATGTAATGCTGATTTTTTTTTTTTTTTTTTTTTTAAAAAGGGCTCCACAGACCATCCTGGCAATTATAGGTCAGTGGGCCTAACTTCAGAACCAAGCAAATTGGTAGAAACTGTAGTAAATAACAGAATAATCAGACACACAGATTAACACAATTTGTTTGGAAAGAGTCAGCACAGCTTTTGTAAAGGGAAGCCTGCCTCACTAATTCTCTGAGGGTGTCAAGAAGCAGGTGGGTAAGGGAGATAGTCAATATAGTGAACTTGGATTTTCAGAAAGCCTTTTGACTAGGTTCCTTATCAAGGCTCTTAGATAAACTGAGGCCTGGTCTACACTTACCTGAAATTCGGCTGCAGTCGATGGGAGATACCAAGCTACGTAGAGTAGCTTGCGTAATGCCTGTCGACTTTGTAACTTCTGTTTTGCGCGCTGTCTTCACTATGCTGTGCCGATGAGAAATGTGTACCTGTCGACACAGCGCTACGGTTTTTCTGGAGGTGATTTTAATAGATCGACTTCCAGATTTGGATAGATCAATCGCTGCCATTAATGTAGATATACATTAAGTAGTCATGGGATAGGGAAAAATCTTCCAGGGTCAGTGTCTTGCTAAAAGACAGGAAACACAGGGTAGGAATAAGTGGTCAGTATGGAGAGAGGTAAATAGCAGAGTCCCCCAAGGATCTGTACTGGGACCAGTGTTGTTCAGCATATTCATTAGTGATCTTGAAAAGGGAATGAACAGTGAAGTGGCAAAATTTGCAGATGATACAAAATTATTCAAGATATTTAAGTCCGAAGCTGACTGCAAAGAGTTATTTTGGGGCAGGTGGAGGGAAATCTCTCAAAACTAGTTGATTGGGCAACAAAATGGCACTTTGATAAGTGTAAAGTAATGCACACTGGCAAAAATAATCCCAACTACAAATATTTAAAGATGGGTTCTACATTAGCTGTCACCACTCAAGAAAGATCTTGGAGTCATTATGGATAGTTCTCTGAAAACTTCTGCTCAGTGTGCATCCATGGTCAAAAAAGTTAACTGTATTTTAGGAACTATAAGAAAAGGGATAGAAAATATGATGCCACTATAAAAATCCATGATGCGCCCGAACCTTGAATACTGTGTCTGGTTCCAGTCCCTACATCTAAAAAAGGATATGGTGGAACTGGGAAAGGTTCAGAGAAGGGCGACAAAGATGATCAATGGTATGGAATGGCTTGGCTTCCATACAAGGAGAAACTAAAACAGTTAGAACTGATTTACTTGGAAAAGAGATGATAGAGTTGGGATATAATAGAGGTCTATAAAATCATGAATGGTGTGGAATAAGTGAATAAAGAAATGTTATTTACCCTTTCCCACAAAAAGCAGAGGTTGCCCAATGACATTAATAGATATTTAATGCAAACAAGAGGAAGTATTTTTTCAGACAGTGCACAATTAACCTGTGGAACTCATTGCTGTGGGACATTGTGATGGCCAAAAATATATATGGGTTCAAAAGAGAACTGAATTAGTTCATGAATGATAGGTCCATCAGTGGTTATTAGCCAAGATGGTCAGAGATGCAACCCCGTGCTCAGGTTACCTCAAACATCTGCCTGCCAGAAGCTGGGAGTGGAAGACCAGGTGGATCACTCTAATTGCCATGTTCTGTATACTCCCCCTGAAGCTCTGGTGCCGGCCGCTGTCAGAGACCAGATACTGGACTAGATGGACCATTGATCTGACCCAGTATGGCCGTTCTTTTCTTACATGTTACATGCTTAGGGCCTGATTTTCAGCATAGGGAGCTGTCGCATATCCCATTGAAATTCAGTGGTAGCTTATAATACTCAAAGCTTTTGTTGTGTGTCTTTGGACAAGTCACTTAGGATCCAATTTACAAAGCCAGTGGCAGAGTGGAAAATAGAAGCCAGATCTCCTGTGGACTATCCACTAGACTTAGAGTTTCTCAAACTATTGTCCTTGGAACACTTGTTAGTGGATTCTGGAAAGGTGGCTGGTCATTAGGTACTAACTCTTCTTGTTTCTACCTGGTAAATCATATGAAAATATAGTATTTAATGTATTTTTAACTTTCCTAATACTAACTTTCTATGTATTCAAATGTTGTAGTTGCCATAGCCATATTATGTATTTGTGAAGGGGATAAGTGGTCTTCACAGTAATAAATGGGATAGGAGGTGCTTCGTGGTACAATTTCTCTATTAAAACGTGTTCTGTGCTATAAAACAGTTTGAGAACCTTTACGCAAGTTCTTGTATTATCCCATATGACCTTCCTAAAACTAACTACAATGACTCAGAATGAGAAATCTATTCAAATGGCTATTCAAGCCTGCAAAACCCAGTAGGTATGTTTTCAAATACTTCCAAAATAGCCTGTAAATGTAGCTTAGCTCACCAGTACAGGAGGTCTTAAGTAATCTGGCCAGAACAGTGCTATGTAACATCACCTTGAAGCACAGGATAGTTCAAAATCTGAGTGGTGCTTCAAAGTAGTCCTCTGTCACTAATTAGCCCTTCCTTCAAAATTTTGGAAACTTTTTCATATTACTTTAGGGTATGGTTTCTAGGGCTTTATATTGCAAAGGTTTCTGAGCCAGTCCTAGAAATCACTACCTCTGTTCTGCAATCCTAGTCTAATATTAGCTTTTGCCCAAAACTGAGATTCTATATTACTAATTTAAGTATGCTGCTTTCGGAGAATCACAGAGAGAATTTAATTGTACCATTTGCCACCTATTTTCTTATTTTAGGCCTTGGAATGGTTACACCCATCAATGACCTACCTGGAATAGACACCTCCTCATTTGTTAAGGGAGAAAAACTTACTCGTTGTAAATTAGCCAGTTTGTACAGGTTGGCTGACTTGTTTGGATGGGCACACTTAGCAAACTCTTACATCACAGTGAGTATTTTTAAGAGTAAAAATGATTACTTGCTTCCTTGTGTTTTCACCTGTATGTTCAAAATTAGAATTCATTTTCCAAGGATGATTCAAGTAAATTCAATAATAAATCAGATATATTTTTTTCTTACTTTGCAGGTCAGAGTAAGCAAAGAACATGACCACATTCTAATCATTCCAAGAGGTCTGTCTTTTTCTGAAGCTTCAGCTTCCAATTTGGTATGTGCTTCACTTACGTTAATAATAATAATCACTGAGGCTTAGGTTGTTTTTGGACAGTTTTGCAGCTACTGAATTAGGACATTAGCATCAGGTTTTCGTTTGCCTGATCTGAAATTCACATAAAATCATCAAGTGAACAGCAGTTTAATTTTTGGGATTATACAATCCTCTGCTCCTGAACGCTTCTGTCCAGGTTTTCGTTCCACTTCGCACTGCTTTGGTTCCACTGAAGCTTTAGTGTAGGCCAGCAAGCGTTTGCATTTTAACCAGGCTCCCCACCTGGTCCACAAAAGCAAGTCAAATAGAATTTGTCAGCTACTTTATTAGTGTAACAGCAACCTCTTATCAATAAGATGCGTGCTTTAAACCACATGACATTCTTGTGAAGGAGTAGGGCATGTATTATTATCCCCATTTCACAGCTAGAAAACTCGGAAACAGAAGAGTTAAGTAACTTTTCCAAGGCCAAGAAGGGAATTGGTGTAATGGCTCCTAATTCAGTGTCTAGACTATCAAGTTAGGCATCTCATGATGAGAATGACCTGAAGAGTTTGTTATCCAGGTAGTCCTATCTACTGGTGAGTCTTGCTGACCATTATTGGAAGGGAACAGCAGGTATGTAATGCAATAAGGTCAACTTCCAAAAGGAGAGCCAAAAATATAATCATAAGAACAGGATCTTATGTGCTTCTTTTATTGTCTTTATTACTCTTTTTTTTTCCTTAGCAGTCTAAGGATTTGATTCTCTCTTCTCTCCCCAACACCCATGGTGGTTCCTACTGAGCTAGGCATTTTTGGTTTGTTTTTCTTCAGTTGGTTTATAGCCAATTAGTCATGGCCAACTTACAGTAGTTGCATGAGTTTCCTTTGTTTGATTTTCCAGGTTAAAGTAAATATCCTAGGAGATGTAGTTGACCAAGGGAGTACCAATCTGAGCATTGACAATGCAGGATTCAGTCCACATGCTGCCATCTACTCCATGCGTCCTGATGTCAGATGTGTGATACACATACACACACCTGCAACTGCAGCTGTAAGTCTGTACTGTTCCTATTGTGACCTACAGAAAAAAGTTTCAAAATATAAAATATATTATAAATGTATTTTCTAAACATGGATCTAGTGTATATGGCTCAAACTTGCCTCTCCACAGCTTTCTATTTGTGTAGCTCCATTGACTTCATTTCAGTTGCACTTGATTTACACCAGTGTAAGAGGCTTATTCTACAAGATCCTGAGTGATCTGAGGGTACTGAGCACCTTGCAGGAATGAGCCATGCATAAAATGAGGATCAGACCACCTCACTCAGAGTGGAAGGGGAATGTGTACAATTTAGGCCACCACTTAATTTAAATCAGCTCAATAATAATGTGTTCTATGCCATGATGTAGATCACCCTAATTGCATTTTAAGAGGTTATATTATAACTGTATTTAGTTCTGGGTATCCTTCTCAAAAAGTTGTAGCTAAACTAGAACTTGAAAAAGGGCAAAAATGTCTGAGGCTGGACTGACCTAATTAATGAGAGAAACATAAGGAGATAAATATATATATAGTATGGAGAAATATATATAGTATAGAGATGAGAAAAGGAAAACATAATTGTGTATCAATATTTGAAGAGTGTATACCTCAGGACAGAAAAAATCATTGAGGGTTGATGTAAAATGATGGGAGTAAAATGAGGAAAAGATGTATTAATATTAATTGCCAGGGAAAACTTGCTTATGGTGCCATCTATTATCCTGTGTCTTTGTCCCCCAAATGCAGTGGTAGCAGGGCTCACTGTATTTTAAACTAGACTGGATAAAGCACTAGAACAATGCCTACTCCATATTGAGAATTCTCTTATCTAGCTGGCATGTAGCCAGGTCTTCCCTTTTATTTAAGAATATAGAAGAGACAGAGTGGTGGTGATCCTCAAGTAGAGAACCATGTACTGGAAAAATATTGTAGGAAATAATCGATGACTAATATGGTGAATTTCTGGGTGGATCTAACAGTTCCTATATAACTTTGGAAGATTAACCAGGAAGTTTGTGGAACAGGGCCTTTGTACGGCACCCCAGTTTAAATATGTTTGTTCTCTGAATCTTACAAGTGTTTAATTTTCTTGAAACAGGTTTCATCTATGAAGTGTGGTATCCTTCCAATCTCTCAGGAGGCTCTGATTCTGGGAGATGTTGCTTACTACAACTACCAAGGATTGCTTGATGAACAGGAAGAGAGAATTCAGCTTCAGAAGGTTCTTGGGCCTAGTTGCAAGGTAGTCAACCTTATTCATGTTTTTCATGAATTATTTGCATGTACTGTACCAGTTTCTACCATTTAACACCAGTGTTTTCATTCATTAGGTGCTGGTCTTGAGAAATCATGGTGTGGTAGCATTGGGAGAGACATTAGAAGAGGCCTTTCACTATATTTTCAATGTACAGCTTGCCTGTGAAATACAGGTAGGAGAGATGATTTGTCACTATTTAATTTCTGAAGCAAATACTTGTGCCATAATGAGTTGTTGCAATGGATGGACCTGACCCCATAGGGAAGAAGCTCCATTATTGCAAAGTATTCAACAGAATCTCTGCTGTTAGACCCAATATATGTGTAGAAGTTCTATGGGGTAAATTGGAGGCCTGTTTCTATTATAAATTGAAATTAAAAACATGTTTGTTTACTTCCTTGTACATGCACAGTTAGCAATATCAAAACCATTCTAGGTATGAGCTTTAGTTAGCCTAAGCATGGTGTGTTGGCTTTGCTATAGAGCACATTGTGTTCTCACTTGAATGTGTTTGTCCCGTGGGACAGTATCATTTATTAGAAAGTCATTATATTGTAGTGCAACATTGCAACATGATACCATTTCATGGAAGTTATTTTGGGACCCATTAACATTTTACAACTAACTTGTTGAAATCCAGGCATTTTGAGGGGAAATGTAGATGGATCTGTAATGTTACAGGGCAGATCTGGAGTCCCTCTTCTCTAAATGCAGATCATCCATGTGAAATTGTATCAGTGCTGTTCCACTGTGGATAGAGTGAACTTCAGGAGCCTGTGTCCAGAGGTGCATACTTCTGCATCCCAGAGAGCATAATGGTTCCATGAACGTTTCCTGCATGGCTGAACACAGTGACTTTAGGGGAGCAGGCAGGTAGCAGATCCATCACTCCTTATCCTGCATAGAAATGGGACATAAAGTCTGTGCGTACCACTAGATCCTCTGTGGCCTAATTGAATAGTTCTTTCCCATCCACGCACTGTCCTTGAGATTCACAGCACCCAGCTCAATTATTCAAGTGAAATGTTGGGATGAGAAAAAGAGGATTTTCCACTAAGATCACAAAGCAGAGGAGAGTGGTGTATTACAAAATAAATTAAGCAAAATCCAGAAATCACCTGTTAGTGCCTTATTAGGTAATGAATCAGATATACAGTTGCCTTTCTGGCCAATGGTAGGGTACATCTGTATCAGGAGTCAAGATATTTCTGTCTTCTACAGCAAAAAGTACATTGTTGAATACTTAATAAATAATTGAAGTTTATTGCATTCACTCCTTTTAGAGCCATAATTATTAACTGATGCTGTCATTCACTGAATAGGAATCATTCTCTGCATATCTTAATGCGGTTGTCGTAATTTTAGTCAGAAGAAAGAACCTAAAAACGTAATTGCAGCCAATTTTATGTTTATAGTTTCTTTCTATTAAATTCAGACAAACTAAGAATTCTACACCCCAAAAAATTATCTATAAGGAAGCAGATTGTGTGTATTTTGTTGCAGGTTCATGCATTAGCTGGTGCAGGTGGAATAGACAATCTTCTTATACTAGACTTGCAGAAGTACAAGCCTTTCACACACAATGTGGCAGCAGCTGGAGGCGGTGGAGTTAATATGGGCTCCCAACAAAAATGGAAAGTTGGGGAACAAGAATTCGAAGCTCTCATGAGAATGCTAGACAACCTGGTAGGTACACAATTATAACAATACCAGTGCAACCCATCTGAGTTTGAGTGCCTTTCACTCCTCAACTCTTTGTAGGATTAGGCCTTAAGTAAAGAATTGTCTGTTTGACTTTCTTTAGATCTTTGAAAATGAAATATGTAAATTAAAAGTACTTTTTATTGAATATTTAATATCTCCTGTATCTAAACTTAAAACAGAATATAGTTTTTTTTAAAATCTTTCCATTTCCTAAGTCTAACACAGCAGAATAGTGAGAGGCCATTAAGCTAAAATTTCTGTCAGGACTGTGTCACAAACATCAATCATTTCTCTGTCTAAAACTCAATTGGTACAACAGTCACTTTCCAACCATCACCTTAGTAAATATGCTTGGAAGTTTCCATTTTAATTTTGTTATGAATTTTAATGTTTGTTTCCAGCTACTGTCAGTTTTTATCCACTTTATTGTTATGCTTGGAAGAAATGAAGTTCAGTATGTATTGTTGTTCCAAATGTAATGAAATACTAATTTCAAATTAAATGATTTCCTGATAAAGTCAAAGCAAAGCAAAAGAAGGTACCTACTTGGCTGTTAGTGTAACATATAGGGCTGAGACATGAATTGCATTATGTGCCCAAGCTGGAAGGTTAAATGCCCCCCTTGCTCTGCTGTGTGAACCACCCATATCACTGGTCACAACACAGGAACAAGAACATTTTCCCCCAGGTCAGTACTCTCCCTTTCGCACATGTGAGCAGGGAGTGGATGGGCAGGGGTGGGATGTGGGTGGAGCTTTGGCTCCACTGGACATACTGGCCAACACAGCTCAACTGGCATGGAGGAGCAAGTACCCTGTGCCAGGGAAAGGACTGGGAGAACTTACTTCCTCCTTTCCACACCCCCTCCACTCCCATGGAGCACAGGCTAAGCAGAGACCAAATGATAACTGTTAAGTCACCATTTGGTCCCTTCTCTGTTCCTGTGCTGCCCCTTACTCAGGGCAGCACTCCAGAGCCAGCTGAGCTCAAATTGTATTGTTACTTTACATCAAAGTTATCTTTGTTGGCTCTGAATGGAGGAAGGAATTGACCATTATCAACTTCTACAGACATTTCTTAAACCTTCCAGATTACACTGTTTATCAAGGAAGTGGAAAGACTATCAAAGTATGTAATCTGCAGTTATTTCATGAAATTTGACTGCTATGATGCTGGCTGTAAAGAGCGTTTTATAAATCAATAAATGAAAAATACTTCAAAGAAGGATATCCTGAACCTCATGCTTGGCTGAGTGGAGATAGTTTATTTAATACATACACAGTGGTACGAACTTGCCATAATTCCTTATTCTTTGGACATTATTGGTTGATCCTCTTTTTACCTCCTCAGGGATACAGAACTGGCTATGCCTATAGGCATCCTCTAGTCAGAGAGAAACCCAGGCACAAGAGTGATGTTGAGATCCCAGCCACTGTGACTGCGTTTTCTTTCGAAGATGATACGGTCCCACTTTCCCCCCTCAAATTCCTAGCACAAAGACAACAACGGGAAAAGACAAGATGGCTGAACTCGCCAAATACATACTTGAAAGTGAATGTGCCTGAGGAGTCCTGGAATGGAGAGACTAGTCCCAGAACTAAGATAACGGTAGGCAGCTATTTTTGATAGTTGGCTTGTTCTTACTCTTCCTGAAAGAAAGTGAATTATACAGAGTTTGTATCGCTAAATCTGACCCACCTACAAAATATCTTTTAACTGGATTATCTAATTAGTTAAAACCTAGCAAACAAGAAGATAGGCTTGTCAGAGATTTAAGTTGAGAATAGCTGCTGCACTGAGATGCCCTTTCTGTGTGGGGGAATTGTGGTGATAGAAAAAGGGATAGCTTTGTTTTCCAGTCCTTGAGTGATTTCCTCTTCCTTATTGGTTTCCCTGGTTCTTGTAATAGGAGTTTTTATTTTTTGTGCTGCATCTAGCATGCTAAGAATTATGCACTGTATTATCATCCATCAACTGTAGTGTGTCTCACGTTTTCCATCACTGGGGCCTCTCCTTCCCCATAGGAACATTATCTTTTTCCAGACTAAACCAATCCCTCTATTCTTATTGGCTCTAGGTCACTGTCACTATCTCTGATCAAAGACAACTGATCAGCACTTCCTTTAGAGCCCATCAATGTCCAATGTTAACACGTGTCTCTGAATGATGTACAGGACTTCCTTCTCCCAGGACTAAGTTCGTTGCCTCGACCACATTCCCAACGATTCAGGGGAGAGATTAGGTCTCTTGCAAAGCGCTGTCTAGTATTCCATTTGCTATACATCTGACCCCAGTTGCGTAAGACATAGGGCTTGTCTACACTTCCCTCCGAGATTCGGCGGCAGTCGACTGGAGTTACACAAGCTACGCAAAAAATTTGCATAACTCCCGTCGACTTCTCTGCTTCTGTTCTGCACGCGCCGTCTTCACTGCACTGCGCCGATGCAGTGCTGCGCCACTTGAGAAGGTGGTCTTAATACATCGATTTCTGGAAGTGAAGACGTAGCCATAGATTAAAAGCAGGAGCTCCACCTGGTGGTAGTTCACCAATTTCTCTGTACCTTTATTTTGGAAGCCATACCATTAATGGCAGGCTTATGTAAAACTTTACTTAAAAAAGAAAAAAATCCCAAAACAAAACCTGCAGTTAGCAGATGTATGAGTTTACAATACAAATAGAGTGTTAGGGAAAGAGAACCGATTCTGGAGCCAATAGATGCTGCATTAATGGAATAAAAAGTTGAATGGCCTTTAGCCCCTTTTAACAGGCTTTTTGGTAATAGTGATCCTTTCTAAACATAGTCATGTTAGTATCATTCTGCAGTTCTGTGTCATTTTTTCAAGTGAGCATTTCAGTGTATTAGTCATTTAGTTAAACCTCACAGTATCCACACACAGCAGTTAAGTATTACATCCATTTATAAATTTGTAAGATGGGGCACAAAACTGTTTAATAAATTGGCAATAATCTCTTGGTGAGTGACTTGCAGAGCTGTGAATAGAACCCAGGAGTCCTTGCTCTTCCTCCTAACCACTAGACCATGCTCTTTCCAATGGTCACATTCTCTCTCTTTTTTTTTCCCCCTAACATTCTAAATATTTTTCTTCAAGTGGATGAAAGCTGAAGACTCCTCCAAGATTAGTGGAGGAACTCCAATCAAAATTGAAGATCCAAACCAATTTGTGCCTCTAAATACAAACCCAAGTGAGGTATTAGAAAAGAGGAATAAGGTAAGAAAGGCTTAATGAAGAAATCCTGTAACAATGCCTTGCATTGTTTACAGGTACGAGATATAGTCTAAGTCAGCAGTCAAGCAATCATTAGAAACGATAATAAAATGGTTTACTGAAAGTGTACTAACTTTACCAAAATGTGTTTGTTTTTAAAGTTCCACATACTATTGGAATTGGATAATAAAACTTGTAGCACTTTGAATATAATACTGTGATGGATGATCAACAGTTACTCTGGGAATGACAGATCGGAGATGGCTCCAAACTGTAACCTCAGGGTTAGCACAAAACTTAGTGGAAGTTTGAATTCTAGATCTGAACTGAATAGCTCTGACTTGTATCTCTTAGGTTATAGATGCCCTTTCTCAAAAGACTGCAGAAATACTCATTAAAATGTTGCATAGGTAGTTTATTTTAAATGTACATAACTAATAAATACCATGAATGTGAAAAACAGCCATTTTCCGAAAGCTGACCCAAACTGCACCCCAGGCATAATTGTATGTCTAGCAGAACAAAGCTGTTTCCATGAAGTTATGAGATTTACTTTCTTGGAGTCTTTTAGGGTTTAAAGGGTCATACCACTTTCCCTGAGAATCGAACCTGATTCAGAAGAAGCAACTCCCTTCCTCAAAAACAATACATAGAAAAATGCCCTGTAATCACCCAGATGTTGATTTAGACCAGCGGTTCTTAGCCAGCGGTCTGCAGGTCCCCGGAAGCTAGTTTCAGGGGATCCACGAGCCCTGGTGCTCCATGAGGCAGAAGCCCTGAGCCCATGGGCATAGTTGGAGGGAGGTATTGGGAAGGGGGCATTGCCCCAAACCGCAGTGCTTTAACTAGAGCAGGGCAGTTCTGGGGACAGCTCTACATACCCCCGGCCAGGTCGGAGGTGGGAAGCTGAGCAGTGCGGGGCGGGGTGGCTACTGCTCTGGCTAGTGCCATGGAGCAGGCAACTATGGCGCTCCCCCATCTCCTCCTGGTGCCTGGGGCTGTGGCTGCTCTTTAGCAGTCAGCCCCCTTTGGCTGCTCGCACAGCTGGTAAGAGCTGCCCAAGCAGGTGGCAGAGCCCTCGGGACTGCGGGGGGGACAACACAGGCCCTAGCTACCTATCTCCCTGCACCCTGAGTTACCCCCTGCCTGCACAGTCCTTAACGATCATCTCCCTCTGGGATTGGGGCCAAGGTGACTCATTAGGTGGGTTTATGGATTAGCAAGTACTCTGCAGTCGGAGACAGGGGGAAGCATCCCTCACCTTATTCCAGAGTAGACCAGTACACAGTCCTGTGCTTCAGTTGTGCTCTGCTGCCCAGTACACTGGCCTTACAAAGTTGATGGTGGGAAGGGGTTTGCTTGATAGAGACAATAGATGCTTCAAATACCCTTTGTCTTTCTCCATACAGATTCGTGAGCAGAACCGATACGACTTAAAGACAGCAGGACCACAGTCTCAGTTGCTGGCTGGGATTGTTGTGGATAAAAAGCCTAGTTCAGTAAGTGTATATCATGACTTGGATTTAATTCATTGCCTTCAGTGAGTTCTATCAATCTTTATTTCAGACTTGAAGGTTTGGTCTCTTTTATTAGATATAGTATTTTCATGCCACATTTAAGATGGGAGATACTTTAGTCTTTCAGAAGGCAAATTTTTATTTACAGTGTTTTAAAAAAAAGTTACTCAGGGTATGTCTACATTTAAGACACTTCAGGGACGCAGCAACAACGCTGCAACTGTGCTGCCGTAGTGCTTCAGTGTAGACACGGTACAGCAACGGGAGGGGTTCTCCCATTGCTGTGGTTAATCCACCTCTCCGGGAGGCAGTAACTAGGCCAATGGAGAACTACTTATAGCTTGTAATTGAACTGTGAAACTCATTGCTATAGGATATCATTGAGGCCAAGAATTTAGCAAGATTCAGATAGGGATTGCACACTTACACAGAAAAAAAGAATATGCAGGGTAGTTATAGGTAATGCTAACAAGAAGAATTTTGGAAGAGAGATTAAATCTCATGTTCTTCTTCGAGTACTTGCTCATGTCAATTCCACTACAGGTGTGTGCATGCCTCTGTGCACGGTTAGCTGGAACTTTTTTCCCCTTAGCAGATCCCGTGGGGCCGGCTCCAGCGCCCCCTGCAGCCCCACACACATGCCGCGGTATATGAGACGCTGCCGGCCCTACACCCTTGATGGTTGCTGGAACTAGCCTTGCTCTCAGCAAGTACTATTCCCCTTGTTTGGACTTGTTTGATGTTCTTAGTTAGTGAAGTAGTTAAGTGTTGTTAAGAGTAGTTAGAGATAAGGCAAGTCCCTGCAGGGACTTAGAGCGGCCGGGCCATGCCCCGGTCACTGGGCTTCAAGCTGTGTGCCTCCTATGGGAAGGCCTTGCCTGTTCAACGATCCCACGACGGCTGTCTTAAGTGCTTGGGGGAAGCCCACAGAAAAAAGAAGTGCAAGATCTGCAGGGCTTTCAAACCAAGGACTCAGCCGGCACTGGCCTCGACTCAGCACTGCGCAACATCGCCGGCACCAAAGAGGAAGAAGCAGCTTGCAGAGCACAGACGCTCCCCTGCGCTGTTGGTACAGGCAGGGTCGAGTACAGAGATGCACTGGACCTGGCCTGTTGAGACTTCTCTGGCACCTGCATCTCCGGTCAGGGAGCCTCCCCCGACTCCTGGGAGTGGGAGAGTGCCCCTGTTGATGCCATCGACACCGGAGGCTTTTCAGGCGGCAAGAGCCTTGCTGGACTTGCGTACGCCACCTCCGCCCCCCCCTCCACCAAGGGAGAGAGGGCCAGTGTCATGGGGGAGATCCCCGGTACGGGGGTGCAGTCTGTGCCTCGGGCACAGGAGAAGGCCCATAGGCACTACTCCTTGGGTGAGGAGTTGGACCCCCCTGGAGGGAACCTCAGCGGGTACAACTCACCAGGAGGGACGCACCCACAGGCTGCACCTTTGCAGTCCTCTTCCTCCTCACCGGACGAGGCAGTCTCCCGGGACCACTCGGCGCCACTGGAGGATTTCAGGGTGCACCAGGAGTTGCTCAAGAGGGTGACCTCCAACTTGGGGCTGGAGGTAAAGGAGTTAGAGGAGGCCGAAGATAGCCTCTTTAATGTGCTGGTGGCGGCTGCCCCAGCACAAGTGGCCCTCCCAGTCCACGAAAGGGTCCTTAAAATTGTAAAGGCCCTGTGGCAAACCCCTTCCTCGGTCGCCCCTATGTCAAAGGTGGCTGGGAAGAAATACTACATCCTGGCCAAGGGGTTTGAATATCTGTTCACACACCCGCCCCGGGAATCCTGGTAGTAGACATGGCTAACCAGCAGGACAGGCAAGGTCAGCCAGGGTCAACTCCCAAGAACAAGGACAATAAGAAGCTGGACTTGTTTGGGAGAAAAATGTATTCCATGGCAAGCCTGCAGTTCAGGATTACCAACCATCAGGCCCTCCTGGGCCGATATAATTTAAACCTGTGGGACTCTCTTAGGCGGCTCACTGAGGCCCTGCCCCAGGACCAGGCTGCAGATTTTAGCACTATCGTGGAGGAAGGAACCATGGTAGCTAGGGCAGCGCTCCAGACATCCTGTGACACTGCTTACTCGGCGGGCAGGGCTATAGCTTCCGCCATCTGTATGGGAAGGTGCTCGTGGCTGCAATCCTCGGGCCTGTCCCAGGAGGTGCAGCAGGCTATTCAGAACCTCCTGTTTGATGGGTTGGCCCTATTCTCAGACTAGACCGATGCAAAGTTGCATGTTCTGAAGGACTCCAGGGCCATGCTTTGCTCCCTGGGCCTTTACACGCCCCAGTTTTCCAGGTGTCAGTCATGGCCCCAGGCGCAGCAGCAGCCAAGGCCTCCGCCCAGGCCCTTCCAACTCTATAGGAATAGGGACAGGAATAGGGAGTTTAGAAGAAGAAATCAGCCCCCTAGCTCGTCCTCCTCTTCCCAGCAGGGGCCCCCCAAGAGGTCAGGCAACCAGAGGAGACAATTTTGATGGTGTGCCCGAGGGTGGCGCCCCGGCTGCTCTCCTGGATCCGCCCCACCCCTTCCTAAACTGGTTAAGGCTCTTTTATCCTGAATGGGCAAAAGTCACTTTGGACCGTTGGGTCCTTGGGATAGTGTCGGGGGGCTATGCCCTACAGTTTACATCTACCCCACCCAACAACCCTCCCCTCCATCCCTCTTCAGGGACTCCTCTCACGAGCAACTCCTCTTGCAGGAGGTGGACCCCCTCCTCAACCTGGGAGCAGTGGAAATGGTCCCTCAAGGCAGAAGGGGGAAGGGGTTCTATTCGAGGTATTTCCTCATCCCCAAGGCAAAGGGGGGTTTGAGACCCATATTAGACCTGCGTCGTCTAAACAAATTTGTCAAACGACTCAGGTTTCGCATGGTCTCTCTAGCCTCCATTATCCCTTCTCTGGATCCAGGATCTCAAGAATGCATACTTTCATGTGTCTATCCTCCCCAGCCACAGGCATTTTCTCCGTTTCACAGTGGCTGCCTTACACTACCAGTTTACCCTTTGGCCTGTCTTTGGCTCCAAGGGTGTTTACCAAGTGAATGGCGGTAGTGATTGCCCACCTGAGACGAAAGGGTGTGCAAATTTTTCCTTACCTGGACGATTGGCTGATCAAGGGCAGGTCCAGGTCCCAAGGGCAGGAGAGCGTAATCCTCACTTGCTCCATGTGCAGCAGGCTGGGACTACTTATAAATGAACAGAAGTCCACACTAACCCCAGTGCAATTAATAGAATTCATTGGGGCTACCCTGGATGCTTCCCAGGCGAGAGCCTTCCTGCCTCAACTGTGTTTTGAGGTGATGGTCTCTATCATCTCCCATTGCACCGATGCCCCACGACAACTGCCAGGCACTGCCTACAGCTGTTAGGCCACATTGCAGCCTGCACGCATGTAGTGTGAGACTAGCTCGCCTGAGGCTGAGACCACTTCAGGCATGGTTGGACTCGGTATATGTTCTGAGCAGACACCCATTGGACCGTGTGGTCACAGTTCCCTCACCTGTCTTAGCCTCCCTAAACCGGTGGCAGAGTCCCAGGGCAGTGATGAAGGGCGTTCCGTTCAACGAACTGGTCCTGTCGGTCACCCTAATTTCCAACGCCTCAGACGTAGAATGGGGAGCCCACATCAGTGCCAACTTAGGCACTCAGGGGCTCTGGTCAGGGGAGGAGAGGCACCTGCACATCAACATGAAGGAGCTGAGGGCTATTTGCCTAGGGTGCAAGGTGTTCCTCTGATTCCTGACAGGCAGAGTGGTGCAGGTGCTGACGTACAACACCGCCGCCATGTTTTACATAAACAGGCAGGGGGGAACGTGCTCCTCAGCCCTCTGCGAGGAAGCTACCCATCTGTGGGACTTTGCCGTGAGGCACGATTTCCACTTGACTGCCTCTCACTTCCTGGGAGTTAGGAATGACGAGGCGGCTAGCCTCAGTAGGTCATTTCTACCCCGCCACGACTGGTCATAGCCACCACCTCTGGGTGCAACGATCTTCCAGAAGTGGGGCGTTCCCCAACTGGACCTATTGGTGTCGGCCTGGAACACGAAGTGCCTGAGGTTCTCCTCGCTCCAGGGTTGCGAGACTGGGTCACTCACTGACACGTTCCTCATGGACTGAATGGGGACGCTTATGTATGTGTTTCCCCCCATTCTGCTCCTACACAAGGTCCTGCTGAAAATAAAGAGGGACAGGGCAAATGTTATACTCATTGCTCCGGCCTGGCCGAGACAGCACTGGTTCAGCATGCTGCTGGACCTTTCGATCTCCCCACTCCTGGAGCTCCCGAGGCGACACGACCTTCTATCCCAGGACCATGGTCGTCTGTTGCACCCTGACCTGGACTCCCTGCACCTCACAGCCTGGATGAAAGGCTCACCTGTCTCCACCCAGCGCATCTCCTCATGGATTACATCATGCATCAAGTTCTGCTATGAGCAAGTGAAGGTGCCGCCTCCGGGAACCATCACAGTGCACTCAACCAGAGCTCAAGCCTCGTCTACAGCCTTCCTGGAGAGAGTGCCCTGCAGGACATCTGCAAAGCCGCCACCTGGTTGTCAGTGCATACCTTCACGTCCCACTATGCCATCGTCCAGCAGGCGAGAGAGGACACGGGATTCAGCAGAGGGGTGCTGAGGGCAGTTCACTGGTAACCCCGACCCACCTCCAAAAGTATTGCTTGTTGGTCACCTATAGTGGAATGGACATGAGCAAGCGCTCGAAGAAGAAAACAAGGTTACTTACCAGTAGCTGATGTTCTTTGAGCTGTGTTGCTCATGTCCATTCCACAACCCACCCCTGTCCCTGCCGCCGGAGTTGGCAGAAAGAAGGGACTTGGGGGGGGGGGGCGGTTGGGCCGGCAGCGCCTCATACACCACGGCATGTGTGTGGGACTCCAGGGGGCGCCGGAGTCGTCCCTATAGGATCTGCTAAGGGGAAAAAAGTTCTGGGTAACCATGCATGGAGGGGTGCACACACCTATAGTGGAATGGACATGAGCAACACATCTCGAAGAACATCAGTTACTGGTAAGTAACCTTGTTTTTCAGGATTTAAGACAGGATTTAAAAGAGAATACTGGATTACATGGAATGTGAATCTGTTCCAGTATGGCAATTCCTATGTTCCTGTGAACTCAAACTAATTTCACTGGGGGATTCTGAATGACAGAGAGCTTCAACATCTTGCTGTTTTTCCTTGCTTAATTCATTTACTTACAGGGCTCATCGATTTACGCATGATGGTAAAGAATATCCCCCTTGCATCTGATAAAGTGGGTTGCAGCCCACAAAAGCTCATGCCCACAGAAATTTGTTAGTCTTTAAGGTGCTACAGGACTCTTGTTGTTTTTTCCCCTTGCATAGTAGCTTCATACTGCCTTTTTCAGAAATGTGCCCCATTTTGTGATTTTTAAAAGTAGTAAATGATCACTTGTTTAGATAACTCAAAACATTATAAAGAAGCATTACTGGTGTAAATGAATATATTATGATCTCGGAACTTCTGTCACAAACTCAAAAATCTCATTCTTTTACCACTGTCTCTTGTGGGATGTTGGAAATGCTTTTTGGTTATTTCGGACCTGACGTGATCATGTTCCAAGCTGGCATTATAATGAAGAGCACACCTCAAAAAGTTAGAGCTTCACTTCGGAGTCTCTAGGATCTGCAAAATCGGGCCATAAAACATCCATCCTCACTAAATTATCCGTACTTCCTGAGCCAGTATCCATTTGGTGTTCAACTTCTTACTGCCTTCTCTTTGGACCTGGCCTTCTTGATATCCTTGTTACTCATAGATAGCTGTCAGAATCTCCACAATAGTAACAATCTAGGTGGAAGGGCAATCTGACAGCAATGTGGCTGTGAAGTGCAGCAGGCCAGGATCCAGATTGGAGGACTCCTTTGAATAAGTAGATCCAAATCTCCACCTCAATTGGTAAATATTTTTTACTGATGCTGCTTGCAAGAGTTCACATCTACATAAACAGAGAGATGGAAAACTAACATTAGACCCTTGTACTACAATCAAGTACATAGATAGTGAGAGCAGCTATTTTTTGTTTGTTTGTATGATCACTTTTCATTTGATTAAAATAGCGGAAGTGCATATCTCTCTTCATTAGCAAGCATATGATGACTGTGACTGTTTCATGAGTAGTTGTTTTCTTTTCACTTTTTGTAACTAAATGTATGAACCAGTCAGACCCAGAAATAGAAAGTTGTGGTACATGTTAGTAATTTAGCATACTGGTAACAGTATTTGTAAGTATTATCAATGTGATAAATTACAACATAGGCCTAATTCATATGAAACCAGCCACACTAGAAGTCTTCTCTCAGTTTTGTTTGTTGTTCCCAAAACTCATGCAACAAATATGGTTACAATAAAAAGTATTTGCACTAATGTGTATGATTACGTATTTGTAAATGTGTGATGTCTAGTCTATTCTTGCTGCTTCGTATTTTTGTATGACATTAACAAATACTGTAGGAACTAGTGCTGCATTGCCGAGGGGATGGACAAGATGTTCTTAATCATTCTTTTCCACCTGTAATTTCTGTGATAGCAAAAAGTGTCAGATTAAAATGAGTAAGACTCACATAATTACATGCATCAGTAGTAAAGAAATTTCATGTACTTTGTCAATAAAATCAGGTACTACTTCTGCCCCCTATCTATAGTCATGCCGTTTGTAAATTAGATAATTCACTTAGAGCCATGTACCAATTGCCCATGTTTAGGAGCAAGCAGAACTACTAGCAGAGATACCTATGATTTTCTTTATTACAATTGTATTTATTTCTGAAGTATACAGATGGCCCTAATTATGTATAATTTTGCATGCCATGCTAGATAAACATGGAAAATCCTTATTCTGACAGTGATCTCATGTCGTCATTTTTGAGAGTGCAGCTGTCCCACAATGTATGGGTTATTATGCCTATTTCCTCACTTTAGTTGCCTGTACTCTTTTGAAATGGTACTCCAGTTTTTCTTTTATGATGTAGTGGAAGTGAATGTCACCTTAATGACTTGGACACTGTTTTCAGAACAAAACAATCACTCAATTTCTCCATCTCTTATTTCATAAAATTGAACGTGAGAACAGTTCAGAACAATCATAAACTGAGAACAGAAAATGATATTGGAGTGTTGATGGAGGAATTATACACTTTTTATTGTAGCAAGGACTGAATGACTCAGACTCCATATCCCTGTAAATTACTGATTTAAATCTAGCCTGGGTTGATAGTGAAGTGCCTGCTATTTTTTTATGGCTGTCGAGTAGCCAGTGTAAAATGAGTTAGTCTTGGTTAAGCGCTCTGTGTCCCCATTTCTGTGGTGCTTTTGCTAAAATTCCCAGCTGAATGAGCAAATATTAACGAGATAAAGGGTTATCACTCTTAGAGGTGAACCCTCTAGAAGAGAGTTTGAGCATCTTGGTGACCTAGGAAGAAGGAAGCTCACAATGCTTCATTGTCGATAGCTGTTCTGTAGATTAGAAGTTTTGGAGTGGGATTTTCAAAAGTGCCCACATGATGGAGGAGCACAAGTTCCTGAAAGTCAATGTAACTTGTATTCTTGGGTCATTTGACATTTTTGAAAATCCACCCTTAGCATCCAGTCACTATCGGACATTTTTCTCCTGCATTAAAATTCACTTTTGTAAAAATGAATTATCATGAGATTTTAGATATAGCCATTGGTGGAAATGGACAATGTGCTTAAAGTGCTTTAATAAATTGGTGCCTTGCTGGCTAATATTAGAGTTTATACATTAAGCAATCAATCGATGTGTGTTGCCACTTTATATTAACAGCAATAGATCAGTCATAGGAAGTCTCACCTTTTAGTTATTTGAAGTAAGTGACCACAAGTAAACTTTCTGACTATTTGAATTTAATACCCAAACCCCCAATATTTAAATAAGCAAATGTTTATAAAATGCTTGAATGCAAATACTTATTAATTGAAGCAATTCCAATTTAATTTTTTGTATTCCTTCCTTCCGTAAAGCTCTCTTTCTTTGTAGGTCTGTTGTCCCCAATCCTTGGGGAAGGGAGGGAACTGATATTGTACATCTTTTGTTGTTACTTACTGTGTCTGACTTTCTCTTTTCCAGCCCATGCAGTTTGAGGAAGATGAGCATGCACCACCAGCCCCTCCCAATCCATTCAGCCATCTTACAGAAAAGGAACTGGATGAGTACAAGAAGACAATTGAGCGCAAGCAGCAAGGAATGGAAGGTCAGTGATCTAACTTGTCAAATGTTGGAGGTTGAGTTTGAGGTGGATGCTTCTCTGAAGCAATTCTGAAATAATTACATATGAAGTGGTTGAGATTTTTAAGTGTTATTAAATCTTGGTGGTTTGTTTAAAAAATATCTACTATAATCAATAGATTCAACATAGTATACAAAACCGGTAATGAGAGAGTCATCTCATTGCTTATGTACAGAGTCTCATTCCTCCCTTTCTAATGTCATGTCTCTTGGATGTATTGTATTAGAAACATTTTCTTTATTGAAATTAGGAAGCTGGTGATATTAAAATGTGATGTTCTTTACTATACTAAAGAAGAGAGTTGCTAGGGAATTATAGTGTAGTAAACTTACCCAGAAGAGAAGAAACATTTCAGAGAATAATTCCAAAGCAGCTGAAATATTTCTCTATTTGTGTCGTATTTCTTTGACAGATTTATTTGTAATAGTCATATATCGTATTTAATTAGGACAGCTAACAGTCAGAATATGTTTAAGGAATCCCAGTCAAACAAACCACAAGTTAAACCAGAATGTCTGTCATTAACTGAAGGACTATTACTAATGATAATGAAAGGGCACTACATCAACAGGAATTAAGCTAAACACTCATACTTAAATATCCTGAGTAGTAGTAGTATTACTGTTCGTTTATTCTTTGTATTGTGTTCTCACCACAGAGCCCTGGTCATGGACCTCATAGTGCTAGGTGCTGTACAAACACCAAACAAAAAGACAGTCCTATCACAAAGAACTTATATTCTAAGAAAAGAGACACAACAGATGGGTATAGACAGTATTGGTCAGCATGTCAGTACACCAGCGGCCTAATAATTGTCAAGGTTTTGTGGTTTGGGGGTTTTTTTGGGCAGGGGAGTTGTAGACACCTCGGCAGAGGAGGGATTTGAGGATACTGTACTGAGGTAGTTGTGTGTGTTTATGGGGAGCGCCTCCCAATTGAGAGAGGCAACATGGGAGAAAGCACAGAGGTGCTTGTTTGAAATTTTAACAAGTGGGCAATGGAGGCTGACTGGAGACAGGAGTCGATAAATCAATGAGTGAATGAGAGGTGATCATTAGGGTAGGGTAGTATGTAAAGGGCCTTGAAAGTGAATACAAGTAGCTTATGTTCAATGGACTGGAGAAGGGGGACCCGGAAAAGGGACACAGAGAGGCAATGATCTGTTTAAAACCACAGTGATCTGTTTAAAGCCATAGGAAAATCATATCTGCAGCAACAGTCTGAATAGACACGAGTGAGGTTGTTTTCGTTAAGAAGGCTTAAAATAAAACAAGTAACCCTGCTGGAAACTGCTTCCCTGGATTCTGTGAGAGAGCTCAGAAAGAATTACCCTGGGAGCGAGCTACTCAGCAAAAGCAAACCTTTATTTGGTAGGGAGGTGGGCACTATAAAATAGGGCCCAACCTTTACAGGGACATCAAGCACAGAGCACTCTCATGGAAAGTGGGAGGGAGAATGAAGACATACTCAATGAGAAATTAGGGAGATAGGAGGAGAATCAGGAAATGAGAGAGTCCTAGAAGCCATGGAGAGGACAAGATTTTAAGAAGAGCCTGGCTGACAGTGTGTAAGGCAGCTGAGGGATCGATGAGGGTGGAGTACTGGTTGTGAAGATTTGGCTAGGAAGTGGTCATTAGAGACTTGCTGAAAAACGTTTCCGTGGAGTGCAAGAGACGGAAGACAGATTGGAGAGGGTCTAGGATGGAATTGGAGGAGAGGAACAAATATGCATCTTATTTCAGGAAAAATCCTGAAAAATCTCTGATTTTACAGTCTGCAGAGAAAGCTTTGTGCATCGTAATGAATAAGGCATGTTTGTCTGAATGGATTTCCAATGGGGTTAACTAGGACTTTTCAGTGGCAGGTTAGACATTCAACATAATAAGAAAAATGTACTTGTACAATATACCTGAAATATTTATTTCTCGCTGGAAACGGTGTAATTATCATTATTGTTAATTGATATGTCTCCTCCCCTTTCCCATCCACCACCCAAAGATCTAGCTGCCACAAACACAGATCTTAGGGATTGGTCTTTTCTTTTAACAGCCAACTGGGGTCTTGAAAAGGAGAGGGCCTCCTCAAACCTGGGCCTGTTGGATTGATCATTTTACATTGTATCTGTGTGGCCACAGCACTAAGAGTCTCTTTAGAGGATGTGAGAGGACTCAGAATAATCATCAGTGCCAACCCTGTCAAATCCTCTCTTAGGTAGATATATTTAATCCATTAAGGCAAGATTTTCTCCAGAACAGCCTTGTCTCCTTCTCCCTTAGTACTGTGCAGATTAGTTCTCTATGGCATTGGAAGTGCAAATCCAGAATAAATCAATGCTATCTTCAAATCCGTGGCATGTGCAGTTCCTGTTGGGTCCAAGCTCAATACAGAAGAGTTCTTGGAACCAAAAAAAAATGCAGATATTTTTGCTATTGTACTGCAGCACCACTTCCAGGGAAGCCTAGTTAGGCCATATGAATATCTTTGACTCCTTCTGTGACAGACATCTGAGTCAGGACCAGAGTTTAAATCTTACTCAGGTTTTCTTTCACCTGGGTGCTATTCACTTTAGGGTTTTTGACCCTCTGGTTCTCCATGTCTTTACATTAGGTTCTTGGTCTCTTCAGTGAGTAGTGACAAACAAGCAAGTTCTTCTCAATAGAATGCAAAATCTCCTGCCAGGAATGCCTCTGCCTCCTCCACTTGAATGCATGGGGTCAGTGGTGAAGACACTGTCACTGAGTAGGAGGAATCAGGACATAGTGGGCAGAATTGCTTATTTTACAAGGTTTGCAGCAGCTTCCTGAAGGAATCCTTGCTAGAGGAAATGTGCAAAGCACAGCTGCCTGCCATTCCTTGTATGTATTCGCTTAACTGCAGCAACTGTAGCTTTTCAATGCCAGGTGCTGAGAGCAAAATTTGCTTCTTCCAATTCTCACCTTTTAGATTTGTGTTCCCCCTTGGGATGTTTAGCACTTTCATCCTGGAGACTGGTAGAGAAAGCACACTACTTTGATCTGTACTAATGGCAGCCAAATCTTAGAGCAACAAATGATATGCTAACTGTTCCTCATTATCTGACTGCAACAGGACACGTGCAGTTCTTAGGGGAAAGTAGCAGAGAGTGCCTTTCTCTGGTCGGATTCCTGGTGCATGTCCAGTATTCATGATCATTATTGTTTAACTATCTTCCCATCCCTCTCTTCAAAGTAGTTTGAGAAGCACAAGTAGTTCTTATTAATTAGCTAAACTGTAGAATTCCGTTTAGTGTAGAGATTAAGATCATGATCAAACATCGAAGTCCATCTCTGGAGATAAGGCCTTGGGAGTTCTAAGGGATTACAAAGGACAGAGGAATGGCTGTATGCTGTGGTGTTGTGGCCATGTCGGTCCCAGGATATCAGACACACAAAGTGAGTGAGGTGATATCTTTTACTGAACCAACTTCTGTTGGTGAGAGAGAAAGGATTGTCTCTCTCATCAACGTAAATGGATTCAGTAAAAGATATTACCTCACTCACCTTGTATCTCTTATAGAAATAGCTGATAACTCACTGGTCATGTTTGCCTGCTTGACATAAGAAGGGATTAACACATATATTAGTAGCAATGGTACACCAGTTACCCAGGACTCTTGTGATTTTTTTTTTCCATAATTTTGTTTGGTGCTTTGATATCCGAATTATATAGGCACCTTATAAATAGCATAGATATAGCCTATACTGGCGTAGAAGAACCATCAACATCTAAATCTATTAACAGTTGATTATTAAAAATTCATTTTTCTAGATTATATATTCTTGCAGACAGAGGCTGCCTAGTTACTACTTAGTCTTATATTCCATTGTCATTTCTATTCATTCTGCTTGTTCTTACAGTTTGTGTTACATGCAGAAACCTTGGTTTAGTATCTTAATTATCCATTTCCACTTATTATAGTTAAGTGTAGATTTATAAAAGCCCATTGAAATGAATGACAAAGCTGTTAGAAATGTACCACAAAACCACAAATTTCAATTTGGAATTGCAGTTCTTTGGTTTAGATACCATCAGGCCAGTAAATTATTTTAAGAAAATTGTGTGGGTTCAGCACTAGATGCTCAAGAGAACCACTAAGTGCTTGCATCATTTTGTGTGCCTTTTCCAAGCACTTTAAATCTTTTACATTATAACGCTTTTGTATTTGTGCACATTTTCTCTTTAATCTAAAATAGCGGAAATGTTTTTTATTAAAAAAATAAGTTCTTGCACAGTATGAATCTTTGCTTTTATTTTAAATATGGGACAGACTTCCATATCTGAAGTAGCTGATTGATTGTAAAACCATTGTCATTAGCCTGTATTAGAGATCCACTAGATCAGCTGTACTGAATTTGCCTTTAGGGAGGACTTTCCTGTGAATCTATAACAGGAAAAGTCACCTCTGGTAGAGCACATTCAGTACAGCATGACATTGGTAGCATAATGGCTGGTGTTGCTAGATTTAACATTAAAGGAGAGTTTTAATGGTGGAGAGTAATTAAAACTAAAGATTTGTTCTCACCTTAAATTTTGCTGTTTCCTTAGCTAATAATTTCTACTTCTCCATCCTGATTGACTCTCATGGCTTAAATCCCAGCCACCTGTTCTCCACCTTTGACTCCTCCCTTCACTTCCCATTCTGTACTTTTATTCTCTGCAAAAGATCTTGTTGACCTCTTCAACGAGGAAATTGAAAGACTCCAGCATTCCTGCCTGTATCCCCTCTGACCCACCCTTCCATCCCATCCTATAATGTGCTCTCTTCCATCTCCCCTCTCAATAACACAAGTTTCTCATCTGTTCTCCTCTTCTAACCCTCCACGTGCCTCAGTGACCTTATCCCATCTCTAGATCTTGCCTCCACTCCCATTCTCTCCTTTACCCTTCTCAACCTCCTACCCATCACAGTACAAACATGCCTTAGTCTCTTCCATCCTCATCTCCACTTGCCTCTACAACTACCACCACATCTTGCTTCTGCCCTTTATCTCTAAGGTAACCATGCTATGTAAAACCACTATCTGAAGTTCTTTGCCAGTCCAGGTTCTACCTTCCACTCCAGTGACTCTCACTAAAGCTTCCGTCTGACCTTTTCCAAGTGAAAGCACAGACATAATATTCAATCTTCACTCTCCTCAGCCTGCCAACTGCCTTCAGCCAAGTTAACCATTCTTGAAATTGTATCAGGAGTTAAACTAAAAGACCCTTGCAATTGCTTCTAACCCTGTGATCCTCAGCTGTCATGACTGTCCTCTCCTGGTTTTCCTTCCTCTAATTGCATTTTCTGCATTTCATTAGGAGGATCTTGTTCATTCCCTTGGGACTTTCTGTGGAGTTCCACAGGGCTGTATTTTTGGTCCCCTCCTCTGCACATTGTCTCTGGGCAATCTCACTTGTAAATTATTTTAACTATCGTCTCTCTGCTGACAACTCATGTATGCTTCTCCAGTCCTGTCCAATCCTTTCTGTCCAAACTAAAATCACTGTCAATCTTTCAGATGTCTCCTCATGGAAATCCAGCTATCAGCTTAAGTTAAAGTCAGCCAAAACAGAACTCTTAATCTTCCTCCCATGTCTCCCCACCTCTCTGTCACTGTGGAAAACCTGTCTCACGGGTCCATAACCTAGGTGTCCTCTTCAACTCAGCTATCTCTCTGGATCATCACATCTAGGCAGTGTTAAAATCCTGCCAATTCTTTCTGCTTAGCATCTCTAAGCTATGATCTTTGCTGTCCATGCACACAGCTACATCTCTTGTCCAGGCCCTGGTTATCTCATGTCTCATCTACTGCAAACTATATTCCTCTCTAGCCTAGATAGATGCCATCTTGCCCCACTTCGATCCATTCATAATGCTGTTGCAAAGATAATGTTCCTGGGTTGTTGCTTGGACCATATCACTCCTCTCTTTGCATTTCTTCAGTGTCACTTCTCCACTGCATCAGACACAAACTTCTCATCTTCACTTTCAAGGCCCTTCATGCCATATCCCCACTCTACCTCTCGCATGCTACTGAGATGTCAGACTGCCTCCTCTCCCAATGGTGTCAGACTTCATCACCCATTTATTAAACTTGCAAACAAGCACCTTTCTGTTTTTTCTAATGCCACCCCTTATGAATGCGAGGTCCTTGTAAACTTCCTTCAAAGCCTCTTCATTGCCCTCCTTTAAATCCCTTTTTAAAACTCCTTTGCCTTGATACCTAATTAAACCCTGATACTGTTGGGTAGCTGGTATACTGAGACCTCTGTTTTTCATGCTAACCAGTATTTCCTTATGCTCTCCCGCTTCTCTTCTCTCTACTTATACTGAGGGCTTATCTAAACGAACAGTTACTTCAAGGTAAACTGGGATGTAAATCTACCACACTTTAGTGTGCCAATCACTAGCAGTCCATGTGGGCCCTGTTACCACACACTAAAAGTTCCCTAGTGTGCTCTGATCTACTCTGCTTTCAAAAAGGGAGTAGGTCAGTGCACAATAAGGCACTTTTGTAGCGCATAATAGCATGATCCATGTAGACAGTTAGTGTGCAGCACATTACAATCCTTTAGTAAGTTATTTGGAGCAGAAACTGTCTTTCGTAATGTTTGTACAGCTCCTGGCACAATGGAACCTTCACGCACAGTTGGAGCCCATAGGCACTACTTCAACATAAATAATAATAAAAATCAGATGTGGTGTTATATAGGATGACAAGCTGGAAAAGAGTAGGAGGGTGACCTTGAACTTTGATTTATCACATTATGATCATACTGCCATTGTTATGTTCGGGTGGGATAACATGTCTTGAAACCTTGTTCTGCTGTTGTTCTTACTCTCACATGATAACAGCAACCATCCTAGGAAACCTTAAAAATGCTTATTTTTGGAGAACTGTAGAATTTTATCTTTCTTAGCTGATTTTACTTTGTGTAGAAACTGAAACACCAGAAGGTTTACACAGCAGTGGAAGTCAAATAAATACTTTTTAACATGTTGTTTTGTACTCTTCTGACCCTGTGTATTGCTGATTACAAATAGTTGATCTTTTGAAAGGAGAGGTATGTCACCATGAATTGGGAAATACATGCCAAGAAATAAAATCTTAAACATTTACGGGTAGATTTTTCCCATCAATATAGTTACAGGAGTTGAAGGTGAAATTATCGAAAATAATATTCTTAAATTATATAATTTTCTGTTTGCCAATGATATTGCCATGGTTGGACATGCAATGTCCTAACTCTGAAATTCCAATATTTTAAAGCACACATTTGTAATTTTTTATTTTCAAAAGCTTAAAGATTGAAAGGTAAAAACATTGTCTTTCAGTAATCTTTCCTATATCTCCAACTTTCATCCACTTCAGCTGGAAGTATTCTATGACTGTCTTCTAATATTGCTACTCCTTATAGGAATTACTAATTCAGTATTGTTTAACAATAGCATTCATAATGCATTCTCCTGCACTAATGCTGCGTGATTGACTTTCATAATTTAGACTTAAGTATCATGGTTTCTTGTATGTCATATGGTTAATGGTGAGATGAAGTCAGATATGCATGGGCTGCCTGCTGCCTTTTTTTCAGCCCTGTTTTTAATTATTTTTTTTTTAAAAGCTAACATCTAATTGTTAATGGATGGAGACTGTAATAACTTCCTAATAATGTGTTTAAACTATTTTACATTAACTTTTTAACAACTTTAGCATGAACAGTTCAATGCTAGCAGAGCTGTAAATGTTGTATGCACTAACTGATGATATTGCTTATTTTTATTTTTGCATGGCTACTAATTCAACTCTTGTCCTGCAGATGCTGAACAGGAATTAGTCTCAGATGACGGTTCATCTGTGTCACAAATTCAGTCACAAACTCAGTCCCCGCAAAATGTCCCAGAAAAATTAGAAGGTATTCAGTATAACTTTCTATAAAATGCCAAAAGTTCTAATAACTGGTCACTGATTGTTTGTTTCATTATACCTTTTAAGGAAGATGCAGTATAGCCTGTTCTCAGTATTTTAGAAACTGGAATTTGTATTTTAGTATGAAATTCTTGCTTCTTACAACCAGTGTGTTTGCTGAAGCCTGCATCTTTCCAGACTTTACTCAATTGAAATGAAAAACTGGAGTGGATAAGACGCATTCTCAAAATTGGCTGGCCAAAAACGAACCTATTTAATTGTAGTGTCATGTGAGAGTCTGCCTTAGAGTCTCACTGAATTTTTTCCCCCCAATAAACAATTTTCCTATTGTGAAATCCATATAATAAAATCACACACTGTGTGAAACAGACATTAATAAAATGGGAGGCATGTATGTTGTCTATTGCTCCCTGTTCCGTTGCTATTGTGTCTTTTGTCTAACAATCCTCCGGAAAAGAGCTTCTGTTAATATATAGCCAACAGAAGCAGTACAGTTTATTTTTAAAGGTTGGTATTCTGAAAGTTTCCCTGTGTAGTTGCTGCATCTTCATATGCTGGTCTCGTACGGGCACAAATAATTCTAATTGCACTTTAGGCTGTTTAATCATCTAAGTACTTGACTTATCCTTGAATATGAATGGGCGGAGAAGTTGACCCTCTATCCAATGAAATTTGCACACTATTTTGTGTCATTTGACAAAAACAAAATAAAGAGCACAGAAGAGGGGGGAAAACCCGCATCCGAGCACCATAAATTTTGCAGTGGTTCAGATCTGAATCCAAATCCAAACTTCATATTCCAGGCCCATTTCTGATTCTTGCATAGACATTAATCACAAAAAAATAAAAATAATAGTGAAACTTTCCATTTCCATAGAAAATCATGAAGATCTGTATGCCCAGAATGCTAACATCATCTCCACAGAGGTACCTGTTGTGGTGGTGAATGGCAAGGAAGATATGCACGACGTGGAAGAAGATCTCACCAAGCGGGTCAGTCAGTTAACCACTAGTACTGTGGAGAGTGTAGAGATTACAATTAAAACCTCTGAAAAGATAGAAGAGACCCTGTCCCCTGAGGGGTCCCCTTCCAAATCCCCATCAAAGAAGAAGAAGAAATTCCGCACTCCATCTTTTCTGAAAAAGAACAAAAAGAAGGAGAAGGTGGAAGCATAAATGCAGCTCTGTGGTTAAGAGGTGACATTGCACATTTTAAAACCACATTTAAGTCGAACATTAACAAAGTAGTGTTAGGGGTGTGCAGTAAACTGGACCTTAACCTAAGAACAGAACTGGAAAAGGTTTTATTAAAAACAATTTTATGTTAAATAAGAAATTAATTCATCTCTCACTTAGTGTCCAAAATTACTGAGGATTTGAAACATTCAATAGTTTCACATAGAGCTACACTGGCAGGTGCTTTAATACTATCACAGTGAGATCAGATACCATTGTAGTACGTTGTTGTGGCAAGTTACACTTGGAGTATTTTGCAGACCTTAAAATCTTCAGCACAGTTGAAGTCTCTAATAAAGTTACTGTTGAGTGATCATATGAATTTTCATTTTTAAACTTCTGCCTCACTTGGTAATCATATAATACTTTTTTGTATTGTGATTCTGACCATATATTTTGTTTCTGTACCCTGCTTCATTGGGTGCATATTAACAGCACACCTTTAAATCTTTTAAGGTTAGATTATATAGAATATTATACACTGGCACATTAGAAGAAAAACTGTGTAAGAGAAATTTTATTTGGAATTATACAAAATGTGTAAGAAGTCCATTCATCAATAACTTTTTTGCCAAATATTTCATTTTAGTGAAATATAATTTTTGAATACTTTTTTATTCTATCAGTTGGGGAAAAAACCCTTATTTTTCAAAAAAGGGGATTTTATACACTTAACATTGATAACTTAGTTAAACTATGGCAAAACAAAATAAGATTTTATATGCTGAAATGTTTGTATACCATTTAGTATAAAAGTATTATAAGCATGTAAACCAAGCAGCTAACAGTAGAGTGTATTTAAGGATGTTTGGTTTAGAGTATACTTAAATATAATTCAGGAATCCAGGGACTCCACTATCAAAGGATTAAAGCATATAAAATTAAACTGGATTCATGTTTAAATCTTACTGTATTTTTTCCCTCATGGTATTGCTAATGAATGAAGAAAAATAAACTCTTAACATAACCAAATGAAGGAAACAAAACTGTTAAAAGGGAAAGTGAAATAGTAAGAAAATAGAATGATGCAAAGAAAGTAAAAGTTTGGTGATTATTTTTTATTAAATATATGATATGGATTGTGAGGTATTTTTATTAAATCAGCAAAATTACATTTTCCATATTAGAAGTTAAAATAGCTTGCATGGTTTCACATGGAGATCTACACTTGTTTTCCTCATTTTCATTTGAATTTTAAGAGTCTCATGAATGTGTTGGGTCCTTCAGACAAACCCAGAACAAACTGGATCTCAGTGCCATGGGTAGTGGCAGTAGTGCCACTTACTCATTTTTGCTGATACTTTCATTTTTGCTTTTTACTGTATTGTAAAAACAAACTAAACATAGAAATTGACACAAGTTTTTTTCTTCTCAAATCTGTCATTGTACATCAGTCATTGCAATAGCAAATACATTTAAAAGATCAGTGTGATTCCCAGATTGCCAGTTGACATATATACAGTATATAGATTAAGTATGGCTGGAGAATGGTTTGGCATGCAAAAATGTTGACTATAGCATGTTCTGGGGCTGGTTAGCTTTGACCGTGTAAGTGTGACAATGCAATGTTGGAATGGATCCTGGAAATAATATTCTAGTTATCACTAAATACTGGAATCGGTGTTCTTAATCTTAGTGGAAATTTCCAGTTACTTAACTTTTTTTTATGTTCTACATTATTTGTGTTGTATTACAACATATGTAGAAACAGTAACCTGTGAACTATGCTTTTCATAACTTTTTTTAAAAAATATATCTAAATGAATGCAATGTGCATAAATATTTTTTAAAATGCAACCATGAACTATTTGCACCTTTTGCTAATGCCTCTATTTACTTGCTTTGGCATAAAGAATGAGCCAGCCAACACTATGTCCTGTGGAAAATATATAAATGTTATCTGAAATTGCTCATAGATGTAATGCTAATTAATGTTAAATCACAAATAAACAGTATTTTAAATAGATGGATTTTGTAGTGCAGTTTTTCATTGTGTTCATTTGCCTGTCAAATGTCATTTTATTTTTGTATATTACTATAAAGATTACATCAGGAAAAACTGCCTTAATTATGTCTTTTACTCTTTGCCCAGCCTGCCCCTAAAACCTGCAAGGAAATAAGCTGGTCTTTAGAGAATTAGCTAATGTTTGTCATTAATTTGTAGGCCACGTTGGGGGGGAAAGAACAGTCTTGCCACCAAGACACAGGACAAGTCACCAGAGTTCTGTATTTCCTGCCGTGCCACAAACTTCCTCTCTTTGGGCAAGTCACTCCATCCCTGTGTCCTTGTTTCCTTCTCTGCCAAACCAGTTTAATAATACTGATTTCTCAAGTGTGGTGTGAGGTACTTTAAGGTCCTTGAATGGAAAGTGATCTATAAGTGTAAAATATTACTGTTTACTGGGTTATATAGAAACATCTTAGATAAATTTGCTTCCCTTTGTTTTGTGAAAAGTAACAAAGAAGTTCATTGGCTAAAGTTCTTTATACAAAGTGGTCTGTGTCATGTTCCAGCAACCTACAGCATACCTCAAAATTTGCCATGTTGCCAGAGTTCAAGTATTGTGTTTTTTATGGCCTGGGTCATTGTAGAGAGCTGATAAATGGTGTTGAAACTTCCCGTAGCAGTCTCTCTATCTTCCACAAATCAGCCTTTGATACTGTCTTTCTATGAAGGCCAAATCCAAGTTCTTTACAGTTCCAGTGATCGTTTCATGAACTATATCTCAGTCCAGCAGATAAATTACTGCAGAGTCACAGATCTTAAAATTAGGTACCAATACCTGTTGTCTTTATTTGTCTCCTGTGCTCAGTGATGTATAAACATAAAAGAAGGCATGAAATCTACCCCAAATAGCTTACTTTCTAAATGCTTTTGTGTTTACTAGGGATCTCCCTTTGTTTCAGGGAGTCCATGAACTGTGGTTCTTATCCAGTTTGTTATCTAGAGCCAGATTCTTCCATGGAGTTACAAAAGGAGTGTTAAGATTCTGCAACCCTGAACATGTAAGTCAGTCACAAAGGATGTGCAGGCCACAACAGTGTTGTTAGGAAACTAGGAACGCTGGAAAACCAGATTGAATAGACTGATAGGAAAGCTGTTCACTGGATCAACAAACAGCAATTGTGTCAGAGCCAGGTCAGTAAGAGGAAAAAAAGTAACCTTGCCAGCTGTTCAAATCACCATATGCAGGAAACCTATTGAGGATCACACAGACAATGCAGCATCACCATTGGGTCCGATATGTGCAAGGGAACATGTTTTTAATATATTTAACAGGTACTTTTAAAGAATATGGTTAATATCGAAAATCTATTTTGGAACCTTTTTTACATGTAAAGTGCTCAAACTCTATTGAATTCTTTCACACCCTCCTGTTAAATTTGATTTGAGACCATGGCCGGATTGCATTAGTGAAATCTTCTCCTTACCCTGCTGTCTTTAAGTCTGGCTTCTCCCCACCTGCTGCTGTCTCAGAATGTAAGTGCAGGTAGATAGATGCCTTTTTGTACTGCTGCAGATTCCCAGGCCTGTGCAATCCAATTTTTCCATTTCCACCCACTTCTTACCCCAAATGGTTGGGTTATACATTATCTTAAACTAGCGTGTGTCTTTGGCCATATATTTTTTATTTTTTCTTAAAATGTGGGTGCTCATTTTGAGGTGTGGTTTAAAAAAAAAAAAAATTCGGAATGATCAGAGAACCCATATCAATCAGCCTGAAAATATCCCCTTCTTTCATGAGGACTTGAGTGGGTTGACTATGTAAGTATCACTCAGTAGGCACTACTGCAGCTATAAAATTGTAAACCATAATCATGTTTCATGTGTGTTCATCAGATGGGATTTTGGCCCGTACAGATGGCGAAAAATGCTGAAGATCGTTGGATTGATCTTCCACGAATTGGACGGAGCCAGTCTCGAAGTCAGAAGACCAGTCATGGCCTATATCCTTTGAGGCAGGAAACCTGAATGAATAAAGCCTACAGTAATTGGTTGCTGTATGCTGGTATGTAATTCAGTTTAAGCTTCATTCCATAATTCCTTAAATAATTTCCATTTAAAATGTCATTGGTCTTACTCAACTTGTTGCACGTGCAAAAGTTTGTACGTTCTGTCTCATGATGATCAAAAAATACTAATGTGCAATTAAGAATGTAAATAGTGCTGCATATCCAATAATTTGCAATACCAAAATTTTCCCATTGATTTCAGTGGCAGTGAAATGAAGCCCAAACACAGAATATCTTAGATGAGTGTAAGACAGTTCTGTGGCTGTTGCAGTAGGCTAGAGCCTTTCACCATTGGAGACTTTGGTTTAAATCCTGGCTTAAACTGTAAGTGAAAAGGCTTGATGTCTCATCTTTGTCCCCATATGGCTTATCTACCACGGACTTTGGCAGAATTGATGGTTTCTGCCTGAAAGTTGTGCAGAGAAGTCCCAGGCTCCCTCTGAAAACTCTTCTAGGCCCCTTAGTTTTTTTTAATACTACAAACCCCGTATGACTGATGTTAGTTGTATTACTTACTGTACTACTGGAAAGCAATCAGACACTATCATGAGAGTGGTATAAGAAACTACATGGATTATTACACACACACACTGTTCTAAGAACACTAAGATTGCAAAATCAAGTACTCAAAAGTTAGGAAATGCCTTTGCAAGCTTCATTCACCCCACCCCCCTTGTGCATGCACATTATGATAGTCTTTAATTTCACGATCACATTAATTTTTTCACAGAACCCCTGCTTCATTCAGTACACAGGCGGGACCTGCTCTGGAGATTAATCAGGTTTATGTGGTGAAAAAGGCTGTTTTCTGACTCCTGCCTCATTTGCTGAAGAAGCTGGATGGTATGTAGTGACTGAGCAGGGGATTGCAGGAAGAGAGAGGGTGATCTCATGGTAAAGTAGTTGAATGTTGCCTTGGGACACTGGATTCTGTCACTGCCTTTGCTAGTGTTCAGTCACTGGACAATTGATGCTGGGCAAGTCACTTAAACCAAACTTTTCACAAGCGGTCACTAATTGTGTATGCCTCATTTTCTGGATGCCCATCTTGATACGCAGGGGGTCAGGTTTGCTGTGAACACTCTACACTTCTGCTGCAAGTGAAGTCAAGGGGAGCTGTGCTTTAAATAGACGAAGTGCTATAAGTGCTCTGAAAAATCAGGCCCATTGTGTCTCAGATTGGGCACCCAAAATTAGTGGAAACTTTTGACCTTACTCTCTCTCTGTCTCTGCTTCCCATCTGTAAAATGGGGATGATGATGATAACATCTCCTCATTTCCCACAGATGTTGGAAGAATAAGTTCATATTTGTGAAGCATTCGTATTCTGTAATCAATGAGCATGACAGAAAAGCCCATAAGGAAACAATGTAACTCTGTTTTCAGAGCAGGGTTTGAAAAGGTTGTTGTAAAGAAGGCATGGGGCCATGCATAGAACAATGAGGATAAAACAGAATATTGAATATAAGTCAGCACCATCCATCCTCTGCAGTGAATGAGGCATGGATCCTGTGGAAAAAATAGTATGTGATCTTGTAATTAGACTACCATGGTGTATAGGCAACCTTAATTTATAATGCCTATAAATTTATCCTATCTAACTTAATTATAGTTGTTCTTAGCCATAGGCGGTCTAATACCTTTAAAAAATCCATCTATGCTCTTGACCTCAATAATATCTTGACAGTGAGTTCCACAGGGTAATTATGTTGTTTAAAATGTTTTCTTTACAGTTTTAAATGTGTTGCCTATAGTTCAACTTCCCCTTTGTTCTTATATTATGAAAAAAGATTAATGAGAATGTCCAGTTTACTTTTCTGTAACCATAATTATTTCATATACATCTGTCATGTCCTTTCTTACTAGTCTCCTCTCTAAACTAAACACTTGTAACCTAAGTTGCTTCACATGGAAAAATAGGCCTTTTTAAAAAAAAATTCAAGAATTTACACTTATCTTTAGAACTTCTACCAAGAGACCAAATCACAGCACAATGTTCTGGAGCCGAACATGCAAATGGCCATTAGGTGGCATCAGTAGACTTTCACTTTTGATACATTTGTTCTACATTATTTGAAAGCCGTTAGAAACAGTCTTCAAAGAAAGTATTTTGGTGGAGATTTTGTGGGCATGATTCCAGCTGCATGGCAAAGAGATGAAAGCAGACATCTGGCTTCTGAATCTCTATATCAGTTCAGTTAAAAATGCTGAAATAGAATGTGGACTCTGGGAAGTAAGCTTCGTCCACTTTATTCAAAGTTTTTGAGAATATTTTCTAACTTTTCCAACCAGTAACAGGTGCGAAAATATAGGTATGAAGAATATTCTTAAAACTGTACCTTCTGGAAGAGAGGATTATACAAGTCTCATGTTCAACTTCTTGCCTTCTAGGAACTTTCCTCTCATCAAAAAACCAAAACGTAAATATCATCAAAAAACAAGTAAATGAAATGCTTTTGGTCTGCAATGACTTGGAGTTCTTATGACTGGTGATCCTGTTGGATTGCAACCCAGTGTGTCAGAGTGTCTTGGCTCACTGGTTCAGCTTCCATAGAAAATCATGAGCTCCAAATCATAGTATGTGCACTGCAGTGCACTACCAATGCTGTCACAGATTCCATCCTTCAGATGGGATGTTAAACCAGTGCAGAGATGAGAGCACAGGCACAAATGGTCTTCATTTACTATTACTATGATTTTTAGCATGTCCAGTGTCTTTTTGCATGTGAGCTGGGAGGTGCATGGTGCACCTTCCAGGTTTGTTCGGTTTTTTTTGTTTGGTTTTTTCAAAAAAAACATTGGCTTCCACCTTTTTCTAAACTGGTTACCTTTGAATTCCAGGTATGCCTTTATGCTTGTATCATGGGACAGTGTAAATGGAATTCACAACTAGTCTTCGTAGGCCATTCATTAATTTATGTATTTCCTCCTACACTTCTCCTTTCCATGCTACTTTGTTTTACTTCAGATTGTCTATGCTACAAGAGCTAATGTGCTGAGCGATCTAGCTACATCTCAGTAATGCCATCACAAGCTCAGTTTGTTTTTTCTTTTGTGGGATGGGACCAACCAGTGTTTCTGAACTAGGTGCTGCACTTTGAATTTTAGCAAGGCTGTAGCATAATTCAGTGAGAAGGTCCGTTTTCTCACAGCCCAAAGATCAAATCACCTGTTGTAAACAGGGGCCTCAATATGGTGGTACAGTAGAAATAGTACCAACGCCTCGGGAATGGAGGTTGTTCGTAACTCTGAACAAAAGGTTATGTCTGTTCTTTCAAAAGTTTACAACTGAACATTGACATAATTCTTTGAAACTTTACTATGCAGAAGAAAAAGCTTATTTTCCATTATTTTTTAGTAGTTTACTTTTAACACAGTACTTCATTGGCTTTTTGGGGGGGAGGGTTTGGTTCCACTGCTGCCTGCTTGCATACTTCTGATTCCAAATAAGGTGTGTGTGGTTGAGCGGTCAGTCCGTAACTCTGGTGTTTGTAACTCCGAGGTTCTGTGGAATTATAGTGCAGGTGGAACCTAGGAGAAATCCAGTTGCTCTGCTAGTCAAAGTGAGGAGGAGAACGACCTTAATCACTTGTAGTAACATTTCTAAAGAACCTTGCACCATCGTATGCAAGTGACCTTCCTGAATTAATCACAAGGCATGCGCCCTCTCCATGTTTAAGTCCCACTTAGACTCACTTCTGTTGTGCTGCCTATATTGAATCTTATTGATCTGTATATAAAATTCCTTTTATTGTTCCCCTGCGCTGACTTCTGCCTGCCTGCCCTTAGACTTTGGGATCTGGAAAGCATCAAGCACGTTGTGGGCATGATCTCAAGCAAATAATAAATAATAACGATCCCCATGTTGTTTGTGTCACTAGCAGGTGGCAGTGAAAGTCCTTGTAGGAGAAAGATGATTGACAAGGCAATGGCTGCTCCAGATACCCTGAGTTCCTCAAGAGGCGGAAAAATTGCGCATTTGACAACCTGCCAATAAACTTTCAAACTAAGTGAAAGTGCATCAGTCAGAGACCTTTTTCATTTGAGATTCGATTATAAGTGAAATCAGGTTAGAGGAGAATGGCTGGAAGTGTCCGAACAGATGTCTAGTGGAACCTTCTTGGTCAGTCTCACTCTGAGTGTTCATATTTATTCTTCCTATCCCCAGTAGGCTTCAGACCTGTATCATACCTGAAGAAGGAAAAACAAAACCCCAAGAGAGGGGGAGAGGATTTTTTTCTCTTTTGCATTTTATGCTTATACATGAAGCTTCATCGCTCTTCATAGCAGAAAGTGCTTTTTAAAATCAAACCACCTGATGCCCAGGTCTAGTGGTGTGCACAAACTTTTGCTTATAGTTTTTCCTTTCAGGCTACAGTACATTTCCTTGGCATAATCCCAAGTTTTAGTTAATATAGGCTTTGATAGTAGAACATGTTAAGTAAATGAGGTCACTGTAACAGCTTGTGGAGCCGTATGACTCAGGAGTGAGTGTACAATTGCTGAAATCAGCAGAGGCAGGCACCATGGAGATAAGGTGCTGTTTACCCTGGTGCTCAACTGTCAGTCTTAATCGCAAGTAGTCTGTCCCAGCCAGATAACACCAGTGAAAAATGCATCCATTCTTCTTCGCTGCGCCAAATATAGATTTTCTCCCCCTACTGCTAGATACTGTCTGATCTGTTGTCAAAATCAACAGTTTCTCCAAACGTTTTTTTGCTCATGAAGTGAAAGCAAAGGTCAAAGACAACTGACCGTATCAGAGACCAATAAACTTCTTAGAGCAAAGCTTTCTGAGTCGTCGTCCTTGTCAAGCAATACTCAGGGAGAAAGACTTCCACAAGCCAATGGGCAAAAATAACAACCATGCAGGTGGGTTGCTTTTAACGGAGCTGGCCAAATATTTACTCTAACAAAAACAAAAATGTATTTTAACTCATGTTAACGCCCAAATCACTGAGGCTCTCTGGTCTTCCATTCTGAACCACTTGGTTCCTATTTGTTAAGGGACTAAATGGAGCAAATGATTAAAGATTAATAACAGAATATGGAGCCTTTCATCTCCAGGTTGCCAGTTTTGAATCCATCTCTGTTCATTAGTGATTGAAATCTGTGACTGTGAACCAGGTTAAATGAGCTGATGGCTTCAGTTCCTAGTGGATAATCTGTGCACGTCAAAAAAACCAATTCCTTTGTCTTCGATGGATAGATGACTTGGTTGCCAGTTTCAGCAGAAATGCCAAGGATTGAATGGACCAAGGATTTCCGGGTCAGGAATGTGGCATACAGAAGCAATGGGGGCATCATGGGGAAGCTGCCCATGCCATAGCTGTATTGTGGATAAATTAAAGCCTCCAAGATCTAGTGCTGTTGACTTGGCAATTTCTTAAATGGGGGAAAAAGTGACACCACTTAAACTTTTTGTGCGAAAGCTAATCTTCTGATGTGACTGTTCCTCAGAGCTTTAGCTTAACGCTCCAGCCCCAGGGACAAAGGCATTACACAGTCCCTATTTTAGCCATGTCCTGGAGGAGGTGGCTTATAAGAGATTTTATGAGCCCATAGATTTCCTCCCCTAACCCCGCTGGATCTCAGTCATTTGTTCCCATTTCATCCAGTGGGCCACCAGTTGCCCAGTATTGAATCTGCACAGCTGGCCACAATACCTGCTGTCAGTGGTAGCGGAAGCACCAGCTGGAGAAGAGCCAGCCCCGTTCATGCATCTAATTCATGGTTGACTCACGGTCATTGGCTAGACTGCACACTTGCTGCTTGAGGAAGGGAACTCATGAATTTCAGCTTGTTGGAGTAAACACACCATTGTGCCTCAGTGACGGAGTGCACCCCTATATTCACGCCCTACCCACTATTGGAATAATCTTGGTAGATATTACGCCTTATAAGGTACAAATGGAAAACTAATAACTTGCTGGTCAATTATAGCATGGTGAAATCTATGTAGCAACATATTATGTAAAGTTATGAACATAACATAAGTTATGAAATTGTGATTGAAGTGTGTTTACCGGACAAGTCTCTATCCTACCCATCTCTCTCTCTTTTCACCTAACAACAAAAACAGCCATTGGATTTTGGAAGGAGATCCTGGCTGAGCGTTGGGTCAGCAATGTACTGAAAACATGAGATAAGGGATTTCACCTTGAACCAAGTCTAGGTTAAGTTTAGGAAGCTTTTTATCTTTATTTCTTTTGTAACTTTCTAACTTTAATGCCTCATCACTTGTACTCACTTAAAAATCTCTTTTTAGTTAAATAAATGTATTTTATTCTTTAATTAAAACTACTCCAGTGCTGTGAATTGTCTGGGTAACTCCATTTAAGGTAGCAGACTGTTGTACATTGATCCCCTAGAGGGGCAATGGGCTTAATATAACTAGACTATCCAGGAGAGAGATGAACAGCACAGAACATGTGTTTTTGGGCGAAATCCGGGACTGGGAATGTGTGGGGGTCACCCTGCAAGGAATAACTAAGGCTGCCAGAAGCCAGTGTGTGGCTGGTGTTTGCTGACAGGCTGCTGGGCTCAGGGTGTGACCTGCATGCTGTTTGGCTATTTGTGAGGAGCCGGGGTTGGGCTCTACAGCAGCAGAGCATTGGGAGGCTCCCCAGGGTGCAGGGCAAGTGGTCACTGGTCTGGCTCACACCCTGGGATGTCATAGCCTCCAACACTTGAGTTAAGTTGAATCTTTTTTTTTTCCCAGGATAGTTATGAGGGGTGGATAAGCACTTCAGCAGGTTAGATCCAGTCCTGATGAAGCTATACAGTTACACCCCCGCTTCACCTCAACCTCATTACACCAGGCGGGCAAACTCCACAGGCCTGCCTATACCTTAGGAAACGTATCAGTTCTGACGTCATCACTGCAATCTAGAGCAGTGACACCGTGTCTCACATATTCCTTCCCTGTGCAAGCTATGCACACATGGTGCCTGCCCAAGGCACTCCAGGAAGCTGGCTTTGAAAAAGCTGCTGCCTCAGGACTGCTCCTTATTTATTGTTTGTCTTTTCCTCAGATTCAAAAAGTTAAGTGGAAAAATACCTTTTTTTCTTTTTAATTGTGAGAACTACTGTGTATCAACAATACAAAAAGGGAAAGAAAGAAAAAAATAAATGTAGGGGCTGAATTAGCTACTGGCATGCAAACAAAAGCTTTTCGCACCAGTTGCTTCTAAGCCCAACCGCTTTCACAGTTAACATGTGAATGTCTCTTCAAACTGACTCTATGGTTTTTTCGTCATTAAAATGCTGCCACTTTCTGAGTAAGTTTTTGTGATTCTAATGCTGGGTCAACATTTAAGGCTGGATTCTGACCCTCATTTACACCAGCGTGCTGTAAATCCAGGGTAACCCCATGGAAGCCAGTGGAGTTACTCTGTGTATACGCCGATGGAACCGAAAGAAACATGTAGCTCTTGGTTCTTTGCGCGTTTCTTGATTAGTTCTTTCGCTTTGGACTCATGTTTGAAGCCTCAGTCTCTGCCCTAGATCTCAAACTCCCGCTGTACCTACATTATGGCATGAAAATGCCCTTGGACTTTGCTGAGCTCATGTTTTGCTAAACTCCAGCAGGCGTTTTTGTTTGAAAGTCTTAAGGGTCTTAAGAAAGTAGATTTGTTGCTTATCTCAGTGTGGTTCCTAAAGCCCAGAATGCTCAAACTGGATTGCCTAATGCACGGCCCGATTATCAGAGGTCTGAGCATCCACAAGTTCCACTGAAGTCCCTGGGAGCTGATGCCCAGAGCTTTCGGCACCCTCGTTTGAATGTTGCAACTAAATAGTTGGCTGGATTTTCAAATGTGCTGAGCACCCACTCCCCCAACTTACGTGAAGGGCAAACAGTCAGGGCTGCAAAGTCCACCTGAGATGGGTGAGTCCATCTGCACACGCTCTGCCTTGCATCACTGGCAATAAAGACTCTGCAGTCGTGGCTCTGCTCACTGTGCCGATTTCACTCTCCTGTGGCTGCAGAGGCAAGAGGATATGGTTGCCATAATAAGGGCCAAACTAAAGCAGATGCTCCCAGCACTTGCCAACCCTGTTGCCTCCATGCACTTCACAGTATCCCACACGCTCTGGAAAGCCTCCCAAGATAGGGTCCCTTAGCCTTAAGCCTCCCAAACAAATGAGATCACTGTAACAGCACCAAATAATGAGGCAGCCTTTGACCCACTCCTTATAGTATATGAGATCATAACCTCTTTGCTGCATAAGAGGCTCACAATGGGCCCTTTCAAAAAAAATATAGGAAGTCATTGAAAGAGAATAAGCAAAACACACACTGTCTGGGTTGCATTTACCGTCTGAGGATCAGGTTTCACGGCTCAAGTTCTGGTGATTGAGCCCCCTCCATTGGGGATAGGGGAAGGATGATTGTTGTGGATGACTGATTTTCTATTTCAGTGTATTCAGACCAGCTAATTGTCAGTTAGTAAACATGTCTAAAGAATTGTGGGCCCTGTGTGTGGATGGGGGAATGTCGCTAAAGGAGCAGATGGCACTCTGCCATGTTCTGTATGAGTGGCTCTATGGCTTGTCTAGCTGTCTGTGTTAGCAAAGTGCAGCCTTTATGTTCACACAGACTGTGTGCATGTGAAGTGGGAACAGTGGGGCGGAAGATGCTCCTCAGAACTTGGTGGCATCCAGAAGCAAATGAAGGCACACGTACGTGGTGGCAATTAGCAAGCCAGGAGCAAAATTCTTTTTAAAACTCTTTTTGGCCCAAAAGAAAATCCTGCAGGTTGGATGCCAGGTCTGTTTCCGGGGGGAGCATACTTTGGCTTGGATACGCATCTGGTATCTCATCTCTGCTCTTCTTTTCTTAGGAGCCCTACTGGATTTTTATAAGGCTTACGTTTACAGTGCTCTTTATTTTCTCACCGCTATCCCACTAAGAAAGGCCTACAGCGCTAATGACAGTGTCAGGGCTAGCTCTTGAATGTCATGCATGTTAATGTTTAGCACAGTGGGGTGTAAGGGAGAGCAGGGGCTTTAATTCCCATGCCAACTGCCACTGCCATGGCTGCTGGGAATTAAATGCTTTGACAGAATTTCTCCTGCATGGTGTGTGTCTATAAAACTCAATATGGGTGGATGAGGGCAGTGTTTCATTTCTGGCCTATTTTGTTGTTTGGATGTGTAATGACTGCTTCACAGCAAAGGCTGAGTTGAGTCTTTCAATTAAAGCAGGGATTCAACCTCTTTGTTCTATAGGAAGAATACAGTGTATCCTCCCCACAAAATCACAGCATTTACTAAGAGTACAGAGTGAATTTTCAGAGACTTGACAAATCCATTAATTTTAAAACGGGCCCTTTAAGAAATCTAACATGTGGTGTCTGACCTGTCTTTTGTCCCACCTGATCTTAATAACTAAATAACAGATTCTACAAACTTTCAAAACCTATTAAATTTGTATAATCTTCCTGAAATCTCATGCATAGGCTACATTTGAAGAAGTTGGGTTGTAATTCAGCAGTGCTGTTCATCATTACTGAATCTAATAGTTACTACCATGGGGGAGATTTCAAAAGCACTAAGGGATTTAGGACCACCGACCCCATTGACAATGAATAGGCCATGTGCTCCTAAGTGTTTTTAAAAATTCCACCCCTAAACTATAATAATAATATAATAATAATAATAAATACCTAATTTCTAATGTATTTCTTTAGACAGGGCTGGGACAACTGCTGAGGTCACTCTAATGTGTGGCCATTGTGACTGGAGAGGTCACTCAACCAATCACTGTCCTTCCTCTCCAACTAATTTGCATGCTACTGTTCTATTGGCTGATGTGAGTAAGTAGCAAGAGGGGGACGGTATGTGTGTTGAGTTTTCATTGGTAAATGACCTGACCCTAACTGTCATTCAAGTTCCACAGCTGCATGCTACCATCACAGCTGTTCCTTTTGACAAAGCTCTTGCCCTTCATCAGAAGGGAATTCCATTCCAAAGGGCCAGATCAGGTTCATAGGAGCAGAACTCCCACTGAGCAAGGTGAAAATCTCCCTCGGGAGCACGGAGAGCATGAACTGGGGGATATGGGTGACACAGAAACACACACAGTTCTCCAGTTATCTCCCCTTTGTTCCCCTGCTTCCATTTAAATATGTATTCAAAATTATTTTTTTTTCTTATTGACATTTTAATTAAGGCATCTAAACAACTTTAACTTTTCCCTGTAGTGGTACTATGCAAAAGCCATATTACTATGGTTAAGGCATTTTATTGTCTGCTAGCCCAGATTAGATTAAACTTACTTTTAAAGCTAGATCAGGGTTGTTTTGGGTTTTTTTTTCCTATTTCCCTCCTGGTGTCACTGCAGGGTAGATTTAAAGATGTTTGGGTGCCTTCCATGAGCATTCTCTCCACCTGTGAAGTCAAGCATCCTTGGTACCATGAACCCAACCACATGGATCTCAGAGGGAGAGAAATTACAGCTAATATGTTTTAGAAAACTCTAGAAAGGATCTAAAACCGCTTCTGTCAATCACTGTTGGGATTTAATGTTCAGTACCTCATGATCTGTCAGGGCTAGGAATACAAGCTGATTCCTACTACCGTGTACCTGTTTGTATCCCAGATGGATCATGGAGTCTTTAGCCTGCCACTTAATCATCGAAGACTTAATATTGCCTATCCAAAACCACCAGGTAGTGAAATCTGGATGGAAATGAAGATGTGTGTTTGTGGCAGGTTGACTTTTCTTCAGTGGTGGTGGCTGTTTGGAGAGTACATGTGAGGCTTCAGGAAAATAATAAATGTACCTTATCACATGGTTCTGCACTTGCTCACCTGAGACTCACACCATGTTATGTGAAAATATGTATGTAAGTGTTCGCAATGTGAGCAATTTATATGTGCCTTTCGCCCAAGCAGCTCAGAGTTTTACAAAAGTTGGTACGTCATATTATCTCCATTTTATGGATGGGGAAAACTGATATGGAGAAATTAAGTGACTTGCACAAATTCAAGCAGCAAGACATGGAAATCAGGAATAAACCCTCAGAAACCTTGATTCTCAATCTCCTGCTCTAACCCTAGTAAATTATGCTGCTTTTCTGTTGTACAAAAAAATATTTTGTAAGTTTAAATCTTAACTACTCTTCTGTATCTGGGTATATGACAGTCTTCTCTCCCACAAAGTGTGTAACTATGGGCTAGTTCACACTTACTGTGCGATTCGGCGGCAGTCGACGGGAGTTACGCAAACTAAGCACAGTAGTTTGCATAACTGACGTCGACTGCTCTGCTTCCTTCTGCGCGCTGTTCTCACTGCGCTTCCCGTTGGCTCAGCGCTACGCTAGTTGAGGGGGTGGACTTAGTCGACTTCCTGATCGATTGAGCAGGTCTCACTGACTGCTCAATCGATCAAGAAAGATCGATCTGGCGGTGGCGATTTTGCCGCCGTCAGTCTGAACATAGCCTATGTCTTACACATTTAATTATATCCACTGACACTGAACGTCGTCTTTCCCATGGCTGCTTTTTATTTTTCAGCTTTAAAATAAAACTCAAATCAGGGGCTCACAAATCATTCTTTTGTTGTTCAGGCAGGGTAGGACAATATTTTGCAAATACTTAAAAGGTGAAATTCATAGATAAGTTTATAGATTCCAAGGCCAGAAGGGACCATTGTGATCAACTAGTCTGACCTCCTGCATGATACAGGCCAGAGAACTTCCCCAAAATAATTCCTAGAGCACAGCTTTTGAAAAACATCCAGTCTTGATTTAAAAATTGACAGTGATGAAGAATCCACCAGGTAAATTGTTCCAATGGTTAATTACTCTCATGGCTAAAAATGTACACTTTATTTCCTGGCTGATTTTGAATCTTCAGCAGAAGTACGGGTAACCATCTGAAATTATAAAACTACTGAATATGTAAGAGTAATAACCATTCATTTCTATCCCTCTACTGTTCTCGCTTCTGGTATATTATCAAAATAATTTCATTCTCCTTCATCTAGACCAGTTGATCCTTCCTGGATTTGATTAATCTGGTTACATCCTGACATTACCTGAACGAAGCAAGCTTGGGAGACTTTGTTCTGCATGCATTCGGGTAATTTGAGAAGCTAACCTACGTTTACTCAAGTGGCTTGCTGATAGCCAGATGCTACTTGGGGCTTACTTAAACTGTACTGATTGTGCACTGATTCCTGGGCTGCAGGTTGCTTTATGATTGAGAGACCCTGACTATCTGCCCAGTATGAGGATGGAAACCATGATTTTGCACGCTGGCTGTTTCTCTGCCATCAAGACAGCGCGGCACCATGCACATTGTTTTGTACTAAAAGAGCAGATATGTTTGTTTATGAAAATTTCAACAAGTATCACAATACAGTTTATTTTTTTAAAACTTGACTCAGAAAAGAAACGGTATGGCAAGGAGGAAATGTACTTGTCAATTTTTCTACATCAGCCTTTTTTAGATTTAAATGCAATTCACAGCTAGTAAGTCTGACTTTTTTTTGTCCTTTCCTCTCAGTCTTCCCCCCTTCCCCCCATATAACTTAAACTGAAGAGAGAATGGCTTTTAAATTCTGCCAAAATCCCAGTTATTCTCTCAGAATGCTGAAGAGGAAATGTTAATTTGATTATATTATAAATAGTGTGTGTAAGTGAATAGTGTATTATGTATTTTAGATATAAATTAAAAAAAAAAGCTTTTCCACCTCCATACTGATTACGTTACATACAAGATATTATATGCCCACCCACCCCCCACAAATACACACTGTATATGTGAGGCCTGGGAGGGAGGGGAGTTGTGCATGTGTATATATAGTTGTAACTTCTTGCTAAATGGGAAATAGGACGTTAGCAAGAGACGGCATGCAAAGCAGACTAATAAGATATAAAATTTGGCCAGAGAAACTAGTCTGTTTTACAAAGGAGTTCAGCACCTTTTATCTGCATGACAATAATCTTGTCTGAGCTCTCCCTTGACCCTGCTGAGTTGGTGTGAGTATCACAAGCACTTGTGGACACAGTGCAGTGCATTTCAGCCATGGATCCCAATACATCTGCAGCCCCCTACCATCTGCACTCATTGTCTGCTCTTCGACCTCACTGAGCATGCATGGCTAAGCTAACGAGTTCTCACTTTGTGCTAAATCACATGTTGGCTTTAAAGGAGACGACAGTACAAATGACCCTTTTGAATGTGCACCCTTTTAAAATGAAATTTCCTTTACAGCTGGTGAATCGAGCTGACGGCCGGACATAAATATATCTGTTTTAGATGGAACCTGTTTAGGAATGGGCAAGAAACAGTAAGATAAATCATAGTTGGATCAGAATTTTTTTTATTTTGCAGGTGACAAGAAGATGCTGTTTTGAGGCTAATAGTTGGGAAATTTGTTTTGAAAATTTTTCAACTTCGGCTTGGAAAATGTCTAGAGAGACTGGGTGGGTCTGAGTTCTATCACAGTGGTTCTCCTGCAAGAATTGATTAGCTGGTGGTGGTGCCTAAGCAGAGCTGCAACCTCTGATAAAAGCAGTCCATGCTCTCATTTGGATACAACTGATGCTTTCAATGTTGTTGGTTTTTCTATACACAAAGCATAGCCATATTCTTAAGGGACAACAATAAAACAAGAAAGAACAAAAGGAAAGTCTCCAGGAACGAGAGTACAGTGTGTGCATCTCCTCTGTAACAGGCTGCACCTGATCTGAACACACAATGGCATCTGCCTCCAGCAGGCTTCTAGAAATGTAAAGATGCAGTATGCAAAACAGTTTAATAACAAATACATAGCTTACATGCACCACAAAACTCTGCAGAGGAAGCACAGAATCTTGCAATCTGATCTAGACAGGTAAGTGAATTAGATGTCTATTTCCAACTTTAAGACCATGAACCTACATTATGTGCCATTACTAATTTGTGATCTTAAACAGTTTTTGAATTTTTTTTGTAATCTTTGCCTTACATGTTTGTTTACATCAGCAAATGAGGTTCTACTCAAGGATTATCCCAGTTCAGGGAATCTTTGAGAGAAAGAAGTGGTTCTTGCGCGTGTTCAGTGACTTTGAGCCAAGTTCTGTGGTCTGTAATCAAGCAAAACTTTCACTGGCTGCCAAATATGGCTCAGGGTTGAGCTGGGTGAATAACTGATTTTTTTGGGTTTCCTGGCAGTTTCAAAAAAAACTGTTTCAGATTGAACCAAATTATTATTTTTTTTTTTTTGGCATACTGAATAATAATAAAAAGGTTTCAGGCCAAACAAAATGTTCTGTTTCAATTTTGAGTTTTACATTTTATGTTTAATAAAACTGAAGGAAATTTCACAACAAAAAGTAATCTTGAATTAAAATATTAAAACGTTTTGTTTTGAAATGTCAAAATGAAACATTTAGACTTTTTTCCAGAATTTTTTTTTTAGGTTTGGTTTTTCAGAACAATTTGGTGAAGCTGATGTGAATCTGCAAAATGTTGGGGTCAACCAAAATCAGCATGTTTCATCCAAATTTTTTTTGCCAAAAAATTTCATCCAGCTCTATCCCAGAGAAATTGCCTATATGGGCAGTTTTCAGAAAATCTCTCACATTATTCTAATATCAATTCAGCTCTGCTGGTGACCGCAAGGGTGGGAGAGTGAGTGTATACATGATGCTGGCAAATTTTTTTCTGATTTGTAGAGCCCTGAACAGACACACAAATGTGATTCCGCATCTGAACCGCATCCGCGAGAATCAATTTATCCGCGAGAATCATTTTATATGCCGTCTGATGGAATTTCAAGACTTTCTCTGTGTGCTGCTGGAGCTACAGTGTCCTAGAGCTGTCTCCATCCTCCACCCATGTGATGCTCATTGCAGTGTTTGGTAGTTTGTTGCTTTCAAGTTGGGTAGTTTTGTGGTTGTCATAGCCAGTTACAGATCTCCTTGATAAATCACAAGGTAAAACATTGTACGGAACAATACCCTGAAGCCAGCCATGATTTTTTTTGTTCATCTACTGTCCATTTTCCACTTTTTAAATTTGCTTCCCCTTTAATATATTTTGGCAGGCATGCTTAAAAGTACTGACCAAAGTGCTTGCCAAAAAAACAAGCAGGCCTTGAGTGTCAAGGAGGTGTGGTTATTTTTTTGGGGAGTGGGGAAGTGGATTTTGGAGTGGGTTGGGGTATGGCCCAGCAGCTTTTAAGTTGACATCACCTGACCCAGAAATGACTATTTTGTTCTGCTTGCAGATATGTGCTCTTGGAGGAATCTTCTGTATGGAGAACATGAACAGCAAGTAGTCACTGACCAGGCTATGGATACGCAGTAAGGATAACTTCGCAACATACATCTGTGCCTGCTTTGGGAGAATGTGCCAAACTACATCCAATAGACGTAACTTTCCAAACTAATTTTTAGCTGTATTTTTAAAAAGGCAAATTCATCAGACCCATGGTTTGGGCCTGATCAGCTTTTCATTCCCCAGCCAAGCCCACAAAACTATTCTCCCTGTCATAACTCCCCAATGTCTAAAGCATGTAAATGGCTTACTTGCTGGAAAATTTAAATTAAATGGGGCAGCATTTCATAAGGAGAGAAAAAAAATCCTGGTATGCATGGAACATTCCTCCATGTTAGTCTGTGTCCGGCATCTGAATTAAAGACCTTTTTGTTGTGTGGACTCCGCCATGCTCTTACTGAGGTATTTGAATGTGTTATTTTTTGACAGCTGCCTCTAATTTGATAGATGTGATTAAGGGATTGATTTTAGGATTAGTCATCGTTACTTCTCTGGCCCTAAAGGAATTACAATACTCCTTAACTCTCTTTGTTAACCAAAAGGCTGTCAAAGTTGTAGCTAGGGATTTAGCCCTTTATTCCTGCTATCTGACTTCAGCAACCGAAAAGGACATTCGTACTGGTCAGCCAGCTGCATAGACTGAGGAGCGTGGCTAGAACAATCCCACACGTTTTCCAAGCAGACAGAGATAATGTCAATTTCTTGATTTCTCCTATTGTCCCATTATTATGAATGACCTTGCTAGCCTAGTTAATTTGTGTACTATTTGCATTCATTTGGTTACCAGTGTTGGAGCAATTATTATAAAAGAATAGTAAAATTAGGGAATATTTTTTTCAGCTTCTAGAATTCTTGGTGGAGCATCTTTGCAGTTCCCACTTCAGGTTATTTCCATCAGATTTCTCATCTCCGTCAGTGGTTACCACTGTTTAAAAAAAAAAAATGTACACAAGATTTCAAACAAAAAAACCCCTCTATTTTCCATATTGCATTTAAAAAAAATCACTGGCCCTGGTGTTTAGGGCCTGTTGTTATAACCTTTCCTCACTTATGCTCCAATCAGCGATTGTGTTTAAGCATGTACTCAACTTTAAGCGTGTTAGTAGCCTGACTGAAGTCAGTAGCACTACTCTCATGCTTAAAATTAACCATGTGCTTAAGTACTTTGCTAGATTGAGGCCTTAGATCCTGATGCAACAAATCATTTAAGCAAATGCATAAGTCCATTGCTATTCAGTAGAACACTTAAGAACATACTTAAAATTAAGCATATGCATAAGTCCCTTTAAAGTCAGTGGGATTTGAGTATATATTTAAAGTTAAGCATATACTTCAGTGCTTTCCTGAATAGAGATGGACTGCTGAACTGGGGCCTAAGAAAGTCATTACTCACGTGCAAAACAGTAGTATAGAACTATTCAGATGAGTAAATATCGCAGGATTGAGGCCTTTAGTGCAGTATGCATAGTTTGACCAGGCAGTTTACACAAGTTTATAACTATCAAGCAGAGAAGTCTGATTGGGTGGGGTTTTTATACAGTATTAACTGAAATGTTTTTATATTTTCTTTCTAATACTTCAGAGAAAAAAGTTTCTCCTCCACTGCGGGTTTAGAATTGGGGAAATACGACAAAAAGAAAAGCTCATACATTTTGGCTTTTATTAAAGAACAGTCTAGCCTTGTGCTTGGGTTCCTTGCCCTTAGGGCTTCATCTTATCCAGTTGATTTTGGTCAGGTTTTAAGCCCTTTTGTATTTGCTTTTTGTGACTATTTGAGTAGCAATTTAACTTGCAAAAATGCTTGTGCAAAGTGCATATTGTGCTTGCATGGTCAAGAATTTGATTTGATCTATGCTAAGGGTGCCCGACCTACAGCCCGCGGGCCGTACACCGCCCACCAGGGCATTTTTAAGGCCTGCAGCCGGCTTCAACACAATATATTAATGGCCAATTAATTTGTGATTAGGCATAAGGTTGTGTGTTGTTTTCTTCCTGTTTTCTATCATTCTTATACACGGTTTATGCATTGATTTCTTTTTGTTTTGAAATGGACAATACTGTGCATAGAAACAGGTTAAATATAAATCAGTACAGGTGATTTTAAAGCTGATTAAAATATGTAGAATCTGTTTGGCCAACACAAGGTTGTGCTTAGGTTTATGTGGCCCTCCTATGTAAAAAGGTTAGGTGCCACTGATTTAGGCTAATTGACAGGTCTGCTCATTAGCGTATTTTTAGAAGATTGAAAGATTGACACAGGCCCCCAGAGCACTGACTAGATCTTCTTTTTTAGTCTATTTTAAAATGTGAATAAATAGACAAGATCTAAGAGATTCAAAGCCTCATCGACTTCCTTAAAACTCTTCCTGATTCCATGTTACACTTCTCCAATTGGGAAACACAAACAATACCATGTGACTTCCGCCCAATCCTAGCTCAAGTATAAATGCTGAATTCTTCCAGATAATTGTCATTCCATCTGCAGAAAAATGTAATTGCAAAACAATTCATTTAATTATGAATAATAAGTAAATTCAGGAAATTGTGAACTAGCACAGACACGCCAGGATCAAAAAACAAGACTAACTTCACCACAAGTTGTGTTATGAAATGTCTGCTTGTGTGTGAGAATCAAACAGAGAATTTGCTAAAAATATATTTATCAATTAAGAAATGGTCTCCCATTATATAAGAAAAGCCCCGCTGTTTTCTAGTACTCAAAATCTAATCTAATTTTTATTCTTAGAATCATAGACTCATAGAACTAGACAGGACATTGAGAGGTCTTCTAATCCACTCCCCTGCACTTAAGGTAGGACTAAGTATTATCTAGACCAATGGTTCTCAACCTTTCCAGACAACTGTATCCCTTTCAGGAGTCTGATTTGTCATGTGCACCCCCAAGTTTCACATCATATAAAAACTACTTGCTTACACAATCAGACATAAAAATACAGAAGTGTCTCAGCACACTGTTACTGAAAAATTGCTCACTTTCTCATTCTACCATATAATTATAAAATAAATCAATTGAAATATCAATATTGTACTGACATTTCAGTGTGTAGTATATAGAGCAGTATAAACAAGTCATTGTCTGTATGAAATTTTAGTTTGTACTGGCTTTGCTAGTGCTTTTTAGGTAGCCTGTTGTAAAACTAGGTAAATATCTGGATGAGTTGATGTACCCTCTGGAAGACCTCTGCATACCCCCAGTGGTACACGTAGTCCTGGTTGAGAACCAATAATCTAGACCATCCCTCACGGGTGTCAGTCCAACCTGCTCTTAAAAATCTCTAATGACTGAGGTTCCACAGCCCTTCTAGGCAATTTGTTCCAGTGCTTAATTACCCTGACAGCAAGTTTTTCCTAATGTCCGTCCTAAACCGACCTGGCTGCAATTTAAGCCCATTTCCTCTAGTCCTGTCCTCAGAGGCTAAAGAGAACAATTTTTCTTCCTCCTCCTTGTAACAACCTTTTATGTACTTGAAAACTGTTATCATGCCTCCTCCCTCCCAGTCTTCTCTTCTCCAGACTAAACAAACCCGTTTTCTTTCAATCTTCCCGAATAGGTCATGTTTTTAGACTTTTTTAATCATTTTTGTTGCTCTTCTCTGGACTTTCTCCAATTCGTCCACATCTTTCCTGAAATGTCGTGCCCAAAACTGGACACAATACTCCAGTTGAGGCCTAATCAGCGCAGAGTAGAATGGAAGAATTACTTCTCGTGTCTTCCTTTCAACACTCCTGCTAATACATCCCAGAATGACGTTTGCTTTTTTTACAACAGGATTACACTGTTGACTCACATTTGGCTTGTGATCCACTATGACCCCCCAAATCTATTTCCACGGTACTCCTTTCTAGGCAATCATTTCCCATTTTGTACATGTGCAACTGATTGTTCCTTCCTAAGTGGAGTACTTTGCATTAGTCCTTATTAAATTTCATCCTATTTATTTCAGACCATTTCTCTGGTTTGTCCAGATCATTTTAAATTTTAATCCTCTCCTCCAAAGCACTTGCAACCCAGCTTTGTATCGTCTGCAAACTTTATAAGTGTAATCTCTATGCTATTATCTAAATCATTGATCAAGATACTGAACAGAATTAGACCCAGAACTGATCCCTGCGGGACCCCGCTCAATAGGCCCTTCCATCTTGACTGTAAACCACTGTAAACAAAGTTTGTTTGTTTATGAGAAAATCCTGTGAGACAGTATCAAAAGCCTTACTAAAGTCAAGATATACTATATTATGCTTCCCCCCCATCCACAAGGTTTGTTACCCTGTCAAAGAAAGCTATTAGGTTGGTTTGACTTGATCTGTTCTTGGTCAAGGAAGCCAAAGCCCTCCTGGTGACACCATTCTTGCAGCCAGGCATTCACCTCCAGGATGCATCTGTCTCTGCCCTGGGCCTCTACCTGTGACTGGAGGGATCAAAGAGAACACCACCCACGCCCCCAGCTCCTTCATCTTTATTCCCAGAGCGCTGTAATCACCTCTGATCTGCTCAGGATCAGACTGCAAAGTATTATTAGTGCCCGCATGGGATAGTAGTCATAGGGCCCAGTGATTGACAATCCCTCCATAACGTGTCAGATGCGGGCCCCTGGCAGGCAACGTACATCCCAGGATGCCATGTCAGGCCAACAGATGGGTGCCTCTATCCCCTTCAGAAGAGAGTCACCAATCATCACTACCCTATGTTTCCTCCTGAGAGTGATGGCTGCAATCTTCCCATCCTTGGGGGGTACAGAGCTTCTCCTCCTCCACCTGTGGGGGCAATTTCTCATTGCTCATTGCCAGTGCAGCATAACTGTTCTTTATCACTATGGTGGGTGGGTTGGGAGCATGGGTGGAGCACTGCTTGCTGCCAGTAGTCACCAGCACCTGGTGTCCTTCGTGTGACAGAGCCACATCATCCTCCCCCAGGGGCGTGGCAGCAGTCCTCTAGCTGGATAGCTTCGTCAGCCTTGGATGTTTCTATATGAACGCGCTCAATGAATTTCTCATGTGCACGGATGCTCCTCTGCCCAGCCACCTTCTCCTGTAGCTCTCCCACCTGTTTCCTGAGAGATTCCACCAGGAGACACCTTTCACACTGGCTGATCCATGTCTCTCCCTCTTTCCCCCCCAGCCTGGCTTTCTGAGATCAGGAAATGCAGGCCACAGTCTCTACAAATCCACACAAGAATCTGGGTAGATGCATCCATGGTTAGATTCTCTGTCTGGATGCAAGTGCAGGAGACAAGCAGCATTGGCACTGGCAATGCAGCCTTTCCTAACCATTGCGACTGTATTATGACTCCCTCTCAAACTCCCTTGTCTGCAGTCCCCTGTTCGCTAGCTCCCCGGGTCGCTTTATTAGCCTCTGGCTTTTAAGGCCTTCTCTCCTAGTTAAGCCCTACACCCCTCGTTAATCTCAAATCTTATAAAAGATGATCAAGGCTGATCCAGAGAATAAAGCCTCAAATAGTCACCCCACACACAATCCTATCTTGTTGATGTGTTATCTTTAAGTTAAAGCCATGAGTTGGGTGTGATCTAGTGGCTAAAATACAGAACCATGTAATGGAATTCCTTGGTTCTATTTCCTGCTCCACCACTGATGCTGTGGGTAACTTTGCGTGTGTCACTTAACCACTCATCTTCAAAAGGGGAATAATGATTGTACTTACTTGAACTTAGTAAAGCTCTTTGAGATCTGTGGATGGAAGGTGTTGCTGCATAACTGCTAAGTATTGTTTTAGTATAAAAATGGATCCCTTCAAAGTTTGTTTGCTATGTATATATTTGAAAGAATACTGTGAATTTCTGTAGCTGTTGTAATTCTTACCTTTCATTATTACAGAGAATTTAAATTTAAAAGGTGGAGGCAAAGAATCTAGAGATGGAAAAGACCTACTGAGTGCTCCATTCCATTCATCTATCAATACAGGTTCAAGCTGTCTTAATTTCTGCTGAAGCCAATTACATACAAACACTCTGTAGCCCTGGTGGTCTGCAGATTATTTCTAAGGGATCTATGAAAGACTTAGACTTAAAACTGACAGAACAGAATTCAACTATATATGCAGACGATAGATTCCCAAAGGGGTCTGCACCTCCGTTCAGAATTTTCAAAGGAGTCCATAAATGAGAAAAGGAGGAAAACCACTGCCGTAGCCTGTATGTCTCAATATATCTATGTATTAGCAGCTCTCACAATAAGAGCTGCTTTCAGAGATTTCCTTCAGTGTCCTTTGGACCTGCAATTTGCATCAAGGATTCTTGTATAAACCTTTCTCGTTATCATAACAAATGCCACTAAGCAGCTGAATGGCTTGAAATTAAGTTGTGCACTCGGATTCTTTTCCCATTTCTACACTTGCGCTTCATAAGCCCAAGAGAGAGCATGATTTTGATCAACCTCTAACTTCCAGAAAGAACCATTGGATTCTACAAGCCAACTTCTCTGCTGGCATAAATTGGCAAAATGCCACTGAAGTCAATGGAACTGCACCCACTTAGACCAGCCCTAGATATCAGGGACGGAAAATCTCCTGCTTCAACCCTTGTAACAAAAGAACTCTAACCCACTGTAAGATAGCAATGCCTGCCAAAGTATCCCATGGACCAGTGGGTATCACTTCCATCTGACCCAAGCCATTTCACTTTCATCCATGCTCCTGAAACAGTCAGGAACTGGGAAGTAATGAGACTGCAGAATGTTTGAGGATGGGGCACTGAGCTGAGAATCACCAGTGTGATGATGACACTGTAGCCTGTGTAGATAAGGCCTTAGCCTCGAGTGTCTGTTAATGGTGCAACCAGTTTAATGGCACCTGTGGCTTAGTGCATAGTGCACTGATCTGGGACTCAGGAAACCTGAGTTCTAATCCATTAGGTCAGCTTGGGTGAGTCTCTTCATATCTCTCTCTGCCTCAGTTTCCCCATCTGTAGAGCAGAGATAATTATACGGACCTTCTTTGTAAAGCTCTTGGTGATCTACTGATATACAAGATATTGTTGCCTGTTTTCAACATGACCGGCTTGTCAAAGTCAAGGCCCTGGGATGCGCCAGTTGGAAGAAGAAATTGATGGAGTCTGATATTTTCTTTGAGGCAATCGTGTTTATTTCCAAGGAATGTAGAAAGTCCTGTGTCTCTGAATGCAGAAGGAACCAAGAACAAAAGGAGCAGCTTCTTAGCTTACGAGCCCACAAGCTACTTTAGCCAATACCAGACCCAAAAGTTCTCTCTAGCTTTTTCCAGGGTCACTCTGTGTTCACCGGCTCCTTCTTGGCTTTCTTGCGCCTCTAGCTGTGTTGCTGTCTTTTTTTTCATTTTTTAAGTGACCTCTCTTCCCACACCTGCCTACCCAAAACAATACCCAGCCAAAAGCTCCTAGCGAGTTCACACACCTTTTGGCTTAGGTAGGGATTTATGTTTACAGTTCTGTTAATTGAAGGGTGAGTTCACACCTATCAATCTCAATGGGATTTTAACTCAACCTATAACAAGGTTTAATCCAGCTCATAGCAATATACGTAAAATCGAGATATTCTTAAATATTCCAGCTCATCTTGGTTCTGATCTTGGGCAATCTGTACTTGACTGTTAGCCTCTTTTTATGGTTCCTGTCTCAGATATTATGTTTCAGTAAAGTAACTTTCTCTATATCCTTGCCTCTTACAGCTGGAATATCGCATTGCATTGAAGAGATCATTTCCCTTTCTCTGAGTTGCCTGCTGCCTGTTTCTCTAAGATACTCGCCTTTCAGATACTGGTTTGTGTTGTATGTGGGTGAAGATCCAGCACCACTAAGTCAATGGGAATCAATTGATGTTAGGGTAGAGAGGGTGGTTTTGTGGCTAGGGCACTGGACTGGAACTCAGGAAACCTGAGTTCAATTCCCTGCTCAGTCACAGACTTCTTGTGTGACCTGGAGCATGTCACTTAGTCTCTCTGTGCCTCAGTTCCCCATGTGTACAGTAGAGATAATAGCCCTACCCTACCTCACAGGGAAGTTATGAGGACAAAATCCACTAATAATTAGAAGAGGCTTAGATACCATTTAAAGGAGGACATGGAGGTACATAGATAAATAGATAGGATGAGGCCCTAAGTGCAGGGAACCCGAGCACAAGGCGGCTAGACTGTTCTTTAATATAAGTCATGCATTGTAAGAACTCTTTTAAGCAAACCCATGAATGGAAGCCAGAGCCCAGGACAGAGATTCTTATCACATTTTCCATCGTTTATGGTTTGTTAGAATTTTTTTCCTACTCCCCATTGTTTGCAATGACTCTCAGGGAGGCTTAAAAATAAACCCTCTTTCCCCAGAGGCTTTGTCCTTTTCCCTTTTGGCAAGCTTTGATTTCCTGTCCTCCTAGCACAGCCTGAGACAAAAGCGGCCCTTTCTATGTTTATTTGCTTCCTCCCTGTTTGTGTTCATATAGTACCATCGCCCCACCTGTGGGAACAGGGTTTAATAAGTAGCAGCTGCCGCAGTACTAACAGAGAGCACAGGAAAGCATGACGTTATTGTCATAAGGGCCTACATAAATTAATCTTTTGTTTTAGGGGTCATGTGTGTGTCTGTTTTAACATAGTAGTGAATGCATGATGGATATTACCATGCATGGGTGACATGAATATTTAGATCCCTGAAAAAGCTAGATTATGATGCCTAGGACCCCTCTGCTATTCAGGGGCATTGGATTGGAAGTCAAAGGCTACATCTACACACCAATCAAAGACCCATAGCATCAAGTCTCGGAGCCCTGGTCAGCTGACTCAGGTTTGTGGGGCTCAGGCTGCGGGACTGAGAATAGCAGTGTAGACCCAGCAGCCCAGCCTGACCCCGTACATCTACACAGTAATTTTTAGCCCTGAAGCCCAAGCCCCACGAGCCCAAGTCAGCTGGTCTGGGCCAGCCGCGGCCCTGCGGCAGGTCTTTTATCCCAGCATGGATGTACCGGGAGCTCAGTGCTGTGGGGCTTTTATTGCTGTATATATGTATCCTAGGAGACCTGGGTTCTGTTCCTGCCACTGACCAACTGTGTGACCTTGGGCAAGTCAGCTCCTGTCTTTATGTATCCGTTTTCCTCTCTGTACAGTGGGGATAAACTACACTTAGGCTTCATTTGTGAAGCCCTTAGAGATCTGGGGATGGGAAGTGCTATGTAAGGGATAAATATTTGCAATTATTCTGTAGATAGGCCATGTTTACCTCTATATCAGTGTTGGATGTGTGGGTTTCTACCTTTGTATACATGGTAGTGTTACATAAAGTTAGTATGTATAAATCTGTGCACCGAAAAGGGAAGGGGATGGGCATTTGTAGCTTTTTATACTGCAAGGCATTTCACACTACAAGGAGAGATTTATTTTAATCACCTTGCTCTTATTTGTAACATCTTGGGTGAAACTGACTTCACCTGCCTACAGCCCAGCTAATAGTGTGATGGGAACCAGGGCTGGGAAGGTGAAATTCACCCTCAAGCCTATGACAGGGAGTGGGGCTATAGCTTTTACTCTATCCTATAGTTACAGCCCCTCCCCCTGAGAGCTCCACTTTCTCCCCAGCCTGTGCCAGTTGCATGTGATGTTAGGGCCACTGGATTCAATATCCTCCTTCCCTAATGCCATCATCCCATGCAGAATTAACACAGAACCTGCCCCAAAGATCCCAGAGGGTACAGAGTCCCCCATGTAGCGGCTCCTCTCACAATCCGCACCCCCCTGGTGAGGTCGCACTTCGGTGATAAGTGAGAAGAGGACCTCCCTTGATTATCTCTAGCCACTCTGAATCCCTGGGAATTCCAGGAAACCTTCCCAAGGTTCCCCTGTAGTTACACACCAATTTGACTGTCGGAGTGGGTAAGGGCCATACTGATTCACAAGGGATCACCTGCTTCTCATGTGACCTTACTCAACTTAACACTCTTCTCCCCTTCCCACTATGCCACCACAGACCCCAGCGTTTCAGTGCCCAGTGACCTTCAGGACCTTTCCTCCAGGAGAAATGACCCACAAAGAAAAGAATCATTAGTGCTGTTTAGCTCAAGACATGCTTTGCTGTGTGTCTGTAAATTCTAGGCCAAATTCAGCAGAAGTGGGAGGATTTGCTGAAGACAGAGTATGCCCCTTATGGATAAGAATCGGAGGGAGTGTAAAGGCTTAAAAACCAGAGGATCAGCAGGTGTTTCCACATGATGGCAAACTCCAGGGCAAGTGATGCAAAGCCAGCCAAACCTCCAGTAAGGCCAGTGATTAGTCTAGACTGAAGAACCCAATTTACTTGGACTGTGCTGTAGTCTCCGTATATAATGAAAGCAGCCTTTGCCTTCATTTCCATAAGCCCCCTTGTGCTGCTGCCCAGTCCACTAATCAACCAGTGGGTTTCTAAAGAACTGATTATTCCCACTACCTTCTTGCAATTTTGCTTTTATGAATTTAGTTTGTATTTAGCCCACTGGCCAGCTGAACCCCTACCTTACTTGTTAAGCAGCCGCTCTTTTGCTTGTTAAAGACTTGAGTGTCTCGCAAATGCAGTGATTAAGAAAATGACTGATATACATATGGAACAGCCAGTGGATTTCTACATGTGACTAATAGAAGCCATTCAAGCTCTGTGCAAGTGACGTGGCTTTCATTTTCTCCAGGATATTTGCTTGAAGACTAATCTCTATAAAAAGCAAATACATTTTAGTGAGGACAAAAAACATACTTTACACACTGGAATTTTGCTGTCTGGATTAGATGCATGGAATTTGTTGCATTTCACATGCTTGGTCCTGATATGTTTATCATACTGGCACTTAGTTGCATTTTGACAAACCAGGTTAGTTAATCACACACATTGTTTTAAAGGTCACCTGCAAAATCAAACAAAAATGGGTTTGGGTCCCTTTTATGTGCCTCTTTATGGTCCATAAAGAAGGAAAGATTTTTATTTGTATATTCTATTTTTAACATGGATTGTTTTGAATTTTCTTCTCTGCTAGATTCTTCTATTAGAAATTCAGAGCTTGTTTTACCCTGACAGATTCTATGGACCACTGGAGAACTGTTATGATTATGACAACGCAGAGCTAAGGTGTGAAATCAGATTAATTGAGATAGGAGGTAATTTTCAGTCAGCCTCTTTAGAATTCTTGGGTTTTGATTGCTTCTTAAAAACTCCTGTTTAATTCAGTTGCCTAACAAACTCTTGAAACAAATACCTTTGCTAAAGAATCAACACTTCAGTCCCTTCAGTTATGGTCCAACAGAGCTTTCAATCCACATCTCTGAGACCACCCCACAAGTTCTATGGCAAAAGCAGGGAAGAATAGGCTTGATATTCCATATATTGCTAAGGTGAAAAGTACCGGGGGGGAACCCCTTAAAGATGTCTCAGTCCTTTATAAGTATAAAGTGGCAATAAATAAAGAACATAAATAAAATAGAGGCATGACCCTTTTTTTCCTCCGCCTTTGTGGATCATTGCTAAAGGGAATAAACTGAATCATAAAAATGTATGGCCAGATCCTGAGCTGATGTAAATCAGCATCGCTATGGTGACTGAAATGAAGCAGCACCAGTTTACAACAGCTGAAGATCTCCACTATAATTTTTGTTTAAAAGCTTTTCTTCCGGTGTCACAAGATTTTCCTACAACTCCCAGAAAAATCTGAAGATGTGATGTCAGTATGCTGGTGTCCCACCCTTGTCTGGAGCCACTAACTACAGAGGACTCCAGAATTAAACAGAAACGATTCTCTGCTCTGATAGCTGTTTGTGTAAACCTTGCTTATCTGTACAATCTGGCCAGCAATGCTAAATTACACTCTGTTTAATGTGTAGTTAGGCGCAGATAATTAAATACCAGTGAAACTAGTATCCCAGCCAACAGGGCTGAGGAGAAGCAGCCATAATCCATGTGGCAGCTGTGGGAGACGGGCAGAAAATATTAACCTTCTTATTTATGTCTTTTATCTAAACTCCATTTTATCTCTGTCTGTCTTGTCTTGTCTTGTCTTGCCAGCATTGTCTGCATAGCAAAATTGAAACCCCTACCGAGTGCGACTTCCAGTAATTGGTTTGGCTGAACTGCAACTGAGCATGGTAAAGATGCAAGTAAATACAAAGAGAAACTGTGTTCAGCAAAGGTGCTGAAGCCCAAATTCTAAGCATGGTCCTTCCTCATCCCCACTCAAAGTCTGATGACACTCAGGACCAGTTTGGCTAAACCAACGGCTGACAATACACTTAGCAGCTTCATTTTACAGTGCAGACAAGTCCTCTGACTTTCTTTGATTGGTTTCTAGGACTAAAAGCCCACTGTGCTCCTCATCCCATCCAACTAGGGAAGCATCAGAGTGCCAGGGAATGATAAAACTAGGACCAAAGGGCCTGATCCAGTGTCCACTGAAGTTAGTGGGATTGTCTTCAGTGAGATTGGATAAGAGCAAAAGCACAAGGAGAGTTGAGCTGAGGTTGCCCCCTCAGGGAGTGGAAAGGTTCTGTAAGGTGGGTCAAAGAGCAGTTTCCATCAGTAGTTAGAGTTCACACCCAAGGTGTGATTGCCGGGAGATCCAGTTCAAGGGGACAATGCAGTGAGGTGGGTGGTGTTAGGGTCAGATGAGGCAGTAGGGCGGGGGCAGGGCAGGAGGTCAGACAAGGTCAGCAGGGTCTGAGAAGCAAGCAGTGGGCAATGACTTGTTGCTCAGGCAAGGCCAGAAAGGAAGAAGGAAGTTGATATATAGCCACAAGCCAATCAGGGTCAAGACTGTGGCCAAGGAGGAAGCAGGTTGCGGAGCCCTGGAAGCTGACCCAGCCAAGGAATTCTCTGGTAATCCAATGTGTCAGGGTGGCATGACGGCCAGTGTCGCTTCTCGAAAACCCAATGGGCCTGGGTTCGAGACCAGGGTCCTGACAGATTTCCATTGACTTCAACAGATGCTGGATCAGCAGATGCTGGCCCTTAAACCTTTGTTGATTTTCAGTGGGAATGGGGTGCCAAACTCACTTAGGCCCTTTGGAAAATCCCAGACCAACAGCCATTTCCTGCATTAGAACTCTCTAAATTACTAGTCCTATGGTTCCAGACCCAGATACTCTTGGAGTATCAGGAATTTAGTTGCCTTGTAAACAAATCATGATTTGAGACCCTCTGTGGTCTTTCTCTGCCTGTTGGAGCCAGGATTTATCATTGGGCTGAACACAGGAGAAAGGTGTGAAGGCAGGCATGGCCGATATTTCCACAAGTATAATTTCTGTATGCATGCAATGCTGTCTCCAGTTCACCACACCCCCACCTACATCACATTCAAGTCCCTCATTAGGATTCACTTCTCCCTCAATACTCATAAGAGAACCATGCCAAATATTTTAAGGTACCAAAACCCTCCTATGAGTTGTTCCTTTTTCTCGGCTTCCCAGTAAATCCCATCTTCTCCATCTCTTTTAGACTGTGAACTCTTTGTGGGCAGGGACTGTCTCACTTTGGGTCCTCTGCGGTGCTGAATATTTTACTGGTGCTTGACAAATGTAGAAGGGTTGGAGTCCTGTACTCATTGAGGCTGGCTTGTGCACAGGATGAATTTGAGCACTTCAACAAGGCACAGTTTAGACTGTGCCCTGATGATCCAGGCTGACTTAGGCATGGACCTGTATAAGTGATGTTTACAAACAGACAAGCAGGATGGGGTATACAAACCCCACACTGGGCCCAGTTGGTCCAGCCCTCCAGGCCTGCCAAGCATGCTCCAACTGGAGAAATGGGTTAAAAGGGATTTCTGAAGCCCAGGAAAAGGGTAGTGAACAGGCTGCAAGAGAAAGAAATCCTTCTCCGGGAACTGAGACAGAAGGTTGTGCCTGACGGGACTACAGAGTGGGTAGGGCCTTTTCTCCTCACCACCCCTTTTGAGGACCTGATGCTTTGGACTTTTTTTTGTTGTTGTTGTTTGAGAGACTGCTTGTTTGACCATGCCCCAAACTGAAGGGGTCTACTGGTAACAAGTAGTCCAGGGAAGTGAACTTGGACGTGCTGCAGGAAGGACTCTGCTGGTATTGCTTCCCACAGGGCCCTGGATGGGGCAGAAATTGGGTGGGCTAACCACTAGGTCACCCGGCCTTCCAAGTCCCCTATCACAACAAGGTAGGCTAGAAAGTGTGTTCTAGTGGCTGAAGGACAGGACAACAGGATTCCAAAGTCTTATTCCTGTCTCTGCTACTGATTTACTGTCTGGCATTGGCCAAGTCACTTCACTTCTCTGCATCTCAGTTCACCAATCTGTAAAACAGAGAGAACCATTTGGATCCATATCTACCATAGGTCTTGTGAGGTTAATGCATTAGCATTTATAAATTATTTTGTGAGCCTTGAATGAAAGTGCCCTAGATATGCATAGAAAGTTACATGCTCTATCAAATAGTGAATAATTCTTAGCAAATAATGTATTCCAATTCTTTCTGTTCACAAATTGTCCATAATCAGCTGTTGATCTTCTCAAATGGATGCATTATTTGCAGTGATTTGCCAGTTAATGTGATTGACTAGCCCCTGGCAGGGTGTTCATGAGCAGATTGTAATGAGGGTCCAATGTTTGAATTACAAGCCATGGTGGTTGAGCATGATCTATGAGCTCCTTGGTGCTCACATTCTGGTTCACACATTCAAAATTCACTTTCTGTGGATAGTTATTTAAAATTCACCATCTCTGTGTACATTTCATGCCCACAAACTAATTCACTAGGAAAGCCATAGAAAGTGAATGCAAAAAAAAGGAAACACAAATGTACCCAAAGTGAACTCTGCTTTTTATTCAAGCCAATATGCATGGAAAACATTTTTTAGGTACTTGTCCAGTTCTGCTACCAAGTTCTCATAAAATACTCACAGCCCACTCCAGAACATCTCCCACAAAACCAACTCTGCATCTGCTGGAGAGACCCCTATGCCCAGGTCATATCCCAAGGGGAGACTTCTGGCTCCCAGCCTGTGGCCACTTTATGCCAGCAAAGCTGATGCGAAGTGGCCACAACACTGGATACTGCACTTCCATCTGTCACGTGGGGATATTTGCCTGCTCTGTTGGATCCTGTGAGACTTAATGCACTATAAAGTCTTTTGAGATTCTTGGAAGAAAAGGTGCTATAACTCACTGAGAAGTATTTGATGTATATTTCAATAATAACATGAGCTCTTCACTAATAATATAATATGAGCCACCACCATGTTTCAGGCCCTATGGTGGCCTCCGTGGAGACATCATGACATCAAGTTTGCTACAAAGGTGCGGATCTATAGAACCACGGTTACGTCAGTGCTATCATACAGCAGTGAAACGGGGGTATTGAGGATGGCTGAAGAACACCAGATGGTTTTTGACATCTTCCTCAGCTGCTTCATGTTAAATGGCAGGACAAGATCAGAAATGAGGATTTTTGTAGCCCATCCCACTAACCACGTCCATCAGCCCTGGCTCGGTTTCAGTGGCTTTCTTGGTTCAGACATATTACTAGGATGGAAGACCAACAAATTCCAAAACATGTTTAGCAAGGAATGCTGCTCTTCAGCCAATGATCCTGTATGTGTCACCAAATGCTTCAGTGCTGCAATAAGACTCCCAATGATGGAAGTAGATGGTCTGGCTGGATTTTCAGTCTTAAGGACCTACCCAGAGATTGACCTGTGTGGCACTTGATCTGCAAGAAGACTATGTTCCTTTGGGATTTGCTGGGATGATGAGCTCCATGCTCTGAAGTAACCAGGCATGAGCAAAATTGCATGAAACCCTGCTGAACTTTGAGGGTTCTCCTAAATGAACCTCCGATCTGAACTGCCCCTTGTTTCACCCGCCTCTACAAATAACTTCATCTTGTGTAGACAGGGGCACATTTACGTATCACGGGCCTGATCCTGCTGTCACTGAAGCTCTGTTTCTTTGCTTTTCCCCAGCAGGTGCTGCAAAATACTTCACCCCCTCTGGGTCTGAAGATGCCACTTGTGTAATGAGTGGAGATCCACTTATAAGGTTAACTTACTTTCTTGCCCAAAAGGTAAGTCCTGTTGAAAATGACAGAGCACAAGGCTGTCTGCTGCTATGGCCAGTCCCTTTGATAAAGAAAGAACTTGGGGAGATAATTTTGTGGGCTTTGTTTTCTTCGTTGTATAGTCCCACCGCTTGGACCTCAGTGCTACCTGAAACAGCAGTGAGCTAAAGATGGGTCCTGTGACAGGGTGAAGGTGTGCTCTCTGGTCGCCTGTGAGCAAGGGATTAATCTCAGCTCAGCTGCCCCTCACAACCACCACCGCTTGCACCAGTATTTGGGGGAAAGGCTATAAATTAGCTGTTGGGAAGACAGAACGGAGAGGAGCTGCCTAGGCCTGTGTGGACTCCACATCTGGGTCTAGCTTGACGTTATCCTTTTGAAGCGAGACCTTGTCCCTTTGTCTTGTTTCTGCCATATCAGTCTCCCAGCTTGCGAGGCCAAACCCAGACCCTGGCACTGCACACGGAAAAGAAGTGTAGAATCAGATCTGAACCAAACAGCCGCAAACTCTGAGAAACAGATTAAGCCCCTCTCTCCAGCAATCCAGAAAAAAGGCATTGTGGGTACTGCCAGGCAAAGAGCACCACACCCAGAACTCCCTGCTTCAGTGCTGGCACAAGAAACCCTGGTTAAATTGGAGCAGGGTTTTCTGAGGCCAGGTAGGTAACATCGCATTCCTTTATCTTACTGATACCGCTTGGAGCCTGGAGTTAGCTTTGGGGGCAGAGTTCACTTCCTGTTCCATAAAGGAACAGAAATGTCCAGATTTATGGTTTGCAGAGCACTTGTATATGACATGAATTAGTCTCTTCTTTGTCCTTCATATCCAGTAACTGGGGAACATTTGGCTGTAAAGTCTGTGGCCAGTATATTATCAGGCTTCCCCTAATGTTAACTTCCAGACCTTGATTGAGGTTGTTTATTTAGCAATATTATCACCGTCATTTGAATTCTGGGAGTGTCTAGAGCAGGGCAACTTAGAGATCAGTGGCCCTAAATTCTACAGGAAGCATGTCTTGTAGCAGAAGGCATGGGAATTTTGGCACAATTGCCAAAGAAGAGAGGAATGAAATGGAAAAGATTTCATGATGACACATCTGAGCCTGGGGAATCATGTTCTACCATCTCTGAAAATGACCCAGAGTCTTATTCAGAAGGAATGTTTTCAATGCAACTTTGGACAATGTCATCTGCGAATTAGAGCACAGATTTAAAGCAATAATGATATTTGTTTGACATTCCGTTCAGTCCTAAAATATGTGATACTAGAGCCTGGGGAACTGAAAGAAGCTTCTAAATGTCTACTTTACAAGTATCCTACAGATCTTTCTGAGAATTGTCCTTGTGAAATGTTGCACCTGAAAAATATCTTCAAGTCTACTTTTGGAAAAGAATATGAACTACCCCCACTTACCTTATTAAATGAGATTTACAAAAAAACAACGGCAACTAATTTTCAATGATGTGTGCATAACCCTATAGATTTTTTGCACACTGCCAATGACTGTGACAGAAGCTGCAAGAAGTTTCAGCAAGCTAGCACTCATCAAAAACTGCAGGCATTCTACAATGGGGCAAAAACGGTTAAGCCACCTAGATATCTTATCTATTGAGTGTGAATTTGCAAGAGAAATTGACTTTGGAGGGGGCTAATTCATGATTTTGCAATGAAAAAGGTCAGAAAAATAAAGCTTTAAAGTTAATTGGCCTAATTATAAAATGTTTGTAGTCATGTTGGTCCATTAGAATAAAAACATCAAGACATTGACAGGATAATTTATAACCTTTATAATGACCAAAAAGTTGCAAAATAGTCAGCAAACTTGTAGGACTCAGGCTGGGTGTTATTCTAAACAAAAATAGCAAAGGCGGGGGGTGGGGGGGGTCATTTTTCAGAAATGTAGACTATGTAACAGTAATTTCAGAATTCAAACTTTTTTCATGGCTCATGATATTGTATGTATGGGAGGAGGGATTGTGGTATGTGTGTGGAAGGGGGCCCATCTTACAAGTTTGTACTGGGCCTGAAAAAATTATGTGTGCATCCTGGTCTAGAGGCCTGTAGTCAGGATCAGGGTCCCACTGTGCTAGATGTTGTAGAAACAAATAAATACAGTCCCTACCACAGAGAGTTCAGTCCTCACCAACTTCTTCTTCACCTTGAAATCTCAAAGGCCTGTTGTCTGCAAAGACAGAGGCCATTTTGTGCTTAAAATTGGTGTGGGTTTCACTGTTTTCCCACTTGCACCTGATGTGTAATTTGCCTCACTACTTAGGTCGTTGCTGAGCAGGACAGTCTTCTGTGCTGTCCAGCTGTAGCTCCGAAAAAGGAAGGAGCAGCAGTGCAGTTTGGAGAAGGAGGAGCTACGTTTCAAAATTAACTTAAAAGCAATATCAAAAAAATCAGGGGAGGCTTTGATCTTTCTGAATATTCCCTTTGTTCAGCAATTCCTGTCTGCTTCAAAGGTAAGGTAACAATCCCCTCTCTGTAGTCTTCTCTGGGCTGTGGTCATAAACATACCCCTGAAATATACAGTTTAAATAACCCAAAGCCCTACAACCTTCAAATCAAGTAATGAAGATCTTTCCACTGTTCTTTTTATTAGAATAATAAAAGGCGACATGTTTCCTCAAGGCTCTCGCCTCCTGGTTCTTCCTCCTTATGATGGTATCACTGGCCGTTCAAAGACATATGGTGAAGTTTCCATCATCAATAAGTAACAACAAAGTAATTTTGTCTCCTCTAGCCATAGACGGCAATGGTGCCTGCTTGCTTAATGGTAAGCATATGGGAGATGGAGCAACACTTCTGCTTTGGTGTGGAGTCTTCTGCCTTTAACAAAATAATAGTGGCTCACTCGGCCTGGAGGCACTCTGGGGAATGCTAAACCTAGTGAGGAAGGAGTGTTGTCTAGCGGCAAATGGAGACTGCAAATCAGGAAACTGCCACATTCACTCTGTGAAATTCAGCCACAGGACGGGGACCAGTGCAAGGCCTATGTTTAAGCCCTGTTTGGAGGACCTAAGTGATTTCTGAGCCCCCATATGATCATAGGCAAAGCACTTAGCCCTCTTGTAAAATAGGCATGGGAAGTTGTTTGTGGTATTATGTCCAGAGCTGTGAACATCTGTAAAGGGGTTGGTGATTTCCTTAATCAGGGAGGTAGCATAGCCTAGTGGATAGGGCACTGAGCCAAGCCTCAGGAACTCTGGGTTTGGTTCCCAGCTCTGTCACTGGCCAGATGGGTGAACGTAGCCAAGTCCCTTCTCTGTGCCTCATTTTCCCCATCTGTTAAATGGGGATGTTCCTGACATCCTTTGTAAAGTGCTTTGAATTCCACTGCTGTTGAGAGAGCGTAAGTGGTGTTGTTTTTAAATGAAAGGTGCCAGAGAAATGTCTACCAAATATTATTTGATTGAAACAGGAACTTTTCATTAAATCTTGTATTTCCCATGACTGTTCTTTCCTCTCTGAGGAGAAAAGCAAGCCAAACAAAGCAGCCTCACGAATGTTAGATAAGAGGGGTTTAGTGGGAAATGTTGCGTATTAATTTCCTTCATTTCTTACCAGCAATAATTACACTGTGAGGCTTTCAATTTGTATTTCAATACGTCATTTACATAATAACAAAGCTGAACGAGTTGGTAGCTAATGACACAGCCTGATCTCAAGGTTTTGTTTTCCTGTAAGTAAGTTCCTTTCAATGGAAATACTTTGATGTCTGTCAGCAACACACGCTCTTTTAGAGACAGTTTCCTATTTAGTTATTGACACTGTGTCCAAAGGCTCTTTTCCCCTTCTCATGCTTAGATATTGACAATATGTCTAAGAGCTCTCTTTCCCCTTTCTTTCCACCTCTCCTCTCTTCTCTTTTCTGTTTCCAAGGCCAAGCTTGTAAGCCAATAATGGTAACTGGGCCAGAAAGGTAAAATCAGAGTCTAGGTCATTCATTGAGCCCAATCCTGTGTAGTGCTGTTAATAAGAGGATTTCTCAACCCCTTGCTTCTCTGTTGGGGTCTGTGCTGTAATATTGTTTCATGGGTGAGATCAGGAATCAGAAAACATGAATGCTGTTCCCAGCTCTACCACTGACCGATCTACCATGTGACAAGTAAAAATCACATGACCTCTCTGTCTCAGTTTCCCCATCTGTGCAATGGGGATAATACTTGCCATAATAAAGCACTTCAGGATCTTTGCATAAAAAGTGCTCTGAGCATTAGGTGCTATTATTATTGGCCCAAATCCTGAGGCCCTTTCTCATTTTGCATTCAGTGCTTACTCAGGCAAAACTCCCTTTGATTTGAATGGGAGTTAGTAATAACAACTGCCTTATTCAGACTATTACTTGCTCACTGTAAAGTCAACAGGGCAAGTAAACAGCATAAAGGATAGTTGCGCTTAAAAAGGGTTTTTAAAATGGATAGAGGCTGTTGAAAATGTGGGGAGACAGATTACTTCCTGAATATCTGGTGGGGATACCCTCGCTTCTTGCATTTCAGCAGTAACTCTCTCCCATAGGCTCCCGCAATCTTTCTTATAGGATTAGGCATTGAGGGAATTTATGCTGTCAAAGGAGATAACTGAATTCCCAGCTCTGGATGGCTGCAGTATCCTGGTCAATGCAAACAGAACAACTAATGTTGAAACTTGGATGACCAAAATATTGGTCACATGAGTCACGGAAAACCTGACTGACTCGGAAAGGCAGCATGATGGAGACGATCTCAAAGACTGGCTCCCTTTCGGAGATTATGAAAACAAGGAAAGCTCCAACTCTCCAAAAGGATTTGGAGCCAAACTGTGATCTCACTCTCATTGGTGTAAATCATGAGTAACTCCAGATCAGACTCTGCTCCTTAGGGCCGTCTTCTACTATGAGACATTTTATTCCTAAAACACTGTTAACATTAAGGAAACACAAACCATGCCCATCATTTTATTGATGCCTTTGCCCCTTAAAATATCTTTTAATTGTTGTTCTTTGGTTGGTTGAGTTGACATTTGTTGTGTTTGTTGGATTCCTACTGACCTTACGAAATGAGCTTGCAAAAAAAGTGCTAAGTAGAGAGTTGGGTAAGCTCTTGGGGGCGGAAACTGTCTTTGTATGTTTCTACAGTGCCTGACTTTGAGCATGGTGGAGAGGGTCTAAGAATTACAGTACATAAATATGAAACAGTATTAATGGATAAACTATCAGATGACTATACTTTTCATGTTAAATGTGCTCCTTCCATAAATAAAACCCACCACCAGTAAAATCCTGCGACGAGTAGAAGAGAACACACACACACACAGCAAGATGAGACCATCTAGATTACTCAAACTATATGCATACGTTTGAGGGGAAAATGTCCAGGTTGTGGTTGTTTTTCTGGTTTGGATTTTATTTGGTTTTGTTATGAGTGGGGTTTTTTTGGGTGTGTGGGTTTTTTTTTTTTTTTTTGTGTGCAATCCTTTTGCTAGGAGTTCACGTGCCCAATTTCAGAAGATTTCTAATGAAAACCAGCACAAACTAATGGGTGACCCATCAGTTTTTATTTTTTTATTTTTATTTTTGTTTGATTAGCCTGGATATAAAGCAAATAAAATTCCTGAATAGATTCCAAAAGGTATTGCCAGTATGTGCAAAAATGGATGTTTGTAAACCCCGCCCACTGCCAACACATCAATCCAGTTTTGTCCACGATGTTAAGAAAGCATTGCTGGAATGTAAGTACATTTTCTTCTGAGAGAACTGCTGCCTTTTCTTTCTATAGATCTTCCCCCCCCCCCCCCCATTATCACTAACTACCTCAGAGAGATATAAGGTCTGGTCTGACTAGAATTAAGGACTGAAAGGATGAATAAGTCACTTAGATCTTGTATGTGGATCCTCAATTATGGGAGGTAAGTATGAAAAGAAATACCTTGGGTCAAATTCATCACTCATTCAGTGGAGTTATACCAAAGATTAATGTGGCCCCTTGATGCTGACTCCCTCTTTGGCCTGGGGTGAGTCATTTAACTTTTTCTGCTTCAATTTCTCTGACTGTAAATTGGGCAGAATAATAATTCCATACCTCACAAGCTATTGCAAGGACTAATTACTTGAAGGTTGTAAATGCTTTGAAGATGAAACATACTGTACAAGAGTTAAATATTGGTGGAAATATTTTGAAAATGAAAGCAATAGTCGTTAATACAGTAATTACAAATCTTAATCGTACTCTATACACCTTTTTTCCCCAGGGATCAGAAAGCACTGTACAAACTTTTACTGCATAAAGGTCCAGGCCTGTAGCTCTTACTCATACGAGTTGTCACTTTAAACCACTGGGATTGTGTGTGTGTGTGTGTGTGTGTGTGTGTGTGTGTGTGTGTGTGTGTGTGTGTGTGTGTAAGAGGTGTGGTTTCAGACCTAGCACTGTACATAAAAATAGCTGGGTTAATCATTGCAGCAGCAGCTCACACTACGCTACAGTAACCAGGGCTCCAAGCTCCTACTTTACAGTCAGAAAGACTGTACTTGGTTTATTCGGGCTGGCATAGAGTCTCAGTTGTCATGGAACTCCAACCAGACTTACTGTATCAAAACACAGGACAGCAGGAGGCTATTTGATATGAAATCAGTTGGTGTGGTCAAGTACTCAAATTCAAAAAAGGATCACATCTGGGGTGTAAGCTATTCCTTTCACTCTTTCCCATGAACAGCAATCTGATCATGTTCCAAATGATTTACTGGTGTATTGTAAAGTCCCCAGGAACACTTATTTTAATAACCCCTTTGGTATTGGTTCTTCATTCCACTTAATTTGCTGCTGGTGCTCCCTGGGAATCAATTGAAATGGGTTATTTGGATCCATTGAAATATTTCCAACCATGGAAGTCTAGGATGCAGGGTGGGCCAGTTACACCTAGGACTACTCAATATTTATATTGTGGTGTATGCAAACCTCAATACATCATGCATAGGATGGCACATAAAGTAGGAAAAGTATTCTGTATTGCAATAAACATTCAAAAATACATTGCAAGGGGTTTCAGGAAGAAAATGTTGGAAGAAAACATTACTTAAAAATTTATGAATGCCCATCAATATTTTAAGGGGCAAATTCTGAGCTAATTCTGGCTTATTTTACTCACCCGAGCAGATCCGTTGCCTTCAGTGTGACAACTTGGATGAGCCCGGCAACTGGATTGGCTCTAAGGTAGTGTTGTATACAGCGTATTTTCTTTTTCTTCCTACTCTGCCTGCTAAGGGATGACTTCCATTCCTATTAGAATAAGTGTGAGGGGTAGGTCCAAATCTGATGGCATCATTTGGCTTAGGTGCATAGATGCCACAGTGACTGGGCTTGGTATAAGAACTTAAGTAGACTGTATGCAAAATTGTTTGCTGAAAATAGTACGGGTTCTTCCTGCACTGATAATGCCAAATGACCTTCTCTTTATCTGCCAGCCCAGGCTTGTTTTTAGACAGTAGATCAATCAATGTATTCCTAAGAGTGGTGTAAAATTCACATTTCAGTGGCTAAAGAACTAGATCCTCCATTTGGCCCATTCCACCGGGGACATGATCTCAGGACTTTAGATGTGTAATTCCATCTATCTAAAAAGATAGCTGAACCCATTTTTGCCATACAGAGCCACCCAGACCTGCCTGGAATATCCAGCAGCTAATCCATCCACTGAAAAGATGTACCTCTCCCCTGCCGATGCATTACAGCATGAGCCTCAGTTGTGCTTTCTCTTCAAGGATGGAAAGATGCACATTGTTATTTATTATCTATATTTCAGTAGTGCCTAGCAACTCCAATTAAGAATCTGGGCCCAAGGATGCTAGGCACGGAAGGACTTGTAATAAAGATAAGTGTACCTGAGTCCAGAGAGAGTACAATCTAGGTGACAGGACATAAACAAGACAAATGGAGGTGAGGGATTAAGAGAATGAGGTAACCATAAAAAGAATTTATCATAAAAGCAGATGTTGGTTTGCCACATGCTTTACCAGTGCCAGACAGGAGTGGGTTTTGGGATATCACAACAGAGGTCAGTTTTAAGGAAGAATTTAAAAATGCTGGGGTGGAGCTTTACAAATACTGAAGGGGAATCCCCCCTCACATGCATATGGGTGTCAGAAGGAGAAGCGGATAGGTGGGCAATTGAGGCTGCCATCTCTGGCAGAGTGAATGAAGGTGGAGGTTGGCAGCTCAATAAGCTAGTAGATGTGGGTGTGTGGGGCTAAATGCAGAAAGCCTTGAAAGTAAAACCAAGGAGTGTATGTCTGATGCAGCGGAGGAATACAACAAGGCCAGAGAAGAGATTACAGTAGTAAGGGACAACAGTACGAAGGCCTGAACATGAGCCTTGGTGGTCCATACAGGCAACGCTAAATCTGAGAAATGTTATGCAGATTGAAGAAGCAAGACTTGGATGTGGGCTGGTTGTGTGGGTAAAGAGTGAGGGCCATGTCCAAGATGACACCTACATTATGGACCTGAGTAACTGGATGGATGGTGGTGTTATCCACGGTGAGGGAGGATTGGAGAAGGAAAGACTTGGGGTGGGAATGGGGATCAAATTATCAGATTTTGTCCCTGTTGAACTTGAGTTCCCAGCTGGCCATTCACAAAGGTATCTGCTGTATCACGATTTGAGACAACACAACTTACAGGTGATGTGACAACCAACATTTATGGGCTCCTCTTCTGGTTTTTGGAGCCAACCCCTGGATCCAAGTAAGTTTTCTAATTGTACACAAACTACTCAAACCAAGCACAACTTTAAGGTTTCATGTACAACTATAATGGGAGGAAAACTCCAGTAACATATCCCAGCATCAAATTCATCTGTGCCACTAACAATATTGGATGGCTGAATATGTCAGTATGAGGCGGGGGGTCCTTTCAAAGCATTTCTTAGAGCCAATTATTTCTTATGCACCTGGCAATTAAACAGGAAACACTAATTACTTCTGCAGGATAACTCAATTCATTGGACTGTAGGTGTGCTACTAACTCAGGGCTGTATGAAACATAATGAAAACAAACCACTGGGAGCTTCATGTCAACCACCAGCCTCAGGCATATAGACTTGACCAGATGCCAGGATTACTCACCCAAGTGAGGACTAATCTCATGAGCAAGGGCTGCAGGAACAGACCCCATCACCATTACAAGCAAAAAAGCCAAAAGGCCCAGGGGTTTAGTTGAAAAAGACCTGTCCATTCACGTCTGGCACTGCAGTTCAAGTTCACACAGCAATGAGTGGATAATCATTTGCATTACCTTAACACTCTCCATACTGTGCGTTGTCACACGTTGGAGTACAGGGCTGATCTCTCTCTACTCTTCAAAATGCCCAGGAATGAATCATGATGGAGAATGAATTATCTGTCACTCCCTGAAAAGAAGTTTCTTCCAGACAATGGGCTAAGTTAAGTGTTGTGGCAGACTGGAGGAAATTGATGGATTGTGGGAGGGACGGGAAGGCAAACTTAATTTTCCAGGCCTTTGTGTGCTTCTAAGTTGTTTTTGAAAGCACTGATGGTCCTACAGTGAGAATGTAAATCACATGCGCTAGAGTGAAACACTTTTGTGGAAATGAAAGATTGTCTTGTGATATAGGACCCGATCTGGTGTAATGCTGCTTCAACATTCTTGCAGTCAATACAGTTGCGCCCACTTGTACCTGGGCTGCATTTGTCCCTGAAAGAAAAGAAAATGAAAGAACTCCTATATCATTGCCAATGAGTCACTGGCAACTGTACCTGATCCAAAGCCCACTGAAATCGATGGGAAACTTCCCTGAGTTTTGGATTAGGCTCCCAGAACCCATGCAGTTAAGAAAGACTTGATTTTCATGTAGATCCCCAAAACTCCCTTTCAACCCTTTAGAAAAAATTTGCTTTTCTTGTTCCAGTGGAATCAGAGAACAGCTTGCAAAAGAAGTTCCCTGACCTCACCAAGTATGCCAGGTGAGGAGACTCTTGTTCACTTTACCCAGAAATGCCCATGCGTGATATTTTGAACCCAAGAGAAAATGGCATTGAGGTGAGATTGTAGGATCCTAAAAAAGGATACAAGAAACCACAAAGGAAAACCAGGGTGTGCCAATAAAAGTTTCAGGCATATCAGATAACAGAACAGTTGTTCTGTTACCTACAGATGAAATTCACCGCTGTGCAGAGGGCTTATGCACCATATTTTGAGGACTTAAGCAGGATTTAATTGGCCTGTGGGCTGGCCATCTGTGCAATGGTGAACATTACCCAACATTACTTGTCTACACTGAGAATTTCAGCCACAAGTGGAAATGAGCCACATTAGTGATTGCTGGATTTGGGCCAAATTTCCAGTGTAGACAAGGCTTAAGAGGTGTGTGTGTGTGTGTGTGTGTGTGTGTGTGTGTGTGTGTGTGTGTGTGTGTGTGTGTGTGTGTGTGTGTGTGTGTGTGTGTGTGTGTGTGTGTGTGTGTGTGTCAACTAGCAACTTTCAATGGCAAATTTCCAAAGGGACCTTTAAAATTCCACTCACTAACTTTTCTGCCAAATGGCTGCCTATGCAAAATGTGTGGGTTCAGATTTAGAGGCTGAGTTAGAAATTTATCCCTAAAGGTTTTGGAAGAATTTGAATGAATAATTTTGAAGAAACATAAATGGTAATAGTGCTGCTCTTTTATGTATTCTGGTTAGAGGTGGAAAATATTTTTGATGACTCTAGGGTTTTATCTGTGCTTTAGAAAAGAAAAGAAAAACTGGTGTAAACTTGTAAAAATATTACCTCTCTAGACCTCTTATTAACTCTAAATAAATCATAGATTTTCTGTTTGATCCTATCTTATGCTCAGCAGCCTTTCCATGTTAGCAAAGGAGAAGAGCTGATTAATAATGTCTTTTTTCTATAAGTAAACCACTCAAGTTTATTGTGGACTGGGTTATACAGAGAACTTAAAGGGCCAAGAGTCCTGAGTACCATGGAAATTTCTGCTCTCTCTGTGCAGCACTATGACTTTAGACATCAGTTGTGACACTACTGATAAGTCTTTAGGTTTGAATGTCTGGGGACAATGGACAGGCTGCCCTCAATGGGAGGCCCTTAACTCTGGAATTCATTTTCTTCACTCGTCTGTCAGGGCCCAAGTCTGTTGTCATTTAGGGCACAGTGGAAGTTTCACCTGCTCCTATTAAAGTCAGTAGGAGTTTCGATGTCCTGCAGGAAAGCATGTGATTATTTAGACCTCAATTCTAGAAGCCAATCTGTGCTGGTGGATCCCTGTGCCTGTGTGGACCCAGACTGAGCTCAAATGGGACTTCATGTGGGCACAAGGGTCTGCTAAACATGCAGCAGTAGGCAGTTAAAGACCAGAGCCTGGAAGTTCCACGAGTCACATGTCATTCATGTTCAGTACAATGCTAAGCACAAGTGGATGTCCGCAGAAGATGATACTAACAATGAAAGATGTGGGATGGAGCTTAGTTGGAGGCTGAAACCAAGATCCTCAAAGGTACTGAGGTGCCTAGCTGCAGTGAAATCAACAGGATTTAAGGACCCCGGCCTGAGTTCACTGAGTGTGACATTGCCAATGAGCATGCATCTAGACAGCAATTTTTTGGTATACTTGTTCGGAATATTGTTAGAAACAGAAAAATAAAATAAATACATTGATCAATTGGTGGGGGGGCAAAAAATCTAGCTGGCTTCAAGACGGAACTTGATAAATTTATGGAGGAGATGGTATGATGGGACAACCCAGTTTGGCAATTAACTGATCTTTGACTACTGGCAATAGATATGCTTAGTGGCCTGTGATGGGATGGGTTCCGAGTTACTACAGAGAATTATTTCCGGGTGTCTGGCTGGTGAGTCTTACCCACATGGTCAGAGTTTAGCTGATTGCCATATTTGGGATTGGGAAGGAATTTTCCCTCAATGCAGATTGGCAGAGACCCTGTTTTTTTTTTTTTTTTTTTTTGCCTTTCTCTGCAGCATGGGGCACGGGTCACTTGGTGGTGGATTCTCTATAACTTGAAGTCTTTAAACCATTATTTGAGGACTTCAGTAACTCAGTCATAGGTTAGGGGTATATTACAGGAGTGGGTGGGTGAAGTTCTGTGGCCTGCATTGTGCAGGAGGTCAGACTAGATGATCATAATGGTCCCTTCTGACTTTAAAGTCTGAGTCTGTGATTTGGAAATGGAAAGGCAATTGTCACAGTGTAAACAAGTCCCTGAAAAGAAATGCTTATCCTGGCTATTGTTCTTATCAAATAACAACAATGCTTTCAACCTGCTATAGGGTCAGCTAACGCCACCCCCGACTTTCCATGCTGAAGTGCTATGGCCCACATATGCAGCATCACCTACACGCACAGATCAGCCCTTTGGGGTAGGAACCATCTTTTTGCTCTGTGTTTGTACTGTGCCTAGCAGAGTGGGGCCCTGTTGCATGACTAGATGTTGCTAGAGATGCTCTTGCAATACAAATAATAATGGGAGCATGATCAGGCCCTGCACTTAAAGGTCAAGTGAACTTCTGAGCCCTTTAGGAGTCACTAAAGTTCTGTCACAGATTGATGTTGGTAAATCATCAGGGTGAAGTTGCTTCCAAAATAATAGTAGTAGTAATAATCTATCACTGTATTAATACTAATGTATAGAAAAACATGGAAAGGGATGTCACAACAACCCAACCCAATTCTTTTTTTATCTTGATATTATCACTATTGCACGGAGTGAAATGTCTGCTATTGACAGATGGTCAGTATAATTATCACTTGAAAAAAAGGTTTGTCCTTCAGAAAGGGCAGCAACAGACTTGTAAAGGCAGGTGAAATTTTAAAAAAGGATTAGAATGGGATTATCCCTGAGAGAGAGAGAACAGGTGCATCAAAGATCCTCTGCTGAGAGAAAATCTACAGTCCTTTTTAATTACATATTTTAAAATATTCCCTTTAAAATCTGCAATTTGTGTTTCATGCCAGCAATCTCCACCCAAGATAGCATCAGTGGAGGAAGTCAGAACGGCTGCCTGAAAAACAAGTGAATATTCCTAAGTGGAACACTTTGCATGCTTGCTTTCATTCTTTGAATGAAAAATACTATAAAGGTCTGGAGGCTAAGAGTAGGGAGAGCTTTCACCATTTCAACTAGAAAACATGATCAAGTCTAGCCTGAGCCTTTTTATTTATAGTTAAGACACCAGTGCTGCTGCCTGACCCGCTGTGAAAAAATTATTTTTTAAAAATACAAATGTTTGTGCTGAATATTAGTGCCCAGTGAAAAAACACAACAGTATCTCTTATCACTTCCATTGCACTGAACTGAGCTTTCTATGTAGCAGTGCATGTATTTGCTGAACTGAATTAAAAATAACTGTGATACTGCTACAGATGCGGGGAAGATCCTCACGTGGAGCTATGTCAGTTTAGCCCAGCCAATGAGCTGGTCCAGGGTTTTTGCTTACTCCTTGCACTATTTTGGCTTTGCTTTTCGTTGCTATGCATAATTATGGCATGGGATATGAAAAAACAAAATCACAGAACAGCAAAGCATGCCAGTTAGAAGTGGGAGTATCAGTCCAGGCACACAATGGTCCTTGGGTCTTTGGATCTCATGGTGTCTTAGTTTTGCACTTAAGAACGTATTGTCCTGTTCTATTAAACTTTCTAAACTGGCTGGAGTTAGAACAAAGACTCTTCATGTTGTTGTCTTATTTATTGTGACTTTCCCCTGGAAACTTGCCACTTACATTATATGTTCCAAAAATGCTGAGCCTGGTTCTCTTTTCACTTACACTGCTGTAAATTGGGTGCAACCAATTTTAATCAATGTGCATAGGCGTAAAACTGGCCTCACTGAGAGGAGAGGCAGCCTGATTTCAGTCTATGCTCATGAGTTACGTAGGAGCATGTTCCCTCCATTGCACAATACGGAGGGAAGCAGATGGGCACAAGTTGTTGCTAAAAGGGACCCGGAATCTCCCGCACAGATAAGTAATGCCTAAGCAATATGCTCTCTGAACAGGATATATTCCAGTCAGGCAGCAGAGTCAGTGTTGCCAGTTCTCATGATCTTATTTTGGGTCTCACAATATTGGGTGTTTTTCTGAGCGTCCCAGCTGCTGGAGTAAAGAGAGTGCATACACATCTCAACTTTCATTTGAAAAAGAAGGAAGTTTCCTGCCCTCGTGGCTGTGGAGAAAGGCTTGAAAACATGGCCCCAGTGAGAGCTCAGAGCTCAGGAACTAAAAGGCAAATAAAGAGAGTCCAACATTTATTATTTTTTTAAAAGTCATGGTTTTTAAGCCAGTCTTGTGATTTTGGGGTCCTGACTCATGATATTTAATCACATGGAGTTAGCAATTCTGCAACACTTTATCTTAACAACTTTAACAATTCTTTTTGCATCTGTGTTGTGGTTATAGTGTTTGTCCTCACACTACAGTATCTTTTTTCTTCCTCCCCTTCTTCCCCCCCCCCCCCCCGTCTGCTTTCTTGCAGCGCCCCACTGCCTGTAAAAGTCCTGATGTCAGTGTGCAACACGCACGCCTAATCCTTCTTCCTCCAGATCCTTCTCCACACATGCTCCTTCTGTGTATCTTCCCAGGGTTACTCCATCAGTGGTAGAAATGCTAAAAATGGACATACATGTATTTTTTTATCCATCAGTCCCTCTATGTCAAGGTGCCCCAAAATGTTTACCCTTCAGCCTCACTTTAATCAAAGCGGATGGACTCAGGTCCCACCTCCCTGTGTGCTGGATACACAGCTTTCCTACAAGCCAGCTGTTGATGAAGTACTAGACAACTCAGGTATATGCAGATGTAGCAGACTTATCCTCACACTTTCCATGAACTGGAGGATGACTTAGGAATCCTTCTCCCAAGGGAACAGGGCTCCATTGGGGGGCACAGACTTGGGAGGATGGCTGAACGGGGGTACAAAGTAACAGGCCTTTAATGGAGCTCCCACATCTCCAGCTTGTCCCACTATTTGGTCTGCCCAGCCTGTTCCCCTTGAAGACCCCATCCCGAACACTTGGGTCTCTGCCTGAGCAGCCAACCCCTCATTCATGCCCCTGTGGGCAAGGCCCCATGGTTAACCATTGCCACTGCCATCACCCACCTACCACACATGCTGGGTGCCTGCAGAGGAACACCTGTCCCAGGGAAACAGCCTCTCTGCTCTCAGTATCAGCACCACAGCGGGGCCCCCAGTGTCCAGGCAGAGTCTCTGCAGGGGAATCCCTGCTCACTCCCTGCACCTCAGCTGGGTGTCCAGGAGAGACTAGATGGAGCCGGGATTGCGGACACGGGAGTCCAAAATCCTAAACAACTATTGGCACATTCTTCTTTTCCAAGTGGTAAATACAAAGAACAGAGAAGAGATCTGGGCCTCTCCCAGACATTGCCCACAGTTTGAGAAAAACCTGCTCTATATAATGACTTGTGTCTGCTCTGTTGCCTTTCATTTGTTTCTTAGATGATAAACTTCTTGGGGTAGGGACCATGTCTATATGATGTTGATCAGAGTGTTGGTGCTCAGTAATTACTATTATTAAATACCTTGAATAAATAAATAAATAAAAAGCCTTGACTCTTCAAGAGTGACTAGTGATTTTCATTTCCTCCATGTTTGCGTGCCCAGCTTCAGATGCCTTAAAGGGACCTTACTTTCAAAAAGTGCTGAGCGTCCACCTTCTGACAGTCAGGGCCCCCTAAGCTGTCTTCAGATGACTTCCCAAACACTCAGGCACCCCAGTCCCCTACTCATTACTGAAAAGATTTGCCTGACAATCCAAGTTTCTTAAGAGACATCTGGACCCTTTGCAAAACCTGACATGCATGAACAAAATAAGTTTTCTCTAGGCACTTGGGGATGAACGTTTTGAGGGATTGTGATGCCGTGTCTGAGAACAACACCCCAGAAACTCCATATTCACCAGTGTCATGTAATTATATGTTCTGTACAAAGTATGCCTTGTTTGGTGGTATTTTATTTATTATTTTATTTCAAGACTTATTATTTTACGTCTGGATCTGTTAAATATTAATATTCTGTTGTATGTGTTACCATAATATGTGAAGTTATAAAATATTGCTGTAAATGCTACTAGAACATGTTGTGAGGTAGGAAACACCTAAACCAACTATTCAGGTGCAACAATGAAGTGACCAGATGTGCTAACAGTCCATGAAGGAGGATCCGCTCTTTCAATCCCCATCCTTGGAGACTTCACCAAGAAAGCACATACACAATGGGATATGATTGACCAAGGGGGAACAGCTCCTCTGCCACATGTATGGACTGTTTTAGCAAGCTAGAACGGACTATAAAAGAAGGGGAGAGACATCATAGCTTGGCTCCACTCCCATTCAACTGAACACCTAAAGGGTCATCTAGAAGATGAAAGGACTTTGAAAGAGGGGAGGGGAGTCCCAAGCAGGAAAAGTTGCCAAGCCTGTGTTTAAGAAACTGCTTGAACCAGCTAACAAGTGTGAACATTGCTAATTCAAGAGCTTGTTAGTGTGTAGAATTTAGACTGCAATCTTATGCTTATTTCATTTGGTAACTTTTTAAAATCTCTTTACACTTGCCACTTATAATCACTTCAAATCTATTTTTCTGTAGTTAATAAACTTGTTTAATGTTTTATCTTAACCAGTGTGTCTTTGAGTGAAGTGTTTAGACAAACTGCTTAGTAACAAAAGCTGTTGCATATTCCTTCCACTTTGAGAGAAGGGCAGACTGGATAAGGATTTCCACTGGTCAGGCTTTTTTACCAGGGTAGACAGTGTGGAGTTTCTAAGGAGCCAGCTGGAGTTTCTCTATTGTTGGTTCATGTGTGGCTGGAAAGCATTCATTGAACTAAACTGGATGTGGTTAGTCCCTGCCTGTGGAGGGCTGTGTAAGTACAGTACCTATCAGAGGTTTGTGGCTTTTCACAGCATCACAGTGTGAAAGGAAGCCCAAGCTGGTCAGACAGAGGGATCAGTGGTATCCGTACCAGGCAGTACCTGAGGGGTTCTGCATACTGTCACAGGAATAATCTGAGTTCAGATCATTTTGGTTTCCCTGTTGTCGTAACAGCAAAAATGGGAGTGTGGTCAGATAAGAAGTGGGAGAGCCAGGGCCTCAATTATTGTGATTCTTCCGTCAAACCTGTGGATGTTGAATTGGGAAAGCAATGTAAGTTAATGCTCCTTAAGTCAAAACCGATTCACCCAACATGCCTTTAAAATCCAGCATAGGATAAAAGTACAGGTGCATGTGTAGGGAACCAATAGATGTGGTGAAGGCTGGAGGAGGCATATGATCTGCAGTACAAGTTCTGAGGCTCTTTTGCTTTGGATCTTCACAAATGTTTTTGACCTCTATGGGGAGAAGGCCCAAGATTTGTAAGTTCTATTATTTAAAGTGAATAGAATATTTTCCTGATAGGCACTTTTCCTTTGCTGTATTCCCTTCAATCCTCCTTCAGTGATGGCAAACTCAATTTACTGAGTTTGAACAAATATAGTAAAATTCCTTAATATATGAAATTGTCTTCAGATTTACTAGTGTATTGTATTTCTCTCTGTGTTGCTGAGCCTTAGCTGATGTTACTAGTGTGGAAACGAATGGCAGTAGTCTCTGATTCCCTCTTACTATTCAATTCATGCTGTGGTTAGAAAGCAATAGTCTCTGTGATCTATGTATTAATGTGACTGATTTTCAGGATACACTTGCAAAACACGGAATGGGTCTTCTCTCAGTTAGTGCAGCTAATAAATAAAACTACATTTTAAATGCCTTTGGCATGTTCAAGTGGGTTGAAATGACACCTTAAATGCAAATTCACCTCTCTTGTCTCTGTTGATGACTCAATCTCTGTACTCTGGACCGGTCTTTCTCTGTCCCAATTAAAATCTCAGCCTTCTTTCTGACAACTCTTTGGGGGTGTCCAGCTGTCAACTCAAGCTAAACATGGCTAAAACAGAGCTCTTAATTATTCTCCCCAAGTCCTGCCTGCTCCCTTTTTTCTCAGTCACAGTGGACAACACCACCATCTTCCCTGTCACTCAGGCCCATAACCTGGGTGTCATCTTTGACTCAAACCTCTCTCTAGATCTTCACATCCAGACTGTCTATATCTTACTGATTCTTCCTGCATAACAAATGATAATTTAGAATAATTTAAGAACACACTACTAGATCTCCAAAAAGCCCAAATCCCACAACTGAGGAAGAAGGCCATTCTCGTTAAAAAAAACTGGTCTGGTTTAGAGGGGAAGTGAAGGCCGCTACAGAAAAATTATATATATAAAAAAACAAGGAAGAAAGGAGAAGTTGATAGTCATGAATATAAATCAGAAGTTGTAGAAAATTGATAAGGGAAGCAAAAGAACACAAGACGAAATCTATGGCCAGCAGAGTTAAGGATAATAAAAGGGAGTTTTTAAAATATATTAGGAACAAGAAGAATCCTGACAATGGTATTGATACACTACTAAATGGAAATGGTAGACTTATTCATAATAATGCAGAAGTGTTCAATAAATATGTCTCTTACATATTTGGGAGGAAAACAAATATATGTAGTCTCATCATACGATAATAGTAATACTCTTTCCATTACATGAGTATTTCTAGAGGATGTTAAACAGAAGCTACTAAAGTTAGACATGTTTAAATCAGAGGTCCAGATAATTCGGATTCAAGAGTTTTAAAAGAGTTGGCTGAAGAGCTTGCTAGACCATTAATCTTGATTTTCAATAAGTCTTGGAGCACTGGGGAAGCTCCAGAAGACTGGATGAAAAGCAATGTTGTGCCAATTTTTAAACAGGATGACTTGGGTAACTATAGCCCTGATGGCCTAACATCGATCCCGGAGAAGATAATGGAGCAGCTAATATGGGGCTTGTTTAGTAAAGAATGAAAGGAAAGTAATTGATGCCTCATTATTTCTTTGTGCTCCCGTCTGTTTGTATCCACCTTTTATTTTATACTTAGATTGAGAGTTCTTTAGGGCAGAGACTGTCTCTTTGTGCTATGTTTGTACAGCACCTAGCACAAAGGGGTCCAGGTCCATGATGGGCTCCTAGGGCTACCACAATATAAATAACAGTAATAAAATAGGGTAAATATGCATAAACTTACAGAAATAAGAGATGGGCGAAATCTATTATATCATAGATCTAGCATTTGCTGCCAGTGCACAACTCTCCTTCATTGTATATACTATTCTTCAGTGCTTTATCCACTTATGTCCGTTCAATGATACTGTAATGTTCTAAGTAACCATTAATATGTAGTAATAGTATATCTTTTAAAAATGAACTCCCTTAGCCTCTCTGCAAGGTACTTAAGTATGTGCCTAACTTTAAGCACATTATTTCAATGGAACTATTGGCATGTGCAAAGTTAGGTATGTTTGTAAGTACCTTGCTGAATCAGGGCCTAAGTGACCTGTCAAGCTAGCATATAGGTTTCAGTGAACTGGGTGAATAAGCGTTTGAAAGGTCAAGTCCTGAGAGGGGTTGAGTCTGATTTTGGCTGTTGAGCACCTGAAAAGCAGGCCTCAAAATGGATACCAAAAACAGGTACCCGAGATCACTAATCGCTTTGGAAACACAGGCCAAGTTGTTCTAGTGTGCTTATGTACAACCTTTTCACCTATTTAACAAACGTGGTGCTCTCAATTTAGTCTCTCAGCGATTTTGTCTGTACAATCCAACATAAAACAGTCTGAGAATAAAGGTAACTTCTAATCAATTGAGCCCAAGTCTGGAACAGCAGGTGTGTTACTGCCCAGAACCTCGGTGTGTTAGCAGAGGTAAAGAAAGCAGGGAGGTGCCACTTGCACACTGCCTCTCTGAGCTATACTTCAATTTCACAAACTTTTTTTTTTCAACTTGCTTCCAGATTAAAAGTAGTAAAACGGAGAGGACATCCATTCTATGCATGGAAACACTGTTCTAAACGTAAGAATAATTTTGTTTATAAAGCACACCCTACAGATTCTAAAGTGCTTCTCACACTGTAATTTATTTATCTTTATTTCTATTGTGATAGTACAAAGAAGCCACTAATAAAGGATTGGGGCCAAGCACTGTGCTAGCCCCTGTGCAAACACCACTAGAATGCAGGCAGTTCTGGGCTGGAAGATAAAGTAGCAGGACACTGGAGATGCCAGCTGAGACCAGAGTACCGGTATGCTGAGCACTGTATAAAGACGTAGTAAAAGTCAGTCCCAGCCCCAAAAGGCAAAGGGTGGTAACGTTCAGTATCCATACAGAGACCAGAGGCAACTGGTGAAGTTCTGATTTTTGTAGGTCTCATCGGACTGTATAAAGTTCTGTATGTAGCTGGCCTAGTAGAGAAAATATTTCCTCTTTATTATAATTGCTTGAGATTGTAACTGAAAACCTCAGAGGTTTATATAGCTAAACTTTTACACTTGGCAAAAAAAACAACTTTGCCGTTGAAAGATGAACACAGCATATGTATGACTAAGAAAAAGGATGAAGCAGTAGTTTTTAAATCTTCCATAATCAAAGTATTCTAAATTCACCCTCTTCCCCCAAAAATATAGCTGTTTTAATTGGAAGCAGGATTAACATTAAGTGTAATCTAGCCTGATGTATTTACTACTTGCCAGGCAAATTTTCCATTAATTTAAATGGCGAGTGAAGAGCAGTTTAAATTAAAATAAAACCAAGTCACCCTTTCCATTAGGCTTATTGTTTAGAACACAACTAGCACTAGGACCACATCGGAGTTTCAAAGTCAGGAGGTCCCTTGATTCATTCAATCTCTCTCTCTCTCGCTCAACACATACAAACTGGAACAAGGGCAGAGAAACAGAAAAGTCGGTGAAAGAGCTTTAAAATTTAAAATTTGAATTTACAGAAGCCATGGGGAAACGTGGCCGGCCGAGAAAAGAACTGAAATGCGAGGATGATGTTTTGCATCCTTCTTTAGGTCAGCAGCAAGAAATGCTAGCAGCAGATATGTCCAGGTGCCCATTCAGTGACATTTTCAACAGTAGTGGGGACTCCATGGAAAAGATCAACACTTTCCTGCAGAATGTCCAGATCTTGCTAGAAGCGGCCAGCTACTTGGAGAAAATCGAGAAGGAAAATAAAAGTAAGTTTTGTTTTGTTTTTTATTTCTTCTGTTGTTCCTTAAAGAGAAAAAAAGGCAGGAATGTTTGATGACAACAGAAAATGCGTGTGAAGATGTAACAAAGAGAGAAAGCTACTTGGGCTCTGACTGCCAGACGAGACTAAACTGTTAGTTTCATGCCAACCAGACAGTGATATTCTGGGAGGGGGGAAAGCCTACCGTTTAAAAATGCATCAAGTCTCCTATCTATACATTACACTATATAATAGTAGCATGTTTTCATCCCAAACCATATTCAGATAAATACAAAGACAAGTGTAAAATGCGTCAAAAATAAATGAAGGGGGGTCCAGTTTGAAGCAAACTTTATGAAGCAGGGAGCCAAATAATAAATAGTTCGAGAGTTTAATTAAATCTCTTGTGCATATTTCAGGGCTTCCCTACAACTGAGCGAACGTTTTTATTTTCCTTTTCCAGATTTTTTTAAAGCAGTCTGAACTGAACAACACATTAATGGGGGGAGGGGGAATAATTATATCTAACAAGGGATTTCTGCCACCACCACCTTGTACTCGTCAGCAAAAATGAATAATCCAGAAAGATTCACACGTTTGCAGCGTTTTTGAGCATAACTAATAGACAATAACAGCAGCAAATAAATAGCCTGGCTGGTGTTTGATCTAGCCTCACAACAATGAAGGTCAGCGAAGGAAGCAAATAAATGATCAGGTGCACCGTGTCAGCCTCCGCAATGATTTTAAAAAAACAAACAAACCCAAACCTTAGCTCCCTTGGGAATTTAAATTGTTGATGTATATTTAAGAGGGAAATTGCTTGATTTGGGAAAATGTTCCTTAGATAAAGTGTGTTGTTCTCTTCCCTCCTCCTCCTTCCCCCTCCCCTCCCCATGCATGTGAGTATGTTTCAATCGCAATTAAATCAGCCAAACCTTTGTTGATCGCAGTCTTTTTTAGAGTGGGGTGGAGGAAGTGTGTGTGTATAGAGACTTATTTCCTAAAAGGGTGGTGTAATAGGACTTTTAAAAAAGAGGGGGGACCCTCCCATCCTGTCTTGTACTAGCTAATGCCTTGGAATCAATGTATTTCTTAAAGAAATCAGTTTCGTCTCCCAAAACAAGGTCGTATGCTGAGATTCCACAGTTTAGGGGAGTCACCAAAGTGGGGAAGGCAAGTGTAGTTAACTGAGTGACACGTCCTTGTTTTCCTCCCTTACGCATGGGGACAGTCACGTAGGCAAGAAGCAGAACTAGCCAGGTAGCCAGTGGAAAAACGTGCAAGGTGGCTGTCGCTATGAAGGACTTGGACAGAGCAAGGTTAATCACTATATTGGTCACCTCATTTCATTTGCGCAGGTGGTAGTGCAACTAACTAGAATAACTAGATCAGACCTGCCTCCCAATCTGTGATCAGGGCAAATTGCATGCAGTTCTCTGCAACACACACTCAGTATCCACCAGAAACGTATTTTGACCCCGTTTTAATTATTTCTCTTTCTTCATTTTGTTATAATTGTCAAAACATAATGAGAGGCGCAGACGGAAGGGTCAATAAACTTGTGCAGTAGGATCCAGGAATATGAACTTGAGACATAACTAAAGAATTGACGTCACAAAATTCCCCTCTAATATTTCTTTTCTGGAAATATATACGGCATAACACAATGCAAAATATTGTTATAGCAGATGTCTGCTGGGAGATCTCGTTCATCACCTAAGGATTGGGTTGTAAGAATTATCTAGTATTATGCATTTGAAATATAAAATGTTAAACTGCAGCCAAAATATCCCATCTCCATCTCTACCACCTCTCTGAAGGGGGAGAAGGTATCTCTGCCGATAAAGCCTGCATTAAAGAATTAAATGCATTCTGCACGTGATGGGGAATCGGGTTGCTTAACATCCTAATATGTGGCTAACAGTTTGCAAACAGTGCTTTTTTTTTTAAATCAGAAGCCATTCTTTTTAAAGGGGACATTATCAAATTAATATTTTTTAAAAATACACACACACACATCCCCTTTCTGTATTTACAACTGCAACCAGTACATTTGACTTAAGAAAACCAAAAGCAATTACCCTTTGTGTGTTGTTAATGCCTCAGAGGAAGAGAGAGAATTGTTGTTTTTTTTTAACCTTTTTCTGCTGTTGGTTCACTCTGCTCTGTCTTTTCAGCTTGGACAATAAAACAAGGCTAGCTAGTTTCACTGCTTGTCCTGATGCATGCACTGGTCAGTGTAGCAAATGTTTGGGACTGCAAAGCCCCCAAGGAAATTTTTTAATCTATACCAAAGTCTGTGGTCAAGGAAACACGTGTATATTTATTTCTAAGTTGGGTGACGCTATTTCTATGCAGGAGGGTTTATTTATTTATTTATAACAAGTCATAAATGTTGGGCCTGAACTTGACAGTGTCCTTTTTTTATCCCACCCTCCTCCCGCCTCCAAAGTTTCTTTGAGGCCAGTCTAGCCTGCTGCTGCCTCAGGTGCACTCTGTCTCCCGTCCCTGCTTGTATCACACAGCCTGCTGCTTCTCAGTTGATCGCAGGCTCCTCCTTCCAATAGGAGCCACATGGTTTCCACATGGAGACAAACTCCTCTCATCTGACTGGACTTGACCGAGCTCAGCAGGCGTGGTTCTGGCTGGCCTCTCCGCCAATGGGAAGCACCTGTGTCCTTCTTGACATCACTCGTTGCTGAGCCTGGAGCTTAGGGGGTGGCACCAGCAGCAGAGCAGTGTACTTGTTGGGATTTGTAGTCAGATGATGTCATAGTCTCTGCTTAAAGTGGCAGGGAGCACGCACACTACACTCGACATTGTGCTGCTCACCAACCAAATTAAATTTGGCTTTGTTGTTATAACAAGGGACCTGATGCGTGCCTGCCGAGGTGCAGCCCAATCCAGCCCCATCCTGTTCCGTGCAGCGGGTTAGGATTATCAAAATCCTGGGCCTCTATTTTAGTACAAAACAGGTAACGAAATGCAGCCTTTGTGGCACAGCTGGCCCGCATCCTTTTATGCTGCTTGTGCAACAATTCATGTTTATGCACCCTGTGTGCGTGTAAATGGTTCTTCCTCAAATATGCAGTGCTCTTTTACTTCCTTTAGACGCATTGTAGGAGGAGAGTGAACTATTCGTTGATTTTTGCAAGGAGAGAAAAATAGGACTGGGAGCTTTTTTGCATCTAGCATCTCTCCAGTGGGATTGATTTCTTCTAACATGATCATCACTTTAAGAACCAAAGCTAACGCCTTCCCCCATTTACGAAACGTTTGCAGCTCTCTCTGCTGTGCTTTCTGTTTGCTTTAATTTTGTGAAGCCCATCACAATGCTTGTGAATGCCACTATACAAATTAATTACCGTATATGTTCGTTGAGAAGACTGCTCTTATTAGCAGTCGCTGTCACTGAGCAGCTGCACATTTGCATGCAGTTTTTAATATAAGATGCCCTTGTTTAGCAGGCACAGCTTTTATCCATACAAGCTGCAAAAGAAAGTGATCACATTTCAGAGAAGCTGCCTTTCTATCAAAGCCACAGCAGGCATTAATTGAAAGCCCCCGCATCTGAGTGCTGAAATATGGTTTTGCTAATAATAAATAAAAGAACACAGTGCATATTAATATTTTAAATAGCTAAAATCACTTACTTCCTTACATCAAATATTATTTTGCTGTTTTTACAGATGACAAAGGATCTGAATATATAACCAACTTAGATATCATTAAGTAGAGAAAACCCACGTTACCTTGCAAGAACAATTTCCTTATGTAAAAAAACCCTGATGATTATTATGGGAATCAAATCTGCTACTGCTGCTTTTTTAAAAACAACAAAAAAAACCCTAGAATCTAGTCTTAAAGGGACACTGTCAAAATTACATTTTTAAAACAGAGATTTCCTTACTCTTGTGGCTCATAACACCCAGTGGTTGAGTGGGTTTTTGTTTGTTTGTTTTTATTACCACTGGCAGTTTTTGTAATTATCAGTTTCCTAGTTTAGTTTCTGCATTTCACTCAGTTGGGAAACATGAAAATGGACCGGTCAGTTTCACTTTTGCAGGGGCCAGCATGACATAAAGCTGGAAGACTTGAGTTGCAGGAAACCTGAAAGGGAATATTTACATCCAGACAGACAAACAGGGCTGCCAACCTTCCGTAAACCCGTAAATAAATGAAAATGTCCATGAAATTGGGTAGAAATAAAACATTGTATTTTGACATTGTCATCGTTCAGACTCACATTTTGTATCATAAAAACTACACTGACCATGAATTTATCAATTTCCTATTTTCTATTATTGCACACACCCAAAGAACCTGATTGATCAATTAACTGCAGCTACAACAACTGCGTAATTCCAAATGCCTGTGTACAGAATATCGTGAGTACACACTTTTGTGACATTGTATTGTTTATGGTATTTTTAGTGATGTCAGTAAAAGTTTATAGTGTCAGTAAAAAAATCAACTTCAGATCTTCATGTCAGTAAAAACTAAAATGCAAGGTTGGCAACTCAGCAAACAAGTCAACATACAAACCAATAACCAAAGGGAAAAAACTCTCCTTTTTCATTGAAATTCACAATAATAATAATAATAATGAAAATATTATTACTGCTAGTAGTAGGTTTTCCAAAAACTTTCCATTTTTATATTTAGAATATATTTAACAAATGGTTCATTATAGAAGAACTGCTTCAACCTTGTGCTGTACTGCAGTTGCAGTTCAAAATGTGACTGTCATAAAACAGCTGGATTGTGCAGTTAGTGTGTTGCTGTCAAATAAAAAGGCTACCTGAATTACGAGATGATCTCTCAGCATGACAGACCCCAGAATACTAAAGAAGGGGTGTAGCAGGGAAGAGATGTATCTAAAAATATATGCTCTGTCTTACTGGACAGACAGTGATGGTCTCAACTCCGATTATTGCACCAAAATGATCCTATGCCCTTTAGCCTGCCAAAGCAGGAACTATTAGTCTGTGCACCCTTTGCTGACCAGCTGACAAAGGCATAGGTAGTGTCTGCTGCGCTCTTGTATCTTCACAGCCTATACACACCAGCTAGCAGTAGCATAGGTGAAAAGTGAAGAAAGTTTGATGCTAATGATGGATATTGCAGCATCAACTGATGGGTAATCAGCATCAACACGTCTTCCTTCCCCTGCAATATGCTAATGTCACTGAACCTCTCCCACTCCCTTTGACCAGATTATAATTATTTAACTTTTATATTATGCTAGCATCTAAAGGACAAACAGGTCATAGCTCCACTGTGCTAGGTGCTGTACAAACATAGAGAATGACAGTCCCTGTCCCAAAGAGCCCAGCACTAAAAGATAAGGCATAGCAGATGGATCAGACAAAGAGAAAAAACAGAGTAAATGAAAGAGATGGGACAACAAAAATAGGAATTCTTAGCCGAACAAGAGCAGTAGTCACAATCACAACCTTCCTAGCTGTTATCAAGTGGCAATTTTCTCTATGCAGTATTGCAGAGGTACATTTTGAGGAGTGCCTTGAAGGAGGGTAAGGTGGTGGCTTTATGAATTTGGGAATTTTCGTCATGTGGAAAGGACGGCATGGGAGAAAGCGTGAGGGTGCTCATGGGAGAGATGGAAAGGCAGGTGATGGAGGCTGGCATCATGGGCAAAGCGAAGAGCAGGAGTTAACGTCACAATAAGATAAGAGGGCAGATAAGAGAGGGATTAAATTGTGAAGGACTTTTAAAGTAATGAAAGAAGGACAAGAAGTTTGTGTCTGCAGTGGAAGAATGGAAAACCAGTGGAGGGAGTTAAATAGGGGGTAGCACAGTCCCAGTGCCAAGCCAGGAAAATGACCTCAGCAGCAAGATCAAGTTTGCCAGCTATTCTTCTCTGTCAACACATGTTCTCCCATACCTTGCCTGACATACCAAGCTAATTGGTGTTTAATTAATCATTATATGGATTTAAAACACTGTCACAAACTTTCTTCACAGGGGATTAATAATTCCAGGATATGGAACCTTTCACCTGTATGTAGGGCAGCATTCTCAATCAAGTTGGTAGTGTGGTAGCAGTTCAGTGGCCTTTGAGAAATGAGCTGATGGTTTCTCTCCTGTTCCCCCTGGACATGTTTATCATCCCAGACACCATCACCATGCTTGTGATTAATAGCAGAGCAGTTAAGGATCGAATGGTCCATGTGGAGACTGAACTGCCCATTTATTCCTATTGATGATCCTTCCAGGTCAGAGATGAGGTGTCCATGGAGCAGTATATATGTTGGCACCACCACTGTCTGAGTTGTACATGTCCTGGGGCTAACCAGAGAACTCCACAGTCCAGACCTGTCACCAGCATTAAAATCCCTTACAGTGATTAAATTCACTTTACCTTTTTAAAATTGGAGATCTTAACTCTTCACAAAACAATCAGCATGAGACAGCCACATGTGGGTGTGCTATGGCTTCATTAGAAAGAGCTGTTTCTCCATTTAAAACACTGTATTTGAACTAGTGAAATATAATTGAGCTGTTATTTTTCCAACTGGGCTCCAGGAAATAAGTCGCACTGCTGACTGGCTGTTTGGCATAGTTCTCGCTACACCACCACTAAAATCTCAGGCCCAACGCACCTCGGTAACTGACAAGTATAGGCTTCCAAATGATCTGTTCTTATAAAGTTAACTCTGGTTTTAAAGGGGGCAGAAACCTCCTGTGAAATATGCCAATGGCTATTTTCAGAAATCAAAGGTCTGCTGAGGGCAATCCTGCTGCATATCATAACCTCTGGAAACTCTCCATTAAAGACCGACAACTAGAAATGAACTGCAGCATCCAAAAGTGGCTGAAGGATTGAAGAAATAACTCCTCTGGATTTTGGAATAAAAAGACCGTTAGAAGGATGTAGAATGAATTATAATGATCTGTGTTAAACAACATGGGCCCAGCTCTGCCCTAGCATGTACACATGGGACTCCTAATGTCAACAAGAGTCGCACAAGCATGTGATGATCTCATTTGATGTAATGTCTATATATGTAATAGGTACAGCACACAGTATTTACTTTGCTTATTACACATACAGCCATCTGTTGCCAGGTCCTTAAAGGCTTGAATGTAAGTGAACAATTGTTTGGGACACTAATGTCCTTGTTTGGATGCCTAGCAGAGATATTCATTCATGGGACAGCTGACTTTATCCTCTGGCAGAAAATAACCACAACTTGCTAGAAGCCTGGCTTTCAGTTGCTAGCTATGTTTCCTGACCTTGCATGCTGAGAATGGTTAACGAGTGATCTTAGAAATGTCCCTAGCTATTGAACAGTAGTTTCTAAGGTAGAGGAAAATGGATCCCTGAAGGTGAGTCAACAGCATCTTTTTAATGCAGCTTCTCCCACTGGCTGTTACTCTTTTTACCAAACAGAGGTAAAGATGCAATATGTATTGCCAAGCTGTATTTAGCAAAGCCAGAATTTTTAACTTCACTGTTTGCACAACTCCCGTTGAGTCAACGAGAGCTCTACATAGGGCTCAAGGGCAGTATATGTGGTCTTAAAGCAATGTAGTCAATGGAGTAGTATAGAGCTCTTCTTCCATCCAGCTAGCAAGGAGCCTCCATCTATTTCTCCCAGATTTTGATCTGGCCAAGTGATTTATGCATTGGTCACCTCCAGGTTGGATTACTGTGCCTCACTCTACCTGGGCCTAGTAACAAAGTTCACAAGGAGGCTACGGCGGGAGAAATACAACAAGGCACTCAAAGATAAAATCCTATGACTAAACCAAGAAGGTCTCTGCAAAATGACCATACTTCTCAATGGTAAAACATTTTGAAAACGTGTGAAGAAATGTCCTTATTTACCCATATTCAGAGAGTTTAGCTTCCTTGCATCTTAGGCTTTCTTTTCTTGGATATAACATCCTTTTTTAAGTGAGATCCTATTCTTACTAACTTTACAGTTTGATCAATCCAGGCATAAGTCAATCAAAAGACTTGAGCAAAGTCATGAGGTAAGTCATGGACACAGCTTGAATTAGAATAACCTGTGGAGGAATGAAAGTTTGAAAGCAAAGCATCCTCAATATACTCGAGAATGGAATTTGAAGAGCCTATCTGGCTGTGGGTTTTTCCCCCTACTTACCTGCTGTGAGATGTCCTGTTGACACTTTGGCCTGGATCCTCAAAGGTATTTAGGCTCCTAACTTCCACAGAAATCAACCTTTGAGGAGCTGAGCTTTTCTGCCTTTTGCAGTCAAGCTGTACAGAAATAGATCTCATGTTTAGGTCCAACAGCATTGATTTTTACCTCTTTAGAACTGTAAGCTGTTGGAGGGACAGGGCACTACAAGTGGTTTAAACCAAAGACTTAATCCTGAGATGGGGTTCAAACACAGCTGATACTGATGAAGGTATCTGTGTCATACTTTGCAAGAGAATGGTTCAAGAGTGGAAACACAAACCATATTCTAAGGGCAACATAAATCCTTTATTGAATGCACTGCAAAACTGGAGACATGCAGGTGGCAGGCTGTGCTTGGGAGGTCTCAGTCAGGTGAGAGAAATTCTGCTGTGTGCAGTGTTTAAAACTATCAATAAATGAGTGGTGACTTTATAGTCCACATTGGCATGCAGAAGAACTGGATGTTAGTCCTACCCTTTTGTTTCCTAGGCCATCAGGAGCTGGGGGTGCTACAGAGCTAGGGCCTTCAAACATTTTGTGTTCAAGCCCTATTGATAATCAGTGATCCCTCTGAATCCTGTCTGCACCTCCTTGGTCACAAGGGTGGTGGGTCTAATATAGTGTTTCAAAGGCAGGATTAATAATTGTGAAGGATTGTTTGGAGCTCCAAATACTACCCCTTCACCCCTGCAGAATATATATTGCAGTTAAAATACAAATAAATAGTTGTATGTCAGCTATGGTAAACGAAAGACATACATATATAATGTTGCCATTTCTGTGGTCTTTCTGGAGATTGCATTAACTACTGGGAGAGAAGGTGTTAATAAAATAAAAAATATTCAGGGCAGGGATGGAACACCAGTTGATTTTAACCAAAAAATAATAGCCTGTGTTTAAGATTTCAGGCTTGAAAGTACTGTATTTTCTAGGGCCTGTGGCCTGGTGGTTAGAGCAAGGGATTGGGTAACAAGATTCCTGAGTTGTATTCCTGGTTCCACTTACTGGCTCTGTGTGTGACCTTGAGTAAATCATGTAATGCTTCTATGCCTCAGTTTACCCATCTGTAAAATGGAGAGAAGAAAATCTAAAGGCTGGGGTCTTGTGAGGCTTGATTAATTACTTATTGTAAAGAACTAAGAGATTCCCCTCATGGAAGGTGCTTTACATTAGTGAAAAGTATCAATTATTATTACTATAAACAGAACCTATTCTACTTGATTAAAACAGTCAGGCAGAATTTCAAATGTAAATATTCACTGATTCCTGCACTGCAGCTTTCTTCTTGGATTTAAATTGTTGCTAAAGAGTAGGCTATCAGGGAGATTAACAAATTCATTATTAAAGCTGGAAATGGAGGGCTGCCGAAGAGCCATTTAGAAACATGTAAAAAGCCCCTTTCTAAAGGGTGAAGCTGCAGAACACAATGAAAGTGAATCACAGCTGCCAGAGGAGATGCCAACCAGCAAGCACTTATAACCAGAAAACTGTACTTACAGATCATCCTGAGTCACTAAATTAAATGATCTCACTGTCCCCTAAAATACCCTTTCCTATTCCCCTCTCCAGCTTTGCATGTGTATCGCTTGACTACATTTTAATTTGACTTTGGATTTTTAGTTATCAGTCAATGTCATCAAGCAATCCTAACCTCTCAAAAAAGCCACCTCATGTTATTCATTTTCCACTCACATTTGTCTCCATCATGTACAAATCTCACATTTTGCAGTCTGACCCTACCCACAGTAGGGCTTGAAATGACAGCTGAAATACTCCTCCAAAACTGCCATAACATAGCTTGCATACCTCTCGAATGCCCCTCATTCTGAAGGATGTCCTGCGTTTTCAGCCCCAAATTTACTGCTGCCTTGCACAGACCTTCTGTGATCTCTCCCTCGTCAATTTAAGCTATTTGCATTAGAAATACTGGCTCATGACACTGAGGCTATAGTCAATGTTCAGGTCAAAAAACTGATCCCACATAGGTTTATGCACAATCTCCCCTGCCATTGTTTGATCCCACTACTGCACTCTTTTGTTTCTCTTACCTTGTGTCTCTGATCCCCCTTGGCGGGACTTGGACTTCAGGAACTTGAGAGAGAAGTTTGTGTCCATACATGCTGTGCCACCCCCTTTGAATCCCACCACTGACTCCCCCATTTTAATTCAACAATGCCCTTTTAGAGGCAACAAAAATCCCACTTTAGGCAATCTGAAAAGCTGTTCACAGTGAACAGTGATAAAGGCCCAAGTCCTGTAATCCAGTATAGGAGGCCTCTTGCACTTGTGTGGACCCTCATGAGCTTTGCATGAATGTAGGAATCCAGGCTAATGGAACAGATTACAGGATCAGGGCCACAGAAGGTGGCCTAGGCGTGTTGTTTGTTTCTGAAGGGTCCTACCAGCGACCAGCTGAAGTGGTGATGAGAGGAGCTCTGAGGGCATGACTAATGCAGACTGGTATGGGAAAATTCCCCTAGAAATGTTTAGACAAACCAAGAATCAGGCTAGTGAATTATTTGATACTGTGTGAGGCACTTAAAAAAAAGTAATATTTAAAAAGTCCTGAATTATTTTTAAAAAAGTCTTATCTAGCTGTCCATTTATATCCTAACACCGTAAACAGGTTTGATCATGCAGTAGAGGGTCATAGTACAGCACCATAGTAAATAAATGAGATCACTGAGGCTTGTGAGGGCAGGATGTAGTCACCTGACAGAGGAACCCATCAGATATTGAATTGATACATTTGACATGAGGCAAAAGGCTATTTCAAAGTGACACAGTGACAGAGCTCTTTTCCCCTTTAGATTTTGGATGGTATAGACTTATTTGGATGGTATAGATTTAGGAGGGAGCAATATCCTAAGCAAAAAGTCACATTGCCTAGCACAGGAATGTTGATGGATGAAGAATATTTTGCTAATGTAATATTTGCTGTTTTTGTTATAGCCCCAGCTCCTGGAGTCAGGTGAAGTGAGAATCTCAGCTTTCATTTAAAAATAAATTTCTAGGCCTCCTGGATGTGGCAGAAAGCTTGAAAATGTGACCTCAAAAACCAGAAAACTAATAAAAAGGAAACAATGTATTTTTAAAAATCTGAAATGGCAAATCAGCCCAATGAGTGTAGAGAAACCAAACCCAGATTATTTCATGGTCTCTCATCTTCATTTTTGACAACTTTTTATATTTTTATTGAGAGTCTCAGGATGTTTTGTTTAAAACCCCTGCTCCTGGAGAGAACTCATTAGGTGATAATCTCAGCTTTCATTTAAAAAAATAAGTTTCTAACCCCTATAGTTGTGGATAAATGCTTAAAAATGTGACCTAGATGCATCCTAAAGGCTCAGAAATCAGAAGTCAAATGAAAATAACACCAGTTTAAAAAAATCAATGATTTTTACACCATTCTAGTTATGGGAGAGTCAGACTGATTACTTTTGAACATTTGGGGTTGGCAAGACGGTATCTGCTCTGAGTCATGTCCCTCATTTTGGGTCTTGGTTCACCTTCTAAGGCTGGCATCACACATGCAGTCACTGGCAGGTTTCAAGCTGTACCACAGTAACCTTAAAAGATGCTGTCAGAGTTCCAAGTCCAGCACCCTTACCCCAATTGTTTGTCACTGTTTAAAAAAGGGAACATTAAAATATATTTTTAAAGGCACTGAGTATAATAGAGAATGGGCCACTGTGCCTGTGCAGCAGTGACTCTCTCAGGGGTTTGTTTAACACTGTTACTACTTAGCATATGTATAGAGCTTCGAATGTACAAAACAGTAATATTGTTATGTGGGGTTATTCTACTCTTGTCACCTTTTTTTCATGGATCTCAAAGCACTTTACACACATCAAAGAACTCAGGCTCTTACAGCCCTATGAGGTAGGTAAGGACTCTTGTGCCTGTCTTGCAAATGGGAAATTAAGGCACAGAGCAATCAACTTACCAATGTCATGCAGCAAGCCAGTAGTATCAGAGCTGTGGCTAGAACCCCAATATCCTGACTCACACGTACATGTACTAAACCTGTTCTCTAGCTAAGGACCAGGGAAGCTAAAGGGTATGAAGAAAAGAGCGACTAAAAACACCACCACCACCAAAAAAAGCCAACCCTGAAGTGGTCCTGCACCTTTGGTTCAGATCTAGATTTCTCTTATTATAAAATACTGCATTAACTACTCTAGGCCTGATTCTTCACTGCCTTGTAGTCTTTCAGAGCTGTCCAAAGCAGATGTAAAAATGCTACCATTCTGATTTAGCAGAATTCTGCACCCATGTTGTAGTCCCTGCTTCAGTGATGTCCATAGCCCTTGGCCTATTACTGTGGAACAGTGGAGTATTTTTAAGGGCAGGGACACAGTTGCCTGAAAGTCATTCCTGTCCAGCATTTGTCATGTGGCCTACATGAAATGAGTTGATAGTTCTTTAGTCAAATTTCCCAATGCACAAGACCTGTGTTTAGTTCCTGGCTCTTGCACAGGCTCCCTGTGTGACACGTCGCGTAAGCCTGTACCTTGCAAGCTGCTTCGTCTCAGCATAACTCGGTGCCTGCATGGGGTCTGCCCATTCAGAGCCGTTTGGAGGATCAGGGCCTAACGCGTTCTGTGCCTTGGTTTCCTATCTGCACGTTCCTTCTCCGTCCCTTTTATCTATTTAGAATATAAGCTCTGGTGGACAGGGAAGGTCTCTTACTCGGTGCAGGCTGTATTGCCAACTCCAGACATTCCCGCGTCAGAACCCTCCAGCGGCATGAGACTTGCTTAAAAAAATCACAAACGTTTTTAAAATAATACATTGGGGGTTTTTTTTGTGTGTGTGTGTGCGTGCGTGCGCGCATGTGGCTTTGGCACTTTAAGGGGGCATTGTCGGCATCTCCTTTCCAAGCTCCTCTTCTCCTCCAAAGGGCCAGAAACCTTTTTTTCCCCTTTCTTAACAAAAGGCAAGCTGAGATTCTCCTATCATCCCAGGACTCCGGGAGCAGGTGCTTTAAGGAAAACAGCCAGGGGGGCGAGAGAGCGGCCCCGCCGTCCTGTGTGCCGCCCCAGGGCTGCTGAGCAGCGCAACCTACTGAGACGGAAGGTGCCAATTCCTCTCCTCACACCCACCTGGGTCCTCGCTGCTGTCCCGGCTCTTGGCGACGGCCTCAGCAGCGCACAGGCCCCACAGCCGAGACGCCTCTCGCAGCGGGGCTGCCTGAGGCGGGCCGGTTCCCTGCCTCTAGCCTCACCCCGGATCAGCGCACGCGACGGCTGGGGATGGGGCAGCGCGCGCCAGCCTCCCCTCAGCAGGCGCGGGAGGGGGAGGTCGCTAGCCTGCAACTGCCAGTTAACGCTCTCGCCTCGCCTCGCCTCGCCCCGCGCGCGCGCTTCTGCTGCTGTTAAACGGCGTGTGCGGCGAGAGAGGAGGGCAGGGAAGCGACACACTTCCCACAATGCATCGCGTTGTTTCCCTCCCTCTCTCCTTCCCCCCTCCCCACCCCCGCGCTGGGAGGAGGCCGGAAACTACATTTCCCAGGCGGCTGTGGGGCAGCGGCGGCCGTGGGTTCCCAATCCCTCCCCCCGTGGTCGCTCGCTGGAGGTAAACAAACTGTGTGAGAGGTCGCCGGGTCGGGCGCCGCCGAGGGGACAGGTCAGGGGGCGAGGGCTTGGAGCAGGGATATAGGGGTAGGACCAGGGGGACAGGACCACGGGGGTAGCAGCAGGGTGTGGGGGGTAGGACCAAGGCTAGGAGTGGGGGGAGGTAGGGTGTGGGGTTAGTGATAGGGCTAGGAGAAGGCAGAGAGTGGGGCAGGAGCAGGGTTAGGAGGGGGCAGAGAGTGGGGCAGGAGCAGGGTTAGGAGGGGCAGAGAGTGGGGCAGGAGCAAAGTGTGGGGGTGGGAGCAGGGGGTGGGGGCAGGATTAGGAGTGGGGGGCAGCATGTGAGGCAGGAGCAGAGGCAGTGTGTGGGGGGAGGGTGGCGGGGTGTGGGTCAGAGCTTGGCCAGAGAGTGTGGGACAGGGTCAGGGCTAGGACCAGGGGTATCTGGCCTTTGGATTCTCAGTTATAAATTATTCCTGCCCCAGTGGGTCTCTGGAGGCAGTAGGAGACAGAACTGCACCCCAATCCTGTGTGGCTTCCCCTTCCGTTTCTCCCAGAAGGGAGACTTATCCTGGGGATGCTGTCATTGATGTGAAGAGTCCAGATCTCAGGGAGAGAAGGAGCTGTCTCACCACTCCCCTTGGCAGCTCCTGCTGCCTCAAGTGGGTGTTTGGGGTTTGGTGGTTCAGCAGCTGCAATCCCCCCATCCCCCAGCCACCCGCCTGGGGGCCATGGAGCGGGTGCAGATGATCAACATCCAGCGGCTGCTGGAGGCAGCGGAGTATCTGGAACGAAGGGAGAGAGGTAATGGGGGGAGGGATGCTGGGGTGACAGCTCCCCATGGAGGGAGTGGGGTTGGGGTGAGAAGGGAGAGGGAGAATTGTGGTGAGAGAATCCCATATAAGGAGGGGAAGCACCCTGCTGGTGGGTGGCGAGAGCTCCCCGTGGAGGAAGGGAAGTTGAAGAGGTGGGGATAGGGTGAGGGGCATCCATGCATGTGAGGGTTGGAATGAGAGATCCCTGCAGAGGGGGAAGATTGTGGGGAAAGATCTTCACTGAAGGGATGGAAATTGGTGTGAGAGCTTCTTGGGGATTAGGGTGAGAGTCGTCCCCCCCCCCTCCCCCAGAGAGAGATGGGGTGGGTCTTGGGCTGCGGAGAGCCTTAAAATGCAATGGGAGATGCCCATTTTACACTGGTCAAACAGCCTGAGCAAGGACCAGGGAACCAAGTTGCCTAGGCCACTGTGTCTGCTTTCAGTGTTTTCAGGTAGCTGGGGTCTTCTCCCCAAGATTTACAGGGGCTTCAACCTCCTTTCTTGGCACGGGGTTAATAGTCCCATCTCCCACGATGACATGGCTCTAACCCCTTTCTCCCACAGAATTCTGCTTCCCTTCTGTTTATTGCAGATCACTTGCTCCCCACTGCTAGGTTATTTAGGACTCTGGCTCTCCCTCCTTAGGTCATTGGATTCAAATAAATGAAGCATTCTTCACCCTTTTCTCCCATCTGTTGACTTTTGTGCAGAGTGTGAACATGGCTACGCCTCGACCTTCCCCTTGGTACCAAGCACTGGACTGCAGGATCCAAAGCCGATGCGGAGGCTGAGCCGGGTGAGGAAACACAGCAGCGGGGGCAGCAATACAAGCACTGCCAACAGGTACCACATTGGGAGGCAGGGGTGGGAAGTCATGAGGTGCAATGAAACCCAGGGTTGGGGGAAGAAGGGGAGACAAAGGATAATAGCCCCTGGCTGGAGACAGCTGTACCTGCTACCGAGAGGTACCCTGCTGAAAAACTGGGGGGAGTCTGAGGATGCTGGGGACCTGATACTGGGAGCAGAGAGGGCACCGAGGGTCTCTAGGTGACTTGACACTGCCACCTGATTCCAAACCACAGTGTTGAAGCTGGAAAGAGATATCTTGGGCTGGGACAGCAATACTAGTATGGCCAATAGGTGTCCCCTCTCTCTCCTCTTATGCCTACCTTCCAACCTCAGAAGTTTGCTGACTGTCAGAAGGTAGACAGCTTGTGAAGCACTTTGGGGTTGTAATGATAGATGTTAGCCAAAGGAAGGAAATGACACTTTCAAAATAGCTCTGGATATTTACTAAATCAGCATCTTGTGAAATGAGACAGAGGCATAACACCAGTTCAGAAAATCTCAGGCTGTCTTTCACCCAGATTACTGGCCTTTAGAAAGGTGTGGTTTCAGTCCTCTTTCCATAAGGAGCTTCCTGCTTTCTGACTGCTTGCCAATCACAGAACTTCAGTTTTGGAATTCACCCTTTTATAGAAGACCATGTTCTCTTGGTTGCTGACCTGGTAAATCTAGGAAGGACAGCCTGCAGCCCTAACATGTTGCCTTTGATTCCTTTCTGCCACCTTCTCTTCCTTCCAGCTGAGATTTAACTCCTTTTCTGTTGCTTTCTCTCATCCCTGAGAGAGTGGACTATTCTCACTGGGACCTCTTGGGATGAAGATGCTACAGAAATGTAAAGAATTAGTATTAAAACAGGAAACTTCCAAACTAGCTATATATTCCTCAAACAGAACTCACTCTTACTACAGCGAGGCTTACATGATATGTAAAGTGAAGGAGGGCTCTTCAAATGATAGAACTTTTAGGGCATGGGGAAGGGGTTGTAGATTGGGGTGGTCTTGTGTATTCTTTTCTCTCTTCCCCACTCCACTTCCCACATGCTTGGTAATAAATGTGGTTGGGAGGGAGTAATATTGGAACTATTTACTACAGAGGTTTCCTCATCAGGATCAACATCATCCTGGATTGTTTGCTGCACTTGAGAGAGGAGTGTGTTTTAATTTGCTGCATTGCATAGCTGCACAATTTCCCTGTTGATTTCAGTGCAGTTCTATTCATATTCTGCTGCCCATTGATCCCAATCCAAAATCTCAGGTACCTTACCTGTGCTGGTGATTGTGACTGTAGTATTAAGATCTGTTTTCTGCTCTGTGTGGGGTGGATCCACAGACCCTCAAAGATTCACTCCTCCTGCACCACTTTCCCTCAAAGGCCTTTGTCATGGTGACCTTCCCTTTGACGAGGAGGGCTGGAACCAGATCCCTTGGGAGCTCCTTAGCACCAGCTCTTGCATTTACTAGAGAGTTATGCAAAGCGCTCCCTCTCCTGGGGTCTGAATGCTCTGAGAACCCTGCCAGCACAGAGCCCTGATTTGCAGCCCTCATGTGGGAGTACATGAAATGAGGCCAGTATGCTACTGGGCAGGACATGTACAAAATAAAGATCTCCAAGGCCACCAAAAATAGAGACACATTTTGTAGCCTTATTTAATGCCTCCTTTGTATGCTTGATATAGAGGGTGAAGGGGGTTTTTTGGTTGTGGTATTAGCATGAAGTATGTTGGCTCTCTTTTTGATATTTGTTGCATGCGGGAGAGCTTGTCATTAACTGGCTGGGATATGTGTCTACTAGTGCCCTCTATTGGATGGTGTTGGACCTGCTCAGCTGTAGGACATAGGCCTTATGCTGCTGATAGATAGGCTTGGCAAAATTTGATTTTGATTTTTTTTATAATTAAGATGGATAATATCAATGTTTATTTTTAAGAATTTTTTTCAACATTTATCCAAATTTTCACAGTTGCATAAAATTATGGGTTTTAAGCATTTTTGTATTTTTATCAATTTAAGTTTTCACAGTTGCAGGACATGATGGAGGTTCACATAGTGGCGGAGGAGGCAGACAATATTTATTTAATGATAGCAGATGTTGAGATGCAAAAAGTTTAAGCTTTGTAATCATTAAAACACAAATTGTCAACATCATATGTCAAAATATACAAAGTAAATAGCCTTACATCAAACTCAAGCACTATATTCCTTATTTTGCTTATATGTAAATTTCAGTGATCATTGATGGAAATATTTTTTCATCAGTTTGTGCGTGTGTGGTGAAATCCACATTTATTGATTAAATACCTAATCCTTCTGAGCTACTTATAAATAGTGAGGGTTCTCTTTTAGTTCAAGTTGTAGCCAGCCAGTGCTTCTGGAATGAGGGGATTGGCGTTCCAAATGGCCATGACGTGCAGTATCATGACAACTGTGCAGTCCTAGGGGATCCCAGATTTTCTTAAATCTGTTTTGCATGACTTTGTGAATGCAGCATTAATATTAGTTAAAATAGGGTCAATCGAGTCCCTTTCTGTTAAAATCCAAAGACACACTTCAGTAGTCACTGTGTGTAGTAACTGTCTAGTCAAGTCATCTAAGCTTTGATATTCAAAACCTGGTATCGGTTTATGGGTAAAAACTTAAGTTCTGTGATGGTATTTTTAAAAAGATTATTTTTCTCACGAGATGGGTAATCCCATATTTTTGTAACAACATATCGAAGTCCTGTTTGTGAATGCCCACTGCTACATTTTGAAATCTAAAGTACGATTGACAAAAGGTTCTCTCAAGCACATCTAATGAAATACACTTGATCTTTACTTTGTGTGTCTTTTAAATTAGGACACTGGTTCATTTAAAAAGAAAAACATGCAGTGTTGGATGGCGGAAAGTTTTACAGATCCTGGATGTTCTTGTTTTCATTGGGGAAAAATGCATAGAGTTAAAATCCAAACATTTCCCTGCAGCATCTGCAACCCAGACATCGCAGCTGTTTCTTTCCAGCATGTTCCATCCTGTCATGGCACAGTTACTAGAGAGACACAGAGGAGTGTAGAACCAGCCTATATGGTGATGCAGTCTCTATTTTTTAAAAGATATGCAAGTTCTTCCAAAGTGAGAGGGTTTTTTAATATTGCATCCCAAATATAACTAAAATAATGAAGAAAAACATTCTGCATATAACGAAACAAAAAAAGGGAACAAACAAACAAAAGTTAGGTTCAGTTGCCTCTGGGCCATTTCTGTGCCCCAATGGCAAACAGGGGTGACCGTGACATCATTTAGAATGTTTGGGGGCACTGCATTGGCATTGCAGCGTCAGGCTCTGCTGGACCTGAAAAAAGTGAAGTCCTTTTTTAGGTGATTATACATAAATAATCCAATCCAAAGCCCGTTACATTAGTGGCGTTCCTCCACTAACTGAAGTGAATTTTGGATCCACCGGTTGTGTGGAAAGCCCCTCTTGGTCATCATGAAGCAGTGATGTTCCTGGAATTTAATAGTTTAATTCTGAATTGCCTTGCTTGCCTAAGGTGTGTCTCATGCAGTGCTATGTGCTGTGCTGAACACCCTTTGGATTCTGCTTTCAGTGTGTTTCCCTCTCTTCCCAATTTTGACTCTGATCCTGCAGTTGATGCACAGGCAGATTACTGTGTCTGTGGGGCAGGCCCTCTAAAATCAATGTCTCTTGCAGGATAGGGGCCTATGTCTATTTTGCATGGGTATTTTAAAGGTCTTCTTGGATCAATGACTAGTGTTATGTAATAAGGTCCCAGTAGTCAAACACCTACACATGTGATTAGCCTTACTTGCATCTGCATCAGTGTCTGCAGGCGAGGCTTTCTGTGCTGCAGAACCTAGTAACAAAGGAGAAGTTTAAAAACAAAGTGCCTTGACTCTTAACTCTTTCCTTTGCTTTAGTTAAATCCCCAACATTCTTTAGTGTGGAGGATTTTTTACACAATCTTAACAAGATTAGGTTGATTTTCTGTTCTCTATGTGAAGATTTAAAAAAAAAAAATCTTTCATGTTAGCATGCAGTGTCCTTTATATAATTTACATATGTTGGGAAACAAACACTTGAGGGACAACACTTGATTTCTGTGAACTTGTAAGAGGAGAGCGAAATATACCATTGGAGGTTATACTTATCAGGAAGTTACTGTCTTTGGTATTATTCAGAGCTACTTGGATCCTCCACATATCAGTAGAAGTGACTAGACCTGATTATGTGGCAGATACATTAAACTTAAGGCTGGACAAGTTTGACTTTTATTTATAAATTTTGAATAATAATAATAATATCCAAGGGTTTATTTAATCAATTTAAGTTGTTGCACAAACAGGAAATAACAGGGATGTTAACTGGGATTTTACCAAAATGTAATCAGTTTAATGATATTAAGATTTATAACAGATCAGAAATTAAATTATAATATTTGATTGTCATCCTTTATATTTGTTTGATGATCTCCCAAGCACACTGCAAAGTCTATGTTATCTTGGAGGCATTTAGGGGCTAATACTGTGATGTGCCAAACACGATCTGATTGGTGCTGAGAGCCCTCAGGTCCCAGGGAACTCTTTGTTAGTTGAGGGTGCTTAGCACCTTGCAGGTTCAGTACTCATGGCATCAGTTAGTCAATTGCAAGTGTTAGGTTTGAGGCAATTGCAGTTTCTTCTTTTGTTCTCTTCCTCCTAAAGCTTTAGGGGTCAAAGTTTCAAAAGTACCTGGGGACAGATTTCCTAAGCACTCAGCACCCACAATAATTGGGGTCTGGTTTCCAAAAGAGCTGACTACCAGCAGCTCCCATTATGACACTTGTGGCCACATTTTCAAACACACTGGGTGCTGAGGTCTCTTGAAAATCTGTCTGTGTCCTCTTCTTTGCTCTCACACCTTCACTAGTTATGCTCCTCACTACTTTTTATTTTATAGCCTTCTCCCACCCCCAGCCCCAACTCAGTTTAAAATTTGTTTTTCACACTTCTAAACTCCACGGTAGGTTCCTTGTTGCTGCTTTTTGGTAGCTAGTATCCACTTCCCCCCATGACCTTTAAAGGTCTCATCAGAGGGAAGGGGATGCTTCCTCTAGTACCCAAGGGTTTAATTTTTAAACTAGCTTGTACACTGTGTCCTGACTGAGTGGGGAGAAGATAGGCAGATGCATAGAGGAAACCTCTTATGCTACCAGTAATGGCTTTGCATGCCACAGATTCGCAAATACTGGTGTGAAGGTGAAAAAAATGTGGTAGGTTTGTTTGTGGCCATGTATCTGTCTGGCGTTAAAGGAAGGCTGATTACATAGTGTTAGCACTCTGTGCTCTGTAAATTCCGATTTCCCAATTTAGTAAGGATGAGGAGAGGGCCAGTTTAGGGAAATCATTTCATATACTAGATCAAAGTCACACATCTGCTGGGAACTCTCTCCCCTTTCACCACTCAAACACCCACCCCTATTCATTCAGGTCCCTTCTTATAAGGCAAATCTCCTGAGCACTTCTATATCAATGTAGGGGGTGGCTTTTTATTGACGTCTCTGTGCTCCTTCATCTGGTGTATTTTTGTTTCTGAACCATACAGCTTACCTTTGTTGGGGCCTGAATTCTGATCCCTTTATGTGGAGTAACACCTTACTCCACAAACGGCCTGAGTGGGCTGCTATTAAACATGTGTAAAGGGATCAGAATATGGGGCAGGGGTAAACTCAGAGGGCAGGGACTGTGACTTCTGTATAGTATACAGCCCAAGCATGCTGATGGTGCTCAGAAACTAATGATATCTGGCAAGACCAAAGTATTTGTGCCTGTAATTAACATAGTTAGGGCTACTTTATGTGTATAGTGCAGATCATCTGTTCTGCTTTTGACCTGGAATGAGGTTTGTTGTGCTATTTGACTCTGACCATGTACAAGGAAAGGATCTGAGACCACTGTCAAAGGAGGTCACTTTTTCTTTTGTCTCACAACCGTCAGAAGGTCCCCTTAATTTCCAAGCTCTGTTAGAAATAAAGGCCCCAATTCTTCAAACAGGAGCCAGGGGGATATTCTAGTTCTCCCCCAAACAGATCCCTTTGCAGGATCAGAGAAGAAAATCTCTGATCCTGCAAAGGGATTTGCGAAATAGAAAAGGAGCAAACTATTAAGGAAAGCAGCCTTCTATATAAGGTTTCTAAGAGGGTCGGCTCTAAGAGCACAGCCAAATTTTTACGTGGGTTTTTCTTTGAGCAAATTATGCTGAATCTTCTGTTCTGAGAATGGGTTGTTTTTTCCCCTCCCCTTTCCCTGATGTAGTTCAACTTGGCCAGACTGGTGTAAATTTTGCCTCTGATTCTGCCATAATCAAGGAGAAGAGAAGTTCTAAGTTTTCAGTATTGGAAGTGAACTCGCTCTCTGGTGGAACATCTGCATATTAGTACAGGAGGGTGGGTGTCCTCCGGAAAGTGTTTCACCCTATAATACCATAATATAGCACCACTAGTGAACACATCTCTACAGTACAGTAGATGAATGTCCCAAGTGCACAATGGGCCAAATTATTCCTTTCTGTAATACCATTGCCTTCGACATAGTTACACTAGGGATTTTGCTGGTTGATCTCACTGAACTAACAAGTCTGAATGTCTTTTAGAATCTGGTCTTTGAGGTTTAGTTTACCTGGTGATTTCCCCTCATTTCATGTAGTTGCCATCAATACAAACTGCAAGTGTAGACCACTGCACTGCTGGAGTGCTTGAAACGAGGGTAAGGTCTGCTGATGCATGTTGCAGCTCTCCTTGTCTACACTTAGGATTTGCATAAGTGGCTGGAGCCTGATAGCTGACATTGGAGATAATTTCCAGTGTAGACAAGGCATCATAGACAATCTGTTTTGAGCAGAGTTGAGTGTTGTCATTCTATTATCTACAGTTGTCATGTAAATAGGAGAAATACGGAAAATGAGGGAGGGCCTAGTAAGTCATTCAAGAATGTAAATCACAGCACAGAAAAAGTAAATAGACCTTTATAGGTGAGATTAGGGCAGGGTTTCCAATTGTGAGACTCCTGTGATATTCTATATCATCTTGTTTATTTTACAACCCACCATATGGGAGAATCCTGCAGAATTTCAATTAATGCTGTTCTGGTTGTGCTTTATTATTAATATAGCACCATAAGTGTACACAGCCTGTACAATAGGTGAGCTGTTCCAAACACATGATGGGCCAAATTCTTCCTTGCTGTAACTCCATTGGCTTGAACGGAGTTATACCAGAGACGAATCTGACTAATTTAGTGCTTTCCCCTGCCATTCTAGGAGCCCTTAAAAGCTGATACACAGTTACCAGCACCACAGGAAAAACACTAGTGTGCAGTAGCACAGCAGGGATATTGTTGGTTCTGGGCCCAGTTGCCATTTATACTCAGGCACTTAAGTGGGTGTAATATTATTTAAGGCTCCTATACACAGTCAATGTGGTATAAAGGGGCCCTAATGTAAATAAGAATCAGGCCCATATGTTGGGTTTATGTATATAATTTATACTGCTGTATCTATCTTCTATAAATTATTCCTTTCTATGGCCAAAGGCCCATCAACCCACGTGGAACCTGGGTATGCTGATCATTCTAGGAAAATATTCGGGGCTTACTCTAGAAGTGGCACTAATCAGCAGGTGCTGCAGTGGAATTGTCAGTAGATGGGGCTCAGGCATTCTTAGCACTATGTTGTCTAGCCCTGCTCAGGGTTAGAGGATCACGTTAAAGCCACTAGTAGCCAATCTACATTGCTTACGCTGGCTAAGCTGCACTGGTGCTAGAGCAATGGCAGATTTTGGTAAGTGTTTGTTGGCTTCATTGCCTTTTGATGTCAAGCCCCTGTTGCTGCGAAGAATGAGTGCTCTAGGACAATGGAACTGATATTTTGGCTAGCCTTTGTTGTTAGTTCCTGGATTCCTCTTTGTCTGTTTCTTCATGTTTCCATGAATAAGTATATATTATGTACAGCACGCAGTAGATTCCTTAGTTTAATTAGTATTCCTTGTTTGTCAGTTTTTTGTCTCGCCCTCCTTTCACCCCTGCTGTGTCTATTTCTCTCTGGAATGCTTTGTCCACAGCTCAAGTTTGTGTTAACTCACAGTCGTGCTGTCTCTAAAGTTTAAACCTTTGCTTTAGCAGAGCCTTGGTTGATACTTGTGGAATTGTCTCCACCAGCTGCCCTGACTCTTAAGGGGTTTATCCTTTTCCTCAAAGGCACTGAAGGAGAAGCGAGTGTGCTTCCTTTACCTTTGGCTCCTGGTTGAGCTTTAAGATCTGATTCTCTTGCTGGCGTAAGCTTCCTGTCCACTTTTGCATATCAAGCTGCTGAGTTAATTGTCTTGCTTTTTGGAGTTGCCACTGTTCGTTATCTCCTAGGCCTTCCTGACAAACTTCTGCCTGAATTCAAAGACTGGCTTCTGTTTTTCTCTTTCTGGGAAACTCGATTCCTCCTTCCCCACTGCCTTTGAGCCAACAATGATATGATTTGTTTTTTGTTGACTATTTTGGACTCTCTCCCTTGATTGGAGACTGTGGGTGTCCAGAGCTGTGCACTTGGCTGGCCTTTGCCCAGCTCTTGAGACACTGTCCCGTTGATCATCTTGTAGGGAACAGTCATGCATTTTCCATCCCTCTGGATATTTTCCCAACTTTTATTTCTGTGTTTTCTACTATATATCTATTCTTTGGTCCTAGTTTGATTTTTCATAGATATTTTGTTTCTGTGTCCTATGTTGTTTTACCAGTCTAAATTGAATTAATCTGGATGATTTTAAACATGATCTTAATCCGTTGTTTGTATCTTGCTTCCTTCTTACAAAGCTGACATGTAGGCTGCAATTTAGAACATTGCTTTTTCTGCTACATTGATTAAAGTTGTTCTATAAGATACAGTTTTTTGTTGATTTTTTTTTTTTAAAGAACTCTAGGCCCAATTATTTTGTTAAACCGTTGTACATCCGGAGTAACTGAGAACAGAATAGACCCATCTGTTTATTTGCCTTCATTTTCTGTAGGTCTCCCAAGTGCTGAGATACTACACTCCTGTAGATTGGGCTCAGGTGGCCTATCATAGGCTATGAATCAGGAGACCTGGGTTTTATTCCTGGTTTTGTCATTGGCTTGGGGTATGACCTTAGGCAAGTCTCTGTGCTTTTGTTTCCCCAATTGTAAAGTGAGGATGTTGATAGGTATCCTTCTTTGTGACTCTGCTCTGAGATCTAGAATTGTAGATAACATAAGGGCTAAATTGTTCCAATGATACAGGCAGCTCACAGTTCTGAGCAGAAATGGAAAAAATCATGTCTGATTGGACCTGTGTAAGTACAATCATTTTCTCTTTAAACAAAGTTGGTTTTAACCAAGTGGCACTTTGAATCAAATAGTCCCATTTCCTGCTGTCTCTCAGGGGAAACATCCCTTGTTTGGGGGACGTTCCCAAGGTAAAAAGCCATTCTCGCAGTTTCATTGAGGTGAAATATGTTTTTCTAAACAGAATTTTGCATTGCAGTGGGCATTTCTGAGGTTATTTCTGGATATGACCTTCTTCCCACGTGAAATTACATCTTAGTAAGAAGCATGGTTAGCGCACGGGACTGGATTCTTGAGTTCCGTTCCTGATTCTGCACTAACTTGTGAGACCTCAGGCAAATCATTTAACCTCGACAGATCCTATTAGCTATAATGAAGATAATAGGTAAAATTTTCAGAAGTGACTTAGGCACCTAGGAGCTAGAGGGCTTATCTGCATGAACATTTAGTTTGCAGCAAAGTGAGATGTAAATGTACCCTGCACTAAGGGTCTGTGTGTATCTTGCTGCCATATACTAAAGTTCCCTAGTGCATTGTGATCTACCGTGCTTTCATGGGTGGTGGGTATAAATAGGCCAGCTGTCGCCGGATGCCTGGGCTGTGGTGGCCCAGCTCTTCCTCCTACACTCCAACCCCACTTAGGGCTTGGAGCTCTACGGGGTGGCCTGGGCTCAGGACTGCTCCAGGGGCTGGCTGGGGCCCAGGGCTGCGACAGCAGGAGCTGAGGGTGGGGGGGGGGTGGAGTGAAGCGGGGGCAGGGCGGGGCAGGGAGCTAGCCTCTCTGAAGGGGTGGTGCTCATGCCACCCATGCCTACTTTGAACCTATATGTTCAGGCCTTAAATTGGTTTCCAGTGTGCTTGAATATTCAGCAGCCAAAAGAAAAACTCAATTGGTATTTCATGAATAATTATGCTTAAACGGTCCAGATTATTTGGCTTATTTGGCTAAGGTTGGTAGCTACTTTATTTCTGCAAAATCTTAAGGACTCTGATATGTTTTCATTTTACTTTGTTTATCCAGGAGTCTTTGACACTAGAACAACATTATAAAGATCTTTAAACTTTATTTAGCTTCTGTGGTTTTTGGCTTTCAGGATGTACTGCACAAATGATTTGAGGTCCATTCTTTCTGCCCATTTGTTTTAGTATGTGAGCAGAATCCCTTATGGTTGTGATTTAGGAGGGTTCCACTGAGCTCTGTTCTTGGCTATTTATTTCTTTTGCATCCATATTCTGTCAGCGATTTTAATAAAGCCATGAAGATGCTGCTGCCCGTGTCATAGATGAACAGAGCTCTTCAGCTTCTGGGACTGTCATTCTGGTACCTTTCAATAGCATTAATTCACTTAAAAATTAAACCAACCATAACTGAAGACTTACTTTTACTCCCTACTTCTAGACTTGGTTTGATTTGCTTGTTTTTAATCTGTTTCTGATTATTCTATAGTGAAGTTTGGATGTGCGATTAGTGCAGTGTACACTTATACATGCTGATTTCATCCTTCTCTAGGAGGCTCCCAGGAAAGATCCAGAAGGAGACTGTGTGGTAATGTGAGGAACATTCTGTGCAGGAGAGAGATTTATATCTAATACCGACCATGGGAGGTTGGGAACGAGAGAGGTGTCTTGATCTCTTCTCAATATATTATAGGTGGAGCTGGTAGCATTGCCTATTTTAAAGTTGCTGACACTTCACATAACCATTCTAAGATCTTGTTTTCAGTTGCGTATAACTTTGCCAAACTTTAATTGTTTTGGGATTATATTGTCCATACCAGGTGTCCACTTCAGGCCGAATTTTTCTTGAAAGTCTCAGCCAAATGGTTCAACTGTTTCCAAGAACAAAGCTAAAGAAAAATGTTTTGCCCATTTAAAAAAAAATAAAAAATTCTTAGGACCATTTTTTGAGAAGCTCTGTTCTGTATACCCCTCCTGAAGCTCTAGTACTACCCACTGTCAGAGACAGTGTAAGTTAGATGGACATTGGACTGACCCAGTCTGGCAGTTCTTTTGATTTTATGTACTGGTTCTACTGCTCTAGGGCCAACTCCTGCCCTTTCCCCATAGCTTAGATGGAATGGGGCAGCTCTTCTACAGAAATTAGGGGCAAGATTCTAGAATTAATGCCTTCTACATGGAGCCCTGCATCCCAATATGTAAGCTTGTCATGGATTGGTTACGTCGCTATACGTACCATCCGCTTCTCTTAGATCTGAGTATAACATGGTACCAACATCACTTCAGCTTTGGCTTGTGACCCCTTGGGATACACTGCTTTCTGTGCTAAGAATGGGGCTTGAAATCATCCTTTAATTCTATAAAACTGGGGTCCAGTGGCACTATAGGCCTTTAAAATAAAGTCAGTGGAGGTCCTAGCTGTGATTTGTGAGAGGCTTTGTGAGGTAAGACACTGCTTAAGGTGATTGTCTGAAGATTTTGCTATCCTGTCCCCCTACTGAGGGGCACTTCCCCCATTGTCTGTCTTTTCTCCTGATTAGTAGCTGAGACCATCTGCAGGGCCATTGCTTCTTTTGTAAATACAAGTAAACAGTAACAGATGCCAGTGACGCTGTGTCCCCTGCTCTGCTTCCCTGCTGGAGACTGAGAATGTGAACTTTGGAAGGGGACTTATTTGGTCCTGGGAAAAGGCTTTGATCACAGCCTTGGAAGGAATCCCATGTCAGTCTAAGAGCAACAAAGGAACTAGCCAGAACTTGGGGACAGATCAATCTGGTGCAACTCCATTGACGTCAGTGGGGAGATGAACCCTCGTGCATTCTGTCTTCTCAGTTCAGTCCCTTATGGAAAAACATGTGCTTCAAATACCAAAGCCAACATGTCTTTGAGGACTGGAAGATAACGTTGAAAGATAATACTGAATAAGAAAAGAACCTGTAGCTGTTGAGCTACCTGCCGTGAGGTGTTTGGGTTCACTGGGAAACGAAACTGAGCTGGGACTCTAGTATTTGGCATTTGAGATTTTGGGCTGTGATTTTTTTCCCCAAAGAACATTTAGGCCCCCAAATCTCACTGAAATTCAGTGGGATTTGAGCAACTAACTCTTTGGAGCTCCTTTGAAATTCCCAGCCCTGAGCTTCTCCAGCTCAACAATAAGATTTGGTGTTTCATGCACAGGCTGTACTATTTGCAGTACAGTAGCACATAATGTACTCAACCAAGATCAGGGCCCCATTGTGCTGGACGATATACAAATGCATGGTAATAGATAGTTCCTGCCCCAAGGATTTTATCATCTGATCTAACATGGCTAACATGCTATATTAATAAACTGCTTCTAATCTGAGACAAACTCACTTGTTGCATCATAGCTGCTGGAAGGAAAGAGGGATGGAAGATGAGGGTAACACTCACAGGAAGTTCACAGGTCCTGATCCAGAAATTAATAGGAGCCTTTATGATGACTGTAAGGGGCTTTGGATCAGGCCCATGATTTCATAGACTAGTTATGGGTTTGATCCAGTGGCTTTGGAAGCCAGTGGAAAAACTCTCATTGACTTCATTGGGCATAAGACCAGGTCCTGTGTACACAACTAGGTGACTTTGGATCAGTTAATTTGAAAAAATATAGAGACAATAAAATAGCTATTGAACATCCCAATTTTCCATCTGCCTAACCCTGTCAGTTGGCACCTTTCCAGTAGAAGACCGTTTTGAGGAGAGATCTGAAGAAGGGGGCAGCATTTGATGTAGTAGTTCAAGGAGGATAATCCATGCTCATTGGGTGGCACAGTAGAAAGCACAGAGGCTTTTGTTGGAGGAGTAGATAGACAGGTGATCAAAGGTTACAGTTGTTGGCAGAGCCAAAGGGCAGCGCAGTAGAATACCAGAAGGGATAAACAGTTGGGGGGAAGATGTGAAGGGCTGTAAAGCTAAGAGCAAGAAGCTTGCATTTGATGTTCTGGAGAAGGGGGAGCTAGTGGAGGGACATGAAGGCGTGAGGATGATGTGACCAGAATGACATGTCCCTAGTGAGATGGATAGATATTGCCCTAACAGTATTATATTATAAGCCTTCCTAAACTCACTCAAAGGAACCATATTATGGGCTAGAAAAACATATTTTTTCATTATAAGCCTCGGCATGGTGAAAGGTGGGGTGAGTAGATTTTGTCTGGATAGCTGGTCAGGGACTGTCTTTTGTGTTTGTTCAGCACGTAGCATATCTGATCCTAGGCCATGACTGGGGTTCTTAAGTGCTACAGTAATACAAATAATAATGTCAATTTTGCAAAGCTGAGCTATAGACTTCTTCCTCTGGCAGCCCAAAATTTCTCCCTGAGGATGAAATTCCCCCTACTTTGAAGGTCCAGCAGAAGGCCAGTTGCATGACCTAAACCTCCTGGTAGACTGTGTATGAGGCCCCAGGAAGAGTGGTGGCATAGGAAGCCTTTACATCCCCCTGTAAACTGTGGAGGGAGTCTCTTTGCCGCAGCACAGTAATCTAGCTTGAAAGTCCATGTTGATACAAATTCCATGCCCTAAAATCCCACATCTGATAGACTTGAGTCACAGCCCCCATAACCTGCCTGTGGATTGGGTCTGTTGGGTGAGTTCTATCTTCCGTACCTTAACCTTGCTTTGTTCACTGTGTAAAATCCAGTCCCTCAGTTTGTGTGTTAGGGGTGACCTTTTGCCCAGAAGAGCTAGAGTTTTGCATAAATGTTTTTGGCTGAAACTATTATACTCAAAGAATTGTAGCCGTTACTGTAATTTCTGTGCCTTTGAGAGGCTGGGATGTGGTGCTTCTCAAATGGAGATGAAATGTGTATAAAGAAATCCCCATGATATATAATGAATTCCCAGTAAAGCAATAAAGCTGCTATACTGTCAAGCAGTTCTTGCTGTATATCTATGGGTGTCAAAAGCTTGTCGTTTTCACCAACAAAACTTGGTCCAGTAGAAAATATTACCTCACCGATCTTGTCTCTTGGTGTTAACCTTAGGTATTCATGAGACTGCTGATTTGAAGAGAATTAATTGGAACTTGGCATGGATTATGGGCATTTATTTTTCAAGATTGCTTTAATATGCCATGGAAAAACATACTTTATTTAAATAAAACAACTGGGCTAAGCAGATGTATTATTTACTGCATCTTGCTCTTGGAGAAAATTTGGTGTAGCAAGATATTTTGATAGCGTATTATTAGAAAAGGTCTGGGATGGCAAAGTTGTTTATAGGAGTGTAGTAGTTTATGGTGTGTTGTATATTAAACTATAGTGGCTTATTATAGTCATTGTTTTGCATGTTTTCTGTATGGGCATAATGTTTTATTATTTTTTGTGTACAGCTGTAGACATCTGTGTGATGAAGGCACTGGGAAGCTCTTCTTTCAGTCTCCATTTCTGGTTTCATATTAAAAACAAACACTGTGGGGAACTGGCTAACTGCTTCATTATTTCTGTCATATTAAGCTTTTAAAGATCACTCCCGATCTCTTCATGAGTTGTTTCCAAAATATATTAAGTTGGATCCTGTTGTATTAATTTAGGCTAAATATTTTAGGCTAAAGGTGTTAACGTAGCCCAGTCACTGTCTAACATTAAACATTATTAAACAAGGTCAAGTTATACCATATACAAAGACCTCAGCCTGTTTAGTACTATGGCAAACACACTATTAAAATCCTTTTAACCTTTTATTAAAGATATAGAAAAGAAGGAAAAACAGTTAAAGCATTTGAAATGTAAAATATTAAATAAGACTTCAATTTTAACAACATTGCTTGTTCCTTTTTCCATTCACTGTAGACAATTTTAGTTAGGAAAAGCTCCTTGTTGTTTGACTGTCTTGCAACTGGTACTAACTGTCCTTTTGGGGAAAAGAGAAGAAGTTAGTTTAAATGTGCTGGAGATGTCGTTCCTGTTCTTTGTTCTTAAAGTCCAGTCTTAGAAGAAAAAGCCCCCGTGTTTGACAGTCTCTTAAATGCAGTGTTGTTGTAGCTTTGTCTGTCCTAGGATATTAGTGAGACAAGGTGGGTGAGGTAATATCTTTTACTGGACAAATTCTGTTGGTGAGAGAGACAAGCTTTTGAGCTACACAGAGCTCTTCTTTATGTTTGGGAAAGGTACTCAGGCCTGGTCTACACTGACAATGCAGGTTGACAGAATGCAGCTTTCGTTGACCACACAAAGTATGCGTCTCCACTGGCATATCAGTTCCGCCGACCTAAATCGCGGTAAAATTCAACTTAATAAAACCACTTCCGAAAGTGGCGTAGCGCTGAAGTCGAATTCTGTAGGTCGAATGAGTGTCAGTGTAGGCAGAGCGCAATGTAAATCGACGTCATTGGCCTCCGGGAGGTATCCCATAATGCTCTGTTGTGACCACTCTGCACATTCACAGTCTGCTGCACTGTGACCACATAACCAGGAAATAGCTCCTCCCCTCAAGACCCAGGAAATTTTGAATTCCTATTTCCTCTTTGGTCAGCATGGAGAGAGCTTGCCACCACAACTGATCGTGGCATCTGCACTCCCGAAACGCACTCCAGCCTGGAGTCGACCTGAAGTCTTGGATCTCATTGATCTGTGGGATGAAGAGTCTGTTCTGACTCAGCTCCGAGCAAGCAAAAGAAATTGGATATCTACGAGAAGATATCTCTCGGCATATTGGAGAAGGGACGCACAGTGGTGCCGCATTATGATCAAAGAGCTGAGGCAGACTTATCAGCAAACTAGGAAAGCTAACAGTCGTTCTGGCTCCCCACCAAAAACGTGCCACTTTTATGAGGAGCTGCATGCAATTCTCGGCAGAGATCCACCACTATGCCACCATGCAGCATTGATACTTCAGGGGGAATCCGAGGCCAGGATGAATGAGGACGAATCTGTGGACAAGGAAGATGATGAGGAGAACGGGTCAGGCAAGTGAGGTATCTCTTCTCCCTGAAAGCCAGGAGCTGTTTGCAACACAGGAGCAGCCAACCCAGATACAGGAAACCACGACTGACCAGGATGGCAGGGAAGGCACATCTAGTGAGTATGTATTGCAAATTGCCTGTCTTTGCTTATATCCCCAGTCCAGAATCTTGTACCAGCAGGAAAAAGTCATGTGTGTGGCAGTGGGGCTGTGCTTCCTCGTACTTGGTGTGCTTAAGCATTGGGTTCACCCCAGAGAAGATTATTTATGTGCACAGGGATTCTCCGAGAATCCTCCATGTGTATCTCTAGGAAGCTTTCATGTAGGTACTCTGCAATCCTTTGCAGAGGGTTTCTAGGGAGTATATCCTTATTTCTTGCACTGCGATAGGACATTTTCCCCTGCCATTTTGTTATTTATTGTGCAGGCATCATCGCGGAACACAGCATAGCAGCATAAGGGCCAGGCCTGCGGCCAGATGCCTGCAGCAAATCCTCCCTTCCCTCTGTGTGACCCTCAGCAGGCTGATATCACTCATGGTTACCTAGGGAAGATGGTGCACGTTTACAGTACCCGCCCAAGGAAGTTTCTTTAAAGTGTGTGTTATTCCACAGCCGGGGATGGTTTCTTAGTTCAGCACACCACAAGTCCCTAAGCAGGACGTTGTTGCTATGGGTCTTGGGCAACTGCAAACAGATTCCCCATTTTTTTTCCTCCCAAGACAGTTAACCCATACCCACCCCCCACCCTTTTACTGCCTGTTAAAAGTCTGATCAATGGGAGCTTCACATCTGTGCTGCTCTAGGGAGCATGGACTTGTGCAGCCCGGGCACCGGGGATTTCCCTAACACAGATGCACTAGCCCCTTTACTTCCCATGGCTGGAGCAGCGCTCTGACCCCTGCAATAGTTAAGCAGTGGTATGCAGTTCTAGTGTTCCCAGGGGAGTTATTTATAAATTGTAACATTGCTTTTCATCCTGGGGATAAGTTAACAATGGGTACCTTGTGCTTTGCTTCCCTTACAGTGGACAACGCGGCCTTCAACACACTGTCTCATACTCCTGCAGAGCGCCTGTCGCAAATAAGAAGGCAAAAAAAAACAACTTGGGATGACATGTTTAATGAGATAATGAACACCTCTGCAGCTGCTGACACAGCTAAGAGCGTGGAGGATTTCATTATCTGACAGGCTGGACATGGACATGGACAACAAAAAGGCAGCACAGGAGTATGAGTATTCAACACAAGACGAGATGCTGCGTATAATGCATGATCAGTTAGACATGTTAAGGCATCTGGTTCAGCTTCAGGAAGCTCAGCCGCAAGACAGACTCCCTCTGTAGCCCCTGCAAAACTCAGAACTAACTCACTCTTTCCTAGCCCCCACCCCCAAGCGGTCTAGGAGGAGGTTGAGCAGGGTGCAGTATGTGCTGCACTCCTTGCCGGTTGAAGGGAGCAGAAAGAGGTGACAGCCCCGTTAAGGAGTAGGAATGTGTGATTCTTTTGTGTGTGCACAGCCAAAATGGGCACTTTATCCCCTCTCAGGCCCCACACGATGTACGTGGAGCATTCAGTTATCTTCCTTTTCCCCCCTCTGTGAAGGATCACCAATAAAAAAGTACTGCTTTACAACTCATTGCTGTTTGTTTATTGATAACAAGGGAATAAAGGGAAGTGGGGGTGGGGGGAAAGGTTGGAGGGGAAAACATACTACTTCACAATTCATTGCTGTTTATTTATTGACAAGAAGGGAATAAAGGGAGGGTGAGGGTGGGGGGAACAGGAACAGTGGGTGAGAGGGAAGGGAGGGAACTGGATCTGTGGAGGATGGGTAGGGGATGTGAAGTGAAAGCACAGCGCAGATAAGCAATGGACATTACTGTTGTGTCTCTTTGCAAAAGCGGTTTTTCAGTGCTTCCCTGAGATGCAGCACTCTGGGATTGGCTCTCAGCGTTGCAGTGGCATCTGGCTGCTCAAAATTATCAGCCAGCCTATCTGCCTCCACAACCCAACCCAATGGGAACTTCTCCCACTTTGTCTCACAGACATTATGGAGCACACAGCAGGCAGAGATAACGGTTGGGATGTTTTTTTCACCGAGATCTAACCTAGTGAGCAGACTGCACCAGCGTGCCCTTTAAACATCCAAATACACATTCCGCCACCATTCTACACTTGCTGAGCCTATTATTAAAACGCTTCTTGTCGCTGTCCAGGTGCCCGGTGTAGGGCTTCATTAGCCGGGGGAGCAAGGGATAGGCGGATCACTACTGGCATTTCAACATCGCCAATATTTATTTTTTGTTCAGGGAAGGAAGTGCCTGCCTGCATCTCTGTGAACAGACCCGAGTTCCTAAAGATGCGCGTGTCATGCACCTTTCCAGACCACCCCACACTGATGTCAGTGAAGTGTTCCCTGTGATTCACAAGGGCCTGCAACACCATTGAGAAATATCTCTTTCGATGTATGTACTCTGTGTCAAGGTGGCCTGGGGCTAAGATAGGGATGTGTGTGCCATCTATGGTCCCCCCACAGTTTGGGAACCCCATTGTGGAAAACCCATCCACTATGTCCTCCACGTTTCCCAAAGTCACTGTCCTTCTTAGCAGAAGTCTATTAATGGCTCGGCACACTTGTATCATAGCTGCTCCCATGGTGGATTTACCAATTCCAAATTGATTCCCAACTGACTCATAGCAGTCTGGCATTGCTAGCTTCCACAGAGTGATGGCCACTCTCTTCTCCACTGTCAGAGCTTGTCTCAAGTGACTATTCTTGCGATTCAGGGTTGGGGAGAGCTCTCTGCAAAGTTCAGAGAAAGTGACCTTTTGCATTCGAAAGTTTTGCAGCCACTGCTTATCATCCCACATCTTCATAACAATGCAATCCAACCAGTCACTGCTTGTTTGCCAGGACCAGAAGTGGCGCTCCACCGACTGCAGATGGTGTGTGACAGCCTGCAGCAAATGGGAATTGTTTTGTTCTATGGCTTTTAGTGTTTGTGATGCTTACAATAATAGTGCAGAGCTGAGCGGGCTCCATTCCTCTCAGGCCATGGCATTTTGCATGGCAGAGAGTGAAGGGTTTGAAAAAATGATGCGAAAAGGCGATCATCTGTTTGTTTGGACTGGGATAAGAAGGAAGGGGGGAGGGAACATGTTGCATCATGGGAGGACGACAACCTTCCCAAAAGCCTTTGCGGCTAGTTGCATTGTGGGATAACTAACACAGTGCACTGCTTTGATTGTCGACCCAAGCAGAGCTAGTGGGGATGCAATCTCCTGATGCAATGAGCGCAGTGTGAGCATGCTTGTAGAACTTCTAAAATTCGGCAGGTGAAAGTCAATTTAAAATAAATCGACTTCATTCCACAGTGTAGACATACGCCAAGTGTCTCAGCTAAATACAAGATTGAGCAGGTGATTGAGCGTGAGTTGTTAGCACATAGTCCAAGGGCCCATTCAAGTTGAAGTAGCCTGTTAACATCCCTTTAGTCATAGCACAAAAAGGAGGCTAGTGGGTCACAGACTGTTGTAATAAGCCATAAATTCAATGTATTGTATTTGGCTGTGACACTTTGTGTTTTTCCCCTATCCTGGGACTGACACGGCTATAACAACACTGCATACATGAAGAGGTTGGCATATTTGGGAGCCATCCTAGTACCCATGACTGTTCCCGGGGTTTGGACAAATTTTTTGTTGTTAAATGGAAAATAGTTATGGGTGAGGATGAAACAGATGAGTTTTGTGATGTGTTTGGGGTGGATATCTGAGGGTGGTCTGCTGTCTTGTAAATATTTGAGGCAGGCAGCTATGCTGTCATTGTGAGGTATGTTGATGTATAGGGAGGTGACATCCATGGTGGCAAGGATGGTGTTCTGGAGGAGGTTGTTAGTGTTGCGGAGTTTGTGGAGGAAGTCAGTTGTACCCTGGAGGAAGCTAGCCTTTTTTGTGGTGGGTGGTTTGATGATGGCTTTCTATGAGATTTTATATTCCTTCAGTAAAGCGTACTGTGGCCAGGTATGATGGGTCTGCCTGGGTTCCCTGTTTGTGTATCTTAGTAAGCATGTAGAAGGTCCTGGGGATGAGTTTGTAGAGTTTCTCTTGGAGTTGTTTGGGGAAGGATTTGATGATATCCTTAAATTCCTGGGTAAATTGTGGTGTGGGGTCGTCTTTGAGTCCTTTATAGTAGGTGGTGTCAGAGAGCTGTTGGTTGGCTTCATTAATATAGTCATTGCAGCTGAGGACTACTATGGTGTCCCCTCTGTCTTCTGGTTTGATCACTATCTGGTGGTTAGATTTCAGGGACTGTATAGCTGTCCTCTTGGCAGTGGAGAGATTGTGGTGGATGTGATGTTTAAGGATTTCACAGGTTTTTCCCCTGCAATCAATCAGTATAATAATCAAGAGTGTAGTTTCGTCTGCACTAAGATGGTACTAAAGATGATGATAACTATCATCCCAGCTGGTGGTTGGGATTCAACTGGAGCCAGTAGGGGTGGCGATGTCATCTGGGTCACTGTCTATTCCATTTGGGTAAGGACATTTCTTAAGATCAGGATGATGGCGGCCTAGGGGTCCCAGGAAATGATGTGAGTGGCAGCCATGATGATAAAGCTAACTCCAGTAGCTTCTGTCTGTTCCTTCGATCTTTTTTCCATTTTGTTCTTCATACTTTCCCAAAAAAATCTTTCTTTTAGGTCTCCAAAAAGGGAGTGATGGGTGGAATAGTTTATTATTTTGTCCACCCATTAGGCCTAATACCCAACATACCAATTTTGGCTTATTAACTTCCACGTCCACACGTCCTATTTTTAACAAGCATAATTTCAACACAGTCCTTGAGTCATATCAACATGGCCTTTTTGTTTAGACTGATTTGCTTATTCTGTCTCCTTTTTGTACCTTTTCCCATTAACATTTGTTATATGTTATTGTGATATTTTATGAACTTTCCCATTTTTTTTAGAGTTGAGCTCATAATCAGAATACATTTGTAGGCTCAATTATCACAACAGTGCTTCCATTTAGTGACACTTTATAAGATTTAAAGGACCACTGTTTTGTTTTTTAAATAAATGACTAATGTATAAAACAAATCACCTTTCTGATAGAGCCAACTTTGAATAGGATGTCCTGAATTTTTTAATTTTATTGGGTTTTTCCTCCTTCCCTACTGATTATCTTTTTGAGGAGGGGCTATAGGATAGGCTGAGAAAAACAAAAGCAAACATGCTTGGGCCCTCCCGTTTCTCTCTTTGAACCTCTCTGTACCCGTGCCTCTTAAGTTTCAGCTTTGCTGCTACTGGTAAACACCCACTGGCATAGCCTGGGTGACAGCATGTATGTGAGCTCCCTCAGATCAGTGCATGAGAGTGATGTCCTAATGCAGGAGGTACAAAGTACAACTGATCATCAACAACAGTGAAACTGACTGTACATAAAGTGATGTCAAATCTACAAAGTAAAACAAAAAAATCAAGAGAAATATGTCTAATCTCATTGGTGTAACTTCAGGGTTACTTGCAACAATTAACAAAATGTTCAGATTTTCAAGTGGATGGTATCTCTTATGCCAATATTGTTTGATCAGAAAGCTGATGCTGTTCTATAATTCTGGATATTTAACCATCAAAGTGAAAGCAATTGATAGCCTGATTTTTTGTCCAGATTCCAGTTGATCATAATCAGAAGCAACATGAAGATTTTTTTTTATTTAAGTGACACTTGGCAGTCAGTTTAGACCCAATATTTTGTGGTTAACTTTTGTGGTAAATTTTTTTTAAAAGTTGTTATAAAATCTAATATTAACAGACATGGTCATGAATTTTATTTTTTCCATTTCACTGACAACAATGTCTTAGTTAAATCCAACTAAATCTTGTAATGTTTGCAACTCAAAGATAGAGAAATAATGCCGGTGCAGGAGATGCGGAAAGTGCAACTGAGTATAAACAGAAGAGAAACTGCCTTTTCTATTTTCATTGCCCAGGCTGAGTAAAATATAAAAATGCAAGTGAGTCAAAATGATAACGAGGAAATCAGACTTTTGAAAAAGGCTTATTATAGTCTGCTTAAACATAGCTGGTGGTAATAGCACAGGTGACAACTTGGCGGAATCCATTTATGTTTGCTGAGCTTCTTTTGTTCAGATTCAGCTGTGTTGGGAAAGTTTTTGCAGACGATATGGTTAAAAGTCACAGCATAAATTTCCCGACTTGATGAAAAGACTGTGACCCCTCACAATTGTGTTGTTCATTGGAAAGAAGATAGGTAATAAAGAGTCTCCTGTGTGAGAGGAGTAGGAGGAACCTGCTGTTTTAATTTTGTTCACAGCAGTGAGCCAAACTTTGTTCTTTCTGTGCTGGCCTTGATAATTGGCTCAATATAATATAGGAATTCAATTCATTGCATATCTTTGGCTTTATAACTGTTAATAGAATAGCAAGGAAGTGCAAAATCTCCTGCAGGAACATACAGTAAATAAAACTAATAATATGTTCCAAAGAATTTGGGGTCAGATTTTAAAGGGACCTTGACCCAGCCTCTGGGAGGTTGTTTTTTGCAAATAGTTCATGAGCACTGTCATTTGATGTGTTAAATGATAGAATTTACAGTCCAGTTGCATGAGCATATGGGATTTGCTCGTTTAAATTGTCACTTGCATAAACAAAGGGTGCATGCCACTTCTCTCTCTCTCTCACACACACACTCCAAGTAATCAAGCCCCCTTACCTATTGCCAGGGTACAGGGCTGCAGTGCAGCTGTTCTATTCTATGAAGTAATTGCAGACTTATGCCCTCGCCAGCCTACTTGGGGCTGGAACAGAGGACCCCTCCTCCCCCCCCCTCCAAGCCAGAAGTTTAAGTGGTATGGGCAGCTTCCACTTAGACTTTCACCAACAGTACACATGCAGGTGACTTGCACATCTCACACGTGGCGAAGTGGAGACCACATTTTGAAACTTGATCCTCGATGTTTAGGTTTACCAGCTGTCAGAAGATATATGTACAAATAAAATAAAAAATGTATTCTCAAGATCCAGCATTACCTGCTCATTTAACTGGGAGAATAAAAGGTTGCTGCTTTTCTCACACTTTGAGGGTAACCCTCTTTAGCGATTTGCATGATGGAAAATTAAACCAATTACTTTGGGAGTTGGTCCAGCTTTAGGAGTCTGTGTAGTGTACTGTGCCTTTAAAGATATGTCTGCACTTTCTGCTGGCAGTGTAATTCCCAGCTCAAGAAGACATACCCATGCAAGCATTGATCAAGCCAGTGCACTAAAAATAGTGTAGCTGCAGCAGTGCGAGTGGCGGGAACGCTAACTGTCCTGGGAACATGGCTCATCAGGTTAGCGCAGGCATGTCTCTTCAAACTGGAATTTACACCTCCAGCTTGAAATGCAGATATACCCTCAGACACATTCCACTGATGTGCCGTAAAGATTTTGTTCGTCTATCTATAGGCCCCAAACCATGGCTAGTTAAGCTTTAATCTTCAGGGGCTTGTTTCTGTTAAACTGTTTTGTTTCCCAAATGTCTGCAGGTTTAGTTGTGGTCTTTACTGAACTCCTAACACCTGTTCAGCACTATTTTTTCCTCTTTTTTGGGAAGAACTTAATTAATAGAGGGTTTCCCTTGGAGCTGGGAAAGGGTCCTTCATTAAGTTCCCTAATTGTAGAATTCTCTGCAGGATTCTCCAGATGGGAGATAGAGGATAATCTTCTCAGAGCTCCGGAAGAAACGTGATGCCAAATTACAGAAAATAGATCCTTTTTATTAAGCTCTTGGCTCATTTACTCCTATTTTAGGCTGACCTTATATATCAAAGGGACATGTTAGATTAAAATTCAAATATTTTAAAATAAAATTACCTGATCTGGGCTGCTAATAACACTTTAGATTATAAACACTGATGAAAAGGCTCTAATATCTAACTATCTCTGTTAACATTGTCATCACACAGACAGAGACAGTGAAAATAGACTAGTCAATTTCCAGTTTGTTTCTAGTTACTTTAATTTTCCAGCTGTGAGTTATTGTTTGAATAGCAGCTGTTTGACGCTATACAGATATAAAGACGAGTATATGTTTTCAGATGTTTCTAGTGATGTGAATGTGAGGCTAAGTACCTTTTTAGGGTACAGATGCTCTGAGTGTTGTGAGGGTGCTGGTATCCCCAGTTGTTAGAGGTTCTAGAGGTGAGCTGGGGAGCCATATTTTAATCCCATGAGCACTGCCTCAACCCCCGTAGTGCTTGCAGGCATGGTAGAGGAAATGTTGCTCGACCCTCATCCCTGTATGTATATCCCGCCTTCACATATCCAAATGTTTGGGCAGATTTTGGACTCTGGGAGCAAGAAGGACAGATCTCACTAGTGACCCTTTGGATGCCTTGTCTGGCATTGCTTTACAGAACAACTTCCATCTAAAGATCTCAGAGTATTTAAGGTACATGAATTAAGGCTTATAATAGCCTTGTGTAGTAGGTTCGATCAATATTCCCATTTGACAGATGGACAAACTGAGTTTCAGAGAGGTTAAATGGCTCAACTGTGATCACACACTGAGTCAGTGGCAAAGCCAAGAATAAAATCCAGGTCTCCTGACTCCCAGTCCTCAGTTTTCACCATTGCCTCCATTCTGGGTTTTGGACCTTTTTAAATATCTGATGCAAATTTATAGTAGTGCATTTGAGAACAGCAGTTAAATATAGACCTAGCATAGGAAGCATCTCTCACAGCAAGAGAAAATGGAGAGTTATGACTGAATATAAAATATACACAAATGGTTGACTATATGCTGAGTTGTATTGTTGGAAATGTTTATGGCTTGCAGTGATTGGAGTACTGTGCTGTGAGGTTGAAGGTGGCTAATCCAAATTTTTGTTTGTCTCCTAGGTCTACACACAATGAACTAGAGAAGAACCGGTAAGTAGCTAATGAGTTGAATTCTAAGAAATACAAAGCCCAGTCACTGTAACATGCTTTAACATTACACATGCTGGTGTGATTTCATCATCTCAGGCAGCTGTGGATTTCCAGGTAGGTTTAAAGTCCAGGCAAAGATCCTAAAAGATCTGAAAAAGAAGCCTTTATTTTTGTTCCCATAAAGGCAAGAAGTGACCCAGTTTTGCAACTCATCTGTATGCAGAGTAAATACTGTTCCTCTTCTCCTGACACTGAAATCTGATTGGGTCATTGTCCCTACATGAGGTTGCTAAGGTATCTGGTTTCTCAGGCATTGGTTAATACATGTTACCATGAACTGAAGGGCAGTGCTGTGCTTTTTAAAAAAAAAAAATTTTTTTCCTTGGCAGGACTGTAATATTCTCTACAGCACAGAAGAAAATGCCATTGTCCAGAGAATCTGAAGTCTGGCTAACAGTGCTCCTGTAGAGTGTTGCTCTCGTAACCTGTTTTAGGACAGAGCCTGTTTATCCTTGACTCAGAGTTTTAGCAAGCCCTGCAGTTTTGTTACTTGGCTAGCCCTGCTATATGACTCAACCCTTTTGTAACAGGAGTTAAAGTAAGATAAATGCCATTGAGACGATGGGAGTTCACACGCAGATCAGATTATAGCATTGCATTCAGGATGCTATAGTTAAGGTTGTGTCAGGGTTTCCATTATAAGTGTATTTTGGGTTTTTTGTCGGTCGGAGCAGAAAGAGCCTCCTAGGCTGGCTGCTCCTCTCCTGTGGAAAAACCCATGGGGTGGGTTACTTTGAATGTACAGCCCAGTGCTTGTTGCTGCATCTTCCTACATGTCTTTCCATCAGTTCGTGGGGAGGGCAGCATCAGGGGGTTAGGCATGGTTAAGCTGGGAAACTCCAGCCCAGGCTTGTATCACTGACCAGACCTACAAAGATGACATCTCTCCCACCTTCTTGGGTCCCCTGTAGGGGTTCATTCCCCTCTGTTTATCTACAGAATTAGTTCCTTTGTTCTGTAAATCACAGGCTGGTTTCCTGCGGTTTTCATTCAAACCTTCCTTACTGCTCATCATTCCACCTCTGTAGGGCATAATCTTTATCACCCCCATTCTGCTATGTCCATAGTTACACTCCCTTCTCCCCATCTGCACTAGGATGAAAGCTATCACCATTATAAAATCAGTCTTTCCTGGAAACGTGCTAATAGAATTTCAATGCTGTTTCCCTAGTCAGTGCATATCAGGGCTCAGCATGTTAGAAACTGTTTTATAAGCCCCATGGTTTTCTTCTTTTGGGGAAGGAACCCTTGAAGAATGAATGGCCTTGTGGAATAGTGCACATAAACAAACTCTGAGCAGGCCCTCCTGTGTGTAGCTACCACCATACTTTGTACCTCTTCTCTCTGTGGTACTTTCAGTTCCTGTGAGAACCGTCTGCATTCGGGCGCCTTATGAGATAGCATGTTCCTTTCGAAGTTGACACTGAGCTAACAACGAGCCACTTTTTAATATTACTGAAACCTATGGCAGAAGATGCAGTAATGGGCAAATTCAAGGACACATGGGTTGAAAACTCCTATTTTAATGAGCAAGGGCATGTAAATTGTCACAAGAGGAATAAAAATTGGTGCATGTTTATTTAGGAGCTCTTTGTTTCTCCTTCAGGTAGTGTTGTTATTCAGTGATGTACACACACAACTGAGTATCCTTTAGATATCTAAAAATATAGAAAAAACAATTAGTAGCTGTCATTGCTTCCCAATATTTATACTGGCAATAAGACAATGAGTTTCATGCTGGAAATATATATTTCTGGGCTCCAAACCAGTGTTCTCTGTGAGAAGAGGCTCACTTCCTGGGTAGATTTTTGTCACGTTCTATCTGTAGTGTCTAAATTTGTCACTACTTCCAGACTTTGTGGCTGACAAATGGCTTTGTTGCTGACAGTTGCTAATTTTTTCTGTTATTACAGATGATTCCTTTTGAATCTCACTGTTATCTCCATTATAGACACACCCTATAATTTTCAAAACTGTCCACTATTAAGTCCCCAACTCAGTCCCTTCCCCTTTCCTCTCCCACCCTCTGCTAACAGCAGACTGTCTGGCATGTGGTAAAATTTTATTTTAACCCATTCAGCAATTAAACAGAGTTTCTTTCAAGAGCAGGCAAGAGTATGGCTGAAAAAAGAAAACATTTTGTAATCTTTGTATTTAAATACACTGTTTTTCTCTAGCTAAATTTTGCAGGGTTGAGAAATTAGAATGTATCTGGATTATAGTCTTGTTCCTCTTTGATGTCCGAAAGCATTTGAATGTTAAAAGCATAACAAAAATATTTGAGCTAGGAACATACATTACTTTATTCTGGAAGGGTGAAGGGTCCACAGATACCCAAGAGATTCTGATAAGGAGGCTGTGGATTTGGGACCCAAATAATAACTGTGATGCTCAAGTGAAATAGTGACATAGTGTTCTTTGATTCAGTTTCTTATGTAAAGTGATTGCCCTGAAGTTTATATCAGGGTTTTTTTATTTACAAAAGATTAATGTTAATTTATGGTTATCTGGCTTTAATAGTCGTGTTGGAAATTTTTGTGTTTGTGTGTTTTTATTTAATGAGTGAAGATTTTGGTTCCTTTGAGATGAGTCATATCTTGCATATAAAGTGGAAACCAGTTACTGTTTCTTATGTGCAGCAAGATGCCCCTAATACAAAAGTACATCTTAACCCTCAGATTATTCAGTGATAATGTTTAAAAGCTGCAGAGAGCCTGCAGTGATGGTTATCTTATGGTATAGTTGTTTTGGGCTTCTATAATATATTTGGGTCTTAGGTGGCTAGGAGATTTCAGAAACCCCTGCCTTTGATCATATGTTTTGTTTAGCTTTTACCTTTAGAATATTGCCTTTAATTTGGTAGGAATACATATATTCATTTGGAGTCTGGAGTTCACTTTAGGAAAATGTGTTCTTAATTGGAGTTCAAGAAATGAATAATACATGATCAAATCCTAAATTTCAAATGCACGAGGCTTTAAGTCAGGAAATACTATGGAGCATGTATAACATTAAGCATTTTTTACTTCAGTGGGATTTAAACACCTGTTTAAGTGCTTTCTTGACTGGAGATGTTGTCCTGAGTAAAGAGTTCTGGAATTGGCTCCCAGACTGTCAAATAGTGAGGATAACTAGTCCACTTCCAAAAGACTGTGCAATGGAAGTGTGAAGAAGAGATGCCCAATGAAAGCATGTTGATGTCAAAGGAAGTGTCCCCTTTAAATACGAATGCTTAGGTTATTATTTTAGAAACACATTTTAGTTCCTTTATTTTTTCCACTTAAACTCTGGTCCAAGAGAAAAAAGATTGGTCATTTGCAGAATAGAAAACTCTTGAAAAGCCTACTGCTGAGCTTTGAAGTTTATTAGGATCCAGTTGTGAAACTAACTTCTCTGTTTCTCAGACTTAAATATAAAAAAAAACAACCCTAGATTTGCTTAGTAGTAAGTTTAATGTTATAAAGACAGCAGGAGTAACTGACATTCTACTTTTTAAACATTCTAGTCTCTACCCCTATTGGAAGGATGTGGTTGCTGTGGTGTAAACGAATGCTACATGGCAGTGAGATGACTTCCTTGATTCTTTGTAAAGTGGCAATTTTGGTAAACCAACATGGTGTTATCATTATCTGTTGGAACATCTATGTCCTCGGCTATATAGAGTAAAGCTTACTGGTTTTATGAAGTAGCAGATTTGGTTTGAAGGATAAACTTAACTTTTCAACTTTATATTTTCACACACATTTGACTGACCTTTGTGTTTTCAGTGGTGAACTTTGCATCCTAGGGGTGAACCGTGTATCCAAGTTCACTATAAAGCATTTGGAAGAGGAAAATTGCTAAGTACTGTTACAGAAAGCATTGCATGTAGTAAGCAATGCTCAGAGGTGACCTGGCAAGGAAGAGCATTTGTGCCCTTTTCTTATTTGTGGAGAAGGCCCAAAAGCTTTTCTTTCTTTTTTTTTCTTTTTCTTTTTTAGTAGTTTTTGCTTTTATTTTATATTACAAATTCAGGTCTTGTTTCTCTTGGGAGACTCTAGGAGTGGTCAGAAACAAATGAGATTATGGTATAACAAATACCCATAGAATGAAGCTGAGAAATTGAGTGGGGAAGGAATTGTTAACCATGCTTTGTATTTGCTACCTGCTGTTTAACTCAAATATCTGACAAATGAGGAAGAAAATAAATTTTGGTAAAACATTCAATGCCCCTCTTCAAATCACCCCTTCAAATCAAGGTCTTCTGAATGCTTCTGCACCAGTTCTCTGATCCTCCAAGGAGACTTCCAGTTAAAAATGGGGAAGGTCAGACTTGATGTCACTGATGCTTCTTAAAAGTAACAAGCAAGCAAAAATATGCTCTCAGAGGAATGGTGGTGAGGGGAACCTCTCAGGAATTCAGTATGCATCCTCAAGGGTACTGACAAGCAGAGGTATTGACTAGAAGATTCCTGATTTTGGCTACTCTTTCCTAAGCTCCTGCACAGCTGCTTCCATCTCCTTACTGAATAAGGCACAGAGCTAGGGAAATAGAGATGTAACCTAGAGCACCTCCCTATGGTTACAGTTCTCTCAAACCCTAAGTGGAGTGTCTCTGATTATCTTGCAGAACAATAACTGTAGAGACCCGGCTTAGATTGCTGCAGGTCTCCATCCAGAGAGGCCCAGCCCAGACTATTAAATCAAGGCAGATATATAAAAAGAAAAGTCTCCATCACTTGCTTGACGCTCCTGTGAGGAATTGGCGCAGAGAATCTATTCATTCCTCTTTTGTGTCCCCAAAGTGAGCCCCCACATTTGGAGGAAATCTGCAGTTCTAGAGTTAGAACCCCCCTATGTATTAATCTCTTGCATTCAAAGCTCTCTAGATATAATTTCTGCTCTAGTCAGTAGAAGCAGTATGAAATGGTGGTTTGCTGCTTGTTCATTGTCTTGAGGGATCCAGGAGAGTCTTGGGAGCTGTGTAGGGAAAAATAGAAGTCATAGTCATCTGTACCTAGGTAGTATCTAACTTGGAATGTACTACAGCCAACTTTGGATCAAGAAACTTGAATCTCTGCCGAAACTTTCATCTTCAGGTTTCCATTTCAGCATGTTGCTAAGATTTTATTTTAGGATGTCTCCTGTATTTGTTACATTGATGAATGGGCCTAAAAATGAAGGCCATGTGCCAAATTCATCCATGGTGAAACTCCACAAAACTCAGTGGCATTACACCAGGGAAGTATTTGGCCCCAGGTACATAGATGAGTAATCTACTTTCTAAGTGTAGTTTTGCAAGCACACTAATAGTACAGGAAGGCTGGCTTCTCCTTTGGCTCTCCCAAATCTGTCTCCAGAGGCTTCACAGGCTTTTTCTCGGTAGCTTGAAGTGCTGTTTGTTGAAGTGTTGAGTGAGAGATTCTGATGCAATGACTTGCCTTGTTCAAGTGAATAACATTACTCACGGGCCCATAAGCATCACTAGCTAAAAACCACTTGGGGAACTCCTGCTTCAGAGAAGGTGAGGTAATAAGAACATAATTTCTGAAATGGGCTACCAGTTAGCTGCAGCTTCAAGGGCTTTGTACACTTTGATGGGAGTTAAGATTGCCTGCCACTGTTTATAATAAGAGCAGCACAGAACAAAAATGCCAAAAGGAATTGTAATACACTAATGCAGATCCCCCTCCCCCTCCCCCCATGTATATGATAACGAGAATTTAATTTATAATAGAAAATGTAAGCTTGAAACTTTCTCTCCTTTTGTTTTGTTCTATCTGAAGTACTTATATGGCATCCATCACCAGTGTCTGAGCACCTGACAATCATATTTATTCTGATAGCATCCCTCTGAAAAAGGACAGGGCTATTATTCCCATTATGCAGACAGAACAGAAGCACAGAGACACTTAGACTATGTCTGTGCTGCTGTAGCATTTTAAGTGTAGACACTTACTACAGCGACAGGAGGGTTCTCTGTCGCTGAAGTAAATCCACCTCCCCAAGAGGTGGTAACTAGGTCAATAGAACCGTTCTTCTGTTGACCTAGCGCTGTCTGCATAGGCACTTAGGTTGGCTTAATCACATCACTCTAGTGTGGATTTCGCACACCTGTGAGCAATGTAGCTGGGTTGATCTAATTTTCTAGTGTAGAACAGCACTAAGGGATTGAACTGAGGTCACACAGGAAGTCTGTGGTGGAGCAGAAGTTGAATCTGAGTCTCTCAAGTCCAAGGCCAGCGTGCTTACCACTGAACCATCCCCTTAGGATGTCACTGAACCCTTTCCTTTTCTCTTTGCTACACTCCTCTCTCCACTCCAGTCCCCTTCCTCTCATCCTCCCTCTTTAAAACATTCTCCTTTCCTCATTATTTCCCCCCTCATCCCCCAGTCTCTCTGAGGAGAGACTAAAAGATTAGGGCTGTTCATCTTAGAAAAGAGATGACTAATGGGGTGCGGGGGTGGAGGATACAATGGAGATCTATGAATCATGAATGGTGTGGAAAAAGTGAATACGGAAGTGTTGTTTACCCTTTCCCACAATACAAACACCAGGGGTCATCCGTTAAAATAAATATGCAACAGGTTTAATGCAAACAGGAGAAAGTACTTTTTCACACGCTCTGTTAACTTGTGGAACCCATTGCCATGGGATGTTGTGATGGCCGAAAGGATAACTGGGTTCAGAAAAGAACCAGATAAGTTCATGGAGGAGTGGTCCATCAATGGCTATTAGCCAAGAGGGTCAGGAATGCAGCTCTGTGCTTGGGGCTACCCTAAACCAGCTGGGATGGGAAGACAGGGTGGATCATTCCAACTGCTCTGTTCTATACCTGCCCCTGAAGCTCTGGTGCCGGCCATTGTCGGAGACAGGATAGTGAGCTAGATGGATCACTGGTCTGACACAGTAAGGCAGTTCTTATGTTCCTCCTGCATCTCTTTCTGTCCCCTGAGTCTCCTTTCCTCCTTTGCTACCGGGGGCCACAGGGCTACAATTGACCCAAAGACTTTCCCACCCTCTTGTGGAGCAGCCACACTGCTTCCTTAGTAGTCCTCCACCCTTTGTGCCCTTTTTAGCTGGTCTCAGCCATGAGTGGACATCACTTCTTTTCCTGGCTGAGAATGGGTATGAAATTTCTGGGTCTAGATCCTGGAGCTGAGGTGGTCCTTTTTAGGAGGCCAAAGAGTTAGGTGGCTTATGGATCACATGAGCAGTGGTATTTAAGCAAACTCTCCCTGTAACTGAGATTCTTAGAATGATGCGGGGGAGGAGAGTAGCCTCCCCTTAACATTATTTTAGTCTAGTTGAGGTTGTTTGGCTGCGAATGACTCTGTCCTTCCCAGATCTTTGTCTCTCCTTATCACCACCTGCAACTCTCTCTTGCACAAAAGCCGTTTGCACAGCTGTGAGCAAACAGACCCTGCAGGTTGACTCCCAAACAGCACATGTGACAACAGTAAAACAATTAAATAGGCAATATGCAGCTAGGGGTCAGGAAGTCTCCTCTGGTCCCTTAATGCCGGGGAGACTGCCTGCAGCGTTAGCAAGGGTGACTATCTGATAACACAGGCCAGACTTAAACCAGTGCCACATCACCACCTGGTGTACAGCAGAGCGTGATAGGGAAGCCCAGCTTTGTGAATCCATGTAGCTCTGTTACTGCCTGTCTGAGATTACATTTGTCCAGAAACATATTATCACTTACACAGTGCTCTTTACCTTCAAAGCACTTAATAAATCCTCATGAGGCCCTGTGAAGTAGGTTTTGGCCCCTTTTCACAGAGGGGAAACTGAGGCACCGATTTTGAGAGACTTGCCCAAGGCTACAGACGGTGTTAGTGTCAGAGTTTGGATAAAACTCGGGAAATCCTGCACCCCAGTGCTGTATGTAGTAGACCTATGCGTCTCTTCCAATGTGTATTGAGCTTAAATATTCATGGCAGCCTTTCCAGCGTAGCCTTGTAGCTTATGCTGCGTGAAGTTCGCTAAGATTGTAAGATTGTTCTTCCCCTGTTAATTTATCTTTGAGAGAAAATACATGAAACAGCATGGTTTATTTTTTAAAAAATGCGCTTGCAGGCATCAGAGGCCTTTGCTGTTAGTCTTTGCCCAGGAGGCTAGGTTGAGGACCTAACTTCTTGAGAGGGGACTGTGGTGAGTGTGGAAAGTTGCAACACTAGCTTTAGCATACATGCATTTCCTGAGGGGGGAGGGTTAAAACCAACTCATAACTGACTGTGTAATGCAACCTGTGGCAGGACACTTGGACTGATAAATCAATAGAAGTAACATTAGATAGCAGACAGACTAAAAGCCCCACTGGAAATGGTACAGAAGCTTGAAAAACAGTGTTGTCTTCCTAGAAATAGCTGCTTTGAATGGTATCTTTGGGTTAACACGTTCCACTTCTTCTGATAAATGCATTTTCTTAGGCTAAATTGCTGTGCTACTTACAATTATAGTAAGTAGTAAACATTTGCATTGAACCTAGACATTAACATGAAGTCAAGTAGAATCAGCTGTCTGTGTGTTTTGACCTATTATTGATCTAGGGTGGGCTTTTCAAAGCACCTAAATCACTTAGGATACATCTACTCTGCGCGCACGCACACACACACACACCCCTGGGCTGCGTGTCTCAGAGCCTGGGTCAACTGACGGGATTGTGGTGCTTGGGTTATGGGGCTAAAAACAGCAATGTAGACGTTTTCACTAGGGTTGGCACCCAGGCTCTGAGACCTCCCCCCTTGCTGAGTTTCAGAGCCCAGGCACCAGCCCAAGCAGAATCATCTACATTGCTGTTTTTAGCCTTATGAGCCTGCAAGTCCAAGTCAGCTGACACCGGTTAAATGACTGGCCCAGCATCGCCCCGTGACTCAGTGTCAGAAGTGGGGATAGAACCCTCTCTACACATCTTATCTTACTGCCTCCTGATCTGCAGTCTCTGAGCAGGTGGGATGCGGCCATGCTGCAAGAGGACACTTGGTTTAAGCAAGGGGCATGTCAGTTATGAGGGGGAATAGGACCAGTGTTATGTGGGGGTGAAGAAGAGTAGAAGTGTGTGCCAACCTGATTGGGTGGTTGGGGAAGGGGAAGAGGACTGACACGTGTAAGGACTCAGCCAGGTCTGGTGTAAGTTTCTGAAGGTGGGGAAGAGTGTGGGGAGATGTTCAGCCACGTGGTGAGACATAGGAATGGGAGAAGGCAACGGGAGGTGCCATAGGCGTGCGCAGCACATTTGATTAGGGTGTGCACACATTACCTATGGAATTTTACCTGCGTCTTACCCGCCGCCATAAAAATTACCAGCGTCCTAATGTTCAGCGGCAACTCGCATCGCGCGCCAGGTCCTTCCCCGCCGCCGAAAAGAAGGACAGTGTCCTTATTTTTGGCGGCAGCACGCATCACGTGATTCCCCGCTGCCGGAAAAGCTGCCGCCGGGTATCTCGAGCCCTGCATTAGGGTATGCCTGGGCATACCCGGCACACCCCGTGCGCACTCCTATGGGAGGCGGTTTGGAAGTCAGGATGCTTCCACAAGGGGAGTTTTTAGGTGACTCAGAGCTTGGAACAACTGTAACTAAGCACTCACTCGGTCTTGCAGCTCTACCAAGGTCCAGTGGTGTACTGTGGGTCTTCAGTGCCCAGGGGCCATACTTACATTGGCGCTCCCCCCAGTAGGCAGTGCCTCGCAGGTGGGGGTCTGCAGGCCCGTATCCCGCTCTCCACCACTCCTCTTCTGGCGGCAGCGCCCCATGGGCGGGGGGGGGGGGTCTGTGGGCCCATTTCCCACTCTCCCCCTCCAGTGGGGGCAACGGGGGGGAGGCCGTGATGGGCTCTGGGGATCCCTGCATCTCCCTCCTTGCGCCCAGTGCAGGGGTAGAGGGGCCAAGAGGATGCCCTGATGCCTGCCTGTGATGGGGCAGTTCCAAGGAGGAGGGCCTGGCTGGCGCTCCTAGGCCAGCACCCGGGGACATGCCCCACCTCCTCCCCGCCACGCCATCTTGGGTACACCACTGCCAAGGTCCTAGAGCAGTGTGCTCCTTGAGGCTTTGTAGGCAGCCAGACCTCTCCTTTTAATACATAATCATATTTACTTTCTCTTCCCCACGTTCCCAAATACAGATACGTTGTGGAGGGGAGATTGCTTGGCTCTCCCAGGAACATGGCTCTTGGGGTGGATATGTACATTCTGCATCACCTGCTCCCAGGAGACACATTCCCACACTGCTTAAATACCCAGTGCATTGAACCTTTGGCTCTGCATGATACACGGGGTTGGCTCAATAGTGAGTGGGGTCACTGGCCAGTTCCTATGTGGGGAGTGCCAAGTCTCTGAATTTCAGGAAGGAATGAATTTGAAGAGAGAATGGTGGGAAATCAAAATAGCTTATTGTAGATGTTAGAGGTAGAAAATATGTTATCTGGTCTCTTGGGTCATCTAGTGCTTTCTCCTGCCAACTCAGACTTGGTGCCCCCAGAATGTTTACTTAGGCTTTGTTTGGTCTGGTTTTAAATGTCTTCAGTGATGGCGCTGCTTCTGCTTCCCTCGGGAGACTCTTCCACAATCTAAAAGTTCTCCGAATATATCATTATTTTTCACTGTTTCAGTAGCACCTCGAGGCCCAGGAGCCCCATTGTGCTAGGTTTATTTTAAAATATGTATATATATATATATATATCAGTGAACAACCGGTGGCCTGCAAAACACTTACTGGTTTTCAGAGAGCTGGCTGATCATATGGTGCTGGCTCTCCTCTGTTTCCAGCTGCTAAATTGCATTAAGAGAAGCTAAAAATACATGAAATACTTTGAAGTAACCAATTTCTGCTCTTCCCATGAGGGCATTATGTAGTCACAGACGGGAGGGAAGTTGGTCTGTGTGATCATGAATGGGAGCAACTGGAGAGGCACCTTCAGACACTGATGATGTCATCAGTGTCCAACTGCTTTTTAAAATTTCTAATCTGGATGTTCTTTCCCTGTGCTGATTGGGTCTTTGCTCCAACTCAGTCTCTTTAGCTTCACTCTGTTTAGACCCCACCTCCAGTGTCTTCTCTCTCTTCCTTGGTCTCTTTTTAGCTGATTCCATCCCAGCAAAACCCCACCCAGAAAATTTAAAATCCTGGCACTAAGGTGATGTTCACAAACCATCCCAGTGTTCAATTTGCTTGTGTACCGTATCCCTTCCCCACAAAGCTTTATTTGCCTTGTCTGTTTAGATTGTGAGCTCTTCAGGGCAGAGTTTCTCTCTTCATATACATTAAAGGCTGCATCTAACACAAGGCCTTGAAAATCTCTCTACCCCCCTTACTTTAATCTCCCTGCTCCCAACCATCCTTGTTTTCCGGCTGTGGGAGGGTTTGATGGAACTTCCCTTCCAAAGTTATCATTTCTCTCTCCCTCAATCAGTTGGTGGGGGAGTCACAGCTGAGTGATGCAAAACGATCCTTTGCTTTGCATGCTGCCTCTGTGGCACTTCCAGACCCTGTAGACTAGACAGAGAACAGGAGGCTCTGGATTGAGCTGGACTCAGTGGTTTGCACAGTGGTTCAGTGAGAGAATGGCTTTAGCATTGCTGGTTATCAGGATAAAACTCAATCTTCCATATGTCTGAAACATTAAGAGGAAAGACCTGAATGTTGAGCAAATTACCTTTGAAGAATGAGTGCTTATATCCATTCAGACACTGAAAATGTTTCGCAAAACACATACACACACCCTCCCCCCAGCCTCCCAAAAAACCCCATTGCTGCCTTAATGCCAGAAGAAGTAGGAAACCAGATCAGAAGAACAGTTTGTCCTGTAGGATATTCTGGGTAATATGACCCTCTTAGGAAACACGCAGTGACTGTGCTCTCCACCGTGACCCTTTCTAAACTTTCTTGGCTTGAAAAAGCAGCATACAGACTTGATGTTTGCTGGATAAAGCACATATGGGGATGTATTGCTGCAAAGGGATTGCAGGAGACTGGGAGGGAGGGAAGCCTCTATTTGCTCTGATATGATTTCACAAAGTCTTGAGAAGATCCTCTTGAGTCATGTACCCAAGTTGGGGTTTCATTGATGGAAAGTTTCCCAGTGGACTGTGGGAAAGCTTAGTGTTGTAGGCCTTGAGAAAGGAGGAGGGCTTAATCTGTGGGTTGAGCAGGGTTGTGAATAATCAGCACTTGCTAAAGCAGCAAGCTTTCTGAAAATGCACAAAGCAGCAGCAGTGGATTTCCATAAACCCTCCACACTGGGGTCATTACTGCCTAGCGACTCACCCCTAAGTCATTCTGGGTAGCCAGATTGGATTTGCCACATTTTAAAGAAGAGTATTTGTTAAAACAATTCAAGGAGTTAATCAGTGTTCCTAATTCTGACAATTTTATCTCAAGTCTGATATTTGCTGCTTAAAGACCCAGTACCTGGACTCAAGCATTAAGTGTGAATCTCAGCTTTCATTTTTTAAAAAAAGTCATTTCTTGCTCTCATGGCTTCAGAGAAAAACTTGAAAACATGACCCGAATGTAACCTAAAAATTCAAAACCCAAAAGCAAATAAAAAGATCCACACATTTATTATTTTTAAAAACCATATAACTTTTTAAGCCAATCTGATGATTTGGGATGGACTGACTCATTATTTTTGGACACTAGGGGTTGGCATTAGTGCAGGGAAGACTTGTAGTTTAAAGAAGAAAAGCTCTGTAAATAGTTTGCTGGGTTAGCAAAATCAGCCTGATCTTGCATTCCAGGCTGGTCCCATGGACTTTAGTATAAATTCCACCTAAGTACGGCTTGCAAGAAGGCTTTTTCATTGGTTGGTATCATTTTCTTTTTGTGTGTATTTTATAGTGTTCATTGGGTTTGATCTATTAAAATTCATGCTCTGGTTATTAACCTGATGTGTGAATACTGAATTAAATAATTAACACTTCAAGCCATGCATCTCTCTCTCAGTGCTTAATACATGGCTACCATTACTGTACTGTCTGTGCACCTGGCAAACATTAATGGATTAAGCCCCACAACATTCCTGTGAGGTAGGGAATTCATATTAGCTCCATTTTACAGATGGGGAACTGAGGCACACAAAGGTTAAGTGACTTGTCCAAGGTCCCATAGGCAATCTGTAGCATATCTGGGAATTGAACCCACCTCCCCTCCAGTGTCCATTCCACTACTAGACCATGCTTCCTATCCATTCAGTCAGCTGAAAATTCTGCTCTTTGGAGTTGCCATGTCACATGTGTTGCCAAAAACACATCAGAATGCAGCAAAACTGGTCAGAATTTTGCTGGGAGAGGCTATAAATCTTTACTCAGAGATTAGTTATTTGTTTTTCATGATGGTAAGACCCACATGAAACTGAATTAAAAGCTATTCCTGAATGAATGACTTTCAATGAAAATTCCTTGGTGGCTTTTTTTTTTTTTTTTTTTTTTTAAGATCAGAGATTTAGTTGAAATGCATGCAAGGAGTGGGCGCAGTGTATGGAAATTGTAGTGCGTGGACAGTCACTTCTCTGATTAACAACTCTACTAGGAAGTTTCCCTGAGCAGTACAAATGTATGTAATGTGCTTTGCCTGTGCTTTACTTTTACAGGGTATGTATAATATGTAATGCACCATTACTGAAGGTAGTTCTGTAGTTGTAACTTGTGTGGCTTTATTTGATAAGTTCTACCCCATTATTTGATACTAAACCAGGGGAAACAGATTTGAGGATCAGATGTTCCTGCTAATTTTTTTTGCCTCCCCCAGATCATCTCCTGATTTATTCCCAGATTGAATCTTGATCCTTCCATTGCAGGATGGGTACTGAGCAAGTGAGCACGTGGCACTAATCCACCCACAAATATTAGTGGAGTGGACTGCAGCTGTCCGTGTTCTTTGGAAATTAGAACTGTGCCCTTCTACTTTATCGCTTACTGAGACATGGGCCTTTAGTAACCTTATACAGCAGATCAAGGGTTCAACCAACAAGAATCTGTTCTTAATAAAGTGACTCCTTGAATCACATGGGAGGGATTCTGGAGCTTCTAGTTGAGCTGAAAAAACAAAGTCAACACAACTGATTTTCATTTCCCATCAATGCATTTGCTTTACCTGTTGCCCAAGATAATGATTCCCAGATGGTCAGTTCCATAGTTTTGGAACTGGAGCAATGGTAGGAGGCAACTTTAGTCCTATTCCCTTGGCAGGTCAGAGGTGCAAAAGAAGGGAGGTGTAAAATAAGGATCAGGAATGTATAAGATACAGCTTTACTTAAATCCACATAGTTCCTGCCTCTCTTGATGGTAAATTCAGCTCTTTGGAGTGCTGATCCTGTTGACTCAAAAAGAAGATTGCACCAGCACCCAGAGCTGAAACTGGGCTCCACAGAATAACATAAATAATATGCATTTTTGGATTCACTGGGACAGATTCTGATCTCATTCATAGGGGTTTCTGTCAAAGGGTTTCCACAAGTATACATGAGACCGGTGCCATTGTGGTGCAGTGTAAAGTATTTGGCCACTGATGTCTTTTTCTGTCCAGCTTCCCCTATTGTGTAATATGCACAGTAACTTACATCAGCACTGAACATGGCACCCAATGTGAGGCATTCCCAGACCCTTAAAATCCAGTATCCGTGTTATTTCACTGATTTAATTCCTCTACAAAAATCCATAGCCAATAGGAGAAAATGGTATTAGGGTTTCTTTAAATCCCTTTGCCCAATCACAGTGCTGTTTTTCAACCACATATTAACTATATTTATGGGGTTTTTCCTCTTAGTTGGTAACTTTTTTTTTTTCTGGGATAGCTTATGGCTAAAAGGTTAAATTATATGCACATCTTGCTTCCTCTGTTCCAGATGTATGCCCTCTGCATCTGGATGGTACAGTAGATATTTGATGGCTACCTAAATATTTCTGACAGTGTGAAGTGGTGTTGGATTAAGAGCACATGCTTTCCTTATGGTATAAAACCGCACAACAAACATTCCCAGCTGGCACATTTGTAGAGTTATTTTGATCAAAGAATTGTGATTTCCTTCCACCATATGAAGATGATCAAATATAGTTTCATAAAAGAAGTGGTACATCTTGAGTCTCATATTAATGAGCATTAACAACATCTTGGCTTTCATAGTTGTAGATTAGTTTTGTAATTTAGAGAAGCATGCAAGTGTGTGTGTGTGTGTGTGTGTGTGTGTGTGTGTGTGTGTGTGTGTGTGTGCGTGTGTGTGTGAGAGAGAGAGAGAGACTCTTAATCCAATGTCATTTTATGTTAACTCTGCATATTCCTTACCTGTAATTTACCAAGCAGTAAATACATTGTCTCAAAAAATTGGCTGATACCTGACTGCTGATGAAAGCATGAAGGATGCTATCTGTTACAGAGCAAGTGCTTGCTGCTTAAAATGATTTTAATAATAACACAATATGTCTGAAATGATGTTTGTGTTATGTGTGCTTTGCTTCTGGCATTCGTAGAGTGTGTTTTCTGTATGTCTGTGCACAACACACCAGGATCAATGTGATGATTTTAAGAAATGAGGCTTTAACTAGAAATAACGTGTGTTTTTTATTACCCCAAAGTAGGTGCATCCGTGAAACTGTGAGAATACAAGATGATAAGCTGAGAAGTGTTGTGGTTTTTGTAGAAGATTTTGCAATGTTTAGGCTTTTTTAGTATGGCTGAGTAAGTGTGCTCCGGAAAGTGACTAATAGCACTGACTTGAATCAGTTATGATACTGACAGGTGCTGTTCAGATCACCACAGTAATATGTTTCAGTTCTGAGAGGCAACACGTTTACTCTTCCAATCCTAGGTTCTTCTCAAGGAGATGCTAATTGTACCTCACCTAAATTGGCAAGACACCCCACAGAGTTCATTTCCCAAGATTTTCAGAAGCAACTAGTGATTCTGGGTGCCTCCATCTTTTGGGACCCCAACTTGACACCTTAAAGGGGCCTGATTTTGCAGAGGACTTGGGCTTAGCAGTATGTGAAAATCAGGTCTCTTTAAAGGGTCTTCGATTGGGCACCCAGAATCACTAGATGCTTTTGAAAATCTTAGCTACTGTCAGTTGGGACCTAATTGAAAGTTAAATTTCAGTAAAGTTGCATGTCCATAGGTGACAGAATGGTTTGTTAATGATCGTCAGCCGTCCATCTTCACTCAGATTTGTCAGCATTCAATAGAAGTGCACAGATGCCTTGCTGGGCAGTTGGTGGAGCAGAGGTGTAAATTCCTGCGGTTTCTGAGTGTTTGTCATGCTTTGCAGCTAGCAGCACTGGGTGCCTCCTGAGGAGAGCGATTATAATGGGATTAGCAAGAATGAGAGCATACAACAGAGTTGGCTATTTAAAAACTAGTCCTCTATTTTTAACTTAAAGGCACAATTTTATTAGTCTAATCTTGGCTTTGTACTTAATGTGGTTACACTTGGTATTGCCTTTTAATGCTTGCTTTGCGAGGTGGGATTGTTTTTTTTTAAAGATAAAGACATCTATAGCATGTTCCCTGTAAAGCAGCCTAATGCATGAATGTAGCTGTATCGTAGTTCCAGTACCTTGCTGGAAAATGTCTGCATTATTAGAGGAGTGCATGACCAAGGATTAGTGCCACATTGTCTTGTCTAGAATCTACCATTCCAGCAGGAACTAGGCCTTGTTTTCAGGTCAGAAAAAGAATGTGATGTGGTGAGCATTTAGAGTCAGTGATCACCATAGGATTTAGTGTACTGTAAATAGGCATCTGAGCCTAAAAGGAATTTGGCATGTAACATCATATATTGCACCACAATAGACTAAAAATTAGATAATCAGAGTTATCAGTGATTAAAATACTTTGTGGCCAATGGCCAACATCAATAATAATAGATCCTCAATCTGTAATTTTAGGAAAACAATTAGCTTTGATATTAATAAACTCCATTCCAGAGTGTCCACTGCAATGTGCTGTGTCTCTCCAAAGCTTTCCAGTGATGTCCAAATTCCACCGCTTTCGAAGAGAAGGGGAAAGACTCTGTGTGGACAGGGGCAGAGAAACTGAACCCTACAGCTAGGCAAACTTTTTCAGCATATTATTTTCAGCAAAAAATGTAAGATTGTGACACTGAAACCTTTCCTAAATTCATGTCAGTTTCGCTGAATTTGATCAAAAAAACATCCAGACATCAACCGAAAAAAAATCAGGTTTTGAATTTTTTATTCAGAATGTTTTGTTTTAAAAATATCCTTTTTAATAAAATTAGTCAAAAAATTTTAAATGGTCAAAACAAAATGTATCAGCCTGAAACAAATTTTGTTTTCAGTTTTTTTGGCTGACCAGTGAACTGAAAACTCAGTTATTCATACAGCTGTAACACACAAGCATTAAGAATTTTATACTAGAACTGAATGGGAAAAGTGCTTTTTTTTTTGTTTTTTTGTTTTTGTTTTAATTCACTAACTTCTTTGATTCTTCTCTTTTCTAGATGCCCACTTGCACTGAGCTATTCACCTTCTGTTTGTGAAATGTGCAAAAATAACTGGCCTTCTAGAGACTTGAAACTAAATTTGTGTCACACCATTGTCTCTAAAGAAAAATCAAGTAGGTTGAAAAGCATCAGTGATTATATTATTGCCAGTAGAGAGATTCATCCTGGGATAGGGCACCTCACTTTAGTATTGTCCTTTATTATTTATATAATTTTTGTCACCTCTTGTGAGTTTATTGCTAGTCCTTGCAATTTTTTGGTGCTCAGCTGCTGGAATCATGAGATTGCATGAGAATTTCAGCTTTTATGCAAGTTTCAGGTCATCTTGGTTGTGGGGAAAAGCTTGAAAATATGAAGCCAAGTGCAACCTAAAAGCTTGGAATCCACAAGGCAGATAAAAATATCCTTAAAAGTATTTGAGAACAATCTCATGTTCTTTAAACCAATATCATGGGTTTTGGGCCCTAACTCATAATTTTTGAACAGTTGGGATTGATAGCAGTGTTGTTCTATACTAGGACTGTGTGGCCTCTTCTAAGATCTAGGCACTGCATGCACATGTAGTAAGAGACAGACCCTGCCTTGAAGAGCTTCCAGTCAAATAGACAGGACAGACAGAGGGGGTGGGGTGGAAACAGAAGCGCAGGGAGGCAAAGTGACTTGCCCAGGTCAGTGGCAAAGCTGCAAATAGAAGCCAGGTCTCCTGACTCCTCTGTCCACTGAACTGTGCTGCTGCTCACCTGTGTGCTGTCTCCTGAGCAGAGTTAGGAGGTATGCAGCTCAGGGTCAACCAGAGAGCAAAACAGTCTTTGATCTTAGACTGGTAGATGCCATCTGAGATTGATAGAATGCTGGATGGAACACGTTTGTGGAAGGTGGCCTGTGTGCGCTCATGACTGCAGCTGTAGTGGTCTGACCTTGAATCATGCCATCTGAACAGGGCTCCACATGTGCGTGCCAGCCTGGATCAGGGCCTCTGGGTATATTCTCCTGTGCACCCAAACAGCAGAACCCATGTGCAAAATGTATTACTGTGCACAGTGGAGGGCAGGCTAAGGCGCCCATGGGGAAAGTTTGCCCTGAGTGTTTGATCTCTCCAAGTTAGTCCTAGAGCCACCTGTCCTGGAGAAAAGGCTTTTTTTTTTTTTTTTTTTTTTTTTTGGGGGGGGGGGGGGGGAGGGGTTGGGGGGCAGGATCTTTATTATTGAGTGGAATTCACCATGCAGTGTTGGAGGGCTTGTCAGGTCTTTCCTTTCTTCTCTGATTTTGCAGTGGGAGGAGTGCATATCCCTTTAAGAGCAGGGCATAAGACATCTCTTCAGGATTGTGATGGGGTTATACCAACCCCATACTGAGCCAGCAAGGGTTAACGAGCTGCTGGGGGCCATTCAGGTAATAAAGGGGCAGTAGTTGGCTGACCAAGGAGGAGAACAGACTTCCTATCCTTTGCTCCCTGAGAGAAGGATCAGCTCAGAACTTTGCAGAGAGAGCCAGAGCCCTGCAGAGGAAGGTAGGCCTGGCAAAGGACTATGGAGTTTGGTTTAGGGACTCTTTCTTTGCTTTACTGCAAGCAGGACTGTTGGGTTGTCTGTGCTGTCTGGACAGGCTTGCAGGGCTTAATGAGACTGTTCCAGAAAACCCCAGTCCAGGTGCAATGTGGGGAGCTGCCTTAATAAACTCCCTGGACTTTTGTACTGTACTTGAGTCTGCCCTGAGGTTTGTCTTGGACTCTGAAAAGCATGGTCACGTGGCTATTAAACCATCTGTAACCAGACAGCTCTCAAGTTGAGGAAAGACCTGCTTAAGCTATTGTAAAGGGACCTAAAGAGAGAGAGAACCAGTTTGGATTATGGTTTGTGACTGCTGTTGATGTGTGTTGTTCTAGTTCGTCTTTTATTTTGTTGTTAATTGAAAATAAAACACATAGCAAGAATATTTGTGTGGTCTGTTGTTCTTCAATCTGTCAACTCCTAAGGACTTACAGATCTTCCCAGACTCAAGTCAGTGAGGTGGTTATCTCTCCAGAAAATTGGAGGGCAGTAGAAACTTTTGATTGTACATACTCTCTTTGGCTGGACTGGTCATAACCCCTTCCCAGCCACTTTGGGTCTGCGTGGGACTCCTGGTACTGAAGTCGATGCCATGGGCAGAGTTTCTGCTTCAGGTGCCAAACCCTGGAGGAAGCCCAGCTGAACCAGATCCCAAAAGTTTCTGAATCGTCTCTCCAGGTTTGAATAGTAAGGATTTGTGTTAAATGCTGGACTTTCCTTTTCCTGGAGGAAACTGATTCTGGTTTTTGAAGCTGTTATGCATCTGGCATTTAAAAAATTCTGTATTAGCTGTGGAATTGGCCCTTGAATTGACAGCTTCTATCTTGCTGATCTCTGTGTCTGTAGAATAGTCTCATATGTTTACAAAGGATAGAATCATAGGGAAGGGTCATCTGGTCCAGTCATCTGGTCCAGTCCCCTGCACTTATGGCAGGACTAAGTATTATCCCTGATATCCCTGGCAGAATGTACATTATTTCCTAAAATGTACTAATATATTGTTATTACAGCTTGTATTTTGATAACATCTGGAAGCCCCAGCTGAAATCAGGGCTCTGTACAAATAGAAATCTCCCTGGTAGGCTTGATGTTACTTTGAAGAAATAAGAGGAAAGTCACAAGACCTGACTTTCATACACTGGCCATTTCTTTGCACTTAGTTTTACCCTGTCCTTGATATGCCATTACAGACAGGTACATACTCATCTACAATGATTATTTGTGTGTCCAAAGGAGGTCTATTTAACACCAGACTGAAAATTTGGCTCATAGAGCTGCTTTATATTGTAAACCTAGATTTAAAGAGGATACTGTCAGGTCTGCTCACTGTAGGCCTAACCTGTGTAGGGTGTAGTTTTTGTTGTTTATACAACAACAAAAAGCTTTTATAAAACACAAGGCCAGCAGATATTTTTCCTATTCCTGTTTTTTTTTACAATTTGCACACTCCGTTGGAGAGTTTGCAACCCAAACACATAGCACCATTGTGATGCATGGGAACCAGCAAGTAAAAACTAACTGGAAACAGAAATGAAATTGACTAAGTCTATCTTCCTTATCAGTGTTTGATTGAAACACAGAGGGTAAACAATCAATAAGAAAAATGAGAAGTAAATCAGGTTATTATTTTTTAAAATCTTTTTTCTTTTGGTTTAAAAGATCTAGTAACACAGGTGAGGAATTTTTTGTTTTGTTTTTAAGTATATGCCTTTGAACCAGCGTCCCTTTTAAAAATATATATCAAGTGTGGGGCAACGTGCTCGTGGCTATCATGTGGAATTGTGTGTGTGTGTTGGAGTTATTGAAAATTGGCTGTAAGCCATGACAGCTTTACAGTGTGTGGTTCAAGGGCTTGGGATGATTACATAACACTCTGCAGCAAAGAAAATACAGGCCCTGTCCCCAGCACTTGACTGCCTTCAATTTCTGCTTTAGTTACTTGGCAAAATTGTAGCTTTCTTCTTTCCTCTGATGAAGGACAAATCGTCCAATAAAGAGGAGCTCTGAAACTGAACCAGCCAATAGGAGTTAGGTTGTGGGTGCTATTGGGGGGAGAAATAGTTCTCTTTTGGGTTAGAGGCAAGAGTAGAGAAAAACATCATCATGTGATGGCTGTAAAAGATAAGTAAGCATATGACCTGTGAATTGTTTACAGAAAGAAACTGTATTCTCCTCTCCCACTGCCAGTTTATGCATATGTTTCTCATTACTTCTTCCTGAAATCATTGTCTCCTGATGAATTATTGATACAGGGTCACTTCCGTTTCTCCTGGAATTGTTTTATTTAAACAGTGATCCCTCTTGAATTTTTTAAACAAGCAATTAACTCTGAAATCCAAGCAAAGTTGCTGGTTTCTAATTTCAGGGTAAAATTAGATCCAACTCTTCCATAAGAGAGGGGATAAAATTCATTTTCACTTCCACATGGAGATCCTCCTCTTTTTTTTTTAAGGAGCAGGTTCCTGATTTAGCCTCAAAGGGATTTCAGCATGTGCTTTATGTGAAGAACACACTTAAGTGCTTTGTTGAAATAGGGTGTTAAGAATCTGCCAGTAACTGGGAATTTGCTTTTTCACTTAACCCAATTTTCTAATTTTTATAAAAAGAAAATGCAATCCAACATTTTGGAAATAAAGCTTTCTAAAATAACTTCTTTACTGGCCCCTTTCCTTCCGTGAGTCAGATGTGGTTTTTCCATGGAGGTTTGCGTGTAGCTTATTCCATATCTTTTCTGTTTATTGCAAGAGTTCAGGCCCTGGTTCAGCAAAGCACAGATGCACATGCTTAGCTTAAAGCATGAGTTGTCTGCAGGCTTAGAGTTAAGCATGTTCTTATGTGCTCTGCAGGATCAGGACCTCAATGGAGGAGAATTTTATTCTGTCCTTTTCAGGATTTTTCCCTCTCTGTGATGAAAAGGAAAAATGAGCACAAGTAAAGGCGGGTGTATCTACTGTAAGGGCGTGTGACCTGGCTCCCAAGGAAGTCGAGGAGAGTCTTTCTATTGACTTCAGTGGGAGTTGAATCAGGCCCAAATCCAGGAGCCCATTGCAGGGATGTAGGTGCCTGATATAGCTGGTTGCCTTGCTTGCCCATAGCATATCTGCACCACCAAACCGTTTGTGGTGGAACTGGCCACATGTAGCAGTGCATTCTGGGGTTTTTGAAGCAGCTACCCTCCTAGCGTCCAGTAGCTTTCAGAGTGATTTCCAAACGGGAGGTCTGAAGTTAGATGTGGCTGACTGGGCCTGCAGCACTTACAGCTTCTGGGCCATATCCGGGGGAAGCTACTGCTCGCTGCACCAGAGCCAGGCTGAAGACTTCATCCAGGTGATGTAAAAGTTCAGGCTTGGCTCTTGTTCTCTAACACCTACGTGCTTCCCTCTTCCTTCTGTCTGCACACCCAGAGCTAGGGGCAGGGTGGAGGTAAGTAAGAGGAGCACGTCCCATCTTTGCTACTGTTATCAGGGTATGGGGCAGAGTGGGGAATGTCTGGCCCTCAGTTTCCTGTTTGTTTGTGTGGGACAGATTGGTCTCACTGGTTTCCTGAGAGGTTTTTCAAGCTGTGAGCAGAGCGGTCAAATTCTATCCCCTACCCGTCAGGGTATCAGCAAATACAACCACCCCCTGAAACTTGGAGACTTGTACCCCCAGATCTCTCTCCTATGCTGTGGTTTGGGTCAGGGGAGGGAAGGAATGGCAGAGCAGTTCTTGTGGCAGGACTTGGATGCATATTATACAGCAGGATAACTAAAGCTATGAAGCAAACACACACACATATATGCTTCCCACTAGAGCTTTATATAATGCAATACAATGCAATGATGTCATTGGTATCTGCAGAGAGCAGGCTCTGAAATTACAGCCCTCAGCAGACGGAGGAACGCTCTCCCAGCGTCTGGAGGGGGTCGCTTAGGATGCCGGCTGACTCTGCAGCAGAGCAGGGGGCGAAGGGGTTAGACTGAGGGTTTGAAGCTTGGAGAAGGAGGGGGTGAAATATCAATCCAAATAATATCAGCCTTGAGGGTGAAACTCACAGGCACCTAGTGAGGGGGAGAAGGAATGGGATTACAGGTGCACACACAGCTACCCCTGTGCTGCGGCCCCTCCGTGGTTAGTACTTCGCCAGTAGTCTGCAGTAGCAGTTGCTGCACACAGTGTTCCCAGGGCTTTGGAGCTTTACTACATTTGTTCCTTGGCCCTTCTTGATCATATCCTGAAATCTCTGCACTGGGCAGTTTGGGGCCATCCCAAATGCCTCCACCAGCAGTGGGGAGAGCAAGTCGTTCCTGTGTCAATCCCTCTGCATCGGAGTGAATGTCACGCTCAGCGAGTCTGAGAAAGGCAGTGTCCTCTGACTGGTATTCCCACTCCAGCAGCATGTCCCAGCCCAGGGCTGCAGCCTGAGGGGCCGAGCTTTTGACGCTTGAACCCCTGCTATTCCATTATTAGCTTTCTTTACATGGCACAGTCGTACAAGACGACCACAACAGGCCAGCTTCGGCGCTGATGTAGTTGGGGGCAGCTCCTCAGAATGCAGCAGCCGCAGCTGTTTATTGAATTTAGTGGAGTTGAGCCCTCTTGCACCCGGGCTGAATTTGGCCCAACACATTGAAAGGGAGAGGCTAAGGCAAACCGCCCCCTCTGTGGGCGGTAGCTCTAATCAGTGTTTTCAGCCTGCCGAGTGAGCTACAATGTTGCCCTCTGCTTTTTCTGTGCCAAGCAAAGGAGCCTGTGTGGTGCCAAGTTCCTCAGCTCTCCTTCCTCCCAGCACTCAGCTTCTGCTCCCCAGGGATCCTGGTTTTTGTGGCTCCAGCCAGACAAATCCAAACCACCTGCTGGCCGTCCCTGCATGAGACAACCAGTTGCACGCTGTGGGCTTCCCCATATCCCCCAGAATAGACCAGAAGGAAGGGGAGAGGGCCAGCTGGTTAAGGAAGCATAGAAAGCCCCCCTCCCTCGCACACTTCTGCATTCACCCCAGCGCATGGTATGAGCTTTGGCACATCAGTTACCAGTTCTCAGGCTCAGGGAGTAGAAACCTCTGTGGTAGCCTGGCTTTCTGAAGCATCTTTCCTTCCAAGAGATGGGAGTGACTAGGAAGATCCCACCCATCCTGCCCCCATTTCTACCTGTCACTCCTGCAACGAGTTCACATGTGCTCAGGCCTACTTTGAAACTGACAGTCCCTGAAAGCTGAGTCTTATCCATCTTCTAATGTCTCTAGGATTGGGGGAAGGAGGCTGGAATGGGGCCCCTTCACTCTGATCCTAAATTAATTCTCCCTTTATAAAACTATACCTGCTTCTAGACTTGTTTTTCCAGTTATTAGCATGATCCAGAGGTCTAAAAGGAAAGTTGTGTGGCTTTCTTGTGTGGAGTCTAGACGGTGCTGGTATTTCACAAAGTGCCAGGGAGCCTGAAGCTACGTTAAAGCCACCATACAATAGAGCACCTGGTAGATTAAGGGGAAGGACACACATAACATTGTCTAGACTGTGGGATTATAACAGCCAAGGTAAAACTCCAGGATTTTTTGATAAGGGACCGTAGATTGGCCAGTGGCATCTGTAACCTGTTTGACAAGGTGTTCTAGCTCTGCTGGTCAGTTTCCTGTGGCATTTTGGGCTTTGATAAAGTTGAGTTCTGTGTGACATTTAGCCTCCCATCAGTGTATCAGAACTGCTTTCACATATTGTGGCTTAATTAACATCAGTGATCAGCTTGACTTCAACTCACAGAAGCCAAAAATACTTGAAGTTATGCATCTGCCAACATTTGAAAGCTGAAAAGCAAGATATTTGGGGGAGAAAAAACACCCACCTCCTTTAAACCCCACTGAAATGTGCTGGGCTAGGAGAGGAGGGCTGAAGTGGGGAAAGTGATAAATATTTGGTTGAAGAAAGAAGCCGTGTTCCTCCTGAAGTGGGAACAATTATTCTGTTGAGACTAAGGGTTTGTGTACATGGGGCAGCTGCATAGTGTTACTTAAATCGGTTTTTAAATTGATTTAGGCCTTGTTCACATGCACAAACTGTACTGTGCTAACTGTGCCAGTATATAGTACAACCCACTTGTGGGATGCAGCTATATAAGCATTTAGGTGCTTTACACCAAGAAGCTGTTCCCATAGGAAAGAGGGTAATAAACTGTGCTGGTATTAGGCACTTTTTTACCAGTATAACTGCATCTATATCTAGGAGTTGTACTGGTTTAACTTTCAGTTCTACTGGTACAAAACCTGTGTGTCGACCAGGCGGGAGTTAAACCAATGCATGGCCACTCTTATGTTGATATAAGAGTTTAGTTAAACCTATTCCTAACTGACTCGAGTTAAACCAGAACAAGCCACTTTCAAAGTGATCTCCAAACATCCCTGCAGCCTTTTGCACCAGTTTAACTCTGTTGCTTTACATTCACACCCTATGTTATCCCAGTATTACTTTTTTCATGTGGACAGGTCCTCAGGTTGCTTTATCCCATGTAAGACCTTGTAAAGGTCTTCAAACAGCAGCTGCTTTCATTGACGTTCCATTGTTCTGGGGCAGAAATAAATGATCAAGTTGGCATCTTGGTGTCTATGGCTTTACTTGAGATGTTTCACGTTGCTTAATTTTGTGGTGTAACTTCCCCCCCCTGCTAACAGCTTTGGTTTATCATGTTTGAGAGCTCCTGACATTCACTGCTTATTGAGAAGGGAAACATGAGTTCCTGTTGCCAACCATTAAGGGTTTCTGGTATGAGGCAGTTGCCTGGCACACGCTCTAAATGTGGCTCTATACTCATTCCTGACCTAGGCCACATCACTGCTTCCTAGCACAGTTCTCCAGTGTTTTCCTGGGTTCACCCTGGCAATAAAAAAAAAGTGTTTGGAACATGAACTCACCCAGGCACAGTAACGAATGAGGCGTAGCCCAGGTTTGTGTGACCGCACAGGTCCAGCTGTCTGTACTAAGCAGTGGTGGGTGAACCCACCTACTAGAATCATCCTTGTTCTGGAATGGGACCCTCAGGTTTCTGTTAGGAATGGAACCGGAGGCAGTGGTAGTTGGTGTTACCCTGTATTTTGGTAACACCACATTCAGCCTCCACCAGGATTGGGACCCATTTGTGCTAGGCTCTGTACAGAGACATAGTGAGAGAGAGGCTGGATCTAAACTACAGTTTTGCCTGCATAGCTGTGTCGACACCCCCCACATGCGCACACACACATCCTGCCGCGTAGATGCAGCTTATACCAACAAAGGAGTCTTTTTGCTGGTGTAGCTTATGTCGTTGGGGAAGGGGGGGTTACCTATAATGGCAAAATAACTCCTTTTGTTGGTATAAGCTGTATCTCCATGAGGGGCCTTTGTTGGCATGGTGTATTGGGAAGGCCTTTGAAGTGTAGACTAGCCCACAGTCCCTGCCCCAAAGAGCTTACAGTCTAAGTAGGTAAAGATTAATAAAGTATGGGAGAAAGGAAGTATTATCATCCCTGTGGGAAAGCGCAGAAAGACTTGTCTTTACTGCTGTGTTAGCATGAGTCTAACTTGAGTATTGCCCCTAACCTGGTTCCCGTCCGCTCACACACATCTCTCAACCAAGTTGGCCCATTGAGGGGCTGGGTTGAAGCTCAAGTGCTGCTGATATTGGAGCTAGTACTGCAGTGGGAACATGGCTACTCTGTGAGCTACTAATGCAAATGCTCTGTGTTGCTAATCCAAGCGCTCTGCAGTTCCCGGGCCGTTTTGCAGTGGGTTTGCTCAGTCATTATAGGCTCACTTGAAAGGAGTTAACTCGCGTGTAGATAACTCAAGCTAATACTGCAGTGAAGACAAGCTGGAACCAACTCCATCTCTCCTGAGGCCCAGTGCAGTGCCTTAGCCAGAAGGCCACCCTTCCTTCCTGGCGCAGTGGTGAAACGCTATGAGAGAGGCTGTGCTGAGCTTTTCTAGCTGTAACAGAAAGTGGAAGTGTCTGACAGCTCCTGAAAGGCTGGTATCTCGCAAAATGTCCAGCCCAGTTTTGTGGACTCATAAATAACTGGCTAGTTTGCAGGAGCTTCAGGTCAGAATTCAGAGTTTTGGTGCCAAAGTGAAGCCCATCTCCCAACCTGTTCAGGTCAGGGTCCTGGGCAAAGGTAGGCAGGACTAGTGGCAGGGCTTCAGAGTGAGGGGTCAGAGTCAGGCTTATCTCAAGAGTCAAGATGAGGATCAGAGACAGGGTCAGGAATCAGGCTGAGGGTCAGTAATAGGTGTCAGAGACAATGTTGGGGGTCAGGCAGGATTCCAGATCCAAGTTGGAGCCGAAGTCAATAGTGGGAGCTCAGAGGCAGAGAAGCAGGGTGGTCATGATAGCTAGCTAGGGATCCACATTGTTGCCTGACCACTTCTTGGTACACCCCATGGACTTATATAGGGTCAAGGAGCCAATCAGGGATCGCTGAGACAACTGTCAGTCAGATCACTGAAGGCAGAACTTCATGTGGTGGTACAACCCTTTGTGGGTTGCTGGAAGTGGTTAGCTTACATCTGGGGGGCGGTGTGAGGATATTGGTTGCGTGGTAGTCCTTCAGGCCCAGGTTCAAGTCCTGCCGTCCTCGCATTGCAGGTTGGTCCAGCGCTAGGGCTAAACATCTTTGTGATGTGATTGGCAGAGCACCTGTTGCTGACCATGCCCAGAGCTGTTTATCTACACAAAATGGCTGTCAACTGAAATTGGATTTCCCAAGTAGTGAAAGCTCCTAGTCAGCAATAAGGATTAAATGCCGACAGGTTTCATTGTAGAAAAAGCTGAGAGGGAGGGTGAAATTGACATGGATTCTTTTTTTTATGTTTATGACTTTTTAAAAAACAGATTTCTTAATAAATATTTAATTAAAACACACATTCCTCAGCCAAAGCCTAAATTTCAGCCCCGAGGCAGTTACTGCAGCTGAATTATAGCCCTTTTGTAAAAGGTTTTTATAATGGAAACTCTGACAAACCCATAACTATAGTGGTGCTAGTGAGTGCTGCTCCTGTACTGACAGTTCATCAGCTAAACCCCTGACCCCACTACCCTTAATCATCCTTGCTTGTCAGTGACATAATTGCATGATTACAGACTCTTCTCCCCCACCCCTTTCAAACTGCTAACAATAGTGAATTTCAAATACAAAATGTAAATGAACCGTCTAAACTAATTTTTTTTTCTGTATTCAGATGGATTGAGTTTAGATTCTGTCCCTTTGTGTCTGAACAGGGCTGGTAAAGGCTTTCACTTTTGCACTGGGATACCTTGAGTGTTGACTAATTGTCTGATGTCATGGTGTTATTGATTGGGATTACAAATTCAGACATAAATCATTAATGTAGGGGCTGGGAAAAAAACTTTACTGTTTTCCATAAATCTACTATTAATTCCTGTATACATAATACAGAATGGGAGAAAACAGGACTAGTTTTACTGCAGAATCTGAGTGGGAATATACTTTGAAATTGCTCTCCGAGCAGTTTCCCATATTTAAAAAACAAACAAAATTACAGTGTTCTGTAATAATGGTCCAAACAAAATTGCCACAGTGTAGTGTTTGGGGTTGTTATTGTAGAATATAGTACAAGGGTTGGAAGTAGAGATAGGCAAAGAGTCTTGGGTTCTACTGTTCCCAGAGCACCTGTGCTTACAGCAGGATTTCAAATGCTGGGCTAAGAAATATGTGTGCCTAGCAATCCGAACACCCAGTGTTGGATCTGACCTTTTAATGAGTGATATGTAATTCAGTCACTTTGTGGTAATGACTTCGCTGCAGTCAGTTAGGCTTCCTTTTTGCCTCATATGGCTGGAAAAAGAGGAAGATGAGCAGTGAATGTTACATAGCTCAGTATATAATATTAGGTTTGTTTCCTTAACCAGTAAAGTGCTAGTGTGTAAACACCATTTGACACTTGAAAGTGCCTTGATATAAAATTCTACACAGTATAGTAGACTGCAAATAGCTGGCAGCCTGAAGGTATGTGAAATCAAGCTGACTATGATTCCCTCCCCAAAGTTCATCCAGCCGAGACAGGTTATCAGGTGTGAGCACAAGGAAATAATCTGTCTCTATCAGAGGTTAGCAATAAGGCTAACATTGTTGAGTGGCTAATGTTTGCAGTGTAAACGTTTTAATGGCAGGGCATAAGGTTGTGCAGGTATCTGAGGGAAACAGGTTGATGTGTGGAAAATTGAGCTGGCGAGACGAGGCGGGGTGGGTGGGGGTAGGGGTAGGAAATGAGGTTGATCTTTGTCCTTTGTAAGGATGCAGCTCCTAATCAATATCTCACCCCCTTCAGACGTGCTCACCTACGCCTGTGCTTAGAACGTTTAAAGGTTCTGATACCACTAGGACCAGATTGCACCCGGCACACAACGCTTGGTCTGCTTAACAAAGCCAAAGCACACATCAAGGTAAGCACCACTTTTCCCAGGCTTCCCAGATATTTTCCGTCTGGGCTGTTTCTAACTGTACCACACTCACCCACTGCCCGGAGGTAAATCTGTGCTGACAGAGACTAACACCTCTCAAATACATTACTCCTTCAGTTAAATCATCTATCATTATTACAACATGGGTTGTTAGGAGGGTCCATAATAAACTCTTTAACTCTGGAAATGATTGATTAAGGGAGCAGGAGTCCTATTCTGTACTGTGATCAGTGGAAGACAATAGCAGATCTCACTCTTTAAGCAAAAACACAGCTGATGTGATTTGAGGGGCTGTAATTTGATGGAAAATGTAACTACTTCTTGCATGTCCACTTCTAGAAAATCAGCATAGACTCTAGAAACAGGGATGACTTATGGTTTCCATCATCCTTCATCTGTGGCTCTGCTAGGTTCCCAAAGCCCTCCATAGATCACTTCTGACAAAATAAAGTGTGAAAAAAATCCAGTCTTGTAGGGATCTGGGATATACATAAATCCTCTGTTGCAGCTCAGACTTGGTAAGGGAGAGAGCCTTGCATGAAGGATTGTGTTAGCCTGAAATGACTCCCATCTTATGCAATGTGTTGGCCGTTCGGAAACTGAGAACATTGGCCTGCTAGATTTCCGAGCTGTGATCAAAGGAGTTTGTAATAGGTTACATAAATCACTGTTTAAATGGAAAACTGCTTCTGAGAAATACCTACTAAACCAAACAACAGGAAAGCTAGACATCCCAGGGTAAATTTTTGTGTTACCATTGTGCATAACAAATATTGAATCTGTTTGGTTAAGGGAATTGAGGCCCCCTAGTGGATGAACTCAGTGATGCAGTTTATTGGTTAATTACATACTTTTATAAAGTGCAAAAATTAAAAAAACAAAAAATCCTATATAGATATTCATTCATTCATCCCCCTAAAAGAAACTCCTTATACACATATGTAAGATCTAGCAAAGTTGTAAACCAACAAAGACATGAATAGACTTCATTTCGCCTAGTGACTAAAGGATAGCCTGGTCCGATGCTTGTCTGAGCATAAATCCTTTCAGAACATGGGAAAATCTGAAGCAAAGTATATGGCTGTGCTGTAGGGGGGGAAAAAAAGAATTAAAATCATAAACAAGTTGTATTTTATCATGTCAGAAACTTGAAGAGGCCGAGAGGAGAAGCCAACACCAGCTTGAGAACCTGGAGCGAGAACAAAGATTCTTAAAGAGAAGGCTGGAACAACTGCAAGGTCCTCAGGAGACAGAACGAATACGAATGAACAGCATTGGCTCAACCATTTCCTCTGATCGCTCGGACTCAGAGCGAGGTAGGTGTTCTACGTGCGCCCAGCTTCATTAAAATATTTTTCTAAAAAATCAGCTCTAGTTCAAACAGGAATTAATTAGGTAAGTCTTATGACCTATACTGCACAAGAGGTCAGATGAGATGATCATAATGGTCCTTTCTAGCCTTAGAATCTGTGAATCTACCTAAAGGGATGCATCAGGATGAAGACGGACCTTTCCCAAACATTTTGAGTGGTGAATGATTCCTTCCTTCCATTTTGCTTTTCCTGTTACTTGCCTCTTAGCTTCGCCATTAAATGGGTCTCTGTCTGTATTTGCCAAGGAAAGGATGTGTGCTTTGTCAAGTCATTCTGCCCGATTGTTGGCCAATCTTGCTTAAGTCGGGAAAGGGGGTTGTGATTGTGCAATCAGGTGATTCTTGTGGCATTTGAACTTGACTGCTGTATTTGAACAGTTCTCTAAAGTCAGAGTGCAAAAGTTTTATGTTTTAAAAAAAAAAATCAGTGATCCCAAGTCAGTAACCCAAACACGTGCTTAAAGGTATAAAAATGGGCTGTGCATCTCCTCTTTAAAATGTAAAAAGAAAGTCTAGAAGGAATTTTCAAAAATCAGGGTTCCATTTTCTGCTTGTTCCTGCTATTTCTAAGACAAAGGCTTGTCTTTCCCATTTTACTGGACAATTCCTCTGGAGGACTTGGATGTGGAGCAGGCTCTTTCTTTTCCCTCTGCGGAAGAGTGGGGGGGAATGTTGAATCTTTCACTGAGACTTTTTTTTTTCTCCCCACTATGTATCAAGTATTAGAGGTAAATATGTTTTTAACAAAACCATAGAGTTTTACTCAGCCACTTACTTTATATCTGAGCTGATATAATCTTACGAGGTCTCTAGTTGGCCATAAAAGTCTCTGAGGAAAGAGAGGGCAGAGAAGATTTGGGGGTGTAATTTTAAGATCAAGCAGAATTATTTTTAAAAATGTCCGTCCTCTTTTACATACCATAAAGAACCAACAAAGGGCACAGAGATTGCCCGTCTATTTATTCATGATCTGTGAGCTTAACTGTCTTACCAATTTTTGTCATTTATTTTTTAGGGCCATAGGTAAATTTTTCAAAAACATTTCAGTGACTTGGGAATCTCAGTCTCCTTGACTGTAATGGCCCAAAGTCGCTGAAGTGCTGTTGAACATGATACCCTGTGTCCCTACAGAAACATACTGCAGGGCCCTATATAGATCTATCTCCGCTATCACAACGGTAAGGTATCCCCCAGCACTGTTGTGTGTCACAGTAGCCCCCAAGGACCCAGATCTGTATTACGCTAGGCACTGTGCAAACATACACAAAGTGATAGCCCCTGACCTGGAAGAGCTTATTATCACCTTGGTATCCGAATTCCAAAGGATATTGCAAGCAACCCACTATCATGGTGATAAATTCACTCCAAGCTGCGGGGGAATGCCCAGACCGCAGAACCTGGGTGGCAATGATGGCAAGGTAGCTGGATGCCATATGGCGGGGCTGAATGCTGTGGTGCTGCTTAACACAGGGTTCTTCCACAGCCCCGCAGAGCAGAGCTACTGACTAATGATTAATCCAAACTCCACTGAGTTCTTCATCTTAAGAACATATGAATGGCCAGACTGGATCAGCAGTGGTCCATCTGGCCCAGGATCCTGCCTTCTGACATTGGCCAATACCAGATGCTTCAGATGGAATGAACAGAATAGGGCAGTTTGTCGGGTGATTCATCCCCTGTCATTCAATTCCAGCTTCTGGCAGTCAGAGGTTTAGGGACACCCAGAGCATGGGGTTGTGTCCCTCACCATCTTCACTAATAGTCATTCATGAACCTATCCACCATGAACTGGTCTCATTCATTTTTTGAGCCCTGTTTCCAGCTTGGGAGTTCTGGGTTGGCTGGCAGCAAAAGAGTTTAGTAATGCCTTTGAAACACATGGAGACAGCATCCTCCCTGCTGAAATTGCGCTCTGCCCACCGTCTCCAGGAGATCATTGCGAATCGTTCTGCGTGATGCTTATTTTATCGCTGGAGGGTTGATCGTTTGTTGATTGTAGTGTTCAAGACGTAGCTGCTTGCAATGACACTAACCTGCGTGTGTGTCGTTTTCTTTGCAGAAGAGATTGAAGTGGACGTTGAAAGCACAGAGTTCTCCCATGGAGAAGTGGACGATATCAGCACAACCAGCATCAGTGACATTGATGATCACAGCAGCTTGCAGAGTATTGGAAGTGATGAGGGTTATTCCAGCGCTAGCGTCAAGCTCTCATTCACTTCCTAGAACAAAGTGAGACGTCAGTGCAGGGCGGATTATTCCATTGGAGTAATCTGAGTTCAGACTGGGTTCTAGATGCAGTATCCTCTTTTAGAAATGACATGTCAACAGCTAGACCCGGACAGACCTATATATATGTAGCCCCTTGGGCAATAGGTGGGTTGGAGGCCTCCATAGGAACCTGTATATGTTCATTGGGTCGTGTTGCAAAATCCTGGTTTCCACTGGTGTAGTGAAACTGAATCCTGGTCCTTCTGAAGTCAGTGATGAAACTCCCGTTGGCTTCAGTGAGATCTGGTTTTGGCTCTTACATGATGATCTGGTTTTGGCTCTTACATCCTTTGCTTTGACTTTGTTTATTTGAAAGAGGATACTGGAGATTCAGCCCCTTTCCCTTTCTCAATTTGTCATGAGATCTGAGAAACGTCCAGTTTGTCTCATACTGCATTCAGATAGATCAACTTGGTTTAGACCTTTCTGGAACTTTCCTGGTCCTGAAAGGACTCTGTCCTAATATTTGATCACCATCAGGCATTATTGTAACATAGCAGGAAGTCACAGCAGCTTGGCCATGAAGACTTATCACACAGCCTATGAATAATAATAGGAGTTCAATTCATGCCCAGAGAGAGAGGCAGCAGTGAAGCTCATTCAGGAGAACTATCACCATTCAGCTCAACGTTCTATTGGACATCATTTAAAGTTAGGGTACTAAACTGTAATCTACCAGCACGTGGTGGGCTGCGTTGTGGGGTCAGGCTGTGAGTCCAACAGCAGTACTCCACTGTAAACACACACATACACACACAATTGAGGACAGAAAGAAACCAGCGCGTGGAAAGTGTTGGAAAATCATGCCAAGATACTGAGTCACTATGACCTTTTATTTAAAAATCTTTTGATAAAAGTTTGTAAATGTGTTGGGAGTAAAACACTCTGAATGTGACACGCCTTTTTAGAGCTTATCCATACGAAATCTTAGATGTCTTTTATAATGGATTAACGCCACTGAAAAGGTGTCTATTTTGATGCAGCATTTGACCCGATGAAACACAAAGATGCCCTTTGCCATGCACAAAACAAACAAGGTCTGTGCTAGCTGGGAAAGGTCAGGTTTGCTGTTTATTTCGGTTTCCTTTTTAGAATCATTCCCCTTTGCAAACTTTGAAGCCACCTGATCCCCTACGGTAGTCACAGTTCAGTAGTTAACGTAGTTAAAGTCAGCACTTGTCTCATCTTAATATAACATTCAGCCTGCGTACTCCCCCCGTGCGTATCTGCTGTCTCACCTTTGCAGGTCCTGTTGCTATTGTATCGAATATTTTATAATTTTCTTTGAGATGAGACTTCTAACCTGCACTTTGCTTTCTTTTTTTGTCTTGTGAGAATCATGTTTTGTTTTGTTTTGTTTTGTTTTGTTTTCCAAGTTAAAAACCTTCTTTCAGAGACCTCAGCAATGGCATTGTTTGAAATTTTGTATACCTTTAAGTAATTTAACTACCCCGCATTACTAAGGAAAAAAAATAAAAGGAAAAAATGCTTTATAAAATGCATAACTTATTGCTGATTTGAATGGGTTGTTAATTTCAGTCCTGTAGATTTTATTTTATTGTTTTAGGTAGGGTTGGGCAAAAAAAAGGAAAATGAAGACAACCTTATTTAGCAGTGCAGTGGAATTGTGTTTAAATGTTAGCATATGGTCCCATATTAAAGTAGCACTTTAACGCCATTAAACATTTCTGGATCTGAAATTAATTTTGTTCCTCCATCTTGAATGCTCATATGACTTTAGCATACACATGTTCTTTCTTGTGCTCTTCTTATGCCTGGGAGGGGGGGGGGGCGGGAAAATGTGTTCTTCTCTAATCCAGTTGTAAGAAGATCCTGAATAATTCTAATGTAGATTTTGTCTAATTTCTGTAAATTGCATGTGTTTAAACCTTCCTTTGTTACCAAATCCCCCGAGATATGATGTCATACAATATGAGACACGAAATCGCTGTTCATGGAGTGGAGGAATAATCTTTCCATGCTGTGATGCATTATTTCTGGGTTTTTAATTCTTTTGTTTATTAAAGCCTGAGTCGGGTTGCTATTTCTACAAGTCTGCTTACCCATGTGCATAGGTAATACCCTGATTTAGTGTGTGTGATCATGTCTCCCTCTAGTGGCTGTCCTCAACAGAGATAAGAACCTGCTAGTTACTGACAGTTAATGGAGTTATTCCTTTAGTTCAGTTGGCTGGGGCTTGTTTGTTTGGTTTCAGGCTGAATATCACGGGATTGATCCTTGCTAACAATTGTAGAGCCTGTATGTAGGCAGCTATGAATTGTTACATGTGTTTATCAGCTTAAGTCAATGGGACTACTCACATTAGTAAGAAGAAATCAAGTGAGTAAAGACTGAAGGATCACCGTGTGAACTGATAACCATTGACTGAATCCCTACAACTACCAATTTTTGTCCATACTAGAATTATCAACAGCTGGAATTTATATTTGACTCTGTTCAAATGAGTTCTGGTAGCCACCATTTTATGGCAGTCTCTCTCTGCCACCAGAAGTGAAATGGTGGAAAAGAACTGAATACAGGCAGAGGCTGGTCTTCATTCAGTGTCAATGGAATCTTGTGGTGTGCAGGTCCTTCGGAGATGAGTCCCACCATTCACAATCACTAGTGAATGCCAGCCATCCTGGGCAACCCCACCTTCTGAGTCTTCCTTTTTGGCTGTGTGGTTTTTTTGGAACAGAAAGTACACGAGGGCAATGGTAAAAAAAAGAAAAATCACATTTGAGAAATAACAAAGTTAGAGATCTTTTTTTAAAAAAAAAAAAAAAAAAGAAAGAAAGAAAAGAAAATGGATGAAGGAAAAAAATCAGTGTTGGGCAATCCTGGCAGATCAGAGCTATCTGAGTGTGTGTATGGAACCAATTTTTCTGAAAGGCTTTCCAGTAAAGCCACCTACTTGTATGCCTTTTGGGATCACTTTGATGTTGGCTGTCATCTTTAGGAATGCAGCCAAGGGTCTAGAAATATCTGGAAATTTCAAGTCCAAATACTGCAGCAAGCTGGAAGGCAGGGAAATGTAAACCACTTGGTAGCTTCCAACTACACTGATGTTCACCTTAAGTGATCCACCCAATGGATCAGCAAGTATCTCCTAGTGGAGAAGGCCTTTAAAGGATGAACAGAATTATCCTACAAACCTTTATAGTAGTAGTTAATGACAAAAGGTTGGCAGCTTATTGGTGATAGGCTCCCTTCTAGGAGTTTCACTGTATCCGTTCCTTTCACACCTCTGGACAGTAATGGGAGATCTCCTATGAAATGATCCTATGAAACGTTTCCACAGCTGCTTTGTGATGTTGGTTCAATTCCTTTTCCCCCGCTTTAATGCCATATTGATAGCACTAGCTTTTCTTTATAGATGCTTCTAAAAGCTAAACTAACATTAGTTATTTTATTTTGTTTATTGTTAGTCTAGCCTTTTTCATTGGAATGGTCAAGACAGCAAATTGGCCCAGAGAAGCCACCGTAAATGATTTAGCAGATAGTCATTGCGAATTGACCTATAGTGTGTAAATCAGAGTAGGTGATGGTCCCTTCTGGCTAGAAAACTTAAAAATTAATTAATCGCCCCCTTTGCAATAAGCCAAATAGTCTAATGTTTTGGATCTGCTTAAAGAGCACCGTCAGCCTTAAAAAATTAGTCACTGTTAACTACCCTTCAGTCTTTTCAAACAGAGTCACAGCTTGAGATGAAAATCCAAGGAGGCCTGCTTGATCTTGTTGGGAGCTGAGATGTTCCCTGAAAGCGGTTAGCTCCAAAAGAACTAGCAAAGCAAAGCAGAATTTTGCATCTTCTTCAGAACTGGGAAATGCCCCTCAAAGCTTTTGATCTTTGTACCTTCTCATGTACTATTTTGCCGTTACTGAGATAGCAGTCATTTCTCCAGCAGGCTCATGCAATGCCGTTCTTCCTCAAAGTCTCCCCTCTGATTGTCTTAAGACATTGTTCATCCAAAGCGGAAACTTTTGAGCCTTTAATGTACTCATCTGTGCTAAGCACACTTGGATGGAACTCCATGATTGGTTACCATTCCCTGAGAATCCACTATGTTGGAATCAGGGCCTTTATTTGGGTGATTCTCTCCCCCCTCCCCCCAGTTTAGTTTTCTGTGGTTTAGAAATCAGATCCAACCTCCCAGCAGAGCAGGATTGTTCTGTATGGAAGCAGCTCTTTAGCCCCCAAAAAGAGAGAGGTTGGAGGACATTTCAAATATTCTCTACATACTTATAAGCACAGAGGGAGGTGCATGAATTTTGAAGTATATGTAGTGTCCATAGATTTGTTAACTAATACGGCTAAATCCGAGCTGAGGAGCTACAGAAAATTCATTCCGGAATGAATTTCTGCAACATAAGCCTCTTTAGGGCATCATCTGAACTCTGTGTCTCAAAAGTACTCTCCACCCCAGACCACCACTTTTACTTGGCAAGGTCTGTTTCTGAGCTGCAAACTCCAGCATCCTGTTGTCCTGTCTGTCTTTTCTTAGGTCGCTTAATGCACCATGTGTATAGACCTCATTTGTGCTGCTCATTCGTTGAAATCATAGGACCTGGTCTGCTCCTACTGAAATGAATTGGAATTTTTATCATTCAGTTCAGTGGAAGCAGGACAGGCCCTTAGTTACTTGCTTTAAGTTGAGAATCTTTTTTTTCAGGATCATAACCTTTGTGGTTATGTTTGGGTTCCAGTATTTCCCTGGCATCAGGCCACAGTGAGGAAAACCCAACTCTCCCTGAAGCCTGGGAATAGCTGCAGTCACCAGGGATGACATCCTGACCCCATGGAAGTCAATAGCAAGGGGACCAGGATTTCACCGCAAGAGTAAAGATCCATGTGAGACGCTCACCATTAAAAGGAAAGGTTGGGTAGGCTGCTGATTGAAACTAATACAATAACACTGATTCAGATTTCTCTGTGCATCTCCCCTTGAAAAATGGGCTTTGCCTTGCCTTACCTTACCAGTGGGACAGAGAGATTGAGGTTCTGACGTAGCATAGAGGGGTGTGTTTACATGGCACTGAGTCTCCGAGGCTAGCTTAGTTGACTTGGGCTTGTGGGGCTAAATATAGCAGTGTGAATGTTCCCACTTGGGCTGGAGCCTGGGCTCCAAGACTCTCCCCGGGTTTCGGAGCCCAGGCTCCAGCCTGAAGGGGAAAGTCGATTGCCCAGGGCTCTGAGATGGTGCCGTGGGGTTTTCCTTTGCAGTGTACACACCCTAAGTCTCCAGCTGCTGTTGGTATCTTATGTTCGCTCCCTCAAAGTGGAGAGTTCTAAAAATGTTGAGCTGGGGCCTGACTCTGCTGCTTGTGTGCTGGAAGGCCGGTAGCCCAACCAGTTCTTTTTTTTGATGGCACAGCAGAGAAAGACCTGAATTCTAAGGCCAAGATGTTCAAAAGTGACAGTGGATTTTTGGGTGCCCAACCATAGACACATTTAAGGGGCCTGATTTTCAGAATGTTTTGAGCACTCATAAGTCCTCTGGAAATCAAAATCAACCCTCCTTCAGGTGTCTCCAGTTGGGCACCCAAAACCTCTAGTCAAGTCTGGAAATCTTGGCTTAAATGTTACAAAGGGGGGCTTCTCTCTAGATGGGGATCTGTAGTCTGGAAGTAACATAGACATAATGGGGCTTGACAGACCTTGACAGATGCATTTGAAAGGTAGAAGAAGGTACAGATGAAGAAATTACTTGTACCACAGATGTGCAAATTACGCTGCTCTGAGGCTGTACCAGATTGCTTTGTTGTTGGGGCCTGGGGGGAATGTATTTTTTTTCTTTCAAAAACGTTCTCTGGGTTTAATGTGTTTAAAGGGACATTGATAACACTTTAACCTACGTTAATTGTGCTTCCAGCCTGATCTACCCACTTGTTCTTTCCCCCATCCCAACATACACGCACACTCATCAAAAAAGGTCTGCGACATTGACAACATCCCAACCACTCTGTTGAGCAATCTCTGCTAAACCTGGACAAATGGGTTGCTATGGAAAAGCTCCAGCAGTCCTGGTGGTCTTTGTTCTTGTTTATTGCAGTATCTTTCATGCTCTGTGAAGTGTAGCTGGTAGGACGAATTTCATGTTTACGAGCCTGTACATTGTCCTTCACTGACCACGTCTTTCTCAATTGGCTCCTAGAATTTTTCACTCTTCTTATGGGTGGATGGAGCCAGGTGATTGCTGATTCCCTGCTGCTGTGGGAAATAGGATTGATGGGATGTGAGGGGGCCAGCAGACTTTGAGCATTCTGGTTTTGAAAATATTCAAGTGAATGATCATTTTACAAGAACAGGACCTTCCTGCTTTAGGGAGGGGATGGTACCTAAGGTTCCTGCATCAGGAATGAATCTTTCGCCTATTTTATCCTTTGGTGTTTCCAGTTAGGAGTCTTTCTTTATATTCTTCTTTGGCTGCCAAATGCAAATTTTTACTGCCAATTAAGATCACTCCTCTTGACTTTGTTGGGACCACGTGATGATGGTGGAAAAGTTCCTAATCTGCAGGTTTGTTGCACTGCAAATGAATAGCATGTTTGCTAAAAGGAGGTTGAGCATGTCTCTGACATTTTTGGTCTTGGGTGAATCACTTAAATCTCTCTGTGCCTGAGTTTCCCGATCTGAAAATATGGATAATACAGCCCTATATCGCAGCCGTGTGGGGAGGATTAAGATAAAATTTGTATAGTGCTTTGAACATATAAAATACTAAATGGGTGCTAAATGGTTATTTGGTTAGTCTGTTCAGCTAGTCAAGTGACACTGACTGGTGTCAGCACATTTCTAGAATCCATACTAAGATATATCTGGTAACTAATATGAAGTGAACTCAGACATGCTGGAAAAATACGGTGTAAGTGGATCAAAAATCAAGCAAACACAATAGAAGCGAAAAGAACAAAAACCTCTGAGCACCACTAATTCACACTCTATGGGCAGTAGTGGTGTGGAACTTTCCCTCTTCAAGCCTTAGTTTATTGACCTGGAAGACACTTTCACAGTTCCCAGTACGTCTGACTAAGCAAAGGACCCAACAGGGCAACAGAGCTATCTTCAGACCAGTCAGATCTTGTATTCTTCCCTGCATCTGATGACTCCAATTACCATTAAAAGAAATGTTACTGAGACAGAAGACCCATTTTTCTAAATGCACAAAAATAGGCCAAATTCATCCCTTCTGTAACACACCATGAAGATTACCATTACGGCAGGGATGAATTTGGCCCAGTCAGTGAATTGTGACCATCAAGAACATTCGCAGACTATCTCACTTAGCTTTAAGAGAGATGAAAGCCAAAGAAAGGACAATAGATGCTGAGGGTACTTGCTTTGGGTTACTAGTATTCTAACAAGCAACTTGTAGCATTCACTGTGGTTAAGTTTAGACAAATTTCCATTTAACCCTCTCCTCAAAACAATAACTTCCTGAAGAGTTAATTTTTTCCCACACAAGTTAAGTTTTTGGCTGAAAGTTTCCAGAGTTGGTTTCTCCCTACCGATTGTGTGGTGGTTAGTCGGTTTGGGGGGGGGGTTGTTTGTTTGTTTTTTGGAGGATGGTGGGGGTATTTATTATTTGGAAACTTGAGGAAAAATCCCTTCCGCTCCTCTGAAGTGATGGGAGGATGCAAAAATACCCACATATGGCCTTGTAAAAGAAACATTTGAACCATACCTTTTTTTTAACAGGGTTGCAGCAAAAGCACCTAGAGTTTGAAACTTAGCATTGGCATGTTCTCACTGAGGAAAAGCACCTTTACTGAGTCTGGGGAAGAGGGAGTGATTTTCAGAAAGAAGGGTTTGAAAATCATCAACATTTGTTTTCGTAGAGCTTTGCACCTCCAATGATAAACATTCTCTCTGCCTAACTTGACCAACTGATCAGCATAAGGTAGGTTAAATAGCTGTCTGCTAGTGTCCCCTTGTACACTGACACATCAGTAGTAAGATTCTGCTTTTTAAGCAGAATCTCCAGCTTGTCTGCAGGGGTTTTTGACGGTTTGTTTTGATGTTTTTATACTAAAAATACGTTGCTTAGGCAGATCTCTTGTTAACAGCACGATGATAGAAATGTATATAATTTAGTGAATTACACAGAAAACTTTGTTTGGAAATGCTGAGTTTAAACTAACCCTTTTAGAGATCAAATAACAGATTTTGATAAGCAGGTATAAGAACATAAGACTGTCCATAGTGGGTCAGGCCAATGGTTCATCTAGCCCAGTATTCTCTTTTCTGAAAGAGGCCAGTGCCAGATGCCTCAGAACGAATGAACAGAACACAGCAGTTTATCGAGTGATCCATCTCCTATTGCCCAGTCCCAGCTTCTAGCAGTCAGAGGTATGCAAAGAACAATGATAGATAGATAGATATATAGCATGACTGCTTTAAAGGGAAAGAGAAACCCTATTGTCCTATACTTACTATTTTAATGATCAAGACACAGGTGAGTTATGGTTAGAAATATCTTGTGAAACTAAGTGTTGAATAAAACTGGTTGAGAGAGGTCAATGTACAATAGACGTTTGCCATCTTTTTCCAACCAGCTCTAGCGCTGAATACCAGTAAATTTAATTGTAAGTTGAACAAGGTCCTTCCTTATATTTACAGACCAGTAAGAGGCCTAGCAACTGAAGAAATGTAAGTAAAGTGACCATCAAACTTTGGCATAGTTGGAAAGCAAAAGAATGGATGTTTATAGGACCATGAAATTTACAATCGCTGGTATGATTACCCTACGTCCCAAGTGCTTTGTTCTCGATATTTGAAGCATCTGACAAAAACACTAAGCTATTTTATTTTTAAAAACTCAGCTGACATGATGGCAATAGCATCCTCCACAGAATTTAAATTTTCTAGTCTTTGATTATTCTGATCTGAAAACCAATGGAGTTTTTCCATTGACTTGGGCAGGGAGTAGGAGTGGGCTCTTACTCATGAAGCATAAATATTTCACTTTTCTCCCTATGTACAGAGCAGTTTCCCTGATTTGTGAGTTAAGTTTGTGCTGTTACAATTTTCACAGTAGGTTACAATCTGCATGTTAGAATCTGTTTCAGACTGTACTAGATTATGGGTTTCCTGTAGCAATTTGTGCTTTAAGACAAAGGAAACACACACAGTCCTGTATGTGTCAGCATAATGATATATTACTATTCTGCAGATGCAGTTTGGAAATTAAATGTGTATCCTTTGACAGAAAAATATTTTTCTAAGGTGTATCTAACTTAATGTGAGTTTATTTGTGATTGTTGCAGTGTGTATCAGTTTTTTCTAAGCTCTCCTGAACATTTTTTTTGTGCAGTAACTACAGAGGTGCTGTAGCCATTTGCTACTTTGAGAAACAGAACACCACAAAATTGATTGGTGCTGACTCGTAAAAGCCAGTCTTTGAAACAATATACAACTGCTGACCACATCTCTGTTTATAACATGGGGATGGTGCTGACAAATGTTGCATTTTTCATGATTTAAAAATAATTGTTTGTGGATATCTGTATTAACTTGTTTAAAATATACAAATAAATTTTATGAAATTTTATTGAGCAACTAGGTTTTATTACCCCTGTGCATACATCAACCCAGGTTTAAAGTCAGTTGACACTTCAGAGACACATTCAAATTAATGAGTAAGATGGGACTTGCCAAAAGTGGGGACTGCTTTCTGCTGTTTACTAGCAGTGCGGCCCTGCTCAGGTCTAGTTCTATGCTGCTTATTTTGATTTTCCTGTTCCAGCTTGCTACAGTTAATGCCAGGTCCTCTAAGTTATCATCATGCTAGTCCAGAAATGATTTATATATAATACCCTTCAATGTGGCAGTCTCCTTGCAGAAGGATCCCATGTATTTTTTTTTTTTTTTTAAAGTTACTGACAGCTTGATAACAGCCAAGTGCATTAAGGCTGTCTAGCGTCATTAAAGATAAATTACCTAAATACACTTCAAGTGATCAAATCTATACCACTTTCACATAACTCAGTAGACTGTTAGTATGTCAGTCAGCTGATGTATAGCTGATCTTTTTACCTAGGTTTTTTTTTTTTTTTTTTTTTTAAAGATCCCATGAGACAAGCTAGCTTAAGTCAGAGAGGGCTGTCTTCTACAAGAATTGTGGATCAGGCTGCAGTTTCATTTTGGCAGCCCTCTGCCCCTGAAGTTCTCTTCAGAGCAAATGGCTAGTGAGAAAGTGCTGTTATGGTGGAGACTTTTCCTATACCAAACCAGAGAGCAGCTTTGCCATTTAAAGTTTGGCTAATGACATACCCTCAATCTCTGTTGCATCATTTTTTTTAGTCCTTTTCAAAGGCATTTTCCATTTACATCAACCACTGTGCTGTTAAGGACAGTCTAGGCGTAGGACTCCCTCCTCAAGCTCAGGTCCTGCATGTTTGACAGCAGGAATTCCAGTCTCTGTTCTCACATGGATAGAGAAACTCCTTGTCAGGAACCATTGCACCCTGTATAAGTAGTTTTCCATGGAATGACAGCCAGATGCCTCATTACTCAACAGCCAACTCACTATCCAGCAAAACCAATGCACACTCTGACTGACCAAGTAAATGGGTCTTTGTCTTAAGAACAGGCATAACCACTGCTTTTTAGAATGGGTGTGTAGGTCCTTCTTCTTTGCACCAGATTACTTCATTGTAAATTAAAATACTCCTGCAGACAGTACAATTTTGACCCCCACCTCAAGTAGATGTCTTAAACTAGGCAAAGCTTAACTTAGTTTTGCAATGGAGAGTAATGAAACTGAAGCACTTTCAATGTTTGTTTTCCTCTTCCTATTTGCTGACTACTTTCCTCATCTGTATCTGACAGTACTTCAGCATTGTGTGGTTGTCCTTATGATCAGCTTAGACAGTGCCCAAGCATTGTGCATTTTCACTTTTCCAAACATCACCAGGAGATTTTAACACTTTATTTAACAAAAGTTAAACATACAAAACTGAAATTAACACACTTTGTATTCATAAAAATCACTTTCTTCCATTAATAGGAAGAACTTTTTTCTATGCATGGATTCTACACTATCAGTTGCAGAGTTTAGCTTGAGTTGTGACTCAGGTAACTGATGGACATTTTCACCAATCAGTGCATTATCAATTGCTGACATGACCTGATCTAATTAACAAATTACAAAATGAGCTACATTAACATAATATACAAGGGAAACATGGTCAGGAGTAATGAACAAGAAGTACACAAGTTATTTAATGGAGGAAATAGTTGAAGTACTCTTGTTCATTAACTCAGCCCTAGATTTTACAAAAATATTTACATTGTATACAGGGCTAGACATTAACTTTTATGTTTTAAACACTTTACGGATTCAGAGGTTGTACCACTACCGTAAGTGAGAGATGTAACAGAGGGAAGCAATCAAAGGCAAGAGCTTTTACATGTGGTTTCTGGAATAAAACTGAAAGGGCTCAGTGACACTGTAGGGCTAAAATTACAATGAACACTAGGGCCACAGACAGGATTATAGCGAGACAGAAACTTCAGACTAGCCTTTACTCATTTACAACTAACTAAATAGGATCCAGGCATTCTTAGCTAATGTGCTTCAGTTCTGTTTAAATGGCTGGAAAAAACCCACACAGGCTACTCAAGTTGAGGATTCACTGTACAGGTGTCAAGTTCCCATAACCTGACCATGAAACCCAGCAGTTCAAGGTGTAGAAGGGTTGAGAACATGACTTTCAGAGCATACGATTTAAATTTCCCCAACACTTAAATCTTCACTTTTAAAGTGCAGTTTTACTCTGAAATTTGACTTTCTCTAAAAATGTCATCTTATGGTTTCCCTGGTTGTGTCTCACTGACTTCCAGTTTAAATTTGCTCAGTATACAAACAGGGAGATTCCTTCCCCCAATTTCTGGCCTTGCAAATTCAGTCTGAAAGCTCAAAGTGAAGTTGTATTCTTTCTAGCACATAAATCATCACACTATTCATATTCTGCCCTCGGTTACAGCTGTACAAGCCTACTGTCTTCAGTGAGATTGCAAGGGAGTAACTTAGAATTTTATTAACAATTCCATTTTATATACAAGCTAGGATGGAATCCAGCTGACTTTCCCAGAGCTGTACTGGCTCTGTAGTGCTAGTGTAGTTTGTCACTAAAGCAAGGAGATAGGACTGTGAATGAGAAGCTTAAGGTGCCATTTTTACACAGTCATTTTTCTAACTCTATCCTTGCCAAAAAGTATGAATGGAAGATTCTGGAGACCAGCATTTCAGCTAACTGCTATGTTGGTGTAACCGCCCACAGCAGCTCATGAAAACAACTGTCTGCAGAATGTTGTTTTAAGATGACTATATAAAAAGTGGAGTAATGATGAAGGGTCAACTGAATAGCAGTAGATTTCTTTAAGGCTAACATCAGCTGAAGCCAAGTGATGGTGACAAATTGAACTATTCACTACATGCCAACAAATAATTTACTTTTAGAAAAATATAATGATAAAAAGATAAGTGTAAAGCCCTGCAGAGATGAAGTTTAGCCTTTTCCCCCGTTACTGAGGCATCAAATGCCTAACGTTGTATTTCGAGGTATCTTGATACTGTGTCATGGGTTTGTCTGCAATTCCACACGTTCCAACTCCCACCTTGCCAGTTACACTCTCAGGGGAAGCAAAAATACTCCTCTTTACCTGAGAAGGAAACAAAAACACCATTCCTAATTAGTCAGTTCAAGACAGTTTGCTAACTGTGAATACATCAGTACTGATTAGCCAGTTCTCTAATTCTCCAATCCTCACCACCCTATTTTACAGACAGGCAAGATGACGCATTAGCGTACTTACGGGCACAGGAGGAGTCAGTGGCAGAGGCAACAGGGAAGTACCTGGCACCTAGTCCTGGGCTCTGACCATGTCTCTCAGTGAGCACTTCTAGCCCATGCTCATGAATAAAAGCCACATCCCTTATGATAAGACTGTTTGTGGTAACTGGTCAGTTTTAGCACAGCCTCTGCGTGACAGAGAGGAAGCCAGAGCGGGCAGCAAAACAGTCTCCCCACTACCTCCTCTGCAACACCGCTGCTCACAGCCCTGCTGCCCTATCCACCACGCCTGCATTTCAAAGGGGAGGTGTAAGTTTCAGCTTGAGGAGACATACCCACGCTGGCTCTGACTGAGCTAGAGTGCTAAAAATAGAAGTGTAGATGCAGGGGTGGGAGGGGCTAGTTACCTGAGTCTATGCCTAGCACCTCGGAGGCGAATGTACTTGGCATAACTAATACCGCCATATGTCTCCTCAAGCTGGAATGCACTCCTCCAGATCAATGAGAAATGGTTGCCCAGTTAACCACAGACCAGACTTTCCGAATCTAAGCTCCCCTGAACCCTTCCCCGTGCTAAACCAAGGCCAATCAGAAGGGTTTATGATGAGCTTGTATTGTATTTATTTTATCTATTGGTTAGTTCATAATAATGACTAGGAACAGCTTCCAATTCCTATACACTATTGATGTAAGTTACATTAGACACATGCACCTCACCTATAGATAAATCCCAGCACACACCTGTGCATAGGTCGTCTTGCAGATCTAGGTTGTGGAAAGAATTCTTTTTCCTGAACCATTTTGACAATGTGCATTGCTATATTTCTATACCGTTATTCAGTCCACAGCAGGTGCACACCACAACTGAACTGCCAATGGCTAACACTACTACTGACAAAGCTTATAGCGGTGAGCTCTCAACGGTGGCATGAATGTATGCTAGTGAAAACCAAAGTACATACAATCTGAGGAATAGTGCTGCCACCTTTCCCTGGTATTTGTTCAACGTTTTTCCTTATTTCCTATGTAAGTATAACAGCAGTGAAAAGATATGCATGGGAGGTTTATGAGAGACCCAGTTACATACTTGTCCACATTAAGGTCTCAACAGTTTCCCCAAGATATGGTATGAGGTGGAGCAGTTTGGCTATTCCTCCAAATGCAAACTTTTCAGCGCAGCACTCACTTGCATAAGAGAGACCAATTTTCCCAACCTAGATAAGCAAAGACCTAAGAATTACTTTCCATATTTAGTCAGGATTACTGAGCATCAAGTTACCTTTTTACACTTATTCAGTTTTGCAGCTGGGTTGCCTCAGATTGTGAAGGTGAGAAGTTTCCTGTCAAAGCATAGTCTGGCTGTGGCTTTTTTCCCCTGTAACTATAAAGCTGGACTACTTCTTTTGCTAACTATTCACACACTGACAAGACATACAAACCTGGCCTTTTTTGTTTTTAGAATAGGCTCTGTTGTTGAACTGTTGCCACTTGACTTTCTGGTCTTCTCGCTCCTGTTCAAGTTCTTTGATTCTCTGGGCTTTTTTCAAAGCTTTCTTCTTTTTATATTCTCGTTGCTGGGCAATCATTTCTTTTCTGTAGGAAAGAAGAGTAGCCCATGATTGCTTGTGCTCCACTTCATAAAGCACTCTGAGGTACACCAAATACCACGTAAGAAATTGAATACAACTATTTTGCAAGCCATTAAGATGTCTAAAACAGGACTTTCAAATGAGTGATTGCACAACCAAGTCAGGACTATGTACACTTATGAATAATACTGACAAATGCCCCCCAAAAGCAGTACTCCTTAGATGCAAGAGCAAAGCTGTGAATTAAGTTACGTGTAACACATGGGTACCATGGTGTAATAAGATCCTCTTAAGCCTAGTTTCATCTGTTGCTTGTACAGGACAGATTCATTCTTTGATTTTAGAAAGAGCATTAAGTCATTTCTTCTGTAAGGCAGCCTATCAATGGAGAGTTTTATTACAGGAATCCACTCCTGTAATATTTATCAGCAATAAAAATGCCCCAAGCAGGCCATTTCAAATAGAGCAACCCCACAGCTAGCACAGATGTGAATTTCTGAAACTGGAAATTTGTCAAATGACCTGTTCAAATATCAAACAACATTTCTGAATCTCCAAGAAATTACTTGGCTCTTTTCCAACACAGGGCCAAATCTCACCTTGGTGATCTGCCTGAGAACGCCCTTGATCTGGAACTCCGGCATTGATCAGGTAAACATCAGCAACTGTGGTGGGGATCAGGCACAGGGAAGAGGAGAAATGGGCTGAAGTATATCATTCCCCCCACTAGCCTCTGTGGGGAATCTGCAAAGAACTTGATAAGACCCAAATTTGTATTGCCTTTTCTGCAGAAGCTTTCTTCAATGCTATGGAACCACTTCTTGCAACGTCCCTCCCATGCCAAAACAACAATAGACTGAGGAGAGCAGGGCTGTGTGGCTCTAGCAAAACCCTAAAGCCAGGAGCAAAGGGTAGGGACATGAGTGCTGGGGAGCCAGGGCAGAGACACAAGTCCTCCACACCAATGTGGATCACAGGGGATCTGTACGTGACAGGAACAAGATGCCATGCTTCTTCCAAGAAGGGAGGAATTAAACACCACCCCCCACCCCTCCCTCCCTCAAGGATTATGTTGGTGTTCCCAGTTTGGTAAGGGAGAGTCAGTAGTCCCTATCCTATGAATTTCTCCTACAGTCCCAGCCTAGGCTGCAGGAAGGATGCAAGAGCTGCTCCAGTACTTGGATCCCCAAATGGACGGGTTCCCAAGATGTAACCCCCTACATTTGGTTTCTTACTAGGAAGCTGTGAATCAGGAACCTCCTGGTGCCAGCTGGCAGGGGGCACAGAGTGCCTAGTTTTACAGGATCTCCTGGGTCAGATACATGCACAATAATTCACGACAGGGTGGCATGCGAGATCTCTACTGAGAGCCAATAGCCCACAGGTCATCATAACCACTGCAAAACGTGTGAACAGATAATATTTGAAGTGTTGTGTGTCTGTGCTGAGAATTATGTTCTTAAGGCAGGTAACCAGGATGTGACATGTCTCGGACAACTTCCTTTCAAGCAGAGAGGTAAGTGTCTTTTACTTCCTTTCTGGTCGTGTTTGTATCGGGCACTGTTTGAATATTGAGCCAATGCTAATCAAGAGTTTGCAAAATCTTGGAGAGGAAATTTACAGGAAGGAATAAACAGCAGGTGTGGATCCTGTTTGAGTACAGACAATGGATTCCTGGGGTATATCTGGGGGTTCAGAGGTACGGCCTGGATCCTTCACTGAGAAGGCAAGCTAGCAGCATATTTGTCTTATGAACAAAGGGCCACAGCACTGCAAAGTTCTGGAAGGACTTTGGGTGAGCATTGCTCTAAAAGACAGGAAAGTATCTAGTTAAGTCTAGGTTCTAGAATGCTTGTTATGATGTTATTGTATATGTAACCATTTATTTCCAATACTTTACTTGCTACCACCTGGATCTCTAGACTTTGTTAAATAAACGGTTACTTGTTTTCACTATAAACATAGCGAAGTGCTTGCTGTGTGTTAAGTGGGGCCATGATCTGAGATGTAGTAGTAAGCTGGGGTGCACTGCTTCTTTGGAAGCAGCAATCTGTGAATACGGTCAGTGTCCAGTGGCACAGGGGCAGGATACTCCAGGGAGATGCTCAGGTCTGGAACATGCCCACTACTAACCTGAAGCGAGAGAATGGGACCTGCATAGGCTGAGAGAGGATGGCTTGTGTTGCCTGTGGCCGGTGAAGTTGGGGATGTGACCTATGGCAGGCACAAACAAGGCTTCCTTCTGCTAAGGGCAGTGGGTAATGAGATCCTTCACATCCCTGGGTACTCCCACCAAACATCACAGAAGTGTCACTTGTTGAAGCTATTTTTTCATTCCTCCAAATGAAAACTGGTCTATGCAGCACTCACACTTTCAACAAGGAGCTCTGAAAAGCTTCTGCTAGATGACAGGCCTCTACCACTTCTTTAATCAGTCATTTATAATATACTCACTGCTTCACCACACACAAGTCTCCATCTTCTCCAGAAACACAAATTGTAAGCATCATCTGCACTGGCCTATTTGCTGGCAATGAAAGAACTCTACTTTTCTCTCTCATTAATATCCTTGATAAATATGATAGCAGAATTGGTCTAAGAGTGAGGTGCTAACAGGCTGTTTTACCAGAGTGTGTTTCCTTAAGCAAACTCCATCCCTCCACCACATGAACGTAACATGCTTGGCTGGCCTCAGTTCTTTGTTAGATAAACATATAAGGCTCTAAGTCACTTACTTGGACATGGGTTTGTTGCCACTGTCCTCTTTTGCCTTTCTTCCCTCTTCTACAGGTTTGAGGTTGAGCAGAGGTGTGACTTCAGCATTGCCATACCCAGCAAACGTGATTGCAGCAGTCCCATTCTCCTCATCTATCTCTTCAATCTCAGCTTCGTAACACCTGTAAAGATATCATGGCTGTAAGCATGTGAGTAATGGTTTAATACTCAGCCCTACAACACCTACACTATTATTCTGCTACTCACATTAAGCTAAATACTTGCTACCAACCTGCTTCAATTTTTGGGACAAAATACAAATCAGACTGAGAAGTTAATGTTCTTCAAGGACATAAGTACATCAGTCCTGCACAAGAGCTTAAGCTCACTAGCTGATCAAGGAACCAGTGACAGTTTTAAGGCCCAGTAGTTATTGAGGCTAGAAACAAATATCTTATGCAACTGCAAAGTTAAACATCTTTTTTCTTCCTATTTGATTTGATAGGTTATGCAATATCAGATTTTAAAACTATGGCAATCTAGATAACAGATTAGAGATAGTCAGGAATTTTCTGACAATGTCTTTTCCACCAGAAAATATTGATTTGTTGAAACTAAAACTATTCACAGGAAAGGATTGGATTTGACAAATCTTCTGATTCAGATTTTTTTTAAAAAAGTTTCAAAATTGTTGAAATGTTTTGATATTTTCAAAACAAAAAAGTGTCTTTTTGGTTCAAAACAACTTGTTAGTAGTTAATTTATACTAAAAACTTTTTTAAATTCAAAACCAATTTTTTTTCAGATGATCGGTTTACAAAGTTTTTCAGACTAACTTTTTGTTTCAATTTGGGATGGGAAAAAAATCTGAAGTCTCAAAATCTTGCCGAATGGCAAAGTCATCTCCCACCAAGCTCTACTACAGACGCTTGAAACTACACTTACAGATATCATTTCAATTAACATCTGCCTACATCATTTTTATATAGTTTGATATAGCCACCATCTTGAGAAACACTTGAGTTGCATTTGTCACCAGTGCTTTATACCATATGAAAATTGATGGGAGCCCCAGCTTTTGTGTGGTAGGAAGCATTAATCTCTTAACTAGTACTGCATGAGACATTGGCTGCATAAATCATGTTGCAGCTTTAATGGGGGAAAAAAACACGATAGTTATCAAAGTGATTAAGGTCCAATATCACATGACCTGCACCAGAAGTAGAAACACCTAAGTGGACCAGCACAAATGCTTTTAGATCCAGTAAACTTCTCATTCTGATCACTAGTTTAGGACCAGAGCTTGGGACAAGACTGAAACCCAGTGGTGACCTAAGAATTTTAAAAATGTAACATTTATGATCTTAGGTGAAAATATTTCAGCTGTCAATGCCTAGCAACAGAAGTGTTTTCCATTTTAAACAGTTTATTTTCTACATGAAAGTATCAATAATTCTGCATCAGTACTTATATTTGGTGGTCACTACATTAGCAGCTCCATTGTACGAGGATACTACTTCTTTTCTAAGAGCAGGCAATGGGATGTTGACTGAATCTGAACAGTTTTCAATTAGCAAAAAATTCAGAAATGCTTCCATGTTACAAAATAAAGGATAAAGTATTTTGAAAATATGTATCTTTGTATTTCAAAGACTACAAGATGAGACTAAATTGAAGCAATCCCAGAAACTCTCAATAACATTAGCTGGGGGGTGAAGGGAGGAGAATCAAAACCAAATGTTTTGGTACAGCATCTTCAGAGCCTGGTGCAGCCAAGTATTAAGCCCTAAATTACAGAGAAATATTGCAATCTCAATATAGCTACAGTTCCTTTAAAGCCAAACGATGGTGTTCCATGTTAAATACACAGACTTAAATCTCTCAGTCAGTCATTTTTCATGACCATTATTAAATATAAATTATATTAACAGAATTGCAGTTACATACCCCAGGACATTTGAGAGGCACTACACTAAGTGATTATAATTAGTTTATGAAAGTGTAAGGGTTTTTTAAAAAGTTGTATGTTATATTTCTTTTGAGGGTGGGGACAAGAAAAGGTGTTTTCAGAATCACCCAGTATCTCCTTCGCTTTGTCTATAATATTGACCTTCACTAAAAGGAAATGCAATAGTTACTTAATACTAAATTTCTCTTAGCTATCCTATGTTAGAGTTGCTCAAATGGGGCAGTTCAAACTGAATTAAAGTCTCTTACCATTGTACTGTATTATTTCATGTAACTGTTAGAGAAGTTTGTTTTCTACACTTACTGTCCATCTTCACTCCATACAGCCATACATTTATCCCCAACTTTCCATGAGTGACTGGGCAGGGCAGAAGCAGAACTATCAGAACTTGCAAGGGCTTCCGAAGGTTGTGTTGAAAGGAGATCTTTGGTTAATTCTATAACTTCCTGGAAAAGGAAGAGGCAAAGAATATACTTTCAAACACTATTACCATGCTTTATTTTTCCCCACATTGACAGATCTATTTTCTAATAGTTACTGTGTTCAACGGATATCTGATGTAATGCAGATTTCTGGCTATCTACCACTAACAACAGTGTATTATCCTCATACATCACAGATATAGAAGAAAACAACGTATGGGTGTATGCTATATTGAAATGAGGCCACCATTCAATCCTTGGCCAACTTTCAAAATGCCCCAATGTTTCCTTTTTTACAGCAATTCGTTCTAGCTGAACTGCTTTTGCATAGGCACAAAGATATAGCCAGCTATTCATGTGGAAACAATCCTTGATGTGACTCTTTGCACATGTGTGCAGCATGTGATTCTTAATTTCTGACTGAAGAGCACATGGCAGCAGTGGGTAGGTAGAGTCAGTGTCACATTCACTGCTCATAGGGAAGGCAGGGCTAAAGAACAGATTCAAATACATTTTAAGTTAGAGGTTTTTGATAGATAATTGTGAATGTTTTGCTTTTCCGCCTCAACTGCAGTTTATTTTATATTAGTGATTATTTTAAAAAATGATTGGTTAGCCCAGAAATTACACATTTCTTAGAGTTTTAGAATACTGAATATAAAATAAGTGTACTAATGATAAACACCTCTGAATAAGAGGTGCCATTTTTTCGGTTCCTTTGAAAGAGTGGGAATTGGCTAACTTGAAGTATCTACAGAGACATTATGGGGAGAGGAGTGTCTCCCTTTTGAGATCCCAATTCAGGAAAGTATCCCTTTTCAGGATTAGGCACATGAATAATTGCCTTCCTGAAAAAAGATGGACTTAAGCATATGCTTAAGTGCTTTCCTGAATCAGTGCCTCAAAGTATGGGGCCAGAACCTCCCCATTAACCTGACAGAATGACCTGAACCAGACAAATGGCAGAGGAAAATATACCTTTTTTCTATTAATTGATTTTTAATGCCTTTAGACATTAGAAAGTGAAGTCTTATTTATTCACAGAGCAGATGCATTGCTGCATACTGTGCTGTAAGTTTCCCTCAACTGCCCTGCCATTGTGATTGAACCTGAAGGGACTACATCTATGGGTAAGTGTTTAGTTCAGTCTCAATATTGCCTATTTTAACCTAGATAACTGCCCCGATTACACAGCCACCCTCTTTACTGTCTCGGGAGCCAAAATAGATAGGCAAATTTCCAGGATTTCTATGAATTTTGTAAACTAATGAAGAAAATGCTTAGATTGTTTAGAGGGTAAGAATTTGAATGCATATTTTTCACCTTAATAAAAAAGGTATTTAGCGTCTACTACTTTTATTGCAATCTAGCCAATGCCAATTGAATCAGTGCTACACTCTTACTTGCCAGACTCTTGATTATGACTACTGAAAAAACATGTGGTTCAACAGATAGCAGATAAAAGCAAAACACAAGCACATGAGGAAAGGCAACTCCACAATTCACAAACAAGAAACAGTCATTAGCCCTCACAACATCCCAATATTTTTATTATCTGATGCAAGTCACAAAATTAAGGGCAAATATTTCAATTGAGGAGATTACAGAAATCCTGCATTTCCCCCACTGCCTCCAAATAACCTTCTCCTCTCCACAGATTCTCCCCGCACCATGTTATATCTGTGCTGCTGCTCCTACACATAATATTGCCCGGAGGCAAGGCCAGCAGCAGGATGAATTGGAAACAATTCTAATCAGCTTTGCCAGAGCAGAAGTGGCATAAGCTGTTCCAGCAAAGGCACAAGCATTCTTTGCAACTACTGGCTGTGGGGTGATTAAATAAAGAAACTGTACTTGTGATGAGGAACAGCCTTTTTCAAAATGCATTTCCACTTTAGCCCATGAAACAATACAAAGCATGGAGATTCAATGTTCCTGACCCCATTGTTTTTGTTAGCCAAGATCCAAGATAAAAACTACTTTGGGTAAGTTGTACACCCTAAAGATTTGAAAGGCCCCAAAGGGAATTCAACAGTCTTGATAGACTCCCCTTCCCAGTTTTCTTAATAAACAGGATCTAGACAGTGGGACAGAAAGGCTCCAGGACCCAGCAGGGTTCTTCTCTCAGCTCAGCAGAGATGAGAGAGAACAGCTGAGGCCTGACTCACTAAACCTCATTGATAAAATAAGGGCCTATAAAGAGAGGGCAAGCTCAAGGCAGCGAGGAAACTGATAGAGGGGCTGCTCGTCATTCCTCAAAAAGTTTGAGGCTTCTACTCAGGCAATTCCTAGAGACCAACCCCATAAAGTGTATGTTTTGTTTTCTTATATGTATTTTTGTTTGAGTAGCTAGTCCAAAGACACAAAGAGCCTGATAACAGGATTCTCTTGTGTTTGTTGATATCTGAACCAATCAATCAGACCTTCCTAACAAGGAGGTTTGGGGTTTGTTTTTGCTTTAGCAGACTCTCTGGTGATTTTGTAGTAGGGACTGGAACAGAGAATGTGGCCACAGTCTAACTTTACTACAATCTTTATTTTGCAGAATATTGCATATGGGCCAACACTGATTTTGATATTTAGAGTATTTCATTTGAGGGAGCTCCTTAGAGTACATACCATTAATTACTTTTCCTTCCCCAGGTCTGAGCTCTAACACTGCTCCTTCACTGACAGAGCGGGTGGTAGTAGCAGTAATCTGCAAATCCAGGAAGCATCAGGGCTTGTGATATGTGTATCAGCAGGTCAAAGAAAGTACAGCTGTGCACTGATTACCTGAAGGTAAGCGTTTCAGATATACAGAAACCACTGTAATTTGAGACAGTTGACTTACTCCTGCCTCCTTCATAAGTCATTTATCTATTAAAATAGCTTATTGTAGAACTTGAGTGAATATGCACACAGACTACTCTATCAACAATCCCCTGACTTTGCCATAGTCATTTAAGGGATAGGCTGCAAATAAACTTGTAATAAAATCTTATTTTGTCTAAGTATCTTAGACTGGACACAGCTAGTGGACAGAAACGTCAACCATACAGTCAATGTCTTGAATTGATTTAAGGTTCCAATATCTCTTATTGTTTTGTTGTTCTAACATATAGCATGCTATAGTGCTAGTGAGAACACAACTAGAGTACTGCACATAATGGGGGGCATCACATTACAGAAACAACTGCGGAACTGGAAGGTGCAGAAAAGCGCCATTACGTTTATGCAGGGTTTCAAGGGTTAGGGAAACTAGATTAGTATAAATAAAAAGAGAATGGGAGAAAAAAGGGAACTTGATCCCATAAAATTTTAAAGAAAGTATCAAGCTGGAAAAAACATGAGGACAGCAACTGAAACTAAGTACAGGCATTGAAGGAGTTTGAAAACAAGTTTATTTAAGCAGAACAATGTGGGACCCACTACCAAAGTAGCAACAGAAGCTGCAACTGTCTAATGTAGATATCAGACAAGCACTTATGGGTGGTCTCTGGACTCTAGATAGACTGTATCTCATGAACTAGAGTAAAACACTACAGGCTGAATAGGTCATTTTTAAAGCAAGATTTGTGGGGATAGGAATATGTATACTACAGCAAAACTGCTTATTAAGGTGGACAAATGCAGCCAAGTGAGCTATATATACAATGTGGCTTGCTGCCACCTTCCTGTGACATGGATATGCAACCTGTGGAAACTACAGGTCCCAGCATGCAAAGATCCATCCTCATGAGAGTGGCCTTTTACACAGGTCAAGATGGAGCTCTGTATCATGGAACGCATAGTTTCCACAGCTTTTATCACCACATTAAAAAGGAGGGTGGCTGCAATCCACTCTAGCTCATGCAAGTTAAGTTTGATCTTTGGTTGCAAAGGTACTTTGCTAGAACTCCTTCAGTAAAGTAAAATATGGGGAGCCCGTTATTTACATGAAAATATCTTGGTCAAATCTGAGTATGCTGTGTATGGTAATGATGGATGCAATACTGAGAGAGGATTGTTTTGGATACATAATTAATTATCTTTAGAACAAACAGGAAGCAACAATTTAATTGAGACATTAAAAAAATACAGTTGGACTTATTTTCCATTTTTAAGGTCGAATGTATGGGTAGCAAACTTTTTGGAGATGAAAATGCGAGTATCTTCCCTATTCTGTGCAGAAAGCTTTTATTTAAATTTTTTTTTTTTGCAATTTGACCTTTCACATCAATGATTTCTTCACATTAAAATGGACCTTGTGTTGGAAATATGGGTTTTGCTCTGCATTTTAAAAATACACATGCTTTTAACAATGTACAATAAAGTACATTCGGATTATACTACAGGGTTCCTTGTGGGCACAAGTCCTTTACATTTAAAAGGAAATCTAAAGCTTATTGATTACGACATTATTGGTTTAACTTTTGTTTTTGAGTTGTATTTTTACTGTTACTATTTCTTCAAACAGCAGCAGTTACTGAATGCTGCAGTGGGTAGTTTTATCTACTTAAGTTTTGTTAATAACATCTTGGCTGCTATAATGCTCGTGCTCTCGACATTTATTTATATATTAGCAGTATTTTGCACTCATACTCTAACATTTAAGAAACTATTAAAGGTAGGCTCAATTATGGGTCAATTTTGTTGCCTGATGTGACTAACGCAGAAGATTAAAAAGGCTTTTATTTTTTTAAAATCATCTTATAATCAGAGTAGGTGTTCATGCCATTGTCCAAAGTGGGACTAATCAATACTTTAAGTGGCTTTTAACTAACAACAGAAAATAACGTTATGAGCTCAAAAGTCTAAACATCTTCCCAGTGGCGGCACTTTTAACACTACAGGACAAACAGTGACTTTTTTTAAAGAAGTGTATAAAACAATATCAATGTTAAGACTTAAAAAAACAAGCCAAACTTTGGGATGGCCACCCATACTAATGTCCCTTGAAGCAAGCTGAGATCATAAAGTAAACCTTTAACATATGTTTTGTCATAACCTCAACAACTATTTATTATTTTTGCTGCATGCAAATGCTCAGCAACAAGCTACATCTCTGCTTGACAGAGTGATGGCATTTTTGCCCACATTACTCAGGATAGAAAGGTCTCAGTTTCTAATTCCCTCAATCCTCACCTGTAAGTCTTTTTTTAATTTTAGTAAGTCTTCATTTTCTCCATTCCCGGACAGAGCAGCCTCAACTTGCTGGAGCTGAGCTTTATAGCTAGCTAGCTGTTTTGCAAGATCTTCTGACATCTGCAAGAGAAGTAGATATTAAAACAGAAAGGAGCAAAACCGCTTTGATAAACTGTCTTGTAGTGAAAATAAAATGGAATTTGTAACTGAATTAAATAGCTTTCACATCTATTGTAGATGGATACCCAACATACTAATTTTTAGTACTACACTATTTCAATAGATAACCACTCACCCAGTTAAACTAATTCTGATCAACTACTCCCAAAACAGCACCAACAAAAAATCCTTGAAATAAGTAATTTACAAGTTGTGTGTGTATAACAGTAGACACTATAGAAAGGATATAAAACTTAGCATGGAATGATTCATATCTTCAAAATATTATGGTGTCCGAGCTATTATAATTTTGCCTTTCCATTTATAAACAGCATCTTCACATTCTCTCTGTCTTTAAACATGTGTACACAACCTTACACAAGCCCATGAAATCAGTCTCACTTATTCTTCTATAATCTTAGTTTAAACCTCTTTTGTATATAATAAAACACACCCTGCTTTTAAAGTTATTGTAATTCTAGCCTTTCCTTCTAATGTCTTCTGCAGAGAGCACCATCTGATGGAGACAAAACTAGCCTTGTGCAGCCAGGGATGGATTGGTGAAGATTGTAAACCCTTTGGGGCAGAGACAGTCTGTTCTGTGTTTGTACCACATTCCATGACTAGGACTCCTAGGGGACATGATAATGCAAAGAAAAAGAGAGGCTGACACGCTCATTCATATACTCGGAGCTGTGCAATTTTAAGAGACGGGGCCTGCCTCTTCCTTAACAGATAATACTCAGGCATGATCACTTACAACGGGCACCTTCTTCCCAAGCCAGGCAGTGGGGCTGGGGGAAGAAAGGGACTCTGAGCACAGGCACTGGAAGAGGAGGGGAAGGTTAAAGCCAGGCTCTCGGAGGAGAGGGGAGAGCACGGGCTGGTGGGGCCAGAGCCTACGGAGGGTCACTGGAGAGGGCTGGAACACGGGGGGAGGGGGGGCGCAAGGGCTCACAGGGGGATTAATGGGGGCGGCCATAAGAACGGGGGGGGGGGGGGCTACGGCCTATGGAGGTGGCCAGGTCAGGCGGGAGCACGCAGGGGGGCCTACTGGGGGCGGGACTAAGGATGTTCCCGAGGCAGAGAGGGTCCGGCCCTGGGGCGGGGGGGTTCCCATGGCCCAGTCAAGCAGGGGCTGAAACCTCAGGGACAGGGGAGAAGGGGGGCGGGGCGGGCCGCGGAAGCCCGAGGGACGCTCGGCCTCGGAGCAGCCTCCGGCGGGAGGCGGAGCAGCGCCGGGTCTCGCCTCGGCCTCCTCCCGGCTGCGCGCGCGGGAGGGAGGGAGGGAAGGGTTAATAGTCGCTTCCTCTCACCTTGGCCGGAGGGTGGGGGGGCGCTGCGCTCCGCGCCGGGCTCGGTCCCGTCGGGCCTGGGCCGCTTCCTCCTCCCCGCGACGCCGACCGACGCACGGAGCCGGGACTCGACGGCGGAGTCGCTCACTGTGCACCCGACCCGTGACCGAGCGCAACACTCGCGAGACTTCCGGGAAGACGAGTTCGGTCACGTGCCCTCCCCCGCTGGTCAGAGGGCACGTGGAGGCTGCTGGGAGAGAGGCGAGCGCGCCAGAGCCGCTCTGGGGAGGCCACGTGACGGCAGCGAGAGCTTTGCTCATCCGGGGCTCTTCCCGGCACTAACGCGGCGGGAAGAGGGTGTTGACCTTGGAACGCTCCGCCCAGGGGCTCGTGCCCGGCTCCTCCTTCCACCCTCCCCGTGCCGGCCGTTAACGGCTCCTCCCTCAGCCCAGTGCAGCAGCGGCAGCCAGGTGCTGCGCGGGGCCTGGGAACTGCTTCCGGGCGGCGATCTTCAGCCCTCCGCGCTGCTGGGCGTGGGCCTGAGACCGGCATAGGACCGGGGTCCGGGACGACTTGTAAGGGGCGCTGTTGTACCCCTCGGCGGGGCGGGGCGGGGCGGGATGGGATGGTCAGGGCGGGGGCAGGTGCACGCCGTGGGGAAAGCGGGGACGTTTCTTGCGCTCATGAGCCGCTGCCCCGCTTCCTCCGCAAGGGAGCTGTTAGCGTCTCTGCTTCGCGGATGGGGAAACTGAGGCACCGAGCGGCTGAGGCCTGGGTGGCCACGCCGACATCCCCCCCGTAGCGGCTGGGTCCGGTTGGTACTTGCAGGAAGGGCGTAATCCAGCCCCCGTGGGACCGTGCGTGCACACAGGTGCGTGCGAAGCGAGGTTACGCCCCAGGGCACAAAACCACGTCTCTTGTGCCTGAGTCCTGGATGCGGGGGGGGGGGATGACGACGGACGGACGGACACACACACACAAGCCCTAGAGAAGGAGACTGTCTGATACTAAACAAGTGGCCCGCTTAGTTAAGGCCCAGACTTTCCAATCAAGCACCTTAAATCTACCCCTCCCCCCCGGCTTGGGGGGCTTTAGGCACCCCCCTTTGAAACAGGTTGGCAGAGGCTAGCGGAAAGGGGAGAGCTGCGCTAGCCTGACCCTTTCCACCCACAGAAGTTGGCCCAGTAAAGGATATTACCTCACCCACCTTGTCTCTGCCCTCCCAGCTTAAGTGGCTCTTTTCAACCATTTACAACTTTCTCCTCCATTGCCCCTCAGGCTGATGTTTATCATAAAAGGCTTCTGCCTATCCGCAAAACCTGTTGTTACTGAGGGAGCCAAACCTGTGAAAACTTTGCTAGATATTTTTTCTTAGATAGCTTTGCACTCGCAGCTCAGACTTTTTGTGTAAATTAAATGTCACCACGTTTGAAGCATATTAGACTGCAATGCATAAAGGAATTAGTTCTGTCAGCTATACCGGCGCATTAGCTGTCAGAAGGAGAAAGTTAATCATACGTGGTTGCTTTTAAAAGCATAGGCACAGTCCTCTGAGAAGTTTCTGTATGTTTGTCTGCACACACCCATGCAGACTAATAGCTGTATAATGTAAATGGGTACGCTTTACATGTTTAAAGCACTATATTTCTTATACCCACACAAATATAATTATCCCCATTTTACAGATGGGGAAACTGGGTCAGAGTTGATTTATTCCTGCGCATCTATATACGTGGCAAGAGCCACAATAGACAACTAAAGACACTATCACTGTATCAACAAGTTTACACTCTATGCGTCCAGCTGTGCAGTTTGAGCTGTATAGGTTGACATTTACACCTGCATGAAGTTGTGTTCAAGGCATTGGCTCCATATGGGCAGATTAAATTGTGGCATTAAGACAACATAATTTGTAATAACATGTACAAGGTCACACTACAAATCAGTGTTAGAGCCAGGATTAAAATTTTAAAAAATACTGGCTTCCAACCCTCTGCCCACTTCTCTAAACCACTCTACTTCTCCAAGTAGTGAGTCCCAACTCTTCCCTGCTTATTGCATAACCAAACAGAACAAAAAGTAAAACAACATTATAAACCCACATCCCTCCCCTCTATCCTTATGTTGGCCTTGCTTTCTTGCAGCTGCAGCTCCTTGGCATAGGGAGTGAGGTCTTCCTGGCTCAAAGTCTGTTACAGGCCGTAAACACTGGTAATCTTAAAGGATTAACATCAGTTGAAAGTATTAGCTTCAGCAGAATCTGCCTTAGGGTAAGACTCAGCTGTTTCTTTGTGGAGGAATGATTTGAAATTCCAGGTGTCTGACTTTCAGTTAATTATAAGAGATAGCAGGGGTACTGGACATAGTATGCATATAGTTTAGCCCTACTGATTTGTTTCTTCATACACAGATGTGTTAAAAATGTGTAACTTCACACTACTTTATCATTCTTTCATACCAGTGTGCTATGATACCTTTTTGATCATGCAGGAGTCCAGTCTGATTTAAAAACCCTAGATTAGAATCAAGTCTCATCTCCCCTCCCTCAACCCATACCCACCCACCCACCCAAATTCAGCATCAAACAGCAATTTAGAACAAGAAGTGGGGAAGGAGGGGCTATATTTGTTTTTGTGAATCTATCCCTTTGTTTTTATTTTTAAAAAGGTTTAAAATGCCCCAAATCAAAACATTTAATTTTGAGTCAAGTGAAACATTTTGTTCAGTCTCAAACAAAATTTTGCAGCGTTTTCTGATTCACCAAAAATTCCAAAAAGTTTTGATTCAACCTGAACTGATTTTCTTTTTTGTAAGTTTATTTTTTGGAACTAAAAAATTATTTATCCATGCAGCTCTGCTCCTTAGTCACCAATATGACTTTCTACCACTTGCTGGTTATCTTTACAAACACACACCTTTCAATTGTTCCACATATCAAAAGCCATTGCTTTCATTTTGGTCCCAAAGTTACTTCCATTTCACACAAATTTAGTGTCTGCTCACTTTTATTTTTTAATATTGTTTCCCTAAGGAAGAATCTTAAATATAGGTTCATGCAAAGTTATTTTTAATTACACTAATGGAATGACTCTCTCAGTATTTTTAATTTCCTGTATGAATCATTTCTCTATGTTCCTCTTCATCCCACATTTAGACCTTGGTAGGTTCAGATATATGGAAACACCTAAGTGATCCTCACTGCTTGAACTTGCAAATTATAAGGGTGCAAAAACAGACTGCCAAATCTGGGTATTTTATAGAGATCATTAATTTCTGTAGTTTATCTCAGTTGCTGCTGGCCTTTTGAGGTTTGTTAGTATAGCTTTTGGCCTCATTGATCGTATTAACCCCCAATCCGATTTAAAATGGGAAGGATGATTATCAGGAGTTGTGAATTGCCACCGGGGACAATGAACAAAGAATTTCTTAACCCCTATCACAAACCGTAAGAAACTGTACAAAGACAACAAATGTCTCCTAGTGGAACTCCACCCACAGAAGTATTTTAGTGCTTCAAAAATATAACTCAAGAGTGAGAGGCGTGTGCTCACCAGCTTGTGTTTCCACTGACAGTAGCAGATTTACCACTTGCAAGTTGCCCCAAAGGTAAAAAGGTGATGGGAGAAATGTAACCAATGCAGCCACAGAAAGGAGTTTTCAGGAGATAAACCACCACTGTAATCTGGTGCACAAAAAATGGGCATCTTCCACTGAAAGAAGCACAGGTATCTGGGAAGCACTGTAAGCATTTACTTATGTTCAGCATTCTGTGGTAGAACGTTAAATTCACATCCTTAGTGTCTAGCTGAGGCTGTTGCATACAAGCTTACCTCACTAGGGAACGGTCACCCTTGAAAAGCATAACATCTAAGGTGCACCTCAGGGCAAAGCATTGGTTGGTATAAGTCACAGAAGCATTAGACTTGAACCACACAGGTAATATCAGGATTTCATATAATAAATAATAAGTGTTTGCTGCATGAGGCCTTAAGAACAAAAAGCAAAAAAAAAACCCCCAACACTCCACCCCTCAAAACCCCCCCCAATATAAATTTCTACTAGTTTTATCTATAAAGCAATATTCATCTTCACCTAAAAAAAAAAAAAAATACCAGTTAGTCCAAGCTTGTCTATATTAACCAAAAATGGGGATTGCATAGTTCACCACTTGTAAGAATCATAATACATGTAAAACTCATATTGTCTAACCCTAGTCTCTAATGTACTACTAATAGTGTTTTAGAGCATTACTTATTTTCATAGAACAACTCATACTATCATGCCAGGCATTTGCTCAGACTACATCTTCTTTATTTAGGAGCATCCCATCTAGCTAGTCTCAGGCATTTGCCCTTTATGTCGTCTCAATAGGCATAAGTGAGTTCAGGTGTGCTTTGACCAGAGGCTGAGGTTTCTAGCTCTGCTTCTGATACTCCCATATATATATATAAGTGGGAAGTCAAGTGGCAGTTGCTCCAAGATGTAGTTCTGCTCAGAAGTGTTAGATATGCCTTGCTTAAAGAGAAACTTTTCTAAGGGTCTGTTACTGTGCAATGAATCTGCCAATATATTAGGTAAGTACAGAGGCCTTTATGGTACACTTTGTCATAAACTTAGAGCTTGTATGTGCTGATTCCATGTGGCAGTTCACTTCATTACACATGTAATGGACAATTGTTTTATTTCCTCAAAGTTCAGTTTAGTTTTTGTGGAAGACCAATTTATTCAGTTTTGCCTTAATAAACATTAACCTCCATGAGATTCTTTGCTATAGTAGCAGGAAATTGTCTAATAAATGGTAGTATAGTGGATGGGAACAAGTAGAGAAAAGATCAAGGAAAATGGAGAGTTTTTGGCCAATAACCAGAAGCTTTTTTCTTAAAATTCCTATGTTGAACATTAGATGGCAGTGCTGCTGCACAAAACTTGCTTATTTTTTGATGTCTGCAGAGTTTTCTGTAAGCTTGCAACACAAAGCAGCCTTTGTAAGATGTTCTTTGTGTTTACAAATGACTGTGTGATTTTATTTTTTTTTTAAATAGATCTCAAGCTGATTAGAATAAATACTTGCAGTCGCGCTAGGAAGCAGCTGAAACATGGAAAATCTTTTAAAACGTGTTATCTCCTTTGTGTAGGTGCAGGCAAGCAAGCCGTTTTCTCTATCCCTCCATGTTAACCACTGAGGCTGTTTAGGAGTTGCTGTGAGAATGACAAGATAGTGAGGTAATTTCTCTCATATCCTAGGACCAACATGGCTACAACAACACTGCAAGTTAGGAGTTGCTGTGTCACATGACAGGTGACTGAAATCTGACAGTACATCTGTTCAGTAGCAAATACTGCTCCAAAGGTAACTATCTGAATAGCCTTAAGCCCCAATCCTGCAACATAGGCATGGTGGGACTGCTGTGACAGCACTGAGCCCCTGTCACTGAAGTCAGTAGGTGTCTGTAGGGGCACAGTAGTCTGTCACCATGTAAGAAGTTGCAGGATTGGGGCCTTTGTGGTCAAAGTGTGATGCAAGGATTTTTTGGCTTTATTAGCAGGGCTTGCTTCTTGCCGAGGCTGGCCTGGCCCTGGGGCAGCATATCAGGCTAGAAGGTTGTTGATCGGTTTGGTTGACTTGGATGCTCAAGTAAATCATTTTAGATTATCATGCTTCACATGTAGGTTTTGCATATTTTCTTGAGGCTAGCTAGATTTTCTTTCCTCCTGTTGGTGGTGCTGTCCCAGACAAAGTCAAACAGTTGTTTCTAGCATTTCTTTATTCATATTATAAGCAAAACTGGCAATACCAAGCGTTCTCTTGTTTTCAGTTGTTTATAATTTGGCCAAATTTTAACCATTTGGCTGATATTTTCCATGCTGAGTATCTGCCTCAGGCTGAACACTTTTGGAAAGCTACAGCAACAATGGTTTGGCCATTATCAAGAACAAAGTTAGGGAAAAAATACATGTTTTCCCCCTGATAAAAGAATTCTTACAGCTTATTTCACTGGGAAGCATTAGTGCCTCCATGTTTTGGAGCAGGCATGTAATGTTGTATGGCATGCCCTGCTGTCAAGGACATGCCTTTTGTTATTCTAGGTGGGGGGTGGGGGGAGAAAAGCCTATATTTCGCAAAGTTATAAGCCTTTGAAATACCTCAATTTGCACATGTTCAGTAGAGGTTAGTTTGCTGGACAGCTACATTTTCCAAAGATTCCGGCCTGGTCTACACTTATGAAAAATCCACCCCCCTGAATACTGTAGCTATGCCGAGCTAATCCCACAGTGCAGATGCAGCTAGGTCAATGGAAGAATACTTCTGTTGACCTACCTGACCTTGCTCGGGGAAGTGGTATTGCTACAGTGATGGAAAAGCCCCCTTCCGTTGCTGCAGTTTGCATCTACAGTACAGGGTTACGGTGTCCTGGGTATGGTGCTGTAGTTATGGTGCTGTTGCACCTGTAGTGTAGACATGGCCTCCATCTGCACTGAGCCTAGGGATGTGGGGGCTGTGCAGGTCTGACCCAACAGCCAGGTGCCACTGTCGTGTTGAGTAAGGAAACCAAGAACAGGCCAACTGTGCTCTCCATGCTCCCACTGCTGGTGCCCAGGCAGTGTGGAGAAGGAGGAGCAACCTGCACAACTGTAGAAAGACAAAAGCTGGATAAGAAGCCTAGAATGGGAAGAGCTGGTAGGGGAGGATTTGGACAGGGACAGGTTGGAGGATTTGGGGCAGGAGGACTCATGCTTTGGGGGAAATGGGCAGAAGGGGCTGTGTCCACTAGAACACACTCTTCTTTAGAGCCTGGAATGAAAACCAAGATTTTTGAGTCTCACCATTAACCATGGGCTGTCAGCAAATATCTGTGAAACCCTCTTATGAGTGTGTCTTTCTCCCTTTCTAGTGCTACTCCATATACAGAATGATAACCTACCACTGCTATTGGCTGCTTTCTAGTTCAAATAGCAGAGGTCTGTGTGGTGGATCTAAAGGTTCAAACCCTGTGGGCGCTAATATATTCCACATGGTGAAAGTTGTCTCTTTCTGCTTCAGAAGAATATTAAGGTTGCAAAGTCAGGCACTCAAAAATTAGGAAATGGTAGAATTAAGGTTGCCTGGACAGCCTTATTTTGGCCCCTTTCTGTGTATCATTATGACATTCTTTAATCATGTGATCACTTCACTTCCACAAGACCCCTGCCTCATTCAGTGCAGAGAATGACTGAGGTTTCTCTGGGAGAAAGAAGTTGTTTGTGGGGCCCTTACCCAATTTATTGCAGAAGTTGAAAGGTGTGTACTGAATGAGGCAGATGAGGCAGAGGACTGCAAGAAGAGAAGGAATGGTCTCATGGTTAAGTCAGTTGTATACTGTCCTGAGAAATTAGATTCTATCCCTGCCTCTGCCACAGTTGCTGTGTTACACTAGGCAAGTCGTTTCCAACATCCTCTTCACAGATGGTCACTGGCCATGTTGATTTTTTGGAGTGCCCAATTGGCGATTATGGCATCTGATTTACAGATGTGCTGAGTACTTATGTCTACACTTGAAGACAATCAGAGCTCTACTTTGAAAATATGATGTGCTATATACTGCTAAATACTCTGAAAAATGGTCTCAAAATTGGTACCCAAAATGGTATCATGGGGATAATCCCCCACCAGCTCAGAAGGGAATTGCAAAAATAAATGAATGTTTGTGAAGCACTCTGATACTAAAAGTGGTGAGTGTCACAGTAAAGCCCAGAAAGAAACTTAATTTCTGTTTTCAGAGCCAGTTTTGAATAGCACACTGCAGCCTAGGTATGGGGGTTACACATTGAACAATGAGGATAAAACAAAATACTGAATAGCTGCTCATTCTGTGAGCATTGTCCATCCTGTGCACTGAAGGATGCCTGGGTCCTGTGGAAAAAATAGTAATGTGATTGTTATAATTAAAGACTAATATAATTCATAGGTGCAAGGGGCCTGAATTAAGGTTGCCCAGGCAACTTTAATTCTGGCATTTCCAAGCTCTTGAGTGAATGACTTTGGAATTTTAATGTTCTTTCAATGTAGTTTTATATGTCTAATATAAAATCAAGTTTTTAGGTGTTCTGGGGAGTCATGCTGACACCAGATCTGTAAATTGTCTGACATCAGAGCAATACCCAAAGGCTAATTGAGTGTGGCTTTGTCTTGCACAGTTTTCTTTTCATCCTGTATAGAAATTACACAACAGAATTATTTTAATGCTGTATTATGAATATTGTGGGTTGTGTTTGTTAGTAAATTAATCAAAGTTAAATCCGCTCTAAGACTGGTCAGTTATGTTGTGTGATTGCAGAATGTACATTTGTTAATAATACTTTCTTTGCAAATGTATGTAGGCTGTGCACAAGCTTCTTATGTAAATATCCACAATATGAGTATACCTGTGTCAAACCTTTAGATCTTTTATTTCTCTGAGAAGCTTTTAGACCGAATTCCTCTGAAATGAGTGAATTCCTATGATATGTAAGAAGTAGGGAGATACAGCAACCACCCGTCCTGTTACATGAAGAAACCTGTTAAATCATCTCCCCGAATCATATTAGTCACCACTGTTTGTGGGGTGAGACTGTCTTTGTGTGGTTTAGCATCCTGTTGCTAGTAACCAGCATACTTTCTTGTTTCTTTCAGGTGATGGACTCAAGGAAACAGTCTAAAGAAGGGACTCCAGTATTTCTTGTGCAAACTTGGTTTCTCATACAGTAATACGTTCTTAAATGTCTTTGCAGGTGTTTCCAAATGAAGACTTACAAAGATTTAGATGTTAATAGGCAGCTGCTAATGTCAATGGAGATGTTCACATAGAGGGCATTTAGAATTTTTTCCAATGTCTCCTTATATTTCAGGTCAGATGAAAGAAAAAAATTACATGTCGATATCCCTTTAAATGTTTTTTAAAAGTGGGAGCAAGAGGTACTGCAGTATCTACCTTACTAGGATGGAAGAGAAATAGATGGATAGCTATGTGACTACAACGGGTATCCTGAGAGCTTGAGAAGAACTAGAGTATGTCTGTACAGCCAGTGGCAGGAAGCCTCCAAGTCTGGGTCAACAGACTTAGGCTTGCTGGGCTCATGCTACCATGCTAAAAATAGCACCTCCTACCTAGACTTCAGAGCCTGAACCATGATGTCCACACAATTTTAGTGTGGGTAGTGCAAACGAGAGTCTGTCGACCCGGGCTTGGACACTTTCTGCTGCAGACTTTATGTGATGCTTAGCTACAATAATTCTTGCTACCTGAGGTGGGATCACCACATTTGGGCTATAGAATATTTTTGCTTGCAGCATATTGACGACGAACTCTGAACGTCTTTCAGAGCATTTGGTAGTGATCTGCTCTCAGTCTCTAAGTGCATGTCTACATCCATGTCTGGGAGCAAGTCTCCTAGCCCAGATCCACACATTTGTGCTGGCGACTTTAGAAATAGCTGTGTAAATGTTGTGGCTCAGGCTCTGAAGCCTGGGGAGATTTGTGGAGAGTGGGCTTGAGCACCAGAGCTCCAGCTTGAGCAGCAATGTCAAAGCTGCATTTGCACAGCTATGTTTGAAGCTCTAACAGATCTGTGGACCCAGGCTGGGAGGTTTGCCCCCTGGATGCCGTATAGACATGCCCTAAGGCATATGTGGACATATTGCAGATGATCAACTTCCTCTGATTTCAGGGGTGGTTGATAGGCTGTGCTCTGCTGTGTATGGGAATTTTGAGAACCTTGATGCTAAAATCTCAACCTCCTCCTTCGCATTATTGTGAGCAGGTCTCAGTACTTCATTAGACAGGCTTGAGCTGTGAAGTTGGGATCCAGAACCAATCTTTCCCAGAATTTGAGGTATGATAACAGCCAGGGTTTTGGTCTGGCCCATTAGAGGTAGGCTAGGGCATTGGTGATGTGGCAGAATTAGATCCAGACTTCTGTCAAGTTTGGATATGGATGGACGTGGGACTATTTTTATATTGGTATCCTCCTGTGCAAGAGGAGGGAGAGGAAGTTGTTGATAATATTGAACGCTTGGCCCTTATTTATAGGGCAGAACTCAATATAAAAAACACCCACTGTTTGAGAATGAAACTGTGGGACTTTACCAATAATGGTGTACATTACCATTCTAATGTTATGTCATGTTAATATGTCATGTTAAATTCTATTGATTTGATTTACCAAGAAAAATTAAATAAAAACGGCTCAGTTGACAAGGTAGGGTCTACTGGGTTCAATAGTAAGTCAAGTGCTGGTCCAGACCTTCTGTAGGCTACCAGTGAAAGCCTCAGCCTGTCAACTGTTGTCCTTTCCACCATAGCCTACAAGCCATCTAGTGCTTCAAACCCACCTACTGAAAGGAGTTAAAATTCTATTTGCGGTGGTGACTTATTGAACCGATGCTGTCTTTACGCTTTTTGGATGAGGCAGAAGGGCATACAGTATAATATTGATTATTCAGACACAGCCTGCTTCGGTGCAGGCTTCTAGTTTTGTACTAGACCCGTAAGATGCCTGCAAAGGACTGGGGTGAGCAGCAGTGTTTCAGGCTGGTTACTCTTGTGGCCTGTTACATTATTGCTTTTAATTATGTAATGTGCCAGATCATGTTATGAGGGGCACATAACGAATTGCTGTATGGATTATGATGGATAAATAATGAGATGGCACAACTGAGAGTGGGGCCTTCTAGATGTCAAGGATTTGCCTTTCAGCATCATTCCCAGTATCCCCTTGCGTGTTGTGCAAATCTCCAGATTGCTAGAAAGTTTTAGTGGGCATTCAGGTCAGGGGATTTGTTTAGAGGCTATCATGCAGATGTCTCATATCTGAAACTCTGATCTCCATGAAACTACTCTGAAATGTGGGATGGCCACATACCAGAAGCTGGTGTGTTAACTAGCCCACTGCTGCCTCAGGCATTAATTTTGTATATCTAGATATGACTAATAAGGGAGTTGCTTGCTTCACTGTTAGCAGCTGACCAATTTGTACAGCTAGGAGGAACAAAGCTAGAGGAGGTCATGTTACCCAGAAAGCAAGCGCAATCCCCAGCGTGAGTCATGAAGCTTATACATTAAAACACAAGGTGATAAACTGGTAGGAATTTCAAAAATAGTTATGCCACCTTATTTCTTCCTATCTTTTGATAGAGATGGTTCCATGCAGTAAGGTTTTTTGTTGCGAGTTTCAAAGACCTACAAAATTAAGGAGAGGGTGTTTGGAATTACCAGTTTACATGTGAAAACCAAAGGGAAATGAGGAAAGTGTCTGTCTTGTGTAAATCATAAAAGATATCAGGCAGAAGAAGGCAGTTTGTTTTTTCCCCAGCTCAGTTTTCATAGTATCACTTTTTTATTTCTATAGGCACCCAGGGGATCACATTGATGCTCTGGACTGGGTGATCCACATATTAAAAAATAAAAGCATTTCAGGAGTGGAGGGGGGAAGGCCATGAGCACAAGGGAATGAAAAGAATCTGAATTATGAAAGTCATTAGTGACCCCTAATGCTAGTTAAAGGTTAAATGCTAGTCTGACAGACGACTCCTCCCCCTCCCTCCCCAGCTAAATGGACTTTAATCTATGCTACCACTGTGGCTTAAAAAAGTAAATAAGATTTATGGGTGCCATTTTAACCATTTTCTTAGTTTTCAGCTTCTGTTTGTCCCTCCCCTGCTGACAGTTCCCTTACAAACAGATGGTTCCTCTTCTCAAATCATTAAACATTCTTCAAAATGTTTAACCTGGGTAAAATGTAAAACCAAGGATTGGGAATCTGGTTCCAATAAAACATAAATGAGCCTTGAAATCCAGATGAGGTTCAGATTCAAGCAAGGCCAAATTAGGGTTTTGGATCCTATTAACAGCCATAAACCTAGTGAGCCATTGTTATGAAATGCTGGTCTCAAATGGCTGAAATCTCATTAGATCAGTTGTTTTTAAATGAGAATTTTCGAGATGTTGGAATGAAATCCCTTGGACTTCAGCAGCATCAGAAAAGGGTAGATCAGGAACTAGAACTGCATTTGAGTGGGTTTAGGTCAAGTGACAGCTGTATCTGGCTGTCTGAATATCTATTCACTGTATGAACATTGGTGATTTGAATAATTAATGATCTGTAGCTTGTACTTTAGAAGAGATGTATATCTAGTAACACCTTTACAGGTTCCTATCTCCTTAACATGGTACTGAAGCGCATTCAAAGGTACAGAAGACAATCAGCCGCCTAATGAGATTATATGCAAACCTCCTCAAACAACTTGCCTAAGCAATCACTGAGAGTGAGGAGGAAAACCTTTTTATTAATTGCAAAGCAGTATTTATCTTAAAACTGAAATAGGAACAGAGGAGAGATTTACCATAAGCCAATAGAAGACAGGAAATTAGCTTTTGTTTCTATGCAGCTTCCCCCCCCCCCCTTCACCCCCCAGTGTAATCAAGTTGAGTTGTGTGGAAGGAAGAAGTGAATTGTATTATGTATTGACTCAAGCATACATCCCACAATGATGTATTGAGCTGAAGAAACACCTCACATCCACTTCATAAGAAACAGAGCTGTAGTCTGGGGCTCTCTGCCAATAGCAGAGAAATATACACCAGTGTAACTACATCAGTTCAAACGACTGCCCACATCTAATGAAGACATGTTGCACCAGTGTAGAGTTCTGGTTTTGACCTTTCACTCCATCTTTGTGTAAAGCTCAATCTCTTCTGGTTTGGAGTGATCAAGGGTATGGCTCAGGCTTCTAAGTGGGGCCTTCACGACTCTCCCCTGCTTTGCTGTTGTGGCCAGTGAGAAGAGGAACTTGCTGCACCCAAGGACAAGGGCTGCCTGATTCCCTCGTGGACTTGCACGATGCTCTTCCCTTAATTATTGAATGGTTAAAATGCCTAGGTGAACATGCTTGACTTGACTGTGTAGATGCAATTGCAGTGTAGAGCAGCTGAGAGTCACAGAAAAGGCTCACTAAGATTTCATGGCTCTTAGAGAATTGGATTGAGCTGTTTAGAAGCTCTTTCTGCAGTACCTTGCTGTTCAAGTATAGTTTTGTTTTATCAACTTCTATTTCATGCTTGTTTCTGTACTTTGCCATTAAGGTAGGCTTTTATCTGAGACAACCTTAATGGTGTCCTAGTCCTCTTGGCTGAAGAAGATCAGGGGATATGCATGGGTGGTTGGTATTAAAGGCGGAGGAGGGCTGAGCCACCCCTTAGGGCCTGTGGGGACCCTGCCTCTTTCCCTGTTCTCCCTGTTGGGAAGGCAGAAGTCTTTATGCTCCATCGGGAACCTGCCTGCATGGAGCATATAAAGCTCAACTCGCCAGACATGCAGGCAGCGTGAGACTGCCCCCAGTGTTCTAACTTCTCCGGTCTCCGTTTCAATTTCACATCACTCTCTGCCTATCCCTGCCTACCTGGCTGGGCTCTGGCAGTGCTACAGTCTGAATCTGCTCTCAGCCTGCCCACCCCTAATCTGAGTTAACTCCTTGCTGCTGCAGTGCTTCTCTGTGCTTGCCAGACTGGTTCCTCCTCTCCCCACCCTCCCCCTCTCCCGCATGCCTCCTCATCCCCCCTAGCCTGTTCAGTAATCAATTAAGAGTCCCTTGAAAGACACTCATTTGTTTTTCAGATAAGGGAAATGGAAGGTAAAATTTAAGGGCAGAGGTAGCATGACTTGGTGTTGAAAGCAGAGCTAGGAATGTGAAGATTTGGGGTTTTATAATGGCCCCCTCTCACAGACTTGCAGTGGGATATTGGACCACCGGTCATTTAAGGCTGGATCTTAAGGGGAGTCTTTCCATTCATTTAAAAAGGCAGTGGATATAGGGGACGTCATCAACCTGTGCCTCAGTTTCTCCATCCAAAAAACAGGGATAATACTTGCCTGCCTCAGAGGACTATTGTGTAGCTTAATTTAATTGTTTTTGGTGAGGTGCTTTGAGGTCATCAGATGGAAAGTGCTTTAGAAGTGCCAAGTGTTTCCACAGTTAACCTTTCAGTGATATGCACTCCTCCTGGATCACAGGAGATTGGGATTTTATGGGACTCCTCCTCTGGCTGATGCTGGAGCAAATTGCAAGAGCAGGAGTGTGGGGGGTAGGGAAGGAGGGGCCAGCAGGGCCTGCTCCGATCATCACTTTTCAAAGTGGGAGGCAGGAGAGCTAGACAAGACAAGATGCCACCAGGCCAGCCTTATGCTCTGTGCAGAGGGTGCGCCGTTCGCTTCCAAGCCATTGCAGGGCTGGCCTGGAATGGGATCACTCATTGTGTGGCAGGGGCAGACACCACTATGCTGTCCAGGCTTCAGGGCCAGTGCCAGCTAGGCAGGGCCGGGTAGCTGAGCAGTAAATGGCTGGGAGGAATGAATCCCCGTCCACCTGGCCCAGAGCCCTTCAGAGTGTTCCCACGAAGTAAGCAGCAAGCTGGCAGCAATGAAGGGCACCTGGGGCAGAGAATGCTCCCCCCTATTATTATTTTTTTACTTGTTCAAGTGGTGGGGGGAGCTCTCAGCTCTGTGAGGGAGAGTGGCGAAGCCTTGGGGGAAGAGGGTGTGTGGAGAAGAGGGGGCGCTGCACATGTGGCAAGAGGGTTGGGGGGGGGGGGGAGGGTGAAAGAAAGGGGAGGTGTTTTTTGAGCCTGCCTGGTGCAACATAGCATTGCCATCTGTTTTTCAGACTAGTGTGGGGTGGTGGTTCCTTGGGTGGAGCTGCATTTGGGGACACAGCACAGCTGGGGTTGCATTGGATGACAGGTCTTTTGGGAACAGTACAGTGGCCAGAGTGCGGGCGAGGGCAGCAATTTGGGGGCATGTTGGAAAGGGGCAAGGTTTGTACGGGGAGGGTAGCAGTATTGGGGAGGTTGGCTGGGCTTGGCGGGAGGAGCAGTGTGTTTTAGGGAGTGCCCAGCACTGGAAGAGTGCCTGGGGTTTGCCAGTACTGGGGGCAGAACGAGCATGTGAGATGCGGGAGGAGGGCCCACACAGACGCCTGCCCTGCTGCGTGGGGGGAGGCTGCTGCAACGGCACACAAGCCAGAGCAGCACCACAGTGGAATGTGTGAGCATTTGGCATTGGCTCGGGAGGGAGCTTGCCCAGCCAGCCAGGTCCTTCTGCTGTGATAGGGAGCCTTCTCTCTCCCCTAGCTCACTTCCTCTTGCGTGGCTGTCTGCACACTTCCTTCCTCCTGCCAGACCTTCCTGCATCTCTCCCAAGCTCCCTGGGGGTCTGTTTAATGCCTCCCTGGCCCCTACCAATGTTTGGGTCTGTTTGGTAACTTCCCACTGCTCCCACCTCAGCCAGGTAGCGAGGAAAAGACTGAAGCTTCTGTCCCATGCCCACCCAGTCGCCTATGGAGGTGCACAGCAGCTCATGCTGGCCTAGTGGGAGAGAGCAGGAAAGGAGACAGAGATGAGGGAGTCCCGCAGGGAGCAGAGATGGGTGGCAGTGAGTGGGGGGGAGGGAAAGGAGTGTTGGGTGGGGGAGGGGAGGTTGAGCAGGTGTGGGAGCGTGGGACAGAGCAGGGGTGGAGTGTGGGTGTGGCCCGGGGCAGAAGAGGTGGTACGGGGAGCTAGCCTTCCCTAGGGGTAGGTGGATATGTATTTTGGAGAGAAACTGAGATCTGCCCCTAAAGGAAACCGGATTAGAATCCATGGGTAACATAAGGGCATGGGCAACAGTAGTTGGGATTTCCATCCCTAACCAGTGTTGTGAGGCAGAGTTAATGCAATACAGGCAGGGAAGGAGCTAAATGACTTAAGGATTCAAGATCGTGGTACAGAATCCAAACAGTTTTGTACAATATTTAATGAAGTCAGATTTAATAATGAACCTTCATCCAACATCGAGCCTTTGAGACTCAGTTGTAATCAGCTAGTTTGTGTGTGCCAATGCCTCAAAGAAAAGTTCTTTGTGTGCCATAACCAGTCCAGCTGGAACCAGCAAGTGCTGAAAACCTCACAAGAGAACCTACTTTTTCAAGATCATAGTATTGCTTCCAGACTGAAGAGTTTTAAGTCAGAAATCCATATTTTGGGAGGCTTATATAGGGGGAGGCGTGGTTAAAAGCACGGGACTGGGGTTCATGAGATCTAGGTTCTATTCTTGGCTCTGCCAGTGATTTGCTCTGTGACATTGGACAAATCGTTTAGCTTCTGTACCTCAGTTTCCCTATCTATAAAATGGGGATATTTACCTATTTCACAATGTGGGGGTTAAGGCTTCATTCATGAATGTTCATAACATGTGAACATCTCAGCCAGAAAAAGTTATTGAATGAAAAAGCATGGTGGTCTGTCCAGTTCTGTCTGAAACTGAAATGTGTGTAGTTTGCCCATTGCTGTTTACGGTGTCAAATGAGCACCATGCATGCTGTGCACTCTTTTGTGGCGTGTGCAACATATGCCAAGGTACAAGCTGTGATCCCTATGTTCTTTTCTGTAACTTGGCCCGCAGGTGTTGTCCTCTGTGTATGCTATCACAGTCTGATCATTGTGTCTAAACACTGCAGGTGAAATATGTCACTGAAATACCGAGGTGAGCCGGGTGGTGTAACACTGAAGAAATAATAAACCCAGAAAGCTTTGAAGCACATGACTTCAAAATCATCTAATGTCTAAAAGAAATGAGTATAGATCAGGTAAGCCTGTCAGTGTAAATGAAACTGTGGGATGCATATCCCACAGCCATGACTAATTTGGTACACTGTGACTCAGCCCATGATGCATTATCAGGAACCTCTGAAACCTTCTGGCCTCCCAGTTAACAAAACAGTAAATAAAAACGTTCTATTTTCTGTGACTAATAGGATCCTTGACTCTAATTTTATTGCCCCCTAAACTATCAAATGACTAAAGCTGTGCAAAACGGGGGTTCTGATCCACAGAGCCTCCTATGAATGCTTCCTTGGGTTTAAATTCACATGGGCTTGTGCCTCTTGAGTATGGACTGAGTTATGTTTAAACCCAAAATCCAAAGTAAAACTAATATGTTTCACTTCTTTTAATCACAAAACCATATATTTGACTCAGATTAGCTAGAAAGGGCAGGAAATCACAGGGATCCTTGATGAATCCAGGCTAAACTTCAAGTTTGTAACAAGACCCAGAATAGGGAAATTTTCCATGGTTTGGGGGTTTGAAGCAAAAGTTTCGCAAAATTCTAGACTGAAATAAAAAGCCAATTTTGGATTTATTTTTTTAAAGCATGGGCCTGAGCCATTTTGTTAAGGCCCCCTTTTGTATTTTTTTAACTGCATTTTTTTTAATGAAATATTTAATCTGCTTTTTAAAACTCACATCAACTGCAGGACAAAAATGACAGGTTGACAAAATCTGACCAAAACACATGGTCACAGAAGGGTGGTTAGTGATGAAGGCACTGGACTGGTTCTCTGGAAATCTGGATTTCTCTCTTGGACCTGCCAAGATTTAAAAAAAAAGTGTTCTTTTAAAAAAAAACAAAACACACAATAAAATTGGTCCCAAATCATGACTTTTTAATGACTTCATTGTGTGTTATGGTCTTTTGCTTTTTGAGCTCCCCTTGCACACCCCCTACATTTGTGACAATTCGTGTTGTTCACACTCCTAAAAGTATAGAGAAGGTGACCTTTGCCCCTGCTGCAGGAGCTCTCACTGGCTCCCTTATGTGCGGAGCTTCACCCCAAAGCCAAAAATTCTAATCATGTCCATTCCCCCCAGTCTTCCTCCCCCAGTCCTACATCTGCTTGTACCCTTGCCCAGCAATTATTTATGCACTTCCACATCAGTTCTGGCCCCCCTGCTCCACCTCTCCTGCAACTTCAGGGATTCACAAGCCCCAGATCTGGGGGTGGTGGGAGGCAGCTGCAGTAGGGTTCTTCCCCTTCCCAGGACTGGGGAGACAGGGCAGCTCCAAGGATTCGTCATACCCCGCTCTTTTTCCGTGGCCTGGTGTTGCAGGGATGGAGGAGCAGAAAGGAGATTGACCCATGCCATGGTTCACAGGAAGGGGATAGAGGGAAGAGCAAGTGGCTGGGACTTTTCTGCTCCCTTCTCCCCTTTTTCTCCCCTTCTGACAGTGGTGTGTCAGCTGCTTCTTCTCTACCCTCCCCCACCCAGAAACTCCTCTCAGCTCCCGAGGGGTGGGGGGAAAGACTTGCTTGCCTTCAGCATCTGGCTGGCCTTCCCCAAGAGAGGGGACTTGACCCTGGGAAGGACTGGCAATCCCAACGACTGAAACTTCTCATCAGTGTGAGACTGGCTCCAGCAGGATGCAAAATCCTGTTACTGGACTTGAAATTGGAAGCATTGGCAACTCTGCCTTTGTTCCCATCTGTTAGGTAGGGTTAATGCTTCTTTTGTTTTTCTTATCTATACAGGTTGTAAAATCTTCAGGGCAGTGATGGTCTTTAACTTTGTATGTACAGCTCCTAGCACAATGAGGATCTGATTGCAGTCGGGGCTTATTGTCCTTTAGATCATTCCATAACATTCTCTTTTGCCATGATGCCTACAATGAATTTGACAATGGGTAGGCACCTGCAATGCTGAGACAACTGCCTATCATCAGGCTGCCCAATATTGTCTCACTAGAGCAGAATTTCAGAGTTACGAACACGTCGAGAATGGAGGTTGTTCGTAACTCTGAACAAACCGTTATGGTTGTTCTTTCAAAAGTTTACAACTGAACATTGACTTAATATAGCTTTGAAATTTTACTATTCAGAAGAAATGCTGCTTTCCCTCTTTTGGTAGTTTATGGTACTATACTGTTTTTGTTTTTTTGTTGTTGTTTTTTTTAATCTTCTGCCTTATAAATAGAGATGACATGAATTACTGTTCTCTGCTAGTTTCACCTAGAAGTATGTATTCCCTTGTTTGTTGACATGAATTGCATCCCTTTCACTCACTGTTTTGAGTCCATGCCAAGCATTAGCATAGGTTGTTTGCTCATTGATTACTGCTTCATATGCAACATTTTGCATGTTCTGTATTTCTTTCACCTGGTTCTTTCATACGCAAGGGTCTATGGATGGCAATAGAATCTTTGCAATTGGTATTGAGGAGTTGAAGTGCAAGTTTTACTCTGAGGGTCTTCAGTGGCATATGTGAAACAAGAGAACGGGTCTCAGTCCACATCACAAGAAACCGATCAGTCATAGGAGACAGTCACATTGACAAGCTAAATAGAGAGGCCAAAGAATTGTCATGCAGACTGAATAACTCACACCAAGGATGTTCATATGTTATACAGTGGCATAATGAGTCTGATCATGTCTCCTTCTAGTGATTGGCCCCAGGAATTAATAATTTGCTACTTCAGCAAGACTACTAACATCCTCCTTTAGCAGAAATGGTATAGTCTTGTGCTTTTGATGCTGACGATCCCATTCCGGAACAAATTCCATCGCTAAACAGTGTCTCTGCATGTCTGTGATCATGGTTTGTGGGACAGGGATGTACTAGAAAACCCTCAAAATATAGCTGCATATGCATTTGTGAGGAAGCCAAAACACCTTTCTGTTAAAGCTGACAAACTTTAATTTAATTCAACGTGCATCAAAGCCAATGAAATACGACTGCTTAACAAACATTTCAGACCTCAAAAGTCTTTTTGTTGTGATGTTTGAGTTGAACTAGGATGCCTGCTAGATGGATTACAGAAAAATTGTGCCATTTCAATAGCCGTTTATATTGCCCAGAGCCTGAGACACGCACGCACAAATCCTCCCCTTCCCACCTCCCCAAAAGCGACAGCTGTTGTTTTATTTGCTTGGTTTCACAACTCTTCATTTTTCAGGTACTGTTCAGTGCAACAAAACTAACCAGCAAGACTTGGCACATCATGGAATTCTAATGGGTAGTTAAGGTAGAGGCTATCCACAAAGTAACAGCTTTGCTGCCCAGCTGGGGGGGGGGAGGGAATACATGTTTTACTTGTTTGCTGCTAGGTCCCTGAACATAGTTTCATGTGAGAGTGACATCCACCAGATATGAGGCAGCATTTTGATTTTATTGCATGTTTGTCTTTCTCTATGGAATAAAAGGGAGGTTTTCCCTGCACACTTTCATTTGGAGTTTTTATACAGTAGCCTGTCACTTTGTAAAGCAGCTGGACATTTAACGAGTACAAATGGAAAGCTGTGGATAATTAGGCTGCTGGGTGTTGGAACATTATTATTAATTTTTATCAATTAACTAATCAAGAATGTGCTATTGAGACAGCCTATTTTTTTTCTTCAAGCAAGCTTCCAGCTGGTTTACAGGATAGATTCAGATATAGGATTCCTACCAGGATCTGTAAGGACTCCTAAGACAATACTGCTGGGCAATGAAGGGTAGAGGATTCTGATGGACGAGACTGCATAATGAAGTATGATGTTGAGCTGTGGTTCATATAGACCCCAGAGCCTAGCTGAAATAATTTTTTGCTCTGTGGTTCTGCCCCAAACTCTGCAGCTCCTACATATGAGCTACCTATCTGCGTGGGCGACCTTTTGATTCCAGCAAGAATTTATCTCCAGAGTTATGAGTGTCAGTCAGTCTGATCCTGGAGATAAGTTATTAGTTCATTTTATGTATGCATCAATAATATCACTTGATAAATGCAGCCAAGGATTTACAAAATGATTGGTGATTTTTGGGTGCCTCCGCTTTGTGGATAATTAACTTAACATCTTAAAGCAGCCAGATTTACAGAAACTGTTGAAAATCAGGCCCCTTAAAGGTGTGTCAAGGTGGGTATCCCAAAACTGTGACACTTAAAATGGCAAACACTTCTGAATGTGTGTATGGTATTTTCAGAAGTGCTGAAGTGAAGTGACTTAGAAACATGAACCCCATTGAGGGAGAGGGCTTGTGCTCCTGAGTCCCCTGTGTGTTTCACCTGGTTTTTAAATGTGTGTGCTCTAAAAAGTGTTCCTTAATTTACGAAGCTAAATACATACGAACTACAATTTTCATGATGATGTGTCTTTGAACTACAGGATTGTAATGTGCAGTGATAGAAGGCATGTTGGAACCTACTGTTCTCTCACTGTGTGGGCAATTATTCATCTATCACAACCCCTCCATGCAGTGCAGAGCAGAATAAACCTCTCTGTCTGAGTCAAGCTGTAATATATGATACAAAGCTGGGGTGAGAACTATCGCCCAAGAAGGAGCATCTGATGTTGACATATGTGACAGCAGAACAAAATTAATTCTTTAAACTCTGCTATCCTTTTACATTTCACAAATTCATTTATACATTTAATGTATTTAAAATAAGTGAATTTGGTGCTCATGAAAACGTGGCTTGAGGCAGGTAATAGTAAGTGTGGAATGTGAAAACAGTTCCCGTAGAGCCCTTAATCTTGACTCTCAAGCACTGTGCTATTCTCCTGGACCCTACCTGAGCAAAAGTTACCTGGTCATGCAATGTGTTTGTGATGTGCCCAAATGGAGAAAGGATGAGCCTACCAACCTTCATTCCATGTGTGATCTAAACTGTGATTGGTAGTCAAGTCTGTAGGATAACAGACAACTGCACCAAACCACTGTGCCACCAGGCTATTTTCCCCCATTATGCGTCCTTTGTTGACATGATCTGGGATCAGTGCTCACTCCTCAAAAGTACAACATTCCAAATTCCTTTCTGACACCATCCTCCCAAGCATTTTAACTTTTTCACAACACCCCAATTATAACTCAGTTGTGGGTTGGTGGGTGGCCAGGGGCTGGAAGTAGTTTTATATTAGAGCTGAACGTGCTGGATTAGAGCATTTCTGAGCTGGTGCTTGCATGTTCCTCCTGCACCAAAGTGGCAGTCATTCCACCCTGAAGGCTGGGAAATACTGAGACAGTTAAATGCATTTACTACCAGTTTCTGAATGAGGGGGAAGGCTAGCCTGTTGCTAGACTAGAAGTGAATGTATCCTACGATGTCCACACTTACCTCTTAATAAAATGAGGCCTTTTTGGTAAAGAGACTTTTCTGCCCCTTCCCTGTGGGCAGCCCCATAGACTTACACTCTGCTTCAGGGCTGATGTCCTCATTACTTGAGACATTTGTTCCACTGCCTGGAATGCAGCAGTGCACTCTGAACTGTCAATTTGGGAATATTCGTTATACAACAGAGTTTGATAAAAGGAGAACAAAAAAAATAGGACAGTCGTCGTTTGAGTTTTGCCCTGACTCTGCTGTGCAGTATAGTCTGGGTACAGACACCCCCTGTCTGGTTTTGTCTATCACCCTTGGCGTGTCAGTGTCATGCTACATGACAGCTGTGTATGAAACACTGTCCGGATGGTGGATGCTTGGAATTAATCTCTCCTTGGCTTATTGTTCTTAGATCATTTGCATCTGTTTGTTTGATACAAGAGCAGGTGATGGTGAGCAGGAGGTGGGAGGTCTCCTGCATACGAAGGGGGAGGCTATGCTGGGCACAGGGGTTGGCCTGAAGAGAGATGCTTGAGTCATGAATGGTTGAATGGCTGGGCCACGGACAGAGAAGTGGGCAGAATGTAGAATGTGAGGAGTGGAAGGAAATAAAAGCTTGGAAGAGAGAGGCAGCGGAAGAGCTTCGGAGGAGAAGATGAGGAGACAGTGGGACAAAAGATGGAAGGAAGTATCTCTATCTACAGATGGCCAGAAGACTGCAACTCATCCTCTGATACAAATGTTACCTCAGTTACGTCATCATCTCCTTTTAACTGGACTGCTGCCTGTTAACTGGGTCTTTCAGATACATGGGGCTCCATTTTGAAGACCAGTTGGAAGCTTCTGCAAGTGCATAATACTGATAGGCAGTGATCTTATAACATCAGTGTTCGGTGCCTTCCCATCCACATAGTCACCAGCACTTAAGAATCATACAACTACCTTGGTCCTGTGTGGTCTAGGACCTGTGAAACTACCTCTCTCTGTGTCCCATCTTGGTGTGGAACATCCAAGAACTGGTGAGGAGAGATCTATGAGTCCTGCCTGTGGAGCTTTCTTGCCTTTGAAGTTCTCCCTGAGGTGGGAGAAGAATGGTCTTGGGGCCAAAGCACAGGATTGGAGGTCAGGAGCTCTTAAGCCCTACAGTATTCACAGCTCTGCCATAACTTTCTTTTTTGACTTTAGACAGGACTTGTCACCTCTTTTGTGCCTTGGTTTCACCAGCTGTACAATGGGCATAGCACTATTCCATTGAAATATCAATATTTTCCAACAGTTGTTAGTTACCACCCTACGCATAGAAGAAAACTGGCATCTCAGATACCATTCTATGGCAACTTGGCAAATGCTGTTGTTTTTATGGCAACCTTCACGCCATGTGGGGTTGTAGTGCAATTTAATTCAGCAAGGTATACAAAGAACTCTGAGTTCCTTAGTTGCAAGTACAAAGTGCTGTATTGCTAGTATGTTACTTGCTTGTTTGGCTTTTAACTAATAATCGCCTCATCAGAGAAAGGAAAATGCATGGCAGATGAAGGGCAATAATTTTACTGAGCCGTCCGTGTGGGTGACTCATGTATTTTTGTATTTGCTTGTTTTCAATTCCATTTATAGGAAGAGACCAGATGCTATGTTTAGATGCCAAAGAGATAAACATAGTAACGCAAAAGCAGCAAAGTCTACACTTGGGTTTATTTGAACATTTTTTTAAAAAACACAGTACTCCTATTAGAGTGCTGCTTACATATCTGGCTTCTTCCTGGCCCCATAACTGTATGGCCAGCACCTGAGGTGCAAGACCTCAGACTTCTCCTCCTCTGTATCTTGTTATGCTCAGTGAGTGTCTCCAGTTCAGTGTTTCTGTGGATAATTAAAGTTTACTGCAGAAGGAGCAGGGAGTGGGTTGAGAGCACTGATGAAGAGATGACTAACAAAGTAATCGGCAAGTGATTATAGTGTAGGCTGCCAGGCGCAGATTAGCCCTCCCTGGACTCCGCTTTTATTTTAGCTGTACATTTTGAATTAATTCTCTGTTAATGATACATAGGACTTCTATCCCATCTACTGTAGCTCATCATTTTAGAGCAAACTTAACAAAAGGTCCCTGAAATTCAAAAGCCTCTGATTCAACGCAGGTTGCAACTGCTCACATGAAACATGGCACTGAATAGTTGGCTCCTTTTTCCTTGCCCGGTGGGAAGGACAGTGTGGGAAGTTAAGATGACCTTACAAAGTCTTGTCACATTCATTACCTGCATCATAGAGGATTGTCTCAGAACTCCAGTGGCTGCCAATTCATGTGAAGAAGGGTGGAGAATGAGTTGTGGATAAGTCACCAAAAAAACTTTCCACAGGCAGAGAAAGTCAAAGAAGGTAGGCACAGAGAACTTCAATTTCTGAAGCACCCAGGCTCAAATCAGCTTTCATGGAAGCCTGCTGATGTTTACATGATACAAACAGAGATAAGCCATCTTTAAACATCCTGTGTTAATGCTTGTAGATATTTTTATCTCTGTCTATTTGGGTAGTACCAATATGCCCATCATCTTATTGCCTAGGTACCACTTGATGGGTTCCCAGAGCTCAGACACCATCCAAGCTGCCCTGCAATAGCAGTTAGTTGGAAATACTGCATACCTGCACGTGAGCATCCCACTCTCTCCTTCAGAATTTCCATGTCCAATGTAATAGCCACAGTAGGTCCTATTTGGCAATTGGAGCAGACTAACACCAGCCAAGTATGTAGCTGAGGAAATATTGTCCCTATTAAGAGTTGATCTGAAGGCTATATCTGACTGGCAAGCCTCGCCAATGCCCAGAACCATAAAATTTAGAGGCTATATGTGATGACAGAGACAGCACCTGGCTTGGTGGTGATACTGCACAGCAGTATTTGTACCTGAGGCTGGGGAAGAACTTGTGAGTTTTGCAAACATCCTCTGAGGGATTTTGACTGATACAATGGGGGAGGAAATAATTCCACATAATCCCAAACACCCAGTAGGTCCTGCTCCACCTGCACAATCTGGACTGAATTTTTAGGTTGTCATCCTGACTTTAAAAGTCTTAGTGGGTTATAAGATGGTTGAGGTACTTGCAGAACCACTCCAGGACTATTGAAGGCATTATATATATAATAACAATTTGATTTCCCACAAATAGCACTCTAAATTGCTACTTGACTTTTCAGCCCAGATCATGCCCCACCACCCCCACCAAGCAATGGGATTTTACTGGCAGAAATATTCACAGAAAGTGAACATCAAAGTTTCTTGTGCAAGTATTCAGGGAACCAAGCTTTAGATTTGCTCAGGCAAGTATGTGTTTTGGAAGTGCTTGTATGCTCATCCAGTCAGAGAACAGAAATAACACTATCTGACTTGCTTGACCAATCTCCGCTAAGCAGCACAGCTTGAATTTTGAACATTGGCAATTAAGCCACAGAATAAAAAGATTAAAAGGATATTAAATATGAAATTTGAGGAACTCACAATATGCCTAGGATATTACAGGAGCAGGAAAGGAGTGTGAAGTCACTGAATAAATTATTTGATGTTGATTATTTATTCAGCTCTTAAAATAAAAAAAAAAATGAACTTGATCCTGTTGGATTTAGAGCAGTGCAGTTCCTGGAGACCTTGTGCTATTGATTCCCATGCACATGTATCAGGAAGGTGGGAAGCCATCATTTGCAATGGCTGCAGCTTTCAGGTAGACATAAAGGAAAGCCTAGGCAGGTGCATATTACAATCATCTGACCCAGTGGTGGGAGATCTGAATAACTGTAGCAGGATGGTCTTTCTTAATAACTCAGTGGCAATTAGGGTGACCAGATAGCAAGTGTGAAAAATTGGGCCTTTTTGGGGGGAAGGGGGTGGTATAGTTGTGTATGTAAAACAAAGCCCCTAATATTGGGATGGTCCTCATGCCATCAGGATGTCTGGTCACTCTGTCAATAGCCACTCAAGCTGACTATAATATGGTCTTCTCTGCTGAGTATTATTTAACTGAACTTCTTTCAAATGGATTCTTATTGAATCTATAAAATTTCCACCAATATGATAGTTTTAGTCTCATGTTTTAAATGGATAAAAAAAAATTAATTCCTGGGCAACCTAATCCTGTCGTGAATGTTCATTTTACAAGCACTTGTCAGTTGAAATAGTCTGTTAATCATATTCGTCAGCAAAGCAAATAGTGGGACAGATTCACTCTCTTCATTTCAAGGCAGAGAAGAGATTAGGTGCTTGATACCTAAATGATGCGTGGGTAGGCTTGCTGCTGAGCCAAACAACATATAGATCTTGTCAAGCATGCTATTGTCTTTCCAGATCAAGGCAACTTTGTGCTTAAAAAAGAAAATATAAGGGAAGCCACAAAAACATGAGCTTTGAAAGAGGCAGTAATGAGATGCAAATGACTTACAATCGGAGATGAGGCGTAACTGTTGATAGTGGAGTGGGGGGGGGGGCACAATTTAAAGCAGTGGTTTTCAAATTCTTTGAGCTGAGCCCCCACTTTGAGTTACAATTTTTGGTTGTGACCCCAGCCAGACAAAACGGTGAGTTGGGATGGAGGTGGCACTCCCTCCCCAAGCTCTGCCGTGCAGCATGGAATCCTAAACCTCCTGAATGTTCCTCTGTACTACCCTGGGGGGCACCCCCCACAGTTTGAAAGCCTCTGATTTAAAGGTTCTGGTGGTATGCAGCAGGGTTCAGGGCAGAGCATAAAAACCCTGACAGAAACTGGAGAAACACGGGACGTGACACTGCATGCCCCCTACGCGTCTCCTCTGCTTACAATCATACTAGGAAGCTAATGGTGATCTGATGAGCATGTCATTCACAAGTCAATGTCATGGACTTCAACTGGTTTAAAAGTAGCCCCTATTTTCTCCTTCCTGCCCGGATCTTTTGCTTATTTACCCAAATACAGAACTCCAAAGCAATGACTGATTCAGCTAGATGCTAAATATGCTGACACCATTCTTCTCTGCTTTACTGTGATTATAAATCATAATTAGGATAGGTTTCCCTCCCTTCCTTCTCCAGATGGAAGAGAGCAACCCTGGGTTTTGGTGCTGGAACTGGGTGCCTCTGGGGATTGCAATCCCCAATCAAGCCTTTTACTTCTCCAGCCCTCTTTTATACCAAAGAAATTTTTATAAATGGTTATAACAGTGGTATAAGACAGATGGACCTGTTCTTAGTGAGTTGGTTTCAAGACCATCGATTTCTCTAGCCCATCTTAATCTTGAAGTCAGCTTGGTAAAAACAGATCAAATCACCTCAAACTGGGTTTGTACTACAGCCATTTTGAAAACCAGTTAAAATCTTCCCCCTCAGCACAGACAGGTCCAAAGATGCTGGTTCAAATGTTGCTCAAAGCCATAGTGGCTCAAAGAAGTTGCTGTCTGGTAGCTGATTGGCCCACATGAAACAAAGCATAGCATGCTGTAGCCAACCGAGCAGAACTTTGGAGCTAGACAGGTGGAAGGTTATTACCTGAATTGGAATTTGCCTCTTTCTTTTCTATTCAGGTTCTCACTAGGGCTGTCAATTAATTGCAGTTCATGCATGTGATTGATGCAAAACAAATTAACTAGATTTTAAAAAACTGATTAATCGCACTGTAAAAAATTTAAACAAAGAAATAGTATCTTTCAATTCACCTCAGACAAATCCACTCAGCCCTACTTCTTCAACTAATTGCGAAGACAAACAAGTTAATTTACATTTACAGGAGAGAATGCTGCCCGCTTCTTATTTACAATGGCACCTGAAAGTGAGAACAGGCATTTTGCATGGCACTGTTGTAGCCAGTGTTGCAAGGTATTTACATGTCAGATATGCTAAACATTCATCTGCCTTTCCATGCTTCAGTTTATAGGCTCTAAAGTTTTACGTTTTGTTTTTGAGTACTGTTACGTTAAAAAAAAAAAAAAAAAAAAAAAAAAAAAAAATTTCTACTTTTGTAAGTTACGCTTTCATGGTAAATAGATTACACTACTGTATTTGTATGAAGTAATTGAAAAATACTATTTCTCTTGTTTATCTTTTAAAATGAAAATATTTGTGATAAAAATAAGTGCGCACTGTATACTTTGTATTGTGTTGTAATGAAAATCAGTATAGTTGAAAATGTGGAAAAACTTCCAAAATATTTATAATACAGTTAAATTGGTATTCTATGATTGTTTAACAGGGCAATTAAAACTGCCATTAATTGCAACTTTTTAAAAAATCTTGCGATTAATGGTGATTGTTTTTTTTTAAATTGTTTGACAGCCCTAGTTCTTACTCTACAACTTCATCTTGATATCTGAGCACCTAATCATTGATCGGAGCTGAAATGACAGCCTTTGGCATGCCAGCCCAATCAATCACTTATCCATTAGCCCACGTACTTCCATGATTTTCAGAAAAGTGCAATGGGATCTCTAGTGACCCCCACTGATTAGAACTCTATTTTAAGTTGGTACCTTCAGCAGAATCCCAACTTATCCCTATGTTGTATCCCATTTGTCCTGTTGCTGAAAAGAAAAGATGGCTTTCCTAATTACAATGGACACGAAATGGTCTGCCTCCTCCATTCATTCCTACCTTTCTAGAAATTTATTTTAATTGCAGTTTTGTTTTTCTAAAGTATGTTAGGTGGGTTAAAAATTTCCCATTCGGCACCAGCATAATATGATGATTGAAGCTCCATGAATGTGAGGTAGATATTTTTAACTAGCCTCTGAGTTTGAGATAATGGGAACAATGGAGACACAACACTGCCAAAGCAACACATGGGGCTAATGGTTAGAAAAAGAAAATTTCAGAATAAAGGAATTTGAAACTTGAGACTACGGGTTTCAGTTTGCCTGGTTTTCAGTAGAGCAGGAAAAAAGTAATATTTCTGCAGCTGGTAGTGTATGAGTCACCAGCTAATGGGATCTTAATGCCTAGCAAAAAAGATGTCATTACCCATCATGAATGTGAGATACACATGCCTTGTCCAGCATCTAACACATTTCTACACACTCATTCAGCTGAGAGCTGAGCTCCTTTCCCACTCTCCATGCATACGTCAAACATTGCTTCTGATCAGCTCTGAATTATTGTTATGGGCAAGTGACTTGTTTGATGGTAAAGTGCTCTTATCCTTTTGTGAGGAATAAGAGCTCATCTTTGCTTATTAATAGTGGTTTAAGAGAGAAACTGCTGGTTAATCAGCAGACATTATATGCAAGTATTTTTTTTTTTTTTTTTAAATCCCCGTCATGTAAAATACATCCAAGGTAACACGAGAAATCATTACAGTAGTCCCCATACCAGGAATTCTAAGAAGCTTGGGTTGAGAAAGACATAACACTTAGCCCTTTGCAGCAAACTGATATATTCCTTAGGGTCTCAAGTGTTCCAGGGGCCAGCAAGTGCATACAGAAAAAGGAATATTTCTTAATTCTTCATGCTAAATTTAACACAGTTATAGACAATGGGGTGTCACAATGTTTAATTGGTAGCACTCTTGCCTCTGTACAAATAGAGAAGGATTTAGGCCCATCATTCCGACTGATACAGTGGTGAAAAAGATGTAGTGAGTTTTTAGAGGGACTAGTCCAACGGTCTCCTTATTTGCTCCCCAAATCAGACACCATTTAACTCCAAATGAAGTCACACAAAGGGAAGAGGGCTGAATATCCAGAATGAATCTGATTGCTTGTCAGGAAAGGTTTAAATTGTCTTCAGGTGCCAAATTGGTCATTGCCCAGTAATTGTTTAGAGCTGTTGCAGCCGTGTTCGTTCCAGGATATAACAGAGACAAGGTAAGTGAGGTGATCTCTTTTATTGGACCAACTTCTGTTGATGGAAGGGACAAACTTTTGAGAGTCTGAGCTCTTCTTTAGGTCGCAGGAAGGTAACCAGAGTGTCTGAGCCAAGTACAAATTGGGACAGATTCACATCTTGAAGGAGACTACTTAAAATGAAGTAGCCAATTAAGGGTTAACAGGTTGTAGGTTGTGTTACAAATTGTTGTAATGAGCTATAAAATCTCTGGTTAGTCCATGTTTTTTTGTGTCTAGCAGAGTTATGAATTAAAGTTCCCATGCTTGTGTTTTGAAGGTGTTGTGCGGGTGTCCTTTGAGGATGAGGACAGAGAGGTCAGATGGAGTGCTTGCTTTGTTGAAAAATGTTCATCCGTGGGTGATGTCGTGTTTTTGACTTATCGTTTTTCTGCGTGAGTTTATTTTAAGGCTGTGCCTACACTTAAAACACTACAGCTCTCCCATCACTGTAGCTAATCCACCTACTCAAGATGGAATAGCTAGGTTGATGGAAGAATTCTTCTGCTGACCTAGTGCTGTCTACACCGCAGATTAGGTTGATGAACATAAGTCTCTGAGGGGTATGGATTTTTCACATCCCTGAGAGATGTAGCTATGCCAATGTAAGTTTTAAGTGTAGGCCGAGCATTACTCTTACTGAAGGAATATCAGGACTTCTAGAACCCATTCCCAAACCACTTGCCGCGCAAAGCGCTGGCTTCCTGCAACATGCTACTGACTTCCTCCAGAAACTCCACGACATCAAGAATCTTTCCCCAGAGCACCATTCTTGCCACCATGGCTGTCACCTCCTTATACACCATCATCCCTCACCATGATGGCATTATTATAAATCTATTCCCAGTGCCAATAAATCTGTGCCTCTCAGACATGTTGGACAATCATGTGACATTTTGTGGTTACTTCCCCAAGTAGGGAGACAGTGGTGGAAAGCTGTGGGTATTCCAGTAAGGGTGAAGGATGGGGTTAGATTTTTGCACAGGCTGGTAAGTGCCCTTACTGTTCTACCTCAGGACTGGATGTTGTGCGATGTACCAACGTACATAGCTCGCTTTTGACAGTTTTTTGCAGATCTTTGTTGCGACTGTACTTTTTTAACAATGAGTGGGAGAATGTGGCCAACTGCTTTCAATCTGTTGTGAAATACTGAAGTACCATGAGGAACTATAAAAAGCTCAGATCTAGTCTGTCTCTGGCTAGCTCTCCTCCCTGCCCAGTGTATAGATTATAATAAGAGAACTACATGTTTAACAGAGGAAAAAATAAAGTGGAACAAGTGGCAATGGGTGTTAAATAACAGGTATTGCTTGTAAATTGTGGCTGTGGCATCTCAAGAGTTTGTATAGCTTCTGTTTTACTTCCAGCTGTTTTTACTAGTAAAATGTGTAATCTGACAACATTATTTACCTCTGTATGCCCTAGGCCAGATTTGCTAGTAAAGCTACCCTGTGGGAAATTCTGATGTGTAGATGTGCCTGTTACTTAATTTATTTGCTCTTACAATGTTGAATTGAAATATACAGCAGGGAACACAGAGCCGGCAGGGAATACATATTCGGTATTTATTTTTTAAGACAGCTACATTTTGAACTGATACAGCGCTGCAGTATGAGAGATTGCATATGAGAGTAACTAGGACACCCTGGAAGTCTAGGGTCACAAGCTGTATAACACAGATAAGGTTGGGATACTTTACAGGGCTCCTATTATACCAGCGTTGGACATTTTGTGATAAATAATTCTTCAATACATATTCTGGAGGATTTGCACTAGTAGGAGAGAAATTCTGAAATAAAGAGTATAGCTAGTCATCTTCTAGAAATGCAACATTTTGTCAAGCAGACTACTCAGTTGACGAGAATAACATGCAATAATTTAGTCAATCAGCACCTATAATGTTTAAGGATCATGGCATATGTTGTACTGTGCCTTTAAAAATAGAAAAGTAATGGTATCTATTTCCTTTTCATTGAATATACCAATTAAGGGATTATAAAAGAAGGATCCTGAGCAAATTGGTTTATCTATAATGTTGCTGCTTATTAGTGCTTTGTCTATAAAGCATTTAACCAACTATCTAATTCTCCCAGCACCCTTGAGAGGTAAGGAATTATTTTCCCCATTTCACACATGGGCTAAGAGACACATGTTAAGTGACTTGGCCCAGGCAACAGTGCGATTCAGGGGCAGAGCTGGAATTAGAACTGGGAATCCTGACTCCTCATTCTTAGACCAAGCTGCCTCTGCCTCTGTATTGCTGGTGCGTACCTGGAACAATTCTGGGCATGTGAGCACAGGGCTGTCCTTCTCACCTTTCCAGCAGAGAACAAGTGAAAGGGGCCAGCAACAAAGAGGCTGGCTCAGGAGGATGGGAGAAGTTAGCACATGCCTTACCATCACCCAGTCCAAGCTACCCAGGGGAAAGCTACTGAATTGCAGGCACTGAGCCAGAGATGTCGGAAGTGTGTGGGCGTAGATGATGGAATATCAGGCTGTGACTCTTCCCGTTCTGGTCTAAAAGTGAAGTAATAGCGAACTGCAAAGTCAGCAGCCTGATGTGTTTTGAGAGCAGATATTTAGTGCTGGGCACAAACACCCCTTCCATCTGCAGACGGGGAGCATCCTCTAGTTTTTCTGTCATTCTCAGCCACCTTCCAACCACATGTATTTTTCAGGGAATGGGGAGCAGAAAAGGGGAAAATATCAGTTTTTGCAGCATCGTATGTATGTTTTCATATTCAGTACACAAATCCTGGAATTTGAGCAATATCCCTCTCCTGTTAATCAGCATGTTGGGTGACTACATTGGGTATGTGTAATGCACCAGTCATAAAACCATGGGTGTATATTAACAATCAGGGAAGAAATGGAATGAAGTGCAAGGGGTGGGGGGGAAAGCCTTGGAAATGAAGAACTCCTACTCAGCAAGTCAGCTCCCTTATCTGTCTTAGGTTTTTGGGTTTTTTAAAAAGACTCACCTGCCTCAAGAAGTGAACGAAATCTCTCCATATGTGCCAGGAAAATCTGAGAATGATTGCTTATATTTGACAGAACCCAAAGTGCATCTGTATAAAGGATTATAAAGTATTTGAGTAGGTGGTGAAAACTCAACAGCTGAAGTGATGGCTTCTATTTTATTTAATGTAATTCTTTTAAAGCCCAAACAGCAGCCTGCTTTGGAAGGTGTCTCCACTTGGGATTCATTACTTATTATCAGTAGCATTGTGATTGACAGCCCTTGATTAGACACTGTTGCTTCCCTCTCCTGGGGAAGAGGATCCTTTTCAGGTCAAGTCATTGCTAAATAGATGATAATGATTTCATGGTGCGTTATTGTAGCACTTGCCACTTCTTCAATTCCTTCCCCCATAAACGTTTCACCCTTCTGCTGGGAAAAAGAGATGGGCCCAAATCTTGGATTTGAGCATCCCCTAGCTTTGGGAAAGTTTGGAACAGCACTGACAACTAAGTTATCCAGCTCAGGTCCAACCCTGCTAGGAACTGAATACAAACTTCAATGAGTTTATACTGTGAACTCAGTGTTGTCACTGTCAGAAGACCTCCACTCACCTACCTCTCCCTGCATCAGAGTAGAGCTGTGCACAGATAGGATCTTCAAGACACAGGAGTTCTAGTGATGGTTAAACCTCAAGAACTTTGAGACTTGGTTTGATTCAAATAAACCTCCAGAAACTGGGTAGACATTATGAAAAATGCCCATGCACACAGTGGCTTCTCCATATAGTAACTAAAAACTTCTCCCTGAGTTTTCAAAACTCTGCACGGCATGCTGGCCACACACGTCCATCCGATCCCATTCCACCCTTGGATACACGTGTGAGACTCCCACTCCTGATTTCAGTCAGAGGCCCAGGCATGCATTCATTAGCTGTTTGGCTCCCTGGCGGTCATAAAAAGCCTTCACAATGATTTGAAATCACTGAGGGCCTGTGGCTCTCCTTGCATTTGCAATCACGTGTTCACACAGTTAGAAATGCCTTGCTCATGTTACGCACCTCTGAAGTAGGTTCTAAGCATCATCTGCGGTGTTCATGACTGTTTGCACTGGCATCTTTCATAACTCCCACAGGGCACTAGCACCAGTGTGGAACAACAGCGCAGACCGGCACACCAGCATTTTCGCCTGGGATGGTTGGTTTGGCTCCCAGGATGGCTGGGCTGTCACCAGCTAAATATAAAACTAAAATGAAGAAGTCCTTGGGGGATCTGCTTTGAAATGAACAGCTGTACTTCTGACCTCAAACTGTCATTTCCTCCCTATTGGGGAATAGGGGAAATCCTAGCAATGTGTTAGTAATCGAGCGAAGGTCATGGCCCTGCAGTAATAACAGGAAAATCTTCAATTCTTAAGAACAACTTCCTCAAAATAACTACTTCGAACCACAGCCCACTGTGTGTAAGGCTCTAAGCAAGTCTCAATGGCATCGTGGTAGAAACACTAGTGGCTGGTTTTACTCTAGAACCACCATAAGCGGAACTGTGCAGGGGATTGATGCAATGTGAGGGATTACGAGGAGTATACACAGCAAACTAGAGATTCCCCTCTTACTATTTCGGGGAAATGCCCTTGACTTCATTACTCAGGAATTGTTAGGTTTCCCTTCTGAGGGGAAAGTGATACTTCGAGGTCAGTAGCTGCAGTGACTTGACAGAGTGGATAGTCCCTAACCCTGCCTCTTTAGGGTATTGTGTTGGGCAGAGACAGTTCAGCAGTTCTGTAAAGCCAAGCGAGGCATCTCGTGCTTTCTGGGGAGGCACCACCTGGACTCGTCATTCCTTTTTTCATTTCTGTTTGAAATGGAGTGATAATGCTCGCAGAACGTCACCCCCCCCCCCTTTTTTTTTTTTTTTTTTTTTTTTTAGTTTTGAGGCTGAAGTGCTGTAGCCACAGGTCGGCTCTCATGCAGCATCAGCCTTGCATGCTTTCCTTACGCTATGCTTCATCCCTGTTCTGTGAGGTCCATCTTTGTGTGAGATGGGAATTAGGTCTCCATCCCGTTCCTCCTTTAGGCGGTCTGTCTGCCTGACTCTCCCAGTTTTCTAGTGATCATCTAAATACTGTCTGGCAGCCTTACGTAAGTCTATCATAGATGGGTGTCCACATTACCAACCCCCCCACTCCCTCATTATGTGGTAGTCTCTGCCCTGACAATGAATGACGGTTTCCTCAACCTTAGAGGGGATCCCTCAGGTTAAGGTACCTTGTGTAGGAGAGAAGTTGACAGCTACTGCCCCTGGACTGTTCTGTGTATAAGCAGATTTTGGTTTGCAGAGGTGTTGGTCAATTCTGCTACCTTTCACTAGCACAAAACTCACTTCACCTTCCTCACAGGAGTATGGAAATCTTTAGTGAGCTAATATTTCTAATGTTCATTAGGAGTCTCTGGTAAGTGGTGCCGTGTGGGTGCAAAGCAATATACAGATTCTCAGGGGGCCAGAGGGAAATACATGTGCTTAAACAACATCTGGGAAATTTGCAAAATGCTTTGTGAAGCTATGAACTCTGCTTCCCACACACCTGATGCACCATGTAGTATTTTGCTATCCAGCTGTATGATGCATCAGCAAGGAACTCTCTCTAAAGATGTATTCACAAAAATATGTAACACAGTCAAGAGACTGTTTCTTGGGCAACTCCCACATAGTGCTAGTTTGTTTGCAATGATTCATCTGTCTTTACCTGTTGTGGTACCTTCAGATTCCTCCTCCATGACGGGTTCCCTTCCACCTTGGTGATGATGATGATGCTTCCAGATGACTCATGTCACCAGGCACCCAGCTTTTCCAGATGCCTAAACAATGTAAGCTAGGTGACTTTGTATGAGACCAATCTGCCTATGGGCAATCCAGGTAAAACTATTTGGAAGTGGTATATGCTTCACAGCTGCCTTTTTCTGCTGTCTATCTACATTCAAGATCATAGTCTGTAGACAATGGATTTTTTTACCAATGGCCATGTAGCCAGGACCTGGTACAATTATTTGGCACTTTCTCATAGAATTATATAAAAATCACTAGAGAAATAAAACTAGAAAAACCAAGACTCTGAATCTAAGCGCCCCAGAGCTTTGAGGGTGTTGGAAATCTAAACCCGGATCCCAATTTGCAAATTGCCTGTATCTTTGTAATAAGCAAAACCAAAACCCGGATCAAACATCTCTGAACTCTGGTGGTGGTTGACATCTGGGTCCACTTTTTGTGACTTGAGCTCATCTTAAAAAAAGTGATAGGTGAACTTGAAAAAGCTGGCTTTATTTATTTATAGAGGTGTCTGTGGTTCACATCACATAGTACCTGGATCTAAGCATCCTCACAAGTTCCAATTAAGTCCCACAGTACCCCTGCATAGTAGGTAAGCATTCTTATCCCCATTTTACAGAGACTGTAATTGAGAAATTTAAGTGTCCAAGGTCACAGAGGAACTGACCGAGCTAGGAATAGAATCTGATTCTCCCTCTGTGGCCTTAACTACAAACCATCTTTCCTCTCAAACAGATTGAGTTCAGAGAAGCACATGAAAGTTGGGAGGCTTATCAGAACAGCCCGATTCAGCAAAACCAGGCTGAAAATCTCACCAGAACAGTGGTATTTTGATCCTTTAATTTCCAGTCCTGGACAGAGTTCGGAAGTTCAGAGTTGTGAAAAAAATATATTGTAATCTCGATTTATCAAATTCTTAAAAAAAATTTTTTTTTTTTTGCAGGACTTCTTTACCCATCCTGCTGGTTTAATCTTCCCTGGGCCAAATATATCCCTGGTACAAGTGGCTAAAGCTCCATGGCTTTCAATGGGAGTTCTGCCCATGTACGCTGGAGTTGAATACAGCCTTATCTGACAAGACATGAGAGAATTTTGTTTATAGTCAAATTCCATATAGATAGGACTTGTATTAGACATAGTCAAGCTTTGAGTATCCACAATTGGTTGTAGCCAGTTCCTTTCCTTTTACAATTGCCCACCAAAAAAAAGCAATTACAGCAGAAAGCTTCTCAGGTGCTCCTTTGTGTGTGAAGAGATGAGTGCCGTGCCTTCTTAATATTGGGCATTGGTCATTGTTGGAGATGAGTGAAATTTTGGCCCCATTGAAGTCAGTGACAAAACTTCCATTGACTTGAGTAGGTCAGGATTTCACCCGAAGCGCCTACATCTGTTGGAGCAGACTGCTCTAATCCAGTATAGCAATTCTTGCATTCCTATTGGTTTCTCAAGCACACCAGCTGCCAATGTTCAGTGCAATTTTAGATCAATATTGTGGATGGATTGTAAAAGCAAAACTGTGTTTAAACCCAGGGGTAAATCAATACCATTGACTTTCTGGTGCCTGGTGAGCACTGGCCTGCAGTATGTAATACACAATCAAATATTCTTGGGGAGACTCAGATCAAGGAGGAGGGAGACCCAGGTTTTCTGAATACTCTACTTTAAAAAAAAAAAAAAAAATCTCATTAACATTCCTTTAAAATGTCCAAAATCGACTGCACACAGGTGCAGGTGTCACAAGGATACAGCTCTTGGAAAATTTTCTCCAGGGAAATGCAACCGATTTCTCATGTATGGGGATTGCCAATTTTTTAACAGATTTTCCTAAAAATCACATTGTAGTTGTAGTTTGGCATGAGCACACTCTTGTTTTTTTTTTTTTTTTTGTGTTAAATAACGCTACTCTTCTAGCATCTCTTATCAAGATCATCAAATTTGAACTCCTGTGCAGAAGAGATCAAATGAACAATAAAGATGTAAATAACTTCCTGTTGCTCATTTTATATTCATATTTTTCACTTGTTACATTTTTATGCTACCGTCTTGTAAATTTATGGTAATCAGGAACAGGACAGGATAGAATAAACTATACTGGGAACTCAGATCCATCAATTGCTCTTGTTTAATGATTTTTTTTCATTTGAAAATGGCTTACTTGGGCAAATCAGAAGCAAAATCAATGGTTATTTCAGTCTCAAGTCAATGGAAATTTTATTCTCTACTCTTAAAAATGTGATTTAAAATGAGAGATGTGCAAAGCGTTAGTTAGTGGTGGAGGTCTTGGTTTGCCTTTTCCTTTACTTCACTTTTAAACTGATGTACTTTTTCCACTTCCTTTTCTCTGTCAAATCTACTTCACAAGAAATCAGGAACACATTTCACAACAAATTCAACAGAACTATCACACCTTTGAATTTAGAGAAGCAGAAGTCCATGTATAGCATTATTTCTTCTGGTTCTCTATTGACTATTCTCTACTTCTCTCTGAGGCGTGATTCTCTTTCCAATGTATCTGCTTTACCTTCTACAGCACCAGTCCTTTGCACTAGTATTGGTTTCTTTTGGCAAGCAGGATACTGGCTACAATTTATAAGCCAGTGGCATAACATAAGCATGGCTGTACTGGATCAGACCAATGGTCCATATAGCCCAGCATCCTTCTTCTGACAGTGGCCGGTGCCAGCTGCTTCAGAGGCAATGAACCGAACAAGGCAACTTCAAGTGATCCATCCTGTCATCCAGTCCCAGCTTCTGGCAGTCTGTGGTTTAAGGACACCTGAAGCATGGGGTTGCGTCCCTCATCATCTTGGCTAATAGCCTATTCTTCATGAATTTATCTAATTCTTGTTTGAACCCAGTTATATTTTGACCCTTACAACTTCCCTGGCAACAAGTTCCACAGGTTGACCGTGGGTTGTGTGAAGAAGTACTACTTATGTTTGTTTTAAACCTGCTGCCTACTAATTTCATTGGGTGAGCCCTCATTCTTGTGTTACATGAAGAGATAAATACTTCCTTTTCACTTTTCCATACCATTCATGATTTTATAGACCTCTGTCTGTCCCTTAGCCTCTTTTTAAGCTGAACAGTCCCATTCTTTTTTAATCTCTCCTTGTATCAAAACTGTTCCATACCCCTAATCACCTTTGCTGCCCTTCTCTGTACCTTTTCCAATTCTAATACATCTTTTTTTGAGATGCAGCAACCAGAACAACATGCAGTATTCCAGGTTTGGGGATACCATGGATTTATATAAAATGGTTCCTTATGATAAAAGGAAAGGGATAGGTAACATCTTCCATTTTATTATCTAATGTTCTGCTAGCATTTTTGACCGCTGCTGCACATTGAGCTAACAGGTCTCTGAAAACATCCATGATAACTCCAAGATCTTTCTAGAGTGGGAACAGCTAATTTTAGATGCATCATTTTGTATGGATAGTTGTGATTTGTTTTTCAACATGCATTACTTTGCATTTATTAACACTGAATTTCACCTGCCACTTTGTTGCTCAGTCAATCAATTTAGGGAGATACCTATGTAACTCTTCACAGTCAATTTTGTACTTGATACAAAATTACTCAAGATAATTATCGGCAAATTTTGCCTCCTCATGGTTCGCCCCTTTTCCCAGATCATTTCTGAATTTGTTAAACAACAAATGCTCCAGTACGGCTCCTTGAGGGTCCCTGCTATTTACCCCTCTCCATTGTGAAAAATGACCACTTATTCCTACCCTGTGTTTCCTATCTTTTAACCAGTTACTGATCCATGAAAGGACCTTCCCTCTTATCCCATGACTGCTTAGTTTAAGAGCCTTTGGTGAGGGACCTTGTCAAAAGCTTTGTGAAAGTCCAAGTACACATGCTTGTTGACCCCCATCAAAGATTTCTAATTGATAAGTCATGATTTCCCTTTACAAAAGCCATGCTGACTCTTCCGCAACATACTGTGTTCATGTGTGTGTCTGATAATTCTGTTCTTCCCTATAGTTTCAACCAATTTGCCTGCTACTGAAGTTTGGCTTACCAGCCTGTAGTTGCCAGGATTGCCTCTGGAGCCTTTTTTAAAAATCAGTGTTTTTTATTAGCTATCTGCCAGTCATCCGGTAAAGAGGCTGATTTAAACGATAGGTTACATAACAGTGTTAGTAGTTCTGCAGTTTCATAAATGAGTTTCTTCAGAACTCTTTGGGTGAATACCATCTGGTCCTAGTCATTTGTTATGGTTTAATTTATGTTTGTTCTAAAACCTCCTCTATTGACACCTCAGTCTGGGACAGTTCCTCAAATTTGTCACCCACAGCTGAGCCATTCTTTTTAGGTATTTCCACCACGTCCTCTTCAGTGAAGACCAATGCAAAGAATTCACTTAGTTTTTCCTCAGTGGCTTTGTCTTCTTTGAGTGCTCCTTTAGCACCTCAATTGTCTAGTGGCTCCATTGACTATCTGCCAGGCTGCCTGCTTCTGATGTACTTTTAAAAAATAAAAAAGGCTGTTAGTTTAAATGTGTCTAGCTAGTTGCTCTTTAGATTCTTTCTTGGCCTACCTTATTATACTTTTACATTTGACTTGCCAGAGTTTGTTCCTTTCTATTTTCCTCAGTAGGAATGGACTTCCAATTATTATGCATTTTTAACCTCTAATGGCCTCCGCCTGTCTCCTGTTTAGCCATAGTGGCATATTTTTGGTCCTTTTTATATTACTACAGTTATTTGGGGTATACATTTAGTTTGAGCCTCTTATGAAGTTTTTAAATAGTCTCCATGCGTTTGTAAGCATTTCATCCTTGTGACTGTTCCTTTTCATTTCTGTTTAACTAGCTTCCTCATTTTTGTCTAATTCCCTTTTGAAGTTAAATGCTACGGTGGTGAGCTTCTTTGACATGTTTTCCTCCACAAGGATGTCAAATGTAATTACATTATAGTTACTATCCAGGAGTTCAACTATATTCACCTCTTGGAGAAGATCCTATGCTCCACTTGGGATTAAATCAAGAATTGTCTCTGCTCTTGTGGGCTCCAGAGCTGCTCCAGGATCCAGTTGCATATCAGGGAGGGGGTCATGCCCCCAGGCGCCAGGCTGAGGGTGGCTCTGGCTGGGCCCTCGGAGGAGCCGCCCCCTGCTGTCACAGGAGGCATGGGGCCGCCAGGCTTTGACATCCCTGGTGGCTCCACCGACCCCAGCTCAGGCCTGCCAGTGGCTGAGGGCACCCACTGGGGGGGAAGTAAGTGTCCTTCTGGCCCCTCCGCCCCAGTGCTGGGCGCAACAAGGGAGCCACAGAAACCAGAGCCTGTCACAACCCTCCTTTCCACCCCCCCCTCCCCCCACCAGTGGCCCAGGGGCATCTGCCTGTCACTCCCGCTACCTGCTGCCCCCACAGCGGTGGGGGGTAGGCGTGGAGAAGAGCAAGAAATGGGCCCACAGACCCCTCTGGGGTGCTGCTGCTGACAGGGGGAGGGTGCAAATGCAAGTATTGGCCTCCTGGCGCCGGAGACCCATGGTATGCCACTGCCAGGAGCAGTCTTTTATAGTATCTAGACATTTTGTCTTTGCATCCCTTCCTGAGGTGGGCACATACCTGTCAATATGAGGATAGCTGAAATTTCTCAATTATTGCATTTTCTGTCTTTGTAGCCTCTCTAATCTCTATGAGCATTTAACAATTGCGGTCACCATCCTGATCAGGTAAGCAGTAGTACATTCTTGCTGCTATAGCCTTCCTGAGTAGAACTGTTACGGTGTCTTGTGCCTTACTTCAAACTAAGGAACAATCAATGGGTATTTTGTATGTCTTGTAAAGGAAATGAGGAGAGGAAGGGGAGTTTGCTCTGACCAGAGGAAGGATGGTTTGGTGGTTAGAGCACCAATTGATCCCGAAGCACCATTAAACTCCGTATCCGCTGGCTGTAAACTTGGAGCAGCAGCGATAAGGGATGGGGGAGAAGCGGGACAGCGGCCTCTGAAAAGCACTGTGACTATCACCAGTCACTTTGCCATATTTATTTAAACTTACGTTTGCAAGCAGTTTTTTGCAGAATGCACCCAGCTGTTGTGTGTGTGTGTGTGTGTGTGTGTGTGTGTGTGTGTGTGTGTGTGTGTTACTGATATGGCTCCTATCACTATAGTATCTGAGTGCCTCACAATCTCTTATGTATTTACCCCTTCTGAGGTAGGGCAATGCTATTATCCCCATTAAACAGAGGGGAAACTGAGGCACAGAGGCCAAGTAACTTGCCCAAGGTCACATAGGAAGTCTTTGACAGAGCAGGGAATGGAACCTAGGTCCTCCAAGTCCTAGGCTAGCGCTGAGCTGCAATTAAGCCGGCCATGGCTAGTGTTGCGTGTCCAGTTAGATATGCGAGATCTAGCAGGCCATCTTGTCTGTGCCATGGGGATCAGTGTGGTGGTAATCCCTGGGGCATATTCTCCAGTATGTTGTCTAGTCCGGCTTTAAATTTCCTGCAAAGGAAATAAAAAATTGGGGCTGTGCATTCTTTTACTTGTGCCAGGAAACCCTGAAAGGTTTGAACTGAAATGGTGTTTTGGCCCAGGAGAGTTGTTGTTGGTAGGAATAGAGAGCCTACCTCTCCCATTTTTCACCTGTTAACCTGTTGTCCCTCCCATCAGTTTTTAACCTGTAAGGATTGGTAACTTCGCTTTAAAATAAAAATAGCAAAAAGATTGTTTCTTTAAGTGCCACTGGTGCATTTGACACTGTACAGTGAGCAAAAATAGAAAACTCTGCTTCAAAGAGCCACAGTAGCTGAAACTTACTGAGAAAGCAAAGTTACTTTTAATGCCTTGTGCTGGGTTCACTAGCAAATACTTCAGTGATTCATGGGACTTAAAAATTAAATATGATGATAAATGTTTTTATTTCTGAATCTGTTTTACAATCTCTTTTCCCAACTTGCTCATCAAAGAGTCTATGCAGCACATAAAGTCTATACTCAACCCGTGCGTGGGACTTGATTCATTAACAAAGAAAACAAGGGAATATAAGGATGGAGAGGAGGAAGGAGAGGCAATGTGGTCCAGTAGATAATGCATTCGACTGGGACTTGGGACGATTTTGATTCATTTCCTGTCGCTACCACAGGCTCATTATGTGACGTCAGCTATAGTCACTTAACCTTTCTGTTCTTCACCTCCCCCCTCTGTACAATGGTGACTGTGACCAAAATGTTCAAAAATAGGTGCCTACGTCACACTTGGCTGTCTAAGAGAAGGATTTTCCAAGTGCCGAGATGGGATTTAGGAGCAAATCAAGGAACTTTTGCTCCTCAGCTATTAAGATGCTATGGAAAAATCCCACCTGTAGACACCTAAATATGGACTTGTTTCTATTTTTAGAATTGTGGCCTGTAATATTTCCTTTCTCCACCTTTTGTCAGTCTTGTCTATATAGACTATAAGCTGTTTGAGACAGGGACGGTCTCTTGCTGTGTGTCTGTACAGTGTCTAGCACTGCTCTCAGTTGTAGCTTTTAGATGTTCCTGTTAATACAAATAAAGATCAGCTAAAATTTTTCTTACAGTTCCTCCCTCAGGACCGTTCTGTCCAGGCCCTATAACTTCTATTCCCAGCTCTCTGACATCCCAACAGAGTAACCAGATAGGTCTCAATGAGCCAGCAAAATCCATTTAGCCCTTTCCCAGCCACAGCAATACCTGACCGGTTGGGTTTTTTCAGGAACACATTGCCAGCTGACAGTATCTCTGCTTCTACATCGCTATAGCTTGAATAAATGACTCTTAGTAGTGGAGGTTTTTATAAATTTTCTACTGGTGGAAAAATTTAAACTGATGATGATAAAAGCCCTTCGGAATTATCTATTGCCATTCATAGAAAAGAAATCCTTTCAAATCCAGGCCTAATCACATTTCATGATAAATTGTAGAAATGTGCTGAACTCGATATGAGATTCAATTTGGAAAAATGTTAAATGTTCATGAAGCAGGAATAATCATTGCACAAATGTAATGTACGGAAAACAGATGAGGCAGTAATACTCCCAGAAAAAGGTCTGGGGATGATGAATTGAATGACTCAACAATCTGACACTGTTGCAGAGACAGCCACTGTTAATGGGAGACTCGTATGTAAAACGAGGTAATTATTTCTTTGTACTAGGCAGTTAGACCTCAGTTGGATACCTACATTTAGTTATAGGCACCAGATTTTTTTTAAAAGCATACACAAAGTAGAGAATGTTCAGAGAACTACACGTTGTATATAGCTGGAAACTGTTAAGCCTCTTCTCGTGTGTATTGCTCTTTCGAGTACTGTATCTAAGAACTCTGCCAACCTGTGGAGATGACAGCCATTTTGTTCTGAGTTGCTACGCCATTGTGCTACAGCTTGTGACATAGGAGATGTGTTACCCGAGTGCTCTCATATATGCTTTATACTTCTGTTTTTCTAAATCTAAAAGAGTTTTTAGAAGAGGAGTATATGTGTTAGGGTGACCAGATGTCCCAATTTTATAAAAACAGTCCCAATATTTGGGGCTCTTTCTCATATGGGTGTCTATAACCACACACACACACCCATCCCAATTTTTCACACTTGCTATCTGGTCATGCTAGTGTGTGTGCATTGATTCAATCTAAGAAAATAATGGCATGAGTAGGAAAGAAGTCTATATAAATACTTAGAGATGTGAGAGAGAGTCGTGTGATCAATTATTCTCACTAGTCTGCAGAATCAGAGAAAATGGTAATAACCTAAAGTTTCAAAAATGACTAGACTGTGAATCCTTCACATTTTGGGGGAGGGGGTAGGGTGCAACCTGTAGAGCTGGTCAGGAGTTTTCCATCAGAATATTTGTTTGTTTTTTAATTTTTGCTGGAAAATGCAGTTTCTGATGGAAATTCTCAATTGTACTGAAATTGTTTTGTTTTTTAAATTTTCCATCGGGGAAAATTTAAACGAAATATTTCATTTTGGGTTGGATTGACCTGAACTGGAAAACTTCATTTGAACTGACCAGAAAGTCTTTGTTTGTAATCAGTTTAATGAAACCCTAAACTGCATTCCCTATCAGTGCATTGCCTTATGTGAATTGTAGTTTGGTCCCCATTGTCTCTTATGGCTGAGCTCCCTGAAAGATTGATTTTTCTGACCAAACTCTACATAGTGCACTGTGGGAGTCGCATCTGGGTGCATCATGAGAGAGATGTACTCTGGCCATGGAGCTTGGCCCACAGGGGAACATGGGGTCATCAGGCTTCCAAACTACAACTCCTATGAGGCAATGTGCCACAATGGGAAAAGGCAATTTAGTGTTGAACTGACTTGAAAAGAAGCATTTCAGGTTCACTCAACAAACTGAAATGAAACATTTTGATTTGGGGAGTATGGAAATGTTTCATTTACAATGCAAAATTCTGACATTTCCCAACAAGATATATATATATATATCTATATATATATATATATATATATCTATTTTAATTTTAGTTCAGTGAAAAATTGTAAAATTTCAACTTTTTATCCCAAATCGTGATGAAAATATATATTGGAATTTCCTTTGGGATGGAAATCCTGCATTTTGCTCTGCTCTACCAAATTGTCGCCTTACAGGGGCCTGATACCATTGCATCTTCCTTCTGAAAATCAGGCCCCTTTGAGGAGATGCTTCCTTTTGAGCACCCCAGATCATGGTGCCTTCAGAAACCTTAGGCTTGTGGTCTTAAGCTGCAGAATGGAAAACTTAGCCGTAATATTTAAAAAACCTTATGGGGCAAATTCAGTGCTGGTAAACTGTGACTTGAGTGGAGTGACTCCCCTCTTATACCAGGGGGAAGAATGTGATCTTTTAGTTATAAGGACAGTGAAGCAGTGGAAAAAGATGCCAAAGGAGGGTGTAGAGTCGTCATTGCTGAAGCTATTCAAGGCTAAGACTTGGGAAAAGATCAAACAATCCGGCCCTTATGCAAGGAGTGGTGGATAGATAAATGCCTTTTTCAACATCAAAGGGTCTGTGATCTGAACTAGTATATCCTGTCCCCATTTCACCCATGCCAGTGAGAAGCAACACGTGTAATTCAGACGTAATTTGACCCATGGTAATAACCTAGTACTAAGGAATTCCGGGAAAAAATTTCTTATCAACACTGTTTTTCCTTGATCTGTGGCAAACAAGAGCCCCTGAATCGTCATGTAACTTCTGACAAGCTTTCTGATCCTTTCATCATCTTTCCTGTTTTTAACTGTGAATCAAAAATAGCCTAATGAAGAATGACATTTACACAAGTCTCATTGAAATCTCTCATTTGTTACCATAAACAGATTATCTGTACTTTTCTAGTTACATCTCAAGAAAGCAGACTCTGAATGCGAATGCCCAGCATGTTGGGGGAGGGGTTGCCATGAGGTGGGGAAAGGCATGGCAGAGGGGTTTCTTCCATTGCTTGTTTTCATGCTATTGATTAATCTAGGAGAATACATTAGGAGACAAAAGTGCAGTGCATCATAAGGCTGGATGTGGCAAATGCATCATTTGGGGGGAGTGGATGAATCAGGAGATGAGGAGTTAATGAGCAACTTCCGGATCATTCATTTGAGTCAAGCCTAGGTCAGCAGTGGTCAAATGTTGTTTACTTGTATTACTGCAATGTCGTCAGGGCACTCTAGCAAAGGTCAGGGCTCAAGTGCAGTTCATGTGCAGTGAACCATCTCTGCCCCAGAGAGCTTACAATCTAAATCAGCGGCTCTCAACCTTTTTTTCCCAAGTACCAGTCGGGTCAGGTCAAGTACCGCTGATCCTAACCTGAGTGGTACTCCAATAAAAAAAGGGGGGAACAACTCTCCGCCGAATCCTGCCTGCCGTTAACCACATTTCGGCGGCAGGGTTTCTAACATGCGGAGCCGGCCGGGTTGCTTTTCGGCAGCAGGGTTTGCGGCGGGACTGATTTCGGCGACAGCACGGGGGGAAGCCGGCGGTAGGCTCCGAGGCTTCGGCGGGAGGGGGGTTTCGGCGGAAACAGGGGTGCAGCCGGCGGTGGGCTGCGCGTCTTCGGCGGGGGGTTCGGCGGCGGCGGGGGGGAATTCGGCGGCGACGGCTGGGTACGTCTCGCGTACCACCAAGCCGTCCTCCAAGTACCACCTGTGGTACGCGTACCACCGGTTGAGAACCCCTGATCGAAATAGACCAGACGGAAAATGGAGGTTGAGACACAGTGACTTGCCCTAGGTCACACAACAGGTAAGTGGGGAGGAAGGACTAGAATTCAAGTCTCATAGTACTAGACTAGTGCTCTATTTGCTGCCCCGTGGTGTCGCTTCCTCCTTTTGATAGCTGTTCAGTGATCTATGTACATTTATTTGATCTCATTCCAATTTCCAGTGGGCAGGTGTCTGCATAATTAATTGGCTGGCACCCTTCCTATGTCTCAGCAGAGGGCCAAGGAGAGTGAATTATGCCCTCACCTAGATATGGTAGTCACAGTTCCAGGGCTATCTGCATCTTTGTCCCCTCCTGGTCTCTGAATGCCCCATCCTCTGATGTTAGTCCTCTTGCCTTCCCAAGTTCTGGGATGGAATCCTGTAATTTTCACACTTGGAGACCCTGAGGCCCATAGCACCCCGTGTACCAACCGTGATTGCTCAGTAGGTCCAACTGGGTTTGGCAACCTGTGGTTCTTCTCTTCAGGAGCTGTGAGGCCAATTCCCCCTTAACCCCCGTGATACCAGCACTATGCTTTAAGTTTTTGCTAAACGTCAGGGGCTTTCTGAAGCTGTTGTTCTCTTTACTGTCTGTGTGCCGCTAACTCCTGCTCAAATTAGCCCCTTATAAACACGTAGCAAATGACACAATAACAGTCAAAGAAACAGATGGAACATACAAGTACAAACATTAAAAGTAGTCTCACGTCCTTCACAGAGATGATCCCTCCGGCTCAGGGCTGAGGCCTATTGACAGGTCAGCAGAGGAAGACTTGCTCTATCACTGCCTATGCTGTACCTAGACTGTGCCTAAAGTGATGGCTTCTGTGTCCAGGGCTGTCATTTTTAGTACCTTTCTGTTAGTGCCAAGAGGTCCAGCTTTTGGTTGCATTAGATAGAATTGAAAGGGGTATAGATGATCCTTCGGAGCGACAAGCCAACCGTTAATTTGTCCAGAAAGGTAAATTATTCTTAATTGTTGGCAAGTTATTCTATAGTTGGTCACTAAGGTATTTCTTGCACCCTCCTCTGAAAACTCTGATTCTGTCCAGTGTCAGAGCTGGGATACTGGTCTAGGGATTCCTAGACTTTAGAAAACAATGGAGATCGCTGCCTATCTGAGGTTGAAAGAAAAGAACATACAATGTGAAGCAGTTTTGGTAATGAAAAAACATCAATATAAAATCCAGACAATATTGTAAAGCTCAAAGGGAGGCATCTCCATATGGCGTGTTGATACTGACAGCCAAAAACACAACGTGCCATTTCAAAAGTTGGATGAGGTGAACTTTAAAAATTGCACGAAAATAACTGACGACAGCTTTGTTCGCCACACATTCCTTTCTATTCTCTCACAGAAAGAGCTCTGCTCCTGCAGTTGTTTTCACCTCCTCCTCCCCTTCTGCTCCCTTCCTCTGTTCTGCTTTCTCCCACTCACATGAATAACCTCCATGCCTGTCTGTAGGTTTCCGGGTAAAAGGCAAGAACAGGATGTATCGCAGAGGAAAGAGAGAGCTGCAACCAGCTGGAATGGCGTTTAATGGCCTAGGCCCCTTTTGTGTTGGGCCCCAGATATGTTCAGGAAGAGGCATACGGCAGGGGGGAAGAGCACGGTGGGTGGGGGAAAGTGGAAGGACCACATAAAACAGCAGGGGGTTGCTTCTTCAAAAGCCACCCACCATCCCTCCCCTGCTCTTGTGTGGCCCTGAATGTAGCTGTTTGCAACCATACAACAGGTATAGACTTGTGGGTTCAAGAAGCTGCCCACCAGACCAGGCTTCTCTCTCCTGCAGCTGTCCTCTCTTCTCTTGAAGAACCCTTCTCCCCCTTCGCCCACTACATCAAAACTGGATAAAATGTTTGCAAAAAGCCGTGTGAGGAAAAAACCAGTGAGGTTCCCACACCCCCGGCCAGACACGAAGGAGGTGCTGCCGAGTCACTGTCATGTCCACCAGCCTGCTAAAGTTTATAACAGGGTAAGGAAAGCCAAGGCCAGTTCCTATGCATAACCACTGCTATTTCCTTTAAAAACGTCTCAACGCTAAGAGAACTGAGGGGGCCAGTTGACCCCTCGCTCCCATGAGCATGCCGCTGTTGATCCTATGATGGTTGGTGGACATGAAGGATACAAGTGTAGCACCCTCTTGGAGTACTCCTGGTTTCCAACAATGGAATATTCCCCCACTCCACTCCCCCCCTTATTCCTCCCTCTTCATTGACTCTCTGGCTCACATAGTTTCCTGGATTCTCTGGATGTTTTCCCTTTCGCAGGGGTTGCATTTCCTACTGTTGCTGGAAATAGATTCCTTGCAGTCAAATTCCCTTCCCTTAAACCTTTTTTGTCCAGGCTCAGTTCACAGGTCTGGGCAGTCCCAGCCATGGGCAAGCTAGTCCCAGCCTATCAATCAGGCTTCTTGCCAGGCTCCCACTGGGCTGTTCATGTCTCCTTCTCTGGAGCTTCCAAAATAGCATTTCACTAAGGCTAAGAGGGGAGACTAAGCTCTGTGTAGCACTGATCCGTGCCGAATGACACAGTGGATCAGTAACTTCCATCTACCCAGAGACCTGCCTGTAAGGATCTTCCACAACACCCTAGCATCTTGTAGGAAACCTGTAGATTTAACAGACCTTAGGGCTCCAAGGTTTGCTTTTTTTCTACCAAAAGATATTTTGCTACTATAGTGCCAGGGGGTGGTACAAGGTCAGAGAGAGCACCAAAAGTGAAAGTGGGTGATTGCATCTGAACAAGAAGCTATGCCTTGATCCTGCATCTAACAGATACTTGTTACATCTGAAGTGGGAAGTTAGGAAACAGGATTCTGTGGTGGCAACAGCATTACTGGTAGATGCACAAATCAGACTTTAATAGAACCACTGGTATCAGCAATGTGAGGCCTTAATGATATTGTCGGAATAACAATAGGAACAACGCTTTATGTTACCACCTATTGTTATTCCTGAGATGTCTCGATGGTCTCATATTGTTGTTGCCAGTGGTTTGATTAATCTCTCATGCATCTACAAATACTACTATTGTAGCATCCTACTCTACCCACTTCAGATGCAACAAGTGCTGCGTATTATCCACTGATCTATTTAGTATAAAGACACTTGAGTCAGGGTGTATTATTGTTCCTTCAGATAAAACCTCAGCGTTGTGCCTGTTTTCAGGTAGAAACCAAACAATCATGGACGGTCACACAATTGCTACCTGAAATCATAAATCTCATCAAGGATGAGAACCTAATCATGTGGATATTTTCAAACACCTCTATGTTGATAGTGCCCACCTTCTAGAGAGCCAAAACGTGCTTTCCAGCTCAGCACATCCTTTGACAGGAATGGTACAGAAATAGGATAAAACATTGGGATTTTAAAAGTCAGATTGAATTTCTCTTTCTATTCTATGTCCCCCTGTGCTCTTTGAGGAATTGGTAAAGGATACAGAGATATTGAGGAGGTGCACTGATTTCAGGACTAGTTAATATGGTAGAGGACAATGCATTGAAAAAAAGGATGGGGGCGAAAACTCTTGACACTGATACAGAGATGGCAATTTCCTGCAATATTTTTGGGACATCTTACTATTTATTAAGTTGATGTATCATTGTGGGCCAGGGATTGTGTATAATTCCATGGGAGAGGGTGACCATAGGCACCTAGGATTTAAGAACAACAAGGGGTGATTAGGCAAATTCACTCATACTGTAGCACCTCCAGAGAAGTACCACAACTAGGAAAGGCTCACATACGCTGCTTCCATTAGATTCTCCAGAGACCAACAGACAAAGAAATGACGTTTGAATAAATAGCCTGAGTTTAAACTGATTCTGAGACTTCCTTCTGATCCAGCAGATGGACACAACCTTCTGCCCAACTGGGGGGAGTTTCCAATCCTTCAGGAGGGGTTGGAAGATCTGATATCTGCCAGATCTCATAGTTGGAGATGGGGTGATCTCTGGTCAACTTATTCTCAGGAGTGTAGTTTCTTGTTTTCTCTGTAATGCTTTCACCTTAAGAATAAAGGTGCCTGCTTAGAAAGCCGTGTGGTAATTGTGGGCAATTAGAACTGTTCATAGCCTCTGAGGAGAAAGCAAAGGGCAGATGCAGACATGTTGAGGCAGTCTGCCTCGCTGGGGAATAACACCGTGTAGGAAGGGAACTGTGCAGCCTAGAAAAACCCCAGATAGGAGGGAGAGGGGAGTGAGTCTCCACCTAAGAGAGGGAGCAGGAAGCCTAAACATGGATGCCCTTACTGAACCACAGAGGGAGAATGCAGGTGCACTTGCCCTGAATTGCGCTAGACACCAAGTGGCATGGCTTAATAGGAGTGAAGTATAAAGCTTTGCATGACACAAATCCCAGATTGCTGTGCCTGGAACTGTTAATAGGGTGCAAATAACACCACAGAGATTATACACCGTGTTTGATATCACTATATCTTTGTCAGGTCATCTTCGTTAAAGCAGCACCATCTGTGTAGTTTGGATGCAGTTAAATGGGTATTAAGGTTCTTGTATCAGTATACTTTATTCCTGTAATATAAGCATTTTTATAGTTTGTGTAACTGCAGCCATGGTAGGGGTTTGTACTGCTTTATAAACAGCAGTAGCTATATTGGTACAAAATCTATGTTGAAGAGCTGCAAATGAGAGAGTGATTATTGATGTGAAAATGTAGTAATTCTGGAACTATAGCAGGGGAAGCCCACCCGAAGGAAGGTTGATCCCATTCAGTATCAGTGGCCCCTGTGCGTCCGATGGGTTTGGTGTTAGATGTCAGCAAGGAGGAGCACACCTGACATGAGGTCAAAGAGAAAAACTTTTCCATGCCCCCCAGCCTCTCTCTCTAACCACATCCACCAACCTAGAAGGGGAAACTTAGTACACCACCATAAGAGGTAACGCGACAATTACTGACAGACAATGCGAATGGGTACCACACTGATGATTCAGTATTGAAAAGGCTAGGTAAACAACACAAACAGCAGATGGCACCCAGGCTATGAGTGTCCAAAAGAATAATTTATGTACATTGGGAAGGAGGATGAGGAGCCAGTGGCAGAAAAGTGGATTAGAACGTTATTGTATTGCATGAAAGATTGAGATATAAAATATAAATCAGGAAGTTATGAGCGTGCATGGAGGCCTTTTCTTGATCAAGATAAAAATCCAGAAGACCATTCTTGTTAAAACGGCTTGAGTTGATCAGAAAGTGTAAATTAAATACTAGATAGATGGGAAGATTGACAAATACTTGTGGTATTGCTTGGCATTCATAACTGGTCAAATCCTGTTTCCATTGAAGTCGATGGGATTTTTTTCTACTGATTTAAGTAGGAGATGGCTTAGGTGGCCATGCCCCAGTCTATATGTCTAATTTTATGAAAATCTTATAATAGACAAGACATAAGAAAATGTCTGTTCTAGGGGGTGGTTTATTTCCTTCATTTATCAATTCGTTACATGAAAAATAAATATGTTAAAAGGAGATGTGGGGTTTCTTACCTCTGATAGAGTTATGGTACTGGGCAGGCGCTGGAAACTTGGCCATGATGTAGGTCTTTGTCAGTCGATGATGCTGTCCACCAGTTTAACTTCAGTTTCACTAAAATGTAACCATTGAATTAACAGTTTGTGAATGTTCCATTACTTATAAAACACTTCTGTGTGGTTGTGGTAGGTAGAAATTACTTGCCTTCTTTCTCTGTCTAAAACTGTCTTAGGTATTAATGATGTAGAGAGCATTTCATGGCTGTTTAAGGTTGAAAGAAACAAAGCAGTAACTCAGAAAGAAGACTACAGCGATAACTGGAGGAGAATTACTTAAGAGCTAATTGACATCGCTAGCTGAGAGAGAGTCCCTTTATTTGCATCAGAGGGTATAAAGCATCCAGGGTTTTGGGCTGAGAGAGCAGTGGAGAATTCTGCAATTGTATAATTTTAGATGCAGGCAAACTAAGAGGGTGAGAGCTGGAGCCAAAATACCACATCCAAACTGTCGTATGTTTTTGGAAAGCTCAGATTTAGACCTAGATTCTGCAGCTCCAGCCCATCACTCACAGCAATAAATAGGGTGTGTGAGGTGGCTAGTTTGGAAGAAGGGTGTGTAAATATATTTGCTGCGAGGGCCCCATACTACTGTTACAGCCATGTAACCCCATTTAATTGGGGTTTCATGGACACAAGAAAGCAGGATTTAGGCTATCCTGTTTAAAAACAAATATTTAAATATTCAAAAGGGGGAAAAAGGGGAGAAAGGGTCCAAAGGAAGAGGAGAGGCAAAGTGTATCAATGGAATGGGATGAGAAAAATCATGGACCTGTCTGATTCTGAAACTCTGTTACAGGGAGTGGGGGGAGTGCATGCTAGCAGTTTCTTTCCCTATCTAAGCACTGTTGGCAACACTAGCGGAAAGAGAACTGAGATTCCAGCTAATATGTATTGCTTATCTCTTTAGTCGGAAACAGTCTGAGTCATCAGTGAGGACTCCCCACTGAACTGTGGGCAGATTTTTGTACAGTAAATCCACTTCCATGGAGGGTACTGGGGGCCAGGGGACCTGTGTCCACTGCCCAACTTCACTCCCCAGCTCTGTTAATCAAGTCATGCCAGAAACTGTCCAGAGTAGACTATTCGTGAAAGATGCAATTTACTAGATTCTCAAATGACTGAACTGTGTAATTCAAATTATTTGCTTTTTAAAGCCTTCCGGTTTCTGAAAATCATGTGTTTAAGAAAAGAAACTAAATTGGATCAAGTGGCAGGATTTCCAACCCCATTTTACCTGCTGAAATATTTCACAGGCTCTTCAATCATGTTTAATTTGCTTCATGCCATATTAGACTGTGTCAGATTAGTCAGCAATGAAACAAAAAATGTAATGCTCTGTGAAAGGCTGTAACATAAGTGGATGAGAGAGATTCTAACCCATTGTTGTATACCCATTACCCAGGGTCTCCTTAGACAGAGAGTAAGTATCCAATCCACAATGGCTAATGGGAGTCCTTTCTGATGGTACTGGTAAGGATACACCTCTTTGGTGGCTTCTAGCTAGAGTCCAGTCCTGCACCCTGTTCCTGGGTTATGAAATTGCCAAATTGCAGAAGAATCCAAGGGTGCATGGTGTTAGTGCAGTGATGTCTGGAGCCTGCCTTAAGGGGTTTGCACCCCTTCTCCATGCCCAGAGCCCAACTTCATGGGGACTTACCCAGCATCCCTGCCTATTTGAATCTGTGAGGGGGCAGGCTGTGGAGCAGCATGGGCAGCATTTGTTGGATCCATGTTTACTCCTCCCCCCCCCCCCCAAGTAGAAAAGTGGGAGAAATGGCTCCTGGTGTATTTCTGTGCTTATGTTCTGTACTATTGATTTTAATGGCGATGCTCTCATCTCTCCCATTCTTGGCTTTTGTAGAGTTTGTTTAATTTTCAGTCTCCTCCTAGTTCCCAGCGTTCTCTACTGGAGAAACTACCATCATGGTTGTTATTAACTGGTCCCTTGCTGGCAGTGCCAGGAGAGAGGCCCATGATGAAATAAGCCAAGGATACGGAAATAGCGTGTTGCCCTTAGAAGTGGTCTCTCCAGATCAGGTTTGTAAGCACTTTAGCAGGGGAAGCTGGCAGACCACACTGTTCCTTTCTTGTGGCTTTGGGCTAGGACATTTCTTCCCATTGATTTGTCAAGGATTTAGGCAAGTAATTCCTGTGGCATTTGATGACTGCTGTGTACACAAATCCCTTGTGAATCAGTGTGCAAATAGACTGTGGTATGTAATGTGCAGCTTTCCCCTATGGCGTCTATGCATATCTGTCACTCGTTATTAATGGGAGTAGAGGAAATATATCCTCCTCCGTGTATGTGTATTTCCTGTAGAACTCTCCTACCTTCCAGGGAGATGAGTTCTTAGACCTTGCTTGCCCAAGTGTGTATCTAGTCAGTCTTGACTGAAAAGGTGAATAACCTCAGCTGGTGATTGTAAAGTAGGAAGGTTTATGAATACAAGTATGGGCAAAAGTAATAGAATGAGACTTACGGAGATTAAAAACCTTAGCAGAAAATAACAAAATAAGATTCAGTTGGGAAATGTCTGTGCATCTCTGGGAGAAATAATCAAACTGCACCAGTGGTGCTGGAACAATTTGTAATGTGGGGGTGCTGAGAGCCATTGAATCAAACTGTAAACCCTGTAGATGATGAAAACCACTTCAACCCAGGGAGGTACAGCAGCATCCCCCACACTCCAAGTTCCAGCACTTATGAAGCTCACACTGAGTGGGAAAGAGAAATCTGGAAGTTAGTGATTGTGAAGGAAATCTAGAGGTGATAGTGGAGAGCAAATAGACATGAGGTTGCAATGGAATATCACAGAAAAAAATGCAATCTTTCTATATAAGACAAGATATCACATCATAAAATACACCACCTCCAAATAACTCTGGGGTGAACACCGGTCCTGCAATAATGTGTTCGATTCTGGATACAGATTAATAGATTCCAGGGCCATTGTGATCATCTAGTTTAATCTCTGTATAACACAGGCCATGGAACTTCCCCCAAATAATTCCCAGAGCAGATCTTTTAGAAAAACATAATCTTGATTATTTTTAAATCAGTGATGGAGAATCCACCATGACCCTTGGAAAGTTGTTCCAGTGGTTAATTACTTTCACTATTAAAAATTTATGCCTTATTTCCGGCCTGAATTTGTGTAGCTTTCACTTCCAGCTATTAGTTCAGGTTATACCTTTCTATGGTAGACAGAAGAGTCCATTATTAAATATTTGTTCCCCATGTAGATACTTATAGATTGCAGTCAAGTCATCTCTAACCTTCTCTTTGTTAAACTAAATAGATTGAGCTCCTTTGGTCTAGCATTGTAAGGCATGTTTTCTAATGCTGTAATCATTCTCGTGGCTCTTCTTTGAACCCTTTGCAATTTATCAACACCTTTCTTAAATAGTGGGCATTAGAACTGGCCACAGTATTCCAGCAGCGGTTGCACCAGTGCCAAATATAGAGGTAAAATAACCTATCTACTCCCACTTGAGATTCCCCTGTTTACACATCCAAGAATTGTATTAGCCCTTTTGGCCACAGCGTTACACTGGGAGCTTATGTTCTGAAAGATAATGACAAATTGGAAGATGCTCAGAAGAGCAACTAAGGTTTTGTCTTGACTGGGAAGTGGTCAAGTTTATCAGGCTTAGCTACCACACATTAACTAAGCCCAACCTAAATGTAACCCCTTTCCCTAGTCAAGACATAGCCAAAATGACTGGGAGCATAGAGGGACTCGTTAAAGGCTAATATATGCACAAAACTCATATTGGCTTAATGAGAAGTGTGGCATTTAAATGGATTTCAGTTAAACCCATACAAATCCGTATCTGGACAAACAAGTCACTTTATACCTGTCTTATATTCATTTATCTTAAACTGGTTCCTTACTGGTTTTAGCTAAATTGGTGTAAACCAGTTGTAAACCAGTTGGTGTGTTCAGACGTGTTTGCAATGGTTTAACTAAATCAATTTTAAAAACACTAGCCAGAACAATTGGTAATGGAGACAAGGCCTAATATAAGTATTAATATAAGGAATTAATCCTTCATTGGCAGGATGATGGACTAGATTACCTCATCCTGTAGGTTTTTTCTATTTTCATTTTCAGTGATTCAATCACTTTATGGGCCCATTTGTATGAAACAGCTTCCAATTTTGTACCTGTAATCAACTGTGGTCACAACAACTGTTATCTGGAGACTTTAGCCACCCAGCGCTGTCTGCAGAATAGATAGATAACTAAGATGCATTGTTTGTCACCCCAGTTATTTATGCATGCAAAGGATTGCAGGTGCAATTACGGAGGAGGTTCTGAGGCCCTTTAAAAATGTGACCTGTCCAATGTAGCATTTATATTGCTCATTCTTATGGTGCATCTGAAACAAACTTAAATTGAAAATCTAAAATTAGCTCATTGGTTCAATTAAGTGGATTGGTCCATCATAGATTGATTAAAATGCGCTCTCCAGGAAGAGAGAGGAAATTGCATCGCCCTGAAGAACAGAAAGAAATGTCCCTACGGTTTCTCAGAGAGGAACAATCAAGAATACAGGCTCAGTAAAAGGTAATGAATAAAGAACATTTCCCACAATTGCCATTCACCTTGCCCCGTGCTGGAGAGATTGTGGTGACCACACTGGAGTCCAATTGTTCAGCAGAGCCGTCTCGAAAGGTCAAGTACAGCCCTAGTCACCTTGTGATGCCTTTGATTCCAACTGAGTGGGTTTTTTAGCTTTGAAACTCCCACACAGGTGAGTGGAGTGTGTAATCATCAAAAACCAAATGGAGTGGAAAAAGAGCCTTTTTATTTTGTGTGTGTGTGTGTGTGTGTCTCTCTCTCTCTCTCTCTCTCTCTCTCTCACGGACATGTGCGCGTGCGCTCGCTGTCTCACACTGACACAGACACACACAATTTAGACTCTTCTCCTGAGAACACTAAGAAAATCTTTCTTTTCAAGGTCAAGCTCTCGCTATACTTGGCAAGTTGTTTTCTATTTCTATCCATTTCTGAATATATTTTTTTCTCCACTGATAGAATGGACTCCTATTTTTCCCCTTCTAACAATGCTGCCATATGGTTCTATTATTCAAAGCTTCCTAAACATGTAATACAGCAATCCTGGAAAAAAAAAAAAAAGTAATTAGGTGCCACTGTGGTGTATGGACATGTGTGATGAAATGTGTGCTGGAAATTGTGGGATGAAAGTGTTATGAGTAGTTTCCTCCTTCCCCTCTCTTCTCTCCCCCCCCCCCCCATCACAAAAAAGTGGTATTATAGCACTGAACAAAAGTTGGCCCCAACAGGCGTTTGCACTTGCTTTGAGAAAGAAATGCACAGCACGGTTAGTGTTTTGAGAGATGGCTAGAGAAAAATCTCCCTGGAGAAATGAAGTCTATATTTAGACCCGGTACATTTAGAAATAGACCTTAATTCTATGTTGATAACCAATGATTTACACCCTGTAATCCAAAACCCTTCTGTACCCTGTGGGACATATAACATATGTCCAGCAAATTGGTAACCATATGCTTCTGTGGACACACAGTCCTCAGACTTTCTTCCATTCTATTCCAATGAATGGCTGCTCGTGAAAGCAGCTTGGCCTCGGAATGCATTCTGCATTTGCACATTCCACAACTGAAGGCTGTGTCAGGACAGCCACAGACTAGTGTGTACTGAATAGCTGAAGAGAAGTTAGGGGTATTTCCGTGGTTCGTTATTGTTAGAAATTCTAAGTCTTGACATCTTGGGTTTGGTTTTGTTTCGTTTTTTGCTAGAGGTTTCCTTGGAGGGCAAATGTTTTAGAGAGGTAGCTTTTTCAGCCCTTGATGGAAAGCCTCTTTTAAGTATTTTATGTATGTAAACAGGTTTCTCTTATGTATTATCAAGTAGTAGTAAAAAAGGCACATGTGCTCTTTTTCCTCTCTTTCTAGATGCTACGGTGACGAGCGTGTTATAAGAATCTATATAGAAAAGGATAGAACAACATAAAAGGAAGTGCTGTATTATGACAAAGCACTTGCTACAGGATAATAGTTATTCCTCCTAAGAGGACCAAGTGACTTAGCCTGCAGGTACCCAGTCCTCCAATAGGAAAGGTTATCTCAGAAAAGCAACACCAGGGTAATGTTAGACAAATTACCTTGACTAGTGAGCCCTGAACTCTTGTCAATGTCAATGCTTGCTGAGTTAAGCAGACCCAGGCATTTTTCCAGGATTTATCCTCAAAGGGCACATGATGTAGCACACTCTATTTTGATTATGTTCTCTAGACCTCTGCCTGGAGGGGTTGTTGGCCGTGTCCCTGGCGGACAGCCAGGTGCCTTTGACACTTCAAAGACCAGCTTGTCCCAAAAGATGACTACATTGGGACTCATTTTTAACCTGAATACATTGGTGTAGTTTCATGAGTGCAACCCCCTAATGTAGCTGCACTGCACTGTAACGTACCAAGGTAAGTGGCACCAGCAGAGTGTAAGTGGGTTGCACAAGTGTGAAGATTTGCTAAGTTGTTTGGGACAGAGTATGTGTTTGTACAGCTCCTAACACATTGAGGTCCTTGTCCAAAATTTTCTCTATATGAAAATTCTCAATCACTGTATATGATGAGTCCCCTGATCACTTTTGTGTCAGATGCAAGAACACTCAGCACCTTTAAAATAGGTCATCAGGTGAATCTGTGCTGCCTTCTCTTAACAAGGATCTCTTCCCCAGTCATGGCACTGAATTTTGGGGGGACTGTGTGGCTACATGGAGTAAACTTACTTTTAGTTGTAATAGCAACTCACCAGGCTTCTTACATAGAAGTTGAGTCAGGTGGACATGTAAAGTCTGTAGTAGAGGCACTGGGAAGCCTCCATGAACCATTTGATTTAAAAGACAGGGAAGCCCCTTTTCCGTCTAAAGGCTGTCTATTGTAAAGATGGTCTTCGCCATTAGAATTGTTTTGCATCATAGTGAGTTACGTTGGCTGCTGTGAACAAAACTGGAACAAAAAAGTGTGTGAGCAGCATGACTCAACCTCTCAGATGAGATGGTATAGGATCCTTGGGGTATATGAGCCAGCACTGCCAGTTTAACTGACAGATGTGATGCTCTCAGTGGACACTGCTCTATAGTTAAAGCCTGGAATCTAGTTTTACTCCAACTGGTTCTAATGTGTGTAGAAATGTTTCCCAAATAAAATTATGAAAAGATTTTATATCCCCTCCTGGCTTTTCCTGGTGGATTTCCTTTCTCTTCCAATTACTTAATAGGCCCTTCTTCAAGCAGTAGAGAGAAGCAATTTTTAAAAAGGAAACATGCATCGTAAGTATTTGCAGATACATATTTGAAAACCATCTGGAGCGAGTGCTTGGTTTTGGATGTGAACCTTCCAGGGATGGGAAATGCAGGTGTCTTGGTTTCGCTGCCTGCCTGTGCACATAAAAAGAACAAAGACAAAACTTGCCCTTAAACTCCAGCAGGCTGCTGGAAGGAGCTCCGGAGATACAGCTCCTGTTAGGAAGAGAATAATTGCACTGTCATGATGTCAAACTCTTTCCCCCTCCCTCTGAGTTTTGCAGGGTTTAAGAATCTACATCACCATGATACCTCAGTGGGAGTAAGCTAGTATACTCAACTGGTTAAAGGACAGGCCTGAGAGTCAAAAGACCAGGATTCTACCTTTGTGTAGTAGGTTCACGCAGCCTCCCCCCCCCCCCTCTCCAGTCAGGTCCTTTGTGCCCTGAGAGCGGAGCCAAGTCAGCTCATTATAAGCTGATTTGAGCCTCTTTGCAGCCCAGGCACTTATTGCCAGCTGAGCGGCGCGGATCGCTTTGTTGGGGGCCTGTTCCCAGCAGGCTTGCTGCAGCCCCACGTCTGGGTCATTTTGCTAATCTTGGGCCCGGTAGCTTCATGCACCATGTGATCGGAACCAGAAAATGCATAATCCGCCATCTTTGTTGTGATAAAAAATTGGGCGGGGTTGGTCGCACTTTCGCTGGACATGCTTTGGTCTCTTACAGCGGGGCATGGCAACTAACCACGCACAGTCCTCAGCTTCATGTTCCCACCAGTGCTCTTGATTTACAGATTTCACCACCACCATGTACATCAACAGTCCCTGGCTAGGGCCAAGCAGCCTCAGCTCCCTAATCAGGGCAGCTCACCTCCAACTGCGGCTTCGCCCTTGTAGTCTGAGCACTTGTCCCTTCCCTTGTGGCTTCCCCCTACCGCCATGCTCCCCTGAGCCTTTATGGGGCTTGGGTGAGTGAGCCTACCAGCTGCTCCTTGTTAGCCCTGACTCTGCAGGGTCTCCCAGCTGGCTCCACTCCCCTCTTAATTAGGGCTGTGGTGTTGGTGGGCTGACTTAAACCCCCAGGGCTCAGCCAGCAGCCTGTCACACCCTGTCTCTTCTAATGACTTCTTGTGTAAGTTTGGCCAGGTCACTTCACATGAGTCTTCAATAAAATGATGATAGCCCTCCCCTACTGCCTGGCAGTGTTGAGGTCTGATTTGTTTGGGATGGAGCTGAGCTGACCTGATCTTGTCCAGAGTTTTAGAGGTACTTGGACATGAGAGGTTGGAGTATGACCCAATTAATATTTGTAAGTGCTTTTGAGATCCTTGGATGGAAGGTGCTGTAGAAACGTAGGGGGAATTGGTGTTGTGGAGTGGGACACTGTTCTGGCACCACTGCATCACTGTGCCCGGCCTCTTGCAGCCTGGGGTGGGGTTAAAAAGCAGCTTGGGGTGGGGTGAGAAGGCCAGGTTGGCGGGGAGAACCTGCAGTTTAGGACTACACTGGATATCTAGTTAAAAATATATATCCAAGCAAGACTTTATTCTGTCCTTTGAGTTCAGCTCCCGTTAGAGCTGGAGAAACAATGTAAATAAAATGTTCTACAGAAATTCCTGGAATTTAGCATCAGTAACTTTTTTAACAGAAAGCTTCTTTTTATACTGAAAAATCATCTATCAAAAATAACCCTGGGAAGAGTTCTGTTGTGTTCATCCATTGTGTATTACTGCATGTCTTTGCTTTCATCTGCTAGCTGGAGAGAAGCACTAAACAAAAGATTCTTTGTCATGAAAATCACCCACCAACCTCTGCCAACTCTCAGTCAGACAAACAATGAGATGTAGAGCCAGATGTGCCACCCACCAAAAGTGTGTGTACGTGGGGTATGATTAAAGGAAGGAGAGAGAAATCCACTCTCAATAAGACCCTCTTTCTGCTGCAAAAACAACCCTGCTAGAGAACTGGATTACAAAACTGTTCCATTTTATAGTGCAGATTGGACCGTAAGCCTTTAATTGGGCTAAAGTTTTGGATTGTCCTCTGTTTTAACCTGGTTATAGGAACACACTTCCTGACAACATGGCAATCGTTTGTCTGTTGACCTGGTTGCAACAAGTGTAACTGAGTCCTTGCCTATCAGAGTAGTGGTGTAGATGTGGCCTACAACTAATTCAGGATGAATTGGGGAAATGGAGGTGAACAAAACAAGATCAGAGATGTTCACAGTGGGATTGAATTTTGCTGCAAATTTTGAATCCAGAATCGAAAAGATGGGAGGCTCAGGGGCAATTCCAGAGACGATGTTAAAGCATATGGTTAAAGCAATCTGAAAGTGTATTAATGTCAATAGAAAGGAAATTTAATCAGATCCACTTTCCTTCCTGATATCACCTGGCACACTCTGGGGATGATGAGCCCTCATTGACACCGAACATTACAGAGCACAAAACATTCGTAGAGGAGGCTTCCACATGTTGGTGAGTAACTTCCATCAAGTAAGTGGGAAGTTGAAAGGTGACTAGTGATAGGGATTCAGGGGCTGTTCTGAGTGGGATTCACTTAAGGCAGGAGGTGGCTTGAGGTATGTCTTGAAGTCTTAGGATGGCTGTGTCTGCTCCAAAATGTGTTCAGGTTAGATCTGAAGCTCGGGCTGTTCTAGATGAATCAAGCATTTGCCCCTAGGGCAAGCAAGTGCATTTATGACCACATGCACAACTCTCATGAAAGGACGATTGAACACAGTACTCCACCTTTTACACAATGATGCAACCAAATAGCTATCACACTAGCACAAATTCTAACAATGAAGGTTATCAATAGGGACAGCTGAAGGAGGCAAAAGAGAGACCTTTAGCATCCATTAGAATACAATGGAGTATATAGACTGGGAAAACAATAAAATATTAGCTAAAAGAGGGACTAGCTCTTCCTAAATAAGGACATAGCAGAAATAAGATCATATAGATATATAATATATAGGTCCAGATTGTCAAAAGAGCTCAGCATTCGATGTGTTTCCCGAGCTCTTTGAAAATCCAGCTCAAAGGGCCTTTCATCCAAGGATCTAAAGGTGCTTTACGAAGGCTATGTCTACACCAATGTTTCTCAACCTTTTAAGTAGCAAGTACCCCCTAACTTCTGAAAAATTTAATAACTCATATTCCTCAAGTGATTGCTCATGTCCATTCCACTATAGGTGAGTGCATGCCACCATGCATGGTTCCCGGAACTTTTTTCCCCTTAGCAGACCCCGTAGGCCCAGCTCTGGTGCCCGCGGGAGTCCCGTGCACATGCCATGGTTTATGAGGCACTGCCAGCCCTACGCCCCCTTAGTTCCTTCTTTCCGCCCCCGACAGTTGCTGGAGCTAGCCTTGTTCTCTGCAAGTGCCATTCCCCTTGTTTGAACTCTTTGTTATTTGAAGTACTTTAGTTAGTTTTAAGTAGTGTTAGGTGTAGTTAGATGAGAAGTCCCTGAAGGACTTAGAGCGGCTGGCTCGTGCCCCGGTCACCTGGATTTAAGCCGTGTGCCTCCTGCATGCTGCTGGACCTCGTGATCGCCCTGCCCATGGAGCTCTCGAGACGGCATGACGTTCTCTCCCAGGACCATGGTCACCTGTTGCACCCAGACCTGGACTCCCTGAACCTCATGGCCTGGAGGCTCTGTGGCTGAAGGAGGGAGATAGAGCCTGCTCGGTGCAGGTCCAACAAGTCCTTCTGGGCAGCAGGAAACCTTCTACACAGGTCGTGTATGGGGCTAAGTGGAACTGGTTTACCTCTTGGGCGGAGTCCCGGGGTATTCCGCCCAGCCTCTTGCCTCTGCAGGTGATCCTGGAGTACCTGCTCCAGCTAAAGCTCCAGGGTCTGGTGCTGGCCTTGTTGAAGGTTCACCTGGTGGCCATTTCAGCCTTCCACCAGCCACTAGAGAGGAGATCCCTGTTCTCCCATCCCATGTTGGTCAGGTTCCTCAAGGGGGTGGAGAGGTTTTATCCACAGGTCTGTGACCCGGTGCCTCCCTGGGATCTCAACCTGGTCCTCTCGAGACTCACGGGGACCCCCTTTGAACCCATGGCTTCATGCCCTCTGCTCATGCTTTCATAGAAGGTGGCCTTCCTGGTGGCCATTACCTCAGCCAGGAGGGTCACCGAGATTAGGGCCTTGACCTCGGAGCCCCCTTATACAGTATTCTGTAAGGACAAGGTCCAGTTGAGGCCGCATCCGGCCTTCCTACACAAGGTGGTTTCCCAATTTCATTGTAACAAAAAATATTTTTCTCCCCGTGTTTTTTCCCAAACCGCACAGTTAAGAGGAGGAGAGGAGATGGCATTCGCTGGACATGAGACGAGCCGTGGCCTTCTACATCGAGCGTACAAAGCCGTTCTGGAAATCGACGCAGCTCTTCGTTGCAGTGGGCGACTGGATGAAAGGCTCACCTGTCTCCACCCAACACATCTCCTCGTGGATAACATCATGCATCAAGTTCTGCTAAGAGCAGGCGAGGGTGCCGCTTCCGGGAACCATCACAGCGCACTCAACCAGAGCTCAAGCCTCGTCTACAGCCTTCCTGGAGAGAGTGCCCCTGCAGGACATCTGCAAAGCTGCCACCTGGTTGTCAGTGCATACCTTCACGTCCCACTATGCCATCGTCCAGCAGGCGAGAGAGGACACGGGATTCAGCAGAGGGGTGCTGAGGGCAGCTCACCGGTAACTCCTACCCACCTCCGAGGTATTGCTTGTTAGTCACCTGTAGTGGAAAGGACATGAGCAAGCGCTTGAAGAAGAAAACAAGGTTACTTACCAGTAACTGATGTTCTTCGAGCTGTGTTGCTCATGTCCATTCCACAACCCACCCCCTGTCCCCACTGCCGGAGTTGGCAGAAAGAAGGGACTGAGGGGGTGGAGGGCCGGCAGCGCCGGCAGCGCCTCATATACCATGGCATGCACGCGGGACTCCAGCGGGCACCAGAGCTGGCCCTACAGGGTCTGCTAAAGGGAAAAAAGTTCCGGGAACTGTGCACAGAGGCGTGCACTCACCTATAGTGGAATAGACGTGAGCAACACATCTTGAAGAACATCAGTTACTGGTAAGTAACCTTGTTGTTTCTACTCTGAGAAATAGTCTTTTCCCCTTTACCGCTGGACGACTGTATTTCTTGTAAAGCAGGAGAGTTCTGAGTTCTGCAATGCTGTGTGGCTGTGGCAGATCACAAAATCCCCTGCTGTTTCTCCCCTCCTCCCCTTCCTCCATATAGGAGCGAAGGTCAACACCAGCCAATCACAATGGCCTGATGGCAGGGTCATGTGGTGTTCTCCTCACACAGGTGGGATCTTGTGAGGTATGAGCAGGCACTAGCAGCCCACCAGAGTGGATAGCAGCGCTCCCCATGGCAGTCCCTAGGAGGGGGGTGTGGGCCTGGGGCATATCACACTGTGTGGGCCCCTCTTAAGATTTGTATACTGGTAAAATCTGGGGCTGTCATAGTTGTCAATTCCACTGCTCAGTTAGAGCAGTGAAATTGACAAGTAAACCTGCGGGTAGAGCCCGACTCCAGAACTGGGCAAGCCGCTGGGCTCTCTGCCTGGCTTTCTGGGCCCTGGGCTTTGAGCTGGGGAGGGGAGCTACCACCTGGGCAAGTTGCAGGTGGCTGCTGCCTGGCTGCCAGCCTGGGAGGTGGGCGACTGGAGTGGAGGAGGCTTCCGTGCAGGCTGGGACCCGGGGATGTGGGCAGACGGCAGGCAGCTGCAGTCCATCTTCAAGCCAGGGTGCAGGAGGCTGTCTCTCGGCTCAGAGCCGGGGCATGGGTGGCAGCCACCCAGCTGTGAGCCCAGCTCGCAAGACACAGGAGGCTGCTGCTGGGCTCCCACCTGGGAGCTGGGACCAGGCGGGACATGGGAAGTCAGGCGGCTGCCACCCAAGCCGGCAACTGCCACCTGGCGTCCCAAGAAGCCAGCGGCTGCCGTTCAGCTTCTTAGGATTGGGGTGGCTGCTGTCTACCTCCCAGCTGGGAGCTGGGGCTGGGCGGGAAGTGGGTGGTTGCTGCCTGGCTTCCCCAGAAGTCAGCAGCTGCCACCCACCTTCCCTTCACTGGGTTTTTTGCCACGTACCCTTTGCCTGTGTCTCGCGTACCCCTAGGGATATGAGTACCACAGGGTGAGAAACTATGGTCTAAGCAATTACATGAGAGGGAATTGGCTACTGACCAGCAATATTACACAAGAACTTGTACAACTTCTGACGGAATCAGCAGAGCGTCTCTCACAAGCCCATTACAAACCATAGATTTATGCTTCCTCCCTCTGCTGCAATCCCCCCTCTCTCTCAAACCCAATTTCTCAATTTTCCCTGATGACTCTGCAGACTGAGCACAGTATTTGGTAGATGGTGATGATCGAGCAATGGCATGTTGTTGCTTTAAGAGCCAACAGGAACATACTCCTGTTCTGTTGTAGCACAAAAAGCTGCAAGCTTGTCTTTCTAAACCTAATAATGCTTCAGTCATGCTACATACATTCAGTATGCTACATACAAGCCCAAAATTGTCCGAGATGAGTGAGATGCCAGAATTAGAAATTCAGTGCCAGAAAGCAGCATGCATTTCCAGATACTGCGATATGATATAGAAAATGTTGCTGCCAGGCCAGCTATCACGCTGCTAAATAAAGACCATATCTGAGCTTCAGCCCTTCCACTTCAGTCATCTACCTTTTTTTTTTTTTTTTTTTTTGAAATTCCACCAACCATTCCCAGCTCTCTTGGCTGTAAGATGGGTTACTTGCCAATAGTTACTTTTCTAGTACCTGCATGTGCAATACAGATATCACTGATATTTGCACCAGTGTTCAAACACTTGCAGCTTTTTCACTTACGTTGCTACCATAGGCTGATGAGTGGTGTAGCATCTGAGACCTGTAATAGTGAGACAGATTAGTGGCTGTCTAAGGTTTCCTGGCTGTTTATGTTGAAGACACTGGCCACTCCGAATTGCATAGCAGCAGTCGGGCTAGAACTCAGATCCTCCTCCAAGAGCACAGGCATCTACCATTTGAACTACAGGAAAATCTCCTTTAAGTGCTCACAGTATCAGGGTTATAATATGCAATTGATCACTTTGGATTCTGTGCAGTGGGCAGTGGTGCATATTGCACTAACCTGTTTATTATATTATAATGCGATACATTTTATTGCTGACACAGTTGACTTGAAACATGCTCTTAAATTCATAGTTTTCTAGATTTTTAAGACCAAAATGGACCATTAGTTCACCTAGTTTGGCCTGCTTTATAACACAGGGCATAGAATTTCATCCAGTTACCTCTGCATTGAGCCCAATAACTTCTGTTTGGCTAAAGCATACTTTCCTTAAAGACTAGTCTTAATATGAAGACCTCAAGAGGTGGAGAATCCACCACTTCCTTTGTTGTTTGTTCCAATGATTAATCACCCTCACTGTTAAATTTGTTCTTTCATTATTATCTTTAATCATGTGGGGATAACTCCTAAAATAGAGGTAACACAGAAAGCATTTCTTATTATATTTAGACCTGCATTTTGAATCTCACCTTAATTATACTCCATTCAGCCACTTTGCCCTCCCAACTGAAGAGATCAGAACAGCTGAACCAGCAGTTCATGTAACAAATGCACGGGCAAAAAAATGTTTCATTTGGAAAAGTTCATTCCGTTGTCAAAGTTATGAGCCTGAAGAATTGGACCTACTGGACCTTGTCAACTTCCCCTGTAAGAGTGGGTCAGAGCTAGACATGGGCATGAACCAAAACTCCGGATCCAAATATCCTCCAACTTTTGGGAAAACTTCAATCCATATCTCAAATTTTTGAGTTGGGTCAATCTCCAGTTAAAAATAAAAGTGCTGATACCATATCAAAATATCAAAAATCTCAAGTGTGCAACTGATTGCAGCCCACAGTAAACAATATAAAGCTGTTGCTTCCTGTCAGTCCAGGGCTTTCTCTGGATAGACACGATATGTACAATGGGTGAGAGTTTAATTATTACTTTTTCTTGGGGGTGGGAGAGGGTTAGCAGTGGCAAAATCTTGCCTGTGTTCCATAGTTAAGAAATCATTTTTTTTGGTGGCAGGCAGGGACTGGAATTCATGACCATCTGACTGCTTGGTAGTGCCCTGTGGTATGTGAAATAAGATGATGTCTTCAGCTCAGTTTCCGGGGACAAGTGTCAACATCACAATAAACTGCCATCGCTTTTGGCATCCTTGTCGGCAGTTGCAGCTGGGAGACTGAATGAACCTTAGCTGACCCATACTCCTTGCTAGTAGCTGTCAGGTTTCAGGCATGTTGGCCGCACAGCATGGGTGGATATTGCTCAAGCCCTGCCCATGCTGCATGTGATCTGTCCTGTAGGTAGAAGAAGTCAGCATTATGCCTGAACAGCTGGGCACTTCTCATATGCAATTTCCTTTTGGAAAAGAGAAGTATTTTTGCTCCTCTCTTTTCAGAGGGTAGAGGACATTAGGCAGTAGACTTTCCTCTGAGCTATCCCTTGTTAGGAAGGACCACCCTTCTTCTGAGAGGCAAGCTTACCCCTCTCTCCCATGCAGTGTTAGGCCAAGATTTTTAAAAGTAGTCTCTGATTTTGGGTGCCCAACTTGACCCACCTACAGTTTCGTTTTTCATTAGTGCGGGGCCCTCACAACTCCAGGGGAGACCCGAGAGCTCAGAATGTCTGAAAATCAAACCCAAGATGTCTGAAGCTGGGTGTCCAAAAGTTGCTACTCCAAAAACCAGCTCACTTCTGAAAGGTTTGAGCTTAGTGTCAGCTCAGCTTTACTGTTGTGCTGATATCAGAAGTGACTAACTGTAACACTGAGAATGCAGACTACATTGTTTATGCTAAATAAGTGTCTCCACCAATTTCCTCCACTAAAATTTGTGTAGCCTTCATTCAGGGTCACTGTAGCAAAAACATGAGACTGCACCCTTCACTTAGTCTGACACCCAAACCATTATTTTATGCAGTGTATTGTACAGTTATTGTATGCAGTGTATGGTACCAGTGTATTGTAATGTAGCTGTGTCAGTCCCAGGATGCCTTTCCCAGACCTGATAAGCTCTGTATGGCTTGAAAGCTTGTCTCGCTCACCCACAGAAGTGGGTCCAATAAAAGATACTACCTCAACCACCTTGTCTCACCAAAACCATTAGACAGCCCAGCATGGCTCAAGAGTTCCTTCCCCTTTAACAAACCTCTAACACATGAGGATTCTGTTCTGAACCTGTAGCAAAGCCATGTGAGTTTCCTGGAGGTTGGGATAGGAATTGCTAGTTTTGTGCAACTTTAGTGGAGAGCTTTTCTGAGCTTGATTTTCTATTTCAGGTGTGTTAATGTGCGTTACCTTGGGAGTTAGCTAGATGGCGCTGAAACATACTTGTGTTGCTATATAAATGTGACTTTGGATGGAGGGAATGTCTACACTGCGGATTGAAGTCGATTTATTTTCAGTCGACTTTCACCTGCTGAACATGTGAAGTTGGAGGAGCGTGATCACACCACGCGCATTGCCTCGGGGGTTTGCGTCCCCACCAGCCACACTTACATCGATAATCAAAGCTGTGCACCGTGGGTAGCTATCCCACAGTGCAACTATCCGCAGTGCCTTTTGGGAGGATTGCCGTCTTCCCATGATGCAATGTGATCCCTCCCCGCTCTGTTCTTGTCCAAAACAAACGGACTAACTTTTTTTGCACCATTTTTCCAAACCCATCTCTGCTGTGCACACGCCATTGCTGGAGAGGCATGGAGCCCGCTCAGTTGTGCACTATCATTGTGAGCATCACAAATACCTCATGACTTATCCTGCAGTATTTTCAAGGCCAAGACGGAAGCAGCAGTGTGGAAAATTGCGATGTTACTGAAGCTGCCCTGCTACAAGCCATAGAACAAAACAATTCCCATTTGCTGCAGGCTGTTACATACCATCTGCAGTCAGTGGAGTGCCGTTTCTGGTCCCAGGAAACAAGCACTGACTGGTGGGATTGCATCGTTATGAAGGTGTGGGCTGATGAGCGGTGGCTGCAGAACTTTCGAATGAGAGGCCACTTTCAATTCACTTTGTGCAGAGCTGTCCTCAGCCCTGAAGCGCACGAAAACTCGCTTGAGACCTGCTGCAACAGTGGAGAAGTGAGTGGCCATTGCTCTGTGGAAGCTAACAATGCCAGACTGCTATGGGTCAGTTGGGAATCAGTTCAGAGTCGGTAACTCTACTGTGGGAGCTGCTTTGATGCAAGTGTGCAGGGCCATTAATAGACTTCTGCTAAGAAGGGTAGTGACTTTGGGAAATATGCAGGACATAGTGAACAAGTTTGCCACAATGGGTTTCCAAAACTGTGGGCGGGCAATAGATGGCACACACATCCTTATCTTAGCACAGGACCACTTTGCCACAGAGTACATAAACTGAAAGGGATACGTCTCAATGGTGTTGCAGGCCCTTGTGGATCACAGGGGACACTTCACCGACATCAGTGTGGAGTGGTCTGGAAAGGTGCATGATGCGCACATCTTTAGGAACTCAGGTCTGTTTAAAAAAAAAAAAAAGATGCAGGCAGACACTTTCTTGCCTGACCAAAAAATAAATATTGGTGATGTTGAAATGCCAATAGTGATCCTGGGGGATCCTGCCTACCCCTTGCTCTCCTGGCTAATAAATCCCTACACTTGGCACCTAGACAGCGAGAAGGAGCATTTCAAAAATAGGCTCAGCAAGAGCAGAAGGATGCTGGAATGTGCATTTGGCTGCTTAAAGGCATGCTGGTGCAGTTTGTTCACTAGGTTAGACCTCAATGAATGCAACATCCCAACTGTTATCTCTGCCTGTTCTGTGCTCCATGATGTGTGTGAAACAAAGAGGAAAAGTTCCCGCTTGGTTGGGTCATGGAGGCTGATAGGCTGGTCGCAAATTTTGAGTAGCTAGATACCAGTGCAACGCTGAGAGTCAACTGCGGAGTGTTGTGCCTCAGGGAAGCATTGAAAACCCATTTTTGCACTGAAGTGAAGTGTTGCTGGAGAAAACATAGGGGCACCCGTTCCTGGACTCCTAACATCCAGGACAACAATGTCCTGGCTAAGAATTGTCTGTGTTGGGGCCCAGGACAGGGGAATAACTCTCAGTGACTATATTGGTTGGGATACTGTAAACTTGCGCCATCTTCCTTAGGTGGTCATGTGTGATATTAGTCTCCTGGGGGTAACACAGGCGGAAAGGGAAGATTTGCTGCAAGCAAGCATCTGGGTACAGGCCTGGCCCTTACGCAGCTATGCTGTGTTCCGCAATGATGCCTGCTCATTTAATAGTAGAGTGGTGGGGAAAAGTGTCCTACCATGGCAGAAAAAATAAGGCTGCCCTCCCCAGAAACCTTCTGCAAAGGATTGAAGAGTACCTACATGAAAGTTTTCTGGAGATATCCACAGAGGATTCTCGGAGCATCCCTGTGCATATAAATAGTTTGTTCCAGGCCTCTGCTTAAGTGAACCAAAACCCAGGAAGCCCATCCTCACAAACACACAGACTTTTGCAGAAATAAGAAGCTGGACTGGGGCTATAACCACACAAATATGATTTGCTGTCCCACATACATACGACCTACATCGTCAGTGTAGACCAGGCCTGAGAGAAGGGACACTAATTCAGGATGATCTAGAAAAAGGCATATTTCGTAACACGGCCTTATGCAGAGCCAGAGTATAGTAGAAATGATATGGTGGCACCCAGATGCAGTGCTGCAGCTGCACTGCCATAGTGTAGACACTTGCTACAGAGACAAAAGAAGTTCTTCCATCACTGTAGTAAATTCATCTCTCCAAGATAGGGTTGCCAGGTGTCCAGTTTTTTACCAGAAAATAATCGCAGTAACTGGCCTCTGCTACCTGGAGGATGGGGGAGGGGGGAAGAGCAGCAGCTCTTGTTGCAGCTTGGAGGAGCACTCAGGAATGGCTCCGGCAGAAAGAGGTACCGGCAGCTCCCCCGTCCTGCCCCAGTCACCCCTCACCCCTGGAGCCTGCCCTGCTCAACTGGCAGGGAGAGGGAGTGGAGACAGCAGCGAGTGATGGTGGGGAGGAAAAGGAGTGGGGGCAGGGCCTCAGGGAAAGAGGCGGAGCAGGAGCCAGGCCTGGGCGGAAGAAGTGTGGCAAGGGGCAGAGAGAGGTTCCAGTACTCAGTGTCCAGTTTTCACAAATTAGAAAGTTGTCCACCCTACTCCAAGAAGTGGTAGTTAGGGCGACAGAAAAATTCTTCCATCACCTTAGGTGCTGGTCAGCTTAATTACATTGCACAGCATGTGAAATTTGTCACTGTTCTGAGCAACATAGTTAAACCCCCTAACTCCGTAGTGTAGACCACCTTTCAATTATTTACTGTATTGGACCAAGTCCCAGCTGCTGAAGTGAGGGAATGAACTCAACCACAATACTGCTTACTCAAGCTACTGCCTCAGCCATTGAGAAGGGGTCCATTCCAGTCATCTTAAGGGAAAACTCCAGTGACTAATTCAGCTTTCAACAAATGGAACTGGCTTTCCGTTAATGTTACTTCTGTATTAGGCAACAAAAATGAGTAGAACTTGTTCCACTGAGGCTGCTGTCGTCCCTAGACAGACAGGAAGTGTGGTTTAGGGTATTTATTATTAAATTGCCCCTGGTGTGAGAGGTATTTTATGAACAAGCTCCCTGTCCTGCAGTGCTTACATGCTCCATTTAACCAAAGGGAAGAGCACTGTGGCTTTGAATGCTGTCTTTAGGAAAGTTTCCATAAACATATAGATAACAACCCTACCTCTGTCCATGCTCTGCCCTAACAGCTGAGATACAATGGGGCTCTTGCACTAACAGTAGGGTGTTCCCAGATGAAGGCCTTTAACCCTGGAATTCACTTCCTCCTCTGACCTCTACAAGGCTGGAATGAGTCTACTTTTGTGGCCTGCTGTTAGGCCGTTCTGTTGATTCAGTCCATCTCTATTGAAAAGGTCTCAGCTGGGAGGGGCTGATGAATTTTTTGTCTGAGGTGGCTGTGACTGGTGAATTCTTTGTACTAGGCCTTTTCCCCGATCTCGTTTGACTATTTCCTGTCCCCATCAGCTATGTGCAGGCAGCAGAGGTGCTCCATACATGACCTTAAAGGTCATTCCCCTAGAGGCTGTTTCCTGTACCTATGTAATGTTCTTGAGTCCTGAGTGGGGAGGCAGCTCTGAGGACAGATTCTGAGTCATGGCTTTTGGCGTAATCTCGGGTACTTATTGCTGTTGAGACAACTCTTTTAGAAAGTCCATGGAATGAACTGTAGAGGCTGTAGCAGTCTATTTAAATTTGTAATGAACTGGTTGTTGTGTATAAACGCCACTGCTTTCTACTACATACAGTCTTAGCTGTGTGTCTGAGGCCCTGTGTAGCTAATAGCCAGTGGAGATTCTCCATTATCCCATTCTCCATTATGCTTTAGGAGCCGGAGATAGTGTGTTCTTTCCTTGCTGTCAGTGAAGTTCTGAGCAGCCTCTTGAAGCCCACAATGTTGTTACAAGATACATGGAACTGAGGAGCCAGTAGAAAATAGAAATGTCCTAGATGTCTACTTTTTTATTGAACTTATTTTCAAAATGCTTTCCAATAGCTGTGTTTGGTCACTGTCTTGGGGAGGGCTGTAGGTATTTGAAGGCTGTGCCAACCAAAGGGGAGAAGTAGTAACAGGAAACGGAGCAAAAGAAAATTCATGGTGAACATGGGGGAAAACCTCTTGTGATGAGAGTTAGGCCACTGAAAGGTGTCTCAAGGGAAGTGATTGAAATCTCATCTCTTGAATCATTGAAAACTGAATTGCACAGAGCACTGAGGCAGGAAATAATCCTGTACTGGCCACGGGACATGGAATAGAAGACTTAAATCCTCAACGTCATTAACTTCTATGAACCATATCTTTCCTTCGGGGGGAAAATTGTGTGGAAAATGCTACCACTTAGCAGTCCCATTGATTCCCCACATCTACCACTGGGCTGGGCAGGATTGCAAAACAAGACCGGCCTTCAGAGTTTGTGTTGGGCATAGATCTGTAGAAATACCTGGAAGAATCTGTGGCATGTTCAGAGATTCCCCACCACTTCTGTACCTTAGCCCCCAGGCTCCAGGGCAACATGGATACCAAAGCTTCCATCCTATTGCTCATTAGCTTCCCCAGCCCTTGCTATTCCACAGTGTGAAGGCCAAAGGGGGAGAGTTACAGAGCATTTTGTATTGCAACTTCCACTGCTCTTAGAAGAAAACGCGCTGCACACATTTTTTTGTTCCCTTATCTCTTTCACCCCCAGTTCTCCCAGAATTTGCTCCCACTTAGTAGCTGTGGAGGGGAGACAAGCGGCTAGGTCAAGGGTGCTGCTGCTACTTAATCACCTTGCCCACCATCCTGCTTCTTCCAAATCTCCATGGAAATACAGCCTTTTTGCAACCCTCTGCCCAATGATTGTAAACTGACTCCTGTCCCGTCCTGTGTGCTGACTTTTTTTTGTCTGTGGGCCTGCGATGGCACCTAAACTCAGCGCCTACAATGAAGTTGGCTGGTTTTTTCATAGGGTTTGTCAACTGGGGGAAATGTACCAGTACAATTGTACCGCTGTAGTTATAACTCCTGTGTCCTGTGTGGACACTGTTTTGGAATAAGTGTGTCCACATGGGGGGTTACACCAGTATAACTATAGCGCTATGATTATACTGGTAAATTTCTCCATGTAGACATGCTCTTGGACCCCAGTGTTTGTTTTAAGGTGAATAAGCATCATCGGTTGTAAGCCCTTATTTTCCCCCTGTGCTACCAGTTAGACCAAGGTTGACATGTCCCAATCCTGTTCTTGTGATATTTTTTAGCACATACCGTCCTTTCAGAATCACATCAGTGATTTAAACATCTGCACCATTTTGCTGACTCTGAGGCCGGTTTTTTTTTTTTAACCTGAATTTGATGACAGTCACAAATGAAGTCTGAAATTTCTCACTTCTGAGAAGGAAACATAGAAGTTTGTTGTGAACAAGCCTCGGAAACTGGCCTTTAAAACATGCAGCCCAGTAGCAGCACTTAAAAATTTAGACAAATCATTACTGTCAATATGTCTTGCAGATGGAAACAGCTTGTTCCACGTGGGAAGAGGAAATTTCCTAGTAGACAGTCTGTATGTGCAAGCTTAATTGAGACGCCTTTGAAGGACTCTGTCATTAATTAGAGTTGCAGTTCCCTCTGGATACTGATGTGGCTGTGTTTTTCAACGTGTGCGAAAACACTACTCTCAGAAATGTCTGCTTGGCAGGGCAAACAAGAGGCACGAGGCATCATGAAATCCTCCACCTGAAGGAAAAATTAACGTTGCTCTTCTGAAGGTTATAAACCTCAGCAACCGTTGCCTAGGAGAGAATTACTAAAGAAAACAGCCATGATTTAATAGATTACTATTATTTGTATTAATTAATGTCCGGGGGCTCAACTGTGCTCAGCAATGTACCTATGCCTGGTAAAACACATTCCCTGTCCCTAAGAACTTGTAGACAAAAACAAAAGGTGGATTGGTATTTCCATTTTACAGAAAGATTAAGTGATTTGCCCATGGTCACATGGAGGTCTGCAGTAAAGCTGAGATTTGAACCTTTATCTCCTGAGTTTTCATCTAGTGCCTTAACTGCCACACCAGTCTTCCTCTCTGTAAAAAGTGCTACCTAAATAAAATATAATCACTCAACATCTTAGCAATATATAAGAAATATTTAATAGACAGATGGGCCAGAGGTGCAAAATTTAGATCCAGATTTGGATTTTCCCTCCAAGTTTGCAGGCATTCAGATCCCAAGTTTTTGTTGTGTTGGCAGCTGCAAAATTCAGTCCCGAAGCCTGGTTCACATTCAAAACTCCCTCAAAGCTCTGGAGACTTAGATCTGTGGCTTTGGTTTGATTCCCGCTCTGTGCTCTCAACTACAAAACGAAAGACAAGGATAGTTGGGGGTGAGGGGAACCACCATCTCCGTAATAGTAATAATAAACAATAGCTATTTCTTCCCTGGTGCAGGTTTTGCAGGATTTCCTAATTACCTTGACATTATTCCTACGGAAGCCATGCTCTATCCACCCACTAAGTACAGGAAATATGCCCAGTGTGTAATTCTGTCCTTCACCTTGTGTGCCTCCAATAGGATGGAGTCTAAAAGGAAATGGAACAGCAGCTGAAAGGTTAACCAGAGAGAGAAATTAACCCTGTAATTTCCACTTCCTTCCTGTTGTTTTGGAAGGTGGAGTTGGAGGGACTAAGGTTGAGCAATGTGGAAGAGACTCAAGTAGCTTCCAGACCTACCAGTCTCTTCTAAGTATTAAACCACTGGATTTGGCGTAGTCATGAATGATACCACAATACAGTTTCCTACAGTAGCATATGGTCTTCAAGTGTGTGGCACCTGACAAATATATGGAAATGTGGTATGGTTTATTAGTATCTTTTGTATTACAGAATTACACAAAGACTCCTGTTAGGATTATTAGAGCATCTGTTTGCTGGGCACTGTGCAAACCCAGAGACAGAAACTGTCCATGTAGCTCAGAGGGTCCAGTCCAAAGTACAAGATGCAACATGTTAGTGTAGCAAGGGAATGAAGGGAGAGGGTGGATGAAAGAAACAGGGCTAGAACACACAATTGTAGGCTTGAATCTTCTTCTTTTTTTTTTAAAGCTATAAATAAGCAGTAAAAAGAAATCTGAGGTCCCCTACTGGCTTCTGGCCTAGCCAAGGCAGTTTCCCTTATGCATCATGGTAAGCATGGGTCTCAAGAGGAAATTTAAAGGAGAACTGGCATTATAGTTCGAATGGTGTCTTGGGAATTTTGCCATTGGTTTCACAGGGAGCAGGATCAGATAATACATCAGGGAGGACGTTCTATGCATAAGGCATCGGCTGGGAGAAACTGCAAAGGCGCTTCTTGGGAGAAGCGAATGATACGGTGATGGCGATCGGTGTACTTGGTGGAGGGAAAGGAAAACATGCGATACAAGAGCAGGTAAGTAGTAATGGCCTACACTGTGAAGGGCCATAAAGATGCAGATGAGAATCTTGACCTTGATATGGGCTGCAAGGGAAGTAGTGACACGGTGAAGGAAGTTGATCATAGCAACAATGATTTGAATGGACGTGAGTGTTAAATGCTGTTCTAGTTTGTGTTTATAGGACAATAAGGATAAGAAATCCCTTTAATGGTTTAATTGGTACATGTGAATCATTAGTATCTGGGCTGCATGAGTGAGTACGTCCTGGCTGGAGACTCCTTCCTGTCCCTTAGCTATGAAACGTTGAGAAAGACCAGGCTTAGAGCTGTTCTAAGATCTCAGCACTGGAATTCCCTGTTAAGCACAACATCTGCAGATAGAAATGTTATTCATTCAACATTTCTTTACCTGAGTGCCAGGAATGCCTGTTACAGCAGTTCAGTAAAAGACGTACTCACCGATCAACATTTCATCCCCCTACATTACATTTACAGCAATAATATGCTTATGTGAAGTCACACGAGACACAGCATGAAAATGAAAAAATCAATAGTTTATATTAAAGAATGCAATATATTGCACATGCAGTTTCAGCATGTTACAGTATATCATTTCTATAGTAGTTGTAAGAAGGAACAGGTTGTGGTTTATACTTGTGGTATATTTAGCTGTTACATATTTTCTCTGTACTGTGCCTTCAAATCTCTAAAGATTTAGGAATCCATTTTTGTTTAGTTCAATGAAGACTGTCAAAGGAAACACACACACCACCGGAGACTTTCCTTTTGTTCCTAATTGTCAGTGTTTCTCAGCCTAAAATAAAGGTCACTCTAACTAAACGGATCTGTTTGGATTTGCAGAAACCCAAAAATGCTTAGTACTTTTTTCATCATTTAATACTGAATAGCTTAGTTACTGTAGCATGTGTTTGGTAATGTAGTGCAACTTCAACACATCCAACATCACAGAAATAAAAAGCATTTCCAAATGTTTTTTTACAGATCTGGCCAGATGATTGTCTTACTCATTATGGTCAGTGATTCTGTATTTTTTACAATAAATGCAGTGTCATTACAAGAGGAACTCAGGATATAAAAATAACTTTCTGGCCCTGTGACTATTTGTTCAGTTGTTGCAAAGTTGATGGTAGACACGTGCTATTTTCTCAAGTTAAACTTAAAAAATGACACGTTATTTAAATTCAGCTCTGTTATGTTTTTGTGTTCATTCTGGGAGGAGCTTTTGCTATTGTTGCAAAAACAACCACAAATCAACCACAGCCTTGCTTGGCCTAAATGTAACTTGATACCTCCTAAATGAACTACTGTAAATAGAGGTCTCCTCACCACATTTACCGCATGATCTTGGGTGTTTTCTTGCAAACTAAAGTTCTGTTGTAGACTAGCGTATGTTATATTAGTATATATGCATGATTAAAATAGCCTGTGTACAGTACTTACACCTTTATACAACATTTTATGTTGGCATAATAATCTAGGCAGATCTCTTCTTGCTATTTATTAAAGGGCCACTGCCTAGTATATTGGGTTCTAGTTTTAGGCTTTCTGTTCAAAAACAGTTTTACAAAATTTAATACGAAAAGTGTTTTTGTAAGTTTCTAAAATATGACTGAACACTTTTTGTTTGGATTTAAGCATTCCCCTGAAATATTTGCAACCCAGACATTGAAGCCTTGTTCTATTACATGAGAATGGGAAAATGAACCTGATTAATTTATTTTCACTGTCCAAGTTGGAGGAAAATACACAATGTCAACAAATAACATACATGGTGAGAAACTTCAATTTTAAAAAATTAGGACATATAGAGTTGTTGTTTTTCTTATTTTGGACAATTTTGTAAACTGGAAACTTAGGTTTTCATGGAATTTTCACATTGAAACTATGCAAAGTGTATGTGTTTTCAGTGCAAGCTGATTTTGTCTGGAAAGAAATATGAAATTTAGAAACCATGCTTTCTTTCCCCCCAGTTGAAAACAGAACCATTTTAGAAAATCTGTAACCAAATTTTTTTTTTAAATCACATTTTTTCTGAGCTTTTTGAATTTTACCTGTTTTGCACACCTCCATTAATAATACGGGTAAGAAAATTGAGGGGAGGGCATGTGGAGTAAAGGACTTTGTACATATTATTTTTAAGTTGATTGTAACCCTTTAATCTTTCATCCCTGACTGGTGCATTCTGGCAAATATGCAGGCTAAGCACATAAATATAATTCAATTCATGGGCTTATGTTTGTTTCAGAATTTGTTACTAAGCAAAAAAAGGTTTTCATCTAAGAGCTGCATTTTTTCATTTCAATGACAGCTATTTCTGTCTGTAATGTGTTTGTTTGCATTTGTGATCAGTTAGTTTCTCTCTTTCTCATTGAACAACTTGCAGAACTGGGAGAACAGGCTCTGTCCTGCCAGTTCGTTTTTCTGACTCAATGGAATGTGCCTGCCACAAATGTGTGCTGGGTGAGCATGACCCAGATTCTTTTTCTCATTCTCCTCCTCCAGTGAAACAAGAAAAGTCAACATTAGGAGAAGCTCTAAAAGAAGTTTTGTGAGGAAGTGACGCTGCATGTCATACAGTGACAATTTGATGGAAGCATTTAAATTAACTAAGGGTGATTCTCAAATTGACTTCGGTGGGCTATTTGAGGCTACTGGACGGGCAGAGACATAGGTTTAAGTGCAGAGTCTAGAAGGATCTGAAGAGTGTTGTTTTTCCATGGAGAATGTGATGAGCAAAAGACATAGGTTTCCAATTGATAGTCAAGTTGTAACATTTTAAAGCAAAAATTGGATGGCTGTGTGTGGAGTTTGGCAAATTAAAGGACTTATGAGCAGAGTCAAGTGACCCGTGAAATGTGGCTGAGGTTTTCTGACTCTTCGAGAGGCTCAGATCAAAATACCAGACACCAACTCCTCACTCCACAATTTTTGTAGTGAGCTTCTGGGGTTCCTCATAGTGGGCTGAATTTGAAACACCAGATCTGAACACACACATTAGTTAGGATGTTCAGATCGCCTTTTGCACCAATGTGGAGTGGATGCAATACACAATCATTCTGATCTGGCAGCATTTAACATTCAACCCACACAGGTGTAAATGCCTACCTAAGATGCAAGGCAATGGAGAACCAGAACGACAGAATCTAATGGAAAATAGATTAGATGACCTAGTAGGGTATCTCCCTGGCAGTGGAGGACTGGTTTCTGTTGTATGTTGGCTGCTGTTTTGCCATGTCTAGTTTTAAATGTGGCAAGAGATGGGGCTTCTTCCCTTCTTTATGGAAGGGCTGCATGGAGCTCACTGTTGGGAAGGGTTTTCTGATATTTAGCCTAAACTTTCATCCCAATACTCCTAAATATACCCCTTTTTATTACAATAAATAAATCCTCTTCCTATTTGGCACGACCACCCTTCCTGTAGAACAGTGCAACTTGCCAGGACCATGCTCCGTGTCACTTCGCTAAGATAGACACACAAAACCCCTTTCATCTTTCCTCCATCAATCACTTCAGCCTCTGGCCACTTGTGTCACTTTCTGAATTCCTTTGTCCTGATACTTCACGGCCGTGTCCCTTGTGGTAATCTACAGATGTTCAAAGTGAGCCCGTGATGCTAGCAAATTAGATTTTTCCACTCACTCCGTTAGCATTTTGATGCCCATGTTGCACAGGTATAAACTGCTACAAAAGGTACAAGGTAGTGGACAAACAGGGCTCACGAGTCTGTCACTTGATTCTTGGCATGGACACTGGAGGGGCATGTATTATTTATGAAGCTGGCAAGTTGTGCAGCCAAGTGTGGTTAAAAATTAACTGAAATATATTATGACTTACTGTCTCGTTGTTTTTGCTGTACACAGCTACCCCTCTGGAACTGACCTTCTCTTGAGTCTGGAAGTTTTGGGGCACTCTTTAAAAGTGAGTTGAAGAGGGGGGGAAATTGTAGGTCATGCCTTTATAATGATCTTAAAAGGGGAAGTATGTGTTTGTTTTTAAAAAAGGGTTCTGGCTAGCTCTTCAGCTGGTGGTCATTAATATATCTCCACTGACTTCAGAGGAGTGGTATATATTACACCCGTATGGTGAGGATCTGGCCTTTTATTTCTACCTATTTTTAACCTTGATGTCAAGAATGTCAAGTATCATCTTCCATATGTATCCAGGGATTTCCCTTGGAGGACCCAGACATGCACTGGCAGCTCTTTCATCGCTGAACTGAACAGGAGGGGTGTTTGACTCTTTCTTCTATTTGTCAGCTGTTTAATGCCAGAGAGGTGTTAACAAAAACAAATGGAATTGGCAGAGACTTAAATGTAAAAATCTCTTATTTGACCCAGGGATCCCTTGATGCCAAATGGCAGAGGGCACAGGAGTGCATAGGCTTTTATAGGGATCCCCAGGATTTGATATCTGAATAATAGGGTGGCAGACAAGGCCTCTACTGAGAACCAGTTGCCAACGAGTTGTAATAATCATTGAGATGTAGGTATAGATAATATTTAAGGAGTTATGTATTGAGACTGAAAATTATGTGCTTAAGGTCTTGGAGTTAAGGCAGGTCACCAGGAGGTGTCGTACCTCAGAAATGTCCCTTTCAAGCAGGAGGTAACTGACACCTATCTCTATGTCTGGCCATTTGTGCATTGGACACCTCACACTGTATGCCTTTTTGCATACTGAGCCAGGTGCAAATTGAGAGATTGCAAAATCTGCAAGACCGGTAATTGACCGGAAGAAACCAAGAACTGCGGGGTGTCCTGTTATGAATAAAGACATAGGGTTTTTCTGGTGTATCTTGGAGAGCAAAGGAACACACTGGATCCTTCATGTAGGAGGCAAGCTGACCACAGGCATGTCTTGTGAAAGAAGGGTCATGGACTGCCTGACTGTGAAATGCTGCATGAATTTTGAATTACTTTGTTAGACGTGAGAGTATCTTGTTAATTAAGTCTAGCCTCTAGAATGGGTGTTATGATTTTATGTATGTAACCATTTGTTTCCAATACTACTACTTGCTACTACTTGAATCTCTGTGCTTTATTAAATAAACCTCTATTGTATTTTACTAATCTAAGTGTGGTGAGTTAAGTGGAATGGTGATCTGAGGTGAAGTTGGTGAGGTAGGATGTACTGTTCCTTTGCAAGCAACAGGTTGGTGAATACTGTGAGAATCCAGTGAACTGGTAGGGACTATGAGGCCTAGAGGTGAGTGCTTGGGTTGCACATGGCTGGCGGAGTTGTGGAGCTGACCCCCAGCAGGCACAGACGAGCCTCCCTCACACCAAGGGCAGATGGTGGCGAGATGCCTCACAACCCCCGGGAAGTGTCACACTTCCCTTCTCAGACAGGGTTCGCTTTCTTTATCTGTCAAGTCATCTTGCTGGTTTTTCAGTTGTCCATAGTGTCTTCCAGGAAAACCAAAGCAAGATGAGACCTGAATTTCTAATATTTAAAAAATGGGGAATGAGAAAAAATTGCCAAGCCTCTGAGACCTTTTTTATCCTTCAGAAAGAGATAGAAACATATCCAAACACTTGTGCTAAAGGGGCCAATTAAGTTGGACCAAGCACAATGCATATTAGATGGATGGTAATTGCCAGTGCTGTTCACTTTATGCAATCACAGGCTGTTTGCTATTTCCTTCAAGAGCCCAACACTGGTGGTGCTTTCCTCCCACATTGAATGTGATGCCATAATATGCAGATAAGGAATTTACATTGAGCAGCGCTGACCTGGGTTAAACCAATGATCTAACGAGCCTTAAATTAAAAAAAAAATGGTCCAGGAAAATTGTGTTGTGAGATCTGCTATCATTTGATTAAAGTCATCCTTTCCTGTTGTTCAGTGGGCCCAGTTTCTGAATTCACTGGGGTGGGTGAGTCATGAACCTGATAAGAAAATGCACCTATTTTTAGGCAGAGAGAGAGAGCTGCTCTGTGGTTACCAAAGTAAACAAATGGTTTATTTCTACTATTTATGGCTTCCCTGTAAACTCCTGTAGCATGGGAAGGTTGCTGGGAACTTGAGCACCTAAGGCCTGATCCTAAGTCCCTTGAAGTCAATGGAAAGATAACCATTGAGTGACAGTGGGCTTTTGGCCGAGGCCGTCAGCTAGGTAGGCTCCAAGCTGTGAAGTCAGTGAAGGCTAGTGCAGTGGTTAGGGTCCTAGCATGGAACTGGGGCGGTCAAGGTTCAATTCTCACCTTTGCCACAAATTTCCTCGGAGGCTTTGTATCTTAGTTCCCCATCAGTGCAATGGGAATAATAATATGAGTGTTGAGGTGCTCGGGTACTACAGTAATGGGGGCTGTACACTGCCCTTAGATAGATAGGTGCTGAGCACTCTTGACTTCCAATGGAAATTGAGATGTTTAGTGCCTGGCAAGATTGGACCCAACTGGCTGGCCTTTGGAGGGATGGATCAACAACTTGGACCTTCCTTAAAAATAATATACAGGGAAATAGGATTTGTTCCATCTCCTCAGTGTAGAACGTTTTGTTTTGTTCAGGGCCGGCCTTATGGCTGGGTGACCAGGGTGACAGCCCAGGGTGCTGTGGTCAGGAGGGTGCCATGGTGAAACACCCCCACCCCTCCCCCCAGCCAGCCCAAGGCCCCTTTAATTCCTGACCACTGGACCCGGAACCCAGTGCACTGGGCTTCAGCTGCTCCGCCTGGCTGGGCTGGTGTGGGATGGGATTTCCTCTTCTCCTGCAGGGGCCACTCCCAGAGCCATATCAGACCCACACCCAGGAAACTAGCCCAACTGTAGGAAGCTCCACACCCTCCCCTCCATGCTTCCTACTTCCATTTCTTCCCATCTGTGTGTGCGGGGGGAGGGGTCACTGTACAGGGAGCTGTCCCCGTCCCCCAAATCTGCCCAACTTCCGTGCATCCGGACTCAAAGAAAGGATCCAGAATACAAGCTGGCCCAGGATGAATTCACACAGGGAATTTTCCCCAAGGCCGGCCCTGGTTTTGTTTCAACTTATGCTCAGTGTTGCGTAGAAGCAACATGGGAGCCCTGAAGACCTTGCTGTCGCTCTATAGATTAGTGATTGGCACACCCCAATTCTCGAGGCCTCCAAGCATATCCCTGGAGTGTCCAGCTGCTGGTCCATTGGACACTCAGTGATCAGATTCACTGCTTCCAAAGAAATAGTACACCCCAGCTTAAGGTACTTCCCTGCCTAACCAAGTATTGCTCGTGCAAAATCCCTGCAGCACTTTACAGTCAGGCTGGCTCTGACCCTCCTTTCATGAAACAAACACACTATCAGTTTGCTTCTTGGGTGAAGGATCCCGTGTGTTCCTTTGCACTCCAAGATATACCAGAACAATCTGTTGTATTTATTCATAAAGAGGACTCCCCTCTGCTCTTTTTCATCCCGTAGATTTCCTCTCTTGTAGATTTCACAATCTCTTATTTAGCCCTGGCTAGGTATGCAAATAGGCACGTATGGTGAGGCATACAATCCAAAATGGCCAGACAGAGAGAGGTGTCAGTACCTGAAAGGAACATTTCTGAGGTATGGCACCTCCTGGTGACAAGCTTTAACTCCAAGACCATAGGAACATAATTTTCAGTATGGATACATAACTCCTCAAATATTATCTGTACGTACGTTTCACAGTGATTATGATGACCAGTGGGATACTGGCTCTCGGTACAGAACTCACATGCCACCCTTTGGTGAACTATTATGCATTTTCCCTTCCCAGGTGATCCCTGTAAAACCCTATGCAACCTCTCTGATTGTTGGCACTTGGGTTACAAGTATCTTGTCATTTCATTCACATTCCAAGTCTTGAGTTCCAGATTCTGTTTTTCACCTGCCTCTGTTGATAGCAGAATTAGCACCTCTAGCCAAGTTGGGAGATGCATCATAAAAAACTGAAAACACTTCAGGAAAGTTGAGGGAAATGCTTCCTGTTCTGTTGTAAGTGTTTACATCACTGATGGTAGCAGGAGAATCATGAAATCTGAAGCACAGAGGTTTGAGGGAAAGTGAAATGGGAACTGATGCATGTCTCACATTGTTTGGAAACAGAATTATGCTTATTAATTCTAAAGATGAAATCTTATCCCCAGAGAAGTCCAGGGGAGTCATGCCATAGACTTCATTGGAACCAAGATTTTACTGCCTTCTCCTATATTCTGTGAATGAGATGGGCTCCTCAATATACATACATTTTGCATTAGAAACATACTCCTATTTATATAACTGTGTTCATTACGCCGGCACTGTACAGATACAAAACAGTACATGGTGTCTGTCCAAAAGAGATTACAATCTAAATAGGCACCTGAGACACAGAGTGAGGAAAAAGGGTAGGGCACGCAAGCAGAGCCATCTTCTATTTTTATTGATTTGTGGGTAGGATTGTCCTGGATTGACATAAGCACCACTGCCCCCCACTTTTTCCTTTATTCCCCCATTCTCAAAAGCTCTGTATTGCTGGGTGTGTGTGCTGTGATACAGAGATGCATCGTGCAGGAAGTCACTCTAGATGATCATATTGGTCCCTTCTGACCTTAGAGTCTAGGAGAGACTCCCTCTGTAATCCATCCACACCACTCTGTGCATTGAGGATCATTGAGAGAAGTGCAAGAGAAGCCATCTCTTTCCCAGGAGATAAGCTCTTTGCCTCTACAGCCAGCCTCTTCCATACCGGAAGTGAGTGATCAGTTCTGGATCCCAGCCTGTGGATGTGCCAGGTAGGCACATAGAGCTGCCATGATGCTGCTGCTAAACACACCCAGGGTGTGTTGTGTAATTTGCAAAGGGAAGTTTGCAGGCAGAGTAGCAGAGTCGTGCAGGATGGTGGTGCCGTGCATTGTTTGTATCACATGCTCTGACTCATGATCCCCTCTCTCTGGTACAGATAGCCCACGGTGTTATGTCCTGTACTGCTATGGTTGCAAGTACTGTAAGTCACAGAGGGCATTCATCAATTAATTGTGTACCTGGAATGCTAGGAAGGCACGAATCATTAGTGAATAAAATGGCCGGACTAGGTTAGCTCTCTGTCCATGCAGCTCCAGATTGGGCCTTTTCAGAACACACGGGGAAATCCTTTTCACTTTAAAAAGAGAAACAGTTTCTTGAAGACTGGCTCATTGGCAATGCTATTGGCTTCATTTTTTTAAAGGTCGCAGGAAAACCTCTTCTGCTGCCTCTCCAGGGTGTAACACCTGCTGATCTAATCTGGTAACAAACAAATCGTGTTCTACAAATGAACCCAGCAATTACCTTGCCATGAAGCTATTTACAGTAAGATAAACCTGTTTGTCTGCTAGTGAAAAAAAAATGTTGATTTATTATCAGACTTGTGGGGAATTTCAGGGCCAGACCTAATTTTATGTCTTCACCGAATGATTTAATGGATTTTAAAGGGTATTTATAAAAACATCCTGCTAGAGGTCAGAAGATATATTCCTGAATATGTAGGCATTGTGCGTCTGTGTGTATTGCATCCAAAAAAATCTGTGAAATGAACATTAAGGTTGCTAAGTCAAGCTCTCAAAAATGAGGAAATACCAGAATTAGGGTTGTCTGTGCAACCTTAATTCAACTCTTTTGTGCATTGTGCATTATGATGGTCACATGATCACATGCAATTTTTTCCATAGTTTAGTATGTCTTTTCTAAAATATTGTGCTATTCTGTCATTATGACCTAAATCAGTGTTCTAACAGGGGGGTCCAAGTGATTCAGCAAACTGGTAATGGGCCGTAGAGCCTTTCACCTCTTAGTCACCCGTTCAAATCTAGTCCAGTTTGGCAGAAATCAAAAGCTATCGCTAGCTGGCTATTGACTGGCTTTGTGAAATGAGTGTGGGGTCGCTCCAAATGTAATTGGACAAGTGTCCGTTCTCTTCTCTCCTCCTCCCTTTGGCACTAACTGGAACCCTTTTGTTGGCACTCTCAGCAGAGTTGTCAAGGAATGAAAGAATTACAGAGCCTGAATTATTCTCCCATGGAGCTGGTCCCTTCATGTCATGGCTGAGGTACGTTGGCAGGGCAGGATGGGGGAAAGTGCCCCGCTGCTGCATATGCTGGTCGTGTGATGTGGATAAACATGAATTTAGGCTCCATCACAATCAGCCTGGCACTTTCCACTAGCACTAGGTATAACTGAGGGAGAAACTGCAGTGTTTTGGGGTGGATCTTGTCTAATACTGAGATATGGATGTTTGTAGGTTGTAGGAAATGGGTAGAATCAATTTTGGGGGAAGAAGGGGAGATGTAGCAACAGAACTCCATGCCCGTGTACCAAAAGAGCAACTATTTGCATGGGGTTTGTGGCACAGGCTGAATCAGAGACTAAAGAGAAACTCACAAAATAGCCTGTCCTTGCAGAATTTCAAGCTCAGGTTTGGACAGTTTGAGCGAGCATCAGAACTTTGGCAATACTGATGCAAGCCAAGCCTGAGCTCCGAATCTTTTGGAGGCTCAGACATCACTAGTGGGAGGAAGGAGAACCTTGTGGTTAATGCATTAGGCTAGTATTTGGGAGATCTGGGATCAATTCCTGCCTGTGACACTGAGTTTCTGGGGAACTTTGGGCAAATCACTTAGTGTCTCTGTCTGAATTTCCCATTTACAAAATGGGGATATTGATATTTCCTTTCTCCCACACTTTGTCTGGTTTCCTTCGACTGTAAGTTCTTCCAGACTAGTCTCTGTTCAGCATCTAGCACAGTAGAACCCTGCAGACATGGAAGTGGCTATTGTAAGAGGAATAAATAACTATTCAGCGTTCTTCTCCATATATTCTTGCATGCTCGTTTTCTCTCCCCTTACCCTTCTCTTCTTCAACTCTAGTTGGGCTTTACAGTGGTTATGTCATGTTCCAGGTGCAGTGACATCTGAATGCTTTGTGCAATAGATCCTGCCTGGAGACAGTAAATTATCCCCTGAAGTCTGTGCTGTTCTCAGAGAGGTGAAATGCTTCTCTGCTCTGGGAGTAATTTATTAGGCAACACTTTTTTCATGTCACAAGTCAGTCCCGAAGGAGAGCTCTGTGCCTCATGGCTATTTCAGCTTGTTAAGGATATCTTTTAAAGGTAGGGATGGGTGAGCAGTTTGAATAAAAGATTCAGGAATCTTTGCCCAAAACGTGAACCATAACCTTTCCTTTTTAGAGATGAGCCCAGGCTTAAACTCCACATCTGAATGATCCTGGACTCTGAACAAGTTTGGATCCAAACTTTGTGACTTGCCCCTGTATTTGCATTGGTCCAAAGCAAGACTTTTGATCCAAAGCCTCCTGAACTTTGGACCAATTCAGGCCCAGATCCATCTCTTTTTTCTTTTGTTTTTTTTTTTTGTGTTTGTTTGTTTGGTTTTTTTTGGTAAGATTCAGGAAATGTTGTTGAATGTCTTATTTTTGCTGTCCTGGCACCAGCAGTATTGTCACAGTATAAGGAAATTGGACTGTGCAGGGTGACCAGAGGTAGGAAGTACCAAGAATTTCACATGAAACCTTGTTCCTTCGGGATTTCCAGACGAAGTTTGCAGAGCCAAGAGCTTGAGATCATTTGAATAGGCCAGACTTTGTGGAGCTTATCTGAAATTGACGCTAAGTCTAGATAGAAGTTTTTGTCATTTGCCTATTGTTGCTTTGGATTTCCACCAGTATCTTCAGCTTCTTTTGGTCTCTATTGTTCAACCATTAAATTACATAAAGAATCACCAGGTAGAATGTGTGCCTGGCTCATTACACAGGGAGGGAAACAGAAAGAACAAGACCTTTTATGTGCCAACAGTGATGTCAAAATGTTACTGTGCACAAGAGGTGAAAGATGAGAGTAACCTGTCTGTTTTAATTATAGCTGGATGAGCCACCATCAAGGTATGCTAAGGTCTGTACTGGTTGGGGAATGGAGCGGAGGCATCACAATGATTACTCTGTTGATATAATGGCGATGACTTGCCTAATAAAGTCCCTGCACTCAGCTGAGCAGAGTGAAAGCATTTTTTTCATTTCAAACTACTTATAACTTTGATGTTCAGCTTAATCTCTCTGGAAATGCTGGCTGAAAGGAGGATTGCCTGGTGTGCAGTGACGGTTCTGGGTCTACATGCTGTGGCCTTGAAGGACAGATTTGACCAACTGAATTTCTCATTTTGAAAGTACTGTAACATTTTGGCCCCTCTTTGTGGCATCTGAGCACCTTGCCTGGCCGGAAATGCCCCAAGAGCAATCTTTCTCAGAGCATCACTTTCACCTTTGGTTCTGGCTAGAACTAAAAAGTCCAGGAGTGAGTGCAAAATGAAAAGGTAAAGAGAGATGGGCTCATACAAAAACCTCCGTTCCAAACAGCCTTGAAACTTGGGAAACTTTGGATCTGATCTTTGTGTCTGGCCCCCAAGAACCATCAGAGGTTAAATCAAAGCTTTAGATCTGAACACCCCGAATGTTGAGAATGTTTGTTTGTTTGCATTGGGTCTGAACTTTGTGGCTTGGGCTCAACCCTAGAAAATAACTGTTTTTAAAAAGTAAACTGTTTTGAACTCCAAAGAGTTTGATTCAGGATCTACATAACCCTGAACCTCCATACTAGCCATCAGACTTTTGGGCAGTGCTAAATCAGGCAGGGTTCATGCTAGCTATGCTGAGTCTAGTACAACCCCAAGTCATTGGGCAACATGCCAGAATCACTGGGTGAAATTCTATGGCCTGTGTTATACCAGAAGGCAGACTAGGTGATCACTGGCTCTAAAAATCTAAGAGTCTATGCAGCAGTAGCTTCTATTCAGTCCACTATCTGAGTATCCCTATTGCCTCATCTCCTTGTTTTGTAATCCTGCACATTTCCCATGTATAACCCAAAAGATACTGAGTTACAAAGTTTAAAATGAACTTTTCCATTACGCGAGGTGACCTAGGCTATTTGCAATAAACTGCACTGCAGGAGCAGGAGACTTTTCAGTAGGGTGCAACGGTGGCTGATTTTTAACGAATTCTCCATGTAATGTCCTGTTCTGCTGACTTGTGCCTCCTGTAATTATTTTTGGAAGTCCATAGAGGTACAGTTCAGCTAACATTCTACTAGCTCATTATATCCTCCTGGTTAGAATCCTGTTTAAAGAGGTGGTAACCCTGGAGTCTCAAGAAGATATACTGGAGATGCAGAAAACATCAGATGTGTTCTCTGTGCATGTTGATGATTGTGTTCTCAGCACTGCTTACGTTTTCAGATTCCTTGGAGGAATAAGGTTGCTGCTGAATTGTCAGAATCTTCTGAAGATGCTGACTTGAAGTTGCTGCCATTGGCCTCATTACATTAACAAGAGATATTTTAAGAAATACAAATAATTTGGCATTTACATTTTCAGAGAGTGAATGGACTTACCCAGCAGTTCTTATTTTATGAGACTCTTTTAATTTCATCTTAGAAAAAGCTGACCATCTCTATCCCCCACTGCTCCCTTGCTAGAATTAAGATCGTCATATGTCTTCCGTTGCTGTCTGCAATATTCGAGTCTCTGCCATGTGCACAAGCAGACAGCCTCAGTCCCTGAAGAGCTCACGATATAAGACTTCTGGTGAACCTCAGCATATCTTTCATACTGAAATACACAAGATGAACTAACGAGGGATGGCCAAAGTGAACCTCAGCCTGAGCTATGGGCCTCAGCTGCCAGCTTCTTTAATATGTATGGAGAGGATGAAACCCAGCATGCAATGTTCCATCTTGAATCTGAATGGACTCTGGATTGTCCTCCTTGCGTTGTAAGACCTATAACCTCAGCAGAGACCACAGCTGTAAATCAAAGAGGGTATGCTTTCAATCTGCTCCATGGTCTGCAAATCCCAGCCCCTGGGAAGTTGCCAGTGTGGCCCTTAGTGAAGAAAATATGAACATAACATAGTATCTTCATGCTCTTGTATAAACAGAGTTCAGTAATATCCCCCAAATCTCATCCTGTTGGCAGAATTCAGTAGCAAAATGAAGAACTAGTAGCAGGCTTTGCATATTATCACTGTGCATTTCACAATCAACAGTATTAAACACTTAGATAAGCTTAGTGACTCTTAATGTAAGAGTCCAACTTGTAATATAATGCAGGTTTATGAATAGCTCCAAAATCATCTGCTTGCATTGGAAGGCACTACCTCTAGTTAGCTCCCTAGTTGCAGACTTGCTAAGTAGGTCTATCTAATTCTGACATCTCAGCAAAACCTCCTCCACAAACCCTGAAAATGTTTTAAAATAGTAAAATTAAGGCTGAGATTTTCAAACCTGCCTGATGCAGCTGCCTGATAGTTTATTCCTGTTAAAATTTATGGGAAATGAGTGTCTAAATCCTCTAGACAACTTTGAAAACCTAAGTCTTAATGTGTTGCTTTCAAAGCAGTGACAGCGCAATTGGACCTTTATTTAATACTTATCCGTTCCAAAGAGTTTTAGGAAACACAGTGAATTCCTTAGCTGAACCTCTTTCAGAACTTGATGCAGCAGCCTGTTTTCATGCAGTTCAATAGCTTGCCCACATACAGACTGCAGGGTTGGGAATAGGAGGAGTTCGTAAGGCATTCACAAGCATTGTCTTAGTGCAGGCTTTATTACACAATGAACTTACATGACTTCCCATCACATGAGGTGTTTATCTCTTGGGTGAGGATTAACTAAATACTGTAGCACAAAGTCTGGTATAGCTGACTAAGTGGTTTAGTCTAATTCTCCTGAGAAGGATTGCTGTCCTGAAGGGGTTGCTAGGAAGTGATTCTGCGCACACCAGTCTTTTGAGATGATTTTCAGATAGTTTTCTTTTTATTTTGAGTTGTGTGATTGTTCTGGGACACAATTTCTAATCAAGACACCTAGGTAATATTTGGTTCAAGCCAGATCGTCTTGGAACTCAGACAGTGTGAAAATAGTTTGCTTAATCCTGAAGTTTCCACTGAGGAAGAAATGCCACATTGTTCCAACAGGACCATGATGGATTTGAGTCAATGGAAGTTTGTCTGAGTAAAGGCCCTTGTGAATGGGGCCAGACTGATGCACGACATCAAAGTGGTTCTGTTTTGACATTTGTGGGTATTTTACGTGTGTTGCTCAAATGAGCATGGTCTTTCTTGTTTTGCATATAGGTTCATTTTAAATTTCAAGGCATCTCCGGGACTGGCCTGGTAACTGTAATAGGTGTAAGGAATGATGTAGATGCAGCATTCAGTCACCAGATAAAAGGAAGCGGTGTTGTCTTGTTAGAGGAATTACTGACTTAATTCAAAATGGGGCCCTTCCCCCATTTCTGTCACTGGTTGGGCATAGGTACAAACTCTCAAGACAATCAGATGCTTGAATTCTACGGTTTATTAATGGGGAACACGACTAGGGTAAGGGCACTGGTCACTTGTGGATTAATGATATAGATACAGAGGTGAACTCAAGGTCCTTTCCCAACATAAAACCTTATATCCTGGGCTCGGGTCTTTATATACTCAGGATCTTTCTTCTCCCTCACTGGGTGCTGATACCGACTCCAGCAATGACTCCAGGGGATCAGGAACCCAGGCGGAGATGGTCCTTGATGTCATCCGGATCCAGGTGAGTGTGTCTATTTTCAGCATCTCTTGTCCCTTGTCTCCCAATCCTGAAGACAAGCAAGAGCTGATGTCGCTGCTCCTAACTGCCACTAGGATGGACAGTCGTGTGTGCTGGTAAGACTGTTTCCAGGGTGGACAGCCGCGAGCGCTGTCTGCTCCGCCCTTATATAGAGTCCCTGTTGTCAGGCAGATTACAGACCTCTCCCTTCTGGAGGTTTCCTGCCGTTTCCCCTCCTAGAGTGGGAATCTTGGACAAGAAGGGGCCTCCAACATGGAGTATGCTTTGTACTTACCATAATCCAAAATGGCTACGCGTCAATTTATCATATAAATGTGTCTGATAGCCAACCGTCTAGTGGCTGGAGCAGAGGGCTGGGTGTCAGAACACCAGTGACTTTGGGAAAGTCATTCATCCTCTCTGTGCCTCCCTTTACCCACTTCTGAAGTGAGGTTAATAGTCCTGGGAGATTTAACTGAAGCTCCTCAGATTAAAAGCACTGGATCACTCCTAGCCCAATCAAAGTTGTGGGTTTGATCCAAGAATTATTAGGTGACATTTTCTGGTCTGTGTAGTGCAGGATGTCAGGCTACATGCCCATCATGGTCCTTCCTGGTCCTGAAATCTATGACTAGACAATACTGAATGGTGTACTTTTTTAGCCAGTCAAAGAGTGATATTATAGTAATAGACAGGGATGTAAGTCTTGGGAGGTGCCTTAATCTAGGAATGATGGCTGCAACCCAGAGTGAGGGATTGAAAACAGCCCAAACATAGGGGGTACCCATGGAGCTCTGGCGTGGACATGCCAGGCTCTCCCACACCACCCTAGTCACTCTAGAAATACAAAATCCTAGGATATAAAACACGAAACTATTACAGCAACAGAGGAAACAAACATGAAAATTGGACATTGGGCAGCTGATATCCCCTGATGGGGGAGGGTCCTAGGATTTGTTTACATTCTCCTATTTTTTTAATGATGCAAGGATTGTGTATGGAATTGAAATAACTCAACATCTGGCCTTCTCATGGAATTCCAGTTTTTATGTTGGAAATGAAATGACCGATACTGAATTACTGGGAAAATGAATCCCTGTGGCATGGAAAAAAGCCACTGAAAGTGTAAACACAGGTATCAAGATTCTCTGGCTTCATTGGGATTGTGGCCATGCTGCTGATTTCAATTTTGTTCAGGTTCCTGCGGAACCCAAATGTCTAGCAGCATCTTGGAATGTGCAGTAATGCCGATCTCAGGAAGGCCAGAGCACAATTGGAGTTGCAGCTACATGAAAAGTAACCAGAAGAGTTTCTACAGATATGTTAGTAACAAGAAGGTGGTCAGGGAAAGTGTGGGCTCCTTACTGAATGGGGGAGGCAAGTTAGTGACAGATGTGGAAAAAGCTGAAGTACTTAATGATTTTTTTGCTTCTGTCTTGACAGACAAGGTCAGCTCCCAGACTACTGCACTGGGCAGCACAGAATGGGGAGGAGGTGAGCAGCCCTCTGCTGAAAGAACAGGTTCAGGACTATTTAGGAAGGCTGGACATGCCACAAGTCCATGGGCCGGATGCAATGCATCCAAGGATGCTGAGGGAGTTGGCTGATGTGATTGCAGAGCCACTGGCCATAATCTTTGAAAACCCGTGGCGATTGGGGGAGGTCCCGGATGATTGGAAAAAGGCAAATATAGTGCTCATCTTCAAAAAAGGGAAGGAGGAGGATCCGGGGAATTACAGACTGGTCAGCCTCACCTCAGTCCCTGGAAAAATCATGGAACATGGACCATAAAGAGGTCAATTAATGGTGATTTTTGTGGTGTGGACTCTTGTGTGTTTTGGGAGAAGAGCTGAGACCCACTAGCCTTTCCCATGTAGTTCACCTAGAGGGTAATATGCCTGTTACCAACATGGGTTCTACTGGAATATATTTAAGCAGCCTCTGAAGAAGTCATTTATTTTCAAGGGTATACCAGTTGCTCCTCTGTTTTAACTATGAACTCAGTGCAATATACATTTCTGGTATTGCTGAAAACGAGTGATCAGTTGGAACGATTATATTTACAGCCAGAAATGTCACTTTCAGTTCTCTCATAAAAACAATTAACAACACAGAGCTCTTATGTAGCCCTTATCCTCTTAACTGTCCATTCACATAACATGGTAACTAGTGCTGGCCTAGGAAAAGGAAACAGAAGCAGCACAAGGTCTCTTACCCTTTCTTTTCCTTGATGACATACAAGCTTTCATTTTCAAACCTTTTCAGATCAAATAAATTGACAATTCACAATGTGCCAACAAACCAATCAGGCAGCTTTCAACTGCACTGCATGGTATTGTGTTCAGGGAATTAATATGGATACAATTCTTTCAGCAGGTCTGCTTGACAGATCTCTATTCTGACACTCTCCTTTTCCTTCTCCCACTCTCTCCCTGGGATGGATACAACGCAGCCATTTCCAGCTCTGATCTGATCTTGGAGTAGCAGGATATGGCTTGCATTCCCATGATCCCCCCTTGAAAGTAGAGACAATTTCCACCACTTTCTGTGACACAGTTATTGACTTGAGACAGGCTTGACTCAAACACCCAGTGAGAGTGATTCACTACTGGAATAAACTTCCAAACGGAGGCGTAGATTTTCCATCCCATGATATCTTCAGTTAAGAGTGGATGACTTTTTGGATGATGTGCTTTAGTCAAACACAAGTTATTATATCAATATGGGGGTGACTGGATGAAATTCTCTGACCTGAATTCTACAGTTAGTCATACTGGATGATCTAATTGTCCCTTCTGGCCTTAAAATCTATGATCCCTTGGACTTGGTGTGATTTCAGATGTGAACTTCACTTGCTAATTGTCATAATGGACTGAGCCAAACACACACACCCACCCACCCACCCCCCCAGGCTTCAGGAAAATGTTGAGCTGAATTTCGTAGTTAGTCCTTATTTCTATAATAGGCCATACACAAGCCACAAATTTGAGTAAACTTGTACTTTAAGAAAGTTTGGCTCTGGATTCAAACTTTACATCTCTGGCCCATCTCTTATGCTGGTTTATTTTAGCTTTTCATAATTCAGCTTCCTAACTGCAGATCTTTAAACCCTCTAAGGTACTGGGAAGGCTCTCCATTAGAATAGTACCTAGGAGCCTTGATCTTTAGTGCATGTATCTCACAATTCCCCTGTGAGGTAGGTAAGCATTACTTCTGTTGAACAGATGGGGAAACTGAGGCACAGAAACAAAGTGACTGGCCCAACATCACACAGGAAGTCTGTGGCAGAGCAGGGATAGAACCCAGGTTTCTGAACATCTGGACCTTCCTGCCAAAATGTATACTGGAAAGGGAGATGTGGTGCAGATTCTTTGCTTCCTTGTTCTGCTGTTCTTCTGTATAAACTTCTTGGATTTCTGTACACGTGGGGTAGGGAGATCACATCATGGTTAGTATGCCAAATGTGTCATGTAGACAAAAACTGAGAAGCAAGACCTGATGCGAGTCAGAAAGGAAAATTACCGCTAGTGATAGCTAGATTATGATTTTTTCCCCCTAGATGTCCTTATTAATTAATAATTGGTCAAATGGCCTTGCTCTTATGTAATACATAAATCAATTCACAACCTTCTCAAGTAATCTTCCAGCAAAGAAGAAACACACTGTATGTCCTATTCAGTTCTAATTTTAAGGTGAAACCAACAACCTACTCATTAGCCTATTATTGTAATAGACTAATGTAAGAGTATGTCCATGTTCCAAGTCTCCCAAACAAATGCATCCTGTTCGGTAGGAATTCCTGACCTCCGGAGTAGGGAAATGATGACATAAGAAGTCTCCTACGCAGATTGTTTAATCTGTCCCTCAGACACTCCCCAAGACTTGGGAGAAGAATGTAATTGACTGTGAACTGCAACCGAAGCTTTCCTGAGAAGTGGCATACTTGCAATTCAAAAATGTAACTGGTGCACAGTGATGCAGGAGGAATGGGTTTGAACCAGGACAAGCAATGACTGTGATCCATAAAAGTCCCTTTGTAATAGGTTCAGTGCCTTCTAACCCCATTTGTTCTTAAGTCTTTGTGCCATCTCTCCTTAGGAGCTCTCCCCCACTGATTGCCAAATCTCCCATTACAGTTCAGCCTCCAGGGCAATGGAGGGGGATCCTTACAGAAAAGGAAGCAAGGATTCCGAGAGATGTTGTGGGTGTGAAGGAAAATTAGTGTGTATCCACATGGTTCTATTACTGGTAGGTGCTGGCACCACAACAGTCCAAAACATGTTTGCCAAAGAGGTTGTAATGTAGTCAAATGACATAACATCTTCATGCTCTAGCGCTTCAATTTCTCGGAATTCCCCTTCTGTGCCATTTTGTGAATCAACTCCATCTTCCTAAAGGGTTTTAAACCATTTTCTCATTATTTCAGCTGTTATTAGGGATGATCCATGCAAGAACTGATCAACTCCCAGGGTTCTATTTGAGTAGTGGATCTTGTGGGAAGCAAACGAATATGTGGCAAGCTAGACTGGTGGTCTAATATTCTGCACCGGCATGAGAGAGGCAGGTTGGGTTTCTGGCTTAGGTCTCTTTTTGAAAGCCAGCAGTAACTGGAGAGCATGAAGGAGGAAGGAGAGCAGTGTGGCCTAGTGGACAGAGCACTGGATGGGGATCCGGGAGAATTGGGTTCTATTTATGGCTTTGCTACTGGCCTGTTGGGTGACCTTGGGCCAGTCACTTCACTTTTGTGCCTCAGTTTCCCCATTCATAAAATGGGAATAATGATGCTGACATCCTTTTGTTAAATGGCTTTGGTATCTACTGATGAAAAGTGCTGTATTAAAGTTGGGTATTATTGTTCTATCTTTTACCACCATGCCCCAAAAACAAATTCTGGGTGATTGACTCATCTTGCTGCTGTTGCCTTACCTTGTTTCCCCATTTGGGTAACATTGACAGTTGAAGGCACCTGATTTCATATAATGCAACACTAAGGTACTGTTTTATGCCTCAAACCATGTTCTTCCCTCCCTCCAAAAAAACCAAAACAAACCAAAACAAAAACCTCCAGTGTTAAATGGAATGATCTTCACAGATAGATAAATAAATCAAATCAATTTTATTAGATCACATGACGTATGTCTTTTGCAACTACAAAAAGAAACATGCACAATCTAAAACACCAACATTCATATAATACTTTAAAATGGCAATCAGAACTTGTTAAAAACTCTTTACTTTGTCACAATGCTAGCAGGACAAAAATTGCCATTGATCTCATTACTACTGGGGATTGACAAAATCCTAAAAACATTATCTTTTGAGATGGTGATAAAGATTATTTTTTTATACAAAAGATGTAAAATCCAGCATGCTCTCAGAAGCTGGAAAATTCTACAATCCAAAAGATAAGGACGTAGATCTTATGTATGCTCCGGATTTATATGGGCAAAAACAAAGATGTGAAGAAACTTTTCCATATTTACCTTTTAAGGAGAGTAGTTTTCGTGGTTTGGAATCTTAACTGAATATATGCCTTACATAAATGAAGATTTGATGATTCATTCAAATACAGTTCAAAAACATGGGCTGTCTTCAAAGCAAAAAACTAAAAAGCAAACTTAGAATAATGAATCATAGCCAGATTTTCTTCGTGGGAAATATCTGTCACTCTCTGTTTGAGTAGTTTATTATGTTGATGAAAAGTTATGGACAATAAATGAGTAATAGAAAAACCCAACCTACCTATAATAAAGCAGAGGGTCTCATATTGTGCAAATAAGGAATACACAGGTTATTCCTCCACCTCTTGAAGACAAAGATGGGGCGATCTATAATCTGAAAGAGTTCAGAATTTAGATCAAAATTTAAGAAAAGCTCTCCTACTTTACAGAAAAAATACCCATCTCAGCACATAAAAATGAGGCGGGGTAGAATTTGGGAGAATTAAGTCTGCTCAAAAATTATTTTGAACTACCTCCTAAAGCAAACTTCAGAGCATTTGCAATCTTATTTTAATATTACAAATTCTTAGCACTGGGGAAACTCAGTTCCCACCACATGAGTGGGTAAAACAGAGCAAAGCTGAATGACCCTAAGAGGCCAATAGGAAAAGGAGACACAAAAAGCTTTTAGCTGAGATGGCTAAGCAGAGAGAGGCAGCGAGGCTAGTTCAGATGGCAGGAGCTGCAGCACGGAAAGCTCTTGCACCAAATGCAGCAAGACAGTGTGAAGGATGGTACCATACAAGAAAGAGGGGAGCAAAAGAAACACAAGGCCGGTGGAGTTCAAACTTATCCGTCATGTAGTCCTTTGTAAGAATTAGTGGATAGGCCAGAGGTTTCAAAGGGTGGGAAACTGTCTATAGTTAAAAGCAGAGCTGGGTGAAACTTTTCAGTGAATTGTTTTTCATAGAAAACTGCACTTTGGGGGACAAATGTTGTCAAATTCAGGTGGAATTTGATTAGTTTTGGTTGGAGGGAAAAATCAAAAGTCTAAATGTTTTGGTTTGGCCGCTTGGAAACATTTCATTTTGACTTTTCTGTTCAAACTGGATTTCAATTTCAAATTTGGCCAGGTTTTTTTTTTTTTTTGGGGGGGGGGGGGGGGGGTTAAGTGAAAAACACCTGGAATGGCCAAATCGAAATGAAAAACTTGGAAGGGGGAAGGGGAAAAAAGGTTTTGTTTCGAGTTGACTGAAAGGTTTTGGTTGATTCAAAACTTTTTTAAAAGCTTTTCAGTTTGATGAAAAAAATTGGAAAAAAAGTTTAGATTGAAATGGAACCTGGTTTTTTGTTTTTGTTTTGCCCCTAAACTGAAAAAATCCATTATTTGGTCAGGTCTAGGTAAAAGTAATAGGGAAAGACAGTGCAAACTGGGAGCTAGAGGAAAGGGTTCCCACTCTTGATCCACACTAGATTCCAATCTTTTAACCCTAGAAATTAGGCAGTTCCATTGTAGTGCCGGCCTGATGAGTAGCTTCTTTGCTAAGTGGGAATTGTAGACAGACTCCTCTGATACTCGGGGCTTGTCTACACTACAAGGTACAGTGGTGCTGCAGCTATGCTGCTGTAACCCCATAGCATAGATATGTCCCACAGTGACAGAAGGGTTTTTTCCCTCGCTGTAGGAATTCCATCTCCTGGAGCAGCAGTAGTTAGGTCGATGGACGCATTCTTCCGTCAACTTAGCTGTGTCTACATGGGGGGGTTAGGTCGGCATAGCTACGGTGCTCAGATGTGTGATTATATATTTTTTTTTCATGAAAATCTGTTTTTAGCCGAGACCAGCCTACATAAGGCAAGAATGAGGTAAGACTCTACAATGAAATCAAACAGGGAGACGTTAATGAAAGCAGCCGAAGCTGATAGACTGTTGCTAAGCACATCCCCTGAATGCTAAGTGCTTCAGGTTGCCAATGACGTGGCAGCTCAGATACAGCAGATCACTTTGCTGAAAGGAGTAGAGAATGAATTCATATTGTGCTCTGACAGAGAAGAAGATCACGTAATCCCAGGACAATATAACACAGTTACTTAGCACTGAGAGGAATATTCCATGCTGCCTCCAGCAAGGGAACAAAATCCATAAAGATTGCCAGTTAATGATGCACAGTCTCTGAATAAAATCTGTAACTAGTCATTCAGGCAGAGTGACAGAATTCAGTACCTGTTTCTTAGCTGGGATTCCTGCTTTAATGAATCTTTTAAGCTTTTAATTGTGCTCAGTTTTAGCAAGGCTGAAATGGAAATAAATGTAAAGGAAATTGTACCCTCCTATTAGCCATAGGTGGCTATCTTGCCATGGCTTCATCACATGGTCACCAATGACAGGGCACGTAACAGCAGAGCTGGTCAGAAAGTGTCATTTCCATTCCCTGGGAAATTCCAACACTTTGAAATTTCCTTTTGGTCCAAATCATAACAAGAAGCTAAAATGTTGACATTTCCAGCAAAACAAAGATTCTGAACAATTTCAATTTGGAACTAGTGAAACGCTGTGTTTCAACAATGTTGAAATAGTTGAATGGAATATAAGATATAAAATATATGTTATAATATATAACTAGAACAATCAATATAGTAATGTAATATCAAAATTGAAACTAAATTAACTAAAATGAGAAAATCAAAATGAACTTTTTTGAAATGAAAAGTTTTGATGGAATCAAAATGAGATGAGAAAATCGAAACTCATGCCTTTTTCAGGTTTCATCAAAATCAATTCATTCACTCGTGTGAAATGTTTTGATTTTGCCAAAACTGCATTTTCTGCCAGAAAACCTGTTTTATCAAAATATATTTGACTAGCTCCACTTTGCGGGGAGAGTTACAAGGTCAAGGTGGGCCTCGAACCAACATCAAGCTCTTTGTGGTTTTGGGAATCCAGATCTGGATTCAGGGGTTTCACAGTTGGCTTCTCCATCTCTATAATAGGTTGAACTAAAACCTTGGTTCTGAACAGCCCTCCATACTTTAGGGGCTTATTACATTCAAGTCTGGGTCTGAATTTCACAGCTTGGGTCCATTCTAAACTTAGAGAGACTTAGGGGGAGAGCAAGTGACTTGGAGTTCCAGCAAATGGAGACGTTATCCCCAAATTGCAGGGGAGGGCAACAGAGAAGAAGCCAAGAGTAGGCAGAGAACAAAAACACATGGGCCAAAATTCCGAAATGTAGGGGCCCAGATATTTTGGGTTGCTGAGGACTTTGGAAAATCTGGGTGCTTTGTCTAAATGGGAGCTGAGCTCATCTGAAAATCTGACTATTTACTTTGGTGCCTAAGCGGGAGCTGCTGGATGCTGAGATTGTTTTGGAAAATCTGGTTTCAAGTAATTAAAGCTCCGTACTGAACCCCTAAATAAAAGTGACCTTACTTTCAGATGTTCTGACACCCCTAATTCCATGGGGAAGACCATAGGAGCTGCCAGTCCATTGGGCCACTCTTTCTGGGTGCCTAACTTTGAAAGCTTTGGCCATGATTTCCAATGCTCCTGTACAAATGTAATTTGGGCTTTTTGCTTCCTTCCATTTGACTAAACGGCCTAAACAAATGGGCACAGATATCATGGGATTTTCCGTTGGCAGAAGGGGTCTTGTTTACCAAGTTGTGTGTCACAGGAAGGGGTTTGCCTTTGATGCTCTTTAGATCTGGGATTTTCCATAGGAAATAAACTACAAGGGGACACTTATGCGCCTCTTGACTAGCGGCTGGTTGTTCAGAACTCGGGTTCTGTTATAGACACGAGACAGGGCAGCTGTGTGTGCATTTAGCATGAGCGGATGGAGAGAGGGGACAGAACAGCCAAAGGGCAAGGGCTGGCTGATTTATGAGCAAGCTGATGCCCAAAAAAAGAGGGAGCACGTGTCCTCTGTCCCTGTCTGTGCTCATGCATAAGCTTCCTTCCTGCGGTAAATCCTGCATGGCTATGGGTGACCCAGAATCAATCAGCCAAAAAAATCCTACCCTTTATTGCTTAGGTTAGGATGCTTCCAACCCTACACAAAGCAGAAGCTGAGCAGTTTGTGCTGTGAACCAGGCAGAGGGAAAATGCCCTGAGTGAGACAGGATTCGCTTCTCAGGCAGAGGGTTCACTATGTGGTGCCAGTGTTGGGATTAATCTTTGTTAGAGATTGGAAGTGTGACTTCATGGCTAGAGGCCCTGGAGAAGCACCCGATCAGACAAGTGCATGGCTACCTCCTCGCTTTGGTGTTTAGGTAGAGGCAGCAGGAGAGAGAGGTCAGCTCCAATCCTGCTTGGTGAGTGTTTGTTTGCTTCCTTAATCCTTTTCTTTCTCTCTGTCGCGCACACTCTCTCACACACAGCCCCCTCGGCCCTCCTTCCTGATACTCTGGTCAGTCCAATCTATATCCTTCCCCCTGATGCCTTCCCTCTTGCTTCTCCTGTGTCAGTGCCCCCCACCTTCCCCATACTGCTGCTTGTCCTCCAAGTGCCCCAGTCATGGGTCCCCCCCTCCTATAGGTGCCTTCTGTCTGGTCTAGGGTTATGTGCATGCACTCCCACAGCTCCAGGGAAGTGTCCCCTGTTCACACTATTCCTGCTGTTCGCATAAATGGGATGCACACAAGGGTTGTGCATTAGATTAGTCTCAGACACAACAGAGGAGCACAATCATTGTCTGCTGCACTTTCAGTGAGTGAATGTGTTTATCTCTAAACACCTGTAGAAATATGGCCCTTGATTGGCTGCAATAACCTTTCCTCATTAAATCACCTAGCCACCCTCTGACCTGAAATTTGCAAACAAAAAAAAAGAAAGAACCTTTGTTGTTAAATAGAAACCACCTTTGCATAAAGGATTCCTTTAAAAATTGTTGCTCATTAATTGCCTATCTTAAACTTACAAGCAAGAAGAGCTAGTCAAATCTGCAGATCTGGTATTTATAGAAGCCCTGTGCTTCTGTGTCTGAGTCACTTTCCACTCTGCCCCCAAGCCATGCACAGTCTGAAATTGATGGAGCCAAAAATGTTAATGCCGGTTTTGGGCAGCAAACTATGCCTGGTCACAAAAACATGGCAAAGAAAAACAAAAAATTCCCCTGCCCAAGAAAAGTCTGTTCACGGCCGATGTAACTTGTCTTCTAGCTTTTTGGGTTTTTTTAACATGTGACTTAATGCCACAGAATTCACTAAGCATGGACATTGCTACAGCAACAGCAGTAGCACATGACCTGTTGGCTGCCTTTTGAAATGCAAAGTCTTGTCTAACAGACACTCACGCGTGCCCTGGCTGGTGGGAACTGCATCCATTTGCACGCTGGCTTAAAAATAATGTACACAGGGCTTGACAGCAAGACACGCTTTGTTCTGTTTTTACTGAAGCTGTGGCAAGGTGTTTTTCAGCCTACATTAAGAATTGCTTAATTTTCCATTGAAAGGGAGATGGATTATTTTCGGGAAGGTTTGGGGTGCTAGCCTGGATGTGCAGCTCAAAGGAGGTTGAGAGAGAAATGACTAACTGCTGACTGAATCCACGCAAACTCCTGCAATTGTAGGCGGTCATCCCAGTATTGACTAATATCTGTTATTACATTTTATCTTTGGTGGCAGTTTTCTATAGATCCATTTTGGTGCTGAGCAGTTACGCCTCAACTAAATAAAAAAAAGACGGGCAGGGCCTCTTTTGATTTTTAGTTCTGAGCCAGTGATTTTAAAACACAGACTCGGTGGAAACAAAATACAGTTGCCTACATGTGGACTAAATGTTGCTTTGACGCTAGGTTGCGTAAAGCATCGTTCCTTTATTACTATCACTGCAGATGTTGGGCAGCTCGTGAGGATGAAATAGTTGGTGACTTGATAGATCTCTTCCAAGACTAATCACAGAAAATTAGTTCTAAAAAAATGTGAAGTCATCTAATCCATCCTCCTCTTGGCTAGTGGAGGATTGTGCTCTACCGCATATTCTCCATTGCTTTGTGTAGCTGTTCTGAAATGTCACAAGCAAAAGGACTTCCATCACTTCTCTTGAGCGACACTTCCACAGTCCTAATAGATCTTAGATCCCAGGAAGAGATCAGCACTTTCTCATCGCAGTCACTCATAGTCCAACTTTTCAGCTTTCAGTGTGTCAAAGGAGCTGAGACACCATCATGGTGAGTTTGGTATGAGAATATGAATGGAATAGAATTCAAGATCTTCTCTGACACGTGCATAACTTTCCTCCTGAAAAACACATTGCACTCTTCCACTGAAGAATGGGCAGCAGAATTTGTCTGACAGCCCTTCCCCACTTTGGCTGAGAATAAGATTCAAGTTACCAATGCTTGCTTTTGTTCAGAACTGTCCCAGGAGCTCTCTTGCTCATTGGTGGATGTTGTGCCATTGGAGCTCTGATTGTTTCTCTTGAATGCTTTTTGCGAGATCTCGTTGAACCAGGGCTTTGACCTTTTGTATGTGATCTGGGCCTGAACAGAAGAGTAGAGCTTCTAGTCTTGACCTTGAGGTGCACATCAAGCAATGTTTGCTAACCATGTTCCTTTTACACGTTAGAGCAGCCTTGGAGTCATCTGAATACATGGAATCCAGGCGTCATTAATCCTGAACGTCATGTTCAGAATAGCAGGACTGTCTCCATGGTAGGTTTTGAGTCAGTTAGCAGCTTCTCAAGCAGAAGTTGAGGGTAAGTCGAAAAGCAGTGGCTTATCTGCCTAATCGCTGCTGACTTCTAGAAGTTTCATTTCAAGTCTTTTCCTGAAACCAAGAGAATTCCAGAAGATTGAGATCAAGATTGTATCAACTGTCCTAAAGGGTGTGTTTTGTTTTGGTTTTGTTTTTTTGTTTTTTGGGGTTTTGTTTTTTTGTTTTTTGTTTTTTTTTGCATTTTTATTAGCAGAAAGCCCATCATATGATGGATTGCAATAAAAAATCATCTGCCATGCTGTGGAGGTTCTGCATGTCAAGTCATATTTCTGACTGACAGTGTCCACTCTAGATAGTGTTTTGCTTCCTGAAATAAAAACTCCATCAACTGCTGATCTGAGTTTCCGGCTCTCCACCAGTGCTGCCAGAACAACTTCCATTTCCTCCCTACAGCCTCCTTTAAATACTTGTAACTACTTTTCAAAAGCTTTATCAAAAGCCTTTCTTGATAAGCAAGGGGTGAGACATTTATCATGACTTTCATTTTCACAAAAGGAAGAAGAAATGGTATCAGTTTTGGTGATTTCCTACAGGAATTATGGGTATTTCCACAGGATATTGTGGGAGTTTGACCTCTTCTTCCAGAGGTCCTTCTGAAATTTTCCACAACCTTCTGCTTCAGGGACCTGTACTGGGAACTGAGGTATAAGTACCCAGAAGGCAACATGACTGCAATGGTGCAATTCCACACAAGTGTGGATGTAGGACAAAATTGCAAGTGAAACAGCCCAGCTAGTGTAGACACACTGCACGGCTTGTATTCACACTGGTGCAGTCCTAGCGCTTCAATGGCCAATGGTTCAGTTCTCCAGTGTAGGCATGATCTATGTGTGCTTTGGACAGAATTTGTCCCAAAATTTGCAAAGTGCTTTGGGATCCTTCAGGATGAAACCCATGCTAGAAATGTAAAATATTATTTTCAGTCGCTTCCATAATGAGCTCACCAAAGGGTGGACCCGACACATTCTCTGACCTTCACTATATCACGCAGATGTATGTAATATAACTTTCACTTTAGTTGGATATTGCTTTGCTGGACAATGAAATTACTACCTCTGCTTTGGAGAAACAAGAATCCTGCTTGATGACATTTTAGTGTAAATTTTTGATGTCTGTACAATGGCTGGTTTCCTCTAAGCCCTCAAAGCTGTTGCTTACAGGAGTGATGTCTTATCTACAATAATGTATTTCTGAAGCACAAGTAGGCTGGAGACTAATTCTTTTGGTTCTGATCATTGCAATTCAGAAATAATTTTCATTTGGCAAGAAGTCAGCATTGCAAGGAGGAAGGTCTTTACAAATCTAGTAAAGCAACATGGCTTTTAGCCAAATACAAGTTTTTTTTCCCCTGGAACAGGGACTGTCCTCATTTAGAATTCAAACACACACAGCTTGGATGATGAGTGTGAACACATGTTCACCTCTGGCATAAGCACCATCATGCCATCGATACCCCTTCCAACCTGACTCTACCCCCTATGGCAGAGCAGCTCCTATAGGGCCTCCTGGACTTATGTGACCCCCCGCCCCACCAAGCTCTTCAAGGTCTGGATTTACATCCATAATCCCTGAACATTTGGGACCCATCACATAGAGGCTTTTAAAAATAGAAAATGTCTGTGACATTATTCTTAATGCCTCTCATGATTACACACAGACTGCCAGTGGTGGGAATGCTAACACAGACCGATCACTGACGACTCTAACACCATGTCACTGAGACCTGCACTGTGCACGCTAGCGGTGCCGCTCATAGAGCTACAACGGTGCTAGTGCAACAATGGGAAATTCTGAGGAAACTGGCAAGGTGGGCAATGACTACAGGACAAACCTGCTTTGATTGAAGCCAATGACAAAACCCAGATGATAAACTTAACTGACAGCAAGATCAGGCTCCCAATTATTTGTTTGTGATTTATCCTCATGTTATGGATAAAATACCTTTTTTTTTTTTTTTCTGTAATTTAATTTTTTTTTAAATGCATAATTTAAAAGGGAGGGGAAAACCATATGACTAGTTGAAAACTTTTTTAGATGTGAAATTGTATTTAAAAAAAAAAAAAAAAGGAAGGAAAACATCTAGAAGCTAAAGTATGATGCTGGTGCTCTTTTTCCACTACACTTGCCCATCAGTCAGTCCATCTTCAATCCCTTGACATCATGTCCCCAGATGTCTCAGCTGTTTAGATGCCTAATAGTGTCCATTTGATTGACTAACTGATGAATGGCAGCCCAGGTAAAATAGCTCTGTAAGTATCAAATGATCCTATCTTCTGCTCAGGGTTCCTACTAATAGAATTACACTAAAAAAAAAAAACCCAAACCTAACACAACCTCTCTCTCTAAAATGGGATTATTAATTTAGAAAAAAAGGGAACGTGGTTTCAATAATCTTATTAGTTATACTTAATTTTAATTCTCTCTTTCATTGATCAAACTGATGTGTGGATTTATGAATTAGCTGAGCATGTGTGAGCTAATGGATTGTTAGTGACGGTTGCCCTGTGTAACTATAATCATAGGAACGTGTGTATGTATAAGGGAGCAGAGAGAAGGTTGGTCTGGCAGCTTAGTGCTGCCCTCGCCAGCTCCTTTGAGCAAGATGGGTGGGAGTATAGCGGAAGAGAGCAGAGTTAAGGTTAATGTGGCCAATGGCAGGGTTGCCTGTGCGGCAGGAAGGAGCAGACAATGGTATACGTGGGCACCCTTAACTCCAAATATCCTGGCACATTTAAATTCTGAACCTCAATGGTGCATTAGCATAGGAGTTTGCCTTGGTTATATAAACACTGGAGCCTGTGTAAGCCATGGGTCAGTGAGTGCTACACAGGTCCTGATCTACAGGGCAGGCAACCCCGTCGCCTACAGAGCCTGTCTCTTCAGTTCAAGCTGTAGGGACTTATGCTTTCAGTTCTCGGTCTCCAGAGTTGGCCAAGATGGCAGACATCATTATAGCGCAGAGTTCCAGCAGTGCGCAGAGCCCAGCTCTGCTCCTGGCTTGCTGTGTGACCCTTGGCAGTCACATCACCTCTGAGCAGTGAGACCGAGAGAGAATGTTTTGCCGGTTTTGGGAAAAACGAGTTGAGATTAATAGATGACAAGCCCCCTCTAAATTAGTGGCAGCGCTCAGGGGTGTTCGGCTGACCCGTGTGGGGAAAGACAGGAGCATATGGACCTACTCTAGGACATCCTGTTTTTCTTTTCATGAGGGAGTCAAGGTGGCAGGAGGGCAACGTGAGGGAGCTCATTTACTCAATGGGGCCTCACATCTCAGTTTTCAGAGCCAGTCCCAGCGTCCCCCGAACTTGGAGCGTGTAACGCTGTTCGTGTAACCCCTTGTGCACTCTGGCCAGCTGAGCACACAAAATAGACAGCAGGCAGGCTGAGCACATGCACACCGCAATGTCTACAGCCTGTCCTCCCTCCACCCACGTGGAATCCTACAGCTAGGAATCTCCAGGCACGTGAGTGCCGTCCTAGCCTCCTGCATGAGTTAACAAAAAACAATGTCCTCAACTTGTGAACCTGCTGCAGAGGTGCTTCTAGCCCTGCGGTAGAACGGGTAGAGGAGGTGGTGTCCTTTCACTCTCTTTCCAATGTGTCAAAACCCTCCCCGTTCACTTTCCTGACCCCCCCACCAACCTGCAATGTGTGTCCTGGATTTGTCTTTGAAAACTTAGTCCCCTGAATATCCTCTTTCAGCTCGTCTGCCTCCCCAGGTGCCCTGGAACAGAAATATAGCAGGAAGGTTTAGGGCTGCAGGCATGTTAATTTTTGGCCAAAGCTGCCCAGTGAGGACTGAGCAAGCTTTTCTGTGGTGTTCAAAGGGAAAACAAAAGGCTCCTTAAACCTCTGTGCCTAAGAGGAATTTAGTTAAAGTCATTGAGTAAGTATATGCCTCCGCCTGATTGGAGAGGCTCCCACTTCACTGTGGAAATGGAAGCAGGAATTTGCTCTCGGACTGTTCACACTATAACTGCGTGCTGGAAAAGGTGTTGCCGTGACACCACTGGAGACCGCAGCCCTCGGCTTATCCCCATGATACAGGACCACATGGCTAGCAGCTGTGTAACCTGCCTCATGCTCCTGTCTTAGAGTCCCAGGGGCAGGCCATTCTTGCTCTGTTGAGTGAGTGCTGGATTAGTGCTTGACTTGTGATGGAGTTTTTTCATTATTTGTATTACACAAGCACCAGACTGAGTGTGGCTGCCCTTGTGCTAGATGCGAGGGTCTTAATTTTGAAATTGTTCCTAGGCCATCTCCGAATGGGCAGAATAGATGGAGCAATGAGGATCAGTGTGGATCGTGTCCCCCATCCCTCTCTCCTACCCAGCTGAAGCCGGAGGTGAGCATATTTGCAAGAAACAGCAAGTCACTTTAATGAAATCCTCCAGCGGTTTCACTAAGCCTGGAGAGCTTTGATGTCTTTAACTTATTAATGGAAGAAATAGGCTTGCTCAGGTATCCAGCTGTGCTTGTCCTAATGTAAGAAGCTCTGTTTAGGACTCCAAAAATCTGTGTTCCAAACACAGTTGGATCCTGACTCTAACCCTTTGGAGAATATAGCAAAATCCCTTCGCTTTCCACTCAGCCCCCTGCCTCTCTATTCCAAAAAGAAGGTGAATTTATTTGCCATTGAAGACAGCATCTGAGACGTCTTTTCCTGAAACGTATCACCCAGGAGAGTTTTATGCACCTGCGTTGTATAGAGCTCCTGGGAATATATTTGATTGACATATTTCAGGATGTCAGCGAATAAACAGGCAAAGCTCAATTAGATGTAATTAAAATGCTGCATCTTGTGCTGCACTGTGTTTTTTCATAAGGGTAGATGTTAATTATTGGCTAAGTCCCTTCTTTTGCTGTTACAACAAATGTCTTTGAAACTGACAAGTGGAAGAATTTGAATCTTCAGGTCTTAATCCCTGTCTTCATTCAAGTAGTTGTACGGCACAGTTTACCTTGATCAAACATCTCCTTCTCCAGCCTTGTCTATGGCCATGTCTACACTCAGGGGACTATAGTGGCATTACTGTGGTGCTGTTGCTAAGCTAGTGTAACTCTGAAGTGTAGACACAGCCTACACAGAAAGGGGGGGAGGTTCTGTCTATATAAGAATCCACCTCCCCAAGCAAAGATAGCTAGGTTGATTGAAGCATTCTCTGGTTAATCTAGCTGCATCTACACTGGCGGGTAGGTCAGCATAGCTACATTGCTTAGGGATGTGAATATTTCATACCACCAAGCCATGTAGCTATGTCAACCTAAATTTTAAGTGTAGACGAGGCCTATATCGTGCAAATATAGCCATGTTAAACACAGATGGCTGATATGGTTATGGTCAGGATATAATGTTCCTTATTCTTGTCCAAGTAAACAGGAAGGAAAAATGCTGATACCATATTAGAGAACCTTGGGTGGAAAAAATCCTGGCCCCAGTGATGTCAATGGCACAACTTCCTTTGACTTCAGAAGGCTTGGGACTTAACCCATGTTTTCAGACTAGATGTTTAAAACCGGGTTTTCTAGTGTGGTTTTTACTGCCTGCACAGGCAAGAATAAGCCACGCTATAACATAGTGCAGTCACAGTCATGTTAAACACGGCTTCTTTCGTAGCATTGGCCTTGTCTCTCCAGATTTCCCACTCCTGCCACCACTCGTGCAGTTCCACTGACAGAAGGAGCGGTGGGGACCCTCATGTAGACAAGGTATCGGCAGCTGCTGACATGTACCTTTGTATCTTGGGCAGGGCTACAAAACATGGCCCCCTTCCACGCTGAAACCACTCAGGCACGTTACTAGTCTCGAGGAAATCAATGGGACTGCACATTTGCTTAAAATTAAGCATCTGCATTATGTATTTATGGGGGGCCTGGAGCTATACCTTGCCCCCATTACCATTGCTATGGGAGTCTGTGGAAGATAGCAATGGGAAGAAATCTGAGTGAGAAAAAGGTTAATGTAGACCTAGCCATAGACAGAAACCTGCATGTAAGAACCATGGTACTGTAGCAACCACTATCTTTAAAGACAGCTGTTGCAAGAAGGATGCTAGGATGGTTTCTGTGAACTGGTGGTGTTAATTTGTATTGCAGTAGTGCCTGGAAGCCCCACTCATGGGCCTGGACCCTGTACAAACACGGGACAAAAAGATGGTCCCTGCTTCAGGAAGTTCACAATTCTATGAATTGTGCCGGTGTAATGTAAACCAAGTGATTTTGATAGGGGTGATGCTACCCCACTGAGCTATAGACTAGGCTACCTATGGGCCTCTCTTTGTGGGCAAATTAACTGTGTTAGGTATCATACTGTAACCCAATAGCCCCCCAGGCATGTTAGAATCGACTTGGTCTGGCTGTTCTTCTCATGTTACTGAATTCTGTTGGTCTTCGTCTTTATGGGGCTGTAGTCATTATGATTCAGGAAGTCTGGGTTGAACAGTCCATGTCACGCAAATTGCTAATCCTGTCACCTTGGCTGTCTAGACGGGCCCAAAGTCATGGCTATCTGACAGCTTCCCAGACAAAAGCCATCTGTCCTCACTAGCCAGGACAACCTGTCTACACGTTGGAAGTGCTCATTGTTAAGCACATGGCCAGGATCCAGGTGAGCCGGCTTCTATACACATCACTTCACCTCTCTGTGACTTGGTTTTGCTATCTGAATTCTTAAAGCAATAATATTTATCTGTCACAGATGGATATTGGGAAGCTTGCTTTAATGACTACCAAGGATTCTGACATCCTCAGGTTCTATGTATGGGTTCAAAGTCTGGTTTGCTAGGTGGCTATTCTGTGTCTGCTGGCAATCTGGTCATTTTCTCCTAAATATTTTGGTCTAGTCCATGTTATCACTGCTGAGAGCTGAACAGATCTGCCTGTCTGCAAGCAGATACGGCATGAGTCGCAACGGCAGCTATAGACACTTTCTCCCCATGCCTGGCTATTAGATCCTGACCTGGAAAGAGCACCACTGGAGCTGAGAGATTAGCTCACTCTTCATGGCCCATTTGACCCTTGGCCTGTCTGGTGAAGCTGTCAGCAGAGGGGCCAATTTCTCCTGCCCCTTTCCCTGCTTTTAAAAATAACGTTGAAAACGATGACTGATTAAATCTAGATGTGTGCAGCGATCGTGTGTGGGATTCCAGACCTTGCTCCTGTATGATCATACCGAACAGGAGCCAGGAGCCTCATCTGATGACTGCTCTGCAGCGCATGCAAATTACATTACACAGGATGATCCCATAACTCTTTTCCAGTTGAGCTGCTGTGCTTGCAAACTCCGTATTTCTCTAAGACTCCCCTCTTCTCCTTGGAATCTTTCCAGTTATTTTTCCACCTTCCTGTGGCAGGATGCAACGTTCATTGTAATAATAGATCAGACTTTGAGTGGAAAACTGTGCTTTATGGTTGTCTTAATGAAACTGGGATTCTTTCTGGTTAGCTGACGTGCAGCCCTGACCCACGCACTTATCCTCCTCTCATTACCCCACCAGGTACTACAATGTAATAATGTGGCTAACAAACCTAGCAGTTCTGTGTAAGTACTAGCAATTAGCTGATGGGGGTTTTTCCACAGGATCCTTTGATGTGCAGAAAATGGGGCATGTAGTTTTTAATCTGCCCCAATTGCGTCCGGCTATCAGGTATTCAAACCTTAATGTAATAATTCGCTTTTTAAATAAAGGGATATGAAATAATCTTATATGATGAGCTGCTGTCTGCTAAGAATAGCCTACACATGTGTTCTGTGTCTCACTGCAACCTTCTTTTTTGAGATTGTAGCCTACCTCTGGCATCTGCAGCTCATATCGATAGAAATGGGATTCCTCTACAAAAACCCTTTGTGACAGGAAAATCAGTTAGGTCATGGTGTTCTCATATTTATCATCATCTGATGTAGACAGGAGCGGAATTATAAGTGTTAAGAACGAGCAAGAGAAATCAGCAATATGCAAGAATACCGCTTTTTTCTTTTTATAGTCCTTTCCATCTGAGGAACTCAGTGTATTTGTCAAATAGTAATAAATTCATCTTCCTGATATACCTGTGAAGTAGGGAAAGAGATTCCTTATGAGGTTAATATTAAGGCACAGAGAGGTTACAAGACTTGCTGAAGGTTGCACAAAACTTCTGCAGAAGAGTGAAGACTAGAACTCACATCTGCTTGCCATTTCTCCTCTTCAGCCACAAGATTGTCCACCCAAGAAATATATGGGGTCACACTTTCAAAAGCAACCAAATAATTTAGGAACCCAAGTCCCATTGACTTTGAATTAGAATTAAGCTCCTAAATGCCTACATGTAATCAGAAAATGGAACGTTGATTACAAAGACACTTTGGTGCTTTTGAAAGTTTTGCCCAAGCTTTTTCAGTGATGAGTTACTTAACTTCTGTGCCTCAGTTTCCTCATCTGTAAAAGGCATATAAATAAATAAATAAAATGTTAAGTGTCTAGGTGCTTTTGAAAATTCCCTAGTGATCCATCTGCATCTTTTGGTGCCTAAATTACTCTTTAAAAATCTAGACCTCAGTGATGTTAGCAAGTGCTAAATATTATCCAAAGAGATTTTTCTTAGTAGTTTTCAAGGTGGAAATGCAAAATCTATTACTTTGTTTGGAGAGGGTTTTGTTTTTGTTGCTTTTTTTTTTTTTTTTGGCTTCCTGTCACTCTTAAATTGTCAGCATGGAAATACTCTATTAAATTATGTGACCAATGTAGCCAGGAAGACTAGCCACAGCTATTATACAATGTCTGGTTGCAGTAAACATCCCTAAGATTCTCTCTGTGATTGCAGTGTGACTATATCCTGTGTTCAGTATGTGGGTTACTGGGCAGGGTTATGTCATGACTCAAGATGAGCCAATATCATGAATTTACATTAATGATGGGTGGGATTTTCAAAGGTGTTCAGCATTGACCTAGTTCAGCTCCCGTGGAAGAGTTAGGCCAATATGCAGTGCTTCCTGAAAATACCACTCTAAATATTTACCTGCCTTTATTGGTCCCTCCTTCATAGTGGGGGCATGGGAGATTATTGTTAACCTACTAATCACATGCGTGCACTAAATAAAACTGTCGGGCCTTATCCTGCAAATCCTTATTCACGTGAGCAGACCTTACTCAGGTAAGTAGTCCCATTGAAGTCATTGGGGCTACTCACCCCAGCAAGGGTTTCCAGGATTGGGCCCTTATTTAGTGCAGCATTTTGCAGACAAACTTTAGTTTGAGACTTCTTAGAAATCAATAGGAGCCCGTCTTTTCTGTGTAGGGAGAGGGAGGATTCTTATACATGCCCAGTCTCTTGTCATGCTATAAAGGCCTTGCTATTACCCAACTGATCAAGACTGCTGTCTCCTGAGTACCCCTCTCTGAATCTTGCCTATTTTACATTGCTCCAGCGTGTCTGTAACACACTAGTAGCCTCTAGCTCCACTTCAAATGCCTCCCTATAATAATTGGCCCATGGCCCCCACCCTGCGTAAAAGGGTTCTAGTTCAGATATTTCCTTATATAAAAACAGCTTCCATTTCTGCCTGAGCACCTCCTCATGTTATGTTGTTGGGGCAACGGGATCCCCAACTGCAGAGAAAAGCGAAGGGCTTTTCTGCTCAAGTTGCTTTCGATGAGCAGGGTTTTCTCTGAAAAATGTTCTACGCATCCTCTGTTAACATATATATTCAGGTAAGAATTGAACCCTCCTAGTCAAGGAAGTGGTGTCACACACACTTGCAATAAATAAACCAATTCTAAATTATTATGAAACCCCATCATTCTGATTTTTAATAACCACTTACCTACCTATCCAGTTCTGAATATGGGCCTTTTTCATGATACTGCTAATCACATAAACCTCAGGTTTTAAACAGGTAGAATTAAAATGATGCATGAAATTTCAAAGGGGTTGGGCTGATTTTTTTTAATCGAAATTGGAGATTTTATTTTAAAGGTTGGATGGGAGCAAGGGATCTTACAAAATCAAATTCTGTGGTTATTTTATTTAGCTATATATAGCGCACCTAGAAGCCTCAACCAAGATTGCAGCCCCATTGCGCTAAGCGCTGTACTAATATGTAGTGTGAGACAGTGCTTGACCAGAAGAACTTAGTCGTAACGGACAAGATAGACAAAGGGTGAGAAGGGAAGCCAAGACACAAAAGATAAAATGATTTGCTTGAGGTAGCACTGCAGGTCAGTGGCAGAGCTGTGATCGTAACCCTATTCTCCTAACTGTTAGTCCTGAGCGTTGTCCACTAGACCATGTGAACATTTTTAATAGAATCACAGAATTGTTCTCGATTGCTTTTTTTAAAAAAATAATCTAATAGAATTACACATTTATTGATTTATTCCAACATGCCCCTACAGTGCTGGCAACACCCAGTACTGTGACACTCTATTCATGCATGAGAACCAGCAAGTGAAAGGGACCCGTCTTGTGCCCCTACCCAAAGTGAGTGAAATGCCAAAAAAGTAAACCGCATGAAAGGTGAATAATAAATCCGATTTTTAAGAATTGAAGAGATTTACAAAGATGCCTACGGGATTTAGACGCACAACTCCCACAGGCATTCCTAAACCCCTTAGGCAACTTTAACACTCTTCCTGCCTTAGGCCATAGCTGCAGTATGTGTGCTACACTACACTATAATGCAAGAGCTCTGCCGCTGCAGATGCTTCCTACAGCAATGGAAGGGTTTTTTCCAGGACTGTAATTAATCCACTTCCCGAAGCAGTAGTAGCTACTCCTCTTCGATTGCAGAAGAATTCTTCTGTTGATCTAGCCTCATCTACTCCAGGCTTTGGTTTGGCTTAACTACAGTGCTTAAGGGTGTGAATTTTTCACTCCCATGAGAGCCGTAGCTATGCTGACCTAACTTGTAAGTAAAGGCCAGGCCTTAGATTTTCATAATTTTGGACGTGAGTAAGAGAGAAGGGATCTCTTTAAAAAATGAGCGATGCTGTCTCTAGCACTCCTTTACTTGTCGTTCGCCGTTATACAATAACGAGTAACAACTCTGGGTAGCCTTCTGGGTGATGTAAGAGCTTTTAGAGTCTATCTTACGGCTGCATCTGTTTATTTTTAGTAGCAGTCACAGAGCAGCCTAGGCCACTTACACAGAGAAAATACTGGTGGCCTGAAGGTCATTAGTTACAGAACAACCCTGTGCTCTACTAGGACAGCTGAAAATACGTCAGAGCGCTGACACAAGTAGCACAGATCTTTGTATCTGGGTGCTTATCGGCCTACATCTGTCACTGCTTGTGTTGCTATAGGTGCAACACCATAGCTCAGCCGCTGAGAAGCCTGTCTCCTGCATCAACTGCCCTCTTCAGTGACACAGAGATGGCTCGCCCAGCAGGTCAGCTCAGCCCAGGGCTTCCTGTGAATAGGAGCTGAAACGACCTTATGGGAAGTTGCATTGTGCTGGTTATCCTCTCCAGTTTAGACCCTAGCCGGTGACAGAGGTGACATTAGTGTTTTGGATACTCTGGGAATATTAACGCTGTTCCCATGATGGCACCAGCTGCCATTAATTCCTTCATCCTTGAATTCTTTGCTGCCATATGCAAAGAGCACCCAGTAACAATCTGAGATTATTTTACTAAGATTGTGAACTCTTTAGGATGAGGTCAGTGTTTTTGTTCTGTGTTTGTGTCGCACCTACCACTATGGGGACTTTTGTCCAGGACGAGGGCTCCTGGGTGCTATTGCAATGGAGATATATTGGTACTCTGCATGTTTAACTAATGGCTCTTCACAACACCCTTGTGAGATATGAGTACCCCCATAGTACAAATGGGGAAACTGAGGCACAGAGCAGTGAGGTGACTTGCCCAAGGTCACCCAGTTGGTTAGTTACAGAGCCAGAATTAGAACCGGGGATCTCCTGCCTCTCAGGTTTAGGCTTAGTTCAGACTGTGTGGCTTCTAATGTTTTGCTGTCCTGAGCAGCACAAGACTCCTCGGCCAGCCGCTGATGGGTTTTGCATACCCTGTTTTGAGTCCAGAACAATATAAGTCTTTACCTGCTGCTGTAAGTTAGCTGTGAGCTGCAATCAGTGTCCTTCTTTAGGCTCCAGCGCTGACAAGCTGCCTGGTCAACCAGAATGATAGCAATGGCTTTGTTGAAGGGTTACCAGACTCTGGGGGTGGGAGGACGAGCAAGCGAGCGAGAGAGCGCTTTTTAAAGGGCTTCACATATGAACTGGCTTTCTTTGAGAAAGTCCTTGATGTGGGTGTTGTGGGGGGGTCTCGTGGGTCTGGTGTTTGTGTGATGAGTAATCAGTGTCTGCAGACCTGCCGTTGTGCTTCATTTACTGCAGTAAGAGTGGGTGGGAGAGGAAAACCACTCTTGGTTCTCATCTTACATTCTGCCTCTGTAACGCAGCCCCCCGCTTCCTCTCACTGTTGTTCCCAGCCTCAGCAGAGCAGCTTCCAGTGGGAAGCCACTGGAGGCTTCAGCTCAGCAAAAATTCCTCCTCCAGGAGCTAAGCTATAGTGTAAACAGGGAGTCAGCAGAACATGAATTTTATCCACCCGAGAATGTCACATAGTTGTACCCACCCTGGGGGCGGGGGGGGGGGGGGGTCATCGAGTGACAAATGCTTTATCCCTGAGTAGCCCCCTCTGGGAATTCTTTCCAAAAAGCCGCATCTGGAATTTGCAACTCACTGATCTTGCTTAATAGAGTCGGTGTAATATAAACGTTAATGCTCGCTTATGATCTTCCTCTCACCCTTGCTACCCTTTTAAGGCGCATATATAAGAAGAAATGGCTACTGATATAAGAGCTTAGGTGGATAGATCTGGGGCATTGGCTGCATGGAATCACTGGTAGCCTTGCTTGTCCTAGGATTTTGTGGCTCCATGGGGCACTGTTCTTGGCAGAGCTGTTTCGGGGCATCTACATGCATAATGCTTTACAGCTGTGGTGGTATCGCTGCGTTCTGGGGTTCCTGAAGGGCTGTTCTGTAGTGCCCACTAAGGGTGCTGGGAGCTGGGACTGTGTGGAGTAGCTTCCGCACAGAAAAGGCATTCCTCTGTAGAATGCAGGTTGGAGGCCTGGCTGAACCAGGGCAGCCACAGTGCTTGTCGCTTCCTATCCGTAGTGTGTGCCACAGCTGCTTTTGTTACGTAAGGACCAGGGTGTAGCTGCAGAGACCAAAGGTCATCCTCCGTTTTGGAAAGTAGGGCACCAGCCTGAAAGGACCAGCAGGCTGCAGTCAACACCCAGTTCCGGGCGTGGTGGTTTGTTACATAACATTGGAGTAAAATAATGTCAGTATTGCCGCCCAAAGTTTAAAGAGGAGTTAAAAATAAATAAATGTCGGGATTCTTTTTATTTCCTTCCTATTTATTTTTATTAAATGGAGCCTTTAGGGGATCACACTTTCAAGCTTCCCTCCACAACCCTGAGGGTTTTGAGGTGAAAACTGATCTCTTCACATAATCACATGACTCCAGGAGTGGAGGCTTGAAGAAAAACCAAATATTGCAAGACTTGCAATAAAATCACAAGAGCTGGCAACACTGTCAGGTCTCCACACCTTACTGAAAAGAACAATACAACACTGTGGGCAAACTGTCAGACCAGGAATGACTGTTGGGGTGAATATGTAGACACAAGGTTTTGTACAGGAGCTGCACAACAGTTGGCTGGAATATTTTAACCTAGTAACTTTTTTTTTCTCTTTTTATGAGTCAGACCTGAGAAGCCATGTGTCACAAAGAGTTAGACTTCAAATTAACACAATCATAATTTTTTTTCTCATTACCTATTGGTCATTAAGTGTAAGCGTAAGAATGTGTAAGTCAGGAATTGAGGATAATGACCGTGGTCAGAGTTGTGTGAAGAGGAACGAGATTGAATTACGTTTTTCAGGGTGAATACTTTAAGTGTCCTGGGGAGGATTTAGGAATGGCTTAAACATTACCTTGGCCAGTGATATCAATGAACCATAGAAATATAGGACTGGAAGGGACCCCGAGGTCATTTAATCCATCTGCCCGTGCTGACGCAGGATTAGGTAGAACAAGCCCATCCCAGACAGATATTTGTCCCAAATGATCTGAGAATATCTAATGACGAATGGCTGAGAGGACCTTGTACTATGTACAGTCAGTCTTCACAGAGAGCATCTCCACTGTTTCAAGCAAATACGCAGTGCATGACAGAGGCGCCGAAAGAATTTGTAAAGCTAAAACTTACTCTGTGTATAATGCTCTAGAGCCTCTTGAGAGGGGTCATTCATGACCTAAATCTGTGCTTAATTATGGAACCCTTTAGCATCTTTCTATATTTTCCAGTGCTGTGGGGACTTTAAGTGTAACTTTATTTTTGCTTTGTCTTGCTTTGAAAGTATGGGTGAAGTTCCACTTTCACTGACACCTGTAAGAGCTGGAATGAGTCCACGCAGAGAAATCGCTCCCCTATTTTTTTTAAATTACAATGTTGTGTTAAGATTTTCCTCCCTTTAAGTAATGTATTTGTCTTTACAGCCTAAACTCCAGTTTAATGATGTGTTTTGCCCATGAATTGTAATTTAATCAGAGTTTTGCAGTTGAAACTCAGCAGAACGCTAGTATCGCTGGTAAATTTAGAAAGGGTCGTGAACTCCTTGAAAGAGTAGGCTTTTGTTGGGATATGGTCTTTGTGTTCAGTTCTGTTAGGACTCTATGCTGTGTTAATGCATGTGTACTTGGGCAGAAAGTCCTTTTACTTCATGTACCATTTTATTATGGAACTGCTTGTACCAGTCACAGATCGTTACCAATTTGAGTATCCTCCTGCCTTTCCCTGCCCCTTTCTATGTTCCCCATTTTAATGCCAGATAAAATATTTTTAAACAAAACAAGGAATCAGCACTTCGTACTAATCGGTTAGGTGCTATGAATTAGTTGGCAAGCTTTCGTCCAGCAAAGCCTAGTTAACGCTGGCCTTTTCAGTAAACTGATTATGATAAATAGGCATGCTGCGTCTTAGCAGACGGCTGAAATCAGATCAGCCAACTGCTGTTAGACTGGCCATGCGACGTAGGAGGCTTTTTGTTTTGTTTTGTTTTTTAAGCCCCAGAAGTGGTGACGCTGTACTGGCTTTGCTGAAAGATCTTGTTGGGATTTGATAATGGCAATTGGCTGCTGGCCACCAGCTGAGGTGGGTTGAGATCAGAGGAGCGTCTGGCGGAATGGTTTGGGCTTATGTGGACGCTTGGCAGCTGTTCTCTTGGAGGGAAGATGTGCATCACTTCCCGTGGAAGAGACTAGTCTGAGCATGGAGGGGTGGGAAGCATGAAACCTGCCTAGGGAGCAGCTGGGCAGGGGGAGGAGTGGGAACAGAGAGAGAGAGATTGACTCTCTCACTTCCACAGCACCTTCCATCTGAGGATCTTTAGGGAGTGGGGATTAGGGTATTTGGCCCATCCATATAATGGGCTAAACCCATTATAAACCCATATATCATAAACCCATGTATAGATCCTCCGGTACTGGTAGCCATCATTCTATAGTCTCTATGTAAGAGAACAGTTTTTCTGTTTGCTGGATGGTGGATCAGAGGATCCCAGAACTGCATGGCTGCAAGTTTTAATCTAGCCAGGGATGAGTAGTGAGATATATCACTGCATTTCCCCTCTAAGGGTATTCCTACACTGCATGTGAAGGTGTAAACGTAGCACGGGTAGGCAGACACCCATGCTAGCTTTAATAACAACAAACAATAGCGGTACAGACATGGTGGTGTGGGCTAGCAACCAGAACCTCCAGGGACCTTGGGTATCTACTCTGTGCTGATGGTGCTGCCACCACATCTTCAATACTATTGTTACTCATGCTAGGTAGATTTTACAACTAACAACGTGCGTACTTGTGCAGCAATCGCTCCTTCACTTGCCATGTAGTCATACAATAAAAGCAAACTCTCCTGGGCATGGTGGAGAATAAAGCTCCCCTTCTGAATATTGTTGCTGTTTAAGAATCTTTAAAGATTTTTAAAAGCCTTGTTTATCAGGAACTAGTCTGTTTATATTCATTGCCAATTATAGCCAGAGGGCAATGTTCAGACCTGGTGTAAGTGCTTGCAATTTGTTGACGTCAATGGAGTTTTGCCCACTTACACCAGATGTGAGTCTGGTGGGAAATTTCTAAGGGATTTAGGTGCCTAACTCCCACTGAATTTCTATGAGTTGGGCACCTAACTTCCCCTTTGGAAATCTTCCCCTTGGCTCTTAGACTTTGTTTTCAGACTCCAGAGGTGGCCATGTCCAGCCATGAATCTTGAGAGAGTGTGCTGTGTACAAAGGGGTATTCAAAATTCAGAACAGAGAGTCAACCACCAGTAAAGACAATGAGAGGCGGAGTGGATAGCATACTAACGGGCATTTAGGAGACCTGGATTCCATTTCCGGCTCTGCCACTAACATGCTGGGTGGCTTTGAGTGAGTCACTTCACCTCTCTGTGCCTCAGTTTCCCCATCTTTAAACTCCTGCTGATCATGACCTCCTTGTACACAGAACTTCAAGACCTACTGATAAAAAGTGCTATATAAGAGGTAGATATTATTTAAAAGGACCCACCCTGCTGTGTTAGTTCAATGAGGGGCAATATAATCAAAGCAAAAGAGAAAACTGTCACCCACTGTGATCCGCCAAATCTGCCACCAGTAACAAAAAGCCCTGGAGTGAGAAATGGAGATATGGGGAACACTAGAGCTAAGTGTCGTTCGTGTTAATGCAACAAGCATTGTTCTGAACTGGGATGTGTTTTGTACCCTCTTACGTTGTGCTGTTCCTAGTTCTCTCTCTTCAGCTCACACGCCCAGCTTTATACCCTACAATACGTAAGAGAGCTCATGGCAGGTGTATTTCATTGGGGACCTTTCCCTACATTTTAAGCTGAAGTCTCAGAGCATCCCATAGTTCCAGTTCAATGCTATAAATTCCTCCCCATCAGCCTTGTGGCGCAAAACTCAAGGTAGGCCCACACAGAAAGTTCACAGACCTTTCAGGGCCTGAATGAATGAAACCTTCAGCTATTGATTTGGCAAAGACGTGTATCTTTAGCACCTTACTTGTTTTCGTTTCTCACTCACAATTCTGAGAGAGTACGGAAAACCCAGGAAACTGCCAGGCAGAAATGAGGAAGAGAGTCAAGAAAATAATCAGGTAGGTCATTTTTCCCAAGGTTTGGGTTGCAGGGGCCTGAAGCAGACAGCAGCACATTAAGCTGCCTGAAGGAGGGAAAACTGGGCCTTGAAGTTTCCTTATCCTGTGGTCAAAGGGTGTTCTGGTAGTGACATGGTGCATAGTCCTTCCGGCCTGCAACATGCGGGAAATGGAACTGACCCATGAGTTGTGGAGAATCCCAAAAGAGCAAAGCCTGCATTGACAACCTGTGTTTTAAAGTCTGGTTTTGATGGAAAGCTTTATTGCTTATGTTTTAGAAAGTGAGTGTAGCGGAGACTACAGGGTGCATGCCTTCAGCCCCGTAGAAGACGTAAGAGTACCCACGTAGGCAATACATGAGTACAATATGTAGCATCTTCTCTGGTATTCTAGAGGATGCTGTAATTCTGCTCTTCGTTACTACCAAGTCTCCTGCATGTTACATTGACTGATTCCATCTTCTATCTTCTACCTATGCCTGTGCAGCGGAGAATGTCGGGGAGCAGAGCAATGGCAAGCAGAGCATGTCCTGAGCTATCCGAATGGAACAGCTGTTGGAACCAAAATCAGAGCCTCATAAAATATAGTATCCCATCAAACCTCAGGCCCTCCCAGATTTAACCTTTCAGGTTCAGGATGTGAGGCATTTGTGAATCTCACCCCATGTTTGTGTAGGTGGAGAGAACATGGGCAGAGTTTGTTGGTGAACCTTCACCCCCTCTCCAGGCTTTGGGGGGACACCTTCCTGGCTTCTTTGGAATAGAGTCTGTGGCTTGGTGGGAAGAAGGAGGCCATACATGTATAAACAGACCTCTTACTGGGGCAGGGTGTCCCCTCAGAGGTTCTCGTTTGTTGAACTGAACCCAGCAAGTGTTGATTCACTTCCACTTGCTGCGAAGCAAACAATGGTTCAGATCTCAAAGCATTTCATTAACTGAATCCTGCAGAGTTTGCACAGCCCCGACCTAAGTTAGCATCAAACTCTCCTGGAGTGGCCCTGAATACTCTATTAGTTTGTACACACAACTGCCTAGAAACCAGGTATCCACAGTAGCTTGTTGGCTTTGGTTTGTTGTTCACTTTAGATGCAGAGTTTGAAAGGCAGCCAGCAGTTTCACTCTAATTCCAAACTTTTGTTTACCCACCAAGTTCCTCAAGCTTCAAGGATCTGTTTTTCCATTGCTCCTAACCCCCATATCCAGCCAGCTGTCCTTCAGGCCAAGCACATTGCCCTCTCCTGAATTTGTCAAGCATGCTCCTGGCTCTGCCAAAGCAAATATATTGCAGAGAGCAATGCAAGGACCTGAGACCTCTTCCTCCCACCCCTCTTTTGCCTGAGAATGAGGGCTCAGGATCAAGACCCAGACCTGATTCTGCTCTATCACTAAGGGGCTAGCCAGACCTTAGTCACACCTCCTAAAGAACTGAATGCTTGTTCTTAGTTCTGTATGAGGACAGGTGGCTTTAAAACACATACACCGAGGGACCACGTCCATCAGAAGGTAGCTGTAGGCGGCCAGTGCTGGTTCTGTAGATGGCAGACAGACCTGTTCTGGAGAAATGCCACTTAGATCAAAGGGGTCCAAAAAAGCCCAGCATTGTATGTAACTTTGGGGAGGAGAGCAGCGTCTGCCATGGCCTACAGCTCCCTTCTCTCATCAATGCCACTTCCACCTTGTTCTGTCCCTGATGGACCATCTCTGGGAATTCCTCCTGCCCTATGGCTGTCAGACATGGAGTGGGACAGGACTCAAGCTAACCGAAATAATACACTGGAGCCAGAGCCTTGCTTTAAATTCGCTGGCTGATCAGCCCCACCACATGCCACGCAGCACAATAAATACACACAATGCATTTCCCCCAAAGTCATTCCTTTGAACCCAGGAGCCATCTGACTCAACCCCTCATCAGAGGGCTCTCTCCGCCTGCCATGGAGTGCTGGATGACAGGGGCAGTAATGGTCTTCCTCAAGCCCATCCCAGGAAAGAATATCCTCAGGTTGCATATCTTAGGAAGTCCTTGATGGACTTCCTGGAGGCATCAATGGAGAGGCACCTGCAAACGCTTTCCACGTAACCAGCCTTAAAAGGAATCTGTCACTTTTTATAACTGTGTCTATCTAAACTGATCAAAAATTAATGGGGGAGGGGGAAGGATAGGAAATTGACATTCATAGAAACACAGATATGGGAGAAAAGCCAACGTGAAGGATTCCCCGTGACTTAAAAAGCCTGATTCTCCATGCCAAAATGATGGCTGAAAAGGAAAATGAGGCTTCTTTGTATTTTTAGTTTCCTGGGTCTATGCTTCTGAGGGTAATAAGCTGCTGCAGCAAATGGTGGGGCTTTTAACAGATCCAGCAGGCTGCAGGGCGATTAGGATAGAAAATGAGAGAGAGATTAACATATAAAGGGAGGCAGCTGAGAGGTAAAGTTTCCTGTTGACTGGAGGGAAATCCAATCAAGTCATTTTCTTTCTTCTTGTCTTTGATGTTGAAAGGCAAATGTTTAAAACACTTGTTTGCTGTGGAGCAGCTTGGGGTATTACTGGGAGCCAGGCAGGTAAACAATATGCAGAGCTTCCTCCTACGCTTTCATGATGTCACATGAATTAGACTGATCACCCAAGAATGTCTTGTCTTGCTCAGCAATGACTCTGACTAAGCCTGACTTCGTTACCAGAGCTGTCATCACTAGGAACAGGAGCAAGATCCAGGCTGTGAAACCAGTCCAGCAGTTCCTGTTGAAGAATAAAGATGAAGGGAGCTTTAAGGTCTTCTCAGTGAAAACTAAACTAATGATGTATGATATATTACTGCGTGGGTAGGAGTGTGTGCTTCATAAATATACGCAGAGCCACATACTGCTTGTCTAATTCACACAAGCAGTCCCCCTGATTTCAGTGTGACTACAAATGTGATTAGGGAAGCAGGATTTGTTTCTCGCTCGGTTGCTGTGGGTGTCTTCGATCAGTATATCCGTGTATATAAAGCATCACCGTCATTAACCACTTAATTTAAAGGATCTGCTTGTAAGAAAAATAGAATCTTGGTGGGAGAAAGTGACCTGATGACTGTAACGCAGTCTGCCTATAAAGCTGTACGGTAAGAATTGGTGTACCTTAGGGTGTTAATGACTCCATCCCAGCTGAAGTCAGCTGTGCTGCAGGTACTCGGCACCTCTGCAAATCAGGGCCAAGTTGTGTGTGTCTGTGTGTTGCTTGTGTGTGTATATAATGAAATCACTGCACCATCAGCTTGATATGTGGGTGCATAACGCAATTAAAAATGACAAAAGTGCTGCCAGTGGCTGGCACTCAGCCTGATTAATCCTATCTGCTGACTAATCTCCCTTTCCCACATCTCCAGCTGCCTGCCCAAATAATGGGAATACTACATTTATTTCATAGGGGAGCCTTGCAACTTGGTTTGAAAGTCACCAAACAGCAAAATGTGGTTCCTGCGGGATGGCAAAAGGAAATCCAAAGCCAGGGACCCTTCACCAAGAATTTGCTGCCTGGATTTCAGCCTTGTTGGGGGACTAATAGTGTTATGTGGTGGTATGGAATAAAATGGGTGGGGGAAAGACACTCATTTTCCTTGAGCACGCACTGCTTCCCAAGCCCATGGCCATGAAAAATTGATACCATCGCATGCTTTGGGCATTGTTAGCAGGCAAGCAATGCAGGATCAGGCCCATGATCATGCCACGTTTTTCTTATTTTGTTGGGGCTTTACTCTCTCACCATCTGAAATATTCTGAGTCTGCCGTTCTCAAGGCATGATGCACGGATCCCCCAGGGAATGTGGTGGGATCCCTGGGAAGTTAGTTGACCGGGCTCAAGGAAATGATTCTAAATGTTAAAACACATGGAGTACTTTCCTAATATTAATTTTTTCATGTGAAGCAGTTTCTATAGCTGTCACAGGGATGGGATTGCAAATGGGGTGGGAGCTGGTCTGTGCAAATGAGAATGGGCATGAGGCGTTCATTAGACTCTTTCTGCATGTGCTGGCCACCGGGGCTGCAATCGCATTGTTGAAATTCCTCTTGTATTTGTCTAAGTGAATTCAAAGCATCACTCCGAGTTTTGCTAAATAAGGAAATCTGATCAAAGTCCCTGTCATGGAGAAACCCCATCATGTTGTTGTGTCTCAGAGTCGTATTTCCCTCGCATTGGCACATGGCAGGGGGAAGTCAAAGGCTGACTTCTGATTGGAGAAGCGAACCAGCTGCTGTGTTTGTACACCACACAGAGTGTGGTGGGCCTGTGTACTTCTGTTGATGACCATTTCAATATGTGTAGTGCTTTTCACATCAGACTAGATTCCAAGATGACTTGCAATGTAACCCAGCAAAGCTCCTCACCAGATTTTAAAGTCTATAAACAGGAGCAATCTTTTTTCATCCAAAGGATCTCAGTGACGTACACATAGTGTGCTAAATTCTGACTTAATTTAGCCCTAGTAACCTAGAGTCTTTTGCAGAGGGTGTTAATCGAGGCAAATTATTCCAATATGTCAGTGTATCCCTGACCACTGAAATGCAGTCATTTAAAGGTGGAAAGTATCCATCTGAAATGTAAGCATAACATTATTTTTCCTATGTATGATTGACTTCACACAGTGATTGGTTTTACTTTTGATAGGGCAGAGTAAAAGTGTTTCTGTCCAGTAAGGAGAGGCATTGCTGAATAATGTTAACTTGGGCCCTGGCACAAACATCCATACAAACCAGCAAAGGGAGCGGGACTGGAAATGGAAGATGGCTCCAGTTCAGGTTGATAGTGATTGAAAATCACCACCTGGTGCGTTCTTGGTGGCCCATGTGAAATGAGTTTGGTGGGCCATAGCGCAGGTCCCGATGTGATGATCTTCATGTTGCAAAGAACGTTACCATAATGAGCAATCTTACTGGGCATCTCAACAGAGAGGTGAAGGGCAGAATGAGCATGAAGACTGAACTAACTTTTTAACCCTAGAAGTGGTCCTGCTTTAGAGTAGAAACTGTGAGCTATTGCTGCTTGTGTTGTACGTGTTCCCTATAGAGAGGATTTCACTCCAGGGCTGTCAACCCAGTGACTTTCACAAGGACTATATCCCTAAAAGATTTAGAATAGATAAAAAAATAGACCCAGGTGTGAAACGGTTTTCCCATCCCATGAAAATTTTCAGAATTTCAAAACTTCTCCCCATTCTTCTTCATCAGATGAACTAAAGACCTTTCTGAAATTTTTGTGGAAAGTGTGTGTGAGAGAGAGAGAGAGAGAACAAGAAACGAGAGATGACCCGTAACTGCTGATAGTGAGTGGCACGATTTAAAGGTTCAGCTGCCCCTGGAACAGCTCAAGTCATGCCCTCCCAGAAAGCAGCAGCCTCTCCCTGCAGCTCCCAGCTGTTGCTCTTGCCTCTCTGGGCAGGGCGCAGCTTGCAGGCTCCAGCAGCTGCTGAGCAGGGAGGGGGCTCAGCCACATCCTGTGATGAAGCAGGGCCAGCAAGCCCTGGTGGAAATCAGGGGATGGGGGGGCACATGTCCCCGCATGTGACCCTCCCCTCCCCCCCATGGGTCACTTCTGCAAAAGGACCCATCCCAGAATAACCAGGGCTCTCACTTAGGTTATGGAAGACCCAGGTTCAAATCCCTGCTCTGCCTGACTCTGGACTTGAACTTGAGTCTCCCACATCCTAGATGATTAGCTGAACCAAATGGCTCTTCTGGGGAGTGCACACGTTTTGATCAAAAATTCCACCCTGGACGTGAGACACCTTCCCCGGATACGGTCCTGTGAAAAGTTTCGGTTTCAACAGATTGGCATTTTTTTTGATGAAAAACAGTTTGATTGAAGAAGCCTTGACCATCTCTACAGAACAAAACAGCAAACTTGCCCCGGGTTTGTCCCTGCCATCACACAGAGTGGCTTTTTGTGTTTCACTGTCTGCACAAGAGAAATAAAGCGAGGTTTAAGAAATTGCACAGTCAAGCCAGTCTGCGAGCCGGAAGAATGGAGATGCTTTCAGAATCCTAGAGCCTCTTGGAATCAGGGGTGTTAAATTATTCTGCTAGGTGTTGTTTTAACAGCTGGCTAGTCTTAAAAATGACTGCAGCAAGTCATGACGTAAGTAAGTGCCTTGTATGCTTCCCCATGCAGCTCATCCCTTGTTGTGCTGAGCTTCTAAGGGCCAGTGTATGTACAATTACAACTGAATGAAGGGAACACAATTACAGCCTGCCTGTGGCCCAGCACGGATAAGTTCTAGTTCTGCCCAAGACTGTAGTGCAGATGTGTTTAAGCTAAAAACATGCTGTAAGTCTGTCTGGGGACGACTGTGTATATAGCCAAGTCCTCGGACATGATTGCATTTATAGTGTAAATGGGGCCTAACTGTACAGTGGTTTTAAGCTAGGACCATCACTCGTTTCATTTTTGTATGTAAAGTCCAGAAAGCTCAGCCAGCCTATAGAAAAAGGCTATTGCATGAAACAGCTGCACAGGGTTAGGGCACTGACCTGGGAGTCAGGAGATGAGGGATTCTATTCCCAGCTCAGCCACTGACATGCTGGGTAACCTTGGGCAAGGCACTTCCATTCTCTGGGCCTCAGTTTCCCCATCTGAAAAATGGGGCTATATGATCCCAGCTTTTCTTTGTAACGTACTTTGAGATCTGTGGCTGCCATGTAAAAGCCAGTTACTGCAAACATTCTTTATTTCACTTCTATCCCGTGCTCAGTTATTTGAATTAAAAATACAGCATTCTCTTGTGACTGGAACTCAGGAGTGTCAGTAGCCTTTGTCCACTGTCAAACAGCTAGCGCTGTGGAAAAGAACTACTCTCCCTTGAGGACACTTTAGCTCGCAGGTCCAAGGATATGCTGCTTAGGGCTCGTCTGCACAGTGCATTAGTGAACACCAGAAGTGTGTAAATTGCAGCATGCACGAGCATGTTGCGCAGGAACTGACTCACACGGACCCTGCTGGCGTGCAGTAAAAGTTCCCTGGTGTGCATTAATGTAGTCCAGTTTCAAACAGGACTATATTAACCCACAGTAGGGAACTTTTAATGCACACCAGCAGGGTTCACGTGGGTCAGTTCACGTGGGTCAGTTGCTCTGGTGCAGACCAGCCCTTTCTTGTTCACAACAGTCAAGACCATTTTTTTAGTGTTTAAACACTATTTATTCCCAATCCCAGTGGAGCTGGTTTACAACATGACTTGGCCGACCTATGTGGACAGGGGCCAAGCCATGTTGCCTCAATGTTTTAAAATCATGCTAATAGACACATAGGGTACAATTTCCTCCTGTTATTCAGCCCAATCATTTATACAGATGCCTTGTTACGTGCAGTTCAGGTAAAACAATCTTGCAGTTAATCATGGAGTCAGGTCTGGTTCAGCTGCCTTCTGCTATACCCTGCGTGGAAGAGAAGAAACGAGGCTGAGAGCATCTCTACACTCTGGGTGCTGCTGAGGCATAGCTACAGCATTACAGCTATGTCACTGTAATGCCATAGGGTAGATTCCTACAGTGATGGAAGGGGCTTTTCAATCACTGCAGGTAATTGACCTGCCCGAGCAAGCGGTGGTAGCTAGGTCGAAGGAAGAACTCTTGTGTCGATCTAGAGGCATCTACATGAGGGATTAGGTTGACTTAATTATGGCGCTCGGGTGTGAATTTTTCACACCTCCGAGTGCTGTAGCTATGGTGATGCATAACTTGAATAACAGGAAAACTCCCATATGTAAATGTTGCTGTTGCTGCTACTTTGCATACTGCTGGAGCCATTACCATTTAACAGCAAGCAAATGTCAACACACAATCTCGGTTTGCTAATGGGCTTTGTTTCCCATTGAACTGTGCTCAGGTGAAGAATTAGCAGGATAGAATTATGTGCCACTGCATAAAATGCATCTCATAATCCCATATGTCTGGTTCAAATCTCATGATAACCACTTTCATTGTGCTCAGATAAATCCTGAATGGTTGCACACGCTGCCCATCCATCAGTGAATGAGTGAATGAATTATTTGCAGTAAGGTACTTGCCTTTAGTAAACTAGTGTCCACTAGAATAAGGATTTACTTCTGGATGTGCATCCACTTCTTTCTGCATTGAGCTCAGCATGTCAGACTGGATCCTGCCTCCTTTGATAGGTTTCCACATGGCATTCAGCGTGACAGAGACTCAGTATGTTGCAGCAGAGTTTCTCATAGTGTGTCTAAACTGATTTGATATATAGTGACAGCTAAAGTACAAGGCAATAAGCATGTATTCTAAACATGCTATCAATAGTCACTGGACTGGATAACTGTCTTCTATTCAGGCAGTGAATTTTCAGCCCAAAACTCAGGGAAAGAACGGAAGCTGAATAAATGGATAAAGTTGCCTGTTGTGGAAAAATTATGACTGATGCATTCCAGTCTAATTTAAGCTGTTCTTGAGGTCTTTGTGCTCATGCTTTGATAGAGAGCATTGTAGTATGGCTGCTAATGCATGGATCAGCTTGATAGGATGAGGCATTTTTCTAGCCAGTCATAGTTGGAAGAGGTATTTTTCACAGCTGTAGCTATTTTGAGACTTTAAGATACTTACATGGTCTCCATCACAGTAATATCTTAGTGCCTCACAATATTTAATGGGAGATATGATGGTGGTAGCTAGGTCTTGAAACTATTTCCCCCTTCCTAGTAATGAACCTCCCATTTCACCGTGTCCCAATGTACTTCCATCCTAATGGAACCAGAAAGATGCATTCAACTGCTTGTGCAGCTAATATACTCCTTTAAAACAGTTTCATTGCACCAAACTCCATAGGGCACTGGGGTGTGGGAGGGGAGAACTATTTGCCTCAAGCCTCTTCCTGATTTTCCAACCCTTTTCAGAGGGTAACGTTTGTTTCTTTGTCTGACTCTGAATTATGAGACTGGACTTCCTGCTGGGAAGTACCATGCTGTGTTGTTAAGAAATAATCCTGCCAGGTGCATGATGGGTTCTCTTATATTATCAGACCTAGGGCACTGTCTAGGCAGGGCCCTGCCTAGACTAGGATAGAAGGTCTATTCTTAAAACACATTAGCTAACATGTTTTAACTACCATGGTTCAACACTTCAGTGCAGACAGGGTAAATTAGATAGTCAAGGTGAACCCCAGTGATGAGCCTACACTACAAAATAACCAGTTAACATGTTAAAATACATCTTGTTCTATCTATGCACTTTTAAATGCACCTATTGTTTTGGATTAGACAAACCCTAGGTGTTTGAGTGCAGATGTGCTGCAGGCTGCGGAGACCACTTTACCGACCAACTATCTGCAGAACCAATTAACTGGCTCTTGCTTGGGAACCCCAACTGTTTAGGTAAAGAAGCATTTGCCCTAGGCTGGGGGGATAATTGCATGCTGATTTGTCCAGGTGGAGTGTTAGCTAAGTGAGTCTGCATTATCATCAGACAGATGTAACACTTCCTCAGTCTCTTCTCTTTGCATAATCCATTAGGATAACCTAATGTCAATCAGAGTGAAATCCTGGACTGGAGTTTCTTACCCATCCCAAAGATATTGTAGCTATGCCCTGAGCGAAGTCTGGTGTATAATCTGTTATGATGGAAGATTTACCTCTCCTGTCCCCAGCTGTGGTGGCTAAGGAACCATGTTTACAGGGCCTGTTTTTAACCACTTCAGACTTACTTTGCCTAAATACGCTTTGCCCAACCAGTAAGGATTGAAGCAAATATTGAACTCAAATTTGGAAACTGCTCTGGGACAATGTAAATTTCTTTAGATCCTAAAATGTATAGGTATTTCCTATGCAGTATCACTGTGTGCTGTTTCTCTCCTCTTCATACATAGTAAAAAATTAAAAAGCTTTGTGCCTAGTTTAGGACAAGGAGGAGTGGTCAGTAAATCGTATAACATTTATTGGTTTTCTGCGTTCCCAGGCATAATTCTATGGGTCACTGTCCATTCTGTAGTGTGTTTTTGCATTGGATCTTTCCATGCCCTTTGTTCACCAAAAGAAGGAAATGGAAGGAGGGAATTGACAGAAAACTCCCATTTGCTGTACACGACTCACTGCCTTCAAAGGACACTTGTTTTCAGATGAGTTACGCTAAGTAAGGTTGTTTAATGGTGAGAAATCTGATCTATTGGTAATGCTAGGTGGCTACCAGTGCGCCGCTGTAGCAGTTATAATTATGTATTTATATTACAGGAGCATCTAGAAGGTGAGAGTGATATTGTGGTAGGTGCTGTAAAACATATAAAGGAGACAACCCCTGCCCAATTACAAACTAAGTGCAATATTAGACACAACAAGTTTATACAGGGCCATGCACAGGAATAAAAATTTCACTTCTTTTGGAGGGGCATGTTCTATGCACCCTACCCCCTCCTCCTCCCATCATGGCCTCAGGGCTAAAGGAGCTTGGTCTACCTGCTGTGGCCCTGGGGCCAGAGGGGCTTGCTATCCTCTCCCTCTCTCCCGGGCCAGAGGAGTCCAGTGTCCCCACCGATTATTACGGGGACCCGTGCCCCTGCTTGCCTCCCCTTTGCATGTCCCTGAGTGTATAACAAACAGCCATCCCAGGGGGTATGGAAGGGAGAATGGGCTCTAACAGTATTAGAAGTACATTTTTGATCAACAAGCTTTGTGCAATTTGTAGGTAGCCGGTTTGGTTTTCTTAATATACAAAATAAACATGAAAATCAGCTGTCACAACTGTGGTTTCTAGACACAAGCTGTGTTACAGGCATGGTGAGTGCTTGCAATGCCCAAGTTCTCTAGCATAGACCTTCCTCAGTTGGTATTTTCAAAGCCAAAGCCGCATTTGACATCTACCATTTCGGAGGTATGAGCTATCCAGATCAGTTCAAAAGAGCGATGCTTTTTCTTTCTAGTGGATGTATTGTAAGGATTTCAGAAACATCAGTGATTTGTGTGGCGGAACATCAGTTGGTGGTTCAGTAATCCACACGCAACATTGCTGACGACACAAACAATGTTACGGTGAAGAAGTGGGGGACCGAGTTTGTGCAAGCTTCCTCAAAAGAAGGTAAGTGTTGTATAGCCTTTCTGAAAGGAGGCTGTTAAGTTGATCCTAGCCAGGTTGATGCTGCCCCTTTAAATATTCCTGGTACTGGTCGGGCTGTGGTGCTTATGGTGGCTTCTGAGCGTATGCTGTGGGCTGCAGGCAAGGAAATAGACACATCTGTGAGTAGAGCCTTTGGAATGGAGGAATATTGTGGTATGCAGCCACCTATTCCATTCCCACGCACTTCAGAGTGAGTAGAACCTTGGGAATGGAGAGCTATAGAGAATCTCTTCACCCCTACATCTCAAACTGTTTCTAGCATCTGATTCTAAGGTGGGGTCAGATCTATAGTATCCTTTGGAAATGCCTGTGGTGCAAAGAGCATAGAAAAGCCCAAATGAAGTGCAAACTGAAAGCTGATTTCAGATGATGTAGCATGTTAGCCACAATACAAATATGCTCTGCTTGGAGGATGATATATTAAAGTGAGGCAGTAAGAGGGAATAATAGGGGAAATCTTTCATAAACATTTTGGCAAATGCTGAATCGCTTCCCAGTTAAGCTATGTTCAAACTGCCTTTTTGGTTCCTTTTTCTTTGTGAATAGATTTTTGTTCATACAGAGGTTCAGAGAATGAACATTTGTTGCATGAATATTATTTGTATGATCATAGCACTTGGGTCCTTGTCCATGACTGAGACTTCTTCTTATGCCAGGCGCTGTACAAACAGAACAAAGTGATGGTTCCTGTCCCAAAGAAATCAAGGTATCTTGATCAAGGTATCAAGAGGCAACAGATGGAGATTGACAGACCAGTAGGGGGCGCAAGGAAAGAATGAGACAATATTTGTCAGCATGACAGGCAGTGGTCTCAGTACTCCAGCAGCTTAGCACTCCTATTCTCAGGCCACCAAAAGGACTGGTACATTGATACCAGCATTTACCATTTATGCCAGAAGCTTTCCTTCCCAGACACATTCTCACAAACCTTCAGACAACCAATCAGGGAGCAGAAACGATACCATGTGATTTTCCTCCCCACTCGCAAACTATGAATAACAGTGACAGTAGATGCTCATAATTTGCGAACAATCCATAGGCTGAAATGTTTGTGTAAAATATTTGTCTGGTTTTACAGGACCTGGAGGCCTGGGATGAAAGCAGTTTAGAGTGAGAAGGAGGGGCCAGTCTAGCTGCCTCCTCTGTGGCTGCTGCTAGATAAGATATCAGATTTATAGAAATTTCATGTTGTTTGCAGATAACTTGGAAACAGACATTGAAAGCTGAATTAATTGGGAAAATTGTTCATTATGAATTGCTTGCCCAGTGCTATGCACTATTCCTTGCCTCTGCAGCATTTTTACATAAGCAGGGGTATTTCCCAGCTGGAATTTGAGAAACTCGAGATGGTTTTTTGTTTGTTTGTTTTTTTTATTACCACAAATTTCTTAATAAATCTGGAAATCCCCCTCAAGTTTGGGACACCTCTTTCTTCCCTTCCCCTCCCAAACCTGCAGCTGAATAGTTATGGCAGAGATGTTGCATACCATGCACTTGAAGTTAGGGAAATAGAGAAGAGGGTTTTTAAGGGCTTGTCTACCATAGAAGAGGTATACCAATTCATACTGAAGCGTGAACTTAAACCAGTATAATCATACCGATATGACTCCCCTCTGGAGTTTATTATTCTGGCATAGGAGTGCCTATTTTTAAAAAAAATTTCACTGACGTTGCTTGGGAAAGATTAACCTAAACTGAAAACGCCACTTTCATACTGGAGTAAGAGGGTTCACACGGGAAGTTATTCTGATATAGCTGTATTGTTTTAACTAGACCAGTATAACTGGCCAAACATTTCTGTATAGACAAGCACTTAGTCATGGCTTCTGTTCCCACAGTACATATGTGAACCAAACACATGCCTAAAAAAAAAACCATCTTGAGTTCTGTAGCACTTTAAAGACTAACAATTTTAATTTCAGCAGGCATAAGCTTTCACGAGCCTCAGCTCACTTCCTCAGATGCAGTTGGTAGAAATGAGCTGAGGCTCACGAAAGCTTATGCCTACTGAAATTAAAATCGTTTGTCTTTAAAGTGCTACAGAACTCAAGTTGGTTTTGCTGTATACACACTAACACAGCTACCCCTGTGGAATGCCTAAAAAAGTTGCCCTTCAAATTTTAAATGACCCTTCCTCCACTTTTTAAAATGTAAATTACTTTTATTATTAATTTTTACCTTGCCCATTCACATCAGTATAAAGGATCTGTAAGTGCTTAACATACATTAATTACTTCACCCATCAATGAAATGTAGCCACTTCTGACACAACAGTTGGAGCACAAAGTGAAAAATATAACTAGCTGAAATGGCTGGGGTGGGGAACTTTTATTTTATAAAGACTCTCTAACAGGCTATATTATCAAAAAGGATACAAAGTACAAGGCTCATTCTGCCCACGGACTAATCCATAAAAGAGATTTCAGTATTTTCCCTTGAAGCAAAGGCTTTAAATTTTAATAAGCTGGAGTGTGCTTTCACCGGATGTCATAAACTGATATAAAGTTTACCTGGGGTTAAGTAGGTGGGAGCCTTGGAGAAATGAGTAAGAGATGTAAATTATTTTCTACTTTTTATAAGTTTTTTTTTTTCCATTCATGAGAAATGTGTGTTTAAGATTATTTGGAAAGAAATGATTTTTAAAATTCAGATGATATGATTCAAAATGTCAATGAGGGTAAAACCTTAGAAATACTGGTAGAGCTTCTGGAGCCATGGGGATATACTCAGTGCAAGTTACATCCTGGAAATTGATGGATTCTATTAATTGAGTTTATCCTTGTAATGTAATAAATTAAAATCTACCAAGAAAAGGTTAGATGTTCTGTAGAAGATCATAAATACCTGGTGAAATGAAGGCTATAGAATATAGAAAAGGGCCTAGATCTTTTTGCAGATCTAGGGGGAAAAATGTCTTTTTAAAGATGCACTGTATGGTACAAAATTCAACATGTAATGGTCTAGAACAGCAGTTCTCAAACTGTGGTCTATGGAGCCCTTTGTGCTTTGTGAAAAGCTGGTTGGTCACATGGTTCTGGCTTTACAAAGCCTGGGGATCTGTAAAACTGCTAAGAATAAGGAGAGGGAGCCAGCCTAATTGCCTCTGCTAATGCAAGACGAGGATGCAATATTTTGAGTCCCGTATTGGCTTGGTGGTGTTGTATGTTAGTCACACCCGGGAATTGAACCAGGGACACACAGAGCTAAACGCATTAGCATCTCCATCTTGAGTGAAAGCTAACTCCTTTAAGTAGGAACTATATAGACACATTCTCTGTGGATCAGGCACAAAGCGAGATGCGCAACACCTCCTGAACAGTAGGTTACGCTTGCATGATTATATCCGCCCATTGGCAACAGCTTGACACTGATGAAGCAACTGAGTCAGAAAAATCCCGGAGGAGAGAGAACCAGCTTTAGTGGTGATAAATTCTGCTTAAAAAAAGGCACCCCCCAGCTTGCACCAGACAACCATTTCTCCAAAATCTAATTGCCTATATGGTCAGTTAAACAAAACATGTAAAACTATAGTAGTGTCATCTGGGAACTCCTTATGCTATACTGTAGAGAAGAAGCAAAGGCCACCCACAGGAACTAGGGCTACCTGCAGCAGACACGTGTTCAGGGCAGACTGGAACAAGACAGCCATGCTGTATGACAGGGAAGTATGGATAAAGCAGATCAAGTAGGTGAGTAAGCATGATCAATAGAGAAAGGGAGCATGTGCTGGGGGAAGAGGAGGGCTAAGCTAATTGGAAATATATCCAGGGAAAAAGGAAGAAAGGCAAGTGGCAAAGAAACATGTGCTGTGAAGTAGGAGCAGTGAGAGGATAAGATTTGAAGAGTCAATAAAAAAAGCAAAAGGGCCGCCCTGAAGACAGCTACAGTACACAAATTGCTGTAGTTGCACCAGGGATGTTATTGGATCAGAATTAGGAAGACAACTGGGATATGCACTCATGATTAGCAGGAGAGATGATCAAGAGGTGAATGGTGAGGGTCCATGCTATGTGAAGCGTGAGAGTCCCTGGTCTAGGAGTTAGTCTGACTGTTAATATATTTGAAATGACTGATTATAAAATTTGTTCTCAATTTAAAGCCACAGGTGGAAGTAATTACCAGCAAGTGTAACAGAAAGAACAGCAGCTCTTAAATTAAGACAGATGGCCTGATTCTCCACTCTTACTGCTGTAAATCAGGAGTTTCTCCACTGCTATCAGTGGAGGTACATGGATATAAGCGAAATGAGAAACAGGCCTAGGATGCATAAAACCACTTATGGCCTGATTTTTCAGACATGCTGAGCACCCACAACTCCCACGAAAGTCAGTGGAAGTGGCAGGTGCTCACCACGTCTGAAAATAGAGCCCCATGTATGTTGTTAGAAACATTTTCAATCCTCAGATCTCAAAGTAGTTTGAAAAATGGGTATTGCTGTCCCCATTTAATGGGTGGGGAAACTGAGGAACGGAGTGGTAATGACTTGCTCAAGGTCACACATCAAGTCAGTTGCAGAGTTGGGAATAGATTCCAAGTCTGGGAACATTCATTCCACAATGAAACCCCAATTCTACCAGCTGGTTGTGCCCAATTTTACAGTTTGTGGTATCCAGTTTTGCATTCCTTGGCAATAGCCATTTATGATGGTAGATTTGCTGGAATCTATATATGTTGCACTCAAAGATCAATTAACTCCGTTTATCACAAATGCATATGCAAATTACCAGTCCTCAAATTAGCAACACCTCTCTGAAAAGAGGGTCAGATTCAACAATGAATCACACTGGCAATGCGGTTAAGCAAGGCAAGAGATTGTAATGCAATGTAGAGTTCTTGTCTTTAATTGCATCTAGCAATAAAAAAATCAGACCTTGACAATGAGTTACTATATTTAGACTGAGATAAATTATAGTGAGGAGATTGTTAATTCATTATTTGCTCTGTTTTATTGGGATTATGAACAGTGAGAATTACAGTTGTCAAATCTTTGGGTTCTTAACTCTCCAATCTCATTTTGGGTATTTTTCCAGCCATCCCTTAATCCCCAGTATGTATTTGCCTTCATTTCTAGACCTCCGTTTACTAGCATCCCTGAAACCTGCTATCTCACTGTTTGCTGCTCTGTGTTTGACATCAGCAATTTTGAATTTAGAAAGGGAGGTTATGGAAAACTTCAGATGTGTTTAAAGAAATGTCAAGCTGTCTCTTCTGCTGTTTTGTCCCTCATTTTGAGTATGTCTCGCATTTGAAATTTAGCTTCACCGACTGGGTCCAGAGCAGGCTAAGGGAAGGATGATTTTTTGATTAATGCACTGGACTGGGATTTGACATCTGGGTCCAGCTTCCAGCTCTCCCATGGATTTCATGTGTGACCACAGACAAGTCACTTAAACTCTCTGTGCCTCAGTTTCCCATCTCTCAAATGGGGCTAACAGCACTTCCTTTGTCAGTCTTTTCTATTTAGACTGTAAGTTCTTTGAGGCAAAGATTCTCTCGTACAATGTGCCTGTACAGCGCCTAGCACAATAGGGCCTTGATCTCAGTTGGAGCCTCTATGTGCTATGGGTATACTAATAAATACAACAGGTGGTCATGGAAAACTGGCTGATCATGTATCTCTTCCTTTTAAGATATGTAGAGCTCAAAGGAGTTGTGTTCGTTATTTGACTAAGCTGTTTTAAAGCTGTTTTTAATTATATTCTTAATAAAGGCACACTAGGTCTTTTAAGAGGCAGCATTTTATTCTTGAATAAACCCTGGATATTGCACATGTGGGAGCTTTTACCTGTATTTACGGGTTAAGCTTTGTTCTGGCACTTCTCTCTAACAGGAGCAGAGTGCCAGCACTTCTGAATCACAACGAGAATGTTTCTCATTGTTTCCCAAGAAAAAGGAAAAACAATGAGTCTTGGATCGTGGGGGAAAGAATGAAATAATTTAAAGGAACTAGTCTGAAAGAAAAGGAAAAAGACCAGTTGCTCTGAGAGGGCTGATAAAAGGTCCAGAACAATGGGAGAGGTAGCGAGAGAGATTAACAAGGGGGGAGGGGAAGAGACACAGACAACACAGCAGCAGGAGGTAATGACAGGAGGTGCAAGAGAGAGGCAGCATGGGGGAGGGGAATTTCCTACCTAAACCAGGGTGGTTTTTGGCTTGCTCAACCACTTCCCTTTACAAGAATCCAACCCCCTTCTCTCTTCTCACTTTGAGCACCTGCTCTTAGAAAAATAAAGGAACCACCCCAGCGCCTACACCAAACTGGGAACAGTCTGGGTCCAGTCCTGCAGCCCTTCAGTGAATAATTCCATTGCATGCAGTAGGTGACAGGATGGGGTCCTGTATTGCTAATGTATTCCCAAATGTTAGAGGAGGGGTGTTACAGGCAAGAATCCCAGTCATTTATAATCTGTGTCACCGGCTTAGTCAGATGCTTGGGCTGGGCTGGGGAGTGGGGCAGTCAAACTCTCTCCTCTACCCCCTCACTTTTCACTTGTGCTTCCGTTCTGAGACAGGGCCCCCACATGGGGGGAATAACGGTACACTTTACCGGGGCCCAGGCTGCAATCCCCATGGGTATGTGTGCGGGAGAGGGCCCCTGTTACAAGTTTGTACTGGGCCTGAAAAAAATGATGCTTGGGCCCTGTCCTGAGAACAAGAGAAGATGTCATGTCACTGATTCTCCCCCTCCCCTTCAGCAGGGGAACTTTGCCATCTTCTTTCCCGCATCCTTCTCTTCCTCTTCCATTGTGTTCTGTGCAGTGAACAAGGAAGGACTGGTTAGGGAGAGTGAGTTCACTCATTGGGTTTCCGAACTTCCCCGCTTCACACCCACTGGCTGCTAAAATCAGCAGGGAAAGCAAATGTGAAAGGGTAAGTCTTTCCATGGTCCGCTGTCTACAGCTGGGGTTCCCCGCGGGGCAGGAAGAATGGGTTGAGGCAGGAAATGTGGGTTCTACTCACACTGAGCCTTAGCCTTCCTGTATGACCTTCGGTCACTTCACCCCTCTGTTAGATTCCCCACCTATAAAATGGCGATGATAATTATCTACCCAGGGTTGGGGTGATGCTGTTCTTTGAGACCGTGGGGTAGAAGGTGCTATGGGAATGCAAAGTATGCCTACAGTCAAGCTGCTAGTGGTAGCAGGGGCAGGCAGATGCACGTAGGCACTAGCCACCCACCAGACACTTTCATCAACATTGGCACCATCGGTTTGGCTGTTTTTGTCTCAGAGTGAGACTGGCTGTCTGGGGGGTGTCAGGGTGAAAGGAGCAGTCAAGGGCATGTGGAGAGAATACAAGAGGTAGAGGAAGGGGGTACTTAAAAAAAAATAGCATGTACCTAACACCACCTCAGACATTTTCCTTGCATGTTGTCTAGTTTTTGAACTCTCTTATCTATGTATTAAGACCTTCCGGTCTGAGCTGTGTCAAAGGACCAATTTGATATTGGAGGCTAAATTGGAGCCTTCCCCCTTAAGGTTCATTCTGGATATATTCCTGATCCCTGGAGGTTACCTGGTAGCAAGGCGGCGGTGTTCCAATGTGCAGCTTTGGTCGCTAAAAAAAATTAATCCTGCAAAATGGAAAAGTGGATCCCTCCCAACCATTGATGCAGGGCTTAGGAATGTAGCTGACTTCGCAGCTAGCGAACTGGCAGTTCGCAGAAAGGGCATGCCTGAAAAATTCAAAGCAACTTTTTCAGAGGTATATGACTAATACAGATCCTGAAGATAGGTATATCACTTCCCCTTCCCTCCCTTTATCCTAGCCCTCTTTACTTAACTTTGTGCAGTAGGGGGACTCTTGTATTTTGGTATATTTGTTGTATTTGAAAAAAACAAGGTAGATTATATGTATAATTTATTATCTATCTACGTTGTAAGCAATTTGAGACGGCATCTTCGGTATGCTCTGTGAATTGCCTGGAATACTTTTGAGACATCAGCCCAACGATGTCATGCGTACATAATGTTTTGAGTTTGCGCCAATATGATCTTTAGGGGCTGCTGTAGTTTTGTTCTAAGCTTGTGCTTTCTTGTATCAGTTGTGCCTACATTTCAGGTATTGTTAGTGTCCCTCTGGTCATCAATGAAACAAAATGTCACACCAGGCGCTCTAAGGGGATGTTTATTATTTTACTGGGGTAATGTCTAGAGGCACCTGTCAGGGACTGAGGCTCCGTTTTGCTAGGCACTCTCTACAGACATACTGAAAAGATTGACCCTGGCTCACAGAGGATAGGATGGAAGTACATCATTCTTATAGTACCCACAAGTGTACTAGGCACCATGAAGAGTATAAAATAGTTCCCCTGCCTCAAAGAGTTGATAATCAAAGAGATGTGACAGTAAGAGACATTAAGTGAGAGTAATAAGCAAAGGGGGTGATTTTGATGTATTTCAATCATTAGTCCCATACCTTTTACCCGCCCCCTACACCCCTTCCTCCCTCTTTATTATTGCAAACCTCTTCTAGTCTTCCTGAACCCTTACCCTGCCTTTTGTGTGCCTGTCAGCCTGTGTTGTCTTGTAGGCCTCGTCTACACTGGGGATCTGCCTTGCTGTGAGCCAACCCTGTGGTGCAGGCAGCCCAATGGGCTCTTCTCAGGGGGGTAATACACCCCTTCTAGAAACTGGGGTAAAGGGCAAGTGCCCCTTCCAGCACTTTTGCCTCTGCACCGGCAATGAGAGCTCCCCCGCTGCCTGTAAACAGGACCCATCTCTCCCCTCGACCTGGCCTTGCCTGTGCTTCATTCAGGGCTGCCCGTCGATTCGCATCGCTGCCTGCCTCTTTAATCCGAAGCACGGCTCAGGTTTTTAAACCAAGCCAGGGAGATGGCTGAAGCCCCCCCTTCTCTCCGGGCCGGATTCTAAGAAAGATGTCGGTGAGCCACCTCGGCCCTTCCCCCTCCCCCATCACGCTTCCTTGCTTTCATTCATCACTAAATGCGGGGCGAGTGAGTGAGTGAGTGGCGGGGCTGATGACTGGAGAATGTTTGAGGCGTTCGGCAACTTCCTCTGCCCCGGGGCTGACTAACCCTTTACTGAGAAGCGCCTCTGCTTTCCCCTCTGCCCTCCCCCGGGCGCCACTCGCGGGGCTGGGGGAGGGGAGGGGCGGGGCTCTTAGCCTCTTCCCCCCTCCCCTCCCCTCCCCGCCTCAGTGGCCGTGGCCCCAGCGTGGTGGAGGCGGGGGGTTGCCCATATTTAGAACGCGGCCGGCGTCACGCTCCTTGTATGGGCAGTGCCGTCAGGAGCCGGCGTTCCATTCAGATAAATTTCCTCCCCGGCGAGCGGAATCCCCTGCTGCTTCGGTGGAAATGCAGCGGCGGCGCGGCAGCCGGGGGAAGTAGGGGGACCCGCTGTAGCCGCTCGAGCTCGCCCGTTTTAAACCCCCCCCCTCCTCCGGCCGCTCGAGAAGAGGGGCTCCCCTCCTTCTCCTCCTCCCGCCATTTAAGCCACGCCGAAGCGACACCCGGTTGCAGCCCGCTCCGCTTCTTGCCCTGCCTCGGCGACGCTGGAGGAGCGCTCGGCTCTGCCCGGGAGCCGCGGCCGGGACCCCGCCATGAAGGTGACGGCTCTCGACTGCCGCCAGCTCCGGAAGCTCCTGCGGAAGGAGCCCGCCCGCTGCCTGGTGCTGGACTGCCGCCCCTACCTCTCCTACTCGGCCTCCCGCCTCCGGGGCGCGCTCAATGTCAACCTCAATTCGGTGGTGATCCGCCGGGCCCGCGGCGGAACCGTGCCCCTGCACTTCGTGGTGCCGGACGAGGCGGCCCGCAGCCGGCTGCTGCTGCTGCCGGGGGAAGGGACGGTGGCGGCGCGGCTGGCGGCGGTGATCGTCCTGGATCAAGGCACCGGCCACTGGCAGAAGCTGAAGAAAGAAAGCACGGCGCAGATCGTCCTCAACGCGCTGCTCTCCAGCCTGCCGGAGACCGGGGCCAGGGTCTGCTTCCTGAAAGGTCAGGGCCAGGGAGCGGCGGGATGGGGGAAGGGGCGCCGGGAAACGGGGGGCAGACAGACAGACAGACAGACAGACAGAGCTTAGGAAGGGAGGGAGAGGTGGACCGAAGACAGGGGAGTCAGGGGAGGGGAGACATGGGGGAGGAAAGGAGCCGGCTCAGTTATTTCTCCACCGACACAGCCAGACAAAAGCCTGCAGCCAGGTAACGGCGGCGGCCCCCAGAGAAATATGCGCAGACAGAAAGAGCAACATCTGCTCCTTGGCTAGGGAAATGACCAACCTTTGACACCAATGTTGTGTGTGTGTGTGTGTGTGTGTGTGTGTGTGTGTGTGTGCGCGGGGGGGACAGCGGAGCGGTCACGCTGAAGTTTCATTTAATTTGGTTCCCCCCCCCCCCCCACCCTGCAAACCAATCCCTGGGAGAGGCCGGAATGCCTGTCCCTCAGACATGAGTTAAGGGGCTGATGTTGTTATGGGGGCTGAACCTACCTTTAAGGAATAAGAGCAGAAGCTGAATACTAAATGTGTGTGTGTGTGTGGGGGGGGGGGGGTTGTATTTTGTCATTGCCATGGTATCAGGTGGCTCTAGCAGGGATATGAATTGGAGCCATTTGCAGGATTTAAAGTATGCTGGGCTCTTCCCAGCCTGAAGGTTGCTGTTACCTGGGCAGTTTGTGCACTAGTTAGATTACCAGTTCCTCTTTCTAACCAGGAGGAATAATGGATTATTTCCCTCGGCAGTGTCATAAGAGAGTCTGAAATCCTCTAAAATGGTGGAAATTATCTCCCCCTCCACCAAACAGAAAGGGTGCTTTCATCTCAATCAGACATGTCAGAACTCCTGAGTGTAACTGCAAATCGAAGCAATCTGTTCCAGTGTTCAGCATAGCAGAGATACCGAAGTAATTTGTGAAGAACAGTGCTATAGTCATCTCTGGGTTCTCTAGGGCCTCAGTAAATACCGAAGTAATTTGTGAAGAACAGTGCTATAGAAATCTCTGAGTTCTCTAGGGCTCACAATAATCCACCAGGGTGAGAATCCAATGGCTGATGTCACCGATACTTTAAATGACTATTTATAGCATTTTTCATTGCTGTTTTGTTTTCCTTTTGTGTAATGCATGGGTCATAAAACAATAAAAAATGAGCAATCGGGCCTTTCTTCTGTCCGCCCAGCTCACCCTTATCCTTCATTTCTCCTTGTAACTCTTTTGTCCTTCTACCCTTGCTTTTTCCTTCCCTTTTTCTAAAGCCAGTCTGCCTGTGCTCTTCTCAGTGCTGTTAGTAAACGGGTGGGGGGAATCCATGTAGAGAAATAGAAGCTCTGTCCCACTCTTTTTCAGTAGCATTTCATCTTGTGGTCTCGCAGCTCTTATGCTGCAGTTTACAGAAAACAACAGAAGACTTTGTTCCTCCTGGAGGGATTTGAAAATGTAAAGTAGAAATTTAAAACAAATAGAAGGCCCCTATCCCGCCCAGTAAACAAATAAATGATTGCAGCAATGCTGAGAATCTAGGGTGTTTGTAAGAGAGTTAGAGAAGTTGTAAATCATAGGTGTTGTCATGTGTGAATGACAAACCTGAGAATATATCCATCGATAAGCATGAAGCAAAATCTTTTAGTGATCACAATTTGATCAGTCCTTCTGTTCACATGGTCTCATTGCAATGTGTGCGTCACATAAGGAACAACACAGAACAGAAAGGAATATAGTTGCTTGAGTTGTAGGTATATGACATATATTCCATGATACAAGGCTGAAGGAAGTCCCTCATACTTTCAGCACCAGAGATGGGAATATGTAGTAATATTCTATCCTCTTCCCTTTTCCAAATGCTGAGTTAAGCTTTTCAACACGCCTGTGAGGTAGAGGTTACGTGACTTGTCCAAGGTCATTCAGTAAGTCTGTCATGGCTGGGAAAAGAGCAAGATCTTCTGATTCTCAGTCTTGTGTTTTAACCACAAGTCCATCTTCTCCCTTGTAATGCACTGACCCCTCACTTTGAAGTGGTATTTGTGGAATACTTAATATATCTGAGGCAGAGTAAAATGCAGGGTGTTTATTACAAAATGTCTTATTAAAGCCCCATCCACTTGGTGTAAAAATAGTTTCCCTTAATTAGTAAAACTACAGACTCTCTTTCCTTTTCCCCTCCAATCCCGTTTAGTTTTCATTACCATAAACACACTCTAAGCTTGAGACCGCACAGGAACGTAAAACACCTAGCAGCACTTAAATGGTGTGATTTGAAACAAGCCAGGCTGACTCAGGGGGGGAGAAAGCCCCTTGGTAGTCACTGTGGTTCTGGGAGATGCCCCCTTCTGAAATGCTGGGGAAATAAGAATAACTTTTTTGAAACTCCATGATCACTAATCAGAAAACAGGTTCATTTTGTTTTCTGCAACATTAACATTGCTGCCTATTCCCTGCTACGTGAAATGGATCATCCTGTTGATGGCTGGAGGGGTTCTTTCCTGGAAGCTGTCATTGGCTTTGATAGGCTGGCTGTCCAAAAGCCTCAGTATGTGTTTCACATTCTGTTAAAAATCATCTGACTGAAGCATGAGGACATAAAAACAAAGAACCATAACAGAGAAAATTCTGAAAGCTTTCTCCCCTCATCATCATTTACCCATTCAAGGGTGTGGTGTGAAGAGAGGGGGCACAGGGCCACAGAGGGACAGTGTGGCTAACTGGGACCTGACCCAGGGAATTATGGTGAGATAGAGGGATGAGTCAGAACTCTTGTCAGCTAATCACGGTCCTCTGTACAATTCTATAAGGAATTGCTTTTAGTGCTGTGTAATATCATGCCTGTTTGAGTTTTTCTTTAAAGCTTCCCTTACTTATTAGCTCTAGGAGTTCAATGTGTCAGATCTTCCATGTGTGTAGGTGCAGTTTCTTTGTGTGTGTGTGTGTGTGTGTGTGTGTGTGTGTGTGTTGGGGAGACGGGAAAGGGATCATGGAAGAGTAAAATAATAAATCACTTACCACTGGGTCACGGTACTAGCTTAATATGACAGGAATTATATTAATTATTGATGAAAAGAGCGAGCTGTGCTGTGCTTCAATGTGATGAGCTATCTAGTATTTGCAGAAATGACCTCAAGGAAGTTAGGTTGGGTGGGGAGGGGGAGACAGAGGGAGCCGGCGAGCCAGATGAGAAGATGACTCATTTTAAGAATGGCCTGCAAATATCCTGATCCCCGAGGCTTGCAATTAACCATTCGCCTGCTGCACACACAATCTGCCCGAGAGAAATCTGTGTCTCTGTTGAAAACAGATATAGATTTCTCTCTGGGCAGATTTCCTATGCTCATTCAAGAGTGAAAACAACAATATAGGTCATAAATGGATATAATGGTTAAAATATATAAATAATAGAGAGTCTTCCTACGCAACGCCACAAGACAAGGGAGAGGGAGCAAAACAAAGATGGAGTTTGGGGGGGTTTACTAGAGGCGATTTCAAGTCAGGGTAGAGGGTGAATTTGAGAGCTTGCAACACTTAATGTAAAGAGCCAACACTATTTGCCATGGGTATTGTTTTATTAGCCCTTTTAAAAACCTGTATATTATTTATTAATTTGCCTTCTGATCTATTGACTTGCACTGTATACTCACATGGCAATCTGTAAATTTCAGCGGAGGGCTGCACTGTCTTGGAGGAGTGGAAAGGTACAGGTTCTGAATTATGGGTGGATGGAATTTCTACCCTTCCAGGCCTGATCTAAAACTCACTGAAGTAAATAGAAAAAGGCTCCCATTGATTTCAATGGACTTTGGATCAGGACCTTAATATCGCACCTTCAGCACCCCATCTTAAGAGCAGTATGAATTTCAGCATGCATCCGCTCAAACACTGCATATGTATATCAGACATCTGCGACACAAAGAGGTTAAAATGTCAGCACGACTGTATCTTTATTTGGGCAGCCAATACATCCAGCTTTCTGATGCCATCATTCAAAACTTTAGCACTTGTTTCTGAGGAATTCTATTAATATGGTACCATGTACTGACCTAAAATAGAAGTATTTATTTAAACAATTGCAAGGCAGCTAAGCATATCTTGCATGTATTTGGTCTGGGAGCCTTGTTTACTTAAGGCTTATTCTTCCTTTTTCTTTTACTGGAAACTCACTGAAAGGTGCAATTCATAAAGCACAAAAATGGCTTTTAAAAGGTTTTTGCTTCATCTGTTTTTCACAATCATGCTTGAAAGTGATGTGCAGATTTCTCCTGGTGGTGAAAGAGATGACACTTTAGCTGATGACAGACTTTGAGTTACAATGTAATAATAGGATTAATTCCTTTTCATTAGCAGTTCAGTGAGGATAACAAACACTATACTTAACGATGCAGAATAGCTCATGGGAGGCCTATCCAGTTGTCAAAGGCTATCACAGGATTTCATTAAGTTTTATGACTGTTATTTATTGGATCGATTTCATCTGAAACATCTTCATTAACTTGCAATCCCTTGTGATCGTGTAAATAATCATCTCTGTGCAAACACCTCATATGATCGTATATAAAATGCAAATAGTTGGGATTTATGATGTTGTCACAATGCACAGAGTAATAACTGATATAAAGAGGATGAAAACTATACAGCAATCTCCTTTTCTGTCTCAAGTACTAGAAATCATGCTCATTGAAAAATATGTTAAATATTTAGTCCTAATGAAGTTAATATTTTCCAGATCCAACAGATTTACATTCACAAACAGTTTTAATCTGTGTCCTTCAGCTTTTGAGCAAGTTAATAATTGTCAGCTACAGTACAGTTTTTCTTTGAGAGCACAGAGGCTCTTTAAACAAACACTCTTACTGAATGGAACTTTCTTTGTTTTTGAACACTCCATGGGTCTGATCATTTATTATATGGTATTCTGATTTATTGGAAGCTCCTAAAGCTTACCTTCTGAGCCAGTTTAATTGACTAAATTTTCAGAAACCTGAAAATTCATGTTTCTTTTTCTCTGTTTTTTCCTAGGGGGATATGAAACCTTTTACTCTCAATATCCTGAGTGCTGCGTAGATGTAAAACCCATTTCCCCAGAGAGAAATGAAACAGAGAGAAACCTCAACAGCCTCTGTGAGACGCAGAGTACCAATCACAAACCGGCTTATGATCAGGTATGTTTGGGGAAATTGTGAATAATTTCCCCTGCCCCTTCCCCCCCTAGACATTTTCCAGGGGCTTCCTGTCATAATTGACTATCACTCTTTTATTTTCATCTGGTACTTCAATTAAGCTGTCAAAGTGTAGGTCTCTGGTTTTTCCTGTTTTCATGGGGTCTTAAGTGCTGAAGATTTGAGACTAGGATTGAAGCCAGCAAATACCACTTAACTGAGCAAACACATTCAAAATGATCTGACAAATGCAGTGTGGAAATAGGGATAAGGAGAACACAAAGCAGTTGCCGCACTTCTGAGGTTAAAATTAGTTGTAGGTTATTTCTTAGGGTCTTAAAGGCATGAGGGAATCCTGTGTCCTCTCTTTGCAATTTATTGCTTCCATCTCCTGCAAAAAAGGTCCCAAAATTACAATCTAGTTACCTTAGAATCTAACTATTCATGATATAAAATATATATAAGGTGTATGATGCACAGTATTTTCACAGCAGCCAACCTCTGCTCCCATTGACTTCAGTGATACAGGATTGAGCCCATAAAGAGAGCTTTTACTTATTCCAAGAAATGGGGAAAAAAGCAAAATACTGAGTGTTTTTTAAAAGAAGAAATCCATAATCACAGATGTACAAAATCGTCTTTGTGGTATGTTAGGACAATAATATTTGTACGTATCTGAGTTTTTTCCTGTATTGAGAAGTAATCAAGTCTTGATCTGATAATCTGTGGCCACTCCTCTGTAGGTACTGCCAGCTAAAAGAGTCAGGATGCCTCTTGAACTAAAGCCCTTAAGTAGATCACAAATGAAAGAAGCATTAGTTATGGATCTACCTTGCCAAATATCTGCATACCCCCTACTATGCAAATAGACCATGGTGCTAGAGTAGGCCATAAAAAAGCCATTGTAGTTTGAATCGGCAATCCACATGTCAAGTAAAGAGCCCTTCCAAATACTACTCTGTAGTATCTTGTACTAGTGTTTTCAAAACAAGGAAAACCACAAACCAACAAAACTAGCACAAATATTTTGTTGACTTTCTCATTACACTGGCAGCAACATCACAGTCAGCAAAAGTAGACTTTCCTTTTCAAAGTCCTTGAGCAATAAATGTCATGCTAGGGGAATTAAATCTTAGAGCAGAACAAGGACAGAACTGCCACATGAATTACCAGCCATTCAGAATATATGCATCTACCTTTGATCTCCAGTGCTTTTCAGTCCCCTGTATGACACCTAATGAGCCACTACTGCAATCTACAACAGATGCATATTCATTTTAACAGGAACAAGCCACCAGTGGGACCTGAGGGTGCCTTGCACCTTGTTGGATTGGGCCTCTGAGTAGCCTGGTTGAAATCAATGGGGCTATTCATATGAGTGCGTGCGGGAGGGACTGTATTCTGTGAATGGTATATTGTTTAGAAGATCAGTTTCTCTGTGATGAGGAAACACAGGGCAGATACTTCCTCCTCGTGGGATTTCCACTGGGGAAATCCTGACACCCACAAACACACCCGGGGGAGCACTTCGTCTTGAGCCCAGGCTGAGAGCTCTAAACAGGTTTCGTTCAATAAGGGTCCGTTTTTTTTAACCTGGAGGCCAGTTTTGTCCTGAGCAGACTGAGAAAGTTCATTCCTTTTTACTGCTGAACAAAACATTTACTCAAAGCCACTCTTTTGGATGGTGTCTCTAGATGACTTGCAAAGGGGAAGTACTCCGATTCCAGCCGCTTTCCCAGCATGTGCTGAATAACCGCATTAATAGCCAGACTAAGGCAGGTATTCACCATATTGCAAATGAAGGCCATGCCTTTCAGCTTGTTGCTGTGCATTGAGCACACCATGGGAAAGTTACCTGCCGAACCCAGTCTCTTTGAAATGCTTCTCTGTCAGGCTGTTTTGGATTTGTTCCCCTCTCCCCCCCCCATCTAGTCTTTGCTTCATTTAGTGGAAGAGGGAACAGAGATTACATCTCAGGTGGCAGGGAGCTGTGGGTGGCTCAGAGCAGCAGGAATGAGTGTGTGATGACGTGGCAGAGTTCTGTGCCTCCATGTTACTGCTGTTATAGGCGTGCAGGAAATGGAGGCAGCTAAGCTAAGCTTTGTCATTGAGGTCGGGGGAGGCTCTGCAAACAGACACCAGCTGTCACTGTGCAAGTCTTTCTGAGTGTGGGTGGAAAAGGTGCTTCACTTTTAAGTCCACTTATATTTTCAGGTTTGCTTTCAAAGCAGCTATACAATAAACACATACAAATATCTAGGCATCCGGAAGGCTGTGTATGGGGGGGTTGTTTGGTCTTTTTTGTTTTGTTACAAACTGTGAGGTTTCTTATTAACCTACATTGTGTGCGTGGGTTCCAAGCCCTGCACTGAAAGTATTAACTGGCTTTCTGTGCAAACCTTTTGTGCACTGCTTTGAAATTGCAACCTTTTTGTCTCTGCAAAAAAAAAAAAAAAAACTCCAGGGAAATTAGCTTCACATATGAAAGCACTTTGGTGGGTTCTAAGGGGAAGTGCTTTAAAGGAAACAGGAAACATCATGCCCACGAGTGGGCTGGAAATGATTTCGTACCTTACAGATGTGGACAAGAAAATGAAAATCTTTTTCTGTGTGGGCTTTTTCTACCATTACAATGGTTCATTGGCCAGGATCTAAAACCATCAGACAGGGTGTTGGCACCCACGCTGGCTCTGCTGCATTTCTTTGTTCAATGATTCTGCCATAACTTAAGACAAAACTCACTTTGAGGGGGGGGGAAAAAGCAAAATAACATATTTTTTCTTTAACTTCCAGGGTGGTCCAGTTGAAATCCTGCCTTTCCTTTACCTTGGCAGTGCCTACCATGCTTCCAAATGTGAGTTCCTAGCCAATCTGCACATCACAGCATTGCTCAACGTCTCCAGGAAAAGTTCAGAGTCCTTCAAGGAGCAGTATTGTTACAAATGGATCCCAGTGGAGGACAGTCATATGGCAGACATCAGCTCGCACTTTGAGGAAGCCATAGATTTCATTGGTAGGTATAGCTATTCTACTGCAGCTTTTAAACAAATATTTAAAATAGTCACTGAATTTTAAAAAATCTGGGCTACTCTGTACTTCTATAGCATCTTTCAGCCAAGGGACTCAAGCGCTTTTCAAACGTTAAGCCCTTACAACAGGCCCACAATGCAATTTTATATATGGGCAAATTGAAATATGGAGAGGTTAAGGGTTTTATTTAAGTCAGTAGTAGAGTTAGGAATAAAACCTAGCAATCTGATCGCTTTCTCTTGTCCTAACCACTAGACAACACACCTAAAAACTAGATCTACATCTAGATCTATGTCTGAATATGAAAATCGCTGTTTAAATACTAAATCGGGATTTATATGTAAAATCCATATGGAACTGGCATACGAAATAACTTTTGAAAGGAAAAACTGCATTTAACCGTTCTTTCTTATTACGGAGATTAATTTTTAAAATCTCTCTTCTAGCTAAATGTGGCAACTCATTTACACACGTTCCCAAAAAAGGGAAAGCACAAACTATTTTCACACATTCCCAGATGTCATTGCAAATGCCCAAGATTATTGTAATCATGTATAAAATTAGACAGATTTTTTATTCTCACCATAAGAGGAGTTTAAGGCAGGCAAATAAGGAAAATGTGGACTGGGAGCATAGTTTCTTTCCTTGTCTCTTTCCCAGATTTGCATAGGGAGCAGAATTTGAAGACAAATGTGATTTCCTTTCGCCTTTGTCAGATGGGACAAGGCAACTCCGGGATATCAAGTTGCACAGACTACAGGCATGTCTAGGGCAGGGGCAGTAGAAGGGGGCTGGAGATAGTTAAATGAGGTTTCTTTATGGGTCTATAGATTGCAGCGAGCACACATGTAATCTCAGCACAATAAAAGAATGTTGCCAAAACCAAGATGGTCTTAAGAGAAACCAGTTCCATCTCTTCCTTCTGGCTTTCATATGGGGGTGTCCCCTACACATCAGACCTTGTCCAAAGCCTACTGGAACTAATGGAAAAACTCCCACTGACTCCCTTGTCTTTGGATCAGGTCCGTGATTGCTAGTGAATGCAGGGTTAGTTTATGATGTATTTATTTATTTTGTATTGCAGTAGGCGCTCTAGTCATGGACCAGGGGCTGCCCAAACACAGCATCTCCCCATTACTGCAGAGCCATTTTAGCCTTGCTTCTCCTTTAAACCATTTGATTACTAAGGCCTGGTTTACATGAGAAAATTAGGTCAGTTTAACTATCTCATGAGAGGTGTGAAAAATCCACATTCCTGAGTGGGGATGTTAAGCCGACCTAAGTCCTGGTGCAGACAGCACTAGGTCGACAGAAGAATTCTTCCATCAACCTAGCTACCTCTCCGGGAGGTGGATTACCTGCACCCATGGGAGAACCCTTCCCGTGGGCGTAGGTAGTGTCTACACTGAAGTGCTTCAGCGACACAGCTGCCGTGGTACAGCTGTGCCACTGTAGCATTTTACATACAGACAGGCACTTAGTAACTTAGAGTATATTTACACAGGGATAAAAGACCTTTGGCCGGCCTGGGTCAGCTGACTCGGACTGACGGGGCTTGGGCTGCTTGGGTAAAGATTGTCGTGTTGGCTTTCTCCCAAGCTGTGGGACCCTCCACCCTCACAGGGTCCCCGAGCTCAGGCCCCAGCCTGAGCCTGAACATCTACACAGCATTTTTTCAGCATGGACTGCAAGCCCAGGTCAGCTGAGCTGATCCCTCTGTAGACATACCCTTAACTTTTGCTTTTAACTAACCCTATCTTGCATGAGATCGTGGGGCCTCCTGAAAGATCCAGACCTCCCCTCTCACCCTCAGGATATTGGATAGACCTAGACAGAGTTAATAGCCTGGCAGTTATCTCCATGGAGTGCTACAAAAGGAAGGCACAATGTAAAACCATCTGTAAAGCATAGAGTAGATGGGCCTAATGCTAGGTGGAGACTGTACTACTGATCATCATAAAAGGGTGGCTAGCAATAGTTGGAAAGGAAAACAGGGGGAATCACATACTTAATTATGGAGTCTCTTCTTTCTGCCTGTCTGTGGCTGGCAGTTTAGTTCGGTCATTCAGGGGTAGCTTGCAGGTGCTAAAATACATTTCTAGCCTCTGATTGCTTTCTGGTGCTGATGACTTATGGGACTTTTTGCATTTTTATGGGGAAACTCCAGTTCACCACAATCAGTAGGGAAGGGGTTTTTTTTTATTCCCCCCCTCCCCCCCCCCCCATTCTAGCAGAAGCTGAGTCACTTCAAACTCTCCAAACCCTTTGAGGATGGCTTAACTTTTGGTTTTCCTTTTTATTTAAAACTCTGTGGGTTCTGTAGATTTCTATGGCAGTTCAAGAACATTCTATTATTTTGTACTACAACTAAATGTAACCGACCGCCATGGATCTGGTCCTTCACCAGACAGCAGAAGAGCTTTTTGTGTGGTTTCAGGGCCATGTACAGAGCACACTCTCATGTTCCATTTCTCAGTAAACTGGAAATCAGGGACATATTTCTCAAGCCGGCCTGACCAACGACTTTCTATTTTAAAACTAGATTTTTATGGAAGGAGCTTATTTTAAGCATTTTTTTTCTTTAATCTAATGACAATAATTGTGTTGTGTGAGGAACCTCAGCGCCTCCTGATGTGGAAAACGGGAGTTTGCACAAGCCATTTATATCCTGACTTAACTCAAGTATCCTTTTAACTGGGCTATAATTAGAGACTTTAGGCTATTTATTGTGCACTTTATGGTGGAAGCCACTTGGAATCAAGCTTGTGGGGGGGGGGTTGGAGATACCAGAAACACCCAGGGCAGACACAGAAGTGGTATTTCATGTTGGCTAAGAACCTATATTAGCAGTGGAGAGAGACGTTATACAACCGTTCGGCCCTGCCAGCAATTAGGTGCATGCTCCGTTACAGCTCTGCTATGGCACTGTATTTCTCCTCTGGTTTTGCATTATAACACAGTCGTTTTTGCTAAGCAGATGAACCCTGAATTACCTATCTTCACCCATTGAGCTCTACAGCTTGCTGAGAGACTTGCAAAGATGGGTTGAGATATTTGCCCACTGCAGACCCAGTAACTTTCTATCTTCGAGTTTGGGACCATTTAAGAATGTTTGTAGGTGGGTGTTTTGGGGAGGGTTATTTTTTGCAACAGAGCTGTCAGATGAAGGAAAATAAGTGTAATATTTTCTCTCAAAATCAAAGGGAGGTTCAGGTTCCTCATTTCTGAAAACACGAGTTGTTCAAGTGAACCTAAGCAAAAAACTCAGTGCTGCAGTTCTATCCCAAGTGAACCTCCCACTGACCACCGTCACGGCAGCTTTGTCTGGGTTAGCACTGCACAACTGGGCCTGTGCATTGATGACTTTGAGCACTAAAAAAGAAAATGTTAATGCCAGCTAGAAGGGCAGCATCATACAAATGTCTGTTGGGTACCAAATTCTGTCTCTCAAAGCTGAACAAATATAACACTCTGGTTACTGGGGAACTGCTGATACTTGCCACGTTTTTGCTGTAGGAAAAGAGAATTTGTTTACAATTTTTTGCAAAAGAGGCGAGAAAAGACTTCTTAAAATTAGAGGTGGGGCCAAATCAACCCACCCTGTCCCCAAGATCCAAACATTCTTAAACAAAGGGATAACTCCAATGCAGACCCCAATCTGAATTTTGACTCAGACCCATCTCTGCTTTTTTGTTTAATCTCTGCTTGATCATGAATTGTTTGTGTATCAAATAAGAGGGGGTGGACTCTTCCTCCTGGATGACTGGACATATGGCTTCTTCTAGATGCTGCATTTTGTTTTCAATGTCACTTGGAATGGGTACTCTAGCATCCTTCCCATCTGTAATGAGAACTGACGTCTAGAATGAATTTCTTTCTTTCCAGACTGCGTGAGACGGGCTGGAGGCAAAATCCTGGTGCACTGTGAAGCCGGAATTTCACGCTCCCCCACCATCTGCATGGCTTATCTCATGAAAACGAAAAAGTTCCGCCTGGAGGAGGCATTTGATTACATCAAACAACGTAGGAGTCTGATCTCACCAAACTTTGGTTTCATGGGCCAGTTACTACAGTATGAGTCAGAGATCCTGTCTTCCACTCCCAGCCCCCCTGTTGCCTCATGCAAAAGGGAAGCTGTGTCTTTTTTTGCAGAAGAACTGACTTTAAGCAAAAACTTTGAAGGCTCATGTTACAAATTTCCTACCTCAGTCTTGAGCTCTGTGCCCATTCATTCTCCTGTCCATCAGTTAAAACTTAGTCCTATTACTGCATCTTCATCATGCTAAAACCCTATTGGAAATTAGAGATAATATGGTCCTTGGATACCAACTGTGACTCCAATAAGAACATTTCATAAACGTGCAATACAGAAGGCCTCACTGATTTATTCCAAAACGGAATAGTCATAGTGGGTGATAACTTGTGTATATGGACACTGACAACAAACAAGAGTGCTGTACACAGGGCTGGCTTTCTAAAGATTTAATGTCCTCTTTTTAAAACAAAAACAAACAAAAAAATAACTACGTGCTTTTCTAAGTTTTTAATAGTGTGCAACCACTACTGTACTTCCAGATCCCAACGGAACAATGGGAACCCCTTCCACGTAAAAGGGTCAGACCCATACAACTGTCTCTCGGTTCCTGTCTCTTCTTTTTAAAATTGTTACAGCCTTGTTTAAAGTGTAAGCAATAAACAGCTGTATCAGGGAAGAGCAAGTCGAACGAAAAGCACAATCCTTGAAATGACATGGGAGGCAAGACCTCGAATATTCGTTTTGCTTTTTTCCTTGTTGTTCGTTTCATGCGTCAGGGATGAATCTGATCAGTAACTGGGGTTAGGAAGAAACTTCCCTTTGTAGCTTTATTATTGCAGAATCAGGGGCATTAGAGGGGGTTTTCACCTTTCTCAGAGGCATCAGGCATTGGCCACTCTCTGTGACAAGATAATTGATTAGATGGCCCATTGACCTGTTCAGGTATGGCATTTCCTGTGTTTCTGCATTTGCCTTTGTACTGTATGTGCTTTTACCTAACGCAGAGAACCGGGTACTTTAAATGAAGTGATCAGGCTACCTTGCTGAGTTACTATAGTCTCACCTGTTATTTAAGAACTGCCCTATAATACTTGAACATCTACCTACCCCTCCTCAGAGTTACACTTCCATCCATTGAAACTGTAATTGATGGAGTTTAGACTAAAAGTCCCAGCCCCTGACCCCTTCAGAGTGTTACTGGTTTGTACTATGTGCAAAGAAGTGGTCTTGTTCAGTGTTACATGAATTGCTGTCATATGTGTGGTCACGTCCACCTAATGTTTCTTCTGGTGAAACTGTCTGTCTCACAAGGAGACTGTCTTTTGTGTTGAGTTTCTGTGTCTGCAGAGAGTTCAGTCCGTGCTGCTGCTTTGTCTGTTGACCTTTTTTTTTTTTTTTGGTAATTGTTTTTATATGGGAAATAGCAATAATTTCCTGAAGATCTTGTGAATGTGAAAGAAAAACTGAAATGTTTTTATGGAGTGCAAAATAAAAGAAAAAACTGTTGAAAAATTCTGCTTGCCTTACTTTTTGCGACAAGTCCGTCAGGCTCACGAAAATGCTTTCGCTATCCTCCGTGGCACAAGTGATCTTAAACAGGGCCATGGGAATCCCAAAGCAGGTTTATTGAAAGAGGAGAGGGTAAAAGCAACTGGTCTACCTGCAGAAGGCTCCCAAAATAATTTTCTTTAAGAAGACCAGACCACCTGTCTCTGAGCCATTTCATGTCCAGGACCCCAGGATCTTTCTGGCTCAGCACTACACCCTGTTTTCTCCAAGTTATCAGACTGGAAAGTTTTGGCTCCCTTACAGAACCTCCAAATCCTGTGTGGTTCACCCATCTCTAACATACCCCTCCATGGAAGAATTTCTTACAAGACATTACAGGCACCACTGACTGCAGTATGGGATTTCTTCCACAGGAATGGGTGAAAATGACAAAAACCCAACATGAAGTTCAGAACAGGCTAGTGGAAGCTGAATGCAGAATAAGCAGTTGGGAGGTGGGCTGGGTGGGCTAACTGCCCTAATAGATCCTTTGTATCTTGACTCCCAGAAGTCTCCCAGATGTAGGGACTCAAAGCAAAAATGGCTGAACCATCAGGAAAGTGGGAGAAGGGGAAGTAATCTCTGCAGTTTTAGGTGCCCTTAAGGAATAGAACTGGCCTTCCTGCCTTTCTAAACTTGAACCGGCGCCTGTGGGAGATGCTGAAAGAACCCCTCTAACTACATGTAACTGAGCTCCCTTCTGTCATTCTACCAGCTGGCTAAATGGAATAAAATATTCCAGATTACCTACGTGCCACTCCTGACTCGAAGCGTAGGGCCTTGGAATGCACAAGCAAGAGATCAGACACGAGATAAGAATGTCATGCCCTCGGGCTGTCCTTCTACACTTGCCATGCACCTGGCTTGTGAAACTTTAATGTGTCATCATGAGGACCAGACCAGAAAAAGCTGCAAGCCCACTTAGCAGTCCTTCCTAAAGGTAAGGAGACAAACTGTGTGTGACTAGAACGACACCCATGAAAATCCTTTATTAATCATGTTTATTACAGTTGTGCCTAAAGGCCATTGAAGAATGAGGTCCCCTAGTGCTAGGCACTGTACAACCCACAGCAGATGGTCCCTGCCCCAAAGAGCTTACAATCTAAGTAATCAAGACAGGCACAGGGTAGGGGAAGGGGTAAAACACAAGCAGAATGAACAATGTAATGGAAGCAGATGACATTAGTTCCATGATTTTTGTGTTTGGGGAACAGGGGGGTACTTAGGAAGGGGAAAACTGCAGGGAAAGAGAAGAGAAATGGGGTGAGGCTCAGGGGAGAGAAGGGTAAGAGAGGCAGGTGTGGAGTGGATCTAAGGTGAAGAGATGGGGAGGGTTGGAGCAATCAGCTCAGGGCCGAGAAAGTCTAGTCAAAGCTGAAAGTCCAGTGGTCCCCCTCTCTTGGCTGTTTCTGTTCCTTCTGGCTGGCTCCACATGGCAGCGGGGAGCTACCACCGGGCTCCTGGTGCACTGAGAGTGGGGGAGTTCTCCCCACAGTTCTGGGTGCTGAGGTAAGGGGTGACCCCACCTGAGCCCCATTTTACCCACTCCCCCACCCCGGGCAGCAGTCCCTCCTTTAGCTGCTTCTGTCCCGACTGGCTGCAGTCTCTGGCTCTGCCCTTAGTGTTAGTACTAGTAATGACTCATTGTCTTTACGGCAGCTCTCATCAGAGGCACTCAGAATGCTTTACGAGACAGGGGCCAGTACTGTTCCCTAGACCTGAGGAAACTGAGGCCCAGAGGGTCCGATAATTTGTCAGAGGTCGCAGTGGGAGTCCAGGACAAAGCTGGGAATAGAGCCTGTGTCTCCTGACCCCCGTTCCTGTGGCTCCTGTGTGTTGTGCTACCTCCCTCTGAAGCGCTGCAGTATTCTCAATCAGCTGAATTTCTCCTGTCTTGAAACCTCTGTACGTCTCTAGTAGGTGTTTGTGCACGAGCCTCTTTGCGAGTGGCCCATCTCCCTTCCATGACGCCCTGCCCGGGACTCGCATCAAAACGAGAGATGATTTTATGCACCCCAAATGCATGTGAGATGTCCAATCCGCACCACTAATGGCAAATGCATCTACGAGCTGTCAGGAAAAAGGCTAAGCCAAGGAATTGTTCTATACGCTATTGTTCTGTAGCAGAAGCAAGAATTACAGCCCAGCCATCTGTCTTCCTCTGTTTGCCTCTCCGCTCCCTGCCCACAATCAGGCCGTTCCATCTCCATACTATTACCTGGTTGATGCTTCCACGAGCTGCTGTAACTGCTGTAGAACCAGCTTTCTAAACGCCAGAGGTCCCAGAGCGTGGCGGCCAGACAGCTCACTCACTCTTTGGCACCATCCCACCCTCCGACACGTTCACCGGCTTCCTATCCATCTCCAAATCCCCGTCACACCTGAACTGGTTTTCACATCACTCCAGGGACCGGCTCAGCCTGGCACACCCCCGTTCTCCAACGCTCAGCTCTTGAGTCCCCACAATCAAAGGCTGCTATGTCGCTGGAGCTGTCCCACCTGTTTGAAGCGCTTCACCCCCTCTGAGTCACAGCCTCTCTCCAAATGTTGCTAACAAACTTTTTTTTCCCTCTTTAGCATAGCGGTGTGTCTGTGAGGCAGTTTGTGGCATGCTGTGCGAAGGATCCTTCAGAAAAATAAGCTGTTGTCTTCTAGAGTATTAATCCTCACTTCCAGTGTGACGTGGTAGCAGTAATGAGCAGTATCAGCCCGGTAGGTACACATTTTAATCCCTCTCAGAAGCCAGGATTTAACCTCTGGTAACAGTGCATCAGATCAACTCCTGGTGTAAGCAAGTGCACCACCATGCTTACCTCTCACCCCCACTGATTCTGGCCCTTGAGTCTTGCAAGCAACAGCTATGTTGAAAAAGCATTTGAGACTTTGTTTGACTTTGCCAACAATTTTTTTTTCCTAGCACAAACCCCTGGTTTTTGAAAGGGTTAGAAGTCAGACGGTGGAGAGGGGTTGGTGAAATTTCATGCACTGTGACCTCTCACATTGATGTTCATTAATTCATTTTAAGGAAGGTCTATATTGTTGTGTGGTGATGCTAGTAATAGATTTTTTTTTTCCTATTCATATGATTAAGGAGGTGGCTCAGTGCAGACACTAGGCCACTGAGGCTATGTTTCCACTGCAAAAAGGTGTATTTTTACAGTGAGTTAGCTATCCCAGTGTAAAATTTTAGCGGGGATAGGGCAATGTAGTTTTTACCTTGACTAGCTACATTGAGGTAAAGCCCAGGTCAGGGGGATCTACTGTTGAACTGGACCAGCCACATCAAGGTAATAATGACCTGTGCTTGGTTTCCACTGGGATTTTACATCACATTAGCTACCTTGAAGTAAAAATACCCTTGTTTTGCAGTGGAGCCATCGCCTGAGAGTGGCCCACTTTAGTTGTTTAATTTTAAATTCCTTGATTTCCGTTGGAGATCATTTTTCAGGAGCCAAAAACTGAATGAACGTGGTTCTCAGCCAATATTGTAATTTGAATGTTAAAAATAACACTCTGGGCATCAAAAATTCAAAGGACCAAATTCACTGTAGACATAACGCAGTGAAAGTCAATGGAGTGCCATCCAGGAGGAATTTGAGCCCGTGCTTTTCTTTTCTCCGGTGGCTGTGCTAATTGGAAGGAAAAGACAAGGCTAGCTCATTCCGTTTGGGGAAAAGCAAGCACCACTTTATAGAGCCACATAAATGTGGCAGTAAGACTTTTGGTGGGGGAGGTGTTCCCGCCGCCACCACACATTACACTTCCCTGACATTTGCTTTATCACATTGCAGGCTCTCTCTGAGACATGAGTAAGTCCTCTAAATAAGGCATATGAAAAAGAGCTCATGAGATAGATTGAGTCATCGGAGTAAAGCAAATGAAGTACTGGTACTGGAGTTTCAATTGTAAAGTCCCACTTCGTTTCATATTCAAAGTATGGGGCCATTTCACTCTGATTCTGTCTCAACTTAAACATTGTAAATGCTCAGCCATTCATGAGGTATTAAGGATGATGAGCTCAATTCAGTTTTCCATTACCGGTTATGATGCATTTCTCTGCCCTGTCTCCATATGTCCACGTACAAAATGTACAGCCCCATGCAACAAAGATAAAGGCTACAGAACCAAACGGCCTGTATGCTCGGGTCCTGCATGTTCAGCTGTTGTTTCCATCCTGGTCTCACAAGGGTGTGTGTCAGTAAAATATCCCTTTAAGGTGGGGTTTCCAGAAGCACTCGGGAATGGCCTAACTGGTCACACTGACGTCAGTAGGAGTTTTTTATTATTAATTATTCATAGCGTGGTACCACCTAAGAGCCCTAGTCCGGGCCCAGGTTCCCACTGTGTTAAATTCTGTACAACCACAGACCAAAAAGACAGTCCCTCACCAAAGAGCTTTCGAACTAAGGATCAGACAAGAAAGAATAGGTGGATACAGATCGGCAAAGAGAGGCGCAAAAGGCAACAATGAGACAATATTAGTCAGCATGATGGGCGGTGGTCTCAGTAGACCAGTTGGACAGCACATCATCAGGTCTCCCAGTGGCTTCAGGCAGAGCAGAGCTAAGTCAAGGCTGAGCAGGTGAAAATCCCACCCTTAAAATACACTTCTCGCTCCATTTAACTTTTCAGCAGAGTACGTTGCCTGGTCCTCATTTCCAACCTTGAAAGTCCCTGGGCTACTCCTGTTAGTAAAGTTACTCCTGGGGGTAACAGCTCCGGGTCCCATGTCCACAGAGCAATGCTGGATTGCAGTTTTTTTTCCATATGCCTATTCTTTTTGCGAAATGAATGACTGGTGGTTTATGTCTGTTATCAAGCGACGCTCAGTTGCTGAGCTTCCTGTGCAAGATGGACAGGGTTTGATAATGAGTCAGCAATAGGTCTTAAACTGTACTACACTGGACCCTGACAGGGCCTGATCCAAAACCCATTGTAGGCAGTGGGAGTCTTTCCATTGATTTCATTGGGCAAGTGGTGAAAGAATCTCCTGCTCTCCCCCACCCCAATAATTTCACTTTAAAAGTGGTTCACTGTAATTGGAATGATGATTTCTGCTGGATTGAAATTGTATTTATAGTTTTTTATTTTTATATTACTCAGCCTAGAGTGAACCACACCCAAGAGACAATGGTTTTTGAGTGTCTGCACTTGCACTCCTGTTAATTAAATCAAGCTAATTAGAAAGCAATGTAAGTGGAGTTACAACCTAGCCACAAGCTGTAGCCTAGGCAAGCATGGAGGGGCGTAATCAAAGGAGTGACTGAAAAAGAAAAAAAAGGTTGCTGAAGCATGGTAGGTTTCTAACAAGACTGGAGCACACTTGTGTTTGTTACTTTTAGGGACACTTTGCATCCTAATAACTGTGGTCTTCTGTGCAACATTCACAGTGCCCTCAAAGCATTTATGAAGGGGGGAAGATGTTTAGGCGGTTAACGTAGAGGGCTAGGAATCAGGTGAGCTGGGATCAGGTCCGAGCTCAGCCACTGATTTCCCGGGGCAGCCTTGGGGAAGTCATTCAAACCCTCTATACCTCATACTAAGACTCACCTGTTAGTGAGCCAGGCTTTGAAGCTTTATTCACAGAGTATAAAGCCAGATGGAAATGCTGTAGTCTGACCTCTTGCATAGCACAGGCCATGGGACTTCCCTGGATTAATTCTCGTTTGAACTAGAGTGTATATTTTAGAAAACCAGTGTTTGCAAAGCACTTTGAGACAGAAGGTGTTCTAGAAGTGTAAAGTACTATTATTTATGAAGGTCTGGCCTCCCTGAACCCATATGTTCAATACTAAGAGATAAGATTGTTAATATTCAACTGATTTTGTTTCCAGTGTATATTTTACTTCAAATCAAAAACATCAGAGCACTTTATATAATAGCTTAATAAAACTACAGGGCATACCAGCCATTCGTCTAGTAAATAGACAGTGCAAAGCGCTGGGTGGGTGGTGAAAAGTCTGTGGGGCTACAGAGTGGGAAAGCATGGACATGGTTCAGCTTCCTAACTCCAGCTGTGAGCAGCAGCTGGTCTGCTGGCTGTCAGCATGACATGCGCAGGCGGATATGCTGCAGCGAATTGATCAGGGGGCCGCTCATAGGGGAGAATTGAAATGGGAGAGTGTATTATTCTGTCTGCCGCTGAGCCTAAAGTGGCTCCTTACAGTTCTGATTACTAAACCCAGCTGTGAAGAGTGCTTGCTTTTTTGGAGGGCTGGCGGGGACGTGCTTCAGAAAATGTGTGTGTGTGAGTGTGTGAGAGAGAAAGTGTGCGTGTGTGGAGGTGTGTGTGTTTGCGTGGGTGGGTAGAGAAATCTGGAAGGAAGAGAAAAATGGACTGCTTTTCAGTAGCCTTGCATTGAACTGCCTGAATGTCTGACTAGCTGGATAGTGGGGAAGGGTCACCAGGACAAGCAGGAGCGGTGTATAACCATTAGTTGGGGAGTGTCCGTTCTTCCATTTTTCTTAGCTTGGTCTCCCTTCCCACTTCCTTTTCCTTCAGCCCTCTCCTGAGAGGGAGCAAAGAATCCCCTTCTGTGGAAATCACTGATTTGGGACGCAGGCTGGGAGTTTTGCTGTGAGGAAGGAGTGGGGTGGGGAAAAGGAGTTCAGGAGACAAGGCAACAACAAATGAATAAAACAACTGAACTAAGAAGACAACGCTAGCAATCCCTAACTCCCTGAAAGTCTCTGACTCAGCAGAGAGATGATTTCTATAGGCTTCTTCAATGGACAAGAAAACCATACTGCAATGCTGGGAAAGTATCACTAGCTCTGCTCTGGATTCCACAGGTGACCCCACTGCCGTCGGTGTAAAAGAGGGCAGAATTTGGAGGGAACACCTTTTGATATCTGTAATTTATTACCAAACACTGTCTTGTCCCACATAACTCTGTCAAGCATTTTAAGATGCAATTTGTATCAGAGTCTTTCTGCAAAATAAAGCGGCGTTACCGATTAGTGTTAGAAAAACGTACGAACGCATGTTGACTGTGATAAGTCACAGCCTTGCAGAGGTGAAAGAGTGACCAGAAAATGTAGAATGGATGCCTGTGAACTGGCCTGAATGAAATTTGTCACTTCCAGCAATACTGGTAAGACTCAGGCAATGTTTATATGATTAGAGGAAGTTGCTCGTTCCATTGGCCTTCCATGGGAAGGAGCAGTGTGGTAGAGGGCTGAGTAATGTTGCATCAGGGCCCAGGGAGCGAGAGGACTGAACGGATCCCTGGTGTCACAGTGTGGGGCAGTTAGCTGCAAGGATCAGACTGGAAGTCATCTTTGTTTCCCTTTGACCTTCAAAGGATGAAAATAAATTTCACTCATTTTGAGGGCCACTCAGCTGCCTGTAAAGGATGCTGCTGGTTTTGGGAGCCAGTTAGAGCCAATTATAAGATGGTGCTTCTGCCTTGGCATTAAAATGCCTAACAGAACTTCACCGGCCCTGCCAAGATGCTGATTTTAGTTCTATCCATGTGCGTGAACACAGGAAGCTCATGATTTTATGGATCGGGATGTAGTGATCACTTGTTCAAAAGGGGAGTTAACGCCAAGTAGCGTGACATGATTCCAGGTGCAATGCAGAGGCCAATCTGACATTCTGGTGGATTTAAGAGAGGAAATCAAAATTGGACTTGAAGTTGAAACTCGGAACATAAGAATGGCCATACAGGGTCAGATCAATGGTCTAGCTAGCTAGACATTGACAGTGGTCAATGCCAGATGCTTCAGAGGGAATGAACAGAACAGGATAATCATTGAGTCATCCATCCCCTGTCATCCAGTTCCAGCTTGTAGTAGTCAGAGGGTTAGGGACACTCAGAACGTGGGATTGCATCCCTGACCATCTTGGCGAATAGCCATTGATGGACGTATCCTCCATGAACTTCTCTAATTCTTTCCTGAACCCAATTATACTTTTGGCCTTCACAACATCCCCTGGCACCGAGTTCCACAAGCTGACTGTGTGTTGTGTGAAGAAGCACTTATGTTTGTTCTAAACCTGCTGCCTATTAATTTCTTTGGGTGACCTCTGGTTCTTGTGTTATGTGAAGGGGTAAATAACACTTCCTTATTTACTTTCACCATACCAGTCATGATTTTATAGACGTCTATCATATTGCTGCTTAGTTGTCTCTTTTGCAAGATGAACAGTCCCAGTCGTTTTAATCTCTCCTCAGTGGGAAGCTGTTTTTGTAGCCCTTTTCTGTACTTTTTCCCAATTCTAATCTATCTTTTCTGAGATGGGGCAACCAGAACTGCAAGCAGAATTCTAGGTGTGGGCATGCCATGGATTTATATAGTGGCACTGTGATATTTTCTGTCTTATCTATCCCTTTTCTAATGCTGTCTAGTATTCTGTTAGCTTTTTTGAGTGCCAATGCACATTGAGCAGATGTCAGAGAACTATCCATGATGACTCCAAGATCTCTTAAGTGATAACAGCTAATTTAGACCCCATCATTGTGTATGTATAGTTGGGATTATATTTTCCAATGTGCATCATTTTGCATTTATCAACACTGAATTTCATCTGCCATTTTGTTGCCCAGTCACCCACTTTTGTGAGATCCCTTTTGTAATTCTTCACAGTCAGCTTTGGATTTAACTATTTTGAGTAATTTTGTTTCATCTGCAAATTTTGCCACCTCACTGTTTACCCCTTTTTCCAGATCATTTATGAATATGTTGTCCCAGTACGTATCCCTGGGGACTCCACTATTTGCCTCTCTCCACTGTGAAAACTGACCACTTATTCCTGCCTTTTGTTTCCTATCTTTTCACAAATTACTGATCCATTAAAGGACCTTCTCTCTTATCCACAACTGCTTACTTTGCTTAGGAGCCTCTGGTTAGGGACCTTGGTTTAACCTTAATGCCAAGTCTTCTTTTGAAGGGGCTAATAAGTGGGCACTGGGGTGGAGACAGTGAATTTCCTGTGTTTCTTAGCTGCCTGTGGGAGTCAAATGCCCACTTAGCTGAATCAGTAAGAAATGAGCTGGCATCTGAAGATAAACAAGCAAAAATCTGCCCTTAAATTATATGGCACTGGTTCTGAGCTCATGCACATAAACTTTCCTCCTCCTCATCCCACAGCTCATCTTACCACACATGACTCCTATGGATTTTCAGACATTTCTCTGTGGCACCATGCTGGTTTCCTTACAGGCCAAGGAGTCGCCGCAGCTTATTGTTAGAACATATCCCTGAGCAGGCAGGAATGGGGGATATGGGTTTCAAAATATATCTTAGGTTTAAGCTGCTCGGTGGCTGGTGGATTTGCAACTGACATCAGCCCAGAAGAGACACCTACGGTACCGGGAAATGTGCCTGTCCTTCCCTGGAATAGTTGCTGGATTTCCCACAGGCCTTCGCCCACCATTCCACAGTGTCTGATAATGATTTTCCCCCCAGACATGGTTTCAGTGCAAGCACCGATCATGCAGCTGTGAAGTTTTCATTCATGTTCACTAGTTCTCTCCTTTAGAGCAGGAAGACTTGTAATTGCTTGTTTAGCTTTCTGAGCACCTTGGTGCGGGGAAATTCTCTGTAAAGTAAATAATGCTACTGTTATCAGTATTATTCTGACAAGGAACGGCTTATCACCATTTTCCACCCCCGGGGCATTCCCTGAGTACATTCAAGTTAATGGCAGATGTACAAATCCAACCTCCAGAAATATAAGACCTGTCAGTAATGCAGGTGTTTGCCTTAATGCAGCTACATGCTGCTAACCCAGAGCAACCTCCCCTGCCTCTCCTCCCCCGCGCCCTCCGCTCCCCGTGCGGATGTGCTGCAACAATGGGCTTACACCAGCGCACTCTGGTGTGAAACCAGGGTTAGCCCCCATCCTTGCTAGCCTATTTTTACACCCGGGCGGTGCATCAGCATGGAGGTGTGCATTGCTGTAGCTACCCTGGTACACTATAGACAGGCCCTTAAAGTAGGTACCAGGATGTACTTCACCCTGGAAGTGGGAGTAGCATGAAAGGCCTTGCATTGCTCTCTGCAATCACCAAAGTGTATGCACAGGAGGGACAGTTTTTCCTTGTAGACTCCATGGTCACATTTTCCCTTGATGATTGGGGTACCCAGATAGCTCCCTGGGGCACCCAGGGACAGGGGTGTCTATGTAGGCAAACCAGATAGAGCAGTGACTCTCGACCACTGGTAAATGCATAGGTACTTCAGTCTTTTGTGCATGTCACTCTAGGCTCCTCCTGGCTGTTTTAAGGACGGGCCCCTGGGCAGAGCTCAGTGCACCGCACTGCTTCGTGCATCCCCAAAGTTACCATCTGTAGAGGCACCGATAAGTGAGGTGACTTGCCCCAGGTCCCACAGCAAAACTGAGACTACAACCCAGCTCTTCTGAGTCTCAGTCCCCATTCCCCTAGCCACTGCACTGCCTCTCCCATGAGCCGTCAGTCTTACAAATGGCAGGACGTGGGCTTGGCACAGCCCACGCTCCGTAGTGGGGAGACGCAATGAAAGGGAGGAGGGACGGAACCAGCTCGTGCAGATGCAGCCTTAGGGCATGTCTTCACAGCGGCTTCACCTTCAGTTCGCTCAAGCGGCTGTGCTGTGAGATGACACTCGAGCTGCTGTGTCCACACGGACTGTGACACTAAAAGACATGGGCACATGCTATCCCATGGTTCTGAGCGCTGCACTAAGCTGAGCCACTGAAGGAATTCTCTCCCAGTGAATTGTCTCTCTGGGGTAGCACACAAGGGGAACTGTGGTAGGGTATTAGGGTGGTGGGTCTGTTCTACAGTGGTAGCGAGTGAGCCAGTGGTGCTGGCAGCTGATGGGTGGTGCCTGTAACCTTCTTGGGCCCGCCAACTTGAGTCAAAAGCACCGCTGCACTTGAGTTTAGAGGGTTCATGTGTCGATGGGCCTCAGATTAGGGGCAGCATTTGAGTTTTAATGCTAGTTAACGTTTTGTGAAGACAAGCCCTCAGGCTGGCTGTCTGCTAGAAATGATTGAAAAGGCTGAGAAGGGGGCTTACGTTCAGCCGGAGCTAGCAGAGCTCCGGTAAATATTTTCAAACCTTGACGTCAGCCTGATGCTGTTGCGGTTCTCACCTGGGGGTCCGCAGCCCTCTAGGAGGCCATGAGCCAGTTTCAGGGGGTCCCTGGGGCCCACTGACGCACCCCGTGGGACAGAAGTCCAAAGCCCCGGCGCCTCCTGCTGGGGCTGAAGCATCAAGCCCCAGTGTGTCCCATGGGGCTAAACCCCAAGCCCCAGCACCTCCCATGGAGAATGCTGGAGGGAGGAGTCTGGTGGGCTCCTGGAAATACTCTATGAGAATTTAAGGCCCTGGCTGAGAACCACTGTTGTAGTTGCTAATAATATTTGGGTCCAATCCTATGAGGTGCTGAAGATCCTGTGCACCCTCAATGCACTATGATGTCAGGGAAAGCGGGGGAGTCAGTCAGCACTTGGCAGGATCACTTCACTTGCTTTTTTTATTGAGTGCTAGGTGGAAAAAAAGTTCTCTGGTTTAAAACTTGGAGCAATAGTGTCTCCTTCACAAAATTTGCTAACGTGTTGTCTGTGTTTAATTTATAAGTCCAGAAAAATTATAGAAACCCCCTCTGGTTTTTGCCAGCTAAATTCAGGCCTTCTAATGTCATTTAAAAATCAGTGATATCTGCTCGGAGAGTTCACCTACGCCACCTGCCGGTAGAAATCCATTACACATGTTTAGAATTATCTCTGAGCTCTGTACTTAATTTCTTACTGGTGTATGGTTTGCCTCATGCAATACGTTAATGGAGCCACAAGCCATCTTTAGTTATAAAGATGTTGTATTGTGTAGCCTGATTTTATAGTTATTAATTTATTGAACAGGGTAATAAATTTGCCAATTAATCTGATTAAAGGATTATGAGGTTCGTATCCTTAATCAGGCTTCAGGTGAATTTTATAAGGACCCCAGGTACAACACAGGAAAAATTCCAGTGATAACCAATATTTGTATAATTTATAAATTTATTAAGATAACATAAAATAATAAACAAATCTCTGATATAGAGAAAATAAAATGAATAATCAAATGGATAATGGATTAATACAATCTTAAATGTAAAGACTTATTTGATATATATATCTATGATATGCTTTAAACTAGTATACTCAAACCCTTCCTGGACTTGGTTGAAAGAGATGTCTCATTTCTCAAGTTGGAGTTGAGTGGAATAAGCACTGCTTCAAAGCCGAGAGCAATAAGCTAAGGCTAACATTACAACATGACAACTTTAAGAATATAAAATGAAAGAATGAATCTTAACACTAAATAAAACTTCAAGCAGGGGTAGCTGACAGTCGACTGCCCCGATGAGCTGGATTTCATCTTTCTTATACCCCCAAGAATATGGATCCTCCTTCCTGGCCCATACTTGGTTTTTCCACCTCCAAACTTTTGGGGTACATATAATTTATTGGCTACTAGGTTTGTACGTATTATTGACGTATCCACATCCTTTTCCAGGTGGTCTTCTATCTCACCTTTGTTATTTCTAGCTTATTGTGGGTTCTGTGGTGTTCTTGTAAAGTTTCTTGGGCGTAACTGGGGACAGCCCCTTCCCCTTTTAACGTCCCTTGACTTGTCTAGGGTAAAGGTTATGACCAAATATGTCTTATCCTGTTATACATTGATACTTATCTAAGCCAAAGGTTAAATATATATATACTAACAGTAGCTGTCATCCAGGATGAGGCCTGTGATAGCTGTCATCCAGGATGTGGTCTGTAAGGTACTTTTGCATTACAGCTGAATAAAATATCTAATTGTATTATTTAATCACACAATCATATCAAAATATATATGATATATATTTCTAATAATAATAATGCAAACAAGCAGGCTAGTTCTATAGGCTACAATTGAAAGGCAATGAACTGAAACATTGCTCTCCCCATAATAAACATTCAAAACATTTGGATATTGACAATACAATGTATCATTTTTTAAAGTAACTGTTTTCCTAATTATTATTTCACCCCTTCCCCCAAAGTATACTAAATGTTGTTACAAATGTTGTATTAAAAACATTAGAAGTAAGTAGTGGTGTAAGCAGAACTGGGAACCAGGAAAATCCCAAACCTTAAGAAAAGTGGAGAGAGAACTTTTTGGGCTAAGTTCTGGCTTACAGTTGTACGCAAAGAAACTGTCGCCTGTTGTTTGATTCCTTCTCTGTTAAGGGAACAGGACTTTGTACCTTTTTTGTAAATAAACAGGATTGCATCAAAAGATATCTGGCTCCACCATCAATTTCTCCTCTTAACTAAAACAACCCTCAGCACCCCAAATTTGGGTGAAATGCTCTGGACAAAAATGGAATAACTGTTTACTGTAGACTATGTTCTATGAAAGGCAAATGGAAAGTATGACTCCCACTATTGGTATTAAGAAGCAGCTAGATTGAGAAGACAAGACACCTTTGTACATCAGGTTTTTAACAAGGTTGGGAGGATACCAGACTATTGCTTAAGCGCAACCTTAAGGGCAATTTTTGTAAGTGTGGTTGAGCACCGTGTGCTTCAATGGTTTGCTTGCCATTTAAGAAGCAGCAACTCCTGGAGGAAACTTTTTGACCTTTTTTTTTCCATCATGCATGATAAATGGTCAGCAATGATGCCCCATGACATTGTAGCATCACCGCCCATGCTCTATGCTGTCAATCAAGTCTCAGTGTGGGAATGTACTCAGATATTTGACACTCTTCAGAAGGGAGAAGTCTCTATTATTGCGGAAATTGAATATTTCTATTTGATCATTTTAATGAGACTAATAGTGGGCTCTTCGCAAAATACTTACAGAATTTTAAGTTTTCTCCGAATAGTGTTGAACCAACTGCAGCTTCTTGCTGTCCAGAGTTGGTGGATTGTGCCCTGGAAATCTTAACTCATTCTGTATCAAGTGCCAATGTGGAGTGATGAATTTCTAAAGCTAATCTGTTTTTAATGAAGAAAGAGAAAGCAAGGTTGACTAAGGACTCCCTTAAAATGTACTATACGATCTGCTATAACAAAGAAGAATCATCTAGCGTTAACCCTTTATATTATTCAGTGACACTATTACGTTCTGACTTTTAAGATCAATGTTTTAAAATAACATTAGAATATCTTAGGTAGTTTAAAAATTAATTAACTGATTAACAAAACACATGGTTTATGTGAAGCGCTAATGAAAAACTGATTGCGATAAAAAAATACATTAATAATTAATGTGCATGGCTTTTTTTCTAAATACACACTCACACAATCCACTGTTTTTATAAGATATTTACTGGGTCTCAAAAATTTGACAATAAAAGCCAGCATTGGGAAGAAAATAAACACAGGAAATGCGAAATCCTATTTATATTCTTGTGCACTGAACTTGGTTGGTCAAAGGGATAACTAATGTATGTTTTTCACTTGTGGAATCCGAATGAATTAAATTGCCATGCCTCCTTGTTGTCCCCTTTCTAATGCTAATGTTTAGTTCTAGTGTATTTATAGAAAACTACCAATTATAAAATAGGGCCATGATAAAAGATGTATGCACTGCAGCACGTATTGAAAGTGCTGCATTGATGCGAACTCCACATGTAGTAAGCGCTGATTATATGTTTGAGGTGCTTATTAAAATGTGCTGTATTACGAGTCGCCATTTTCCTGTACTCCTATAGCAACAGCAGCGTGACAGAATAAAGAAGTTGCACCTTACACTTCAGTGGGGGGGAGGGAGTCCATTTCCAAGATGGGCTATGAACAAAATTTAGTCACAAACTTCTTAATGGGAGGTGTGTGGACATGCACTGAGCAGAAAAATTATATTCTCCAGGTGTTTGAAACACCCACTACACCCTTACCCCAGTTACCATTCATCACACTCTTTTACAGCTATGGTAATTTTTTAGCATGGGGTACATCTTTGACCATCTTGGCTAATAGCCATTGAGGGACCTATAATCTGTGAATATATGCAATTCTTTTTTGAACCCAGTTTTTGGCCTTCACAGCATCCCCTGGCAACAAGTTCCACAGGTTGACTGGGCATTGTGTGAAGAAGTACTTCCTTATGTTTGTTTTAAACCTGCTGCCTATTAGTTTCATTGGGTGACCCTGGTTCTTGTGTTATGTGAAGGGGTAAATAACATTCCCCTATTCACTTTCTTCATACCTTTCATGATTTTAAGGACCTCTATAACCTTCCCTCTCAGTCGTCTCTTTTCCAAGATGAACAATTTAGTCTTTTTAAACTCTCCACATATAGAAGCTGCTCCATACCTCTAATCAGTTTTGCTGCCCTTCTCTCTACCTTTTCCAATTCTAATATGTCTTTTTTGAGATTGGGTGACCAGAACTGCATGCAATATTCCAAATGTGGGCATACCATGGATTTATATAACAGCATTATATTTTCTATCTTATTATCTAATCCATTCCTAATGGCTCCTAACATTTTGTTAGCTTTTTTGATTGCTGTGACACAGTGAGCAGATGTTTTCAGAGAACTATTCACAAAGACTGCAAGTTCTCTTTCTTGGATGGTAACAGCTCATTTAGACCCCCATCATTTTGTATGTTTAATTGGGATTAAGTTTTCCAGTGTGCATTACTTTGCACTTACTGACATTGAATTTCATCTGCCATTTTGTTGCCCAGTCACCCTGTTTTGTAAGATCCCTTTGTAACTCTTCACAGTCAGCTTTGGATTTACCTAGCTTGAATAATTTTGTATTCTCTGCAACCTTTGCCACTTCTCCTCCCCCCACTTTTTTTCCCACCCAGCAGTAGTGGAGTGTGATCTCTTGGGTTGCTCAGGGGTTTGGAATCTCTGTAGTTCAGTTCACCCTTCTGTAAAATAAGGATAAAAACTATTGTACTCTGTACCGTAAAGAGGTGCCGTGAGACTCTTTGAATTTAATAATGTATGTAAAGCCCTTTGAAATCCTAAAATGAAAGGTGCTTCCTCAAGTGTGACTTGGGCAAAATTAATTTTTGCTTCTTAGACCCATTTATTTCAGTAGTAATCTGTGTGTGTTAGCAACATGCAATGTAGTGCAGAGGTGCTGGGTATGTCATCTTCTAACACCTCTTTCTGTAATTGTTCATTACATGATTTTTGTTTGTTTGTTTATTGTGCAGTGTGTTCTATTTTCAGCAGAAACTACAATAAACAATTTCTTTTAAAGGAATAGGTAAAATGTACTTCTGGTGGATATTCATTAACAAACGCTTCATTAAAGGGAACTTAAAATGCACTGGGGATGTTAGCATTGAACAGAAGAACTAATTCACTAAACTATTACTCTAGGAGAGGCAGGAATCAGCCAATTATGCTCTGAACACATTTTTATAAATGAGAAAGAGGATAGCTACAGGGGTTCTGTTATACATATACACTAATTTTGATAATATTTATAATTTTATAGGCCACTATCAAGTTGAAAATGACGTTTCCTTCTGAAAATTTCCCCCTACTGTTGTTACAAGTAATGTCTAAAATTATTATAATTGAAAGAGATTAGAAGAAAACTATTTTTTCTCTTTCTTCAGTTCATTTGCTTTGTGTATTTGACAGCACTTTGTTGAGTGGCTTGTTTGCTCTTTGGGAGATAAATGAGTGGATATAGACTCAGGCTAGTCGTTCTGGTTTATTTTTTCCTAGAATATGCACATCGTTACTGTTATTGCCCTGAACAAAGATGGATTAATAGCAAACACTGCAGCAAACCCAAGCGTGCTATTCACATGGAGAGCTTCATTTTCAGAACACCAGTAAAAGCAAATATGTTTGAACATCTTCAGTCAACCAATCTGGTTATCCAAACTATTGAAGGTCACTGCTTCCAGCTCTGTGCATCTTAATCTCAGACACATTAAAAATCTTTTTCTAAGAATAGACACTTGGACTGTCATTCAAAACATCTAGGAGTTACCACATCATATTCTCCACTGCTTCTCAGTGCACTATTGGAGGACCATGAATGTACTAGCATAACTGGCTAATGGAAGATCACTGCCATGTAAGGGACACTCTGGTGGATAGAAATGGTGCAGCAGCTCCTGAGCCATTTCTTCTCTGGGATGCTTAAGTACTATAATAATGTGGGGTAGCTGAAGGAATGGGGGCATGGACAGGGCTTCCCTATTCCCAGCAATGCTTATCTGCTGTTTCGATTCCTAAGGTTGTTGGTGGCTTGCGTTGATTACACAGTTCTAACCTTTGCCAAGGCAGCTGACCCAACATGCAGCTACCCAGGATCTAGGGACTTCAAAGGTAAGTATTACAATATCTTTACACACAGACTCACACCTGCACCAGTGCTGAATTACTGTTCTGAAACTTGCTTGTGTGGATGCAGCCATTGTGTCTCTATGACAGGAGACATGGGTGGTTAGCGCTCCGGGGAGGAGGCTCCAGTCCTGTTAGTCCCCACACCAGTAGAGCTCTCAACAGGAAACCCTCACTGATCCAGGCAGCAGCATGTTTTAATTTGGGGGAGCTATGTGGGAGAGTAAATCACAGCTGGGGGTTAAGGGCTTGTCTACACTTTGAGCTGTTCAGGAACAGCACTCCTGGAATAATTCCAGGTGGACCCCCTTATTCCGGGATAGAGGTGCCTTGTTCCTGTTTAGTTTAACACACGTAGGTTAAACTGAACAGGAACAGGACACTCTTATTCCAGAAGAAGAGTGTCCACACATGGAGATATTCAGGAAGACCTGTTCCTGAATAGCTCCATGTGAAGACAAGTGTCTCAGCTGGGAGTACTTTCTTGAGCTGAATCAGTCAGGTGCAGCTGTGACAACTTGGCCTCAACCCCTTAAGGTGGTGTGGGGAGCTGGATTGTTTTTTATGTGGATATCGGGGATTTGTTGGCCAGGCGGGAAAGGGAGCTGTGGAGACCTAAGAGTCATCCAGTATGTGTTGTCTGGTTTTATATTGTTTGTTAGGAAATTACAGCCTGTTGGGATGTATGAAGTGAATATGATTACAGACTTTGTTGATTTGTATTTGGTTTAACAAGAATCTTAATACATCAGGAAGTTCTGGGGGAGATTTTAATCTGCTTATGCTGGGCCTCCTCTGGACTTTCTCTCTAGCCATTCAGACCTTAGTCTTGCTATAGTAAATATTTTTAAACTTGTTGCATTAAAGAAGGGACTTCTGGTTTTAAGGACTCAGACAAGCAAAAAGGGCTGTTTAACCAGGTTCTTACGCTGCTTCTGTCACCATGGTATCTGGACAACTGGTGTAGGGTTCTCTTGAGTACCTCACTTAAGACTTGTTGTAAGTAGGTGCAATTCCAGAATAGTTAATGCTCTTACAACAAAAATCAAGTTAGCTCAGAGAGTCTGCTTTCTTGGGGTTAATGCTAGTATTCTTAAATCAGAAGTTGCAAAAGCACATCTAAATTTCACACAATATTCTCTGAAATGTATTATTATTTTATTCCTATTTTTAGAAAGGAAATTGCCTACAACAATAAGCATTTAGGAATATAAGCCAAACCAATGGTTCCAGTGTCCTAGCCCAGTATCCTGTCTTATGATGATGGCCAAATGCTTCAGATGGAATGAGCAGAACAGCGCAATTTATCAAGTGATCCATCCCCTGTCATCCAGTCTTAGCTTCTAGCAGTCAGAGTTGTAGGGATACCGAGAGCATGGAATTGCTAATAGCCATTGATGGACCTATTTATTTATCTAATTCTTTCTTCAGTTATACTTTTGGCCTTCACAACATCCCCATCCTCCTGGCAACGAGTTCCACAGGTTGACTGGGCATTATGTGAAGAAGTACTTTCTTGTGTTTGTTTTAAACCTGCTGCCTATTATTTTCATTGGGTGATTCCTGGTTCTTATGTTATGAAAAGGGGTAAATAAAACTTCCCTATTCATTTTCTCCATACCTTTCAGGATTTTAAGGACCTCTATCATCTTCCCCCTCAGTCATCTCTTTTCCCAGATGAACAGTTCATCTTTTTAATCTCTCCACATATGGAAGCTGCTCCATACCTTTAATCAGTTTTGCTGCCCTTCTCTCTACCTTTTCCAGTTCTAATATATCTTTTTTGAGATGGGACAACCAGAATTGCATGCACTATTCCAGATGTGGGTGTACCATGGATTGATATAGAGGCACTGTGATATTTTCTGTCCTATTATCGATCTCTTTTACTAATAGTTCCGAACATTTTGTTAGCTTTTTTGATTGCTGAGGCATATTGAACAAATGTTTTAAGATAACTAACCACAATGCCTCTTAGTTCTCTTTTTTGAATGATAGCAGCTAATTTAGACCCCATCATTTTGTATGCATAGTTGGGATTATGTTTTCCAATGTGCATTACTTTTCACTTATCAACATTGCATTTCATCTGCCATTTTGTTGTCCAGTGACCCCCATTTGTAAGATCCCTTTGTAACTCTTCAGAGTCAGCTTTGTAGTTAACTAGCTTGAGTAATTTTGCATAGTCTGCATATTTTGCCATCTCACCGTTTACCCCTCTTTCCAGATCATTGATGAATATGTTGAACAGCACTGGTTCCAGTACAGATTCTTGGGGGATCCCACTATTTACCTCTCTTCATTGTGAAAACTGACTATCTGTTCCCATCCTTTGTTTCCTACCTTTTAACCAGTTACTGATCCATGAGAGGTCCTTAATGACTACTTACTTTGCTAAAAGAGACTTTGGTGAGGGATGTTAAAGGCTTTTTGAAAGTCCAGGTATGCTATATCCACCCTTGTCCTCATGTATGTTGACACTCTCAAAGAATTCTAATAGATTTGAGATCTAATAAATGTTCTCATTCTTTGTTGGTACTGCTGTTAGAAATTCTGAATGTAACATCCAGTTTCAACTATATTAGGATCTGAAATTCAGATAACAAGCAGTATTTTCTAATGGTCAGAACAACAGATATGCAGTTCTCCTGGGTTCTAGTCCTGAGTCTGTTAATGATTCACTGTACGAATATAAGTCACAACGTCCGTGCCTCAGTTTCTCCATTAGTAGAATGGAGATAATACTTATCTTTCAGGGATGTTAGAGGCTTGAGTAATTTTTTTTTTTTTTAAATAAGTGCTTTGAGATCCTTGGATGAAAGTAGCTATATGAATTCAAAGTATTTTCAAAGTGTAAAATTGTATGGTATTTTCCAAATAGCTGCATAAAAACAGCATAGGAACAAAGGATACTTACAGACCTACCACTTCCTTCTGTGTTCAGAATTCTTCACTGAATGATTCTGAATCCTTTGTAATAGATGGGAAGGGAATCACATTTTCCTCTCATTCTTACCTTGTATGAAATAAATGTGAATGCACTGCACAGGCTACATAGTTTTCTACAACACTAATTGTCTAAACCCTATACACTACTTGTGTGGTTAAAGTGGTACATCTGCTTTAGTGTGGGTTCAGTTATAGTGGTGTAGCTTATTTCTATATGGGAATATGCTATACAACACCTATACTCACTAAGGGTTGTACCCATATGATTATTTTGTAAAAATCATGCCCCTCACCAACATAGTTATATTAGTACAAAATCTTTGTATTTGGTAGTGCATAAGCCTATGACAAGTACAGTAAAGGTAAACATTTCTATCAAGTTCACAGAGTTTCCATTCGGTTCAGAACTATCTGAGTGCACAAATAAAGTATGCAATATTACGCTTGAGTCTTTGAGGCATACACTGTTGGTAGAACAATGTGATGTATTATTGTAATGATCAGTGCAGACAGCAGCTGCACCAATAGGTGGTGGTGTATCTTTAGCTTAGTGTTAAGTTGTTTCAACAGCATGATTGTATCTGAGTCAGCAATTTCCTGCAATATCCTTGAAAAACCTTATTGAATTAATTTAAGTATCTTGGTATTAAATGCAAAGTTTATGCATTATTGTGGACTAGGACAGTATGTAACTTCTCTATTGGGGAGATGTGATCTGAGGCCTGGGAGTTCTGTATTGAAAATGTGAGACGAGGAGGGTGAGGTAATATCTTTTATTGGACCAACTTCTTACAGTGAGAGAGACAAGTTTTCGAGCCACACAGAGCTTTTCTTCAGGTCTGAAAATGTGGCAGTCAAGAATAGACTTCTGGGATAATAAAGGGTAAGTGGGTTTCCTGGAGAATACCTGGGGGAAGGTTAATGCAAATTCCCCAACACTGCTTATGCAAAAATCCTGCCTTTTGAAGCTACACCTTAAAGAGAGGGTCTTTGCAGATTACCTGTTCCTGGAGACTGGAGATCAAAGGCTTGAAATGTATAAAGAAACAGATGAACTGCCCAGCTGCTTGTTCTGACTCTGAGCTAGTAATAAACGTGTAACCATAGGGAAAACTCAGTTGTGGGTTTTGAAGGACACTTACCAGAGCCCAGGGCTGGCATTGGGGTGACCCCCAATAAGCTTTGTAGTATGCAGGTTCTTTTATCGTTTTTTATATATTTTCTCTGTAATACTTTCATCTTAAGATAAATGTGCTTGCGTAGAAAGAGCTGTGTGTAACTTGTGACTGCAGTAGTTACACTCTGCGTAGCCTTTGGAGAGAACGCAGAGTGCAGAGGCTGGCCTGTTAGGCAGTCTGGCTTGCTGGGAGTATCACAGTGTAGGCAGGGAACTATGTACCCTGGTAAAACTATGGTTGGGAGGGAGTCTCTGTCCAAGAGAGGTGATGGCTGGAAGCCGAAAACCTTTAAGTGGGTTCCTTAGTGGACCACGGAGGGGAAATACAGGTGCAGTTGCCCTGAACATAAGGATGGCCCTACTGGGCCAGACCAATAATCCTTATAGCCCAATATCTTCTCTTCCAACAGTGGTTGGTGCCAGAGGGAATGAACAGAACAGGACAATTATCAAGTGATCCATCCCAGCTTCTGGCAATCAGAGGCTTAGGGATACACAGAGCATGGGGTTGTGTCCCTGATCATCTTGGCTAATAGTATTACTGGAGCTATCCTTCATGAACTTATCCAATTCTTTTTTGAGCCCAGTTATACTTTTGCCTTCACAACATCCCTGGCAATGAGTTCCACAGGTTGACTGTGCGTGGTGTGAAGACGTACTTCCTTGTGTTTCTTTTAAACCTGCTGTGTATTAACAATGCCTATGAAACTGTGACAGTGATGTTGTCTTGCTTCAGGGGGACAGGAGGAAGTTCAGTCATGCCTGTATCTGCTGGAGTTCTGACTTGCCGTGTCCCAATACATTTTTTTATTTCTGTAAGTATTACAATGGGCGGCAGCAGTTTCAAGAAGCCAAAAGTACTTTTGCGGAGAAGAAATTTACTGGTTATACAGCTGAGACTGGAATCTGTGAGTACTTGACAGATTTTGTCTGAGTGGGAGTGCAGGGACACATGGGGATGGGGAAAAAGGGGTAACTGAGTGGGGGCGCAGGGATACATGGGGACAGGACCAGATGTGCCTGACTGAATGGGAGATGCTTGGGGTCAGCCAGGGTGTGCATGGGGGAGGCTCCCCAACTCCATAACAATCTCTCTCCTCCCCCCCAAAAGCTGTTCCATACTTCTCCTACCCGCACCCAACAACCCTTCAGGTTCATTCCCAAGCTATTTCCCAGCAATTATTGCCTTTTCCCTCAGCTCCTGCGTTACCCCTCACTCTTCCAAGCCTTTGCACTGCTTCTGAGGGGCACAGGAAATGTTTCTGTATTGTAGTTTAAATGCATTATTACTCAGTTCTGTATTAATATGCCTAGAAAGGAATCTATTTGTCAAAACACATTTCCTGAATCTTTTTTGTTGTCTGTATTGTTACTAACATACTTGTTGACAGGTATTTTGAAATTAATTACCAAAATGATTGAAACTGGTGTGATTACATTGTTATTTTGACAAATAAAAGATGTAGAATTTTGCAGAATGTTTTAAATTTTTTCGCACAGAATTCCCCCAGAAGTAGATGGACCAGGAAGTGTAGCTAGTGAAAAATCAGATCATGGGGTCAGCGTCCAATGTAGCTGGTGTCTCAAAGCCTCTCATAGGGGCAGAGGTCAATACCTGTGAAGCAGATAAGACACTAAAAAGGCAAGGTGTTAACTTGCCTTCTACAGCTGTTTCTGTCTACAAAAGGAAGCAATTACAACAGCTGTTCTTATGCTATGCTTTCGTTTTCTCCAGGAAAAATGAAGAACTTGGGAAATATGATCAGGTGCAATATTGCACCTGGTCAAGCCAGAGAACATTCCTGTGAGGCAAACCCCTCTGTCAGATTCCCTTGGCATATCAGGTAGCAGTAAAAGAGAAGCTAAATTGCATGCTGCAAGATTGCCTGACTGAACAATCTGAATCACCTTAAGCATCCTCAATTATAATTGTGAAAAAGCCCAGTGGAGATTGGAGGATATTCATTGAACTCCCTGTAAATGAAGTGTCTTGTAGTCAAGATAAGTACCCACTTCCCCACATAGTAGATCTCCTGGATAAAATGTCAGAAGCAAAATATTTTAGTATAATTTTGGTATCTGGGTAACATCACATGAAAGTAGCAACTGAGGATCAGGAAAAAATACTTTGTCACACCTTATGAATTGTTTCAATTCTGAAGCATGCTTTTCTGACACATGAATACTCCAGGGATGTTTCAGAGGGTAGTAAATAATCTAACCCAAGTTCAGAGTAATGAAGACATCCTCATGTACTTAGATGACTTCATTTCTTTCCATAAAACACTGGAGGAATATCTGGTAGGAGTGAAAAGGATTTGAAAGTCATGGAGAGAGTCAGTGTTTAAACTTGCAGGAAACAAATGTCAGTTTGTGAGGTGTCGCATCATTTTCCAGACGTTAATCAGAGAGGATAGGTTGGAGCCCAAACCCCAGAAACTGAATGTTCCTACAAATCTGTGGGAGGTACAATGATCTGTAGATAGACCACTAAACTCCTCAGCACATTCTTTAATACATTTTGCATCCTGTTCTGTAGACAAGTTATAGACAATTTAACATGTGTTTGCAGCCTTCTGTTCAACCTGGTACTTACTCGACTGTATCAAATGTGAGTTGCATCCCTCCTTCTACAACCACACATGCATGTGGCTTTATCACCTGGGCTCATTTTGTACCCACTGTATGAAACAAGCTTCGTTTTCAACACTGCATGCTCATTAATCCTTTTTTATACATTTACTGCAGCTGTGTGCAAAGCTATCAGAGCAAAGAAGTGGCAGAAACTGCCTGAAGTCCATTATGGACTTGGCTATTGCTGTTGAATTTGCATGGATGGTGCTCAGATACTAGAGTGATGGGAAGCAGTATAAAATCCTTAGAGAGCATTTAGGCTGAAATTCATTCTTTGTTTGTCCTTGTCTACACTAGCACTTATATCCGCAAAATGTTTGTGTGAAAAAACACAACCCTGAGTGACATAAATTCTGCTGGCACACGTTCTTGTGTGGACAGCGCTATGTTAGCGGGAGACAATCTCCCGCTGACATAGCTACCGCTGCTCTTTTAGGTGGTGTCATCAGATGAGAGGGAGAGCTCCGCCTGTCGCCATAATGCGGCTATACAAGTGCTCTGAAAGCGGCACAGCTGCACCGATACTGTAGGTTTTAAGTGGAGACCAGCTCTTTGTTTGGGTTTTTTTCTCCATTCACTGAAGCTTCATTGACATGACGCCTGGTTACAAATCCAGACCATTTGCTCCAAGGACCAAGTGTTACCACGCTAGCCACCTCCTTCAGTTCACTGCGGGCTTCCTGTAGTAACTGAGGCAGGCAAGTAGTTTCCTTTGCACTGCTTTTGTCTATTGATTTGTACTATTAAGGTGCAGTTCACTTCTAATAGGATATAACACCCAGCAGTGTGGTTAAGTGATTGCTCATTATTGCCGCCCCCCCACATAGCCCCCCCTGTTGGAACCCTCCTATACAGCCATTCTCTGGCCACCTCCCTACTCCACAGCGCCCTCTGTGGGAACCCTCCTATACAGCCATTCCCTGGCCACCTCCCTACCCCACAGCGCCCCCTGTGGGAACCCTCCTATACAGCCATTCCCTGGCCACCTCCCTACCCCACAGCGCCCCCTGTGGGAACCCTCCCATACAGCCATTCCCTGGCTACTCCCTCACCCCACAGCGCCCCCTGTGGGAACCCTCCCATACAGCCATTCTCTGGCCACCTCCCTACCCCACAGCGCCCCCTGTGGGAACCCTGCTAGGCAGCCGCTATGCAGCCATTCACCGGCCACCCCCTACCTCCGCCCTTTCTCTCGGCTCCCTCCCCCCGTGCTGCTTCCGCCACGTTCAGGCCGCACACATTTGTCTTGCCTTTGGCGCCCAACCCTCCCCCTAGCGGGCGGAACCACCTGTCGTAGCCAGCATGGGTGGGGGGGGGTGAGGAGGGGAGAACTGTGTGTGTCTAGCTACTCGCTCGCTCAGCGCTGGGCTGGGACGGGAGCGCAGCCTTTGGTGTTGGTGGTCGGCACCCCGCGACCCTCGCTGGTGTTCCCCTCCTCGCCTCGCGGGCCTGGCCCGCTGTCTCCGACCCCCCCCCCTCCAGATCCCGAGTGGTCCGCTCCGAGGGGGAGGCTCCGCCGCCATTTTGTTTGTGTGCGGGCTGCAGCGCCGCGAGCGGAGGGGGAGGTTGCGGAGAGCGGGCCGGGTGCCGCCGTCAGGCGAAGGAGGCCGAGCGCGGCAGGGGCAGCTACCGCCTCCTCCCCCTCCCCGGCAGACATGTACATCAAGCAGGTAAGGCGGCGAGCCGGGCCGGGGCTCGGGTCCAGCTTCCCCTGGCCGCGGACAGGGTCTGGCCGGGCCCAGGCCCTACATGGGGGGAGCCGCTCTGAGGCCCCGCTCGGGGGGGAGTGCTGGGCCGTGGTGTGGCGGCGGGCGAGGAGGCTGTTGGCAGGAGGGGGTCGCCGCCCGGCCCGGCCCGGCCCTGCCCTGCACTGCCCTGGGGTGGGGCGCTCCCTCTCCCCCTCCCCGTGTCTCCTGAGTCCGCGGCTGCTGCTTGGTTTCCCTCAGAGCCCGCCCCGCTGCGCTGAGTTGCGGCGCCTCTGCAGGGAGCAGGCTCGGCAGGGCGCCGCCCCCCATCGCCCCGCCCGGCGGGCCTGGAGCTCAGCCCTTTCTCCCTCCCCCAGCCTGGGTGAGGGCTGTGTAGGTACAAAGACGCGGGAGGAGGAGGAGGGGCCGCGTTGGAAGGGAGAAGGGGGTGGGAGGTGGCCCCGCCAGGGACGCCTCTGTCAAGTGTGGACCGACTTCTGTGGGTGACCGAGACGAGCTTCCCAGCTTCCAGAGAGCTCCTCTTCAGCCCTGGCTCTGGAGAAAAGAAAGGGTGCAAAGCTAGGAGTGCAGAGGGGACAGAGGTCGAGGAAGTAGCCTCAGATGGTGGTGGTAGCGCCAGTCGTTCAGGACCTTGGAAGTAGAGGCGTGCAAAGCCGCGGTTTGAGGCGTACTGGTGGCAAGTTTTGTTCTGCATATGGCACAGTGATTGACATCTTCTGTGACCGTGCAAGAGCTAAAAAATATTCGTGTCCCCCCTAATATCCATGAAGTCTTGATCAGTAAAAGCAAGGAGAGTCCAGTCGCACCTTAAAGACTAACAGATTTCTGCGGGCGTAAGCTTTCGTGGGCTGCAACCCACCTCGTCAGATGGATGAAGTGGAAATCACAGATAGGAGGTGTGTATAGCTATATACATCCAAGGGTAAGACACAGCAATGGGGAGGGCAAGTGCTAACAAAGTCGGTTCAGTTAGGGTAGATGAGGCCTATTCACAACCATTGACTAGAAGGTGAGAATGTGTGAACGGTGACGATTACTTCTTGTAATGAGATAACCGTTCCAAGTCCCTGTTCAGACCCAGTCTGGTTGTGTCAAGTTTGCATATGAGTTTCAGCTTTGCAGTTTCTCGCTGAAGTCTGTTTTTGAAGTTTTTTGTTGAAATACGGCAACTTTCAAGTCAGCTACAGTGTGTTCTGGGAGATTGAAGTGCTCTCTTACTGGCTTATGGATGTTATAATTTTTTATGTCTGATTTGTGTCCATTTATTCTTTTGCGTAGTGACAGTCCGGTTTGGACAATGTACATGGCAGAGGGGGATTGCTGGCACATGATGGCATATATTACATTAGTAGATGTGCAGGTGAATGAGCTCCTGATGGTGTGGCTGATGTGGTTAGGACCTGTGATAGCGTCACTAGAGTCGATGTGCGGACAGAGTTGGCAACGGGGTTTGTTGCAGGGATAGGTTCCTGGGTTAATGTTCATGTTGTATGGTGTACGGTTGCTGGTGAATATTTGCTTCAGGTTGGGGGGCTGTCTGTAAGCAAGGATAGGCCTGCCTCCCATGGCTTGAGCGAGTGAGAGATCATCTAGGATAGGTTGTAGATCCTTAATGATGTGTTGGAGAGATTTTAGCTGGGGACTGTAGGGGATGGCCAGTGGTGTTCTGTTGTTGTCTTTGTTGGGTCTGTCCTGTAGTAGGTGACTTCTGGGTACCCGTCTGGCTCTCTCAATTTGTTTCTTCACCTCCCCAGGTGGGTAGTGTAGTTTTAAGAATGTTTTATGGAGATCCTGTAGGTGTTTGTCTCTGTCTAGGGATCGGAGCAAATTCGGTTGTATCTTAGGGCTTGGCTATAGACAATGGATCGTGTAATGTGTCCAGGGTGGAACTGGAGGCATGAAGGTATGTATTGAGGTCAGTTGGTTTTCGGTATCGGGTGATATTAATGTGACCATCTCTTATTTGTATTGTGGTGTCCAGGAAGTGGATTTCTTGTGTGGACTGGTCCAGGCTGAGGTTGTTGGTGGGGTGGAAACTATTGAAATCCAGTGGAATTCTTCGAGGGACTCTTTCCTGTGGGTCCAGATGATGAAAATGTCATCAATGTAGCGTAGGTAAAGAAGAGGTACTTGGGGACGAGTTTCAAGGAAGCAATGTTCTAGGTCAGCCATAAAAATGTTGGTATACTGTGGGGCCATGCCGGGTGCCCATAGCTGTGCTTCTGACTTGAAGGTATAGATTGCCTCCAAATCTGAAGTAGTTGTAGGTCAGGACAAAGTCACAAAGCTCAGCTACCAGGTGTGCCATATCATCACCAGGGGAAATGTTCCTGATGGCTTGTAGTCCATCTTTGTGTGGAATGTTGGTGTAGAGAGCTTCTGCATCCATAGTGGCTAGGATGGTGTTTCCTGAGAGAACACTGATGGAATGTAGTTTTCTCAGGAAGTCAGTGGTATCGCAAAGATAGCTGTGAGTGCTTGTGGCATAGGGCCTGAGGAGAGAGTCCACGTAGCCTGGTAATCCTGCTGTGAGAGTGCCAATGCCTGAGATGATGGGGCATCCAGGATTCCGGGTTTGTGGATCTTGGGTAGCAGGTAGAATAAGCCTGGTCGGGGCTCAGGGGGTGTGTCCGTGTAGATTTGTTCCTGTGTCTTTAGGGAGTTTCTTAAGTAGATGTCGTAGTTTCTTTTGGTATTCCTCAGTGAGATCGCACAGTAGTGGCTTGTAGAATGTGGTGTTGGAGAGTTGTCTGGTAGCCTCCTGTTCGTAATCTGACCTATTCATGATGCCTATAGCACCTCCTTTGTCAGCCTCTTTGATTATAATGTCAGAGTTATTATTGAGGCTGTGGATGGCGTTGCATTCTGCACGGCTGAGGTTATGGGGCAAGCGATGTTGCTTGTCTACAATCTCAGCTTGTGCACGTCAGCGGAAACACTTTATGTAAAAGTCTAGTCTGTTGTTTTGACTGTCAGGAGGAGTCCATGCAGAATTCTTCTTCTTATAGTGTTGGTAGAAAGGTATTTGTGGGTTAGTGTGTTCAGTGGTGTGGTGGAAATATTCCTTGAGTTGGAGATGGCGAAAGTAGGATTCCAGGTCACTGCAGAACTGTATCGTGTGTGGGGGTCGTGGGGCAGAAAGAGAGTCCTCGAGACAAGACAGACTCTTCTGCTGGGTTAAGTATATAGCTGGATAGATTTACAATATTGTTGGATGAGTCAAGGGTATCACAGTTGTGGTCCCTTGTGGCATGTAGGAGCTTATATAGTTTAGAATCCTTTTTCCTCTGTAGAGAAGCAAAGTGAGTGTTGTAAATGGCCTGTCTTGTTTTTGTAAAGATCAGGCACGTGGAAGTTTCTGTGGAAGTTTAGCTTTTCATGAGATGAAATGGATGTAAATATATACTTCCTATCTGTGATTTCCACTTCATGCATCTGACAAAGTGGGTTGCAGCCCACGAAAGCTTATGCCCGCAGAAATGTGTTAGTCTTTAAGGTGCTACAGGACTCTTGTTGTTTTTGCTGTATACGGACTAACACGGCTTATACTGGAACTTTTCGTCTTGATCAGTGAATCAGTCCAGAGGGCAAGTAACTTGATTAATCAGTTTGACTGTGGTGAGCAGTTCTTACTATTGTAGAGTTTTCAGATTACTTTACAGATAAAATAGCAGGATGTCTAGAAAGGAGTAATTCTTCCAAAATAAAAGGTGGATTTTTACAAAACACGTTACCTTGTAATTTTAACAATCTTTTAAAAAAATCCTATTCTAGACATAACCTCATTGGGAACAAAGCATTGTTAAGAGGTAACGAACAATGTATTATGTACTTGGGTGTCAGCTAGTTTCACTCACTGAGGGTCTGGTGGTGGTTGGGGGATTTGCAGGCCAAAACTTCTCCTGTCTGAAGGCCATTAAGAGGTGCTGGAATCATTGCTGACATTACTCAAACCCCTCCATTCAGGAGTGCCAGATAAACCTACCTCTTTCTGAAAAACTGTTTACAGGCCTTTTCTCATTAAACTGATTTGTTCAGACAGAGACATTCTTCCATTATTGCTCTGTCTCAAATAATCTTTTGGGGAGAAGATTGTTTACTAGGTAATTCCAGCAAAATCTGGAGTCATTAGCTCTAAAACCAAACTAACTGGGTTAATAAAACTGAGTGTAACACAGAGACTGCAAAAATTAAGTTCGTGTTTAATCTGGCAATGAATTAAGATCATAGGCCATAAAATCATAGAAATGTAGGGCTGGAAGAGACGTTGAGACATCATCAGGTACAGCTCCCTGTGCTGAGGCAGGACCAAGTAACCTAGTCTTAGACCATCCTTGACAGGTGTTTGTCCAGCTGTTGTGAAAAACCTCCAGTACTAGGGATTTCACAACTTCCCTTGGAAGCCTATTTCAGAGCTTAACTATCTTTAAGTCAGAAAGGTTTTCCTAATATCTAACCTAAATCTCTCTTACTGCAAATTAAGTCCTTTACTACTTCTCCTATTTTCAGTGGACATGGAGAACAGTTGATCCTCCCCCTCTTTGTAATAGCCCTTTGTAACATATTTGAAAACTTTAATTGGGTCCCCTCCTTAGGCTTCTTTTCTCAAGACTAAACATGCCCAGCTTTTTAAATCTTTCCTTGTAGGTCAGTTTTTCTAAACTGTTTTTCATATATCATATTGTTGCTCCCCTCTCTCTTCATGTATCTACATCTTTCCTGAAGTGTGGTACCCAGAACTGAACACAGTACTCCAGCTGAGGCCTCACCAGTACTGAGTAGAGTGGGACAATTATCTCCTGGGTCTTTCTTACAACTCTCCTGTTAATACGCTCCTGAATAATATTAGCCTTTTTTGCAACTGCATCACATTGACTCATGTTCAATTTGTGATCCCTGCAACCCCCAGATCCTTTCCAGCAGTACTACCACCTAGCCAGTTATTCCCCATTTTGTAATTAAGAAGGAAAAATTAAATACACAAGTGCAATACTTTGCACTTGTCTTTATTGAATTTCATCTTATTGATTTCAGACCAATTCTCTAAATTTGTCAAGGTTCTTTTGAATTCTAATCCTGTCTCCCAAAGTGCTTTCAACCCCTCCCAGTTTGGTGTCATACACAAGTTTTATAAGCATACTCTCCACTTATACAAGTAATTAATAAAAACACTGACTACTACTGGATGCAGGACTGACCCCCATGCGGGATCCTACTAGATACATCCTTCCAGTTTGACAGCAAACCATTGATAACTAGTCTTTTGTGTATGGTATTTCAACCAGTTGTGCACCCCGTCATAGTAATTTCATCTAGACCTCATTTCCCTAACTTGCTTAAGCGAATGTCATGTGGGACTGTGTCAAAAGCCCTGACTAAAATCAAGTTATATCACATCTACTCCTTTTCTCCTGTGACTAGATCAGCATCCCTGATTCATCAGTTACCTTTAGAACTGTTGACCATGAGGTGGTGTTGATTCACTTATTACTCTAGCAAAGGTACATGTGTTTAGTGGCTACATTCCTTTCTTTTTGAGAGATCCCAAAGAGTAGTTAGGATTGAGCTATTTTCCCATCTTCCCTGAGGGATCTGTTACTTCTCCCCTTCCTGTTTTATATGGGGCTGTTAATAAGGAGATATTATGTATGGTGTCTTAGTATGTGGGTGAATCTTAACTTGATATTTAAACTTCATTTATCGTGTCAGATGAGAAAGAGACTGACTTACTCAGTGCTTAATAGAGCTAGAAGCCTGAATGTCTGTGTATTAACCTATAGATACTGGGAGATGGAACCAGAGGAAATGGCCAAGATTGTATCATTTTACTTGAATAAAGGGTATACAAGCTGTTTCTCAGTTTGCAAGTTAGTGATCTGGTATTATCAGGATACCCAGAAAAATTGGTAACTAGCTGGAGTTACCAATAGTGCTGTGTGGTGTTTGTGCTCTGCAGATGAAGAATAAATTGCATCTGTGAGGGGCCAACTATCTGATTTCTAGGTGAAGTTTTGGTTTTAACCTCCAAGATCCTATATTTGTTAGATCCTGTGTGCCTTGGAGCTTGCTTCACTTTGCGTGATACCAATGGAGTTGTATGCAAGCTGACAGCACGAGTTGAAACTAAATGTTTTCTGTGAAGGGTCCTTGATTCATGAACTCCGATCTACCCCTGCTGTTTGACAGAGCCTTTTAACAACAACAACAACAACAACATTTTAAAGAATGAATCAGGACATCCACTTCTCTTCCCCACCTTCCCAGTCCTTTATCTTGCCTGTTTAGACTTTTGAGCTTTTGAGAGTAGGGGTGTGTCTTCTGTTATATGTTTGTACAGTTCCTAGCACAATGGAGGACTTTAGGTACTACAGATAATGCTGCAAAGCTCATGTATTTTATCAGGACTTTTCAGGGTCAGAATCTGAATGGGGCTTTTGTAGTAGAGGGAAAGATTGTTTTGGCGGGTTGAGGATTTTTCTAGTCTTTTTAACCTAGTGAGTTTGTGTGTGTGTTTGATAATTGTATGTATAGTACCTAAATCCCAGAATAGGTGCTTTTTTAAGTCAATTTTGAATAAATACAGGGGGATGCTGGGGTCAGAATAGTGGAAAGGAAGATGCCAACAAAGCTATTTTATTTAGAAGCAGTTTTGATTGTATAATCCTTACTTCAGCAGTGAGAATATTAGTAGGAAAACAATATTTGTGTTTAATAGTTCATCTGTTTCTACCCAAAGTTATAGTTACCTATTTGAGACACAATTACTATTTTCACAACAACAAGGTTTCAGAATGTGAATAAGCTGGAGGGAGGAAGATGAAGACAACACCAATGCTGTTTCTCCTACAAGAACCCCCCCCCAAAAAGTAGGCTGGAGAAATGCAATTTTTTAAAGAGATTCTGTAGTTTTCTCTCATGTCCTCCTTTTTGGCTCTTACTTGAAGGGAGTCTCCTTTTGTGATTGGAGGCGATTGCTTGAGATACATATACTCAAAAGTTAGCTGAGCTTTTTTGGTATGTAGAACCAGTTTTGAGATACAAATACTCTATGCACTATATTTTACTTTATCCGACCGGACCAAAATTTCCCCTACATCCAAGGAAAAAAAAGGGAAACTGACAGTATATCTGAGATTTGCAGTGTTGTTGTAGCAGCTGTTTTGGCCCCAGGATATTAGCGAGATAAGGTGGGCGAACTAATGTCTTTCACATACAGAAATTGATCCAATAAAAGATAAGCTTTCATGCTACGCAGAGCTCTTCTTCAGGTCTGGGAAAGGTACTCAGAGTGTCACAGCTAAATACAAGATAGAACAAATTATTTACTATAAGTAGTTAACACACATTCTAAGGGACCATTCATGATGAAAATCTGTTATCTACAGGTTGGCCCTGAGACACACAGAATAAGCTCCAAGGAGAAAGTCTAGGATACACACTGTAACACACTTAAAATTCCACCAGAAGAATAGATCATATCATGGAATGGGCCACCCAAATACTCCAAGAGAATCTGCTTCTATACAGGAAAAAGAAACCTCTGACTACACACCCCTAGTTGTCACCTACCACCCCACGCTTGAATCCATATGGGTATCATTAAATAGTTGCAACTCATATTCGATGGGGACTGCATCCTGAAAGAAAGCTACTCATAAACTGATTTTGCGGTGAGAAAGAAGTTTTTAAAAAAAATCTCACCATTAATTAATTTCTCAAAATGAACCTTGATCTGAACTGCAAGACTGGAAAGAAAAAATGACTAAATGTTTTGTGTTTTTTTTAAAAATAGAAACCTATTCATTTGAGTTAAAAATTTAAAATCTTGTAGCTCTTTTTTTAAAAACCCCCCAACTGTTTAAAGATCAAACTAACTTAATTTCCTTGATTTTTAAGATTATTAAACTTATTTATCCATTAGGTGATCATCCAGGGATTTCGAAGCTATAGAGATCAAACTATTGTGGATCCTTTCAGTTCAAAACATAATGTCATTGGTAAGTTCTTATATATATATATTACAATGTGAAATAAGCATTGCCTCATTATTTTTTGATCAAGGGTCAAGTCAGTAGTCTGTATGATTTTCGATAGCCCTTCAAATTTCAGAGGCAGTTGTGTACATATTGGCTAAATTTGAAACTGTTCTTTCTAGTAATGTGTCAGTGATGTATTACAGGACCCTTTCTACTTGCAACAACTAGAATGATTATGATTTGCAGATAATTTACTTCTAATTTTGCCATAATGACCATTTGTTCATTGACTTTAATCTTGCAGTGAGCTTCTGTGTAGGCAGACCCCTCCACCTATGCAGTACTCCATTGCTGTGAGTGAGTCTCCACACAGATACAGGGTTCACCTGCATGTAGCTTGTTGAAGGATCAGGGCTGCAGAATACTTGAAGAACTCTCTCATGATTTATATTCTGGATGTCTGGTGATACCCCTTAAGGTTCAGCCTGATTAAAATATTTTGAGTGCTGCTATGTAGTCTGTCACTTAAGCTGACTGACTTGAAAGAAAAATGTCAAAAAATGAGTAGAAGTATTGTCAAATTATGTTTGATGTGTCAAGTGTTAATATGTACTAAAGTGCAAAATCCAGCAAAAATGAGCATTTGGTAATTTAATTGTATGTTTAAAGAGCTGAGTGAATTCATAAATACAAATTATCTTTAAGAATTGCAGATAGTGTATTTATTTATAAAAGAGGGATTATTATTTACACCATTTGTTCATAAAAAAAAATTAAGGATACCATCTGTCCTCAAAAATCGGAAGAAGTATTTATTTATTCTCCACATATGTTTTTAACTTGTAATTAAACTATAGTTATTTGCAACAGATCATTGAACAATGCTGTCTTAAAAAAAATTCCAATCAATCTGCAATCTTAAATCTTGTTTGTATGCATGTAGCTATATAAATTGTAACCTGATAGTCAAGTGTATTTTTCAAATGCAGTTGTTTTTGTTATTTGGCAAACACATTAGTTTGCTCTAGAGCTTTACAGGGCAGCTAGCGATGATTTTCTCTTATTTTACTTCTGAGAAAATAATTTTATACAATTAGAGTACTGTATGTTTTAAATCCTCATACAATTCTTAATGTTTTAGTAGTACTTTTACTATATAATCGGTCACTTCTACTTGATCATGTAAATTAGTGTAACTGCTCAATTTCTGAAAGTAAAATTTCTAAAGCATGTTTGTCCCTTTGGATTTGGATTGCCTTAACTTGACTGAGTTGTAAATATAAGTTGGCTTGCACTTCCCTTTGTTGTTATTTAAATAGGAATATTTGATCCTCTCAAAGTTGTGTGTAATTTTTCCCCATCAAACTGGTCTAGACCTCACTAACTCAGCTTATTTAATTATTCAGTGAGTCTAGTTGTTGAATGGAAAATGAAAATGGAAAACCTCTTTCATAGGTTTTATAGATCAGTGTTTCTCAACAACCGGTCCATGGACTAGCACTGGTCAATGAGATCTCCCTGATACAGTATAGGAAACTAGTCCCTGATATCAAAACGATTGAGAAACACTGTTGTAGATCACAGTAATGTCTCTTTTGGGGAGTGGGAGGGAATTGGGGCCAGGGAACCATTCTATATTATTCAGGTAATGATTATGTGATCCATCTTCCTAAAAGGTTGTTTGATTCCTGGAAGGTTTTATTTTGTCTAGATTAACTAAAATTGGATTCTTAAATCATTTCTATAGTTTCCTGTATATTGTCATACTACTTAATTTATTTAAATTCATGAAAACTTCTGAATTTATAACTTTTTTACCTTTTAATTTTTAGTGGGAAGAAATGGATCTGGGAAAAGTAACTTTTTCTACGGTAAGTATTTCTGTTGCTATATGTAACAGCTAAATGATGTGACTAAAAACATTAAACTGTTTGTTACTTGATTTTTTTCAGTTTTACTTTATGCACTTGTTTAATATTCAGTTTCCCTTGTGTATGTCTTTTACATTGCAAAAGAGAGGCAAGGGTGGGGCAATCTTTAAAAATAGAAAGACGGAAAACTAGAGACTTTTTTTTTTTTTTTAAACACTTTTAACTGAGTGAGTTCTAAATTGTCTGTCATTTAAAAACAAACCCCAGAATATTTTAGGTGGATCGGGTAGCTCCTCTGAGAGTCTTTGGCAGTTGTGATGCTTCTCCATTGTGCTTTATGTAATTTTGACTGCAGCTTGTGGATCTAGCAATATAGTCTAGCAGTTGCTTAATAGCACTTATGCTGTCTTGAGGCTATATCTACATTAGACTTTTCTGGAAATATTTATCACCTTTTCTAACACCAGTATTGCTCAACTGGTACCAGGTCTATGTGACATAGTAAAAATCCTGGTGGCTGAAAGATACTTGTTTACAGTACTATTATTTCACCAGTTCACTGCACTGGTGTTGGAAACAATGGAAAATATTTCAGAGAATTGTTTAGTGTAGACAAGGCCAAGTGACCAGGACCCAAGAACATTGTTTGTTTGTTTTTAAAAGAATGAGACACTGTGATTTAATGCTTCCATGTTACTGTTAATATATGAATTTAAGAAGCATACATTTTGGTTATAAAGAAACAGACTGAGTACTGCTCTGAAAAGAAAGAACAGACCTTTTGTACTTCTTTTTTTTTTAAATTACAGCAATTCAGTTTGTCCTCAGTGATGAGTTTAGTCATCTTCGCCCAGAGCAGAGACTGGCTTTGTTGCATGTAAGTGAAGATATTTTAAAACAAAAGGATGTAATATGTGTTAAAGTATTTTGTTGTTATAAAGTAGGCCACTCACTGAAATGCAAATACTTTAAAAACAACTCTTGTTGAAAGTGTTTATAGCAGCTTTCCCCTCTGTCTCCTGGCAAAAGTTATTTTGGTATAAATTAATATAATTATGCTGCCTTTTTGTAACATGGCAAGGGAACCACTAATTTCCTGAACAAGTAGTACAAAATTCTCACATGCATCTCAGTCTTTAATGTTCTTTTCAGCTTATAGACCTAACTATACCCTAATATAGTCAATCAAGAAAGTTGCAATACTACAAAATACCAATGTAGTATTTGAGTTCCATATCTTCTAACTTATTAAATGTCTACAACAGTGCAGCAGAAAATAGGATATGATACTCTAGCACACAGTTGTGCGTTTTATATAATTCCTGCACTGTAGACAGCAGACACAATGTACATGTATGACCTTTTGAGCCGTACACGTCTGTCTTATTTTCAGAAATGTAAGTTTAAAAATTGTGGAATAAGTATGTTAAAATAAATACTTTTCAATCTTTGAGAAATCAAGAAAAATATACATTAAAAAAATTAGTTTAAAGAGGGAGTAATCTAACCAAAATCAATATTTTCTTTCTTTAGGAAGGCACAGGTCCTCGTGTTATTTCAGCATTTGTGGAAATTATTTTTGACAACTCAGACAACAGGTTACCAGTAAGTTAAAAAGCATTTCTAGAGAGACATATCTTATCATTTGACTACCTTCTTAGTTATTTGAATCTTCATTAAAGTAATTCTTCTTTTGGGTCAGTATTAGTGGAAAATACTGTGAATGAATCGAAGATGACTTACAGGCAGTTAAAAATTTGTGGGTTTTTTTTGTTTTCTTAAGATTGATAAAGAGGAAGTATCGCTTCGCAGAGTCATTGGAGCCAAAAAGGATCAATATTTCTTAGATAAGAAAATGGTGACGTAGGTACACTTCTTTTCCTCCCCCAAAATGAACTGAATACAGAATATTGTAAAGCATGATGGAATCATTCAGAATATGTATATTTGTTTATACCTTCAGATTTAATTAATTTATAACATCTGAGTTCGTTTTCCAGCAATATTTAATATTAATAGTCTGCTAATAGATCTTCATTTTTAGTTCTTCTATAATCTCTAAACTGTGACTGGGTTGAGTTTTATATCCATTGACCTATCCATTTAATTTCATAAAAGAAAACTATATTCCCAAAATGTCTCTTATTCTTTTTTCAAAAACTAAATTGACATTTATTTTGAAATTAAATATTTACCACCTGTAGAGTTTGAACATGAAGAAGCCATTTCCTGCTTCCTGACAAGTATGAGGTCTGATTCTACAAATACTTCATGTGTAATTCTTACCATTAGGCCTAGTAGCAAGTACTTGTATGTTGACGCTTTAGGACCAAAAGAGAATAACTCCATTAGATTCAATGGAAGGATCTGCACTTTTCTATTTTTAAATTGGAATCTGTTTTGAAATAACAAATTGGCATATAAAAAAAAGAAAATAGTTAAAGAAAAAACTTTCTTCATAGGCACATGGTATTCAGTAGTTTTAAGACTACATATAACTAGCATACCCCAAGCTTCCACACAGTAGTTCAGTCTTCTTTCCATTCCCATCTCCTCAAAGGCCAAGGTTCTCAGCTTTAGCATCAAATTCTGCACTGACTTTTGCTCCACACAACTACGTTGAAGTTAGTGGAATTGTACAGGTTGTAAATAGCTCAGAATTTCATTCCCAGTCTGCTGGTCCCAACCATTTATGCACTTAACGCCTTCTCTTATCCTCTTTTGTCACCAGGAATGTACGGCTGCCAGTAGACAGAGACGTGTTTAGTATAATTGGTGGTGATATGAAACAATCTTGTCTGGGGTTTCAGATTGTGCTCTCAAACTTCTGTACACAATCTGTGTATGAAGAATATTGTTACTGAAAAAATAAGCCTTTATATAGGGATAAAAGTATTTCAAAACAGACTCCAACTTATATATAATCAGCAATACTCTTCCCCCCCCCTTCTTCCTATTGAATCTAATAGAGATTTTATGACAGTGCATGTGTGTATACACACACTTTTTTAATGAAACATTTTTTACTCCTGGAAGGTTAGGTGATAAATCACTTGAATTTTTTTCCTTTATCTGAATTCAGCTTCACAAACTGGTGTCACAGGGATTGAAGGCTGTCAAGTTCAAGGGCCATTCTTATCACCTTACAAACTTACAAAGTTTCTCTAAAACTTTTTTACACTTACACTGTAGATGAATTTGAATGCCTATGAAAGTGAGGATTGATATTACTAACTTGAGCCAGTCATATCGTGGGCAGACACTGTGAATTCTTTCTAAACTTGTTTTACCAATAGTCCTTCGTTCTCACCAGCTATTCCAGGCCTCCCTTTCTCTTGACTGTTCTCTTCCAATCTTGCTATATTAATGGGGCAAGGATCATGTGAATAAATAGGGTCTAGAAAAGACTACTTTCACCTATGACCTTACCAAAATTTGAACCTTACTCTCCAGAGCTGAAATATTAGTAAGTTAATCCACAGTAATGTATTAGCAGTAACAATTACTTTTTTAAACCTGACTTACAGAAAAAAAATCTAGTATTTTGTTTCTCTCGTTCAAGTTTTATCATTCAGGCATGAAGACAAAGTTGCCCAACAAAGCCAGAACTAGATGTATTTTTATTCTTAGTACCTCTTCATGTTTAAATTGCCCAGTAAAACTGGTAGATTCCTCTTTATCGGAATTGGGAGAAAGGGTAAAATTCTAATATCATGAGATCTATGGGCATATATAATGCTTTATTTTAAAATACCTGTGTTAAACTAAACTATGGCTTTGCCATCTTTCTGACAACTCAGCAGTGTGGCTAATCGCTGGCTGATGTCTCCACTCTTCCAGATGGCCATACTTCTATATCACTTCCCCTCGGTGTTTGAATAGTCATCAAATGACCTAATTAATTATTGGATAGTGTTAATGCTGTTACATTAATTGTATAATTCTCAGCAACTTGCTTTTAATACCTGAAAACGAGAGGAAAAGAAGCAAATCTTATACTAAATTCCAAATAATTCTTTCTGACATCTGTTTCTCCGTTAACTGTACTAACCTGCTGTGATGTAAGGGGTGCCTTTTTTAGTTGTAATCTCTTCCCAGCCCCATATCTCTTGCTTAGTTGCTTTCTGTTCTTATTTTCTCATTTTGTGTTTTATCAGTTTAAGTTTTAGTACGTGATAAGACATTATCATATACAGAAACTTCTTTGAAGAGATAGTGCCCTGGTCTACACTTACCTGGAGAGTTGGCGGCAGTCGACAGGAGTTACACAAGCTATGCAGAATAGCTTGCAAAACTCGCATCGACTGCTGTGCTTCCTTTCTGCGTGGCGTCTTCACTGCACTGCACTGATGGGAACTGTGTTCCCGTTGACGCAGTGCTACACCACTTGAGGGGGTGGTTTACCAGCGTCGACTTCCTGATCGATTGAGCGGGTCTACACTGACTGCTCAGTCAATCCAGAAAGATCTATTTGATGGCGGTGACTTTGCCACTGTCAGTATAGACATACCCAGTAATGGAGAGCATGCACCGCATGCATTTTTCATATAATGTGTTGTATAGGTTAAGTATTATTTTGCTGAATTTGTTCAGTGGTCATATTTGTCATATGTAGTTTTAAAAAAGTATACTTACTATTTGAGATATTATTTACAGAAAAAACGATGTGATGAACCTTCTTGAAAGTGCTGGGTTTTCTCGCAGTAATCCCTACTATATTGTCAAACAAGGAAAGGTGAGATTGATTTAATTTTGCTTTGTGATAACCACTCATTTATAAAGAAAGTTCAGACTTTTTGGAGGACTACAATTTAACTTAATTATTACTCATGAATAATAAGGCTTTCTTTTTACTTTTAAACTTTATATAAAGGATTAGTTCTTCCTGTGCACTCTTATTTTGCAACGGATTCCTCCATATACAGCTCCCTTATATAGAAATAAAGTAGATGTAATTGTGTTCCTCCATTGTTCTGATTAGAAACATCTATATTATAAGTCTTACCACATATAATGTTGCTGTACTCTAAAAGCTCTATTTAAGCACAGAGAAAACTGAGTCATAACATGTGCATCAGTGTAGCTTTCCAAATCCTTGGCTTCCAAGAAGAGCCATGAAAATAATTAGAATCACCACTTTATCCATTTTTTTTGTTCGTATTTCAGTAGGTTGTATTTTCCAATTCAGAAAGTTTTGAAAAGTTGTTTTACAGAATTGTCCGTATTTAATCTGTTTGACTTTCATTGTGGGGCAAGACATGTTTATTTTAATGTCCTGTCTAATGGCTGAATCTGCCAATTGTCTGTATTCATTATTTTGACTTCATAATCCTAAAAATATTTCTCTTGACCAAATTATTCATTTTATCTGCAAGTATTTGACTGCCAAGCAAAACTGAAAATATTAGAATAATATAGATAATTCCAGTTTAGCAACACAAGATACATTTTTGCTATAGAACTGAATTTACCAAATTGAGGAACAAATAAAAAAACTTGAGTTAGAAAGTAACTCTGTGCTAGTGCAGGAGTCAGGATCCTATTACAGATTAGAAGCCAAAGTAGATATACTATTCTTCATGCTCTGTATAAATTGAAAACATTTATCTACAAGCGTTCTATAAGGATGCAGCAACTAAAATTCTGATGAAGAGTAGTAAACCTGACACAGGATTAATTACTTAGAGCCCATACAGGGTTCCAGTAATATTAGAACAGCAGGGGCTAGTGGTGTGAGGCACTCCTGCAGCATGGGATAAGGTTTTTTGGCATAATATGTTGAAGTACATTGCCTTATGGAGATAGGGAAAGTAAGAGGTGGTTTTGCCGCAACAGAATATTAATGCTCAAAGTTGAGTTCTGTGCAAATCAGTTTAAGATGATATATTTTCTCCCTTTGAAGTCCAAGAAATAGTGACTCATTTACTGGGTTTCAGTAAAGTCTACTAGCATTTGAAAATTAATAACAATGAAATACAAGCAGAATCATACAAATATTCAATTTCTTGTCTCTTTTAAAAAGTAACTGATGTCTCAAAAGGAGGAAAATAGTGTAAATTAGAATTTCTAATCTTCCTGGAAAAAAACACTCCTGAAGAATTGTATCCTTAAGCAAGTATATATAAAAGTCAGCAGGGTGGGTTTTCAGACGAATGCATCATACTAGCTTGGCTTTAAGCTTATGGTACCTAACTGGAAAGAATTATCAAGTCTGTAGATAAACTAAGTGAGAATTAATGAAGTTCTGTTGTAATTAAACAATTATAAGAGATATGCCCCATACTAGATCTCTTATGTTATTTTGATCATTATTACTGTATAAGGAACATGATATTCAAAATGTAATCTTATAACTTTGTTATCTTGAATTCTTAGATCAACCAGATGGCCACAGCTCCTGACTCTCAGAGACTGAAGCTGTTAAGAGAAGTAGCTGGTACTAGAGTGTATGATGAGCGTAAAGAGGAAAGTATTTCCTTAATGAAAGAAACAGGTAAAAATAGTTGTTTTTATCCCGTGTTTCTTTTATATAAGGAATGTCATCACAATAGTTCCACTAATTTCAAGGATTTACAACTTGCTTATTAAAAATAATTCTTTGATTTTATTTGTAAATGTTAAATAACTTATATATACTTCAATAATTTAAATTATTTTACTTTTTTTTTTTTCACTCCAGAGATCCCAAAGGGCTTCACAAACTCTGTATAAAACACCTACACATTAACTTACTGCTAAGTTGCAGATGGCAGTTAAGTTGGTAACCCAGTACACACCATGCTGCACCAAAGTAGGGGGAGGGGAAATTTTTATATACTGCCACTGTTAAAATAAATAACATTTATAAAAAAAAGTTGTGTTGTGATTCTAACAAACTTACAAAAGCCAGAAAATTCAAAATTAGGGCCACAGCATCATGTATTCTGTAGCCATGAAATTTGCTACGGGATTGTGCTCCACAGTCAGTTTTTACTTTTTAAAAATTATGTTAATAGCCCTTATTTGTGGACATGAATATGCAAACTGGCATTGATCTCTTCCTGAGTCTGTAGGTACTCTGAAACAATAGCTCTAACTTTTGTGAACTTCCCCATTCACTTCAGTCAGGGCCCCGTGGACTCTGCAAATCCACAAATATAGAAATTTGACACTTTTCTAAGGAAATCAGTTTTTTTTTACAGTGGAATTTTTGCTATAAACAGGCTTTCCATGTTTGGGTCTATCTTCCTACCCTACCTGCTCCTGGCTGCAGCTATCTCTTGTTCTCCAATTTTCCCCATTGGGCGTTAATAAGGTTACAGTGTGTTCTCCCTACACTGTTCTATGGAGTCAGCCAGAGTTGGAGCTTCATTTGCAGTCAAGGAGTGGGGGAGCTAGAAGTTCAAGCTGGCATGCTTGACTGCCTGAAAAAGAGAACAACTGAGGCCCAGGAGCAAAATCTCTGAAAATGGCTTCTCTCTGCCCCCTTCCCTGATATACATGGGGGGAAAAGGAGGTTCTGAGATTGGCTGCCTGGACAATATAAGAATATTCAAGGCCTGGGAAGTGGAGCTAGGCTACTTGATGAGCATCATGCAAAAAAAAAAAAAAAGTCCTCTGAAATTGACTGATTTTACAACAATGGATGACTTCAGCTGTTAGCCATAGTTGTGTGCATTTGTGGTGAGGGGTGGCGAGAGAATAAATGAGTGTTGCAGCAGAACTTAGTGGTTGTTGTCATGGAATTTGGTCTCATTATACCAGGGAGTCCATTATCTCTGGTTAAGGCAGCAATTAGACTTTCAATTCATGTTGTGATGCCTTTCTCTCATTCTTCCCCTCACCACCTTACCATGCCCAATTTCTTATACACCCAAAACAAACAAAAACCTCAACAACCCAGAAATACTGAATGGAGTAACAGCTCTATCTCCAAATTGTCTAGCCTTTATTTTTCATGACCTTCATATTGACTATATATATATATATTTAATTTTTTTTACTTACAAAAGCCTTTGCTATAAGTAGAATTAGCATTTATTTTTCAGACATATCAAAAATCACCATGCATTGAAAATGGCCTATGGTATCAATTTGTATTAGAATTTAACACCAAAGTCAATTTAATCACATCCATGCTTATGTCATCCAAAATACTACCTGCCCTATATTTTTTATATAAATTGCTATTTTATAGATAACAAGAGTGCCTTTAGAAAGCACCAATCTATGCAATCATACAGTGAAACATGCAAAAATATTGATGTAGTTTAATGAAAATTCCTGACTTTTTTAAAAGCTTTTAAAAGTTGGTTGGCTTGTTTATGTAATTTAGATGTATTTGTATCAGGCTTCAAAACAGTGTATTAAATAAGACTTTTCAGTGCAGCTTGATATTCATTTAGGAAAGCCTGTAAAACATTCTGTTGAATAGCAACATATTGACATGATTATTCAAAGTCCTTATCAACTGCTCAAGAAAACTGTTGAGAAATCATGGGTATGTAAAGATAGTCATCATCAATTTCCCATGTAAATTTTGTGTGGATAGTTGGCAATGAGCATTCTCTCCTGCCTGTTTTTGAGGAGCTGTTATCTTCTGGTAACTTCAGTGTGCTGAAACCATTGCCCTCTATATCTTAAAAACGTTATTTATTGTAAATTTTATCCATACTCTAGCTTCTGTAGAAGTGGATAGATATTTTTCTTTTAGTGCCGGTGTTTACTTTCCTTGATCTGACACATTTCTCCATCCCAGTGTGGTCCTTCTGCCAGAGTTTGTGAGGAGGTTCTTAGAAAGCAGCCTGTATTCTGCAGTTTCTGTACTGATGAAATTCTCCCCCAACTGGATCCAGGTCTTAGAGTCCCTTTATACCACTCCATCTCCTTTACTTTATGTATGGGAAGAGGGTGTCCAAAAAAGACTGTTGCTGTGGCTTGTGTAGAGTCTTTTGACTAAACTTCCATTTACAATTTAATTATCTTTGTTAGATTTCTAAATTGTGAGGTTGTAGAACACACATTTGAATTGATTTAAATTACCCTGTATTTGTGAGACATGGAATTTATATTAGACCGTGTTAGTGTTGAGACCTAGAATGCAGTAGCTTAAAAATTGAAAGCTCCATTTATAGATATTTGCCAAAAATATAACTTTTGGGTGTTTTCTGGAATGAAAGTCCAAGAATGGTTTAATTCTGTTCCATGTATGGTCAGAATAGTTGTCCATTAATTGTCTCCAAGTGAGAAACAGAAGTAGAGTTGGAATAGCATGAGCTTTGGGAATAGGAATTTTTGGAACGGGGGTGTGTCTGAAAGTTAACTCCAGACCTAGATCTTAATTTCAATCAGTCAGTTTTTTCAACAAAAAAGCCTTACTTATGAGTCAAAGATAAGAGAATGATGTAAAAAGAAAACAAATATCATTCTGAATATAATAATAATTGAGTTGCTATCTTTGTCTTGCTTCTCATTTTCTAAAGAGGGTAAACGAGAGAAAATCAATGAGTTGTTGAAGTACATTGAAGAACGATTACATACCCTGGAAGAGGAGAAAGAAGAGCTAGCTCAATATCAGAAGTGGGATAAAATGAGGAGAGCTTTAGAATACACCATTTATAACCAGGAACTCAATGAAACCCGTGCTAAACTTGATGAGGTAAAGCATCTTGTTACCCTTCATTATATAATTCCTTTGTTACAGACATTTCATGTTTAAACTTTCATAGTTTTGTGTGGAATAGAATAGTTAAAATTGTGTGATTTTTATGATCATTAATGTACCAAATTAACATTTTCTTTCTGAATCAATTAAAAAAGGACCTTATTAATTAAGTAGTATTATTTCTGTACAGCTTTCTGCCAAACGAGAAACAAGCGGAGAGAAATCCAGGCAATTGAGAGATGCACAACAAGATGCCAGAGATAAAATGGAGGTAATATTAGAAGTAGTGTATTAACATGAGCAATTCAAAATTTTTGCTTTGGCTGTATGTAGTCTAATTGCCCTGAAAAGTCTTTTGGGTTACTCTTTTGTGTGTGAACATTTCAGTCTGATGTTTCATATCTGAGTGAATTTAAACTCAGACTTTGGAGTTATTTAATTATTTAATGCTAAGAAGTGGAAAATGGATCCTGTCAAACCAAACTGATATATTTTTTTGATGAGATCACAGGTTTGATTTCTAAAGGTAGTAGTGTTGATGTAATGTTCTTTGACTTCTGTGAGGCATTTGACTTGGACTGCATAACATTGTGATTAAAGAAAACCCTAGAACAATAAAAAATGAATATGGCACACAATAAATGGATTGAAAACTAGCTAACCAATAGGTCTCAAAACATAGTTGTAAATGGGGAATCATCATCGAGCGGGTGTGTTTCTAGTGGAGACCCTCAGTTCTTGGCTTTATGCTATTTAACATTTTTATCAATGACCTGGAAGAAAACATAAAATCATAACTTATAATGTTTGCAGACAACACAGAGATTGGGGAGTGGTAAATAATGAAGAGGACAGGTCAGTGATAGAAACTGAGCTGCATGGCTTGGTAAGCTGGGCACAGACAAATAATATGCTTTATTATATGGTTAAATGCAATATATATATATCTAGGAGCAAAGAATGTAAGCCATACTTGCAGGATGAGGGACTCTTATCTTGGGAATCAGGACCCTGAAAAACAGTTGCAGTTCTTGGTGGCTTATCAGCTGAATGCGAGCTTCCAGTGCAACGCTGTAGTCAAAAGAGCTACTGTGATCCTTGCATGCATAAATAGAGGAATCTCAAGTTGGATAGAGAGGTTATGTTAAGTCTGTTTTTGGTGCTGGTGCAACTGCTGCTGGAATATTGTGTCCATAATTCATGAAGGATGGTGATAAATTGGAGCAGCTTCATAGAGGAACCATGAGAATGATTAAAAGATTAGAAAACATGCCTTATAGTGATAGACTCAAGGAGTTCAGTCTACCTGGCTTAACATAAAGAAGGATAAAAGGTGACTTATTCAGTCTTATAGGTATCTACATAGGGAAAAAATATTTAATAATGGTCTCTTCAGTTTAGCAGAGAAAGATATAACCCAATTTAATGGATGAAAGTCAAAGCTGGACAAATTCAGACTGGAAATAAGGTGTAAACGTCTAACACTGAGAATAATTACCAAGGGTCATAGTGGATTCTCCATCATGGACAATTTAGAAATCAAGGCTGGATAGTTATAAAGATGTACTCTAATTTAAAAAGGAATTGAGGGAGTTCTATGGCTTGTATTATACTGGAGGTCAGACTAGATAATCACAGTAGATTTTTCTGGCCTAGGAATCTCTGAATCATCTATCAACGTTCCTAAATTTTAAAGCAAATTAAACAATCAACTTATTTTTAAGGTTAATTTAAAGATTTTTGGATTTCATATGGTGATGACTCTGTTCTTCTCAAATTGACTTTGCATTCTCTTTAGTCTTAATGGTTAATAAAGCTGTCTTGTGCCTGTTCCTTTAAATGGGTACCGACATATGGATTAAATCAAGCTATGATACACATTATTAAACAAAGTTTACTACATACCTCTGTTTATGTAGGATATTGAGCGACAAGTTCGGGAACTAAAAACAAAGATTTCAGCGATGAAAGAGGAGAAGGAACAACTCAGTGCTGAGAGGCAGGAGCAGATTAAGCAGAGGACCAAATTAGAACTTAAAGCTAAGGACTTGCAAGACGAACTAGCTGGCAACAGTGAACAAAGGGTGAGAAGCAGCTGCAAGAGTAATATGTACAAATACGGTATTTTGTATGGATAACATTTTAGGCTATAACTTATGTATGTTTATGAGTAACAAGGTGTTATTAGACACCTACAATTAGATGTAAGATTTAATTACATTGTAAGAACTTTACAGCAGTACAAGAGTTTTGTGCCCTGATGTGCATAGCACACTTTTGAATGCTATAAAACATAATAATAGATCAATTACTTCTTTCTGCCTCCTCTTGTAAAATCAACCTGCTGTAGCTGTTGTCCGTGCCTTTTTTCAGTCAGATGGTAAATACTAAAGGGAGAATGTTGTGAATCATCTAAAGAAGATCATTCAATGTAGCAGCACTGAGTTGCACTCAACTGTTTGGTCTGTACTGACCTTTGTTTCCCTGCTAGTGTAGGAGCACTTTCTCTAGAATAATACTATATACCAAATCCCCCTCCTTGCTGATCCAAGGCTGCTCCTGAACCTGCCTCTCCCATATGTCAAAGCAGTGTAGCGTCAGACAAGCAGTGGAGTCCATCGAGTAATTTTACAACTGTTAAAATATGTTCCAGAAATGCCCTACTATGTTCACTAATTCAATGATTGTACTAAGTTGATCTACTAAGTTACTGTTATTAAATATTACTTTGTTTACTTTTAGAAAAGACTGTTAAAGGAAAGACAAAAGCTTCTTGAGAAAATTGAGGAGAAGCAGAAAGAACTAGCAGAAACAGAACCCAAATTCAACAGTGTGAAAGAAAAAGAAGAGCGAGGAATTGCTAGGTCTGGAGCTTTACATACAAAGAATTAAATCATTTTAGAAAGAGCAAGGAATAACAACAAAGCAGTACATACTTAACAGCTGTTATAAAGTGAGAGAATGCATTTGAGTCTAAATGTTTTTTTTATTTACAAGGAAATGCTCCTTTTGCCAACAAATTAAAAAAATTAATTAAATTAAAAGCACACACATTCGGTGCTTATGTGGCCCTGCATTATTTTTGCTCGTTGCATGCAGAGTCACTGAGTTTGAAGATAATTGTTTCTCAAGAACCTTATTACAAAAGCTTTGTTGAAAGAATCAGTGATATACTACTGAACAAGGAGGCATCAGAGTGATGTTGCCCTGTTCTTGAAGAAACAGGAGGTGAGGATCTTTTGCATATTAGAAAAAGGCAAACTGGATAAGTGAGAGGGAACTTGTTTTAAAGCTTTAAAAAGCAACCCATGGAGAGTAAATGAAAATTCAAAACAAAAGTAAATTGGTGCTTCTCAATTGCTCTGTTCATTTTAAATCTTTCCCTGAGATGATTGTACAATTTATAAAAAATAAATCACTGTTAACAGTTTAAAATTAATTTTGATAGCGCTTTGTTCTTGGAGATCTTCTGAATAAAATTTGTAAATGAAATGTTTGACACATTATAAAGAAACTTTTTTTTCTCTCTTACCTAGACTAGCACAAGCTACCCAGGAAAGAACAGATCTTTATGCAAAACAAGGCCGAGGAAGCCAGTTTACCTCCAAAGAAGAAAGGGATAAGTGGATTAAAAAGGAACTCAAATCTCTAGATCAGGCCATCAATGACAAAAAAAGACAGATTGCAGCTATACACAAGGATTTAGAAGATACAGAGGCTAATAAGGAGAAGAATCTGGAGCAATACAGTGTAAGGAGTTCTGAACTTATTAGTGCAGTGATATTTTGAGGAAAAAAGGCTATGTTCTGTGTCCATAATTGGATTTGTTTCAATGAATGAGTTTTATTTCTCTTTAAAATCTAGAGGACAAGAGAATTTCTTGCTGTGTCTTACATTATTATAAATGTTTGCATGCTAAAACTAATTTTAGAATCCTGTTCTCAAATATTTTTCTTCAGCACCCTACACTCATTTTTTCCTGATTTGGAGGGAGAGGGAAATTAGCTAGACAGCATAAGCAGCATCCTCCAAGACAGCGTGCCTATGTATTATTGTTTTTGCCAGTTAACAACGCTCCTGGGTAATTTTGGTTCAAAATTTTTTTTAAGTCTTAGAAATATTTCTATTAATATCTTTTATTTAAAACAAAAGCACTATTTCTTCAAACACTTCTTGAATGGATTTTGCATTTGGCTTGAGAGTTTCTGTTCCTTTGGATCCTATTAAATAATTGCATAAGTCTTAATATAGGCTAAGCACTTTGCATGCAATAAGAATCTGTTTCCATCTGCACAAAAGAGAAAAGGAACTACCTTGTGTTTTGATTGATGAAATCAGTGTGCCCTTTGTTACCCAAAACATCTGCTTTCAAAATCCTCTGTGTGTGATGCTATATGCTTTAGGGAGGGGTAAGAATTTGGAACACACTGAATCCTAATGCCTAAAAGAACTATGGGTACAGAAGTCAAGTTCTACCGGGTACTCTGTGCTGCTGTAGTATTAAAGGAAAAGTTCTTTAGAAAAAAATAAGGAAATTGTCACCATTATGGAGCCTGATCGTTTGCCTCACTAAAACTCTGGTGTAAGACATGTGGAAGGAGGATCAAACTTAAGTAAAGAGTGGGTTATCAGTGCAGTGGCTATGTAACAGTTATCATGAGGAAAACCTTTTTCATGTGATGCTGCCAAGGACACGCTGCATACATTATCAGCTTTGTGGATATTATTTATGAAAATAAATTCTTATCTTCCACATCGGGGCTTGAAAGCTTCTGTAACAATTTTGTTTTCTGTCTGGTGTCACTTAGTCTTTGAGGCCTGTTCCTTTGCTTTTCCTTGTTCCTTGTCTAATAGCCATTGACAGATCTATGCTGCATGAACTTATCGAATGAGTTTTTGAACCCAGTTATCCTTTTGGCCTTCACAACATCTCTTGGCAATGAGTTCCACAGGCTGACTGTGCATTTGTATGAAGTACTTCCTTATGTATGTTTGTTTGTTTGTTTTTTGTTTTTTTTTAAACCTGTTACCTATTAAGTTCATTGGTTGACCCCTGGTTCTTGTGTTAAGTGAAGGGGTAAATAACATGTTTTCTCTACACCATTCATGATTTTATAGACCTCAGCATATCCCCCCTTCTTACCTCTTTTCTAAACTGAACAGTAGCAATCTTTTTAATCTCTTCTGATATGGAAGTTGTTCCATTTCTCTAATCTTTTATGTTGCCCATCGCTATGTATTTTTTTCAATACTAATATAACTTTATGAAGATGTGGGGACTAAAAACTCCACACAGTATGTAAGGTGTGAGCATACCATGCATTTATATTTGGCATTATATTTTCTTATTATCTTATCAAATATTTCATCTTTGCCCCACGCCTATGAGGGCTGTAGTTAAAAGCCACAGCAGAACATATGTTGAGCAGAGTTTTGGTCTGCCCTATGATGCTGTCCAATTGAGATGTCATGCATATTTTCCAAAGGTTCAGCCAGATTGCAAGGTATTAATTATGGGGTAAGGAACGTTTCTGATTCTGGATGGAAGAATTGATGGCAGCTTTGATGGCACTATACTGGCTGTTTTATTGGAGCCTTTAATCAAGGTTGGACTGTAGCCTATTCTATTGGTGTTGATTTTTCCAGACTGTGTTTAACACCCCCAGTATGTCAGGAGAAGCCATATAAATGAAGAATCAGTTCTAACCAGTTACATGGCCATGAAAGGAGTATGTCCAGTGCCAATATGCTTGATGTGCTGACATATGCAGCTTTTACAATCTCTATTGTATAATAAATGTACTAAACTTGGTGATAAATGAGCAACCTGATAAAATTTATGGACATGGTTGCACTGAGAAAGAAAGTGTTTTGCCAACGTAGACCATATTTTGGAAGAGAGCCATGCTATTCAAGCAATTCTCTTTAGTTGGTTGAATGAGGGAAATGGCATACTACTTTGGCTATTTGTTTGTACTGGCAGAGTTCCTGCAGTGAACAGCTCACAAGCTCATTTCTTCTGGAAATGAAAAAGATCTTGACAGGCTGGTTGCTGAAGCTGTCTTAGTTCCTTTGAAGAGCTTCTGAAATTTTGTGTGTGTCTGTGCGTGTGTGCGCGTGTATAAAAATGATATATACAGGAATGCTTTTAACCACGCTGAAAGAATTGCATGGCTTTTTTTTTTTTTTGTAACACAGAGATGTTTCAGAGAAATTGGTCTAGAGACTGGAAAAATGACTAATAAAATAAGAAATTTTAAGACTGTAAAATAGTGGTGCTATCATTAAGAATCATAAAGTTATTACCAGCAGATTTCTAGCCATTGAGCTGCTGAAAGAAAAGAAAACTCTTGGTCCCAGACAAGGAAGAGGGAGGAACTTCCGCTGGCAAGTTCTCCAGTTATGCTGTTTAGGAGAGTACCTGCAGCTAACTGGTATCAGTATCTTGACTTTATTGGAGAACACACTAGAACCATGATTACAGCAAGTGTGGCATGTAATGCCACCATGCAGTATATTCTTATACCGCAATGTAAATGCTGCTTAGCCTCAACGGAGGCTTATTATTTTTGTGTTGTGAAGGAACAAACTTCTAAGCAGATGGCAGTAGTGTGTCTCTTTGATTCTACTGTTTAGTGTAATTTTTATGATGGTTTTGAATGTTTCTGCCAATTTTCTAATCCTTTTAGTTCTGAAGGTGGCTGTAACATCAGAATCAACAAAATAACCTGTTGTAGTTTCTTTTTTTGTCCTTTTTGCTGGCTTTTAGCACTCATTCTCTTCATAGTCTCCATGCTGCTGCTGACCTCTGAAGATCTGTTTATTCTTACCACTTTAGCAATTTTAATGTAACTCATAGAAAACATTACAGGAATTCTGAATTATAAAATGGATAGAATAGGGATTTAAAGCTAGCATCTTACATTTTAAAGATTTATTTTTTATGTGCATTAGAAATTGGACCAAGATCTTAATGAGGTGAAGGCTCGCGTCGAAGAATTGGACAGAAAATATTATGAAGTGAAAAACAAAAAAGATGAACTACAGAGTGAAAGAAAGTAAATTTATTTAAAATTTGTTTTAATTATGTATAAAATGTAAAGGATGTCAGCTGTGTAGTCATTAACTTGGCATAATTAAGTATTTTTAAATAGTTATGTGTTTGGAGTTTTAAACATCTACACTTCAATTTAAAAAAAAATGACTACTCTAGAAGGAAGTTAACTCAGTTTTACTCATTAAGAACTTTCTAGTAATCAAAGTGCTTAATAACATTAACCTGACTTTTGTTTCATTTTGATAGTTATCTGTGGAGAGAGGAGAATGCAGAACAACAAGCTCTTGCTGCAAAACGAGAGGATTTGGAGAAGAAACAGCAACTTCTTAGAGCAGCAACAGGAAAGGTGTGAGATACTGTGCATTCATGAAAGTTATAAATTGATTATTTGATGTGGGGAAAGGTTTCGTATCTTTTAAGGAGAATTGCCCCATCTTTAAGGAAAAAAGCAGTCTGTGGCTGCAGATCACAGTATCAAAGCACTTTTTTATAAGCCTTATTTTTCAGATACTTACAGCTTTCTGAAAAAAAATCTTTTGGTCTGAAATATCTCCTACTTATTCTCAGCCTAAAGCCAGTTTTTGAGATGAGAAATTTTTGCTGAAATTCAGTTTGAGTTTATCAAAGCATTGAAAACTGGTGGCCCTCAGACTATAAAGCTATCGTGCCTGTTGATTCTTGTATTGAAAACAGGAGCTTGGTGCCAGTGGCTGGGATGGAATTTAGAATAGTCAGTGATAGCTCATGTGCACCCACATCAGTAGCCATGGATTGGTCTGCAATCTTAACAAGAATTGATCTGTGACTGTGGCCTTCATAAGGCCCAATGGCTGACACTGAACAACTGAGAGGCAGATTGTGAATGACCCATGAGCTCGATTAGAAATCGCTCACAAACTTTAAATCCAAGCAATAAACTTACGAATATTTTGTCAGTTTATATTTTAAACTGGCAAGAGAGAGAGAGGACCAAAATCTGTAGATTAGCATTATTTCTAGGTCACATGATCCTTGAAGTCTAGTAATATAAGTTATTAATTGTATTTTGACAGGCCATTCTTAATGGTATAGACAGCATAAACAAAGTCTTGGAGCACTTCCGCAGAAAAGGCATAAACCAGCATGTTCTAAATGGTTACCATGGAATTGTGATGAATAACTTTGAGTGTGAGCCTGCTTTCTACACTTGTGTTGAAGTTACTGCAGGAAACAGGTAAATTATAGTGTATTGAATTCTTCTTGAGTTTGAAAGGGGAATATTGAGAGGTATGACTTCATGCACGTTGAAAGCCAGTTGTTGGGAGGACTTATTTTGGTTTATATATTGGGCCTGTTGTCAACTTTAGTTGCATGTATGTATGATGATCAAATTCAGAGTGTCAAAAAGATACTGAAAAAAACTCTTTACCTAGCTAAAATCCACCACCCAAACTACACCCCTCCTCTCAACCTGTCCTCTTAAGAAAATTCTTGCTGTGTCCCCAAAAGATCAGTAAGCTTGGGCTCTGCTGAGCAAAACTGTGGGAAGGAGGCAAATTCCAGACTCAAGAACCCTTCACTGAGTCCTTCCCATGGGCCATTATGTAAATATCTAGAGGTTATTTGCCCAAATACCTTGTAAATATAATCTGTCAGGATACTATAGAAATGGCAATCCCTAAGATACATAGGCTCCAAACTATATGGGCTATCTTTTGAATGGTACCTGGAAATTAATTGGAAACCAGTGTTGTCTCTAAAGTAGAAGTGTGATATACTCCTTAGAAAGAACACTAAGTAAGCATTTAACTTCCATCTGCACCAGCTGATAGTGGTTAGTAGCCTAAAGTAGAGTATGTCACAGTGATCCACTCTGGTGGTAGCAGAGGCATGAGCATTGGTAGTGAAGTCCGCATTCCTTAAGAAAGGTCACAATCACTTAGCCATGCATAATTTGTTCTAGTCTTTATTTTTGTAACCTTCCTGATTATTTTCTTTAAGCTTTTAAGAAAAATGATCAGCACTGTTGCTTTTGTCATTTCTTTTTCCTTTTTAAAGCCTACTGGGATGTTGTATTCAATGCGAAAAGATTTACAGTCTCAAATGAGTGAAGATTATCCTTTTTTGCTCCCTTTGGTTGACGATAATAGCACTTACTGCCACCTGGAAAATGCTTTTTAATGCCCTTTCAGCACCTGGCTGAAAGTTGGGTGCGTGGAACAGGATTTTAATTTTGCCCTCCTGTGATCTTATCCTTAGATAAGGTGTTTCTGTGTAAACTCATACAAGGAAGAAAGGTAGACTGAATAGGCTTGCTATTGCAGGAGTATACAACAAGATTGCACAGCTGATGAGAGAAAAAAAGAGTTGAGGTCAAATATTTATTGGGGTTTCCCTATGACCAGGAAACCGAAAACATCCCAACTAGTTAAATGGTGTTTCATAGGACTTTAGTATTATGTAAATTATCTTCTTCTAAAAATGTCTGTGATCATTATTTTTTCCACTTACATTTTCTAAGGCATGGTAATGGTGAAAACTGTTGAGAAAATAAAATGTAGTTTTGTTTGTTTAGTGGTTCCTGCAAATTTGAATTTGTGGTAGAAAATATCAATGATTTTGGCATAATAAAATCTGGGTTGTTTTTCTTTGGTCTGTTAAATTAGGTTATTTTATCATATTGTGGATTCCGATGAGGTCAGTACAAAGATCTTAATGGAGTTTAATAAAATGAACCTTCCTGGAGAAGTAACTTTTCTACCTCTCAACAAGCTGGATGTTAGAGATACTGCTTACCCTGAGACAAACGTGAGTCATGGTGTTGATATAGACTTCTGTTTTTTCTTCCAGTAGATTACTTATAAGTCACATGTTTATGTCACATAGATGCTATATACTCATGATAGTGCTACTTCATAATGCCATTTTCTTCAGGTTGGCCATGTACAACTAAATATGTTTTTCATTATAGCTCTTTCAAGAATCTCTTTAATTTGATACCTGGTAGATTCAAAAAGTAATGTTAAACTTTGTGGTTTTTTTAAAAAGATACAGAGGTGAGAATGAAAGGAAGTATTTCATTGTAATCTGAATTGAAATTATAATTAAGAGCTGTCAAGTGTACTTTTTTCAAATTAGAAGGCTGCCTTTTACAAGACCTGGGCAAGAGGATAATACGTCGTAGCATGAGACAACTGAATTTATTATTTGAAACAAGTTGTGCTCCATTGCCACTATGAACGTTTTGTTAAGACTGTTATATTTTCACTAGTAAATATATAATATAGTTACAGTAAATAATTATTTGAATTCAAAATTGGAATTGTAGATTAGTTTAAAAAAATTACTGAGTTGTATTGTAAAGTAGGTCAGCTAGACTTTTTATACATTCTGTTTTAATTTTGCATAAACAACTAAACATAAATATTACAGATTGGAACAACCTGATTCTTCACCTATTTTCATTTTGGAAATCCATTATGTATGTGTGTTTCTGGTAGCAACCACAATATCTTAAGCCTAATACAGAGAAAGTTAAATTGACAGATATGTAACAAAAATAATTTAAACTCACTCACTAGCTACTTAGCTCCTGTTCCTGTTGAAATTACTGACAGACCTTTTATTGATTTCAGTGAGAGTAAGATCAAACCTTAAATCTGTTCCTTCAGATTTTCAGAATTGTTTGTGCCTAACTTGCACTTAAATTTTTTTTGATGTCTGGGCAATTTTAATAAGCTTATCTTCTAATTGCACAGCAATCAATGAACACTTGGCCATAAACAAAGCCAGTAATTTGTGTTCACAATCACAGACATATATGTAAATTATGATGGCATACACCGTTCTTCAAATGTGGTTCTAAACGGATTTACTTCGTTAATTTTCAGTATATTTGAATGGTCTGTTCCTAGTGTTTTACTTCTTAAATTCAAGATTACAGAAGTTCTTATTGTAAATTTGAGGGTTTATTTTATTTTGTACTTTTTATTGGGTCACCAAGTGTTCTCTTTAAATTATTTTTCACTTGTAATTGCACAATGTACCCAGTGGATGCTTCAGATTGTGTGCATCATATTCGTGCAACTTATTGTTCTTATTGTTAAGATACTTTATTGATGTGAGTGCTATATTTTTAGGATGCTATTCCTATGATCAGTAAACTGAGATACAATCCCAGATTTGACAAAGCCTTCAAACATGTTTTTGGAAAGACTCTTATTTGTCGTAGCATGGAGGTGTCTACCCAATTGGCCAGAGCTTTCACTATGGATTGTATTACTTTGGAAGGTATGTATTGCAATTATATAATTGAGTTAATGGAAAAACAGGTCTTTGGGGACTGAGTTAATTGAAACTAGTCTATTACTTTCCTAGTGTTCTTTGCAAAACCTGATACTATGATAGTTTACTTGGGTAAACAAGATGAAATAAACTAAATGTTAGTAGTGCTGTTATCAGAGTCCAAAATGTTGTTTTTGTAAGTCCTCTAGGATTTTAGTGACTTAAGGTGACAAATCAGTAGAAATCACTCCCCATCTCAGAGGCTTACAAAATAGATTAGATTTGTATCCGATTTTAACTGGTACCAGTGTCCCTGAGGAATTAAGAAGTTTATTCTGCTACGTTTAAAACAACTTACATTGCATTCTTATGTGCTGTCTTAATTACTAAGAAGTGTAGGTTTGCTACTTTGGTATATTAGCCACATATTTTGTCTTGATTAGGTATATCCCTGTGTTTTGGAGAGCAGTCTTTTGTTTAGTGGTTCCCTAGAGGCTACACTGCTAGTTTCTCTCTCCTTTGAAAAGTTCCTCAGATCCCCACTCTGAGAGAGAATGGTTATTTTATGGTAACTGGTTCTTACAGTATTGTGTCTGCATATCCACTCTGCCACTTTCCTGTATTTTTCCAGAGTCCTTTAATGAATCTTTGAATGGGTAAAAGGAAACTCAGAGCAGTTGAGGCCACAGTCCATTTTCTATCCTTGAGTCCAAATGTTAGGATCCACACATGTTACTTGTATGACCCAAACAGCCTTATAGAAGATTCTGGATCCAGCAGCATTGTTGGTGTGCACATCCAGTGTGCATCTGCAGAAGTAGTTCCTTAAGAACCCCAGTTAGTTACAAGTAACCTTTCTTGAGCAAAATAGTTAACCATAAGATTTGTCAGGCATAAAGTAGACTAAGGTTTTGTTCAATGGGGAGAGCAATTATAGATGGAGGTAAGTTGGAAGACTTGGTACAAAGGATGCAGTGTATCAGCAAATGTTAAGAGAAGGTTGGATCTTGGTTTTTTTTGGGTGGAGTGTTTTAATATCGCACACACCAGTTGTTTAAGGTAATCCTTGTTTGCCTTGATTATGTCTGACCGTTTTGGCCATTACTGAGGAAACAGCTCTAACATGATGCATTTTTTAAAACTGGTAATGGTATGGTGTTTGGATGTCCCCATTGTTCATACAATTTGATTTTTATGTGGATTATATGATTTCGGAAGTTAATAAAAGAAATTGAACTGCTTGATGCTGAGAGAAGGTGGTGCCTGGTACTTGGAGCCTGCTGGTCTTGAGGCATTAAATACACTTTTTAAAAGCTTTACAAAAATAAATGTGATTTGATTTTTTTTGCCTTGTTAACATTTGAAAGTGACCGTCTGTAAGTTAATTGCAAACATTACATGCATGCATGACTCCTCAGAATTATATAGAATCTCTCTAGGAAATTGAGAGTACTTAAAATACATATTAGCAGAATAATCATTACCTTTTAGGAACTGCTGTGAACAAATGTCCTGTGGGTGTGCAGTACAAAAGTTCCATTTTAATTCTGTTTTGTTCATAGGTGATCAGGTCAGCCATCGTGGTGCTCTGACTGGAGGTTATTATGACACGAGAAAGTCGCGGCTTGAACTGCAAAAAGACGTTAGAAAGGCAGAAGAAGAACTTGGTGAACTTGAAGCAAAACTCAATGAAAACTTGCGCAGAAACATTGAAAATATCCTTTTGATGTATTTGTGTATGTTGGGAGGGAAAAGTTGCATGGTAACAAGGCCAAGTCAGCTTGCTCTTTTCTCCCCCCTTTGTTACAAAATGCACAAATTGTTCTTCTTCGAGTGATTGCTCACGTCCATTCCATTATAGGCGAGTGCACGCCACTGTGCACGGTTCCCGTAACTTTTTTCCCCTTAGCAAACCCCGTAGGGCCGGCTCTGGTGCCCCCCAGAGTCCCGCGTGCGGTATATGAAGCACTTCCGGCCCTACGCCCCCCAGTCTCTCCTTTCTGCTAACTCCAGCAGCAGGGACGGGGTGGGTTGTGGAATGGACATGAGCGACACATCTCAAAGAACATCAGTTACTGGTAAGTAACCTTGTTTTCTTCTTCGAGTGATTGCTCATGTCCATTCCACTATAGGTGACTAACAAGCAATACCCTGGAGGTGGGTAGGAGTTACCAGTGAGCTGCCGTCAGCACGGCTCTGCCAAATCTGACATCCTCTGTCACCTGCTGGGCGATGGCGCTTTGAGCTCTGGTTGTGTGCTAGATGTCATGGTCTGGAAGGTTTTTCTGACAGTTAGCCTGAATTTGTCTTCTCTTAATCTCATCCCATTTCTTTTGTTTCTACCCTGTTGTGCTACCCTTAATAATCTCCCTTGATGGCTATTGCATCCTTCCAAATAACCTCTTTTGCGGCTTTTGAGATAGCTGTCTTTTCTGATTTTAGTAATCATTTAGCCAAGATATATATTTTGTTCACCCATAAGTTAAATATAGAATTAGGTCAGTTGTTAACATGGTATGTGTAGTACATGTCTAAAATAATAGAAAGGAAACTAATATATAGGTGGATGGCAATAACGTGTTTAAAAATACAGAAGAATATGATATGGATAAGGGGAGAAATTGAAGGTTAGTTTTCTAAATTAATCTCTTTATTTAACTAGCTTTCTATAAACCTCTTTAGTCATGACAAAATAGCTGTTTCTTTATAAGCAGGTAAATTATAGCTTTCTCAAATTGTTGACTGATGTGTAGAATAGGGAGTTTTCAAGCTGTTTCAACATGTGTCAAACCATGATGCAGATGACATGACTAACAACATGGATGCTATTGTAGTTATTGAAGGAGGCTTTCAAAAGGAATTAGTGAAACTTTTAAGGCTAGAGTGAATAATTTTGACTTAATTTTTTTCACATGTAAATCACATTTGTGTGTCAGTAGCCCCTCTGGTGATATTAATAGAAGTTTTTTAAAGCTTTTAATATCATGGAAAAAGCCATAAGTAAAGACTTGGGAGTAGAACCAAAACTTTAGGAAGATTAACCTTCTAATGCTTTGTGTTTCCCAGTTCTAATGATGTGTAGACTCCCCGTCTGCCCACACCTGCCTTCAGCATCAGGTCCCAGACTGTCACCCTACAGTTCATAGAAAAAAAAATTTTTTTTTTGAGGGGAGTTAATACTGGCTCTGTTCAGGAGCGCTACAATTCTCTAGATATTCTCCTGTCAGTATTTCTAATTTCTGACCAGAGTGTGGACCACTTCCGGGAGCAAAAAGTTTAGTTAAATTTCCAAGCTCTTATAGGCTTGGGCCTCCCTCTTTCTGACTAACAAATGGTAGGTAATATTTGTAATATGGACACATGGGGTGAAATCTTTGTCTCATTAAAATTGGCAAAGTTCCCATTGACTTTAATAGGACCAAGATTTCATTCTTGTGATCTCAGGCTTAGGAAGATAGGAATTGCCGTACTGTATCAGCCCATGGTCCATATAGTCCAGTATCCTGTCTCTGACCACTGGCCAACACCAGATGCTCTAGAGGCAGTTACAAAAAGCCTTACAACAGGCAGATGTGGGATAGGCTGTCCCCGTCAACATTTCCTCCTAAACTAATAAATAAGACACACTAATTTTTCTTTGAGTTTGTCTCTTAGAGCCTATTGATTACAATTCTATAAAACTGCTACTGGTATATGTCTGTTTGGGTGGTGTTGTGGAGGCAGCATATTTGACACCCAAGAAGACTGACTGTTTAATATCTTCTGGTCAGTTAAAGGCTTTGTGTTGACCTCTGAGAGCAGCTGAATCTGACTGGTTCTATACCTTTGGAAGTTGTGATATGGAGCCTTTGATGGGGAGGGAGCAAAAATGAAATACTGCAAAAACAGCGTGGGTATAAAATACCTCATATTTAAAACTTGGAATTTTCCTTAGCCCACAGTATGGATTAATAATGAAATTGACCAACTGATGAACCAAATGCAGCAGATTGAGACCCAACAGAGAAAATTCAAAGCTTCCCGAGACAGTATCTTGTCAGAGATGAAAATGTTGAAAGAGAAAAGACAGCAGTCCGAAAAAACCTTTATGCCAAAGGTATAGCATATGTAAGAACTTGTTAGTGACTTCTTAGTTAATTGGTATCGTATCAGTTTTTGAGCAGACATTGTTCCTGTTCCAAAGAATTTACAGTCTAAGTAGACAAATAGTAGAAAATTGACATACATGATACACTAGATGACCTTATGTTGCAAAGTATCATTCAGGAGTCAGGAGGGGCAATCAAAGGGGCTGGTTTTCAATTTAAATCTTTTTCTGCTTTCTATAGGCTATCTGAAAAAATCATTCTCCAATGGGAAACAATTTTGTAGCGTGCATGCGGATAGAAGTGTCCTAGAAAGAGTTGGTAGTCTGGCATTTCTGATAGGTTGCAAGTTGGACCGGTCTGCCTGGACTGTTCATGTTGTCTGTAAAGCTACCACTCTTGATTTACTTCATCCACATAGAAAAAGACAAGTTGAGAGAAGCATGCAGTTTCATTTGAATGATGATCTAATTTAATACAATAATCTGTTCCGTAGCAACGCAGCTTGCAAAGTTTGGAGGCAAGCTTACATGCTATGGAATCAACTCGAGAATCCTTAAAAGCAGAATTGGGAACGGATTTGCTGTCTCAGCTCAGCCTAGATGATCAGAAACGAGTGGATGCACTTAATGATGAGATTCGACAGCTGCAACAAGTAAGGAGAACTAAGAGGAAAAATGTCATGACACTAAAAGTGGAATATTTCTTACTGAGAAGACATGCATTTGGCTAATTGCAATCTTTTCTTCTTATGTAGGAAAAGTGAGATGTACTCATTGATTATCAACCACTATGTATTTCTGTTATCTTTGCACAGCGTGAGGGAGATGTTTGGTGTTTTGTTTAATTGCTGCCTGTGCTATATATACGTATATGTTCTAAAGTATGCTTTTTCAGATACTGTCTAGATTTTTTCTTTAACTTAGATGTCTTTTGTTTTTAAATAAGATCTTTATTATGCAGTAGGCATGGGGTCATGGCGTGGGGAGACAGATCTGTGTTATGAAATAGACAAACCAACTCAGTTTTTGTTTCATGTGGGGCAGTTGGAGGAGCATTACAATTTAAGGATATATTTTCAAGCTGTTTTGGTCTTGGTAAAAAGTTGGAGAAGGCTAAAGTTTCAAATAGCCTTCCGTTTTTTTAATAAACGTTGGGTTGTTTGCTCAGTTTTGAGTCTAGACAGCTGTAAAAATATTTAATAATAAATATTTAATATTAAAAACTTCCTTACATTCATATTAAAATAACATAATAAAATACAAGCATGTAAGGAATTGTGTAATATTTTCATTTATTGTATTCTCAAACTTTTCTCCCCTCAAAGAATGGGAGCCTTTGTTTGATGCAATTAATATTCTTTCCTACTTTCTTTCAGGAAAATAGGCAGCTTTTGAATGAGAGGATTAAACTGGAAGGCATCATTACAAGAGTTGAGACATACCTCAATGAGAATCTGAGAAAACGCTTAGACCAAGTGGAACAAGTAAGATTATTTTCTTATATCCAGTTTGCAAAATATTCTTGGCTTGCCCTCAGAGATTTGGCAGACTATCCTTCTCTTAAATATGTACCAGATATACTGCTTATAATTATTACAGTAATAGTTACTGTATTCATACATATGTTTTGCTTTTCTACTTCTGTTTATCCAACATGCAACCTGACTGGGTTTTTTTTTAGGATTTAAGCAGAATTTTGTAAGAATATATTTGAGGTGTAATTGACAGTGTATCCAAGCTCACAGAAGGACAGACTATATATTTAAACACAAGTTCACAATATGACAGAACTACAGCAGTGGCTGTGGAATTTTTTTGAATAATTTAAAACAATTAATTGTTTGAATAATTTAATTTGAATAATTTAAAACAAAATTCTTACCTCTGTGAAAAGTATTTTAATGGCTATAGTCATATACATAGGACCAGAGTAGTAGAAAATAACTCATGCCGTCATCTTTGAGCAGTGTCCCTGTGGCTGCTCCCCTTCAGGTGAATGTGTGTCCCTGTGCCTTTGATCAGAGAATTTGAGCAGTTATGCTCATATGGGTCACGCATGCGCTGTCCCTGTCTCATGCCACTGTTGGCGCCTATCTAGCGTGCACAACCAGCCCTCTCTTGGTTCCTTCTCAACTGTCCTCGCCCTGAGACAGAGCTCCCAGCAGTGTGAAAACCAATAACTTTATTTAGTATTTAGAATTTTTTTTTACAGTAGTTTTAATATACTAGTTAGATTTACTTACCTATTTTTCTCATTACAAAAGATTGTTTTTCATAGAATAGTTTGCGTTCAGCCTTAAGGCTGAACCACCATAATTCAAGCCAAGTTCATTAGGCTTCAAGTGCTGTCATTCCTGCCGGGATATGATCCCGGTAGCAGATGGTCACTCTGTGTGTGCAATGCTTGGGTGAGACACGTATTCCACAGAAGTGCTCTCACTGCAGCAACTTAAACCTTATGCCACGAAGGGGAGAGGCCTGAGTCTCAAACTTATACTTATGGATAAATCTCTGTGCCCGGTATCCGATCCCAGGCAGCAGACCCCCTCCAGATAACAATCTCCAGAGATTTCACCCTCTTCACAAAGGAAGGCTCATTTCTCCAAAAAGGCAATGAGGAAAAGAGTATCAACTTCTCCCTTGAAAGAGCCACCGAAAAAGGAATGGTGTCGGGCTTACTCTGTATCCTCGGTACTGACTACACTATGGCTGAGTACATATGAGGCACCGGGATTACCGTGACAGCCAGTGACCCCAAGTGGACAGGCTCAGAGTCAAGAGGCAAACAAAAGCCCATCTCTTCTGCTTTGGCACCAACAGAACTGCTCAATGACACATTACTGAGACGTTCCTCACTGGCTGTGGCTGATAGCACAGAGTACTCAGTTGTCGGCACCGATGCCACAACTGCAACATTTTGGCACCAATCAGCAGCCACTTTGGTGCTGAAACCATTGGCACCGTGCCATTTCCTGCAGCACAAGGACTTACTTGTCTCATCGATGCTGGAATCTCCACTCTTTGGTACCGATGTGTCTCTGGTATGTATGGTACCATGTCAGTTTGCTTCATCACTGGACCCTCCATTTTTTAGCAAGGAGAAAAATAATGAGGAGGAGGGTGTTTTTCTATCTCGCCACTCTTCTCCCATCCAAGTAACTGCAATCTTAGGACCACCTGTATGGCCTAAACCTCACCACAGGATTGACACCTGGACCTGATATGTCCACTAATGGATGCCACCACTTATGCCATTTCCCACACGGTGGCCTTATTGGGACCCCTGGGCAGCATACAAAAGACAATACCCAAGTCCCTGAGTTCCTATAGGGAGAGGATTTGATTTCCCCCCCCCCGAGTGGCTGCACCATCAGAGCGCCCTGAGGAAAGCTTTGAGGAACAGGAGGTGGCCGTGGAACAGGATACGACATAGCCAGCCAACATTTCCTCCTCTTCTGCAGATGAGGCTATAATGCCTCCACCACCCACAGCTGCTGCTAACTTCAAACATTTCCAGGAGCTCTTCAAAAAAGTTGCAGCCTCCCTAGGAATCCCTCTAGAGGCAGTCCCAGAGTCCCAACATAAGTTACTAGATATTCTGCAAACCTCATCAGCATCAAAAATAGTGCTTCTGATAAATTAAGTACTTATGAAGCTGGCCAAAAACGTGGCAGACCCCGGCAACAGTACTGCCCACTTGCAAGAGAGCGGATAGAAGGTATTATAGCCCCTCAAAAAGGATGCATTTTTTATTTTCTTACCTTACACTGAACTCTTTTGTCATTGACAGTCAACCAGTACGGTAAACAACATCAATTTAGATCCATTCTATATCACAAGGAGTGGAGACGACTAGATTTTTTGGCCACAACTCATTGGCCATTCTGCAATTTTGGATTGCCAACTATGCCGCATTAATGGTTAAATAGAAACACACAAACTACTCCAAACTCTCAGATTTGATTGATTACATCCCAGAAGATAAAAGGGACCAATTCAAAGCCATCCTAGCCAAAGGCTACCTTCTGGCTAGAACCTCCTGCCAGGCAATGTGGCAGACACAGCAGCGTGCTCCACGGCCACTGCTATAGTTAAGTGCCAAGCGTCGTGACTCCATCTCTCTGGTTCCCCAGGGAAGTACAGTCTGCAGTGGAGGACCTCCCCTGTGATGGCCAGAAACTGTTCACCTCAAAGATGGATGGATCCACACTCTGCAGGATTCTTGGGCAACTCTCCACATCTTGGGGACATACATACCTGCAACCAGAAGAAAATAGAGTAAATATCCCTCCGAGCACACAAGACCCGCTGCATACATACAACAACAAAGACACTACGATACACAAAGGCAGAGACAAGAGACCTCCAAGGCATCGACCACTTCCACCTCAATCATCAGCATCCCAGCCACCCTCTACGAAACAATTTTCAGACTTTGGTTGAGGGCCTGAGTGGACTCCCCCTCCGCTCACAGGAGATTCCTCAGATTTACTCTGGGAACAACATTACCAATACAAAGTTCTAGCTTTTGATCTTTTGAAAGCACAGCATGTGTTCTCTAAAATTCTTGCAGTAGTGGCGGCACACCTCCACAAGCAAGGGGTAATAATATTTCACTATCTTGATGATTGTCTACTAAAAGTCCCCTCCTGGACAGATGCCTCGATGTTACTCACAGGACAATTGCCCTCTTTTTGCGACTGGAATTGCAACTAATTATACAAAAATCAACTCTAACCTGTACAGAAATTGGACTTCATTGGGGCTCATCTTGACTCTCTGGAGGCCGTAGCATCACTATCACCGAACAGATTCATCACTATAATCAACCTGGTCTCCTCAGTACTGAACAGTCCATGCATATCGGCATGGACCAGCCTCCAACTCTTAGGCCATATGGTGGCAACTACATTTGTGGTACGACATGCGCATCTTCACATGCACTGCCTTCAGGGTTGGCTAAGAGCCGTCTACACACCATACAAGCACAGCCTGAACAGACACCTCACAATGCTGCTCAAAGTCAAAAGATTCTATACTGGTGGACCCAACCCCACAAGGTGTGCATGGGAGTCCCTTTCACAGAGACTCCACCTTCAATGATTCTCACAACTGACGCTTCCTTGAGAGATGGACTTCCCAGCCTACAGCACCTCACAATTCAGGGTGGGTGGTCTCTCTCCGAGACACAGTTGCACATAAATCTCCTGGAACTGCGTGCAGTTCACAATGCATGCTTGCACTTCCTGCCATTGATCAGGAATGAGACCATATGGATAATGACGGACAACATTGCTTGCAAGTTTTATATAAAGCAGCAGGGATTGGCAAGCTCTCACTCCCTATTCACCGAAGCCCGAAACTATCGAACTGGTGTTTATGGCACAATGTCAACGTCTCAGCCTCGTACCTCCCAGGTAGTCAAAACATGACAGCAGATACACTGAGCAGAGAATTATCTCAGGATTGTGAGTGTGAACTAAATAATATCTTACAGAACATATTCAAACATGGGTCATCCATCCATTGACCTCTTCTTGACATCCCAGAACTACAAATGCCTACAGTTCTGTTCTAGAGCAGTGTTGGGGCCCCAATCCCTGGGGGAATGCCTTCCTCCTCAAATGGGATGCACCTCTGCTATATGTGTTTTCCCCAGTACTCTTGTTATTGAGGGTTATGCACAAAATATGAACTGACAAGGCCAAAGTTCTCTTGGTAGCACAAACGTTGCCCATACAGACTTGGTACTCGTACCTGTTGCAGATGCACACCACACACTTTTCCACTTCTGCTGAACCTTCTATCACAGAAGGCTGGACAGGTCTACTACGCAAACCTGGAGAGGTTTCACCTGAGAGCATGGCTCCTATATGGTTCCATCATGATGAACTAACCTGCTCGGAACAGGTGAAAGACAAATTACTAAACAATGGAAAGACATCTACACCTAATACTTACCTGCACAAATGGAAGAGATTCAACATATGGTTTCAAAATAAACTAGGGCCATTTCTGCTCCCCTACCGTTGGTATTGGAATATATATGGGGGCTGAAGACATCTGGGCTTTCTATTAGTTCAGTCAAAATACATCTTGCAGCTATTACCACTTTCCATCACAAGGTTGACAGGATAGTGATATTCGCCCATCCGATTACCAGACGTTTCCATAAGGGCATCAGAAACATTTACCATGAAATACGCATACCTACCCCACCTTGATTTAAACTTAGTACTGTGCTGCCTCACTGGCGGCCCCATTCAAACCCTTAGCAACATGCTCCCTGACCCATCTATCAATGAAAGTGGCATTCTTAGTAGCTATCACATCAGCCCACTGAATGTGAGGGTTAGGGGCTCTCATGGCACATTCTCGTTACATCATCTTTTTCGAGGACAAGGTCACCCTAAGACCTCACCCAAAATTTCACCGTAACATATCTTCTTCCTTCCACACAAACCAACCAATCCATCTTCCCAAAACTTCACGAGAGTGCACAGGACTCAGTACTACATACTCTAGATGTCAAATGCAAGTTAGCATTCTACATTGACAGAACTGAGTCCTTCAGAAAATCACTGAGGCTTTTCATTTCCACTACGGAATGCCCCAAAGATTCTGCTATTTCCAAACAGAGACTATTTAAATGGATTTCTGGGTGCAACCACCTCTCCTACCAACTGAAGGACCTGCAACCCTCATTGGGGATCTGAACTCGCTCTACCAGGTCAACTTCTGCGGCCTTCCTGAACAACATACTGATCATGGACCTACGCAGAGCAGCCACTTGGGCATCTGCACACATAATCACAAAACATTATGCAATCGACCAGGGTTCAAAATCAGACACATTGCTAGGTCTTGCAGTGTAATTGTCATTTATGTGTGCAACTCTGAAGCCCCTTCTGTCCAACGATGGGCACTGCTTGATGGTCACCTGAAGTGGAGCACCCACAGAGACACTCCTCGAAGAAAAGGGGTTACTCACCCTGCGCAGTAACTGAGGTTCTTCGAGATAGGTGTCCGTGTGGCTGCTGCACTACCCATCCTACTCCCTCTACTTCAGAGTTCAATTTCCATACTCTACAGTAGAGAAGGAATTGAGGGGGGTCTTCATCGTGTGCATTAAATAAGCGCTGACAATGGTGTGAGAGTGGGACCGCCCATGCGCAACCCAGACAAGCACTGCTGCTGCAATTCTCTGATCAAAGGAGCAGGGACATACATCACTTGAAGTGGAGCACCCACAAGGACACCTATCTCGAAGAACCTCTAGTTACCGCACAGGGTGAGTAACCTCCTCTGCAGTGTAGGTTTGTACTTTGATTCCCTGCTATGGTTATTCTTGTTAATTTTTTGCCCATAGGAGTTGAATGAGCTACGAGAGACAGAAGGCGGCACTGTTCTTACCGCCACAACATCAGAACTCGAGGCCATCAACAAACGAGTGAAGGATACCCTGGCACGATCAGATGGTTGGTAATACTGATTCTTGGAATGAAGATGCCCTATACTTTACAGTACTCATAAATATGGTATTCATTTTGGTTAAAGAATTGAGCATAATATGAGATCAAATAATAAAATTAAAACAAATTTCAAAATGAGTGTTTTTACCTGGTGAACTCATTTAACAAAATATTATTGAAGCAGATATTTTTGCAGTAATCAATAAAGGATTAAAATAGCCACAATTACTTACTAGGATAAAAACAAGTAGTGTGTTCATTTTGACTTAGGCTACGTACTGTCAGATCAATTTTTCCAGATCGATTGAGCGGCAGTGAAGACACGCTCAATCGATCCGGAAGTCGATCTATTAAAACCACCACCAAAAAAAGCATAGTGCTGCGTCGACGGGAACGCATTTCCCATCAGTGCAGCGTGGTGGAGACAGTGCACTAAAGGGAAGTTATGAAGTCGACTGCCACTGAATTTTGCTGGCTGTGTACACCTGCCCTCAGAATTCTCTATTTTCCTCACTGAGATTTTTAATGATATAAAATACCCCTGAAACTTTTTCCTTTTTTCAGCTTTTTAACCTCATTGGTAACTTACTTTTTTAAAAACATCTTTACTCTGTGGGCTTCCTATTTTTTTTTTTTTTTTTTAAATAGGTCAGTGGCTGGATAACTGCTGATTTTACACAGGAATATAAACTTACCATTTTGCTTTTTCCCTCATCTCAGATCTGGATAACTCAATTGACAAAACAGAAGCAGGGATTAAAGATCTCCAAAAAAGTATGGAGCGCTGGAAGAACATGGAGAAGGAACACATGGATGCCATTAACCATGACACAAAAGAACTTGAAAAGATGACAAACCGGCAAGGCATGCTTCTCAAGAAAAAAGAGGAATGCATGAAGAAAATCAGGGAGTTGGGCTCACTTCCACAGGAGGCCTTTGAAAAATATCAGACATTGAGTTTAAAACAGGTAACAAGTGTACTTGGTTTTATTGCAAAAGCATAACAAATGATTTGCATAGGGGATGTAGCGCCATGCATTTTGACAATCAAACTGGAATAGAACCCAAAGTCATCTTGATGTGTTATTTTTCCTCAGTTATTTCGTAAGCTGGAGCAGTGCAACACAGAGCTGAAAAAATACAGTCATGTCAATAAAAAAGCTTTAGACCAGTTTGTTAACTTCTCAGAGCAGAAGGAGAAGTTGATAAAACGACAGGAGGAGCTGGACAGGGGCTACAAATCTATTATGGAGCTAATGAATGTCCTTGAACTCAGAAAATATGAAGCTATCCAGCTGACTTTCAAACAGGTAAGAGCGGAAACCATTAGATAAGATTAGGAAGTCAGAAGAAAATGTAGTTTTGCTGTGTGGTAACTTTGTAGGGTGGAACAGATCAGTGCTGGAGTGTATTAGGAGCCTGCAAGACACTCAAAGCACTTTAAATCACCTTTCTCTTTTTGACTTGTACTCCTCATTGTGTACTGTATATAGGGGCCATCTATAGAGAATCCCCTAATTTAAATCCTCCATCTTCAGAATTCCCCTTAGAACTGGGTAAGATTCTCTGGAGCTCATTAAGGCTGCTCCTAATATTGGCCAATGGTGGGATGGCACACTTTGCAGACAATGCAAGGTGCACTCTCTACAACACTCCCAGACTGCTTAATTTGGGCCTACTCTAAAGCCCATTGAAGTTCATGAGTCTTTCCATTGGCTTCACTGGGCTTTGGGAAGACCACTTTGTCCTAAGGAAGCAGCAAGTTTATCCTGTGATGTTTACAGTCTTAGTAATTATTACGAGCCTTGTCCCTTTCCATAGATCTTCCAAAAAAGATGTAGAAAATTTTTAAAAAGCCATTTTCCTCATTTACTGGATTTCTACAGTAAAAGCTATGAATTATATGTACACTTCTTTCTTTTGAATTTTCTCTAGTATGCAAGCATATCTCTGTTCTTTAAGAGTAATAATCTATTATCATAATATGTAAAAATAGCTATTGTAATCTGCTTTTCAGATTACAGACTATCTGTTTTTATATAGATGAACCTGAACTGACATTGATTTTTTGTTTTCCAAGGTGTCAAAAAACTTCAGTGAGGTGTTCCAGAAGTTAGTACCTGGTGGCAAAGCCACATTAGTGATGAAGAAAGGAGATGTGGAGGGCAGTCAGTCCCAGGATGAGGGTGAAGGCAGTGCGGAAAGTGAGAGAGGATCCGGATCTCAGAGCAGTGTGCCATCTGTAGACCAGTTCACTGGAGTTGGAATTAGGGTAAAGAAAATCTTTGCGTTTCAATATTCATAGTACTCTTTTAGTGTGTCTAAAAATGAGGTCTAGAAACTGACGTTATAATGAATAAATAAATTCAGTTGCCATACAACAGTATTTGATGTAATGGCCTAATACATCAGCGTTAACTCATTTTTATGGCATTTTCTTAGGTGTCATTTACAGGAAAACAGGGTGAAATGAGAGAAATGCAGCAACTTTCAGGTGGACAGAAGTCCTTGGTGGCTCTAGCCCTGATTTTTGCTATCCAGAAATGTGATCCAGCTCCTTTTTATCTGTTCGATGAAATTGACCAAGCTCTGGATGCTCAGCACAGAAAGGCTGTTTCAGGTAAAGGTTTTGTTTATTTATTCCTTAATAAGGAATAGTCTGGCTGAAAATAATGTTTGTTTGTTGTTTCATATTCAAATACAACATTTTTTTCATAGTAAAGGGACATATGTTACTGTTTCCATGTGCATGACAGCATGCTATGAATACAGAAAATGTATTGTATTTCTTTGGCTATGTTCTCTTTGTACCTTTCAAAAAGTCACTACAAAATTAATTTTAGGAAATGTCTGCATAGAGAATACAGTGTCTAAAAGATCTGCTTAAAAAGTTACAATTGGGGAAGAGTTTTACTTTGGCTCTGAAATTGGCAAATTACTTGTAGAAAACACACTTTTCAGAATAACTTTTTGCTGCATGCATATCTTGTGACTGAAGTGGGATGAATGTTTACTAAATCGAACTCCTGTGTCCTACAATAAAGGGTCAATTCATAGATAAAAGTAGTTACACATTGCAATAAATTATACCACTTGGTGTACTACCTAAAATCTAATAAAAATTGGGCACTTTTGTTTACGAAGAAAAGAGCAGTTGTTGGTGTCTGCCCCTTAGTAAGAATTGTGTCCTGTTTATTGAAGGATGTTCTTATTAAGGGTGTTCTTATTTTTCAGATATGATTATGGAATTAGCTGAACACGCTCAGTTTATTACTACAACTTTTAGGCCTGAACTGCTTGAGTCAGCTGATAAGTTCTATGGTGTAAAATTCAGAAACAAGGTAAATATTTTTAAAATATGTCTATAAATGAATATAACATAAAATTTATGTTGCTAATATTGAAAATTAGGTGGGACTGTAAATTAACCCAGTAGGCTGGAAAACTAGGTTTTCAGTTTTGTTTAGAGTCACAAGTGATAGACAGTGACCCTTGCCTACCTAGTGTTGTAGTGCAGCAGTTCTCAAACTTCACTGTACCGTGACCACCTTCTGACAACACAAATTACTACATGACCACGGGAAGGGAGACTGAAGCCTGACCCCCAAGCCCCACCGCCTCTGGCTTTGGCTTCAGCCTGGTCAGTGAGGTTCGGGCTTCGGCTTCAGCTCCGGACCCCAGCAAGTCTAACGCCAGCCCTGGCGACCCCACTAAAATGGGATCACGACCTATTTTGGGGCCCGACCCACAGTTTAAGAACCAGTCTTAGTGAATCAGTGTCCACATCACATAGCTACTGCTGGATTTGGACTATGCAGCGTGGTTGCCCATTTCCAGTTCCATCGTGACAGGACAATAATTAAAATAGCAAGGATTTGTTTATGTCGTGTATCTAATGCATTCAAAACGGAGATGCATTTGTGCAGTTGGTGTCCGGACTTGAAGAGTAGTGGTTCTGGCCATTGTCATTGGTCTCTCCTTTGAAAAGGAGGTAAAACCTGCAATTCACAGAACCTCAATCTACCAGTTATGTAGACCCATTCATCTCAGTTGACACTATTATAACCCTGTCACTGGGTCTCAATTGGCACTTTGTCAAAGTGAGGCCTTCTCTGTCTGGGAAACTTTTTTTAATATATATCTCTTTTTCTTCATTAGGTTAGTCATATTGATGTGATCACAGCAGAGATGGCCAAAGACTTTGTGGAAGATGATACCACTCATGGTTAAATGGAAGTGTATTGCTGGTTTGCTTGGAAGATATGTATAGTGTGATCCCTACACCTGGGATTAAGTTAAATTAAAATCTGAAATATTTAGTCATTGTTAAAATAGTTTTTGAACATACATTTTAACCAAGAACACCAGAAGATTATTCGTTTCAGAGGAGCTTGAATACCCATTTTATGTCTCTGTTGCTGTATTCTTTTATAAGATACCTGTTATCTTTATACAGTAACTGTAGTTTGAAAACTTTATCCCTACAAATCTTTTTGTAATGTGTCCTCTTGCTGTTTTAAAGCTTTTCAAAAAGTGCTAGCTATTTCTTCCTAATTATAATTTTATCGTTTTTACTGCCTCACATGTTTTTTTTAAATAGCTTCAATTAAACAATTGTTTTTATGGCTGTCATTCAGTTGTGGTGTTTGGAGTTGTCTTCTCTTTAGAGGATTCCCTTTCCACCAGTCCAGGCAAAGACAGTATTTACCTTTCAGGATCTGACTACACATAAGAAATAGGAGGCAGAATAATATCTCATTCTCTTCTGTACACTTCTATTTTCCCATTTATTCTCCTTTGCTTGATGTATGAGTGGATGCTATGCAAAAGTGGATGTATGAGTGGATGCTATGCAGAAGTGTCAAATTTTGTAGCCAGATGCCATCTATGACTTATCAGAAAAATCACTTGAAATTTGTGTGCATCCATTTTCATAGGCTGTCAACTGTTGAACAAAAAACTGGATGAAATAGTAGGAGAAAATACTGGCAAGCCTTAGTAGAGAACTCTAAAAAATGTAAGTCATCTGTCAAGACAGACTTTCTTTTTGACCCTACTAAAGTAGGAAATACTGAAGGAAGGATGCCTCATACTCCAGTGAGCAGTCCTGGAACCTTGGAAACACCCAAGCCAAAGTAACAATAATGGCCACTGCATCTTTTCAGCTCCAAAGGTCTGCATAAGTGGGGCAGTTTGTATCAGCAGCCAAATAGCCATCTAGGGGGCCAAGTCTCTTACTTACATATACCTGGATTCTCTAGACCTCAGATGGGGGGTACTGGAGAGTTTTCTATGGTTATTCTCTAGAACCCCATCTGTTTATTTTATCTCTGATAGCAAGGGACTCAAACAAACCAAATTATCAAGAAGGAAATTGCATACAAGAGCACTAGAACCAGTTTCATCCACAGAAGAATTCTTAGGATTTTAGTCCATATTGTTCACTGTACAGAAAATAACGAGGAGTAAAAGCAACAGTACTAGACCTACAGCAACTGAACAAATGGATGGTGAAAGTAAGATTTAGGATGTGATATCTCTAAGACTTTAAGTGAATCTAGTGGATGCTAACCTGTACATATTCATAAGGCTATGTCACTGCCTAATATTTTGTCCCCGGAAACTTATTTGCAGTGCAAGTCCCTCCCATTCAGTTTATCTAAAGTCTACTTACCCCGAGCACACAAATTCATAATCTATTTGATGGAGTGCTCACTCCAGCCAGTTCAGAAATTTGAACAGAGATCCCATCGCAAGAAAGATTTTTGAAGTTCCAGATCCTGAGAGCAAACATCTTGGCAACCCAACAGCCAGTGATACATCTCTGCCTTCAACTTCAATATCTAGTCTCACATAGGTAATGTACCATGTATAAGGCTCCACATGAAACCAAAGGAGGTATCTACTGAGAATCTGTAATGACTCACCAAACATGATGCAAAGGCAAGTCTACATTTTTTGGCACATGTTCCTGTAATTGGAATTGTGAACCAGGAAGGAGAAGGGCACCCAGCTAAAAGAAACTTCAGTACAGATAGCTGATGCAAGCCTTTTGGCATGGGGAGCATACATGCAACATCTTACAGGTCTGGGGTGGAGACTCTCAAAAACAAAGGGGGAGGAGGAGAAAATAAATGTTATTTCTGAGGGCAGTGAAGCTGGCAATTATCAGCTTCAAGCAGCAACTTCAGGGTTGACCTCAGATATGCTACCATGGCGCCTGAAAACCTGAGACATGGGACCGCACCAGAAGCTCAAAATTCCATTCTCAATGCATACATTATGTATTAGGCAGTCTTCTATCTTGTACATGAAGCCAGTTCATACAAAGGGGATGTTTACATCAGAAAGCAGACTGCCTGATCAGGCACTTGATTGACTATTCAGAATGATCCCTAACTAAAGAAGTATTTAATCAGCGAGATACAAGTCACCAAGAAGTTGACCTATTTGTCACTCAAGGAAAATGGATCATCTTTTCCTGAGCACAGATGCCTTCACCACAGGTGTCCCACCAGGCTGCTCTACAACTTTTGAACCCAATGTGAGAATTATTTGTTCAGTGGTCAAAGCAGGCCTGGCTGTGGCCATAATTTTACCACCCTGGTAAAAGATTAGCAAAGAAAAAAATCTTCACTGCCTCAGCCATTTCCTGGCAGTGGTCATCTGTAGCAAGTTATCTCCACTGGTTAGGATTGCTGGTACCCTATGTCTGTCTAGTCAACCCCTAAATGGGATTTCTCAAAATGCGCCTCCAGACATCTGAGAACGTGGAACCACTTTTCAGTAGAGAGTTGCTTATTACTGAAGCATGAATGTTTCTTTATATCCCTTCCAAAAGCAAGGAGTAACTAGAGATCAGAGCTTCTCTGGCAATAAAAATGACTTTTTTTTTCCAAGACCACTCACTAAGGGATGCAGAAAAGAGGAAATGGGAGAGCTGAATTAATCTTCTTAGTCCGCCATTAGCCCAGAAGGCACGTCAGACTTGATAGACAGCTGAGGAACCTCCACTGCAACTGCAGAAAAATCAGATTTCTTGAAGCAGGGACTCTTTCATCTGGAACTGGACCTACAGACAACAGTCTGGGTCTCAGAAGTGTAGATCAGCCTAGTTTCTCCATTAATTTCACGGCTACTTCTTGGTATCCAGACAACCCTCAACCAGGACGTTTCATTCATTGATCTGGTCAAGTTATATTTCTAAAGTGAGTGGAAACAGAAATTTATCTGGAGCAGGGACTGCCTCTTTATTTGAACAGTGCTCACACAATGGGAGCCTGGTCTCTAGATGTCAGCATAATATAAATTAAGAATAACCACAGAGTTCTGGTGATTTCAGCTACACTACACTAGAATTTCTCTGGGATGGATTACTGGAGTTCTACAGCCAAGCATTCTAGAAAAGTAAGTATTAACTTCTCTCCCATAGCTCTGATAAAGGCTGCTGGATATTCACATGGCTGTTGTGCTGGAGTCCAATACACTAAACTTGTGTGCTCTTAAGTTTTCCTGCATCTCAGTAGGCTTCAGCACACTCTCTTTCCTTGGCCTTTGGCACAATTCCTTGGTCTCTGTCTGTTATCCTTTCACAGAAGTGGGACCATGTGGCTCAGCTGCCTTAGGCCTCTTGGACCAGTGCTTTCTCTCACACACCCACCCAGTATCTACTGTAGTTTTAAGTACACCCAGTCCCAGAAGTTCCACCATGTGAGCATTCTGGGTTCACAGTTCATCTTTTCAGGGGCACATGATAGGTGAGACACACAGCTGAGTTTTGCGTAGGATTCTAAACATCATTTCTTCATGTAAACATTTTTTTTATCTTTATGTAATCTGTCTGTTTACACACCACTGTGGAGCATTCTTTGCATTAGATCAGAGCATTTTTGGATGTCCTGGATTCTCCTGCAACTCATGGCTTCCCTAAATCATGGATCAGTTTCTGTCTGCTCTGTCCAGCTTCTTCTGACGTTGGCTGATCCTGCAGTTAAACAGGACCCTTCTCCTACAAAAGCATGCCTCTCTGATCCAGTCTCCTGCTCAGAGTTTCCTGTTGCTTGCTTTGCAAGTCCCTTGAATTTGTAAGTCCCACCACTAGCACCTGGTTCCTTATGTTTTGCTTCTGGGAATTTTACACTTTCCCAGCCCCTTGCAGAGAAGTTGAGGAGCGGGGTGGGGAAACTGGTTTTCCCTTGGGATGCAGTTACTCTTTTTTTCTTGCCAGATAAGATCTATTCTGGTGTAGATAGTCCCTAACGATTAACCTATTCACAGATAGACATGTTGTCACCACTCCTCCCTTAGCACAAGGAGAGTAGTAGGATATGAGGATACAAAAGCTTGTAAAAATTAAACTAAAATTCATAAGCTATGCATAGATTCCCCAAATTGTCTCTCAGCCCTAATGGCATTTTTTAGGGAGGCTCATCAGACTTCCCATCTGAGTATCATCAAATGCCAGGTTGTCTTAATGTGGCTAAATGTAAATGTGTACATCTAGGAATAAAGAACATAGGTCATATTTATAGAAAAAGTAATTCTGTCGTGGGAAGCAGTGATTCTGAAAAGGATTTGGGGGTTGTGAGCTCCCAGCATGGTTCTATGGCCAAAAGAATGTGCACGTAGGATACACAAACAGATATCTTAAATAGGAGTAGAGAGGTTATTTTACCTCTATATTTGGCACTGGTGTGACCGCTGCTGGAATACCACATCCAGTTCTGGTGTCCACAGTTCAATAATGAAGTTGATAAATTGGAGAGGGTTCAGAAAAGAGCCATGAGAAATGATTAAAGTATTAGAAAAGATGTCTTAGAGTGATAAACTCAAGGAGCTCACTCTGTTTAGCTTAACAAAGAGAGGGCAAGATAGTGATTGATTACAGTCTATAAGCATCTACATGGGGAACAAATATTTATAATGGGCTCGTCAGTCTAACAGAGCTAGGTGTTACATGATCCAATGGCTGGAATTTGAAGCTAGACAAGTTCAGACTGGAAATAAGGTGTACATTTTTAACAGTGAGAATAATTAACCATTTACCAAGGGTTGTGGATTCTCCATCACTGACAAATTTTAAATGAAGATTGGATATTTTTCTAAAAGATTTGCTTTAGGAATGATTTGGGGGATGTTCTGTGGTCTGTTGTACAGGACGTCTGACTATGATTACACCATGATTTCCTCTGGTTTGGGAATCTGAAGTTTAATCAGTTTAGACAAGATGTGGGCTGTCTTTTCTAGTTGCTATATTGCCTCCAAAAGACAAGATTTGGAATTAATTCCTGTATCCATACAAGAACAACACTGCTGCTGTTGTGAGGAAAAGGTTGTTCTTACAGCTTCAAAAACATCTGTTCAAGGTAAGTCATTTCCACAATTCCTGGAAAATAGTTCCCCCATCATTTTATTCCAATCCTTAACACTCCTTTGAAAGGTTGTGGCATAAATGGACATTCCTAGTGCTCTAAAGCCACATCTCAAGCATATTGAGTATACATAAGAATGGTCATGCTGGGTCAGACCAATGGTCCATCTAGCCCAGCATGCTGTCTTCTGACAGTGGCCAATGCCAGGTGCTTCAGAGGGAATGAACAGAACAGGTAATCATCAAGTGATCCATCCTATCACCCATGCCTAGCTTCTGGCAAACAGCAATTCCCTGTCCATCTGGCTAATAGCCATTTATGGATCTACACTCCATGAACTTATCTAGTTTTTTTTTAAACTCCATTATGGTCTTGGCCTTCACAACATCTTCTGGCAAGGAGTTCCACAGATTGACTGTTGTGTGAAGAAATACTTCCTTTTATTCGTTTTAAACCTGCCGCCTATTAATTTAATTTGGTGACCCCTAGTTCTTGTGTTATGAGAGAGAGTAAATAACACATTTCTTATTTTTCTCCGTCAGTCATGACTGTATAGACCTCTATCATATCCCCCCTTAATTGTCTCTTTTCCAAGATGAAAAGTCCAAATTTTATTAATCTCTCTTCATATGGAAGTGTTTCCATTTTCTGTATCTTTTTGAATTCCAGGATATCTTTTTTGAGATGAGGCAACCAGATCTGCACGCAATATTCAAGGTGTGAGCGTATAATGGATTTATAAAGAGACAATATAATATTTTCTGTCTTATCACTTTCCTAATGATTCCCAACAGTGTTAGATTTTTAAACTGCCTCTGCACATTGAGTGGATGTTTTCAGAGAACTATCCACAATGACTCCAAGATCTCTTTCTTGAGTGCTAACAGCTAATTTAGACCCCGTCATTTTATATGTATAGTTGGTATTATGCTTTCCAATGTGCATTACTTTGCATTTATCAACATTGAATTTCATCTGCCATTTTGTTGCCCAGTCACCCAGTTTTGTAAGATCCCTATGTAACTCTTCAGAGTCAGCTTTGGACTTAACTATCTTGAGTAGTTTTGTATCATCTGCAAATTTGGTACCTCGCTGTTATCCCTTTTTCCACATCATTTATGAATATGTTGAACAGTCTCGGTTCCAGTACAGACCCCTGGGGGACACCACTATTTACTTCTCTCCATTCTGAAAACTGACTATTCCTATCCGTTGTTTCCTAACTTTTAACCAGTTACTGATCCAGGAAAGGACCTCCCTCTTATCCCCTGATTAGCTTACTTTGCTTAAGATCCTTTGAGGGACCTTGTCAAAGGCTTTCTGAAAATCTAAGTACACTATACTGTACTGGATCACCCTTCTCCACATGCTTGTTGACCCCCTCAAAGAATTCTAGTAGATTGGTGAGGCATGATTTGCCTTTACAAAAACCATGTTGATTCTTCCCCAACAAATCGTATTCATCTGTGTGTCTGATAATTCTGTTCTTTACAATAGTTTTGACCAAGTTGCCTGGTACTGAAGTTAGGCTTACTGGCCTGTAATTGCCAGGATCACCTCTGGAGCCTTTTTTAAAAATTGGTGTCACATTAGCTATCCTTCAGTCATCTGGTCCAGAAGCTGATTTAAATTGTTGATTGCATACCACAGTTAATTCTGCAATTTCACATTTGAGTTCCTTCAGAACTTTTGGGTGGATACCATCTGGTCCTGGTGATTTATTACCATTTAATTTATGAATTTGTTCTGAAACCTCCTCTAATGACATCTCAATCTGGGACAGTTCCTCAGATTTGTCACCTAAAAAGAATGGCTGAGGTTTGGGAATTTCCCTCACATCCTCAGCCATGAAGACTGAAGCAAAGAATTTATTTAGTTTCTTTGCAATAGACTATTAACATAATAGTAAGGCTATCTTCCTTAAGTGCTCCTTTAGCATCTCGATTGTCCAGTGGGCCCCACTGGTTGCTTAGCAGGCTTCCTGCATCTGATGTACTTAAAAAAAAAAAAAAAAAATTGCTGTTACTTTTTGAGTCTTTGGCTAGCTGTTCTTCAGATTCTTTTTTGGCCTTCCTAATTATATTTTTACACTTCAGTTGCCAGAGTTTATTCTCCTTTCTATTTTCCTCAATAGGATTTAACTTCCACTTTTTTAAGGGATGCCTTTTTGCCTCTTACTGCTTCTTTTACTTTGTTTAGCCACAGTGGCACACTTTTGGTCCTCTTACTATGTTTTTAAATATGGGATATACATTTAAATTGAGCCTTATTATGGTGTCTTTAAAAAGTTTCCATGGAGTTTGCAGGGATTTCACTTTTGGCACTGTACCTTTTAATTTCTGTTTAATTAACTTCCTCATTTTTTGTGTAGTCCCCCTTTCTGAAATTAAATGCTACCATGGTGGACTGCTTTGGTGTTCCCCTCCTCCCTCACAGAGATGTTAAATTTTATTATGTTATGGTCAGTATTACCAATATGACCACTATTATATGGTCAGCTATATTCACCTCTTGGGCCAGATCCTGTGTACCACTTAGGAGTAAATCAAGAATTGCCTCTCCTCTTGTGGGCTCCAGGGTTAGCTGCTCCAAGAAGCAGTCATTTAAGGTGTCCAGAAACTTTATCTCTGCATCTTGTCCTGAGGTGACATATACACCCAGTCAATATGGGGGTAGTTGAAATCCCCCACTATTATTGAGTTTTTTATTTTTATAGCCTTTCTAAACTCCCTGAGCATTTCACAGTCACTGTCACCATTCTAGTCAGTAGTATATCCCTACTGTTATATTCTTATTATTTAAACATGGAATTACTATCCATAGAGATTCTATGGTCTAGCTTAGGTGTATGTGTATTCCTGCCACAAGTAGACATGCAGTATTCTGCTGGAGCGTACACAAATGCCAAAGCAGCAGAGCGCAGGGTTGTGAAATCCACTCCCCAGTCATAACTGCACAGCCTCCGCAGCACCCAGGCTGCCACTTTCGCTACCACTCCATTGATACAATGGTGAAAAGAAAGGGCTCTGTCCAGCTTTACCCCTAAATAAGTTGGGGGTGCTCGAGAATGGCAGGGACAATCCATTGAGTTGGATGATGAGTTCTTTGTTTGTCTCCCTGTGGTTCAGGTGGAAGGCTGAGCAGGTTGTTTTTTGAACGTTAAGGCAAAGCCATCACTGATGATGATAGGTATGCATTGCTTGGATGTCCCTTTCTAAAATCTGTTGCATGTCCTCAAAGGACTTACGGGAGTAAAGAATGACCATGTCATCGGCATATGCGAGTTTCATGCCTGAGGTGTGTGGAAGGTCAGCAGTATAGAGGTTGAAGAGCACAGGGGCCAAGACTGACCCTTGTGGGACACCATTTTTGAGAATCCTTGTCCGGCTCGTTGCATTATCAATGGATGCCTACGCCCCACACCATTTTACAAATTGCCCATTCTGTCTGGTGTTCCACCCCACTACCTGAGACGGCTTGCTGTAACCAGGCAGGCAGCATTCAAAGTTGCTAACAGGCTACGCCACCCCCTTCATGAAAGGATCTTCCAGCCTCTGCAAGCTCAACGCCTCAGGAGCCACAGACCTTTCATAAGAGCGGCTCAGGCCTTCATACAGGCAGATGATGACCAAAGCTGGAGTGAGTGGGTCATGAGCCAGTGGAGGAAGGAACAATGCCCCGGCAGACAGCAACAACTGCCTCCCATCTCCACATCACCCATAGGCTGCAGCCTGCCACGAAAGGAGTGGACCCACTTAAACCGCCTAAGGATTGGTGTCGGGCGCTTTGATTCCTGCATGCACAGCTGGAACCTTTGTGCTACTGCAGCCTGTGAGTGTGGAGAAATACAAACAGCAGACAATCTTGCGGTGGATGGGGCATTCCTCCACCTCAAAGGAGGATGGGTTTCCCTCAACCTCCTGACGGGCAACGCACTGGAATGGCTGAGGTTTGCCACATACAGTTGCTGAATGAATGCTCGAATGGAACTCTACACCTCACGCAAGAAGAGATTCTATGGCACAGTTTGGTTCGTTTAAGATTTTTTACCTCAGTTGACTCTGTTTTCTTTCACATATAGTGCCACTCCCCCACCAGTATGACCTGGTCTGTCTTCAGTATATTTTGTACCCTGGTATTACTATGTCCTATTGATTATCCTCATTATACCAAGTTTCTGTGATGCTTATTATATCAGTATTCTCACTTAATACAAGGCACCCATTTTAGTATTTCAACTAGCATTTGTATAAAAGCACTTTAAAAATTGTCACTTTTTAGCTGTCTGCCAAAAGAGCAACCATTTGTTTTGCTCCTGCTGGGAAAAGAAAAAATTAAATTCAACTACCATCTCTATACTGGTGACTTCCTCTGTACTCCAGACTTTCTGTCCCAACTAAAATGTGTCTCACATCTTCTGTGGCTGTCTAGCTGCCAGCTCCAGCTAAATATGGCTGAAACAGCTCCTTATCTTCCCCCACCTCCCCTCAGTCCTTCCTTTTCTTGATCACTGTGAACACCACCACCACCATGCCTGTCACGCAGGCCTGTAACCTGGGCATCATCTTCAACTCAGACATTTTTCAAGGTCCTCACACCCAGGTTATGTTGAACTCTGACCAGTGCTTTCTGCATAATGTCTCTAAAATAACGGCCTTTCTTCTCCATCCACACAGCTAAAACGCTCATCCAAGTTCTCGTCATCCCACATCTCAGTTACCGCAGCACCCTTTTCTCTGGCCTTGACAAATGCAAGCATACCTCACTCATATCCATTGATTTTCCTAGCCAGTCACTTTGACCATGTCATCACCCCTCTCTTTGAATCCTTCCACTAGCTTCCTTTCTCTATCACACCAAACATAAGATGCTTATCGTCACTTTCCAGGCCCTTTGGGATTTAGGTCTACACTTCCTATCGTCTGTTCTTCACTATTGAGCTGTTTGCCTTCGATCAGCCCATGCTGCCAGCTTCCATTGCCCGCTTGTTAAATTTTCAAACAAGCGCCTTTGTGTTTTCTCCCCATGCTGCCCATCACGCTTGGGAGGCGCTCCCTATCACATCTGCAAAGCCATGTCATTATCCATCTTCAAATCTCTCCTTTGTGACATGCCTACAACAAATGGGACAATGGTTAGATTGTTGATGTACAGATACCTCTGCCTGTCATACTGACCAATATTGTCTCATTGTTTCCTTGTTCTCCTCCCTCTGTTTGTATCCATCTCTCGTCTCTTGTATTAGATTTAGATTTTAAGCTCCTTGAGTCAGTGACCATCAAATTTTTGTTCTGTGTTTGTAAAACACCTGGCACAATGGGGTCATGGTCCATGACCGGAGCTCCTAGGTGCTATGGTACTACAAAAGATGAATAATTAAAATGATTTTCTGCCAGTATCCGGCAAGAATAATGTCCACTTCAGTTTCTCCCACATGGTAGCATTTAAGGAGCTGATACTTTTAAAAAGTGCTTTTTAGAAATTCTTGCTTCTATATGTATTCCACATTTATTTTTTTATTTCTAAGGAGATTTGCAGAAAATAATATTTATACAATTTTTCTGCTGACATTTGTTTCCCATGAAGTCAATCTTCTGTCGTGCTTACATTTTCCATAATTAGAATTGTGATGTCTCAGAATTATTACTTCAAGGAAAGGGAAGAAGCAGTGAGAGCAGATAAACAGGGAACAAAAAAGAAAAGATCTTTTCTCCATAAAGATTTCCTTCGTAATAAATGAAAGCAATAATAATAGCAATAAATGTTTATTGTAAAGTGTCGTAATTCAAGGGAAAAGTTTCTAAGATTTACATATTTACTGTATTCCTTTTGTGTGACTTGCATATCAGATTTATTCAGTTTACAAATCAAAAGATGATCTTTCTGTCTGCCAGTGCTAAAAATTCACTCTGGGATATGAAAAATCAAGCTATGCTCATTCTGCCTCTTACACTATTATCAGGAATAAAGATTTTATCTGAATTTAGCAGACAAAATTGCTGGTTAAGTGTAAAGTGGAATATAATCCAATTCACTCTTAAAGCTCATTTAGCTCTGCAGTGCTAACAGGAGTAAAAGTTTGATTTTTGTCAAGTAAATTGGCAGGCACATGGTACACAGATACATGGAGTTCGGAAGTGCCATTTTATCACTTTTCTGACTACGTCTGCATTTTTAATTAAAATGTAAACACATACTGTGATTTACAGGAGTATGTGAATTGGGGACTGTGCCTCTCTCATCAACTTCTCTATCTGAACACAACTTCAGAAAATACTCCCACTGTTTACATTGCCATTGATAAACCCGTTAGAGAGGTTGATTGGAGTAATTCACCTGAATTCTCATAGCTACTGAAATCTAAGGTGGAATTTCATTATAGGTTGCTGATCCCTTAGGCTAGGGGTTTCTACATTTCTAAAAAAATTTAGTTCTTCTGATACTTGGTTTAAGATTCAGGACATGGTTAAATTTGCACCTGGGATTTTTAACCAGTATTTTAATAAATGTTCCAAAATGCAGTTTGTGGCTTTGATCAACAGGTGCAGCTGAACCAGAGTAAACAGACAAGAGAGTTAAACAGACATGGATTTAGGGAAAAGCAAAGTTTTTCTACGAAGTGTGCTAGTGCCAAGCCTAGTGTGACTCAGTTCTGATTGGGGACCCTGGTAGGTAGAATAATACAAATAAGAAATAATAGTTGTTATATTGACCAGAGGGGAGTAAAACATCTGGGAACATATCACTCCCCTGATTAAAAATTACATCCGCTACAAAATTCCAAGATTTGGCCAACTGGCTAAATCTCACTGCATTCTTGCTGCATAGAATCACTCTATTTATTTAAAAGGAACTTTTCACCAAGATCTGCAAAAGCAAAATGCTGCAGTAGCTGAAGAAAGCATGCAAGAAACTATGGAGACTATCAGGGAAAGTGTAGAATAAAAATAGTGCTTTAAATTTAATGAATGACGACTTATTTTTCAGGTGAACTTCTTGCAGGAAGAGAGGTTGCTCTTTATTGTAATTCTGCCATCGAACTGGGTCGGAGAGGGTTAGTATGATTTCTCTAACTCTACTGGAGTAAACCCCTGTCTACTGCTCTGCTGTCCCCAAGGTAGATTAACCTTTGAGCACACAAAAACATTTAAGAGCAACTATTTTGCTTTTGAAAGGCACCAGGTTGCACTAAATATCAGATCCTCAGTTGGGATAAATGGTCATAGCTCCACTGACTTTAATGGAGCTATGACAATTTACAGAAGCTGAGGATGTGGCCTCCAATATTTTTTCCAAAATCTTCTTCTAGGGAAGGATAACATGAGACAAGATCTTCATTTCTAGCCCCGGCCTCCATCCCAAATTAGAATCAAAGAACTCTGTGCTTTGGTATTACTATAATAGGATTGTCTTTCTAGAAATAAAATCTAAAGCTTTCCACAAGTGTTTTTATCACGTTTGTTTGCCTAGAATGCTGCCTCATTCCTTGGTTAGGTTTATAAGAAAGATTTGTTTTTAATGGGAAATGGAATGAAATAGATTCACCAAACCCCAACCTGCCTTTCTGTGAATACAAGTACCTCTGGGCTATGGATCTCGTCACAGATGGATACGTTTTCATGGGAGCTTCTCGTTAAAGTATGGGAACCACATTATTGCCCTGAAGTCTCCCTCTTCCCCATCGTAGTAGACTCATATACATAGAAAAGGTAGTTCGGCTGATATCCTTGGATTTTTGCTCATTCTGTCTTGCCATCGCCTCCGTTTTATTCCCTTGGTTGTAGCTGGTCTGCACCTGCTGTACATGATCGTAGCCACCAGGAGGAGAACCCAACACAGCACAGACTAACCTCTCCTGCCTTGGCTTCAGCTCCTCTTTTTTTTTTTTCCCCTGCTGTTTTTCTTCCAGCCCGTTTTTATTAGTGCAGTAACACTTGATAAAATCAAAGTGTGATCGCCTTCAGATTCTTCTATTGCTGAAGTTTATGAGCTAAGTGTTAACTGCTTGCTTCAAGTGGAATAAACTGCATGCTTTTAGTCTGTTCATTTATAAGCACCCTGGGCTAGCATCAGTTTTCAGTCTGACTGGAAGCCTGCAGCAGCTGTTTCACATTACATTTCACTTGCATTAGAATTAGTTATTTTTTCCCAGATTCCCAGGCCCCTCCACCAATATTATTTCCTGTCAAAATTATTAATTAACAACAATACCAATCCTGGTCTTAAAATGGCGTTTCCAGTGGAGCAGAAGTGTAAAGTGTCAGGTTAGGAAGGGACACACAAACCTGATCCTGCCACATTGAGCAACTCTTGGTGTTCTAGAACTATATTATAACTTCAAACCCGATGGGATCAGCATTTCAGATCCAATCCTAGAAACACGCATGCACTAGATGATCTAGCTGTACGTTCTGTGTGGACACCAGGAGGCTCAGTGCCATTGTGCTGTCTGATTCATACTCTATGCTTTAGAGGAATTATTATAATATACACTTTGCTGGCACTCAGCACAATATTATTATTATTATTTTATATTTCGGGAGAGCCTGAATATGTAAATTAAACAGGTTCTCCAGTTTCCAGAACGGTGTGAGTGATTGCTGTGGTGTGCGCTATTGCTTATTTCTGCTGTTACAGAACTACTAGTGTCTAAAGTTTAAAGTGTTGGTTTGTTAGCTACTTTGACAGTGAACGGTGCTTGTAATGGGATGTCCGCCCCACACAAGGCCTGAAGGGGTTAATGTAGGGAGGTGGGCCAATTAACTGCCCAGGCTGCACCTGGAGGGGGAGCCAGGGAGTAGAGATTAATTTGATGAGGCTCAGCTGGATGGGAGCAGGAAGGGCCTGTATAAAGCCCAGGAACTGAGTGGGTAGTGGTGTAGGGAAGGCTTCTGCAGCCATTCCCTGAGAGGTGTGTTTAATACTATAGAGGGTAGTCCGAAATCCCTCCCTGGGAGGGAGGAGTTTGGGCTGGCAGAGAAGGGGGTAAGCAGCAACAGATAGGATAAGGTAGAGGTTGGCTGCCGATGAGGGCCCCTAAGCTGGAAGCTGGAGTAGAGGGCAGGCCCGAGTTCCCCTACCCACTACTGGGGAAGTGGTGGAGAGTGGTTTGCCAGGGGCAGTTTGTGTTGGAAGACGTGAATACCCCACAAAGGGGGAAACATGCATAGTGACCTGGCCAGAGACCAAGTTGTGAAGAAGGAGCACCTGGAAGGCACAACACCTGGAAGCAGTTAATTCCTGCCAGGAGGAGTGCATCCCATGACCGTGTGATACAAACCAAAATTGTGTTGAGTATTCCCAGAGTTCCTTCTCTTCTGTGCTGTAACCTTTCTCTGTGGTATCTGCCCCAACAGCCAACAGAGTAAATACTTTTGGCAGTGCAAATTCAGTCCCAGTTTTATCTTTTTTTTTTTTTCCAGGTGCCGTTGAACTGGATATTTTGTCTGGATCAGGATCCAGTTGCACCTCAAAGGCCCAGCAAAGAAAGGAAAAGCAATGGAGTGTCCATGAGGTATTTATACGTTGGCATTTATTGAATCACAGTTGATTTCTAGTAATAAACAACTGTAGAACACTAGAGATGGGCTTGAAACCAAACACCAGGCCCAAACACACCTAGACTTTGGGTAATTTCAGAACCTGATCCATACTCTTCTTGGGCCCATCCATATTAGAAATCAATTAGTTTCATCTGTTGCCATTTGCCAATGCGTTTGCCTGACATTGGATGATATTTATTAAGTTAGAATGTCTGTTCTTTATTGTGATACACAATGCTAGGTCACCTACAGTTCAGTCCTAGACTGCAGCCCACTATCAAGACTTCTGTTTCATAGGATGTTCCCGGTGAATTTGAACAGATACCAAAAGTTAACAGTAAATTGCTGAATTTTGGGACATTCCATGAGCCTTGCCAGAGATGAAAACTGAACAGAAACGAAGGTTTAGGGCAATAACTCTCAGTTGGTGTTGCGAGTGGGGTTATTTGCTCCCGGTGCATTTGAATGAGGGCCTTGAGAGGAGCACTTGTCTGAGAGAGGACGGACAGTCCAGGGGTGAGGGTGCTAACCTGGGACTCTGGATACTAGGGTTCATTTCCCAGCTCTGGTGCAGAGTTCCTGTCTGGCCTTGAGCAAGTCACTCTGTTCCCCATCTGTTAAAAGGGAGAGTACCACTTCTTCATCTCACAGGGGAGTTGATGATAAAAATTCATTAAAGTTGGTGAGCCCCTCCAGTACCCAACGTGGGGACCATATAATAAGTGCCTAATGTGGACAGACCTCAGGTATAGTACTTAACTTAATTAAAACATGACCAAATTCCAAATCTTTTGTTTAATATCATGCTGCATGTCATTACGTTTATACAGTGTACCAAACAAGGCAAATAGAAATATGCATAGTTTATAAATCCCTCAAAAGTTTCAGTGTAAATGAGAGAAGGGAACTCAAACTCTGAGCCATTTGAGCCATTTGCTCATCACTTACAGAGAGAGTAAAGTAAAATAACAAATGGAGTCTGTAGATTAAAAAATCCACCTCAGCTTTTGGTTAGGGAAGCAATGACTGTATGACTCGAATATCTGTGATGCTGGGTCTCACCCAGGTTGTCAACTCCAATGGCAGGAACCATGCTTTTCTTCATGTTGATAAAGTACCAGTCACAGGGACCATGCTCGGAAAATAACATGTTCAATCAGTTACACCCTGGAAATCCAGCCCTAAAAGATTTATTTCCCCATCCTTTTCTGGGAATAAGACACTGGGGCGCCTTTTTTTTGCAATTTATGTAGATTTAGACCAAGAAGACCATTTGGTTCTTGAATTTCTGCCCTAGACTTTAGTATTCAAGGATGGTTTGCAGGTTTATTTATCATTTAAATCATTTTATTTAGGACTGATGCAGGTGAAGGGAAAAAATAAGCGAGGGGTTGTTTCTGGTAACACCAGAATGGAAAGATTGGTATTTGGTTGGTAAATAGAATGAATGGGTTGGACGATCCCTATTGCCATTCTTCTTTACTTCTGTGTCTTCTTTTTGTCTTCCCTCCATCTTAGTGCCCTCCCCCCATTCCACAAAGGTGAACAGGATGTTGTCTCAGTGCACGCTTGTCTTTGTCTGTGTCTCTGTAATCATATATGCTGTTTGTCAAGTAGCTGGCGAAGTGTTCCTTGTTTGGATGGGAATCAGAATAGGCTGTTCGGTACAGTATATCCCTGCTCTTTGTCTAATTTCCTTCCTTCCAATTTTTTTGAGCTGCTTTGTTAAGTGACTTGAGCTGATCTCTGGAATGTGCATGGAGATGAGGGGGAAGCGTAGTTGGTTCCAGCTGGCATGATAAAACTCGAGAGAAAGTTCCCAGGATATCCAGGCTTTCCAGTGCATTGTGTTTAGATAAAGATTATAAAAAGAACAAGACTGAGAGGAATGGCTTGCACAGGGGTTGGTGAGGGCATTGAGATATCCTTAGGAAGTGCTGTTTTATGTGTCATAAATATCATCAGCCTCAGCAGAAGGACACGGAACAGAATTCTGAACCAGGGACTTGGAAGACAAATAAAAAGAAACTGATTCTCAAATATGTTTGCTTTTAAATATATTTATTGGCTCAGAAGCGATCTCTTCTCTTTCCTGCCTTTCCAGACACACCTCCTCACCCTGCAAACTGGCAGCAAAGTGAATGGTTACACAGTGAGTAGGGCCTGCCAGTGATTTACAGTTTCAGACGAACTGCATGAGATGTTCACACTGAGTTTTCCATATAACGGGGCCCTGCGTAATCTCAGAAGGAAGCCCCAGAATGCAAGTGTATGGCTTGTAGATTGGTTGCACCAAGAGACCTTAATAGCTCCTTAGAGTCTGATCCCAGGATGGTTAAAGATGAAGTGCATGGGCTGTGTTCTGACTTTGCACATTTTGCTGTGTGACTGTGGTCAGTCACATCATTCCTGTGGTCTTGTCTTTCTCCCTCTGTAGGGGTGCTGAGGCTTAATTCATTAACATTTGTGAAATACTTTGAAACCCTCAGGTGCGGGAAGGGGCTATAAATACAAGCATTACTGTGTTGTTTTCCTTTTTTTCAGTTTAGTGGTTCTCAGTCAGTTTCGAGGTGGACAGGCATCCCCTCCCCTGCCACCCCGTCCTCCCCCCACACACAAAAGCTGGTACACTTTAATATCCTTACTCTGTCTCTGCAGAGAAGCCAAGGATCACCTAGGCCTTGGCGTGTGAAACTCCCTCCCACCCTGAGTTCCTGTCCCTCCAGGGAAGGGTTAAGGCTGATTGTAAAGGCAGTATGAGGAGGCATCCACAGCCCACACTCTAGGATGCCCCTGGTCTGTGGACAGAAAATTCATTCTCCAGGACACATAGCTCAGCCGCTTTCACCAGCACTGTGAGTACTAAGAAATAACCAGCTCTTTTTACAATTATTTTTGTTTAAGTTCATCATATCTAAAGCTATATCCCTTGATAACTTAGCAATAATTATCATTCCCTTGCACTGCAGTGTTTAGACGCTAACAGCTCCTACCAATTGACATTAATATCACATCAGTGTCAACCAGGAATTGGGCAGTTACTTTATGGAGCGTGTTCCAGCAAGCTGCATTTGTTAGACTCTTTACACTTCCTAGTATTGCAGGTTTCACCTTGCTTGAGCACTGCACAGTAACTGCAGCAACTTGTGTGTGTGTGTGTGTGTGTATAATTGTTTGACTGGTCTCCACATTTGTGAAATATACAATCATCACTGTGCATGTAATGCTTGGAACAGCTTTTTTATTTCTGGTGTATGATGAATTAGGCCATCTGTCTTCTGTGTCCGCCCCCTCCTTGCTGGCAATTTAGCACCGTCACGCAGTTGGTCAAGGTCTCAGACCAAGGTCTGCAACCTTCACTGTCTGCTGTGAAAATAATGGCTCAGTTCTGAAGTTCCTATTGTAATTTCTTAGCACGTCACATACCCTTAGATCCGATTTGCCACTCAGAAGAGGGCGTGTCCTTAATTTACAATAACAATATGAATGAGGTAGTATATAGATAACTTTGCTTCACACATGCAACCAATATTTAAAGGGGCACATCATTTAGGCCTAAAATTTCAGAGTGGGGAAGTCTTTCAAAACATAACATGAATACAACTTTATTTTAATTTCATGGAAAATGACGGGGGACTATTAATTTAAATGTTGTTAACGCAGACATGAGAGAAGTGAGCTAATGCATGGGAACATGAAAGCGAGAGGCGTGCATTTTTTAAAATGAAAGCTGAGATTCTCATGTCATTACATGATTCCAGGAACTGGGGTTTTAAGGACAGCATCAAATATCACAAGATTCCCAATAAAATCATCAGAGTTGGCAACACAAAAGTGATGGAAGGACTATGATAGATGTTGGAGCTGATAATGATAAGATGGGAGGAGTATTGAAGGCTCTGAGAAAGAATGGCAATATACTACATAAAAGGGGGTACAACCTTACTTTTCCCAGACCCCCCAGCACCTTGACATAGAGCAAAGGAAACTAATGGATTAATATGCTTCTGGGCTAAGCTGCACATCTATCTTGTGTATACATGGTGGCAGGGGCCTAGGAACACGCAAAAGTTCATCACTGTTGCATTTGCTGTTCTATCCAGTTACATCTGGAAACAGCCGCTTGAGAGCTGACACAAAGATGGTGGCTTCTGAGCCTCTGAGAAGGTTCTGCTTTGATCTTCATCAACTGCAAAAAACACAATCAAACTTAAACATACAATGCTGTCAGCTTTCTGGCTGCTGAGCTCCCTGTCCTCGCTTCTAACCAGCAACTGCTTTCTCTCTTTTGAGAGGAGACCAATCTCTTTTAATGGTTCTGAACTGATCAAACAAAAGAGGGAAATTGCTCAAGTTTCATCTAGTTAAAAATGTTATTGGAACTGAAATTTAGAAAATGAAAATTTAAAGAATAATTGAAAGGGGGTTTATTTAAGTTTGAAATTCCTAGGGAAATGGTATGTGATGGTTATAACATCAACAAATGACTATTCTCATGTCACCTCACTGCAGCTGATGGCTGGAATTTTGGGTATGTGTGGGTTAGAGAGTACCAGCTGATCAGAGGAGATAGGTTGAATTCTTTGGGATGCCTCATCATTTATTTTGTTCTTTCTATACTATACATATTTAAGTGCTTATGGTTGAAGTTTAATTTCATAATTTGTGTTCTGATTGCCCTTTTGCTGTAATGTAATTCTTTTAAAAAAAATTTCTTGAAACCTTTCAAACTAGAAACGAGTGCGGGGAATAATCCTGTCCTGGCAAGGGATGGAAAAGTAGATCTTCCTCAGCTCTAACTTTTATGATTTAAAACAAAAAGGCTCAACCGGGGGTGGGCTCCTTTTGAGTTTTATCTCACTGACTAATACTGACTGACTGAAGATTGGGAGAAAGCTGCACCTCTGCTTCAGTCAGAGAAGTTGGGAAGATGATTCTTAGGGTTCTGGCACAGCTGTGGGCAGAGGAGGTGCTAGCCCATAGAGGGCCTTAAGCAGGAATATTTTTGTGCCCCCCGGTCCACACACAACACACAATAAAAAGCAAATAGGTGGCTCCCTGGAGCTGCACGGTCCCTAAGCAATTGCATAGTCTCTTATCTCCTGTTGCCAGAGCCGGCGCTTGGCATGAGTCAGAGTTCACATCTGTTGATATAACTGCCTTGATGCTTTCTTCTGCTACTCCCAGTCTATTTGTCAATGGGAAGAAGTTTCATTTTCCAGTGATAATCCAAAAGCTTTTCTTATGTCACAACTGAATGACGAGAAGCTAGTATTGTGTATTTGTACTGGAATGGCATCTAGAACTTTGACCATTCCAGGTGTTTCACAAACATATAATAAAGCGCTCCCTACCCCAAAATGCTTGCCATCCTGCAATGAGCTGCAGGTGAGTGGACACCTGTGATCTCACTGCAGGATGACGGGACGTGCAACAGGTGGAGGAAACATATTTTACATAAACTAGCTCTGAGATTTTTTTCATGGCTTCTAAGAGTTCCCTTAATACAGAATCTATTCTCCCTTTCGTTGAGTTATCAGTTGTGGTGGGGGTTTTGTTTTAAACCTGCTTAAAAATGTTTTCCAGGCAGCCAGCCTGTAGTACACTTTTGTTCTTCTCCTTGGCTGATTTCTTGGAATCCTTAGTTATACTTTTCTAGTCTGGGTCCGGATTGGTGCAAGGACTTTAATAATACAAACCCTCTGTATTAATTTTTATTTTCTTTTGTAATTTCAGTTCAGCTATTGCTGATCATTGAAACGTGATAAAATATGAACCATTATTTAAAAAAAATCTTCCCACACTCCCTATGAAGCAGGTCAGTAGTACCTGCCCCAGTGGAGTCAGAGAAATAGACACGAAGAGGTGAAGTGACCTGGGTAAAACTTTCTGATGTGCCAGTGTGACTTAGAAGCCTAAGTCTCACTGGCCTTCAATGGAATTTAGATGCTTTTGCACATTTTACCTTTGGTGAAAGCCTGAAAGAAAGTCAGGGCAAGAACCCGAGAGGAAGAGATAATTGTAATTGTAAAGCTGCAGAAGTGTGTGGGCTTTCCTCCTTGTTTCTGCTTCTGTCTGGTTTACCAGCCCAGCACCGAACTGGGTGTTGAGTGGCTCACAACTCAACTGCTGAATGTCTTGAAAGATTTTTGGAAAGCAGACAGGCGCAAAATATGTTTCTAATGAAACAGCAAGACTTGACGGACAGTATATTTCTGAAGGATTATCAGAGGCTTTGGGCATGTTGTGAGACGCGAGGCTGAAGGCCAAGTGCTTTCAACCCCTGCAAGTGCAATACTCTGTCAGAAGTGCTCTGTCCTAAACAATCTAATTGTGGACTTTGCACAGAAGATGATTAAGAAAGGAAGGGAACAAACAAGTTTGCCTAGCATGTTTTGTGGGGATTGTCAATAGCTGGCTTGAAATCCTGTCTTGTTCCTGAACTTCCATGCACATTTCATAATTTAAATCCACTACTTTTTTTTTTTAAAGTCAGATGAGACTTTCAGGGCTCGACAGCTCTCAGTAATAAAACTTTTACGAGCTACACGATCCACAGATTATGCAGATTGATGGGACTGTGACGAAGCATGTATTTCAGCTGGCTTGTTTTTTCACCTTCCATCCCATCCAAAAAACACCTTAATTGATTCCTTTGCAGCGGCACAGGAAGCCGTGCCCTGTGACAAACAATTGAGCCTCTTGGTGATATCACAAAGTAGTTTTCAGACTTATTCTTTTACTGTCTCCTTTGACTTCAGTGAGCTGTGGCCATTTATACCAGCAGAACATCTGTCCAACCTCCTTCCTGTCTCATAATTCTTACTGCTTCTTCCCCACTAGGCAGAGCAGGGATCATTTCAAAAGGAAAAACCAATGTCGTCTTTTGCCTCTCTCTAGACCAGAGACAGCTCGGCATGATGGGAAGCAGACTCATTAGATGGAAGAGGGAAGTAAACCTCAGGTGGAGAGGAAGCTCAGCTGAGCCACCTTAAGGAGAGGTATCCCAGGGATCAGAGCCATTAGGGATGCTATCAGAGGGGGGGAAATGGTCCAAAGAGCCTGTTAGAGAAGCTAGAATGGTTCCATTGGGACACAGCATGGTAGAGTGACCAGATGTCCCGAATTTATAGGGACAGTCCCAATATATGGGACTTTTTCTTGTATAGATGCCTATTACCCCTCACCCTCTGTCCCCATTTTTTTGCATTTGCAATCTGGTCATCCTACGGCATGGGCAGTGTGGGATGGTTTTCATCTGAGGAGCAGACCCATCAGGGAAGATTTCTAGCTGTTAGGGAATCTGTTTAGAGGGAGGAGAATGGTGATGCTGGAGTTATAGAGGGGAGGGAAAGCAGCAATCTGACACTAGCTGGACAGCATGGACACAGTGGACTTGTAGGGAATGTCCATACCAATAGAGAGTCAGATTATCCTATGTGTAGTGGAGGGGGCCTTCAGGACTTTGTCTAATGTAAAGATCTCCACTGAGCCTCTTAGTAGGGTATTTACTGAAGTAGCAACACCCCCTGCATGTATTATTCCATCTGCCCTATGATAGTAGGCAGGGCACAAACAGTCTGCTCAGTTGGAATGATTGTGTTGTGTGTTAACCTTCCAACAGGGATATATCTGTGTGCACTGGGAATTATGATATGAAATACTCCAGTGTGGAGATTATCGGACTCAGGTTTGGTTAACCTATAGCAGTCCATGAGCAATCCAGGGCTGCCATTGCAAAGGTTCTGAAGCATTAGCGCCTAGTGACAGGAAATCCTAATTCGTTGTGCCAAGGAAAGAAAACAGGGAACATTTCTCCATCGTATCCATGTCACGTGCCAGTGTCTGTCTAATACGTTTTCAGTGTTTTCTTTCTTCCCTCCAGCATTTTTTTAAACATGCCCTGGTTCCTCTGCAAGATGCAGGAAGTGACTGCAGCTTTGGTCTATGTGCATAATTTCCTGATGAGCCAAATCAAAACCCTAGATGCAAACACCTCCAAACATTGGGGAGTTTTGGATCCCAGTCTGGACTCGGCGCCTTTTCTCATCCGATTAAAATACAGAACAATCAAATTTCATCTATAGATTCCCCAGTTATTGCAAAGCATTGAACAAAGTAGCACTCGTTCTTGGGTCACGGGTGCCCAAGGGCCAATGCTTGCATTTGCACCGCCCCCTCCCGTCAGCTGCACTGTGGGGGTGGCGGTGGCTGAGGATTCCTGCTGTGTGGGGAGCAAGCATCCTCCCGGCCCCTCCGCCCCTGCATTGGCCGCAATGAGGGAGCCATGGGGACCCCGGCCGCACAGCGGCCAGGCAGCCAACCTAACAGCGGGGCTCTGGGGCAGAGCCCATCATGCCCCCTGCAACCTCCGCCACTGGGCAGCCCAGGAGCATCTGCCCCTGTCGCTCCCGCTCCCAGCCCACATTGGCCCCTGGGCACCCAAGGCCCACAGTACACCACTGGCACTACAGAAATGCTAAGAATTATGATGTTATGAACTAATGAAAATCCACGATTAGGCAAAGTAGACCTAGCAGTTTGTTGAGATCAGTTTAAGCCCTAGCTATGTCCATTCATTCAGGCCTTCTCTCCTGAGGTGCCCAGTCACCATGTAATAAAATCATCAGTCATACTTTGTTAAAGGTTAAATTTATAAATAGTTAATAATTGATTAAATGTTTAACTGAACGATTAATCAATTGTTATAGATGCCAATGGATCAAAAGTTTGTTTCTAAACAACTTTAACACATTCTACTAATGTATGTATAAATAAGGCTAGTGTGAGAATCTTAATTCTGAACTCTTTTACTTCTGTGTAATTAAAACTAGAATCTTACTGGAACTTTTTTTCCCCTGCATGAAATTATAAAATTCTAATTCTGTTGCTTATCCTGCAGTTTTGGATCCTTGAACTTTAGACTTTGAAAGCTGCATTTTGATTTGGATGTAAAGTACTTGCTATTTAGAGTGACACACTTAAATCCATCATGAAAATTCACATCGTAATCATCAAAGGAAAGTGAGAGTCAAGTTAATGCATGTCATATGTATCCTGTTTCACTGTTGCTCATCCACAGAATATAAATCACGGTGGATGTCATTGCACCTCCTATTCTTTATTTAATGTGTCAGTCATTTTGGGAATACTAAGAAAACCCCATGGTTTTTGATGGTCAAAATGTTTTGATGAATACAATCTCCCCTTCCCCCCACATTTTTTTAAAGTCATAAGTAAGCTTATGGGCCTGAGTCACCACTCTGGCATTCCAGTTTTCAGCTCATGTGACTCCACTGAAATCAATGGAATTACATGTATGTAAGAATGCAGGAACTCAACAGACCATTAAAATCAATGGAATGACACAGGACTGAAGTTGGAGTAACACAACGGTGAGCCAGGTCCTATGTGAACAACTGCAAGCTTTTCACAGTAAAAGGAAATGCAAAAAGACGACAATGCAATAAGCACTATATTGCTACTCAAAGTGAAACAACACAATCCAAAATGTCCATGAAGCATGGAGCACTCAAAAGTCCAGAAGCAAGTAGGCTGTCCAAGAAGCCATTGGGTCTTGGGTTTCTTCAGAGAGGACATCAATAAGTGGGATCCCAGATTTTCTGTATACCACCTGAAAGTTGCACTCGAAATGAGCAATATAAAATGTCCCAAGACACCTGTCTGAATAGACTGGAGGTCCATAGCTCACGTAAAAACACCCAGTTTGATCCACTTTAACAAGCCAGCTTTTCAAAGGCCACTCCATTTTAGAAGTTCAGAGTGCCTTCAGCCCTCACTGATCTTTAAGTGATGCCCAGCATCCTGGAGGATCAGAACCTAGATTCATTTTCTCAATACTTCTCCAAAAAGACACAACAGAGACTGGCTCCACAGAAAAGCAATAGAAGTGATGACAGATGTGAGACTGAGGGCGACGATGCCACAGAAGGAAAAAATTAATGGGAACATTTTAAAAGTCACTAGTGGGAGTTAGGCATCCAAGTCCCATTGACTTTCAACTACTGTTGGGCACCTAACTGCTCTTGGTGTTTTTGAAAATCTCCCCCTAAAAGCCTAAGCTATTCAACGTGGAAAGGAGAAAAAGGAAGGGAAATCTAATAAAGGTCTATAACATAATGACAAGTATAGGGAAACATAGTCTTATGGTTAAGGCACTGCCTGGGGAGTCCAGTGTAATCCAAAGTCATTTGAAATCAATGGAAGACTTCAATTAAGTTAAATGGTCTGTGGATCAGTGCCTAGGAAATCTGTATTCAGTTCCCAGCTCTGCCAAACTTCCTGTGTGTCTTAGGGCAAGACTCCAATCATTGTGCTTCCCCATCTATAAAATGGGGATAAAATGGCTTTTCTCTCACCCTTTCTCTGTCTTGTCTATTGACATTACAAGTCCTTGCAGTCAGATATTTTGTTTTTTACTATGTGTTTGCACAGCATGTAGCACAATTAAGTACTGATCTCACTGGTCCCAATTCAGGAAAGAACTGAAGTATGTGCTTAAGAGCTGTCAGGCCTGTCAATGCCTGAATCATAGATTTATAGAGGGGGTCATTCAATGGCCACGGAAGGGATCATTGGATCATCTAGTCTGGCCTTCTGCATATCACAAGCCATTGAATTTCACCCAGTTACGACTGTATACGTAAAGGATGACTTGTGTTTGGCGAAAGGATAATTTCTTGAGAGGCATCTGGTCTTGATTTGAAGACCTCAAGAGATGGCGAATATACGACTTCTCTTGGTAACTTGTTCCGATGGTGAATTATCCTCACTATTAAAAATTTGTGCCTAATTTGAATTTGTCTGGCTTCAGCATCCAGCCATTGGTTCTTGTTATGGCTTTCTCCACTACAATCATTATGCTTTTCTCAGCTGATTAAAGAGTGCTAATCCCAGGTATTTTCTGCCTAGGACAATACTTACACATTTTAATCAAGTGACCTCTCAATCTTCTTTTTGATTAACTGACAGATTGAGTCTCAGTCGGGGCCTCTAGTTGTACTGTAACACAAGTGAAGTTGTAGAGGTGCCTAGTGTGTGCTTAGTGCTTTCGTGGGTAGAAAAAGACAATCCCTGTCCAAAGTAGTTTATAATCTAAATGGAAAATCCCTGTTTGTAAAGAAGTTTGGAATAAGCACAGAGTTATATAAGTGTTACGTTTGATTAGATAGCTGGTTGGGAGCAGCCCATTTACTCTTTCTGATGAAGATACAACAACGAGGGGGTATTTGATCAAATAACAGACACCCCCTGTAAACCATCTAAAAGATTTTATATATGGTAAACTCCACAGGGAAGAAATTTTCACAGTGCCTAGAAATGGGGCTGTGATCCTATTTGGGGTCACAGGTTGCTAACATACTATTCATAATTTTTATTTAACCTGTGATGCTCACTGCCGTACATTGCTATAGAGATAATTTAATAAGGTTTTAAAATCAAGGATTAGACATATGAGTACAGTATCTGCTGTGACACTAGCTGTGATAAAATTTAAAAGACCATCAGTCCTCATGTTTCAAGACACAGATTCATTGTCACCTGGATTAATGGAGCAGATTCCTCAGTGGACCAGTGTGTTACTGCTAGGCGATTTATGGGTTTTGTGGGGGGTTGTCACAGCCTGAAATATTTTCAGAAGGTCTCAGCAAAAAAAAGTTTGAGAACTCCTGATTTACTGAATGCTTTGTTACTCAGTCATACTTTCTCCTGGTGATGCTCTTAGAAAGAAATCTGTCTTTATCCCAGAAGAGTAACTCAACCCCTGTTTATAATACATCTAATTAGCTCCCAGATGGGACCACGTCCCTGAGCTGCCTGAGACTCGCGTTGAGGATTAACCCAAAAACCTCAGGTTGCTTTCTGTCTCAGCCTAGCCTCAGTCTAGACTCTAGGGTCCCCTCTAGGGGGCACCAAGTGACTGCCCCAACCTCTCACAAGCACTAGCAGAGTTCTTGGTACTGCAGAGCAGGCTTTATAAGCTATGGCCAGTGCCTGGGGCCTAAAACTTTTGTCATCCTTTATTTACAGGTATGAAAAAAAAATCGAAACTTCCTCTGTTTGATCCGTGTCAGGCCTAGTGACCTTTCCCAAATTTAAAATTAATGCCTTATGGAAGTCTAGTAATTTCATGAGTAAAATTTAAGGATTTTTCTCTTGGGGGCACTGGTTCTCTGTTACCTTGGGATCCTAAATTAAATGAACCTAATTTGGTGGCCTCATTTTACTCTGTAATAGACTGTATGGTAGTTCCTGCATTTCAGATTGTGTGTGTGTGTGTGTGTGTGTGTGTGTGTGTGTGTATAATCTTTGTACACTAAGTAATAATAGTCTCTCAGAGCCAAGGAGAATCCAAATGAAAGTTCTGTGTGCCACCATTAATATATGGCTTTTTTTATGCCACTTCTTGCACCCCTGATCACTAGCCACGTTCTGATCACTGAACCTTTTTAGGAAGAGAGGGAAAGAGGGGTAGCACTGGGGGTGGTGTTAAAGTTGGGAGGGGGAGTGTTGGGTAATCTGAGTCTCTGAAGCTAAGGGGCTTTTCCCTTTGAGAGTAATGTATCCTCAGATGACATTTTTGTTTTCTATTTTGTTTATTGGACTTGATCCCTGAAGAGTTCATGGGTTGTTTTGTTTTTTTATCATACGTTCCCAGAGTACCCTCTGACTTTAATGTGCACTTCCAGTGTGATGATCCCACAAATCTTCACACACAGCAGTTGGGGGAATGAGAAATGGAGGAATGAGGATTTCTCTAGTCTAGAACCAGACAGCTACTATGAGCCCATAGGTTTATTATAATATAGCTTATTTTGATGTAATAGTAATGATTTGCACTTTTAGATTATAGGGTGAAATTCACTTCTGTGCAGACTGCCAACACAGATTCTCTGCAGCACTAAAGCCCTCTGTGACGTTGGCCTCTGCGGACCCATGCTGAGATGGCTTATTTAGGGCAAAACTGCAAAGAATGTGGCAGGCAAACCCCCAAATACTGGTGGTTTTTCTTCCACAAGATATACTAAGCCAGCAACTAACAGCTTTGAATCACCTCACTGGTTATCCAGAAGCCACCCTTAAAGCAGCCCAGCCCTCTGGCTACCACCCAGAAAGCCTAGTCAAATATGAGAAAGATTTTCAGTAATCATATATATATTCTACCAATCCCAAAGGACACATTACGAATCAGGTCAATGAATATTTCAGATCTTACCCAAATACACACTTAAAGCCAATGCTTTTAAACTAAACTAATATTTATTTAAAAAAAAATAGAGACTATTGGTTAAAAGTTCATATACATACAGATGAGAATAAAGTCTATAACTCAGTTTCAAAGTAGAGAAGATAGATGATAAACTGTGTTGCAGGAGTTCCTTTCAGAATCAGTTTCAGGGGTTATAGTCCAGCAGATAGTCCATATATAGCGTCTGTGTAATTTATTCTCTGAGAAATAACAGGATGGACCAAATCAAGATGGGATCTCAGACTTGTGACTCAAACCTTCCTTGTCAAGGCTTACGCAGTCCTAAAATAAACAGTATTGGGTCCGAGCCTTCCTATATATAGTCTTTTAGCAGGCTATGACAGTCACTTGACAGCAGACATCACAGCAGGTAATCCTTGGGTCAAGAATAGATAATTATTTGTGTCTTTGAAGTAAAACTTATTTTCTAGGTGTACACTGGTAATTAGCTATAATAAGCTATTAAACAGTTAATAGGCCATTTACTTAAACTTAAGAGATATACAGACGATATAGTTACACCCAAGTTAATTTAAATGTTAATATTCCATTTTGATCTCTGAATCAACAGAACCGTAATAAGACAGGAAATCAGTTTATCAAGATCTATATAAACACAGATAAATAGACTTAACAATATACATTTGCATTCCAAACACTTGGTTCTACCAACATGGCTGGGCTAATTACCTACAAGGAATGGATCCAATCCCATTTCAATACTTTTAAACGTGTCCCTAAAGGTTGATCTTTGGTTATTGCATCTTGTTTGTTCTTAACTCTTTCTAGCCCAGTGCCACACAGTCTGAAACTTTTTTTCTCAACTGTAAACTTTCCTAGCACTCTCCTGAGACTCTCCGATGTTTCAAATCCCTAAAATTGTGGGTTGGAAATAGTGATGCTCTTAATGTTTAGAAAGAAGCGGCAAGATAGTTCTACACATAAAGGGATTGATTAGGGAAATAACTGAGGATGCCTTCCAAAAGCAATAGTGGGAGCAAACACCCTAATTCAGAGGTTTTCAAACTGTGGGGCACGCTCCCCAAGAGGGGTGTGGAGGAACATTTGGGGGGAGGCGAGCAGCAACACCAAGCCACATGGTCATCACTGCACACCTTTACGGCCCATTATGCCATTGTTCAGAAGGCATGGGATGATGCCAGCTTCAGCAGAGCAGTACTGCAGACGGCTCATCTGTAACTCCGGGCCCACCTCCAAGGTATTGCTTGTGAATCACCTAGAATGGAATCAACATGAGCAAGCACTTGAAGAAGAAAAGACGGTCACTCACCTTGTAATTGTAGTTCTTCAAGATGTATTGCTCAGATCTATTCCATGACCCCACCCCCCACATCTCCGCTGTCAGAGTTGATGGCAAGAAGGAACTGAGGGGGCATAGGGCCGGCGGTACCTCATATACTGCGGCATGTGTGGGGAACTCCAGGGGGCACTGGAGCTGGCCCTACGGGTACTGCTAAAAGGAAAAAAAAATTGGTAACCGTGCAGAAAGGCGTGCACACACCTAGAATGGAATGGACATGAGCAATGCACCTCGTAGAACAACAGTTACAAGGTGAGTAACTATCTTTTCTTTAATTGAAAGCAAAACATTTTACAGACTCTTTATTAGTGTAGCCACCTCTTGGGTTCCGTGCAGCAACACTAAACCATTTCTAAAATCTCTTGTAAATAAAATACTCTCCTCAAAGTGAAGGGGGAATTTGGGCTGAGAGAATGGAATTACGTGAGCTGAAATTTGGCCAGGACATCTTTGATGAAGTGAATGTTTTGTCATCTAAATAAGGATTTGGCTGTAGAAGCCTATGAAATCACTGTGGCCAGCTGTCAAATGTGGTCACAAATTCTGTATATGCTTTCAGAATTTTGGTGCATTAGTGGGTGCTTTTAAGAAACTGGTCCTTTTGTGTAAAGATCTAAGAGGTCCTGCTTTACCTGCTCTGTTGTGCTCTGCCTGTACAAGAGTGTCAAGAACATCAGCTTCTTTAACAGTTCTTAGCTGTTTCACAATAAATGATATTTTTCCATGTGGAAATAAATCAATAAGGGCCAAAGAGTGCCCTCAACTATGCATGTATTAACAACAATTGTGGAAATGCATCTGAAGGCAGAATTTGGCCCTAATTAAAAAATTACAAACTTCCTAGCACAACTAAAATCATACATATAAAATAATTTAATTATAGTTACAATCATATAAAATTATACTTATATATTCATATAAAAGTATATACATTAATATAAAAATTAAAGCAACAATAACAAAACCCCAAATATGACTATAAATAGAAATGTTTAATATATGAACTTAAAAAAAAAAAGATTTTAAAGATTCTCATTAAATTCTGTAGTAGTGTATGATGAAAACCAGAAGTCAAAATTATTAGAAACCGACAAGCTTAGATAAGCTACTGTCTAAATTGAGTGAAATGTAAACTGAACGTGAACAAATCAGTTTTGTTAAAGTGTTGTTAGTAATGCACAAAAGGAAAATTTTTAAAACATTTTTTTATTTTGTCCCTTTTATAGTCATCCTGGATCCAGTTTTACATTGTTCTGTTCTGCTTTACTTCATTCTTTTACATTTTTTGTTTAAGCAATAGACTAATGTAGCTAAGAGGATGAACAGGTGCCATTACTGAAACTGGAAAGGAGCATGACACAAGCCATTAATGACATAAGTCAGTATTCTGGGATCAAAGAGCATGTGTAAACATGCGAGATATGATCAGTGGCACACTCCAATCTTTTTGAAACTTACAGTATGCAGACAGAGGATTATGCTGCCACTCTCTTGGAGTGGAGGTACGATATCATCTCACAGTAAATGCAAAAATATATTTATTTAGTGAACACTGTTCTACATTGGGACAAGATCTTTACAATATTTGCCTTTCATCTGCTGACTCTTCAGTATATTGGAAAGTTTCAGCTATCACATACTTCTGGTAACCTGGACAGATGAGGAATCTCTGGTTGAGTGCTTGATAGCTTTGACTCCATACATATCTTTTTACATCCTTGTAATTCTTGATCTGCTAAAATCTTGATGGCACTTGACCACCACATTTAGGTTTCTGATTTTTATCTCTCTCCTCTTAATTTGGAAAAATGTCCATTTCTCAGAGCATCATTTGGGAGCTTCATTCTCTGCCTGTATATGGAGTTAATGTTCTGCTTCCAACTTTAAATTGCTTAGTCTTGCACTATTAAAGTGATGTCAGTTCCCTATAACACCTACTGTTATGTACACCAATATCTTTTCAAGCAAGGACACTGTCCTGTATTTTCCTTTCAGTTTCTCCAGGAAACCTTCTATTTGTGTTTTGGATTTAAAAGACATAACCCCTGCTTATGTATGTAATCTGTACTCCTGCTCATCCAGTCAGCCACTTAACTTCTACCTGGTCATGTTTAGGTATGACCAGGTAGAAGTTATCAGGTGTGTTCTAACATTACATAATTCCAACAGAATGTTAAGGGGCAACAGATGTAGCACAGCAGGTGCAGTGGAGGACCACCAGCAGAAAGGTTTAGTGAAGTCACTTTTGCTTCTGGCAGCTGTGGCCACCTGGTTCCACTCGCATCCAGAAGAAACATCCATTTAAAAGGATCAAGTGAAAAGCTATGCTGGGTAAGGTTATTTTCAGGAAAATCAGAAAATGTATGGAGACTTATCCAGTAGTAGAACTTCTCTTACCCATGCATCATATACTTCCGCTTTAGCTCTTAGCTTCTCCATTCAAATATAACTTGGATGGGAAAACAGAGAGAACCCAGGAAGAGTGGCTGAAATATTTACTCCCTTTCTTTGTCCAAGTTTCCCGTGTGCTTCGCTTCACCTATTTTTTGGGAAGGGTAACAAGGGTGCCAGCATTTCTCCATAGCATCTTTGTGAATTCAAGACCATTTACCATTCTTTATGGGTAGCTGAGGTCTTCCATCCCTGCACTTGGGCTACTTTTTAAAGATCTGCTGTGTTACCTTGATCTCATTTAAGAAATGAAATCTTATTCTTTACAAAATCATGTTTAAACATTTAATAATGATCTGAGTAATGCTTTGTTAATACCTTCATACCACCAAAGCACCTCAAAACATTTTATAAACATTAATTAAAGCTCCAGCAGCTGATGGATATTATTATATGCATTTTTAGAGCAGATTAATCTCAGGTACAGTGTATTGATCCTGGTCACAAAGTGAGTGCCAGAATTGGACGATCTGAAGCGAGGCCTTGCTCAAATGACTACATATACTGCCTTGATATAATCTTTTATTCTTAGACAAGTTTCTTTGCTGCTACTCAGTAATGTTTATAGTTAGTTAATTGAGCTCTTAAGGCAGTTAAGCTATAGCTATTTTTGTATTTGATGCTGCACAGTTTAGAGGCATAGCATATCCTGAGTGTCTGTCTCTTTCTTTGCTTTATGTCCTCTTTCTATATCCCACAACTCCTCCAATCCCTTTGCTAATCTGTCCTCACAAGCACTATAGAAAGCTTGATTCTCAGCTCATTTGCACTGCTGTAATTTCGTGATTTGAGTGGTTTCTCCTGATTTAAACAGTGTAAACGAGAGCAGAATCTAGTCCAGTGTCTCAGTTAATATATACATTCAGACCTCCATACTTAGGATACCAAGACAAAGATCTTCTAAAGTCTTGTAAAATGGGAAGCATCTGTACTTGCACCCAAATTAACATTTAAGAGTTGTGTTTGCACTGGGTACTTTATTACATAACATTCATGGCTTAGACACTTCAATTAAAGAGGTTTATGTGTGTAAATAAGAAATTATTGTACATCTATAATATATGAAAAAACACTGATTCACATAATTCAGTTGCTGAAAGCTGAGAATAGCACAGAGCTGCCCATGTTGTACTACTGTGACCTAGGCAAGTAAGTTGCCATGATTTTTCCACATATATAACAAGTTAAGCTCTCTGTAGAATGCTAGGAAAACAGAAGCCTCCTGTATAGTAAACCTTTTCTACCTGTTCCTGGCTAGTGTAAGATCTCAGCCCTTAAAACTATGACCTTTGGCCCAGCGGTGAAATTTTTTTTTTTTTTTGGGGGGGGGGGGGATGAAGGAAAAGGGGTTGGGGGAGGAGGGGATACTGCTCCTGGAATACAGCAAGCCCTGGACAGGAGACAATCTACCTTTGCAGATTCTTGAATGAAACAAGTCTGGGTCTGAATGAAACAATCTCATTATTTACACAATTCATTTATTTCCATTTAGCATACTGAGTGTCTCAAAATTCAAGGCCGTCACAAGCTACAAGTCAGTTTTCAGCTAAAGTAGCGACTGATTCAAAGGGGGAAATGACAGAATTCCAAGTTGGGGTGGGGTAACATAAGTAAAATAGTGTCTGCAACTGTTTAGATCTGGGGAGGAAAGGAAGAGAGGGAAGAAAAGGCTGAAAAAGAGTGGATGTGTAAGAAGGATGTTGTGTTTAAAGAAAAAGGATAGAGCACAGAAAATAAGTCTGAAAACATACGCATATCTATTGAGGGGAGAAACATCACTACAGTATTCTGCTGAGTACACTTTATTTGTTCCAGTAAAAACCATGCTCTTTACCTTATTCATGTTCACAAGTGATGTAAATACAAATGTTCGTTGTGTGTATATTAAATGTAGCCTGCTCATTTTTATGCACAAACCTGAACACCGTATACTAACCCACAGGCAGCAGACATTAGTTTCACAGTTATTCTTTCACTCCTCTCAAAGGGCAGTGAGTCACCTACTATTTCTTTCACTTCCCTGGTTAACTATATGCATCAGTGTCTCTATAAAAAAAAGAGTGACAAACACAGGAGCTTCCTCTGCTGTAAATACATGTAAGAATTCCATGCAGAGCCACTTTTTTACAAGTGAGAAAGTGGTGGAAACTTGAGACTTTTAATACTAAACTGAGCAAAGCACTAGAGAACGCAGTGCAAAGAACTTCTCTGACAGGGAAAATGATGCAATGCCCTGATTTGTATTTTTCAAACTATATATAAAAAAGCATAGGTTGCTTGTCATTTAGAAAGTCTCTTTAGCATTATGCTGCTATTAAAGGGATTGTACCCAGTGAAATATACGCTGCTGCTTTAATTCTCCATTGCCTTGCATCTGGTTTAGTTATTTACACCTGTGCAAAGTGAGTACAACATGCAACCAAATCAAAATATTCTACTGTCAAGGATAGTATTACGCAAACATTTTCATAAAAACGTCCCTCACTAGTATCCCTTTTCTGTTTCTCTGTAATATATGTAGTGTGTATATAAGAAAGCATGAAGATAGGGGTCTGTTAAAGGTTTTAATAGCACTCATTTCAGGGGAGCAGTATAATTCACTCATTGGTTTGTCACTCACCAATACTGTGTCCATCCAAAATTTATGCAGGTAAAACCTTGGTCACATCACACCATTATGCTTTAACTCTTTCTCTAATATTTACTCCTGTGTTAATGCACTGGTGGGTAAAGTTATTGCTATATAGGCCCTGATTCTGCAAATGCTTACACATGTGCTTAAGTGCAAGGTTGGGGACCATAACTTATACAATCACTCAGTAAAAATATACTCTTTGGGTGGTTCTTAATGTGAGTTTCTTTTAGGGATGACTCCATAACTCATGACTGACATAGGAGAGTGATGACATTGCTGGCTGGTGCATAATCGTCCTCTCCTATTTGATAAACAAATGACACTGGCCATATGCAGCAGATTATTATCTCAAATTGTACAATGGACACATTATTGGTAACGTGTAAAATGATATTAACGCTTCCCTCCCTCACAGAGGTGTTGTGAAATTTAATGTTTGTAAAGTACTCTTAGATCCTTGGTAGAATACATTATGGAAGTGCTGGTAGGTTAGATAAAATATTAAATTGGGTTTCCTTTCTCAGGTTCCATCCCAAAAAAGAGAGAGAAGAAAGCTCACTATGCTTTCTTTGGGCATAGGAAACAGATGTATGCCAACAGCAGAAACCTCTCCCTCCAAAGCAAACCAGTGACTGATATTCACAAAAGAGGCACCTGTAATAAAGGTGATGGGAGAGAGAGAGATGGTGACAGGCAACTAGGTTGCAAGAATACAGTTATCGCCCTTCAAGCTGGTAAGGATTCGGAAATGGAATCTTAGCCCCAGTATCTGCCCACCTGTGCTTCTAGAAAATAAAGGCCAAACATGCAGAAAAACGCAGACAAAACTAATCCACCCAGTCACAAATGTTTGTTGTGTGTATATGAAATGTAGCCTGCCCATCTTGGGATGCACGATCTTACAAGTGCATGGGAATGCTGTGTATGATTGTTGTAGAAATAGGGGTCGACTTGCCTCTTTTGGGGCAGCAATTCCCTGTGTATAGGAGGTATAGGTATAGCTTTCAGGCCAGGTGTTGTAACAATGACAAACCTATCTATATCTATATGTAACTTGCTACAGGACAGCCGGGCCCCAAATCAGAGGCAGAAGGAGGTACCAGTGAGGCCCAGAGAAGCGAGAAACAATCAGTTATCCTGCAGAAGCCCCCGCTGGGTTTCTTCCTGCATCTGTGAATGAAGGCGGCGAAGACACCCGAGGTGTCCCTCGGAAAGGTAGCTGGCTGCGGGGTCTGCGGGGCTTTGCCGAGCGAGGGGAGGGTGCTGAGCTGCAGGGAGCTCGCGCGGCGGCGGAGGCAGCACCCAGGGGATGGGCAGAGAAGAGACAGCCCGGGGCAGCCCCTCTGCTTAGAGATGGGGAGGAAGCGCAGGGCCCCGACACCGCCCGTGGGGTGCTGCCCTCCCTTCCGCCACCCAGCTGTGGGGATGAGGGGGAAGGGAGGGGAAGGGGAGGACAGCGCCCCTCCCGAGGAGAGGGGCTGGACCCGACTCTCTGCCCCCCAAAGATGGGCGAGTTCAGGCAGGAGTCAGTAGGGCACTGCCCCCCACCCCAAAGCCGGGCGATCCGGACTCATTGCGCCCCCCCGGGATGGAGGATAGAGGGGGGGGTCCCGGCTCATTGCGCCCCCCCCCCCCCGAGCCGGGAGGGGGATCCCGGCTCCCTGCTCACCCCCAGGGCAGGGGACTCCCGGGGGGAGCGGCGGGGGGGCTCCTCCTCCCATTGGCTCCGCTGCGCCGGGCATCGCCATAAATGCTGCTCCCCAGGCGCCTGCAGCCCCCTCCGCGCCGCCGAGCCCGGGCCCGGGCAGTGGGTGGGTGGGTCCCGCTGTGGGCCGGGCTGTCCAGCCCCCTAGGCTCTGCGCCTTCCCTCCCCCGGCTGTGCGGTGCCCCACCGCTCCAGGAGGGTGTGTGTGTGTGTGTCTGTGTGCGGGGGGGTGAATGATCCCCTTGCTGCCACCATGAACCAGGCCCCGGACCCCAGCGGCTCGGAGCCGCCCGCCAGAGATGCCCGCCACGTGGCCCCCGGCAGAGGGATGCCGCCGCCGCCCCGCTTGCCCCAGCTCATCCAACAGTAAGCGCCGCGCTGGCTCGCTCCGAGCCGGGGGGTGGGTGGGTGGGTGTTCGCGCTGCCGCTGCCGGGCCCCCTCTTCGCCCTCTGCCCTGCGGCGGGAGTGTGCACGGTCTCCCTGCCCGAGGGACTGGTCTTCCCTCGCCGCCTTCCTTGGGCAGCTCCGTCTGCAGCAGGCGCGTTCAAAAGCATCCACAGCTAAGGGATTTGAACGGCTATCGCTGTTTGTCACTCTCCCCATTCAGGTACCCGCGGGCAGCAAATTGCACCGTCTTGGCCCTAGGCGCAGCAGCCGGACAGATTAGGGTAAAGTATGCCCCTCTGATTTACATGCAGTCCCGCCTGTGAAGATCAGCACCGTCCCAGTTTCCCAGTCAGGTTAAATGTTAGTGCCTGGAAACCGCTCTGGCTGAGTTTCCTTTTAAACAGGCTTTTCAAATATTTTCAGAGGATTTATTGGGTCCCGTATAATCCATTTCTCTTCATGGGAGATTTTCAGATGGCGTTTGGACCCTTCCGAAAAGTTTTTGCTTTTGTTGCTGCTGTTCAGCACAATTCATTAAAAAAAAAAAAAACGCAGAGTTTTCGCATGAGTTGTAAATGTGATAGTCATCAGGCCTAGAATGAGGGGAGTCAGTATTGTGCTGGTACTGAAGTGAAATACCAGTTGTTATAGTTGCATCTTTAGAAAATTGTCTTGGAAAATGTACCAGTCCATGCATAAAAGACTCTCGCTCACCCTTATCCATGTAATGATGGTACTAAAAAACCCTAATGATACTTTACTTTTTTACTCTGGCACCCAAAAGGGAAAAAAATACCCCTGATACATACAATTTTCTGTGCGTTAAATGAGAATCTTAAAGACTAACTAAACACACTGTAATTAGTACATGAAATATGAATACTATATAACAACTCATATGTGCTGCTATAGGTGTTCTGTATCTAATTTTTATTTCTTTGTTTGCTCTGGTTATAGTATTATGTTAAAAATATCTGGATTTGTATTTAGGCAGTAAAAAAATCTACTAGTAAATATCAGATTTGGCAGCTGATAGTCTAACACCCCGTTGTTTTAAGATCTACTGTTTGCTCTGTGGATTAGAAAAGACATTGAGTGCTAAGTATTAGCATGTGTTAAAAAACACGTTTTGACATTATGGTCCAGGCCACAACAGGTATTAAATTCTTGGTTCACTTGTCAAGTAAATCTCTTGTGTGATAAAACAAAGTCTCTGCTGCATTGTAAAGTAATACCAGCCTACTAGTTAAATGTGGTATTTGTAGAACTTTATCATTAAATGAACATATTACCTTTAGGTTATTAATTTTCTTCAAATATTACTACGTCATCAATAAATAAGTCAACAGAGCAAACACTCTCAACTGCCTTCCCTAACATATTCAACAGAACAATGTTTATTTTAAATAGAACATATCAAACATTATTTTAACATCTGTGTATTTAATTGAATTTTAAAACAGACTCTCCAAGATGTCTCTTTAGTTTGTGGTACTAAAAGTCGACAGTGATTTTTAAAACAGGCGGCATCATTTATATGTGAAACTTTCCCATATTAGTATATGTAGTCATACCAATTATTCTTATATAAACTGAACTTCAATTTGAAATATTAGTGTGTATAATGTGTGTGTGTTTGTATATATATCCAGTTCATATATAAATATGTAATATAGTATTTATATAACATTAGTATCATATAGTTCAACTGGGTAACTAAGAGCTACTATTCATAAAATTATAATCCTGCTATAATTTAGAGCTACTATTCATAAAATTATAATCCTGCTACCAAGCCCCTTAAATTTGTTCTTGAGCTTTTAGACCACAGGCTCTAAAGATGGCTCTGATATCTTCCTGTTTATCAAGATTTTATATGGCACATAACACAAAAGTTAGCTCGGTGAAGACGTCAAGGCGTTTCATGACCGTCCTTCTGGTTTTTGTTTAATACTAGGAAGTACATACTGGTACAATGTCTTCACATTTTTAATAATCGCTTCTGATGGCAAATTCTGGGTAAAAAATGAAATGTGAGTCTCCTTTCAAGTCTATCTTTAAGAAGAACATGGTGTGCGCCAACTATTCTGTATCATGGCAACATGGCATAAAATGGCAAATGTCGAACATCTCTGTCTGAAGCATTGCAACTTGATCACATTATGTAACTGCACTCCATAATTTAATCTGTGCCTCCATGTTTACGGTTTATAATTAGTGCACTCCCACATGAAATATATTAAATAGGGAATAATGGCAAATTGTATTTTGTTACATGAGTAGTAATTGGAATATCCTGAAATTAATTTCATAACCCAAATATTTGATGGCAAATGTTTGGAAGAATATTTGATTCACGTTTTGGTTATTAAAGATAACAAATATAATAGTATGTCTTAAAAATGCTGTATTAAATTAGCTTGTTAATGTAAATGAAATGAAATGTAAATCAGGACAGATATTATGATCCTCAAAGCAAGATGCCTTAAAACACAGAAAATGGTGATTTGTTATTCTTTACATGAAAGAGAATTGCTGATTCGTAACTAGCGAAGTTCACTGCTTATAGGAATTTCTCTTTTCCTGAGACAAGGTTTGCTTTTCTTGGTTTCCTCATAAAAACAATTGCTTAACTTTTGTTTTTATTTTCCAAACTGCAGTATACAAATTAGCTGCTAATCTAGAAAGCTAATTTTGAGTGGCCTAATGCAGAATATAATTATTTTTAGTACTGTTTTTTATGGTCTGTTCCTATTTTGGTACTTATATTTATTATTACGTTTAGATTTTTTTTAAGTGCCTTGGCTATCCCCCCCATAAAATGCTAGAAGCTATTGCCGACTTTAATGGAATGAAGATGGGATTATTGAAAATATTTTAAAATAACATTTTACAAAAATTGGTAACCATTTACAATAAACAGTCTATTACAATAAAATTAATGGAACTGGAAATTTGATTTGAGACTTGAAAGAAAGTATTTTCATTAAACTCTTGCAACGTGGACATAATAAACTAACTGTCTTATTTCCAAAGATTTTTTAAAATGGTCCTCCACCTTAAATTCATAATATTTTCCTAAAATGTAATTAAGGTATTTCAAGTTCCTTGTTGATACTAGTCTGACAAATGAAATAAAATACATAATACTATGAAGTGCTGTCTACACTGGGGCATATAATTCTGTGACCTGAAAACATCATTGATCTTGACTAATAAAGAACCTGAATAAAGATATACAGAAAGCTTAAAACTGCAAACATAAGCACAGTATAGTTAGTTGCATTGGGTAATGACTTTTTATTCCATGGAAGTAAAATATGGCTTTGAGGTCAAAGACCTCTAATTATGAGATCAATGTTTTGGAGGGAATGTGTGATTAACTGACGTTATTTTGAAGATTAATTTTAAAAATGCATATATTTGTATATAACATAAAGCAGATCACTAAGACAAGGGAAATGCTAATATTAGTAGCAATTTTTAATTATTATTATTATTATTTTATTATATTCTATTTCTACTGTGGTAGTACCTAAGGATAACAAACAGAAATTAATGGCCCATTTTACTAAAGAGTGTAAATATTAGAAACCTGTAAAAAATACCTAAAATAGCTCTTCTACACATAATAATGTTAAGTAGGTATTTGAACTCCTTTTTTCTTTTTGCTAGGGAAGTTCACTTTTACAAATCTTGTTTTATATTGTATATGTTGCACCACACAATACAAAACCAGTTTTTAGCCCGTGGTTCAGCGTTGTACTGTATCATCTGCTCTTGGGTTGAGTGGAAATGCTTAAGAATCAAGAAGCAAAAACGTGTACCCATGAATCTTTGGTTTCCAAGATGCATGGTTCACTGCTGCGTAATAGAACAATTAGCTAGAAAATAATAAACTTTGAGAAAAGACTGATAGGCATTATTACCTTACATCTAAAGAGACTTTATATTCTGTATTAAAAATCTGAGTAAAAAAAGTGGTAAGTAAATATTACAGTTGAGGGTATTAATTATAACTGAATGCGTTGCAAATTTTATATGATTAGTTGCACACTTGCAATTTTAATAATTTGTCATGGATAAAATAATATCTAGCAAAAATGGAGCAATTTTGTAGCCGTCTGTAGATACTGTTGATATAGGCTCATTGCATCTGTTTTGCAAACAGAGACATCTAAAATAATGAGGCAAAAACAAAGTAAACATTTTTTTTCTAAGGGAAAATGTTATCTCTCTCATGTTTTGATCGGAAGATGAAATTTCCAACATCTGTGCCTACGTCCCCATCAGTTTGGACCAGTTTTAGGGAAGACTAGGATACACATGTTGGTGTTGAAAATTTTCAGAATTCCTTCCTTTACGCCCTACATCTTAAATAAGGAAACTAGTTGGGAGATAAACAAGCTCGGAAGGAAAATATACCGTGGGATAAATGTGTATGTTTAAAGACCTGGAAGTTCCAAGAGAGGCATCTTTGTCTTATATACTAAAATAGCTCTTGTTCCCAAATTAGGAAACGGATAAATCTAACACATCTGTTTTTAGCCGATATTTAAAAAAATAAATGTTTGTATCTAGTTTTCATATTGCTTACTGGTTTTGTTTTGTTTTTTGCTGCTAAGTGTAACTTTTTCCAACTATAGGACTCTGTGGACTTGCCTGAGAGCAAAAATATTAAATGTACTCCTTTATATCCATTAGTCTTGGTAAATAGCTTTTTACATATGGTGCATGCATAGCTGCTATTTAACAATGGCTAGGGAAAAACAGTTTTTATTGTCATTGTTCTTACAGATCTAGGCTTTCCATATTTACAAGTAGTTTTCAATGACAGTTTAAAAAAAAATGTTAATTTGATTCTTTACATTTCTCTTTTCCCCTACCCAACAAAACCATCACAATATATTTAATCAAAACTATAACAATGTTATCTTCTTTGCTTTTCCCCTCAGCCCCAAATGAAAAGTCTTCTTCACTAAGAAATATTAACAAAAATTGGATAGAAAATATAAAAGTCAGATTAAGCAAAACTGGCATTGTGGAGTTAAGCAGAGCTTTACTAAATTACATCATCCTAGTCCTCCCATCTGTTGTCTATATATTGTTTTTTATTCTATATTCTGCAGGTAACTTGTCTTTGTCTGTGAAGTGCCTAACACATCACTGATACTAAATAAACAATGAGTCCCTTGTCAGACAATGCCTAGGATTCAATTCAGCACTCAAAATGTGGGTCACAAATAAAGTGCAAAATGAAAACTATTAAAAAAATTCACTTCAATTTGAAATCTGATTTATTTCTTTTTTACAAAATGAGTTAAAAGTAGTTTCTGGCACTACATATACCCTGTCAGTGCTTGTGGCTATATAACTTCCTATTTAAAATATTTTTCTGTCTCACCTGTGAGTGTTTGGAATACTGTACATGGGAACCAGTGAAACTGACTATACACGAGGTTCTGTCAAATTCTCAAAGTAAGCAAACTGAAAAAATAGAGATTTCTCTTTTCTCTGCTCTAGTCAATTTAAGAGTTACTACTCTAAAATATTTTCAGGCATAAAGTGTGACATTTTTTAAGTTGATGGCATATTTTTAATAATATACTAACTGTCTGAGACCGGGATTATAGTTTTTTTTAATTCAGGAATTTTTCTTCTGGGCTTTGTAATTAAATTGAACAGAGTTTTGTCACGAGATGAGCTGAACAGAATTGCAGGTTTTAAGACTTGAGCGGGGAGCACTGAGGCGTAGACAGAAGTGGAACGCGAAGCAGAATTATGCTTTTTTCTGAGCATGAAAAATCCCTCTGTGCACAAACATCCCATTGAATCTAACTTTTATTATTAGTTACAGTCATCATCCAATTTTGGATGACCCTGCAAATATGGGAGTTGTTTGGTAGATTTTAATGGACAAAATGTGACTGAGCTGCAGCTGGCTTGGATAGCAGGCAGAGTCCATGGTTACAATGCTAGAAACTTCAGTGGAAAGTAAAATGAATCCATGTTTCAGGAGCACGATAAGAAAATAAGCAAAGCAATTAGTGGTTTATGGAAAACAACACATGGTAGTGGATTCCTTCTTACTGTAACTAAATTGACTGGATCTAGTTCTTTTTTATTGGAAACTCAATACTACTGTTCCCGTCATTGAGGAGACTGGGAAATGTTTGTAGTCAGCTCTTGCTTCAGGAATTGTGAATGCAAATGCTCAAAGCACCTAGAAGTTTAGATATGTGTAACCCTGCATATCGATGCTATCGCTAAGTGACTATATTAAATTCTTATCTTTGTTCTTTCCTGAATAAAGAGCCAATGTATGTGGACAAATTAAGCCTTGATTCTGTATTGTGAGAATCCTTTCTAAGGAATGTAAAAACAATAATTAGAAGTAGGTAACTTTAAAGAAAATTAATATTACACTTTGTTTGTATACAGGACTACACAGATGTGTTTTGGGAGGGGAATGAAAGGAGGCATTATTTCAACAATGACTATACTGGATTGAAACAGTTTATGCACTTTGTAAATATTGTCTTAATTTTTTTATCCTAACAAATGCTTTTAATCTATTTTCTAGCATTTTGTTATGCTACTTTTTTTTCTGAGTATACATCCCCTGCTTTCATCTCCCTCATTCTTTGTAACATTTTGTACTTGATTTAAGGATGCAGTTCATCTAGCCTCTGCCCCTGCTTTCTTTATATCAGACTAATGACCTGTCAATGGGAAGTTGTCACTTTATGCTCTGGGTAAAAACCAGCAAACTTGCCCCCTTGTACTGTGGAAACTTTTAATATCTTGTTTGTTCTGGCATCAAGCGCAGTCCATTTCACAAATTCCTCTTGCCTATTGCTAGAACAGGTGCGAGTTATGAGCATTTTGCATCATACTGCAGGAAACAGCTTAATGCTTTTGTAATGCATTATTTGATTAGTGGGTAGTAGTTGTAATTATAATGCACAGAGGCTATTATTTCATGGCAGAATTATTGCATTCTTTAAACTTCTCTATCTTTATATGAGGACCATTAGATGAAAGGTGATTTTATCTTTAAATAACATCTTATTAGACTGCATCCATTTATCTCTTATAGTCAAAACATTTCAAAGGGGCCAACTTTGTCATATAGTTTTCCATCAAAACATGTTAGGACAACTAGGTTGACAATGACTCTGGGCTCTATGGATATTGATATTATGTGGACATATAAATTGCACCATCACTGGCATTCTTGCTGAATTTGCCACAAAACTGTTCCAGAATGTAAGCTATACTTTACATATACAAAAACCTCTCGCCCTTATGGGTGGTTGTGAGGATAGCCACTAAAATGCAAAGCTTGCAGTGATGTCTGCCTGAGTCTGCAGACAGCTTGAATCTGTAGCTCTAAAAGGAGTGAACGGTTGACTTTCATCAGTGTAGTGTTAACTCTGAAGCCTATTGATAATTGAAATGTTAATACTGGTAACTGTTTCACTGCTGATCATTTTATCAAACTTACCAAGATAATGTACTACTTCATCAGTTTAGGATGTCCTGCATATACTGGGAGTGAGTGAAGTGGGGTGTGAGAAGAGGAATTTTAACCCCTTTTCCTCTAACTCTTATTACATTCTAGATGCCAAAAACCCCAACTGTTCCCTACCTAGATGTCAAAACCTCCAGCTTCTCCCCAAGATACCTACATTGCAGCTTTATGTTTTCAATACAAAAATTTGCAGGGTATTGAAACTTTGGTGGCAGTGTAAAATATCCTGAATACAAGGACCAAGGATTACTGTTTTGATTCTACTGAACATTGGGGAGGCGTGTTGTGATGGGGTGTGCGATTCAGGTGCAGATCTGCCTAATTCAAGACCAATATGTCTGCTAGGACATAGGGCCTTAATAATGAATATGCATTTTCACTTAACTTTTGCATCATACTTTGATGAATACTGAACTCTTTACAAGTCTAAGTACAATGAGTCACTTGGCAGTTTAGTCTTTCTTTATTGAGCTAATAAATTGCCTCTCTTTTTTTTTTTTCTGTGTGTGTTTTTGTGTCTTATACATGTAAGAGCACCAGTAACCTGAGAAAATAGCAGAATCTATTTTCCACACTAAGAAGTATTATTTACAGGCAACTGTATCTGTTTAAAGGTAGTATTCTTTATTTAGGGGAAAGTACATGTAAATCATTTTCTAGATCAGTAACACTTGTATAATTCATTATACCGACCATTTGTAAATGGACTGTTCTTTATGGTTGTTATAAGCCCATTATATTTTAAAAACATAACTTTTGTTTTTTAAATCTGTGAATCATGCATATCAAATAAATACAGTATATTTTTAAAATAATACTACACAGGATACTGCATACTCTTCCTCTCTACTCCCCATTCTCCCTAGAATAAACTGAGTGCTGACAATTTATAGTATTTGAGAACTTGTTTGAGAAATTCCCTCCATTATCCATATATTTAAACATGGCTAGCCTTATTTTCACAACTACATACTCTGCCTATTCAACGTGGATGTAAGAGTTGGATGCCAATTCAGAAATATTTTCTAAAAATACATTTTCCCAACATAAAAAGTTTGGTGGTGTTAAAGATTACACATATCTCAGATTGAGGCAGAAGTCTTGAGAGGGTTTCTTTTGTCTCCTAAAACAAGAGACAAATATTAGTCAATTAGACAGCATATCTCTCAGTTCTTGACTTCTCTTACCTCCCTAAATTGTTCCATTAACACATCTTAAAATTCACACTCTAGCTATCCATGTACTGTGAGCCATCCATTTGTGCTCTACTCTTTCGCCACCCAGGCACTTGGTTCATTCTTTCAAGGTCAGCCATGCTTTCCATCCTCCTGCCAGCCAGTAACACAGCATCGTGCTCTGTCCTCTGTTTACAACTTTATTTAAGGTCATTACTTTACAGTGCTGTGACACCTTCTTCTTCTTCTCTTTTGGACAGGCCCATCCTGCTGTGATGTCCTTTACTGGCTGCTCTTGAAATGTGTCATGAGGCTGAACGTTTTAGAAAGCTATGTAGTTAACCTGTTCTATTAAGTTTGAACCTCTGACTTTGACAGTGATTTTTCCCCTTGATGTTAATAATTATGTCCTGGCAAGGATTTTTCCAAATATTAATTACTGAACAGTATATTGGTAAGGAAAGGCTGCATGTTTTCCTTTTGGCTACTTGTCTTTGTTTTATGGCCATTAAGGAGATCCTTGGTGTGTTTCTAGAGGTGAACAGATTCATAAATAGTGGTAGCACAATAGACTAGGGCCCACTAAGATGGGTTTTAGTAGCCCTGTTGGCATATTGGACAAACAAGCTTGTAGATAGAACAGATTTAAAAAAAAATGTATAGCTCTTGGTTCAAAGTCAATAGTGATTAAAAACTGTACAGTTTCAGTTGATCTATCACCTAATCTTTGGACTGTTAGACAATTTGAACATATTAGTTAGTGCATTTCACCACCTCTATATACCTAATGTGCCAAATATGTACCTATTTCGTATTTAATACTCAGATGGAGGGAAAGTGGAGAATAGTATGTCTGCAATAAACTGAACTTTGTTCCAGAAGATGCTTCATCATTATTGTCCAAGCTAAATTTCTATTTAAAAAGAATAAAATGGACTGAACTTGTTTGAAAGTAAAATAGAATAGCGAGAGTAAAAATGATTACATTTTATGGTTGCGTTTTAGATGATTCAAGTATAAGTTTATGCAGAATAAAACAACACCCTTCTTGTATTTACATATACAGGTGTAATGTGGCCAGTCCAACTTAATTTCCTCTTTGGATATAGTATACAGACTGAGCCTGTTTTTGCAAAGCCTTATTCACACACATGAGATTTATTTATAGGCCCAGATCCTCTCAGCAAACTTCACAAAGCTTCCTGAATATTATTATAAAGCTGCACGAAAACACTTAAATACAATAAACAATAACAAAGCCTTCATAAATATACAATAGAGGCCAAAGAAAGAAACAAACAAACATCTAAATCATGTACCATCCTATTTTAAAGGGGCATGGTATCAGAGGAGGTTCTACACAGGGGCCAATATTGTCTTTGAAACAGATGAGGGATGGGTTGAGACAGATGGTCCAGTCTGAGTAAACTTCCACTCCCTAAGGTCCTCCACATTAATAATGATAATGGGGCTCTGACCCCAACTGGAGGCTCTGACTACTTCTGCAATGCCAAAGAAAAACTACTTGTCAGGTAGGGGGCTGGATTTGCAAAATTCACATTGTTCTTTACCGCTGTCACATAACAAAGAGACAGCTGCTTTCTCCAGAAACCAAACAAGGAACTCCATTATAACAAGGAAAACAATTTTTTCCTTTAAAGCGAATGTATCCTCTGCTTCACTGTAGAACTTCTGACTGGCTCCCTGCTACAGATGTAAAGAAACATTGTACCTGTCCTCATATATCAATAGTTATTTACTAGGGCTTTGAACAAATAGGGCTAGGACTTCACCCATATTGCTTATTGACCGAACAGTGCTCAGTGTAAGAGACTTTTTAACCCTGTGTTTTAAGTTAACACCATTCTTATTTATAAACAAATGTTTTTGCTTTACCGTTTCTTCAAGTTAAAGCGCCATTAACTTAGAGTTGGTAACCATGTCCCAAGGCTGCATCATTCTGATTGGCAAGTTTTAAGTTTGAGTATATTTTCACAGCTGATCTACAAATCCCTGATGGACCATTAGGTGCTTTACAGTAACACGGGCAGGCACCACTATAATAATTGTAGCTTAAAGTTTGACATATATAGAGCTATCTCAGATCCTAGTTGGAAGTCTAATTTAGCTGACCACTGTTAGTGATATCTCATTACAAATATACCACTAAATCATCCGTGTATCTTTTTCCAGTCAATTTTAAGCAGGAAGTTGATGCACACATCAAATAAACTGTAGCATGTTGATTGTTACCCATATTGACTTGCAGTGGGCCAGGTATGGGGTGTCAGAGGATCTGATTAGTGACAAATGGAGCAGGGTTCGGAATTTCAGGAATTCATTGAGAATTGCAGCACATCACCTCCCCCTTCCCACCTTCTCCCCAACCTCCTAGTCGTCCCCCCACCCCCATCCTGCCCCCGAAGGCTGAGAGAATTATTTAGTCAGGGAAAAGCTTCTTAAAGTTAAATGTGATGAAGATCCACATCTAGCCCTGTTAGGTTGTGAAACACATGACTTCCTGATGTTATTTTAAGCTGAAAATACTGAGGTAAACTTATCTATGGCAAAGTTGGTAATGACCACTACACTCTAAGGCAGCAGTTCTCAAACTTCATTGCATCGCGACCCCTTTTGGACAACACAAATTCCTGCACGACCCCAGATGGTGGTGGGGGACTGGAATATGGGGCTGAAGACTGAGGGGTTCAGCCTTGGGTGGTAGGGCTCAGGCTTCGGCTTCAGCGCCGGGCCCCAGCAAGTCTAACGCCAGCCCTGGCCACTCCATTAAAACAGAGTCCCAACCCATAGTTTGAGAACCGCTGCTCTACAAGGAGGACTGGCATCTTAGCACAGTTGCCGATAGGCAGCTCAACAGGCACTTCCAGCAAGACTTCAGTTACTTTTATTGTTTATGATTGGTGTTACCATAGCACCTAGGAGCCCTAGACATGGACCAAGATCTCATTGTGATGGGCGCTGTACAAATATAGAAAGATAGCAATGCCAGACTTGCAAACAAGTGGAAGGCAGGTAAATGAAACAAACGTTTTCCTTTGACAGATGCTGAAAACTACTGTGCAAATCAACTTCAGTACACCAACATAGCTGGAAACAGACAAGTTACTACTAGCGTAGGAGTGGCTATGATGTTGTCTGTATCTAACTTCTGAGAATACCCCAGGTAAATTAGGGCCTAGTGGAAAGACTCCCTTTTTACTTCACTGGCCTTTGGATCATGACCTACTGGTTCCAGAAGCCCAGATAGGCTCAGAATGAGCTGAGTGCTCAGTCAATTTATAAAAAGTGCTGTGTTTTCTCTCCTGGCAAATCCTGAGTGAACTTTATACCTGCCATTTGATGTAATTTGGTGCATTTCCTTGTGGGAGTGAGCAGTGATTGCTCAGTGGTATAGGGGAAGAGATAGGAAGGTGATCATTGCCAAAGGTAAGGTATATTTCCTCCCCTGTCTCTTGGTGCGGACAAAGAGAGATTAACTTAATGCAAAATGACTTTTGACTGACTGTATCCAAATCTGAATCCCTTCAGTCTTTTCTACAGAAGCTAAATCAGCAGTTCTTATAGAAATCAGTAAATCCTTTTCTGTATTTCATTACATGTGAAGGCAATTTGAAAGGCGATATCTAAGCTATATATCAAGTGGGTAGGAGGAAGAAAAATGCTCTCTGTTGTTAACTCAGGCAAACTTGAAATTTTTGATTGGGAAAAAAATTGTTCCGTGAACTCATATTAAAATTTGTATTTGAAGTGAATCTGAAGTTGTGTTAATGGTCCTGCTGCAACTTAAATAATATGTGCATGTGATGCAGTTAGCGATGATAAAATACAAAATGTATTTTGAAAGTCTTCTCTTGATGGAGCGACAGAAATAAGTCAGAATAAAATGTTTTCTTGCTAGGAAGCATCTTTGATTAAGATAGACATCCATGTTGATACTGGACACTTTGTGATCAGTGTGGATACCTGTGAGACACGGTACGCCCGATTTGCAGATCAATAAGGTTTAATGTGCAAGGTTTTCTATAAATATACTAGTTAAATACAAAGCCTAAAATTAACTACAATATATCATACTCACTAAGCCTGGAGAGCTAAGCAATCACTCAGAAGACTGTATACAGGAACGGCTTTCTTCAGGGGCCCTGCGAGGGAGTCAGTGGATCCTCTGGTCCAACCAGCGGAGTCAGATGTTGATGGAGCGCCCCCCTTTGTTCAAGTGGTGACTTCTTATACCCTTCCATAAACAACCTTCACCTAATGATCTCTCTCTCATTATCACATATGCTAATTACCTACATTGGGTTTCCACCCTAAACTACATTCCCTTCTCACCATAATAATTGGGGTCGTCAAAACAACATCTGATGTTAAGAGGGGTGAAGAGTAAAAGTATGCCCTTTGGAGATGAAATAGCGTACCCCCAGATGTTCAAGGATAACTTGTTGTTCCCATCACTGTTATTTATGTGAAGCTGCAAGCATACAGTATCTGTATTTTGTCTTATTATGTGTCGTGATATGCAGAAACTGAGACATCTATTCGATTATTCAGTAGTCCTATTCATCTCTGCCAACTGGAAGATGTCATGCTACAGGGGTCAGAATAGCCAGGCAAGCAACTGAAGCTATGCCGGGCCTGTAGGACAGTGGTCAAGCAACTCAAATTGTACTGAAGCTCCAACAATCCATTATAAAAAAAATAGGATCAGTCATCATCATCAATCTTTGCTTTCAAGTGGCTTTGCGTTCCATTTGTGGCAATGAGCGTTTCAGTAGAACTTACTGCTCTTGTGGCAGAAATATGATGCTAATGGTATCTGAGCCAGTTATGATATCAGACACTTAAACTAGATAAATGTTAAGAAAAACACGGTTTTAAAGGAAACAAAACTAATTGCTTTTATATGAATGACACCGAAACATCAAACCATGTCTATGGGAGAAAAAAAGAAGACATCCTTAAGCTCGTAAATATTTTTATGGGACACAGATTTGCAAAACAATAGAAATCTTGTCGTGTTGTATAGAAATGAGGTAGGACTCTAACAAATATATCAGCCAAAAAAAAGTATTAGAACAAGAAAATGATGTGGAGAAAGAATATGGATATGAGCAAACACAGCTGTCAAAATTTGGAAGCCCTATAAAGCGACAAAAGCTCTCTGTTTCTTCCTCTAGGATTGAAGGAGTGGGAAGGTAGTGAGTATGGGCTATCTTGCGAACCACTTGATGATCTCACTGGGATAATGAGACTGCTCATGGAATGATAGGACTACTCACTGAGTAACTGCTCACCAATGTGAGCAAGAGGTTCACAATCTGGCACTAAGTGGCCACAGTGGATCATAATTTGTGAACACGTATTTAAACACAAGTGGTCCCATTGACTTGCATGCCAGTACTTGCATGAGGAAAGAGTTTACAGGATTAGGCCTGATATGAGTTTCTATTTCAAAAAATTATATTTGGAAAAACGAATCTTAAATAATTTATTTTGATGATTATCTTGCACTAAATTAAAGGTGGGGGAAGACTTTCAGAGAGGGCAATGGATGAAGTGATGGCATTAGGAAACCCTAGGTATCATACAGACATTAAATCAAGCCCGTGTTTTCTTTTGGTTTTTTTCCCTCACATTATTAGTCCACCTGGCTTAAGTGTTTTCTTTTCCTCCTATTGTTTGGAATTAGACTAAAATTAATATTTTCCCCAGATAAAAATGGAGAGAATTGCTTTTTTTCTTTATGGAAGGACTAATCAAAATCTCACAATTTAAATAATGAGTGAGAGAGTCTGCAATAAGTAAAATGAACCCATATCCTATTCAGTCAGATATAGGTAATCTGGAAGAGAAGAAAATATGTTCACAACACTCACAACAACATGCCATTTTCGTGCATCATTGGATCTGAATGCAATACCAATGTTTTCTGTTCCCGAAGACCCCCAGTCTATTGATGAGGAAGTTTTCTCAAAATAGGTGAAGATGTCAGGGTTTTTTGGCTTTGTTAGAAATTGCAAGATATATGATTCAGTGAAAACTGAAAAAAGATTTGCCTTTATCCCATACAATGTTAAACTTTCAGCAGCCTATCATTTCTGAAATTTCTCTGTCTGATTTATGTGCTTTTGAAAGCATGAATGGCCCGAGGAAATAAACCAGAACTTCTTCCTGATTCAAAGAGTGTACAGATTTAACTAGGACTGCAGGAGTTTATTAATAGAACCTGTTGCATTTTCTTCGTAGAAAAATATGAAGAGCGCTTTGCTGAGAAAAAAATTTGCTGCGCCTCTCTGTCTTTATGGCTCGCTCATCACCTAGCTAAAATTAAAAAGTGAAGTCAGCCCTTCTTGCACTCTATTTTTAAATTGCTTTAGCAGATGAATGTGAGTGTGAAATCTTTCTTTAGGCCTCCATTAACTCAATTACCCACTTATTCAAAACATTCTCTCCTCAAATTACTGAACTATAACTGCATTAACGTATTCTTCATACACACTAGAAAGTGTGGTTCGCAACGTAACAGGCTTTTCTTTAGCTACATGTATTTCACTTGTTTTTAATGCTCAGTTTCTAGTTATATAATCACTTACCAGTGACAATAAGAGCCATCAAAGAAGGCTAGCCAGTATCTTGAAAATCAAGGCAGTTTTTAAAGGATCTTAATGAACAGAAATAAAAAAGATTATCTGTTCAATTTCTTCTCTGCCCCCTCCCCCAATTTTTTTTCAAGTAAAAAAATTTTATTTGAAATTATTCATGCTAAATTTTCACATCGGAACAATAATTTCATTTCATTTCAATTAAAATTGAAATTTTTGTTTTTATTTGAATTGAAATGTTCTGTTTTGGTTTAACAAAAACTGGAAAGCTTTCTAAATTTTTGGATCTTTATTTTTTTACCTTTGTATCATTTTCTTTTTGCCAGTGAATGGAATAGAATGAAAGATTTCTAGGCTTAATTTTCTTCACTTTTTCCTTTTTATTTAACTCTAACTTTTCAACTTTGGAAAAGTGGCAAGTAGCAAAAGGAAAAATGAAACACTGTAACTTCCCACTCTGTAACTTTACATTTTTTTCTTAACCTTTTGAAAAGTTATAGAATAGCAGCATTCATTTTATTTTTCATTTTGTCACTCTTCAGAGCTTTTCTAACTTTAGAAAAGTTGCAAAGTTAGAGAGTACAAAAGAGAAGAAAACACCCCCCCCGCACAACCCTCTCTCCCTATCCTTTTCCTTAACATTATTTTTTTGCAAGTCAGTGGGGAAAGAGGGAAAACAAATAAAAATTTTGAATTATTTTGAAAAATAAAATGCAAATTACAAATAAAAACTAAATGAAATGTTGTTTTGTTTACAAACATCCTTAAAATATTGAAAAGAAAAATACCAAACAACATTTTGTGTGTGTGTGTGTGTGTGTGTGTGTGTGTGTGTGTGTGTGTGTGTGTGTGTGTGTGTGTGTGTGTGTGTGTGTGTGTGTGTGTGTGTGTGTGTGTGTAAAATTAGCAAGAATGTTTTTCATTTGAGACATTTCATCATGTTGAGAGACCTGGTATTTTAAAATTTTTTAAATAGGAATTTCTTATCCCTGAGATATTGCAGTCCCATGAGGACTCTCTAGTGGTCACCGTCAAAATGAATAAGAAAGCATTGTGTTCACACAGAAAAAACCATTGCTCCCAGACTCTTGATGTGTGTTGCCTTAGTTTCACACAATCATATTAATGAGGGAATACGGGGCCTGATCCAACTCCCACTGAACTCAGTGGGAATCTTTCCAGTGTCTTCAGCCTGCCTCAGTTTTCCGTCTTGGGGTATTCTGATAAAACTTCCCCCAGGCTTTTTCTTGGTGAAAAATACACCTTCTTGGGAACTGGGTTCATCAAAATATAATATTAAGTATAAACTGCAAATAAAACTCAAAATCCCAAACCAAAGTCCATTCCTAAGCCCACACAACACAAGATTTCTCTTCCTCCTCCCAGGCCTTCGCTTGCTTGGACAGGGTCTCTCCTAGGCCTACCTGCATGGGGCAAATACCTTGGTCTCAGGCTCTTCCCTGAAGGAGCCTTATCTCAGTCTCTGCAGACTCTAGCCACAGGTTCTTGAACTGCTGCCACTTGCTGCTCTGTACAGGGAATTACCTGATCCAATGCTGGTGTGTGCCTCGTTCTGTAATCAAGATTGTCTAGCTTCAGCCCGTAAGGGGCAAGCTACCCTCTTACAGCATGTTTAAACCTACCTTGGGGCTAATAAAATAGTAAACCTGTCCTCAGAGTGCCATCTTTTGGGCTGGTAATGCAAGTGATCCTGTGCCCCAGTGGAAGTCCTGCATGCTCTCCATCCGCACAACATCTTTCTGCTTATTGCTTTCTCTCCCGCTCACCAGAAATACCTGAGATTCCATGTACTTGGGTGTTAGCTGATAACACATTTCTGTTGCTGAAGAGAGTATCATATTGCTCTTCATGGTGGTAAACAGTAGTATGGCCAGATAGCTAGACAGTGATGCCAAGTAATACAAACCTGGAGCCACAATATTTCTGACATACCCTTTCACGCCAATCTTTATGCTTGAAATAGCCTGCCTGCTAACATGTGTCCCATCCCCCATTCCTTCTTCAGAAAACCCTTGGAAAACCATCTGTTCTGTGAGATGTTCTAGCTGTAATGACTCCCAGCCACCCTGTTCCTTCTGTACTGTGCTAGGATGTGCTGTTCACTCTTTTGCCTTTAGGCTGTAAACTTGTTCACATAGAGATCGACGTGGCACATTTCACCTCTTTTAAAAAACACGCGTGCGCTTTTCAGCTCCTCTCCTGTAAATGGAAAGTTTCCCTTTCAGACTTTAAATCTGGACAATGTGGGCAACAGGTTAATAGCAGCCATTTTTTTATACCGATCAGATTTTCTGGTGTTGGCAATGGCCCAAATTCATGATGCTGTAAGGGAATCTGTATTTATTCAAAGACAGTATGATTCTTAGATTGCTCTTCATTCTAGAAGCGTTACTTGACTATGAAAAGACTCTACTTTCCTTTACAGTATACGAGTTATAGCTGATGGTGGCAAACTGTCTGCATTTTTATGTATCTATAAGTATTGTTAAAATGTTGACTGTATTAGTCTTTGTGAATTGAAGTACCCACAGTGCTAGTTAAGTGAGGCCCCAGTAATGAAACAAAGTTTTAGAAATTCATGAAAATGCTTAAGCATGTGCTTAAGTTCCATTAAAGTCTTAAAGAAAAGCACATATGTGGGTGGCTTGCTGAATTGGGACCTGAAATATCTGCTTGACTAGGTGCTTGCATTATGTTCAACCTCATGGTATCGGAGCACCTTACAAGTGTTAAACCATCAGAGGAGAAAAGATGTATTCCCAGGCATGCATATTTTGTGTGTGTGTGGACACTGGAAAACTAACGCAGATCTGTGCACACTAACGTACAAAATAATACTTTTTTATATTCACTTTGGAAAATAAACCCTTTTACAAATTAACCATTTATTTGTATTCATTTCCTTTATTCTCTTTAGTTTTACTATGATCTTCATATTTAGTCATACATTTAATAGCCACTGAAAAGAACAGGAAATATCTTGCCTCTTATAGGCTGATTATGTAAGGAGTAAACACTTCTGAAGTGCTGAGTGCCATAGCTCACACTGATTTCACTGAGAGCCGAGGGTCCTCAGCACCTTGCAGAATTGAACCTCTGGTGTGCAGCAATTGTGTGATTAAGTTTTCAAATACATACGGAAAAATGGGTTTTCTGAGTTCTCCATCTTAATGTGATCGTGAAAAGGGGGCCCCTGGTGACCACGACTGTTGTACATACTCTCTCTGCCTTTCTGAAGCAAAATTGTGCCCAGTTCCAGTGCAGGTGTGGAAGGGGGAAGATTTGCACGAGGAACAATGGAACAAAAATGTTCCGTGGGCTCAGGGAGCTCAAGGACTGGACACTGATGCCTAGAACTAATGAGACCCCATGCTGCATGCTTCCCAAGTAGGGTGCGATAGCAGAGCAGCAGGCTAGGGTGGTAGCTTCCCATTCATGGAGTTTCCCTGTTACTGACCATGGCTATTTTTGTTTAAGATAGAGACGCCTCCATTTTCTCACGAGCAGGTGTTTCGAAGCAGTAAGTTGTGTATTCTAAACCATGATACGAAACTCGGGCAACTTTACCTTTTGCTAATGCAAATACTGCTCTATTAAGGATAAGTGGGATGTGCATAGCAATTGCCATTTAAAATTAATCTGCTGACGCTGACATTGCTTATAGCCAATAAGCGATGTGAATGTTTCCCACTCACTCAGAAAGTGGAAAGAAAATGTTATAGGGGGATACGATTATGGTAGAGATGTTAATGGGCATTTTTAAAGAATAAGTTAAATGAGTTTCTTTAGATAACTGAATGAAACAATAATGAACTGTTTAGCAGTCACCACCATTGGTTTTAAAAATCTTATCGGCTTCCGCATGTGTGCAGTAGACACTTTAAGTGCTCTAACGTGCCTGTCAATAGTATTTTGGATTAAGTTAGCAGGGGGTTAGAAACTGTAGTTGGTTTTTAACAGCTTGAAAATTTTACATTTATTTGGAGGCTATATGTTTTTACATAAACAGATTTACCAGCCAAATTTTAAACATTCTGTTTTAAATCTCGACTATTAAAAATCCTGATTACATTTTTTTCATAGAGTGGCATTGAAGTAGGTATTATTATGAGCCATTAGTGTTTTACATACCAATCACGTTGAATTAAAGCCGTAGATGTATCTGTTGAATTTTAGCATGTGCAATCGGTTTGGTTCTGTATCAATCATGTTGAATTAAAGCTGTATATATGGCATACGTAATTTGTTATTGTTGTATCTGTTGATTTTAGCATGTACAATCGGTTTGATACTTAACGTTGACCACATTTTATTTCATCAGCAGCAGCATAACAGAATATTTTTATACTGTACAATGTGTTTGTTTAATTTTTTTTAAAGGTGCTTATGCTCTCTCTCCCCTTGAAGGGAATGGTACCTCTTCCTCCCATTCATTTGCACTGGAGTTTTCTTTTTAAGAAATACTTGCTGTGCGCTCTCAATGGCTAGTTTAATTTAAACATCTTAGTTGTGTAATTTTTTTTCCTTAAGAGTGGCATGAGATCACATGGAACTCGTTACAGGATTGGAATCTTAGATTTCACTTCACAGACTAATCGTAAAATTTAATTTGTTTTAATTTAAAAGTAGACAAAAAAGAAACAAACTGTAAAACTTGCATACTTTCTTGAAGCTGTAAAACTAAACCAGCATGTAGCATCTGCTCCCAATGTAGTCAATGGGAAAGCTATTAACTTAAATGGTTCAAGCCTTTAGAGACTTGAAGTCTGAATTAACACGGGACAGATGCCCCTTCCCTCTTATTCTGAAGTGCAGATTATCCACTTGCAAAATTTTAAAAATGTGTCAGAAATTATCAGATTACACACTGTTTAAACAGTTCTGACTTTATTTTAGGAAACAATCTATTTTTTCTTCTAGCAAAAATGAATATTATGGTACTTGTTACCATGAACAATTGATTACTTCACCGAATCAAGTAAAACTTGCAATTGTAACAAAACAAAACAATCATCCACAAGTGCCCTTATTTACTGGGATTTGTAAGAACAATATAGAGGGGTTTATTCCATGATCTAGTATAAGTTGGTGTAACAGCCAAAGAAGTAGCAGCAATTCAATGAAATATAGCAATAATTAAATGAAGTATACAAGACAGATAAAATAAAAAAGATTATCCCATTGTCTGAAGCAAAGGAAGATGAATATCCAGTTTAATTTATTTATTCAATTCAGATTATTTCAGAAAAGACGTTGTACAATTCTTAATTAATATTAATAACTCTTCCAAGACATGAAAATTCGCCCATCTCCAAAATAATCAAACCAGTGTCCTTCCAAAATAACCTGCACTGATTTAAACAGAAGTTTGTGTTAACTTGGAAAATTTAATTTAAAGCAGAATTATTTTATATATTATTATATATTGACTGTAAGGATTTGTAGTTACTCAGTCTGGTGCAAAGCTTGAGGTTTTAGGTGACAGGATCATCCTTTATATTCTCAGGCCACAATTCTAAAAAATAATGTACTGCTCCAAATTCTGTGCTATGCTTTGGCTCTCCTGTCAATTTAGCATTAGGATTATAACAAGTATTCTGAACAGTTGGATGAGCGTGCAGATGTGTAATTTTTTAGCAATGAGTATGTGTGACGTAACAGGCAGTGGCTATAGATAATTCGGATTGTGCTGCACGGTTATTTTAAATTCACTGGTTTTCATTCATTGCACTTATAGTAAACTAGTGATTCATTTTTGGGACAAATCCTACGAACAGCATTTTTAATATTTATAGATCTTAAAACAGCACATTACAGAACACATGGTTTTATTTATTTTAATGTTTAAACTAGGTCAAAAATCCCCCCCCCCCCCCCCCCCCCCCCGAACCATTTTAATTGTGCTCAGTAGAAAGAGGAAAATTTTTTCATTTTCCTTCACTGTTTTTCTAAATTTGTGCACGTACATGGTTCCTTTTCTTTTGATCTTAAGTTCCACCCCGCTATGCGTAAAGGTAAATAAGTCTTCAGTGATTGTCTCTTCCTGAGCCAAACCAACTGAGGAATCTGTGGGAATCTTTCCACTGATTTATACTGGGCCTTGGATCAGACCTGTAGTGGGTTTATCGTGATATAGCACAGGCTTTCCTGCATAAGTTAAGGAGCTATGTTAACTGGGTCAGATTGCCTCCTTCCTTATGAGAAAAACAAGAAACAAAACAGTAACAGGGGCCTACATAGGGAGGAAAACGTAGAGGTTCCCCTGGCTGAGTTTTCCCCCATATTGTTCTGTCAGTGACGCAGTTTTTTTGTCCCTCAGCAGAATAAGTTGGAATCACGTGGACCGTGGGGGCATCTGCTAGAGGGCAGGATCATCTGTTTGGGGCTTCTCCATGCCGCCGCACTGGTTGTAGGCTGAGCTACCCCTTTCTGGCTCCTTTTATAACCATGGAATGAGTTCCACAAAAGTGAATAGAGTCCCATCTTTGCTTCAGCAGTCTAAGGTGGTGTCGTAACAATGCTGGCAAGGAAGTTTTAAAATGTCACTTACATTGAGAGTACCTCACTTCAGCTGCCGCTTCATCTCATCCAAAGGTTCATTATGGACCTGAAACCAATTAAGACACTTGACTATTCAGATTGGAAAGCAGACAATTCCATCAATGAAAATTACTTTGCTAGTCAACACTCTGAGCTGCTGTGTTGTACACTAGTGCATTTTTTAGCTGTATCTTCACTGGCAAATCGGATGTTCAGTTCATTCCCAGTGTAGCTCCACTAGTGACATTGGAAACTGTAATATATGCAGGCCTGTGTTTTCACCACCATATAGTTTTAGTCAATATTTTAGATTATAGACTATAATCTAGGGACCATATCTTTCTGTGTTTGCTGTGAAATGCCTAATATGCTTGTGGATGTCATAAAATATTAAATGCAAGTCACTACCAACCCAGGGAAACGTCAGATCTGCTTCCTGGTAATGAGAAATCTTGCATCTCAACTACCATTTTCCTGAGCTATCCAATCCACTTTCAGACCACATCAGTGAACTCAAAGGAGGATTGCTTGAGAAAAAATATACATATGTCTGTCTGTCTGTCTATCTATACGATAAAGGTGTAGGCTGGAATTTAAATTCACACAGATATGATTCACTGTTCAAAACAATAGCCTGTTTAGTAAGTCAATAGCCTGTTATACAAATCACTGTTCAGGTGTTCATGCTGGAGCTCAAATGTGTTATGTTGTAAGTGAGGAAAAGATTTAATTACTTCACAGTATTTGTGGCTTTCTCGTAACATTTTCCAGATGGCAGAACATGATCTGACCTATTCTGTGTCATTTGCTTCATTCAGCGGAAGCTCAGTCAGAACCAGTAACTAAGAACCTTGTAGAAGTTCATCAGGCTAATACAACCATAGCTGATTAATCCAAACAGTCTTTATTATGCTGTTACAGGGTCTGCACAGATTAACAAATCAGTGGTCAGTGAATGCTGGAAGATTGATTACGACTTAAATCTCTCAGATAACTAGATATCTAACCTGGATTAACTAGCTCAAACTGCACTTTGAGTTGATGAATTCCATTTTTCTAAGGACCATTAAGTGGTTCACATCCATTGAATTTGTCTGTTTTGTTAACAATACCAGTTTTTAACAATATTTGTTGGTTTGGTATTTTTCCTTGAAAAGACTACTAGTAGGAAAACTTTATTTTGCATTTGCCTGAAATAAAACGCATCATCAGTAGAGTGGGCCTGATGGCTGAGATCAGGTTAACTACATCTTGCAATTGCCTGTAATTCTGCTGGTGTTATTGTAGGAATGTTGTTTACTAATTGGTGCTTTTATTAGGCTGGCAAATAAGATGTATATGGTTTCAAAACAGACCATCGTTTGAATGTTTAAAAACCCCATCACATTTTAACAGGCTCGTAAGGATAAATCCTGCATCTTCTCAGCAATGATGGAAGACTTCAGATGTCCTGTGGTGACACAGATAATGAGTCTGCTGTGCAGGCGTAGGATTTGGGAAGCACACATGGAGGGAAACACCTTTGCACAGCATGGTGCCCATCTGTGTAAGGCTCCCTACCTGAGTCCCCATAGAGCAGAGCTGGCACAGGGTCTGCAGAGCATCATCTCTAAAGGAGCCAAGAGTGCAGGAATTCCAGGAGGGCCCTCAAAGAGTCCCTCTATCTCCTCCGTTACGCCCATCTACTTAGGTTAGGCACAGGAGAGTGGGATGGAAGGAGAGGGGAAAAAAAGTTCGGAAGAGGTATAAACTTTCACAAGACATCAGCCAACCTCCGAGGAGGTTAGGAAGAAACTTCCCCTACAGGCATGTTTATTTCATAATTGCTCACTTCAGGATTTCTTGCTCCTTCCTCTGAGGCAGCTGGTACTGGCCACACTTGCAGACAGGATATTGGGCTAGATGAACTGGGGAGATCTAACATGGCAATTCCTCTGTTATTGACGTGTTCCCTAAGAGGGGGAAGAAAAAAAAAAAAAAGGTTTCCAATAGGAGTGGATTTTCTGGAGCACTGATTTAAAAATGGAGCAATTACTACCATAATTTATATTGAAAAAAATATTTTTGTGCTATATCTAATTGTATAGATATTATTGTACCCTATGGATTTTTCATATGGTTTTTATTATATATGGCATTACCAGGCTGTGAAATGTTGTTATCCCTTTACCACGTTCCTAGGGAATTCTAGAACTCAGTATGCAAATGTCTCCTTGGTGGGAAAAAGATGATTTATATGATGTACATGCCTTATGGTATAGCTCCCCGATTATCTTTCCTCATTTTTACTCATCGTAACCAGCTTTTAGATATTTAAGCCGTTTATTGAATCAAGCTGTCTTTGCCCTGTTCAGCACGGCTGCTGCTGAATATACTTTGGAGTTCGATTTGTATGGCTTGTCCTGTGAAGCAAAACAAATGCCAGCAGATTTCAGAAATGAAAGAACAACTGCAGAAATTAGTTAAAATTCTTAGCTAAGTGTTTTCTTGAGACATGACCAGACATTGAGAGGCAGGGGCGCTGGAACAATTGGTAATGTGGGGGTGCTGAGAACCATTGAACCAAACTGTAGACCCTGTATATGGTGGAAACCAGTTCAAGACAGGGTGCGGTAGCACCCCTAGTTCCAGCACCCATGTTGAGAGGTAAGAGCAAATAGTGGACTTATCTATATCACTAGAAGTAGTTACCTATGAGGACGTAACTAAGGCCATAAACCAACTGATGAGTGCCAGGCTGTGATAAGAGAGATGCCATAATGTCAAAAGCTGGAGAGAAAGTGATGGTGAATTATATGTGCACGTTGTGTTGAATGGTTTGGGGAAAGGAGAGCTGTCCTCGAGTCTGGAGAAGAGGTGTCCTCAGTAAAATCTCTGAAAAGGGAGACCAGCTTACTTGTGATCGCTATAGAGGTTTGAGACTCCTGTCTGTACTTGGAAAAGTGTTCTGCACTACCATTTTGATTAGGACAAAAATTTCTGTTGACCGAGTTCTCAGGGAAGAACAGGTTGGATTTTGACCTGATAAGTTGCGTTTAGATCACATTTTCACCTTGACAAGAATTATTGAGAAAGGCTTATCATACCGCAGAAGGTAGTTTATAACTTCATTGATTTTATGAAAAGGGTTGATGATAGTATCTACAGAGAAGCCTTCTGGAAAATCCTGAGACACTATGGAATTCCACAAAGATTGTTAATTTGATAAAAGCTTTGTTTGACAAGTCTGCCTGCTACATCAGGTCAGAGAATGGAGATGCAGAATGGTTTAAGATTGTTACTGGTGTAAGGCAAGGTTGCTTGCTATCCCTACTTCTTTTCTGCATTGTCATAGATTTTGCAATGAGAAGATTGATGGCTGCTGTCAAGGACACTGGTGTGGTCCAGGCAAGAAATAAGCTGAGAGACCTAGATTTTGCAGATGACATAGTCATATTAGATACCAGCTTGGATAGAATGAAAAGAGGTTTTATGAGCATAAAAACAGAAGCTGTCAAATGGGACTATGCAGAAGATCAAGATCATTGAGATGGGGAGAGAATGCTGCCAACTCTGGCGGATGCGTGAGGGTGGAGAAGGGTACAAAAGCGTTGATGACTTAATCCATCTCGGAAGAATAATATATGCTAGTGGCCAGTTAACTAACAAAATGAAGGCAAGAATCGGTAAAGCCAGTGGATCATTTTCCCATTTGTCAAACCTCTGGAAGAAGAAGAAGGTACAGCTACACACTCAAATGAAATTGTACAATATTATTGTACACATAGGAAACATGGCACATGTTGGAAGTACACAATGGAATGCTGAGTGCACGTCACCAGCATTGTTTAAAAAGAAGTGTGGGAATTCATTGGGGAGATCAGTGTCGCGTGGGTCTGCCAACTGTGGATTCAGGAATTAGACAGAAATGGCTATAGTGGGTCATCCCTGTCATCAGGCTACACTGTGGCAGAAGCACAAACATATTATATTGGATTCCACCTGGAGGGAAGAGAAGGCCTGGAGGACAAAGAAAGACCTATCACAGGACAATTGCAAAGGATGCTGCCATCGTGGAGACAACTTACGATGGAGTCAAACAACTTGCTCTGGACAGACAGCAGTGGGAAGAATGGGCTGTTCATGTGCCACTATGCACAGGTGAGTCTAAATCTAAGTAAGTAAACTTCACATTCGAAATTGGCTTGTACCAAACCTGACTGTACCGTCATCTGCATACTTGTAACTGGGGATGGTGCTGGTGTCTCTCAGTGAGTGGCCATTATTCTGATGTTCAGCACTGTCAGATGTAATGCATTTTGTGTGACACTAGCTGCTCTGTCATGCCTGCTGGCTTTGCAGAGGAGAGATCTCATGCACTCAGCTGGGCTGCGGACAAGCAGCTGCAGTTATTCCTTCCAGCTGCCGGGGAATGCTGTGGCACTCAGTTTCAGGCAGCCTCTCTCCCTTCCCTTTCTGCTCCCTTTGCATTCAGCTGTGGATCATGGAACCCCCAGGAAGGCAGGAGCAGGAGCTGGGAAAGAGGACAATCTTTCTTTCAGATTCTTTTCCACAGCAGCCCCGTCCAGAAGCTGCTGACTCCCTCCATACCCTGGTCCCCACTATCTCCTCCCAGATCCTCCAGGTGCCCTCCTTGCTTCTCAAGTGTGCATGGAGAAATAGGCTCCAGCCTCCTCAACAAGTGCTGCCCCTGAATGGAAGGACGGGGTGGAACGGGGACGACAATGACTAGAAATGTCATGCCCGAAGCTGCAGAGGGTTTTGCAGATATGGCTGTTTCTGCACAGGAAGCCTAGTCCTTTGGCTTAGTTTGAGACACAGGAAATGTAGCTCAGAATTTTGCTTATGTGAGAGAGGCTGGAGGTTTTCAAAGCTGATGTAAATGCAGAATGGTTTTTCTAGAAAATAACATTTATGTGAAAACTTAGTATTTGTCTACTAACTGTTTGCCTCCTTTTTTTTGGCACTGAGTAGCTACTTTTAAATAACCTGAATTTGTTGACACAGAAGGAGTAAAAGACAACATAAACCGTAATTTAGGACTATTGAGTTAATGTAGTATAGGGTAATCTTCCCTGCACTGTCCAGATACCATATAGAGGAGGTCTAATGCTGGCTGACTGCTGGGCGCAGTCTGATATATCAGAGTACTGACATAAGGGGTAGACTCTGTGTTAGCCAGACTCACATACCACAGCTTTCAAAGCTAGACAGTCCTTGAGCAGAAAAGGTCACAAATGAGTTTACTGTGCAAATAACAAGTGTGATATAATATTAATTTTAGAAATTGGAAATCACAGAAATTAGACTTTAACTAAAGTGCTAGTTCATTTTTTTCTTTACTTTGGGCAATTTTTAAAAACTGACATCCTGTTACACTGTACTTGATGGTGGCAACATTTTTATACAGTGGTGTGTTTCTAGTTGCAGTGCGCATAACATTGCAGTTTCATATTGTCAGAGATTTTTTCTTTCTCATATATGATACAGGTAAGATTTCCTGAAGCTGCCTCAAATTTAGAGGCTCTTTTAAAAATTGGTCCCTAATCTCTTGGTTTTTTTAAAGAAAGTAATTGTACAAATTAGGGTTATGAGTAGTTTTATTTTGCATTTGCTAACCTTGTATATTCCCAGGATTTACAATTTTTAAATAAAAAGCAAACATAAAAAATAGGATATATTAGGACTCAGCGCACCGCTCTTTAAGAGGGTGAAGTGGAGATAGCTTTGTATGGTTATTATTTTGCAAAAAACTCTGTGCATGTTGAACAAGATAAACAATTCTTCTTAAAATCTGAATAAATCAGATGCCTAAATGTATTAATATGTTTTCAGGAAATAATCACTTAAAAGCAGGTAGAGTAGAGAAAATGAGTTTTCTAAAATCAAGCTATTAAAAACAAGCACTTCTGTATCCAGTAAGATTAATCAATGTTTCACAGCATCTAGTTTTCAACCTATTTACCATTGTGGGCTGCATATGCAACTCTCTGTGTTATGTGGGCCACATCCACACAATATATATACTACCTGTACGGCCCTGAGGATGTCACATGGGCCGCAGCTGTGTGTGCTGACTGGGCTGCAAGGGGGCGGTGGACTGAGAAACACTGATCTAAGTGGAAACACAGCAAAATACAACTTGTCTAACTATATATATTTGCCCATTCAAAATGCTCCTCTGTAGCCCATGAAAAATTTAAGATGACTTTAAACTATGACACCAAAATGATTAACTGTAATCATAAATTCTGTTTCAGACCCCTGGTAACATTTTGCAAGATAAACCAGTAAAGGTCAACACTTGTTATCTGACTTATTTCCTGACTGACAAAGACTTAACTTAACCATACTGACTTTTGAAAAATGCATGCAGTAGAGCCTTGCTAACTTGTGTGGATGTTCAGGAGGAGCATGGAGAATTACTGAATTTTTGTGATCAAGAAAACAAACTCAATTTATAAAGCAAAGACTATGGTTCACAAAAGGTACTGTGTTCATTTAGTTTGACAATTTTAGTTTAGTTTTAATTCATTAGGATAATATTTCATAGCTCTATAAAACTGAAGTCTTAATAATAGGATACTTCACTATTGCGTCTGGCTATTAAATCTTTTTTTCAGAAGGAGGGAGACACCATTTTGTATGTGTATGTCTGCTATATTATAAAGTACGTAGATTAGCTAAATGCAGATAAATGAGGGTGTATTTTGTTTTTTAATTCTTTGTTGGAAAGTATATGGTAATAACCATAAAAGATAACGTTTTGTTATATACACAATTTTTACTTATTCTTTTTTTTGAAAGAATCTTGAAAGAACATAGTGAAATCACTTTAATTAATGAAGTAATAGCTACGATTTTTTTTTAATTGTTCCTTATTGCCCTTGACCATTCTGGGTTTTCAAGGGCATGTTAGGGAAGGAGCTATTTTCAAATAGGTTGCACCAACTCCAGATTCCATTATATCAAGTGCTTAATGGATTTCACAAAACAACTCACTAAGAGATAACTCGGGAAATGTGCACTGCTGTGTTCAGAGTTAGAGAGGTTATTTCTGACAGTGAGGCCAATAACGGGCCCTGGCTTTTGTCAGGTCAGCTGGTGGCAACTGAAGGCCTTATCACTTTTTACTTTGTTGACAGCATGTTGTTATCCGTGATGGGTCACAGGGTGATGGGTAGATAGCTCTGGTATTCAGACACCTAGATAAGAGATGCAGCAGAACTTATTTTTCAATTTTGAATGATACTCTGTAGTGGTTGCTAGCAAGACCCAAGTAATCTGCAGAGGAGGAGAAGTGGGTTGGGGGAGTGTATGAAAATGTGAGTAGCAAGTATGAAAGGTCACAGAAAAAATATATCCTAACTACTTTTCTGAAACAAAAGGTATTGATAGCATAGATTAATGATTGCTATACTTTGAGAAACTGCATAGATTAAACTTTTATACTCTTTTCCATTTATTTTCTTAATAATCAATTTAGCTGAATGGAGATATTTGCAGCAGAAGCCGATTTTACTGACTATCGTTCTGGGGGTTTCTGGTCGGACTCTTTTCATTTTTAACTGTTGAGAGGGCCACTGAAATTGCATAGTACTCAGGTTAAGAAAAAAGTTAAATTTATGTTTCATGAGATTTACAACTAAATAACCCAGTACAAACTGTTTAAACAATCTTACATAAATAAGCCATGGAAAAAAGCTTCTGAGTTGTGAATAAACAAAGTGCATCCCGTGTAAAACCCACTAGAGCTCACACAGGAGAATTTGGTGAAGCAGACCTGATTTAACACTTGGGAGAGTGGTAATATCCAAAATCTGGTGGCAGTTCGTAAGCCCAATTTTACGGTCAACCATTTAATAGCTTTGAATGATAGGAATTAAAATCTCCAGACTTTGCAGAAATGAAAGAACCCAGTTATTAGGTATGAAATTTTAAATAGTGCATAATGGATTTGTGGATTAATAATAATTAAACTAGATAACCATCAAGTTGTATACATTTAATCGAGTTCACTATATCTGGAATTTTAAAAACTTTATTTCAGGAAAAAAGCAACAAAAATGTTAAAATTTTTAAAGTGACAAAATATACTGGGTTTATGCTGAAAAATTAAAGGGACATCATCGACTCTAAAATCTCACTGAACATGTAGCGTAGTTTATTGTAGTTAAAAATAACACTTGATTACTATAAATGAAAGAAGCTAGGTAATTAGCCAGTCAATTTCTTCCTCATTGTAAATACACTTACAAATTAAATAGCAAAATAGGAAAACCTTTAGTTTTTAAAAAGGAAATATGATATGAAACCTTCCCCAAAAAATCCAGAACTTGTTCTTTAAAGGTTGTGCTGCCAGAAATATCGGTGTTTATTCGGTAGTCAGTTTTAGTAATAATTTTAAAATCTTCTAATTGGCAGGTCAATAACACATGCTGAAAAAAGTCATATGAATACTTTCCTGATATGGCAATAAGACATTTCTTTTTAGTTATGCAGTTGCAGAATATTTTTCTGACACTGAGATGTACTTACTATGCTGATCTAAATATAACCATCACCATATTATGACTGTAAACTGGTTGAATCATGCCAAAAAACTAGAAAATAAGATGCCAAATGATGCATATTTTAACTTGTATATGTGAAGTCAAACAGGAGTTAATATTTAATACTTGGTGTACATTTGATTTTACAGTTAATCAATAATTTTTTCTATTAGGAGCAAATACTAGATTGAGCAAAGAAAAATTGTTGAATCCCTTTCTTCTCTTAAGCTAATTTGTTAGTGAGATGAAGCACAGTCTCGTAGTTAAAGCACTGGACTGGGAGTTGCATCTACCATAGCTTTTATTACCTACTGGTTGTGTCACCTTGGAAAGGTCACTTAATTGTCACATGCCTGAGTTTTCCTCATTTGTAAATGCTTGTAAAGCTCTGTAAGTCTGTCAGATGGAAGGTGCTAAAGTTGCCCAATTAATCTATTATGGCTATTTATTAATCATCCAAAATATTTCTGTAACAAATATGAATTAGCTTTACTACATTAAGTAAAACCGGATGCTCCTGGATGTAGCATTTATCTTAGGCTAGATAATTCCTTAGTGTTGCAAATTGGGTATTAATGAAAAGTCACAGAACAACACTAAACCTGATGCTCCATACATTGATCCCAGAATGGCAAAAATCACTATAGCTTAAAAAAATCTTGTCGTTTCTAGCTAATTACTATTATACATAGTTTCTAGTGCAGTAGTGCTTGTGGACCTCAAACACTGATTAGACACAATGTGCAAAAAAACCAAACAGCCCAGGTGTCTGCGCCAGACATTTTGCAATGCTTATTATGTGATCATGTACACAGGCACAACATTGGCAGGTATAAAATGTCAAAGAGAGGGATACAAATTGATTTTAGGGATGAATGTTGGAGAGAAGACATATGCCCTGAGGCAATCTCTGATTCCATGGTGTAAGCAATATTTTATTCCTAATGACTCAGAGAACCAGAGAAACTAGATAGCTATGGAAATGTTTCCCTGCCAGCAGTGTAATCTACCTGTCATGCAACTGTCATGAAAAAATTGGGTTTGCCCCATCAGTGCATGCACTGCTCTATTCAGAACCAAATATTTGTACCTCTGTCAACACAGCACCCTTTGCATTACTACAGTTAATGTGTTGGTATTTCTCCTTTCAGCCACTTCTCTTCAGGGGTTTAAACAGCTGAAAAAATCCCTTTGGGTTGTCAGACATGGGTTAGCCTCTGGAACTTTTTTGTTTGCTACATTTAAAAAAAAAAAGTCTTGTGGTTGACTTTTTAAATGAATGCCTTCTCCCCAAAATAGCTTGTAGTTTTATCCTTTGGTAGGGGTGATGTTGGTTAGGCTCCTTTACGTTAGAAACCACTTTGATTTCTAATGCTGTTTCTGAGCTAAAAGTCCATAACCAAGCACTGTGTAATCTTGATTTGGGTATTGTTGGACCAGGGGATGGCGGGGTGCCATGTATTTCTGCTGCTGCTTTGGGACTTCTGGTTTGTGTTTTGCAGTGTTGTCTAGTGGACAGTTTGAAAACCAGAGCTGCTACCTGCAGGGTACTATTCCCAGTTCTGGTCCTGACTTGCTCTGCGATGGTATGCAAGCCACTAAACTGTGTTTGTGGTTCAGGGTACACCTCTGCCAAATAGGTATAATGCCTCCCTCGCAGGAGTCTGGTGAGGTTTACTTAATGATTGTAAAACACTTTAAGATCCTTTAATGAAAGGTCCAGTGGAATTGGAATGTATTATATTTACTGATTTACTCTTTAGGGAGCATTTATGGCTCAGAATTTTGAACATGTTTACACATTGCATGTACTAAAATATATGGAACACTAGGTGAATTGTGTGCTTAGGCATTTTTAAGTTACAGATAAATATATTATATAGCTAACTTCAGACATGCACTCATGAATACGAATATGTGCTTACCCAGAGCAATGCTTTCAGTCTTTAGTAAATTACTCACTTTTTCTTATCTCTTCGTTTTACAAGGCACTGGGTTATAGCAAATCATCAGGTCTAACTTTAAATTTCCAGATACTCCTTCCAGTTCTATCACTATCTTACTAGCCAGGTAGAACTGCCAAATGCACTGTAGACCGTGGCGGTGACTGTTGCTGCTGCTGCTTTTCTTTTAACATTGGTTGGGGCCAAAAAGATTCTTCCTTCTCTTGAGTGCCTTCTTCTCCAGTCTTCCATCTACCGCTACTCCAGGGAGCACACTAAAGTATCATTCATAGAATCAGTCATAACTAAGATTGAATTTCCAGTGTTTAACATTGTTAACTGATCCGTAGAACACATATATGTGTAGAATAGGATTAAAATTCAAAATGATCTGGACAAATTGGAGAAATGGTCTGACGTAAATAGGATGAAATTCAATAAGGACAAATGCAAAGTACTCTGCTTGGGAAAGAACAATCAGTTGCACACATACAAAATAGGCAATGACTGCCTAGGAAGGAGTACTGCAGAAAGGGGTCTGGGCGTCATAGTGGATCACAAGCTAAATATGAGTAAACAGTGGAACATTGTTGCAAAAAAAGCAAACATCATTCTGGGGCGTATTAACAGGAGTGTTGTAAGCAAGATAGGAGAAGTAATTCTTCAGCTGTACTCTGCCTGATTAGGCCTCAGCTGGAGTATTGTGTTCAGTTTTGGTCACCCCATTTCAGGAAAAATGTGGACAAACTGGAGAAAGTCCAGAGAAGAAAAACAAAAATGATTAAAGGTCTAGAAAACGTGACCTATGAGGGAAGATTGAAAACATTGAAGTTTGTTTAGTCTGAAGAAGAGAAGACTAAAAGGGAACATGACAGTTTTCAAGTACATAAAATGTTGTTACAAGGAGGAGGGAGAAAAATTGTTCTCTTTAGCCTCCGAGGATAGGACAAGAAGCAATGGGCTTAAATTGCAGTCAGGGCAGTTTAGGTTGGACATTAGGAAAAACTTCCTAACTGTCAGCATAGTTAAGCACTGGAATAAATTGCCTAGGGAGGTTGTGGAATCTCCGTTATTGGAGATTTTTAAGAGCAGGTTAGACAAACACCCGTCAGGGATGGTCTAGATAATGCTTGGTCCTGCAATAAGTGCAGGGGACTGGACTAGATGACCTCGTGAGGTCCCTTCCAGTACTACAATTCTATCATTCTGTGTATTTGCTAGAGAGAGAATACATGTGTGGAAGTTGTGATTTGCTTATGGATGTTTCCTGAGTAGGAAAATAGGCTGAGTGTGTCCAACAAATTATTTATTTAGGTTTATTTGATAGTTGATCTGGGACAATTTTTGTCCCTGTCCATCCCTGATTAACTCTCATGGAGCTGACACTGTGGATCCAAGGCCTTTCAACCATTATACCTCAGGGGGCTTACTCAAGTTATTGGCCTAGTTTGAGAGAGAAACTTAACACGAAAAAGAAAACTCTGCCCAGTATAGACTGTGGCTTTGTTACCTTGTTAAGTCTGTTAGGGTAATGACCTCTAAAGAGCTAGAGGAGCTTAGCGGTTTTTGCCTAATGGTTCACAGGATTAAGACTTAGAAAATACATCCTCCCTGGCTGAATGTTTGGAATTCCTCCAGTCATGCTTGGACAAAGAGTTGTCTGTCAGTACCGTATGGACCCAAGCACCTGCTCTTAGAGACAGGATGTGAGGAGGATACCCACTATCTGCACCCATGTACTAGGGCAGTTTTGAGAATACCTAGTAATATCAGACCTGAGGTTGGAAGTTTGGCTCCTCTCTCTGGAGCTTAAATTTGATAGTTAAGCAGTCAGAACTACCCTTCTAAGGTCAGAGCCTCAGCTTCTGTAAATGGTCGTAGCTCAGCTGAACTCAACGGAGCTATGATAGCTTAGACCAGTTGAGGATCTGGCTCCTGTGGTCCAAGCCCAATCCTGCCCCTGTAAAAGCCAGTAGCACAATTCTACTTTATTTTTTGGAGAGAGGGACTGTGCACTATCTTTGTTAGATCTTTCTAACTTTATTTGCTTTTTTTTAAAAAACAAACTATTTGAGTTATTTTCAGTCAGTTTACACTGGAACGGCACTATTTGTATCCTCTAGATGTTCACTAGAGCAGGATGAATATTGTAAATATTCATTCAAAATTTCATGAACTAATGCACGTCAATTCTGTCGGAATGCTCTTTGTTTTCTGCTTATTTTAGTTTAATGAGTTTACTAGCAGTAATGTTCACTGAAACCATAAATATCAAGCAACTATTGCAGATTTATGGAAAGTGAAATTCTGAATTTAAAAAAGTTATCCATACAAGAAATTTGATTCTAAGAATTACACATATGCAGTAGAACCTGAAACTCATGCCATGTGATCCAGTGTGTCCAATCACAGCATTAAATTTTGAATATCTAATACTTGCATCAAATTGCTTGTGAACAAATTACAGACCAAGAATTATTCAGAGAAGTTGCTTAGCACATAATTTTTGAATAATTAATAAATTGGAGAATCAAACTCTTAGTGGTCAGTTTGTGAATGGAAAAATAGGCAATTTCTAATAAATTGTTTGTTATAGATTATTCACCCAGCTCTAATATTAATCACTGTGGTTTAGTGAGTTGTATGTTTCAAACATATAGTGTGCTGTAGGATTTTTAGAATTTCCTCAAATCCCTGTTTACGGTCCCAAACAGTTCATTAGGTGTCTTATACGTATATATCTTTTTGAAAAGTCAATATTTAATGAAAATATATGAAGTTTTTGTTCAAGAAGCAAAACATTATTTAATTTGATCACTTGTGCTATATGTGCTGTATTTTTACTTGTATTTCTTGTCATTCTATTACAGTCTGTAGTTAGTCTACTACCTATCAATTTCATGTACAGAAACAAGAGACTGTCTAGGCAGCATGTAAGATCTCTGCTTTGAATTTTAAAGATATTTATCTTTTAATGGTAATAGAACCAGTATACATTACTTCTTTCCCCTTATTAAGGCAATAAAAAGATCTGGTTCAGAACATTTCACATGTTTAAAAAAAAAGTTTCTAAAACCCAACCATATTAGAAAAAGGGTTGACACCACAATAAGGGATAAATCGGTCCCTATTTCTAGAATTTGAAAACCCACACGGGAACACTGAAATGGGGAGTATGATAGGGCATAATTACAATTGTGTGTTTATGACCATTAAATGGCTGTCTACGACATGGATGTATAATACAGATACTTCTCATGAGTATCTATGTATTTACTATTATTTACATATAATTTCATTACTACATATGTATTGTTATTCATGTTTAGATGGTTCAAATATTTTTTTAACTTGGAATTTAGAAGATTTTTTTTTATGCTTTTGGTATTAGAGTAAAAAACACCTATTGTTTTATTGTAATGTGGGATTTTTCCAACTGGTGAGTATTTCTGGGACACATCTGTCTTATTATTATTGATTGGCAGGCAAAAAAGGGGCATTTTCTGTGCAGGGAACTTGCCATTGGGTTGGGCAGGACTCTAAGATGCTTTCTGTGTTTTGAAATCAAGCAACCGCTGAATGGGTGAGATGGCCTTGAAGTTAGGTGAGGTAAGTGCCTGCTTTCTAGCAGGGCTGTTTGAATTGAGAGCAGTGCAGATTTTGCTTGAATTAGGCCAGTGATTAGAGGCAGCTAAGTGAGAGGGGTTGAGTTACCCATTCCAGCTGTGTGTGGGGCCCAGGCTTTAAAAAGTACACAGGCTCCCTGTGGCTGGTCAGAGGAAGGCAGCTGGGATAGTAAGTCAGTTAGCCAGTAGAGGAAGGTCAGAAGTTTTTTTTCCTGTCCTTTAACTTGAAGGTTCTCTACAAGGAAGAACCTGTCCTGGGAGAAAAACAGCGTGTCACCAACACCACTGCTAACTCTTCTTCTGCCTGTACCTGTGGTGCTCCCCACCAGACAGGCATCTTGACACTGGAGAATTCCTCCCAGGTCCTGACATGCTGGGAATGTGGCCTGTGTGTCCCTGCCGATTACAGCTAGACTGGGGGAACTGGTTCAGAGGTGTCTGTTGGTGGAGTCCCTCAAGAGGCTGTAGGACGGGGAGACTTGTCTACATAGCAAGAGGACTTCGTTGATAGGATGCATGTGGAAACATCTGAGACAAAGGACGCCGGACAATTACAGATGACTCAGCAGCTGCAGAGGAGGAAGGAGAATCGTACAATCTGCGAGGAGGAGGCTGGCCATGGGCCACCTGGGGCTGTAGACAGGGCTCCATGCCCACTCGAGTCCCTGTCCATCGTGGCCAAGAACAAGTAATCTATAGTGGTGACAGGAGGGAAGGAGCAGACCCCAATGGCTGAGGAGGAGCCACCTGCCTTCAAGTCTGGAAGGCTCCTGGACACCGTGCCCAAAAGGAGGAGTTGTAGGGTGCTGATGGTTGGGGTCTTCCTTCTGAGGGGAACTGAGGTCTCCATCAGCTGACCTTACATGATATCCCCAGAGGTGTGCTGCCTGCCTGGAGCCCTCATCCGAGACGTTACAGAAAGGTTGCCGAGGTTCATCCAGTCCTCTGACCACTGCTCCATGTGGCTTATCCACACAGGCAGCAATAATACTGCCAGGTAGGAGGCTGAGCAGATCAGCAGTGATGACAAGGCTCTGGGAGCAAGAGTGAAGGAGTTGGGGGTGCAGGTTGTCTTCTCGTCCCTCTTTCCAGTTGAGGATAAGGGCCCAGCCACAAACATGCAGTCCTGGGATGCATGTCTGGTTGCGCAGATGATGTTAACAGGAGGGCTTCAGCTTCCTTGACCATGGGATGCTATTCCAGGAGGAAAGATTTCTGGGAAGGGATGGTGTCCACCTGACCAAGAAGGGGAAGAGCATCTTTGCTCACCAGCTTGCCAGCTTAGTGGGGAGAGGGCTTTAAAGGTTAAATTGACCCTAATGATAATAATTAGCTCTTACAGATAGCGCTTGCAGAGTTGTGCATTTTCCCTATCAGATCGAACTTTGACTATAGGAATCTTAATAATTGTAAAATACTGTTTGCGGGAGTGGTGTTTCTTTTCTTGGTACTTAGAAAGATATTTCATTTTTAGTGTAAAACTGTGGCTCTGTTCCATTATTGTTCCACCATCCCACTTTTTTAATCTGGGGGAAATAATGTTTCCTTCAAATGGGGAAGAATCTCCTCTTTAAAAATAGATTGTTATGTTACATATTCTTTAAAATGGAATAGAAAAACACCACTGCCACCAACCCCAGAAATCCCCCTCATTCCCCCCCATCCACACACCCACACATATAATTGTCTCCCTTCCCTATAAAATAATTTTATAGAATGAGTTTAACAGGCTTTTGCCTGGATGATGCTCAAAAACAACTTTGATTTGTATCAATTCTGATTTTAACCACACTGCTTCACCATTCCTTGTTTTAACTGGCATGGTTTTAAAGAACCTTTAAAGCTAAATAATGGAATAATTTAGAGCCTCAATTTGTAAAATGTTTAAAACAATTTAATAATTGGAACACGGAGAAACTGAAATTATAAGTGATTGGATTAATCTACCATGTGCAGTAAGTATTTAAAAGTTTGTGGCTGTGGATGATATTATTTCCCCCACCCCCTAGATTTAGGAAAGGAACAGTTGTGTGACTAAAGCACGGGACAGGAAGTCAGAAGACACATGCTGTATTCCCAGTTTTGTCATAGACTTGATATGTGACCTACAGCAAGAAACACAGTGTAACTATGCCTCAGTTTCCTCATCTGTGAAAGGGCTAGGGAGGGGTGGGTACGACCCTGGGGGTCCCTCACTGTCAACTGGCAGAGGGCCCACCATATTGTAACTCATCTCAGACCTGACACTCATTACCCGCAACACACTTTCGTCACAATATGTATCTCCAATATATCCTATAAGGTATCATGTGTAAACTGGTGACCCGCTGGTTCCAAAAATCATTGCATGATGTATGTGCAGGTTGTGTTCAAAGAGTTATGTATGGATGTGTGCTGAAATTATGTTCTTAATATGTGTTTGGGAGGTAGTGTATAAACACAGCGTGGCCTAGGCAAAGGAATGTGTATTTACCTATCTGGCTGGCTCGATTACTGCAGAAGACAGTGAAAGAACATTTACATACACATAAACAAAACTAACAAGCAGAATCTTAGTGAGCACACCAGGGGACAGACTGTACACTCTAGGATTCCTTCCTGGTTCTTGACTCAGAGACAATGGACTTGGGTGACATAAGAGGAGCAAAAAGACATTTTGATTATCCATCATATAGGGAACAAAGAAGAGGGTACCTTTTGATTCTGAGAACTTTGGGTACCCTGGCCGGTAGATGCTGGTAACTTGATGTGAGAAAGAAACTGTTTAGGCAAAGATTGTAACTTGCTAATAAGTTTTAGTTAATAGAAAGTGTGTTTTGGTTTGGTTGTAACCATACCTGTCTCTTTCAGCTAACCTAACTGATTGATGTGTATGTGTTCTGTCTCTTTGGAGACAAGCAAAACTAATCATTTACGTGAATGTCCAGTGAGAGGGGCTGGACGTTGCATGGAGACGTCTCTGGGGAACTTGGCTCACTGATTGTTCTCTGCAAGGCCAGGTTTAGACGGGCAGAGTCTTGAAGAGTTTGCTGGCAGGGTAGACAGGCTGGTGTGTCAGGGAGCTGATCCACAGCTTCGAATCAGTAAAGCTTTCACTTGCTGAGGCACAGGGGCAAGACATTCTGGGTGTCTTGAGCAGGACGTCACAGTGGGTAATAAAATTATCTGTGTTGTAGGAATGTCTAGACCCAGAGCATTATTTTTTGTAAGGTACTCGAGGTCCTTGTGTGGAAGCAGCTGTAATGTACAATGTTGTTAATTTGGATTGCGATAGTGCCTAATAGCCCCAAGCCCATTGCACTAGGCACTATATAAACATAACAAAAAGACTGTCCCTCCCCACAGAGACCTTAACGAGGATCATAAGACCTCAGTAAGGATTGTGTCTCCATTATTCAAAGTGTTGGAAAATGCAGTCCCTGCTCAAACTGGGAAGAGCTGAACGTCTTTTTTTGAAAGAAAGCACAGCCACAGTGGGTTTCCACAACTTTTGTAGTTATTTCATACCGTGAATGTAAGGGTGCTAGGACAAATATGAGAGAAGCATGGGGGAGGATTCAGAAGGATTAGGATAACAGTAATAAGAATAGATGATTACATATAGCAGCTATGTGTACACCTTGATGGTCCGGAGACTGTAATAAATATTAATACACAAGTATATGTGTGTTGGCAAATATTAGCTGATTGATAACATCATGCTGCAGTATCGTGCCTCCCTGCTCATTTGCATATTGAATAGAAATAGAGTATATTGCTGTCTCTCACGTGGATGAAATGGGATACTCCCTGTGTGCAGTTTAAAAGATCAGTATAATAATTTAAACCAAAGAAAGCACAGGTGCAGAGAACATAAATAAGATCACACATGCCTTTCCCATTCCATATCATGAACTGGTTAACTATACCGCGTCTCAACTTGTAACTGAATATGTCCAAACTGGGCTCATGTTTATGAACAGCAGTGGATGATATTTTGTATGAGATTCCTTGATGAGTTTCTTATATCATCCATGTGACTCCCTTCACCAAAGCCATTTTCTTACTTCTCTGCCTGTTGAGTGCCACAGACTTTTTGATGACTTGGTGACAAATGAGACCTGTTTACTGTAAACTGGAATCTTTTCTGTGCTGGATAAGATAGTGTAATAAGTAGGTTTTATAGCATGCTCTTTCTGTTGTTAAATGAATGAAGAAGGTCCTGATGCAGAGGTAATAGAAACCTGTTTCTAAGGAAATGTCAGCTGACTGGATGCCTCAGGGAGTTGGTAACAGGATAAAGAGTCTTTCACTTTCAGGCCAGAGATCTAAGCGTAGGTCACATTGGTAGTGACTGAAGTTGTACATCATGGGGCATTTGTTTGGTGGCCTGTACAAAATGATTTGGTAGGTCTGAATTTGATTCTTAGTGAATAGAATCTATGTTACTTTGTAATTAGCAACCTGGAGGGTGGTATCCGCAGAAAGGACAAAGGAGGAGTGCAGACTGAATTACCTCTCAAGTCTAGATACAGTCCTCAGATGAGTGGGGTGGAAATTTGGAGGTGCTTTAATTGTTGATGACTGCGCTGTTCCTGTTCTCCGTGTAAACTGGATTGTAGCCTCCAGGGCTGTCACATGTCTGAGCAGGTTCAAGAACTGCCGTGTCTTCCACTATCAGAGCAGTCAGAATTTAGGACACATTTCAGTGGACTTTTGAAGAAATAAAATTGTTCACGTTTTATTCAAAATTTGCCCATCTCAGTCCAAGTCATGCTCTTTAGGAAATCCAGCATAAGACTTTTGGAAGACATGTAGAGAGAAAGGAAATCCAAAATAACCAATGCTCACCCCTACACATTAAATCTTAGATACAGTTACAAACCTCAGTGTTTTAATAATCTATATGTGATACAACAGATGGAGCTAATGTCCAGACCATCAAAACAGCTGGCAAGTCCTTAGGCATCCAGCAGGTATTTCTAACAAATTGGGACACGATTCAAGTATTTAAATATCAATACATTTGAATGTGTATATGATATAGGAATCACTTGTAATATTAGAGGACTAGGCCGACACGCAGTGACGCTCATTAGCATTCACACTAGGCGAATGACATCAACCCCTGAATCAGGTTGGGGAAGCATGAATGGAGTGAAAATCACTAAAATAGAAAAGGACATGAGATTGAAAGTTTGCTTTCTTGTTTTTGCTCCTTTGTTGATTTCCATTATCAAAGCTTTCTTGAGACCCACAATTATATACACACAAGAGGTGAAATCCTGGTTCTACTAAAGGCAATGAAAGTTTTGCCATTTATTTCAATAAGTAGCCTTTCACCCAAGATACTGACTAAAGAAAAGAAGTGCTAAAATGTAAGAAGTAAACCTGTCATCCCAAAAAAGAATTGAAGCAACAAGACACTAGACTTAGTTATTTGTGTTTTGAGTGTTTCCCCCCATTGGAGGATCAATATATAAGCTGCTGTTCTTTAAAAAATAAGGTTTTAATTTTGGATTTTTATGGGATACATTGCTTGGTCCATGTGTTTGTTGTTAGTGTTATTTGCTTCAGTGATGTGCTGTAAAACTTCTGCCACCAGATAGACAGGAGGTGGCATCCGTAGGCGTTCATGGAGTTGCTCCTTTTAGATACCATTAATTTATCCCTTCCAGAAATCTCTGGACTCACAAGAATGCCTTTAAAGAGCAATGTTTTTTTGCCTTTGAAATACATCAAAAGACAGGTATTTTAAGGGGAGAAAAAGTCCCAGAGGAGGATATCCCGCTATCCCCTAGTTGAAGCTATACCAGTTGGGATGCTCAGCTTATCCTATCAATGTATGCTGTATTTTTTTCAGTAACATAATATGAAACTTCCAGTATAGTGTGTTTAATCTAACTTTGTCCAGGAATGGTGCCTTGTTCCTTGGTTATGCTTATGAGGAAGTATTTGTGTATAAATGGGGAAAACAAATGGAAAGATTCCCCAGCCCTTCCCCTCCCTCTGCATGAGTGCATGCCCTCTGGATACAAGGGGGTTACCACAGGCTAATGGAGAGAATTTTATGGTAGCCCCTTGCTTAAAATATTGACAGCACACCACTAATCTGATTTTAGTTTCTGGTTCCTGTAGGACTATGGGCCTACACTGGTTTATTTAGGCCCAATCATGAGAAAGAAAAGTTGCTTGTGTTAAATTTGTAGTGACCCTGGAAATGCCTGTGTTATCTTATTGACGTATCTTACTTTATTACTGGGCTGAAATAATAAAAAAAAAAAAAACCTGGTTAGTTGGACACCAGCTTCAGGGTTTAGCATTAAGTCTCCTTTTTTAGACTTTGGCTAGAGTCCAATAACCAGCAGCGACATCACTTGTTTGTGATTTTGAATAGAATCGAGGTGTTCTAGGTGGTTTTTGTCAGAGCTTTTCCGTACCCCTCTGGAGTCACACCATGCTGGGAAGATGTCTCCCGGGCCTGAACCTATTGTAAATATTTTGGCCAATGCTTATGACTGTATTGTTGTTAGGATATAGAATATAGGTGTATGTGCTTATATTTGTATTTTGGATGGAACCAAGGGCAAGTGGCCTTTTAGACTGATGAAGGAATGTTTGTGTGGAAACTGAGTCATGGTAGACCTTAATAAACGTATTATGTTTCCAGCAGTCATGTTTATAATTTTTTTCATTAAAGAATCAGCCCTTGGAGGTCTCATGATTAGAATAAATGTTAAGAATAACAGGCTTTTTTTGGTCGTCTTTTGATGGTTGACTAAAACAGAACATGACTAAATTTTTCTCAACGAAAGGTTTCACATTGTATTTATTTAGACTACGCCTAGTACCACTCCTTAGCTGTATATCTACCACACGGCCTCTGGACTTGAATGTGGCAGCACAATGCCAGTGACTGTTGGAAAAGTTACAGAAAATATACAACAGTTCTGGTTGAAGTGAAGAAGCTGTGGGAAACAAAACACATTAATCCACTGGGGCTGAGCTTTTTTAAAGTAAGCCTGTGCAATAAATTGCTATATTTTCCTTGACTTATCTTCTGCTTTTGGTTTCCTTTTTTGAGTGGGGGGAAGGAGGAGAATAGAAATTGAGCTGAAGCATTAAAAAGCATTAAAGTATAGAGGCAATGGAAAAAAAATTAATTTAGGTCATACCTGTATAGTGAAATCCTTTCCCTTGTGATCTCTCCCATGAGTACTCTTCAGTAGGTCAGCAAAACCTAAGGTAGCAGGATCACAAAAGATGCCTTATGAAGGCATGCACGACATTTGCTTAGATGATTTTTGGAGGTGGTGGAGAGGAAAAGCTAAAAAGATGGAGATATGGTACTCTAAGTCTGGGAAGAACTAGATTTGAACAGAGGACTGAATTTGACCATATTGTTTAGAGGTGACCTACAAAGGACACAAAAAAACCTGGTCTTTTGGGTTTTTGTTTGTTTGTTTTTGGGTTGGTTTTTTTTGGTACTATATCATATCTAAAGGAAGTCCTGGAAGATTTTTGTTTGTTTTGTCTTGTATTTTTTTTTCCTGCTTATTTATTTATTTATTTATTTATATTTTTACCTTGGATGTATCAGGAATTTCAAGTCTGGTCTTCCCTGATAGACCTCTGGGAGGCCTAAGAGATGTTCAGTGTGAGCTCACCTTAGCTAAAAGGGAGACGATTTTGAATACTTTACAAAGACTTTCTTTATCCAAAAGGTTAATTTGGCATCGAAGTTTAAAAGATATAAACAAAAACAAAAGAGTTTGACTAAAAAGCCCTTCCCTTCTCAACTGCTCAGTCATTCTCTTGACTCTTGTGATGTCACCATTTCACCAGTTCTTCAGTCATTATAATCTTCCATCTCAGACAAGTCCTCAATATTTAATGTAAAAAATAAGTAGAACCATCTCTTTCTTTAGAAAGAAAAAAAACTCAAAAGCACTTTCAAGCCACTTTCCGAATTGTAAGGAAGTGAAAAAAAGCACAAACTCATTTCCCCCCACCCATTTCAACATCACCGATAATGTTCACGAAGGCTGTGTTCCTTGGGTAAGTTTTTCCCAACATAACGGAATACTTTTTTAGAACATGCTAGAGGTGGATAGGGAGTGAAAAGAAGCCTTTAGTTTAACTAAACGCATTAGTGCATTTTAACACAAAATCTGTGTATAGAGGACTTTTGGGCAGGGGGAGGGGAAGGGAGAGGGCGGGAAGTCCATCACTGCTACCATCAGTTCAGTTTTCGGAGCCTTTTCCACTGTCTCTTAAACCACAGAGGTTTGAGAATTAATCATGCTCCCCAATCCAAGCTTTTAAAAATAATTGTAATACAGTATTTTAAATATTCCACAATTATGTAGCAATTTATGTGGCCCCACAAACTTGTGATATGCAGGACTCAATAAGCTTTGGTTTGTGCTTAGGCCTGCTCACGTTCTATAAGTTTCAGACAGGCAGGGGACTCCTTACCGATATCTGAAATCTGCACTCAAGTACATCCTCAATTAAACATGCTTTCACTCCATACTGAGATACGGACATTTCAGTGGTATCAGAAATATCTAGATGACTTGATGTGCCATCTGGAAGACCTCAACCAGGGGTACATGTACCCTCGAAGGTATGCCAAGCTCGTTCCAATCTAATGTTTCAAGGGGACACCGACCTGTGAACCTGGCCTACTTGTCAAAATATTTTGTGATATGTATAGCTGCCAGGAGTGTCTATGTTGGATTGTCTTGCTCCAGGCCTGCAACTCTGGAGTGCCAGATAAATTCTGTATTTCATTTTCTGGTGGATGCACTAGCCAATAAGTTATACAGCAAGCCTCTGTGGGTTGAAAACAATAAGTCAAAAGCTAATGGGAGGCCATTCCAAGAGCTTAGAAAGTTACAAATTTGCTGATTACATTGCAAAAGGATGTGGGTGGCTAGGGTAAATGGAGCTGATTACATTAGAATAAGATTTCCTTTAACAGCCAATATCACATGGCATTTCTTTTATTAGAAAGAGTATCAAAAAATTCACTGTCTACTCTTTCTATATAAATATACACTTTTCCCCCATAGCAAAAGTTAGTGGCGAGTCTAAAGGAAAGTGGTGTTAGGCTTCTTGCAGATATCTCTTCTGTGTGATTAATAATAATAACCAGTGATGGAGAGAGATTTCCTACTGAAGATTTTGAACTTCAACTTTTAAATCCTCCTGGCTCAAGTATTTTGTATAATTTTTAGCTGATGCTGCTTTGTTGTTTTGGCTGTGGAGAAAAGGAGCGAGGTGATCATGCAAGCATATTCCCTTATATGTATTTCTCCCAGGGACTGATTGCAGTGGTACAACATGCCAGCACTTTTCTGGTGGCTCAGTCAGTTTTGGCAGATCTTAAGCCTTTATATTTTATAAACCTACAAAAACTAGTGATTGTTGTTGTGAAGAAGTACATTGGAGAATAATGAAATGCAAGTTTTCTTATTGATCCGAAAGATTTCATAGCTGTGTAACTTCCAATGAAAGACTGGGTGTATTGAAGATATAAGTGTCAGGTCACTTTGAGTAGCATGTGTGTATAATCTATAAATTATTTACATTCTCCTATATTCCATCTCAAAACTGGATTACATTGATATGCTGTACTTGGGGCTGTTCCTTAAATCATTTGGAAGCTAAAGCTAGTGCCGAATGTGGCAGCCTGTTTTTTAAATAGTGGTCTGTTTATGAATATCCTCAACCAGTGCTTCACAGTCTGCACTGGCTGCCTTTTGGTTTCCAGCTGGAATTTAAGGTGTTGGTATAGATCTGCTAATTTCTAAATGGTTTAGGATCCTCCTGTCTGAAAGAGAGACAGGCTGTGTCCATGCCATACTGTTAGTTGCAGTTGAGATCTGTAGGGGTGCTTGAGCTAGACTCTCCTTGGTGTAAATGGAGAGCATCCACAGGGTGGGCCCCTTTTCTTTGGAATCGTAGAATCATAGGGCTGGAAGGGACCTCACGAGGTCATCTAGTCCAGTCCCCTGCACTCATGGCAGGACTAAGTAATATCTAGACCATCCCTGACAGGTGTTTGTCTAACCTGCTCTTAAAAATCTCCAATGATGGAGATTCCACAACCTCCCTAGGCAATTTATTTCAGTGATTAACCACTCTGACACTTAGGAAGTTTTTCCTAATGTCCAACCTAAACCTCCCTTGCTGCAATTTAAGCCCATTGCTTCTTGTCCTATCCTCAGAGGTTAAGAAGAACAATTTTTCTCCTTCCTCCTTGTAACAACCTTTTATGTACTTGAAAGCTGTTATCATGTCCCTCTCAGTCTTCTCTTCTCCAGGCTAAACAAACCCAGTTCTTTCAGTCTTGCCTCATAGGTTATGTTTTCTAGACCTTTCAACATTTTTGTTGCTCATCTCTGGACTTTCTGCAATTTGTCCACATCTTTCCGGAAATGTGGCGCCCAGAACTGGACACAATACTCCAGTTGAGGCCTAATCAGCGCATAGTTCGAGCGGAAGAATTACTACTTGTGTCTTACTTACAACACTCCTGCTAATACATCCCAGAATTATGTTCTTTTTTTGGCAACAGCATTACCCTGTCGACTCACATTTAGCTTGTAGTCCACAATGATCCCCAGATCCCTTTCTGCAGTACTCCTTCCTAAGCAGTTATTTCACATTTTGTACATGTGCAACGGATTGTTCCTCCCTAAGTGGAGTACTTTGCATTTGTCCTTATTGAATTTTATCCTATTTACCTTAGACCAATTCTCCCTCCTCAATCTGTCCCTCCTCATTCGTCCAAATGCCCTGGTCTGTGTAGACCTTCTGAACATGTTACAGGATTGCTGCTGAGGATGTGAATGTTGCTTGCAGAGTGCTGTGTAAGGAAAAATAATTTAATGTGTGCTGTATAGCTATTCAGTTGGCTTTGTGTGGTGCTGTTTGCTTTTTTTTAATATGAATTATTGATTTGTTATGTTTTTATTTTGTGTTTTTATCTAGAGTGCAAGGAAGGTGCCTTTTGTCCTTCAAAAATGCAAATAAATCTATTCATATGTGCAATGCAGTTTTTAAAAAGAGTTGAGGACTCAAAGGTGTTGGACGACACTTTTTAAAGTAATTATCTAAGATTAAAGAGTCTGACCCAAATCCCATTGAACTCATTGAAAATCTTTCCATTGACTTCATTTGGCTTTGGATAAGGCGCAAAATAGCTGTTTATAATTGCTACGAGTCTCCCATAAGAAATGAATGGTCATGGTAGTTATTTAGAAATGAGTAATGATTTAAGCATAAAGTATCATACTTACTAAGTCAGGGTACTCTGGACATTGATAATTGCTGAGAATTGTATCTATGCATTCATTATGTGTTTGTCCTTTGAGGGACATCTGTTACAGTCAACCAAATCTTCTTGTTGTTCCTTATCGCTAAGTGCAAGCACCATTTTGTTATTTCATGTTACTCAGCTCATGCTAAACATAGAAATTTGTTTAAAATAATTACGTTTGCAAGCTGTACCTTTGTGATGATCATATTTGCATAACAACATTGGTTTATTAAACAAAAACTGATAATCTTTGCATTCCCTTGTGTTCACCCACTGATGGAACAGCAAACTGAGAAATTTAACATAATGTGTTTGCTATGTTCAAGCATCTTTGCCATCCAGGTGTAAGTAAACTTGTCATTATAATACTGATATTTACCACTGATCACACTTGTAAAACCTGCTTTCCTCTTGGTTTTTTTAGATAGTGAGAATTAATATATATTAAAGACTCTTGTGTATTAAAAAACAGAACATATAAAGTATAAATATTCATTGTATGTAAGTCTCTGCATGTTTCCATGTAACAAATGGATCTCTAATCTTTATTTTTATTATTTAATATAAAATTAAAACAATTTATCTGCAGGTTGGCTTAACAAATAATTTGTATTAGAAAATTGTTGAAATGAGTATTACAAGACAACTACAGAACTTCATTTCTTCAGTTACTTTGTTAAAATTGTCCATTGTATTTAAAGGAAAGCCATTTTTTACTGCAGATGTGAGTTCTGACAACATAAGGTAGTAGACTGGGCCTCATAATCCAAGTGTGGAACACCTGTGAGTATCTATAGGCGTTAATACTACACTTGATCCTGGTACATGCTGAAAACTGTCATCACCATTGAATCCCAGATGCCTGCAGGATTAGGCTGATGAAGTGGAGAATGAAGATCTGATATTGCCAAAAATGTGGTCTTTATATCTGAAAATAAAGGATTGGAAAGAGTGGTTTTGAGCCCATTAAGCACGGTATGTTCTGCTGTTGACTTAGGACACACCATTTTAAAGTTAAATTTAAAATATCTATCAAGATAAAGTTTTAAGTTCATTTTAATGTTAAACAAGAGCTTTGCCCCGAGTAAGAATGTTTGTTAAAACAAACTCACAATCGCTCTGTGGCCAACCCTGTAGAGTTCAAAGTTCCATCACCTGTAGAACTTAATGATTCCTGTGCCTCAGATCTGTTTTACTGGCTCCAGGGAATTGTTACTCCAGTTAGCACCCACTTTCCTAGCCATAAAGCTGATCCACACTTCTGTGCAGTAACCTGTTTATGGAAGATCTGAGGACAGGTGTCCCCCACTCTCCAAATGTGCTTATGAAGCTCCCCAGTGATCACATCCAAGAGGAGTGGGGTAAAGCTGGTGGTCTGGGAGCATGTGTGATTCAGTGATATGATTCGTAAAAGTCTACAGAATCATAATTTCAATGGTGTCACCCTCTGCATCATGAGGGTGGAGGAGAGATGCCAACTCCGAGCTCCAGGTCCTCTGATTGGTGGAAATTTTGGTAATACAGTCTCTTCTGAAATAGGCCAAGTTGGGTATCATTGGAAAGGCCTTTCCCCCGTGATCACAATGATGCCAAACATGACACATTGAGAACAATTATGTAGCTCAATATTAGATAAAATGTTTTAAAATTATTGTATTTTAATTATATTTTATTACAGGCGCTGATTTGCCATCTTTGGCAGAAAAGAAGCAGTTCAGTGGTATTGATTATTAGCTTTGCTTATTATGCCAAATGAGTTGCAATGAGGCACTGGTTAAGATGTCAGCATCCAGCTAGAAATCCCTCCTCAAATGGTATGTACATAGTTACATAACATACAGTATATAACATAATTAATTACAATTCCAAAGTAATTTATTACAAAATCTTTGTTTTGACTTTGGTCTTGATCCTTTTTAGGCATCAATGGGGAGACAAATAGTGCTGACTAGTAGCTCAGTGGCACCTTACATGCTCTAAGAAGTGCACCCGTGATCTGAACTTAGCAAGGTTGGAGAAAAAATTCGTTGAGCATCAAAAGAAAAGTTTGAAGATGCTGGGCCAAGTGCCAGCTGTAGGTGAGATTTGCCTTATACTAGGTCTCATGGCATGCGTTTGGAGAAGAACACTTACTTCTTCTGTGGTAAGCCAGAATCCTGAAGGCATCCATTCAGCACAGTTTCAACACGTGAGACAAATGAGAAACTGTGAGAAGCAGTCACTCTTCATGAGAGTCTTGCATGGAAGGTAAAGTTAAGTGGATGCGTTGACCCAAAAGATGGCCACTGATACAATGTTGTGTATCACACCGAGTGCTACAAGAATGTATGTAATTTGTTGCGCCAGAATGTAAAAGCAACAGAAACAAATAGTGATTTTACTGCTACAAACTGCGACTCAGCAGGAGTTCATAAGTTACCTCACGAAGGTTCTAATGGATGAGAAAGTGGTGATGATGGCCAGTGCAAAGGCTAAGTACAGAGAAGTATGTGCTTTGAGCAGGATTGAAGAGGAAGAAATGCTTAGCCGGAAAGGTGCTTACAGCACTTATTGAAGACGAGCTGTGGGATGTGGATATAGTTTTTTAGCTCTCCTATCCACAGAAATGAAAGAGAGCACATTTCCTTAGACACTGCAAAGATGCGGCAATGAAGAAAATGCTGTTGTCAACAGTAATATGAAGACTCTGTTAGCAGCTGCTAAATTTTTATGTAAAAGCTTTTTGTCCTGTAGTAAGTGGGAGTTTCCAGGGATCTATAACTGATGCCAGACCAAAAAAAAAAAATACCACGTGACCTCTTCTTCTACTTTAAGTGGTGCATTGGTGGTCGGAGTGACTTCAGCAAGTATGACAGTAAGCAGTGGAAGCACAAGACTGCCATTTTTTCATGAAGCCTCATGTACAAGTGTTTGACCAAGAGACAGATTTCGAACGAATACATGACATCTGTGCAGCATACGCGTAATCTGCCACTACAAGTAGCTGTTAGTTTAACAATTCGTTCCAAAACCCATAGCAAATCCCTCGTGGAGCTTATGCACAGCATTTGCTCCTCTGTTGACCAGAAACTGTTATAGGTGCCAACGTTTGGCTGAACACTTCATTATAAAGCTACAGAGAAAGTACTGGACCTATAATGAAGTCCTTCTCATGTCTGACACATATGGAGAGGAATCAGTTAAAAATATTGCCAGAAATAAAAGACTCCATGGTATCGCACCTGTCCAATACAAAATCATTGACTCCATGAACATCTCCAATGTCACAGTGAAGAAGCCACTGTCTCATACTCACTCAAAAGATGAGTTAAGTGCATACCTTGCAGGAAAAACATTCCAGAATGCGAAGAATTGCTCGAAAAACTTCATCATTCCAGGTTATAACGAAGCTGCTGTCTTGCACTGGTTAGTGGGGTTTCTTTGTAGTTCACATGAGAAGGCTGACACTATCTTGCATGCCATCAAAGCCACAGGGAGAGGTGCTACTAAACTCCATATTTTTGCATACGACACAGATGTTCTAGTGCTCTCCTTGAGATGCTACCAATACTTCCACAAAATTCTGTTTTTGTGCCTACTGCTGGGGAAGAGAATCTCTGTATATCCCTCAGAGAGATGTTCCTATCATTCAGACCATGAAAAGTTGCCAAACTGCCAGGTTTCCACATCCTTTCAGGATGTGCTGCTATTGGAAGGTTGGCTGGAAAGACCAAATTATCTTACTGGAAGGTGTTTGATTCAGCCTCCGAAGACTCTCTCCTCACTCTGAAGATGGTCGGAACAGCTGAGACAGTCACTGATGAGGTAATAAATACACTAGAGGCATTCATGTGCTGAGTTTACCATTTGAAGACCAACATTCCGACACTTGCTGAGCTGCGTTGGTGGATGTCTTCTAAGAAGCAGATAAATGGAGAAGAATTGCCGCTGACAAGACCTGCTATCAAGAGCCAGCAGTGGAATGGCTCCAGGATGATTGAGCGCATCCAAAACTACTCTCCTCTATCAGGCCTGGATGGGTCTTGAAGGATGAACTGATCACATCAGTTATGGATGAAATACCATACACTCCTGAATCAATCCTCTAGCTAAACAAGTGCTCGTGTGCAGAGAGCAGATACTCACTACCCTGCAAATGTGTGGGCAGCTGCCTGCTGTACAGAGAAGTGTGAGTATGGCGTGAATGAGGATCAGCATGACAATGTGTCAAGCATTGGTGTTCTAGTTGGAGATGACACTGATGTTGACTTTGATGAATAAATGGTTTCAGTCCCACATGTCATGGCTAACTTCCCTAGGATTACCAAAGCTCAATGTATTTTTTGATGTAAGTGATGCATCCCTGTGTTAAAGCTTAATTTAATTTATTTTTTTAATTTTTAAACATTTTCTTGAATACATATTTGCATCATTGTTCAAAGTTTGTCATGTTTTGTACCATTTTGTTCACGGGAGAAAGGATTTTTGAATGATATCCAAATCAACCCATTTCCAATGACGTATTATCAAAATTTCTACCAACCAGAGGACCTGGAACCGGGAGGAGGGCAGTGAGTTCCCGCAGCCACGCTGCAGAGGAGGACGCAGTTGAAATTATGATTATTAGATTTTTACTATTGAAATGACACCACCCTGACCTTTCTGCCCTAACTTGCCAACAGAATGAGATTTTACGATAGTATGCTCCCAGATGATGGAGGCTGTTTTGCAGTGAGTCATATCAGTAAAAGCTTAAAATGCAGTGCTCTTTACTAAACGATTTCTTAAAAATTTGACAGGAATCACTGTGTCTGCTCAGATTTAAAAACCAAACAAACCAACCTATGGGGGGGGGCATGACAAAGAAACCCCAAAACCCTTTTTATGTATGGAAATGATCCACATGCACACTTATTTTGTCTTGATACAGGTACTGCAAACACTGATATTTGTATATTGCCAGGAATGTGCTAGGCACAATACAGACATAAAATCAGATAGCTCACATGTCAGTCTAAATTGATATTACAAAAAGGGGTGGAGGAAAGAATTGACCTCAATTTATTAGTTATTATGGGATTGAAATATCTATCTTATAATGAAGTGCTGCTCCCTCTGGGGTGAAATGCAGCCAGCGTTCGACAGCACACAGAATCATCACATAACAGTTAAGACCCTGATCTTGCAAGTTACTCTGCAGATGGATTTGTTTCCTTTTGTGGATAACTTATCCACTGTCTTCAGGAAATTTTTTTTGCAGTTTTGGCACAGTTTGTGTAACTGGTACTTTCAACTTGAGGATTTGAGCAGCCATGGAAAGCTTGTAAATCTCTTCAGTCAGCACTTCAGTTGTACATATCTGTGGGCATAAGGATTAAAATTCATAGCTGAGACGCACCATGGAGGTCACTGGTGTAATGTTTGTTAAGGAAGCTTTATGAGTGGCAGGAAAGGGTTAAATGCATGTCTGTTGGGCTGTAATAAACAGTTGTCACTGGTAGTAAATTATGCAGACTGCAGGTGGTCTGTGGGTATTGACAAAATACTGGCTGTATGACCCTTAATAAAACCTATGAAGCTAGTAAACACTTCAGTGCATCTCTGGGCCAGATTGGCTAAAAATAGTCAGCAGCCCTGATGCAGTCTACTTTAAAGATTTATTTTTGGATTTCTTTTGTATTTGAGTGAAACTTGTATGTTACTTTCTGCAATGCAACTACTAGAGCACAAGAGAAGTGCAAACAGTGAAATAGACTTAAATAAATATGAAGCATGAAAGAAGGCAGGGAGCGCACCGGTGGCAGAAGTTGTATGCCAAAGCTGATAGGTTGCAGCATAAAGATTTTTTGAGGTCATATGCTAAAATTCTGGCCGTGCAATTCAGGAAACAAAGGAACAATTATTTCCCTCCACCGGAATATCATAGTTGAGGCCAACTGCACCTATATTTACCCCTACATGGTCCAGTGAGAGGCATCCACTCTCAGGCTTCCATCTCCCCAGCCATCACCACTCTTGGGCAGAGACACACGTCTCCCTCCCATGTGTCCAGGGTAGATTCCAGCTGCACAGTTCTCTACCTACACTGTGAATTTCCCAGCAAGTCAAAGTACCACACAGCCCTTTCTAAGCAAGCACATTTATTCTTAAGATGAAAACATGACAGAGAAAAAAAGTTAAAACAATAAAAGACCCACACACATGCTAATAAGCTTACCAAAGATCACCCCAGCTCCAACAGGGGCTCTTGCCGACACCACCAATGGGTTTTCCTGTGGTCACAAGTCCATAACAGCTGTTAGCTCAGAACAAGCACACCCATGATGTCTTTCATACAATTTGGATCTCTGATTCGCAGACCTGTGAATAGGTATTCAGACAATGAGCCCCTCCACAGGGCGAAGCTTCTGGAAATCGAGTACGTGCATAAGAGATGGTAATTTGTGTTCACCTTCCCCCCTACTTAACTTATAAGAACATAATGGACATACTGGGTCAGACCAATGGTCCATCTATTCCAGTATCCTGTCTTCCAACAGTGTCCAATGCCAGTTGCTTCAGAGGGAATGACTTCTTTTAAATCCAAAGAAATAAAATAAAAAGACAAGTGATTTTAGTCCTTGGCCTAGTTTCTAAAGATTTCAGCAGTCTTCTTTGTGCATTTATTTTAAATTAATATCTAGCTGTACCATTTAAAAAAAGTGGAATGTCTTTACTTTATCATCGAATCATAGAACTGCGCAGCTGGTGTTAGGGAAGTTATCAAGTACAGCCTCCTGCGCTAAGGCAGGACCAAGAAAAGCTAAGCCATCCCTGGCAAGTGTTTGTCCAACCTGTTCTTAAAACCTCTAGCGCGGGGGATTCTGCAACGTCCCTTGGAAGCCTGTACCAGGGCTTAACTATCCTTATGATTAGAAAGATTTTCCTAATATCTAATTTAAATCTCCCTTGCTGCAGATTAAACCTATTTTTTCTTGTCTGACCTTCAATGGACGTGCAGAACAGTTGATCACCGTGCTCTTGATAATAGCCATTAACATATTTGAAGGCTGTTCCTCCTTCAGTCTTCTTTTCACCAGGCTAAACATGGCCCGTTTTTTTAACCTTTTCTCATAGGTCAGGTTTTCTAGACCTTTATTATTTTTGTTGCCATTTTATAGCCATGTTTGTTTACTTGAAGAAGGCCTGCTGTGAGATATATATAGCTAAATCTGTGGGTAGGTAGGCATTAGATGCTGAACTGATTTGTTTAGAGAAAAATCATGGTCTAGTGTGGCTAAATTCAAGATCCCTGGGATCTGTTCGTTGGGTGGGTCACTTTTGGGTGCCTTCAGTTTTTCTCACCTGTAAAATATATATTATAATATTGGATTATAATACTAACTCGCAGATGTCTTTTAAACCATAGTTAAAGAATATTATCGAAGTATTTTGCAATTCTTGAAAGAAAGAAGGCCCCAAAGAAGACTGAAATATCACAGGCTCAGTTTTGGGATGGTTGAACCAACAATTCTGACTGTGTTATGTAGGAAAGGTAATTTCAAATTGAAAGTTCATCCTCTCATAAACTGGACAGCAAAAGGATGGAAATGTTTCAAATGTTCATGTTACTTAACAGGAGCCCCAACTTTGCTTTAACTGCCTTATGTGCGAAGTGCTAGAGAGGTGCAAAATATTTTTATTGATGATTTATTATCTCTTTGAAAAGTGGTATATAAATTCAAGTATGAATATGTTTCCAGGAGGACAGGACTAATTTGTGGCAGTCTTTAGGGACACCACTGAGGGTGTAAACGGCCCAGAGAAAGAAGAAAACGTTCCGTAACTTCGTCTGGGGAAAAAATTTATTTCCCAACAATATTTCTTTCATGTGGAATTTTTGGTTATGAATTACGATACACTCAAAGTGCATGGAGTTCTCTAGTTATGATGTCCTTAGGCTAAAGGTTCAACTGCTGATAGAATTATACCAGGTTCATTTCAGCAGCTGGTGAAAATGTTTCAGCCACACTGTCCCCTTTAATGAATGATCATGTGATACACAGTCAATAGTTGTTGACAGGTATGTGGGCCAGGGCCCTATGTGTTGCAGCCATCTACACATGCCTGAGTCTGCGGCTCCTGAGCCACTGGATTATAAAGTCACGAGACACAACAAATGTTTTGTTGTGCAAAGGTTGTTTTGAATGTTTTGCCTCTCACAGTCCCTATCCTGAAAGCAGCTACACACAGGAGTAGTCCCGTTAAGATCAGTGGGACTATTTTTCTGGAGTAAAACTACTTGTGTGTTTAGGTGTTTGCAGAATTGGGTCCCAAGTGTTGAACTGTAAATGGGAGCTGTGAATGGCTCTAATATAAGTAGGAGGGAAAACCAGTTACGTTTCTATTGTAGTGCTTGACAGTGGGTCGTTTTTCATCAGTGGGTTACTTGTACTTCCTCATTTGTACTTCAGATTAATATGTATCTTTTCTATTCCTTTAATTGCTTTAAATAATGTAATGGTGTGAATGGGAACAAGTTATCTGTGTTTGCACGATCTTGGGTTTATGCTTTTATAAAGCACCGAATTAACCTCCCCAATAGCTCTACGGTTTGTAACAGTCATCTGCTGTGCTTCCTGTACATTCACGTACATTCCAAATCTTGCTTACTCCTAACTAACAAGGAGAGATGTGTAACTTTTACATGTCTGAATTGCATAGGAGCAAGTGAATCCCCCTTTGCATCTGTTTCTGTGAAAGGTTTGCTATTCTGGGTTATTTATATCCTACAGTTACCGCCAAATATGTGATGTAATTTCCTAAATTGTGGCCTCATGACTAGTTGCTAATGTTATTCTGTTTCACAAATAGCATGAATGAAATACAAACTTCACACGTCTAAAAGATAACTGTCTGCCTGCCTCTCCCACCTGTCACCCTTCTGTGCCCATATGCAGTGATGCTTCCCTAGTTAGATTTTTTTAGTTCACATTGGCCTATTGTTATTACAAATGACCACTTTTTGTGTGTATCAAGTGTTTAGAAATACAAGGTATCTTTATTTTAACTGCACAAATCTCCCATGAGCACTAGGTTTAAATACATCCTGCCTTTTTTTTTGGTCAAAGTGCCCTGTGTTGCTTGAGTTAAGGAGTTGAGTTTTAAATCTACTGCCTTTGTAAAAAAACATAATTTTATGGTTTATTGCTGTGTGGCGTGTGTGCACAGTAGGCCAAGCTGATTGGTAACACCAGGTTTTCCTGTGAAGCCTGTGGGATTGACAGCCACAGCTTGATCACGATGACAGATGGAAATCTGCTGTATCTGCAAGCAATCACGCCCGGCAGGTTTTAAGGCTGCAGCAATGGGAACACCATTCACGGAGCAAAGTTAAGTCTGTAAGGCAAATGCCCATCACTGGCCCTGTTGAGATTCAGAAGAATGAGTATACTCTTCCCTAAAAGCTTGTTATCTAGGATTGTTGTACTAGAAGGCTGATTTGCGGTGATCGGTTATATAAAAATGAGTGTACGAATCAGTAGAATTCCAAGGTGAGACACTCTCTTCTTTCTCACTTGCTCTTCCCCTATAGAATAAAACCCCCTAAATACCTGTCCCCCTTGTTACCAGATTTGCCCTTCACCTTGGGGTATGCTCATTTATTCGGGTTACCTTCCTGGAAGGGGGGTGTGATTCTAGGGGTGTGATTCTACTAATGTACTGCTTGTGTTACTTGTGTGTTCATAGGGCTACAAGCCCCCTCCCAATGGAGGTATCCTGCAGGACCTAAGGTTTTCAGGGCTGGGTTCCTCCAGCACAACCCCCCACAGATACGCACACACACACACACACACACAGTTCAGCTCAACTTAATGCGTCTGAGCAGACCGGGCTATCAGCACTCTCAGCTGACCCCTTATATGTCCCTGAACTCAGCAGGGTGGGTGACACCACACTCTCAGTGGCTACCCTTATATGCCCCTGTGCAACACACCAGAATAGAGCAGGCTGGCTACTCCCCTTAATTGCCCCTTGGAATCAATCAGGCTGGGTCAAACAGCACTTGAGCTGCACCCTCATTTGCCCCTGGACCCCATAGGCTAGGCAGAGTAGCACTTCCTGGCTGTCCCCTTCATATGCCCCTTTACACCACAATTGTTCTAGCAGTAACCCCCTTGATGAGCAAACCCCATAGGATTTTTGGGCACTCCAGGGATCTTTGGCTTAGGTAAGAGAAGCGTTGCTACAGAGCAAGATAGGGACCAAGGACACAAAGGAAGAACATAAAGTTTGGAGAGAGAGAGAGAGAAAGTGGCAACCAGCTTGATTATAACAGTTATTTTAATACCATACAAGGAGAGAAAAACAATCAAGCACTTACAATATTACACAATTACAATTGGGGTATTGGAGAAAGCTATCCCAGGTTTGATTACAAAAGTAGAAAGTTATACCTGGACTGAGAGAGAGAGAGAGAGAGAGAGAGATCAGTTGTGTTGGGGGAAGGAGGAGGGGGTTGATCTCACCACTCCATGCAGTTCAGAGGTTCCCAGGAACAGGCTTGTCAGTTCAGGGTCTGGAGTGCTTTGAGTCTGGCAGAGCCCCCAACACGATCAGTCAGGAAGAGAAGACAGGTTACAGTGGAACTGATGCAGAGTTTGGATCCAAGCATCAGAACAGAGGTTTGAGCTTTGATAGGGGATTTGTAGATGCCAGGTTTGTTTATGGATAAACAATGTCTGGACAAAAGGAGCTGATCATTCCTGGAAGGGCGTCCTTTCTTGAGAGAGGGCTCACAATGCAACCAGGTTTCTGTGTTTTGCATACCAATAACTAGAATGGTCTGATAACTGCGGAGCTGGATGTGTACAGGTGTTAGTTCATTTACATCAAGAGCAGGGATTTCCCAACATGCAGTGCTTCCCTGCTTCAGCAATCCCAGAGTTCCGTGCGTGTTCCATCTTCGATGTAGATGAAGCTTCTGTTCTCCATTCATGTGCTAACTGAGATGCTTATGAGGCATGGGGAGTTGTCTCACCCTTGATGGGAGGGTTTCAGTTGTGTCTCCTGCCTTTTCATATTGAGAATGTCTTTGATTTCTGGTTCAAGCAGCCTGCCAGGTGGTGGGGGGGATTCAGGTGAGCAATTGGGGTTTTGCGCCCTGGTTCCCCAAGAACACAGAGCTGCTATGTAACACCCTCCCCCCCTCCCGGTCCACCAGTGTTGCTTTTCTGAGACCCCTGTTTTTTTCTCATGTGAGATGATGTGGACCTAGAATCAGGGACAAATGGAAGGGCTAGTTCAGTGGTAGTATTTCCTGGCGTATGAGGGCCACCTCTGCATAGGAATTGTCACTTGATCCTACCTTCCAGAAGCCACAGATCTACCATCTTCTCTGATACGATATCCCCTACACACTTCCACCTAACCCAGGAAACTGGCTGGTCCTGCGGACCTAATGTGTCTCAAGACTGGCCAGTGTCATAGTAGCTGAGCACAGAATATGAACTTCTGGTGCATTGGTGTTGGTTCTTTGAACAGCTTTTCATTATCTTGAGGATGCCAGTGTTCTGGGCACTTAACCCATCATTCACAAATATATCATTTACCTGAAATAGCGTATGAAGCAAAATCTTCCTCATGCAAGTGATTGCTTAAAGCTTGGTAAACGCATATGAAACATACATTCCAACAACTCACCATGGCTGGGAGTTGCTAAGTTCCTGACTCTGCTGTTTTCTTATACGTTAGTCAAACCAGATATCCAGTCATTACAACAAACATTTTAGCCATCTCAAGATTATTTTTTTTAAATAGGTCTTGCCAGACTTTTCACTACTCAAAACTGAGTCACGTGAATGGGTTATAGTCCAGTTTCATTTTGCACAGGGTATGCACTACAATCACTACAGTGGCACAGCTGCAGCGTAGACACTTGTTACAGCAGCAGAAGGGGTTTTTCTGTCACTATAGTAAATCCATCCCCTTAAGGGGCGTTAGCTATGTCGACAAGAATTCTTCCATACACCTAGCCGTGTCTACACCAGGTTTTAGGTCGGATTAACTACATTGTTGAGGGGTGTGAATTTTTCATAGTCTCCCATACAAACCATATCCCAGAATGCTTTGGGGGAGTTAAACACAATTGTGGGATTAGCATCACCATCCCTTTTGTTTTTTATTTGAAGATATATATACAGAAGAGATTGTTTTTCCATCTGAGATCCGAAAAGTGGGACTGAATCGATCGGGCAGTGAGGGAGAGGAATTCAGAAGGCTATTCTAGACCTCAGGAATTGCAGCACTGGTGACTCTCTCACCAGCCGTGGTAAGATTATGGCTAAGGGAGAGAGAGGAGCCCGATGCTAGATGGGCAGCAGAGAGACGTAGAAGGGGCCTAATTCACTTCTTGGGTTCCTTTGGCTGCTGCCAGTAGAATGCCCATACTACGCCTGCAAATTTCTTTCAGATTATTCCCATATTATTTTTAATTTCAGGCAATGATTAGTCTTTCCCACTTGCAATTCCACCAAAGTTTTCTCTCTGTTACTTCCAAATCTTCCTTTACAGACAAGGTTTCCCCTCTCCTTTACAATCTGAATAACCTTTTCCCAAGTCTTTACCACTTTTCCACCAACTTTCAGTTAAAACCAAAATGTTAAATGTCTCTATAGGAAAATGTCAATCTAATACCCTTATTTTTATATGATAGTCAAAGTACTAGAGTTTTCTAAGTGACTTTATTATGTTATTTCATTTCTCTTTTTTTTTTTTCTTCTTCTTTCTGGCTTTGTTTACCTGCTTTTTGCCACATAATAGTTCTCTGTCCACTCAGATTAGTTTTACCGACCCTTCCTATCTCCCTACTTCTGTATAGAATGCCCTGAAGGCAAAGCCAGGAATAGAACCCAGAGTTTCTGCTTCCCATCCTGTGCTTTAAATGGGAAAACTGTTCTTTAATCTGTAAAAGGAGGATTATAATATGGACCACCTGCTTCACAGGGGTGTTGTGAGGTTTAAATAGTTAATGTTGGTACATTGCTTTGGACATATAAAGTACCAAGTATTATTCACTATGCAACCACCCTTCCACTTTGCTTATCTACAGACTAGGTCAATATGGCCAATGATATTGCAAGCTTCTTCTCAATGTCCCACCTGACCTGGACAGACCAGCAGTGGCCATTTTCTATGGCCGTTCAGGCATGGGTCTCCCAGCTGCGACCTCCAGTGTGGGTACTAGGTGTGGTGGATTAACTTTTTTTGTGTTGTGGACTTCTCTCTGCTAGGGTCTGGACTAAAACCACCAACTCATTTTTCCCAGGCCACAAGATAAACTGCAGATTAAAACTATCTGTAAATCATTACTGACTCTGGCTAGAACCAAAGTATTGGTGAAGAGTTGACCTATCCTTGTACCCTACTTTTCCCCCTATTCCACACTGTTTTCTTCTATTTAATCTGCCGTAATATGGCTCCAGGATACTAGGTGTTGCTCCTTGATGTTGTCCACCTGTGGTGTAATACTGCCAGTACAGCTTCTAGGAGGATGCAAATATTGAGATTCAGGGTTACAAAGGCAAACATTGTGAGCCATATTTTAAATTATTATTCATTGTGATTTAGTTTATTTATTAGCAGTAGCAGACAACACTTACCAAACACTTAAGAAAGGACGGCCTTTGCTCTGAGGAGCTCACAATCTGTGACTGGAATATTACAGCCTGTTTAGAAAGGAGAGGATGGATAAAAGAGAGTATGGAAGGGAGGCTGGCAGAGGGTTGGGTAAGGCACTCTACATTAAAGACACCATTACCTGTTTTAGAGTTACTGATAACTCAGAATAACAGGATCTTGAATGCATATGGATCAGTATGCTAACTACCAAAGCCCAGGAGGAGGCACTGGTGGTGGTCTGTTTATAAAGCCCCAAATCAAACCAGAGAACAGGATGGGTTACTGCTTAAGCAGCCGTCTGTAAAGTGTGGAAAGAAAAATTATGTTGATATGGCAGACTTCAGTTTGGGAGATGTGTGCCGGAGATCTCACACAGCTAACAGTAAAACATCAGTAGAATTTTTAAAAATTATAGGTAATATTTTAACATAAAAGGTATTACCCCCAACATGAGGTAACTCTAGTTTGGACTACATGATGACCAATAAAGATGAATTAATCACTGGGCTAGTAGCTAGTGATTGCCTAGGAACCAGTGATCATGACCTGATTCCATCGATATGGGCAAACAGATGGCAATCCCAACCGTATTATATACTTGGTGTTTCATAACAGCTAATTTTGCAGTGCTGAGGAAAATTATGAAGAAAATGAAATGGGAGATGCCAGTCAACATGGTTTTATGGAAAATAGGTCTTGTCAAACAAACCTAATTTCATTCTTTGAAGAGATTACAAGTTTGGCTGATAAAGGTAATTGCATAGATATAGTATTCTTAGATTTGGTAAGGTGTTTGATGTAGTGCTGCATGACATTTTGATTACAAAATGGCACTCTATATTACCAGTGAAGCACATGTTAAATGGATTATGAACTGGCTAACTCACAGATCTCAAAAAATAGTTGTCAATGGTTCATCATCATCAAATGGGTATGTTTCTAATGGGATTCCATAGGGATTATCAATACTAGTCCTGACGTTAGTCAACATTCTCATCAATGGTCTGGAAATAAATATAAAATCATTGCTGATAAAATATATGGATGACACAAAGATTGGTGTAGTAATAAATAATGAGTAGGAGAGGGCAGTCATCTAGAGAGATCTGGATCACTGAGTAAGCTGGTCACATTCAAAGAAAATATATTGCAATACACCCAAATGCAAAGTTATATATCTACGAGCAAGGAATGCAGACCATGCCTACAGAATGGAGGACTGTGTCCTGGAAAGCAGTGAGCCAGGAAAGGGTTTAAGGTTCATAGTGGATAAGCAACTCAACATGAGCTTGGAATGTGATGCTGTGCTTAAAATGGCTGATGTAATCCTTAGGTGTGTAAACAGGGGAATAGTGACTAGGAGGAGGGAGGTGATTATATCACTGTATGTGGCATTGATGAAAGTGATACTGAAATACTACTTCCACTTCTGGTGTCCACATTTTAAAAAAGATATTGGGAAAATGGAGAGGGTGCCAGAAAAAGCCGCAAAAATTAATTGAAGGCTAGAGAAAATGCCTTACAGAGTAAGATTTATAGCTCAATCTGTTTAGTTTATCAAAAAGAAGATTGAGAAGTGACTTGATCTGAGTGTCTAAGTACTTCCTCGATGAGAAAATACCAAAGGGCTCTTCAATCTAGTGGAGAAAGGCAGAACAAGAATCAGTGTCTGGAAACTGTAGCCAGATTAATTCAAATTAGGAATAGGGCACACTTTTTTTTAACAGTGAGAGTGATTAACCATTGGAACAAACTACTAAGAGTAGTGGTGGAATCTCCATCTTTTCTTCAGATCAAGATCCAGATGCCTTTCTGGATGAGATGCTTTAGCCAAACACAAGTTATTAGGTTTTTTATTAGGGTCAATGGGTGCAATTAAATGGCTCGTACTATACAGGATGTCAGACTAGATGATGTAACAGTTGCCTTAAACTCTGCAAATCTATGATTGTATGAAAATGTCACAAATAGGTGGAGGAGGTAGAGATCACTACCAAATGTCACCAAATGGGTGTTTGCGACAGGGTCAACATGAAGCATGATGAGGGAGGAGAAGCATGGAGGGACAGAATTCTGTAAACCAGTGCGGCTTTAAACCTATGGTCTGCAGACCCCTGGGAGTCTGCAGACTATGTCTATGATTTCCAAAGGGGTCCGCACCTCAATTCAAAATTTTTTAGGTGGGCTGCAAATGAAAAAAGGTTGAAAATCATTGCTGTAAAGCTTTGACGATGGTGACAAGAAACTTAAATTTGATATAATATTGGATAGGAAGCCAATGAAGGAATTTGAAAAGGGGAATTACATGATCAAACTGAAGGGCAAGAACAAAAAGTCACTCATTATTTCCAATTGCTTTCCTCTGTACGCTACTTTCTGTCCAACCTTATGCACAGTAGTTTTCTCCAGTGTCTTGGTCCTGTACCTTTTTTTCACCCATCATTACACTTACTTGATCACCATTGGTCTCTTACACAATTAAATAGTTACTTGACATTTCTTTGTATAATGTGGTACCCGTTTTGAATAGCTGTCAGGATTAAAATCAAGACAGATAAATTGAGGTTGTCTTATCTTTAAAACAGAAACAAATGGGTTAGGAATGTTGGGATATATGACAGGATTCATGTTAACTGATCTCCAAACTCTGGGACAGAGGCTAACATGCAATGATTTGTTGTTACTATGAATAGAATTACCCTCACACACCACCTAGCACTCTGGCCATTGGGCATAAAAATAAAGGTCACAGAGTGTGTGGGTGTCTGTGAATCATGAGAATTTGCTTACTTCTAAGTATTGGACACTTGTCTGTAATTTCATATTAGGTCTAAAATCTTTAGGTTCTTTCAGGTTAAGTGTATTGGACAAGCGAACATCACATAAATACTTGTTTGTGACTCCACTCTTGTCTGCTCTCCTTGATACTGAGGAGGCCCATAGCTTAATGGCGCATGAACAGATGTTTCTCATTCTGCAAGATTACCTCCTCTAAACTGAGGGTGTGTACATGTCACCACCAACATTTTTACCTTTCCCAAACACTTTATCCCAGAGTAAATTCAAACACTGGAGGAAATTCTGATACAAAGTAAACCTATCTCTTAAATACTGTGTAGTAGAACCTCATTAACTCATCCTGACTGGGCCATTGGTCCAGCGTAGAATTTAAGCGTTGCTTAAAGTTAAGCACTTGAGAAGTCTCACTGACTTTGGTAGAATTATTGATGTGCTTGACTGATGTGCTGGTTCAAGGCCTGAGAGAATTGAGGAGTAAGCAAGTTAACACAATGGGTGTAGTTTTGAGTATATACGATTGTAATGTACAGAATAAATATTGTGTGATGTCTCTGGTAAAGCTCTACAATGAAGCTTTAATGATGTGGCCCTAACGGCAGCACTCCAGTAACCATTTACTGATGAGTGTCTTGTGTGCCAGGTATGGGAGTGTATGATCAGCGAAGAGCATGCAAGCAAGGTTCTGGTGTACTTCAGTTAAAGCACGTTCTTAGTGAACCTGGTGGGAGCCAAGGATTTCAGTAAAGTGTTTGAGAAACAGAATGTATATTTCAGTCAAGAATGAGTGTGTTGTGGAGTAGTGTGAACTTGTCAGTGTTTGGTTCCCGGGGACTAGTGGTGAAACATTCCCTACTGGCTGGATGAGAAGTTCAGGTTCTAATTCAGGCCCCTTAGGAATGCTCTCCACGTTCTTACTGGGGTGCTTTGGAAAGTTAAGAAAATGAAAACCTTCTTCATACCTCACTAGCCAATATAATCTTCAGTTTTAGACTTGATTTCCCTAACAGTGGACCCCCCCTCCCCCACTTTTCTTGTGATAAGATGATAAACATCTGAAGGAACAGGAGAGGGCCTGAGCTTGATGTTCAAAGAACAAAAGTCTTCTTAAAAACCCTATTGATTTTATTTCTCTGCCAGTTAAAGGAGAAAAGAGTCTCTAAAACGTTAATAATGGTAGGATTAGAGCACTTATCATGGAAACATAGGCTGCTGAAGGTGTTACTTCTCCTAAAACTATTAAAGAATGTTCCATGAAATCAGCTGCTTCATCAGGGGTCATAAAAAGAACATTTTTATGGGTTTGCTCCTGCTTAAATCAGTGTGATTGTTGCCATTGACTTTTATGGGAACAGGATTGAGCCCTATAAGTGTGTGTAAAAAATACTCATATAGGCACTAATTTGAGATGATTCATATTGCTCATGAGTGGCTTCACCTACTCTAAACTCCTACTGAAAAACCTTTATACCATGCCACACCATCATGTATTCCTTATTTATGTGACACTGCAGTTTATCACAGGGTTAATACCGCCACATTACACACATGCATGCACACACTCTGTATGTAATAGTAGGTGTGTACATACAGGCCATATATTTTCTGTTATCTATAACATGCATAGGGTGGATGTGTAAACACGATATCTGCAGATGTTAACCATGTGATAAATTGCTGTGTTGGGTAAGTAAGAAATACATGGTGTGTCACGGTATTAAGGTTTGTCAGTATGAGTTAAGAATGGGCGAAGCCACGTATGAGTAATACAAATCACCTGAGATTGATGCTAATAGTCCTTTAGAACATAGCATACCATCCATTCTACATATATGACAATATTTTTTAAAATGTGTATAATATGTATTTGTGTACATTATATATATATATATATATATATATATATATATATATATATATATCTGTCTTCCTACACATATAGATATACATGTACATACATACATACATGTTTGTAGTTTTTATTCAGAAAAATTATTCTTCCCTGGGACATTTTGTTTAATCTATGGTAGTATTGGTGACAGGAATACAATGGAGAGGTAGCGTCCCACTTCTTCTTCCTTTTACTGATAACTCATTTTCTTTCTAGAGCTCCTGTGACGGTGGCTGTCATAATTTCAGTTGCTTGTCTATATGTGCATTGAAATGTATCAAGAAAAACATTTTAAAAAAGTAACTTTCCATCTGCTACATATATTCTGGACAGAAAAATGCTAAAGTTCACTGTCTCTGTATATGGCCCTTAATTGTTTAAATTAACTTCTTTCCTGTCTCTCTTTTGCCTCTTTGCACACACTGATCTCTCGTGGATAGAGCCTTCTGCACCACCTCATTTACTGCCTTCAAAACATCTCTTAAAAATCCGCTCTCTTTTGCTTATAAATGGTTCCTCTTAATTTCTCCCTCCCATTTTTTTAGCTAGATAAAACGTTTATTTTTCTGGTGGTTCATTGTTGATTTTATGCTAATCTCTGCAGCAAAGCAAGTTGCAATGCAGAAAGAATGTCCATGAGTGTATTTGCAGAAGACTTAACCAGAAACAAGAGACCAACTTCACCACTGGCATAACAGGTGTAACTCCATTGAATTTGTGGCCATTTTCACTGACAGTGAATTTGGCTAAACATCTGGGTTAGCAAACCCTTGCTCATTCTGGGCCAGATCCAAAGCCCCTTGAAGTCAGCGGAAATACTTCCATCAACTTCTCAGTGTTCTGGATTGGGTCCTTAATGAAGGTAATAGTTCCTCAATTCAATGTCAAGATCAAAATCAGAGAGTGTAAAGAAAACCCCTAATAATGCTCTGTGTGTTCCATGTGACCTACAAATGCATAGAGGTCTAAAGTCTCTGGCCGTGTCAAACTCTTAACAACTGAGAGCACAGATACTGTGTATATTTGTAAAATCCCTGACGCCGAGTATTTTGAGAGTTGGAAATTCAATCTTTTGGCATCAAATACTAAATAGCGTGCACTTAAGACTGTAAGTATCCACATTCACAACTTTGGACAGGCTTGGGAGAAGTGAGAGGCACATTTTTTGTAGCAGAAACATCAAGGCAGTTTGAAATCCTCTGTTCAAATTTCTGTCCAAATCACACACGACTGTAACCTGCCTCTCTCTCCTTTTGTAATGTTTGCCATGCTGTCACCAGCACTGAGCACATTTTTTCTCCTTGCACTGTGTGTGTCAACACATTTACAGCTGTGATTAAGAATCTTTCTGTTTTAAATTTCATACATTTTTGGATTATGTTACACTGAAATAAGCTGATCTTCAGCTGGTATTTTTTAAACTGCATATTCGTGGAAATGCTTGTCCCAAGAGCAACCAAAATGCTTTGAGCATGTACGACAAGTGAAATAAACTCATAAATGAAAGTGGCTAAGGAAAAAATACAGTTGAGAAAAAAAGAGATGGGTTTTGCCTGACCTCAAATTCTGTCCTTATATTCTGGAGCATGCATAAATGCATTAAAAGATTCCTTCAATTCTGTGGAAAGGGAGGAAGTTTTTTTAATATAACAATAGTGAAGATCACTGCAAACAACTTCATAGCTGAAATTTCTTATAGACCACACACTGAAAACATATAACCTGATTTTTTTTTAAAAAAGATGTAGATTAACATCTAGAGTCCTCTTATTGCAAAATAATAAAGTGAATTTGGAGTTCCGATAGAGTGGTTGCAGTACACTGGTTTTTAGAAGGCAGAAACTAGTGAGTTAACTTGTTGGATGTTTGTCAGTGTGACTTAATCGGGTGTGTAAAATATTTATAGTCAGAGGCTTCTCTATTGCAGAATTAGAACTGGGAAACAATGTTTTTGTTTAAAACAGTAGAAGATCCTGCAATAGCCAGACATTTTTGCTTCTTCATAATGCAGATCCTGACCTGATCCTTATAAAAGCTTGATGATGTCTGGTATCTTTTTAAAGTGAATTTCTGGCTATTGTTGTTCTAAAATGAAGTCTTTGTCAGATTCCGAAATGAAGTCCATGGAAGTTCAGTGTGAATGGCTGCCTGAAATATCAACAAGGGAAGGTATTGGGAAGAAAATGGTTAGAAAAGCTACCTTTCAACCGAGAAGAATGGCATTGCAGGGAGAGGAAGCCTAGACAGTACATTTCTGGTTGACTACTGTCCTTGGTGTAACCTAAGGGCTCTGAAGCCTTTCTCTCTTGCATGTTTGTCATATTACATGATTTGCTACTGCAGCATATAAACCTGTACTTACGTAACTGACGAGGCTGCTGTGAGCTTCAATCTGCAGAGGTGGACAGTAAGTCATTCCGTATGGATAGAAACACAACCATTCAAATGACTGAATTCTCATGCCACTGCTAGCCCAGCTGCCTCCCTCCCTCCCTCAAGCTGCTTCAGTCTCTGGTTTGCCTCCTATCAATGCAGACTTGTTCTAAAATTTGGAAGATGCAGTTCGGATTTCCGGGCCAAATGTTGAATTCATATTAGTTCATTGGCATGGCTGACAGGAAGAGAGAAGCAAACGCAGATGCTGTGCCCTCCTGCAGCCCTTCTTTAAGGGCTCCTTTATTGTTTTTAAATTTCTGATTGACAGGTCCTTCGTTGTCTAAGGCAGATGTGAAAGGGGCCCTCAGATATTCATCTTTCCTTTATGCCTACAGACTGCACAAGAGGCTTTAAGGCCAGTGTAGGCTAATGAAAGCTTCCAAGCCAGTTTCCTTAAGGAAAGTGCAAGGAGGTCAACTTTTTATCAATAAAGCCCTTCTTTCAAGAGCATGGTCTCCCTCTAGCCCTTCCTTCCAGACATTCTAGCCCGCTTGAAAGTACAGTTGTTTTATTTAGATTGTGAGACCAAGATTAGTTTGTATCTAGTGGGGCTGGGAAAATGGCTTGAGGAAGTGGAGATAATCCAGAAATATTCCTGCATTTTCTCTTTGAGATGCTATCAGTCTTCCTTAAAATTCTGATATCAAGTCATTTGCAAGACTGCATGCTAGTTGTGTTGCTGGAAAATCTCGTTGGTGATTTTTTTCTGCCTGCTTTAAGAAGTCTGTGCCTTGTTATACAGCTCTAGTACTGTGACCAGAACTCACAGGCAATAATGCAATGAACCCTACAACAACAACACTCATCATACCCTTGAGGGAAACACATCAAAATATAAGCTTTTTAAAGGATCATCTTCACATTTCCAAAACACCATGTCTGTGTCCTGTTACTTTCTCTGGCATCTAACTGCTAGTTACAGGTGCCACCCACCTACATCAATGGGTGGGGGGAATTGATGGGGTCAGTGATGAAAGGGGTCAGTCCCAGTTACAAGTCAGAGAGGCACTTACCAAGGGGGTAGCTTCTTCCATGGGAGCCTCTGGCATCCATTTGCCAGCTAGGAGAGAGGGGTGCTGAGTGGCCAGCATTCCCCAGCTCCCAGGATTTAGTCCAGTGCAGGGGCCATGTTGTGCCGTCTCTTTCAGCTCCGTTCCCACAGCCCACCCTAACCACCCGAATTAGGAATGGGAACCCGGCCTGATAGATGCTGCAGGTCTAGCCCATCGCCTGATTAGGGGGTCAGGAAGGAATTTTTTTCTCTCATGGGCCAAATTGGCAAAGAACCAGGAGTTTTTTGCCTTTCTCGCAGCACCTTCAAGCCACAGAGGGTTATGTAGGAAAGTGCATGGTACCTAACTGAGGGACTGGGTAGGGATGGAGGGTTGTTGCTTACTCCTGGCAACTCACAGCCAGTTTCCAGTATGGTTAAGAGAATGAAATGCACAGTTCCCAGAGGTAAAAGACCTGGGATTTTGGCTCATGTGACCTTGTGGCTTTTGCAGGCTGAGACCTTGTGGTCCTCGTGGGCTGAGATCCCCACCGTGCTGCACCCTCTGTCCTCTCGTGGGAGGGTGCAAGGACTCAGAGAGGGCTGAGTCCTGGCGTGGTAGGCTGAAGAGCGCCTACCACGCGTTATGGGTTATATGGTAAGGAGCCCTGTATCCCCTTCACTGGAACCCATTAAATGCCGGGTATAGGAAAGCATGGGTGATGGGCAGGTAGTGCCCCTCCCTTACTAAAAGTTTAATAAAAGTTGCAGCTTGCCGCTTAATCCCATGCATTTGTCTGTCCTCATTTGGCCACTCGCTGTGTCTGCATCAATTAGGCGTAACTCCCAGAAGGGTGTGTCTGTTTTCTGTATATGTTTGTTTCTGTTGTAAGCTTACACTCATTTCTAACCCCCTTTCATAGCCCAGGAAAATCAAGCAACACTAAAATCCTTATTGACATCGGCCTACGGTTCTGCCCTCTGTTACGTATGGACAGGTCAGTGATCAATAGGGGTTGATGGGTGTTAAGCAGAGTAGGATTTGGTTCAGCGTACTCCATCTCATCGCTACTTTTCTACAAAAACCACTTTCTCGAACCTATTTTAAACCATTTTTCACCAAACCCAAAACCCCTCTTCTTTCCTACAAAATAAAAAGTCTGGGAGACATACAGGACTTTCAAAGCCTCATGAAGCAAATAACTATTATATATTAGCAACAAACTGTCACTTCTGACACCCCTGTGACATCTCTGTTCAGTTCTGTCATACGGAAGGCTTGGCTGGATGGTGCTGGAGTTTAGCAGCGATGAAATCCTAAACTAGCTATTGTGTTCACTTATCACCTATTAACAATTTGCAAATTGCAGTGCAAAAGAACAGGTTAGTACTCCCGGTGTTGCAGTATAAATAATTTCACTGTATCAGGCTGGACTATTAGAAGGCTCTACTGCATTTATAATTATACTCCTATGCCTGTGTATATACCGCACACATTTGCTGCTTTAAGTGGAATTAGCTGCTGCACAAGCCTTTTCACAAGTGTGAATTTCACTCTGAATTGAGGTAAGTATCTTGCAGAAATAATAGTATGTGATTTTGTAAGTAGCCATTGAAAAACATACGCACAAGACAGCATAGCTCAAGTTGCACAATACATACATGAGAAGTATCTCTTTTAGGATGCAGTAGAAGATGAACTAATAGTGCCTCCTAACATTTGTATTTGTTTAAACTTCAAAAAACTGGAATCCCATTCTAAATTTTGTCATTTACAACATAGTATTTTAAAACTTGTCTTGTGTCTGCGTTCCCCAGGGGAAGTATCCTTTACTTCCGCCCTTGCGTCTCTTTTCTAATTGATTGTTCTCCAGCTGTAAAACCTGCAGCACCGGGGGGAGGGGGATTTTTTAACGTTGCAGCATCCAGATGCAGAAATGTGAAAAGGATTCTTTCCCCGGTGGAATCTGGGTTTTTTGGCAGGCGCTGTAGACAGACAGGTGTGGCAACTTTGCTTGGCATCGTGTCTCTCATTTGATGGGGCTGCTAATGAGTTATTTTATGCTTCTTTGCTGTATTGGCTGCTGTTATAATTCTGAGGATGGTCTCAGGTTTCCTTTTGGGAGTATTGTTATTCACAATACTCTGGAGATCTAGGAGTAAGCTTTTGCATGGTACTCTAAACTGAAGTATTTCAGATGCTCACATTTATTTATTTATTCATTTATATTTAACAAATCTGTGTGCCCACTCATATGCATATTCTATACTGAAGCATTGAGTTGTTCATTGAATTATTTTCTTTGTGCCTCATGTGAAGGGGAATTCCACAGCTCAATTTACTGCATAGTCAACTGAACTGAATGATAGTGCTGGTAAAAACTTTTCATCGCAAATGCCATCTGCCCTATTTAAAGTAGGAGTAGTAGTAATAATAAACAATTATTTATATCTACTGGAACTTTGTGAAAGTTCTATTCTGTACATCATATGTATAGGAGGATAAAAACAGTTTATAGGTCAACTTCCTTAATTGGATTTTAATCCAGTTTTTGTAGTAGTTTTGCCTCAGTATGGTCTGAATAAACATTTCAAGATCTGTTCACAAGTAAATTAGAAATGGGGTGTTTTATTATTGAAGATGCTCATAGTTCTTTAAGTGCAATAATACAATTGGGTTTTATTTCATTAGTGAATAGAATCTTTGATCTATCAGCATCTAAAAATGGGGCAAAGAATTCAAACTGAATAATAAAATGATCAGTAGGAAGGCTAAAATTATTTGATGTCCATATTTTAGACTATTCAGTAACATTTGCTGTTACTTCCCAACATGTGTGGTGTAAATAATTTTCAATTGACAAAGCATGAACCTCCAGTTTGCTTGCAAAAACATGAAAATGAGTCTGCATTTCTATTAATGAATAAAATTCCCGAACCGTTACACACAGATTTGTGCACCACAGCAGTATTTTACGATAAAATACGTTCTTATGCTTCTGCCTAAGATCAAATTTATTCATGTTTTGATAGTATCCACAACTTTATAGGCACTGTCTACAAAAACAGAAAGATACAGTCCCTGCTCTGAAGAATTTACAGTCTAAGGCTACGGCTTTGCCGCCGTCAGATTGATTTCTCTGGATCGACTGAGCGGTCAGTGAAGATGTGCTCAGTTGATCCAGAAATCGACGTACTAAGACCACCTTCACAAGTGGCATAGCGCTGCATCGACGGGAACATGGTTCCCGTCGGCGCAGTGCAGTGAAGACGGCGCGCAGAAGAAAAGCAAAGAAGTCAACGGGAGTTACGCAAGTTTTTTGCGTAGCTTGCATAATTCCCGTCGACTGCTGCTGAATCTCAGAGGTAAGTGTAGACAGGGTCTAAGATGACAAGCAACATACAAAGGGGGAGGCGGAGAGAGAAAAGGATACATCCAAAATGTCTTTTTATACCCTTCTTTAATATATATTTCATGCAGTGTTTTAAAAATGTAATAAATACACTTCAGCTATAGCTGGCTACTCTTCTCATTTTAACCATTATGTTTAGTTGGCCAGTTTCTTCTAGGCATCTTGGAAGAAATAGATCTTGGAGGGACCTGAGGGAGGAGAAATTAGCAGCCTTATATATCAGTTCAGAGAGGGCATGCCATACATAAGGAGCAGGAAGGAAGAAGTTATGAAGATTATTGTAACAGAAGTGGACAAGAAGGATAGCATCACTGATGAAGTAGAAAATGATGAGGGTAATGTGAGAAGAGGCTATGATAAGAAGCTATGAAGGACACTGAAAGTTGGGATAAAAGAGCCTGGACTTGATATAGTGGTAAGTATGGAGCCATTAGACAGATTCAAAAAGGAAGGTGATTTGGTCAGAGCAGTAGACAAGGATCTTAGCAGCCAAGTTTTGAATGGATTTGTGGAGGAAGCGGGTGATATGGGTGTTGGGGATGTAAGAGGAAATGAGGTTGCTCTAATTAAGACCCAAGCACTTGGATGAGTTCTAGCCACCTGGATAGAAAGAAAAGATGTTTCTTATGTTATGAAGGAAGTAGCAGCAAAATTTGGACATGGTATTGAGGAGGGGAGGGATTACGGAAGAAGCATGGTTATTGGTAAGACTCCTAAAGAGCAGGAGGAGAACCAGCTGAGAGAGGTATTGATGGAATTACGACAGGAGGAAAACCAAGAGTCACAAAAGGCAAGGGAACAAACTGTCAAAATGGAAGAGAGGGTCTGATCATAGTTGTGAAAAGCAGCAGGGAGCTCAAGAAGAATGACCGTGTAGTAGCTGTTTCTCATCATCTGATCGGTCATCTCTCCGAGGACTATTTTCTGCCCTCCATACAAGCGGAGTAACTTGATATACTGTATCACTGTCTACTCACATATTATACTATTTAACGGTATCCACACCTTGCAGCATTTCAGTTAGTTAAACGTCTTTTTCTGAATTATCAGCAGTAGCACACAGAGGGAATCTTTCCGTATTTTTCTGATTTGTGGATGCAGATCTTATTGAAGAGAGTAATTGTTTTAAGTGGCTTAACAACCTTATGCATTTGCTACTTATTTCAGTCAGACATCCCCATCTAGTGGTGACTAGGACTTCATTAACATAGTCCTATTTGAGGGAGGAATGATGCTGTGCAGACCCTATATGCTCATTCACATCTCCCTAGCATTTTTAGTTTAGAACATCAGATGTTTGCCTTAATGCTTTCTGTTTACGTGTCTTATGCTTTTATAAGTGCATTCACACCTGCAGTTCTACTGTTAAATTGACAGTGTCTTACACATTCATCAGCTTCTGCATAGAGAAGTTTCTTCTGAATCCCTTAGCACCTGGTCCTTTCTTAGATTTAGTTGTGTCATCATTTATTGTGACTAATTAACCTCAGAAATATTTTTGGGGTATTCACCTTCTTCCTATATCTTAGTTGTGTCCAGTTTTATTCAGCATCTGATGAATACAAATCTAACTTTCCTGACTTCTCTAGAAAACCCTTGAGACCTTTCTTTTCTGAATCTTTTTCAGATCGTCAGTTTGCATTCGATACTGTTGGTTTAGTGTATACTTGTTGTAAATACTCAATTTAGTCTAGCCTTGCCATTCTTCATTGGCATTACACATGATGCTCAGAATATTTAGGTTAGGGGTCTATTACAGGAGAGGGTGGGTGAAGTTCTGTAGCCTGAATTGTGTGCAGGAGGTCAGATTAGATGATCGTAATGGTCCCTTCTAATCTTAAAGTCTATGAGTCTATGTAGAAGTTCAGGTACTGCTGTCATGCAGATTTTAGCCAGAACCAAATAATCTATTCCCAGGTTGAATTCTGCCATAATTTATCTGAATTAAGAGAGACAGTGGGCCCATCCTTGCTCCCATTGGAGGCAATGACAAAATTTCCATTGAGTCCAGTAGGTTCAGAAGAAGGCATGTTGTGGATTTTGGAGTTTTGTCCCCTCCTCGTCTTTTCTGGTGTTGTATATTTGAATAGGCCATATTATCCCCATCTCTTTCCACATAATTCCAACATCACTAAGAATGCTGTATACGGAGCCAAGGGAGAGAATGGATTCAAGATTCTATGTAAGACTTTTTTGTTAAGGACAGTTCACTTCTGACAATTTTAGATTTTCCTTTTTTAATTGTTATTTTTTCCTGGTTTTTTTTTGTTTGGCAAACTGAATGCTGCTTCCTCCCCTTGGCTACTGAGTCCAGAACTATTTCAGTTATTCAAACTTCTGGACAGAGTCCTGGATACCTTGTGATGGAAACTGATAATATGAGATATATTTAGAGTAGAACCCTGTTTATCTGAGCCTTCATTATTCGGCTCTCTGTATTAACTGAACTGGGCAGCAGGGCTCAAGCTGCCTTAAGTACAAAACATGGCTAGGATTTGTCATATTGTCATTGTCAAAAATCATTGCAACCACAGGTCTCCTCCTGATGAGCACAACAGAGACTGGAAGGGATCATGTACACAGGAAAAGCTATCTCACCACTCAAAGGCAGAAGTGTTTCAGAGACTAGATCACCAGAGTGGAAAGACACAATCACATACATTTCATTGCAGCAAGTTCAGACAAGTGAATCGCAGATTAGACATGACAAAAACCTAGTTTATTCCAATGCTAATACAGCCCATTTTGTAGTACTTTTTCCATTCTAGTTGTCTACCAGGACGAGCCTTCCACCACAGACACTGGTAGACTGTTTCACTGTCTTTATAGGTGTCATTGTCAGAAAACTTTTCCTGATATTGAGACTATATTTTCATTTTCTACACTTTATTTCAGTACTCCTTTTAGTGCCTGTTACATTCCGGAGTGAAATCCAGACCAGTGAGGGGCTGTGTCACCGCTTGCCCTGCAATCTGGGGTTCCTCACTATATTTTGCTGCTGTAACTCCCAACCTGGGCTCCTCATGAACAGTCAAACAGCATGCAGGTCACACCCTGGGTGTCTGTATATAGCCACAGTCCTGATCTAGCAACCTGGCAGCAAACACCAGCCATACTTAGGCTTCCAGCAGCCTCAGTTACTACTTGCAGGGTGACCGAAACACACTCCAAGTCCTGGATTGTCCCCCAAAAACATCTGTTTTGCACTGTCCTTCCGTCTCCTGCATAGTCCAGATATATGAAATCCATTGCTCCTCAAAGGGAATACAGCTGTCTGCTATCTTAAGTGGAGTTGCCCAAACAATTCACAGTACTGGATTCATTTTAATTAGACAACAAAACAAGTGCATTTAACTATAAAGAGAGAGATTTTACATGAGTAATAGTAAGGAGGCATTAAATTCAGAAATGGTTACAAGAAAAATAAAGATAAAATGCTTTCTGAACTTAATAGACTAGACTTTGTTCAAGTTGAAGTTCTTACCACATGTATTCAGTACATTGCTGACCAAAGTCTTAGGCCAGAATCTGTTCTCAAAGTCCAATGGCTGTTTCTTTTGTCGTCTTGGGTGAACAGAAAGAGATGGGTAGGGAGAAAAAAACGGGGGTGTTTTTTTGCCCTTCACTTTTATAGTACAGTCCCCTTTTGAGATGCATTCTCCTGAGAGTGGCCTCTCGATAAAGTTCTTTCCAGCCGAGAGCAAGGAGACATGGAGACTGATGGAGGAGAGGTTTGCTAAGTTGTTTGTTAGATGCAGATCTGTTTGTTCCTGCCCCCCTTCCTTGACAAAGAATGACCACTTGATAGGTGTTGGCCCATCAGCTTTGATGACAGCTGGCTTAGAGGCATCAACTTGTCCTTTGTCTTTGAGAAACAGGTTTACCCACTCCCCAGATTTGTCTAGTAAACAAACTTCAGTCATCAGTTCAGTTTATGTTAATAACTTCACATATAATGTTGTTACATACATTTTACCCTGATAGTGTTGACCAGCAAGTTATTAATTTTCAAACGATACCTTACAAGGCATATTTTGGACAAAGATTAATACAATAGAGCGTAGGGTGTGAATACAGGGGTGCATTCTGTCACAGTACCCTTCTAGGGAGAGGAATTATTTAACAGCCTTCAGATATCTATTTTTACTTAGTCTAGTACATAAGCTTCAATCCTGAAATTGTATCCATGAAGGCAGAGCCTCACCGAAGTCAGAAGGGCTTCATTCCAGCACACGGCTCTGCCCAGGTGGATTTGATTACAGGAGTGGGACTAGAGTTTTAAATTTATTCTCAGTCTACCTAGTCCGTCACTTATTGAACTCCTTCCTTTTTGTCCACATAGATGAATTTCCATAGAGTGGAGAATAATTTGTTTGATCATTCTCCCATCCCTTATTTGCTTTGTATCAGGTAATAACCAAGATTTTAGTCAGTCTTATAGCTACTTGAAAGGCTTTCATAACCTATTAATCATGCAGCTTTCTGTGTACATTCTGAGCATATTGCTTTCTGAGCATACTGCAACATCTGCAGATAATTATGGTCTTGCTGTTAACCTAAACACTGTAGCCCACAATCTACCAATCCTTGTTAGTTCCTAAATGGCAGGGGAAACAAAATGTTGCCTGGAGCCAGCCCCAAGTTAGTACCAGTGCTTCAAATGGAGGTGGGGGAGAGGATTGCTGTCAGTCCTTTCTTCATTTGTAATGTGGGAAACGTCTCATGAAGTCCTACTTTGGACTTGGCGAATTGGTGTGTGCACTTCTTAATGATAGATCATCTGGATGAATTGCTTCCAGCAGAATGGGAGTCCAGAAGTGATCTGAGAAGCCTTTGTAGCCGTAAAAATATTCAGATACAGTAGAGAGAGATACAGTATATCAAGTTACTCCGCATGTATGGAGAGCAGAAAATAGTCCCTGGAGAGATGACCGATCAGATGATAACAAACAGCTACTACACCGCCATTCTTCTTGAGCTCTCTGCTGCTTTTCACGATTATGATCAGACCCTCTTTTCCACTTTGGCAGTTTGTTCTCTCTTGCCTTTTGTGACTCCATCTTCTCTTGGTTTTCTTCCTATCTGTTGTCATTCCACTCCTAAGAGCACATTAATTTCCTTCTCAGTTGGGGATTTTTGATAATGTCTTCTCAATATTAAACTTGTTGTCCTAGTGAAAACTCATTACCCATATCCCCAAGCAAAGCTGAACTGATTCCCCATTATTTAGTGTCTCCTTTCTTCAGCTGTTAATCACCATAAAGGCACTGGGTGGCAATATCAACCAACTTGCACACAAGTGAAGTGTTGAAGTAAAAGCAGTAGTAGGAAGTAGAATTATTATTGTAAGGAAAAAGTTTATTTATAAGACATAGTGTTTATTAATGTGGCCCTTCAAGGAACAAAAAGGAATTTATGCCCAAAATACAAACTTTGTACAATTTTTTACAGAAACTAATTATGGGAAATGTCATGAATTTAAATTACATTAAAATAAAATAAGTTTGTGTTTGGAATAAAACCTCCATTTCTTGCAAACTCCAACACCAATAGCCTCATGCTTCATGTCAGAGAACCAGAAAGCAGAACTAACCCATCTGTTTCATGGTTCACTTTGGTGAAGCACAAACCACCACCCAAAACAGTGGAAAAAATAAATCAGATTTCGAATTATTTCAGGTTCAGTGAGAGGTTACTGCTAAAACCAGTCCAGTAATTTTAAGAATTTGGAGCCTATGACAAAGTGGGGGGTCTTGTCTATCCTCCTTCTGAATTTTGGATGCTTTTATGAAATTACTGTGTCTTGGAAAGCATGTATGCATGTGGCTTCACCCTGAGTTAGCAGGGTTGTGTCATGTCTGCACCAGGCATGAGCAGCATTCAACAATCCTCTATTTGTAGTAAAAACACCTTGAGATCATGGGTTTGCTTCAGCTGGAAGACACTTCCTCCTCATGTCTGAAGGAAGAATGGAAAGTTATCAGGAGGAGAATAAAAGAAGCAGATGATCCTAGAAGCTCAGCTGGTGTAAACTGATATTGCCTCATTAATATCATTGGAGCTATACTGATGTTTAATGGCTGGTTCGATTGGTGATTGCGAGCTGCCACAGACCTTTCAAACTTTCATAAAGGGACGCTGTGGCTTAGTGGGCTATCCCTGGTTGTCTTCCAATTTCTTTGGAGAGATTCCTTGGTTGAATATGTATGATCCCAGATAATAATTTCTTAAATGCCTTTAGTACATGTTGGAAAATGTCAGAATTACACATTGCATGAGTTGCTCCTCAGATTTTGCCGTCTTTATCAGCATAGGTGCCCTCTGAACAATGGCAGTTTAACCGTTATTAAAATGATAGGCGTGGGTTTGGTTTGGTTTTCTAAGTTTCTGGTGCTGCTCTTGCAGTTTTCTAAGCTGGATCTATGTATCCACATCTGCATTTAAAATAAAGGCTTCTTGCGGTAAACTGTCAGTCACTTCACTTTTCGTTTCAGCTGGGAGCCCGATAAAAAAGCCTGCTAAAATACTTCCATAAAGTTTTCTTAAGATTAGTTTAAAAAAAAATCCACAGTGTTCTGTCATTAATCACTTTGCTCACATTTGCTGCGATATTTTCATTCTCTGTTTTACTTCTGTGTTATCTTCTTAGGGTAGCTCTAAATCTGCCTTCGGCCCTGCTTTAAAACCTCTCAAATCTTTGCACTGCGAAGTCAGGTTTAAAACCCCATACATCTTTTGTTGCTTTTTCTCTCACCCCCTCCTCATCTGAGATTTGGGTGGCTGAAAAGGCCCCTTGTATGCTTCCCTTATTCTCAGTTCCAGATCAGCACTTTTATAAGAAGAAAAGAATCATTTGATGCCAGTCTGTCTGTCACCCTCCTGTCCACTGTCTGGGTGGAGTCCGCGATAACGATGGAGTTGTAGAAGCTGGAGGACTTGGCTGAGTTCCCAGGGAACCTAACCCTGCTTCAGAAGCCAAAAGTTGCTTGGTGTTGCATGCAGAGGACACAGACTTGTTTTGTCTACAACTCCAGCCCTTCTCCCCTTGGTTAGTGTGGAATGGGCCCTTTGCACATATGCCCATGCAGGAGAAGGGTGTGACCTACCCTGATAATATCAACTAATCCACCCAGACATGTGGAGAGGCAGCTATGTGTGATGCTCACACTCAGCATGGTGGATGGCTCTCTGAGTCAGACTGACACATTTCTGATGCACCTCTTCCTTGCAGCACAGGGTAAACGGACCCGGCTCTGTGTCTCCCTGCACTCTGACTCTGTACAGTGTGTGTCTGTGTGCGGCTTGCTATATATTATAAGTTCAAGGTAAAAAAAGCAATGAGCGGGATAGAGAGCATAGTAGAACTGGGAACATGAACCTGCATTAACAAGAGCACCGTTGTGTAGCAGTCATGTTACTTCAGGTGTAAGGCCAAAGAGGGGAACACATAATTAAGCATCTCATTGCTAAGTCCTATTTAAAGATACTAACCCAGTGCTTGACCATCTGATCCCTACAGGAGACACCTATTATCTTGTAAGCCTGGCATGGACAAACTAGGCTGTCTCCATATGATTCTCATTCAACCCCCACCCTGGGAGTGAAGATGTGACAGAGTGCTGGAGGAGAACAGCCTGGGTCAGCCCTCTGCCCCTGGAGCCATGCTTAAGTGGGAATGAGATCCAGCAGAGGGAGCCTGCAGTGACTGGACTAATGGGGAGCAGCTGCGGAGCTTGTTAGCTGGGCATTACAAAGGATACCAGGTAGGGGAGAGAGGCACAGTAGGAGGGTGAGCTTCCCTTGGGTCTGTGGCCAAGATTGTGAGGCCCTGTGAAGCTGGACCCGCTGTAAATAGCTGGTGGTGGGCGGCACGCTGAAAATAAAGAGCACTGGTGTGAACACCGAGCAGAGGTTTGGAGCGGCAGGGGGGACCCTGCGCAAAACTGCTACAGGCGGGGGCTTGTCCAGGCCCTGCTGAGCCAGCGCAAGAGTTGGTGGCCCGGCGATGAAGGAGACCCTGCAGTGGCTGGGGAAGCAGCAAGAGGAAATGCAAAAGGTGATGCAAAGCTTCCAGCAGGCCCACCGGATGGAGAGGCAGGCCTTGCTGACGGGGCAGGCGGAGCAGCGAAAGAGCCTGCAAGGCTTCATTCAGGAATAGGCCAGCGTGCAGCAGCAACTCCTGCAGTGAACGGTGAGCCCTGCGGTGGGGGAAGGCAGTCGACCCCCAGGACTGAGATTCTGTAAAATGGGCCCAGCGGATGACCCAGCTGCCTTCCTGGGTACATTTGAGAGGGTAGCCATGGGTGCTGGGTGGGACCGAGCACGCTGGGTCCTGCGGCTGGCACCTTACCTAGCCGGTGATGTCCAAGCAGCCTACATGGCCCTGGGTGAGGAGCAGGCCAGAGACTATGAGGCAGTGAGGGCAGCCGTCCTTGATTGGGTCGGCTTGTCTGTGGAAAAATATTGCCGGAAGTTTCAGGTGGCCTGGTGGACAGGAAGTGTGTGGCCCTGAGTGTTTGCTCAAAGATTAATGGACTAGGGCTCCCGCTGGCTGAGACTGGACACCCATAGGTGAAAAAATGGACACACGAGTCCCTGAATGGTTTTTGCACAGCCTGCCTGAAAATGTGCGGGTATGGGTCAGGAGGCATCAGCCGAGTACGGTAGATGCGGTGGTGAAGTTAACTGAAGAATATGTTGAGGCAGACTTCCCTCGGAGAGAAGGTCAACCCTCCAAGGGACTGGAGTGGGGAAAGAAACCCCGGGAACCCATCCCCAGGAAGGGCCCAGAGAGGAAGAAGGAGGAACCCTGAGGAGCCTCCGGTAGAACCGGACCTGTGGTCTGCTGGCAGTGTGGAGGGCCAGGACATAAAAAGGGCGACGGGTGGCTTGGCTGAATTTTGTGGCTGGACTCAAGTCGGGAGAGAGTGTGTGTGTGTGTGTGTGTGTGTGTGTGTGTGTGTGTGTGTGTGTGTGTGGGGAGGGGGGGAGAAAAGGGGTTGAGGTTGTCCGCCGTCCCAGTGAGGGTGGGAGGAGAGCCCAGAAAGATGGATATGGCCTCAGCCTGCTCGCTCATCCACGGGGGGCTGGTAATCCAGGTGCGAGGGTGAGGCCGAAGTGTATCCATGGGGATCAGAAGCCTTGCCGGGTGGCCCAAGTGCCCCTGGACATCCAGGGCAGATTTGACTGGAAGCGGGTCGGGATAGTAGAGGGGCTACCATACCCAGTGGTGTTGGGCACCGACTGGGACTCTGTCCCGAGAAGGAAGGGACATAGGGGCCCAGCAAGAGAAAGGAAACAGTGGGAGGTCCCCCGAAGGAGTGGGTGGAGCCTCTGGCACTAAAGAACCCCAGTACTGGGGAAGCCCCCAAACAATGGAGCCTAGATTGGGAGAAGGATGACAGGTGAGACCCCCGAGCCCAACACCTGAAAGGGGAACAGGAGGAGAAAGACCCTAGATGACAGAGTCCAGAAGAAACCAAAGGCAGGGAGGAAGGGACAGGGGCGACAGCTAACCCAGGGCCCCCTCGAAAAGGGAAGAGGGGCCAGCAAAGGCCTCCTGTAGGAACCCCAAGAGGGGGTGGCCAGGGCAGCGCTTGACAGGTCCAGGGAACAGGACACCCGAGCAGTCCTCAGGGAGGTCAGGGTGGACCCCGGACCCCTGCCTAAAGACAAGGGGCAGAAGGAAGGGGACAACCCCAAGGGTGTGAATGGTGTGAGGACCCGTGGGGTGGCAGCCGTGCTGTGGGGCCTTCCACCCCCCCACATGCAGTGTACTATCTGCGGCTGCGGTGTGAATAAGCTTCACAATATTATCCCTGCGAGTCTCCTCATTGAAAGGGTGACACTTCTCTGCTCAGACCCTCCAGGTAGGGGAAGGAGAGGAGAGGGCAGGGCAGAGTGAACGTAGCGGTGACAGCACTGGGTGAGAACAGCCTGAGTCAGCCCTCTGACCCTAGAACCCTAATTAAGGGGGAATGGGAGCCAGCGGAGGGAGCCTGCAGCGACTGGGCTAATGGGGAGCAGTTGCGAAGCTCGTTAGCTGGGCATTACAAAGGACACCAGGAAGGAACTGAAAGGGGGGAAGCCCAGCCAGAGAGGGAGAAGCCACAGTAGGAGGGTGAGCATCCCTCGGGTCTGTGGCCGAGACTGTGAGACCCCGGAGGCTGTGAAGCTGGACCCGATATCAATAGCTGGTGGTGGGAGGCATGCTGAAAATATAGAGCACCGGTGTGAGCACCGAGCAGAGGTCTCTGAGTGGTGTTTGAGAGCAGAGGTTTGGAGCAGCAGGTGGGACCCGGCAAGAAACTCCTACAGAAGACATTAGTGTGTCCCTCTGATATGAGTGCTGACAGATTGCTACAGCTCTGTCACATTTTGGAACCATGGACTGTAACTCATTTGCATATATATATATGTTTGTCTGCTTTAACCTATAAATAACTCAACGAGTAGTGATCAATGGCTCCATGTCTAGCTGGCAACCGGTCACAAGTGGAGTGCCCCAGGGGTTGGTCCTGGGGCCGGTTTTGTTCAACATCTTCATTAATGATCTGGAGGATGGGATAGATTGCACCCTCAGCAAGTTTGCGGATGACACTAAGCTGGGGGGAGTGGTAGATACCCTGGAAGGTAGGGATAGGATACAGAAGGACCTAAACAAACTGGAAGATTGGGCCAAAAGAAATCTAATGAGGTTCAACAAAGAAAAGTGCAGAGTCCTCCACTTAGGAAGGAAGAATCCCATGCACAGCTATAGACTGGGGACCGACGAGCTAGGCAGCAGCTCTGCAGAAAAGGACCTGGGGGTAACAGTGGATAAAAAGCTGGATATGAGTCAGCAGTGTGCCCTGGTTGTCAAGAAGGCTAATAGCATATTGGGCTGCATTAGGAGGATCATTGCCAGCAGGACGCGGGAAGTGATTATTCCCCCTCTTCGGCCTTGGTGAGGCCGCATTTGGAGTATTGTGTCCAGTTTTGGGCCCCCCACTACAAAAAGGATGTAGACAAGTTGGAGAGAGAACAGCAGAGGGCAACAAAAATAATTAGGGGGCTGGAGCACAGGACTTATGAGGAGAGGCTAAGGGGACTGGGCTTGTTTAGTCTGCAAAAGAGAAGAATGAGGGGGAATTTGATAGCAGCCTTTAACTACCTGAAAGGGGGTTCCAGGGAGGATGGGACTAGGCTGTTCTCGGTGGTGGCAGATGACAGAACAAGGAGCAACGGTCTCAAGTTGCAGTTGGGGCGGTCTAGGTTGGACATTAGGAAAAAGTTTTTCACTAGGAGGGTGGTGAAGCACTGGAATGGGTTACCTAGGGAGGTGGTGGAATCTCCATCCTTAGAGGTTTTTAAGCTGAGGCTTGACAAAGCCCTGGCTGGGATGATATAGCTGAGGTTAGTCCTGCTTTGAGCAGGGGGTTGGACTAGATGACCTCCTGAGGTCCCTTCCAACTCTAATATTCTGTGATTCTAACTCTCATTTATTTTCCCTAGTTAATAAATCCGTAGTTAGTTTACTATAGGACTGGCTCTAAGTGCTGTCTTTGGCGTGAGAACTGAGGTACCAATTGACCTGGGGTAAGTGACTGGTCTCTTGGGTCTGGAAGCAACAAGAAATCTTTTGTGATCTTTAGTGTATAGCAACCAACTATCTCTACGTCCAACTTACCTGGGTTGCAAGGTAGATTGCAAGGCCCAAAGGAACTGTCTGTGATTCTATGGTAAGACTCTTAGTGCTTCAGGAGTTCACATTTGTTACTGGGTTGGTGAAATCTGATTATAGAACATACAGCCGGTTTGGGTTCTCTGCTGTGTTTTTTGACAGTCTGAGGTTGGCATTCTCTGTCACGAACCGGTCCAGACAGCTTGACAGCATCCATCTGCTTATTTGAACCATCAGTAAGGTAGCCCCAAAATGATCCCTTAGCCCTACAATTTGCCGTGGTTCTCCAGCAAGCTTTGTAAAATGAAGGAAGAAGGCATGGAGTCCCTGTGACACTCGGTCACAATCCATGGAGAAACGGGGGCCTATGTACAGCTATACTCTGCAATCCAAAGGAAACTATTTTTTTTCCTTTTCAGACACAATTACTTAGTCCAGAACATGAGCACTAGAAACGTTTTGTGCAGTAAACTGGAGATTAAACACATCCCAGTCCTGCAGGAAAGAGCTCTCATCCTACTGCAGGGACAAAATTGATGGAATCCGAGTCTTGCTGAGATGAAGGCAAACAGTTTCAGAATTAGGAAGAATGTCCATCCCAGCTGTCTTGATGGAATTTGAGCCAATCATCCAATCAGAAGCTCTGAGGACTGTGCACCCAGCTACCTAGGAAACAGACCCTTGCACTTCATGTCTAGTGAACATTTGGTTCCATGATAATTGAGATTATCTGTGCTTCCTTCTTCTTGCAGAAATTGCAGGCTACCAACACACTGAATCAGGGAAAAGCCTGTGTTTAATCCTGTCTAGGCAACTACCAGTTTCCAATCCTGTTTTCTTGGAAAGTTTATTAAGCAGGTGAGAGTCGCAAGCTCCAGCAGCCCCTATCCTTTGCCAACATCCTGATTCCTGCACAATCTGATTTCGCACCGGGCCATGGTAAAGACAATGCCGTGATGTCACTCGTTGGTGATGGGAAACAAATAATTTATAGGAAAGTTTAGAGAGTTGGCAAGGTCCTTGGTTTCTACGAAGTAACAGGTCTCCATCTGTGATCCTTTGAGCACTTATTGGTAGTCCATGGAGAGTTGGTTGGTCATGTGGTGTTAACTCTACTTGTTTTCAGTTGCTAAATCACATTAAAATAACCTAAAATACATTAAATACTTTCCTAATATTAATTATTGTTACTAAGTGTTGTAGTAGCCACAGGGACAGCATATGGGTCTGGTCAGCAGAAGGAATCTTGCAGATCTGCTTAATTGCCTGTCGGTGAATTGATAGTTTAAGATTTGTGTTTCAGTTTGTATAAACATAACCAAATAAATTTATAGATTTTAAGGGTAGAAGGCACAATTAGATCATTTTTTCTGACCTCCAGTATAACACAGGGCATGGAACGTCACCCAATTTCCCGGTTACCTGGAGACAGTGTTGCCTAGAGGTCAGAGCTCTCAATTTCTATTCCTGGTTTGCCGCTGGCCTGCTGAGTGACCTTGGGCAAGTCATTTTAACCGCTCTGTGCCTCAGTTTCCCATCTGTGAAATGGGGATAATAATACTGACCTCCTTTGTAAAAGCATGTTGAGATGAATAGTTATTTATGTAAGAGCTATGTATTATTATTATTACCTAATATACGATCCCAACCTCTTAGCTCAGAGAAGACGGACTGTGAGACCCTGAGAGCTTGCAATGGTTGTAATTGATGCAGTCCATAGTTTTGCCTGTGAATGGTCTAAATGAGCGGTTCTCAACCTTTTTTTCCCAAGTACCACTCGGGAAAAAAGGGGGGGGGGGACTTTCGGCGGCGGCGGCGGGGTTTTGTGGCGGCGGCGGGGGGGACTTGCGGCGGGGTTTCGCAGCAGTGGGGGACTTTTGGCAGCGGCGGGTTACATGGCGGGAACAATGCCCTCCGCCGAAACCCTTCCGCCGTTTGCCCCTTTTCGGCGACAGGGTTTTGCGAGGGTGGGTGGGAGGGCACTTTGGTGGCGGATTCAGCAGCGCAGTATGGCTTGCGTACCACCCAGCCTTCTTCGCCGTACCACCGGTTGAGAACCGCTGGTCAAAATGGATCTGAAAGGTATTTTCCATCTCCAATTTCTTCTGCTTTATGCAGATTTACAGACTACTTACATGTGAGTTAGGCCTGTGTCCCTGAGGGCAGGCATGGGCCCCATTCATACATATTACAATGTCTGTTGTTACACCATCAATCCTCTACTTGGTATTTCTATTTTGTTTTTACTGATGTGGGGTATTGAGGCATATGAAAGACCCTCTTGCTTTCCAGTATGTCATAAGCAAGTTGGATGAGGAATCAGTCCGTCTGTTGTATAAGGCAGCTGGATTGCTGTCCCATGGACAGACCAGCAGCCCAGGGTACAACACTGACCCAAGAAAGGCTGTTAATATTTTTAAGGCTCTGTCTGAGTCTCTTACTTATATGAAATCCTAGAGGATAACCAGTCAATGAGTGTATGAATTTGTGCTGTGCTGTGTGTAATTGTTTGACATGAAATTTGCTAAGAGTATTCCCTTCCCTCCTCTCTCTTGCAGGACACACTCTACTCTATATTACTAACAGACAAATTAGGCTTAAAATTGGGGCTGGGTTCGCTTTGTATCAAACCTAATTACAGCCTGAAGACTAATGCATTTTTACTGTGATTTTTTTTTTCCAAAGGAACTACATACAATATATATACTCATGCTTGGAATGGTAGGTTTTGATCAGTTAATATTGATAAATGTTAATTTCCCCAGATGCACACATACTGACAAATATTTCTGTTAATAATAATAATAATAATAATAATAATTAAAATTTACTGATAGGCAAAGTAAGAGAGATGCTGCTTAATTTGATTTAAGGCTATTTATTTTGTGTATTTTGACGTAGGATGTTGACAGTTTGTGTTTTAATTGTTATGAAGCTTTAACTTTTTGACTCTCAGCATCTACTGTCATTAAATAACTATTGTCTGACACCCCCACCCCAGATCTGAGAATTTAAATTGATAAAAATGGGGAAAAAAAGGCTTAAAAATAAACATTGACATTATGCATCAAAGTTATTTTAAAAAATAAAATTCTTCCAAGTTTATATATATATGATAGGACCATAGGAATTCCTGTAGTGGATCATACCATCATTCTGTTTAGCCCACTGGCCAGATGCTTCAGAAGAAGGTGAAATAAACCCTGAAATTAGGAGAGACCCGATGTCCTGATTTTATAGGAACTGTCCCGCCTTTGGGGCTTTGTCTTATATAGGCGCCTATTACCCTCCACCCCATCCCGATTTTTCACACCTGCTATCTGGCCACCCCACCTGAAGTAGGCAATCGTGGAATAGAATGCCAGTAGGGAAATTTTGTTCTAACTCCCATTGTTCAAAGGGTGGCTTATGCTCTGAAGCATAAGGTCTTATATTTCCTCCATGCTTTGGGTTTGGGTGAGAATATATTGCATAATACTGTTGGAAAATCATACAAAATGTATTCAGCAAAATTTCCTGGCATTGCTTCAGTTTTCCTCTGGTCCAGTAGTGAATCAGTCAGCTTTGATGTTTCTCTGCCTGTGCCCTGCATGCTAGAGAGCAGTTCAGTCTCAGGAAGACAGAACAAGAGGGGCAAAACTTCTTGTTTCTTTAGTGGTACACAGGGAGGAGTGTGGTGTCCCACATACAACCCCTGCTCTTCACCAGCTGCTTGTATTGCCTTTGCCTGACTGACTTCTCCATTGGTGCTTTCTGCTGTGCCGGATTCAGTTTGTTCTGTGCTGCGTTACTTGGTCTTCCATATTTGTTCACACTATAGGTGGTCATAATGATTTTCTCTTACATCCACTGCAATTGAAGAAGATCCTGTGAAGCCCGTTGGGCCAGAGTCTAACCAGTTCATGCAGGCACCATACATATTACCCTCACAGAAGTGCACGCATGCAAGCAGCTGGAAGATCATGTGTATGGATCAAGTGTGGATGTTGTTGAGACTAGAACACAATTCCCCTCTGAAAACAGTGAAATAGCTCCCAGTCCTAACTTTACACTGCAAGGATTATGGGGCTCTGCCATCACTAATCCATCTCTCAACTTGATTAACTTTCAAAAGTAAAGTAAAGCAGGGAGTCCTGTGGGGTTATTTTTTTCATTGTTTTAAGTGAGGGGAATGGAAAGAGGCATTGTAATGAAGATTTACACTGTTTTATTCTGAGTAGCAGGTATCTCTAGAATGGGATAAAACCAGCCTCTGTAGTTCAGCACAGATGCGTTTAATAGCTGAATTTAATAGCTAGGCAAAGAGACAAACATTCCACAACAGTGAAGTTTGCCAAATTATATGAACTGTTGCGATTTGGGGCCATTTTTTACCGTAGGTGCTGAGTGAAATGGAAATGGTTTATAATAGGCGAAAATCTGGGCAACGGTCGAGGACATCTGTACAGCTGAACAGTTGATTCTTTGCCTGTGCTAGACTAACCACATCATGCACAGCCTTCCTACTGGATAACATTTTCTGAAGTCAAATTGCTTACATTACTTGTGTTGCTTTACTCTGTCATCAGCCCATTTTGGCTTCGTAGGACCAACACAATCAGTGTTGAGATACTAAACACATCACAGGACTCACCCATGTTACAGACTGGCTGTCATGAGAATTGGTTTTGTTGCTGGACATAAAGGTCTTGACCCTAATTTTTGAAAGCTAGACTTGCTGTGTTTCACATGTTTTCTAGAGAGTTTTGCATGAAACAGATTTATGGTTGCTTTGGTTTTTGGTCAAGATCATTCAAATTTAAATAAAAGCTGACTTACATCCTCTTGACTCAGTTACTAAAGTATAGACACATAGGATAAATCAAGGAGAATTTAGTTAAGTTGAGCAAAGAGATACAGTGGAACTTTAGAAAAGTGCTTTAGCACTTGATAATTGCCTTTCCTCCTATAGAGTTTTAGGTTATTTTCCACTGATGACGTTGCGTGAATGCAGAGAAACACTCTGGACATTTGTTAGGAGCTCCTCCTTTTTAATAATACCCCATACAACTTCTAATGATATGGATCCTTAGTGGGAATAAAGCCCTAAATTAGGGGAATAGTTTTCTTCTTTGGAGAGATATCAGGTGAGGATTTTGCAGTAAATGACACTTAAAAAAACAAAAACAAAAAAAGAGGAAGGAGACAGAAAATCAGATAATGAGAAAGGAAGGTACAAAAGATAGCTAGGGACTCTTCAGTTCTCAGCTTGGTGTAAACTTTCAGCATTATAGAACTATGATTCATGTAAACTCAGACACCAGTTTAGCACAGGATATGCTTTTACATTTTTAATAAATCATCATTTTGAAACTGGCATCTAAGGTAATAAAACCTTGCAAGGCGCAAAATGCTAGCCATATTGTGGGCGGTTTATGGGCTCCCAACAACTGTTACTAAATAAGGCTAAAAAATAACTTGCTTTTCCCAGGAGCTTAAAGGGGCGGGCGGACAAACTGAACAGCTGTAAATTAGCTGTAAGGGAGGGAGCCAGTTGACTCCAGGGTTCCAAGCAACCTTAGAGAGAAACAGGCACATTAGTCTTATTTTGATCTTGGGATGAGGGACAGCAGCTCCTTTATTATTCTAGTCTGCAGTTTTGGGCAGGAGAAGGACAATAGCATTTTTACCTGGCTGAATCTTGGAATAACAAAATATGAGAGCGCCAGTAATTCTGACATCCAGATACGAGTGACCAAAATTCTTTCTCATGTAGAGAGACACAAAGCTTGTGTTTTTAGCAGTGATTTCGATGAGAATGGAATGGCCAAGAGGAAAGATTGATGAGACAGCTTTCCAAATATTGTGTGAAAACGCACAGCTTTCTATTCCCTTTTGCCATTGGATCAGAATCACTGTACCGTGTGTCATGCTAAATGCAATTCATATATTTAATGAACAATATATTAACACTGTTTAATGCCACTCCATTTAGAGACATAATAGTAATTATGTTTAACGATTAGGCACTGATAGCAGCCTGTGTCTTGCACAGTAATTTATTTTTTTCTCAATAATTGAATTATTGGGAGGTGGCAAATCTTCTGAAAACATATCAATAGATCAGGAACAGAAATACTAAATGAAACACATTATGTGAGTCTCTGTGTTTGGAGTCTGACAATACTGATTATTTGGAGATTACTCTTTGACTTTCTAGAACAAAGTACAATTTCCCACTGTTTGCTTGTAAAATTAACAGTTCTGATATTTCCTCGGTGTATAATTTGCCTAATTGGACTGGGATCTCCTCCTTAATAGGGTTCCCTGGAGTGACTCTGTACGGGTCTGGCTCTGTGGTGCTGGTATGTGAAGAGACTGGAAACATATGGCATAAACATCAACTGATATTGTTTGCCATTTACACTCCGTGCATGTAATGCAAGAGACCTTGTGACCTGTCCTCCAGTTCTGGATATGGGGTTTCTTTTCACTCCTAAAGTAATGACTTTGTAAGAGGAAGCTTGTAAATAGTCAGCATACAGAAATCAGGTAGTATGTCAGTGGGATTTATTAGGGAGGTGTGTGCGTAACACCAAAAACAGCTACTGCCTGCACCTCCTACTGGCACCCTGAAATGTTACAAAAAGGTAAGATTGCATAATGTCATCCTGTCCCCCAAGTGAAACTGATTCTTCTCATCAGTCAGAATGCTGACCATATTTTAATCTAGCAGATATATTGGTCTATTGTAGTAGTTTCTTCTGGGTTTTTTTAAAGTTTGATTTTAAAACACAAATATTTCCATAACAAAACAAAAAGTGAAAAATGTGTGAGTCTACTGTCACAGTTAACTTTTATTTTAAACTAACAATTCTGTCCGTTTCATGTAGTGGTTCCTGATAGTGCTTGCATTTTTATGTACCAGGGCTTTTATACTTTAAGAAACGCTCCATACTCTATTGATTTTACCTGTTTAATTACTCTTTGATGAGTGTTTTAAACTATGTGAATAAATGAAAGGCAGAATTCTGTCAATATTATTTACAACCAATCGGCCCAGAGCCATTTAAAAAAACCTAAAATGGATCAAAACACAAAAAAAATTTCAAAGTTGGCTGAATTTAGCAATGGTCTTATTTGCTAAAAATTGACATTTTCATAAAATACAGATTAAGCATCAATCCATGTCTGTGAATAGAGTTCTTCAGAATAGAGAAATATCAAAGCTATTGCAATAAGGATGACATATTTTAAGGATTGGATATATCTAGTGTTGGATGTGAAGTTACTTGCAATGAAGGCTTTTTAATTTTCAGAGAAAAATCCAGAGACACAAGTAGCATATAATATTATAGAAAACTGTTTCATTTTTATTTCCAGTAGTTCACACAGTATGTTAAGTGCTTTCAAAACGGAAAAGAAAGCACATTCTGTGGTCTGAGAAACGTTTTGTGATTAAAAGATGTATCAAATATATATACTATGATTAAGTGTAATAATCTAATACTGTTACCAACAGAGCTAAATAAGACCTGTCCTTTTTAATGAACATACAGCAATTGAGGATTGTGTATTTTCAAGTAAAAATATGAAAAGAAAATACAAAAAATAGTGCACAGGAAATAAGTACATGCTTAAACAAAAAGTAATGTCTTTCAGTTTACATTTACAGTTTTATCATGTTGATTTAGTTGTTCCGTTAATATCTGTAGAGGTTTTGTTTGTTTGTTTTTTCTGAGAGAGGGTAATGTGGTAAAATCATTAGACGAACGTGACAGGGAGCGTTAATATTGTCACATTTTTCTCCTCATTCCACAGCTGGCTCATGTAATTAATTCTGTGGAATCAGATATTTTCAACAAAACTGATTCAGATTTTCCAACATAATACTCTAATTGCTTTAACCATGGAGATCTCCGAACATGTTCACTGTCAGTTACTCCTAATTAATACTGAAGGCGGAAATAAAGGAAAACCTTAAGACAATAACTGACGTAAAATTTGGAATACGGAGATTAGTTTAAATTGCCTCCTTTATTGATAATGCTTTTGGTGTGTGTTTAAGATGTGAACACTAGTCTGTTTACTGTTTTAGTTTTGGAAAATTGATAGAATTACACTTGTTTTATTATTCAAGACATAATAACTTTATCTTCTTTATGCCAAAGAGTTCTGATAATCTCTTGATAAAATGCATTTTCTGTATGAAGAGAGATACTATCTCAACTGTTGTGATTCACAAACTACTGCTCTTTAAAGTTTAACAAAAATAAAGACGCACGTTATATATATATCCTAAGACATATTAAGACATCCTTATCTTAGCAAGTTGGATCCTTTAAAGAAAACGGAATAGTAGACAACAACAAAACCAAGATTGAAATCTTTCGGCCAAATTGTGCCTCCTTTTTCACGCATGAAACCATATTGATATCATGCCTTCATAATCAAATCTGAGTTGAGAGACCTTTAAAGAAGACTATTCTTCAACCCATTGTTATGTTTTTAAAGTAAACATAATCAAAAAGAGAGAACCATAAACATAACCAAAGGAGGGTTGTTCCTGCTCTCACTAAGTTCACAAAGAGCTTTGCAATTGACTTCAATTGCAGCTAGATCAGTTCTATGTTTATCATGATATATATATAGTATATGTGTATAAATAATGTGTGTGAATGTATAAGTAATATGTATATATAACAATGTCGGTTTTCAAAATAAACAGCAAACAAGGAATACTTAAAAGTATGTACTAAATTTCCTACATAATTACTAAATATGCAATTCTATAACATAAATATCAATTAAGAAAACTGCAGAAATTCAGATATCAAAAAATAGACCCATCCTGTTATTCTAGTTGGTATATGTTCTTTCAAATTGATGTCACAGGGACAAAATGAATTCCATTAGCTGCTTGTAATAGGGGGAGTTATTCCCATATTTCTCTTTAGATGCTCACGTGCTATGATGATTAGCATGGTATATATACCTAGATACTGTGTGTGTTCATATCACTTTATAATTAATCCAAAAGCCACATATACAGATATATCCAATATCAAATTGCTGTTTGATGCTACAGTAATATTGGATTAATTATACAGTGATTATTAATAAACTGGGGCTATGGCTACACTGATGGCGGCAAAGTTGCCACCGTCAGATCGATTTCTCTGGATCGACTGAGCGGTCAGTGAAGACCCGCTCAGTCGATCCAGAAATGGACATACTAAGACCACCTTCACAAGTGGCATGGTGCTGCGTCGACGGGAATGCGGTTCCCATTGGCGCAGCACCGTGAAGACGGCGCGCAGAAGAGGAGCAGAGAAGTCAACGGGAGTTACGCACGTTTTTTGCGTAGCTTGCATTACTCCCATTGACTGCCGCCGAATCTCGGAGGTAAGTGTAGACAGGATCTAAGTGTTATGAATTATGACAAATATTTTCTGGTAGATCTGACTCCTTACATATGCCATTTATCAACTATTTTACATATAATTTGTCATTTAGACTCATGTTTACCAATTAGTGTTTATGTTTACCAACCATTGTAATATTTTATTTTTTCTCCCAAGCAACAATGTTTATTTTGAGCCACATTAAGATGCTAAGAGTGTAACCCTTTATAAAGAATGTCACACACTGGTTTAACCATGTCTTTTAAAAAAAAATGTACAAATATTGGAAAAGTGGGGGGAGTTTCTGTATGTTTGGTAAATACAATACCTCAAAGTTTGCCATTGTTTTGTTTCATTATGGAATATAAAGAAGGCTTGAAGGGATTTTGTTTTGTTAAAAGGCTTCTACTCGCTTTTGTACCTATGGATAGATCAGGAGTGTCAAGTCTACTCTTCCTTATTTCATGTTATTACATGGGGCGGCGGGGACTTGCGCTGTGAACACTCACTGCGGCTTAAAGATGGAGATGCTGATTCTTTGACAATGTCATCCATTCTTGCAAGTGTCCAGTAGACATTGCAGATAGGTGACCGATTATCTTCTCTCCTCCTAGGTCTCTCTCCTCTCCCTCCATCGCTTTCTTCCCTCTTTAATCCTTCCCCTTCCTTTTCCAAGTCCATGCCTTTCCTTCTTTGGGTCCCTTTCTGCATCCTGTAGGCAGTTCCCATTCTCTCTCTCTTCCTCTCCTAGCTGTTTCTCTTTTCTTTCATGCTCATCCTCTGGTCCTTTCTTTCCCTGGTCTCTCCGTCTCTTTCGGTGTCTTTCTCACATGGGATCCTCCTCTTCTTTTCCCCCACCCTTCGGAGTCTCGGGTGACCGCCTCTCTTCCACCTTGTGGTAGGCTTTCCCTTAATGCTTCTTTGGAGGTTCCATTCTCGCTTTTTAGGGTTTCTTTCCCCACACATTTTTGCTCCGCTCCCTCTTCCCTCTCCCCCTCCCACAAATAGCGCCCTATTGCTCTTCAGCCTCCCCAGAACCTCACATTCCTTCAGTCCCACCCAGCATTGCACAGCACCCTGTCCCCCCAGCATTCCCACAACCTTCTGCATGCTCAGGTACCCACAGCCATTCTGTCCCTTCCCAGCCATTCTGCGCTGCACACCCTTGCTTGTGTCTCTCCCGCGATGCCTCATAGCTGTGAGGACCCTGCCTTTGCAATGGGGCTGGAGTAATACTCCTTGGTGTACCCCCTCGTCATACACCCTCCCCCAACCTCCCTCTGCAGGAAGACTGTCTGAGCAGGAGGTGCCCTCAGCCAACTGGGGCAGAGACAGAGAGTCTGCAGAAGGCAGTAGAGTGACTTCCTCTGGGGATGGGAGGAAGCGAGTCCTTAAAACAAAACAAACCCTATTCAGTACTATGAGCCTGTTTAGAGGGGCGTCATCCCTGTTTTATGCTTAGTTTGATCTAGAGGATGCATAGAGGATCTCATTTGGACACAGGGTTAAATAACAAACTCAAGATTTATTGTGGCTGCTTAAAATATGGCTTCTCAGACAGTTCCCCTGGAGATGTCATTTCCAAACGATTTTCCCCATGAAACAATATGCTGCCTGAAAGTGTCTGCTAGCATTTTCATATTGATACATCCCTTCTTGTTTCAAGAAAACTTCACACACCCTGGCAATAACTGATAACATAATTTAACAGATTCCTTTCAGACACTGACCGGTCTTGAGGTTCTGCAGTCATCGCCTTATCAGTTTGTCCAGTTATATACCCATCCAACTTCGAAGTCCATCACATAAAATCTCTCAGATGAGCAGTTCTGTTAACAATCTGCCCTCCTCTACTACAGTATGGTTCACTGATGCCTCCCTGGTGCTGTCTTCCTCCAGTCTGGTCAGCCACACTCTCTAGGCTTGGTGTTGCTGAAGTCTCCATCCAAACACCCTCTTCCTCCTGTATTTCCTCCGGTATGCCCCTGACATTGTCCACTTCAAACAACTCTGTGTTAAGATTCTCCTACAGTAGAACCATAAGACGTGTCTGCCCATCATCTGCTATTGTCCAGATTCCCATCAGGCCCTCCAATGCTTGGGTCAGTTTGCTCTGGAATACCTGTGGTGCAGGTCTGATTCCCATTGGCATCTTTAACCATGGGTATCTCCCAAACTGAGCTGCGAAAGTTGCCAAGTAACTGGATTATTCATCCGGCCTGACGTGCCAGAATCAATTTTTTGCATCACATACTGTAAAAAGGCTCACTTTAGACAGACCTGGTAATATGTCCTTACTTGTAGTCAGAGGAAAATGGTTCCGTTTTAAAGTTTTGTTTAAAGGCTTTGGGTCTGTGCTGCTCTCAGTCTTCCCTATGGCTTCCTTACCACCCTAAAACTGATTATCCAGTCTGTGCTCTTCTCTGCACAGTTCTGCGATTGGCCTTTCAGTGGCTGTAGTAATGCCAGAGGCACTCTTTTTTCGATTTAACTGGCTTCACACTGGTGTCAATCTCTATTTTATAAGCACTATCTAGCCATCCATTTCCCTGAAAACATCTCTCTACTCCCTCTGTGTCACCTCCGGATCCCAGGCACTACCATCCAAGGGATCTTGGTCACCGTGCTATCCACTTTCATTATGCTCTGGAACTGGCCTTGTATCTGGTTCATGGCTTGGGTGGCCTGGCTGCCCAGAATTGGTCCTGCTGTCTCATCTGTGACCACAAAGTCCAGTCTGTATTTCTTTGTGTTCCTTGGGTTTCTTAATTGAATTTTACATTTCTCCATGGGTTTTAAAGAGGCATGGTTGTACATTGTTAGCAGCTGGTTAGTCTCTTCCAACCATATGTCTGGGTTCACCAGACTGATGGGGATAATGTTACGACTTGCGCCACAATCTAATTCCTATCCAGTATCACTTTCCTCCCAAGTAACATGGCTGCATACAACTGTTTCTGGTGCTCACCAGAGTCCTCTTGCACTGTGTTTACCATCTGTTCAGTCACCCACATAATGTCCTCAGACTCACTCTTGCTCTCTTCAGTTGCTGTGTGTAGCTTGGATTTGTTTTTCTTCTGTCTGGACAAACACTTGGCTGCAAAACGATTAAATTTGTCACAGATATGGCATTTTTTCCGGTAAGATAGACACTTCTCTTTCTATCTTACGCATTTTCTCCCACAGTACTTGCATGTGTCTGTGCCATTGTCATCTACTGATGTTGTATCTGATTTAGATTCCTGTTTCTTGGGTACTGCACGGACTTTCTGCTGACTGTCCTTCCAGGATTCTAATCCTCTCCTTGGGTATCTCTGTAGCCCTGCATATCTCCAAGCTTTTCCCCAAAGTTAAGTCAATACTTGCCTCTGCAACTGCTCTCGTAATTGTGAGTCCTGTATCCCACACACTATCCAGTCTCTGATCAATGAGTCTTTAATATTTCCAAATTGCAATTGGCTGCTAGCACTTTTAAATCGATGTGGTACTTATCTATACCGTCCCCAGCTGCTTGATCCTGAATAAAGGATTTCACCATTTCTTTCTTACAGGAGTTACAGGGAGTATCAAAAACAGCCCATTATAGCTTCTAAGGGACATTAAACTCCGGGAAATTCTGTGCCCAGGATCTCACTTATCCCTCTCCCCCTTTCTCCAGTCAGGTAACAGTACAGTTTTATTTTCGCAGCATCCTCTTTATCTGCCTTAGCAATACCTACATAGAGATTAAATTCCTCTTTCCATCTCTTCCATGCCTGCGCTAAATTCTCAGTTTTCAGGTTTAATGTCCATGGAGGCTTGAGCCCCTCCGTTTTCTTTATCAGCCTTGTCTTGTAAAGCAAACTGTGTACTCTGAGAAGTATTCTGCTTTCTGCAATGCAACTTTGTATGGTCTCTCTTGCTGTCTAGGACTCGATTACCAATGCCACATGTTTTTTTGCTTCATTGTGTCTGAATCGTCTGCCACAGAGGATCTCACTCTCACACAGGGTTAATTAACAAACTCCAGCTTTATTATGACTGCCTACAACATGGCTTCTCCAGCTTCAGCCTCATGGCTTCTCAGACAATTCCCCAGGAGGTGTCCCTTCCAAACAGTTCCTGAAAGTGTTCACATTGTTACAAACTCTAACACCTTCCATGCAATAGTCATTTAAAGAAGCAAGGCAGAAGCCCAAGTTTTCTTTCTGTCCCTTGAGCCTAAGGACTGTCCTACTTAAACTAGCTGCAAACAACCTCAGGGAAGAGAAAACAAAGCTGGGGCTCAGCGTAGGATAGGGGCATGCTGGCCATACCCCTTTCTATCTTGTCCCCTTTTCCCTGCTAGATCAGCATCAGGAAAGAAAAGAGATATACAAGCCCTAGTTCTGGCTCTGTGCCACCAGAAGATCACCCTTGCAGTGGGGTTATCCTCCCTGGGTCAGTTATGCCAGCTAACATTTGTGGTCTGATGCCGAGCGGCTGCATCAAAATGGGTAATTTGGCCCAATATCTTTGCGCAGTCAAGGGTACTTGCAGCCTATTATTTACAAGGCATTGTCCCATGTATTCATGAAAGGACGTAGCTAATTTAATTCTGACATTACAGTAGTTTGGTCCCAAACTCTTTCTATACCTTTTAAAAGTTTCATTTCTTTATTTAGATTTAGACGGAGTGTAATGAAAGTGCACCTATCCAATGGTCTGGGAGGCCTTGACATTTTTGAAAAAAATTCATAGCCCTTAACTGGAAACGTTTTCCCTAAGTGTGCACCTGCATCAGAGATGATGAGCGCATCTCTAAAACTAGGGGGGATTTGTGTGATTATTAGCTATTATCAATTTACGAAGCTATATTCACAGTTACAAAACACTCCTCAAACACTCTGACGGTACATGCCACACTGCTTCAAGAAAAACACAGTGTTACCAAAAAAAAAAAAAACAACAACAAAAAACCCTGTCGAAACCACTAGAAATCACTAGTGTTCAAGAGTAAGTGGAGTATCCATTTTATATCTGATACCCATAGTGTCTCTGATAGAAAATGTATATCTAAACTAGGAACGTAAGATGACCTATGTCAATAACTGCGGTGGTGCATGTCCACACGACCCTCCTTGGGTCAGTGGTGCGCATCCTCACCAGGAGCGCTTCCACCGACCTATGGGGGCAGTGTGGGGAGTGGAGAGTCCGTCTTCCAACTCCACTGGCAGCCCCACAGGGCCGGACTGCCAGCGGGCTACGCCCCTCCTCCCCCACTCCCTGTTCCTGACTGGGTGTGGGAGAAGCCGCCCGGGCTTTTCATCTCCCAGTTCCCTGGGGAGCAGGGTCCAGCTACTCTGGCTTCTTGGCCCCTACCTGCTCCAAGGCAGGAGAAAGGCAGCCTGAGCCATGAAACGGACAAGACAGCCAACTTTCCTAGCCAGAGCCTGGGGAAGCCCCGCCGGGCTTCTTGCCCCAGCTCCCAGCCTGGAGCAGGGTCCAGGCGCCCAGCTCTCCAAATAAGCATAATAATATATTATAATATAATTACAATAAATTAGAATACAATTACAATATAATAATTATATTATAATATAATATATAATAATAAAATAATAAATAAAGACGTAATTACTAATTATTAATTATCATTAGTGATTATTAGTAATTAGTTATTATAATTATTAGTAACTACATAATTATAATTAGTAATTGCCGTGATATGACAAACAGATGCCATATAACAAAGAACATTTTCTGAGCAAAACTGAATGTTCTGGCATCAGTGTGAATGTGACTCAAATATGAGGGAGCAAAACAGTGAAGAGCTCTGAATGCCACAGGCCTTGCTTTGTTGTTTTCATGCTATCGCCCTGGCTTGCGATCCATGACAGTGGCTTCATGGTTTGAGCCATTCAAATTAAACAAAATTCTCTAGAAAGAAAAGAAAACATTTAGTTGATTTCTGCCAGGTCTGTTGTCCCAGACAAGGCGCTCCCAGACCTGTGCAGCATAAGGTGGTCTTGTAAATAAGAAATATCTCAGGAGCTTTAGATGAGAGACAACTTTTTGTCGTACATCTGTAAGGGTAAAGAATTGTTGATGCGTATAAACGGACACCATGGGGGGAACAGATAAATCTGACCAAAGCGCAGCAAGAAAACTTCGGCTGCATAGGATTTCAGAATCTAAATGATAATAGTGGAGTTCTTTTCCCTCTCTTCTGCAAATGTCCAAAATTCTTCTGATCCAGCAAATCCTCCTGCTAAAACCAAAGAAAGTATTCATCATAGAGCTATGGAGGGGGGGAAAAAAAAAAGTCCTGGAGTATAATTCAGATGAAGAAAAAATGTTCCCCCATATGTTTTTCACCAAAGCACATGTCCTTATTGATGTAAGTGGTAAGCTTATTTAGCAATGAATTTAAACCCTAAATTTTCTGTGGGTTAGAAGAACAAAATACTATAAACCTTGATTTTACTAGTTAATCTGTTTTAGCTGAGGTTTAGAGTACTCAGTTTATCATTGCTGCACTTGTGCTCTTAACTGCAGTTCTGTTATGGATCTGGTTGTAGAGCTCTTTTAATTCTAGAGGCCATATTTTGCTCTCAGATGCTCAAAGATGCTCATGGAAGATTGCTTAACTTGTGCACATTTATTTGAAGGCAAGGTTTGGCCCTAAAACATTATTGATTTTGTTAGCTCTTTTTAACTTTTAATATATATATATATTTGGAGTTGAAATTTTTTTGGTTTGCTCCATCAGCCTAATAGTGAATATTTTTTAAAGAGTTTACAAACATTAGTCCTGCTGTTTTGGAACTAATGAAGCATTGAGGAGAAAGTATGTTTCCTACTTTTGAAAGATATAATGTATTTTGTATTCAGATAACTCAAAAATGGCTTTATTTAAGTCATCAAACTCGTATTTACATAGTTTTCCATGAAGAATCACAAGTTTGCTTGCTACGTTAGAAAAATTGATTGAGAAAAAGTTGTAATTTACCAAAAATAGCATACTCTTGAATACACAGCTGTCATAAATTGTCATAACTATGCAGTAGTGCAGAGTCAAAAATAGGAATACATTTAGAGTATTCCTGTATTTCAAGTGGTTTTTGATTTATTTTTATGCACTAAAATGAATTCCTTATTTTCAGAAAATTTGCTGAAGTATGCATATTTTTAATTGTATTGTTAAAGTGAAAATAGTTTTCATCTGGGAAATTTTCACGAATTCGTGTTTTCTCGGTGTTTTGATGAAATAATGTCATCTCAACAAAATTACATGTAAAGCCAAATTCATATGAGGGGGATGCATAATCACAGAAGACAATACATTTTCATGTAGAATTCCACAAAACAGATTACATTTTGCACAGTTCTGAAACACAGTACATTTTCCTAACCTATTTAAACTCACACCTGGTGCAACATTCCAAATATATGCATGAGCAAGCATCCCCTGAATCAGTGCTTCTCAACCTTTCCAGATTGCTGTACGCCTTTCAGGAGCCTGATGTGTCTTGCGTACCCCTGGTTTCACCTCACTTAAAAAGACTTGCTTACAAATTCAGACAGAAAAATACAAAAGTGTCACAGCACACTGTTGCTGAACAATTGCTTACTTTCTCATTTTTACCATTTAATTATAAAATAAATCAAGTGGAATATAAATACTGTACTTAAAGTTCAGTTTATAGTATATAAAGCAATATAAACAAGACACTGTCTGTATGAAATTTTAGTTTGTACTGACTTCATTAGTGCTTTTTATGCAGTCTGTTGTAAAACTAGGCAAATATCTGAATGAGTTGATGTACCCCTTGGAAGACCTCTGCGTACCCCCCGGGGTACATGTACCCCTGGTTGAGAACCACTGACCTAAATCAATCACTCCACAAGTGTAATTCAAAATAGAATAGAAAGGTAATTTACCAGACTGCATTTCATGAGCAATTTTGGCTTGGAATAAGCAATCAACAGATTGAATCTTCTAATGGGCATGTTTTCTTATTTAGGGATCTCATCACTCTCACAGATGGGATTATTCAATTAATCCAGGGGTTCAGATACTTTATTGCAGACAATTCTGTATCTGTTCCTGGATGTTAAAGGCTACAAAGATAACATTGGCTGAACTAAATGGCAGCAATACAGTTGTGCTGGCCTTTGCAATTTTATTGTAAATCTCATGATATTGTGTGTATTTCTTAATGTCTCAGCTCCTGGAGTCATGTTAATATATATGTGAGAATCACAGCTTTGGGGTTTTTTTGGTTTTGGAGTTGTTGGGGTTTTTTTAAAGGAAGTTTTAGCCCTTTTGGATGTAGACCAAAAAAAAAAAAAAAAGGAAAATGTGACCTGTGTACCACAGATATTAAAAATCAGAAGGTAAATTAAAAGAACCCCCAAAATTATTATTTTTTTAATCTCTAATCTTATGATTTTTGAACACTTATGTTTGGCGACAGCTGGCAACAACAAATGATGAATAGGAGATGGATTGTTTTGTCTGTGTGTGTTTGCGTAAATGGGATGTATTTCTAATTAAAATATCTTTGCTGACCAGAATCTTAATACAATTGATTAAATCTTCAATATGTGGTTAAATCTGTGTCTCAAGGTGGATGGCAAAATTGTGCTGATAAAAACTAGTCATGCATATAAATATTTTACTTGTATTTTCAAAACAGAGAATCACAGTTTAAAATGATACACACAAACATTTAGGGCCCATAACCTCTTCTAGGTCCCATCTTAAATAGCGGAGCACAAGTTCTCAAACTTTTTCCTATCATGCACTGCTCCTTAAACACAGAGATCCTGTCCTGTCCTGTCCTGCTCCCAGCCTTCTAATCTACAGCCTGTACCTTTCCTCCCAACCTGGGTGCCAGCACTTCACCTTCCCAGTCCTAACTACAGTGCTTGGTTACATTTAAAAATACCCCATTAGGGAAGGCGAGGGGGTTGGACCTCAGAGGACAGAGAGGAGAAGAGAACTCTGCTAAAAGAACTTTAAGGTTGCAACATGAAGCGCTCCAAAGTCTGGAAATGCCAACAGAAAGAATGAACATGCAACCCGTGTCCTTCCCCAAACTCCCCATGTTTCTGGTCTCCTCCTCCACTTTCTTTGATGTTTTTACTTGCTAACAGTGCTAGGCGGTGACGGAGGCTGCTGCTGATGCTTGGTGGCTTAATCTCACCCAGGCTCCAGCTCTGCAGACAGACACGGAGTATGTCTGCACTGGAATAAGACACCTGTGGCTGGCCCAGGTCAGCTGACTCAGGCTCATGTGGCTCAGGCTATAAAATTGCAGTGTAGAGGTTTGGGCTCAGGCTGGAGCCTGGGCTCTGGGACCCTCCCCCTGATCTGTGACCCCACAAGGGGGGGGGGGAGAGGGAGAGAATGGGTGCAGCTGCCCAGAGCAACACCAGGCAGTGGTTTCTGCTACCATTTGTGTCTCCCCTTTACTGCTGTGACAGTACCTTGAAATGTTTTGTAGCCCACAGACTGAGAATTGCTGTAGCAGAACACAGCGGTTTAGACTATTCTGTGGAGCAATATTAGCGGTGCTCACAAATTAACCAATATATTTATGGCGCATCAAGTATCTGGTGCTTTCGGGGCTCGGTTTGATAACATGTGAGACAAATGGTTTTACCGTCTCTCCTGAGAGCTGGTTCCATGTGTCCAATAGGGAGCTGCAAAGTCACGGCAGCTGTTGTACTGCTCTGATGTGCATGTGCTATTGTATGTCCTTTCAACACAGTGGAATTAAACTCTTAGAAACAGTATGCACCTGGATCTCCAGAATCTCAAAGAATTGTAACTGGAACTACAAGCCTTCAAGTTTTTATTTAAAGACTACTAGGCAATGCTTATTTACGTGCATAAAGCATTTTTATAAAGAGTTTTATTGCTTGTCCAGTATCAAGATGGACTAGCTGCTAAGAAATAAAACAGCAGTTCTGATTGTAGTCAATCCCACATCGCATAATATAAACAAGGACATTCCAGATGCTAGCTACACAATATATCTTTCATAGTATGTAATTAGGCGTAATAGTGTGTCTAATTTTCTGGTGGCAATAACAGCGTTTGCTAATTTTCTGCCACTTCGTTGCATGGTAAAGCAATACAGTTTTGCTAATCTTGGGCTTGACTTTGTAATGTGCTGAGCAACCTCACATCCTGTTGACATCCTCTTGGGATTTATGGGTGCTTAGCCTCTCACGGGATTGGGTTTGTTTGTGTGCACATGTTATATTTTGACCATGCTTGCATGGTAACTTCCTTTTGCAAACGAATCTGTAGGAAACATGACCATAAAAATCAAGTCAGATAATGATCAATGGAAAGTAAAACCACCATAAGAAAAAACAAAAGGCACCACAGATATGAAGTCTGGTGATATGAGTTTATTCTACTGGCAGGGAATTCTGTCGTTGCAAATGAAATACTTGCCCGAACTCTGTTTGATATCCCTGGAGACAGATGTGCTTGCAGTTGCTAGTGGATGTTTAACATTAAATATGAAACGCATTCATTTTCTTTTAGTTTTACTTTAGATTTAACCAGATGTTTTACTAATTTGTGTTTTAAAAAGTTGCATACTGACAAGCCATCAAAATTAATTACATCTTTATCTATGCTGTGTAGTAAATCAGCCAGTTATTAACAGCAAATGTTGCATTGTAGTTGATTAGTTCTTGCTTTGAAATTGAAACTTAATATATATTTTGTAAGTACAGAAAAAATGAGTCTTGGATATAATTCCTCTTATTCAACAGCTTAGTACTGTGCGTAATAGTTGAAAGAATGAGCAGCCGTTTGAAGTGTGTTGATTATCTGTGGTATGCAGAGTTGTAGCCCTGTCGGTCCCATGATATTAGAGAGATAAGGTCGGTGAGGTAATATCTTTTATCTTGAAAGCTTGTCTCTCTCACCAACAGAATTTGGTCCCATAAAAGATATTACCTCAACCACCTTGATTATCTATGGTGTTTGTTAGCAGAGGCCCCTGGCAGGGAAAAGAGGGTGGCATTACAGAGGTGGAAAATACGCAACCACTCCTTTGCTATGGGTCTGTAAGGGTATGTTAAGTTGGCCCGCAACAGCAAATCTCCCAACTCGGGTCGACAGGCTCGGGTTAGTGTGACCGGTGTTAGCTCTCTAAAAATATCTGTGTAGACAGCACTTTGAAGCACCGCCATCCATAGGCTTCAGAACCCAACTTCCAGCCTGAGCTGCCGTATCAAAGCACTGTCTAGATAGGAGTTTTTAGAGTGCCAGTGCAAGCTCTGCCAGCCCTACTCTATATGGGAAGACTCGCTGCCGTGAGCTGTGTAGATGGATCGTAAGGGCCCAGCTCTGTCCAAACCGGGGCTTGCACCACTTATGGAGGGAGTGTGGCCAGACGATACCATATTATGCACATCCACTGAGCAGTCTCATCCAGAGATTGTGCAAGTTTCCTGGAAGCACACAGGATGGGCATTAAAGACAGAGGATACGTTTAGTAGTTTGGTTTTTAAGCTTCTGCAAAAACAGTTCCACTGTTCCCTAGAACACACTTAGGGGAAATGTATTGTTTCAAAATTCGCACAGCTCGCTGGGGAAAATCTCTAGTGCCTCTATGTTTTAGAGCAGGGATGTGAAATGTGTCAGGGGGTGACGTTGGGGTCAAAGAGATGCCTTTTTCTGCACCCTTGAAAATCATGAGCATGCTCCATTCTGGAGCTGAGCAGGACTTTCCTTGCAATCGCTTCTCCTCCCTGCTGGGAGCTGCTGTGGTGCTGGGCACAGTGACTGAAAGGAGGGAGACTACCCTGTGCCCGTAGCTCTCCCTACTTGACCCCAGGCAGTGTGGTGTCTTTATAAAAACAGTCTGATTGTGTAATTAAAGACTGTATCATAATGCATATGTACAACAGGGCAAGCAACCTTCTTTCTGACATTTCCTAACTTTTGAGTGCTTGACTTTGCAACCTTCCCTATATTCAAATAATGTTGTGTTTTTGTGTCATTTGTATACTTACTCAGTTATTCAATTAACACTCTGTTGCCCTTTGCTGAGTGTGATATTTAACTTCCTTTTTATTGATTTTTATTACATGTGATTAAGCTGCATGGGACCAAGACATCCTTGTGCATATCCTCCATCCAACCTTCTCTCTGGTCTGGTCCCTTTATGCCTTTTTTCATGCCACCTTTATGTTTGGATTAGCCATCTAATTAAAATTAATCTGTTCACCTTCTCCCCCACCTTCACACTCTCCTGAAAGCTTCCTTGGACTGTGAAGCCTTCCAGCTCTAAATAACATACTCCAGTATAGCCCTAGTCCAGCAAGCTCTTAGTACATGCACAAATTTACTCACATTAGGAGTCCCATTCAAGTTAATTAAACAAGGGCACATGATGAACATTAGTTGTGATGAAAATCATGTAGCCCTTGATTTTAATCAGGTGAGATTTCATACGTTGCAATTAAAATATGCAGACTTCAAAAGATTGGTTGTCTTTTTTTTAATTGTACCCCCGACCAATGTGTATGTGTGTGAGAAAGAATTACTCCTAAGATAGTTCAGCTCTATTTTTTTTGTAATGGGAGGCCCAAAATTGGACCCAATATTCCAAATGTGGCCTCCCCAGTTCCGAATAGAGGGGAATAATCACTTCCCTCGATCTGCTGGCAATGCTTCTATTAATGCAGCACAATATGCTATTAGCCTTCTAGGCAATAAGGGCACACTGCTGAGTCATATCCAGCTTCTTGTCCACTGTAACCCCCAGGTCCTTTTCTGCAGAACTGCTGCCTAGCCAGTCAGTCCCCAGTCAGTAGCTGTGCATGGGATTCTTCCGTCCTAAGTGCAGGACTCTGCACTTCTCCTTGTTGAATCTCATCAGATTTTTTTTCCCAATCCTCCAATTTGTCTAGGTCACTCTGTATCCTATCCCTACCTTCCAGGGTATCTACCACTCCCCCTAGCTTAGTGTCATCTGCAAACTTGCTGAGGGTGCAATCCATCCCATCCTCCAGATCATTAATGAAGATGTTGAACAAAACTGCCCCAACACCAACCCCTGAGGCACTCTGCTTGTTACCGGCTGCCAACTAGACATTGACCCATTGATCACTACCCATTTAGCCCGATGATCTAGACAGTACTCTATCCATTTTATAATCCATTCATCCAACCCGTACTTCTTTAACTTGCTGATAAGAATACTGTGGGAGACCATATCAAAAGCTTTTGCTAAAGTCAAGGTATATCACATCCACTGCTTTCCCCAATCCACGGAGCCAGTCTTCTCATCATAGAAGGCAATCAGGTTGGTCAGGCATGACTTGCCCTTGGTGAATCCATGCTGACTGTTCCTGATCACATTCCTCTCTTCCAAGTGCCTCAGAATGGATTCCTTGAGAGCCTGCTCCATGATTTTTCTGGGGACTAAGATGAGGCTCCTCCTTCTTCCCTTTTTAGAAGATGGGCACTATATTTGCCTTTTTCCAATCATCTGGGACCTCCCCCAATCACCATGAGTTATCAAAGATAACGGCCAATGGCTCTGCAATCACATCGGCCAACTCTCTCAGCACCCTTGGGATGCATTGCATCCAGCCCATGGACTTGTGTATGTCCAGCCTTTCCTAATAGTCCTGAACCTGTTCTTTCACCACTGAGAGCTGCTCATCTCCCCATTCTGTGCTTCCCAGTGCAGCAGTCTGGGAGCTGACCTTGTCTGTGAAGACAGAGGCAAAAAAATCATTAAGTACTTCAGCTTTCTCCACATCATCTGTCATTAGGTTGCCTCCCCATTCAGTCAGGGGCCCACTTTCCATGACCACCTCCTTGTTGCTAACATACCTGTAGAAACCCTTCTTGTTACCCTTCATGTCCCTCCACAACCTCCCTCCTTTGATAGGTAGAAACCTTCTTCTAATTTACAGCCTAAGTGTACTCATGGCCAAAAGCTCTTCTCTCATGGTTCTGGAGGGCTCCAGATAGACTGAGTTAGTGTTCTTTGTACACTTCCTAATGAACACATGCTCACGTCGCAAAAACATCATCAGAAATGGTGCTGCGTCAGCAGAGAGGGAAAGGATTGAATGGATTATGGCGAGGGAATTACTGTGTCTCAACCCTGGCCGACTTTTTTTTATCTTTTTGAAGTTGAGATGGATGCAAGTTTTTGGGGCAGTCTGAGAAAGCTTGCACTGCTGCTGTTTCTGTCCTGTGAATATAATTCAGTACAGGTTGGTCCGATAAAAGATATTACCTCACCCACCTTGTGTCTCAAATATAAATCACGAATCCAACAAATACTTTAAATGAACTAAGGGCCTCATCTAAAGCCCACTGAAAGGCTTTCCATTTAGTTTGATGGGCTTCAGATCAGACTCTAGATAAACGTGGGTTTTTTTTAATCTTTGAAACACTGATCTCCCTAATTACATTTTAATTGAAATGAATATGGCATTAGACACGTAACAGAGGTGGCTTACTGCTATGACATAAACCATCATCTCTCCCTCCACAAGTTTAGAGAGGATAAACCTCCAAGGGTAGCTTCTTAGACCAGGTCACATTTTGGTAAGAAGTGGCTGCTGTTAACTTTGAGGTTAATTTAACTCAATGATCTCTTGTTCCTTTTCAGTGCGGCCACGCTTCTGGACAAAAATCCATTCTCCGTCAGCACTCCAAATCCGCTGCTTCCTTCTCCGGCAAGTCTTCAGCTTGCTCAGCTACAAGCCCAGCTCACCCTGCACAGGCTAAAATTGGCTCAGACAGCAGTCACCAGCAACACAGCAGCTGCAACTGTTCTGAATCAAGTTCTCTCCAAAGTGGCCATGTCTCAGCCGCTGTTTAACCAATTAAGACATCCTTCCATGATTAACACTCCCCAGGGGCATGCTGGAGGACCTCCGCAAGGACCTGCAATCACCAATACTAGATTTCCATCTAGCGGAATCCCTTTTCAGGCACAGAATCAAGCTTTAGCAGTACAAGGAGGAAACCTGGGGCCTGCTGGGAACATACAGAATCAAAACACCAATGCTGTTGTCATGCACCCCTTTGGAGGTGTAATGTCTCAGACATCTAGCCAACCAGCTATAGTTATGGGTCTAAATAAGACTGGCCAGACATCGGCTGCAGGAGGGTTTTATGACTACAATAAACAAAATGTCTCTGCCCCTCAAGTATACACAGCTGATGCAGGCCAATGCAATCAGCATGGCTTCATGACCAGTGGGTCTCAATCAGTTCCCTCCTCCTCCGGAGGGGTACCCTATGAGGGTCATTTTGGTCCTTCAGGCCAACAAAAACATGACAGTCAACCTGGATTTCAGAAAGACTTCTATGGGCCCAATTCTAAAGGACAACATACAACAGGAATACAGTCTTTGGATTTTTCTAGTGAATCACATCTGAGTGCTCATCAAACTGTGAGTCAGAAACGAGAACCAGGCACCGTGGTACATAACACAGGTGCAAATAAGCAGTGGGAAAACACTGCTAATTTCTCCAGCCAAAACAAGCCAGACCTCATGGCCAGTGCCAACTTGTGGCCATCCACAGGTCAGCAATATGAAATCAGAAATGAGCTCTACAACCCTGAAGAACCGACACCTGACACAAAGTTTGGTGCTGGGACTACGCTCCCTTTCCACAGACTTAACAATAGTAAACAAAGTTTCAGTAGTTCCCGAATGAGGCAGAATGAGGAGTTGCCCACAAACACATCAGATTTGTTAATGAGATCTCTTCAGCCTCATGAGTTAAATGACTTTCATGGCATAGCCCCTCTTCACTTCCCACACGTCTGCACAATATGTGACAGAAAGATCTTTGATCTAAAGGTAAGTGATTCTAACACATTGAGGTGTGATTCTGCTCTGCAAAAGTGATTCAATTAAATTTGTCTTGGGAGGTTCTCTGTTCATATTGTCTCACTAATTTCATATCAAACTCGCTTACTTTAGAAGTAAAAATAACTATATCGGCATTTAAATACCAGCCCCGCAAACTCTTATCTAGTCTCTGAGGGTCCAGATGGGTTCTTTCCTCCTTGTGCATCATCACTAGTAATGAAGATGCTGCAAGTTAAATTATGCCATTTGTGTAGCCCCATTAACCTTGACTTGAGATGCATGGGTCTAACTGGGGACATCATTTGTAGAGTTGGCTGGAGGACAACAATTTTGATTTGAGGCAACTTTTGAGGTCTTGCAATTTGTTTTTGTTCCACACTGGAATGAAAACAGAACATTTTTTGTGAGCAGGGTCACAGTTCTCAAAGGTGCTGAGATCCCTCGACATTTATGGACAGTAATGGTATTTGATGGTACTGAGCATCTTGCAGGATGAGGCCTTCAGCTTTCCTAAGTTAACTGATTTAATACTCATAAAATTAATTGCTTAAGAAAAGTTATGCATAGAAGATTTTCAGGAACAGGACTCTTTTTAACATCCATTTATAGTATTTTACTTACAAGCTGTGAATTGATGGCAGTATGGAATGAAAGTCTATGTAGAACTAGAATCATTCAAACAAATACTTGTTTTAAAGTAACTCTTTTTATTCTTAGTTTCCTCATGAAGAGTCTCTTGCCAGCTTTTTTCCATGAACTATAAAGTTAAATAAAACTACTAGTTAATGAAATAAGCCAATTTCTAAAGCAGCCTCTATTGTACGTTTATCAGTCATTTCCTGTTTATTTTAACATAGGACTGGGATCAGCACATTAAAGGAAATCTTCACATCAAAAAATGTATGGTGTTCTCAGAAAAGTAAGTACTGTTTTAGAGTTCTTAGGCCAAATTCACGCTGGTGTAACATCACTGACTTCAATGGATTTATACCGGGGATGAATCTGGGCAACATAGTGTGTGTGTTTTATTCCTGCTTCCTGAAATAAAGTTCTCTTTCCCTTTTCAGCATTGGCATCCGATGTGCGTTAAGTTCAACGGAGACAACGCTGCATTCATCTCCAAATAACACAGCAGTTTTCAATCCTTCTAGCACTGAAGGTGAGTTGTTTAAGTATTCATCAATAATTAGTATACATAGTAAAATGAAAAGAAAGTCCCTTTTTAAGCTTGCTGTATTAGGAGTTTATGGAAGAACTAAAGCCAAAAAAGCAAGATTGTACCATAAAGTATGAATTTCTTCTTCTTTTCATTAGTAGTACAAAGCAAACTATAGTTCTGTATAGAAGCGTGAATAATAATTCTGATTTATTTAGAAGCAGTCTTTTTTAATTAGACACATGCATACAGTTAATAGAAGTCAAAGTTTTCAGTGTGTGTATACAATCCATTATTTAGATTACCCATCCAATGCTGGCTCATCTTATACAACTGTATCAACAAGATCCTTTGGTCAGCAAGGTCCTACGTTTTCTTCTCCTCCATCTGCTGTAAAAGTGAGTATATAAGCTAAATATTCTCCTCTTCCTGACTCAATTCTGGAAACAGACTATACTTACTCAATTAACGATGAACTAATTTTAAGATCCCTTTTGGATAAGCGACTAAAAATTCAGATCCTTATTCAAACTTACCTGTACCTCTTAGATGCTTCTGGTCTTGGTAGAGCCAGGACTTTATTACACAGCTATGGTAGTTTTTGTTTTGTGCCCCAGCTGAAGCCTGAAAGTGGCTGAAACAGGAGAATGTTTTTTTGAATGTTTTCAAACCCCAAAGAGGTTCAGGTCCAGTTTGAGTTTGGGATGAAGATCTGAGTTAGGGACAAAGATCTGAGTTAGTTCTTACCTTATTCAAAATGTTCCACCCATCCATACGAGCAACATGTAATCTTTCTGATAAAGTACTTTCTAGAATTGGTTCTTAACTTCCTCAGACCTTCTCCTCTTATTTAGCAATACAGGAAGGGCGGAGCGGGTGCAAATCCCTGACACCTATTTGTTCTCTCCCCGAATGGTCACAGCCCCCAGTTTGAGAATATGTGCTCTGTAGGACTGGTTTTCTGTTACTTAAACTTTCTGTGCTGCATGCTTGAGCTACTGTCATCCGTAATGTTTCACTTCCCCGTTCACCCTTCCATGATTTCAGGTTGTAACTTTTCCCTCCATTCAGCGTTGTTCCTCTCTCGTGCCCCTATTACATTCTCACCTTGGTCATCTGACCTTTTATCCAACTGGATAGAAAATGGCAAGGGTTAAATACAAACAGAGGCTAAAGTTAAAAATGATTCTTAAATTTAAAAAGCTAAAATTAATAATAACAAAAATATAACGAGCTGGGAGTTAAAGTTGAGATATAGAAAAGCTCTAGGGTTAAAAACAGAGAAGTCAGGTTCACTTTGGGTGCTGCTGCAATATAAATAATTAATCATATTTAAATGCTTTTTATGTTTAGCTTGTTATGTACTAGTCTACTGAGCATTATGGTATCAAAGGCATTTTGGAAACCTAAACAGATTATGTTCCCATATATGTTACCCCTGTTTGCTTTGAGTTACACCTTCCAAAATGTCACCCTGTTTGTTTGGTTGGTTTTAATATGGGCATTTTTCTTCTGTGCTATCATTTTGTTCATGCTATGGACTTTCATAGGTTATGAAACTAGAAGATATCATTATGATTATCTAGTCTGACCTCCTGTATAACACAGACCACAGGACTTCCCAAAATTAATACCTGTTTGAACTAGAGCATATTTTTAGAAAAATCTTCCAATCATGTTTTAAAAATTACCAGTGATGGAGACTCCACCACAACCATTGGTAAATTGTCCCAATGGTTAATTATTCTCACTGTTAAATTTGTGCCTTATTCCTAGTCCAATTTTGTCTAGTTCCAACTTCCAGCCATTGTACCTTGATATACCATTGTCTGCTAGATAGAAGAGGCCATTTTCAAATTTTTGTTCCATATGTAGATACTTATAGACTCTGATCATGTCATCCTTTAACTTTCTCTAAACTAAACAAATTATGCTCCTTGAGTCTTCTTTGAGCCTGGGATGAAGATCTGAATTAGTTCTTACCTTATTCAAAATGTTTCTCCCATCCCTTGTTTTCTTTTAATCATTCTCATGGCTATTCTCTGAACCCTCTCTAATTATCAGCATCTTTGAAATGTGAACATCAGAATTGGACACAGTTTTCCAGTAGTAGTCACACCAGTTCCAAATACAAAGTTAACATAACCTTTCTATTCCTACCCGAAATTCCTCTGTTTATGCATCCAAGAATTGTGTTAGCCCTTTTGGTCACAGCATTGCACTGCAAACTCATGTTCAGCTGATTAGCTAACATAACCCCCAAGTGTTTTTCAGAGTCACTGCTTCTCAGAAGAGAACCCCCCCATCCTGTAAGCATGGCCTGCTTTCTTTGAGCATGGATGTATAACTTTACATTTGGCCCTATTAAAAAATATATTGTTTGCCAAGCCATCCAGGTGACTCTGTATGAGTGACCTGTCCTCTTCATTATTTATCACTCCCCCAATCTTTGTGCTAGCTGCAAACTTTATCAGTGATGATTTTGTTTTCTTTCAGGTCACTGATAAAAATGTTAAAAAAGTGTAGGGCCAAGAACCAGTTCCTTCAGGACCCCACTAGAAACACAACCCTCTTGATGATGATGATTCCCAATTTATAATTACATTTTGAGATCTGTCAATTAGCTAGTTTTTAATTCATTTAATGCATGCTATGTTAATTATATATCATTCTTGGTTTTTTTAATCAAAATGCCACGTGGTACAAAGTCAAATGCCTTTCAGAAGATTGAGTATATTACATCAGCACCTTTATTTTTATCAACCAAATTTGTAATCTCATCAAAAAAAGATTTCAAGTTAATCTGACAGGATCTATTTTTCATGTTGAGTGGAATTAACTATATTACCCTTCTTTATTACTTTATTACTTGAGTCCTGTATCAACTGTTCATTATTTTTCCTGGGATTGATGTCAAGCTGACAGGGCATCCTGTTTACCCTTGTTAAATATTGGCACAACATTAGCTTGCTTTCAGTCTAAGGCCAGAAGGGACCACTGTGTGATCATCTAGTTTGACCTTCTATATAACACAGGCCATAGAACTTCTCCAAAATAATTCCTAGAACATACTTTTAGAAAAAATCCAATTTTGATTGAAAAATTGTCAGTGATGGAAAATCCGCCACGACGCTTGGTAAATTGTTCCAATAGTTAATTACTCTCACTGTTAAAAATGTACACCTTACTTCCACTCAGAGTCTTCTGGAACTTCCCCAGCGTTCCAAGAGTTATTGAAAATTAACATTAATGGTCCAGCGAACTCCTCAGCCAGCTCTTTTAAAAGTTTTATATACAAGTTCATACGCCTTAAGGGCAGAAGGGACCATTATGATCATCTATTCTGATCTCCTGCACATTTCAGGCCACAGAACCTCACCCACCCACTCCTGTAGTAGGCCCACAACCTCTGGATGAGTTACTGAAGTCTTTGGACTGTAATTTAAAGATTTCAAGTTACAAAGAATCCACCATTTACTCTAGTTCAAACTAGTAAGACTACGCTGCAGAGGAAGGTGAAAACCCACCCATGTCTCTGCCAATCTGATCTGGGGGAAAATTCCTTCCCAGCCCCTAATATGGTATCAGTTAGACCCTTAATATGTGGACAAGACCCACCAGACAGACACCTGGGAAAGAATTCTCTGTAGTAACTCAGAGCCCTCCCTCTCTTGTGTTCCATCACCGGCCGTTGGAGATATTTGCTAATAACAGTCATGGATGGGCCATATGCCATTCTAGGCAATCTCATTATACCATCCCCTGCATAAATTTATCAAGCTCAGTTTTAAAACAAGGTAGGTTTTTTGCCCCACTATTCCCTTTGGAAGGCTATTCCTGAACTTCACTCCTCTAATGATTAGAAAACTTCATCTAATTTCAAGCCTAATCTTGATGGACAATTTATATCCATTTGTTCTTGGCCCTTAACTTAAATAATTCCTCTCCCTTCCTTGTGTTTATCCCTCTGATGTATTTATAGAGAGCAATCATATCTCCCCTCGGCCTTCATTTTGTTAGGCCATACTCCTTAAGTCTTCTCTCATAAGGTACGTTCTCCAATCCTCTGATCATCCTACTAACCCTTCTCTGCACCCATTCCCGTTTGAAGTTATCCAGACCTGTTGATTTTAAAATGCTTGACTTTAGTAGTTGTTGCTTAACATCCTTCTGAGTTACTATTGTAATGGAAAATGTTTCATCATCATCATCCTATGATCTGATTACATCATCTGTTTATTCCCCAAATATAGAACAGAAATTGAACACTTCTTTTCTCCATCGTTATTGACAATTTTACCATTTCCATCTAGTAACAGACCAATAGCATTGTTAGGATTTTTTTTATTCCTAATATATGTAAAAATCCTCTTTCCTGTTGTTCTTAATTCTGCTGATTTCTCCTTGTGTCTTTTTGCTTCCCTTACAAATTTAGAGGCTCAGTTATGCCTTCCTGATACATTTCCTCAATGTCCTGTCGTGCCTCTTCCCTTTTTTTGCTACTGGCAACCGGGGAGATGGCTGTTTAATATAGGTAGGTTTCCATTCGTATCAACCTTGTGCTGGACCAGTGCAGTATAACCTATATCTTTGCTGGATCAGGAGAATAACTGATATCTAACCAGAAAGTATCTCAGGCTATTCTGCTGTTCTCTGTTTAAGTGTTCAGCACTGTGCTGATACAGGTCCAATAGAAACTCTGGAAGCTCACTTTCCCCCACTTATGGTTTTCTTCTATACTGATATTTATCAGATCCACTAATTCACATTTTTCAACTGCCGTCCCCTTTTTTGTTATTTGGAAGGGTAAACAGGATGCCCTGTCAGCTTGGGTGAGCTGCGTGTAAGCCCCCTTTCTATCCCTCTTCTAAGCCATTCATTTGAACTGTAATGTTGAATTGAGTTAAATAAGCCTCCCAGAGAGTTTTCCCCTTTTGCATTATTTGAGCTGGGGATACTTTTGCACTGCAGTGTAAGCCCAGGGTTCAAACTCAGGCGCAAGCCTAACACCCCTTCTGTCTACAAACAAATCGCACTAACCCAGGGCTTGGACACTGGGTCCCAGGACCCCACAGGGGTGGAAGATCTGAGCCTGAATCAAGCCAAGACCCAGGATTCAAGCCCTATTGCTTTGCAGTGTAGACGCAGCAGCACCGGACTCCTGCTCTGGGAGTCTACCAAAAGTATCCCACAGTTCCACAGGCTGACTTTCTTTGACCTCCGGACAGTCAAGTTTGGTGGACAATCTGGTTTCCCCACCCTGCACCCAAACAAAAGGGAAGTGCCACCACCTTTTGCAGGATGCTAGGAAATGTGGGATATGGGTGGTTGGACTCGGTGTAGACACAGGAACCCTAGGTTGGGACTCAGAGTTCAACAATTCCTCCCTGGGGTTACAAGTGAATGTAGACATTCAAGCCCTAGGATAACAAACTCAGGGTCTGCTAACTCTAGGCCTCTGTGGGTTCCAAGAGAGGTTGAAAACTTGTAAATGTCTGGTCTTACCCAAGTCCTCTGGCTGGCTCGTCCAAGTGGCTGCCTTCCTCTGTGGTCAGTCACCCTTTGATTTGTGGTAGCTGAATTTTTAGCTCCGTAAGTCCTTGCTGCAGCTCATCTTGGTTGGCAAGTTTCAGATTGGCTAAAGCTTGCTTGGTCTCTGCTATTTCATGGAAAAACCTGTGGCAGAAAGTTTGCTAGTCACCTCATCAATCCACTTTACCATTCCATCCTGCATGTGTTACAGCTGGGTCTCAGCTGTGTTACAGCAGGGGGTTGGACTAGATGACCTCCTGAGGTCCCTTCCACCTCTAATCTTCTATGATTCTATGATACTCCAAGTCATCTCTGAGCCCTTTCTGGAAACTCTCCAGCTTTTCTTTTAGATCCTATTTTAGGTCTTGTCTTAAATCCTTTGCAAAGTTTCCAGCTCCTGGTTTAGGTCTTGTTTTAAATCCTGCCGGCCATTTGTGATTCCTGCAAGCACCTCCATTATTTGTTCCATCTTGGTTCAACAGGAATATCAGTTCACATCCTGTCTCCTTGGACACTGGATTCCACCTTTGACATCAGTGGTGCCTCTCTTTGCCCTAAGCAGCTAGTCAAAATGTGGGGCTCTGTGGAAGTAGAAATTGGTGGCAGCCAGATATTTCTTTGTTAATAAACAAGACTGCATCAAAGAGTGTACAAAGTTGCGTGTCTCTGAATGCAGAAGGAACCCAGAACAAAAATGATCAGTTTCTTCGCTTACCAGCCCCCTCAACCAATACCAGAGCCAAAAGTTCTCTCTCTTTCTAGTTTTCCCCAGGGTCACGTTCTGCTTACAGACTCCTGCTTGGCTTTTTCTTGTCTCTTTTCCTCTAGCTCTCTCTGTTCTTTTCTGTGACCTCAGTATCTGTGTGTTCCCTCACACTCCCACTCATGACTTTTTGTCCTGATTTAAGACAAAAGCAAATGAAATATCAAAAATTCCCATGGGACAGAAATTTCTATTTCTGATCAGCTGTAGGAGAGAGGAAAGTAGTGCTAAAAAAGCCATCTATCTAGGAAGGATAGAGGAAGTGTAGAGTGAAGCTAAGAAATGAAAAGAGATGTAATAAACACACAAGAGAAATAGTAGATATAGCTGGTGAAATAGAATTTGGCCAGAATTGTTTGAAGAATTTCACAATATGCATCAAATAAATTATTCAACTAATTGTTTGTGGTATTTGACCAGACCTACAGGTTAATTATATGTATGTAAAAATGGATTGTAGAGATAGTTGATTGAAAATGCTGCTGAAAACCAGACCTAAGGATGTGTCTACACTCGAACTTATAGCCATTGCAGTATTTAATGTGGTGTTCATGTCTACACTACCTTCCTTGGGTCAGTGATGCGCGTCCTCACCAGGAGCGCTCTGCTGGCAGCTCCCTACCCGGAGCCCAGCTGCCTCATAGGTGCCAGGCTCTTGGCAGGCTGCCCCCCCATCTCCATTCCCCATTACCTGCGGGGAGCTGAGGAAGTTGCTGGGGTGTCTTTCCTCCCCGTTCTCCGCTGGACGCCAGGGGAAGCTGCCCGGGCCTTCTCACCCCCAGGAAGCAAGGTCCAGCTGTTCTGGCTTCTCTGCCGCCCCTCCCTGCCAGGAGCTGGGCAGCCTTGTCAATGCTGTGAAACTGACAAGGCTGCCCGGCTCCTGGCAAGGAGCAGGCAGGGGGAAGAGGAACTGCCTGGGTTTCTCAGCCCAGCTCCTAGCTGGAGGGTGGGGTTCCAAAGCCACCTGGGCGTCTTGCCCTGCCTCCCAGCTGCAGGGTTGGGGGGGGGGGGGGGGGGGGGGAGGAGGAGGAGGAGCTGGACTCTCTCTGCCTGGCTATCTTCTCAGTTTCATGGCTCCTGCTGTGAAAGAGACAAGACAGCCAACAGCGGATATAGGAGACACTCTCTACACAGATACTGCGTCACCCATCTACACTGACATAAGCCTTAAGCCTCTCATGGAGGTGGAGTAGTTATGTCATTGTAGCGGGGCATTTACATCAGTGGGAGGAAGGCTGTAGTGTAGATACTGACATAATTAGGTCTCCATAAGCTGTGCAGCGTAGACCAGCCCTAATAAACAGTACACAACTGTTCTTTAAATGGCAGGGTACGGATTTGGGATGCATGACAGAACAGGTATTTTTCATCCTGGACAGTTGACTTTATCCTCAAACTAGTAGGACAGGTAAATCCTTCAAGCCCTGTACGTTCTTAATGTAGCATCCGCTAATAGCAATAGCAAAACCAAGAAAATGAATTTCACATTAACATCTTTGCTCATCTGAATGCTGACTGTTGCAGTTTTAAAATAGTGATTGTTGTCTGAATGCTTCAATTGGTAGAAAGGTGAGGGGGGGGGGTGGCTCAGGTGGGCCCATTTCTAGTCAGAACTGAACACAACTACAGATTTCACAGGGGTGGAGAATACAAAGCTATACATCTGCCCAGGTTTGCACGAACCTTCATAACTTTTCAATCAACACAGTATGCATTCCCAGCAAGACCCAGACCCGTCTGAGGTCTGCATGGTTTCAAGTTGCCACTTTCCAAAGGTATCACACACAGGGCTATTTTAGGATATCTCTGTAGTGACTGTGTCTGCTAAAAGGGATGTACAGCATCACATTATCCTGAAAGGGTGGCAGGGGCAGGTCATCCACTTTTAACCAAACGAAGCCATTAGCAAAGGGTAGAGAGAGGCCCATGAAACCGAAATAGCCCGACAATGCAGCCCCAGCTCTGTCCTGCAAGCTCCTGCTCTGTTCGAATGGGAGATCGTGTCACTCAGGGAATGTCCAGACGGCCATCATGGAGAGTGATTTCTGCTCCAGTAGACGTATCGAAAATAGCTTTAACCTGCCTACCTCAGGTGCTAGCGCACTGAAGCCACGGCAGCACAGGCTAGCCCTCCGAGTAATTACCCAGGGTCCCATGGGGGCTTGTACAGCCCATGCGGAGGCCTGTGCTGCTGTGATTTCACTGGGCTGGCACCAGCTGGATTAAAGCTAGTTTGGGTATGTCTACTCAAGCTGCAGCCGCAGCCGGTGATTGCAGTATAGATATGCCCTCAGTCAGGAATGAGTCTTGGGCTTCCCTTAACATTCTCTGGTAAATCAGAATGGCTGATCTTCAATTGGACCATATTGATAGAAGATTGTAAGCTCTTTATTTCTTACTTTGTGTGCGTGTGTGTGTATGTGGGGTGTGTGTGTGTGTGTGTGCGCGCGCGCGCACGTACAGCAACTAGCAGAATAGATGCTGATTCTGGCCTCGAGGCACTAGTGCATTACATGTACTACCAAAATAGAAGGCAAAACACTGTACGTTTCCCATGTCTAAAATTCCAAGACAAGTTTCTGGCTGGTCATATGATGTAAGTCTATTTTTTTAATCAATATGTCATGTATAAATAATACATAAGAGCTCATGCTTTCGAATAAGTTAAGATACGAGCACATGACATCCATAGTTAAACAACATTGGATTATACGTGAAAATTTCAGGGGATATATATTCTGATAAAAGAAAACGAATACTTTTCATAGCAGTTTTGGTCCCTTGGTTGGGATGCTTCTATAATATGTCGAGCATCCAGGAGTGAAGATAAACAGAGCAAAATAGCTCTCCATGCTGGATGAAAATTAAAAAAAAATAGTTGATTTATTCAGAAAGGTCACAATGTGTTAAATAATTCAATGAGTATTCTCTGACCAGCACTGCTGATGAGGTATAGAATAACCATAACACTAATTTCCCAGTGTCTAGGCAACCTAAGATACAACTAAATAATAGTGCAGTGTACAGTGTCTCTTACATTTCATTGCAATGCAAAACAAAAACAAATGAAAGACCCCAACAAACAGTAATATGTTAAGAATGGAGGCTAGGTAATGGGTCAGAGGTGCAAACTGGGTGACATTAACTTTCTAAATTGTCAGCTCAAGTGACAAGCCAAACATCTATGGTGGATCCAGTGAACTTGATCCTAATAGCTCAATTGATTTGTACTGCACATTCTAACTGAAGGCAGAGTTACTTCTCCGGAAAAAACCTGCCCTCACCGAATAGCAAAGATTATAAAGTCCTCTAAAGTACATCCCACTTATCTCCTGAGTGAAAAGCCGTCCGAGTAGCATTAGCTAGGTTACGTTACATACATTGCTCAACATATCTCGATGCCGCTGACCAGGGAGTGTAAAGCCTCTTTTCCACTTAAGGGAGACAGGAGATTGCTTTGGGAACTGCTACAGCATTTCAGAATAGATTTCCACTATCTCGAAGCGATTACCACTCTGACGGCTTCAAATCTGTGCCAGCCCAATTAGGGAACTCTGTTCAGTGTCTGTGTCAGTGTTCAAAAGGGGCCCCAAAGAGGAATCTCTTCTGCACGTTTCATTGTCACAGTGGAAGGGGGAAGGTTGCAGGTTCTGCATAATGAAATACATGTGACTGCCCTAAAAATTAAACGGGGCTCATTTTACTTCCTGCGTGATTCAGTCCACGTTAGAGCCAGAAGTATTTAAAAGTAGCCCATGATTATCCCTTACCCCACTTGTAGTCACCTCACCAAGTCACCTGAACTTATTTCGATTGCTGTATGATGTAGAGACATCTTGGGTATGACATAAAGCTATAAACTTGAGAATATTTAAAAGGAAGGAAGTTTGTTTTTAATTTTTTCAGTGCTGATTAGGAAATCTCATTTGCAGCTGGAAATGCAAAAACCTTCCTAGTTCTTGTATTATCAAACCTTCTATACAAATATATTTATTCTTCTTAGTTTCCACAAAGGAAATCCACCATTGGTCGAGTAGTGCACATCTGCAATCTCCCTGAAGGAAGCTGCACAGAGAACGATGTCATTAATCTTGGTCTTCCCTTTGGGAAAGTCACTAATTATATCCTGATGAAATCTACTAATCAGGTATTTTGCCCTTTGTGCCATTAATTTAGATGTATTAATCTTTGCGTGAGGCTGTTGCTTCATAATGGAAGCTTGGATATGCGAAGTGTGCTGTTAAGGTAAAAAAGGGTGTTTTTAAAGTGTGCTCATGGTTGTAAATGTGGCTGGTAACATTTGCCATCTTTTATTGCCTGTTAGAACTGGTAAAAACAGGTGAAAACTGTATTAAAATGTGAAACATTTTTGCAAAAATGTTTCTTTATCATTTCAAAAATTTTGAATAATTTTGACTTGCTCTATTACCCATGGTAGTGCCCTCTGTATTTTCAGAGAGCTATTTATTTTTTCTGCTCATCACTGCATCACTGATTTAGATGTGGGAAGAATGAGTTGTATTCTATTCTGCTTCATTCATCATCTACTGCTAGCTAAGTTCTGGTTGCAGAATCTTCATTTTTGGTGATGCAGAAAGCAAAACCCAGCCTGGATTTTTAGATCACAAGTTGAGCTCACCGTGCTGGCAGTCAGCAAAATCTTACGTTGTATTTAAACTGTAAACTGATCAAAATATATGGAAATAAATCACTGAAATGGGATATGTATGAAATAGTAACATTTAATTTTACAGTCACTCTTCTCATCATAACTATATATTAAAATCCAGCAAATTTACATGTGTGAGTTTACATTGGCTACTTAAACTAATGTCACATCAAAATATATATTTTTATTTAAATTGTTATAAACCTGCTTGTGAACGTCACTCTGATTTTTACTTCTTTCTGGCTTTTGGTGGTGACAGACATATCTCCTAACTTTTTTACATTTGATTTGTCTTGCATACCAAAGTCTGGATCGTTACTGAGTCTGCAAAACTCAGTTGAAAATATCAAGCACAGCACGTCTTACAGTATTTCAGTTCCTCTGCCTCCTTTCACCAACTAACCACAGAGTTCAAAGGTGACCGAGAAAATGGGAAGAAAGTGAATTAACTTGTTCACTTAACAAAAACAACATGACTTTAACTAAATCTTTCTTGACAATTGGTTACTTCATCTCTGCGTTTAGTAGCGTATCGTCTTTTGTAACTGACAATCCATTTTCTTTTAAATAAATGGAGGCTGGTCAAAATTTCTTACCAAAACTATTACCATTTCTATTCCAAAGCTGAAAGGCTACACGGCTCTATGAAAATCTTGTTTAATTGGGCAGGCTTTTCTAAACTCTTGTGTTTTACAATTTACTATCACAAACTTCTCTTAAAAATATTATCAATTAAAGTTGGTGTACCATATTTTTCTCTTTCACTGCATATTGTCTAGCATATAGTAGATAAACAAGCTTCTTCTTTTTTGTGATAGGCCTTTCTAGAAATGGCTTACACTGAGGCAGCACAAGCCATGGTGCAGTACTACCAAGAAAAACCTGCTATGATAAACGATGACAAGTTACTTATTAGAATGTCAAAAAGATACAAGGAACTTCAGCTGAAGGTAAACGATAAACGTGTTCCTGATTGTATTGTAAATCTGGAGTTCTTGATATACCCTTAGAAAACCATCTAAAATCCTCAGCCAATCACTAATTTCTACTTAACATGGTAAGAATTTAGAGAATGAAATGATGGCAGATAAGTTAACCAACATAGGCTAACAAACCATGTTTACTTGACAGTTGGCTTTCTTCTTGAATTTGAGTTATTTGCAGAGTCTACTTATTCTGATTCTGTCACACCATTAATTATAAACTCTTTCCCCAGCAGTCTTATTATGGCCAGACACTAGTATTGCTCACTCTAACGAAAGCCTAATATCCAGCCATGCATGAAACATTGCAGACTCTGTGTGGTGGCAAAAATAAGAGGCTACTGTTCTTTCTGTCATTCTTCAGATATGATTTAGCAAAAGTGGCTTCACTAATTGTAATATGGAGCCACAATACAATGTATGTATTGTATAACTATGGTGGCAGTACTGCCTTAAACATTTTTATCAACAGCTTGTTTTCTGTCTTTGGAGATGCTCTAACTCAGTGGCTCTCAACCTTTTCAGACGACTATACCCCTTTCAGGACTCTGATTTGTCTTGCACACCCTTAGGTTTCACCTCACTTAAAAACTACTTGCTTACAAAATCAGACATAAAAATACAAGTGTCACAGCTGTACTGTACTTACATTTCAGTGTATAGTATATAGAGCAGTATAAACAAGTCATTGTCTGTATGAAATTTTAGTGTGTATTGACTTCTATGGTGCTTTTTATGTAGCCTGTTGTAAAACTAGACAGATATCTAGATGAGTACCCCTGGAAGACCTCTGCGTACCCCCAGGAGAACATGTACCCTTGGCTGAGAACCATTGATCTAACTGAAGCACATGGTCTGTCATGGAGAATCAGAATTCAGTCTTTGGCCTATCTACTGAGAATGTCCCTGTCAGTGATTCCTGTACACTAAGAACACTGAATGCGTTTCACATATGCCACCAATATAACACTAAGGGAATAATTACTTTCATGATGACTAACCTGGGATGGAACGAGTGACCTAGAGCGCCATAGCTCATTACCCACTCTCCTGAGACATATAGTGTGTGGTTTTATTTAACTATATACAGGGTGAGTTGCTTGCATGCTGTAGCATTGATGTTGGGGTAGATGAGGGAGGAATGATGGTCCGGTAGTGAGAGCACAAGTCTGGCATTCAGGCGATTTGGGTTCCATTCCCTGCTCTACCAAAGATGCACTTATAGGCTAGTCTCTGTGTGCTTCGGTTCCCCATCTCTAAAATGGGGATAAAGTTCCTCCCTACCTCAGCGGGTGTTGTGGAGCTCTATACATCAAAGCTTGTGAGGTGTTCAGATACTATGGTAATGGAGGCCTGGTAGATATCTACGGTAGGTAAATGTTGAACGTGGCCTGCTCAGAAAACTCTAAAAGGTTACTACAATTCCACCATTTTCAGCAATTCCAGTTTCACGCAGCCTTATAGCTCAGGGGTTCTTCTTCGAGTGCTTGCTCATGTCCATTCTGATTTAGAGTGTGCGCTCGCCACATGCACAAGGGCCAGGAGTTTTTCCCCTAGTGGTACCCGTAGGGCTGGCTTTAGCGCCCTCTGCAGTGGCGCACGTATGCACTCATACATAGGGCGCTGCTGGCCCTCCTTCCTTCCAGTTCCTTCTTACCACCCGTAATGGTGCTGGAACAACTCACTTGCTCTTGCAAGTCTCCATTTCCTTATGGTTTCTAGCTTTTTAGCTGTTCCTAGTGTACATAGTTTAAAGTTGGTTGTTTAGTTGTTAGTCTGTTAATTAGTAAGTTCCCAGGGTTGGAGCATGCCCCGTTCCCCGGGGTTTAAACCATGCGCTTTGTGTAAGAAGTCAATGCCACTGAGTGACCTGTATCAGAGCAGTTTAAGGTGCTTGGGAGAAGCTCACCTCTCCGAGAAGTGTAAGATCTGTAGGATCTTTCGCCTGAGAGCTAAGATTGACCAGGACCTTAGACTTAATGCCCTTCTGATGGAGGCGGTGCTCAGACTGGCAACGGAGCCGCAATCGGGCTGGAGACGGAGTATTGCGGCATCATTAAAAAATGCTCCTCCGGCGTCAGAGTTGACCCGGCACCACTTGGCGTCCCCAGTGCTGAAGAAGCGTCAAAAGAAAGCGCACTCAGGAAGGGAGTGCTTGCCAGCACCGAAGCTGGCTAAGAAAACTTCAGGGAATCTGGAGTCAGCCCGGAAGGGGTGTCCGCCTGGGTGGGCATCAAGCCTGGCACCCACACCGCCACCAACTCAGGGGGTGGCAGAGGCCCACACCACCTATTGGTCCCTCCACACCTGAGGTGTTCCAGGCGATGAAGGACCTATTGTCTATACCGCTGCTACCTACACCACGAGAGGGTAGGCCCCCGCACTGAGGAGTGGACACCCTGGCCGGGGGTTTGTTGAAGGGGATGCCAGCGTCTACGCAACAGCCTTCCATCCCCTGTCAGCTGGTCGCTGTTCACCGGCCTCGAGGCACTCATTGGGTTCTCGACACTGCTCTCCAGAACCACACTGGAACAGATCAGGTTTGTGCCTACAGTCACCGGGCGCTAGGCACCAATCCCGGGAACACCAGCACTGATCTGCTGAGTGTCGGCGTCGATCTTTGGAGCCCTGAGGTTCACCGAGCCTGGGGTAATCACCAGCACGCAGCAGGTCACCGGAGCCCTGGCACTGCTCAAGTCCTTACAGAAGGACAAGACACGATTGGGACATGGCCAACGCTCTGGCTCCGGACACCTCTCCCCGACGCCAGAATTCCGGCATAGAGACCCAGAGAAACAAGTGGTGTCGGTGCCCCTGTGGTCACTGGGATATAACTCTGGATTGGGGGGAGGAAATTATAGTTCCCCCGAAGGTGCAGGCTACAAAGTCCTCTGCAGTTTTCCCCATGCCACCTCAGATGTGGGGATGGCCTCAAGGACAATGGACTGGACCCTGGCAATACTGGAACCTGTGGGGGTCCCCCCATTCTGCAGTGCCCTACCCAGTCTCATCTACGGGAACTTCGGTGCTGCGCTCTTCAAAAGACCCGCAACAGCACTGGCCTTAAGACATCGACTCGGGGCATGAGGAGTCGCTATCGGGAAGTCCATCGGTGACCATCTCTCAGCAACCTGCCTTCTCCTCATCCTCCCCAGACGAGGCAGTAGCGGGCCCCTCGCACGCTGCCCTGCTGGACGATTATAGGTCACATCAGGACCTGCTGAAAAGGGTAGCAGCTAACCTGGGCCTTAAGACAGAGGAGCTTAAAGAACCTGTGGATGAGCTCTTTGGCATCCTGGCATCTGCAGCCCCTTCCAGGGTGGCCCTGCAAATGCATGAAGGGGTAGTGAAGCTGGCTAAGGCTTTGTGGCAAACCCTGGCATCTCTGCCCCCCACGTCCACATGGGCAGAGAAAAAGTTCTATCTGCCCGCTAAGGGTTTCGAATATCTATTGTGACAGGGCCAGACCTGATGGCTATAGGAGAGTTTTGGAGGGGATCTATATTAGCCCCAGGATCAACAAATCCTAGTTCCCTGGGTTATTCAGCTGGGGTTACTCCAAGTCAATTAGGCCAGTTGAGGCCAATTAAGGAGCTTGCCCCAGCAGTTAAAAGCCTCCCTGTCAGGAAGATAGGGCCAGCTGGAAGGGAGTTGAGAGGAGGAGCGGAGCAGAGTGGAGCAGAGCTGCTACAGAGCTTAGAGCGATCACTGTTGCTACCACAACATCAAAGTTACTGGAGTTAAGGAGAAGCCCATCCAGGCAGGGCCAAGGGTCCCAGGCACAGAGGCCTGAAGGAGGACCCGGTCATTCAGACAACTGAGCAAAGGAGTAGAGGTGGGGTGACCTCACCCAAACAGGGGGAGGATCACAGGGACAGAGAAACCCATGGCGTGGAAGGGGAAAACCCTCCCCCCAGTTCCAGGGAGTGGCCCACGAGCAGTGGGGCCAAGGACAGGCAACCCAGGAAAGGTAGTAGCCCTCATGAACTAAGTGGTTTGAGGCTACTCCTCACAGGGTCCCTGGGTCGGGGCCCAGGGTAGAGGGCGGGACCGGCCCAGCCCTCCTCCTCCTCCCCCCCCCCTCCCACTCAGCCATATCACCAGCATAGCCGAAAAGATCGCAGTCTCTGCGGAGGGGCAGAACAGGCCTCCCTCACCACACACTCATGTCCAGGCTCACTTGTGGTCGCGGCGGCTAACGAGCACGAGAGGCAGGGGCAAATGAGGTCCACTCCAAAGAATAAAGAGGCAAAGAAAATGGACTTATTTGGCCGAAAAATGTATTTAACAGTGAGCCTACAGCTAAGGATGTCTAAGCAGCAGGCGTTGCTGGGGCGATACCATTTTAACATCTGGCAATCGCTGGAAAAGTTTTCTGACTCCCTCCCTTGTAGGGCCGCTACATGGTTGTCCATACAGTCCTTCACGTCCCACTATGCCATCACGGGACGATGTGGGGTTCGGCAGAGCGGTACTGCAATCTTCACGGCCATGAGTTCCTGCCCACCTCCAGAGACACAGCTGGTAAGTCAACTAAATCAGAATGGCATGAGCAAGCACTCGAAGAAGAAAGAACAGTTACTCACCTGGCAACTGTTGTTCTTTGAGCTGTGTTGCTCATGTCCTTTCCACAACCCACCCTCCATCCCCTCTGTCGGAGTTCTGGCAAGGAGGAACTGGAAGGGAGAGGAACCGGCAGCGCCCTATATATGAGCGTATACATGTGCCGCTGCAGAAGGCACTAGAGCCAGCCCTATGGGTACCTCTAGGGGAAAAACATCCAGCACCGGTACATGTGGCGTGCACACGCACCTAAATCAGTATGGACATGAGCAGCACATCTCGAAGAACAACAGTTACCAGGTAAGTAACCGTTCCTTCCGGATCCTTTCCCTCAAAGGTAGAGCAAAATGATTTCTTTTATTTTTTTTTAACCTAGCAAAGGGTGGATTATACTGCTATGAACTGCTTTCAGTTCCCATACGACTATATTATCTAACTACCATTGTTCTTAGCATTCAAAGAGGTATACACGCTGCAATCTGTGTACTGTAATACATTTTTTATAAATGGTCTTGAAAGAATCTCACCTGCTGAAGTTTCACTTACAAGCTTTCCTTGCATTTTTCTTTATTTGAAGCTCCAATGGCTACACACGTTGTTGTAGGGCCATACTCCTGAATGGGGTAAGCATTGAAATTAAATGCCATAGCAGTCCATTTCTTGGGAGGCAGAAGCATGAATGACACATGTATTTAATCCATGTTTTAGGCCATAATTTGCCTCCTGTTACATGCAGATTCCTAGCAAATATTCTATAGTGAATGCCCAGCAAAAAGAGACTGACTGGTTTTCAGACCATATCGTACAAGCAAACAAATATAAAGATACAATGCAGTAGTATAACAGATCATTGTTTTCTATCAATACAATTTTAGTGCCTCAGTCGCCATGCTATTAACTTTAGAGAAGATTATAGAAAACATACTATATCAGAATATTTTCCACAAGAAGTGTAATGAAATGCTACATGGAATGTCACTTCATGTGCACCTAAAATAGCTTAGAGGCATATTGGATTCTAAACAGGTATCTCTTGTTTTGCTTAGAAACCAGGGAAAACTGTGGCGGCGATCATCCAGGACATCCATTCTCAAAAGGAAAGAGATATGTACCGCGAAGCCGACAGGTGACAGAGTGATTGATATAAAATAAAATGATGTTTTTATTATTAATTATATATTATTTCTGAGCATTGACAACATGCCTGGCATGTACAGTACACAAATGTCAAGATGTTCCCCGATCATCTAAAGACAGACAGCCTAGAGGAGAAGGGAGGCCCAGAGGAATGAGTTACGTTAAATACAATTTTATTTTTATTTATCTTGCATACTTTGCATGTGTCTGTTTTCCATTATGTGCGTTTATGGGCCTCACACTAGAAGTGGTGTTGTAGGAGGTATAGTCACAAAGTGAAACAACTTTAAAACACGAAAACCCAGGATAGATGTAAAAACAACGAGAGTCCTGTAGCACTTTAAAGACTAACAAATTTCTGCAGGCATAAGCTTTCGTGGGCTGCAACCCACTGTGCAACCCACAGGATAGATGTGCCACTTTCTATCACTTTAGTGATGCCATGGATGCAGTGCTTAATTCGTGCCAGGGCTTGCCAGGGCTTAGTTCTGGCACATCTAGGCTTCACAGTTCATAGCCCAGTACCTCTGGGCTTGCCACATCAGTCATGAAAGTAAAAAAAAGTGCTTGAGCCCCTGCACCTAATGGTTAGGCCCCGATATCTCTTTCATTACAAATTAAGCACTGTTTGTCCTCTTAAGGTATTAAACATGTCCTAGGCTTTAGAAACAGAAACCTTGTGACACGCCTAAGGAAGAACAAGTATGTTCTCCCATGACAGATTCTATGTGGATTTTTTGAAAATGCTGTGAATGTTAGAACTGTCCTAAGCAGGCTCCGGCACATACAGGGGAGCAGTGCATGTGCAAAATCTGGGAGTGCAGTTTTAAAGGTTTGTTTGATTTGGCCCCCGTGTACAAAAGCAAGTACAGTACTCACTACGGCTGGATCCAACCAGGTTAAAGATTCCTTAGACTTCCTCCACATAGAGACAATGGTTTGTGTGCTTTCCTTCTGCTGCAGGTATGGGATTGAGAGGCCACGGTCTCGCAGCCCCATCAGCCGCTCTCTGTCGCCAAGATCCCACACGCCAAGCTTTACTTCCTGCAGCTCACCTCGTAGTCCGTTGGGCACCAGCAGGACAGACTGGGGAAATGGAAGAGAGTCATGGGATCAGTCCCCTTATTCCCGAAGGGAGGAAGAAAGAGATGCAGCACTCTGGAGAGAGAACGGGGAGGAGAAAAGGGATAGGACTGACACATGGGTTCACGAGAGAAAACACTATATACGGCAGCTGGACAAGGTAGACTTGGATGGACAGATCGAAGGAGCCAGAGGGCACAGAGAAAAGTATTTAAGGGGTGGTTCACCCAACGTCCTTCATGCTTCACCTGGATATAAGAGCAGGGAAGATGACTATTACAGAAAAGCATCTAAGTCAAAATCTGATCGATATCAAAAGCAGCTGCAAGATGCACCTGTGAAGTCTAAAAGAAAGGACGATGCAAGGTTGAGAGAGCGCAAACATTCTCACTGTGAGGACCTAAATAAGGAGGAAACTTCAGAACAAAGGCCCAACAAGGGATCCGAAAGCTCCAGACAAAAGCAAAGTGATAAATATAAAATCAAGAAAGCTGATAAAGACCAAGATGAAGATGCTACTGCTGTTGCTGAAAGCAGTGATGTGAAGGAAGGCAAAGCAACTGAGATTGAGGTAACAGGGAGCTTCTTCAATTAGAATAGGGGATAGAATAGAAAAGTTTTAATGCTGGAATAACGACTTTTCTAATAGGCTCATAACTACTGTTGTTCCTGTGGAGCTAGTACACAGATGTCCTTTGTCTGCTTGTTTGCAGTGAAACTGCAGTGATGTTTGCAGGTAGAATTGATGCAAACAAAATGTTTTGTTTTGTTCCCCTTTCAGCTAGCTAGAAACTCTCTTTCTATACAGTCACTTGTGATTTATTGAGCAGTCAGGGTGGGAATGACCTTTAACTCTCATTTTCTTGGGCCCTAGGCACAGCAATGCATAACTTGTATGTGTAGTTCCCTACACTTGACTGTGACAATGAATATTTCAAATTTATCACTCCCGGTAACAATCAGGCCAGGATCAGTTATCCTCTCTAGGCAGAAGCCATGAATCAGTTCACACGTTAATTCATAGTTTTAAATTCCTTAGCAAATTCTGCTGGTAAATAAAGTTACAATTTCTATGGGCTTGATTCTCCCCTTGGATGGAATAGAATCATCGAATTTTAGGATTAGAATGGAAGGTCATCTAGTCCAACCCCCGTTTAAAGCAGGACCAACCCCAACTAAATCTATGGAGAGGGGAAGCTTCTGTGAACCTGGAGCAGCTCCCAAATTCACAGCCATCCAGCCCAAGTACTCAGGGCTGCCCTAACATTTACTACTGGCATAAAATCCTTTAGGGAACTTACCCAGTTGGCAAAGGAAGCAGCAGAGCTGCCACCACCAGATTTCTGCCAGCAGTGTGTTCCCTTGAATAGAGGGAATTCTCCAGTGGCTATCTCTGACTGCTTTAGGGTCACTTTCTGCTTCTTCAGACCAGAGAATCCAGATGATCAAGTTTAACAAAAATGAAAGGTAAACTTGTCCAAGGTGTATTTCAATAGAAGGGGGGCGGGGCAACCTTTCTCACGGTACCAGCCCTCCACAGAACCATCATATTTTACATCAGCACAAGAACTCAGTAGCAAACTTTGTGAGCAAAAGTTCCCCCCCCCCCCATTTGTGCACATGGGAACTTGTCATGTGTCTTATGTTTAGGCGTTCATGGGGAGCAGTTGCACTTTAGGGGTGCAATGTACACAGAGCCAGTTTTGAACTCACATTTCTAACACCAAGTGGGGAGAAAAATCCACTTGGCCATTCTGTAAGTTGCTACATCAACAGAAATACCATTATGGAGAGCTCTGTTATTCATTCCAGTACTTGCAGCTTCCTCCCCCCAAAAATCATTGACTCAAAGGAGCCTAAGGGAGGGAGGTGCCCAACTCCTATTGGACATCAATGGGATTTGGGCACATAATTTATCTGAGCATTTCTGAAAAGTCCCAGCCTTAACTGTTTGTTACTTTGGCTCTAAGTATGATGACCAAACGGTGTACAGAGCTTGGTAACATTACAGCATGGATGTGTAATGCTGCACTGAACGGAAACAGGGCTGTAAATGTATATAACTAACAAATAGTCTTTAAAATGGGTAGAAGGTCTGTGTCTTTTGCTGGGGAGTGTTTCTCTGAGGAAGCCCCTAGATGACCTGTTTCTGGGTCCCCAGGTGCAATTACTTGATCCTGCTGAACTTCAAAATCTGTAGTCAGCTCAGGGCAAGCCTTGGTTGATCTTGCTCTCCTTCCTCGTGCAGGGGAAAATGATGGACGTCCCCAGGTTTCTGTGTTGTAGCTTCATTCAGTCTCTGTAGCAGGCGATGGCTCTGCCACGTCCCATCCATCTGTTTGTCTGCACCAGATTTTGTCACCTTTTTCTTTTACTGTGTACTTCAGTGTGGCTGAATGATGCCTTGGAGCAGGGCCCCTTCGAAGGTGCAGCTCTGTGGAGCCAGGCACTCTCCTGCCTGGCCCTGTGGCCCTCCTCATGTGGCAGTCTGCAGGGACTGCTGGCTCGTCCTGCCGCAGAACAGTAGCTGTGACCTAGGCATCCTGGCTCACGCAGCTGCAGTCTCTGAGCAGGTGGAGTGAGAGGAGCCCAGATCAAAGCTCTCATTCGTCTGTGTCAGGTGTACCTCTGGTCCTGATCCATGGAGGATATGAGTCCGCTGCAGCTGCCGAGTAGGGCATGAGAGGCAGAGGCTGCTCCGTTAGCTCTGAAGATCCTGGGTTCAGTTCCTGGTGGACAACCAAGATGATGTAGCTTGATTGTTCAGGGATCTCATCCGTGTTGTCTTTTTGTGGTCATGCTGTGCTTGGAGAGAAGCTGCAGTGTTAGTTGCACACCCACAAGTATATAGAGTCATCTTAAACAGTGTTAGCAATAGACCTTAGGAAAATCTGATCTGAAGTTAATCTTTCGTTTAGGGCACTTATACATTAAAGCAATGGTTCCCAAACATTTTACATTGTCCCCCCCCTTATCCTTGTCCGCGCCCCCTGTGCCACCCCCAGCTGGTTCTGGGAGCGGGACCGTGTGCAGGGGCCACGGTTGGGGCCAGGGGCCGAGGCTGGGAGCAGAATCTGTGGTTGGGGCCAGGAGTGGGGCTGCAGAGGCTAGGCACCAAGGGTCGAGGCCATGGCCAGGGACTGCAGCTGGGCCAGGGGCTGTGGCGTGGGAACCAGGAGCCAAGGTCACAGCTGGCCGCCGAGACTGCAGCCAGACCAGGGGCCACGACTGGGGGCCATGGCCGTGGCTGAAAACTGAGGCCAAGCACCAGTGCCAGGGACCACGGCTGTTGCCAGGGGCTACAGCTGGGCTGGGGCCATGGCTGGGGTGTGGGACTATCCAGAGCAGAACTCTGGGCAGAGCGAGGCCAGATGGTGCTCTCTCCTGCTCCCTCCCGTGAGGACTGGCCCAGGCATCCCTCTCCTCCCCCCGAATGTTCCTCCCTTGGGGGGTGCGCCCCACATTTCGGGGAACTCTGGATTAAAGGGACGTCCTCAAGCTTGGAAGATCCAAACTTCCATTCCACCTACTTTTTTTTTAAGCAACATATAATTTTGTGGTTTGTTTTTCCAAAATATACCCTCTGCAAGGAACTGCAATGCTGAACAGTCCTACACTAACAAATCAACGGGTTGGGGCTACCTGCAGGAGCAGCTTACACTGCATTCAATCATTCTATATCAGGGCTGGTTGGAAAACCAAAGACGAAAGATTGGAAAATTCATGAATACTTTCGTTTCCATTTTTCCTCAGAATTTCTTCTTTTATTTTAAATTTTCTGTCCAACTCTGCTAAATAGAAGTCTCCAATCTCAGGGCATTTACCCAGAGTACAGTTTTTACTTATACAAATTGGATGAATAAGGAATGCGACCATGTTGAATGCCTTTGCTCACGAAGACTCAGCATAGAACCATAATGGAAATCTCGTTGTTTAGGATTACTGTACTGTAGTCTCACTACCGATATACTTGCAGTGTCACCATAAATATACATGTTGTATTTGTTTTAGCTTGGGAAAGAGGAGCATATTACAGAGACGAACTCACCTTCGGCTAATAAACAAGGAAAAGATTCAGGAGAGTCTATGGAAAGCACAAGAAAAGAGAAGGTAAGCTGTGTTTTAACTGGGTTTAGTCTCTATTATAAAATGAATCAACAAATGAATTTGTCAGCAAATCTTCCAGACTGAAATATTACACCGCCATTGAATGCCATTTCTAAGGCACTCTTAGAGGGCTGTCTAAATTAACTTACCTCGTACTGAACTCTGCTTCTAGGGATAGCTTTTGCCTGACAGGGTTTTGAGAGGCTCTTTTTTTAGTTGCTGTATGCCCATATAGATTACGTCTAATTGCCACTGCCAAGTGCTATGCATGTGAAGCAACGTATGCCTAAAAAGACTACATAACTGGGAGGTGTATCCAAAAATAGAAGCTACAGCAAATTGGAGCTACAGCAAAGGAAGGGACTGAAAATGAAGCATTTCCAGAACGATGGCGTTAGATGGAGTGTGGACAATCTCTTTTTAAATATTTCTCTTTAATTAAATAATCTTACTACAAACCTCCTATTCCAACGCGGAAGTAGCACAGAACAATGTCTTTATAAATTCTCCAGTTTCAGAGCTGATGGTCAACTGTCCAAAATGAACAAAAGGAATTAACTTCATTCTTAATACCAACTTCATAAAATCTTATAAGAATCAAGAAACATAATAACAATAGCTTAATTTCTACTACCTAACAAAGCTGCTTCAGAATTCATATACACTATCTTCACAATTACACATAAATGTAAACAAAAGAAACAAATTAAATCTAAACAAGTCATTCCCCACAGACCCACAGCAAGAAGTAACTCGGAGTTCCAAAAATTTTGATTGAGTTTGCTTGAGTCTCAGCTACCGTCTTTGTTCGTCAGCTCTATAGAGTCTGCTGAGTCAAAAGCACTGCAGCAATATCATCCCTCCTCTTGCTTGTAGAAATCTCCTACTGGAACCCAGGCAGACTTCCTCCTCCTCTATGTGACTGTGGAATCACTTAGCTAGTCAGCTAACTAATTAACCAACCAATCACTATGCATTTTATAAGTCAATAAACCTGTTACAAGAAAAACACAAAACTGAGACTAGCCAAATATAGATAACTTTTCCCATCGTCACATTTAAATAAGAAAAAAGTTGGTGAACCAGACTGGTAAAGACAATTGAACTAAACCATTAAAGGCATTAATTTTCCCTCCTAGTTTCTTCTTTCTATAACTAACAATGCCAGGGCTTCCCTGGTGTTGGAAAGGTAATGATATCCCTAACCTGCTGCACAGTGCTTCAGAATTAGGGGAAACCAGCCTGCTTCCTGATCCCATGGCTAAGCTTCTCCAAGCCCATACAGGTCACGTTCTTTTGTAAAGCAGCTGCCCTGACTACTTGTTCTCAGTGGAGTCTACCAGTCCAGCTACTACACCCAATTCCAGAAACTTCTGGGCGTGGAGTGCTCACTGTGCATCTGTCTAGTAATAATGACCCAGACAGAACTTACTTCTCTCCCTCTCTTCTGTCTAAAGAGATATCTCCCTATTAGCACGTGGGTTATATTTATATACCCTCCCCCTACACGTACATAGAGTAAATTTTAAAATGTAATAATATAGGCAAGCATGGTACCACAGTAGACTACAGTTCCTAGGAATTGTGGATATGGTAGGACGTCAGGGATGGCCAGTTCAAAGCATCACTTGTGATCGCTAGTCCAGAGCCTATTCTATAATAGTGATGATATATAGCTATCGACATCATTCCTTACCCATTTCCCTCTATGCTGCAGGAGCAAGACTGGGAGAGTGGAAGTGAGATGGAGGGTGAGGCATGGTATCCAACTAACATGGAAGAACTAGTCACAGTGGATGAAGTGGGAGAAGACGACTTTATTATGGAGCCGGATATAACCGAACTTGAAGAAATTGTTCCGGTTGATCCAAAAGACAAAGCATGCTCAGATGTGTGTCAGTATGTAACTAGCATGTTAAAACCGGAAAATGACCACAGCCAGATAAACAGGAGTGAAGGCGAATCTGCCCAGGAAGCTACAGAAATGAGCGTCAGATCAGCAAAGGAAAGCATAGCTGCTTCCAGTGGCTGTGCAGATGATGATGATGATGATGCAGTTACCAAAGCATCAAGCCTAAATCTGGACACTGAACCGAAGCCAGATGAATCGCAAGAAGACAGAGCTCTTAAGGATTCTAGTTACCACAAAAAGGAAGGAAAAATAGATGAGAGCGTGGATATTCACATAAAGCTGGAGGATGGACAGATACCTTCTGATCATCTGAAAGGAGAGACTCGTCAGCTCCCTGACACTTTTATAGATCATTACAAGCAGATGGGATCACAAGAAACTGAGAGTAGAGAAGTCATGGAAATGCTTGTAAAAAACCCCAGTGAAGAAACAACCCATGGAAGCCAAGAGTTTCAAGAGACCCGGGGTAACTACCTCTGTGTTTTCTTTGCTGCTGGTAGAGGGTTGTTTGAGCTTTTATCTGTGCAAGATGCATTAGATTTTTATCTACTACTAACAAGAATAAATGTTGCTAATAGTGTCAAGATTGTCCTAGGAGCAACTCGGTAAAAGAGCCCTGCTGCCATGAGAGCCATGTTAATCCATTAAAGGCTTTTAGTCAAATGGTGTAAAGGAAATGCGATAAGCAACTTGCAAGCTTTCTGAAAGGCATAATCCGCTATAACTGTCACATCTGAGTTCACGTGAGTTGAGCTGAACTCTTGCAGCCGCTTGCTAAGTACTTTGAATTGTCAATGAGAAGAACTACAGTTCATGCACGTCAACAAATAGCAGGGATCTTTTATATATGTCTGGCTCCCACCCACATAAGAAATTCAGGATGGGTGTGTCTTACCCACCATGCAAAAAGATTAATGACATGAAAATAGGTTGTAGGTTGTTACTTCTCAGTCCTTGTTCATGCAAGCACATGACTTGGTGTGGGGACTTGCTTAACGAAGTACCATTATTTCTTATATGTTCCCTCTAATATAACCTGACATGGCAAGGCGCACGGTAACACAAAGCCGGAAAATATGTAAAGAGGATAAGATTAATCAGACCTGTCTATTAAAAACTTTAGCTGTCAGGAAAAATATCTTCAGAGTCTGAAATTCACGTAGACTGCCTCCCTGCTCCCTGCAGGGAAACCCAAATCAGTGGGCTTTAGCTAGAAAACTACACTGGGACTGAAGGAGTAGAATAAATAAACAGAAAAAATGCATCCTCCTCTGCCCCCTACAGACAGAGCAAAGTGCAGCTCCATGGCTGCTACTCTAGCCTATACGATGGAATAGAAGTTGTGAACCCTGGGCTGGGAAAGGGGAGGGAGGCTGTATCCACTGGATCCATGTAATTGCAGAGCGCAAACGGCTATGACTCTCCCTTTCCCCATTCCAGTCGCCTGCTCCCATGTGGAACCCAGCCCTCCTGATACAAAAGTGGGGTTGTTTCCCCACACTTGTTCACCCCTGCACAGAGAAACTAGTGTAGTTCCACTGAGTCAGTGTTTCCCACAGCCCTTATTTCCCTGGTGAACGTCACCCACACTTGGATATCATACCATATTAATTACACGAAAAGTTTTGAGTGACCAACACCTCCGATACTATGGTGATGGGCAGCAGAACAAAACCTTCCTACACCTAGTCAACCCATGTGAGGTTATTTTTTTTTAAAAGGACCTTAATTTTCCCCAAAATCCATAGTTAAAAGTTTTGTTTTAGAAAAGTCACCCCTTTCCCTAATGAGCCCTTGCATTGCGTAGTGATAGATCAGCCTCTTGATTGTCGATTTCTGCTCAGTCAAGGAATGCAGCAATGGTCCAGGTTGAGTTACACTGATAGTTCTGTGTTCTCTGCACCTCTTCTCGCTATGTCCTGCTCGTGCCAGTGTTCATTTTTACAAGCATTGATTCACTTTTTAGATAAACAATCTGATGAAAAATCTTTTCCCTTCTCAGTTGCTCAGGCTTTTAATCTCCTGGTTCTTGTGATGTCATCATTTCACTAGTTGTCCTGTCGCTATAGAGTCTTCCAGGGTAGACAAGACCTGAATTTCTAATATGAAAATCAAGTAGAAAAAGTGGGTGAGGGACTTGACAAAAATGTAGGCTTTGTATGTACAAATGGGGGCAGTTTTAGAGACCTGGTTAATTTGAAGTTAACTTAAAAGCTGACGTGCCAACACTAGAAGTCAGCATTTTGTGTGTCTCTGGAAAAGTAGATCATATTAATAGCTTTAAAACAGTGTACAAATGTGCAGTCCTATAGCCAGAAAATGCAAAATTTGGAACTTGGAGGTAGATAGGAACTGGTTTGGGCTCAAATATATTTGTTTTACAGCAACGTGCAGACCAAGTACAGTAGGAATTTTGTCTGAGTAAGGACAGCAGTGTCTGGCAGAACTGAAGAATCAGAATCAAGCCCTTTATTTTTAATCCTGCACCTCTGTTGTAATGCTGTAGTGATTTGGCATCTGGAATGGCTATGTACTTTATATATAAGCAATTCACACGCCTGGAAGGGGGAGGAAGGATATCTTTCTTACCAGCCCTAATCCTTCCCAGTAAATTAACACAATTTTTCCATGCATTAAATCTGCTGCCTGCACAGATTTAACATATAAATACAAATTAATAGTGTTTGTCAGTACCCTATAATACTGAGGCATGCATAAAGTATAGCTCCAATTTTAACACAGGCCTTATAATGAAAGTGGGCAATTACCAAAATAGAAAAGTTTAAAATATAAACAGAAAAGCAGTAATGAACATGAAATTGTCTCTGGAAAATAATATTAATTAGTGTGTGGTGTTTATTATTAGTTAGCTATTGTCAGCTGTACTGTATTAAACATCCAGACTGGGTGGGAAATATTTCCAGGTCATGTTTAACTTCTGGACTCTTTCAGAAAAAGTTTCAAATGGGATTATAGAAGTTGTTGTATTTCATTAAACTGTTTTCATTCAATGCATTTATTCATTTGTTAAGCAAATTCTAGGTACCTGGAAATGAAATCTCCTGAATTCCCAGAAGGGAAATCTAAAAGAACCCATTCATCACCATCCTGGGAACAAGAGGATGTTTTCACTGAACTTAGCATTCCTTTAGGTATGTCTAAACTTTTAGGTCTCTGCATGAGACACTGTCCATTGCAATACCTTGAATTTACAACAAGATGTCACTTTAAGGTTACTTCTTGTATTTGTTTCTCAAAACAAATGCAAGGAGAATCAAAAGAAACAGTAACACATGGTTAAATGCTATGCTTAATTTGTAATGAAAGAGGTGCTGGGGTTCAAGCAATTTTTTTAGATTCATAACTGATGAGGCAAGCCTAGAGGTGCCAGGAATCTGCACAAATTAAGCACTGGTAATAATAATAAGAACTGGGATTTTTATTCCAGATTATTTATTATTAATCTGGATAAATGGACTACGTATTCATTAATAACACTGAACATCTGAAATAACTGCCATTGGACTCCAGGGTCTAAAACATAGGGACTGACATATTCATAAAGAAATTATTTGAGCTTTGATAGAAGTACTGGTCAATGCCAAGGAAATCTTGAGGGCAAAGAGATCTCTCAAGGGAGTCGTCTGAATAGAAGGGCACTTCTAGGCATTTGATGTGAAAATTAGAATGATTTAGCCCCTGCATGGATAGATTACACTACACAACCATAGATCATGAACATGCAGAGTGCATCATGATGTGATATGGGTATTATTGGCACTTCTTACAGATGACCAATATAACTTTGCCCCTAATAAGTATTGTGGCTATTCGAAGCCTTTGTGTTACCCCATTACGTATTCTCAATAAATTTAAATGCATATATTATCTTAGATAATGTATAAATATGTATAATATCTAAAACAGAATGCACTCAATGCAGTATTTGCAGTATTTTTGTCAGGCAACATCTGCCATTTTAATGTGATTCAAAATCCTTTGGTAGGTGTGGAATTTGTGGTGCCCAGAACTGGGTTTTATTGCAAGCTTTGTGGACTTTTCTACTCGAATGAAGAGACAGCTAAAACAAGCCACTGCAGAAGTACTATTCACTACAAAAATCTTCAGGTAAAACACACTTGTAATTAGTATTAGTCCAGCTTCTAATAACTGGGTCAGACTGAGTACAACTCTGTGGTGCTATAAAATGAACTTTCACGGTGTGCACAGAATTCAGTCGCATGGAAATGGACAGTTTTAAATCTTTTAAGTTGACAAATATATATAATCAAATAGTTTGTTTGGTGCTGTGGGCCAGCACACTAGCTGATCGCCTGTGGATCACTGTGCTCAAGTCAGGGGTCACAAGTGAAATGAGGTGGGACATTCACATCACAAAAACAGCACAGAGTTTGGTCCAGTTGAGTCTCTCTGCTTAAGAATCTCAAAATGATGGAATAGTAAGAGTGTTTCAGGTTAGAACTGAAGTGCATTGGTAGCGCTTTGTGAAACAGATTGCACAGAGCCTGACAGCACTATTGAGTTCTTAATTTCATGGCAGCTAAATTTGTTACTCTTTTAGAATTTGTATAATTTTATTTCTGTGCTAATTTAAGTTTGTACAGTATGCTTCAACTTGAGGGATTTCAAAGCACTATCTGTACGATACGTAAACAATCTGAGGATGGCTTCACACGCCACTGAAATGCAGCCAACTCTGGTGTGGAACATGGCAGCTGTCCAACAGTGCAGAGCAACGCAACAGTACAATTCATAGAAAGCAGTGGAGAAGAATGCCATGTCCGATGTATTTATTTAGATTTACTTTTAAGTCCCCACCCAATGCTCTGGGTATTTTTCCAAATATAAAAACACACATTAGACAAAATCACCTTGATCACTGCTTAGATATCAACAATCGCTATTCATAACAGCACCAATATTAACCATACCTTCATGCATTCTTCCCCCAAACTGCTCAGCCACACCGCATCCCCAAGTGCCTGGAAGAAAAGATGGGGCTAACTTGTCTGGAATAATAACAAATTCAGACTTTGGCACACCATGGGATAAAATCAAGTCTCAGTGTTGAGGATCACTCATAGAAAAGGCCTAGTCCAGGGGTGTCAAACATGCGGCCCTTTTTGGTCCGGCCCCTGGTGGCCGGATACGGCCCGATAACATATTTGTTCTGGTCTCTGGTGGCTGCCGCCTGGCAACACTCCAGGAGCTGCTGCCAAAATTCAGGAAGCCGCTAGTTTTTTCGGCAGCGGGGAAGAAGCCGTGAGCTGCCGCCGAAAGGCAGGGCACAGCGAGATTTCTTGGCGGAGGGTCAGATGTCGCGAGGGTATGGCCGACTTTAAGTTCATTCTGTTGCAATGTGGCCCGCCATTGGAAGTTAGTTTGACACCCCTGGCCTAGTCTGCTTGTTAAAATGTGATTATAGAAGGAAAACCATCCTGGGGTTAGTGATTAAAGATTGAGGTGGATGGCTATAGAGGAGAAAGGCCAGTCAGTGAGTAGAGGAAGGATGGTCTAGGGCAGTGGTTCCCAACCTTACTGAGTGAAAGCCCCACTAGTTAACACTAGGTAAAACACGCCCCCCCCCCCCCTCCCCGACCCACCCCCTCACCAGCCATAAACACATAGAACCCCTATAAACACATATAATGATGATAACACTAAATTACATATTAATAATAATAAATTACTGTTGCCTGAGTAAGAAGCTATGGTTTCCCTGGCACAGCTGCCTCCGTATGCCCCGTGTGGCTCCGCCTCTTCCCTCGTGGACCGAGGGTAATGGAGGCAGGCTCTGGTGGATTGGCCAGGGCTGCTCCAGACCCCCGCTGGCATGGAGCTGCTCCTCTCCAGCTGGGTGCCTGGCCCATATGGGGGGAGGGGCTGCTCCTCCACTCCAGATGGTGCAGAGTTCAAGGCTGCTGCACCCGGCGCGGAGCTCAAGGGGCTATAAATGGCCTCACTATTACTGAAGCCTCATGGACCCCCTGGAATCTTTGGCGTCCCCCCAAAGGGGTCCCACCTCCCGGTTGGAAACCAATTGTCTAAGGTACTGGCATCTCTGTTCTGCTACAGACTTCCTGTGTGACCTTGGGCAAGCCACTTAGCCTTTCTGTGCCTCAGTTCCTCAACTGAAGATAATAGCATAGCATACACTGCTCCCCCCTCACATCAAACACATTAAAGATTGTGAGGTGCTCAGGTACTATGGTGATGGAGGCTAGAAAAGTACCTGAAGTAGATAGATTATATTTTAAACTAGATTCATCCAAACAGCTTTCAAAGCCACTTTCCTTCTGGTTTAGATATAAATGTAGAGAGGTTTTATGGAATGCATTGTAATGGCTAAATGCCTTCTGTACAGGATTGTAGTGAATTTGTATTTAAACCAAAAGTATCTTCTTCCTCATGCTGCAATTCTGTGATAAATAACAGTTGGGGGTTTTAGACTGAGATTTTCAAAGCTGACGGGCTTTAGTCACATGAAGTGGCATTGAAATCAACAAGGGGGTGTGGCTAAACCCTTAATCAGCTTTGAAAATCTCACCCATAGTTGGATAGGCAGTAGTTTAAAAAAATCAGCATATGGATTACATCTTCCATCTACATGTGCAAGTAATTAAATGTCGTTTATGGTTTAATGATAATTTAAACCGACCTTACAGAATTCTGAATCTGTCCAAAGACTGTTGTAGTATTTACTCTGGCCTGCAGCCAAGTGAAACTTTGTCCTGTTAGATCAATACAGAGTGTTGTGTGCTGAGTCTCCCCAGAACACACCTCTCTATTCAGGATTATGCCAGTTGCAATCACTATGATGTACAATATAATAGCAGCTCTAAGGATCTTGGGTAGTTACAAATACAACTCTCAGGCAAAGTTTGGGGTTTAAAAATGGATTTCCTCCTCCCCGCCAAAAAAAAAAAAGTGGGGGGGGAAGTATTACCTCTGGAAGCTGAAGAATAGTTTTGAGTCACCTCCCTGCACACATGAAACATAAAGACGAGAGCAACAAGTCTTGCCCATAGAAAATGAAGGCCACATAGTAAGTTTATGCAGCGTACTGTATAGATAGTGCACCAGCAAGTCACACACAGGCACCACTGAAAGAGAGACACTTAGCAGGTGATAGGATGCCTGCAACAGATTCTATTTCTCCCCAGAGGCAGTGTTTTTAAATGTCCAATGCAAGACCAGAGCAGTTGTTCGTAGCTGGAGATATATGTGATTTCTCTTCACAGCCATATGTAGACTGATGGTGCTAATGAATCTGTTTCAAGTGTTGGAGTAACTGTCATTTAGTTGGCCAGGATCCACAGAGAGGAACATTTTACCAGAAAGGATTTGTGGTCTCTAATAACACTCGGATCAGTTGTTCAAGCGTGTGAGTGTGATTTTAGATATATAAATCTTTAATAGGACTCTGTCTACATTATTATATAGATATCTCCCATGATCTTCACTTTATTTGTGATGAGGAAGTTTCATTCCCTTCTTGCTCTCATGCCATTCACCTTGGTTGAACTGAGTTTAAAATTTTTGCGTGCCTGTCTCACATCCATGTCATTCCACTTTCCATTTAGTGTGCACCTCTGCCACCCAAGGGCATTACCAGTAAGTCAGCAGCTTTGCCCGCTGCTAATAGATTTTAGGATTACACTGTATTATTGCTATTTAAGGCACCTAAACTCCATCATAATAAAACAGCTCAATACCAGCAAATACTCCAGCCAGATAGTTAAATTCTGTTAGTGATGATTGTTGGCTTCACTTCTCCATCCACTTAAAATAAATGGATTTATATACATCAAAAGCTATGTGTCTAAGCCAGAGGCTTTGCAAATGTAATGTATCATGTTTTAAATCATGTCTCAGGAACTGTCTCTGCTGTCAATCACACCAGTTTGATACCAGTGTAATTCTGTTGACTTCTGTGGCTTTACTGCTGATTTCCCCCAGTGTGAGAGCAGAATTGAGCAATCAGCTTGTATCTGCCAGGAGAAAAGGTCTAGTAGATTGCACATGGGACTGGGAGCCAGGATATCCTGAACTGTAGTCCTCCTGGCTCTGCCACTGACTTCCTGGCTGGCATTGAGCTGGCCTTGTTAGTATTAAGGGAATTTGCCGTATGGGAGCTACATTAATACAGATACACCAGTTTAAATGTCCTTAAAGTAGGCAGAGTATCTGTGGGTTCTGCCTCCCAGAGCTGTTGAGGGCTACTGACAGTGCTCTGAAGCTGTAAAATGCTGAGGATCATCAGTCTTGTTAATGCCACCTCTATTTTTTCTTTGGTCACAGAAATATCTATCCCAGCTTGCAGAAGAGAGTCTGAAAATGAACAACAAAGAGAGCAATCTGCCACAGGACGATGCAGGAATTGTTCCCCACTTTGAGAAGAAAAAGCTATGATGGCGATGAACGAGACGAGTTGTAAATGAGTGAATGCTGACATTTCATTGTTGAGCTACATGGTGTGACGATCAGTTTGCACTGTGCAGGAGGAAGGAAAGCAGAATAAACAGCATGTTCCATGCGTCTATGCCCAGAGTGCCATTAAAAACCATAATGCCTGAAATAGTTTCCCACGGTGAAGCAATGCTGGCGTATCTGTAACGAGCGCAGCTATTCTTTCTCAGACTCTGTGTTGGGAGTGGCTTCCTATATTAACTCAGAATTCTCAGGGATTCTCAGATGCCACACACTAAGTCAGGCTGAGTATTCAGAACAATTTAGCGTCCTCCAGTGGAAATGAACTGAAAGGAAATGTCCTGAGTTAAAATAGCTTTTAACATTAATGTATTTTAAGTCACTTCACTCATTAATATACTGAATTGTAGGTCTTGTTTAAGAGATCTAAAGCCATTTGCTAGTTGCTAATAAACCTAAAGCCATTTGTTAGACGGCATAAGGTAAACCCCAGTGGCATCAGCATATGTGCACCTAAGAACTTGGTGATGACAATCATCATCATTTTTTAATTTTTGAGTGCTGTCCATGTACTTGATGTTGTACAGAGATAGAGGAAATCACAGTCCCTGTCTCTAGGAGCATACAATTGAAATCCAATACAGGCAGAACAGTTCAGATACACAACCTGAAAGTTAATCTCCTCCATTCTCCAGTGCTTTATATCCCATGGGCTGAATGCTCTTTGGTAATTTCTGTGTTTGGAAATATTCCTTGGGAAAATTCTAAAAGTGTGTCCACGTGGTGTCTTAGATTAAACTCGCACAAGAAGCTTTATAACTGCTACACATTTATATTATGTAACTTGTAGACATTTTTTTTTAATCCATTCTCATCAGGGGTTTTTAAAACATGTTTTTCTAATCTTGGCAATCTTGAATTTCCTGGTCTTTATGGAAATAAACCAGACTCTTAATTTTTTTTAATATTTGTATTCATTCCCCTGAATTTTTATGGCAAGTATAACAACTGTTCACAGAATGCTGCAGTGAGAACACAGGATGCACCAAACTAATATTATTATAGGGCATTGTTTGTACTCCGAGTTGTTGCTTAATGTAATGCAAAGTCCCGTTGAAATACTCTATTCAGATTTTTGCTTAATTTCAATGGGTTTTGTGTAGCAAAGTGAATATGTACTAAAACTGCTGCCAGACTTGATCCTGGAATTATGCTTTTACAGAAAACACCACAAACCATGTGACTAGCTAAGCAGCATCCAGGCAGGTGGTAGGAACATTTTTGAAATGTTTGAAATTTGGATGAAAAATGGAGAATGGAAGAATTTGCTGATTTTTTTCCCCTTTCTTTGCCCGGCTCTGATATTGACCATATTAAGGTCTACTGAAATCTCTGGCATTAGATGTTTTGCTTATTGTAATAGTACTTTGTGTGTAGTAAATAATTTTTTTCCCCTTGAATGTTCTATCCATCCCAGAGAGCAACGTTAATGTTACAAAATAATACAAAATGGCCAATCTGCCAAAACTGCCCCAACAAAACACCTGTTCCACATCACCTGCACCAGCAGCCATTTTCTTCTTTCTCTGAAAAGTGTTTCTGCTCCGTTTCATATCTCCTGGCTGCATTTTGTTGTTAGGCAAGTTCCCTTTCAACTAGGTGGTGCAGGCATTCAATTTTTTTCAACCAGAGTTGGGAGCAAGCTGCAAATTTTGGAATCATTTTTCTCCAAAGTTCAGAGATTCCGTAGATCCCAGGTTTGGGTTTGGCGCACCAGAGAGAAAGAAGGGAAGACACAATATTTAGGCATAGAACTGAGCTTCACCAGATTTCAGGTGTGATAGCATTTGGGCCCATCTTTTATTTAAAACATGGCTTTTATTCCTCACCTAAGTGAAACAAAAAAATCTTGAAAAGCAAATTCTTCTTGCTACACAAATTCTTACTACATTTTGGTGAGATTTGTTAGGCAAAAAATTGTGTTGCAAGGTGTGAAAAATCATGAAAAGGGAGGTAAATATTCTGTAGTTACTGTCCAAGCCATAGCTGCTAGGGCAATAATGCACAGACTGAATGTGAAGAATTACTCTCATTGCCTTGTAGCACAATATGAGTGGGGAGGGGGGGAAGGAAATCACCCAAATGCAAGCGTCTGGTTTTTATATCCCAGGCTGTTCCAGAACTGGAACGCTCACCAGCGTGGTGGTAGATTTTTAGATAACATGGTTAAGCGTGAAGTGTATGGGAGGTAGGGTTGATAGTGCCCCAGATCACCACACCTTTAGCAATTTATCTCCAGACAAATTCAAGTAAAAAAGAATGATGATGATGATGATGATTTTATTATTCATTTGTATTGCAGTAGCACCTAGAGGCCCAGCCCCATTGTCCTAAGCACTGTACAGACTTTCCCTAAGAGCTTACAATCAAAGTCCAAGCTGAGAGACAACAGGTGGGTACAAACAAATGGGGGAAGCAGAAGGTGACAGTGACGCCGTTCTGGTCAGCAGGAGTAGAAGTACTAAAAATAGCTTCAGTGTTTGCCCAGGGACTTCTTGTCAGATTTAAATGAGCTGATTCAACTTATTGTCCCCCAGATATCAAACACTAAGGCTCCGATTCTCTCCTATGCTGCACACCTTGCATATTTCACCTAGTGCTCGCAGGACCAGTTGCATCAGAGGTGCAGGATTCCTCTGAGTAGAGGGTTGCTGGGTGAGATCCTGCAGTCTCCTCCCCAGAGATTTTGCCTGAGGAAGAAAGCTCCAATTTCCATCCAGAGCTCCAAACCTTGGAGGCTTGAGGGGCTGCCCAGGAGGCGTGCTGAGTCAGCACAACTCTCAGCCAGCCAGGATTGCCTTGCCTGTGCCCTCCCTCCCTCCCTCAAAAGTGGGGGCACCCCTTTCCATGGGGAGTTTCCTACTCTGCCAGCCTGCAAACCCAGGTCCCACTGGCAGAACCCAAGCAGTGATTCTGGCCTAATTACTGTATTTGGCGTGCAAGGCCAAATGCTCAGAGCTTGCAGAAAGGCGTCCAAAATACTTGGTTGCACATCTGTGCATGCACCTCACTGTGATCAAATCTAGGCATTTTCAGAGGGAATTTGAAAATCTGGCCCCTAAGGACTAGCTCCTGACAAAACAGCTGTAGTCATGAGAATTTTATTTTCCAAAAAATCCTACATTTAAAAGCAGTTGAAAACAACCTCCATGTCTTAGCATTCAGTCTAACCATCTGTGCAATCAACTTTCAGTCCAATGCAATTAGAGGCCTGCAAGATAATGTCCTTCCATCAAAACAGCCCATAGCAGCAATGCTGACAGTCATTTAACTCCTGGATCTCGCTCTAATACCTATTCTGCTGAGAGACAAAATACCTGTACAGGTAGCTATTTGCCTCTTTCAGCTGCTGTAAAATGAGCTGTTTCTTTTTTGACTACCTATATTTAAAATCTAAGATGTATTATTTTTCTAGCTGGCATAGTTCTTCAACAATTTACATGTCTGATTAATATATGTATAGCATCAGGCAGTCTCAAGTCTAGCCAAAAATTATTTATTATTATTTAAAGAAGAGCTTCCATGATATTTATGAATCATTTCAACATTTTTCAGCCAAAGATTTCACAAAGGCTGTAGCCTTTCCGAACAGTGAATGTGTTTTTATCTGCTGATCTCAAATAGTCTTTAATGTCACAATGCATCTTGCCTTCTTCAAGGTGAAATTTAAAAAAAAATCTAAACATTGCCCCACAAGACTTGACACATTTTAATATTGGCTTGAACACTAAACTAGTGTCAGGCTGGTTATATTCAGGGTTTTTCTATTCTCTATTAAGGCTGTGATTTGTTTAATTATACTTGAACTGGACCAGACATATTATTTATTGAGCTTATAGAATCTTGTTAATTTAAGTTTTGGCTTGTAAACAATTGGAATTTGTTAGAACTTGTTGAGTTATGTAGGAGGTGTCACCAGTATTAACTGATCTGTGCAGCTGATTGCGAAGTGTTTCAGATTGTGTTTCTTAAAAAGGATTTTAATAAAGAGAATTTAAAGCATACATAGTGGTTGGTAATTGTGCCAATGTTTCACAATAACTTGCAGGGCAGGACCTATTCAAACCCTAAAATCCTAAATAAATAAAATGGAGAGTTGGGGTCTGATGGGAATGGTTTTGAATATATATATTTAATTACTGTTCCTGCTATATAATTACTACTGGTCAGATCCTGAGAGGTTCTGAGTACCTGGTACTCATCTTAAAACTGGCACCTCTCAGAATTTGGTTCTTTGTAATTATGATTGCAGCTGCTCCTTACCCCCCAACTGCCCCTTCAAATACTGCCCCTCCATCTCCCTCCTACACTTCACCTCCAGACTTACGAGAGCACTGTCTACAGCTGTTGTCTCTTGAATTCCTCTCCTCCACCTCCATCCTGGATTCCCTTCCACGCTTTCTGAACCTGTTCTCATCTCTTCCTGGCCAGCTCTTAAGGCATCTACTCAACCTACATCCTGCTTCTCCCATTTGCTGTGTTGATTACACTCACCTGCTTGACATCTCTTTCTCCTGCCATGTCTCTGGTTGTTCCTCTGACATCTCTTTGGTTTATCATACTCCCCACTCCCACTTTCCCTCTTGGTTCCACAAGGATCTATTCTAAGTCCCACCCTCTTCTCTCACTAAACACTTTCTCTGAGTAACTTCACCCACCAGAAGTGGATCCACATGAAAAAATACTCAGTGAAGAATCATAGTTAGTGTAAGGGTAGGTAACCATTCTTTACTATTATCACAACTAAATAATTAAAGAAAGCTGTAAGGACAAAAGCAGTGGGGAAATCTATAAATCTTACTGAACTTAACCTGTTCAGAGAATTGACTTGGAAAAACGAGACAAAGGAGCTGGCTAGGAAGAAGACAGAAGGAGGGAAGGTAAAATGAGACTGATTTGCCCCCTGCTGTACCATAAATTATTATCCAAAATTGTGATTGCAGATTCTGTATGATTGGGGTAGTGATGGCAAAGGTTGATGACGAACAAAGCACACAACTTGACTTTGAAATACAAACTCATTCTGTGTAGCAGCCAGATTTCTTGTGGACCACGTCTGGAATACCCCATTGTCCTGGTTACAGAGTAGCTTTTTAGATCATAACTACATCTTAAAAAGCGTGCTGTGTAATTCCTTTGGAACTATATCATGGCATCCTAAACAGATGCAATCCCAATATTATTGAATAGACACAGTACTTCATGGGTGCTCTTCATTGTGTCATTCAGGAGCATGGAGGGTCAGGCTGAGAAGTCAGTTAACTCAAGGTCTAGGATTCTTGTCCCATTTTGACAGAATTCCTATTGAATATAATGCAGGTCTTGCCTGATGGTTCAACAGCAGCATAATCCCATTTGCCATGTGAGAGATCTGAACTGGGAGTGCTTCAGAAATAGTACTCTGCCACTGGGAAAGAGGAAGTGTCTTGTGTCATCTATCAATAAATCCTCTGGCATTTTAAGGAGCAACACCAATTGGTTCCAACTTCAGGCCTCCTCCTCCAAGCATGAAAGCTAGTGGCCATGATATGGAACCTGAAAAAAGAATGTGAAAGCATTTGTGTGCAAAGGAAGATAGAGAGCATAGTTAAAGAATATATTACGATTCATACCATCCCAGTAGTCGGTAAAAACTATCCCTCATTTTACTGATGGGGAAACTGAGGCACAATGTAACTAGCCCATGGTCATGCTGTAAATCAGTGGCAAAGGAATTAGAACCCAGGTCTACTCCCCAGTCCTTTGCCTTAGCCTCTTTTGAATAAGAATGGACGTTGCCGGGTGCACAGGAGTTTTAAGCAAAACACTTTCAGTTCTTTTCCCTGGGATGGCTTCCAGACAGTGGTTCCAATGGAGAATCTGAAAGAGAATTTTGGCCCAGGTTTAAAATACGACTCCTTTTTCTAATGCTCTGGAGCGTTCATATCAGTGAGTCGGATGTTAGTCATATTTTAGGTGGGTTACCGTTTTGTTTTGAACGTCAAGTTATTCATATCCACTTCCTTAATACCGACATTGTTGAAGTGCAATGCAACTTGTTTGCACTGTTGAAAATTCAGTCCATTTCCTTTTATTTCAGCGCTTTTCCAGCTCTATTAGTTTGTTGTGCTTAAAGAGACACTGTCAGTGCTGACAGACTCCAAACCTGAGTGTGCACACAGATGGCAGTTTAGCCTTTAAAATTAAGGCAAAGATTATGATTGACGGCATTTTGGCAATCACCTAAGTGTTGTGATCTTGTCTGCTCATGCAAGCCAAGCAGGACCAGGCTAGGGTCATCATGAAATAGGAGACCTCCTTCACGTTGGTGAATCAACAGATGATGCTTTTCTCTCCAAGTCAATACTCAATGCTTGTTCCATGGATAAACTAAACTAGCATGATCAAGCCAGAAGTGGGCCTACGGTTCATTTCAGCACTTCCTAGTTGATGTTGTCACAAAGGTGCTCTCTGATTTACAGGAGGGGGTTTCTGTGTTCATTTAGAGTGGATGTAAAGCCCGGATCCAAGTTAGCAAACCAGGCTGAAGAAGGAGGAGTTTGAGAGAGGCTTGTCTTCCAGTCTCGCTCTTTCATTTTATTTATTTCTGTATTTATTATTGCTGGGGTTCTGGTTAGCTGTGTTACCAGGTCATTCAGGGAAAGACTGGGTTTCCCCTCAGGTACCCTTGCTCCCTCTTCCATTTGTGACTCGGTTGTCTCCCTCCATATGTCAAGCACACTATCTCTAGAGTTGGTCCTAATGGCTACCCCCTCCTCCGGCCCTCCCACCACTGACCTCTGCACATGTGGAAAATATGAATTCGGCATTCCAAATGGCAACAGGGCCCGAATAAGAGCCTAGCTCAAGAAGTAGACAAATCAGTTGACTTTTGAAAGTTTCTAGACTGTGGTGCAGGTGATTCTCCTTCTGGAATCTGATCAAGGAATTAAATCTAGAGCCTGATGCACAAGAGACATTGCTCTAGAATCTGACATGATACTCACAGGAACTCAGTTTTGTGCAGACATAGGCACCGTTATGTTCACCTGCTTCAGAGGATCTATATTTTAGAGGTCTTAACTCTCATGACCCAGAGATCTCTTGGATGAGATACGGCAACTCATCTTCATTTCTAGTGGATCAGCCTTATGATGCAGAACTTCTGGAGTCAAGTCCAAAGGCTTATGACTAGAGAGAGAACTGAAAGGTTGGTTGATTGGTTTCTATAGTTATATTGTAAGTTATGTTTTTGGGGTTGGCATCCCAAAGTGCAAGGCCGAGAATTAGCTCATCAACTCATTCATGCTGCAAGGAACAAGATTGTCCTGTTGTGAAAGTCCGGACTGGAAGTTAACCAGGTCATCTCCTAACACTTTTGGCAATAGTAGTTAACCCTTGGTGTCCTGGGTGAATTACAAGCTCTTTCCTGAAAAGCCCTCTGCACTTTCATTCGGATGCTCTATTCTTCACTTTCCATCCTAAACTTTTAAACAGCTGGGGCCATTCACCCCAGGCATGGCTTTGTGGGTGAACTATTTCTGTCTCTGTGTGTGTCTGTATATGTATAAGTTTTAGAGCTGCTTGTAAGTCATGGCTGCATTTACACAGAGCCCCAGTATGGATTGAACCAATGCTCTTCAAGACCAAAATCACAGGCCTCTACCAACTGAGCTCGAATACATTTTATCTGAGAGGTAGCAGATGTTACAGTCATTGAGCACACTACGAGAGAGAGACGTGCTCAAATGCCCTAGGTTAGTGCATTATGCTTTGGGATCCTCTTACACGAAATGCACAGCATAACTGTAAGATCCTGTGTATGTTCAGGCACCATCACAGCACCAAGTAATCCAGCATCAGCACCACAACCTCCCTCTGAAATATATCTCCCCTGATGTTAGAACTGCTTCCGAAGCGAGCTAGCACTAATGACTGCCCAGGAAGGGCAAGGTATTTACTGCAGAGGTTCATATTCTAATCACCTAGTGCATCTCCCCGCCCCATTTTGCTTGTTGCTGATCACTGAGTCTGTACCGTGCATTTGCCCTTCCACCCTGTAGATGTGTCATGAGCACTAGCTTTAATCAAAAGGACGATAGCATTTAGATAGATTTATATAGCTTCAAAATGCTATACAAGCATTTACTAATGATGGGTGTAAAGGAAAGGGAACAACCAGCCTGGGAACAGCTAAAACCATTAGTGGATTGCATCAGTTATGCTATGCGGTGCCTAAGAATGCTATGCAAGCACAAGGGAGTGGTATCCACGGTGTGTTTGCTAAACAACGTACCGACATGCTGCGCATAGGGAGAGCATGTGGTGTTACACTGGTCAAAGGGATATTGTCTCCAGGGTTGAGTACTAAATAGTCTTTACTAAAGACTGGCTTAATACTCTCTAAGATCCTGATGAAAAATGCATTCATCTCTGCAAAGTTGATTTGCGGGGGGAGGGGGTTATATTAGGGGGCTAGTATTGTTCAGTGGTTAAAGCATGGGAGTCTTGAGTTCTGGGTCTTAGTCCTAGATCTGCCACAGACTTATTCCCATCTCTGCCACAGACCTGCTGCGGGGCCTTGGGCGAAGTCATTTCACCACTCCGTGCCTCAGTTTCCCAATCTGTAAAATGAGGCTAGTATATCACTTTAAGACAGGGGTTCTCAAATGGGGGTTGCAACCTCTTAGAGAGTCATGAGGTGGTTATGTGGAGGTTGGGAGCCACCAGCAGCAGCGCAGAGGTAAGGGTGGCAATGGGGCACGAAGTCTGCTGTGAAAAGCGATATTGACAAAGTTTCTTTCCTCCCCCCCCCAATTATTAAACAATAACTATTTAAAAATAACTTTTCTGCTTATAATAATAATTTGGTAAAAATGTATTTTAGTCTTAATTTAAAAGCGGTGAGAAAAGGTAAATTCTTTTTAAACAAGAGGGTTATAAATTTAGTATTTAAATAGTGTTAAATATAAAAAATATATTTTTAATTTGCGGGGGGTGGTCACACTCAGAGGCTGGCTGTGTGAAAGGGGTCGCCGATACAAAAAGGTTTGAGAACTGCTGCTTTAAGAGGTGGTACAAAGCTTGGTTCATTAACACTTGTAAAGTGATTTCAGCTCTTCAGATCGAAAGTGCTACGGAAGAGTGACGCCTGATTATATCAGTCACAAGTCATGGTGATTTTTAAAGGGCAAATGCCATCTTCCCTTTTCTATCTCTGTTTAAGTGGCATATTTCCCAGTACTTCAACCAGCACCCGGATCAGGAGCTATTGGCAATGCCACATGAGTTACATACTGGGAAAGTCTTAATTTGAGCCTGGTGTATGTTAGCATTTTTTTAGGGAGGTTACCACCGGTGATAAGAATAGTGGGAGTCGTATGGTAGACAGGCTTTCTTGTCGTGCTATCTAGAGCTGCTTCTAGTGGAATTAGATAACATAGTGGTGAAAATGCCTGAGCCTTGGCCACATCAGTTCTCCCACCGCTGCTGATAGTGGTGGAGCTGCAGTTGCTTAATGCAGCCATAAGAGCTGGTGACCTATCTGGAGGGGGGGAAAAAACCTCAGATGAAACCCTAACCCAACTGAGGTGAATGGCAAAGCACCCATTCACGTCTGTCGAGCCAGGATTTCCCTCCTCGTCCCTTAATGGGTGCTCTTATCCACAACTTTGGAGAAGCTATGCTGTTTCACACCGGCGGAGATCTGGCCCCTAGTCATTATGCAACGTGTTACATTAGCTGGCACCTGTAAAATACACATAAGTTGATTGAACTTCATCCAACAGCGGTAGCTTCCTGCATCATTCTCCCCATATGTCTTCCTCCTCGTCTGCTTTCTGCTGTATACATGGCTCACTGCTGAGGTGTGGAATTACGGCGTCAGAGGAGTGTGGGTGATTAGGAGGGGCGAAGGAGGTGAACAAACAAGGCCCCGTACACAGTATAAAGAGGGTCGTGTTAGAGCTTGTCGGCACATAGAGGTGCGCTGGTTTAATGGAGGGTGTGATGTGTAGCCAATTACACTGGTGCAAAAAGCTGGGTAGACACTATTATTTCAGCTTAACCCAGGTTTATTTTGGTTGACCTGAAATCCATTAGGAACAGGTTTTAGCTACCTGAAATAAGCTGCTTTTAACTGAAATAAGAGTTTCATCATAGGGATATATCATAGTGGTTCTCAAACTTTTTGCATTGGTGACCCCTTTCACACAGCAAGCCTTTGAGTGTGACCCCCCTGACCCCTGTGGGTGTCCCCCCATTGCTCCAGCCCCCATGGGCTCCCCATTCCCTCTTCACCCCAACCCCTGTGGGCTCCCCACTCTCCACTCCCCCTTTACCCCTAATCCTGCACTGTGCCCCCTTTGCACCTAACCCCAGCACTCCCTCTCCTGTGCCCACCTGGGGAAACTGACCTGCATGCACAGAGTGGCTGGTATTGCGGCTTGCTGCCCCCTCCAACGCTGCTCCTCTACGCATCCCTAGGGGGCTGTGAGCAGGCGTGGGGGGAGGGAGCGAGGAGCAACGTCAGGGCTCCCTGCATCCAGGTCACTCTCCCCACTTGGGCTGCATAAGAGGAGGGCAGAGAGCAGCAGCTCCTGATGCTCACCTCACAGCACAGCCCAGCGGGGGAAAGTGACCTGGATGCAGGTAGCCCCAGCCCTTGCTCCTCGCTCCTCCCCCCAACCCTCTAAGGGGGCAGGAGGAACGTTGGGGGGGGGGTGAGCAGTATCTGTGTCACCACTTGTTCCCCCCCTCATGTTCCTCTGCCGGGAGGAAGCACACCTGGCCAGGCTTGGGGCTCAGCTCGTCACCCCCACGTAACCACGTTGTGACAGTTTGAGAACCAATGGATAAAGGACTGGAAGGGACCTCCTGGGTCATCGAATCCGGTCTCCTGCTGTCACAGGAACCCCGACAGATAATCCCATTCAGAAATGTATCAAGGTCCATGTCAAAACCAGTCAGGTGTCTTGCCTTCACTACTGCTACTGGGAAGCTGTTCCAGAATCTCATTCCTCTGATGGCTAGAAACCGTCTTCTAATTTCCAGCCTAAATTTATTCATGGCTAGTTTATACCCACCTCCTTGCACCCATTTAACTAAATGGGTTTAACTAAATTCATGCAAACTTGTATGTAGGCCTGGCTGTAGTCTGCACACTCAAAAACTTTTCCTGCACTAGAGATGTCTGCAAAGCTCATCTCATTAAACCTTTAAACAATTGCCAGGAGCATTCCTGGGCCATCTTTCCTTTAGATGGGATTGTAGTAGCAAAAGCATGACCTTTAATTGGCTTGGAGTTTATCTAACTGATTTACTCCCAAAGTCTTGGAGACCTGGATGAATTAGAAGATCTCGCCCCCTCATTCCTCAGACTTGTTTTAACACATCTCTCTTCCTTTGCCATCTGCAAACAGTGCCTGTGTGTCTTTAGAGGGCGTAGGAAGCATGCTTTGTTTACAAGTTTCTCTTTGGCTTGGTGATGTTTGCACTACCAGTTGGACTGCCCCAGTTTATCTCTGACAGATAGCAACATGCTGATGGCAGCAAACTTTCACCTTGAACCAATGGGTGTTGCAAAACGGTGCTTTGCACACCTGTGACGGGAAATAAGGAAACCAGATAACCGCTGAGACATTAAAATCAGCTTCCCCAAAGCGCTAGAGGGAATATCCATGAGATGCTCTCAATCCCAGGAGCTGGCCCCTCTGGTCATGTTGGCAGGTCAGTGTGCATGGGTGGAAGAAAAACATGCACTGCCTTGCATTGGATAAAAAAAGGGCGTGTAGTTTTACAGAGCTGCCAATCTGGCGACTTTCATCAGTATTCAATTCACTCATTTTTTGGGGGAAAAGAAAGAAACATGCACTGGCTGAGTATCTAACTCCTGAGTCTGCCCTGGTCTTCCTCTTGCCTTCCAGAACTGTTCCCATAGATACAGTGCATGGTGCCAAACTCATTGGGCTGGACCGTGGTTGCTGTTGCTTGGATGCACAAGGAGAGAGCACAGGGAACCGGCAGCTGTGCTTTCTGACTGCAGAAGGAGTGGGATAACCAGAAGTAAGCCACACCCCAAAGCAGGCCTGGCCAGGAGTAGAGATAGAATTAGACGTGCATAAGAGAAAGTACATGGAACATAACATGAAACACAGCAACCAAAACACAGGTCCATCTTCCAGCTCAAGGAGATCAGCACTGTCTTCAAAAGGCAATTCTAATGTCTGTTTCCAGCTACTCACATCAGTCATAGTAGTTAGAGATGGGAAATAGTAACTAATTAGCCAGTTCCTGGTCTGGGCCACAGGGAGAGGATATATTGGATATTGAGCTGGCAACAGGTCAATGACGCAGCCAAAGGCCATAGAATCCTGTCGTTCCTTCCTGTCCTTTTGCTCCCATAAATAAGCTTCTTGAGGATTTTTTTTGATCCTGATTTTGTTTTGGTGTTTCTGATTTTCGGAAGAGCTAGTGGCAGTGTGTGATGAGGTGTGCCTACCCTGCACCAGAGACAAGGGAGTTGCCCCTGCAGTATGGGCAGAGGAAGTCCCGCCCCTTAAACTGTGCTGGACATGCTCCAACTGCTGCCTCAGTATAAAAGGGAACAGCCCAGCTCATTTGGGGCTGAGTCTGACCACCGAGGAGGAAGGATGCTTGGCAGAAGCTCCAAGCAGGGAGCTGCTACAGCCCCCTGCTGAGGGAACTGGAGGTCCCGGATAGCCGAATGGCGACCAGCCGCCCACGGCTGACTACTCGGAGCCAGACGTCCAGGCAGCTACTATGCTGGGGAACCCAAAGACCCCAATGAGACCCAAGCCGCAGTACCAGCAGGCACAGTAGGAAGTGGCCCAGGGAGATGGAGTGAGTGGTATCTCCCGCCCGAGATCAGTCAGCACCTTGTGGTAAAATCCCAGCTGACCAAGGCGGGGACCACCCCTGTCACAGACTGGGCCCTGGGCTGGGACACTGTGGAGATGGTTGGACCCGTGTCCCCTTACTCCACCTGCCACTCCGCTTGGGGTGACAGTAACCCCCTACCTGAGTTCAAGACTGCAGAGGTGCGCCAACCCCTGCCGTAGATATAGACTGCTTGCTTGCCCCACCATGACCCCAGGGCATCTATTGACTCTGGCCAGTGAGTCTCACTCCCCGGGTCAGTGATACGTACTCTGGTCTTTGGGCCACACTGCCTCGCACCCACAGGCAATCAGATGCCCCAAAGGTGGACGGGGATGCCTACCCCGCAACACAGTGTTTAATTTGTAATGAAAGAGTGCCGGGGCTCAAGCAATGTTTTTACTTTCTTAACTGACATGGCAAGCCCAGAGGTGCTGGGGCTATGAACGGCCAAGCCTAGAGGTGCTGGGGTTCAGCCCTGGACCAAATTAAACACTGGCTATCCAGCATCCTCATTCTATGTGTGGTGCCTCACTTCCAGCCCTTCATCACATGCTCCTACTCACACTAGGAATCTTCTCATTTCCCCACCATTTGCATCTAGTTGCACCTATCTAACTGAGGAAAGCAGCAGTGAAGCCTGTAAAGTGAAGGCCTGAGAAGCCTGTAAGTGACCTGCGCTGAAACTGGTGAAGTCTATGTTTTAGTGGTGTTATATGTACTTAGGATGGACGAATCCCATGCACTGTTACAGACTGGGGACTGACTGGCTAGGCAGCAGTTCTGCAGAAAAGGACCTGGGAGTTACAGTGGACAAGAAGCTGGATATGAGTCAGCAGTGTGTCCTTATTGCCAAGAAGGCTAACGGCATATTGGGTTGCATTAATAGGAGCATTGCCAGCAGATCGAGGGAAGTGCTTATTCTGCTCTGTTTGGCACTGGTGAGGCTGCATTTGGAGTATTGTGTCCAGTTTTGGGCCCCTGCACTACAGAAAGGATGTGGACAAATTGGAAAGAGCCCAGCGGAGGGCAACAAAAATGATTAGGAGGCTGAAGTACATAACATATTAGGAGAAGCTAAGGAAACTAGGCTTGTTTATAAACTCATAGACTCTAAGGTCAGAAGGGACCACTATGATCATCTAGTCTGACCTCCTGCACAACGCAGGCCACAGAACCTCACCCATCCACTCATGTAATAAACTCCTGACCTATGACTGAGTTATTAAAGTCCTCAAATCATGGTTTAAAGACTTTAAGGTACAGCAAATCCTTAAGTTTAGTCTGCAGAAGAGAAGAGTGAGGGGGGATTTGATAGCGGCCTTCAACTCCTGAAGGGGGATTTCTGGGAGGATAGAGCTAGACTGTTTTCGGTGCTGGCAGATGACAGAACAAGAAGCAATGGTCTCAAGCTGGAGTGGGGGACATCTCGGTTGACTATTAGGAAAACCTTTTTCACTAGGAAGGTGGTGAAGCACTGGAATGGGTTACCTTGGGAGGTGGTGGAATCTCCATCCTGAGAGGTTTTTAAGACCCGGCTTGACGAAGACCTGCCTGGGATGGTTTAGTTGGGGTTGGTCCTGCTTTGAGCAGGGGGTTGGACTAGATGACCTCCTGAGGTCCCTTCCAACCCTAATCTTCTATGATTCTATGTAGCTTCTGCAGCACTCCAGGATTCTTGGGGATGAAAGGCACTGTATAATGGTGTAAACTATTAGCATTATTAATAATACTTTGCAATTATCCAGCACCTTCTCATCCAAGGATTTCAAAGCACTCTGCAAGCATAAGCTAATTTAGCCGCAGGGCATCATGCAAGGTATATTATCATCATCCACATTTAGCAGAGTGGGGCAAGGAGGGAAAGAGGCAAAGTGACTTGCCTGAGGTCACACACTCAGTGGGAGAGGTGTGAACAAAGCCCAGAACTGCTGACTCGAAGCCCTAAACGCTAGACCACACCCCTTAAGTTATTAATACTGGTTTATTTTTTGCATCAGTGTTGTGTGACTGGAGTGCAGGGCCAACTTTAGGAGGTGCAGCCCAGAGAGTGCAGATTCTGATCTACTCTGAGCGTCAGCACAGCCCCAAGAACTGCTCTAACTTCCAGCAGCCTTGCATTGTCTATGGGCTGCTCCACAGCTCAGGGTGACTGGAAAGCAGAGCGCTGTAGCCAGGGCCAGCCCTAGACCAAATGGCACCCCAGACGAGGAGCGTCTTCGGCACCCCATTTCCCCTCGATTGGTTAAACTTTTGAATACCTTATTTTTTATTGCATTTGCATTTCACGACCCTGATGCATGATTTGCATGCATGATTTATCCCTGGCATATAAGATAATACATTTGCACGCTAGGATCTGTAACGGTGGTTCAGATATTTTCCCATCAAATTCGCCCCTTGCTGCAAACTTAGATTGCAATAGAGCTTTTTGCTTCCCATACTGAGCTCCAGAAGGCTTCTTCGGGGGCAACTTTTTATTTTCTATGGGGGAAAACAGACAGCATTAGGGAGAGCAAAAGTCTATATTCCACAGTCTCAGAAAGTCATCCAACGTTATGTGTTAAGCATGGCAAAAGAAGTAACAGTGTTTCTTTTACATTGTTGCGTAGATAGGGGTTTGATAGATGTCTCTGGCATCTCATTCAATATGTCCTTTATTAGTTGCTACTTACACTCTTCAAGTCTTAAAATGTAAGTACTGTAAGTACACTTTCACAATTACCCCATAAAACAAGGTTCACAATATCGCAGCTGGGCTCTCACTTCACTTCAGTTCCTTCTTATATCTCATTGACTGACTGGCGACACACCACCCCTTATATACCCAGGAGGGCCTGGCTGATAACATTCTAGGAGGTTCGAGGAAAATGTAGTTCTCAAAAAGTCTGGAAGGTTCCACGAGATTCTACAAAGGTCCAGAACCTTCTAGGAAGTTAGTGGAAAATTAATCCACATATGGCATACCTGAAACATTTGATTTCAAACATTCTATTTTCCTTTTCGCCGCTAACAACAAAAACAGCACCCCGAGCCCGGTGCCCTCCAAGCCTAGTACCTCAGGCAGTCGCCTGGGACACCTGTCCCTAAATCCACCCCTGACTATAGCCACCGCTGGTGATGACATGCCCCTGCCAAACCTTGGTTGTACTCCTAATCCAGAGGCTGCTGGGGTGGGCCAGGTGTGCTAGGCTGGGGAATTCTCCAGAAAGCCAGGCCAGTCCCTTTATAATCTCTCTATGTGATAGGAGTGGTGTAAAGGGGCCGTAGCTGGTGCCAGAATCTGGCCCCATGTGTCCACAGAAAAGTCTTTGTTATAGCAGAGGGCTAAGAGATGCATCAGGCTATCAGCATCCTGGCAGGACTACTGGATTTCAGTGGGGATTTCTGCTTTAAAACTGATGGAATGATGTTGGCCTAGCTGGAAGACCAACCTTGAAAGTATCCTTTGTAGGCAAAAAATCCTGTTTAATTAATTTCCCACTCCTCCTCCTCTTGCTCCATACCCTTACAGTACTCTTCAAAGTGCTGCTTTTACAGTATTGCTACAGCCAGGGTGAAAAGTCTGGGCCTGCCAGGAGCTTAGAAATGCAGTTCTAAATGTTAGTCCACTTGCCGCACAAGGGAATGTGAAGCACACAGAAACACAGCTAGTCTTGTGCATTTCTATCCCTTCACCCACTGCTAGAATATAACACAGCAAAGGACAGCTCTACTTCATATAACTGAGCAGCATCAACTCAAAAAGATCACTTACCAGAGCTCCCCTCTCCTGCATCAAGCGCGCCAGAGAGACAGAGGCTGGGACTGGCTCAAATCCTCCTGGGTCAAAAAGAGGTCCAGGCTCACCACAGTAATGGACGACCCTGTCGCCTGTTCCATCTTGTCTTTTAACTCGACCTCCTCGTCTACGACTTCGTCCTCAGGGTTGAGTCTGCTGTCCGCTGTCACCAGCTCCACTGAAATCTCCAGGGCGCTCCGGGCGATGGAGGTGGGGTTGCCAACAAAAATGGCGTCCAGCTCCTTATAGAAGTGGCAATGTCTTTGGCACAGCACTGGAACAACAGTTTGACTCCCTTACCTTTTGGTACACTTGCGTCAGCTCCTTTGTCTTTGCATGGCACTGATGCATGACCCATTTGTAGCCCTTTTCCAACATGCCACGAGAAATCTGACCATAAATATCGAAGTTCCTATGGTTGGAGTGGAGCTGGGACTGCGCAGCCTCCACTCCCCATATACTCAGCAAATCCAACAACTCCGGTGTGCTCCAAGAGAGCGATCATTTGCTGCGTGGAGCCTGGGATGCGTGCTGCATGGTCAGCTGGGAAGATATGATGTGAGCTCTCCATGCCAAGCAAACAGGAAGTGGCATTTAAAAATTCCCGGGCCTTTAAAGGAGCAGCCGATGCCCGTGTACCTGGGTGCAGAGCAGTAGAGTTCGAACTGCTGACCAGAGCAGTCAGGAAGGGCATTGTGGGATACCTCCTAGAGACAGTTTATGGCAACATAACCAAGTGCAGTGTCTACACTGAGACTGTCGATATAATTTTGCCACAAAAAGCGCTAGGCCTCTCATCAAGGTGGTTTTATTTTGTCGGCAAGACAGGAGAGTTTTGTCAGCAGAAGGAGCATTCTAGTGTGTACACCTCCACTGTTTTGTCAACAAAACTCTGTAGTCAAATAATGGCAAGAGACTCAGCATCCATTTTAAAAAGGAAGTTTCTAGATCTTCTGATTGCAGAGAAAAGTTTGAAAGTATGGCTGGAGTGCATCCTAAAGATTAATAATTCAGGTGGTAAATAAAAAGAACCCCAAATCTATTATTATTTTGAAAAAAATCTCATGATTTACAAGCTGGTGTCATTATGCAATAGCTGTCCATAGAAATGAAGAAGTATGTATGATCTTCTGTGCAAAACAGCTACAATTGACATGATTTATTGATTACACACCCTGTCATATCACAGGTCCTCAGCTAATCACATTATTATTATTTATTATGATATAGCTCAACTAATAATTATAAATAACTCCCTAAAATCTTCTCCTGCAATAATCTAGTGGAAAAGCACAAAAATCATGAGACAAAGACAATGTTTTGTGCCACTGGTATTGGCTTTTGACGGAATTCACTATTTGGAATTCTTTATAGTCTAATCAGCTCACTTGATTTTTCCTATATATCTTATAGTATGTGGAGCCCTCTCTAAAAAAAGGCCTTTTCAGATGAGTTCTGCTGTTGTTACGGCAAGAATGAACAGATAAAATGACAATTATAATACAAAAGAGACATGTCTGGAATGGTTATTACTGTCTGGAAAGGTTATTACTGTATATAAAGCATGCCCAGAGCTTGTTCTATGATTTCTTTTAAATTTAAAAATATACCTATACCTTAAATAAATTTCCCTCCACCAGCAGTGGAACAGTATGAGTGTTTCCATTTCACCAGATTTTTTCCAAAATGTGATGCCACCAACTTAGAAATCCAGCTGGCTGAACATTAAATGTATTATTATTATTTATTATAGTATTCATATAGCCCTATATATTATTTGTACATGATACCGTACAAAACACACAGACTGGGGTTTTGCTGCAACGAGCTTATAAGCTAATTTAAACATATACAGTACACAGGAAGAAAGCACTAATTAGAGATAGGCTTGAAATGAAAAACTTTTAGATCTGGGTCTGTATTTCAAATATCTCAAATTTGGGCTTCTTTTGTTCCGATACAAGGTACAGTGTTGATATGCTTTTTGAGTAAATCAAGTTAGGAAAATTCTCGGAAAGTAAACAAACAAACAAAAAAACCCAACAAAACACCAGTTTTAAGCATGTAGTGAGCCATAGGGGTGTAACATAGAGTATGGGGCATGGAAGGCTGTTCTAAGCCATAGGGAGCAGGAAGTTGAGAAGACAGAGAAGACATTTTATAGCTGCGGAAACTGAGGCATGGAAAGGTTAAGCAATTCCTTCAAATTCACATAGTCAGTGGTGGAGCTGATAATAATACTCATAGTTCCTGACCATCAGAACACCTGCTTTAACATCTAGCTCACGTTCACTCCACAAATGTGCACATTCTAGTAGGGCGCCAAAGAGGCAGTAACAATGTTTCCCGTTTGGCAGCCACTGCAGAGAACCATGGGGAAATTTCAAAATGACCCTAATTATTGAGCACAAACAAAGCTAAGGCATCTTAGAGCCCCAGCTAAACCTTTCAACCTGTAGCCATCACTAGCCAAAGTGCGATTAGATTGTTTGTAACTCAAGTATCATTGCTATGTGTGCATCTAATTTTATTATGGCACCCAAATGCCAACACAAAGGATGGAGAATGAATGTGTATATAAGAACATAAATCAAAACCACAAGATATATGGGATTATGTTTGGCAGAACCTGTTGTTTTTTGTTGTTTCTATTGACTGTTGAAATTTATACTCTAACCTAGACTCCAGTCTCCACAGGCTGTACTATGATCAAACAGAACCATTGAGGTGTCTGGATCACATGTGCTGCTTTTTTAAATGATTTAATGAATAAAAAATATTGTTGAGAAAATGAAACCACTATGTGCATTGGAATGCTATGAGATGTCTCTAGCCAATTCAATTTTGTTTTGAATGGTCTCTCGTGTTAGATTTTTGCTGGAACTGGGTGAATCACAATAGCTAAGATACACGTAGGATTCAAGAACATTTAATATTAAATAAAAAGACACCTTGAGGAAACACTCAGACCCTTGTATCAACCTCAAACTGGCCTCTGTAGGTATGTTTTAAAAGCAGACTGTGTCTATACAAATTGTTTACAGATCCCTGGCGGAATAACAGGGCATTCCCTGTCCTGGGGGAAGAGCTATTCAAATTGTTTGGGGAAACTCTGGGTAATTCTCTATGTATGGACAGGACCAGCAAGAAAGTTGAACATGCCAGAAAAGTAGTGGATTCTGAAAACTATGAGAGAGAGAGAGAGAGAGAGAATGAGAATCTAGTGAAAAGCAAAGACTAGAAAGACTTGTTTGCCAGAGCTTAATCTCCAAAATGAATCTATGAACTGCCTCTGACTCCAGAACATCATCAAGGGGACTAGTAATTACTTGGAGAACCAACTGGCAATTCCATGGTTGGAGCCATCATCATTATCAAGAATCCAGGTTAATAAAGCAGCAGCAGCAATCAATGTTCGAGTTTTAAAACACCCAGGCCAAGGCAACTCAGCTCAGACACTTTGCATCTGAATCAAGGAGCCAGCAGAAACCATTTAGAAAGGATTATTTCCAAGTGACTTTGGGTAACTTAATTCTAACTGAATTATAAAACGGGAAAAAATGAAAATGCTGTTTATTTTAGCTATGATTTGTTAGAGTATTTCCCGTGCAATATTAGTCCTGGTAGTTACAGAGATGGGAGGAAATATATCAAATTGGTTGCGGGCTAGGTATTTGTGTGTGTATTCAGTTGTTTTTGCTAAATATTGGATGTATTTGCAGCATCTATATGTCTGTAAGTGCATGTGCTCCAGTTGAGTTGAGATTTATGATGGTTGATATCAAAGCCATGTGTAGCGATATTCAGCAAGAAAAAATGCTTTTTATCTCATGGAAATACCCAGGACAACATCAGGGTTCTCATCCTATTGTGACTAGTGACCCTACCTTTGGCTATTCGCAAGTGCTTCAGTCCTAAATAGCATCCCAGAAACTCTTCTGCAATTTTCACAGCACGTCAAAGGGTGCAGTGGGAATTGGTGCAAAGGTTTATTGGGTGTCTTTGGCAAAAACCTTCTCCTCTGTAATTCCTTATTATTAGAATCTAACCCTCCTCACTTAACTTCAGCCAAACTCCCATTGACTCCAGTGGGAATGCTATACACAGTAAAGTTGTGTAGTATTAACTGAGGAGTTGCCAGTAGGTGAATAAATCCATTTTGCAGCAAACATCTTAAAACAAGAGGGATCAATAAAAGCAAAACTGAATTGGTTAGAGATGTCTCATAACATTCCAATGCACATGTTTGTTTCATTTTTGCTGAATGTGCATTGTGTGTGCTAGACACATAATTTCAGGGCTAGAAGGGATCTGTCTGCTGGGTTATCTCCCACATTACTGCCTCCCTCCTTCACCTCAAGTATAGGACTTATATCTGCCTCACTTCAGTCTTTGGTGAGATATCTCAGACCTGCTGTCAGAATCTCAACGTGTTCAGTGCTGCAATTCTGGACAAAACACTGACCGTAATAGAGGAGGAAGAGGAAGATGGATCTTGCAAAGGCAAATTGCAAAAAGGGCAGTTTTTGCCCTAGTCTAGTCTGGAGTCACTTAAAGACGAGGAATATATTATTTTCCTGATTTAAAAAACTCTCAAAGGTATTTAATTTATTTCCATTTATTATTGGTCATTTGCCAATGAGAAAATATTGGGGGTGGGCGTTGAGCTGTAGCCAAAATGAAAATCTCAAGCTTATCTATTTCCTCACTGTAGGCAAACACAGCAGGAGCATGCTGCTATTGCAATGGCAGCCTTTCTTGGTAGGTCTTGTGATTTAAACCACATGGGACCTATTTTTGAGTTCCTTATATACCCTGTTTACATATGACAGACTACAGCCCCAGCCACTTCCTGCCTGTCTGCTCAAAGTGTGTTCACTTTCTCACACTTTGGGCTCAGCAGCCTAAACTAATCTAAATTGGTCTGAGGTATATGCACCTCTCTAGTTTAAAGTATTAGGGTGACTGTAATAATCTTTTTAAATGGGCTGGGAAATCATGAGATTATGTTAAAGTACAACTTTACAAGTAAATGAGGGCATTAAGAGAACTGAATGTCTATCACAACCCTCAATGGGGTGGTAGGTGGGGAATCAGTGATTTAACCTGCATGGGACCCAGGCTTTGCCTAGTGGGTTGAGTATGCATATATGATAGAGAGCCCCTGGAAGTATAGTGCACTATGCAGCTGCATAGATTACATAGGCTGCCTGAAAGCCACCTTTATTCTTGCAAGTATGTCCTGTGTTAAGCAGATCTGTCTGGTATCCTGCAGGGCTACACTGGAGATGCGGGGAAAGAACATAGGATGCATTATAAAAAAACAAGTCTTGTAGCACTTTAAAGACTAACAAATTAAATTTCTGTAGGCATAAGCTTTTGTGGGCTGCAACCCACTTCGTCAGATGCAAGAAATAGAAATCAGATAAGGGGTATATATATACATCCAAGGGTAAGGAACAACAATGGCAGGGGGGGGGGGGGGGAGGGAAGGGGTTAGCAAAGTCCATTCAGTTAGAGTAGATGAGGCCTATTCACAACCATTGATTAGAAGGTGAGAATGTGTGAACAGTGACAATTACTTCTTGTAATGAGATAACCATTCCAAGTCCCTATTCAGATCCAGTTTGATTATGTCAAGTTTGCATATGAGTTCCAGCATATGAGTTCTCTCTGAAGTCTGTTTTTGAAGTTTTTTTGTAGAAGTATGGCAGCTTTCAAGTGAGCTACAGAGTGTCCTGGGAGATTGAAGTGCTCTCCGACTTGTTTTTGCTGTATACAGACTAACACGGCTACCCCTCTGGAACTTTTCATCAAGGATGCATTATTATGATGCATTATCTCATTGTGATATAATCTCATAGTATCATGCTGGTTTTTATTTGACTCCCTTCTTAACAGTAGGGGCCTTTCCCTAAGCCTTCTTCACTAAGTGTTATATTACATTTTCTCGCATTTATACTGAGAAATGGTGTGTTTGATGACTTCCATTGACCTCAACACCTTCTCTGCACCCTCTTGACCTGAGTTTTTTCTTGCATATATTTAGGGTTGCTACCTATCCAGGTTTTCCCAGGATTGTCCCTTTTTTGAGATAGGGGTCCTGTGAAATCTGTACCATGCACAATAGACACTGCTTGCGGTTTAGGTTTTGTTTTTGGCTCAGCATCATCCCAGATGTCCCTTTTTTTGTATCTTAGAGACAGCCCTCCTACGTGTGTTAGATGGCATGGCCTCTGTGCCATGGGCCACAAACATTTATGGGGCTGAAGAAGAATAATTATTCCTCCATTTTAGATCCCAGTATTCAACCATGATTAATCAGGCTCTTTGGGAAGGCAACTGCCCTGGTCTCCGCCTCTGGTGAGTACATTGGCCCCCATGAGTTTTACAGAGGGTGGGTGAACAAACCAGCAATTGCTGCCTGACGGGGGTGATCAATGTCCTTCCAAAGGGGTGTGAGGGTGGCAGAACCAGTGGGCTTTCGGCCACCAGCACCATAAACTCCCGCTACCCTATGCACCAGTTTAGACCAGGCCCATACGCGGTGCCTGGCGACAGAACCTGCAGAGGCAACTGGAGTCCCAAACCCCAATGCCTCCTCATTCTAGCACCTGGGGTCCCCACCCCATCACTGGATAGGGCCCTACGGGCAGCAGAGACCCCCATCCGCCCTTTCTGTCTCCTTTTAACAGGCCTGGGGAGTTTATTCGCTCCTCCCCCCTCCTCTCCCCGGGCAACGGGGTGACGTGACCCGCCCATGATTCCTTCCTATCCCTTCCCGTTCCCAGCTGGACACGCCCACCCCTTCCGCGAGGACAGGGCCGCCCTCCCCCCTTGCCGGTTGACTACACACACACACACACATACACACACGCCTTCCCTTAATCCGGCCCCGGCCCACCCCCTCCTCGCCCTCTGATTGGCTGCGGCGGGTGAGGCGAGCCGACCAATCCGCGGCGGCCGCTCGTTCCCGTGTCGCTGGGCAGAACAAAACAAAAACAAACAGGGGCGGCAGGTGAGCGAGAGCGCAGGAAGGAGGGGGCAGAGCGCGGCGGGGCGCGGAGCGGACGAGGCAGCCCCGGGAACCGCTGCCTACGGTAACGAGAACCTCGACCTCGGCTCCGGGGAGTTTCTTCCCACCGCCCGGGAGTGGGGACGTGTGTGTGTGTGTGTGTGTGTGTGTGTGTGTGTGTGTGGAGGGGGGGGCGTCCTCAGGCGGGGAACGTGGGCTCCCCCCCCCCGAAGTCCCTGGGCTCGCTGAGGCGGGGGTGTTCTGGGCTCCACGCGCCCCTCCCGGTCCGGTGGGTGTGTGGGCTCCTTCCCAGCCCCCCTCAGGAACTCCTTCCCCCCCCCACACACATACACACACCAGGGAGTGGTGTGGGGTCCCTCCCAGCTGGGAGGGGGGAAGGTGGTGGGGTGAGGGGGCCTTTTTATTTCAGGGTTCTCCCTCCCCCCCATTTAAAATACTCCTAAAAGGAAAAAGGCTCCGAACCGTGCTGGAGCCAGTGGTCTCATCCTCCAGATACAGTCACTTGTATCCCCCCAGCGCCTCTCCCCCCCTTGTCTCCCTGGGCCTGCTCCCCAGGCGGGCTGGGTGAGGATGTGATGACAGCCACGTGCCCCCAGGCAGCCCTGGGATTGAGTTGGTGACTGGCTCGCCTCTGTCTAGGAGAGGTGTTGGGTTATAGTTTTAGAAGGGTTGAGAACTTGGCAAGGGTTTATGTTTTGACCCCACCAACCTGCCAGTCACTTTCAATTCTTGTAAAGGCTGAGCTGGCTGCTTGCTTTACCTTTTAAAAACAAAACTAACTAGCCACATCTGTATTAAAGCGACTTCCGTTGTTATTTCGGATACTTGAAAGTGCTGGTGAAGACTTTGGTTGGAGGTGGATTGGTGTTTAATTGTAACACTTGCAGTCTTCTTTTGAATAATGAACATTTTAGGCTGTTTATACACTTTTTTATATGTAACTAGCACCTGGCATTTATATAGAGCATTCTGTGCTATAAAAGTGTATGTATGTGTAAACATCAGATGGAAAGTAATCTTTTTACAGTACTACAGTGAGCACATGGCCACACACAATTTCTGCCGTAACTGTTTTCACAAGCCCACAGCCTTGAAATGTTCACATTTTAGGCTGGAAATTTTCATGCTTGGTCTCTGCTCAAAGGGAGAAAAAACCCTGGAAAGTTTAAACAACGTTTCTTTGGTTGCTTTTAGCTGTGGCTGCTGCAAAATGACTGAAGTTTAGGATATGGCATTAAAAATTAGTACCTTTGCTTGAATTTGGAGGCGGGGAGGAATACAGTTTTCTAAGTGATCGCTATACCAAGCATGTTCAGAGAAGATTTTCAATCTAGAGATTTTTATAGTTTTCTGAAGCCTGGTTCCTTGTCTAACATCACTGCAAATTCTTGGCCTGGACACATTGGTTGCTTATGTTGATCTACTAATGGGACCACTTGGATGCAGGTGATCATGAGGTATGTACCCTGCTAATGAGTGCAGTGTAAATACCTACATAAATAGAAGTGTATCATTGAAATGTGCACAACTGAATGATCTAGAAAAGCTCCTTGTCCATCAGAGATGAGGGAAATAATGGACTTGAAGGGAGGGAAAGGAAACCCTCATCCCAGCAAAGCTTTTAAAGTCATTGCAGCATTCTACAGCATTCTGCAAATTCCTAAGTTTGAATCTTTTTTTGGACATTACATCCACCTGTAATGTCTTGTATACATGTAGTTTGTGATCTCTCTGGGGCAGGGACTCCTATTTTTTCATAGAGTCTAACACAATGAATCCTTGGTCCTTTATTGAAGTTCATTGCTGCTACTATAATATACATAATAAAAATTAATTAAACAATAGCGTTAGCTGCCTCTCCAAGGAGATTTTAAAAGCTCAGTCCTTGGGTCCACTAGTGTAATGGCTGTCTGGCCCAATGAAGGGACAAAGTAAGCCAGTTTGGCTTCAGATACATCAATCAGGAATGACCTGGACAGTGAGTAAATCTGTGCTGTTTGGATCCAGGGTCCATGACCTAATCTTCTCTGGATGTCGAGGCCTCATGTTCCATTTTTAGAGTGTTATTGTTGCTGAGGATGATTTGGACTTTTAAGGAACTTATCATTGATGCTGGAAGTTGCCCGTATAGTTGAAGAAACATGGTACTGAGCAGATATCTGCTGACGTGTTGGTGTTGGATGATACTCTGTTCTACTGGAACAAACCAGTGCAAGTACTTCCACACTGCAGGACTCTGGCTCTGAGGAAGTCAGTACCACAGTAAGAAGCTGTACAGCTTGTCTTCAGCAGTCTCCTAAGCATCAAGCAAGTCCCCATTTTGAGAATGTTTTGAGGCTAGCCTCAAACATAAATTAATATGTTGGAATGTGAGAGTTCACTTTGCAGGGCTAAGGTGGCATCGGTCTTACGAGTATGAATATGCAGATGTAACCCTGTTGAACCACTTCATAGTTTAAGTAATAGGCCATTAACTTAGTAATTATATAATGTTGATGTGCGTTTCTTTGTTCATTTTAACAACTCTGCCCTACGGATCTCCTCTTGTAAATGCTCTATGAACCTGTGGTGTGCCTGTAAGTGTTATCAATTTAATGTTCAATCTGTTTTGTTTCCTTAAGTGTGTTTTCAGTAAGTGACACTGGAAAAATAGCATCTTGCTGTTGGCGCTCTCTTTGTCTTAATAGTCATAGATGCTTACTCTACTGGTTAAAACCAAGTATCATTGCTGTGGAACAGACTACTGTGGAAGTGAGACCTGGATTTTATTTCGCATCATCAATAAATTTTTTAATTTTTATCTGAGAATTTGTTTTGTTGATGGAGATTGCACAAAGAAGAAAAAAACAAAGCTTGATTTTTTTTTTTCAGGTATCTGTTTCAATTTGAATGCCAATAATACTAAAAAATGTTTTTGTTAAACGCATTAACAGTCATTCTCCCTCAATTGCTGTTGCTCACCAATATGTAAGATCCATGTGGTATACCTAACCCCCCACCCCAAAAAGTCAATTTGTGGCCATAACTTCACTAAAAAAAGAAAGTAAGTATCTGCATGCATGGTAGAGGGAAGTGGGAATGCAAGTAAGTATTTTTATCATTGATCAGTGAGGGCTGGTAACACTTCAAAGTATGTTACCACAACTTGCACACACAAATGCAAATTCAGAGTCAGCTGAGAGGGGGGTATTGTGATTAAATAATTGGACTAAGATGCAAAACATGTGGGTTCAATACCCAGATCTGCCACAGACGTCCTTGAGCAAATTAAATTAATCACTCTGTTCCTCAATTCCTCGTCTATAAAATAGAGAAAACAATATTTACTTGTATATTTGGCTAAGGCAGTGTGGTCTAGTTGTTAGAGCCCTGAATTGGGGATGCTGGAGATCTGGGTTCTGCCAGTGGCCTACTGGGTGACTTTGGGCAAGTTACATCATCTGTACCTCAGTTTCCCTATCTGTAAAATGAGGATAATGATACTAACCTTCTTTGCAAAGCCCTTTGAGGTTTGCTTAAAAAAATTAACACCAAGTTTTATATGTGCATGCGTGTGTTTGTGTATGTATTTTACAGGATATATAGTCAAACTCTGGATTTGCTGTGAGGCACAAAACTCTTGTCCTCTGTGTGAATGCGTGTGTAACTTTGAAAACTTTTTTTAATACAATGACAAATTATTTTTCATTATGTGAAGATTTAGAAAATTAGTTTGAGCAAAATAGGAGTACTTCATTTTGTCTCTAGACTGGCCTGTATTTATTATATGATAATGCCAATATGCTGTTTGTGCAGATTTTCAGATCTTACACTGTAGTAGATTACTAATAAAAGTTTTTAGTTAGGAAACGTGAAGTCATCCTAAATCCGATGTTGAATACTAGCATTACAAAGTTTAAGCAAGCCGCTTCAGCCATACAGGTTTAAAAAAACAATACCTGGTTTAGAGGGGTAGTGAAAGGAGTATTTAAAAAAATATATACAACAAGTAGAAGAAAGGGGAAGTTGATAGTAATGAATATAAATCAGAAGTTAGGAATTGTAGAAAATTGGTAAGGGAAACCAAGGGGAACAAGGAAAAATCTATGGTCAGCATTGTGAAGGAGAATAATTATATAGATTATTATGATTATATTAGGAACAATGAGACTCCTGACAATGGCATTGGTCCATTACTAGATGGAAGTGCTATAATTAGCAATAATAATGCAGGAAATGCAGAAGTGTAATAAATATTTGTTCTGTACTTGGGGAAAAAACAGATGATGCACTCTCATCATATGGTGATGATAACTCTTTCCATTTCACTGGTATCTCTGGATTATGTTAATCAGAAGTACTAAAGTTAGACATTTTAAAATCAGCAGATCCAGATAACTTGCATCCAAAAGCTTTAAAAGAGTTGGCTGAAGAGTTCTCTGGACTGCTAATGTAGATTTTTAATAAGTCTTGACGCCCTGGGAAGTTCCAAAAGATGTTGTGCCAGTTTTTAAAAATGGAAAACAGGATGATCCCGGTAATTTATAGATCTGTCAGCCTGACATCAACCTCAGGCAAGATAATGAAACGGTTGATATGAGATTTGATTAATCAAGAATTAAAGGAGTGTAATATAATTAATGCAAACCAACATGGGTTTATGGAAGATACTTTGACCGGATCTAACTTGATGTCATTTTTTAAAATGAGATTAAAAGTTTGGTTGATTGTGATATATTTAGATTTCTATAAGGTGTTTGACTTGGTGCCACACGACATTTTGATTTAAAAAAAACAAACCCCTAGAACAATATAAAATTAACGTGGTACACCATAGCTGGATTAAAAGATCGCTGATAGGTCTCAATGTAATTGTAAATGGGAGATTATCATTGAGCAGGTGTGTTTCCAGTGAGATCTTGCAGGGATCAGTTCTTGGCCCTACACTATTTAACCTATCAGTGACCTGTAAGAAAGAAGTCATCATTGATAAAGTTAGCAGATAACCCCAAAATTGGAGGCGTGTTAAACAATGAAGAAGACAGTCGTTGATTCAGAGCAATCTGGATTTCATAGTAAACCCCACCACCACTGCAGCAAGATGGAAGGAGTTCAGCGAGGAGGCTGCCTCCTCACTGATCTTCTGTCCCCTGGCTGCAGCAGGGAAACCACATGTGTCCTATAGCCCCGTGTACGCCACCTGGGTCACTAGGCAGCGGCTCCTTTCTGTAGCCAGGAGGACGGGAGATCAGTGCTCCCCTCCCTCTGGCTCCAGCAGGGACACTGGTGCCTATGGACATAGGCAGAGCACTTTGCCATGCTCCCTGCTACAGCCAGGGGGAGGGAAGCACTGCTCTCTCATCCCCTTGGCTTCAGCAAGGAGCTTGCACCTGTCCTATAGCCCTCCTCTGCCTGGATCCTTAGGCAGCAACTCCCTTCGTAGCCAGCGGGAGGGGAGTGGTGGGCCACTTTGAAAGAGACCACGGGCCACAGGTTGGGAACCACTGGTTTAGCTTAACAAAGAAAAAATGAATGGGTAACTTGATTAGTATGTAATTACCTGTATAGGGAATAAATATTTGATAATGAATTCTTCAATCTAACAGAGAAAGATAAAACAATCCAGTAGCTGGAAATTGACGTTAACCAATTCAGGCCAGGTCTACACTACAGACCTATATGGGTATAACTGCGTCACTCAAGGGTGTGAAAAATCCACTCCCCTGAACAACATAGTTATACCGACCTAGCCCCTCGTGTAGATAAAGTGTAGAAGCTCTCCCCTTGGCATAGTAGCATCTTCACTAAAGTGCTACAGTGGCACAGCTGTACCAAGTGTAACTTCACCATTGTAGTGCTGTACATTAAGACAAGCCATCAGACTGGAAATAAGGTGTTCAACAGTGAGAATAATTAACCACTGGAATAGTTTACCAAGGATCATGGTGGATTCTCCATTACTGATAATTTTTAAATCAAGGCGGGATATTTTACTAAAACATACGCTGTTCTAGGAAGGATTTTGGAGACATTCTGTGGCATATATTATGCAGGAGGTAAAATTAGATGGGCACAGTGGTCCCTTCTGACTTTGGAACCTAAGAATTTATGTTAATATATTTAGTCTGGAAGTGTAAAGTTTATGCATCTCTGGACTGAGAGTGCAGCCCCCTGATTAGTGTGAATCTGTGAGCTGTAAAGATGAGGTGCTGGCACCCATGTCAACAGTGTCTGTAGTGATGATCTTCTGAACCTGAGGGGGATGATCCCCAAGAAATGTTAGACAAGTGTCCTTTCAAACTTTCTAAATGGAAGGCAGTCTCAAGTAGATTTGTGGGAAGTCCTGTATGGGGAAAAAAGTCCTCCTCTTTGGTAGTTGCTGTTTATAATAAATGTTGAAAATATTTTTCCTAGTTCTAGTATTCTATACAGGCTCTTTATTACTGCACAATCACTGTACTTTCCTTTTGTTTTAAAGGAGAACACATCTGTAATGGAACATTCTACTAGAATGAAGAAAATTAACCTTTTAAACTAGTCAGTTGATCTCATTTCCCCTTCCTGTGTGAGCAGTACAAGAGAACACTCTTAACATAATAAGAGTGCTTCAGAACGCTCGAGAACTGAATGATTGAGGTAATTCTGAAAGAAAGACACTTAAATGAAGTATTGGATGGCATAGGGGAGAGGACACTTCTTTACTCAAGGTTAATTGTTTGAAATTGGGGTCTGACATGAGAAAATTGGATTATACACAGAAATCACTGTAAAAAAGGCAAGTTTTGCATCTTCAATCACTGATGATTCATCACTGTACTCAATAAGTCTGTACCAGGCAAGTGAACTAGACGCAGTGTTTCTCAAATTACTCCAGACACAAAGAAGGGTGATCAAATAAGTTTATGCCCCCTCCGCCGCCACACAACTACATATACTGAAAAAGAAAAACCAACATGCAACTCTCACTAAATATGAAAAGCAGCAAGGCATTGATTGAAACAGAGCCCATGATCCATTGTAATAAGAGCAAAAGCAAAACTGCCTTGGTGATCGATGCTTGCAATTAAATATGCACACCGTGTCGTAGCAAACGGATTAACGTACAGGTGGCAACGACTTTGTATAATGGTTTGCAAGCTTATCAGAAATCCATCCAAATGCACAGTGCCATCCCGAGTTCAATGCACAGTGCCAGCTGAGGACCTGATCTGTCTGGAGTGATCAGCTTGGCTAGTTATTCATGGCGGCGGGTAAAATGTGCACAGTAAGGTTTTTGGTTCTCTCTCCCTTCCTCCCCTCCCCCCAAAGCTTCTTATGCCCCCCCGTCCGAATACACTCTGCCCCCCGGTTTGAGAACCTTCGAACCGGAGGAGAAAAGTGGGGAGGGTTGATGTCATCTAATGTCACAAACTTGCCACTCAACAATAAACTGTTTGCAGGGCAGCACCAGGTGGAAAGGGGAGAAGAGAAGAGCCATTGAAATCTCATGGGAGAACTACATATATCAATAACATTCACTAGACTACAAAGTGATTCATGAAAACTTTGCAGGTAAAAATTAGTGCAATAAATGACAATAGCCAGTATATCTTTGTGTACTGCCGACCTGATTCACTTGCGTATTGTAGTCTTACTGGCTGAAATCTTTTAAGAAAAGGGGAGATAGGTGATGCCTTCTCTTTCAAAATCTCATTATTCAGCTGTTTATAAAGCAGCAGGAAAGGGAATGGGAAGGGAGGAGAAGAAAATAACAGGAATCTCTCTAGAATGAGGGAACTTGTTCACCTTGGCTCTCTGCTAACAGAATACACACACAAAAAAAGAGCAATCAGAACACTCATGAGAGAACGCAGAGGTGAGAGCTTCACAAGTGTGTGTACTTGTGTAGAATAAATTTTATATAGGCTCGATCTATGTTGGGCTGGGAGGCAATAAATTACAATGCATGGTAAGGCTTGTCTAGACTAGAAAGTTATAACGCTTTAACTATAGTGGCATAGTTAAAGCAGTACAACTCGCGTAGTGTGGATGCATGTATGTTGTAATAAAGGTGCTTTATACCCACATAGATAGTCCTACATGGGAAGGGGAATTATTATACTGGAATCTGTCACTTTTATGTCAGTATAACTATGCCCCCACTAGGGCTTTTACCAGTCTAACAACTACACTGGTTTAAAAAAAAAAAAAAAATCACCCCCCTCCCCCCCCCCCCCCCCAACTGACCTAAGTCTACCCTTAAAACTTTTAAGAGTAGACTTGACCTTAGTCTTGGTGTCACAGTTCTGCACTGTTATTTATCTGTGCTGTGTGTAAGTGGTGCTCTCTGTTATGTTTTTACCATCCCATGAATTTTTCACTGGTACCAGCAAGTTAATACTAATATAACCCACACACCCTCCCTTCCCTCCCCGTCCCCCACAAAAATACACCAACCATAATACTTGAATTTGAGTGAAAATGAATGTTGACTAGGTGAAAGTACTCTTCACATTCTATCTCAGACTTCAGTCCAGTGGAAAAATCAAATGTATTTCTGTACTCCATGTAATTGCATTGACTGCTTGTATTTAATTTTTTTTGGTAAGTGTCATGTTGATTTTTTTTCTTTTTAGGCCTGAAAGCATTAAGATTTCTGTTTACAGACAGTTCAGTTGAAGTGCAATTAAACAACTATGGAAGTAGAAAACGAGCAGACATATAATGTTAATCCAACAGGTACATAATGTATTCAGTTTTTGTATTTAAACTATTGTTTAATTGACACTGGAATTGCTTGTGTTTTTTAAATTGCATTGTGGTGGCTTTCTTTATAAACATATTTCTTTAAATATCTTCATGACAAACTTGGAGAAATAATCTATTTAGAAAATTTCTACTAATTACATTATATTTGCTGCCTGATGTATTTATTTGTAAAATTGGGATAATTGCATGCAAATAAAATTTTTGTTCCTTTGGAGTTCATCTTCTCCTTTTTGTTTGTTTTTATTTGCAACATCCCAAGTGGGTGCTTGATTAGAATACTAGATGATAGTGACTTTGAAGTCATAATCATCTGATGTTATAATCACTATCACAGCAACTAGTTGTGATGTCACAAACAGAAATGACTTAGGTCAAGATTAAGCAAGAGCAAATAAACTCCTTAGGAGCAGAGATTTTTTGCTTTCATGTGACTGTCCCAGGATTAAAAGCAGAGGAAACAAATAATAAGACCATTACAATAGAATGGCCATACTGGGTCAGACCAATGGTTCATCTAGCCCAGTATCTTGTCTTCTGACAGTGGCCAGTGCCAGATGCTGCAGAGGGAATGAACAGAACAGGGCAGTTTTCAAGTAATCCATCCCCTGTCGTCCAGTCCTGGCTTCTGGCAGTCGGAGGTTTAGGGACCTATCCTCTGTGAATTTATTTAATTCTTTTGTGAACCCAGTTATAATTTTGACCTTCACAACAACATCTGGCTAGGAGTTCCACAGGTTGACTATGTGATGTATGAAGAAGTACTTCCTATGTTTGTTTTTTAAACCTGCTGCCTATTAATTTCATTGGGTGAAACCTGCATTCTTGTGTTATGTGAAGGAGTAAATAACATTTCCTTTTTCACTTTCTCCACATCATTCATGATTTTATAGACCTTTGTCATTTCCAAGCTGAACAGTCCCAATCTTTTTAATTCTCCTCATATGGAAGCAGTTCCATACCCCTAATCATTTTTGTTGCCCTTCTCTGTACTACTTCCATTTTTAATGTGTTTTTTAAATGGGACTACCAGAACTGGATGCAGTGGGCATATCATGGATTTATATAGTGGCATTATGATATTTTCTGTCTTATCTATCCTTTTCTTAATGGTTCCTAACATTCTGTTAGCTTTTTTGGCTGCTGCTGCACATTGAGCAGATGTTTTCAGAGAACTATGCACAATAATTCCAATATCTTTCTTGAGTGGTAACAGCTGATTTAGATCCCATCATTTTGTGTGTATAGTTGGGACTGTTTTCTAATGTGCATCACTTTGCATTTATCCATATTGAATTTCATCTGCCATTTTGTTGCCTGGTCACCTAGTTTTGTGAGATCCCTTTGTTACTCTTAGCTAGGTCCAAAGCTGACTGCTATCTTGAGTAATTTTGTGTCATCTGCAGATTGCCACCTAACTGTTCTCCCTGTTTTCCAGATCGTTTATGAATATGTTTAATAGCACTGATCCCAGTACAAATCCTCAGGGGACTCTGCTGTTTACCTCCCTCCACTGTGAAAAATGACCATTTATTCCTACACTTTGTTTCCTGTCTTTTAACCAGTTACTGATCCATGAGAGGACCTTCCCTCTTATCCCATGACTGCTTGCTTTGCTTAAGAACCATAGGTGAGGGACCTTGTCAGTCTTTCCGAATGTCCAAGTACATTGTCCGCTGAATCACCCTTGTCCACATGCTAGTTGACCCCCTCAGAGAATTCTAATAAATTGTTGAGGCATGACTTCCTTTTACAAAAGCCTCTGTATTGCTAAACTCATCCTGATCATAAAGTTAATGTGGTAGAAGATGAACTGATAGTACTTGCTCAGTAAGTAGTATGAGTCTCAGGCTTTTTTTATACTAGGCAAGTGGACTGACTTAACTAGCCAATGTAGGTACACTTTAAGCAGATTAATCCTTGCTTAAATTGCTTTAGATTATCAGTTTTAAGATAAATTTATATAAGCAAAGGTTACATTGTTTGTGTGTCTAAATTAGGGGTTTCATCAGTTTAATGAGATCAGTTTTACTAAACTGTTTTTTTTTTTGTTTTGTTTTTTTTACTATGGGTAAAAGCTGAATGATCATAGAATGCTTTCCATTGCAGTGAAACTGTATACAAAAGGAAATCTTTTTCTATTTGTACAGAAACTATTTATTTAATTTTTAAACACTTTTTAGAGAGAGAAAACATCTAGTTACTCTTTGCATTAAGTGTGGCTTGAGTTTACCCAGCTCTGTGGTGGAAGGCAAGACTATGGAGCTTAAAACATACTCGTAATTGCATATGGCACAGTGCCAAAACTAATACTTAATTGTTTAACATATTCTTCATCTAATGAATTTACAGATGCTCACTGTGCTCTAGTTGCTTACAGAATTATAAAGGTTAGGTGTATGTGGACAAAAGGGGAAAAGTATTTTCTCAATAGACTTTTTGTTCAAATTCCAGGGTTTTTTTTGTTTTGTTTTGTTAAAGTCACTTTGGGGTTGATAGTAGGTATATGATGTTTCAGCATTGTAACAGTGTTTTGGAGTACTTCTGGGAAGAATTCCACATTACTGATCTAGAGACTGAGACCAGAGTTGGATGACCATGATGGATTGTAGCTTCACTCTCTCTTCAGTAGTAGGGACAAAGCTGGCTCAGGGTAATTCTCAGTTAGTCTCTTCCTGAGAAGCAAGAGAGCAGAGATTGCTAGGAAGAGTAGTTTGCAGCAGCTGAGTTGTAGAGCTGGGCTGGGGAAAGGCATTGTGGGAGATAAATAAACCCACCTTTTTTCTTCTTAGTTTTATGCAATTCTGTTTTACTTTACAAATATGTTGGCCGAACGTGTATAAAGCCCAAGTTAGGGGGAATATCTTTCACAGACAAGGATCTTGTTCTTTTGTTTAGCTTGCTCTCGGCATGAAAGGAACTATTTTAAAGACAATAATTAGTGGAAAAAGGTGATTTACAGTTAAATGGTAATGCAACCATTCTATTCTTGCATTCAGAACTGCAAACACTGATCTCAGCATTATTTAATTGATGGCAAAAAGAAACACTTGCATCAAGTTTTCTTCCTTTGTAAATGTGTATATTTACATACTGTAGTCTTCTTTGATGTTGGCAGATCCTTTGAAGTTGGAATTATTCATTACTTCATTATTGCATTTTGTTTTCAAAATGACCTTCCATAAAACTGCTTAGTTTTGAAAATATTTCAGTTCTGAGAAACATAGCCAAATGGAGATTGCCACATAGTATTTACTTTAATGAAGTAACATCACCTTTAAAAAATACTAAAATGTGTACTTGAATTTTAATGCATGTGGAAGTGCTAGGTTGATAGCTGTGCAGTTTCTTCTGTTCTGCAGATGAACAGAAGACTTTAAGTACAGGCAGAGATGTTTTCAAGGGTCTGTTTTTTAAAAATATAAAAAATGCTAAGGGCCTCACTCTGCAAACCTTCGGCATACAGATCTCCTCTTGGAGTCAAAGGGGGAAATAGGTCACAAAGGTCTTGCAGGATTGGGTCTTAGTCTTTTTCAAAAGTTGTATTTGGTTATGTATGTATTTAATTTTTAATGGTGGGGAAGAATAATCTTGTTTGGTCAATTGACTTTTGTCAGGCAGGGTGCCTGGCAGGACAAAGGGATAATGTTTGCTACCAAAATTCTTGGGGATATATTTTAGAATATATTTTTCTAGCACTAACTTTTTAAAAGGAAAAATAAAACTTTTATCTTTCTTAATTTATCACATATTCTTGTGATCCTAAATCATTGTTTCCTCAGCTGCTGGTCAGTATTTAAAATTCCTCAATTTGGTGGCATCCTGACTGGTGATTTAGAACAGTTTTCATTCTGTTACAATGTTCTGCTAATGTTCATTCTTGTAGTGCATATTGCACTGGCAGTTCTATTTGCTTGTTAATCGAGAGATGAGTGGACAGAGGGATGATAATCATGAATTAAGATTTCTTGTACACGTAGTTGGAAAACTAAGGTTTGCACCTTCAAGCCTTATTATTGAGTGTGTCTCTTACTTGAGAGTATGATCCCATTTACTGCAATGAGACTATGCATAGGTGTTAGCATTATGTCTGGGAGTGTTTGCAGAATGAGCCCGATGAAGTATAGTGAAACACTTTCTATTTTATGCCGTTGCATCGAGGCAAAGACTCCCGTTTTTTGTTTGATTTTTTTTTTCTTTTAAAGGTGTGTGACTGTATATCAACTAGTAAGCAAGTTCTGCATCGGTGGCATGCTGTGAAACTTCTAATTGCAAGTGTACTCTTGCAATTATTATCTCATTGCAGGCAGTGGAATTCTATGAATTTTACTTAAAGAAAATAGATACATTTTCTGGGTTCTATAGACTTTACAAACCAAAGTAGCTCCATGCTTGTTAACAAAACATCGTTAGTTGGTTTATCTATTGGTAAATTATTTGTTCAATTGCTCTTCACGCACCCACCCACATGTTCTTTGGCATGTTATATGGGTAGCCTATGCAGAGGAGCAAGAGGGAGCTTTATTCCCCATTATGCCACAGCACAGGCATGTAGAAAAACAACAAATTTAAAGTAATTGGAACGTGATCAGGGACTCTGGTTCAGCAACCTTTCATCTAATATTTCTTTTATATTACAGGTTTCCATTTTAAATGTGGAGTTTTTTAAAATCATGATGAATATTTATAGAACTTCTACAATAACTGCTTATAGCGGTAACTAGATTTTTCTTTGTGTCTTTTCTCTTTTGAGAACTTGATCATCTAAGTGACACTCCATTTTCTGGTGATGAAGAAAATGGTGGGACTGAGGAAATAAAGACTGAAATCAATGGAAATTGGATACCTGCATCTTCCATTAATGAAGCTAAAATTAATGCTAGAGCAAAGAGACGGTTAAGGAAAAATTCATCTCGAGATTCTGGGAGAGGAGACTCTGTTAGTGATAATGGAGAGGCAGTGAAAATTGGAGTCACTGCACCAACTAGTCCAAAGGGAAAGTTACTGGACAGACGATCCCGGTCTGGAAAGGGAAGAGGACTACCAAAGAAAGGTTGGTATAGCATACTAAGAAGGGTCTTTGTTTGTGGGGTTTTGTCTAATGGCATATTTTTCCATTTGGATTCTCTTCTCCCTAAACAGCATTTTCTGTTTATCATCCCATTCAGTAGTTCTTTTTATAATGGTAGTATGGGGAAGGCCACAGCAGGTAGTGATCTTCAATAGGAGACACAGCAGGTAGTGATCTTCAATAGGAGACACATGCATTATTATTATACCAATCACAATCAACTTCTTTCTTTAGGATACTACTTTGTTGTTATCATAATGTACAGGGCAATCTACAGATCTTGAAGTTTTATGATGGAGAAATTAAAGGGAGTATCCCCCATATAAACTTAAAAAATAATTATTTCAACATTCAGCACTCTTCATGTTGCTTACAATTTCCTGACTGAAGTGGTGCAAAATCCTAATGGCTGGGAGTGGAAAAATATTGTGCAAACACTTCTGCATATGCTGGAAAATCTGAGGCTTACACACATGGTCCCAAATGAGGTATGATGGTATGGAGATGCTGGGTTGAGCTCAAAGTATTTATGATAAGCTGGCTTTCTCATTCACTTTTGCATGTTTTGCCAGGTGGTGCAGGTGGTAAAGGTGTTTGGGGTACACCTGGGCAAGTGTATGACTTGGAGGAAGTGGATATTAAAGATCCCAACTATGATGATGACCAGGTCAGCAAATGTTTTGTATATGGTGTAAGTTTGAGGTGAAAATGGCCTTTTTATTCACTGTAATTGATGTGACATTTGTAAAGGCTTGATCCTAAAAGTGTTAAACACTGTGTCGCTTATAAAGTGCATACTTAACTTTAAGCACACAAGTAGGCCCATTGACTAGCAAAGAGCCTGGAGTATCCTGTGAGGGTGGTCTTGGCTTATCTAGTAAGACTACTCCATGCTTAAATTAAACATACACTTAAAGTGCTTTGCTGTGTCAGGGTCATAATACTTAGCACCTTGCAGGATTAAGCTCTAATTGTGTAAAAACTGATTTTATATTCAAGAAAAAGGTTTGTTTTAGTCTTTTAAATTATAATTAATTTGATAGGTTTTTCTTAATCTTTTAATATAAATGCTGTAGAAAAGCCTATATTCCTTTATTGGTTTTAGTACAAAAGTAGTGTTCACATATATCATCAGGGTCTCTTATTACGGTAATATTTTGCAGAGTTAAATTGGCATCAACAAAAGTGAAAACATAAATTTTCATTTTCAATATTTAGATATTATTAGTCTTGGTACTGATTTTTAAGGTGCCTATTGCAGCTGGATCAAAAGAATAGTAGATAAATCACGTTCTTGGCATATGCTTTATGCTAAAGACAAAAAGGTACAAATGCTAAATATGCTTGGTAGCTTTTTCTCTTCTTTGTTTTAAATTATTAGACGTGAACACTAAATGCTGCATGTCTTCAAAGGAGTTCAAAGCCAGTACAGCTTTTTAACTCCTTCTGCAGTTGCTCATTGTACAAACTACGTGCAGTTGGTAGGGGGAAAAATCAGTCATATGTTCCTATCATCTTCAATATTTACGTTGAACCAAGATAAAATCAGTTTTAAGGTGGAACACTGTGGTTCTCTAATACAGTGATGCACATCAAATCTAGGAAATCAGTTTAATGTTTTGCTTTTGAAAGTAAAATATAGATCTAGGGGCTGAAGTCAGAAGATCCTTTAATAATGATGTTGACACCACTATCCACACTGTACCAAAACTTAAGTGGGCATATCTTGACAACTAAAAAGAGATATTCATAAGTGAGTCACTGTTGTATCTTGGCTCTCTAAATTAGTGTATAGTAGTTTGCTGATGCTTGAGAATAGATAGTCCTGAATATAGGGCAACAGCCAATATTTAAAGAGCCTATTCTCAAGTACGGCTTTCCCTTCCAGTGCTTAAAGTTCTGGGGATCACAAGGAGTTGTAGACCTGGTTTTAAAAAAAACCCCAAAATTTAAAAATCAAGCCAAACTGCTGAGGGGAACACTTGAAGCACTGTCTTATCAAAGCTGCTACTCCCAGATTGTCACAGACACCCTGGCATGCTTTTTTCAGACCATGCACTGGTTTCTCCTTTAGCTTCCCCATTAGGCGGCACTCTTCCCTGTGCTGGTTCTCCTGTACATGGAGGCTGCAATACTCCTCTGAACTACAAATGAAAACCATATTAAATGTGCAGCATGGACAGTGGTTATGGTGATATTTGGTCCAGGACACTAATAGATCTATTTTCCCTCCACCCAGACATCAGCTGTTACAGAATTGTCCATCCATCCCATTCCTTCCTCTCTCTCTCTCTCTCTCTCTCTCTCTCACACACACACACACACACACACACACACACACACACACACAGAGAGAGAGAGTGAGAGAGAGAGAGAGAGTGTGTGTGTGAGAGAGAGAGAATATTAGTAGGCTAGTCTGTGAGGAGTGGGGGAACTAAGGGATGTGTGAGGAGTGCTGGCTGTGCTAGAGTTCTGCACGGTGGCCTGTTGCTGCATGATCTCTTCCCCCTTGTGAGTGCCTCTAACTGACTTTACCAAACACTCTGAAAATTAAACGCCCAGTCCTTTTCCTCCTGCACACTTTTACTTGTTAGTGGCTGTCTGGCCATGTAGCTATTTGTTTGGGAAGAGGAAAAACAGGCTGCTTCTTTATGGGTGGGGAGTAGTTCCGGGAAAGGATGCAAAGTGTCTGGTTAAACTTAAGAGTTGTGCAGAGCTGGATATGAGTTCCTGTCTCCTTCCCTTCCATGTATGGTATACAAAAACTTTTCTGGCACGATACCGTTAGAAACAAAGTTCTAGATGTTTATAATGTTGGAAGTTATAATGTTACTTAGGCCTGGTCTACACTAGAGACTCTTGACGACAGCTTTTTGTGCCAAAACAGTGGTGTACACACTGCATTTTTCCCCCCCGGCTGACTCAACTCCCCTGATTTTGCGACAAAATCAAACCACCTCGACAAGAGGTGTAGAGCTTTTTGCACCAAACGTTTAGTGACAAAACATCAGTGTAGATGCTGCAGTTGGTTATGTTGCAGTAAATGACCTCCAGGAAGTGTCCCACGGTGCCCATTCTGACCATCAGTTTGAATTTCACTACTCTGCAGCCATCTGCTCCCTCCCCCCCCTTAAAGTCCTGGGAATTTTTGAAATTCCACTTGCTGTTTGGCCAGCCTGGAGAGCTCACATCTCATCTTCCCAGCTGACCATGGAGGCTTGACGCACCAAATGCTCTCCTGCTTGGAGCACACTGGAGCTTCTGGATCTGATCAGCATTCGGGGAGAGGAGGCTGTGCAGTCCCAGCTCTGCTCCAGCCAAAGGAACTTACGTACGTACGGTCAAATTCCTCGTTTAATGGTGGAGAAGGGCTATGAACAGGACATGCTGCAGTGCCATGTGAGAATCAAGAGCTCCGGCAGGAGTACCAAAAGGCTAGGGAATAGCTCTGTTGTAGAGCCAAAGACCTGCCGCTGCTGTGAGGAGCTGGAAGCCATCCTCAGCGGCAACCACACCTCCACTGCCAAGAGACCTGTGGATACCTCCACGGGCCTAGGGGTAGTGGACACCGGACTCAACCCCAACAAAAGTCATAAACGAGGAGATTGAGTTGGAGGATGATGTGGAGCAGGGGACCGGGTCGTTTGCTGACATGGGGAGCCAGGACCTCTTCTCGACGCAGGAGGGTTTGAGCCAGTCCCAGCTCTACAGCTCTGGTGTGCAGGATGCAGTAAAGGGGAGCTCGGGTAAGTGATTTTTTTTGAGCTAATGCTGCTCGGGTACATGAGGTACTGCTGGTTGAAGGGATAGAAATGCACAAGAGTAGCTGTTTGCATATGCTTCTCCTTCCCCTGTTTAGCTAGGCAGTGTGGCATAAAAGCATGTTAATGCACACCGAGATTTCATGGGAATCCTCTAGAGAGATCTCTAGGAAACTTTCCTGTGGTACACACCAATCCTCTGTCGGAGATTCCTTGGCAGAGCTGCTTTGCTTGTTCCTCCTTTGTAGGAAACTTTCCCACGCCAATTGGAAATCACTTATGAAGGGATCAAAGGCGAGCAGCATAGGGACCCAGTTTGAAGCTGTTCGCGTGGAGGAGATGCACCCTAGCATCACTGCTTACTTTCAGGAGTGAGATATCAGCCTCTATGGCCCCACCTGTGGAAAATGGTGGCACAATTTGAAATTTTGTCCCCATCTACTTGCCTCCATACCCCAAACAACCACCCAGAACCTTTTCCTCAGCTTGAGTGCTCCCTTGCCCCAAGCACAACTCACCATGCCCGGATTGATCATCAAGCTGTGGACTTGCCAGGGGACAGTGAGAAAGAGGTGTATGTTACGGTAATGCACCAGTGCTGCTATTGCACTCACAATAATGCTTCCGTTCATTGTTTGTTTGTGCTTCTACAGATGTGCCCTTTCGGGGAAACTCCCCCTCTCACACACCTGCCAAGCGCCTGCGGCTGATAAGAAAATGAGCATGGAGAAGCAAAGAGGCAATGTTTCAAGAACTCCTCCAGTCCTCTGAGGTGGGGGGAAAAAAGGGCATGGAGACACACAGTCAGAAAATTGATAGGCAGGAGAGGAGGGAAAACAGGAGTGAGTGATAGCAGGTCATGAGCACGTGATAAAAGCCATGGAGGAGCAAACGGAGTTGCTAATGTCTCTCATAACGCTGCGGACTGAATTCATGCATGCTCGCCGCCCCCCGCCCCCCTCTTGCAGCCAGTACAGAACTGCCTTCCTTGCCCTCCACCCACACATTCCTACCAAACTCCCAGCCCGTCTCTGTATCCTGTTCACTCCCCCCCTTCAGATAGCTTCCAGAATGATAGGTGGACTTACACCCAGTTGTCATAGCTCACACTGCCACTCACTGCTTTCTCCCCTCCAGCTCACCTTTTTGTGTGTTGTGAACAATTGTTATTTAATAAAGACATTCTCTCTGTGAAGGATAAGCTGTCTTTATTTGTCTCTGACACACGATGGTTGCACCTCACATTGACAAACAGTGCAAGCGGGATGGCAGTCGTAGCATGACACAGTACTGTTTACAAAGTCACTTTATTGGTACTCGTTGTCAAAATAGTTCCTCAAGGCCTCCCTGATTTGAATGGCCCCCATTGTGCCCCTCTAATAGCCCTGACATCTGGTTGTTCATATTCAGCTGCAAGGCAATCCGCCTCTGCATCCCACCCAGGGGGAAACTTTTCACTGTTAGCATCACAAATACTATGGAGCACACAGCAGGTGGCTATAGCCCTGGGAATATTGTCTTCATTTAGGTCTAACCTGCCATAAAGGCATCTCCAGCAAGCTTTTAATCTGCCAAATGCACATTCAACGGTCATTCAGCACCTGCTCAACCTGGTATTGAAGCGCTCATTGCTGCTATCCAGGTTGCCAATATAATGCTCCATGGGCCCTGGCAGTAAGGGGTACACTGGGCCTCCCAGAATCACTATAGGCATTTCAACATGCTCCATTGGAATCTTCTGGTCTGGAAAGAAAGTCCTTGCTTGCAGCTTTCTGTATGTACAGGCCAATGTTTCTGAAGATGCGTGCATCATGCACTTTCTCTGACCAACTTGTGTTGATGTCAGTGAAATGCCCATGGTGATCCATGCCTGTAGTATCATAGAGCAGAACCCCTTTCTGTTGATGAACACAGTCACGAGGTGGTCCGGGGCCAAAATTGGGATATGTGTGCCATCTATCGCCATCTATAATTAGCAAAGCCACTGCAAAGCCATCCCCTATTTCACGCACATTTCCAAGACTCACAGTCCTATGTAGCAGAATGCGATTTAATGGCCCTGCACACTTGAGATAACACAGTTCCAACAGTGGACTTCCTGACTCCAAACTGATTAGTGACTGACCAGTAGCAGTCTGGAGTTGCCAGCTTCCACAAGGTGATCACCACATGCCTCTCCACCAAGAGGGCAGCTCTCATTCTGAGGTCCTTGCGCCGCAGGGCGGGGCGAGCTCCACACAGAGTTCCATAAAGCCGGCTTTGCGCATTTGAAAGTTCTGCAGCCACTACTCATCATCCCAGACTTGCATAAACGATGTGATCCTATCACTCATTGCTTGTTTCTGTGTGCAGATGCTCCATGAATGCAAACAGTAATCTGGTGCTGTTTGTTTGCCTGGGACACAGCAGGTCAGGCATCTCAGATTCGAGTTCCGATTGGGAGCTGCTGATATACTGCATGACCAGCCTCAGTGTGTTCAAAACACTGACAACAACAGTGGAGAGCAGTGCAGGGACCCATCTTTTCAGATAGAGATGGTGGGCACTCAGGAAACGGGGGTTGTTGAAAAATGCCGTGAAACGCAGTTGGAAACCCATGGAATGACAGGACAGAAATGACTGCATCATGGGACATTGACACCACACCCATGGTGCACTGTGAATCTCTCTGACTTCCCACCACTCCTGGTGGCACGAAGTAGCGAGTGGGATAGCTGCCCACAGTGCACTGCTCTCACTGTTGATGCTAGAGCACTTACTGTGGACGCACTTCGGCGACGTAATGAGTGCAGTGTGAACAGGTGCAAGCATTGTAATTACAGCGCTTTTTGACAACTGCTATAAAACTTGTGTTGACAAAACTCTCTACTGTAGACAAGGCCTGACTAGTAAATTCAGCTTTTATATTTTTGGAAAATGTAGTCTTTGTGCCAGAACTGATGAGTTTCCACATACTGATTACAAAGGCATAATGCAAATCATTGGTGATAGAAATCTTGGCTGCTAGTACCAAAGAGCTAATGATTTAGAAAGCATTTAAGCTCTGTAATAAACAAGCCATTAAAGAGAGAGTGAGAGAACTACTGCTGCTATTCAGATGCAATATCTGATTTATTTTGTTTGTGTTTGTTTTGTTTTGTTTTGTTTTGTTTTTTAAACAGGAGAACTGTGTCTATGAAACTGTAGTTCTACCTTTGGATGAAAGAGCAGTTGAGAAAACTTTAACACCAATCTTACAGGAATACTTTGAACATGGAGATACTAATGAAGTTGCGGTATGTCTGACAGCTTGTATTTTTAAAAATACCATTGACACAGGAAATCACAGCCAGTTACAAATGAGACTATGGGGGTGCTGTTATGGAAATGCATAGTTAAGGCATCCAAACAACCTTATCTCTGCCCTTGTAGTGATTTGAAATTTTTTATTAAACGTTAACATTTTTTTATTAAAATGTATTTTCTTCAATCTTATTTAGGAGATGCTGAAGGATTTAAATCTTGGTGAAATAAAATACAGTGTGCCAGTGTTGGCTGTATCATTGTCATTAGAGGGGAAGGCTAGTCACAGAGAAATGACATCGAAGCTCCTCTTTGACCTTTGTGGGACGGTAGTGAGCACAAGTGATGTGCAAAAATCTTTTGATAGACTGCTTAAAGAACTACCTGAATTGGTGTTGGATTCTCCCAGAGCGCCACAGGTATGCCTATTTTTGCACCAGATCTTTGTCTTTAACGACATGGCTAGAGTTCAGTTAAACAGCTTCATGAAATAATGTGTAATGTATTTTAAAGCGTTTAGTGGCAATATCATTTGTATGGCATTAGCTCCCTTCAGTCTCACCATTCCCCTTCCCAACTCCCAAAATGGTGTTTTTTAATTTGAGAAGTTTCCCTTGTGTTTTTTATTTGTGTAGCAAAACTAAACCCTTCTTCAAGTAGTGTTCCTATAGGTGCCCCACTTGAGGTTCACATGTGACCCATTTGCCTCTGATCAGAGATTTTTATTTTTATTCTTTTTGGGTGGCAGTGACTGTTTGTTTGGCCCTCGCATTCACTTCAGATATTGTCTGGTGTGCCCACTTCAGCTTTGCTCTGCTTGGCCTCGAGTCTTTAGTTCAGCTTTAGTTCTTTCGATAATCATACTATGATACGGAAGTTCCTTGGCAGAGGGTCTCCTGTTCTTGCAAACAGCTCTCATTTCATCCTGATAAACTCATTATACCAAACACATGTCTTGCAGTGTATTTATTGTTCATAAAGAGTAGCATGGTAAGGTATCTACAGAAAGCTCTTAACTTGTCAAGATCTATAATTGTTGCAAGCTGTATGTATGGGTAATGTTTAAGGAATAATATATTTATATAGAAACTATGCTTTCTAGACTCGGAGTAAAAGTTAGTCACCAAAGGACAGTACGTTTCAGGGATGACCCATTAAAGTACAAGGGAGTTGTCTCCTCATCCTAGTTAGCTGGTGATGTAAGACAAGCCTCAGTAGTTCAGCCTTGCTCCATCCCAAAAGTAGCAACGGAGCTAAAAAAGGAACATTACAACAGGCAAAGGTTTATGACTGTTCACCCTGTCTATGGATAAAGATGAAAGGGAGGAGACAGGCACTTTTCCTCCTTTTAGTGAGGAGACATCTTGGGGAGCAGGGTGTTCTCCTGAAGAATTGGATCCCAGTTCCTGTGAAGCCAGCCAGTTCTTCAACAGGCTGAACTTTGTGGGGAAAACTTACTTTATTAAATAGGAAAGGTAACTATTAGTAAGTGTAGACACAAGTTTGTGTTTTTAGGCTTTTGTTTTGTATTGTAATCAATCATTTGTTTCCATCACTCTCCTGCTTCTAGTAAACTCTTCATTCTTTCTTACAATAAAACAAAGGTACGTTTATTTAACTGCTCACATGTGCTGTGCTTAAAAAAATAAATAAATTACAGGAATAGTAGTTTAAGGTAAAACTAGTAAACTGGGATACAGTGCTCTTTTGGGGACAGAGGATCTGGGATTTCTTTGAGTAGCCAGTGACAGGGTCTGGATGGATATTATTAGGGAATGATTAAAAGGGACTCTGGGGCTGAGGTGCACCTTTTAACCTGCAAAGCTAAGACTCAGAGGAGAAAGTTCCCTAACACTATTAGCCATTCAAGCAAACACCCAGTTATCACAAGCAAGACTTCATTATGCTGGAGGCAGGGAGGTAACAAGGTGATTCTCCGTTCTGGGTACCCAGAAAACCATCACACACACCTCTTATTTAATACCCCCTCTTCCCGCAATTCTGAGGGGTTTGCCTGAGGGGTTGTTGTTGACCTGGTATTTCAGTATCTCTGGGATTCAAGTGTGTCTCATATCTGACTGGGAGATACCCAAATCCCAGCCAAGTGCAAGACTTCGGTTTTTAAAAGCAGATCTAGAAAAAATAAATTAAACTTTGGCTCCTCATGATGGAGTACTGCCTCTGGCCAGCCTTGGATCTAAGCCCAGATACCATTCCTCTCTGCCCTGGACATCAGCCTCCAAGTGAGCAGAGTGACATATTGTCGTGTGTCCGTCTCCCCCCCTCCTCCCCCCAAGCCTAGGTCTTCACAAGATGAGAAGAGCTTCACAAGATTAGAGCTTCCAAGAGAAGCATTCTGGATCTCTTCATAGAGAGTCTACATCAAAAGAGCTTCAGTCACCAAAAAGATTGACCATTTTGGAGACCCCATGTCCTAGAATGGGTACTGCTGAGGCTCTAAGCTTCTATGGTACAGGGAGCTCATTGAAGATCTCAAACTCCTCAAAGACCCATAGTAGCATGCATACCTCGATACCAAAATCTGTGGTACCATCCAAGCATGACTGCTCCAGCAGATACAGACTTTTTAGAGGCAGAGCATTTAGTGTAACGTGATCAGATTTTTTATTACTACCTCTGCTAAACAGGTGACCCAGACTGCAACACTGATGCCTCCAAGGTCAACACCTTCAATATCGGAACCTTTGACTAGACAGATGCCTCCATCTACATCCTTGGTACTAACACCACTTCTGGAGCCCCATCCAATCCAGGTGCAGATTCACCTGGTACCATAAGAGTTTAGTTTCTCCAAGGACTAATCAATATCTCATGAGCTGGAGTCTCTCTGTTAGTGGTTACTGATTGGCTGTCAGTACTGAGATCTGCGCGGGTCTCTGAGGCTTTACCTTTCTCTAGTACCCCCTGGTTCTCTGATACCATTGGCACCAGGCAGACCACCTCACCTCTAGTGTCTACTCCTCTTATAGACTATGCTGACAACTCTACTCCAGATATCTGTGCAGGCATCCCTCACATGCCACTATAGAGACATCTTTCTGGATACATTAAATGAGCACATTTTGCCCTTGGGGCTTCTGTCTTGTGCCCCTTCTTGCTGGTCTGAGCAGCACAGGATGCCTCTTCTACCTTGTGGTTGCCTACGATAGCCATATTGGGACCCATGAGCAGCCAATCATCAGCAATTTTCAAGGGCTTCTAGTTATTCCTGGTGGAAGTATTCATTGTGGAAGATAGTTTCCTGTTCCATCTCTCCTTCCTTAACAGCCCCAATTAAAAAAGGAATCTTTTGAAGAACAAGAGGCTAGAGCAAACAGAGTCTGTGGTGTGACCTCCATCTCCTCAACTTCATCAGATGAGACTGTGATGCCTCCTCCATCCTTTTATGCTGATGATTAACTGTTTCAGGAGCTTATGAAACTGCTGATTTCTGGACCCTCTCCAATGGGATCTGGAGTCACAACATAAGCTCTTGGACATCCTGCATATGACAACCTCCTGGTCAAGTAGCTTTGCCAGTAAATGAGGTTCTGCTGGATGCTGGCAAGATGATCTGGCAGACTTCAGTGACTGCACCACCTATATATAAAGGAGCCACTAAAAAGTATTACGTTCCAGCAAAAAACTCTGACATTTTATTCTCATACCCTCCTCACAACTCTTTAGTTGTGAAGGCTGTTGTTGAGCATGGTAGACAACACGCTAGTAAGTCTACACTGTAAAGACCAGAACTGCCTCAGCCTCTTGGATGTAAGATCTACTCTGCAATGCTCCAGTTTAGAAAAGAGAATTGTCAGGCTCTGATGGTAAACTATTATTACACCAAATACAGCAAACTTTTTAATGATCATCTTTCTCCCAGGACATGGGGAACAATTCCAGGCTATCTTAACTGAGGGTCATCTCTCAGCAAGGGCCGTATTGCAAGCTTCCCTACATTCAGTCAACACTGCAGCATGTTCCATTTCTACTGCTATCATCCTGTTAAACATCTTGGCTGCAGCTGTCGGGATTGCATAGGAAGGTCCAGAATATCATGGAAGAGCTTCCCTTTGATTGACTGAACCTTGAATGAGTCCACTGACTAATGCTTGCTTGCACCCCTTTACTGGATTCAAGGGCCACACACAGGTCTTGGGGTGTGTGTGTGTGTGTGTGTGTGTGTGTGTGTGTGTGTGTGTGTGTGTGTGTGTGTGTGTGTACAATTGCAAATAAAAGAAAATTTAGGAGATGCCACATGACACAGAAATCCCATCTGGTACAATTCTTCAGCTTTCAGAGATATCAGCCAAACTACCTAAAGAGAGACCAAGATATCAAAAGAAGAGGCCTCCCACTGTGACCACAAATATTGCCCAGCCTGTGTCATCCTTGAAACGTCAAATCTGATGGTCTAGTTGAATTTTTAGAACACCCCCAACTTGGAAATCTTCAGCTATGTTGCTACCCGCCTCCTTCCCCTTTGGATATAGTCTCTTTAGTTTTCAACCTGCATGAGAGCAAATTACATTTGACAAGTAGGTTTCGGAGATTATAACATCCGGTTATTCAAGCCATTTCTCTGTCCCTACTCAGGAACTCTTCTCACAAACGTTTTGAGACAGGAGACTCCCTCCTTTCTATGCATAGGGACCATAGAACTAGTTCTAGTCTGGCACCGAGGGAAGAGATTTTACTCCAAGTAATTTCTGGTCCCAAAAAAAAGAAGTGGGGATGGAGACCAATATTAGATTTTGAGTTCTAAACACCTTCATGAAATTACAGAAATTCAGGATGGTAACTCTTGCAGCTATAATTCTGTCGTCAGATTCTGGGGATTGGTTTGCAGCCGTAGACCTCCAGGGCGTGTACTTTCACATTGCCATTCACGCCTCTAACAAGAGGTTTTAGTTGGCCAGTATCACTTTTAATATTGAGTGCTCTGCTTCAGCCTCTCATCTGCCCACCAGGGTATTTCCAAAGTGTTGACAGTAATAGCTGTTCACCTTTGTCAATGGATAATAATCATCTTCCCCTAGCTTGATGATTGGCTATTCAAGTTCTGGTCATACATTGAAGTTTTCTCTGCAGTACAGACAGACATGTCCCTATTCTGAAACCTAGGACTCCAAAACAATATAGAAAAATCCTTTCTAACCACACTTCAACATATAGACTTCATAGGAGCGTCTCTGGATGCCATAACATTCAGAGTTTGCCTCCTTGTGGACAGACTTACGATGCTGATAAACCTTATTGCCAAGATTCAAAATACCCACCCTCCTTTCCCCTGTACAAATGGCAAGAAATTGCTTCCAACTGCTGGGTCATATGGCAGATTATACTTTAATCACACAACATGCTGCCTGCATCTTTGCTGTGTCTAGGGTTGCCCCAGAACAGCCTATAATCCTAACAAATATGGTCTAGACAAGTTGGTGTCTATCGCTGGTTGGGTGCTAGACTCATTCGGTGAAAGGTCCATGCAGGAGTTCCTTTACCTAACCCAACCTCTACCTACCATTTATCATAACTTTTGTATGTGCCATTTGTGGGATGGGGAGCGCTGCCTTGAGGGACACATCATCCAAAACAGATGGTTGCCTTGAGTTTCTCCTACATATCAACCTTCTAAAATTATGGGCAGTCAGGAATGCCTGTATCAGCTTCCTTCCCTTGTTCAGAAACGAATCTGTCAGTCATGAGAGACGATAGCCTGAATGTTCTACCTAAATCATCAGAAAGGGATGAGATCCCTTTTGTTGTGCTGAAACAGTGAAGCTGTGGAACTGATGTATAGCCAATCACGTTCTCATTTCAGCTTCTTACCTTCCTGGCATGCAGAACCCAATGGTCTGAGTTCTCCCAGGATTATGAGTAGGAGCTGGACCCTTGAATCCTCAAAGAGATTTTTCTGACCTGGAGGTTTCTGCAAGTTTTTGCAGCTGCGGCTAACAAAGTGCAAGAAATTTGCTTTGAGAGGAGGCCTGGATCTTCAGTCTTTGGGAGACGCCTTTCTTATTCATTGAACGAAAGGCCTTCTCTGTACATATCCTCCAACACCATTAATTCTGAAGGTATTGAACAAAATCAATTAAGATAAAGCCAGAGTTACTTTGGTTGCATCAACGTGGCTGAGACAGGGTTGGTACCCTTACCCGATGTGCCTTGTTTCTGGCCCAACGTTTCATTTTCCGACCATTTCCTGTTTGCTGTCTCAGGATTCTGGTCTTTCTCTCCATCCTCTGACTCACTGGGATAAAAGTTTCCTTTGCCAGAGATGTACAGCAGGCCCCATTAAATAGCAAAAAGATCTCAAAAAGAAATTCTTGCTGACCTTCAGAAATGGAAGAGATTTCACCATTGGTGTATCCAGTGACAATTTTCACTTAGTTCATTTTTTCAGTCTCCAGAGTTCTTGATTACCTGCTGGATTTAAAGAAATCAGGTCTTCCTGTAGCTCTGCTCTGTACCAGCAGCCAGATTAACTCTTTCGTTCCTTGGTGCAGGGATTCTCGGTCTTTGCTCTTCAAACAATAACAGGATTCATCCAATAGTTGGTTAACTTTTTTCCACAAATCAGAGAGCCAGCTTCTGTATGGGCTTTGAACATAGCCCTTTAATAGTCTGAGGGAAACCTCCCTTTGAGTCGCTAGCAAAGTGTTCTCTGCTGCATTTATCTATGAAAATGGCTTTCTTATTGGCCATCACTTCTGCCTGCAGAGTTAGGAAACTGGGAGCATTAATGGCTGGGAGCATTTCTCCCCCACCCCCCTTACTGTATTCTTGAAGGATAAGCTATACCACATCCCAAGTTAATACCTGTAATACCCTCCTATTTCCACGTTAACCAAGTTATCCACCTTCCTATGTGGTGGTGGTTCCCACTCCCTCCTCCCCCCCAAGCCACACCAGACTAAAGAGGAAGCTGTCCTCCATATCTTGGATTTAGAACAGTGTTAGCCTTCGATTTGTACACAACCAAACCATTTATAAAGTTTCCCAGACTTTTTTCCCAGTTGCAGACAGATCTAAAGGATTCACAGTCTCTACCCACTTTGAGTGTTGAGTTATATTCTCATTTGTTACCAAGCTGTATTGTTCAGCCCCCTTCAAGAATAATAGTCCATTCTGCTAGATCCCAAGCTACCTCCATGACATTATTAAATGTACTAATGGCTGCAAGTTGTGAAGCGGCAACCTGGGCATCAGTGCACACTTTCTCCATGCAGAACATCCTGATACATGCCTCTAGATTAGTTGGCATGGCAGTCCTCTTCCTTAAAGGGAAACCACTTAGGAGTCACCTGAAGTGGGGAACTCATAGATCAATATTCAAAGAACAAGAGGTTACCCACCTTGTACAATAACTAGAGTTCTTCGAGGTGTGTCCCTATGGGTACTCTGCTACCTTCCTTCCTTCCACTCTGTTTCAGAATTTACCTTGCAGAAATTCATGGTGAAGATGCTGAAGGTGGCTAGCCTGCATAGCTGTATATATTCTCGGTAAGGGCATGAGGATGTCTGGAGCTCATGACTGGGCCAAATGGGCACTGCTACCGAAAATCTCTGATCAAAGGCTCATGGGATCTCTGTGCACCTAAAGTGGAGCATCTATAGAGGGATGCACTTCTTGAATAATTCCAGCTAGTGCCCAAGGTGAATAACTTCTCAGTTTTAAAAATAAAACCTGAATAACTGTGCAAGTTAAAATAGTCTATTTAGAAATTCTGTGGAATTCAGTGTCTCAGGAAGAAATATTTCTCTTCTGTTGCAGTTAGTGGGCCAATTTATTGCTAGAGCTGTTGGAGATGGGATTTTATGTGGTACTTACATAGACAGCTACAAAGGCACTGTGGATTGTGTCCAGGCTCGGTAAGTGATTTCTCTTTGTAGTTAGCGTGTATACTCAGTTTTAAACTCTGAGCAAGCAAACCAGTAATTTTGGTATTTTAAAGTAGAGTAGGTGTGGCCACTCTCTTTTATATAAACATGTGAACGACAACAAAAAACCCACAAAGGGAGCCTGTCCCAAAACAAAAAAACAAACTTTTAAACCAAGAGATACTAAACTCTTCTGGCAAACTCAGTCTTTAGTATCTGGTTGAATCTATGTAACTCGGACAGTAAATTAAATTTGACTTGCATTTTTGCAAACTGAATTCTTACAGTTTAACTTTTTCTCAGCCATTTGAAAAGAGCTTACTAATTATATTTCAGAAAAATTCTGCTTAAATCAGAAACTGTTAGAGAGGATTTTGTTTTAGAAAATGTCTTCATATGACCAGTAGGTAAATACAGCTTCAGGAGAAGCGATATAAGGATTTTGTGAAATACACACAGTTAACCCCTTTTTGTTTCTTGCCTTGTGAAGGTTTGAGACACACTGTGCAGTGCTTTCTCAGAGTATGATTAAGTATCCATACAATTATCATGGCCACCTCCACTTCTGAGAGAGTTTGTTACTTTTCACCTCACCTAACCACTCCAAATAGAGAAGACAGTTTCCATAATATGGCTATGACCAGCATAAACAAATGGTTGAATACTCCTCAGTGTTCAGGTATATGGTAGCTAATCTGGATCTAGGATTTTTCACACCCAGTTCCTCTTCCTCTTCCCAGTGAGGTGGCAAGCTTCCCCAGCTCCCCTGTCTCCTTGGAAACCCTGTATTTGGTGCTTCTCTGCTGAAGCACTATTTTGTCTCGAGACCTCAGGAGTCCGAGAACTTTTTGAACCCAAAGGGAGTAACCATAAGCCAAGGTAAAGGCACTTTCAGTTTTATCCAGGTGTTTGGAGACTTAGATTACTAAGCACATGCAGGATCTTGAGAGATCACAGAATCTACTTTAGAGGGAATTGAACCCACTTTTCCATTCAGTAGAGGAATGTCTGAGGTCCTGCCTTGACCGTTCAGGTAGGCTGCCACTACTGTGTGGTCTGTCCCTATCAGAATGTAGCTGAAGGGGGAAGTTGGTGGGGAAGAGATCTTCAGGAAGCTAATGTGATGGCTGTCAGTTCCAGGCTGTCAATGTGGACCTTGCATTCCTGAAGAGACCATGTCATCTGAACTGCCTGTGATTAAGTGTGAGCACATCACCTGAGGAGGATGGCATCTGTGGTGATGATGTGTAGATGCTGGATTGCCTTGAAATAAGGGGGAAACTTTCATGGAGTTGGATCTCTGCTGTCACCTATTGGGAAAGCTATTACTAGCTGAGTAGAGGGAAACCAAGTCTTCTGTCCCCTTGTGTCAAATGTGGGGAGGATAGTAGATGATATTGAAGAAATTTGGAAGGTAGCCTGGCCCACTGAAGGAAGTCTTGATATAGGGGAAACCATGTGTTCTGTATTTTCCCTCCTCTGTAGTGAATTTATGTAAATAGTTTTTGTAACACAACCTTTGCTTTATAGAGCTGCATTGGACCGAGCTACTGTGCTGTTGAGTATGACAAAAGGTGGAAAGCGTATAGACAATGTATGGGGATCAGGTGGTGGCCAGCAATCTGTAAAACATCTTGTCAAAGAGGTAGCTAATTTGTACAAAATAATCTTCTGGGGGGAAGGGAGAGGGAGTGCGTGCGTGTGTCATGCAGAGTGCTGGGAAGGAAAGAAAGAGATGCATTTACCCTGCACCTACATGATGTTTTGCTGTTTCAAAATGTGTATTTATTATAAATTAAACATGTTGACCATAGCATTGGCTGAAAGGATGGTTATCCTCTATAGGCTTGTTTAGTATATGGTTTTGTACAGTAAACACACTAAAAATAATACCTGCAATTAAGAGTTTATGATCTTAAAAAGATAGGCTGATAGAAGATAAAAAGGCCTGGGAAATCCAGAAATGGGGATGATTATATTTACTCAGTCTCCCATTTTGGCCTCATGGTTGGAGGATGGTTTTTTGAGAGAATCCGATGAATCCAAACTAGGATGAGGAAGAAGCAGAAGCAAGCTTGGGATACACTCCAGATTTAGTTCAAAATTTAAAGGAAGGAAGTCTGTAACTTTGAGGTTGCAAATATGGCGTAGTTGGAGGATGATAGTGTCACCATAAATAACAAAAAATGAGGGTGAGGTAAGGATTTGGAGAAAAGAAAATGAGTTTGATCTTAGCTGTATTAAGCTTGAGTGGCCATGAGCATTTATCATTTTTTCTAATTATGAGGGCTGCACGTCAAACGTGTGCGCAGACACTGAATGTTTTGAATTGCTGTCTGCATAAGTGTTCAGCTTCATGCTGTCTGTATAGTTAGACATAACTTCTCAATTTAAGACGTATGTTTATTAAAACACTAGTTGTAATTTGGGATACAAGTTTTTTAAATGCATGTCACTAGCTTGTTGCTGGACTGTGTAATGAATTTATCAGATTAATTGTAAGATTTTAAACTATACCTATTGGGTTTTTTTTTTGTTTTTGTTTTTTAAACAAATCCAACAGATTGATATGTTGCTGAAGGAGTACCTACTTTCTGGAGATGTATCAGAAGCTGAGCGTTGCCTTCAGGAACTAGAAGTGCCCCATTTTCACCATGAACTTGTATATGAAGTAAGATAGAAATCAGATTCCTTGTATTTATTTAACTTTTTTTTTTTTAATTGTGGATAAATATGAGCAGACTCTAGGTTTTATTTCAGTGTGGACATGCAAGTAATGTAACTGGAATCTAAAATTCAACTCCCGAGTATTAATATTGTGAGACATCTAAATTCTGAAAGTACAGTGCATGCTACTTGTGCTCAGGTAAACTGTTGGTGTCTTCAGGAAGGTGTAAAATTAAACTATATCATATGAATGGGGCAGTGACTAGATAATTTGTATATTTTTGTACTGAAAGCCATTTCACAGTTATCTGCTATGGAATAACAGCAAGAAATCCATGCTTCAGTTTTGTAGTTTATTAAACCTAGATTTTCTTGTTGGCAGTGCTGTGAGCTATTTATTGTACCAGGTTTGAAGCAGTTGGATTGCTCTTTTAATAGGTCTTTACCACTTCTGTTAGGTTATACAGTCAATCCTTTGCCAGTGGAGGACTGCTCCCTATAGTATACTTCCTAGTATTTTTGTCTAATCTATTTTTCAATGTCCTGAGAGAGGGAGGAGGGATTTCCTTCATTTCTCTTGAGAGCGTATTCCACAGTCTAATACTGCCTTCTCTGAGTACATTTTGGTTAATGTTAAACCTAATTTTTCCCTTATATAAACTTGCTCCTTCATTCCCAAGAAGCTCCTTCAAGATAAAGGAGTTATTGGTGTTTACACCCTTCAGATGTGTGCAGATTTTTATTCTTCATTGTGGTGCCTGTCTGATGCAAATATGTGACATCAGAAAGTAGAGCCATCCACGCTGCTGTTAACTGATGCCTGAGTACAGGGTCATGTGATTTAGAGTACATCTAGAATTAGTCCAGAAAACTTTTGTTCTCTTTCTTCTCTTGCCTGGTGGTCTGTAACAAATACCTATGGTATTTTCATGCCTCATATCCTTACTCAAAGAATTTTCTACCACACGCTGTGTTGTTGTATATGCAGTACACTAGCATTGTATATACGTGTATTTATCACATGTACATACAATGCTAGTGTACTGCATACACATTTCTCCATGAGGAAATTTTACAACTCTGTTCATGGCATTCACTTTTCATTACTTGTAAGATGTACTTTGGCATTGTCTTTTTTTAGTTAAACACTTTATTTTATTTTCTTACTTTATTTTAGGCAGTTGTGATGGTTTTAGAGTCAACTGGAGAAACAACCTTTAAAATGATGCTTGATTTGTTGAAATCCCTCTGGACGTCTACTGTCATTACTGTGGACCAAATGAAAAGAGTAAGTATTTTTCCAAAATATAATTGCAATGGTAATTCACAAAAGACCATTGTGTGTTTTCAAATGTCATTCCTGTGTTACGCCTTCCCTTAACAACAGATCACCATCTATAGTTTATCAACAGTACTTCTTTGGTTCTGTTTGCCCTCCTATGACTGTTACAAATAGGATCTTGCTGATGTTTCCCAGATGTAGCAATAAACGTTCTATATCAAGGGGGTACCAGTGAGCTTTAACCAGTGTTGTTTTGTAGAGCTGCAGTTGAGAATAATTTAAAATACGTTCTAATAACAAGAAAACTTTGAGGTGTCTTACTGAATTATGCAGTTTAATCACTAAAAATTTAAATCTTTCATTATGTCGCAATATAAAATAGGGATGTTTATATGGAGCCTGACCAGCCACTCTTACTGAAGTAGCCTTATTTAGATCTACTTAATTTTTAAAAAATTGCTTATAAATGAGTATAAAAACAAAATCATTTAGCTATATCTGAACTAATTTGTGGCTTTGCTATAAGCCCTGTACAAGGGATAGCATATAGCCATGTTGTCCTACGGACTAGGAAAAAGTCTGACTTATTCACAGTCTAGTTTCCATCTTCTCCCACTTCCTCCTAAAGCAAGGAGGGCTATCTGTTGGGCATAGATCATTCAGCTGTTTCAGCTGGTGTTTTGGGGAGGTGACCCTCTCTCTACTCAATGATGGGAGGAATAGCAGAAGCTCCAGAAACTGCTCCCTCTCTTACCTTACTACCGATGAGATTATAATGTACAGGCAAGTTAGCCTGTTCACAGCTCTCTGATTTTTGGGAATCTTAAAATTCAGTTAGTTCATCTACCTAAGTAAGTAGATACATCTAGGTATACTGTGTTCTATTGCAGGGTGGTAACCTGAAGCTGAGCTGGTGTAGATTCCTTGGAATTATTTTTAATATTTTTTTAATTAATAAATTACTTGGATTATTACGATGTCCTCAGAGAATATAAAAGGGTAACCTTTCTTGTAGCAAAATGTGACTTCATTACTCTAATTCTGATTACTGCAGGGTTATGAACGAGTTTACCATGAAATTCCAGATATTAACCTGGATGTGCCGCATTCATATTCTATGCTTGAGCGGTTTGTAGAAGAATGCTTTCAGGCCGGAATCATTTCCAAACCACTGAGAGACCTCTGTCCTTCAAGGTACTTTTCATATAATTATAAACAGGGCTGGTTTATATTAAGTTTGCCTCACATTTCCCACTATAAGACCCTGTCTTTAGTTGCTTTGAACTTTGCCAAACTTTAAGCATTTAGACTGAAACTTTCCATGCTGGGTGTCTGCCTTGGGGGGAATTGTTTTGGAAAATATCAGCCAAAGGGGTAGAGCAGTTGCTGAGAATTAAGCTAGGGAATAATACATTGTTTGGTCCATATTGCCAAAAATTTGTGGCAATTTTTTCTTTCACAAGCTCTAGAGCCCCCATTCTTTGGAGCAGGAACATGAAATTTGGCAGGATATGGCTTTTGTGAGAGGTTGGAGAGGATGGGTGGAAGGGGTCAAGTTTGAGAGGTGGGGGGAAACGGAGGTAGAGGAGCCTATGCCCACTTGATTACATTCCCTTCCAGAACCTGGAATGGAACCCGAGATTCCTGAGTCTCGCCATTCCTCTGCTGTCAGCATGTATCTGTGAAACCCAGTGGCAAAATGTCCTATAGCTTTGTAATGCGGGTCCACCTTGAGGATGACAACCTACTAGTGTTATCAGTTACTTTGTCAGCTCAAGTGGCAGAGGTCTCTGTGGTGGATCTAAAGGTTCTAACCCTGCTGATGAACCATAAAGGTGTTATGATGCCACATGATGGAATTTGTTTTAAGTGTTCTTTTTTAAAAACCTAGGAATTTACACACAACTACATTAAAAGAACATTATTAAGGATGTGAAATCAAGCACACAAAAGTTAGTAAATGCCAGAATTATTTGGCACCCTAGTACATATACATTATGATGCAGACCTTTATTACATGGTCACTTACTATTTTTTCCACAGGACCCCTGCCTCAATCAGCACATAGGATAGATAAGGCTCATGTAATGAGCAGCTATTCAATATTTTATCATTTTTCAGTAGGTAGCCCACTGCCTTATTTCATGGACTCTGGGGCATTGAGCTTTTAACACTGTACTCCACTTTCACTTTTAAAAAAGTGAGTTTTGCAAATTATGCCATCTATTCACAAGTCTTTGTTACCATGGGTTAGGAATAAACCGTAAGTCCTTTTTTATTTGATCTGCTGAAAATTATCTTCCTGTTGGCAATAAATTCAATTTATAAAATCTTAATGAGTTTATTCTCATCCGAGAGAGAGACAACATCCAGAAATTAGGGACTTTAAATGGTCCCTGGTTTTGGTCTTTTAACAATCCAATCCATTAGATTTTATACTGCAATATTACTTGCTATGGGTTCTTTAAATAATTATGTAAAATTTAAAGCTCCATTATACTTCAGTTCTAGTGACTGTATTTAGAAGCACTATCAAAATAACATTTTTATAACTTTTAATTAAACCTCCCACCTCCCCAAATTAATGTGTGCAGAGCACTTTGAGATGCGTAATTGGAAGGCCCTATAAAACATGCAAAAATTTTTAACTTTTTCTCTTAGAGATGATTCCTCCCACTTGGGCTTGAGGCCAATGAGAGGGCAGCGTAGGGAAGGATGCTTTGCATGACTTTGTACTAGACCTGCTCTTTGGCTAAATAGAGCTGCAGTATCTTGACTGTCAAGCCAGCACCTTTCTCGCATGGAATTCTGAGAGGGGGAGAAAGAAATATTATATCTAATAAGAAGCTTGAGAGTCAAGTTTTGAAAAGCCTAGTATAAATACACAAAGGGTGTTCTGTTTAGAATATTCAGATTTACTATGTGGCCTTTTCAGATGATCAAGAATTTGACAGTAATCATGCTTATCACCAGCACCTCCGTCTTACTCCTAGGACCTGTGAAGTGGTGGAGGTGATCACTGTAAGCTATGGTAGATAAGGAAAGACTAGTGATACTAATGTGAATTTTATAATAATGTATTTTGTTTTTCCTTACAGGGGAAGAAAGCGCTTTGTAAGCGAAGGAGATGGAGGTCGTCTTAAATTAGAGAGCTACTGAGTATAAGAACCAACTCTTGCAGCCTTAGATGTTTAAAGAGAAAAAAATATTCTTTATCTAAATTGTAAGAGTTGCTTAGCACGGTTCATATTTTTAAAAGCACTTGTTTTGGGTACAAATCATTTCTGAAATAGTTTTATAGGAAATTTCTTTCTCTGGGCATATAATAGAACAGAACAAGTAACCACACTTCTGTGGTTGTGCCTTCAAATAAGCTACCCTTTTGTAAGTGCCATATGTTTATGACCTAATCATTCCATGTTCTGCATTGATGTCTGACTGCCACTCCTTTCCTTCAAAGACAGTGTTTTTGTAGTAAAATCACTGGTTTATACAAAGCTTTATTATAGAGGGGGTAAAGTTAAGCTGCTGTAACCTCATTTTGGCTGCTGCTGTTGAAATGCTGTGCTTTGGGAGGAAAAATGGTTATTTCTTTATAGGATCTAAAAAAAATGGGTTGGTCATAAGATGCATTCATCTTTTTCCAGGGGAACGCACTGATTGGTCTTAAGACCAATTCAGTAAAAGGTGGCTGGAACATCTATTTTTTTACAAGACTGGAAAAATGAACAGTTCCGGTAGAATGTATTACAAAATAAATTTTTGTAAACCTATCCTTTTCCTTTGTTTTATATAAGCAATTTTGAAAAGCTCTTTAGGTCCTCTTCAGATAGTCTTTGAACTGGATGCTTATAAAATACATGTCTAAAAGTTCCTTTTGCATAGTATTACACAGAGGATTAGCGAATAACTAAACTGACAGGTACATTTTACCAAAGACTTCTCTGAAAATGGATACAATTTATGGAATCACGTCTATTCCTCATAGTTCAGGAAAGGTGGTGCCACAATGGGTAGGCATGAAGAACGAGTAAGATGATAACTCAAACCATGGCATATTTTCCACAGATGTGAATTGCAGTGTTTATCTGCATTCACTCTGTTAGGTGCAGCTGTATTGAACGATGGAGGGATTAACTGGAGCAGATTGGCAAAAGCTGTCACTGTGATAGGAGAGGTACATGTGTAGCTTGAGGTTGTATGCCTCATTTGAGCAGTGAGGGCTGTAGGCTGCCAGTAGCACTGCGTAGGGATTGTCAGCAATCTGGTGGCATACATGACTGATCTGGAGGGCTCAGTGAGGGGTAAATGAAGGCAATGTCTCATAAGGAATCCTTTTGACAGAGCGGAAGGGGTGGTAACATTTTGCAAATTGAGGTAGTTTGTGGGGTACACTGAGTGTTTGTGTAGTCCAGGTGGAGGTAGCTTCTCTGCTACACTTGACCTAAAGCTAAATTTTGCTTCTGCAAAGTGAAGGTATTATTTTGTCCTACACTACATGTGTTATATTCCCAGAGTTCGCTAGTATCTGTAAGGGTAGAGGCTAACACGTAGGGTGTTAGCATGTTGGGGGGCATTGTTTGAAGAGGCCAGAGTTAAAGTTTTATTGCAGGGGTGGTGTGTACCTTATTTTCTGGTTTTCAAAGTTAAGTGAAGCTGAACTTGACATTCTGGAAGGGCATAAGACACCAATGGCCAACCTTAAATCTTCATTAACCAAGCTTTTGGACAGTTAATTTCCATTTTTTTCTTAAATAACTTCTCAGCACCTCCATGCTCCATTAACCAGTTCTCACCCTCCCTTGCCTCTGGCTCTTTCACTGATTAAACCAGCCACAGAAGGCACTAGCTGCTTGTTGGTCTATTCCCTGCCCCTGCATCAACTGTTCTAGTCTATCTGTATTTGTGGGGGTGGGCACCAGTGATGGCTGCACTGCTTGAGCTAGGAGAGGATGCTGGCAGCTGACATGAGAGTCCAGTGAGGGACATGGTTTGAAGGGGGCAAAAACAAATAAGTGGTATGGATGTCAGGTAGTTGGGGAGAGATCTGAAGCTCCCCTTTATCCCCCTCTGCACTGATTTGACCCATTCCAGTCCTCCCCATGCTTGTGATCCCTTTTCCCTAGAAGCAGCACTCAGTGGAAGGGTGAACCTGGTGGTAATATAGGAAAGTCAGGGTTCCTTGCCCTGATCAGGAAGCAGTAGAGGGAAAGGAGAGTCCATGGACTGGTAAGTCAGCTGTAAGGACAAATAGGTGGGCAAGGCAGTGTATTTGTATGGGGTTGAGGTGTGTATATATATGGCTCCACTTCCCTTTCTGTTCAAGTGCATCTGAGATGGTTCTGCTCTGTCCATGATGGAGCTACCTGAGAGCAACTTTTCTTTGAAAAGCTCTTAGTTGTTGAGGGATCATAGTAAAACTTAATTTTTGGAAACAGTGTTGTTCAAAGTTGTAGTCCTCAAACTGGGCTTTAAAAACACTAGTTCTTGGATGAGCCCTTATAGTGAGGAGGGTGGCTAGCCCTTCATACAGTAGTTGTACCAGAGCACAGCCCTAAGGTGTAAAGCCCCCCACCCTTGCACCCAACTTGCTCCCATCTATCAAAAAAGCTGTAAGAATGTGAATGTTGAGAGCAGCTCCTGTTCCCGTGTATGTACATTAAGTAGCCATTTGATCAAATGACCCAGCACCTTCGTCCCACCCCATCTTCAGAAAATAGAGTACAAAGCATGATTATATTGCCCTCACCGCTTATTAATCTTTCATCTGCCCCCTATTAACTGACTATTAATATCTTCAACAAGACTTCAAAAGTAAAATGAGAAGCTTTGGTTTTAGGACACAAGTTCTAAAAGGTGCTCTTTACCCCATGAAGGCAAAGCAACATCTGCACAGCCCATTCTCAGAAAGGTGCTGCGGATAGGGCCTGAACTCACTTCAGCAGTTGCAGCATATCAGCTTGTGCTACACAATTACTGTAGAAGACTGCCTCCAAACTCTCAGGCTTGCAACAGAGCAGTAGTCTTACTGCACATGCATGTTTCACTCTATTGCATCAGTTTGTCAACCGAGATTGTAGAAGCAAACGGGGCAGTGAATGAGCTCAAACTCTGCAGTGAGACTTGTCAGAGGGTTAGAAATGTAAATGTAAACCAAAATGTGAGACCCCAGTGACTTTTGCAAATACTTTTTTTTTAAAATGGTGACAGAGCCAAGCTGAAAGCCCTTACATAGAAGGTAATAAGCATACTAACAAAAGACTTATCTTAAGCAAAATGTACAGGCCTTTGTAATATGTACAATATAATAAGACAAACTAAGGAAGTTTAGTATGGACTCCTACCATTCCTGAACTTATTTTTAATAACTGTACAGCAAACCACTAGATTAATATACAAACTATGGTACAACATTTAGGTGGAGGTGAGCCATCATGCATACTACTGTTGGCTTTGTTGCTGCTGCTCCCTTTGTGCAACTTCTTGCTGGCGAATTGTCTCCTGTGCTGCTCGCTGCATTTTTTCTAGTTTTTCTAGGGTAACAGATTTTAAAGGCAACAGTTTTGGCTTACATAAAACCATGGTAGCCACATCCTCCACTGACAACTGCCCTAAAGTGTAAAAGGAGAAAGAGCATGTAAATTTCATATAATTGGCATGAATTTTACAACCCAGTATCAATACTTTTCAAATAAGAACATCAAACATCACTGCAAACCTAGTATGTATATACAAGATAGCATTACAGTTTTCAGCAGGAATATACTATTCTTTTGGGGAAAAGGTTTGCAAAAGCATGAGTCATTAACCTTAACTGATAAAGAACAGGTTTCTTTCTCAGAAGTGGAGTGACAGTCTGACTTTAAACCACAGGAAAAAAAAGTTTTCAGAAACTGAAGTGTTACATAGGTGAGGTTTGGGACTTTTTTTTTTTTTTTTTTTGCACAGTTCTGAATACACATACAGCTTATCATTGCTTCTATGTATCTCCTAAAAATCAAGTTAATGACTAGGATTCTCAGCTTTTCAATGGTAGCCAAGTATATTAGCAGATTGCTTATGTAATATGCCTTGTTTCTTTATATGCCTGCTTTTCAATTGCCACATTTTTACCAGCCCAGGTGCTAGAACTCAGTGCTTTATACCATCTGAAAGCAGCTATGGAACCTTAACTTTCAAATTATATTCTTATAACTATTTAAAGGAGAAGCTGACAAGACCATTTCATGATAGGGATGGAATGAGGTGAAGAGAAGTAAAATAGTAATCATAAAGTGAACTTACTTTCTCCTGTCACTTTTCAGGGCTTATATGGAAAGACCAATAGACATGCTTTCAAATCCCCTGCCCCGTAAGGGGAAGACTGAGCAAAGTAAAAACAGGATTCTTGCTTTTATTGAGAACAGGCCTACTAGACGCACTTTCATTCTCTTGTCTAGATGAGGAAGGGGCAGGAGCAGCTGGCTTGTGGGGTGCTAGTGGGTCTGGTTACTGTGGGGGAGGGTGTAACTACTCCTGACACACGTTTATCGCTGAGTCTACAGCGATGCATGATGCCAAAGAGAAAACCAAAGCCGGGTCCCTGCTTTTAAGATCTTACCAGGCGGGGAGTGCATCCACCGCACCGATGAAGGTATGGCAGCTACAGCGGTAGGCATCCCTCTGCTAACTGCAACGAGCTAGTGCGGGCAACGGGGCTAGCGGCCCCAGCACCAGCCCGCCGGGAAATCGGGGTGCAGACCCCGGAGCCGTCACCCCTGCTGCCAGAGGCACGGAGAGCCCAGAGCGCACCGGCAGCCCAGCTGCGCTGCAGCCGCATCTCCTCGGGCGTGGAGTGGAGGGCGGGGCGGATCGCTGGGATCGCCCCTGCCGGCGGGGGAGGCGGTGCAGGGCCGGCTGGGGACCGGGGTGCGGCACTTACCTTGCTTGGGCAGCACCTCGCGGAAGAGGGGCTTGGCCTCAGGGCCAGGCATGGCGGCGTCGGGCGGCCTCCTGCGCACGGGGCAGACCAAGAGGCCGCGGCCCTGGGAGGTGATGGAGGGGGAAGGCGGGGCCCTGAGACGTTGCCAGCGGAGGATCCGCCCCGCGTTGTTAGGGGCCGGGGCCTGCCCGTAAAGCCCCGTATTCGGCAGCGCGTCGGGAGGCCGGGACGCGTTACGTTACCTTACGTACCGCGTACACAACAGCGTCCTGTCGTCACATCGGGCGTAATTCATGGCACTCCCACCCCATCGCCGTCCTCACATCCCCGCCGCGCGGAGGGGAGGGGCGGGGCGGGGCGTGTGAGCGCAGGCGCACTGCATAGCGACGCCCGCTCTGTGCTGGAGGTCTCAATGCCAGCCCAGTGTCCAAAAATAACTAGAGCTCCCACCATGCATTGCGCTGTTTGGTCCGGGCGGCCCTGTCCTCACGGCATGCTGGGAAGTATGGTGGGGGTAGCCCACTGCATGCTGGGAATTGTAGTCCCGGGAGGAGGGGTAACCCACTGCATGCTGGGAATTGTGGTCTCTAGGGTGGGGTTAGGGTAGGCCACAGCAGCATGCTGGGAACTGTCAACCGTGGTATTTGCATTGGTGGTTCGGTTCTGCCGTGCAGAGGGAAGCCTGAGTCTGCACTGGGCCTGTTGCATGCAGGGGGTCCCTTCCGTGGGATTGCTGGGGGCTGTGAAAGGCAAGCCCAGCATGCCCCCCCTCCATGTGAACACAGCCTCGGTCTGCCCTGGTTTACTTATTGCACAGGAAGCGTTGCCCCCAGGCTCTTGGCATGTGGCCCGGCCTCAACTTGGGAGCGTTGAGCAGCTTGTTGTAGAGGAGCAGCACGCATAGCTGTGGATCTGACCTGCCTTTGGGTTCCGTCTCTACCTGGCTTCCAGCCATTCCAGACTCTGCTGCGAGGGTTTCCTCCCTTGAGAACGGAAAAACCACCCACCCATCCACCTCAGCCGTCCCACCCAGGAGCGCTCCCCTTGCTAGTAAGTCTTGGGTCGGTTGAAGTTACGGCAGGCTGAAGGCCCAGACCACCGAGCGGGATCTAGGTACCTGCCGTGCTCCCAGCCGTGTGATACATATGGCAGTTAAAGGTCGATGCACAGCTGCATGCGTGTGCGTTTTACAGGGAATGTTGGGTCCAAGTGAAAACAAACCCAGCCCATTAAATCTTTTCACCAGGAACCAACAAGGCACCACAAAATCTGCCCAGACAAGTTAAAAACTGGCCTGATGGCAACCTTTCTGCAGGGTTGTGTCCTGTCCCATTCAACGTGGTTGTAGGAAAAACACTAAGGGGGGACTGGAGGGGAATAGACAGCCCTTTGCCTTTAGATCTCTGGTTTAAGACCAGCCGAGGTCGGAGGCTATAAGAAGTTATCACTTGGCAGCTTGATTAATGGCATCTTTGTGAAAGGAGGTTGTGAGTTTCTGCCTGGTTCCTAAGGGGCAGGGCTCTGCAGCACAGAAGCTGACCACCATGCTTATCCCTATTTGTTCCCTTATTGCTAGCCTCAGAAAACTGAATGAGCCAGGGAACTTGAACTTCCCTGACAGCCCATGGTTGGCTTCTCCCTGTCAGCGTTGGTGGTCTTTGGTAGGGCAGTGTGGAGACACCTGTATTACCAGTGTCCAATCCTGAGAGGTGCCGAGCTTCTGTAACTCCCATTGACATCAAGAGGAGGTGAGGGCAGTCAGTACCTTGCAAGATCAGGATTTCTCCAGGGCCATCAAACCAGCATCTTTCACTGACGTCACATTCACGCTAAACTTGTTTGAAAATATCAACAGATATCGCCCATTAGTTGTGGTTTTCCAGGCTTTCAAATTCTGATCAGTTTTAATCTGATGTCCTAGAACCTTATAGCATGAGTGGCGCCACCGTTTAAAATGTAATCAAAGGGCAAGTTGGGGGATTTCTCAATGCTAAAAGCACAAATGCAGCAAAACTAGATTTGTCAGCATTCCTCTCATTGCTCAAATACATGCACGGCCTGTCTGTGTTTTGGAAAATTTCTTTACCATTTAGTATCAATTTTCATTGAAGAGCACTTGGAAGTAATGTGCTAACACAGAAATCAGTAGGTGCAGTTTCAGCTTCCTGGCTCTGCATGTGTATGGTACTCAAGTACTAAATCAATTCCAAGCTGAACTGTAATTTTAGATTTTGCTAATGATATTGTTTGTATGCCCCGTGTACTCTGCTCAGCCTGACCTTTACTTCAATAATTTGTAGAGGGAAAAGCTCACATGTAGAAAGTTAACATTTGTAAACCTGCTAACCACGATCTCATCGAGTATTGGTGACTTCTCTAGATGAAGTAAAATACTGCAGATTCTGGTAACGTTCCTTATGGTGATGTATGTTAGCCACGGGCAAAGGCTTGTGGAAATTATAAAAAATGGCAATGTTCAGTGATCAAGAGAGAATGAGGAAAATAATTTTTTTATATTAAGTTTTCTTTCTAGTTTTGATTTCACTTGGTCATGTTTCCCTCTGCTGACTTGGATGCTGTGCAGTGGGCTCATTAGATGATCCTTGGCCACTGTTTCTAATGCATTTGTGGGGTTACAGTGAAACCTGTAATAAAAATCCAGCTTCCACTAAGCAACACTTTCTCTTCAATGGCTATTTAAGGCATCTGCAACTGCAAGCATCGATCAATGACAATTTTCTTTTTCTTTTAAGCCAACCTATAGTAGGAATCAGATGGTCCCATAGGTAGTCAATTAAGACAGCTTCCACTTTACTAGAAATTTTTGTCTGTTTGTCACATTTGATGCCAGTATTGCAATTTACAGAGAGCAAGATCCAGTCTTTTACTTTTTGCTTTTTGTGGAGCTGACCTAAGGTAATGCTTTCTGTCTTGTTCCAGGACGAAGGAAAAGTGGATCGATCTCTGTTGTGATCCACTTCTTCCAATTTCAAAATCCCCAAGTCATAATCTTGAGACTGATGAGATTATAAAATTGTCACACTCACTTCAGGGCCTGCCTCTTCATCCTTTGAAGTCTATGGGAGTGTTCCCATGATTTTGAGGAAAACAGGATTAGGGCCTTATTTACTTTTGGGGTGATTATTTTAGAAGAGGAAATATAAATTGACAAGTGGCCCAGTTAGCAATGAACTAGAATATCTCTATGGTCAACATTCTTGCTCTACAAAAATATTAAATTGTAAAGTACAGTTCAGGTTTTGCAAGATGCCAATTAGGAATGAAATTTTGCAGTGCTGGAGCTGTGCATATTCCTACGGGAGCAAAAAAGAGCCTTAAAGTGAGAAGATGTTTAATTAAATACATGGCAGCATTAAAGTTGAGTTCTGAGCTAGGTTTTCTCCAGCTGGTTGTCCCTCTCCGATGGCTGTTTGGAGTCCAGGATTATGTAAGTATTGGCATTTACAGCAACTAAACCTCATCTCAGTCATGCAGGGAGTTACTTTCCAAAAATGTTTTTCTTGCCAATGTTTTTCTCAATGATAAGAAACAATGGTTCCCTCGCTTTGTGACTTGAGCATTTTACTGATTGAGATCTGGCATTGTGCTAAATCCATTTTCTCAGCTTGTCAAGTGCCAACTTGGCACTCTTCTAAAAATGCTAACCCTTGGGGTTGTGGTGAGGTACGGGTGGTTAATGGTGATGATTTCCAGAAGTTGCTAGTAGATTTATTTTTAAAACACCTTGTGGCACTTGGAGAAACATTGCATTAAACTGTTAGGAACTGTCTGGAAGGATAGAAAGTGAGCAAGAGGTACAAGTGTGAACTAATATAATGCTAGTTTGCACTTTCTGTCTGAAGATTTCAAAGTGCTTATCGCACATTAGTAGAGTAAGTCTTGAGTTCAGCAAGTATTATTTACCACATTTCATGGATGAGGAACATGAGGCTTGGAGGACCCAATCTTGCTCGTGCTGAAGGCAGTGATTAAATGACAGAAGTTGTGACTGGTCAAATTATACATCAAGGACCTGATTCTTTCGTTCTGCTAAGGAAAAGTGGCTTTATGTTCCCTGCTTCTGGAGCTGGATGAAGGCTGCTTTGACTTATGCTCAGTTGCAGAAGCAGTCAGTCGAGCTGCCAGAAACAGCCAGAGAGCAGAAGTACATTGTCCACATCGCCTATTCCCTGCAAAAGCCCCTTGTGCTGCGAGTGACATAAGCAGAGCTGCTATGTTGTCTCTATTCCACCTTGAGATTACCCGTATGGAAGTGCAACTCCCAGATGCCAGGTTAAATTGGCACAAAGTAGCTGGAACGGAGGCCAGGATCTGGCCCAGGTTTGGGGCAGTCTCAGAAATAGAACTCCAATATCCTGACACCAAATCCTGTGCTCTAACCATATGCTTCTCAAAGGACATGAGATGGACCTTAACATAAAACCTATTATTGTTCCTCTAAGCGTGAGCTACTATCCAAGCATGAGGATAATACACTTTAGATGCCATCCTCATATTTATGTCACAAACAAATTATTCTTGTATTTTGCTCACAACCACAAAACCAGCAACAGCTTTATAAATGATAAGCTTGTTTTCCTTCTCTTCCCAGGGATATTCTCAGAACAACAGACGGCACATAGACATGCATTGCTGGAATCCTGAGAGATTCATAACATTGCAGCCATTTGCTAAACGGCCCACAACACTGCAAATACAAAAAGAATGTTCATTTTAAGTCTCGAATGAAAAACCATGTACCTTCACCAAGTATAAGCGACACGTACCATAGGCGAAGAATGGGTTCAGCAGCAGCAATGTTGCCAGTCTGAAGTGTTCAAAAATCAGGGGACAGGCCCCCAAAATCATGAGGATTTAACAAAGTAATACTTCTTGGGTTCTTTTTATTTCTCTTCCACTTACTGAGCCTTTAGAGTTCATGCTTTCCAGCTTTTCACTGCAACCAGGAGGGCTAGAAACTTGCATCATATTTTAAAATGAGAGGAGATTCTTGCATGATCATATAACCTGGGGCTTTAAGAGAAACAGCCAATATTGCAAGAATTGGCAATGCTCTGGGTGACCATCTGTCCTGGATTTTAAGGGATGTCCCTTGCTTGGTTGATAGTATTCATCCCATATTCAGTAAGGAGCTACTAATAATATCTGGTCAGATTAAAATGTCTGTTTTCCAAATCTTTGTCTTCCGCCTTTATATAACACTTAACTCTGCATGTAAGCACTGATGATAACCATGTGAAGGTGGTATAAATGCATGAATTTGTGCCACATATAGAACATTGTGTGTGTTGTCCCTTACAAGGAAGCTGTGTTTTTACCTGTGTTTTTTCATACATTTATTTGTCCTTTTTTTCTTTGAAACCTTGGCAAGCTCTCTAGGGTACAGAGACTATCCTCACCAAGGAACAGAGCAAGGAGTTTACTAACACAGGTATACAGGGTGAGACAACAAAGTAACTTTGAGGGCAGAAAGTCCAGTTTGGCTTTAGGAAGGAATACAAGGTGCTATAAAAACTGGAAGGTGGTCAGACAGTGAGTGCGGCTGCTGTCTCTGTGAATGAGTTGGTTGGGGAATGGTTTTATTTCTGATTGATTTGATCATTTATATTTGAGATTTTAGGGGGTTGTAACTTGTGTGTGTTGAGGCCAAAAGAAAAGCCCAGAGGAAAACCCCTTGCTTGGTTGAAGGGCTTGTCCTTTGTTGCTGGATGAGCTGATCCACTCCACAGTGAAAGAAACTGTTCCTTCCAGCATCATTTGGTGTGAACTACATTCGTGCTGAACTTCTGAAAACATATTGTACAAGGGACGCAGAAGCAGCTTTCTCACTGGCTGCGCTTTCTAATCTGTCTCAGTCGCTTTTGTACGGTAAATGCTGAGATCTTACTGCCTGCCTTATTGTTATATATAAATTCCATTCTGTGCTATCAAGCCAGATGCTCCAGACGGGAGTTGCTACGTGATTAGTGCATTATCTGTGTGGTTAAAATCACTTAAGCTTTGGCCTGGTGCCTTACAACGCTAGCAAAGTGTGCTATTATTGCCCATAAGGTCACAATATTGTTTAATTATTCCATCTCTACCTTCCCTTGCAAATACTTAGTGTATCTCTTGGAATATTTATTTAATTGGTTGGGAAAAGTCTGAGACTCGTCTTTTACTCACTGTGGAAAAATTAAGTGATGAGTCAGTGGATCCTATACCAAAGGTACAACTTTCATACACATAAATTAGTCATTTACATAACAGAGTAATGTCAATACCTAAAAATGTACTAGAAATTACATTAATGGTTTAACATGCAGGCCATAAAACTCCCAATGCAGTAAAACAGTTGTATTGTCCTTTGAAATATACCACCAGAGAAGTTTAGAAATTATCCTGTCCATTTTCCTGACCATGCAGGATCATTCCTATGGCATATTGCCTAGTGCTCAGTCTATTCTGGTTTTAACATTTCCAAGGAATGGGAGTTCCAACAAGTCTCTCTGAGAGACTATTCTACAGTTCACTTTTGGGATGTTTTCCCAGATACTCAGCCTAAACATCCCTTTTTCAATTTCATCCCATTAGCCCTAGCTATACTTCCATCTACCACCCTAACTAAGCCATCTTCCTCCTTGGCATTTACTTCCTGCTTCTCTGAAGTGAACTCTTACATACTCGCTCAAACATCTACTGATGGTTCTGTTCCTCCACCCTTCTGTTCCCTGCAAGTCGGAGCAATTCATAGGATATCTTCACTATGGAATTGTTTTCAGGCATGAATGATATTTGCTGCCACTTGGGAAGTCCATTTCTGGGTATAGAAGTAAATTCAGTTTAGGTTGATGGTCTGGAGGAGGTATAAGTCAGAGTGAATAGCAGAGGTGAGGTCACTGTGACCAATGTGTTAACACATTATTCCCTTCCCAATTACCTCTCCTCCCAAAAGTCTTATTTTTAGGACAAATTTCTATTGTCATGTTCTCTCTGAAAATAAATTTAAGTGAGGTCTCTTTTGGGCAATAAGTGCAAGTGATTTTCCTGGAAGATTCTCCCATGCTGTATTAAGTGTATGAATGGTCTATGTATCACTGAGAGGCAGGGATTGTATGCAACTCCAGGGGAGGAAGGGTTGCCGCATCTCCAACAGGATGTAAGAAAGTAGGGGGTAATTAAGGTGATTCACTCCATTGTAGACACCTGCAGAGAAGTATACCCTTGCATGTACTGGTTCAAACTGGGTTTTCCAGAGAAAGGGCTTTTGATATAAAAAGGCTGTGTTTAAACTGACTCAGGACCTTCTTTTTGATCCAGCAAATAGACAGGGCCTTCTGTCCAAGGGGTCCCCAACCCGCATGGAAGGGTTGGAAAGACTTTGGCCTACTAGGGCCCCATAAGAATAATGCGTGAGTCCAGGTATGTTTAGTGTGGATTAAAATCTGTTTAGGGTTTTATATATTTTCTGTCTAATAGTTTTACTTAAGAATAAATGTGCTTGGTTAGAGAGAGAGCTGCGTGGTAATTTGTAACTGCTGGTGCTATGCCGTTCATAGCCCTGGAGGGAAAGCAAAGCACAGGCACTAGCTTTAGGCAGACTGGCTGGGGGGGTGGGGGGGTGGTGGTGATGTTTCATGGTGTACTCTACTCACTGCTGGGTGGTGCCGCCTTCTGGCAATTCTGGGGATTAGCTCCAACCAGTTCAGCACCCCCTTTTTTGGGTCTCTCAGTGCTCAACTCTTCTCCCGCTCCTGGAGTTGTGAATCAGCCCTCCAGCCAGCTCACAGTATAATTTCAAGGGGAATCTTTCAAAGTCCTGCTGCACCAGCAGCAACAGGAAGTCCTCATGCCTGCTGCCCTGACTAGGTCACTCCTGCCCCTAGCAATACTACTCTGCAGTGGATGGTAGGAAAACCCAGGTCTTTCCTCCACTCTGGAAGTGTGTTCAAATACATCTACCTTGCTACTCTCTTCCGTGGACTACTTCTTACTATGTTTCCCCAAGATTTTCATTCTCTAGCCTTCCTAGTCAGACCCCTCTCTCTTACACCTGCCAGGTAAACTCTTTCTCAGAGCTTGCTTGCTAGAGACTGCAAGCTTCCTCCCTGTAGCCTCCCCTACACTGCTGGCAGCCTCCTGTTCCCTCACAGGTGAGCTTCCTTCTTATTAGTGCCCTCCACACAACCTAAATCTCCCCCATTTGCAGCTTAATTGGCTGATTGGGCCCGCCTGACCTAATTCAACTCTCTCAGGGCCAGTGTGGGGAGCACACCCTATCACAGGGGGACATCACAATGTAAGGCTGGGAGTTGTGAAGCCTTACATCCCCCAAGTCAGAAGGGAGTGGGACAATGGTCCCTGCGGGGAGATAGGTGATGGCTGGAGACCTGACTGGGCATTCCTGGAGTGGCTCCTGGAGGTGCAGCTACCCTGAAATGGTGACACTGCCAAACATGCTTCGTTCCAAGTCCATCCATATACCACAGTTCAGCTGGTGGACCTTCCAAAAGTGGTGATTTCTAAGCCTGGTTCTTGACACTATTTCCATCTGTGACCTTGAGTAAATAATTTCATCCTCTCCATTCTGACTGCAGAGCTGCTCTGAATTCTCTGTGCCTGCTTGAAGATTGGAGGATCAGTCAAATCAGTACAAAGTCCTGCTTTGTGGGAGTATGAGGCCCACACACCGCTTACTCCTACATACAGCAGGGGACAGGATTTAACCTTTTATGAATCCGGTTTTTGAAGAAAAACATATGCTACTTTTATACCAGTGTGCCTGAGACTAATAAATCTTCAAAGACAAAGAACAACACCAAGCAGAAGCGAATCTGAGCCAGATCAGAAGAATTCAGTAGTTAGTCCTTAATTTTGGGCCTATCAGATACTTTGGATGAGAAAAATGGGCAGTGCAGTAACAGATAACGAATACTCCTTGTGCGTGAACAAAGCAAAATAGAAAATGCTCATGCAGTGTCAGAAAAGTTGGCAGTAATTTGTGACCTGTAATAGACATGTGTTTGATGTTTGAAACACGGTTGACCCGTTGTTTGGTTGTGGCCCATTGCATTGTAGTGTAGAAATGAAAGAGCTTGATCATGGTAAAGCAGGAAGGTTAGAATATTAGGATTGGAAGGGACCTCAGGAGGTCATCCAGCCCAACCCCCTGCTCAAATCAGGACCAACCCCAACTAAATCATCCCAGCCAAGGCTTTGTCAAGGTGCACCTTAAAAACCTCTAAGGATGGAGATTCCACCACCTCCCTAGGTAACCCATTCCAGTGCTTCACCACCCTCCTAGTGAAAAAGCTTTTCCTAATAGCCAACCTAGACCTCCCCCACTGCAACTTGAGACCATTGCTCCTTGTTCTGTCATCTGCCACCACTGAGAACAGCCTAGCTCCATCCTCCCTGGAACCCCCTTCAGGTAGTTGAAGGCTGCTATCAAATCTCCCCTCACTCTTCTCTTCTGCAGACCAAACAAGCTTAGTTCCATCAGCCTCTCCTTATAAGTCATGTGCTCCAGCCCCCTAATCATTTTTGTTGCTCTCTGCTGAACTCTCTCCAATTTGTCCACATCCTTTCTGTAGTGGGGGGGCCCAAAACTGGACACTACTCCAAATGTGGCCTCACCAATGCCAAATAGAGGGGAATAATCACTTCCCTCAATCTGCTGGCAATGTTCCTACTAATGCAGCCCCATATGCCATTAACCTTCTTGGCAATAAGGGCACACGGTTGACTCATATCCAGCATAATGTTGACATAATACAGCTTGACACATGCCAGTAATGCAGTCCATACCGCTTTCTTTCGGTACCCATCATCAATAAACATGACTTGCAGTAGAATTTAACAGTGGAGTTACATAACCTTTGATATATGTGTGAAACTGTGTTTTGTATTGCTGGAAAATGTTGCTCTAGATTCACACATTTTAAGGTTAGAAGGGACCTTATGATCATCTAGTCTAACCAGCATAACACAGGCCATAGCGCCTCTCCTGGTAACTTCACACCAAGCCCATAACTTCTGTTTGAATTATATTATATCTTGCAGAAAGACATACAGTATGGGATGGTCTTTCAGATTATTCAGTGGCTCTTTTCCTTGACAGCAGAAACATGAATGTACTTTAGAAAACTTGCCTCCAAGCTTGGAAGATGATCATCATTATCTCATCTTCTAAAATATCTAGGGAGTCCATACTGCATTTGAAAGAGAGAAAGAGGCACTCTGAACAAACAAGATGCTCTTAAGACAATAGAAATGGGCATGAATGCCTAATTTGTATATTGAAAGTGGACTGATGCCAGCAGTTGAACAGGACACAAGCAGCTGTGCAATTCCTTTCATACCCACCCTAGCACATACACCCACACATTCTGGCTCCCACAATTTCTGATTTTCAACACTTTTGCTCCTGCACTTTTTCTTTTGACATCTCATAGCCATGATCTGGATGCCTGCATTTCCTGCCTTCACTGCACCTTGCAGGCACTTAGAGTCTGGCACTTGGGAACATTTAGCCCAGAAATTTTCCTGCCTCTCTCCCATGCATTCAGATGCTGAGCAGAATTTCCTATGTCTTAAGCATCATTTTCCAATGTCATTCAGATTCAAGATGGCAGCCCGTTCTTTAGATTAATTATTTTCTGTATGTTAATTTTATATATACATTTTATATAAAGTTTTGTTTACAGTGATTTACTGTTCTTTGTAATAAAAGTAGTGATCAGAATACATCTTGTTATGTTGCAATCTCCCTTTCTGGGAATAATGTATTTCTCTTTTGTAAATAATGCACTAACTTTATTGAGCATTTCTTGCATTGGTCTAAACAAATTAGATATATAGGGCATGAATGTGTACAGTGTTTCAAGATACATTTGCTCAGGTCTACTGTTAAACAGCTTGAAGCAAATTCTGAGTTTCTAATCCTACATCAGGCATAATTATCTAGTCTTATTTCAGGCACCTAGAACTCCTAAGTCCTGCAAAAGATCAAAGCAGCAGTTGTGTGCTCCTAAGTTTTTTGTGGCTCCATAATATAGCCTCAGTCCATCTTTGATTTAGAGCAAGAGAAAGTTGCAAATCCAATAGGCTGTTAAACAAGTTAAACTTCTATCATGCAAGATGAGAGTCAGCCAGTTCAAACAGTTTATCTTTCCAAGTCAACATTACAGACAATGTAAATGAGCAAGTGATTACCTCACCTCACAGACTATACACCTTTCGTGGAACACACTTTATTGATATATTACTGAGAAAAATAGAAAGGAATATAAACTCTGACAAGTCAAATGTAAAAGTATAATTAAGCAGGCCAAAAACTAACAGCAAATATTTTTTTTAAGACATGAGAAGCCAGAAGCCTGCTAAAACAATCAGTGGGGCTACTGGACAATTGAGGTGCTAAAAGAGCACTCAAGGAAGACAAGCTGTTAGGAAGAAGTCAAATGAATGATCTTCACTGTAAAGGATGTGAGGGAGATTCCCACATCCGAGCCTTTCCTTTTAGGTGACAAATATGAGGAACTGTCCCAGACTGAGATGTCAGTAGAAGAGGTTTTGGAATAAATTCATAAATTAACCAGTAACAAGTCATCAGGACCAGATGGCATTCACCCAAGAGTTTTGAAGAAACTCAAATATGAAATTGCAGAACTACTAACTGTGGTATATAACCTATTGCTTAAATCAGCCACTGTACCAGATGACTGGAAGCTAGCTCATGTAATGCTCATTTTTTAAAAAAAGAGTCCAGGGGTGATCCTGGCAAATTACAGGCTGGTGGGCTGAACTTCAGTACTAGCAAATTATTTGAAACTATAGTAAAGAATAGAATTATCAGACACATAGATGAACACGATTTGGTGGGGGAAGAGTCAACAGGGCTTTTGTAAAAGGAAATCATGCCTCACCAGTCTATTAGAATTATTTGCGGGTGTCAACACACGTGGAGAAGGGTGATCCAATGGATATAGTACACTTGGACTTTCAGAAAGACTTTGACAGCATCATTCATCAAGAATTCTTCATCAGAATAAACAGTCATGGGATAAGAAGAAAGGTCCTCTCATGGATCAGTAAATGATTAAAAGACAGGAAACGAAGGATAGGAATGAGTGGTTAGTTTTCACAGTGTAGAGAGGTAAATAGTGGGATCCCTCAAAGCTTTTTTCTGGGATCAGTGCTGCTTAACAGAGTCATAAATGATCTGGAAAAAGGGGTAGAGAGTGAGGTGGCAAAGTTTGCAGGCTGTATTAAGTTAATCAAGATTGCTAAGACCAAAGCAGACTGCAAAGAGTTACAAAAGGATCTCATAAAACTGGGTGACTGGGCAACAAAATGTCAGACGAAATTCACTGTTAATAAATGCAACGTAATACACATTAGAAAACAATCCCAGCTATACGTACAAAATGATGAGCTCTAAATTAGTAGGATGATTTTCTGAAAACATCCATTCAATGTGCAGTGGCCGTTGAAAAAGTTAACAGAATGTTAAGAATCGTTAGGAAAAGGCTAACACAGAAAATATCATTGTCACAATATAAATCCATGGTTTGCCCACACCTTGAATACTGTATACAGTTCTGGTCACTCCATGTCAGAAAAGAGCAACAAAAATTAATTAAATGGTAATAAAAATAATAACAAAAGTAATAACAAAACTGATTAGGGGTATGGAACAGCTGCCATATGAGGAGAGATTAAAAAGACTGGGACTGTTCAATTTATAAAAGAGATGACTAAGTGGTGAAATGATAGAAGTCTATAAAATCATGAATGATGTGGAGAAAGTGAAAAAGGAAGTGTTATTTACCCCTTCACATAACACAAGAACCACCCAATGAAATTAATAGGCAGCACTTTTAAAACAAAAGTTTTCTTCACACAATGCACTGTCAATCTGTGGAACCAGCAGATATTATGAAGACCAAAATTATATAACTGGGTTTAAAAAATAATTAGATACGTTCATGAAAGATAGGTCCATCAATGGTTATTAGCCAAGCTGGAGAGGAATGCAAACCGATTCTCTAGATATTCCTCTCTGACTGCCAGAAGATGGGAGTGAACGAAAGGGATGGATCACTTACTAATTGTCCTGGTCTGTTCATTCCCTCTGAAGCATGTGGCCGCAGCCACTGTTGGAAGAGAAGATCCTCGGCTATCATTAGTTTGATCCAGTACAGCCATTCGCATATTCTTGTATCAGTGTTATACAAACTGCTACTTTTCTGTACAGTGAAGATATATAGAATTAAATGGTTGAATTTGCTGTCTTTTTAAAGGGGAGAGGCTGCATTAAAATAAAAACTGGGTTAATTTAAACAGGTGCTGATTGTCTCCAATAAAAGAAGCTTATCAGCACAGAAATGAGGTTTAACTTTTCTGATGTTCATTTTGTCTCTCTATGAAATCCTGATACATCCAAGTTCATTAACGACCTCCCAGAGTATGCCACAGGAGAAGAATGTGGTCTAACAGACCAGGCACAGAACTGAAATTCAGCCATGGACCTATCTGGGGGTGTTACAAAATGAGGCATTCAGGAATGTCTTTGATGAACCATTAAGTGCCATAATATTTTGCAGGAGGAGAGTTATAGTGCTGGAGGTCAATTGTAACATACAATTCACACCTTTTTCCGGTGGCCCCCTCTCAACATGCATATTAGTGAATTAAGCTTTCTAACATGGGATTAATAGTATCGTTCCCTTACAGGTAGGGAAACTGAAGCACATAATGGCCTTTTTACATTGTTTTTTGCTAAACATTTTCCACCATAGCTCCTAGTTCAGGAGCTAACGGTAGCTCTTGGCTAAAGATAGCAATGGGAGCTGCGTTAGTACAGACAGGACTCCAGGCAATTGCTGGTGTTATAAACATCGTAACCCTCCTCAAAGCAGGTCTACACAACACTCTTCATAAAAAGGCAACAAGCTACCAGTACTTTGGGTACTGTGACAGGGCCAGACCGCATGGCTATGAAAGAGTGCTCCTATTTGCGAACTAGGAGGGTGGGCGGGCGTCAGACTGCCCACCGTTCAAGGCCCCTCCCCCAGCCTAAGTGGAGGAGCCACCAGACCTAGAGGGCAACTAATTCCGGGGGACAACAAATGTAAAAACAGGAAGGGGCGTGAGGGTCAAAGGAATAAAAGAAGGGAACCGGAAGGGGACACCAAGCAGAGAACCCCGGACAGCGCCCACCGCTCCCGGAAGGTATCCAGGGAGCCAGCGGACGCCGCCCAGGAGAACTCTGCCCGGAGACGTGAACGGAGAAGGGAACGGAAATAGGCCCCACAGTCGCAGGACGCCTCCCCAGCCAACCTCCCCTCCCTGGTGTTGAAGATGGCGACTTTGGCCAGGGCCAGGAGGAGGTTGACGAGGAGGTCCCGCGACTTTGTGGGGCTATGGACGGAAGGCATGTATATTAGCCCCAGGCTCCATAAAGCCCTCTTCCCTGGGTAACCCAGCTGGGGCTAATTCAAGACAGTTGGGCCAATCAGGCCACCTGGAACCTATCAAAGAAGCTGCCCCAGCAGTTAAAAGCCTCCACTTCAGGCAGGCCAAAGAGGCTGAGAGGGAGTTAACAGCCAGAGGAGAGAAAGCAAAGCAAAGCAACGCAACGCAACAAGGCAAAGAGAAGCCAAGCAAAGCCAAGCAAAGCGGAGAGGAGAGGAGCTGCCCTGCCCTGCCCTGCCCTGCCCTGCTACAGCTACAGCCGCAGGGCTTGGGACTATCACCCGCTGCTGCTACCACACCGAGACGGAGAGGCTCCAGCCGGGGAAGGCTGAACAATCCTTCACGCTGGTACCAGGGAGCAGGCTATAAGCCGGGGGGGCCATGGACAGGTGACCCAGGGAAGGTAGTCGGTCTCCGGGACTAAACAGGGTGAGACCACTCCGCAGAGGGTCGGGGGCCCGGGGCAGAGGGCGGGACCGGGTCCCCCCCTCCTCCTCCACTTCCCTCCCAGCCGCACCACTGGCGTAGCCGGTGAAGCGCAGGATCCACAGGGCGGAACAGGCGCACCCCGCCACAGTACATAAGCACTGACATCAGTGGGTCTGAACCAATGGTGAAAGAAGTGAAAGAAATTTTAGCAAAATAAGACTAGTGCAGACCAGGTTAGGTGACTTGGCCAAGGGCACACAGCGAGCATGTGAGAGAGGCCAGAAGCAGAACTTATATCTCCCAGTTCCAAGCATTAACCACAATACACCTGAACTATGTCACCTAAATCAGGTCTCTCCCTCAATGGGCTCCTGGGACTCCCTCTTGCCATTGAACAAAAGTGTAGGAGCAAAAGTGTTGAAAATCAAAAATTGTGGGAGCCGAACTGGGTGGTTGTACATGCCTGGGGTGGGTGTGAAATGAATTGCACAGCTGCTTGTGTCCTGCGCAACTGCTGGCGTCAGTGGTACTTTCGCAAATGTGCGGTCAATGGGAAATGTTGCAAGCCAGGTGGAATTAGAAGCTTCCCAGTGTAGAGCAGCAATGGCATGTCACAGGAGCCTCCTCAACAGTCCTGGTGAGCTCCTGGCCACACTGGGTCATGTCTGAGGACGCACCTAGCTCCATTCCCCCCCGCACACACCTTAAGTTAACCAGTTCCTCAGTTTGGACTGAAGAGGATGCAGTGGGAGGGGGACCCCCACTATAGACTTAAGAGGGGGAGGCTGACACTGGTGACTCTCAGTTTGCGGTCCACATCAACATCACAGTGGCCAGTTGCAGAGAGCTGTAACTGAGGTAGCTTCAGTGCCAACAGTAAAGTGCTGGCGAGGGAGAACAGAAGATTCTTTTTGGTCTACTGTGCCAGTTTTGTTTTGTTTAATATTTGAGGCCATCCTTGGCTGCCCCAAAACTTTGATTCAATTGAATATGATTAGAGCTTTTTTTTTTATATTTCTAGTTGGATTTATAACAGCGTTCATAGCTAGCACCCGTGTCTCTGAAAGATTTGTGCTTGAGGAAAATAAAGGAAGCTAACTGTTGGCCTGTAAAGCCAATTCTAGGGATCAGGCTCTGAAATGTCAACAGAGCTTCTTTCCCCCACCTCCTGGACCCTGTCCTTTGTGCCTGATACTGGCTCAACTGTGCCACTGCTGAACAAACCTGCTCCAAAGTAAGATTCTGTTTTCTGATGCTTGTGCTGTGTAAAACGCCTCAAAATCTACCTCTGCCGTGATGCCTACAAAGCATCCTCACATTGGGAGTTGCAGGGGAAACATGGAGGTGTCTGCTAAAGTCTGTTAGTGTTATGGTTATCTCATCCTCCCAGTATGCCCCACACCCTGTTTGCCTCTTTTATCCCCCTCTTGCATCCTGGCTGACAGGTAGATTGTGAGCTCTCTGGTTCAGGGGCTGACTTTTTGGGGGTTGCTGATCTCTACAATGCCTGGCATATCGGGACCCTGACTATCAATCAGAGTTCCTATGTGCGACCATAAATATAAATAATAATAAATTACATGACTCCACGGAGGGCAGCTGATGTGGGTCTTTCTTGGTCCAGGCGCTTGCAAATAGATTTTTCTGGCACAAAATATTTTCACCCAGGAGCCACTTCACCCAGCTGCAATCCCCTGAAAATTCCATGGTGGGTGCACTTTCCTGGTCATGCCCTTTCCCTATATGCCCCTTTCACTAGGCACAGCTTTTTGTGCCGACATTCCCCTTTCACCTTCCTTAGCAAATGAGCAACAGAGAGAAACAGGCTGCAATTATAGTCAGTTCTCCCAGAAGTTCAGCTCAGCGTCCCAGACCCGTTAGAAATGTCACCCTGAGAATTGTAAGGTAAGTTTAACTATTTTTGTTTAGAATTTTATTTTGGCTATTGTAATAGTAATTTAAGCACTTTTGTAATAGTAAACATTTTACCTAAAAACAAAACAAAAACAAGACTTAGGCTTTCAAGCGGGTAAGGTCTTCGCCTATGTTTAAATGCTGATCACCACTGCTTGTGTTTCCAATCAAACATCATCAGACTAAACTGACTGAAAGCATCAGTAAAATGGCTGCTACCACTGAGAGACACCAGCGTCTTTCACACAGGTGAGAAGATATTGAAACATTTCTATTAATTGTTTAGGAAATTAATTTACATATTACAAATGAGGCTGGCAGTGATGCCTATTTTTAAGGTTGTCTGACACTTTCCATTATAAGACCCTGTTTTCAGCTGTTTTTAACTTTGTTAAACTTTAACCACTGGGGCTGAAATTTTCCATGCCAGGTGTCTGCCTCAGGCAGAATTTGTTTGGAAAGAATTCAGCCATTTTTTTTAGACTGAGGCTAGAGAAATGTATATTTTTGTCCATATTAAAAAATTCTGGTGATATTTTTTTTTGGAGAAGTTCTTGCACCTCCATGCTGTGAACCAGGGGCTTGAAAGTTAGCATGGGGGTGGCCTTTGGGGACATGCTTTTTGTTGGTCTTGTGAAATCTACCCAAATATGTATAAGTTATAAGTCTTTGAAAAATCTCAGTTTGCACATGCTTAGTGGAGACCTCTTAGTATTTAGCAACTACAGTCTCTGAAGATTCCATCCCAACTGAGCATACTCTGTTTCACTTTTCACACTACCTAGTACTGAGCAGACTCTACATGTATCTTCCCAACAGAGCACTTGAGCGTGGTCAGGACTACAGAGGTGAAGCGAACTTTCCCTGCAACTGCTGCTCTGGGCCAAGTTGGGGCCAGGCCCTGGAACTGAAAGCAAGGATCCTGTCTTTCCTGTGGTTTCAATAACCACCCTTGTTGGCACCCAGGCAGCATGGGGGAGGAAACCATCTGAGTTTTAATGAAGTGGGGACAAGAGCCAGACTGGGGGGAAGAGAAAAGAGGGGATGAGTAGATTGGGACAGGGAGTATGAGACTGGGACTGGAGAGAGAAACTGGAAATAGGAGTTGTGTGGAGACTGAGACTCCTTGGGCCTGGAAACTGGGAGGTGGAGGGAAGGCTGGGACTGGTTGTGCGAGGAGACTGGGATTGAGGAGCCTGTGAGAGAAATGGGGGAAGACACTGCGATTGGCCAAGGAGCTAGGAGTGAGGCTAGACAAGCAGACTAGGATTGGGAACAGCAAGGAGGGAATGGTGGTGGGGAGAGAGAGGAGGTGGATCAGACAAGCTGCAGTGTGGGGTGGAAGCACTGGGACTGGTTGGACAAAAGACAGTGGGACAAAAAGCCAGAGGGAGGGGGTGTGGGAGGAGAGATTGAGATTGGATAAGGAGCCTGGAGAGGGAGATTAGGACTGAGAGCTAGTGGTGTTGGGGAAACGGAGGTAGGGGATACGGTGGGAGGCTGGTGGGGAAAGGAGAGACAGATTGGACAAGGAGCTGGGAGGATAAAACAGTGTTGGCTGGGCGAGGAGACTGAGGAAAAAGGTGGGGAAGTGTGTTGTGGGGGCAGGGGTGAACTGGAGCTGGCTGAGCAAGGAGAGTGGGAATGCAGGAAGACTGGGATAGGATGGGGAACCTAGAGGAGGAGAATAGGGCTGGCCGAATAAAGAGATGAGAATTGGGATGAGAAGCATAAGGAGTGGAGACTAGGACTGGGTAGGCAAGGAGAATGGAACTGAAAGAAGCTTGGGAAGAGAGGAGAGACAGGATTGGTACAGGACCAGATTGGAGGGAATGGGGCAGAAGGGTGCTTGGGTGGAATGTGGAGAAGAATCTGTGCCCACTAGAATATATACCCCTTTGGAGCCTGGAATGAAACCCTAGATTCTGGGTTCTCACCATTCTTTAGCAATTACCGAATATCTGAAACCCACTTGCAAAGTCTGTCTCATGGCTTCTAATGCTGGTCGCCTAGTGGATAACAACTTACTGTTGTATCAGTAATTCTGTTAGCTCAAATGGCAGAGGTTTCTCTGGTGGAAGTAAAATTTTGAACTCTGCTGATGATCCATGTAGGTGTCAATATGATGCCACATGATGGAATTTCTGTTTTTTCCGTTTTTAAAAAGCAAAGAAATTACATTCAGGAAATGTACATTAAAACAACATTAGTAAGGTTGCAAAGTTAAGTGCTCAAAAGTTAGGAAACTCCAGAATTAAGGTTGCCTGTGAAACCTTAATTTACCATTCCTGTGCGTCTCTATTATGGCAGTCTTTAATTACATGATCACATACTAATTTTTTCACAGGATCCCTTTTGTGGATGAATTATGGATAGTAACTAAGGACCCTCTCGCATTTACCCAAGTGTCAGCTCTCAGCTTTCCAATCGTGGGAGATACAGGAACATGCAAAGTATTGTCTGTGGAAGTTTCTTTAGGGAAAAGGATTTGGTTGCACAAGCAGTAGTATAGGAGTTGCAGTATCACATGGTTCAAATATTGGGCCATCAAGCTAACATCTTGCCTTTCACAGTGGCCAAAAACTGATGCTTCAGAGGAAAGTAGATATTGCTCACACAAATATATTACAGTTGGCCAATTGTGCAATGCTCAACATTGGTGAAAAATTTTCTTTCTGATAGTTGCAACGATTAGTTGATAACCCCCTTTTAGCATGCAGTATGATATCATAAAAATAGCCAGACCCATTTTAAATATATAAAATACATTTGTAAAACCTTGCCAATGTGAATTGTGCCCTAGCTGAAGTGTCTTGGTACAAGTCTTGTATTGGTCCCAGTTTAACCTCATGTGATTTATATTTAAGAAACTAAAGCACAGTGGTGCAACCATCAATGTGAAATTTGCACATGGTATCTGGTTCATTCTAGATCACTCCATTCTAGATCAGTCATTGTATCTTTGTTTCTGAGCACAAAGAGCAAAACATGTACTTCAACTCTAAAATGACTCATTTTAGACTAAAGGAAAAGTAGCAAGAAGGTAAAGTCAAGTTTCTATATCACAGACAGAGCATACAGCGTATGCGTGTGTCTTTGTATATACTGCAACAATTTGGAGAACAAAAGGGCTGCTGAACTCTGCACACAAGAAGACTTAGAAATGTAATGGTGTAGTACACAGACAACAAAAAAGTTAGCTTCATAGCTATATACAGCACCTACACAATATGATCACTGTAACAGAGGATGCAGTTAGGGACAGAAAATCTACAATTCAATAAAAGCTGCACAAAGAGCAAATATTTTAAATTGTAAGCTCTTCAGGGCAGGCACTGTCTTCACATTTGGCTAGAATGGGGCTGGGTATGTTGCTGGAACCTCACAAAGAATTAACAATAATAGAAACAATGGTTAATCACTATCAGGAATATTGCCTCCAGGACATTAATTCTTGTATGTTGTAGTTTACCTAGCATATGCCCTGTGACCCAGGCTGCTAAAAATTTAATTCTGCCTGTGTCACCCTCTAGCAGAAAAGCACATAAACAAGTCACTTTGGCTAATTTGTCAAACATTGTATAAAGGAAACTGGCAGGACGCAGCTAGTCAAATGTCAATGGCCTTGCTGGATTGTAGCTGTCCTTATTTGAAGTCCCAACAATGTTGTGAGGACCTGACAGGGTTATAATATTTAAGCTGTCTTATTTGTTTCCTTTTTAATTGCCAGAACATTAACAGTAATTTGGTTTTGGAGTTTTGTTGACAGAGAGTTCGTTTTTCTTGTCCATAATCAAATCAGATTCTTTTAAACAGTGTTTAACGCATAAGTAAATCTTCATTTTAATATGAACCGTTGTAGCCAACTTCTTTATTCTTTCTCTTTCTATTTGTAGAGTCTGTTAGAGAGAAAAACCATTGCTTGAAAATTTAAAAAATACTGTGTTCTTGGGAGGGGGTTTGTTTTGATTTTTTGTGAGGGGTGAGATAGGAAAAGTCATCTGTAGACTTTGTTCTTAAAATTTTATATTTTACTCTATTATAAGAGGAAAGACAAATGCACACCAGCAGGGAGAAAGAAAAGAATGGCAAAAAGTGGGAAAATGTAGCTTCTGTTTCTAATGCTTGCCATTTAGATGCTGGATAGGTAGATTGTCACAGCTCCATTGACTTCAGTTCACATCAGCTGAGTCTCTGCCCCCGGAACACCTAGAGTACAACACTACAGCACCCAACGCAATTAGTCACACCTGGCAAATAAGAATGACTTGTACCTTGCCAAACTAGTCACAAAGTGTTGCAAGGTTAGATTTGTTCTGGCTGGTTAAGCCAGACTTGTTAGACAGAAGGTAAAAATGGGAGAGAGGAAAGATGTTGACGATTAATGTCAGGGAGGAAACTAACACAGAAAGGGAGGAGAGCAGGAGCCTTAGATTCATAACTAAGAAGTCACTCAGGACACAGCTAAGGAGATAGTGATGTCATCTGATTCATTCCTCCTTTTTTCCAAATGGACTGTTTTTCAAGATCAGGAAAAAGAGGGGCAAAGAGCATGATATTATCACTGGCACTCAGGAGATGGTGGTGAGAATAAAGGTGACATTGAGACAGTATTGCTGCTCAAAGTCCCCCGCCATCCTTTCTGCCACGCTGAGTAAGTTGTCAAATTCTCCTCCGAGCAGAAATGTTCAAAAGGGATGGCAACCTCATTCCATTAAATTGCCCCATGAAAACAAATTTCCAGTAGTCCATGTATGAACACTACTTTTATTTGGTTTACTCCTATATCTGTGTAACCTTACCAGGAGCCCTGAAAAATCCTAATTAGCAATTACTTTGTCAAAACAAATTTGTGGCCTGATTCAGGATACACTAACACATGTGCTTAACTTACACACGAGTAGTTCATGGCTTTGTTCCTGCAAAAATTTCTGCATGTACTTAATTTGACACACTTAAGTAGTCCCATTGAATTCAATGGGGCTGTTCATAGGCCTGATCAAAGCTCCCTGAAGTCAATGAAAAGACTCCGATGGGCTTTGGATGCGGTACCTTGGGAGTAAAGGTATGCACATGCATAAGTCTTTGTATGATCAGGACCAGGTCCTTGGTTTACACCATTTCTTTGACTCCATTCTGTGCTTTTTAACAACAGTTTTACATAACATGTTTATAGGTTAAACTGACATCCTGGGATCTTTCCTCTACTTTGGAAAATGTAAGAGTCAGCACAGTTTAACACAGCAATAGGTCTAGAAGTAAAGAATCCAGTTGAACTTGAAAAGGGAATCTGATTGTAACTGCCCAAGTTATAATTTAGCTATTCGCTGAGGCTAAAGCCCTGTTCTTGGCAAAAATGCCATGGGGTGTATAATAATGAGCATCAGGAGCTTGCTTTTACATGTCATCTGAAAGAAGACAGCTCCAACAGCAGAGAGTGCTCAGCACAAGGCTGTAGAATATATGTTCATTATTGACTCGGAAGGTGGTTACCCTGCTGAATAGCCAAAACTATTTCCTGCAGTACCCATATATTCCTTTCAGTGGTAGCCTGCCCCTGCATAGCTTGTAAGATCTTATGTAAACATAATACAAAGTACCTTGCAGTAAGGTTATAATAAACAGTTCCCATTCTGTAGCAAAACATTTAGAATTTTCCAGTCTGTCCCTCCAATATGTTTAAACAATAGTTAAACCTCACCATCAATGGGGAAAATTTGACTTGAGTCTTTTAATATTATTTATGATTTATGTATAATGATTGAACGGTTTGTTTGTTTGTTTGTTTGTTAATTATATTAGTATTTCAGGACTGGTGTAGTAGATAAATTATTACAGCTGGTGAGAAAATGGGGGAAATTTCTCCCTTTTTCATAGTATTGTGATAGGTTGCCAATGGCAGTCATTGATGCAATCATTAGATCCAGAGACTAATTATGGATTCTCCTAAACATGCAGGGAAACCTTAATTAAGTTCTTTTTGTGTTGCAAAACAGTTGATCAAAAGGTAGGTTGACACCCAGATGCATGGCCTTCGGACTTTGTAGCCTCTGTGGTAAGGCTAGAGCAAGGAGTGTGTGTTAAAATCATATGGGTTAAACTATGTGTTGAGCTACCAGTTGTTGCAGAAAGCCTGTGTGTTTAACTGCGTTCAGTTTTGGCTGTGAGTCTGTATGTGTCTGTGGAGCAAGGCAGAGGAAGAAAGCTGCTTTTTTGGGACAGGGCAGTGGTGACTGTGTCCCTGCATGGAGTTTGTTACCACTCCGACTTCAGAAAACAAGACCTGTGTACATCTTGTAAATAAACAAATTGCTGTAAGCAAATACATCCTTCTACATCACTGATTTCGGCTCCAAACAGGAAACTGGTCCGCAAAGACCTGTAAAGCTGATACCACTTGGAGAGGCAACATTAACATTATTTTGACGGCAATTTTCTGAACAGGTCCAGAAATTGTGACATCATAACTAAGAGACTGAAGTCTTAGCAACTGAAGTGGGAGGGGATTTGAGTCAGCCTGTTTAAAATGTTGCTAGTTCAAAAATCAAGAGTCAGGCCCAAAGAAATCATGAGGGGCTTAAAAATCATATTTTACCTGTGGAACTCATTGCCAGGGGATGTTGGGAAGGCCAAAAGTATAACTGGATTAAAAAAAAAGAATTAGATAAATTCATGGAGGATAGGTCCATCAATGGCTATTAACCAAGAAAGCCAGGTATGCAACCCCATGCTCTGCGTATCCCTAAACCCAGAGCTGGGACTGGATGACAGGGGATGGATCACTCGATAATTGCCCTGTTCTGTTCATTCCATTTAAAGCAGCTGGCACAAGCCACTGTCGGAAGACAGCATACTGAGCTAGACAGAGCCTTGGTCTGACCCAGTATGGCCATTCCTATGTCATTAAAAATAACAAATTTTTGGTTCTTTTTAAGTGCTTTCCAGTTTCTGAGCCTTGAGGGTGCACTTGGGTCACATTTTCCATCTTTTCTATGCAACCACTTGCTATTTTTTTTAAAATGAAAGCTGAGAAACTCACTCAGTCTCCTGATTCCAGTAGCTGGGGCTTCCAGATAAACAGCCAGCAACATGAGGCGTGGGATACAGCCATGAGAGTTGGCATTAATGTCTATTTAATGAGGAAGCCCTTGCATGGAGGGATGGGTTTGCATGGGATTAACCCCCAACACCACCGCATGCTCAAGGAAGGACAGAAGACTCTGAATCTGTGTATTGGAGAACTCCTGCTACCCAGGTCATGTGGTCGCATCCCCGGCCTTCTTGGCTAATGGGTGGTATGGGGTAAAAAGTTTGGGGACCACTGACTTCAGTATCTAGAGAGATAACACATATGAGATTGATAACATCATTGATAATATTTGAGCATTTATCAGCACATTTTGCCAGACAGTCTTTGTAGTCTGTGTTGTTTAGTCAGTTGTCACTGAATGTGCAGTTTCTGATGTGAGCTTTTTTTCCAAGGGTGTAGTAGGATCATGCGCACCATCGCCCGGATCTTCCATTATTTAATATACTTTGCACATTTCCTCACTCGTGTGTGACTCAAAACCTCTCTCATACACATGCGTGGTGCGCTGGCACCTGGGTGGGCAGACAGCTGTGTATTTTCAACAGTTTTGATGTGTTATCACTTAAACTGCAGAAGTGGAAACACTGCAGCATCTTTTGCTGGACAGAACCTTTTAACATTTGCCACCCCAGTGTACTGTGATAATAATGCAAATGTTTAGACCCACGTATATAAACACCACCACATGACATTATTTTTCTGGCAACTGGCAAATCCATAAAAAAACCGGCGGGGCCCGTCAAATACTGACCAGGGGGTAACCCTACGCCAAGGTGAAAGACCAAGTACTGTCAGAGCACTAGTAATAAAAGGGGCTGCTTGCAATAGGGAGCTGGGGTGGGTGCCGGGCTGTGGGGCCCTTGGTGGTGTTGGGACGGGAGCAGGGGCCAGTGGGTGTCATGGCATGAGGCTCCTCACTAGGCCAGGCTGGGGCATATGAGAGTCTGTGGTGGGGCTCCTCATGGTGGGGGAAGGGGGAACATGGCTGTTTTGTCCTATTGTTCATTCATTTTAATGCCCTGTCGTGTAGAATTCACCAGTTTCCTTAAAAAAAAACAACCAAACCCCTGTGTCAGTGCCCAAATGTTGCCCATGGCAACAAGGGCACTTCCGCCCTCATCCAAGATGGCGGCGCCGCGCGGCGCTCTACCTACCGCTGTGCCGCTCTCTATGGTGCGGAGGAGGAGGAGGCCTGTGGGCGGGGAGTCCCGTGACGGGTCGGTGCGCGGTGACGACGGCCGGCAGGAGGGGAGGGGGGAAGAGCGGTGGGGCCGGGCCTGTGAGAGCGGCTGAGGAGGATGGCGGCGCCTGCACGGTAAGGGGAGCTGGGTGAGCCGAGGGGCTGGGGGAGGACGGGCGGCAGCGCTCGCGGGGGGGGGGGCGAGAAGCTGGGCTGGGGAGCGGGAGCGGGCTGCGCGGTTGGCACGGCGAGGAGGCTTGGGTGTGAGAGGGGGGCTAGGGGTGAGGAGATGAGCTCGATGGGGCTGAGCTGGGGGTGGAGCGGTTCGGATATGAGGGGCTGGGGAAGGGTCTGAGGAATGGAAGGGATCGGACATGGGGGTGGGAGATGGGGAGTGGGGGTGGAGGAAAGGTGGGGGCTGGGGAGTGGGGGAGATGGGGAGTGGGGGTGGAGGAAAGGTGGGGGCTGGGGAGTGGGGGAGATGGGGAGTGGGGGTGGAGGAAAGGTGGGGGCTGGGGAGTGGGGGAGATGGGGAGTGGGGGTGGAGGAAAGGTGGGGGCTGGGGAGTGGGGGAGATGGGGAGTGGGGGTGGGGGAAAGGTGGGGGCTGGGGAGTGGGGGAGATGGGGAGTGGGGGTGGAGGAAAGGTGGGGGCTGGGGAGTGGGGGAGATGGGGAGTGGGGGTGGAGGAAAGGTGGGGGCTGGGGAGTGGGGGAGATGGGGAGTGGGGGTGGGGGAAAGGTGGGGGCTGGGGAGTGGGGGAGATGGGGAGTGGGGGTGGGGGAAAGGTGGGGGCTGGGGAGTGGGGGAGATGGGGAGTGGGGGTGGAGGAAAGGTGGGGGCTGGGGAGTGGGGGAGATGGGGAGTGGGGGTGGAGGATGGGGGCTGGGGGAGATGGGGGTGGAGGAAAGGTGGGGGCTGGGGGAGATGGGGGAGGTGGAGGAAGCCAATGGCAGTGGCTTAAGTCAAAGGACAGGGTGGAGAGAGACGGGACTGGAGAGGCTGTGGTGGTGGTGAACGTGAAAGGGTTGTTGTGTGTATTCTGTAGCACTAGCCACAGACACACTCACATCACTTGCTGCTGCCAGGGAGAGCCTGTAGGTGGAGGAGTCTCGGCTCCAGGCTGGGCTGAGGTTGGCGTTGCTGACAGCAGGCAGGGGCTGGGCCTAAAAGGCAGCAAGACAGAAGAAGCAGGAACAACAGCCGAGATGGTAGAGAGCAGAAGCAGGAAGCCCCAAACACAAAGGCACTAAGGTCCCTTTATGAGCAGGTAAAATAGGCTTATTGGGGGAGGACAGGCGGGCGTGGAGATGGTGGCTGCTGGTTTTGAAATAAAATGCCATGGTGTCATGCTTTAAAAATATATCTTTTATGTGCTCCCTCCCCACCCCCGCTATAAACAAAGTGAGGGGTGTTGTCAGCTTTATAATTATGAGAAGAAACCCTTTCCAGACACTGGTTATGGACAGGTTCAAGCACTTGCAGGAGACAAATGTAACAGTCATCATTTAAAAATATATTGTGTGTTGCCCCTGTTCCCCAGGGAATAATGTTAATAAATCTTTGCCTGGCATTTGTTTGCTAGCTATAGTAGGGATCAGCTGTACCGCCTCTAGGTTTATGAGCAGGTGGGATGAACTCAGATTACTGCATATTGTGTGCCTGTGTGCAAATTTCTTTAATGTATAGTTACAATTTAATCAGTGGTGTCTTGCCTCTCTGCAGTTGGGATACTACTTTATAATACGATTGCTTCTTCATATTGTAAAATGGTGATATTAAAAAAAAAACAAAAAAAAATCAGGCACAGTATTTACAACCCTGTCTTCCTTCCGACCAAAATATTGTGAAGAGAAATTAAAGATGATTTGTCTGTGTGTGTGTGTGTGTGTGTGTGTGTGTGTGTGTGTAGTAGCAACTAACATACAGAGTAATGATTTCCTGACATTCAGGGTAATCATTACATCTACTATGTGGCTATGCTAGCTACACCTTATCCCCCACTTTTTCATATAGGTGTGAAATTCTTTTCCTGTTTCACTACATGTATTTATTGTGGCAATTCTGTTGGAACCACAGAAGAAGCCGCTCTTTAAAAACACCACAGTATTTTGTAATCAAATATTTTTTGTATGTAAACTGTAGACGTGTTGTGGAGAACATTTAATGACAGCTTTTAATACACATGTGATTGTAGAAAATGTGTTATTGACTATATAAATTACACAAATATATCATTAAATCACTAGAGAGCTATAGTAATCATCATCATTGTATTGGATTGTTGCATATACTTGGCTAGGGTTGTGTTTGTGTGTGAATTACATAGCAGTTCAGCATGACTGAAGTTTAATGGAGAAATTGTATTTTGACTGTACAGGGATCTGTAAGAGTAGATATGGAAATTTTAATACATGACATTTTTTTAAACTTAAAAAGTAGTAAAAGATTATGCTAACTGTCATTTTTAGTTAATGTGTTTGAAATTGATCTGGACTGTGAAAGTCTGCATTTTGTATAATTATGCACGTATGTGCACATTTTAATGGAAGAATATTAATGATTGAGTTTTAATTGTATGTCTTGTAATTGTTGCAGTAGTGACAGTCTCAGCCTTTTGGAACCAAAAATTATTGAACCAAAAATTAACCAACATTTTTTAACAAATGACTTTGGTTATTTATTAATTTTACTATTTACTGGTTTTTAAAAGGAAAAATTTCACACACTTTTCATGGAACTGTTATACATATAAATAAAAATCTTTAGGTATTATTGGATGCATCTATTTATAAAAATCAAGGGCCTAAAGAAGGTGGTGGTCATAGTAAGTAATACAACATGTACAGCCATATTTTAGGCATAGCTTGTATAATGGTCTCAGTATAACCCTCGGCTGATTTCTGAATAGGGTTTCTGCATCCTGAAAGTTTGTTAATACTGTATTGTAGATACATTCCAATTTTTAAAAATACCCTAAGCTTGTCAATTCTTGTTAAAGAAAGATTTGGGCTTGAATATTTTGATTTCCTGTGCGGTTTATCTTGAGCTCAAGGCAAGTAAAATGAATGATTTAGTAGATTGCAGCTGGATCCTTTCAGTTCATGTTAAACATCATATGTATATGTGTTTTGTCAAGGTGCTGGATTTCTGTAGATGTAACAAATGAAATGATCAGGCAGAATCATATACGTACAATCTGATAATAAAGTAAGATGATTTTGAACAAAAAACATGATTGATGTATCTAGGATTCCTCATTTGAAAAGAGAAAGCTTTTCCCATGTTTTGTCAGAATCAGAGGAATACAATATTCACTATTCTATTTTTAATTAAATGTAAAGCAAATCCCTTACATCACATAACAGCAGAGGTAAGATTGCTAAATAGTACTGGTTGTGTGACTAGCTGTTGCTCTTGGTATAGTTCTGCCTTCCCAACATAACATATCTGTAAGGCTAGGGACACGGGGAGGGGCATTCCTTTGTTATCTTGTCAATTAAATCACGCTAATGGCAGTACTCTAATTTAAGAACACTAGACTGTGGAAAGGCTTCCATCTGACCAATGAATAATTTTTGTAGGTTTCTGCACCTGCTGTTAGTTTACAAAAACTGATTTTCTTTTAAGATTTTCGTTGCCTGTACTCCCATTAGGAAATCCTTGGATTTATTGTTACACGATTATGGCTTTCTAGAAATTAGTATTTCTACTGAAACAATGTGTGATGATCCTTATTTCAGTATTGTCATCGTGAAGGAGCTGTTCAGTAGTATGTGTATAATATATACACACACTGTCTAGGGCTGTGTAGTAAAGAATGTTATGTATGTACAGTGTGTGCATACTTTAACTGGATTAAAAATGTAAAACTGTCTTCTGACAGACAGGGATCAAATTTTATATTGGTGTCAGCCTTGTCTAGTAGATATCTAAAGATTGTTGGGGGAAGATGTGCTCAGGGTCCAAGGATAGTAATTTTTGGAGAATTGCATTTTACAATAAGGGAATAAAATTCTTGCTTGGGGAGTATTTGAAAATTTCAGAAGTGGCTAAAATATCAGCTTTTAGAATTTAAATTTGAGTGATAATTAAATACAGAAAATTCTCCCTCGCTACTTACTGGCTTCTCCAAATTTCTGAAGAATGATGAAGAATTGCCCTCTACGCTAATTGTTCTTGGTGTGTGTGTGTGTGTGTGTGTGTGTGTGGGGGGGGGGGGGGGGGGGGGGGGGGGGGGGAATGTTGGGAATTGCCTCTTTCTTCTTCTCCCCCACCTAGTTGCAGCTGGGATGGTTCACTCAACTATCTCCCTCTCCCTTCCCCCATCAGATCCAGATGGCTGTTTCTCTTTTCCCCTCCTCAGTTAAGTAGGTGTTAGTTTTTACAGTGTCTTTCAGAGGAGCTTGACACTCCCTTGCTGTGTCTGGCATAGGTTACCTTAGTAGTGTGGGAGCAGTGTGAACCTTCTGGCTACATTCTTGGGCAAGGAGGGGATCAGGTAAATGTTGATACGTTGCACTAGCCCACTCTAGTCTGTGCAGTACTTAGCAGAAGTTAATTTGGCCCACTGTTGGGAAGTTCTCTTAACACCCTGCCGATCAATGATCAGGATTTATCTGAATTATTTGAAGTGCATCATGTGTAGTTGTTTCCTGTTGATTGGGTGATTGATCATATATGCTTTTTGGATTGAACCAATTATTGTATTTTTCCCTTTCTCTTTTTTATATCTATATATTTTTAATTTTGATTACACATTGGGTTGTGCTTCATCTTGGGGGAGACAACTGCATTTCTTTATGGAGATTTTTTTTGGTGGGGTATGATAGGGACTGATGATATGGAGGATTTAACAGCCTCCCCAGCAAGCTTGTAAAGACTAAAATAATCCGTGTTTACATTACAATTGCCATATCTGACAATACTGCATATTTTCTGTCTGTCTGAAATACAGTTTGGTATGTTACAAAATATACTGAGATACAACTTGTATCATTTGATGATAAAATATTAGTACCTCAAACATTAATTTTTATGCTCATTGTGTCTGCACTACCAAGGTCCTATGTCATTTAGATAACATAGTGTTAAACCTCTGCTTAAATAGGGGCATGTTCTGAATCAAACTCTGTTCAGCATAGTATCTTCAATCCAGCAAAGCAATGCTTTTTTATAAAGAGATGGTTCTGATTACAAAGAGGTGTACAGTTGTTTACCTCTAAGTAATATATGTACTTCTCTTTTAAAAAAAAAAAAAAAAAAAAAAAACACCAGGTGGGGGGGGAGAGGGAGCTCTTTGTAATTCTTTTTAAAAACCTCAGACTTCACATCAAATATTTAATTTCAACCCCCGTAAAGATCAGTACAAAGTAAGAAGAATCTGTGGTAGTCTGTAAGGAAAATATTACAGTATATGATCTCGTAAAGTGATACATGCTGCTCAGAGCTAAAATATGCTAGGATACCCTGAAGTAGTGTAAATTGGTCCCACTGTGGATGCTCAAAGAGCTTTTTAAATGATTTTGGTGTGCCTATATCCTTAGTTCTTTTAGCATTTTATTGGTTTACTGTTACATCACAGTCCTTTGAAATGTAAGAAATAGGAAAAGATTGAACAATTTTAACCTTTCTTTCTGAGTTCTCTTCCCATGTGTGCCAAAGGATAGCTTGTAGTTTGTGTGCTGGTGCTGGTGCTGTTAAAGCGTATCTTTTTTTCTAAATATATATTGTATCTTAAGTTGCTTGAATTATGTACCGCTTTTGTTGTGAATGTTCTTGTGCTGAAGAGTACACTTCATCATATGAAAAACATGTAAATATATTCTGAAAACAGTTTATATTTCGTATTTGACACTTGGCTGCTGGTGACAATTGTCTTGCTCAAAGGGATATTATTTTGACACAGGGTGTATGGGAGCCTACATGTGCATCATGGGAAACATTGTTCAGAGCAAATTGGATGTAGTTTACTCTTACTGATCTCATACCATTCCTTTGTGTGCCTATGGCAGCATCTTAAAGTGGCACATACCTGTATGTGAAATCGTAATGATTCCATAGACATTGTGTGGTTCAATGGACCTGTGTAACTCAATACTCAGAGACTTATCATTGTGTATGGATTCTGGTGGTTCTTTCTTTTGGCATTGTATATAGACCTCAGAAGTTGTGCAACTTATACAATGCAAATAGACTTTTTAGTACGTACACATTTACATTATAATGGCTGCCTATATATTGCAGCACATCTCAGTTCATGTTCTCACCGCCTAGACTGTTGGTGTTTTAAAATACTCTGTATGTGAACAGAGATCTTGTTCATGGCTGGCAGTGTTTTAGAAGGGAGTTCTGAAGCATGTCGTTAAGTGGTGAAGCCTGTTTGTGATGATGTTCAATTTTCATCTTTCCATGTTCCAGTCTACCACCCTTTCTGCCCACATGTTGATTCAAACACTTGGAGATAAAACAACTTTATTTAAGCATAAGTGATTCTTTTCAGAAACTATTTCCAAACTACTTTATATATAAGGTTGCAAAACTGTTATTTACTTGAAACCTGCCCCCGCATTTCTTGTGTACCCAAAACTCTTGTAGATAGGGAATGTTGAGTGTGCACAGAATCCAGAATTGGACTCCCCTGTTGTTTAGGTAGCATGGTAATAAAGTATTGCTATGACTGAATCCAAGCACAATTTGTGAGAACTGAAAAGGGCGAATGCTTTTACAAGTAGCGGTTTTGTCATCACTTGTGTTTGTTATGAGGTTCCTTTTCAAAGCTGTTAAGTGGTGTTAACCAGTGTGCCATTTGCCTGACTGTGTTGGTCAGCAGATGTTCTGGGATGTTTTACTGTCATAAAATGCCAAGGTATTCATTTAGTTGTTGTCGTTGACATTGTCATCATCGTGGCTAATCCCAAAGAGATGTGGCCCCCTTGCAGATCAGGCACCGCCTAGCTTGATCTCTAGAGACGTTCTTATAGTGGTCTGGCTGTATATTCAGTTTGTTCGTCAGTGGCAATCTTACCGCATCACTGAAGTTTTTGGTGCTCTCATGATTGCTGCCCGTGTATGGATCTAGAATTCAGTTAATTTAAAATTCATTTTCCTTAGATACTGCCTTGTCTTGTGATATAGCAACAGTATATATGGGGAGACAGAATGACATAGCTACTAGTTACTTATATTGTTTTGCTTAATCAACTATAATTTTATGGTTCACTCTTTTTACACCGTCTTCATGACCTGATGTAAACAACACCCAAAAATGATAGGCATGTCTGAACTGATGAGCTTTTCTGGTTTCTAACTGTGTAATGTTAGTAAATTGGCATGTTTAAATATGTAAAAGCACCATGAATAATGTGACAAGGTGATAATAGCTAATATATTTCATGAAATAAGGATTGGTCCTGTTGTTGGGGTCTCAACTTGCAAATGACAAATATTGCAAAGCCATAAATTCTCAGTTCCATCTAGTCATGGACCTCTTGATAGTGTCCTGCAAAGTGCTGCCAACAAAGCGCAATAGATATTACTTGAACATTTCATTTTTAACCGTATTCACGGTAGTGAAATCTTGCAATGTGAATACCAGGAGTTTAGCTGAAGTAACTATGGTGACAATCATTTCCATGAAGTGTAAGATTAAAGAGTGAAGGAATAAAAATAATCTAACCAAGAGACTCAGAAACTTTAGCAGGTACTTCAGAATTTTCATGTGCATTTGGATTTTAATTATCTCTAGAGTGTAACAAATGTAACCTTGCTGTGTGTGGTGTCTTGAGAAACATTGCACAACCTGTTCCCAGTTCTGCCACTGGATTTTCAAATCTTTAGATCTAGACCAGCGGTTCTTAAACTGGAGTGGGCCTCTGAAAGAAAGCTCGGGAATGTGTCAAAAGAGCTGTGAACTGTGTGCCTTTTCTTTTTTAAAGAGCTCTAGCATCAGCCCCAGGTTGCTGGGGCTCGTGCAAAAGGGCCCTGCCACCCAGGCTTGGGCTCTCCTCTCACTTCTCCCCACTTCCCCCCCGGCAATCCCTCATCAAGAGGTGGCCCGGGTTCTCCTCCTCCCTGTCCCCTCATTTCCTCACTGGGACGCAGCCTGGGCTCAGGCTCTTCTCTCCCCCTATCACCCAGTCCCTCACCTGGAGGCAGCAGGGCTCCGGCTGTCAGCCGGGCAGGCGGCGTGGGGGGGAAGGAGAGGGGACCAGCAGCATAGAAATAAGGGTAGCAATAGGGCGCTAAGCCTGCTGTGAAAGGTGTTATTGGTGAATATCACTTTTCATATTTCACCCTTACTTCTGTGCTGCTGCTGGTGTGGCGTTGCCTTCAGAGCTGGGCACCCGGCAACCAGCCACTGCTCTCCACTGTGCCTTCAGAGGTGGGTCGCGGTATATGTATTTGGGGGAGGGGAGTGGAGGCACGTAAACGACTACAGATGCAAAGGAGGGGGGCCCAATCAAGTAAGTTTGAGAACCACTAATCTAGACTATCTGAATTCAAAATCTAAAGAAAATCTTAATTGTCACTACTATACATTGACCATCTGTTTGAATGAAAGCTTGAATTCTTAGAAGAACCACCAGCCTCTACAGTCTGTGTGTAGATTAGAAATTTTCTTAAAGTGAATTTTGTGCAGATGAAAAGCTACCTGACTGCAGACATGGAGACTGAAGCCCACTGTTTATCCTCAAACTGTGTTCAGCATGGATCATGGTGTTGCAAACTTCTAACCTCCTCTCTCCCACACGCTCCCAAATTACCCTAATCTTGATTAAAAAGGGATTTCAGTCTCCATGTTCTAGTCAGTCTATGGCTTCTCTGCTGGCACTACCAAAAATGACTACTATAACAGTGATATCTGAACTACTGGTCTTTTTATGTTCTCTAAATTATATTGCTTAGTGTTATAACCCATGAAATTAACAGTGTTTACTAATAACAGTATGGAAGGAATAATTTACATTATTTCCAAATGTAACACAGAATAAGAATGTTTTGATTTATTTTAACTTCCTTGAAAAAAGAGCTTGCACAGGATAGTCTATTTTTTTAACAAGAAAGCAATTCAGTGTCACTGTAATTTAAAGCTTTGTATGACACCTTAAATCTAAGTTAATAGAATATTTCTGAATAATAGCATTAGACAATCTGTACAAAGGCAACTGTAGATATTGTAGTGTGTAGAATGATAGACTAATTCAAACCTTAACCAAGCAAAAGACCTATTTCTTTCTCCTGTGTTATATGCAGTCAGGTAAAATATTGATATCGACTTTTTTTCCCTTTAAAAGGTCCTGTAATCGATAGGAAATCTTGCTTAATTGTCCAAGATAAAGAGAGTACAGTAGTTGCTTGACCTTTGCTGCTCTTATTTATGAATTCTAGTATTTTTGAAGTTGTAACTTTGTGGATTTTTTGCTGCCAGACAATTCCATGGTATTTTTTTCTCATGACTTCAATCAGCTGCAATTGAAAAGTAGAACCATGCATTAAAAATGTTTGGGTTTTTTTAATCCTAAAAGATAAATAGGCAGAGGGGATTCCCCTTTGTATGTCCATAAATGTTAAGTTCTGTTTGGAAGCCTTTAGTTATTGGGAGCTCACTGAATGTAACAGAGAACATGGCTTCACTAGCAAATTATATGGCTCCTGTAAAAGCTATAGGTATCAGATGGTTTAATATGTAAACAAAAGCCCATAGCAGCCTAAAATAGGTCTTCATAAAAATAAACAGTGCAAAAAATGACCTTCTAAACAAGGAAGTAAAGGGCTACCAGAAGAGCTGTGTATTTAATAGTATGTGTTGTATAAAATGCTGATCACAGATGAATATGAGGGATTTACCTTGAAAACCCGCACAGTCTGGTATTGCCTCTGATAGTAGAGTATTTATTTACTTTTGTTGTTTATATCTGTATATTGTTGACAGATTATGTAATCAAAGGGATTAAAAAATAAAACATCTTGTAAAAAATATGCAAAAATAGCATGCTTTGCACAGTTCACTTATTCTGGGAATGGGTGAAACCAAATGACGGACATAAAAAGTGGCTTGAATGATATTAAACCTGTAACATTTTTTCCGAATATATTCTAAAATTTAATAGCTGTCTGTGTATAACATACAAGATTGGCAGAATTTGATTTTTATTTTTTTTATAATTTCAGTGGATAATATTTGGTGGATATTAAGAATTGTTTTTATTTTTAATCTATTTTCAATTTTCACAGTTGCAGGAGACTATGGGGAATCAAACAATTTTTTAATGAGAGTAGATGTTCAGATTCAAAAGTTAAAGCTTTATAATTTAAAACACAAATTGTCAACATCACATATCAAAATATACAAAGTGAATAATATTAAATCTAACTCTAGTTCTCCAGCTGCATTTTTCTTTTTTTGCCTATCTATAAACTTAGATTATCAACAATGGAAACATTTTTCATCAGTTTGTGTGTGTACAATGAAATGGATGTTTACTGACATTTACCGATTAAAAAAAATCAGATCCTTTCAAGTTTAGTAATATATAACGTATATAAAACTTGAAAGGTAACTAACTGAAAGGTTGCTTTCAAGCAAAACAGAATTTTACAGATTTAAAAATTTTATTGAAGATAATGTTACTACTGGCAAACTGTTCCAACTGTATTTAATTTAACAAAACCCTGATAAAATCAAAAATCATCCAAAATTAATCTAAATTTCTGCTCAGTCATAAGAGAAGAGAGATTTGAATTACAATAATGCTTACAAATAATTTGAATTACAATAGTGGAAATTTGTACTGGAGGGAGCAAATTTTATGCTGACTTGCACCGTGTGTAACTTCATTAAAATGTATGGTATTGTACAAGGTGCAAAGTAGGGCAGATTGTACAGCCTGTTGTATTTGTTTTTTACTGATGGTTACGTATTTGCTGGCTGGTGTATTGGGACAATTGATTAGTAGCTTGTTTGATGACATGTAATGTGTTGTGTGGTTGGAAGTGGCAGGTCTGGTACTGGGGGAAGTAAAACTTCAATTAGTGCTGAGTTGCAATTCATGTAACAAGTAGATCAAACTGGATGATTTCATTGCTTTGCCCATAGCTTTATTTTCTTTGTCTTGGGCAAATCATTTAGTCACACTTACGTAAAAAAAGTGTTTGTTGACTAGTCTTCCTCTCACATAAAATGTACAGAATAATGATTCTAAAATGGCTTTATGAAAACCTTTGTTCAAAAATACTTTAGTTATACCCTAACAATCATTGATAAGGTTTGTTACAAATTTGTGTGTTGTTTTGTTCTTCCAAAGCAGGATTTTATTTATTGAACCAATTAGCTGTTGAGTGGAAACCAGAACTTTTCTGAAATGCAGAATTTATGTATATAAACAAATTGTAGTATTGGCAACAGGAAGATCTTCATTCTCAAAGGGCAGTGACAGTTAACATGTAACGAGGCTGTGGGTTCTGATCCTACAATCCTGATGTGTGTGTAATCCCATTGAAATCAGTGGGTCTGTTTTTTAGAGGAAGGATTGAATGACTGGACCATATATTCAGTGGCATGTGTATTCTGAAATGTTATTGAAATTGTTCCAGCCTTTCTGCAACAAACAAATGGGATGCATGCTCCTCCTTTTAACAAGCAGTTAACTTCACTGGTATGACTGAATTTCCATCCCTCTGTGGGTCTCTGACTTTCCTCTCTTTCTGTTCTAGCCCCCACTGTTTTCTCTTCTCTTTTCAGTGAGATCAGTAGCAGCTTTATATACTCATGCCCTCCTGTGGTAGTGAAAAACAAAACATTTTTCTCAAATATCAAATTGTGTAAAGTTGAGAAGGAAAAGGATGAAAGGCTAAGCAAGGAATTAGTTCTGTCTTTCAGTCAGCCCCTCCCAATATATAGCACTGCTCTTGGCTGAGTGTGCTGCTTCAAAAGCAGTTTAAAAAAAGTTTGTGAAAGTTTTGAACTGATGTGATATAATAAACAGTACAATTTGCATTTATAGCTCCTATCATCCAAAGATCTCAAAGTACTTTGAAGAATTGATAGATTTTAGCCTTCCAAAATTTTTGTCAGTTAGGCACTATCTTTCTTGTGTTTCAGATGGAAAAGCTGGATCAGATAGACTACAGGGAAGATTTTAAAAGAAGAAATGGGAGTTAGGTGATCAGCTCCATTTGACTGTATGTCAGTGTCAGGTGAATGTCAAATTCCCATTTCTACCTTTGAAAATCTGCCTCAGTGTGACAGGGACTAAGGTCACAATGACTAAGTAGTGGAGTTGGATTATAACGTAGGACAGCTGACTGCTAATTGTGCATTCTGACCCCTAGCCAAGGTTCCCATTTCCAACAAGTAAATGCATAGCAAAGCAGCAGATATAAAACTGTTCTGTTTCTGAAATCTTTAAGTGGCATTATTTATTAATTCCAGCATGTAACCATAAAAATGTTAGATACATAGGATTCTATAAATCAGCAAATTGCCCTGGAATATCCTGAGGTAGGGAAAAGTCATAGAAGACTTCTGGTGTTCAAACTTTAGGAAAAATGTATTTTGCAGTTTCTTCCCTCTGTTTTGCACCAGTAAGAAAGGGTCTGTCAAGGTTCATAGGCCTCAAATATGGTCCCTGATTTTTTTAAAAAACAAACCTTTTGCTGACATGTATTGAACATTAGAATGATTATTGACCTCTGAAATAATAAAAATAATGAAGGAGGGCAGCAGTGATCTTAAAGTCAAAGTTAATGGTCTGTGTACACAACTTACATACAACACTTTTTTTTTGGTGGCATAGGAGTCATGTAGGTTTGTGTAATGTGTATACTCATGAGTAATGAGTAATTTTTACTAAAAATTCTTTTTCATTCCAGTCTACCTGATTTTTGAGTAAGAGTCTCTCAAGAATTTGCACACAATTGATTCTTTGTGAAGTGGTATATTATGCTTTTGAAGATAGACAATGTTCACTTGTAATCTACACAGCTCAAGAAATGAGTTTAAAAATTATTTCAGGTATTTGTTACATCTGCTCCCAATCCCCCATCAAGTTTTGTAGCTTTACAGTCTCATTTTTTGTCTCCTCTGCAACTCTATGAAAGACACACTGAAACTGAGACTGCACAAAGTGCTGTAAAATATTAGGAGCCCCTACTCCTGAAAAAATAAATACTCCTGTAATCTATTTATATCTTGGATCTTGTAACAATGGTAGAAATAAAGTTTTCAGGCAGATGTGATTCCACCCCCACCCCCCAAACACTGTTTTTTAAACTATGGATGACATTGATTTAAGTTTTTTAATAGAAAATTACTTTTTTTTTTTTTTTTTTTTTTTTTTTTTTTGCCATGACAACCATGACTTTCACCATGTTTAGAAATGATGTTCAAGGGTTAATGAACAAAAGAGGTGGAGTCTTGTATGTGTGATGTGTGGGTCATGAAAGCAAACTGAAATTAAAATAAATCTTTCTCTCCCTATTCATGTTAAAAAACAGTGACAACACAGTGAACAATGTTCACGTTAAGGCATTTAGGTGTAATCTTCAATCTCACAACTACGTATATTCCATGACAGAATTAGCTTTCCTCCCCCCTCTAATATGCCTTTTTAAATGGTATTGTTTTGAGGATTTTTTCCTTTTGATTTTAGGATAATATTTTTAATGTGAGACAGCAAGTTACAAGGGAAGGTGTCAGGTTTGGCACAGTTTTTTGTCTTGGCTATGTTTTAAGATTTTTCTGTAACTTATGCACTGTGTGTGTGTATATATATGATATTACGGGTGTGTGTGTATACAATGATGAAATAATTGTTTTAACAAGTTTACTTTTTACAGGTAGTACGTTAGTTAACTGCTCTTCATTGTATACTGCAGTGTACGCTACACACACGTGTGAAGAAGTTGTTCAGTGACTATAAAATGAACTAATTTTGAACACTCTGAAGGTGACTGTGTTCAGATGTGAGATTTGGTTTGGTCCTCTGTAGAGGTAGGAACCAGCTGCAAAATTCAGAATTGGGGTTGGATTTTGATCTGCCTGCTTCCAAAACTCTGATTATTGTCCAGTGGTTGCTAATTAATGTCTGGGGGATTTGTGTGCATATACACCTTCCCCTCCAGAAATGGACCCTCGGCCCCTTCAATGTTAAAGTACACTTTGCTTTTAACTGCTGTTGATGCAAGACCTACAGCACTTCATTATACCTGTGGCCTAATATGAACTTAATAGTGTAAAATGGCTGAACTTAAAAAATGCTGACATGTAGGAATGAGTTTTATATCAAAGCATGAAAAACATGATTGTTTTCCAGAGAATAGACAATGGTCCAACAGCGTGATTCAGCTGCTTCTTACAAATCAAGCTACTTAATTTACTGAAAAGTCCAGTCTTCGGTATCTGGAAATATTTATGTAATGTACCAATATTCATGTAAATATGCCATTCAGTGATTAAATGTAGTCTTTTTAAATAGCTTAAGTCAAACTAGACTTGCAAAGGACTATATTTTTCTCAGCTTTCTTTTGATATTTGTATTTGTCATTCAGTAGTTCTTGGAGAAATATGTACATTTTACTCAAATTAATCCATTAGCATTTGATACAATATAGAAAAATCATAACTAACAAATTGAGAGTTGTTTGATTGCAAAATTGGGGAGGAAGAAGCTTTCATTGTAACAGATGGTATTTTTCAACCCACATCAGCATCACAGATTTGCTGGTTCTGTATCAATTTTTCTGAGGTCTTAATAGCATTTTTTTTAAAACATAAATTCCAAAGTGTCTGACTCACTGGGATAATTTCTCATCTCTTGAAACACCTAAGATCTGTTGCTTGAAGTCAGACACCTTGTGCTGTGGGCTTGTTAAATTTCCCAAGCTAAGCGAGGTTGACTGGTTCAGTATGTGGAAGGAAGTCTTAAATGGAAAATTAAGATAGTGCTGGAAGTATTGACCTGGGAACTCAAAATACTGGCTACTTCTGGTCATTGAAGATCTTGACAGTATCCTTAATTGGGTATTCATCATTGTGTCTTTAATAGTTAAATTCCAGTTTAGGCCATTAAAATCTGTGTACCAAAAAAATCCCTGTGTCGCTTCAATTGCATACAGTATTCTTCACTTTTTGTTCTACATTTTTCTCTGATAACTGTGCAAGACAGCTACTGTGTTCTTCCACACAGGTTGCGTAAAAGTAGTGAGTAGAGAGTCACATGTCCTCTACCTACCATATCTGCCTCAAAGAGAGGCCATGAAGCTTAATGTTTGTGAAGTCTTCTTGAAATCCTCTCATGGAAGTGTTAGTAATGTCAAGAGTCATTTAAGGAATAGTGAAATGAAGTTTCATTTTAAAAGTTTACATTAGTGCTGCACTAAATACACAGTGATCAAACAGTTTAGTTAATAATAAATCTGTTCCACTGGTGTCTTGTTTATGCTTAGCATTAGCCTCCTCCTCACCCCACCCCAATTGAGTAGACTGTGGCCATCAGCAGATGTATCTGCACCATTGCATATCCGAAGCACATACAGTAGAACCGCAGAGTTACCAACGTAAGAGTTATAAACTGATCGGTCAACCACACGCCTCATTTGGAACCAAAAGTACGCGATCAGGCAGCAGCAGACCCCCGAACCTCCCCCCAAAAAGCAAATAGAGTACAGTAGTATGTTAAATGTAAACTACTAAAAAAATAAAGGGAAAATTAAAAAAAAAATTTGACAAGGTAAGGAAACGGTTTCCATGCTTGTTTCATTTAAATTAAGTTGGTTAAAAGCAGCATTTTGTTTCTGCACAGTGAAGTTTCAAGCTGTATTAACTCAATGTTCAATTGCAAACTTCTGAAAGACCAACCATAACGTTTTGTTCAGAGTTACAAACATTTCAGGGTTACGAATCTTCATTCCTGAGGTGTTCAGAACTTTGAGATTCTACTGCAGCGTTTCTCAATTAAATTTTCCCGTGGAACCCTTTATGCTCCGCGGGGAAATTACACTCGTACTTGATACCCTCCGCCAAAAAATCCGGGACATCTTCCCTTTTTCGGTGGCGCGGAGAACAGCTGCTCTCGGCGGCGCGGTGTCACTTTCTCGCAGAACCCTAACAGTGTCCCGCGGAACCCCGATTGAGAAACACTGTCCTACTGTACAAGGAACACCGAACTTGAAATGGTTGAGTTTACTCCTGGTTCAAGTGAGGAAAGCTCAGTGGGGTGAAAATTGTGGTTTTTCCTTGCTTGCACTTGGAGTTTGTACTAGTGCAGCCCTACTAGTTACTGGCTATTGATTGCTGAATTTCAAGTGTAGACAAAAGTATACGTCTAATTAATCAGTGCTTTCCTCTCCTTTTCAGTGTTCTGTGGCCATCTTTTTCTGCTATGCTAATGTATGGGAGAAAATGAAACTGAAATGCACATTTCCCTCTTATTTTTTTCACACTCTCCTAGCTAAAGTATTACATCATAACAATATCTTTAAGCATCAACTCAGCATTAGGGTCCTCCAAACTGTCAGATTTCTGAAAGTGAGGATAGAATGTAGTCTTTTAAGCTTGATTTTTAGAACTGATAATTTTTCAGTCTCATTTCTGTTTAAGTTGCCTATGGATGTCTTGTGTGTCTCCCACTCACGCTCATTCACTTTTGAAAATGTCAGCAAAGATATGGTAATCTTAGTAAGGTTTGCTTAATTTTATGGTGTTTGTGTTGTTTCATTTAATGCTCAAGTCTTTGCTTCCCAAGAGTTTCAGAAACCTAGGGGTTGTATATATGTACATGTATAACATGGTCCAGTGTCACTGGACTGGGAATCTGTTTCTGGTTTTGCCACTGACCTGCTGGATGACCTTGGGGCAAGTGGCTTCTTTACTTGTGCCTCTTTCCCTTTTGAGTGTTGCCCATGTTCAGAAAATGGGAAACTAATGGCAGAGTTGGGAGTAGAATGTGGGACTGCTGTGCTGCAGTCCTATGCTTTGTTCACTGTGCTTTGTTCACTTTGTTCTCAAATCCACTTTGACTATTCCACAATCTTACAAACTCGGAACAAAAATCATGTCTCTTACAGTCAGTCACACAGCAAAAATCTGCTGAGTATGTTCTCACACCTGCAAAGACTTCTTGTTTTTTGGGGCTTGTTTAAAAATAAGGCACAATAATAAACAGTTATACTGATGATGTAGGATAGGATAGAGAATTCTATATTTTTACATTAGAAAGCCTTTTTAGAAAAGGAAACTGGCAGTATTATAATATAGATTTTCTGATTGGCTCTGTTTTCATAATGGAAGAGTGTGGTCCTTTTTTAATTCCTTATTTTTGTAGCTGTAGTCTTCAGTTTGGGTTCAGGTGTTAGAGTTTTTCCATTTAATAGCAAGGTGTGTCTTAAAAACTTGCACTATTTTTGGAACTAGTCCTTGAACTGGATAACAATAACACTTCTTACTGCATTTAAGCTACCATTAAATGCGTAATGTGTAGCACTGTTGTGATATCAAGAGATTGAGTTTGGCAATCTTTTGCTGGGACAGAATTGCTGAATTTAGAATGTGGGATGTCTTTGTGTATTGCATCAGACACCCGCTTGCAGAGAGCTGTGGCGCAATAAACAACTAACCTTTAAAAGAGTGAAATACATTGCTTAGAGATTCCAAGCTCATTCCTCTCAGCAAGAGATTCCACCATTACATAGAACTCAGGAAGCAAACATGATGTGGAATTTTTCCTAAACTAAAAATAATCATTTTGTATGCTCTTACTCTATAAATTGGACCACTGAAATATTTAAGATGATTTTTTTTGGTTATTTATAGCTTATATTATTCTGGAGCATTTGCAGTCAGGCAAAGTTTTTGTAATCCAGTGGTTTCATGATTTGCGCATTTATATGGTTCTTAATGTTGCACACACATAAACTGTGTAATGTAAGTGGTAAACAATATTCCAATGACAGTAAACCATGTGGAACAGTAATTAAAAAGTCTTGGGTGGGGGTATATCCAGTAAAACATTGGAATTATTTTTTTTTCCTCTGAGGAAAGCCACCTGACTTATATCACTAAAGATAAAATCTTCATAGTTTGCCACTCAATTTCCAGTTGAATTACTACATTCCAGTTAGATCTATAACTCTTAAAAGACATTCTTGTGTTTAAATTTGGCCCCAAATTCAGTTTCTTTTAAAAAACAACTTTAACCAAACCAAAGACAAATAGAAATATTTCCATTACTTAACCCTTACCCCTCCCTTCACTCCCCCCATAACAAAAAGTCCTTTAAGACAATGTCTGCACTACAAACTTTGGTGAACACAAGTTATATCAGCATAAAGCCACCGCAGTTAGTACATTGCTTGTGTGCATGCATACTTGGCTTCTTGCGTCGGCACTGTGCATGCTCACCAGGAGTACTTGTGTTGATGCACAGTGCAGTGCTCTGTAGGTAGGTATCCCAGTGTGCAACCCACCACCATACAGCATGCACTTTTTTTGGAAGTTTTGGCAATGCATGATGGAGCAGAAACAAATCACATGGGTAATTGGGATCAATGGGTCAACTTCGCAGCATGCAATTGTTTCCATCCCATGTCATCTATATCCCATAATTTTTATGCCTTTTTAAAAATCCAGTGAACCCTGCTCGTCCCTCTTCACTGTCCCCTATCTCTGACAAAAGCATGGAGCCTGCAAAGTTTTGAACTCTTGTTATAAGCATTGCAAGACAGGATGCACAGTCCTCTGGTATTTGCAGGGTCATAAGAAGAGCTGAATCAGTGGGGGGCATAATGATTTCATAGAGGACTGATTGCGAGAATCAATTCAAAGTTGGTGGTGGTGTTCATAGAGCAGCTGCAGGTGGTGGAGTGCTGCTTTCTGGGCCCGAGCAACAAGCACTTGCTCATGGGATCACAGCATAATGCAAGCTTGGGATGATGAGCAGTGGCTCCAGAACTTTTGGATGCATAAGGCCATATTCCTGGATCTCTGTGCCAACGTCCCCAAAATAAGAACTGTACTGACCGTGGAGAAGTGAGTGGCGATCGCACTGTGGAAACTTGCAATGCCAGATTGCTACTTATCATTGGGAAATCATTTTTTAGTTGGAAAATCCACTCTGGGGGCTGTTGTCGTGCAAGCATCGGGGATGTTGTTTCACAGGACTGAGACTCTTGGCAATGTGCGGGACATAGTAGAGTTACCTGAACTGCGGTGTAGCAATAGACAGTGCACACATCCCTATTTTGGCACCAGCCCACCTTGCCACATAGTACATCAACAGAAAGAGCTATATTTCTATAGTTATGCATGTATTGGTAAATCACTGGGGACACTTCATTAACATCAATGTTGGTTGGTCAGGGAAGGTGCATATCTTTAAATACACAGGACTTTGCAGAAAGCTACGGACAGGGACTTTCTTTCCCAACTGGCAGGTTACCATTAGCTATATTAAGATGCCAGTAACGATCTTGGGGGACCCAGCCTACCCCTTGCTCCCATGGCTCATAAAGCCACATGCTGGCCACCTCAACAGCACCAAGGAAAGATTCAACTTCCAGCTCAGCAGGTGCACAATGACAGTTGAATGTACTGTCAGTAGATTGAAGGGAAGCTGGCATTGTTTTACTTACAAGACTGGATCTCAGTGAAAAGAAATCCCAGTAGTTATAGCTGCCTGCCATGTCTTGCATAATATCTGGGAAGCAGAGACAGAAAAGTTGCCACTTAGGTGAGGCGGCTGTCTGCTGAGTTTGAACAGCTAGAAACAAGTTGTATAAGAAGAGCTCAATGTGATGCTATATGGCTCGGGGAAGCTTTGAAAGAACCATATAGTGAGCCACAGTAATGCATTGTGGTTCACTGTGCTCTACTTGGCCCTTCTGTTTGGGGGCCTGTTAAGAATTGTGTGGTGGTTGATGTACATCTATTAATATAATATTATCAATGCACCTATTAATTTTGTGGCGCTTGCTGTACATTTATGATTATTCCGGATCTGTGATTATCACTGATCTTATGAGTTGTGTTACGCTATACAGTAACAAGTAATGTGGGTGCTTTCAGAGCTGCTAGGTGCTCTGCAGCATATGTTGTGAACTAATAAAGATACATTTTCTAAATAATAGAACTATATTCAGTAACATTCAGTGCAATGAAAAATCTGTGCAATTTAAAAGCAAATACATTAAAACATTATAAATTAATAGAACAGAACTTAACATGGGAAAAAACATTCATGTCCATTTTGGCTACACATATAGCAACCCTAGCTTTTCACAGGTCAGTGTACATGGAGCTATGATTGTCCTTACTGTCCCCCAGGATGGAGTGGTAGGGGTAAGGATATGGCCCCTGATGCCTTGTGGAGTGTTGAGAGGGGGTATAGGGAGCTGCTATAATAGAATTCTCCATGGACTGCAAATGGGAAGTGAGCCCATGATTGTTGAACCTAAGGGTTTATAAGAGTCTGCAGCATCTGTGTCTGTTGCTGGAGAAGCCCCATTTATGTCTTGATACATTTCCCTCTCCTTTTCCTGCTGGGACCCCTGGGCCTTTCTCCTGTCTGCTCTTCCTTCTCTACGTGGTCTGCAGTATTCACTCTCCAGACCCTTTGCCCACAGTCTGATGCAGAATGGGCTTGCAGGGTCTCATTGATCATGTTCTATGTCCTCTTCTTTCTCCTCCTCATCTGGCTTTGGCATTCCACAGATGTGGAGGAGGAACCCTTCCAGGCTGCAATGGCAGCAGCTGCGAATAAAACAGGTGCCATTGTCAACCTAATCACAAACCGTGAAAGTGAAGATTCAAAACTCTCTTCCCTTGCTATCCTAAAGTTTTAAACAAGACATGTATTAACACTTCTGCTTCAGAGTGCTTGTGCAGAGAGCAACTGTAAGCACCAGCCATGGTGAGTATGACTTGCCAGAAATGAGGAGGGAACTGCTTGTTTGCTTCAAACTGAGTATAGGGCAATGGAACTGAATACTGGTGCCATTTCCCACAGGAAGTGGTGATTTTAGCTGTTTTATTCCTGAGGGTAACAGACACAGAGAGCTCAGCTGCTTCTGGCATCCTGAAGCCACATAGGCCTGTGTACTACTAGCCTGTGTACTGCAATAGTATTTGCTGAAGTTATTGCCAACTGGTGTGCAAAAGTCTCCCACAGTAGAGGAAGTCCTAAGGCTGCCATTCCTAGAGAGCTTTGGGAGAAGATTGCAGAGTACCGCCATGAAAGTTTCATTCAGATCTCTCAGGAGGATTCAAGGGATATGCATAGACAAACTGCTCTTCCTGGCTCCCATTGCCTAACTCTGCAGGACAATGAAAAGCTGATGATGATGCTACCTCTTTTTGTTGTATCACTACTACTTTTAGTCTGAGTAAATTAATGAAAAGTCCAATAGCTGTGCTCTTTTAAGTTAGGGACACCATCAGTACATCCTTGTAATTGGAATTACAATTACACACTTAGCCAAGGTTCCTTCTCCTGCATTGGGCTCTCCCATCCTTGACTCTTGGGACTGACTGGACTTGTGGTTGAGTTTCAAATTGGTCCTGGCTTGTAACATAGCTGGACCCCCTGGTTTTATGTCTCCCATCCTCCATCTTGTCCTCACTGTTTACGCGAAGGGCCTGTGGTTCTGGATCCTCTGAGGTATCGACAGTGGTGGTGGGATCTCTGCCAAGTATGGCATGAGGATTTTTGTAAAAGCAGCAGGTCAGCTCGGCACTGGATTGACTGTTGGCCTCACTGAACTTCTGATATGCCTGATGCAGTTCCTTTGCTTTCATGTGGCACTGCTGCTGGTCCCTGTCATACTCCTCCTCTTACAATCACTGTATAATCTGCTCATAGATGTCATTGTTTTTACAGCTGGTTTGTAGTTGTGCTTGCCAAACCTCTCCTCCCCATGACCCAGGAGATCCAATATCTCCTGTCTACTCCAAGCCAGAGCGCATGTAGCCAGCATGGTCAGCTGGGCAGTTGCACACAACAGTGGAGAGCTGTGAAGTGTGCTTGTCAAGCTGGACAATTAGGAAAAAGCATTTAAAAACCGTTGTGCAGCTTTAAAGGGGAGGAGGGTCTTCCGATCTCCATGACTCCTGGGTAGTGGAGTTCACTATTGTGACTAGAGCAGTCCGTGTTGGGTATTGTGGGATAGTTGCTGGAGGACTGCTAGGGTTGACATAAGTAATATAACGTCTATGCTTGTGCTGCGTTGACCTCTGTACATCAACCATGGCTCAACGCTGCTCGTGGAGGTGGTGTTACTCTGTCCCTGTGATGGGGCACTTACATCGGTGGGAGACAAATTTATGTGTAGACGTGTGCACAACTAGGTTGATGCAAAAGTGACTTATGTGGAACACACTTTGTAGTGTAGAGCAGGCCTAATAAAGCTTTTAAACAAACTTCCCCTGCAGTATTTGCCACTCATGCTAGCAGAATCCTGTAATGTTTGAGCACCTGAAAGAAACTATCTGATTTTTTTTGCCCAAGCTTAGAGACATGTAAGAAGTAGATCAGCATAAAAAGTGAAAAGTAATTGTTTAAAACAGTTGCTTGCTTAGTGGTTTGTAGAGTGCAGGTTTGTGTATTTAGTTAAGACATCTAAAAACTCATTTTAAATACCTTCCTATTACTTTTTTTATGCAGGCAATTAATGTAGTTGCCACAGGTATGTTACATGATTGTGATGGGAGCGGGAAGTGCATTCACAAGACTATCTCTAAGAGGTGGTGACCCCTTTCAAAGAAGAAATTTGGTTCAAAAACTAACTTTTAATTTTATAAATCTAAAATATTAGCAAGATAGGAAAAATTTTTCTAAAACATATGTGAGGCTTAGCCAAATGCAGTCTGGAGTAAATGGCTCCAACTAATGTAATTGTTGTACTCTGGGCTTAATTTTTGATAGGATAAATGGTTGTGTAAATTGGTCATATGCTAGTTTACAATTACATCTGTTGTAACTTGCACAGATTTGATATGCAAAACAAATGTCGATTACATCTATGGCGGTAAAAGGGGGAGTACAGGAAAAGCAGCTAACTAGGGTATATGGTAAAGGCCCTCATCTCTACCACATACATTTCAGTTTACATCATCCCCAACTGTCACAAAGCCAAATTCATCCCTGACATAAGCAGGACCCCAGTTGATTTCAGTGGGAATTGCCCTATTTATGCCAGGGTTGAATTTCGTCCCCACAGAACACCATTCTGTAAGTTTATCTCATTTTCCACATCTTCAAATTTTCCTCTTTCAGTAAGCATAAGATTACAGCATTTAACACTTTTAAATACTAAACAATAACCAAGGATGCTCCTGGCAGATACATTAAGCAGTGCCCATTTGAGAATTATATTAATATTTTTTGGCTAGGAATTTGTATGTGTAATGAAGACAAGGACCAACTTGATAGGAAGTGTTTGTGCTTAATAAATATAATGTCAACACATCCACCTCTAGAATGTTTCTTTCTTTTTTTTGAGGTTTAGTTTTATCTCCTGTGCTTTCTCCTCCTCTTCTGGTCTCAGTTCTTTTTTTGCTTCCCCAGGCATTCTTTTCCTTAGTTATCCCATGCACACCACAGTATTCTTGTAGAATTAGATATTAGCTCCAATTCTAGTGTCTTACTCTGGAAGTGCTACCGGCATTAGACATCTAAGGCCTTGTCTACTATAGAGAAAGTTACCTTGCTAAAAATTAAGAATTATTAGGACTCTATGGCAGGCTTGTAAATCCACACACAAGTGATGTTAATGGTTTGTATGTGTGTTATGTACTGTTTTGGATTGGACTTGCTTTGAATGGGGCCAAATCTTATCTTTGTCTGAACAGTTTAAGGCTTCACTGTTTTACTTCTATTATGGATATCATGTATACAGTTTAGAATCAGAGTAATTAAAGCTAGTGTGGAAGCATTGAACCATTTGTTCTCAAACTGGTGTAGTCTCATTGGTTCATTTCTGTAATGCAGACACTGTCGAATGCAAGTCCCTATATTAGCAATTTTCTGATGAGGCAGCATGCCACGTTGTCCTGAACAGAAAAGTGTGTTGTGTTGGAATGGATTTTGTACCAATGGTGCAATCCCACAGACCAAAATACATCTGCTGTTTGAATGGATAATATCAGTCAATCTTACCTCCATCTCTTTTCCAGTTAACTACTGTTGAAAACATGTGCTGAATAGTAGAAGGGTTGCATTTTTTTTGTCAGCAATTTCTTTGATAATGTTTAAATGTTCACGAATAGATTGTATAAATATGAACAGATGAGATGATTTCTTGCCAAATTACTTAGAACATTTACAAACAAAACACTTGGTTTTTTCTAACGTGAAGGACAAAAAGAGGTAAGAATAAGTGAATTAATTAAAAATCAAAATACAGTAAAATTGTCGTCTTGATTTTTGTATGTCAGCAATACCAATAATATGAATTCCCAAGTAGCTATGAACTGCACTAAGGCTTGAATCATTTGATCCAAACTGTTCAGTATAGTTTTGTTCACTTTTGATTTTTTTTTTCTCGATTAGGTTACAGGATATTTTTGTATCTTAAGGGTGCTCCTGGTAGACTTTTTTTTAATAGTACAAAAATTATTAAAACATTTAAAAAGAGGTTTTTATGATCCAACTGGTTTATGGCAAGAAGAAATCATCTATTTTTCTTTTCTAATAACAGTAAAAATGTCACTGAAGACATTTGTTTTTTTAAAATATGATGCCTCATGCTAGCAGACTTTGAAGAATCTGCTTAGAAAGGATCATATTTTTTCTTCTGAAGGAAGGTATCTTGTTCCTGTGAAGTTACTCAATTTATTGTGACAGCATTTTCCAAAATTGTAAGCGTGCACAACTAATCTTATCAGGATAATAGTTCAGTAAACAGCAGTGCTCATTACTTTGTTAATCTAAGCCTTCTATGGTCATTTTTGATTCAGAGTTCTTTGATTTGTGTTGCTAAAATTCAGATTAAAAGTGCTGCATTGTGTTTAAACTTTTTTTTGTGGTGGTGAACATGAAATCTAGCACAATCATGAGTGCTAAAATAACTCAAGGCAGTACAATTTTCTGTTCTTCTTCGAGTGCTTGCTCATGTCAATTCCATTCTAGATGTGTGCACACCTCCGTGCATGGTTGCTGGAATTTTTTTCCTTCGAGTAGTATCCGTAGGGCTGGCTCTGGTGCCCCCTGCAGCTCCGTGCACATGCTGTGGTATGAGGCGCCGCCAGCCCTGCGTCCCCTCAGTTCCTTCTTTCCGCCACTAACGGTTGCTGGAACTTTGCCTTCTTGCTTGCTACCGCAAGTACTATTGTTTCCCCGTTTCTTATAGTTAGCAATTAGGTTAATTAGGTTAGAATAGTTCTTTGTTAGTTAAGTACTGGTCCGGTTAGGGACTTCTGCACGGGAGCAGGGTATGCCCTGGTTTCCAGGTTTCAAGCCCTACACGGTTTGCAACAAGCCCTTCCTGCTCAGCGACCCCCATGACAGTTGCTTAAAGTGTCCGGAGGAATTGCTCAGGAAGGATAAGTGCAGGATTTGTAAGGACTTCAGGCTGAGAACTCAGAAAGAGAGGGAGATCCGCCTGAAGGCCCTTCTCATGAAAGCTGCCCTGAGACTGGCCTCAGAACTGCCACGTTCCACCTCAGTGCCGAGCAGATCATAAGTGCAGAGTGTCCTGCCAGCACCAGAGACATTGTGACACTGTCCTTCTCCATCGAGAAAGAGGCAGAAGAAGCAGCGCCTGGACAAGGACTGCTCCCCTGTACCGAAGAAAACCAGGGATGCAGGGTCGAGCGAGGGCCCTACATTAGTCCGATTGGCTGTACTGGGATGCGTGGAGCAGGACTTGTCCTTCAGGGCTCCAAACCCTCTGAGGGAGCCACCCCCGACTCCTGGGAGCGGAAGGGGGTCCATCCTGCTCATGGTGCTGTCAACACCGGAGGTATTTCAGGCAGTGAGAGACTTGATGGCTCTCCCCTTGCCACCCAGCCTACCCTGGTGCCAGGAAGGGATAAGGCTCCAATTTCAAAGGGGAAGCCCATGATGGGACCCCCTTATTGGCTGCACCGGTTGCCTGAGCCTCGAGATGTGTCGCTTTGGACCCAGTCTCCGCAGAGAAGGTCCCTGCCATCGAGAGGCAGATCCCAGGGTCACGCTCACTGTCACTGGCACTGGGTTGATTGCCGATGGCCGAGCAGTACCATCCAAGGTCTCCAGGTCGAAGACGGTCTCCAGTGAGGGAACGGGGCTGATCCCGGTCTCTGGTGCGGAAGAGCTCTGTGCGGTACTGAACCCGCTCTCTGGCACCGAGGTCCCCAGCGGCAAAGCAGTGCCATTCCCGGTCCCCAGTACCGAGGGACTCCATCGCGATAGTCAGGTGTCATGAGTCCCCATGGTACCGAGCTGGGCAGTGCCTCTGATCCTCGATGTCCCATTCCCCAACGCCCCATGCCCGTCATCGTGCCATGGACCATCAAGAGTCTAAAGGGTCGAGGCACCGATCACCGTCACCCAGACGCCAGCATCAGTCGCCACAGGGCAGCCGGAGGGAGTCAGTGGGAGCCCTCCTGTGGTCATCAGCAAGCGACTCTTATTCCTCAGAAGAGGACAGGCCCGCCACCCGCCCCAGCCATTGTCGTGACTAAAAACTAGCCGTTAAAACAAATCTTCTAAGCAAACATGTTCTAAATACTTTTCTTCCATATTTGAAGCCTACTTATCCTTAATTCTTCATATTAAAAGTTATCTGTTTGAAAGTAATTTCATATTCATCTCTCAAAATTAAGCTTGCTGTCCCAAAATGTTTTTGTTGTGGGATACTCTTCCGTAGAATGAATAAGCATGGGGGGATAGATGATTATATTCAGTAACTGTTTATCTTAGATTAGAACGGAATACTTCTCTGGGAACAAGCCAGTAAAACAGTGGTGGTTTTTTTTTGCCTCATAGTCTAAAACTGGGGTCCTGGTTCGATTCTGTGATGCTTGCTTTTTATAGTAATGTGAATGAACTCCTACCAAGGGTCAAAATGTTGTACAGTGTTCATTGTTTTTTTAATATTAAAACATTAAGAAAATATAGATTTGGAAAAACTCATTTGTAATTGTGTACTGCAGCTAAAAAAAAAAATCTGTTAGAAGAATGTTGTGGTTGTGAAGTCAAACACTCAAAAGTAAGAAAAGGCTTGAATTAAGGTAGCCCTGGCCACCTTAATTTGGTCCCTCTGTGTCAAAAGGCATATGTACATTCTTTAATTACATGATTATAGTCTACTTTTTTCATCAGAATGCTGCCTCATTCAGGGCAACTTCTAGTGGTTAAGTGGTGGTGACATTTTTTTTCCCACAGAGAGAAGGAAGAAAGCCTTTCTCAGCAGTGTAGCCTTCGTTGACATAGATGTCGTCTTGAAAGGTGTGAGTTTGTACCTTTTGCAGTGGCGAAAGGGGACATAGCGCTTTGAATGATTGTCTTGTATTCACAAAATAGGTACAGTACGGGCAGTGACAGTATGCTGTTTTGTTCTCCATGCTCCTATATGTGCCTCAACCATAACCTGCACAGATGTAACTCATACCTGTTTAGTTCTTGGTCTCTGCTGAGACTGTCACCACCAGTGCATATTTTTATGCAAGCACTGTCATTCCACATGACAATTCGTATTTTTCAGATTTCATAGTTTATGCAAGATTATACTGCCTGGTGGCACTACAGATTACCATGGCAACAGTGATACTGCACACAAAATGTACATGCTGAGGAACCACATGTGCAGAAGCTACCAGTCTACATGTTAACACAAGCTGCTTTCATGAGTCAGCTGCTAAATACACAGAAAAAGAGTTCTGGTATATTTTTGCAGACTGATGAAAGAAGTATTGTAAGACTAGAACATTATATGTTAGTCAAGCAAGATATTATTCCATAAAGGACAGAAGTGAAAATAGGGAAACAAGTATTTAGTAGAAATAATTAGTAGAAAGATGTAAATGTATAGCATATGTTAATACGTAATACATTGGTGCTTTTCTACTAGCATTTTTTGTTTTCATTATAACATTTTCTTCATTTTGGCAGTATTGGACTTCACTTACTAGGTTTTTAATATGCAGTTGATACATAAAGGATCCTGTAGTGGATTGAAGTGTTTTGAAATTTAAAGCATTTCAATATACTTTTTGTCTCTTCTCGCTCACACAGACCCAGTGGCACGCCCCCTGTGGCTGGACGCTCCTCAGCCTGTTGTGTTTAGGTCTCTTGGGGCTTTGTCTCAGGAGTGTGAACAGAGTCCAGGTATTGTTTCCGGCTTGGGGTCTCTAGGCATACACTGGGTCCAGATCCTCTGTATTGCACCCCCTCCTAAGAGCTGGGGCCCCACTGTCCAACTGCCTAGCCCCTGGGACTAGAACTGACCCCTCAGGCTTCCCAATAGCTTAAACACATTCTTTCCCCGGATCTCCAGCCATGTGGGCACTCGGAGTTTACAATTTAGCTCTTCAGGGACACACAAAAATGAATGCTAACAGATACACTTTGCACAGGATTCTAAAACACCACTTACTCTTTACCTAGCAGCATGAGAAATACACATATTGAGACAAAATAATACACACCTATACACATTTTCCCTGCCTCAGTTTCCTCACCGCTCTAGAAAATTTTTGGGTTTGGGGTATCTGGAATCCTTCTCCTGTATCTCAAGATTTCTCTTCAAGGAGCCTTTCTAGGTCAGCCAGCTTTCTCTGAACTTGGCCAGTGCTGCACTTAAACCATACTTTCATGGGGAAGAAGAGGGTATGCCCGTCACTTCCTCTGTCCTTGACCAAAGCTTCCTGTTCTTGTGTTAGTAAGTTCTAAAATTGGTATGTCCCATCAGCAACACTTGATTCCTTTGTTCTGCTTTTGGGAATTTTCCACTCCCCACTTCTTGAGCCCCCTGCAGAGAAACTTGGTTGAACTGGTTTTCCTAGCGAATCTGTTCAGCCAACACATTGTCCTATGGTATACCCACCTGAACAGGCAACCATTAAAGGTCTTAACGACCTACCATGGTATCTAATCTAGGAGAGATGTATTATAGCGTCTGTCAGAAAATGGTGGATTCCACATCTACGCAGAGGTATTCATGTACAACAGTTTCATACTTTAGAACATTAACTAGAGTTAATAAATTGTACATAGACAGGCTCCCCAAATCATCAAACTCATCAGTATTGTTTAATGGAATTGTTCCTCCAGAAGTGGAGAGTCTACTGGCTGGCTATGTGCGAAGAGGCAAGTTTTAGAGCTTTGTTACTTAACAGCAGTAACATACCTCTGTACAGGTTCATAGGTTCCTAAAAACATGTAACTTAAGTGGATGTAGGAGACATAAATAGGATGTGGCGGATATTATGACTAAATAGTCCAATACAGAAGATCCACCTAGGAAGAGAGATACTTTTTGATTTTGAATTTGATTTGCTCACCCAAGTGTACAGTATTTTAATTGTACATTAAATTTGTAAACTCTAAATTTACATACATCTTTAAAAAAATAACTATCAATCATGTGCTAGTCTCCAAAAGACAGTATAATCATTGTCTTTGCCCTGGTCCTACTGCTTCCCCAGTCATTCCTCTATTGTCTCCTCTGGTTCTTGTCTTAATAGAAGGCCAAACTATGCCTGTTTGTTCCACAGCTATGGAGCTGAGTGAAGGGAGGAGAGCAGAGCAAGGAGTGTGGCAGCAATCAGGCACAGATGCAGTCTGAGCGCTCCCTAGAGCACAGGCTGTGTCCATTTGCCCCTTGGGGTGCAAGACACCCTGAAGGCTCTGTGGAGAGTGAAAATCATAGCCTGCATCCCCAGACATGAGTCCACAGAACTGGATGTGTGCTGACATAAGCTGCTGATTCTGTGTGCCCGGGAGTTTGTAGGTTTACATACTGAATTCAAACCAGTTTGATATAGTCTGAAAGGTATCATCTCACTGTTCATTGGCTTGAGTGAAATGGGTTCAGAGGTTTCAGTGATCCATATCACATAAACATACACCACAGCTGGCACTCAATTTACCCCCCTCCTGAACTGTGAAATAAAGGATTTTGCTGTCCCAGGTTAACTGTCTGGCACCTTTCATGAGCACAAAATTTGCTAACTTAGATCCAATTAATGTTTTTTATTTAGCTTTTATGCATATCCTCCTCATCAAATGTGCCTAATCTACTGAGGACTGTCATGCCAGCCAGAGTGACCACGGTAGATAAACTTGTCAGTGATCGTCACAGTGTTTGACCCTACCTGCACTAGGCCTTGGTCTTCTGCCGTGAAACGTTCAACCCCATAGTGCAGATGGCATCTTGGAAACCTTGAAGGGCAGGGCTGAAATACTCTGACTTCTCCACAAGCAAAGCACGTAGTTGTAGTTTTGATTGGTGAACAATTCTTAACCAACCTTGATTCTGATGTATGGAGTGGCAAGTCCTAATGTCCAGTCAGTAGCTCGACAGGATAGTGCCAAAGTGAAAATTCATCCCTGCTGCATGCATGAGGTTGTGTACAAATGCGGTGAAAGTCGTGAAGCAAGAGTAGCCCTCTATTTTCTCCTAAGTCCATCATCATATAATAATTTTGAAAAATATTGTGTTAATATATTAGGACCTGAAGAGAATCTCTACTTAAGATTGAAAGCTTGTCTCATTCACCAACAGAAGTTGGTTCAATGAAAGATATTACTTCACCCACTTTGTCTCAGTATATCAGGAGCATAGTCTGAACAACATTGGAAAATGGGAGTAGCTGGTAGAACTGGCCAGTTCTGTTTAGCTTTGTTTTGCTAAAAAAATAACTCAGGTTTAAAATTTATAAAATATCCTTTCCTTGAAATGTTATATGAATGCTTGTTTATGTGCAGTTTAGAATTGGTGGTAATTTTGGTTCTTTAACTACAGGGATCTGGAAAATGTGAATGAGACATGAAAAGAATCGTTGCCTCTGTAAAATTAGTAGTTATGCCTCCCATTCTGCAAGCACTTAGATAAACTCCTAAGTTTATGCACATGAGTATTCTCTTTGACTTGAAAGATGCTCTGTTGATGTCAATATTCTGTAGAACTACGCATGAACATAAACTTGAAAACACTTCATTTGAATGAGTGTTTGAAAGATTGGGGCCATATTTACAAAAAAAAAAAAAAAAAAGTCTGAAGTTACTGTATTAATTTTCATAGCTAAATTCAGTTCTTAAAGTGTGAAATAGCAGGACTAAAATCCCTCTAAATGCAAATTTTGTCGTAACCTTAAATATAGATTGTCCTCTATTTGTATACACACAAACTACTTTGCAACCTTAATAATGTTCTTTAAACTCAAACTCTCAAAAGTTAAGAAATTCCAGAATCAAGTTGCCTGTTTTGGCTACCTCGTGTAAGTGCATTATGATAGTTTTTAATTATGATCACATTCTACTTTTTCCAAAGGACACCTGTGTCATTCAGGGCACAGGATGGAGTTGATCTAAGGATGACTCGGGGTTATGCAATAGAGGGAATCTGTCTGTAGGGCTCTTGCCTCTTATTTTGAAGAAGTTGGAAAGTGTGTAGTAAATGAGAAGAAGGGTTGCAGGAAGAGTAAGAACAATCTTATGGTTAAGGCAGTTGAATGCTAGAAAGCAAACTGGAAAAAAAAATCCATTGTGTGGCATCATATTAATACCCACTTGGTTCATCACCACAGTTGGTACCTTTAGATCAACCACATAGACCTCTATCACTTGAGCAGGTGAAATAAATGATAGCAACAGTAGGTAATCATCCTATACAGACCAACGCTAGAAGAGCTGAAACACATTTTGCCAATGAATTTCACAAATATTTGCTGACAACATAAGTATAGTGAAACTTGGGAATCTTGGGTTCCTTTCCAGGCTCTGGAGGGGAGTGTGTTTTGGAGGGTGCAAGCTCTTCTGCCCATTTGCCCTTAAGCTTGACCCCTTCCAACCTTTCCCAGTTCTGTATTCCCCATCCCATTCTTCTTGCCCAACCAGTCCAGCCATCTTTATGCCTCCTAGCCTCACCAGACTCCTTGTCCCAGTGTACTCCTTCCCCTCACTCCTAGTCCGGTTCTTCCTCTTCCCCTCCCACATTTAAATCAGACGGCTTCCTTCTCCACCCTGTCTTTGAGTGTCAGCAGGGGGTGATTAGAGAGAGCATGCTCCGTTGCTCGGTGGGGATTGTGCATGCACAGACTTAAAATCTCAAATGTCTATTTGAACATGTGTGAATTGCAATTATTCAGAGGTTTATAACTTAGCAAGAATTTGGGTGGATTTTCCCAGGGATGGCAAAAGGCACATGCCTGATACAAAGGCTACTCCCTGCCAAATTTCAAGTCCCTGATCCAAAGCATGAAGGCACTAGAGCTGTCCAAAGAAAATGTCGCCAGAATTTTGTAACATGGCAAAACATACTTTTCCCTAGTCTTGTGTTTAGAAACAGTTGAACTGTTTTGGCAGAAATTTTCCAAAAATTCAACCTTAAATGTAAAATTTTAGCCTGACTGGTAAAAGTTTAGCAAAGTTATAACCAACTGAAAACAGGGTCTTATAATCGGAAGTGTCAAGCAACCTTAACAATAGGGGGTGCTACCAGCTCCAGCTAAACTAACAGTACTAGAGCTCGGTGGACTCATCAGGATCCATGACTCCATTACATTGGGTTCTCTACCAATATATAAGATACTAGTGTAATCAGACTTGGCAAAAGTGGCTGTGTATTCAGCTTCAATTCCTTATTCTTATCTTCTACAGAACTTTGTTTCCAGGCATAACGTTGTATCTATGTTCTCTAGTCTGGTTTCAGAGGCATGTTCTGTGCAAAGAACTTCTCATTAACTGCTTCCTCTCTCTTAATTTTTAGCATGTAGAAAATGCTATCTTGCAAATCTCTTTAACAGAGCAGTGCTATCTCTAGGAGTGCTATCTCTTTCCTGAAGCAGGAGAAACATTTAATTTGAAGGATTTGAAAAGGAACAGTTTATTTCCAATACAGCCTCTAGTCTCAAACTTAACATTAAATAAAATATAATCCTTAAGATAAATATGTGCAATATATTTAACATTTGGCTTTTACCTATTCTCTGCTTTTAATTTACTGTTTTGACAAGGTATTACAGTTTGAATGTGTTTTGTGCTGTGAATCTGACTCTTAGTCTTATTCTGGATTTCACTTGGTTGAGGAGTTGACTGCCTGGGGACAGCATCAGCTTTAAAGAGCGCTATCAAAGGCTGAATTCTCTGGTAGTGACCCTTTATCTTGTTCCAGGAATACTTTTTTTAAAAAACCAAAAATGTCAGATGCGACAGAGTTTAAATGGGTAAAAATAGAGGGATGGGCGGAAGACTTTGTAATAGTGAAAGTGTGTATGTCTTCATTATAGTTTGCAATTAAAACCTTAATCTGCAGCTGAGCAAATACAAAAGCTGATTTTATGTTACACTTGTGAATAGTTATTAATAGGTAATTGAAATGTATAAAAAAATAATTTGGATCCTTCAGGTCAGGCCATCCTTTACACACAGAATGTTCTCCCTGAACAATCTCCTTTTTCAGACACCTTCAAGATCCACTTCTGCCTTGCTGCCTATAACGTATAAGCCAAATCACACTTGCTATGTCTTAAATTTGATTATATTGAAAGCTTCTTTGGAAGTAGAGACGGTATGGCTTTTACTGCACCTTGCATAATGGGACTTGGATCCTGCGTGGACCTTTTGGACACTGCTGTGATATTAAATATAAATTGAAATATTTTCCTATATTTATCAAAACTTTGAAATAGTATTTGACAGTATCATGACTTATGCCTCAAAATGTTCGTGTTCTATTCTAATTGTACTGAAAATGAGCTAACTGGCATTTGAGACTTTACTCTTTTAGTCAGCTGATAGTGAGGCAACTGAGCTCCACCTGGATTTGTGCATATTAAGGATTCTGTCTATCTTTCCTGTGCTACAGACATAAAAGCATACAGATCATACAATGCTGAAAAAATGTTTAAAATGTAACATAGTAGGGTTTGCTATGCTAAAACAAAATGCAGATTATTGGATACTTTAAAAGTCAGATAGGAATCTTAAATATATAATTGAAAAGTTGTCTAATTGACCCCATTTGGCCCACATTCGGAGGAATCTACATTGGAGACCCATTCTATTTGAAAAGTGTTCAAACTGGATTCTTCTTGTCGTCTTTTAAAAAAAAAAAAAAAAAAAAAAAAAAAAAGGCAAAAAAACAAAAGGGATTAAAAGAAAACAGGATCTACTGAGTACATTAAAATGGGACCAACATAGTATATAGGCTACGGCAAATTTAATCCAATTTACAGAGTAAAAGTATTATTATTAGTGTGTTTCAGTCAAGTTCTCCAAAGCATTGTAAACTGAGGCACAGACGTTACTTGACAGCATGATGCACATGCATGATACTATAAAAGTAACAAGTCAGAGCAGAAGACTGAAAGTTAAATCTCCTTCTGGTCCCATATCTGCCATTAGGAAACACTGTCTGCAGATTAGTAGGGAAAAGCTATGGTAACCTTTCCTCCCCCCAACTTCCAATCTCAAATATATAATTTTATATCTGTTTTTTGTCTTTGATACTACTTTGATGTGACTGAAAATGGTCAATAGCAAGTGCTCATACTTTGATATCAGAAGCTTTCTGGTCACAAAAATGTGCGTGCGCACATATACACCTATTCATAGTAAGTATGTGAATGGGTTATTTTAAAAATTAATAGAAGTTTGAATTTAGGTATAAGATTTCAGTGTCATCAACTCTTACTGATGATTTACTTAAGGATATCAAATTTAATTTTGCTATGACTATGACTGTGAGCCATAAGAACTAGTACAGAAGATAAGTGTCAGAAATTACCAGACAGAATTCAGATCAGATGTCAGTCTAATCTAGCAGCCAATAGCCCAGATGCTTTAGAGGAAGACACAAAATATCCTGAAATGGGCAGTTGTGGAATAAACTGTCTATAGGAGAAGTTTCTTCCTTACCAATTTAATTCCAGGTTTGTCTGTACTGAAGTATCAGGGTTTATATCCCTTAAAAACTTTTTTGGTTGGTTTATTTATTTTGGTAAGATTGTTTGAAATGGAACTTCAAGCCTAATTTCAACTGCCTGTGTTTGCATCTCAAAGTCCACAAACCCGTTATAGGTGCCAAGGTTTTGTTTAATTTATAGCAGACATAGAGAAGATTGTGATTCAGAATAGGTTAGAAGAGATTTCTTGGTAATGAAATGATAACTTGACGGTTAACGCCAGAGCTTGGACTAGGAGCCTCCAGAGTTGAAAACAAGAGTCTCTACAGCTTGAGCAAAAGAACCACATGTGACCTGCCCGTGCCTAGGGTAGCCACTGAAAATGCCACGGTCAGAATATGCTGTAAAAGGAGAGCAGATTCTCCCAACATTGGGAAGTCTGACTTCAGTGTCACCCACCAACCAGCCACAAACAGCGCTTCTGATTCTCAACACTGGTTATCAAGAAGCCAAAATAAAATATACACAGCCCCCCATACTGCATTTCAGTCTCTGACTCCCAATCACCCACTAGGTCCAGTAAAGAGATCAGTTATTTAAACTCTATGCTCTTTACCAAAAAGGTTTCTCCTGACCCCAAAGGGTCAGCCACAGTACCAGATCAATATAAGTTTAGATCTTACCCAAAACACCACACTGCCAGCCAATCCTTTAGTAACTTAATCTAAAGGTTTATTATAAAAAGAAAGAAACAAACTATAAGAGAAGTGTTAAAGGATTAAAGCAATCAGACACAATTGATTTGAAAGTCCATATATATCAGGTTTCTAGTAGAATTGTGGAGTTTGCAGGCTTGTATAGTCCCTCTGGTGTACATCCAGTACCTAGATGGGTCTCAGTCCTTTGTTTCACAGCTTCAGTTCAGATGTAGATGAGTTGATCCAGAGGTAGGCTGAAGACCGAAGACAAAATGGATGTGGTGCAGCTGCCTTTTATGTCCTTTTGCCTTTGCCATGCTGCTTTTGGAATTTTACAGGAATAAAATGGAGTCCTGAGTTACATGAGTAATTCCTGGTGACTCATCAGGTATATCCCTGGCTTCTCCCCCTGGGCCCCCTGTACCTGAATTTCTTAATGGGCCATTAGGCAGGCTAGTGCTGCAGTCATCCTGTCTGGGGTGTCGCCCAGACACAGCACAATTTGAAATACAGATATATCAAACATACCCATCACTTCCATTACACACACAACACATGAACATAAGCATTATCATCTAACTTAGCACATTATAGCCTTTCTAACAATACCTGACACAGCATATCTCGTATGAATTATGATTTTGACATACTGATGTTCATCGCATGCATCCAATGAAGTGGGTTTCTGCCCACAAAAGCTTGTGCCCAAATAGATTTGTTAGTCTTTAAGGTGCCGCAGGACTCTCGCGGGTTTGCTAAAAACAGACTAACATGGCTGCCCCTCTGGAATTCAGTCTTTTTAATCTTTTCTCACATAGATGCTGTTCATACCTCTAATTTTTGTTGCCCTTCTCTGTATTTTTCCATTTCTAATCTATCTTTTTTGAGATAAGTCAACCAGAAGTGCACTCAGTATTCAAGATGTCAGCATACCATGGATTTATATAGTGGCATTATGAAATTTTCTCTTTTCTAATGGTTCCTGACATTCTGTTAGCTTTTTTGGTTGCCGCTGTGCAGATGTTTTCAGAGAACTGTCCACAATGCCTCCAAGATCTTTCTTGAGTGGGAACAGCTAATTTAGACCATCGTTTTGTATGTATACTTGGCATATTTTCCAATGTGCATTACTTTGCATTTATCAACATTGCATTTAATCTGCCATTTTGTTGCCAGTCATCCAGTTTTGTGAAATCTCTTTGTAACTCTTCGTAGTCTGCTTTGGAATTAGCTATCTTGAGTAATTTTGTATCCTCTGCAAACTTTGTCACCTAACTGTTTACCACTTTTTCCAGATCATTTATGAATATGGTGAACAACACTGGTCCTGGTACTGATCCTACTATTTATCTCTCTCCACTATGAAAACTAATAATTTATTTTTACTTTCTCTCCCCCCCTCCATCTTTTTTAACCAGTTGCTAATCCATGAGAGGGCCTTCTCTCTTATATCATGACTGCTTGCTTTGCCTAAGAACCTTTGGTGAGGAACCTTGTCAAAAGTTTTCTTAAATTCCAAGTAGACTATATCCATTGGATCAACCTTTCTCCACATGCTTATTGACTTTAAGAGATGACTGTTGATTCTAAGAGATTGGTGAGGCAAGATTTCCCTTTACAAAAGCGGTGTGGTCTCCTCCTCAACATATTGTGTTTGTCTGTGTGACTGATAATTCTGTTCTTTACTATAGTTTCAACCAGTTTCCCTGGTGCTGAAGTCAGGCTTGTAATTGCCAGGATTGCCTATGAAGCCTTTTTAAAAAATCAGTGTTACATTAGCTATACTCCAGTCATCTGGTACGGAGGCTGATTTAAGTGATAGGTTACATACCAATCATTAAGCAGTGTTTTTAGGATTTGAATGTTAGGATTGGGTTCTTCATTATAAATTATGAGCAGAAGTTATAGACCTGATTAAGTATCCACATACTTGCTGTAGAAATACTCAATATTTAACCTAAAAGTAAATTATATTTACATTAATATTGGTTTATTTTTTCTCTTGTGTTGCAGAAATTCTAATAAGGAGCATTTGACCATCTAATCTCTTGAAGTTGAACCTTTCAATATCAGGACTAGGAGCAAGTGTCTTCAGAATCAATATGTAGCAAATGGGTGGTATCACTCGACTGAAGTTGCTCCCTCAAGCCAACATATTTTGTGTTTGAAGGATCCTTATATTTTCAGCAGTGAATTAATTGTTTTTTGTTAACCTAAAAAAGTGGATTTCATGTGGTGCTTGCTAAACATTGGATCGCCATGAGTAGTAATCTAGGAAAAGAAAAAGACTGTAAAGAGAAGGATCCAAAAGTTCCATTGGCAAAGGAGCGGGAGAAGGAGGCTAAGGCCTCTGGAGGATTTGGGAAAGAAAGCAAAGAAAAGGAGCCTAAGACCAAAGGGAAAGATGCCAAAGATGGAAAGAAGGATGCCAGTAGTGCACAGCCTGGGGTAGCTTTTTCAGTAGACAACACAATAAAACGACCTAATCCAGCCCCAAACACTCGCAAAAAATCCAGCAATGCTGAGGTGATCAAAGAGCTAAATAAATGCCGAGAAGAGAATTCAATGCGCCTGGACTTGTCCAAGAGGTCTATACACATGCTTCCATCATCTATCAAAGAGTCAACACAGCTAACGGAACTTTATTTATACAGTAACAAATTGCAGTCTCTTCCTGCAGAGGTGGGCTGTCTTGTGAATCTGATGACACTGGCTTTGAGTGAGAACTCGCTTACCAGTTTGCCTGACTCTCTTGATAACTTGAAGAAACTGCGCATGCTTGATCTACGGCATAACAAACTAAGAGAAATTCCTTCAGTGGTGTACAGGCTAAATTCTCTTGCCACTCTTTATCTACGCTTTAATCGTATAACTACTGTGGAAAAGGATATCAAAAGCTTGTCAAAACTCACCATGCTTAGCATACGAGAGAACAAAATCAAGCAACTACCTGCTGAAATTGGTAAGCATTTACACTTTGATTTAAAGTTGATGCAATTTTAAAAAATTGAAACATGAAACATTCACAAGAGATTTAAAATAAATTTTACATTTCTTCCAATAATTTAGTCCCAATTTTTAGGCCCAGATTTTTAAAGATATTGAGGTGTTTCTCCTATCAGTGTTGCAAGGCGTAAGTTTCATTTCCAAAAGTGATTTAGGTGCTTAGAACTCTTTCCTGTTAATAAACTCCTGGGCTGATTGGATTATGGACCATAGAAAGGGTCCTATCAGTTCTATCAATTTCTGTACAGATCTGCTAATACTATTGTTTAAATCCTTCAGTGATCTCTGTCAAGTTAGACACATTAACCTCTTGCTCCTGCAACACAGTGTATTGAATTGCATACCTCCATAACAGCAGCGCCCACTGTGAACTTCCAGACATCAAATTGCTGGTCAGTTGACCAGTAATATCTGGTATAGACCAGTGGTTCTCAACCTTTCCAGATGACTGTACCCTCTTTCAGGAGTTTGATTTGTCTTGTGTACCCCAAGTTTCACCTCACTTAAAAACTACTAGGTTACAAAATCAGACATAAAAATAAGAAAGTGTCACAGCACGCTGTTACTGAGAAATTGCTTACTTTCTCATTTTTACCATATAATTATAAAATTGATTGGAATATAAATATTGTACTTACATTTCAGTGTGAAACTTAAGCTGATTTCTACTTGTGAACCGTGTCTGAAGCCTGAGCCCCCCAGCAGTGGTGCTGAAGCATGTTACTTAGCTTTGTGGGGCCCCCTGTGGCATGGGGCCCCAGGCAGTTGCCCTGCCTGCCGTGCCCTAATGCTGGCTCTGCACTTGCAACCCCTCTAAATCCGTCCTGTGACCCCACTGGGGGCTGCAACCCCCAGGTTGAGAAACACTGATCTAGATGAGTTGATGTACCGCCTGAAAGACTTCTGAGTACCCCTAGGGGTACATGTACCCCTGGTTGAGAACCACTGGTGTTTCCACAAGATAATTTGTACATTGCAGAAGTATTTCAGAACTGTCAGCAGCTGGTTTCAGTCTCTGGCTCTGTGCAGATTCTACTGAAATACCTTCCACCTTCTTGCTGCAGCTGCCTTAGGTGCTTTGCTGCAACTTTTCAAAAGGTACAGCAGAAACATTTCTGGTCAAGCAAGAGCTAAGGATTCACCTTGGCATCTATTTTGAGCAAATTACTTGGCGATGGCACTAGCTCATAGGCCCTTTTAAGGTTTTTATTTCAGGTAGAATTATTGGAATTTCCTGTGGAATTGTAGAAGTTTTACCTTCTTCCCTACAATTTTGTTGGGATTCCAGAAAGCTTTTTGAAGTCTTCCACAAGCCATTGCTTCAGGGATCTGTGCCTGGAACCATGGAATAAGCATCTGCAACAGTAACCCTGCAGCACAAATGTAGATATGGGGCAGTTTAACTACAACTGAAACAGCAAAGCTAGTGTGGACAAACTGTACTGTTGGTACTTAAACTGGTGCTTTCCTTCTGTTTGTAACTTAAAAACTCAGTGGTCCAGTGAAGAGACAGCGGTAAAATGCAGCTGGGGAAAGTTCCATATAAATATATGGTAATACTAATGTGAAATAAAATGCAGTGAGATGCTGCTTTCCAGTTTACTTTTGGCATAGCTTCTTAAAAACTTTGTGTAGATATTTTTAACTCTACATACACAAAGGAGGGTTTGAATGACTGTTGTTATGGAAGTTGTAACTTTGTTTCCTGACTCTTGTATTTTTTTTTAAATGTTAAGGCTAATGTTGCATTAAAATGTTTTTTTTTGTTTTTTTGTTTTTTTCATTTATACATTGATCTCAAGAATCCTGAAAGATACGGTGTGTAAAATGGCCTCCTGGAGAAACTGTGTACAATATGTATATACTTTGAATTGCTTCCAAGTTCTTGTTATTACAGCCTTTTCTGACTTTATGTCATTATTGTTTACTGTTTGTGTTTAGAATGTATTTGGTACTTTACCGAATAGACTGGCCTAAGGACATAAATATAAGCACCATGTTTTTTGTCCACACATCCAGAAATTGTTTGTATCTTGATTTGTTTTGCTGTAGCGCTTAGCAGACTTAGTTATGGACTTGGACCCTTTTGTGCTAGGCGCTGTACAAACAAAAAGTTGGTTCTTGCCCCGAAGAGTTTACAATTTTTGTTTCTTTAAAAGAACATTGTTGGGCTTAACAAGAGATATTTAAGCTAAAAATACTTATTTATTTTACTTATAACTTGAAAAATTAGAGGTGAAAAATTATTTTCACCATTCAAAGTTAGGCTCACACAAATTTTGCCCATCTGATATATGCAAATCAGCTGTTTGAGAATGCATATAACAGGTCACAGTCAATAAATAATTGATTTGTATGTATAAATTAGGGGTATGCAGATATTTTGTGCACCTAATTTAGAGAATCTGGCACTTAAAAAAAAGTCTTATTCACTTATGTTCAGTTGTAGCATTTCTCTCAGCCTAAACAATGAGAAGACTAGTCAATTTCACTTAGGTATATTCTAGCACAAAGCTATACTGTTGGATTGTATATAGTGTGCATGGATATCTTTGAGTTGCAGAGAAATGTATTAGTTAGTTTCTGCTGGAAAGTTTTCAGAAATATCATTGAAGCATTTCTTATTGGTTTTAAGGTTTTACAAATGTACTTACTTTTACAAAATCTATATTTTTTGGCGAAATTTGACGTAAGTCCCTTTACATTCTTTTAAGTCTTTCCTTTCACATATAAAGATCTAGTACATGTATAAAAATGTAATATGTAAAAAAAAATCAAATGCAATATATAAATTATATCAGTTTATAAATCATCCAAGATTTATTGCTCCAAAGCAGGAGACGAATGAACCATTATTTTTTATGAAACAGTATCACACGGAGAAAATCAGATTTTTTTTTCTCTTTTTAAGTATAGCATTATTCCAAAGTTCAAGACTCCCATATCTGGTGGTAAAAAATATTAACAAGCAGAGTGGTTTAAAAATTCAGGCCTTGCTTAACATGCTGGTTAAGTGTGTTGTGCCCTTTGCTAGTGGCTGGGCCATGGAGGATAAGACCCTATTGCAGCTGTCAGTTAAGGGAGTTACTCATTTAGCTAAATTGGTAGAATCCTGAGCCAAAGGTACTGAGTTCCATGCCTGCTGCCAAAATGTGGTAATGAGTGTGTTTTACAAAGTGTTTTCCAGGACAGGGAATAGAAACCTAATCTTCTTCATGAAAGGCTGGGACAGTGCTACTATGCTACACCAAAAGGCGCTATTAAAAAGCTGGGTAGAATTATGTCATGAAACTGAAATTTCATTATCTACAGCCCTGGTGTGAGGGGGATTGTGATGGCCTTCTCTTCATAGGTACATACCCTTAAAGTACATAACTATTATGGTTTCATGATGGAGACTTCAAGAGTTTGTAGGTCTGTAAAACAGGCTTCTAATAAATAAAATAAAATACTTAATTAAAAGTAAATATAGATTTGAAAAAAGTGTGTGAAAAAATGCATGTGTGATGGGATTGTTATTGAAAGCCTTCTTCAAATTGTCTTGATTTGCCACCATGTGGATTATCTTGAAAACTAAACCTTCTGATAGAGGTGTACTACCTGGAATTAAACTTAAAGAGCAAAGATTTTAGCTGCATTGGTGAGGTTTGTTTTAAGAGTAATTGGAATTTAGAAAAGGAAAAATAAGGCAGGACATCTGACATCTTTGTAGAAAAAATACTAAATAGTAATCATATTACAACATCCTAATACTTAGTCAGAAAATAAAGAATGTAAAAGCATTGATTGCATATTTATCAAACCATGTACTTCAAATGTGCCCAAGTTAGAAATCAGATTATTTTTTCCAATTGTTAGTTCTGCAAACTCAATCTGAAAATCAAACTGTTTGCTATACCCCTTTTAAGTAACACCAGTAACAAAGGTTCTTCCATCAGTACCCTGAATGATTATTTAGTTCATAGTTTCTATTTCTGCCTTGCTCACAGTCTTGCTCTTCTAGAGTTTTATAGGCTCTGTGCTCATAGGAGTGAAAATTTTGTTAGTAAAGTAACCCAAACTGATTCAACCTAGTGTGCAGAAATGTTAGGTGTGTGTGCCATTTTTGCTGAGCTGCATCTACTGTCATCCCACTTTAAAGTCCTCTCTATTAAGTAACAGCAAAACTTGTCTATTTAATTGATTTTTTATTAGAATATGTACCAAAGGATGCTAAATGGGTTTTCCTGCTCTCTGTTCTCTAAAAGCACTGTGTGATTCTATTTATATGTAGATTTCAATACAATTTATGACTTTGTGGGTGTACTTCATAGCACATAAATGTCTAACTACCTGATTAAACCCTCAAGTCAAGTATCTAGCTGTCGACAATGCTATGAATTGTCAAAACCAGGAGCCACTTCTTAGAATCAGGTGCTATGTCTCATAATTTGATCAACTCTTTTCTTTGTTACCATTGTTCCCTTCCCTCCACTTTTTACTTACACAATACCACACAAGTTCATAGCACCAAAGAAATACAATTTCTGGAATATTCTAAAATCACATAATCAGAGGTAAAAGGTCTTTGTAAAATTAATTGAATTAGTATTTACACAGAAGCGAGAAGTAAGCTAGGTGCCTCTTAGACAGAGTGAGACAGGTCTTTGTAAGCCTGTCTACAGTAGGACATTGAAAATGCACTATTTACATTTTCACTTGCATATTCATCACTAACTACTTCACTCTTTTTCTACCCCACCCTCATCTCTCTCCTTCCCTGATGATGGTGATGATTTATTTGTATTGTAGTAGTGCCTTTCTCCCCATGCTCTGAAGCAGATCTTTGTTATGCTCCCTGTAGGGGGAGAGAATTTATTAATGAGGTTTTTCCAATGCAAAATCATTTCCTGTCTACAACTCTCTTGCTCTCCCAAATCCTCCCCACAATCCCACCCTGAATGCAAATGCACAATTTTCTTATTCCAAAAGAATCAGTTTTCCCAAACCAATTCTTGCGACCCTTCCTTATCTCCTCTCCCCCAAAGAAATCTTGTTAGGGTATTTGTCAAAGGCTTTTTAAAAGTCTAAATAAATCATGACACAGCACAGCTACACTGCTTACAAATAAATCATGTCAACCTGTTTGACACACTCGAAGAACTGTGGTAGATTAAAGACAAAATTTTCTTTAACAGAAACAATGCTGATTTGTCCCTATCATATCACATGTATGTAGCAGTTTAATAGTTCTATTGTAATGGTCATTTCATTTGATTGGTTGATTTAACTGTTGCTGCGGTAATGTTTTGCTCATTTGTGCTTCCCAGTATCATCCAGTACCTTTTTAAAACTTAAGTATGTTTGCTGCCCTGTAGTTCCTTCAGAAGTGTTGGGTGTATACCGTCTGGTACTGGTGACCTGTTACCTTTAAAACTTGTTCCAGAACTATCTCCTCTTGACACTTTAGTTACTGACAATACTTTTTATTTATTACCTGAAAAGTCTATTCTGAATAGATATTTCCCCAACATCTTGTGTTTGAGGACTGATGTAAAGAAATAACTTAGCTTTTCTGCAATATCCTTGTCTTTCTTAATTGTTTCCTGTACTCCAGCAGATTCAGGAATTGTCATCTTCTAAAAGGATTAAAGAATGCCATGTTTATTTTTATGAAAATATGGAGGGTTTTGGTTACTTGCTCTTCAAAATTACTCTTAACTCCACATTTCCAGCTTACATTTTACTTACTATAATTTATATTCCTTTCTATTGCCTTCACTAGGGTTGCATTTCCATTTTTTGAAGAATACTGGGGTAGGTCCACATTGCAATAAAAGATCCACAGTACAGCTGCCATAGGCCTGGTCAGCTGACTCAGGGTCATGGGGCTCAGGCTGCAGGCCTAAAAATTGCAGTGTAGATATTCCAGCTCAGGCTGGAGTCCAGGCTCTGGAACCCCACAATGGGGGTGGGTCTCAGACTCCATGCCCCATCTGAGCCCAGACATCTGCACTGCTATTTTTAGTCACGCAGCCTTACCTGCCTAAGTCAGTTGATCCAAGCTCTGAGGCTCAGTGCAGCAGGTTTTTTATTGCAATATAGACATATCCAAATTTAGTTCAGATCTTGAAATCTTGCTCTTAGTTATCTTCTGCTCTGGCCTCAGAAACTAAAGAAATGAAGGTCAAAAAATTGCCCTGGAGGATGACACCAAGGAAGGCGTATTTTTTTCACTTAGCTGTTGAATTGTTAGTTTTTCCCCATGGTAATGATACCAACTGAAAATTTTTCACCGATAGCTAATGCTGAGCTCTGTAAACTCCCTAATGATAATTGTGGAAATCTGCCTCCAGGGTGGACTCCAGCTTAGTCTCCATATCTAGCAAATCTCCATTCCATTGAGGTCACAATGATGACGATTGGGATAGAAGAATGCAAAAGCGATAGTGAGTCAGACTGTGTGCATGAGAAGTATGAAGAACCAGAGGAAGAGTCTTGGGGTGAAGCCAAGGAAGCATTTCAGTTTGCAATTCTGTTACTTGTGCTAACCTTGTTCATTCTTTTGATCTCATTTTTTATTACAGTTTTCCATGGTGCTGGTATAGAACTATTTTGCATAAAAATGTTGATATTAATCTTTACAGAGATAAAATGTTACATTTTATAAAATGTTTACTTTTCGTTTTAACACACTGATCACTAGTAAATTTTCAACACAATGGAAATTGCTGTTACATAGCTTCTGGCCTTTAGGGCACCAAATATTGTTCTCTTTGTGAATTCAGTCTTTATGCTAAGCTGAAACTGGTCTGTACTGTGCTGCAAGGGAAATATTGTTGGATTGCAGTTCTGGGAATCATAGGGTCTGCCTACTCTAGACCTGGAATGCCTCTTCTGTCCATACGCACAATTCACCAAGATATTGGGATCACCTGTGGTTTTTACATCAGTTTGCATTTAGTTTTCACATCATCTTTGCTTGCACCTATTCAGTCTCTACCAGTGTAGACAGTGGGTGTAGTAGCAGCAGTAGTGTAGCCAGTCCTCTTAGCTCCATCTCCTAATATTGTGCCCCACTATTCAACGACACCTAAGTTCAAGGGTCGCCCAGTACTGTCTTAAATTTCATTCCCCCCCTTTTCAGCAAATCTGACAATACAGAGGAATTAGTTTGTATTAACTGTGTACAGGAACTCCCTCTTCCATTCCTAAAGGCCTGACTGCAACCAAGGTGTGGTGTTCCCTGGCCTGGCCCTTACCCTGATGTAATATTGTCTTCAAACACTCAAAATAGATAGAATGCAATATAAATATATACTTCACAGGATCAAAAAAGCCAAGCCCATTGCCAGCCCAGAATAGAGCCTAGGGATGCAATGAATGAAGAGCAGCACTGAAGTGCTTGGGCAGCTGAGACAACTGCAGCTGCCTGGAAACAACAGAAGACTACTCTGTGCTGGATCTAAATCTGGCCACTATCTTGAAACACACTTGTAGGGAAGGCAAGGCAGTTTTTCCCTTCAAGAACTTTACCACCACAGCTACCATTTTCTCCTTCAGTTGGTTGCTTTCCCTATCCAAGCTTAACATGGACTAGGCTTGATTGATAATTCTTGCAACGTGGTCCCTCCTTTCATCTGATTACTCCAGGAGAGCTTCTGTGGTGAGTGTGATGGTGTCTTGCCTCCCTGGTCTGCTGGCTGGAACCAGTTCAGGGAGGTTGAGATGATGTCACTCCAGTGCATGCATGCTAACAAGGGTGAGATGTTTGAGCCTAAAGAGGTGCTAAAAGCCTGAATAAAAGGATGTGATAATTTCTCCCATCTTCTGGGCAAACTCCTGACATACCTTTTTAGAAAAGCAGGTAAAGCTGCATTAGGAGTCCCTATCCTCTTGGAAAGAGGACAATGAGGAGGTGGTGTTCTTTCATCCTAATAGCAATTTATCAGATACTACTCATGACTTTTAGATCAATCCCATAATGAGAAATAGTTGTGGTGCGGTGAATATCCCAAAGTGGGTCCTTCGGTTGCCTTATGCTCAACAAATGTAAGAGATGCTTCAAGAAGGATTCAGCAAAGGTGGCCAGGCTGCATAAACTTACAAACTCCTTACCCAGACACCGGTGTCAAGACCACTGACCTCTTCTACTACTACTTCTACTAAATCCTGTCATCAGCCTGTGGTAAGAATGTTTTCTGTTTAAATATTTCATAGACTTTTAAACACACAAGCTTAGATTTTAAAATGTGTTTTTGTCAAACATTTTGATAAATACATATTGAATGAATTTGAACTCAGATTTCAGTATCCAAATTAAATAACCATACACCAAAGGTCTCCTTATTTCATATATAATGTTACGTTGGCTTTTAGATTTTCTTAAAAGGAAATCCCTAAAGCAAAACCTGTCTTATTCACTTGTTTCCTTCCACTTTCCTCAGACTAGTAGGTGACTTCTGTCACTATACACCTCCTTTATCTGCCTTTCCACTATGAGCAGGAACTGGGTCAGTGCCTAAATATGTCATATGAATTGGAATATCTCCTTGTCTAGTTTCCCATTGGGATTGAAAATTCCCTTTCCCACTTCCTGTTACAGGCTGGGAGTGTGTGTGTGATGTGTTTAAAGAACATATTATTTTGTGCAAGGTTGGTTTGACTAGGCGGAGATGGAAGATTGCTTTGAGGACATTAACTGAGAATTTCCTGACTTTCCTTAATTTTTCAACTTTTGTACTTGAAAATAATCTATTTATTTTGTTCCATGCTGCACTCGTACAAGCTCCCTTTTTAGGTCAGGTTTCCGATGGGGAAACAATTTTGGGGTTTTAGTGTATCGTCCTTCCTCCCTGTTGAGTGCTGTAATAAATTCATGTTGTAAGTTAGGAAGATCTTAAACTCAAAGAAAATATTATTCAAGTTCTCTTAAAATATGCATGAAATCCATTTATACAAATGCTATAATCATTGTATAGAAAAATTATAAAACAATTATAACTGTGACCATTCACCTAAAAGGCTAAATTCTTTGTACTCAGTACGTTTTCCACATAAACGACATTTATTAATCAAAACCATTAGCTTGTAGTTCTTATGTGTTCCTTAGGGCAGTCAGCAATAAACAGTAAAAGGCTCATTTTATCCACTATAATGATGCACTCAAATCCAACAGAGGGAAAAAGTATGTTGTGCTGAAGTTATAAGATTACTCTAATACTTTCTAAGGTCAGGACTTTTTTTTTTATTTTTAATGTATCTCAAAGAGCTATCTGGGCAGAGTAAATTATTTTCCTTTATTCTGCAGTCAGAGAACCTAGTGAGGGATTAATAAATACCACAGCTATGGAAAATATTTGTAATCTATTGCTGGTGCTAGTGAATGTAGATAATGTATTTTTTAAAAATAAACTTGAAAGCAATACAACTGGATACACCACTTAACATAACATTAATTGATGCTAAAATGAAAAGACATCACTAATATTTGCACTTTCTCCTTCCTTGTGCAGTCCAACAAAAGCTATTTATTCTGTTTCTATGTCATCTGGTTCAGGATTTATCATATAATAAAGGATTTCAGAATTTCAATCTGTTTAAGTATGGGAAGAGATAGAATGGACAGCCATGAGATTTAATCCAGTGGAAACGGGGCTATATTACAAATGGTGTTTACAGCCCAAAGTTATTTTCCCCTGAGTGAATTTTGGCAGGAGATACTGAACCCTGTTTGATAATGACATACATGCTCTCCCCAATTTAATATTAGTGTGTGTGTGTGTGTGTGTGTGTGTGTGTGTGTGTGTGTGTACACTATATGTGTGTACATACTTACATAAAAATAAAATATATGTAATAAAGCTGCATTCTGTTTTTTTAAGTAACTCAAGCATTTTAAAAATTCTGTATATGGACATGTCAGTTGGTCTCATGGTTGACAGGTGTTCAAAATCAGCCTTACGTGGGACCTAGTTTTCAGCGTTAATTATGAAGGCACTATTAGTCTTTTCATAACAACAATATGATTGTAAATCAACATTTGTGTGATTTTGTCATGCTGCTTGTATAACACATACTCTCTGTGTGAGAAGATGATGCTGAGGCAGTTGCTGCTCTTCATCCTTTACAAACATATTTAAAAAGAAAGCATTTTGGTGTTTTCTCAAAGTAACTACTTAGTTTACATAAATGTTCAGAGAAATAATCTACTATAACTTCACCTTCTAAAAATTTGCAGAAAGTGGGCATTTTTAAAATTTTTGAAGCTACTGGGGTTTTGAAAATTAACCCTATAATGGGGATTATTTTAATTACGGAGAAACTATAGTCTTCTGCATGATACATTTTATGTGAAAATTGCTCCCCCTTAGTGGCTTTCTCTGTAAAGAGGGCTGATGTATTCAATTTTATCTGCTTTGGTAACAAATATTTTTGTGCTTCATTGCTTTTTTCTGTCAGCCACAATGAGGGAGAGTGATTTATTTCCCAAATAATGGCACTTTCTCAATTATTTTACTAATCCTTCCCTTGTTTTTGAGAAGCCCTTTCTGTGAGACCAGCCAGAAACTTGTCTAGCAGGTCACTCTATACCATATTTAGTATGTAGTTTGTGTTTTATCTTCGCTGCTAGTTGTGGCTGACAGAGAACTTTCACTTCAATTTGGATGATTTGTGTATAAGTAGGTTTTCTTACTCAAACAATCGTTTGCATCTCTTCCTCAACAAGTAATGGGAACTGTGACAGGGTGCTGAGCAAAGACAGGACTGCCGAGTCAGCCCCTGGTCATGCCAGTTCCCATTTAGGGAGGTAAATTGGAGCTGGCTGGAGAAAACCAGCACCTAATTAGACAATTAGAGGCAGCTGCCAGCCAGTTAGCCTGGGGCTATATAAAGGGCTGAAAGAAAGGAGGGAACTTGGAAGTGGAAGCAGAGTGGTGGCTTTTCTCTCCTGGGTCTAGCTGTTGAGAGGGCAAGCTGTGTATGAGAATAGGTGGTAGGAGCACAACTTACTTTCACCAGTGGTTACAGAATAGAGGGTCTCTGACTGGCTTTGTGAGAGAGAAGCAGAAACGGCAGGCTCACTGACGCCTTGCTACACCTGGGGGCTTGTCCAGGATTATGAGCCAGAGTAAGAGTTTGGCATCCCGGAGACAGAGGAGACCCTGCAATGGCTGGTGAAACAGCAGGAGGAGTTGCAAAAGGCTATGCAAAGCTTCCAGTAATCCCACCAGCTGGAGAGGCAGGCCTGGCTTAGCTGGCAAGCCGAGCAGTAGAAAAGTTTGCAGGACTTTATTTGAGAGCCGGACACCAAACAACAGCAGCTCCTACAGAGGATGGTGATTCCCATGGAGGGAGATGGCTTTGGGTGCTGAGCTTTGGACTGTCTAAGATGGGTCCTGCAGATGGCCCCAATGCATTCCTAGGCACCTTTGAGTGAACCCCTGCCGGAAGCAAAGTGGGAAAAGGAAGGGGGGAACCTACCCGGGGGTCCGAGTGGTGTTAGGACCTGTGGGTGGCGGTGGAGCTATGGGGGCACTCATTCCTCCCCCCCCCCAGTGTAGTTTCTGCGGGTGCGGGATGGATGAACACCACAAGGAAGACCCCATGAGTCACCGGACTGGTGAATGGGGACTTCCCCGTAGAGCCTTGCCCAGTAGAGGGAGAAGAAGACACGGATGGGCGCATGTGGTAGTTAAAGGCCGGGGAGTGGGGGGAGGTATGTGACAGGGTGCTGAGCAAGGACTGCTGAGTCAGCCCCCTGTCACGCAAGCTCCCATTTAGAGAGGTAAATTGGAGTTGGCTGGAGAAACCAGCACCTAATTAGAGGTAGCTGCCAGCCCAATGAGCCTGGGGCTGTATAAAGGGCTGACAAGGAAGGAAGCAGGAAGGAGGGAGCTGGGAAGTGGAAGCATAGCGGTGGCTCTTCCCTCCTGGGTCTAGCTGCTGAGAGGGCAAGCTGTGTATGAGAAAAGGTGGAGGGAGCACAACTTACAAATAAACTTTCACTAGTGGGTACAGAATTGAGAGTCTCTGACTGGCTTTGTGAGAGAGAAGCAGAAACAGGGCAGGCTCACTGACGCCCTGCTACAAGAACATATCAATTTTCCCTGCATTAAAATATTGTCTCCACAAGGCTAATTTAATTGTGTAATCAGAGCTATAGCATTTGTAACTTGAATGCTTGTGTTCGATTGATTCAGGTATCCAATATTTCAATAAAGTAAACCAATTTAGATGCCAGAAATCATGAGAGACAGCAAAAGTTGCTTCTTTTAATCCGAACACCATTGAGTTCTTGGCTAACCGACCTTTCTTCTTAGTGTCTACAAGAATCGTTCTTTGAGAGAATCATCTTCTGCATGGCAGTACTAAATTTTTATGTTCTACTCACAGTTCTCTCCCTGACAAATGAAAGATCCAGGATTTCAGTTATATCCCGTTGAGGTTTATCATCTTCACAACTTTAGACACTGTTTTAGGCTATAAGAGATTCTTTGTGAAGAATGCAATGAGACATTATTGTGATAGGGATTGACATAAATCCCTTTGCATTTCCTGTTGTCAGAGCTACTCTGTGCAGATGGCAACATATTTGGGCCAAAGAAATGTTTGTTCTTACAGGTAGGTATTTGTCATAAAGAAGATTGACTCAGACTTTAAGGTCAGAAGGGACCAACATGATCATCTAGTGGAACATGCCCACTTAATGCTGTTGACTTGTTCAGTTGATCTCTTATAGCATCTATTACTCTGTTGTAGTCACTAGATAATGTGTATTCAATCCAGTCAGTGCATTGTTCTTGAACAGTGGAATTCTACCAATATTTTTGGATATATTAGCTGCCAGAATGACTTCTAATGTTTTTTTTCTTGTTGGTAAGGAAAGCATCTCTGATGTGAGAATTTTTCCCTTTGCAGTGAAGTGCACAAGATGTGAAACTTAGCTTAGATGCTTTATCAAGCTGTTTCTGCAGAGCTGTACATCAAGTTGCACGGTCAAGACTACGAATGAAACAAAGATGAAAATAATTTCATGTCTCTAACTCCCTTACCCTCCAAAGAAGGTTATAAAATGATATTGCTGTTTATTTTGGACCATCACATGGTTTGACATTGTCTCACCACATACTGTATATGCCATGATGAACTGAAGGCCTAATAGTGATCATTGTCGTGTGTTTACTATATTGTCTCTTGAAATTCTTTTCCTCACGTCACTAAACAACTTAATGATGTCATCAATTTTATGTTCTAAAATCTAATTTCTGTAGTGCAGCAGCCTTTACTTAGTTTTAGGGTTTAGTTTACTTACTGCAAACAGATCTTTATTTTGATTAATAGTTTGTCTGAAATAAAACGTATGTCTTTAATCCCATACAAGCAAAAACAACATGGTCCTCATTTATAATCGTCTGGAGTCAAGCCAGAATACTAGATAGGAACTGATACTTAATTTTCTCCCCAGACTCAAAATCCAATATTCCTAATATTCAAGTCAGCCATGTTGAAACACAATGAACCGTCTGTATGTGTTGTTGCAACCATGTGTCTCTGTTGCCAAAATTCTCAGCAGGTTCAAGGAACAGAGTGAAGAGAATGTTGCTCCACAGTCGGTGTTCCTCCAACTTCAGGAGATATACCTGACCTCTCCCTCCCACAGCTGGCCATGGAGAATGAGGATTAGATCTGAAGAAATGGGAATGGTGCTACAGCATGAACTTGACTAGTCATTGGCTATACCTTTACTGTTTTGTCTCTCACAACTTGAATCTTGTTCCAAACCTGAGCTTTGCTGATAGTAAATTGAGAACTAGTACCCTAAAATGCTGCCAAGATTCTCAGATCACCTTCAATCACACGTGCAATATGGTATAAAAATGGGAAGTGTTCCCTTCCTCCCTTTATATTTTGTCATAAAAAGAGGAACCATATGTCCCAATAGTCCAGTAGGGGCACAGACTCCCAAAATTTTGGGGCATGGTAGGACATTATTGTTGCCTTTACTCTTATCATTCTCTTCTGTCTATTGAGCGATTGCTGCTCATTGCTCATGTATTGCTGGGTTCACTCCTCTCTTGCTTGTTTCCATTTCAATGGCCATTGCTTTTTATACATGCATAGGGCAGCACAGATTCGGTGATGTAGGAGCGGCATAAGCAATACTTTCACACTTGATGTGGGATTGTTTTGTGGAAATGTCATGAACATAGCTCATAGTGTGTAGGATTTGGTGACAAAATACTATCTGTACTAGTTCCAGAGGGGTAGCCGTGTTAGTCTGTATACAGCAAAAACAGCGAGAGTTCTGTAGCACTTTAAAGACTAACAAATTTAAGAATATTATTCTGTCATCTGATGAAGTGGGTTTCAGCCCATGAAAGCTTATGCTTGCAGAAATTAAATTTGTTAGTCTTTAAAGTGCTATGGAACTCGTTGTTTTTATCTGTACTAGGTACCTCTGAGCTGTGTAGATTTCTGCAGAGCATAAGAGTGATACAAGTTGAGAAAAACAGACTAATAAATCTGTGAATAAGACAACATGAGTTTAACTTTGCAAGCCTTTTGGTAAATGGGTGTGAATTTTTTTACTTAAAAAATGTACCATATTATAATGTGAAGAGGGTAAGTAAACAACATTCATACATTTTTAGGAAATTTACCATTCATCCTTATAATGTCTTCCGTCTAATGTGTAACATGATTCATGGCATCAGAGCTTCCCCCAATCTAGTCCTCCAGGTCTACAAGAAGACCCACAGGGATGTAGGTGAATACATTAACACTGGAAGATACATTCCTAAAATAGACATTCTTTCTGTAATTCTCTACTGTTCCAAAAGTTGTCACTGATCCAGTGAATAGAAGTTGAAGCTTTTAAAATTAACAGTGTAAATTTCAGCTCCACTGAAATCAAAACATACAAAATATTTTTAACATTTTTTTTTGTATCTTTTGTTGGTGACACTGAAGTCAATGAAACTTTATCCTTGCACAGATTTGTGCATTATTCTTACCTCCCAGACATCAGTGTAAATCAGGCATTAATCAGGCATGACTGGTATGAAACCAATATAAATCAGAAGAGAATGCAGCCCTTTAGCTTTAAGACTTAACAAACAGGATTTTATTTCAACCTTCTTTATGTTTTTAGCTGTGATTGAGTATTTAAAATACATTATTCTGAAGGAATAGGTTTCCTGTTTAACTTTACAAACTGTCATTTTTAATAGTAATCAGCAGTAGTTTTTTTTGGTTTTCCAGCTTGTCAGCAAATTAGTTGGTTCTGTTTCGATGTTTCCCAAGCTGTTTGTTCATTGCAGCCTGAAAATAATTCTAGGTGATGGTTTCTTTATATGTAACTTACTGTAATTATGGTTTAATTAGAATTAGGTCTGGATTTCTCAAAATTCTGTACAAGCGGCCTACCTCCAGGATGTTCCTTATTTCCATTAAGATTAAAAGGATGAAAAATGAGAAGAATAACCAAGCTCTTCTACTGCACATGTCCTTTCTGATCTTACAGTACAAAATAAAAAACATAGGGTTAGCTGTCACGGGCTTTCTTAAGGCACTGAGATGCATTCAGCTATCTGGAATTTATACTCTGTGCTTTCAAAGAATGCTGATGAGGTTTTGAACCTGACTGTACTAGAGTGTGATCTTGGTATGTCAAAAATATTTTGCAGCCATAATTTTAAGGTACACACAATACTTTGTTTAAAAAATATAGCTATGTATTTCTGAGCATTTATCTTTATCTCCATGTCATAGTTTTATTTGGTGGAACTATACGTTAAAAATAAGTCTGTATTTTTTTTATTCATTCACAGGTGAGTTGTGTAACCTCATAACTCTGGATGTAGCGCACAATCAGCTTGAACATCTTCCAAAGGAGATTGGAAGTTGCACACAGATCACCAACCTTGACTTGCAGCACAATGAGCTCTTGGACCTGCCGGAAACTATAGGTATGTGAAAGTGGGGCTGGGGAGAGAAATCACTGGTTTCCAAATGTTCAAGTCACTGAACAATAAGAGTAGTAAATCTAAGACTGAAACGTGTAATAGTAAAGCTAAGACTGACATTTTCAATATCAAGAACTCAAAGGGATATGCGCTTTAAAAATGTATTTAAAGTCTCTCAATCCCGGACACTTTTAATCCTAACTAGTTTCAGGGGTGGTCTACACTAGAAAATTAGGTCAATGCAGCTATGTTGCTTGTGTGTGAAAAATCCAGACCCCCTGAGTGACATAGGTTAGCTTAACTAAGTTCTCTTCTTGACAGCACTAGGTCAACAAAAGAATTGTTGGGAGAACCCCTCCTGTCGGTGTAGGTAATCTCTACCCTGCAGCTGTGCTGCTATAGCATTTTAAGTCGGGACATACCCTGAGAAGTGTGGTCTAACCATGAGGCTGAGAACAAGAAACTCATGGGTCCTAAACCTGACTGTGACACCATTTTTTTCTGGGACCTGGAGCGAGTCATTTAACCTCTGTCTTAGGTTTCATATTTATAAAAGAAGAGTAGTGTTTGCTTATCCACTGGATAATGAAATTGAGTAGTGCATGTTAATAAAACTGTTTGTAGATGAATAGTGCTATATAGGTGTTAAAATTATTAATTTAAGATAACGTGCTGGGATGTATTTCAGTATTTGCTTTGACTAGGGGAAAATAGAGAAGACTTAGAATAATCTACTTTATAATAACATAATTTGCAAACTCACTTCCAATTTACTGCCATCCTCAGTAAAATACAGGTTTTGCTGTTGGGATTGGGAGTAAGAATACTGAAATAAACTAGTTCTTCCCCAATTGGCTTCAGAATCTCAGATAAGACTGTGCAGATGAGGACTTTTCCTATTTAATTAAATCTGTTGAACAGATGGTGGAATAAAACAAATTGTTTAAAAACACAGCCCATCGTGGTTGTAAGATCTTTCAACCTTGTTGGGGGAGGCAAATAAAAGACAAAGCTGTACCAGTTAGGCAATATCTAATAATAATTACTAGAGCATTTCAGTATTATTTTGATATATGTAATGGAGAAATAAATGGCTGAGGGATGGAAGAGTGAAAAACCATTGAGAAAGACACCAACTATTTTTAACAGCAAATGGTTGACCAGGAAGTGGGCCTTTTTACCCAGAGAGCTCCACCTGAATTGAATTTACATGGATGAAATATCCTCTGTTGCTGAGTTTTCTCTTCCCCAGTTAATTTTATATTTAAAAACTAGGAGACATCTTTCGATCTGGAATTTGCATCTGATTGGGCAGTTTGTAAGCATAGCTCTCATTTTAACTCTTATCCAGGTGGGCAGCATCACTACCAAAATAAAATTGTCCTAACAGTTTGCAGGTGTAATGCACTATCTTTGTTCATGTCAGTCAAATTTTGAGGTTAAAATGGTTAAGGGCTGGAGTAAAAAAAAAAAAATGCTGCAAAAGTGATTTATAATTGCAGGGACTTTAGAAAAAGGCAACAAAAATTATTCAGGGGCTGCAAGGATTGATTTATGTCAAAGATTAAAAATAGTTACACAGATAGCTTGGCTAACTTAAGAAACGAAGGTGGGGGGTACACATTTATAAATATCTGAAGGTTATAAACACCAAGAAAATGACAGGAATTTGGATGGTACAAGAAGTAGAACTAGAGAATTGCACACTTTATGGCTTCTGTAGGCTGAGTTCATTTGACAAACCAGGGGGTCCTTGCATTCATCCATTCCCCTCTCCCCCATACGCACACACCAAGCTCCCTGTGTGTCACCCTCCCATTCTCTATTTCAGGGACTCCTTGCAACTTCCCCCACCCTGTCATGCCTGGGATCTCTGTCTTCCCATTCCCATTTGAGGGTCTCCTGTTTTCCCGCATCTTGGTGGGGGCTGCATGTGCAGCCCTTGCCCCATGGCCGGAACTTAGTCTGCCCCCTACCACCCATGCTAAGGGTTCTGTGTGGTTCCTCCCTCCATACCAGCTCCCCCATACTCCAATGCCAGTGACTATGTGCACTCCACAGCGCTATTACTTGTTTTTTTTCTTGCTGGGAAAAAAATCACTTAGGCTGTCAACATGTTAAGCTCTATTGGGAGTGCAGGCAGAGATGAGATGGGGTATTGTTATGCTGGAAGGCACTAATGGGTGCCACCAACCAAATGTTCGATCTGTAGACCATTGCAGAGGTGCTTGAGGCTGTTGCAGTAACAAACAGATGACCGGTCTCTGTGTGTGTCCATTTTTCCTCTCTCGGTTTTCTGATGTTCCCCAAAATCAGTAGGGTTCTGGTCATTGATACCGAGGATGTTCCCTGAAATTTTGGAATTGATTAGATGCAGTATTAAGAAGTTCTTGAGTTACAGACAGACAGAGAAATGCCATTAAATTGAGTATATGGCCTTGCAATCTCAGACAAGAACATCAGATTAAATTGAGGCCTCAGTTCACCAAACACATAGACAGGTGTTTACATTTAAACACATTAGTTATCATGTTTAAATCGGTAGTTAAAGTTAAGCAAATGCCTAAGTGCTTTGGAGGATCAGGGCCTCAGACAGGAAAATGAGGATGAATATTAGGAAAAGCTCCTGACAGTGAGAGTTATAGGCATACTTTCCCAAGTGAAAGGGTGAAAACCTCATTGCCCGGGACATGTGAAACTAGGCTAGATGGAGCACGAGAAAATGTACTGTATGAAACAATTCTGCAGTGACAGAGGATGGTTGAGATGACCTAGGCCTTGTCTACATGAGAGAGGTGCACCAATTTAACTTAAACTGTTTTCTAAAACAGAGAAAATCCCTGTATAAACAATCTTGTTTCAGAATAAGAGTGGTTTATTTCCGTTTCTTACATTAAACCAAAATAACTGTCCATGAAGCCTTTTGAACTAGCTAATCTAAATTGCTTTAAAATCATACCCTAAGTTAAACTGGTTCAGCTTTCTTGTGTAGATAAGCACCTAATATGCTATTTAATTTATAGTTTCTATGAATTCCTAGCATTGTCCCCATAAACCTGGTCTTTTGTAGTTGAAACATGTAGGGGTCAGGAAACCTGGATTCTGTGCCTGGTTCTGCTGCTGACTGATGTGACCTTGGGAAGTTTTCCTAAGTGCCTTGCACGCACAAACAAACAAAAAACCCACAAAAGGAATAAAATGCCTCTGTAAAACACTTTTAAGATAATGAAAAATGTTCTGTAAGCGTAAGTATTATTTCTGCACTACTACACGTTATCTTTTTTTAACAGCAATGTTTTCTGGTATTTCTTAAAGCTGTGATATTTATAATTTTCCTGTTTAGTTGACTTTTTTGTGGACTTTGTCCATTTCTTTTTTAAAAATACATAAATGTTTCAGGCAAAATAGTTCTTTCCTTTCTATTGCTATTTGTAGCTACACCTTTGTTCCTTAGATCTGTGGCCAGTACACAGTTGCTGCTGTGGTTTTAACATTCTTTTATATATTTGTGCCTAACAGACTACCTTTATCTTGTTGTGTTATTTTTGTACTTTCTACCAATAAATGCTCTTCCAATTGACATCAAAGATGTCTCAAAGGTTTCTACACCAAACATAGACATTTTCACTGACATAAATTCCAGAAAATGAACTTGGATATCTTAAAATTCCTTTCTTCACATCACCCTCATAGAAATGTCTCATTTGGTACTTCTGTTTATTTGTGATTCTTTAGCCTCAAGTATGTGGTTCATTCTTCAGAAAAATTAAAAGTAAGAAGATGCTTTCTTTCTTTCTTTCGCCTTTGCTTTTGTCAGTATAAAGAGTGTGTTAGGAAGGTTGCTGAGTGGAGCTATATTTAAGATAAATTTCTTTCTGTCGTTAGCAGCCCGATGGAAACTCTTTGTAAGAGTAGCAGCTTACTGTCTAGAGGACTCTGGAAAGAAATGTCTCCAATTAAACGGGCTAATACCTATATGTTACAGGTGAACATCTTCCCTTTCCAGGTAGCTGTTCTAGGCCATTAGTGTTAATTTTTGTACAAAATATTGAAACATTATATTGAGAGATCTGTTGAAAGGCAATCATTAAATATCTCAAAGCAGTGTGTAAAACTTACTTTAGAATAGGCTACACGGAAAAACCATGCTTACAGAAGATAGTTTTAATACGATAAGAGAATCACACATCTTTTAAATAATCAGTTTATAAACCAATGGGAATAGGAAATTACTGACAATGCAGTTGAAGTAGCTTGGGCCTCTTGTAGGCATGCTGTTTACTGAAAAAGTGATTATAATCTTTTAGTATGTTGCGGTAAATGAATCAACTCCTCATCTGGCCAAAGATGGCTTTTCTGTGCATTTTCTTGATAGTTTGTTTCCCAATGGCATATTTTTGGCTTTTAAAGGCATTTTTGTAGCCTTTTAAAGATACTTATGTTCTTTCTCTAAATATATAGCTGTACCTGCGAGGTGCTTATCTCTGTAGAACATCAGTGCTTTGCAGCTGTACAGTCTGCCAAGTCACGTGCTGACTAATGGAAGATAACATTGCACTGTGCTGACTATGTTTGATTTTAGTCTAATTATATTTTTGCACCAGTGGAAAAAAATCTGATTACTATCAGCCATTATCAGAAAGTCATATATAAGCATTTCTGATAGAGGATGAATCTGTCATTCCGAATACATTATTTGTACTATATAAAATGAAGTTCAGAATTGGTCAGTTAAATACTGAGTTTGGGGTGGGGGAACGAAACTCCTCTGATAACGATCGACCTACATGCATGGTATAAAGAGGCAGTCTTAGCGAGTTCAGCAACATTGGCTTTATTTCTTAGTCATGACGGTTTTGGTACAACATTAAAGCAAGCTGTGGCTTGATTTTTAGGTTATAGCTCGTTTTGTGGTTAGAATCGTTCAGTGAGAGAGGTTTAGCACGCAGACAGAGACATGGTGAACTGCCTATGGCCTTAGAATCCAAATTCTGGCTTGTTTTATTTTCAGACTTGTATGTTCTTCTTTTTTTCTTTCCAACTTTTTAATCTTTCCTCTCTTTTTTTTTTTTAAATCCTTTTTTTCCCCCCACTCTGACACCTACCTGGTGATTGGTATGATGAGTGTTTCTTGCAACATCCACACATTGCCAAGTTCCAGCATGTGTGATGTCTAAGCACTGTTGAAGTTTCACTATTTAAGTCAGTGCAAAAAACTAACCAAAGACATCTGCTAATCATAAATATTTTATTTAGAATCAAGCTATTGTTATAACAATTTATTTTCCCTTACCAGTTTGCTAGGCTTGTCTCTTTTTTTTCCCCCAGAAAACATCTTTTAATGGAATCCTGTTTTGTTTGAGACAGATTTGTCAAGTTTTGTTTTTACTTCCTGAGTGTTTCTTGTGTAAAAAGCATTTACTACTGGGTTAGCTAGCTGAGCCTTGTCTTACTGCAGACAGCTTTCTGGGTGTGCTGTAAGATTGCTAATAAAAATAGCAAACTCTTAAAGAATGTTTCCTCACTAATTAGCAGCACTGTACTGGAATGATGAGGAGTTGCAAGTGAAAGGGCCTCAGTGGCTGGTGAGGAGAGTGGTAGGGAAGGGACTGTGCACCATCCAAGATTAAAAAAGCAGTAAAGCCAATTTATTCACTGTGTAAAAGTGTATAGTTTTTGCTTCAAGTAACTGTCTTTTAAATGCACTTTTGTACTATAACACATGGCAATTTAGATATTAGTTATCAGGAAGTGAGTTAATGTCTTGTTCTACAGATATTGCCTTAATGCATTCATATCAGTATTTCTGTTGATTGAGAATAGTAAATTACTATACATAGTAGATCATTTCCTGTATGAAAAATGGGCTTTGTGCAGCAGCCCATTTTCCAAGTGCCATAAAGCAAACGAGAGAGACATTCTAGAGTCAAAATTAAAGTAATGATACAATGTAATTTTTTTCAGTATGAGCCAATGTTTCTTCTGAGTACATATTTGGAAAATATAAAGTTTATCTACTTTAAATTATGAAGTGTCTTATGTCAACTTACAATACAGCTGACATTAACTTGGGGGAAGCATCCAAAACAGACATAAAATGAGGTAAAGAAGAAACCATGTTATATTAGAGTTCATAATTTATTGGACCTATGAGACAGAAGGAAGTAAACATTTAATTGTTCACTAAATACTATGTTACAACTGTAATCTCTCTTCAGCAAACTTAAATAGTTTCATCCCCTAAATATAAATTTAACCTTTTTTAAAAATAAGAAAACTCTGCTTTTGTACATGTACTTCTAAAATGTGTCTAGCTTGTTCATAGTCAGATGTCTTATAACTATGAATATTTAGCGCAACAGGCATTTTAATAGAAAAGAATAGTGAGTTGTAAGTGGAGTGGAGGTAGATCCAAAATGATGCTTTAAGAGCACCAAGAGGTACGTTGCTGGACACATTTTCCATTTTCTGACACTGGTCTGATTTCTGAAGGATGATCCAGGTGTAAAAAAGAGAAATGCTCTGACATTATACTCTATGCCCCGCTCTACTGCAGATGAGCTGTAAAGCTAAAATGGCAGATCATATGGAACCCCAAATATTTTGGGAAAAGGCACTGTCATGTGAGACAATTGAAATTCTGCTGGAAGCTATTTCAAGTTCTTAACGTTTTAACCTCAGATTTTACCTCTAAGACTCTCTGTTGCACCTTGATTAAATATGAGGGATGAGTACCAAGTAAAAATACCAAGAAACAAAACTGAATTACTTCACTGTAGGGTATGAAATAGTTTTACTAAATTTTAAGGTTATTAATACATTTGAAATTCTAAGAGGAAGAAGTCCTGGTTTATGTTTTACAATTTGCTGCATATCACTGCAGTGTTTATTCTGTAGCATTTTGCAATATGATCTATTATTACCCACAATTTTTAAATGGAAAAATTAAACTTTCCATATTTTATCTAAAAGGAATCCCCAGTGTAAACAAATTAAATACAGTAAAGACTTATGTACTGTTCTTTTGTATAAATTAGATTGACTTCTGGTGTTTTAACTGTGATTTTACTAACTCTGGATTTCATTTGCTTTGTGTGTATGATTTTAATGTTCTTTACTTCCCATATTATCCATTTTGATCACTTATTTGTTGTGGTAGGTTAGGGGGTAGGATTATTTTTTTTAGTCACTGGTAGGTGCCATCAGATGGTATTTACAGATATATAGGAATCTAAGCTGCAACTAAGCATTTTTAAAAGTATTTTTGTACAGTATGAGGAAGCAAAACCAACAATAGCTTATTTTAGTCATGCAAGGAGGTGGCATCAGGTGAAATAAGACATCTGGAAGAACAAGACACAATGAAGAAAAGGTAGTCTGATATGGCTGCATATGTGTTGATGTTTGAACCCCTAGTGATTGAACTACAAATCAAGTCTAGTTTTCATAGCTTAGAAAACATTTCAGAAGTGTGTTTTAATATTTTATGCTTGCCAACATTGTAAAAATATAACACAAAATGCAAAGTCCAGTTTTGGCTTCTTGGGGTGGGGGGATTAATTATTTGTGAGTACCTTATTAATATCCACTGCCTGCGAACACACTTTGGAGATGACAGTCATTAATGAAAGTTATACGCTGTTAACCAGTTCATGGGTTTGTCCTCTTCCTTCCTTATTTCAAAATTAAGACTATTTGATCTGCATTTTTGGTTTAAAAATATGGGGAAGAGTTTCTTTTTGCTGTATTTCTTGTAAGTGATATTTAGTGGATGATGCTTGATCGACATCTGCAAAGACTGAAGTCTGATATCTCCTAAGTACACTTTAGGCAGCTTCTACATTGCAACGTGCCTAACCTTGACTAGGAACATCTTAACCCTGTTAAAACAAAATACCGTAGCCTACATATGTATTAGGCTACCTTTAGGCTATTCATCAGGCAGCTGACTAGACCTTTTATATGTTCACCATGATCCAATGGATTGACAGTTGCCTATAAGACTACCTAACTTCTAGAAGGTGACTAAACACCATATCTCAACTTTTTGGAAGCATTTAGGTCCTGTCTGCTTTAGGTTTTCTGATCAGTTATAGCATCTAAAACCGACTGATTCTGTGTTACTTTTCTTCAATGTTGCAGCCTCACATTTTGTCCCCTGAATTAAGTCTAGATGTCATATTAAGCTTACCACATTTTTTTGTCATCTGAAAAATGCCATACAGTTCGACTTAATCTGTTCCTACAGTTTCCTATTACGTTGAGCATGGCGTCAGTTGTCCTTTCATACATGTGATAGCAATAAACGCTCAGTAGAAAATGATCTGAGTGAACCAGAACAATGTAAGAAAGCGTAATAATGCAAATATACATTCCGACATATGATTACTTACAGAGTGTGGTATCAAAATTAGAGGCAAAATGTCTATCAAAATTGCAGAATTTGACATGTGCCCCCTTAACATTTTTGTTTAATAGATCTTAGTGTTCTCTGACATATTGTTGTAATTATCTATTGCAAATTGCTATTGGATGTGTATCCTTTGATAACCAATAAATCTTAAAAGGGGAGAGAACTATAATGGAAAGACTTTTTTTAATGCACAAGTTTTATAAACATAAAAGCTTTGTGTTTTAATGTAATTTTATGGAAGTAATTTGTTTCAGTGAACATATTTTATTTTATGTTGGTCTGAGTGCTTCCATTGCATTAAAAAAAATTCCAGCTGGATAGCAAACTAACCTATAAGCTGTTAAGCTTCCTAGTGAAGAGTAATCATTATCCATTTTGTTATGATGCTTTGCACTTCTGTAGTACTCTCCATTGAAGAGTCCCAAAGGGCTTAAAATAACTGAAGGTTGGGGAGGAGGAAGTATGGGGAAGCTGGGGTTAAAGATGGACCTGACTCAGTCCGTTACAGAGAGTCAGTAGCAGCGTTGGAAGTAAATTCAGGAGTTCCTAGTTCTGTGTTTAGATTACTAGATCATGTATCTTTAAATTTTGAAATAGTCTGTGTAGAAGTTGCATTGTTCCTCCTCTCTCAAATAAACTGATGATGTAGGAGAAATTGAAGAACTATTTTAAATGGTCTTTCTGCAGATCGGTAATATTTCTATCTGTGTGCATTTCTTCATTTTCTTTGGTCCTTCCCTCATAGAAATTGGCAGACAGCACCAATCAACCTTTTTTGCCCTAGGTGTCTGAAAATGTCCTTAGCAGAGAATTTACTTTATAATAAACTATTTTGATTTCTGTTTATAGTAACATAAGTTGAATTTAAAAGATTTGTGAAATTTTTTCTGCGTTCTCCTAAGCAACTTTTAAATTCACTTTTGTATAAATTAAATGGCCACCTCTTTGTGAGACATGTAGTACCTGGCTTTGTAGCCACTCTAATGACGTGATTGGGAATTCTGTGCTTGAGTTGCTGCAAAGCTGGGACCCCATAAAAAGGTGTGTCATCCTAAAAGAAGTGGAGCCTGATCAGGAGAGCGTAATGCTCTAATATTGACCACATTTGCATTTAGTAAAACAAAACTGAATTAATGGGTACAAAGATGGGTGTGTAAAATCTGATTTTTGCCCCCAAGGCAAACTGGCTCTTGCATGAAGAAAGTTAAGCAAAAATAATTTTGCAAAAGTTTTGTTAGGGTCGGCACCTTGCATTAGGAAAAAAAATAAGTTAAGGCTTAACGTGGCTTGCACGTCATGCTTAAAAAAAATTGTATGAAAGAATCACGAAACTGGGGAGTATAAATATTTTTCTTTACTTGTTTATTGCTGGCTTGCTGCTTTTCCTGTCTAATACTTCTTTTCAGTTTGATGCCAAACTGTCATGCTCATAAATATCTAATGCTGCTCTCCTTTGAGACACTCTGCCTGCATGTCATCAGGGTCATGCCTAGAAGAATTATTGAGGTATGGTTCTAATGATAAAATACAACTGAACATTAACCTGCCATTCTATAGTTGCTGTCCGGTTTACATACTCTTGCCAAATAAATGAAGTGGGCACATGTTGTTTTTGATTTACCTGCTGTTAGTGGTCACATTAGATGTTAGCCTGTCTGTACTTTAACTTCCAATTTTTGTCTTTAGAAAGGATATAAACCTCATACTCCAAGAACATAAGTCAGACACTAACTTATGGGTGTTAGGAAGAAATGTCTCTTGTAGACAAGTTGTTCCATAATTGGGATTTCTTGAACTTTCTTCTGAAGCATGTGGTAGTACTTGCCACTGCTATAGACAGGTACTGGACTAGGTGGACCACTAGTCTGATCCAGTACAGCAATTTCTATGGATCTTAAAATTCATTCTGATGATCATTATGCTTCTCCCTGACAATTCCACTTCTGTTCTAATAGGAGTTTAGTGACTATCTCAGTGAGCACAGTAAAATGCTAAAATAGGCGTGTAAAGCATTAGGATTTCATTTTCAGAGGTTCTGAGCAGTCACAACTTGAGTTGATTTTCAGAGATGTTGAGCATGCACAGCTCCCATTAACTTCAAGCTCCATAACTCCAGCCATTCATTAAATCTGCTCCTAAATTAATTTTTGGAATGGAAATGAAAAGGGGGGGGGGGGAGGGGGATGATTTTGAAGGTCAGTTATGTGCCTGCTAGGATTAAAAAAAGCTTTAGCAGACTGGTGCAAATGCTATCAGAACCACTTAAGGTTTGACACCTATTGCTCCTGGACTAACAATCAGATTGTTAGGCTCAGGATAGCTGTATGTGCATATGCAGTAGGCGTGTTGTGTTTTGCAGGGTCAGAGCTAGTGTGTGATGTATTGCAGCCACTAGTAAGTGTCTTTCATCAGGAGGGGGGAGATTAATGGAAAGGGGTAGAAAAAAAGATGAGGTTTGCAGATGGTTTGCGAGGTAGTATTTATACTTTTGATGATTTAAATATATGATTTTCCGATGTACATTATTTTCTGGAAAATATATAATTCTGACCCTCTGACAACAGCTGCTTTGAAGTTCCATTTTTCAAAATCGCTGGTGTGCATAGACATAGTACACCTTGTGCTTACAATCGTGTCATTGGCATAGCCTACATTTGTATTGCTAAGCCACAGTAGGCAACATATATCCTTTTACTCTGCTACTTCATATTGCGTTTTGCTCCATAGTGCCGAATGACATAACTCAGGATTCAAGATCTCTCTCCAGAAGCATGTTGGAGTGGCAAAGAACAAGTGATGGAGTCTTACATTTGCATGAAATTTGCGTTATTCATTTATAGACTAGATTTATAGATTGTTAAATACTATTTCAGTTCTGAGAAGTGCTGTTAGCATATGTATTTTGACTCATTCCTAGAATGTTGCACCCTGAAGATCTTAGTGCTTTGTGATAGGGGCACAGTGAAATGAGGTGTTTCCTATATTATAAGTGAAGTTAGGACATACTGATTTTGCATGTAGTTATAACAGAGTAAATACATAGATTGAGACATCTCAAGATCAGAAAGAACATTATAATTATTTAGTTTTACCTCCTACATAATACAGGTTTTAGAATTTCACCCAGTAAGGTCTACAGCTTATGCATGAAAGATCTGTATTGGTAGTATAGATCTTTTTTTAAATAAAGAATTAATTCATTGTTTTTGATGAGGAAAACCTTTAATCCACTTCTGCTGTATTTGTGGAAGAATTAGTCTCTTGCTTAGAAATAATTTTTAAATGGAGGAAGATGCCAATAATTAAAACATCTGCCACCAGCTCAGCAGCCACTGTTTTTCATCTAATTTTTTATTTGTCTTCATCAGCAATAAATTAAATGTTTTCCCATGCTCTTGGTCAAAATGTCACAGATATCCATTGCAGACATGTCTTCTGGTTCTTTGGGACTTAAGCCCAATATCTGCAGGGCAGATATTTCTACTGCACTAACTGTCTCCTGCCTTATTAAGAGACTCATCAGAAAGTCTCTGAAGAAACTGTGCTGAATTGGAGGTTACAGATGGGAAAGACCTACAAGTTTATCCAGTCTATCTCGAAAATACAGGAGAGGTCCTTTTAGTGCACTTTGTCCAGTCTGGTTTCAAAAGTTCAAGGCAATGGGGTTTTCATCATGTTCCTTGGGGAAACTGTTACCCAGCATAACAGATCTCACTGTTATGGGTATTTCCCCTGATATTCAGCCTCCCTTTCCTTTTACTAAACTTCATCTCATTATTTCTAATCATATTTTATGTACCATTGTAATAGTTTGTAATGTAGTAAAATGACTTGAGACACAAGGTGGGTGAGATAACATCTTTTACTGGGTCAATTTCTGTTGATGGGGAGAAACAAGCTTTTGAACTTAAGCTCTCACCAATAGAGAAGTTGGTCCACTAAAAGATATTTCCTCACTCACTGTGTCTCTCTCATATCCTTGGAACAACATGGCTACAACAACACTGCATATAGTAAAAATACTGTAAGTTAGGGAATAACTAATAAGTTAGGGAAAAACTGGAAAACTACAGGTAAAAGGCGAGCTTCCTGGTGAAAAGACCAGAATGGAGGAACATCTAAAAAATTGACTTACCGATTGCGCACTCTCTCTCTGTTGTAAAACCTATAGAACACATATGCATATTATACTTCTATTGCATATTTCATCGAAGGATCTGAAAATACTTTGTGAACATCAGCTAATGCCTTCGGTGTCCCTGTGAAGGGAGTGATAATTCCATTTTACGGATGGGAAACTTGAGTTTGAGAGGTTGTTTCTTGGCTGAGCACAAACAGTGGAAGAATCAGAAATAGAACAAGATTCCTTACCCTCAGTCCTGTGCTTTAATTGCTAACTGACATATATTAATAACACTTTGTTTTGTGTTTGTAGGAAATTTGTCCAGTCTGAGTCGTCTTGGCCTACGGTACAATAGACTGTCGGCAATCCCCAAGTCTTTAGCAAAATGTAGTGAACTTGATGAACTGAATTTGGAGAACAACAACATTTCCACTTTGCCAGAGGTGAGAGGCACATGGTGCTCATTTGGGGGGAAATGTAATGAATTTTTCAGTTTTGTGAGCACATCAAAGTATTGCAGATTTCAACTTACATCAAAAGCTTTAAGGAATGAGCCTCACTTCCACCTGTGATGCGTGCGCATGCGCGTGTGTGTATATGTAACACTCCAGATCGGTAGGTCAATGTTGCCAAATTGACATGTATGTCTAACCAGTTAGACAGTCATTCAAATGATGAATCATCAGGTAACAAGATACTAACTCATTTTATCCATTTTCTAGAAGTTCTTATGACGCAATTAAACAAGGAAGCCAGGTGACTATAATTTTAGCTGGATGTGAGGTTCCTGTTGCAGTTACTAAGGGGGGAAAGGAGACAGAAAATTAAAAATGATAAGATGGCATCTCTCTGCCCCCCTTTCAGCTGAAGTAGGACTATCCTGTTTTGCTAAACAGGTGGACAAAAAAAACCCCTATATTTGTCATAGCTGCTTAATGTTAATATTTCCATCATGGTGTAATGTGGGAGGTTGCAGTTTACACCAGTGTTTCTCTACCAGTGCAGTGCATCCTTCACTTGGGTGACACATCACCCACCAGCTACAAAAGGTAGTGGATAATCTGTGGAATCCCATGGTCATTTGGACAGTACAGGGACCAGCTCTCTTGCTCCCTGCCTCTGCTATTGCACCTGTTACGCCTATGCTATTCCTTCCTGCCACAACTGAGTCACAGGATATTCCACCCTCCTCAACCCTCCCAGCACTCAGCTCTGGGACAAGGGACATCACGCTTCTCAGAATTTTGGAGCCAACTTTACAACCTCTAGAATTAGTATTTTTCCTGCGCCGAGTGCTTTGAGTGTTAGGAGGAGGTGAGAGAAGGAAATTTACCTCCATTATCCCAACCCCGTACCATTCTCCCCACTCCACAGTACCAGAAACATCCCATTATTTCTTCCTGTGACATAAATCCCACAATCCTTTGTAGCTCCAGTGGTGGGCTACAGGACAGTCCTTTTTGGTCATTGGGGGATTGCAGACCCCAAAAGATTGAGAACCTCCAGTTTACACTTTTGCTGTTACTGTTTTCCTTGTCACAGTTTCCTCTGACTGCATTACCAGGGCAGCAGTGTGTAAGATTCCACAATGAAAGCTGATTGCACTGGCAAAAGTTTCTTTTTTAAATTAAAGCTTAATGTCTGGGTAGAACTGCACAAATTGTGAAGACTCGACATTGTATTTGTGATTTTTAGCATCCTTGGTGGAGTGCATTTTTTATATTTTTGAAGTATAAAAGGTGCATTATACATATTTATTCACTATGGGAAAACGCTGATTTTTCCCATTAGTTCAGGATTTTCCCCTATTTTTTCCTACAATTACAATCCTCGTGTCTTAAAATTAAACTTTTCTGCAAAGGATGCCCTACCCTACCCTGCAGGGTGAATTTCAGTGAACAATATGGAGTTCGTGTTTAAAAAAATAAATAAAAAAATAGCCCCCTCCCTCTGTAGAACTGATGGGAGTTTTAGGCTTCATGATACAATGCAGAGTTTATTTTGATCTGTTTCAATTAGTGATCCAAACATTAATACTATTTTGTTCAGTCTACCTAACCTGTTCTACAAAGAACTACATGTAAAATTACATTGCAAATATCATATAATTAAAATCTACTTAAAGCAGATGAGAAAAGAGAATGTGTATACAGGGGGGAAAAAAGATCAGAACATAAATTAGAGGACCATTGAAAGCACACAAGTGCAATAATTGATTTTCTGTATATGAATTATTAAATTCAGCAACAACTGACTGGAAACAGAAGATAATTAAATAAATATTGAGGTAGAATTTAAGAAAATGCTGTTGAGAGAGAGTTGCTCAGCTGCTTTTAAGAACAAAGCTGAACCACCCCACCCAGGCATGTTATGAAAGTAACTGCAGTGTGATTACACATACAAAAGCAATTGACTGGAGAACTGATTCCTTATCCTAAAATAAGTTGACTCCTAATCAAAACCTCCCTTAACAAATAGTGCTATTTTATCTAAATGTGTTAGTCTAACAATAAGTTTATACATTGCGACAAAGAAGCAGCTCAAATGTTAATGAGTAGTGTAATACATTTAAAATTAATGGCTGCAATAGAAAGAAAATTCATTTGCAAAGGAATTGCTGAAATGCAAAACGAGCCAGAACTCATGATGCAATGCCTAATAAATATTGTATCTTAAAAGGATAGGTTGGGAAAGGCAGCAGTCCCATAGCTTTCATAAATACTGAGTGCATTGTTTTTCTTTAAACTGAGTGTAACTAAGCTCCACATCTTCCCTTCTAAAACATTTAAATTGATAGTTACTTGTGAGCTGTTAAAAAAATTATATGCACCAGATAATACACATATTATCGTCAATATTTTTGTATAGTCTCCGACTTAAAAAACAACTTTGGAAATTCTAAGGTCACCTTGAAACAATAAGGTTTAAGTGTTAGGCAATCCCAAAGCACTATTACAAAGTGCAAAACAAAAAATTTCAACTAAATAATAAAATCACAACAGGCAGGATTTCCTTTTAAAAGATTGTGCTAAATAATGATTAGATTTTAATGTGACTAATATCTCTGCAACTTAATTCTATTGTTTACAGTTAGGAAAAAATTACTGCATTGATTTTTGCTTGAGATGAGATGTTTTTTCTTGTGTTCAAGTGCCTGCAAGTTTATTGAACTATGACATGCAGCAGTGCAAGTTGCAGTTTGATGGTTTATTATATAATGAATGTGAAGTGACCCTTAATTAAAAAAAACCAACCCCAAAACCAAAAAAACCCCTTTCATTCCTGAAACCCCTCAACAATGCTATAAAAATTGTTTGATAATTGTAATATTAAGACTGGGGACCAGGGAAAAGTAAAGATTAAGTTAAGATTGACATTTTTATGACCTTGCTACCACTATGTCCATGATCCTAGGTATTGTAATATTTCTGGTATGTAACATCATGCATGGATCTTTAATCCCTTCAGTATCTAAACAAATAGGGCTGAATTAAGGTTGGTGTAGTAATGAGCGAAAGATGAAATTTCAGCATTCATTTGGCATTCATTATTTATTTCTATGGTGCCAGTGTGTCTAGGCAAATTACAGACAGGTGAAAACCTGAGATTCCTGCCTAAAAGACCTTACAATTTAATTAAACACATTAAAAATAAATAAATAAAAGGCCAAGAAGCAGGAAGGGATAAGACTAAAAACAGTGGGTTTAAATGACAAAGCTTAGCACCTAGTTGGTTAATTCCAGTGGTTTTATTTTGGGGTCTGATTTTTTTTTTTACTGGTTTGTCACGAAAAGACACATACAAAAGTAACTTTTAGATTATTTTATGGTAGGATTAAGATCAGAAAAAATTGAGTTTCTTTTTCTTTCTTTTTTTTTTTTTTTTTCAAATGTGCCCAAATATGAGGGTATGTTTTGGCCCATTTCTGTTAGTATGCACATTACCTGAATTTCAAGACGCTTCTAAAGTACTCTCCTGCCACACTTCAGTGGCTGAAGCTTTAGTAGTAGTTGTAGGAGTCTGTAAAGGGAATTTATCCTTGGTATCAAGTCAATTCATAGCATAAACTTTTATGAAATTAATAGATTTGTAGTTTTAAAAAAATCATTCAAAAACAGCACTGTTTCATACCTACTTCCACCAATTCCCAACTGGGGTAGACATTAAAGTGGAGATGTGTTTGGTCTTCGGCTCTCTCAAGGATAATTGCTGTATTCATAGATTCCACGGCCAGAAGGGGCCATTTGGATGATCTAGTCCAGTGGTTCCCAACCTTTTTGGCTCGAGGGCCACAAATATCATTTTTACAACCTTGAAGGGCTGCCAGTCTATCAACGGATAAAAAATGTATTGACATACACACCATTAAAGCCTACAAATCCCTGCATATTTACTTTAAATATTTTGATGCTACTGTGCTCATTTTTACATTCACTATTTTACACCTGCAAATTACTCTCAGTATGTCTCACACACTCTCAGACAAAGCACTAGTGTAGATGAGTGACTGTCACTATACACTGAAGCACATGGCATAACAGCAAAGTTATGGTGCACTTAACAGGCCAAACAGGAAGGCACTGATTTTTAGAGTCTTGTCCCTCTCCTCAAGCATGGTGAGTCCTGGCTGCTCCGCCAGCAGCTCCCTTCCCCATTTCCCCACCCTCCCACTGCAGCCAGACGGAAGAAGTTCAGCAAGGAAGTTGCCTCCTTGCTGATCTCCCATCCCCCTGGCTGCAGCAGGGAAACTGCACGTGTCCTGTAGCCCGGTACATTCCACCTGGGTCCCTAGGCAGTGGCTTCCTTCTGCAGCCAGGGGGACAGGAGATCAGTGCTCCCCTCCCTCTGGCACCAGCAGGGACCCTAGAGCCTAGAGACCCAGGTAGAGCGCTTTGCCGTGCTCCCTGCTGGAACCAGTGGACGGGAGCACTGATCTCCTGTCCCCTTGGCTACAGCAAGGAACCTGCACTGGTCTTGTAGTCCCGCTGCAACGTGCTCCGCCTGTGTCCTTAGGCAGCAGCTCCCTTCTGCACCCAGTGGGAGCGGAGTGACGGGCCACTTTCAAAGACCCCGCAGGCCACTTTTGGTCCCTGGGCCACAGGTTGGGAACCACTGATCTAGTCTGACCACTGGTATAACACAGGCCATAGAACTTCCCCAAAATCACGCCTAGAACATAACTTGGAGAAAAAGTCCAATCTTGATTTTAAAATTGCCAGTATTGTAGACTCCACCACAGTGCTTACTGAGTTGTTCCAATGGTTAATTATGCTCACTGTTAAAAAAACAAATTACATCTTATTTCCAGTTTGAATGTGACTTGCAACAATTCAGCACCATTAACTGCATCTCCTCCTCTGCTCAATTGCTGTGTTACTTCTGACATCAGCACTTGTTGCATTTTCTCCAGTACTGGAAATGCTAGTCAAGCCTCGTGTGATTTTTGGCTGAGCTTTCCAGACAACCTCTGTCTAATAGCACTGCCTAGAGCCACCCAGAGTGCAGTTTTGCTCAAAACCATTAATTTTTTACTAGTAGAAGGTTACAAAAAAAGCAGTAGCTGTGATTTCAAATGTTGGTACTTTTTATATACCGGTACCATGTGTGTGGGAGGAGAGGAGTATAGTTCTGTTCTAGTGATTGTGGAAGAGTGTATGGATGGGAGAGCTTTTACAGACGTTTATGCTGGTTTTAAATTGTAACACTTACCTTGTTGGGTGGCCTGGGGGAAACATATTTTTAATGAGACCCAATACAGCAGAAAAAAATAAATGTTCAAATAAATTTAAATGCAAAGCTCAAGTGAAACTATATCCTGAATATTTGTGTGTGTGGTTCCTCCCTACCCTCTCTCCCTTTCCAGGGTCTTTTGTCGAGCCTTGCGAATCTGACTAGTTTAACGTTGGCCAGGAACTGCTTTCAGTCATATCCGGTGGGTGGCCCATCACAGTTCTCCACAATCTACTCTCTCAACATGGAACACAACCGCATCAGTAAAATCCCGTTTGGAATTTTCTCTAGAGCTAAAGTGTTAAGTAAGCTGAATATGAAGGTGAGCCACAGCAACGCTTCACTGTTTGTAACATCCATAGCAGATTCTGTGAACTGTAACCAATTTAGTGATACAAAGAATAAACATATAGCATATGAAAGGGGCACTTTGTCACCTTAATCAGCTATCATAGATGCACATCCTTTACCTGTTACTGATCCATTTCATTTTTCACTATTTATTCTGTTAGCTTTTTAACATTGCCTTCACATTTGGACAATGAAAATCAGTGAAGCTGGTTGTACTTTACATATTCAGGAACCTGAATGGTTGAATTGCAAATTCTACAGGGGAGTATTTTGTTTTAAAACAGTTTCATTTCAATTAAAAACAGAATCATGGAAAAAAAAATCTGTTGGCTTTTTTAAAAGCTTATTTTTACAAAATCTGAAATTAGGACCTTGTTGTTACTATTATTTTTGCTTTGATGTAGCCTATAGACCGCAGTAAAAGCTCATGTCCCGTTGTGTTAGATACCGTATATTCTTAAAATAAAGAGAGTTTGTCCCTAAAGATCGCAATATAAGCATATGATGATAGATTACAGGTGGAGAAAATAGCCATGGTGGATGATAGTATAACAGTGAAGTGACTGAGTTTAGTTTAATATGTAACAGAATACACATTCAGTAACTCTTGAAACTTGACAAATAGCTCCTCCAATGTCTTGATATAATTAAATTTTAGAAAATGTATTTATCAATAAATGACACCAATTATTATTTATTACTAATTGTGATAGCACCTACATTGTACAAGACACTTTCAAAGTCTGTAAGATAGTTTATTTCCTGAAGAACTTGCATTCTCAAATAAAAAATAGATTAATAGATTCCCAGGCTAGAGGTACCATTGTGATTATCTAGTTTGACCTCGTGTTTAACACAGGCCATAGAATGTCCCAAAATAATTTCTAGAGCAGATATTTTAGAAATACATCCAGTTTTGATTTAAAAATTGTCACTGATGGAGAATTCACCACAACCCATGGTAAATTATTTTAATGGTTAATTACTTACACTGTTAAAAATTTATGCTTTATTTCCAGTCTGAACCAGATGAAGAGGGCGCAACATAAAAGTAAAGTGGCTGGTGCATGTTTTAGTCATTTCAAGGGGATGAAAATTTTTATTTTATTGCAAAACCTTATATTTAACTATCCTCCAAAACATCTGTTCTGAGATGGCTGAATTTTTGTTGACCTCACGACAGAAATTAGCCTTGGGGAGGGATTTAAATGATGAGAGGGTAGTGTCTGGCACATTAGATTGACAAGAGTTTTTCAGGTGTATGGGGATGTGGAAAAATCTGACAGCGGCAACATCTTCCTTTTTGTAATCTAGATGGGTCCTTAAATTAGAAAAGTTTTCTAAAGGTACCAGTCAGTCTTTAACTTCACACGTGTACCAGTAGTTTGAACAGCCTGATTTGTTAGAATAGACAATGTGCACTCTAGACCAAATTATAACTCGGCACTCGAAATAGTAAGAATGTCCGACTTCATTCCCTTTTTCTTTTTTTATTACTACATGAGCAGTTTGGATGCATTTGCTATTTTAAAAACTTGTACTATTGGTGTCTGTAAACATGGAGTCTGTCAGCACTGCTTGCAGCTGCCTGCCCTAGGCTAGATCTTGAAATAATGTCTGACACTTACATTGTTTTGTAATTGTACTTGACCTTTTATTGTTAGGAGTTTTTTTACCTATACCCTCCATATTCTGAGGATTATGGAATTGTTGCTAGATTCTTAACATGATGTGGTGTTGTGGTTTTTTTATTCATGCCTTAAGTGTTTACATCCTATACAACAGTACATAATGTTGAAAAGAGTAGCAAGTCATAATTAACTATTGAGACCTTTGGAATCTCAAAAGTTATTGCCTTTGTAGTATGTTGTTTCCATTTCAGTCCATCACATTGGTAATACAAATCCAGCTCCACATGTCTAGATTGGATAGTGTTCATTACATCTTGGGAATGCATTTTAAAGATGCAACCATTTATGAAGGTTTTTTCTATTGATTTTTATAAGAACCAATCAGATTTTTGATCTATCTAAATGCTTCATCCTATTTAATATCCAAGCTACCTTGCTGTTTTTTCATAACAAAACCTACATATTTTATTTGTTAAATTACAGGACAATCAGCTAACCTCTCTCCCTTTGGACTTTGGGACTTGGACCAGCATGGTGGAACTGAATTTAGCCACCAATCAGCTCACAAAAATTCCCGAGGATGTGTCTGGGCTAGTTTCCCTTGAGGTGAGAGGGAATACAGTGAATATCTGACTAAACAAATCCTCACAAGTGAACTTTTCCTGTTTCAAATTTAAGTAATGCTATTTTGGATGATCAGTGTAAAAAAGAAAAAAAAAGTTTATGTCCAGATAATAAGTGTGCTAACCAAACATATGAGCGTTTCATACGTTTATGGCTTTCATGAGTAGCCTTTCAGGTGTTTCGTTCCTTACACCTATGTGCATATTTCATTTATTAGCCTATACACAGCCCCTCTCAACAAATGTACAGTGCAGAAAACAAAATGAAATCAAACTGGGCTGAATGCCAAGAGGGACCAGCATACAAACAAAGTGGGCCAAAATATTCCGATAAAAGGATGACGAAGTGGACAGAGCTCAGTTGGAAAGCATTGGACTGAGCCTTGAAGCCAGCCACCAAGAGATTCTTATGGATCCATTTTAAAGAGAAAATTCTGTAGATGGAATCCATGAACTAATTTGGCTCTGCCTTCCGATCTGATTCAGGTGGAACCTCAGGACAGAGAGCAAAAGTGCCAAACTTAATAGCATTGCCAGGGGCATAAAGAAAGGCAGTTGCTCAGACCGTACTGACATATTATTAAGGGCCTCTAAACCATTGACAAACCATTGAACAGAATTTGTTATTAGAGAGAGTACCAATAGCAAATGACATATTTATGTTGTAAACTAGGTAATTTTACAACTAAGTAAAAATACTAAGGAATTAAATACAAAGAACTGCTTATGCAATGTTTATGCAAAAGTTAAGGTTCCAATAGCAATTTTAACTCAGCCATATTGCGCACAGGTAATATTTTCTGTTCTGTTTTTCTTTTATATACATAGCTTAAGTTACTATTTATATTCTTTAGTATGTACCTTAAAATACATAGGATATGCAATAAGACTCTATTAATATTGATGTGCTAACCTTAACTTTGTCATTTCCTGATTTTAACTGTGCAACCCAACTTGATTAAGTTCCCAGACTTGAAGAGCTCTGTGTAAGCTTGAGAGCTTGTCTCTCTCCAGCAGAAGTTGGTCCAATAAAAGACATTACCTCCCCTACCTTGTCTCTCTAATATCTGGGGACTGATAAGGCTACAGCACTAATGATGCATTGTTGTAGAATTTTGCCTTAAGTATTAAACTGCCCAATTGCTTTTTGTGCTTTAATATCATAAAACTATTAATAGCATGGTAGGGTACAGGTATCAAGTTCCAGACTCAATTCTGTCTGACCTTGGTGATGTCACTAAGGGTATGTCTCTAAGGCAACGGTCTCAAGTTGCAGCGGGGGAGGTCTAGGTTGGATATCAGGAAAAAGTTTTTCACTAGGAGGGTGGTAAAGCACTGGAATGGGTTACCTAGGGAGGTGGTGCAATCTCCATCTTCAGAGGTTTTTAAGTTGGTGGCTTGACAAAGCCCTGGCTGGGATGATTTAGCTGAGGTTAGTCTTGCTTTGAGCAGGGGGTTGGGCTAGAGGACCTCCTGAGGTCCCTTCCAACTCTAATATTCTATGATTCTACATCTACACTGCAGCAGGGAGTGAGCCTCCCAGTCTAGCTAGGAAAGACTTGTGCTAGCAGTGCTTACACTAGCGTGTTAAAAGTAGCAGTGTGGAAGTTGTAGCTTGGGTGGCAGCTTGACTCTCAAGTCTGCTCAGCCCCTTGGGTCTGAGCTTGGGTGGTTAGCCCAAGTCTCCACCCGAGCCGCAACATGCACACTGCTCTTTTTAGTCTGCTAGCGGGAGCCCCACTAGCACCAATGCGTCAGTCTGTGTTCCTGGGCTGGGAGACTTGCTCCCAGCTGTAGTGTAGACATAGCCTTTAAGGCATGGGTTTTCAAGATCGGAGGACTTGCAGCTCTATTGATTTAACAGGGATTTAGAATCATAGGGTTAGAAGGGACTGCAAGGGTCATCTAGTCTAAGCCCCTGTGATGGGGTTCCTGGGTTGTAACCTGGACTGTGGGACTGCTGAGCCCTCCAAACCATCATCTTATGCTCTCTCTCACACTGTGATGCTTAATGTCAAGCTGCAAGCCTCTGACAGGCACTGCACTTACACAGACATGCACAGGCAGGGACACAGCCAACCGAGTTACATGAATGATCTCCGCTCATGAATCATCAGTAGAGAAGCTTGAGCCAGTTCCCCCCCCAGTTCCAGCCTGGACCCCCTTGCAATCTGGGACCAATCTCCTTTAGTCAAAGTCTTTGTCTTCCAGATGATCTTCCAGATGTTGAAATAGAGGGGAGAGAGTCTAAGTGATGAGGTCACTGTCCCTTTTATACTTTCTTTCAGTTGCTAGAAAGATCCTTGTTGTGAGGTGGGGTCAGGCAGCCCCGATTGCCTTTGTGCCTTCTCTGAAAAGCCTCTGGGATAGTGGATTCTTCTTGATGAGCTATTATTTCCTGTCTGGCCAGTGATGGGTGCTCTTTCGTTGCAACTGAAAGTCTGGCTGTGGGTGTTTCCCAACCCCACAACATATTTCAGTGACACTTTTATAGCAATACTTTATAACTTCACATACAATGATAGTACGTACAATCCAAAAGGATATTAAGGTTCAACAGATCAAGACTTTTTAATTGATACCTCACAAGGCATACTTTGTACAAAACATATTATAATCATATGACAGGGCTGAATATGAGGTTCCAGGTGCTACTTTGAGATACAAAGTCATACCCCCTGCCAAGATGCAGGATTTGTTGTGTCTAAATCATCCAAGACAGATGGCTGTCCAGCCTCTTTTTGAAAATGTCCAGTGAAGAAGCTGCACACTCAGATTTGTGGATACTCAGCATCAGTAAAAATACAGCCCTTTGCTTCTTGTGTTTCAACTTGCTCATTAGTAAAATATAATAATTACCTACCTCACTGGAGTGTTGTTAGGCTTAATTAATTGCTTGTAAGCAACTTTGAGCTGCGCTGGAGAAAGGTGCTATATTAGTGCAAACTATTATTGAATGAATTACTTACTTGGCATCATCGATGAGCATGATACTTCTCATAGATAAGACAGATGTTCTACCCAGAGACATTTACAATATGAAGTCTTGTCTACACTGGGATACTCAAGAAAATTAATTCAAATTAATTTTTCAAGTGGATTAATTCAAGTTGAGTAAACACCTGTGTGGACACTTATTCAAAATTAAAATGAACTTAATTTGATTTATTTTGGAAGTGAACTAAGCTAAATTGAATGAATGTCACTTTAATTCTGAATGAGAGTTGTCCACACGGGGGTTTAATGCAGTTTAACTAATCCACCTTAAATTCATACCTTCAGTTAATTTGGATTAATTTTTCTGCATGTCCCCTTGTAGGCAAGCCCTAAATTAAAATGAGATCAAACAGTATCTTTCAGCACCAGGAAGATCAGAAAAGGGGACTGAGGAGAGAGGTCATAATAGGAGACCAATGCATGTGTGTAGAGTAGCCAAGTAATTTGTTGTTAACCCCTTCCCCAAACCCACGTTTTGAAAGTGCCATATAAAGGAGGAGGTGGGGAGATTCGTCAGATAGTCAGGAATGAAGTGACGAGCATAAGGGATAGCAAGGAAAATGGTTCTGAGGCAGGCATGTAAACGATACAAATGATATAGGAATTATGTAGTGGTCTGGTTTTCTTGAGTCATTTGGTTGAAATAGGCTTCTTTGCTCTGTGTTTCTCCACTGTTTATTTTCAATTAATGTATATTTTTAATCTAAAATCTATTGTTCTGAATTTAAACTTCAGTTCTGTTAAGCTTCATTCTGTAACTTGTTAGTTTTGATTATTGATTTAAGTTTAACTTTATCCTTTACTTCACTTCCACAGGAATTTTACAAAACTTGTTAAACAGTATGTTAATTTTGCATGTATTAGATGCTACTTAATGGTAAAGTGATTCTATTTTAGTTGGCGCTTGCTGCATTACTTACAATTTTTCCTATTTTTCTTCAGGTTCTTATCTTGTCAAATAATCTTCTGAAGAAACTTCCCCATGGCATTGGAAACCTACGGAAATTAAGAGAGTTGGATCTAGAGGAAAACAAACTGGAATCCTTGCCAAATGAAATAGCTTACCTTAAGGATCTGCAGGTGAAACAGTAATGAGACGAGATAAACATGCTAAGCCTTTTACTTTCAATGGACAAATTTGTACCTTTTACACTCGAATTGATTGTATCCAGCTCTTTAAGGAAAGTTAACGGAAGGAGTTTACTGTTAGAGAAGGATATAAAGATTCAGGACTCTTGGATTTTAGGTTCTGCCATTGACTCTCTGATTGACCTTGGGAAAACAGTATTTAATTCTTCAAGTGCTGGTCCTTATGTGTATTCCACAGGTGGGTATACATACGTGCCATGCCCCTTAGTCCAAAAGTTTTTCCAAGCCGTGTCCATTGACCCACACATGCACAGCATCTCCTCGTCATGCTCCTGACCTAGGGTATAAGGAGCAGTGTGGGTAGATGCCACTCCAGTTCCCTCTTACTGCTGGGTGACTGTTTTGGAATCCTTGTCCTGCGTCTCTCTTCTAGTCTATAAAAGAGTTTTTGTATAAGTTTACTATAAATAGTTATCCTGCAGTTCAGAAATCTTAGTTATATATAGTATAGTCTAGTATAGTGTCAGAAAACCACCACCCCCAGTTGGGGAGGGGAAACCCGCTTTATTCCAGGGTCCTGGGCTTCAAGAACTGTCTCCTGCCCTCGCTCCTTTTCCATCAGCAGTGAGGGTCAGTGGTGCCTCTACTGTCTGAGTGAGGCGCATATCTCTGCAAAGTGCAGCATCTGTAAATCGTTCCTGCCCAGAACCAAAGAAGCCTAAGAACTCAGGCTGACGAAGCATCTGATGGAAGAGGCTGAGTCCTTGATCTGATCCCAGGAGACCCCCCTATACATTGGTCTCACTGGCCAGCAGTACACCTTCGAGCATGAGTCTGGAGACCGAAGCCAAAGGATTCAGGACTGAGGGCTCCCCATGAAAGTAACAAACACTCTCCTGGGCATTAAGACAGATTTCCGCAGTGGACTGCCCACATGTAGTGCGTTCCATCCCCAAGCCATGCAGGTCAGGTGAGACGTCATGTACAGATCCCATGGAACTGATGCTGAAGGCCCCCTGGCTGGAGGGTAAGATGAAGAATAAGAGGGATCTGACGGTGACCATGGTATCGGGGCACACAGATAGGCCAGTCCCATCCACGAGCACCAGTCCGGAAGTACCATTGGTACTGCCTCAGCAATACAGAGACTGACCAGTTCCAGCAGTCAAACCAGGTCCCTCCAGTGTCTCAGTGAGAACCTCGTGGACTCCATGCTGTATGGACACTTTTCCAACACCGGAGGAGGTCTTCCTTCCCTATCTGCAGTCTCCACTTCTGTCAGACCAGTGGTTCTCAGGGAGGTTCCTATCCCAGAGGATGAACCTCTGCTACTGCTGCAGGACAGATCAATCTCCTATCTACCATACAGGGACCTCCTGGTACCAACAGTACCACTTTTTTGCAACGGCACCATTCTCAGATTAGTCCCATGGATGACTCCAATATAGCATAGACTAGTCCTATCGATGTCTCCAACACAGCATAGGAGCCCAGACAGGCAGCTGCGGCAACCCTGTACTTCCGGCTATGACACCCCTCTCCCTCTCCCCTGGGACACTTGATATAGTTTCCCATAGGGCCCACTGCAACCAATAGATCCCTCCTTTTGGCCATACTGGGGACCCTTATAGCAAACACTGGCACTGTTGCACGAGTCCTACTGCTCTTCCCACTTCTCATCAGCTGGTTCCATCGGTATACAAGGAGAAAAACGCTGAGCAAGTACCACCAATTCCGACTGGTGCTGCCTCATCACTGAATGATGCAGTCATCCCTCTGCCACCCTCTCTGCCAGATGACCACCAGCAATATCAAGATCTTCTCCAAGGGGTGTCTACAGACTTGTAAATCCTGTTGGAGGAGGTCCAGGAGTCCCAGCACCATTTCCTGGACATCTTACAGCCACAGGGACCATACAAGATGGCCATTCCCATAAACAAAACCATACTGCAACCAGCTAGAACAGTTTGGCACACCCTCCCACTGTATGCCCCCACCCGAAAGCAAGTCAAGAGACACTATTTTGTGCCAGCCACAGGGGCCGATTTCCTCTTTACACACCCCGCCCCTAATTCACTAGTCGTGCAAGTGGCTGTGGAAAGGGCTCGGCATCACCCACAAAAATCCACCCTGCCAGATAAAGGGTGAAAGAGGCTAGTTCTCCAGGGCAGGAAGGTCTTCTCCTCCGCAGGCCTTTGGTTTCATATAACCAACTACCAGGTATGGTTGGCTAAATATGACATTAATACCTACACTAGGTGGGGTTCAAAGACAAGCTCCCTCTGGAAGACCAGGCCCAGTTCTAGTCCTTGGTGGATTAGGGGAGACTGGTAGCAAAGGTGGTTCTCCAGGCCACAGTGGACACGGCTGATGCTGCATCCTGGTTCTTGGCCACCAGGCTGGTCATGCATAGAGACTCTTAGCTCCAATCATCAGGCTTCCCAAGGGAGGTCCAAAATACTATACAGGACCTCCCTTTCAGAGAGGCCCATCTTTTCTGTGGAAAGATGGATAAGTCTTTGCAGTCCCTCAATGACTCAAGATCCACGCTCCAGCTCGCAGGAGAAAACATCAGAAACAGCCATGGCCACTTTCTTCCTATTTCTCCAACCTACCTTCATCCACTTGAACCCCCTTGCAAGAAACCGAGATCCCAGAGAGCCCTTTTCCCGACTCCAGCCACTACCACATCGTCCTCATACCCCAACTGCAGGCCAAAGGCCACTTTTGACATCCAGGTCAAGACCCATGCACCACCACCGATGCTGCCTACTTCGCTACCCATCATCTTTGGAGGCTCCCTCCATGTGCAAATCCTATCTGACAATATCACCATAGTGATATATATAAACAAACGGAGGAGTGAGTTTGTGCCTCCTTTGCTTGGAAGCAGTCAGACTGTGAAACTGATTTGTCAGAGATCAGATTTCCTTACAGGCTGCATACCTCCTGGACGCTCAGAATTCCTTAGTGGACAGACTAAGCAGAAGTCTCTACATAGATGGGAAATACACAACACAGTTTTGACCAACATCTTTGCACAGTGGGGTACTCCCCTATGGGACCTCTTTGTGTCCCAGATGAACAGAAAGCTTCCCGTGTACTGCTCCAGGGGGCCATAGGCAGCAATTCACAGGGTAATGCTCTCCTGCTCCCCTAGATGGGCAATCTCTGATATGCTTTTCCAGCTATTTCCCTCATACCACAAGTTCTCCAGAAGATTTGCCAAGACGCAGCCACCATCATCCTTCTAGCACCCTGTTGACCCAGACAGTTATGGTTCATGGATCTCATAAGATCACACACCCACCCATCAGGATCGATCCATTCCCAGATCTCCTGACACAAGGCCACAGGAGGCTCAGGAACCCCAGTCTGAGCTCACTCCACCTCATGGCCTGGTGTTTAGATGGGTGTCGGACCTCAAATGCTGATGCTCTGCCTCGGTCCAGGAGGTCCTTAACCAAAGCAGGAAAGAAGCAACCAGAACATGCTACCAGGCTAAATGGTGCCACTTCTGAGCTTGGGCATGCCACCACACCATTCCCTCACCACAGTGGCATTTGGGTTATCCTCGACTATCTCCTCACCCTGAAAACATCAGGGTTAGCCCTTAGATCGTTACTTATATATCTAGGAGTGATTGGCTCTTTTCTTCCCTTGGTAGAGGGATGCTTCTTATCTTCATGCACCCAATGACAGTACACTTCATAAAAGGCTTGATGAGAACCTTCCTACCAGTCGTCAAACCCATGCCCCACTGGGACCTTGACCTCATCCTGTCAACTTTCACAGGCCACCCTTCAAACCTATGGCAACCTGTGCTATGAACCACCTTTCCAGGAAAGTAGCCATCACTTTGGTCAGAAGGGTCGGTGAGTTAGCAGGCCACGATGGCAGACCCTTCCTATGCAGTATTCCGCAAGCGGAAGGCCTCCCTCCGGCTACACCCCAAATTCCTACCCAAGATTCCATATCAACCAATTAATTCACTTACCTGTATTTTTTCCAAAACCTCATTCCTCTTCTGAAGAAACTATACTCCCTTGATGTCAGATGTCCCTGATGTTCTACCTGCAAAATACCAAGTCCATTAGAAAGTTTCAGAGACTCTTTGTTGCCATAACAGAAAGATCAAGGGGCCAAGCCATAGCCTCACAGAAGATTTTCCAAGTGATGTGAATACTAGAGTGCTATCAGATAGCAAACTCCCCGTCTCCCCCCTTGGGAATGTTACAGCTTCTTCCACACAAGTGCAAGAAGCTTCCATGGCATTGTCATCTGATGTTCTGTTGCAGGACATTTACAAAGCTGCAACTTGGGCAATCTGTCTGTACGTTTACAGCACACTACCCCCTGACTCAAGTGACAGCCATGGATGCGGCAGTAGGATGGGCCGTATGACGGTTGCAGAGCTGTTTGTAGTCTTGCACCCTCCTCTATGCTGATCACTACTTACAAATCGCCCATGTGTGGAATATGCATCGGGACCTGCACTTGAAGAAGAGTAGGTTATTTACTGTAACTGGAGGTTCTTCAAGATGTGTTGCCTCATCTGTATTCCACCTCCGTCCTCCTTCTCCTCTGCTTCAGACTTAATTACATTGCAGTAAAAGGAGGAATTGGAGTGGCGTTGACCCACACCGACTCTTATATTCTTGGTCAGGCGCATGAGGGGAGATTCTGTGCATGTGCAGGTCAACGGACACTGCTCAGAAAAACTTCTGGTGTCAGGTGCATGGTGCACATGAGCATCCACGTGTGGAATACAGATAGGGACCACACATCCCAAAGAATCTCCAGGTACAATAAGTAGCATCCTTTTCTCTGTCCCAGTTTGACCATGTTTAAAATGATCAAGTAATAAAGACTTCACAGGATTGTCCTCAGGTTTCAGTAAAGCTTATATAGTGCCTTTATATCCTTGGTTAAAAGTGCATGTTGTTTATTGATAAGTTTAATAATAGTTAACAGAGAACTTGAATGCCATTGAGAATTAGAGTTTCCCCCTTTGTGCTAGAGATACAATCTGTCAATTCAATAGCTACATTTTCTGATGTTACTCTGCTCTTTTGAAGGCAGGTAGTAATTTTAAGAATTTATTTCTCCCCCAGAAATTGGTCTTGACTAATAATCAGTTGACCACCCTTCCAAGAGGAATTGGTCACCTCACCAATCTGACACATCTTGGGCTAGGAGAGAATCTTCTCACACACCTTCCTGAAGAAATTGGTAAGGTGCTGTTTCTGATAAATATAAATATGCAATATGGTTAAGCGATAACTTCCAAAACTTTGTCTGGGATACACAAAGTGATAGGGATCTACTGAGCTCATAAAGAGGCCACAAAATTCAAGGAGAAACTTTTATTGCGAGGAGGTATGCACCCCTACTTGAAATTTCTGCCAGCACTACAATATTACATGCTTTCTCTATTCTCATGAGCTTAGCTTTCTCTGATTAATTACCCAGTGTGTCAAGAACTTGTAGAGGGAAACTGATTTGGATTACATAGTTAAGCTTCTCTATGAAGCTCTTCGCTCACTGTGCTAATGAGAAATTTATAGGATTGTGCAATACCAGTCTGGTTTAGTCAACTTGCCTTTCCAGCCATTTCCTTGTGAAGAGCTCAGTAGGAAAGGAATCAGACTAATCCTATCACTTCTTTCTGGCCACCCTGCAGAAATAAAATCTTGTGTGAGGAAAGGGGCTGCAGAGGGACTCTCTAGAAAGATAGTCACTTTCCTTCTGAAAATCTTTCCATTTACATAGCATCACACTGCTGCTTGCCTTGCTAAGACAAGAGAACAGGGGAAGGAAATAAAGGGAAAGGAGAGGAAAGACCATTTTAAAAAAAGACCAAAACAAGACGAAAAAGAGTGAGAAATACAGTGCCATACAGCTAGGAAAGAGGGAGACAGAGATGCTTCAGCTGTCCCAGCACCATCACAGCCAGTGCAAATCTTGCACATGTGTTGGAGTGAGAAGGGTCAGATCCCATCATAAATTAGTTCAGTGAGCTCAGGTGCCTTAGAGTTGACTCTGTAGAGTTAAAATAAATTACTACATTTAAAGTACTCTACTTAGGTGTAGGCACTGATTATTGAAGTTTATATTTTAAAAAGACCAGAGGAGTAGCCATTTATTTTCAAATTTGATTGCCCCATGTAGAATTATCAGATAGATCTGTGTTCTGCTCAACTCTTCGCTTTCTGCTTTGCTGCTTTTCAATCTCTCACCATGGCTCCCCGATCCTTCTCAGATTCTACATGTGCTTCCGCTGCTTGTAATCTGAACATGTCACACGCTCTTCCAGCCCACCAGTGGTCCTTCAACCTTTCCTTCCTCAACATGCCCTTTAACCCTCTAATACTCCTGTCACCCTCTCTGCTTCTCCTCTAGGTCTTTGATGTTTCACCAAGAGGTGAGTGTTGTGAGGCAATAGGAGTATTCAGTAGAGATTTACATATTCTCAGTACTGACTCTTTGACTGAACTGTTACGTGATAGGAGAAAAAATTCTGCTAATCATAACTGCAATAATACAAATAATTAATAGTAATAGCCCAAAGAATTCTAACAATACTCACCTCCAATTAGCATTGAAACTCCTATTGGTATTTTGCAGTATGTGTTCGAGCACATCATTTTCCACATGCCTCTCACTCCCTTAGAATTTCTCTTTGTGTAAACCTGCCTTTGTCCGCCTGCCTCTGTGCTCCTGCCAATGTCCCCAATGCAATATCACTGGGCAGCTCTGACAAACCAATGGTACAATGCTATCCAGCCTTCATAAAGAACTTTTTTTTAAATCATTTTTAGTCATATAAAGCGGAGCAAGCTCTCAGAATAGGAGCAGTGCTTAAGGTATACATGATCTGTAGGGAATGCAATGAAAGGACCTATATATAGGGAGTCGTTTTCAAATACACTTATCTAGTTTGGATGTTTGGCCTCAAAGATAGGTTGGCATTGGCAAGAAAGAGAACGTTACTCTGCTCTTCAGCACGTAATATTGGTTGATTTATATAGTCACCTTGATTGACGCAAGCTGCCATATATGCTATGGTTTGTCTTCTAGTGGAAACCTTGCAGTGACCATCACTACAGAAAATTGAGCTGAATGTGGCTCTTACTTAGATACCTGTGGGTAGGGAGGTTGCTATACTTGAAAATAGAAGTGGACATGGGTTGTTTCCATGGTAGAGAATTTCCGATTAAATTTCCCTTGTGAATTTGAAAGCTTCTACTCAAATGTTATAAGCTATGTGAAACAAAAGGGATATTTACTTTTATTTTAAACATGAATGTTTCGTTTTAACCAGGTACACTGGAGAATCTGGAAGAACTGTATTTGAACGACAACCCCCATCTGCACAGCCTTCCTTTTGAGCTGGCGCTCTGCAGCAAATTGTCAATAATGAGTATTGAGAACTGCCCACTCAGCCACCTTCCACCTCAGATCGTTGCTGGGGGACCCTCCTTCATCATTCAGTTCCTAAAAATGCAGGGACCATATCGTGCCATGGTCTGATTTGAATTGGATTGTCCCATACACTGTACAAAATACAAACTGCATTAATGTTGTCATTATATATAATATAATATACATATATGTATATGTATATTATATATAGAATATATAAATAATATAAAAAGGCAAATTTAAGATTGCATTATGTGTTTCTGCTAATAGAGGAATCATAGCCATTTAGATTTTTTTTTATTCTGTAAAAATGCTTGTCTGAGTTTTTTTTTTGCTGCTGTTTGTCTAAATAATCTGGAAATGCCAGTTCATTTAAAGCAATTGCCAATGAATTCCAAAATTGTTAAATTTAAGGGACGAGTCGTTTTACTTAGATCTACTTCCAGTTAGGAAAAATGCGCAATCTTATATGATGAACTTTTCTTTTCCGTTTTCCTCCCTCTCCTGTGTGTCAAAACCTGGTAAGGTGTCACATCCTGAAGTTGATGGGATTTTCTTTAACTTATTTTGAGATTTGAAACAAGCGGTGTTTTTATATTGTTTACAGTCAGAGTAAATCACTGGATTTTGTTTTGTTTTGATTTGCTCTGTTTTAATCAATCTAGAATTTATATGCTTCTGTTGAAGAACTTTTATCAGCTGGTTTGTATACAAAAATATTTACTCATCGAAACAACTGGTAGGTGGAAAAGATGCAGTCAGAAAAGCTTGAATTCTTTTAAGTCTTGCTTCCCTGAGTTATCAGTTGTGGGCATAACATATCTGAACTGAGCCTTTTGTGGTTGGTCTTTTCTAGCACAAGTAACCTTTTCAGATTGGTAAAAAATATTAAATAGTCTCAGTGGAGAGCAGTTTTTGTTTTGTGAAATTACAAATTCATAAGGTCTAACAGTATAGTTGAATGGCAAGGAAATAATATATATATATATTATCTTTTTGTTATAATGTCAAGTCATAAACTACAATGGGCAATTTTAAAGATTCCTCATAGTCCTTGTACAATAAATGAATGTCCTACTTTTAAACACTGCAATATATGTAAGTTTTAAGGTTGGTTAACAACGTACTATGATTTTATATCTTGACTTGCCTCGTACCTCCTTCCAAGCACAATATCTTCACACTGTGCTGTTTTGCTGCTGAACTAAATGCACTTTTCCCCATAGCTGGGGCACTTGCTTCAAAATATTCAGTTCAGTCCCAGATTTATTCTTTTTAACCTCACCCTATCAATTTCAGTATTAAAGAACTTCCTGTTAAAAAGAGGCACCTTTCCATTTGTGCACAGATGTTGATAGCTCAGTAGAAATACTGTAAGTGGTTCACATGCGGTTTTATTTTAATTTGCTTGGCTGCTTAGAAAGCTAAAGATGCTGCAGTGAAATATATACTATCCCTCCACTTGCAGTGCTGTTTAAGATGACCTTTTTTTAAAGAAGATGGAAACTCTAAGGACAGTTGCCTTCCAGATGTTGACTAAACTGCCCAGTTTATACTCATTATAATGGGATTGCTGCTGGGTTATTGAGATTTAGAGATGACTCTCTTTTGAACAAAATTAAATCAATCAATGCCAGGAGAAATCTATTTCACATGCAGAAGTTTGGGGAGTATAATTTTTGGCTGTTAGGCATGCTTAGTTTTATGTACTGCGTTGGTCTAATTTTTCCAACATTTACTGTAACTTGCATTCTGTTTTGTCTGATGTTTTTTTCATTAACAATGAGCAACTTGTAAATGGAAGGTAGGTGGAGATATAAAACCATAAAGGGCTCAAACATGCTGCAAAACTACTGTAGATGTCACTGGATTTTACCAAGTAATGTCCGTTCCCTTCCCTCATGTTTTACATCTACTGTAGCTTTTCAGTTTAGATTTTAGTTTTTAAAAGAAATCAGTTTATTAACTCTAGGCAGAGCTGTAATCTTTCTCAGCAGTAAAGTGTTAAAATATGAAGCTGCTGCAAGGTGTAGCTTTGAAGACTGTAATCTAACTTCTGAATTTACTGCTAAAACTACTTCTTGCTCCCTCCGTTCACTTGGGAAAACCGTTTTTGGTTAATGAGATTCCTTAAAACAAAGGTGGCTGCCCCTGTGTCTCAAAGCATATCAGTTGTGTTCTCCAGTTGCACCCCCAATCACATTTTTGATGAGAGGATTTACCCTTTAATTTATAAAACATCTTGTGTCTCAATCTGTTACAATAGGGCAAGATTTTAGGTGTATAATACAGTAGGAAACTAGCTCAAGAGGAGTCATTTTAGATGCTTCTTAAAAGCTTCAAGTAATAGTGCCTCTAATAGCAGGCTGCCCACTCCTGAAGAGTTCCATTGCCACTGCTAGACAGTCAGGTATGGATGCTGTTGGGCTGCATGTATGGAATTAAGATTGTTTAGTATGTAAATATTTTGATCTGATTTATTCATCTTAAGGTACATGATTAATGACTGTACAATTGGAGCTGACCCTCTCTTCCAGAAACTCAGCTGGATGAGATGTTGGCTTACCAAAAATACTTTTCACACTCTAAACAAAAAATGTCTCCATTACACTGGTAGGAATAAAGTAATGAATTAAAACATAGCTTTGTTAAAAACAGGATATTTTTCACAGTATCCGTGTAATAAAATAGTAACTTCAATGCCAAATGTTCCTGAGTCCTGTTTAGGAGTTTAATTTTGTACTTCTTGCAGTGTCTCGAGGGAGATGTGAATAAAACAGTGTGAGGTATTCAGTTCTGGTGCAAAGAAGTAACCCGAAGAAGAATTCAACAAGTTTCCTTATAAAATGAGTTCTTTAATTTTGATGTTAAATGGGTATCATTGCTTGAAATAAGCTTTAACCTATACATTTTACCAATCTGTCAGCAGTTTATCAGATACCTGGTCATTCAAAACAATTGTACAAACCTAATTTTTTAATTTTCCAGGATGTTGCATTGTGCATCTGTCAACTAAGTACAATTTTTAGGTTGTCTTTAATGCCAAATACCATTCAGTGGGATTTGTGTTCATTTGTATATATGTTTAAGAATTTGAGATCATGCTGATTAAGTTAAAAATGAGAAGAAAGAATTCTCTCCTGACAAATATATGGTATCGAAGGATGAGCAAGATGGAGGAATAAGGTTCTGAGGGATACTTTTTAAGATTAAGATGGTGAAAGGAGTGAACCAGATTTCTGTTAAAACTTTTGTCCCTTACTATACTGTTCTGGGTAGTACTATCTCTGAAAAAATTAGAAGAGATTATAAAAAGTGTGACAATCTAGAAATCTGGGTTGCAAAGCAAATCATGACCTCTATTGCTTGCCTGTGGCAGTATCAGCACTTGTTTTTATAGGACACTATCATGAACCATGCCTTGACTAACACAAGCAAAATACCGTGCTACAGAGTATAGAGTTATGGCAATCTGATAAGTATAAAACTGATTATAAGAGTTGTCTTTTTAAACACTGATTAGATGTAAAGGAAGAATAACTGGCAATATGACTTTTAGTTTGAAACAAGTTATATTGTGTTTAAATTGGCTAAATCAATACTTCTCAACCCACGGGCTGCTTGCGGCCCAATTAGTGCACAACTGCGGCCCATGTGACATCCTCAGGGCCATACAGGTAGTGTGTGTGTATATATATATATTGTGTTGATGTGACCCACCTAACATATAGAGAGCTGCATATACGGCCCACAATGGTAAATAGGTTGAGAACCATTCAGCTAAATAGAAATTTGGCTGCTAATTCTTGGCTTTGAAAATGCTTGGTTTTCATAAACACTATAAAAATAATAGTGTCCCTCGTATTTAATTTCCTAAACAAAAACATCTAGCTGAACACAACCTGTCAGTTTGATCATATGGTGGCATACCTTGTATTTTTTTTCACTTGCCAGATACTATCGGAAACTCTTAAATTCATGTTACTTTATTTTAAAACAATTTAGTGTTGTAGAATATTTGATGCTTCAGTGCCTCTTTTGGATTTAGAGTTTTTGTGTGGTTTTGTCCATCTTTTGTTAATGCTGTGTAAGAAATTGTATGTTCAGACTTCTTGAAAGTAGTGTTTGTTCACTTAAATGGTTTTAAAAAGCAGTACTTAGAAAAATTGTCAAGCTGGTTAGCACTTGCACCCATTGCAGCACCTAAAAAGCAGGAACTTCAGGTACCATCTTTAATTTTGGAAGTCTGCAAAATACCTTTTTTAATTGAAAAACTTTATCAGATGTTGTTTCTTCCTTTCCTTGTTTCTCTCTTAAGGATCAATACAAAATCATAACATATCAAGGGAGGACATGTCTTTTATATTATTAAGGAATCTGAATGCAGCAGAGTATTTTTGTATAGTTAATATTGCACCTCAATTGTTGTATCTTTAATCGGCATGACAGAACTTGCTTTTAATTAGACGTACAGTTGGCAGTAATTTGCACAACACACAAACTTAAAAGGCACAGTTAGGACAATTACAAACAAAGGATAGCGTCTACAAACAGTATCTAACGGGTTTTGTTTTTATTCTAGTGAAGATCAGAAGATTGTTTATTATTCTCATGTTTAGGTCTTAAACAGGTCTGCACAGGATTTTTGCTGTGGAAAATTACCAAACCACACTAATATGTGGTCAAAGCTAAACAAAAGAGTGTAAACAGTCTACAAAAAATGTACTTTTAATCTGAATTATTGTAATGTTGATTGTTATGTCTATATAAAAGATTGCCTTGCTTTTTTATAAAAGTCATTCTGTATCAATGCATTCATTATAAATAGTATATTTGTAAATGAGCTGCCACTGAGTCTTTTGAAAGTTTTCTAGTGTTAAAGTCTAACTTAACTTGGATGTAAATCATACTTTTTCAGTGTCACAAATGATCGAGAACTGCATTTTCATTATATACCTCTTCACTCTTTTGAAGATGTTTTTCCAAGTAAAATATGAAGTTTAATGTATACTGATTTCAGGAAACTTATACTTCAAAAATTGCATGACAGTAACTGCTCTAAACATAAAAATGTAAATTGCACACCTTTATAAAGCAGATGTTGGTAAAAACCTTTTACTTTCATTTTATTTTAGTCTTCTATAGTAAGGCATAAAGAAAACAATATAGATCCTTCTCTTTAGAAGGAAAAAGAAACAATGACTATGGATGTTAGTGCAAAATGAGTTCCAAAAAACCACATACATGAAAATAGGTGTGGAATTACAGTCCTTAAGAGATAAGAAAACACCTGGATTTAATATTTGGTTTAATAAAAGAAAACATTTCCAAAGTGACAGTATGTAGCTTTGAAAAGGTATCTTGCATGTGTAGCTCACATGATACATATTCAGTGTTTCAAGTAGTAAATATCACATGGTGTTCTGCAAACTAAAAAGAGAGTGGTTAATACTTATTTGAAATGAGGACTTCTCAAGGGTTCAACTTTGATACAACCCTCTTACGCCCCCAAAAATCCCTCAAAATGCTTATCATGGTTGAGTATCTTTAAAATAGTGAGCCAGAGTCTCAGCTAGCATAAAGCTATTATCACTGCAACTCAGCACTGTAGTATTTGAGCCTAAAAGCCCTGCTGCACTGAATTCAATGGAGTTATGCTGATTTACACCAGCTGAGGAGTTGGGCAGAGTGTCTAATAATTATAGTATTACATCTTTGACTTGAATGCCAGTCTACTTACTATGAGTGATCTAGCAACCTGAGCAGAGGACTAGGAGCCAGGGACTCCTGTATTCTAATCGCAGCTCTGATCCTCTTTCTTGTGGTGGCCTTTGGCATGTCCATTCACCTCATAGTGTATCAATTCCCCCATCTGTAAAATAGGGATAATACAGGCTTGTGGTGAAAATTATTTAGTTAAAGCTCATAATAGGATCTGAAGAGAAATGCTAAGAATTATATTAATGGAAAATGGTCCCATTACAAAATGATCAATTTGGGGTTAAATCTGTTATATAGAAACTACTGCAGCAGTAACTGTGGCTTATTGAATTAACCCTAATAGTAACCCTCACACTATCCTCCTGCAGTTAATTTTGAGACAAATATTGAGACACATTGCCTTCATTTTAAAATTCAACTTATAAAATTAGTTTGATTAATGTGTATAGTGAGAGGAAGTGTCTACACTACAGTACTAGTAAAAGCGCTTCTTCATGCTATTGATGGAGAGTCCCTGGTGTTGGAAGATACAGCTGTAACGCTTCTTGAAAGACGAGCTCTTAATATTTTAATAGGCCTTTCTTGAGCTTTTAACGTTCAGCATTTTCTGAAACCATTTCTAAATCTCCAGTGTTGCTGTGTTCTTTTCCTTCAATTGTTCTTACTTTCCTTTTCTGGGGTGGTGATTTCTCACAGTGTATTACTTAGTTTTCCATTTACCTTATTTACTGAATCTGTCACAGAAAAATTCTGTATTTAAGACATGCCCACTTTAAAACAACCACCACCAGAATTAGTAACAGACTGCTGGTAATTGGCATTAGCTAGACAATCCCCAGTAACCATGGAGACTTAAATGGAACTGAGAAACAATATCCCAACCAATCATGATCTGCTTCTTATCCAAATGACTTTTTTGTGTAAAGGTTAACTGATGTGCGTTGTACGGGCCCTGAATGTCAAGAAACTGCCTCTGGTGGAGTGAAAAATGAACAAGTTTCAGTTTCTGGCATTCTCCATTATAAACACTATCATTGGCCTGCAAGAGTCTGAAGTTTGGATCTCTTAAATAAGTTCCTTCCTTTTGCTAGGAAGGAGTTTAGGGTGAGAGGACCTGGATTCACACAGGGTTCATTACCCAATCGGGGCCTTAAGTGACCCACAGCCAGATATTTAAATGTAGTTAGGCACCTAAACAGGTCAATAGGTGCCTAGTGGGATTTTGAAAAAAATTGTCTTGTACTAGACAAGGCATAGGTTGGTGCATAGCCATTAAAAAGAGTAACAGAATGGAAAATTGCACTCCAACACCTGAAGAGAGCTTGGTGAGCATGCTACTCTTTGGAACACATCAAGAAGGAAAGAGCAGAACCACTGAAGAGTAGTCTCTCCCATTGTGCCATAGTGGGGCAGGACATGACTGCTATAGACTGGGGACCGACGAGCTGGGCAGCAGCTCTGCAGAAAAGGACCTGGGGGTAACGGTGGATAAAAAGCTGGATATGAGTCAGCAGTGTGCCCTGGTTGTCAAGAAGGCTAATGGAATATTGGGCTGCATTAGGAGGGGCATTGCCAGCAGGTCACGGGAAGTGATTATTCCCCTCTATTCGGCATTGGTGAGGCCGCATTTAGAATACTGTGTCCAGTTTGGGCCCCCCACTACAAAAAAGATGTGGACAATTTGGAGAGAGTGCAGCGGAGGGCAACCAAAATGATTAGGGGGCTGGAGCACAGGACTTATGAGGAGAGGCTGAGGGAACTGGGCTTGTTTAGTCTGCAAAAGAGAAGAGTGAGGGGGGATTTGATAGCGGCTTTTAACTACCTGAAAGGGGGTTCTAGGGAGGATGGGGCTAGGCTGTTCTCGGTGGTGGCAGATGACAGAACAAGGAGCAACGGTCTCAAGTTGCAGGGGGAGGTCTAGGTTGGACATTAGGAAAAAGTTTTTTACTAGGAGGGTGGTGAAGCATTGGAATGGGTTACCTAGGGAGGTGGTGGAATCTCCATCCTTACAGGTTTTTAAGCTGAGGCTTGACAAAGCCCTGGTTGGGATGATATAGCTGAGGTTAGTCCTGCTTTGAGCAGGGGTTGGACTAGATGACCTCCTGAGGTCCCTTCCAACTCTAATATTCTATGATTCTATGATTCTATGATCACCAGTATCAAAGATTGCGGTTCTTCGGTCAGCTGTCCATGGTTTTGTCACCAGTAGAGAAATCGACCAAAGAAACCAGTCTTACCGTAGCTGAATTTAAACCCATGAGTCAAGCAAATCAGAAGGCAACTAAAACTAATTTGCCTATCATCTTAGTCAACTTCTGCAGAAAGGGAAGATCTTGAGAGCAGGAGGTAATTAGATTGCCAATGTAAAGTGACGATGGTTTTTTAGAGTATCATGACAGTTTGTGAGACCAGCTGGCATCCTGCACTGTGATGTTAATTATCCTACTGCATGGCTCGCAACTGCTTTTCAAGTGTCTGACCTTGAACAGTTTTAAAAATAAGCCCAACCAACACATGAGTAAAATACTACTTGCAATATTACATCGAAGCTTTTCTTTTAAAAGCCCTTTTTACAATACTTTTCCCTAAACTCTCCCTTGCCAGAAGAATTAAACATTTAACAGCAAAGTTAATCTCCATCCTGCTCATATTTTGCTCAGTTCAGCCAATGGAAATAACCAGGGCAGAAGAGCAAGGAAAGGGAAACTTAACTAACGCAGTGGTGACTAATGGGAATGTATTCATCCAAATAAAAACTGACTTCATCGAAACCTTATATTAAAATATTGCATGAAACAGCTATAGTCATGATAACTTGATGAAACTTTCTGTATCCCCTCCTGCTGGCCAAAGCCTCCATTTTGGACATAATCTTCCCACATGATGCTGTGCAGGTGTAGCGCCCACTGCTGAATGTTTCCTTTAACTAATCCTGCAGTTGAGATACCATTAGAAATGTCAGCCAGAATAGGCTTGAGTCATCTTGGTTTTGTCTATAGAATTCCTTGCCTATCTAAGCATGTTCTGCTTTGTTATGGCAGTCGTGGTCTCAAGTTGTCCTCCTTTTAAAGAGCTGCTCATTCTTTACTTTCATCAAGAAGTTACACCTTCGAGCTCAAGATGAAAGAGGAAAGGATGCTGGGCAGAGATAGGGATGGAGTCGTTTGCTAAGTGGAGGGTGAAAGAGAGGCTGAAAGTAGAGCTGATCCGAAATTCTCCAGTGGAACCATTTTCTACTGGCGAATGCTGTTTCATTGAAATTGAAACATTTCACGGAGACAGTTTGCTTTTGATGAAGTTGTGTCTGAAGTGGGTACGGTACTGCTGGGAACCCGCCCCGTTTGCGTCCAGCTCCTCGCTAACTTGTCTGACAGTGGACTGGGGAGCTCAGACTTCCAGGCCCTTTGACAGCCAAGAACCTTGGAGCCCTGGTTCACAAACTCCTAAGTGCCTCTGCAGCTCACCTGGCAGGCTGCTGTAATAATTGGGCCTACGAATTTACCCTAATCGTGAGCTCAACTATGAAAGGTGAGTGAAAGTTCATAAAATGTCCCAATAACCTATAACAAAAAAACATTGAAGGGAAAAGATGCAAAAAACTAACAAACAGATTGAATTAGTCCAAACAAAAAGGCTTACTGATCTAATGCAAGGTCACTGCCACCTCTACCAGCTCCAGCTAAATTCTGACAACAATCTGAGATATGAAACTATGTCATCACTCACCGCTCCTTTCCCCTCCCACACTGTATTTATCTTTTTTCTTCCTACCTTATTTCTCCTCTATCCTATCCTATCCTGTCTAATTAGAGTCTGGCTCAGACAGCCAAGACTACATTTTGCAATGCTGTGATCAAAAGATGCAGTTAAAAGCAGTACCTTATCAGCCTGCCTCTGGTAACTTTGGCAGGTTTCAGAGTGGCTGATGAGACTGGGTGCTGTGCCTTTGGTTTTTTTCAGTGGTGAGATTGCAAGTGAGAGTCAACACCAGAGATAGAAAATGCAGTTTCTGTCTTTGCTTTCACCTTTTGTGTGTATTTGTTTGTTTCGTCTTCTGGGAAATGGGATGAGACTTCAATTAACCTTCCCCTCCTCCCCCCCTTTTGGGTGCAAAAGAACAACTATTACCATTGTTAATAGCATCCAAGAGAAATGGTAATGGAAGGTTTCCGTCTAAAAGCTTGCTTCAGGAAAAGGGAACAAGGGACGATGTTAAAATGAAAGCCTTACTTAATACTTTGCATTTCAAATGCTTTAATCCTTTCCCTCTTCTTTTCTCTGTTTTTAATGTTTTATTAAAGGTGTGTTTTCCATGGTACTAAGCAGTCTGAGATCTCTGAATACCAAACCCTGAACCTTCTTTAAAACTGTTAGACACTTTCAGGGTCATGTTAATGCTTTTGACTCTTTGGGCTCATGTAATCCATTAAAATTAATAAGAGTTCTCCGGAAGCTGTAGCTCCCAAGTTCTGAGACTTCCTGGCTCTTTGACAGCTTGGGCTTCTTGCAGCTGGACCTGTGGGGCAGCCCTCCAGGTGGAGACTGCCTTGGACACAGGACCACATGGTTTTCTGGGTCTGTGGCTCTGTTTCCTTCTAGGGAGAATTCCGAAATTTTGGGGTTTCTTTCCAAAGTGGAATGGAAACGAATGTCAAAATATCAAAATCTGTCCCAAACTGGAATGACTTTCTCCGCACAGCTCTAGTGGAATGCTCTTTCCATATGTAGATTGCCTGCTGGGATCAGCTGGGCATATCTCACTTAAGCAGGGGCCCCAGAGGTGGTGGCTCCTCAATCTCTTCTGTTCTCTGCCTGTGGCAAATAATGTTTGACTCTCCTGAGGATTGAGATGCTTTAGTTTAATATGGAGTCAATATAGGAGTATCTGAATGAAATGTAATGGCCGCTGAAATACAGGAGATCAGAGTAGATGATCTAATGGTACCTGTTGGCCTTTTACTCTCTGAAATCCAGCTGGATGTGGTTTGCTGGCCCAACCTGTAAGTGAGAGGAGGCAGGCAGGACTCGGGGCCTGGTCCTCTTTGTTCTTGGAGCTGTCCATCACTGTTTCCAGTAGTCAGGACATACCTACCAGAGTGCAATATGGATGCATGTATTTTATACCAATTGAACATCTAGTCCAAAGCCACTATGCTTTTTAAATGAACTGTAGTAAACAACCAAGAAGAGGGGCTGATGTTCTATGAGTTTCCCATGGCTTCATGCTATTCACATGCCATAAACCAGCCTATTCTCTAGAAACCTGTGACCCAGCAGTCCTCACAAACAGCCAGGTGTCCAGCCCCCTACACTTGAGCAAAATAATTGAGAAACCAGCTCAGAGTCTCCTCTAGCACATCTATATGATGGCTGGCCAATGATGGACCTCATGACAAAAGCCTGGCTGGACAGATGCATAGAAGATTCGCATATGACTTCATACCTTTGCTGTTAATTCATTGGATACCGGATTGTCATCATGCCTTTAAAAGTAGCGTGCAACCATGTTTATCTAGGCTGTCAGGGATGTCACAGACAGTTAGCTAAACAGGAGGGTTGGATTATCAAGGGGCTTCCTGAATCAATGATTCAGTGTGGGGTAGATAACTAAGATTTGGAGAAGGAGTTTTTGGTTAAATAGCAATTATTTCTACAGCCAGTCTTTGCATCCTACCATTTAGTAATCAGAACAAAGATGAGTTTTAGAACCTGAAATGATACAGAACATTTTCCATTCCTTAAGGAGCTCTCAAAGGGTTTGATGTTGTTAATTTTATTCAAGGACAATCCCCATAATCCCACTAAAGGGTTGTAATTTGTTAGAAAAACTTTAACAAAGACTATGACCTAGTCCATTGCTGCATACGTTTCACTCTCACCTCCAATCCCTGAAGAAAGTTAGAGATTGAGACATTCAGCTTTTCCTCAAGCAGGACGTTATTAAATTTGCCACAATTACTTGTTGCTGTGGGCTCATACCTAGCCGACTGAAAAACCAGAATACATTTTGGTGAGGGATTGACTACAATTTTCAGCAGCAAATTCAATTCAATCAGATTAAATTTGCCTGAGAAGCTATATTATTGGTAGGAAGCGTAGGGTATCCGTCAGCAGTGTTTAAAACCTGCCTAGGATAGAGTTACATACTTGGGTGGGGTCGTTCCTTGTGTCATTTCGTCATTACTGTCCACTCCTGGTCGGGTGGCATCTCTCGCTGTAGTACAGTAAGTAGTACCTAATTAAAATAGGCTTGTATTGAATAAATTAAAACAAATGGAAATCTGACCACAACTGCCGGAGCTTTTGATCTGGATATACAGTCAGGCCACTGTGTCTGATTCAGGGTGTTCTTTTTTTCAATGCAGTCAGTTGCATTCACTACCTTCCCTTGGTTTTCAGTAACACTGGGACACCATATGGCAATTACCACTTCATTACTGTTGTAACCCAGCAAATCATTCAGGCTCCATATGTGGAAAGCCGAGTTCAGGAAAAGTTCAGCTGTAACCAGCTGTAGGAGGTTTTAAGCTTTTCTCCTGAAGTTTGTTTATTTTCCCTTTTAATCCTCCTGCCATTAGATTTAAATCGCACACATGTACAGTAAATAGCCCAATAAAAAGCGAAGTAATCATTTGTCTCTTCAGCCCTCAATGGCATTGCTCCCAGAATGATTGGGGGAGAACAGGCAGCAGGATTTGTAGGGTTGACACCTTTCTAATTGCTGGTAACTGGACCCTCCAAGGCCCTGCCCCTTCTCCATCTCTTCCTCCAAGGCCCTGCCCCCCGTTGCACACTCCTCTCCCCTCCTCCCTCCATTGCTCGCTGGATCGTCCCCTCCTCTCTCCGCTTCCTAGCTGGGCTCCCTCTGTACCAGGGCTGGGACAGGAGCTGCTGCAGCCTGACCAGGAGCCTGCCTGTAAGTAGGAGCAGCCCCAGCTGAGCAGGGACTGGCACGGGTTAATGGCCTGGTGCCTCCCCCTGCCCTGCGGTAAATGCACCTTTGGTGTCCGGTCATTATGTCTGATGGGAAACTGCCAGGCCTGTTTTTTGCCAGACTTTCCTGTCGAAAACCAGACGCCTGGCAACCCGAAATGAAAGGCACCCAGCCACAGAAGCCAGAAACTGGCCTGTCCGGGTAATGCTCGGCTGGTGGCAACAATGCTTTGTGATGTTGGCAGAGAGAGAATTTGTTGATGAGGATATCAACTCCAAGTGTTGGCCACCAAGTGCTAAGGCTGAGGTGCAGCAGGAGGGTTTTTGCATAGTTCTGTGTTGGGGTGGAAGTGCGCACCCCAGAAATAAGAGACGAGATTGCTCGAGGGCAGCAGAGACATGCAGGTGCTGGATGTACGTGCTACTTCTGGGTGAAGTGTTTTGCACTAAACTCTCTCTATTTTTTAGAGGTGAGAAATGGAGATTTGGCAACACACAAACATTTGGCGAATCTGTGTTGATTTTGCCAAATAGTTTCAATTAAAAAAAAAATTGAATTTTTTTTGACACTTTGGATTTCAGATTTCTTGGGGGAGCAGAAAATCAGAACCAATGCGAGGCCGTGCTTTTCCTTCGGTGTAACCCTTCCCCCGGCCCTCTCCCTGTCTGCTTTCATAGGCTGTATTACGTCTTGATCTTTACGCGTATTTTAAAAGCACCCATTGCTGCAGAGTCTCAGCCTAGCAATTCCTTGGGGGCAGGGAGCTGTTTTATAGCGTTGGAAAGCAAAGGGTAATGCTGAATAAGTAATAAAGCTGACATTAAACTTCACCACAGCATCTTGTAAAAAGAAATACCCCTCAGCCCTGTGGAGTAATAACGTCGTGGTCTCTGCACACGGGGCCAGGGTAGGGCAATGAGAAGGGCCCCAAGGTAGAGAGAGGAGAGGGTGTGGTAGTTACTGGACGCGCTTAGTCGCTGTCTGAAGCTGTGCAGAGGGTTCCCATCAGCAGACTCCCTGTGCCCATGAGCGGAGAGCTGAGCCAGTCGGAGCTCGGTGGGGAAAGGTTAGAAATAGGGGAATTGCAGCCAGCCCTGTGAATTCAGAGGCTGAACAAAGTATATGAGGGCTGTGTCCCAAAACCTGGGCCACTTGCATCCACACCACAGCCTCCCTGTTTTGCTGGAAGCTGAGGGACACTGCTGGCTCCAGGCCTGGAATTGTTAGGGGCCATGAGGCTCTTCCGGCACCTTTTGCTGAGGAGATGCTGAGGTGTTTGGAGAAAGTCACGGGGCTGCCGTCCTCCTCTGAGTCATCCAGGTGACGCTCTGCAAACTACACTGAGAAGTCACCTGGGTGTTTGTGTATGGGTGCGGGAGGGGAGGTGCCTCCTGTGATGATTTTGGGGCTGTGACTCTCCAGCTTATGAATTCTGGCTAATGCGGTGGAGCCGCTCTCCTGACGACTGCTGTATCGTGAATGCCCCTCTAAACGTGTGTCCCCACCATGCCCTACCACCCCAAAAGAACGTCCTCCCTAGATGGAGGACAATGGACAGTTCCTAACAGCTGCTGGCAGAGCTGTGAAGGGAATGTGCTTTGCAAAGATGCTGCCTCCTCTTATCTGAACAATGGGGATGGACAAAGAACAAAGGAAAGCCGGGTGTGGGCAGCACCGTGTGTAAACAGACTCACACAGCCACAAAGGGGATTTGGGTTGCAATACAGCTGTGAGCTCTGGGGGCAGAGTTCTCACGGGTTCCCAGGTAAATAGGGTCTCCCCCTCACATTGTCAGCGATGGCCACAGTTAAACACTGTAAAGTGCTTAAGGAGGGGGGAGGGGGACGGACGGACTTATTTTCGCAAAGCCAGGGGTAGCGCATGTGAAAAGTCATCAGGTCCTCTTTCCCTGTTGTGCGATGCTTGTAAAAACCCAGCACTGGAGGCAAGTGCAGGACGTGAGACCAGCAGGTGCCAAACCTTGCTCATTTCAAGCAGGACTGAACCTTAAACAGTGCCACGCCCTGTGCTCACTCACCGCTTCCATGCTACAGGTGAAATCCTGGCCCCTTTAAAATCAAGGGAGTTTTGCACTGAATTCAGCAGGGCTAGGATTTCCCCCAGAGTTCCTAAACTATAATTGCTGTTCAAAGTAGAGCACAAATCATAGCAACTCTATACAAGGACAAAAGTATCCCAGTTCCCCTTCACAGTGTCTATGCTTTTAGGTTTGAGCTCTGCTCTGACGCTGGCGGCTAGGCGTTCCTATTCATTTTAAGAGCGCAGAGCAATTTTTAGTAGCAAGGTGTTTTTACTCCTCCCATTAAAGTGAATGGGTAGGACCTGTAATAAATACACGTTCCTCTTTGTTTGGTGTTTGAATCGCTGTAGAAATCAAACCAAACCCACCTGGAGAAAAGCCTCCTTTCAACCTTTCCCACTCAGTCCTCAAAGATTTACTCCTAGGACGTTATTAATACTCTGTTCATCCTAGCACCTTCCACTTGTGGCTCTCAAAATGTTCCACAAACCATAAGGAATCCAGACGCCCAACACCAGCCCTGTGAAGTAAGGGGGAGTCTTTTCCTCATCTCCGTTTCACAGGGCAGGGTAGGGGAACTGAGATGCAGACATCGAATGACTTGCTTGACGGCCCATGGAAAGTCGGGGAACAGAGCAGCGAAGAGGAGCCTGATTTCCTGCTCTGTGCTTTAGCCGCTAGGCTCTTATCAACTCCATGAAATGCAGAAAACGAGATTTAACCCCGGTCCCCAGCTATGAGCAGGGAATTGATGTGCAACTCAGGCGAGGGCTGGTGCAGAGCTGATCATCTGCTAGGACTGAATGCCTCCAACTGCCATTGCTGTCAGTAGAAGTTCAGGGCACTCATCACAGAATCGGGCCCATCTGCATTAGCGTGTGTCCAGCATAATGATGCCACAGGCAAAGGTATGCAGCGCCAGGGAAATACATGCCTGGTATCGGTGCACTGAGCCTTTCTTCCTCACCGGCCCCTCAGTCTCTTTGACCTCTCTGATTTGCTGGTAACCATTGCTGTGGTGTTTGAGTGCCCGCCTGGGCAGCTTGTACGTGCTGGGCACGAATGGCTAGGCTGTCTGCACTGCTGGTCAGGCTCATGTCACAGCTGGCAGCCTCTCGCCTTTTACTTCCCAGTGCAAACCACAGTTAACTTGCCTCCACGTGGTGCATTTAAAATACCTTCGGAGGCCCATTTCTTCAAAGCGCCCTCATCCCCTCAGAGAGGATCGCCAGGAAGGCGGTGCACTGAGGGACGTTTTACAAGCAGGGCTTGACGGCTGGATGATCCCTCAGCATTATTTGCTTTTGCCACTAGATGGTGAAATAAGTAATACACGAATGCACCCAAGCCTCATAACATTCTGCTGCGGAGCCTCCTGGCTTGTGAAACAGCTCCAGCGGGCTCGCTGGGAACCTGCAATTTCAGCCAATTATCCTTTGATGCTTCCTATGTCTCAGCGGCTGCTGCATCAGCACACACACTTGGCTCTTTGATCTTTTTAACCCCAAAGCTGCCAGGCTTGATTTAGTGAAATGGCTAAGGCTGTGTGAAATGGGGATCGAAAACCAATGTGAAATGAATGCTTATTTCAAGCCATCTCCTCAAGCCTGTTTAAAATAGTTGATAGCAGCATGTGTCCTCCTGCTTTTCGTGGTTCTGTGGTCATTTACACAAGGCATAATAAGTATGTTGCCCCCCCTTTCAGTGGGGACCCGTTCTTGGGGCATAATCCTGCAATTAAAGTCACGTGGGTGGATCCAAGGGGCATGCACAGAGGTTCCAGGATCCCATTGCAGGATGGGAATCCCAAGTGTTTTCAATTGCTAACCCTTAACCTGATCATGTTTCAGTCTTTGCCACCCTATCTATTTAGCTTAACAAAGAAAATGTTATGGGATGATTTACAGCTTACAGTCTATTAGTACCTACAAAGGGAACAAATATTTAATAATGAGCTCCTCAATCGAGCAGAGAAAGGTAAAACATGAGCCAATGGCTGGAAGATGAAGCTAGACAAATTCAGACTGGAAATAAGGTGTCACTTTTTCACAGTGAGAATAATTAACCTTTGGAACAATTTACCCAGGATGATGGTGGATTTTTTCATCACTGGCAAGTTTTAAATCAAGATTGGAAGTTTTTCTAAGATCTGCTCTAGGAAATAGTTGGGGGAAGATCTCTGGCCTGTCTTATACAGGACCTCAGAGAAGAGGATCACGATGGACCCCTCTGGTCTTGGAATCTATTAAACTCTTATCAGGCTTTTACTGCAAAGATATTTGCACCTGATACTTTCCTTTTGAAATTCTGCACATTTACAGTGAAGAAACCCTTTACAGCATGGGCTGGACAGAAGTGGTTGGGGGAAAAAATGAGAAAATACCCTGGAAACTTACTCAGTTTGAAATGTTTTGGCTCTTTCCAGTAATTGAATGAATAGTCACAACCTCGGTCCCTAAGCAATAGGTAGATGTTATCCCCATTTCACAGATGGAGAAACTGAGGCCTGGTCTACACTAAAAAGTTAGCTTGACCTAACTATGTTGCTCGGGGTATGAAAAAATCCACACTCCTGAGCGAAGCAGTTAAGGCAACGCCCCGATGTAGAAAGTATTAGGTAGATGAAAGAATTCATTCTAACTACCGCCTCTCAGGGAGGTGCATTACTTACACCAACTGTCCAGGTAGCAGGGGTGGCCAACCCGCAGCTCGAGAGCTGCATTGCGGCTCTTCGGTCATACAAATGCGGCTCATGGCTCTTTGCATGCGGCTCTTTTCTGTTTGTTCTTTGCCTCTTTGCGCTTTGAAATTGACAAGCGTTTGGGTGGAGGGTAAGAGACAGGGGAAACTGACAAGTGAAACTGACAAGCTGCTTCGGAGGAGGGAAAACTGAAAAGGCAAATGTGGCTCTTTGAGGCTCTTCGTCTCTGACTGGTTGGCCACACCTGAGGTAGATAGTGTGTACATTGAAGTGCTACGATGGCCCCGCCGCTGTGCTGCTGTAGCATTTCAAGTGTAGACAAACCCTGAGCAGTAATGATAATAAAGGGCTTAGAGAAGGTCACAAGCAAAGCTTGTTGCAGAATGTGGCATAGAGCTCAGGTCTCATAGTCCTGTTCTTTCCTGGAATACCGGCTATTCTGATACTTCCAGGAACAGTGTGGGCCTGCAGCGTGCATGAGAGGTCATGCCGCATAGGATGTATGCTCCATTTTGCAGAGCTTGCTGCCCCGCTCCAGCCGGCATGATCTTACAGGGGCGGTGTGGTCACGCCGGCTGGGGCAGTGTGGTTCTATGTTCTATCTGCTAGTTTAATTTTTATTGGGTTGTTGGCTAAGCAGTTACCACGGATTAATTCCAGCAGGAGCTGTCTTGCAGGCCGGGAGAGCACGAGCTTCAGATAGCACCCGTCACTGCTACTTAAAAGGGGCAATATGGGTGATGAGCTTTTTGAAGCTTACCTCGGCCCCCTGCTGGATTCAATGTCCCTGCCTTAGAACAGGGAGGAGGGCATCCAAGTGGGAAGACGGGAGTGGATTAAAAACCTGAGCCCTAGATCATAGAAGAGAGACCAACAGAGACTGGGAGGGGTGCAGCAGATTGTCTCCCCCTGTCCCAGAAATGGGGTGCCTGGGATAAGCTAGGCCTATCTAATCCTTAAGTAAGACCGATGGGTGTAAACAGTTGCTTGTGTGGGGAAAAAAAACCCTGTTCTTGTTATATTTGGTGCCTACTGTTGCGTTTAAAAAACACTTTGTTTTTGGAAAGGCTGTTTTGTGACACTGCTCAGGCACTGGCCACCACCTCCAATGGACGAATGACATCGAAGCTGAATCCAGCCCAGCCCATTGAGCAACCCTGATTGATATGTTGGGTGCTGAACTCTAGGGTCCCCATAGGAAAAGTGGGAGAATGGCAGGATTCCTCCCCAGAGAGGTGAAGGCTCAGGTCCTGGTGTGTGTGTGTGTGTGTGTGTGTGTGTGTGTGTGTGTGTGTGTGTGTGTGTGTGTGTGTGTGTGAGGTGCAGGCACTCAGAGAGACTGAGGCCTGGTCTACACTTAAAATTTAGATTGACACAGCTGTGGCCCTCAGAGGTAAATGCACATCCCTGAGTGCTGGAGCTATGCTGACGCAACCCCCAGCGTAGACATGGCTCGCTTGCTGGAAGAAAAGGTCTGTCCATTTAGCTACTGCCACATGGAGAGACGGATTCCCTACAGTGATGGGACAACCCCTTCCATTGCTGTCGGAAGCAGCTACGCTCCAGCGCTACAGCTGTGTCAATGTAGCACCTGTCGCGTAGAGAAGCCCTGACAGTGGTCCAAGTGTAGCGAGCCCTGACCCGTGATGCTATTCATGTCAAAGTTCTGACACAATAGTGTCTAAAACAAACAAACAAACAAAAAAAGACGAGAAATGAACACACGAGGTTTTGGATAGAAATAAATACTGTACCCTGCATCTGTATCACTTCTCCCTCCATTGAGCTGTAATCTCTGCCATGGAGTTATTTCTGTTGGCTAGGCAGCTGCTAGTGTCTTTTATTAGGAAAATCTGCTATGCTGCCTGTAAGCCCTGCAAATCCTGCCAGGAGGGATGACCAAAGACCAAAGAAACAGGAAACTTGACCAGAACAACAGAAAAGCAATTTACTGCAATTTAGAAACATTCAAAGGGAGAGTGACAAGTGGCAAAATAGTAACTGATGTAAATCTCTCAGCCTGTGTGTTCCGGGCAAGCGACTAGATTCAGCTTTTTTCAAACCTGGGCAATGGGAAACATACTGAAAGGTGTAGGTAATGGCAGCATGGCATCCCTGCAACCTGCTCTAGATTCCTGATATATGCGTGTCAGAGACAGTTTCCGGGCTTGCACGTCAAAACAAAAGGATTAGGCCTCAGCACAGAACACTGTATTCAAAACTCTATTTTTGTGCTGCTTTATTCAAACAACATATAAAGCACAGCCAGCAGCTGAAGAGCCAAGTGCGGTGGAAATATACAGCTACAAACAGGGCTTAGCAGCAAGCCATGAATAAGCAAATAGTGTAAGATCGATAGGAAAGAGCCAAATCCGAATCTACTGGTCTAACAAGAAACCGTCAGAAGAGAAAAACCATCTCGTTTACCATGTAGCTGAGTTCAGTGTCGCTTGTTTCTAACTGTACTGAGATCACCTGATGACATGAGCTGGACATGTGCAGAGTCTGATGGTTCCTGATCACATAAAGATTTTTTAAATTAACATCATTTCCAACCACAGCCTCATGCACCCCATGTGCTCTGAACACAGACACTGAACTGGATGGAACAACCTACATCAGTTTTCGATGACTCTCCATCATGTGATCATGCTCGCTACATTTATCTCAGCCCTACTTCTGCAGGGTATCTTGCAGCTGTGTCCTAGGTGAAGCTCCCATCAAAGTCAGTGGGCGATTTGCCTGCCTATGGGCTGCAAGATCAGGCTCCAGGAGCCTCAGGCCCTGTTTGCAAAAAGGAGCCCCTGGCCCTTCTCCCATTGACTGCCACAGGAGAAAGAGCAGGGCCAAAAATGCGATTTCCTCAGTGTACGTCACCCCACTTCTCCTATGGCTGAAGGACTGAATGGAACATTCAGCCTATTCCTGGATTTAAGGGCAAAAGGGACCATTATGATCATCTAGCCCTGTTGTTTACGAGCTTTTTTTCATTTGCGGACCCCTAAAAAATTCAAATGGAGGTGCAGACCCCTTTGGAAATCTTAGACGTAGTCATAGAATCATAGAAGATGAGGGTTGGAAGGGACCTCAGGAGGTCATCTAGTCCAAGGCCCTGCTCAATGCAGGAACAACCCCAACTAAACCATCCCAGCCAGGTCTTTGTCAAGCTGCACTATAAAAACCTCTAAGGATGGAGATTCCACCACCTCCCTAGTAACCCATTCCAGTGCTTCACCAGCCTCCTAGGGAAAAAACTTTTCCTAATGTCCAACCTAGACCTCCCCCCCTGCAACTTGAGACCATTGTGCCTAGTTCTGTCATTTACTGCCACTGAGAACGCCTAGCTCCATCCTCCCTGGAACCCCTTTCAGACGGTTAAAGGCTGCTATCAAATCCCCCCTCATTCTTCTCTTCTGCAGACTAAACAAGCCTAGTTCCCTCCATCTCTGTTCATAAGTCAAGTACTCCAGCCCCCTAATCATTTGTGTTGCCTTCCTTTGTATGCGCTCCAATTTGTTCACATCTTTTATATAGTGGGGGGCCCAAAACTGGACACAATGTGGCCTCACCAGTGCCGAATAGAGGGGAATAATCACTTCCCTCAATCTGCTGGCAATGCTCCTACTAATGCAGCCCAGTATGCCATTAGCCTTTTTGGCAATAAGAGCACATTGTTGACTGGTATCCAGCTTCTTGTTCACTGTAACCCTCAGGTCCTTTTCTGCAGAACTGCTGCCGAGCCAGTTGGTTCCCAGTCCATAGCTGTGCATGGGATTCTTCCATTCTAAGTGCAGGACTCTGCACTTGTCCTTGTTAAACCTCATCAGATTTCTTTTGATCTAATCCTCTAATTTGTCTAGGTCACTTTGTATCCTATCCCTGCTCTTCAGTGTATCTACCACTCCCCGCCCCCCTTCCCCCAGTTTAACGTCATCTGCAAATTTGCTGAGGGTGCAATCCACCGCATCCTCCAAATCATTAATCAAGATGTTGAACAAAACTAGCCCAACTCCTGGGGCACTCCGCTTGTTACCGGCTGCCAACTAGTCATCGAGCCATTGATCACTACCTGTTGAGTCTGATGACGTAACCAGCTTTCTATCCACCTTATAGTCTATTCTTCCTACCCATACGTCTTTAACTTGCTGATAAGAATACTGTGGGAGACCATATCAAAAGCTTTGCTAAAGTCAAAGTGTATCACATCCACTACTTTCCCCACATCCACAGAGTCAGTCATCTCATCATAGAAGTAGTCTGCAGACCCCCCCAGTGGTCCATGGACCATAGGTTGAAAACCACCGTTCTATGGGAATGACAACCTTTTGCAGACCTGTTAGACATAGACATAGTCTGCTAACCCCCAGGTGTCTGCGGACCACAGGCTGAAAACCATTGATCTAGCCTGATTTCTTGTATAACACAGGCCAGAGAATTCCACCCAGTTACTCCTTTATTGAGCCTAAGAACTTGTGTTTGACTAAAGCATAACTTCCATAAAGGCAGCCAGTCTGGAAATGACAATTTCATGCAATGCGGAATCTATCACTTCCCTTCCTAGTTTGTTCCATGGAACATTTCTTTGCGATCTTGGAAGTTTTTTAAATGCTTGTCTAATGTCTATTCTCTTCAGGTAAGTTCTAACTCCCCATCAAAAGTCTTTAGCTGGCCTGAAGGCCATCCCAAAGAAGGTGTCCTTGGATTCTCCCATCTGTAATAACACTGTTTCCCTTGACTAAAACCTGATTGGTAATTAATTTATGGAAAACAGAATAGATTTGAACCCATAACTATTGATTGTCGTGTTCCCTTATTCCACAATCTCGTTACAGTTTTGGAAACAAGTATTTCCTGGGCCTGTTCGTACAAACGACGTATATTTTTCGTACATGTTATCATAATTATTATCATGTCCATGGACTATTGTACCATTTATGAGTTGTTTGATGGCATTAATAGATGGAAGATCAGTGGAGTGTTTTCATTTATTATAATCCTGTTTTAAATATCAAAAGCAGGACCGTGGCCCTAATTCACCTGTCTTCTTTAGAAACAACCTCCTGACCTGGTTCATGGAGGAGACGTATGCACGCAGAAGCTGCTTGCTAATTAATCAACCGGAACCAGTAGTTCATTTTCACCTTGTTTGTGAGGATTGTACTGAAAGTGTGTGTTCTGCAGGAGGATGCAGGCAGAGACGCTGGTCTTATGTTTAAAAGACTCACCTTTCGCTAGCACTCTGGTAAGGGGCATGCTTTATAGATATATAAACACACAAAACAAATGCCATTGGGTTCATCTGTTGGGACATGGCTTTCTGCTGCCAATAATCTTTGCTTTCACTCATTAGCATAGAACAAGAACATGTTCAGAAAACTAATAGCCACAGGTTTGCTCGGTGGATATCTTTTTTTGGGAGGGATCTGCTTACTATACTGATAAAATCAAGTTCTTCTGCCTGTTACCTATGTGGCACCACTACAGCTACGGGAGAGCACGCTGACTTCTGGTCTGCCTGATCATCAGCTGCAAGCTGTCTGCTAAATCCCAGCTGCATACGCTTTGCTATAAATATCAATATTGCCAACTCCAAACCTGCAGGTAGAATGAGTCTGGTTCCAAAATACTATGCCACTGCTATAAAAATCACATTTTCTAAAGCAATAATACATTTATGGTTCTTTAATTTCCCTTCAGGTTTTTGATCCTTAGAACACACTTCAAGCTTTTCTCCCTGAAGGTTGGAAACTTATTTTTTTTAAAAGCGAAGCTGAGATGCTCACCTAATCCCACGAGTCCTTAGAGGTGGGGCTTTAAGAAAAACACCAGAGAGTGTGAGACTTGAGATAGTGTCCTCAACACTCAGGAGTCTATCGTATTTTGCTAGATGACTCAGAATGAACCCAGATTGCCTTTCACAGCCTAAGGTTTATTTACAGCACTGGCAGTGTGCTACTACTGTACCTTTTGTCTTGTAAAATGAGCAAATCTGAGATGTCATTGAGAGAAAGAAAGAGAATAAAAAGGGGATTCCATATGATAGAGTCCCTTTACAGACTTGGAGCTAAATTCTGCTCTCCGTTCTAATGATAAAATAACAAAGCAACCTCACAAAAACAAAGGAGAAAAAAATGGGACTAGGATGGAGTCTTTGAGGTGGTAAATCTTGTCTCGCTAGCTTTTCCTCTCAAATATAAGAATCCAATGCCAGGCATCCCTAGCTTGCAGAAGAGTGCAAATTCCAGCTGCTCACCTGAAACAAACCATTTTCCAGCTGCTGGCCACTCCATGCTTATCTCCGTCAAGGACTTTTATCTGAATGAAAAACTCCAAGTCTCTGATTACATGAAGTTATGGCAGGGTTGGGAGTGGCGTTGTTTTGTTGGCTGGTGTTTGTTCAGGGCATATCAGAGGCAATCGGGTACCTGCCAAAGGGAACAAATAAGCAATTAACTCTTTTAAATGTAGTCTTCCACCATGAAACTAGCTTTGCTTTACAGAGAGCAGCCACACCTGGGTGTGTTTGGGTGTTTCCATCAGCACAGTAGCATTAAACCAACGCCAGAGCAAATAGACTTAAATATATGATTTTTCAATAGCTAAATGATTGTGTCCTCGCTCATCCCTGGCCATGGAAGGGTGAAACTTATTTCAAGCATCCACGAGGCGCTCTCTCTCCACTGCACCACTCTCCATGCACTGAGGCCTTCCATGAGAGGAGTGAGCCTGAACTTTGTAAGCTGTAGATCTTGGGGAAACTCAGCTCCAGGCCCTTGGTTTTAAATCCATCGATGTCGCTTTGAGGCCTAGGCCACACTAGGTTGACATTAGCTGTGTTGCTCGGGGTGTGTGTGAAAAATGGACTTTCCTGACTGAGGCACTATGTTGACTTAAATCCCAGTGCAGATGCAGTTATGTTGATGGACGAATGCTTCCATTGACTTAGCCACCATTGCTTGGGGAGGTAGTGTTCCCATGGCGACAGAAAAACCCTCCTTTGTTGCCGTAGGCTGGCTCTTCACTATGGAGTTACAGAGGCACAGCTACAGCACCTCAGCTATGCCGCTATAGGCCATGTTGGATAGCCGTGGCCTTGGAATTTCCCTTTTCCCAGCCACACCAACGTGGCCAGCTCACCTGCTTCGCTACCATTAGGTTGACCCTGGCTACACACACCTGGCCTCCTTGCAGAGGGCTAGTGTCAGAGTTGGGGCAATAATGCCGGGAAGAGAAAGAAAGGATGGCTATGTGACTAAAGTTCAGTTCTCCTGGCTCTGTGGCTGGCTTTGCCACCGATTTGGGCAAGTCCCTTCATCTTTGTGTGGCTCAATTTCCACCTATGTTAACCAGGGCTTGTAACACGTCCTTGGCGAGAGGAAAGTTTTAATTGCCTTATATCTTCAGCCGGCTAAAGTGCAACGTTTCGTGGTTACCAACCATCATGCCATTTGGATACTGACTGGTGTCCCTTTCTCATAGGAACATGCTGGATATAGCTACTGCTCCCCACTGCCCTTTCTGGCAGGCCCCACACATTGTGCGTACCTATGACGACCCCACCACACGCTGTTTCCCACCTGTGTATTGCCAGATAGCGTTCATAAGTCAAATTGGAGCTCTGACTTCAAGTTGAGGGTACATGACTGCTTCAGGGGCATACGACTACCTAAACCTTCGCCTCCTTTAGGAGAAAGACCAACTGGGGGTGGATCCACAGCAGCCAGACTGTATTCATGCGCCTTACCAGCTCTTGATGTCGCAGGCCTAAGTCCTGTGCTCACCCACTGACTTTGTTGTCAGGCCAATCTCTGGTTTTGATGGGAAGTGAAGGAGCTCAGCATCTCATGAGACCAGGCCCCGGGCATACAGTATTGAAAAAAACTGGGTCAGATAAGAGAAATTAATAGAAAAAAGTAGGCTGGGCATTTCAAAGGCACAAGAGGGTATGTTTATAGTGCCTTAGCGCACATCTGTGGGACCCGGGCTCATAGATTCGATGTTTCCAGCCTGTGTTCGAGCATCCACACTGCAATGTAAACCTGGTCTTACAGTCGCTGGACCTGGGGGTCTCTCAATCATGCTAACGCATCCACACTGCACTACGCAGACCTTCTGACTCAGGTCTGGGGCTTGAGCTGTGTCCACACTGCAAAATGACCCGAGTTGCAGTGGGACTCAGATGCTGACCCGAGTCAGACTGAATTGTGTGTGAACAGAAGGGGGGCTTGGGCTGAAACCTGAGTCTGAGCCTGGGCTTAGTGTGCTGTGTAGCTATAACCTAAGAGACTTAGGTACCCAACACCCCTTGACATTCAAAGGGAATTGGGAGGCAGGGTCTTAACTATCTCATGCCCCTTTGAAAATCTCAGCATTGACCGATCAATTTTCAGGCCTGAAAAGACACTGAAAATTAGGCTTCCGACTTGCCAGGGAAGCTAGTGCTTGTCCTACTGCGTGACGCCTGCTTAGCGTCATTAGTAGCAGTAATAGTCACGTCCCGTTGAATCTCAGCTGTGTGCAGGTGACCTAGGCCATCTCCCTGCAAGTGCAGGACTATTTCCAATCGTACACGCTGGCCCAGATTCCCCAAGACACTCAGGCTGTGTGCAGGTGCCGGGCGGTGTGGGTGGCCTGTGACATACAGGAGGTCAGACTCGACAATCTGATGGGCCCTTCTGGTCTTAAACTGTACAGCCATGAGCCTGTCACCCAACTCATTGATTTCAATGGGAGTTCGGTTCCTAGGCTCCACTGCGAATGCGGGGCTTAGTTCCCGCCCCTCTGTACACTTTCTAGTGTTTGCATCCTTTCAAGAGCTGGAATTTCCTTTCCCTTTTTTGGCAGCTCTCGCTGTCCCTTTCTTAATGTCAGCCCCTAACCACCAGTTCCCAGGTGGCAGGTATGGGTGTAATTTATTGCGCTTGTGCAGGGCCTAGGGAAAAGTCTACAGTGTTTCCTATGCATCACAAAGGAAATGGATTCACTGTCCCACGCATTCAGCGCGTCAATTAAATTAAAGCTGCATTACGCAGTCATGCTAGCAGAGCGGCACTAAATCAATCTGAACCGGGATGAAATGAACGAGCAGAAAGGGCAGGGACGGAGGCCCGGTGCCTTGCTCTGAATCACTGGCGTGCACTTGGATGAGGGGACCAACAGCTCTGTGCAACATAGCTGGGCCGGACATGCTGGGAGGTCGTGTTTGCTCTTTCCAGGGAAAACAGAAAAACGATGCACTGAGTTAATAGCACAGCTCTAACGCCAGAGGGGCCCCACTAGATCCTAGATGAGCTGCACGGGGCCAGGAGAAAGTTTGCCAGGGCAGTGTAGGGCCAACATAGACATCCCGATGCTGCTTTCCCTCCCCACCCACTGGCAAACCTTACTATGCATATTGTGCCAGGAAGACGCATGTCAGGGAAGGCAGGAGAGCAACCATAGGGCTGGGCCCTCTGGAGATTCTGGGGTGCACGACAGCCCCTAGGCGACGGTGAGAGGCTGTCTAAGTTAGAGCAGTTTCTAGCCTTGCTCTAATTTACATTCTGGGAGATTTTTGCCTCTGCCGCAGCCCAGAATTGGGACATCCTAAAGCCACCGTCGCACCCACCTCGCCAGGCTGTGCCTTCTGTGTTGTGGCTCACAGGAAACGCTTCACAGCATCTCAGCCAGCCTTCCTGTGTGACCTCGGCCAAGTCACCTGGGGGGGGAAAAACTCCAAACGCTGTGTGCTCAGTTTCCCCATCTGTAAAATGGACTAACCCTTACCCTCCCTTTCGCTCAACTCTTGCCTGTCATAGCTAAAGATATTGTAAGATCCTGGCGTAGGGACTGTCTTTTACTATGTAGTTATACATTGCCTAGTACAATGCAGCTATGTACTCATCTGGGCCCCTAAGTGCTACAGTGTTATAAATATATAATAAAGGTGCGGAAAGGTTTCAGTACCAGCCTCCCCCTTCCTCTATCTGGCAAGCATGATGTGAATGCATAGATAACTACCTTTTAATATATTAATTTAAAAAATAACACAGGGCTTAGCAAGGAATATGTATAACATATACTTCTAGGCTCTTTCCTTCGCCCTTTAGTTGTTGTCAGCCTGTCCTGGGTTATGGCTGTGTTTAAGCTTCTTCTGGCAGGCATTTTATTTGTCTGTAACACATCAAACACCTGTGCAACCATGAATGGGACCAGCAATAGCATCCCTGGAATTGTATGGCATTATGTGAACTGTACGTTCCTGTGGCTAAGGGACTAGATTGGGGTTCCGGATCCAACACCCTGTTCTGGCACAAATTTCCCATGTGACTGTGAGCAAATCACGTAACCTTTCTGGGTTTCAGTGCCCCATCAGTTAGAAAGCGGCTAATCTGGTGTCCCATTGGAGTGAAAACTAAACCTTTCAGCTGTTGTTGTGAAAGGGAATTGTGTCAAAACACGCTGTTATCAGATGGCAAAAGTTTGGCACCGAAGAGTCCACTGTCGACTTCAGAAACCTGCTGTTGAAAATTTTGTTGCAATTGACATGGATCCATGAAGCTGAGCTGTTTCAGCTTCAGTAAAACACTCTTTTTTGATGAAACATTTTGTCATTAACAATGTTCGGACCAGCTTTACTTTCTCGCTCCTTACTGATTGAGATGATAAGCTCTTTGAGGCAGAAGCTGCCTCGGTATGTGTGTGTGTGTTCATGTTCATACATCTAGTACAAAAGGGCCTTGAGCTGAGATGATTAAGCTCTTTAAATTAGTGTAACTAATGATAATCAGATGGTGCTTTTTTTTTTTTTTTTGGTGGCTGAGAAAGTCATAACATTGCTCTGGTTAATCACCAAAATGAGAAAGACAAACGCAGCCTAAGTTCTCATCGTTATTGCTTCCCTCTTGAATATTAACCATGCATACGAACGAGAAACGTTAGACTCTAGGCCCGGATCCACAAAGGCGTATTGGCTCCTACCGTTCACTGAAATTCTTAGTGCTGGAAGTTTTCTCAGTTTTCCGCACCTGCTCTCCAAAAACACAAAGCAGACAGCTGTTACGTCCCCATTGCACCAAAAAAAAAAAAAAATCAGAAATCGGAGTTTCCTCTGTTTGCCGCTAGCCGGGATTTAGCCTTAAAAAGAAATAAACGCAGAAATTTTACCTGCAATAAGCCACTGTGACCAGTAGGTGCCACTGCACCCTCACGCTGCCTGGTACAATATCCGGTGTCTGTAACACACACCAATTCGGTCCTCTCAAAGCCCAGCTGAACTGCCCTGGTCTGTTCACACCTGCTGAAGCACCTGCCAGCGGCCACCGTCGGAAGACAGGCTCCTGGGCCAGCTGGGCCAGCGGGCTGACCCAGTACGGCCATTCTGGTGTGCTGCGCTCACTGGGCCATCTGCACGGTCTGGATGAGTGTTGCTCTCGCCCAGGATTCCCCGGGCCTTCTTGACTCTTTAAACTGGTTTTGGTCCCATCTCACCTCTGACATCCCCCCGCACAAGCAAACGTTGCTGGGCTAAGCAGCTGACAGGAGCCTAAAACGAATCGCCATCGCTTGGTTCCACCTGCCTTGTTAATTAAACCTGTCCAGAAGAAGCCACTGAAACAATGACTATTGGTCGTATTCCCGTAGCACCCAAAAGCCCCCCGAGTCCAAGCCAAGTTGTGCTGGGTGCTGCAGAAAGGCACAGCAAGGGTATGGCCACATTACAGCGGGGGGGGGGGGGGGGGGGGGGTGTGTGTGTGTGTGTGTGTGTGTGTGTGTGTGTGTGTGTGTGTGTGTGTGTGTGTGTGTGTGTGTGTGTGTGTGTGTGTGTGTGTGTGTGTGTGTGTGTGTGTGTGTGTGTGTGTGTGTGTGTGTGTGTGTGTGTCTCATTCCTGTCTCTGGGAGCCAGCCACACTTGCTTTGCTCCAGCTGTGCCGGTGGTGCCACAATGCGTTATGTGAGCCGCATATATGGTCCTCAAGCCTAATTTTTTTGGGCCCAGAACAAACTTGTGACAGGGGCCCCCTCCCACACACACACACACACACACACCACAATCCTTCATCCCATACATACAATCCCATGAGCCATGAACATTTTTTTTCCTTGTGATAATAGGGGTTGCAGCCTGGGCCAGGCCCGGTAAAGTGTACCCTTCCCCCGCCCCCCATGTGGGGGCCCTGATGGTCCTACAGATGTCACATGGGCTGCAGCTGTGTGCTGATTGGGCTGCAGGTTGAGAATCTGAGTGTGGCTATGGGGTCATGGCGTGGGCTGGCCTCCTGTGTGGGTAGCCCAGGGTGGGTGGGGAAGGGGTCTGTACTTGGTGTCTAGTCCAAACTCCCCCCCCCCATGCTACTGCCAGCACATTGCTATTTTCAGGCAGAGCTGGTGTGTGTGTGTCTAGCTGAGCCGGGAATTACACCGCCCAGCTGCAGGGTAGCTGGACCCTAAAAGAGCCATGCCCTGCCCTGAGGCGTTTGCAATCTAAATACAATTAGGCCCCAACTCACACGGATCAGGCACTGGACTCCGCAGCGAAATTCGCTCCCCAGCCCCGGGGCAGTGGTGGGAACCAGGCAGCGTCTCACACCTGCTGTTCCTAGCAGTGAGTTCACTTAGTGCCATGAGGCAGCACCTGGGAAATGCTGCCAGTTCCCTGCACATCCCCCCCCATTGCAAAGGCTGCTTTGACAGCAGCAAGCAAAGCACGCCGGCTAAATAACACAGCCGGGCCGCGCACACCGGGCTGGGGATGCGCAGACCGAGAGGCCGGCCCCGGGAAGCCCTTTTTATTAGCCTGCTCCTTGCTGTACACAGCAATGGTCATCAGAACGCACCGGCCTGGGGTTGCCTTGGCGTGAAACGCCTGCCGGAGCTGGGCTGGGCTCCTTGGGAGAGTGCTGCCCTGGGCAAGGGTGGAGATTGCGCCTCCGTGCGGGAGGGTGTCACAGCCTCGCCAGAGCCCCCGCCTGCTGCTGTCCCCCCACTGAGAGACGGGCAACACACCCAGGAGAGTAACACACCCAGGAGGGTAACACTCCCCACACCCCTCCCCCCCCGCACAGACACAGGAAAGCAACACACACACACACACACACACACACAGGAAAGCAACACCCCCCCCACACCCCAGCACAGACACACACCCCACACACAGACAGAAGAGCCTGTCCCCCCCCCCCCACGTGGCTGTCAGTCAGCCGGCGGCCCTAGGAGACACGCGGGGCTCCGCTCCTCAGTCCCTGACTGTGTGGAGCTGGGGCGGGGGAGCAGGTGTCTGGGGCCAGGAAGCGGGGCGGGGCGGGGCGGGGCGGTGACAGGCGCCTGTGTAAGACCAAGCCCTGAATAGCGGGACAGGCCCTATCAAGCCAGGACCTCTGGTCACCTGTGTGTGTGTGTGTGTGTGTGTGTGCGGGTGGGCAGGGGGACACGGCTGGGTCTGTGCAGGGGCTGAATGGAGAGGGAGTAGGGAGGGTGTGTGTGTGTGTGTGTGTGTGTGTGTGCGCAAGAGGGAAAGGTGTGTGGTGAGCAGAAGATCAATGCATGTGTGTGTGTGTGTGAATAGTGACAAGGGAGAGATGTCTGTGAGTGTGAATCGTAAGCTCAGTGTGTGTGAGAATGAGAGAGAGAATGGTGACCAGTGTGTGTGCGTGCATGAATAGTGAACAGGAAGGGGTGTGTGTATGTGCGAATGATGACCATGGAGGGATGTGTGTGTGTGTGGTGACTAAGGAGGGGAGTGTGTGAGTGAATGGTGACCAGGGAGGACTGTGTGTGTGTCTGTGTGTGTGTGTGAATGGTGACCAGAGACTCAGTGTGTGTGTGAGTCTGTCTGTGAATGGTGAGCAGGGAGGGGTGTGTGTGAATGGTGACCAAGTAGTGTGCGTGTGGATTGTGACCAGGGAGGGGTGTGTGTGAATAGTGACCAGAGGTGTGTGGTTGTGTGTGAATGGTTACTGGGGATGTGTAAATGGTGACCAGGGAGAGGGGTGCATTTGTGTGTATGGTCACCAGAGAGGGTGTGTGTGTGTGTTTTGTGAATGGTGACCCGAGAGGGGTGTGTGTGTGTGTGTGAGATAGTGACCCGGCATGGGTGTGTGTGTGTGTGATAGTGACCTGGCATGAGTGTGTGTGTGTGTGTGTGTGGTGACCCACCGGGAGGGGTGTGTGTGTGTGATAGTGACCCGGCATGGGTGTGTGTGTGTGTGTGTGGTGACCCGGCATTGGTGTGTGTGTGTGTGTGTGTGTGTGGTGACCCGCCAGGAGGGGTGTGTATGTGTGTGATAGTGACCCGGCATGGGTGTGTGTGTGTGTGTGTGCGCGCGGGGAGGGGTGTGTGTGTGTGTGTGTGTGTGATAGTGACCCGGCATGGGTGTGTGTGTGTGTGTGTGGTGACCCGCCGGGAGGGGTGTGTGTGTGTGTGTGATAGTGACCCGGCATGGGTGTGTGTGTGTGTGTGTGTGCGCGCGGGGAGGGCAGTTCCCCACGTGAGGCTGACGCCGGCTGCGGAGCGGCTCCGGATTGATCCCGGGGCTATAAAGCGGGGCCGCTCGGCTGCGAGGGAGGCAGGGCGGCGGCTGCGGAGGAGGACGCGGCTCCGGACCCCCCGACCGCTCCGAGCCCGGACTGCCCGAGCCGCTCCGGGGAGCCGAGCGCCGCGCCCGAGGCAGCCCCGCGTAGACCCCGCTCCGCGGGACCGCCCGGCTCGGGCTCGCTTTCCCTGCCGGCACCCGGGCGGGGATCGGCCGGTCGCTGCCCCTGGATAACCCCCTGCCCCGGCCCCTTGCTGAAGATGCCAGCCCCCGCCCCGCCCGCCCGCTCCGCACAGGTAAGGGGAACTTCCTTGTCCAGCGCCGCGCTCCAGCCCTGACCCGGAGCCCTTCCCGGCCGCCGGGCGGCGTGCACCGCTGCGGGCGGGGAGCAGCACCCGTGCCCGCCCAGCCCTCTGCTGGAGCAACTTCTGGCCATGCACTAGCCCCGTCCAGGCGGGGAGGGAGCATCAGCTGCGCGGGGCTTCTCCAGGAGCCACCCACCGCAAAGGACAGAGACTCTCGGCCCTTCCCCCTGCTGCTGCCGCCGCTCGACTCAGCCCAGAAGTCATGGGCGCTGCAGGCGGCGGCTGCTGATTGAATTAAGCTTTGCCACCGGCTCCTCGGGCAGGAGGCTGCCGGACAGACCTGCCAGGTGCAGCCGCAGCGGGCGAGGAGTTCCTGGGCGTGCTGGCGGGGGGAGCGCACCGCTGGCTTTGATGTTTAACCTGGAGAACCCGTTCACGGAGAGGGGGCGCTTCTTCTCGTCCATGGAATACCAGCAGCAGCTGGAGGAGGAGGGTTACCCGCCTGGTGGCAACGGGAGCCTGAATGAGAGTGACTCCGGGCAGAAGGGAAGCACCCCGTACCCCCTCCACACCACTCTGACCCTCATCAGCCTGGCTGGACTGCTCATGGTCTTCACCATCTTCGGGAACGTCCTGGTCATCATCGCCGTCTTCACCAGCCGCGCGCTCAAGGCGCCCCAGAACCTCTTCCTGGTCTCCCTGGCCTCAGCCGACATCCTGGTGGCCACGCTGGTCATCCCCTTCTCGCTGGCCAACGAGGTGATGGGCTACTGGTACTTCGGCAAGGTCTGGTGTGAGATCTACCTGGCCTTGGACGTGCTCTTCTGCACCTCCTCCATCGTGCACCTGTGCGCCATCAGCCTGGACCGCTACTGGTCCATCACCCAGGCCATCGAGTACAACCTCAAGCGCACGCCGCGCCGCATCAAGTGCATCATCTTCATTGTCTGGGTCATCTCGGCCGTCATCTCGTTCCCGCCCCTCATCTCCATCGAGAAGAAGAGCGGGCAGCAGGCCGACCAGCGGGCAGCGGGGTGCAAGATCAACGACGAGAAGTGGTACATCATCTCCTCCTGCATCGGCTCCTTCTTTGCCCCCTGCCTCATCATGATCCTGGTCTATGTACGTATCTATCAGATTGCCAAAAGGAGAACCCGGGTGCCCCCCAGCAAGAGAGGGGAGCACTCCAATAAGAGGCAAAATGGCTTGGCAGACAAGGAGCAGCTGCCAGCGGCGGCCAAGCTCAACGGGGAGAAGGTGACGGAGGGAGGAGGAGGGGAAGAAGGGCCAGAGAGGGAGCTCAATGGCATAGACATGGAGGAGACTTCCTCTTCTGAGCACCAGGAGAACCACCAGTGCAGGAAGCAGGGGAGACCACAGAGGTGCAAGGGCAAAACCAAGCTGAGCCAGATCAAACCTGGGGACAGCTTGCCCAGGAGGATGGAGGAAGAGAGAAATGCCAAAGTGTCCCGGTGGAGGGGCAGGCAGAACAGGGAGAAGCGCTTTACCTTTGTGCTGGCGGTGGTGATCGGGGTCTTCGTCATATGCTGGTTTCCCTTTTTCTTCACCTACACGCTCACCGCTGTCTGCAAGAGCTGCTTTGTGCCCGACACCCTCTTCAAGTTCTTCTTTTGGTTTGGTTACTGCAACAGCTCCCTGAACCCTGTCATCTACACCATCTTCAACCACGACTTCAGGAGAGCCTTCAAAAAGATCCTCTGTAGGGTAGACAGGAAAAGGATTGTTTGATGAACAAACTGGTCTCTGTCAGCATGACTGGTGATTAAAGACCCTATCCTGTGAGGGTGATGCACAGCTCCCTGGGGCTGGGTTTGCAAGTGGATAGTTTCCTCTGACTTGCAGGTGGGACCCCTTTAGAAACTGAGATAAAACTATTAAAACACCAAGCAGCAGCCACAAAGAAAGCAAGCGAAACACACAGCCTCAGCATTTGGGTTTAAAGTGGATCATTTCTGGCTTGCCTTGGCTTTGGATGGGTTCATGATTTATAAGCGTGACTCCTTAAAAAACTAAATGAAATGAAAAAATCCACAACAAAGAGAAAATATACAGGCCCAGATGAGCTATTTTTTGGATGTGTAATTAATGTTAAAATCCTTGTAAAAATACAGTATGCCATCCCTGAGATCTGTCTTAATTTTTGTAAGGCAGTCTGATTTGAAAATAAGAATGCTTTAAATAGTCTTGACAACTTGAAGCATAAAAACAATTGGATCATCTTATCAATCCTGCAGTTTGATAGTATTACCAAAATTTCCAATGAGCTATTGGATTTTTTGGCTATAAAGCTTGTAAGATCAGACATGACCATATTGAAGTTTTTTTTTTTTTTTAAATGTACCCGATTGTTTCCTTTTTGTGCTCTCTATTTAGTATTGCTGAAAAGATAACATTTCTCTTGCTCTACTAACTGGGGGAAAAAAAAAGAGGACTAACAGTTTCACAGTGCAATCAGAAATGATCCAAAAGATTGAGAATGATGAGCTCATTTTGCTTGCAACATGATGCTCGAACAATCAAGTTCTTACAGGGTTAATATAAACTAATATTCCTGCTACCTTACACCACGGAAATGTGTTCAATGCTAACTTGTTTTCCCCACCCCTGATTGTGAACAGATAACATTTTAAAGTAAATATCAAGGTTACATATCTCATGCTATCTGATTTGTATTGATTTTTGACATATTAATTCTTGCTGGGTTTCCTGCATGAAAAACTGGGTTTCATGCACAAAAGCAATTCTGCCCTTTTGAGTAACCTGAAAAGATTTAAGTTTTTAATTTTCTAGTTTCATCTTCAGTAGAAACTGGTGAACTGTCGCTTTTTGATTTGAATATTATACAGGACAAATCTTTAAAGCAGGAGAAATTTAAATACAGTTTCCCCTATATTTTATAGTGTGATTATACTTTGTAAAAAATGTGTAAATATAATAATGGAATGGGAAAGAGAGTTAATATTGAAATAAACCATTTTTCAGAATATAAAACAACAAATCTAACATCCTTGTGCCATGAGGAAAACTTCCCAAGGAATGTTAAAAGGTTTCCCCATAGTTTATTGTGAATGGCAAAGAAGATTTTCCTTTTTAACATTATTATAACAGCTGCATTTAAACACTGACAGGTCACAGAAATTATGAGAAAAACAAAACATTTGTTTAAATCTCTCCAGTGTAAACTGAATTTGACTAGACAGTAGCTGTCAAATGTACAGTAACAGACTTAAAGGAGACAGAGAGCTTTTTCTTTCCAAGAGTGTTTTATTCTTTGCTTTTGCTTTTGACTTTGTGATTAACTGCCAAGGTCCCACAGTGAATTATGGAAGTTGGACACCAGTGTTTACATCCACATAAGTTTTCAAAGCTGACTACTTGAGAGGTGAACAAAAAAGAGAGCTTTCTTTTACCTTTAAAAATAAAAAGTTGCTCTAATGGATTTTTATTTAAAAAAGAAAAAAAGTTTGCAAATGTGAAATAAACCTGAACGAATAATCTGTTTATCTGTAATTTCAAAAATGTCACAAGTATCAAAACGACATCAACTGCGGTCTTGATATCTTAAGGAGCCTATCAGGAGAGGTGCTTGTGTTTTCCAAAAGGCATTGTTATGCCTAATGCTAAACAATGGTTTAGTTCATTGCGCAGTGACATAATGAGTCCTTGATATGCTGCTTTCTTTTCAGATGCCATGGTCAGAGCATTCATGTGCTTCTTAAAGAACAGGATTTAGGGTTACTCTGGGAGATTTGCTTGGTTAACTTCTAAATACTTTTTTTTCTCTCAGTAGAAATATTTGTGTGGTATATCCAAACAGCAGTCAGGGTGCTAAATAATTGTCATTTAACGCAACCAGAAATGATTAGACCAGGAGCGTATAACTTGTGTTTAGCCAAACTGCATTTCATGTTTTAAAAGACAACAGCCAGCCACCCCAAAAAGGTTGGTTTGTTTGTTTTTGAGTCTCTTGGGAGCAGGCTGAGTATGTAAAAGTGAAACTGGTAAACTTTGACCTTTATCCAGGGTCAAGAAAAGATGAAAGAACATCTTTCCCTGGTTTAACATGATGTTATTATCTGTAGCACAGTAACACTCAGAGGAACCAATCAGAATTGAGCATTGTGCAAGGTCCTGTACAAACATAAGACCATCTCTGCCCCAAAAGGATTACCAATCCTGCAAACACTTATGCAAGTGCTTAACTAGAAGCATGTGAGTAGCCCTATTGACTTCATGTGAGCAAAGCAAAATACATGCCTAAGTGTTTGCAGGATTAGGGGGCCTCAAAATTGAAAGTTTGTAAAGTGGCCACTGATTTCAGCAGTCTCAGTTTTTGGATGCCCAACCTGAGGCTTTTTAAAGGAACCTGGTTGTCAGAGGTTATTTACTCCTCATCCCACAAAAATTAGGGGTCACCAAATGAAATTAATAGGTTTAAAATGAGTAAAAGGAAGTATTTCTTCACACAAGCACAGTCAATCTGTGGAACACCTTGTCAAAGGATGTTGTGAAGGCCAAGGTTTAAAAAAAGAACTAGATAAGTTCATGGGGGATATGTCCATCAATTGCTATTAGCCAGGATAGGCAGGGATTGCTGTTTGCCAGAGGCTGGGAATGGCCAACAGGATGGCTCACTTGATGATTACCTGTTCTATTCATTCCCTCTGAAGCACTTGGCATTGGTCACTGTCGGAAGACAGGATATTGGGCTAGATGGACCATTAGTCTGATCCAGTATGGCCGTTCTTATGAGGTGTTGAACAGCTACAGCTTCCATTGATATCAGCTGAAGTCTGGGTGCTCCACACTTCTGAAAGCCAGGGCCTTCGTATAGGACCCTCAAAATCACTGCTAGCCTGGCTTCATAGTTTGCTTGTTTTATAATAATAAGATAAGCGAAAAAAGATCTTAATGAGTGGCTAACAGGGTTTGTGATGAAGCACTGAAAAGCTTTGGGGGACTGCAAAGGAAAACTCAGTTTTCCTCGGCAAGCCCCCAAATTGGACCAGAGCTGGAGAGAAGAAGAGCTGAAGTTCAACATTCAAATTCCTGATGCCCCACTGTCATCTCAAGGAGAATCTCTTGAGAGGTGGGGGAGGAAAAATGGAGATTGAATGAGGCGGGGTATGGCAATGATATGGAGGTGTGGATCCAGGGAGGAAATAGGTAGCGTTGATTGTCTGCCAAGGTTTGTGTAAAACGAAAATCCCCGTGATCAAAACTCAGTCCTGATTTTACTGAACTGCTGCAGCATCTACCGTTGGGAGGTACTAGCATCCCTGCGATGACCCTTCTCATCCCAGGGGGAAAGCGGTCAGGCAACCAATCACTGGCTGGACAACAGCTTTTGAGCTGCCCAGAATGGCCTTGGTTGAGATGCTACAGCGGTTCATGGGAGCTGGAAAAGTTGGGGGGACCCTGCCATCGTTTGCTCCATTGCACTGATAACCCTGATCATCTTTTAGCTTGCCTTCCCTAAGTAGGACGACACGAACGCAAGCAGGGGGTGACCAGCAGTAGCAATTGGTAGGGCTATTGATGAGAGATGTGAATGTGGGTTCTGGACCAGGGAAGCTGAAGCTGCATGGACTTGAGTGAAGGCCAGCCTGGTGAGCATGGGGGTCCCGGTGGGTTTATACAGTCCCCGCCAAAGCCCTGGCTACCACCACTTCAGTAGTCGGTACCTGAGCTAGCTTTAATCTTAGCTAGCATGGGAATGCCAGCGAGAGCTGCAATCATACCCTGTGGTTTCAGTAGACATCCCCTCTGTATCTGCTAATCAACAACGGAGAAGGTTTAAATCATGATGAGCCGGGGGTGAGAGGTGGCATGTCATTGGTCTGCTGGAGGAGGAGAGTGCACGCACCCTGGGATGGTTGTGTAGACATACCCAAGGTCTCAAACAGCAGGCGGGGTTGATGCTGTCAGAGAAACAGGCCTTGTAATGTTGTCAGGTGCTAGTGTCCAAGACTGTTAGGAGAGATGCCGTGTGACGAGTTCCTGCAGCAGGAATGTGGAAATTGCTACATTGGAACAGACCAGGATTCATCTAGCCGTGTGTGTGTGTGTGTGTGTGTGTGTGTGTGTGTGTGTGTGTGTGTGTGTGTGTGTGTGTGTGTGTGTGTGTCCTGCATTCTTTACACTCACATTCTCCTGGATTCCAGCGGGGGTTTGTCTTCTTCAGGGCTCAATGAGCTGTGTAAATGGAGCAGAAGGAAGCACTCCGAAATACACGGCCAGCTCAGCCAAGGTTTTAGATAAAAGGCAGAGCAAGAAGCAGAGAGGGCCCAGTTTACAGTGCTGGTGGAGCCTGTACCCCCGGCAGAGGGATGTCCATCCACAATGGCAGGGGTTCTACAGTAGCACGCACCACCCATCAGTCGTGCACCCCAAGGGGGGGGAAGATGGATGGGTCTCCTGGCTGCTGCCGTTGTCCCCCCGTCTGGAGGCCGCTGGGTCGGGCGGAGGAGAAAGGAGAGAGGTTTTCATAAGAACGAAGCTTTTGCCTTTTCTGTTCATCTGGCACTTGGGAAGTCCGAAGTCAGCAGAGGTTACTTCGTGATGACAGCCGGTTGGTTCCCTGGCAGACGTGCTGTTTGCCGGCGGTGTAGCCCTGTTTCTATCGTCAATGACACTTCCGGGCTGGTTTCTGATAACGTCTTTGGGACGTCTGGGTTAAACTTTTGTGGCTGAAATTGCTTTGGCCTTTTACAAGTTGTAGGAGTGGAGGAAATAGAGACGTGAGTTGGCTGAAGAGTCCGCCCCTCCCCCTCTGTCCAGTACTCACCCAGCTCACAAGGGCTGTGATGATGATGATGAAACCTGGGCTGACTACTGACCTCTGTCCCCCACATGCTGCCTATAGAAGGAAACAGGCCAAATTCTGACCCCAGTGAAACCTATGGCACAATTCCCACTGATTTCAATGGGACCAAATGTCTGGGTTTTTTTGCCAACACATGACCTAACTGGTCCCATTGCTCTGACAGCTTGGGAATCTCTCCTTTTTATTTTCTCTCAGTCTGTATTTGTGCTGTGTCGTAAACCACAGGATCAACCCCGTGGGGGTAATCAGCAGCTTCAAATGGCAAAGGTTCAGGCTGGCAAAGCAGTAGGGAAATAAAATCAGAACATCTGACCCAGCAAAGTTATGGCTCAAGCAAAAACCTGATCTGAGCCAAACCTTCAAGAGTCCACGAAGAGTTCAGTTAGCTTCTCCTCCATTCTACTTAATTTCTCCACATTTCCAACACACGGTTTTGCCTTGGCTCTGGCACTGATTCCCCTCTACAATCAAAGGCTCCACCGGTGCTGTTTACAGCTCAGTTAGAAGTGGAAGCCTTTGCTGTAAACGTCCCAGCAAAGTTTTGCAGACTGCCTTTGCCTTAGATACTTCAGATCAGCCTCAGCCAGACACCCCCGTTTCTGGCTTCTAAACGGAAACAGTCACTTTGAGGTTCACCCATCACTGGGTCTGATTGGAAATGGGTCCCAGCTGCAAAGAGAAGCATGTTCAAACTTTTCTGAAACTAGGGAGCATTTAGATCTGGGTTTTTGGTTCTGGCCCATCTCTAGGCCCAGATCCTCAAAGGTATTCAAGCATCTAACTCCTACTGATTTCAGTGGGAAAGAATACACTCTGTGTGCAGGATTCTGCCCCCGCTTCTCACTTGATGGTGTGAAATAGCAAGAGTTTGTTTCCCTTGAGGCAACTCACTTTCAATGGGAGTTCGGCACCTAAATATCTTTGAGGATCTGGGCCTCAGTCATTACTTAAGCAGAACTCCTACTGGAATCAATGTGAGCGTGGCCAGTAGTAAGGGCGTTCAGTGTTTGGCTTCCATTTCTAATTGGATCTGGCCTTGTTCTTTGCCCATTCTTTGTAATTAACACTCAAATAACACAAGGCCAAATTACTAGATCCTCACTTAGAAAAATGCTCATCGATGCCCTACTCCTGCACCTCCCTCCGCCTTCACTGCTAAGAACCTTCCTGGGAAGAAAATACCAGTTACTAAAGATCCCTTTAACCTACCGTGGAAAGGCATAACAGGAACTAATAGCTGGCAGGGAAAGGCAGATAAATTAAAATTAGAAATAAGGCACTTTTTTTATAAACAGTGTGGGTAATTAACCATTGGAACAAGAGAAGTGGTGGATTCTTCAGCTCTTGGTGTCTTCAGATCAAAACCCCATGCCTGTCTGGAAGATCTGCTTTAGCCTAACACAAGTCACTGGGTTCAGTTCAACAGTAAGTGGTTGCAATTCTCTGGCCTGTGTCATACAAGAGGTCAGATTAGATGATTTAATGGTCCCTTCTGGCTTTGCAAGCTGTGGAATCCTTCAGAATTTGGCCCATGTGATCGAACTACAGATCAAAGCGCTAAATCTGCAAAAGCAGCTTTGTATTCCTTTGCGAAAAAGAGTTGGAGTTCACTTCCATAATTTTATTAACATTTGTCTTAGATCAGCTTATTTCTTACATGAAAGGCTCACTCCTTTGTCATTTTAAACTGTTACGCTTTGTCAGGCCATGTGTTTTTTATTTTATTTTATGTTTTTGCTTTCCATAAATATTCCCCACCATGGGGTGAGCAGCTGTGATAAAACAATTCATGCTTGAGGCTGTGCTGCATTCATTTGCAAGCCGCATGTTGTTGCAGTGTGTTTGTTTGACACTGAAAACCTCCATGCATTATTGAAAAACCTTGCTGGTTATTATGTATATGGATATAAAAATTGGAACATATTGGAGACAGTATCCAATTTTTCGGATGAATTAATTGAAATTTAGGAAGTGAAACATCCTGTGCTGACTTCTTATATCTCTGTAAGTGTTTAGCATTAAGACAATTGATTTAAATTCCAGAATAGTTGGCTCCTGGCAGAAATGTATAGGGCTAGAGATCAGCTGGTGTTAAATCAACATGACTCCAGTGCCTTCAATGGAGATACACTGATTAATAGCAGCTGAGGATCTGGCCCCATAGCTGAAGTTATCCCAGAATTCATGATCTCACATAAAACAAGAAGCCCTGGGGTTTCTGTTTGAGGCTGGATTTTTTTTTGTGATATGTATATTTGACAGGCAAATGGGACCCCCAACATTTTGTGAGTGTACTAGATTATTTCCCTTTTTGCAATCTCTCCTCAGCGCAAACCCAGCCTCTCATTTCATGGGCCCACAAGTCAGTGAAAAATCCCAGGCACTAATAATACCTAGCTGTTCATGTGTAGATCTCAAAGGGCTTCACAAAGGAGGTCAGTCTCATTTACCCCATCCTTGCGGGGTTTCAGAGCCCAAGCCTGAACGTCTACACTGCAATTTTATAACCCTGCAGCCTGATCCTCATCAGCCCAAATCAGCTGATCCAGACCAGTCACAGGTCTTTTACTGCAGTGTAAGTGGGCCCTGTAGGGCTGGATCCTAATTTTTGATCACGAAAGATCTGACTCTGAATACACAGAGGTCTTTTGAGTAACCAGGGCCCAGAACTTCAAAGGTTTTAGGTGCCTATCACCCGATGATTTCAATGGACACTAGACACCTGAATACCGTTGAGGTTCTGGGCCCAGATGCCACACAGTAGAGACTTTTCTCAGCATAACCACTTTTGAATGTCTACGCCATTGCTCCCTAGAGGTCACTGGCAATGCTGGTCACCTGAAATATAAAAGGAGTAGTCGTCTCCACCTCCCTGAATGCAGCAGTCCTTAAAATTCCATGCATTCCATGCACCAGGATGTGGCTCAGAGGCACACACCTCCCAGGACTCAAATGTGCGACCCAAGAACGTGATCTCTGCCGGAAGATTAAAATACCGGAGGGGATTGATTCCTTTAGTGCAATAACTTTTTCTACGCCCCCCCGCTTCATGGGTCTTTATTCCTGATGTAAATAAGCTTTCAGGGTTAAAAAGGTGTGTGGTCTACAGGCCTCAACCACATTTAGGTGCCTAACTCCCACTGGTTTCAATGGGAATTAGGCACCTAAATCCATTTGAGTACCTGGGCCTTTGGGACGACGGTGAGTGGCAAACTGAAGGACACGGGTGAGGTACGCTGAGACTGGAGGTGGTGAGGATCGTTAGACATGACACATGCACACTTAACACAAGTGCTAGAGCGCTGCAAATAGCAATGTGGTTGCTGAAGTATGAGCAGTGGTGGCATGGGTTAGCCGCCCCGAGTAAGTACCGATGGGGCCTGGGCACAGTTGAGGTGCATAGCCCGTGCTACCGCAGCTACGCTACTATTTTTAGCATGCTAGGTCAAAGTCAGCTAACGTGAGCATGTCTGTGCAAGCTGGGAGTCGCACTCCAGGTGCCAAGGGTGGAAGTAGCCTTAATGATAATGGCTGTGAAATAATTCAAACCTGCAGAGAAGTTTCCCTTGGCCAGGTGATTGCAAACAAACCAATATACTGTACAAATGTTCTCCTGAGACACTGTTCTTTAAGAAGCGGATCTCGCACCACCACCACTGAATGTGAGTGCCATCTGTCTGATATAGAAGTTATTGTTTCCCATTACAGATGGTAATAATGTGTTGGGTCATCTACTCTATCCCCTTGTCATGGGAAGATTTGTCTTTGCAATATGTTTTCCAGTGCTTTGTCCACTCCTCATTTTAAGAGAGAGAGAGATTTTTTTTGGGGGGGGGGGATGTTGTCTGAACACAGAACCAGGACATACGAAGGCTCCTGAGTTCTAATCTGATCCGTTTGGAATTTTTGATGACTCAGCATTTCCCAGCAGAAACGGTCGGCAGTGATATGTCTTTTTAGATGAAATTCTGATGGAAAGCAGGCAGGTTTCTAATGGACCCCTGTCTGACAGAGGGCCTGGAAGCCCTGGATCTCAAACTCCCAGCCTCTTGGCTGCTTGGGTTCTCTAGGGCTGCCCTCAAGCTCTCTGACCCTAAAGTCCTAAGAATCCGGGTTCCCTGGGCTGCTGGGGCTCTGGGCAGGTTATGGAGGGGAAGGGGGGCAGGTTCAGAAATATTTCCTCACTGGTTGGGAAAAATCACACCAAATCCCTCCTAGCAACATCCATTTTCAACCCCTTCACTGTGGGGTTAAATCAGAATGCCTTGATTAAACAAAGCAGGCTGGGAAAGCAGTGCACTGGCAGGACAGAGGTAAACACAGGTGTAGTCTGTACAGTTCTGCTCCTGCCGTAGAGAGGGTCTGAAAGCGTGATACATACAGAATGTAAAACAACCCCACATAGATATTCTGAGTCATCATTATAGCCATTAGAAGGGGTAGCAAATTGCAGACTTTTAAGGGACAGTTCAAGCATCCTGAAGGAAATGATTAATAGATTGCAGCCAGCTACGGATTATAAACGGACTAGAATGGTGACAGAATGAGTCAAACAATCTGGCTAGCACAGGGCATGTAAGTGCAATTATTGTAAGCAAACTGACAATATAAAATGCCATCTTTGTAGTCTGTGGATCAACTATATGTGTCTTCTGAGTCAGATCTAATTTACTTGAGTGATGACAACAAGTTCTTACTCCTGTTAGCGGTGTCAAGCTAACAGAGCTACAGGAGAGGGAGCTGGGGTCTAAACTGGTTTACGGATCATTAGCAGCATTGTTAACCGTGTCGCAGTTTGCAGAATCTAGTGCTGGGGATGTTCTATGAGCCAGACGGAACCTAGTTTGCCTTTCACAACTCAGCTTGGGCTTGTGGTGCTGGTGGTTGAAAACCGTGTGTGCTGTAATTATAACTAACTTTTTCTTGTACGCTTGGCTGGAATATATTATAGTCAACGTGCAACCCTGCAATGACATTTTTAAGTCCTTTTTCAGAGCTGACCCTCCCTTGTGCCCTTTTCCTGAAACCACCTGAAATGGAATCACCTATTTAATAAAATGAATAAATTAACAGGCTTATGGTATTTTTTTCCTTTCATTTTCAGTTTGCAGTGGCAATAGTGGCCTCAATACAGGGCCATGAATGAGCAGCCAAGGTCAGTCTCAGCTGGAACCTCAGGTCATCAATGCCTCCTTGCTGGTCATTAATCCCAAGAAATGCCCTCTGCATCGGTAGGTATTGCTTAATAGGGGAGGAAAACAACCTCTCGAGCCAGACAGTAGTCTTAGTTTTCAGATCTGACAACAATCAGTCCTTAGCTGTTTGCTTGCAGAGGAACTTGAATGTACACAAGATTAAACTGGCCTGTTGGAAAATTCATTATATGCTAGGAACACCATCTTGGTTTACAGTCTGCTCTCTATACCCCCAATTGCCTCCAGTATTTACTTTTGCGAGCACAGACACTTGTCACAGCCATGAGAGCTCTGCTCAGATTATTCGCTGTGAATTGATTATCCAGCAAATTTCGCTTTTATTTTTTCCCCGTTCACAAATCTCTTTTGAGCAGGCTTGGATTTTTATGGATGTATTCGTTATTTATCAGTGCTTGAGGAGTTAACGGCCACAGTCTTCCCACCTAGGTGGCTAATGTCAAGCTCTGGAATCCCATGTTTAGATGCCTCACTAGAAGTGGCCTGATTTTTCCAAAGTGCCGAGCACCCACAACTCCAGGTGAAATCAATGGGAACTGGAAGTGTTCAAGCACCCATGAAAAAACAGACCTATGGAGATGCCTTAATATGGATTTAGGTTCCTGACTTTTTAGACAACCAAGTTAGAAAATTTCAGCCTATGGGCTGTTAGTTTGCAACTGTTCACTTGTCATAGTCACTATGTGGTGTGTGATTGGGCCATTTAATCACATGGTATTGTTTCATCTATCTGGTTGGGTCAGAAACTTTTTAAAAAGGCAAATAATGAAGGACTGAAGACTAAATTCTCTTACCCTCATGCCAATACCTTTGTTTGAGGACATTAGTGCAAATAATGAGAGAGAACAAAAATCTGTTCATATTTGGGAGTGAAAAATAAAAAGGGGCTTAAATTTGGGTGTGCCAACCACCTCTTTGCATCCGAATTAATGTTGGAACACTGGTTTTGTCATATTCCCCCAGCTGTATCAGCAATCTGTCAAGATTTCTGGTGGAGAGTTTAATTTGCTTTGAGAGGGGAACTCACTTCTCCTTTCAAAAATTATTCAGATACCTTACAAATATTGTAGCATATTCCTTTCTTTATAAGAACCCAGCAGTGAGTTTTAACTTTAGTGATAAATAAATCCACTCAGTTCCCACCCGAGTAGATACATTTCCAAAAGGGCATTTATTTAATTAAATTATTTATATTCATTTTTCAAGTGAATTAAAGCACTGGTAAAGCTGGATTGACAGGCTTGAGGAAGGAAGTCTAAGCTGACTTGAGGATGGTGTCTGTGTATAACTTATGAATTCCAGTTTGATTTTATGCAATGCCTTATGTCTGTCTTTTACTGCGTATTGCCTCTTGCTCCAGGTGCTAAGGAGACAGGGGTGGTGGGGTGGCACCGACGAGTCTGTCCATGAACAAGTGGCTCGTTAAAGACCATCAGTATCTGCATAGATCTTACCTGGCAGAACAAAAGAGTAACTTGAATCTAGATAAAGCCAGTTTTCTCCAGCCTCTCTGCGAAGGAGCTGGGAGTTCGAAGGAATGGAATTTCCCTGGAAGCAGAACAAAGAGCCCAGGCGTCGTTAGCACCGCGTCTTAAAAAAACCACAGTGCCTGTGCAAATGTCTGCACGGCCGAGTAGGTTTTACCCACACTAACTTTACATTTCGCTAGCACAGGTAACAACCGTATGTAGCTGTGGTAGCACGGGCTAGCAACCTGAGTATCTTCCCATGTCCTTGGTGGGCTTGTACTCGGGTTGCTATCCTGGGGGTCCTAGGGAAGCTGGGCCATGAAGTTCCATTTCCATGAAGGAGTACCAGACAGACAGAGAGCTTGTGCCCAAGACCAGGTGCCAGAGGCACCAAGGAAATAGACAATGCTGCAACCTACACAGATCAAAGGAAAGGACACAGGCCCTGTGTTAAAAGCCTAGGGAGTGTCCAGCCGGGGGCACTACTATGCAAAGCCAACAGGCCTATTATCTTCCGGGACGGGGTGAACTTAAGATCTAAAAGACAAGACACTCAAAACTAAAAGCCCGCCCCCTCAATTGAGGGGAGGGACCAGAAAGCAACTGGTTACTTGGGACAGCCAGCCTGAAAACAGGCATGGGCATGAAGGTCAAAGCCGGGGTGTGCAGCACGCTGGACTGAAGGGCTGGGGAATGAAGTTATTTCTTTATCCACCAGGCCAGACCAGACTGCTGCAGCTGAGTGCATCACAGCTATACCTCTACCGGATCTTATTCTGGTGGGGGTCCCTCCTAGGGTTGAGATGGAAGTTCATTTGCCATGGTCCACTCATTCCTTGGCTTCTTTCTTCTGGTACGAGGCCCCTCTCGTCACACACACAACTGTCTGCCAAGGGCATGGCATATTATTATTAATGACATGTATATTGTGGGTCAGGTCAACCAGAGGAGAGCTCGGTGCTGTACAGACATGTATTAAGTGATGATCCTGCCGCAAAGAACTTACACTCTAAAAGACAAGATATAACAGGTGACTGAGACAAGCAACCAGGTGGGTGTGGAGAAGCTGGGGTAACAGAAATAATCGGATGTGCACAACTTTTAGCCATCCGTTACAAGAGTTCTGGCTTTATGGGCCCAGATCCTCAGCTGGTGTAAATTAGCAAAGATCTTTTGAAGTCCATGAGTCATTTATCTCTAACTCCAGGTTCCACATGTATATACTGATAACCGGGGACAAAATGTTTAAGACTGAGAGTCCTGTGACAAAGTTTCAAGATACAAGATTAGGATTTAAATTATTTGTATTGCAGTGACAGCTGGGAGCCTCAGTTCTGGAGCAGGTCCCATTCCTTCCCCATCGTAAAAAGAGGGAAAGAAGAGGTTAGGAATAGGAGGATTCAGGAGGTTCCAGTCGAGGTGCAAGGATACAAGCTCTTTATGGGAGATGAGACACTGGGCTGAGCTGTTGCCAACACCTCCGTCCCACTGATGGCAACACTCCCTCCTGCTCCTCTGCGGGGGGCTGAAGCAAGGAGTTCTGTGCATTTGTGATGCCATCAGCTGCTCTTGTGTGGGACACAGCGCTAATTAATTGTGCTGTCCTTCTCCACCGCCTCCCTGCAGCCTGTTTGTGGTGGACTGGCATGTGCGGGGCAGTCCTGTTGGAATTCCTGCCACTGTACTGTGCCATGAGACAGTGCAACTGTTTCGTAAGGCAACACCTGTTTCCTTGTCTTGGTTGCTTGGTACCAGACTACTGAGCAGGAACAAAAGCTGTCGCTGGCCTTTGTGTTGACCTGAGCGCTAGCTAAGGGGTTCCTGCCAAAGCCACAGATATTCAGTGGGAGAGAGGTTCTGTAAAGGTTAGTTTAGCACTCCAGGATGCATTTGCTTTAGGCCAAATCTACACTAAAAAGTTGTCAGCCCAGTCACATTACTCATGGGGGTGAAAAAAAATGCACACCCCTGAGGGATGTGTACTTAAACCAACCTGGCCCCCAGCGTAGACGGCGCTAGGGCGACAGACGAATTCTTCCGGCGACCTAGCTGCCCAGGGGAGGTACAGTGCCGGGAGAACCCCTCCTCTGGCTACACGGCAGTGCTGCAGCTGTGCCCTGGTAGCAGTTTAAGAGGATGTGTAGCCTGAGTGTAACGAAAGGGCAAGGCAGGGGAAAGGAAATAATGAAAGGTGCAGAGGTTGTCCAGGGGGAGCACATATGAAGCCTGTTTCCAAATAATCAAAACCAAGGTGACACCCAGTTAGAGACTCAGAAGTGACGGGATGCAAGGGACCTCAAGAAGTCATCAAGTCCAGTCCCCTGAGCTGGACTTTTCTCATACGTCCAGGCTCTCCTCTGGACTCTGTCTGGTTTGTCCACATCTTTCCTAAAACCTGGTGTCCAGAACTGGACAGTGTAGTTCAGCTGAGGCGTCACTGGTGCTGAGTAGAGAGGGAGACTTACTGCCTGTGTCTTTCCTATGACACTCCGATTATCATGTTAACAGGCAATACATTTAAAACCGATGGAGGATTTTTTTAACCATGTGCAATTCATAATTAACCCATGGCACTCATTGCCCCAAAATATCACTAAGGCCAAGCGTTTAGTAGGATTAGATGTTTATACGGCTAGTGAGAACAGCCATAATTACTTCAGCGAAGATAAAAATATATAAGGCCTTCATCCTTCAGAGTATAAGCCAGCTGCTTTAGTGGAAGAGAAAAAAAATCCTTTGAAGTATTTGCTATCTGCCACTCTCAGGGGCAGGATTTGGGTCTTGATGCACCACAGATTTGAGCTAATCTGACATTTCTTATATTCCTATTGATTATGAGCCTGATTTTGCCATCCTCATGGAGACTACCACTTATTCATGCAAATAATTCTGTTGGCTTCAATGGGGCTCCTCAGTGTGACTAAGGGTTGCAGCATCGGTCACTTTCTTTTGGAAACAGAAACACGTGTTTAGAATTATCCCCCAATCTGCTTCCTCTGTGCACTGTTCCTAAACTATTCCAGCTAAATACGCCACTCAGCTCAAGCACCATTTTGCATTGCTGTTTAACTGAGACAGTCTTCGGAGTTGTTGGCTCAGAGAAACATAAAATCTAAACTACAAATGACATCTATGCCACCCTAGGCTGCACAAGTACCTTTTTCATCATCATACGTGTTCAAAGGGCCTCCAAACCAAGAAATTCCTAGGCAACAGCTTCCGGAAACTTCCCATTCATGCCACTTGGCTGCCTTCTGGCCAATGCCCCTGGTGAATGTGCACATGTTCACAGTGGCTCTGCTGCCACATCCTTTTGCACCCTCCACATGGCCACTCAATATCCGTACACGCTTTGTGTCATTTGTCAGTGCACCTTCATACCATATTGTCACACCAGCCATTAGATCAGGACAAAGCATCCTTCCCCAATGCTCCTCACAAGGCTTGTTCTGTGGCTAGAAAGCTTTGGTGTCCAGGTCTGCCAATTTGCCCTTTTTTGCTATGCCACATTTTAAGCTGGTTAAATTGGCAGATCCGGATACTGAAGTCTTCCAACCACAGAACAAGCACAACTTTAAATTGGGCGTGCACAACCCCGCCATCTTAGCTAAGGTAAGTTCAGCGTAGCACACCAGTCTCTCTCTTTATGTTAGCTCGCTCTAGCAACAGGAGAAAAGGGGGTGTCTTTAACCAGCATGCACCAGGGGCTCAGTACTAGTGTAATATACGAGCACAGTAGAACTTCGTAACTGTGAACAAAACATTATGGGTGTGTTGGAGGCCCTGTACAATTTGAGTTGCTTGATCACTGTCCTACAGACTTAGCATAGCTTCACTTGCTTGCTTGGCTGTTCTGACCCCTGTAGCATGACATCTTCCAGTTGGCAGAGACTGAATAACCTCATAGATCTCTCAGTTTCTGCACAGCATGGCACATAACAAGACAAAATACAGATACTGTATGCTTGCAGCTGCACATAGATAACGGTGATGGGAACAAGAAGCTATCCTTGAATGTCTGGGGTACACTGTTTTATTGCCAAGGGGCATACTTTTACTCCACCCCTTCTATCACCAGATGTTGTTTTGACAACCCCAATTATTATGGTGAGAATGGAATGTAGTTAAGGGTGGAAACCCAATGTAGGTAATTAGCATATATGATAATGCGAGAGAGATAATTAGGTAAAGGTTGTTAATAAAAGGGTGTAAGTAGTTACCACTTAAACAAAGGGGGGCCCTCCATCAACACCTAACTCCGCGGGAGGTGCTGCTGGTTGGAGCAGAGGCCACTAACTCCCTGGCGGGACCCCCTAAAAAAAGCCGTTCCTCTGTACAGCTTTCTGAGTGACTGCTTAGCTCTCCAGGCTTAGTAAGTATAATATACTGTAGTTAATTTTAGGCTTTGTATCTAGCTCATATATTTATAAAAAACTTTGCACATTAAACCTTATTAATCTGCAAATCGGGCGTACTGTGTCTCACTGGTATTCACACAAATCACAAAGTGTCCAAAACCAACAGGGTGTTCTTCCAAAAGTTTGCAACTGAACATTAACTTAATACAGCTTTGAACCACTACTATGCAGGAGAAAAATGCTGCTTTCCCTTTATTTTTTTAGTAGTTTATGTTTACCACAGTACTGTACTGGATTTGCTTTTTTTCCTTTCTCTGCGGCTGTCTAATTGCATATTTCTGGTTCCAAATGAGGTGTGTGGTTGACTGGTCAGTTCGTAACTCGGGTGTTCGTAATTCTCAGGGGGGAGAGGGCGCATGACCAGAACATTGGCTTCCTAACAATGGCTACCTATAAAGTGATGGACTGATGTAACGGTGGCCCTGTTGTGTTGAAAGCCTTTAGTGGGAAGATACCTGGTTATATTCAAAACCATCTCGTCCCTTGTAAACCTTGGGCTGACTGGTACCTGTGCTCTGACACTACCACTCCTTTCTGTGGACTCTTACCTTATAGTTTTGGTAACTGAAGTTTTTGTTCTGATGTGACGCTAGTTTGTTGTCCTTATTGCTCCAGCTGGCTCATCTGCCTTTGTCTGTTTCTTCCTGGCTACTTAAAACTTTCTGAAAAAGTAGGGATTTTTTCCCTCTGCAGAGTCGTGCCTTTAATGGCCCAGCTTCCCCTTTTCCTTTCTAGTAATACTGTATCCTTCGGCTTTTAAAATATTGTCTGTGACCTTTCCATTGTTTGTTTTATGGGGTGTGAAACTGCTTTAAAGGGTTTGTGCCATCCCCCAGCAGGAGTGCTTTATAAATAATCAAATGATTGTCATAACACAGCACGTTGATCCATGTGGCTAGCCAAGTCTCCCGGCGAAGCATGAGGATAAATACAAGGCTCTAACAATCAGACTTGACACATCCAACCTATAGTGTCTCAGTGCTTTAAAAGCATCAGTGAAGGAAGGCTTTGCCAGGCCTGCCAATGTGGTGACACTGAGGGGAAACTGAGGCACAGGGCTGCGGAGTGACCGGCCAAAGGTCACACAGGAAGTTCTGACAGAATGGGAAACTGAAGCCAGGTCAGCTGACTCCAAGCCGTGTGCTTTACCCACCGGATCGTGCTGCTTCTCACTCAAGTGTGACTATCGCTGGTTAAGGCGTGATCACGCCGTTGATTGAGAGCATCTCTATGTAGCTGCAGAGTATTAATACAATTGCAGATTATTGTTAAGGGAAACACGTTGGTGGAGCTGCAGGGGTTCGCCCGGATGAGGCTTCTAGGGCTGGAATCGGGTCGCACAGAAACAGGTTTTACCAGCTCTGAATACGGCCATTGATGTGAATTAAGCTACTCCTGCTTGACACCTGCAAGAGTGCCCTAGCAGGCTTTTAAGACGACACATATAAATCGGCTGTTTCTGGGGTGTAGCAGATATTTTGCTTGCATAGCTGAGTTTGCCTTCCATAATGTGTATTGACACTTGTCTCCGTGAGTAGACACGTGGGGTGAAATGGCGAATCCACCGGCAAGCCCGAAAGTAACTCAAACATCCGGCATTCGGGTTTGCGGTCACCATTCGTGAGGGTTGTTTTGACATCGCGTCCTTAGGGCCAGGCATGAAGCACAGACACACGGCGTAACCAGATCCAATTGCATTCTTAAGGAGCTTATCTCTCGTCCCTCACGCTGGAGTTCAGATCGGCCCTGGTCTTTACAGGGAAATTGCTCTCAGGTGGTGGCCTGATCTAGCTTCTCTATTTCATAACCCTTCCTGATTCCTCCATACTAAGCAGTGGAGCTTTAAAAGGACGATGTAACCTGTGCTCATGGCTCTGTTTTCAGAGATCACAGACCAGGGACTTATTAAAAATGCAACCCTCTGTTGCTGTGAACTGGCTAGTGTGGGTGTGTATCTCTGCCCTCTGCTGGGTACAAGCAGAACTGCTCAGCTCTGTGTGTCCTAGGCACCATACTGCTAACGGAGATTCTGCTTTAGCTTACTGGCAGCAGGACCTGTGCTTTCAGAGCAGGGGGAGTGCTGAGCGGCATGGTGCAATAGGCATAGCCAGAGCAGTGAGAGGAACAGAGCTGCCTGCTGTATCTAAGGTGCATGGTGGAAAGGGAGCGTGCCTTCCTTATGGAGACTGCTGCTTGTTCATTGATCCAGGGGCAAACACAGAGAGGAGGAGCAGGGTCCTGACTCTCCCTTCGCCCCATTTTGGCCAGCTGGTGCCCCTGGGCAATGCTATAGGCCTAGGGTATATCGATCTAGCATCCTCTCCTTCTTTCCCTCTCCTCCTCCCTGGGGGCCAGTGGAGCAGAAAACTGAGCGAGGCGGGGGAAACCAATTTCTGGAGCAGGTTTTTGGGAGCCTATTGCTAACTCAGCCAAAAGCTGCCACTCCATGCTTGGCAGAGCTCACCCCTCACCCCAGACAGAGGGCTCCATGCTGTTCCTGGCAGCTGTTCCTGGCCATTTGATTGATTGCTCTTTGACAACATTTATTTTTCATGTTCAAAATGGCCATGGTGAGGGATTAAAATGCATCCCTTGTGGTTAGCCATGGACGCCAGTGGACCTTGGGAAGCTGCCCCATGGGTGCACTGACTTCAGTGGAACGCAGCTGACATCATGTGAACTAGCTGTCTCCCAAACAGGGCAGTTACTTTGGCACATCATTCCTGGGCATAGGCAGAGCGGAAATGAGACCAAGGATGGTCATATTTGTGGCCTGGCATAGGCTTGGGCGACAGAAACCCAAGGAGATTGTGTTTAGCCCTTTCCAGGTTGGCTTTTCTGCCATGAATGGCTTCAGAATTATGACTAAAGTAGGAAAAGGAGGCTTGTAAAAGATCATGTATTGAACAAAGCAAAGGCGGCTATTTTTCTGTGTGTTGCAGCTTGGCTTCTTCTAAAAATATTAGCTTGTATGTCTGTAATAAAAATGAGAACCAAATGCGATTCTGCACCGTCTACCGTAGCCTGACATTTTATAAAACGACCGCGAAGAATCTCTCACTGCAGGAATGAAATGCATTCACAGACATGAGAGAAATCTTGCATTTATGCAAGAGATACACACAGCATAGAAAAAAGGCTGCGTGGAAAGTGGGGTGGCTGGTTACCGGAAGCAAAGTGTAAAATTTTTTGGTTGTGCTTGGATTAGAGGCTGCTCCAATGTTTCAAACCCTCCCCCCCGACCCTGCTGCCAAAAAAAACAACCAAACAAAAAAAAACCTGAACCAAAAACTCAGCACCCTAAAACACTGTCAATTGTAAATGCCTACTCAGTTCACCCATGTTTGTGTCTCTTATTCCTCCCACAGATCGGGGACATTTGTATAAATGGGTGTTTCTTTGCATCAGTGTTTGGGGGATGGCTGTTCACTTGAATACTCTTAATTTTCCATAATCATTTGGTATTTGTAGATCAAAAGAAAGATTTGCTCTTCGCTAGTGTCCTGGTCTTTTAAAAAGGAGGAGCAGAAACCCTGTCACGTGTCTTGGAACAGGGTGAAATCTACCCCTCTGCAGAGGGACAGAATCCAAGGGTTTAACTGGGACTTCAGTAGTTCATAGACCTTGTATTGGCCCCCTGCCTAGGGGTTTTTACCCCAAGGCCTTGCCTAGTTTATGCAGACTAAATTCCAGCCTTATGTAAACTGGTCCTTCAGTTGCAGGGGTGTGTCTACACTAGGCCTTTTTGTACAACTTCCAGCTCCAGGCCCACCGACAGGAATTCCAGGCCCCAAGGCAGAACAGTCCCGCCCTGTCTCTTCCACCCACGGCTGCACCCACAGTCTGCCCAAGGTCCTGCCCCTGCTCAACCTGCTTGTCGCTACATCCCTTCTCCCCCATTGCTCGGTCTCCCTCTTCTCTTCCACACTCCTCCTTCCCCCAGGTGGCAAGCGACAGCGAGGGTGGAAGGGACACGGCAAGTAGCGGTGGGGGCGGGAGGGGCTGAGTGAGGAGGAGGGACGTGGCTGTGGGGAAAGTGGTGTAGAAGAGAGGAGGGGGGGGCCAATGGGGGAAGTAGGCCAGTGGGAAGGATGTGGTGGCAAGCAGGCCAAGTGGGGCGGAGCCTGGGGCGGAACAGGGGTGGACTGTGGGCGGGGCCATGGGCGGAAGAGGCGGGACGGAGAGCTAACCTCCCCGAGGCGAAGCTTTCACCCTGCTTCCCATGACCTGGGTCCTTTTTAAAATCGCTGGGCACGCTTAAAATCGCCGGGCCCCTGAGCAATTGCCCCCTTTGCCCCCATCGGGGGGGCCTGCTCAGCTCCACTCCCTCCAGCTGAGGGGGGTTCTAGTGTAGTAAAGGCCCCCGGTAGCTGATGCTGTTTGGAATGCTCTAACTTGGCTAAGAGCAGGTCGATATGACACAGTGGGTAAAGTACCGGTGCTCATCAACACCTTGTCTACATTAAACTCCCACCATACAGCCAAACCAGAGGTAGTGCCGATGGGAAATGTTGGTCAGATAAGCCTAATGTAGACACAGCCTCAGCTGAGTAGCTGAAACGAACAGTTCACATAAACTCCTGAGGCTGAAGTTTGTTTGCATGAACTGCTGAGCAGGTTAATAGACCTCGCTGATGGGAAAACATTGCCGATATTCAGCCTGCCTTTTTCTTTGCCGTTGTCTCCCTGGGATCACCCTCATCCATTCCACCCAGTTTTGATTAGCCCCCTTCCCCGGTATCTATGGATGACTTTTACCATCATCTGCATGTACAAGTCCGTCAGTGAAATGAATGGGACTTGCACAGGCTCAGTCCATTACAGAATAGGGCCCTTATCATATCACAGTCATTGTTTGTCCAGTCTGTGCATGTCTCTCTTTACCACAGCAAATGAAGGGAATAGTCACCCAATGAATTAGCTGCTAGCCATAGTCAAACATCTATATACACCAGTGTTTCCCAAACAGTGGGTCCCAGCCCTCAGTGGGTCACGGGAAGAGTCTAAGGCGTAGTCTACACTTAAGTGGAAATTCGGTGGCAGTTGACGGGAGTTATGCAAGCTACTCTGCGTAGCTTGTGTAACTTACGCTGACTTCCTACCTCCTTCTCTGCGCACCATCTCCACTACGCGGCGCCTTTTGAGGAGGCGCTTTTTGGGGAACTGAATCGACTTCCGGATCGATTGAGCGGGTCTTTACTGCCGCCCAATCGATCCGGATAGATCGATCTGACGGCGATGAATTTGCCGCCGTCAGTGAAGACGTACCCTGAGTGGGTCACCTGCTGCTTCCCACACCATGAGTGTTCCCCCATGCGCTCCTACTAGGCTGGGGCAGCAGACAGCAATGTAGGGAGTGGGAACTGGGCACAGCTCTGCAGAGAAAGTGGCTGGAACAGACAGTCAATGGATCAGTTGTGATCATGGCTGAGCCACGGGGAGAGGGAGCCGGGCGGGGACGGTGAAAGCAAGCAGGCTGCGGGAAGCCGAGCTGAGGAAACAAAAAAATCAATGTTGCTGCTGCAGTTAGATTTAAAAACCAATTGTACCTATATCTACAGCTCCATATGCGGTGCCCTTTCTGTGCCACTTGCAATGCTTAGGAATGTAGGCGGGGCAGAACTCATTAGCACGCCCACAGGGCAATTAAATGGTTTCCCTTCTCCCGGGCCTCTGTCGCAGCCTCCTCACGTTTTCCTTTCTTTCATCCGAAAGCTGGCACTGCTGCTTGGAAAAGAGATGATCCCCAGCCAGCCATGTGTTTCCGTGCTGTAAATTCAGGTGGTAAACACAGGCTCCAGACCCAATGCTGTAATAGTCATTGACAACCTGTCAGAAGTGGGTTATTCTCCTTTTGGACTCACCACACCTACAAGCGTATCGTCCGGGAGAGCTTTTGGATTTCATTTAATCTCTAATCTGTTATTAATCTCTGCTCCGGCTTCCCATTCAGAAACTCCACACGGTAAAATAACAATCACTCCTGGCCCATGAGATTTAAATATTCAAACAGTTTTATAGGGATCCAAGGGGGACGAAACAGGGTTAGTCTCGGGTTCAAGCAGCAGAATGGAAACGTGTGACCCCAGCTGCGCTTGGATCCTCGCACTGCTACTAACCACTCGGCATTTCGCCTGGTGCTTCAGGAGTGGCTTTGGATGTTACACCGAGGCTCTAAAGGGCAAAACGGTGGCAGGGGTAGACAACCAGCAGAAGAAGCATTTGCACTGAGTGGAGTGGACAGAGTCTCAGGTAATATTTTCTAAGGGGTGTCTGGGACAACAACAACAAAATCAACTCTCTAAAGGCGAACTTCTGCTCTTCGACCCATATGGCAGGCCTCAGTACTCATAGGTGCACCGGTCTGCCGGGATCAGATAGGCCGCCATCATAACTTGAGCCTTCCATGCACATCCCAGTGGAATAAATGGACAAAGGCAACAAACCCATCTAGGTGACCACATTTCCTGGCGAGTTTCCACACGGCTTATCTACTGTTCCCACAGGTCTTTGTTAGAACAACATAAACCCCTCATAGTAGTTGGTATGATACATTGTCCTTTTCTTGGCGTTGGCGAAGTGAGACAGTACCAAAGCATATCAGACCTAGGGCTAAACTCTTCTCTGAGAGATGCATGGTGTTCTGCTCTTCCTACATATGCAGAATAAGTACTGCACCTCATGTAAGGAAAGCCAGTGGGGGTCTATGTGGTCAGTTCTATGAGACATCCAGGCCGCATACATTCAGTAATACAGCTAGCAAGCAAAACCATGCTCTGGCCTCTGTTTGCCAGAAGCTGGGAATGGGTGACAGGGCATGGATCACTTGATGATTATCTGTTCATTCCCTCTGAAACACCTGGCATTGGCCACTGTGAGAAGACAGAATGCTGGGCTAGATGGATCATTGGGCTGACCCAGTACGGCCTTTCTTATGTTCTCAGTAATTTATCTGAATACTGGCATTAATTCCTGGCTCCCAGTGTCTGGACATAGCAGTTTTCCCAAGTGCAAGGAAAATGCAAAAGAATAAACTGTTATCTTCTGTTTCATTGCCTAGCACCCTGTTCTCCTAGGTGCCTCTCACCTGGGAGCGCTTTAATGTTAATAGGATTTAAATTGACTCCCTAATTTGGAACCTAATTTGCCTATTTGAGAACTGAAACTGAAATCCTGATTAGTTGTAGCAAAGGCTCATTTCAGCGGGCCCCCGTTGGCCAGAAAAGATGAACGATAGAATACAAAGCAAGCTGCCGTGTTCCTATGAGAAGATCTGAACAGATCAAATAGCCTGTGTGCTCACTGGGAGCTCTTTGGAATCCAGCTGGGATATTCACATCAAGTGATGGAGAGATGACACAGGAAGACTTCTTTTCAATTTGTCTGGATTTGTCAATGGTCGTATTTTCTTGATCAGCTCATTTGCCCAACATCTTGCCGCCGTGGGCCTAAGATCAAAACAGAGACAAAATCCACATTTTCTTTATATGATTCTCATGCAAATGCTGCCCTATATAAAAGACAGAGTGTCAATGTTTAAAGGCTCTCAGGGGGCTGGCTACCAACAATTACAGATGTTCATTTCCATTTCCAACATGCTGGAACAAAGTCCATTGGAGATAAGAAAGAATGCAAGAGCTCCCTGGTCTTTCCTCTGTGCATGAAGCTCACAGCAGAAAGATCATGCTGGCTGACTCTAAAATGAGTTTAGGGTAAGTGTGCAGATAACCCAAGCCAATGGAAGTGAGAGATTTCTAGCTGCACTGCAAACTCCCAAGGGGCCTCATCCAAATCCTACTGAAGTCACTGGGAGTCTGTTTATGGACTTGAATGGACTTTGGGTAAAGTCCTGGGATCAAAGACTCCTAGTACTAAAACCAGAAAAATCCAGAAACACATAGGTGGGAGCAGACCATGAACATCACAAGTGGAGGGGTTGAGGGGACCTAGGTTTTTTGAAAGCACTGGATCCTGGAGTAAAAGGTGTGTTGCTGAGTTGTACTCCTTTATCTATTTCTCACATAATTTCAGCAGCAGTCAGGACTTTCCCACCTGGCTGAGAAGAACTGAAACTCCAAATCCTTTGTGCCTCTTTCCGTTCATCTCAGCCATGCGTGAATGTCTTAAACCCCTGCAGTGGTGGGTACATGTGTACCTACCCGCTTAAGATAGCATACCTGGTATTGTCAATCTTAAACCTTCAAAAATCATGAGTCAAGCCCGAAAAGTCGTAGAATCATAGAGGTGTAGGACTGGAAGGGACCTCAATAGGTCATCTAGTCCAGTTCCCTGCACTGAGGCAGGAATAAGTATTATCTAGACCAGGGATAGTCAATTATTTTTTGTCAAGGTCCAAATTTCTTGGTGAAGGTATAGTTGAGGTCCAGACTCCAGAGAAAATAATAAAAGATAATAATAAGTAAATAAAATGTTTGCAGGGTCCATTCAAAAGTGTCTGGTGGTCCAGTTTTGGCCCGTCGTCCTCCTATTGACTACCCCTATCTAGAGCATCTCTAACAGGTGTTTGTCTAGCCTGTTCTTAACACCCTCCACCAGCAGAGATTCCACAACCTCCCTAGGTCATTTGTGCCAGGCCTTAATTATCCTTATAGATTGAAAGGTTTTCCTAACATCTAACCTAAATCTCCCTTGTTACAATTTAAGCCCATTACTTCTTGTCCTGTCCTCAATGGTTGAGAAGAACAATTTATCACCCTCCTCTTTGTAACAACCTTTTACCGGCTTGAAGACTGTTATCATGTCCCCCCTCAGTCTTCTCTTCTCCAGACTAAACAAATCCAATTTTTTAACTGTTTCCTCACAGGTCATGTTTTTTAGCACTTTAATCTTTTTTTTTTTTTTTTTTTTTGCTCATCTCCAGACTTCCTCCAATTTTTCCGCTTCTTCCCTGAAGCGTGGCACCCAGAACTGGACAGAATACTCCAGCTGAGCCTTATCAATGCTGAGTGGAGTGGAAGAATTTCTTCCTGTGTCTTGCATGTAACTCTTCTGCTAATACACCCCAGAATGATCATGAGATTTCAAAAACATTTGAGAGCTTTTTACTTGACTTCTGGGTTTTGAGCCTTTGCGGTTCAGATTTTCAAGCTTTTCCTGCAGCCGGGAGGGCTAGACACTTCCTTTTTGTTTCAAATGAAAGCCAAGATTCTCATGTACGCAGATGACTCCAGGAGTTGGGATTTAAGAAAATGAGCCAAAATTTTGAGAATTGGCACTGCTGCTGATGTAAAACCCCCAAACTTGGGTCACAGTACTCAGTGATTCCAGAGATTAAAAAACCCCAACATTTTGTGCTTTCATAACGAAGAGGTGAACAGCAAGTGGATGATGTCTGTTAAAGATGCATCCTCCTACTCTATTATGTACCGTAGATGTGGTTTCTCTTCTTGACGCATATTTATCCACTGATTATATTTTAAAGCTTTTACTTAATTTGATGGAGGCATGATTTGTTTTCTTAAATGCACAGTATTCCAATCAGAATAGCAGGTGGTTCCTCCTAGTCAATATTTACCCATTCTTGCATCTATCATAGCTCATTATTGTAGTGCACTTCCATAATGATCTGGAAATAGTCCAGCTCCATTTCAGGCGTTCTCACCAAGCGACTTTCTATCATGACTCTCTTACATGCTTGCTTAAAGAGGTTTTTAAAGAGAGACTGCCAAGAATTTTGGCTCCAAATTTAAAACTGGAGGTCACTAAATTCCACTGGCCTTACTCACAATTGAAATCAGATGGATTACTGGTGAGAGTATGTCTCGAAGACTTTTAATAATCATTGATGTTTTAGTAATCAAAGACATCACTAAGTAGAGAATTTGTGTGTGTGTGTGGGGGGTGGAAATAAAGATTTCTTTTTCAACTCAGCAGTGTATTTCTGTATTGTAATCACAAGGTGTGAATGCAGTTGATGTCGACCTACCCTCTCTTGAATGCAGCTAGCTCAGGTACCAGAACAGTGGCGCTGTGGCAGCATGGTCTGCCATGGCTTCATCGCTTCGGTACTCCAGTTAGTTAGATTAAAGCTAGTTTGGGTATGTCTACCCTGGGACTGTAGTCTAGACCTACCTTAAGGTGGTGCGGAGAGCTGCGACAAGGCCTGTGCACCTCAAAAGAGGGATTAGAAGAGACTTAAGTAGTGCAGCGGACCTAGTTCTGGCCTTCTGCACAGGGGGAATTTCACCACGAGGGCTAGGTTGTGAACCCCTTACTCACATGGGTGAGCAGTTCCCATTGGCGGGCTCACTTGGGCAGGTAGCCGTGAGCAAGGCGTTTGCAATCAGCAGTCAGGGACTGAATAAAGCCTGAGAACCTTTTCAAGACAACCCCCCTGCAACTGCAGGATTGTTCCTCCTTGTACGCTCGCTAGTACTTACCAGTCTCGTTTGAATGAGGCTCATTTTCCTAGGTCAAGAGCAAAGTAGCTACCTAGGTATTACAGACCCATCAACACCGGCATCTCACACTCATTCATGGATTTTACCCCGTGCGGCATGTTACAGATGGGGGACAGACGCATACGGGAGATACAGTGAGTTGCTCAAGGTACCAGAGGAAGTCAGTGGTTGAGTTGAGAACTGTGCCCAAATCTCCTCAGTCTAGTGTCCGCTACTAGACCAGCCTTCCTTCCCTTCCCTATTGCAGGTGTTTTGGTCACTCTCTAGCAATGCTCCCTTTATATATAGCACAGAAAGGGTTAACAAACAATAAAGCGATGTTTTAAGCATGTGACAGACATGAGTCATTTGGGGTATAGATGGCTATTAGGTGCTCTCAGTGGTCATAAACCATGGTTATAAGACACCTATTGGACTCTAAAAATCTACAGCCGTCACTTAACCATTTATCAAACCAGCTATTAACATTAATTAGCCCTTTATAAAGTATTTTTATAAATGGAACAATATGAAGTGTGACCAGTGTTTCTGAGGCATGCAGTCCTTTGGTACCAAAGTGGTGAACAGACCCCTATGGGTGGACTGAAGCTGTGTTGCAGAAGATAGTAGCTTTTACTTACAGTACATCACTGGCTTTGAAAGGGTAAGAAAGCATCTCACACGAGCCGTAAATTCAAGCTACAGTGCTCCCTTTTAACAGCTAGCTGTGCTGGCTCTACCGAAACTGGGGGAAAAAAAAGTCTCCCACTGAGTTCAGAGTCCTATTTCCTTAATTGCAATCTGTACTTCTCCCTGGGTTTTGTGCAATATTTAATGAAGGTGCACGTAAATTTTCCTTTCCCTTCCCCACTCTGGATTCTGTTAATTACACCAGCATGATGTCCTTTAGGCTGAAAATCTTCTAAGATCTGGGTGAAATTAAGGTGAGGTGAGGGAACAGCAAGCTGTACAGTTTTCTTCCCTGGCATGATTTGGCCATGATTAATGTACACTGAAAGTAATCAGCTATGCCCAGTCTAACTCTGCAATCTTATTAAAGAGGAGATATTACAGGTGAAACTGATGTTAGATTTTTGCTGCCTTTATTACATTTTTTGTAAGGCGCTCAGATGCGGCAGTGATGTACATGAATAGATGGGATCATACACCTCATCGCTAACAAGGCCCAGAGCAAAATTAATAATATTTTTAAAGGGGCGGTGTCAACATAAAAATCAGATGGTATTTCTTACTTGTATTTGGGCCTGAACTTTCATTCCTTGTGCACTACAAACTCCCATTGACTCCAGTGAGAGAGGGAGCTGGAAGGGGGTCTTAATGGGTGCTGAAAGGTTGGGACGACTTCCTTGTCTGTAGTGGAATCACCCACCTCTTTGCAGATAGAAAAATTATCCTGGCCAGAGAGATTGAAAACTATCTGTGAAGAACAATTTTTTTCTGGACGGATTGCATGTGAATAATTTTCCAGAGATTTCCCCTCCTTTAGCCACCACCGTGCTCTGCAAGGGTCCTGCCCTCATGATGTCTTTAAAGGCTGAACACTTATAGTCTCCATATTCCCAAGACCAGAGTACAAACACTTCCAGCAAAGCACAGCTTAATAGCAGCGAGGTGATAGGTATTTTAGAAATGTTTCACAGGGAATAGAAGTTTAGATGTCCAGTGATGTTGCCTCCTTCTGATTTAAGTCAATGGGTCTGTTCAGGTCGATGTAGCCCATATTACATGGATTGAAAACTGGTTTACTGATAGATTACAACAAACCTAATGGTAAATGGGGAATAATTGTCCTATGAGGTTGTTTCTATTAGGTCCTGCAGAGATCTATTCCTGTCCCAATGCTATTCTATATGTAACAAATGATATGGACGAAGATACACAATTATTGCTGGTAATTTGCATCTGACACAAAAGTTGTTGGAATGATAAATAATGATTGGGACAGGTCAGAGTGCTGATGGACCTCTTTGTTTGGTAAGGTGGGCTCATTCGAATAATATGCGTTTTAATACAACCAAGTGCCAGGTCATACATCTATGCACAAAGAAATTAGGTCACACATACACGATAGGGAGGCAGTGTCCTAGAATGCAGGGACACTGAAAACGATTTAGGGGTAGTTGTAACTAGTCAGCTGACCAGGATCTTCCAGTGTCATACCGTAACTAAGAAGGTGAATATGATCCTTGGATGTATAAACAGGGGCAGGGGCGTAGCTATGGGTGGGGCTGGGTGGGCCATGGCTCACCCACTTTGAAAGCAGGCCCACCCAGGCTCCGTTTAAGCTACCTTCACAACTGAAGCTTTCTCGGGCGGTGGCTTCCCGAACTTCCTGCTTCCGTTCATGTGAAGCGCTTGTTTTTCAGCCATCCCACCCTTGTCAGCCACAGGCCCTGCCAAAAAAATCACGTCTGGCTATGCCCCTGAACAGGGGAATATCAAGTTGTGGTAAGGAGGGGCTGTTACCTCTGTACACAGCATCAGTGAGACCAGTACAGGAATCCGGTGCCCAGTTCTGGTGTCCACTCTAGAAGAAGGATGTTGAAAAACTGTGAAGGGTTCAGAGAAGAGATACAAGAATAATTGCAGGTGTGGAAAAGATGTTATAGTGAGAGACTGGATATCTTTCCAAAGAGGCATACAGAAATTATTGGGTGAGGTTCCTTGGCTTGTGTTTTGCAGAAGGTCAGACCAGATGATCAAAATGGTCCCTTCTGATCTTAAAGTCTATGAAATAGGGAGGACGTGAACAGATTCCCTGATCCTTCACCTTCCTGTCTGCACAAACAGCCCAAGTACCCAGGGTTAATCATGGCCCGAGGGGCAAAAAGTTTATGGGATCCCCTAGTTATAGGGTTAATATCTTAGTCTGGGGCTGAATACCCTAACCTTCCTCCTTCTCAGACCTGCTCTGCCTTGCACAGTGGAACAGCACCAGTTCCACACTGGAGGGCCCCTTGCATCTATAGCAACAGTGAGAATTTGCTGGTGATGTTAACCTCTGTGCCTTTGGAAGGCACTAATACGTTAGCAGTCAGACCAAAAAAAAAAAAAGATTTGCTTTTACATTTTAAGCCACCTATGTGCATGTGGCTAATGCCACTGCTTCTCTGAACGGATGGGGGATGGACTCAGCCTTCAAGTCCAGAACGGACCATGGCGATTGTCTAGTCTGACCTCCTGCACATCGCAGGCCGTGGAACCTCGCTCACCTGCTTCTGTAATTGGCGATAGCTGCTCGCTGAGGTACTGATGTCCTCAAACCTTGACTTAAAGACAGAATGGAATACAACAAAATGCCCAGGACTGTGTTCTCAGTTCAGGATTAAGCAGGGTTGTGCCACTGGCAGTTAGGTCAGCCCGGGATTTTATGCTTCCCAGCAATCAGTCCAATTCCTGTATTAAATGGTACCCTACTTCGTGCCAGGTGGCTGGGCACCTGCTGCCATCAGATGATGGCCTGCTAAGAACTGCTCTGGGAATGGATTATTTTCGAGCCCTACCATTTTTAATGATACCAGAAAATGTTCAAAAGATATTGAAATCCCCTCTACCGGGTAAACAGAGAATGCATGCGGTGCATGTGGAGGCTGCTGGGAGAGTCAGACTTGTGGGGCTGGTGTAATGAGATGACCACCGTAGAAGCAAGGGCTAGTGAAGGAGATGGTTCTCCAGGAGCAATAGGTAACTGCAGGTGGAATTGCTGGTCTCACTGGTGGTGGACAAGTGTCATACCACAGCCTCCTTGTAGACAATCTCAATAGTGAGGCCAAGGCACAATGGCTTTTTAGGGGTAGGGTCCCTGCATGTCAGGCGTGCGGCTTGCTGGCCACATTGGTGGAAATATGGCTGTTGTCAGTTGTTGGCTGCGTGTGTGTTCTCCCGGTGTGTATATTGTTCCAGCTCTGCGCAGGTAACCTAGACATCACGCCACGATCAGCACTTCTTTGGAATGTGCGTGTGTAATACCAGCGCTGTTCTTGCCAGTTACTGTGAGTCTGCCAGCATTCACAGCATGACTCCTGCTAACTTTGCTTTATACCATTACTTTAGCTCAGGCCTCATACCTGGCCTGTTATGCTAGGCCTCAGATCTCAGGCTCTTACTTTCTACGACAATAGCCACTACTGGGGGAACCATCTAAGTGGTTGCCAGCTCAGGACTTGATCATGGAAAGTGCTCAGCGCTCAGTCCCAGATTCCTTTCATGGGTGGTCAGGGTGCTCAATGGCTGATGGAGGTAGACCCTGTGCTTAGCTCTTCCGGCCTTCCAGCCTTCTACCAGAAGATGGGATTTTTCAAAAACATCTGTGTGATTTGGGAGCACAAGTAGGGTTGCCAACAGTCCCTTATTTCAAGGGATTGTCCCTTAGTTTTTCATCTCTGTACAACAAGATTGGGAGTTGCTGAGTGCTGCAAAAAACAGCAAGAAATACCCCTTGCAACTGTAGGTAAGTAATAATAATAATGATTAATAACTCTATTAATAATGATGATGATCATGATAATAATAATAATATTAGTAGGAGGGCTGGGGCAGGGGGACTAAGCAAACAGTCCCTTATTTTTTAAATACAATGATGGTGACCCTAAGCACAAGTTTCATTGACTTTCAGTGCTCCTAGGTCACTTTTGGAGCATTTTTTGGGGGGGAAACCCAAAATCATCCTCAATTCCCCTGCAGAGTTAAAAAGCATTTTCGAGAAGTCAGCTGAAGAAGTTGTCATTTTTAAAGAGACTCCTTGCTGTGCTTTTCACGCTGCTGGAAAATTTTATGCCATCTTGCTTAGCAGCAGGGAGAACTGATGGCAATGTAGCGTTACTGTTTCTATTCTGTTTTTGTGAGTCAAAAGGGAAAAAAGGTTTAAACAGAATCTTTTTTGTTCTACTGATAAATGATCAATATGTTTTATGAGGCAGCAGGAAAGAACAACCCATTTTCCCACAGAGTGCACTAAGTCACTAAAGATAGAACCAGCTAGGGCTAATATCGGCCTTTCCCCCGGCTACCCACAATGAACTGCACACAGAGGTTTGTAAAAACACAGATCAGCTGATAAAGCAACGAAAGAGGAGGAGAACCATTTCCCTCTCTCAAGGTGTAGGGACGAGGATCATATCCAGGGCTTATGCTACAGCCGAGCCCCACCACTAGACTGGCAGTTGGGACCCACAGAAGAGTTTTGGAAGTTACCTGAGAGGTGACTTTGAGAACAAAAGACTGATGTCATTTATCACAGGCCAGCCTCTGCCAGCCTCACTCACACCGAGTAGTAGCTAACTCTGCAAGGCGTCGCGTTGGCAAAAGAAATGAAGATGCAGTCAATTTAGCTCATGTCTCAGTTACTTTGGACCACCAGAGCTGCACAAAGCAGCTGGCGTGGGGGCCAGAATCCGACCCCTAATGCAGCTAAACATCTCATCCTGGAAGTGTTGAGGCCAGTGTCACCAGGTGCTGAGCACGCTCAGTTCCTAATGAAGTCAGCGGTGCACAGCACCATCATGCAGCACCAGGGACATAGCTGAGGTTCTCCCACTAGTAAATTCAACTAGAGGTTCTGAACCGGTCAGGTTTATGAGGCTGTAGACGCCAGGGATGATTTAGATTATTCTGGCCTCTGTTCTGATTCAAAGATACAGGTTTGCCTCAGTGCCACAGCCAGTCAGCTCCTGCTGCTGGTGTTTTTAGTGGGATCTGATTATTAATTTGTTCCCAGAAGGAGGAGGCTGATGTAGATAAGAAGCTGCTGCTGCCGGTTCTGTCTGTCACGTCAGGTGGACGGAATGACTGCAGTGAACCAGCTTGCACTTTTGAATGGGAACACAATATGAATGCAAGTGCAGGTATGTGCAGCCCCTGGAAATCGAAAAGATCCTGCGGATGGCTCTTTGGGGAGCCTGGCAAATGTTTGCAGAAGGCACCGTAGCTTGCTGCAGGTTCACGTGGACCTGAGCAAACACATGGCGAGGCGGCCTCCTGCTTAAACAATAAAAAATTCAGCAAAGTGTACAGCCCTGTGAGACACTTCCTGGCTGGACAAATCTAAGGCAATGGAGCTTGGAGTGAAACCAAACGATCAGTGATGGGAGTCGGGGGTGGCATCCCAGAAATGGCTTCTTTCAGGTAGTCTTGGAAGTCTTATTGATCGCACAGGCTGTGTAAACAGTAAATAGACTGGGCACACCTGCTGCACCACTAATCTCAACCCGCCCAGCAGCATTTTTGTTGTGACTGCAGGAAGACAGGCTGCAGCTCAAGGTTTTACTTTCCACTGAAAACAAAATGTTGGCGCTGGCTGATTCTGACAGCTGATTGGGTTCTCTTCCCAAAGCATTTCCCTTTGGGGTCGTGGTAGCTGTTCATAGGGATCCCTGCAACACAGTCTTGGATCACTCCCAAGACAGGAGAGGATAAAGAGCAGAGCTGCAGGTTTCCTGGAACAGTGAATCAATTCAAACTGCACCCAGAGAAAGGGCGGCTGCCCTTCTGAAGGAGTCCCCCTGTAACAAAGATTCACTGGAGACGTTGCTTTAGAGGAAAGGGTTTTAGAGCAGATACAGCAGAAAGGTTTCAAATGAAAAAAAATCTGGCTATCAGTGCTAATGAAAGGGAGCCTTGCTGGGAATGATGGAATCCAGAGAATTAGTGAGCAAACTCTCAAAAGAGTCAGGCCTATGCAGCTCAAAAACACCCTTGCTATATTTTTTTTGACAAGTGCATCTTCGTTTGAATTATTCATGCTAATATTTCCTACCGTACCAGTCCGGTAAATGAACTGTCGTACGTTATTTTGTAAGAAGATCGAACCCTTAGCAATACAAGAGCTCACTACAGCACTTTGCTATCACACCTTTGCACACACTTCATTATCCGCATCCATTCTTAGCAGAGTACTGAGGCTCTACTGTAAAATTCCTTGGGAGAAGTGAAAATGCAGCTTCCTTTCAGCTGTCTGTTTGTAAGGCACCTCTTGGGACTATACCAAACACGTAGGTGTCACACAGATTGTCACACATTGCTGTATTGTAGTCACTATACACACAAGGAATTTCTGGGCCTAGTAATGCGAGCTGAAGCAGTTGGGTTTTGCTGTTCCATTCATCCTGTCTATCCCCGTGGTACGGCTGCTCTAATGTAGCGGGTTTTACGCGCGCTTGTGTCAGTTGTTTCTTAATGTCTTGCTTTGAATGGGTGGCTGTGAAACTGTTCATATGTTTTATTTCAATCAACCTAAGGAGGCCTTCAGTTTATGCACAGAGCATGAGCTGGTACCGAGCCCACAGCTTTAGTAAATGGGCTGCACGCTCAGGGAGCTGCATGCCGGGCTGAGCAAGGGGATTCCTCACCTCATCCTGCTCGTTTGCCCTTTAGGGATGAGTCATCCCTTTTTTACTCTGCCTGGCTAGGACGTGGCCTGTAGCTTCCACAGTGTGTTGGGTTGGGGGCCAGTTACTCCAACATTTGCAGGGACTCCTGGGTTCCATATCACTGCTATCCATTATCGGTATTACAATAGCACTTACAGGCCCCATTCATGGATCAGGGCTCCAGAAATGATTCCTTCCCTGAGGACTTCACAATCTAATCCCGCCCCCTTCGGCATTGCTGCACAGACACGCGGACAACCTGTAGAGTCTTTGGTGCTCGATTTTCTTCTCCAATATCCCCAGTGGTGCAGCCCACTCATGGTGTTTCTGCTGCATGTCAGGCCTTCAACCCTCTGCCAATAGACCAGGTCTTTGTATGTTCCAGTAAAGTGACTGACTCATAGTCGGGAGCTACAGTGGGCAAGAGCTTTACTGTACAATGGGGGAAAGGAAGATAGAATTTAATGCTGGAGTGTGTATGGGGTGGCCGCCATCTTGGCCAACACACCAGGCCTTGAACTGGGCACCGCCAGAACTAAAAGCACGAGGTGCTATAACTTAAGGCTACAGCAGCTCATCACTTCTACATAGTGATACCTGGAACACACCCTCACCAATGAGTTATATGCACATGAGGGGGATCAGTGTTAATGGAAAGAGTTTGTTTCTCAGGGCTCATTGGGGCATGTGGTTGTATGATGGCTAGTGGCAACTATGATAATCTATGGATATGTTATTTCAAATGGCAGGCAGACGAAGAGTATTTTAGATAATATGACAGAGAACCTGATGAAAGGACAGATGGGTTATAGACCTCCTCCTCTGCCCCAGCTCCCAAAACTGCCACCTTCAATAAGGAAAAGAGATTCTGTTGTATATAGATGAAAGGCCAAGGCCCTAATGCAACAAATCTCACAGGAACATATTGCGGATAACCGTGGATCATCAAGCTGGAGCTGCACATGTATCCACACCAGAAAGCTTGCTGGCAGGGGTGGGAGGAGCTTTGGGATTCTGTCTTCTGCAGATAGCTCAGTTCACAGGGCCTCAGTGACAGACATTGTGGCTTGTGGCCAAATTCGGGCCGGGTCGACATACATCAGTACGTGCATATGCAGCCAAGCTGGCCAAACTGTGGCTCCTAGACAAGTCTTCCTTGCAGATTATCTTTGTTCTTAGCAGCAATGGAACATGCCAGGGAATCTGCCTGGAGGATGGTCTACTGAGACAGACAAATATATGCTGCCCATGGGGGGCAAGGGAGGATTATGCCATTTTGCTGCCTAAACTGGGATTCCACCCCATATAATTATTATCAGCTACTTACAGGTCAAACTACAAACTCCTTACCTGGCTTTTACTCATTTCTTGTTGAGGCAGTTTCCCATTGTCTTCAATCAGAGTAAGGACCTCAGGATTTGACTGTGTTTTAACAGCAAGAGGAAACAACTTTCGAAACAGTCAAGGTGCATTGTCCATTCCTTGGAATCTTTAAGTTAGGGTTGGATGTCCTTCAAGAAGGCAATTTATGGTTGATCTGAAGCATATTGGGCTTAGTATAGGAATCACTGGACTCCCACAGCAAGAGATGAGTCTAGAGGATCATAATGGACCTTTTACCTTTAAAATCAAGAGATTTTAACTATCTAACTTACATTTGCCATTCCTGCTCTGTGTTTACTTTTTCATTTCACTCATCTAAGATAACAATCCTTGCACTTCCCCCAGCTACTTTCTGGGTTTAATGCACGAGCACATGATGATGTTTAGATTTCCAACACATCAGGAGGATCTTTGAATAACCCACTAGAAATAGAAATGTTACACATTTTTATAACACTCTGCCTTTCCGCCCTCCTTTTTAAAGATATTGTAAGATAAATTAGGGGCATGTATTTTAACACATTCTCAGGATCTCCTAGTCACTGAACAAAAACATAGTGACAGATCTAATAATTATGTAAACTATATATTTAATTTTGCAACAGGAAATAATGCTCAGATGCCTCTTAGTTGTGCTTTTTGATAGCTTTATATTTGCATTATTTTACTTTCCGTTTTCCTGTAACCCCCAGTTAGCAACATGAAATTAACATATCTTTATCCTGCTGAGTTTATTGGTTTCTCCCCTCCAACTCCCCAGCACTGGTTTTGTTTTGCCCTGAAGGTTTCTAATGGCACTTGTGACTGATCAGAGCTCTTGTTGCTAATAAGGAATTGATCCTGCATTCTTTGCATGCTCGAAACTCCTGTTGAAAGCAATGAGAGGAGCCAGAACTAGTTGGAAAAATCCTAGTTTCTCCAACCTTGGGGGAGAACTGATGATCCGAGAGCTTGGATATTTTACTGCTTTTGGAGACTAGCTTTTTATCGGCTATAGGACAATCTGGGGCCCAGTTTGTGGCCAGTGCAAAGGGGCGTGTCTCACAGTTAGCAGCGTGAAAGCCACTTCTGCAGGGCTGCTACTTTGCCTTCCCCCTTTGTGCAATGAATGGGAATGAGCAGTGGCTCTGCTCAACCGATGTGTCAGGTCTGGTGCAGGATATTCCCCTGCAGAGCCTGGAGAAACTGGGAGGAAGATTGTGACTGAATCCTAGGCTGCTGTTGGAGCAGTGTGACAACCCACTGCCCCTTGTTTGGGGGGGGTCTCATGGTAAAGCCACAAATAAACCGTACATGACTATTGAAAGACCAGGGAAGAGTCTTTTTGCCTTTAATATCTTGGCCATAATTTCAGCCTGGAGATGGGAGTGCAAGCACTTGAAGAGTTTCTTGCAGACTGTCAAATGGCAGATGATGTGAAGATATGAGCTACGGTTCTGCTTCTACAGAAGCAGCTATGACAGGCAGTAAAATAAACTTGTTTTGGGACGTGGGTGCAGCTAATAAATCTGCAAAAGATGACAGTAGCCAGACGGGCATCAAATGTGGCTAGAGTTGAAGAAAACAGTGGAAAAGTGTGTTTAATATGGGGGGGGGGGGGGAGTCCACTGGTTTTTATATAGAGGCCCCAGTCTTGCAGGTAAAAACTCCCACTGACAGTGACACAGTATAGTTCAATTTGCTGCCAGTGGTAAGTAGAAAAAATAGCTGTTTTAACTCCCCATTTCATAGAGGGAAATAGCAGAGGACCTTTCATTTCTTTTCCATAGGCCCTGATTCTGCTCCTACTGAAGGAATGGGATCTAGGTGTCCTACCGCTAAAGGCAGTGCCCAAACCCCTTGGACCATGCTGCCTCTTGTGTGCCTTATCCTACCTTGAGAAGCAGACAAGGCTATGGCCCCAACAGTGGGGATGTGAAGGGACAGAGGAAGCCAGCACTAGTTGAACGGAAGGAGCAGGGAGGGGAGGGGAGAGAGAGTGAAATAGAGAAGAGACCCACCTGCATCTTTTCTATCACCTGTGTAACCAAGTCAAAGAGACCTGCTTGATCCGGGTTGAAGTCCCAAGTGGTTTTAACATCACATCAGCCATTTGAAATATTGACAGGACTGGAGAAGAAACACTAAAAATTCGGCTGATTTCTATTTGCCGTGACACCGATCGCCATTGTGCATCTCTTATTGCAGCCTGTGACACTTGCCAATCGGCTGGGAATCACGCGGAAAGGTACAAAGCGCCTCACCGACATCATCTGAATCATAGCGGATTTCAGAGCAGGTGATCAATATTCCAGTGGCAGCTTAGAAACAGGCTCAATATTTAGTTTCTCTTATGAGGTTACTTGTCTGACAGGCATATTATGGAGATGCATGAATTAAAATGAGGCTTTAGGGTTTGGTAGCTAACACTCTGAAGCTTTAGAATTTATTAACTAATATTATGCCTCTCTCTCAACGCTGAGCCTTAATCAGACGCGTGTCAACCTTCAGGATAACCTGATCTTCTTTTAAATGCAATTCTTCATTACTGGGAGGTCAGGTTAGCTCAGAGACTCTGGAATTAGGTTATATATATATATATTGCCATGCTAGGGACACTGGCTCAGATTTGATTCGACTTAATAGTAGTTTGCTCCACATGGATAGTGATCGGCCATCTGGCAGCTGTTTGGTGGCCTGTATGAAGTGGATTGTTCTTAGTGGGTAGGTGTCCAAAAATTACACAGAACATCCCTTAAAATCGTCTTCAGCAGAGATGCTAAGAAAATAAATAAGCCATGAATTTACCTCTAGGGATGATCTCTTCAGGTTATTGCTCTTCAGTTTTTTGGTACCAGGGATGCTGCTGTCAATGCTATACCTATCTGTGGATAAGCGAGTGTCAGTTATCATTTCCAGAAATGTTAGTGTGCCACTTTCCATACACAGCAAGGGACAGATTTGTAAAGGTATTTAGGCTCCTCAAGTTGCAGATAGGTACCTAGTGGGATTTTTGAAAGCACCTAAAGACCACTGATTTCAATAGGAGTTAGGTGCCCAGCTGCTTTTGAAAATACCTTTAATGATATGGTGCTTGTTCACTTTAAGAGAAGGAATTCAGTTTTCGCTGTTCAAACCTACTGTTGTGGAAAGAAACTATGCACACACATCTTCCCTTTTATTGTGACTGCAGTTACTCTGCATAAGATCATTTATGCTAGGTACTGTTGCAAGTAATACATTGTACAGGTAAAAGCCCAGTTTCTCTTTTTTGAAGAGCATCAATACAGTTTTGCCATTTGGCCAGAAAAGAATTCTTGTCCCAAATCATGTTCCATTACAAAGAAGTTCTTGGATGCTCTTCCTAGCTTAGAAAATGTACTGGTAGTCTTTGTCTTTTTGTTTAGCTCATCCCTTCCTAACTAACTTCCCTCGAGTCCTGCCAAAGTAAAAGACTAAAAAAAAAAAATTAATGAAACTAACGTGGCATTTGAAGGCCATCCCACCTGTCACTCTGCTTAAATGTTATACCTTTTCCCCTCCCTTTCATCAGCCTTGTCCATTGAGAATGTAAGCTCTTTGGGACAAGGACTACTTATAACGCTGTACAGTGTCTACCATGATGGGGCCCCATTGAAAAAATAAATAATAGTCTCACCAATCAAAATGCTTTATTTTTAGCTAGTACAAATACATCTGTGACAGAGCCTAATTTACAAACACCAGGACATAGCTCTTGTGGGGGTGAGGGGGGGGTCGGGAGTGAAGGGATGCAATCCTATTTCAGGAGCAGAAAGTCTATTTCAAACAAGCCAGCACCCAGCAAACTCTTCCAACAGGTCCTCAGCCTCTTGGGCTGGTTACTCAAAAGATAAGGCCCACAACTAAAACCAAAAACTTACATTTAGGAACTTCCCAGCCAGGGAAAGATGAGTTATTTCTTCACAGAGCAGCAATCACCCAGTATTGCCCCATTTGTCTCTTTATAGCTGCTCGTAGTGGTTGATTCTTGCTGCCCTTGCTTCCTCCCCGTGTAGCACTAGAGGGAATTACTCCTCTGGTCATAGGTTCCTGTTGGCTCCAATAGAGGTTGCTTGTTTTCTAAAGGAAATTGGAACATGGAGGAATCATGATACGTAGAGCCCTATTTTTGGGTCCCAGAGAGGGTGGTCCAGTGGTCAGAGCATTAGTCTGTGATCCATCAGATCATAGACTTCTTGAAGTATTATCTTGGACAAGTCACTTAGCCTGTGCCTCTGTTCGCCAGCTGGAAAATGGAAATAATTGCATCTCACCGTGAGGATAAATACTTTAAAGACCGTGAGGTACTTAGTTACTGAAATAAACGGGAGCGTGTTAACACCTAAGATCTCTAGACAGATAGTACTATTGCAATGTTGCTTTTGGGATTTACCATTCTGCAATTTGATTGCCTCAGCTTCAACTATATTTGACAACTGCCCAGGCTAAACCTCGAAAGAGCGGAACAAAGACAATAGAAACGTACAATCTTATCGCCAATCTCGCCTTTTAATTTGAAACCCATTTTCTGCTTGTTTCCTGTTTACGCTTTAATGCCTCTTTGATCTCACAATCTGCCTTTAAGAACAGAACAATTTACCTACATTTCCAGGCCCCTGTGCGGTTTGATGGAGAAGATAGTTCGGTTGTGCCTTGAAGCATGGTCTCTGATCGTTTTCTTTCTATTTCAGTGCTGTGGGCTGCGATGTTCCTGGCTGACTTATTAATTCTTGGGAGCAGGGAATAAATCTGTTCCTCCATTAGTATAATTAATATATAGGAGTGGATAGCAGTCGCCTGCGCGAGCCTGGGAGAGAGACAAGCGTAAGAGGGGTTTGTCAGCGTGGAGTCTACAGCGAGGATAAAACATGAATGAACACGCTATAATTCCCTTGCTGTTTCACTTGGGTGCATTATTCACTTGTTCTCATGAGCTGTTATGGAGTGTTGCTGTGAGCTGTTTAAAGGCTGTCACATTAAACCTCGGAGCTAGCTGCATTTCACTGTTAGGTGAATAACCTTTTGAGACAGTATGGTCCAGTGGATAGGGCACTGGAGCAGGATTCAAGAAACCTGCGTTCAATTTCTAGCTCTGCTACTGGCCTGCTGTGTGACCTTGGGCAAGTCATTTTTCCACTCTGTGCCTCTCACCTTCTATCTGTCTTTTCTAGTAAGACTGTAAGGTCGTCAGGGTAGGGACTGTCTCTTCCCACGTTGCCTGGTATACGGGGGCCCTAACTGCACATCCTAAAAGTCTCCAGGTTTGTTTGTAGAGCCATTTAGGATCTTTGGAGATAAAGCTGTGTATGGCCAGCTTTGTTGTTTGTTACGACGATGGTGAGTCATGGAGTCCAGTGCCAGTGTAGTGCTATTGAGGCGAAATGAGGACAGATGTACAGATGGATTTTAAGCAGCAGGCCACAACTTTTATTAAACTTAAACACAGGGGAGGGGCGCTACCCTGCTATCACCCACACTCTCCTGTACCTTTAAGTGGTTCCAGTGCAGGGGTTACTGGGCTCCTTACCATATAACTCACTGCCGGAACGGAGCTGAAAGAGGCTCCACAGGGCCCCTTCTCCAGATTGAATCCCTGGAGCTGTGGGATGCTGGCTAATCAGCTGGCCAATGGGTGCCAGAGACTCCAACGGGGAGGGAGAAGACCTACCTGGTGTCTCTCAACAAGTGTCTCCTTCCCTTGCTGCTGGGGCTGGCCTCTTTCACTACTGGCCCCATCTAGTTCCCCCACCTGTTGAGGCAGGTGAGTGGCATTCATAGCTATGGAGGGATTCGTGGAGTAATAAATAGAATGAGCACGTGCTGGGCTTGGGTAACCAGGATCCAGGAGTTGCAAAGGCGGCTTAATGCAACCTTTGTCTTTACCTGCTCTGGATTTGTACTGAGTGAAGCTGGACCGATCCGCTAGATCTGGCCTTTGGAATTTATGTCGACTGCATGAAATTAAGATGAAAGATGCCTGTCAGTAACATCAGTTATTCTTGCAATAATTCGCAGGTCAAACAAACAAAGCTTTAATATTGTGATGCCTATTCTGTTGATCCGGCAAAGATCTAGATGAAATATTAAATGTAATTATATCCGGCTGGCTGCGCTCAGTTCCACGTAGGTCTCCGCTGCTCGTCTCTTCCTCTGCTTTGCTGTAAAAGACTCGGGCTGATTCTCAGCTCACCCGAATGAGCGCATTGACGGTAATGGACTTACCCCTGAATTACACGGGGGTACGTTTTTAAATAATGTCTTAAGGAAATAAATCTCAGCAGCTGTTTCACACAGTGCACAGCTAGAAAGATGATAATGTCGGGGTCGTGGCAAGTAATGAAAGCAGAAATGCTTTGCTTGCAGATGCTATATGCGCCATTATTTTATGGCATTCCCCTTCATATGATACCACTGAGCTCTTCTATAGCCCTTTTCAACGATAGATCTCAGATGAGGAAACTACAGCACTGAGAGAGGACTTGCTTTGCTAAGGTCAGCCAGCAGGCCAGGGGGATTAGAAACTCCATCTCCGGAGTGTCAGACCAGGGCTCTGTCCATTAGGCCACAATTACATTGCACTAGGATTACCTCGTGTGTACATCACAGAGTGTTTTCCAGGCTTCTGTATTTTTCAGTGAACTATAAATTTAAAAATAGTCTTTTCAAGTGCATAGACTGGGAAGACCTCCAGAAATACAATAAGCATTATACAAATGCAGGGCCCAGGATTATTAGCAGTAGCTACAGCTCTTTCACTCTCTTTTTTGATAGTCAAACAAAATCCAAGGAAATATCCTATTGTGAAACTTGCCAATAAGCGTTATAATTAAGCAGCAGTTTTAGTAAATCAAGGCCATTCTTCAAGAAACAAAGTATTACGATCCAAAGTCTGCCATTCAGTGAGTCCCGTGGGATGATTTACCATTTAAGTATTTCCAAATCTGGCTTTGTGGGTCAACTTCTGCTGGAGAGTGGGGAAGAGCAAATATCTGAGTAATGATTAAAGAGCTGCCCCGGCAAAAGAGACTGGTTCTTGGCATCATTTTAGGCCCTGATCTAGCAAAGCACTTGAGCAGGTATGTAACTTTAAGCACATAGCTGGTCCCATGGACTTCCCTGGGTCTATTCACTTGCTTATAGTAAGGAACATGCTTATATATTTTGCTAGATCGAGGCTTGTCTTCCTCTGAAATTTGGCACAGCCCATTTAAGGTGGAAGCTAAATTGTCTATTTTGGTTTTTAAAAATGTTCCCTTTACTTATTGGGAGGCAGTGTATTCCATTGGCTAGGGTGCTATGGAGCGAGGAGATTGAGATACTAATCGTGGCTTTGCCCCTGATCTGCTGTGGAAACCTGCAGAAGTCACTTCATCTCTGTTTCCTTGCCCACTGTTTTTCTGTCCTTTCTGTTAGAACCATAAACTCCGTTGGTCATGGACTGTCACTACGTATACACACAATGCCTAGCACAAGGGGGCCGCAACCTAAATTGCGTCCCCCAGGCATGGAATATACATGAATATTACCAAGACTATGACACATTCTTTAGAAAATTGATTGAATTGCTCACTACCCTTTGGTCCCTTTCTATAGCTGGTTTTGCTTAGAAACAAATAAAGTGAAAGCATTTAATGTGCTTTATTTATAGTGCACATGGAAACAAGACAGACATGCCATTTTTGCTCACATAACTAGCATTATCTCTCCTGTTTTGCACTTTTCCAAAGCCATTTAGAAGTTTGGAGATAACCCTCAATTTTTTGTGCTGAAGAAATTGCTTTTTCTGTAATAGCAACATAAAATAAATATCCTAGGTACTGTACAGTCAGCAATGCACTCAGCATATTTAGGGCTGGAAATTCCTGGAGATAGACAAGCTCGCAAGTAAGAGGTTGCCAATAAACTATTTTTATTTGTTGTCATCATCAGTTGGGACAAATATTTTTTTTTCTCTTCATCAGAAATTCGAGAGCTGCTGCCTGTTGATTTTGTAACTACAGAAATTAACATAATATGGGAATTTTCCATTTGCAAATAGCAACGTCACGATGTTTTATGGTGGGATTTTCAGAAGCATTCAACTTTGACCTACTGCTGCTTCCATGGACGTGAACAGGAATTTTATCTTGGACTTTCCAGGGAGCAGAATCAAGCCAGCTAACACCGTCACGCCATCAACCTTATAGTACACTGGATTTAATTGATCTGTGATGTAACTCCAGTGACTTCAGAGGAATTGAGCGATGTAAGTTACACCAAGCTGAGTGCCGATGTTGACAGTGCTGTGTTGATGGGGCAACTTCTCCCACTGACATATCTGCTGCTGCTCGTTGGGGGTGGATTAATTAAGTCTCCTGTCAATTTAGAGCAGCTGCACTAGAGAGCTGACGGCAGCGTAGGTGTGTTGGTGCAGCTGTGCCCTCTGTAAGCTCTCTAGTCATAGCCTCAGACTTTTCTGGAAACATCTTCTGGTTTAAGTTAGAGGCGGATCCCAAGTAAATCCCTCAGTTTAACCTGCCCCCATCCCAAACTCAGGAGCAATGGTCTCAAGTTGCAGTGGGGGAGGTCTAGGCTGGATATTAGGAAAAACTATTTCCCACGGAGGGTGGTGAAGCACTGAAATGGGTTACCTAGGGATGTCGTGGAATCTCCATCCTTAGAAGTTTTTAAGGAGTGTCTTGACAAAGCCCTGGCGGGATGATTTAGTTGGGGTTGGTCCTGCTTTGAGCAGGGGGTTGTACTAGATGACCTCCTGAGGTCCCTTCCAACCCTCATCTTCTAGGATTCTATGATTCTAAGTTTCAGAATCCAAACACAGACCTGTGTTTCCTCTTAGTTGCCAGACTCAGAGTGGGCTAGATCAAAAGCCCAATTTTTTAGGGTTCTGAATTCAATCTGAGTTTTGGGGCCTGCCCATATTTCTAACCCAGAACCCCAGCATTGAGCACACCCCCAGGCTCTGTATCCAAACTGTGTTGCTTGGACAATCACTTGTTTAAATCACAAATGTTATCGTGGTGATTTGATTGCATCCTCCCCTCATAGATCTCTACCTTCAACAGCTTTGCTCTTTCCTTACCTGTCCGTAAAGTACCTCGGGATTTCCTATCACACCTGTGTATATACATTTGAAGTATAGTTAGGCCATGTGCATGGATGCTTAGTTATAAGCCAATCTACTATTGAAGGAATTTTCCCACCTATGGAAGATGAAGACACTGGGGTTCAAAAGCGATTAATCTTAAAAAACCAATGACATAACAAAATGCTTTACAGTAATTCCTCTGATCCTGTGCACGGAGCAGCACCGGAATTGATTTCTTGCCCACAGTAAGGCAACCCTGTCAAATTGAATATTGCTTTTAGAATGTCTGCATGGCAAATTAAAGCAGGTGTTGGACAACTCATAAAGCTGTAAAGAAACAGAGGCTTGTTTGTATATAGGGCACCAAGTGGCTTGGAGGAAGTTGAATAGGTTATAGAGTCTTTTACCCCTGGGGCACTCATTTTAGTTCTGAAAATGCTCACAGTGAAGTTAATCATCTGATATGACAGCTCTTTTCATGTCTTAGACCAAATAATTCCATAATCCCACTCCATTGCCTAACAATCTGGTGTCCACGTACGATTAAAGTCATTATCACCACTTGTCCTTTGCTAGCATGGGGAGACTAAGACCCAGAGACCCAGCTGCCTTCTTAACACGAGTGTTCAGCTGTCTAGCAAACCACTGAGACACACTGGCATGTAGCCGGACGGGGCAAGCGTGAGCTGCTCATTCCTGTGTTGAACCAGTTCTGAGAACACAGGGCAGCGCTTTCCAGGGCTGTCAACCCACCATCTTTCATTAGTATGAAATTCATTAACTGCTCCTCCCCCGCCAAACCAAAACCAGTTGTCCTGTTAAGGGACCTGTAATCAAATGTCCTGATGCTAGATCTGAAGTTTATGCATTTTAAACCGAACCATTATAGCCTTTAGTGCTGCTTTTTAAAAAACACTTTGTTTTGCTCTTTCTAGGCACTGGAATGTATCTGGAGCACAGAAGGCGCCAACAGGAAACGGATCTATCTGTCCCTTGGCAATATTAAAATATTTAAACACCATTTGAAGAATGTGGAAGTACATGGGTAGAGTAGTGCAAATGTCAGTTCCAAAGGCAGGGAATGCAATCATCTCTGCAGGCTACGGCAAGCTGTTAAACAATCACACAGAGCTGCGCCATATGGTTCACTGTACCCAAAAAAAAAAAAAAAAAAAAATCATTTACAAACCTTGAGTGCATGGACAGAAAGTGACAAATGTCCATGCCGGGGCTCTGTGGAAGAAAGGAAAGTCATTGCTAGCATTGTAATTCATTTCCCAAGGAACGTAAGGCTTGTGACATAAAGGAAGCTGTGATTCACAGGACTTAAAAATTAGGATTCCAGACTCTCTGGTACTGCGCTCTGACCTTCTTGGCAGTCGCAGCCCAATACAATCGCTAAGATAACATTGCGGTGTAACCCTAGATTGACAATAATGGTGCCATGTGCTGGTTTTTTTCCTTACAGCTTACTTCCCCTGTTATTTCTTTCTCACTGCCTTAACCAAGGCTGCAGAGGAAATCGTTATCATTAGTGGTATCATGGGAGCACCTAGAGGCCACCATTTAAGGCTCTGTACTCCACCGAGCTATGCACTGTACTCACTTATTGATAAGAGCTGATGAAAACTGCCACCAGATGAAACCACTTAGGGTTACCAGATAGCAAGTGTGAAAAATCGGGATACTTTTTTTGGGGGGGATTAGGAGGCATAGTTGCGTATATAAGACAAAGCCCCTAATATCAGGACAGTCCTGATAATATTGGCATGTCTGGTCACCCTAAAACCATTTGCAGTCGACTCCAACGACACGTTTCACTAGTCCTACAAAACCCAGGATCTATGCTTCAGATTCCTGAGCGTCATCTACTGGCATCATGTCTAATAATTACCTATATACCCTTACAGAGCACTCCTGTAACGTATGGCCCAGAGAGCTTACAATATAAGTGTAAGACAAGAGACAGCAGCAGGTGGATGCAACAAACAGACGGTGGGGAGCACAAGGTAGCAGTAAGGCAGTTATGGCCAGCATAATAAGCCGTGATCACAGCACAGTGGCTGCCTCAGCAAAAATCCACATCAGAGCCAGAATTAGAACTCAGGAGGTCTAGCCCCTTGGCTACTCCTCTCTCCTGGTTGGTGACTAACAATTACCAGGCTTAATGTAGCCCCAACGAGTTTGCCACCTGAAATGTCCCAGGTAACTGAGCAGATGTAACCACTTGCAAATAGTACAGGTTGTTCAGTCCACCTGTTATTTTGCTTTTCCTCCATTAAAGAAGCTTTCTGCTGAGTGGCACATTGCTTGGTCGCCTATAAGAGAGGCTCACACAGAAAAAATAAACATGTCTAAGCCTCGTGTTGCTTTGGTGACTGCGAATAAGATCCAATTTTTGCACAGATACAAGGGAACGATCACCCCACTATAGCTGTCTGTAGGCTAATTCTTATCCCGCTGGGCCCATTTCACTTTGTCACCTGGGCCATTTCCTCCGAGGGTTTCATTTGAGATTGCCTATTAACCTGCAGAACAGCCTTGCCTGTTTCCTGGGAGCAGAAAGGGGCTGGCTAATCCTGCAGATGGAGAAGGTACTGAATGTTCCCTTCTCAGCATCATTTTGAGCAATGCTGGGGAGGGCACGGAACACAAAGTGCTTGCCGGTGAGCAAGGAGGCGGCTTGTTGGAAAGCTGGATGATGCACGAGGATATAATAGGTGGAAAGTGCAAATGGTGGTTAAACAAACGAGATACGTTTATGTGTTCAATAATGTCTGTTGGGTTTTGCGCACTGTTTGATTTACCTTCTCTCTCTATCTCTATCACCTGTTTTTCTTTTAAGCACTTATATTTCAAAGAGGGTACTAACATATTAAATACATCGCTGGGCTAGTTCTGCCCTGGTTTTACTGCAGTGGAAAATGAAAAACCTTTGTGGGTCAGATTCTTGGCTGTTGTTGGGAATTGGCCTAGTTCCAGTGACTTCAATAGCGTTACAATGATTTGCACCAGCAGAGGATTTGGCCCTATAATCACTCTACCTGAACAGTACCTTGCCGACATGCCGCTGCCAGCTCTGTTTCGAAGGGGCCGTGTCAAAAGGGGAGAGCAATTTAGTCTCTATGCCAAAAGGATGCCTGTCGCAATGGGAAAGGGATGAAAGTTTCTATCAGACATCACACAGGGGAGGATCTCTTCTACTGTTTATGAAATGAGGATTAATTCATTTTAACCAGAGGAAACCACTTCCCCTTCATTCAAGCCCCAGAGATAGGAAAGGAGATAAAGGAACAGCAGGAACTGTAATGCAGCTAGTGATGCAGGTGTACAGGGCAAGGGCCTCTCCAACATAAACACAGGACAATGGGTCCTTGACATATGTGGGAGTTATTCAGTTCAATAGAAAGGGCTTTGGATGAGGCCCTAATCCTGCCTCTCAACTATCCCTCACTAGCAGAGCTCTTCTTTATTTTGGACCCAAAATCTTGGTCATATGTTGCAATCAACTTCTTTTTTGGTAGGAGAAGAATGGACCATTTTATCACAGATACAGTGGGTGGGTTTTACAAGAGGATTTAGGTGCTTATTCCAATTGATTTCAAGGGGTATTAGGTGCCTAAATACCTTTGTGAAGCTCAGTCAGTATGGGCTGATGAATTGAAGACAAAGATAGACACCAGTCCCTCCTAAATCCTGTTCTCTCTGCCACTGACTCAATGTGTGTGACTTTGGACCAAGTCACTTAGCCCTGAGGCCATAGGCTTTAACATCTATGCCTCAGCTTCCCCTCCTGTACAATGGGGATACTGACACTGCTTTCACAAGAGCACTGTGAGGATTTCTTAGTTAACACTTTGGGCAGTGCTGTCTTTGGAAATGTGTAGTGCTAATTAGCTTTAACTGTACTTATGGGGTAAAGAGTCCTATGTAGGCCCTTCCCACCAGGGCACTGTGAATACCATTTTACACATACTTCCCATCCAAGCCCCATTCATTAATATTCCCGTGGGTCTTCCTTTGGGCACATTGTATATCAGCATGACCTATACTATCCCCTGGAGAGTGAGGAGGGCTGATGTTCTCCGTCCCGTGTTACATGAGGTCTTGTTATGAATTGTTTGTGCTGTGTTTTGAATAATATATGTTGGACTGGGTTTTGGATTCAGTAACACCAGTGTAAATCTGGAGCCATGCCACCGAGAGCAGAACACGGCCCCTCTGTTAATTGCTTTACCTTGAAACTGTGTTCGACATCCTGAGTAATGCAAAGTAAACTTTGCTCCAAACGCTAGCAAGTCTACTGCAGTGTTGATGGGGCCATCAGTGGATATTGTTTTAGACCATTATAGACTACTCTATGGGCAGTAGCACAGACTATGTGTGGTCCTGAGACTAGGAAATCCAGTCCTGAGGACATCACCATAGTTCTGTGCCTGCCAAAATAGGGTGGACACCTCTGATCAGATGAAATCATAGACTCTGTTTCATTTAAACTATCTCCTTGATGTAGAATGGAGAAGATCACAGCCTTATATGTCTTGTGGAAGAAGCCTGGCTCACTGGGATTCATGGACCGGAGAAAAGGTCTAACAGAGAAGAGAAGGGTACAAGAGCTGTGAATTGTGTAGGCCGAGAACAATTCTTTTAGCAGTATTCAGGAGACAGGAGCAATTGTGACATCCTGACATCCTAGACTCTCTTGCTGTAATCATGTTTACATGTGTTTGGGAACATTGTGCTTGGAATATCTTGCAGATCCATATTGATGGCTAATTCCATCCTAGCATTTCTAGTATTACAATAACTTGTATTTCCCTCTTTTGTGAAAAAATACATATATTATTTAGGAGGAATACATCTTTAATTGAAAGTTATAATTTTTGTTTTAAGTTTGCTTTCTTTTTTTGGAGCAGAAGTTAGTTAGTGTGACTGAGGAATGAATAGTGTGTGTGTGTGATAATGAGGTAAAAGGCAGCAACTCTAAGTCTCCCTGATAACAGTAAGGGAGTGAAGCAAGACTTTGTTTTATGATCCAGCTGACTGAAAAACATGGGATCAAGATAACCCTAGGGCCAAAGGAGTCGACCTCCAAAGACAGGAACAAGTCAAAGTATAAAATGGGAATCAGGAAATAACGGGAAGTCGTCATGTTTGTAACATTACGTGGGATTGATTTGAGAAAGCAACATCACACAGCCAGATCCATAGACCCAAATGGGGATGGATCACTATAAAAATGGGGTAAAAAGATGAGGACTTTGGGTTCGTTCTGCAAACATCCAGGAGCATTGGATTCATGACCAACAGAGCCCGGCTCCACTCTCGTGTTCGGTCCACCTGGCCAGTGGACTGGCTTGAGCAACTCAGAGGCTGGTAAATATATTCTGCCTGCAGAACTCGTGTGTGTGTGCGTGTGCGTGTGCGTGTGCGTGTAGGCAATTGCTTTTTGGAATCTCTGTATTCACAATAAACGCGGCATATTGCCTTGTCCCCCTGAATAAGATTGTGCTGTTTAGTTCTGCAATTATTATACTTATAAATGAAATAAAGACTTACTCAGTGTGGTTGAGAGAAGAAGCTCTGATGCAAGGAGAAAGCTATTCAGAGTATACCAGATGATCTTTGCCACACAGCTTGATATTGTGAGTTGTGCAAAGAAAACCTTGCTCTAAACACTAGCAATTCTACTGCAGTGGTGTTGGGCCCATCAATGGATATTGCGGTAGACTGGTTGGTCATGAAATGCTGAAACTCAGCTGCTTTCCAAATGTTTCATAAATGTATACACTGTATACCAAGCATTTGTGTAAGAGGATTTTTTTCCATTGCCTGAGCGATTTCCACACTGTCAAGACTCTTTCTTGTCTTGAGCGCTGTGCCAAGAAAACCACAGCACTCAGGGCAAGAGAAACTCTCAGTAGTGTGGAAATGAGCCGATAAACAAACACACTCCCCTGCAGCACCCATAAGAGACACTCATCTAGATATGCCTTCAGAAAGGGGCAGATGGATCAGGAAAAGGTCATCTGATCTAGCATGCCTATTTTGTCCTTAATTAATCTTCATCCCACTTCATTCCAGAAGGCAGAAAAGACCATAGTCAAGCGTGCCAGGGACGAGCATGATCTTGGCTTCTCACCGCAGTGTGGGCACAAAGCTGTAAAGGAAGGAAGGAAGGAAGGAAGACACACTTAAAAAGGGATGAGACCCAAGCAGAATATTGCCAGAGCAGAGCAAGAGAAAGGGCAATCACTATTAAAGGACTGGGTGGGAAAACCAAGATCACCCTTCATTCTTTTTATCCAAATGATATGATTATGTTTATATTATGTAGCGCTCAGCTGAGACTGGGGCACCAGTGCTTAAATACATGGTGCAAGACAGTCCCTGCCCTATAGAGCGTAATTCAAACGGACAAACCGGAAAAAGAGTGGACTGGGAAACGAAGAGGTGAAGTGACTTGTCCAAGATCAACCAGAAGGTTAGTGGCAGAGCCCAGGGCTCCTGTGTTCCAGTCCAATGGTGTACTCACACAGCCATGCAACCTCTCCCAGATTGGTACATTATTTACTTTTCCCCTATCGTCCTGTTGTCCACCATTTTCCCCAGGTTTCCACAGTAACTCTCAGCCATGCTGAACATTACTGGGCTAGCTCCCATACCATGAAGCAGCTGGGCTCACTGATTTTTCTGGTATATGTTGAAAGTTCCAAGTTTTATCTTCCTTGCTCTGTCACTACTTTAACAGGGGCTTACTTACTAATGAAGGGCTAGATTGTGGCATTTATGCCACGGCATGGCACAGGGGTTGTTCTCTTCAAGTGCTGTTGTCCCTTGTGCATGGAGCATGTGTGATCAGCTCCCTCCATTTTCCTAGCAAAAATAAAAATGGAATCCTCCCCCATACCTATAGTGCCCCACTGCTCAGCCTCTCAAATCTTATTCCTCCCTGTAAGCGCATTGGCTCTGGGGGAGGCCACAGTGGCTTCCTCCGGACGGGGGAATAGCTCGCGTTCGGCTAGTTAGCAGTCTTAGCAATACCCCTTTATGCAGGGGGAGCAGTAGTTAATGGCGCAAGCCCTTAGTCAGGGCGAGCGAGCATGGAGTCAATTGCTCCAACCCTTAGGCGGGGGGGGAGCAGCAGTTAGTGGCTCAGGCCCTTAGTCAGGGCGAGCGAGCACGGAGTCAATTGCTCCAACCCTTAGGCAGGGTGAGCAGTAGTTAATGGTGCTCAGGCCCTCACTCAGGGCGAGCGAGCACGGAGTCAGCCAGGAGAGAGATTCTCCTGAGGGTGGCTAGGGAAAAGGGGAAGGGGAGGGGGACGCAGGCCCACCCGTCTCCACTGCGTCCCAGCCCAGGGCCCTAGTAATGGCAGAAGCGGCTGCCACTGTGTAAGCGGGGCTCCTGCCGCAACACACCAACTATACTGTGGCTTCAGCCACAGGCCGTGGTTGTCCCTGGGCTACTTCCTCCCCACTGACCCCAGTACCTGCCTCCTCTGGGCTACCAGGATAGTCCTCCAGGAGTAGCGCCGTCAGTCCTTCCGCATCGACCGGGGTACGGCAGGAAGCTCCTCTTCAGGGGGCAGCTCCTCAAGGTCATTGTAGGCGGGGAGAGGCTCGGCCTCTGGCAGCTCCTCCAAGTCCTGCCCCGACTCAGGGAGGGGCTCGGCTGCCGGCAGCTCCTCCAGATCCGGCCCGGCCTCCGGGGGTGCCCGCCACTCGGGCTGGTCCGGGGTCTCGGCCCAGTCTGGGGGTTCCAGAGCACGGGCCCGGGCTCAGGGTAGCTCGGCCTAGTCATCCTGGCCGGGTTGCCTTGTCCAACTCTGTGAAGGCCCTATCCAGTGCCCAGGCGGGGCCGGGGTCCGTCGGCGGTTCGGCTCTGGCCTAGGCCTCTGCGGGCAGGGCCGCATGTCTCTGGCAGCAGTCTGGGGCCTACTGAGCTCAGGGGCCTGGCCTTTATACTTCCCCTTCCTGTCGGGGCTCCGCCCCGCTGCCGCTGATTGGACTGGCTGAGTGGTCCTATCACGGCCCGGGTCCCTTGTTGCCGGGCAGACTCTGTGGCAGGACGTGAAGTGGTCCAATCAGGGCGCTCGCGCCCTTCCTCGGGCTCTTGCTCCGGGGGAAGCCACAGCGGCTTCCTACACTCCCTAAAAGCCAGGTAAAAGAAATGGACCTTGTACTGTAGTGGTCAAACTCTGGTGATTTCACACCAAAAAGCAGGGAGAAGGGGTGGAATTTCAAAGACAAGGGTGCCTCAGAGAGAATGTCCTGCCAGCAGCTCCCTGGCCATCAAGGCATGGAGAGATAAGTGGTCTCTGAAATAGGCAGATCCCAAGCCATTTAGGGCCAGGTATTTAGGTGCCTAACTCCCCTTGATTTCAATGCATGCGAACATCCCCTTCTGCAGGATTCTGCCCCCTCTTCTGGTGTGAAATAGTTTGTTTTGTTGACCGTTAGGGTATATTACTGTAGCCTTTATTTTACTGATGGGTTGATAGTACCAATGGTATCTTAAACCACTGTAACCTGGGCCAAAGGTTTATGCTCCCTAGTGGCTATAGCATGAGAATTAGCAGGGTGAGAACACCATTAGAAACGTCATTTGGTCTGGAGACTCTAGGAGCATACAAGGAACGATACCAGGGACCACAAAAGCATTCACAAGTTATCTAGCTTCTCTTGATCAAAAACCTAACTACACAAATAATCAGTGCTACAGTTACAGACCTATAAATGACGATGGACCAATACTGTAAGATGTCTAGCATCAATGCACTTATCGCCAAGGGTGTTATCAAGATGGGTGGCTCTCTCAATAGGTGGCCATCTGCAAAGGTCTCCTGTTGGAGCCTTCCTCCCTCTTTGTGGACGAGCCCCTTTTATGCTGAGTTACATTCACACCCATAACCCCTATTCATATGTAGTGTGGACTATGAAATTCAAGCTAGGCTGGGCCTACTTATAAAATTAAACTACCAAATAGTACCAGTAAAAAGCATATTGCAAAAGTATGGTGATGGTTAGAATCCCTTTCTGAAAAGAAGTGATGCTCCTTATTGCATCACACACATGCTGTTTCCTTCTTTAACCATGTCTGGTATTTCATCAGGGTAACTACCTTGCCTATGATTACTGGCCCATCTTGACTGACCAGGTTCCCTGATGAAATTATCTTCTGTAATTAACTGATCTACATAGGCTCCGTATCTTTGGAGGACACCTCATGATCCTATCTTCTGATGGCTGCCACCTCAAGTATTAATCTATTTTCATCTCCCCAGCCCCCTTTTGGTTAGGAAAGGGTGGAACGTTGTGACAAACAGGTGCTGGATTGTTGCTTAAACAAAATGCAGGTGGCTAACACCTTCTTAGAAACACGTGGGTCTCTCCCCTGTTGTTTTTGTTTGGCTTTCCTTTGTTCTCTAATGTAAATACCAAAAATGCGTTGAAAACGCTACATTTAAGAGTATAAAGAGGGAGGCAGTCCCACTAGGAAGTGTGCTTCAAGACTGAGAAATTATTCCACACAGAACTGTCATCTCACCCAGCTTTCTTCTGAGACTACGGATCCAAGCACTCGGAGAAGCTGTCAAGAATTGAAACTACGGCCTCTTGCCTGCATTGGTGAGGAAAATCACTTTTGCAGCCAATTTATACTGCACTTTTGGTTTGGGGGCCCATTTTATAAGTGTAGTAATTAAAGCCTTTCTGTCATTATCGAACAAGGGTCATGTCAATACCTGGATGCACTAATATGAGATCCCAGTTGGTCAAGTAACATGTAGGATGGTTCCAACTCCTTTTCCCTTATCGGGACTTCCACACCCCATAACATTTGGGCTTCCTCACTTTTCATAGCCTATCCTCTTAGTTCCCCTTATTTTCATTGGCATTTACGTCAACAAGTCCCCATTGCAACCTGTGGCCGCTGCAGAATTTTCCACAATGTACCAATTAGGTGTCTTGCAGTCTAGAGAGGGACATTGTGGCATATTTTCTTTGAACATCATCCACTGGCACATTCTTTACAGTAATCTTGTAATTTTGCAGGATTATTCTTGAGTCATCTACTTGTGTCAACCCCTCTTTAGGCCTAAAACCTACTGTGGCTAAGCCATAGGCCTTGCATTACAACCTTATTTTGTTTATATACCTAATATACACTCATCATTCATAAATGTTTGTCAGCCTTTTACCCCTATAATACTGTCCTACTTATTCCTATCCCTATACTTACACCCTGAACCTATTAATCACACATTGATTACATACGAATTAGCCAAATCAATAGTTCATACAATTAAATGATTATATAAAAGAATTGGCTACAGCACATTGATTTCAGTGGGAGTTAGGTGCCTCAATACTTGTAAGGATCTGGACTTTAGGACGTTATAGGTCAAAACAAACACCAGGACCCAACAGGCAGCCAGTACCCCTCAGAAAGCACAGGTTTAATGTGCTTACAATAACACACCATGCTAACGGGGTGGAATGCTGTAATCCTTACCGAACAAGGCAAACCCAACTCAACACTTAAGCATCAGTACTCTTAAGGGTGCCAGACCTTTAAAAAAACATACCAAATAAATTGAGAAACTAAATCCCAAATATGAAAAATTAAAATCAATAAACTCACCCTGTCATCCATACTACAATAAAGACTCAGAAATAGTGGCAGTCACTAAATCTCCATAGCGCTGCTCCTTCACTCTTTTACACAGTAGGAAAGCAGGGAAAAGATTTATATGGAACATTTGGTTGGGTATGGGAATCAGTTATCCTAACAATGTAATATCAAAAAGGAAATATGATCTCATTTAGAGATCTACTGGATACATTTTCTGTTACATTCCCAATGGGATAATAGCTATTCTTACAGATGCCTAGATGTTGAGAATTATAGCCTCAGTACATTTAATAACCTAGCTACACCTTCCAGGATCATTCATTGCAAATAGACTTTTGGAATAAAAGTCAGTGGCTTCCCACATAGTAATCATAGAATCAGAAGATTAGTGTTGGAAGGGACCTCAGGAGGTCATCCACTCCAAACCCCTGCTCAAATCAGGAACAACCTCAACTAAATCATCCCAGTCAGGGCTTTATCAAGCCGGGCCTTAAAAATCTCTAGGGATGGAGATTCCACCACCTCCTTAGGTAACCCATTCCAGTGCTTCACCACCCTCCTAGTGAAAAAGCTTTTCCTAATATCCAACCTAGACCTCCCTCAGTGCAACTTGAGACCATTGCTCCTTGTTCTGTCATCTGCCACCACTGAGAACAGCCTAGCTCCATCCTCCCTGGAACCCCCCTTCAGGTAGTTGAAGGCTGCTATCAAATCTCCCCTCACTCTTCTCTTCTGCAGACCAAACAAGCTTAGTTCCATCAGCCTCTCCTTATAAGTCATGTGCTCCAGCTCCCTAATCATTTTCATTGCCCTCTGCAGGACTCTCTCCAATTTGTTCACATCCTTTTTGTTGTGGTGGGACCAAAACTGGACACAATAACTCAAATGTGCCGGATAGAAGGGAATAATTTCTTCCCTCGATCTGCTGGCAATGCTCCTACTAATGCAGCCCAATATGCCGTTCACCTTCTTGGCAATAAGGGCACACTGTTGACTCATATTGGTTATGTATAAAAACCGATATCTCCTTCCACTGACTTTTTGCTTTATATATCTAAAATTTGGGAAGTAGAAGCTGGCCCATCCCCGTTTGCAGAGTGGAATAGGTCAGATCTGGGTGCCTGCTGCTTGGGTAGCTTCCAGATCTCTTTTTCTTGCTTCTGAAAGCAAGGGAGATGTCTGTAAAAACGAGTCATGCTCGTTTATTGGGATCTGACTCATGCTGGTCAGGTAACATGGTCTAGGCACATGAGGAGACAAATTCTGCTCTTCTTACTAATTTAAACAATCCTGCTGAAATCAATGGGCTAGTTCCAGCAAATCAAAGCAAGATTCATGCACTGCTTCTTCGGCATCACACAACGCAAAGTTGCCATTGCTAGATCGATCTTTCTGGATCGATTGAGCGGTCAGTGTAGACCTGCTCAATCGATCAGGAAGTCAACTGAGTAAAACCACCCTCGCAAGTAGTGTAGCGCTGCATCAACGGGAACACAGTTTGTAGTTTGCTTAATTTCCGTCGACTGCAGTTGAATCTACAGGTAAGTGCAGACCAGGGATCAATAGTTTAGTACAGAAACAATGACATGTTCAGTTGAAACTGCTGGGGTAGGCAGAATGTAATGACGTAAGATGACATTTACCGGAGACACTGAGGTTAACATCAGTTTTCTTGGGATTGGCAATGATCACAAATAACCTGTGTGACGCTGTCTGGAATACGAGTGACCATTTATAATGTTATTAAGGCCAATATGACAAAACTTCAATGATCCTTGCAAGATCGGCCATGTCAGGTACCATCGCAAAGGTAATAATTTGCCAATTATGATAATATTGTTTATGTTTATGTATCATTTTTGTATTGTAAGTTATGGATATGTGTGATATATCAGTATCCAAAAACTATGGGGTTACCCCCACCCCAGGCAGATTAGTGTCAGCACTGATGGCTCTTTGGGGGCCGTCACCTATACAATGAGCCCAGTGAAAGAACTCAGGGGCTATACCTTATGAGTCATCAGGATATGCAAGAAAGTACCTATGGAGACTCTGAGGCTTTTCCATGCCATGTGCTGTGGGGCTGGGTTTGGTACAAGCCACATGGCAGAAACTCTGAAATGCAGCTTCACCATCTCCATTTGGTCTTCATTCCTGCTTCCTACCTCTGGATCGACTACTCTACATCTGAAGCTGTGAAACAAAGGACTGAGACTCATCCAGACACCGAATGTACTCCAAAGGAACTGTACAAGCCTGCAAACTCCAATACTGCTAAGAAGCTGATATTTATGGACTTTGAAGTCATTTGTATGTATGTATCTGATTGTTTTGATCATTTAACATCTCTCATCTTGTTTGTTTCTTTCCTTTCAATAAACCTTTAGTTTTAGTTACTAAAGGATTGGCTGGCAGCATGGTATTTTGGGTAAGATTTAAACCAATATTGATCTGGTAATGCGGCTGACCCTTTGGCAATAAGGAGAACATTTTATACAGTGAGCAGAGTTTTAAATAACTCCTCACTTTACTGGACCTTGCTTCTAATTGGGTGCTAGAGACTGAAATGCAATAAACGGCTGTGTAACTTCTTTGTGGGGGGCTTCTTGATAACCGTGTGGGAATCAGAAACACTGTTTGTGACTGGTTGGTGAATCTAACTGCAGAGTTAGCCACCACTCTGGGAGAATTTGCTCTTCTTTTGCAGCCTGCACTGACCTGGGCATTTCAGGTGGGCTGCCTTAGGCACTGGGTTACAGCCTGGACCATGGTGTTATATTTAATCACCCCTCACACCATGCCGGGGTGTTGGGTCATTACTGTCTTTGGGGGACCATGGTAACCTGCTGAATCCTATAGCATCCTAGACATTCCTTTGAGGTCTCCCATCAGTCACAGACTCAAACCTACCCCTGCTTCGTGTTTGACCGAGATGTGCTGGATTCACAGCACAAGTGGCATAGGTCTACATCATACCTTAAGATAAGGCAGTAAACAGATCTTTACTATTATATAAGGTCCTGATCCAGCAAAGCATTTAAGAATATGCTTAACTGGAAGCGCATGAATAGCTCCAATGAAACTGATGTGGCTTAAAATTAAGCACATACTTATACATACCTAGTACTTTCCTGGACTAGGGTCTTACTCAGTAAGTGTAGAATACCAGGCTACAAAGCGCACATCAGAACCTCTTGATTTTCTAATAAAAATAATCAGCAGTGCTCTTCAGGGTTGAAAGATACTCCTCTTAACTGCATGTGGAGTGTATTATTTTTCTGATTAACAAGCCATAGGATGGATTTCTTCCCGAACATCTAATGCCCTGTGGATAATTTCCTTAATCAAAAATGTATACCCAGCTAGCACATATTTTACGATTGTTGCCACGGTACTATAAATTATTGCATCTTTACTTAACTCCTATTGTGGTTTTGTTTTGTTATAGGACTATATTAAGCAACTGTTGTTTGTATTTCCTTTTTCTAGATGGATTTAATGAAATGCAATAAAAGTTTGGCCTCAACCAAATATCAGGTGCTGAGTCACAAATCAGGGAGGGAACACTTCAGGAGGAATGGGATCTGGAGTATTGCATGTCCACTGCACAAATTTGAAACGGGCCTGGATTAGTGGCAGAGCTGTGCAAATCCTGTTGAGTTTGGTTCACAATGGAGTTTGCAAACTATACCGCACAGTTTGGTTCGGGGAGGGGGTGGATTTGAATCAAGCCTTGCAGGTTGGCTTGGAAATGGAGTCTCAAAAACCATCTAGCTTAACTGTGTCCTCATTGCACTCAATGGCAAAAATCCTGTTGATTGCAATGGGGATGGAATTAGGGTACTTATGAACATCCCATCCCCAAGTTTTATTAATTCAGCCTGCAAAGGAATCAACCCATCCAGTCACCTTAAAACCACCACCTCCTGCCAGCCCTTAGCAGACTCTGGGTGCCCTTACGTACTTTCATGTCGCTTGTTGTAGAAATGAGTTAGGAGGACTTGGTTATAAAGAGGTTGTTTATTGAGACAGCTGGATCCAGGGAGACCCTATGTTTTCCCCTAGCTCTCTAGCTCCCAGAGTAACTCATCTTGTCACCACAAAGGGTCTCTCTCTAAGTCCTGGCCTTCACCAAAGGACTGGTGAATGATGCTACACTTTCCATTGTTGTCAATGGTGCCCAGTGACTTCTGTGTCTAGGCCACCCTTCCTGAGTCTTGTATCATAGGGTCTTCTGGGGAAGGGGAAGGAAGTGGCCTGACATCTCATCTTACAAGGCAGTAAGAAAGAGAAGCGCTTTCTTTTCAAGGACGAATCATAGAACTGGAAGGGACCTCAAGAAGTCTTCAAGTCCAGTCCCCTGCACTCAAGGCAGGACCAAGCATTATCTAGACTGTCCCTGACAGGTGTCCGTCCAACTTGCTCTTAAAAATCTCCAATGGCAGAGATTCCACAGCCTCCGTAGGCAGTTTATTCCAGTGCTTGACTACCCTGACGATAAGGACGTTTTTCCTAATGTCCTACCTAAGCCGCCCTTGCTGCAATTTAAGTCCATTTTTTTTTGTCCTATCCTCAGAGGTTAATGAGAACAATTTTTCTGCCTCCTCCTACTAACAACCTTTTACGTACTTGAAAACTGTCATCATGTCCCCCCCTCAGTCTTCTCTTCTCCAGACTAAACAAACTCAGTTTTGTCAATCTTCCCTCATAGGTCATGTTTTCTAGACCTTTAATAATTTTAGTTGCTTTTCTCTGGACGTTCTCCAGTTTGTCCATATTTTTCCTGAAATGTGTCACCCAGAACTGGACACACTACTCCAGAGGAGTATTAAAGCTTCTTCCTAGGCAGCCTTCAGCTGGGCTAGGTCTCCTTCTTTTAACTCCTCTCTCCAGGCCTGACATTTGCTGCCGGGTGTAGTGGGGGTGGGGCTATTGGGCTCACAGTCTCTCATTAACCCTCTCGTTGCCGGTGTGGGACTTATCCGCCCCCTCACACAACATTGTTGATTGACTCAACAGATTGGACTCCAATTAAACGGAATTTGGTCTTGAATTAGAAGCTGCCCCTAGAGATGTCCCCTTTCGGACTGAAGGACCTGGGCAGGCTAGCGCATGTGCCGAAGCTTTTGTGCGGCTAAACAGCATACTTTATTCTTCTGGGCTGATAACCTGGTAGCTTGTACCAGCACTTTTATCACCCCGCCTGATATAAAACTATACTGTAATGAATCACCTCTGATCAGCGTGGGAACAGCAGAAGGGCTGTTTGCCTCCGTCTCCCACTCCTGATTCCTCAGTCCCGGATGTGAAAGTTCTTCCAATTACTTATCAGTTAAGTAAAGAAATACAGTGTTAGTTCAGGGACATTTAGCAATAAAATAAACACATCACAAAAGGCGACCACCTGGTCAATATGCTTAACACTTGGAGTGACAGATAACGTGAGCAAGGCACTGTCAAGGCACTGTTCTGTGTTTACAGAATAGTCATGTTAGCAAGTAATTTAGAAAAATGGGATTAGTTCACGGTAAATTCATCCGCCTGTTGTTATATTGCTGCAGTGAGGTTCCTTCGTCTCTGGAGACTTGCCCTTAACATGCTGCCTGTGAGTTTAAAGGGCACCTGGTTTGTCACTGTTTCCCCCATCATCAGCCTCAATGTGCCCATTACACTTGTCATGGAAACTGACTCATTTGTGCTTTTGAAAGTCTCCCCCTAAAATCTTATTTTGGTCACTCATTTGACCAGATATGACAGAGGGTGAGACTCCGGGCTGCATCTCGTCTGATAGCCCAAAGGGACGGCGATATGGTAGCTTTAAGGCACCGTTGCACCCTCACAATCCTGTGCTGCTGCTGCTGCAGCTGCTGGAGAATTCCTCAGGATAATTTAGACGGGGATTGTTTAAGTTACAGCAGCCTTCCCCAAGTGGACACAGGACTCTAGGGCCCCTTTATGCCACTCTGCCTCTTTTACTTTGCATAAAGGGGTCAGAATGGGGGTGAAGCTCCCCCTTGGAGAAAGCAGATCTTCTGAATGAGAAGGTGTCATTTTTACATAGTCACCATTCAGAACAGAACTGCACTTTAAGGAGAAGAACTCAGAAGAAAAATAGTGCTACTGGAGAGACAGCAGGGCAGAGAGCTATAGAAATAACAGGGGACTGTACAGATCAAGCTCTCTTTCTGTGCCAGCACTCCTCTTTGGACTGGGTTGCCTGGCGTGTACTGAGAGCAGAGAGATTGCCAACTCAGCATGAGATAGGCTAATGAATGGAACAGGATGAATGCGTAAAAACGTGTATTTATCAGCTAGAAAATTGGTCTGTGGCCCATAACGCTTTTTAAATGCTTCTACTGATTCTCTATATTATGTTTCACCTGTTTCGATGCAGGAAAATATGCCTTTAAACACCACCAATGTCACTTTTCCCACCTGGGTTAGCCTAGGCTTCAAGGCAGAAACCAAGCATTATCTTTCTGGTATTAGGAAGAAACCTGCATTATGGGCAGGCTATTACAAAATTGCCCATTATAAGGTTTCTTGCCCCTTCTTTTGCGGCATCTGGTGCTGGCCACTGAAGGTTTTCAAAAAAGAAAAATTTTAGACCAAAGTAGGAAATGCATGGCTCAGACATGCTAATGAGCATTTTGATTATTATTATTATTTAACATTCATATTGCTGCAGTGCCTAGAGTTTAAACTGGCAGGGGCTCATCTGTGCTAGGTGCTGTACAAATATATAAAGGCAGATTCTCAGGGGGTGGAAATTACCATGGCTCCACTGCCTCATTGGAGCCAGGAGAATTTATCCCAGTGAAGGATCTGTCAGAATTCCCAGGCAGCCGGCTGGGGCAGGGGCAGGGGCAGATTCAGACTGGAGCAGGGGCTGTGATCTGGCTGCTGCAGAGTGGAGCTGTGAAATCGACACAACAGCCAAGAGCCCATGGAAGGGACGCACTGTCTACACAGACGCTGCATCGTCCTAACTACACTGACGTAAGCCCTACGTCTCTTGTGGAGGTGGAGTTATTATGTTGGAGTAGTAGGGCACTTATATCGGTGGCAGCAAGGCTGTAGTGTGTACACTGATATAAGTAGTTTGAAGTAAGCTGCCTTACGTCGACCTAACTCTGTAGGGTAGACCAGGCTTCAGAGGTAACTCAGGGATGACGCATCACAGGATTTGCCCCTTAGTGTCTGACAGTCCTTGTCCCAAAGAGCTTATAGTCTAAAAGACACAGCATAGCAGGAGATGACACATCTCCACCTGACACCATCAGGCTTGGTGTGATGTAGTGGTGATGGGGTAACAGAAATAATAAGGTGTATACAATTCTTAGCCAACCTGGAGCATTAAACACAAGGCACCACCTGCTCACTCGTTATCAGAGGGTAATTTGATGGAAGAGTTGAGTTTTGATGGGTGACCTGTAGGAGGATGAGGTAATGGCACCTTTGATTGGTGGTGGCATTAAAAGGAGAAATTAAAAAGAGACAATTGTTGTCCATGAAAGTACAATGGAGTGAGCTGGCCATGTAGAAATATTCTGGCTCTCATGATAATGTCAGTGTAATCAATGCAGAATATTCTTAGAGTTGGCCAGGAGGGAGAAGGGTAATACATTTAAGAAAAATTGGGAGCAGAAGACCTATACCAGACAGATGCAATACTTTCTATTCTGGTCTATCTCCCTCACACAAAGTGTCATAAAGCTCTTAAGGCAGAGAAAGCGTTCTGAGTTATAAGATGAAGTAAAATGTTAGGTTGAGTGACACAGTGACTTGGAAGAAGAAAATTGAAGATACATGGAGTATGGATCGATTAGAGGGCTGGTCATGGGATATACTATCTTTGTAGCGTCTTTCTTCCCAAAGTACTTTACAAACTACTGTGCATTTACAGGAATCAAGTCATCCACTAAATGCAGCGGCTTCTGAGATGGAACACAGCAGCTGTTCAACTGAGCAGAGCAGCTCTGAACAGCATTTAGGATGGGAAGTAAAGAATACAACATCCATTTGAAATTGCCAGGGGAATGAATGGTAGGAGGCATCATGTAATTTCTGATTAGAATTTGGATAGGCCTCTAGGGGCTAGCACATGTACTATTGCCAAAAGTGCTCCCATATTTGTAATGATCACAGAGTGATGTGGACCGTGATTTTACATCTCTTCTGATAGGCAGCACCTCCAAGAGCACAGTGCCCTCTAAAACCACTGGGATCCATTCAGAAGGGCTTAGGACTGTTTTCTGTTGCTGGAATGGAGTCCAGCCTTTATCAGCTGAGCACGTGAAGAAAACCTGCAAAGCTCCCTGTAGCAGTCAGTCAGCCAAACTCAGTCTAAGCAAGTCTCGAGGGAGTCTAAGCTGGGTTCACTTATACTTCTGTCTGGTCATCTCAGTGCAGATAAGATTCCCTCTAGACTTTGACTTAATTGGCCAAATTCAGAGATGTATGTTACTTCATGTTAGACGCCTTCTAGACTGACTTACACTTGACTCCCAAGACCAAAGTCATAGGTGTTGACTGAGATCCCTTACACCGAGGCCTTATCTACATATATATCTATATATCTTATACATTGATATAACTCATTGCTCAGGTGAAAAATCCACACCCCTGAGAGATGCAGTTAAACTGACCTAATGCCCAGTGTAGACAGTGCAAAGTCCATGGGAGAATTATCTTGTCGACCTAGCTAATATTTCTCAGGGAGGTAGATTACCTACGCTGATGGGAGAACCTCTCCCAGTCCCATCGGCGTGGCCTAGGTAGCATCTTTACTGAAGCACTGCAGCAGCGGGCGCATTTTAAGTGTAGAGAAGCCTAAATTAGTTTCCCTTTACGCTACTGACTTTCATTCTACAAGTATCTAAAAGAACTAGAATTGTTGTAATTTAATTGCCAAGTAACAGGGAGAAGGTTGCAGTTAAGAGTTGCCCACGCCCTACATTAACTTACACTCCTTTGTATTTTTATTGGACCAACTTCTGGTGGTGAGAGAGACAAACTTTGAGCTTCCACAGAGTTCTTCTTGCTAATATTCTGGGAGCAAAACGGCTACAACAATACTTCTTTGCATTGTCTTCTGGCTCCTCAACATGTCAGTAGCAAAACCTTACATTCCTTGGGATACCAGCCGTGGGAGTAGAAGTAGCTCAAAGAGAGATTAAGGAAGTGCAAGGGGACAGGAGGCGGGGTTTCAAACATGGGCCACTGAATTTGGGTTGGTCTATCAGTTATAGAGGCAGTAACAGAGTTAATAATTATTGACATTGGCCTCAGAAGAAGTCAATATCTATTTATTAGTCATTTAATGATACAGGATGGAACTAATGATAAATCATTCTGACTACCAACAAACCACGATCTCTAGGGTGAGATCATCAGAGGAGAAGTGGGGGGAAGGGAAGGGACAGCCAACCAGTGAAAAAGATTGCAGACAAGAGGAAGTCCATGGAAAACTTTTGAATTGATCTAATTTAATAATGAAGTAGAGCTCATAGCTACTTGGCACTGGAAGAAATAAGTGGCCAGTGTAATTTTAATACTTTATTACAGATTGCTCAGCTATCATCTAAAGCAAATGGCTATGGTGCACCCCCTTTAGCAGTCCAGTAACAGAGGAGAAATCTGAATGAGAAGCCTCCTGGAAGTCAACCAGTCATATCTGGTTTTCAACTTTGCCAGAGCATGAATTTCCTTCATTATTTACTGGCATCTGTCTAGAATGGGTGAGTTGAATCAGGGACATTGAGACTGTAAAGAACCAGACTCAGGATGGAGAAAACAGCAGCAGCAACAGTAGGGACTTCACTTTAGCAATCTGGGGAAGTGGGGGGAAGGGAGGGAATGAAAACGAACATTTTTATTTGATAGACGTAGTTTGAAAAGCTACAGGAGGCTAATGGGGAAACAATTTCCTGGACAGCATACACAAACTGCCCCCAGAGTACTTGATTAAACAATTTATGGGAAATGAAAAGGCCTCTGCATGCATGATAAGAAAAAGACCTTGCTGCTCGGTAGCATCTTTCCTTTGAGGAGCTCAGACCTGAAAGGCGCAAGCCTCACACATGTCCCTGGGAGGAAAGAAATGATTACCATCCCTCACTTTTCCATTGGAGGTAACTGAAGTGCTGAGAGGTCATAGCCCTGATTTGCAAAGGATGTTGATGACTGGGGTACCTACATTTGTGGGTCCTTAGCTTGAGATGTGGACCCCCAAAATTGGAGACACCAAAAATTAGTTTCCACCTTTGGTCTAAAAGACTCACCCTGAGTCACACGGCAGGTCTGTAAAGAGCCAGGGATACAACCCAGATCTCCTGACTCCCAAAGTAGGTTGCGTAACTTACGTCGACTTCCTAAATCCTCTTTTGCGTGCCATCTCTATTAAGCTGTGACCACGGGAAGTGCGTACCCGCTGACGCAGTGTTACGCCTTTGGAGGAGGTGATTTAATTGAATTGACTTCTGGATCGATTGAGTGGGTCTTCACTACTGCTCAATTGATACGGATAGATTAATCTGATGGCAGCGAATTTGCCGCTGTCAGTGAAGACATACCCTTAGTCACAGGACTGTCCTTCTCTTCTCAAGAAGTTTGATTACCTCAAAGGATGCCAAGGCATTAACTTTCATGGGAGAGAGGGAGGGAAAGGCCTGGAGAACAGGAGGAGTGCTGGAGCATCGTATGTGGTGGGAGCTGGCAAACATCAGCAGAGCTTCTGGAAGGAAACTTAGCATCTATCTCTGCAATGGAAAAGGTTCCTTGCAATGACAGGACGGACCATGGCCCAGTTTATACAGTGCTAAGGAGAGCGGCCATTGAATGGACCACTGCGCATTGAAGAGTCATGCCAAAGTCCACAGTGCGACATGGTGGAGAAAGCACGGACGTTGGTCTCATAGGCATAGCCAAGAAGAGCTGAGTTTCTCAAAGGAAATGTATTTTCATGCTCTAGGCCAGATCCACTTTTTAAGTGGTAGCGCCCTGTGGAGCAGGAATGCAGCAGCAAAAGCCCCAGCGCTGCTGGGAGCCCAGAGTTGCACAGTACAGCTGAAAAAAAGGCCAAGAAGGGATGTGGCCATTCTGGTCTAGCGAGGTGCTGACTGTCTCTAAGACAGCCTCCTCTGATGGTACTCCTATGGAACCCCAACTGGATTTCCAAGCTGCCTGCCCATGGCAATCAAGGAAGCCAGGACAGTGGTGGGTCCTGTCACCCCTTTCTGGGGCTGTTACCTCTGAATCTAGCCCGAGGTATAATTAATATCTGGTGTACACACGCGGTGCGTGCTGTGTGCACGCCTGGAGCGTGGGCTGGAGCCTCATTCTAAAGGAGGACCACACTGAAAACACGGTTTACATTTTGGACCCCTTCCCAATCCTGTCCCTTAGCCCGAGGCAGAATTTCTGACAAAGCAGGTACCCTCTGAGCCATAAAAAGGCGTGAAATCCAAAGGATCAGAATGGGCCCTTAGAGGAATCAGTACAGCAGCAGACTCCATTTTTTATTATATAGTAATGCCAGCTTTTTGTAAGCAGGCCTGCAGAGGCGGGCTTGGTTTAGTTGCTGTAATTATTCTCACAATGCTCATTTAGGGTCCAGCCCCCTACCACTGTAGGCGCAAGCATTTGTCATTCAGCTCAATAAAGCATAATGCACAGATTTCCCCCGCATTGGCTGAGCGCTTGCTGGCAGCACACACTGACGTGGACTTTTTTGGATGAATAATTTAGACAGGGCAATTTTGCTTATTTCTTCTGTCCGCCCCACACCTGCAGTATATTTAAGAACTGTATTTAAAAGTTACAGGAGGCTGCCATGTTTTCTCACAAGGTTGTACTGCTGTCAACCACTATTTTTCAGGAGCTTATAACAGCGGTTGTTTTTTAAAAACTAACCTTTTGAGAGAGGGGTGTTGGTCTGTGACTTCCATCCAGCTCAGTAGGCCGCTGCGCAGACTGAAAAAATAACTGCTCATATAAAAATTAAATCAAAGGAAATCGCCACGTACAAAAGCGGCAGTGTCAAGACTGTTCCACAAAGCAGGATTTTAAAAGTTACAGTCTCCTCAACGTGCTAATGCCAACAAACTGGAGGACTTTCCATCCAAGGCTCTTGTAAATTAGTTAATGCTGATTGCAGTTAAGAGGATGGAGGCATGGGGACAGGAAGTTGCTCCATATATATAGTTCCATCATTTAGTCTCAGCTAGTCAGGACATGCTTTTTTCCCCGTGAATGATTTAGACAATATATTTTGTCAAAAAAACTGAAACTTGACAAAAATATTTTTAGTTGCTGAAAAACAGAAAAAATGTTTTTTCAACAAAAATCTGGTTTTTTTGACCAAAAAAAAGTCATTTTCTCCAAAAGCTATTTCTATTGAAAATACATTTTGATGAATTTTTTTTACCAGCACTATGCCCATCTGCCCTATCTAGGAGGCATCTGTTATTATTGCTGTTTTACCAAGAGGGAAACTGAAGCACAATGAAGTTAAGTGACTTGTCTCTAGCCATACTGTGAGTCAATGACAGAGCTATAGGGTCCTGGATGCCTTGAGGCTGCTCTAATTTACGCTGGATGCTAAACCAGTCTTTTATTGTCCCCCAGCGTAGGGTGGCACAAGGCCACCATCTCCCTGCCACACTGAATCCTGAACTGAACGGAGCTCATCTGGACTCAAGGACCTTACTCAATATCACCAGTTAATATTCAACACTTCTATACCACTCAGACATCTTAATGAATGAAGGCTCATGGCATCTCTGTCAAAGAAAGTATTCTCATTCCCATTTTAAGAAGGGGAAACTGAGTCACCGAACGTTTATGTAACTTGTTTACGGTAACACACGCAGCCTGAATGAGAACTGAGAATTGGACTGACTCCTGACTCCCATGCCTATGGTGGAATCACAGATCATCCTTCCTGGCGTGACAAGTGAAACTAAACTTTAAAATCTCACCTCAGTTAAATGGCGTTTAAGAGAATGCCATAAAAATGTATTTCAGACTTGGTATGTCTTTCCATTTAAAAAAAAAAAGAAAAAAAGAGTCAGTTTTGTGCAACGGCTGCCAAATGTTACTGTGTCCTAGGCCAGCCCATTTCTCTGCTTCCCACCTGAGAGCTACCTGTAAGTGAGCCGAGCAGCAGTGCTCATCAGACAGAGTCTTTTAGTAGCTGGCAGGCCTATTAAAAAGAGATGTAAAATCACAGACTTTCAAAACCAACACTTCCTTGAACATCAGGTTTGTACTTCTCCCACCCCCAGACATCCAGGTGACACTCTGAGTCTGATAACGAGAGTTCTGTGGCACCTTAAAGACTAACAAATTTATTTGGGCATAAGCTTTTGTGGGCAGAAACCCACTTTGTCAGATGCGTCAGATGTTTTGCTGAAAACAGACTGACACGGCTACCCCTCTGGAACTCGTCAACATGCACAGCACTGAATTTAGCCAAATGAAATGGAAATCTACCATGCATCTGACGTAGTGGGACCTCTAATGATTCACTCTTTGGATTTCCTCCAAGACCTTTTTTTTACTTGGCTTCCCAAGAACTTCAGACTTTGTCACTTTGGCATATAGCAAAGCTACGCTGAGTTGCTCAGACTCAAGCATAGGGAGGGGGTACAAGGCATACCACAGGTCCAAAATTACACAGAAGCCCTCTTCCTTTCTATTTATTGACACATCACGTTACATTTACTATACATTGCATCACGTGGTTTGGGATTGGCTTGGTTACTTTGCAGGAACCAATCCTTGTACAGAATGCTGGCTCCACGTGCTATCCATGTACAACTTACTCTTGGTCTCATTCTCACATTCCCGGATTATCTTGTCCTTTGTAAATGGTTCCCTGGGTGTTCTCCCTCTTATCTTAGCTAGTTCAGACAGTATGTCTCTTAGCTCACTGATCCAGTTCATTTTCTTAGTTAGCACCAGCATTCTGTTTTCAGCCTGCTCATCTATTTACCTCCCGAATCCTGTCTTCCAAAAAAATGAGGCCTCGCCTGCATCCAATTACTCATGTCAAGCCAAGCCTACAATCAACGCCATAATAATAATTGTAAATAGCAACATGACAACTGCTCCATTGTCCTGCTGCAGTCACAGGATCAGCAGGGAAGTTTCCGCTTCAGCAGTGGAAGCAATTTCATCAGAGAGGAGGGCAAAAATGGCTAAAGCAAGGTGCAGACACAAAATCTATCTCCACCTTCTGGGCATATTTGAGTGATAGATGTTCTTGCTTGGAGGCAGGGAATAGACTAGATGAGATACATCATTGGCTCCCTTCATTCAAACACGTGGGGTTTTGAAAAAAGAAAAGTGACGTGAATTTCACAGCTGGACTGATAACCTGGGAGAGCACAGTCCTCACTCTATCCACACTGAAAGAACAGCGATGGTGTGAGAGTTTTGCCTCATTCAAGGCTGCAGAATTGGCCTTAATTGTTCTTAATTGATCTCCACCTTGTGCTGGACATGACAGGACAGTTCAGTCTTCATGCTTGTTCGGTCTAGAGCCGGGCAGGCAATTAAAAAAATAAAAGAAGAAAAAAGGGATTGAAAATGTTGGATTTGAAAAATGTCTCATGAGACTGATACCAAGCCCAGCCTACCCCCTTGGCCTCCATTCTTTGCCTGTTCCTCTGAAGGAATATTTGCTGAATGTTTCTTTGAAAATCATTGTGAGATGAGTTGCATGAATTATTCATTGGCTATTTGCTGACCCGCTCCCACTCAGTCATTGGCTTTGGCTGGGACTGCTATCAAGGGTACATCCCCTTAGTGCCAAAGGAACTGATGCCTTAATCAGTGACTGTCTGAGATGGGGCCATGGGTGAAGGCTTGCTGGCTGAGATGCAATCTGGATGGTAGTAGGATGGGGGAAACAATCGGAAGACATGGCAAGGATTTTACCTGCCTGTTTACCTGTCTTTCCATTCCCTTCAGTGGGCAGTGGATCAGGCCTTTAACAGAGGGAGTGTGCCCACAATTATGACTTGAGTTTGTTACTTGAGTGGTGCTGCAGGGTACTCAGTGGCTGTTAGATGATCACACAGCAGCAGTGGCCAGGATGACCTTTTTCATCTACATTGGACTAGATGATTGCCACCCTTCAGATGAGGACCTTGCTACCATGGTGGTGATCCATGCCTTGGCCACTTCAAGATTAGACTAGCACCATATGCATTACATAGGCCACCACTTTAAATCAGCTTGGAAACAGATGCTAGTGTGGAATGTGGTGGCTGGCTCTTTAAATGAGCACAAGACATCGGTGCTCCACGTTTGCATTAGTTGCATTAACTTGCATTCTTATCAGCAAGATAAAGAAGTATAGGTTGAAAGAATGGACTATAAAATGGATAGAAAGCTGGTAAAATCATCGGGCTCAACGGGTAGTGATCAACAGCTCGATGTCTGGTTGGCAGCTGGTAACAAGCGGAGTGCCCCAGGGGTCGGTGATGGGGCCAATTTTGTCCAACATCTTCATTAATGATCTGGAGGATGGGGTGGATTGCACCCTCAGCAAGTTTGCAGATGACACAAAGCTGGGGGGAGTGGTAGATGCACTGGAAGGCAGGGATAGAATACAGAGACACCTAGACAAATTAGAGGATTGGGCCGAAACAAATCTGATGAGGTTCAACAAGGCCAAGCGCAGAGTCCTGCACTTAGGATGGAAGAATCCCATGCACTGTTACAAACTGGGAACTGACTGGCTAGGCAGCCGTTCTGCAGCAGGGGCGTAGCTACGGGTGGCCAAGGCCCACCCACTTTGAAAGCAGGCCCACCCAAGCACTGCACTTTCTGGGAAGGTGGCTTCCCAAATTTCTTGCTTCTGGTCATGTGACCCGAAGCAGGATGTTCGGGAAGCACTTGCTTTTTGGACGGCCCACCCATGTCAGCCACATGCCCTGCCAAAAGAGGATGGTGAAGCACTGGAATGGGTTACCTAGGGAGGTGATAGAATATCCATCCTTAGAGGTTTTTAAGGTGTGGTTTGAGAAAGCCCTGTCTGGGATGATTTAGTTGGGGTTGATCCTGCTTTGAGCAGGGGGTTGGACTAGATAACCTCCTGAAGAACAGGTGCCCATTACTCTGAATTGTTTGTGTATATCTAAATCAGTGAATGTAATGCTGGGTTTTGTGATGTGGACTGTTTGTGTTGCAGCAGGGCTTAGGAGACCCAGGCATGGAGCAGGAACCCATTGTGCTAGGAGCTGTACAAACAGACAAAAAGAACAAAAGCTCCTTTTCCCAAAGAGCTTACAATCTAAGTATAAGACAGCTGGTGGATACAGTAAGACCAATGGGAGATTACAAGGAAACAATTAGAAAACAGTTTTCCACTAGCCGTTATACTGATACTATAAGCTTATTTCACACTAGATGGCCATTGGATTGTAATAACTTTGGAGTCCACATTTAAAGTTAGTGGGAAAGTTTCTACTGATTTCAATGGAAATTGGACCAGACTCTTTGTCGCTGCTAGCTTGGGTTATTTAAATACTGGCGACTTTGAAGTGAAAGGCTCTATACCCCATCACAGTCCTTCCCCCGAGCAATTTTTCCTGTGCTTCTGGTGAGAGGGAAGTTTGCTACTAGTTCTTGGACTTGAACTGACATGACAGCTCCTTGAGAAATAGCACTACCAAGTATTTGATACAAATAATGTTTTCTGTTTTAAAAAATCCTCATGTCACAGAGTAAAACCATGTCTGTGCTTTTGCTTCCTCCAGAGCACTTGATCTTATATGTTAATCACTGAACTGGAAATCTAATTATATGATTATTAATCAGATGTGTTTTCTCCAACTTGGGGGAAAAAAAAAAAAAGTCTGGAAAGCCCACTGGGAGATATTGGCATTTGAAGCAATTAAAAGAGGATGTGGAGTTCTTATTTCTTTCACTTGGCTTGAAAGTTGATTGACTAGGCATGAGTCTCCCAGGGACTGGAGTGCAGGGCATTTATTTATTTATTTATACAGCTCACACACTTTTGTTTTCTGCCTGAAACTTAATTAATTTCCTACACGGTGACCTTCGGTATATTACAATATGGGTAACTAATCAGAATTGAAAATGTTTGACCAGGTTAAGCGGTGCCGACCATTTAGCATTTCCACTCACGAAGGGAAGCACTTATTCCTTCCAGTTACATAACGTCCTGCAGACAGACAGTCTGACAGCTGAAATGTAGCCAGTAAATTTCTTTTCCATTAGTTGCAAATTGTACAAGAGTATACGAAGGTAATTACACCATAAATCTTCTTGCCAAGAAGTTTGAAGCTGCTGTTTATACCATAAAACAGCTTTGGTGGGAAATAAAAGCCATGCATTATATATATGTATAAAATCTTTCCGTAACTTTTTGGGATGGGCTTAAAGTGTTTAACTACAGTGCATCAGGGACAGTGCTAGGAATTTTGACTTTACTGCCTTTTTGAAGAGCGATAGGCTATGTTAATTAACTGGAACTGGGTTGTAGTTGGCCATGTGCCAGAGTTAGCATTTCGCTAACACATTACTGTTGCCAATAGCCTTCTCAAAAGATGTGCAGTGACAGCCGGGCTATATCTTGTCCCCTGCACCAGCTAGAGTGGGGAGCACATGTTCAAAGCCTCGACTCAGTTGTACACTCCATCAAAGCACCTGGAGGGAGTCTGGCTGACTCAGCCAGAGTTCCCCTGGAGGATCTTATTGGCCCTTTATGTTTGTAAGATGCTTTGAAGATGCAGGATGGAAGCACAACTAAACAAGAATCCCTGGGCTAAAAGAACATATGGGCATTTGTGTATTTTTCCCCTGTTCTATTTAGGTTTATACAAAAAAGTAAAGTTAAGACTTCCGATGCTTTATGTTAAATACTATTGTCGTGGAAAAGATCACACAGCTTCTTTTTTAGGGTTGGATCGAGCAGAACTTTAATTGTGACAAACACACAGGCAGCTATAGCTATAGGGAAGCCGAGACAGCACGTCCCTGTGCTGATCTCTGGCGCTTCGCCTTGGTACAAAATACAGGTGGCCTATATAGGTTTTTAAGATTCCTTTTTACATATAGATTGTATAGTGGAGTTTCTGATACTTAACAGGTCATTTACCGCACATAGGGTACTTGTAACACACAATGGGGGTCTCACGGTGCCAGCATGTCCCGGTGATTCTTTTGGTGCCAGTGAATCCCGAGTCACATACAGTCACTTGTTATCTATCTGACGGTATGGCTGGGTGCTATTACAAAGGTAGTTAACGTCTTACAACAGAGGCCAACGATTTTGCATTTCTATTGTAGTTCTAAGACCTCCTGCCCGAATTTAGCATTTCTATCCCTGTTCCAGTCTAAGGCGTCCTGTCTGAATTTCTGTGATTCCACACTATCCCAGCTCCACCCAGAGCCTGAGTGTAGATGTGCCAACACGCTTCCCATGACTTACAGTTGCCTTGAAAACTGTTGTGGATGCATTTGCCACAATAAATCCCTGGCTACTGGGAGCAGTGTTAATTTTCTGAGTATGCAGCGGACCAGGTTGCTGAACAGCCTGTACTCACTTCGGTTTGCTCTTTGATTTAAAAATAAAAAGGTATGGTCCCTTCTGTAGAGGGCTGCATTGCACGTTCCTTTCCCAACACTTCCTCTGAGTTGTTGCCAGAGATAAGAGCAGGCTGCATTACAGCTTTGCCTCTCCTGATAGTGATCAGGCCTAGGTCTTCGCTAAAGCCACAGCTCTGAGCACCCCCACACTTTGGGGGAAATTCAGATATGGCTTTGGATCATAAATGCATGGCTTTAACAATGGCTAGGATTCAGGAAGCTGACATCTAAGTGTTTGTTTCATTTGTCAGAATACAGACCTCACAGCACATAGGAAGTGTGGGTTTCACTTCTTTTCCAAAGGTCCTATTCAATACAGGCTCTGTCTCATGCTGAAGACGTATGGGGTAGCAATTAAAAGGGGTGGATTATTTCAGGATCATTAGGGTCTTGGCCTTGTGGTTTGAGGCAGTTGGGCAGAGCGGAGAATTAATTACAATGGTAGTGGGGTTACTAGAGGGGAAGATCCAACTATCAGGCAGGAAAAAACATCTACATTAGGGAGAGGATTCCCAATTGCATCTCCAATTTAGCCTTTTTTTTTTATCGTGGCGGTGCTTTGTTCTCAGCGATCAGCCTACGGCAAAGATTTAGGGCAATGATACAGCCAAGACAGCAAAATAAATAAACAAACAAACAAAATCAATGCCGGAGCTGATGAAACGAATAGGCTGTGCTGATACCTGTTTTGTTCTCCGTGGAACACTTGGCTGAATGATGAGGAAGAGTAATTCATGTGCCCGGCTGTAGTGTCGTGAGCCGCAGTGTCTTGTTATACTAGCCAGCTAACTTTCTGCTGAGGGGTTCTGGCCTCATAGAACAGGTGAAAGGGATCATGCACGCTCTGAGTGAACAGTGCGCTCCGGGGAAGGAGGTCTGCAGATGTCCCAAAGGGTTCGGTAATCTTGAACAGAACTGCTGCGGTTGGATGTGCTGCACATTAAGTTGGTCAACTAGCTTCGGCCAGGAAGCATGCTGTCTAGCAGTGGTTTGTCATAGGACAAAGGTCTCAGAGACTTTCCCATTCTTTCCCTTTGACCATATTCCTTTTTTGTCTTCTGCTCTAGAATGTCAAATGTTTTGTTTTCTTCTTCCCCATAGACAGGCGAATCACAGCATGGGCTTCCTCCCCCGTTATTAACCCTTTCACTGCTCGTTCTTCCTCTGCACCTGCTGGGCTGAGGCCCACCGAATATCCCACTGACTGTGATGGAAACGTAGGCTGTGTCAGGAGAGACTGGAAGCATGGCAGGTGCACTCGGTCTGGATGCATACGGAACTGGCCCATGGTCCGCCGAATGTTCTTGAGCACAGACCGTTCATTCTAAAAGAACAACTCGATACTTCACATGCATTCTATCGTATTACATTCAGCGGTGGGACAGGTGTATTTTGCCTGGACTCTAACCCGGATGCTATCCCCTTGACTGGTCAGTAGCTTTCTGGTAGTTAAAACCACATCATTAATCTCCAGCTCTGTTAAACGAGGCCTAAGAACCTGGATGGTGTCCTCCCTTCATTTATGAAGCTTGCTCGGAAAATGTTGATAAGTAAATGTCTTTCCCGTGAAGCTGTTGCTGATAAAGGTGGCAGCACTTCTGTTTGCTTCTCTCCCCCATCTCCAAATCTCCTCCTTCTCAAGGTTTTTTAGGACACTTGTCATCTAAATTATAATTATTATGCCACCCTAAGAGTACAGAGATCTCTTATGATGTCAAAGGGGTTTATGCTCTGAATGAGTTTCTGTACTGACACTATGCTCCCAGGAATTGCTTATTCTGAAAATTTTAGCATTCTCTTTCATGACCTTTCAGATTCTCTTCTTCCGCCAGGGAATTCTTGGCGCGTTTGGATTCACTTAATCTCACATAGCACATCCATTTTTCCCCCCTACTTGCTACAGGGTCACATTCCTGGTCTCATTATTTCACTTAATACATGTTCCTTGAATTTAACTCCACAGTCACTAACTTTCTTTGACCACTTGTGCATTGCTTTTCAGCCAGTGATCTCCTTTAGAATTTAATAAGGAGGAAACAGACAGATTTCTATTGAATTTTAATAGGGCCCCCTATAAATTATTTAACAAGTGATAACATTTTCATCAAGAAGTCTATCCGGTTTATATATTTCTAAATCATCCTATAAAATCTTATAACATGGTTGGGATTCTCTATTTAATTCTACAGGGCAGTTCCAAATACCTATAGAAAGACTTTCATTCTCAATTAAATTCTATTGGACTCTAACAGATTTGTTTGTTTTTTAAATACCGTCTTTTAATTGCCGATAGGCATTCGTGAGAACATCTTCTTTACCTGTATTTTCTAATTTAATTGAGTGCGAGCCATGAATTGACTTGTATAAGGATGAATTGGTACACACAGTCTTATCAAGAATAGGTATCCTAGAAGCGACCTTTCTGCCCACTATGTAAGGGATTGCAAAAATGATTGAAAGACTCTGAGTAGTTCATTTATTCAGTAGAAGCACAAATCATATATACATTTGTCACTGAAAGAGAGTAAAGTAGCTTTTGATTTGAATTCCATTCTTCTCCCTAACCAGAATCAATTTATGTCTTTGTCCACTTATGGCTCTGGGCCCAGTCTTCAGTGGGGCTGATTTATTCCGAACAGAATCTTTAAATCTAGACTGGAAATCTTTCTAATAGATATGCTGTAGTTTAGCCAAGGCATTAAGCTTGCTGCAGGACTCACCAGGTGAAATTCTGTGGCTTGTGTTATGCAGGAATTCACACTAGATGACTGTAGCAGTCTTTTCTAGCTTTCAGATCTATGGACCTAATTTTCATTTATACCCCTCTGGCGATGGAAAGAATTGCTAACGTGGCTGCAGAGATCTTTAAGGCTCCTTTGCACTGCCAGAGTGGCGCAGGGACACTCATTCTCAATTAGATTCAGCCCCGATGACTCTATGAATTCTTTGTCCATCAAGATGTCCTACAGTATATTCTTCTGGCTTCCTTATTTGTGAACCCGAGCCTTTTTTCGTGTCTCCATTTAATTCGGCTTGTGTGATTTAGCCCTGTTTTAGGTGGAGGGAAAAAGGTTGGGATGTGTTTGGATTCTTTTCCCCTGCTGCTTCTTTGAGAGTTGTTATGTTTTATTGGTTTTGCAAATGTCGGGAGGGTATATTTGTTAAGGTGCAAAGTGTCTTTTGGGCAGTATGTGTCAAGGTCAAAAAAATAATATCGATGAAAAAGTTTGTTGTGGGCGTCTGCTATGTAGAGGGAAAGAAGCAATGAACTCAGAAAAGAAAGGCAAATGTCTATGTGTTTCAACTGATAATCATTTTCAGTTCCTTTAAGAACAGCCAAATTCATCACAAATTCTTTAATAATACCAATGAGATTAAGGAGGAGGAAAGGGATTTAACATGAGATTAGTTATGAACCTCAAAAATAGCATAAGAAAAAGGGAGTTTCAGAAAATAAAATTTCTGTCTTACTTCTTTATGGTCCGAATGGCTCTTCAGACTGCGGTGTGTATGAAAACCTGCTGTGCTTTTAGTAAAGTTCAATAGACTGGCAAAGCAGTATTTAAATAATTCTCTGCAACTGGATACAGAGAAGCAAAATGAAGTTGTTCACCACAAAATCCGTCTTGCCAATGTCTACAGTTGGGGGCAGCATACAGCTATACCAATTGCTGAATCAGGCTATTCCTGAGTGTGGACAAAGACTTGCTCTTCATTTCATGTTAAATAATCCTAGTGTTTTCAGTCTCTCATAATATGTAAATCCCACCAGACCTTTAATAAACATCTTGGGTGTCCTGCTATGGAATTTTTCAGTCTCATGGCTCGTTGAAGCGGCAGTAGGTCAAAGTGCACTTTTGTGGGACATTTAGTCTGTGGCTCCAGGGTCCACATGCCGACTTTTAGCATTTAGCAGGCTAGTTCGCTGTAGATTTTCAACCCTGCCACACGTTAAGTCTCCCTAGAGACAACCCTTCAGTGACTGTAGCTGAAGAAATGCAAAAGGATGATCTACTTCTCACCAACAGTATCCATCATCACAAAAAAAACCAAAAGAAATTAATCAAAAAATCCCTGTGAGAACTGTTGAATCCCAGTTTAAGACTCTTCGCCTGCTATCAGATCCAGCCAGGTCAACACTTGCACCTACACGGAGCCTGCAAAGACCCAGGCACATCTATTTAATTGGGGTTGAAATATGGATGACTTCATCAAAACTCCTATTTCTTTTAGCATTTGATCTAGGCCCTCTCTGCACAAGCAGACAGGTTCAGATAAAAATTTCTATTAGTTACCAGGAAAAAATACGTACTTTGTAAGGGATTTTGGAGGATTTACTTTAGGAAATTGTGGGATTTTTTTCTTTCTCTCTGTCTTGCTCACTTACTGGGAATTGCACAGCTATTATGTCTGAGGCTCACTTTGTTTTCTGATTCCACAGCGGAACTCAGTCTAATTGAATTAGTACTGAACAATCTTAGATCAGCCAGTTCCTTTTTTTGAAGGGGGGCGGAGGGGGGAAAGGCACTTACAGCTAGTGTCATCTGAACTAATAGCAGTGCAGAGATAAGGTCACTGAGATACCTTGATTGATACCAAAGCTGTGCGAGCCAGTTGGGAAAGATCTGAGCATCCCTGCTGAAGGAGGGATTTTGTTATTGAAAGTAACTGGTCTGGTTCTGAACACTGGCTTCACTAATGTTATGAAGCCCCAGATATCAGCACAGTGGAAGGTTTCTTGTTGTTTCATTGGCCGGATGTTACAATGTCATGTTAGTTGGCAGGGGTGGCCAAACTTACTGACTCTGAGCCGCATACAACACTCTACAGACGTTTCAGAGCCGGGGCACGCCTGCCGGGCCTTAGTGCTTCAGCCCCCTGGCAGGGCTTGGGGTTTCTGCCCGTGGGGTTTGCCTGCTGAACCCCCGAGCCCCGGCAGGCACCTCCCATGGGGCAGGAGCCCTGAGCCCCCCCTCCCTGCAGTTATGAAGCCCCAGCAGGTGTGTCCCATGGGGCAAAAGCCCTGAGCTCTGGCAGGTGCCTCCCGTGGGGCAGAAGCCCTGAGCCCCACCACCTCACCAAGGGGCTGACTCCGAATTCCCCACCCTAGTCTGGTAGGCAGAGAACGTGGGGGTGTAGAGGGCTCCACAAGCCACACTTTAACTGCCAAAGAGCCACATGTGGTGCCCGACCCACAGTTTGCCCCCCCCCCCCATTAGTTGGGAACCACTTCTGTCTCCACAGCGGGATAATACACTGACATCACAGCCAACAGCTACTGCGACAATAACTCAAAGCGAGTCGCAGTGTGGATTCTGCGCCAGCCAACTGATGCTAATGAGCTTCAATAATTAACAGACGAAAGGCTCTGTAGTTCAGAAGTCGGCACAAAAAAGCTTTCTGCCTATTTTGCCTTGGCGAAAGAAAATGTCTCTTGACCTGGAGAGCATGCTTACGAATCTCCAGCTAATTTCAGGCTTTCAGGAGGAAAGAGGTTGCAGATGGATGCAGTCAGGGTCAGTTTCCAGCAGGACCCCAGGATCATTCAGGAATTGTAGAAGGAGACGCTGTGGTTCTGAATCAGATTCTGTGCTACTTTTGATTAGTGCTTGTCAGCAACAGATTGTAACCACGAAATGAAGCTAGGCAGATGAAGATCATGTTCCAATTTAAAAGAAGTGAAGGGGTCAGAGTTTTGCAGATCAGCACAGCAGGTACATCTACAAGACAGTGTGGCTAGCCATTGGAGCCAGGCGTTGGGTAAACCATGCAATCACATACGCAGACGGACCCTTCTTTGCGTTGTTACTCAATTGGCACGTGCAATATGGGGCTTGGCAGATGGACTCATTGCACTGGCCATGCTAAACCCAATGTTCATATACAACACGCTGCAGTTAAACTCCATTTTGCAGAACACCTCAGTTTAAAGAGAAATTCTTTTTTTAAACCATTGAGCTCCATGCCTAGTGCACACTCTTTGGCTTGCGAATTTATACTGAAGATGGACTCGAGCTATAAAATCTGGATCTGGATTTCCAACACCCCAAGGGTGTTAGGATCCGGGGTTGTAGTTTGGCCCATTATAAACACTAGAAGCCTTTTGCAAAATTCGGGATCCAGAACTGGATTTGGATTTCGAACATCCTCAAAAGTCAGGACTGTTTGGATCCCGAGTTTTGGTTTGCAGCTATTTCTCAGGTTTGTTTTGCCTCTTGCACTCCATTTAATGACTAAGGTGCAGGGGGACAGCTGGCACCTATTCAAAGGGTCGCACCGATTTGGATCACATTGACCGATTTGACACACTTTTCTGGGTCTATCCTTCATCCCAGAGGGGCACCAAAGTGACTGATGCAACTTTTACATCTGCAGTGCTTTAGGAATGAGACTGGCTTCTTGGTTGCACAGACTGCACAGCACATTCTCAGTACTACAGAAAATGCTTTGAAGCCAGTAGTAGAGTGACAATGTGAGTGAGGTAATATCCTTTATTGTTCCAACTTCTGTCAGTGAGAGAGACAAGCTTCTGAGCAACACAGAGCTGTTCTTGTCTCTCTCACTAACAGAAGTTGGAACAATAAAAGATACTATCTCACTCACCTTGTCTCTCTAATATCCTGGGACTGACACAGCTACAACAATATTGCGTTCATTTAATCCAGTGTGACATTCACTTACGTTGGTTTTCTGATGTCTCTGTATGTCTGTGAGATGTGTTGTATTCATCCTGCACCTTTGACCATCTCATATGCACTCTGTCCCCCTAATTCATCTCTGCTGGAGCTTAGTCTAACATTCAAAACCTTGGAGCATCTTCAAACAGCCGTCATATAAAAAATCCAACCAATCAACCAAACTAACGTTTCCCTCTGGAGTATATAGCTAGCGTGAAGTTTCCCACTGTGATAAAAGACATAGTAACACAATCCAAGTACTTATTTGAACAACTCGGAACCTCGAAAAAGAAGTCATTTCAAAATCTATTCTAAATTATTGATTATTATTATTATTGCTCTAATGCCTAGGGGCCTCAGTCACAGACTAGGATCCCATTGTGCTAGGTGCTGTACAAAGACAGGACAAAGACAGTCACTGTCCCAAAGAGTTTACAATTAGGAGAAGGTTGGGGGGGGGCAGTGTAGGGGTGTTGTAGGCATAAAACCAGCTTTATTTATTCTTTGCCAAGGCACTGGATGCTGCTGATGGACTTAAGCTACAACAGGAGGGAAAAATCCAGCCTCTATTGTCATGCAGAAATATAAAAAGTATGTCTTCATTCGTATGTGTCATTGGAACCATTGACTGTATAATTATCTTCCAGTAAGCTCCAGACGTATGTCCAGTTAAACCACATGAAGTTTTTCTTGGTTGCTTTCAATTGTATGTCTGAGCATCTTCTCTTCTTCCAGGGGTTTGTTTCGTGCCTTTATATCACAAAAAGTCCCTTTGCGGGCTGTTTCCAGCCATTGTCCTACCAAAAGGCCTTCAGGTTTCAATCGAGTACATAGAATTATGGTCTGTTTTGCGGTAAGAGATATAACGTTCATGGGATTCCATTGTTGAACCATGATTAAAATGATTTCAGCTGCAATCTTTGGCTGAAGGCTGATAACATCATGCTTTTGAAAGGGTTAGATGGCGGGGCTCCGTATCTTAACAGAACTACGTGTTTCGGGTTAATTACACAGGGCAATGTTGAGATGTTGTGATCGCTATCCAACCATTCTCTGGTGTGAAGATGCATGGTCACGAGTGCCCTATGTATGCTGCAAATCTGCCACGGCACTTCTTGCTGCTCCAATGAGGATCCTTGTTCTGCAGATGGGAATTCATACGGAGGGAGAGCAGCTGGTATTTCTTCTGCCATCTTACCTTAGGGCTGCTGCTGTGGGGGAAGCAGCTTTAATGAGACGGTTTTCAAAGCTGCCCAAGGGATTGGGCACCCAATTACTGGAAACTGGGTGTCCAAACCTCTTGGGCAGCTCTGAAATCTCAGCCTTAATCTCTGTGGAAGTCCCACGGGCAAAACCCCCTGCAGAGAGATGCTGAATCAATGCGTTTCATGGCCATACTCCCTTACTGACAAGTGCCACTAATTTGAGGGGCTGCTCCCATGCCGGCTTTCACTTTGTGTCACCATAATCCACCCCCCTCCAAGAGGCGTTTCTATGTCAGAGGCTCTGGCAGGGTCTAAGCAGAAGAAGCAGGCATAGATCCAGGAAAGGATATAGGCCAGCATGTGTGTATGTGGATAAGGGTTAAAGTGAGCCTATTATTCCTCCAGGCAGGATTTTCCTCCTAAATGGACACAGAGTCCTGGGCATTCCTGATGTTCTGGGCTATTTGCCTCGCTGATCAGTCTGGGATCCTGCCGCGCCATGCAGCCTGCCTGTACAAAGCGACACCCAGGGCAATGGAACAGGAAAGGCATTTCTCCTCCTTTCTGTGTTTCGTTTTGTTAGATCAGAACATGTCCTTTTGTGGTAATGAGCGGTTTGACTGGCCAGGCTTTAAATCCCTCCCTGACACAAATCATAACCGTCTCCCCCGAAATGGGACACGCGACTCCTGCCTTCCCGCTGTAACCTTGGACTCCAAATGCAGTCAGGATTAAGCACATGGCACCGAGTAGAAAAACAAAATACTGACTTACTGTATTGCTGCGGCCTCGGTCAGAACCTATTTCACATGCAAGCCAAGAGAGAGTGTTCTCAGCATTTAATGACACTGGGAATTTGGCCACATAGGCTTAAATCATGACTAAGGACAAGATTATGACAAGATTATGACAGAGGACACAGATTCCGTGACTTTCAGAGACCTCCGGGACATTTTTCACTACAGCCCCAGGGTAGTGGGGCTGGAACTGTCAGTTCTTGTGGGCCCCAGAACTCTGAGCCGCTGTGAGCGCCTTGCAGCTCTCAGCTGCTGGGGCCCCAAAACTGTTGGCCTGCATGGCGGCGGGTGCTGAACCCCTCCTGCACACAGGAGGGGAGGGGAGGGCAGATTCTCACCCATCACGATAGCATCAGAGCACCTCTGAATGCTTTTAGATATTTAACCTTTCAATACTTCTCTGAGGTACAATTATGCCCGTTTTAGCAGGCTAAGTGACTTGCCCAAGGTCACACAAGAAGTCTGTGGTAGAGCAGGGAATAGACCCCAGGTCTCCCAAGTCCTAGCTTAGCACCCTAACCACAAGACCATATACTGGTAAACTGGCATCACTGGACACTCATATTCTGACTGACAGCAGCCCTCGTGCAGCTCATACCTTCTAGGAAGCCGACTTCTTCTTTTGTGCGTGCCACAAGTCAGTAGCTAGATTGTGCAGCCATCTAACTTTGCCTGATCGAGGGTAGCAAGGGTTGCAGTCCACCTTCCAGTCTCCTAACTGTGCAGGCCTCCAGCACATGTTTGACCATCTCTACATCTATCCCACAGTCACGCAGTGAAGACTGGACTGAGCCAAATGTATGATAGAATGTGATTCAGTTTGACTCCTAAATAAGTGACAAAGAGCTGGACAATCCTCAACACAGACTATAAGGGCTTGATTGTCCAGGAGATTGTGCAGATGGAAGGTGGTCCCCACTATCTTCGACTGGCTTAATGAAATTTTCCACTGATGAAGATAAAGAGCCAGAGAATTAACATCCTGGCTGAGTGACCCTTTGATAAGATGCAGATTGTGATGCAGATCAACAAGACTGATGCCATCCAAGTATATCTACTTATTGGCCTTAGTTGTTGGTAAATCATAAATAAACATGTTGAAAAGAAGAGGAGTTAGAAGAGATCCTTGTGGGAGTCCATTACCTAGATATCTAAAACAGCTGACTTTGTCTCCAGCTTGCAAGATGAAGCTCTGATTCGTTATCGTTTCTGTGACAAACTGCACTATGGGCTTACAGGGAATAGTCTGTGACCACTTGGCTGTCAGCCCCATATATCAGACAGTATCATATGCAGCTGAGAGATCCATCAGAATGGGGCCAACTTTCTTGTCCTTCTGGAACGCATCTTCGATGTCTTGTGTTAGGAGAATAATTTGCTCATGGGTACATTATCCTCATCTGAAGCTAACCTGAACAAAGAGCAGTCATGGTATGATAATGTCATTGGTGGGGAGCAGAATCAGCCTCTCCATAATCTTATAAGTGACACAAAGGAGAAAGATGGGTTGGTAGCAATTAGGAGCTTCTAGCAATTTTTTCAAAATGGCTATGATTTTTGCTCTGTGCCAGATTTGTGGGATGAAGTTGCCCTGGGAACCTCAGCTGAGGAACTGAAGCAGCCTGCTTTTGGCCTGTGGTCATAGGTGAAGTAGGAACTCCATATGGATTTAATCCAGATCTGGAGCCATTCCTGTTTTCATAAGCTTTATGGCCAGGTCCAGCTCTTTGTTTGAAAAATGGAGCCATCCAGTTTGAATCCACGCTAGGAGCCCCCAGATTTGACCTCATGGCTAAAAGACTTATCCAAGTTCTGTGTATGGCTGTTAGCCAAGAGCTGGGATGTGTTAGAATTTACAGTGACTGGGAACTCTTTTTTGCTGAGGCTAGAATCTACATGTAGCCCTGGCAGCAGCAAAGGGCGGGTTCTAGATCTAGGGGTTCCTGCCAATGATACAACACCAAACCGGTTTGAGCCCCCACCCAGTCAGCTTGGAAACTACACACTATCCCCTAGGTGCCCCAAAAGGCAATACTTCCCCTCTCTCAAGCACAGAGTGTGAGTGTAGAAAGTAAACCTTTTAATGAAAGGAAGGAAGTAACACAGCACTGGTTTGGGAAAACAGTGCAAACAGAATTCATGAACACAATGTCTTCTTTCATTTTGCTTTATGCTACTTCTGGAGGATGCCATGAGAAAGCAGTGGACATGTCCTCTAGAACACAACTAAACTGCACATTGGGACGTGTGGAGGTGCCATTGCTGAGTTGAGGGTACATATACACAAATTTGCAGACCATGAAATGTGTCAGAATCAGGAAGCCTTTGTGAGAATCAGTGGGTGCATGAGACTACCAGGGATTAAAGGGAACACTGACGAGGATGAGAACGTGGCAGAGATGCTAAATGACTTCCTTGCATCCGTCGTCACCTTGTGGGATGTTGTCAAGAGATCTACCCCAGACCTGCCAAAATCCGTCTATCTTCACAAACGATAAGTAAGAGTCTACTTTACACACAGGTAGGATTTTTACTGTTTAATTTACAAAGCCAAAATAGAAATGTGCAATTTTTATAGATGGTATCAAGATCTGTAAAATATTGCCTGAAGTACCAAAAGGGTCCTGACATTGAGATTATAATGCCCTGCCTATCTTGTTTTCTGGGAGCATGGCATAATGACTGGAGCTTGTTCAGAGAGTTATTGGTTACAGGCTGCTGTTTCAGTCCAACACAAAACATAAAAGTGTATTATATAAGGCCTGATTCTTCTCTCTGTTACGCTGGTGTAAATCAGGAGTAACTCTACTGATGTCACTGGAGTGACATCAATATCCTGATCTAAGTCAGAGGGGAATCAGGACCTTAGTATTCAGTGTAGAGGCAGAAAGCTAAGAGAAGAAGCAGTGACTGTGAACCTGGGCTTTCACTGACATTTCCTAGCATGAACCATGACTTGTCACAAAGTCAGTGTAACTTTGCACTGCAGGGGGGATCAGTGTTATCAGGTCATCGTGCAGGATTGGGGACAAAGACTAGATTAATACTTTAGGTTTCCAGGATTTTGGGATGTCCACGTTACTAGTGCATGATTATGCTACGAGCCATTCAGCAGGTCATCCCAGGCAAGTGAAAATAAATAATTGAATCCATTCCTCATTTTTATGCATTATATTTGATACCATGTAAGGGCAGGAAGCATCAAGGTTTGAGGGAGGAAAAAAATAATATACAGCCAGAATGCCAGGAAACTTGAGAAGGGATGAAGCTTGAGTTTCATTTAAAGGGACGGGCTGTCAAAAACTTTCAGGCCCCAAATTCTGATTTTGTAAATATTAAAGGGTAAGGATGAGAAGGGGGAATTTGCAAACCCTAATAGGATTCTTCAGGAATGTGGCTGCAGTTTCAGTGCAAACGTATTTGGCTATTTAAGCATGCTCCCACATTTCAGCACTGGGCTAGGAGCAAGAGGAGATGACCCATGTGTTCGCACTGCATGAGCTGAGTCAAAAATGCACAGTCTAAACCAAGAACATAAATGGAACGAGTGGAGACTTTGTGCATCCAAGTGTTTTATAAATAAGCAATCAGCTTGTTCTCTATGCTAACATATATATTAATAACACATAGTAAGTACTATTAATATAAAAGAATGTACATATTACATTGCTGCCCTTTCTTCTGACACTTGTGTCTCATTCTGACACCAGGGTTGCCCCTCTGTTGAATGCTATATCTGGAGAAGTGCAGGGTTCACGGTGGAGGAGAAATCAGAGACGTGGACTCTGGGTATATTCTAAGTGTAACTTGTTTTATTTACAAATATACACCAGTCCCAGAACAGAGGAGGTCACAAACAGCTTGCAGGGAAATTCCTTCATTCAGACAATACCATTTCCTGATTCCCCAGGAATACCTCAAAAATCAACTCTACAGTATGAAATATAGTAATGTATGTTATTCTAGTCATAAACTTACTGTGTTCTGTCCACATGCAAATGGTTTGGTTTGAATACAACTTTACTGTACGAGGCTCTATATAATATTTGAAAACATCCATCAGTTATTGAAATTAATATCTTTGCGCCTGGTATTCTTCTGTCTCACGGAACTTGGCATATCTTGGTATCTGGCTTACCTTGGGAATAAGAATTGTCCTGTGCTCCTTGGAACTTCCTAGTTGTGTCTAGTGGCCAATTAAATGCATTAATTGCTACAGGACAGAAACAGAAAATGTGTATAGCAAATAAAAATAATTGTTTTTCTTCTTTGGTGTCTATAAACAAACAAAACCAAACTGAATTAATGTTATAATTAACAAATATTAGGCTCATGTAATAATGATCCGTGTGGATCTATATTCCATACTAAATTAATCTGGATTCAGTTACAGTGATGTAAATCTGGAGTACACAGTTGTGACCCGTCCATGCTTAGGGTAGCCACCTGAAAATACCAAGGTCAGGGCAGGCTGTAAAAGGAGAGCAGATTCTCCCAGTACTGGTGCGTGACACTGAAGTCAGACTTCCCAACCAGCTACAAACAGTGCTTCTGATTCCTCACACTGGTTATCAAGAAGCCAAAATAAAAATATACACAGCCCCCTTTACTGTATTTCTGTCTCTGGCTCCCAGTCAGCCACTAGGTCCAGTAAAGAGATCAGTTATTTAAACTCTATGCTCTTTACTAAAAAGATTTCTCCTGACCCCAAAGGGTCAGCCACAGTACCAGATCAATATCAGTTTAGATCTTACCCAAAACACCACGCTGCCAGCCAATCCTTTAGTAACTAAAACTAAAGGTTTATTATAAAAAGAAAGAAACAAACTATAAGAGAAATGTTAAAGGATTAAATCAATCAGATACATACAAATGATTTGAAAGTCCAAATACATGAGGTTTCTAGTAGAATTGTGGAGTTTGCAGGCTTGTATAGTCCCTCTGGTGTACATCCAGAACCTTTGTTTCACAGCTTACGTTCACTTCAGTTGTAGATGAGTTGATCCAGAGGTAGGCTGGAGACTAAAGACAAAATGGATGTCATGCAGCTGCCTTTTGTGTCCTTTGGCCTTGGCCATGCTGCTTGTGGAATTTTACAGAAATAAAATGGAGTCCAGAGTCACATGAGTAAGTCCTGGTGACTCATCAGGTGTATCCCTGGCTTCTCCCCCTGGGCCCCCTGTACCTGTGAATTTCTTAATGGGCCATTAAGCAGACTAGTGCTGCAGTCATCCTGTCTGGGGTATTGCCCAGACACAGCACAATTTGAAATACAGATATATCAACCATATCCATAACTTCCATTACACACACAACACATGAACATAAACATTATCATCTTACTTAGCACATTATAGCCTTTCTAACGGTTCCGGACACAGCATATCTCACATGAATTATTATGATTGTGACATACTGATGTTAAACAATATAATAAATGCCCCCCTCTCCCCCCAATCCAGCCAGCGTGACAGCGGTTATCTGCAGTTATACTGGATTTACAACACTGTAACTGAGATCAGAGGCTGGCAAACAATAATAATAATACAAATAATACAGGAAGGCACATAAGCATGTGCTGAAGCTCATAGGCTTCAACAGGGCTTAAGCACATGCTTAAATTTAAGCACATAACCAGATTTTCAGCAGTCAGCAGCTCCCTTTGTTCTCAACAAGAGCTGCTGGTTGTGGAGAACTTTTGAAAATCAGGTCAATGGCTGTCATTCTGAATCAGGATATTTTCCTGAATCAGGGTGTGAAACTACTGAAGTAGAAACCACTCACAAAAAATTCATCTGAGGCTTTACCCAAGAGGCAGTGCATACTGGGATTCTTTGGGAAAGATTCATCGGTTCTATGTAGACTTCCATTATTATTATGTAGTTCATTAAAGCTATATGTTCTGTACGTTAGTACATTCATTAATATTTTTGGCCTTGGTTTAGTTTAGGATAATTCTTCTCCAAGAAAATTATAAATTAGAGTCTGGCCTGTGCAGAGTTGTGCAGCAGTTCAGAATTGGAGTGGGCAGAATTGTGCAGCAGTTCAGAATTGGAGTGGGATCCCAACGCTTATGGGTGTATAGGCTGTAATTTTGTGGAGGATCAAGAGGAGATTTCACTCTGAATTAAAAATCTTTAAGGTTTGCCACTGTTCAGAGATATTGCATCTTCATTGATTTCTACACAAAGTCTAGCCATACATTAAATAGCAGTGAAACAATGAACTTCCACAAGTTGCAGGGTGCTTCCTGACCCATAATGTTATTAATCAAAAGAAGTAGAATTAAATATTCCTTATGGGAACTCAAAAAATTCAACTTAAAGTAACAGGGCCCAGATGCTATGGTGATGGGCACCAACGTAAGAACCTAGATAGGAACCTAGATAACAAAGACAAATAGTTGTTTTTATGTTGAAAAATCTTTGTTGTACTGCACATGAAAAGAAAGATCATGTGTTTTAACAGCAACATCTGGGCACTTGGTAGGAATTCCAGGACTTATGTTGGCTTAGATTTTCTGTAAGTTATGAATTTGAGGAAAAATTGAGCAATTAATTCCTACACCAAACAACATTCCAGAAATAAGCCCCGTATGATTTGTGATTCCTTTCTGAAATGATGACAGTTTTACTATTTTTGAGGAAAGCAAATAACCTCCACTGGATAATCAACACTCATTGTGTTGTAATTAGGACTTTAGTTCAAAGGTTAAACATTAGTTTTCTCTTGCAAATACAGGAACATAGTAATTAAGTTAATCTTTCCAAATATAGGTTTTTCCTTCCTAAGAGGAATTCATGGAAGGACAATAGAATACTAGGAGTCAAAAATCAGATCCAGCTGTGCAAAATATAAAGAGTACTGCAAAATCCAGAATTAAAATTAGATAAAAACAATTAAAAGCAGCTGACTGTAAGTACCCATAGTTAACCAGAGGAACATGCTCGTCTTTTGGAAGAACTTTACTCAGCCTTAGAATTTTGATGAATTATTTTGGCCTATCTATGAAGACCATCCATAGTGGACTATCCAAATGGACTCTGCAATAATGCCTGCTTGCGGTGCCAGAGTTGGTGTGCATAACTATGCCATCTCCACTTGCCTAAGATTAACTTCTTCTTTTCTCTCTGTTTCCCTGTACCCCTTTTTGTTCTAAAGCATAGTTCAGGCTACTTCCCATCCCGACATGCTGGAGTCAATCTGGGTCGTAGGTGGAGTTGAAATGGTGCTAGATGGTCTTTGCTAACCAGAGTCATCTTACGGATGCAGGCAGGGCAGGATGGCTCAGAAGTGGCTTGGGTAGGGGATGGATACGTAGCGGGAACACTGCAGCATACGGCGAATAGCAGTCCTCTTGGGACTTTGCGGGACAGTGCACTCTCTTGTGGGCTTGTTGGTTATCTTGCCTTACTGCTGTGCAGTAGGGCTGGAAATAGTGGGGAGGGAGGAGAGGTTCTCTGTGCCCTTTTTCCTCCTGGTCCACACACACAAAACTGTGCAGAAGCTGGCCCAGAGAGTGTCTGAAAGTTGGATTCTAACAGCACAGGTTTAAGCTAAGTATGGTGCAGGTAGGAGCTATCAGAGAGCCCTGCAACAGCTCTGCAAATCCAGGCCAGGGTTTTCCTGAGCACTGACTACCACACTGTCTGTTGTTTTTGTTATGAGGACAGAAAAGACCATCTGAACTGATTCTCACTGGGTTTCAAAGCCCTGTCTTATAGGATGAAAGCCCAGTGTATTAACCACTGCACCTCTTCCTCCTCTCTTCTCCATCTCCGTTACCCCCTTCGCTTCACTGTACTGTCCCTGAAGAACTCCCTTCCTCACCAGAAGAGTTTAAAGTCGACTTGGAACACCTTGTTCTGTTGGGACTCCTGCATGTCTGAGAACTTCAAAGCTGCTACTTAATTTGTATTCGAGCTTACACGTATTGAACAGAGGAGTTAGATAGATGGAGGCAACTTCTTTCAGAGTATCTGCGTCTCAACATCAAAGTTACAACCTATCTCACTTTGGCACTTTTATGTTTCCGGATTCAAAGATAAATGAGTTTGGATCTGTGAACTTTTCAGAAAGTTTTCTCGAAAGAATGACTAAGAACTTCTGATGAGTTTCTTCTTTTCTCTTACCCCCCTCTTCGCTTTCCTTCTGTTTTGTTTCTTTTTTTTTCAAACTTCTGCTCTCTTCCCCCTTCAGAGAGTGTATCATTTCAGCTTTGCTTTTCTGGGTGTCTTTTTGTTCCTACACTGACTGAGAACTTCAGCAATTTCTCGGTAACTGACAAGAAGAGCTAGAGAGAAGACAGACAGAGCAGGGGAACCCTCCGATGTAATTATAACAGCAGCACAGTTAGGATGCCAGAGCCTTCACTAAAAGGCCTGCATTCTGAACAGGAAACATAGGGTCTGATATTGGCAACTGTCATATCTCCATGGACCTTAATGGCATTATGTCCATTTTATATGCATGTGAGCGGACAATCTAAATTGAATTGAATCATAACCCATTCTTTCCTTTTGTTTTGATTACAAAAATAAAAAATGCAGGGGAATTTTTTTTTTAAAAGACACTTTTTGGTTTCATTTGAAATTTTTCATAGAAAATATTTCTTTTCCAACCAGTCCTTGTCCTTATTAAGATCTTTAAAGGCTACCACTGTGCGATGAACAAATAATAACAATAGAAGAAAATAATTTCTGCTCTCTGGGCCTTGCAGCTTCCTACATTCCTCGTGTTCAGTCACTCGTCATGTAGTTTGGTCCCTGGGTGCTTTTTCACGCAGTGTAATTTCATGTACAGATGCTATCTGTAAAGTATTTTGTAACCTCCATGCACTGGCATTCGTATGTATGGATTGCAATCAGCTGGGTGCACATTTTTGAGTGGATGATGCTAGCCAGGAATAAAACTAACATCTCCTGGGTCCCAGTCTGGTGCTTTTACCCCACTAAGCCACAAATTAAGTTGTGCTGTACAGTTGAGTACGCTGTCAATATATAGGTCAGTAAAGTACTAACGTTCATATCTTACAACTGATTGATTACATTAGCCCTGAATTTCATGTCATTGCCAAGATGAAATCTGAGCACCTCCTACAGTAGTTTCAAATGTCTGGTCTTGTTGATAAGCATTAATTTTCAAGCACCAAGACTTTTAAGAGTGAATCTATAGCACTGACTGTATATGATGGCTGATCACAATGTAGCTAAACTATATGTCTATGCCCCTCTTTTTAAATGTTCCTTTTACCTATTGACTTCTTTGACCCTAATCTTTTATTTAATTTGAAATTTGTCCTTGGTTTATCTAGTACTCTTTTAGATTGGTGCAGTTGTTGTATCCCTTCAGACGCTTATTCTGAATGATGCACAATTCAAGATTAGCACCTTCTACTTTGGTTCTGTGTTATATGTTGCCAATGTATAACATATTATTTCACTTCTTAGGGCCTGATTCAAGACTTCCATTAGCTTTAGTGGACTTTGTATCAGGCCTCTAGTCTGCATGTGGAGAAAAAACTGATCCTGTGAAGTGGCTAGATTTTTTTTTTTTTGCATAATTGTCTGCATGACATTCATTTCTGGGTGTCTTCAGGTTTTCTTAAAGTTATGACTCCAGACTGAACGGATCGGACTTGTTCACTGATGCGAGGGGGTGGATCTCAGATGTAATTTGCAGCTGTTTCCTTAAATGAGAGGTTTCCTTCTTATTCTTCAAACGCTGCTCATAATCTTGATGTCACAATGAAATTCGATCTTTCTTTGAAAGTCCAGATTAATCATGCAAGTCAGGTAGCATTACTACGATTTCAGGTAATTAGCCAGAAGTAGAAACCTTTGAAATCTGGGCTGTTTGCTGAAAGAAGCCTTCATCTGCAGGCTAGTTTCATCCCATCCTGGGAAGTGTAATTCTTTATGCTGTAATTCTTCAAGATTCTACTGTCTCGCATTTTCATGCAGTTCAGTGTAAGGAAAATCTGCAAACCATCAGGGCCCTGATATTGCAATTGATGCACATGAATGAAACTCTGTGCCCACATAGAGCCCCATTTGGTATCTGCGTGGGCACCAGGGTCTATCCATCTACATTACACTGAAAGATCAGTCCTGAATGACTAAGTCTAAATACCGTTATTCTATGGAGGCTTCCACACGGCAGTGCATTTGAAAGAAAACATGTGTGAAGCTGTTTCCTGAGCAGCATATGCTCTGTTCCGTTACTTCATCTATTTATATGCTAATGAGAATCCTTTTCCCTTACTACCTAGCTTCCGCTTGATTGATTCTGCAGTGTAGCCATGATCCCGTTTTTGTTGTTGATATTAACATTTTATTTATATTTTAGAAAATCAGGTCATCAGTTGCTAATTACTAATAAATCATTGACAGAGTAGATGCAACTGAAAAAAAATGAGTGAAATACACTTAAGATGATAGCATCTTCAAACTGAAGTCCTCATAACATCACAGATTTAAAAGTAGGAAAATAAACATCTGGAGCATATGATGATTCATCAGTAAGATGACCAGTACTGCAACAAATTGATATTTCCTCTTGAATTGTCCATAACATCACAGCCAAACTATACACCTAAAAAAAAAAAAAAGAAAAAACATGCAAGAGGGAACAATGACATAAATATCCAAACCACTGTTCTTCCAGAAACCAAACTATTCATATTCAGGAAGCATGGATTCAGATGTAGCAACATTCAAGCCAATCAAGTTAGCATCATCCATGACATTTCCACTTTTCTATTTCTGTTCATTTAAAAAAAGTCTTAGGATCTAAATATTCAAATATATATATATGTATATTTGTCTTCTACAACAACTTTGAATGTGTGATCAACAGCTCAATAACTAGATGGCAGTCGGTAACAAGCGGAGTGCCCCAGGGGTCAGTGCTGGGGCCAGTTTTGTTCAACATCTTCATTAATGATCTGGAGGATGGGGTAGATTGCACCCTCAGCAAGTTTGCAGATGACACTAAGCTGGGGGGAGTGGTAGATATGCTGGAGGGTAGGGAGAGGATACAGAGTGACCTACACAAATTGGAGGATTGGGCCAAAAGAAACCTGATGAGGTTCAACAAGGACAAGTGCAGAGTCCGGCACTTAGGAAGGAAGAATCACATGCACTGCTGCAGACTGGGGACCAACTGGCTAGGCAGCAGTTCTGCAGAAAAGGACCTGGGGGTTACAGTGGATAAGAAGCTGGATATGAATTAACAGTGTGCCTTATTGCCAAGAAGGCTACTGGCATATTGGGCCGCATTAGTAGAAGCATTGCCAGCAGATCGAAGGAAGTGATTATTCCTCTCTATTCGGCACTGGTGAGGCCTCATTTGGAGTACTGTATCCAGTTTTGGGCCCCCCATTACAGAAAGGATGTGGACAAATTGGAGACAGTCCAGTGGAGGGCAATAAAATTATTAGGAGGCTGGAGCACAGGATTTATGAGGAGAGGCTGATGGAACTAGGCTTGTTTAGCCTGCATAAGAGAAGGATGAGGGGGGATTTGATAGCAGCCTTTAACTACCTGAAAGGGGGTTCCAGGGAGGATGGAACTAGGTTTTTTTCAGTGGTAGTAGATGACAGAACTAGGAGTAATAGTCTCAAGTTGCAGAATGGGAGATCTAGGTTGGATATTAGGAAAAGCTTTTTCACTAGGAGGGTGGTGAAGCACTGGAATGGGTTACCTAGGAAGGTGGTGGAATCTCCATCCTTAGAGGTTTTTAAGGTACGGCTTGACAAAACTCTGTCTGGGATGGTTTAGTTGGGGTTGATCCTGCTTTGAGGAGGATATTGGACTAGATGACCTCCTGAGGTCCCTTCCTACCTAATCTGCTATGATTCTATGATTTGTCCTGGAAAAATTCCCCAAGCCTGGATGACTGATGAAAGAATCTATCACTGAAGATTCAGAAATCTTTTTGGGGGTGATTGGGGAAACTTGACCAGATCCTGAAAGATCTGGACTTTCCCCTCTATATTCTAGAACAGTGGTTCTCAACCAAGGATACGCATACCCCCGGGGACACACAGAGGTCTTCCAGGGGGTCTATCAATTTATCTAGATATTTGCCTAGTTTTACAACAGGCTACATAAAAAGCAGTAGTGAAGCCAGTACAAACTATAATTTCATACAGACAATGACTTGTTATACCACTCTACATACTATACCCTGAAATGTAAGTGCAATATTTATATTCCAATTGATTTATTTAGGGATCAGTAAGGAAAGCTACCTCTTGGAGGTCAGAACATGTAACGATAAAGTGAGAAAGGCCAAAAGCCATGTAGAGTTGGACCTTGCAAAGGGAATTAAAACCAATAATAAAAGGTTCTATAACCATATAAATAGGAAGAAAACGAAGAAAGAAGAAGTGGGACCACTAAGCACTGAGGATGGGGTGGAGGTTAAGGATAATCTAGGCATGGCCGAATATCTAAACGAATACTTCTCCTCCATTTTTAATATGGCTAATGATGATCTTGGGGATAGTGGTAGGGTGGCTAATCTGAGATAGAAGCCAAACTTGAACACGTTAATGGGACTAACTGCAGGAGAGGGCTGGATAAACTCTATCCAAGAATATTAAAGAAACTAGCACATGTAATTGTAAGCCCATTAGCAAGGATTTTTAATGAATCTGTAAACTCAGGGGCTGTACTGTATGACTGGAGAATTGCTAACATAGTTCCTATTTTTAAGAAAGGGAAAAAAAGTGATCCGGGTAACTACAGGCTTGTTAGTTTGACCTCAGTAGTATGCAAGGTCTTGGAAAAAATTTTGAAAGAGAAAGTATTTAAGGACATCGAGGTTAATGGTAATTGGGACAAAACACAATATGGCTTTACAAAAGGTAAATTGTGCCAGATCAACCTGTTCTCCTTTTTTGGGAAGATAACAGATTTTTTAGACAAAGGGAATGCAGTGGATCTAATTTATCTAGATTTCAGTAAGGTATTTGATAGGGTTCCACATGGGGAATCATTAGTTAAATTGGAAAAGATGGGGATTAATATGAAAATTGAAGGGTGGATAAAGAACTGGTTAAAAGGAAGACTACAATGGGTCATACTGAAAGGTGAACTGTCCAGGCTGGAGAGAGATTACTAGTGGAGTTCCTCAAGGACAGGTCTTGGGACCAATCTTATTTAACCTTTTTATTACTGACCTTGGCACAAAAAGTGGAAATGTGCTAATAAAGTTTGCGGATGACACAAAGTTGGGAGGTATTGCCAGTACAGAGAAGGATCGGGATATCATACAGGAAGATCTGGATGACCTTGTAAACTGAAGTAATAGAAATAGGATGCAATTTAATAGTGGAAAGTGCAAGGTCATGCATTTAGGGACTAATTACAAGAATTTCTGCTATAAGCTGGGGACGCATCATTTGGAAGTGACAGAGGAGGAGAAGGACCTGGGCATATTGGTTGATCATAGGATGACTATGAGCTGCCAATGTGATGCGGCCGTGAAAAAAGCTAATGCGGTCCTTGGATGCACCAGACGGTGTATTTTCAGTAAAGATAAAAAGGTGTTAGTATCATTATACAAGGCGTTGGTGAGAGCTCATCTGGAATACTGTGTGCAGTTCTGGTCCCCCATGTTTAAGAAAGATGAATTCAAACTGGAACAGGTGCAGAGAAGGGCTACCAGGATTATCTGTGGAATGGAAAAGCCTGCCTCATGAGATGAGACTCAAAGAGCTTAGCTGGTTTAACATAACCAAAAGAAGGTTGAGGAGAGATATGATTGCTCTCTATAAATACAAGAGGGATAACTACCAGGGAGGGAGAGGAATTATTTAAGTGCAGTGCCAATGTGGACACAAGAACTAATGGATATAAGCTGGCCGTCAGGAAGTTTAGACTTGAAATTAGACGCAGGTTTCTAACCATCAGAGGAGTGAAGTTCTGGAATAGCCTTCCAAGGGGAACAGCGGGGGGCAAAAAACTTAGCTGGCTTCAAAACTGAGCTTGATAAATTTATGGAGGGCATGGTATGATGGGACAGCCTAGTTTGGCAATTGACTGATCTTTGACTACTAGTGGTAGATAAGCCAATGGCCTGTGAAAGGATGTTAGATGGTGGGGTTTTGAGTTATTACAGAGAATTCTTTCATGGGTGTCTGGCTGGTGAGTCTTACCCACAGGCTTAGGGTTTAACAGATTGCCATATTTGGGGGTCGGGAATGAATTTTCCCCCAGGGCAGATTGGCAAAGGCTCTGGGGGTTTTTCATCTTCCTCTGTATCATGGGGCACAGCTCACTTAAAGTCTTTAAACATGATTTGAGGACTTTAATAACTCAGTCATAGGTTAGAGGTTTATTACAGGAGTGGGTGGATGAGGTTCTGTGGCCTGCGTTGTGCAGGAAGTCAGACTAGATGATCATATTGGTCCCTTCTGATCTTAGAGTCTCTGAGTCTATAATTATTTAATAAAAATGAGAAAGTAAACAATTTTTCAGTAATAGTCTGCACTGACACTTTTGTATTTTTCTGTCTGATTTGTAAGCAAGTAATTTTTAAATGAGGTGAACTTGGGGTACGCAAGACAAATCAGACTCCTGAAAGGGGTTCAGTAGTCTGGAAAAATTGAGAGCCACTGTTCTAGAAAACCTTCCACACTATCTGCATAACTCTCTCCCCATATGTATAAAGAAACATAAATGTTCCAGATCCTCTGCTGCTTCAATGCTATTGACTTGGATGGAATTACATCAGCAGAGATCTTGGCCTGACGAGTTATGGATGGCAGTGGGTGAATTTAGATTCTTTAATGTAAATCTAAAATATTTAAGAGTCTGAAGTGATGGAGTAAATGTAGGGCTTGATTTACCCCTTATTTATCCAAGTTTTGCACTGGCATAACTCAAGTTCCCATCATGAAAATCTGTCTTTAAGGACCTGATTGAAAGGCCAGTGAAGTCAATTAGAGTCCTTCCATTGACGTCTGGGGGTTTTGAACAGGGTTTAAGATAGCTCAATAAACCTAATGGCCTCATTCAGTATAAAGCATGGGCAGCTTCCACATCATACAAACCCCGAAGAGAGAAAATTCCAAGGCTGAGCTTCTGCTACCGTGCAGCACAGCATAAAAGGCAGACTTTTTGTTTGGCTGCATCACTAACTTTGCTAGCAGATAAGAGCTACCCTTGGAAATCTATAACTAATATTCTAGCCTCAGGCCTCCTTTATGTTCCAAAGATCACAATTACATTTTAAACCCAGGAAGCAGTGATACATTGTACATCTAAAGATCTGGAAACTGGAGGTAAGAAGAAAGGTAGCTGTTCTAAACTAGATTACGAAGTAGCCACATTTACCCTCTCCTGTGTCTGATTGCACTCAGCCATGGGAATGGAGAAGTAGTGGTGGTACTGCCATGAATTAGGGATATAAAACCTTGGAGAATCCTCAGCGTCATGGTTTACTAGAGATGGACCGTGGCTGGTCAGGTCTAGTAGTTAACGCAGGAGCAAGGAAGCAGACCCAATCCCAGGATCGAGGCTGGAGTCAGGAACCAATAGCCAGGCCAGGAGTCACAGCTGGAATTGGCAACTAATAGCCAAGCCACAGTTCACAGCCAGGACTGGAAACTAGTAGCCACACATCAAGGGTCAGAGCCGGTGCCAAGAACCAGGGGTGGAGTGAAGAAGCCCGAACCAGGAGCAAATTGAGGTAGCAAAGATGGAGCAGAAGCAAATCTGGGTAACAAGGCAGGAAGAGGACTAGGAGCCAGGCAGGCAGGAAGAAGGCTGGAGCAGCAGTAGGCACAGAGAGGATCAAAGCTGCAGGCAGGAATACAATGAGCAGCCAAAAAGCTGCCCTTCTTGACCCATCAGGTGGGTGGGTGCAGTCAATCCTTCTGCAGGCCAGCTGTGCCTGTTGCGTTGCCAGGAGACAGGCCCTGAGCCCTGACCTGATCGTAGGTTTGAGGACCTCTTCATGACGCACCTAAAGGCAGGGTTCTAAGTGATCAATGAATGTTTGCAGTGAAAAGTGTTTTATAAAGGCTGAGCATTATTGGAGCCACAAAAAGGTGAAACAAACCCCAGCTTGTTATGTCCTAGAGGACATCCCCTCCTAAGCCTTCCTAACAACTAGAGACATTCGGGCAAGGAATGTTTTGCTTGTTTATGGTTCATTGATAGAATGAATCATAGATTAGAATCGGTCAAAAATGGAGAAAGATTTTTTCAGCAACTTTTAAAAATTTGTTTTTGTGAAAAATTTTCATTGAAATTTGTATGTTCCAGACATTTCAACCGCCCTGAAAGTTGGTCAAAAACCAGCAAAACATCTTTGGGACAATTTTTTCCAAAATATTTCCCCTGAAATTTCAAAAGTTTGAAATGTGTCTGTATGTGTATATTGACCTGTCTTCTAAATATAGATTTAACTGGGCGCCTTCCTGTAAATACATTTTAAAATACAAATAAACAGCATAATACAAATGATGAATATCTTCCTTTAGCATTGTAAAAGGGTGCAGTGCTTCGGACAATTATTATTCATTGTACAATGGTAATGCCAAGAGACTGCACCTGCATCTCCACTGTGCTAGGAAAACACGGCAAGAGAGAGACTCTGCTCCAGAAAGACAAAGGTGGGAGACTGGAAGTGTTATCCCCATTTTACAGATGAAAAACTGAGACTTAGAGAGGAAAGTGACTTACTCAAAGTCAGACAATGACTGTGTGCCAGAACTGGGAACTTGAACCCAGATCTCCTGCCTGCCACTTCAGTGTCTTAATCATAAAAGCACCTTTCCTCAGACTCTACAGAACAGAGATGAGACACGTTCCTTGTTCTGAAGCCCTTACATTCCAATTAAGACAAGACAAACAAGCATGAGACAAAACATAGGACACCAGTTCAGGAGCGTGGGCAGTTATTTTTGATGAGACGGCAGATAACCTTCCCTGAAGAGATGCACTTTAAGAAAGGATTAACAGACAAGAGGAAAGAGCAGTCATTTCCATTGACATATGCGGTGTACACTAGGAGCACACCCAACAATCTTTTATTTCCTTTATGGCCACAGAGGAACTTTGCTCAAAAGCCATAGTAAAGGCCATGTCATAGCTTTCTTCTGCGTACAGCATGAGGGCATTATTTCCGGTGGGCGGAAGGAAATAAATTAAAATGAAAAAAATGACAATTTTGACTACCCTGCCAGTTTGACAATCCTCTGCAAAAAGTCATAGCTGCCCGCTGGCACAGCTGCTGCCCCCAAGCTTTAATTGGGTAAACTCAATTATAGTTATGATCTGCAGTACTGCGATGGAACGGTCTCCTCCAGTCAGAGCTCAAGAATGCTGAGCAGTTATTCAGTGAGAACAGGAGAGAGAGAGTGGGGCAGAAGCTCAGGCAGCCAGGCTTGTGGTGTGCAAGCTGACGGGGTACTCTCGGCGCATTGGCCAGGCAGAGCAGAGTTTATGGAGCCTGTCACCTGAGGATATTAATATCTGCATCCTGGACAAATAAACTAGGAGGCCCAGGACTACTGTTCTCAGGAAATATGACCACCTCCACTTCTTACCTCACACGAGTGCAATCTGCTTTGCAATCCTCCTCTTTCCTTTGCTCTGCAGGGAGGCTCAATCCTCCCTCTTCTTTCATGACTGCTTTCAGTCACATCATATTTAAAATCTGTGGGTTGGTGGAAGGTAAGGGATGGGGTAAGAAACCACATGCTTGTGGTTCTACTGAAGGGCAGTTCTCAGCGCTGTAGCCAATTAGGAGGTGAAATTTACATAATCATTGTATGGTTATTGAGAAATAACTGGGCTGTGATTATGCAAATTGCTCTTCTTTGATTGGGTAATAGCTCCCAACCAGTCAGAGTGCCGGTATTTGCATACCGTGTGCTTACTGATAAATAAGCAAATCAGCCCCCTCCATCAGCCCCAGTGCCGGAGCTGACATAACAGTATTGGGATGGCAGCCCATACGTAGCTTCTCCATGATCTGATTGGCTGCAGCTATTCAGTTTCAGTATACCCAGCCATATACGGACACTTGGTTCTCATTCATGCAGATCCCTGCAATCTAATTGGCTAAGGGTGGAGGATGGGGCAGTAGCAGCAGGTGGAAAGAGGTATGTTTATGGGGAGAGAGGACTGCAGGGAGGAGGCGGCAGGGTCTGGGCAGGACTGGAAATGAGTAAGGGTGCAGAATCAGGCACAAGTGGCGGTGGAGAGGAGGAAGGGAAGGGGTGGGACGGGGCATGAGTGGGGAGATTATCAAGGGCAGGTAGCGGGATACTGAGCAGCGTGTGGGGAGGGAGAGCAAGGAGAAGTGTGACAGATATTGCAATCCCACGCAGTATTTTGGGGGACCGTTGTATCCTGGGGATTGTAAACAATTCTGGAGAAGCCCCACTCCTGAGCTGTCTGAGTCTCTGGGAAGCCCAGCTGGAATCACTATTTGCAGACAAAGAAAGGGCTTTTGGACCGAAACGCAGAGCCTGAGCTGACGCAGGGTCTTGTTTCCATTAAGCGAACAGTAAGGACCATCTGTCCAAGGGGCTCCCCAACCCTTGCAGAAGCGTTGGAAGGATGCTGGCTTCCTAGGATCCCAAAAGACTGATGGGTGACCTCTGGTAAGCTTTCAGCAGACGCACAGGAACTTTTATTGTTTGTTCTGTTCTCTCTGTAATGCTGGTGCCCTAAGAATAAATGGATTTAGCTCTGTGAAGGCTACTTGTGCACGCTTCTGTAGCCCCCGGAGAAAGGTTAAGGGCAGATGCTGGACTCCTGCTGGGGAGATCACGGTGAGGTGCAGAGGGGACTGCGAGCCCAAACCACTGGTCTGGAGGGAGAGAGACGTGGGGTCTCCACCCGAGAGAGGTGATGGCTGTGAGCCTGAAACCTTAAAGAGCTTCTGCTCTTGAGGAAAACTTGGGGGGCAGGGGAGACGGTAATCGTCAAAGGTGCAATTATCCCTGAAACTGGCCCAGGAAGCCGCCTTTGTATTTGTACCCTTAACTTTCCCTCAGCCGCCTTTCGTATAGGCTGGACCCTACACACAGCAGTTAGAAAACAAAAGTGCAGCCGCTCGCCAAGTGCCCGCCAGAAGCAGCTCTTTCCTCTGCTTGCAAGGAATTATTCCCTGGCTTAGGATTCTGAATGTGCACTGGGGAAAACAACAACAGACCCACCCAGCTAAGGAGTCCCCTGCTCCCCCAGAAACCCAGCTGAATTACAAAGGCAGGGCCCTGACTGACACCACGTGAGCTTTGCCAGGTGTCCTTATCAGGGCAATCTGCCTTCTCTGCCCAGCTTGGGTTTTCAGATGAGCTGTGCTGTACAGCTCCCGCGCCCAGGTTGAAGAATGCCAGTCCCCTGTAGCCCAGTAACAGAAGCATTTGTATTTAGCCGGGAGGGTTTCTCAGTAGCTGCAGGGGAGGAAATGCCTTTGGGTCACAATATCCCCCCCAACCCCACTCGTCTGGGGCCTAATCTTGAGCCCATTGAAGTCGGTAACAAGCTCCCATTGACGCCGCATCACTGAAGGCAGAGGCCCAGTCTCGCTGTGCTTTCGTTAGGCGGGATTTGTATTACAGCCCCCTACCACCAATAACAGCTCCTCTCAGCTGGCTTTTTAATGCCCTCTGCCTTCTTGTACGGAGCGAGAGAGAGAACAGGCCGGGTTTCCAGCTATCCAGGTAGTTCTGCTGGTCTGCCAGCTGGAGACCTGGCATGTGGGTGTGATGCAGTCAGTGCCTGCTACATCTGGAAGCCAAATGTCTCACCCTGGCTCTCTGCAGGCCTAGGAGAACACATCCGTCCCTGAGCTTGTCACTCCGCCAACCCGGCTGTTGTATCACTGGGACGATATCTGGCTGTGATCTGGGGTTTTTATTAGCTCGCATGGTGTGCAAGGGGGGACAGGCTGGCTACATTTTCAACTGTGGCCCTCGGAAAACCTGCAGCCTTGAAAGGCAGATGCCTTCAGAGATGCAAAGTGGAAGGTGTGTTTCTCACGAGCTGAACGCAGTGCTGGTGAGAGCGGCCAGAACTCTGGCCTATTGGAATCAATGGGAGCTGCGCTGTTTGGCGTGGTCAAAGATCCGCCTTTCCAGAAAGATGTGCCGTCTGATCTGGGGCTGCCAACCTTGCATTTTAGTTTTTACTGACATGAAGAGCTGAAGTTGATTTTTTTTTTTACTGAGCCGGTAAACTTTTTACTGACATCACTAAATATACCATAAACAATACAGTGATGTCACAAAAGTGCGTACTCGCTTGCGATAGTCGGTGCACCGGCATTTGGAATTACGCCATTGTTTTAGCTGCAGTTAATTGATCAATCGGGTTCTTTGGCCATGTGCAACAATAGAAAACAGGAAATTGATGAAGTCATGATCAGTTTTATGACAGAAGAAGAGATTCTGAACGACAACAATCAATGTGAAAATACAATATGTTTTATTTCTACCCAATTTTACGGACATTTTCATTTATTTACGGATTTACTGACAGTGTTAAAACTGTACATTTTTTTACTGACTGTCTGTAAATGTACAGATGGTTGGCAACCCTGGCTCTGATCATCTAATGGCCACATGTGCGATTCTTGCTGATACAGCTCATTTATCACACTTTAAAAATGTGGCCTGGAATAGCTTTAAATTGTACATGCTAAATAGCCCTGGAGGGGGGATGGGGATTGAGCAGTGACTAGCCATTTTACTAGATTAGTGTGAATAGGTTAGTAGATTAGGATACTGGGAGAACCACCCATTTCTGGGTCCACCCTGCCTGAGGTCACTCGGGTGCAGAGCAGAACTGTCCCGGAAAAACCCATTCTGATCGGTGTCAGATTTTCATTGTCCAAGTTGCAAAATCTTACGCACCGTACGCAGCTACGTAACAAGACCCACATCCAGCCCTCCATGCAAACTGCTGGAATCGCCACACTTTGAGGCACTGAAAGCTTTGGAGAGGCGCCAGTTACAATACAGGCAGTTGCACTTCAGGACTCGCTGTTGTGTTCTGCCTAATACCTGAATCCGACGTCAGACTTCCAAAGAGGCTCAGAGACCCTGTGTGTCTTCGTGCCAAGGGGTGCTGATCTGGAACTGGTACTTCCTGCTCCTCTCCCACACACTGAGACATTCCAAGGGGCATATGGCTGTGTGCTCATTTGAGCTGGTCTGAAAACAGCTCTCAGTGAAAGAAAGAGTTCTGTCAAAACCAACCAACCACTCCAAAAACAAACTCTGAACTAATTTAAAGATTTGAGAGAAGATTAGCGATGTGAGAGATTGCATCCCGCAGATGTGCTGAAGGCGTTTCTGTTAGCAAAAGGATATTGCTTCTCAGCACAGATTATTGGGTGTCTATGATATCTTCACAGGTACCAGGAGAAATTGATTCGAGCAAAAGTTAGGATGACTTGTGATATCACCGAGAGGTTTCAGTGGCCCAGTGTTGCTGAGACCTGGCCCAGACATGAGTAATTAACACGCAGAGGGAGGCCTCATATTTTGGAAGATAGAATTAGGGAGGGAAATGAATCGTTAGTTGAAAACAGAATGTTTGTGCTAAATAAGATAAGTAAATAGGTCAGTGGGCTAAGAAGACAGAATGTTTGAGCCAACGAAGATAAGAGGGAGAATGTATTTACTGTGAATTAGATAACAAGGGACATGGAACGTAGAGCTGAGGTAAAGAGGAAGTCGAATCATGGACAGTGCGTGGACAGCACATGCAGCATGTGGATTGGTTTCTGCAAAGTAACCAATCCAATCCAAAAAGGTGCGATGCAATGTATAGTAAATACAATGAGACATGTCATGTAGATAAAGGGAGAAGGTTTCCGTGTAATGTACCCTGCATCCACCACCCCTACCCCCTGCATTTGAGTCTGATCAACTCAGCGTAGCACTGCTGTACGCCAAATAAAGATACCTGGATGAGGAAGGCTGGAATCGAACTGAGTTCGTGGGAAGCTGAGTGGAAAGAGTTCTCAGAAGGAATCCCAACACGCAGCAAACACATGCAGGACTTGAAAGCTTTCTAGCTGCCAGGTGAGGTCAGTCTCATATGAGCAAGTCCTACAGAGACGGGCTGGTCAGAATGTCCCCATGGCATTCCCCTCTCTAGAAGCAAAATCAGCTTGAATGCTATCTTTAATTTTGGTCGCTTCTCTTTAAAAAGCACCTATGGCAGGGGGAGGAGAAGCAGAGATGGGGTAAACTCATTGGTGGTTTAGCTTTTGGAAAACCTAGCCAGGATGGACACAGATCTGGTCCCATTTAACCACCCACCCTAACTGAGTGGGTATCTGGCTAAAGAGATCTAGTTTGGGCCCATCTCTCGATGGAACGCTGGTCTAATCCAGTATAGCAATTCCTATGACTCTGAAGATGGTTAGAGAATAGGGAAAACGTACTGGCACTGCTAGAAGCACAGCATTTATGTAACAAAGCTGTCATCCAAAGGAGCACACTGGTTGTGAAAGCTTTCATATTTAGTCTATATGCTTGGTGATTTAGGTGAAATGGGTTGGATGTCTAACTCCTGTTTTCAGTGAAGTGTGCAAAGCATATAAACCTACAGCAGAATTTCTAATTTATCCCTAGATCAGTGGTTTTCAACCTATGGTCCACAGGCCCCTGGGAGTCTGGAGACTATGTCTAAGATTTCCAGAGGGGTCCGCACATCCATTTGAAATTTTTTAGGGGTCTGCAAATGAAAGAAGGTTAAAAACCACATGGGTTACAGCCCATGAAAGCTTATGCCTGCAGAAATTAAATGTGTTAGTCTTTAAAGTGCCACAGGTCTCTTGTTGTTTTTGATGAATACAGACTAACACGGCTACCCCTCTGGAACTGCCCTAGATAATGTCGGAGTCATACTGGTAGTGGAGCAGATACGAAACTTCTGCCATGCTTGCTCATTCTGTATCTCTTCTGAGGCAAAATAAGAGGATTTCAGTCTCTGGCAAACTTCATGAGGGTTAGGGGGTAGACTAGATCTTACAGTATGAAGGAACGGTCCAGGATCACAACATTTCAAAAGCCACATTCACTTAGAGGAGACTTATCCTGTTTCTCCTTATATCGAAGACTAAATGATCTAAAAACAGCTGCTGCTCAGTCGTCCAGCCTTTCATAACGTGGGAATCATTAAGAACAAGTAAACACACTTCTGAAGAGAGGTCGGTATTTGTCCTGCTGTAATACAATCCATCTATCAAAATGCAGATTAACTCCCACAGACACAGCACATCCTATGCAATGCTGCACCAAGAATATGTCCTTTTTCTTCTGAATATTCCCAGGGAGTATGTCACACATACCTGAAATGTTTAACAGCAGCATAAGGCTGAAAGCTCCAATATTATAAAGGTTTCATTTCCTTACTGAGCGGAGAAAGAACTGGTAATTGCGGTACTTAAGGACAAAGCGTGGACATGGCTTTGTTTTGGAGAAACAAATAAAGGCTTTCCACCAGAGTGAGTGAAAGTTTTGTTCATTGGTTTGCGTGTATGTAGATACAGAGCCCTCTTGTGTTGTCTTTTGGGCCACCTACAGCAACAGAGGTGAAAACGCACATCTGAGTGTTTCCAATAGGCATCTCACTTTGTAAAAGGAAAAGGTTGAAAAATGATCATTTCCCTTTTTTCCTGTGTCTTCTTCAGCTTATTGGTGTTCTGGGGGAGTCGATGATGACAGTTTAAACAGTTACTCCAGGCCGTATGCAGGAAATTTGCTGCAATAATCTTGTGGTGGGGAAAGCTGAAACGAAAGCTTTAGCTTAGAGCTGGTTGGAAAATGTTCTCTTTTTATTTTTTTTCTGCATCGAAAAGTTTGGCTTTTTGTCAAAAAAATGAAAAACGGAAAGTTTTCAGCCAGAATGTTTATGGGTTTTCAATGAAAACTTTCTGCAGAAGTTAGGCACTTCGTGCGAAGAATGTGGCTTAGCTGAAAACCCAGTTTTCTGTGGAAAAACAGTTTTGATGGAAATTTTTTAGCCAGGCCAATTTTTAATCCCAATGTCCTGTTTCCCCCGCACCCGCTTTATTCCGGACTGTGTGATTGTTACCCCTCAGAAGGTCACTAACGGGGAAGGGGGTCAGAATAGTGGGGAAAAGGAATGAGGAAAAAGCTCACATTTTATTCGCTGTCTTTTTATTTAACAATTGGTTTTGATGACCGTGGAAAAAAGAAAGAAGGCTCCTATTGAATGGAGATGCGACGTGGCGATGAGACAGCTTGTGCGTCTATGAAAGATAGGCTGTGAGAAGAGATGTGTCATTTTGTATGCTTTGCTGCTCTGAGGGCAGCTGTTGATCTTACGCTGTGATCCAGCAAAACACTGACGCCTGTCTCAAATTCAGAACCAGAACCCAGGCTGGGCAGTTCAGCCATTTCTTTATACCGCGTGGGCCTTTGATCTCCGGTCTTTGGAAAGAGGTAATCAGCAGACAAAGACCCTCTCCTCAGGGCGCAGCTTCGAAAGGTAGGGATTTTGCATAATGGGGAATTTGCATTAACTGCCCTCTAGATATTCTCCAGGAAACCCACTTCTTGTCCGAAAAGTCCATTCTTGTCTGGCACATTTTCATTCCAGTCCTTCAAATCCCTCTCCCCGCCCCCAACCTCGCATCGCTAGGGAGGTTACATTCAACTCCAGCTCACAGCAATACATGCACTTTGCATTTAATACAAAGGACCCCGAAGATACTTAAACTTAACTCAGTAAGGTCTCCCGAGGATATTGCAGGGAAATTGCCATCTCTAAGTCCATCCCAGTCTAAGGAAAGGGTGCAGTAACTTACCCCAAGCCATCCTTTAAAGGGATAGCGTGGCAAAGAATTCAAATTTCAGGTGCCTGTGATTTTCAAATGAAAAGTGGTCGTGTAGCATATAGGGGACTTCTGTGTTTATTGTGACTTCAATGTCAACTTAGCTCAGTTTACTTTTCTGACCATAACCATCTCTCTGTGTTTTTACTAGTTACTTAGAACATGTATTAATTTAAAACGGACCTGTTTCTGTAAGCTCTTCTGCTGCGACTGCTCAGTGGTAGCAGACACCTTCAAAAAACAGTTATTCAAACAACTGGGAAGCTCATTTGAACCGTATGACATATCAGAAGGCAGGATAAGGGCTGCCAGTTTGGTTCACGCTGGCATATATCAAGCACAGTGATAAACAAACAAACTGCATTAACCTTCCTTAGCTGATGTTTGCACAGTGCTTGGATAAAGTATTCTGTAAAGGCTAATTAGCAGCAGAGAGATTTTTCTAGGTAGGCTCCATTGGAAAAACAGGAGGAGAGAGTGTCAGAGAGAAAGAGAAGCCGGGGAGCAGTGGGGTGAGTGGGGAGAAGGGGAAGGACAAGAAGAAAAGGAGGCAATCTGAGATGATGGGGGGAAAGAGGGAAAAGGTGCTCGGATTCCAGAGTGATGGGTGACAGAACCAAGTGGAACAGAGTGTGTGAGACAGGGAGAAAGGAAGGAGGAGTGAGAAGGAGGCAGTGGTATTGAATGAGGAGGCAGCTGCTCAGAGGAGGCTGCATGGTCTGATACATAAGGCCCTGAACTAGGTGCAGGGCCACCTGGTTTCTATTCCTGGCTCTACCACTGACCTGTATGGGTGAGCCTCAGCCAAATAATGTCGCCTCTGTTTCCCTGCCGTCTATTTAAACTGTAAGTTTTTTGGTGCAGGGGCTCTCTCATCGGTAGATGCACAGTGAGGCCCAGCCCTCATTACGTTCTACTGCAATACAAATCACTTTTAATAAGAAAGACCAGAGGCAGAGGAGGAAAGAGAAAAGCATAGCGGAGAAGTGGCAGATTGTAAGTGGCTGCCAGTAATTCGGCTCACCCTGCTAGGCTAAGAAGCAGGTTGTCAAGGGAAGACTGAGAGCTTGCTTAGTGAGCAGATGATTGCAAGCTTGAAGAACCCTAATTACAAATTGCCCTTTGCACATTTTTTGTTGTTAAGCGTAAAGATCTCGTAATAACTAAGCAAACAAGCAACCAGCATTTCACCTGGATATTTTTATTCGGGTCTAAAGCATAAGAAAACGTGCACTCTGAATAACAAAGCACTTTTATTCTTCACACTCTGGACAGATGCCAACAAAAATTCAATTAACCTGAGATTTCTTAAATATAAAGGGAAATGAGTTTGGGTTTTTTTATTGGCATCTGGTATCTGCAGTGTGTTAACTCATTATTAATGACCAGCCAGAGCCTGGGGCAATAAACAGATCTCAGGCATCTGCTTTCAGCGCTAGTCTGCCCCTTCACGGTGCAGAGTTTAGCTTCATATTGTGAAATGTGCTCTCTGGAGTCGACTGTGGAAAAGGAAAACAAAAAGCCCCAGGCCTGCGCTGCGCGTGATGGGAAATGCTTTTCTCTAAGTCTCTCTGGAATAGCTCAGTGGTGACAGGCTTTATCACAAAGCTTTAGAGGTACCACGCCAAGGGTATGTGAAACTGGGCCATCCCAGGAGGAGATCGGGGAGGTGCCGTGCCTCACCGCAACCTCTTAAGTGTTATTGCTGACCAGTGTGAGGGGGGGCGAGGCCTTTGTGCCTTTTCTCTTCCTGGCTGAGAAGAGGCATGGTGGGTTTCTAGACTGTAGTTGTGCCTGGACCCTTTTCAGGAAGGCACAACAGATTTAGGCTCCTTGTGTCCTTTGCCCCTCACGCATTTGCACAGCCCAGGCATTAAATAGTAGGTCTGAAATACCTTCACTGTTCAGCCTCGTAAATATGCATCCCATAAGGTCTGGCTCAACCCTTCCGCAGGTAGATACATTGAGCTGGAAAGCTGCTCTCATTCAGGCCAACTGCCAATCACCCCAATGACTTGAAACCACAGTAAGTATGGTGTCGTAAATCTCCAGTCATGCCATTTCCACCTGCCCCATCCCCTTCGCCAACTATGTCCCCTCTGTTGGCAGCCAGGGTTTGGGGCAGAACATCTCTGCTGGTTGTGTGTCGCTGGAGGGTCCCTGCTGCGCTGGGTGTGCAATTAACCTGGCTTTCCAGGCATAATCAGGAGGTTTAGTTCTCTTGAATGATACCCTACAGACTGAAGCTTCCCCACTAGTTCTCAGACTGTAAGGTAGGGGGAATGTGTCTTTCTAAGTGTGTGCATGTGCCTAGCTCATCGTGGATACTACCACACTACAAATAATAAATAATAATGCTCTTTGACTCTACTCTGGGTGCAAACTCCCCTGGGGTAGAGGGTAATTCCGTCTGCTTTACCCATTCAGATCTTGATCTGCTGACAAAGGTGCCAGTTAGTGGTAATTAGTGTGTGTTCTGCCTCTGATCATCAACTGACCATTTCATAGATGGCACTGAGCAGCTGTCATTTGGCAGGACCTTTTCGTCTATTGCAACTAGATTCGCTATGTTGCACTAAAACAGCAAGAGCCTTTCTTTCAATCCAAAAAAATTGCCAGTTTTTTTTTCCTTTAAGAAATTTCTAAATTAATTTCCCCCCATTTTGCCACAACGTTTTTGACAATTCATATTAAAATGTTATTTTGTTTTGGATTTTGGAAGCTGAAAATGTTCAGGTTTTGAGTTTTTATTTCCTGCCCCCTTAAAAAAACAAAAACAAAACTTGAGGAAGTGATGGAAAAAACAATCTTTTCTTTTGGGATTATTTTTACTTTTTTCCAACAAGTGTGTAAAAAGTAAATAAAACCTTTTAATGGTTATAACAAAAACAATGAAAGTCCTGTAGCACCTTAAAGACTAACAAATTTCTGTGGGCATAAGCTTCTGTGGACTGCAACCCACTTTGTCAGATGTATCTGCATCTGCATTTGACTAAGTGGATTGCAGCCCACGAAAGCTTATGCCCGTAGAAATTTGTTAAAGTGCTTTAAGGTGTTACAGAACTCTTGTTGTTGTTGCTGTATACAGACTAACACGGCTACCCCTCTGCAACTTTAATGGTTATGGTTTTTAAAAAGTTTTTTAGAAAAGCTTTCTCTTTAAAAGTTCTTTTTAATATATATTTCCTGTTTAATCTGAAATATGTCAATTTGAAAGGGAAATTTTTGTTTCATTCCTTTTTCAAATTTTCCTATTGAAAAAATGAGGAGTTTAGTTGAAAATTAGATTTTACCCATGAAAAACTTGTTTTAAACAAAATCCCATTTTCCAGTGTGAAAGTGTTTTGTTAAAAAAAATGTTGACCGGTTCTACTCAATACGTGTGTCCTGAGTCATCTGGTCCCCAGTACTGCTTTTATTTTATGTGGTATTTATTGTCCCGTGTTATGAAAATAAGTTTGAAAGCACTCAAGATGCTTGAAAAAATAACTGAAGTGCACGTGTCAGCTGCGCTTTCAGGTAGGGCAATCAGGTGAGCAGTACAAATTGAATCTCCTAAGATAGCGCAGTGAAATTACGTTGTTTTACATCGCTTGATAAGGAAACCCATATTTAATAGTATTAATAATCATAAAATAAGACCTGGCAAATTCTCACTTTTATTGTACATTCAAATCCCATAATGAGAACAATACATCAAAGGGGGAAAAAATGTCCAAAGTGAAACTAGTGTTTGTTTAGTAGGATTCATTCACTGTCAGACTAAAGGGAAGGGTACAAGGGTGTCAATGGGAAAGATGAACATAGGACTCTGTTGTCTAAATCCATTATTTCCCCCCAAACAGGTGGGTTTGCTTGCTCTCATTTGATTCCTTTCCCCTCAATTTATTTCTCTTTTCTTGGAGAAGTGGGGGAAGACACCTTCCCTCGGCTCTTTGACTTTTAAAGTGCATCAGCACAACCTCCATTTCCTTTTTAACCCAGGATGCCTTTACACCAGGGCAAATGCAGAATGACTCCATCAGAATCCCACTGGTGTAAATACCCATAGGGCAGATTCATCCCGGCGCTGGCCCAGAGGCAGAGAAGTGACACAAATTGTCTCTCTTCTTCAGGGGCTGCACACACAGGTTCAGCCTCTGTTTCAGTGGCTCCCATAAACCATTGTAGCAACGCAGAATTACGAGGGTGCTAGCCCATTGCAGTCACACCTCTTCCCAACCTTTGCTCCATCACCTCCCCTCCCGCCCACCTCTGCTCTACCCCTGGAATGGCTCTGCTTCGGGCACAGGGGCTCCCTGTTTCAGGGATAGGAGTCGCTGGGGGAATTACATCTGCCCTGTGGCTGCTTTGATCCAGTTTAGCTAGTGCAAAAGCACCCCTTAGGCCACTGCTGAATGGTGAAATGGGCTCAGATGCGGCGACAGAGCTACTCCTGATTAACACACAACGGTAAACCAGAGCCAAATCCAGCCCTCTCTGGGGGTCTGATTCTGCCTCCTCAGTGGGCCAGATCCCCCGCTGAGATCAGCTGGTGTGGATCCGTTAGCGCAGTTCCACTGAAGTTGATTGGCTCCAGCAAGGACAAAAGGCCCCTAGGAACTCTCACGTGGCTGTCGTACAGAAGTGGGTTTTTTTACATGGTAAGGTTCTCTCTTTTCCTTTTTTTAACTCCCGTCCCAACTTGAAACACACAGGTACAAGGGGTTAAAGAGCCCAAAGCAAACAGAGCTGTCGGTGAGAACGTTAAATCATCATCAGTGGCTCCCTGGGCTGCTGGCACGCTGACCTTTCCATTCCAAAGGGCTCCCCAGAGATGCACTGTAACTCATTAGGATAAACTGCTATTGTGGCAGCCTGGCTAATAGAGCAGAGACACACAGCTTACACAGAGGGAGGCCACGTTGGCCCCTTTATTTCGCCTGTAAAGAGGTTCAGTCAGTGTAAATGTCGGGCTGGTTGAACTTTCCTGCCGCAGTGGTTCAGCCCTGGGGGAAGGAAGGGCCTCACAAGTGGCTGGGGTTGACGTCTTTCGTCTGAATACAATGATTCGTTATCACGCCCATTTTACAGGAGGGTAAACAGAGATGGAGTCACTTGCCTAGCGCTGGGCCTACGGAACCCAGCTGGTCTGCCTGCCAGGTCTTTGCAATGACTGTCATACAAGGCCATCTTGCCTCCCCCTTATTATAAACTCATGGTAACTATGAGATGCCTGAGATTCAGCGAGACCCACTGCATAGGACATTGCAAAGAGGTCAGGCGACCTGGGTTCTATCCCTGGCTCTGCTACTGACCTCGAACATGATCTTGGGCAAGTCACTTTGCCTCTGTTCCCCTTACTCTCTCTTGTCTACTTAGCCTGCATGCTCTTCTGGCAGCGGTGTCTCTTGTTCTGTTTGCACAGTGTCTAGCACAGCGGGGCCTGATCTCAGCTGGTGCGTGTAAGCACTGCAGTAATACAAATAATACATCACATTTTTATATGATGTTTTCCGTTATTTTATTTCCAGTTTGGAGCTTTGCACAGGCACTCATGGCAGAACCATTAGGTACAGCTGAACCATCTATGTTCCTTGTCGCTCTCTCTCCCCCTCCCCAAAGTGATTTTGATGAATGAGTGTAATATTGTGCAGTTGTACGCTGATCTTTCTGACCATTGTTCTAAGACTTTGGGCAAGATGCTTAACCTCCTTGTTTAGGTGCATGCGGAGGTGGGGTGGGGCGCACTAAGACTGCTGGCCTGCCTTTGGAAAGCATTCTGAGCTCTCAGGATGAACGAGTTTTATATAAATGTTGAGCAGTAGTATTGTTATTGTGAGCACAGAGATCACCACCGCAGGCAGTGCAAGAACCTTGAGAAAGCCTAGTCTCGTGAGATTTGAAGCCCAGTTTTACAGACCCAAGAGGCTCAGATAAGCATCCAGACACTGAGGGTCGCTAAACAACCCGCCACTAGCCAGGATCAGGGAAAGAATTCTTGGCATCCAGTAGAGTTTAACTCGGGTGGTGGCGTATAGGCCTCCTGCAGGCCTTCTGCACAGGGGTCACATCAGATGTGATGCAAGCCAAACCCATCAAGAGAAATTTGGGGCCCTGATACATCATGTTCGCTGGGCCCCATCCCCTCTGTGATGCTAGACGAGCAAGGGGTTCTGTCCCTGCCTGCCCTGTGATCTCATACCAGCAGCCTGCTCACAGCACAACGGCCTCACCCTGTCTTACACCAGCTTGGTTACTCCTTGCAGGGTAACACCAGCAGCCCTTCCAGACACCCTGCAATGGCCAGGCCCTCTCATTGGATACCCACAGACGTTATTAAGATCCAGGCCTTCCACGAGAGAGAACACCCACCAGCCTGTTAGTTTAGCTGAAGACCCACTCTTCAACTTACTACACAGCACTGACCTGGGTTTGGGAATAAAACAGGAGTAAGAGGAGAGGTTTAAATCATGATCAGTATGAACCGAAGGCACAGGTGTCGTTACAAGTAAAACAAAACAAAACACACTTTCTAGTGATGAAAAATTAACTTTAGCAAGATACTATCTTTGTCTAAGTGGGTTTCTCGCCTCTAGTCAGTTCCTGGAGACTTCAATCCCCTTAGCTGAAAGATCCACCTGGCACAGATTACAAGACCTCTGGCCTCTTTCGTCCACCCGGTGATGGATGCCAAATTGGCTTTCTGCTTTTTCTTATTTTCCCCCAAAGCTATTGTCTCCTGGGGGGTGCAGGCTCCACACCCGATATGAGCATTAAATTGTGTGCCCCTGCCCGCGTTCAGCTTGGTGGCTTTATTTACCTTTTGTGTAGAGGTCCTTTTCATTGTCCTCCAGGGAGTTACCTGGCTCAATTTACATCGGAGACCCAGGAAAGCAGGCGAAACAACATTCCTTTGTTACGGACAGATTGGCCTTATGCCTGTCTTGCAAAACATCTTTTCAGAACATATTTCCATCACACATCTCGAATTATTTATGTACCATCCATCCATCCATCACACAATAATATTAGTGGTCAGTGTGTTAACCAGTTTGTATGTGATACCTTACATGACACCTTTTAGCTACAGGGTATAACAAGTGTGTTGGGGCAACACGTGTGTCAGGTCTTATAGTATAGTGTGCCCTCTATCAGTTGGCACTGAAGGACTCCCTGGGTCACACCCTGTCAATTTCACTTTATTTACACAGACGTTACAGGCACTTGCTCCCCGCCGCCCGAACTTGGGGATGCAGTACAATTGTTCCCTATTTCCACCACCCCACCATCAGCTCTGATGCAGGCAAAGCAGGGGAAGCAGTGGATTGGAATTGTCCACTCTGACACAGCTGGTGTTGATGACACTACCAGACGTGTGGCAAATGCTATGTGTACACGTGAAGGGTTCTTTGGATCTGGGCCCAGAACGTCTTTAATCCATTCCTCGTCAAGATCTGCTTCTAGCAGAAGAATGCAAAGCAAGGTGTAAATCAGTATTTCCCTGTGACTGGGAGCATCCCAGTAACACTGCGCATTGGCAAACCTATGAATAACCTACTGCCTTTCTCTGCCAGCCATTACCTTTTTTTTCCCTCTGTGAATAACTGAGTACAAAGCCTGTTTCTTCAATAGCTGGAAGGATCCCTTTGGCTTCCATTTTAATGTTCCTATGGTAGGAATTTATAATTGCTGCTTTTTTGCTTCTTCATCTGTATAATTGGCTAAATAGCTTAATGCGTGCTGTTCTCATCTCTGCAGCGTGACAGATGCTCCCTCTCATCTACACAGGCAACCACTGAATGCTGAAAACTCCAACGAGCAAGAGAACACCTTGTTAAATGGAACCTGTGCATTAAAACATAGGGTGGACGAGGCAGGAACAAATGGGTGCCAGAAAGAAAGAAGAAGCAGGGTTTCCCCTGCATGGTTCTATGTTCTGAGAGAGGAAGATAACCTCAGGAGGGGAAATGTGACACTGGAAATGCCAGCAGAACAATGATGAGTTGAGTTTGTTGGAGAGGCCACTACTAGATTCATGGCTTGTGACCATTACAATCAACTAGTCTGACCTTCTGCCTAATGCAGGTATGACATTCCAGGGTGCAATCCAGACCAGAGAGGGGCTGTGTCATCACTTGCCCTGCAACCTGGGTGCCTCCCAATGCTCTGCCGGTGGAGCTCCCAACCTGGGCACCTCACAGTCAGCCAAACAGCATGCCGGTCACACCTTGGGTGACTGTGTACAGCCACAGCCCTGGTCCAGCAGCTCTGACCCCAGCAACCTGGCAGCAAACACCAGCTACACTCAGTCTTCCAACTCAGCTTTGGTTGCTACTGACCCCAACACACTCCCAGTCCTGGATTTCCCACCCAAAACATGTGTTCTGCACTGTCCAGCCCTCTCCTGGACAGTCCAGATATATTTGGCCCCTTGCCCCTCTAAGAGGCTTAAGACATACAACAGTTTGCTACCTTAAATGGAGCTACCCAAACAATCACAACACTGGATTCATTTTAATTAAAGAATAAAACAGTTTATTTACTCACAAAGAGATCATTTTAAGTGAGTACAAGTATTGAGGCATCAAAGTCAGAGATGGCTAAAAGAAAAATAAAGATAAAACGCTTTCTGAACCAAACAAACGAGACTTGGTTCAAGGTGAAGTTCTTACCACTTCTTTCCAGTAACACTGCTGACCAAACTCTCAGGCCAATGTCCAACAGCTGTTTCTTTGGTCTTAGGTGAAAAGAGAGAGATGGGTAGGCAGACAGAGCTTGGGGTGTTTTTGCTCCTCACTTTTATAGTCCAGTGCCCCTTTGAGATGCATTTTCCTGAAGATTATTCCTCAAAGCAAAAGTTTATTCAAACAGTAAAGGAGGACACATGGTGTCTAGTAGTAAAAGAGCTGTTTTTTCTCACTTCTGTTTGCTGAAAATGCAGATTTTTTTTGTCTCCTGTCTTCCCCCTCTTGCTGTCACGGGACCTGTTTACAACTTATATATAAATTGAGGTAAACACATATTCCTTTGTTTAAGAGACCTAACTGGGGCTACGTGGGTTTGAACAGGTGCCACCAATATCGTTCAAGAGAAATTCATAACTTCACATATAATGTTGCTACATACATTTCACCATGATATTGTTGACCAGCACGTTATTAGTTTTCAAATGATACCTTACAAGGCATAATTTGTACAAAGTTTATTACAATAGTGTGCAGGATGTGAATACAGGCGTGCATTCCATCACATCAGGACATAGAGTTTCACCTAATGATTCCTGCACTGGAGGGAATAATTCCTCTATACAATATAACTGAATGATATCGAGCCCATATCTTGTGGTTGAGTTAGATAGATTGGGTTTACCACCCATCCATACTGGTCTTGCATTTGCAATGGTTTGTGCCTGCATTAATACCTCAATAGGGATGTGTTTTGAAAAACACAATATAGTACAGTTTAGTAACAAACGAGTGAACATGGCAGGAAATTGTCTGTGTTCACCGGGTGCAATTAAACCTCCATATTCGCTCTGGTGGGGTTTGCAATTTTTTTATATTAGTTTGCCATGGAGATTTGTGCCGGTGATTTATTTGTTCATAAGAATGTTCTAGTTTGGTTTGTCCTCTTCAATCATCTGATGGAGGAGTCCCCTAGATGAAAATACGGGTTTTGTGCGTCAGCTCCGGGAGAATATGACTAAGTTGCTGTGCAAATATTAAACTGCTGGCTTCTCAATGCATCAATCCCCTGTGAAGCAGCTGCATCTGTACTTAACACGGGCAGAGTTGGTGTCTTGTCGTCTGTAGTGGCTGGTCCACATAAATGGATAAGTGCTTTCTACCATGAGCAGCTAATAGAGTTACTCCTTCAGCTAAATGGCAGATGTCTGTGTTGCAGTTCTTTACTGGGTTCAAATCCATTGATGGCCGAAGGAGGCAATTGTTACATAGATGGGGAAACAGACACTGAAACGTTAAATAACTTGCCTAGGACCACAAAGGGAGTTAGGATTAGTACGCAGCACTTTCTGGGGGAGTGCTGTGCTGAATCCGCTGGACTGTGCAGCCATTCTGAACCCAAGGGGTGAAGGGCTGACTTGCCTTAAAGTTATTCTCCTCTTTAAGGCTTTGCATGTTTTTCAGCTCAAATCCAGGGAGTGAAGGAAGACAACCACTGAACCACAATTTACCTTCTGTTTGCATTTGGTCCTGTTGTTCTCAGGTGTATTACTATGAGCTGTCCAGTGGCAGTGCCTAGAGCCAATTGAAAGCAAGCAACCCAACTAAAACAATAGTGATTAGTAATTCATTTTGGGATGAAGTCCTAGTCAGCAAATTACAGCCTCGATCCGAAGCTGGTTGAATTTAACAAGTAGGTCTTTCCATGCAGGGCCCCCACACAGGGGAGAGGGGGAAGGGTACACTTTACCGGGGCCTGGAGGCCCTGGGGGGGCCCAGCCCAGGTTGTAACCCCCATTATCATGAGGAAAAAAATGTTCATGGTTCATGAGATTGTATGTATGGGAGGCGGGATTGTGGTATGTGTGTGGGAGAGGGCCCGTGTTACAAGTTTGTACGGGGCCCGAAAAAGTTATGCTTGGGTCCTGTTTCCACGACTTCAGTGGCTCTGGCTTACGCCCTACCTGGGCATCCTGGGAAGAAGGACGTTAATATAGATTCCTTCAGGCCCCCTCATTTGTTCCAGGGCCCAGAGGGGCAAACGTGGAGAGGCTGGAGCTGGCAGACCTTTATAATCTTCCCTTGATACATCACACTATAGTGTCCTTCTATAGTGTCCTCCTTAGCTCACTTGGCAAGATTCAAGGTACGTGCCCTGCAAAATAGTTGGACTAAATGCTGTTAAAAATGTAGATTGGGGCACGGCACAAAAGGCTCAAAAAGCCAGTGCAGGAATTAGCTGAAAACTGCAGGGAAATCATGGACAGAGGAATTTTACTACACAGTTGCTTTGAAAACCTGTCGACTTGGCACTCCGCTGCCTTGTACCTCACGGAGAGGGCAAAGTCACCGTTTCCCCCTGGCTGCTATAAGGGGCCAGCTGGAGATTCTCCTAATATTTGGGCAGCGTACAGCAGGCATAGCTGCTCAACACTCCCTGCTTTCCCCGCCAGGAATAGGAGGCATTCCTGGGTGGAGCAGAGGTGACGCTGAAACAAGAGGGGTTGGAAACTGTGCGTGATGAGCTCCAGTGATCACTGGATGGTGGAGCGATCCTCGGGGGGCTCTTCTGACGAGTAACATGTAGAGCATTGCTTAGGCTTCCCTCACCTCACTCCAGGCGCTGTGCCAGCGCATATAAAACTCCATCAGATTGGACTGCTCATATTTTATATCCATCTTGCAGAAGTGTAATTGACTACATAAGGTACAAGGCAGTGCTGGATCAGCCCCGTAAGTCTCCTGAACAACCTAAAATCCTGAGAACACTAAACTATCCGTTGTTCAATCCCTCCCCTGCTTTCCCAGTTAGTATTTTCTTCTCCCGGAAGATGAGACATGCCTGATGTTTGTTACTAGGGGAGCGGATATCTGGAGCTAAAAAAAGCAAAGAAAGACACACACAATTTGATCGGACACCCAACTTTTCACATTTTAGGCTGGTGTAAGGAAGAGATCCTGTGCAATTAGCAGTTGCCAAGGGTTTGATTTGTCTGCACTAAGAAGGTTCTTAATTAGGTGAAAGAAGCCACATCACACTGATGGATGTTAGCTATAGATTGGCAAAATATCTGTGGTTCCCTACTATTTTTGTCCATTTTGATCCTTAATTCGGGGTTTGTTTTAGCAGCCCTGAATATTACCACTCACTCAGAGCCAGTCAAATTATGGGTCACTACTAATATTCCTTGTGAATTTAACCCTTTTTTCCTGTCTGCAAATTTTGCATGCTGCAATCTCAGTAAGGAGATTCTGGGCTTATTAAAAGCACCCCACAAGAAGGACCTGAGCACATTGTTGATTTTGTTAAAATAAGAGACAGGACTATGGATAGGGAGGGAATTCAGAATAAAAAGGAGCCTGGGAAGGGCATTCATTTTAAGTATGTTTATTTTTCCCCAAAGGGTGAGAAGTAGGGCCTGGCATCTATTTAAATCACTTGCTAACTGACACTGTCTAGTTTCTTATGCCATCACCACGATACCTGAGTGCTTTATGAAATTGTATCACTTACTTCTCAATGAGTGGTCCAACAAAAAAAAAAAACAACCTAAAACCAAAACTACTTCTCTCCTTTCCAGCAGCAGAACCAATTTCCTGGGAATTCACTGATTTTGTACCTGTTTATTTACTATTATTACTTGTATTTAAGTTGCACTTAAAGGCCCCAGTTGAGATCCGTTCCCCACTGTGCTAGACACTGTAGAGACATCTAGTAAGAGACAGTCCCAGCTCCAAAGAGCTCATGGTCTACAGAGACAAGACAGACAAATCATGGGAGGGGAAACTGAGGCACAGAGAAGTAACTCAGTGGCTGAGTCAGGATTGAATCCAGGTCTCCTGACTCCCCAGTTCAGTGCCCTGTTTTTTAGGGAACACTGCCTCTGAATTGTGTGTTGTTATTTATCAGTTTTATAGTTTTTTGTGGATCTTTCCAGACAAATAAAAGAGGACAAATTCCCTGACAATCTAAACAGCTGACCCTGCCAACTGCTCTGCATGTGTGGGCTCCTGGATTTGACTGGACAGAGAGAAGAGGGAGGGAGGAAAGTCAGAGAGAGGAAGGTACAGTTATTGATTACAAGGGAACCCTAGGCAAGTGTTTAGGCAGTTGGAAGAGAGAGGAAGGGGCAGATTTTGGAGATGTTGGACAGAGATTCCAGGATTTGGTCAGAGTGAGCATGAAGAGTGATCTCATAGTGGAGTGGAAGATGATGCCAAGGTTGTGAGTGTGGGCAACAGAGCAGAATAATAGATTCATAGATTGTAAGGCCAAAACAAAAGGGGCCAGTAGATCATGTATTCTGACCTCCTCTATAACACAGGTCACAGAAGTTGACCCAGTTACCTCTGTAGTGAGCCCAATCACTTATGTTTGACCAAAGCATATCTTCCAGAAAAGCATCCAGTCTTGGTCATATGACATCTAGAGGTGGAGAATCCATTGCTTCCCTTGTGATTTGTTCCAGTGATTTATGCCCCTTGCTGTTTAAAAATGTGTGCCTTATTTCCAAGATAGTGGAAGTGCCCACAAAGATGCAACACACATCCACACCATTTCATCTGTGGAGTGATAAACCATCCTTTTCAGCACATAATTGCTTGAAATACAGATCCTTTTCCAGTTCTGGAGACATCTTACAGAAAGATCAGAGAGTGCCTTTTTGGTTCTTCAAAGTTTTCTTCGTGTTTGAATTTTCTGAGTGGTTGATGATGCAAAAAAATGAAAATTACCACTGTGTGTTGAGATATTAATACCATGTTCGTTTCACTGTGACATGGGAACATTCTGTCTGTTACAATTACAAGTGGAAATCTACAATACTTGATGCTTTGGTTCACAGAAGTGCTTTCAAACCCTTTTTTCCCCCACCTCTGTTTATATTTCTTAAGATTTGCATTTGTAAGAACCCAAATCTTAAAGTAACATTCAGACTAAACCAACAATTTTTACTTCATGCCTATTTGACTGAAACCATACACTGGGCCATATTCTCAACTGATGTAATATGGTGCATCTTGATTGACTTTATTCCACTGCTTCGATTCACAGCAACTGAGAATATGGTCCACTGACTCTAGCATGAAGCCATCCATGAGCCTAGGACTGCTCAAAATTTACCCAAATAAAACACTCACGAACCTTGGCAATCCTTTTTAGCAGCTTGGCCAGAGGTTTAGTACAGAAGTTCCATACTGCTCTGATTACAGGATAGAGAGTTTGCACTCAAATAGAACCATGAGCGACACAATAAAATACCTAGACAGACAGACAAGTGGTTTCATTTTTACTAGGCTGTTCTCCACTTTCCAATGAAATTCATGATCTCAAACATACCAGACTGTTTGAACTAGTAAATGTGTGGCACAATATGGCTCAGTTGGCTGCACTCTACCAAAGAGAGAGCCAGAGTCAGCTATGGATGAGTCTAAGGCCGGGACTTGGTCTAATAACCAGTGCTGATATCAGCATACAGTACTCGGTGGGTCTTAGCCAACTTTAAATCAAGATCCCTTTTTCCCATTTCTGGTGGGAGTTAAATAGTCCAAGCACATAGTGAAGAGAGTGCTTATGAGCAGGGAAGAAGTTTGGGAGTCCCGAGGGTAAAAAACCCCTCACTTCCTGAATAAAAACAAATTCTGGTGTTCCCGGTTTCATGTGAGCTGTTGTTGAAGGCATTGCAACAACTACATTTGCCTACAGAGTCACTGCACTTCCCCAACTCTCTGTTCTATCAAAACTCGAATGTACATGAAAGTACATGAAACTGAATTCCACTCTAGGGCCAAATCCTGTGAGAAAAGGCATAGTGGCTTTGGTCTGCATTGAAAAATCTTGAGCTGTACAGAACTGGATCTGCCATTATTGCTTAATCCTGAGGGTTCAGGAATCTGATTTTTAACCCCCTCCCCAGTGAAAGAATGATAATTTTTTTTGGTGTCTCCAGCAAAAGTGATAGTTCTGCAGAGAACATGTGACATGAGTTATAGATGTATTTGATATGTCTGACCCACTTCTGTCCCTGGAACATTTGAAAAACTAGTCTTAGGTACGTTGCAGGGCTGATTTACAGAGCTTGGGATGCTCCTGAGACTCCAAATCAGGGACTCTCAACCTTTCCAGACTGTTGTACCCTTTCCAGGAGTCTGATTTTGTCTTGCGCACCCCAAGTTTCACCTCACTTTAAAACTACTTGCTTACAAAATCAGAAAGAAAAAGACAAGTGTCACAGCACACTACTACTGAAAAATGGCTTACTTTCTCAATACCACCATATAATTATAAAATAAATCAACTGGAATATAAATATTGTACTTAACAAGTCATTGTCTGTGTGAAATTTTAGTTTGTACTGACTTTTCTAGTGCTTTTTATGTAGCCTGTTGTAAAAGTAGGCACATATCTAGAGGAGTTGATGTACCCCCTGGAAGACTGCTACGTACCCCCAAGGGTACATGTACCCCTGGTTGAGAACCACTGCTCTATATAATGCCCAGCTCTAAAAGCTGCTGTTTATGAGATCCCCCGAAAACATTCCATAATAGCACGCACACGGAGGAGGTGGGCCTAAATTTGTCTGGCAGATGAACCCCCCCATAATTGCGGCATGTCAGTGGTAGTTGCTTTCTCTGTTATAAACAGTCAAATTCAGGTTTAGCTATCACGTGTTCACATGAACATGAGTAAAATAAATAATCATTTTGCAAAAATTATGCATCCGCTTTGAAAGACTTCTGAGCATTTCTAAGCAGAGAAGCCAGCTCGAGGACATTCAATGTGTAACCTCTGATGATCTCCTTCATTCGAGTGTGAATTAGCGAGAGGAATTTAAAAATCCATTATGCATGGGCTCTGTTGTTTGGTGCAAAGGCTAGTGGAGTTTAGCATCTTTTTGTCTCTGCATGACTGCCACATGCCTTTTCAGAGATGCTGTAATGCTACGGGGTGTTCAGGAAGCTGAGATTCAGCATTTGTGATGGAATCTGTAACAAAACCCAGCATGGGAACCACAAGAAGGCATTTAAGCAGTTTGAGTGAGAGACTGAAACTGGTTTAAAAAGCATTTCCTAAAGGTACAATCACTTCTGGCACCAGAGTAACCACACTTATGCATATTTCTACACCCGGAGGGTGGTTTTCAAGAATGTTGCTAATGTTAAATCTAAACTAGACGGGCTTTAATTTTTCTGTTTGATGCGGAGCAGTCATTATGCAAATAGGACAGCCTTTGGGCAGCCGTCTATTTGTCAAAGTTTTTTGAACGAGGAAAGTTTATAATGGAAACTTCCACCCTGAAGTTAGCTCTGTAGCCTCAGCTTTTCAGGATATATTAAAAACAAGACGTGGAATGCAAACAGATACAAATCTGGTAGGTAAACCCACTTACTGACAAACATATGGCCTGAAATCCTCATGCTTCACAGACAGTAAGAATTGAGCAAGATATCAACCCCAAACTCAAATCAAACTTTATTTGGGTTAAAAAAATTCCATCATCCTAACCCTTTCTTCTTTCTCCTGATCCAACCACCACAGCCTCTTGTCTTCTCGTGCTATAGAAAGACAGGTAAGAAAGAATTTGACAGTGGGTTGTTAAAATGGACTGTTCTTGTAGTTGTAGGTGCAGATAATAGTCTTCATTCTCAGTCCTGTGTGCTGAGCTGGTGTTAAAACAGCTGCTTCCTTTTCCCCCAGAGGTGGCTGCATGTCAGTGGCAGGAGGAGGGATTTCCTGGTATGCCCTGTTAAGTAAAGTTTGCAAAGTGCTTTGGGATCCATCTGGAGGAAAAACACCATAGATATCTGCGGTCATTATCCTAACGAAGAAAACTGCCAGGGGAAGCAAAATATTTATGAGAAAAAATTGTTGTATAAAGGAGACACATTACAGAAGACAGGCAGCTTGGCGATGAGAAAGCAGGTGGCTCTCCTAGCTGAGTATGACGTTCCTTCCCATAGGGAGGGTAGCAACAGCACTGAAAATGTTGGGAATGGCAGAAAAGGGAGTGGAAATGCTTTCCCTGGTTGCTGGGAAAGGAGCCCACCAGCTGCGGCCCAGCGCTTCATTGTGCTGCTGGATTTAGTGCTACGTTTGCAGCGCTGCAGCTGGAGACACAGACAGGAAGACGTGGCAGCTCTTGCCTTGCCTGCTAGGGTGCAGAGAGAGAAAGAGCCTGCCATTTAAATGTTCCACAGCAGGGCAGAGCAGCCTCACCCCAAGCGGCAAATCTTGGTTCCTAGAGGTGGTGGAGCCCTCACTTTTCTATGGGCTGGGCAAACTGATGGTTTGGGGCAGATGGCGGGCTTATGACTGCACCATACATTGCGCACGGAATTCTATTCCCATTGATGCGAACAGCTAGACTCCCAGAGACTTCAGTGGTAGCTGGAGGGCACCCTATGTCTGTAGAGACCTTGGAGGGAATGTGTTCACTAGCTCCTTTTTAGAACAGGCGTATCAAGGGCTCTTGCTCAACAACACTCGCAGAGGTGGGGCTATGACCCTAGTTCACCCAGACACACCCCCTCTGTTCTCTGCTGTCAGGGCTAGTGGTTCCACAGTACCGGCTGCAGAATTATGGCTCCCTCCTATCTGCGGTTCCTCTTGAGGACTAGCACACTGCACCTCTCTTCCTTACCTGGGGCTCCCAGGCAGAAGCTGTCATAATATCGTTCCATGGATGCAAATTCCCTGGCTGCAGCATGTCTATTCACTGCACAGAGGGAAATTTTGAAAGGAAGCAAGATTATTATTAAATCAGCAAGCGGTTTCCTCTGGACATTTATTTATTGACTGCAGAAAATGATGTGAGAAAGGGGCATTCATTGCCAAGAAAGCCATGTGTTATGGGGTGTGCCGTCAGAGTAGGTCTCTGGTCAAACAAAAGTTGTACCTTTCACATTAGGAGTGATCCGCTTGTGGAAGGAATCTGGGTATTGTTTTATTAGAAAGCCAGCTAGCATTTAATTTGTGTAGTACTTTAAAAAATAAAAAGCAAAACCAAAACTAAACAAAACCCACAGATCAGTCTCTTTCAGGTAAATAATGAAATACCCCCAGAACACCAGATACAGTAAGTAACTCAAAGCCATCGCTGGCAGCTTGTGTGAAAACAAAAACAACACCTCCAGACAATCACGCAACCCCGATTCTTTAATTTTAAAAGGGAGTGCTTCCGTTACGAAGAGACTGCTGCTTGAAACAACACAGGCCTCTTCAAACTGAGGGTAGAGGTGGGAAGAGAGAGAGAAAACATGCTCTGAAAAGCAACATCCAGTCTGCATCTTCTGTTCCCAGGCAGGTGCAAACATTGTGCCATCTGGGTCTTATTTATTTATGTTGAAGGGAGGGAGAAGGATATTTTGTGAGCTAAGGTACATTTTTTATACCTGCTCTAATAAAAGCAATCTTTGCTTTCCTTTTCTTAAATACTGTGGAGCCTGATTGTCAACTCACCAGTTTAACTCCATTGACTTTAATGAAGTTCCCCCCATATCTGGTGTAAGAGCAGAGTGAGGCACCAAGCCTTCAATTTGCCGATGAAAACAGTGAACTCAGAGCTCTGGTGCACTATAAACAATTTGTTTTGGTGGCCAGAGCACCGGACTGGGTCTCTGGCGGCCAGCCTTTTATTCCTGCCTCTGCCACTCGCATTTTTGGTGAGACCTCACACAACTCACTTCACAGCTCCATGCCTCAGTTTCTCCATTGGTACAATGTGGGTAATGACACATCTCCTTGGTAAATGCTATCAGTTCTATGGATAAAAAGAGCTGTATGAGAGCTAGGGTGACGACCACCATCTAAGCTGACACCGGAGACCCTCATACCTAAAAGCAGAGCCTCGACAGCTTGAATTAAAGAGCTGGGGGCTGTAATAAATTCATGTCCTCTGGGAGTGGGGCACAGAGAGGAATATGTAACGCACGCTGAGCAGCACTGGGTATTATTAGTATGTTTTCCTCCTAAATCTTTACCACGTTAAACACTTGAATAAACATGCAGCTCTTTTTTCAGGCATAAACTATAGAGGTTTAAAAATCCCAGCCGGAACATGATGTGTGCAGGTCAGTGTCTGCAAGAAATAAAAGTGGTTTAGGTAACACAGATCCTGTACAAAGCTGGCGCAAGGGCTCGGCTGGGATACGGAGCTTTTCGCCACCAGGGTGCTCATCGAATCCGGTTCTTGCTGGTAGGGCTCATGTGATGTGCTCTCCGTCAAGTGTCTGTATCACAAAGCTACTACGAGGTACTAATTGACACCCTAGATGACAGTCTGAGCAGGGAGGTTCAAGACCGAATGGGCCATGGAGACTGAGCCCCCAGAGATTATCTCGGTAGGTAACTGTTGAGGCTGTTGGAGGCTCCGTGCAATTTGAGTTGCCTGACCACCGTCCTACGGGCCTCGCATAGCTTCAGTTGCTTGTTTGACCCCTATAGCATGACATCTTCCAGCCGGCAGAGATGAATCGGACGACTGAGTTACCTTGCAGGTGTCTCAGTGTCTGCATACCACGGCACATAACGAGACGAAGTACACAACATGTCTGCTTGCAGCTGCACACAGAGAACGGTGATGGGAATTATCCTGGAATGGCTGGGGGTACACATTTTCACTGCCAAGGGCATATTTTTACACCCCCCGCCATCATCAGATGTTGTTCTGATGACCCCAATTACCATGGTGAGAATGGAATGTAGTCCAGGGTGAAAACCCAATGTAGGTAATTAGCATATATGATCATGAGTAGAGGGGTAATTAGGTGAAAGCTGTTTATGGAAGGGTATAAGAAGTTACCACTTAGACAAAGGGGCACGCTTCATCAACACTTCACTGGAGGTGCTGCCAGTCAGACCAGAGGATCACTGTCTTCCTGGCGGGGTCCCTGAAGAAAGCCGTTCCCGTATATAGCCTTCTGAGTGACTGCTTAGCTCTCCAGGCTTCGTGAGTAGAATACATTGTAGTTAATTTTAGGCTTTGTATTCAACTAGTTTATCTATAGAAAACCTTGCACATTAAACCTGACTGATCTGCAAATCGGGCGTACCGTGTCTCACAGGTATCCACACGGATCACGAAGCGTCCAGTATCAACAGAGGCCTGGTGCAGAATGTGACACTGCCACCGTTAGTGGATAAAAAATGGACTTCACTGTCCAGGGTTTTCAGTCAGCTTGCCAATTGTTATTTCGCTACAGATTTGCAGACCTAAAACATCAAATGGAAGCTGGAGCCGGCTGTGTGTGGTCCTGCCTATTTAGCCAGCTGTTCTGTGCAAGAGGAAAGATGCTCCTCTGGTTAAGATGCTGGCCTGAGATTCAGATTCAATTCCTGGCTCTGACACAGACTTCCTGTATGACGTTCGGTCCATCACATCATCTCTGTGACCCGTCTGTAAAGTGGGAAGAATAAATCTCTCTAGTTTATTTAGATTTTAAGATGCCTTAGTGTAGAACAGTCTCCTGCTCTATGTTTTTACAGCACCTAACACGACAGGGCCCTGATCTCAGTCTCCATGTTATTGTCATACCAATGTTACTACTGTGTTTTGGGGACCACACGTGTACTGAGTTCTACTGTGAAGCTGTGTCTGAGTTTCAGTAAGTCAGATTCTCTCTTTGCTGTAAAATGAAGTGAGTATTTAGGGGCACTTGTAGAGATAGATCTTGTTTATTTGGAGTTGTGAGGAAAATTGTCAGAGAAACAGATACGATTTTCAGTTTAAACAAACCCATGTGCTCGTTTAGCTCCACAGGTGCAGGTAATTTAAAAAGCCACAAGACAAAGATATTAACCTGTTTATAAAATATACTGGGAGAAAAATTACCAGGGAATGACTTTTTTTTATGCCAGGAAAATGTGCTGTTGCAATTGCAGCTACTAAGTTGTAGATTTAAGAGGAATCTGAGAAGGTCTCTTGCTAGGCGTTTAGCAAGGGCCAAGACAATAGACTGATAAGATATTCAGTGGGAAGCAGGCATGCATAAAAACCAGCAGGATCACGTCAGCTAGATGTCATTTCAACAGAATTTAAGTACATGCATCTATTTAACTCTCTACTTAGGTTCCCCGGCACCATTTGGTATTGTATGCCTATCTGTTGGTAGTTGAGATGAGTTAGGTATGAATTCAGGTTTTTAATGGGTTTCTGAATCTTGCCAATTTCTCTGACAGTAACACAATTTAATACGACATATTCCAATCTCAGTGCTTTTTCTGAGTTAAGTAATTATAATTATGTCCAGCTTCTCATCTGGTTGACATAAACGTCATTTCATTGAAATCAATGGAACTACAGATGATTTACATCAGCTGAGAATCTGGCCCTGTTTTCCCCATTAGTGTTACTTTGTCTTTATTTTTCTTTACTAAGAAACTTTTTTTTTCTAGCTGGCTGAGTTTCTTTAGAAGAAAATGAGGCTTGGGATTTCTCTGCCTGCCCTTTTGTTTATTATTATTTGCATTAGTAATGAATTCATTATCCTCTGCATCATTAAAATCCAGTTTATTGTTTAGGAGGGCTATATCTCCACTCAGACTTTCTCAACTGCTTGAATATTTGCTATTCTGAGTATCATGCCTATGCCAGAGGCTGGAGAAAGGAGAGTTCTCCTTTCATAAGTACATTCTGCCCCTCACTCTGCATTAATAGTGAATTTCATTTTGTTGGCTGCTTGGTATCCTTTATGAGTTTTCTGTCTGAGCTTCCCTGGCCTGTTTTCCTCTCCTGTGTCTTGTCATTCTTCTCTTCTCATTCCCTTGTGTTCCAGATTAGATAATTTGGGTCAATGGGATGCTGCTCATTGTTATACTGTTTCCTTGATCCTTAATTTCTATGCTGTGCGCGCACTGTACCCCAATGGGAAAATATCTGCCTAATGTAAATTGGCCAGATTCTGATCTAGTGTAAATCTGGAAATGCTCCACTGACGTCCTGAGCTTGACACCAGTGTAAATGTAACTAGAATGTGGCCCACTGTTCACCCTCTTTTTGTTCCCCCACAGAGATGACTTCATACAGAAGCTAGGACAAACAAAACATTTGCACAAACATTAAACAACATGAAGCAGAAAAACGCAGCCATACAAGTGAAGTTCATGTGTTATGAGTTAAAATGCATGCATGCCAATAATGAGGCTAGATTAAAGATTAAGAGCCAAATCCTGTTTCCACTGAGATGGATGGGAGATTTGACATTGATTTCAGTGGGAGATGGATCAGAGCCTTATTCTCTCTAAGATATTTTTCACAAAAGCTTAACCAGGATAATAAATACGAACACCTAATAGTACACAGCAAATGGAGGCCAAAATAAATTCAAATAGCTGGTAGCTGTACAGTGTGTTAGATCCTGCTGTGAAACTCGGTCTGTCATGTGCCAGTTATTAAGTAGGATTAGTAAGGAGAGGGCATGAAGTGATTTTTCTGGCAATATTTAATGAAGCCTGATCAAGTTTTTTTGATCCAGAACAGGTTGACCCAGAAAAAACCTAATAATACATTGAGACATGCAGGGCCAAAGAAGATAGCAAAAACTACTCATTAGGAACTCAAGTTCTGTCCTGCATAAAGGAGGGTTTTTTAAAAACACAGAATATTGATATCATTCAGTGGAATTTCCCCTGCAGGACAGGTGGGATTTTAAGTTCCCTGGTCAGTAGTTGCACAGCTTTAAGGAAGATGAGGCAAAGTTTGTGCAGAAAGGAGAAAATTTGATGTCAGGGGTATAACTTCAATTATCTCAAAGGCAGCTATGCTCCACAAGGATCCAACAATTAGACTGGCTGAGAGGATAAAACTCTTTTCAGAGCTGTGGAGGTTTTTATTCATGTTTCTCCTCTCTGACCAAGTTTTGCCTCATCTGTGCACGAGGTATGTTTTAATCCACAGTGATTCATCAGTCAGAATATGGGCAACCGTCTTGGCATTGCAAATGAATGGCTTCCTTTGTAATAAACGGCAATAAACCGTCTCTTAATAAACCTCTCTTTCTTAAAGACCAGGAGGCTGTCTTGCAAGGGGCAGTCTCCATTCAAAGGTCTTCTCATGGATCAGCTGGTTAAAAGAGAGGAAACAAAGGGTAGGCATAAATGGTCAGTTTTCAGAACAGAGAGAGTTAAATAGTGCTGTCCCCAGGGGATCTGTACTGGGACCAGTGCTGTTCAACATGTTCATCAATGATCTGGATAAAGGGGTAAACAGTGAGGTGGCAAAATTTGCAGACAATACAAAATTACTCCAGATAGTTAAGTCCAAAGCAGACTGCAAAGAGTTACAAAGGGATCTCATAAAACGGGGTGACTGGGCAACAAAATGGCAGATGAAATTCTGTTGATAAATGCAAAGTAATGCACATCGGAAAACGTAATCCCAACTATACATACAAAATGAAGGGATCTAAATTAGCTTTTACCACTCAAAGATCTTGGACTCATTGTGGATAGTTCTGTGAAAACATCAGCTCAGTGTGCAGTAGCAGTAGCCAAAAAAAAAGACAATAAAATGTTAGGAACCCTTAAGCAAGGGATAGATAATAAAACAGAAAATATCACAATGCCACTGTATAAATCCATAGTACGCCCACACCTTGAATACTGAGTGCAGTTCTGGTCACCACATCTCAAAAAAGATATATTAGAATTGGAAAGGTACAGAGAAGGGCCACAAAAATGATTACGGGTATGGAACAGCGTCTGTATCAGGAGAGATTAAAAAGACTAGGACTTTTCAGCTTGAAAAATAGACAAGAGAGAATATGATAGATGTCTACAAAATCATGAATGGTGTGGAGAAAGTGAACAACAAAGTGTTATTCAGTCAAGATGGAAGAGCACATCAAGTAGGGTCCCTCAGGGATCAATTCTGGATCTGGTTCTGTTCAATATTTTCATCAATGATTTAGATAATGACATAGAGAATACACTTATAAAGTTTGCGGACGACATCAAGCTGGGAGGGGTTAAAAGTGCTTTAGAGGATTGGATTAAAATTCAAAATGATCTGGACAAACTGGAGAAACGGTCCGAAGTAAATAGGATGAAATTCAATAAGCTCAAATGCAAAGTATTCCACTTAGGAAGGAACAATCAGTTGCACATGTACAAAATGGGAAATGACTGCCTATGAAGAAGTACTGTGGAAAGGGAACTGGGTGGTAATAGTGGATCACAAGCTAAATATTTTGCCAAAAAAGCAAACATCATTCTGGGATCTATTGGCAGGAGTGTTGTAAGCAAGACATGAGAAGTAATTCTTCTGCTCTACTCTGCGCTGATTAGACCTCAACTGGAGTATTGTGTCCAGTTCTGGGCGCCATATTTCAGGCAAGATGTGGACAAATTGGAAAAAGTCGGGAAAAGAGCAGAAAAAAAATAGTAAAGGTCTAGAAAACATGACCTATGAGGGAAGATTGAAAAAACTGGATTTGTTTACTTTGGAAAAGAGAAGACTGAGGGGAGACATGATAACAGTTTTCATGTTTTTAACAGCATAAAAGGTTGTTACAAGGAGAAGGGAGAAAAATAGTTCACTTTAACCTCTGAGGATAGGACAAGATGCAACTGGCTTAAATTGCAGCCAGTTTAGGTTGGACATTAGGAAAAACTTCCTAATTGTCAGGGTAGTTAAGCATTGGAATAAATTGCCTAGGGAGGTTGTGGAATTTCCATCATTGGAGATTTTTAATAGCAGGTTAGTTAAACACCTGTCAGGGATGGTCTAGATAATACTTAGTCTTGCCTAGAGTGCTGGGGACTGGACTAGATGACCCCTTGAGGTCCCTTCCAGTCCTGCACTTCCATGATTCTATGACTTACTCCTTCTCATAACACAAGAACCAGGGGTCACCCATTGAAATTAATAGGCAGCAGGTTTAAAACAAACAAAAGGAAGTACTTCTTCACACAACACACAGTCAACGTGTGGAACTTGTTGCCAGGGGATGTTGTGAAGGCCAGAACTATAACAGGGTTCAAAAAAGAATTAGATAGTTCCTGAAGGATAGGTCCATCAATGGCTATTATCCAAGATGGTTAGGGATACAACCCCATGCTCTGGGTGTCCCTAGCTTCTGATCACCAGAAGCTGGGAGTGAACAGCAGGGAATGAATCACTTGATGATTGCCTGTTCTGTTCATTTCCTCTGAAATACCTGGCATTGGCCACTGTCCGAGGAGAGGATATTGGGCTAGATGGACCATTGATCTAACCCAGTAAGGCCATTCTTATGTTCTTATGAGATCCAGTGCTTGGGTTCATTCCAGGTCAGCCCATGTGATACTTTCTTCTTTGATTGTGTTACTCTCTTGCTGCACAGCCAGCTAGTCACAGAGGGTCAGCTACATCGAAAATCCTGTGCTGGTGCGTAAACAAGGAATCAGTCATGCCTGCAGCAATATGAGCCCTGTTAATTACAGCTCCATTAGAAATCCAGGAAACTGTCAATGTCTGCCAAAGACACAGGAGAACATTAGCTGGGAAAGCAGCTTTATTGTCAGGTTTCTAAGAAGAGGTGTGACAAACTGTACCGAGTTGCGAACATTAACTTTTATAAAAAGCACCAGTGTTGGGTTGAGATAGAACCTGCTAAATGAAGTTTCAGAGAAGTAAGTGAAATTTCATAGTGATTAGAGATAGCAAAAGATCTGTTAGTTCATCTAACCCCTCCCCACGCTGATACAGGGTTGCCTTTTCCATTGCATGTTGCAGTGCTTTATCCAGTTTAACTAGAAATAACTCTGGCAATGGAACGTCCATAATCCCCCAAGAGTCAAGCTCCATTGTCTTCTATCCAATTTCAACCCATTACCCATATAATGCACCAGAACGAGTAATCGCTTTGTAATGTTCCCTAGTTCGCTTTTACATAGTTTCAAACAGCATTATGTTAAAGCGCACTACAGAAATCTTTAGTGTGCATCGGTAGGATTTACATGGACCAATTCATGCACAGCACATTAATGTGCTTTAGAAATCACACCTCTGTTGTCTGCTGTAGTGTGTTTGCGCAGGGCCCTCCTGCTGCTCAGATCCTCTGCGCCCACAAACCACTCAGAGACCTCGGCGTCGTGCTCCCACTAGTGCGATTTATTTACAAGTTGCTTGCCCACCGTCTTTTATGCACAAACAGTCCAGCTTGCCGACCTCAGAGGCCTTGCCGTCTCAGTCATCAAGCGAGGGGAGCTCATTCTCCTTCCTCCTCTGTGGCTTCTCCCTTTCTGGCTCCTCCCCCTGCACATCCTTCTTGTTAGCCCTCTGTAGGCCCTGGCTAACAAGCCCAGCAGCTGCTCCTATTGGCTCACTAAGTGCAGGCTTACTCAGCTGGCTCCAATTCTCCCTTCATTCGGGCTCATGTGACAGAGGGCTGGCTCAGCTTCCTGTTGTCCAACACCCTATCACATCCGTGTACTGCTCCATGGAGACAAATCCTTACATGCAAATAACCCCTTCCAGTGTTTTCCTGGTGTTTATTGAATAAACACCAATTTCTTTTTTTTTTTTTTTTTTTAAATTGGGGATGTTCTATTGGTGTTTATTGGTTAAAACCTAAAATCAGAAGGCCTGCCTATAGTCTATGATCAAATCCTGGGGTCCAGCCAAACTGTATATAGACCAGGTTGGGGACATGTGTGCAAAGATGGTTTAAAGCTCACCTTTACATTGTCCTGAACCCAAGGCTCTTGTGGGCTGCTGTTATATAGAGCATCCCAGGCCAAGGAGCTGAAACCGTAGTCAGGAGTGATGCAGTATAGGGTCCCTAACTTTGGCCAGGTCGCATCAAGAAGTAGGGTGACAGCATGGGAATCTTTCCACTGGCTCTTCACCACCAGAAGATTCTTTTTGCATTGAGATTATTCTTCCTGGCCCTGTGAGTGTGGGGAATTTGTGGGGGCTTCACTACCTAGGACATCAAAATCTAGGTTAGACGCATAGACTTTAAGGCCAGAAGGGACCATCGTGATCATCTAGTCTGATGTCTTGCACATTGCAGAACCTCACCCACTGATTCCTGTAATAGACAAAGCAATAAGAAATGCAATGAACACTGGCTGGGGGAACCTAACAGGCCTTTTCCATCTCCAGACTTCTAGGAATACAATGTGTGTGTGTGTTCTAAATACACAAACTACAAGATTTGATTGCTCTAAATCAAATGGTGTGTCATTAACAAGATGAAAAAACCAACAAGGCAGCAGTCACATGTGGAAAGGCAAACAGCTAGACGATGAGTTGGGGAACTACCCATCTATGTCTACTGATAATCAAGATGAATCTGAAATGAAAATATTATTATTTCATAGACTAATGCACACAGCAACAGCCAAATCTTACATCTCCTTATCACATGCAAAGCTCTAATTGATTCTTATGGGAGCAAGGTAAACATGGTTTCAGCAGGAAATATTCCCTCTGTGTGTTATAAATGAAGGTTAAAAACTGTGAAAATACAGAATTAATCCGGCTCTGGAAAAATAAAGAGTGCCAGAATCCCGAGGCGTGTGGGTACATGTAAGGAAACCCATGATTTCATTTTAAAATTAATTTCCTTATGAGCTGGAAAATTACTGCTAATATTTTTATTTCGCCTATAAGTCAAGCTCTCTTTTCATAACATGTTAGTTCCTTAGTTCCTTCCCAACTCCACAGCTTGAAGTAAATCTGCTTTGTGGGCAAACTGTATTCAAAGCACTGCAATTAGCACAACTGTGATTTTGTTGTAAAGTAGACTAGTCGGGAAAATCATCACATTTTGCAGGGTTAACAGGGAACGTTAAGCTATGGGAGAAGGCTGGTTTAGAGGATTGATAATAGGGTAGGCAGTCTTCTATCTTTGGGTCACAGATTCAGTTCTGGCCTAGATTAACTATATTTGTATTAAGTATGACATAATCCTAAAAGGTGCAGAGTATTTTCTGCAATATCCAGACTCTATGAGCTCAACTTGTGTTGAGTTCAGTAGGAACTGAGCTTGCTCAATATCTTGTAGGATTAAATCCTTGAGGTCGTTACCATTCAATGTCTATTCAGGATCTGGGTTGAAATGGAGTTAGTGGTCTCTGTCTACATCACTAAAGCCACCACTAAATTGCTCTGTCTTTGCAATGAAGCCAGGGGTTGAAAGGAACATGGAACGAAATCATTCTTTTGATCCTTTCTGGGATGGCCTGGAGGCACATTGGTGGCAGTAGTATGTGGGAAAACGCTGAGACAGAAGAATGCACTGAAGGCAGGGGGATAGACCAGAGGAGCTAAATATCTTTTCCATTTTCAATTTATGCAAATCTATGAATCTTGTATTGTTGATTTCCCTATTGTCAAGATAAAAAGAAGTCTTAATTTTCCACTGTTGCCAATCAGATACATTCCAGGAGCTTTAAACTGACTCGGCAAGAAAACCTAATATAATAAAGGCTGGGGGGGAATTACAATAATATAGAAGTGTTATTAGAAAGCAAATGAGAAGGGTATTGAATAGCTGGTTTTGCAGATCAAAGTCTTTTCCTCCTCTGTAAACACCAGGAATCAAACAAAGAGACTGTGGCTAGAGAAGGGAATGGGAAGGAACTTGTGCAGTTGAGCCTTTTGATAGGAAGGAACAATCCCCATTTAAGCCAGTGGGAGACAGGGGCAAATACAGAAACTAAGGGTGGAATTTGGGCCTAGGGAACCTGAAGAGAATGGTGAGTAAAAGCCCTGACAGAAGAAAGAATAATTTGATTAAAATAATTCTCACCAGAAATACTGAGAATCCTTTTTTGGGGGGAGGGTTGGGAGGGGGAGAAGAAGGGGCCAAAGGACTGGTTGCCATTATTATTATTTGTCTCATATAAAAACATAAGAATGGCCATACGGGGTCAGAGCAATGGTCCATCCAGTCCAGTATCCTGTCTTCTGACAGTGGCCAATGCCTGGTGCTTCAGAAGAAATGAATAAAACAAAATAATCATCAAGCGATCCATCCCGTCGCCCATTCCCAGCCTCTGGCAAATAGCAATCCCTCCTATCCTGGCTAATAGCTATATACATGTGACTCTGAGCCAGAAAGGGTTAAGCCACCAGCAAGCTAAAGGACTCAAATTCAACCTTTAAAGGCATATTAGAAAAGTATTGAAATGGTAATAAGGGCCATTCCTTGTAGATAATTAGCCAAGCCGTGTTACATAGACTAGAGCTTTGAAATGTAGACTTGCATTGTTAAAGAATTAGAAGTAAATACTAATTATATGGGCCTGCTTTTACCTATAATCTTGTTAGAGGTTAACAGTGTAACCAGATTGTTCCTGACTGTTACTATATTCTATTGATTCAAAAGGGGATATTAACATCTGGATGAAATTCGGGTGTAATAATATCATTGTCTTTATTTGTCTTTGAAGTCTGTAGTAAACTACCTTTGACTGGATAATGACTTTATGCTAATTAATGCATCTAATTACCTCTGGAGCATAGGAAACAGGAGGTTTTACTTCAAAGCAACAGTAATTGCTTATTCTCCACTCAATAGATACCTGCTCTCAAAGGATTATCTATAAATCTGCCAGAGATCTATAAAAAGAACTCTAGGGCTCTGATCCTGTATCTCAGATCTGCTTAAACTTTGACAGGGGATTCTTGAGTCACAAGATCGAGGTCCCAATTCCGGCCTGGATTACTCTGCTATTTCTCATGGAAAAAGTTATACAGACTGCATATGAACTGCCTATATGGATTATAACCTATGAATTGATTCTGGAAACCACTTTTTGCAGCTCAGCTACTTACCATCTCCACTATGAAACTGACCTAAGAACTTTATTCGTGTCTGTATGTATAATGACCTTTTAATCAATACTCTCTCTCTTTTTTACTTTTTTAATAAAACTTAGTTTAGTTCATAAGAATTCACTATAAACCTGTATTTGGGTAAGATCTGAAATATTCATTGACCTGGTGGGTAATGTGTCCAGTCCTTTGGGATTGGTAGAACTTTATATATGATGAACAAGATTTTCAGTAATCCTCATCATATCTGACTTGGTTGTCTGGGTGGGAACCATAGGCTGGATTGATTTGAGGGAGCTGTGTTTTTGGTTTCTGGGTATCCAGGAAGGTATTATGAAGCTGTTTTGTTGCTGGCTTGATGAACCTAATTATTAGAATAACCACCAGTTTTGGGGAATATCTGCCCATTTCTTTGCAGTTTGCCTTAATGGAGCAATCTCAGTGTGGCCCCTCCAGCAGTCAAGCACCCAATAGACAAATGAAATCTAGATGCCCCAACTGAGATGGAGACCTGATTGTGTTAGACACTTTCTAACCACATTATAATCATCTTTAAATGGACAGAAGCTGACAAGCATACCTCTCAAGTTCTCCAGCGTTTCTAACAGAAGTTTTCCCTATTATTGCCACTAGAAGTTTACACGCTAGATTAGCCAATTTATTCTAGACAATTTATCTCTATTCTCCTGGGCAGCTCCTGTTTTTTTCTCCCAGAGAAGCTCAGTATGGTATATGTTAGATCGAGCAACAGGAATAATGAATATAGTAAATGCCAGCTAGAAGTCATGATATTAAATTAAAGGTAATATTCTGATATAAATCAGCAAAAAAACAAAGGAATGGCCTCTTGGTCAGGTTTTTAAGAAGTGAACTATAAAGCACCATTTATTATATATCTACAGAACTATACATATAATAATACTTCATCACTTATTCATCAAGATGTGCTCAAGTATATTGCTGCTGTACTGATTGCACAAAAAGGTGTTTTATAGATGCAAGTCTTTTGTCTGGATTGTCTTGTTTTAGAAGGTATCTCTTGTACATTTCTTCAAATCTAGGGCCAAAACTTCCATCCTTATTCAGGTAAACTCTCATTGGTCCACAGTTTTTCCATTAAGTTCCCTTTCCCTCCTGTACTCTATTTTTCACATGAAAGTTGCTTGTTTGAAGCAGATCTGGATCAGAAGTGTTTAAAATTATTATCATATGCAAAATATTCTGCAGCATAAGTGAAATCAGTTAGTTGGTCTCACTCCAATTCCCAGCAGGATGGGTCTACCCAAAACCCCAGATCTGAACTCCCCCAAGCCTTTTTGAAAGTTGAGACCAGTATTAGGTGCTAGATTTGAACCATGTGTCTCAGTCTGGGCAGTGGTTCCCATGCTCAGGCCCTCTCCACCACAAAAATCTGTTTTGACATTGGTTCTAACTGGCATTCTGATCAGTCTTAGCAGAGGGTCCCAAGACTGAATGGGCATGGAGGCGAAACTGCTTTTACTTGGTCTACAGCATTCCCTCACTAGATGATAGTTGAGGCTTACAGGTAGGGTAGGAGAAAACTTGCCACACTGCATCTGCACTGTGGATAGAGTAATCCACAGAGCTGTCACCGGGGCACCTTTCACCACCAGGACACACATCTAAAAAAATAGAACTGCAAGGGTCAAAATCGGTGAAATGTCAATTAAAAAAAAATCCCTACACCTGTGAGAGGCATCAACTGAAACAGACAGCTGAGAGCATGAGCAAATCTCTGTGTGGACATGACACACTAAATAAGGTCACTAAAACGAGCCACTCCAGTGTATTGTTTCAATATGTACACCACCACCCAGGTTGGGGGGTGACATGCTTTGAGATTGCATACTTTCTGCCCCACTGCGAGATGCCATGGGGTTGATCAAAACTGGAAACAATGGAGCATTTGCAAAACAGATCTTGTCATTGGATAGTAGATGTTAAAGTTGAAAAGACCAATAATTTCATCTAGTTCACTTCCCTGCGGGTTTTGATTCCTGAGGGTTTTGAGGTACTTCTCAAAGGGCTAGGGTCCAATCTCCCTTTTTGGGGTCACTTTTATAAGCATTGGAATCTTATGGGGGTGAAAGGCTCTATGAAATGTCAGTTATTAAGGTGGAAGGAGGATATATGAATCCCATTGAGTTGGCTGGTGGGATGAGAAGGTTATCTACAGAGTTTACTATGCTCAGGGGAAGAGATAGGAACAAATTAATTGAGGAACTAGGAGAGGGTTTGTGAAAGGAAAAGGATCTATTTGGATCTGCAGATCAAAGTACAGAGAAGGATGTGACACGGAGAAGAGAGATTAGTCCCATATCTGAATCAAAACTCTACATTTTTTACCAGCTCACGTGATTTCAAAAGGGAAGAAAATCATGAAACGCACTAAGAGCAGATGGTACACTGTATGAAGCCATTGTAAAGTAGGAAAAATAGCCCAGTGAAATGCAAAATACAGAACAAAATGTTGATTCCTAGTTTGGTCTCAAACTACAGTTATCTAACCGTTTTAATTAAATACGGCATCTATTATCTATCTATCTAATGAATGTCTAGTGTAGAAATCAAGCTATTTTTACAGAATTAATGGAACAATTTACTCAAAGTGAATTTTCAGTCTAAGCAGAGCCAGATTTAGGTGCAGGCGATCCAAATGACTGCCTGGGAGGCAGGCTTGAGGTGCACCGGGCTCAGGGTGCTGTTTTTGTTGAAGGGAGAATAGAATGTCTGAAGTAAAATGTTTTGTATGTGGATTCATTTTTCACTAAGAAAACTGAAACGTTTCTATAAGCTGAGGGTAAACACATTTTTTTATTTGCTCATATATTTTATTTATATATTTTTGTTCATTTTATTCATATGGCATGAATAAATATAGATTTACAGATCCCAGTGTGCAAATTTATCATCTTATATGACAGGGCTAAATCATGCATGCAAATTGTGCTTCAAAGTCATGAAATGGGCTACAAATGCAATAAAAATAAGGTATTCAAAAGTTTAACAAATGGGGGAGGGGGGCACTGAGGACACGCCTCACCTGGGGCGCCATTTGGTCTAGAGTCAGCCGTGACAATACAAACCTCCTTTGGGGACTAGAAAATTATTTTGCTGTAGAATTTAGGTAGAACACTTATTCCAAATGATGGACCACTTTAATCAGCAGAGTATGTTTTAGCTAAGCTGCAGTGTTGATCTATATAATTTATTCAGGGTTGCTCAAAAAGGACTTAAACCTCTCATGGATATTAATGACTAAGTTTTGCTCTTTTATCACCTTAGTAATATTTTCTGTAATGACAGACAGAGAAACAGTGACCTTATAATCTTTCACGTCTTTACATGCAAATTTAGAAGTCACATTTATTATCTCATATCTTTGATTGGCAGAGCTCAGGCAGTGGAAAAGATGGAGATGGCAAATGTCATGTCATTTGCTACATGAGTGGCCTCTTGCTGACTAATTCATAGACGGGAACCAGGGGCTGAGTCTGTCAGGCAAGAGAGAGAGGATGGAAAGAAGGGAAGAATTCCCAGAAGAAAAGATCTGGTGTCCTCAGAACACCATTTGGACAAGTCTTGGTTGTATCTAATAAGACCACAGTAAGTGTAATGATATAGGAAGACCCACCAATCAAAGTAGAGACAAACTGCCAGAAGAATCCATCCCAGGTTGTATACAGGATCCAGTATTTCTGGGAAAGAGCTTTGCTTAGTGTTGTGTTCACATCCAGTCAGAAAGGACGTGAGCAACAATCTGATAGTAAAGATGTATAGTGTATTCATTCTCTACTTCCAGTCACCAGGGACACACCGGTGAGAATCAACACTGCGTAGGGGAAACACTCTGAGAGCCATTCGTAGATCATATATGTCAAAAGTAGATCGATTTTCTGAGTATTAATTCCACTAGAGGCTGCCTATTTACTAGGCTGTTATTTTCCATTTTAGTAAGAAATATTGTAGCCATTAGCAGGAGAAATACAGCTGTAGAGGGATCCTGGAATCAGAAGTTATATGCAAATAACATGGTATGTTTGTATATATTTAGTAAATTAGCTATCCGTGGAGCAATGTTGTGTTTCAGTTAGTTGTCAAGTGGCAAGAAGTATAAATAACTCATCAAAGTCCATGCTAATCTGCTACAACACAACGGATGTTCCAAGCCAGTGGTAACAGAGAGAGCTGCCAAGGTGTAAATGAACAAGAATGTTAAGTGATAATCACAGGCCAAAAGTGCTGCCTTGGCAGAATGGTATCACCCATTAGCCTTATAGCCTCTATAACCTTATAGCCTTATAGCTCAATCTATTTAGTGTAACAAAGAGAAGGTGAAGGGGTAAATTGATCTGAGTCTGTAATTACCTACATGAGGAAAATATTTTCTAATGGGCGCTTCAATCTAACAGAAAAGCTATAACAAGATCTGGAAGAGCTGGAAGTTGAAGTCAGACATATTCAGACAGGAAATAAAGTGTCCATTTTTAACAGAGAGAGTAATTGACCATTGGTACAATTTCTCAAAGGTCATGGTGGATTCTCCATCACTGGCAACTTTTGAGTAAAGATTGGATGTTTTCTATAAGATATGATCTGGTTCAAACAGGAATTAATTCAGCCTGTGTCCTGTGTTATAGATGAGGTCAGAAGATCACAGTAATCCCTTCTGGCCTTAGACTCTATGACTCCATGGAATTCCCTTATTTTGGGGTTAATAATTAGGAAGCCCAAGGTAACAGCACAAAAATGTGGCCTCATATTTTCCATCCTCTGTAAAACAAGAGAAGCCCTGACATCAGTTCACCTGTACATTAGGAAGACAGGGTTTCATTGGTGGAAGTTGATGTTGGGGTTGGGATTCTGTTAATTTCTTTATGGAAAAAGGGAAAATGTAATTTAGCACAAGAGTTTCAAACCTTTTCGCACCACAATCTCTATTGACATTGTAGTTTATGCAGTAACATTTGATTACGTTCTTGCCGATGAAGCAAATGAATGGATGCTTGCCATAAAAATTAGACCAGATAAATGGGCTGGAGGGAGGGAAGGAAGACATTAGAAAATTCAACTGCAAAAGCAACATTTAACAGCAGCTCTGCTTGATTAGTGGACAGTTCATAAAATGGATTTATTATTATTCACTATGCACTTTTCAAAGTGTGCAGTGCTGTACAGATCATAGGAGGTGGCAAAGTCCTTGTCCTGAGGAGTTTACAATCTAGATTTAGACCAGGATTTTTAAAAATAGAAGCCTAAATGTATGCTTGTCAGTCCTGATTCAGAGCCTGATTCAAAATACATTGAAATCAATGGAAGTCTTTTCAGGGCTAACTTTCAAAGGTACTGGGCACTCTGAGCTCCTGTTGAAGTCAATTTTCCTCAACGTTAAGTCACACTCATAATTAAAGTTCTTTAGGGAATAATTTTTTCCCATTAAATAATTTTGTCCAAAACAATTTTTTCTTTTAATCAAAAGCTTTTTTTTTCCCCAACATTTTTTCATATAAAACTAAAATTTTGGAATTTTCCATGAAAATCCCTTTCTGTAAAAAAGATTTTTCAGTTTTTTTATTTTTAGAAGAAAATGGACATTTTTGTTGAAACGCTATGTTCTGTTGGAAGCCAAGTTCTGTTTCAACGGAACATTTTTGGCCATAACATTATCACAACTTTGATTGTTTTGTGGAATAGGTTTTTTTTCCTGTATGGTAATAATTTTAAAGAGAAGTAAAATGCCAGAAAAACTGCAGTGACCTGAAAGTACATAACTGCTCTCCCAGAACCATCATGGGTAGACAGATTAATCTGTTAGGGAACCACAAAAGGAAAAGGATCCACTATTTATTGGGATATTTATATTGATCACTTTGGCTTCCTTATATCAAAGGAACCCAATGAAATCAAAGAGGTAGGATCACATGGTTTAGGTATATGTCACCAGATCAATTCGCTGCCCAGTCAGGGCACCACAATCATTTCTATTTTCTTCTGTGGTACACAATATTTTAGTCTCTGGGAGGACTGTAATACTTTAGTTGAATCAAGGTTATTGGGCTCAGTAACTGGGTGGGGTTTATTGCCTGTTATCTGTAGGAGGTCATTTAGCCATCTGAGCTCCCCGCCTGGCGCAACCCCCCCAAGCTCTGCACCACCCAAAGTGGAGGAACAGGCCCATCCCCCTCCGAGTGCTGCACCGGCTGGAGTGGAGGAGCAGCCTCCCCTGAGCTCTGTGCTGGCCGGGCACCTGGCCTGAGAGGAGCAGCCCCAACCAACCTACCTCCACTACTCTCAGTCCACTAGGGACAGGAAGAGGCGGGGCCACCCGGGGCATGCGGTGGCGGCTGCACCAGTGAAGGCTTAGCTTCTTACTCACGTAAGAGTCATTTATTATTATTATTTACGTAATTTAGTGTTGTTATTATCATCATGATTATATGTGTTTATAGGGGTTATATGTGTTTATGGCCAGTGGGGGATGAATGGGGGGGGGGGAGACACGTATTTTACCTAGTGTTAACTAGTGGAGCTTTCACTCAGAGAGGTTGGGAACCACTGATGAACTGATTGTCCCTTCCAGCCTTAAACTCCATGTGTCTAAATGGTCCCTCCCAACAGTCATTGCTGGAGCCCACTATTCCACCCTCCTGGAGGTTAACAATGCTACTGCTGGTCCCTCACTACTTCCTCTTACATTAGGAAAAAAGTGTTGCCACCGCTCTATGCTCTACCTTGTGAGGGGTTAGGGTGAAACATGCTCTAGGTGGCTCCTGCTGGATCCCTGACGGAGGGGAAAAATGTGAATGAAATATTACTGATGAATAACAAGTGTTGACAAAATCTGGGATTTTATCAGAATTCTCGATGGCACATCTCTGATGGTTTTTTTTCCCTCTGTAAATTTTTCTGGCACAGACTTTTATTCCTTAACCATAAATTTTCCCACAAAAGAATTTTGATTATGTCACGATAAGCATTAAAGTGTGTTTGTGACCCAGAAGTGGCATCACTGACTCCATTTTTACTAACTCTGGATTTTTAATATGTGCTCCCTCCTGGAAGGACCATGAGCCCAGTTATTGCAGGTCTTTTCATGGATCACAGATCCTATGGGTTAATGGCGACTTTGGATTGATCTTTAACCAAAAGGAACTGTTATGCCCTGTCATTCTTTTTTCTTAGTTAATTGAACAATACAACTACTTAATCACTTGCCTAGCTCTTTTCCTCTTCAAAAGACTTTGAAAATGTTAACCAGCTCATCCTCACTACACCTCTGGAAGGCAGAAAGGGTTTTTTCTAACCCCATTTTATAGATATCTAATGTGAGGCTGAAAAATTAAGGCCCAAAGTGAGTCAGTGTTGGAGCTCAGGAGTTCAAGGAATCCACACTAAGTTAGCTCCCAGGGAACAATTTGGGAGATATGATTGCACTTGCCTCTGGAATATACCTTAGAAAATAGCATATGCACATTATTTGGGGGTGCAAAGTCTTTCAGATTTCCCCCACCCTCACCATTACTGGTTATTCCTCTAGCACAGGTACCTTGTCGATGGGGGTGTTGTTAGGGTGACCCCACAACCCGTTTTGGCCGTGATAGTCCCCTTTGTAAGCCCTGTCCTGGACATCTCAACTTTTCTGACAAAACTGGGCATTTGTCCCGTTTACTCTTGCCAACAAAGTGGGGTGTGAAGGAATGTTCGCCAACACCAGTCCCGTGTGGCAGGGATTGGGTGAGCATTGACGCCAGGCAGCATGGGTCATCCCTGCTTGGGGCAGGGGGGCTTGGGCAAACGACTTGGGCCAGCTGCACACAGAGGGAAGGATGGGGCTCAGGTGAACCCTATGTGGGAGGAGAGCAGGGGGCTATGGGTCAGCCGCGTGCAATGTCCCATTTTCCCTTCGGGAAATATGGTCACCCTGCTATTATGGTATTATTATTATTTATTAATGATTTGCATTAACATAGTGCCTAGGGGCCTTAGTCATGGACCAGGACTCCATTGTGCTGGACAAACATAGGGCAAAAAGATGGTCCCTGCTCCAAAGAGCTTACAGTCCAAGTAAAAGACAAGAGACAACAGATGGTTACAGACAAACAGATGGGGGAGCACAAGGAAACAATGAGACCGTATTGGTCAGCTTGATAGGCAGTGGTCTCAGCACACCAGTTGCCCAGCCATTGTTAAGTTTTTTTTGGTGTGAGCATCATGGAAACAGATTGTTAAGGAGGGAATTGAAGGCGGATAATGAGATAGCTTTGTGGATGTTTACAAGAGGCCCTCACAAGCGTGAAAGGTAATGTGGGAAAAGCACAAAGGATTGAAAATTTAACAAGTGGGCAATGGAGGCTGACATCAGGGCCCTGTTGGGGTGAATGCTGACATCTCAATAGTGAATGAGAGATGATAGGCAGCGAAGACAAGCAGTTTATGGTTGATATGATATAGGAGCCAGGGGGTCTGTAGCGGGATGCAAAGATAGTGGTGATGTGGTTAACATGAAGGCCAGGAAAATGATCTTTTCAGCAGCATTCTGTGTGGATACAAGCAAGGCAAGATTGCATTTGTCAAGGGCAGAGAGAAGGATGTGTCAGTAATCGAGCTGTGAGGTGATGAGAGCCTGGAGGAGAGTTTTAGCTGTGTGAATAGCTAGGAAAGGCCATATCTTAGAGATGTTAAGGAAAAAGAATCTGCGAGATTTAGACGTAGACTTCTCTCTAGGTCCTCACATCCAGGCTGAATGGATCGGTGGGTCTACACTGCAGGCAGGACCATGCTTCCCAGCATGGACGGACAGATTCACACGACCACTACGCAAGCTAACATGCTAAAAATAGCATGTGGCCATGGCTGCACGGATGGCAGCTCAGGCTAGCCCCCCCGAGTATGTACTCAGGGGGTCGGGAGGATTTGTATTCACTGCCCATGGTCACATTGCTATTGTTAGCATCCTAGTTCCGCTCAAGCTTGTGTGTGTCTGTCTGCCTGTGCTGGAAGCACACCCCCAGATGCAGAGTAGACAGACCCAAAGACGACGCCCAGGTTGGGGGCCTCAGTGACTGGCAGGATGGTTGTGTTTTCTACAGTGATTAAAAGAGGAGATGGGATGGAGGGCTTGGGGGAAAGGTTAAGAACCCTGTCTTAGCCATGTTCAGCTTGAACTGAAGGCTAGCCATCCACATGGAGATGTTAAAGAGACAGACCAAGATTTTAATTTGGGCAGAAGGAGAAAGGTAGATCTGATATTCATCAGCACAGAGATGGTACTTAAATTTGTGTTTACAGAGGAGACTCCTAAAGGTAGGGTGTAGTGGAAGAAGGAAAGGGGACCAAGGACAGAACCCTATGGAACCCCCACAGAAAGTTGGAGATAGGATAAAGAGGCTTAAAAAGGTAGGGGAAGATCAAGAGGAGGACAAAATCTTGGAAGTCAAGGGAGGATATGATTTCAAGAAGAAGAGCATGGTTGATGGTGTTGAAGAGAGCTGATAGGTCACGGAGGATGCGGTTGGAGTACTGTTCTGAGATTTGGCTAGGAAGAGGTCATTAGAGACTTTGGTGAGAGTGGTTTCAGTGGAGTGCGAGGGGCAGAAGACAAATTAAGGCGGGTCTAGGATGGAATTGCAGACACTGATTGTAGACAGCCCATTCAATACATTTAGAGATGAAAGGGAAAAAGGAGATGGGGCAGTTGTTGGAGGGACAAGTGCGGTCAAGGGTGGGTTTTTTAAAAATGGGAGCAACTAAAGCATATCTAAAGTAGACAGTTACATATCTCCTTCTCTAAGTGCTCATTGCCACTCTGAACCCCAGCTGAGAGGGCAGACTCCATGGGAATATAAAATCCTGGAGGTGGATATGCTCTGAAAGCAGTGACTGTGAACCTAGACATTAATGGCAAATTCAACCTACACAACAATTTACAGAATGTGAGTATTATACAGGGAGGTCTCTCTTGAGTAGATAATCCAACATTTATATCAGGAATAAAGAGTCTTTATTGCATTTGTAGTCCGAGCTAGCGCCACATTATCAGGAAACACATTCCCGTAACACAGCTACAACAACTCTGCAAATATCCATCCACAATATTGCTAGGCCTCTACCACCATAGTAACTGAGCATCACACATATCTGTGATATATCACACATTTATTTGTTTGTGCTTTTTTATCTGCTCTCTGCTCGTTGATAGGACGTAATTTATTATTCATGTGTTGTGATTTGCTGGACATTTAGGCCAATTCTCTACCACCTTCATTGAGACAAAGAGGCCTCCCGCATGTGAGTGGTTCTGTTGGATCCACGGGAACTCCTTGTATGAAAAATGTCCTTCCATTTCTTTTCCCCCTCTTCCCCCCATTTTTGACTATTTTAAAATTGAATAAAACATAGGAATCAAATGTGCATGAACTGGGTCTAGATACCAGCCAAGCTAGTGTATAATAAATGCTTTGTGGGAGACAGGCAGAGAGAAAAATTGCTGGAGTCAAACCCATGACAATTAAGCTGTTTATGTGTTCTTGCTCCAAAAAACTGGAAGTAATTAAATGAAAATGTATCACCTTTAAAGAAAGGCATATGCATGGGGTGGCAGACATAAAGCAGCATAAAAAACAAAGCTCTGCATATGAGAAATCATTACAAAATACTTGCTTTGAATATATCTAAATAAATGCTGCTCACAGTAAATGACTGGAGAATTCTTTTTACTGCACCCTTCTTTAATAATGACTTATCCGACTTTTATATTACTTATATTTGCAGTGTAGCTCATTAGGAATCTTTTATAGCACAATTTGTTTTGCATTTGTAATTCATTTTAAGTTGGTGACTTGGGACGAGGTCATCACTATGACTTCTGGAGAATGATTAGCATTTCAGGAAAGAAGCATGGGCCCAGTTCTCTCAATAAGATTCATCAGTGCAGATTCTTGTGGAGCCCTGCGGATGGTGGATCCCACCATAGGATCGGGTCTACATTTTAACCCCCTTGTGTATGGCACTCATCACAAACATTTGCCTGAACCTGCACATTCTCAGTGTATGGAAATATGAACTTCAGCGACAACACGACTGAGCCCCATAAGCTAAATAGGGTTATTGCTGACATTGGAAATGATTTCCATGGGACTGAAGGGAATCTCAGCCAAGGCATGGACATTTTCATCACTGGATCAATTAGCAATGGAGACTAATTCTTAGTGAAACCAAGACAATAGCAACTACTTTCCATTGGAACAGTTGTCTTGCTAATTGGCCCATCTTGATCCATGTACAAGTACAGGTGCTGCCATTCCAACCAGTTGTCACACACCTGGGAGTAAAACTGGACCATAGAATGACATACCAGCCTTACCTGGAATATGTGAAAACGAAGACATCTTCCCGTAGTGCTTCATACAAAAAGCTCCCTGGGGAGCAGACCCTTTGGCCATTTGTATTGGCCCTGGTGTTTGCTCCAGCTGAATACTGCTCTGAGATCTGGGGGTGCAGCTGCCTTACAGGGATCCCCTGGATCTGACATATATATAATAGTGCGCCAAAGAGTGGCATGTGAGGTATTTAGCAACAGCAAGTAACGCACTGGTTACCCTAATCATTGAAATACATATGCAAAGATGATATTTAAGGAGTCATGTATCCATACTGAAAACTATGTTCTTAAGGTGTGTGAGTTAAGGCAGATCATCAGACAGTGATAAACAGGGGATAGTAGATGTTTCTCTCTCTGGCTGGCCATTGTGTATTGTGTGTTACTTTGTGTATTGTGTAGTACACAATACACAGCAGTAATTTTAACTTTGAGTTAATGAAGATTTTTGTCTGGGACTTTCTTAGGTTTTATTAAAGAAAAGGAAAACAAACATTTAAAGGAAAAGGGAAAAGCAAATCCAGAGATAATTGGCTTGCAGAATTTGCAAGTTCTATTTGAATTCTACCAAAGCTCAAAGTGAAAGCTAAGGCACATGAGGTTATACAAACTAAGAGCTGATGGAGAAGTTTACACAATCACATGAAACAATGGGATTTCACATAGCAAATCCCCGCTGTTTGTGTAATATTTTCTAGTCAGTTCATAATGAGTGACAATGAACCAAGTCGCTAAAAGATAATGTAGTTTGCCAAAAGTGAACAGACATAACCAAACTAAGGCACTGTGCATTGTGGAGTTTTCCAGCTACCTTGGCAATGCTAATTAATTTGTAATGGTTCAAAGGAACCTAGCACAGATTAGGATTTTTTTTGTAAACAACCTTTCTGAATCCTTTCCCAAAGGTAAATAGGCACCTCCTTCCTTCAACAACTTGTGTTTTGATTTAACTTATCCGTGAAGTTCCTTTCCTGGGTTGGGCTGAATAAATTATTTCCTCCAGTTCTTGGTTGGAGAATCCTTATTGGTTTCTTTTTAGAAACTGAAAACCACTCTGGCTTTGAATCAGGTCTCTGAAAGTGTTACCCTTATTTCCAATTATCCAACCTACTGGCTACTGAAGTGTTGAGGCTTTGTAGCATCTTGTATAGGACAAGAGAAATTAGTTACAGAGGCAAATTGCCTTGTGGTGCTTTCATTCTCAAATGTAATTCATTTGGAGGGACACATGATTTTTCATTGTCTCCTTTATTCAAAGGACAAACACACATTGAAAACTGTTTGGGACTTTGAGTTCTGTTGTGTGTGCTGCTTCAGATTAATTTACAATGTAGTGAAAGCATTTCTGAGCCCTTCTCCTGGACAAAAAGTGCACATTATTCGGTTACAGTTTAGACCCCTGTGCAAAACTTGGGAGAACAGGTCTGATGCAAGGAATTTGGGTTGAGGGAATTGGCTGGTGGATCTTCAGGAGTCTTGAATTCACAGATCCTTCCACCAGTCTAAAATCCCTTCCATGCTGGTGCACTAGGAGGCAATATGGAGGGAGCTCCATGGCACACTGGGTAAAGAACCCCTGCCTAAACTCCACTGATTCTGCCTCAGGCAGCAGACCCATCTGAGTCCGTGTTTCTGGACCTTTCACTCCCAGAGTTGTAGGAGGAGGCGGTAACGGATTTGATCCTTTATGTGCACTTTGTTCTATGCTCAAATTTGCCAACTTCACAAATATTAACTGAGAGCATCCTTCTGGCACCAGGTCCGCACAGACACCATTACATAAAAGTGCACCAGGCCCTACTCATGCAGTTATCCCCGCTCTGCAGACAAGTGAACAGGTGTGCATTTGCAAACTGCTAGTTAGGTACCTAGCTGGCCGCTTTGTGCACATTTACCATATCTTTACATGCTTTTACAGGGTTTGTGCTTGCAACTGGAGGTTACTTTTATGCACTATCTTTCCAAATGTGGCACAGAATGTACCTAGGGTTCAGCAGTTTGAAATATTTGTCTCCTCTGGACTCACTTCCTGAAGTGGGTGACCGACCTAAGAGACTGTTCAAAGCATAGAAATTAGATGGAAAAGACCCATTATGTCCTCATGTTTGGGCAGCGAGGGTTAGTGGGTAGGACATGGGACTAGCACTCGTGAATCTATTCAAATCTACCCTTTGACTTGCTATGTGAACTTGGGCAAGTCACTTGATGGCTATGTGCCTCAGTTTCTTCATCCCTGATCAATAATGATCAGTAATAGCTCCTTTGGAAGGATTTTGAAAAGCTTTATTAATTAGCTTTTTCTAACACAAATTGGCTGAAAAGTTCTAGAAAAAGGAAAAAAAAAAAACCAATAGTAATCATTATTATGTCTTTTAAAGATAGGTCAGTGTAGGCCAACTAACTTTGACAACATCCCCCTAAGACATTTTTCTTGATCTACTTTCTTATTTTCCATTTAACATGAGCCATCATTTTCTGTCAGTGACTTAATAGGTCCATCAATAAATATGGATGGAATCAAACTCTGCCTTTCCCATGCTTGACGCAGATTAAGGTGTTCCTTGATATATTAATTTCCTCTGAAGAGGAGCTGTTTCCCCATTCTGAATCAATTCTCCATTTATTAAAGTTTGGCTTTGAAGTTTTAACTGTATTTAATATATAAGGTTTCTAAAATGACTGTTTTTCACACTGCTGCACAGTTTCTTCTGCTTTTATATGTTTCACTTAATTTCCTAAGTATTTTAGCATGAAATCGCACCCTGATGCTTTGGGAAATCCTATTTTGCATATAATTTAAATATATATAGCATTAAATGTTTCATTTAAAACTATCTTTTATTAAATGTTCTGTAAAAAACTGGATCATGATCTTAATTAGGATTGTGCAGAAATCCCTCCTGAAGATCCAGTAGGTTTTCTTGAGACTGGCTGGAGGTGAGATCATAGACTCTTAGACTTGGGATCATCATGATCATCTTGTCTGACCTTCTGCACACTGCAGGCCACAGAACTGCAATCACTCTCTCCTGCAGTAGGCCTTTAATTTCTGGCTGAGTTACTGAAGTTCTCAAATCTTGATTTAAAAACTTCAAGTTACAGAGAATCCACCATTTACTCTAATTCAAACCAGCAAGTGATCCGTGCCCCGTACTGAAGAGGAAGGCAAAACATTTCCAGGGTCTTTACTAGTCTCACCTTGGGGAAAATTCCTTCCTCACCCCAGATATGATGGTCAGTTAGACCCTGAGCAAATGGGCAAAACCCATTAGCCAGAAGCCTGGGAAAGAATTCTCTATAGTAAGTCAGAGACCTCCCCATCTAGTATCCCATTTCTGGCCATTGGAGATATTTGCTTATAACGGTCGCAGATGAGCCATATGCCATTGTAGGCAACCACATCATACCGTCCCCTCCATAAACCTACCAAGCTCAATCTTGAAACAAATTAGATACTTTTGCCCCACTATTCCCCTTGGAAGGCTTTTCCAGAACTTCACTTCTCTGATGGTTAGAAACCTTCATCTAATTTCAAGACAGTTTGTATCCATTTGTCCTTTTGCTAACATTGGCCCTTCATTGCTCTCTGCTGTTTATCCCTCAGATGTATTTATACAGAACAATCGTATCTCCCCTCAGCCTTCATTTTGTTAGGCTAAACTAGCCAAACTTCTGAAGTCTCCTTTTATAGGCAGACTCTCCATTTCTTTGAACACCCACGTATCCCTTCTCTGTACCTGTTCCAGTTTGAATTTGTCTTTCTTAAACACGAAAAGGACATGTTATATTGCCATGCGGCAATCTGGAATCCACCCTTTTTATCTCTTGCTTTGGTTGATTCAAATGATTGTATACAAAAGGTGCTGTATGTTTTTAAACAGAACCAATACAACAGAAGAAATAATGACCTGGAGTCTTCTCTATGGCCATGTCTATACTAGAGAGCTTACAGCAGTGCAGCTGTACTAATGCAGCTGCACCACTGCAAGATCTCTTATGTAACTGCTTTATGCCAATGGGAGGGAGCTTTCCTATTGAGATAATTAATCCACCCCTAACAAGCGATGGTAGCTAGGTTGGTGAGAGGAGCTCTCCTATCAACATAGAACTGTCCACACAGGTGCTTATGTCAGCAAAATGTATGTCCCTCGGTGGGGGGTGTGTGTGGAATATTTACACTCTGAGTGGCATAAGTTTTGCCGACATAAATGGTAGCGTAGACATAGCTTAAGACAACATATCTAGATGGAAGAAAGAGAGCTCAGTGGATAGGACACAAAACTAGTAGTCGGGAGACTCAAGGTCCTGCCTCACTTCTTCCACTTGTTCTACTGTGTGACCTTGGACAGTTCATAGTGTCTCTCTGTGCCTCAGTTTCTCTACCTGGAAATGGGGATAATAAAGTTTACCCATCTTTGTAAAGTGCTTTGATATGTAGAGCTGTTAAGTGTTGCATAGGTATTATCATATCAAAGAAAGTCGGGATGGACTCCAATTCGTGGAACAAGGAGGGCGATAGATACTTTTCCTGCTCTAAAGAAAAAGGACTACACTTTTAGATTGTCAGCTCCTTAGGGGAAAGAGCTTTCTGTTACGTATTTTTACAGTGCCTAGCACAATGGGGATCTTTTAAGGCATGCCTCCGTACACACAAATAATATACTAATATAAAAAGTCCCAGCCTTTTCAGAAAAAGTCAAACAATGCAATCCAAACTTTACCATGGGTTGGATAAAGCACCTTTTGGAAGCCCTGAAGCATTATTTATATATCAGGTAAAATATGATAAAAGCTAGGGAGGAAAAGAGCTTTGTTTTAAACTATCTGAAAGGAGAAGTGCTTTGAAAACCTTTTAAAAAATAGTGTGAGATTCAAAATAAACCACAAGCAAATATCACAGTCCTATACTGATAATAAACGCAGTCCGAGATCCTAATCCAACTCCCACTGAAATCAAAGGGAGTCTTTCCACTGATTTAAATAAGAGTTAGATCAAGCCCTAATTAGTTTCTTTGCCAACTCAGCTTGAACAGTACAGCATGCTGGCAAAGCGTGATTAAACTCTGTTTCATTATTTTATTATGAATAAAAATGAACGTAACTGTGACTTCCCCTTGCGTCTCTCACCCACAGTCCCTGCCCACTCTCATGTGATCAATGGACAAACTCTCAGAGGGAATCCACATTTTCTGAGATTTGAGTTATTAGTTAAGCTATCTTTAATGCTGCCAAGAGCGGACGTGGCTAAAATGGATGGTGGGGCTAGTGCGTTCAACTGGATCATATTGGTACATGCCATGACCAAGGACAATGTCAGATGATAATGAGAGAGGAAGAAGTTATAGTGAATTCCAGCAACAACTGAAGAGATGGACTCTGCAGTGAAGAGATACCATAACTTCCCTTACTTCTGCAAATGCTAATATCTCATCCTATGCTGTGGTTATTGAACCCATTAGGGCCATCTGCTCTGCTTTAGAAGTCCCTACAGGATTATGTGCTGTTCAGACACATGATCAATTGCCCTACACATGACCCCTTCATCTGGAAGAGACGATCTTTAATTTAACTGCTGTGAATGGTGCAGAGAATTGGGATGAAGGTGAAATTATTTTTACTTTGATTATATTTTCTCTATATTTCTGTTGGTCAGTGGCACAAATGACCCAGTGGTAGAGTTTCTCTGAGTCCAGTTCAAAACCTGGATCAGAACCCATCTAAACCTTTAGGAAGTCAGGACTGTTGCTCAGAGTCCCATGCTCTAAGTTGTCTAAGATAACAAAGATCCAATTCAACTGGTTATATATAATGGTTTATAACAATTTAGTTTGTTTAGTTAGGGTTGGTCCTCCCTTGAGCAGGGGGTTGGACTAGATGACCTCCTGAGGTCCTTTCCACCCTAATCGTCTATGATAACAGTCAGCAGAAATGAAAGACAGGCAGAATGAATTAGTCCTAAAAAAAAGGCCTACTAACTCCACCCCAGGGCTGTGCTAATACAATGACTGGTAAACAAAGGGAGAGTGGAACTGGAACCTAATGGACCAAAACTAGTGTGTCAGAAATTAGACCTAACTGGCAGACAAAATAATGAGGGGTTAAGCTATTCTGTCCATAACCCACATTTGGGGGTCCTTAAAGTCTGAGGTGGGGGACTCAAAATGTAGCCAAGATAGATAGACTAAAAGGAGTAAGCTGTACCTTCATGGTTGCCTCCCCCGCCATTGCCTGGGGATCCACTATGATATTGTTGAGCCTTTATTGTCCTTATCCTGAGAAGTGTCCTGACTAGACCAGGCTAGAAAGAGGGACCCCAATGATATCACCACTTCCAATTCCCCCCCTTCCACATCTCTGATTTCAGCCAACACAATATGCAGAAATACTAGTGTAGAGCAACAAAAGCTGTTTTTGTGGCATTTCTCACTAACCAAAATCAGGATATACAGGAAATCTTACTAGAAAATCTCTTTTCCTGAAACTTCCATCCTAGAGGAATATGGACAAATTGAGAGCTTAAAGCAAGCAGTCAAGCATTCAGATGTAGATTAGAAGAGACCCTCTTACTCTTTCGAGGACTCAGTCTTTACTAGTTGCAACAACATTATTATTTGAGTTTCACTAGACAAAGATGCTGTATTTACCCTGAAGTATTCTGTAATTTACAATTCTAACATTAAAGATCTTTTTCTGATATAGATTAAGACAACTGAAGGCTCAATATATATTTTTAATCTCCAACAATCCTGAGAACAGCAGGAGGTCCCTTTTAAAAGAGATTTACTGTAATAAACATTGCAGCAGAGTGAAGCTATTGCTCCCCAGAGAGAAACCAGAGAAAAACAAAGGCAAATTTAACAAATACTCTTTGAATTTCCCTAGGCAGAGGCTGAACAGAGATTGCTCTGGCCAAGGCTATTTTTATTGGTTTTATAGATGATCCTTGAAGTGCAAAGTTCAAATGTGGGTTTGGATTTGAATTTTCCTAAAGCTTAGAATGCAAGAAATTGGATGTAGGTTTTTGGTTTAGCCTCATCTCTAACTGAGAGTATTAGAAGATCCCCCTTAATGCCTACCAGTATTTAACCAAGTGTGATGGGGTGTGGTCCCCACAGCAGCCCTGAGAGAGTTGAATTAGGCCAAACAGGCCCAATCAATGAATCAATTAACCTGCAAATGTGGGAGATTTAGGCTGTGTGGAGGATACTACTTAGAAGGAAGCACAGCTGTGAGCTTCTATAAAGCCAGGAGGCTGGTATCAGTGGGGGAAGTGGTAGAGAGGAAGCCTGCAGCTGGTCTCCCCCCTGAGGTAAGATGGGATAGGAGCCCCTGAAGCAGGGTTTACCTAGGAGGTCTAAGAGAGAGGGTTTGACTAAGAAAGACTGGTGGGGGGAAAGCTTAAAGAAGCATGGAAGGAGGTAATCTGGAGATTAGCGCAGTAAGGTTGGTGAAGACCCAGGCCTTAACTGCTCACTGAAGGGCCCTGGAGTGGGGACCAGGCCTGGGTTACCCTGTCATCCACTGCAGAGAATAGGAAGCCTGCCAGAGTCACGGCAGGAGTCACCTAGTCAGGGCAGTGAGAGGGGGATAGCTTGAGACTGTTTGGGCAGCAGGTGTTGGAAAGACTCCCCTGGAAGGGGCATTCAGCAGAGGGCTGAGTCACCAAGCTGGTGTGCTGTGACTCTGCAGCTCTCCTCCTGCTCACAATGGTGGAAGAGAAGAAAAAGGGGGTTGATTGAGGGGGTGGTAATCCAAGCAAGACCTGCATCCTCTGTCTAGTGGCCAAGTCCTGCCCTTTCATGGGTGTAGATCCTATTCATTGCATACTAGGGAAATGAAATAGTGAGTGAAAACACCCATCTGTGCTCACTCTTCTGCACAAGCATCAAGTGTCAGGCCCTGTGGGTGGGGTGCTAGCTAGAAGTGGATGCGGCTAACAATGGTTGTCATTAGAGATTGCAGTTGACTACAGGTTGGTACACAGGACAGTCATCTTCCTTTATGGGTCAAATGTTTTTATTCTATCAGCTGTTAGTAGCAGCTGCTACAGCGAAGGTTCAAAACAGTTGTGATTACAACCATCTTTTTTTCTATATGCTAAGAACTTTCCCATGTGCTCTCCTACTGGGATGAAACACAAATCTGGTTTGGCTTGTGTCTGCTGGTGACTATCTTTAGCAAGTCTGACTAACATCTATTCATCTGGTTTGAATTAGGGGAGAGTGGGAAAATACATGAAACTTGGCAAGGCTCAGGATTCAGTCCTGCTCCCGTTGGCCTCAGTAACTTCCCAATGGGTCCAGAGTTAGGATCACCGAGTCCTATCCCGCATTCCTTGTCTACCCATGATTCCCAATGATGTGCTGTTCTTAAAGCCAGATCTAAAGCCTAATTAAATTAATAGGAGCCTTTCCCCAGACTTCAGTGGTCTCTGGATAAGGGTGCTTAGGATATCCCAAAAGGCCCATTGAACTGAGGGTAATAGTCTCACTGAAACACACAGTGATGCTCTTCCATACAACATACGTGAAGATCAGGGATGGGAGAAAACTGGATATGCAACAACTAGTGTATCCTGTGATTTTTAGGGTTTTCTTTGTCGTTTTGCTAATTTCTGCAATATATATATGCTTTCATTAAAAATGATGTCTCTCTTTCTGTTGCAAAGATACTACTGTCACAAAACAAACCAAAGCGCTGGAACTAGTGTGGTGATAATCATACAGGGGGGCAATGGAGGAGAAAGACAGGAAATTGTTTAAGAATAATTGGAGCAGGTAAGCATGAGGGTGAGATTAACAAATAAGCTATGGGATGTATGGGGCTGGAAAATGCAGAGGGGAAATGAGAGCAGAGAATCGACACCCCCCCACACACACACCTTCTCCAGTCAAGCCGACCAAGAATTAAGAACGCAGACACGCAGCATCATAGAGTTTACTGAAGGTTTTACAAAACCTTTATGATAGTCAGGGCCATATAGGAAGATGATGATAAACTGAATCAGTGCATGTTGTGGTGGTGACTTTTGTTCACTAGGACGTGAATTTAAATCACCAGTGTAGTGGTGTGTGTGTGTGTGTGTGTGTGTGTGGGGGGGGGGGGGGTTGTTTTTACACATGTCAGTGTACACCCTTCAGAAAGCAATTTACTTTTGGTTGCTGCTAAACTGGGCTGGATTCAACCCAGTGATCTGGGTCAAATGGCTTTATAGTCCATTGCCAATCCATAACCTATACGCTGTCCCCTCATATTAGAACTAATTATTACCGCACTCTTAGTGCAGATCTTAGTGATGCTTTATTAGACAAGTCTCATCTCCCAAATGGTGTGTTGAAATTCTTCTCCAGAAGATTCTTCTTCCTAAAGTCAGATATCTGTCATGACCACCACCCCTTCCGAAAAGTTAGTGTGAGTTCTTTCTCATAACTATAGTTAAGGGTAGACTCAGTGCTCAGAATATTAGGCAACACGCAGAACTAGCCTGGATGAGGCATAGGGCTAGTTTATACAGGAAAGTCAATACAAATCAAGGCAGGGTATGAATTTAAAGTGGAATATCCATTCCAGAATAACTCCATGTGTGGATCCTCTTATCCCGGAATAAGTGCATTTTTCTGGTTTCGCTAGCTATATCTGAATCACTCCCTATGTCGACAAGCCCATAGCATGGGCAGGACTGTGCAGACTCTCCCCCCACATTCCTCCCTCAGGCATTTGCCAATGCACCATAATGACAAACTCTTCTGGTCCTGTGCATTTTCTTGCTTCCCCCAAAGAGGAAAACCTGCCAAACTGTGCACTTGGTTTTATGAGGCGCACAGAATAGCGTGAACTCACCACAAGAGGCAGCCTTTACTGGGAGCCTAAAGATGTCCTTTGTAGACCCTGAAAACTTATTGCTACAGCTCAGGAGAAGACATCTGTGGTTGGGATTTTGAGTGCTCAACTCATGACTTTTTTTTTTTTTTTTTTTTTTTAAATCTGTATCTATGTATATTAAAAATATATTGCACTCCAATTACTTGGCATCCTAATGTTAACCAAGCAACTCAAGTTAGAGTGCCCAGAAACATGGTTTTACAATAGCAACAGGAACAATGTTAAATTCTTGTCTTAAGAGCCATTGCTCTATATTCTCTATAGATAACACATTCTGCAGTCACTGGATAACACTGGTGATTATTAGAGCTTTATCATTCCCACAGGGAAAAACCATTTGTCTGCAATATAGATAAGGATAGTGAACAAAGAGACATTGAAAGGACTACAAACTTGTCCTGACTTTGATTTACAAACAACTCTCAGCAGCAGGTTTTGAGGAGCTAACGTTAATCAGCAGAACACCTATTAAGCAATTAACCTTGTACTACCATCGCTACATTAAGCTTTAGCTTCCTTAGCAGGGCATTGCTGATAGAAAACCCTCTGTTTTGCCATGCTGTAGAGATCTCAATCCATTTGGCAGGGTTAATCCATAATTCTGTACACTTTAACAAATATAAATGGTAAGAATTCATCTTCCAGCATTCAGCAGGCCATAAGGGAAATGTCTCAGTGGTGACTCTTTCGCTGCATTTTAACATTCAGAGATGTAGAGAATATCTTCCTTGCATCCATTTACAATAAGCTCGATTCATGCTCTGGCATATTTTTCTTTATGTTAATGTTAAGACTAATCTATTATGAAGAGCTTCTGGCTGGCCTCCAAGTAGAGGAACTCAAGCTGGAAGCAAAACACTCTGAGCCATTTCATTTATGGCTTAATGCCCAAAATATCCTTTGTTTAGAAACCATATGGGCTCTTAGTACATTTATTTGATGTAAAACAGCAATATCAACTTTGTACTTTCGTAATGACTATCATCATAGGTCATCACCCCAGGACCTCCAGTGTGAAAAGCATGTGCTTTTAGCACTTGAGATAAAGCAGTAATTCACTAGGCAGTAGCTGAAATAGACTTGCATCTTCTGTAAACCAGGTACTCGCTGGGGACCTGTAACACACACTGATGTGTGGATTACATATTTCTCCTGGTCAAAGGAAACTTGTCCCAAGCTCATAGCAGTTCATATTCTAGATAAAGTCCATTAGCAGGAATTCAACCCATGATATCAAGTGTTACCACTCAAGTTAGAGTAAGGTAGGCTCATGCTCTGTAGACCAACTTTGAGAGAAAGATATAAAACACATTGCAGAGTAGGTTACACAGAAATCCCGTGAAGCTAACTGGGGCTGGTCTGAGTCATTACTTGAATGGGTAGACCTTCAAGGGACACCCTGTTGCTGAGGGAAGTGGTGATGATAAATCTACAAATGGTGCTCCTCACCCTGAATCAGTTTTGAGCCAATATGCCTATGTGATTCTGGTGCATGATATGCACGGTACTCTCTTTCAGAGATGTAACATTGTGGACATAACCACTTGTAAGTCACAAGGGATCCCATGAGACTTTTTGACAGTCAGGCTGTACCAGCTCAACTCTAAATGTGGACAATTGCATTCCACCTGCTTATAGCAAATGCCATCTCCAGTTTCCACTGCATCTAATATTCTCTTTCACGTCCTGTCCTAAACTGCTGTTTCTAGTAGCGGCGTGCTGTTAAAATGCTGCCTTTGATTGGTAGGCAGAAGAATGCCTGTGTATAGTTTGTGTTAAAGTATGTAAAGCGCTTAGAGATTTATCAGAATGAAAGGCACTATAGAAATGTAAAGCTCTCATCAAAACCATCCAGTGTTTCCTCTGAATATCCTGAAAGTCAATACAGCTCTTCAGTCTCTGAATGCCCTGCCTTTTCCTTACTGCATCTTCCTTTAAGTCATTTGCAAAGAAACTTGTGTAGGAGCAGACTGCTTTTTATCCTTGCAGACCACTCAGAGATGGTACAATTTCTCTGTAAAGGGAGTTAATGGGATTCTGAGTTATAAAATATTCTGGGTTTTTTTAATTCCGCCTTCCACCATTGAATAACACAGCTCCAATTAGCATTCATTTTCACTAACCTTCCTGGGTGATAAATATTTTATCACTCTGCTTTGGGGGGAGGGAATATTGACCATCTAGTGTTAAATTATCTGGGCCAGAACCTAGGGGGCAACTGCAATGTGCAGGGGGCAGGGCAGGGGGGGTACATGTGTTCATAGAGTGGCCTAAAATTCACATTTGCACTCTTCCTGCCTCTGTGTAGGGCCGGTCCCCCTATTCTGAACCAGAGCAGCCTTTGGGCTGTTGTAATTCATGCCAGGTACAAACAGGAGGATCAGCATTAGGCAAGGGTGTTCCAGCCACGCCCTCTCTTCTGCAGTCATGCCTCTTTTGCCCTGCTGCAGTGGCAACAAGGCTTCATAGAGGCATGCATGCCTCTGCTCCACCTGGTGCCACCAGGGGATCTCCCTTAGCCCGGTGTAGGTTATGCTGGCACTAAGCGTAGTTTATGCTGGTGGTGGAGGGTCCACAATGCTGTCACTGCACTGGTGAATCTATACCTGTGTGTTCAGTTAAAATGGTTTCATGGCTTATGCTTAAAGGAAATGGAACAGCCATGGTTTTTCCTTAATGGCTAGTCACTGGGAACACCCACAAAATGCAGAGCCTGGCAGTATTTTAATCAGGAAACTTCTCATATTTGACCTTCTCTTCTAGAGCAATATGTTCACAGCTTACTGACATGTGCTGTTAGTTTTATTGCCACAGTGCCACCCTCGGAGTGGTATCATCATCATATAAACACTCACTTTAATCCTAAGTGACAAGCCCTTTTGACCGGTCATAAAAAGGGGACTGCACCCACGCTCCATTTATTTTTACCATAAATACATTAAAAAATCAACATGGTTATGATGTTTCCGAGGCCTTAGATTTTTATAATGTTAGAGGCTGAGCGAGCTAGGTTTCCCTGAAGTGCCCATCATTGTGTGGACTCTACGCTGATTGAAACTGAATTCAATCTTCATCTGTCTGAAAATGGGAGGCAGTAAGTAGTCGAAACGACAGTGACGCCTTAGATTCGCCAGGATGGGCCTAATATTCTATCCCTCAAGGTCAAAGGAAAGACTCCCATTGACTGTAATGGGCTGTGGATCAGACCCCATGGTGGATGCTTACTAGATAGAACTGAAAGATGGACTCTCTTTGCATAGTCTATCTTTTCCATTTCCCATTATTTCTTCAGCAGCTGACATGGACAGGCATGGGGGGGAGCTGGTGAGCGCTGGGGTTTCCCAGACTCAATTCAGACTATCAACGGTAGCCGCAGTAGATTTCATTCCATCAGTTGTGCTTGGTGGGCCTAACTAGGGGTGGCAGAGGAGAACTTTTCCCTTCCTGTGCTTGGCTGCTCCTTTACTTTCACTAAAACATGGCTGTAAACGTAGTAACCCTCTCCTGAATTTTCTCTTACATTAGGGGTTTAAAAATGAATACTATCAGTGAATGCTATGCCTGGACGTGCTGGCAAACTTCTCCTGAATAGGATGGGGGGGAGCAGGAGAGGGGAGGAAATAGAACAGATCCTTGGATATCAGCTGTCTCCAAGGATATTACTTTAAGGACCAGATCCCCACTGGTAGAACTCCAGTGAAGTCAATGGAGCTATGGTGCTTCGCTCCGGCAGAGGATCAGGCCTATAACATTGATTCTTGCCCACAAACACAGGATTCTAGTGACTGTCGTGTTTGGAGTGGCAAGAATTTGGTTCTTTCCTTGCCCAGAATGCCCCTCTCCTTGTGTGTTTCCAGCTTTGTCCGGTTCAGTGATACATGCTATGATCACGGATGCTAATCCAGCACCCTATTTCCTGTGGCTCTATGAAGGCGGAGGCATTGGGGGACCTTGGTGCCTTCAATTTTTTTTCTATTTTTGTGTGTTTAATGTAAAGTCTCTTGGGGACATTGGGGGAGGCTCTCCAACAATATTTAAGCCTTTACACCATTGTCAGTGTATGTGAAACTCTCACTTAACATTTGGCTCCATTTAAAACAAAATTATTTCTTACCTTTTTGACAGACAGCTTTGGAAAAGGTTGTCAGTGGTATCTAACTTTAGCCTGGCTTGGGATCTTGGATGAGCAGAGATCAGAAATGCCTGTTGTCTTGTTATACACCTCTGATTAACTCAAGGAGAGAACTGTGATTGAGTGGCTTCTACCCAGAGAACAATAGAGAACACCCTATCAGTAAACTGCTCCTTGCAGTGTGTGTGTATTTGCAATGTAAATTGCTTTAGGCCTGACTTTTTTTTTTTCCCTTTCACTTACACCAGTTCTAAACCAGCTAACACAGTTTACAGCTATGGAATTTCATCTGACTTTCCCATGTGTGGGATGTGAAGCAGACCCACCTACCATTCCCTGATACACACTAAAGAAGTAAGAAGGGTTTCAATTCTACTGAGCTAACCAGAACCATCACTGCAAACTTCCCTTTTCTTATTCATTTGTGTTCAGGTAAAAGAAATGCATTGCTCATTCTTTAAAATCGAATGAACCCAGGTCAGCCTGACTTGCTCTGATTTAGCACTGCAAAATTACTCTCACTGTGCTGCGAGCCCATATTCAGAGCCTGAACCCCTTTGGCAGCACTCTGCGGGCTGGATTCTGCTCTCATTTACATCACTCTGGACCATTGAAGAGAATGGAGGGACACCAGTGTGTGTGTCAGAGCAGAAGCAGGCCCCACATTTTTGCTTGCAAGCGATATGGTTGAAAACCTATCCAAGGTGCTGATGGATGTATGGAAGGTCGGCTCTGTTCTGAAGCCACTACCCTGGAGGCTTCCCACTCACGTAAAAATACATTAAAGGAATCCATTTCCCCCCACTGTGCTCGCCGAGGGGATGATCACACAATGTGTGCTGTGACCAGGCGTCGTGATGTCAGCAGTACCGAGACACAGGGGTTCCTGCGGCTTTTTCCCTCTCTAATGAATGAGCCCTGCTGGGCTGGCAGTGCTTATCGGCGTTCTGACATCCGAGAGCCCCTCCATACCCTTCGCTCACAGCCGGCCTCTGGCAGAATCGTCCTCTCGGTTGAATGCAGCGGCGTGGCTTGCTTTATCGCTAAATTAGCAGCACAGCGTGGGGCGAAGCAGCAGGTCCCAGTAGCGCTGTCCTGCAATGGACTTGTGGGGTTTTTATCCGGCTTTCTGGATGCATCCGTATCTTGGACCACATTGCAGAGGCAATAGCCATTAGCACAAATCTTGAGGTCGTTGCTACTGGGGTAAGACAACAACTTGCCCTGTTCACTCAAACAGAAGAGCATGAATGTATCTGGGTGTCTTACTCCCATGGGTTGGCTACCCATAGTGCAGGTGGGCACACAGCCTTCAAGGGGGCCACTACTCCCCCTCACCATGCAGGTGGACAGAGTGATCAGGAACAACCAGAGAATGGGTGAAGCTTTGCCTTCTCCCTCCTTCCCCCATCTCAATGCGCCGGCCAACACACCGGAGTCTGATGAAGGGGCAGTGACCTGTGCTTGGGAAAGGGCTGAATCACATTATTTCCTCCCTAGAGCAAGAGGAAAACCAGACACTAAGGCCTGGCCTACACTTAAAAATTAGGTCAACCTGGATATGGCCCTGGGGGCTGTGGAAAAAGTTTGCACCTTGAGCACCGCAGTTAGGTAGACCTAACCCCTGGCGTTCACGTAGGTCAACACAAGAATTCTTCCATCGCTTCTTGGAGAGGTGGGTTAACTACACTGGTGGAATGTGGTTTTTCCATCGATGTGGGAAGTGGCAGAGCTGCAATGCTATTGCTGTGTTGCTGTAGTGGAGGCATGGCCTAAAGCGGCTCTCTCAGGCACCAAAACTATGCACGGTTCTGTATTAGCCTTGCTAATGTTGGAGTCCACTCTGAGTATGGACAGCAGGACTTGGTCGATAGAAGGAAATGTGTGAATACATCTAAGAATGCCTCTAAATGGAGGATAAACCGGCCTTCCATATAGTTTTTCCATCTTGCCGAAGTGTAGGACACCCTGTGGAGTCCCAAACTCCAAGCCTGTCAAGGATTGCTCATCACCAGTGTAAATTCTTGTATTGAGCATAGCAAAGTTCTAACTGTGCAGAGGAATTTGACTGGGGAGATGGTGGAGAAAGTCCGCCTTTTGGTATGTTAAGCACAGCCTGTGGCAGCAGGTAGGAATAACTGCCTTCCATAGAAACGTGCATTCTTATCAATAACAGTGTGCTGGAGTTTGCTGCTGGATTTGCTTCAGACACAGGGGTCAGGCTGAACTGCTGTGCTTAGCAGAGCAGGAAAAGCTGCCAGATGTATTCATTTAATTCAGAATACAATCCGGGCGTGCTAGTGCCCTATACCATGGCGTAAAAGCAGCCAATACACCGAGAAAGGGGCCGGCAGAGGAAATACAAAGCTTAGGGTTAGTCCTGGGAGCTTGGAATGAAGGACAGCTGTCAATGGCCATCAGCCTCTGCTCCCTAGAATTTGAACAGGGACAGGACCACTGTGCATGCCCTTTCTTAAATAAGGGCCTGAATCATTATCTTCTTGCAATAGTGTCTAGAAGTGTCCAGTCAGGGAGCCGAGTCCTGTTGTGTTAGGTGCTGTACAAATGAGTAGCTTAAGGGAATTCCTGTCCCAGAGAGCTCAGAGTCTAGGATGACAACAAGATGCAGCAGGTAGACAGAGGAGGGATTAGAGGGGTAGGGAACAATGTACTGTAGCGGGAAAGATGGGCACATTGGTATAAATTGATAGTCTCAGTGGTCTAAGTAGTAGACACCCCCAATTGAACAACTTTCCCAATTTCTCTTATATTTGAACTCAGGTCCAGCATCAGCTCTTAAGTTTCTGAATGGGAACTGAACCTGGAGCCCATATTTGAACATCCCTCACAGTTCATAAGACAGACCTGCATCCAGATTTTGGCATCTTGCATTTTTGGGGCTATTTCTAACTTTCATGTTAAAGGGGGGAAGCCTACATTTTGCTCTGCAAAGGCCACAGCGTGCTCATGTAGGTCCTGGGAGAATCCCTGCTCATCAGTTCCCATTAAGCTCAATGGGAGTTGAGGATGCTCGAACCTTGAAGGAGGCATTCAGGATCCGACTCGAGTTCTTATTTTGTGCATACAGGCAGTAAGGCACACGAGGTCTAGTAGGACCACAGGAAGACAAAGCACTGCAATCAATGCAGCAATGGCACAGTACTCAGCATTAAGCTAACCATTCACTTGTGACCGTCTTCCAGACACCTGCTCCAAGGATAGTGGTTATGAACTGCTCTCATCAAATGCTGAGCAATGTCCTACTTTTTTCAGCAATTGTTAAGACATCGAGAAAATTCAGTATGAAGATGGGGGGGGGGGGGAGGGTGGGGGAGGGGAGGAAGAGAAGAGACGTAAGAGGATGAAATGTTCAAATAGTGATAAAACTGGGTAACGTTCTCCAGTGTTTGCCTCCACAACTGTATTAATTTGGTCTTTGGCCTCTTTCCCTCTGGTTTGCCATGAGCATATAAATGTTCTAATCTTTTCTGTGTTATATGACAAGAGGGTTGCAAGAATTTGACCTTTTCAGTATTCCATAAACTAACAATCTAAATCATTCCTCATGTCAGAGTAAATAGCAAATATTATCAACAAAAAGATTTTGCATGCAGATTGCCAATGAAGCGTGAAGTTTACCTGTTACTAATTTCATCACCTCTTCTCCCTTGAGGACATCCTTAATCCAGATAAAAAGCCAGTTTAATACATAGCCAGATAAAAGTCCAAGGTTATAAGTACTGCCAAGATCCAAATAGAAGGGTTTTTGGATGCGGGGTTTGATTCAATCTGTTGTAGTAAGAGGGGCCCAGTTGTGATATAGATATATATCAGCAACCAAACTTAGCCAAATGTCTAAAGCCAGATTTCTCTATTGTTTTCTCCATAGTCATTTAGATCAATGCAAAAGGGATCTGAAATATGGTGAAGTTGGCATGGGAATGATTTGCACTCATTTTGCACCAGTGTAAATGACTACACGAGGAGCATGGCAATGGTGACACAACTCTAGTGCATTCAGATTTGAGCGACAAGTACTTTCAATATGTTAAAATACACTAAAATCTGACCTATAAACTGTGTCCTTTAATTTGTTCTCCCTCTGCCCTCCCAATTAAAGGTTTATTTGGGAGATTACCAGGGAAATACGTTTGCACAAGGGCAAGTCATACTTTCATGGCTGTCTGCCCATTTTTCTTTTCCTAGGAAAACACAGATACAGCCATTGGCTGGAGGAGAACTTTTTTGCTATCTTTTTTTCCCTGCATAATCCTTCCTACAGGACTTTCTCCCCCTGACCTCTCTTCTCTGGGATCTGTCCTCACATACTACCTTAGGATATCTAACAAAATCATGATCCAATCTAAGCACGGTTGAGCCAGTTATTGGACCTGGGAGATCAAGGGGATCCATCGGCATTGCAGGAAGTGGTGTTAATGATTCAGTAGGTGGCACTATAGAGTCAGTACTAAACAAATGCCCTGTTGTGATGTCAACAGACTTTCAGATAAGAGGTGAATCTCAGGCCTTTGCTAGTGGAACAGCTTCTATAAGAGCAGGTTAACTCTGGCCTTCCCCTCAAGCCTCCGGGCCAGACACCAACTTGAAATGCACCCCATGCTTGGAGGAGTTATTTTTTCATTTCTTCTATGGAAAATTATTCTGTTTGCCAAGAATGGCTGCCACTTGAATGGCGGATTTGCGTGTAATCCACGTATATAGAGGGCCTTATGCTGCCCTTCAGAAACTATTACAGAGAGGGGACTGGGGATCTGCTGGGGATCAGTGGGAGGACACTCTCTGCAGAACCACCCCACTGCAGCCCCCAGTCAGCCTTTTTGTACATGGTGATGCCCTGCACTGAGTAGACCCCCCAAGTGAGGGTAGGGGAGAATCCATTTAATGAATTTTCCCTCAGCTCACAGAGTACCAGGCCCTAGCATACACACCAGAGTCCACTGGGCCAAATTTTCGGCTGGAATAAGTTGGCGCTGCACCATTGAAGACAATGGACTTCTTCATTGGAGCTACACCAGCTGACATTTGGAGTCTATAAGTACCACTTGGCTGGAGGCATGCTGTACCCCTGAGGCATTCAAACGGTCAATGATGATGGGGATCATTCATCTACCCTTTAGCTAGTCCCACGAGTTTTTGTGTGGAGTGATCATCCCCTACAAAAGCCACCAGTTTTAGGAAAAGTCGTCTTTCTTCTCTTCAGCCTCTTCCTTCCACCAACACAGTCCAAGACTGTTCTGTCGGAATACAGTGTATCTTAGTAAAACAAAGCTTAGCTTTTCTAGTGAGATTGTGTGATAGTTGGGCCTACAAATTTCCCTTAATAGTAAGCTCCACTGTGAAAAGTGAGTGTAAGGTCATAAGATATCATAATAACCAATGATAACATATGTTGGTGGGAAAAGGTGCAAAAATGAGAGAGAGACTGAATTAGTCCAAACAAAGAGGCCTACTGATATTAACCCAAGGACTGGGGTAAGATCATGCTTGGTAAAAAAGAAAAGTGTGGAACTGGAAATCAGTGAACCAAAACTGGTGTTAAACAAGGCCTCATTGATGAGGGTGGGTTATTCCACTCACCACTCCCTTTTGGGGTACTCACAAAGAGACTTGGAGAGAAAAATTGACCACTGGAGCAACCTTCACCATCATGGCTGCCACTCCCACTGTCTCCCGGGACCCCAGGCCTTCATCATCCAGAGCCTGTGAGATGTCCTGTCCAGACCAGGCTAGAGAAAGGGACCTACCTGACCCTGCCACCTCCACTGGCTCCAGCTAAATCCCAAACTCCATCTGCGATGCCAGACTTTGTCTCCCTTTACCCCCAAATGTGTTCATTTTCCTTCCCTTTCTTATTCTTTTTTCCTTCTGTCTACAAAAAATTTTGGCTCAGCCAGCCGAGACTACATATTCTGCGACACAGCTGTGAGCCCGTGACGAGCAAGGCAGCTAAAAGCAATACCTGTAACGATCTGATACTGGTACAAGTTTCGCAGGTCTTAGAGTGGCTGATAAAACCATATGCTGTGCCTGTGTTTCTCCTGCAATGAGGTTGCAAGTTAAAGTCTACATCAGAGTCTGAAGCTGCATTTTCTATCTTTACTGTTCTTTTCTCTCTCTTTTTGTGTGTCTTGTTTGGTCTCCTATGAAATGGGATTGGACTTTAATAGCCGCAATCATGATAGCTCCAACTCATCTCAATTAACCTTCTCTTTTCTCCGAAGAGGACAGTTATCATCTTTGATATCATCCCAGAGACTGCCAAACAGGTTTTTCCTTCTAAAATTTCTTTCTAGGGAAAATGAACTAGGGATATTGCTAAAATGAAAGCCTTATTACTTTACATTTCAAATACTTTAACTGTTTCTCCTTTTCTGTATCTTTAATAAAAAAGTTGAAAAGGATTTTTAACGGTGTGTTTGCCCTGGTACCAAGAAGGCTGAGCTCCCTGTATACCAAACCTTGTTTAAAACTGTCTAATGTTGGATAGTGACTGGGTTATATTAACACTTTTGGCCCATACATTCCATCTAAATTAATACACCACCGACAGATACAGGCAATCAAAGTAATCCTTTATTTATCTGGATGTTTTTCCACCACCATCCAGTTTAACATCTTGATTTATGACTAGATTCTTACCCTGCTTAGAAAATTCATTAAGCACGACAATATTTACTGCAAGTGCATGCTAAATGAGAGAGGGCTTGTAGGAGCAATGACAGCATGGCTTGTGACTTTTATGAAAATGCAGATGCTGAGATTAATTAGCAGTTGTTTATGTGCTGGTTCTCTCAGCCATATTTCAACACACAAAACTGACCAATAAAATCCCTTTGTCTTGCACCTACCTGACGCATGTTTGCAAAAATACATCGGAATTTTGATGATAAGTTTTAATTAGCAGAGACATGCAGGTGCTGTCTTATTTAGCTTGTGTTTACATTCGCTGTGCAATTTTGATGGGCTTTGCAGTAACAGGCCTCCTGCCACTGTATCTGCCCCTCCCCACGGCTTGGAATAGCATTGGACCGAGCTGCAGAAATCTCGGAACGCCCTGCCACCGGCCAGGGAGGGTGAAATACTGACCGCACTCATGGGCTTACTCCTCCTCCCCCATCCAGATGGCAAGCCTCGGGCAGGTGCAGAATTTGCCTCCCCCCCACGCAGGGCCCTGTTGGCCTCACTGGAGCTGCCCCTCCAAATACAGAAGTCAAACTACGTCTACGACCACACTGAAGTCAATGGCCGAACTCCCGTTGACTTCAGTGGGGCCAGGATTTCCTCTGAAGATTATCAGGCCTGATCCTGCCACGAGTCCAGCGGGGCTGATCCCTGGCACCTGCCCAGAACCCCAAGGAAGTCAAAGGGGCTGAGGTCCATGCCTGGAGAGCGTACTGAAGGGTCAGCTCCTAGGACTGCCCATCTCACTATCCCCCATTTTGGCATTTAAGATCAACCTGCAGGCCCCCTCAGTCAGTCCCTGAAGTCAGCGCTCATTGATGGTTGGGAGGGCTTTCTCAGCTGCCTATTGATACGGATTTTGTTCTTCCTCCGCCAGTGCCTATGTTTACCAAGAGTCAGAGTGCTGTGTGAGATGGCTGGGGTTTCGCTTTTCTCCGATCATTGTTCTGCTTGTTTTTATAACCAATGACAAAATTCGTGGTTTTTAATTGCACCCACCCAAGCAAATTTGTATGTGTGTGTGACTGATCACCTTTAATCCGGAACATCGTACAGACCTAATTGCTCTGGCAAGAGTGGCTCCCCAAGTGTAACCACAATCAGACAGCAACAATTATCCCATCTCACATACAATAAAATACTTGAAATGGAGCAGGGCACCTAAGCTAATGGGCAAATCATATTGCTTGGTTCTTTTGAGGCTACGCTTCGCTCTCTTGGATGCTATTTTTTGCGTGCGGAGGTTCTGTTTTATTATCAGGAAAATGACTAACAGGGACACACTTTCTCTTGCATATTTATTTTCTACCAGTAACTTCCAAGTTCAAGTCAAGCAGAAGTTAATACTAGCAGCTTGTGCACACTGCAAGGGCCAATCTGGGATCTCATAAATCATTATTGCAATCATAGCATTAATAGTACAGCTGAACAGGAGGGGATGTTGCCCCTTCTCCCAAGAATGAAATTAGCTTTATTGTGGTTATGGGTCCAAACTTTGCTGCATGGAACAAAGGCTGCAATGATGGGCTATGCTCCTTGCTGTAATGAGATTGAAGGATCCTTACCCTGAACTTACCCTGAAATGGCATCTCTCCCCAGGAGAGCTACATTGTCTGCAATGCTTGGCTGTACGTGTTACAGGGAACAAGTGTCAGGGAATTCTCTGGTCCCCTCCCATGTGGATTTCTGGGCCATGGACCCATTGGTCATTCATCCACCATACCCAGGCCATCCCGTATCCTTTCTACATATTTCAGTCACTGAGCAGAACATGCAGGAGTTGTGGAGCTGTGTATATGCCCATGCAGTCTAGACCCATGCTCAAAGGATATGGCATTTCTGGTGAGTTTTGGTCTATCTGCTGGTGCATATGGTAGCCAGGATTTGCACCACGTTGCATTATCTGCAAGCTTCTGTCTGCTTTCCACTCTCATCCCTTCCTCTCATTGCATTGCTTTCAGGTTATACTTTTGTTTGCATTTATGCAGCTGCTTCTCATTGGATCAGATCCTCCTCATATTTCTAGCCTCTCTCTTTCTATCCCTTGTTATTAGGAAACACTTCCTCATTAATATCCCCCTATAAATGAATGTGCTATTTACTTCCTCCTTCAGTTCATTAATGAAGATCTTAAATAAAATACTAGACAACATATCAAGTATCAATCCCCACAGCACTGTGTCCCACTCCAATGGTGGACTGGCCTGCTAGAAATTGATGAGCTTGCTACAGCCTTGCTTAAGAGACATGTCTTTTAGCTCACGCAGTAGACCTCCACGAACTGGGTCTTGACCCCTAAAAAGACTTAATAAATCTTGCTTTGATGGTGCCACAGTTAAGGTGGAGGTGTAGAAATGCAAAGGAGGTGTACAAATGCTTTTACAACAGAAATTAAAGAAGCAAATATCTTACACATATTGCTTGAATCACCGGTTACATCCAGTGGTTACTGATGTGCACGAGAAGTTCTCAAATTGTAAGTCTATATACATTTTTTTTTTTGCAGGCATGAAATGGGTGTGCTGTACAAAGGCCAGAAGCTGCAAAGACTTGTAGAAACAAAATGGATTGGTCACCTGGAAACCATGGAAATAATCCTCAATAATTTGGAAGAGGTTCAGAATATTCTGTCAAACTTTGTGAATGGACATAGCAACCTGTCCAGTGAGGCAAGAGGGCTGTTGGAAGTTACAGGTTTTATCCAAGCACTCTGTCTTGAAAGATGCATCTGATGAAGCATCGGTAGTAAGATGTTCCACCTCAAGAATCAAGGTATTGCCCCCAAAATGTTAAAGAATCCATAGTCACTGAGCCGTGGTGAATTGCTAAGAAGATGTTCTGAGAAGAATTCCAAGTTAGAAAAGGCTTGTCAGCAAATCTATTCCACCAGCTCTTCAGACTTCTTGAAAGTGGAATCACTGTGTGCTTTGATGGACTTGCTTGAACTAGATATTGAGAAGATGAAAGTATGAAATGGCTGTGTTTAAACCACTGACAAAGAGAAATTGCAAAGAATTTGAAGAAGTTCTAGGTGCTGCTAGGGAATTAAAGGAGGTTTTCCCATGTATTTTTAAAATATCTATAGTGGTCTCGTGTGGAGCACGAACTGCAGCTTGTAAGAATTCAGTTTCTTCTTTGAAAACAAGTTTATCACACCATAGGATGAGTATGACCCATTACAGAAAGAGAAACCTAATTCTCCTGACTCATGAAAGGAATGATGGATTCTGAATTCCTCCACAAGGACATCCAGGTTCAGTTTTGAAATCAAATCAAAGAAGAGTTCAACTTCACTTAATCTTTTCTTCTGAAAGCGTCAAAATGGGGGATGTTTCAACATTATTGATCCCCCCCCCCGCCATTCCTTATTTTTTTTCTCAATGAAATTCCAACAAAATTGACCAGAATCACAGATTCAACAGAATCACATATTTCAACAAAATGTGGTTGTGTTTAGGTTTCTACAAGCAGCTCTATTTGTAATTATCACAAAACAAGAAGCAGTATCCGCTGACTGCAAAGCCTTAATACTTATTCCCCTCATCTAGCATTTTCTGTGCAAATGTTTATGTTCAGGCTCAGAGTTTTGCTACGCTCCAGGGCCATGAACAATCTTTTTTAAATGAGACTGAATAGTATTTTTACAATTTTGTTTGTCAGAAAATGGAACTTTTGCTTCAAATTTCTATTTGTGTGAAAACACTGGGAAGGAAACTTGCCGATTCGCTCCTAAATTCATTTGCCCTGATACAATAAATTTAAAAAAAAAAAATACAAAATACAAATGTACTCTGGATACAGAAATGTATTGGGATGTTAGTGACACCAACACCTGCATCATCAGAGGTGTCTGAGACACTAGGTCTGTCACGTGTAACTTCATTGAATCTGACCACTGTTGAAGCAGGATCTGATCATGTAAGGCCCTAAATGCCTTCAGCTCCCTCTGAAATCAGCAATAAAGGGCATTCAGCAACTGAGAGGATCCTAAAATTAGACACACATAGCGATACTGGAAGAGCAAATTTCAGCTGCTACAGTTTTGAAAAAGAATAGATAAATTAGAACACTTTGCACTTTGCGTCCACAGCATCTGCCATCTAAGGGGCTGAAATCACTTTACAAACACTCCTGAATTACCCATGTGAGGTAACTAAGACTGTGTTTATACTGACGACGGCAAATTTGCCGTCGACAGATCGATCTTTCTGGATCGATTGAGCGTTCAGTTTAGACCCGCTCAATCGATCAGAAGTCGACTGAGTAAATCCACCCCCTCAAGAAGTGTAGGTGAAGCACAGTGTGAACAGCGCGCAGAAGGGAAGCAGAGCAGTCGACATGAGTTACGCAGACTACTCTGCGTAGTTTGCGTAACTCCCGTCGACTGCTGCCAAATCGCGAGGTAAGTGTAAATCAGCCCTAACATTTGCTATTGAAGAAACTAAGAAACACAGAAAACTTAAGTGACTCACCCAAGACCACACAACAAGTCAGTGTCAGAATTGAGGGCAAAACCCAGAGCTTTTGAATCCCATCCATACGGGTTATTGTTGATAGGCCTCCATGGCCAGCCAGGTGTGTTAAGTAGAGCTGGGAAGGATACAGTTTTCCTGACCTGTGAAAATTTGAGATTTTTGAAGTGATTTTTTTATCCCAAAAACTTTTGTTTTGGGTCACCTGAAACATTTCATTACAATAATTCCCAAAAGGTTTTGTTCTGATTGACTTTTTTAAAATTTGTGTTCACTTTTACTTAAATTTTGAAAACACTTTGTTTCAAACAAACAAAAATATGGGGAACTTTTGTTTGGAAAATGTAAAAACACAGGGTCCTTTCAACAACTGAGAAACTTTCCCCCCAATTTTTTGAAATGAGAAATTCGTTAAAATGGATTTCCTCAAGAAGTTTTGGTTTTGATGAATTGGCATTCTCTGACTTAAAAAAAAATAATTTCAAGAAGTGTTCTAAATGAGTAAAGGGAGATCGTTTCCCACTCCAGGAAAGGAATGGGGTTCCTGGAGCAGGCACGGGCAGAGATGAAGATACAAAGAGGAAACTTAGGTCAAGATTGTGAGAGACACACACATAGGGCACTCATAAGTCTCGGGAAAAGCATCAACAAGACAGGAAAATGGAGGAAGTGATAGCTGAGGTGTAGCTACTATGAGTTGTATAAGACCTCGAATATAGGAGGCATAATGTAGTGCATGAGTCATGTATCACTCATATATTTTAGCTTACTTAACTCAGTGGAAGATGAAGAGGATCTGGGTATGTGTGGAGAAAGCTGTGTTTGAATGTACAGTCATAGCTGGTTATGATCTCATTTTAAATATTGCAGTCTTTCCTTTGGCTGCTTGAAACATAATTAAATGTTCCGAGAGCTGCATCTGTGTTCCAGACGACATTGAAAACAAGATGCTACATCTCAAGGACTTATCTCAGCATCCACATCCTGGTAAATTAATCTTTTCAATTACTTTTTCTTGCTTGTCAACTTTTTATGCTAGCATTTTCACGAAATAAGGTGTTTATATGCATCACCCTTCAGTTAGCGTTACGTTGATGTAGATGCTGCTATATTATTTCCCTTTTAATAACAGCTTGGCTAAAATGCTCTGCAGAGCGATCAGCATCTGTTTAGCCAGTGTATGGTGCACAGGTGTATCCGCTGGAATTTGTGAGACATTTCATATTCACAGTGACAGTAATTATTATAATCAGTCTTTTCTGTAACAGGCTCAGAGGCCACTTCTTTCAGTGCTTGCTCTATCTGCAGAACATGACATGTATTAGCTAGCAGCTGGACTGAAAAACCACCCACAGATGTTTCCTAGTAAGAGCCTGAGCAAGTCCACCCACTGTGAGTTCATTTAGTCCTCCTGAGAGGGGCAGGTGTATAATCTGGGAAATTTTCCAATTCAGTCTTTAGAGAAATAAGATATGAACAATTAACATTTAATTAGAAGAAACCGGGTCCCTTTGTAAAAACGTCATGGACACAGAGCGAGATCATGCAAGTAGAAAACAGCCGTTCTTCCTTTATACCAAAGCTAGTTTCAGGTTCTCAGTGCAGCAAGCAGTAAAGCAATCTTCCTTGACACATTTAGCCACATCATTCAGTCTGCCAGAATACTAGTGCAACAGGCTTAATGGTCTAAGAATCCAATTTGAAATATTTTGGCTCCTTGTAAACTGCAGTTGAGCTTGGGTTTCCCTTTAGTCATTCAGAGGAAGTGTGAGAAATGCCTCAAGGGGTCAAAGGGCAGAGCCAGTACTGGGACCTGTCACACCTAGCAATAGACCTGCTACCTACTTCTGCTTTCCCCCTCTTTCTTCCTGTTTTCCTACTTTATACAATAGAATGAAGAATGTCTAGTTCCCCCCCCACGCACACCCCACCATTGCTTCTATTGCCATTCTGTAACTTCTCAAAATTTCTCCAACTTTGGAAAAGTTAGAATAGAACAAGGGAGGAAAGTGGGGGGCAGGGGAACCAAACAAAGTAAAAAAATCATCCATTCTATTGCATTCAGTGGAAAACGCCCCCCACTCCCAATGAAAAATGTAACATTTTGTTTTCAAACACTAAAACACAGTGAAAATTCCAATACGCAATGCCATGAAATGACCCTGCATGTTCTGAGTTGAAATTTCCCATAAAGAAAAAAAAAATGTGAAAAGAAAAATATATTTTCCTGTAAAAAAGTCATCTTCTTTGAACCCCGTTTTTAAAAATAGTTCTTGACTGAAAGTTTTTGTCGACCACCTCTAGCGGATACACTGAATTTTATAGAGTTTACTACGCTGGGATAATGGTTGCTCATCCAGCCTACGAATGCCCTGATGTGAATGCCAAGAACTGTTCTGACAGTGGAGGTGGAAGCTAAAAATCTGTCTCTTACGGCTGGCATTCTGGAGGTTGGGGCAGTGCTGGTTTTGCTCCCCTCTAGAGAACTTCCATGTTGGGGGTTGTCAGAGCCTGGGACGCGGGTGGTCGTGCCGGTAGTTTGAGCTGAAGTAAGTTGTCAGGAATAGGTGCCCTGGGTCAGAGGCCACATCAGAGCCGAAGTCATGAATCAGAGCCAGGTTACCTGGAGTGAGGTGAGGCGGAGAGAAGGCTGGGACCAAAGCAAGAGCAGAGCAGGGCTGGGTCTGAGGCGGGACCAAGGCTAGGAACAAGCAGGCTCAGGAACTATCACAGCCATGGGCAAATGCTTTGAGCAGCCACCAAACTGCTGCTGCCGGGATTCAGAGCTGGTCTGCCGACTTTTCCCACCAATTAGGTGGTGTAGCCAATCAGGCAGCGTACTGCAGGCCACCCACACTTGTTAGGTTGCCTGGAGACTGGCTCTGCTGCAGGCCCTGATTCCTGACAGGGCTGCTGGTGGGCTGATGCATTTATTGTGCTTCCAGACTATGGGTCTACTTCTGGGGTTGGGCTGTGTCTGTGGCAAAGCAGAAGTTTTAATGAAAAAGAAGCCATTTCTGAATTATAGGAGTCCAAGAAGGCCTTTCTAAAATGGCTTAGTGGGTAACCCTCCCTCCTTTCCATCTTTCCCACCCCAAATGCTGGTATCTCAAAGAGCCAAAACCCACCAGATTAGAATTTCCTGCAAAAAAAGAATAATTGTTAGAGGTGTTATGTGGAGGTACAGATGCTCCAAAAAGGGGTAAGAGTGAGAAATGCCACCTCAGTCATATCTCGAAGACGGGCTGTAGTTTTAATGGCCTATAATGCATTGTCTAAATGTCCATTTCTCTGATCATGTCGCACTCCTCTCTGAATCCTACCACTAGCTCCGCCTTCTCGATTACGTTATATTCAAGCTGCTTATCTTCAACTTTGAGGCCCTTCACAACTCTGTCCCTCCCGGTAGGTCTTGTCTTGTATCTTGCCAAGTATTTCTGCTTCACAGCCTCAACCACCCATTGGTCCACTTCTCTGTCAAACATCTTTGTGTTTTCTTCCATGCCAGCTCTTATGCATAAAATGTCCTTCCTGTTTTAGTCTGTAAAACCACTCCCCTGCTTTCCTTCAAATCCCTCCTTAAGGCCTACTTCTACCGCACCATCTTTAGGAAATTTCCAACCAGTAATGGCTGGGTAGATGGGCTGTGCGGGTTGGTAATACCCGTTTTATGTGCTTAGTAATATGATATAATTTAAAACAAACAAAAGCCTTTAAAATGACCCTCAACTTATTTATAGCTAGCCTATGTAACTGCATACTCCTAGCTCTGGTAACTTTCCACCATTCCTTCTTCTTGTGGGTTACACCCACTTGTAGTCATTATTATTAATGATTTGTATTGCAGTAGAGTCATGGACCAGGACCCTATTGTGCTAGGCGCTGTACAGACAGAACTAATCGACTGTCCCTGCCCCAAGGAGCTTACAATGGAAGTATAGGTTGAGTCACCAGATGGATAGACAGACAAATGGAGGAGCACAAAGTAATCATGCAACAACACTGCTCAGCATGGTAGGCTGTGATCTCAGCACACCAGCAGACTATCCGTTTTTGAGTTTTTAGTGGGTAATACAGCAGAGGAGAGTTGTAAGGAGGCAGCTTTGTGGATATTTACAGGGAGTTCGGTTTATGCATTAGGGGCAACATGGGAGACAATGTGAAGGTGCTTGTAAAGTCTTATCCTAAAACTCGACTAAGTCCTTTAGGGAAGGGATTGTATCTTCCTATACATTTGCACTGTGCCCAGCACAATCAGTTTCTGATCCAGTCTGACTCAGGCTTCTGGATAATTGATTCCAATGAGCGCAAGCCAGACCTCTTACCTGGAATACGTCAGCATAGATGGAGTGAAGTCAATAAACCTGCATCCTTATAAACCAGCAGGGGATCTGGCCCATTGCCATTCATCTCAGTTCATCTCTCCCTCTTAGCCATTTTGTTCTTACCTCCAAGAACTGCATTTTCCAGACAAGCCCATGTGTGTTTCAGTTTTAATCATTCTGATTTACTCATGTAGCTGATGGGCTGTGTAGCTGGTTTCTGAGCCATAGAAGTCATGGACAATGGTGGTTAGTCACTAGGCAACCTAAATCCATAGTACCGAACTGCAAACGCTCCTTGGACAAGGAAATATACTTTCCCACGAAAAAGGACGGTGCAGACGGTGTTAGCAAAACAGCCAAACTCATCTAAATGCTTTTTGAAGCAAGAGTGTGTCGATACAAAATGGAACCTCCTCCGAGAGTCTGGGTACCCCATGACCATTTGATCACATCCAGTGGCAGACTGTCTAGCGGCAGACTCCCTACGCACCTCCTATGGTTGAGTTAGTTGTACACTTTGACGGGAGTGCAGGACAGTAGGGTCTAAAGGCTATCCGCCTTGCTCCAGTTCTTGCCCATCTGTGGTGATAGTGAATAGCCCTGCACTTCACCAATTCAAATAAATAGTCCTGAAAAAAAAACTTTAGCTGATTTTCTCAAGCTAAAGTCAAAACCCTCTAGTCAAGATTAGTTGTCTTTGGGGATGGGGAATGGGTTGCTTCCAAGCCTCTCTCTTTAGAAGACTTGCTCACTCACTTGTGACTGGGTCTGTTTCAAACACCAGGAATGAAAATCAACTCCAGCTTTTCGAAGCACTGTGGGAAATGGCACAGTGATTTCTGGAGTGTAGCTAAGGAGGACTAGATGGCTAAAGGCTGCGTTGTGCTCTGAAGGGTGGAAAGAAACTCTCCAGAAGGAGTTTATTTCAATATGAATTCTCCCAGCCTTTCTCTCTTCACATGTTCAAAGCATGTCAGAGAGCCAGTGAGGAGAAATTGTTTCTCTCGGACCAAGCAAAGCATCACCAGCAACTATAACAAGCTCTGTAAGAACAAAGAAGAGATGAACAGGCGGTTAAGCTACGTGACAAGGAAGTATTATAATGACTGTATTCTGGGCTGTGCTATAGATTTCCAATGTGACTTTGGGAACAAATCACTTAAATGTATTTCTGACTCAGTTTCCTCATCTGTAAAATGGAATAATGCCTACCCTCAAGTGGTGTCATAAGGCTAAATTAGGTAATGTCTGTAAAGTGCTTTGAGATCTTGGGTTGGAAGCACTGGCTGCCTTAGAAGAGCAAAGAGTTATTCATATATCATAAATTTTCCAAGAAAACAAACCTATAAAGCAGTTTGTATTGTATCAACAGTAATTACCAGCTTGCTGTTTCATGCTCGTTTTCAGACGCCCTCAAACAATTTTAAGAAGGCAGGGTGGTACTTTGTCTTTTGCAATATTAAAACTGATACATAATAGGACTATAAAAATGATAAATAGTCCATCTTAATCGGTAGCTGAACAGATAAAACCCAGGCTATCTCACCAGTAGTATACGCCGATACAGCAGACCATTGAGTCATTTCACAGCATATTTACAATCCATCTATGGAACAATGTATTTTATTTTCACCCTATACATACTACATCTCAAATAATAATTTATCTTCACAATGCTGCAGTTACTTTTACATGCCACATTTTATTGGGAAGTTAGTAGGGGCACAGAAAATGCTCAGTGACATATTAAAAAAAAAAAAAAAAGCAAAGAAGTTGAACATTTAACTTTGGTTAGAGCTGTTCCAAATGGCGCCATAGTTACTGAAATGAATGAGAACCATACTTTCTATGGCTGCCTGACTGACTGGTATTAATCATGCATAATTGACTAGGTTCTGGTGCCTTTAGTAATGGGGAGTGGGAGGAAAATAAAATGACCAATCTGCTGTTAGGACTGCTACACAGACGAGTGTCTGAGTCAGAAGAGCAACCAATGTTCATTTAGTGGATGCAGCTCCTTAAATCACATGCTTTGAGGCCCAACGTGAGTGTGCAAGACCAGCCGATTACTGAGAATAAGCACTTGACTTAGAAACAAGTTGTTTGATTTACTCTACCGGGCTGGTTCCAGCTAATCTAGAGTCACCTGCCACGTCTCTCAATCGGCTGCCTAGCTGGAGGGCACAAGAGTCATGGCCTGATCCTGCTTGCAGAGTAGCCAGTGGGAGTTTTGCCTTTCACTGTAATAGGAGCAGGATCAGGTAATAAGCATGTGGTCTCTTTCTCCCACAGTCCAGCCTCAACTCCGATGCCACAGCAGCTACCTTTTAAACATATTGCTTCCGAAAGGTGCTGGAGTGGCGGCTCTGGAGCCGGTAGTTCTCTTTATCCAAAGAACAGATACAGCATGGGCAGAAGAGGAATCCAACCAGTCCCTAAGATCTACTGTTTAGGATGCCAAAGAGGGTGCCAAATCTACCACCATTTCGGGGGGAAGGGAGTGTTTATGGATGTTGATGGATGTTGCATATAGATGGAAATTTTAGGATTCTCACCTGACGTAGAGGCATTGGTTGGGACTTCACAGTATCCCACTGCACTCTGGATTGACTCACATGGCAGGCAGGTTGGGCACCATTACTGGGTACAACTACTTACCCACATGGCTTTTGGGGAAGATGGGAATGGATCTAACTTTCTAACCCACAAAGCAGCAAGCTTGGGTGGTGGTGGAGTGGGCTAGCTGTCTTCCCTCCTGAAAATCTGGAGCGAGAAGGTGAACAGAGCTATGCATCAGACCTCCAGAAAGGGGCCTGCTAGAAGAGGAGTTAGCCCATCCCAGCTGGCATTGTCTGAGGGCAAGGAAGGTTCCAGCACCAGCTGGATTCATTGCTCTCCTCTCCATGGAGGAAGGTGTTCCCTCTCGCCTCTTCCCCTGAATAATAGGGATAGCCAGACAGCTAAATACAGCCTACATGAGGCAGATGGAAGAATGCCAATAGCTAATTTTGCCTAAACACAATGGGAGCCTTATATAAGTTAGGGATGGAAAAGAACATAAGGTCACCACTGCCATGCCTAGCCAATGCAAGATCATTCCCTACAGCATGTAAACCAATTCAGCTTCCAAACTCTCAAGCAATGGGGTTCCCATCATCGCCCATGGGAGATCAGTCCATAGGGGTGGAGATCATTTATGCAAAATGCAGTTTGCTGGAGACCTCCCTGAAAAGGAAAGATGTAAAACCATGACAACATAACACAGCAATAACCAAAGGGGAAGGGGAAATTCTGCAACCTCTACAGTGCTTAGTGTTCTGGAATAAGGTTGCTTCTATTTTTAATGGACGAATCTCTGTTCTTTCATATGAAGAACAATGCCATGCAAAGATGGACTAGGTCCAAAATTCTCTCCCAAGTGTCTCGTTTCCCATTGATATGGAATGTGTTTCTGCCTATCAGAAGTTGTGTGTGTGCATGTGCGTGCGCGCATACACCTGAAATCCCGACTCAGAAAACTTGAAAAATGTTCTCCAGTTGGGTTTTGTCTGGTATAAAAAAATGAAGCGGAACAGTTCCGGCTTCTGTTGCCACATCTCTTGTTTGTCTTGTAGGAGTAGAGTGTGAAACTTTTAAACTGTAAACTCATTGATTCCAAGAGTGTCATTCTTTCTGTGATTGTAGAGCCCTTAGCATAATGGGGATCTGATCTGATTGTGTCCTCTAGCTGCTATCATAATATAAATATTACATGACAATATCAAGGATAAAGATCAATTGCTACTTGCCAACTAAGAAATCTGGATCAGGTTTATGGTTACTCACTATTTGTATTTTATACTAATCCTGCCCCACTGAAGGCAGTAGGGATTTGCCCTGGTATTCAATAGAACTAGAATTTCACCCATAGAGTTTAGAGATGGGGAAAAACCTATTGGTGTAGAGCTTCAATTGGCAACTTCCACTTGTGCATGGGCTAAACTGCATGTACACATTTCCACATACACTTGTACAGACACAAACACCAGGGCATGCACTGACACCCTCATGCAACCTTTACATACTAACCATGGGCAAAGCTCAGCTGTGGTTTCTACACGTGGCTTAGTCCTGTCTACACTTGCAATTCATTTGTACCTGGATTCAGCTGCATACACTGGTGACAAGTTGTCAGGAGTGGGTATGTTTCTTCATATAGACAAAGCTTTTGTGATTTACTCAAGGTCACATCGGCTCTCCTGACTCCCAGACCTTTGCTTTTTGCCACAAGACCATTCTTCCCATCTGTAAAAACCCTCTAATTCTGTCACAGATTTTATCATATTATGAAACAGCTGGATCTTGATTCCCTCATTTTATTGTTTGCTTGTGGTTCCTAAATAGACCCTCAGAAACTACTGCAGTTAGTTGCTGAACACATATATTAAAGAATGTTGTAGAAGATTTATACATAATTCAGAAAAATTACTTTGGAAAATAAGATTGCTGTCATAACGAAGCCTGATGACAAGTAATAGGACTTCAGTGAGCTGCAATTTTGATCTTTTCATAATTCTTGAGACATCCTGCCTGAACGTTCTCTTTGGCTTTTCAAATATTCATGTGTTGGCCCAGTAGAAAAAAAACCTCTGAATTTTGATTAAAAGGAATAAAATCTATTTAAAATACCCTCTGTCCCTGTCTATTTTAATAGAATCCTACAAATGGAGGGCTGGAAAGCACCTTGGAGAAGTCATCTAAGTCTGAGCCACTGTGCCGAAGCAGGACCAAGTATTCCTAGATCATCCCTGACAGGTGTTTGTCTAACCTGTTCTTAAAAATCTCCAATGACTGGGATTCCACAACCTCCCTTTTGTAGTGCTTTCGTAGTGCTTAGCTATCCTTATGGTTACAACGTTTTTCCTAATATTTACTGTAAATCTCCCTTGCTGGAGATCAAGCTGATTACTTCTTGTCCTACCTCTAATGGACATGGAGAACAGTTGATCACAGTCCTATTTATAACAGCCCTTAACATATCTGATGACTTATCAGGCTCTCCCTCAGTCTTCCTTTCTCAAGACTGTGTGTGCCCACTGAAAAGACATATTAGGTAAATCTTGCCTCGTTCTTTGCCAGTCCAAGTTTGTTCCTTGCAGTATATTTTCCAATGCTTGTTGATTGCCAGAATGAAATGTAACAATAGTATAATGTGTTACCAGTGAAAGAGAAGGTGGGGAAGATATTGTCTTTTATTGGATCAACTTCTTTTAGTGAAAGAGACAAGTTTTCACGCTTACACAGAGCTCTTCCTCATGTCTCGCTCTCTCAGTAACATTTGCGACATGAAACAGAAAAGTACAGAAACATGAAGGGGTAAACAAAGAATGGAATTCTTATAAGGAAGATGATTACAACCTAATGTGTGAGGTAGTTTTTCTTCAAAAGAAACATCAGTACACAACCTCCGCCCATAAATAAGTAAGTGCTTCTTGTAGACCAGAATTTCTATCCATGTAAATTTGCATTTAAAACAGCCAGGTCTTCTGGCATTTTTCAGAGCTAATAACACACCAGAAAGGAGTTATTTGACATTGAATTTGCAGATATTCTACATGCAGTGTGCTCAAATGTGAACAGTATAAAATGTAGCAAGGAAACGGGAGCAGCTATAATAATAATAAAACATTCATGTTACATATTTTGGTGAGCATTGATTCACATAGAATAAAATAATCTATCTCATGTTTCAAAGTTCATTGTGTCTTTTTTATTACGTGTAATCAAGTACAGGAAACAAACTGAGCATTAGAAAAAGACGAGTGTGAATGACACTGACTACACTGCACTAGAATTGGGGTTCTGGTAGTATGTACATGAACTCTTTTGAATGTTAACTGATGCAGGATGGTCTTAAAGAGCTTGCAAACAGACACACTGAAGCAATGCTTCTAACAGAGGTGTGGACACTTCCAAGTCAGTGGCTGCCTAATAATGACTGTTCTGTAATGGAGACAATGGCACGAGGAGACAGTAGACCTGATTCTTTGTTGTGGCATATATCTCCCTCTTCAGTAGCATAGAGCTGATGTTGTAATTCAACGCCACCTTCCTCACAGTCACCAGTGGAGATTTAACTGGGGGAATACCTAGAGTGCTGTTGCATCCTAGCCATTTCCAGTTGCTAGCAAGGCCGTTGGGGGTGATAGAGAGTCAGTTGAAAATTAGAGCACCCGTAAGGCTATTCTAAGTTGTACCTGGAGCCAGAGTGACCCCATGTCATTCCCAGATCATGTGGAGCACACGTGAGCTCCACCTCCTTTTTCTGAATTGAATGGAACTTCCTGCAGGAAGGAATTGGGGCCAGTGAATTGTATTCATTCTGGATCTCCAACATTCACAGGTCCTTCTGTTTGGCTAGAATTCCTCATAACACTGATGAATATACAGCAGACACAATGAGCCAAAAAATATAATCTCCCCCTGCTCCCAAACTTCTGCAATTTAGGAACATAGGAATTGCCCTACAACAATTCCCAGATGGATAGCTCGGTCCATATACTCCAGCATTCTTTGTTCAACAGAACCGGCTGGTTCTGAGGAAGGCACAAGATACCCCCCAGTTATAAATGATAACGTAACATGCCCAGAGGAAAATTTTTATTCCTAACTCTCTGCCCCCAGCCATTGGAGATTTTTACACCCTCAGGCTTTATATCACTTTTAAAATCCCCTTTCATGTAACTTCAGGTGTCACCTAGGGACCAGATTTTCAAAGTGAGGCACGCAATTGCACACATACGTTTGTGCGCACCTAAGGTATGCACACACCAGAAAGCATACTGATGTGCTCATTGAATATTTACACATGTGGAAATACGCAACTGTCCATGGATATTTGTGTGCATAGGTTGGGTCCACAGGCATAATTACACTTTTGAGACTTTAACTCTAGTTTTTTCTTTCTGTAGTCTCTGGATCTAGGGCAGGGGCTTTCAGACCACAATCTCCTTTGTAACAAAGGGAACACACAATGGAGTTGCAGAAATGCAAATAGCTGTTGTGTGCTAGCTCTGTGTGCCCAGGCTCTTGAGGGTTACTGAGCTTGAAGTCCCAAAGGTTCCCAGGCAATATGTCTCTTTCCCAAGCCCAGCTTGTTTAATTCCTCCCATCAACAATAAACCATGATTTGCAGTAATTATGAAGGGATTATAAAGTAGATGATTGGGAAGGTATTTGTTACTCAGGGATCAGTTAAACAGCTGTTCTCAAACTTCATTGCACCGCGACCCTGTTCAGACAACAAAAATTACTACACGGCCTCAGGTGGGGGGTGGTTGGAAAGCCAAAGCCTGATGGCTTCAACCCCAGCTGGGGCAGGAGGGCTGTAACCTTAGCTCTGCTGCCCTCGGACTTCAGCATCAGCCCCGGGCCCCAGCAAGTCTAACGCCAGCCCTGGTGAACCCATTAAAATGGGGTCCTGACCAATAGTTTGAGAACCACTGAGTTAGAAAGTTGGCTTTAAAAAAAAAAAAACCCTACAAAAGTAAGGAAGAAGCTGAAATCCCTTCCCATTTCCAAAAAGCACGTTCTCCAGAGAAACTTTATACAGAGGTGAGAATGTACATGGTGAATTTACTGGATTTCCTTGCCTGTTCCCAGAGTTGAAAACAAATGCAAATCATGCTGAGGGTTGAGCAGCTGTCAATGGCCAGATTCCTTTCACTCACTGCATCTTATTGTTTCTCTTTCTACAACAGACTCTTGTGTCATTGAGTTTATTAGTTGCAGCCATGTCTGATGAAAAGTGTTGATAGTATCATGGAGGCGGGGGGAAGATATCGCTTTTTTTCCTCAAGCAAACTTCTGTACTTTTGTATGTCTCGGATTGACTTCGGTCTTGTTGGAGCAGAGGGGCGAGGAGGTAGGAAAGGAAAAGAACCTGCACGTACTCTGCGAATCACCTGAATGCAACCAGTTAAACTTTAGGATGCGTAGCTGTCATTCTTGAAGCCTTTCAGTATCCCTCAAATCTCTACTGCAGTGCGGAAGATGATAAAATCCATACCATTCTTCTGCTCAATAAGATGATAGCATGTTTGAGATGTGTATTGTATATGCTTAGCATTGTCTGTTAGGCTAGGAGAAGAACAACACAATCTCTTTCCATTTGACACTGAATATAATGCAAACGGTATATCTAGAATAATGGAAATTCTCTTTCTTTTGAGTCACTTTTATCAGGGATCTAACAGAACCAACAACTGTCTAAGTCGCACCAGCATTATATTATGTAATACAAATCTTATCTGTTTAGTTATTATTGAATCTTATCTATTTAGTTACTATTTATCTGTTCAGTTACCATTTTTCCTACTGAACTGCTTGAACGTGTCCTATAGCACCTGAAGGCTCATGCTCTGTAAATGTTTATAAAGTGGCTTCGACATTGTAGTTTGGTCAACTGGGACTATTCAAAGAGTAAGGTAGGACTCAGTGTGAAAAAGAGTGGCAGAATCTACCTTTAGAAAGGATATACCAAGTTCTCCCCAAAAGAGGCCGTAATCTCCGGTTGGAGGGCTATTTCCTACTGGAGCATGTACGCTGCTGCTGGGTCTTGCTCCATCATCCTGGTAGGAGTATGTTGATGATGGGGCACATTACAGCAGAGCTACGCCAAGCCTTCACTGACAAAGGAGCCAATCCATTACAGATTCTGTGTCACTGTCACAATGTAGAGCAGTGGCTGGACTGTTCTTAGTTGCACGGAGTTTGGGGCCAGCAGAAAGAATCAGGGAGTGTCAGCTGGTTCCCTGACACATCTTCCCTTCCTATGCTAAGCCGTGCTCCACTTCAAGAGAGAACCTAGCCCTGTATTTATGATGGCGGTAAAGCCAAGATAATATTAAGACATTTGGAATACATTATCTTTTTTATTGAATATGCTAGGTGGAATGGTCTCTCCTAAGTCCCCATATATTAACTCTTTTTTCCTATTCAGAAAGGAAGAATGCACTTTTTCCCTTTCAGCTTCTTGACAGATGTTTCAACATGATAAAATGAAAATGGCCTCAGACAGTAATTCACTGGGACGTTCGTTCTGAGACCAGAGAGAGGCAATGCAGTATTAATGTTGATTTTATTACTACTCTCTTCTCCAAGAGGAAAAGTCAAATGGTCGCTTCAGATTTAAGATAATTCTTTATTTTATGTCTGACAGACATGTAGGAAGTTGAACTGGCTGATATAGGGTCCCACAGAGGCTGACCACCTTGAAGTTCAATTGAAATCAGTTGTAGCTGAGAGTCAGAGATGCTCAGCATCTCACCATATGAGGCTATAAAAAAAAGAAACAATCTTCATTTAAGGGTATGATCTCAAACCCATCAAATGCAATGGAAAGAATCTTTTTGACTTCTGTGGGCTTTGGTTCAGGCTCTCTTTCATAGCATGGAAAAATTACTAATTGAAATAAACTATAGAAATACTGTGTGAATGTGTGTGCATTCTCTTTTTCATCCCTCCGCCCCCAACAATATTCCTCCCACACAAAAAAACTATCAAATACCATTTAGCATGATCTCTGGAGTCACAGTCCATCTTGAACAGATGTTTACACAAGGAAATGCCTTCAAAGTTCAGACACAAATCGTCTTCCACATAGCTTGAGTCCCAGCATAGCCTTCTATTTACCAGGAATCACACCCTGTCTGAACTACACAGAACACAGGGATATCTAGTGACTGAACAATATACTGCAAGTAAATATATCTTTATACAGTTCAGGTTGTTAGATCTTATATCCTGCCAACACAAATGAAAAATCAAGGAAATAAAATAAGTCACTTCACTAATCAGATCATCTTCTCAGCCTCAACTCTTTTACTCCTCTGACCCATTGCTCCCACAGCTCCACCCTCATCCTGAATAACTAACAAACATCTTTGAACTCCAGCCATGTTTTCTGCTTATATGTTCATGTATTTGAGTTAACATGGCTTTCAGAAATTGCACAGCATGTAGTCCTGTATGCAGTTTGTACTGGTGCATATCAGATTGCAAAGGGCACCATGGAAGAAAGCACTCCTGGGAGTGGCAGATAAGCAAGTGATTGAGGGTAGCATAGTTTGCAGACTGGAGGGAAGCATGGTAAGAGGCAGGTGGATAGGTAGACAGAAGAGACATGAGAAGAGACAGGAAGGAACTTGGAGGTTAGAAAAAGCAGTTTCAGCTGGATATGGTGGAAGAGGGGAAGCCCATGGAGGGATTCAAAGGGGGTGATGTGGTCAGAGCAATGGGCAAGCAACTGCAGTTTGTATGGATTGGGGGTAGGGTGACATGGGAGGCCAGGGATCGGTTACAGTAATCAGGACAAGAGATGGTGAGGGTATGGAGAAGATTTTTAGCTGTGTGGAGAGACAGTAAAAGGCGATACTAGAAATGTTGCAGAGGGAGATGTGTCAAAGTTGGGGGCAGCCTGGATGCATGGGGCAGAAGAGAGGGAGGAGTCTTAATTGTTATGTTATCAGCGCACTTGGGAGCCTCACTCATGGTCTAGGATCCCACTGTGTGAGGCACTGTACAAACACAGAACAAAAAGACGGTCCCTGCCCCAGAGAGCTTGAAAGACCCTCCCTGTCCCTATGACCAGAGGTCTGTTTTGTTTATCTCCATTCTACAGATCCATTCTCCATTCTACAGATTCTACAGATACAGATCTACAGATCCATTCTACATTCTACAGATACAGATTCTGTAGATACAGATTCTACAGATACACTGTGTATTTTCAGATGATGTGACAAATGACTGCAATCTGAATGGATTCCCTTTGCCCCAAATGGCACACATCCAGCAGAGTTTGCACCTCAGTGCCATGGGGGAGGGGGAGATCTGGAACCTCATTTGCAATACTATGAAATAATCTTTATGTCCACTTAACTTCAGTCGTTGGCCTCCTCCTCAGAGCACTGAGTTAAGAGAAAAAGTCTAGCTGCTCCATATGTTTGTTTTTCTTCTAAAGACAGCTTCTAAATATTTTCCAGCTTCAGAGGATTTGATATCTCAAGGACAATGCAACATGATGTTCTGAATGTACTGTGTTACTCAACAGGGAGACGGGAACTTGGGTAAAGATCCTTTCCCAAGAAATATTCTATGGCCTAATACATTTTTCCAACCGCTAATACAAAACATGGTCTAACTCTAATGGGCTGATTCTCCTTCGCATGCTGATGCGGAACATGCTGGCATGAAATTCCCAAGGCAAAAATTGCAAGCATTCCTTATTTGTCTTGAACTCATGCTAGTCTTCATCTACATTTGATTTTAACCCCTTTCAACCCTGTGTAATATTGAATGGCACAGATGGTTTTGGTGAGATCTAATCTCTATTAAACAGAGATAATAGATTTTTCACTTTTCCCGGTCAGTTCTCAGAAGGCAATGTGACACTCCTGAACCATGACTTGTGTGCTTACACCAGGAGTTGTGCATGTGCCGCTTTTCCTCTGTGGTGACCTCTGTTGCATGGAATGTGACCTTGGCTCAGCTGAAAATCTGGCCCAGGGGGCTTAGCCAGCGCCGTAAGGCTTAGCTGCAATATTGGAATGAAATGTGGTTTATCTGACTAGAGCACAAATTAGTGTGGCTTTAGTTAATGAACACTTTTTTTGGACAATGCCTTCTGCTTGTATTGCTATATCTCCAGCTTTGGCTGCTTTAAGTCTCTTTCCCAAACCACTCCCATTTCTGGAAGCAGGGGACCAAAAAAGAAATAAAAATAAAAAAAAAAATAAAAAAAAAATCAATGGAGTTATGGCAGATTACACCAGGGTGAGAGCAGAACTTTGCCTTGTGCATTTTCCATAGCGCTCTGACGTCTAAAGTAGAGAGCTGTGAGTTGGGGCAGCATCACTTTGATTCCATAGATGTGATTGCGGAGTTTATTTTTTATGCAAAGTGGAAATTCAGATGCTATATTATTCATAAATGAATAAAGAGTAACTACTGCCCGGCATAACACAGCCACAATATGCTTCTGTAATAAATGAGCCCAGGCAATTATAGCACAGCTGTAAAACAAAATGTGGAGATTAGCAGAGACTTTCAATAGGTTTTCTGGGTTCTCCTTCTTTAAATACCTTTCCTTCTCAATGCAGCCTGATTGCGTACAGTAGCTGGCATTAAGGCAACAAGCAACTACTGCATTCTTGTATGGAAAACACCAGTACCCTTGGCTGTGCTGACAATCTGTTATCAGAATGCAAAGATGATGCTGTAGCTCATTCGTAACCGTCAGGACAAGAAGATCTCCTGCACTGGAACATGCCATGACTCTCAGGGCACAGAAAAATGATCTCACACACTTTATTTATACAAAGGGAAAAAGTCTTCCTGGAAGCTAAGTTTCTCTACCTAAGTAGGTCGCCAGCCTTCTTACACTCAACTGTTAGGCAGTCTCCTGTCCATGTCACTGATGGCTTGGGCCTGCAGATGAACAGATGGGGATTCCAAACAGTGCCTAAGTCACCGGCACAGCTGCTGAGGATGGTGCTGTGTTTCCCTCCAGCTTAGCAGGTGAGATTAGCAGAAGGATGTTGCAGCACACCAAGCCCAGCATGTCGGGATGCATTAATTGGCTGGCTGGGAGAGAGACTGGTTCGCGAACTTTTCATTAGTTGTATTACAGCAGCACCTAGGGCTTCCATTCAAGATTTGAAGCCCCATTGCGGTAGGCACTGTATAGACAAGTCACCAAAAAAAAAAAAAAAGTCTTTGCTCCAAGGAGCTTAAGATCTAGATTTATGAGAGGATGCAACAGGGAGATAAAGGAGACAAATGGGGAGACGAGGATAACCAGCAGAATTCCCAGCCATTGCTTGGTGCGATGATTTGGGGAATCCATCTGTTTACAATTTATGAATTCCAGTTTGAGATGAACTCCCTGCATATTTATATAAATCCTCATCAAACTACAAACTCTATTTTAATGTGGGGCTTGTCTGCCTGCCTCCTTTGTTGTCTTATTCGGTTTCCCTGCATGTTAGCCTGAATTTACCAGTGTTATGGAAATCGAGCAATGTCCAAAAATCTTTTCTTTTTTAAATTGCTCCTCTCTCCTTGCTAATATTTTGTACTAAATGATGGGGTTTGTCAACACTTACGTCTGGCTATTATGCTCATTACAGTGAGAAGCTGATGTCTGTTTAGGTCCTTATATGGAGTTGACAATCACTAACAGCTTTTACGCTCACAACACCCCTGTGAGGTAGGGAGTTATCTGCATTTTATAGATGTACAACTGGGGCAAAAAGTAGATTAAATGATTTGCCCAAGGTCAGGTGATTAGCCTGTGGCACACCTAGGACCTAAACTCAGATCTTCTGAGAGCCTGTCTAGTGTCTTAGTCACTAGTGCCCTATAATGGACCTGGAAAGTTAGCATACACAGGCTCTGCAGCCCAGATTCACAAAGGTACTTTGGTATCTAACTTATGGGGCCTAATTGACCAAGACAAGGCAAATCGACTCAAGTCAAAGGCCTCACATGGAGAGCCCACTAATAGCTTCTTCTCCTTACTACTGAGGGAACCTAGCCCCTTGCTGATTTCACTTATAGCAGGGTTGCACGGAGAGAGAGATGTTCTCTCAGGAAACTGGGCCCAAGAACTATTTAGGGCTTTAGACACTAAAACCAACACCCTGAATGCCACCTGGCAGCTTCCTGACAGGCAGTGGAGCTCCTCTGGCATTAGACTATGCGCTCCTGGCCTAAGAGACAATTAAACGAATTAAACCCATGTTCGCCAGAGAGCATCCCTGCAATCAGTCACAGGATCATCACTGAATAATATCACCACATATACCAAATACAGGTACTATGATAACACCAACACAAGAAATGAACAAGCTACAACTTATTACAATGTATTGCCATACAAGAAGCTGTAAGACACATGTGTTAATAGGCTTAACTATTGTGTTAAATATTCAGTAGCCAAGTATTGTGTGCGAATTTGCAGCTATTTGTAGCTGGCATGTTAAGCAAGTGACCAATAAAATTCAATATTCTGATCAGAGCATTCTAGAATGGTGATAATTCATTAAAATCATGTGACACACATACAGCGTGATGGGATCTCAGGTGCTGAATGGAATGAGCTGTTTCGTATGCTGTATTTTCCATTTCAAAGGATTGCAAGCCACATCTCCTTGAAATGATTTACTTTTTAATAAATGATTTAAAAAAATCCCCTTAAATAATTATAACAGGATCACTGGAACTAAAAGCATGAATTAATAAACCAGGCTCCTAACAGCAAACTCACAAAACCTCTGCATCTAGTTCAGCTATTAAATGGGGTCAGAGACTCATCCTGGTTGAGACAAATTTACAGTTTATTTCAATCTTGGTGTCCCTGATACTAATAAATAATAAAATTCGTAACTCTTTCTATGGAGGGATATGGTTATTATAGGATGCATGAGACAATATGGGTGGGATTTTCTAGGTTACCTAGGTGATTTAAATACCCGATTCCCCTAAATGTCTAATGGGAACTAGGGAGCCATATTTCAGAGGGCTTTGAAAATGCCATCTTACAGCTTTAGGCTCTGAACCTGCAAACTCATCAGTGTGCTTCACTTTACTCATGCTAGTTGCCCCGTTGGAGTCCAGTGGTGTCCCAAAATGCCTAGTTTAGCTGAAGTTAAATAATATCAGAGCAAGGGGGATAAATTGGCAAAAGGAGCTATGAAAAGAGCTGGGCAAGTAAAGGAGGTGAGGGTAGGAATCGCAGAGAAGGCTCTTGCACTAACAATGGCAAGAGACTACATGAAGGGACAAAGAAGAGACAGCTGTTAGAAGAGTTGAAGGATTAGAGAGAGAAACAGAAAGAGGCAAGGTCCCTGAGATGGGGTAGGCCAAGTCATAAAGTTACTAGATGGACTGAAACCCATCGTCACATGTAAAATAATGTCATCATTTCTTGATTCATTAGTGTTCTTTTTCCACGCAATTGGCTCCTGATCCAGAGTCCACTGAAGTTAAAGGGAGACTTTCCATTTTGGATCAGGATCTTGAGTAGTTAGCTTTGACAGAATCACTGAACATTGCCACAGAGCATTTGCAGACCAGCAATTGCCATGTCTAGGCGAGCAGGCTTGAAATGTAGGTTCTGATCCACCCCAAGAGCTGCTGAAGTCAATGGGATCTGAGGGTGCTCAGCAGTTCTAAGAAGGCAGCCAGCACCTAGCAGGATCCAGCCCACAGCTAGGACCTTAGTCAATATATTTTAAATGGTCAGTGCCAATTTTGGGAGCTCATTAATTTGTCTGATTTCACACTTAATGACTGACTATTCATTGTTCAGGGATTGAAAGCTGCTCAATGATGGATAAGCAGTGAGAAGAGGCTTTCCAAGTGATAATGCACACATGACTAGTGGTTAAGTGACAGATGGCTAACCCATGTCTTCTGTATTTAGAGTTAGGTACTCATGCATTTCCCAGGAAGTGCAGTATATAATCTTGTGCACGTAACTATTTGGGACACATGCAGAGTATTTTCCATTAATTTAGGTCAGCGAGCGGCCATGGTGATAAGCACTATACACTCAAAAGAAGCAGACCCCCAGCCCCAGTATAATCTGGCCAGCTCCTCAACTGACGTAAATCGAAGTAGCACAGAAGTCAGTTTACACTAGGCTGAGGATTTGCTCCTGTATTTTAACTTTATTTTAAGTGGGAGAATTTGCAAAGAATTGTTAGGAAAAAGAAATTCCATGTTCACTAACCCCAGTGCCTTCACTCTTTGAAGGAAGAGCTGGAGGGGCAGAGCTCCAGTCTAGGAGGAAAAGGGACACCGAAAACACACCCTGCTGCTCTGAGGTGGATTTCTGTCATCTCTCGCTCTGTCTTGGCTAGCGCCAAGCACACATACAAACAGAGCTCGCCACAGAAAGCTTCCTTATCCCTGGCACGTTAAAAGGGAATTCCCAGAGACACCTACCAGCTGTGCAGTTACCTCAGCGTGGGAGCTTTGCCCAGGGCTGCATTCCGGTGGCTCTGAGCAGAGAAGGCCAGATGAAAGTGAAGACAGCTAGAGCTGTGTGAGAAATGGCAATCACCCTCTGTCCTAGCACCCAGTCTCCCGCTTTAATCATTAGACAATGCTACTTCCCCAAGGGTAGTCGTATTTTCCGCTCAGTCCAGTATATTTTCTCTTACACACACACTTATTCCCTGTGTGTGCTCTATAATAAATACTTTTGGGGGGGACGAGAAGGGGTCTGCTTTCTGCTTTCCTGACCACCGCACAATTCCTCCTCCCAAACTGTCACCCTCTTTCTAGCGTGTCACCTGGTACCAGCCAGTAAAGATAATCCATTTTCCCACAATGTCAATGACTGGAGAACACAATGTCTGGCACCTATGATATAAAAACAAACTCTCACAAGCACAGTTATTTATAACGTCCCCTGGCATTTATGGATGGTTACAATCACTACTTTAAGGGTGCACTGTAAAGCATTTTATCAAAACTATCTTAACATGTCTAATTACAGTGAGAAAATGGAATTTACGAGAACACAGTCTTTTTTTAGACCCTCTAGAAAAGGGGTGTCAAACTCGCTGATGGTGACGGACCAAATTCTCATAAACTGCACTTCACAGTGGCCATGCAATACCTCCGCCGAAAAATTCGGGCCATCTTCCCCTTTTCGGCGGCAGGATTTCGCGGAGGACTGTGTTGCCGGACTGAGTGCATTGCCGCTTTAAGGGATTTCTCTGCGTCCGGCATCGACACTTTAAGACATTTCACGGACTCTTAAACTGGCAATGCCGTAAGCAGAGAAATCTCTTTAAGTGCCAATGTCCTCACTTTGGGTGGCAGCACGTCTTAAAAAAACTGGCCGGACGTGGGCCGGATCAAAAAGGTTTGAGGGCTGGATACGGCCCGCGGGCCCTATGTTTGACACCCCTGCTCTAGAAACTGCAGAAGACTGGCTTTTTCAGCACTCTACCAGTAATTAGGGGTGGAAACGTGTTTCTTGCTTAACAACATTGAATGAAAGAGGTTATCACAACAAGAAATTATTCAGGCCTTGATTCTCCTCTGACTTCCGCTGGTGTAAGTCAGAAATAAATCCCTCGAACCAGGTCCTCAGCTGGTGTAAAACAGCATTGCTTCATTTATTTCAGCTACACGGATTTGCACCATTTAAGGATCTGGCCAATGAAGTGACACTTAGGAGAATCAGGACCATAGTTTTAAACTCTTTGGGACAATGATACTTTCTTCTTTCAGGTCTTGCGCTGGGCACTGCCTTGGCGCTCGGCAAATAGTAATTAGTTGAATGGAAGATATTGGTCCCTGTTAGCACAATGTGGTTCACAGCACTCCCTTATCTCATCTGGCTGTCTGGAGAAGCTGAACTCTTAACTAGAAGCTGCAGCATCCATTGCTTGTTGAACTTGGTAATTGGGAAGAACTTTTCTTAGCAGGCCCCTTAGAAATTTGAAAGGATTTTCAGATTTCATTGGGAGTTAGTCACCTAGGCACTTTTAAAATCTCCCTATATGCCCATCTGCATCTTTAAAAGCCTAAATACCTTTAAAAAACCTTTCCCGTAGACCCTGAAACACAGCCCAATGAAGTTACCAGGAAGACTCTCACGTATGTGTACACAGCAATTAAACACCCGTGGCTGGTAAAATTGTGGTGCAGACATTCCGGCTCAGGCTGGAGCCAGGGACCATGTCCACACCCCCGTTTTATAGCCCGCAGCAGCCCAAGCCCCGCAAGCACAAGTCAGCTGACATAGGTGTTTAATTGCTGTGTAGGCATACCCTCACTGACCTCAGAGAGCTTTGGATCAGGTCTTTATTGAGGCAAAACAGTTCTGCTAATCTCCACTGCCACGCTTGCCATCCCTGTTTATCAAATGTAGGACTGAACGGATTATAAGGCAACGGCACATGAAAAAACCCAGGAAAACCCCATTCTTGCCTGGTAGGATGGTAGGATGAGTCAGCAGTGTGCCCTGGTTGTCAAGAAGGCTAATGGCATATTGGGCTGCATTAGGAGGGGCATTGCCAGCAGGTCACGGGAAGTGATTATTCCCCTCTATTCGGCATTGGTGAGGCCGCATTTAGAATATTGTGTCCAGTTTTGGGCCCCCCACTACAAAAAGGATGTGGACAAGTTGGAGAGAGTGCAGCGGAGGGCAACCAAAATGATTAGGGGGCTGGAGCACAGGACTTATGAGGAGAGGCTGAGGGAACTGGGCTTGTTTAGTCTGCAAAAGAGAAGAGTGAGGGGGGATTTGATAGCGGCCTTTAACTCCCTGAAAGGGGGTTCCAGGGAGGATGGGGCTAGGCTGTTCTCGGTGGTGGCAGATGACCGAACAAGGAGCAACCGTCTCAAGTTGCAGGGCGGGAGGTCTAAGTTGGACATTAGGAAAAAGTTTTTACTAGGAGGGTGGTGAAGCATTGGAATGGGTTACCTAGGGAGGTGGTGGAATCTCCATCCTCAGAGGTTTTTAAGGTGAGGCTTGACAAAGCCCTGGTTGGGATGATATAGCTGAGGTTAGTCCTGCTTTGAGCAGGGGGTTGGACTAGATGACCTCCTGAGGTCCCTTCCAACTCTAATATTCTATGATTCTATGATGGGAGCATGGCAAGCAGAAAGGTTGCTGTTTGGCCCTACAACAAGTGAGGGATGAAGAGAAGATGGAACTTGCCAGGTGGTTATCACTCCCCCTCCCTAGTAATAACGCATAATTGATTACGGCCGGGGAGTACTTTTGTGCTATTGTAATGACTTGCATGAGTGCTGAGCGTGGTGACCCTCTTGACTGTCAGGAGACTTCACGTCAGTCCCCATCCATCTTCAACATAGCTCCAATTAGCTTTAGTGGATGTTCACCTCCACCTAATGTGCAACGAGGAGCCAAACTGGTAAACAGCAGTTCTTTCTTTCTTTCTTTCTTTCTTTCAAACCTTTTGCCTTTTTTTTTTTTTTTTAAATCAGGTTGGCAGCGATTCAACTGATACCTATGCCTGACCTGTTGTATAATCATCTCCCAGGTACAGCCGTTAAATGTGTCTTGTTACCATGGGAATCCAGGTGAGAGGGTTTGTTTTCACTGTGCTGCAGCCTCTTATCTTGAAGTGGCTTTAGACCTCACTTCTCACAGTCAGAGTGTGACGCTCTATGGCAAGCACTGTGAGCGCCAGCTTCCCAGGCAAAAACCTCCATGATTTTGCCTCTGAGAAGATCAACTCCCCTGTGTTACTGGTTGAAAAATTGCAGTGGTTTTATGAAGTCCATGAAGTATTTCAACCTTTAAAAAGAAATGTTAATCCTTCACTGGAATAACTTTTTTGAAGTTTTTTATGAAACATTTTTCTGAAAAATTTCACAAATGTCAGTACTTCAAAATTTTGTTTTTTCCTCTTTTCACTCATTTTCCTTTCCCCCCCCCACTTTTTTCCCTTTAGCTGCTCTGTAGCTTTTCTGAATGCATGCAATCACTGAAAAATGTGAGTGGCACAGTCACTGTGGTTAGTCTTTCTTTTGCCGTGCCCGTGACTTTTCAAAGTTGAGGAAGTTTTGAAATGTTACAGAATGGCAATAGAAAAGAAAACAGTGAGAAAACAACTTTTGACCTCAGACCTGGACATCATTTATTCTCTTTCATTCAGTGGCCAAAAAGGAGGAATAAGAAAAGAAAAAGGAGGAAATCCCCCCCAAAGTCAAATTATTCATATGTCCAGTTTCAACCATAAATAGAAAATTTAAAATAAAGTAGAATCTTGCCTGAAATGCTTCTTATTTTAAAAAAGGCCAGTTTTCACTGCAAAAAAAAAAAAAAAAAAAAAAAAAAATTAAATTAAAAACTTTGACCAGCTCTAACTTTCACACTCGTGGGGCTGGTGTGGCCTCCGGCCTGGCAGAGCACTGCAGCAGAGTTGATGCCATCTGGTCAGTCAGTCCCTCTAGTCTGAGTCCCACTGACTGGAGTGTGTGGGTTTCCCCTTTATTCCTGGTGGGGTCAGCTGGTCCTGGTGCCCAGGGGGTCTGGAAACCTCCTCAGTTCTTAAGTCTCTCAGGGGGATGGTAGAGGAACTCCTCTCCTCAGGTTTCCAGTTCAGGGCCCTTAAGTCAGCCAGGCAGATCAGGACTCAAAGACTTTAGTTTTGCCCTGAGCACCTTCCTGCCTCCCCTGGTTTCTATAGACTTTTCAGCCTGTTGGTCTGGTTATCCCTTCTCAGGGTGCTGTCTCTGAGCGGCTTCTCAGCAGCTTGCTGGTAGGGGTTCCCTCCTCCAGCCTGCTTGCTCCTCTGACAGCTGCCTCACCCCCCTGCTTCCCAGGTCGTCTAGGCTCCCAGCTGCTGTGAAGCTGCCAATCAGAACTGGCCAGTTGTACCTGCATTAAATCCTTGGTTGCTGGGCCAGGATGGGTACCTATTCCCCATGACAAAACCACACTAAACAGCGTGGTTCTCTGTCCTCGACTAGTGGCTAGATCAAATATAGACCTTAAAAGGGGGAAAAAAAAATGCTGGTGTCAGGAGATGCCAAGATACTATCACGATGGGCAAAGTATAAAGAGAACCTGGAAGGAGAAATAACTCTCTTCTCCTGACCAGTCCCGGATATTATAAAACATGCACAAAAGTTTCCAGGAAAGAACATTATACCATTCTGTTTAAGGGAGATGGCCCACATTACTGTAGTACTTGAGTGCCTTGCAATCTCTAATGCGTTTATCCTCACAACATCCTTGTGAATTAAGGAAGTGTGATTATCTGAGATACAGAGAAAGACTAAATGACTCACCCAGGAAATCTGTGGCAGAACAGAGAACTGAACCTGGATTTTTGGAGGGCCAGTCTTTCCTCCCCAGTATCGCACGCTGATTTTTCTGAACTCTCCTGGAGTTCTCGTGGTTGTAGCATGGTAATTTATGGACCTGGCTGATTGCCAACTCTATATTATCCAGCAAGGATCTTTGTCCCCAGCAATTTTGGAGAGGATCACACCACTACCACACGTTTAGCGCATGAACTGCTCTGGCAAGAGCCTCAGCAATTATTTGCTTTGTAAACACAAACACTTTACTGAATTCTTGTTTTGGAGCAATCGTCCTACAAGGCACCATTGCAGAAGCCAAGACAACAGTGACAGGACCTCAGGCCTGGATTCTAATCATGGAATCTTCCTCTAGTGTATTGATATCATGGCAAAAAACAAATCCTCACTGAACAAACAAAACGGTAGCCTCACCCTAGTCCAACAATACACAAAACACTTACGAGGTGTACCTAGCAAGGTAATTATTGGCAATTATTTCAGCTTAAATAGCGAGCACCAGAAAGTGCCAAGATTTCTCGGTTGAGTGAGCTTTGGGCAAAGGTGGGGCATTTCAACACCTTGCAACCGCAAACGCACACAGTGCGGATTAAAGCAAATTTGAGCTTTGTCATGTCAGCCATAAAAGCTTTGTGAATGTGGCAGACTGTAATCCCAATATTTCATGTTCATTGTTTTGTGCAGGTTTAATGCAAACTGTAATACTTTTTGAGCTGCAGTGGGATAATAAGCTGAGGTAGGCTGTAAATTTACAAGAGAAATGTCAAGGAAAGGGAGCATTTCAGCTTAGTGACTGTAAAAGGCACTGGGAACAGGAAAGCAAAGGTCTGTCATTTCACTAGGAAGCTTGAGAAAAGCAAGCACAAAGGTTTCCTGTTAATAATCTGAATCAATAATGATAAATAACCTGACTGTGAACTTCTAGTGCTCACCTACCACTCTATAGGTTCTCACACTGTCACCTGTACAAGGTATCAACAAACAGTTGCAACTCAGATTTGATGGGGAACCACATCCTGAAAGAAATCTTTCCTGAACCCCCTCTCCAGGCCTTCAAACAACCCCCAAGCCTTGCCCAGCTCATTCTCAGAAACAAGCTCCCACCGACCAGGACACACCCATTTAAAGTGGCAGCAGACACTGCCAGAACAGATGCAAAACCTGCAGCCACATCTCCGTTGCTTCGATGATCAATACTCCTCACAATACACCTTTCACGATCCATAGGTCCTACACATGCCATATTCTTCATCTAGTACATCAAGTACCCCAACAATGAGGGGGGTGAAATTAGACAGTCACTATGCTCTCGAATGAACACACACGGAAAAAGGATGAAACACAATATTACTCGTTGGTGAACACTTTTCACAAAATGATCCCTCCATAGCTGGCCTCTCAGCCTTCATCCTCAAAGGAAACCGGCACACTTTCAAACAACAAGCTGGGGAGCTTAAACTCAGCTTTGCGAGACACTGAAAATCATGGACTGAATAGAGACTCTGGTTTTACGTCTCATTACAACAGTCTGTAACCTACTAACTCTCCTTTCTCCTGTGATCGCAGCAGAGTTAATTGCCCACTTCATTATGAAGGGTGTCTTGCAACATATCTTAGTTATGCTTATGCTTAACAAACTCTTCTACATTTTATTTAGCTGTGACACTCTGATCACCTTTCCTAGACCTAAAGAAGAGCTCTGGGTCACTCAAAAGCTTGTCTCTTTCACTAGCAGAAATTTGTTTTTCCACCTTCTCTCTCCCCTATAATATGGAAAGAATTGACCTATTTTCTAGGTGAATAAATATTCAGAGGGGGACTGGATAGTAACTTCAGGGGATTGCTCAGACACACAGCACACAACCGGAGCCTGCATATTTAAAAGGACAGTATACAAGCACATACAAATATCAAATAAGAGACTAAATCAGCTTCCCTAACTACCTCTCAATAAACAGCCTTCTCAATTCATAGCCTTGTTTTATCAACTGTTAACATTTGGATATTTGTTGGTAACCGACAACAGGCATAAGCACGGATACCTGTCACACCACATCTCGCTGGACAGTTGATTGATTGACCAATGACACACATGGTTCTATTTGCCATCTAGTAATATACCGGGGGCCCGTCTGAATTTAACGACTCCCGCTGAGACTTTATGCCACACACATTGAAAATTGTGGTAGGAAATGATTAGAATAAGTAAAGAAAAGTAAATACTAGCCAATCCTAGTACAGGCACAGCTGAAATTAGACATTACTCAGCTATCAGAAGTTTCCATCCCAACCATGAAACAATCAATAAACACACCCAGCCAGGATTGGAACACACATCTCGACATAGTAAAATAAAGAAACCAGATAAAAAGTCATTCAAGGTCCAGTTACCCCATTCCTTGCACAGTGTACTTCAGTGGGAAAGTGCACTGTATGCTGAATCCCAGAAGAAGAGCTGTGAACTGAACAGCTTGCAGGATGCTCCTGTGTTTCTCATGGATGGGGATGAATATTCCACACTTAGGGGGGTTGTGGACATGTGTAAAATGTCTCCATATGGGATCAGGTCATTAAAATGACAAATCTGCTCAACAAATAGCTAGTGTGGCTACAAAGTTCAAAGCCACCCTGTCCATAGATATGTTACCAACCATTGTTCTTTGGGTCAACCACAGACTGAACAAAACTCTTCTTGTGTATCTCCTTCAGTGACCTCAGCTGAGGCAATAAATGCAGTTGCCTCTTTCTTCCATCTCCTAGGACAAGGCCAGTATTTAAGAAATTCAATCTTTTATTAGCTTGGCAAAGTAACTTAAAAGAAATGGATTTACGAGTAGCCGATCTTATGTCTGATAGTTGGGGAGAGCTAGCTCTTGATTATGTCCCCTGTTCTTTGAGCAAATATTCATTATTTGCCAGTACAGCCCAATGATATTTGTTGAAATATCATCTAGTCGGGCTGCCCCATAAATACCTTTTGTAGGGCTGATTATTTATTGAGGAAATCATCCCAATTCAGATGAAGGCATGTGCAAATTACATGTGCGCTACAAGTGCTTCCCTAGCAGTCAGCTTGTGAGCATTCGCTTTGCAGATTAATAATGAACATGACAACCGCAGGCAAAACCAGTGCCGAGGACTGTCATTTACATAAAGACATGGGGAATTGGTTTTTTAATTAAAGTAAAACTACCAGTCACCGACAAATCCCTCTAACAAAAAAGGAATATCCATTAGAAGTGTAATATTCTAAAGAGACACATACAAGGCATTAAGTAATTGCTGAAACACCTAAATAATCACGTAATAACAAAAGCTTTTTCATATTCACAATGAATTAATTGCTCATGAAAGATACCAGCCAGATAGCCCTGAAGAGAAATAACCTTTTTCATTATCCACAATACAGGTACCACAATACAAAGTACAAGCAATAGCAGAACAAGCTTCCTTCACGTTGTTACCTATGCACTAAAAGTTCATCATCGGAGACATTTAAATCACTTGCTCATGCATTTTGTTTATATCACATAAAACAAATTTGCTGATCACACTGCTTGATCTTCAATTAGGATTTTTTTTTTTTTGGTCTTCAACAGATAAACTATCTGAATTAATGTGTTCCAGTTTCCCTTCCCTCTTTCTAGAGTCAGATAGAAGACTGCCTGCTCCCTTAAGGATGCTACATGCAGCAGACTTTAAATCAATTTAGCAGAGGTTTACATGCATCCATTCATCTTAAACCTTAATTATGAAGACTTTACAGCTGCTTAGCTTTACTGCTAAAAGAAACCACAGAACATAATTGTTTGGTTAATTGAACTGAAATATGTGAGCCCTTAGTTTTGGGATCATTTGGAAAATATTTCTGTAGTGCAGACTGTGCATAGTAGTGGGATACTGTAATATTTGGGTGGGCAGGGAATTCTCCTACATTCTTCTGTATTAGAGCAGAGTGAATATTTCCAGTACATTATATGTCCAATGATTTTAGCCTGTTTTTCTGCTGATGAAATTATCACTTGACAAAACACAATTCCCTCAAATTTATTTGGTGCTTGAGATTATTCCAGGCCTATTTTGTATTTTTATTCTATGCGTCAGGCAGAAATATTCAATATTTTAATGATTTATCTTAGTTTTGATTGGTCAGTTAGTCACATGGTATTATTTCTGTTCCTTATTTGAACACGCATGAAAGCACTGATTTCAATGAGAGTTAGGCATCTATGTGTATCTTTAGGCATCTAAATAACTTTAAAACACTCCTCTTTTTTCTGTCACTGTGCCTCGTTTTCTCCTCCCATCGTTTGTCTGTCTTATCTATTTAGATAAGGTATTTGGAGCAGGTACTGTCTTTTACTCTGTGTTTGTACAATGCCTACCACAATAGTCTTGTTTGTGGCCTATAGAAGCTATTATAATATTGTGACACTGGGCCAGAAAAAACTAAGCAACTTTGCAAGTTGCATGGCCCAAATCTGACCTTTAAAGACATATTATAGGAAAATACAATGGTAATAAGGGTCATTCCTGGTCATTCCTTATAAACAGACTAGAGCTTTGAAATGCAAGTGTATTGTTGGTAGTTATTTGATGTTGTTTACATATCTTATTAGAGGTTAGCAATGTAGATAAACCGCTTTCCTGTCTATCACTGTTCTATTGATTAAGAGTTCAAAAGGAATATATGAACATTTAGATTGAACTTTGAATGTAACAATACTATTGTTTGTATTTCTCTTTGAAGTTTAAGTAGTAAATACCTGTGAATGGTTGTAAATGACCAATTACCTTGTGCTAATGTAACTAGTTACTCCTGTACACAGGACATAGGAGATGATACTTCAGAGCCACAAGTACTCACCTATTAATTGTACAATGAAGTACCTGCTGTCAAGAAGATATCTGTCAGCCTACACGGATCTATAAAAGACTCTAGTGGACTGCTTCTTTTTATCTCAAATCTATCCAAACTCATCAGGGAAAGTTTGGATCACAAGATTGGGATCTCAGCACCAGCCTGGAATCACCCTGCTAATTCTCATGGGAGAATTTGAACAAACTCTGCACATGAACTATTTAGTCTTCATTTCTCTGGACTGATTTTCTAACAAAGAAGCTCTAAACAAGGACTGATGACCCCAAGCTGTTTGGGTAACTTCAGAGACTTTGCAATTTAAGAATTTTTCAACTCAGTTATCATCTCTACTTTGAAACTGACCTAAGAGCTTTATTTTCATCTGTGTATGTATACTGAGCTTTTAACCATTAATCTTTCCCTTTTTAAAATAAATATTAGTTTAGTTAATAAGCATTGTCTTTAAGCGTGTATTTGGGTAAGATCTGAACTATTCATTGACCTGGTAATGTGTCCAATCCTTTGGGATTGGTAGAACTTTTTTACACATGATGGATAAAGATTTTCAGTAATCCCCATCGTATTTGACCTTGCTGTCTGGGTGCTAGCCAAAGGGCTGGGTAGTTTTAGGGAAACTGTGTTTTTATCTACTGAAGGACCAGTGAGGTCATCAGAACCTGTTTGTTGCTGGCTTGGTATATCTTATGGAAGAAAAACCACCAGAATTTAGGGCTTTGCCTGCTCCATTCTTTGCAGTTTGCCCTGTTTAAATTATCTCAGCATGGCTCCCCCGGAGGTGAACGTCACAAATACATATATTAAATACACGTTTGTTGCAGAACTCTGCAAGCTATATGTGATGTTGATCTATCCTTAAACTTTTGCTACATCACTGCAGAGCATCTAGAGTGGTAACATCTGGTTGTGTGGAAAAATTTGCCTGTGAAAGAATATGGAGCTGTGCTTATGATTATGTGGTGTGGTTTCCCAACAGACAATTGAAATAATATTTTGTGGTTTCTTCTGAGCCTGTAAATTTGTAAACAACCTTTTAGGGCTGCCTGCAGGAGCAATTTTCATGAGTGAAAAGTGGCTCAAACACAATGAATGAGCTTTGGTTTAATTGAAGGATGCATCTGTACTAGACACTTACAGGATAGGTCTCCAATGAGAACTGTTGTATTGGGACCTTTAGTGTTTACCATTGTTAAATATATCAATGCGTTTCTCCTAAATTACTGCAGATATGGAATTTATGGACAGTAAATATGCTTTTGTTTTTGTTTTTTTTAAACCAAGAAATTCTAGCGTGTATCTGCATGCAATTCAAAACCAAGATTGCAACATTTTTGCAATATCTTGCCCTATTTATCCCATTTTATTTACCTAAGAAATTTGGTACATTTTTAAAGATGACCACTGTATGGTACTTTATATACAAAAATCTCAAAGTACTTTGCCAAAATTAATTACATTGTACAACAAAGTTAAGATGAGTCACAGAGAGATTAAATGACTTGTGTGAGGTTATACAGAAAGTCAACAGTAGAGATGGGAATAAAATCTAGGAGCTCTGATTTCCAGACAATCAAGTGATCACCATTTATTATTATTAATCACCTTGGCTCACAGAGCATTTAGGGCCTTGACGGCTTCACAACATGGAAAGCCAGAACTCTAAATCTGAGTTAGAGGTCAGTTCTGGTGGTGATTACTTCTTTAAAGTAGGAAAAATTCACAAGTCATGGTCATTGACCTGCTTTTGAAAGATTTCCATTGTTTTTTAGAGTTCATGTCCGAAGAGATCATCAGATCATCTAGCCTGACCTCGCTTACACATAGGCCATAAAATGTCATCTAGTTACTTCTGTACTGAGCCTGATAGCCTGTGTTTGGCCAAAACTTATCTTCCAGAAAAGCATTCAGTCTTGATTTGAAGACTTCAAGAGATAGAGAATCCATCACTTCCCATTAGCTCCTCACTGATGGCCTAACACTCAGGATCAGGTATTTTAGGCATTTATAAGCGGATAGAAAGTGGGGATTATTCCTACTTCACAGTGGCTTAATTTCTCAGGCCTAAATAATTAATGCTTGTACTGTGCTTTGAGATCTTCAGAGAGAAGCCATTAGGAACAGCGCAAAATATTATGAATGAGCCTAAAAATGGGAGCATCTTTTCATTAATGACTTCTTGAAACCTGACAAATGAAAATAGTTCCACTCAGCTGATGAGAGGGACCTGAGATCTGTGAACATTCTGCACTGAGGCAACAGGAATAATTTTACTCAGGATAATGAAACAATAAAATGAAAGGCTAATACATTTATCTTCATCTGACTTCTATGATGTGCCATTCACAGTTGCTAATTTGTCAGTGGAACTCTTTAGTTTTCCAAACAAAGGATCCACCAAAGGCAGCTGTTCAAATGTTCCAAGCTGTGAAATATGTAAGATTCCCAAGCCGCAAGTAAGGAGGGGTCCTTCGTTTCATTAAACAGCGTAGCTGACACATTGGAGAATTGGAGGGCACAAAAGGCTCAGTTAATGGACTGACTGGTATTTACACTAGGTTTCAGCCCCTCACCTAAAATTCAGCTTCTCGACTGCCACTGACTTAGATCTGTTCATCTGAGCTGCATGAACCTTATGGGAGAAAATACCTTTCTTGTGGGACTGAGTGGGAACTGTTACTCCAAGTGCTGCATGCCCCTTAATGCACTTGGGGTGTAAGAAATTGATGCTGGTAGAAAGCTTTAGAGGTCAACAGGACAATAAACTACCCTTAGGAGCAATTTGCTACAATAAGGGGGGTGTGTGTGTGTGTGTGTGTGTGTGTGTGTGTGTGTGTGTGTGTGTGTGTGTGTGTGTGTGTGTGTGTGTGTGTGTGTGTGTGTGTGTGTGTGTGTGTGTGTGTGTGTGTGTGTGTGTGTGTGTGTCGTTCATCTGTACACAAAACTTCCACCCAAAGATACACTCCAGCCTACACCACTTTAACAGGCTCTGAACCAGCAGAGACACTAAGCAGCTATTCCCCTTTCAAAGGCAAATGAATGGGAAATTTATTCTAAACTCATCTAATTTACTTTGTGGGAATTACTCAGGTGTCTTGCCAGCTGAAGCATAGCAGGCACACACCAACTCCCATTCCTTTTCTAACATGACCTTACACAATGCATCAGAGCAGACTATTAAATAAGAAAGTCATACTGTAAATTAGCAGAGGTTGGCTACAGATCCTGTGCACTCTGTACCACCGATGTTTGCTATTTTCCACCCACAGTAGGGTCAGATCTCAGTACCAGAAAAGGGAATAAGCCCCCAAAAAAGAACAGAAACAGAACAGAGGAGCATACAGTTTATAAAGCCACTCAGTGCCCACCATGTTGAGGAGAGGACAAATGGGTCAATGCCTTGCAATCTGCATACCACAGGCATGTGGCTTTCCCACTCCCCAACACCTCTGTTCTGTTGACATTCTCCTCCCGTAAACTCCTTTCACAGTTGGTCTGGTCCTTCACTCAGCAAAGCCCCTGCAAGTTTTGTCATTGATCACAGTGGGATTTGGATCATGTCTAATACTCTTTTTCTCTAGGGATATCTCTTCTTTTTCTGGATGTACAGGGATCACACCAAAATTTTCTCAGGTTTATCTGCTGGATTATTTGATGCATCAGATCTCATCTAACTCCATGGATATCATTCTCTATTATGTTCATTATGGCAGTACCTAAAGTTTCTACTTGAACTCAAGGATGACTCATTGTGCTAGGCCCTGTACAAGCACATACAAAATCCCTTCTCCAGTGATTTTACACTCTAAATAGACAAGTACAGAAAAGTGTGGGAGAGAGGCAGTATAATTATTCCCATTTTACAGATGGAGAACTGAGGCACACAATGATTAAGTGACTTGCCCAGGGTGACACAAGAAGCCGATGGCAGAGTTGGGAACTAAATCAAGATCTTCCGATTTCCAGACCAGTGCCTCAGCTACCAAGCCATTCTTTGCATCTGTATTAACATTTTGGTTTGTTCAAGCGACTCGACTTCTTAGAGGAGAAGAGGCCATTCATAGGCATTTAGGAATTAACTATGCCACTTGCTATGCACATTCAATTAGTAGTAGAACAGGGGTCCCTAAACATTTTCCTAATATAAAATCACAAAAAGTGTGTGTTATGGGCCATCTTCCCCATTCCATCTGCAGGCAAATAAAAATGCTGATAATTCAGTATGCTTTGTCCTTTTTGGAAAAAAGATTAATCACAGTGTCTATTTGCACTGTTCATTTCATTACCTCTTTGTTCTGTTTTGCTCAGCTGGGAGCAACGTGTACAATTGTCATCTCATGCCCAGCCAAGTCCTCTTACAGTTGTTGAATTTAGGTAAAGTTCATAGGATTCCTTTACAACTGGTTGAGAGCGAAACATTCACATTTCCCACCTTCCTCCTTCCCTGCCTCCCTGCCAACATTTCTCTCATCTTTTTTTCTCAACTGGAAAAACTTAAGCCAGAAAATTGGGGAACATTTTCTGAGGAAATGTCACTGAAACACACACAATTTTGACGCAAATAATTTAATACTCAGCATCCCAATGGCCAGCGTGACCCACCAACTCCTTCAGTGTTTCATTTCCTCAGAATGCCTCTCCAAACAAAGGAAAGCAGCTGACGATCCAAATACATCTGGAATCCCATCAGTTGCTGGAGCTTTACAATTGTTTGTGTGACTTTACTTCGATAATATTCAGACTGGCAAAATGATTGAAGAACTGGGCATCCTAGGGAGGCTCAACTCTGCCTGGCTCAGACAAAAATTTCTGCTGAACTTCCCCCCACCCCCTTCCCAAAATGGAAACTTTACTGCTCTTCACATGCTCAATGTGTTGTGGAAATTAGAGCTGGAAATGAAGTCACGTGTCATAGTCCATCGCCCTGCCCAGTCCATATATTCTCAAGTGTTTTAAATGGTTCAAACATTGGGCCTCCCACCTCATATGTATTATTGATGCTACACTTTCTACTGTTTTAATCGGGAAGATGACACTTAGTGACAGCATGGTACGTTGCCATGGCATAGGAGCATTCAGAGGATTAAAGCCCCTGGGAAGAGTGAATTCTGAACTCTAGGCTAGAAATGGTTCATTTATTCATGCTCAAGAATCCTTCTGGGAAGTACAACTATAGTTTAGACCATCCAGGAATGACACCATGTTATGGTGGGGTCAGTGAATACGGTGCTGCAATAGGCACACGGGTAAAGTGAACTGATGGAAAGTAAGGTCAGCATGGTTTTAATGCACAAGTTTCTAACTGAAGCTAGTGTTGCAGTGCTGGAAAATTACCCACTGTGTCCTTTGTAACTGGACTCGTCTGCCTTTCCATGCTTTTCCTCTCTTCCCTAGCATCTGAATGGTGTTTGGTGGCAATTCTTGTATGGGGAGGATTGCTATTCCACAGTGTTTATGTTCTTCAGTGAATGCTTCTCAAACAGACCTGGGGGAAATTGTGCAGTCACCCAAACACACCGTGCAATGGTTCCCATTATGCCCATTAATATATAATCTTACAGTGCAAAGGTGTCTTGCCTCCCGAAGGCCTTTACAAACCTTACGTGGTCACACTTTGTATTAATGGTATATTTATAATTCGCTTACACACATGAGCATAGTTTGGGTGGGTGTAGGGGGGCATTGCCCCCCCCCCCAAACGGGCGAGGCGTGTGAGGGTGTCACGCGGGTTCACGTGCCACTCCCTCCCACCCCTCCCCGAATTCTGCAAGTGCCAACCTGCCCTGCAGTGCTTACTCTGCTTGGCCTGCGGGGCGGGAGGGAGGCAGTTCTGGTGCCCTCCCCTCTCTGTCCCCTCCCCCTGCCTCCGGCACATTGTGGCTTGTGGGGAGTGGAGAAGGGAGTGGGAGGGAGCAGCTGTTTTTCTGTGCTGAGTCCTTGCCTGGGTCCTAGTGCCCGCCCCTTCCTGTACAAAGGTGAGCGTCCGGGGGTGGGGGTGCGGGGAAGAGACTGTGGGAAAGGTGGATGGGCTGGGGTGGGAGGAAGAGAAGGGGATGGAATGGGGCAGGGGACAGTGGGGAAAGGAAGGGGGAGGGGATGGGGAAGAGAAGGCAATACAGGAATGCGTGAGGGGGAAGCAGGAGCCCGACACGTGGCGTCCCCTTGGCCACAGCAGCATCAGAGCAGCAACATCCCCTCAGCAGCCGGTGATGGAGTGGCCGCCAGCAGCAGCTGGGGCTCCGTCCATTAAGCCGGACCATCCCTCCCTCCCCCAGCACCGGCAGCCCATGTACCACTCCAGGAGGAGGGAGAGAGCCGTTGAGCCACGGTAACTGGCTTCAGCGTGCACACGTGTGGGTGTGCGCATGTGCGTGCCATGCTTTGCCCCCCCAAATATAGCAGTCAAACGACGCCTAGGCTTATAAAGGGTTAATAAATAAGAATAATACATTTTAATAACTGGCTAATCAATTGTTAGAGAATCCAACGGGTCAATAAGTTGCTTTTAATAATATATAACACTTTCTACAAATGTGCTTATAGCAATATACTACCCATGCCTGTAACATGCTGATAACATATATTATCAACCCTTTATAAATGTACCCTTATTACCCTTTACTTATACTGGAGTCACTTCATCCATGACAGGAATGCAGCTGCTTCTGTAGTACAACGGAGAATCTTGAATGACCACAAGCGATTCAACTGCTGCTCTTGCACCTTGTCTTGTGAAGAGGAGACAACTGTGTACAAACCACCCTCTTTCTTGGCAAGGAAGGAGCATGATCTCCCTGCACAGACTGTGCAAGTTTGGCCATTGGTTTGGCGAAAGGAGAATTCTTAGCTTAACCAAAGATGGGCCCAGGGCATAAAATTCAAACCCGGATTCTGAATAACCCAGCAGCTGGGTTTGTGCCCATCTCTTTTCCTGGTAAAGATCTTCTCTATGGACAGGTTGATTGTGCGTAGGCCCGTGCATCTATTACTTAAAACAACACGATTAAAATCTCTCTGAGATTCCTCTCCCTCGAGAAGGTCTGTTTTAATTATAATCATGAATAAAACAGAATGCTGTTTAAATGCAGTTTTCTTAGTTGGTGAACTATATCATCGGGCAATTGTGCTCCAACATCTGTGGCAAATGAAGCAGAAATTAAGAGCATGGTAATAAGGTGTTTTGCTTGCAATATTTCTGTATTTAAATAAACATTACTGACATGAGCAGCTTTTAACTGATGAAATAGAACTGCTGGATTCCTGGCTAGTTGTCTCCTTAACAGCTGCATTTGCACTGCTTAGAAATGGTATCAGAGACACAAGATGGGAGAGGTAACTTCTTCTATTAGACCAGCTTCTGTTGGTGAGAGAGACAAGCTTCTGAGCTTGAACAACAGAAGTTGGTCCAGTAAAGCTATTACCTCACCCACATTACCTCTCTAATGGCAGGACTGCCATGGCTACAACAACACTGCAGAGAAATGGTATCAGTTATCTGATTAAAGTAGAGCAAAGCATATGGGAGTAAGGACCCCAAATCCCGCTGAACAAGACTAGCTGCGCAATACCTCTGAGAGGTGTGAACGGCCTGTGACATATTGCAACTGCATTCAGTATCTTTGGGGACCTTACTGTATTAAGTGTCTGAATGGTTTATGTATCACTGAAGGCCAGGGATTGTATTCAGCTTCCAGGGGGGAGGGTTGCCACGGCTCCGGTTAGCACTAGCATTAGTGGGGGTTGACTGAGGTGAATCCCTCATGGTGTAAACATCCAGAGAGCTACCACCACTTGGGGAGCCTTGAATATTCTGGTTCAAACTGGGTTTTCCAGAGCCAATAGACAAAGAAAGAGCTTTTGGCATAAACAGACTGTGGTTACACTGACTCAGGGACTTCCAGAAAACAGGCAGGATGGAAGGGTGGAAGGGTTGGAAATACTTTGGCTAGCTAAGGTCTCATAAGGCTGCGGGGTGACCTCTGTTAAGTTTTTAGCATGTGTGTAAGGAACTGTTATTGTTTTTAATGTTTCCTCTCTTATGCTTTTACTTTGCAAGTAACTGTGCTTGCCTAGAAGGAGCTGTGTGGTAACTTGTAACTGCTGGTAATAGGCTGTTCATAGCCAGGGGAGAGAAAGCAAAGTACAGGCGCCAGCCTTTGGGCTGATTGGCTTGCTGGGGATGTCACAGTTTAAGTCAGGGGCTGTGCAACCTTAAAACCCGATCAGGATGGAGAGAGATACAGGTCTCCACCAAGAGAGGTGATGGCGGAGTGCCAGAAACCTTAAGCAGGTGTCCTTGAGGGACCACAGAGAGGGAATACAGGTGCTGTTACCTGGAAACTGTGACACTGCCCTATTCATCTCATTGACTTGCACTGAAGTCTAAAGATAACCATTTAAATAACACCATTTAATCCTTTCTTTGCTGGTCCTTTTAAGACCATTTGTTGGTCTTTACTGGGCTGGATTCCCCTCTCACTGGTGCCAGTTTTCCACCATTTTAACTGCCCTCCTCTCAGATGAGTCATTCCTGATTTATGCTGGTGGCACTGAGAGGAGAACCAAGCCCATCCCTCTTATCTCACAATCCCAAACTGCCTCTCACGCCTCCCTGGGCAGGAATTTAATAACAAAACCAATGACACCTAGAGGACTGTACATTTTCATGTTTAACTAATTAGAAATCTCAATTAAAAAAAACCTCTGTGTAGCTGCCACAGAATGTCCAAGTTGCTGTGAAATCCAGAAGATTTGCTGCAGAATGTAGGTCTTGCAGTTGAGTACATGGGACCTGGATGATTAATATTTATTACTTGAATTGTGGTAACATCCAGGAGCCCTAGTCATGGCCCGGGACCCCATTGTGCTAGGTGCTGTACAAACACAACAAAAGGAGTGTCCCTGACTCCAGCAACTTACAATATAAGACAAGATGCAGCCGATTGATATAGACAGGTGGGGAAGCACAAGGGAACAATGTAACAACACTGGTAAGCCTGACAGGCACTGATTATAACACTATAGGCTGATAGGCCATTAATTTTTGTGTGTTCCCTTGGCAGAAATGAATTGCATGTGGCAACGTGGTTGCATGGTTCCATGCTTTGAAGGCTGTGGTCTATACCTTACCCGGGGCATCTGCTCACCTAGTATCAGGGCGCAGTGACATAGCAGTGAAAGGTGCAATGGCATAACCTTGACTACCTTGTTTATTTGTGTTAACACCAGGGCTCTGACCTCAGTTTTCAGGAATACAATCCTTCCCCTTGATGGTGTGTTATTCAGCTCTGGGAAAGTTTTGTCATTTTTCTACCAGTGCAGTGTTAATATCAATTTACAGTCCTAGCATATCAATTACTTCTCAAGTAAAAAAAATAAAATAAATGGTGACAAGGGATTTCACTGGTTAATCATTAACATATTCATGCCATTAGCGCTTGACAATTGTTTTTAAAATTTGTGGTTTGTTTTTCCTCCATCTTAAGTGCTTTACTGACTATTTTAAATCTTTGGTTAAGAAAACAGACAGAAAAAGGTAACTAAGTGAAGAATAGCAAACTAAAAATTCATCAGTTTTAACTGAATCTCCAATGAAGCATGGAGAAATGGGATCAGAATATCTCAACCAACTAATTCTAGTTGAGATTGGCAACTACTCAACGCCATGTACAAAAGGGCTCAGGGTCAAAGATCACAAGATTAGAACAGGAGACTGGAAGTCAGAATTCTTGAGTTCTGTTTCCAGTTCTGCAATTGACTTGTTATCTGGACAAATCTCTTAGGGTCTGATTCTCAACCTGGGAAGAAAGAATAACAGCATACTCCAAAAAACCCACTTTGCAATTAAGGTCTTGTTTATCTAGATAAGGCTTAGTTGCAATAGTGGTCAGCACTACAGAAAACCCCACGATCGATAGGCATTTGATGTAGCGCATTTCATATGACACGCAGTAGTAGAAGAAATTCAGCGCTGCTAAGCTTTGTTTACTGAGTTAGTTTCCACTTCACAGTGATGCAGATTCCAGCAACAGAATAGAGGATCTGAGGTAGTCATATGGCCCCCAGAACAGTGACATCTCAAACAAAGCCTGTTGGTGTGTTAACTGTTCCTTATTTCCATGAGTACCTGCTAACAAGACAGGGGTTTCTATCCCGGAGATCCTTTCTGTGAGATGTACAGAATCTTTAGTGCATTCTTCATGGAGTGGGGTAAGGAAATGCTGATTAGTTTCCAAGCTGCTTTTGCTGGACCGTGCCGGTGTGGCTGTGTGTCTAGAAACAAAGATTCAGTGAAGCAGGGAGCAGCACGTGATCTTGGATTTTATGAGACTGACGCTTAAGAGCCAGACTTGATAGTTTTGCAATGTTTCTGATGCTTGGGAATTGCCTTCTGTCTGTGTAGCACTTATTAGATCTGTCAGTCTGCCAGAAGGTACGACTGACGATCTATATAATTTTACTGTGAAATAATTTATTAGGTTGTGGGGAAAATATTTTTTGTAAATTAAATGCTATCTTCCTACATTTTTTCAACAGCACCTTGGTCAATGGGACCTTCATACTGTGGAGGGTGATATATTATTTATTGTATATAACATGGGCTTGTAAGGGGGAAAGCTCCCTCGACTTGGAAGTCTGAGCAGTGAAGTCCCCCAAGGTAGGCATGCATGATGGAAGGCTGGTTTGGCCAAACTTGAGTGGCGTGATGACCCTGTGCACCAGGTCACAAATCTGGCCTGGCTACCCCTCCATTTGGTGACCCAGTGTGCCAGGTCGCTCCAATTTGGGGCAGCCAGGCAGGTAACTTGGGCCCCTTTCCTTACAAAATTCAGGTTGTGTCCCTGGCTCAAACATTGGTCGGGCTGGGCCCTCTTTTCAGAATACTGGTGAGGCCTGGGCCCTACGGACCCACATAATCTGCTGCCTATGGTAATGTCTAGGAACCAGCTAAAGATCAGGGCCCTATTAAGCCGGGTGCAGTACTTGTAGACAGTTCATGCTCCAGAAAACTCACAATTAGCATTGGGCATAATTTTTTAATCAAAACTTGTTTATGGAGAAAAATGCAGATTCAGAAAACGATTTTGTGAATTCATATCAGTTTCGCTGATTCGTTTCTGTTAAAATAAACCTCAAAATAGATTTTTGTTAAAAATCAAACCATCTCAATGACATTTTGTAAATAATAATTTTTTGTTTCTTATTCAAAGTGACTTTCATTTAGAAATTTCTTTTAATTTTATTAAATAATATTTTATTTTCAATTTGACCCAAAATGACTCCCCTCCCGACCCCCAATTTTTCAGAATTACCAGTGAACCAAAAAAATCTATTCTTTGCCCAACTCTACTCGCAGTCCACATGTCAGATAAGCCAAAAGAGGCTAGGTGTGGATGGCAAGAGGGGATAGATTACAGCCGAAAAGTGAAAGTAACATCACCATACTGTAACATCACCATACTGTATTTGATACAATATGGTGATATGGAGAAGCTTGTGAATCTGCATGAGCCTTTGACTCTGTCTATATGGGAATTAAGTAAAGAAACAGAGGACCCAGGAAGCAGAAGGAAAGATATGAAGAGGGGTCTGAGTAAGCAGAGAGTGTTCTGAGAATATAGAGATTGCTTCAGTTGTATTGTGCTGTCCTTGCTCATGCCATAAGACTTAAAGATATCTGTATGGTGCCACATGGCATAATTTTCATTTTTAGGACTTTCTGAAGTGGCATAGCACTATAAAATTTAGACCCATTTAAGCATTCTTAGCCCTATTAAAAATAAACTTTGATCATGTTGTATTTTTTTTTTTTTTTTTAGGAATATGCTGCACATTCCCATTGTGCAGCGGAACTGTTACATACATTTTAATAGCTCAGTTGAAAGTGAGAAAGGGGATTAAGAAGATTGCCTGCCATTTAAATGTTACCTTCACTAAACCCAGCTCTCCTTAGACAGCTGGGATTCAGAGAGGCGTACTTTGCAGATAGACAATGACAACGAATAAAATGAAGCACCTTCAATTCAGGCTGCAACAGCATTTCTTTTTAATCCTGCCTTGAAAGTCAGAATGAAAAATTATCATGTGAAGCCAGAGACCCAGTGACATGTAATGAAGGTGGCTACATCATTTATGCAGCAATGTGTATCTGGTGCTTGCAATATTTAATGTAGGCACTCCTAGATTCCCCCCCACTAGTTGGAGATTTAAGAGTCAATTAAAACACAGTTAGTTTTATTAAATGTAGCACCTTCCATGAATGACCCTCAACTTCTAAACACACACATATCAAACTCCAAGGCAAATCATTAAGAGGCAGCCTGACGGGCCCTGTCCTGTCAGGGTTGCACTAGATATGACTGATTTCAAAAACAGTAATTAAATGCCTTGATATTAATGAGTCGCTATTGTTAGTTAATTTCATTCCCCACAGACACTAATTAATTATTATGTCAATTAATACCTCAGCTTTGGTGGGTTTCCAAAGCCCTGTCTTGAGCAAGTGTCATACTCAGAAAGGAGATCTGAAAGCAAAAGGAAGTGTTCAAGGCTTCTATGACTCCATCTTGGGTGCCATCTTGGCTTGTCTCATGAGAAAGGAGGGAATCCAAGGAACTGCTTAAGGAATATTAATAGCGATACTCAACATTCTTTTACATGAGTATCTATCATCACTTCAAAAATACAGTAAATAGATTCCTAAAATATATATCTCATATTACAACAAATATACTGAGAAGCAGCATAGTAATGGATAGAGCACTGGATTGGGAAGCAGGAGACATTTTTCCTGGTCTTGCACTTATCTGCTGTGTCAACCTGGACAAATCATTCTACATTTCTCTGTTTCCCTCATATACTTTGGCTGCCTTGTCTATTTATACTGTAAGTTCTCTTGCTATATGCTTGTACAGTGCCAAGGTGTGACAAAATATGGCCATAAGTGTCTTATTAATTGCATATTGGGGAAATTTCAGAAGACTGGAAAAGCAATAACGCTGTGCCAAAATTCAAAAAGGGCACTTGGGATGGCCTGGGTAATTATGGACTGGTCACTTTGACATCAGTTCCAGGCAAAACTACGGAGAAGCTGATACAGGAATCAGTTAATGAAGAATTAAAGGATGGGAGACTAATGAATATCAGTCAGCATGGTTTTATGGAAAACAGATCTCATCAAGGAAACTTGATTTCATTTTTTGATGAGATTACAAGTTTGGCTGATAAAGGTAATGATGTTGGTGTAATATACTTACAGTTCTGTAAGGCATTTGATTTAAATAATATGATTAAAAACTTAGCACTATGCAGTATTAATAAAACACACATGAAATGGCTTAGGAGCTGGCCAACAGAGAGATCCCAACAAGTAGTTGTCAATGGGGAATCATCGTCAAATGGAGATGGTTCTAGTGGGGTTTCACAGGGACTGGTTCTAAGCTTCTTGCTATTCAACTTTAATAAGTGATCTGGATGCAAATATAGAACAACTGCCGATAAAATTCATGGATGATGAAAATAATTGAGGACAGGGCAGCCATATATATCAGTCTGAATCATCCGGGTCCATTCAAACAAAATGTGTTTTAATAAGCGAACTGCAGAGTTATACATCTAGGAACAAGGAATGCAGACCATGCCTACAGAAAGAGGTCTGTATCCTGGACAGCACTGACTCTAAAGGAGTTAGGAGTCATAATGGACAAAAAACTCAACATGAGCTCCCAGTGTGATGCTGGGGCCAAAAGAGCTAATGCTTAGATATATAAAGAGATTAGTGAGGAGTAAGGAGGTAAACTTACTTCTGTATATGACATTGATGAGACTGATTCTGGAATACCTACATGAGTGTCAGTGTAGCCATGTTTTGGTACAAGATTGGAAGAAATATGAGATTTTTCCCTGAGACAGATAAGGACAAGAAGCCAAACACCTACTGGGGTGCTCTGTGAGAAACCAGAAAGGGCACTGAGGTGCAACCATGACGCTAGGACAATGAGGTCCCAATCTCACTGGTGCATTTAGGTGCTAGTCAAATACAAATAATGTCTGTGCAGCAAGTAAAGCTTCATTTCCACACTTATGAGAAATATTTTTCATATGTCAAAAAAAAAAAAATCAACCCAAAACATACAACTAGTATTTAGCCTTAAATTATCATTACCAGTTCTTCTAAGTACATTGTGAGGTCATTGTTTTCAGTAGCTTAACTTTCTGCATTTTCTTTCCCTAATTTGATGTTAAGTGAGAATTAAAGTGTGTCTCCTGTGATGCACATGGAATTGCTATGAAATAATCTAAGACTACTGAGATGTAATAATTTTTTGAACACTGTATGTGACCTGGTCAGCAAATGAAAAGGCTTGTACATTGGAGTGTAAGAATTTCCTGTATGCATGCACTGTTCTAGTTTAATAGGAGACTGTGGGAAGAACAAACAGGAAAAAGGCCCCCAAATAAGTACGCTCCGGCATATGCTTAAAAGACAGTGGGCAAATCTATCAGTTTCAAGAACCCTGCATCCTGTATTCAAGGAAGATGCAAACTTCCTTTGCCAGGCTGGGAACTCAGAGGTCCAAAAGAATGTATAACTTTTAAAGGACAGTCTCACTGAAGATGGTTTGTGAGGAAAGGAGTTGGATTATGCAGCCATTCCCCCAAAGGTCTCTGGGCAGTGGTGGAGGGATCTATCAGGATACCCATGTGGAATATAGTTAGATAGCTAGTAAACTAGACACAAGTATGGTCGTTTAAAAACCTGTTTTTTTTTAAAATATACTTTTGTTTTAAATAATTATTCACTTTAAGGAGATTGTTTGGTCATTGCTTATCACTGTGACTGCTCCCAGAAGAAACTTGCAGGTATTGGACGTATATCGGGCCTGTAAAATTAAACACATTTAATAGATGGGACAGCATCCCAAGGGCTGATCTGAGGGGGAGAATCATGTCATGCACCCTGAGAGAAGTGACAGCCTTTGCAGGGTTGCACTCAGAGATACCAGGAGGAGCCAGAGATGCAGTGTGCCCAGTAACTGTGACATCTCTCTCTCTCCTTCATATTCTTACAACTTGCACCATGAAAGAGAATAGAAACAACACTGGAAATCTGGCACCTATCACACCACAAGGGCGTGCAATTCTCTCTTCAAATTGGGATCTGTTTCAGCACAACTTTAAAACGGAACAGCATGCCCTTTTCATAGCATGTGCTGGAATTTATGCAAATGTAAAATATATTGGTTTTGTGCCGGACGATGTTGGCAAGTACTTGGTACAGATAGTTGAGAAGCCATAGAACAAAGCCAAGGAATGGAAAATATAGAGCGAGGATTAGGAAAAGCCTCTGGGGAGAGTGAGATCTACTAAACCATGGAATAATCTCCCAAAGGGGAAGTAATGGAAGTAGCATGATTTGAGACACTGGAACAGGCAATAACAAGTTTGTTGGGACCATTCCTTCTCCGGCTAGGCAGATGGGACCAGGTGGCTTCACAGATCTTTTTTTATTTATATTGTCAGGAACGCTATAGAATAAGCAGCAGCAGCTGTTGTTTTCACACAAATGTCAGTGATGAACTAAGAAACAGAAAGAGAGAAAGTACAAAATAGCGGCAGAATTGTAGTTAAAGGGGAAAAAAAGCATTGAAAAGCTATACATGAAACAGCAGCAGGTGAGGTCTTTCATAGGTTGAATTCAGACTCATATCACCTAAAAATAATTCATTACCACCAACAGCATCATAGAGGTTGTTAGCACAAATATATGATTAAACTCAAATAAAATTTATTAACAACAAGTGAGTGATTTTGGTTGATACAGAGCATTTGCTCTGCTGAGATCACTCATTGTTTCCATTTAACATTTTATTGGATGAACAAAGTATCTGCAATTTTCTGTACTTGCTCAGTCATGTTGGTCTCTCAAAATCTCTTGGCGCACGCCTGCACTTAAAATGCTGCAGCTGCGCACTCTGGCACTTCAGTGAAGATGCTACTACGTGAACAGGAGAGCTTCTCCCATCAGCGAAGTTAATCCACCCCTGTGAGAGACGGTAGCTGTGATGACGAGGAGAAGCCCTCCTGTAGACATAGCGCTGTCTAAACTAGGGTTAGGTCAGTATAACTGCATCACCCAGGAGTGTGGATTTTTCCCACAATCCTATTTTAATTTTTTTATGTTCTGGGCAATAAATGTGGGTCACCATTTCCATCTTAGTATTTTTAACAAACTAAATTACATTTTCATGAATGAAACTTGAATTTGCAGTTCTCCCTTACTAAGTCTGAGCCGTAAGAACCAATCAGGCAAACTCTTGAGTAAGAATAAATGTTACCCATAACCAAAACATAATAATTGATATTGAGTAGCGACAGGAGTAAAGCAGAGAGTGGAGAAATTGATAGGAGTAAAGAGGTTATTTACCTCTGTATTTGGCACTGGTGTGGCTGCTTCTGGAAAACTGTGTCCAGTTCCGGTGGCCTCCCCCTCAACTATCTATGAAACATCCACCAAATCACTGATGACATCACAAGCCATCCGTATCTCTCTCCCACCAGCTCCTGGCTCTCTCAGAGAGGCGACTGCAGTCAAGCATAATGTGTTAAAATGGTTTGAGTCCTTCCTGCAGGGACACACCCAAAGCGTAATGATGGGAAACTGCATCTCCACCCCTAGAATCCCTCACTTGTGGAGTGCCACAAGGATTAATTCTTTCTTTGGTCCTCTTCAACATCTACATATAACCGCTATGTGAACTGGTCAGGTGACACAGACTCAAGTGCCAGCAATATGTGGTTGATACACAGCCCTACCTATCCTTCAGCATGTATGACCACACCACTACCACCAAGATGGCCCAATACTTGGATGAGATCAGTTTAAGGATGAAGAATAGATGAATGAAGCTGAACCCAAGCAAGACAAAAGGTGATGCTGTTGGGCAGAGGAAAATATCCTGAAGAACTTGCAGCAGTGATGCGGTCTCCATTGGTTGAAGATACGCCCCCACAATTGGTCAGTTCAGTTCATAGTCGAGAAGTATTTTTGGATTCCTCACAAATGCTGAGTTCTCACATCGCAGGATCCATGACTAATGCCTTCGACCATCTCTGGTTGGCTAGGAAACTCCATCCCATCCTGACGGATGAAGACCTGGCCTTAGCTATTCATGCCTTCGTCACCTCTCAGCTGGATCACAGTAATGCAATATACCTTGGCATGAAACCTTCAACACTTAGGAAGCTCCAACTAGTTCACGACGCCACAGTGCTTCTCCTCAGCAATGCAAGCTACTGTCCTTATACCACAGCTGTCCTCCACTCTCTGCACTGGCTTTCTGTAGAACAACAAAGCAAGTTCAAGAAATTTCAGCTCTGATCTTCCAAGAGCTGCATGGCCTGGGCCCAGGATAGCTAAAAGATTGAAGGAGCTCGAGGTTGAAGACCATCCGCTTGTCTGACACAATGGAACTCTCATCAATAAGAGTAAAGGTCATCTGTGCAAGGATGGTCTGAGACTGTGGAATGAACTCTGCCAGGAACTGAGGACTATCACAAGCCCCACCGCTTTCCACTCCAAGTACAAGGCATTTTTCTTTAACCTTGCCCTCTCTAATATGAGCACATAGCAAAAGGTACATTTATAGGAAAAAATAAAAAAGGACACTCTTCCAAAAAAAACCCACTCCACTGAACGTTTCTCCCTCTGGATAGAGGATGAGAGAATAAACAACATGACAGATGTGTAGTCATGTAGCTTAATGCACTACTGGAAAGTCCTCACATGCCACAGTGGTGAGCGTGGTATAAAAACCCATACTGAATAGAATAGAATCAAATAGAGACCTGGGTCTCTACGTCTGACACTGTCTCAGCAGCTGCCCTCCCTTATGGAGGTCTCTATTCCCCTCATGCTCTCCTCTCTGGATCAGCCCGTGATGAGGATGTTGGGTTTCTCCTTTCCTATTCCTGCTACTTCCACCTTCAACTTCCTCATCCTTCCCACTTTTTCTCCTCTTTCAAACAGCTCTGCATCTGTTTCTTTTCTCCATCTCCATGTTGCTGTCATCTACTATCTACCCAACTCCTGCCCATCAGACATCTCTCTAGGACCTCACATCCTGGTTACATCTAAATCTTACAGAGTCTTTCTGCGTAACATCTCTATGGTATGGTCTTTCCCATCCATCCACACAGATAAAACTCTCACCTCATCTTGTGTCTTAATTAGTGTAGCATCCTTTCCCCCAAATTTGACAAGTGTAACCTTACCCTGCTAATATCCATTCAGAATCCTGTTGCTTTCCTAGCCTGTTGCTTTGTCCACAACACTCTTCTCTTTGGATTCCTCCACTGGCTCCCCCTTCCCTGTTGCATCAAACGTAGTCTTCACTTTTAAGGCCCTTCATGGCATATCCCCACCTTACATTTAGTATTGACAGGTCAACTCCCACCTCTGATCAGTCTATGATGCCAGGCTCCATTTCTCACTTTTTATGTTTTTAAACAAGCACCTTCATGCTTTCTCCTATGCTTCTCCTCATGCTTTGGAACCGCTCCCTGTAAACATCTGCAAAGCCATCTCATTGTCTTACTTTCTCTTTTGCTGTGGTACCTATAAAAACTGACACATTTAGGCTGCTGGTGCACTGACACCACTGCCTATCATGCTGACCAGTGCTGTCTCCTTGTTTCCCTGTACTTGCCCATCGACTTGTCTGTATTTATCTCTTGTCATACTTAGACTGTAAACTCTTTGGGCCTGCTTTCATTTTACCATCTTTTATTTTGTGTTCATACAGTTCCTAGCACAAAGAGGTCTAGTCCATGACTGGGGCTTCTAAGCACTATGATAATACAAATAATAAATACTAATAATTTATTTTACTTTTTAAAAACCTTTGATATCCAAAGGAGAGAGGGTGATGGGGACTGAAAATTGAGAAGTGATTTAACAAAGGCAAGATAGATTCCTTAAATGTATCTCCTTTGGACATCTTAGGGAAGCAAAATATTTGAATATTGGAAGCTTCAGTGTGAATAAAAGGATTTCTTTTTTTTCCAGTGAAAAAAGAAAATCATCCTTGATCAACACAATAGTCAACGTGTGTGTGGTTTTTGTTCTTTTGTCCCCAACACGGTGGTATTTTCCTGTGCCTCCTCAAAGATGTTTTTCTCCACTCTCAAATCTTATTTTAAAGAGATGTTGAATCCAATTTTCTTTGAAGTATATCAAATCTTGTTTCTAAGCCCTGACTGACACAGAAAAGAGGCTCAAGTGAATTCTTGGGTGTTACCAGGGAGTTGGCAAAATCAAATACTTCATATGCATCTTGAATGGCCTTCAGGCACAGGATGAATGTGACAGCAACTGAGCTCTCTGCAGGGTCTGTGTGTGCCACGGAAGTTTCAGCAGTGAACACAGAAAGCCCACTTCTTCTTCTTGTTGCTATTTTGGAGGCATAAGGCTAGATCCCCAGACCACGTAAACCAGTGTACCTACATTAAAGTCAATGGAATGACAATTATTGACTCGGGTCTGAAAGCTGGCCCAGTACAAACAGGAGAGTGAGTGATATTGCCTTCTGTAGGGCAAATGCATGGAATTATCCAAAAAGCAAAGAGAGAAAAGTAAATTATTCCCTCCACCCCATGATGATCCGTACCATCTCCTACACTGCTGTAGTGCAGAAAATGGACCGTATCTAGAGCCGTTCAAATCCAACAGAGCTATTTTCAGAATTGTGGTGATAGTCACAGTTAGTCATATATAAACCCTATTTTCCAAACTCAAAAGGCACTATAGCAAGAGATGAGTCAGATTTGCATCATAGCAGAAACCCACAAAGTTTACAGATGTAGAAGACATTCTTCTCCTCCCTTCATCTCACAGCAGTTAAAAAAAGTCTTGAAACAAGAGATGCTAATTAAGCACAATTCAATAATGCACAGATACTATAATTATACCATACCATACCATAACACAATAAACCCACCCCACAAGTCCCGTATGGCTTCACAGTTTCAGTGTGAAAGTGGAGGTGCAGGTTTAATCCCTCCCCCAATACCTTCTGATGTTCCTCAAGGGGGCAGAGTTTAGTGCTGCTTGTTTTGACAAGAATAGCCATGGCTTTTAGATGCTATAGCGATAGCCCAAAAAAGTTGGGTATGGAAGAGTGTAATTTACATGCTAATTGAAGTTGAAGGGGTGTTAGAGAGAGGATTTCGGATTCCCAAATCTGCCACTGACTCAGTGTTCATACTTTGCAAAGTCACTTATCTGATCTGTGCGTCAGTTTGCCCATCTATACAATTTTGTAATTGTATATGTAATTTGTAAGGTGTAATTTTAATTGTATATCTCACAGGATTAAAGTACCATATGAGAACAAGGTACTTATTAACTATACTACCTTTGTTTGCCTGATTCTCCTGTCCATTTGCAAAAGTGAGTGGCATAAAGGTTGCTCTTGGGCTATTTCTAAATCATGTAAAATTTTATCAGCTACTTTAAACCTCTTTAAAAAGCATGTCAGAAATCCTTAGTACAGCTCCTATTAGCATGTCCTACAGATTACCTAAATGTGATTCAATAAGTGTTTACCTTTCGCATATCAGACACAGGTTCATCCAGAGATTCTGCTTGTCTTATAGTTCAGATAAGGCAGGGGGAGCTTGTTACAGAGTTCATACAAGGATATACATTGAAAAGTAAAAACACTCAGTGGTGGAAAATAGAAATCAAGACTGGACCAGTTTCCAGAATGGAGTCTTTTCATTCTAAAAGCTTCACCAACTTACTAATGAACAGATCAAATCAGAAAGAGGGCAGTGTAGGGGATTGACATTGGGTAAACAGTTGCAGTCAGCAGACAATTGTCCCCTGTTTGCATTGCAGCTGGAACCTAAAAGCAAATAGTGTATTTCGTAAGGTATTTTTTTAATCACTAACATCTACAGTGGAGATTTGTGTGTGTGTGTGTGTAAGAGAGAGAGAGAGAGAGAGAGAAAGGAAACAGTTGAAAGATTACTAAGTGCTGGATAATGTTTATATTGCTCCCAAAATTTCAAAAAGAAAAGGATCTAAACTGGAATGCCAAAAACAAACTTTTCCCATTTAAATGTGCTGGGCTCAGGCCCAAATCAGAACCTTGTAGGTTGGCCTGATTTTATAGAGATGGGTTTAACAAGAGCATCAGATCCAGAGGCCCTCAAACTAAAGAGAAATTCTGGTCCTGAATGCTAAATATGAATTCCCTGAACTTCTGTGTAGAGCTGGTTAGGAACTTACTTTACCATCACCTCCAGGAAAAATTTCAACAAAACATTTTTGTTGTTGTTCTCATTGACATTTTTCACATCTTTCTTGAAAACAACAGCCTTTCTGGATTTCAGCAGCTGAAAACTGATTTTCCCCCCCAAGTTTTTAGCTACTGGTTACTGCATGAAGTTGATGGTTTGGGTTGCTGAAAACAGAAGTTGCAAAGACATTTTCACCAGACTCTTTTTTTCCCAGACATTTCCTTTTTGGCGAAAAGCTCTCTTTTGTAAATAAGAACAAAAAGTTTTGTTAAAAAATGTTCTGTCAGCTTTGAGGATTCTGATCCATTCTGAGCCCAAATGTCTATACTGAAATTTTATAGCCTCCCAGCTAAAGCCCAAGTCAACTGATGCAGGCCAGTCCCAGGTGTTTTACTGTAGTGTAGACATACCCATAGAAATCAAGGAGTTTTACCAAAGGACTTCTGAGCACTTTTGCTATTCCCACCCCTTGATTCTTTTAGCCACCATCATCAGAAGTGCCACTTGAAAGTATATGTTATAGTCTCCTTCTCCTACTGATGAAAACAGTCTACTACTGCAGGGAGCTAATGGAGTTATTCTTTTAGCATGCAAGCCAGAGATCTGTGTTTTAGTGCTGGATTCAAACCTGATGACAACCCATGATGGGAATTAGTACGCAAGCTCCTGCAGTTAGAACAGTATGGCACTGTTTAAATGTTATGCCCTTTACTGCTTTTGCCCACAAACAATAAATTCAGCAGACAAATTGGTGCCTAACATGGGAGCAGGACCGGGGGAGGAAAGAACATCTCCGAGACACAAACGAGTCACAAGTAATGTGTTGTAGGGTATTCTTCCACGGCTCTTCATACTGCAAAGCAACATGATGCATTGCAACCAGCTGTGTTATGATTTGCCAGGCACTGAGTCATAGCTGGGCATGTTTCACTGGCTTGCTTAGAAAACACCACCCCATAGCTTCTTTTCAGATAATGGCAGGAAATTTCTCCTATCGCACGAATACCGACATTCAATTATTTGCCTCTCAGTGGAGAACAGCAAGGGCTATTTTCACTCCAATGCCATTTTTATATTCTTAGATACCAGGATGTCACCTCATTTTGATGCATCTGCAGGGTTCCTTCCCGGAAACCTTCCTCCTCAGGGCAGGAACAGTTTTCGTATTATGTGTATACACAGCAGCCAGCACAATGGAACCTGGATTGCCCGATTGCGGCCTCCAGGCGTTCTCAAAATACAAATCAAGAATAAGAATCCTAATAACTACCCCCTCCCCATCATCCAGCAATCCGACAATAGGCCCCTTAAAGCCACTTGGTTCTGGGACATCAAACAGAAGAGAGGCCCAGTATAGGAGGAGTAACTAGGAAAACAACTGAGCCGCACACAAACCATCCCACAGACAGAAGGAAATTGGTAAACACAACTTTGAAGAAAGTGAGGCAGAGACACTGAACAAAGCTTCTTTTGATATGCAAATCAGACCATGCCTGGAAAAGATGACAGAAAGTGCCTCTCGGAGTTTTGCCAGCCTGCTGCAATTTTCTGATAGTACAAATCATAACAATAATAATAATAGTAGTCAGATGGGACTTAGAAGCTTTTTCTCCACCCTCCTCTTATTCTCGAACATCATCATCTTCTTTCCCAATGCACCACATTGACTAGCATTCTGGGCGTTTCAAAAGTCAGTGCTGCACTGCTGTTTCTTCTTGCGTGTGTGCCCTTGTTGGCATTACGAAATAGACTTATGTCATCACTCATATCCTGTCCAAATTCAGGGAAACTGCACCTGTATCTTTGCTCCATTGTCCTTCCAGGGCACGCACTCTAGGCACCTGGCTCCTCAGTTGCCATATCTCCTGCATCTCTATTTTCTGATCAGGATTTTCCGGGCTGCACAGTTCTCTGTCCACACTGTGATATTCTCAGAGTGTGCATGCCATGTGAGAGAGTCAGAGGCAGAACGTAACCAGAAAAGCCAGAAGGAAGCAGACGAACACTGGTAGCATGACCCCGAGGGGAGCAGAAACAGAGCTTCCTGGGGCACAGGACTGGGCTGGAAAGTAGGCTTGGATTTCTGAAGCAGGAAACTGTCTGCTGTTGTTTGTTTCTACTATGTTCAGGGAAACAGGACTTTGTGTACATACTTTGTAAATAAATAGGATTTCACCGAAGAAATACCTGACTCCAGCATCAATTTCTCCTCCTCATGGAAACTACCTGGAAAGCCCCAAATATGGACAGCCACTCATGCTAAAATGGGCAACCATATTTATGGAGAAAGGTTACTGCTAGAACAGGAGGCAGGGTCTCTTAACTTTAATGTAAAATGCACCAAATAGGTGCCTGCATGTATCATTTAATTGAATACCTAGTTTCAGCCAAAAGGAGCTTTATATATATATATATATATATATTAGGTTAATCTTTAACTGCAGAAATGTAAAGCTTTTGCTGGGGACACTTAGCAAACCTGCATCACAGTTACCAATATATCATCTGTATCCAATTCAAATAGGACACCTATAATTGTATTTGTTTTCTATGAAATCCTGTTTATGTGTAGCAAATACTTGGGTTTGTTGGCGTTGGCATGGCTAGCATACAAACATTCTTTCCATGTTATACAATATGCCTTAAGAATTCAAGAGTTGCCTTTGAACAAAAGACAGGATTGCTATTTGCCTGGTATATACTGTTCTTAGTGCAAACAAGTCAGTGGTTTGCTGCACTGGTGATTGTCGAGTCAAGGGGAGCTGTTGCACTAAAGCCTCTAGTTATTCTACTATAGGCGGAGGATGAAGTAGAGGTTTAAAAAAAAAGTAGAAAATTCCCTGCAGAGAAAGCACCCCAATTACTGAACTCTGAAATCGAATGCAAAGGGCTTTTAACTCTTCGGGAGGGTACAAAACGCTCACAATGATTCTGAAAGTTATTTTTTTACTGATTGCAGTTACCAGCAATGGCCTAATCATTTCTTGTAGGTTGAACGAAGCCTGTAACCTCAGCCAGTGTGGTCATACACAGACCTCCCTTCCCCCCCCAAATGAATGGAGAAAATGTGGTCATGTAAACTGAAGGTTACTGGCATTTATACAGTGATGTCTGTTTTCTGAACCTTTGCAGTTAGTTGCATTACAGACCAAAAATGTTTACTGCTCCGGGCCAGATATAGCCAGTAATCAAATGATAAACCTTAGACATTATTGCTAGCTTTTGCTAAATGGGAGCTACCATAGGTCTGTTACTGCTGAGGTAACTCTGCAGTGAACCACTTCTGGCCCTATAGCAGTTCCTAACCCCTCTTCTCCTGTTTCCCTTTTATTTGGCCTTGATAACTTCGGATAACAAACACAACACAATCTCATTAAAGATGTTACTGTATTATCTCCTTTTTCTGTAGTAAATCCAGAGGGGAAGTGAGAAATCGCTAAATGGTTCCTTAAAATAATGTCTCCCAATCCATTTGAGAGAGTACAAAATGTTCTTGTCTCTTTAACAGAGGTGTAGTCAGCTAAATTGGGAAGGCAACCAAAGTGCTCCCCAGGGACCTGCTGACAGAGTCATCACAGTCCTGTAAACATAGAAATATCAGTGCTGTAGCATTAGAGCCTCTTCACTGTAACAGTTTGTAAGAGGCGTTTGGGCAGCAAGCCTTAATGGAAAAAAAAATCACTTGACTTCAGCAATAAATCAATAAATAAATCAATAATCAATCAATCGAACCAAAATACCTCTCCTTCTCCGATGCAAACCCAAGTGAGCTGTTTGAAGGACATTTCTTCAGGGCTGTATCTTGTGAAATATCCTAGAAGCTGATAGTTCAATGTTGGAAGCCAATGTTTCATTTGGGTTTAAAAGGTACAAAACTGGCCTAATACGGTGGTGAATCAGGTGCACAGAAGTCCATACAGAATTAAATATAAATGATTTAGCATTTGTATTCCAGTAGTACCTGGAAACCCCAAACAAGATCGGGGCTATCATAGCGCTAGGAGCAGTACAAACCACAGTTGGAGACAGTCCCTCCCCTGAAGAGTTTATAATAAAGACAGACAAGTGTGGGAGTAAATCAGCATTATTATCCCCATTTTACAGATGAGGAATTGAAGCACAGAGAGTTTAAGTGACTCGTTCAAGGTCACACAGGAAGTCCATGGCAGAACTAGAAAGTGAACCCAGATGTGCTGAGTCACAGTTTGGGTTCATTAGTCAGAAGATCAGATTTCTTCTCAAGCACTGCTGTGCAGGATAAAATCACCCCCACTACTACCCAAGTGTGAGTGCATTGGAGTAAGATAAGCTGTCTCATTGTTTACTTATACTCCCCCAGTTAGTCTGTATCTATCTGTTATCTCTTGCCTTAGAGAGTGTAAGCTCTTTGGGGCAGGGACCGTCTTTTTGTTCTGTGTTTGTGCAGCACCTGGCATAATGGGGTCCTGGGCCAATAACTTGGGCTTCTAGGAACGACTGCAATAAAAATAAATAATACCTTCTATAAAACATCTGGCAGAGGGAAATGGCCATTACCCTCTTGAGTAAAATAGCTCAAAGGGTTCACAAGTACATAGTGTTGCACTGTTGACATATGGTTGCTTGTGTATTGTAAATAAAGTAGAGACCGTTACCCAAAAGTAATAGCCAAATATCTGCCTCTTGAAAGGTAACTGTCCAAAATCCATCTGACATTTAGAAAAACTATATTATCATATATTTCTAGATGTCTTGAATCTTATGTGGCTTCAGGAAATATCAGACACTTGGTAATATGTGCTTCGATATTCTGAAAGAGAAACATAGCCTGACAAAATGATTTTCTAAAGAAATATTAGCAGAAGCAACTAGCTGTTCCCATAACTTTGTCTCCATGACACACATGGGGATGAACTGGAAGCATGAGCTTGATTGCTAACTAAGCACGTTGGGGACAGCTTTACTCAGCTCCTATTTAATTTCACCATGACTAGAGGATGAGCTTCTATTTATTGGCCACATATTTCAAACCTTGATGGTTATAGCTGGGTCCCTGCGTCAGTATTCTGTATCATGATCAAAGGCAGCTCCCACGAAAGGGAATACGTTTGAGGGCCAATCGGGTTCTTTTTGTTTTTGAACAAATTGTTGTACAGTAGTGTGACGATTGTGGGCACGCACCAAAAGGAATATTAATCTGTACCCCAAAATGTGGTTTAAAGATTGATGTCTGAGCTGGTGTTCTGCACTGTCAGAGGAGAGCAGACAGTTTCAACACACTCCCTGAAAACAGATGCAGCCACAATGGCAGTGATTACAAAGCAGCAAGGCTGAATGGGTTTCTTTGCCTAAACAAGGGAGCAACCATCATGGGAGTATTCTCCGAGAGGACCCGGCTGGCTGACTGGGAAAAACAGTGAGGCAGAAGGGATACTTCACATCTAGGGCCCTTAAAGAAGACTCCTGAGCAATTTGGGTTGAAGAAGGGTGGGGGCTTACCAAAAAACCCTCAGCTCTTCCCTGAGATGGAGGGAGGCCCTGTGGTCCAGCTGGTGGCCCACCGGCTGGGTCTGGCCCTCAGGACGATTTTGTCCGGCCCTGTACCCTTTTGCTCCACAAAATAATGTCCTCCACACAAGTGACCTCACACAGACCATCTGTGTGAGGTCATGCCTCATGGAGGATGCCATTTTGTTTCTGTGTGTTGCCCACAGAGGTTCTGCACAACTAGGCTTGCAATCCACATCACTGAAAAGGTTGGACCACCGTAGGCAGTTTAGCTGGTAGTGAAGCATATGGTTAGCTGAGACTAAATATGCATGTAGGCTGTTTGTTGTCCTGAAATCCTTTTTTTTTGGCTAATGCTTTGTTCCCACAGGTAAGTAAAAATATTACAGGACACAGGTTCCCAAAGGGAGGAAATGCAGGTGCCTGAAACACCGTCGGGCCTGCAGGGTGATAAGCCGCTAGTATACATAGATTACCGTAGCCAAGCCTTGCGCTAAGATTGGAAGAATCGTATGAGCCTACTCTGAGAAAAGTCAGAGCAAGACACCCACAACCTGAGCTGGGTGCATTCAGAAAGGCCAGAAACATAATACATGCATAGATTCCAAGGCCAGAAGGGACAGCTGTGATCAAGTCACCCCTTAACCTTGCCTTTATTAAACTAAATAGATTGAGCTCATTGAGTCTATCACTAGAAGGCATGTTTTCTAATCCTTTAACCATTCTCGTGGCTAATCTCTGTAGCCTCTCCAATTTGTCTACATCCTGCTTGAATTGCGGACACCAAAATGGACACAGTATTCCAGCACAGAAGTGAAGTTAGCCCTGCCACTGTGACAGGTAAGGGTGGGGGCTAAGCTTCAGCGTTCCCCGTGATGTTTCAGCTTCCCCAAATCCTTCTCAAGTTATGTTTTGGGCCCATCTCTAGTCATCGCAATCTCCTGTTAATATCTGTAATGCTTTAATATAAATCACATAGAGATACTGTGAGGTGCACGCCTTCTTATCAGAATAGGTCCCATATTCTCCATTTTTACGGTATAAGTTTAAATTGAGACTTTCCATAAATATTTATTTATTCTTTGCTTAACCCCACTTAATACTTCATGTCCAGACATGAGGGGATTTGATGGTGCAGTGGGCTAATATTCTAGCTTTTCATCCCTCTGAAGTCCTAAAGCTGCTTTTGATCAAAAGAGGTGGCACAGGCCCACCGTTAAAAGATACGATTGGTAACAGGCAGTGGGTCACTGCCCTCCTGAGTTTCTGCTGGGACTGCCCTATGTATTGTAGGTGTGTGATGGTTGCAGGAGATTTAATAACAGACCAACCAATTGTCACTGGGGGGGGAGGGGGAAAGTGTCACTCCCAAACAAAGACAAGGGATTGACTGCCGGTGACTTGAGTTTCATTGGATGGGGCAGCTGTCACTCCAAAACCATGAGGGGAGATTAGCTGGGGGCAGTGACTATCTAGATGACTGTGGTGGGGCTGGGGAAGAGGCTGTGGCTACCTGGGGAGTTTTGGTTTGTATGCTGAAAGAGACAGCAGCTCATCTGAGCTGGCTACTGCAGGTGAGGGGGTTGACATGACAACAGCTGGAGTCAGCCGGGAGGTCCAGATCAACCCAGCAATAACAAGGACAGATGGTCCAGGCAACAGGAGTCAGAAATGAGCACTCAAGTTCACAGCACACACGGACATCAAAGGGTTGGTTCATACTCTGCAGGGGGCAGAGAGGTTGGTCTGGAACTATCAGTCAGGTCAGAGAGCATTGATCTGTATATATTGGTGTTGGGCAACTGGGTCCACTGTATTATTGCTGGGGAATGTGCATGTATAACTTTCCATAGGGATCTCCTCCTGATGTTACCCTCCGATACAGCTTGAAGTCTTGCCTTGCTTACAGTGTTGCTTTGTTGGTGAGGAGTATCTGTTCTTGGAGTTACTTCCTGGCTCCCAAAAGAAGGGAGGGGGTGGTTTATCCAGGCATGGGCATTAGGACCTGGGAGCCACTCAACCATCCCGAGGAAAACCCACTGATAGAAATGTATTGGTGAACTCAGTGCAGTTCCTTACCTGTATCTTAGTTCACATCACACTGTGTAACACACAGAACATTCCATGCACAAGAGAGGCCAAGGTGTAGTAAGGCAAACACATTTCAAGCCATTAGTGAGGGGTACGGACAGTGGCTCATAGTACATTGCATGCCTCCTAGCTTTAGGCAATGGACTTACTCCCTTGCTTTCAAGGGCACTAAACATTCCCCACGTTCACCCCAAGTTTGGTTTTAGATGGAACAACACCCACATGTGCTCTAGTACCAACATGATCTTTCCTTTTTTCCTCCCCACAGACCCCAGGATTCCTATTACCCATTCATATTTACTGCCATCTGCAGGTGATCTGTAAAAAGGAATTGAAAGCTTGTTATCCAATATCAATCCCTGGATCAGATTTCCATGTCTTTGAAATGGCTCCATTAATTGTTTCATTTTTTATTTTTGTTTCCTTTCCTGTAGCTAATTTTCAGTTTATCCAGCCAACTCCTCTCCCCCAGCCATTCCATGACCTTGGACTGTAGCATTAGATTCAGATATGGAACAAAGCATAGCAGAAAGCATTCTGGAAAAAAATTCACTCTGATCTTTATATGCACCACAGGGACTATATCCTTAAAGAACTTGCATACGTTTGTGAGACAGGAACTTTCAGTACTGAAAACACCATGCGCATGTTATGCCCTTGCAAATTTTCCTCTTTTGTTCCTTAAAAATAGACCCAAAGACTTTCCCATAACTAAATAATCATAGCTATACCACCTAGGGCTGTGATCTTCTCAGATCTCCCAAGCACAGTAAGGTCAGATCTAGCAAGTACATGGATCAAGAGCTTCCAAGAAAAAAACAGCATTTTACAAGGATGTAGTGACTCAATAAGTGGCATTTTTACATGCAAATTTGTACAGAAGCAATGGCCCAGCATGATGCTAGGGACTACTGAGATACTGGGAGTCTTTGGATACAATGCAAAACACACATCCTGAACACACATGCCTGTGAAAGATATCATAGCACTCCTGCAACAGCAGGGGTTATCATGACTACTTTCCAATTTGTACAACTATTTTGCCTAAAGTTCCAATTGGACATTAGAGGCGCATGTGGGGTCCAATGTTTGTATTTTAAAAATAGAAATTCCACAAGACAAACACTCTTTATGTTATTTATTCACCATAAATAGCTCCCTGAAGCAAAAAGAAGCCCATGACAAGCAAACACAAATACTGAGATATTCCAATTTATTCGGGTTCTTCCAGAAAGCACACACTGTTTTACTTTTTGTTCTTAATTCCTTCCCTTTCAGATAATCATACAGTGTTGCTGCATGATGTGGCATAAACCACTGGCATGATGCGGCCCAAAATGATTTCAACGTGACATTGGTTATATGTTGTATATAAAATAAGAGCTTCAAGATGTACACACGCACACACACACACAGAACAAACATTCAAGTTGGTAGTGGTTCATCTGTCTCTACATATTTGCACCATGCTTGTCCATTAGATAGGTTTTTAATCTCTAACTACATGAGTTTGCCATACAAACCTGCAAGTTTTCCTTCTCAACCTTGCTTCCCTTAGCAATGCCCGGCTGTGTTTTATCATGCCTCAAGGCTACTCGTATCTTACAAGCATTTCAATACTACTTATTCCTCACTTCTGTGCTGGTGGATCAGATTTCCAGCTAAGTAGGTTTTATGCCTTATTGATTTTAAAAGACAGGTGGAAAAGGTATTTGTGCTGTCTGTCATCTCCAATTCTCCATTTTGCTTAGCCCAATTTCGGTGGAAATTGTATGATCAGTTATTTAAAGCACTTTTCACCATTAGACAAAAATCTTCTTTGCTATATGGTGCTCATTCTTTATTTTGGTAACACTGTAATGTTTTACATGTGCTTCATTTCTTTAAAAATTCCAAATAGTATCTTGACATACTTCCCAGATCTTTATCTATTTAAAACTTTCCATGATTATTGTCCATGCTTTTCCTTCTCAGCTTCTTTTTGGGCATGACCACATTGTGCTAGCTGCTGTACAGACAGAAAAAAAAAAAAGATGGTCCCTGCCTCAAAAGCTTACAGTCTAAGACCTGGTCTATATCTAAAAATGAGATCGACCTAACTATGTCACTCAGAGAATTGTCAAAGAATTCTTCCTCCAACCTAGCTATCGTCTCTCAGAGAGGAAGATTACCTATCTCTATGGAAAACCCCTTTCCGTCAATGTAGGAAGCATCTGCATTATAGCGCTACATTGGCACAGCTCCAGCACATCAACTGTGCCACTGTAGATGCCGTAGCATAGCCATGGCCTAAGTAGTCATTCCATACTCCATTGGCATTCACTGCCATTCTGACAGAAGTATCTCAATGAGCATCACGTCCAGTTCTTGCTAACATGTGTAGTGCTCACTGGGTAACATTCAGCCCTGTGCAGAGAGCCTGTACAAAGCCATATTTTGACTCACGCCATGAAGGGTTCCACTGAAATCAGTGGACAATTGGTAGGATATGCTACGTTTGTTAAGGAAATGTTTTGCGTCCAGAGATGGTATCACATCTTCGTTACCCAGAAGAATTTCTGGACAAGAATAACTGGGGTTATTGGGAATGCAGGTCTCAGCACAGGTCAGTCTCAATGCTATTTTGGGGGGGTGTGGAACCACACCATATACATCCGTCTGCCACTGTCCCCTCCTGAGCTGCTTTGTTTATGTAGACGAGTTCCAGAGAGGTAACCGTGTTAGTCTGTTTTCAGCAAAACAACGAAGTGGGCTTCTGCCCACGAAAACGTGTGCCCAAATAAATTTGTTAGTCTTTAAGGTGCCACAGGAGTCTTGTTGTTTTGTGTTTATGTAGTTATACGAGTTTATACGTGTGCAACTTTGTGAATGGTAGTTATCACTCCCTGTCTTCATGCTCCATGCAAAGTGTCCGATTCTGCCCGTACTTATCTCTGGGGGTTACTTTGCTCATGTGGGCACTCTCTTCCAGTGTTTATTAAAAAAGAAAAAGGATTTCTTTGAATGATATGTAAGAGTGATCCCTCTCTAAAACCTTAGTCTGTGCTTCCAGCATGGGGGAAAATGGCTATAGTTCACTTTAGTTCTACACAAACAATACTTAACACTGCAAATTTAGGCTCTTACCAAGTGATTGGGCATCTACTTAAAAAAAAATCAATCCTCATTCCTTGGCTTCAGACTGGGATTCGTCAGGGTCTATCAGTCTTAAATCTGTAAATGGAATCTCTAATCAAGCAGCCCGGTGACCAAACTGGCTTCTACTGGAAGAACTCTTGGGTATTTGTACTGCATGTTGCATACTAAGCCAACTTTGTGCTGGTTTCTTAGTAGCTACAAGAATAACTGATACACAAGAGATTTGAATTACTCTGGCTCTGATCAAATTGCTAGAGTAATTCAAATCTCTTGTGTATCAGAGTTCTTATTCTCACAGCCCTTTCTTATTAGCCTATACATTTCCTGATTAGCTTGCTGAAAGGTCCCCCGCTCCTCACAGCCGTTTGTGCTTACAGGTTCTATCCCATCAGCCCACCTTAAACTTTCTGTTTAAGTGTTTGATCTGCATGTCTCTCAGCGTCCTTCCCTCAGTCCAAGTCTGCTCTTACTGGTTTCGTCCCTTGAATGACAATTTAACATTCTAGTGGACATCCTGAGTCAGCCAAGTCTGTATTACCCAGAATGCATTGCATTCCTCCTGGACAACCTCTCTTTCGGGAGTTTTAATCTTTAAAACTGCTGACAAACATCCCAGATAAGTTTAGACAGAGCGTACCTGCTTCTGCAACGTAACATACTCAGTATGACTCCCAACATTCCACTGAGATCAAAGGAATGGGACCAATTAATGTGGTGACAAGGTCATTCACATAAATATCTCGCAACCCACAGAAGTAACATTTTTTGAGTCTAAAAGATAGGCTTCTAAATACACCTCAATTTTCAAAGTGGAAGAACCCCTCCAGCTCTCATTGGTTTCAGTGGGTTTTGTGATTGCTTATGTACCACTTATAAATTACTATATCTTTGGTAGGGTATTTTAATATAAATGAATTTTTGGGTGGTGTAAGAAATGGATGGAATACCAAGTTTGCTTTTTTTCTGTGCCATGTCCTTGAAAGGTTTGGAAGCATGAGGAAAAGGTCAAAGGGACCTTGTGAACACAGTGTGGTCAGAAGGGTTTGATGTTCCCAGATGACTCCAACAGTAGGGATTACATAAACTCTGTGTGTGTGTGTGTGTGTGTGTGTGTGTTTTTGGAGGGATTATTATGGCAAAAGTTTAACAAAAATTGTAAACATTCCCTGGCCTGGGAAAGTAAACCTCAGTTCTTCTGAAAAATCAGCCTTTGAGGTGCCTTAACACCAGCTGAAGATTTGTAATCATTGACTAGAATTTTCAGCACTGGGAAGTTTACAGCAAAACATTTTTGTAGTAGCTGAGCACAGTAGACAAGGAGAAGCTTGAAAGTTTGGTAGCGGTACAGTTGTGGGAAACATGTAGACGAGGTGAGTGCTGAAATGCATTTTAGTAAAGGAAGTGGACAAATTGGTCCAGAAAGCTGGCATGGTGACAGGAAAGGGATTGCTCTCTGACAGATGACAGGAGGGTGTGGTGAACCTACCAGAAGCTAGAGCTGATTGAGCAGAAGAAGCAAGCATAGGCCTTGGGAGGTATAGAGAGAGGTGACGTCAAGGAGCATAGTGAGGAAGGTGACGAGGAGAAGTGGAAGTCTTTCAAGATGGGGTAATGGGATTATGTTTAAATAGATGGAAGAGCAGCATTCTGAATGGCTCAGATGACCAGTAATCAAAGGGTTAAGGCTGCTAGGTGGTAGGTAGGTATGACAGCAGCACCTGCCTCTTTCTCTGTGCCCTTTGCTTATTTGGAAGAAGAATATATAATACAATTACAGCAATTTTAAAGAAAAGAGTAATAGGAAAAATGAATGCAGAGACATTCTTCCAATGTGTATTGGGCTCTTTAAGCAGAAAACCTCCATCAAAACCACTTTAATTTTTCAGTAGCTACTCTATTGAAGTTCCTTCACAGGCACTGCTCAAACGTCACTGTAGCTGAATTCTGACTGCAAGAACAAACTGCTCCCAACTGTGCCTTATTAAATTATACATATGCAATCACTTAGATAAACTAACACGCTCTCCTGTTTATACTACATGTTCCAAAAGCCATGAGTAATAAATCAAACACATATCTTTAAGATAAATACTGGTTGTACTTTTCAAGATATATTACGTCTGCACATGAGACTGGAAACATGTCATTTTACATGTACCAGTTAGATGAGGGAGAACTATCAGGAAGTCTGGGACTCTTACTCCTGACTCTACCACTGACTAGTTGTGTGTCCTTGGGCAAATTGCTTATTCTGTGTGTGTCTTACTTTCTCAATAAGAAAAACTGCGATAGTAATAGTAGTTCCATAACTCTCCGGACATTGTGAAGTAGTTCATTAATGTTTACAAAGCATTTTGCAATCAAAGGACAGACATGAGAGAAGTGCAGATTATTCTAATTATTAAATACATTCTTCGGAAACAAAAACTAAAAGATGGAGGCTCAGTATAGTTTCCATTTTATAATAAATATTATTCTCATTTTCAGGAACACAGATTAAGTATTGTAATGGATCCCATTGCATTTAATTATTGCAGTATTTATTAGCACATTTCTCAGTGAAGGCTCTGATGCATAGCAGATGATATTTCTCAGTAGATGTCCGTCATTGACAACAAGTTGCCCCTGAAACACCAATGGTGTATGTGACACATTTGGTGTTTCTTGAAAAATACAGTAAGTCTTGATATGAGAAAGAAAAGTATCATGAGGCAGCTTTACAGCTTTAAGGTAGCTGGTATGACTGCATTTTTATGTCCAGTCTAGAATATAATGGGGGTCAGACTCATCTCTGGCGTAACTACTTTGAAGCCAATTCAATGACATCATGGGTTAAATTGGGCCGTTGTCACTAAAAGGCCTACTGTGCCCAGAAAAGAAGAACTATTTTCCTATTTAACTAATGGAAAGAGGAAGGCCTAATTTGTGGCTCCTGATAAGTGGGACAGAGGAAATAATGTCTGTTTTAACTACCCAAGCCATTATAGGTAGTCTAGATCAAAGGGAGATTACTGATACATTACAAACTGATAGGTTTGCCTCGGTTTATCCAGTGTGAGAATGGATAAAAGGGACCGGCCTCTATCTTCAACCAGCCTTGGCCTGAAAGTGGGGGAGGCAGTAGGGAACTCAGGTGCTAAATAACTCCCTAGGTGGGTGTGTATGCCAGCCCTGACAGAGAGATCCAACATGCTAAGAAGGGTTTACCTGACCTCTATCATGACTGAAAGAAAGATATTATGGTAGTGAGATTTACAGTAACCCTTAGACAGGCTATCGAATGTACTGCCAATGTCTTGTGCAAAGACCTGTCAATCTAGCAGTTCCTGGTTTAATCTATGTGAGCCCAATTAAAGCCTAGCTATAATCCCTCTCCGAAGGGAGATATTTGTGTGTGAAGCCTTGAGCCTAACGGGTAGAGAAGAATGTGTTTTGTAATGGGAGGCTGAGCACTTGAGATGCTGCTTCCATCAGTCGATTTGGAACTGTGTAGAATAGTGGGCTTTGTAGCTACACCAGCGTCTTCCAGCTCATTGGCTCCCATTAGCCTCCAGGGAGCCATTTCAGAGGGTTATACTCCTTAAGGTAATCAGATGAGCCACACAAGGAAAACATGATAATTGGTCTCCTTTCGATGCATGGAAGGAATATAGTTCTGTTCGTCCTTTAAAATAAAAATGGAAGAACTAGCCATGGGTTAATCCCAGCAGGTTCCCCCCTTTGCTCATCCAAACATCTCTAGTGAGGGATCCGAGCTGGAAAATTTGACAGATTTCTACCACCTCCTGCTTTTGACTGATTGGCTTTGAAAAGTTCCTTGATCTCCTACTCTTAGTCGTTCTTTATCCTCAGAGGGGATATAGTGAAGGAAGATTTAGCAGAGTAAGAAAGGCTTGGTTGCAGCGAGCACAGCTTTGTTACTAGGAAACAACACATCTCAGTAAGCAAGGGGAACTTTTTGTCTCCAAACTCAGACTTTCTCAGATTAGCCAGAAGCAGTTTTAAAACCACCCTTGTGCTAAGCTAAACTATTGGAGAAAAGTTGACATACAAATCAAACCCCCCATACTTCTCTAAACCAACGGCTTCTCCTTTTCACAGCTACCCTCCTTGATTGCAAACTTTTTTTCTCCTTTTGCTTTTTCACACCACCTCTTGCTTTTTAACTCAGCTGTTCTTTTATGTGCTCAGCTGGGACCTAACCTCATCTGCAAGGATCCAATCAGTGTCTCCACTTTGATTAAACTACCTAGCAACAGGTTTAATTTATTTCCTAATGATATCAGCAAACCATCCTTTAAGAACACAGATTAGTACAAATAAGAAACCAGCCCACCCCTTCTTTGGGGCAGAATTTTCAAGAGAGCCCAGTCAGCACCCACAAGTGAGGTCAAATTTACAAAAGAGCTCAACACACTAGGAGGTTGCTGGGTGCTGAGTTCTTCTGAAACTCTGGCTCCAGTTATAGGTATTGATCACTTGAAAATCTGCCCTAAAAATCTTAAATAAAAGATTTTAAGAGATAGAGAATCCAGTGAGTGAATATAAAAAAAATCAGTGATTGAAGATACATCGAGGTCTAGTCCAGATTTTTAGCAGTACCTGATGTGTTCTCCTAGAGGAAGCAATCTTCTCGTTTTAAAAAATAACACCTTCATCATATTTAAGTGTATAACTGATTTTCTGTTATAATTAACAATTCATATTCTGCACTAGTTTCTTAATGATTTTAATTACTGATGAAAATATTGGCTTGTTGCCAGTGCGCAATAAAATAACTTAAATGGCTTGGCATTCATTAAATGCTGTATTTTGATAATCTAGACAGACTGCAGAATGTAACAGGGACCCCTTGAAAACTTGAATTTGGAGAAATACATTTCTCTTTTGGAAACAGAGACATTTGATGTTTCTGTTGGATACAAACTATAGTCACGCACCTGAGAAGACTTTATGCACTGTTAAAGAATCTACTCACCAAATGGGCAACTTGCAGTGTGTGAAGCTTTGTAGGATCAAAACCTAATACTTCGCACATCTATAAAGGAGAGATAGAATGGCCAGGTGAACAGAGCATGGGACTTGGTTCTATTCCTTGTCCTAGGGGGTGATCTTGGACAATGCCTCAGCTTACCCACTGTGAAATGGGGATAATGATCCCCTTGTAAAGTACTTTGAAAACTACTGATGGAAAGAGCTATACAAGAATAAAGCACTTTTATTCAAGGATTTCCAAAGTATTTGACAAACAATTAGTTAAATCACACAACACATAGTAAACGATAGTGAGGTAAATTGGGTTATAGAGGCATATTTGTTTGCAATCAAAAAGGAAGTCAGTGGCAGAACTAGGAGAAACCATCTTCTTCTGACTCCCAGTCACCCATTCTAATAATACTTGGCATTTATATAGTACTGCATGTGGTCAGCAATGAATATAAATATTATCATCCCCATTTCAAAGATACAGGAAAATGAAGAGCAGATACATTACAACACATGCTCAAGATCACACAGCAAGGCAGCAGAAAAGTCAGGGGAAGAATTTAGATGCTCAAGATGATTCTCAGATCACACACAATCAAGTAGACTGCGCTGCCTCTAACCACTAGGCCATGCTATCCAGTACTCAGTCAACCCTTAGTTCTTTCCATTTTCTTATCTCATTCTCCTGAGTCACCTTCAGCAGTAGTGGAAGAGGATTAATTTGTGAAAGGACTGTAAATATGGTCCCAGCCACAGAAGCCCTTGCTACACAGAAGCAAGAGTCAGTTTTAAGACCAATTTAGTTGCACAGCTGTCAGAATGTGTTTTGGTTGTTGCTGTTGGTGGGTTTTTGGGGGGGAGATTACCAACATGTAGGCAAGGCTCATAGATGTGAGTGGGCTCTGTGTGCTACTTCATTTGATTCTTGAATGTGGAACCACTTATGTCATGATTTAATGTCCTTTGGAGTCTTGCCCTTAATCCATAAACCAAAAAGCGCTGGCAGTAAAAGGGAACCACCTTATCAATGAGGCAGTGGAAGCTGGGCTTGCTCCAAGAGGAAGCTGCATCTCTTACTGTCCAAGTATTTCTTATTGTTCCCCTCCTTCCCCTGTAAGTCCCACTTTCCTAGAACCTACAGCCTGGCTGCCTGCCTGCAGACAGAGTCTCCTTCATTCTCCCCCTGCTCACCTCTCTGAGTCTCTTCTAAGCAGGCCCTCCATTTGGAGCATGCTCCGCAGCTGCTGAGGGGTGGGGCCTTCTTGGCCCACTACTGCTCCATGATTCCCTTAGCTTTAGTGTGGGGCTTGTAAATCCCATCACTAAACCTTAAAGCACAAATTGCCAACATCACATGTCAAAATATACAACGTAAACATCCTTAAATCAACCTCTAATACATTCTCAAGCAGCATTTTTCTTACTTTGCCTGTCTGTACATTTCTGTTGTGATTGATGGACATATTTTTTCGTCAGCTTGTGAGTGTATGGTGAAGTCAATGTTTTTACCAATAAAAAACTAATCTTTCCAAGCCTAGTTCTAAACCTGCATTGCAGAGCTTTTAGGAGTACTGCCATGCCAGGCATGCCAAAAGGGGAGCAAAGAAAGCATAAGGAGAACTCCAAAGGACTGGTCTGAAGCGCTCTGGAGAATTTGTGTTGAATTTTGCTAGCATGGTGAGCACAAGACTAAAGGAAGAAGGTCCTATTTGTCAGACACCCTTTCCTATTGAGTTCCAGATGACAGTGTCCATCATCATTCCTTTTGCTCTTTCCCCCAGATGGCCAAGTAGCTTAGGTTACAGATGGGCTCAAACGAAATCCCAAATCTTTGTAGAACTTCAGATCTGGATCTGGACATTGTAGCTGGGCCTTGACCCGACCCTTGAACTGTGAGGGAGTTCAGATTCACTTTTATCCTCTCAGCCTCGGGCTCATCTTGAGATTTCAGAGCACATTGTTTACAAACATGACAATTCCAGACTAGAGACAGGGTTCATTACATTCCTTCAAACATACCTGTCCCGATATATTTGTTGGCAGCTGGTCTGCCTGATTTTCCTTCCTTCCTTCTTTTAGAGTGCTAGCCAGTAGACTTATTTACCTCCCTTCAGGTCGCAAAAGTGGGGATTTCCTAATAATCCATACACTTGACCTTAGAGTTACAGCTGGTTAGAATTTCCCCCCCGTCACAGAAAATTGACAAAAACAAAACAATTTTCATTTTTGCTGAAATTTTCAGTGGTCCCCAGAGATTTTGCAGGAGGTTGCAATACCTGTCACAAAGCCCACTTGAGTTCCATCCTTGCTGTCAAAGTGAAATTCCAAATGGCCATATGGTCTGATTGCCAGAAGTGCTGAACATCCAAATATTCTCTTGAACTCAATGAGAGGTGCAGGTGCTCAGTACGGTGACAAAGGTGAGGTTCTAGGTGACCATCGATTTATAAGGAGCATTATTTCACAGTGTAAAGATCTGCATTATCATTATTCCAAAAGAAAACAACCCCAAACAAATACACCAAAAAAACCATCAGAATAAAATTGTTACTAGACAGCAAGTTTAAAATGAACAAAAGGAAATATTTCTTTACCCGACGCACAGTCAACCTGTGGAACTCTTTGCCAGAGGATGTTGTGAAGGCCAAGACTATAATAGATTTCAAAAAAGAACTAGATAAGTTTATGGAGGAGAGGTCTGTCAATGGCTATTATCCAAGATGAGCAGGTATGTATAACCATGCTCTGAAGCGTCCCTAGCCTCTGTTTGCCAGAAGCTGGGAATGGGCGACGGGGGGTGGATCACTTGATGATGACCTGTTCTGGTCATTCCCTCTGAAGCACCTGGCATTGGCCACTGTTGGAAGGCAGGATACTGGGCTAGATGGACCATTGATCTGACCCAGTATGGCTGCTCTTATGTTCTTATGTTCTAAAATAAAACAAACTAATGCTCCAGAGTATCTACCCTGAGTGTTCAACGTGTACCACTAAGGTATGTTCAACTTGATTCTTCCTGCACTTCTTGGGTGGCTTTAAGATACTTGTCTGAAAAATGCAGTAAAGGTTTCCTCTCAAAACCAAATGCTGCACAACGTATATTGCTTATTGCTGTTATGTTCTAGTCTTTGACCTTTTCTTTTGCACCACTGTGGATAACTAAGCATGCTGCAGTGACTATTATCTATTTATTGGTTCATAACTCAATATTTTTGTTACTACCTTCTAAGAGGGAAATATGAAGGGGTTTAGGATTATGTACATACCACTCTATGGGTCAGATCCTCAGCTGTTTTAAATTGAACTTAGTGGTGTTTACACTAGTTGAGGACTGAACCCTATGAATTAATTTGAAGTTGGTAATTTTCTAGAAAATATTTGCACTTTCCTTAAAACAACAGATATTGAATCCCAGATAAATAAAAAGAAGAAGCACATTGTAAAGTGCACATTACAGTAAAGTGCAATGGGATCTGCAGAACAGGAGTGGAGAAAAGTAACATGCCCTCATGGAGTTTAGGATAATTACACACAGAGGTTATTTTATAGTGCCTCCATAGGGGGCTGGAGAACGAATTATTGTTTTAACAATATTGGATGAATCACTGCCAACACATGTTGTTTTCACTCAGTAGAAACATAAATAGCATTGGGCTAGTGTTAACTTGTCTGTTTTAATATTGTGTGTTATTGTTTCTTGTGTTTCCAATACATCAAGTGATGGCTACGCGTCATTTCCTGTCGAGATCAGAACAATTACTGGAAAATAAAGAGGGCACAGGGAGTCTGCTCTCTATGAGTGGCATCATCATCATCATCAGATGTTGTACTGGCTTTATTTTTGTGTATGTTATAAGAAATTAATTTTAAACAGTAGAGACTAAGTGTTCTACTGGTTAGGGTAGAGGGTCTGGCAGTCAGGACTGCCACTGATTTGCTGTGTAACCGTGGGCAATTTGGTTAATTTCTATGGCCTCAATGCAGGAAAGCATTTTTTCAAGGCAGCATTTAAGCAAACACTTATGTACTTTCCTGAGCTGGATCTCTGCCTCATTGTCCCATCTATAAACCAGGGATAATGCTTACCAGTAGGACCTACTTCATAGGATATGTTGTGAAGCTTAATTAGTTCAATTTTTTAAAGCATCTAGAAAGCCTTGCATGATTGATCGATAGATTGACAGATATACACACACTCATTGATCTCATATAGGATCTTCATCTCTTGGTCACAAAGCGTTTTACAAAGGAAGATAAGTGTTACTAGCTCCATATTACAGACGGGGAAGCCGAGGTACAAGGCTGTAAAGTGACTTCCCTAAAGTCACACAGCAAGCCAGCCAGCTAGCCAGTAATAGAATCTACCTCTTCTGAATTACCTCAGTCAGCATGTTTTCATGTTGTAGATCGATAGGACATATATTGTAACTAGACAAACATCATGACCCTTGCTAAAACCCTCTCTCCTCATGAATAATGCTCACTATCAAATCAAATATTCTTTATTACTCTAGAAATTTAATGTTTTAAATGAAAATTGCTAAACAGGTTGCCCTGGTGTGTCTCCTTTATTACCCTCCTTTCTCTAATGAAGAGTTACTGGGGCATTTGTTAAAGCTATCATCAAAGAAAAAGAAAAAAAATAGCCTCCAATAACATGGAGTCTCATGCTCATATATCTCTCCAATATAGTGTAGCTTGCTGACCAGTTTCCAAATGCCAATCACAAAGTCTGTTCTCTATCCTTTTATTACAAGTTTGCGCTAATTTGTCTGTTTCAAAAGACAAAAGAACTTTTTAATTTAAATAAACTAGCAGATCAGCACAATAAAACCACTCAGCCCAAGAATATCACAACAAAACATAGGCCAGGCTATTACTTTGGAGAGCATCTCCTTAGAAATTCTTTGAGTGCTCAGATGTACTCTTGATCTTAATACGTATCATTAATACAGATAGATTACTACATTTTTAATTTTTTTTTCCTGCAAAACTTTCTTTGGGAGAATTTGATGCTGGGAGGAGAGGTGCTATTACATTTGTTTTCATGGAAATAATTCTATTTCTTTGCTGTTAGTTTGGCTTCCAAGAACAATAAACGAAAATGAAATGACTTTTGCATCTGCGAGCCCATTATTATTTCATGTGTGTGGATATGACATGCCACCACATGATGTACTGTAATTACACATAATAGCTTGGTGCTAGCTAGCTGGAATGGCTAGCTCATCTTTATCTGTCATTGGGATTCTTTGCAGCTGTGACTGAATCTGAAGGACAATGGTATGAAAAAAGATAAAGTATGTGTTTGGCATTTCAGCCTGTCTCATTGATGTTGTTACTCTAACTTTGAGCAGCAGCAAAGACAGTGTTGTCTATTTTCATTAAGCCAAACCATTTTTGATTGTATTTAGGAAATATATGGGTGACGGTTTGATGAGCCGGTAGTAATAAAATATGGTAATTGAAATCGGCTAGCATGTCCAAATTAACCAGTTCAGCATACTTAAAGCCAGCTGAACTCTCTTGAAAATAGCTACCACTGTTGAGTCAGGAAAATTTTATATTTCTACTCTCACTTTTATTGTAAGAGTGAATACTCGGATTTATTCTTGCTACAGTAACTTGGCAAGAAATCATTTAGGGGTTGTGTGTTATCTATCTCAAGGTATGTCTACACTGCAGTCACGGGGTGTGATTGCAGCTGGAGTAGAGAGCTATCTTTAATCTAGTAGTTTGTGTCCCCCGGCAGTGAAGCAGTGACAGCATGGACTTCAGAGTGGACTAGTCAAACCAAGTAATTACCTGGGATCCGGGGCAGGCTTGTACACCTGCCCTGAAGCCTGTGCTGTTGTGGCTGCACTGGTCCAATACCCAAGCAAGTTAGCTCAGGTATATCTACACAAGGTGCAATCACATCCCATGATTGCAGTGTAGATATACCCTTAGATTTTTCTATAGTGCCCAACACCGTAGTCCTTAGGAGTGCTCAATGGTTATAGTGGAAAACACTATGCTTGAGGTTAGCACAAGCTGATGAGATGCTAAATAATGACTAAAATTAATGGCGCTCTTTTGGACCACAATGCTGGTTCTATTTGGGTGCAGCTTGAGATGTCTAGTGATGGTTGTGACCAAACCCACCTCCAGATCTTATCTCCTGCTTGGTATTTCATCTTATTCCCTGGTCTTTACCCTCCACAGCTTGATGGCAACACAACTCCCCAGGAGCAGCCACCTTTGTCCATATCCATTGACCGAGATGAAAGAGAGCTGTAGATACCACAAACCCTCTATTCTTCATCACCTCTTTTTAGCAGTAAGAGGTTCTTTATTCTCCAGGGGTTTCTACATGAAATTACCCATATAGTAATCTTAACCCAAAGCAAGATTTACTGCACATAGAGAGGAAATAGTTTGCTTAACATATCTAGGCTTAAACTTCCCAGAAGCTAAGCTAGATAAAGCATTGTCAGCTTAATTACAGAGGAAAAAAAATGCACATAGCTACCATCACTTGAAAGCTACCTTCTCTCTGACTATACACACCCTCCTGTCAGCATGGCCTTTCTGTCTAGAGAGAGATATAGGCCTACCACAAACTTATCAAAACATGCCAGTTAAGTATACATGCAGTAGGGTTTTGGTGACTGCTTTCTCTAAGAGGTAGCCCACTCAGGATACAAACGATGATTAATAGCCATCTTTCTAAGGCTTGATCTATGCTGCTGGCAAATTTTGGCGGCAGTCAACGGGAGATATGCAAGCTACGTAGAGAGATATGCAAGCTACATAGAGTCGCTTGCGTATGTCCTGTTGACTTACTAACTTCTACTTACCGGGGCATCCCCACTACGCTTCGCCGACTGGAAATTCCCTCCAGTTGACGCAGCATTACTCTTTTTGCGGGGGTAGATTAACACTGTTGACTTCTGGATCGATTGAGCGGGTCTCCACTGCTGCTCAATCAATCCCGCAGAATCGACCTGGCGGTGCCAACAGTGCCGCCGTCAATGTTGACATACTGTAATACTTAAGTACCTCACTCAGAGACTATATTTTGCAGATTGTTGTATCTGATCAGAACTCAGTTTATCCAGGCCTCTAGTTTAAACCTCTCTTTTAATCAATTTACCCTCTCAGCAATTTCTGCTTTGCTAAAAAATACGAATTCTGGGCCAGTCCCCAGACCCTCCACCACATTCACCCATTCTGATTTTTCTTCCCCAATGTGTTTCTACTTGGATTTCTAAGAGATGGGGCACAACCAGAATACCAGATCCAATCACCTTGGACTTGGAGGTGTTTGAAATCTGGAGTCAGTCCCAAATGTGAATTGTGCAAATGGGTCTTGTTTTTATAATGGCTGAAAAAAACCCTCCAGGTGCAACCATCCTTTGATCCTTTGAAATCTGGATTCCAGTCAGAATTGAGCCTGTTGCTAGTACTTATGATTTTAAAAAAAGAAGCCCAGAAACATCCTTACAACTAAGTTAATTTAAAAAATGACATAATAATGTAGGTCCTGGGGGTAGGGGTGGGGGGAGTCCATTACTAAATAATGTGCGACTCACCCCACTGGCTGCTAATTTGAATAACCACTGGCGCATGCCTCTGATCTTCAGTTCACAGACACTTTGGCAATTGTATTCCCTGGCTCCAGCCTGCTGCCAAGTAGTAATAATAATTCATTTCTGGAGAGTTGGCATCTGAATAGTAAGTGGGTTGCCATTTTGGACAGGAGAGATGTTTTCTTCTCAGCATCTGAGAAATCATTTGCAGCCTCATGCAATAATCTGTCAGGCTGACTTGTGACAACTCACACCCTATCAAGTTCTGATGGGAGATGGTATGATCTGACAGAACTGCATCCCAGACATGCCGTTCTCTTTATGCGGCGGCTCTCTTTGGGAGTAATAAAGAACCGTCCACAGCAGATGGTTCCAATCTAGCATTTTTCACTGGTGAAGGTGGCTATGTTGTTACACATTTTCCAGGTAGCAGTGGTAAGAATCAAGGCACTATAATGGTCTCCCTGATACCTGTCCTTGTTTCTTTGGTGCAGGAGAGTCTAGCTCTTACGATGTGTTAACGGATGAAAAGTTGTTCATGAAGTTTAATTATTTCACCAACACAAGAGCTGGCAGGTATTTTTATTTAAAGTTGTAGAGTTTACATGTAAATTAAGATTTTCAAAGTAGTCCAGTGCATTTAGACATCTTCCTTTAGCTTAAATAGATCCTAACTTTAATGGAAGAAGTCTCTAAATACCCTAGGCTGCTTTGAAAGTCTCAACGACAGAGTCTGATTCGAAGCCCATTGAAGTCAATTCTTTCCACTGACGTCAATGATCTTTGGTATCAGGCTGACTCTATTGACTTGTCCTTACTGGATATGGATGTAAGATACAGAGTTGAAACACAAGCCAGCACTTCACACTGACCCAGTTTTCATACAAGCCAGACTTTACTAGCCATGACTACAGGTACACAAGCTCTGAGCAACAGCATGCCAGGCAAATGAATGATTAGATGGCTGTAACCACAACACAATCTTAAGTGAGGTCACCATTGGAAATGGGGTTGGGGGAGGAGGGAAATTGCCTAGGAGAAGTTGGTTTTGATCTAAAGGTCACATAAAACTGTGCTAGGAACCAGGGGGCTATTTTAAGGTGGTCGCTCAAGCAGGGGTTGATCCCTTCGAGCAGATCTTACTGTTTATGTGCACTCACCATTAAAAGTGCCAGGAGGAGTTTGTATGAATATTTATCTAGGCACAGATTGATTAAACAAGTTCTCCAGCATATCTGTGTCTTTTTCTAGTTCCCTCCTCTCCCTTTACACATAAGCATATTGGGTGAGATCCTCACTCCTCCTCTGGCCTCTGTGTGACACGTAAAAGGACCTGGAGGTATACAGGGGCCCTTGAAACCACAAGTCCACCCATGATGGATTTCCCCAGTGCCGGCATTATGAAAGCTGCCTTCCAAGGACCATGACACCAGGCCATCGCTCCTCCCTAGCTCCAAAGCACACACTGCCACACCCTGTCTTTTCAAGGAGGTTTGATTTCTTTAAAAAGAGGTTATCAAACAAACAGAAAATGGCCTTATCTCAGTCCTTAGCCCCAGGGCCACCCGTTCCCTGAGGCTCTGGCCCTCCATCTCCTGGTAGCCTCCCAGCCTCAGTCAGCTCTGGTCCCCTCCTGGAGCAGCAGCCACGGGCTACTTCTCTGGCCTTTTGCTCCAGGAACCACCACAGGTGCTAACTACACTCCAGCATGACTTTCCTTCCCCAGGGCTCAGCCTGTTTCAGTCCTTCCTCCTCACTGCCTACTAGCACCCTTTATAGGCCCAGGTAGCCCAGCTGGATTGGGCTCACCTGGTCCGGTCCAGGAGAGCTGGACTTAGTCTATCCACAAGGACCAGCTACCCTGTGACAGATCTCCTTGCGAGGCCAGGTGTAGAGTCAAGCTAGGTTGGGACACTTTGGGGATAGCCCCTGCATGCAGTATTGCATTGATTCCCCGCAACTCTGTGGTCCATAGGACAGCACCAGAAAGCTGCTGTAACTTAGACAGGCACCTGGGGCTGCCTACATTGTGCTAGGTGCCTCTCCAGCCTTCAGAGAAGCCCAGGATTGCGATGGTGCAGGGTGCTCTCCGCCTTGAAGCTAGGAATTTTAAGATGCATGGCACAGACTCTCACCCATTATCATTTTGTCCTTTAATTAGATTTCCCCATGAAGTCTCACACCCCCCTAATCTCAGAACAATCAAAGCTCAACTCTTATCTAGTTTTAATAATTGCGACTAAAAATTGGAGTTAATGAGCAATGGCTCTATGCAGATTGATGGTTTGTGGCACGGGAATTCTGAATTAAATCAGGCAAAAACAAGTTTTCAAAGCGGTTCCAGCCTCTTTTTAGAGTTGGAAGTTTGATTTAGCAGCAGGAAATTCCTGGAATGGCTTGGAGCAACTGGCCACACAGCAGGGAATAAAAAAATCAAAATGAACTGGACTAGACAAGTTTTATGAGACTTTTTGAATTCCAGATTCCCCTGAGGAAATTATACTCTATACTAGTACTTAATTTGGGATTTTTGTTCTGTTCTTTTGCCTGTTGTATGAGAAGAGATCCGAGTCACACAGATATCATGAAGCTCAGGTGTAAATTTATGAAAACCCAAGTTAATCCCCAGGCATTGTCATCTTGAAACAGTTTTTCCTTATGTAGGCACGCTGTTCTAGAGGGGCCTCTGAATTTAATTGGGAGTGTTCCAGTAGGGAAGATCCTGGGTATTGCCATCCAGTCTTGGTAACCACAATTCCCACACTGCCTTGGGATGCCAGGGATCGCAGGGAGCGGATGCAATGGGCTGCATCTTGGTGGGGAGCTGAGATCCTGGGTGACTGTAAACCTCTGATTGCCAGAAGCCAGGAATGGAAGACACTCCAGAACTGTCCCGTTCTGTACACTCCCCCTGAAGCTCTGGCACTGACTACTGTTGGAGACAGGATTTTGGGTAGATGGACCATCGGTCTGACCCAGTATCATAACTTGTATGTTCTTATGTTCTAACAGTAGGAAAATGTTGACTTTTTAAAAGCAACTTCTATCTGTATACCATATTGCCAACCAGAAGTATTAAAAAATCATGTGCCTGGCTCCAACAAGTCATGGGATTGAGAGTTTAAAAATAATAATAATAATCATGAGAGTTTAAAAATAATACATATTGGGTTCTTTTTATCTGCCTCCTGATTTTGGAGCCTTTAATCATTCAGACTTCCCGACTTTTCTCTGTACAAGGGCTAGAAACTTACTTTAAAAATAAAAGTCAAACCTGAGATGCTCTTGAAATTCAAGGATTCCAGGAGCTGGGGTTTTAGGAAAATACCAACTAGCAGGAGAACTGTGATAAAATTGTGAGAGTTGGCAACACCGCTCTATGCCTGTCTATCTGCCGCACATGCGCACCTGTGCACACATACACACACAGAGGTCATTCTTTATTCCTGCTACTTGACTAGTACCAGCTAGTGGAAAGTGCATGTAATTGTATCCTTTAAACTCACAATTTTAAGATACAAAATTCAGTTTAAACCTTTTAAACTTTATTAGTATGTTTTCTAAGACCCCCCTAGGCCTTAAAATGTCATTTAATGAGTCTTAGAAGAAACAAAACTCTCTTTTACACTTCCCTGAAGCAGCACATAGTGTGGGATTGTAACAGGCTGATGTCTGCATCTATCACATCACCCTATATAGGTTTGTGGATTAATTTCATGATGCAACTCTCAGCCACCTTGTGTCTAGACACCAGAGCATGCTTTAGTAGATCCCCGTTCTAAGTATTTCCTGCACAGCACTGCAGCAGAAACTCATACCAAAATCCTTATTGTTTGGAGGTGGAAGCTCTACCTATAAACCAAAAGAGAATTTCCTCTGGCCTGGCTGGAAGTCACGCTTTAGCTATGTTATGTCAATCAGTTAATACATGCATTTCACTTTACTGGGAGAAAAATAGCTATTCGTTCTTCTTTCTGGGCTTGTATTTGTGTCTGTCTGTCTGTCTAGTGTCAAGGAGGCAGCATGGTAAAGCACTGGACTGGGGGTCAGAAGAGAAAGTTCTATTCCTGGTCATGCTATTGACCTTCTTTGTGACCGTGAACAAGCCATTTCACTTCCCACACTAAGCCCAGCTATGCTACTATTTTCAATGTGCTAGCTGAAGCAGAGTGAGTGCATGTCTGTCTACCTGCACTAGAAAGCTCATACAAAGGCGTGCTGAGTCTTGGCTGTAGCCTCTAGATGGTACTGTAATATAATACTGATTAGCTTTGAGCCTGGGAACTGGAGGACTGGTAGTGGGGTATATACCTTTTGTCTATTGATTACTGGTTGGAAAACGGACCAAGCTGTTAATGACCAAATATCATTATGCCTGTTCTGTTGGCTGTGTGGGATAAGTTTTGTACTCAGTCCTATTCTCCATGGACAAGTATCCTCATCACTGAAAACGTTACTGGAAGTCATCTTCTTAGTTCTAGGCCTGGCCCCTCCAGAGCAAACTTACAGCACGTGGTGACAGAGGCTGGTTCTGTTGCTGCTCATGCTGTGTTTGTCCCATACTTTAAAAGGACTCCCTTCTTCAAGGCAGTTAGCCATAAACCTTAAACAGGCGTGCAAAGACAACAAAAGAGTCTCAAATCTCTAGTCAAACCCTTGTGGCAGGTAAAACTGAAGGAGTAAAAAAATACCCACTAATAAGGTTCTCCACTGTTACACACACAGGGTTTAATTTCAGGTTACCCAATATCTCTCCAGTGATTGCATTTCAAGTATGCACCAGAGTAACTGAACTGAGGTCCAAAGCCCAGTATTTGTAGACAAAACCTCTTACCCTAGCTTTGTTGTTGTTATTGTTCATTCTCTTCCTGTTTGCAAAAAGCCAGAGACATTTCTAAAACAGGATTGCAGTGAACAACTGCTTGAAGTTTGAGTCATTTGCCAGCATCTGTGCTAAGCATGTGGTAGGCCAAGGAATACTTGAACTGTTCCATTGCTAATCAAACAATCTTGTGACATCCTGACAACTGCAATCTTGTCATCTCATGCTCACTACATACTCACACTAGATTAACTCAGCACCAACACTGCCAGCTTAGCAGAAGGTTTCTTGTTTTTTTTACTTGCTACCAGTGGAAAGAACCAGGACTGGATTTATTTTAAAACGAGCTAATTTTGCTCTGCTTGTTAAACTATATTCTTGAATTAATCGTGCCAGTCAGTTTTTCCTAACCAGAGATGACTCTCAGCAATAGCCCACGATGTATTTCCATACTGCATTATGTCTGTCTTACCTTTCTGTCCGCTTATGTTATACCATGCTCATTATCTGAGCATCAGAGAATTTAACATAGGACTCGATTCTGAAACGAAAAACTTAAACAGATGCAGTGACACAATCTTCAGTGACACAATTCATGTTTTAAAGTTAAGCATGTGCTCTGCTGGATCAGGGTCAGAATCACTATGCCCAATCAGGCCTGAAGTGTACACAGAGCCAGTAGAAGTAAACTACTGTGCTTAGTTCTCTTTCCTTTTCCTGAACATGGAGAAATAGTACCTTCTCCTTTATCTTCTCCACTAAGATCACCTATAGGTGTAGACAGGCTCTCAGCCTTCTCATCCTCCCCGTCTCGTTTCCTGCTCTCTCACAAAACGCAGATGAAGAAAAGGGTTGTGAAAGTAGAAATTCCCTTGGAATACTCAAGGGCAGGGATAAAGAATGGCTCCCACTCACAAAACATAAACGCAGCAATGGCTATAGTGCTAGAATACCTCTCACCTGCAGGGGGAGGATTAGTTAACGCCTGTGGGGAAACATCTTTCTCTAGCCTAGGAGACTGCTGCTCTCGCTAAAATAAGACCTGCCAAGATTGTGGAAAACCGGAAGTCTGACACTTGCTATCTTGAAATGCAGACTCCATGGGCCTAAAGCTGATCTAAGCTAAAGCCACTTCACATTGCTGACTATACAACAGGGCCTCTGAGTGAATGTAGATATTCTTATTCTAGATAGCCATGAGGACAAGATCCCTGCAGCAAAATGCTTACAATCTGAATAAACAGAGGACTGTCTCAACATAGGAAGGAGGAGAAAAGAGTTCCTTTCACAGTAAACTTGAGATACAGAAAAATTAGATGAGGGAGAAAGAAGGCGGAAATATTAGAGAGGTGTTTTGCATCATGACCTCCTTGAACATTGGGTTAAGCTCTTCACCACAAGCTAGATGGCATTTTGTGGAATACAACTACTGTAATGACTTGGCTAGTGTTTATGCACATCACTGCCCTCTACTGAAATGAATCAGAACTGTACCACTGTGCATCATAGCAACTGCTAACAAAAATTCTGCTTTAGCTTAGTTCTGGGAAACCACATTTCTTTTCCTTTTGTTTGTTTGAGAATGAGGCTCTGGATTTTATCAGCACCAGCATTACGATGTCCCAAATGGACATGGTATTCAGTATAGCAGATTTGTAATAAAACTTAAGTACTATTTTGCATTTCTAGAGTGCTTTTCATCTGACCTTCTCTCTTTGCAGATTTCAATACATTAAGCCTCTCAAAACCCCTGTGAGACAGTACTAGTATTATTTTCACTTCACTGGTGGGTACATTCAGGACCAGAGGTTGAATGGTCAAATAACAAAGGCGAAGGTCAAGATGTTACCAAGGTCAAATAGCAAAGAACCCAGATCTTGGCTGAATTTCAGTTCAGTGCTTTAATCAGCATTCAGTTCTTTCTCAGCATCATAGCCTAAGCCAATATTTGTTAGGTTCAAGACTATGGGAGGAAGAGTATTGCAGAAGGTACAGGCAAATCTAGCTAATATCTATTCTACTTCTGAGGACTTTCAAATAAAGGTCCAGGAATAATTACAGCAAACTCCAGGAGTGCAAATGACAATTTCTATATGGCGTCATCTTCATTTTAAAATCATTTCCCTTTCCCACAGCAGAAAAAGGGCAGTGTGTCAATAATAAGAGGTGTTACAAAGAAGTTCATTTAACACAGACAGAGAATTAGGATTTTCTACTTGAATTGGAGCCCTTCATAGAGAGATCACAAATGATTTGGCTTAAATCCATGTGTCTCAAAGGGAACAAAACAATAATTATTTGAATTATTGACTATCTGGATGTTTTATAAAGGCAGTTCCAAAATAAAAAGTAAAGCTTGTAAGATCCCTGAGCTGCACAGAGAAAACCTGAAATTGGTGTGTTGATTTCTCACCTTCTGGGCTAGGAAAGCTATGAAATCAGTGTTCTTAACTACTAAAGGTAGAAGGTCTCTCCTTAGACAGGATTAACCTGATTTAGGCCTTGATCCAGCAAAACCTTACAAATCTGCTTCACTTCATACTCTGCGAATCATCCCATGAAAATCGATGGGCCTTACGGTACATAAAGTTAACACATGAAAGGGGAAAAATAGGAAGATGTATAAATACAGTAACATGAAGAAGATATGAGGCTAAGTAACTGCCCTGGCTTGGAAACTCAGCTGGGAGGTGCTGTACCTGGAATAAAAGCCATTTTTCAGCCTTCACCGGACCACTTTTCCCAAGGTGTTCTCCAGAGCAGGATCTGAACAACTGCCTCAGGCCGGTCAGTTGGTTGCAGGCGAAGTATCAGAGAATTCTCACTTCCCCACTTCACTGTGGATCCAACCGGCAAACTCCCAAGGTGCAGAAACTGTAGAGCTCTCCTATTTGGAAACTTCATTATGATCTAAACAAATGTGTTTCTATTTGCATAAAAATAATTAGGCTTCTTTGGTATTTTAATTAATTTCTGCACTGCAAGTTGTGTTTATTGCCCCTGCAGGTTGCTTCACAAAAAACTGTACTTCACCATATGTAAAATTACTAAACCTTACTTAAGGGTCTGCTGTTGCTTTCAAGATAAGGGAGTGTATCAGCTCCCTCCTAAATATCTGCACCAATAGGTAGTGCAAGCGATTTTTACATTTTATTTTCTTGTATGGGGGCTATTATATCCATTCTGTATCTCCTGAGCAAACAGAAACTTTAGATACCTTTTCTGATACAATGATATATCGAGAAGAATCATGAGATGGAAGCAGGTGGGTGCTTGAAGCTGTAATATATTGATTGTCGTCATTGCTGGCGTTTTAGAGTAGTAGATATTTAGATCAGAAGGGATTATTATGATCATCTAGTCAGCATTGGTCCATTTTTAGAAGCCATGTATGTTACATACAACACCGCTGAAATGCAGCAACCTCTGGGGTGGAGTGTGATAGCAACAGGGTGACACAATGCACAACGGTGGAAGGAATGGAAATTTTGACCAAAGAAATGGGACAAAACCCCTACTTCCCATATCAAATACTCTGGACTCTTTACTCTCCACACAGAACAGATAGAAACCTTGTTGAGCATGTGTCTGTTTTACAGCATTAACCTCTAAGCTACCTGATACTCAATAAATCTTTCTTTAAACACTACAGGAATAAACTGACCCTCTCGGAACTCGGACTTGTTGTTTCAGGGATTTCATACATGATGTTTGTTTAGCACTGTAAGCTACTCTTTTCTGGGTAAGAGAAGACCCAGAGGGGTGGCTTTCTTAGTCTCCCAGCATACACAAAATAGTATAACAAGCTTGAGACGACACACAAGAAGCTATCTAATTATTATTCTCATGGAGAAAATGAAGGAGCAAGGGAAAGACAGATCTATCTCCATGTAGTAATCGTGTTATAGAAAATCATTATGATCATTCTAATTTATTTTTCTTGCCTTGGACAGCCTTCTTCTGCAAATCACATTTCAGCAATCAGGCTGCAGATAATGCTTTCCCTAGCAGTCTTTCCTACTATATGTGTTTTTATAGAAGTGTCTCAGTTTATACAAACCTCATTTGAATGACATCACTGGGGGAGTAAGATTTGCTATGGCTCACGGTATACACTACATCTGACTCTTCGGGTTAGAGTGAGGTTGATTTTTATTTGAAAGCACTTCAGATATATGAATGCATGATATGATATAAAAGGAATCTTGTGAGCCACTGTAGTGCTAGAGGCCCTACCAGAAGAACACAGAGAGGTCTCAACTTCCCCAAGACTGTGGCTAAAATACAGCCATGGGCCCATATTTTAAAAGATATTTAGGCATTGCTGTACTCAGCGTTGCAAAGCCTAATTGATTTAGGAGCCTAAATCTCATTTTCAAAAATGATTTAGGCACTGAGTGCAGCAATGTCTAAATACCTTTAAAAAACTGAGCTACAGTCTAGATCATATATAGCCAATATAGACAATGCAGGTATAATTTAGATCATATAATGGGGAAGTGCTTTGGTTAAATGACCTACTCCAGAAACACAAATCTTGTCATTAGAGCTGTCTGGAGAATGGAATTTTTCTACAGAGGAATTCTGGCAGGAAAAATCACCATCCAAAGTTTTTCCCATGGGAAAATAATTAGTGGAAACCTCCCACTTTTAGACTTTTGTAAATTTTGCCAGTTGGGAAACAGTAACTGAATGTGGAACTTGAATTTCCCCCCATTTTCTCACACTTCTGACTGTTGTTGGAAAGCAGAGAAAGTTGGAAAACTGTCAGAAAGCACTGCAAGTGTTTTTCTCTCTGAAAGTAACTCCTTCATTTTTAAGTATTAAAATTAAAAATAAGTATGAATTAAAAGTGGAGGTATTACTTTTCTCACTTTTTACTTTTCTCCCATTTTTCTAAGGGGGAAACATTAGGTAAAGTGTTTCCCCACAATTTTGAAATGAAAAATGTGAAAAAAATACTGGAAAATATAGTGTTTTCAACTGATTTTTTAAAAATGTTGTCAAAAATGTTGTCATGGAAAAATTTCATTTTCAGTAAAACCCCCTTTTAAAATGAAAATAAATCTTTTCATCCAGAAATATTTTGACCAGCTGTACTTATCACACACCAATCAAGGATATTTCACTATCTTAATATTTTGGACATGCCTGAAAGGAGTCTAGTTCAGTTTGGAATGGTAACACGAATACCGCTGATGGTGAGAAAATTCCCCATGAAAAATTCAAAACAAAAAACAATAGTGGACTCTCCTGTCTTATGGGGATTAGCCATTATAGGAGCACAAAGACCTGAGGGCCTGATCCAAAGCCCACTGAAGTTGAAGTCAATGGGAGCCTTTCCATTAACAGGCTGAGTTAAATCCCCATTGATTAAACAAGGTATAAATAAAATACATCTATCAGGAAGCTGCAATATACTATATAGTTGCTTAGAATATGATCACTTTATCTTTCATTAAACTAATGTGTCTGTTTCATATACTTGCCAATATATGGTGGTTGTTTTTTCAAAGCACTTTTTGGTTAATTTCCCTTTGGATTGGAGATTGCTGGTATAATGGATTCAGATTTTAAGGATCAGATTTATAAATATAGTGATGAATAGCTGTTCTACAGGAGGAGAAATAAACAGCCATTGAGCCACTGGTTTAGCCTGGGGTGAAACATGAAATGAGAAAACTCAGTGCAGTATGGATCCACCTGTTGGGATTCATGTGGCTGATAGGTTAACAGTACAGTGTGTGCTTACACAAATGTTTCCAAGAACAGGGGGGAGGAGAGGTAAAAGTTAGGGTCATTAAGCATCCCAAAGTTTAGCTACATTCTGAAGTTTGGGCTTTTTGGATCAGTAGATCTCATGAAAAACAGGCTCGCTTGAACGTTTTCCTGTACTTTGTGGTTTCAGCTGACTTTGGAAATATCGTGATATTCACCGTTCTGCTTCCAGCCTTGGATAGAACCAGGAAGTGCAGATGAATGTTGCCTTCATTGAATCGTAGCTGTTGGCTAGATTTAGGCACAGGTTTCTCCTTCCTTTCTCACCAAACTCTCTGGTCATTACCACGTACTTGCAACTTATATCTGGCTTGAAGCTCAAAGTGGACCTGGATGACGCAGATACTGTGGAAAGTATGTTCTCTAGCTAAGAAATCTGATGTTTTTCATTTATGCAGCCCACTCAGTGTTATATAGATGAGGAACCACACAACCCACATCAGGGAAAAAGCTGAGACTGAACCAAATAAGTGGAGTTGTGGGGAACAAGGCAGTTTTGGTTCACATGAACGTCTTCAGCTGGGATCCGATGTCTATGGGTCAGATACACAGTGGCCAGAAGACTTGCTTCCATTTAGCTCAGCTGAGGTTACATCAGCTAGGTTTTAATTTTCACTGTGCCCACTCCCTGCTCCATCTTTTATGCTCTGTTTTCTTCTGGATTCTTTCCTCTTTCCTCGTTGCTTTTCCTTTACACTCTGCTTCTCCTCCTCTCTTTCCCAGATGGAATGCAAACCTCATAAAGTTTGAATACAAGCCGAATTTTGAACCCACATTTTTCAGATGGATTCGAAATTAACCATCAAGTTACTCCACCTGTTATAATATCAGCTGTCAGTCCTTAATGGGCCGGTTTTGAACTGACAAACTAGAGGTGGAAATGTTTGTACCTCTTGAAAGTACTAGCTGGGCAAAGTATTATTTAAAAATTACATAAAGGACATTTAGATATGAATCAAGGCTCAGACATGCCTATAAGGCAAACACTCTGTGTTGGTCACACCATCCTTCTTCATTGCAGGAAGCTTTCCATGTCATGAAGACAGATTGCTTTCTAAAGCTCTTTGTATACAAAGGCAGCATTCCTTCGAATATACTCTTCATGGGGGCCAGCTGACTCTCCCCTGTTCGACCAGACTACGCTTCTGGCTGACACATTCTGGACCACTGAACTAATGTCCCACCTCCTTTCCACTCCCTTTAGGGCATTGTGACGATCAAGGTCCAGGCAATCTAATGGGAGAACAGAGGGTCTGAACCCCAAAGAATAAGCAGTTTGAATTAACTGGTTGTATACAATGTTACTGTGTAGAAAAATATGCACAAGGACTAGAGAGCATCTTGGCCTTACTAAGTAAGAAAATCACAACAGGATTAATTCCTTCACCCTAATTCTGACATATAGAGGAACACTTCAGCACTAAGGAAACTCGGTTGATCAAAAATCATATGTTTGACTTAAAGAACTTTGTGTATAGGTTGTGGCCTTGCTACGACAGATTTACTAGGGGCCCAGCTCTGTTGCCCTTTCTTATGTTGAGCAGTGATTTACTACATAAATAGTCTCATCGGTTTCAATTGGTCTGACTGCAGAAGAAGGTGCTACTCAGCGCAACAAGAACCAGCAGGCTTAGGTGGAATGAGAAACAGATGTAAAAGGAGCTACTGATGACAATGTTGCTACGACAACTGAAATAGGTTGAATTGCATAGTCCACTATTCGAGCTTTGGGTCATGTCTATGGTGCTCAAGATTCCCTGGAATCCTCTTCATTCAACCAGCACATCCTTTAATATAGGTGATGACTGGCAATTAAAAGCCTTGCTAAAACTGGCTAGTGGGTAGAAAATATCCAAAAGGCTGAGAGATATTGTAATTCAAATCCATTCATTTCAAATTCTTCTTTCCACATCAGCCCTTCGATTTGACTGTGGTGACTTGTTTTCTCTCCTCTTGACGTAGTCTTAGGTCTTACCTAACCCCTTCCTCCTGCTGACAGTGCTATCATCACGAGCTAAGAGATGACCAATGGGTCAGCATATGAAATAACACATTCTTTTGATGTTTAACATAAACAGAATTTATGACTCAGGTTTCCCATTACCTTTCATCTTGGTATGCACTAATACCCTATGTCAGCTTTGTTACAAATTCAAACTGTGCTAGTACTGCAGGTCTTGGTATGAATTAGAGGTGACATGTTTGCTTAGCATGTCCTGTCATTATTCCAGGATGCAACTGACTCAGTCTCTGCTAGCATTTCTGAAGAGATGTGTGCTCAGGCCAATCTATCAGACTATCTGCAATGATGTGCCTCCTGTTAAATATGCTTGCGAAATGGAACAGCTGATGTTCAGAGACAATGACTGATGGTTAAGCTTGCAGGATGGATGCACTCAAGTTAGGGCTGGCCAGAGAATGCTAATTCTGTTTACTGACAACTCTCGGGAGTTTAAACTCTGTCCATAACAATGATATGGGTGATCTCACCTTATTTCCACAAGGTCATTTAGCAGTTGTGGTTACTCAAGCATCTCAAATGCCATCATTACCAAAATAAAATGTTTACGGGGGCTAGTCACTGGTATTCAGTTATGTTAAGCTTTGTTTTCACATAGCAGCATGACTCTGCTAGCACCATGGCACTAAGTGCTTATTGTAATGGGTATCACGTTCACTCTGGTTTTGTGAATGTTTATACTTAATCCCTGATGTCAGGATGTTGGCCAGAAACACTGATTTTTCTATTCTATTCTGTTCAGGTCTTATACCACACGCCTCATCACAGCATCTGAGAGCCTTCCAGTAGTGTATTAAGCCACGTTACTAACATCGGTCTCATATTTGTTCTTTCCTCTTCTCTCCAGGGGGAGAAGTGTGTGCGCACGCACGCACACACACGCACGTTGCTATGTTTGTGTTACAGAAGGCAAGGGCAAAGAAGGGCACTTCGCATGTGTAGTGGAAAATGATGAGGTGTGTGTTGGTCCTGATTTCCTGTGGGAATTCATTCCACGGTCTTGGGCCAGCCCTCAGGGTAGGCTGGGTCCTCAGTCTTGACACAACTGGCATTGCCTTATATCTGAGTGTTTCTATATTCTTAGATAAAGGACTAGATTGTTACATTCCTCATTTGGCTGTACAGGAGAGTAAGAGCTTGCAAGGTTTCTCTTTCTCCTTAACCTGGCTCTGCTCAGATTATGATGCTAATCACAGTGGGGAAAGCAAGGGCTACCCATCTGATACTCTCTGTTAAGAACAAATGGGCAGGGGAGAAGATGAAGATAATCCTTGACTCCACCTTCCCTTCTCGCTATCTGGAGTCGTTGGCTAGGTGCATTGTGGGCAGGAAGCTGCTTCGTGAGAAGGGGTGAAGTAACTTGCACCCTGTCTCGGCACAAGGATGGAACAGGGGAAAGAGCTATGATGCAAAGGGGTGTTTCTCTGGCATAATGCCTTCTGCAGATGCTCTTGGGGCCATCCAAAGCTGCCCCCAGCTTGGAGTAGAGCCTAAAAGCCACAATCAGTCGCAAAAAGGTTTGTGCTACAGAATTCAGCCAGGATGACTTGATGGAGAAGCTCAGATTTGTGGAATGGCAGCTCCATGCCATACTTTGTGCTGCTGGCCTAGAGCGGAAGACAGAACCATATGATGACAGAATGATGGTCAGTCTTGGCCATGCTCCAATGGCTTATAAATTATTGCCAGATCTAGAGGTGCTGGTACAAATCATGAAAGATCTTGGTAGGATTTAGATGAGCAAGGTTTATGAAAGAAAAGATAATCCTCATTCATGCTGATTTCTCTCATCCTCCAGTTCCCAGATGCAGAAAGAATCACAGCTGTTTGTTCTCATCTGGCTTTACCTTCAGAACCCTGGTAGCACATGGCACTCAGATTGGGTGACTGGGAACAAGACAAACACTCTCACAGACACGTCCTGTTGCGAAGGCTGCTTTCTATTTAAACCCAGATTTTATGTTAACTAAGGGCTGCATAGTCACACAGTGGCAAGAGGGCAAGAGTTTTTCAACAGCATGTGTGACCCACTTCTCTCTCGCTCCATGCATAAATCAACCCTCCTGGTTGTGCTGTCATTGCAGCAATGAACTAGCTGCCCCCTGCCTTCGTGAAGCCATATTACAGTCACTGAGGAAAGACTATAAGAAATGTCTTCAGACGGGAAGTTATTTGTTATCTCTTAAACCCAATTCATTTTTCACATAAAGACAGGGCAGAGTGAACCATATTTCTTGCTGAAGACATTATTTTTCTGTCAATAGAAATCTTGTTAGCCACCTTACAAGTAGAAATTTAATGTCTGAGCCTTCATTGGCTGTGAATGTTGCTTATTAACTCTGCTAGCAAAATGCCCAAAAAAGATAAGATGTGGTGACTGTAGAGGAAAAAACTTTCAGTAGAGTTTGATCATCTTGATTATCTTCCCTCATTGTGGATTCCATCCACTGGAATGATATAAAATGAGATAATTCCTTTTCTCTATGGCTATGTCTGTATCTAGGGTGACCAGATGTCCCGATATATAGGGACAGTCCCAATATTCCGGGCTTTTTATTATCTAGGCGCCTATTACCTGCCACCTCTTGTCCCAATTTTTGACACTTGCTATCTGGTCACCCTCTCTGTAACTTGCCAAACATTAAGTCTCCACACTAGAAGTGGGTAAATAACTCATAATAATGAATCACATAATCAGTAAATGTCACCTCTTTTCTACGTATACCAGGATCAGATTGCAATTTTCTCAAATGTATTTGTTATTCCAATGTATATGCCGGCTAATTTATGTGAATAGTTCCTGACCTGTGTCTTGTTAGTGAGCACTTAACTGAGGGCACAACTGAATTTTGATCCATGGAATTGATCACTCAAATCATACAATGTGTTTCTGTTCACTGGTTGGTTGAACATAACTTTCGCAATGAGATTTCTGATACAAATGCTTGTACAAAATGAATTTAAAATTCATTTTCTTTAAAAGTTTCCCAACATTCCTTAAATTTCACTGTTTCCATGATTGTCCCTGCTAGTGCATTTGTTCGCTGGGATATTCTGGTCTTAGCTACACTGAATAATGAGCCATCATTCAAAATTTCACCAACTTTTCACAATGTTCTGTAACCTCAGTGCGAGATGCAATTGGTCAGTGCTGATCAAGATTGGACCCATAGAAAAGAATTCTTAGCTTCCAACCATCTTTACATCATTCAAGGTACTTTTCCTTTTGATCATAGCTGACCTATAGCGTTTAATACTTGGATAAAACATTTTCAGAATACTAATCTCTATGCCAAAAGCTGAGATACAGTTCATTACATTTGTGAGCTTGGATGGGATAATATTCTTGGAATTATGATTTTACCAAGTCTTGCAGTCCTTTCTCAGGCAAAACTCCCAGTGACGCTAATGGATGTTTTTACTGAGTGAGGACTAAGCATGGCAGGTTTTGACCTAATAGCGATGGAAAAGACCAGATAGAACATTTTTTCTATCATCCTATCAGTAAATGCTTATTTTTCTGTATTATATCATGCACAAAGAAATCCATTACTTAAGGTGGGGGAAATTCTTTTATGAATCAGCTCTTTCCAAATTTAAATAGGACGAGGTGGCTATGTTCTGTCAAGAAGCTGGTAAAATGTAATTTACTTTCTGGGCACTTCACACCATTACACTATGTTACATTACAGGATGTAGCACTGGGATGTGTGATGTGCTTCAGCCTCCATAGTGAAATGCCAATCCCAAGAGAGAAACTTAAATACCTGTAGCAACTTTTACAGCTGAAATGGAACAGCAGCTTAGTGGGCTCCAGAATGGTGCTAAGTGCCTGCCCTAGTGGCAGCTCACCAGTCTTCAGTGTTTGACATTTCAGCAATCTGAATGATCAGGAGCAGAACGATCTGTCTTGATGTGGGAGATCACTTGGCATCATTCTTCCCTGCTGTTATACGTCACAGAAGGGAAAGAATGATTTACTGAGCCTGGTCGTGAGGCAAAAGCTTTCAGAAAACCAATAAGTATCCCTCACATAACACAGCCGGTTATACAATAGCAGTCAGAATCATATCCAATATTATACCTTTAGGGGACAAATTCTGCTCTCTAACACACCAGTGATGTCAGTGGAATTACTCCAGATATACACCAGTACATCTGATAGCAGAATACGGCTCAAAGTGTGTTCCTAAGAAAAGAAGCCAGAGAAAGTCCACACAGTCTACACTAAATAATCTATTCTCTGTCTCTCAATACTTGATATCTTTCCAGCCAGGGAACATGTGTGTCCTCTCCTTACTACAGTTTGTTTTGATCGCGTTACTTGTTAAATATATAATTGACTACTTATGTGAGCTGGTCAAAAATTTTCCATCAAAGTGCTCTTTTGACAGAAAACGGGCTTGTGTGAAAAAACCCTGAATTCTTAAAAAAATATTGTTTGAGTTTTTGACCGTGAAAAAATGAAAAATTTCTGTTGATATAAACCAAAACATTTGTTTTGTGAATTTTTTTTAAAAAAAATCATTTAAACAGAAAAAATATTGTTGTGGAATTATTTTTCATGTGCAAATAAGAAATAATTTCTCACGCAGCTGTGCTATTTATCTTGATTTGTGCAAGTACTTCAGATAATTCTTACCTACTTCACAGAGTAGTACTGCATATTTGTTAATTAACATCTGTAAAGGATTCTGAAGATTAAAAAATATGTGAGTGTAGCCAATCTGCTTTTCTTAAAATGTTGTTTAGTCTTAAGAGAAGAAGACTGAGGAGCAGATCTGATAACCGTCTTCAAAACATGTCAAGAGCAATTATAAATAGGTCAGGGATCAATTGTTCTCCCAGTCCGCTAAAGACGGACAAGAAGTAAGGGTCTAACTCTGCAGCAAGGAAGATTTAGGTTAGATATTAGAAACAGCTTTCTAAGTATAAGAGTGGTTAAACTCTGGAATAAGCTTCCAAGGAAGACAGTGGAATCTCCATCACTGGCAGTTTTTAAGAACAGGTTAGACAAACACCTGTCAGAGATGGCTAGGAAGGGCCGGACCTAGGCCAAATGGCACCCAGATCAAGGAGTGCCTTTGGCGCCCCCTGCCATTTGTTAAACTTCTGAATACCTTCTTTTTTATTGCAGTTGTAGCCCATCTCATGACTTTGATGCACGATTTGCATGCATGATTTATCCATGTCATATAAGACGATAAATTTGCACTCTAGAATCTGTAACCTGTATTTATTCGTGCCATATATAAGCAAATAAAAAAATGGTTTCCTCTAAGTTTATAGAAACCTTTACATTTTAGGAATAACTGAAATGTACTAACATTATGAAATTGAACTGTGCACCAGCACAGTAGTGTTACAATAGGTGACACAAGGTTCACAATATCACAGCTGGGCTCTTACTTCACTTCACTTCATTTCATTCTTACATCTCACTGACTGACTGGTGATGCCTTGCCCTTTATATACCCGCAGGGGCATGGTTAACCACATTCTAGGAGGTTAGTCAAAAATGAACCTACATATGAAATACTTGAAACATTTTACTTCAGACATTTTATTTTCCCTTTTGTCATTAACAACGAAAACAGCACCCAGTGCACCTTAAACCCAGCAGCCCAGGTGGTCGCCTGCCCCTAAATCTGGCCCTGGGTCTAGGTTTACTTGGTTCTGCCTCAGGGCAAGGGGTTGGACCTGATGACCTCTCCAGGTCTCTTCCAACCCTAAATTTTTATGATTCCATGATTATCATCACTGAAGATGTATATATTCAGGTTGAGTAACACCTTCAACCCAATTCCATCCAGTTTTAGGCATGGACATACTACAGGAATTCACCTATCTGGCCTCTGTGTCAGCTCTTTTCTGCTTTGGCCTACCTTCTTCTGATGAAGTCTATCTCTTTTCTACTCTTTCTTGGCCTGTGGAAACCAGAAAACGGAGAGGCAGCTTGTGTCATCATTCAAATATGGGAACGAATGTGGGAGGGAATTATGGGTAGAGGGAGTTAGATTTATAGATTCAGAGAGATGAAGGATAGACGGGACCATAAAATTTCATCCATTGAAGCATATCTTCCAGAAAGGAATAAAGAGCAAGACATGGAGATTCCACCATTTCCCTTGGTAGTTTGTTCCAATGATTTAAACACCCTCACTATAAAAATGTGTGCCTTATTTCTAATTTCTAATTTGCCTGCCTTCATCTTGAAGCCATTAGTTCTTATTGTGCTGTTCTCCACTAGATTAAAGAGCCCTTCTTACCCTATATTCTGTCCCTGTGAAGGTAATTATATACTGTAATCAAATCACTCAATGTAAGATATTTTTCTGCAACGCTCCAATTATATTTTGGCTTTTTTTTTCTGCACCCTCTCCAATTTTCAACATTCTTTTAAAAAGGTGGATACAAGAATTGTATGCATATCAGTCTGACCAATGACTTACACAGAGGTAAAATCACCTCACGGCTTCTACTCACTCTTCACTTGTGTATACATCCAAGGATCATTGTGCAGGTATGGCCTATATTCCTTGTATACATTCCTATATGTATAACTTTGGAGTTGGCTTGTCGGGTTCTGTAGCCATACCTCCTCAGTCTCTAAGGGAGGCCAACCCCCCTTGCTACATGGATGTACTAAAACACATTTTGTCTGAATGGGCCCATTGGTCCAGATTCTTCTGTCTAACTGCCGTCGACATTATTGCCTCATCATTATTTACCAATCTGCCAATCTTTGTGTCATTGGTAAATTTCATCAGCAAAGATTTTATATTTACCTCCACATCATTGATAAAAACGTTGAATGGCATGAGGCCAAAACTAGTTCCTGTAGAACCCCACTACAAACGCCTCCATTCATTGATGATTCCCCATGGACAACTGCTTTTTGAGATCTGTCAGTTAGCCAGTTCTTAATCCATTTAATGTGAGCTTTATTGACACTGCATCAAGCTACTTTTTAAAATCAAAATGTCATGTGATACTAAGCCAAATGCCTTACAAAAGTCGCTTACATCTACATAGGTAGCTTTAAAAACCAAACTTGTCATCGCCTCAAAGAACTAAATCAGGTTAGCATGACAAGACTTATTTTCCATAAATCTATGTTGACTGGCTCTACCAAAACTTACCTCAGTGCCCCCAAATGTCAAATGGATTTTAAGATGCCAACTAATTTTAAATGACTCACAACAGAAAATCCCTCTTCAAACAGAGGAGCAAAGTGTCATTATTCTGTATTATGAGAAATTTAAGCCACTTCCAGCCTAGTAACATTTTGTTGTTAGGCATCTAAGATCAATTGCTGATTAGGGTCTCAGGAGTATTTCCACTGACTTCAATGAATTTTGGAGCAGGCATTTTATGCATTGTTGAAAGAGATGGAAAATTGACTGTAGCTTATTATTCTTAGTAGAAGTTGCAAGCTGGCTGCTTTTCTTTTTTAGAGGCAACATGTAATCCGCTTTCTTTACCTCAGAGATTGAGGAATAACCTGCTTCATATTTACATTGAAACATACTGTTGGGGAATAAGGCACTCTGCCTTGATATCAACCTGTAAAATATGCTGTATTGACAGAGAGAGAGAGAGAGAGAGAAAGGAGCAGAAAGTAAATCACTGCTTGAGAACAGACCAGTACATCAGACACACAAAGAGTGTATGAAACAATAGTATATGGGTAGGGCCTGATTCTGATTATTCCTATAACACTACTTTGGGTGCATGGGAGCAAGAACCAATGGAGCACTGGATTTTAAGTCTGAATTTTTCTTGCATGAGTTCAGAACCAATTTACTGTGAATGCTATTGTGTGAGAAGGAAAAATATTTTTCCTCATAAAATGTCCTTGTCTGCTAGCACACACTGTCCCTTTCCATATGTTGTGTCATAAACTGGAGACCCTTTGCTCAAAAAACCCGTTAGCACTCATAAATCAGATCCTTGTTCACAGCTGATTTTCATGGGCACTTGAAAATCAAGTTATTCTCCAAGCCCCTCAGTTAAATGACAACTGTCTAAATTCTTATTGCCCATTTTTGGCATTTCATGTATGGATCTCAAGATTAATGTGTTACCTGAAATTAAAAAAGCAAGGAGTAAATTTAGTTTCTTCTAAGGGGAAGCATGGGTCTTTGAGAAGGTAACTACTCTAACAGTGCTTTTTGTATTACTCTTGGTTTTTCGTATTTGGAAAACAAAAATGTCTAACATTATGTATTTATCTATATGATTAGAAGACAACCCAGCTGAAGGACTGTTGAACTGATGCCACATAGATTACAAGTGTAGTATTTGAAAACTTAGGTCTTAACATCTTAGAAGTTGTAGAATACCTGAGTTAATTGTCCTAATTAAAGTGTTTTTAGGAGGGATTTTGCTATTAATACTTTAAGTGGCATCTTTATAGCAATTGATTAGAAAGCACAGAGATTTTGGAATTGGATGCATTCTTTCATTTTTAGGTCACTGATGTCAATCTATGTAGGTTCTGATGACAGGGTATTTCCCACTCAAACTCATTTTGCCTAAAAGAACCAGGAGTTTTTAACTTTCCGGGCATGTTACAAGGCCCATGCTTTCTCTTTAGTTATGACAGGAGAGATTTAACATGGTTGATTGTGGGATCTTCTTATTCATGGTAGATTTTTAGGCTGGGGTTTTCAAAGAGTCCTAAGGGAATTAGATGCCAACTCCCATTGAAATTCACATGCATAAGAATAAATTAGAAACCACATTTTTAATTTGTCATTCTCGCCAGATGTGCCTTCTCACTCATCCAGTCAGGGAAAAAGGCTGCACAACTTAACTAACCAATTACAACTAAATAACATAGTTTAAAATATTTGTGATCAATCTATAGCATAATAAATCAAAAGGATTTTTCAATGCATTCTGATAATGAATACATTTCAGAAAATTGCTGTGTGCTCATAGATATTTCAGGTGTGTTAAAAGAAGATACATTTGCAAAACAAATGAGGAATTTCAAATGATTCCCTTGATAAAGTCAAAATGCTTCTTAACTTTGACCCATTAAAGGGCATTGCTTGTATAATGAATAAATACATTAAGGAAAATTCTTATTCTAATAAACATGAAACTGAAATTCCAGCTCATTGGTGTGAAGCTCTGTAGGCATGTTGGTTTTTTTCACTTTTCTTTTGTATCACATTCCTTGGGTTTCACATTGAATTTTTATTTTTGAACAAATCTGAAAATTCAAAAAGAAATCTTAGATAAAACTCATTGAATTTCTTTAAGTTCTGAGTCAAAATAAAACTGCTGAATTTTGCATGGTCATCATAGAAAAGCATAAATCACTCCAGGTGCACTGAAAAAGTTTTGATTCCTTTTTGCAGCAAAAAAGGCTCCAGTTAGGGGTTATAATGAAACTCAATTCAGGTGAGTTTCATCTGATATTGAAGTGTGGCTATGAATGAACCTCACCAAAAAAAAAAAAAAAAAAAAAAAAAGGGAAGAAAGAAAGAAAGGTGCAATGGGAGTATGTACAATAGTCTATTTGAATAGAAATCCTCTAGCAAATGCATGAGACATGATTTGTCAGAAGAAATATAATTTCATTTCATAATAATTCCAGATAGAAAAGGACTTTTACAGTCTTAGTGTAATGACATTGACTTGGAATCAGAGGAAGAAAGCCACTTGATGTAAATTACAGTGTTCCAGCTGAATGTATTGATCTTTGTTGGAGAATCTTGCCTCTTTGATCTCCTTAACTATAAAATTATGATGATTTAAATGAGTACATTCTCAGATGGGAGGGAAGATACCATACTGACGGAAACAATATAAATAATATATAGTCAGACAGGACACATAAAAGATACATTTTTCTCTCTTTCTCTATCTGAGAAGCACAATATATGTATGGAGTGTCTGAATGAAAGCAATTTTAGAAAAATTCTAAGCACCAAAGCAATAAATAAAATGGTGGGAAACGCCCCAAAATGGCATGGTAAGCACAAGAATATTTATTGATAACCTGGAGAAGATAAGATAGATAGTACAGATTTGCTTTTAATGGATGGAAAATAGCACATGGATGAAAGAAGAATACAGTTAAGTAAGTAAGTAAATCCATTTATTCATGTCTGAATATCAGGGATATCATAGCAGAATTTACAGAAGTCTTCATGATCTCTCACTAACTTCCAGCACTCAGCAGCTGACCTTCCAGTGATCTGCCGCACAACATCCATCTATCTTCCAAACGGAGTAGCGGGGGCAAAAAAACTTAGCTGGTCTCAAGACTGAGCTTAATAAGTTTATGGAGGATGGCATAATGAGATTGCCTACAACAGCATATAGCTGATTTGCGACTGATAATAGCAAATATCTTCAACAATCAGTGATGGAACACTAGTTGGTGAGGACTCTGAGTTACTACAGAGAATTCTTTCCCATGTGTCTGGCTGGTGGATCTTGCCCACATGCTCAGGGTCTAACTGATCACCATATATGAGGTCAGGAAGGAATTTTCTCCCAGGTCAAATTGGCAGAGATACTGGGGATTTTTAACCTTCCTTTGCAGCATGAGGCGTGGGTCACTTGTGGGTTTAAACTCGTGTAAATGGTAGATTCTATGTAACTTGAAGTCTTTAAACCATGATTTGAGGCCTTCATTAACTCAGCCAGCGGTTATGGGTCTATTACAGGAGTGGGTGGGTGAGGTTCTGTGGCCTGCAATGTGCAAAAGGTCAGACTAGATGATCGTGATGGTTCCTTATGACCTTAAAGTCTATGAATCGATCTCCTCACTGGTCATTCCCCTACTACAATGATCCTCCACCTTCCTTTGTTCTTTCCATAATAACTATCTCAAGGGTATTTCCAACTCTGTGCCTAATGTTACGAAAGTACATAAGTTTGCATCTGTAAATTTCCAACTTCAGGATCTGCTCCTTTCCAATAATATTTCCAACTAGGAATTCATCTTTTATTCCATCCAGGAATACACAAGAATCTTCACTAGCACCATATTTCAAAAGCTTCAATTTACTTCTTGCCAGCATTAACTTCCCATGATTCACATTCATAAATGTCTATGTTCCTTCCACCAGTGACATCATTGTACATTTTGAGATGTCACTGTTTTCCCACATATTCTTAGGGTAGGCCAGAGCTGAGCAAGCAATTGCTAGTCTTCTGATTTATTTGGAACAGTCTCCTTGGATGGATATATATGATCCTAGATAATATAGTTACACGCTTTATAAAGCCTAAATATTGTGCCCATTCTGAATGAATTATTTCGGATGTTCTTCTCACTCGGATACAGATTTTAGAGAGAATATGAAGATCTCATAAACATCAACATAGATGTTTTAAAACTTCTAACCATTTATTTATCTTGGAATTTATTTTAAAATGATTTTTCCTCAAATTTCTTGCATTTCCTAATTATCTGCAGCTGTCTGCTATTGCTAAATTTCATGCTGCCTCATGGACGTATCATTTTAAAGGCCTGGCTTGACAAAGCCCTGGCTGGGATGATTAAGTTGAGGTTGGTCCTGCTTTGAGCAGGAGATTGGACTAGCTGACCTCCTGAGGTCCCTTCCAACCCTAATCTTCTATGATTCTATGATTTTTTTTTTTTGTCACTGTGGTTGTCTTTAAAAGGAACTTTATCTAAACTTTGTTTATATTCCCCTCCAGTCATTAAATTTATCTATTGCCACAATTTGTGGATTATTAAAAGTATTCATTCCCAGAATTATGTTATTCTATTTCCCCCCTCATTCCGGAATTCACTGACTCCAGGCAAAACCAGACTATATGTATCAAATTACCACTGGTCAGTTCTGGCAACCGCCCTTTTCCTGTATTTCAGCTTTTAAAAACAACAGTACAGAGTCAGACAGAAAACTCCTGGTTGGTTGAGGTGATCAAATTCAAGCCTGGTTTCCTAAAGCCTTTTCTGGCTTTTTATTTAATGGTGATAGGAATAATAAAAACCTCTGGAAATAACCAGCTTATCGTTACAGTAAATTCAATATAACTATTGAATTCAATATAACTATTAACAATGTAACTATATATAGTTACAAGTACAGAATTCGCAGCATTTCAATTTGAGAACTATGGTTCAAGCCCAGGACTCAATGAATAAAATCTTGACCATCTATGGGAATTTTGCCATCGACTTCAATGGGGCTAAGGTTTCACTCAGTGTTTTTATGAAGGTCTGAACTTGGAATGAGTCATCCTCTGATTCAAATGGAGGTCACAGTGCCTGATTGAAGTCTAAACTTACAAAGCCCAGTTAAAAGCAAAATGCCTGCAATGCGATGGAGCTCTTCCTTTTGCAGAGCCCAAGGCAACTACATTGATTCAGTGGGTTAGGAATGTCTAGCCAATCAAATAATCTGATTGGAAGAAAAGCCATGTAACAAACTTCAGGGGATATTGTGGGGTCCTTTGCCCATAAAAATGCTGCATTGCTCATATTTTGTATTTTTCCATTCACTAATTGTCCCATTTTATCTGTCGTTTTCAGACGCCAGGCAAATCTGCTGCCCTCCAGAAAACAAATCCCAGATTTCTGACGTATGATTTGGAAAGACATTTGACATGTATTTCTCTTTTCCAATCCCAAGTGAAAATACAGTTTTTCTATTCTTGGCACAGGGTTTCCCCCTCTGACTGTAAGAGCAAAATTGTAAATACAAGCTTATTATTTAGGAGCAGCTAACGCGCTCTTGTTTCAATACATTAGCACACTCAAGCACAAGAGAGCAAAAGTCAATTGTTTTGAGCTCAACAGCATCTCAGCATCTCTCACTTTTTCTCTCTTCAGTAATGTAAAGTGCAATTAAACATATTACTTATGTTATTCTAAAGTGGACGTGCTTCTGTTACCTAAATATGATCCTGACTCCTACTGAAGTCAATGGATATTTTACCTTTAATTTCAGTGGGAGCTGGCTAGAGCCCTAATTTAGCACAGCAGAAATAAGCCACCTGACCATTATCTAATCACCATCCAATTCCTTTTTTTCTATTGAAATAAGCAAACAACATTGCTGAAATGGAACCTGATGATATTAATATTTAACTAGATTCTCAGGGGGTGTAAATTTTTCAGGTAGTGACTTCTGTAGTAAGCATAGGACCTGTCATAAGGCCTGTAAAACAGGTTAAGGCCTACGTGGAAAAAGCCAAGTGAACAGGAGTATAAGTGGAAAAAAAAACAAGCTAGCTGAAATTGGCACAGGAAAGTGCTGATACTGCAAGTATATAGATTGCCAAAATATTACTAAAATGCAAATTATGTAGCAGGTACAGGAGGCACCGAGATATCAAAGAGAACTAACTCCCTAAAATGACACTTCGATGAATAGAAATGACTAAAAGGTGATAAATGGAGTTGTTTTGCCCAAATCAGCCAATTAACGGAAAAAGGTGGTATTAGACTATGTCAAGAGGGTGGCAACTACCTACATCAAAGGGGGCAGAAAGAAATTGTAGGTAACAATATATAAAAGAGGGCGTCAGAGGGAACAAAGCTGTCCGGTCTAGGGGATAACGGAAAGTCCCGCCGTTGGGCCGTGGTCATTGTAATGCCACCTATACGAAACTGACCCAGAGATACTCTGTAGGTCACTTCTTATTGTGCCGCACACAATAAATCTGGCCTGGGTGCCTTCGTTGCTCAGCTAATCCATGGTCGTGTCGATTTATTCGATCGTGAGAGCCATCTCGGTTTCCTGGCCAGAGCTGGGACAGCATCTACACAGGGACACACACACACAGCCTATACTGATAAACATCGGTGGCCAACACACCGTACCACAACTTCAATGTATGTACATTGAATTAGCACGAACTGATAATCTGGCATGTCAATAGCAGTCTTCAGAAACATAATATTTAGTGCATTTTGTGCCGGATCTTTCCAATGATGAGAACGGGTGAATTAATCTCACTAGAGTTTAAATGAGAAGAGACCCAAACTTCCACCCAAAAATCAAATTGGATTTGAGATTCCAAAAAGTTTGGTTTAACTTTTTTTTAAATGTCTGTGCAGCTCTGCAGCTGGCATGAGCCAGAACCATAAGCAGAAAGTAGCTTGAAATACAGGAAACCTGTTGCTTTAGCTATTGTAATGTCCTCTTTAGCTTTCCTACATCTCACCTTTCTCTCCTCCAGATGGCCTAAAATACCACTTCTGAACCCACTCATCTCCCTCTCCCAAGGCTCCACCCCGGGAACTGCCCCCTCAACTCCTTCCTTGGTTTTGTGTCTTTTGTAGGCTCAAATTCAAGTTCTGAGACTCCTCTACAAGCTACTGCTAAAATTCCACTCCTTTCTAAATCTCTGCTCTCATTGGATCTCACCCAGTTCCCATTAGTTTTAGCGGCCAGTAAGCCCATTAAGGGGCCAGTAAGGCCCATTCATCCTCTTTCTTGCTATGTTCCTTCCAGTCCTTTTCCCTAACTGGTCCCCTTGGCTCATACAGTTATATTAAATTCTCTTTGTTTTATTGTTACCTCATTCCCCTGTCACTCACTCACATAGCGGTTTTGTCTATTTCATCCACTTGCCCTGTCCTAGCTGACATCTAGACTGTAAGGTCTCTGGGGCAGGGACTGCTTTCTTCATTACTTTAACAGAGTATATCACAATGTGGCTTTGAGTGGGGTTTGATGCATTACTGTAACAAATAATAATAATAGAAATAACTGACTTCATACCACTTTTCATGCTGAAAGAAACTTCCCTGTATGAGGGTCAAACAACTGTCCTTGCCCTCCTTCACTTCCCTCTTTAAACCTATTTCTTTTATGTATCCTTCCTACTCTGCTGTTCATACCAGTGTTTTCCCTTTCCTCTCATTTTATATTGTCTCCTGTATCATATTAGTCTGTCTGTCTGAAATAGGCCATTGACCCTAATCTGAGCTGCATCCCTCAGGAGATTCAGGTCAAGAGGTGTAGCCGGGGGTATATTGAGGGTGGGCAGGCGAAGACGGGAACAAAAAGACTGGGGGTGGTGGGGGGAAAGTATTTGCATATGTTATTTTTGCTGGCATAATTGATACATATTTCATGCATTTTATCTTGCAAAAATACTATGAAAAAAACACATGAATTGGAGAGGTTTTCCACCAAGCTTTAACTTAGGAACATAAGAATGGCCATACTGGGTCAGACCCTAGTTGCATCCCTGACCTTCTTGGCTAATAGCCATTGATGGACCTATCCTCCACGAATGTTTCTAATTCTTGTTTAGAACCCAGTTATACTTTTGACCTTCACAACATCCCATGGCAAAGAGTTCCACAAGTTGACTGTGCATTGTGTAAAGAAGTACTTCCTTTTGTTTGTCTTAAACATGCAGTCTATTGATTTCATTGGCTGAACTCTAGTTCTTGTATTATATGAAGGGGTAAATAAAACGTCCTTATTCACTTTCCCTATACCATTCAAGAAAAATGGTGTGAAGTCAGTTATTCCTGTCATGATTGTATAGACCTTTATGACATCCCACCTTAGCCATCTTTTTTTCTAAGATGAACAGTACCAGTATTTTAAATCTTTCTTCAGAGGGAATCTGTCTCATATCCCTAATCATTCTTTTTTGCCCTTCTCTGTACTTTTTCAATTCTAATATATCTTCTTTTGAGATGGGGCAACCAGAATATGACACAGTATTCAGAGTGTGGGCGTACCATGGATTTATATAGTGACATTATGATATTTCTGATTTATTATCTATTCCTTTCCTAATATTTCCTAACATTATTAGCTTTTTTTGACTGCCACTGCACATTGAGGAATGTTTTCAGAGAATAATCCACGTTGATTCCAAGATCCCTTTCTTGAGTGGTAATCGCTAATCTAGACATCATCATTCTATATGTACAGTTGGGATTTTTTTTCCAATATGCATTACTTTGTACTTATTAACATTGAATTTCATCTGCCATTTTATCACCCAGTTAATCAGTTTTGTGATATTCCTTTGTAACTCTTTGCAGTCAGCTTTGGACTTAACTATCTTAAGTAATTTTGTATCATCTGCAAATTTGGCCATTTCACAGTTCACCCCTTTATTCAGATCATTTGTGAGTATGTTGAACAGCACAGGTCACAGTATAGATCCCTAGGGGATTCTGCTATTTACCTCTCTCCATTCTGAAAACTGACCATTTAGTCTTATACTTTGTTTCCTATCTTTTAACCAGTTGCTGGTCCATGAGAGGACCTTCCCTCTTATTCCATGACTGCTTAGTTTGCTTAAGAGCCTTTGATGAGGGACCTTGTCAAAGGCTTTCTGAAAGTCCAAGTACACTATATCCACTGTATCACTCTTGTCCACATGCTCATTGACTCCCTCAGAGAATTCTAATAGATAGGTGAGGCATGATTTTCCTTTATAAATGCTCTTCCCCAACATATTATGTTTATCTGTGCATCTGATAATTCTGTTCTTTACTATAGTTTCAACCAATTTGTCTGGTACAGATGTTAGGCTTACTGGCCTGTAACTGCCAGGATTGCCTCTGGAGCCTTTTTTGAAAATAGGTGTTACATTAGCTACCCTCCAGTCATTGGAGCAGAGACTGATTTAAGCGATAGGTTACATACCACAGTTAGTAATGCTGCAATTTCATATCTGAGTGCCTTCAGAACTCTTGGGTGGATACCATCTGGCCCTGATGACTTATTACTGTTTAATTTACCAATTTGTTCCAAAACCTCTTCTACTGACACCTCAGTCTAGGATAGTTCCTCAGATTTATCACCTAAAAAGAATGGCTTGATTGTGGGGATCTCCCCCATATCTTCTTCAGTGACAACCAATACAAAGAATGCATTTAGGTGCTCCACAACGGCTTTGTCTTCCTTGCAAGCTTCTTTAGCACCTCGCTTGTCCAGTGGCCCCACTGACCGTTTGGCAGGCTTCTTGTTTCTGATGTACTTCATTTTTTATTTATTTTATTTATTTTTGCATTTTTACAATTCATAGTGAACTTTGAGCAAAGTAAACAGTGTTGGCCCACTTCTACCCCATGTCACACCTGTGCAAACCTCACTGAAGTTAATAGAGTTGCTCTTGTGACAACTGCTTCACGGTGATTTGCCTGCAGGGACTGAACCCAGAATCTAGATGAGGAGCCTTTATAGCCATATATAAAAGACCAGCTCCATTAACTCAGAGGCAGTAGCAGATTCTTCTTTCCATCGGCCAGCCACTGGACAGGAACAAAGACACACTTAGCCAGTATGTTACACTTAGATGTAACCGAGGGTAGAATCTGGCCCCATCTTGTTTACTTCAGCCAAGTTTATCCTAATATTTCACAGCACATCTTTCTTTGTACACCCTGCTGTTGTCAATAGGATCAGCGACTCTTATTAACAAATGGTATTTGATGTGGCACCTGTTGTTCTTGGAAATGAATACATACAACAGAGTCTAAAGCTCACACAAGCCACTGTGGTGTACATTTCTTTTTAAAGAATGTTTTTCATTTCAGGGACCATGGGTTCCCATGGGAAGGGTGCTTTATCAGCTGAATATTAAACTGGGTACATAAAACCTGAGTAATACGGTAAACATCTAAGCTGCTGTAACCTCTGCTGTAACAAGCACATTGTTATTGAGCAATGTGTTCTTTATTGCCTTCAGATCATGTTATCAATGAAAATTCTCACCCTTATTAGCAGTCTTATTAGCACAAATGAGTGGGTCAAAAGCTTTTGAATTTTCAAATGTGGCTGGCAAATTCTCAAACATTTGTTTTTTAAAACAGTTTATAGAATAGTTGGAATTTTTCAAAAAAATGCAACGATATTGATGAAAAATGTCCATGAAATTTTCAGTGAAAAATTTTCATGCTTTTTTGGGACCAATTATAGATGCTACAAACTTCCTACAATGGTGGGTCCTCCTAATCAGGGTGGAAGCACACTAGAGATCAGTGAGGTGGGAAAAAGCTTGCCCTGCCTCTGTCCTACGATGCACTTCTTGTGTGCATAAAGTGCTCTGGACCTAACCCAAAGCCCACTGAAGTAAGCAGGACTTCAGTAGGCTATAGATTAGAGCCCCGCTCCTCCAAGGGGCTGACAACCTCCTGTGAGTGCTGTGAGGCTAACAGGAACGGAGGGTACTTGGCACCTCCTGTGGGGTGCTCAGTTCCTTACTGGATTGGGTCCTTTGCTCTGCATACCTGCCACTCTCATACCTTTCAACAATACAACAATTCATGTTAAACTACCCATTTTAATAATGGATAAGGAGTTAACAGCACTCTTTTTTTGCTGATTCAGCCTCATGTACCTGCTACACAATTGCTCGAGCACATAACGGTGGGAGGGTTGCTTAGTATCAAGCCAAAAAAGGAGCAATTTAATGGGAGCCAGATATTCCTCTGCAGTAGTGGAGAGCACTGAATCCTCAAATCAATCGATCACTTTTTATGAACTGGCCTAGGAGTCCATAGCTGCTATTTAATAACAATTCTTCTGCCTTGGCAGAGATTTGAAAAGCAAACCTGGCCCCAAAAGCTCTTGTGGGAGGCATTGAAATCCTCTGTGTGCTGTACAGTAATCGAACCAAGCCGTAGTGTTAATACAACATTGTAATAAGCTTAATGACTTTGCCTTGCACATCTCTATAATGACTAATGAAACATTATTAATATAAGGCAAATATAGCACTCTTGTTCTGCCTAGCCCAGGACCTGCACGGCATTAGAATGTGCCGTATGAATTATTCAAAGCAGCTTTTATTTTTTTTTTTTTTAGAGAATGTCAGTCCCCCTCCTCCCCCCCCCTTCTCCGACACACAGTAAAGCTCCATTTTGTTGTTGTTGTTTGCCTTAACATTCTTTCCCTGCGGAAGTTAACATTATGGGGAGGGAAAAGACATTTCTATTGTGTTAGAATGGACCAGGCGACCAGGATAAACAAGAAGAGATTAAACACGAATGCAGCAGCATTGTAGGAGAGGAGGAGAAGCAGAGCAGTGCTGTCTCAATTCTGCTCCCCAGCATCATCTGAGATGTAATTATCTCCCACTCCATGCTCCTTATATTCCTGTCTTAGTGAAGGATCCACAAAGGGTGATGCTCTCCCTCATCTCCATCCTCCCCATAGATCCTTCCCCCTCACAACCTCCAAGTGAGCCTAATTAGTCTTTCTACTGCATCCTAGGCCACTGTAAAGTACCATGTGAGCTGATGCATTCCCCCAGTACTCCCTACCTCCATCGCCACCAGATGCATTCACGTCTTAAGCGTTAAATTATTACCTGGCTATGGTAGGTATGCCACCAAAGTGGGAGCTCCCAGAAGGATTGTGCCTTGTTGCTTCAACATGCCTCCTTGTACCCACAGTGTCTCCTGGAGGGCGGGGCTGAATGGTCACTATGAAACTCATGGGGAAAGTGCTTAGGCTCCATGGAAAGCCAGTACTAATAGCTGGAGTGGAGGAAGACGTGGCCATGGCCCTGCAAATATCCCATCCCACTCTGGCTATTTTTGGAGGTCCAGGGCTGCCAGTCACTCTAGACTAGCACACTTCATGGTCTCCTTGAGAGCAAACACTGCTTTTGTGCCTGGCCCCTTTGCAGAAGGAGGGGAAGACTCTTGTGCACTAATGCACTAATCAGTTCTCCTCTTCTTGCCCCCGACCATTCGGTCAATGTCTTTGAGTACACAGGTTAAAATTCTGGCTACATTGAAGTCAATGGGCAAATGTCCATTGACTTCAATAGGGTCAGGATTTCACTTAATTTGTTGCCTGCCGTAAGGGAGGATGGCTGCCTCTGCAGTCATGGGTTTTTTTCTTTATTCTAGCTTTCCACTTGCTCACACTTCGTTTTCAAGATTTGTTTTTATTTTTGCCCTGGTCTCGCCACGTTGTTCATTCCAGCATGGGAAAATACAGCTGCTGACTACTCCACAACATCTACCAGGTGTTTGTCCATCTATCCCTGTCTCCTGCACTAGTCCCCCAGAGATGATTAACCATGAGTGATTTAGGGTCACAACCGCACAATATTCTGCAATATTTACACTTCCAAATGTGGCGCCACCGCTGCCAATACTATATGACTTTCCTCATCCCACTTCCTCCAAGGTAAAGATGTGTTTCATGATAACCTGAGGTAAGGGTTCTTCTGATCCCCGGTGAGGGTAAATGGAGCTTAAGGAGCTGAATAGTCACATTTTGAAGATCTGCATCATCTGCTTTCAAGGGTGACTCATTTTGGCCTCCCAAAGGGGTGGAGCTTAGTTTGTGGGGAGAACATGGACAAGTACCACAACTTTTTTTTACTTCCCAATTTGACTCCTATACTTGACCCTAAATTTCTGGACCCTCCCTCGCTGTGTTTGTCATTCTCATGCCATTACAACATTTCAGACCCGCTTTCCAAGTCAGTTATCTGGGTAGCCATTCCTCCCCCCTCCAGCTTGCTCCCCCCCCCCGGCTTGTGACCTTGACTCACACTTGTATAAACTTGCACTGGTCTACCTATTCTTCTGTCTATGCACTATGAGCCTTTCCCTGCCATTCTATGTGCCTGCCAGACCTTAATCTAGGTAGGATGGCTCCTCTCTGAATGTTTCACCTAGAGATCTTCCGTTCTTCTGCTGTTGCACGGGGTGGAAAATTGAGCTTCGGAGATCTATTTTCCATTTGCTCAGCATGGTGATGCTACAGTTCTCTACTTAGATGGCCTCACGCCGTAAGCCCCCTGTTTTGTCTTGCTTGTGTAACAGATTTATGGATACTTAGGACTTCATGACTGCCCATGTAACCCACTGGTCAGTATGTGTTATGTATCCCACTCTGTGCACAATCCATAGACCTACAGACCCTGTCTCTTCAGCTCAAGCTATGAAGACTCCTGCTTTTTTGCTTTAGAGGTCTCTGGTTTAGTCCCTGATGTGGGCCAATATGGCAGCCATCACACATGCATGTTACTCTCATCGGCCAGGATAAAGGGAACCCAGGACCAGAAAAATAGGGTTCTACTCCCTGAGCTGAAGGAGAATTGAATCTCCTTTATCTATAGAAGGATCAGGATTTCACTTGAGCAGAGAGGACATTCTCTGCAGAAGAAGGCAAAGCCACTACTTCAAGCTTCAGTGGAGATGCATCTGCTTACCCCAGCTGTGAATTTGCCCCACCATGATTTATGGTGGTGAGGGGGAGAACTTCCCTTTCTAACTGCCTATTCAATGGCTTCTCAGGCAGAGCATGCGTTTGGATCCCTCCCTCTGTTTTTTCTCTGGTTTGTATCAGTGTGATGACATACTACTGATCTTGAGCTGCAGCTTTGAGACCCTTTATGTGACTCTCCAACCTACAGGAATTTCAAAAATCAATCACTAAAGACACTCTCCTACCTGGAGAAGTGGGAACTAAAATGGAACTTGCTGCAGAAAGATCAACTTTCCCACAGGTAAGGCAAGAGCTCAGGATGAAGCTGGAGAAACTAGTTTCACTGTCTTCCAAGAGAGCAAATAGCAAATTTGCATGCTGTTTTCCCTCCTCTGCCAACCAGTTCTCTATTTGCTTACTGAGTGACTGTAAATATTTGATTTTTGCTAACAGAACCACAGCAGGTTGCTGATGAAAAATAGGTAATGTTGTTTTTGGAAGTTAGGATTGAATATCAGTTCCTTTTGCCAATGAAAATTAGCACAAAGCTCGGTAGGCTAAATAGTAGTTATCACAGTAATAAGCATAGCTATGCTGGGGGACTAGCTGATATTGATTTAGTAACCTGAGCACAAGCGACTGGCCTGAACTGATGCCGGATCCAAACTTCACTATGGATCAGATCCTGTTTGCATTTCACATTTCTCTCTACTGAACTCCTGGAGCTCAAGGAGGCCATAAGTGACAGAGATCCAGCATAGCTATTTCTACGCTACATTCCCTGCACTGTTGTAACGGAGCCTCTCAGAAAAGGGGTTGGCCTGGAGCACTGCTGCTTTCTGGTAGTCTCCAGCTGGTGTGATGGCCTTTGGGGCGTTAAAGAAGTTAGAATAGCCTCAAGGCTGCTCTGACCGTGTGCATCGTCACCATGCTGGCTCCTGGCCAGCTCCAAGGTCATTATCTGAAATAGTTTATGATAAAACAGGCTCAAATTCCTGTTATCCCATTCTATATCCCTCTCTTCCCCTTTCTGTCACGCGTCAGATCTGATTTTAAATTAAGACTTTAAACTCCCTGAGGCATGGACTGTCTCTTAACATATCTCTGCACAGCACTCAACACAGCTGGGTCCGATCTGGCTGAGGACTCTAGGTACAACCACAATACACACCATACTTATAATAATGGAAAGTTCTAGAAATGTTTCTCTCTCTCTTTTGTTGGAACCAAGGAGATTTGTAGCTGGCTTCACCCAGAGCAGAAAATTAAACCTACAGTGTCTAATGACGAGGGAGCTCACTTTCACGTCAGAAAGACTGAAAATCAGGGCTAAAGAGTGAAGAACCAGGTGTGTTAGCAGCAGTTTCTACTGTGCACTGATGACCCGAGTGATTTCCGTTGCAATCCCAAAAAGATGAGGATGTTTTCAGTGAGCTCCAGACTAGATGCTTTGACTGGGAAACTTGGACTAGGGAAAAATAATCTGCAATATCACTGAAAACAAAATGTGGTCACTACAATACTACCTATTATTCTATGCAGCATGAAAGTAGAGCCAGAGAACAGGGCATACAGTGCATTGTTGTCTACTCCAGGTGGTCCGGTTCCTCTCTTTGCTCTGATATTACCCATTCTTCCTGGGGAAAGCAGAATGAAAATGACATGTTTATTAGCACGCACACTCAGCTGCTTTGACTGATTGCTGCACTACAATGACACAGCTTTTTGCAATAGCTTTATTTTGATGAAGGCTGACGTTTTAATTGTCTTAGTTAATCATTTTTAAGAATTTGCACGTTGATGGACAATATAAGGTAACACATTAGCTATTACTGCACGTTTAATGAACAGTGTGTCCTGCTTGCACTATATTGATGCTAAGTTACATTGTTCCATAAAAAGAAGAAAAACTGGCTCATGATTGGCTGAAAACAGTCATATAATGAGTGTAAAAAACCCTTTGCCTTACAGGGTGAGTATGTAATTTTAGAAGGAAAAATCTATTACTCATTTAAAATTCATGGCCATAACAGACATTTTCTAAATCACTTGAATGAAGCCATGTAACATTTACATTGCCTTCACAGTTGTGCGTTGTGGTTAAGGCACTAGTTTGAGAATCAGAAGATGTAGGTTCAATTCCCAGGTCAGGTACAGACTTCTTGTGTAACTGTGGAAAAATCATTCAGGCCATAGAAGTTAATGGGAGTCTTTCCGTCAAATTCAGTGGTGTTTGGGATAGAACCTTAATTCTTCTTTGCTTCAGTTTCCCTCTAAAATGGGGCTAATCAAAACTTATGAAGGTAAATTAATAAATGCTGGTAAGGTGTTACTGAGATAGATGGAATATGAAGATTCATTTTTAGTCCTTCAGGATAAGAATTGAGTTTGGTTTTCATTAAAATGCTGCCTGCCAGGTGCAGTTTGTTATTGCCTATGTTACTGAGAAATGTCTATTGTAGAACTGAGAGGTACACTGAGACTTCAGAACTTGCTAGGCAGTACTTTTATAGCTTCTCTCATCCCATGACAGCAAAATGGTTTATGAGCACTGGTTATTTAAGCCTCAGAACACCTTACGTGAGGTGGCTAGCTATTGTTATACCTGTTGTTCACACTGAGAGATGGGAAGGTTAAATGACTTGCCCAGAGTTACACAGTAAGTCAGTAGCAAAGCCATGAATAAGTCCCAGATCTCTTGCATCCCAGTCCCCTACTCCTAACACTAGAGCACAGTCCATTAGCAGTTTCAGCTGTGCCCCTATGCTGCTGGACAACCCCTTACTAATGTGCCAGTGATAATTCTTTAAATGGTACTCAGTGATGATCCATGAAGAGCTGCAGGAATAAATAACTGGAGGAGGCTGGGATTTAATTTAGTTAATTTATTTGTGCAGCTGTTCATGTTCCAATTTGTATTAAGTACAGCCCTTCAGATAATCTGTCCTTAGATTAAACTGGGTAATAGAACAACACTGTGATCCATATGCAATAATTTGCAAAGAACAACTACTGTCATTTCCTGGGGGTTGTTATTCATTATGAACAGCCCAACCACTGTCTTGGGATTTTTGCTGACTTCTGTAAGCAATGCTGCAGGTGGTGTTAGTGCCAGGTCCTTAGCTAGAGTCAATGGTTGTACCCAATGGAGCTACGTCAGTTGACCCCAGGTGATGATCTAGCCCCCAGGGTTTAAAATAAATGATCCATTGGAACCAAATTTAAAATGTCCCATGTATGACAAGCAAGATGAATGGAGCCAAATACTATGAGGTGATATGCAGTATGTCAGTCTTTTCAGCTGCTCATCTTCTCATAGTCCTCCTGACCCCTTCTTCAGAGCAAGCTTAGTGGTGTTTGTTTCATTCCCTTTTACCAGCAGAGGAAGCTCTTTGACACATCCTTACCTCACAGGCGCTTTTTCCCTCTCAGTGCCTTGCACTGGTCTCTCAAGGGACCAAGAGGCAGGTTATCCCATGCTGGTGGAGGAAGAGGGTCTCTAGAAGATACAAGCACATGCTGAGTCCCCTTTATTGGGGCTTGGGAGAGAAGCAGCTAGGGCTTGGACAAGAAGATTCCAAAGAGCACATCAGTCTCCAAAGCACCTGTACAATCAAGGTGAAAGGCGTGACAGCTAACAATGGGTTTCCTGATCCACATAAAGGCCAGAAATGAGATTCTAGATGCATGGGCAGTCTGCTCGGGATTGGAGATGTGGGAGAGAGAACAACTGATATTCATAAGACATTTAGGGGGCCACTGACAGACTAGAAATGGGCCTGAACCAAATTCCTAGATCTGAACAAACTTTGGGGAGGTTTCGAATCTATCTGCACTTCTATCTGAACTTCACATGTTGCTCCTCTCTCTCTCATGCTTCAGAGCAAAATCACAAATGAAAACATCCCTTACATTTGAAGGCTTTGCAATCTGCATCTGAATTTCGAGGCATTATCCTTTCTTATCATTAGCATTTAGCTACCAGGCCGGTAGGGTGTGATAGATAGCTAGACAGATAGATATTCTAATTAGGATTCCCAAACACTAATATAATCTACATTTAATAAATAGATTTCTATGTAGCATCCCCAAAACCACTGTTATAGTTTGGATCCAAATACTAGCCTACATACCTATCAGCAATAAGTGAAATACATCACTTTTGTACAGAGTATTATAATAGATAGTAATTCAAGGATATGGATGTAGAAATTAGTTTATCCTGTTCAATAACGTTAAATATTTAGCAATGGTTTTGCAACATGCTTGTAGTTGATTAAAGTTTAATTATTCTGTACCCACTTATTAAGGCATAAATAGCAGTTAATTGGTAGTTAACTGTGCAAGGAACCTTATCCAGAAACTGTTGTTCAATTATATTTCTTCCTTTCTAGTGATGTATACTTAGGACTCAGCCCTGGGAGATTTTCAGTACTCTGGACCTGATCCAGCAAAGGACTTAAGTATATGCTTAATTTTGAGCCAGTGAGCAGTTCCACTAGACATTACTCACATAGTGAAAATTAAGCATCTGTTTAGGTTTTTGGCAGGATTGGGAGAAGAGAGCTAGCAGCTTGTAGGATCAAGCCCTTGTTTAGCAACAGTTATTTACATAACAGGAACACCAAAATCAGTGTAAAGTGTTACCAAACTTTAGCAGAGATCATTAGTTCCTTTAATAGGCTCAGTAATAACACTCATCTTGGGGGAAACCATTTGGCAGTAAAGAATATGTACTATGCAGTTCCACTTCAACTTATTATTTTTTATAGTTCTTATAAAATGCTATCATTAGTTTTTCATTTTTACAATTTGGATCTAGAGTGTATTTTGCTAGCCTGCACACACATGCAAATTGATGTGTTCCAGTGCATCACTAATACGACTACTAACTTCACGGCTATGAAACCTATTCCTGCTGACATTGTACTCAATGGCAAAACTCTCATTTGCATCAACAGGAGTAGGACTGGGGTCACGGTGATGCAGAAGACAGAGGCCAGGATTCCATAGACTTCCTTGCAATACAATAACTCATGTAAATACACTGACTTTTTTTTCCCCCTTTTTCTCAGTGTCTACAGGTCACAGATGGGATTTATTATTATCTTTGCTAATTCTGAAGCTTGGTTTCATGCCCTTAGGGAGCCTGCATTTCCTGGCATACACCAGTAAATATATACTTGATACAAATCAGTGGATGTCTTTAAAAACGACTCATTAAAATAAGATTTCATGTTTCAATGCAATTGTTTTTAAACATCCCTAGCTTTTGCCGACATTACTTTCCTTATATGCCTGCTTTGGAATGCCTAATGTTAGCAACCTGTTTAAAAGTATTTTGCACCAAGTATATTTTACTGCATAATAATTGAGTTTATTGGTTTAGCAATCAGCCTCTCTACCCCAGTAGCAAAGGTTATTACCCTTTCTCTTGGATGTGAAAAATGTTCTTATTATGCTTATTTTTCCCTTCATCTAAATAAACAAGAGTTCCTATAGAATGGAAAACAACTGCATTAATTTCACTTAAAGGCAACTACCTGTCATCATCGTTTACCTCAGTTAAAGGCTAAAAAACAAAGGGCATAATTATGTTGTTGCTGGCATAGTGTTGGCAAACAAAGATGCAACCGAATGTATTCTCTACCACTAAGATTACAGATTAAAATTATAGATAGGACCAAACCAAAATCACAGATCACAACACATTCAGACTTTTAAGTGTGTGAAATTCAGGTCAAATAAATGTGAGCACAGATTTTCTTAGATTTTTTTCATTTTATCCTTCAGTATTGGCGTTTTCTGCCTTGAAAAGATGACAGTTGGACAGAAAGAAAGAGAATTATCATTGTGAGTGTTTGGTAGAAATATATTTACAAAATTGGTTCTTTTGATTACTTTTTAAGTATTTGCTTTATGAATGGGAAGTGGTAGGTAGGACATCCAATGTTACTCTATTCCTGTTTGGTAGTCATTTATCATCACCAAAAAAGTATATTATTTTATCCTTCTACTGAGCGGGAACTCATGATAATTGATCCCTCACAAAATTAACATTCAGATAGTGAGATCTACAACACTGAATCTTTCAGAGTCTGATCTAGTGCCCACTGAAGTCCCTGCAAAAAGTCCCCACTTTCTGAAGGAGTGGCCCTAAGCACTTCATTTCTGCCCTTCCACTAATGGATGGTTCCAAGAAACACACAGGAGTTCACAGAAATGAAAAGAACAACATACTTTTTTTTAAAAATACATACAAATCTTTTTTGCACGTCACAAAAAAAAATTGTTCACTTTGAATTTTGTGTGAAGATTTGTATCGGTCCATATTTTTACCCAGCTCTTTTCATTTGTCCCTGCTAAGAAGTTGGCCATAGGGGAAGAATCATTTTTGACAAAATACTCAAAGGCAGACAATGCCAGAACCTGAATCATAGTGTTTTACATTGAATGCTACAAGAATAATCAAAAACACCACTAAAGGCATGAAAGGGTCACACGACTTGCATTATCCATGAGCTGCTGACATCAGATAAAGGTTCTTCAGCTAATTAGGCTTATCAAGGATTGATCAAAGAAGTAAAAATAAGTGTGTGTGTCGGGGGGGAGGGGGGGGGGGTGTTGTAGGAAAGAAGCCCTGATTAAGGTTGTGGAAAATGTGTACTTATGATAGATTCTGAGAAGTCCTGTTTGGAGAAAAATATCAAAAAGAGGATGGATTGCTCAGGGCCTGTTAATGGAACTTTTATCTCGAGGTCACTGGTTTGGAGTTAATTCAGAATAGTAGTGACTGAAAGTTGTATCCAACTGGTGGTTGTTCAGTTGCCTATTTTGACTGGATGGTTTCAGTCCAGTTCCTAACAGAAAAATGTCAACCCCATTTATCATCACAGCCGGCACTAATTAGCATTCACATTGCCTCAATAGAGGGGGAAGACTCAATGAACATGTAGATTGAATAAATTTTTTGATCCTAAAAATCAGAGTCAGGGGCTGAGGGAAGTGTTGGAAGAAAAATTTACAATAGATGTCCATGCTCATATTAATGAAGGTCTGAAATTATCTTGAGCATGGACAACTATCCCTATCATGTCCTTCAACCATGACTGAGAATGGTTGACTACATAGCAGTACAGATGGAAAAAAAAAATAGAACAAAAGAGAGCTAGAAATGCTACCATAATGGTGAATTCTGCCACAGTCTATCACTGAATTACTGTCTAAATCAGTTCAGTACTCCCATAATTATATAGAATAAAATTATTTCTTAGTACAAGTTGAGATCATAGAAGATTAGAGTTGGAAGGGATCTCAGGAAGTCATCTAGTCCAACCCCCTGCTCAAAGCAGACCAACCCCAACTAAAACATGCTTTACTTACATAAAACATGCTTTACTTACAATGTATATCTCCCAGTCTTTCACATATGTTGGTGTTTTAATTTCATTGCATGTTGCATTTCAAACTGCTGGCTATTTATACCAAAGTTCTAAAAGGATCTTGTGTATTTATTTTTCCTTCCAATCACAAGAAAAATAGCAGAGGGCTTTCAAATTCTCTGCCAAGCTTCTTCAGTTCCTACTGCACCATTCAGAAAACAAATAGGAAGGATAGGCCAGGAGACAGTTAATTACCTCTGAAATAATCAATTCACCCTAACACAGAAAGGTTCACCATCCCAAAAGATTTGATCATTTATAGTCTTTGCTGTATTTGCAGGCACACATTTATCAACCATGAAAGGTATGATTAAATCTCTCGGATTCCTTGGCTCTTGGTTTTTCTTCTGTATATGGATGCTTGTGCACTTTTAATATGCAAAAGCTGCTTCAGTGTTTATGGAGCAGCTTGACCGTACCACCAGGATGAAGTGTGACCAGTTTATTAGCTTTGTTTTCATAAGTGAATATTCTGAATCCTTGACACCATCTCCAAAATCATTCTAGAACATTTGGATTCACTTCTTACTGACCTTAGCATTTTTCCACAGTCCATTTTGTAGTTCCACTGAGATTATTTCATGGAAATATTTATGCACTGAGTACTTCGAGTATCTAGGGTAACTAAAGATGACATTGAAGATAAACAGATTGATTCTTGAAAACCAGCTCAGAATTAGCTGGCTCTGCCTCTGTGTGCATGAGATACTACTTTATAAAACTATCCAGTTTAATTCCCTGCAATTCCTGTACAAGAAATGTGGGTTGATTAAAACATCTTCTACTTACTTGCATCTCCCAGTTGATAACCCTCAGATGCCAATTGTCCCCTTCACTGGAATTCTAGAACCTCAGAATTGTTGATTTTTATTTTCATATGCAGTGCATTTCCTGGTTCTGCTGAAAGCAGAAGGACACTAACGTATGAGGACAAAGGCTGGAGATCCTCATAAGATGCTCTTGGGAGAGGGCTTCCCTCTCTTTTTACCCTCAATAAACTTTCTTCTGTCTGCTGTCACCACATCTATAGCTAAGAGAGAAGGGGAATGTCAGATCTGCTTTTTTCTTCCCATTTTCCTTGCTAGATGTTGGTGTCTGAAGCCGTTATATCTTTGCTGTCTGCAGAGGCATAAAAGGGAGGTTGGTGGGGGAGGAGGAAGGGTGACCCTGAAACTGATTTACACTCTGCCCGTTTTTCCTAAGACTAGGCACAGTACCAAAGTGCTGATTAACGAAGTCTGATGATAGCAGCCTCACACAGTCCATTATTAAATTAGAGACCGTTGCCACTCCCCTGTAAGTTGTGGGTTCCCTCTTAGGTATTTGTGGGTCCAACAGATTCAATATGCAGACAGGCTAACAGATAAAATAATTCCCCCCAATGAGAAGAAATTTCACATGATCATGTCCTGTGTGTTCTTGATCTCTGGGTCATGTGTATTCATGTGATTAGATAATTCTGGATCATTTGGCTTTCAATCGTAGGTTTATTTTATATTGTGCTCTCACACAACCCACTTAACAGTGTTCAGGTTCTGCAAATGAAGGCTGCTGTCAGAATACTTTTTTCTATATTAGTGAGATTCCTGCCTCACCACTCTATGCTCGTGTGTCTGACACTTGAGAGTCTTGGGACTGTTTTAGATTGTTAATTGCAATGAGAAATAGATTGGTCAGAGGTGAGCAGTCAGAGAAGGACAGAGGAAACAGGAGAGGTGAAGAAATAAAGACAAGAAAGTGCTCTAATGATCAAGTCAAGTGACTAAGAGGGATGAGAAGAGGTGTTTGTTTAATAGCAATTCCAGTTGCTAAGAAAGAATTATTTTGTAGTTTGTGGTTCAGTACATGTGTGTGCACGTGCATACATGAGGTGTATGTGTGACTCTGAATGATTGTATATGACTGTCTCTGTATATGTAAGATATTATTTGTGTGCATGTGAGTTGTATGTGTAATTATTTGTATTTGTGCATATACCTCTTTCTCTCTTGCACAGGTACATAGTGTCAATGCTCGTTTACAATCCGTTTAGTGTCCCCTAGGACTGCACACATAAGATTACAAAAAGGAAACCTAAACAAATAGCTCCAAAGTGGCAGCTAATCATAACCTTCTCCAAAAGAACACGTCTAGACCTGGCCAAAAATATTCAGTCAACACCAGCGTTTGACAGAAACTGAATGTTTGATGACATGGAAAGTTTCAGCAAAATATTTTCCATTTTGTTGAATATGTCTGGTTTTCATACCCTTCTCCCCTTTTTGTGCAACTGACAATTTAATTTAAAATTTTCAAGTTTTTTTTTTGGGGGGGGGGGGGGGAAGGAGGGAAGACAGATTCTGATAAGAATCTGAAACATTTTGAGGAAAAACATGGAGGGAAACTAAAAACAAATATTCTTTCTAGAAATTATTCCATGGGGCAAAAAGCATTTCCCAATCAGCTCGACACATCATATGCCATGAGCAGTCAACCAAAATAGCAGACTCCTGTTAAAATATTCTACTCATAGAATCATAGAAGATTAGAGTTGGAAGGGACCTCAAGAGGTCATCTAGTCCAACCCCCTACTCAAAGCAGGACCAACCCCAACTAAACCATCCCAGCCAGGGCTTTGTCAAGCCACACTTTAAAAACCTCTAAGGATGGAGATTCCACCACCTCCCTAGTAACCCATTCCAGTGCTTCACCACCCCCCGAGTGAAAAAGCTTTTCCTAATATCCAACCTAAACCTCCCCCACTGCAGCTTGAGACCATTGTTCCTAGTTCTGTCATCTACTACCTTTCATCAGCAAATCGCAAAGTGCTTTACAAAAGAAATTGGTGCTATTATCCCCGTTTTATAGATGAGAAAACTGAGGGACAGAGAATTGAAATGATGTTCCCAAGGTCGCCAAACCAGCCCAGTGGCAGAGTCAGGAATAAAACCCAGATCTTCCACATCCCGGTCTATAAGGCTTCTGGGAAATGTGTCCTGCAGTCTTGGAGTGTTGCTTGTAATCAGCATCCTTTTGCTACCTGTCAGGAGAAAGAGGAGTATTTCCACCATCTTACATTCATTTTACATTTGTACCCCTTAGGCAGGATATGGATTGGGCCGGTACATGTCAGGAGGGTGTACTGGTACCACACTCAGTCTGCTATGTTATTTGCCAGAATCTCAGCACAGATATATAGATAGATAGATAGATAGATAGATATAAAGGTAAGTTGCATAGAATCATAGAATATTAGAGTTGGAAGGGACCTCAAGAGATCATCAAGTCCAACCCCCTGCTCAGTCTTTAGGTGGCTACAGTTGTGAAGACAACCTCAAAATTGTGAACTGAGTGTAATGTTCGCAGTGATGACTGTGTGAATCTACAAGGAGCCTAGAAAATAGCTCTTGACTAAGCTGCCTCATTCATCTAAATGAGCTATTGACTGAAATGCCCCATGATAATAATTGAATATCACCATTGTTAATTATTTCATTCCTCATGTAAGACAGGAGAAGGAAGATCACCGATTTGCACAATTTACTACTCTAAATAAACACATGTACTGCCCTTATCACTGGGCCAGCTGAGTACCTTCCAGTGCAATGAGCAATGGGACTAACATTTACCACATGCAGTTCATTCTTTCTCCTGTCCGCTCCTCTAGTGGAGAACGGTGTATGCAATTTAATGTGTTTATTGTACCTGCTCTTCTGAGTTTGTATTAGTGAAGACAAGCTCAAAAAAGTGCACTTTGCACTTGGAAGGAAAGGTGGTGAGGTGTGTGATGTTCCTGTGGGAGTTCACTCCACAGTCTTGGACCAGCCTCCAAGTAAACACTGTCTCCTGTGCAGACAAGCTGTATTCTTGTGCTAGAAAGTTCCCTTGCACCTGCAGTGTGGAGTTGTCCCTCATCTGGGAGCTTTGGTGATCTTTTAGATATCCTGGGTCCAGGCCATTGAACCCCTTGAAGATAAGGACTGGGATCTTGACTCAAGAATCAGTCAAAACTTGCAGAGTCTAGTAGACAGCATGAACATATTGAAGCCCCAACAAGGATATGCCAAAGTCGAGAAACCCAGTGGAGCTCCGAAAGCACAATATTTCTTTGAACAGCGGCACAACCTACCACGAGCAGCATTTCATTCTGGGGGCTCACATGGACACAGCTTATTTTGTAGGAGGAATTTATAAGAAGACCACCACTTATTTGCCCCCAAATTTGACCCGAGGTCATAGGCAAATGTTATGCTCCACACTTTCTTTTTGTATGAAAATATTTTATTTCATTTCAGTTTGGCTGATGTCATTATAACCCTTTTGGTAGCTACTTTTTTTCTCATTTGGCAACAGGGGTTAAGAAAGAAAGGCCTATGTGGAGAATGGGAAGGTTAGAAATAAGATTTTTATTGGGCGACTTTTTAAAAGTCAACATTTAGCCATAAAAACAGCTAATCTCTTCTCTGAATCTTACTAAAATGTTTGATCAGTAAATACATATCATGCAGTGAGCTCAACAGGTTAAGTAGACTTAGAACTCCTGACAAAATACATGACATTAAATAATACCAAATTAAAAAGTCAGACTGCAATTAAGGCATAGCTGTATGAGTCATGGTTAACCACTGCAACAGGAAGAGGAAAGTAGGGGCTACCAACGTGTTTTTAGCAAGGAGAGCCTAGGGCTGGGACCACCGCTATCCTGGGCCCTGACCCTCAATGGGGTCCATGAGGGCAGATTTTTGCACCCATGTGATGCTCCATTGACTTCAGTTGGGCTCTGTGAGGGTGCAAGAGTCTGTCTATGAAGATTCAGTTGCAGGATGAGGGCTATGGGGCTTACATTGCCTGAGAACAATGAAGACATGCTGAAGGGTGTGAGGTAGGTCTGAACTGGGCAGGGCCATGGTTCCCTGTCCTCCAAACACCAAGTGACTGAGGCCAGTTCTAGAAGAAGTGTCTTTCTTCCACAGTTTTCATTTCTATGCTCACGGTCCTCCAGTGCTCCCAAAGGCATTCTGCCTGCCTCTGTTCTTTACGGTCGGAATGTTTCCGGGAACGGTCACTGATGCATTGCCTCTCTTCACTCTCCCTTAAGTAGCAATGGCTTTAAAAGCGCATGGTGTATTCCAGTTAAAACCTGGTTGTATTTAAGGCTAACCTGAGTCATGACCAGTTGCGACAACCTTGCAGCTTACAAACTGTGATTTGTGCCCTCTTATCACCTCAATACAGCTCTTGGTATTTGGAAAAAAATGAATGCTTCTAGGACTTTATTACCATGTATAGCACTTTTCTGGACTCAATCCCTTGATATATAACAACTCCCAAACCTCTGGCCTTTTTTTCTGTTTTCTGCTTCTCTCTCCCCCTCCCCCACTATCTATTTCATACCACGTGGGAACCATCAAAAAAACCTACTCGCTAATGGTGCATTAAGTCCATCTTTATAACTAGTTTAATGCTAATGATGCACAATTACTCATGGAAATCATCATAAAAGTCATAAAAAGGGCAGATGCTGTATGTCTGATTTCCTCTCAAATCCAGCTTCAACATGGAAGCAACTTCGAGCAGTTTTAAAGTCATAATATGCAATTCCCTGCTGGAGGGTAGGATATAAAAGTGGGCGTGTCCTATAGGCTGTGGCTTGCATGGATTCTGCATTGAACCCAATTGCAGATAGTAACAAAGCGTTAGTTATCTTTCAGAGGTGGGAATTTGCATCCCACAGTACTAAATTAATTTAATTAGGAAACCGTCTAAAAATGTCACAATCAGATCATACCTGAGTGGCGGTATTGGTATTAAATGAATTAGTGGCTAATCCGCCTTTACTCTTCTACTGCTCAGTAGCTTAGAAAACAATTTATCCGTCTTCAGACTCCTGAAGTAGAGCTCTGCATAGCTCAAAAGCTTGGCTCTCTCACCAGCAGAAGTTGGTCCAGTAAAAGACGTTGCATCCCCCACCTTGTCTCGCTAATATCCGTGACTGACATGGCTACAACTACACTGCATACACTGTCGATTGTAATGCTTATCACAGCAAGGTCAACGGGACTACTGAGATAGTGAGCACCAGGCTGGGTCACTGCTGGTTATGAAATTGTGCCCAAAGATAGCTGTAATTTGCACTTCTCGGCCAAGTTCTTAAAGACTTCTGCAAAGAATATTTCAGTATTTAATTAAGCCACCCAATACTCTTGAGATAGTTATGTGTTTAATAAACAGGTAATAATCACGGCCTGTCTCATCCCCAGCCTTCTACCCCAAAGTCTCCATGGGGGCTAACAGACCAGTAGAAGCCTGTGATCTAACTGCTTTATGCTGTCTTATTCCTCTGCAGGGCAAAAGTCCAACCTACCTATCTATGTCTTCATCACAGTAGTATCCACACCCTTCCTTATCATTACTGGAGTTCTATCATCCCAACATCCCTGTGAGGTAGGGAACTTCATCCCTGTTTTATAGGTGGAGATTGAGGCACAGGGTAGTTAAGTGAGTTGCCCAAGGTCACACAGGAAGAGCCGTGGCAGAGCTGGGAATTGAAGTCAGGTTTTACTCATAGACTTTAAGGTCAGAACGGACCATTATGATCATCTAGTCTGACCTCCTGCACAATGCAGGCCACAGAACCTCACCCACCCACTCCTGTAATAGTGTAGTTGGTTCACTGCCCCCTTAAGTCAGCTTTGTGTCGCTCAAGTGAAAGAAAACAAATTGAAATCCTTCTTCACTGCCTATCATAGTAGCAGGATCCCTGCATGGACCTGGCACCACAGCTGGCATAGCAGCTCCTATGCCTAGGAGCGGGTTGTGGCTGGGTAAAAAGTGGCATGGCTAGGTAGCTGCTACATCCACCTAATCTGCAATTGCCTTGACTTTCCCGAGTAATCATAGAGAAACAAGGTGGGTGAGGTGATATCTTTTATTGGACCAACTTCTGTTGCTGAAAAAGACAAGCTTCCAGGCTTAATATTACCTCACCTACCTTGTCTCTCTAATATCCTGGGACTGTCATGGCTACAACAACACTGCATCCAAACTAGGAACCAGGCAGCTCACATAAGTTTGAAAGCTGTTCAGGGGCTGCTCTTTCATTCTGGGAGGACATAGGAAGACTTTGAATGGCTGCTTTAGGCAGGTTTCATTGTAGATAGAAGAGCGCCGGCTGAGATTTATGGAGTTGGTTTTCTAAAAATATAGAGAAACTAAATAGTTAATCATTGCAATCCTGTTCTGTTCCATCTTGGAAGGAAGCAAATAATGACTGTGGACACGGCCTACTCATTAAAATTTAAAAATATCCTCCCTCATTGCTGCATCTGGCACCGGGTGTGGAAAATAGCACCCTGTCCTGGATCAATGAAAAGTGTGACATCGAGAAGAGGGCCAGCTCTGCTGCTCCCCATTTATCATTCAATTATCACTGGAAAGCAGTGCCATGTCCTACTAATAAATGTTTCTTCGCATCCTTAATAGTCTCAGGACTGTGGCTGCCATTTCTGACATATTAACATCTTTGCCAAATATTTCCCGTTTCCAAATTTTCTAACATTTTGATCCCAAAGTGAGATTATTCAGAGCAGCTGACAAAGATTTTGGGATAAATTCTGTTTACATGCAGTTCTGCTAGTACTTCCTCCAGGGTCTGTGTTTTCCTTCTCCTCCCAACCCTCCACTCCCTCCCCCCCTTTTTTTTTTTGTTTGTGTTAAATACCATGGACATAGGCATGAAAACAGGATGAATGTTTCAGCAAAAGACTAAGAACTAGTTGCAAATGAAGTTCATTTATTCATTCTTGTTTTTGCCTCTATTTATTATATCTGCAGTGCCAAAAATGTGCTGGGCACTTTTCAAACAAATGCAAGATGACAAGGTCCTGGCTTCAAAGACTTTTCACTTGGAGGCCTTGATCCAAGACTGTGTCCTGCATTCCCAGAAGCTCTGGGAGGGATTGTACTTCTTGATGCACAATCCCTGTTGGAACAACTCTTGCTGTGGTCTGGCTCAAAATAGTGATCGATGGACTTTGCTTTGAAAGTGGTGAGATACATGTTTATCCTCGTGCGTTCTGGAGCTAGTCCAGCTGATGGGAAAGCTCACTCACTGGTGCTTAGGAGTTTCACCCTAAGGGACAATTCCATTGTTCAAGTGGAACAGACCTGTTATAGGTGATCATGGATACCTGGTGTTGCAACTTGCATGGAACTTAGTTTTATAAGCATGGAATTCTTTCATGCTATTACCAAGCACAGGGGGCCTGATCCACTGATGTTGACAGAAGGTCTTCCTCCCGCTGTCTTTAGCAGCCCTTGGATGAGGTCCATAGAGACTAAACTTGTTTCTTGACTAATCTGTATCAGTCCCTTGAAGGGTTTTAAATCTCAGAAGCAAATCTATCAATCGTAGGTTCTTGTACGGCCCCTATCACCTGAGTATCTGAACAACTTACAATATTTTAATATATTTATCCTCACAACACCCCTGTGAGGTAGGACAGTACTATTCCCCCCATTTTACAACTGGGGAACTGAGACACAGAAAAACTAAGTGACTTGTGTCAAGTCACAGAGGAAGTTTCTGGCAGAGTAGGGAATTGAACCCAGGTGCAAAGGTGTGGCCACTCACCTCTTATGAGCACCTCCTGCTGGCCGGGTGTATGCCTGCATTCTCTGTTTTTGCAGTGCCCTCTGCTGGCAGTTTCTTTTTTCAAATGCGTTTTCAGTGCTCAGCCCTCTGGCCAGGACACACGCAGTCTGTATGTGCAATAAACAGAAAACAAAACCTTTTTGGGATAACACAGTCCAACAAACAGTTGATCCTCTCCAAGGTCCTGGGTCCCATCTCTGGACCTATTTAAGCACTCGCCCCCTTCTCAGACTCCAAACAAAACATGTTGGCTCCTCAGACCTTGCCCACTCTTCCTGTGGCTGGTGGAGGAACCTGGGTCTGCCCACTACAACGGGTCCCAAACCAGGGACCCTCTGATTAGCAGCCATCTGCTGCTTCCTTTCTAGTGTCTATAGCTGCATTCCCTGGCTGCTTCTCACTCTGTCCCATCAGCTTCTTGGGTCCTTGGTCTGTTCCCTGTTTGCACAGGGTCTCTCCCAGGCCTCCTTGCCCAGCGAGGCTGTAACAATCTCTGCCTTGTTCTCTCTCAGGGTTCTTTCTCACAGGCCCCTTCACCTGGTGAGCTTATGGCAGTCTCTGGCTCTTCTTGTCAAGGCTCTATCTCCCAGTCCTCTGTGCCTGGAGAGCTTCATAGTCCTATCCTTGCTTAAGCAGCGTTTCTCCCCAGTCTCTGTCCCTGTAGAGTCTTGCCACCTTCCACTCCCTCTGATCCCAGCCAGCAACTGCTCTGTCCAGCTGCTGCAGCTTCCTCAGCCAGCTAGAAACAGCATTCGTCCTCCTCTGGCTTCAGCCAGCAACTGAGCTAGCCAGGCCCTGAAACTCCTTTTATATGAGCCTGCTAGGCTCTGATTGGCTTCCTCCCCTGCTGCCTCTCCAGGCTGTTTGGAGGACCTCACTCTACTGCCTTTTCCTGGGTCGGGGTGTGGTAGGGCTGCATGGCCCTCTGGAGGGCCTCAAAGGGCCTGGTACACCCTGTCTCACCAAGTCTTTCATCTTCTAAGATAATGCCCTAATCACTAGCCCAGCCTTCCAAGCATAGCATGGTACTGGATTGTGTATTCCACAGGGAGTTCATGCAGAAAGCACAACATGGATTATGTAGATGGCTGCTGAATTTTGAACCAACTGGAGCTTTTTCAGAGTAGGCAGCTTCACTTAAAGCTCAAATCATTGTAGATCAGAGACATACACTTGGAAAGCATTCAGAACCACATAGACCAGTCCCACAGTTGTCAGAAGATAACCTTTCCCATTCTGTTTAAACAAATGAGGTTTAATTATATGAAAGAAATGTAAATGTCTTTTAAATGTCTCCAGCTCTATGAATCCTCTTTGGTCCCCAGAGTTAGCAGCCAACTTTCTCTAATAATGTATCAGATACTTGCCTCTTGCAAAACATGGATATTGTAAATGATAAATTGGAGTCAGTGCTGCAAAACTAGAGCCAAGAATGGCCAGTTACGTGATTTCAGGGTATATTTGGAAAGAACACCTTTAAACAAAAATAGCCATAGATAGATAGCAAAAGCCACCAATATGAGCTGCGGGAGGTTATTCTTGCACATTTTTGAACAAAAGCAAATTTCAGTGTGATTTTTTTCAGTCTAATCACCACACCATTTATCGATTGTCAGGAGGATACAATTTTGCCCAATACACTAGGATGATCTATCTCTGTCGTTATCCGAGTGTTTATACCACACCCATCATTGTGGTATTTGAGCACTTCACATCACAAGCCGGTGGGTGAAGGTACAGAATGAATGCAAAGCAGCTATTAGATTTTCTAAAGTCATTGCTCTCACTTTAACGGGGCTGGTACAGACAATGCTACTAGATAAAGGATGATTTGGGGTTCAAGAAGTAATGTTTAGGGTTTTCCACCCTTCTAAACCTGGAGGTCTCAATTCACCCCTGCTGTGTCACAGGAACGGATTCACCATAGGTGAATTTGCACTCACAGCTCCCTATGAACCCTCCCTACAGAGGCTCCATAGACAGTGTCAGGAATCAGTGCATCCACCAGACCCCTAGGCGTGCCAGTCCCTGGCCTGCTCCATCCACTGTTCAGACAGTGTTTGGCAGCTGTAGGATCCTCCTCACACGGCCATAATCTCCCTACAACAGGATTTCCACAGGAGAGGTGTGTGTGTAGCGGGAGGCTTATGCTCTGGTTTACAGCAGCAGAAACTGGCATAATCCAGAACTAATTGTAAAAAGGATTATATACAAATGGTATTCATATAAGGCTAGATCCCACTGGAATCAATGGGAATTGGGATTAGCTACAGTGGGAGAAGAATCTGGCCCACGTTTTCAGATCTAGCTTCATCCATACTGGAAATCTTACAGATTTACCTTACTTCATAGTACACTTTGCAAAACTCACTTAAATGCACTGGAAAAAAATAAAATAATGCAAAAATAACTGTGGAAAAAAACATATAATTTGAGTTGTATATTTCAAGGACAGAGTTATTTCCAATACATGGGCTTTTGCGCCTTATGTGCTCTAATTCATGCTTCAGCTTCTTCTAAATTCCACCTCTGGAGTTAGAATAGAATATAACAAGATGGTTTAGATTAGAATATGCTGGGTTAGTGTCAATCTTAACTGTTCTTCATATATTTCATGTTCATTTCAGCTCTAAAGCCACAGCTACTGGAATGGTTGCATTAAGAAGACGAATAGACCATGCCTCAACCATAATAAATAAACTGCAAGTTTAAAACCTGGTAGAGTTAAAATTAATTGTTTTGAAAACTGAATATATTACCCCTAGCAGTTTTTATGTGGAACGCATGGTTGGAGTGCAGGGAACTAGCTGAGTCTCAGGCTCTCTCAATTTTAATCCAAACTCTTCCACTGTCTTTCTGTGTGACCTTGGGAGCAAATTACTTAACTTGCTGGGCCAGATTTTTAAAGGTATTTAGGCACCAAAAGATGCAGATAGGTGCCTAATGGATTCCTCAAAAGCTGCTAGGTGCCTAACTCCCATTGAAACCCATTTTGAAACTCCCACCAGATGCCTACTGGAATCTTTGGGTGCTTACAAACCTTTGAAAATCTGTCCCTCTGATTCCTTACCGGTAGAATGGTTCTAATAATATTACTTAGCTCTTCATGACATTGTGAGGTTTAATCAATGAAGGTGTGTAAAATGCTTTGTGAACCTTGAACCAAAGCCTACTGAAGTCAAAGGAAAGACGTGCACTGACTTTATTAGGCATTGTATCAGGCACCTAATGAATGGAAAATATTATTTTTAGGTGATCTGGATTTCTTCACAATTTTTCTTTTTTTTCCTCTGGTATTTAGCATTAAGGACCAGAGCTGGTTGAAATGCTGAATTTCTATTCTGCGGGAAATTTTCAACAACTTACCTTTTGTTTTTGTTGAACTGATTTTTTGGCAAAATTTTCCATGAAATGGACTTTTTTTTTAAAATCATTTTGAAAATTTTGGTTTAGAAAAATTTCAAAACTTCATTTCAAAATGAAATTTTCATTTAAAATTTATTTTATTTTGTGTTGTCATTTTTATATGACTTTTAGGTTTATATTATTCATGACGTCCGTTTTAGTGCAGAACATGACATGTTATATATCATATTATATTATAGTGAAAATATTCTATTCTATTTTGTTTTAATTTATTTGATTTTTAAAATCATAAAGGGCTCCTGCTACCTAGTACTGATTGAAACAGCCAATCTTATTTTCTCGCTCAAAGTGTCTCCTCTTTGTGTTATTATGAAACAGTTTGACTCTTCGAACAGGGAAAGAAGATAAGGACTCCGAGTACTAATTAGAGGAGCTGCTGTTTTAAAAAGTGATCCCAGACTAATCTACTGTACTGACTGCTCTAATTTACCCCAGCTCTTAATATCCCCAAGTCATTCATTCAGTCTATTTGCAGGTATTAATGCCCCAGAAATCTCAGCCACGTGTCCATTTGCTCTAGTCACTCCCTCCAACTCCAGCAGCAGCAAGAGAGAGAGGGTGTAGAAGTCATTTTCTTGGCCCTGGATCCACTGGCCAGGCTGCTTGTGGTGACACTGCCCTGGAGAATCTGGCTCACTATCCCAACCCAGTAACACCATACACACATAACAGCTGTACAAGTGCATGGAACAACTATAACGATAACCTCCACTAGTCTTTGGACAAAGCAAAGTTCCTGACTAAAGTGGTTAGGGTTGGACCCTGAGCTGGATTTGGAGGAGGGCCTGTAATTCAAACAGGAATTTTTTCAGGGAAGTTTTGTGGTCTGCTTGTGCAGAAGGTCAGACTAGATGATCACAGTGCGTCCCTTTAGCCTTGGAATCTGAATCTAGTAAAACAATAGTAAATAATAATAATAATAATTAATAATAAATGTCAAATGCAGGTGAGGACGAGATTCTCTGCAGTTTCCCTAATGTTCAAGAAACTCTTATTTTTTCTTGTTATCATCCAAGCCACCGCACATCCCATCTATCTGGTAAGCTATTCGCCTCACACACTAACTTACATTTTATCATCCTTTGACAGTTATAAGTGGATGGAACTTAGTTGCATCTATGCTGGCTGCTGATCGCACTCTGCACACTGCTTTCTGTAGATCCTTCTATAGCTAGTTGAAACACCAGTATCCTGCAGTGCATGGGAAAGTTACAAACTATTGTTCTCCTCTTCCCTGAGGAGGCCTCACTATTTATAAGAAATTCCAAGATCATGAAAAGGCCAACTTCTCACTTAGAAGTCAGGAAATGAAAGTATCAAAGGTCAATTTCTTTGGCTGTCAAATTTTGTCACAATTATTTTGGTATTTAATCTTTCTTTTAATAGGCAATGGGATTGCTGAGACACCTGGCAACAGCTGGTTATACAACCTTGCACTTTTCAAGTCACTGGTTCAAATGTGGCCCAAGTTGGTAGTGAGTCTGAGTTGTTCTCAGCTATTAGTTATTTGGTGGCCTATTATATATGACATTATATAGGCAATTAAAACAACTAGATGAAAGAAAGCTCCGAGCTTAGATGGGATTCCTCCTGAAGTGTACAGATACGGTGGCAGTAAAGCTTAAAACAGAACTTCTGACCTTCTATAGCACATACTTGGAAAAAGCAAGAGCGTCCTCAGGATTTCAAAGACACTCTTATTGTTACTATTTACAAAAGAAAAGGTGAAAGGGCTGTCTGCGGTAATCAGCGTGGTACAGCTCTGTTATCAGTTGCAGGAAAGATCCTGGCTAAAATGATTTTAAATAGATTAAATAATATATCAGAACATGTTCTTCCTGAAGGGCAATGCGGTTTTTGTGTGAAAAGATCAACCAATGACATGATTTTCTCCATGAGGCAATTACAAGAAAAAGCCTTTGAACAACATCAAGACCTCTTTGTAGTATTTGTCGATTTTTCCAAGGCCTTTCACACAGTAGATAGAGAAACCCTATGGAGGCTGCTTAAAATATATGACTGTCCAGGACAGTTTATTCAAATAATACAAGAATTTCATGATGGAATGACTGGTAGAGTCTCCATGGCAGGGAATGTTACTGACTCGTTTGATATATGCCATGGTGTGAGACAAAGCTGTGCCCTTGCTCCTACACTTTTACTAAGTTCTTAGCTGGCATCTTCACTACAATATCGGAAAAAGGAGTCTATATTCGCACTGGAACTGATGAGAAACTATTCAACTTGGCTAGATTATGTGTCTGCTCCAAGGTGTGTGAAGAATGCATTAGAGAACTTCTCTTTGCAGATGGTTCAGCACTAGATGCCCATTCTCTCAGAGACATCCAACAGATAATCACTCATTTTGTGTCAGCAACAAAACAATTTGATTAAAGATAAATACTAGTCAAACTAAACTTCTTTACCAACCATCCAGCAGACAAAATATAGGCAATGATGCTGTATTTGAAGTTCTTGTCTATGGGGAAAGCCTTAACTGTGCCAACACATTTATATATCTAGGAAGCAATAACACCCCTGATGCAGAAGTTCCATATTGCATTCAGTGAGCCTCCAAAGCATTTGGAAGACTATCAAAATGTCTCTGGTATCAGCACAGCATCACTATAGCAATTAAGATGAAGGTGTACCATGCTGTGGTGCTGAGCGTGCTTCTGTATTTTATAGAAACAATAACCGAATATTGGCAACACATCAAAAAAGTTTACAAGCCTGCAACTGGGACATCTGTGGCAGCTTCTAGGACCTAAATGGCAAGATCGAGTTGCAAACTCCAAGGTATTGAGAAGAGCTGGCATGCCCAGTGTTGAGGCACTTATAGCAGCTGCACAGCTGAGATGGACAGGTCATGTTGTCCATACGCTGGATCATTGGCTTCCAATGAACTGGAATGAGACCACTCAGTTCTTTAGAATGTAGTGGATATAGACTACTCAATTATTTAGAATATAGTTATTTAGGAACTGGAATGAGACAATTCAGTTATTTAGGATATCCAAAGAGCCATCCATCATGTGGCAAGGAGTTTTAGTTGCTACTGACCTGGGATGAATTTGATGCCATTTAGATGTGATGAGGCTCCATATCTATTATCAGTCTCCTGTGGCATGGAGCTCCCAGCAGCGAGTATTTAATTTTGTCCTATTTTATTTCTCAATGTTTGCTCATTACAGAAATAGAAAGTAAACATTGTGTCTCCTACAGTCCATCTGAAGAACTGACTGATTTATTCTGATAACAGTTTAGCAAAAAAGGAAGTGAGGAAAGTAATTTATTCAGTTGGATAGGGACAGTAAACTGATTTGACTCCTGTAGAAGCTCAGGATATAATTGTGAGATTCATAAGAAACAATCCTGGTGCAGACCACTAATACCTTTGCAGTAGAACTTCAATAAGAAGTAATGCCCACACCAGTGCTTAGCTCAATAACTGATTCCATCACAGATAATGATGGAATCAAACAAGTAGGGTTTGGATCTCTCTTTGTCTTAAGTTCAATATAAGTGCTGAAGTCCAGGCCTAACCAAGGGCAACCTTGAAGGTTTGACAGTACTAAAACCTGATGACATTTTCTTGTGAGACTTCAACTCAAAATGGCAGACATTTTGCCAAGAAAAGCTGCTGACAAGAGAGTTCTGCCATCTTTGGCCACATCTAAATGGACAATTATATTTGAGCGTTAACTAAAACAATTGTGGTTCATGGTTTGGATACAGGAATTCAAAGCTGGATGATAAAGCCAGACAAATTCAAATTAGAAACAAGGCATATATTTTTAACAAGCGAAGGTGATTAACTAGTGGAACAAACTACCAAGGGAAGCGATGGAATCTCATTTTCTCGGAGTCTTAATATCAAGCCTGGATGCCTTTCTAGAAGATATATTTTGGCTAAAGCATAAGTTATTGGACTCAATACAGGAATAACTGGATGAAATTCTGTGTCTTGTGTTATACAAGAGCTCAGACGAAATGATCTAATGATCTCTTCTCTCCTGCGGTCTATACAGCTTTGACCCATGCAGTCCAGGCGCTGGACCGGGACACAGATGTTGGATCATTTGCTCTTTACACTGAAAACAACATGAATAAACCAGAGTACAGTTGGGTTCCAAATGCCTGTGTTCACTAAATATACATAAATAAGCAAGGTCTAGCTATATACAGATGGCTGCTCTGGCTGTTTTCTGGCTACTTCTAAAACAAAAAATCGCTGAGTGCTAGTGAAGGCCTCACATACTATTTAAAGAATACTATCCTGTTTCTACACAATACAGCTGGAGGCCTGGATTCTGTTCCCAATTGTGCCATTGATATGCTGTGTGGCTTTGGGCAAGTCACTGCATATATTTGTGCCTCAGTTTCCCCATCTGTGCAATTGGGAAAATAATATTTTGCTTCCTTAGTAGAGCACTTTGAAATCTGCAGACTAAAATCAAAGAGTTTATTAATTATTATTGTCATAAAACGTCAAGATTTGAGGTGCCCAAAACAAAACAAAAATCATATGATGTAGGCAGCATTCGGAGAAGGTGTTTTAGAAAACTTGACTTATTTGGAGGGGGAAATCAGCATTTTTAAAACAGAGTTTTCTTTCTTTTCAGAGAGGTGCAGGGAGGGACAAGTGTATCCACAGGCAGTTTCCAAGTATATGCAACGTACTGACAGAATAGTGAGCATGGCTTTTCACATAAGTCTCATCTCAGTACAGCAGAATTCTTTCTCTGGAGGGATCTCTTTGTAGATACCTTTGAGCTCAGTGAAGCCCATCAACTCAGCTATGATGGGCTTTAAAAGTCTCCTGGCTCATGGAGGAAAAACTCTGCTAGCTGGCCTCAGGATCAACTTCTCCTATCAACCTCTCTTCTTGCTACCTCCCCTGGATTGACAACAGCCTGGAGCAGCCAGCGCATGATAATCTCTATTCACAAAGTGGGAAGAAGAAAAGGAAAATGGGCAGCAGAGCCAGGAAGCACTCACAAGCTAAAATTCAAAGTAACCTGCTCGGAGTGAGCTAGTGTATTCGTTATTTCAGTACGGAGCAGAAGGGGAGTACTGAGCCGAAGCCCACTGAAGTCAAATTGGAGTCTTTCCACTGTCTTCGGTGAAGCACAAAAAGGTAAAGAACATGGATATCTTTACAAATAAAGGGTTTTCTTTGTCGCCTGGCTGAATCAAGGCCCCATAGCAGTTCTGGTAAACATCTGTAGAGCTTCTTGCAACAGAAGAGGGTGGCTTTATTGGGTTACTAATCTGCCACCAGTCAGCAAGAGTCTACTGCAGTGGCAAGCTGTTCAAAGTCTTGTTTTAAGGTCTGATACTGCTTCCATTGAAATGAATGACAAAACTTGGGTTGTCTTCAATGGGCACAATTCAAGCCTGAAGAAAGCTCTCTTCCCTTTCTGACCACACACAATAGAAGTTTTATTTTCTCTTTCCTATGACCTTCTTGGCAGCTTTGAAAGCTCTGCTGAATAACATGATGTATCCTGAAATGGTAGGGGTAGCATGTTGCAGAGGGATGCCATTCAGAGAGCAAGTTCTTTGTATCTTACTGCACTGCAGGAGGGATCCAGAGGTGGGTGAATTTACAGATCATTGTCCAACTCGATCAATTCACCAATCAATCAGTAAAAGATGAGTAAAATCGGTGAGTAAAAATGTCAAGCGAGTTTAGGGAAATATTTTTCATTGCTTCCAAATTGCTTCCTGAATAATAGGCCTTGAAGTCCTTACTTGGGCAAAACTCCCATTGATAATTTGTACCTTTCATTCAATGATTTGCAAACTTTACAATGGATTAATCCACATAAACATTTTACAAATGGGGAAACTGAGGCAAAGAGGGTAAGCGGCTTGCCTAAAGTTATCCAGTGAATCAGTAGCAGAGCTTGGAACAGAACAGCTGTAACGTAATCTCAGGTGGCACATCTCTGGACAATGTGATGTAATACGATTGTACTATGGCTGGAAGGAAAGGCCATACCCCATTTAACTTGTAATTAATGTTTTTCTCAAAAAAAAAAAAAAAAAAAGACATTTTGCTTTGTTTTGTATCACAGCCAAAAAAGAAGAAGTTTTTAAATCAATTTAAGAATTCCATTTAATCAGCCTAGATGTTGGACTCATTTCTTCAGTGGTGATGACTTACCTCATCAATATTTGATTAAACCAAAGAGCTTTGAAAGGATAATACTGAGATTTGCAGAGGTCTATTTTAATAACGTCTCTTTGACTTAATGCTTGTGGCAAACTAGCAGCAGATAGGGTCTACGTTGTCTTTATATGCAAAAAGTGCCAGAGCCTGGAGAGAAATTCTGACGAAGCGGCTATGTTCAAACTCAGACGATCTATTTTTCTGAGAATACGCACATACATATAGCTGCTGTAAATTGTCATCGCACCATTGAAGTAGATGGAGTAATGCTGATCTACATCATGTTTGAAATGAACAAACAAAAATCCATGACACAACTAGAAAAATCAAAAGAGCAAAGGAACAAGAAGCCAGATCCATGTGGAGAAATTGGGGTCTGGTTCTAGAGAGCGATGTATTTTAAAAAATGAGATACTAAAGTTTGTGCAGTCTATTCTGCCCGTGGTAACTGGAGACAAGGGATTAGCACCCTTCCAGCTAGCTACTTTGGAAAACATGAGCTGACCAAAGTCATTTGGACCCCAGTGTTGTATCTGTAACATCTCAGCTGTGACACAGGCTGGCTAATATGGAAATTAATTTAATAACAATATCGGAGCAGGCTCAAGGCTCACCATCTAATACCACAACTAGCAATCTTGGTCAAAGGCTTTGCATTATCCCAGTAGCTCCCATGATAATGTGAAGGGAGAAATTATCCCTAGCCACATAACCTGCTGCAGGATCTCAGATGGAAGAAACAATGTGCATGCCAGAATGTCTAATGATCCTGAGACTCCTAACTCCTATGCCATTTTTAAAGCACCATTTGTTAAAAGTGCAACCCAATGCCCATTAAAGTCAGTAGGTGACTTCCCATTGAGTGCAGTGGGCTCTGGATCAGGCCCTGACTGGAGCAAGGAACCATTCTGGACTAACTGGAAAAATACTTAGCTTGCTGCAATTTGCAGCACTGCTAATAACACTATGCAGCAGATAAAGGAATTTGGGGCAGAGGGACAGGTAAGGGATAAAGCTGCATGACAGAGTTTTTGGTTCACTGAGCGTTCTGACAAGTTAAATACAAATTGTTTGGGGTCATATGAAACATTTCATTTTAATTTGGAGCTTTTTGTATATTTTAAAATGTTTTTAAAATAAAACTGAAGGGAATTTCAGAAAAGGAAAAGTCATTTTGAGTAGAAAAGAGATAAAGGCTCGTTTAAAAAATTTCAAAATAAAACATTTGGATTGATATTTTTAAAACCAAAACAACTGGCCAATTCGACACGGATTTCTGTAACGTTTTGGTAGACTTGAAACGATATTTTTTGCCCCCAGAAATGTTTGGTTGAAAAATGTCACCCAGCTCCACTAGGGAGTGTAACACTGGTGACCATGATTGTGCACGACTTTTCTGTTGGACTGCCATGAAGTGAAGATTTTAGATGCATCAGAGGACCAGAGTGATTAAACTAGGTGCTGGTTACATTGATATGCACACAAAGGGTGATGACTGTCTCCTTTTCTTTCTCTCCCCCTCTCTTATCCCCTTACAGAATATTCCATTCTATCTTTCTCTTTCTCCTTCCTCACTCCTCACATTTAAAACTCTTCTGCATTTTATTGCTCTTCCTGGCTTTCCAACTGTCCCTTCTCCATCATGTATTCCTCTGCTCTGAGATGCATCTGACTGCCATGGGAATTCCATTTCCTCTAGTGGGGGCTTGTTTCAACGTTAGTCACTCCATTGATTTGCTTTGCCTCGTTCTCTGCCTCCGTCCCCCTAGTGTGGAAAATGCAGGTGTCAGTGGGAACTCAAGTGGATAATCACTTGTCAGAGTTCCCACAACAGCATCTCATGAGGATGATTTCTGAATAAATGGAGGCTTGCCTCGCAGCAGCTGAGAAATCGACGATTCACCATGGGGCAGAAGGATACAGGCTCAGCACAGCTGCTAAAGCAAGCATTCATTTCCCTCCACTCTGCGAAGGCTGCACTAGACTCTGTAGAACGCTCCCTTTCCAGGATGCCATTGATGGTGCTGAAGTTGCACCTGATCACTGTTGGATTTGGACACAGATTCTTCTGAGTAATTGATCTGTCGGGACTGCGGTAGCCTGCAAGATGGCAAAACTTCCTTTAACAGGGCTGCCATAACCAGCTGCAGCTCTACTGACTGCAGAGCAAGCAATACATTTATCTCTGCATGCTTTTATGTGGACTAGGACTGGTCTGAGTGGGTCTCATCATCACCACTCAGTGAACGGCGATGACTAAATAAATAACTAGATGCTTTGCACGTCTATAGCACAACCCGTCCAATAAGCTCACAGCATGTTACACACCTGGATGAATTAAGCAGTCTAATTCCTTTATGGCCTAGGAAAGTATTATCATCCCCAAATTGCAGACAAAGAAACTGAGGCATGTGGGAGAAGTGAAGCGTTAAGTGAGTCATTCGAGGTTGCACAGGAAGTTTGAGACAAAGCCAGTGACATAACCCAGATCTTTTTACTCCCAGGCCACGGTTTCTCTTCCACTGGTGAAATATTTAAGATAAAATAAGAGTTTTGTGAGCTACTCATTTCTAGCACCGAGAGGTTTGAAATGCTTGGGTACCTTTTCTTTTTTCACTGCCTCATGTCTTTGCATATTCAGGTACTGGTAGCAGAAGAGCTGAAATTCCCCTGAAAAGCCCGTTTGTCTGATATTTCCATCTGCAACCTAAGAGGAAACACTTTGATCTATTCTCCTGAGATCTCCAGTCATGGGAGATAACTCTTGGGTTATCACCCCAAGCAAACCTGATCTATGGACCTTGTCTGAGGCTCTCCTTTTACTAACGGAGGTAGCAAGAAGCAGCCTAAACCCACAGTTTCCTATTTTGCCAGCCATAGACTGGGAAATTAGGAAAGTCTATTATTTTGCTGCTTATTCACACTGCCAGCAAGTAGCAAATTATCTAAATATTCAGCATTCTCAATTCACACCAGAGTCCAAGACAAGATTTTTATTATTAATGGTAGTTCTTTCCCACCTCCCGCCGGTTCTGAAGATTTTTGCCTGTAGTCACAAGCCTCCATATCTTACTCTTTAGCTTCAAAGTAGCTTATCTGCATATTCACATGATACATTGGCTGGAGACTATGTTAACAGCCTCCTATTTCTCTCCATAGCCATAATGCCCCAGGTGACTGTGACTTCATATTATAATTATTATTGGAGTTGGGCTCAAACTGGAAGAGTGAGACCAAACCCCCCCTTTCCCCCAAACTTCATCAAACTTTGTCACATGGACCTGTGTTCATTAGATGGCACTGAATTGGAACAATGGAGCCAAAGCACCTTGAACTTAGAAGAAAACTGGACCTTGATATGCACTAAATGGCTTGGATCCATCTCTAATTATTATTGGGGAAAGGCTGGAATATTGCTTCTGCTTTCTAAGTCCTACATTTTTCAAGTCTTAATACAGTTATCTAATACAAGGCATCTACCATCTAACAGTGATTCCCCAGCTACAGGCTTTACATCACTCTACAACAATGTGCAAAATTCCCATTGATATATATGTTAGCTCAATGCATGGATCCAGACATAACCCTACCAAAATCACCTCTTCTCACCCCATGCCAAAGCCCCACTGGCAGAATATGTCTCCTTGATTGACTCTTTCAAAGTTCTCAATAACACTGACTGAAAACTTCTTGCTGAAAAGTATTTTCAACAAAAAATGTATTTGTGACAAAGTTTCTGTTTTCCTCACAACTCCCAGAACTTAAAAAGCTAGTTTTCAAAAAATCAAAAACTGATTTTTCCCCCCAGTTTTCAGCAACTGAAACCTTTTTTTTGCTGAAAGCCCAGAAAATGTGAGGAATTATTTTTTTTTTACAAAAAATAAATATTTTTAGTTTTGAAAATTTTCACTGGAAAGTTTCCCAACCAGCTGTAGTTCTGAAGTAACTTTTAATTGATTTATTCTGGTCACTTACTTTGAATCCTCCACCACTAATTTATGTTAGTGTTTATTACTACTTCAATCTATATATGGAATAATCTAAGCAAATTCACTGTTATAGGAATATTATAGTAAGCATATTGGATGAGACAGTTTGCCTATCTAGCTTGATATCCTGCCTACAGAATACTTCTTGCTTCAGAAGAAGGTGAAACTCTATTTAACAGGTACCACTCCAATGATGCGATACAATGACCTACATGGAAAACCATTCCTTCTTGGCCCCTGCAGCCAGTTATCTTATAAAATCATAGAATCATAGAAGATTAGGGTTGGAAGGAACCACAGGAGGTCATTTAGTCCAACCCCCTGCTCAAAGCAGGATTAACCCCAACTAAATCATCCCGGCCAGGGCTTTGTCAAGCCGGGCCTTAAAACTTCTAAGGATGGAGATTCCACCACCTCCCTAGGTAACCCATTTCACTGCTTCACCACCCTCCTAGTGAAAAAGGTTTTTCTAATATCCAACCTAGACTTCTCCCTCTGCAACTTGAGACCATTGCTCCTTGTTCTGTTATCTACTACCATTGAGAACAGCCTAGCACCATCCTCCCTGGAAAGTCCTTTCAGGTACTTAGAGGCTGCTATCAAATTCCCCCTCACTCTTCTCTTCTGCGGACTAAATAAGCCCAATTCCCTCAGCCTCTCCCAATAAATCATGCGCCCCAGCCCCCTAATCATTTTCATTGCCCTGCACTGGACTCTCTCCAATTTGTCCACATCCTTTCTGTAGTGGGGGGCCCAAAACTGGACACAATATTGATGTGGCCTCACCAGTGCTGAATAGAAGGGAATAATCACTTCCCTCGATGTGCTGGCAATGCTCCTACTAATGCAGCCCAATATCCTGTGAGCCTTTTTGGCAACAAGGGTACACTGTTGATTCATATCCAGCTTTTTGTCCACTGTAACCCCCAAGTCCTTTTCTGCAGAACTGCTGCTTAGCCAGTTGGTCTCTAGTCTGTAGCAGTGCACGGGATTCTTCCATCCTAAGTGCAGAAGCAATATCCAAATGCCTGGTGGAGTATTTGTGTATTACTTATAAAGATTTGTAAGTCAGTATAGAACTGCTTCTTATTTAACCAACTGAGGCATTTTGCATATAATGCCATATATAGTACGTTTCTTTCACAGGAGGAAGCTGAAGTATTCCAATAGCACACTTTAAACCAGCTATCTATGCTTTCTGCAGTATGAACTAACAGAACGATGGGACATGCAGTCTGGGAAGTGAAGCTCTTGGGAAAGCTATTCAGTAAAGAAAAGATTTATTTATGAACAGAGAATTAAGAATAGTAATATGTCGAATTTGATGGCTGAGGTGCCAGCCTTTTTTCCCCTAGGTCAGCAGTTCAAAGACTGTTCAGGTCAATATTTACTGACAGTCATTGCAATCTGAAGGCTATTTGTCTGTCTCTGTTTCTCAGTGGAGTCCAGACCAGTATCTACATCAGCATTGGCACCTTTGTTGGCCATCTCAATGAAGAAGACTGACTGGGTCATGGAGAGTGACCTACATTCTCATTCGCTGGAGATTGTCCCTACTTCACTGAGATGAAGGACAGGGATGTGAGGAGGCTGCACGGTCACTGAGCGTCCCATACCAGATCTATGGCTCACAAAAGAGAAATTCAGAGGTACACTTGCAAAGGTACAAGTGACTCTCAGTGGGAGTTGGGTGCCTTTGAATATCTACCCCTCATGGCAGCTTACACCAGTACTAAATTCTCTTTACAAAATGTAAAAGAACAAGTGTTATGTTGCATTCATTACCACATGTACACCATAAATGGTAGCACAGAGAATTCGGTGAGCCCCAAGAAAATAAGTAATCCCTCAGAATTTAATTTTATTGATAAGCCTGTGTCTTAGGACAAGACAGCCCATTACCATACACTGGTTTGTTATGGTAGTTATTTGTATTACAGTAACACCAAAAAGGTCCCCAACCAGAGAACAGGACCCCATTGAGCCAGCTGCTGTATGATTACATAATAAGACCGTCCCTTCCCAGAAAAGCTTAGGGCTTGTCTATACTGGGCAGCTCTGTCAATGCAAGGTACGCAAGTAACATTACATATCTTGCATCGGGCTGTCTTCACTAAGCTATGTTGATGGGAAATGCCTCTCCCATTGATATAGTTCACTCTTCTCATTCCGGTGGAGTACCGGAGTCGACAGGAGAGTGCTCAGCAATTGACTGAGTGGGTCTTCACCAGATCCGCTCAGTCAATTGCCACTGCATTGATTGCTGCAGTGCGGACAGAGCCCGCAGTGTCGACAAGCCCTTAGTCTAAATAGACAAGGAAGACAAAGGGTGGGAGAAAGGAAGTATCAATACCCTGATTTCATGGCTGGGAACTGAGGCACGGACCAATGAAGTGATTTGCCCGTGGTCACACAGGAATTTGGTTGTAGAGCTTGCAAATGAATTCAGATTTCCTGGGCCTATTCCAGGCCTTTCCACCAGCCCATCCTTTTCAGAATGATTACCTGTCATTGAACAATTGGTTGATTGGTTAGAACAATCCACTTTTCTTAGCCAGACTGGAAAATACCCAACTCTCCGGGCTCAACTCATTAGCAGTCTTATTAAAACCCACGCTTCAGTTTCACTGAAATAAAAGGTAGATATTGGTAAAGCCTTTTGAGGAACAGGCAGATACAAGACAGACTAACTTGCATGGAAAAATGAGTAAAATAAATAATAAAAAAATGCATCTTGACTGCAAACAGTGTTTTATTGAAAATTGAAGTGTATATGCCTTGCAACTTTCTTTAGTTACTTTGCTTCATCATGAACTTTCATTGGATGTTAAGTATTTATTGTACAGGGATCTTCCTAGTATTTCATATAATACAATACAAGCTGTCTGGGTAACATAATGAAGCTCATAATACAATGAAAATGTCAAGGAAACTTATTTAACAACAAAATGAAAAAAACAAAACACAACAGTATTTCACTGTCAGAGTTTCCTGGGAACTGGCAAAAGCACAAGAAATAAATTATCTGTTGGATGAGGTTTCTGAAAAGTTCTGGTCTTAAAGATATTCCTTATGCATCCACACAAGGAATATTGCACACTACATTCCTTTGACAGCCGGGCAATGATATTTCATACATAAAAACTGAATTATGGGAGTGATCAATATAATGCAACCCTGAAGTGGCTAAAGTCTAGAACATGAAGTTCTGTGTGCAAAACAGAAACAAGGGCAGCAGTGCTAGACAATTAGAAGTGAGCTTGGTTTTATATTATTTTACTCAGAAATATGACTGATGATAACTAAATTAGGACATGGAGAAATTTTGCTCTTTTGAAAATGTTAGGCAAAAGGAAGCCCACCAAATTACTGCATTTGAAAGCAAACAAACAAACTGGCTACTGCACAAGAAATGGTAACAACAGAAACTTACAGTAGCACCCATAAGGTACTAGATGCTTTCTTAATAAAGATGGCCTCTGCACATGGAGCTTATGAGCTAAGGATAGACATGCAGACGGAGATTAGGGGGAAAGGGCATGGTAGCTGCTCCAGGTAAAGGACAGACTATTTATATGCAAATGTGATGATTTGGGGAAACTGTCTGTACAATTTATGAATTTCATGTGAGATTATGAACTCTGTATTTGTCTTTATCAAGCTGCAAACTCTGTTTCGAATGTGCAATCCTTTGCCTTCTCTGACGTCCTTTGACCTCCAAGATGGGTGAAATTCCATGAAGTTGCAATGCCAGGATTGTTAAATCAGGATGGTCCTCTCTTCAAACACAAACTTAACTAGGTTGGTCAAGACTAGAGAAGACTGCCTGGACCTTCTCAGGGATCTAAGTGAGCTAGGGGAAAGGCAAGCATGATGGCAGATGAAACTCAATGTGGTCATGCACCTTGGAGAGAATAATATAAACTAACCATACCCATCATTGGGTTCCAAACTAACTGGAGTCATTCAGAAAAAAGACCTGGGGCATCACTGTGAACCACTCTTCGACAATCTCTGTTCAGTGTGCACTGATATAAAAATTAAAAAGCAAATAAAATATTAGTGTGAGTGTAACAGGGCAACACACTGCCCCGGTTCTCTGGTATGACAGAAACCTGCTCAGACTCCACTGGTTGGATATCCAGACCGGGCTGTTTATTTCAGATCCCTCGACCAACACGTTTCCAGTGCTGGGCAGCGATACCATGTATAATTGTCCCTTATGCCCTCCGCCCTTTTCCAAAGGCCCAAGGGAAGAAGACAGAGGTCTCCCTTTCTGGAGATTTCTCCGACTCTGAGCTCGTCTAGTCCTGCTCCTCTCTCTCTCTCGCACTTCCTTCCTATGCCTTTTTTTAAAAATCAGTCCTCAGCTGCAAAGCTAATTACTCCTTTAGCTCACCCAGCATGCTATCCTGATTAACTAATTATATTTCATTCCCCAGTCAGAACTCTCTGGGGGAGCTAATTAGTGCCAGAGCGATCAAAGGGCAGGCGCTCACTTGTTAACTCCGTGTGTTCTGTCACAATGCATAAAAATAAGAACGCGATTAGTCTTTAAAGTTAAAACAATGAAGCATGTACGGTCTTCGCTCTTTAAGCCTTAAAGTTCTTCCTCTGCTGCAGAAAAGAAGTGACTTTTTCTTTACAGGGACTCAGTGTTTTTCAATGGCAATCGCTGTGCAGCACTGGAAACTCTCTTTGAGAAGCAAATGGAATTTTACAGCACCAGGACTGCTTGAAGGGAACAAACCAGAACAGAGCCTTAATTATACATTTTGACAGCTCTCTGGCTGTATTCCTTTTAATGTAATTTTAAAGCAAAATCCTTCAAGCACTTTCTGGAGAGAATGTAGAGAGTAGATCAGAATGGCCCCTTAACAGTTTTACTCGGTGACTCCTGGCATTTTCCATTCAGATTGTGATTTAGGGCCTTTTGTGCACGTGTTTATGATTCACGTCTGTTTGGGAAATGTAAGCGGCTAAATGAATAATTCCTATTCAATATGACAAAAATCTATTTCTCAGCTGGACACTGCCTCTTAACTGTGTAGTGCCTTTGGGCAGTACAGAGCTGATCTCTGCAGGATGCGCGCCACAAATAAAATAACAGACAAATGATTTTTTCTTATACACTTGTTTATCACAGGGAAGATCGGCATTATTATAAAATGGAGCCACACTCCACCGCCAAGGTCAGGTGCTAAAGCTAACTGTGAGGACAATGCACAGGCTCCTGCTGGCACTGAATGAAGCTGTCTGCTTTCATAGATCAAAATTTGGTCTTTAGCATAGCTTGACCCATTAATGGCCAAGCCCTTAAACTGGGAGCCAGTGGAGGGACTTGAGCATGAGACTGATGGATTTCCAGTTTAAGGCGTTGGTCATGAATGGGTCAAGTTACATTAAAAAACCAAATTGTGATCTATGAATCATTGTGATGACTGCGCAGTGCAGATAACTAAGTCCAGAGCAAAGCACGCGAGAGCAGGGGACGAAGTATTCTTTGCTGAGGGGATCTGGCTGTGGAACAAATTTTCCATAGATTAGGAGAATTCAGAGTTTGACCATCGTTAGGAAATGCTGCAAAACCTTCCTTTTTGTAAAAATCGTTGCACTGTAGAATGACACTCCTAACACTGACACCGCCACTCTTCCTAACAAACCCCAAGCAACCAACCGATAAAAAGAAAAGAAAAGAAAATTAATTAAATCTAAAATATAGAAAGTGATCAGATACTATGGTGATGAGCAGCAGTAAAAATTAAAACATGCTGAAGCTAGATAGGTGCTACTGAAGATGGAATCTCTTATTATATTAAAACACAGAAGCCTAATTAAATCCCCAAGTTATTTAAAATCATCTAACTGTAAGCACACAAGAAATCTCCTTGCAGTAAACAGGACTCCAATATGCTTAAATTAAGCACAAACTTCAGTGCTTTGCTGAATCAGAGCCTAAAAGACTATAGAAAGCTACAGGGAAGGCAATGGAGCTGATATGAGCTAAGAGGGCGTAAGCTATGGGAATAATACACACTAGTGAACTTGAATGGATGTGTGTCTGATCTGAATTATAGCCACCTGCTTCTGTAATGAAGAGGTAAATCAGAATCATGTTCATAGTCATAGAGTTCAAAACCAAAAGAGACCACTGTGATCACCTAAACTGAGTTCTTGCATAACACAGGTCATAGTATTTCACCTGGTAATTTTTGTATCAAGGCCAGTAACTCATGGTTGAAATCTGGTTCATTTTAAAAGACCTAATCTGGAAGGGGGAAAGGGAAAAAAAAAGCCCTTCTGAGGAGTTGATGAACGCACTTCCAGATCACAGCTAATCCATAGCAGTGATGATGTCTGAAAGGCCTGGTTATGTGTCGGCCAAGAGTCAAAGCCTGAGGTCTTTATTAATTTTTAACTCATTCCTTATTCCAGGAAACTAACAAGTGGGTGTAAAATGCGAAGAACCTCAAGATTAAGTAATGAACCTCAAGACTAAGCTAGGGGGAGTGGTAGATACCCTGGAGGGTAGAGATAGGATACAGAGTGACCTAGAGAAATTGGAGGATTGGGCCAAAAGAAATCTGATGAGGTTCAACAAGGACAAGTGCAGAGTCCTGCACTTAGGAAGGAAGAATCCCATGCACAGTTACAGACTGGGGACCGACGAGTTAGGCAGCAGTTCTGCATAAAAGGACCTGGGAGTTACAGTGGATAAGAAGCTGGATATGAATCAGCAATGTGCCCTGGTTGCCACGAAGGCTAATAGCATATTGGGCTGCATCAGTAGGAGCATTGCCAGCAGACTGAGGGAAGTGATTATTCCCCTCTATTCGGCATTGGTGAGGCCGCATTTGGAGTATTGTGTCCAGTTTTGGGCCCCCCGCTACAAAAAGGACATGGACAAGTTGGAGAGAGTTCAGCAGAGGGCAACAAAAATGATTAGGGGGCTGGAGCACAAGACTTATGAGGAGTGGCTGAGGGAACTAGACTTGTTTAGTTTTCAAAAGAGAAGAATGAGGGGGGGATTTGATAGCAGTCTCTAAGTACCTGAAATGGAGTTCCAGGGAGGATGGCACTAGGCTGTTCTCAATGGTAGTAGATGATAGAACAAGGAGCAATGGTCTCAAGTTGCAGTGGGGTACGTTTAGGTTGGATATTGGGAAAAACTTTTTCACTAGGAAGGTGGTGAAGCACTGGAATGGGTTACCTAGGGAGGTGGTGGAATCTCCATCTTTAGAGGTTTTTAAGCTGCGGCTTGACAAAGGATGATTTAGCTGAGGTTAGACCTGCTTTGATCAGGGGGTTGGACTAGATGACCTCCTGAGGTCCCTTCCAACTCTAATATTCTATGATTCTATGATTTAGACTTAAAATATGTTCTATGTGGCTAAGTAAATCTGAATTACGGAAACAGTTCTCCACCTTTTGCTTCCAGGTCTTTACTGCATTTAAAGTTATTACTGGAAAGAGAAGGAGGTTTTCAGTAGATTACAAGTACTGTGTAAGCAAACCATTGGACCAGAATTAATTGCATAGCAAGGTATGTCAGGGTCAGTATGTCTCAAGACAGTACATTTGATGGGAGAGGCCAGGAATAAATTCTCAACTGCAGATATTTATGATGTTTCCTCCAAAGGAACCGTATTAGGAGCAATAATTTTGTCATGATCAAAAGTGATATGCAACATAATTAAAAGTTTCACCTGACACTCTATCTCTGCCATTTATGTATAAAATGTAACGTTGCCAACTAAAATCTGTAAATCAAAGAGAGATAACAGCATCCCTGTATATGGTAATAAGGGCATCACTTGTGAACGACAGACTGTGGAGAGAGAAAAAAAGCCCAAGCTGCTGAAATGTTACAGATGAGTAAATGAGTCTAATGTACCTCAAGGAGGAAATTACAATTCTTTGCAAAGCAGCAGTGGCATAGAGAATGATTAAACATCTCTGAATGTCCATCTGCAAGCCTTCATTGAAATGCATTATGATTTTTAGATGCTGGCATGGAGAATGGAACGGAATCTGGAGTGATCTCATGATATTGAAAACTCACAAAAGGGTCTGACTGATGTTTTGGTTCTACTGATGTTTAGAACCCCATTCATTTTTATTGGAAGAATATGGACAGAAGCGCCCGTTTTTGATAACAGGAATAAAATGATTAAATACTGCAACATTTTGTTTAACATTGGGAGGGACCAACCACAGTTCTGACCAAATAAGAATTGGCCCACACCCTCACTCAATGTGCCCAGGCTATTACCCAGGCTGTCAAATTTACCAAGACTTCAAAAAATGTTCCCCTTCCAAATCAGGATAAAAAGTCAAAATCTCGAACATTTTTGCAAAATGAAAAGCCAATTTTTTTTGGTTTGGGGTCAATTGAAATGTTCTGTTTTGATCATTTTGAAACATTTTATTTAGATTTCAACTATATTTTAATGTTTACAAAGTTTTATAATGTAGTTAGCTGAAATTTCAAAACAAAAATTGTTTTGAACCAGAAAACCAAAATTTTTCATTTAGAAAATGTTAAAATGGACGTTTCGACAATTTCAAACTTTCTTTTCCCAATGGTTTTTGAGGTGTCAAATTCATTGACACCGATGCTTTCCTGCAAAAAGTTTTGGTTTCGACAAATTGGTGGCTTTTAGCACAAAAAGTTTCACTGAAAAATACCCAACCAGTTCTAGAAAAATGTTTATTTTACATCTCAAAGCAATTATTAATGTTGCTGCTGCCCTCACACTTGTATATTCCATCTGGACTAGAACTGGAAATGCTATGAGAAAAGCTATCCTCATATTCCATGCCTGACCATGAGCAGGAAGTGCCAGAAAACTTTCAAGAAGCCAGTTATTAAGATATCTGCAGCCCAATTTTGCTTTCCTCCATATGGATAAGCATCCAAAATTCATGGGGTGCTTATCTCAGAAAGAAATGAACCTCCCAACCATTGGAGATTTGCTCCTCATGAAAGCTTATCTAGACATATTCAGGCCTCTTTGCTTTTCAAATCACATTAGAAATCTTGCAGGAACAGATGTCCTAGTGAGATTTTCAGGTCTTCTTGGTTTCAGCTGGGCTGCAAATATCATGGAAGCTGCCTTTCTTTTGGTTCTTTGATATTTCTGTGTCTGGCTGAAACTAGGATACAGAAGTTTAAAATAAGATCTTTGGGGTTCCATGGATTATATTCAAATGCTCATTTGATTCCTGTACCAGAAAAAATATATGCTCTGGTTCGATCACAGGTTTTTGGGCTTGATAATATCCTCTTATGAAATAGGGTTGAATAATTCTTTCCACTGCAGGAATCACTGGGAGAAATTCAACTGCCTGCACTATGCAGGAAGTCAGGCTAGGTAATCATTGTGGTCCCTTCTGACTTTAAAAATTTATAAATCTAACTAAAGAAAATTGAATAAAGATGTATATGCTTAAAATAAGGAAACATGGGCCCAATCAGAGTCAGGAATCAGATACATCTGATGGGAGGAAAATGCAAATTTGAATCTAAACTCGAGAAGTGTAGCCTATGCCCATCTTCAAAAGAAATTATTGTAACTTTCTCAAAGATACCTCAAAAGAGATTCAGTTCATTTCAGGTTCCCAGCAAGGGTTCAATTCCATTCTTATTTTATCCAAACCAGTTGGGCCTTTAAATCCTATTAAAAGTGACCTAGAACTTCCACGCTGGACCCACCATCAGCAATGTTATTGTTGTGTGGAGAGACCGACAGACCTCCACTGATTTCAGGGGGCTTTAGCTCCTAATGCCGGTGAGAATCATGGAAAACTTCTGCTCAGTTTAGTTTTGTTCTTTCATGTTGTTTCCCCTTAATATAAAAGTAATGGGATAGGTGAAATTAACCCTGTGCAGAGGTCCTGCACCAAAACCTGTTCACTGCATTCCTCTTAAGCCTTGAGGGGCTTACCCCGTGAATAAGCTGTGAGTTTCGGGGTCAGGGCTGGAACAGCTGTCTGCTGATTGGTGGCCACCTAAGGGTACTGAACAGCTGATTGGTGGCCAGCCCCAGCCCACCCAAGCAGCAGTCCCCCTGGGGTTGGTCAGCCCCTGCCACCGGAGCAGCGGCGGGGCTGCAGCAGTTGCAATCCCTGGCAGTGCTGTCTCCCCTCCCCCAGGGTGTTTTTAGTAAAAGTCAGGGACAGGCCAGGGGCTTCCATGAGTTTTGGTTTATTGCCTGCGACCTGCGACTTTTATTAAAAATAATTGTGACAGAATCTTAACCTTGGCCCATAAGCATCACAGTACCGGCTGCTGGGTGCCTAGCACTTTTCAAAACCTGCCCATTAGTGTCTAAGCTGTTGGTCTGCTTCAAACATTGAGGTACCTCAAGCATGAAAGACACCATGTAAAGGCAACTTCTGCTCTTGTTCAGAGTAGCATTATATTCCTATTCACTTCTTTCCAGGGTTTTCTATAATAAAATACATGGTTGTTCCACGGAAGATGCAAAGGATCCAGTCCTGCAAGCTGATCTGTGCAGATGGGCCACCGCTGGGACTCTTCCTACATATATCAATTTGCAGGACTGGGGCCTAAATGAGTTCATTGCATTGTAATTCAGATATTGCATCTGATGTTTCAGCCATACCATCCCTCATGGCAACGAAAAAAGCACTGACTCACCCACTGCCCTCAGTTTCCTTGGCATAGATTTCCCTACCCCATTTCAAGGAAAGGATTTTTCTTCCCCCATTTCATTCCTTTGCAGTGTCAATCCACCATAGGCTCATTTTCAGGGCACTCAGGACTGGATTTTTAATAGGTTAAATGGAAAGTGAAACAATTTCTGGAACTTTTTTTTTAAACTGTCAACATGTTCCTCTGACCTGCAGGATCACCACTAGCCACTTCAGAGGCTCTTAAGGGAGTCCTGGTTACATGCATAGATGCACGTAGACTTAAAGCCAGAAGTGAAAAGTGCAGAAGCACCAGTGCTAGAAAGTATAAAAGCCAGTACTTTAATAAAAAAAAACATTTGCTTGGAGCCATCAAGCAATTTTATGAATCTCCCTTTGTGCTGGAATGTTGACGCTCACCCATTGCTCTAAGACAAAAAAAACCCAGAACACTTGAGAAAACTGAAAAGACTTTTCAAATTTATCCTAACCAACGTACTTAACCTCTTGGAAAAAACACAGCTAGGCAACTTCTTTCCCTGACTTACAATTATCTGCATCAGACAAGAAATTACCTGCATGTCTATCAAGGAAAATAACAATAATAAAAAAAATCCCCATAGGACCATACTGGTTTCAAGCAAAGATTTCCCAGGGCACCCTGTACATTTGAGTATGAAGAAGTAGCAATCAGATTCCTAATAACAGCTCTTCTGTTTGTGCCACTATAGAATCAAAGTAGTTTAGGAACACAGAGATAGAGAGGGTTGTAAATGCAAAGAGAACAGAGAGACAGGGAAGGAGGCGAAGGGAGAGAAAGACAAGGCAGCGGCCAGAGTGCATATTAGCAACTGACCCAGAACCATAACAGAAAAGACTGTATCAAATGCAAACAAGATTTCCATGATTTCTGGGAATTTAAGACTTAGGAATACTCAAGGCAGTCAGTTATTACCATGCATCCTTGTCCATTAGTTCTGTTCAGTTGTTGGAAACCTTTTTAGGAGCCAAATTCTTACTCACTTCCTTTCCTCCTTGGCCATTTCAAACCAGAGCAGCTAAGCTTGACATAGATGTGATCCACAAAGGCGGGGGGTGGGGGGCAAAGGGAAGGGGAGAAAGAATGTTCCACCCAGGGTTGAGAGAGGCAGCAGAGCTTCTGCTAGTTTAGTGAGTCTGCAACAGTCCCATGTGTAGCTATACTCCTGTTCTGCAGAGGGCAAAAGGGTCTCCTGGTTAGCTATGACTCCACAGATGTAGAGTCGATTCCTAGTTGTGGCAATAAAATAAAATAAAACAAACAACCCACCCCCCTTCCTTTGTGTGCTGGGTAAGTCATTTAATCATCTGGTGCCTTGTTCCCCGCATCTGTACACCGGGGATAGTAAATCTTTCTTTAGTGTGCCTTGACCAATTAGATTGTAAGCTCTTCTGGGAAGGGACTGTCACTTATTCTGTATTGCTGACCACACACTTTCCAAAATAATGAGCTTCTGGTTTGAGCCTTTAAGGGGCATTATTTCTAGCTTTTCTCTGCAACCATGAGGATTAGAAAATCCCCTTTTCTGTATTAATGAAAAGTGAGATTCTTATGTAATCACGGGACTTCTGAAGACAGACTTTTACGAAAAACACTAAATATTGCATGGCTGAGGTTAAAATCACAAGAGCAGATAACAATCTTTACTATGGGCCTGTACAGCGCCTTGCACAACAGGGCCCAATCTCAGAATGGTGCCCTTAGATGCTACTGTAATACAAATAATGACCATATATATAATATATAATGACAATGCAACCACACTATGATGGAGTTTTTGTTCCCATAGCCTTTCTTCTCTCTGGTCCTCCCCTGAAACTGCTGTGTAGTAACATGGGAGGGAGCACATAGCTCTAAATTTCATGCTCAATGGCCCAGAAATTCTGCCCCATCTCCATGGAGTGGAATGGCACCAGCTCCGCTGAAATTGGTGCCCTCTGAGGCCAAGGAGAGAGAGACGAGGTTCTGATCTATGAGTTTACATGTAAGACTGCTCTGTGCTGCATCCCAGTGAACTGAGAGGTTCACTGTATGCCTGATTAGACGGGGCCAGAACAAACTGATCTGAGGCCTTCCTCAGCACAAACTCGATCAGCAGTAAAGGCTGGGGATAACATTTCCTGGGATACAAACCTTGCTTTGATTTAGGTTCTCACTAGATGCTTTTCATGCCCAATAGTTTTAAATGAGATGGAAGCCCGTGCTATTGAATATTACAAACTAGTTTAACAGGCAATAAAAGTAATTCTACTCACTCCAGTTCTCAAAGCTCTGCAGTCCTGCCCCCTGACCTAATTAGTACTCACACAACCTATCGTTTTTGGTGGCTTTTCTGCACTGAATTCTGACCTGTTGCCAACTTGAGTCAAAAGTATCCTTTCACCGTAAGTAATGATGGCAGGCTGTACAAACGACATGGTGTCTGACTGCATTGTATCTATATAGATAGATATAGATATATAGTAGAATTAATGGCTGTGACAAGAAAGCCATCCATGGTGTGTAGCTGTAAGGAATACTAAACCATTTGGGTCAGGATCCCAGCCCTGTTCTGGCCCCTTTTATGATGCTCCAATGGTATAAGGGGGCTTTAAAATCAGCTAGGCTAGCCAGTTGAGGATCACACCCATGTGGGAGAACCTCAAGATATCACAGAAGCAATCTCCAGCATGAGTCCTTGGCTCCTTTGTTGATATTGCCAATATGGATGCCAGTTATAATGTGACATGAACAATTGTCCAGTAGACACTGGATCAGAGACCACTACCGCATTCCACATAAGTCAATAGGGGGTGGTAATTGATGTTCAGTGCTGACCTGGGATACAATAGAAGCAAGAACAGTATCCCTTCACCAATTAGTTGGGATCCATTACTCATAGATTTTAAAGCCAAAGGGATCGTTGTGATCATTCTAGTCTGACCTCCCACATAACACAGGGCAGAGATTTTGGGCCTGCATATAAAATTCAAGACATAATGATCAATCCAAATTAAAAATTCTACCGATTCTACAGGAGGCAGCCATGATGGCAACCTGGTCCTTCCTCTTCTTTCAGTCAGCCAGTGTCAAGGTAGCATGCTTTGTCCCCCAAAGTCTATTTAGGGCCCTAAAACATAGTGATAGACGGAATGGCCCATCCTCTCATTATTTTGCCAATCAGTTAGGCCTAGTTTCCGACACACAAATTTTGATTTACTGATTTCCAGTTCCACGTTTCTTTTGGTTGCCAGACATGATCTTAACACAGTCCTTGAGTTATATTTATAGACCTTTTTGTTTGGACTAATTCAGTCTGGGGGTTTTGTTTTTTTTTGCACCTTTCCCCCTTGACATTTATTGTTCTAGGTTATTGTGACACTTTATAAACTTTTATTCACTTTCACATAGTTAGGCTTTCAAGTGGGAGAAATGTATACGCCCAATTATTATAATACCACTTTCCATGTCTTTATTTGACACTCTTTCTGAGACTTGATTAATTTGTCAGGAATGCTGCTGTAAAGTAAGAGCATTTGGTTTGTTCAACGATTTTCCCTAGTGCTACCCTTCACTATCACAGAACACATGCAGAGCAACAACCCACACAGTACATTCAGGACTGATTGAGAACTTTGTACACGTCTTGTTCTGGAAACTGACAATCCGTGTAAGATAACGCTTCACTTGCTCCCCTTATAACTCATGGGTTTTTAATTTTATTTCTAAGGGGATAAAAGCTACTCATGCTATTGTGCTTGAAAAATCACCTGAGCAAGGAAAGCAAAACTTAATTGGCAATCTAAAGAGAGTATACTTTTAAAGAATTGTCACGCTTCAGCTTCTCACATCAGCAGCAATCAAGCTTCAGTATAATCACAGGAGGCTGAGATAATCAGAGGAACCACAAATAACTCCGGTTATTGGCCATTTTAGGATAACATCCACACTGTAGCCAAGCTCCCTTCAGGTGAGAGCATTGGGGACATATACAATGCGGAAGAGCTGTATATATAATAAAGTGTGCAAAGAAATTCAAACAAAGCCTTTAAACTGCCATGTTCTGCTCCACTTCTGAAAGGACTTAGTGCTATAACTAGAGCTGAGAAAACAATTGAGTTGAACCAAAACTGATTTTTTTTCCACTGAAACCAAAATCCCGCCTCCCCCCGAAATTTAATTTTGGGTTAAACAAAATATTTTGTTCAACCTGGAACAAAAAAGCAGGTTTAGTTTGGTTACATTTTCAGATGTTTTTTACCCTTTTAAAACAAATCATGCTAAATTTCAAAACAAAACATCACTTCAAAACAAAAAACTGAAATGTGTCATTTTGAAAATGCCGAAGTGATTACAAAAAATGTTTATTTGGCTGAAATTATTTGCTGACATTGACCCAAAATCCTGAATAGTTTTATTCAATTAAAAAATTCATTTTCCATCTGATAAACTATTGGACCAAAACAAAATGGCCCAGGTTTAGTCATAGTATGCAAACAGTGTATACAGTAGGGATGAGGGAACCAGCTGAATAAAATACATGTCCTAGAGTAATGCCTTCATCGTTTGTCTCCTGTGTATCAATCCTTTAAACTGTAAGGCTTTTCAGGGCAATGGCAGTCTACATTGTGCCCTCTTCAGCCCTACTATGTTGCTGACACTTAACGACTAACAAACATTAGGAATTATCCCCCCCTTAAAACTCAACTCAAATCATTTCTGATCTTAGAAAAAGGTTCGAAAAGGAAAAGTTCCCACCTTTCCACGGCACTTCCTGGCTTTCCCTAGCACTGGGAAACTGACCCACTGGGAGAAAGGTGACTTGACCCAAGATAGGAAGATGCACCTTACAAGGAAGACTGTTCATTTGACATTTCCAGCTCAATCCTAGATGAAAGTCATTAGCATGAATATGATTTTCTGGATGGTTATTCAAAGCAATCCTCTTGAGGAACACACAGAGAAACAGGCAAAAGAATGGCATGATGTGGGATTTGGGAGGAAATGATGATGAGGAAAGAGAGAAGAACTTAAACTGGCACAGTGCAATGAAGGGTGAATATGAGTTGGGAAGGCAACTGCTACAATGAAGACAAGAATTAATTGTTTTTAGATAACAAGGATAGCGTTAGAAAATAATGAATTAAATCAGAAACAATGGGCCCGAGTCTCCTTTCACCACACCAGTGACACTAGGAATACTTGTAGAGAAAGGAGTGAGAAAGGGAATCGGATTCTGGCCCACAGATGGGATTATGTGGGAATTAACATCTAGCTCCATTTGTTGGGTTTAGTGTAGCTGGGTTGGTTTGGTAGCTTGTGATATGCAGGTCAGACTAGATGCTTTGTTAGTCCCTTCTGGCTTTAGGCTCTTGATTCCACGAAGGTGCTTCTCAGTCAGAGTAAAGGTGGCCGAATCAGGCTCCAACCTTTTAAAGAACATATTTTCAAGAAATACACAGTGACAGACCAGATGCCAGCTCATACCAAGGCCCTGGGCCTCATCAATCTCCGACAAATGCATAGCTGGAAACCAGTCTGGTTCACCTGTGTTAGTATTGTTAAAATAGATATTAGAGTTATAAGAATATGTTTAGTGTTTAAACTTTATGAAATACTTGTAAGAAGCTGCATGTTTGAATTAAATGGTATAGTTAAATGTTTGGTCTGTAACTATAAAAAAGTTTGCTAAAACTATAACCCCCATCCAAGTCAGGGAAGAAACATTACCAGGTGCAAAACGCTAGTTTACCACAAGAGGTGTTATCTCCTCCCCAGCCTACAGACACCAGACAAGACATTGTAGGACATCAGTGGACAAAGGACTTTACTGAGTGCTTCCCGCAATACCAATGTAGAGGATCTGTGCACAAGCCCTCGTCCTGTCACAACTTGAATGCTGGAAGAAGGCAATAAAAATATCTCACCAGAAGTTAACTTTATTCCTATGCTTCTTGAACTCTGAGGGGAAAAGATTTTTAAGCATAGGCAAAGGGACCTCAAAGGGTCCTTTTTTGTTGGGTTAGCCCTAAAGAACATATAGAGCTGGTATATTACAGGAGTTTCTATTACCTTTTGAAACTATATAAACTGGCCATCGGGAAGTTTAGACTTGAAATTAGACGCAGGTTTCTAACCATCAGAGGAGTGAAGTTTTGGAATAGCCTTCCAAGGGGAGCAGTGGGGGCAAAAAACCTAGCTGGCTTCAAAACTGAGCTTGATAAATGTATGGAGGGGATGGTATGATGGGACAGCCTAGTTTGGCAATTGAGTGATCTTTGACTCCTGGTGGTAGATATGCCAATGGCCTGTGAAGGGATGTTAGATGGGTGGGTTCTAAGTTATTACAGAGAATTCTTTCTTGGGTGTCTGGCTGGTGAGTCTTGCCCACAGGCTCAGGGTTTAACTGATTGCCATATTTGGGGTTGGGAAGGAATTTTCCCCCCAGGGCAGATTGGCAAAGGCTCCGTGGGTTTTTTGCCTTCCTCTGCAGCATGGGGCACAGCTCACTTGCTGGTGGTTTCTCTGTACTTTGAAGTCTTCAAATCATGATTTGAGGGCTTCACTAACTCAGTCATAGGCTAGGGGTCTATTACAGGAGTGGATGGGTGAGGTTCTGTGGCCTGCATTGTGCAGGAGGTCAGACTAGATGATCAGATTGGTCCCTTCTGACCTTAGAATCTATGAGTCTATGAAATCTGACTAACTTATTTGTATGTATGTATGTTTACCTGCTTTCACCTTGTAAATAACTCTCATATTTCTTTTTCCTAGTTAATAAACCTTCAGTTAGTGTATTACAGGATTGGTTCGAAGCATTGTCTTTGATTTGAGAGATGGAGGACATTTGACCTGGGGTAAGTTACTGGCCTTTGGGACTGGGAGCAACCTGGATATCGATGTGATTTTTGATGTAAGGGACCATCTACCACAAAAGGCAGGTGTAAGATAGACCACAGTGCCCGATGGGATCGTCTATTACTCCAAGTTAAGGCTGTTACCGTGTCTAGGAGTTCACATTTGATACTTAGTTGGAGAAATCTAAGTATAAAACACACAACCAAGTTTAGGTTTATGCCCCATTTCTTGATAGTTTGCCCTGAGATCGGCACTCATGGTTCTGAGCCACACCAGACAGTGTAATGTACAGTCAGACTAGAAACTTTCTGGCTTTAAAGTCATCATTCCTTGAGGGTCCTATATAGTGGGAGTAATGTGACCGAAGCAGGCGCCAACCTTCCAAAGAACATATTTTCAAGAATTATAGACTATCACTCCAGCGAACTGGAAGAAAGCAAAGAAGCAGATAGGCCACTGAGCTGGGAGTGAGGAGACCTAGGTTCTTTTCCCAGTTCTGCCACCAACCTGTTGTGTGACCTTTGGCAAATTCCCACAACTCTTGGTGACTCTGTTTCCCTTCCCACCGTTTGTCTGTCTTTGGGCCAGGGACTGTCTCTCACGATGTGTTTGTGCTGTATCTAGCACAATGGTAGCCTCATCTAGGCTCCTCCACTAGGTTCTACAGTAATATAATTAGAATAAAAAGGTCATTTTCATTAGAAAGGAGTGTTAACTAGAAACTCATTCCTAGAATGTATGCCTCAAACTGTGAATTTCCCTGACATACAGCTGAATTTCTGAACACAAGGGTTAAAGGAAACTTTGCATGTTTATTTCAAAGGAGGTTCTTGTCTTACACACATATTAGGACCAAATGTCAAGAGGTTTCAGTTGACTTCCACCTGAGAGACTTCCTAAATAATTATTTTTAGACACACAAGCTCTTCCGGAATAGTTTGAAACAAAACGATATGTTTAAACTATTCTATTAGTTTAAGAGTTCATGTACCAAAAATATTTGAGTTTTGCCTTTTTATAGATCTGGCAATAAAAAATGGTTTAAAAATAATATCTCCTCTGAGATTTTTATTACATTTTTTGTTAGTAAAATATTTTTCTCCTTGGGTTGCAAAAAAATAAAATAAAGACGTTGTCAAAAACAAACACGCTGTGATTTTAATTACAAGATTGGGAGTGGAGGAGGGGAATTGTTAATTTTTTCCCCCATTAGGCTTAGCACAATAAATAGTTATTTCCTTCTTCCTTTCCCCAGCTCTGATGCGTCATGTAATGTAGGGACAAAAGACACACAATCCTGTGGTTTCTCCTTCTTTGTGAGTTTATAATCAGGAACAAATGGTAGCCAATGGTGTGGAAAGAATTTGGTCTTTATATATAGAAGGCCTATGTCTACACACACATACTCATATAGTAGATGTAGATTACATATAAATACCTGCACCCATTCTCCTCCCTTTATATATTACATGCACAAAACCTCATTAAAATAATGTGAAAGTTACAAAGTCAAGCACTCAAAAGTTAGGAAATGCTGAAATTAAAGTTGCTGTGACACATTGATTAACCTCCATTGTGCATATGCATTATGAAGGATACTGTCTTTAAATATTATTGACTTTTTAATTATAGGCTACTTGTCCCAATCCACTCCCACCGCTGCCATCAGCTGCCTACCAATTCTACCAATAATAAATTAGATGCGTCTCTGAATAAATATGACGTCACTGGGAGTTACTGGGAGTTTCACCATTGATTTCAATGGACACAGGATCAAATCTGTAAAGAATAGCTGGCCTTTGATGGAAAGCTTTGAAAAACATTCCATCTAGAAATAATTCTGCTTTCATTTGGCATTCTTTCTCAGAGCTCATATATTCACTTTAAAATAGGATATTTTGCTTCTTGAGTTAATTCTCCACTGAAAGTCATAATTTCAATTTATCACACTCTAATAGTTGGCATGTCAGCTAATGTGATGTCTCAAACACAGGATGATTACAGCAGGTGAACTCTGCAAAATGGTGCTTGTAAATATTTGTTTGAATTCCATGCAGCAGCTTGATTGGAACATCCATGTTATTTGTTGTGGGTGAAATCCATCCCTTAGTAGAAGGAAAGCACACAGCCTATGCACCAGTTAATCCCTCAAGGGTGGGACATAAATGGTGCATAGACCTTGTGTTGAGGTCTCTGCACAGGGGTGAAGAGCACCTTTTTATCCACATATGCACATATAAACTTTTGTTCTCACAAACATTTTAGGAAGGGTCATTTTTTTTTATACTAACACCCATATTTTTCCTAGGCAAGAGGACATATTATGCACTATTTGTTATTTTCCAGTTTATAAACTTTGAGTCATCCAAGTACAAAAAATACCATATGGTTGAGGTGACTAGTCAGGAGTGCTGGTTTTATTATTTGTTGAGAATAAGTTAGTCAATGAATGTAGGTTATTTTTTTTGTTTGTTTGTTTTTTGTTTTTCCTTTTTGCAATTTTGCAAATTTTCTGTGGTGGTAAATCTTCACCACAGAATTTGGATGCACAATTTTCAGTTGATGGGCTGTCTGTGAATTGTTCACATTGACTAGTTATTAGTTATTATGGTGTGACACTGATCACGTCAGTCAGATGATATTGTTTCTGTTCCCTGATTGGAGGATGGAAAGTTGTTAAACATGAGACTAATGAGCAACGCATGGTGATTACAGAATAGCAAATAGACTTTTTCTCACACTAGAACTCTTGTGCAGAGACAAATACAGATATTCATCCAAAGAACAGGCATTTTCCCAACATCACTGCAAACATAATGCTTACATGACTTTTCACAAGCAGAGAATGAAGAGGTGCATAGAAATGGGTCCAGTATTCAAATAAATGTTTGTGAACATTGTTTCTGCCGTATTTTATTTCATCTTCTAGTCACAAACTGCATCCATTGACTAGGAACTGCAAACTTTTTCCAAACATCCCACAAGCTGAAGTTTGGTGGCACCAAATCTTATCAACAATTATGGACAACAATTACATGAGTAAAACTGTTCAACAGTGTTATAGTTGTTGTACAAACTGTTAATTACAAATAGCTAAGCCAGCTCTGATGAGGGGAAACCCTGATGGACCAGAGCAAAATCTTTATGTGATTGAACCCAAGAACAGACTGCAAGATTAGACCTCTAAGAAGTCTTATTATTCTGTGCCATATTGTCTATGCTATAGGAGCCTGTTCTCCCTACTGCATCCCAAATGAATTCAAACGTAGATTGATATAAATACCAGATATTCTGAGGTGGTTCCATCAAAACCAGGATAAATTGAAGAGCTGTAGGTACAGTAGCGAGTTCAGTCAATCCTGGATGCTGTGATGAACATACACTTCAAGGGTGCAGTATTTTCACTGTTTTGTTGCTTTGTCATAAGGACACACCCTTTTGACCCTCTTTTCACAGGCTCCTCCACCCAACTTAGTAACGTGTGTTTGCATTTGAAGGCCATTATTGAAAATTTGGCCACGTGTGTCCAGTTCAGTTGTCTTTTTGTGCTACATGGACTTATATGGAAACAGTTGCTTAAAGTGATCTGAAAAAAAGCGATGGTGGTGGTGTGTGGGGGTGTCTACCATATTCTGGAAGCAGCAACTTTGGTCAGACAGTGCTTAATAGGCATCCCCCAGCAACCAGGCTCAATTTAATTTTTTTCCCAAGTCTGCAATTCCTTGTGACCCCTTCCTGTACGTACTTTAAGTACTGCATGGACATGATTACAGGCCAATCATCAGTGCAGGAATGTTTTGGGAAGGATGTAGTCAGGGGGTTTCTGAGAAGTTCTGGTGGCAGTCCAAGGGGATTGAAGTTGTTTTTTCAATTGCTCTAACGCAAAACAGATTCTCTGTACAGAACAGCCAGAGACCATTCAGTAAGGGTGATTTCACAAGAGGAGCACAAAATCTGACTCCTCAGATCACTATCAGCAAAATGCCTACAACTGCTGCAGTGAATCAGAATGACTTAGTCACAAAATGCTATTAGTTTACAAAATCACCTTTTTATATACTTATCCAGTGTCACTGCCAACCTCATCATATTTTAGATAAGTCCCCATTGCAGAGGCGAAAGGTATTGCACATGAAGTGCATCAGGCAGACCCTAACACTGTGCCTGCTGTTATCTCTAGAACAGTGGAAGGTGATGCTCACCCACTTGCAAAGTCAGCATTTAGACCTACGAAACCTGCAGAGGCCCCCGTTTGTGGACCAGTCCTCGAAATAATGTGCAACTCCAGGATCTGCTGTAATTTGGGGGAGAGGGGAAGGGAAGAAAGAGAGAAAGAGGAACTGAAGAGAGGAAAGAGAAGATACTGAGGGAGCAGATACTGAGGGAATGAATGCTGTGTAAAAGCTACAGAACATAAAAGCAATCCCCTCTCTGCAGCTGTCCTTAGAAGTACACATGAATTAAGGTTGGGGAAGATGGTTGGAAGAAAATAAGGACTCTTGCCTTCCCTGAACCTTCAGCCATTTCCAGCAGGTTTTTTGTTTTTTTTTTAAGTGTCTGGCACTTTTGGATTGAAGATGGGTCACAGACAGTTTTTTTTATCTCAACATGTCTATTAATACCTACACTGGGAGAAGATATCTGACTCTCGAGGGCTCTTTAATCTCTCTGACAAAGGCATATCAAGATCCAACAACAAAGAGAATAATTAATCATGGGGCCAACTTATCAAAGGATGCAGTGGATTCTCCCAGTGTTGAGAGTATTTACACAAAAACTAGCCATCTTTTTATTTTTTATATTGTTTTAATGTCTAGGAGCCCCAGTTAGGGACTAGGGCCTCATTGTAGTAGGCTCTGTACAAACACACACTTACACTCCAACACAAAGAGAGGCTACTGGAATTACTGATTGAAATGCTACAGCCTGTGTTAATCACGAGAGCATACGGAACCTAATGGTTGTTTCTGGCCTTAGGATTGATGTGTGTGTCTATTCTCCAATACATGATTCTGATGGTTGAAATGAAATGGAACTCAAATCCAAACCATGCCTGAGTATTAAAAAAAAAATCATAGCTAGTGAGGTAGATCTTTTCAGACCATCAATAATCTGGATACCAGTTTGTGTTTCCCAACTTTCTTTTTCTAACCAGAACTGGAAACAGAAGTGGAGGAAAGTGTTCAAGAAAGTCTGTTGTTACAAGACTTTCAGACCAATTTCACAGATTCCAAAGGTTTGGATAATCCGTGGATGACAATACAAAATGTTGGATTTTATCTGAACTGAAATTGAAGTTCATGTATCCATGAGTTATAACGAATCAAGGATTGTTCTCCCATTCTATATTAAAAATGTGAAAACATATTGCTTCTGCCACATTCAGAATGACCAAGCATGTGTTTGTATTTATCCTTCATTAAAAGGAAGTTGGTCAGACTTGCTTCGGAGGTGCAATAAATAGAAAGTGAATTTTGAACATGCTGTTCATGTGAAGTTCTTCATGGGAAATAGTTTTTTTCCATGCAGAAATTGCTTGCAAAGCAAAGGTCTTGTTTATAGATTGTAAAATATTAATGCAGACAAAATAACCTTGGAATTATATTTTCAGATTTTTGGTCCATTTGTAATTGTGGGAAAAAAAGAAGTGTGTGAAAGGCTTTTGATTAGCGCTGGAATCCTCTTAATACTCAGAACACAGAAAAACATTAGCCTTGTCTTTTTTGCATTTATCCTATATTAGCTCGCAAGAGCTGCATATTTCTATTATGTCTGCAGAAGGAGCAAACCAGGAGATTGGTTTATACCCTCCATGTTATTATTCCATCTGTCCTAAATATTAACATTGTGGTTCCAATCCAAAATAACATGAGATTTTCAAATATGCTCTGGACCTGATAAAAAGCCCATTGAAGTCAATGAAAAGGTTCCCATTCATTTCAATGGGCTTTGGAGCAAGCCTTCTCTAAACTAATTATGGTTACATATTACTCCCTTTACACACACAGAGCATCAGCCACTACCGTGAATGGGAGCATTCATGAAGGCCAAGGCAGGCACTGCCTCCCTTCTCCCATGTATTCACCGGATGTGTGCTATTGTTAACTGCATTGGGAGTTCATACACTAGACCACAGGGCAGTAGCACAACAACCCAGTGAGAGCTTAGAAGAACATTGGTGAGAGTGTGTGCACATGAGCATATGTGTTTATATCACTTAGGGTCAATACTGGCAGAAGCTGGTATAGAATCTGGAGACCTCTGGCAGTGGAAACTCTACCAGGGTGGAGACTGTGGATATACAAACCAGCCACAATTTCCTCCTGGCTGGGGCACCAACAAAGTCTAAAATGTGCACAATGCTGGCCATGATCGGATTGTAACCAGGGTGGTCAGGGAGGCACAGGTTCAGTGCATTGCTAAGCTGCACCTGATGATGGTGGAGTTCCTAGAAGAAATCAAAGCTTCCTTCATCTGCCTGAAACACCTGGAGGCAGGGGGACACAGGCATCAGTAACACCACCTGCCTTCCTGTGGGGTAGATTCCCCCAGTGGTTTCAAGGGCCAGGATGGATCAGTGAACTTGGTTATTAGAGGGGTATTTGGCTTTAAAATATTTAGGACTAGCCAGCCAGCCGGAGTAGTGCTATTTGTGTACAGCGGTAGGAGATTGATAGGTTGTATTTGGCTTTAGGAGCTAGTACAGTAAATTGAAAACTATCTGGCTTGGATTTTCAGGAGTTCCTAAGGGAGACAGGCATCTAAATCCCAGTGAAATTCAACAAGAGTTCATGCCTCAATCCCTTAAGGTCCTTTTAAAATCTCACTTTATAAATAAATCTCCCCCCTGCTCTGGAGGCCCTTGAATGTTTCCTACAAGGTCACTGGGTGAGCTAGATGAGATATGCCAGCTGCTCTTGTCCTCTCTCCTGAACAACACGAAGAACAGCAGAGCCGTCCGGAAGCATTGGAATCACATGAAAGCTGAGCCTTGGCCGTGAGGTCACACTTGTAATATCTCCCAGGGTTGGAGGTCAGGCTAAAAGATATTGTGTCCCCTTCCTCGGCCAAGCTCCATCACAGTGTAGTCATATCCTGAGCTGGATGATTCAGGCACTGGAGAAAGTTCTCTTCCCAGAGCCCTAAGGCTAATACAGTCAGAATATTAACTGGTGAGGTCTTCACCTTAGACACTTAAGGTGGGTTAGAATATTAGACAGATTGAAACTAGTAGTAAACAAATCTGATTCCCAACAGTCAGAGAGGTCACTTTCTTCTTAAGAAAGTTTGCATTGTGTTATGGTCAATAAACTCCACTTGTCCTCCTACATTTGAAAAAGCTTCTGTCTAAGGAACTTGCATTGTCCACAGTCTATACATATAGCTGAAAAGCCCCGTATAAAGCCCCGGTAGGGAGCTGACCTCCTTCAGCCTGAATTGTGAACCATGTACTCTTAAAGAGAGAGGAATCTCTAATGACTTTGGGCTTTGTTCCCCTTTAAAAAGAAAGCTATCGTGTTTCCTTGCATCTTTCATCTGCATTAGGCCTTCTCTTTTTCTGCATCTTCTTAAATGCAGTCGTTGAGTCTGAGGGATCATAGAAATCATGCAATTAAGAAACAATGCACACAAAAAGCATCCTGGCAGAAATCAATTTGTTAGTTAACATCCTGAGGCAATGCCCAGGCTAAATAACCGTCACTACTCCAGCAAACTGATCATTACTATTCAAGGATGGCTTTGGAGAAGATTAGTCCATTACTGACAATGAATAAGGAATAATACGGTGTAGCAATTTGTGTAGACCCACTGGGAAGGTTTATATTTTAATTGAGATAGAAAATTGCTATGGAGAAAAAATTAATTGTGATCTGAAATCAACTGTCCAACAATTCAAATGAATTCCCACCCACAGGACCAATTCTGCTCTCAACAGTTACACCAGTATGAATCTGGAGTCACTCCACTGACTTCAAGGGAGTGGCACTGGATTTACACAGGTGTAATGCAGAGCAGAAAAAGGCACATTGTGTTTGGAACAGTCACTGGCATCCTATCATCTTGTGTTTGGCCCAAATTCTTCCTTCAGTAGAGTTACTTTGGATTTATGCCAGCATGAGATCAGAATCCCATTGAGTGTGAACTGCAATCTGGTCATTGCTTATTTTGCTGGGGTTACATTATCATAATTATTGGGTCAAGTCCTAAGATTTTTTACTCAGTCCTTGCTCAGGAATTCTTCCAGGGACCTTAAACTGGTGATCTTAGTCCAACAACTAGTTCACAGGTATCCAGATAAGAAAGAACTCCACACCGCAATTGACACTAATGGGTGTCTTTATTGTCAATCACAGTAGAAGGGCAAGGACTGAATTGGTAGGGAGACCAGAACTCCCCTTAAACCTACTAGTTGACTTGTGTTGATGAGATGGCATAGAGACGATTGCACTTCTGTTCTGCACCTATAAACAGTGACACTTCCTCCTTATATGGGCTTAAGAGGATATACATCTTATTACTTTAAAAGGAAGAATAGCTAAATAATTTAAGTACCACTTGCTGATGCACTGAGTAGTAATTATGTACTAAAGTCCTGGCTTCACCAGGGGCTTCCTATGTATCTTTGGGCAAATTGCTTCATCACCTGTGAAAGAGGGAAAATAATATTCCAGTCTCCCACCCTTTGTCTGGATGGTCTACTATTTACATTGTAAACTCTTTGGGGCAGGGACCATTTCTAGCTGTGCATATACACAATGTCTAGCACAGTGGGGGACTGATCTCAGCTGAGGCCTCTAGGCGTTAGTAGAATACAGAATAATTTCAAAACATTACACGGAAATCAGAGACACTTGTGTCAAAAGCCAGCACCATGTGACCCAGCAGTTCTCCACAGATGTAATAGATTGGAGCTATCTTATAGCACCCTCCACTTGTTGGAAGAAGCTTTATTCTGCCAGGTCAGCTCGCTCCCTGGGCTAACCCTTGTCTTTGCTTCTCATGGAATCCAGAGAACCCCTCTTTAGCGGGGGTAGTTTCTTTAACTGCGCCTTCTTAAACAATCACACCCCTCACAGACTTTTACTTCAAAATTTGCGCAAACAGCAGCCCCTTCCCCACATCAGTCTCTCGCACCAGTAATTTCTGTCAGAAGATTTCCTGGGTCTTCCCTCAGAGCCTCAGCCCTCCAGGGCTCCCCACACAGTCTCACCCTCTTGTCCATTTGGTTTTCTGGAGCAGTTCCTTTCAGCAGTAACTCCAGCGGCAGTCCCTTGGGAGCACCACTCAGCCTCTTCTGCTTCCAGGGGGATTTTGCAGTCTCCCACAACCTCCCTGCTGCCTTCTCTTAAGGGATTAAGGGTCATCTACTTAATCTCCACCTCTTTCCTCAGGTGCAGAGATCGGTTAATCAGGCAACCCGGCCAGCTCCAGGCCTCTGACCTCAGAAGAATGTCATCCCTTACTCCATCACAGTAGACCAGACTTGGAGAGCCTCAGGATTATTCTAACACATCAGCGCCTTGCCTTATATTACTTTTTCCACGTAGGAAGCTCACAAAAAGAGAGAGAATCTAATCAGTAGAAACCTGTTTCCATATTCATTGCACACCGAAAACTCCTGCTGACTTCACTGGATTACATGAAACAGGATTAATCCCCAACAGGAGTCACATAGCGTCACTGGAAGTTAGCAAAACAAAATAAGCAATGCAGGAAGCATCAGGAGGGCTGCGGCTCTGCTTAGGGTCTCTTATTCCACTGCCCCTGAATAATGCATGCATGCAAAAAAGAAAAGCAAGAACATCATAGCAATGTAAAGTTCTACATATTAATCTCTGCTGCCTTATTGCCACATAAAGAACATTGTTTTGGCTGCTCCTCACTCCCTGCTGATCCTCGACATCAGCCCCTTCCTTTCATGAGCCCCCCCTGTGCCTCAGGAAGCATCTCTTATTTACAGTCTGCTGTATCTGTTCTTTTTGTGTGTTCTGCCGACTGCACCAAATGTCTCGTTTAGTCATGAAAATATCATGTTGACTCCAGCTTGCCAACCTTCTTTGTACTTGACAGGAGCCTTCTTCCTCAGAGTGGGCTGGTAGGAGCTGAGAAAACAGCAGAGCACATTTTGTATATAAAAACAAAACCGAAGCAAAAGAAACTTTGTCTCCAATCACGACTTCAGCACATGCCATCTGCATGATGCAGAGGGACAACCAATGTTCCTCTGACAATAGTTCAGAGGCAGTGGCAATTCCTGGCACACTGATATATACTGTATACCAATGATAATAATTATACCACTGTCTAGATGCTAATGACACTCAGCTGTATACGTCACTCTTATCAGATCCAGTCTCTTGGCTTTCTCTGTGGTTTGCCTGAGGGCAAATTGGCTTAAACTCATACATTTGTTTAACCAGCAGCAGCAGCTGGGGCCGACCTTAAGACTGGCATGGCCAGCAAATTCCAGTCACTCCCTCTGACTGCTCTTGTAAATAAAGGGTGCAGCAATTAGGGTTGCAAACTTCTTATTCCGCAAATCAGAGTGGGTTAAGGGGCAGCCCAGTCCTCAAATTCACACTAACGCCCTTGACCTGCTGTTTCCCAGAACTTCTCTATCTGCTTCCTCAAATGATAGTCACTAATCCACCCACAAGGGATGTCATGATTTATGGACTCACAGTCTACTTCAAACAAGAGGTGTCTATCAAAACAGCTACAACTACACAGACTTCTACACAGCTTGAGTTCCAGCTATGTCTCTTTTGTTTACCACCAGACCACATTCTGGCTGTAACTCTATAATAGCATACAGAGACATCTAGTGGTAGATTCATATGCTGCAAGTGAATATTACGTTGAGGAATATGTATTGCAGCTGTGAATCTACTACCCAGCACAGCATGAAGTTCCCAAATTCCACCTTCCCTACCTCAGCAGTTCTCTGGGAAGAACAGCAGGATCCTATCAGCACAACCCAAAGTCTTCTTTGCCACCCTGAAGAGGAGGGTGAGCTTTGTAGTTCATCTTTAATAACTCCCACATCTTCCTTGATTCACTGGGTGATTAGAAGAATCACCAAAGCCCATGGTTCAGAGGGTGTCAAGAATCACATGAGTATCATAGACTTGATTCTACTCTCACATATGCGGGTGTAAAGCAGGAGTAACTCCTGTTAAATCAGTGGAGTTACACCAGTGTAAAACTGGTATAAGTGAGCAGAGAAAGACAAACTCTTATGTCTGTTTTGTCACAACTTCACTGGGCTAGATTTTGAGACTCTTATGAACACTGTGTATCAGGCAAACCCAAAAGATATCTGTGGACTCCTCTGTGAATAGGGGCTGGCACAATGTGTTTACACATGGGTGAGAGCACCCCAGTTCTGAATATGGACGTTCTCGCAGTTTGAGATTGTTTTGATCTGGGGTTTGGTGTTTTTAGGGCCAAGCAGAAAGTGTAGATCCAGACCTGAAACTCTAAGTTGTGTAGGCCCAGGATTTTGCTTCAAGCTCATTTCTAAGTATCATTAATATAAATACATTTTGCTGTTTTATTTTTGTGGGGATTTTTTAGGTTATGAAATGAGGATTGTTTTTATGAAAAAAACCCAAATGGTTTTGTTTATCCTACTTATTGTACAAGCATAATCAGCAGGCTGTCACTTCATTATTAAATTTAAAAAACAAAATCTAGAGCACTGAAATACTAAATCTTTGCAAGTGAGAATGAATCCACTTTTGCAGTTTACACTTAGGCAAAACTCCCATTGAAATGTCTGGGACTTTTGTCAGGGTAAAAAATATTCATTGCAGCCTCAAACAGTTAATATCTTCACCACTTTAAGGACAACACTGGAGTCTGATTTGGAAGAAATCTGCTTTCAGAACCATGAGCAACTTCCAAAAATTGCTGGGAAATGTATGATGCAACAATGAACTCTTAATTGCTTCCTATTTATGTTGACCCATTTTACTGGAAATACAATCAATTCCCTATGGCAACCCTTTAGGAATGAAGCAAATTGTGGCCTCTGCTCACTTTAGCAATGCAATCACTTTTAATCTGTGTTTAATTAGGATTTAAACAGTATCAACTTGTCCCTGTTGCAAGGTGGTAACTCCGCTTAAACTTCAATTACTCCTAAATTTAAAAATCAATTGCAAATAAAATGTCCTGCTGATGATACTAAAGAGATTAGAAAGACCAGAATACGTTCACACAGAAGGCTTGTCTTGTCAACAGAATTGCAGCAGACAGCTACTGTAATAAAGGTAATTCTGCAGTAATGCAATATTAAGGACATTATTTAATCAAAGGCTGCATATACAGAGCCGCCAACAAAATACAAAAGTCTCAAAAGGCAGATAGGTACCTGTGCCTGGCTTCGTTGCTTACAGAGTCAATGGACCACTCTTGATTTTTTATTTTTATCCTTGACAATTTTTAGGGCTTTTTTTTTCAAATCCATCAACAACAACATGCCAGAGCAACTGAAAAATAACTGAAATTTTTGACGAGTCCAAGGTTTGAAAGAAGAAGCTAATTTGGTATTATTTTATTATTGGTATTAAAATATTTTGTACAGGCTTTGGTAGAGAATGAGACTTCATTGTGCTAGGCACTAGACAAGCACGTGGTAAGAAAATGTCCCCATCCTGAAGAGTTTATAATCTAAACAGGCCAGGCAGACCACAGGAGAGGCAAGCGGAACAGAGTTATTAATCCTGTTTTACAGATGGGAAAATGAAGACACATAGAATTAAATAACTTGCCCAAAGTCACACAGAAAGTCTGTGGTGAAGCCAAAAATTGAACCTAGAACTCCTGGGCCTGACTCCAGTACCCAGTACCCAAACCATGCAAGCTCTTCCATTGCTTATGGCTGCAGAACCACACACTTCACTTTTCAGCTTTCCCCTCTGTAAGAGAGAGAGAACACATAACCAGCAGGGATGGCTTAAAGTCAGTGAAGAATGTATGTGCAGATCTCTTGGACTCTCCGATGGAAGATGCCATAGACGCGAAAACTCATCATGCCCATCATAATGTTCACACCTTCCAAGGGCCCTCTTCTATGCCTGTCAATGGTGGGGATGATTCTCCTTTCACCATGATGGAAAATCAAGAGTGAGTTAATGGGGACAAAGAAGGACCAAGTTAGTGTAAGGGAGAGGAGGACAGGCCCTAAATGAGTAGGTAAGGATCATCATATCATTTTAGCAGCTATACAGTTATGCTGAAGGGCTGAAAGGGAGCTCTTGTGGTCATATTCTATTCCAGGGGTGGCCAAATTGTGGCTCGTGAGCTGCATGCGGCTCTTTTACAGTTAAAGGTGCAGCTCGCAGAGCCGGCTATGTGCCCCCATTGTCCTCCTACCAGACTGGGGTGGGGAGCTCGGAGCTTCTGCTCTGCAGCAGGGTGGTGGGCTCGAGGATTCTGCCCAGCAGGGAGGGGTGTCTTGAGGGGCCAGTAAGTTTGCCCACCCCTGTTCTATTCTGTCATGCACCTGGGTACTGAATCTCTGAAGCAGTGTTCCCCTCATGAATCACACTACTTTGTTTTCCCTGTAACCTGGGTACGCTGGAGGTGGACACGTGCAAAAAGCCTGCTGAAACATTGCTAACGCCATTCACTAAACACAGTGAATGCGGCAAACCCCAATGGTATGAGGTGCTGGACCGATTGTAACGGCCATATAACAGAATGGCCAGATCACTCACCAGCCTCTGTGGTGTTCCCAAATAGAAGCTTTGCAGCATCCCGTGTCAACTCATATTTTGTTTGCACTGTGTATTTCATTTGCTCTTCGTCCTTCCTCTCCCCCCCCACTTAATTTCTTTGTAATTCTCCTTCCCTGCTGACCAGGGTTTTCAGAACCCATAGCAGTGATAACTGTTTTCCAGGCTGTGTCACGAATAAATCAATGGGGACACAGCTCCTCCATCTGATAAATAATTGATACAAACCAGAGTGTTTCTACCTAAAACGATAGGTCTTAAGTACACACACACACTTATGTTATGGCAATAGGTTCAGAGCACTCCAAAACATAATTACCCAAAGTCTGAGATGGTTTTGAGTGAGTAACAGCAGGTTGCTGATGGCCATTCGCCTTCCCACTGGGGAGTAGGGTCTCAGAGAAGAGTCTCCTAGGACTGTTTCCAGGAAGTGCTCCAAAGTGTATTCATTTACTTACATTTTTATTGCTAACTTAAACAAAGCATATAACACATATGGGTCACCAATTTTTCTAGCTTTAGCAAATTATTTACATCTAACGTGTGTTTGAAATGCTGTTTTAATTTGCATTGGTTTGAAAAGCATCCATATATCTTATAGCCTAGAACATAGTCTAATGAATACATTCAGCTGTATAGATGCTTGCATTTGATTAAATTTATAAGGATGTCCTGTTGATTCAGAGTCCAATCCACTTTCTATGGAAGTTAATGGCAAAACGTGTTGATTTAAATAGAAACAGCCTTGACGGTGTCAGCTTTTGCACAGTGTTCTTAGAAACTGTCACAACATATATATAAGATCCACACAAAGCAAAGAGCATTCTGAACAAACATATTAGAGTGAATACAATTAAAAGTACAAGTTCAAGTTATACATAATGTACTTTATCAATAAACTGAGATGAGTTTGGAGGTGTGACATTTTACATCCGTCTTTCTTGCACAAATGCACGTACTTAACATTACAGCTGTAGCTCACTGTTTATCAGAGATCCCATCAGACATGAAAGTGCAATGCCAGTCACCTGTTTCATATATTTCTTACTGTGAACATAATGAGAAAACAGCCAGAGCTATCCTCAGAAACAGAGGGCAGGAATACTACTCTGTGGAGCCACCAGGCAATTCAAAGGGCTCTGAATGCCTGAGCCAGTTAAAACACCTGAAACATCACAGAACCCTCACCTAGGAATAAATAATCATCTAATTCTCAGTGTGACTGGTTTGGATCATGAGTGTCAGGGATACTGGGTGTTGAAAAGAAGAAAGAAAAGTGCAGACAGAGCGGTAGGAATCTTATCCACAGCCTGTTGAAGTGAACAGGAGTCTTTTCAGTGACTTCAATGGCATTTGGATCAGACCACATCGCAATGCATCTCTTTTTAATTGAATTTTCCCCCCCAAAGTTGCTGAGATAATGTGATCCCTCCAGTTCTTTGGAGAATTTAGAACGATAGATACCCTTCCTACAGGTAAATGTGGAGGAGACGTTTTAGTCAGAAGATGCTGCTTGGACAATGAAGAGCAGTGACTGAGGAACATCAAAGGGTCAATGGTGCTGTTGGCTGTGTCAATGCTTATTTATTCACATTTTATCCTAACCTCCTTGATCTGCAAAATTTGGCTGGAAGTCTAAACAGAAAAGGCTCAGTTTTAGGTAAAACTTTGCAGAAAACTGATTAACATTTTTCAGGAATTTTTTCTTGTTGAAATGTCAAAAAATTCCACTTTCATTTTCTGCCCCAGACAGAGGCACACACAATAGTAATAAACACTGCCATTTTCAAAAGCTACTAGAGGTTTTAGCGGTGCTTAGCACTTTCTGCAAATCAAGTTCTTTTAAGGGCTCTCAAAATAGACATCCAAAATCACTGCTCACTTTTGAACAATTACCTGAATGTTGCTGGAACTATACGAACAGTTCTAGTCTGGGTTAGGCATAGAGTGCTAGGTAAAAGACCCAGACTGAGTTATATTTTGGACTCTATGAAGTCCCACTATGGACATCGCTATTGATTTTCTGTGGAATGAGCTATGATCCTACGAAGATGGCAGCACTATGAAACCCCCAAAAAACTATTTTGTCAGAACTCGTTCAACCATTCCCAAGGGAAAGTATTCATCAGAGCATCTCATTTCCCCATACTAATATGATTTTATTATTTGCATTCCAGTAGCACCCATAGGGCCTAATCAGTACTGAGGCTCCCATGTGCTGGGCACCGTACAAACACAAAGCAGAAGGACATTCCCGGCCCCCAAAAACTCCTGATCTAATTAATATTAACACTAAGAGCCATGATTTTTCTGACTAGCTGGTGGTGAGAAGCTCAATCACAATATTAGTTTTTCTCCAAATTGATTAATCAGAGTGATTTTATTTTCCAATCGGGTATGTTTTGGCAGAAGGAAGAATGATTGCTGTTGAATTACAGAAAAGAGGGAGTACGCTCAAACATGGAAACACTCACGAAACAACCACCATTTTGGCATTACTCCCAGTAAGATCAAGCTGCATGGTGTTTGTTCGGGTGAATAACCCGCTCTTATTATGCACTGCAGCTAGAAGGCAGGTGGGTGGGCAAATAACTCTACGGCTTTTTCCCTTCTTGTGGCCTCATTTCAGATAGTACAAAACATTCCCTCTCTTTCCCTAATCGCTTGACTCAATAGTAATTAACACCAAGCCCCTCTGGTTTCTCACAAACAAGCTTCAAAATTCTGATGCCATGAACATATTTTTCCCTTTCCGACTTATTATTAACCCTCTGTCCATTCTGGATACATATGTCCCTTCTTGATGTGTGATCTGCCGAAACGGACGGTTCGTATTTTTAGATCTCACTGACGAGAAGGGATAGCCGGACAAGGAAGTGCTCCAAACAGCAATTTATTGCCGCAGCACTTAAGTTACAGATTTTAGGCTGCTGCTAAGCTGTCAGCTGTTAGGAGTACAATTCAGGCAGTCAGGCACTTACCAGCACGAGGGTGGGGAGGCCCATTCTCCACCCTATAAGCGAGTTGCGACCAGGGAGCCGACCAACCCGGGGCATCCGCTAGTACCTCGATGGATCCACGGAGAGTCTCAGGCAGGGGTCCCTGATATACCCCTTTTCCTCTAAGCCCTACAATGAGCTTTACCCAGCAATAAATAACATATCTCAATGCACTTCGGGATTGGGCCTTAACACTTGTTTTCTGTTAGTCTATTGGTAGCTGGCTGGGGACCATCCCAATAAGCTGACGTTAGTACCCCCTAGCAGAAGCTGACTTTTAACTAGTTTATGTGATTAACTTATTTAGCAGAAGCTGCCCTTTAGCTAGTCTAAAACTGGCCTTACGGTGAGGCATTTAGCAGAAGTTGACCTTCAAGGCGCACCTTGTGGTCAGACATCTGCTGCTGATACCAATCGGGGCCTCTCCAGACCCAGGGAAAGTAGTTTCTCTTATCCTCTAAAGAATATTTCCAAGCCTGGCCCATAAGGGGCCTGTTAATGCTCATAAAGCCTTTCATGGATTTTAGGGCCTGGCCTTGTCATGCTAAGCGATCCTCACATTACAATATTCTTGCACGGCCTACGTGATGAATCCCAGACCATCCTGCAACCACTTAGCTGAATGAGTAGTACCATTGCCATCAAGTAAGGGTTACTCACATTAGAAAGAGTCAGAAGGAGCAAGAGCTTAGACAACTATCCTGCATTGTGTCATGCTAGTATGGACTCATGGATGCTTCAGTGAGAGTATACAGGAGCTCAGGGATTCACATTAACACATCTTTACGCTGGACCAGGGACTTCATTTTTAATTTTGGTTTTGAATTGCAAAGTTACTATCATGATTTTATCTCTCCCCAGATGAGACGGTGTCAGAACAGGGTTTTGGTAGGGTTTATTTCTTCATTTGCCTGGCAGTTGAAAAAACAAACATATAGTCAGCATCTCAAGGTTAATGCTTTCCCTAGCTCTAGAGATCTCTGTTGGTCTATAAAGCAACTTGCTTACTAGCAAGCTTTTCCTTTGATTAACTTCAGGGATATTAGATTTCATAGATATTAAGGCTAGAAAGGATTATTCTGATCATCTACCCTGACCAACAAAATCCTGCATATTCTCTTATTGGCAGTCAAATCCAGAACACATGGCTGAAAACCAAAAATCCTAACCCCTAATCCTTTCCCTTTCCTCCTGGAGGTAAGATTGAACTGCAGAGTTACTAGACAATATGTTTTGGTGATAGTGGCATCAACACATTGAGAGATTCTTATATTTATAGCTCTTCCTTACCTATTTATATATATATATATATATATATATATATATATTTTTTATCTTCAAGCAAGTGTCTAAAAAATGCAGATGTGGGTCCCAATTCAGCACAGAGATTGAGCACATTCTTAAATGCTGTACTGAATCGGAAATAACTTAACTATTTGCTTAAAGTTAAGCATGTACTTAAGTGCTTTGCTGAGTCAGGGCTTTGGGCACCATAAGTTCAGCAGCAAAGGTTCCCAGTGAAGCAATTGGGCTGTAGCTGGTATAGGAAAAAGAAAACCTCTGTCTATTTTTTTGTAAATAAGATCTTTACATGGCTTAATGGTCATTAATTACAGTATGTTCATTAAATTAGCTACTTGTAAATAAGCTGACATGCAGCGAGTGAATTAATGTTGGACGGTAGCATGGGCTAGGGAAATGTACCAAACAAACTAATGCTATTTAAAAAAAAAATAAACTGGACCAGATCCTCAGCTGATATAAATTCACACAGCTCTATTGAAGTCAATGGGACTTTGCAGATTTACTTTTGCTTTCCTTATGAGGAATCTTATGCCCAATGAATCATTGTCATGTAAAAATATCTAGTACAGTGAAATTAGTATAATATTTTCTTGCTGCATATGTAGGTAACTTCAGGCATACAGATTAACCACTGTTAGTCCCAGGAGATACAATCTGAATATGACTGTACAAATGGTATCCTGGCTATTCCTACCTTCTGTTGGAATTTCTACTGGGTTAGCCCCCATCTAAGCCGGGGAAGTCAGCTTTATGTTCCACTGGAGGTTCCATGGAGGCATTGCTGATGGAAGTGCATCTGCCTGCTTCCATAATCATACTCCTTCTATGGCCAATAGAACCTAGTTTGAAACATTGCTTGCCGACTCCATGTGGTTCTTACTTCTACTGCTACAATCTACCTACCTGGAGAACTTTCTGTCAACAGGATCATCAGACATCAGTTCATCTATGAGAATACAGCACCTAGCACAGGGGGGTCTAGGTCCACAACTAGGGCTCCTAAGTGTTATTGCAATAGAAATAATAAATAATAATGCATCCCCTTCTCCTAACCCTTCAGGAGTAACTAAAAGGACTCCAGCTGTCTGAAGTATCCAAAACGGTAGAAGTTGCATTCCAAGTTTATACTAAAAGGACAAGTACTTAGTCTCCTAGCTTCTACTGCAATGAGCTAAAATTGTGGGGGTTTTGACCTTGCCATTGGAATAGAGGAATTTATATGAAACCATATATAGAGCCGGTCTGATATTGAAATCAGTTATTAGTGAATCATTTATTTAATGGATAACGCCAATTATTTCAGATAGCCTATTTGCCATAAATAATGTGACAAGCACTAGTACATAATACACACCATATAGGTTGGGTTAACATGATTTAACATGTTCAAAGAGAGACACTGGCAATATACCCTAGTGTGATGGGAACTAATTAGTTATAGACTACACACTAATAAAGCCTTGCGTATGTGTCACTGAACTAACATGCCATTAATGGGCTGAATATGCTGAGATTCAACCAAAGCAGGTTTTTAAACTGAGCTGTAAAATGACTTGAAAGACAAGGGGATTATAATGGAAATACTGTCAAAACCCTTACCAGAGCCTCGCAAACAGCAGTGCTACAATAATGATTGAAGCTGCACATAAATGGAATATGAGGTAGGTGTTATAAGAGTATAAGACTGAAGCATTGCAGTAATGGACGGATACTGTAAAGCTCTATCTGGGATTATTCTACAGGCCACACGCCTGTGGCAGAGAATAAGGTAGAGAAAACCAGTCTCTTATGTTATGTGCTAGTCCAGGGGTGTCAAACTCGCTGATGGTGACGGGCCAAATTCTCATAAACTGCACTTCACAGGGGCCATGCAATACCCTCCGCCGAAAATCCCTGAAATCCCCTTTTCGGCGGCACAGCATCAGCCCTTTTCGGCGGCGGGATTTCACAGGAGACCGTGTTGCCGGACTGAGTGCATTGCCGCTTTAAAGGATTTCTCTGCGTCCGGCATCGCCGCTTTAAGACATTTCACGGACTCTTCAACTGGCCATGCCGTAGTCAGAGAAATCTCTTTAAGTGCCAATGTCCTCACTTTGGGCGGCAGCACGACTCAGAAAAACTGGCCGGACGCGGGCCGGATCAAAAAGGTTTGGCCCGCGGGTCATATGTTTGACACCCCTGTGCTAGTCTGTGTAATTGTGCTGGTTGAAATCTCCAGTTTCTCTCTTCTTTGATGCGGACCACATCCTCTATAAGTGTTTAACAAATTGCAGACAATATCACAAATCAAAGGCTAACACAGAAATTGTGGTCTCTGACTTCTATAACTTCCAACATTTCCTTACATTTTGAGGTGTCAAAATGCAGAGGGCTCTTCAGGCCAGTCCTTTTGCTTGGACACGCCACTCATCTCAAGGTTCCTTCCAGCCCTACATTTCAATGATTCTATGGACATCGAAGTAAATGGCTGCAAAAAGGTGGTGTGGGAAAAACAAAACAAAAAGAAGTGAAATGATCTGCAGCTTCTGTCTCTCTGATCCAGCCTCTCAAGTCTACATTCTATGTTGTCTGGCTGAAATAAGAGTGAAAAAGTCTTCATTAAACTCTATTCTGAATGCAGAATGTATAATAGGTTCCAGTTGTGAAGCTCCCTGTGCTACATCATTGCTAGGAGTCCAGCCGTCCCTCTTTCTCCCCACATCAAAATTGATGGCCACTTCATCTGATTTATAGCCTCTCTCATCTGAGTCATGGCTAAAGGTATTGCTTGTCAGGTGCACTTGCAAGAGACACTTAGCTATATTAGATGAGGCTGTGATCTGTTTTCATCTTGGCCTAAATTTCGCTTGAAAGTGTGGATGGAATGTCTTATGTTTTTCTTACTAATGAAGCTGACAAGCATCTTCTTCCCTGGCAATAACATCTAGGAGATGTACAAAAGGCTATTTTGGGTATATATTTTTTTCTGTTGGTAACAAAAGTCTTAATTATCACTGGAAGGCCTATTGGAATTCATCATAATAATGTTTCATAACTCATCTCAACTGAAATTTTCTTCTTTTCAAAATAATTGAGAAAAAGAAAATGTGTCTATGTTAATTCTGCTCATCTCAGGATGATAAGAGGCAGCATATATTTCCACATAAAGTGAAAAAAATGAACCTAATTATTTTTGGTGATATAGCAAAGAAATAACCATGTGGGATCTTATTATATGGCTGAAAACTGAATTATCTTCAGCATAACCAGATTGAGTGAATTACTCTAATGGCCTGCTTCCTAACCCTTGCAAGTGATCTCATCGCAATCCTTGCATAATCTGAGAATGTACATGAGAGCATAAATGGGTTTTCTTGTTTTTCAAACTCCTACTTTATATGCCTACGCATATCACAGAGGTTATGGGCCATATTAACCATTGATATTAACAATGTTACTTCCATCAGAGTCAATCGTGGCACCATATTATGCCAGTGGTGAATTTGGCTCAAGGAAAAGGCCTTATTCAAAACATGTAGAATCCAAGATGGTGCCCCTCTGAAAGCACAGAGGGAGTTGCCGCTTTATTTGATTTGCTAGTCTCCTTGATTCATGGATCAGACAGCCATAAAACCAAAATCATTGCACCTCTAAAATTTGTGAGAGGAAAATGAGCTCATCATAAAGCTAGCCAATTTTTTTTTCCAATTTGGACATTTTTTCAGTTAAATGGAAATGTTCACAAGTAAATTAGTTTTTGTGAAAATTTTGGGGGTTTTGTCAAAAAAAACAAAAAGCTGAAAAACAAAGTATTTTTGTTTGTGGTGAATGAAAACCAAAATATTTCAGTTTTAGACAGAAATTTTTCATTTTTCAATGTGGGATTTAATTTTTTTGTGAAAATTTCAAAAACATGGATGAAAATTTCCTTTATACTTGGATACATGCGTAAGGACTTCTCCGAATGCCGGCCTAAAGAACTGAAACTTTCTTCCCCTAATTGATACCTTATAGCAGCCTGGTTTTGAGAGGGTGGATGCTCAGTATTTTCTGAAACCAAGCCCCTGTATAGGGTCTCCATTTGGGCACTCAGAATCTGGGGCACCCAAAATCACTAGTCACTTTTGAAAATGTTGGCCTACAAGTCTAAGGTCCATATCTCCGCTAGTTTGTTGGTAAACATTAAATTATTACTAGAATAATAGAAATAAGAATATTCAGCATTTACTATAGAGTACTTTATATCTTCAAAGTCCTGCATAAACAATACATAATTATTCCTCACAACCTCTCTGTGAGGTAGTTTATCATCGGCGTTGTACACAGGGGAGCTGAAACGTAGATCACACAGCAAATCATTGGCTACCATTAAAACTGCCTGGCTTCTAGCCCCATGTTCAGTTCACTAAACTACACTTCCTCTATGTGCAAGGTGGCAAATGATGCTTGCTAATTTGCATAACACTAATTAAGTATATGACTGAAGAGAGGAATTCATAGTTGTTCTGCAGTTCGTTTTCATTATCTCAAGTTGAGATGTTGGTAAATATGGAATTTCATGTTGAACTTTTTTAATTATGTGTCATTTGGCAATAATGTATTCACTTTAAAATTAGTCACCATGACGTGCAAAGCAATGGAAAGCCAGAAGGCATTTGCTTGAGAAAGGTGAACTCCAAACATACAGTGTATCCATAGGCTGGCTCCCTTCCACTGCTCTTGTTGATCATGGAGACCTTTGGACTTAGAGATTTAGAGCAGTGTTTCTCAACCTTTTTGATACCAGGGACTAGCTTTCTACCTTCCTAAAATGTGTCAGGGTGATCTCAGGAACTGGCACTGGTCCAGGAACCAGTTGTTGAGAAACACTGCTCTAGCAGTTTGTTTGTCTGCGTTGCTGTAAATGGGCGTTAATCATAAAATCCTTGACAAAAATGAAGTTCCTTCTTGAGGTTAATTTGTTGGCATCTGAGAAAGGACTCGCTGTTTTGTGACAACAATTTTGAACAGCCTAACATTAATGAATGTAACAGTTTGTTTTACAGCAGCAGCAGCGTTGCCTTATTCCTTAGTTAATATTATTACAGTGTGGAAATAAACATGCCCATATACTGAATGCTATGGAAACTCTGGAGATGAAATCCATAGAAAGACCTATGGTACATATTTGTGGGAATTGGTGCCATAGTATTGCCACCTGCTAACCACTATCATAGAAAGTACAAGAGAGGAAATACTTGTGCAGTTTTCACTGGAGAAGCCACATTTTTTCAAAATTATTTTGGACATCAGGCTCTCTTATGCCGCCATCAGCATAATATCATAATACCTCATGAACACTGGTAAATGTACGCCTCACAACAATGTGGGGAAATGAACCAGAGAGAGACTGAATGACTTGACCAAAGTGACACAGGAAAGCTGTTGCAGAGCTGGGAACAGAATCTAGATCTTTTGAGTGCGTTTCATAGAATCATAGAAGATAGGATTGGAAGGGACCTAAGGAGGGCATCTAGTCCAACCCCTTGCTCAAAGCAGGACTAACCCCAATGAAATCATCCCAGCCAGTGCTTTGTCAAGCTGCACCTTAAAAACTTCTAAGGATGGAGATTCCACCACCTCTTTAGGTAACCTATTCCAGTGCTTCACCACCCTCCTAGTGAAAAATATTTCCCTAATATCCAGCCTAGACCTCCCCCACTGAAACTTGAGACCATTGCTCCTAGTTCTGTCATCTACTACCACTGAGAACAGACTAGCTCCATCCTCCCTGGAACACCCCTTCAGGTAGTTAAAGGCTGCTATCAAATTCCCCCTCATTCTTTTCTTCTGCAGACTAAACAAGACTAGTTCCCTCAGCCGCTACTCATAAGACATGTGCTCCAGCCCCTTAATAGTTTTTGTTATCCTCCGCTGGATTCTCTCCAATTTGTCTACATCCTTTTTGTAGTGGGGGCCCAAAACTGGACACAATATTCCAAATGTGGCCTCATCAATGCTGAATAGAGGGAAATAATCACTTCCCTCAATTTGCTGGCAATGCTCCTACTAATGCAGCCCAATATGACATTAGGCTTCTTGGCAACCAGGGCACACTGCTGTTTCTTGTGCACTGTAACCTTTTCTGCAGAACTGCTGTCTAGCCAGTCGGTCACCGGTCTGTAGCAGTGCATGGGATTCTTCCATCCTAAGTTCAGGACTGTGCCCTTGTCCTTGTTGAACCTTGTCAGATTTTTGGGCCCAATTCTCCAATTTGTCTAGGTCACTCTGTATCCTATCCCTGCCCTCCAGCATATCCACCACCCACCCCCCAGCTTAGTGTCATCTGTAAACTTGCTGAGGGTGCAATCCACCCCAGCCTCCAGATCATTAATGAAAATGTTGAACAAAACTGGCCCCAGCACTAACCCCTGGAGCACTCTGTTTGTTACCAACTGCCAACTAGACATCGAGCCGTTGATCACTACCCGGTAAGCCCAATGATCTAGCCAGCTTTCTATCCATCTTATAGTCTGTTCATCCAAACCATACTTCTTTAACTTGCTGATAAGTATACTGTGGTATATCAGTCAGGGTATATCACGTTCACCACTTTCCACACATCCACAGAGCCAGTCATTTCATCGTAGAAGGCAATCAGGTTGGTCCACCGTTCATCATTGGTGAATCCATGCTGACTGTTCCTGATCACCTTCCTTTCTTCCAAGTGCCTCAAAATGGATTCCTTGAGGACCTGCTCCATGATTTTTCCAGGGACTGAGGTGAGGCTGACCGGTCTGTAATGCCTCAGATCCTCCTACTTCCCTTTTTTGAAGATGGGCAATATATTTGCCTTTTTCCAATCATCCGGAACCTCCCCCTATTGCCACGAGTTTTCAGAGATAATGGCCAATGACTCTGCAATCATTTTAACCAACCCCCTCAGTAACCGCAGATGCATTGCATCTGGCCCCATGGACTTGTGCATGTACAGCCTTTTTAAACAGTCCTGAACCTGTTCTTTCAGCACTGAGGGCTGCTCACCTCTTCCCATGCTGTCCAGTGCAATAATCTGGGAGCTGACCTTGTCTGTGAAGACAGAGGCAAAAAAAGCATTGACTACTTTAGCTTTTTCCACATCATCTATCACTAGGTTGCTTCCCCCATTCTGCAAGGGGTCCACACTTTCCCTGACCTTCGTCTTGTTGCTAATATACCTGTTAAGAAACCCTTCTTGTTATCCTTCGCATCCCTTGCTAGCTGCAACTCTAATTGTGCTTTGGCCTTCCTAATTTCATTCCTGCATGCTCGAGCAATATTTCTGTACTCCTCCCTGGTCATCTGACCAAGCTTCCACTCCTTGTAAGCTTCCTTTTTGTGTTTAAGCTCACAAAAGACTTCTTTGTTAAGCCAAGCCGCCATATTTGCTATTCTTTCTGCACATCGGGATAGTTTATTCCTGCGCCCTCAATAACGTTTCTTTAAAATACTGCCAGCTCTCTTGGACTCCTTTCCCCCCTCATATTAGCCTCTCAGGCGATCCTTAAGGAAGCCAAAGTCTGCTTTTTCTCGTGCCTTAATTGTAAGACCAGCCTTGTAACATAATTTGCTACATACATCCTTCCTCTTCTGAATTTTATCATAATGGACCATCACAGGCACAGTGGAACAGGGTGTAGGTGTTTTCTCAGATGACTATCATGAACCCAATTCTAGACCCATCATTCACAGTAACAGCTGGAAGTCCTTGTATGCTCCAGAAACCTGAACCCTGTGGTAATCAGCGGCACCAAGGTGCTTTGCCTGCCATGCACCAATGGACGGCTATCCCTTTTTTCTGACAGATGTTAGCAAGCTTTTCTGGGAGTAGTATGGGGAGTAAATGGTTTTGCTCTCTACTCAGTCTACTCATCCACTTCCCCATGCCAGCACTGTGCAGTACTCTGCCAGAGCATGTGTACTGCTGTTTTACTTGTAGCACCATGTCTCTTTGGGGTTGACAGTGACATGCAGCTTCAATCCAAGACACGTGACGGAGGGAAGCATGTGGCCTACGCTAGGTAACTGCATCAGATAGTATGGTAATCACATGCTAACTCCAGGTATGTGACTACCAATGTTAAAACCTGCTAACCATCGAATTAACTCATGACATGGCTGTATTTGCTGAATTAAGAAGTTTAGCCCAGTTCTTAAAGGGAAAGTGTCCACATTACAAAAAAAACCACCCGAAAGCCGAAATGAGCAATCAGACTATTTTCAGAAGTCTCAGCTTAAAGGGAAGTCAAGGCTTGAATGGAGATGGATGCTGAACTATATATACAGGTTCAGACAGCTGAGTGGCTTTTTTTTGGATAGACAGAAGTACTCTTGGCCACCACCAAACATACATTTTAAAAAGGGAGACATCAAGAAGTCTGTGAAGCCGTAATATGCATTATCTGAGCAGGCCAGACTTGACCACTGTAATATTCTCATAGCACGCTGCTTAGCTGTCTGGGAATAATAAAACTGGCAACAAACATTCCAAATGGCAAGGAACATCTGTTTGCATTGTCGCCTGGAATTAATCTCCAGCCATTCATAATTGGAACAAACTCACCTTGAGGCACAATTGAACCCTTGTGAAGAAATCTATTTTCTCTCTAGGTCAGTCTCCCGGCTACTGGTGCATTCAGAAGGAAAATACAATAATGCTGTGCTTGCCAGCTACAGTAAATCCATCAGACCATCTTTGCTGCTGTTACATGCACATGAAGTAGAGCAGGAGTCTCCGTTTCTTCAGGGATGACAAGCGTATTTGGTGGCAAGGGACAAATGACATTTTCAGTCAGGATTCATAACCTGGGGCTACAATTAGACTCTAATCTTTGTCCTTCCACATGCCAAAAGTCTGTTGATTTGAATGGGTATGTTTGCCTCTAAATATGGTGGGAACAGAGACCAAAAAAGGCAATACATTCAAGTTTTAATCAGCCATTATTATTATTTTTATTACAATAGTGCCTAGCTATTACATCCAGAATCACTTATGGAAAAAATTATCTGGGGCACCCTTATTCAGTCTCACCAATCTTTTTTTGCTGCTATTTTTTCCCACTTTCCTTCTCTCTGAACTTTCTCAGTCGAGTGCTGAACTGGGTCACTGCATGTGGTGCAATTTGCTGGGCCTATGGAGAAGGGAAGCTTGTGTGTAGTGAGACAGGTGGTAGGGTTATGAGGAGAAGGAGATGGGGCACAAGAACAGTTAGGAGGAGGAAAGAATAAAGGAGTAAAAGTTTGAGTGTGGACACAGCTGGCAGAGTGACATAGCAAGAACCTAATCTAACATCACATAAGTCAGTGTGGCATAGCCTTTGAGTTCACTGATCATTGGATGGACCAAAGGCCTGGACACAGGAAAGCACTTAAGCGTGCACTTAAGTCCCATTGAAGTCAAGGGACTCCTTGAATAGGGATGACATGTCTTAAAATGTTTTTTCTGAATCAGGGCCTAAGAATATTAGGGAAGACAAATGAGGGGGAAAAGTACAGATTAGGGAGATAGAAGGAATGGACAAGCCACTGGTAAAGGAATTGGAAGAAAGAGAGGGAACCACTGATAAATAGCATAAAACAAATGGGGAAAAAAGAGTGAAGGAAACACAAAAGCAAGGGAAATAGAATCAATGTACATTGTTCTTGAGAGTTGACTGCCACTTACAAGTAAGTGTGCATACAGTTTCACCAAAAGATTTAGGCCCAGATCCTCTGCTAGTATTAATTGGTGCATTTCTATTGACTTCAGTGCAGCCATGCCAGTTTCCATGGAAGAATCTCACCCGTAAGTTGATGAGCTGCTTTTCCTACTGGTTACTTTTGAGGCGGCTGCTGGAGAGAAGTTCAAATAGGTAGTAGTAAAACTGTGAATCATTCTGCTTGTACCTGCCAGTTCTCTCTCTATTTTTTCATTCCTTTTTCTTTCCTATTTCTCCTCCTCCATTTCTCTTTCTTTTCTTTATCTCTATCCTCCTCCTCTTCCTTTCTTTTAGTTTTTGGCCCTTTCCCTTTTGGTATTTTCCTCTTCTCATTTTCCCTTGAGTCTCCTTATTTTGCCTTTCAAAAATGATTGGATTTTAATTTAAGTCAGAAAGCATCAAAGCTGCCTGTGACCAGGTTGATAACCAAGGAAATGTCATTAAATTGTGTGGCATCTATGAGAAGGATTAGGAAGTCTCAAGTTACACCAGCCTCAGTGAAAATATAAGAGATGGTTAAAGATGAAAGCTGTTGCAACAAAGGGAAAAAGGAAAGGAAGCTTACTGAAGAGAATTTACTACGGCAACAGTAAATCATGTTTGCAACAATGCCAAACAATCAGTCAGTTTTAAATCCTTCTGAATCTATTTTTCTGCTGATTCTTTATTCTGATTCTACAGTGATGCACGAAGCTTCTGAAAGATGTTTCACTAAGAAAGAGAATGAAATTAGCAATAGCCATTTACAACCTGATCCTCTCCTTGTCAAAATAGCATTCTGAATCCTGATCAGCATTCACCTCAGTTTTAACCAATGACTTTATTATTATTATTATTTTTACTATGTGTTTTTTTATTTAAAAACAAACAACAACAAAACCCCCCACACAACTCTGCCATCTAACGTACTGCTCCCTTGGGGGCCATATCTTCTTGTCTTTTATGCTGGTGTAAATCCATTAGCTTCAATGGAGTTACTCCAGATTTACAACAGTGTAATGGAGATCATAATTCAGCTATGTGTATAGAGTTATTTTTTAGTGAAGTTCCAGGTACAATTTAGATGGAGTTGTTTAATCTTGGAATACCTCTTGATTCAATTAAACTTTACAGGAGTTACATGACCCTTTTCCAATGATTCAATGGTACAGTTCAAGCACTTTATTAGAAGTGTCAGTAACACTGGAGTTAGTTCTGTAAAAACTCTACCTAGCATCCAAGCATGTCCATATCCTTGGAAGCCCACTATAACTGGAGAAACTCCCCAGAATCTATATTTCAGTACATTACTGCTATCGCCAGTGCAGAGCAGTGCTGCAAAATGCGTGATTTGTCTTTTCAGCGTTCAGGAAGGAGAGACACTAAAAACACAAGCTAAACAGCATGGCAGATTGTAAAGCTTCGTACTGGGCAGATGTCCCTCAAACTCCTTGCTGATAAATATTTTTGCCACTGTAATCTCAAACTGCTTCTGAGCTGACAATGTCAGTTGCGAGGAACAAGGCAAACTCTGTGGTGGCTTTGTGTTGTGGACAAAGGTCTACCAGAATTTAACTCATTTTCATTTCTGTCCTGATGATTTACGCCTTGGTTTCCAGATGTTAGAGTCTAGTGAATTAACTCCCAAAACAACAAAATTTAGGACCAAGTCCCAACAAACAAGACCCACTCAGAACTAAAACTTTCCCACTACATCCATCCAGTTACTCATTTTAAAAAAAGCCAAAGAAAACAATTGCGTAGATAAATTAGGTGCATACAAATAAATGTATGTATGCAAATACCTGCCCTGTGTGGCCAATCAGGTGTTTGCACTTCCCAACAGTCTATATAAGGGCAAGAGAAATTTGAGAAGAGAGTGCTATTCAGTCTAGCAGACAAAAGTCTAACATGATTCACTGGCTGAAAGTTGAAGCTTGACAGTTTCACATGAGAAATAAGGTGCAAATATTTAACAGTGAGTTAAAAGAGTTTGCCAAGGGTTGTGGTGGAGTCTCTGGTACTGGACACTTTTAAATCAAGACTGGGCACTTTTCAAAAAAAGATTCTCTAGTTCAAGTGAGAGTTAGTTCAGGAAAGTCCTATGGCCAATATTATGCAGGAGGTCAGTCTAGAAGATCAAAGTGGTCCCTTCTGACTTTAGAATCTAAGAAGGAAGAGGGAGAACCTTGAGTGAGCATTGTTGCCTAGGCTATCAATATACCCTAGACAAGCATGGGCTGGCTCTGACCCATAGACAGGGCAAAAAGGTCACTGCATTCCTTACATAGCTTTAGATAATTCCATTAAGGAATGCAGAATCCTTAGCTCAGGTCCTGGCAGAGAAGTAAGAGAGAGAAACTGATTTTCAAAGGTATTATTATTATTTATGTGTGTAGTTATAGTGGCTTGAGGCCTCAGTCAGGGATGAGGGCCCAACTATGCGAGCCGCTGTACACACAAATACACAACACAAGAATTTACAATCTAAGTAGGCGAACACGACAAACAGATGGGGGCAGCACAAGGAAACAGGGAGATAATTATGCTAAGTGTAATAGGCAGCAGTCCTAGCATACCAGCTGCCTAGCAACTGTTGAATAATTGTTGCCTAGTATCGCCACCCATGTGAATTTTAAGGAGTGATTTGAAAGATTGAGTGAAGTTCACAGTCACAATCTTTGTCTGTAAGGTACTCAGTGGCCTTGGCCCCGGCTAGCTAAAAGATCACGTAATACTTTGAGATAAAGACCCACAGTAAACAATTCCACTCCACAGGCACAATGGAACATTCTGCCATCAGGGTAAAGTTGGTGCTTTCTTAGGGCCCATTCAAGACTGTGGAATAAACTCCCACAAGAACTAAGGATTACCACAAACTCACCACCTTCCACTCCAAGTGCAAGATTCTAGTCTTTGCTCTGCTTTCCCAAATACAAACACGGAGCAGTGTGTACATATATATTTAAAAACCCAACAATGCTCACTACCAAACCAAACTCTTCACTGCACACATGATTCTTCCCCGGGGTGAAGATGAGAGAAAGAACAAATCACACATGACAGATGTTAGTTACAGCACTTAATGTGCTACCGCAAGACACTCAAATACTAGGGTGTTGTGGGTGATATAAGAATCTAACTAGAAATAGAATGACAACGTAATGGCTTTGTGGAGGTTTTTTATGAGAAGCTCCTCCCATGCCTGACAGAAAGACCATAGTGTTTGAGGGAAACTAAAGTGATAAAAGATAAACGGCATCATTCACTGAGCTGGAATTGATGGCCAGATGAGAGATGATAGGTAGGGTGAGGCTAATCTGGGCAGGGCTTTAAAAGTAAAGATGAGAGTTTGTTTGAGGCTGTGGAAAAGGGGGCTAGTAGCAGGACACAAATTGCTTGGAGGGAAATATTTGATCTCATAATGTACTTATCAGTAAATATTATAGGACTGATTCTCGTTTACACTAAGATAACTTTCCATTGCTCAAGCAGTGTAAAGGAGCTTTAAAGTGGGTGTAAATATAATTTTCTCTCACTTTAAGGCCCCTTTACACAGCCCACCACGGAGTCTATACATATGTTTCTCTCTCTGTGGGACTGGTAAGTGTTTGTTTAAATTTTTTAAAAGGAAAAATTCATTTTGCCTATAAGTTTCAGGGCGGGGGAGTAATTTGCTTTCATTATTGGTGCAGCAAAGAGAAAACATGAGAGGGAGAAAAAAGAAAATGAGGGGGTGAGACATTAATTGGCAATTTCCTTTTATACACATTCAAGCAAAATGCTAAAGCAGAATGACAGGATAGCTTCTTTTTCTCTCCTTTATTTATTATAGAATTAGCACTTGGCCATTTACCGTGTTCTGTCATTGTAGAATGAACAGCCGAGGTTGAACGGGAACATGCCCTGTGCAAAGAGCATCAATTTCATAAATACTGTTAAACAATTAAAACCTATTTTCACGGGAGACGAAGGGGGGGGGAGGAGGTGGGGAGGAAAAGGAATGTGTTTTTATTTAAACCAAAAGGCTTAAAAAAAGGAAAAGCACAAGGAAGACCAAAGCAAATTGAGCTGGCATCAAAGGACTGTGGCAATTTGGAAAAGCACACTGAAAAGTTGTCAAGTATTGGGAATTTTTTAAATACAGGACCAAATTTATTCTTGATGTAAGAACATTGGGCCAGATCCTCAACTGGTTTAAATCTGCATAGCTTTAATCAAAGCCTCCAGCAGGATAAAACGTCATGAGAGCTACGATGGTTTATACCAGCGGATGACTTAGGCCTCTGGTCTCAGTGCTTAACACCAGGCATGAGTTTGGCCCATCAGGTCCAAACCTGAAGTGTGTCTGCGGGATAGATCAGACTGACACAGAGATAGACTCTCAAGGCAAAGGCGAAGAGAACGTCTGCCTGGCACCAGTTCAAATAGAACTCAAAAACATTTTTATTGTGTCCCATAAAACCATAAAAGCTTTTTTATTTATTTTCATATTGAATGTTCATTGAAATCTTCAAGAGAGAACACGCAAAACAGAGGAGAGAAAATGCTCCTGGAACCGTTTCAAAGCCAACTGACAGAAATAGCTGGAAAAAATATATAAATATACAACTTATTTCAATGTGCTTGGGGTTTTTTGGGGTTTTTTTTTTTACATTTTTTAAAATGTTTTACCTGAAAGCCCAAGACAGGAATTACCAAGTGGCAGAGAAATGGTGGTGGGTTTTTACATTTTATTGTATTTCGTTGCATGCTCCAAGCGAAACACAAAACTGTTTACTACCACTGCACACCGCCAGGCTCCTGCAAATCCTCTCCTTTGTGTTTCATTGGCTTATTAAGTTGTGGTGCTGGAGAGTTTGAAGTTGGGATGAAGTTTTCTTGGGAAGATTCTCCCTGCCACATGCGGTTCAGTACAGCTGTTATCAAACAGATATTTTTGTAACTTATTTCTGGACTTCGGCCTTGACCTAAAACCTGTTGAAGTCAATGGGAATCTTTCCATTGACTTTGCTGGCTTTCAATCAAGGTCTTAACTGTTCCTAGCACAGCACCCTTCCTTCCTTCCTTCCTCAGTAAAACCACCAGAGCTCCAAATGCTCTTAAATAGGAAGAAAACTGAACAACTTAAAGGAGACCCTCTACCCGGACTATAGCTTTGCTACTCATCTTCCAAGTTACCTGAGAAAGTCGTACCACTACTGGCTGCTGCTGAACGGACCAGATTTTCAAATGCTGTGTGTGTCCAATGAGCTGTGTGCACAGGGATAAATCAGGGCTCCCCCACTCGTACCTGGGGAACAGCAGCCTAGCTGAGCCTTCCTTGCATCTTGTCCTGACATCATCATTAACTCAGGCATGAAATTTGGACTGCAGATACTTTTTTTCCTCACTTGCTGTATTGCCATTGGCTGTTGGTTCCACCTTTCTGCTACCCTTGCAGACCCTTCTCTTGCACATTCTCACTCTCTCTCCCCATCATGCCTTCCACAATCCTCTTCCGTTCCCTGAGCTCATCAACTTCCATCCATTTAGAAAAGAAAGAACATTAGGGTTGGCATTTGGATGTTTTTCAACAAAGGTGTGTAACCCTGGTCTCCAAAGTATCCGACAGGGCAGGGAAAATTAATGAGAGCACTTGCTCTAACCAAAGATATTGAAACGTTTCAGGGAGATGTATTTCAAAGGTCTGTGTGTGTTACAGATTAATGCATTACTGTGCTTCAGAGGCCACTGATTACATCCCCTGCACTCCTTCTCCCCTTCCCTGGTCATTAACTTATTTCTCATGTCTAATTAGGCTTTCTGGAGATGGTGTTGATTTAGATGATAGATTAGTGAAGATAGATAGATAGATAGGTAGATTAGTAGAAAAAATTGGTACATTCCACTTTACACATTCCCCAAACCCCTGGCTACACTCTGCCCAAGTAATCTCTTCCCCAGCCCACTTTCTACTATTTGGACAAGTTTCTTTTGTTTGCTCTGACTTCCCATTGCCACCTGTACTCAAAGAATGTTTATCTTTCTTTTAGGGTCTGCGTGCCCCTCTCCAGTGAAGATTCATGACAGCAGAAGGTGGATAAAGAAACCTGACATACCTTCCTTAAAAGGGCATGAAGTCTGACAGTATTGATAAGAATTGATGCAATGGGGTAAAAACTGACCATGTTAAATCCATTTATGTAGGATTTATGCAGGGCTATAGATTGTGCTTTGGGCATACAATGAGGAAAGATGGTCTTGTGCTTACGGGAACGTACTGAGACCCTGGAGATATGACTTCAATTCCCATTTTAGCCACAGATTTCCTGTGTAACCTCAGATACGCCCTTTAATCTCTCTGTACCTCAATTCCTCCATATGCAAAATAGAGATAATAGTACTTCCTTCCTGCCATGCTTTGTCTTGTCTGTTTAGACTGAAAGATCTTTAGGATGGGGTCTCTCTCTCTCTCATTAGGCGTATGTACAGCACCTAGCACAATAGGGTTCTGATTATATTGGGGCTTCAGACATCACAGTAATACAAATAAAGGAAAACACTGAAAAAACCACATCACCTCCAAGGAAAGAAACAATTTGTGCCTTTAAAAACATGACACACATTCTGGAGATTCTGCCTGGATGGTATTGTGAGATATATTACTTATTTCTAATTCTATCAGTGGGATTAGCTTGTTTCTCAGTGATTATGTAAATGGTGTCAAAACTGGAAATACTGAAATAAATCTATGTGGATCTCTGTGGATACTGTTGCCTGTCAGCTCTGTGTTCTTAGGGAACCAGGGCGCAAAACCCCTACTCTCTCTGGCTCACCTGAATCCCCCACCCAGGCTCTGCTTGAACCAGAAACCAAAAGCAATGAAAAGGCAGCAGGAGACACACATAAACCCTTCCAAACAAGGGTGATAGGATTAAGACAACTGCCCTAGCCTCATCTACATCAAAGATGTAAAAAGGAGGCATCTCAATTAGCACATTGAATGGAGAACAGAAGCCTCATCTCCATTGAAGATGGAACAAGAATTAGCATACTGAATGGAGAACCAATCTCCAAAGCAGGAACCACACTGAACTCTGGGATTGGCAAAGCAGGGACGCAATGCATGATGGGAGATCTCTGCTCCTGATGTAAATGAACCCACACCCAGCTCCGCAGTTATCAGACCATTCTAGTTATTGATATGCAAAACACTGAATCTGCCTGATTGTATTGTGAGCTCCCTCAAGGAACACTGCCCATAGCCAGGCTCCTATTGTCCAGAATAAAGAAAACCACTCTGGGATACTTCCTTGAGACATTGTTTACCCATAAACAAACCTGGTGTTCTACAAAAACCCCTACCCAAGTTCAAACCTCTGGTTCTGATGCCTGGATCCAAATGCTGCATCAGCTCCACTGGAACTTCCCCTTTCCCTGACTGATTGTGTTGGGGGCTCTGCCTGTCTCAAGCGCTCCAGACCCTAAGCTGACCAGCCTGTTTCCTGGGAACCTTTGAGCTGCATGGAGCGGTGAGACCCCCCCCACACCACCTCCCTGCAACACACACACGCACACACTCTCTCTCTCTCTCTCTCTCTCTGTCCAGGTATAACTTTCTACTTTTGTAATCAAACCTGGGCTAGCCTTCTCCAATACCCCAACTGAAATTGTGTAATATTGTAAGCGTTTGATTGTTTTTCTCTCCTTGTATGGTATTACTATTAGTACCATAAGTTTTATATACCTGGCAATAAAATAACTTATAATCACACTGGTTGCCAGTCTTTCTCTCCAAACTTCATTTACTCCTTTGTGTTCTTGGTCCCTATCTTGCTCTGCAGCAACACTTCTTTTACCTAAGCCAAAGATCCCTGGAGTGTCCAAAAATCCTATGGGGTTTGCTCATCAAAGGGGTTGTTACTAGAACAATTGTAGAGTGAGGGCGGGAGGTAGCTGAGAAGTGCTGCTCTGCCTAGCCTACGGAGTCCAGGGGTATATAAGGGTGGCAGCTGAAAGTGCTGTTTGACCCGGCCTGATTGAGTCCAGGGGCATATAAGGGTGGCAACTTAAAGTGCTGTTTGGACCCAGCTTGCTCAGAAGTGTGCTCTATTCTGGTGTGGTGCAACGGGGCATATAAGGGTGGCCACTGAAAGTGTGGTGTCACCCAGCCTGCTGAGTTCAGGGACATATAAGGGGTCAGCTGAGAGTGCTGATAGCCCGGTCCGCTCAGACGCACTTGGTTAATCTGGAACGTGAGTGTGTATATGTGTGTGGGGGGGAGTTTATTTGAATCTGGGGCTGGAGGAACCCAGCCCTGAAAACCTTAGGTCCTGCAGGATAGCTCCATTGGGAGGGGACTTATAGCCATATGAACACACAAGTAACACAAGCAGTACATTAATAGAATCACACACCCCCTTCCAGGAAGGTAACCCTAATAAATGAGCATACCCCAAGGTGATGGGCAAGTCTGGTAACAATACTCAGCCAGCATAAATCAACATAACTCCATTGAAGTCAATTACTTCAATGGACCTTCTCTGATTTACACCTTCTGAGGATCTAACTCTAAGAATGCTGCCTCTATTAATGTGTTCTTACATACTCAGCTTTTCCTAGGAGTAAAACAGCCTGCAGATACTGGTAAACTGCTAAGTATGCTCACTGTGGGTGAAATGTGCTCTAGTGCACATAACGTCCTCTCCCACACTCTCATCCTTCACTCCGGGTAGGTATATGGAGTTTCATCCATCTCCCACTGAAGAGCCCAGTGGAGATTTAATTTGATTTCAGTCAGAATTCAGTGGGTCCTAACTGAAGTTTAGGTGGTGCAAGTGTCTTTTGACCAGCATTCTACACTGGAGTGAATTTCAATCCTAGGTGCCTGTCTAAAGCATGTTTATTTTTATTTGGCATATCTTGTCTATGAGAGCAAAGGAATTAATTTGAGAGGAACAGTCAATGAAGCATTGATCTTTGCCAGGGGTTTTGTACACTCAAGCTATTTCAGGTAGATTGGGCTTTGAGCTAATGGATACAATTTTCAAAAGTACCTAAATTACCTAAGTCGCTTTGAAAGTCAGTGTGATTTGGGCTAGTAGGTCATGTACGCAATGTTTGAAATTTTTACCCTATATATTTATAGGATGATTGGGTTCATCCAAGGATCTTCCAGTTCCTTACAAATATAGAACCAGATCCTCAGTTGGTGTAAATTGGCATATCTCCATTGAAACAGAGGCAGTATTGTCTAGTGGATAAGGCACTACACTGGGACCCAGGAGACCTGAGTTTTAGACTCAGCTCATTCACTGGCCTGTTGGGTGACCCTGGGCAAGTCACTTCAACACTCTGTGCCTCAGTATCCTTATCTGCAAAATAGGGATAAAGTGCTTTTCGCTCTTCTGATGAAAAGTGCTATATAAGAGCTAAATAGTATTATTACTCTGATAACACTGGGGATTTGACCCATGGAATGAAAGAAGAATGAGGCTTGGACTCCTCTAGCTAAGACAGGCTTTTTCCTTCCAGTGCTTTGTCCGCTTTGATCTGTATAACCACCAGACAAATAGAGATTCTAGTGTCCTATATGGCCCAGATTCAACAGAGAGGGATGATTTTCCAATACTGCATGAAGAAGTAGAAGTAGCTGTGAAATCACTCAAGAATGGACATGCTACAGGTATTGATAACATCGCAGCCGAACTGATAAAATTCAGAGGAGAAAGAGTAATAGATGTACTCACTAAGATCTGCAACAAGATCTGGCAGACCAGTGAGTGGCCCTCCACTTGGACAAAGTCATTAATCATTACTCTGCCAAAAAAAGGCAACCTGCAACTGTGTCAAAACTATCGGACTATAAGCTTAATTAGCCATCCCAGCAAAGTGATGCTGAAAGTTATATTGAACAGACTGAAGCCACAAACGGAGAATATCATTGCTGAAGAACAGGCTAGCTTTTGTGCTGGAAGAAGTACCATAGAACAGATTTTCAAACTTCATGCTCTATTTGAGAAGTACTTACAAAACCAGCAGGACATCTACCATGTCTTTTGTTGAAGTCTTTGTTGACTTCAAAAAGGCATTTGACAGAGTATGGCACAAAGCTCTCTGGACAACCATGAAGAAGTACAATATTGGTTGTAAGCTTATTTTTATCATTAAGCAACCGTATGCCAAAGCCAACAGTGCAGTTCTCATCAATGCACAATAAATAGGAGGGTGGTTTTACACCACCATTGGAGTCCAGCAAGGCTGCCTTCTTTCACCCACGTTGTTTAACATCTACTTGGAGCACATAATGACTGATGCCCTAGAAGATCACATATGAATAGTCAGTATTAGGGGATGAACAATCTTAAATCTTTGATTCGCTGATGACATTGACGGCCTGGCAGGTAGTGAAAAAGAACTTGCTAACCTTCTGAAATGACTGACTGGATGAAACCTCTGCAAAGTATGGAATGGAAATTAATGCAGAGAAAACCAAGCTGATGACAAACAAATGTGATGGGATCAACTCATACATCACTTTCAATGGACAAAAGCTGGCGACAGTGAAACAGTTCAAGTATCTGGGAGCAATCATCACCGATGAGGGATCGAAGGCATAAATTCTGGCAAGAACTGCACAAAACAGCAGCACTGGCAAAGCTGAAGCCAGTTTGGAGGAATAAGAACATCTCCCTGAAGTTCAAACTGAAACTGCTGCACGCACTGGCCATCTCCGTTTCTTTGTATGCGAGCAAGACGTGGACCCTTACGGCAGAACTTGATTGGAAAATACAGGTAGTGGAGATGAGATACTTCTGTAAAATCTTGGGCATCTCCTACCTCGAGTACGTCACTAATGACGTCACTAATAACGTAACATCATCACCCAATGATCTGGGTCATATGAAGATCTGACGACTGTGAAGAAGCACAAGCTGAAATAGTATGGCCATGTAACAAGATCACACGGCCTATCCAAGATCATCCTCCAAAGGACAGTACACGGGAAGAGAAGAAGAGGCAGGCAGAAGAAAAGATGGACTGACAACATACAAGAGTGGACAGGAATGGACTTCGCAGAGACTCAGGCACTGACATACAATCATCAGGGGTGGAGACAATTGGTTGATCATTCATCAATGATGGTTCCCCAATGACCAATGCAGTTATGGGAGCGATAGCGATAGCTTTGTCTAGTCTAATTTTAAAAATCCAAAATGATGGGGCTTCTTCCACTATTTCCACCTCTTTCCTTGGGAGTCTATTTTACAGACAAACACATTTCACTGTCAGAAAATTTTCAATGTATTCAACTTACATTTGCCTTTTCTTAACTTTATCCCTTTGCTCCATATTGTACCTTCATGTACCCCAAGAAATAGTTTCTCACCTACCTTGGTGTTCACAGCCTTCAGATAACTGTAGACCCTTCTAATGTGCCTCACCTCCTTCAATTGCTTATTATTTATTTCCTTTGCATATTTTGCTTTTTTAACTTTTCTTTATATGTCAATCCCCCAGGCCCCTGATCATTTCAGTTGCTCTCTTCTGAACTCACTCCAATTTATCAGTCTATTTCTGGTAATGTGGTATCCAGAATGGAACACAGGATACCAGGTGCCATCACCAGTCATACTATTCTCCCGCTTTGTAACATGAACACTTTTTGTATGTGCAGAGCTGTCTTTAGCCCACCCTATGAAGTAATTATTTGCTGCCGCCCACCACTTCAATTTCTGTCCACATTCATTAAATGAATATGCATGGTGCTGGCATGAGGATATGCAGGAGGGTCAAACCCAAATTTTCTTGCCATGCTTTGTATCCATCTCTATTTCAGTCACTATCTTCCCAAGGTCAAGGGCTAGAGGCTTCTTATTTTTCAAAATTAAAGCTAAGATTCACCTTTACATTTCCAGCTCTTATGGCAATTTTCAGACAGGCAGGGATATCATCCAAAGTGTTAGACAATTTTAATTTGCATGACTACCATATCTACCTAACTTAGAGGTTTGTATGGCCACCCAGCACTGTGATATCTGAGTGCCTTCCACATAAAATCAATAGCAATAGCAAGGTCCCTAGTAGACCTCATGGAGCCTCTGGTACTTCACCCTTCATGAGGTCAAACTGCCAAAACGCTATGGCTCTTGAATTTTACCTGGATATTCTGTTCTTCTTGACTTCCTGCCTTTAACTGGTTTAAATGGCTATTTGTTTCATTGCAGAGATGGCTGCATTTCACTATTGGGCAAAGTGAGCTTAAATGGGTTAAAGGCTCAGATTGCGCCCCTATGCAATGCCCTATACCTTAGTAGAGGGCAGCTCTAGGTTTTGAGCTCCACAGAGCCCCAATGCTGGCTCTGTGTATTGGAAGTCCAAAATTCTGTTGGCCTTTTTTTCAGCCATGATCCTATTACATTGTCCATACCTCTTGTTTCAGCACCACTGCTTCCTATTGGTGTATGAAGTTTGGATTTTCTCCTCTAGATGTGTAAGCCATGTGTTTTCCCCAGATAATCTCATTGTGTTCTTTTATACCCAGGATTCAATTCCCGCAACATTCCGTTGTATTCTTTCTGTCCTCACCGCTGTTCACAATTCCTCCTAGTATATTAATGTAATTTATTTACAAATTAAGCCTCACATTTGCCTTGAGAGTTTAAGATGGAGAGAGAAAGTATTTTCATTTCCATTTGACAGAGGATAATGAGGCCCAAAGATTGTGATGACTTGGCCCAAGGCTTACATAGGAAGTCAGTGGTAGAATCAGGAACAGAATCCAACAGTCCCATGCCCTGGTCACTAGACAATATTTCTTCCAGTATGCTTCATGGTGTGCCACCCACAGACTCAAATTACGGTAAGTTTTCATGAGGCTATAGACCTGGAGTGAGGAGTTTGTGAAAGTCAGTTTGAAGGATGGGGAGAGTGTTGGTTTATGAGACTGTCATGGTTATGTTAAAAAGGATTAGATACATGCAGTTGTACTAGCTAGGATAAAATTTAAAAGGTTATAAAATTTTATACTTCAGGGTATAAACTGATCATCAGCTGGAGCCAGGAAGAAAGTCTTCCTGTAGTAAATGTCTGACCTGCTGCCCAGGAAAGTGATAAACCTTTTAATTTTATACTAGCCAATATACTTAGTGACATGACTGGAATTTTACATACTCTTCTGCAGCATCTGGCATTGGCCATTCTCAGAGGTTAGATGAACCAATGGTATCCTGTTGTATGGAAATTCCATTGTTTTAATTGGCTCTGAATTCCTGTGTGCTAATAGAGTAGTAAGCAATCCAGTCACCGCAAGAGGAAAGCTGGGTAATATTCCATGCTGAAAGGAAGATTTTTCTATTACATTTTGCAACATTTTGCCAAATAGAATTCTATCAAAATTCTGAATTCATCAGCACAAGGCTAAATATCAGATCAAATTCTGTGCAGAGGATTAAATGTTAGGACATTCTAGCAGCAGCTAAAAATCTCTTTATTCAGGTTTGTGAGGGGGTGGTTCAAATATATTTTCAAGAAGTTGAAAGGTACAGGAATCACAGTCCTCTCTTTGGAGACTGCAATCCTTTTTTTACAAAGGCAGGGCAAGTCCTCAAGTGGTGTAAGTCAGCAGTTTTACTGAACTCAATGTAACTAATTGCAGATAACTTCAAATTAAACTACATCAATTTACATTAGCTGAGATTCTGGCCCAAACTCATCCATTTCATCCTCACCCATAACAATTTTATATCCAACAACAAATACTTTGCAAACCATAGGAATAGCTATGGGGAGTAGGTTGGGACCCCAATATACCAACCTCTTCATGGGCCATCATGAGGAAGAATTTCTGGACAAATGCACCACGAAACCAGTGATTTTCCTGAGACACATGAATATTATTTTCATCCTCTAGACAGATGTGCTAAACTACCACATGGATTTCCACCACAACTTCAGCAACCACCACCCATCCATCAAACTCTCTCTAGAACAGTCCCATACTAGGCTCAGCTTTCCTGGTCACCACAATTAGCTTCAACAATGGAACCCTCCCAACCACGATATACATGAAACTCCCAGATCACTACACTTATCTTCACAGATCCAGTAACCAAACAAAACACACCAAGAAATCTATTATCTACAGCCAGGCACTCAGATACCACCAAATATGCTCTGAGGAGAAAGCCTGGGATACATACCTTAACACACTTAAAACTGCCTTCATCAACAAGGATACTCCACCATAGAAGTAGATGGCATCATGGAAGAAGCCATCCAAAAACTCTGAGAGAACTTGCTTCAATACTGAAAAAAGCCCCTCTTCGAACACACACCCATAGCTGTCACCTACCATCCCATATTGGAATCCATATGGGGTAACATTAAGCAACTATAGCCCATACTTGATTGGGACTCCATCCTGAAAAAAATCTTTCTTGAACCCCTTTTCTGGCCTTCAAACAACCTCTGACCTTGCGAAGCTCATCATGAGAGGCAAGCTCCCCACAGACCAGGACCCACCAACTCAAAGTGGTACCAGACCCTGCCAATACAACAGATCGAAACCTGCAGACACATCTTCACTGCTACAATGATCAATACCCCTACAATATAACTTTCAAAACCAAGGGGTCTTCCGCATGCCTATCACAAGATGTGGTGTACCTCATCCAGTGCACTAAACGCTCCAATAACAACTATGTGCATGAAACCAGACAGACAATCACTATACCCTTGAATGAACCCATGCAAAAAAATAATAAAAGGCAAAAACACCCTATCACACATGGGTGAACACTTTTCACAGAACAGTCACTCCATTTCTGACCTCTCAGTCCTCATCCTCAGAGGAAACCTCCAAAACATTTTCAAAAGATGAATCTGGGAACTTATATTCATTACTTTGCCATACACTTTAAATCGTGGTCTTTATAAAGACACTGGATATATGGCTTGTTACAAAAATCTGTAACCTACTAACCCTTTTTGTCCTATGACTGGAGGCGTGCTAATTGGACACTTCACCTTGAATGGTCTCTTAGAATCTGTTCCACTTTGTATTGAGTTGTGACACCATGAATACCTTTCCCAGTCCTGAAGAAGAGCTCTATATAGCTCAAAAGCGTCCTTTTCACAAACAAGATTTTACTTCACTCACCTTGTCTCTCTATCATCCTTTTGTCCATTTATCTGAGAGGATGACCCAGTTTCCAAGACCAAATCAATCACTGACCTTTCTCCAAAGACTGCCAACTTTGATGATGGAATTTATAGAGTGGACAATTTGAAAACATATCCATAGGAATTAGGTTTGACACTGACTCATAGGATAAACAACAGTGGAGAGATGTTAAATAATATTTATTGGCTTCTGGATTTCAAACACTTCCTGTCATTTGTATTGCTTACATTGAGTATCTGATTTCAAGCTGTACCTAACAGGTAAAGTAATCAGGGAAAAATACAGTGCAAATGTAAAGTATTCTTGTTGGTAGGTGCAAAGCTCTATGTCCCAGTATTAATTCTCTCTAACCATTCAGTCCACTCCATGCTCATCTTTTGAGTAGCAATTGGGATTTTTTTGGCCCCAGTGACTAAAAAAGAGAGGAAAGAGTGTGTCTGAATAAGGGGGAGATTACAGAAACAATGACTTAGAAAATAGTATAAATAAAACACAATATAGTTTCAAAAGTCAGATCTTTTCAACTACAGCTATTTGCTGCTTCTCCTCTACTTCAGATAATAGTGAATATACTATAAAAATACCAGTGGGAAACTCTACTATTCCTCACAAAAATAGATAGTAAATTATTCTATGGTCACATTTCTAACAAACATGAAATTGAGGTAAAGAAACAACAGCTGCCATTTACTTTCCTGTGGAGATATAATTTGTAATGACAAGGGCTAATTAATATAATTTTTTCAATAACACAAAGACATCTGAAATAGTAATTTTGGTCGGAAAAGGACACAAACACTGTGAAAATATTTTTTGATCTAGAAAGACACCTTAAATGTTCCCGTTACAGATAGAGACAGAAAAAACACCATGGTTTTCCTGACAAACATTATGAAAGTTACCCTTATAAGGTTATAGCTTCGATTGTTCACATTAATATAACCTCCTCCTGGAAATGTTCTGCTTCATGCACTACTTTCATGCCAAATGTCTGCAGCTTAATTGCTTTAAACACCAAAGTAGAGATGTTTCTAAACCAGATAAGCAGATTTTAAAAATGATATTGTTGCCTGTTGAGCTAGTGTAGAAAGATAGCACTGAGCACTGGTTTTCTAGCTCATACTGAAAGTTTTGAAGCATTTTTCATTGAACCTGGACTATGTGCCATCTCTTCTACTGAAGTGTTAATTATTTAGTGTTTGTAGTATAGAAGCACCCAAAATATAGTAGGCACTGTACAGATATACAGAAGGACACAGTTCCTGTCCTGCACAGCCTGTGATGTGGCATCGGAGTGCTCAGATCCCATCTCAATCTTTTATTTATGCTGGGAATTTGCCCTGATTTCAGCCAATGGTGTAGCTGCAGCAGTGCAAACCTCCAATGAAGAGGGTCAAAACCACTATTTGCATTGATGAAGCTTACCTGTGCTCAAAACACAGGTAGGTATAACTATGCAAATGCTGATGTTTATCCTGAATACACTATGGGTTTGCATTGATGCAGCTGCGCTAATGGCTGGCCACACAAATGGCTGTAAGCTACGGAGGGCCCACCAAGGAAATTCCTTGTGTGTTGAGGCAGTGGGTGTTGGTGAATTTCTTCTAAATCAGTATTAAGCCGCTAACTCACCATGGAGCAGAATGCTGCTGGAGATGCTGACTTCCAGGTGAGATGTAAAACCAAGATACTGATCATTAAATAGCCCATGGCATTTTTCACAAAGGGAGGGCTTTCATCCACAGTGCCATTGGCCAGGTTCCAATTATGGTAACTACCTAAATGCAGCAGATCCAGAAGAAAACCAAGTGAACAATGTAAAAAAGCTGACTCTCAGTGTTGTACAACCCAGCTGGAAACAAGTAGTGCTGGAAATTTTTCAAACAAAATCTTATTTGTCATGAAATTTTAAAGCCAGTTTGCTACGGTGGACTGAAGAAGACTGCCTAACTCTGATCAGGTTTAGAGAAGCACCTACTTTTTGGATTCTTAGCCAAACAATCAGGGACAAGGAGTACAGACAGAGGCATGATAGTCTAGTGGTTAGGGTACTAGCCTCAGACTTACGGGGTTTAGTTCTCTGCTCTGCTACAGACTTCCTATCTGATTCTGGGTGTAGCCTCTTAGCTCCTAGAATCATAGGTCCTATCTATAAAATGGGGATAATAGCATTTCCATACCTCGCATGGGTGTCGTGAGGATAAATACACTAAATATAGTAAGTAAAGCTGTTTGGAGGATGACTGTTTGGTTTCATGGCCTAGATCCTGCCTTTGAAATGGGGATGCACACTGGAAAATAGACTGTGCCATAAAGACAAAGCTTACATTCTTACTCAAATTTGCAACCAGTTTTGGGAGTGCACAATTTAAATGTCTTTGTCTATTAAAAAAACCCACATACTCTTAACTAAACACAAATTGATTTTAAAAAAAAAGAAACATTTTCTGGAGTAGCAATAGCAGATAGATTTATGGAAATAGAGACAAAATCAAATCAAATAGAAAATCAGCACAAAGTTAGCTAAAGCCAAACCAGTTCAGTGGTTTTCTTGTTTACACACATAAATCCTTATGCCCTAGACATTGTTATTTAGGTGAACATCTTTTAAACAGTGCCATATTAGAATAGTTGATGCTTCAAGAAGACTATCTTCAAAGCATCTCTCTAAAGGCCTGATCCAAACCCCACTAACATCAACAGAAGCCTTTCTATCCATTTTAGTGGCCTGGGATCTAACCTTCAATTATCTCCATACTATAGTATCTCCATAAAATCTATTAGATGCCACCTATGCAAATGTACTTCCTCTACTCTAGAAAGAGGATACAGTGCGTAGGCCATGTCAAATGTTTCCATATCTAATCTAGGCTGATTTGGTTAACCCCTTGCAACACAGGTACTGTGTTTGTATTTCTAGCTTTCCAGTTTGCTTGGCCAAGGTGGATTGCTATTCTCTTCTATTATCAGTTTGGTTTGGTAACAATGCTTTAGAAATGCTAAGGTCTTTCCAATGCCTTCATTCCAAAAGAGGTCATGGGGAAAACTCCGTTGTTTCAATGTAACCACATCTAAGTGTAGCACAGTGTGAAGATACACAGCTTTGAACGTTAAGGCAGGCAGATTGAGCGTGTGGGACCAATCCATGGACAGAATCATATATGGCAATGCTGCAGCTAATGGTCAATGAACTAATACTGAAGTATTAGCTCATTGTCACATTGTTCATAAATTTCTTCTGTATATCTGGAAATACTATATAGTGTTAAAAAATTAATAACATTACAGTGCAGCATTGTAATGTATTGTACCTTGATATAGAATAATTGTTTTTTTCTGTATGAATTAAGAAAAAAAATCTCTTTGAAACATTATTTCAGATTTGCCCCTGAAAAGATGGACTAGGAAGAGGAACATCTCACTAAATTTAAATGTAAAGGGCTAAATTCATTCCTGTTGTAAGTCCACTTTAGCCAGTGGAGGAAAGGAAACGGTCTGATCTGTTTGAGACTGTGTCTCATGGGTACAGTACAGAATTGAGACGATTATCATGTCCACAGTTTCATAAACTGTACATTTTAAGGCACCTCTGAGACACGGAAAGGTTTCAGTATGTGAAGCGCAAATAAATAGAAAACTGGAAATGCAGGAGAGTGAAAATCAAGCTGGGTTGACAAAAATGTAAACATTTCTCAATCCCTCTGCAAAGTTCTTCATCTGCATTCTAGACCAGCTCAGCAGAGAGAGGCAGTTCATTAAAACCACATTCAGTTTAGGAAGAGCTTAAACAAACTGAATGGAATAATCATTTGATTATTTTAAGGTGTCATACACAGTATGCTGTGGGGATACAGTGTCCTATAGATGCACATGTTCAGCAATAAAGGCTCAGACAACACGCTGTGTGAAGGGAATCGGAAAGGAACCTTTTCTGACGTCTGTAATGATCTGATACTGATGGGGGTTTTGCCTTATTTTTGTGTTCTTTTTTAATTTCTAAGCAGAACCAGAAATGCTGAGAGACTGCTAAGTAGTCCGCTCTGAGGGTATTTCTGTCTGGGAGCAGAAGTGCGGGAAATCTCATGAGAAAAGTTGCAGAGGGGTAGCTGTATCAGTCTGTATACAGCAAAAACAACGAGAATCCTGTAGCACTTTAAAGACTAATAAAATTCTGCAGGCATAAGCTTTCGTGGGCTGCAACCTACTTCATCAGTTATGATGTTTAAGCATTTCAATTTTGAGTCCTGAGAAGAACCCAGAAGTTCGGAGGCATGCTGAAAAAAATAACCCATATCCACAGAAAAAAAATGAACTGCAGCTACCTGGGACTTTATGGTTGTCAGTATGCTGCATGGCCATCCAGAGCTCCCCAGCAATACTGGTGTGCTTCAAAAGCACAGCCTCTAACATTCAGCCTAAATGAGAATCTCCATTAGCTCTTAGAAGTATAAGGCCCATGGCTTGCAAGGAGGAGGAGCTACTCATGCTCACCACTCAGACCATTATAATCCATTGTGTTCAGAATGATAGATAGCCGTTTGCTGAGTGCCTGTGGGAGAGGCTTTCTGAATGCAATGGAATTCAGCAACAGCTCTAGCCTACGTATTCCTGAAGGCTAGGAAAGAATTTCCAATTTCTTTGAGTTAAGAATTTTTAAAATGAACATCAAATTTCTTTCTACCCACCACCATCGAACAACAACAACAGGATTGGGTGGACTCCAGGAAAGCTGGGGGAACCCTGCCTGGTCAACAGGACGGTTGTTTGCGTGTGCAAAACATGCTGTATAAAATGCGACACTACTTGCTTCCAACTCACAAACCTCAAGTCTCCGGACCAAGAATTTACAAATCTGATGGTAATGAGCTGAAATGTCTGTTGAAACAAGGAAGGATCAGGTTGTTTTGTTTATTTTTAATCTGAGAGCCAACAAAAATAGAAATGAGTCAGAGACAGAAACAGAAACAGCATCAAGAGACTGTCAAGGAATGTCAAAGTTGCGAAGTCTCTGATGAAGAAATCAGTGCAGTGGTTTTTCATTCCTCGTCACTCGTCTTTAACTCTTAACAACAATTATAATTGTTAGATATGGTTTGGACAATGTTATATTTTAGGTCACTAACTAATGGGTTAAATATCTCTGCTTAGAAGGCCCAAGTCAAAGCCCACAGATCGCTTTCTACTCATTTCAGTGACCACTGAATCACACCATTAGTGACATAGGTTATTTAGGACACCAGGGACCAGATCATTAACTGTATTTAGGCTCCTAACTCTCATCAAGCTCAATGGGAGTTAAATACTTAAATGCCTTTAAGAATCTGGACCCAAGTACCTTCCACGTTCCTACAGCCTTGGAGTGTCTGGGAACATGCAAAATATGGCACACTGTTGTAACTAATGTTCTAATCTTCATCTGTGTTTAAGCTAGTCTGAAGACACAGCTGTGCAGCTTTGACAAGCATGGTGTCACATGTGCTGGTTAAACTAATGGATTACTCTGAAAAAGCTCTGCAGGCCTTGCTTTTGGTCTAATAAAAGCTAGCCAGGTTGATGAGGAAATCCAAATGGGTGCCTTGGGATTCTTTAATACACAGTGTTCTTGTTGCTTCAGGAGATTGCTGGTTTTTTTTTTTTTTTAAATGAATAAACTTTTCTCTCTAGAAAACACACCCTTCTTTTAACATTGTCCTTCAACTATGGCTATGGTATGGTTTTAAACTCTGTGGACATCCAGGTTGAAATGTTCAAAGCAGCCTGAGGGCATCAGGATCTAAATGGCATTGAAATCCAATGGGCGTGGCAGCTAGCTCCTGGAACCTCTTTGAAAATTTTGACCCCAAATGCTTTACTGTTTGGTTCCATTTTCCTAGATGCTCTCGCTTTTTGGTAATAGCGATTGTTTCTTTGCACTCCAAAGAATGATTTATTTTATTCTAGGTAACATAATGTGCTTAAATCAATGTAGCTACAATTATTGCTTTAGCAGCTGTAAAAAACAATTTCTCTATGTCCTCTCCCTTATTAAAATTACTTCTATTCCAAAGAAATGGTCTCTAGTAACCAATCCACAGGAAAGACATACATTCTCTATTAATTAATTCCATATAGAAAATCAATGCAATGAACTCAGTACTCAGAGTCAGAGTTCATCTTAATCAAATTTACACAGAATCACATTCTGTATACATTGTGAAAGTATTTTACATTGTCGTTCCCAGTGAAAAACAGGGTTACTTACCAGTAACTGTTGTTCTTCGAGATGTGTTGCTCATATCCATTCCAATATAGGTGAGTGCGTGCTCTGGTTCCCAAAACGTTTTTGCCCTTAGAAAGCCCCGTAGGGCTGTCTCAGGCGCCCCCTGGAGTACCGCGCTCATGCCATGGTACATAGGGTGCTGCCGACCCCGCGGGCCCCCAGTTCCTTCTTTCCACCCATTGATGGTAGCGGGAACGTCTGCCCCTTGCTTTCGAAGCAAGTAGCAATCCCTGTAGTTTAGTGTTAGTTGTTAGAGTTTGTTGTTTCTTAAGTAGTAGTAAGTAGATAGTTAGAGTTAAGATAAGTTTGTCCTTCGGGGCTTTACGTTGAGCCATACTGAGCTCAACGGGTTTTAAAGCCTGCGCTGCCTGCGGCAAGGCTTTTCCTACCAGCGACCCTCATGATCACTGCCTCCGTTGCCTCGGGGAGCAGCATCGGAGGGAAAAGCGTAGGATCTGCAAGGCTTTTAAGCCTTGCACCCAGAAGGAGCGGGACGCACGCCTCAAAGCGATCCTCATGGAGTCTGCGCTCTGGCTGGACTCGGAACTGTCTCGCTCCCCTGTGGCACCGAGCGTATCGTTGGTGCGCAGTGCACTGCCGGCACCGGGACAGTCAACTCAGCAGCTGGCGGTGCCGAAGAAGAAGAAGCGGCAAGGTGCCGCTCACATGGACTCCCCCGCACCACCGGTACTGCCGGGGGCAGCAAAGGAGATGCCCCAGCCCGTGCCGCGGGGTAGGGGAGTGCCCCTGCAGGGACCGTCGACGCTGGAGGCGTTCGCCACGGCACGCGCCCTCATGGGCATGCCAACGCCTCCATCCCCCCCTCGGCCGAGGGCGCAGGGACCGGCGTCCTGGGGAAAACCCGTGCTGGGTGCCCCCGGTGTGTGGCGGAGACAGGAGTCGAGGTCTCCCCCCAGATGGTTGAGGAGGGTTGAGAGTGCGGGCTCCCCTCCTAGCTCCGACATTGCGTCGTTGAGCCCCTCGACACCGAGGCCGCTCTCGAGGTTCCTCAGCGGGCCGTTGTCACCCGAGTCCCGCCTCACCGAGCCGTTCTCTCTCCCGTGAGAGCACCCTGGCGTGGATCCCGGCGACCGAGAAAAGGGACACTCAGCGCAGGTCCCGATCCCCGGGGCATAGCCCGGCACCGACTACTCGTCCCACCCAGCACCATTCCTGCTCCTCAGAAGCTGACGCAGGAGCACGGCACCAGTCACGATCCCCGGCACGCAGTCTGGTGTGGATCCCGGCGCCTCAAGACCCCAGGACCACTCGTCACCGCTCCCGATCCCAACACCACTCCAGATCCATCACACGGAGCCCGGTGCAGATCCCGGCACCCGCGCACCCCCCGGCGCGCAGTCCGCATTGTCGTTCCCAGAGAAACGAATGGACCAAAAACTCAGACATCTGAACCAGACTGAGATTAAATGCTCACACAGTTAATTCTGATGATCAATTCCAACATCCCTATGGGACTCTATATTCTCCCAGATTCAGGCTTGGGGACACTTGGCTATCACTCTCCTGTTTGTCTGGAAGTAGTGCAGAGTAGTGCATCCAATGTATCAAGGAAGTTTCTGTCCTAGGTCCAGAACTGTGCATTTTACTTGGATGTGTCAAGATAGGCAACTAAACAAAAATGGCCTGATTTTCAAAATGTCTGGAGTACGTGCAGGTCCCATTGACTTCAGTGGGATTTTGGTTCTCTGTGCTTCTGAAAATTAGGCTACTGTTTCATTTAGGCCTAAATATGAATGTCAAAGCCTAACTTTAGGCACCCAGTTGTGAAAGTTATGGTCTTTGTGTTTTCTTTTATAAAACTAATGTTACAGTAGATATTCAGACAATTGCATGGAATTACACTGAACTGCGTCCAAGTGGCATACACACATGGGGCCCATTTTTAAATGGTGGAAGCAGTTCTCCATTACACTAGATTACACTGAATTATACTAGAAATGGTTTTGTCCAGCCTATATCACCACTAAAGCCATTTCCAAATGGGTTAAGGGGGACATTTGGGTATTTGCTGCAGCAGAATACAAAAGGATGGACGTACCTCTGATGCAGGAGAAATATCCCCCTCTTTACTTTAATTCACTAATTAAACCAATTAACTAAAAACCACTGTTCAGACTCTTCCCCTAGGTAGCACTGTCCTGCAGCTCCTTCTCTCTTTTCCAGGCAAGATGCAATTCTCAGGCCTCCACGCTTCAGTTCACCTCTATCAGAGCAGTCAGCTCTCTGATGCCTGTTTTTTTCAACAATCCATGGTGGAATTGGAGAACTTTTGGAAGACCAGATAATGTCCTGGGGAGTAAATGTCTTGTCTGTTTGGAAAAAAGTGATTTTTACATCTGCCTTGATACATGGAGCAAGGCATGCCAGCAAGATGGGAAATAAAATAAAATGTTCTCAGTTTGCATATTACAAATCCTAAGCAACCTGTGTGTTCTTAAAACCCAAAACCTGTGACCAATCTGCCCTTTATGTTGCAGAATGAATTGTTGTTATACAAAGTGAAGGAGTACTCCATGTCCCAGTAAAACACGCAGTATTGCCTAGTTGCTACACTCTGCAAAAGGGTAAGTTGGGAAATAGGAAAAACGTCATCATAAAATGTTTTCAACTCGCTCTCCTCTGCATACCACAAACAACACAGAATACAGGGCCAGAACCCTCAGCCAGTGAAAACTGGCAGAGCACTAATGAAGTCAGTGGTGATCTGCCAATTTATATCAGCTAAGGATCTGGCCCATCCAATCAGTTGCTAATTCAGAATCAGGAGATTCATCTTGCTACTCCATGGCAGAATGAGAGTCTGAAGAAAAACAAAACAAAAAAGACCAAAAATAGGTAAATCCATTCCTGCTGACATTATTAATGACATTGGAGCACCCAGATCGGGAAACAAAAATCAGCCACAGTACTTCCTGCAGCAAATATTAGTTATGTGCAAACACATGCAAACAGCTGCATGCTCGTCACTTGGAAAATTTGGCTCTTATGATCCTATCTGAGACCCATCCTATGTTTCTAGACTCAAGACTGGGACCACACTAGGGCTAGGACCACACTAGAGAACAGGGAAGTTAGGAAAGATGTTGCTCCATGTAAAAACTGGTCTTCAGCTTTCCAGAAAAGGCGTATAAGCTACTTGGCTCTGAGAAACAGTAACAGATCCTCTGTGCCACGTATGACCCAGCACAATAGCTTATGTAGCCACAGAAGCTGCTGTGGCAGCCAATGGTGGTACAACGTCACAGATGTTGCTCACACAGTGGGAGCATTGAAAAGGCACAGATTAGGGAGAATAGATGGCTTGTTAAACCGCTGGTTGTCCTCTGCTAACCCTGCATATTCTTCGGGCTCCTCCTCTCACATTCCATGCTTGCCACCTCATTCCCACCGCTGGAGGCTACATGTCACAGAGCGACTGTAGAATGTACTGAACTTTGGGTGTAGTGATCAGTGGGGTTGCTCTCTAGTGGCTGACCCATGATAGGACCTACTGGTAATTACAGACAGGGCTGGTAGCACTATCTATTACTGAGGTTGCCTGACATTTCTCATTATAAGACCCTGTTTTCACTAGTTTATAGCTTTATGAAATTTTACATCCCAATTGTCTACCTCAATCTGTATTATTTTTTATTTTATTTTGGTTGTTTTTTAAAGTTCATCCAAAAGAGTTCAGCCATTTCTAAGAATGGCTGGGGAAATAGGGATTTTTCTGCCCCTCTTAAAAAAAAAAATTCTGGTGACCTTTCCTTTGAGCAACTCTAGTGCCCAATGCAATGGAGGTATTTGAAATGTGTGGGATAAGGGTGCCTTTATGTCAGGAAGGTGCCTTTTACCATCCTTTGCAAATCCATCCAAATCTGGCCAAGTCTTTGGAAAAGCACCATTTGCATAGGCTCAAGATAGACTTCTTTGATTTTAGCAGCTAAAATCTCTGAAGATTCTATCCTCACTGAGCACGTCGCATTGCTTCCCAGCATGTGCAACATCCTCACAGAGCAACTGAGGAAGTTCTAGCCCAGAGCTATGGGAGTGAAGGGGCAGAAAAGGGAACTGGACTTTCCGTTTAATGGCTGCTGCAGCGTAGGGTGGGGCTGGGCACTGGAACGGAAAAGAGTGAACCTGTCTCTCCTATGCTCTCAAGACGCCCTGCTCTCCTTCCCTGCTAGCACCTAGGCATCATGGAGGAGGAAGCCATCAGATTTGAAGACAGAGAGAGGACAAAAGCTGGATGATGAGGGAAAGGTAGGCAAAGGAGTAGATTAGGACATGGAAAGATTGGGACAAGGAGTCTGATGAGCAGTAGGATTAGATGATGGGAGAGAACCAGGAACTGGGACAAGCTGGGCAAGGAGACAGACTGGCTGGGCTGTGTAATAAAGGAGGCTGTTATTTGTAAGACCCCTGCCTCATTTGTTGCAGAAGTTGGAAGATGTGTAGTGAATGAGGCAGGGTTCACACTCATGGTTAAGGAAGTTGAATGGTGCCCTGGAGAATCAGATGCTATCTCTGCCTCTGCCACAGAGTTCCTATATGATGCTGGGCAAGTCACTTACACCAAACTTTTCACAGGTGGCCACTAATTTGTGTGTTCCTCATTTTTTGGGTGCTCAACTTGATATTCTGGGATCTAATCTGCAGATGCAGCTGCAACTGAAGTCAACGGGAGCTATGGTTTGAATATATAACCTTATGTAGCACTTTAAGGTAAAAAGTTTCCACTAATTTTGAGTGCCCAAGTTGAGAGATCTACGACCTGAATTTTCCTAGTACTTAATCTCTTTGTGCCTCCATTCCCCATCTCTAAAATGGGAATACCACCAACCCCTCTTGTCACAGCGGTGTTGTGAAGATTAATGTTCGTGAAGCCCCTAGAACCTATAGTGATGAGTACCATGGAAAAGCCTATGAGGAAATTGATATTGCTTCAAAGCAGGGTTTGAATAGCATATGATAAATAAGGCATCAGATCACACACTGAACAATGAAGAGAAACAAAATATTGAAAACTGTTCATTAAGTGAACATTGTCCATTCTGTGCACTGAACGAAGCAGGGGACCTGTGGAGAACAAATAGTATGTGATTATGTAATTAGCCTGCATTATAATGCATATGCACGAGGATCCCAATTAAGGTTGCATAGACCATCTTAATTCTGGCACTTCTGAACTTTTGAGTGGTTGAGTTTGCAACCTTAATTATGCTCTTTTAACATAGATTTTTTGTGTAATATTATCTAAGGGAGAACTCTTATGGATCAAATAGTGGAGACTTATGTTTGTGCAGATCAAGGAGCAAGGTTCTAGTCCTGGCTCCCGTAGGTTTGCATGCATGACTTGTATCCCATTTTCTACCACCCTTGGGTTCATCGCAGGATGAGAATCTGTCTAGGGACCACACATTTTTTAGGCCAATCCTCCCCAGCTTCCACACACTCTCAAGTAGGAAGAGGATTGTGTAGCTCATAGTCATCAGCCACTTTGAGCTGCTGACCCTGTGCTCACATCAGGGAATGTGCATTTTATGCCTATGATCTACCCCAGAGTGACTCAGGTGCTGTAGAGGCATGGTAACAGCTTTACTGACATAAAGAAACACTTCTCTGTTCTTCTCTCTCCCCTTTCCCCCCTGTAATTAATATTTAAATCAAAAGTTCGACAGGTACCAAGGCTACAGAGGTTACCCATGCCAATCAAATGCTAGAGAATCATCTAGCAATCTGCCCAGAGTCCCAATGAATGTATTAATACAAATGTGATCCAAGATTGATAGTGTTAAATCACTAATTATGTAGGCTCTTCATGTTTTATTGATCTTTTCGTTAAGTGGTTGGAGGAGTAACGTGATTTTCTGAATCATAATGATGTCAAAAATCTTCATGCTGCAACCTCAGGCTTCTTTTTGAACTTGGTATGCATCATGAGTAAGACGGCAGGACACTTACTAAAGATACAATGCCATGGTGCAGCTCCTGCACCACAAAAATCCATCTTCTTTGTTTGTAAATAAAAGCAACTTCCTAATTGCCCAAATCAGTCATCATTCACTCTCCAGTCCAACACCAATTGACTCAAGAGTTAATTTGGTAGAAGGCTGACAGGGAAGATCTGAAATATGTGTAGAAGCTTTTTTGGCCCTGGAGGAGAGAAACTCTATGTGATAAGCTGGGAGTGACTTGCAATCTGACTCTTGGTTACATGGAAAGTTTTACACAATAATAGTCCAATTTTTAAGTTACACTTTAGCTTTCTCACATGAAACTCTTTAACTGTCAAACTGGCTAGAGCAAGATGCAATGCAGCCAGTGTGATATTTATATCCTTTATAAATGTATTTAAAGCTTAATTGCAAAGACCACAATTTTCTCAGGGGACCTACCCTAGCCATACAATGTTCTTGACTTGGCTGTGCCATAGGCTGTACACTATGTGAACCATCTGGTTGGATAATCTCTGGCTTTGCACAGCTATTTTAATCAGTGCCTTAAGACCGTGGGCCAGATTCTCAGCTAGTGTAAATCAATATAGCTCTAATGACTTCAATAGAGCTACAGTGATTTACACCAGTTGCAGACTTGGCTCTGTACCGTCTCCTTTACTACAATCCAAAAGTCATATTTTGGTTCATGGTCAACATTTTGCTTCCAGTAAGAGCTTCATGAGTACAAATATTGTCATGAACATTTCAGTCTAAACAATTGCGAAGTTGCATATATAGATGTTTACACCATGCATTCTAGGTCATCAGGGATCTAAGAACAGGAACTCCCAAAATAACAAGCAGCAAGAAGCTCTGCCCCTCTACCATGGGAACAGATAAACAATTATCAGACATAATTTATAAGAAATATAAATGTTCTATTCATAAGAGAAGACATGCCAGCAAAAAAGTAACTCAGATATGCACAAGGCTCAGAAGTGACATATTCTATTCATTAGAATAAATGTATATAGAATATACCAAAATTGTGACGATTAAGGATTCACACAGGTTTCAATATGTGTTTCATTAGCAGTACTGCCAAAGCAAACTGTTCAGAAATCTTCAATGAGCCCTCCCCTACCAAAAAAAAAAAAAAAAAATTAATAAATAAAAAATAAAATTGTCTTCAGAATCACAAGATTTTTATAAGTAATTAATCTGGAGTTCTGTTTATTGCCCTTCTAGTTTTTGAGCCTTCAGGAGTCACATTTGCAAATGTTTCTCCTTATCTGTGATGGGCAAAATCGTACTTAAAAAATTGGAAGAATAATACCATCACAACAATACCATATGACTTAGGTGACCAATCACACAATGTGGACAACAAATACTCAATGAAATAGCTGGGACAGGAAGTAGTTGAGCAATATGTATACTGAAATCCATTCACAACAACCATCCACTGGATAATTTTTTAACAGCAAATAAATTAATCAAAGTCATCTCTGTATCAGGATAATTCACAAACAGAAAAAGGATGAAAATTCATCCTGGTTCATATTTAGAGAAATCGTACTCATAGTCTCCATTCAGCCATCTCCACTACCTTTTCCTGTCTAAAGAATCTTTAATAAGAATGAATATTTAACAACATATTATAGATCCAGATGAATCACCAGCTTTACCACTGAACCAGGTCTGGGCAAGTCTAAGGTCTAATGGGGGATCTCCAGAACTGACTTCAGTGGAAGTTGATGGAAGATATGCAGAATCAGCATATTCCCACATCCCATATCATTTACTTTGGGGGCTGCAGTAACTGCCTAGGTTCCCCTGTTGAAGGGAGGGCTCTTGAGTTGCTGCAACTACTTGTTGGATCTTCATTTAGGGTTTATGCCAGCTTCTGCTTCTCTGGACCTGAGAGTGATTCTGGCCCATAAATCCTTTGATTGTGAAATCGTAATCCAGCAGTGATGGCTGAGGATTCTCATTTCAGATTATAGAAATAAACGAGAATTTAGAAATACAGAACCAGGTCCTCACCTGGTGTAAATGGGAGCTTCTCCACTGACTTCAATGGAGCTCCATCCATCCAGTTGAAGACCCAGCTGAGAGTGCCCATTTTTAAGCAAATCCCACCTATGCTAAAAAAAAATCCCAAACAGATAGCAATGTAGCAAATATACTTTAGCAGACCTGTTTACAAGCAGAGCTTTTCTCAGTCTTCCATGAGGCCTTCAACTGATCTTTAAATAATGAGCCAATAAAAATACAAATTGATATTCATGTTCTCCCTAAGGATATATAAATGACATTAGTGCTGAGAATATTTTATAGTTGTATTTTGTTTACAAACTGGAAGGTGGCTGAGTAACAATATACTGTAAGGATGGGTAAGAGTATAAATGGCCTTCTCCCAGGACATTGATAAGAACTTTACTGGATGACAAGCTATATTTACAATGGAAACCAGTTACACCATATCCTTTCCCATGGTAACAGGCTGCCCATTGTATATATCCTGTGCATGGGTACAAATTAAGCACAAAAATTTTGTGCTGATCATCTTGGCTAGCTCTGCTCAATTCATCTACAAGAGTGAATGTCTCATGTGAATATATTCTTCATAATAAAAAGGATTTACGGAAGTTGATTTTGGAAAGATTTCTAGCAGGCTCATTGCTGCATCCTTTTGCCAGGCCCATCCCTCTCATCCATCCCAACTATCACATCAGAATAAATACATAAAATGGGAGGCTTAAAATTATTGGGGGATGGGGGGCAGAAATGTGTTTCACTCTCAATTTATGCTCCTGGAGCCCCTATTTAAATCTCTGCTACTAAATTGAAGAGGTAGGTTAGGTGATTTCATTGTAGCTTACATATCCCCCCAGTTCTTCACCTTTCCTCTGGGGGCACACAGACACCCAATGCATAGGGTTTTGTCACAGGCAAATTGGGAACATTGTTGTGGAAGAGGCTTGCTAATACATTGGCAGCACACCACAGAGATGGATCACTGAATTCTCGTTTTGAACCCACCTAGTTCTGTGTTCACTACATACCGGGGCAGATCTGGGACTCTGAAAAGGTTGCTTTGTATCATCAGGGCCCTGGTCTGATCTAAGGATAACTATTCTGTCTTTACACTCCCCCTTCCAGGCCTTCTTTCCACTGGGCCCAGGGGGCAATTGAGGGGAGGTAGTGGGCATTCCAAGCTGCAAATGAAGGATCTCTGTTGGGTAGAACAATCCCTTCATGACTGTTTTTAGCCAGTGCAAGTTAGAGCAGCACTGTGGTTCAGCTTTTGACTTCTTCCCAGTATCAGGAGAGGGGTAAAGGTGGCTTTGATCCTCTTCATTCAACCCCAGCTATGCTGAACTCTGCACTGCTGAGTCTGAGGATTGTCTAAAGACATTCTGGGATTTGCCAAAAGGTTTGCAAACTGTGGCCTGGTTCTGAATGACGTTGGCCCCGTTGTTGCAAGAATCTGAGCTAACTTGTGGTTTCCATTGAAGATGGGTTCACACGAAGCCCCACATTGGAACAACCCTAGACTTTAGAGACATTTAAAATCCAAATCTTTATCCAGAGCTGACCTTTTGCAAAGGTTGCCACCGTCATACAAGAAGCCAAACCAAATCCAAACACCTCAGAGCTTGTGCGTGCTTGAAATCCAGACTTTGAGTATATGACTTAAGGCCCTCTGTAGTACCCCATGTTGCCAGGGTAGTGCCCCCACATAAGTCTGATAATATTCATTGGTTTTCCTAAAGCCCCTTCTCTTGCAGCCATGTGATTATGAAAGAAACTGAGCTTTCACTTAAAAATACAAATTTAGCCATCACAGTAGTGGAGAAAAAATTGAAAACATGAATCCTAAAGGCAAAAAAAGAAGAAAAACAAAAAATATATTCTTTCTAAAATCTCATGATTTTTGAATGCTTGGGATTGGCAACCCTGAATTATAAATTTGACAAGAAATCTGCTGAAACTGAAATGGGCTGTGAGATTCAGTTCCTTTGAACCAGGGAGTCAAAGTGACAGCTAAAGGGTACAACCTTCAGGGAAAATAAACGCATGAACTTGAACATAAACTGAAGGTCTGTGTTTTTCTGGGCTCCAGTATGTCCTCTAATGAAAACAAAACAAAAAACACAGGCTGGTTTTCCATTGCAGTTACTCAAAAGTAGGTATTTGTTTGAGCCAAGTATTTCAAAGTTTAGTTGGAAGAGGGTGGATAATGTTTAAGTCTTGCCATTATGTGCAACCTATTGATACTGAGCACATTTCAGTTTTTTCACCTCAGGTCACATAGACACTTACTTGCATCTAAAATGATCACCCATGCACATTTCTAGTTAGTTGATTGTGCTTTTTATGTAGCTTTTGCTTTAATTAAACACTGCTTGATATGAGCTGCACCACCATTCAGACAGGATTTTAATAATCGGGTCAGTAGACAGGTTAATACAGTAAAACCAGACAATATTATTCCTATATGTATTATCAGACTGACTTCAAATCAAGTGCAGATGACCTCGTCAAACCCTCTGTTACATAGTACAAAGTGACCCTAAGTCTGGAGGATAGTTTGATGTGGCTGTTAGAGGCAGTGTGTCTAGTGGTTACAGCATGGGAATAGAAGCCAAGAATCTTGGGGTAAAATCCTGGCCCCACTGAAGTCAATGGCAAAGCTGCTATAAGATTTCATATTCCTGACTTTGCAACTGATTGGGTATCGGTTTCCCATCTATTCAACAGCAGATTTATCTGCTTCTTGTGGGAGGGGGGAGGGAGCTTCAATTAGTTAATTGACTGTAAAGTGGTTCAGACAACAAGCTCAGGCAGGAATTCAAGGGCAGAGCTGGAAACAGACCTCATGAATTCTGACTCCCACTTCTCTGTTCTTTCCAGAGACTGATTTTACCATACTCCCTCCTCCCTACAGACAGGCACTACTCTGCTAGGATTTTCCAATGTCTCAATTTGAATTTGTGCTCACTCAGTCAAACCTGTCCAAAGGACAAGCTGCGTGTATGGATCTGGGATGTTGTTGTGGATGGACACTCTATAGGTTACACTGCCATCTGTCCAGGCAGGGAAGAAAAAGACATCATATTGTCCAGGTCCTCTGTTCCAATACTTGGTTGGGTGCTGAGATCAGATGGGCAGGAGAGGGAAGTGTCTTTCCCTTTCCTAGGCTATAACAACCTCTGTGCAGTCTACATCCTAGCTCCCACGGTGGTAATGGCCAATGAGACCCATGCAGTGGCAGCTCTGCTTGTCTAACCTTTCTCTTTCCTTAACTCCAACCCCCATGGCAACAGAGAGCACCATGAAGGGAATTTACGCACACTCCTTTGCAAGCTTTCCCATTCTAACTTGGTAGAAACCCACCAGTTCCACTGCAATGAGACCCTTTACATCAGTGGAGCAAGAGGCAGGATTTACAACTAGTGTGTGTACATATATAAGCACAAAAGAAAAGCAGCTCGGGGTATCTCAGACTGAGATGCAGCCACATCTCCCGCTGTGCAAAATGCCCCAGGGAAATCTTCTAGCTGAATTTCCTTGCTATCAGAAAATTGCTTTAAAAGTTAGGTTTCCCTACCTTTCCTGTTGCCCACAGTTTGAAAATAATAAGCCAAAGGATTGATGATGGGGTGCACAGGAAATTGCATTTCTCTGTTGCTGTGGAAACACACATTATGTGACTGGCTAAAACTATGCAGCAAGATATTGAATAAACTTGTTGGAAATTTATTTTAAAAAATTAAAACTGAATAGTAGTTTTATTCAATGTTTTATCTGCAGCACAGTTATGTAAAGCCAAGGACTCAGAGCAAAGTTGATGTCGGGTCCTTCTATTTGAGTAACAGGTTTCCTTGGCATCTTATGGCATGAGATCAACAGAAGCTGTGGGGGGACAATTTTCCATTGGACTGCCTGACTCTGCAGGGCACTTGTGCCATCTCCCTTTTAAGGCTTGCTCTACACACAATATTTGTACTGGCGTAACTATATCACTTAGGTGTTATTTTTAATCAATATAGTGATACTGCTACAACCCCTAATACAGACAAAGTTATAATGATATACATAAAGGAGCTGTATTCCCCTTCCCACATGGGAATACTATCCCAGTACAAAGCACCTTCATACAGATAACAGCATCCAGGCTAGGGGGGTTGTACTGCTTTAATTCTACAAGTATAATCTACGTGCATACAAATGCTAACATTGCTATTATCATGAAGGAACATCTTGGATTAGATGAGCATGAAGCCCATTTTGTTTGAATTATGACAACTGTATCCTAGTGACCTGTACTTTGGTTTCAGTTTAATTGCTGGGCAAAGCTGGACTTGCTCACAGAATGCATCTAACTCACAGCAGCCTTTGCTTCAGCACGTTCACCTGCTCACACTCAGTGATTAAAAAGAACAGTCAGATGAACCTGAGTTGGCTTCAACTCTTTTGTAGGCTAACCACCACCATTTTTCTTTTAAACGAGGCCAGTTTCAAGTCCTGAGACACGCTCAGAGCACCACAGATAGTGCCATTTTTATTGTTTTATTCAACAAAATTGGCATTTCTAAAGGAAAGTGCTTCATTGAAAAATTCCCAACCAGCTCTAACAGAAAGCCAGCACAAATGTAAAGACAACATTGTTATAGGCCTAGAGATGGAGGTGTGTAAGTCCTTACCTTAGAAGACCTGTACTAATCTACCTCTACTTACATCTCTACTTCTATTTCCTCCTCTTTCCACCTAAATTGTTATGCTTCCCTTTTTACCACCCCCATTTATTTACTTTCTCCCACTAATTTCCTTTTTCCAGACCATCTCTTCTGCTCAGAACTACCTCACCTCTATTCAGATTTCTCCTTTTTCCCCACAGACAGGCATTCAATGAAGATTTCCCTAAAAGTATATGTAGTGTCTGAAATGTGGAACTTCATCTGAGGTATCGCACATCTCTTAACTCCATCATATGGGGATCTTCCTTGGAGAAGAGGCTTCTGTGATTGTAAAATACTGAATTTACTGGGAATACAAAAACTGTTACATAGCCACACTGTGCAGCTCACATTTGTATTAGAAGCACTATTAAATATAAAAGCTTGAAAGTAGACAGGGCCCTATTTAAGTCCAGCTCTATTTCTATCAAAACTCTCCCAAATCTTCGAATAATTCATGAATTGGCCTGACTTCTGACTAAACAGAAATGAAAAATAGGGATGGCACTGTAATGTAAACTGGTACAGTGGGTTCCTATCAGGAAAACTTTTAATAGATTAGGCAAAAACAGTTGGGAGACAAGCTAAGAACCTGAGCTAAAGAGGTTTAAAGAAAACATAGAAACTAACCTCAGAAGTTTTAACAAAGAATCTAACCTCCCTGATAATCCCTTATAGAGGTCTGCCTGCCAAATGAGCTATTTTTATAGGGCTTTACTTAACCCAAACATTTTCACCTGCATACATTTGGATCTGCAGAGATTGGAGCATGAGGTTAACTCTTTGTGTACCATATCTAGAATAGGATTCCTTCACCAGATTACAACCAAGGGGAAAATAACATAGTTTAAAAACAAACAAAAAACAGTTTTCCTTTCCTTTACTAATAATGTCTCAGATCAGGAATTCTCAGCCTTTCCCACTGCAACTCCTTTTCCTGACCACCCAGGGTCCCACCCAGCTGACCGGGATCTAGATGGGACCCATATCCCATTTAGCAACATGGGAAAGGCAGAGTGGTAGCAACCCTTGACACTGTTGAGGAATCACAACCTCCAAGGTGGGACCCCTTGTCTTTAATTATAAAACTGTAAGGATTTGATAAGTCCAATTTATTTCTCCCCAGTCATTCTGCTTGTTTCCCTTCTGTACCGCATTCTGCTCAGATAGAGAAATTACAGTAGTTAATTAATAAAACAATCAAGCAAAATTCATTTAAAAATGCCTGGAAACAAACACACCGGTCACCCTTCAGAATCCATCCCATAGATTCTAGAATGAGTTAATTGCACATAATCAAACTAAAACAAAATTTAAAAAGTCATTTGAAATAAGTTGAGGGGAAAATATCTCCTGTAGGATTACTTTAGAATCACATATGAGAAAAGTGTGATTAAGCTTTCATTGACCATCATCTGAGAGCATGATAGGAGAATATACTGGGCTAATTCTCTTCCTCTCTTTCACACCAATTTATACCAGTGTATCAATGATTTAATGAAGTTACTCTTGACTTACTCTGGTGTAAGTGAGAGGGGAATCTAGATCTGTAGAAATGAGAGGTGTTCAATTCCAGCTGTGATTGTGGCAAAGACAGCAATAGCAAAGCAGAAATGTGTGCAGAAAAGTGCCAGGTATGATGAGTTTATTTCTTGCACAATTGGCTAATTTGCTGACAAAAGCTCCACACTGACAATCTCCTTAACTGTTACATATTTAAACTTCTTTATAACATATAGAGGGAGCCTGCTGTGTCTCACTTTTCTCCCTCCCACAGTTACATCAAGCTGGAGATGATAAAATCTTGACTTAACTTCATATTGTCAACAGAAAAATTGCAACCCATTTGTGTTGGTGGCTGCCAAGTGAAATATTTTATACCTCATTAGTGTCAAAGCAGTTATTGCGTTTTTCACTTTGTGAATAGATCATGGGTAAGCATGCACTTCTTTTATAATCACAGCCAATTTAGGACAGCAAAGCTTATACCAACAAAAAAGTATTTCCTTCCATAAACTCCACCACCTCTTAATGCTTTGTTTATAATGAGGATTTCATATAAGCCTGGTTATCTCAATTTATTTCTAATACGTCCATCACCAGGTTATCTGGGCACATGAAGACAACCCTGGCACACAATTCCCATAAGAGTTATCCTCTAAGGGCCAAATTCACTGCTGTCAAACTCCAAGCAGGTGTGGGGTGGTTTAATTTACACCTCCCTGTGCAGTTTCAGCAAATTTAGCCCTTTACAAATAAATGGACCATTTCACTCTGTGGGAGCTGTGCCTGGTATTGTGTTTTGGGAAAGCACAGGCTCTATACAAATTCTCAGGGGCGTGGCCACTGTGCTGTCCTTAGAAAAGGTGCTGGGTCGGCGTATCTCCAGGTCATGACCTCACCACCTTCTTTTTCCCTTCACACAGGCTGGTGCTAACAACAGCATTAGCTCTGCAGCGTTCTTCTGTTGCCAGAGAGCAAGTGTAGCAACCAACACTTGAGGGCAGGGATGAAACCAAGGCACCTCCGGAGTGAAAATCACCCGGCTCTACAACTTGAGCTGAAGAGCCAAGGGACTTGTCCCACCCCCTCACCAGTGGGTTACACTAGCACCTCAAACTTTAACAGACTGGTATCCTTTGGGGATTGGTCACAGATGACAACAGATAGCACACACTGACCAGTGGGTTACATGAGGACACCCATTTCATCTGGCCCTTGCTATGGGGTTGTGAGGTAGCCAAGGAGGATGATTCCGCATCTATTCTTCTTTTTCATGCACCATCTTTTCAAAAAATCTAGTCTGAGGAACACCTTGCATGCCAGTCTGATGGCCCTGAGTTCTTTTACATTGATATGGAGGCGCCTCTCCTCCTCCGTCCAGATCCCCTGAGTGCCCAGGTTGGCACTGATGTGGGCTCCCCAACCCACATCCGAGGCATCGGAGATCAGGGTCAACGACGGGGCCAGATCCCTGAAAGGAAAGCCCCTCAATACTGCCCCAGGGGTCCTCCACCAGTTCAGGGAGGCTAGGACTGACAGTGCAACGTGACCACCCTGTTTAAGGGGTGTCTGCTCGGCACGTATGCCGAGGCCAACCATGCCTGGAGCGGCCTGAATTTGAGGCGAGCCAGCCTCACCACATATGTGCAGACTGCCATGTGCCCTAACAGCTGTAGGCAGTTCCTGGCTGTCGTCATGGGGCACCGGCGCAGCTGGGTGATAATCACCCCCATAGCCTCGAACCGAGGTTGCGGGAGGAAGGCTCTGGCCTGGGAAGCATCCAGGGTGGCCCCAATAAACTCTATGCGCTGCACCAGGGTTAGAGTCGACTTCTGCTCGTTTATGAGCAGCCCCAACTTGTTGCATGTGGCACAGGTGAGGGGCACACTGTCCTGTACGTGAGACCTGGACCTGCCCCTGATTAACCAGTTGTTCAGGTAAGCAGGGATAATGGAGGCCAGGGAGACCATATGGAACCTGAACCGCTCGATTAATTTGTTTAGCCAGCACAGGTCTAATATGGGCCTCAGGCCCCCCTTTCTTGGGGATGAGGAAGTATCTGAAATAAAAACCTCTCCCTATTTCGTGCTGGGGAACCATTTCTACTGCCCCCAGGTTGAGGAGGGTGATTACCTCCTGGAAGAGGAGTTGCTCGCGAGAGGGGCCCCTGAAGAGAGACGGCGGGGGAGGTTGTTTGGGGGGCGGGATGTGAACTGCAGGGAGTATCCTCCGAGAACTATTCCAAGGACCCAACAGTGTGTTGTAATATTTGCTCATTCCATGTAGAAGGGCTTTAGCCTGTCTAGGAAGGGACGGGACGAATCCAGGAAAACAGTAGGGGTGCCAACCTTGGGCGCACCACCAAAATTGCCCTTTTTTGTTGCCTGGGGGGGCCCTTGTTGGGAGGCTGAGGATGAGTTAGGAGGCTGGCTATGCCGTCCGAACCCCCTGTTCCTGTCTCTGCCCCTACTAGGCTGAAAGGGCCTAGGCAGCGGCCTAGGTTGTTGCTGTGGCTGTGGCTGCGACTGACGCCTCAAGGCTTAAGGTGTATAGAGGCCCAAGGAACGCAGCGTGGCCTGCGAATCCTTAAGGCCATGCAGCTTCTCATCAGTCTTGTCTGAAAACAGGCCCGACCCATCAAAGGGGAGGTCCTATATCGACTGCTGCACTTTCTGTTAGAGCCCCGAGGACTGCAGCCACGAATACCACCTCATGGCGATGGCAGAGGCCATGGCCCTGCTCACTGTGGCTGCAGCATCGCTGGCAGTTTGGAGTGCCGTCCCCACCACCATGATCCCCTCCTTGAGGACCATGGCGAAGTCTACTGCTTGATCCTGGAGCAACGCCTCAGCAAACCATCTGAGGGAGTCCCAGAAATTGAAGTTATACCTGCCCAATAGGGCCTGGTTTGCAATTCGGAATTGTAAGGCCCGAGTAGAATAAACTTTTCTCCCGAACAAGTCCATTTTCCTGTTCTCCTTGTTCTTGGGAGTGGAGCCTTGGTACCCCTGCCTGTCCCTTTGATTGGCTGCCTCCACCACCAGGTTTTCCGGGGCTGAGTGAGTGAATAGGAACTCGAACCCTTCAGCTGGGACGTAATATTTCTTTTCAGTGCCCTTGAATGTAGGGGCGACCGAGGCAGGGGTTTGCCACAGGGCCTTAGCCAGCTTAAGGACCCTGTCATGAACCGGCCCTCTGCCCCCAGAACACCAAAAAGGGGATCCTCCTCCTCTGAGAGTTCCCTGACCTCCAAACTCAAATTAGAGGCAACCCTTTTCAGCAGCTCTTGGTGCGCCCTGAAGTCTCTCAGCGGTGCCCTGTGTTCCCTAGAAGCTGCTTCATCTGGGGAGGAGGAAGAGGACTGTGGGTGCTCGCCCCCCTGTTGTCGGGGCCCCGAAGCGGGTCCCTCCCCTGGGTCCGATACCTTGTCTGAGGAATGGCCCTTGTGTTCCTTGTCTGGTGTGGGGGGCACAGACTGCAGTCCTGAGGATGGGAGGGACACTATCCCCTGTCACATGAGCCCCCCATGGGCCCCAATAGGGCCATTGCCAGGGACCCTGGGGCCAACCCGGGGCTGGCATCAGCACCAGCTGAGGAGCCTCCTGGCGGCGGCTGGACCCCCAAGCATCCTTGCCTTTCTGGGACCCGGAGCCGCTGGAGCAGTGGTACCGAGCTCGTCTCCGGCCCTTGGTGCTGCTCCGTGCCGGGGACCGACCCCTTGATGACACCAAGGAGGCAGATGAAGAAGCCGGTGACTCCTCGAACAGTGCCGACGTGAGGAGGCACGCTCCAAGGAGCTTGAGGACGATGCCCGTCATCTCGGCACCGACGACTTGCGGTGCCGCATGCCCCTAGGGGACCGGGAACGGTGCTGTTGGGAGCCTCATGGTGCTGATCCGACTCGGAAGACCGGGATCTGTGATGCGCTGAGGTGTTCGAGCCCTTCGATGTCGGACTTCGTGCCGGTGACCGGGTCCGGTGCCACCTGGACGAACGGCTCAGTGCTGGGGACTGGGAGCGAGAGCTGTCTCTGTGCCACGAGGAGGCCCTCGAGCGGCATCACCTGTATGCGTTGCCTCTGGCGTCGGGGACTGACCTCAGTACCGCGGGGAGGATCCGTTCGACGAGCAAGACTCAGAGCTGAGAGGGGAGTTTCCACGCTTTACCCTCGGTGACTGTCCGGTGGGAGACTTTTCCCCTATCGGTGGGTCTCAACCAGCCTCCGGGGAGACCCAGCATGGGTTTGCCCCGGGACACTGGCCCTCTCTCCCTTGGCAGAGGGGGGGGCGGAGGCGTGGGTAAGACCATCAGGGCTCTTGCCGCCTGACAAGCCTCCGGTGTCGACGGCACCTGCAGGGGCACTCCACCCAACCCCAGGAGACGGGGGAGGCTCCCTGCTCAGAGATGCAGGCACCGGAGCATGCTCTATGGGCCATGGCTGGTGCACCTCCGCATTCGACCCCGCCCATATCAATGGTGCTGGGGAGTGTGTGTGCTCTGTGCGTGGCCGCCTCTTCTTCTTCGGCACCCGAGATGTTTCCTTGCACCCAGTTGACTCCAGTGCCGGTGGTGCACTCCGCACCAAGGAGATGCTTGGTGCCGAGGTGAAACGAGGTGGCTCAGAGGCCAGTTGGAGCGCCGCTTTCATGAGAATAGCTTTCAGCCGAATGTCCCGCTCTTTCTGAGTCCTAGACTTGAAAGCTTTACAAATCTGGCACTTTTCACTCCGGTGCTGCTCTCCCAGGCACTTGTGGCAGCTATCATGAGGGTCACTAACTGGGAAAGCCTGGCCGCAAGCGGCGCAAGGCTTAAAGCCAGGTGACCCGGGCACGGCCTGGCCACCCTAAGCCCCTGAGGGCTTCTATTGAATCCTAAACTACTCTACTTAACTACTTAACAAACACTTAACTATGCACAACAAAGTTCTACGAGGGGAAGGTATTTGCGAGAAGCAAGAGACGTTCCAGCAACCGTCACGGGTGGAAAGAAGGAACTGAGGGGGCCGTAGGGTCGGCGGTGCCTCATACACCACGGCATGCGCGCGGCACTCCAGGGGGCACCAGAGCCGACCCTACGGGGTCTGCTAAGGGGAAAAAAGTTCCGGGAACCCGTGCACGGTGGCGTGCACTCACCTATATTGGAATGGATATGAGCAACACATCTCGCAGTAGAACTGTAATTAACGCCCATTACAAGTTTACTTCTCAGGCATTATCTAGTTAGGTAACCATTCCCTGAAACAATACAAAGCACAATGCATTATTGTTCTAAGTGTGATCTGGTCTGAGAGTAGAGAAGAATGAAACTGGTGTGCTTTATCCCCATGACTCATACCTGAACCAATATCCATGGACAGAATGACAAAACCCTTACTAGAGGAATAATTAAACCACATGAAAATTATGTCCATAAACCGAGGCATAAGTATTGTTGTTTTAGAATAATTTACAAACGGGTGTAAATAACAGCTGGAAAAGCAAAAGAGGCTTTCTCCATCTTTACATAATAAAAATGCCCCTTTGGAGAATCATCATGAAAAATATTTTGCAGTCTAAACTCAGAGGGCCAAACAGATGAATGAAAGTTGAAGGCAGGAAACGGAGAGCAGAATTCAATCCATAATCTCTGTTCTCGGGCATAAATTATTGCTCTCGTTGGGATTTCTTTTGGATGGGCAGGCAGCTAAAAGAGGAGTGTGTGCATGATGAGTGATAGGCCAAAATTTCAGTATAAGCAACCCACATCGTTTTAAAATGAGTTATCCATTTTTCCTTTTTTTCCCTCTTTAAAGCCCTTGAAATCATGTGATTAGATGAGAATCTCAGCTTTCATTTTTTGTTTAAGCCTATTTCTGGCCCACAGGGCTGCAGAGAAAGGCTTGGAAATTGAACCTTAAAGGCTCAGAACCCAGAAGGCAAGGAAAAAGGCCAGCATCATGAGATTTTGACACCTCACTCATGATTTTTAGATGCTTGATGTTGGCAATACTGAAATTTTCAGACATACAAATGAATGAATCCCCAAAAGAACTGGCCTGAATTTTAGAGATGCTGAGCACCCAGATCTCCAATTGATTTCAGGGGAAATGTATCTGCAGATAATGAATGGTTGGGTCTCTTATTATTAAAAAACTCTCACTGACTTTAGTGGACTTTAGATCAGGCCCCTAAGCAAGAAAAGGTTTTTGGCTATGTGATGCTAGGCCAGAAAAAGCCAAACAACTTTATAAATTGCATGGCCCAACTCTGACCGTTTGAGACATATTATAGGAAAATACACTGGTAGTGACTGTCATTCATTATAAGTAGCTAGAGCTTTGATATGCAAGTGTATTGTTGGTAGTTATTTGATGTGGTTTACGTATCTCTTGTTAGAGGTTAGCAGTGTAGATAAACTGCTTTCCTGTCTATCACTGTTGTATTCATTAAGAGTTCAAAAGGAACATATGAACAGTTAGATGGAACTTTGAATGTAACAATACTATTGTTTGTATTTCTCTTTGAAGTTTAAGTAGTAAATACCTGTAAATGGCCAATTACCTTGTGCTAATGTAACTAGTTACCCCTGTGCGCAGGACATAGGAGATGATACTTCAGAGTCTCAAGTAATCATCTATTAGTAGTTCAAGGAGGCACCTGCTGTCAAGAAAATATCGGTCAGCCTGCATGGATCTATAAAGGACTTTACTTGACTGATCCTTTTTGTCTCAAATCTGTCCAGCTTGTCAGGGAAAGTTTGGAACGCAAGACTGAGATACCAGCACCAGCCTGGAATCACCCTGCTAATCCTCGTGGGAGAATTTGAACAAACCCTGCACATGGACTATTTAGTCTTCATTTCTCTGGACTGGATTACTAACAAAGAAGCTCTAAACAAGGACTGATGATCTCCAAGCTGTTTGGGTAATTTCAGAGACTTTGCAACTTAAGAACTTTGCAATTCAGTTATCATCTCTACTTTGAAACTGACCTAAGAGCTTTATTTTCATCTGTGTATGTATACTGACCTTTTTACCATTACTGTCTTTCCTTTTTTTAAATAAATGTTAGTTTAGTTAATAAGCATTGGCTTTAAGTGTGTATTTGGGTAAAATCTGAACTATTCATTGACCTGTTCGATAATGTGTCCGATCCTTTGGGATTGGTAGAACTTTTTTACATATGATGGATAAAGATTTTCAGTAATCCCCATCGTATTTGACTTGGCTGTCTGGGTGCTAGCCAAAGGGCTGGATAGTTTTAAGGTAACTGTGTTTTGTCTACTGATGACCAGTGAGGTCATCAGAACCTGTTGTTGCTGGCTTGGTATATCTTATGGAATATGGTATATTATGGAAGAAAAACCACCAGTATTTAGGGCGTTGCCTGCCCCATTCCTTGCAGTTTGCCCTGTTTAAGCTATCTCAGCCTGGCTCCCCTGGAGGCCAACGTCACAGGCTATAAAAAAAGCTACCAGGGCAGGCCAGAGACACACGGCATTTACCTTCATACACCAGACATTCCTGGGAAAGAAATGGTTGTTAACAATTCATTGACACTCTCTGAAATTAGCCTATCTTTCTTTTGGGTTTTTTTCCAAAACTGTTGGGGCCAGATCCTATAATGAAATCTGTGAGGCAGACCTCCACTGAAATCAATGCTGGTGCAGTGGTCTGCCCTCACAGATCTCATTATGGAATCAGGTATGTGTTAAGCCGCCTGTCCCTCTCCCCCCAAAACATACAAACAAGCTTCATCATCTCCCCCTTCCCATTAGATTTTCCTGCTATCACTTACTCCGCCTCTTCCTATCCTTCTGCTTCTGTGACTCTTACCTCACCAGTGCCTCTTACTCCTCCACCTCCTCCTAGTTGCAGGTGACATATCCTAAATCTGCCCCCCTCCCCCACAGCTCTTCCTCCCCTACCATTCCTGCACCTCTTCCTTGTTCAGACCCTCAGCTTAGGGACCAGCTTCACCATCTAACCTTATTGTCATCTCCAGCCTCCTCCCCCAGCCCCCCACTAATATACAGAAATAGAGTGATGTGTTGGGTTGCCAGAGACAGTCCATGCTTTGAAGATCTTATCATCTAAACAAAGAAGATATTCAAAGGAGGCTTTATTAGAGAAGATTATAAAAACAGGGAAAGAATTTTACAACAAATTTCAAACTTGTTTCTGCTTCGCAAGGTCAGAAATGGAACTGTTTTTCTTTCTTTTCATTTTTCTAATTAAAAAACCCCTGTAGTTTCATTTTGTTTTGAAATTTCCTACAGAAAATTTTCCCATGAAAATATTCATCTTTGAGGAAACACAACTCTTTCGGCTGATTCTAATTATTATCCCCAGTTTACAGATGAGGGAACTGAGAAAGTAAGTGATTTCCCTACAGTCACAGAGGGTGTCTATGGTAAAGCAGGGAATCGAACTCCCATCGCCTCACTTTTAGGCTAGTGCCTTAACCACAAGCTCATCTCTCTGTTCTCAAGGGCCCAATTGTGGCATAAAGCCACAGTCCAACACTGAGCTGCACTATCCTAGGAGACGTTCTTGAAGCACCCTGAAGAGATTGTGGGATATGCTTTCTTGTGTATCTTCTCTTTGGGGGAAACTATCATAAAGCATAATTGTGCCTTTTGAATGCAAATATTGTCATTGTTCTGAAGCTCAGGGTTAGTAGCTATATTATTATTTTTATGAATATTATAATAGTGCCTAGGGGTCCCAACTGAGATTGGGACTCCATTGTGTGAGACACTACACAAACACAAAATAAGAGACAATCCCTGCTCCAAGAAGCTTACAATTTAAATAACAATACTATTCTTATGTAAATAGGGTAAGAGTCTGTTTTGGTGACATCAACATTGGCATCTTATTTTGTGATGAGAGGAAAGGCATTTTCCACACACCAGACAGGACTTCATGGAAAAGCAAGACTCTCCTGTTAAGGGAAAATTCGATCTGCATTTATTCCCCTGTAATTCAGATATTAAGTTTTAGAAATATAACAACCACAAGAAACAAACAAATCATCAACTACCCACAACACTTGGGAATATTTTATTAATTATTTTTTCAGCTTGAATACACAAGGATAAAAGCATCCACAGGAGGCTTTCACTTACATGACTCATCTCGGCAATGTCATAGTTTCTAGTGACACTAACAGGCTTATATTTTCCTAAGAATGAACCATCCTCTGGTGTATTAATTAAACCTATGCACATCATAGAACAGAAGCACGGTCTTACTGCAGTAGTCCCCAAAACTATTACCTTGCACCCCCTCCTGCTTCAGGTGCCGAGGTGGGGGTCAGGAGCTGAGGCCGTGGCCATGGATGGGGGCTCAGGTGGGGGCCAAGGCCATGGCCAGGCCAGGCACCACAGCTGGGTGCTGGGCCAAGGGGCCAAGGCTGAGATGGGGACCAAGGCTGCAGCTGGGCACCAGCTGGAGCTGAGGCCTAGGTCGGGGCCAGGCACCAGGGCTGTGACTGGCCCCAGAGCAGAGCTCGAGGCAGAATGGGCTGAAGCTGGGTGGCATTCCCTCCCCATCCCCTTAAGGGCTGTCCTGAGCCCTGCTGTGTCCCCTCCAAAATGTAGGGGGGGCATGCCCCACAGATTGAGGAACTCTGCCTTACTGGCTCAGACCAATGGTCCATCTAGCTCAGTATCCTGTCTTCTCAGGCAATGAACAGAGCCAGATGCTTCAGAAGGACTGAACAGAGCGGTTAGCAAAGAGCTGAAGGGACCATCTTTAGGAGGAAAGCAGTAGCTTTTTCTCTTTGCTGTTTCAAACATTGGCCTGTGTTTTGAACCAGCCAACAGAATGACCATTTGTTTCCAGTCACCAGGATGTGTTTTGTTTTGTTTATATTTTTAAAAAAGCTAATTGGAGCTGTGAATAGGGCCAGATGAAAAATTTCCTTCCAAACTGTTTGTCAACAGAAAACTGGATTTTCATCTAAATAAAATGTGTTGACTTTGAAATGCAGCTATGGTGCTTCCTCGAAGTTGTAGTTGTCCTCATGTCCTCATTCTCCTCTCTGGTTTGGGCTCACCAGATGGACAACATCTCCCATGACGCACCAAGTCCATGGACTCCCATGATGCACTGCCTCCTCTCATTAAGAGGGAAGACTGTGGTGCATGATGGGAGATGGAGTCCAACCAGGGATCCAGGCCTATAAAAGAGAATGGAAGAAGCATAATGCACCAGAACTACAAATCCTATGAGGCACTGCAGCAACATTCCAAAATTGAAATACATCCGTTTTGGGCAGAAATGTTTTGGTATTCAAATTTCAGTTGAAAAAGATCAAAAATTTCTCTGGAAAAGTAGAGGAAAATGAAATATTCCATAGAACTTTTTTCCCCAACCAGCTTCCTTAATTATGTCCTCTGTGTCGCAGGTTGGGAACCCTTCTGAAAACTGCGTCTTGATCAAAAATGGAGTTTGATTATCAGAAAACAATGTCATTTTTGTCAGTGTTTGTTTATGGAGAAATTTTAAACAAAATGAAGCAATCATTTTAATGTTATTTGGTTTCAAATAGAATTTTTCTTTTGTTTTTATTTAAAAAAGCAAAATATTTGTGAAATTTCAAAATTTTGGAATTTTTTTTTCCCACTAAGTGAATAGTGTTTCTTTTTTTCTTTTTTCACTTTGTAAACTTTTCCAAAATTGGACAAGTTTGGAAGCTTGAGAGTTGTAGTTTTTCACTTTGCCTGTTGCCAATTTGTAACTTTTACAGTGGCGGTGAAGTTTTAAAAAGTTGCACAGTGGAATAAGGCTAATAAGCAAAAGGAAAAACTGAAGAAAAAAACAAACCCTGGATATTATTAGTCAATTGATTTAACTCAATAGCGAAAGGTGGAGAGAGAGCACATGGAAAAGGGGAGAGGCAAAAATTCAAAATTTCAACTATGCAAAAATTGTCAAAGAAATATTTTGCCAAAAATTTAGAAACATTTAGAGTGGCTCCATTCTGAACTCTGCAAAACAGAAACAACTCTGAAATTTCCACCAAAAAAAAAAATTTGAAAACTTTTTTTTTCCCCCTCTCTTGACCAGCTCTGCCCTTAATCTTTGCCTTCATTTCTACATATGAAAAACTTGGTATTTTCCTGCCTTGCAGGGCTCATGTGAGCATTAATTAAATAGTGTTTGAAGGACTTCAATTTTTTAGTACCACAGGGCAAAATCCCACATTTGTAAAGGAATGAACAACATGACCTAACCCTTCAGAAGGACCTTCCTTTGTTTGATGTCTGATTCAATTTATTTCTTTGTTGCATCAAGACCTTTTTGGAGGTGAGGGGTTAAGTCAACTTTAAGAGTTGATTCACTCACTGAAAAAAGCTGAGTTCAGAAAAATAGATCATTAGCACAGGTGGTTTAAGGATAATTTCACATACAATCTTAGTGCATCTTTACTTTTAATTGAGAATTTAATCTTACTGATGGTTAAGAGCATGATCTCAAATTATCCATCAAAACTGAACAGCGCTGACTGAAAAGGACACTTCCTATCTGAATTTCAAATCATATAGTACATGACATACCAAGGAAATACACTATGCCTAACACAGACACCTCTTGCCTAATTTGCTGATAATATGATTGATAGTATCATTTGTTTGAGAGGCTACAGAGGGGTATATAATGCCAAAGTAATCTTAGCAGGACAAGTCTGGTAAATAACGTCATTGGGGCAGAAACCCTCTTTTTGTTCTGTGTTTATAAAGCACCTAGCACAGTGGGGTCCCGGCACATGACCAGTAATCCTAGGTGCAAATAAATACTGATAATAATTTGCAGTAGCCTTTAGGACTGAAGTTGATACTGATAAATCTACAGTATTTACTTTCACAGGGCAGCATTCTCTGTTTCACTGGGATGGACAGACTCCATATTTATTTGAAAACAGCCCATGTGGATCTTGATTTGAGGAAAGGAGAATGGCTTGAGGTGTAAATTATATTGTCAGATTACCAATTGTAGGTGGGATACAGTGATTAGAATGGCAAGGCATTGCTACGCCAGTGTATTATTACAAAGAATTCATTTTGTGGAAGCACAGTAGATTTGGCTTTTTCTGGTTTGGTCAGGATTCACGATATTTGTCTCATTTCAGATTTTATTTATTTTACATTAGCAGGAAGAATGCAGCCTTCATAGCATATATTCTGACAAAGGCAGTATTCAGAGATTCACACTTAAAACAAGGTCACTTGGGTCAAACTGTGTCTATCAATGAAAATCTCAGAAATGATCCCACAGTAAATATTTCCAGTTTTGCATTATGTAGATCTCAGATTTCTGCCTAGCTGAAACGTGAATTCATTTAGGCTATTTTACATATTTCACAGCAGGTCCCCCAAGTTGCAGATGATCTGAGTGTGTTTTTGCGATGCCACTACAGGACCAGCAACACCTCCCCTCCCCATTATTGTTCCTTACCCTTGGATGTATATATATATACCACCTATCTGATTTCTGTTTCTTGCATCTGACGAAGTGGGTTGCAGTCCACGAAGGCTTATGTCTGCAGAAATTAAATTTGTTAGTCTTTAAAGTGTTACAGGACTCTCGTTGTTTTTGCTGTATACAGACTAACACGGCTACCCCTCTGGAATGATCTCTTTAAGGGTAAGCTCCTAGTCCTGCATTATTTAGACACCACTGCAGATATTATTTTCCAAGTTTTAGGGAACAAAGTCAAGTTTGTGTGGGCTGTGAAATTTGGATGGGAAGAGAATGTATGACAAAAGATTATATAACAGTGGAGAGCTGGATGGATTCCTTTAATATTTAATATTTGATGTTTTTTCTTTATAAAGTGTGGGATTTTAAGAGCAAAAGAGTCCTATTGCTCTGCGGATGTTTGCTGCACTCCAGTGAAACTCTCTTTCCAGCATAACTTTTCAATGAAATTTTGGGCATTAGGCATGATTTAGGCCAATTGCAATGATACTTTGCATTTAGGCAGTGATCCTGCAAGTTACTGAGTAACCTCAATTTCCACCGGCTAAAGTAGGAGTTAGGAGAAGTCTGCACTTGCATGCAATTACCCCAAAATACTTAACAAACATTAATGAGCAAAGATTCACAACACCCCCGTGCAATAGTTATAATTGTTATTATTCCCAATGAAGGATGGAGAGTTCAAGTGACTTGCCTAACATCATAGAGGAAGTCCTTGGCAGAATCAGGAATAGAAATCAGGATTCTGAGTCTCTGGCCTGGTCTACACTGAAAATGAAGGTCAACAAAATGTGGCTTCCTTTGACCACTGAACTGATATCTTTTCTCCCTGAAAACCAGGAAAACCAGAAAAACAAGTCCAGCTGGACACAGGAAACCATGACTGACCGGGAGCAGGGGAAGGCACATCTGGTGAGTATGTACTGCAAATTTCAATTCTTTGGTTATATCCCCAGTCCAGATTCTTGTACTAGCGAAAAAAATGGTATGTGTGGTGGTGTGGCTGTGCTTCCCTGTAGTTGGTGTGCTTAAGCATAGGGTTCACCCGGAAAAGATTATTTATGGGATGCTCTGAGAATCCTCCATGGATAGCTCCAGGAAGCTTTCATGTAGGTACTCTGCAATCCTTTGCAGAAGGTTTCTAGGGAGGGTAGCCTTATTTCTTCCTCCGTGATAGGACACTTTCCCTCGCCACTCTGTTATTAATTGTGCAGGCATCATCATGGAACACAGCATAGCAGCATAAGCATGAGTGATATCACTCATGGTCATCTAGGGAAAATGACATACATTTACAGTACCCACCCAAAGTGTGTGTTGTTCCACAGCCATGGATGGTTTCTTGGGTAAGTACACCACAAGTTCCTAAGCGTGCCTCAGGTATCTGTCAACGGGTGCCCATTTTTTTTCTCAAGAGTCGCTTAACCCCTACCCACCCCACACCCTTTCTACCACCTCTTAAAAACCTGGTTTTGAGAGGACAATGGGAGCCCAAAATCCATGCTGCTCTGGGAAGCATGGACTTGTGCAGCATGGGCACCAGGGATTTCCCTAAAGTAGATGCACCAACCCCTTATTTACCATGACTGGATTGGCACTCCGACCCCTGCAATAGTTAGACAATGGTATACAGGGCTAGCCTTGACTTGGGAATGTACAGGGGAGTTCTTTTTACATTGTAACATGGCTTTTTATCCAAGGAAGGAGTTAACAATGGATACATTGTGCTTTGCTTCTCTTTCAGTGGACAGTGTGGCCTTCAGCGCACCGTCTAATACTCGTGCTGGGTGCCTGTCACAGATAAGAAGGCGAAAAAAAAAACGGGATGACATGTTCAATGAGATAATGAACGCCTCTGTGGCTGATGACACAGAGCTAAGAACGTGGAGGATTTCATTATCAGAGAAACTGAACATGGACATGGACAACAGGAAGGCAGCCTCGGAGTACGAGCATTCAATGCAGGATGAGATGCTGCATATAATGCACAATCAGTAAGACACATTGAGGCATCTGGTTCAGCTTCAGGAAGCTCAGTGACAAGAGAGACTCCCTCTGCAGCTCCTGCAAAACTCTGAGATAACACACTCTTTCCTAGCCCCCACCCCCAAGCGGTCTAGGAGGAGGTTGTGCAGGGTGCAGTACATGATCCACTTGTTGCTGGTTGAGGGGAGCAGAAAGAGGTGACCACCTCTTTAAGGAGTGGGAATGTGTGCTTCTTTCATGTATGCACAGCCAAACTGGGCTCTGTTTCCCTTCTGAGCCCCCAAACAATGCATTTGGAACATTAAATGATCTTCCTTTTCACCCCTCTATTAACGATCACCAATAAAAAATACTGCTTTACAGTTTATTACTCTTTATTTCTTGTGAGGAAGGGGATTACTGGTGGAGGAAGATGGGGAGGAAGGCATTACATGGGTGGGGGATGAGCAGGGGATGTGAAGTGAAACAGCACAGATAAGCGACACGCATCATTGTTGTGTCTCATTGCAAAAGTGGTTTTTCAATGCTTCCCTGAGGTGCAGGGTCTGCTATTGGCTCTGAGTGTTGCAGTGGCATCTAGCTGCTCAAAATTTGTGGCCAGCCTATTTGCCTCCACAAACCAACCCAATGGGAACTTCTCTGCCTGTGTCTCACAGACATTATGGAGCACACAGCAGGCAGAGATAACTATTGGAATGTTTCTTTCACTGAAGTCTAACCTAGTGAGCAAACTGCACCAGCGCGCCTTTAAAAGTCCAAATGCACATTCCGCCACCATTCTGCACTTGCTGAGCCTATTATGGAAATGCTCCTTCTTGCTGTCCAGGTTCCCAGTATATGGCTTTATTACCCAGGGGGGCAAGAGGTAGGTAGGATCCCTCAAGATCATTATTGGCATTTCAACATTGCCAATACTTAGTTTTTGGTCAGGGAAGAAAGTGCCCCCTTGCATCTTTTTGACCAGACCTGAGTTCCTAAAGATTTGCACATCATGCACCTTTCTAGACCTCCCCACACTGATGTCAGTGAAGTGTTCCCTGTGATCCACAAGGGCCCGCAAACACCATTGAGAAGTATTCCTTTTGATTTATGTACTCTGTAGCAAGATGGTCCGGTGCTAAGATAGGGATGTGCGTGCCATCTATCGCCCACACCAGAGTTTGGGAATCCCATTGTGGAAAAGCCTTCCACTATGTCCTGCACATTTCTCAAAGTCACTACCTTTTTTAGCAGAAGTCTATTAATGGCCCAGCAAACTTGTATCATAGCTGCTCCCACGGTGGATTTCCCGACTCTGAATTGATTCCCAACTGACCAGTAGCAGTCTGGTGTTGCTAGCTTCCACAGAGTGATGGCCACTCTCTTCTCCACTGTCAGAGGGCTGGGAAGAGCTCTCCGCAGAGTTCCAAGAAAGTGGTCTTTTGCATATGAAAGTTCTGCAGCCACTGCTCATCATCTCACACCTTCATAACTATGCGATCCCACCAGTCAGTGCTTATTTCTCGGGACCAGAAGTGGTGCTCCACTGATTGCAGATGGTGTGTGACAGCCTGCATTAAACAATAATTGTTTCGTTCTATGGCTTGTAGCAAGGTGGCTTCAGTAACATCACAATTTTCAGTGCTGCGGCTCCTGTCTTGGCCCTGAAAATACTACAGAATAAGTCATGAGGTCTATGTGAGGCTCACGATACTAATACAGAGTTGAGTGGGCTCCATTTCTCTCAGGCACTGGTGTGCGTGTGGCAGAGACTGAAGAGTTTGAAAAAATGGCATGAAAAGGCGATTGTCGTCCCCCCATGATACAACTTCCTCCTTCCTCCCCTCCCTTCTTGTCCCAATCCAAACAAACAGACAATCTTCCCAAGTGCCCCTGCGGGTAGTTGCACTGTGGGATAGCTACCCAAGGTGCACTGCTTTGATTGTCGACGTAAACGCAGATGGTGGGGACACAATCCCCTGACGCAAGGAGTGTGGTGTGATCACGCTCCTCTGAATTCTGCAGCTCGGTGGGTGAAGGTCGATTTAAATCAAATCGACTTCATTCCACAGTGTAGACATACTCTCAGTTTCCCTGCATCTTATGTAGCAGTCATTTATTCCAGTGACAACTTTGCACTAGTGTAAAACAGGGACCAAGGGATTCAGGCTTTAGGTCTCTTGGTTCTGTCTTTTGCTATATCTACAAGGCCATCCTTCCCCAGCCCTTAGTGGAGAAAAATTTTCATTTAATCTAGCACCAGTGCTACCTATCTGCACGATACTTGGTCCAATACTAATTCAGCAACACCTCTTCCTATCGCCTACTGGTCTTTCCTGAGAGTTTTTTTTCCATCCAAGAAATGATTTAGCCTAATTATGTTTCACTTATGAGAGCTGAGAGGAACAGCACCTGAGGTGTTAAGGACAACGTGCAGTGACATTATGCTATGTGTAGCATATAACTTAAAAGTAACCTCTGAAGCGCTGTGATTAGGAAGAAGAATAACAGATGTGTGGGGGGGGGGGGGGGGGAACATCTCAAGGACCCTGAGCTACAGGTAAAGGGGAATTACAGGAGACTAGGAAGAAAAGTTTGATACAGATAAAAGAAATTTAACAAAAACAAACTATCACAGCCATGGACAATTGGTTTAACAAGCTCCCTTCCATTTTCTAACATTTCTAACATCCTACCAAAACCAAACCAAACAAACAAAAAACAGTGGAAATGTTATACTTCTTCATCTGGAGAAAATACACAGAGCCTGAGGAATGGCGTCACTTTTACCGAGTGTTGACTAAAGGGTTCAGATACAAAAAAAATGTATTAATACACTATGGGGATAATTCTCACCTATAGCTTCATCTGAAGTCCGTGAGAACTGTAGTGCTCAGGACCTCTGAAAATCAGTCAGTGTGTGTGTGTTAATACCACTATGGCATTCCCAAACAAAAGGTCTGTGTGAATTTAATCCTTATCATCCGGCACCAATTGAGAAATGGAATCCTGTTAATTTCAACATCAAGGAGCAGTATAGTCCAATGGACAGGAGAGTGGCCTGAGAGTGAAAAGATCTGCATTCCAATCACAGCTCTGCCACTGACCTTGGGCAAGTCATTCTAGGAATTATGTGGGGAAGTTCTATGCCCTGTATTGGGCAGGAGGTCAAATGAGATGATCACAATGGTCCCTTCTGGCCTTTGAATCAAAGAACCTCCCTGTGAAGTCTCCCTATGCTTTGTCAGTCTTATTTTGAAACATGCTGAGTTTTTCTCCCCTACCACTTTCTTTCTTGCCTACTTAGACTGTAAACTCTTTGAGGTAAGAACTGTCTCTTACTACATGTACATACAGTGCTTCGTACAACTGTCCTGGTCTCAACGGGGATTGCTAGGTGCTTCTATTATATAAATAATAGCCACAACTTTGAAAAACAATTTTACCTGTTGATCAATGAGGATAGAGGAAATCTGAGTTGGAGGCAATATGATCAATGACCAGAAACTACAATGGGGCAGATTCCTTAATGTGTTTCAATTGTCATATTTGCATTGAAGTCAGTGGAACTCTGCCAATTTACATCAGCTGAGAACTTGTTCTGGTTACTGCTAGAAAACTCAACTTCTTTTTTAATTTTGAGATGACTACAGATTCTAAATTTATTCAGAATTTCATATGGAAATTGATCATTTAAATGATTTTCAGTTAGTTTAGGTGTCTTGATGGATTTTTTTCTTATACCCTCATAATCCCGGTGCTATGAAAGTCCATATAATGGATCCATTTAATCAAGTACTATGTCATTCCTAAGCAAGCTTCTGATCTCACGTATGCCAGCATAAATGTGGAGTTGCAACTCCAGTAAAGCCAACTGATGTCCACTAGTGTAAGCCTAGATCAGAATCAGGCCCTTGGTTTTCTTAGTTTGATTTCCTACAGTCTATAATGATAACTTCATTTTCAAATACATTTTGACTGCACCTAAAAAGTCAGGATACATTAACCACTGCAGAGTATGAAATCTTTTCAAAGATGGTGAACTGCCACTGAACCTCTTATAACTAGCATGTAGCACATAGAAGTAGGGTTGTTATTTTCCCCACAATTACACCTTTGGACCTCATTTACTGAATAATTTTCTCCTAGATTATGTACTGTATATTACATTTTCCTCTAGCGCATCGAGTTCTATTAGTGTAGTTGAATTTTTTAAAATAAATAATGTTTGCCAATCATATTACTATGGGACTAAATTATAGATTTTTAAAAACCTGATCATTCTATTACGTATGATTTTCACAGGGTACAGAATGCCAAGTGCCCAATTTCCCCACAATATGACCCTTGTCCAGCAAAGAATTTATGCATGTGGGGTATTTCGCTGGTCTGAAGTCTTGACTATTGGACAGTATAAGTCACTAGCATACTGAGAAGTGTATACTATACAGCATCAGGCTAAGTCAGTAGAAGACAGACATCTATGGAGATTCCGGACATCTGAAATACGAAAGTAAGTTGAGGAAACTGAAATAAAGTCTTATTCTTATCCATTATCCTCTAAAAAACCAGTGCTAATGGGCTCCCAGAGTCTGGTTATAATGGAGGTAACAAGCGGGCAATAGTATAGTCTCAAAGCTGATGAAACGATAATGGAAAATTACTGCATGTGTACTACTACTTATGCTCCCTTATTATCACATTTTAGAAATCGGAGCATTTGCTGAAACCACTGGCCTATAAATCAGCGCCTTCAACATCTAGCTTTTTATATTTGCAGTATGACCAACTCATTATGCCCCATTGAAAGGGTAAATACGACAGGATAATGGATTCATTCTAGTTTGCTAGGAGACACACACATTAACAAATTGTAGAGCTCTCTTCACCTTGTGCTAATCCAAGGGTGTGAAGTCCATTCTGTAGCAGGATCAGTATTAACAAAATGCAGAGAAACTGCCTGGCAAACAAACTGTCATTGCTTGTAAAGATAATACACAAGAATTGGACTTCCTCTTTATGTATGTTTTTATACTTTGTTTAGAAATGAACCCAAACCAAACTTCTGGATCAGCATAATCCAGAATTTATGTACAATTTCAATCTGAAACCAAATTCAGATTGGATCTTTGCAGCTGAACTATATACATAGGTTTGGAAGGATTTGATTTTATCAATAAATCTCGATAAACATCAATTTCACTGTTCACATACAAACCGATGAAAAAACATTTCCATTGATAATAACTGAAATCTAGAAATAGGCAAAGTAAGAAAAATGCTGCTTGAGAATTTATTGGAGTTTAATTTAAGGCTATGTACTTTGTACATTTTGAAATATGATGTTGACAATTTGTGTTTTGATGGTTATAAAAATTTAACTTTTTGAATTTCAATGTCATTAAATAACTACTATTTGACCCCTCCAAAATTTCCTACAACTGTGAACATTTAAATTGATAAAAATAAAAAATGCTTAAAACCCAGAATTTCATGCAACTGTGAAAATTTAAACCAATAAAGATCTAAAACAATGCTTAAAAATTAACATTGATATAATTTTAAAAAGAAGAATTCTGTCAAACCTACGTTTACAGTATCTAGAAGATACTGACTCTCCTCGATTCATTGGAAGCTGCAGACTGAGATTTCTGCTGATCTCATCACTCTGATCACTCACCACTTAAAACGTACCTCCAAACTGAGCATGTGTGCATTTGCTACTGATGTCAGTTTCTTTTTGGAGGGGGGAGTGAATTTCCTATTTGACTGCACTGGAATTAGCAAACAGATCCTCCAGATTTATTTTTCTAGTGAGATCCAAATAACATTATGAAATATAGCATCAACAAAATGTACAAATTCTTCACTGGACTTCTGTTACCACTGAGCCAGCATTATCAGGGAGTCTACTGTTTCAGGTGTTGCAATCCTGAGCATTCAGTTGAAGAAGATAAAGAAAAAAAAACTCTTTTAATGTACTTAAATCTGTTGATTAAATCAATGATTCAGGAAATCTCATTCTACCTTCTGTTTGCTCTGAAGTAAAGGAGAAATAGTGGTTATAGGCAGACTGTCATCAGTTAAACAGATGCTCCTTGTAAAAGGCATATTTTTGTTTAATGATAACTGCGCCATTGCAATTAGGTTCATCTCATCTGCTGTTAACTAAGAGTATAAACATAGGATTCATTTACTGCCTTTATTGTAAAAATTAAAGACATTCGTATAATTAAAAAAGCGCACACAAAATTGGGCTAGTAATGATATTTTACTTATGCTAATATGAGCAGAACTGCACTAGCAACAATGTTCTAATTGCCTAAATAACAGTATCTCCTAGTTGTCAAAATTATTTGCATTCATGGGTGCTGGAGACAATGCAATAAAGCTTCCGTTCTAGCACATTGTGTACCCAGTTGTGATTAATGGTTTGATTAAACCTTGTATGTCTTCCTATAATATGATTAAGAAGAATAGGTTATTAGATAAAAGTCCAGAATAAAGACTAATGCACCTTTTTAGTGATGCTCCAAGTCTTTATATGATTTTGCTTAAAAGTAGGAAATAGAAAACCTCCCTGGGCTAGATCCTCAGCTGCTGTAAATCAGCCTAGCTCTATATATAGGCTCTGGCCTTCATTTTTCATACTTAAACATTTGGGCCTTATTCTTCTCCCTCTCAGTATAAATAAGGAGGAATTCCACTGACGTCAGGGAATGGCACTTGGTGGTGTATCTAAGAGGAGAATCAGGCTCTGTGTAAGACTGAAAGCTTGTCTCTTTCACCAACAGACATTTGTCCAATACAATATATTACCTCACCCACTTTGTCTCTCAAATATCCTGGGACCAACAGAGCTACAACAACATTGAAATTTACACAGTTGTGTCGAACTAGGAATTCCTCTGAACATAGAATGTGTCTTGCCTGCACTGATAAAACCTGAATTCCACTACCTGCCCTTTGCCTAAGTGATGCCATTGTCACCTTAAATCATTGGCATGAGACGATTATAAAATGATTAAGCTGAGTTGGGTTGAATGATACAGTGTTTTGGGAATATTTTGGCAAATGAACATGGTAGGCTCACTCTGTGTGTATTCAAGGGGAGGTGTATTATTCCTTGCAGGAGATGAAGCCAGAATATTTTTAAGCCGTGTTTGCACTAGGCAGTTTGACCCCCATGTTAGTTAATCCTCCTGGAAAGCAAGTTTATTTGATATGGTGGTATAAAACATTCCCAAACCCAAACCCATCTTAAGGAAGGTAAGCTGTCATGGGATAAGAGGGAAGGTCCTTTCCTGGATCTGTAATTGGTTAAAAGATAAGAAACAAAGGTCAGGAATGAATGCTCAGTTTTCAAAATGGAGCGAGGTAAATAGTGGTGTCCCCCAAGGATCTGTACTGGAACCAGTCCCGCTGAATATATTCATAAATGATCTGGAAAAAGGGGTAAACAGTGAGGTGAGAAAATTTGCAGGTGATACAAAACTACTCAAGATAGTTGAGTCCAAAGCAGACTGCGAAGAGTAACAAAGAGATTTCACAAAACTGGCTAATTGGGCAACAAAATGACAAATGAAATTCAATGCTGATAAATGCAAAGTAATGCATGTAGGAAAACATAATCCCAACTACACATATACAATGATGGGGTCTAAAGCTGCAACATCCTAGTTGGGTCCAATTTGGTAACTCATGATATAGCCCATAGCCTGCTAAGGGATTAGTTGCCTTGGTGGGTCCCACATGGCTGGGTTTTTAAAGGGTAAGGACTTGGACCGTGAAGTGCATCCTGAAATAATAGTGTGGAAGCCATTGGAGGACCTGGTGCACAGGTGTGAAGTGCTTTTGTCAGTCCTTCTTGCTTAAAATGTAGTCTGCTGAATTGTAGTTTCTGTGCTGCTTGCCCAGTCATCCTTAGGAGAGAGTGCACTGCAGTAGTCTAATCTGGAGGGGACAACTATTTGGTCACTGGGGCTAAGTTCTCATTGGACAGGAAGGGGTGCAGCCTTTTGCTTGTGTTACATGGAAGAAAGCATTTCCCTCCCCTTAGACATCCCAGGAGCAAGTGACAAGTTCCATAGGATCCCATGGTAAATCATTGTCTAAATTACTCAAGGGGGGATGACCTCGATAGAGGTTGAGATCAATGTCACAACCAGCTTTTTCAAATATGTCCCTCTCTCTACTAGCATCACCTTTGTCTTTCCTGGGTTCAACCTGAACTGGGAGCAGTAATATTGACTTTTGTTGGGAGCAATTTAGCAAGGTGCAAGACTCATATTAGATATTACTGGAGACCATTCAACACAGCTGGGCATATCCTAGAGGCATGCTGTATATGACTGTACTGAACAATAGACATATTACTTTTGCCACATACCTTGTATTAAAGGAGTGATTGGTTTTGTGACCTTGTTTTTCCATTCCTTTTTCAGGAAGATGCTTTAAAAAACTGGGCCAGAGAAGGGCCATGGGAAGGGTATAAATGCATCTGGTATAAAGATTGCAAAAACAGTCAAGAAACAACTAATTTCCCCAATATTCTGCATTGCTCACCTGACCAGGCTCATGAGGGTTTCTTGCCTTCCAGAGGCAGATTAAGAGAGTTTGATAGACCATTGTTCTGATTTGGTATGACTAATCCTATGTTCCTAAAAGACAACTCCGTTCAGTTTATATATTTTGCTGCTGCAGTCCACCACAGGTTCTCAACCTCTGGTGGTGTGCTGGCACTCAGAGAAAATGGATAGGCTTGTGCTTAAGGCCCTTGCCTGAGCTTGGGAAATCTGGGATCAATTCCTGCCTCTGCCACAGACATCCTGGGTGATCTTGGGAAGTCACTTAGGCCTTGATTCAGTGAAGTCCATCCCTGCTCAGTAAAGCACACCCTTAACTTTATGCACATGCTTCAGTTCCATTAAAATCAATGAGATTTAAACACACACTAAATTTGAAGCACATGCTTAACAGCTTTGGTGATGGCTTGCTAAATCAATGCCTAATCTCCCCGTGCCTCTGTTCCATGTCTGTAAAGCAGGAATAATAATACTTTCTTTCCTCCCACCCTTTGTCAGTCTACTGTAAGCTCTGGAACTGTCCCTAACCATGTGCATGTACAGAGCTAGCACAATGGGATCTCACACCTCACTGGAGCCTATCAGTCCAATTGAGATACAAATAATAAATACATAATATTAACAGGGACACATCAGTCATAAAAGGCAGCACTGGGGGTTCATTGTGCCTCATGCAGTTGGTATGTTGATTAATAGTAAAATTATTAAACAGTATATTGGATTGTTCAGGCTGGGCTTTTTTTCCCCGTTATTGTTGTGCAAGGACTCTTGTTAATATAGTTCAGTTAGTTACAAACCTTTCAAATCCATAGTGCTAATAGGAACAGTATGTTCAATGTGTTTAATTATGGTTTTCATATTGTTACAAGAGAGTGCACAACATTATAATTAATTATATCCTTTATTATAGCAAGGCTAATAGTTTTAAACTGAGAAAGCAGATATTTTGGGTTGCTTTGCGATAACTAGAAATTGGAATAATCATTTCACAATCAATGTCTGAGTACCTTAAAAACTGCAGGTAATGGATGCAGAGGAGTGGGACATATTTCAGCATTTTTATTTAGTTAAATTACCCGATTGTTTTGTTAGTAAGTTTTAAAATGCACTAATTTGAAAACACTCTTAGCACATGTACAGTATATTCAAACTGCATTAATTAAATAACAAGTGTTCAAACTGAGTCTTTGTCAATAGAAAACTCAGGGGCAAATCCTGAGGAACACAGGAATTGTCATAGTGGCTCAGACCCAATGTCCAGTATCCTATCTCTGACCATGGCCAGTACCAGATGCATCAAAGGAAGATGTAAGAACTATGCAGTAGGAAGACGGGGGTGGGGGGAGGAGAATGTGTAGCCTTCTTGAGGACTCATCCCAGTCTCTAATTGTTAGATTTTGTCTGAAACGCTGAAGCAAAAAGTTTAACATCCCAGCCAATATTTTTATTCTAACTCGGGATATTCTTGTTAGCCTTAAGAATGTCTAATCTCCTTTTGAATCTTTCCAAGTTTTTGGCCTCAATAACTTCCTGTGGTGGTGAATTCCGCACCTGATTGCGCATTGTGAGGAAAAGTTTTTCCTTTAATCAGTTTTGAATTTTCCACCCTTTAATTTGATGTAATGTTCCTTTGTTTTTGTGTAATGAGAAAGCAAGAACAGAAGCGTCCAATCCACCTCCTTTTTATCATTCACTATTTTATATACTTTGATCATGTTCTCTCTTATTCAGCTCCTTTCTAATGGTAAATGATCCCAATCTTTTCAATCTGTCTTGCTGTGAGATTTTTTTCCAGGTGCGTGATCATTCTCATCACCTTTCTGTGCACTCCTCAAATTCTGTAATATCCCTTTTGAAATAGGATGTTCAGTATTGCACACAATATTCCAGGTGCGGCTGCATTATTTATTTATATAATTATATTATAACATTTACCGTATTATTCTCCATCCCATCATTTATGCATCCTAATTTGTTTTTTGACTGCAGCTGCACTTAGGCCAGAGATATTCATGGAGCTGTTTACAAGAACACCCAGTTTTCTTTGTTGAAGGGATACAGTTAATTTAGAACCTTGTAAGGTGTAGATCTAAAAGAATCAACATAGACACTTGGATCTCATCCATCACCAACATGAGACCACTGAACCCTGCTCATCCCCGGATGTCCATCTGCATGACTGAACAGCTGCCTATGCAGAGAAGCTAATCTTATCTAATCTGTCTACCTATCAGAAGTATCATGTATGCTGAATACTGCTGCCATTTGTAGTTTAGGCAGAAGGACAGTTGAGATACGAGAGGGACTTTGAGGCAAAAAGAGGGCAAAGTTGAAGTTAATAGGAGTCTTTCCATTGACTTAATGGGCTTTGGATCAGGTTCACAAAGAATAAAGATGTGCCCCAACCAAAACTTGGTAACTGTGTAGGAAATTTCAGGTCCAGAGCCAAAATTTGTGGCTCTGGTCCTTTTCCAATAAAGTAGGAGGAGGGTAAAATATACTAATAAAATATTTCAGTATACCACTTCCACTCACTACTTTACAGATGCAGCTAAGAGAGAACAGGCCCCCTTTCCTACTTCTCTTCTGTGCTGCTAGTCACTACAGGTTATTGCATAGTGAGCACAGGCCTTACCGTTTCTCTTCATGAATAATGAAACACAGCCAACACAAGAACAACTCAAAGAATAAAGGAAGTGGCAGAAGTAGAAAGATGAGAAATTTTGGTCTTTGAAAATCACTAAAAATTAAAACAAGAAGGACTGAAGACTATGACAACTCACTGGCTCAGAGTTATCCATTTTATGTCCAAGGAGAGGGGAAAAAATGGAATCACATCCACTTTTAAGAGACACAGGAGAATTTTCTCTGTTATTAGACTGATCTGCAAATCATACATTAAAGCTCCATATGTATCTTCCTGATGAAAAGACACCTTCAAACAGCTCAGGATCCTAAGGGACCATATCCTTCCCAGTCACTTTTCATCTTAGTCTGTGCCAGCTTTTGGTCTATTGAACCAATGACATTTTTTAGAAATGTTTTCATAAGTTCTGGAGCATTGAATCTACAGTTACATTTTTGGGTTACCTTCTTTAAAGATTAACTAAAGCATAAATATTTTGAAAAGTTAGGAAAACCAAATAAACTAACAACTTTTCTACCAGCATCCATCTGTTAGGATGACCAAATAACTAGAGATGGGCTTGAACTGCAAAGTTTGTGTCAGGATTCAGAATCAAACTTCCCCAATTTTCAGGAGTATCTAGAGCGGCAGTTCTGAACTTATTTACCATTGTGGGCCACATATGCAGCTCTCTATGTGTTATGTGGGCCGCATCCACAAAATATATATACTACCTGTATGGCTGTGAGGATGACACATGGGTCGCAGTTATGTGCTAGACTAGATTGGACCAGATGATCTACTTCCAGCCCTGATAGTTCTATGATTCTATTATCCCTCTTATAAATTCAGATAATCCAGCTCCTGTTTCTGTAAGAAGCTTTGTAATGAAACAAGTAAAAATGGAATACATATTTCACATTTGAAGATTTACCTGCTGTAATTTATAGCTTTATAGTATTGACATTTTATAAATACTCCTGAGCTGAGAGAACAAAGGGCTGATTAAATATGTATGCCACATTCAGAATCCTTGTGTAATTTACGATCAGATATATTAGGCACAAATGTTACCTAAATGCTGACCTGACAGAAGTATCAATGTTATGCATACTGTTTTCCATGCTATACTATCAAAGTAATGAACAGTTTCTCATCTGCAATAGCAGCTGTGATTCACTAATCTAGAAAATTAGATTTCTGGCAGAACAGATTACATTTGCCAAATACCCAAAATCTATGAGAATCACTCAATTCTTTTTAATAAACTTTCTCTGTGTAAGGGTAATGCAGGAGGAATCAATAGGATACAAAAAAAATGGTTATTCATTCATTTATTCAAATAGGGTGCATCGGCTTAATTAAAACAGAACTGGAGAGACTTGGGGAAAGCCCACACTTATTGCTCTTCTTATTAATTATTTATTGTTGTAATTAACTATTTTTTCTTCATTGTAATTTTTAAAAAGATGTGTCTTGCAAAAATTTAATTAAAGTTATAGTAGAATCAGATTATAGTGAGCTCATACACAGAGTAATTCCATTTATCAAATTGAAGTCCAAATTATTTGAATACATGTTAATGTATAAATCAGAATTCTGGTTGGAGTCAAACAAAAATGACTCAGCTGGAAGAGATTTCAGCTTCATTAAGACAATAAATCACACACATACACACACATACTGTATATTTACAGAGAGAGAGCAAGCTAGGGAATGAAGGTCTAGATAGCCCAGGGGTTTGGTAATGGGAAATTGACTCTTGCATCTCTAGGCTGCTGGTTCCATCCTAAACTAGGACAGTAGTAACACAAAATGAATTGCATTTAGTAAGCCAGATATCAGGCTGCACTGTGCCTGCTTTGGGTTGGCCAGCTGCAAGAGGTTTAGCCAAGCAGTCAATGTTGTGGGGATGTTGGCTGTGGGAAAAAGGACATGATGAAAATGCTCTTCCATGCTGACATTCTCTGCCAGCTGCAGTGGCATCTGGAGGACGCAGGCAGCCGGACACAGACTAGAGCAGAGCTGAGCGAATAATTGATTGATTTTTTAAATTTTTTTTTGCTCTTTGGTGGTGGAACCAAAAAATCTGAAAAAAATAATTTCTAATTACAACTGATTTTTTTTTATTCCTGAAAAAAAGATTGAAAAAAAAAAAATTGTTCAGGTCAAATGAAAAGTTCTGAATATTGTTTCAAAATGCAGTTAAAAAAATGTCAAAACTAAATGTCAATTCAAAATGACATTTCGAAACAAACCAGTTCATTTCTAAATGAGATGTCTCAACGGTAAGTTTTGAAAGTGTTGAAGTGAACCATTTTGATTTTTTTTTTTAAATATTTTCACTTCTTTTAAAAAATTTTTGGCTGAAACTATTTGCTAAATTCGACTGAATTTCACATATAGTTTCTGTTGCCCTGAAACTGCATTTTTGGGTAAATTTACTATGTAACTCCCTTCCCCCTCTATCCCCACCAAAAAAACTTGTGCCGCTCTAATGTAGAGAAATCATGAGGCTGCTGTGACTTGTGATGGGGGCCAAACTGTTTGCCATCCACATCACTCCCAGATCAGCTGGATATAATGCTAGCCAAGTTTGGCTGGACATAAAGTCTAGCTAGTTCCTCTAAAGATGCTATGATTATGAGAGCTTTGGGAAAGGGTATATGATCAGTAATAATCTGGTGGCCTATGTGAATTGAACCATTTGCCTCAGTCCAGTGTTAGGTGAACAGATGTCCACATCACAATAACCACTACTGCCAGGTTTGGCATCAGTTGGCTAAGGTCTGCATAGTGACTGAATTCCTTTCTCAGCCATACGGATGGTCTCACTAGCACTGGGTTGAAGCACAGGAGCAGCGCAGCATAGGGAAGTTTGCATTGTTATCACTCATTCCCTTTGGTGTATCTGATCTGTCACTAAACAGATTACTCCAGAGTTCTCAGTCTATTGCTTTACACAAGCACTAAATACACTTAAAAAGTTAAAATTAATAAAGAGACCTAATCCTGTCCTCAGCTATGGTTACATACATGGCTGTCATTAATTTCACTGGAGCCATATACAGAGCTAAGAGCAGTTACTGGCCACATGATATGTTGAAGTCTTTTTAAAGTGTAGCGTCATTTGGGACTAAACCAGTAAAGAAGTAAAGCAGTCAACTGTATTTTACAGGTTTGCCCTGTGACGAGGAAAGGACAGCATGGAACATGTTCCAGCCCTTTAAGCGATGTTATCCAGGTTAGCATTCAGCACAAACACCTTGGGACTGTTCTTCAAGTGTTGTTTTTTGCTAGTCAATACTTAACAAGAGTGTTATCAACACCACATCTTTCTAGCAGGTCTCTGACTGCCTGGCCTGATGGTGGTTCAGATTCATTAAGCCAAAAGCAAAAATAATTATTCAGGCCTTATACAGAAAAATCTCCCACTGAAGAGTTCAGAATGTGACCCATTTATCTATATCAGGGCTGGGTTGTAGGGGAAAGAATCTAAAAGCGATCTGCTTTAGAGGTGCTACCCACTGGCCCGTGTATGTTGGACTATATTTAACTATATTTAGTAAAAGGTAAAAGAAGAGAGAGAAGAGGGGCTAGAGTAGGACCTTTTTTTGATTGCAATGTTTACAAAAAAGACTCCAAATGAATGTAATTTCACTGCAGTTGACAATAACTAGTGTAGCTGAACTGCTGTACTTCCAGTTTGGCCCTGGAGATTAGAGTCAGCATTTAAACTATTCCTCTCCCTTTGGTTCAAAGAACAATCAGCCCATTGCATGTCTCATTTTTATGCCTGTTGTACCACACCTCCCTAAAACATTTCTAATTCAATATTAGCAAAATTAAATATGCTTGCAATTACAGTCCATTACTCATGCAAACCATTCACATCTGACTTAATGTATTTCATTCTTCAAGTTCATATTAAAACATTAGCTTTCTTTTCTGTTGCTTAATAGCACAATCAGGTCAGGCAGATACATTTATCTGCAGATAGGGAGTGTAACTTTTACATTTTCCTTATTACATACATCTATAGCCCTTTGCTTTTTAGACACTTCTGTATTTTTAGAACACATTGTGCCATACATTATTATGCACATTGTATCTAGCTCTTTTTGTTTAAACTTTACTGTTTATTCTTTTTGGCTTTTAGAAGCAAAATGTCCTGCTGCAGTTACAGACCTACAAGAATGACTAGGATGAGTGTTATTTTTGGCGTGTAATTTGCATATCACTAAGAATGTGCACCATGCTGTACAATGCACCAAAGTAAAGACAGTCCCTCCCATAAAGAGCTAAAAGCTAGTCACATAGAAAATGGGATGTGCTAGGAAATCTAGAGTTGCGGAGGAATTACTGGGAAGTTTTTTTAATTATAAACTCCCTGTTGTTTTGCGTAATATGTTTGTTTTTTCAGTGACTTGAATGACCTATTTTGGTGATTTTTTTAGGTGCCTAAAAGTTCTGCCGTGGCACTCAGCATTGCAATGCCTAAGTCCCTTCATGGATCACCTTATGCTGAGACAGAAAAGGAATGCTGATGGCAATGGCAGAGGAGAATTCATAGATTTCAAAGCCAGAAGGGATCATTGTGATCATCCAGTCTGACCTGAGTTTCAAATAGCCCTAATCAAATCCCTTTTAAAATTCTACTAAGTTGTTGGCCTCACAGATATCTTCTGGCAATGAGTTCCAAAGGCTAGTTGTGCGAGACACATCTGCCTCCTCAATGGCTTCATTTCCCTTTACATCAGGAGCTGAGAGGCATGTATGAGCTATAGCATGATGCTGGGACATGGTGTGAAACTGAATAACACGAACCATCAAATTTCATCTCTATGGATAAGTAAAATGTTATAGGTATTATATGTGTTCTGGATAATGTAACAAGACTTACATGGCAACTATAGTTCAAGGCAAGCATTCATTCTTTTCATTGTTTAACACCCTGGGCCAAAAATCTCAAATCCTGCCCTTTGCTTGTACACATACAACTCTACACAGGCGTACATCCATGCATGCAAATTGTGCACAAATTAAACAAACTGAGCTCCAAGGGTTTTTGACAGAGAAGAGCTTTTCTAACAATAGGGTCCATTCAAACAGACCATCTCAAGGAAAGTGGTAGAATCCTCAAGACTTGAGACACCTGAAATTAAAATGGCCAGAACAACTGAGAATAGGGAAGAGACATTGATTCCAGGGCATGATCAAAATGAGCTAATACTTCTTTGCCACCTATACTTCCTCTGATTGAAGAATGGCTGTATGGTATGATACCTAAAAAGAATCACAGGCATGCAACAGCAAGCACATCATGAGAACGGGTTAAGTTTGTACCAGGCTTTAGTCTTGTTTCCTGAATTGATTCAGGCTCTGCCATTTTCTCTTCTTGTTATAATCTTTGTCACAGGAACGAGCTGTGTAGAAGGCTAATGCCTTCCCTTTAATCGCAAACTATATTACACTGACCTTTTCAATGCTCTCTAATTTGATTCGCTGGAGATTCCCATTCTCTTCTATTTGTTTATGAGGAAGAGGTGGAATAGACAGCCAATAAAATTAAAGAATATGGAAAAAGGGCAGCACTGTTGCTGTTACTAGACTACAGGGGACCCAAAAGGCTGGTGCAGCATCTTTGGGATAAAGACTGCACTGAGACCAGGGGCATAAAGTGTATGAATCAGTGTTCAGTGACTGCAGAAAGATGCTAGCATTAGACCTCTTCTAGTGATTTTAGATAAAATCTCAGATTAGTATTCTGTGCTTTAACCTTGCAGTTTCTACTAAATTTATCAATAATTCCCATTTTTCTTGAGAATATGGGACATTAGTAAAATACTAGAAGTTAAAGAGGTTAAAACCCTGTTCCTCAATAATTTTCCCCTAAATTGTGTATTTTCAAAGCAAGCAGACCTATTTTTATCTTCAGTGATCTTTTTTATTTCCAGTGATAGCCCCATGCTATGATGCAGACTGATGCTTCATGCAGACTGATCATTTCAAGAATAACTTGTTTTCTCAGTCACAATGATAATGTCAGAGTTATCAATTGATATGCTATCACTCTAGCATATGATTAGATATGGTCAATTTTTCACTGGAAAATGCTGATTCATCAAAGCCAATACTGTTTGCATGAACGGGTTGATTTTTGACAAAATCTTCTGATTTGAAATTTATTTTCAAAAATTTTTGAAATTGTCAGAAATTCCATTTTGACATTGCTGCAATTGAAAAGTTTTACGATTTTTATTAAAAATTACTTTTGCTTTTCTTGTTTTAGTTGTTTTTTTTTCTAAAAAAAAAATAAAAGTAAAAAAATGGAAAAAGACCAAAATCAAAATGAAATGTTATGAAATTACCCATGATTACCAAAAGATGTCCTGTCTGCCCACGAGCTCGAGTGGTGCTGTGACTCAGACGCAATCCCTACCAAATTTCTAAGACATGAATGAGAAGTATAGCACCTGTTAGACCCTTTGGCAAGAGTGTTGTGTGGACTCTGCTCTGTAGCCTGCCATCTCTGCTGGACAATGTGAGGTAGGGGAGAAGAGCATAATGCTTGTCCTGAATAGTGTTGCAGGTAGAAGATCACAAGGAGTGTCATTGCACCCACATCCCTGCTTGGATGCACAAGTGAAAGAAAAGTACTTTGTATCCACTTCTTACTCAAAGACACATGAACAGGCATAAACATGCCCATAGTATTATTTAAGCTGAATTTCTCTAAGAAACACAAGGGCTTTCAATGGAAGTTCAAGCCAAATTATAATCATGGTTCATAGGTTCTTGAATAGTAAAGTTTAAACAAGATTTATTAATCCTTTAGGTGATGGGCAGCATTGCTCCAAGAATACCCTCATTTTATGGGGAAGTGCATCTTCAAAAAAGTTGGAGGCATAAATTCAATCAGTGAATATAAATATTAACAAAATAGACAGGACAAGCTGACATGCCTACAAGTCAGCCGGGCTTTAATGAGGCCTTTGTCCTCTTAGAGCTAACACTCCCCTCTGATTTGTTTTAAAGAAGAGAAATTGCCTTGCTTTACAGTACTGACAAGGTGAACTGGCTGGGGTGAAGATGAGACTGAAGAAAGCTACCAAACCCATCCGATGTATAGCTCCATGTTGAAATCAAAAGTATGGCAACACACTTCAGATTCTATGGGCCAGATCTTCAGCTGGGGTAAACTGGAGTTGCTCCCTTGAAGTCTTCAGTGGAGTTAAACTGATTTATACCTGTTAAAGATCTGGAAGCACTGGTAACTGATAACGTCTGGACCAATACCAGCATTGAAACTAACCTGTGTCAGATACATCATGCATACTCTTAAAAGAGTCATTACACTATGACCTGTTTTGTTAAAAAATAATTCATAATAAAAGTTTTCACTTTGCCATTCTTTTCTGCATCGCACAAGCAGCACATTCATACATAGGAATGCTCCCAAGACCTCCCCCTTACTCACTATGTAGTCATTATAATTACACATCTATTTTCCTAACACAGGCTAAAATACAATACAAATGCTCTTTATCAGAGCTTTCAAAACTCTTATCACATCACCACTGACCCCAGGATAAACTCTTAAAGTGAAATGGCTGTGCACATGATGTTGACTTTCAGAAGCTTAATGTGTAACAGTTGGCTCCCACAATACATGGCATGATGCTTGATTAATGTTTGTGAAGAACCTGAGTTCCTGGAAAACGTACATTGGTGTAAAAAGGATTTATCATATCAGTTGCCAACTCCTGTGATTTTGTCATGATTTTGTCCAGGTCTGATATTTTCCTTAAAGCCCCAGCACCTGGAGTTCAATGAATACTGAAAAATCTTGGCTTTTTTAAAACCAAAAAAGTAAGTTTCTAGCCTTTTAATGGTGGAGAAAAGGTTGAAAAGGTAACCCAAGGCACTCTGAAGTCTCTAAAACCAGCAGGCAAATAAAATTAGCCCTGAATTTACTTGTTAAGAAAACCACCTCATGATTTTAAATAAAATATTTTTCATGTATGGTTTATGCTTTTTAAATGCCTAGGGTTGGCAATACAGATACATTGCTCAGCAGCATAAAAACAAGGAAGGATTTTTGTGGTGTGGGCTGGATCCAGGGGACTTATGAGTTCTGAGTTCAATGTCTATTTCTGCCATGCTCCCAGTGTGGCCTTGGGCAAATCATTTAATCTCTCTCTGCCTCAGTTTCCCAGCTGTTAAATGAGGATAATAATACAGCCTTTCCCATCTTTTGTCTCTTTGACTGTATGGTGTTTTAGAGCAGTGAGTTGTTATGGAGAGCATCATAGAGATACTTGAAGCAACTGAGATTATATCCAGCCACTGTGTGTTTAATAACGAGAAGGTGGTTTCTTACTTTCATCCTCCCTTCTGACACCTACGGAGCAGCCACGCACATTCTGACCTTTGATGAGTGAGAGAAGGAGCTGAATTCAAGGAAAGCAGGATTTGGGCCAATATAGGTGAAAATCCAGCTGTCCCTTAGCTGACTTCAAAGAAGGTTTCTTTCCTGCATCGCCGACTGCACTAGCTTATAATGAAACCACGCCTGCTAACGTCAAGTTTTATAAAAGTATCCTACCTAAATTTGGGGCCTGATCCTCCTGACTGACAATGTGCCTTTAAACACCCGCCAGGCTGTGCTGGTATCAAGGGATGATAAACAAATGAAGACATGCCAAAGGGAGTGGTTCCGTGACTTTAGACTCCACTTCCTGGATTCAAGGAGCAGTGGCATAACTACACTAATGTAAGTGGTGCAGGTGCACTAAGGCCCATGAGGCTATGGATACGATTTCAGTTTAGATCCCTGGAGCTTGGAGAGATGGGGGCAGGGGGGAGATGCTGTCCCTTGACCAGTACAGAGCCTGTATACCCACTGTCTGGACCTGTAACCAGATAGCGTATATGGATTATTCCCAGTGGATGGAACTCAGAATCTCTGCAATGCTGAGTACTGCAGACCTGCCCCTAATATGCCCCTCCTGCCCTCTGCCTTGCCTCCAACATGCCCCTTACTAGCAAGAAAAATTGAAAAACCAGGCACAGACTGGAGCTAAGTCTCTGCCAGAAATAATTGTTTTTTAAAAGGTAAACACCCTGCTCCCCTCCCTAAAAAGAGACTGACCAAAAAGGTCATTACAAAACTGGGTGTGTTTGTTAAGGGGAAAAAAAAGCCCATAGCCAGCAGGAGAAGCCAGGAGATAGCAATTACTAAAGGCTGAGGTCCTGTATTTTTTTTTTTTAATCTTACAAAAGTTGGTGTATTTGTAAAAACAAAAACACAAAACCAAAATACCTGTGTGGGAGAGTGCAGTGATTCTTCTGTGCAAATACGTTTGAAACATGCTTTGGAATAAAAGGTGCTGTGCACAGGTCAATTGCTCTCATTCTCCAAAGAGGGATCCACATTTTGCAAGCAAAGGTCTGCCATGGTTGACTAGAGAACACAGGTCAACTCATGTATTCCAAAACTGTTGAATGAAGCTGTTTGGAAGTTTTCTGACAAAACATTGTCGGAAAACACCATTTGGTTGACACTGAAACTGTATGGGAAAGAGTCTGTTTCAATGAATCTCCCAATTAGAAAAAATGTTGGGGGGGGAAGGCAAAGAAGTTCTGATGTTATTACAATGGCCCATTTTGACATTTTCAAAATGAAGAATTTTCAGACTGAAACGACTTTTCATTTTGTAGTTAATTTATACCAATAAAAAGGTTAAATTAAAAATAAGTCAAAATTGAAACAAAACATTTTGACTGGAAAAAAAGTTGTCATCTGGTCAATTATCAGTTAGAAACATTTTTGCTATTTTGTCTTTTTGTCCCCCTTACGGGAAAAAAATTGAAATCTTAAAATTTCTGGCAGAATGGGAAACTGTTTCCTGCCTCTGTTGTGTGTTTTGTATTATGGTGAAAATTTCCAACTTTTACATCCAAGTTATATACCTATATCCATATTTAGTCACCTATATATTTGTCATGATGTTTTGTGTCTACAAGTTCTACTGAAATCTGACTGCCTACTTATATATAGTCCTAGTCACCATGGTATCTGCATGTCAAAAGAAGGACTGAGTGTTCACTCTGAAAATCAGCTCACAGGTTAGGAAGTTTTAGTGTTGCCATCATGAGACTTTTGATAAAATTGAGAGTTATTTGCACTTTTTCTTAAAGGCTCATAACCAGGAGCCAAGTGACAGAGAATCTCAGCTTTTATTTTTAAAAATAAGTTTCTAACCCTGGTGGTTGCAGGGGAGAAAAAAATGCTGAAAACATGAAGTGAGTGCACCCTAAAGACTCAGGAGGCAAATAAAGAGAATCAAAATGTATTTTTAAAAGCCAATCTTATGATTCTTCAGTGTGACTCTATTTTTGGAAACTCAGGTTTGGCAATACTGTTATTAATTTTTCATATTTTTCTCTAGTAACCATGGGTACAATTAAAACACAGAGTTCTGATCATGGAGTCATTATTCAGGCAAACCATTCCACCACCTTCATTTGTAGCCCATAGGACTAGCCTTCTTGCTTGTATCATAGATATATATCTTCTTTTATAGATTTAAGTATGATTATTTAATTAATAGAGTTATAAATCTATATATTTTGCTGTAATGCAAGACATCTTACAGGTCACATCCCGTATGAAACACAGCTAGCATACATATATTTAGAATCTTTACCCTAGATAAGTCAGGAAACATTAAACAGGGGAGGGGGCTGTCACAGTTATGCCCCAAGAAACTTTACAAGTACACCACAGAACCCACAAAGGACCAGAAATAATAAAGGTGAGATAAAAAGACCACCTGGAAAGGATGTGGATACGTCAATAATATGCACGAACCTGCCAGCCTATAGAATATGTGTACTCCAATAGTCTGGAGGGGGAAAATCCAAGTATGGACTTAGAAGGAGGACCCATATTCTTGGGGTATAAGAAGGGAAAGATCGTGCTATTTGGTGTGATCGTCATCTACTCTTGCTTGAAGTTTCTTTAGTTTGTGTTAAGATTTTCCTTCTTCATTTTATAGTCTTATTTGCAGTCTTAGTTTATAGCTCTTAGCTCTCTAGCAGTGCTTACTTCACCCCTTTACTCAAAAGTTGAGGAACCAAACATTTCTCTCAACCAAGGCGTGAGTATATTAGTTCAAAGCATATCGTAGAAATATATATACCATATGAGTCTCTAAAATTAAAATTGTATTATCCATTTAATTGTTAATTTTCTCTATATCAGTTATTTGTCTATCATTTTATGTTATTTTAATAAAACTTATAAAATTATACAAATTTGGTTATCACTAAGAAACTTCCTGTTGTACACCCTGCGGGTCCCTATAAAATTCTTCTGGAGCCTGATTCAGGGACGAGAACCTTCTAATCCAAGCAATTGGCAAACCTATAACCCTATTAAATAACTAATACACTGAAAATCAGGCTACACATTGCATGACTCAGACAGGCAATATCTATACTGTATAGGCAATTCCTGACTGGAGTATAGCTGAAGTTGTAAACTCCCAATGCATGCTCTGGTTAGTTACATAATGTCTACTCTTCAGTGAATGTATGAATCAAGTTTAAGCAGCTGGAAAAGAACTGTGTGCATGCTCAAAGCCACTACTTGACAATATCTGCTTTATATTATAAATAATCATCAGCCACAATAAAAATCAAGAGGCCTCATAGTTGGAATCAAACTGTGTTGCGTTCATCCAGGCTTTTGCATGGAGGTGCTCTCACAAAGCAATGCTATATTTGGACGGAAGAGATTCTGGCCATTCTTACTTGTATATGACATGAACACCACTATGCTGCTAACAATTAAACACTCCAGTGGATAGGAGGTCCAGATATGTGAGGTTACATGTCACTCCAGCAAGTATGTCTTTTCATGCATTTTTTATTTTGGTCTGGAAGACAACGCCTCAGAGCTCTCAGCGATGTTATACACTTGCAACATGTTTTCTTCATTGTGCTGCTAGCACAGAGGAGAGTGGTTTAACAGCTTTCTGAAACCCATCTGGTGTTCTTTACTAGAAAGGGCCCAGGTCCAATGCAATCATGGCTAAAGTAAATTTTGTCACAGCAACAACTTCGGAATAATTGCTTGGTAATTTCAGCTTTTTGGCACGTCTCTTCAAGTAACAAGTTGCCATCTGGTAGCTACTGGAATCTCAAAGGATGAGGAGAGAAATAACGAAGCAGAACTTTGAGACTATAGATTAAGAAGAGTGACATCTAGTATTATCAGGCTGTGTCACATCCAGTGCGTATGTGCATTCATTTTAAAAAACAAACAAACCTGACAATGCCTACAACCTGCCCAGAACCCATCTGTATTATCCGTTTATCCTTTTGTATTTCTTTTACTGGTAGAAAAGTAAAGAAATTGATGGAGAGAAAAGTATGGCACATTGATGGGATGCGTTCGGTCACTTCAAGTTTGGTAGTTTCATTCTCAGAGGTAATTACTTTTATAGCTGCTGTGTATTTTCTAACTACTCTATTTTATGTCAAATGTTTGCAGGTTACATACTTTGATCAGAACCACATAATGATACAAGTAAAAGCAGCTGAGCCTACAGGTGGCAAGAATGGACTGCATTATTCATTCAATTTAATGCATGTTTTAATGTAGGATTTGGTGCCTAAATTGGATAGTAAGTGGCTCGTTATAAACACCATTGAAAAACTGGATGTTCACACACTAGGTGGCTTACATTTGCATGTAAAGTTAAAACCAAGAACCTTGTAGTTTCATATAGCACATAAGGCAACCAATTCTGCCCTGAGCAACGTCACTGAATCCACATTGAAGTCAATGGAATTGTACAGGGAGGTGTGCATCAGGGTAATTCAGGGCTGAATTGAACCCACTAGCTCAGTGCCATGTCAAGAGCTGCTTTCATCTACCGCTGAGTATTTCAGCTGGATATTTGGGATGTTCATCCTATATCAAGCTACTGACCTCCTTGCAGTGTTTTCAAAGAAGGTTCCATAAACTACCAAATAAAATCGCATTTAAATCCACTCCATTTATCTTTTGTAGGTAAGTCATAATAAGGCTTGCTTTGAAACAGACTGAGATAAGAATTATCTTATTCCATGATCATGAAGAAAGACTAGGTTTTGAAGACAAATAAATTTATTCAGACGTACATTTTCCAGAAAAAGTAGGAGGTACACTAAAGAAAGCCTCAAAAAGTGAATAATTTTTTATCAAAATAAAAGGTTTTTTTGTAATTAGAAAATTCCTCTTCAGAGGTGACTTAAAGAATGGTCAATTTGCTTCAAAACTAATTTTTTTTTTTTACTTCTTTGATGAGGGGTATGTTCTAGTTTGATGATTAATAACCTGACCTAATATTCCTGGTTACTTATTATACTCTTGAGAACAAAATAATACCATTCAATTCCCTTCCCACAGATCTCTTTCTGACATGGATGAATGAGAACAAAAAGGAACCACTTGATACAGAAATAGTAAGATGATGACAACAGAGTTATAAATGGCACCATGTTCTGCACAAAATAATGCTCTGTGTGTCTCAGAACAATCGGTGCATGAGGAAGTATACCTTAATCACATGTAAATATACAGAGTGAGTCAAACCAATCAAGAACATCCTCAGTATTTGGAGTGCCACGCAGACTAGGAGATGGACTACATGAGCCAAGATCATCAAAAATGGTTGGCTAACTGTAACCTTCTAAGTCCTTGTTCGGTCACTGATTTTCCTACCTAATGAGCACCCAGCAACTCATACCATCAATCTAACTAACTATAGGCAACATTTTTTGAAAATCCTGGACCACCCTTAGGGTTCAGACAAGGTTACTGTAGGATACAGCAGTTGCCATTAATAATGCAACAAATAGTTTCTATTCTAAGTATTGTGAAAAACAGTATTAAGTGTGGCCTATCAGATCCCACTACATGGTAAATTGGGGTTAACGTTGACTTTTCAGTGTCAGTCACTGTACAGTGATAACTACTGGTATGTCATTTTGCAATCACTAACAAAAGAACTCCGCTCTACACAATGGTAACTGTAATGTTCCTGAGTCTCAGGGCCAGAGATGCCCCTTCAGCCGTGTTGGGGAATCAGCACTCGCAGCTGGTTAGTCTGCTGCTAATAGACTTAGGTGTCCTGATGAAGGGCTGAGCAGGTAAAGAGTCAGTGGCTCCGGCCTCCTGGCCTAAGAGTTAGCGCTCATCCAGCCCCAAGTGAGGGACTGAGATAGGGAGACCCAGGCCCATCCTGCTCCAGTGTGTCCCAGCCCAGGGCCCTAGAAGCAATGGGTGATCCCCTCACAGGATTGATGGGAGAACATGGGATTATTGTCTTGCCTCTCAGTAACAGAACAGGATCAATGTCTCTATTCCTTGGGCTACTTTCCACTGGCACCCAGTGGGGTTGCTCCATAGCCGCTGGGGCCTGGATCCCGGTCTCCTTTCTGGGTGGTCCACTTTCCACTCCCTCACTGGGTCTCTCAGTCTCCTGGGGGCAGCAGTTTGCTTTCCCTCCAAGCCGGCCCCAAAGGGTTGTCACTGCCAGCTGTAGGCTCTGCTGGCAGTTCGACTCCCTGAAAAGAATATCTGTCTCATTTCCTGGTCTGGCTCCAACTGAGCTGCCAGGCACTGCTCTTATACTTCCTGCCCTGCTCCCACAATTCCTACAAGGGGGAAGGGGCGGGGTTAGCTGAACCCACCAGGGCGAGTTAACCCTCTCTGCACCAGCATGGGGCCACTCCGCCTCACTACAGCAATACTCTGATCAACTTTGCATTGCCATCAGAATAATTAATTACATTATTCTTGGAAGGGTATTTCTCAGAACAACAACAGCAGGAACAACTTCACACTACGTCCCCCGCCCCAACAGTAATTTAATCAACACTGATATGTAAAACTGAACTACACTGGACGTGGCAGGAAGTGCACCCAGGAACCTGAATCAAATGACTAACAAACACCGTCCCCCCATCTACAAGACAACTATCAGGCACTGAACTCTCTGGCCATATCCCACTTCTTACATATCAGGTTTTCCAAATAAGCATGGTTTAGTTGTTAAAGCAGGGTACTGGGAATCAACCAAATTCCGAGCTCCTTCACAGAACTGTTGTGTAATTTATGGCAAGTTGTTTATGGTTACTATTTACATAGAACTTTGCGATGTTTAGATAGAAGATAATACATATATATATATATATATATATATATATATTGCCTTAGAAAGAGATACCAGCCCCAGATGCAGAAGTAATTTTATCTTGCTGCTAATTCCTCTGTCTGAAAAAGCATGCAGAACATCTGAAAAATAAGGGTAGTATTATCATTATTTATATTACAGTAGCAGCAAGAAGACCTAACTGGGACTGAGGCCCCACAAGCATTTGGACATGTGCATAGCACAGATTTACTGTATCCCAGAGAACTTACAATCTAAATAGATAAAACAGGGGTGGAAGAAAGAAAGTATTATTCCCAATGTACAGATTGGAAACTGAGGCACTGTGTGAATGAATGACTTGCTCATTAGGAACTGAATCTAGATCTCCTGAGTCCTAGTCCAATGGCTTAGCTACAAGACCTTGATTTCTTTCTTGTAGTGAGGAAATGATTCAGATAAAATAAGAACAGCTGTGTAGAAAAGGTAGGAAAACTTTTGACTAGAACAGTTTTGTATCAGAAAATGCAGTTCAGCTAAAATTGAAACTTTGTGAATTTGTGTCAGTTTCACCAAAATTTTGTTTAGGAGGAAAAAAAGGAAAAAAGTTCTGACAATGTGAAAACATCTCGTTTTGATATTTTTGCAATGAAATATTTCAATTTTTCATTTTGAAATTACTTTGTTTAGAATTTTTAATTTTGTATCGTAATATAATATACAATTTTAAGGAGTCAAAATAGAAATGAAATGCTTTGCTCAACCAAAAAATATTTCCCCCCCAGAATTTTCTTTTATGGAGAATTTCAGTTTGGGGGTTTTGTTCCAACTCAGAATTAAAATAGATTTCAAAACCTCAACATCTGTCACGAAATGGAATTTTCATCCTCCACACAACTCTATATCAGTGTCCTTTACCCAGCAATTGTACCAAAACGTTTCTGATGTTCTAAATTGGTTAGCTTTTTATCGGAAGTGTCTAATTACTGAACAATAAAGCAATTATACTGAAAAAAAAGTAGTTTTGACTTGGGTGGAATCGAGAAAAAAAGTGATAGAAAAGTGCCTTATGAATTGTTTAGCCATATTCTGAAGATTCCAAAAGTTCCGTCGTTTGGCTAAGATTCGGATGAACATTCTGATTTTTAGGTGCTTATTCAAACCAAATCTTTTTGAAGGTTATCCAACAATAATGAAAACTTGTAGGGCCAAATATGTTCACTAAAGCCAATGGAGTTACTTCAGTGATGAATTTGGCTCATGAGCCATTATTGATTCTGACATTTCTTACTGCTTCTTTACAAAAGGCAGTTTACCTTTTAAACATCAGTGAAAAACTAGGATAATAATGGAGGACGTCCATATTTTTTTAATTGTATCACTGTAATAAATTTCCCAGCTGAAATGGGGATACTATGTTTCTAGTACAAAGGTAAGAGACAATCCTTTCCCCTAAAATCTAAATAGACAAGACAAAGGATGGGAAAAAGAAGCAGGTATGGAACAGAGGCACAGAGAGATTACGGGGCATATCCTCATCTGATGTAAATTGTCACAGGCCCATAGATCCTTACTGCAATTTATACTATTTTAGGGAATTACCCAAGATCACACAAAAAGTCTGTAGCAGAGCCATATATTGAACCTGAATTTCCTGAATCCCAGCTCAGGATTTTATTCACAACAAAACTTGTGCTCTGAAATGCACTGAAAGTTGAAGAGGGACCTTGAACTGAATGCTACTTGGGGTAATGAAGAATTGTTTCTAACAGAACATACTGTAGCTGGTGAAAGTATGGACCAATAGTCATCAGAAATAGCTTCAGCAATAATGGACAAAAACTCTCTCTACTCGGATTAACAGAAAGACAAGCAAAGGGAAAAAAATCAGATTAGACATGAGAAATAAATTCTCCTATTTGAAAAATGATGGACACAACCATTCTTGTGATGGATGTAATCAGATGTAATCTCATTTGGAACTGTAGTATAAGCCTGCACTGTGAATTTCACAAAATAATTCTGCTGATTAATAGAATCAGATATGGAGAAATCTATAGCAATTCTAGTTAATGATTGTATTGTACTTGATCTAGAAATTCAGACTAGAAGTAATAATTAGACTGCTTACATTCATTTTTCATCTAACACTAATGCTGGAATCAACAGTTACCAGCTACCATCTAACTATTATAAAATGCTTGTAAATAAGTTTTAAATTGGTTTTATCAGGATTCCATGAGGTTTATTATTTTCTTTTGCAAGCAAAATTGAAGAAAAGTACCAAACTGATTTCAAGCCAAGACACGACAACATATTATATAATGTGACAAATTCTTAGCTAAGGACAAGCTAAATCACTAGATTTTTTAAAAATATATTTTTTTAATGATAGGACAGTATTTAAAGAATAGTCCCTAACTCTGTGTCCCGAATCAATCATAGGTGGAAAAGTGCAGCCATAATTAATTAAATTGTAACTGTAAATGATAGCATCCTAATATCAGATTGCAAATCATCTTGCTACATGTCTAAATGCTCCCATTTGTGCCTGCAGTTCCACTCACAACTGATCATGGGTGCAATATTAGAGGCCAAGCTGAAGCCCCTTTAAAATTTTGTCCCCAGGCATACACATTTAATATACAGATGTTTCATATAATTTTATCATCATGAGTCTTGATATCGCTATACGTTTAATATACTATCTGTTATACACAGAAAATGAATTGTTTGGGGACAATAACTCATACCTCAAGCTTCTTGGCCTTCTTAACTCATCATACCCCAGGAAATTCTCCGTCTTGCTGTTCACACTCATTGAGGCCAGCACTCTCTTATGCCATTCGCCTTGCATCAATTACCTGACTGTGCTTTCTGGAAATGGGTATATCTTGGCTAACAGTCAACTTCATGGCATCTGAAGTGTCATTCTTTACTATTAAAAAGATTTGCTCTCTCTGATCGTTCTGACTTTTGTTCTTAGTGAGAAGCTGTTAATGTTTCCTTTCTTGTCAAAATTTCTTGTAGCGTTTTAAAAAAGCTTCTTTTTGAGACAAAGAATATTTTATATGTGGATCTCTTTTTTCTCTGAGTTCACAATGCGCAACATGAAAAGTATTTCTCTGTCATGCGCCACCCAAGGTTTTCAATCCAGGAAATACTAGAGTACATCTAAGTCTCCATCTTTCAAACTTATTTGTATTACAGTACTGCCAAGTCACTCCAATCCTGGATCAGGCCCCACTGTGCTAAGTGCTGTCTAGAGAAAAATAATTCTTCCCTTAACAAGTTTACAGTGTAAGTAACTCTACACCGCTGTCACGCCAGTTTTTGCAGGATTGCTCTGATTTCACCATGGGGCAGTTCCAAAGCCTGTAGGACAACTAACATGTCTTGAAAATTACTTCTCGTGGACTCAACTTCACGTTGCAACATAATGACGGTGTGTACATGAGGTCATCAAAATGTGTTACATTATGATATAATGGGGGTTTGTTCATGTTGGAGTAGTGATGTGAGGAATACCTGCCACAACGTGACAGTGCAATTGGTTTGTCCTACTCGACAAACATCTGGAATAGCAATCCTAACTCCACTGACAATAGACTTTCAGTATTGGGAAAAGACCATGGCCTGTTACTTTTCCCAGTATCAATTAGGGATCTCTCTGCCAGGTCCTTTTCAAGAAATCTGAGATATGAAAGCCACCAAACCTGCCATTATCATAGTTTTTAAGGCTAGAAGGGACCATTATGGCTATTATCAGTCTGATTTCCTGAATAAGACAAGGCCATAACTTCTAGTTGAGTGACAGCATTAATTATTATATTATTGTTATGTAGAAAGATACCAAGTCTTGATTTAAAGACTTCAATTGACAAAATAACTTACTATAACCTTAAATAAATTGTTCCAATGGTTACTTGCCCTACCTATTAAAATTTGCACCTTATTGTTAGGCTGAATTATGATTTGTCTTCAGGTTCCAGCTGTTGGACTTTGTTATGACTTTACCTGCTATGTTAAAAGCCTTCTACTGCCAGAGACCTTCCCCCCATGCAGCTACTTGAAAACAGGGATCAAGTCACTTCTTAGCCTTCTCTTGGCTAAACTAAGAAGTTTGAGTTTCCTTTGTGTCATTGTAAAACATGTTTTCCTGACCTATAATCATTCTAGGAGCTCTTTCTGAACCTTGTCTAACCTGCCAACATCCTTTCTGAATCAGGGACACCAGAACTGGACACAGTATTACAGTCAGTCTCACTAATGTCATATGCAGTTGTCATAGCACCTCTCTGCTTCAACTCGATACCCCCCCCCCCCTTTTTATACACTTCCGTAGTCCGCACAGTTTCAGGGAGCTGTTAAAATGACTCAGGGAAGGGGAACGGGAGTTTGGATCAGAGAATACATGGAAGAGAGAAAACGTCTGCCAGTAAGGAGCAGCATGAGAGTAGTCAAATTTGCTGTGGGGACCCAGTGCCCCCTGGTGGAATGAAAAGAGGAGTCTGTGGCAGAGGAACATCCCATGTATATAAAAAATCTATACCCAGAGAGGATATAGATGGGGCCAGGGAAGCTGAAAAGAGTTTGATAGAGACAACATCTCTGGTGGAGAGTTACAGCAAGAGGATGGGGAGTGGCTATTTTGGCAGTCAGATGATGACAGAGCCGGGGAAGAGTGGATAAAAATATTCTAGAGCCCAAATACGCAAAACAAAAGTTCTGAAGACCAAACTGATTGGCAAGAATTGCAGATGGCAGACATAAGAAGCAAAAAGGGGACAGGAGAGAAGGACGCATGCACACTGCATGTGTAATTGCATCTTTGGTAACACCTTTATAACGGTTACCAAAAGGATACATTTGGAAGGGGTGTACAGATGTACAGGGGTATGGGGTGTCCTTATTAAAGAGCCTGCAAGGACGAATTTATTCATTGTGAATTATTTGTTCAGCTTCAGCAAATTTATTCTCCGGGAGACGGTTGTGTTCATCACCAGCCAGCAATGGGTGAAAACTCATGCTAAAATCAAGGAGATGCTGATTTATCATGGCGACACTGTGCAGCCTCCTTTAAAAGCAACCTGCATAGATGGACAGCTCTGCCTGCCTGCCAGCCATTGGGCCACCTAAACACAGACAGGGCAGCCACTTTCTGCTGTAATTTGCACTCATTTCAGCCAGCTATGGACCAAATGCATTTTGTTAGGACTCATTACAACCAGCTTTTTTTGGACTCAGTTTACCAGCAGAGCAGGACAGTGCGAGTGTGGCAGATTTATAAGGTTCATAGATTCCAAGGCCGGAATGATACATTGTGATCATCTATAATGATGTCTTGTATAACATAAGCCAGAGAACATCCCCTAAATAATTCCTAGAGCAGATCTTTTGGAAAAACATCCAATCTTGATTTAAAAGTTGTCAGTGATGGAGAATCCACCATAGCCTTGATAAATTGTTCCAGTGGTTAATTACTCTCACTGTATGCTAATTACTCACTAGTGCACTGTTTTAGCAGGGATGGGTGCATGAGGCTCAAAATTATAGAGCCCCAAGCCATATTTCTGTAGGTTGGTGAGTAACTAGAGTACTCAGGGAAACAAATTTAATCATAACTGCTTGTTTAACTTCTCCTCCCCTCATTTCCTGATATCCATTTTGAATCCCACATTGTATCACAGGGTAAGGGGCCGGCATTAAGAGAATGACTTGGGTTCCACCCAGAATGGAAACATACTAAACCCAGCTTGAATTGATAAGTGAATAAGGCCGTAAGCCAGAAATCCCTCCCATCCCTATATTTACAAACATGGCAGCAGAAATTTACCAGCCTATGGCTTTGGTGGCACTCCTTTTTCGCTGCAGGCTGCTCCCCAGGACCATCCCCAAACAGCTCCTCTATAGAGCCAGGATGTGCTCCAGCTGCTCCAGAGGCATAGCCTCCTCCGGGACCAGTCTCAGCACCAGGGTCACTTCTTGCCCTTCATCCGGTGGCTGGCTCTCCTCCAATGCTGCCTGTGACTTATAAAGGTCCCATCCCTGCTCAGCAGGTTGTCTCACACCTTTGGGGGCTTAGTGCTCACAGATTTCCAGCACCTTGGTGAATTTCTCAGAAATGAGGCAGGAAGACGGGGAGTTCGTTAGCAGCCTTGATTTTGCAGTAGTCTGTCTTCAGCCACTTGCTTTGCTCTCTGCATTGTTCTGCTGTCCAGTCGATCCCCAATGTTGCCTGCAGTGCTGATATATCTGTGCAGACATGATTTCTTGTGATCTAGATGAAGATGATGGTCTTACTCGCCTCACACCAGAGGTGATCCAGAATCTGGCTGTATTTCTCTGACCAGCCAGCAGAATGCTTGACACAGAACTTTTTGTTAGTGCTGAACATAGCTCACACATACGAAAGTTAACTGGTGTTTCTAACTGAGCTGTCCACGTGGAAGTGAAGGGTTAAATGCTGAGCAGCTGTATTTGAACCAGGAGATTGGTTCTGGTTCCTGGGAATCGAATGGGAAGTGTTGGGATGGAAGCACTGGGAGAAACAGACCCAGGGAACTGTTTGATGTCAGACTCGCCAGACCAGAATCTGATGACTCAGGCTTGAGCTGCATCCACACTGCAAAGTGGAATGACTTGGAACTACATCACCCTGGCCCGGACCTGAGGGCTTTCTGGTCCAAGTCAGACAGATTTATGTAGGGGCTGCTTGAGCTTATACGTGAGTCACAGCCTGGGTTCCTATGCAGTGTAGACAGATGTGAAGGAGCTGGAGGCCAACCACCCAAGGCACTAGGCCTCATGGCAAGTCAGAGCTAAGCTGTGTAAACTGAGGAGTTTCCCTGGGTACACACACAGAGGCTAGGATATTGGTTCAGTCTGTATGTGTGAGAAGGAGAAAGCCAAAAGAAGCTGTGAACATTACCCTGAGAAGAAGCAGACGGAGAGGGCTTCTTGGGCCCAAGGCTCACCAGAGTGGCAGACTTGGGGATTTCTCAGCAAGGGAACAGCCTGCATTTGTTTGTTTCTATTGTGTTCAGGGGAACTTTGTGTACTCTTGTAAACAGGCAAGATTACACTAATACCTGACTCACTTCACCAATTTATCATCCAAACAGGAAAAAACCCTGCAAAGCCCTGAATTTGGGTTAATCGCCAAATCAAAGGGTAATAGTACTTTGAACTATGGATACATCCTAGGACTACAGCAACTTTATTTGCAGCCAATGTAGGCTGTTTACCAGTCTGCTGACGGAAAGGTATCCAGCTTGTAGGACTGACTCATATTTCAGAGGGCAGATGATCCTACTTCTGAAAATCCCTGAGTTCCAACCAGTATTTGCTACTCACTTGTTTTGATGAGTTCAGTAAATAGCAGGAGGCTTCATGTGACCTATCAGTGAGAGGGTTTTATGCATGAGGTTCATTTTTACTGTATATGATCATGAAGCATTTCTCAATTCTTAGTTTACCTTTGAGACCCATCGGTTTTAGATGCTTGAAAAATGCCCTGTTTTACCAATCTTCTGTGTTAAAAAAAAAAAAAAGAAAAAAAGTAGCAAGCAAAAGTTTTTCTGTGAATTTCAATGGTCATTTTATATGCCTCAAGCATCAGGTTCTTAAGAGTTTTAACAGTTTGAGGTTGAGCAAAGTACTGTGTCCCCAACAAGAGGAAAAGGCATAAAGGCGACAGCAAGATATGCATAAGGCAGTGTCACAGGGTGCATCACTCAACACCAAACTAGTGCCTCCTTCTGGTATTCTGGGGATTAGCCTGAGGTTGACGCCTCCCCTGTCCATGGTTTGCACACTGTCACTCTGTCTGCCTGCAGCTCAGACACAGCCTCAGAAACCGCAGCATGCTCTTCATGGCTCAGCCCTCTGGCCATGTCACGGTCCGTGTTTCCCACTTCTGGGGGAGGTTTAGCTCCTCAATAGTTCTAGGCAGTCTTCTTGCTCAGTGCCTTGGTTCCACTCACCCAGTGACTGGTAGGGGAACCCGGACCCATCCTCTTCTCCAGGTTCTGGCCCAGGGATCCTCAGCTCAGCAGTCTGGACCTTCTCTCTCTGGCCTCAATGCTCTATCCCTGGGCTTCTTCCTACCACTGGTTCCCCTTTTTTTTCCTGAGCCTACCAATTCCCAAAGCCTCCTCCTTGTCCCCGGGAGAATCTGCAGTCTCCACACACTCCTCCCTTTCTCCTGGGAGTGACTGCCTTTTCCAAGAAGCCCCTTCTGCTTTCAGCTCCTGAGTTTTATAGGCCCCACGTATTCCTGCTCAGCTGAGCCCCATTAATTAGCTGCCTAATTGGTTGATCAACCGATCTGGCTTGCCTTAATCCCTGGTGGGTGAGTGTGGAGTGGTCACACAATCACAGACAGATAGCTGTGATGGATAGTTTTTGTGAATACAAAAGCCCTTGTTAGTTCCCTTCATGCCTTGCCAAATGACTTGGTCGATAATTTTTTTCTCCTGAAGCTACAGATGAAAGGTTTCCCACTGTTGCACATATCCTGCTCTTTACAATCCACCCCCATCAAAATGACACACAGACTATTTCCCACAGCAAACAGTTGAAGGTATGAAGTCAAAGACAAAGATGGTGTGGAAAGAGAGAAAAACTTAGTACAAGGCAGCAAGCTGCTCTTTTTCTCCAGGCCAAAAAGAGGACAGATCAGGAAATTCAGAAAAACAAGGTCTGAAATATGAACAAGAACACTGTGTATGGGAATTCAATTTCACAGACATAGCCTGGAATATGAAATAGCAGAAGGGCTGAGGAAATGTTTCCAAAGTTAGCACCGCACCAACTTTTAGTTGTCCTGCCTGTAGAAATGTATGAAGAAATAGCTGGTGTTGCCTACTAAGTGGAACTGATCATGAATCTTGCTCAGCTGCTTGTGACAAAGAAGTGGATGTTGACTGTGACTTGTTCTTATTTGCATAGTCCCAGAAAAGAAGATGACAGGAGAATACAACCAGAGGCGATTGTTCTCACATTTGTTTCAATTATTTTAAGCTGAAATAGTTAGAGTAGTGGGTCTCAAACTTTTGCATACTGGGGCCCCTGGACTCTCCCTCTTATCTAGCCAGGCTCTAGCTGGGACCTTCACTCATATGGGAAGAACAAGTTTGTTGTGTCCTCTCCCTGAGGTTTGTCCACTACCTCTGCGCTGAGAATCCATGTAAGAGAATATAATGAGATTTTACAACTCTACACTGAAGTTCTCACACTGTACTGCGAGTAAACGAGCTCACTTTAAAATTTGTCATTGTAGCAAACAAAGTAGCAGAAAAAGAGAAGGATTTGAAAGCTTTAAGAGTCCAGGCAAAGACGAGCATAGAGCTAGACTCTGCTGGGGACAGCAGGGTATTCAGGAAAGGGATGGGGCAGCAAGTTATTGACCATACTCCAAGATGACAACTTGCATGTTGTCTGGATGGCTCCTGTACACCAGGATCTTATTTCATAGCTGCCATTAAATACTTATATAGTGATTCTGGGCCTAATCACCCCCCGCATTTGGGGACATTCAGATCTGGATTCAAACTCTATAGTTTGGACAGTTCCCCATTTATTTCATGTATATATAGTTGCTCTGCCATTATGTGCTCCTAACAACTGTCAGATTCAATATCAACAATTGTCATAAATTAGAGAGGCACTAACAAAAATATCCCAGAGTAACCAGAATCTCTGACTGGGATAAATGCCTGGGCAAGCAGTTGAACCTTGCATTCTAATCCAAAGGATTACAAGTCCAATTTGGTTCTGATGGGCCAGCAAGGGAAGCCAGTTTCAGAGTCAAGGAACCTGCATAAAGCCACCTTGCCAACCTCTGAAACATTCAGTCTTGCAGCTGATATCCTCTCTTGGGAGGGTACATGAAGAAGGTGGTCAGTCATTATGATAGCCAGCTCCAGACTGTCGAGAGCCTTATACATTAACACAAACACCTGGAATGGCATTCCAATCTGTGCCAATAAGACGAGGGCAGAAAATGGAACATAGGTGTAACATGCTGAAAATGGCTGGCACCATTAACTCCACATTCTGTATTAGATGAATCCAGCTGGTGATCTTCAAGTATTCCTCAGATTGGAAGGCATGGCATTAATCAACTGGGAGATGACAGAGATAAAGGAAATGGACATAGTCTGCTAGTGGAATAAGGGACTCCTGGTCGTTGCTCCTTTCAATATTCCAGGAGCAGGCAAGGGTCCAAATAAATCCCTAGATTGTGAGCCACCCTGACAAGAGGTGTGCATACCCCGACCAGAGAAAGCAAACATAACTTCGACCAAATGCACTAGAGGCTTCCTCCAATCCACCAGCATCACCTCTGTCATGTCTGCACTGAGTTTCAGCTCATCTGCTCTTGTTCAGTCGCTCTCTCAGCCAGGCCCTAGGAAATAAAGGACACTGAATGATCCAGGCCAAGTTATTAATAAGAGACTTAAAGCTGAGTGTCATCATGAGCAAACAGACGTCACTGCAACTCAAAGCGCTGCTGTCTTCCACATGTACACATTTTAAAGGAGGGTAAAAGAATGGGAACATGCAGAAACCCTACACAAAAGAGGCCAGTGGGAAGATGAGCAACAGCTTCCACCACTTTTTTAGTAGCCCACCGGCAAGTCACAAACACTCCATGATGAACAGTATTAAAGCCATCTCTGAGACCGGATAGCTTCTGTTCAGACAGCTGACCTTTGCCCATTGCCAGAAGCAAGTCATTAACCACGAACGTTAGTCTCCATACTATACGTGGCCTTAAATGCAAACTGACACCTTCTGTTTGAAAAAGCAATGGAAATTCAAAAGGGCAAAAAGCTGGCAATATGACTTTAAAAAAAATACTTGAGAGAGAGCACAACAAAGCCTGTTTGCTTTGCACCTTGTTACTGCCTAAAGTCATCGGCAATATGGGATTAACCTGCTAGAAGATGAAGGATTTCAGTGGAACCTTGTGAGAATGATATTGAAGTGGGTTTGTAGCAATATGCTTGATGAAAAATAATGCTTACGCTGCAGGATGTGGGGATCTAAAAGGAAAGAAAGGTCAAATTTTGATCCATTGCTATGTGCAGTTCACACCGGCTGACATGACATTTAAAAATTGTATCCTTCTAGATGCAGAGGTGCGGGGAAAGTGTCCCACATTTCATAGCAAAATAACACGTGGGGAGTGTTGGATTGTCTCACTCCAATTTCCTACTTCAGTTCTATGCATATAGAGTTTGCCAACTTCAACAGAGAAAGTTACATGAAAGACACAGCTCATAGATCAAGACAGGCCGGATTGTAAGATCTTTATCAATATATTAAAGGGATTGACTCAAAGCCTATTAAATCAAAAGACTTCCATTGACTTCAATGGGCCTTCAATCAGGCCTGTATTCCACAGATACATTTCCTATTAAAAAGAGAAACAAATAGCAGCAGCAATACATTATAATATTCAGAGATGGACAAATGGCTCATTTTTTCCCATAATATTTGCTCGAATAAGCAATTGAATTAGGTTGGGCTGTGTTCATTACCCACAAATGTTCTAGCAAATATGCTCACAGGCAGGAATGATCCTGGAAACACTGGATTTTAAGAACATGTTGATAAATATTCTTATACAGTAAATTTTGAACTCAGAGGGTCAGCTAGGGTAAGTCAGTGTAGTTCCCCTGAGTTATGGCAATTTACATCAGCGGCAGAGCTGATCCTGAATGATGAGAATTCACACCACCCATTTGAGACCCGATCTTTCTCCCATTGATATCGAAGATAAAATTCCTCCTGAGAATCCCTTGATTCTAGGAGAGTCTTGCTCAGAGCACAGAAACATGCTGTGCACCCCAGTTCTGCACCGCTTTGCACTTTTTGTAGCCATTTACACCTATGTAACATGGCAAAGTCATACATGGCTAGCAGAAAATTCCCTAGCTGCTAAGGGCCAGATCCTCAGCTGGTATAAAGTTGCATTACTTCACTGAAATTAATGGAGTGATGCCAAAACACATCAGCTGAGGCTCTGGCCCAATATTCATTGTCAAAATTATTTGCCAAGAACTAGTCACTCAGCTAGGAAAAGGGGAAAAAAGAGAGAGAATATAGGGGAGAAAGAGGGACATTTTTACTCACTCCATTTCCCCAATCCAAACTTTCCCCAAATCAATGGGCATTTAAATCAGGTACAGCTCAGACTATTATAGAAGCAGTGGGGAGGTACTGTTTGGATCCACGTCTTTACTTTGGGCACCATCTCTAAACTGTGCCTTTTAAAAAAAATAAAAATAAACACACCCTTTGTCCTTTGAGGCATGAGGATCAGTATAGATGATGTTTGCAGTTATGATCAGTAGTAGCATGACGAACAGTTTAGGCATTCAGGGCAAGAACTCGGCTCATTCTGCACCCAGCATATCTTAGAGTGTTTGGCATTTTGCAAATGAGAATTCACGCCATCTTTAATGCCCCCCACACCTCCATTCTTGGGGTCACCAGATGCCAGATCAATTCCCAGGCACAACTTAGAAAAGCCATAAGGCTACTCTAAATTGCAGCAGGGCCCATGACGGGGATCAACGGGCTGTTGCAGCTGCCTGGCCACACACCTGAGGCTGGCAGCAAGGCGAGGGATCAGGTAGGAGCCAACCCTATGCCACTTTGGGATACAGAGGATTGGTGGCTTTTGCTTTCCAGTGGAGCTGAACCCCCGGTAGTAATAGCTCACAGGATCAGCCCCATGATAAATACAAATGTACACTGAGCTTCCGTTATTTATCATAAACACTTGTAATCCTATCTGCCTGAAAGGCCATCATCCTTCTTTCTAAAGTACTTGTGTACAATATAGCTAAACAGGGTGAGAGGGTCTCTTATTCATTCTTTCTTCCAACTGTGGCTGTCTGTTCTCATGAAAGTGACAAATAAATATGTTCCCTGCTTAATAGCTACAAGAAAAATAATGTATCATTTCCTGAGCATGGGAGTATGCTCTGTGCATGGTAACAATGTCCCCATTTCGTGGCTGTTGCAGGTATTCCAGTGCTGTATTTATTACAGCAACCCCAGAAGACACTATTTCTGCCAATGAAAATCAGTGTTGTGCTTGGAATAACAATTTCTTAATCATGTGGAGGCAAGTTAATAAACAGATGTTTATTTTTCTAAGGCCTAAATTCAAACTGCACAAGTATAATGGAGCTAAAAAAAGGGCTGGCACGTTCTAGAACTCCGCCCACACATCCATCTATTTGAGGACAGCACACTCAACCAATGAAACACACGGCAGATGTATTAATTACATCATCAGAATACTTACACTAGCCAAAGTTATATTAAGGGCAAATCTGTTACCTAGCAAGCACTGGGAGATACTGGGTTTATCCATGAACATTTCAATGGAGTGTCACTTACACCAGTGGTTTGCAACCCCTTCTAACTACTCTAGGACAACATTAGCATTTTTCTGCAAGTTTACCATTGTTGTAACATCACTAGTGCAGCTTCATGGCAGGAGTCCTAGTGTAGATTGAGCAGTGATATTTTAACCACTCAGAAGAGATCTAGACAACACAGTGGTTACAACACCGATGGCCAACTCCAAATGTCTACACTAGTGATATTACCTTTACTAGATATGCCAGTGGCAGTGCAATGATGGGAAGTGCAGTAAGCCCGAGGTGCAAAGTAAGACTCCAAACAGAGTCCAGGGCCTGGCAGGCGAGTGAAGAAGACAATTACTGTAACTCTAGAGTGTATATATCTTGTAGCCCTTACTCAGTGACTTTAATGGGGCTATCTAGGGAAGTGTTGTGCGATCAGTAGACAGGTCCTGAGTCAGCGAGGTGATCCACTGGAGGCAAACTCTGGCTCCCATACATAGCACATTGACTTCAACGAGGCTCTACAATACCGGAGGATTCTACTTGTGAAGATCCGATTACAGGATTAGCGTGTAGTTGGTTAATCACGCAGGATCTTATACAGCATGTATTGCCTCTCATAAAACGTTTCCACTCTGACTTGAACCTAAGACATAACATTTGTAGGTTTAATGGCTGAACCCTAATGTTATTTTAATGCATTTTAATTGCTTTTTCTTCCTAATAGAAGGTGAAAACATCCTCTTCATTGCAAGGGAGGCCAAACTAGAAATGTTACACAGCAGAACTGTGCAGTCTGAGGCCTTGACTTTCTCCTTTTTTCCAGACTTGAGCCCTGAGCCTACAGACACTTATGCATGTGCTAAACTTTGCTCACAGGAGTAGTCCCATTGAGGTCACTGGGAAAACTCACATGCCTAAAGTCAAGAATTTGCATAACTGTTTGTTGTACTGGGGCAGCAAGCGCTGACCCCTGCAATGAGATCCATGCAGGATGGCCCCTGTCTGTGCCTGCCTCGACCCCCACTGAATTCAGTAGTGGAATTCATTGTAGGATCAAGGCCTTCGTCTGGAAGGCACTGAGTTTGGCTTAATTCTAACTCTGACCACACATTGCTTTTTGGGGTCCTCTGATAATCCAGCAGACCTCTTGGCTCCCCATCTGTCTTTCCCAGTGTGCTTTCAGCTATGCAAGTTCTTGAGAAGTCTCTAGTTTTCCCTTTTCACTTTAATATTAAAACTGGAGTTGGTTCAAGTTGACAGAAAAACATCACCAGCAAAATTTTAGCTGAAAAAAATTTTTTTTTGTAATCGAATATTTCCTGCTAGCTAGGGAGAAGAACAGCAGAATTACAAGAAAATGCGTGTTGAAAAAAAGATTTCAAAACCTTAACCAACAAAACAGCTGACTCACAAAATATTCCAACCCGCTCCAACTAAAAGACTGATTTTAAAACAAGAGATATTATTATGAATTTGTATTGCAGTACCAACTAGTGACCCCAGACATAGACTTAGTACCCATTGTGCTCAGTGCTGTACAAACGAGGAGAAAAAAACCCACATCCTGCCTAGACCCAGTTTAAAATCTGAGGAGAAAACAAGACCATTCACCCAACATGGGTACAGGCCTGAAACCTTGACATTAAGAATCTTTGCTCTATTGACTGAGTTAGCTGGGACACCTGTGATGCCAGCTATGACACCAGCTGATAATTTGCAAAATTATCCCCATGTCTTGATGAGTATTAGCCTGGGAAATTATTTATTGGAATTGCAGTAGCACCCAAGGGATCCAGCCAAGGATTGGGGCCCAATTATGCTAGGTATGCTACAGACAGGACAAGAAGATGATCTTTGGCCCAAAGAGCTTCCAGCTGAAATATCAGATGAGGCAACAGGTGAATGAATAGAGGAGTAAAAAGTAACAATATGGTGATTATGATAAGCATAATAAACAGTCAGAAATCTGAGCTTATAAGGAGAGTAGGACAGACTCTTGTTCAGAAGGACATTCTGACTCTAGGTTAAGGGGAAGCAAGGCAGAACTTCCTTGGGTGAAGCAGGAAGACTAGAGGCCCTGCTAGAGATATGGTTCAGGAAAATGGGGGTGGCACTTTTCTGATCACATCAGTAGGCCCACCAACAGCAATTCTGGGCCCCAGGGCAGAATATTACCGTCTCGCCTCTTCTGCCCGCGGCACCGCCCACAGTCCACCCCTGCTCCTCCCCAAGTCCTGCCCCCTCCCCTGCTTGGCCCACTCGCCACCGCATCCCTCCACTTGGTCCCCCTCCTCTCTTCTACACTCCCCAGTGGGGGGGGGGGGCTGAGCGAGGGGGAGGGGATGCAACAAGCAGCGAGTGGTGGGGTCAGGTGGGGCCTTAGGTGGAGCAGGGGTGGAGTGTGGGTGGGTCTGTGGGCGGAAGAGGCCTGAGCCCTTTTAAATTGCCAGGTCCCTGGGCAATTGCCCCCTTTACCTCCCCCCAAACCCTGCCCCCTCGTCGGCAGGTCTGCATGTCAGCATGTTTGCAGCAGTGCTTCTGGAGAAAAAACTATTGCAGCTGTGATTAAATCATTTGCACATTTCTAGTTCATCACCATAAAGTAGCTCTTCGGGGTTTGTATAATTTTGGAGTGGAAAAGGAAGACCAGAAAAAAAAAAATCACAAAGGCATCAATTTATCATGTTAAAGTCTGGGGACTGAGACGTAGTTTATCAAATGTTAATGTATCTTCTATAGCTCATCACCCCTTTCACTCACATTTTCATCTCACGTTCTCACCTTTCAGCTGCTGACTTTTACACTCATTTTAGCAAATGCAAATGAAAGCAGTGAGGCTTTGCATTTGCTAATGGAGCCAGAAACCCTCGCCCACATATTTCACCATACAGGCATTAAAATGGATATAGGTGTCAGCTTTCTTACTTTCACAGACATTATTATTAGTAAGTATTTGTACCATACAAATACTGGAGACGTCAGTGAAGATCAGAATCCACTGTACCAAGCATTATACAGACACACTGAAGTGACAATCTTGGTACTAAACAGCTTACAGGTCTAAACAAAGAAAGTATTGGAGGAAAAACAGAGACACAGGAACTGCCCCAAAGTCATTGGCAGAGCTGGGAACAGAATAGATTCCCAGTCCAGTATCTATCCTCTAGACCACACTGTCTCACATTGACATACAACTTCAGTATACAGGTAGTAGACACGAAATAGTCAACATTTACCAGTGGTATCTGAGGGTTGCTCAGATATCATGACAATAAGGGAACATATAAGTACCAAGAGAGAGGGAAACTATTTCTCTATTCTGAGTATTTCAGTTACTCCAACTTGGTAAATGTTGGCTGCTTAGGGAGACCAGTATGTCTGGTCTTTGTACCATCCCTGCCACTGAATTCAAGAAGCTACAAATGGAAAAAACTTGGCACAACAGGGCCCTTAACCTGTCTGGAGCTTCTGTGTACTATTGCAATAAAATATCAAAATTATGAGAGTTTGAAAAGCTGATCCAATATTAATTAGGTCTTTCAGTCCATCTCCCTGCCAGACCAAGATTTTCCCCTACTATGTATACTCCAGTGCTCTGTCTAGTTCAGTTTCAATTCTGAAATCCGTCAACTGACTTACTTAGGGTTTCTTGCCACATCTATGCCTCCTCCTGCTTCCCTAGCTCTGTTATAATTTAATATGACTTTACAGCTTTTAAAACCATTTTTGAAGGTGATTTTAAAGGAGTTTCTTTAGAAGACACTGACTTGCATGTATGCAGCTCAGCTACCAACCTCAGCTTTTGTGGCCTATGATTTATTATGACACCTCCAAGAAACACCACAAAATCTTTCTCCCAGCATCTGCTGATTTTCTCAGCACATGACCTTGTCTCTCTGTAACTGTGCATTGCTTTCTCTTTGGCAAAGTAATAGTGGCAGTGTCTTGAGGAAGGATGAAGTAGCAGAGTGGGATGATGGAAGCTGGTCGATACGCATGAATGTGTCTGGGGTCAAGGAGATATATCATGAAACCCATCTGAAAATTACCATGGAATATATGACAAAAATGGAAATTCTCTTCTAATAAAGGCAGAGCAAGAATGAACTCACAACCTTGGAGATTCAGCAGATGGTCTTTGAACCTGGTGAAGAGGTGGGAAGGGCAATGTATTGGAGGGGGTTCTCTTATTCAGGGTTCACTGTACGTTTGTTCTGAAAATGTGTGTTCCTATTGAAATCATGGCTGTCATGAATCCATAGGGGCCAACCAGATGGACTCTTGATTCCGTTTCCTGGCTGCTGTCTGATTTATTGGCTGGATGAAGATTAAGGTTTGTTGGGTTGGGTTTTTTTAAGACACTAAAAGAGCTGATGACTAAACTGAAGCAAATCCTGCCTGGTCTCTTCCACCCTCCTGCAAACTGAGTTATCATCTCTTATACACAGAACCAACCCCCTGCTAATGATCTGAGTGGGATAGAAACTGGATGAGATGTAAATTAGCTTGATTCAGCAACAGTCTGCTGTTTGTTTTTAATCTAGTGAGGAGAGTGCAGCTGATTGGGATATGCAGCACCTGTGAGTTTAATCTGGGAACTGAGATGTATTCTTCCAGTATTTAGATACAGTCATAGAGACAGAGTTCAAAGTGGTATCGGATCCTTCTTCTATACTGTGATTTTCTATGGGGAATCTAGGGCGCAGCCATGGAGCCCTTTGCCATTTTGTGTCAGCACAAGGGGGTGAAGAAAACTCCACTTGCCCTTACATTTGGGCAAAAGGCATGTACAATCTATATTAGCCTCCAACCAGGAAGTTCTTAGAACCTCAACTTAGAACTAACTGGAACTCCACCAGCTGTTTTTCCTGGCCTCAGAATAAGGTAAGGCAAGAAGGGAACTCAGTCCCAGATAACGTCATATGACTATTTTACAGTTTAAACCCTCATTAACTGAATATTTATTGCATATTCAGTGCTAGAGATTGAATAGTTTGTTTCCCTGGAACTGCAAGTGTGAATTCTGGTAGGGTGAGTTCAGTCCTTCATGCTTCTGTCTGGAACCCTGAGTAACAAACCCACCATCCCATGGAACATCACAGGCTGCTCACTCTGGACACTCAGGACTTTCCAGTTGCAAAAGGGGTCGAAGCCACATGCTTTTACTCCACAACCATGGGCTCCTGCCTCATGAGGCAGAATAAAATCATCATTAACTTTGAATCCATATTCTACTTTCCAGGTCCACAGACACACAGATAAGCAGTACAGATTCCATCCAATAGGAAGCAGTGGTGCACGCACACATACATACACATTCTAGCCTGATCATTTCAAGTTGTACAGCAGGATAATCTGAGGCATTTGTTGTTTATTTATAGGTATTGTGCCTGCCAACAACCTCTAAGCTCTTCCCAATAGGTAAAAACCTCAGAGCAGGACACAAAGATAAAAAAATCAGCTAAAAGGATGCTGAACCCCTTAAACAGAAATCCTATAACTGCTGTCACACCCCCATATGGCTGGGTGCGCCATAGCAGGCTCTCTTCATCTGGCACCCCCTGCCAAGAGCTGCTCTGGCCTTTTGCTGGTCTGCCTCTTCTCATGACTCAGCCCTCTGGCCAAGGCATGTTTAATCCCAACTCTTCCAGGGTAACAGAAAGTCCCAATGGTGCAGTGTCCTTATATCAGGTCTCCAACCCCCAACTCTCAGGGTTTCACACAGGGTGACCAGATGGAAAATGTGAAAAATCAGGACCGGGGGTGGGGGCCAGTAGGCACCTATATAAGACAAAGCCCCAAATATCAGGACTGTCTTTATAAAATCGTGATATCTGGTCATTCTAGTTTCACACTACCTTCCTTGGTGGGCAGTAGGGCAACCCAGGTACCTCCTCTCATCACGTTTCCAGTCCAGGGACCCTGTAGAAAGTAGCCCACGCCCATCTACTCCGACCCTTTCTTCCTCCCTGGAACATTTCCTATCTTGGCCTGTTTCTCAGCCTTTCCCACAGCCCCTTCCTGGGTTTAGTCCTCCACAGACTCTTCCACTCCTCCCAGGCTTTGCCAAGTTGTTTCCTGCTCTCCTTCAGAACACTAACTCCCTGGGCTCTCTCTCTGGAGGCCCAGCTACCACCAAACCATTGACTGTCTGAGTTTCTTCCCTGCAGTCCCTTCCCCTATTCTGTATCCTCAATTCCAGTTTATCCCCCAAAGCCCTCTGCCAATGAGTTGGCTTCTCTCAGGCCCCCTTCATTAGTCTCCTTTACTCCTGCTGTCCTCTCTCCTCAGGGCTGGTCCCAGAATACACATACTCCTCCCAAAAGCTGAGCACTCTCAGCCTTTTGTGCAAACCTTCTCACTCTCTCAGCTGGGTTCAGTTGTTATTCAAGGTCACCTGATTCCCAGCCAGTTGGGATCAGCTGAGAGAGTAGCCCATCATCACAAGCAAGGCTGAACTTGATTCCCTTCTAAGAGTTAGTCAGCCTGTGACACCCACCTATTACCTACCACATAAACATATCCCATAAGACACCTCTCCAGCTGGAAACCAAATTTATTCCAATACCCACACAAAAAAAAACAAAAAACCACCCCATCAAACCCCTTTCCACAGGAGATGCCTTGGAGAAAAAGGGCCCCTTGTAGCATGCCCTCAACATCAGCCACCAAATTCAAACCCATTGCAGGACTTTCAAATGAAACTTTAGAAAACCCTAGGCTCTATCTACTCTGGCTGGACACTGAGGATGCACCTTGTGTGAGTCCAAGTCCGCACTGCTTCCCTATTCAGAATGGTATTTCCCTTTGTGCACTGTAATTCAGCATGCTGTTCTTTGATTGTCTGCCTCCATCTGCTCTACCCCTTATCAGTGATTACATTTCACTGGTGTTTGAAGTGATCCCTATTATACATAGTTTCTGTAGTGCTTCAGGATGAAAGATGTTTGTATAAAATGAGTTTATTACTGGAGCTGGTAAAAAAAAATTCAACAAAAGTGTTTTTGTATAAAAAAATGTTGTTTCACTGAAACAGAAATGTTTCATAGCAATGTAGTTGGAAAGGTTTTTCAGGTCTGGGATAGGGTAGGGGAGAAGAGAAAGAAAGACACACACGCCTCATGGTGAGGGCACTCATGCAGGATGTGTGAGACCAAGGTTCAAGTCCCTGCTCTCCCCAGTTTGGAGCAGGGACTTTGTGGTGTTTTGAGGACTGTGCTGGAAATGCAAGCTGTCATGCTGAGAGTATGCAAGGACAGGGAGTAGTTCCTGCTCCTGCTGACAGGTTACAGGGCTCTGTAGAAAAATTTGATCCAAGTCAGTCTGGAAAGAATCAGCCTAGAATAATGCGGGGTGAGTTGTGCCTGTCTGACTTAGGCCTTGGCTACACAAGCACTTATGCCAGCAAAACTTTTGTCGCTCAGGGGTGTGAAAAAAGGTTTTCTGGCATAAGTGCTTGTGTAGCCACATTACGTAGACAGGAGAGAGTTCTCCCGCCAACATAATAAAACCACCTAAATGAACAGCAGTAGCTATGTCAGTGGGAGACACCATCCTGTGACATAGCGCTGTCCACGCAAGCGCTCATGCCGGCAAAACTTATGTCACTCGGGGAGGGCGGTTTTTCACACAAAAGTTTTGCCAGCATAAGGGCTAGTGTAGACAAGGCCTTAGGGATCAGCCTGCTTGCTCCCTCTCTGGTTTTAGTCCTTGTGTGTTATTGTTCTGGATTTAAGAATAAAAGCAGTGTTACAGTGCAACCTTCCAGGAAGAGTATTTATGTTTTCATTTAACTTATCTATATGTATTCAAGGAAAATAACAAACTTGAACCTGAGTCTCTTACCTCCCTAACCATGAGGCTATTGGCTATATTGGGCACTCTCTCTCTCCCATAGTTTATTGAGAAAAAGTTTGACAGGTCTCAGATTTGTTCCATGTTCAAATGAAAACAAATTCCAAAACCTTGAAAAATTTTTTGGAAATGGAACTGTTGTTTCGCATCCAGCCCTAGTTATTGCTACTTGATTGATCTGAGCTGTAAGGAGGAACTTTGGATTTCTTCTTTTTAAAATAAAAACAAATAATAAACTTTCATTCCAGAGAAAAACCAGCCCAGAAGAATTATGTTAACAGCTAGCTAGTGAGCTGAGAAATTCTTAAAGAATCCCATTACACTGAAAAAGAGACTCAAGAAACAGCATCTATTTATCAGAAGGAAGAAATCCAAAAAAACTACTCCTGTTTGAATGACTCAGTATGATTAAAAAATAAACATCTGCATCATCTGGGTACAGGGAATAGACAAAGGGTCTTTAAATCTTTCTTTTCAAAAAAAAAATTAATTGATTTTGTTCCCCCAAAAGAACAAAAATCCTTGCAGAATCAAAATTCATTGCAGGTGATAGGCTTCTAAACCAGTCCAATAAATGCCGGTCCAATAAACCAGTCAGGAGCTAGACTAGGTACCTAATAATTTTTTACATCTTCACAGTATTTATCAAGCACAATATGATGACATCCTGCAGTCTTACTGAAAAATCTATTCAGTAATTACCAGCCCAGCTCTTCACATTTATTGCCCTTGGACAGCAGTCTCTCAGCCCTTATTCTCATTTTCTTCCTTCTCCCTTGCCACCCCTCAGTTTAACAGTTGTTTCTTATTTTATTTGGGAATTTTAGTGACTGGGGGAATAAGCTCAGACAGCCACATTTTGAGAATGCTGATCCAAAACCAGAAGGGAATGGAACAGAAGGAAACTGGGATCAACAGCAGCTAGAAGCAGGGTCAGATTAAGTGGAAACAGGACCTGTCTGGACAAAAATAAGTGGAATCTCAAAGCTAGGATTTTTTTTATACGTTGGGGCTTTCATGAATGTGAGGCCCTTTCAGAGTATCTTTGAATCCTCTTTGAATCATTGAGTTCAGACTGGCTGATGCATTTGGGTTTTCTTTAATCTGCTACTGGTAGCAAAAAGTAGCCCCAAAAGTAGCCTTGAAAGGTTTTCTACTGGTTATCAAGGGAAATAACAAGAACTGATTGATGCAGAAGACCAGAGAGACCTCTGTAAACTGACTTTTGTTGCTTCACATGACTCTTACTTTAGAATGTGTTCAACATCCAAAATATCTTTTCTGGAATAGGGAAAGAAAAATGTACTTAAGTAACTCCGAAAATTATGACAACTGCTGCTAATCAATGGCATGCAAACAAATGCCCCCTCTTCGTCAATATCCGGGGCCAAATTTTGCCAAAGAAGTGAAATGTTGAAATGCATGTGCAGATACAAGGGGAAATGCACACCGAATTTGTGTGAACCATCAGTGAGGACAACAGATTCCAGTGGCAACTTTTCATGCGCAACCCCTATTTCATCTGCAACTGGTTTGGATATCTGGCCCTTTGGATATTCCTAATTCAATTGGCATTCACATGGGAAATGTGTAGCCTATCAAACTGTTTCTCTTCAGACTGCACTGGGCTCTGAATGCACACTTGTTTGTCACGGGGAACAGCAGTGGGCTCTTGCTTCTTAAAAACGTATGTTAAGAACAAAATAATACACTAAGGCTTGAATGATCAAAGTTAAACCACCCAAAACCTATTGGGTCCTTTGAAAATCTCAGTCTAAATATTTTTCCTTGCATTTAGGATTAAGTAACATCAGTACCTCATGAAATCTCATACTCCAAAGTTGCTCTGGATATTAGTCAGACACTACAAAAAGAAAAACTTTTCAATTGCTATTTTGTAGCGGATTCAAAGTACTTAACTGGATTGTCTGGCACAAAATTTGCATCAAGGACACCACTTAATGCATCATGCAGTCTATGAGGCCAGTGGCTCCTGGGATCTTCATCAACATAGAGGTCAGAAAAGGAGATGCTTTAGAGATGGGAAAGTGATCATTTATGCAGCCCCGTGGCCTTGTTGCAGCGTATGACATTGCCAAGTGAGAGAGTTGGGACATTTTAATATTCCAGGCACTGGACCGATGTTGGACGCCTAAGGTGACAATGAAAAACTTTTACAGCAATGGGACACACAGTGCCAGATGAACTGAATGCACTTCCTCCACAATAAATTCAACTTTATACTTTATAACCTGCCACAAAACTGTAAACCATTATTAAATGAACTCATAAATTAAAGGGTGACTGTCGAGATACTCATTGTGCAATACACTTCTCATCAATCTCGATATTCACAAACCATTCACTGCTTAAAAACCACATTAAAAAATAACACCGGTTGGCTTTGTCACAGAAGTGGAACAGCCCTCTGTTCTCAGAGAATTAAATCTTCATGCATTCATTCAATCCACCACTTCAGAAAAAGTCTGGGTAATAAACACATAGGCCTTGCTACTTCCCTAAAGATCAACAGCTCTGTTAAACTGAGCTGAGGAAAGTAAGAAGAGGTGTTGAGGGTTCTCCTCTGTAGAAGCAGACTTCACTCACCAGACACATTGAGTTCTAGCAGCAAAGTTGAGGACAAGGAAGCACTACTGTTTCTCCCTCCCCCTCCCCCATCTTTCAACTTCTGCAGCTCCAAAGCACCACCCTTCCCACCTAGATGCCTGCGCTGCTGGACCCCTCACTATACCCTCTAGTAAAACACTCATCCACCCCCCAGCACCTTTCCCTCCCATACCATAGGACTTGAAAGATTTTTTAAACTCTTACAATCTTGAACAGTAATATGTACTCAAGACCATTGATATGTGCCTTTCACTTCTACTAAGTTGTTTTATGTGGGAATAGCTACATATTTGCTTCAATTGTGTGCCTCAAAAACATATTGCAAAGAGAAAAATAAAACAAAACCCACTTCCACTGATTATGGGGGGAGAGGAAGTGTTTTTGTAGCAAATTCACTTCAGTGGTGGTTTGACCCTTTCCTGCTTCTTTTCTGAAATGTTGTAGCAAATATGTTTCCCAGCAGAAATGTTTACCAATACAGCAAATATTGCACCACTGAATTTCACAGTGCAGTTGCAAGTATCCACCCTAGAGACATGATTCTAAGAATTATATCCATCTATTCAGAGACCAGAAACATATTATATACAAAAAAGAGCTATCGGACTGAGATAGATTAAACCAGTGTCCATTTCGTCCAGTATCCCATCTCTCATAGAAGCTAGAACCTGATACTTCAGAAAAAGGTGCAAGGCCCCTTAGAGGGTAATTACTGACAACAGTTACAATTTTATCAAAAGTCTCTTGATACTTGAATCTTTTTCTTTAAGCCCCAGCTCCCAGAGTTAAGAAAGTTTCTAGACCTGCCGGTTACAGAGAAAAACTTGAAAAAAATGAACCCTGAAGACTCAAAAATCAAAAGGCAAAGAAAAAGAATGTAACATCTGTTATTTTAAAGCTCTCATTGTTTTTAAATTAATCCCATGTTTTATTGGGGCCTGGCCCATGTTTTTTGAACATTTGGGGTTGTTAATATTGAATAACCCAAACACAGATGAAGTGTCTTCCTAACCTCCTCCAGGTAGAGCTTTTACTTCATCTGTATGTACTAATAATCCTACCTAATGCAACTGTGAATGTTCTCATAGCCATATAAATATCTAACCTTTTTTCTGAATCCTACCAAGTTCTTGGCCTCAATAATATCATATGGTGATAAGGTCCAAAGGCTGATTATACATTTTGTAAACGAGTCTGACCTATGCATCCACCCCGACAAGCTTGAATGTGGAGTTCTCACAATTAAAGCAGAACAAAATTTGGAATTTCCCTCTCTTGAGAAATTCAGACATTTCAATGTTTGCTTTCATCTCATTTAGTTGACAAAAAGTTGACATTTTGAATTTTTTTCTAGAATGGAAATTTTGAAATATTTCAATTTAGAAAGGTCAAAAAGTTATCTTTCAATATTTTCAATCTGACATTCTTAAATTCAGAATGTTTCATTTCAGTTGGTTGAACTGATCTGAAATTATTTGTTTTGAGTCAGGTCAATATTAAACTTTATTTTCCCATAGTGGTGCCCTGCCTCTTGGGAGCTGTAGTTTAGGAGTCTGATGTCACCATTCTCCTCCATGGGCCAGGCTCCCTGGCTGGATAACCCCTGCCATAATGTCCCATCATATAGCTCTTGTGATGGCCACATAGCTTGGTCAGAGGCAAATCCACATTTCATTAATGGAGTTGGGTATTTAGGTAGAATAAGAGAGAATGGAAAACCAAACTACAACTCCCATAAGGCAATGTGCAGATAGGAAAAAGGAAGTTTAGCATTTTCTTGAAATGACTTGAAACTAAATGTTTTGGGTCATTTCAACAAACTGAAATATTCTGATTCTGGTCAAACTGACCCAAACCAAAATGTTTCATTTTTATGTTCCTGATGGAAAAATCAAATTTCTGTGGGAAAACTTGATGCTGGTACAAATTTACCAACTCTTAGTGTGGTCGATAACACCATGTGCCAGGCCTGTGTTTTTCCAGCAAATAAAAAAACAACAGCATAGAAGGAAGCTGAATTTTCTCTCTCCACTGTTCTTTTCTTTTCCCTTTTGAGTGTGTTGATCTTTTTTTTCCTTCTAGGAAACAGGATCAGACTTTAAGAACGAGAGCAAGAATGACAACTCCAACCCATCTCAGCTAACTTCTTCTATTTTTCCCCAAAAGGACAGTTATTACCATCTTTAATACTATCTAAAAAACTGTCACCCTGGGGGAGAGAGGAGTCCTTCTAAACTCTCTCCATCTAAAAGAAAAGGGAACAAGGCATGTTACTTAATATTTTACATTTTAAATGCCTGAATTGTTTTTCCTTCTTTTTCTGTATCTTTAATAAAATGTTAAAAGGTTTTTTAACAATGTTTGCTGTGGTTATAAGCAGGCTGAGGTCTCTGTATACTAAACCTGAACCTTGTTTAATGGTGAACAGTTTCAGGGTCACGTAACACTTTTGACTCTTTGAGACCCTTTATTCCATCCAAATGAATACAACACTACTCCCAATGAATTGTTCACGAACAATCAATCTGCAGACTTGTAGTTAGAGGAAATTATCTGACCAGTAATATTTTCTAACATTCAATTTGAGAAAGTAATGATCTGTTTGTAAAAAAAATTGTGAAGAAGAAGAGAGGCAAAATGCACTGAATTATAAATGATTGTTATGAATCATTTACCCTCCTCTACTCTGGAACACCATCTCATAGTTATTGCCCTCACTAACTGTCTGTTCTAAATGAATATGAACCTCTACAGTCATGAGCCATTATGTCTGTTGGATACAGGATCTTGTACTGAGATTACACTGATAGTATCACATTATCTCCTAATGGCAATGCTGCTATTGAATGGCTCCAGTGGCTGATACACTCACATATGCTCACACAGGCAGCTGTTTAAGAAGGTGTTACAAACTGGTCTAGAAGCCACAAACAAGATGCTACTAAACAAATGCTAGGATCAAGGACAAAAACGGAGAGGGGGAAAAAAACTACATGTATAAAAATACTGTGCTTGAAAAAGGCCCAAGGTGCCAGGATATAAAGGGAGAGGAAAATGGTTATAAATATAACCAGCCATTCCAGGGACATTATAATTAAGCACAAGAACAAAGCAGTAAAGAGATGCTGAGAAGGTCTTAGAGCAGGAGACCCTAGAGGCTTTCAGCTTTACATTTTCAATTATAAACTACATTTATTATAAATCAATAGGATAGGTCTGCAACCTAGACATGGTGGCCAGATGTAAATGCGATCTGCTCTAGGAATTATTTTGGGGAAGTTCTATGTCCTATGCTGTACAGGAGGTCGAGCCCCTTCTAGCCTCACAATCTATTAAATCAATGGAGTCACACCAGAGTAGTGCAGTGATGAATCATATGTCTATGTGGCTTTTTTTATCTTTTAGTGCATGGCTAAACAACCACCTGCTTGTGGCTGCTGAATGATTTAGGATGCCATCTGCAAACACATTACTTATTTCAGTTCAATCACTTGTATTTTCCCCTCTCTTTAGACCACTGGAAAAGGAAACAATAAAAGCTGTCATCCCAAATGACTCTTCCAAATCATCTCAAATTTCTTGAGTAACGTGTTAGCTCAAATATATTTTATAAAAAGGAATCATCTTTCTTCCCATCACACATGCGAGAAGATGTAATGGGAAAGCATGAAGACAAGTTTAAAGGCCACACATTCTAAATAGTTAAATTATTTAATGAACATTTTGTTATGGTTAGTGGGAAAACTCTAGGGAACTATAATGAATTAAACAGCCTCAATATGTTTGACTGAACTATAATATATTCTGCAAGAGAAGATGGTGGTAATGCAGCCTGCTTTATCTACAGAGTGAATTGTCCCTAATGGTGCTGGGAGGGATGTATCAGCACACATCTGGGTGAGTCACTGGCAGCCAGGATCAATCCTAGGACCTTTGGATTTTAATTGGATGAACCCTTCTGTTGCATGAGCTAAAAGATCTACTGCTGTTAGTCAAGGCTGACAGCCTCATCAACTTCTGTATGCAGCCCAGCTACCACTAGAGGGGACAGACTGCCACACTGAGAAGTGCATACAGGGGCAGTTTTCTGCTCCCTGATTTACCTGGGCTGAATCTCCTTCTACATATTGTAGAGGAAAAATCCATACCAGGCATCTTCTGTGGTACAGCATCAGCAGAACCTTAGGCAGGGCTCATCAGCCACACCAGAGAACAAGAGGATATTTGCTAGTGCCTGTAGTTAACAAGCTTATATGTAACTAAATATGGTTACAGAGCAGCACTTACAGCTTTTCCCCAGATCTGCTACTGGCCTGGATGATTAAAAGGTGGAGCTGGAGCATTCTGCCTAATGGAAAACCTGGAGTGCTAGTGTTTGCAAAGGATTTGAACAAAGGAAAAGTGTGTACCTTGATGATATCAAACAGAATTTCCTCTCAATGCATTCATCACGACAGATAAAAAGGAACTGCACCCAGAACGAAAAACTAATGTAACTTAGGGACAAGTAACCATGATTTTATAGCATTTATAATATGCAAACAGAATAGAGTCCAGGCCAGTGATACATGTTCCTGGTGCTTTAAAAGGGCCAATTTCACAAAGCTGAAAACAATTATGAGCCAGATTAGTGGGATGGAAGAATTTAATAAAAAAATGTGAATGATAATTGGAAATTGTATAAGAACACTTTACTAGATGCTCAAAAGTCCACAATTCCACAGTCAAGGAAGAAAGCTGAAGAAAATAGTTTAAAAAAACCCCAACAACCTGGTTTAGAGGGGAAGTAAAGACAACTATAAAAATGTTTTAAAATGTATAACAAATGGAAGAAAGGGCAAGTTGATAGTAATGAATATAAAACAAAAGCTCAGAATTGTAGAAAATTGATAAGGGAAGCAAAGGGACACAAGGAGACATCTATGGGTCTGCAGAGCTAAGGACAATAAGATGGAGTTTTTAAAGTATGTTAGAAACAAAAAGAATCCTAACAATGATATTGGTCTGTTACTAGATGGAAATGGTAGAATTATCAATAATAATTCAGAAAAGGCAGAAGTGTTCAATAAATATTTCTATTCTGTATTTGGGGAGGGGGGGAACAGATGATGTAGTCAGATCATATGACAACACTTTTTCCATTTCACTACTATATCAGGAAGATGCTAAACGGAAGCTACTAAAGATAGACATTTTTAAATCAGCAAGTCTGGATGACTTGCATGTGAGAATTTTAAAACAGCTGATAGAGGAGATCACTGGACCATTAATGTTGATTTTCAATAAGTCTTGGCACACCAGAGAAGTTCCAGAAGACTGTAAGAAAGCTAATGTTGTGCTAGTATTTTTAAAAGATAAATAGAACGACCCATAAACCTGTCAGTCTGACATTAATCCCAGGTGAGATAATGGAGCTGCTGATATGGGACTTGATTAATAAAGAATGAAATGAGGGTAGTATGCCAATTAACATGGGTTTATGGAAAGTAACCTGATATCTGATTGTGATGGGAATACAAATTTGGTTGATAAAGATAATATTGTTGATGTAATATACTATAAGACTTGGTACAGCATGATATTTTAATTAAAAAACTAGAAAGTATAAAATTAAGACATACATTACATGGATTAAAACTTGGCTAACTGATATGTCTCAAAGTATAATTGTAAATGGGGAATCAACATCGAATGAGTGTTTTTCTAGAGGGGTCCCATTGAGATTGGTTCTTGGCCCTATGCTATTTAACATTTTTATTAGTGACCTGGAAGAAAGCATAAAATCATCACTGATAAAGTTTGCAGATGACACAAAAATTGGGAGAGTGGTAAATAATGAAGTGGACAGGTCACTGCTACAGAATGACTTGGTTTGTTTGGTAAACAAGCGAACAATATGCAATTTATTCTGACTAAATGTAAATGTATACATCTAGGAACAAAAATGTAGGCCATACTTACAGGATTGGGGACTCTATCTTGGCAAGCGGTGACTCTGAAAAAGATTTTGGGGTTGTGGTGGATAACCAGCTGAATGTGAGCTCCCAGTGCAACGCTGCGACCAAAAGGGTTAATGAAATCCTTGGATGCTTAACAGGTGAATCTTGAGTAGGAGTAATGAGGTTATTTTACCTCTGTATTTGGCACTGGTGCGACTGCTGCTGGGACACTGTGTCTAGTTGTGGTGCCCACTATTCACGAAGGATGTTGATAATTTGGAGAGGGTTCAGAGAAGAGCCATGAGAATGATTAAAGGATTAGAAAACATGCCTTATAGTGATAGACTCAAGAAGCTCAATCTATTTAGCTTAACAAAGAAAGGTGCAGGGTGACTTGATGACAGTCTATGAAGTACCTACCCAGAGAACAAATATTTAATAATTGGCTCTTCAATTTAGCAGAGAAAGTTGTAACACAATGCAGTGGCTGGACACTGAAGTGAGATAAATTCGGACTGGAAATAAGGTGTAAATTTTTAACACTGAGCATAATTAACCATTGGAACAATTTACCAAGGGTCATGGTGGATTCTCCATCGCTGATCATTTTTAAATCAAGATTGGATGTTTTCCTAAAAGATCTGCTCTAGGAATTATTTTAGGGACATTCTGTAGCCTGTGTTATAGAAGAGGTCAGTCTAGATGGCCACAATAGTCCCTTCTGGCCTTAGAATCTATGAGTCCCTCTCTCCCATTGCCATTAGCCTTCCTTTCCTGTCACAGCATAGGGTGGGATCCATGAAGGGACTTAGGCATTGCAACGCTGAGCGTCATGGCACCCAAAAATAATCACAGGAACAATACCATGATCTGCAAAGCTAAGTTAAGTGTCTGAGCTTCCTATACAACGAATGGGGAGAAGTAGACACCTAAGAATGCAATCCAGCACTTCAGGTGGGGAGCCACTTAAGCTATTCAGCAGGAAATGCCAACAAGAGGGGTGTTTGCTAAGCCTCACTCATAACTCAGTGATAGGCATCTACATCCAGGCGGCACCTGTGTCTGCTTAGCGATCCACAAAGGGAACCTGCTGTCTGGGGTTGGTGGCTTAGGCGCCTAAGCTGCTTTTTGAGGGAATGAGTTAGGCATCTGCCTTGCTCCACACACAGAACTGCTGGAGGAGGTGCTCTCCTCCTAACTTTTAGCCCACTGGGTCCAGCACTCCCCTGGGATGAGGGAGACCAAGGTACAATTCTCCCCTCTCTGCCAGAGGAAGGATTTGAACAGGAATCTCCTCACTTTCATGGGTGTGCTTTATCCACTGAGCTATGGGATATTCTGCTGTAGGACTCCCCGTCTCTCCTACTGAAGCTGTTGCACTCTGATTCCCATTCTGTCTCTGTGGCCCAATGACTCATTGAATTGAAACTGGGTGTCCCATCTCAGATACCTCCTTTTGCATTCCAGTCTCGTTAACATGCACAAAGCTTCAGGAGCACCGCTCCTTCTTGAAAAAACATTCAGCTCTCTTCCTAGACTGTGCCGCAGAGAATCTGTGCAGCATGCACTGAAACCCAGCACAGCACAAGTAGAAAGAGCGTAAAAAAGAAATAGCTGGCCAGAACTGTAAAACCTGAGCGCCTAGCACTAGGGCTCCTCAGTCCATACTAGGCACCTGAATAGGAGTAGCTTGTATTTCAGCATTGCTAATGGCCTACAAATCTCACTGAAGTGGGGAGAGGGGAAAAAGTGGTGTTGATGGTGACATATTCTGGTGTTTAAATTTTGATTTAGAAACTTACACTTAGCCAACTGGTTTTGCTAGTGATGAATGAATGAGTTTAGTAGTTTAGAAAAAGATTAGAAATTAGAAATTACATGATTTTAAAAATAGGGATATAAACCCTCATGTCAACCTCTAAGTGAGAGGGATAGAAAAAAATATTCCCTTTAAGAAAGAATTGGATTATATTGATTCAATAATAACAACGACAGTGATTTGACTTCATTTAAAGTTTTGAAAAACTACTGATTTCCAGATCATATACTTCAGTGTCCTTGCATTACACTTTTATTGCAGATGTGGAACAGCAGCACCAAAAAAATAAGCTTGGGTTTCACAAAGATACTTGGGCATCGGCTCCCATTGAAATGAATGGGAATTAGAGGCCTAAATGCCTGTGTGAATATTGCCCTAACTGACTTAGCCAAAGTCACACAGGAAGTCGTTGGGCAAACAGGGAACCAAACCCCGATTTTTATTTTCATTTATATTACAGTAGACCCTAGAGGCTCCAACTGACATCGGGGTTCCATTGCGCTAGGCGCTGTACAAACACATAGACAATCCCTGCTCCAAAGACCTTATTACTTATAGACGAGAGACAAAGGATGGGAAAGGAAACAGAATTGCAATCAGGTGACAGCCTAGACCCTCAAAGACATTTCCTAACTCCCATTGAAATTAATGGGAATTAGGCAAATTGAATCCAAGTGACTTGCTCAAGGTCATGCAGCAGAGATAGGCATAGAACTCTTGCCTCCTAAGTCACCATCCAGTGCTTTAATCACAAGGCTGTCCTTCTCAAATGAACTTTGAAAGACTATTTGGAGAAGATGTTTTGCAGCCTGCACCCAGCTCTGTTCACCACAACTTTCCTCCATTCTCTTGGGATACTTCACAGATCAAAATGGTCACCACAGGCTGGATATATTAAAAATCAGACCTCTCATATGGAAGGCAATGTGTGATGAAAATTCAAAATGAGGAACACAAAATATATTCATACAGGAAAGTAATAATGTAAATAATTATATTACCTCAATCATTAGTTTTTATTTCTAGTGTAAATCATTTTTAACTATAAAAGTGAGGGAACCATACTAGTGGGGGACAAAAGTAACTTTGGGGACTGAAATGAGTTACAGTTGGCCGGTATAATGTAAACTCTTCCATTGGCCTTATCTTTTGGGAACACTGTTTTCCTGTAGAATAGCTCAGAACAAATCAGCAGACAAATTTCCTATACTAAAACAAACAAAAGTTGAAACTTTTCAATAATCAGTTTTTTAACTATGATGGAAGGAATTAAATATATTTGTGAACCATCAAGCAGTAAAATGTTATAAGGCTCAATCCTGATAAGAAGATCTGGAATTATTCTTCTGTGTTGCTAGCTGAAAGAATTATTTTGCCCTTTTGGCTACTAATGGATGGAATAACTTAGTAGAATTCAGAAAAAGATAGACATTTATAAGGCTAATGAGAACATCCATGGTAACATAAAAGAGGATAAGTATGATAAAAAAGGGATATAATTAATCCCTCAGACTTCAGGGCACAAACCAACCTTTAATTAAGAAGGCTAAGAAAAAAACTAGTCCTTATGGGTAAGTTATTCCATAAAGACCTGAGGTGAAATACTGGCCTATTGAACACAATAGGAGTTTTCCAATTGACTCCACTGGGGGCAGGATCCTACCTCTGATCTTGATCATTTGTGCAACTTCCAGTGGCTTCAATAGAAGCAGAATTAGGTTTAATTACCCACCAAAGAGTTTCTTATTCCTTCCTCTGAAGCATCTGAAAATGTCCAATATAGAAAATAAACTACTACATAGACCTTTGCTCTGGTCTGAAATGGCGATTCCTATGCTCCTGTCATTATGTTCATTTTCAGGAACTGAAATTTGATGTTGCCTTCTGTGAGTAATTGAAGAGTTTGATGCAGTTCCTCTTGTTCATACAACTATTAAAATTCTTTAAATAAAAGGTAGCACAATACAACCGGTTCTGTATCACACAAATAATCCAATCATTCTATTTCTTAATACTGGATCAGCAGTGGGTAGATCTTGATTTTTTTATAGAGAAGTTCAAATGGGCTTTAACACTGGATTCACACAGCGGCTGTTGCTTGGTTTGCCTTGGATTTCTTCACATCATCCTCATAGCCTCATCCTTAAATGTCCCCAGTTATGCATGTACTGCATGTTGCTTGTTTACCATTAGAGTTGATTGACACATCGGAAATATAGTTTTCCTGGCTGCACTAGTTCCCAGCCATCTGTCATGCTGTTCCCCAAGGACTAGATGAGTGCTACAGCCTGCTATCACCTCCTGTATTTTCTTTCAACGTTCCGCCTTCTCTGCTCTCCTCTGTCTCACATAGACACATTTACCAGTCATTTCCTCCCTGATGTTCAGTAACACATCTGTCTCCAGCCAGATGTGGCACTTATAATAAGATCACAGGGCTCCAAGAACGGATCACTCTCATACAAGCCTCTTCACTCTGCCTCAGAATTTAATGGGGAAGACCCAGCCACATGTTTGGCTGTCGTAACTCAGACACCAATGCTGAACTTTGCTTGCTTTACTCAGCACCCTTCCCATCCATTGGAAATACAGCCTCTCTAGTAATCTGTGAAATTCATGCTGAATATTTGCTGCTTTCACTCCCTCCCAACAGGAATTGGGATTACACAGTGTATGCCTCCTAGCATAGGTCAGGGTTTCTCAGTTCCCACGAAGTAGGACTGAAAGCTGGCAGCTCAGCTCCAGAAGACAGGACTGATAGGGAGTCAATGTTTTCCAGATACTCTGGTGGAGATACAGAGCACATCAATTTAGCCACTCCTTGGCTTGATGCTTGGTGAATAGAGTATTCTCCAGGATGTTTGCTATGGTATTTGAGCAGCACAGAATCTGAAGTGATGCATTAAATTAAAGCTATTTCCCTCTCCCCTCTGTGTGTCTAAATCCTCAGCTCCTTCTATATGCAGAGAGAGAACGGGAGACAAATCCATCTGACAGATGAGCCTTTAATGTGGCACTAGAATTCAGACAAGAAACACTATGTAACAATCATGTTCAGGGTCTGTATTAAACTGATAAAAGACAAGAAATTCAGAGTTCCAGGTGAAGTAATAATAATACTGTGCATTTCTGCAATGCAATCAACCCTGAATGGATGGAAGGAGGCAGAGAGATCCTGGGAGTTGAGACGCTGGGGTGTTATCTGTCAGTGTCTTCTGTGTGACCTTGAGCAAGTCATTTAGGGTGTGATTCTCAAAGGTCCCTAAGGGAGTTAGGTGCTCATTCCCACTGACTTAAATCTCCATGTTTAATCCCTCAGTTTTCCCTTCTGTACAATGGGGTTGATGATATAATGTTTGTAAAGCATTTTGGCATTTATGGAATGGATGGAAAGCATGACAGAAAGATGAAGTATTATTTTTCTGCCACTCCGTATCTCAAAGCACAGTCATGAATGAAATGAAAAAAGTTCATTATCATTGGTTATCTCGGTTTTTTGGGTGCCCAACTTGATTCTTCAAAGAAATTCCTGTGGCAAACCTTTACACATGTGCAGATTCCTGCTGACATCTGTTATCAAATTCCATATATATGGAATTTAAAGAAAATAAGAAAAAATGCTGCAAATACCTGTAACAGAAACAATAGGTCCTATTTGCTTGACGGCACTTTGTGTTGTCAGGTCTTTACTATGTCCTCTGGTATCTTCAGTGACATTAATCCTGTCCAACTTTTAAGGCATTCCCATGGCTATAAAAATAGATTCATAGATTCAAAAGCCAGAAGGGACCATTGTGATCATCTAGTCTGACATCCTGTAAAACACAGACCATAGAACTTCCCCCTAAATAATCTGAGGAGTAGATCTTTTAGAAAAATGTCATATCGTGATTTTAGAATTGAGAGTGATAGATTATCCATCACGACCCTGGGTAATAAAACTGTATATCATGTTTCCAGTCTGAATTTGTTTAGCTTCAATTTCCAGCCATTGAATCATATTATACCTTTCTCTGCTAGATTGAAGAGTCCATTATTAAAATTTTGTTCCCCATATAGATACTGATAGCCTGTAATCAAGCCACCCCTTAACTTCTCTTTGTTAAACTAAATTGATTGAGCTGTTTGAGTCTATCACTATGAGACGTGTTTTCTAATCCTTTTATCATTCTAATGGCTCTTCTCCGAACCCTCTCCAATTTATCTACATCCTTCTACTAGCACTTGGCAAAGTTATTAGAGATGGGACTGAAACAAAAATTCTCATATACCCACCCTCAAACAATGGGAAACTCCAGATCCAGACTCCCATTTTGTGACTATCATGTCATTTCTCTAAGGGCCAAACCAAAACATTTAGTGAAAATATCCCTGAATTTTGAAAGAGTTCAGATCAGGATCCAAACTTGATGCTTCAGGCTCATTTTGTTATTAATTAAGTGAGGTACACACCTATGTTACGGTTTATGTGAAGTTATTCTTTGTTCCCTTAAAGCAGAAGTTTATAAAGAAAGATAGGACATCACTTCTAAATAACAGGATCCCATCAGCAGAGTTGATCAAAAAACGGAATTTCCTTCCTGCAGGAAATGCCAATATTTTCATATTTGTTTCTGTCCCAAATCAGCATGAAAAGCCAAAATATTGAAACTTTCCCTGGAACGTAAAGCTTTAAAAATTTGTGTTCAGAAATGTCAACCTAGAAAAGTCATCCAAAATTTCTCTTTTCCTGTGGAAAATTTTTATTTCAACAAAACCCCATTTTGCAATGGGAAAATGTTTGTGTTCAAAATCTTTTTGACCAGTCCTATCTATAGCAATTGATTCATGATATAAAATCATACATTTGTATGATTAATGCTGAAATATGTCAAAGTGAATCCTATACTGACAATACAAGAATGCAGGGCACTGGGCACTACATTCAGATTATCCCTTACACATGGAAGTACTGGTCATCCTCCCCAAGATTAATCCAACATACATTTCATTCTCCCCACACCCCCTTTTTATGCGGTATGTCCTGCCTCTTTCCCTGTAAGCAATGTCTTTTTCCCTCTACTTGCTTCTACTGGGCACTGACTGAAAAATAGCTATTCTGTAAAGTTTGTCCCCCATGCTGATGTAGTAGCATTACTGTTGCTAAAACAATTGATGGCTCTGTAAGGAACAAATATTGCACCTAGACAGCTGGTGGCTGAGAGATTCTAAGTTGATGTAACATACACATTGGGGGGAAAGGGTCGAGAGGGAGTAGATGATGAAAATTACATCTCCCCAGCTTCTGAATTTAGGACATTCTCTCACTGTGGCTACGGGGGGCTGGATCTAGGAAGCAAGGCACTCAGTTGAAGCGCCACTGCACAGTCATAAGAGTTTTTCAAAAATGGATGTTAAAATTATAAAATAGGATTGCCTGTGGGGTTACCGAAGGGTTGCAGGTTCACAAGATTTGTTTGCAACACACAGTTGTGCTCCTTGTCCTCGGATGGCTCTAATGTCTTATTAACTCGGCCAGTGAATCAAAGTGATGCTCCTTGGGGCAGATTAATTACATACTCTTCTTTCCTTTGAAAGTACAAGACATTACAGCTCATCAAATGTTTTTTTCCCGCAATTGATCATTTCTAACCAGAACTCCAGCACTGAACTAAATTGGCCTCTGCTTTAACTCGCAAACTGAGCTTGATACGAGCATAAAAAAGAAAAACTACCCTGAAATCCATCTTATTGTATGGCTGTCACAAAATAGCACACTGTGATGGCCTTAAGCCCACCTACATATGCTTCCATCTCAGCTTGCTTTATCTTACATGGTCAGCCAGGGCAAAAATATAAAAGGCAGTCGCGAAAGAAAATATCAGTCATTTCCTTTTTTATAATGCCAGCGGTAGTGAGATTGAATAACTGGGTAGCAAACTAGCTAAGTCTTGGTTTAAGATCTCTAGGCTCTCACTGCTGGAATATCAAACTACACAGAGAGTCAAAAACAAACCCAGTCAACATCCCCAAGTCCCTTATTTGATTTACTCTAAGCATTGATGGATCTGAGCTGCAAGTTTTGATTCCTGATTCAGCTCTGGAGGCAAACTTTTTCAAAGTTCATGCGTGTTTTCAACTGGGCTTTTGCTTTAGTCCATTACAGCATCAGTCAAGTCAATAGTGCTGGCTGGCCAGAATTGAGAGCAGAATTTCAACCAGAATCCATTTGGGGGAATTTCTAAATGTCTTCTCTGCTTTTGCACCTCTTGGTGCTCCATGACTCATCTGGTGACTACAGCACATGTCCAGGTACCCAGATGGCTATTGTACATGTTGCAGTGTGCTGCAGTAGAGTACGCCTGGCAGACTGACTCTCAGTGTTGCCTGTTCTGAGCAAGTCTGGCCAGTGCCAGCAGGTTGATTCTTGCTTCAGTTATACAGCTAGTACGATCTCTATGATATGTTACTTGCAGTATATTATTCAGCCACTAGCTATCTCTGTGTGCTACACAGATGTTCAAACAGAGCAAGGTCCCTGGTAAACAAGGGAGACAAAGTTGGAACTCAAGCTGTATGGAAGCCTGTTTTTTCTAATACATTTATAAAAGGGACTATGATTCCATAAATGATTAAAATCTCCTTTTTTCCCTTCCCCATGTGCCTCTCTCAGGTAAAGACAGGATTTCATCTTTAATTTGGAATTTAATTACCATTTTTCCCTCAAGAGAAGAGAACCAGAGCTAGAATACTAGGGGTAGTTTCAGATCTTGACTCAGATGCATTAACCTAATGGCTTATGCGCTGCTTAGGATAGAAGAAGGATTACTACGAAGAGATGGGATTCACCTAACCAAGAGAGGGAAGAGTATATTCGCAGATGGGCTGGCTAACCTAGTGAGGAGGGCTTTAAACTAGGTTCGACGGGGGACGAGGACCTACGCCCAGAGGTGAGTGGGGAAGTGGGACATCAGGAGGAAGCAGAAGAAGGACAGTGCAACAGGGGAGGCCTCCTGAATTGCACTGAGAAAGTAGGGCAATCGGCCAGTAATCTCAAGTGCCTATACACAAACACAAGAAGCCTGGGAAACAAGCAGGAGGAATTGGAAGTCCTGGCACAGTCAAGGAACTATGATATGATTGGAATAACCGAAACATGGTGGGGTAACTCACATGACCAGAGCACTGTCATGGATGGGTAAAAACTGTTCAGGAAGGACAGGCAAGGGCAAAAAGGTGGAGGAGTTGCACTGTATGTAAGAGAGCACTATGATCGCTCTGAGCTCCAGTATGAAACTGCAGATAAGCCAGTTGAGAGTCTCTGAGTTAAGCTTAGAAGCAAGAACAATAAGGGTGATGTCGTGGTGGGTGTCTATTATAGACCACCAGACTAGGAGGACAAGGTAGATGAGGCTTTCTTCAGTCAACTAGGGAAAGTTTCCAGTTCACAGGACCTGGTTCTCATGGGGGACTTCAATCACCCTGACATCTGCTGGAAAAGCAATACAGCAGAGCACAGATAATCCAGGAAGTTTTTGGAGAGTGTTGCAAACAACCTCCTGGTGCAAGTGCTCAAGCAAACAACTAGGGGTCATGCTCCTCTTGACCTGCTGCTCACAAACAGGGAAGATTTGGTAGGGCAAGCAGAAGTGGGTGGTAACCTGGGCAGTAGTGACCATGAAATGGTCGAGTTCAGGATTCTGACAAAAGGAAGAAAGGAGAACAGCAGGATATGGACCATGGACTTCAGAAAAGCAGCCTTTGACTTCCTCAGGGAGCTGATGGGCAGGATCTCCTAGGAAGCTAATATGAGGGGGAAAGGAATCCAAGAGAGTTGGCTGTATTTTAAAGAAACCTTACCGAGGGCACAGGAACAAACCATCCCAATGTGCAGAAAGAATAGCAAATATGGAAGGCGCCCAGCTTGGCTTAACAAAGAAGTCACTGGAATCCCTGGCTCCATCCACTCCACCGGGTCCATCTAACTTATTATGCCCAATAACCTGCGCATTCCAGTGATGCGCTGGTGGCCCAGGTAGTAGATAGTGCCAACTTGTTGTGATGTTTGCTTTTGCATTCTGCTTTGGTTCTTTTCAGCACAGGTGTTACTGTGTCCGAGTGTGACTTCTCACCTGGCTTGGCTCGGGGAGGTAACGCTGCACTTAGACGTGGTCCCTCTCAGGGATCCACTCTTATGCTCATGACTGTGCTTCTTGTGCACCCCAATGGGATTTGAACAGAGCCAACAGTACTGCTGCTGTCTCCCTAGGTGTGCATGCAGCCACATTGACTGCTCCATGAGGTGTTTATGTAGCCTGAGTTCTCTCGCCTTGTGAGTTCGCGCTAGGAAGGAGTGGCAGATGCAGCACTGGGCAACAACGTGAGATTCCGTAAGACAGTAAAGGCAGTCGTCGCCTACCAAAAACAATCGCGGGTATGTAATGCAGTTCTTAAACCCAGTTTGTTGGGGCTTAATGCCCTGGAAAGGGTAGGTCACCCCCGAGAGAATCAACTGATTGTAGATTAACTATGATTTCCTACAACTATTAAAACTAATTTAAAAAATAAAAAATTAATTAGTTTTCCTATGGAGCTCGAAAGGACCAATATGGCTAAACACCACTGCAATTAACTACTACAGTAACAGGAAGCCTTGTAGGTAATTCTAACCAGGGATTGACAGGAACCAGGGCAGATTATTTTATTATGTATATATGAAAGTCAAGTGAAGTGTATTAGCCATTCGGCTAACATATTTTAGTCAAGACGTGGAAGACAGCCATTGTTTCAATTGCGATTCTCTCCTCTTGAGGACAAACTGTCATTGCGTAAACACAATTGATGCCTTAAAAGAATACCAATGGAATTGGCGAGAGAGCCCAATCTTCTACCAGATTTTCTCACTGCATATTGGAACCTATTGAAGAGATTTCCTAGGAAATTCATTCAGATTTTGTTGAATGGGAATATTTGCCATGGGATCCTAAATATACTTGTCTTGCTGCAGAGTGCACAGCAATTAAACATAATAGGGAAGTTATTCCTTACCCACTGAAGTAGAATGTATATTCTAGCAACGCTTATAAAGAGCCCTTTTCTCACAGTCAGCTATGCCCTGATCCAGCAAAGCGAATCCTTCACTTTAAGGACATGAGAAATCCCATGATTTCAATGGGACTTGACACATGGCTCAATATAGCACGACTTGACAAAGCCCTGGCTGGGATAATTTAGTTGTGGTTGGTCCTGCTTTGAGCAGGGGGTTGGACTAGATGACCTCCTGAGGTCCTTTCCAACCCTAATTTTCTAGGATTCTATGAATAACTAATTAAAAGACAGGAAACAAAAGATAGGAATAAATGGTCAGTTTTCACAATGGAGAAAGAAAAATAGTGGGGTCCCTCAAGAACGTGTTCTGGGACCAGTGCTGTTCAACATATTCAGAAATGAAATGGAAAAGTGAGTGAACAGCGAGGTGACAAAATTTGCAGATGATACAGAATTACCCAAGTTAAGCCTGGTCTACACTTACCTTGAAATTCAGTGGCAGTCAACAGGAATTACGCAAGCTACTTCGTAACTCCTCTTCTACGTGGCGTCTTCACTACACTACACCACTTGAGGGGGTGGTTTTAATGCGTTGACTTCCAAATCGATTGAGCGGGTCTTCATTGACCACTCAATCGATCCGGATAAATCGACCTGACGGCGGCAAATTTGCTGCCATCAATAAAGACATACCCTTTAGTTAAATCCAAAGCTGACTGTGAAGAGTTACAAAGGGATTTAACTGTGTAAGAAAATAGTGGATGAAATTCAATGTTGATAAGTGCGAAGTAATGCAGAATGGAAAAAATAATCCCAAGTGTACACACAAAATGGTGGGGTCTAAAATGACTGCTAACAATTAAGAAGGAGATCTTGGAGTCATCATGGATAGTTCTCTGAAAACTCAACATAGAACAGCAGTCAAAAAAGCTAATGGAATGTTAGGAACCATTAGGAAAGGAATAGATAATAAAACAAGAATATCATAATGCCACTATATAAATCCATGGTACACCCACACCTTGAATTCTGCATGAGGTTCTGGCTGCTCTATCGCATAAAAGATATATTAGAATTGGAAAAGGTCCCAAGAAGGGCAACAAAAATGATCTCTCCATATGAGGAGAGATTAAAACAAATGGGACTGTTCATCTTAGAAAACTGATGACTAAGGGTGGATATGATAGAGGTCTATACGATCATGAACGGTGGGGAGAAAGTATATAAGGAAGTGTTATTCACCCCTTCATATAACACAAGAATCTGGGGTCACCCAAGGAAATTAATAGGCAGCAGATTTAAAACAAACACAAGGAAGTACTTCTTCATATAATGTACAGTCAACCTGTGGAAGTCATTGCCATAGGATGTTGTGAAGGCCAAAAGCGTAACTGGGTTCAAACAAGAAGTAGATACGTTCATGGAGGATAGGTTCATCAATGGCTATTAGCCAAGATGGTCAGGGACTGAATCTCATGCTTTGGATGTTCCTAAACCTTCAACTGCCAGAAGCTTCAACTAGGCAAGAGGGGATGGATCACTCCATAATTGCCCTGTTCTGTTCCCTCTGAAGCACCTGGCACTGGCCACTGTCAGAAGACAGGATATTGGGCTAGATGGACCACTGGTCTGACCCAGTTCTTATGTTATGTTCTTATGCTTAAAGTTAAGCATGTTGTCCTCATTGGGACTACTAATATTTGGCATGTGCTTAAGTGCTTTGCTGGTCTCAAGTTTTTTTCTCATGTATTTAGCATGTCCTCTAACTTGAGATTTCTGCCACCCTTATTCTTAATTTTTTAATACTTAAGGTACGATATTAAATAAGGCTATTTGTTAATATGTACATCATGTCCATGTTCTGCAGTTCTGCAGTTGCTTACAAATCTAGCAGGAGCCATCTCTGACCTTATACTAATTATTTTATTTTGCCATTGAATTTCAAGGAATAAGAAGGATGTCTTTTAAAAAAAATATCTGTTTAAGGAACAGCAAATGCCACAAGGTCATCCATTTAATAGGATAGTATTCACATACCCTTCCAAGAGCACAAACTGAATCAGCACCACCGGTCAGAGGCCAGATATGCATATCTCATCATGATTGTGAATAAGTTTTAAATAAAAAAAGCAGAAGTGATTGTGACAGAAACTTTAATTTATAATTAAGGCCTTTATTCAGGAGAGTTCTTATTTAAATCACATGAAATCCCACTGATTTCATTGAAGCCTCCCGGTATGTAAGTCAGGCCAGAACTTTAAGAAGAACAGTAATTGCTGAAAAAGTTTAATTGCACATCTAGTTTGGTATCCTGCCTTTGACTCCCTCTATATATAAATGCTTGATCATGCAAAACTATACCTGACCTCAAAGATAACTTCCCATCTCCCTGAACATAGGTATCCTCTTTAGGGTATAACTGGTATGGCCTCCCCCATCCGATCTTAATTGAAAGATGATAATAAATAATAATATAATCATGGATCTGATCCTCAGCTGGTGGGTATAGGTAGTGTTCCCTTGATTTCAATAGAACTACACCGATGTACACCAAGTGGGCATCTGGTCCAATAGTTGGAATTTGTCATTTTAAAAACAAGATTATTTATCAGTAACTGATGTTCTTCGTGATGTGTTGCTCATGTCCATTCCACTATAGGTGTGTGCACACCTCCGTGCATGCTTATCCAGAACTTTTTTCCCCTTAGCAGATTCCATAGGGCCGGCTCGGGCGCCCCCTGGAGCCACGCACACATACTGCGGTATATGAGGTGCTGCCGGCCCTATGCCCCCTCAGTCCCTTCTTTCTGCCAACTCCGGCAGCAGGGACGGGGGGTGGTTGTGGAATAGACATGAACAACAAAACCTGAAGATCATCAGTTACTGGTAAATAACCTTGTTTTCTTCTTCGAGTGCTTGCTCATATCCATTCCAATATTGGTGACTAACAAGCAATACCTTTGGAGTAGTGGGTTGGAGTTACCAGTGAGCTGCCCTCAGCACCGCTCTGCCAAATCCCGCATCCTCTTTCGCCTGCTGGACAATGGTGAAGGTATGCACCGACGACCAGGTGGCGGGTTTTGCAGATGTCCTGCAGGGGCACGCTCTCCAGGAAGGCTGTAGACGAGGCTTGAGCTCTGGTTGAGTGCGCTGTGATGGTTCCCGGAAGCGGCACCCTCGCCTGCTCGTAGCAGAACCCTTCCCCCTTCTGCCTTGAGGGACCATTTCCACCGCTCCCAGACTGAGGAGGGTGTCCACCTCCTGTAAGAGGGGTTGCTCTTGAGAGGGGTCCCTGAAGAGGGATGGAGGGTTGTTGGGGGGGGGGGGTAGAAGTAAACTGTAGGGCATAGCCCCCCGAGACTATCCCAAGGACCCAACAGTCCAAAGTGATTTTTGCCCATTTGGAGTAGAAGGGGCTTAACCTGTTTAGGAAGGGGCGGAACGGATCCAGGAGAGCAATCAGGGCGCCACCCTTGGGCGCACCATCAAAATTATCTCCTTTGATTGCTTGACCTCCTGGGGTGTCCTTGCTGGGGAGCTGAGGATGAGCTAAGGGGCTAATTTCTTCTTCTAAAACCCCTATTTCTATCCCTATGCCTATAGGGTTGGAACAGCCTGGGCTGCAGCCTTGGTTGCTGCTGCACCTGGGGCCATGACTGATGGCTGGAAAACTGGGGCATGTGAAGGCCCAGGGAGTGAAGCATGGCCCTGGAGTCCTTCAGACTATGCAACTTCACATCGGTCTGGTCTGAGTATAGGGCCAACCCATCAAAGGGGAGGTCCTGGATAGACTGTTGCACCTCTTGGGACAGGCCCAAGGAGTGCAGTCACAAGCACCTTCGCATACAGATGGCGTAGGCTATGGCCCTGCCTGCTGAATCAGCAGCTCTAGCTACCGCAGTTCCCTCCTCCATGATAATATTAAAGTCTGCAGCGTGGTCCTGAGGGAGTTCCACAGGTTGAAATTATATCTGCCCAGGAGGGCCTGATGGTTGGCAATCCTGAACTGCAGGCTTGCCATGGAATAAATCTTTCTCCTAAACAAGTCCAGCTTCTTACTGTCCTTGTTCTTGGGAGTTGACCCTGGCTGACCTTGCCTCTCCCTCTGGTTAGCTATGTCTACTACCAGGATTCCCGGGGTGGGGTGTGTGAACAAATACTCAAACCCGTCGGCCGGGACATAATATTTCTTCTCGGCCACCTTTGATGTAGGTACAACCAAGGAAGGGGTTTGCCATAGGTCTGATCCAAAGTGCACTGAAGTCAATGGAAACAAAGACCCCCACTGACTTCAGTGGGCACTGGTCAGGCCATAAATGAGATTTTATTTTGTCTGAGGTGCTGTGCATTTGGATTTCACTTTTGTTCAACAGTAATATATATGGCTGAAATTCAAGCAGCTAAAGGAAATGACTCCCAGATATTTGTCGCTATACTGATTATTACTGAATTTCTCTGGAATTGTGCCTGGAGTTTCAAAAGGATTTATGTACTTAGAACCTTAATTTAAGTATTGAATTTTTTTAATTGCCTTTGTCTTGATGTCTTGAACTGTTTTGTCTATAGAATCCCTTGGAACAGCTCAAACAGTAAAATACATTGTTCTAGGAATGAGAGAAAAGTACTCAGAATAGAGAACAAGGATTCAGAACTCCTTGGATCTATTTAAGAGTGTTACCAACTTGCTGCTTAACAATCGATGATTCACTTAGAACTTGTCTACACCCAGGTCTTGTACCACTTTAAATATATCAGTTTAATAATTAGTAAAGAGATGCAGCTTCCTATGTGGACACAGATATACTGGTATAATGATCCTTATATCAATAGGGTTTGTTTCTGGTTTCTAAATAGATAAAGTGAGAGCTGTGCAAAAACTGGGTGCAGGCCAGCCCTTAAAGTGCACTTTGTTTTCCCAATTTATCTAATGTGGATAATAATGTTATACTTCACATAGAGTGAAGTTTAATTCACTGTTTTAAACATATTTAACAGTTCCCTAGCAAGGACAACAAATAGCCAACCAACAAGTTTAGGAATGCGAGGAATGAATGCTAATTGGCAGTTCTGTCCTTTCATGTTCTAAACACGGAACCAAAGAGAATTCTTTCTCTCAGCTTGGTTACATAGTACTTGATTGTCTTCATGTCAGTGTCGGAAAGTAATTTATGAATTAATGAGATACTCATAGGCACTATCATTGGAGACAAACATGTGGCTCAAACAGGCACTTTTTTGGAGATATACAAAGAAAGCTGAGAACCAAAAACAAAGCTTTAGCTGAAGAATTGCTTTTACCACCAAGCAAGTCATGATGAATTAATCAACTCATTCACCTGATCCAATTAGCTCCTGACATTACACATGCTGGAAATTCTCCTCTTGACCCATTGATATTTACTTAGCTAAGGAGCTAATTATGGGTAGACTCACTGAAGGTAACACTTTGTGGGAAAACCAACAGTTTTAAAGATTTTAATGAGCAGATCTGTTGCAAACATCACACTGTAATTCTTATGAACACTTTGGGCCAGATTTCCAGCAGCAGAAAAATTAGCTGGAATCTGGACAGATGCGAATTGTGCTGGTTTGAAGGAGATCTCCGCTTGTGTAAAGTGCGGTAGTTAGATCTTGAGTCAACATCCCCACATTACCCTGGCACAATGGACATGTCAGGGAAAGGCATGGGATGCAGGAATGAAGAGATGCAGGAAGAGGGTGCAGTGTAGAGCTCTGCTTTGCCTATTCAGAGCTGGCATATGGTCCCATGCAGATCATTCACTGTTACACAAGTTATACAACTATGCTCTTTTAACTTGCACTGAGTTAACACAGACCAGTCCACTAAATCAGGGAGCTGTAAGTGCCTCCCTAAGGGCCCTCCCTTTTCCTATGCCCAGCAGATCCTGGCTACAGAAGGAAATCTGCCCATTTATACAAAATTAGAGCTGGTTGAAAAAACTTCAGCAGAACCATTTTCTATCCGAGAATGCAGTTTCATAAAATTGACAGGCTTTGTGACAGTATATTGGTTTCACTGAATCTTTAGAGATTGTGTTGAAACAGTGTTTTGATTGATCTAAAACTGATTTTTTGTGGGGGAGAAGGGGGATTTTTCCTTCCTAGAGAATTTCAAAATTTGGGGGTTTTGTTTTGATTTGGAATGAAGCCAAATTTCAAAATCTTGACAACCTTTGAGAGACACAAGGTCCATCCTCCACACAGCCCTATACAAAATCACTTTCATTTATAACTAGTGGGCCTGACGTTGGAACCCTTAACCACAGAATTGCCTGTTTGAGTCCCACATTTGTCTCCAATGACAATGTCTAGGAGTTACTGTGTGAGTGAGGGTTTGAAGGATTTCCCAATACATGTATTTCCCAATACATATTGCCCTCCTCCCCCAAGTCCCACCTGGGCTCCTTCTGTCATCCTCCAGTCCATCCCTACAGCTCTGACCATCTGGTTTTGAACTTCTGCACTGGAGAAGCTTCTCTCTCTACCCCACTTCCTCTTTCTCCACATAAAGAAGCAAATCATTGACCTGCTAGCCAGCCTGAGTACCTAGGCCAGCTGCTAGGCAGATGCATAAACTGACTCCTTCCTTAAAATCTGTGCAGGAGATGAAGAGCTTCTTTGCGGAAACTACTGCAGCCCAATGGGTAGAGAACTCTTTGTGTGGGCATCAATGCACCACTCCGGCAAGGAGAAAGGGAAGGCTCAGCAGACCCACATAGCAACAGATCTTCTGATCGTATCCCAGGGATCCATCCTTTTTCTGGTCCACTGATTCTTCACCTTTCCTCTCTGTACACCCACCATCCCCCCACCACTCTCACCCCCCACACTGTAGCAAAGCCCTTACCATTACTTTTTTTCCCAAGAAACTTCTAAAGCTTCACCTTTTCTCTCCACGTGTGAGAAGCCATACCACTCTGTGCCGGTTCACAATCAAGTAGCTAGACATTTAGGTCACATTATTTACACTCACAAATAATTGCAGAAGCAAAACTGCACCTGTAATTATTTCCATACACAAAATTGGAGGTGCAAAAAATGCAGGCTTGATCAACATCGGGCCTTAGAAATGAAAGGCCTATTAGATGAGCTAGTCTATTCCCCTTCCAGTGGAGAATTGTTTCCTTCCATTTCATCACCCAAAGGGGACTACACTATATTTTTCAGCTGTATATGTGTGTATGAAGAGAAACTATATGCCGAGAGGTAGTTTGGAGCAACAGCCGCTCAATGAACAATGAATATTTGTTCACTTTTAAGAAGCTCCATGAGAAATGCAACAGAGGACTTTCTACCAAAGAAAAACATGACAGACAAACTAAGCCTCTCTCCATTGCATTGAATGGAAAATTCAAAATGAGTCTTCTGGTCTCTTAGGGTCTGTCTACACTGCAATTAAAAAGCTCGCGACTGTTTCACTGCAGCACAGACTGCCGGGCTCGGACTGCAGCCCAAGCTCCCGGACCCTCCCACTTCACAGGGTCCTAGAGTCCGGGCTCCAGCCAGAGGCAGAAGACCTCTACCTCAATTTAACAGTCCCTTGGCCTGAGACCCTTAGCCTGAGTCAGCTGGCACAGGCATTGCAGTGTAGACATATCCTTAGCTAATAATCCTTCAAGAACTAATTAGCTGACCTCTGCTAGGTTCCCTCCAGGTATCTGCTCACTCTACATGTATGTGGAAACTCAGTATTTCCAGAAACCTCCCTCCCCACCTGTCTGAGAGTTCCATTTAGCTGCCTCTCATCAGGAGGGTCTCCTGGGGATCCATACGTGCTGACATGCCTGATTTGTGCATGACAGAGACACTGGGCCAAGCAAATCCCTGGTGTCACTGGAGATTCAGACAGAGTGAATTTGGCCCATTGTTTGGCACCTGTAACCCATCTCTACCTGGAATGCACTGATGTATTTGCGGTGCTGTATTGAGCCCCGAGACCCTTGCTGGGGTTGTGTTATCAAAATAAAAGTGTGATTCTTATTCTGAGCCCGTAGAGTTCTTGAGGCTCTATTACAGAAAGGAGCATCCCGAACACAAAGAAATGTGGACCCTTGGCAGGAGCCAGGCATAAATAATTGCACTGTCTTTCAAAAAGCAGGTCTGACCTTCCCTTCCCAGCCCCCCAGAGCTCTCCCAACCACACTGTAGGCAGAAATGTGACGAGCATTACTTAAAAGCAGGACAACTGCACTGCATCAATTCAAACTTTTCCTTCAATAAGCCTGGATCAGGACAATAAAATAAGAAGCAAGTTCAGGATACGAATGCGTATTTTCAAACCCAAAGACAGGTGTATTTGCCAGTGCTTCCACCTCTACTTCCTTTCCTTTGCTGACCTGGGAAAAACAGTACCGTTTCAGAATAGAAGGAAGCCATGCAGCTCATCTACATTAAAAAAGGACAAACAACAGTGCTCTGAAGGGCAAACCCATAAGTGCAGTTCTGTTTCGCAACAGGGAAGCAGGATTTGGGCATGAACATCTCTGTTGGTAGTAGGCAGAGTGTAAATGGAGGCTGGGGGAAAGGCAGGGTAGGACACTCAGTTAGATGCTAAGGTTAGTGGTGCTATAGAAAAGCTTGAATAGATTGATCGGACAAAGTATCACCTTGCACACTCTTAACTCATTTGCTTCTGCTATGATTTTGATACTACTGATTTCCAGTTACAGAAGGCCAGATTTTTAAAGGAATTTCAGCACATAAATACTTTTAAAATATCTGTCCCTTACTCCCTCCCACTGATCAGTTGCGTAATGGAAAGTAAACAACTTCACTAGTTTTAAGCTACAGCCCGATACATTTAAAATCAGGATAATATGACGTGGTTACCTGTGTCAACAGGAAACTGGACTCAGTGACCAGGAGGTCCCTTCCCGTCCTATCTTCCTATGTGTCGCTGATTATTATCCCCTTTCTTCCCCTGCTGAGGGCCAGGCTTGTGGATAACTGAAGCTCTATTGGTTCTTATTTAAATTTTTGCTGAAACTGATATTTACTAGCAAAGGCCTCAACGTTCAAATTCAGCTCTGCCATTAACAAAGTGCAACTCCCAGTGACTTCAGTGTGTTAATTAATTAATTAATATGTACCCTTTCTTGCCTGTTATTTTATCAAAGAGAGGAAGAATGGCCTTATGTGGGTCTGAGATCTGCATTCAACTCCTACCTTTTTGCCACAAACCCCCTCCCATCCCCCCCCCCCGTGAGAACTTGTGCTTGTCACTTAACATTCCTGTGATTCATTTTCATCTGTAAAAAGGTAAGGATAAAACTCAGCATGGTGTTGAGCCAGTTGGGCTCTATCGTGATGAGTACCATATAAAAGCCTAATAATAATATTTCTTCACCAGTACAAACCAGCTTTTATTTAGTTCTTTGGGCAAGTCTGTGAGAGCTAAACAGAGCCCTGCCCAGCCCTGCTCTAAAGATTAGGTTCCATGAATATTGACCATAGTGGATATTGTACTTATTTGCCTTCACTAAGTGTCTTTATTGCACCCTTGACCCGAGAGTGTCATGTAAAAATGAAAGTATTAACAACTTGGTGAGTGGTGTGAGAGAACAAGTTCAGGCAAGAGGTACTCTGGGATGAAATGAACTAGATAACCTGTGTTGTGCTAATACTGAAATTATACACACAGCTGGAGTGTATTAATAGACACATCTAAGGCTGTAAATTGAGATACTGAAAACAAGTCCAAACTTGTAGCTGTATTTCTAAGTCAAATTTGCTCAGATTTCCTTTCCTCTGAAGCAAGTTGTGTTCACAGAACAAACCTGCACTACATTTGCAGGTGCAAACTCATGCACACACACTAATTTCTACATGTACCCTTTAAATAGTGTGAATTCTGCATCTTTACATGGGTTAGCAATTTCAGCAGATGTTTGCACTTGTAAATTGAAGGTGCACCTGTGTATTGTGTACACAAATTTTGTTCACAGATATAAAGGTACCACAATCTATAAGAAAGGAGTAATCTATGTAGCCACTAACAAAAAATGCTTATTATGGCCCTGATTTAGCAAGTGTAACTGCTTTGCTGAATAGGGAGATGGTTACTGTCTTATCTTTAAGCATGTGCCACTAACAGATGTGGCAATATTGACATGGATGTTTGGCCTCCCCCCTGCCATGGTGAAACACTGGGCAGTGATTGTCTCTGTGCTGTATCTCCATATATAAAGCCTCAAAGAGGGCTTTAAGGTAGTGATGAAATCTGTGCTGACACCACTTTCTCAATAATCTTTCCCAGAAGAAGGGGATGGTAATTGGCAAAATCTTTGCAGAGAGACGTTAAACTCCACCAGCATTTGACTCCAGTGCTTGTTTCTTTAGACACTAGGAACCTGGATACAGTTTGCACATGGCGACATGGTGTTCTCTGCAATGCTGTCTGAATCTGCCCTGACCCATGCTCAGCCAAGGGGAGAGTACTTTTTCTGTCCTGCAACATTTTTCCAAATTTGATTGGTCTCTTCTGCAAAGTGGGATGAGACCACCTGGCAGCGGGTGGCATTACAGTCTGAAATCACGGAGCGGCACTCCCCGTTAATAAGATGGCTCACTGTACTGAACAATTTCTCTGGCCATGACTCGACAGAAGTAATAGCAGAGGAAAAGAACAACCTCTTAACCTCCTTTATTGCAGTACGAACTCCTTATGCCACTGTTGATTGGATTCAGAACCATTCTTTCCCCATCAACACTCAGGTCTCCCACTCCCCCATTTCATCAGTCTTAGATTATCTCTTAACAGAGGGCACTTGTAAGGGGCCCAGTTTAAAGGTGAGTGACCGAGGAGGAAGAGTAATAAATAAAAGCACTGACTTTCCTCTAAGATGCTGGTGCAAAATAGCTAGTGTTCTGGCTGCTGCAACATTCTTGAGTGACAGAAAAACTGCTCAAGTTGTGGGAGAGGGAGGAAGCCTCTTGTGGAAAATATTTGATTTGCAAGAAAAAGTATGGAGCTGGGTCTAACTGTAATTACAGGTGCCCTCATTAACTCACTCTGAATGAGAATGAGCGCAGGAGGACAGATCGTGGCTGTCTCTTCAACCCCTCCAATATTTTTCTGATTTTGAGATTAAGGCAAAATAACATATTGTAAACTTATAAATGCAAAATTCAGCATTAGTCTGACAACAGCTATTACTGCAGCCTGCTTAAAAATATCGGGGGTGCGGGTTCTGATTCCATCCAGACTGGGTCACCATCTCTGAAAATGAGCAGGCTGCATGGTCTACATATTACAGACACTTCCAGGCTAAGCTCATTTTTAGATTTCATTTTTAAGAGGCCCCTTATATCAGTGTCCTGTTTTTTTAAAATGACTCCACTGTGGGAGTCCCAATCTTGTGAGACATCTGCACACCCGTGTTGCCAGAAGGCTTGTTCTGAAATCACCCCTAAATGTAAAGGAAAAACCATCATCAGCCAGATGAGGCTTTGGAGATTCCACTAAACTTGAAATGGTGCCAGCTATTCTTCTGCTGAGCCGTAACTAGGTAGTTCACAGGAAATGATAGAGTTTCTTCTCATTTTACTCTTCCTTTCTTCTGCCTCATGCTACCTGCATTGGCTTTAGCATGGAAGCAGCAGCTAGTCTAACAGTAACTCCTTATATTTGAAATTCCAATGGGGAGTTTCAGAATCCTGGCCACAAGATGAACCAGAGACTTGTTAGTATCTCCATCCTAATGGTATCCATGCACTTCATGAGGCTTTACCCTGGTAGTTATATGAAAGGCTGAACGTACTAAGGATGCAGCTCAGTACACAGCAAGGTGAAATTCCACGCATAAATATTACGAGTGCAGTATAAGTAGCTAACAACACTGGTAGTGAGGGACTGTGCATACCCAAGGAGTTCTTCTTGTCTGCTGCCCCGCCCAATGGACTATGCAGCACCTCCGCTACAACTCAACCAAAAACTCAGGAAGTGCTGGAACTTGACCCAAATTTTCAAAAGCAACAGATCATTCTGGGTGCCTCAGTTTTGGGGTGCCCCCTTGCAACACTTTAATGGAGTCTTATTTCCAGAGGGTAGGTTCACAGAACTTTTTGATATTTTTTTTTTTCACTTTAAACCAACTTTCTAGCTTAATTCCCCCATCAGAGAAGTTTGAATAAACATCCAACAATTTATCTGAACTCCAGATCAGCACTTTAAAGTTGGGCTGCAGCTGAAACACCCAAACTTCTCAGGTTCACTTGTAATAACAAAATAAAATACCCCTGGCATTGCCCATTATTGTGGACCAGAACTGCAGATCATTCTGATCTCTCACTGCAGCCTCACTCAACGCCTACACTACTCAACCCGTAAAAGCATGTTTTTTAACAGATTTATCATGTGCTGTAGCTTATAATTAGATATACCTGCCGTGAAGGCTGAATGAGCAGAGCTTTTAACAAACATGATTCAGAAGTCTAGTTTTGGTCTGAAGGGAAATTGAAATGACGAGACATGGCCTTGTTAAAATAAATACGAAAGCAAGAAAAAATTGGATGGAAGCAGAAACCAGCCCGTGAACCAGAGGGACCTATTTCAGAAATTACAGTGAGTGCAGAAGTCAGTAATAACAACAGAGTCTATATGATTGAGGTGACTTATTCCTGACACTGACTGTTTTCTCTAATTATATTTCCTTTAATGTACAGTATTTTACTTCCTTGGCTGTTGTATTGACAGTTGCTAGCATCTCTGATAAAGACTTATGAGCAGAACTTCCAGAATGGCCTTCTCATTAATGCAATGTATTTAGCAGAGACATGCACAATTATTATTCTATTATTTATTGAGTAACAAAGAGGGCACTTGGGGATGAAGTGGACTCATGGTCCATGTCTTAAGAAACTTGCTAACTGGCTGGGATTAGAATGAGAACCAACTGGAAGCTTTTGCTGGGAGAAGGGGAGGGGAAATCACAAAACAACTCTTTTTCTGACTGGGGAATTTCTATAAATTAAGAGAGATGCCTGTCTCTTTCTGAGCTCCGGCCAAGAGCACCAATACAATGGCCAAATTACTTCAAAGGAAACTCTACCTACTATTTTGCTGGACTGAGCAGAAGTAGTGGAGTACCAGAACGCCTGTTCTTGTGAAATACCTAGCCCAGCATTGATGAGGTGAGGATACTTTTGATAAGAATTAGAAAAGCACATGAATGTTATAGTGTGCATCTGAACCAACTCATTACAAACAAGTGCAATGAAGGCTCTATTTCTTTTCTCTGTTCATGCAAGTCAGAGATTAAAAAAAAAAAAGTGTATTACATCATCCAATGCATTTCCTTGCAAACTCAGGATTTAAAAAGGATGCTCTCCCCTACTTTGGTTTTTGTACCATACCCACTATCCATGGAATCTGATCATTTTCCATGTTTTTCCAAGATAGTTTTAAACCACCAACCTTTTGGTTAGCAACTGAACATTTGTTTCTTTTGCCATCTCCTGGAGGTCTCCTGATGGGTAGAATACAGCAAACACACTGACTCTGGATTATGGCCCCACACCACTCTACTGCCAGCACAACACCTTATATTGTGTATATAGGACTATTTGACTCCATGAAGCAGCCAAAGTAAATCTGAACACTACTAGCATTTCACTTAATTACCCGAGAGTATGGTCAGACTTTTTGATTGATAGCAATCCTGCATCCACAAGGAACTGAACTGTTTAGCCTTGGAATTTCTTTTCCAGATCCAGGTTTCATGATTATTTTTTTTGCAGACTAAGAAAAGCAAGCTTTTGTTGAAAGGAAGCACATGTGTATCTAAATTCAAGATCCTTGAAGTATTTGTCTTCAGCAAGAGCATATTTGCATGGCATTGTTTTCCCTGTCAGTTTAACAACAGCTGTGGGACTTATTAAACCAGTTTCATGCTGAATATTCAGCAGATGACTTGCTAATCATCTGGAAGGCCTCTTAGGACAGAAAAAGTCCATGAGCTACAATGAAGGAAGCCAAAATCATGGCCCCCTCCAGATTCTCAAAAGAAACATATTTTGTGCAAATAGGTAAAGGCTGGTGTGAAAGTAAGGTTTTAAGAAGCAAGCGTGTGTTTGTTTATTAGGGGTTGGCTACACAAACATTTAGTTCATGGCAAACAATGGTGTCAATCTACCCCACACTAGCCTCTTGTGCACTAAGTGACCATGGAGACCCTGTTGGCAGGCACTAACAAATGTTAGTGCGCTTTGATGTACTCCTGTTTCAAAGTGGGGTAGGCCAAAGTGCCCAAGAGAACTTTTAGGGCATGGTAATAGGGTCCATAGTTAATGCATGGGCAAGTGGGGGTAGATTTTCATCCCAGCTTGCTGCAAATTAAATGTTTCTTTAGACAGGCTTTCAGTGTATATGAAAAAGGTGCAGATTTAAAATGGAGGCTCTCAAATGTTTTCACAGAGCAGTCCACATCTTAATGCACTGCATTTTGCATACTTCCCTTCCCATTTGTGACAGCATGAACCACTTTCCATCCCATTCGACCTTGTGCAAACTACATGAACAGTTTACACAGAAAATTACCATTGGGGAAGTGTTCCATGTATTTTTAAAATCAACACTGTACACATTGTCATTTCTGGAATGTACAGCCTGGCTACCTCTGGATAAAGCTGGTAACAAGGAGTGGAGCCCGCACCATGAGACACAACAACAGATCCCAGAACAACAGACCATGAACCGCAATTCCACCATGCTCCACAAACCACAGCTTGGGGAACCACTGATCTGAAATGTAGGAAAATAGCAGCAAGTTAAGAACACAAAACTTTCCAAATCGTAACAAAGCTCCATCTAGCCTGGTGTAACAGTGCACGGGTGTCTGGAAACACACTGGTCTCAGAGCACCCGTTCCTGCTCCAACGCTGGGTCTATAAAGGAATTGTTTCCCAAGTGATTGGAATGACAGCTGGGGGGCCGGATCAAGTGACAGAATCAGAAGAGAGTCAGCATGGCATATCAGAGCGGGACAGGGACTCCAGAGAGATCAGGCTGGAGATGATTCTTCATAGTTCGCAAGCAGAGGGCCTCGGGGAAAAAAACTTGAGGGGAGCAGGAGCCTGCGGAGAGAAAGTCTTAGCTGAGTGCCCTGCAGAGAGCAGGGCCCCAGAGGGGCAGAAGGCTGTATTGGACTGGAAAGAGGGCAATGCCCAGGTAAAGGACAGAGGATTACTGGGAAGGGCTATAAGTATGGTGAAGCCCTGATAAAGACTACTGAGCTCTGGGAAGGGCTGGAAGGAACTGGTGAGCCTGGAGGAGACTGGGAGATTTTGGCTTTGAGTTAAGCTGTTACTTTATGTTAATAAATCAGACCCCAGGAGGGGAGTATAATTCAAAAGCACCAATTGCAATAGTTGGTTTGACTGGTGAATGAGGCAGCCGAGGCTTGACAGGAGTAATAGGACAGGAATGAAACCTCATTTCTTGGAAGACAGGATTATGGAGGTAAATGGGTCAGCAGGCTAGAAACAGAAGGTCTGTACTAGCTAAAATAAGAGGGAAAACACCCAAGGAACCATTTACAAAGAACAAAATAACAGTGGATAAGACAAACCTGAAACATCAGATATGGTAAAGAGTAAGTGGTGCATGCTATACAGGGATTGGTTCCTACAAAGTGACCGAGCCAATCCCAAAACGTGTGATGCTATGTGTAGCACATGCAAGGCAATGTGAAAATGTAGATAAAGAGAAAGGTTTGCTAAGTAGCTTTGGATGTGTAGTATGCCCTATACCGATACCCTACGCTTGAGTTTGATCAACTCAGCATAAGTCTCTGGACATAGAGCAGGGCTACAGACTAGGACAACTGATCTGGGCAAACTAAGACCCAACTCCAACTGGTTAGAATAATTACTCTATCTTCCAACATGCCTTTGGCTCCTACTCTGACCGCCACCTCTAAATATTCCCCTCACCCTCTTTAAGGTATGGAGGTGGGGCAAGAAGTCTTTCTAATCCTGTCCGCTTTCCCCTTGAAAGTGTTTCTCAGAGCACAGGGAATCCATAGAGTACAAGAGGTCCCTCTCTTTCTGCCAAGTTAGCTATTCTCTTGGGAAAAGAAGACAGATTTTACAAACTCTGGTGTTTGAGAGGTGTGACATCCATGATGGCATAAAGTTCAGTGAGAAGACCCACAGTGACATCTACATTAAGCCAGCTGCCTTTGGGAGTGGAGGGATTCTCTAGCTTCCCTTATCCTGAAAATGTTCCATCAAGGGATGAACACAACTAAGTGGTCCCTGTTTCACTTTGAAAATCACAGGGAGAGCAGTTGCTTTAGGGTTTGGTTAAAGTTTGGATAATCATCCAAATATTTAAAATGTTTAGACCAGACCTATGCAACCTTGGAGTTTCAGCTGTCTCTAACTAGGACTCTTTCCAAAATGACCAGTAAAACTTGCTAGCTGCCTCTTGTATAGGGCCCTTGAAAGTAAGAGTGGATTAGTCCCAGCAGCGTTTTCCATTCACAAGCACTTTAAACGCGTGGAGAAGATTGAATGGGTTTTTTACAACTGACTGAAAAACACTACACATATAACAAGTGTCCGCCAGATTGTCCTCTGGGAATAACAACTGTGGTTTAAATAAATGCAAAAAATGGAAGCAGAATAAAAAATGACATTAAAAGCTATAGCTGATGTATTTGTTTCTCCAGGAAAAGTAATGATCACCACACTTCTTATTGGAGTTTGTTAATAATAAATCCAGTCCGTTTTGCAGCAGAATGAGCCTACCTACAACATATAGAAGAATATTCTCAGGACAAATTGCAATAGTTAATCCAGGAGCCCCACTAAAGACAAACACCAGGCATAGTACAGCTACATAGCACATCATTATTTTAATTCTTCTTTGGAGGAGACGGCAAATGAGCTAGTTAGGACACTCTTCACCAAATTTTAAAGTCCTTGTCAGTATTTTGGGTTGCAAATAGTGATACGCGACTATAGACCCAGAAGTTCAAATCCTTATGCAAACATCCCCAATTCCCTTAGAGCTGCTGAATTGGGTTGGAAATCTCGCAGAAAAGGCTGTCCCAAAAGAATTCCATTACAGAATCTGGACAGGCCAGAAAGACGATCTTGTGCATAAAGGTGTGTCCACACTGCAAAAAAACAACAAACACAAAACCAGTAGCAGCAAGTCTCAGAGTCCCAGTGAACTGATGCTGGCTCCTGCGACACATTTCCGCTCTGGCTGTAGTCCTGGCTCTGACACCCACTGAGGCAGGAGGGTCTCAGAGCCCAGGCTCCAGCCTGAGTGAGGATATCTACATTGCTATTTTTAGCCCTGTACCATGAGCCTGAGTCAGTTGTCCCAGGCTCTGAGACTCACTACCATAAAGGAAGCGTTTGCAATGTAGACATACCCTCAGACACCAGATTTGGTGTGGGGGCAATTCCAAGCTCTGCCACAGACTTCCTTGGTGTGACCTTGGGCAAATCACTTAATATTTCTGTGTCTCAGTTCCTCATATTAAACATGGGGATAATAATATTTCCTTCTCCACTTCCCGCTTTCCTTCTCTTGCTAGTTAGACTGTAGGCTAAGCACAACAGGGTCTCTCTTTTTCTGTGTGTTTGCACAGGGCTTAGCACAGCGAGGCCACAAATTTGACTGAGGGCTCTAGGAACTACCATAATATTAATAAGCAACAATCCTAAAAAAACCCAGGAGAATGTTCTGTCTCAGGCATCTGGGGCCATAACCAACTGGTGTACTTTAAAGCAGCTCCAAAAACTGCTTTCCATCATGCTACCAGCTGGTTTAGAACTGGCTCCTGTGCCCCATCTTGGTTGTGCCCTGCAGATATGGGACACAGATGAGAATCTGGCCCTTCTTCATAATTTTCAGGCGTTAGATAAGATGTCTTTCCTTGCTGCTAAGACTTTTGTTCATAGTCGTGAAACTTTCAAGAAGTTTATGACCTTTGTGCTTAATTTAGTAATACATTGCAATAATTGTTCTTTTCTAGACAGGAGCCTTAAAATACCCAGTCTGATAGTTTTTAATTCAGTATAAATTCTCTCTTGCTACATTTATGATCTTAATACTATTGATCATAGCACGTTTATGCTCTCAATATGATTGAGAGAGGTCAATTAGCATAAATTGCTGGAGAATGCTGAGAATGCTTAATCTTCTAAGTACCACACATTTTAATATTAAATTACTTACATTTTACTGAAATGGGGTGAAGTGAAGTCCTGATACTGAAGTACATTTGGAAGCAAAATGCCTTCTGATTTTGATGCATTTCAGAGAAAGAAATGAAATTAAAACTATTTAATCCACAAGAGAGAGAGAGAAAACCCACAAAAACAGCAAAAAACCATCCAAACACAATCTCCTCTCCGAAAAACAAAAACAAACAAACCAACCACCCCCCCCCCTCCCATAAATTAGTTCTTTAGATCCAGTTGGCATGGAGTTTTTCCTGATTCTTCTTCCATACTTCTCAAATCCAGAATACAAAGGTTTCCTGTCTGGATTTTGTCAGCATTCGAAACTAGCACTGATGAACTTGCCTGTAGGTTCCAGTTAATATGGAACCCTCATTCACTTGGTCCCATAAAACTAAACTGCACAAACTACTGGAGAACAGATTGCTCAGAATGATCCTACATTGGCAGGAGAATCAGATTAGGTGGCCTAATAGGTGCCTGGTCATTCAGGGAGAGGGGTATTGGGAAAAATAATCCCAATATTTTTTAAAAACTCACTAAAAGCCAGTGTTTCTGTAAAATGTGTCATACACAAAACACTCAATGATGTGGTACAAAAGTATTATTGAGACTCTTTTGAAATAGCCTACGTAATTCACTCTTGCCTTTGTCTCTCATGAATAATGCAGCCATCTTAAATTCCTGATGATAAAACGGCTATGCCACAGCATCATATTCTCTTTCTATAAAAAAGCACAGGGACCTTAGTGATTATTCAACGTCAGACAATCTGTACAGTTAGGACCATATTGTGAACCCCTTACTCCCATGGATAAGCAGTTACTCAGCCAAGTAATTTAAATGAAATCAATCAGACTATTCATGGGAAGAACTGCTCACCAATGAGAACAAGGCATTGCCAACCTGGCTGATATTCATTTGTTACTTTCTAACTATTATCTTGAATGTGGTACTTGATCTACACCAGTATTTCCCAACCTGTGGTCCGGGGGCCAAAAGTGGTCCACGGGGGCTTTCAAAGTGGCCTGCCGCTCCCCTCCCTCTGGCTGCAGAAGGGAGCCGCCGCCTAAGGATCCAGGCGAAGTGCGTTGCCGCACAAAGTGCAATGCCGCAATGCTAAAAGACCAGTGCAGGCTCCTTGCTGCAGCCGATGGGACAGGAGATCAACACTTCCCTCTCCCTGGCTGTGGAAGGGAGCACAACAAAGCATTCTGCCTGGGTCCCTAGCTGTTGGGGTCCCTGCTGGAGCCAGAAGAGGGGAGCACTGATTTCCCATCCCCCTGGCTCCGGAAAGGAGCCACTGCCTAGGGACTCTGGTGGAGCGCACGGGGCTACAGGATGCATGCAGTTTCCCTGCTGCAGCCAAGGGGACAGGAGAGCCACCTCGCTGAACTCCTTCCCTCTGGCTGCAGGGGACGGGAGGGGGACTGTTGGTGGAGACTGGTGGCCCTTCACGGTAGTAAAAATTATATCTGGCCCTCGAGCCAAAAAGGTTGGGAACCACTGATCTATACTAATACCTTATATGTAAGTCTGACTATCTTTTATTTTAGTCTTTGTGACTTCATGTGTAACAAATTACATTTAGTAAAGATTTTATATAGGTCTTCTGTCAAGAGCATTTTAAATTGCTCATCTAATCATCTAATTCATTATAGAATGGCACTAGGGTGGGAAGAGGAGGAAGGAACGCATATAATTCATGTTGAAAGTTTTTATAGTAATCACAATTTTGAAAACATTAACTACTAAGATAATCATTATCTTTATACAAAATATAGAGAAGCACTGTACAACCTGAATAATAATTGAAACAAGGCTTCAGAAAAACAGCATGAAAATCCTACCCTCCACATCTCTGAATAAATGATATTGCAGTGTGTTTACCGCTACCACAAACAATGAAGAAAAACCTTCAAAATATAATGTAGCAAATGAAAATGCCTGTATGGCTAGCCTGTGTGGTTAGAAAAGCAATTTTCAGACTAGCAAGCCACAAGTGGTAAACAAATTCCCCAAACAAATATATTTCAGATGGAAATTGCACAAAATGAGTGATACTTATTCATGGCCACAGCAGGTTCAGAAAATAATTAATTTCAAAGTTATTTTTCACCCACCAAGAACATTTGATTTCTAAATAAATGATCAATAGCAGTTTCTAGCCAAACTGAAGTGCTTGTACAACTTCAGACAGGTAATTACTTACAGTGATTGTATGTGGAACAGATGCATCAAGGGACACTGTAACTTCAATCTCTCTCTCTCTCTCTCATTGTAGCATTTCTACCCTTTTGGTTGTAAAAGAGCTTGGGATTAAAGAGCTAATATTATCCCTTGGTAGATACCATGTAGAGTACAAGCTATAGGCTTGGTATACGTTTTGGACACCAAGATTTTCAAACTATTACAGCGAAGGATGAAGGAGAAAGTTTACAAAGCAGAGGTACAGTTTTGGTGAGGTTTAGAATAATTTTTAGGAAGTGATTAGCACAAATAGAAATTCAGTCTCAGCATCTCCCGTCACTGAAAGAGAAAGAGATCAGAGTAATATGAAGATGATCTGATGCTCAGAGCCTGTAAAAGATTATTTAGCTCTCAGCAGAAATTGTAGGCAGAACTGTAGCTCCATCGTGAGCAGTAACCTAACAGCCCCAGTACACCCAATCTCTTCTCCTCTCTTACTCCCCATTACTTCTTTCTTCTTTTCTTTTTTTCCTACCACCCCATCTCTCATCTTCACTGGCTCCGTGTTTTTTTCTGCATGAAGTTTAAACATTGTATTGTCACTTTCAGTGCACAGCTCCGCTTATCCTGATTCCTTATCTCTGAGCCTTTGTCTTTACCTCCTCATACTTATTATTCTGCTCAGACTTCTCAACTTTCGTCTCCTTCCTGGACTTGTGATGCATAAACTTTATGATGGCTCTCAGCACAGGAGTGAATTTCGCCCATATTGTACAAAACATCTACTTCCATCTTCAAATCCCTCTTGAAAACTCAATTGGTCCAGTTCACTGTCCATCACTGAGCTATCTTCCAGTGCTATCTACTTCTCATTTGCTCTGTTTTATTTTCATAGGGTCCAATTGTGCTGCTCTTTGGTAAAACCGTACAAAGTCTCATTGGCTTAAGTGGGCCGACTGATGCAATACGGTACTTCCTACTGTGAGTAAGGGAACCACAATGAGGGCCACAGAGCTATTGAGCTTCACATATGTGTTTAATGTTTTTCTATTGTCTAAAAGCTCCCCCTCCTTTTTTGTCATCCTTTCCTGTGTTTATCTTCTTCATATTCCAAGGCATAAAGGGCAGGTGGACACCCAACTTCTACTGAATAGGAAATCCCATTGACTTTTAGTGGCACTTAGGTGCCTAAATCCCTGAGGCCCTATTGGAAGTCCCCAGAGCCCCCATGATTAATGATGACTAATCCTTCTCAAAACAAAAGTACCAAAAGAGTAAAAACTGCAGGAAGGTGGAATAGTGACAGCTAACTGCAGAGTGTTGTAGCTCTGGGCATGCTTCTGAAGCCCCACGTAAAGGGCAGCACATAATTGCAGTGCCTCAGGAACAGACCAGGAGCTCAACAATGACCCTGGCTTCCCATTTACTCCAGGGGTAAGTGATCTGCACCAGTCCAATACCTAGCACTGATTATTTCACCTGTCACATCAGTTCTACTGCACTAGCTGAATCACCAGGTCTCAGTCTTTGCTGCAGGGACAGCTCAAATTATCTGCACTCTAGTTACCCCTCTTGAGTTAGCCTAGCTGTACTGACAGTGATGGCACTACCACATAACTCTCACACTGCTCTGTCCACACTGGTGCAGCATTCACTCGTGTGTGGCACTGAGGCATGGGCGCATCCCAGGGATCTTGGCACGGCTATAAACTGAGTTGCTCTATGAATTCTTTCCCAGTGAACATCTGTCCTTTCTGGGCACATGGGAGGAATTGTAGGAAGGCTCCAGAGCACTAGCAGAGCTCAAGTGGTGCTGGTCAGCACCCATACTACAGAGTAGTCATGTTAGCAACTGACAAATTGTGCATTCTTCATTTTTATCTTATACCCCCTCTCAAGCCAGCCAATGCGAGGTAATAGCACCACCACACTCAAGCTCAGGCTCTGTGTGTAGACAGGACTCCAGTTAGGGGCAACACCTAAGTTATAACTCAAGTTAATTTTGCAATGAAGACAAGTCCTAGAAGATAGAATTAAGGCTCTGTCCCCTCCCTGTCCCCATCCACGTATGCAAGAGCGGGAGTAGTGGCAATCATGGGATAAGAGGGACGGTCCTCTTATGCATCAGTAACTGGTTAAAAGATAGGAAACAAAGGGTAGAAAAAAATGGTCAGTCTTCAGAATGGAGAAAGGTAAAAAGCAATGTCCCCCAGGGGTCTGTATTGGGACCAGTGCTGTTCAACACAGTCATAAATTATCTGGAAAAAGGGGTAAAGAGTGAGGTGGCAAAATTTGCAGACAATACAAAATTACTCCAGTTAGTTAAGTCCAACGCAGAATCTGAAGAGTTACAAAGGGATCTCATAAAACTGGGTGACGAGGCAACAAAATAGTAGATGAAATTCAATGTTGATAAATGCAAAGTAATGCACAATGGAAAACATAATCCCAACTATACATATAAAATGATGGGGTGTAAATTAGCTGTTACCACTCAAGAAAGAGAATTTGGAGTCATTGTGGAGAGTTCTCTGAAAACATCCATTCAATGTGCAGCAGCAGTCAAAAAAGTTAATAGAATGTTAGGAACCACAAGAAAAGGGATAGGAAACAAGACAGAAAATACCAAAATGCCACTATATAAATCCATGGTACGCCCACACTCTGAATACTGTGTGCAGTTCTGGTTTCCCCATCTCAAAAATAATATATTAGAATTGGAAATGGTAAGAGAAGGGCAACAAAAATGATTAAGGGTCTGGAATAGTTTCCACATGAGGAGAGATTAAAACGTCTGGGACTTTTCACATTACAAAAGAAATGACTAAGGGGGGATATGATTGAGTTCTATAAAATCACGAATAGTGTGGAGAAAGTGAAAGTGTTATTTACCCCTTCACATAACACAAGAGCCAGGGGTCACCCAATGAAATTAAAAGGCAGCAGGTCTAAAACAAACAAAAGCAAGTACTACTTCACATAACACACAGTCAACTTTTGGAACTTGTTGCCAGGGAAAGTTGTGAAGGCCAGAACAATAACAGGGTTCAAAAAAGAATTAGAAAAGATCATGGAGGATAGGTCTACTAATGGCTACTAGCTAAAATGGTCAGGGTCGCAGCCCAACACTCTGGGAGTTCCTAGCCTCTGACTGCCAGAAGCTGGGGGTGGACGACAGGGCATGGATCATTGATGATTGCCTGTTCTGTACATTAAGATATTGGGCTAGGGGGACCATTGGTCTGATCTTATATGGCCGTTCTTATGTTATTACATGGAGCCATCATTTCTTCTTATACTGTTACCTGAGTTACAAGTAGTGAGCTCAGAGAAGCAAGGATGTGCCTCATGCCTCCATGCTCCCTTGCATGAGCCTGCAGCAAGGGTCATAATTTGGCCCTCTGCAAAATGTGTCCAATTACCAAACGCACGTGCCTTTGGATCCCAACAATGCAGACTAATATTGAGTGCTTTTAAAGCAGTTGGGCACACTGAACTTTTCCCATTCATACTTTTTTTGATGGGATATTGGGGTTCCAACTAAATTAAACATTTCTGCAGAAAATGTCAACTGTCCCCAAATATTCAATTTTTCCATCAGAAAACTGAAAACCAACATTTTTCTGTTGAAAATCTAAATGTTTTCTCTTTTTTGATTTCCAAAAACCGAAGGGCTTTTATTACTTTTGACAAAAAGTAAAAACTCCCCCCCAAATTTTTTATGAGATTTTTTTCCCCGATTTTTCTCTAAATTTTAAGTGGAAAAACAAGCCATTTTCTGACCAGCTTTAATTTCCAGAGCTAGGGTTTCAAATGTGACATCAGAATTCATGTTTTTGCTTCCAAATCTAACTTTAGCAACAACAGTATGTCCCAGAATCAGGTTTCTTTTCCCAGTTAAAAATAACCCACCCTCCTGAATAATTCTTGCTAAAAAATAAGGAATTTTTAATTCGGGACATGTATAAAATAAAAAGGTCCAAGCTTGCATTTGACTCATGAAACTTTCATTCTTCTTTTCATTGCTAAAAATCACCTACTCCTGACCAATAATTCTTCACTGAAAGTGAACTCAGATACACACCACTCCTGAGAGAATGGTACTTTTCACTAAAAGAGAGTACATTTTAATGAGTTGGATAGATTCAGTTGTCTCTAGTGTTTTTCTGGAGTTCATGATGATCCCTGGTGATGAGTCAAAATTTGCATTTAAACAGAGGCTGAATACTCTATTGAAAAGACATCATGCTCGAAAGCTCATAAGTAGGGTTTTTCTATTATTTAGTCTGATTGAAATTTATAACAGCCTTTACATGTTCTTGTTTAAGGGATTGGGCGTGTTGTTAATTGATCTAAACTGATAGCTGTATTTTTTCACTCCACTGTAAAAGTGCCTGTGCTAAAAACTAGTCCTGATGCCCGCAGTCTGTGGGCTAGTCCGTAGACCCTGTTCCATCCTGGTTTATATGGTCAGTTGGGGGCATGCCAAGGATGTGGTATTGGAAGAAGGGGTGCTGTGCTCAGACAACTTTTTGCCGGATTGCTTCACAGCCAGGTAAAAGTTAGAGCAACCTAGAAACTGCTCTATGTTGTGCTAAGGGTGGAAGTGGCCTGTGGCCTGTGCCAGTCTGAGAGGCATAAGTAGAGTTTGGCCTGACTGACAGATTTGCTATGTGTGCGCATGTCTATCTGTCCACTGGATAAACCACAAAGAACTCCCTCAAGTTTTTATTCTGGCAACATTTCCAATGAAATTCATGGGATTTTTTTCCTTTCTGAATTACACTTATCTAAGAAACAAAGAAGGATTTCAGAACACAGTGCAATATTTTAATGTCATCTTCCAAAGTGTGTCTCCTCAGCTGTATTCTCAAGCTCAGTCAGAATGAAAGTGTTGATTTTACTTACCCTACAATGTACTTCATAGAACTTTGCTTTTAAAGATAGTGAAGATTCTCAAAAGTCAGGTTTTTAAACTGAATTGCTCTTCCATCTTTTAGATGAAATGTAAAACCAGGGTTCTGACTAGTTGTGTACATAACCCATAGGTTTTGGGTTTGTTTTTTTTTTTTTTTTTTAAAGCATTGTGGAATTAACCCTTAGGTCCTGGTGAAACTCCATCTCTGGTAATTACTGATTATGTAACATTACTTCTGCAGTTTCAGGTGAATACTGTATTCTTCCATTTGTGTCCTAAACTGTGCATTATTAGGCCATTATCCTGCAAATGGATCTACAATTACAGGCCCTTCTGTCTATGGAGAATACTATTGTCTTAAAGTATAATTTATTTAAAACTATGACTTATATCTGGTATGTTTGAGAAAGAAGGGTATTGTGAACTTCTGACCTGCCATCCATTAAGGAAAATCTCTCTGAGAAAGAAGCTGTGAAAGGAAATCTCCATAAGCAGACATTTTTGCTAAGAAATAAGCCATATTCCCTTTTCACTTCCGCCTGAGATGGTCTTCCTAAACAATTTCCAGAACAGTGAGAGATCTAAGGCTGCAAAGAAAGAGCACTAGCCAGTTTCAGTTGACACTTCTTCACTTCCTCTCCTAAATTGTTGTGCAGTACTATGTGCTGTTAAACAGCTGCCATTTTCCACAGCAGAAATGGTAGCGAAGTGATTATTGTGTTTCTAGGCCAAAATTTTGAAGAGCAGTACCTAAATCCTTCCGTAGGCACCAAAATAAGGCACCAGATCAGATACTTAATCATATGCCTAACTTAAAGCAGATGTGCTTACTACTCATATGCTTAGGGTTAGGCATATGCTTAAGTACCTTGCTGAATTGAGGTCTAAAAGCAGCCTACTTTGGAAAGGAATTTGTACCCGCAGCTCCATTGGAAGTCAATGGAAATTGCACATATTCAGCACCTATAAAAATCAGGCCCCATTTATTTAGGTACCTACTTATGTAATTAGGTGTTAGGACCAGATCATGGGCAACCAGACCAAGTGGTCAAAGGCAGACTCCCCAGTCAGGCAACAGGAGTCAGTTAGGTCAGAATACCAGAAAGTCAAAAGTAGGAGGCAAACTGTAGATCAGAACGCAAGTCAGAGGTCCAGAGCCAAGCTAGGTGAGCATGACAGTACATCAAGCCAGGGGAACAGGAGGCACATGCTACACTCCCAAGCAGAATGAACCCTGATTGTTCAGACAGATTCCTGTTCCTGTTTCTGGCTTAAGTAGGGCCAGCAGGCCAATCAGCTACTCCGGGACTCTGTGAATGAGACATAGGGGAAAGAGCCTAAAATGAGGGCTGGGCTTCATAGTTCCTAGGTCAGCAGTTGTCAGCAGGCTGCAAAGTGGGGGGCTGAAGAGTGTCTCTTCCTGCTGACCCAGGTTTGAGGCCTCTGGGCTATGATTTGAGGTCCCTCATGACCATGGTTTTTAAAGAAATTTACCATCCTGTGTGATGAAAGGCACTGGGTTCTTCTGATTAAATTTACCTCCCAATGGTGATAGCCATTATAAGCTCCATTTTCCACTGTGGAAATCAATGAGCATTAGGTGATTAAAGAATGAATAAAGACATCAGTATGGGAAGCAAGAAAAGGACGTTCTTTCAGAGGTATGTCACTGAGTGGTTATGAAGGCTAGCAGAGCTGCACACCCTCAGGAAATCTTCTCACAGAGGCAGTTATTCAACAGTAAGGGAGACACGCTGCCTGCTCAGAGAAGAAGACTCCAAAACACATCAGCTTGTGCTGCTTTCTTATCAGAAGTTATTGCAAAAACCATGGACAAGGATGCAAACAATAATGGCATATAAGGATGAAGGTAAGAGGTGGCAGAGACCATGAGGGGTCTTAAAAGTTTAAGGCCACTTCTAGATACTTTTAAGGTGCTAGAAAACAGAAGAATACATTAGAAACACACTGGGGAGGCAACAAGGGCATTTTCATGTGTGCTAACATATTGTGTTCATTACTGATTTACCAGGCTGATATGGTTAAAACTAATCAGGCTTTGAGTAATAGCTGACAGAGTTATTAAGAACAGCAGGTTTTCCTTCTGTGAGTTACACTGTCAAGCTAATGAATGAAAGGCAAGACTCTTTGGGGGTATTTAGAAGTACATGCCAACTATCGCAAAATCTTCTACCAACTTGTTCCTGTGTTAATGAGACTAGCGGGGAATGTTTTCAAAGACAGACATGCATTGACCAGTAAACAGGAAATGTCACAATGGAACCGTAAGGGCTCTTAAAACCTCATGTCAATTCCAGGGACCAATGTGTGGGCCTCCACATGTTTATCCTGTAATTGTTATGACAATTAGTTGGGTCTAATTGTAGGTCTCTTAATGGTTATTGCCTCCCTTATTTTCCTTGCCTTCCAAAGTCGTATGAAGCGACAGACACGTCTCTTTATGTGGAGGCATAATAACCACCTCTACATCATATTGCCATGGTAACCACTTGTATTTTACAGCTCACTGGAGAATGAAAAGTGTGTATTAGATGCTAGCAGAGGAAAGCTGGAATGATTGGCTCATGCAGTCCAGTGCACAAGGTTTACACTGATGAGGCCACTTTATCAAGGTAGACGCCCTAATCCATTAGGGAAGTGAGGTGGATAGGAGGAATTCTTACACTGCTGGCTGAAATAGCAACCAGTGGAGCAGAAGAGGGCTAGTCTAGAAACATAGAGCTGGCTATCACTGATGGAGATGGCAATGGTCCGCAACTAGTTTTCCTCTTTGGGTTGGTCTGTTTCACTTCCAGCAACAGGGATTGGGATTTCAAGATCTTGGTCGGCCACTGCAGCAGGCTCTGACTCTGAGCTGGCTGCTCTCAAGAGGCCATTTACCTTCACGACAAAGTGTCCTTTTCTCCCAGGCATCTTTAGTGGGGGTCCAGTATTCCCAATGGTCCTCTACAGTATGGAGGCTGAGTCATAACCATTTAATCTCTTTCCATCCTGGCTTGGGAGAGGTTAGCAGACAATCCTTCTCTTACCCGAGTTATGAATTACATATTACCCTCCTTCCCAGAACACATCCTGGTCAGCTAATCCTGGGGAGCTCTGCCCCCACCTTATTCTATAAGACTCCTGGGCCCAGACCCTAAAGAGAACAGCAGCAATGGGTTTTTCTAGACACCAGCTGTTACCCTGGAACCAGTTTCTCTCTCTCAGCCTCTGCGTCTGTCATTCCCTAGCTCTCTGTTGCCTACAGGAGTGCTAGAACGGGGTAACCTGGTCCCTGCAATTTCCCGCTCTGGCATTAAAGGGCCAGTGTATGCCATTACAGTCACATAGGACCTGATTGTCAAAGATGGCTGCATGCAACTGCAAAAGAATCATTGCACAACCGAAGTAGGTACATGCAAACAGTTTGTGCGACTCCCTGGGCACCTGTGTATGCAAAACCCTGATTTTTACATGCAACAGGGGCACTTGTGCATGCAAATTGGGTAGGCGCAACTATGTTCACCCATCTTTGACAATCAGGTCCTTAAAGTCGTTCAGTCCATTTGATCAACTTGTTCAGTTTCGTCCTCCTCTTTATACCCAATCCAACACTTATGGCTGATGGTCACTCCACTCCTCAGCCATCCCAATCCCTCCATTTCTCTCAGTCTCTCCTCGTAAATTAGTTGGAGGACTGTACTCTATAGTATATGCTTGGGAATAAGTATGTGCAATTCCTGCTGCCACCTGCCCAGGAGTCAGAAGACATCTGTCCTTGCATCTGTAACCATGTATCTTTCCAGAGGTCACATCTACAATATCTGTTTGTATGCACTGATTGCACTTCCCATGCTATCCACTCCAGGCACAGTTTTAGATTACATTTATTTTTCTCAAAAATATTTTGGGCATAAGGAAAAACAGATGGATGATGGTGGTATGGTGGTATGGCTCTCACCTACACTTGCAGAGGTCCTGAGATCAAATCCTGGTGATACCATGCCTTGAGGATTGAAAATTACGGCATTTTTTTTATTTTAACAATGCGATGCTATTGTGAAAAAGGCTAATATCATTCTGGGTGCATCAATAGGAGTGTTGTATGTAAGACATGGGAGGTAATTGTCCCACTCTACTCGAACCTGGCGAGGCCTGAGCTGGAGTTCTGTGTCCAGTTTTGGGCACCGGACTATGAGAAAGTTGTGGACAAATTGGAGAGAGTCCAGAGGGGAGCAACACAAATACAAGTTTAGAAAACCTGACCTAGGAAGAAAGGTTTAAAAAAACTGGACACGTTGAGTCTTGAGAAAAGACAACTGAGGGGAGAACCTGCTAACAGACTTCAAATATGTTAAAGGACTGTTATAAAGACAACGGTGAGCAATTGTTTTCCATGTCCACTGAAGGTAGAACAAGAAGTAAAGGGCTTAGTCTGCAGCAAGGGAGGTTGCAAAGTCTACTGAACTGAGGAAATGATGTAATTATATTTTGCCGATTCCGTCAGCATTTGTCTCCTCTGCTACCCCCTAGGCTAGTCATTAGCTGAGGCAGAATCAGTGGAAGTTTAAAAAAAATTTAAATGCATACATCCTAATGTTTTTTTTTTTAAAGTCCGAGAGCACTCATGCACCAGCACCTTTTGCGTTAGGGCCTATCTGATCAGGGCATGCTGCATGGAAGACTGTCATTTCCATACAGAACCAAAAGAAGAAATATTATATCATTCAGGGATCTATTGTCTTCATCCTCCCTGTAACACGGTGACTTGCCCCAGGGGCTGCAGACCCTGGGCGCTAAACCAGCCCTGATTACAGGATGAGCCACACCTAAGTTGAAGAAGGTGATTCCAGGTTAAAAAAAACAAACCAACAAACCCAGACAGGTGCAGTGAAGGGGAGAAGTCTAGAAGACTGCTTCTAGGTTGGTAGATGCTGAGGGGAGTAAGAAGGTTCCTGCAGGGCCCTGAGTCAGCAGGGAAAAAACTGAAAAAGCAGAAGAGCGGGAGAAAGCGCTCCTGGAAGGGAAGCCTAAGAGAGCCCTGACCAAGTAGTGAAGAGCCTGTAAATGCCAACTTGAATGAAGATTGTGAGAGTTTGTCTGTGTTATCTGGGTTAATCAGGAGGCAGACACTGAAGTGCTTGGAGCCCAATATGCACCTGATGTCTCAATAAATTGGCCCCCAAGAAGGGATTTGTTTGAGCTATCTTTGAAATGAGCGAGTTCCTAAAAGTGCCCTAAACCAGGCGGGGGAAACAGCAGGGCACTGAAGAGGCACCCCTGACCATGGAGGTGCTCAAGTGTTGACTGCCCGTATCACACTCCTTCATCTCTGCTGCCTCTGAACAAATGCAGTTCTCATGCAGGAGGCTAGGGGGCAGATTCTGTTCTGGGTGGGAAGCTGGGTCCCACAGAGGCTTTCAGCATGGAGCAATGGCGGGTGCTGGGGGAATCCATGACTCTGGAGCCCATAGTTACGTTTCTTCACATAAATGCCCAACCTGAGCAGAGGTTGATGCAGCTCTGAGGATGGAGTACAAGCTGTGGAGTGGCTTTGCTGTTCTCCACAGCCTCCATCCAAGGATTCCTCCTTCCCAAGCTTGCTTACGATGTCTTTGTGCTGAGCACAAAGACTCATGTCTGGTGTAGGTTGTGGGAGGATTTTCCCTTCCAAGAGCAAAATTTTCCTCTGAAAGCCATATATTTAATCTTCAATTCATTTGTCATGCATCATGCAGAACAGAGAGGATTTTGCACCCTTTGTACAGGACCACCAGCAAAATTACACAGGGCATCAAAATTGGGCTTCCTTTTCTATTGTCCAGAAAAGATTCACAAGGATTGTTTTAGTTTCATAAAGAGGAACTGACAAGTTTGGAGCTGCCGCTGCATAACTAAAATTTAGCAGAGACCTGTATCTGGTGCATCTGTGTCAACAGGCCCGATGTAAACTGAGACCTTGCTAGTCCATAGGTTAGCATGCCTACCAAGTGACCCAAAAGGGTACTGGGTAGTGAGACTCCTGTTGACTGCCCCAGCAGCAGAGACAGACTAACTGGTCATGGGGACTGGCCCTGGAAGTGGCTCCTCTAGATCCCGGGTAGTGTAGGACGGTGTAGAAGCTTGCACTGTTGCTGCTCAGGTCTGTGATGACAGACAGGTGACTTCAGACACAAGGGCTGCCAATCCAGCGCCTCTTGTAAGCACTAACTCACCCTGAGAAACAAACAGCACTTGCTCTCCATGCACTTCCTTCATTGCTCTATAGCTATTGAAATGACATCATGTTAATTTATACCCACAATGAAGCTGCCTTTTTTTAAGCAGTGCACTGACTATGGTTAGGTGGGACCATTCTTTAGATTATTCCATGTTGTTTGTGAAAGCCAGCTCTGTAAGAAAGAGAGGAACGCCTGGTCATTGCCTTGAATAGCTTATAAACAAGTTAACAGGCATGTGACAGGTGAGGAGAAAGGCTACAAATAAAAGGGGATGGGGCAAGAAGGCCCTGATTTACCTACCACTTGACTGTAGCTGATAGTGGCACCTTTGAAAAGTAGACCCAAGGATCTGGGTGTTTCCATAGCCTGCCACCTGCCTCAGACACAAAGTACAAAATCCGTGCTCCACTGAAGTCCATAGCAAAACTCCAATAGGCCCAAGATTTCACCAAGTGCCTCCAAGATCTCCCACAGGTATGGTTCAACCCTTCATCACCGCCACCAACCCCCACCTGGTTTAACATGCAAAACAGACTGCCAAAGACATTCACGAGAGGGAAAAACCCTCAGAAATCCTTCCCACTAACAGAAACGTTTCTCAGGAATACAAATCTTCTCTGTTGGTGAAAGAGAAAACTGTGTTTCCACACGGGGGCCAACATCGGCAAGTGTGTGTGCGCGTGCTTATTGCTGCCCAGACTTGGCAATGAACAGAAAGCAGCTGGTGTTTAATTTCAGAAGGATGCAAGAGCTGTTATTTTGCTTTCAGCGACCACATTCCCAAAGACTAGGAACCTGTGGTGGACAAGATATGACCAACACTGCAGCTGAGATCATGGACTGCTGGGCTCCCATTTTTCCACTTGTTGTTTAGCTGTTCCATGTATTCCCAGGTAATAAGCAGGCTGCTTGGTAGCCTGTGAAATATCCTAGGCAACAAAGCAGCAGGGCCCTGTAGGGCTCTCTCACTTCACAGAATTACCACTTATGTGACAATTTGCCTGCATTCCAAATGATTAGCTATTGTGGGGCATATCTTACTCCTGCACATAGTTTTCTTTCAGCATGTACTGTGCATAGAAGAGCACTGCATTTACTTAGGATAAATGGCCACACGCTTTAGAAAGGAAAAGTGGTTGTGTGATTAAGACACTGAACTGGGAGTTGGAAGATCGAGGTTTGATTCCTTGCTATTCTACAGACTTTGTGTGACCTTGGGCTAGGCACTTTGACTCTGTGCCTCAGTTTCCCATTGCAAACTAGAATGGGGATAAGAATACTTTTCTTCCACCCTTTGCTTGTCTGTCTTGCTTATTTAGATTGTAAACTGTTTGCAGAGAGGTTTCTCTCTTGTACTGTGTATATGTGTGTGGGTGTGTGTATATATATATATATATATATATATAAATAAAACAAGCATGATGGTAAAATTAGGCATTTTCATAATATAAATTAATTAGTAGTCGCTGAAGTTCATAGAGTTCAGAGTTTAGGTTTTAGTGCAGATAAGGGCAGAAGAGTCTGGATATCCATCCAGCTGTCACTTGAACTACCCAGCATAATTGGTCAACAGAGCTAAGTTGGAAGGCATGGGAAGTTTCTAGTACTTCTTGCTTCTGGTGTGGCTGAAATAGCAGGGGGTTTGCACTTCCTATCCTTTATGCAAGGGTCATGTATCTGCAGAAATATGGTACCTCCAGCCATGCAGATCTCCCAGCCCAGGCATTATGAAGGGGCTTGAATTCAAGGCTGAGACAGGGGGAAGAGTGCTCTCTATGAACAAACCCCCACTACTTGCCGCAGCTGTATTTTTTTTTTTCCCATACTGCTCATCCCAGATTGCTTCTGAAATCTCTTTCATGTGCTTGGCAACAATGTTTTTATTAAATTTGGGGACCTTTCACTGGAAATTAAAAAAAAAAAATACCTTCAGGTTTTCATAGGAAAAATGTTTGATTGCTTTAATATGTTCTACAAAAGGGGATTATTTAAAACCTAATGTGCCATGTCTGTAAAATGAATTAGATGAGGTGCTCATGAGATATCTAGGTTATTAATAAATTAATGAAATTCACTTTTTTCCATGCAAAATAGAGAAGTTACAAATGCTTCATGATTTGCCTATTGAACTAGCTATTCTGCATTCTTTGATTAATAAAGAGACACTAATGCAGATTGTATTGGAGTATGGACCTCACAGTATATATGGCCTTTTCCAATGGTAAACTACTTCAATATATTAAGTGATTGATTCCAATTTTGATGTTACAAAATCCTTAATAAACATATTGACATTACAGCAATAAATATCGCATTCCATTGCACTGCAATAAGTTTGATAACCTCACAGTGAAAGCAAATACAATAATCTTAATACAATATGACAGCCACTTCTGTGAAAATATGCTATGAGCTAAAGAATTTTTGTCAATGTACATTATGGTAGTGCCTAGGAAATAACCTATTCATACATTATTAAATCCATCCACCATGAAACAGATATTCTCCAACTGGTCAGTTTCTTGCAATTCTAGCCAAATCATTCATCTTGAGGAGCCTCTAAGTCATCGCTTGTTTCTTGTGATTTCTGGAGAGCTACAGAAAAAGCTACCTGTTGCCTGAACAAAGTAAGGCCCTGCACTCAGCTTGATGGCATTTCTCTGTCCATCTGGTTGTCTGGATATGACACAACAGCTTTTAAACTCCACAGCCGATCAATTCCAAGACGTCAGAGAATGTTTGAGGCTTCAGTGGGCAGAACTCTATTGATTTTGGTGAAAACCAAAAACTTGCTCCTTGCTTTATCTGCTGAGAGCTCCATAATGCCTGGCCAGCAGAGGGGAGAGGGAAGGAGGCTCATGTCTTCCTCCCTCTAAGTGTGCTGTGTCTTCAAAGCCTACCACTCCATGGTAGTGGTTGCGGGGGGGAGAGAAAGAGAGAGCACACAAGCATGTGCACCAGCCACACCTCCCTTCCAGTCTTGGGAGGTGAGAGAGAGAGAAGACGACACACACCAAGCCCCTAGCATGGGAGGTGGGAAGGGGCAGGAGCTTTGGGGGGAGGGTGTCACAGAGTCCCTGGCAAGGCGGGGGGGAATAGGGATAAGGAGAAGTTGGAGGCACACCCATCAGATTTAACTAGGTTTGGTGTTGATGGCAGCCATTAACGTGTACCAGCATAAACACCACAAGCTTAATTATTTACAGTGTTTTTCTGTCAGGATATTTTTCTCACATTGCTGTCCCAACCAGTCTTGCTCTCATCCATCTCTCCTTGGAGCTTTCTTCCCCTGACAGATTTCTTTTCAATCAACCAAGGGTGGCCGCTTTCAGTGGAGTCTATTGTTTCTGCAGAGTCTGTTGGCTGGAACAGACTTCACCCATTCTGGGGAATTCATCGCTGTCACAACTGTTCAAGCCTCAGCTTCCACAGCTCCATTCTCTGTTGCTGGGGGCACACAAGAGTCTCCCCTATACTTTCCCAGATGGGCCTTAAGCCTAGAAAACCATTTGCACTGAAAGCTGAACACCACCAGCATTCTACCTACATGAGCCACCAAAGCTGCAACCCTCTAGCGTTAAAAGTTGCAGACAGCACTTTAGTTAGAAGTCAGGGCAAAGATTAGGGGCCTGATCCAACTCTGATTAAAATCAATGGGAGTCTTTCTACTGATATGCCTGGAAGCTGGATTGGGCCCTAAATGCTCACAGGAGACTAAACTCGATTTCAATTTGCTGCTGCACAAAGGTGTATTCTGATTCTTTTTACTCTTCCCTGGGCTGTGGCAATTCAGGCGGCCATGGAAACAGACTGCTGCTATAGTTGCTCTATCTGCAGTAGCACTGTAGGGAAGGGGGGAAAAAATCAGCACAGCCTCCTGTCATCCAAAGTATCCCCCTTCCCTGGCCAGCACCATCCACTATGGGTCTGAACTGAGTAGCAGTGGGATAGCCCAAGGAGGGAAAACTGAGGTTCCTTGTGCTACCGCAATGTCCCAGGGTGCCAATGTCTGCACCATCTTCTGACAGCACAGAACCTTAAGTGAATCAGGCCAATATCTTATCTGTAAAATCTGCCATGATTGGCTTAAACACAACATGAGTCTACAAAGGATGGGCATTTGTGCCAGTCCATTTCTACTGCAAAAGATAGATTTTAATTCCATTCCAGTGGAATTTGTAACTAAGGCCTTTCTTACAGCTCAGCTGATTCTCTTCTGTTCAAATTTTGGAGGTGTAACTTAGAGCTCCCAGGACAGGTAAAGTGAAGAGCTATGCACAATGAAAGCAGGAATTGTGCAAGCTTCACCAATACACCTCTGCTAACACGCTTCAGTCTTCTCTTCTGATCCTCTACCATTCATGACAGGGAAAATCCATTACAATATTAAAGAAAAGCCAGAATTAACGTGCCTCTTGAAATCAAACACCTATCCTGTACAGGGCAAAATTTGCTTCTTCTGTTGAGAGCTCTTTGTGCTCAAAGAATGAGAGAGGGACAATGGGATTACAGCGGGGTAGCTGAAAGATGTAGCCATTACATTTGCAAATCTGAGAGTGGGTGTTTGATGTCTGCAGTCTGAATAATGTCAGAAATCCAAAGAGATGACAGCTTTTTGGCAATCCTGCAATATTAGCAGTCTAGCAAACATACACTCGCTGCAATTCTGGTGTCACAGTCTAACACAGCGCTAATGTACAGGAGCATTTTAGTAACCAGTGAGGTGTCCAGGCCACTGCCAATTATTGGGATGGACTACCAATTATTCAGATTGCTGCTTTTAGCTATTTGCAGGCCTTTGCAGGAATTTAGCATAACTAGGCAAACCGGAAGGATGGTGGGGTAGACAATGAACAAATGAAGTGAGCCTGGCTCTATGCGTTTTCTCTCTGAATGTTCTGGGGCAGCTGTCTGTTTTTAAAAAAAAAAAAAAAAAAACCCCAAGGAAGTCTGGATATAATTTAGAATTGTCGGTATGGGGAAATTTAGCTATCAGACTAACAGCTTTAAACTGCTTGCTGAACAATATTTTTTTTAGTGACATGTCTCTTTAACTCCTGCTTTTGCCCACTGATTGATTTGTTTGGTCAGCTATGTAACATTCTTTTGATTGACATGTCTCTAACTTTTGGGGTATAAGTGGGAGGTGGCAAGTCTGAGTCAGGCAGATCACTTCGTGGACACATTTGGAAGGATCTCCAGGCACAGACAGAAGGACTGGCCATCCAGAAATCTGTGACTGATTCACCTGAAGTCTGCCTCAGACTTGTGGGGGTACTATCAAGTATCGGGGTACTCTAATACCTATTGTAAGTGTATGTGCTTAAGACTAATAAGTGGAGACTTCGGCAAAGGCATTCCAATGGGAATGCTAGAAGCCAGTTAAGTAACGCTTTAAAGTTAAAAGCACTCGGTTTTGACTTGTCTGTGCCAGCCATATAGCAGGTAGAGGTACTGCATTTCCTGATACCGACTCAGAGACTAAAAATTACTTGGTCAAGGAATGCTGGGTAACACTAATTCATCTCAAAGACCAAACCATTCTGTTTGGTGTCAGAATTATGAGTGGTTAGTAGGTCAAGTACCGGAGAAAGGCACCTGAAGCTCTATTCCCAGGGTCGCACCAAGATTTCTCTCTTCATTACACAATATTTAGAGCCACCTTTCTCAGGAGAAGGTATATTTGATGATTAAGACAGGAAGTCAGGACTCCAGATTTTTATTCTGGCTGGGGCTAGTCAAAAATTTTCCATCAAAACTTTTTTTTCCAATGGAAAATTGGATTTTTGACTAAATAAAATTTTGTGAGACGTCTCTGCTTACCACGGAAAATTTCTGTTGTAGAAATACTTTGGCTGAAACCCAAAATATTTCAGCCTAGAAACAAGGTTACTTATCAGTAACTGATGTTCTTCAAGATGTATTCCTCATGTCCATTTCACTATAGGTGAGTGCACGCCACCATGCACAGTTCCCGGAACTTTTTCCTCTTAGCAGATCCTGTAGGGCCGTGGTATTTGAGGCACTGCTGGCCCTACACCCCCCTCAGTCCCTTCTTTCTCCCAACTCCGGCAGTGGGGACGGGGGGTGGGTTGTGGAATGGACATGAGCAACAAATCTTGAAGAACATCAGATACTGGTAAGTAACTTGGTTTTCTTCTTCGAGTGATTGCTCATGTCCATTCCGCTATAGGTGACTAACAAGCAATACCTTGGAGGTGGGTAGGAGTTACTGGTGAGCTGCCCTCAGCACGGCTCTGCCGAATCCTGCGTCCTCTCTCGCATGCTGGACGATGGCATGGTGGGACATGAAGGTATGCACCGATGACCAGATGGTGGCTTTACAGATGTCCTGCAGGGCACTCTCTCCAGGAAGGCTGTAAACGAGGCTTGAGCTCTGGTTGAGTGTGCTGTGATGGTTCCTGGAAGCGGCACCCTTGCCTGCTCGTAGCAGAACTTGATGCATGATGTAATCCATGAGGAGATGCGCTGGGTGGAGACAGGTGAGCCTTTCATCCGGTCCACCACTGCGACGAAGAGCTGCGTTGATTTCTGGAACAGCTTTGTCCTCTTGATGTAGTACGCCAGGGCTCGTCTGACGTCCACCAAATGCCATCTCCTCTCCTCCTCCAAACCGTGCAGTTTGGGAAAAAACATGGGAAGAAAAATGTCTTGATTACAATGAAATTGGGAAACCACCTTGGGCAGGAAGGCTGGATGCAGCCTTAACTGCACCTTATCCTTATAAAATACTGTATAAGGGGGCTCCGAGGTCAAGGCCCTAATCTCGGAGACCCTCCTAGATGAGGTAGTGGCCACAGGAAGGCTACCTTCCATGAAAGGATGAGCAGAGGGCATGAAGCCATGGGTTCAAAGGGGGGCCCCGTGAGTCTTGAGAGGACCAGGCTGAGATCCCAGGGAGACACCGGGTCACGGATCTGCAGATAAAGCCTCTCCACCCCCTTGAGGAACCTGACTGACATGGGATGGGAGAACAGCGATCTCCCCTCTAGTGGCTGGTGGAAGGCCAAAATGGCTGCCAGGTGAACCTTCAGCAAGGCTAGCGCCAGACCCTGGAGCTTTAGCTGGAGCAGGTACTCCAGGTTCGCCTGTATAGGTGAGAGGCTGGGCGGAATACCCCGGGACTCCGCCCAACAGGTAAACCACCTCCACTTAGCCTGATACACGCTCTGTGTAGAAGGCTTCCTGCTGCCAAGCAGGACTTGTTGGACCTGCACCGAGCAGGCTCTCTCTCCCTCCATCAGCCACAGAGCCTCCAGGCCGTGAGGTGCAGAGAGTCCAGGTCCGGGTGCAACAGACGACCATGGTCCTGGGATAGAAGGTCATGCCATCTTGGGAGCTCAAGAAGTGGGGCGATCGAAAGATCCAGCAGCGTGCTGAACCAATGCTGTCTTGACTAGGCCGGAGTGATGAGTATAACATCTGCCCTGTCCCTCTTTATTTTCAGCAGGACCTTGGGCAGGAGCGGAATGGGCGGAAATGCGTACATGAGGGTCCCCGTCCAGTCTATGAGGAACGCATCGGAGAGTGACCCAGTCTCACGACCCTGGAGCGAGCAGAAACTCGGACACTTGGTGTTCCGGGCCAATGCAAATAGGTCCATTTGGGGAACACCTCACTTCTGGAAGATCATAGCCACCACCTCTGGGTGCAACGACCAGTCGTGGTGGGGTAGAAATGACCTGCTGAGGCAATCCGCCTCGTCGTTCCTCACTCCCGGGAGGTGAGAGGCAGTCAAGTGGAAATCATGCCTCACGGCAAAATCCCGCAGACGGGTAGCTTCCTCGCAGAGAACCAAGGAGCACGCTTCCCCCTGCCTGTTTATGTAACACATAGCTGCGGTGTTGTCCGTCAGCACCTGCACCACTCTGCCTGTCAGGAATCGGAGGAACACCCTGCACACGTTAGGCGAATAGCCCTCAGCTCCTTCATATTGATGTGCAGGTGCCTCTCCTCCCCCGACCAGAGCCCCTGAGTGCTTAGGTTGGCGCTGATGTGGACTCCCCATCCCACATCCGAGGCGTTGGAGATTAGGGTGACCGACGGGACCAGCTCCATGAATGGAACACCCTTCAACACTGCCCTGGGAGACCTCCACCAGTCTAGGGAGGCTAGGACGGGCAGGGGAACTGTGACCACCTGATCCAGTGGGTGTCTGCTCGGCATATATACCAAGGCCAACCATGCCTGAAGTGGTCTCAGCCTCAGGCGAGCTAGTCTCACTACATACGTGCAGGCCGCCATGTAGCCTAACAACTGTAGGCAGTGCCTGGCTGTTGTCGTGGGGCATTGGTGCAGCTGGGAGATGATAGAGACCATCTCCTCGAAACGTGGCTAAGGCAGGAAGACTGGCCTGGGAGGCATCCAGGGTGTCCCCAATGAATTCTATACGTTGCACTGGGGTTAGTGTGGACTTCTGCTTGTTTATGCACAGTCCCAGCCTGCTGCACAAGGAGCAAGTGAGGGTCATGCTCTCTTGCACTTGGGACCTGGACCTGCCTCTGATCAGCCAATCGTCCAGGTAAGGAAAGATTTGCACACCCTTTCGACTCAGGAGGGCAGCCACTACTGCCATGCATTTGGTGAACACCCTTGAAGCCGAAGATAGGCCAAAGGGTAGGGCTGTAAATTGGTAGTGGCAGCCAGCCACGGTGAAACGGAGGAAGCGCCTGTGGCTGGGGAGGATGGACACATAAAAGTATGCGTCCTTGCGGTTGAGGGTGGCATACCAGTCTCCTATATCCAGGGAAGGGATTATGGAGGCTAAGGAAACCATGAAAAACCTAGTCGTTTGACACATTTGTTTATACGACGCAGGTCCAATTTGCCTTGGGGATGAAGAAGTACCTCGAATAGAACCCTTTCCCCCTTGAGGAACCATAACCACCGCTCCTACGTTGAGGAAAGTGTCCACCTCCTGCGAGAGGAGTTGCTCATGAGAGGGGTCCTTGAAGAGTGACAGAGGGAGGGAGTTGTTGGGGGGGGAGGGGTAGAGGTAAACTGTAGGGGTAGCCCCCTGAGACTATCCCGAGGACCCAACAGTCCAACATAATCTTTGCCCATTCAGGGTAGAAGGGCCTTAACCTGTTTAGGAAGGGGCGGTGTGGATCCAGGAAAGCAGTAGGGGCACCACCCAAAATGCCGCCTCTGATTGCTCGACCCCCTGGGGGGCCACTGCTGGGGGGCTGAGGACAAGCTGGGGGGGCTGATTTAATCTTCTACACCCCCTATTTCTGTCCCTATTTCTGTAGGGTTGAAAGGGCCTAGGCAGAGGCCTTGGTTGCTGCTGCGCCTGAGACCGTGACTGCCTCCTGGAAGCCTCGGGCATGTACAGGACCAGGGAGCGAAGCGTTGCCCTGGAGTCCTTCAGACCATTCATCCTCGCATTGGTCTGATCGGAGAACAGGGCCGACCCATCGAAGGGGAGATCCTGGATCAATTGCTGCACCTCCTGAGACAGGCCCGAGGATTGCATCCACGAACACCTTCTCATGGAAATGGCGGAGGCTATGGCACTACCTGTCAAGTCAGCAGCGTCACTGGATGTCTGGAGCACTGCCCTAGCCACCGTGATTCCTTCATCCAAGATGGTGGTAAAGTCTGTGGCCTGGTCCTGGGGCAGGGCGTCAGCAAACCGCCTGAGGGAGTCCCACAAGTTAAAATTATATCTCCCCAGGAGGGCCTGATGGTTGGCAATCCTGAACTGCAGGGCTGCCATAGAATAAATTTTTCTCCCAAACAAATCCAGCTTTTTGTTGTCTTTGTGTTTGGGAGTGGTACCTGGCTGACCTTGCCTATCCCACTGGTTGGCCACATCTACCACCAGGGTTCCCGGGGCCGGGTGAGTGAACAGATACTCGAACCCTTCAGCCGGGACATAATGCTTTTTCTCAGCCACCTTTGACGTAGGGGCGACCTAGGAAATTTTTTGCCACAGGCCTTTACAATTTTGAGGACCCTATCGTGGACAAGTAAGGCCACTCTCGCGGAGGCAGCAGCCGCCAGCACATTGAAGAGGGTATCATCGGCCTCCTCTAACTACTTCACCTCCAGCCCCAAGTTAGAGGCCACCCTCTTGAGCTGCTTCTGGTGCGTCCTGAAGTCCTCCAGTAGCGCCATGTGGTCCCGGGAGACTGCCTCGTCCGGTGAGGAGGAAGAGGACTGCTGAGGCGCTTCCTGCAGGTGCTCCCCCACCTGACATGCGCCCATAGAGGGTCCCTCCATGGGGTCTGACTCCTCATCTGAGCCTCGTTCATGGGCCTTCTCCTGGGCCAGAGGCAAGGACTGAACCCCTGATGACAGGATGGATTGGGGCCCCGGACACATTTGGATGCCCCATGGGACCCAATAAGGCCATTGTTGTGGCCATTGTCCCTGGGGCCAACCTGAGGCTGACTGCGCCACCTGCTGTGATGCCTTGTGAGGGCATCGGCTGTCCTGACGACTGTCCCTCCTGTGGGACCCCGAGCTACTGGACCGGCAGTGCCGTGCATGTCCTTGTCCCGGGCGCCCTTCCATGATGGGGACTGTCCTCTCGACACCTTCGACCTGGAGGATGATGAAGACCGCCTCTGTCGCTGCAAGCAGTGCTGATGGACGGAGGTGCACTCCGAAGAGCTCTCGGTACCAGAATGCCTTCTCAGTACCGACGACTTGAGGTGCTGCTTGCCCTCCGGTGACCGAGACCGGCACCACTCTGAACTCCATGGTGCTGAGCTGGACTCTGGCGACCGGGTTCCACGTCATGGACTGCATGTTGCCGGGTCCTCGGATGGCAACCAGGTTCTGCGCCGCCTCAGTGCGGGCGAACTCCTTGGTGCTGAGTCCTCCGACGGTTACCGGGTTCTGTGCCACCTATGTGCAGGCGAACTGCTCAGTGCCGGGGATCTGGAGCAGGAGCTGTCCAAGTGCCACCTGGCAGACCTCGACCGGTGCCACCTCCTGGCCTGCACTGCCTCCAGTGCCAGGGATCGACGCTGGTGCCAAGAGCGGGACTCCATGTCCTGAGTTGAAGCAGGCCGACTCGATGACGCTGACCTCAAGCAACTGCTGGGGGCGCATCCTCGCTCTACCCCCGGTGGCCGTCCGGCGGGAGATCTTCCTCCCCGTACCGGGGATCTCCACCGCCCTTTGGGGGAATCCAACACAGGTTTGCCCCGGGACACCAGCCTCTTCTCCCAGAGCGGGGCGGAGGTGGCATAGGGAAGGCCAACAAGATTCTTGCCACCTGAAAAGCCTCCTGTGTCAACAGCGGCACTCTCCCACTCCCACGAGTCGGAGGAGGCTCCCTGCTCAGAGATGCAGGCACCGGAGAAGACTCAGTGGGCCGTGGCATCTCCGTACTCGACCCTGCCCATACTGACGGTGCAGGGGAGTGTTCGCGCTCTGTTTCTTCCTCTTCGGCACCGGGGCTGCTGCTCAGTGCCAAGTCGATCCCGGTGCCGGCAATGCACTCTGCACCGAGGTTATGCTTGGTGCCGAGGTGGAGCGGGACAATTCGGACGCCGGGTGGAGCACTGCCTCCAGGAGCAGGGCTTTTAACCCGATCTCTCGGTCCCTCTGAGTCCATGGTTTAAAAGCCCTGCATATCTTACACTTGTCTTTCCTGTGCTCTTCCCCCAAGCACTTAAGGCACGTATAGTGGGAGTCGCTGAGTGGGAAGGCCTTCCCGCAGGAGACACATGGCTTAAATCCCAGCGACCGAGGCATAGCCCGGCCGCTCTAAGTCCCCCCAGGGACTTGCTTATCTAATTACACTTAACAACACTTAACTACTTAAAACTAATTAAACTACTTTGAATAACAAACAGTTCAAACAAGGAGAAGGGCACTTGCAGAGAGCAAGGCTAGTTCCAACAATCGTCACGGGCAGAAAGAAGGAACTGAGGGGGCGTAGGGGCAGCAGTGCCTCATATACCATGGCATGTGCGGGGGACTCCAGGGGGCACCAGAGCCGGCCCTACGGGATCTGCTAAGGGAAAAAAAGTTTCGGGAACCGTGCATGGTGGCGTGTACTCACCTATAGTGGAATGGACATGAGCAATCACTCGAAGAAGAATAAGTTGTTGTTCCTCATAGGAGTTGTAGTTTGCTCCTCATATCTCCATTCTCCTCTATGAACAGAGATCCCCAACTGGACTACATCTCCCACAATTCACAATGGTCAGGGAGTCCATAATGCGTAGCTTCCCCTCCCCAAGAAGAGAGACCATGATGCACTAGAGGAGATGATGTTGAGCTGGAGATCCCAGGCTGAAGTAGAGTAGAGATGAGAAACAAACTAACTCCCATCAGGCACAACAACTCATTTTTAGCCTTAATATTTTGGGTTTTGAGTTTCTGGTAAAAAAAAATTAAGTTTTCCATGGAAAATGTCAATGAAAAGCTATTTTGGTTTCCTCAAATCAATAAAAAACATTTTCAGAGCTGCTCTAGTCCTGACTGTGACCCTACTTTGCTATGTGATCATTATGTATATTATTCTCTTGTTTGTGTGGCTGGGAAGCCATCATTAACCCTTCTAGGCTCTGCAAATATACAGTTTACAATGGGCCAAAAATGGGCACAGCAAGTTAATGGGATCTGTTCTGTTCAATGTGTCTGAGAATATGGCCATTTTTATTAGGTATCTGAATCTATTACTAGACACGTGATTTTGAAAACATGTTGACCATAATATATATTCATAGGGACTACAGATGCTATTTTGATGTGTACAATGGATCTATTCCTGATCTTATTGAAGTTAATTAATTTTGCCATTGAAATCAACAACTTCAGGTTTGGGTCCGCTGTAATTAACTGCTGGTCCAAAGATTTTAATCAAAACAGTTTTCTGTTGGAAAATGCCATTCCAAAGAAACCAAAATTTTTCACAGAATAGTATCAGTTTTGATGACATTTGCCATGAGATGAAACAAAATGTTGAAATGGGGAAATCAACTGTTTTGGAAAATTTCACTTTGGAAAACATTCAATATTTCAATATCTTTGTGTTATTCTGGAATAATACTTTCAATGATATTGAAAATAGCTACTGTAGTTAGTACATTAATTTTTTTTGTTCAAACAGTTTCATTGTAATACAAATAAGACAGTTTGTTGTAAAAATTAGATGTTTAAATCCATACTAAGTAGCAGCAACCTACTGATTTTTTAAAATAAAAATATAAAAAATAGACTTTCAATTGCATCATATGATGTCCTGTGAATTAATAAGACATGGACTATAATACTGACAAGTTATGTTGTATTTCCCCTCCCCCCCAAAAAAAAGACACTGCAATTCAAACAGGAATTACTTCAGGGAAGTTCTATAGCCTGTGTTATGCAAAAGGTCAGACCGAATGATCTACGAATCTTCCAACAAACTTTCACAAAAGCCTCTTCAGTGGCTTGCTAAAATTTCAGTGAGACATTTTTCATGAGAATTTCTTCAATCTGAAGTTTTAGACACTCTTAGGTTTTGGAGGTGTGGTTGGCAGGAAACTATGTTACATTGCTAAAGCTTAAGAAGATCTCCTTTCAAGGAAATACATCTCAATTTTCTCAGTCATTCTGATTGCCTTGTTACTGTTCACCAGTACAAAGTACTTTTCAGTGACACTTAACTTGCTCTGTCAGAATGGAGATGATTATTTTGTAAGTAGTGAAAAGTCTGAGTGAAATTGCTTCCCTTTTTTCAATCAGACAATATCTTTCTGTCACTGGTTAAGCTATTTTCCATTTTCGCTGCCTCGGTACTCTGGAATCCTTTCCACCCTTTACGAAGAATATTCATCATTTACTATATAACCTCTGTCATTTTTCTCTGTCTCTGTTACTAACAAGGTTCCCTCCAAACCACCATTTATCATGGGATTTATGAAACTTTCCTGGCACTCTCTCTTGTCTAGAGCTATATCATTTAACTTTACAGGGTGACATGGAAGAGACTAATGATTGGGCCTTCTGAGATGAGTTTCCCCAATTCTAGCGTAGGTCTTTTAACTGTGAGGCTTATTACCCATGAAGCATTTCATAGTATCAATCCATTTCCTTATCTCTGGAATTAGTTATTTATCTCTCAATGGGCCTTTCTGCAGGAGATTTACAGTTCAGATGTTCCTTCTGTAACGGTAACTAGTTTTAATTGCATTCCCACTCCCTAACACACCCTCCCTGTAAGGAAAGTCTTTCATTTCTGACCCAACTTTATCTCCATGCAATGCAACTCTCGTCCAGTCTGATATTCAGATTAGGATTTAGGGCTACTTAGTTCCATGCTCATCAGACACTCACCTGGTGTGGCCTCTGAGCAAGTCTTTGGTGGCAAATCCAGCACAGGTGCACAAGGGGAAGAGGCCTTGTGTAGGGGTGAATGATACTGTGACTATATAAATGAGGCCCTGATCTTAATAGTTCCAGTAATAGTGCCATCCTAATAAAGCAATTTTGTCTGTGGATGCTCTAAAGTCAATTTAGACTTATATGGTGTTAGCTTACACTTGTAACTAACAGGTACAAGCTGAACAACTATAAGCTAGTTTCATACCAATATAAGCTTGTCCACACAGGGTGCATATCACTTAAAGAAAGCAGGTCTTAAACCAATTTAAGTTAAACTAGGCCAACTTCTATTTATAGGTAAACATTCCCTGTTACTTATGCTCCCACCTTCGTCTGTTGCATCCACCCGTTGTCTCGTCTTACACGGCATTTGTAAGCTCTTTGGGGTGGGGACTTCTTTTTTGATATGTATTTGTAGAGTGTCTAGCACAATGAGACCCCAATCCCTAATTAAGGCCTACAGCTGCCACTTCAATGCACATAATAAAGCTGAATGTATACAAACTGACTGCTTTTCAGTCGTTTAAATTATCCCCATAGCATTTAGACACAATTTGCTTGCTATCCTCAAGATGCAATGCACATTTCCCAGAGTGTAAACATGCGACAAGAACCCTTCTAGCCTCACATTACATTCAAGAGGAAAGCAAACCCAAAGACTGCCAGAGTATCTACATTGCCACCTGCCTCTGTCTGAGATCTCACAAACTGAAAGCTGCCCTTGCATAGTAGCCACACCTTTGCCATGCAGTTTTTAAATGGAAGCTACTTTAATTCAACAGCGATCTTAGGGACCATCTTTTAGTTCTGCATTTGTACAGCACATATCATAGTGGGTTCTATTCCACGACTCTGGTTTTTAGATGCCACAGCAATCTAAGTAATAATATTTTAAAGGAATCTAGTGCCACCTTAGGCATCACCTCTGAATTTAGCTCATTATATGTTGCTGCATATAGGAAAGGAATAGCATTTTAAAGGTAATATATAATACATGCAGCATTTATTTTGTTTCCCTGATTACTTTCATTTTCCAAGCCTCATAAGCTTAGGGGACTTTTAAGGTTTTCCCCCTTGTAAGGTGAGGTTTTCCTCGAGCACATCTCTCTTTCACAGGCTGTTGGTTTTACTTCCCAATGGGCTGATCTAAATAATCACAAGAATTTAGTCTGCTCCTTTCTCCCCAAAGTCTCCCTCATACATCAGAGAAACCCCCCACATCTTGTATTTATTAAGAGGGCTGCTTCATCTTCCTTTCTTAATCCCTCACCAATATTACACAGAAAGCAATTCTATTAACAGCCTTTTTCACATGAGCAAAAATAACATCCTTTCAGCTTTTTACAGATCTGCAGATAGAAACAATGACTAACAGAGCCTTTTCCACATTTGAAACAAGAGCAAGAGACAGCTACTCATCCTGGCTAATTTCTTTTCCTATTCCTCTCCCTCTACCATTTGCAGATTGGGTGGGGGGTTTTTTTCAGTAATTCCCTGCCCCCCCCGCAAAAAAAAGCCTCTTGGAAACACATTCCAGTTCTGAAATTCCTTTAGTCAGCCTAGGATGCAACGATGTGGGCAGCTGCAAGTAACCCACACAATTATTGATGAAGAAAAAAAAAAATGGTTCCGTTCAATTGTGTTGGTCTTTTTTTAAAACCAATAAGAGATATCTGTTCTTTGTTCAGTTATAAAAACCTGCATGGGCAAAAAGAAAGAGAAAGGGGAGATAAATGTAAAGAGTAATTGTAAAAGGCACCAAGGAAAGAAAACAGACTACATTTGTTAAAACAACCTTCCAGAACTTTAATGCTGATGTTTAATATTTTTTTATTCAACTGCTGCTTTGGGCCTTGTATAAGGTGTTTTCTTGGGGATGTTTGTGGTTCTGGTGAATGGCAATGAGATGCAACCATTAGGTCATTGATTTTAATTTAGCTCAGCTTGGTGGGCTCAGTCTTGTTCCTAGTGGAAAGATTTCTACATCATTGCACGCTGGGGTAACCTAAGGAGTGAATGAATATGGAGACAGAACCATCCTCTCACCTGTAGTGATGGGTCCATTCAGGGCAGCTTTGCATGTGGGGTTTGTGGCAGTGATGCTGTTCATTGCTGCTGTCCCAGTTCTGTAGATAATATGACCTTGGTATCCAAATACTTTTATCAACACTAATTTTATTCATTTAAATCTAAATCCACAGGAGCTTGTAATTATGCCAACCATGGAAATTAGCTCATGAAATAAAGAGGACAGAAAGTCCAAAAGAGCAAGAGGCATGGAAGCATAGCTGACCAAAGTGGAGAGTTGTCTAGAAGAAATATAAGGCCCCGCTGACTTCAGTGGGAGCAGAAGCAGTTCATTCTTGGTAAAGAGATTTAGGATCCTCCAGATGGAAGGCACTATACCATGTACAAGTGTAATTCAAGGTAATATTTCTTATTGAGGCAAAGGCTGAACTGTTAGTTTCCTATGTGGTAATTTAGAAACTGAGAAACAATTTGACAAAAAAATGTGGCTTGGGGTTAGAAGCAGAAAGTTGTTCTGTATATGCAGGACTCGCTATTTTGCAGACACACAAAAAATTTGAGGATACCATTTTAGAGCTAAATGAGTAAGCTCAAAGGACTGGATTTTGGGCCCCTGTTCTGGGGTGCCATAAGGGAGCAACAGCAGATTCTCCCTGACCTCAGCCAATCGTTGAGTGGTGCAAAGCTGTCGTGTTAACCACTTCTCCCCCTCCAAGCCAGGGCATGCCAGCAACACAGTAGAGCACACACAGTATTCCACCAAATCCTTGGTTAATTCAGTGGCTAGTTACAGTGAGTGTGTAACTTAAGGCAGCCCTGAGACTGTTCCAGTTTACATTGGCCTGGGATTAAAGGCGCAAACACGGTGTAAACTCAGCACTGCTGAGGACTGTGTCCGATGATGAATTCCAATGGCATACACATTTGACCGGGAATATGCTGTGAAACGTAAGATGGAATCATCCCTCAGTATAAGGAATCATGCCAATAGCTTGCTGAGCCAAGACTGTTCAGAAAACAGCACAGACTTTTATAACTGTACATTCAGTTGCAGTGCAGACACGCTGCAGTTGTATTATGTGAGTGGGTGCATGGGAAGGAGAAAACACTCCCCTTGCACATCCAGTGCAGGAGGCTGCCAGAATCCTAGAGGTTCTGCTACCTGAGTGTATGTGTGCTGGGAGATCAAACTGCAGGAGACACTGCCAAACCTCACCTGCCAAAAGAGATGTTGCTCTTTAGGACCAAGGCTATGGCTCCACCCTCCTCTCACACCTAAAGCCATCTGTGGGCCAAGCTTCAAAGGATGAAGCAGTTGGTGCTCCTCTGTTTTCCCTAGCGATTTGGAGGCATTCTGCCTTCAGCTGACTACCACAGAAACCTGGGTGCAGTATCTGTCTCGGACCACTTCTTAGAAATTAGACCCACGGGCCTCACGACCAGTGCTGTACCCCCACTGCTTCCAAGTCTTCCCTGTGGCTTAAGGATACTGTCCACAAGCTCCACCCTTGTGGGGTATTCTGGTTTATAGTTTAACCCTGCAGGGACATGGGATAGTTGAAGTAAACAATGAAGTAAGCACAGACTTTACAGAGCACTCTCTAAATCAAATACATTTTACTTGTAGTTTGTCTATAAGACTTATAGATCCCTACAAAATTTCTAAACAAATGCCCAGTCTTGCCTTCTTGTTCTGGTTGGTGAACCCGCTATTAAGAGTGGACCTTGTCTTTTAATAAGCTCCAGTCCCGTCTGTCATGTGAGTCACCTGGTCAGCCTCAAAGCCTCCCATTAGGTGATTGAGGTCCCTTGGCAGGTGATCTGTTGCTTGGTTACTTCCCACTTGGAGTCCAGATTGGAAGAACTATTTTCTTGCAGCTTTGGCCACATCCCTGTCACATAACCAGTCTATTGCCAAGGCAAAGTCATTCTGTGGTAATGACCCTTCATTGCTCGGCATTGTTCATTCTGTGTTGATACCCCTGGGAATTTTAGTCCATGATGGAGGTAAAAACACAACAGGGAAGACACAGGACAATGTTGCAATCAAATGGGTGTTCACAAAACAAAATGGAGTTTGTAGTTTGATATTAACACATACATATGTATACTAAATCATCATGTCCCCATTTTACAGATGAGAAAAAAAGCACACAAATCAAGTGACTTCCTGAGAATACTCAGGAGAGCTGTGGCAGAGGCAGGAATTGAACATAGCTCTCCTAAAGCCCAGTGTAGGGCGTTAACCACAAGACCATCCTTGTATATAGGTTAATATGCATTTTCATGTGTCTCTTCCTTCTGACCTTTTTCTCCTCTGTATTTCATCATCATTATCATCATCAAAACTTTCTTAAATTAGAAAGTCAAACTAACTATTTTAATATAGCCATGGGAGAACACACAAACCTGGAACTGAAGTGAAGCCTTTTGAGTTTGTTCAGAGTTGACTCACGGAACGCTTTACAGCCTGCAGAATGTTAACTAAAACAAGGAATACAGTCTGCTAGTTCTTTTTAATTGCCAGTGAACAAAAGAGAAGATGAACACTTAGCGAGACAAATTATATAAACAAAAAGAGCTAGGGTAAAATGATTTGGGAAAGGGCAGCTATTTTTTCTAGTCACAGATGATCAGAATGGGTAGGTAGAGCCCCCCAGGCCTTATCTGACAGAGTTCAGAGAGATGTTCCTTTGAAGAAAGTTTTTAAACTTGCACAGCATGACAATAATAATCAGTCAAAAGAAGGAGTCTATTGCGCTTTATCAAATCAGAGTGTATTAATGGTCTGCATGGAGGCTTTCAAAAAAACCCACAGCATTAAGATTAATAGCACTAAAAAAAGTGTTAATGATAGCCCTTAAAACTACTCGTAGCATACTTAGTCATTTGCTGCAAACACAAGCTGGAACAATGATCTGTTTTTAAAAAGTCATTTAAAATGAGAGGAAATAAAAATATGTGAAGTGCCTGAGGATTTTTAATGGAATACTTCTGCAACTAGGTCATCAGAGATGTGTGCGTAACGGTTTTAGTGAAGTAGGAAATAGAGGCAAGACTGTAAGGTTCTCTGGTTTCTGCCATGCATCTCTTTGCTTCAGTTGCTCCATATTAAGTGGAAGGACAAGAATGGAAATGAGGATATTCCTAGCTGAAACCAACAAGCGCCTCCATTAGCACTGATTCAGTTTTAGTGGCTTTACTATAGATTCATTATTAGAATGGAAGACAGACTGATTACAGAGCACGTTTACCAAGGAACGCCACTAGCCAGGTCACAATCACATGGTCGCCAAAAGCTTCAGTGATGTGATAAGAGCACCAAGGATGGACAAATTGAATATTCAGCCAGTCCACCTGAAGGATCTAGCTAGAGATCCATCTGGGTAGGGCGCAATCTGCAAGGAGACTATACATCCCTTTGGGATTTTCCAAGCTGATGATCTGCAAAGTTGTATCTTCAGTCAGATCTTCCATTAAAGTGGGCACTAAGTGAGACCAGAGAGCCAGGCAGACAGCAGCATAAGTCAATAGATTTGCACGGCTGTGCCTGTTGTTAAGACCAGGGTACTAACGCTGAAATAGTTCCTTAGCTGCTAATAGAGATCAAATGAGTAAACCCTCCGAGAGCCCTGTGAAGTCAATGGTATAAATGTGTCAGAGATGTGTAAGCTAAGGCCTGAGGACATCAGGCCCACCTTTTCAAAACCGATTTCCAGTTCTGAGTGCCTCTGTTTCCGGATGCTCAACTTTAAATGTCTAAGTTATTTACCTGATCTCACAAAGCACGGCCAATGGCAGAGTCAGAAATCGAATCTGGGAGTCCTGACAGCCTATATCTTATCCTGTTCGCTAGGCTACGCTCTCTAGTTAAAAAATTGGAAATAACAAGATGTTTGTCAATCAGTATTCCCCTAGATCATCTTGCATTTATACCATTTATTTCCTCCTCTCATCTGTTTTGCCTTTTTAAGACTGCAAGCAATCCACAGCAGGGATAATGTCTCCCATGTGTCAGTGCAGCTTCCAGCGCATTATTTTGCATACAGCAGTACCACATACAAACAACTGCCATAGTCAGATTTGGGATGAAGTTAGGGAAGGGTAATAGTAGGAATGAGTGAAGGGAACCAAAAGGTATGGAAATAAGTCTGAAGTTTGCACATCTCCAGCCAAGAATGCAACAATTTCCTCCCCTTTTCAGAGTTTTAACCTTTTACCATGATTGTAATAAATGCCTCTTGTTTAAATATTCATTACATAAACTATGTTTCCCCATCTTTAAATCTTTGATTCAAACTCTTGTGAGCAAGACACAAGTTGTACTGAAGATGACTCTAAATAGGCAATGAAGCAGCAGTAACATCTCCCACCTGTTCATTTCCAGCACACTGGAAATTTAACAGGAACATAATGTATCTCCCAGTCTTTATTTCCTACCCTGTTGTATTACAACCACAGCAAATTTATTGTAGCAATAATTGTCACAAGCATCTTGTTCAATAAAATTGTTCTATCATAAGGGTTTTATGGGGGTTTGTGTGTGTGTGTGTGTGTGTGCAGAATGTGCCCTGATCCTGCATTATGACCCATGCATAGAATAATAGTTTTCAGATATTAAATGCAAACTACTGTGGGTCATTTGACAAATGCAATGGAATGAAACTGCTCAAGCAGACCTCTCTGCAGTATGGGTTTATGGTCACTTAAATTAGCATATATTATCCCAATTAAGAAGCTGCCAGATTATGGGAGAAAGTTCTTTTTATATCCTAAGAGGAGAATCGGGCAGCAGTAGGGGCAAAAAAAACTTAACTGGCTTCAAGACTAGGCTTGATAAGTTTATGGAGGAGATGAGACTGCCTACAATGGCATGTAGCCGACCTGTGACTGCTAGCAGCAAATAGAATCCTCCAACACACACACACTATTGATCACCAGTTGTCTCTCTTAGGTGTTTATATACCCTTACCACCTGCACTGAATCTGTGTGGTCTTTCCTCTGTTCAGGGAGAGAGTGTGTTAACCCTCTCCTTCCCAGCCAGACAATGTCATGTATAGCTGTTTAAATGGTTTCACTTATACAATTCCACACAAAAGTGAGTGGCTTAAAGAAGTAGCTGGTTTCGGAAAAGTACACCCAGGCAGCAGACTGTTCTCTCTCCTGCCTACTCCTCCTTTGACCCAATTTATTGATACACTTACAGAAAAGCCATTTTAGGAAATGAAGACAGAGATACATCACATTTCTTTCTGCTTCCTGTAAAGTTTCTATTGCTCTTACAGTGTAATTTCTTTGTCTGGTTTATGTCATCTAGTTTTTAGTGTTTCCAGTCCTGTTTTCTCTGTTTACTTATGGAAGTCATAGTTCCTTCCCCTGCTTCACATTTTCATCCATTCATCCTTTCCTACTCTACCTCTGTTTCTCCTTCTCTGCCCCTATTGGTAGAAAACACCTTAACTTTCCTTATCTTGCTAACCTCCTAGTCATCTACTCCATGCATTCATTAACCCAGCTCCTCCAATCTCAGCTACCTTTGTCTCATCACAGTCCACAGTTGTTGGTAAATTGGAAACAGTGATAATTTTCCACATTGGGACTAATTTTAAATCCCAGCCTCCCTTTAAACCTCCATACAATTGTGGGTGAAACTATTTGAAGATGGAAGCAAAGGCCTGGCAAACATCTTTGTCTGTTAGAATCAAGGTTTTTATACCACTCATCATCATGCTATTTGAGTCCCTTGCAAACTTAAATATTAAACATCTAACTACTTGAAAACATCTATGGTCCATTAATTTGATAGCTATATGACCTCATTTGTACCCATACATCACTGTGCTCACCCAATTGCACTCCTAATTATTTGTGGGAGTGGTAAATAACGAAAGTTATTGATACAAAGGACAGGTTGTTGATACAAAGTGTTCCGGGTCATTTGGTAAACTGAGCGCAAACAATATTTGTTTTAATACAACCAAATGCAAACGTATGCATCTAGGAACAAAGAATATAATTCCATGCTTACGGGAAGAAGGACTCAGCAGCTCCCACTGCTATGCTGTGTCCAAAAGGGCTAATGAGAACCTTTGTTAACAGGTTCCAGAAGGGTAGTCGTGTTAGTCTGTTTTCAGCAAAATGACGATTGTTCTGTGGCACCTTAAAGACTAACAAATTTATTTGGGCATTAGCTTTCGAGTGCAGAAACCCACTTTGTCAGATGCATGAAGGAAATTTATTAACAGGAAATCTCACATAGGAGTAGAGAGGTTATGTTTCCCCCATATTTGGCTTGGGTGAGACCAAGACTGGAATACAGTATCCAGTTCTGGTGCCCACAGTTTAAGAAGGATGTTAATAAATTGGAGAGGTTCAGAGAATAGCCACAAGAGTGGTTAAAGGATCGGGAAACGTGTTAGAGTGAGACTCCAAGAACTCAATCTGTTAGTTCAACCAAACAAGGTTAAGGGGTGACTTGATCACAGTTAAAAGTGCCTATCTGGGTAGCACAACTTTGTTAATGGAGTCTTCAGTCTAGCAGACAAAAGTGTAACGAGCACCAATGACTGGAATTTGAGGCTAAACACATTCAGACCAGAAATAAGGCACAAATTTGTAACAGTGAGAGTTATTAACTACTGGAACAACTGATCAAGGGCTGTGGTGGCTTCTCCATCACTGATAAATTTTTAAATCAAGATTGGATGTTTTCCTAAAATATCTTCTCTAGGAATTATTTTTGGGAAGTTGTATGGCCTGTGTTATACAGGAGGTCTAATTAGATCATTACAGTGGTCCCTTCTGGCCTTATAATCTATGAGTGACTAAAAGAAGGACTGAGTAAAGTGTCATTTAAAATCAATCCCTGTAAATCTCCTCTTAAAAGCACTAGCTTCAACTTGATTTACAATTGTCAATCTCCCCATAAAAGACTTAGAGCCTAACATGAAGGATGTTATCTAAAGTTCAGCTGCACAGCATTGTTTTGCTACCACCTGTAGCAAATTCAACACTCTAAATCTTGCATTTGATATCTAGATTTATGTTAATCTGTAAAGAGTATTCTAAACTGTACAACTAATTTAGAAACCTAATTTACTGGAGGTGATATGCAAAGTGATAGCAGGTGAATAATAAAAAAGTTACCCTGAGTAAGTAGTGCAGTAAATTGCACAAATAAACAAACACAACAATATTAAAACTTTCCCCAGAGATAATTGCACAATTTGTTCTCAAACTGATTAACTTTTGGCTGAAATTTTTTTGCTACTATTTATGAAACATACAATGCACCAGAATTAAGACTGACTGATCCTAGAGCTTAATGCATTATTATAAATTATTTTGCTATTTATCTTAGTATTTGGGCTTTAATGAAAGCATGCAGTTTTAAAAATTGGATTTTATGCTCATAGTGCTCAATCCCCAGACTGACATAAAGGGCAACATTTATTTTAATTTGAATGGGCGTAGAGTCTGGCCCATAACATTTTTATGCAATGATATTTTTGGGCCTCTGTATGGATTCTCTCCCTGTACACTGCTTCACTGTCACACACAAGGTACAGCCTAGTGAAATAACCTTAGCTCAGCAGCCCTCCTTGGTAAAATAGGGCAGGAAATGGTTTACCTGTCCCTTGAATATTTGAAATTTTTTCCCCACCTTAAATTGGGATGAAAAGTCCAAATCTCAACCATTTTTTGTAAACCAAAAAAAAAAAAAAAAAAAATTGTTTTGGGTCAAAGGGATTCATTTCAAAAGTTTCAAAATGTTTCATTTCAATTTCAACTGGCCTTTAACCTTTTATATTTCCAATTTTAAAAGATTTTTTGTTTTAAAAACTGGAATTTTGTTTTGAAAGCATTTCTTCAAGTCAGGAGATTTGTTGAAACAGACCCTGATTCATAAATCTTTTTGGTTTTGACTATTCACATTCTTTCAATGACTAAATGTTTTGTCAAACAATTCCCAACTGACTTTACTCTGCTAAGAGCCAGCATAAGAGCTCTGGGCAGATCCTCAATATCTTGGACCCCTGTGCTTCCCAAACCCTTCCTAGACCCCAGCACAGGGAACATGTTAAAGGTAGGGAATTTTTAAGGGGGAAAAAGAGCCATGACTGACTTTACAGCAGGCAAAAACTCCGCTGCAAAATAGATTTAAATCTCCTTCGTTCTGCTCAAGTCACATAAATGGGATCTATCAGTAAAGCAGGATTGAGCTTACATTTGTAAAACTCAATGTAAATTTGCATTACTATACAGAGCACTTTTTATTAGCGAATGATAATACCACAACCTCAGAGAGCAACTTTATCACCCTCTCCCTCCAGCAGAGAAAGCTACCACCCCCATTGTACTCACAACTCATACTATTGGTATTTAGCCAAAGGAAGGAGATCATCCAACCCTTCCCAGAGAGTTTAAAATCCACATTAATTACAGAAAGGTCTGAAGAATCTAACTGCTAGAGCAAACAAATATTACAAACATCTCAGTCCATGTCCCACATCTCAGCCAGGTAGCTACAGCTCTCAAGCAAAAAACAATACTAAATATACATGGCCCATCCACAAGGCTTGGGAGGGGTCCTTGGAAGTTCTTAAACTGGAGGATTTCTCCTCCAGATGGACCCAGGCTTTTTAGGGGCCCTCTATACCACTTCAGCCCTTTCACCTGGTGCAAAGGGGGCCAGAGCATGGGTGAGAATCTGACCCTAGGAATATGAGGAAACAAGGACAAAGTAGGAAGTCAACTGGCATCGTTAGTTAAGATATTATCCACACTCATTGGCCAAATTAATCCCTGGTATAACTCCAATAATATCAGTGAAGTTATATCAGGAGTGATTTTTCCACATAATTCCTACCTCGTTATTCTTTACTGAAATCATAAGACTACTCCTTTTAAGTAAATGACTTTGAGTGTCATGGAATTCCCAGAACAGCTGAGAAATAGCGTAGTGACAGAGGGGTTGTGTGTGTATGTTTATATTTAACAAACACTGGGCCTGATTCACCACTTCTATTCCAGTTTACACTGATGTAACTCCATCCTATATCTTCTGACATGTCTGGAGAACCAATGGATTTGGGGAGTACCTGACTGTGACAGGCCTGAGTAGTTTTCTCCAACTCTCTGAAAGCCAGAGGTTGTGATCTTAAATTAATTAAAAGTAAAGATTTAAGAAAATGTAGGGGTGCAGCTGGAGTGAGAGGGAAAAATCACTTTTGAAGTAACTTGGACCTAATGACTCTAAACCCCATTTATCATTCAGGTAGATGTGCAAAAGTTAAGGTTGCCGGTCGATAGCTTGTGCCCTTCCAGAATGTCAAGTTCGACAAACTCAAACTTGTGAAAACCAGGAAATACAGAGTTAAGGTATAAGCCTGTGAAATCTGAACTCTGCCACCCCGGGGCTGCCAATACCTGGGCTGGGAATCATCTGCATGCACTCCAGTTGCCTTCCCTGTGTTAGGTGTAGCAGTATTGAATGGTGAGGGAATAAATTGGAACAGCTTGGAAGAATTGTAATTGTGATCTGAGGAGATCTGGAGGGCTGTGGCCCTGTGTGTGTGAGCCCCTCTTCCTGACCACAGTGTGCATATGATCTAAGGAAAGAGGTGCACGCGTACCATGAAAAAGCAGTATGCCTCATTTCAGCACTGCATTGTGTAGGTTGTGTCAGCAATATGGCACTGGGGGTTTTTTGCTATGGGGATTGTCAGCAGTTAGGTGGGAGATGAGTGGGGTCTGTGAGTTTAATGAATGAAAGGACAGTGTTTGATGGTATCGTGTGCATGAAGGAGTTAAAGGAATTTTAAAATGTGGAAGAAAATGTAGGGAGCTTCCGTTCAGTATAGGGCAAAGGCTAAGTGTGAGCATGTGTTCTGGGGCTTTGCTCAAGGAAGGCGGAGTTAAGGTGCCTGAGTGTTTACCTTAACTCTGCATTTCCTGCTTTTCTCAAGTTTGAGTTTTGCTGAACTCAGTGTTCTGGAAGGGCATGAACTATTGCTGGACAACTTTAACTGTGGGTCAATGAATTTTTTTTTTCCCCCTTTTAAATGCCAATTTTTTTAAAACCAGAGAGAGAAATGTTGGTAGGAGTGAGTGATCATTTAGGACATTGTAATTATCATATAAGTGTGTAGTTCAGATGCTCTTGTGGACAGGTAATGATAATATCTAGTTCTTACACATAATGCTTTTCATCAGTAGGTCTCAAGGAGGGAAACAGTTATTCCCCCTATAGAGCTGGGGAAACTGAGGCACAGAGAGGAAGTGAAACTTGCCCAAAGTCACCCAGCAGGCCAGTGGCAGAGCCAGAAATATAGTCCAGGTTTTCTGAGTCCTGGTGCATTATTCTCTCCCATAGGCCACACCATTGACATGAGATTCCTAAGGGCCCCTTCGTTGTAGTGGAATGGGGATAATAGTCATGCTTTGAAATGTTTGGAATATGTAGTTGCTAATAGAGCCAGCGAGAGAAGTCGCAGAAATGGTCTATGTCTCAAGAGCCTGACTTTTTTAATACATGATGGTTACAGTAACTTTAAACATGTGAGAGAAGATTGGTGTGTCTCTCCTATCCTCCTATTACCTGGAACATATAGCTCACCACCACCACAACCACCAGCTCACCTTCCTCTTCCTGTCCCATCAAGCCATTAACATTTTAGAAGCCAGGTGTGCACAAAAGCAATTGGAAGAACCTGTGAACCTTAAGAAAAACTGGAGGGGTTTTAGGGGGATGTATCTCAGGAACCTCAAAATCAAGTGACCTCAAATTTGGCTCATTAACTGTGCCCTGCAAAGGCAAAGCACATTTCAAGACAATCTGGGAACACACAGAAAAATTGTCCTCTCAAACAGAAAAACTTTTCAATGTTAACAGTACAGTGTCTGCTTTGCTACAATAGTCTTTGTGAAATTAACCTTCAGCGACTCAGACTTCAAGGCCAGAAGAGATGATCAGTCTGGCCTCCTGCATGTCACAGGACACAGACCCTCACCCACCTCCCATAATAAGTGATAACCTCTGGCTGAGTTACCGAAGTCCTCAAATCTTGATTTGAAGACTTCAAGTTACAAAGAATCCACCATTTATCCTAATTCAAACCAGCAGGTGACCTCTGCAGTGTGCAGCGTAGGAAGGCAAAGAAACTGCTTTGCTAGATGCAGATCCCCACCGCAAAATAACCTTGAAAGCATAGGAGGCCCTGAGAGGCATGAAGTGGTCCGTCCATCTCAATGGGACGGTCTCAGCTGAATGAGAACAGTGAATACCCACAGAGCTGAACAGAGCTCCAAACAGTGGCTCAGAGATGTGTGAATTAATCCTCTCATGTCAGAGGGTGTTTCCATCCCTCCTCTCCAGTGCTGAAGAGCCTGGCATATGCATCAAGAATGCCCTTTTCTCAACACCTCATCCCAGTGTCAGTGTATTCCCAGTATTGGCCTCAGCTTCCAACCTAGAGAGGCGTGTCTTCCCCCCAGATCCCACTTCTCATGAGGGGAGGTAGGAAGAGGGGCTCAGATACCACAGAAGGGCAAGCCACTCCCCCAGAAACTGGCTCACCTGGGCCAGGGTCAGAGCCCCATAAATGGGTAGGGTCCCCATATCCTGGCTCACAAAAGGGGAGACAGTGAGGGGTAGGTCAGTCCACCATAGATGGAGAGGATCCCCATTCCCAGCACATATGCCAAGGTAAGGAGATAGGCTTAGACTCCCCCCCAATCAAGGCAGCCCCCCAGATCCTGGCACATACATGAGAGGGGAGAATGTGGAGCTATTCTCTTCTCTCTCACTCTGCCTGCCGCTCACCTCAACATCCACAGTGTTCTATCCTATCCTTCCCCACTCCCACACCTGAGCCCCCAAACCCTTCTCCCTCCTTACTGCCTATCCTCATTTTTCCTCCATCCCCTTGCTGCAGCCCGGAATCCCTCTCACTTTTGCAGCACCTAAATTCCCCTTCTGAATCCTACCCATCATGCCTACTCCAATTTAGGATCTTACTTATTTTAGGGTCCCCTCCAAACAGAAGCATATTTCTTTTCATACTTCCTTTGAAGAGGTCTTTGGGCTGAAAGCTTGCATTGAAGTTGCATGTGTAAAGTTACACATGTTACATCTTTGTAAAATTGAGGCCTTTTGTTGTCTGTTTGGCCCTTGTGACAATAGGATAACCATGATGCTGTTAGCTAGTTGATATATGCTGCCCAGTTATTGGTACGATTATTCAACATGTTCATGTTCTAAAATTGATATCAATCTACCACTGTAGTATTGCCAACCTCATGCATTCAAAAATAATGAGTCCTCCTCTCCCTCCTACCCCCTCCCACCCCCTTCCCCGACCAAAAAAAAAAAAATTTTTTTTTTTTTTTTAATTTGTAGTTTCTTTTATTTGTCTTCTGGTTTTCAAAACTGTAGAGTGCACTCTCCTTAACCACGAGGACTGGAAACTTATTTTTATATATGAAAGTACAGATTCTCATGCCAACTTTTAATTCCAGTAGCTAGGTTTTAAGATTAAAAAATACACACCAAATATCATGAGATTTGCAATAAAAATCACGAACTGGCAACACTGTCAAAATCAAATGTTTTTAAAATAGCAAACTTCCTATGTGTTACTAATAAAACCAGATATTAAAAATCTAATTCTCTTTGCATGTATGTTTTCATTTTTCATGAAGTTTAGACAATGAAAATAGACCATTCTATTCCACTTTTTTGTCTGGTTAGTTTCATTTTCAAGACCCCTTTCACTAGCCCAATGCTGAAATGCTAGTTAGAAACACTAACTAAGGGGAGAGGTTTAAATCCACAAGCTAACAGCTTGCAACATCTTTAAAAATCCTATTTCTAGGAATATCAGATGGTTTTAAGAAGTCTTTTACAAAACCTACATTTTGGGTTTTAATTTCTTATGGAAAAGTCCAACAGACTTGAATGGGGATAAAACCAATAGAGTTCTACAGAAATTAAAAAGGGTCCTGCAGAAATGATGCTAAATCCCTGCAGAATTTGCACAGAGAATGATCTCTTTTCCAAAGAATTTGAGCCACCTAGTAGAATCTGAAAAATAAGTATATCCCTGCTATAGACTCACATATGTCGGTTTTCAAATTTTATCAGTACAGTATCATTCTCTACTGAATTCTGTGGGACAGCTGTTGTAATTGTCATACCTCCCCTGACTTCTATAAGAGTTTTCCAAAAGGATAGCAGTGAGGCTTTTAAAAAAGTCATTCCTCTCTGAGGATTGCGAAAGAGCTGCTGCATCTGCCATTTCTTTAAAACCCCTGTCTTAATATATCAAATGCCTTGCTACTGTCTCTCTTGCCTTCATTAAATGAAAACTGAAGATCTGGGGGTTTTTTTTATTGCTTCCAACTGTTACCCTTGGAATTGCACTGGAACATAGTGTTACTAAATGCTTGTACCTCTTTTCTGAAGAGCTTTGAGATGTTTTGGCATGATTAGCTGCAATACAAGTTCGACTTGTCTTTCCCTACCCCCTTATAGTACTTAAGATCATACGGTCATGTAATCAATACAATAAAAATTGAATGCTGCTCTATTTTCTGGAGTATGTTTCATAAACTAGTACCCCAAAATATCACAGAGAATTAACTCTTACTCTCCAGCATGTAGCATGTGATAGACTAGCATAATAAATGCAGTACAGAGATACTGCATAGTGAATCAATTAAAGCATTCAGCCATGATGTTATTAATAGAGGAATTAAGAGGCCTGGGCAAGGAAGACAAGATGTGTTTTTAAGATCTAATTTGAACAGAGATGGAAAGTCAACGAGGTGGAGAAAGAGAAAGACACAGGAAAGCTGTCATACTGTTAACTTGATTCTCAATGCTCTATTGTTGAAATTTCACCCTGAACATAATGGCTATTGAACGGTGATTCTTTCACTTGGATGGTGATCGCCTCACATAAAAATCAAGAGAACACACACTCTGGTACTGCACAGATCTGGAACGTTGGTTGCACATAAGCACTAGCACATATCACTAGCAAAACACTTAGAGTGAAATTTGTGCTCTGAACACTGACTCTGTACCTATGGCATCATGAGGTTATGGCTTGGACACTGTAATCCTGGCCCTATGCCAGTCACAACCCTATGAATCCTGGAACTCTATGTCAGAGCAGGGAGCCCTCAGACAATTCTTCCCTGGGATGCTCCTGCCATGGTTTGGCTATCTGCCACCCTCTAAATGTCCTTGTGCCATAATCCAGCCCAGTGACTATCTGACTCAGCTCCAAGTACAGTCTATAGGTTGAGATGTGCCGCACTAACAAAGGGGCGCCATTCTGAGTGGGATTTTCCAAAGCTCCTAAAAAATGGTAGAAGCACCCGTTAGCTTTCAGTGGGACTGGAGCACCTAGGCTATATTTTTCAAAAGCACCTAAGTGACTTAGGAGCCTTAATCTTATTGATTTCTATTGGGATTTAGGTACTTTTGAAAATTTTACCCCTAATTCCTTCAGGTACTTTTCAAAATCCCACCCGAATCAACATTGTCTTTGGGTTAGTGAGCTAGTGAGGATTTAGCTTCAACATATACAGGCAGTTTTCAAAACTACTTTGAAGTGCTCTTGGTTTTTTAAGTTTTTTGATACCCTAGTTTAACCTCCTCTGAAATCTTTGTTGTTTCTAAAACAAGGGAATTTCTATAAATACAACACTCAAACGCTGCCCTCCCCCCCAGCTTGCTGATAAAGTTTTGGGGTCTAGAAACTTGGCAGGGATACCATTGCCACCTGAAAAGATCAACAGTGGTGGACCACATAGATTTATCATGCTCATAATGGCAATAAGGTTCATGCAGCACAGCCAAGACGGAAACTTGCCATCCCTTAACATCTTCCTTTTCTTTTTATTCTGGCAGCTCCTGGAGTGGAAAATCCAAAATTAAAACCAATAAAAAATTGCAAGAATTATTCTGTGGGGAGCTAAGGGAAACAAAATACTTGCTTTCACAAAAACAGGGGCTGCCTGTGTGTTCTTATAAACGGAGAAGAGTTTAGAGAAGGCTCCAGAGGGAGCCTTTTAAAAACAGGAAATTGCTTCTGACCGAGACCTTCCCTCCAATGTGTTAAGAGACAAGGCCAGGATTCTGAAAAAGGCAGATTACAGCTCCCAGTCAGAATGTGGAGCCTGATTTAACTCTGGGCAAACTGGGAATAAATATGACAGCCCCAATATGGAGCTCCACCTCTTTGGTAATGTAGCCTTGGAGTAGGGACAAAGGTGGTTTTATGCTACTTGTGCACCACCAAAATTGTGGGACCTCTTGAGGCTTGTAAAACCCCTGATGTAAACGATATTAGTCCCAGGAGCTGCTCTGATTTATACCTGGGCTAAAGTCAGCTTCAAAGAACCATCTGCTAGCCCAAGCAGTCAGAGCACAGAGCACTCTAGTCAGATCCTAGCCTGCTCAGTATGCCCTTAAATTGCTGCACTGGCCCTATGCTGGCTGGGGAACCTCTCGCTGCTGCTGGAATTCCTTACTGGGAGCGTCTGGCTACTTTCAGCCCCCTTATGCCACAGAAGAGGCATACAGAGGCTGGAACACAGTCCAAAATCTTCCATTCTGAGGGCTTGTCCCCACTTAAAACTCAGCAGCCACGGTAGTGCTTCAGTGAAGACACTACCTATGCTGATGGAAGGCTTTCTCCTGTTGGCATCGGTTTAATTGCATCGCTCTGGGGGTGGATTTTTTTTTACACCCCTGAGCAACGTAGTTATATGACTGAACTTCCTTGTATAGACCAGACCTGAGGCATTAGCATTTTACACCTCCTCTGCACAGCTGTGAATGACTGCACAAGGTGCAAGGCAGTAGAAACAAATCAAACCAAATGGGCTATACTGACTTAGATCCAGTCAGGTCTGTTCCACAGAGGTTCTTATGCCGCCCTCAGCATCATAGTATCAGAACACTTTCCACACCTGTATTAAGCAACACAACTAACATCTGGCACATGTGGTTCATTCTCTCTAATTTTCTCTCCAAGAAGTGACGCAAAGAAATTAATCATGCATTGATGGGTACACAAAGAGAATCTTAAAAATAGGCACTGAATCCTCCAGTGTCTTCAGGAATGACTTTTCCAGTCCTTCTGCTTGATAAGGTAGCATATAAAATGGACCCAGGCTTGTTGAGAGAAATTTGGGGCCCCGGAACATCATGACTGCTGGGACCCCACCACTGCCCACTTGACCCCTGTCACAGACATTTTGGGTGGGGTCCCTGAGCTCAAGGCCCTGATACAATTCTTCTCCTCCCCCTGCTCCCCATCAGCCCTGACTACACAGTTAACTTGTTGACTTCCACCAAGGAAAGTGAACTGCAGTGGGCTTTGGGCCAGGCCCCAGGGAGCTGTGAATTTCTCTCAGCTCTGAGGTTTAGCTACCAGGGGCACACAAACACTGGAATAGCAGAACAGTTACACTGGAATTTGTTGCTGCCACGAATGCAACCAGGTGCTTGGTAGAGTGAAAGACCAGGGAACTTAGTAAACCTGACCTGTTACTGCAGCTGCTGCTTTCCTAGTTAGTGATGAAAACTCCCTTGACAGCATGTTTTTAGAGATGCTCTTTCCCAAGTTTTATGGATGCTGACTCAATTTAAATAGACTTCCTGCTAAAAAGCATCACTGGTCAGATAATAAAAGACTTTGGGGGTTAATATCTCCTACAAAATGATTCATAGATAATTACTGGGCCATGCTATACCATCCCTGAGAAGGATATCATTTGTGATTTCTTGTTTGCATGTAAATCTACTCCAGCTGTTCATCCTGTTGGACTTCACCTCAATCAGACAGAGGTTTTGGTATTTCTTTGCATCAGTAAAACTGATTACCAAGCTGGTTTTGATCAATTCCACTTGTAATATGGTTTGGGGTTTTTTTTTTGGAGGGGGGGAGGGAAACATTAAACCCTGGGTAGTTTAAATACATCAGACACACACACAAGCTCTACTGTAGTGGCATTTAATTAAATAACAGAATGGATACAGGGAGTTTAGTGGTTCTATTAGAAGATAAGAAGCTTTAGGAGCATGAAGTTAAAGCTGAGTCATTTTTCATAGCATTAGAGAAAAACTGATTGGTTAGGGATGGATGTACTATCATCATTATTTATATTACAGCAGCATCTACAGACCCCAACTGAGACAGTCATAAAGTTTAAGGCCAGAAGGGACTATAAGGTTCCAACTTTGTAATATTTAAAAACCAGACACTCCAGTAGAAGTGCTAGAACTTTCCCCAACCCACCTCTTCCCCCCAAGGCCCCTCCCTTGCCCCACTTCTCCCCCCCCCCCCCCACCCCATGTTGCTCACTGCTCTTCCCCTCTTCCTCCCTTCTCTCCCCTGTTCCTCCACTCTGCCTCGGTTGGGAGGGACTCTCCTGTGGAACTCGGGCAGGGAGCTGCAGCCAGCCAATGCAGGTAGAAGGCAGCCCTGGCCAAATAAGGGTTGGTGCAGGTGATGACCCGGTGCCTCCCTTGCCCGCAGTAATTGGACTTTGGGTGTCCAGTCAGTACACTGTCAGGTCCCCTTTTTTACCAGACTTTCTGGTCAAACAACTGGGCACCTGATCATCCTAAGAGACCACCAGATCATCCAGTATGTCCTTCTGTAGAGCACAGGCCATCCACACCACCTACCATCCGCACTCTACACCCAATAACCAAACTCAATCCAAAGTATTACAAGCCCACAGGAGTCTAAACTATTATGTGCCATGGGGAGAGAATAGGAGGGACCATGATGCAGCAGTGCCCAAAGCCCCCACAGTGGCAGGGAAATGATGGAGTGAGATATACCCATTGTGCTAGGCCCTGACCAAACATGAGACAGTCTCTGCCCCAAGGTGCTTACAATCTAAATAAACAAAACAGACAGATGGTGGGAGACAGAAGTGTTCTTAACTCCATACACAAATGGGAAGCTGAGGCATGGACAGATTAAGACAATGGCAACTAGGTGCCTCATTCCTTTAAGCCCCTTTGAAATCCCAGCTTGGCTTGCCAAAGATGAGGTCTGTGACAGAGCCAAGAACTTAAAACCATTGGATTTTGGAAATCTGGGTTAACAGTCCTTTCTCACAAGGTGTATTGACTGATGTATAAGTATAGGGTCCAGATTAGGGATGGTCAAAATTTATCTGGCAAAGCTGTTTTTCAGTGAAAAGTTGGGGTTTTGACTAAATGGAGTTTATTGTAAGAAAAAAAAGTTTTTAAAAGTGGCTGCGCTTTCCACGGAAATTTGACTTTTCAACAACAAATACAAAACAAAAGCACCCTCAAATCAAAAGCACAGTTCCTGGCTGGATTACATCTCCTATGATACCCTAAGTATTATTGGATTAAATCCTAACAGGTGCTAAGCAGCTGCAACAGCCACCAAACCTCTGCAGTAGCCCACCATCCCCCAGGACTGCATTGTTACCCAGGTCTTTCCCAGAACCCAGGACCATATCAGCAATGCCCTCTGGGATCTTAGGAAGGCCTAATAAGTAACGCTGAAACATGCTGGCCCTTCTCCTACTTTCTTTTCATGGGTGGTCTCTAGGTAACACTTGGAAATAGGTATTTTGTATGCAGAAAACATTGTGTGCTGACAGGTCCCATCTCTGCTGTTTTTTTGTGTTTTGTCCCAAGGGCCACTCTGCCCTGACAAATATGAATCAGGACTCCTCTGGTAAAAAGGAGCAGAGAGTGGCACTTTGCGATACACACACAGCACAACCTCAGGCAGAAAAGCTTTCAAATTTCAAAACAGGGAAACAAAATGCTTTTAACCTAATGCTTTGGGCCCAATTCTCCACTGCTACAGAGGTTTTATACTGGTTAACTCCACTGAAGTTATTCCATGTTCTTTAGTATTTTCCACAGAGGTGATGATGTCTACCCCCACTAATCCAGATCCTCAAAGTTATTTAGGCTCTTAACTGCTACTAAAACCAATGGAAGTTAGAAGTCTAAATACATTTGAGGATATTGGCCACTGTGCTTGATTCAGTTCTCACCTTGGTTCACTAGCCTTACCAGCATGAGAGGGGAATCAGGTCGTTCTCTAGGAGCCATAATACTAGGTTTGTTTCTGTTCTTCCAAAGTACCTCTATGGATACATCAAATCCACCGGCTTCCAGCAAGCAGCATGATTCAAAGTATGGTTCTATTACTAGACAGCTAATCTTAGTAAATTCACAAGAGTTGGCATGTCTAATCTTAGGAAACTTTCATTTAAACACTGATGTCTCACTTTATAGTGAATCCTGACTCGTTACCCCATTAGTGTATGTGTACTGAAGTGATATGGCTGGGACTCGAGTGCTGCTATCAATTCAAAACACATGCACCTGAGCAGAATTAATTGGGGCAAAAAGACGACGACTAAACAGGTAGCAGTCTGCGAACCAGCAAATTGCCATCTGTTGAATAATCTTGTTCATTCACCCATGATGGATTCCACATCATCATTAGGAAGCCTCACTTATCTGCAATCTGTAAAACTAAACATGTTTGAACTCCATAACTAAATGATCAAACCCTATGGTCCCACTGTTAAACAGCTGTGGATAGACAAAAGAGTTGCTCAGATTACAAGTGGTGTTCTGGCCCTGCTACCCCTGAACCCTGCAGGTGAGTCCTCCATGGACTAGAGGAATCTTCCTAGGGAAGACAACATGTGTCCAGTATGCTCTGTTTCCTACCCCACCCAGCCTATGCCCTTCTTCTCCCTGCACAGAGCTCAGACTTGCAGATTGGCCTCCACAAGGACTGGGGGTGTGAGAGAACTAAAGCATGGCTGGATGAGCTATGTGGAGAGGATCCCCTGCATGTACAAATCTGGGTGAGATGATCCAGCTATTGACTTTAGCGGAGTTACTTTGAAAAAACAACGAGAGTCCTGTTGCATCTTAAAGACTAACAAATTCCTGCTGGCATAAGCTTTCATGGGTTGCAACCCACTTCATCAGATGATGAAAGAAATCACAGATAGGAGGTATATATATACACACATCCAAGGGTAAGAAACAACAACGGGGAGGGCAAGTGCTTACAAAGTCAATTCAGTTAGGATAGATGAGGCCTATTCACAACCGTTGATTATAAGGTGAGAATATGTGAACAGTGACAATTACTTCTTGTAATGAGATAACCATTATAAGTCCCTGTTCAGACCCAATCTGACTGTGCCAAGTTTGCATATGAGTTCCAGCTGTGCAGTTTTTTGCTGAAGTCTGTTTTTGATGTTTTGTTGTTGAAGTACAGCAACTTCCAAATCAGCTACAGAGTGCCCTGGGAGATTGAAGTGCTCTCCTACTGGTTTACGGATGTTATTTTTTATGTCTGATTTGTGTTCATTTGTTCTTTTGCATAGAGACAGTCAGGTTTGGCCAATGTACATGGCAGAGGGGCATTGCTGGCACATGATGGCATATATTACATTAGTAGATGTGCAGGTGAATGAGCTCCTAATGGTCCCTGTTCACACATTCTCACCTTCTAATCAACTGTTGTGAATAGGCCTCATCTACTCTAACTGAATTGACTTTTTTAGCACTCGCCCTCCCCGTTGTTGTTTCTTACCCTTGGATGTGTATATATTTACTTCCTATCTGTGATTTCCATTTCATGCATCTGACGAAGTGAGTTGCAGCCCACGAAAGCTTATGCCCGCAGGAATTTGTTAGTCTTTAAGGTGCAACAGCACTCTTGTTGTTTTTGCTGTATACAGACTAACATGGCTACCCCTCTGGAACTGAGTTACGTTTGACTCACACTGGTTTAAGTAAGAAGAGACTTTTGTCCAATGTACCACTCACTCCAAGTAGGTAGCATCTCTACTTTGGGGATTAGTGAAACATGAATAGCCTCTTGGTATTGTTTCATCTTGGGAGATTCAGCTTGATTTGTGCCTACTCAGTTACATTTGCTATGTATATACTCTTTGAATATTAGTATCAAAGGATATTCTATTAGCTCATTCATTACCTCTTCAGTGATGACTTAATGGAGAGGATGCAACATGCCTTTATTCACAGCATGCAAAGATAAGAGTGATTGATTGTTAGGGAATGTGAAAGCAAGCTGGATAGCTCTATTTGCTGGTAGATCACAAAGCTAATTATTCCTATGAGTCACTTTGAAAATACACTACATCAAGAATATGCTGCAAACAGCATCCCTTTTTCTGTTCATGAATTATCCACCAAAAACCTTTCGATTTTTACGAATTGTTTTTGGAATTATTTGATGACATGTTTTCAAACATAATTCAGCCCACAGACTTGAAGCCATTGGCTCTCTCTGGAATTCAACTAATTTTCTCATGGTGATTGGTTGCCTAAGTCACAAGGTATTGTTTTTGTGGTCTGATTGGACAACTCCCAAACCTACAAAAAGCTTTCACAAGATAACTGGGTAACTCTCACAGTATCAATTCCCATGTAAATAAACATTCACACATGTTTGAATATATATAGTCATAGGAGTTTTCATCAAACTTTTCCTTTCCGCAAATGTATTTGTTTGGAAGAATGTTTGTGAAAAGCAAATAAAATGGGGCTGCAAAAATAATGAACCTTTTGGTATTTTTGACAAAAATCATCTTTCAGATTTGTGGGAAACAAACAAGAAAGGCAAAATGTCATAATTTTCACTTTTCGGAAACAAAAGAAAATATTTTATTGTTGGGGGTTTCCTGACAGTTATGCTAGGGGTGTGAATTTTCTGCATGTGTTAACATATAGGTCTGATACTCTAAATTGTGCTAAAGAATTGTTAACCAAGCCTCCCATGAACCTTTGCAAAGTTAGGCTAATTAAGATAATAAAAATGTTAGCAAGCAGATTTTACATTGCTTATGAAGTGAAAAAAATAAATCTAAAGGTCATGATCTATTTTTTGCAGACATTTTTCAGTAGGTTAAACATAAATGCTTGTAATCAGTTCTAACTAATTGAATAAGTAGTTATAAGATTGTAATCAAAACCACAAGAAAGGAGTAAGTCTCACAAAAGCATAAAAGTGTTCCAGCTGCAAAAGGAAAAATAAATAATTAAGAAGCATTGTCTCTGTTGGACAAAAGCATTGTGCCCTTTTGTATGCTGGAAATTTGGAGTGTATTAAATAACTGTCTAGACAATTAACTGCAAGGTAGACATTTGATAGTGATTGGACAATAATAAGTTATGCAGTTAGCTGCAAATTGTAATATGAAATAAACAAAGGTGGGGGGCTATAAAAGACCTGTAGATTGTAAACCACCTCTCAGACCAATGCGAGTAGATAACTTGGTGACCCCAGAGGTTGTTAAGTAATTGCCTCTCTAACATACTGTCATGTCTTTAGTCAGGACAATCATTTGAATAAACCCAAATTAGGATTGCTCACCTAATGTCTCAGTAATCAATTATCTAACAAGAACCCATTTATTACACATGGTTCTGTGCAGAAGTCATGGAGAATCTGCACATCTGTTGCTAACAAAAGGCATAAATTCTGCAACAACTATGCAAAGAGAAATATGGCAATGTCATTTTCACGATGAGCTCAGTACTGTTATATTGAGATTTATATAGAGATTTGCGGTACTATCACCACAATACACATTATGCTCCTGTGCTTTCATGAAATGTTTTCAATGCTAGATTCACATTTGTTACTACCAAAGAAAATGTAGCACTGTCCATGTCTACAGTCAATAATATGGATATCAGGCCATTTTTATTGTCTAAAAAAAAGTGTCAATGGGAGAATGAATATACTTGTTGCTAAAACACCAGAGTGCAACTCAGAAGATCTGATTTGGTTCCCAGCTCTGTCAGACTCACTGTGTGACCTTGAGCAAGTGACTTAACTGCTCTGTGCCTCAGTTCTTCATTTGTAAAAGGGATGCAAGTGTGGAGGATGGTACCTTAGAACCCGATTCAAAGTGCATCAAAATCAATAGCATTCTTTCCATTACCATACACTTCTGGAATATTATTATTAGCTCCAAGTCTATGATAATGGAAAGAATGCCACTGATTTTGATGGGCTTTAGATCAGGCTCGAGGGTGCCATCCTGCACACTTTTTACAAATGAGGAACCGGGGCACAAAGTAGTTAAGACTCTTGCTCAAGGTCACTCAAGGAGTCTGTGGCACAGCTGTGAACTAAACCCAAATCGCTTAAGTTCCAGTTTAGTGCCTTAGCCATATGGGCCATATCTTTCTCTTGTCTACTTAGATTGGAAGCTCTTCAAGGCAAGAATAGTCTCTTGTTACACATTAGCATAGTGGCTAGCATAATAATGGGGCCCTGATCCAAGTTGGGCCTTCTAGGCTCTGATGTAACATAGATAAATAACGAGGTGAATGGACTTGCTTCTATTCTGCAGTGTAGCCTTTGCATCTTGTCTTTTTAAATGCCGTAGGTCAGTACAGAAGGGCACCAAACACTACAATCATTCAAACACATGATGACAGGAGTGTCCATCACTGAGATTAGCTATTGTCAACTGCTAAAACATACAGCTATGACTGCAAATATATAGAATCTGAGCATTTATCGTCATTGTCAGAAGAAGCCAGCAGTAACTGCACCCACTGAAGACAATGGTAAAGCTTCCACTGACTTTACTGACACAGAATCAAGCCCTAAGGTGGGATTTAAGACCAAGGCATCACCCCAGGTTTATCACCTTAGTTGAGAATTTCCCTTCTTGTTATAATCACAGTTATCTCCCAGCCCTAACATCCTGAACACTGTGGTGAATTTCTTTCTGGGTGAGCCTCTGCAATCCCTCATCTTTCCTTGCATACTTCCCCACCTACCTCATATCCCATCCATAACTGCCTCCACCAGCCAGTCAAGTAATGTGCATATGACTATCCACCAGTCCTTGTCAAAACTGCTCAGCAATCAGTCCAAGTTGTTACATGAAGAGGAATTCTCTGCACCTTTGGAATCTGAGTAACTGCAGGTCCTTAATCATGATGTTTTATAGCTGAATATTCTTTGGAGGGGAAAATTGTTGTTGATGGTTCACAAAGCAGGGACTATGGTATAAGTAAAAGTCAGTCTGATATAGGGCTTGCTTGATTGCGTCACAGTACAGGTGTGGAGAGTTACACGTACAAGCACAATGTTAAAAAAGTGATCAGCAGGACATGAAGTGCACTGCATTAGTGAGAGCATTGGTGTGCGGCTGCCAATTTACTACTACCTAATAGCTGGAATAAGTCATAAGGGCTGAGCACAGAGCCAAGCACCTCAACAGAAGGATCAAGATCACATTAAAGCCATGTCTCCTCAGACATTCCATGCCTATGATCCAACCTCTTTTTTACCCTGCACACTTGAGAGTAAAGGGTGGACACACTGAGGCCATGAGACTTACTACAGCTCACTGTGGAGGCTGGCTCCTATTGGGATTACAAATTTACCCTAATTGTGAGATCAACTACAAAAAGTGAGTGAAAGTTTATAAAACGGCACAATAGCCTATAACAATAAATGTTGATGGGAAAAGATGCAAAAGGGAGACAAAGACTGAACTAGTCCTATTGATATAACTCACTTAACTGTGTTAAGATCATGCCTAGCAAACAAGATAAGTATGGAACCTGAAATCAGTGGACCAAAATTGATGTATTAGAAATTAAGCCTAACAGGACAACAAAATTATGATGGGATGTGCTATTCCACCCATCACTCCCTTTTGGAGTCCACAGACAGATTTGGAGGTGGGCAGAAGTTGGCTACCATGATAGTAACTGACTGAAAGATGAGAGAACAGGAAGGAGTGAACTTTATCACCATAATTGTTACTCTCACCATCTCCTGGGGCACCATGACCTACCATGAAACTGATCAGCCTTTGTTGTCCTAAACCTGAGGGATGTCCCAGCCAGACTAGGCTGGAGAGAAAGACCCAGATAACACTTCCACCTCCACTGACTCCAACTAAATCCCAGATGCCATCTGGGATGTGAGACTTTGTCAGACCTCCCTTCCCCTTATGAATTGTTTTCCTTCCCCATCTCTCTCCATTCGCCTTCTGTTTAAGAGTCTAGCTTAGCCAGTCAAGACTGCATTGTTTGCAACACTGCTGTAAACCTGTGGCCAGAAAGAGGCAGCTAAATGCAATGCCCCAAAGAGCCTGACACTGGTACAAGTTTGCCTTGTTTTGTAGCAGCTGATTAGACTGAGTGCTGTGTCTGTGATTTTACAGCAGTGAAGTTGCATGTGAAACTCAACACCAGGGACAGAAAATACAGTTTCTGTCTTTGCTGTTTTTTTCTTTTCTCACGCGTGTCTTTTGTTTTGTCAGAACGGGATCAGACTTTAACAACAACAGCCACAATAGCTCTTGCCTATCTCATCTAACTTAAGAACAGAAGAATGGTCATACTGGGTCAGACCAATGGTCCATCTAGCCCAGTATCCTTTCTTCTGACAGTGGCATGTGCCAGATGCTTCAGAAAGAGTGAACAGAACAGGGCAATCATTGAGTGATCCATTCCCTGTCATCCAGTCCCAGGATCTGGCAGTCAGGGGCTTAGGGACATTCAGACCATGGGGTTGCATCCTTGATCATCTTGGCTAATAACCACTGATGGACCTATCCCTTCTCTTCTTTTCCCCTAAAGGGACAGCTATTACCATTTCAGAGACTGTCAAACAAGGAGCTTGTTTTTTCCTTCAGAAGACTCTCTCCAGCTAAAGGAAAAGGGAACAAGGGATGTTGTTAAAAAAGAAAAGCCTTACTAAATATTTTACATTTCAAATGCTTTAACTGTTTTTCCTCTTTTTTGGTATCTTTAATAAAAGGTTTAAAGGCTGGTTAATGGTGTGTTTGCCACGGTATTAAGCAGGCTGAGGTCTCTCCAAACCCGAGCCTTGTTTAATGTTGGGCAGTGACAGGGTCATGTTAACACCTTTAAATTTGGGGCCCATATATTGAATTGTAATGAATACAACACACACCTTAGAGCCTGATCCAAATCCCACTGAAATCAAGGGAATCCATCAATCAGTGTGTTTGTACAGTGCCTAGCACAAGAGAGGCCATTCTTGGTCATCCCTTAGATATCACTGTAATAAATATGATTATCAATAATTGATTTCAGTGGACTTTGTATCGGGTTCCTAGTGCTTGCTTTTTCCTTGTACTTGCATGTAACTGTTCCTATATTCTGTGGAATGCAACAACTTTGTGCACCCTGCTGTATGCTAAGATTGACAGGTTCACAGCCATAGTGGAATCTGGAGGAGACTAAACAAGGAATGGTTCAATCTGGATTTAATTTTATCCAGATCCAGATCCATAAGTATTGCCAGACTGGATCAGAGCACTGGTCCTCCCAGTTGCAAGGATGAGTTCTTGACCCTATGCTATTTATCATTTTTATCTATGACAAATCTTTAGGGAGCTGGGACAGAGATCACCCTCCCTCCTCAGTTGTGCAGAGAGAGAGAGAGAGAGAGAGAGAGAGAGAGAGAGAGAGAAAGTGTGTATGTGCCTGTCATGTTGTGTCTCCACCCATTCAGCTTCACCTTCCTGTTTGAAATAGGGTGAGTCCTCAGGTATGTGGGGGCAGGGGAGGGGGGAAGGTGCTGTCTTGTTCCCCTCCCCCTTGGCTTCATATTTCTGTTTTAATTAAGGTGAGCAATTAATCAAGTGGAGCAAGGAGCCTGTCCTGGATTTTGTGCAGTTGTTTCTGGTTGTGGCTCCTACCGGGCCCTTAAAGGGTAGTCAAACCCATCATGCCCCCACTAATTAGAAGTTTGCTCATGTCGTGAAGCAGGAGGTTTACTAGATATATTTGGTCCTGCCTCAATTGGAGGGGGGAGGATGAAGTAAATGACCTCTTGAAGTCTCTTCCAGACCTACATTTCTATGAGGGGTTATATCTGGGGACCGACGAGCTAGGCAGCAGGTCTGCAGAAAAGGACCTGGGGGTAACAGTGGATAAGAAGCTGGATATGAGTCAGCAGTGTGCCCTGGTTACCAAGAAGGCTAATAGCATATTGGGCTGCATTAGTAGGAGCATTGCCAGCAGATCACGGGAAGTGATCATTCCCCTCTATTCGGCATTGGTGAGGCCGCATTTAGAATATTGTGTCCAGTTTTGGGCCCCCCACTACAAGGATGTGGAGAAGTTGGAGAGAGTCCAGCGGAGGGCAACACAAATGATTAGGAGGCTGGAGCACAAGACTTATGAGGAGAGGCTGAAGGAACTAGGCTTGTTCAGTCTACAGAAGAGAAGAATGAGGGGGGATTTGACAGCAGCCTTCAACTACCTGAAAGGGGGTTCCAGGGAGGATGGAGCTAGGCTGTTCTCGGTGGTGGCAGATGACAGAACAAGGAGCAACGGTCTCAAATTGCAGGCGGGGAGGTCTAGGTTGGTTAGGAAAAAGTTTTTCACTGGAAGGATGGTGAAGTACTGGAATGGGTTACCTAGGGAGGTGGTGGAATCTCCATCCTTAGAGGTTTTTAAGCTGAGGCTTGACAAAACCCTGGCTGGGATTATTTAGCTGAGGTTAGTCCTGCTCTGAGTAGGGGGTTGGACTAGATGATCTCCTGAGGTCCCTTCCAACTCTATGATCCCAGTTTGGTTTTGTAACCTAAATAGTTTTAAGAAAAGAATCCAGACTTCTAGATGTAAATCCAAACTAAATCAAACGCTGGAGCTTTATCTACGACTTCTTTAAAGCCTTGCTATTTTGAAGAATGGTTTGGGAGTATTTTTTCCCCGTTGAAATGCCTTGGCTTCAGATTTTTAGATGAATCACAAATATAAATTTGTCTTCTATTTTTCAGGTGCTTCACTTACAGGCACTTACAAAAGGTATTTGGAATTCAGTTGATTTTTTTTACTCACTTTTGTTACACGGTTAGAGCAGGATATAAAATAAAAATCCTTCCTTGGCAATTTTAAAATTAGTTGCACTTAGGGAGCCATAAGAATAATGTGCAAGATCAATCTCACTTCCACAAAGACGTTATAATCTACATCGATGGTACAATATGCCATTATATTGCAGTACTAATATACCAGATGTAAGCCAACAACTGTCAGTTTCATTCTCAGTGAAACTGTGCAGGCTTTTAAGAAAAAAACTCCAGTGATCTGCAATCAGGCCATACACACAACAGGTAAATAAATATGGTCTTAATTATATATCATTAATCCACAAATAGCAGATTATTTTGAAAAGGGCCCCTTGGAATTTCTAGCTCAATCATGGCTCACTTCTTTCCATGGAGGTTGCCATTTTCTGCATTATTCTTAATTATTTCTATTACAGTAGCAGCTGAAAGGTCCAACCAGGGACCAAGGCATCATTGTGATAGGTATTATACAAACACAGAATGGATGATGATCCCTGCCCTGAAAAGCTGCCACACTAAAACTCCAAGCTGGACAAAAAGGTAGAGACAAAGCAAGAAACAAACAAGTTATATTCTTTAAATATTTGCAAGTATAGACTGAGTTTTGACTATTAGTCCAGCTCCATAAAACAGTCGCATTAGAATAACTACACACCTTCCTGCTTGTTCTGCATATTGCATTGCAAGGTATGGCTTTTACTTGTGTAGATCGTAACTCTGTGTCATGGACATGTTTTCTTAGCACAGTTTCCCCTATTGGGCAGTGTCAAGTCCACTTACAAGGCTTTACCAAAGGAATAAGTGATGAATGCTGTGTCATTTCCTGCCTTCATCGTGTAGGAAAAGCAGGGACAGAATTTCTTACACTATTTTTCTCAACATCTAGATTTTATTGTTTCCAAATACAGCTGTAGGTGCTTGTTAACATGGAGAGAAAATGCAAGAGAATAAAATGAGAACATTGGGATTTGGTCCATCCTACTTAGAGTCCAATTCTGCACACATTTACTACCAAATGAATAAGTGTTTGCAGTACTGGCCCTAAGTAAATTAGCTTATTCAGGAATATGAACATTATGTGCCAAGTCAGGAACCAATCTTGAAGTCCTGATTCCATCCTTGAGTTGACCAAAATGGTTAATGGAAATACATACACTAATGTTGCTGTATGATATTTTCTTTTAACTACTATAAATATCACATCATTGCTATGGGAAACTATGAAGTCACACCCTCTCTTGCATTGGATGTAACAGGAATGTGCTAAGACTATATCACAGTAATATGGTAAACTGGAGTCAAACTATCTCTGCATTTACATGCTTTGTAATGTCTGTGGATCATAGCATAAGGAGCTAGAAATCTGTGTGAAAGTAGTGCTGTGTGAAAACTGGAATTTCCTTTCTGAGAAAAGTTACAAGATTTCAGATTAATAGTTTTTTTTAAAACTGAAATTTTCTGCAAAGGAGAATTTTTGGGGAAAAAATAATTTTGAGTCAAATAGATCATTCCATTTCAATAAAATGGAAGTGCTTTGTTCAGATGTTTTTTAAAAAAAATCAAATTCAAAATGAAGTCATTTTGAAACAAAACAAAACCAAAAAACCCAAAATATTCCATTCAATAAGGTCAAAATGCTTTTCCCCCCTCCAATGAAATTTCACTGAAATCAACATGTTTCCACAGAAAGCTTTTATTTACATAAAATGGAATTTTCCGATGGAAAAACGTTCCAGCAGAAAGTTTTCAACCAGCTTTAGATTCAAGAATCTATTTCAGTTCTAGTTAATGGATAATTCACTGCTCAGCTTTAAACGGAGGCTTCTTGATTCCTAAATGCATTGCCACTGACCATAATGGAGCATTGCACAGTTCCAAAAGCTTCCATTCCAAGGCTATGTTTATGCTCATGGCGACATAGTATACAGGCACTACACATGTAGCTATACACCACCGTGAAAGTCTCGAGCAGCAGGGAGGCAGCAGGACCTGACACTGTTAGAAATAGCAATGTAGACATGGGAGATACTGCCTAGGCATGAAGAGAGTTGGGTAGGGTATGCATATCCTAGGGGTTCAGGCATGTAGGACAATGTAAACAAGTGGCTTCCTCCCAGGCACCCCCTCAGGGCATCCCTCCACATGGCTCCTCACTTCAACTTCCCTTTTGGGGTTCCCATAAATCCATATGATCCTATCCTCTAGTCTAATGACAGTTTATTAACAACTGCTCATTGCAAAAGACCCAGCACAAAATTCCCACAGCATAATTCACATCAATCCTGTGCAAGCAAACTTTAAAAACCCAGCTCCATTCTTAGCATTCTGCTGTCTTCTGCCAGACCTGGAGTCTTTCAGTCCTCCTCTGTCCTTCTGCCAGAACAGCCATCCCAACTCTTCCTTCTGGGATGCAACCCCATTCTACCCAGCGGGAACTCCGACAGCCTCTCTGCTGGGAGCCTCTCCTGGTTCCTCTGGGACCTAGCTCTCCGGCAAGGAAACACCAGCAGGTAAATGTTCTCCTCTTCCTTCTGCCCTCTCTGGTCTTTAGCTCTGGTTCTCCAGCACAGAGTCAGCTGGCATCTCCCTCTACTGCTCTTCCAACCTTCATCTTCCTCCAGTCCTCTCTCTGGCTTGGGGACACCAGCCAACAAACCACTTGATTTTCTCCTGCCTTCCAGGCCTCTCCCAAGAGCCATCTTCTCTCTGTGATAGCTCCTGTTCTTCCTGACTGAAGCCATCTGCTCTGACTCACTGGCAGCCCCATCTCACCAGATCTCTTATAGCCCTGAGGTGCTGGCCCACCCGCTTAATTAGCCCAACTGAGTGCACCTGGACTGAAACAGAAGAGCTAAACCTTGTTTCATTAAATGGCCAGTACCCTTTAACAGGCACTCTACTATACTTGCCTAAGCCATGTCTCACCACGTACATTGCTGTTTATATCCATGCTAGCTGGGTGTGCAGTGTATATATGTGTAACACAGTCCAACTCACTTCTTTGGGCACCTCCTGTTAGTTATCTGGGGAATCAGCCCTCAGCCAGGCAGACGCCCCTCTCTGTGGGGTCTCACCCTCCGTCCAGTCTCCACTGGACCCTCCTTCTCATGACTCGGCCCTCCGGTTGAGTCACAATCCGTGTTCCCCACCCCCCTTCCGGGGGATCCTGCACTCCATTCCAGCTACTTCCCTTCGTGGCCACTGCAGTCCTGTCACCACTCCTACGGCAATCGGGTGTGGAGGAGACCCAGGCCCACCCACTACCCTGGGTCCTGGCTCAGGGATCCTGTGTGTGTGGTAGCCTTTCACTGCTTCTCCCCCAATTCCTCTGTGGATTTCCCTGGGCTGCTTCCCCACAGCCCCAGTACCTTCTCCGCCCTTGCTTCAGGGCATTCGGCTCTGCTGAGTCCCAGCAGCCAGCCACTGTTCTGTCTAAGGTTCTGACAGTACTTCCTCTTCAAGCTCCTGGGAGTCACTCCTCTGCTCTGCTTGCAGCTCCCTTTTATACCGGTCTTCTAGGCCTTGATTGTCTGCCACATAGCCCCTTCCTATTGGCTACCTTTCACACAGCCTTTCCAAAGGTTCTCTTAACCCTTTCCAGACCAGTGAGGGCCAGGCACCCCGTCACAGTACACTATACGCCACCATAATTGTGGATGTAGCCCAAGTCATCCAGCACTCCCTCACATGTCATGCAAGTCAGACAAAACAGGCTTTCTGGAAATAGCCAACACACTTGTCTTTGTTTGCATGCTCACCTCTGGACTGTTGGAGTTGGAGATTTTACGAAGTAGCACTTTACTTCCTCTCAAGTCCCAACCAAACTGAGCATTTTGCAATAACTAATTGCAGACAGCGGTGCTCCAGGCTAAGGAGACACTTGGGCTCAGATTTCAAACATGTAACAAAATCAAGGCTTTGGGCAAAAAATGGACTTCTGAGGAATCTCAGGACTGCATGGATATTTCATATAGATATTCACAGACATTTGCTTTTCTAACCTTTGTTCATCCCACAAAAATCTATCCAACAGTGCTTCTAAAAGGCCAGTTGAGAGTATCATGCTTGATTCTATAAAATCAGAGTCCTAAATAAACCTGACAGCCCATTAACCATCAAATACATTATGTACAATCATTATAGATGCTCCTTTCTGGACCACCGCCAGAAATGCACTGCACCTTTTCTAGAGGCAAGGGCTGTACTGTACTTAACACTAATGTTTTAAGTGTTCTCTTCACTCACTTGATCATCTAGCAAGGTGATCATTTTACCACAGATTAATACATTATTTACATGAGAAAAAAAATTAAGCAGCTCCACTAGAAATGCTTACAACACCCAAATGGAGAGAAGTGTTTTGATTTCAGGTTCTGCTCTTTTATTCCATATTTTCTCATCTTTCTGGTCGCCAATTCTGTTTAACCATAAGGTTGTAGGATGTCAAAATGAGCAGCAAACACAACTGTTTCTAACATTCTAGCATTTACAAAAGGAACTGTTTATCCAAATAAATAAATAAAATTGCTAGTTATGTACTTCAAAGTTGGCTTCTAAATGCTCTAATGGATGAGTGGGTAGCGAATAGCACTATACCAGAATCCACAGCACCAAACCCAATTTAAATTGTGAGGGAAGAATAAGTTTCATGTATATATCACCTTTCATCTGAAAATTCTCAAAGTGCTTTGCAAATTGTATATACTGAATCACTGCACTCCCCATTGAGACTGCTGGTAGTACGGGAAGAGAGGACAGCAACTTAAACAAGAGGCAAGCGGGAAAAGTGGGACATTTGAGCACATCAGAAGTACCTAAGAGTCTATGCATATTGGGCTGGCCTGCAGCTCAAACCCCATCCCCCTCTAAAGAGCTCAGTGAATAATTTATTTAATGAACGTAACCTTTTTGTTTTTCCTTTCTTGAATTTATTAGTTACTCACAGTTATTGGAAGTATGATTTCTGGGAATAATAATTGTTCTGCAGACTGTGTGAGTGGTTGGCTGCCAGTATCCATTAGTCAAAATGAAAGTTGTTTTGGCTAGTGTTCATTGGACATGTAGGTCAGAAGTGAAATAGTGCCAAAATTCTGCCTTTATTGGTCTTATTGGTCAGACATCCCTTTGCCAACTCCCTATCAGGAAAAGGGCTGGGCAAATAATCCATTTTTTGGTTCACTGGCTCCCCCCCCCCCACCAAAAATGTTAAAAAGTTAATTTCAGATCAACCCAAAACAAATTTTTCAGTTTTCATGGCATGACACAAAAAAATTATTTCAAGTCAAATAACAAGGTTACTTACTAGTAACTGATGTTCTTTGAGATGTGTTGCTCTTGTCCATTCCACTATAGGTGCATGTACACCTCCGTGCACGGTTACCCAGAACTTTTTTCCCCTTAGCAGATCCCATAGGGCTGGCTCCGGCGCCCCCTTGAGCCCTGCGCACATGCCGCAGTGTATGAGGCGCTGCCGGCCCTACACCCCCTCAGTCCCTTCAGGAAGGCTGCAGATGAGGCTTGAGCTCTGGTCGAGTGTGCTGTGATGGTTCCCAGAAGCAGCACCCTCGCCTGCTCGTAGTAGAACTTGATGCATGATGTAATCGATGAGGAGATGCGCTGGGTGGAGACAGATCAGCCTTTCTTCCGGTCAGCAACTGTGACAAAGAGCTGCGTCGATTTCCAGAACGGCTTTGTATGCTCGATGTAGAAGGCCAGGGTTCGTCTCACGTCCACCAAATCCCATCTCCTCTCCTCCTCCAAACCGTGCAGTTTGGGAAAAAACACGGGGAGAAAAATACCTTGATTACAATGAAATTGGGAAACCACCTTGGGCAGGAAGGCTGGATGTGGCCTCAACTGCACCTTATTCTTATAAAATACTGTATAAGGGGGCTCCGAGGTCAAGGCCCTAATCTCGGAGACCCTCCTAGCTGAGGTAATAGCCACCAGGAAGGCTACCTTCTATGAAAGCATGAGCAGAGGGCATGAAGCCATGGGTTCAAAGGGGGCCCCTTGAGTCTCAAGAGAACCAGGTTGAGATCCCAGGGAGACACCGGGTCACGGACCTGCGGATAAAGCCTCTCCATCCCCTTGAGGAACCTGACTGACATGGGATGGGAGAACAGTGGCACAGAGCAAGTGAGGGTCATGCTGTCCTGCACCTGGGACCTGGACCTGCGTCTGATCAGCCAATCATTCAGGTAAGGAAAAATTTGCACACCTTTTCGTCTCAGGTGGGCAGCCACTACCACCATGCACTTCGTAAACACCCTGGGAGCCGAAGATAGGTCAAAGGGCAGGGCTGGTAGTGGGAGCCAGCCACCATGAAGCGAAGGAAATGCCTGTGTGGCTGGGGAGGATAGACACATGAAAGCATGCATCCTTGAGGTTGAGGGCAGCATACCAGTCTCCTGGATCCAGGGAAGAGATTATGGAAGCTAGGGAGATCATGCAAAATCTGAGCTATTTGACAAATTTGTTCAGACAATGCAGGTGTAATATGGGTCTCAGACCCACCTTTGCCTTGGGGATGAGAAAGTACCCCGAATAGAACCCCTTCCCCCTTCTGCCTCGATGGACCACTTCCACCGCTCCCAGACTGAGGAGGGTGTCCACCTCCTGTAAGAGGAGTTGCTTTTGAGGAGGGTCCCTGAAGAGGGATGGAGGGTTGTGGGGGGGGAGGGGGGGTAGAAGTAAATTGCAGGGCATAGCCCCACGACACTATCCCAAGGACCCAACGGTCCAAAGTGATTTTTGCCCATTCGGGGTAGAAGAGCCTTAACCTGTTTAGGAAGGGGTGGGACGGATCCAGGAGAGCAGTCGGGGCGCCACCCTTGGGCAGTCCATCAAAATTGTCTCCTTTGATTGCCCAAGCTCCTGGGGTGTCCTTGCTGGGGAGCTGAGGATGAGCAAGGGGGCTGATTTCTTCTTCTAAAACCCCTATTTCTATCCCTATGCCTATAGGGTTGGAATGGCCTGGGCTGCAGCCCTGGTTGCTGCTGTGCCTGGGGCCGTGACTGATGCCTGGAAAACTGGGATGTGTAAAGGCCCAGGGAGCGAAGCGTAGCCCTGGAGTCCTTCAGACTGTGCAACTTCACATCGGTCTGGTCCGAGAATAGGGCCAACCCATCAAAGAGGAGGTCCTGGATAGACTGTTGCACCTCTTGGGACAGGCCCGAGGATTGCAGCCACAAGCACCTTTGTATACAGATGGCGGAGGCTATGGCCATGCCCGCCGAGTCGGCAGCATCACAGGACCTCTGGAGTGCTGCCCTAGCCTCCGCGGTTCCTTTCTCCACGATGGTGCTAAAGTCTGCAGCCTGGTCCTGAGGCAGGGCCTTAGCGAACAGCCTGAGAGATTCCCACAAGTTGAAATTATATCTACCAGGTGGGCCTGATGGTTGGCAATCCTGAACTGCAGGCTTGCCATGAAATAAACCTTTCTCCCAAACAAATCCAGCTTCTTATTGTCTTTGTTCTTGGGAGTGGATCCTGGCTGACTTTGCCTGTCTCGCTGGTTGGCCGCATCTACCACCAGGATTCCCGGGGCAGGGTGTGTGAACAAATACTCAAACCACTTGGCCAGGACGTAATATTTCTTCTCCACCACCTTTGACGTAGGGGTGACCGAGGAAGGGGTTTGCCACAGGGCCTTCACAATCTTAAGAACCCCTTCGTGGACTGGGAGGGCCACTCTCGCTGGGGCAGCTGCCGCCAGCACATTAAAGAGGCTATCTGCGGCCTCATTTAGCTCCTCCACCTCCAGTCCCAGGTTGAAGGCCACCCTCTTGAGCAGCTCCTGATGCACCCTGAAATCCTCCAGTGACGCAGAGTGATCCTGGGAGACTACCTCGTCAAGTGAGAAGGAAGAGGACTGCAGAGGTGCAGCCTGCGGGTGTGCCCCCTCCTGGCGAAGGGTTATACAACCTGGATCAGGAGAGCTGTGTTCACATTACCAGGAATCAAACAACAGAAAATCACACATTACCAGGAATCAAACAGCAGACAATCAAACTAATCTGGACAGGATCATGCACTATTCTGGAGTCAGGCCAAGGTCACGATATTGGGAATGAGTAATTCAGAGTCTGTAGCACCAGGCCACAGCCTCCAAGCAGCAACCAGGAAGAGTCCAGTTGTGCAGACAACTCCCTGTGCTTCTCCTTGAGTTTAAATAGGAAGCCCTAACCAATCAGATATCCCAGTGTTCCTCCGATCAGGTCCCAAGGGAGGCATCCCTGATGTAGCTTCAATTTTCATAGTTTGTCCAATCTATCAATTGGTAGCAAGCCACTGGGTGAGAGCAGGGAAGAGCCAGTTGAATGGGAACCCCGCGGACCCAGATTTGAGGTCCGCAAAGTCATGGCACCAAGCTTTCCAACTCCACTCATAATTTCCAGATAGGGATCCAGAGAAGATACTGTAGAGGAAACTTATCTTGGGCTCTGCGGTGGTTTGCTCTTCTGTGTTCCTAAGGACTGTTTTTCCTCAAGCTGTTTCTGACCTGCCATTCTCACTATTTCAATAAAGCTCTCCTCAGCAACCATTCGACCAAATTCTAAATGGGAATGGTCATGTATTTTCTCCTATCCTGCTAAGAAAATTTCATTGAATAAACACTGAGTGCATATTTTAAAAAGTCCCTTGCTATATCCTGTAGGGCTAGAACATTAATAGATCTTAAGACCAGAAGGGACCATTATGATCATCTAGTTTGACCTGCATAAGACAGGCCATAGAATCTCATGCAGTGATTTCTGCCTGAAGCTCATTACTTCATTTTGAGCTATAGTATATTTTTTAAAAAGACATTCATTTCTGATGCAGAATCCACCATGGGCCAAATTTTCAAAGGTATTTAGACATTTAAGGATGCAGATAGGTGCCTTACCTCTTAGGCACTTTTGAAAATCCCACTGGGCACCTATCTTCATCTTTAGGCACCTATACCTTTGAAAATCTAGCCCACATCCCTAATTAAGTTGTTCCTGTGGTTAATAACCTCACTGTTAACAAATGCACCTTATTTCTAAATCTGAATTTGTCCAGTTTCAGTTTCCAGCCATTAAATCTCGTTATACCTTTTTCCGCTAGATTAATGAGCCATCTATAAAATCTCTTAAAATACAAAGACTGCACTGGTTTTTCATACAATCACAGAGATGTAGGGCTGGATGAATCCTCAAGATGCCATCTATTACAGCTCCCTGCATTGAGGCAGGACCAAGTAAATCTAGACCATCCCTGACAGAGATTTGTATAATCTGTTCTTAAAAACCAACAATATGGGGATTCCACAGCCTCCCTTGGAAGCCTATTCCAGAGCTTAACTATCCTTATAGTCAGAAAGTTTTTCCTAATGTCTAACCTAAATGTTCTTTGCTTCAAAATAAGGTCCACTTTATAACAGCCCTTAATATTCTGAAGATTGTTATCAGGTTCCCCCTCCATCTTTTCAAGGCTAAACATGCCCGATTTTTTAAACCTTTCCTCACAGGTCAGGTTATCTAAATCTTTTATCAATTTTTTTGCTTTTCTATGGACTTTGTCCAAATCTTTCCTAAAATGTGGCTCCCAAAACTGGACACAGTACTCCGGCAGAGGCCTCACAGTAGAGTGGGACAATTATCTCCAACCTCTTATATACAACATTCTTGTTAATATATCCCAGAATAATATTAGTCTTTTTTGCAGCTGCATCACAGGGAAGACACCCTCAAAGACACCCTCAAGACAAACATCAAGAGATGTGACATCGACATCACACACTGGGAGACAGTAGCTCAAGACAGGGCTAACTGGAGAAGACTTGTCAAAGAAAGAACAACCATTTTTGAGGAAAATCATCTCACCCTGGTCACAGAAAAACAGAAAAGAAAGGCCAGACAATGGTCATGCAGCAATCGTGGCCTAACCCTGCCTTCTACCACCACCAGCAACATCTGCCAATGAGTCTGCAGCTCAAGGATCGGACTTCTCAGTCACCAAAGGACTCAAAATAAAAATTGTGAAAATAATCATCCTCAACTCAAGGGATCGCCGACAACGAGGTCATACAGGAATTAATTCAGGAAAGTCCTATGGCCTGTTTATACAAGAGAACAGACTAGATGATCACAGTGATCCCTTCGGGCCTCAGAATGTATGAGTTACAGAATCCAAATCAAAGGCGTGCAGCTAACACAAAAGCATCAATAGAGACAGGCTTGAGTCAGAAAGTTCAGATCCAGATCTGGATTCAAGCTTCCCCAAAACATCAGGAATCATTCAATTTTCAAATGAAAACAGCTTTCTCTATCATCCCACCCTCACTGAAAATAAAATTCAGCAGCTAAATGTGTCCATTCATACATGCTGTGTGGTGTAAGACCAGAATAACAAGCTATTGGATCTTGCCAGACCTTCAGAGGTATTTGGAGTTACTTCAAGTAGAAATAAAAATAGTAGTTTGCAATGACAGTGCAAATGGGGCTGTAAGTTAATTTTTTGGAACTCCATCTATCATCTTAGGTCAGAGTCAAGGGGTAACTACCTATCTGCAATAGGTAATATGTCCCTCCTCACTGTAGTATTGGTACACCTGTGGGCTTCTAGGGAATGGCTACTGTCTATTTTGGCTTTAATGGCCCTCCAAACATTAGATGTGTGACTTTGCAGCAACCCTCACAAATTAATTCCTCCTCTTAGAATCATAGAAGATTAGGGTTGGAAGGGATCTCAGGAGGTCATCTAGTCCAACCCACTGCTTAAAAACCACATATACACAGGTTGTATTAGCAATATTTTTTATTATTTTTATTTTAATCTCACAGCAATTCTCCTCTAGCTTTTTCTCCCAGTCTCTAGCTCCTATTTGGTCTCAGCCACAGAAGCAGCAATATTGTATGGGGCTGGGGGGGGGGGGGGGCAGCAGGATGAACATGCACACATCCGTCTGCTGGACTTGATTGGGATTCCTCATTGTTGTCAACACAGGCTTGAACTTTTGCTGAAATTTACAAAAAGTCCCAAAGCTGTCAAATTCCAGGGATTTTGGATTTTAACAGAGTGCTTTTGACAAGCCCTGTGAGAAATTAAATAGAAACAAGAGACCATAGCAGCATAAGCTTATTATTACTTATAGAGACAGGAGAAATGGAACATGATGTGTATAATTCAATACTATATATGAGAACTCAGGCAGCAAGAAAACCAGAAATATCAAAACTTTTTCATGACCCAAAAGAACTTCTTGAGAAGAGAATGAACAAATCTGAATCAACACTTCGGTAGAGCAAAATTGTTGCTGAGTTAATAAAGCAGTTATATAAACATCACTAAAGTCTCAGCAGAGGAAAAGCTACTTCAATTGTTTGTTTATTTTTAAATGTTTTCATCAGGTTGATTTGCAAAAGGGCTGATCACCCAGCAGCTCTTATGGCCCTCCAGCATTTTTTAAACTATGCCCACATAGTTAGGAACCTATATTACGATTTACAATCCAGACTTTAGGTTCCAATTTCTGAGAGTCAAAAAAGTGCTTCTTTGCTGCTCACACAATCCCCAGCTCAGCAACCAAGCCTAAATTTAAACATATGATTAATCCCACAGAAGTCAATAGGACTAATCACATGCTAAAATCATGTATTTAACTACCTTACTGAATTGGGACCACAGATTTACAATGGATCTCAGGTGATCTGCAATTGAAAAAGCAAGAAGAAAACTTGTGTCAGTGACAGAGAATGGAGTTGAGTACAGACTCAGCTGCAAGGAATTTTAATGAACCATACTGCTGCCTACTTCATCTAAAGCTTCATGTCTTTTAGTTATCGCTTACTATAGCACTTGTGCCTTCTACTAGGCATCAGCTATTGCGCTACAGAACAGGTGTGAGGAAGGCAGCAAAAATGGGGGAACTCCCATTACATTGAGTACAAGCCTTAAAAGCTACAGAGCGATGCACAGATTGATAAAGCGCCCCATCTTCTTCTTCTGAAGTCAAACGGGGTCTTGCGATATAATTCAAACAGGAGTAGGATCAGGCTTCTAGTAGAGTATCTGAGCCCTGCTCAACAGTGTGATCACACCCTACTAGCTGGGCTCTTTTCTTTTCTCTCTTCCCATTTCTCATAGAATCTATATTGCCTATAACGTTCTCATTTCTATTTCTATCTTTCCATTACTACTTCCTCACTCAACTGAAGAGCCTTTTTTTCTTAATTTGGGAGAAGTGAAGTGCTGACTCATGTTGGAAAAGAATATGCCATAGCTCAGTCACTGGTCATGTAAGAATCGAAAGAGTATGTCTACACAGCAAGGAAAAACCCACTGCTGACCTGTTCCAGCCAACTCGGGCTTTCGAGGCTCAGGCTGCAGGACTGTTTCAGGGTTGTACTTTAGACTTCTGGGGTCAGGCTGAAGCCTGAGCTCTGGGACCCTTCCACCCAGCAGGGTCCTGGAGCCCTAGCAGAGAATTGAATCCGCATTTCCTCTGAGATCTGGGTTACTGCTCTAACCATCAGTCCATCCTCTCTCCCATTCAAAGTCCCCACTGAAGTAAATTGGGACTCCATAGGGCTGCAGGCACCCATTTCTGAAAGCTTGTCAAGGTGGATGCTCCAGCACCTAAAATTTTTAAATCAAGAGTGAAGGATTTTCTACAATATATTGTTAGTTAATACGTACAGGTTACGTTCACACACTTACATGTACATCACATTAATAGGTATTTTGCACATGGTGTTTATCTAAATTGCCTAATCTTGCCGTCAACAGGAGTATTTCCCTTAAGTGAGGGCTTGGAAGTTAGGCCCTTTTACAATCTGTTTAAGACAGTACCTAGCCCTAAAGAAGCACACCTACAGTTTGTTGGCATAGTTTTGCTTATGGTGTTATTCAAAGACCCTTATAATTACATTCAAAGAATCATAGAAGATTAGGGTTGGAAGGGACCTCAGGAGATCATCTAGTCCAATCCCCTGCTCAAAGCAGGACCAACCTCAACTAAATCACCCTAGCCAAGGATTTTTCAAGCTGCACCTTAAAATCCTCTAAGGATGGAGATTCCACCACCTCCCTAGATGACCCATTCCAGTGCTTCACCACCCTCCTAGTGAAAAGGTTTTTCCTAATATCCAACCTAGACCTCCCCCACTGCAACTTGAGACCATTGCTCCTAGTTCTGCCATGTACTACCACTGAGAACAGCTTAGCTCCATCCTCCTTTCAGGTAGTGGAACCCCCATTCAGGTAGTTAGAAGTTGCTATCAAATCCCCCCTCATTCTTCTCTTCTGCAGGCTAAACAAGCCTAGTTCCCTCAGCCTCTCCTCATAAGTCATGTGCTCCAGCTCCCTAATCATTTTTGTTGCCCTCCACTGGACTCTTTCCAATTTGTCCACATCCTTTCTGTAGTGGGAGGCCCAAAACTGGACACTGTACTCCAAATGAGGCCTCACTAGTGCCAATAGAGGGGAATAATCACTTCCCTCGATCGCTGGCAATGCTCTTACTGATGTAGCCCAATATGCCATTAACCTTATTGGCAATAAGGGCACACTGTTGGCTCATATCCAGCTTCTTGTCCACTGTAACCCTCAGGTCCTGCTCTGCAGAACTGCTGCCGAGCCAGTTAGTCCACAGTCTGTAGCAGTGCACGGGATTCTTCATCCTAAGTGCAGGACTCTGCACTTGATTTCTTTTAGCCCAATCCTCTAATTTGCTAGGTCACTCTGTATCCTATCCCTGTCCTCCAATGTATCTACCACTCTCCCCATCTTAGTTTCATCTGCAAATTTGCTGAGGGTGCAATCCACCCCATCCTCCAGATTATTAATGAATATGCTGAACAAAACTGGCCCCAGCACTGACTCCTGGGGCACTCCGCTTGTGACTGGCTGCCAACTGGACATCAAGCCGTTGATCACTACCCATTGAACCCGATCTAGCCAGCTTTCTATCCACCTTATAGTACATTCATCCAACCCATACTTGTGTAACTTGCTGTGGGAGAACATATCAAAAGCTTTGCTAAAGTCAAGGTATATCACATCCATTGCTTTCCCCACTTCCACAGAGTCAGTCATCTCATCATAGAAGGCAATCAGGTTGGGAAGACATTCTGGTATCTCTTTTCTGGTATCACTCTGATACATTACTGAATGAAAAGTCATTCCAGAATGTACAGGTTTGATCACAAACAAAATATACCCCAAAACAAATTCAAACCCACCTCAAAAACATTCTGCATATTTCATTTTCTCGTCCCATAGAATGTTGTGGGAGGTTAGATTGTACCCTCTCTCAATTGTACAGGAAGGTAAAGAGTAGTAAAGCCTGTCCTGTTTCCCCTCTTGGCCATGATCAGATTGTGATTCTCATCACAAGGGGGAAGAGCAGGGATTATTGTCCAATACACCCACACTGCAAGCAAAAAAGGAAAGGGGCAGAGGGTGGGAGGATGAGGCTGAGCCTGGGGCCTCAATACAATTGTCCCCCCTTTTTCCCATCAGCCCTGGGTGGGAGCAGGAGAGGAATTGTGACTGGGTCTGCTGTACATTGCCACCTGCTCAGGGAAGATTGAGTTTTTCTGAGCTAGGCTGTAACTTTACAATCTCTACTTTGGGAAAGTTTTTTAAAAAAAAATAAATACATTCATGCTGTTTAGTTTTCAAATGATTCTACATAGAAAAAAATTCTGACATATTAAAGACAGCTATCAGTCAAACAAATAGCTGTTTCTCATATTTATGCACAGCAAACTCTCTGGATATTAAAGCTGCATTATTTCCAAGGTCACAGGTGACCATCAGTCGCTTAATATATCAGAATAAAATGTCTGAGTCCAGTGAACTGAGTGATGATCATTAGAATCCAGTGTGGTTCATCATACAGCAGTATTAGCAGAATACATCATCATCAGTGACTTTCATTTTTGTCAACCAATTACTTTGACAAAATTCCCTCAGATTCACTGCTTAATGCATTGATAGATGGCGTAAGTGTTGGAACTAAACTAAGCCAGGGGACAAAAAAACAAAACTGCAAAATCCCTGCCCAAAATAATTGTGTTTCGCATTTTTTTTGTGTTTCATTTTGTGAAATTCTCTTTATTTTAGACAACAGGAAAATAATTGTGTACAATGCACTGTAATTTGTTAGGGAAAGTATCAATGGAAAACCTGTTGTCCTTTTTGTGCTAGGATATTGCTTGCAGGTAGTCCAAGCTAAATACCATAGATGGCATATTCAAAAGCATTAAGCATTAGCCTGACTCTGCTCCCATTGAGGTTGATAGCAAAATCTCCATCAATTTTAAAATAAAACAAATGCACCAAAGCATTTACTTGTACTTGTATCTTCCTTGATAGGAGAATAGGCATTGTTTCTCAATTCTCCCCCCTCTAGGCCTCATTTGCCCAAGCCCCATGCACTCCAGATTGCATTCTCATCACAAGGGGCATCAGGACAATAGAGAAGGGTGGAAGATATAGAAATAATTAAGACATATTTTAACAAAGAGGGGTTTCTGACACTGTCTGAGAACAACACTCCAGAACCCCCTATTCACCACTGTCATGTAATTATGTGTTCTGTACAAGGTATGCCTTGTATGGTATTATTTTAAAAGTCTTGATCTGCTGTACATTAATGTCGTGTTCGATTGTATGTACTACCATAGTATGTGAAGCTATCAAATATTGCTGAAAATGCTACTAGAACATGTTGCAAGGTGGGACACTCCCACAAACAGCCTTTCAGGCACAACAATGAAGTAGCCAGATGTGCTAACGGGCCAGTAAGGATAGCCTGCTCTCCCAAACCCCACCCCTAGAGACTTCACCAAGAAAGCACATACACACAAGCATCAATTGTTCCAGCAAGCAGGAATGGACTATAAAAGAGGGGGAGTGACATCACCACTTGTTTTCACTCACCCACAGCTCAACACCTGAAGAAATGCCTGAAAGACAAAAGACTACTGAATGGGGGAAACCCAGGCAACAAGGCAAATGTAGACTGTGAATTGAAGAGCTGCAAGCCTGCTGGTACCATCTCTGAGGGTGAGACATTTCTAGATTCAAATCCTGTTAGAATTTAGATTGCAGTCTTATTTTTATTTCTTTGGTAACTTCTTCTGATCTCTTATGCCAACTACTTATAATCACTTAACATCTATTTTTCTGTAGTTAATAAACTTGTTTAATGTTTTATCTTAACAAGTATGTTTTTGAGTGAAGTGTTCAGGCAATCTGTACTCAGATTAACTCAACTTGATGCATGCCTTCCTCACACAGAGGGGGAAACAGACTTATTAATGAGCTTGTGCTAGACAAATCTTTGTCCAGCACACAACGGCATAATCTCGGGGTGCGCTCCTAGAGGGTTAGACTTGGAGAGATGAGGATGAACTGACTGGGGTTTGCATCCATGTTTGCTCAAGGAAAGCATTCTAGATAACTCACTTGGGTGTGTGGTGCCACCTGCTGTTGTGTTGCGTGATAACAGGGTCTGGAGCGACTCTCTAGGATGGGCATTGAAGACCTAGTTCAGAACAGACGACTGGAACCATTTGTTTCAAAGGGAGCTTCATGTCTTTAAACAGGAATTCCTTCCAACTCTGTTCTCCTAGGCAGTGCTGCCATTGCCTTGAACCATATCTCCATATCCTTACTCAGAGAAGAGAGTGCTTTACAGGACATGAATGGGTACAGATTTGCTAATGGTGTTACTAGTAAACGCTGATGCTCAATCTGTTTCATGTCTTGTGCTCTTTTCCTTGCACTAGGAACAATTTGAATTCTTTAATGTTTTTATTTTATTCCTGGATGGCTTTTGTTCCTCCCTTTTTCATTCTCTCTCCGCATCCTTCAATTTCCTTTCTTTCCGCGCCCCTCTGGCTGCTCCACACCCTCAAAAGAACATAACAGCCATACTGGATCAGAAAAACGGTCCATCTAGCCCAGCATCCTGTCTTCTGACAGTGGCCAATGCCAGGTGTTTCAGAGAGAATGAACACAACAAGTAATCATCAAGTAATCCATCCCCTGTCACCCATTCCCAGCTTCTGGCAAACAGAGGCTAGACTAGAGGAACACTTCAGGCTAACAGACATTGATGGACCTATCCTCCATGAACTTATCTAGTTCTTTTTTTAAACTCTTGTCTCGGCCTTCCCAACATCCTATGGAAAAAAGTTCCACAGGTTGACTGTGTGTTGTGTGAAGAAATACTACCTTTTGTTAGTTTTTAAACCTGCTGCCTATTCATTTCATTTGGTGACCCCTAGTTCTTGTGTTATCAGAAGGCGTAAATAACACTTCCTTATTTACTTTCTACACACCAATCCTGATTTTATAGACCTGTCATATCCCTCCTTAGTCGTCTCTTTTTCAACCTGAAAAGTCCCAGTTTTATCAATCTCTCCTCATATTGAAGCTGTTCCATACCCCTAATCATTTTTGTTGCCCTTTTCAGTACCTTTTTCCAATCCTAATATATCTTCTTTTGAAATGGGGCAACCAGATATGCACACAGTATTCAAGATGTGAATATACCATGGATTTATAAAAAAGCAATATATTTTCCGACTTATTATCTCTTTCCTAATGATTCCCAACATTGTTAGCTTTTTTGACTGCCACTGCACGAGTGGATGTTTTCAGAGAAAAATCCACAATGACTTCAAGATCTCTTTCTTGAATGAGAACAGCTAATTTAGACCCTATCATTTTATTTGTATAGTTGGGACTATGTTCTCCAATGTGCATTACTTTGCATTTATCAAAATTGAATTTCATCTTCCATTTTGTTGCCCAGTCACCCAGTTTTTCAAAAATAAAAGTGTTTCTCCTTCTGTAAAGATTCCCATCTCATTCCCCCTTCCATCCTTTCTTTTGATGATCAGAGTTTTATTTTCTCATTTTGTTCCAGAATAACTCACTTCACTTCTATATCAAGGTCTCTCTTGTTTTGGCTACAAGCCATTTAGACCAGCAGGGTAACATTTAGATCAAGAAAATGCTGCACTTGCACTTTGATCATCCATTCCACCACCACTTAAATTCACACACATTACAGTTTCAGGAAGCCAAAAGCTTCCAGTGAAATTACCTTTGGCAAAAAGTGGATTTTTCTGCCTTGTAATGAAAATAGTGAAGTTCTAATGGACCTGGCTTTATTCTGAGCCAGTACCATTTAAAAAAAAAAAATTAGGAATATAATGGAGAACAATGTGTTTTGTTTCTGGGCAGCAGCTTTAAGAACTGAAAGAGAGTGTTTCATGTTCATTGACCATAACCCTAACCAACCCACATGCTTTTTTCATTGCATATCCATTCATCACTACACATTTCTAATGGTCCCTTCTTCAGGTGCAAAATATTTAGGGAGTTCTAAAGAAAAACACTAAGTGAATTTCATGACTTGTTGTGGAAGGTTCCCCATTGATTCAGGCCCAGGAGATTCAAGTCAGTAGGTCGAATTCTGATCTCAACTGTCATTTTGTCTGTTAAACTATGCAGGAAGAGGCAGCTGTTACCAACAGAGCCAGCAAATATTAAAGGAAAAAAGGGCCACAAAAATTCATTCGAATTTTTAAATAAATTTGTTTCAGCCATGATCTTCCTCCTTTCATGTTCTCTTTCAAGAGGCATTTGTACCATCAAGATCTACTGGCACAAATTTTTGAAGTGAGAATTGAACATGCAAGCATTTATATCAGATCAGCTTGTAACATCAATACTACCTGACTTCTGACCATAAACAAACTAACCAACACAGCTGACACAGAATCTTATATATGTAAAGAGAGCTGTTTTCAGTCAAGCTATAGAGTTAAAGTTCAACTAAGCTTCACAAAATATGTTTCAATAGTGGATTAATTTGAGAAAACTGTGATTCAGATGCAGAAATTCCATGAACAGAACAAGAGATGCTAAATCTGTGAGATGAGTTATTTTTTGCAATTGATTTGTTTAGCTTTACCCTTATAGAGAATTCATACAGTATTTAAAACAATCGGGTTCTATAAAAATTGTTCTAAAACTTCATAGAGTTTAATAGAGAATGGATTCCATTCTATCAATTTCTTGAACTATCCTATATAATTCAATATCAGGATTAAATGTTCTATTCTATAAAATGAAAAAAAAAATCATTTTAAGCTCCTAAAGACTTTTCTCTAAGGATTAATTAGGAACAAAGAGAGAGAGGTACAGTGTTTTCTTTAATCTGATGATCATTTTTTAAAAACACAGAATTATCCTGCATGTACGTCTACACAGAAATAGAGAGGGGTGACTGTAGGATTGGGTCCAAACTTTGTGGCTCAGATGCAGCAATGGTAGTTAGATTCTGATACAGCATGTGACTGTGATATAAACTTTCTTCATGTTCCCCTCCTTTCCTAGGTTGTTTAAGCTGTGTCTACACTGCAATGGGGAGGTGTGATTGCAGCATGGGAAGGCATATCCGAACTAGCTTGATCAAGCTAGCTCACTGAAAACAGCAGTGAAGCCAAAATAGCACAAGCAGCAGCACATACTAGCTGCCTGAATACAAATCCACATGGGACTCTGGATATGTACTCAGGCAACTAGCCTGTATTACCAAAATAACTCTACTATTTGTAGTGAGCTAGCTTAATCTAGATCCAAATTTACCCGCAGGTTGGGGCTATACAGGTCTGGTACTTCAATATGGGCATTGCTCTACTGATTACTGTGTAGAGACATCCAAACCACACAGAGACCTGATAAAACCTTTTCTTTTGATAGGTGTAAGTCCTTGATGTTTGTTAAAAAAGGGTTTCACGATTTGCACCAATGTCACTATACTGCTTCACAGCCATTTCAGAGCCACTGCACAGCATCCTTAAGCATCAGGAGATTTTGGGACCAACGGATAAGTTATGCAGTAATAAGTCACCAGGACCAGATGGTATTCATCCAGAAGTTCTGAAGGAACTCAATGTGATATTGCAGCACTTCTAACTGTGGTACTTAATTACAAAGGGATCTCACTAAACTAGGTGACCAGGCAACAAAATGGCAGCTGAAATTCAATGTTGCTAAGTGCAGTGTAATGCACATTGGAAAACATAATCCAAACTATACATACAAAATGATGGAGTCTAACGTAGCTGTGACTACTCAAGAAAGAAATCTTGGAATCACTGTGGATAGTTCTCTGAAAACATCCACTCAGTGTACAGCAGCAGCAGTCAAAAAAGCTAACAATGTTAGGAACCATTAGGAAACAGATGGATAATAAGATAGAAAATATCATAATGCCACTGTATAAATCCATGGTACACTTACATCTTGAATACTGTGTGCAGATCTGGTTGCCCCATTTAAAAAAAAAAAAAAAAAAAAGATATATTAGAATTGGAAAAAGCACAGAGAAGGGCAACAAAGATGATTAGAGTATGAAACAGCTTCCATATGAGGAGAGTTTAAAAAGACTAACTGTTCATCTTCAAAAAAAGGCGACTAAGGGGGATATGACAGAGGTCTATAAAATCATGAATGGTGTGGAGAAAGTGAATAGGAAAATGTTATTTACTCCTTTACATGACTCAAAAACCAGGGGTCACCCAATGAAATTAATAGACTGCAAATGTAAAGCCAACAAAAGGAAGTGCTTCTTCACACAACACACTGACAACCTGTGGAACTTGTTGCCAGAGGATGTTGTGAAGACCAAAAGTATAACTGGGTTCAAAAATAACTAGATAAGTTCATGAAGGATAGTTGCATCAAGAGCTATTAGCCAAGGTGGGCAGGATGCAACCCCATGCTCTGAGTATCCCTAAACCTGTGAGACTGCCAGAAGCTGGAACTGGACAATAGAGGGTGGATCACTTGATGACTACCCTATTCTTTTCATTCCATTTAAAGCATCTGGCACCGGCCACTGTTGGACGACAGGATACTGGGCTGGATGGACCATTGGTCTGACCAAGTATGGCCATTTTAAGTCCTTTTTTACCAGTTACTTCTTAATTAGACTGTAGAATCCTTCCAAATGCAATACACTGAATATAAAGGTAGTGGTTAGGGGTCTAGAGTGAAATAGTTTTTTTCTCAAGTTATTCACTTCTCCAGCTGCACTGTTTAACCAAGGGAAGGAATGAAAATGGTTTGCTAGCCCACACAAAACACTCACAGGAGGCTGTGCGAAAGCTTCATGGCCTTCAGACTAGGTCACTTCTGATAAAGAGATACTAGGATTTAGTGGTGTTAATCTCATTAGCTTTTGGCCAGGTCTGCGCTACGCACTACTTTCAGCAGCATACCATGTATGTAACATACCGTGTATGTGTAGCAAGTAGCTACACAGATCTGTGAAAGGCTATGGCAAAGGGGAGGTGATGGGGAAAAGCTTCAGTTGCTCCCTGCTGCCAGAGCCTTTTGTTGCAGTGAGGAATGACTCTGGCAGGGAAAGGGCTGAGCCTTTTCCCTGATGCTTGCATCCCCCTGTGGGAGCCTCTCCCAGAGGAGAAGAGTTCCAGTAGCAGGGAGCTGCTGGAGCTTTTCCCTATGATGGAGAATGTTTCCAGGAGCAGGGATATTGCAGCCTTCCCCTACTGCTGGAGTCTTTTTCTAAGGAGGAAAAAGGGTCCAGCAGCAGGAGGCAGCAGGACACAACATTGCTAAAAATAGCCGTGCAGATGGGAGGCAAGCGGACAATTCATAGAGTAGGTACTCAAGGTACATATCCACACCCTTCAAGTGTGAATTTACTCTGCTGGCTAAATGCATGCTTCACCCCGTAGACTGCTATTTATACCCGTGCTAGGAGAGTTATGCATGTATGCATACTACACACCCCCCAATAAATCCTGCAGTGTAGACACACCCTTTGTGAGAGCTTCAGAGAAGGATCTGCATGTTTGGCATTACATTTTCTCCTCTTAAATCCTTCCAGAGTTTTGTAACTAAGCTCCAGAATCTGTATATTTTCTTAAGGAAAATAGGCTCTCCCATACTATATCAGATGATTAGTCCATCTAGTCCAGCATCCTGCCTCTTGGTAGCCAGTTCCTGAGGCTTCAGAAGAAGGGAACATAATCCCATAATAATCCCAAACAATAAATGGTGCATGAAGGGTGGTGAAATTTCTTCTTCTTCCTGGAGGTGGGGCCAACTCTATATTTTGCAGGGTCCCATATGAAACAAAATGTGTGGATCACTAGTCACCTTTCTTCCTCCCCCACCACTACACATCCACAATACTGCTGGGGGCATCCTGCCTATCTGTAAGCAACTGAGATCATATATATTCCTGAGACCTTTGATGACACCTCCCCTGCCCCCCATGGACTGTGAAGCCAGAAATTAGAAATCGCTCAAAAACAATTTATTGGCAATCAATAGTCTAGCTTCAAAATTTGTGCTGTGTTGGTTAGTTACAGTGTTGCCAATTTTTGAAATTCATAAGTCTCATAAATCTTGAGATATTTGGTGCCTTTCTTAAAGCGCTGGGATTCATGCGATTATCTGAACGTCAGCTTTTCTTTAAAATTAAAAAGTAAATTTCTAGCTCTCGTAGCTGCAGAGAAAAGCTTGAGACATGAAGTTATTTTTTTATAATCTCATGATTTTCAAACACTTGGGATTGTAAATACTGTGGTTACATCAATCACATAGTATTGTTTCTGATTCCGGATTGGAGATTATGTAGTGGAGATTGCAAAATTACAATCTGAAATTCACTTTGGATAAATATTCAAGTTTAACATGCACGTTTCACATACATGAGATTCATGCTAATATGAATCAGTAAAACTCATACTCGTATGAATCAGTAAAGCTCAAATATTTGTGGAAAGTATATGTGATTAAAAAGATAATAATCACTTAACTGTTTTGCCACTGTTTGTTCACCTTTAAATCTCAGAGATGGAGAGTTACATATACAATAAACAATATTTCTGTAAATTTATTTCTCAGATCTTTTAATCAAAATGAGACATTTAGAATAAGGCATAGTTTCTGAAGTGACAACTGTGACAGATTGACAATATCCTGTAATATCCTGAACAGACCTTATGGAATTAAGTTAAATTTTATTGAATTAAACTAAACCTTATTCCATCAGGATTAACATCTCTGAGGTACATTGTTTTAACAAAGCAATTGTGTATGTGTTATTGTGGAACTGTATGTACCTTCTCAAGTAGGGAGAGGAGATGGTAATGAATGTCTTCTCTTATCAGCCTGTGAAGCCCCCTGGAGATATGCAAATACTATCTCAGACTGGATTCTCCAGAGACCAGCAGACAAAGGAAAAGAATTTTGGATGAAAAGTCAGGGCTTTCTTCCTAATCCAGCAAATGGACAGGACCCCTAGTTCACAGACTGCCCCAATCCTTAGGGGAGGATTGGAATGACTTGGCCTGCAGAGGCCCCATAAGATTGGATGTTTGTTCTGAGCTGAAGCTCTGATGAATCTATGAAAAACTCCTAGGTTGGGGGTGATGCCTGGTAAGCTTATTAGCAGGCATGTAGGTTCTTTTATTGTTCTTAATATGTTCTCTATAATGCTTGTTTCTTAATAACAGGCTTGCTTTGAAAGAACTGTGTGGTAACATATCTGTAGCAATTAAACTGCATCTGCTATCCCTCTTTGAAGAGGAAGCAAGCAAATCTGTTTAGAAGGCAGGGCACTGACCAGCCTGGAAACACCCTGGTGAGATGAGAGAGATACATGACTCCATGAAAGAGAGGCAACAGCTAGGGAACTGGAAGTTAAAGGGTTGGGTTCCCTTGCTGAGCAACAGAGGGGAAATACAAGTGCAGTTGCCCTGAACTGTGACAAACACAATGAAAAGATGCAATAGCAACAATATTTCCTATCTTTATTGAGGCTGTGTCTAAGGGCCCAATTTCATAAAGTACTAAGTGCCCACAAAACCCATTCCTTGAATCAGGAATGAAGATACATAGCACCTTGTGGGGAGTACTGAGCATTTAGCAGGAATGTGGGGAGTACTGAGCATTTAGCAGGAATGGGTCCAGAGTAATAGTTGCTGAATTAAACTCTGCATTCGCAGAATGAATAAAGTTATCACAATCTGACCCAGCTTGCTTTACCTAAACAGATACGGGGCAGTCAATTAGAGAAACTCTCATTTGCTTCAATAGCAATTGTACCTGAGCAGAAATGCAGGACCAGGTCCTCAACTGAAACAAGGCTGTCATTTTTATTATCCCAACTCATTGCATGAAAGTTTACAGCACCATCAAATGTTACTACTGTACATTAGCCATCCTTTAATGCTGATATCAGGACTATCAGCAGGTGCAGAGGATCAGTATGAAACTAAACTTTTTATCCACAGGTAAAAATTTGCATCTAATTTCATTCACATGCAAATGCATTAGTGGGTGGATTACCAATAAATATACTGCCATTACAGGGGAGAACAACAGATTCTGAAAAATAAATGAAGGGCTGTTATATTCTAAATCATCTCTTCAAAGGTCAACACTGAGCTTCTGCTCTCTAGTTCTCTATTAGCAAGTTGCTAATGGAAAATTATAAGTCCTCTATTTTGTTGACCACCTAATGAACCTGGTCTAGTTTCAATTTGCTGCCTACATTTCTATGCAATTTTATCACACAACCTTGAATGTCAAGTACCACTCCCATCATTTCCCATGTGTCTAAAAAAGGCCAATACAACCTTAGGGAAACAGGTAAATGCTACCAAAAAAACACCACAAAATACAGTACCCTATTTTTAAAATATAATAAGCCTATTTACATAAATATTGTCTTAGTGTATTGGTGCAACCTGACTAAAAGAAAATTGGTATGTAAGTGGCACTAACATAATTGACAAAAGTATTCTGGATTAGTTATCAAACTCTTATGTCCTAGCATGCAGGGAAAAGCTCCACTGTACTCAGTAAGCCAAAGATCAGTGTGAGATAAATTTCTGTGAAACTCCTCAACTTAACAAAAAATAATTGTTCTCCAGGGAACTTCTGCAATTTTCACCTTAAAAGCATCTGGTAATGAGAAATATATCAAAACTGAAATTAGACTGATCTAGTCATTGGAAGAATGGAACCTGCCTCCAAGAGTATTAATGCAGAGACAGGCTCTGGAATGCTAGTTCAATGATGTGTTCCTTCATGTTAGCTTCACTGTTATGTAAAACTAGGCTCATCTTAATTTGCTTGAATAGATTATAGCTTGACATTGAAGGGAAACAGGCTTTGGCATTTAATTAAAATTAACTGTTTTCCCCAAAATATAAGCAAAATACATTGTGTCTGATTTCCAATTCCAGTTTTCATCCAAAGAATTAAGATATTAAAAATAATACATAAAAAAGTAAATCGAGATAAGGAAATTTCACAATCAAACCCACTGCCAGAAAAAAATGGTTTTAAAGACCATCCAAAATTAATGTGTATATTTCGGCAAGGATTTTCTTCTTAAATAATTATGATTTTATGAAGATTCAATTTATAAACAACACAAACACTGGGCTCCGTTCTCACGTGAACTTGGAAGAATAGTGGGAAAGGGGAGGAAATGTGACTAATAGTTGTACACCACCTTTTAGCTAATCCCAAAACCCCAATGGTTCAGCAGACCAGAGGCCACTTGTGTCTCCTGTGGTGGGGGCATGGAGGAATGAAAATTTGGGTGAGGGAGGGGCAATGCCAGGCAGCTTGTTCCAGCCCTGCACAGTGGGGCCCAGTCCAGCCTCCATGGGGGTTGGGGAGGGAGCGCCACCTCCACCTCCTGACTCACCCCAGCGGGCCTCCCAGTCTGCCAGTCAGCGTGTCATGCCCATTTCCACTCCCAGAAGCCTCCATGCCCAGCACTTGTTTTGCCTGCAGAGACCATTGCATGTGCCTTCCCACACCTTGGAAACCCAAGGGGGAGAGGGACAGAGAGGCAGGTATTGGCCCCATCCTAGCGGGGCAGCCTGGCTACAAGGTGGAATCCGACCGCTGTTGAGGCAGCCTTGGATGCGCTTGGAGGGGGAGGGGAGACATGGAGAGATTCCGTTAACAGTAAGGAGGGATGGGTGCAACAGGAAAAATTTGCACACCACCACTCTAAGTTGTGCCAGCTTAGAACAGCTGCCTAGGGGTCATTACTTTAGCTGGAGTCACTGCATCCTCCTGCCCTGACTTGCTCTGTAGCCAAATAAGCCATCTCTAGGATAGTCGAACTTCTCTCCTGCTAGGGGAATCTGCTGGCTGCTAAGGGCACGTCTACCATGCATTTGGGAGTGGGGCTCCCAGCCTGTTTGCAGGCCTCATGCTAGCACTAGCAATAGCTGTATAGATGTTGCTTTGATGATGGAGCTCCAAGCTCACTTTCTCCCCTTCATGTTTCAGAGCCCGAGCTCCAGCTTCAACCCAAGCCTCGGTATCTACACAGCTATTTTTAGAGCGCTTGGACAAGTCTGTGGACCCAGCTGGCAAACTTGCTCCCAGATGGAGTGTAGCAGGCATGCCCCAAAGGCAGCTTTAAGGCCCCGGGCCAGCAAATAATTTAATTACCTGTGTAAACTTGATGGTGCTTACCCGCCAGAGCAATGCAACGGGGAATGAGTATGGCCCAAGATCTGGTCCATTGGAGGACACAAGTCTGTTCTATAACAAGAAATAAGATTAGATTTTACTGATTTGTGAACAATATATAACACAGTGTCCCAGATACACAGTTTCTTCTGACATCTCATAAAGTAGAGAATCAGACATCAGGACACACTAATAGAAAGGGACATCATTCCAGCAAAAGGATGTTCTTCTGTATCCATTTTGGAACCACAATGGCACAGATCTGCTCTGAAATTCAGGAATATTTGTGTCCAGCTTCCCAAAGCTCCCCGATTCCAATTCACCAAGAGCTCCTGGTCGACAACTGATGATCTGGTTTATTAACAAACCACAGCCAGTTTGTTGTCGATGCAAGAGTTGTCAATTTTCATTGCAGGTGAGGGTGATCTGTCACAATATTCTAATTTATTATTATTTATGTAGCACTAAAAATTCTCACCCCACAGACAAGATTAACTGTGCTAAACAAATGAAAAGTCCCTTCCTGAATGGAACTAACATGACAATGACTTTACGTCTGTAATGCCAAATCATTGTTGAAGAATTATTCATTTCTCTGAAAGATGTAGAGCAATAATTGTGAGTCATACTATGACTGAGTTGTGTTGGCAAATAAGAGAACAGCTTATCCATAAAAGTACATGCTTTCAAAAGGATCATGTATTTTGGCCAACTAATTAATTCTGGATGGATGTAACATTAGTGAAGAAAAAGTTCAGTCACACAGCAACCTGACTGACTATATTGGTGTTAATTTCAAACAAGGAGCCAAGACTATCCCAGTAGGAGAAATGGCCTATGTTAGCAGAAGTGTTAACCAGAATAAAGCCGCTTTCTATGAAAAGGTAGCCCTCCAGTTTAGAGGCTGGTTAGTGAAGATGTTGCTAGGTTCCCTCCCTGCTTTCCCACAATTTACATCAGTCTGATAAACCAATAATTGATTCATCGAGAGCATGATCCAAAGCCCATCAAAACGAATGGAAAAAGACTCCCATTGAATTCAGTAGGCTTTGTATCAAGCCCTGTATTGCCAAAAATTAATTCCATCAATTACATTCCATTGGAAGATATTTTAGTGTCAGCCAAGATTAATCAAACTAGAGATAGGCCTAAACTGTAACATTTGGATCTGGACATTCCCAGAGTCCGGGGGTTGGGGAGGCTTGATCCAAGAAATCTGAGCCATGGTGGATGCCAGTAAGGACGACAAAGGAATGAGTAAAGGTTTTCAGGAACTGGCCCCTAAGATCTATACAATTTCATGAGATTGAATTCTCCTCTTCTTCACACCAGTGTAAATCCCTCAGATTTACCTCAGTGTTAAGAGAGCAGAAGTTAGCCAGGGTTTTATATGTTTCTCTTTAAGATATTTTAGGTTTTGTGCAAGTTACTATTTTGAAAATATACTGTCCACCACAGGAAGAAATATGTCAGAACCGCTCAGGTGCTTAAAATAATGCCTCACCTGGTAGTAAGAAAATAGCAAAATTGGACTTAATTCTAAGAAACAAATGGAGATTTCCTTTAGCTCAAGTGCCAAAAGGTAGATTGTGCAAGGGTAGGTTCCTAAATCCACATTTAGGCTCTTAAATAAGTGACTAGACTTTCAAAAGAGCTGAGCACCCAGCAGCTCCTATCTTGCTCAGTAGAAGCTGTTAGATATGTAGCACTTTAGAAAAATCAGGCCACTAATATAGACCCTCATCCAGACTTAAGCACAGTCTTAAATTTAAGTAGGCACGGCAGACTTTGATTTTATATTTGATGGATAATATCCATTTTTAATTTTTAAAGCGTTTTATGGATTTAAATTTTCACAGCTATGGGAAATTGGGGAGATTGAGAGACAACTATTTAATGACAGCAGTTGTTGAGATTTTAAAAAATTAAAGCTTTATAACCATTAAAGCACAAATTCTCAGAATCACACAACAAAATATACAAAGAAAATATCCCTAAATCAACAGATAATACCTATTCTACTATAAATTCACTAGTCCATTTGTAACAAGCCTAATTCAAAAGTCTAAATCACTGGACATTGACTCTAATAAGGTCTCAGGCAGCATTCTTCTTACTTTGCCTAACTGCAAATTTCAATTACCAAAATATTTTTCATCAGTTTCTGTGTGTACAGCGCAATCAACATTTGCCAACATCAACAAAAATCTAATCCATCCAAGCCTAACTTTAAGCATGTCACTGATCTGAAAGTTGCTGTACTTCTGTTTCTGGAGTTTTTTTTGAGACTTCAAAGAGAAACTGCTGAGTTAGAAATGATCTGCAAACTTGACACATTCAAACTGGGTTTAAACAGAGATTTGGAATGGCTCTCTCATTACAAGAGGTAATTGCTTTGCTCACCCATTCTCACCTCCTACTCAATGACTGTCATTAGCCCTCAAGTACCCGGCTTTCATCCACCTCCCCCATTGTTCTCTATGCACTTGTATATCTATGTTTCCTATTTACTGTATCATTCTACCTCTGCATCTGACGAAGTGAGCTGAGTCTCACGAAAGCTTATGCCTACAAAAATTAAATTGGTTAGTCTTTAAAGTGCCACAGAACTCTCGTTGTTTAAGCATGTGAGTACTTTCATTGAAGTCTATGGGGCTACTCATGCGTTTAAAGTTAAGGAAGAGATTAAATGCTCAATTGTGGCCTTAGATGTGTAAATATGGATTTCTGAGTCTAATTCTGAGGCTCTTCTTTTAAAAAACAATCTTGGTGATGAGACGTTAGAGCAAAAAGTTGTCAGATATGTTTGAGATGTATTTTATCTCTTTAAAAATAATGCTTTCCAAAAATGGACATTCCTGACATAATACAGAGAATTCATTAGAATGATATTCTTCATAATGGAAGTGGCAGCTGAGAAGTTGGCAACTGTAACTAACAAAGTCTGCTGTTCAAAAGATATCTGCAATGCATTCAAAAGATGGCAAATTCAGATTTTGCTCTATTTCAAACCTGAGTTCTGACAGTATATCCACTAGCCTTTAAAGTTTGTGTTGTGCTTTCCACTTTGGTTTGAAGGACTTTTCAGCCTTTTACTAAGCCTCAGTTTTTCAGGTTATTCGGTCTTTTTTGACAATCCCAGACTCATGTGCATATAGCATTCATGTGGTCTTGCTTCAAGACAGCTTTGATAAAGCCTTAATCAAGTCTTGTACTGATCTCACTCATTCGCTATATACTGGTTACACAGTGGTGCAGCGCTACAGCTATTATACTTCATTCCAGGGCAGCTGCCTTGATACCTGTAAGACTGGTGAATTGCGCCTGTATATCAGCAGGAGCTATTCAGAGTCTGTATGTATAGCCCTTTGGAAAGATTTTTGAACATGAACTTTGAATTCTATGGACCATGAAGATTACATTAACAACACTATTTTAGAGCAGTTTTGTCTAATTGAATTCTCTTTTTTCCCCCCCTTCTCTCCCATTATGTTCTTAATGTCCAGGTGCTGTCTTTGGTTCCCGGAAAACTGTGGATTTTTAATGTATTCCACATCCAATTTTCAGATTGTTCTGTCCTTTTCATTTCTTTTCTCCCTTTATATTGCCATCAATTATTTCATTTTTGTATTATCTTAAAATCATTTGTCTGTTTTTTTCTCCTCTTCTATTTTTCCTCTCTCTTCCTCCTCTGATTTTTGTGTCTCATTTATTCTGAAATACTTCCCTGTAACAGGGAGACTTGCCCTTAAGGGCTGGAGAGCTTAAGTCTAGCCAACTCTCATTACCAAGGTGCCACACCTCAATTGACTGAGTCTGTTCCACTATAAAGAACAACAGGAAGAAGTTGCAAAGAGAAAGAAAAAACAAAAAAAAAGTTGCACTGGTATAAGAGCTGCTGAGAAGAGCTGGCAGTAAGCTATGTAAGAGAACCATAAGGAGAGAACTCAAGATGCGCAGCGTAACTGTTATGTTGTTTTTTATTTTGATTTGCTGTTTTAGGAAAACAAAATAGGAATAAACGCCTGGCCAGAAGGGCCCCGTGAGATTGTTGGTTTGGTGTGAATGAGAGCCCGGAACACTCTGAAGAGGAGAGGAATTATTAGCATATCACCTTGGAGTCACCCGTGGCCATAAGGGGCTACATAGAAGGCAACTGACCCTATGACACTTGACATTCCAAATCCTAATCTGTGCAAATTAGCTTATTGGAAGGCACAATGGGTTTTGTTAGTCACCATCATGACTGATGCTGGCAGCACTGTTGAGGCTAATGAAAGGGTGGCATGTGTAGAGAAGCAGTAGGTCAAGAATTTTCCTCTTGTGGGAAGACAGGAATAACAAATACAGATCCAGAACACCTGACAGCAATGGTCAGGTCAGAATGTTTGTAACAGACATCAGTTGATGTACATGGAAAGACCTGGTTTTATGTACATGACTTTCCCCACTATTAACTATCACATTCAAGCACGAACCACCAGCTATTGAACATGCCACTATTTTTTTTTCCCCTTTGACAAACTACGTTCTTCCCTTTATGCGGCTCCTCTTCATTGTTATGTTAGACTGTTTGGATCATATGGTACAAAAGTTCAGACTGGGAGCCAATGAATCTATGCTGTATTCCATGGAGATTTCTTTGTGAAGTGGGAGATTCACACTTAGGGTAGGATTTTTTCCCACATCTCATTGAATTGCATCTAACTCCTGTGGGCTTCTCTGAAGATCTTTTTGTGTGCCAGTTTCCAGTCTGTAAAACTGGGATTAACAATATTCACTGTGATGCTAAGAGGCTATATTGATTAACAGATCTGAAATTCTCCTATATTACAAGCCACAGAAAATCCTATACATTAAATTAAAATGTTCTTTCAATTTCAAATTTTTTCAGATTGCGCGTGCCTCTGTGAACAGTGTCCTCATTTTCTAGCCTATTGTATGCAATGGTCTCTGCATTGTTTCTTTAAATATTTGGAATCTTGGAGGCACTACGCAAGCATCCTAAGTATTGTGCACCTGCGAAACCTGACTCTTGGTTCAGAGTCTTTGCACTGATGAAAGAAGCACTACACCTAAATGTCACAGGAAGATGCATACTATGGCATGTCTATCTACTGGCCTGTGGTAGGAAGTGGAAGTGACATAGCCCGATTCTTATTTATATCAAGTCCTAGGTAATATAAAGGAGCCTTAAATGGGTCTTTAAGGGGCCTTTGTGTAAATGAGTCAGGCCCATATGAGTTGATTAGGGTGCTGGTAGCAGATGTGCTTTTCCTGCAGTCATCCTTGACTGAATCAATAACCATCAAGGTGAAGAATGATTCCTGGGAGATTTGTGACTCATTAGGCTATGCCACAAAAATCCAGCTAGTTATTAATTTCAAGTAACTGCCCTGCATCAGGGTCATTACTGCTGTTGTAAAAGGGACATTAGAATATTAAAAACAAAATTGTTGCACTGTTATTACAATTTCTATTCAGATCTCCTACTCTGGTTGAAATACTTACGTTTTTTAGAGAGTTTCCCAAAATGGATTGAAAACAATGACCAGTTATTTCCATGCAAGAAGCCTTGAGCTCCATCTAGATTCTGGAACAGTATCTAGAATTGCATGCTCTTTATGCTTCTTTGTACCTATTTTTAACTCCCTCTATTTCTTTGTAATATATTTAAACAGAAAAAATATATACTGATTTTTCCCCCATCTCTCTTCAGTTTTAAGCACAGATTTTTTTTACTGTTTGTCATTGGTGCCAGGATTGCCATCAATTTCCCACCAACTGGGCACATCTAGAGAACTAAAGCCCGAAGCTGGTTAATGATCAAAATAGCTTGGACAAATTGTTCAATTGCCATATAATTATTTGACTCGTGGTCTCTTCCAGCTTTAAGTTTTCTGTCCATTTATATTTCTCCTGAGTCAGTTATCACTTTCTTCTGTGCATTGATTCTTTACTGTGAGTTCCACTGTAGACCGACGGTTAGATTGTCTAGTAAGCTGAAATAGTTAGAGGTGTCAAGCAAACCAAGTATTGGCTGAATCTGGAAAACTCCACTGTACTTCCTGTAAAAGTCATGGCCTCAGGCAGAACAAGGGGGTCATAAACGTTTTGATTTGGTGCTAAAATCTGTTTACTTCACTTTCCCTTCAGATTTAGTATCGGCCAGAGACCATAACATGACGGAAGATTACAAATTGCAGTCAGAGGGTACAGGCATAGGCTTCTATTTTTATTACACATTCTTTTCCACAGATTTGTTCCAGTGTCTTTCAGTCTTCATATTCCCCTCCTCCCCCACCCAAGAGGCCAGAGGATTACCAAAGGAGCTTTGCCTGAACAAAGAACTCAGTCTTTCACCATAAACTTTTGAGGTACAGCCCTCATTGTTACCCCACTACACAAGTGACTGGCCTGATGTGATGGCAATTAACCCTTGAACATGAACTAAAACAACTGTGTGGAGGGGCAGCTACCCCACACTAGTCTGGAAAGGTTTAAATAAAGCCCTAGGGAGGCTGTGCTAGGAGCAGCGAATCAGGGCCAAGGAGGCCCTATATAGTCAGCCAGCAGACAGCAGAAAGGACAGTCACTCCCAGGAGCTAGGGAAGGGAAGGCTGGTGGCCCTGCAGACTGAGGAAGGTCAGCACTGTGACGCTGGCTGGATTAGTGGGATTTATGATATTATTTAACATAAATATGTCAACATTACAATAATTCGTATGAGATATGCCATGTCAGGTACTGTTAGAAAGGTTATAATGTGTTAAGTATGATAATATTGTTTATGTTCATCTATCATGTGTGTATTGGAAGCTATGGATATGTTTGATGACTCCAGCTCTGTAGATTATAGCCATACAACTGACCTTCAGAATTAGTCAAACAATCAGTCTATGGCTCATTTTAAAACCACAGGATAAGACTCAGACTAAGTACTACAATAAATCACCAAGTGAGAGAAAATCTCTTACATTAATTATTTCTGGTTTGTGACTTTAGATAAACAAATCTGCAAAGCCTAAAAGGCAGGGTTGATTTTCACAGCTGTTATATGCTGAAGGGCTCTTTTACGTGATGGATGTAGTCAGTGTAGGAGATGATGGGTTGTCAGTTGTGGAAAATAAACCTTAATTTCTTCCAAGACTAGACATAGGGAATGCTGCTACCATCTCCATGACAGTAATTTACAGTCACCTCTTTGAGGTACTTTTATTTTCTATGTGCATTAACTCACCAGGGATTCTTTTGGCAGAAAAGCACTTAAATCAGACAAATTATAAGGTCTATTCTAGCAAAAGTGGCTAATTATAGCTATTGTCAAGCCTTATATTACAAGCAGTTACAGTACATCTGCTTGTTAAATGACAAAAGTGCTTTTTAGTTAACTATTTTCTACTAAAACCCTTTCCAAAACATATTACTTTGCAATGTATTTTATTATTGTGTAGTAAGACAGTAGTCTTTAGATCAGGGGTGTCAAACATCCAGCCCCTGGGCTGGATATGGCCCACCAATCTTTTTGGTCTGGCCCCTGGCAGCAGTGTGCGCTGCCACAACATCTCGCCGAGTTGTACACTCTGGTGGCGTCGCACGCTCCCGCCAGAGGGTACAATGCTGCAAGATCTCGCGGCAGCGCGTGCTGCCGCCAGAGAGTACAACGCCACGAGATGTCACAGCGTCACACGCTGCCGCCAAAGAGTACGACGCCATAAGATCTCGCTGCGTCGCGCGCTGCCACGAGATCTGTGTACTCTGGCCGCAGTGCATGGAGCGCTGTGTGCACAACACAAAGTGCTCCAAAAGTGCCTAGTATTTCGATTTATGGTATGTACGGTCCACTTGAAGTACATTTAATTCAAATCTGACCCGCCATAGCAAGTGAGTTTGACACCCCTACTCTAGATGTACCAACCTTTGTTCCTATTGTGCTTGCTACTGTATACATGTATACACACACAGTTGGCCCCTGACACAAAGAACTAAACAAATAGGACAAAGGATGGGAGAAAAGAAATACTATCATCCCCATTTTACAGAGAGGGAAACAAACACAGCAATATTAAGAGACTTAGGCCTGGTCTACACTGCCACTGGCGGGAGATATGCAAGCTACATAATGTAGCTTGCGTATCTCCCATCCACTTACTTACGTTCCGTACCTTAGCATCTACGTTGCGCTGCATCGAATGGAGACTCCCTCCAGTCAATGCAACCTTATATTTTTGGGATTTGAGGGAGTGGATGGATTAATGGCATTGACTGGAGAGCACTTCTGGGATCGACTGAGCAGGTCTCCACAGCCCGCTCAATCGATCCTGCTGCATCGATCCGTGCAGCCCCAGCAGTGTAGACATACCCTAAATCAAGGTCACACAGGAACCTATGGAAGAGCAGAGAATTGAACTCGGATCCCCTGAATACCAATCTTCATGCCAATCCTCCTGCCTTCGTTTTTTCAAATCACGTTATTTTAAAAGGAGCACTATAGTTAATATTTTATAGCACTAGTATAGTTGTTTCACTAATTAGTCCTTTGCCAACATTTCCTATTGCTCTGTCCTTGCTGCAAGTCTCCCACTAAAAGTTTTGTTACATACCACAGAAATACTGCTTCCCACAGCAGAACAGGTTCAGAGTCAAGCTGTTCACATGGTCTGTCAAAAGCAGAGCAACTATAAAAATCAATATGAGGAATATTCCTTTGTTCAGTCAAAACATTTAAACATGCTTCAAAGCTAATGGTCATTACAATAACTTTAGGTATTTGTAAATGAGCTAGACTGCCAAATCTACAGTATCTGTCCGCAGTGTGATTGAACCGGTACTTTGATTGCCTTTAAAGGTATCCTCCCATGACACTCCTTACTAATATATAGACATGGCCAGTGAGTGGGACTGGATTCTGATCAAAGGACTCTGAGTCTCTTAAAACAGCTGCTTTGAAATAACAGTCTGCTTGACAGCCTGGCAATAGCATAGGTTGGTGAGTTTTTTGGTTTTTTGTTGTTTTTTTTAAAAAACAACAAGTCCTCTGCATGCAATCCTTTACTCGTGAACAGATTTATTTCAGGCGAAAGGGCTCAGAAAAGAATTCAAAGTAGAATTATCAACAGTAAAATTGCCAATAATTGCCAATTTGTGCCTTACCAGTTCTGTCATTAGGATGAACATGCGGCAAAGATGCCAGGCAGGAATTATTCATTCAAATTACAAACTAGATCTAGCCTCCACACCCAGCACACACAAATAAAATGAAAAAGATGGGTGAACAAAATTATTTTAAGGCAGCAGTTCTATTGCTTATTGTGTAATTCACTGGGGGCCTGGCTGACCTCACTCACACTGATTCTAAACCACTGTGTCATCATGAGTTTCACTTTGAATGGAGCCACTCAATTTATAGTCAGGGTCTCCCCTCACATCATAATTCAGCAGGTGTTACCCCAGAGACTAATTTGATCCCCTGTCTTTATTACTAATCCCAATTGAGGTAGAACTGTGGTGTTTTACTTAAACAGGCCTCAATTCAGCAAGTACTTAAGCATGTGCCAAACTTTAAACATGTAAGCAGTCCCTCTAAAACCCATGGGACTACTCACATGCTTAAATACTTTGCTGAATCAGGGTCATATCATTTATCGGCTGCTGATGGGTCAGATAAATGACATTGCCCCTCCAGGCTTTGCAAGACTTTTCCTTCATCCACTACTATTGAATTCTATCAAAAGCAACAACTAGTTTTTGTCTTTAAGAGCCCATGATGTTAATTTGCTCTTGGTGCTAGCACATGTTTAATGCATTTTTTCTCAGCATTTGTTCTTTTTTTTTTTTTAAAAATACCAGGGAAGAGGTTAGCTCTGTCAGACGGGAATAGCCAGCACAGAACAGCTCAGCATTACATTTGCTTTTCTCCAACATTAGGAGACCACCCCAGTTTTCCATGACTTTTCAGGAACAATCCTAAGTAGTACAGTTAGTTTGCCAAGTCCCTTAGGATGGTTACCATCCAGATAAGCCAATGTCTATGAGCCAGACCCCCTCCTAGTCTGCACAGCTATGCAAGGGAGCAAGGAGGGGGGCTAGATGTGTCCCCTCATTCCCTTGTGCTGCTTGCACAGATCACAGGTAGCAGCACAAGGAGAAGAGCAGCCTGTGTGCAGCTGCTATGCCACCATGCAGGTGGGCAATACAGGGCAGGGAGCGGGAGGATCCCTTGTTCTCTTCCCTCCAACCACCCAGCTAACATGTGCAGTGTCAGGTATAGGCTAGCATAGGATACTTTACTTTTCCCCCTTGGAACAAGGAGGAACCCATGAGACAGATCCAAACTGCTCCAGGGGAAGCGCACCAATGTGCTGCCACTTGCTTCAGGCTTACGGCAAAGCCTATATGTTTAACTTTTATTACCTTATTTGTGCTGTATCAGTAGCTGTTATTATTGGTTAACATTTATATTGCAGCAGTACCTGGAAGTTTGGACCTCATTCTGCTAAGCATTGTACAAACCGAGAAAGTGAGAGTCCCTGCCCCAAAACTATTATGAGGTCATCCTCATCCCCTAAACTTTTTAGTTTAGTAGTTGGAGATGGATTTTTATTAAAGGGGCTCAATAGTTCAGCTGTTTGAGTTATTTGCTTCTTCCCACTTCACAGTGAGCATCAGATCCTGATCTCATCACTTGTGATAATTGTATCTTACTCCACAAATATTCCCGTTGGCTTCAAGGACCCTGCTCACAGAGTAAGGTGTTACTCACGGTGAATAAAGGGATCTGAATCTAGCCCTCAGTAGTAGACTTATTTTCAGTCTAACACCACAGTTCCCCCGCACATATTTATATAAAAAGCTTGATGTATGCTATGTCTTCAGTGCCCAAAATGAGTTTATTTCTTTTTTTTTTTTTTTTTTTTTTTTTAACAGTCAGAACTACCTTCAGCTAGCTATCTCAGTAAAAGCCTTATGAAAATAAGGCACTGAAGATTTTACCTCAGTGGAGCTAGGTAACGGCAGGTCAAATCAAAGGGGGCGAGTGGCTGAGTGGGCATCATTTTGACCACGATTAGCTACAGTGAGGTTAAAAACTGCCTCTGCCTTTTCTCCATTAAGATTTTATTGCAAGGTACCTATCTTGCTATAAAAACACACCTCTTTGATAGTGAAGATCTAGCCTTGTTCTTTCTCAACCTCCTTAGCTAGCATTAACTCATCCTGCTTTTTAACTCGTCTTATCTTCCCTCTTGAAGCCTTAATTAGTCGTGTATTGTTGTTGGTTGCCACCACATTTTTCCAAGTAGAGCATGGGATTTGGTTTATGTTGTTTATTAACCTCAGGCCCTTGAGTAGTCCATTCCGAAGCCACACTGGCTGCCTCTTGCTCCTGGCATACTTCTTGAGTGGAAGCACTGCCTTAATTAGGGTGTCTTTAGGAATACCCCACCTCCTTCCCCAAGCTCTCACTGGATTTTACTCACTAGATTTAAGTGCTCCAAATGTGGCTTTACTAGGAGTGCCAGTGGGTGCAACTGTACCAGTTAAATAATCCACCTTCATTTCAGTCACTTCAGCACCAACTGCAGGTACTCTCCTGGGGCAAAAATAAATCCCAAAGGAAATCAATAAATGCAATGCTTTGCTTTTTCTCCTGTCCCACTGCACTCTACCCTAAGCATCACAACTTAACACCTTGAAACCACAGCTACCATTACAAGGAAACACTTTATGATAGCATTCTTTTAAGTTACTGCAGTAGACTCTTCTGCTGCTACCGGTCAGCTCACAACTCTACTGGCCTTCCTCAGATTTTAGGAGAAAGCAATCAGCACCTTCCAACTTTTTCCCCATAGGCCAAAGCCTGAGGCCCTTATTCAGTTTTTAGCTCCATCTTTACTGATGCAGGAAAACTCCTACTGAATTCAGTGACAGTTGCCTCATTAAAAACAGAATAGAAATTGAGCCAAGACCTCACCATTTGGGCCCATTCAGTACTCCCTTCAAGAATCCACGATTTGGAAAGGGCTTCCTATGAGTGACTGTATTGATGTGCTCTGCCTAACACACAAGTTACCTACTTCAGTTACCGGAGACCGACTCCCAGCTCAAGCTGCTTTAGTGCTGCTCTCTTCCCAGGTGAGGGGCTCGCTTCGGGCTTACCTAGAGGAGCCACTGCCTATGGACCACAAGGGTTCTGGTTTGAACTCTGGTGGTAGTAAAGAGCAGGGTGTGAATTCACCGTCTACAGAGGGGATTCTGCTAATCCATTAAGACCATTCTTGTGTACGGCCACCAGTGTATAAGTGCAGAGTGTGGTGGAAGGACATCTATGTGTAAGACAAACTGTTACAATCAAAATGAAGTCATTAGGATTAACTCGCTGTCTTTATTCTTATTAGCTGGTCACTTCAAGAGCCAAAACAGGTGTGGGGGGGCCAAGTATCTAGGGTTGTCATGGCTTCTGATACTAATTTGACAGAGTTAAGTTTCACCTCAGGTAATGGAAAATGAAGGGTTGTAAAACTAATGAACTAGAAGCAAGTGAAACTGAGGCAAGGCTGCATTTCACTTGTAAAAAAAAAAAAAAAAGTCTCCGAGAGGAAAATATTAGTCATGAGCAACACCACTCTCAGAGTCAGGGCTTATCCATACTTAAAATGCTGCAGTGGTGCTGCTGCACTGTTGCCGCTGCCCCACTCTAGCACTTCAATGAAGACACTACCTATGACAACAAAAGGGGTTCTTCCCTCGGCATAGGTAATCCACTTCCCTGAGAAGCGGTAGCTAGGTTGACAGGAGAATTTCCCCATCAACCTAGCTTTGTCTACACAGGAGTTACGCATGGATTTTTCACAGCTGACCAACATAGTTATACCGACCTAATTTCCTAGTGTACGCCAGGCCTTAGACCCATGAATTAAAACCACATACAAATGGCCATCAAAGTTGAAGCACTACATAAAACCATTACCACACAGGTATTCATTGCAATCATCCTTGTGACTCACTTGGCATAACAGCCTCTAAGTCTTACTTTATTGTCCTACCCTATTTCAGCTAAAGGAAAGTAAAATCAGAAAATAAATTATTTTTGTCATGCTTTCTCCATGCTTGTTTGATGAGATGTCCCATCTCATTCTCCACTTGCTCTATTGCAACATGAGAAATGAGTCCTTTCCTAGATAAACAGAATATACTCAAGGAACTAAGCCAGTTATAACCCATAAGGGCACAATATATCCTGATCTGATTTTATATGTCCTGTCAGTAATATAGTAATTATACTGATTTTATATGTCCAGGTTGGTAATATAGTAATTTATAGCCACTTACCTTATCCACTGTAAACTTCAGGAAAAATGTATTAGTCTTCCCTTTGGTACTGAAAAATTGTGCAGAGTTGCAGTATATTAGGATGGCTCTCATTAAGGACAAAGCAATCTCTATATATTTCCAATTTTAAAAAAAAAATAACCACACCACACACCTCCGTCCACGAACTTACAGCCAAAATGGCTCTTGTGTTTTTCTTTGCAATAATTCAAACATTAAAATGTAAGGAACAATGATAAGACAACTCTCAGAAAATACAATGCCAATCTTCTAATGGTAGTGGATTAATATTTGAACACATTAATATCCTCATGGGACCATTAATATCTTCAGCTCCGATTCTGCCACCCTTACTCAGGCTGAGGGGTACGCAGTGGGGCAGCATGAGGAGTCCGGTACTATTCAACCTGCAGAAGGATGGCGGTATCTGATTCATAGCACTTCTTTTAGTACAAGTTATCACGATCCACAGAATCTGGTCTATGCCCAGCCAGGTCTATGCCCAGCCTTGGGAGTGACCCCTTTAGTGTGCTAGGCCCTAAAGGCCTATACAATTGCACAGAGGCAGGCCTGTGGCCTCCAAGAGTCCAAAACCGGGCCTTCAGGCACCAGCAATCCGTCTCTCTCTATGGCTCCCTGCAATGAATCCAGTCAAGCAAGACTCCTGCAGGAGGCTTGTGCTGTACTTCTTAAGGGCACTACGCTCTCAGTAAGGGCTGCTCTACAATGGCGGTGGCGGTCTACAGGAGATACGCAAGCTACCTAATGTAGCTTGTGTACCTCCTGTTGATGTACTTATGTTGACATACCGCGGCGTCTTCATGATGCTGCGTCGACAGGAGGGCATCTCCTGTCAATGCAGCTTTACTCCTTTCAGGAAGGTGGACTAATTGAGTCGACCAGAGAGAGCTCTCCAATTGACCAAGCAGGTCTTCATAGACCCACTGAATCAATGCTGCTTCATTGATCCCTGCCACTTCAGCAGTGTAGACATGACCTAAGTATTTGCAGTGACACTAGGTAGCCTTTCCAAAACAAGGTAACGAGTCACCCGTCACAAAGATTCTGAAAGTCCTGGAGAGGCAAAGGTTAAGACAGAGTTCATCCTGGCCAACTTCAGGCCAAGGCTCCCTTGAGCCATGTTGGTATTGAAGCCATACTGGGATGAACACGCACGTGGTCTCCCAAGACCAGCTCAACCCAGCTACCTGACATCTTTCCTTTGTTCTCCAGTTTGCTCTGCTTCACCCTGCAGTGAGGTGGGATGAAAACTCCTTCCTCTTGGATGTTGGTTGTGTGAGACAGCAGGGTTAGGGAGCAGTCGGAAAGTGGTAGAAGGGAGGGATATCCGCTCTAGAATGATCAGGGCCTTGTTCCCTGTGGACTGAGGAGATGTTATTACAGGTCAATTAGGAGCATCAGAGGCCAATTAAGACTCAGCCAGAGACCGGATAAAATCCCCTGTGTCAGGCAAACAGGGGAGAGAGGAAGGAGAGCTGGTGGGAGTGTTAGAGTGCAGTGACTGAGGAAAGACCAAAAGGAATCAGGTGAAGGGGCACGCTGGGAGGGAGGCTTCAAAGAGACAGAGGCCTGAGGGAAAAAGGGGCCTGTCAAAAAGGGGGAATAGGACTGAGAGACTCCTCCAGGTAGAAGGATTGGAGGAGGGGGTGGGGAACCTCAGAAGCTGAAAGGGCAGAGGAGGAAAGTAGCCCAGGGGAAAATTGCAACTTGAAGCATTGTAAGCAGTGCACAGCTGCTACCATCAGAGCCCCTGGACTGGGACCCGGACTAGAGGGTGGGCCCGGGTTCCTGCCCCCTTTTGCCCCACTGGGCACTACTTGGGTGACCAACGCCCAGAAATAGGGGTGACAGGCAGCGCCCTGACCGTCCACAAGTAGGAAAAGTGCAGGATCCAAGGCAGCAGAGCTGGCAATTTGCCACAGTTGCTATGGGTGAATGTCCAGGTTGCTGAGGTTCTCATGGTCTTTCTGGACCCTCCATTGATATAAGTTAGTTTGCGCCTGTTCTTAACCACCCATTCATACCATCCTTTACACACCATGCATAGCAGTGCAAAGCACAAAGAAGCTGAGGCATAGATGGGAATAAGAATTACTAAAATTCTCACTTTGTCACCTCAGGGACATGCTTGCAGGCACCCCACCATCACCTCAACCCTAATCATTCTAGGGTGCCAGAGCTCAGGTACAGAAATGGAGCTGGCTGAAATGTTTTCATTGAAACTTATTGGATAAAAAAATAGGTTCTCAATTAAATGGAGATTTAGAGATGGAAACATTGTTGACAATTTTTAAGATTTTCATTACAAAAAAAAGTTTAAATTTTCAGCGACTGAAAAAGAATGGTTACTACACCTCACAGTAACTGTTGTTCTTAAACCTATTTTGTCCATGTAAAGCCCAGTAACTATGGTTCTCCCAGATGGTTTGTCCATGTAGAACCTGCTAATGGTGCACATGTACCAGGAGTGTCTATTGGGGCCATCCCAGCACAGGCTTGTGCCGCTGGAATCCTAGGGCACATAAGGCAGAGTGTCCCCAAAGACCTCTGTGTTCCTTCCTATTGCCTGTGGTAGCCATAGGGCACTCGGCAGTGGCCACCTGCTCCCCCATAGTATCATCTCATCAAATCCATTTTGTATATAGTTGTAATTACTGTAACTAGTTTAGGGACATTTCTGCTTTATTGGCAGCCCCCCATTCATTTTCTTTCAATTGTCTCTCTTTCTTTCATCCAAGTCTAACTTGGCACCTTCCCACCTAAACCCTGAGCCTGAACCCTCTGGCTTCAAGCCTTGCCAGCTGTGTGACTGATCTATTCCTTTAACTGATGGGCACAGGCAGTGGTTTTTTCTGTTTGGTCAAGAGCCACATTCCAGACCATTGTTGTTTCTCACTCCTTTTCCACCAGAACACACTGCTTTGGGAATACCTGGCTCAAGCTCCACCAGGAGAGTGTCAGATTCAGAAAGACATTCCTCTGACTCCAAAAAGGGACTCTGCTCCCAGAGATCCTACTCTTTCAGCGGTTCATATAAGTAGGGTCTCTACACTGAATGCTCCATTTGCCAGTATCCAGAAGGGGTCTGCAACTCAGTCAGTCAGGCATCTTCAGTCTAGAAACAGAGTTTAACTTTCAACTGATGCCAAGTGCCAGAGCCCAAGTACCAGCTTCACATCAAGGCAGGGCAGATCTAAGCAACACTTTGAGGGCAACGCGCCATGTTGATTTTTTTTCCATATAAAAGTAGAGATCATAGACATTGAGCAACAAAAGGTACCAGTCTCCACTCTTCTAAACCACAGGCCCAAGGCCTTATCCTGGATAGGGTAGCAGGGCTGATGTTTTGCCTCATCCAGCTTCAAACAGAACTAAATGCATTCTGGCACCAAAGCCTAGTACCAACAAAAGCTCCTGGAGATCAGGTTCCTGGGATCCCATGAAAAGAGCAATTGTACAACTTAAGTATCTCTCTTACTGTCTGTGTCTTTCAAGCCTATGAGAGCTCCAGTCATCCCTCTTCAGCCAGTGTGGAACTGACCTTAAAAAGCAGATCTGGGTTTTTTTTGGCAGGAAGATTGAGGTTTCCACACAGTTCTCCCATTTCCTAGCCCAACATCTGTGTCTCTGGCTTTGCTTGGTCAGTTGCAAAGATGATATTTTTTAATTATTGTCTACCACCCTTAACTGGAGGTCACTGATGCCTCTAGCAGAGCCTAGCAGCAAAATCAACCCTGAGGATCCATTCTCTTACAGAGGCATGAGCCTGAGGATGGGAGAAAGCTAAAAAGAAAAAGGAGACAAAAAGAAGGAAAAACTCTGTTGTGGGGCTCAGACACACTGGGAAGAAAAGGAGAGACACAGACTGGAACTTTAGGAGGAGGAGGTCCCTTATTCACCATCTTTAAGTGAGGAGGACTGAGCTACCATCTGTGCTTTGAAGATGGTGAAAGTGGGGGGGGGGGGAAATCCATATGGCTAGTACGCAAATTTTATGCAAATATATGTAAATAGCTTTGGCCTTTCCTATGAGAGTCTAGGTGGTAGGTCTAGGTCTGGTGGTAAGGTGGAAGAGTTCATTAAAGACCAGGGCAGGAAAAATGTTCTCTAGTAATGACAAAAAATAAAATAGAAAGAAGGAAACATTAGAAATATTTTAGTTTGCATAGTTTCAGTAAATGAGTCAGCCTGTCAACGGTAGGACAAACTATAGTTGCATCTGAAGAGTACCCGGATAAGAAACTGTCTTTTGAATCCTCTCTGGTGATATGTTGTTACTGTTTCACTGAGCACGTGTTCTACTCTGGTTAAGGGAAATGATACATGACAGTGTGCGTGTTTGTCTGTAATCTTAATTTGCCACTCATGGAAAACACAAGAAAGACCCTCAGAAAATACAGAGATCATCAGTAAAATGCCAGGCAATGCTTTAAATGTTTGCTTCTTGGCTCCTCAGCTAGTGGAAATCAGTGTAGTTTCATTAAATCAAAGGAGCAACATCAGTTCACATCAGTCTAAGATCTGTTCTTCCACTCCTGGATCTTGTGCAGCCAAATTGAGCCCTGGCATATGTGGGTGTACCTCCCACTATTTTCAGTGGGAGTTGCGACTGTTTATTGCAACACTTAGATGGGCCAAAATGCAGTTTAAACTAAGTGCAAAAAAAAAAATCCCAATGATATATATACTACTTATACATTTACATTATATATGGTCATGCATGGGAATTCATACACTTAAGTGGCATACAAATTTTACAAATAAAGTAAAGTTCGTTTGCATTGCCCCCGCTCCCCGACGTATTCTTTTTAGAAGTCACTTAGCTCAGTCAACCCAAGATTCTCAAAATATCAAGACACTTTCAAAATAAGCTGGAAATAGCTAATGTTCTACTGGAGTAACCATGAGAAACACAAGCCATTATTTTGACTGTTTAAAAAATACTAATACCAATAATAAAACTGTCCATGTCTCTTCATCCAGGATTCAGGTGCAGTTATTTGCTGTTATGTTGCAAACTTAACAGAACAGATGCATCTATGAGAATGGTTTGTCAGGGTTACACAAATGCTGCTAATAACAGCATAGGCACAGGTGTGGCATTTAGCCACCAACTGGTGACGGGATCTAAGTGTTTGCACACTTCTTATAGTTTGTTTCTTTTTATAATAAAACTTTAGTTTTAGTTACAAAAGGATTGGCTGGCAGCGTGGTATTTTGGGTAAGATCCAAACTTATATTGAGCTGGTACTATGGCTGACCCTCTGGGGTCAGGAGAAACCATTTTGGTAAAGAACATAGATTTTTAAAAAACTGGTCTCTTTACTGGACCTAGTGGCTGATTGGGAGCCAGAGACAGAAATGCAGTAAAGGGGGCTGTGTATATTTTTATTTTGGCTTCTTGATAACCAGTGTGGGGAATCAGAAGCACTGTTTGTGGCTAGTTAGGAAGTCGACTTCAGTGTCACGCACCAGTGCTGGGAGAATCTGCTCACCTTTTACAGCCTGACCTGCCGTTGGCATTTTCAGGTGGCTATCCTAGGCATGGATGGATTACAGTAGTGTAGCCTTGGCAGGATCCACAGAACCAGAACATTTGGGTTTTGGATCAAAAACACACACAATTCTAAATTTTACAATTTGATAAGAGAAATGTTAAAGGATTAAAGCAATCTCACACACACACACACACACGGACTTTCCAGTTATTTGTATCAGGTTTCTAATAGAATTGTGGAGTTTGCAGGCTTGTATAGTCCCTCTGGTGTACATCCAGTACCTGGATGGGTCTCAGTCCTTTGTTTCACAACTTCAGTTCAGTTATAGATGAGTTGATCCAGAAGTAGGCTGAAGACTGAAGACCCAAGACAAAATGGATGTGGTGCAGCTGCCTTTTATATCCTTTGGCCTTTGCCATGCTGCTTTTGGAAAATTTACAGGAATAAGATGGAGTCCAAGGTCACATGAGTGACTGGTGACTCATCAGGTATATCCCTGGCTTCTCCCCCAGACCCATTGTACCTGAGAGTTTCCTTAGTGCGCCATTAAGCAGGCGCTTGTGCTGCAGCCATCCTGTCTGGGGTGTCGCCCAGAAACACAGTACAAATTGAAATATAGATACAAACATATCCCTAACTTCCATTACACATATAGCACATGAACATAAATATCTTACTTAGCACATTACAGCCTTTCTAATGGTACCTGACAAAGCATAACTCATGAATTATGATTGACATATTGATGTTCAATATAATAAATTGCTCCCCCCATCCAGCCAGCATGACACCCCCAACACGAGATTGGTGTAGAAGGGAGTAATCAGAGCTCCTGAATATGCCTCCCTAATCCAGCCAGTGTCACAAGGCCAGAGAGATTTAGAGCTTCTACAGAACTGAAATAATAGCAACCAAGCTGATCAGTTGCAAATAATTATTTATGGTTCTTTAAAAGAGGATAGTCTCCATGGTAACTAGAGTATCTAGTGGTTATGCTTTCTCTGAATGACAGAATACCTTATCATGGGGTAGTACACAGCAGATCACCAAAATATCAGTGCTTTTCTCAGTGTTTCCAAGGCAATATAGTCCTCCATTTTCATTATAAGGCTGAACAAATGGTGTTCCTTGCATGCAAGCTATAGTTCCTCATGACTTCAATTTATTTTCCCCCCCTTTAAAGAAGGGGCATTGTCAAAAGTGGTAGATCTACAATTAGACTTGCAGCACCAGCTGTGTTTTGGACCAACTCAAAAAAGAGAAATTTCAAGTGTTTTACATTACTGGTTCCGTATACAACAGATTATGGTAGCCCAAAAAGGTGTTTTGGGGGTCCTTATGTAGAATAATTCAGTAGGTTTGTGTTTGTTTTTTTTAAGTGGAGGATCTATTTTCTCATTACAGAAAGCCCTGCCAACAAAGTGGAACCTAAGAAGCATAGTACAAAAAGACTGGCTGGTCCAGCCCAAATGCACATTGAAAGACACCTCTCTCCTAGGTAGTAAGGTGTATGCAATTGTATCTCTGGAATTTGCCTGGACAAATACCATTTGAAAATCACAGCAACATAATCAAGGCCCATAAGGTGTAATAAAGTAGCATGAATGATCCAGCTCAGACAGATTAAGCATCATGATGCTTTGTGCCATAACAGAAGTACTGGACAATAGTCTTTTCAGTCTGTGACCCAGCAACGTTCAACGAAATCTGCTTATGTTTTAAAGCAACAGAAGCATATTAGTCACAAACTCTTGTGTCACTGTCACTTCATTGTGTAGATGCACAGCACCTTATATTGTTTGCAAGATCTCCCCTTCTTTGGAGACTTACTGTAATAAGTCAAAACAGAGCAATTGAGGAGACTAAATTGGCTGCCTTTACACCACCTAAACCTACTGTATTTCAGAGTTATGCCCACTTTGGAATCAGCACTTATGACAGTAATTAGCAATAAGCACATAGTTTGCTATGGTCATCTGGCTATGTTGGCTCCAAAGAATAGTTCACATAGTGTTAGCAATGAATGATGGTCTACAAAATGTTCAGTGTTCCTGTAAAGAAAACATCCAAAAGTTTGGATGCTTACTCAGATCTCTTTTGGCTCACTAGTTCACATTATCACATGAAATGGCCAGGTTATGAGTATCATTAGAATAGCATTTCTGATCGTGCTTCTATTTATCCTCATGAATGAAGTTTGGAAGTGCAGAAGGACGTGAAAAAAGTTCTAGCTAGAACTTAATCTTCTGGTTCATCTCAATAAGTGTCTGAAGGTTTAGGTTAATCCTTACTTTAGCCTGATCATCAGTAAGTTCATTTCCATTCAACATTCAGCCATTTGCTTCTTGTCAGACTTAATAGGAGAGAGGGAGATACCTTAAAAGTGTGTCCTTGAATTTTTGTCCAACTTTTGAACCACCCCCCTCAAAAAAAAAAATTAAACATTAGTTTAGTTTAATGAGAGACAGGAGTTATTTTAGCCTCTCTAACAAGTAATGATGCTGTTTTTGCAGATGTATTTTCAGTTTAAATTACATTGATTTAGAGGCCCAGATGAAGAAATAAGATCTGAAGGACTAAAATCCATTATTTATTCTTATGGATGAATGCATTCCAATCTGAAACGAGCTTTCGGGGACTAGTATAGGAACAGTAGATCAAACATTTTTTTTTTGTTATCCCCTCAAATAACTTTCCATAACTGGTAGGAAACTACAGAGAAGATTGAGGGGATGGCTTAGACATGTCTGAAAACCAGGCTTCTTTAAAGGCATTCAAAGTTGGGCACCCAAAATCTCTAGTAATTTACAGAAATCTTGGCAGCAGTGTCTTAAGAGATGGAAAGAATTAGCTTGTTCCCTCTCTATTACAAAATACCCTGAGCCTAGCCAAAGATAAGAAGTTTGAGACATTGCCAACACCAGCTCATCTCCCCCATTGTTAACACTGAGAGACTTATTATACAAACCATCACCATCTGCTGCTGGCGTTTTAAGCTCTATGCCATCTAACCCTACACAGAGTGGGCTTTATTGACATGGTGTTTATAACACCAGTGGCGGATGGCACCCAATCTAGTCTGGAGCTCCCAACATAGGTACCTTCAGAGGAGCTGAACCACTGATAGCAACAATGGGAAAATTTTGCAACATTCCCCTAGTGTAGACAGGGCCATAAAGGAGTGAGCCACATTCTACATAAAGACTTGGCAGTAGTACTGCATATAACACCTAGACACCTCGCTGGTGGGGGTTGGTGGTATTGCTCGATTTCAGCTCTGCAGCAGAGCAAGTCAAACTTCTGGGTCAATAAAATGGAGTTGTAAATCCCAGGCATGTTTTGAGAGAGTATGCTTGAAACACCACTCAAGTCACCTCACACAGAAGATGGTTTTATCCTCCAGGAGGTTAGAATACAGCATAATGTTGATCTGACAGATATATCAAGAGAACATTTAATCTATTACTCCACCTGGGGAGAGATGGACACATTTCTCTCATTTTTATTTTAAAGACTTCTTGTACCATGGCTAGATCTATTTTTCACATGAGTTATTCCCTTCACTTCAAATTTGAAATATCTCAAGTAAAAACATCTTTCAAGGAAATGACATTTGGATGGTGTACAACGTTTTGCTGGACAATGTGAGTGTCATTTCCAATCTGTTTGTTGGGAGAAACTATCTTTCTGAGCTTGCAGCCAAGCCTGAATTAGAGCCATTTCTGTTTCAGGTATTATCCATAGCAAGAAACAGCATGCTGTCAAAATTGAAAGGGAAAAGCAGCTCCCATGACCCCAGCCCCACAGATTTAATCGATCTCTTGAGCTGCGTGGGGTACCGCCTGTCCACACTCCTTGGCAGATAGCTGCTGATTAATATAGCATTTGGCAGCTCTCTCTGCAATGCCTAATTGTTGTGTGTAGAACAACTGGAGTCAGGGAAGCTATGGCAGCAGGTGGCATTAGTCAATACTACACATTCCCCTATTGTGACTGGAGAAATAGCAGGGTATTAAGACCATCATTTAGTGTGCAGTCTACTGAGGACCATTGGGCCGACCAGAGGGACTAGGGTTGATGGCATCACACAGGCTTCGTAGAGTGAAGTTCCCAGATCTATCTCAATCCTGCAAATCCACAAATCCCTGGGGCAGCCCCGTGAGTGACACCAGGTAGAATCAAGGTGTGAGCCCTTGTGCGTGTCAGTGGACAATTTGAGACCATGATATGCTCCAGGGTTTCTCCATCCTGGCAACATAATCTAAGAGCATGCAAACCCACTTCTGAACCTAATGATTGGAAGAAGGCCATATCTCTGCAAGTTTATGGCATTTCACATAAAGTGAAACCACTTTTGTCAGGATTTGGCACTGACAGCGCATGTGGAATACCTCTAGGTACTCTAAGTCTGTCTGTAAGGAGGTCCAGGTTTCAGATCTGTATAGCAATATGCCAGTCTGACAGATCAACCAGTTTGATAGATACTGAACTTTGTCTCAGTGCAGAGACGTTTTTGCATCCATTAGCGAGACAAGCAGTGGTGAGACCTATTCTTTGGAGGCCATCCCATTTACTTCAATGATTTGAATTCTGCTTGCTGTGTAGGTAGATAACTTGTCAATGCCCTCCATGGTGCTCAACTCCATCTGCACCAAGAGGTTCTGGTGGCCAAGCTCAGAGAGTCTCGACCTTGGTCTTCTGCCATAAAATATTCAAACGCCATACTCATAGAAACCTTGAAGAGCAGAGATAAATTTCTCTGGCTTATCCACAAGGAAGGCAGCATTGTTAGTATAATCTTGGTGAATGAACACTTCGACTAACCTTGACTGACACATGGAGCAGCAAATCCTAATATCTAGTTGATAGCTCTACAAAATAGTGCTGGTGTGAAATGTATCTTCTTGCACACCTGAGGTTGTAGAGAAACAATGAACCAACATGCAATCTAACATTGGTACCAGAGTGAAGACTGTGCACTAGATTTAGCAGAATCTGAGATGCCATCTCCTTTCAGTGCAAGCCAAGATGCTGATCTGTCACTTTGATGCCAATATATGCCACGTGAAAATGATTAAATGCTCAATGCAGTTCAGCCAGAAGCCAACGGACAGTGTCCATTGTCCATTACCCAGCAGTGAAACCTGATCGCTATGAAGGACGATATCTGTTGAGGAGCGGCTGCATTCTACCAAGCAGAACATGAGCAAAAACCTTTCCAGGGACTGATAGCAATGAGATGGGCCTATAATTGCCACATTCAGTGCAGGATCCTTTACCCTTGTAGAGGGACCCTAAGATGTCATATTTCCATTCTGCTGGTGGAGTCCACTGTGCCTGAAGCCCACATTTTTAAAAAACAACTGGTGCAGACCATTGCTCAGTGGCCCCAAGGCATCTTTGAGTAGCTCAGATAGAATACCATTCAGGTCCAGCAGCACAATCATTTTATAACTTTCAGATGGCCTTCCATACTTCCTTGAATGACTGAAGATGAGCGTTCATCCCTGAGTCTACAGCCATATGGCTTGCCAGGTCACATAGCTCTAGACAGTCATCAGAAAGTGCATGGTTCAGTATGCTTCCATAATGTGTTTTCCATCTGTTCAGGGCCTTGTTCATTGATGAGTAGTGAGAGCTGTCTGGTTTTGTGATGGGAATATTAGAAAGCTGTTTACAGCTGCCAGCCAGGTGTGCAACAGCTCTGTATGCAGGATGCAAATCATTGTGCTTTAGGTCATCCTTTGTGCTGTCAGCCAGGAAGTCAATGTAGAACTCACAGGATGGTCACATTTTGCCTTGGCCTGGAAAATGCCTTTCAGCCATTTACTTTCTGGGACATTTCCCTGCTTGCGTGCTTCTGCCTTTTTTGCTAACATATCAAATCCCTCTTCAGGAAGGCAAGGTTTCTTGCATAACCATATGAAGCAACTTGTTTTGGCAATGGGGCATGTGATATAGCATTATGTGCACCACCCCAGGGGATGTCCATGGGGGTACCGAAGTTATGTATATGATCAGACTAAAGAGCGACACAGCAAACAAGAGCCAAGTTCAACAGTGGCGAAGCTCAATGAGCTACGACTGTGGGACTATGGCAAAAAGGGCACAAAGGGCAGAAGAGGAGCTAAATCTATGAAATGGTCATCCACACCCTCAGGTACCAACAGCATCTGGCAGAAGAGTTCCTGAGAAGGGGGATGATCTTCCTCTCCACTCAAAAAATATCCCCCAATCTCTCTTCTCACTTCCCTTAACATCTTCTCACTCTCAAGGAAGCAGAGTGAAATGAAGGAACAATCAGTATGACAGACGGTAACAGCAGCAGCAGGGTTAAAGCCGGTTATTACCGACACCATGAAAGGGGTGTGTTTTGTATGCATATGATGGGCACGACCCAAACCCCATTCAGGGAAGGCACAAGTCCCATGGCTCAAACTCAGAAGTCCAAACCAGATCTCAGAGGTGTGTTGTGTGTCATTGTATTGAATGTGTTGACATTACACGACACTGGGTGCAAGAAAGCCCTTGTCAAAGAACTCACTCGCAACAAGGTCATCATTGGCATCACAGAGGCTCACCTGCCATAAAGTGGACAACCCTGCGGATAGAGCAACTTTCCTCCAATCCACATCACTGAATTCACAGTGTGGCACTTATCAGACAACCTCTACCGCAGACCTTAACCCCATGGAACGCCATTTTTCAATGTCTATTTTATGCTCGGCCTCAGGGATTCTTATCTGCCAACAGAAAATGTATTCTACCCTTAGCTAGCAACAAAAACTCCAGTCATCTCCCCTGCATGACACTGCTAATGCCCAGAGATTTCAACTGTTGTGACTGGCTGGGATCAAACTGGGTGTGAAACCATGGTAGGTCCTTTTGGGCCAGAGCAATACCAAAGGACACCACCACTCAGCTTTTGACACTGTGCACCTCAGAGGGTTTGTCTTCATGGGCTCCTATTTGAAGCACCTCAATAATGCCTGTTGGACCTGGATTCCAAACAGACAAGCCACAAAAGAAGCTGACCAAATCCTCAGAAATTGCTTCTTAGTGAAAAATCTTCCTGGGTCTTCATCGGGACAGAAGCAGCAGCAAACTCAAAGCACAGACTAGTCTTATGAAATTGTTTGAACAAATATCCTTGTATTCCAGATGGTTTATTTTACAGAATAACTATGTATATATTTGATTTGGGTTTACAAAATTATTCACCCTAGGCCACTGCTTCCAAGCAATTAAACAATTAACAATCTCAGTACCCTATGTACAATTTAAGTGCTTAAGTATTGCTTGTGTATATAATTGAAATTCTTTAGACAAAATGACAAAGATGGATTTAAAAACAATCTTTCAGTATTAAATTCAATATGATGAGAGGATATGAGCTAAGGTTTGTATAATGTTTTGAAACTGGGAACTAAGCTAAGTATTATATCTTTTATTTTTAATTGCTCTAGAAGTGGCTTTATATTACAAGTCTAAAGATGTATTTATGATCAGGTATTGTTCCTTTGTAATTCAAATTCAGCCTTAGAATTAAATGTCACACAGGAGATTAGCAACTACTGTATTTCTCAGATTTGCCTCTTCAAGAAAAGGCACCAATAGTTTCCCGCAAAGCCATTTGTGTTTCTAAATTGCAGAGTTGTCTGCAAGTGCACTAATTTTTCAGTTTTCTAAATCATTGCCTAAGCTGATCCATCTCCTAAAACGTCCCTAATCACTGGAGGAATATGCTTCTTGGGCTGCACATAATATCCTCTAATGTTCTTTGATCACAATAACCAAAGCATTGACCAAGCTGGTTTCAAACAAATTGTTCCAAAAGGAATTTTAGTTTCATGGAGAGGTAAAATGTACAGGAGATCATCAGAAGCAGATCTTACAACGTTTCAAGAATTGGCAGCAAGCTGGTTTAAAGTAAACCAGAACTGAGCACCTGTGCTATCAAGCTGGCTTGCCTCACCAACTAAGCAGTATTGGGATGATCCAGTTATTGCCTGGGAGACTTCCAAAAAATCCTGTGTCCTGCAACAAATGGTGTTAGTGACTCACTAGGTGACACTCTTACGAGTCAATCCAGAACCAGTGTCTCCATGTGTAATGAGAGGGTACCATGCTATTAAAAGGTGCCGTCTTTCTCAGGAGACGGCAAACAGGAAACGTATCTCTGAGGTCATTGAAGTGTCCTGGCCAAACTGCAAGTGAGTATCATATTCCGCCTACCTAAATCCTAAATGCTCATTGTGTTGTGTTAAGCAATTGATTTATCTCCTTCAAGATGTGGAAGAAGTGAACTCTAAAGGGCTTTGTGATGAATAGCACATGGAGTTTGAGCCATGGAAGGTGCAGGTGCTCAGCATCTCTCAGCATCAGGCCTTATCTGAATAGGAATTGTAATCATGGAGAGGAAAAGGGAGACTGTATCAGGAAGAGACTATTCAATGCACTTGCATTATCTGTGTTGAGATAAATTTCCCTTCCATCCGCACCATATACTTATCGGTTCCCTTCTCTACCCAACCCCACATTTTAACCCATTGCACTACTGCCAAAAAAAACTTGGGGGGGAAATCAAAATTCACCATTTAGAAAAGGGGAGACCCAGGGATGCACAGTGATGACATGTCAGATGCTGGGCTTTATCTGTAAAGTGTGGTAAGCAACAAAAGTGTCACAGCTAGGATTCTAAGCAACCAAATGACTCCTTGTGTGTTTTCCATACAGAACAAAAATTACAGCAGAGGCAGCCCTGTTATTCTACCTGCAGCATAACAGTCTGTAGCTGCATTCATGAACAGGCTAAACAGTTGGCTGCTAATTGTATATATGCAGCATTTGGGAAAAGACACCACCTTTTGTTCCAATTACACAGCTACGCTGATGAACAATCTACTAAGTATGAGCAGGTCTGATATATTCCACTGGGAATAGGGGCACTGGTACACTTCTCTATAGAGATGGACAAGATGGCTTGGAAATATAAAGCGAGTATTTTTTCTGAAGTACTTATTAAAATATTTCTCTACCATTTCCCATGCAGGAAAATAGTAAGGCATATAAAGTTTTCATAGTTAGCATTTATTATTTGTTTTGTGCTAATTAAAGTACCTTGTAAAGTTTGAGTTGACCGTGTAAATGACACTACACTGTGGCCTTCTTAGCAATACATCATCATATTGCTAAAATATGCAGGTATGTTTCTCATCGGTAGAATGACTCCTTTCTAATTTACAAGTGAATTAGCTGTCGCTGCGTGTCTCTGCTCCAAAGATAATTGCAAGACACTCATCTTTGCTTTCTATGTTTTCAATTCATTATTTCTGCAACAAATTTAATGGCAGCAATAACTCTATACAGGAGTCTCTAAGGAGCAAGCCAGAAGGCAGCTCTCAGCAGAGTGCACCCTAATATTGCTCCTTGTTTGCTGTAGGGATTGAGACACAGAACAAATATACAATAGGATGTGCTTAAGAACCCTTTTGTGAAGGAACATTTCCTTCAGGATGCTAGTCATGCTTTGATAGAAGTGCTGAAAGCAAATTCCTTGGTTAAAAAACAAGAGGATCCTTGATGGGAAATTTTGTTTTTTAATTGATCAGTTGTCTGCCCAATGTAGTTTAGGCTATTCATGTAAAATTATGTACATTACCAGGTTGCTTGACTCGTGGTCATGTTGCTTACCAAATCACTGGCAGGGGCTCAAATAGCAGAGTGACAGGTGTGGAATCAAAACCCAACTAGAACAGAAAAGGAAAAGAAAAAGAAAAAGAAAAAGAAAAATGTGTCGAGTGGGATTTTCAAAAACCAAAACCAAAAACCAAACAAACAAAAACGAAAAACAACTCCGTGTTGGTTAATTTGCTCCCACTGAAATTGATGAAAGTTTACCATTGGTTTAAATCAGGTTAAAGCTCAGCACTTTTGAAAATCCACATATGTAATGCCTAGCACACAAGCCGTAGTCTTCATTGGTCGTTTGAACCTGTACTCTGATTCACTGGCCTCTATCTGCAGTATACTATAATTTTTCCCACATATTATAAAAATATAATCACTATTAGAAACAGAAGCACAGACAAAATTCTGATCTGTTACATGGATACAAATCTGTAACTACTCCTGATATATAGCTGTGTGACTGCCATCAGAATCCTGCCCCACAGTATCTAGCAGTATGTTAATTTAAAAAGGTCCTGATTAACATTAACACCATTAAAACCCACTTAATCACCATAAGAAGTATTTTCCCTACTAACCTAAAAATTCTGTGTCATGGAGTATTTATCTACGTATGGCAGTGATGGCCATAATTCAGAGTCTAGAGGTTCATTTTGGAAAACCATTATGACTGAAAGCTCATCTTTGATTTGAAAATCTCATTAGATGTTTTTTCCAATATTTCCTGGACTTTGGCTTAGCCTAGAAAATAATGGAAAGCACCATACAAGATATATGAGCCATAGGTTGCTTATCTTTCTCCTGAATATATACCTAACAACTCAACTGCACTTCACTGTGAGTGGTCTATGATTCTAATCACCATCATTGATATTTTACGCTCTGAAATGCAAATGTTCTGCCATGAAAAGTATCTCCTTCTCTGACCACAGCAGTCTGATGTTCAAATAGTCTTACTGCCACCAGGGCATTGACCACATGGTGAGTCATGGTTCATTTCATACTTTTTGAAGTATACTGTACAAATCATGTTCTCCCTGAATCTCTTTCTTTGCATATCCGCCATTTTAGCTCTTTTCTCTCCGCTCGGGATCCTTTTTTTTTTTTTTTGGGCAGCTATGTAAAAAAGCACTCAACTCTGCATTCTACACAAAAGTGTATCTGCCTAGGCTCTGGCAATGGAGTATCTGAATAATCATAGTATTTGTGATATAGATGAAAGAAACTAATGAAAAAAGCAAAAGCCATCCCTGTACTGGAGACAAACGCTTGCAGAGGAAAGAACAAGGAGGAAAACAAAGTCCATTGCCAACAGAGGAATATAAGAGAAGCATACATCAAAAAAAAAAAATACATCAGAGCAGAGTGCAAACTCCACTGCACACATTGACTCTCACTCTTCCTGCAAGATTAAATTAGAACAGACTCCTCATGCACAAGTAAGTACAAACATTTCAAGTCTAATCAAAGCATATCACAAAAACTAGACAAAACTTTAAAGGCCAGGAGAGAACAAAAAACTGGGCATGTATTTGTAAAGCACATAACTAAAATCTGGAGACATGCTTGTGTGGTGCCTGTCATAATGTGGTCCTGGTCTATAACTAAGGCTCCTTGGTGGTCTGATAATAGAAGTAAATGAATAATATAGCAAGGGTGAAATAATTCTCATTTCTAGGTGATGAATAAAGAGACACAGAAAATGTTGGAGTAGAAAGGAGATAGTGTGATGGGACTCAGCAAGGGAAAGTAGAAACTGGGGTAATATGGTTTCATGACTAATGCAGAGATCTGATATTTTTTCCCCTAGTTCCAAGGCAGACTTCCTGTGTGACCTCGAACAAGTCACTTAGCATCTCTCTGTCACATCTGAAATGAAAAACTGAATGCATGCATTTTGATTTGTACACTACTTCAGTAAGTAAAACCAAACAAAAACTAATTCTTTGCTCCAGGTTGAATGAAAATAATTTTGGATGACACTATTTTTTAATTTAAAAAAAAAAAAAAGCAAACCGATTCTGGTTGACCAAAACACGTATCAAATGTGCCATTTTCATCTAATTGCTTTGGCCAAAACAAAGAAAGAACATTTTGAAAGCGTTGGACTGAACCATTTCAACAACATTAAAACAAAACATCGTAATGTTTTGGGCTAGATTCACAAAGGGATTGAGGCATCCTTCACAGCACTAGAGGAGGAGGAGGAGGATGAAGTGCCCCCCTCATACTGTTTAGCACAGTGTGAGAGATCTCAGTTTCAATCCCCACTGTGGAGGCCTGGAACCCAGACCTCCTACCTCCCAAGCAAATGTGATGGGATGTGTGATGGGTCACAAGCTCTCCTTCTGTTTGAATTTGTATAAATGCTTTTTGGAGCAGGGACTGACACCCACGTCCCCCATGTAGATGAGTGCTCTAACCCCTGGGCTATAGAGTTACTGGGGGTATGTCTAGACAGCAAAGAAAAAATCCAAGGCTGGTCTGGCTGGAGCCCAGGCTCTAGGACCCTGCAGGATGGGAGTGTTCCAGAGCTCAGGATCCAGCTCAAGCCCAGAAGTCTACACAGCAATGAAACAGCCCTGCAGACTGAGTTGGCTGGCACAGATCAGCCGCAGGTTTCTCTGTGCTGTGTAGACATACTCTCTCTCTCTGGCTCAATGACCACACAAGTATTTTACACCAAATGGAACTGCTTCAACATGAGAGACAGAGAACCCTACCCCAGAATACACTATTGCCTCATGGTTAGGGCATTCACCTGGGATAATTGAGTTCAAATTCCAGCTGCAAAGTGGGAGGAGGAATTGAATTTGGATCTCCCACCTCCCACATGAGTGCCTCAACGGTTGGGCTATAAAATAGAGGGGAAGCAGTAGGAGGACCAGCTCTTGTTCTGTGACTTTAGACCTTTATTATTTTTGCTTTTATTAAAAAGAACCAAGACAAAACTTATGCATTGAGTCAAAACAACATTTTTCCACCTTGACAAATTTGCCAAAATGTTTTGATTTGAAATTATTTTTCAGAACTGCCAGGAAACAAAAATCATCATCAGTTACAGACACAGCTCTCAGCACTTCTTACTCCATTTTAAAAGTACAATTATAAAAAGAGAATATTCCAGTAACAGGAATAACACCACTTCCCTCTCTCAGATGGAAATTTTACAAAGTGCCAAATATTATTAGGGAAAGAAGTTAGGACTAATTTAATTTGCGGCTGGTGATGTACAAGAGGGAAAGAACCCAGTGTGATTCACAGAATAACCAGAGTTTGAAGGATTGCCTGTTATTTAAAAGATGACCATCATTTTTACTTCCATACTGGTACAAAACCATTGAGACAACAGAACTCCACAGTACTATTTTGAGGGGTCTCACTTTTCAGAATATAGCCAAACTTTAATGAAAAGCCATGCATACATGTAGGTATAAAACAGAAAAGTCTGAGAACCCTGAGGATTGCAATAATTGAATTAATGAAGAAAGGACTTTTCTTAAGAGAAAATGCATTTAAACATCACATAATTGCTAATGCAAAGGAAATATTTATGAGATATACTGAAGACAGTTATTGGAATTTGAAAGTTTTTCTGGGCATGTTTTCTTTTTTTAATCAGGGGAATCAGTAAAAGAAAAATAGATGGCTATAAGGATTGAAAATAAACAATGTGTTAATTATACCTCCTGGGGGGAAAAAAAAAAAAAAATCTACAATTTTTTTTTTTTTTTAAAAAGCAAAAATTAAGACTTAATTACCCGGAAGCAGTAACATAGGATCATCTGTTAATTTCATAACATTATTACATAAAGACTTCAGTAAATTGTTACAGAACTGAATACTTGCAATCCTGGGACATAAATCTATAGGAGGAGAGGTCACCAAGGATTAAAAGCTGTCTAACCAGATCCTGGAAAATTTAGTCAGGGATCCCACAGGCAGATTGGAAGAAGTGTCTAGCATACACACTGGGTATGGATGGTTGGTTCAGCTCACCACTTCATTAGCTCATAATGATGCTTACTTTAGACATCTTCAAAAGGCTAAAATAGCTACAGCCAGAAGGAATTGTAGCAGAGAAGCATTATATAACTCTCTACTGACATTCTACTGTCTAAAGGATCTATCAGATAATGGAAACGGAAGTTACTTAAACATCTGGGTCAAATTCATCCCTGGTCTGACTCAACTAAAGTCAACGGAGTTACACCACAAATGACGTAGGATGCATATATTTTAAACTGCTGCACTCCCCCAAAAACACACAGCAAAATCGCGGGTATAGTTTAGATATGGCAAAACCACAGCAGTTAAGGGTTAGGTTGGATCCAATCTCCCCTTGCTTTGACTAACTGTATTCAATTGAACACAGAATGGCTGCCTCTGCAGACAGAGACCATAAAGATTTAAAGGGCAGTGCCCTAAAAAAAATTACTATTTCTCAACATATACTGACTTTCATCTTAAGTGAATCTTTTCAGACAAGGTATCTTTCTTCTTGTCATTGTCCTTTGGATTCACCTGTTTAAACACAACAGCAGAGAACTTCAAAAACAGTAAAAGAAATCCTTTAACATTGTCCTAATTAATCCTCTTTTTATCTCGTCACAGATGTCACTCAACATCTTTTGCAGAGCACATAACTGAGGTCTTTTCATAGTTATCCCAACTGCATACATCTATAGTTAACTAGTGCCTATGTTAAGGATGTACAACTAAGATCCAGATACACATACTACAGTGATCTTAAAATTTGGACAGGTTGATCTCACATCATAAAGAGATACTTAACTCAGACTTTAAGGTCAGAAGAGACCATTATGATCATCTAGTCTGATCTCCTGCACAACGCAGGCCAGAGAACCTCATCCACCCACTCCTGTAATAGACCCTTAACCTATTAGTGAGTTACTGATATCCTCAAATAATGATTTAAAGACTTCAAGGTACAGAGAAGCCACCAGCAAGTGACCCGTGCCCCATGCTGCAGAGGATGGCAAAAAATCCCCAGGGTCTCTGCCAATCTGCCCTGGGAAAAAATTCCTTCCCGATCCCAAACATGGCGATCAGCTAAACCCTGAGCATGTGGGCAAGACACACTGGCTAGACACCCGGAGAGTTCCTGTACTCTTAATTAATAGCCAAGGATTCTACTAGACACTCATTCTCATGACATGGACAGAGTTTGACAGTAAACACAAGTGGGTGACAGCACCTTTCCTATGCCATGAGACGACTGATGCTTTCTTTAAAAAGCTGGAGGTCAGGTTGACCCCTTGCTTTGGTGCTCAAAGCAAGAGTGCTATATTTAATCTAATGTTTCCTCCTAAATACTGCCTAGAAGTTCAGGGGATTTTTTTTTTTTTAATTACTAATTCACTTAACCTGAATCTTTCATCAGCTTTTATATTTCACTTTTGGGCATCAGTACTCAAGATATAGCCTCAACTCTGCAATCAGATCCACCAGCATGGATCACTGTGCCCTGGCTGAGTCCCAGTGGAGGATAAGAGCCTTATATCTTAACATCCATTTTATGCCTTATACCTGTAGTATGTTTCAACATCCCAGTTGATAAAAGCCTGAAGCCTTCCCCAGGGAACTTTCAGATAAGCCTCAACATGACCTCTCAGTTTGCCCCCCCGTCTCAATAATATAATATACACATCAACACAGGAACACTCAGGAAGTTGTTATTATTGTTTAATATTTATAGCATATGTTTATGGCACTTCACAGAAGCAGAGAAGAGGATGTCTCTGTAATGTTAAGTGCAACAGGCTCATCCATGATTTGAGGAGCTGTGGAACTCAGAAGCTCAGGATGAGCTTCTAACAAGCTGGTTGGCAGGTGTGTGTTCCTCTCTGTGCCCACACCCCCACATAAAAGTCTATTACAACTCACAGGTTGATTCTTTAATTCCCAATTTGTAGAGATTTATGCTTTTAGCTCGAGGTCACTGGTTCAATCCCTGCTATAGAGTAACATGGTGGTCATCACATAAGCAACCTGGGGCAGGAAACAAGTCTTCCTTTATGACTGTTTAATTATGATGGTGCCACAACAGTACACAATAGATATTGAATGAAATCCTGGCAAAACTCCTATTGACTTCAATGAGGCAAAGCTTACACACTATTTCCATACCTATAGTGTGTCTGGTTAACAAAAAGAATTGATTGCTTTAATGAAAAAGGTTTGTAACAGTTCTGTGTTATTCAGAACACTTTAGTATATGATTAATATATTAAAGAACTTGAAGCACTATGAGTTCTACTGATGAAAAATGCTATATAAAAGAGCTAGGTATTATTATTACCCACAAAGGATTTCTGCCCCCCACACTGAGTTAAGACTTCAACGGTTAAGAAAATTATCTAAACAAAGGAAAGTGTATGCTGCACATTCACTAAAGATACTATTTTCTTCCTTAGTAAGCTCCTCATGTCATGCCAGCACATAATAATATTTAGCTCTTTGCTATGTCTATATTACTTATTACTAGAGCTGATGGGAAATCTCATATGTAATGAAAAAAATTTGCAAAAGTCTAAAAATATTTTGGTGGAAAACATTTGGTATTTTGCAATCAGCTTATAGAGTAGTCAAAATTTTCTGAGAAGTCAAAATTGGACAAAATGTTGTCATGAAAATTTTCAACAAGATTTCAGTAACATTTTTCTGCCCTTTTGACAAACTATTTATTATATGCAAGCTAAGGCTGACTAATTTAATGGTAAGGGGAAAAACTGTGAGGGTCACAATTTTTTAACATCACTTATAAAATCTGGAATATGGCTATAAAAAGATAGTGGTTGAAAATTTTGACACTGATACCCTGAAGTGTATTAGTGATGGGCAGACTTCAGAGATTCCATTCAGATAAACATCCAAATGTTTGATTGCTTTACATGAACCTCATCTGAATTTTCCAAAGCCCTCAGATCTGCAAAATTGAGCCGATACATCCAAGAGCAGATTTGCTCATGAAAGTTACAGTATTTCCTCTTCTGGCTGAGCTGAAATACCATGGAACCACCTTCGCTTGCAACAGCCCAGTGCAGGTGCTTCCAGTTTAAACCAGAAGAAAAAACAAAACAAGCCAGCAACATGATTGTTTTCTTTTTAACGTGGTTTGGTTCATGTTTAGGTTGAATATTCATTGAAAGTGACTGGTTTTCATTTTATCAGTCTTTTTATTCCTACCTAGCACCCAAATGATGATTTTTTGTAAGGTAAACAATTATAGATTCCACAGTGCTAATTTTGCACTGATTAACTGTTTTAGGAAGGTAGCATGATATAATAGTCTCAATAATGAATGAAAGTAGAGAGACCCATTGTAACACACTGCATCCCCATGTAAAATCTTATTATGTAATTCTGTATAATTCATGTTCACCTTTATAGTGTAATTCTATGTTGTTTAACGCAAAGTATGTCATGCAAGATGTTTCTGGAATGCTCAGGGCATACTGAACATTGTTATAGTACTATGTTTGTTGCAGTGTCATGTGTATGGTTATAAGGCTTTTCTATGTAGTATTTCCAACTAAGTGTATCATGACTTGAGACCGATCTTGGCAAAACTCTACAGAGCTGAAGGGCAGTTCACGCTTCACTAAGGCTTGCATAAAACAAACCAGTTCTTCCAGGAACAATGGACTAGCCTAAGCATTGATAAGGGGATATTCACTGACTCGGGTATGGAGGAAGACATACAAGGACATGGTTTGTCACCTGATCCTGGAAAGGGGGGGTGAGGCCCCATAGGGGGCAAAGGAACATGTTATAAGGGGGAGACATTTTGCTGTTCTCTCTCTTTTATCTCCATCTACAAACATCAAGCAAGTAAAGTGCTGATCACAGGGGAAGGGCCTGGCTGAAGGAATCCAGCCAGCCTGTGGTGAGAATCATTTGAGTTTGTAAGGCTGACAAAAAGTGTTAAACTTAGTTTAGAATACAATTTGCTTTGTTTCATCTTGATCAAATCTCACTTGTTTTCCTCTGACTTATAATCATTTAAAATCTTTCTGTACTTAAAATGTGTTTGTTTGTTTTATCTTAAGCAGTTGGTTTAAAGTGTGTTATTGACTCCATTTCAAGTGACAATGGTGTTGCATATCAATTTCTTTGATAATTGACTAACATATGAACTTGCCGTGTGCAGTGGTCAGCACTGAACATTGTAAGACAGCAGTTCCTAGGATTGCATCTGGGACTGGGGGTATTGCCTAGGGTTATACCATTGCATACTCCCAAGATTAGCTAGCTAGAGTCACTCACCCACTGAATTAGGGTCCCCTTGCTTGCTGGAGGCTGTGCATGATCTGTCCAAGAGTGGAAGTTCACATGGTGAGGCAGAGTGAGGCAGAGTGAGACGGGTTCCAGGAGTGGGGGATTGGGGTGACACACTGATTCACCAGTCCAGATTGCAGAGGGGAACGTCACATCCATGTTGTCTTCTGCATTGCTCCAGCTTACTGTGTGACTTTGGACAAGACACTCAGCCTCTCAGTGATTCAGCTGACCCAGCTGTAAAATGGAGATTATGACCCTAAGAGACCCTCAATGCCAATTAGCAGGGGGCCCACTGTTCTGTAACTCCTATCAGACCTGACACACGTACTGCACCGAAGTACCTTTGTGGAGCCAGCTCTCTGTGCCAGCTGGAAATCAGACAGGTAACAAGGGAACATCTCTATGTCCCACTCAGGGATGACTGGTGCCTGCCAATAGTGGGGGAGAGGGCAGAGTGCAGGCAACTGGCTTCAGTGTATGTTACTGAGCATGTTCAGTCCAACTGAGCTGCAAATCTGGGGGGCACGTGACCCCACATGCCACCCCCATGCATCACCTCTGGTCCCACCCTACATATACCCCCCAACAGGATGATTAAGGTCATAATGATTCACAGAGGTTAGTAACTTTCCCAGTAATGTTGTTTTATGTCATTTGATGCTATCAATTTGGCTTCTTCAGCCCATGCTGATCCCTTCCCATTCAGTTCAGCACACAAAATTACACATGCTTGATATCTTTGCTGTTATATAAGCAGAACTAGTTTGTCTACCATCACTATAGGCTTGATTTGCTAAGTAATGAGCAATTTGGATGTAGAGTTTTAACAGTAATTATAACTTAACAGCATAATCATTGCTGAGATTCTGCATATGGCCAATAAGATGTTTAAAGGGTTTGTATTATTAATATTTAAAGGCTATTATGCTGTGTGGGAGGCTGGTCTGGGAGACTTTAGATTTCTAGGTCTGAAAACCCAGGGAGTTATCTGAAGACATAATTGTGTCTCCTTTTCAAATGTAAATGAGGTGTTCCTCACAAGCCCACCAAGAGTAATTCCAGGCCCTAAGGTAGAACAGTCCCAACCTGCCTCTTCCACCAGCAGCAGTGCCCACAGTCCAACCCCACTCCACCCCCAGGCCTCACCCTTACCTTCACCCCAAACCCCACCCCACTCAGCCAACTAGCTGCCACATTCCTTCCCCTCGCTTGATCACCCTCTTCTCTTTCACACTCTCTCTTCCCCCAGGCGACGACCGACAGCTGGAAGAGGCCCGGGCCCTTTTAAATTGCCAAGCCCCTGGGCAATTGCCCCCTTTGTTCCCCCCATCCACGGGCCTGGTTCTTCATTAGGCCATGGTCTGCAGAGAGGTTGAGTATGGCACTGGGAGCAGTGCATGCTCACCATTTCAGAAAGTCAGGTCCCAAACTTCCAGACTCCACTCCTTCAGTCTCCACACATGTTTATGCAAGACAAAAAACTAATTGTACAGCTTTGGACAGAGAAGAGCTATTCTGCTCAGGTTCTTATACAGTGCCCATCACTTCAGGACCTGAGCTTAGGAACACAGTTATAACACTGTTTCAATTCTGTCTAGGATAAGGCAAAGAGGATGTAATAGTGTTGGGGAATCACCTTGTAGCAAGGTTTCCCCATCTGGGGGTTGTTATAGTGACCTTAAAATATTGGGTCAGATCCTCAGCTGGTATAGAAAGGTCAGTGCTCCACTGATTTTAAGTGAGCTATGACAATTTACACCAATTGAGGCTCTATCCCAAATTTTGGCAAGATGATGAAGTCCTGGCCTATTGAAGGGGAATGGCAAAACTCCTGTTGACTCCAGTGGGGCCAGGATTCCATCCAGAATGTTTAACATCACTCCTGAGAGACTCAGGTTTCCACCGGAGACACTACAGCTCAGATTATTCTCTGCTCTAGCTGTCTTATCCTAATCAGCCACCAACGCAAGAAGTGAATCTACCCCCACCCCCTCCACTCAATGGAATCAGACTTTCCAAAGACAACTGTTTCATTTTGCTCAATAAGCTCAACAAAACCTTTCCCCACCCTCTCCCTGCAACTTCACAAAAGCAGAACTTTAAGATAGGACATACTATAAACACCTGAAGAAGAGCCCTGTGTAGCTCGAAGGTGTCTCTTTTACCAACAGATGTTGGCCCAATAACATCCACCTTGTCACTATAAACAACAGACATTTTAAACTATTAGTTTCTTTTCTTGGACACCGTCTCCCTGTCCTGGGGCTCATTCACCACCAGTGGTGCCTCCTCCTGGTCGCTCTGGGGATTAGCTCCAGCCAGGCATTGCATCTTCTCTGGAGGTATCTTCCCTCATCCTGCTTCGCCCTCAGACCTCACTCGCTCCAGAAACTGCAGCCTTGTCTTCATGACTCAGCCCTCTGGCCAGGCCCCCATACCTGTTCACCCCTTCCAGTGTATCCAAGTCCCTCTTGGCAAATGAGCTCAGGCAGTCTTCCTGCTCACTGTCCCACCAGCACTACTTTGTCAGCAACTAGTAGGGGGACCCAGGCCATCCCCTACTCTGGGCCCATACTTTGCTGCTTTTGTTCCTAAGCCTTGCCTACTTCTATCTCTCCCTCTTCTGAGTTTACCAGCCCAAACTCCCTCCTCCTAGAGAGTAACTGTAGGGCTACTTACTTCTAGCCCCAGACACATCTCCCTGCACCCAGGGAGTGACTGCAGACTCCTTACTTGCAGCCCCTTCTGTTGCCAGCTCCCTGGCTTATATAGACTGCCTGTTCCCAATCAGTTTAGCCTCTTCTAATTAAATCCCTGCTCGTCTGCTTCTCCAGGTGCAGCCGGGGCAGTTAATTGGCCCACATAGCCATCTTACCCCTTCCAAGCCATGTGAGGAGTGGGTACCCCATTCATTCCCCTCTCATACACATCTTTTTCTTGAAAGGTGGCAAAGGTAATTGAATTGTGACTCTGAGAAATGGGAGACACATGCAGTGGAAACTTAACTTGGAAGCAAATTTAGTTCTTTCATCCACATCCATGGAGAGTCCCTCTGGCAGCCAGGGATTCTGCTCTACAAACAGCAGCAGGGGCTAGATCCGGACAGGCTACAGAAAGTGGTCCAGCATGGAATCTCTGGGGATAGGTGAGAGTTAGCATGAATGAATGAACTAAAGGAACAATGAGACAAACCCAGAGAGACTACAGTTATATAGAGACTCTGATACTCCCTTCCACTGCTGGAGCATAAAAGGCCAGAGACTTACTGTACCAGCCACAAAATGAGGTGTTAACAAGTTTCTATCTGCATCCCACATATTTGCCCAGCACCTGGGCCAAGAGCTAGAATAATATTCCTAACCATCAGGGTAGAGACGCACTGCAACAAATTGCCTAGGGAGATTGTTTATCCTGTCCTTAAAAACCTCCAGTGATGGAGGTTCCACAAACACTGGTCAGGAATAGTCTCGTTATTATGTAGTCCTGCCTTAAGTGCAGAGAACTGGATTAGATGACCTACTGATCTCCCTGCTAGTCCTACACTTCTATGATTCCTCTTTGCAGCACAGTTAGCTCATGGGAGACTTTTGCTGAACTACTCGTCTTGGCAAAACTCTTCAAAACTTGGGATGATTAGGGTCTTTGGTACATTTTATGGGCATTAGTCACATACACTTCTAATATTTTTTCCATTAGCAAGAAAGCATATTATTCACACTGAATTCACCAATCCAGGTGGCTCCACCCCTCCCCATGACACTTTATTTTTCTTTATTTAGACCTAACAAGATTTTCTTAAGGCCTCAGGCTTGAGTCTGGTGGTATGCTTCATATAATTTGGTGTATTTGCCTTAGAGATCTACAAAAATGTCCTAGGCTAATTTCTAGTGATGAGATTGATTAAAGGGGGAAATCTATTTGATTAAAACCAATTGGTTCCCCTCCCTCGCCCGCACCAGAAAAAAAAAAAAAAAAAAAAAAAAAAAAAAAAGGTGGAAACTACTCCTTATTGGGTAACAAATTCTGTTTCTCTTAAACCCTAGGCAAGCTTATGTCCTTTCAACCAACTCCTTCTCTGCCCAGAATATAGTGTTTCAATGTTATGTCTAATGTTTAACATATTCCTTTCATCTAATAGTTATGAAAGGATCTGAATGTTTTTAATAACAAACGTAATTGGGAAACATTCTGCTAAACTACAGACTAGATAAGGGAGTTTTTGCTGCAAACCAGTAGAAACGTTTCACAAATTAGGACAATGGCCAGAGGTTTCTCTTTAATTAACATGTTGATTAAACAGTCAGGTTTTTTCTATCATAAATTAAGTATTCATTAATAAGTTGACAATTTGAGAGAAGGATCTCTATATTTAGTACTGTTTAATGTATTTTCTCATATTGTACATGTATAGTTATGCACTACAGTTGTGAACAATTTGCAAAGGAGGTACTGAGCTTTAGCATTCTTCTTCCGCTTACGAATGCGTGATAAAAGTCTTGGCTGTGTTAGTCAAATTTTTTTTAAACCAGCAAATATTTCTTGCTTTATAGAACACTCACACTTGCCCACTGTGGCTATTGCATTCACATGAAATAATTCAGTCTGACTTTGGAATCAACAAGTTAAGCTGCCCACCAACACAGATCAATTCAGTTCCCCCCTTAACTTCCTTCAATTGAAAGCTCATCCATGTCTTCATCCACTTTAGGCTAGTGTGAAGTTTTAAAATTAGTTTTAATCTCAAATGTATCCTTTGCTTTAATCTGCAAACACTGGGAGATGATTGTTTAGTTTATTGTGGGCCTGTATAACAGTCAAAACAAGGCTCCACACCTCTGATCAAGGCTCCTGGATAGTGCCATACAACAAATAAACGATAATACATTTATTGTGGCTTTCACCTTCATTTTCATTTAAGGTTCTCTTCTTATTCTAGGTCCTTTGAATTCTTTTCGCTTTCTACAATGTCCTATAATATTAATTAAACAGATGAACCACATATTCTGTGGTCAGACTATTTGTCTAAATGCTCAAAAACTGTCCTGGTTAAAATCTCATTTCATTTGCTAGTGGCTCAAGGAGTTAGCTAGAAAATGTGGCATTTGACACTGGCTGTTTAAAACTCTCAGTTCTCTCATCCACATGAACATAAATGATGAAAAGAAAAACAGATAGCTCCTAAAAAGGATTTGATTGAATACAGTTTTCCGTGGCCATTTCCCAATAATTATCACTCATGCAAACAAATAAAACAAAATTTAAATTCCCCCATCACCTACCCACACCCACTTCACAGGGAAATAATTCCAGGTCATCAGCTCAATGGACTGAAAACTCCTAAGAGAGAATAGATCTTCTCACTAGGATTAAACTGTGAAATATATTGGATAATGAAGTTTGTAATTAGAGTTACATTACAGAGTCTGTAGCTGGAGAATTATGAAGAAGATGAACAGCAGAGCAGAGCCCCTATAACTAAGGACAAATATGCTTTAGCTCAAATTATAGAGGCCACCATTCTTAAAGTGAAGGCTAAGGGTATAATCCTGACTAGTTATCTACACTTTTTTGGCTATAATGAGAGAGCGAGAGCGAAGTCTAGCTTCCTACAAAACTCACCACTTGCATTCCTGGAGCTTGATACTGCAGTCCTTATACAATGAGGGTTTGAGCCTGCACCCATTGAAGTCCATGGCACAGGTACCATCAGAAAGTCTTGATGGTATAGACTGTTCTAGGTCTGCACAATTGGCTCAGCTCAGATTATCAATCGTCATTCTTGGGCTATATAACATGGTTGTTTAAATTAAAGTTTTTTAAAACCCTGGATGTCCCTTTATAGATCATTGCCGGCTAAAGCTGCTAAACGGAAAGGGCTTACATCTAAAAGAAATCATCAAGGACATTTTGAGATTAATGCATTACAGATACAAAATCTTCATTAAATCCCCTAAAATCCTACATTACCCTCTCATGTGGTGTGCAGCTATGTATTTTAGCAGTGAATCTAAATTCAAGGTGGGAGTTTCCAGGGTTGCAAACTAGCCTGTATCAGGCTTCTCTCTGGTGATACTTTTCCCTGAAAGCTTTCAGTGCAGCTGTGCTATTCTCTCAGAATTATATCAAGGGCCTGTTTAAAACCCATTTGCTTTCCTCATGTATTACTTAACCGACACCGTTAATTTAAACAGTGCTTTACAAATACAAAGGCAGTTGGAGCTCAGCTACACCTATACCAGGGTTAGCTTGCCACCTCAGTGGGAGGAATTGAGTACTAGGGTCATGTGATGAGAGGAAGATCCAGGCATGCTAGGAAATCTAAGGGCACCCCAGCCTGTGGTCAATTAGGAGAGAAACTCCACAAAGAGCAGATGTAGGAGGAAAGGGCAAGTAAGGAGAACTAAACTGAGTGTACAGGAAGAAAGGCAGAGCAGTACGAGTTATAGAACAGTCCCCCTGATTGTTTTGGGTTCTGGGATCCTGTCTTGGATGATGAGTATGAGTTCAATTCTCCCTATGCTGCAACTATGTGAGGAGATATAGACAGCCCTGTCAACAAGGGGAAGAAGGGGCTACTGGGAGCCCAGAAGAAGGGTTAAAGCTGTTGGAGAAGAGGCTGGATGCTGAGAGGAAGGGCTGCATCCAGTGAGAGTATGGAGCAGCTGGGTTGTTACCAGGAGGAATCTAGGGAAGACAATTTTTTATTAGCGAGGGAACTTTAGAGTACAAGATTACCCCTAAAAACAACTGGTATGGCAATTCACTCTATTGGAATTTCCAGGGAGACAATCCTCCCTTGAAAGGACACAGATACGGCCCCCCGATCAAGATAGAACATAAGCTGTGATACATTGAAAATATTTATTTAGAAGTGAATGGTTACATTATATAGAAAGATAGAAATCAAGCATGACTTGTAACCATATCTCAGAATACAACTATTAGAAGATATACAGTACAGAAAATAGTACTTAGACTACTAGAACATATACGGTATAAGAAAAAATAACTCTATAATACTTAACACTATTAATTGAACAATACTTTAACTAATCTTATACATTAATACTTAACACTCTATACATATACTATTACTAAAAATCTTAATCTATCATCCAGCAAGCGTTAGGCCAGGCGGTTGCTGGATGGGTAGAGAGGAAGAATCTCACTCAGACCACAAGCATCCAATTTTATTGACATGCAGACTCAGGTGGCCTTTTACTTACACGACCTTTAAAACATCCCTCTGTTCGTCATGGAAGGTCCTTCTGTTCTGTCCAAGGTTTGCTAAGAGAGCTACCTCAGGCTCAGACACAGAGCGGGGACTCAGTTAGCCCGGTTGCCTGTAAGCCCAGGAGCACCTACGCAGCTCTCCGACGCAAGGATCGCCTCAGGCTCAGACACAGAGCGGGGACTCAGTTAGCCCGGTTGCCTGTAAGCCCAGGAGCACCTACGCAGCTCTCCGACGCAAGGATCACCTCAGGCTCAGACACAGAGATGGACTCAGTTGCCCGGTTGCCTGTAAGCCCAGGAGCACCTACGCAGCTCTCCGACGCAAGGATCGCCTCAGGCTCAGACACAGAGCGGGGACTCAGTTAGCCCGGTTGCCTGTAAGCCCAGGAGCACCTACGCAGCTCTCCGACGCAAGGATCACCTCAGGCTCAGACACAGAGCGGGGACTCAGTTAGCCCGGTTGCCTGTAAGCCCAGGAGCACCTGTGTGGTTTCCTAGTCGAAGGATGACCTTGGCTTGGACATAAAGCGGGGACTCGGTTAGCCCGGTTGTCCAAAGCCTAAGGCACCCTTGCTGCAATGAGGCTCGCTGCTGATCAGGTCTGTCCACAAAGCTTCTCTCTTTCTTGCTGCTGGTTCTCTTGATCTTCTCCTCAGCCCTTCTCCTCAGCTCTCCACAACACTGGCCTGCTGACGGTTGGCTTTATATAGCTTGTCTGGACATCAGAATGGGTAGGGGAGGGGAGACGTTAGGAGTGAGAAGTCAAAATGGATGGGGGAGGGGTGACGTTAGGAGCAAGTTCATCCAAAGGTCGCCCAAGCTTAGCCAATCAGCTTGAAGGCTACCCAATATGCTAATTGGGTTGTACTTGCCATGTTAATTCAGTTCTGAGGTCAAAAAGGCTCTTAAGCCAATCAATACTTAATATGCTAATTAGCCTCACCTTTCATGCTAACTGGGAGGGCGGGGCATTGAGTAAAGGGGGGATTACATCAGGAGTGAGAACATCAACAGGTAGGGGAGGGGCTGGGAGTTAGGAAATAGCTCTTCTCTCTGTTTGCTCCTAATTGCCAATGCCAGATTCACTTACTAACTTTTATCCTAAAAGATCTTTTTCTAAAACTTATCAATATTTAAATACCACAGAATGTCCAAACACTGAAACAACTCTTTATCTATCCAATAGATTACACTCATTTTTGTTATAATTTTAAACCCCTTCTGAGGCCTTTTCTGCAACTCCTTTTACCTGACTGTTCTGCCTAGCAGATTCAAATAGTTAGAAACAAAAATCTCCAGCTGCAGAGGGGTTTCTCTGGTGCCTCATAATGTGGAAAGAGGAGGAGAATGTGGTTTAGCTGGAGGGATAAATCCCCTTAGTAACCTACTAGCACTGAGACTGACTGAGTTTTTGGTTTCAATACAGGATTAGCAGGCTGCAATTTTATGGCCTGTGATTATATAGGTCAGACTAGATGATCTAGTGGACCCTCCTGGCCTTAAAAAAATAACTCAAATCTCTAAACCTGAGAGGGGTAGGTGAACCAGCAGACTGGTCTGAAATCATCCCTGTAAGACCTTGCTACACAGCTATATTGGCAGCCCTGAAGATTTTATCATTATTATATGTTTGCATTACAATACACCAAAGATTTATTCAGTTTCAGAAACAAGTGTTTGCAGGATCAGGGCATAGTTTACTATGTAATAAGGGAGTATAAATAATAGAAGGCATAGGTGCTGGAACTAGGAGTGCGGGGGCTTGTGATGCTGCACCCCCTGGCTTGAAATGGTTTCCATTATATACAGGGTTTACAGTTTGGTTCAATGGCTCTCAGCACTCCCTAAAAATTGTTCCAGCACCACTGATAAAAGGGAATGGGGAGGTTTCTGTAATAAAAATTAGTGTACCTAGACTTGCTTTGAGCATAAATTGACCATTCCAAATTTTACTTTAAGAACTGATCAAAGTTGTTTGAACAATCTTTTTCAATCCAAAATTACTTTTTGAAAATGTCTTTGCAAAAATTCCCTTTTTAAAGATGATCACTTCAGTGAAACAAAAAGTGTAGATTTTTCAGATTTTCTTTTGGTTTTTCAGAATCTTTGAGAGGTTTTTCCTCTCAGTGGAAAAAGAGGGAAGATCCTAATATTTTCCCTGCAAAAAATAAAAGCCCCATAAATTTGTGCAAAATGCAAAAACAGTTATTGTGAAGTTTTTCCAAAAACTTGTACCATTTTTCAAATAGCTGTAACAATTTTAAAATATAAATACAAAGCAACCCTCAGAGGCTTTCTACCTAATTAGTATCAGCTGGCAATTTTCTGTAGTCATCACTGCAAAAGCAGGACACAGGAAGGGATTTGAATGAGAATAGGGTGGCTTCTAGATTAAAATTCTAGTTCAAGGTATTAAGCACAACGTACCTTGTGAGCCAAGAATTTAGAGGGAGAAGTGGACACCTAGGCTGTTGAGAGTGGCACCATTGGCATAAGAGCTGAAGTTTAAGGAGGCTAAGGAGGAAGGGTAAGACAGAAACATCACCATGAGATCATTTACAAGCAGCAGATAACCCTTTCAAATGCTAATTTCAAATAGCAAGCCACAGAGTAAACAAAACTCACTTTAAAATGCACTGAAAAGCTAATGCATTTGGCAATAACTTTTTTGTATGTCCAAATGAAAAGGAAAGCAGCAAAATTCACTGATAATGGTCTTATGAATTTTCTACTCAACTCTAATAATTAAATAAGCACAGTGGTTGTAGCTTACTTTTCTGAGACACTTAGCTGTTAGCACCTCCCTTTTTCTCAATTCCACTTGCCTCTAGTCTCCAACAAATCAGCAGGGAAGGTTAAATTAACACAATTTATTTAAGGAGGATCAGCTTCCTCTAAGGTACATAAAGCAGCAACACAACAGCAGGTAGCTGTTTGCTTTAGTACTTTAAGAATTTCCAAGCAAAAGAATTTGCAGCCCTGAGGATTTTGCAGTTTTTGTAGAAATAGCTTAAACTCTTCTGAGCCTCTAATTCCAAGAGCAGACCAGAGTTAGAGTTATTTTTTCCCCAGGTGTGTGTGTGTGTGTGTGTGAGAATGTGTTCCATAATGCAGAAGTACAAATACAATTAGGGCTCAACTCACAAAGGGGACTTAGATGAGTAACTGCCACTTTTGATACCCAAGTCCAACACTTAAGTATCAAAAATTTAAATTTCTCTGCAAAACATTTTCTGACCTACTCCAGTAAGTAGTTTTGGTTTTTTTTTGAATGCCTGAGCCCTGGAAGTGGGCAGGAAGACTGTGCTGGAGATGTGGCGGTGTCAAGGCAAAGTGGATTAGGCCAACACAAAGTTCCCTTTCTATTGCATGTGGTTCTCTCCCCTGACACGAAACAAAAACCCATCAGGTTTAAACTGCCTTACTAGTAAGAACAAAATTGAACACCTTTGAGTCAAATGTGCCATTGCTTGTCTCGATACACTACAGTTTCTGAATACACCACATTCCAAATTATTATCCATCAGGAAGAGTGGGAGAAGGGAGACAGGCCCAGACTTTGTGCTGTATATCTATCTTTCAACCCCAACTTTGGGTTTGAGCAGCTGACAACAATCCCTAAAAGACTGTCTACCAGCTGAGCAGAACCAGAGTACAATTGGCTCTGAATGGTCTTCCTCCCCCCAGCATGCATCAGGAGTTTTGGGGAAGGTGGTGTACATCAGTTATGTTGGCTCTATGCCTGTTGGGGTTAGTTTGTCTGCCTTATAGTGCAGAAGGAGAATCTGGCCCATAGTATTACAAAGTCTACAGCCCAATAAAATGTGGTATTTCTTTTCACTATTTCTACCAGTCTCTTCCCACCTCTTCTGATTTCTAATGCTGCCCCTTTACTTTCCCTATTAATATGAATCAGTTTTCCCCATACTTGCTGCAGAGCTTTCCCCTGTAGCTCACTCTCTTTGCCTCACATGCTTCTTCCTTGTGAATAACTGATACTATCAGAAGCATTAAATGTTTCATCTCTCTCTTTCCCAGCCAGAATTAATAGTTTATGTTCTGCACAGTTTTTTCTTTGCCTAATTAGAAAACAGAAGCTCTACTATAGCTCTGCTGTATAATTTTATTGCTCTTTTCAGCTAAATAGCTTTCTGTATATTATCTGACAAAGGTGTGCTTCACTTAATAATTGTAAACCAAATCTGAGAATTAAAGTGAACTGACTTACACGCTAACAAAACTCATTATCAGCAGTACAGCAACTTACAAGTAAAAGTGTGACATCTGTGGCTGATGGCTGGCTTCCCTCAGTGGGTCTCGCACCTTCCTGCTTGTAGTGGGCTAGGAAGTTGCCCATCACCCCATCTTCCCAGGGGAGGGGGGAGGGACCCAGGCCCACCCACTCCTCCGGATCCCAGCCCAGGGGCCCTATGAGAAGCAGCTATGTGCTGCTGGTACTGCTTTCCAGACGGCACACTCTTCCCCTGGGCTAATTTTCCCCCTCCTTTAGTCCTTCTGGCTTCTTTAGCCGGTACCTTCCTCCTCACTGCTCCACCACAGCGCTCTGCTCTCCAGTATGTTCCTCTGTGCCGCTCAGCACTCCTACTTCCTCCAGCTCATGCCCTGTGTGTTTGGGGCGGGGCCCTTTTATGGAGCACCTGGCTGATCCTTAATCAGCCTCAGCTGCTCCTAACTGCCCCCAGTGGCTCTGAGTTACTCAGCAGGGAACAAAGCCCGGAGCATTCTGGGGCCCATCCACCCACCCTAGTTTGCAAATAGGAGCACTCTTCTACTGCCTTCACCATATCACACATCTTATGTACTGATGTGGGATTTTTACATTTCTTTCTTTCGTTTAAGGTTTTAAATACAACTGAATGTTTCAAAATGCATCTGATTGCCTCAAAGTTTAGGGGGTGATGGAGGAAAGGCAACATAGGAAATACAAACTCACTGACAGACTAGAATGTTGCATTTGAGCCTCATTTGTATAATGGATCATACTGGATTTCGGGGCATTTGAAATCCAGATGAAGGCCTAAATTTTGCAGTTTGTATCCATTTCTCATAAAGACTTCTCAAACTATGGTATATATTCAACCACAGTACAGTGGGGAGTTATTATGGTTACATTTGCCCCACTGTTTTCACAGACAAATGCCTATCATCAGCTTTGGCTGCCTTTTTCCTGTCAGAGGCAGATTGGTTCCAGCAATCCATCCATTTGTCAACTCTTGACTACTGCAATACCCTGTCCATTGGAGTACACTAAAGCAGCTCTAAATGACACAGCACACAGTAATTCTTTTAAATAAGCCAAGGCAGTAGGAATGTATCTCTGTGCTCTGTTAACCACACCAGCTGCCAGATCAAGTACTGGAGGCCAGCGCCTCACCTGGTTTAAATCTGCCCAGCTCCATTGATTTTAATGGAATGATACGGATTTACACTACTGGAGAACTTGGTCCTGGTGTAGTCCTGATCTCATATAACATCTCAGGCTGCCTCTCTGGGATCACTATCTGCCACAACAGCTGTGACATCATGGATACTGGAACTGACTGTGCATATTCATATGTTGAAACTCACGCATACTCATAAGTAAAAAGAAATCAATTTGTATAACAACACCAGGCTAACAAACCTGCAACCTCAGCCCAGTTTTGCTGGAAGGTTTGTGAACCTCTCATTTAGTCATTCAGAATTGCAGATAAGTCACCAAAATGGAAGGGAGAGTCTACTGGTGGTTTGGGTTTTGAAAACCCAAAACCACTGTTAGTTTGAATCAGGATCCAGTTGTCTAAAGACTTTCATGCTCAGAGGGGTGGGCCATCTTGGATAAATCCAAATAGTTCAGACATCAATGGAGTGAGAGATGTGATCAGTCAGAAAATTGACTTTAGACACTAGACTTACCTGGAGAATTCCCCCCCCCCCCATTCCATTTTTCTACTCCCCTCCTGACCATGGTCTTTCAGCACAGCTCAAGGGCACCCAGCCCCAGAGCATCCAGCCCACCCACTTACCCTGCCTGAAAAAGCCTGCATGGAGAGCATGTGTAGGTGGGAATTTGGGAGGCAGGGTCTGGAAGAGAGGGATTTGGGGGGGGGAAGCTAGGGTCAGGGGAGCAGCAGTGGCACAGCTGAGAAGATTCGTCCTCTCTTCCTCAGCGTCTGGATTGCAGGCATCAGCAGGGGGTTGCTATTTTGCCATGGGGAGTATCAGTAACTCACCCCCCACCCATGCTGAGCTGTCCCCTCCATCTTGGTTGCTGATGGCTGGGTGTGGATGTGCTGTTCTTCAGTGGAGAGTCGGGGGGACTTCCCTCCTCAGGGTACTGACCTATCCTCTTCCCCCCATCTCTGCTGTCCGTGCTATGATCCACTGCCCCCTTCATTGCAGGCTGCGCACGGTGCCATCCCTAGCCAGCCATCCCTCACCAGGGTGGAGCATGAAGCTCCTCAGCCCGATCCTGGCAGTCGCGCTCACTTAGGCATTTTGCCAATTGAGGGCTCCACTGCCCAACCCAGGGTTTCCCTGTCCCATTCCCTCCAAATTTGGGGTTTCCCCACCCCACATCCCCCAACTTCCTTCCACAACATGGCCAACCCACCCCTTCTGAAACATCCTTAACTCTTCATGCACCACAGCCCATCCCACCTCCTACCCCTTCCCACAAGCCATCTGTCATCAATGTCCTCCATTTTGGACCAAACTGGTACATATAGTTTATATGTATATAATAATTAAAACCAATCATTTTCCTCAAGAAGTGTTAATAGCGGGCAGCAGTGCCTGCAGTGCATCTACATAGGTGGACCTCAGGGAAAAAAGCTTGGGAACCCCCCAGTCTAAACATTCTAAACTAAGCACCTGCACCAGATTAGTCCGTGGTGCAAGAATCATAGCATAGAAGTTAAGACAGTGTTCTCCATCTTTAGGTTTACCTAATCCAGTTTCCTAATGCCAATGGAATCTATTTCCATTGATGTCACTGAAATAACACTAGGCTCATTTGCATTTACTGACTGCATTTACTCGTTTCTCTTCTCACCCTCCCCGCCCAATATTTTTCTTTAATGCAACATAAAACCAATTCCTGGTGTCTCTTTCAATAAAGTGTGAAAGTGTTTTCAGAGATAATTAGCACGTTGTGCATAAAGTAGGGATTAGCTGATGTCTGTAGTATAGCAATTTGCACCACACACACACACACACACGCCTCTCGCTCTCAGAAGCCTTAACAATTAGTTGTTTTTGAAACTACCCACATAAGACATTAAAACGGATTGGCCCAAAATGGGTGATGGAGCCTACAGCAGAGTACACAAAATTAAAAATGAGCTGTGAGTCAAGTAATCCATCATTTGTCTGAATACACTGTAATTAAGTTTAAGGCAGAAATTATCTTTCTTGGTTATGAAAATAATATATGGCCTGTGGTTATAAAGATACATAGCACAATTCAGCTCTTCCATGCCCATGGCTTTCCCCCAGATGAAAAATAAATGGGAAGTCAACTCAGAATTATAATAGCTTTTTACAGTCGCAGAGGGGCACCACACTAACTTGTTTCTGCCACTCATGATCAAAAGCCACAGAATGCGTTAGAAACAGAGCAGAAGTACTTCAAAGTCCAAGGAGGCTGCTTAAGGGGCTGTATCTGATGTAGGAACAACCTGGCCCTAGGCAAACAACAGAATGTTGCGTCAGGAACTATTATTTTCTAACCCCCTCAATAACAGTCCCAAGGCTCCAGAGGTATCATTACACCACAGTGTCACTCTGCCGTTTCCTTGAAAAAGAAAATGTTAAGGATGATAAAGTGGCTGAAAAGCTGAAAACAAATTACCTTAAATTTTAGGAACATTGACATTTCATCATATTTTGTTTTTTTAAAATATATGCACAGAGAAAGATAATTAAAAGCAAATTAGATAACCTAGCTAATAGTTCACAAAAGTTGGGAATAAGGTACAGATCCTTTCACCCCTAGATCACCAGTTTAAATATGTCCCAGTAGCCTATGTAAGAACACCCTGTGGGGTCTGTACAGTTCCTGCTGATCATGTATCCACCATCCGTTACAACCATCACCTTCATCAGAGAGTCTCCAGACTGGCACACTAGGTGCCCCCTCACTTCTACTGATGGGCCCTCAGAGTCGAGGCTCAGGCACATTAATAAGGAAGCAGGTGAGAAGCTTGCACAGCTGCTGCCTATGATGTGTCAATTCTCTGGAAAGATGACAGCAGCGGTCAGCCTGCTGCTCTTTCCAATCATTTTCCTTTAAAAGAAAAACTTTTTAAGGACAGAAACGAAGACTAAAACATTCAAGCAACCTAAGATATTTGGACATCCAATTGCCAATAAAGCTAATTATCCCTTAGTTGGCTTGAAAATCCCACCCCAATTGTCTAAACTGCTCAAAATTTGTTGCAAAGGCCTGGGCATGGCATGGATTGGTTAAGTGCCGGCTGGAGTTATCAAGATCTGCAAGTCATATGGCAAGAAGGAAGGTGAGAGATGAGGTGTTTCACGTTTTTTGTTTGTTTGTTTGTTTTTTTAAATGTGTGTGTGTGAGGCTGAATTTTCAGAGCTGCTGAGCCACTGAAATCAATAGGAATTTCAGGTGGAGTTATGGTAATGAAACACCTCTGAGAATCAGACCCAAAGTGTTCTTTCATGTGTTACTAATGTCTTTGATTAATGCACTAGAAAAGTTTTTAAAATATTATTTTCTTAATTTGTCAAACTCTTCCCTCCACCCCAATACGTTCCCTTTTGGGGTCTAAAATGCTTTCCTCCCTCTGGCTAAGTTTCCTTTGGTGAACTTGTGCCATGAGTAAAGTCTGTTAATAGTGTTGTGTTGTAGCTGGAGGCCACAATCACATATGGGACAGCTAGACACTGTTCACAGATGTCAAAGAAAGAGTGTCTTTGCCCAACAAAATACTTAATCTAAGTATCAGATGAGAGACAACTGATGACTATAACACAGATGAGGGCGCTTAAGGAAACAATGAGACAATTTAAAGATATAATAAGCAGCGGCTAAGTTTTAATGCTAAACTTTAACTGACAGCAGCAAGATGGAATACACGGACATCCCATTACAATATTCTTGTTGCTGTTGCACAATCTACTAAAATACTCTAACAATTAAATATTAAATACTTGAAGCCCTCTAATGTAGTAATGGTCATGCTTGTTAATTTAAAATGACTGCTTTGCTGGAATAACTGAATAGATTGTCTCTATTCTGACTTCCTTTTGCCGGAGAAAGCAGGAAAAATAAACACATTTAAAAAACACTCAGCCTAACACAGCGATAAAAGAGCAGAACAAATCTTGGGAAACTTCCTATAGAAATTGTGGGCTTTCCCCTCTAGTCTGAAACACAATTTAATAGGTGCTTTTGAAGGTGTATTTTGCATTCATTCTTGAAAGATTTTTATTTCTCCTATGAAAAATTGTTTCTGGGGATTTCATACTGATCTTCTGCCCGATGAAGTTTAAAAAGTGGAATTGTTTCCAGGGCCATCTTTAGGGGCAGGCAACTGCCTGGGGTGCTGGGCTTGGGTGGACACCGGGCTCAGGGTGCTGTTTCTGTTGTTAGCGACAAAATGGAAAATAAAATGTTTTGAAATAAAATGTTTCAGGTATGCCATAGGTGGATTCATTTTTCACTAACGTCCTAGAATGTTCTGGACCTTTGTAGAATCTCATGGAACCTTCTCGACTTTCTAAGAACTACATTTTCCTCAAACCTCAATTAATGTTGTCAGCCAGCCCTCCTGGGTATATAATGGGCGGGGCGCTGCCAGTCAGTCAGCGAGATATAAGAACAAACTGAAGTGAAGCGAGAGCACAGCTGCAATATTGCGAACCTTGTTTTATTGTGTAATTGTAAAAGTGTACTTGTGTTTTAAGACTTGAAGAGTGTAAGTGGTGACTAACAAAGGACATATTTAATGAGATATCAGAGATGTCTATAGAACCCCTATCGATTAGGGTTAATATTCTAAGGCTGTCACCTCCTGTAACACGATTTAATACTGGTCCACCCAATGATGGTGCACAGTTCAATTACTTGATGTTAGTGCATTTCAGTTATTCTTAAAATTAAAAAAGTTTCTATAAGCTTAGAGGAAACTAATTTTTTAAAATTTGCTTATATATGGCATTTATAAACACAGATTTAGAGATCCTAGCATGCAAATTTATCATCTTATATGACAGGGATAAATCATGTATGCAAATTGTGCACCAGTCATGAAATAGACTACAAAGGCAATAAAAATAAGGTATTCAGAAGTTTAACAAATGGAGCGGGAGGGCGAAGACGCTTCTTGCCTGGGGCGCCATTTGGGCTAGGGCTGGCTCTGATTGTTTCCATTACTGTATCTGACAAATCCGATGTGTTGTTAGTAAAAACAGAAGAATAAGCCAGCACTAAAATAAGATTGTGCCATGATTGACAGGCCCTAAATATGATCACCTTGTTTTTAAAAAACAGCATACTTTTATGTACACTGACCTCTTGATCCTAGAAAGTCTAACTAATCCCCTATCCTACAGCTGGAACATATTCAATGTTCAGACTTCAGTACTCCCTTGTAGAACCTTACAATAACAATCCTAGAATGCTAGATTTTCCTCCTTCAAAATATTGTGTGTGATGAGTAACCACACTGTAAGGAACTGTACAATTTCTCTCGAAGAATAAAAATACTTAGTTCCATATAGCATTGTCATCTGTAGATCTCAAAGCAATGGTTTTCCTGTGCATTTCATAGTAGAGCAGAATGATTAGCATAATCGTACTTGACACTGCTATAGCACCATTCATTCCAAGATAGCAAAGTGATTTGTAAACCTTAGTTGGGCCTCACAACACAACTTTAAGTGTTTAACTTGTATTAAGTTATTGTTGGGGAAAAAAAGCTAAGTGTCTTGCCTCTGACTGCACATCAGTCACTGGCAGAGAAAGGACTAACCCAGGAGTTCTAACTTCTAGTCCCCTGACTATATATCCTCACTCACGGTAGGACGACCAGCTCTGATAATGTTTTTGTGTCTGCCAAATGGTGGCTACACATTAGAATGGACATAATCAATTGGCAACCTCTCCCAGCTGGAAGTGTTGTCTTAACATAGTCAAGACTTTACTGTCCTTTGGGCATCTTCCTAACTAAGCTAGTAGTCACTTTGCTGTGCGTGGCTCAGGTGATGTGACACTTTGCAAACCTTCCCGAGGCAAACCCTTGGTCTAAAGGTTACTGAAGCCTACAGCATAGGAGAGGAAGAATGGGATTGTGGTTAAGTCATTGCAACAGGATTTGGGGGACGTGGATTCAGTTGTTAGCTCTGGGACAAACTTCCTGTACAATAGGATAAAGCTTAACAGTGGTGTTAAGAGGATAAATCCACAAATACCTGGGAGATGCTTAGATACCCAGATGGGGGTTTCTTGAAGTACCCAGAAAAATATTAGAAAGATACAATATAATACAAAGAGGGTCTTCAAGAATCTACCTGTTGTGTACATAATATTCTATGATGCCGTGTTAAAGATCTTGTAATTAATGCACATTGATTCAAGCAGCTCAGAATATACCGCAAGAGCTAATCAATCCAAATACCCTTATGAACAATAATTCAGTCAACTGGTGAACTAATTGAGTGTAGACAATGAAAAATGAAGACTCCCTACTTTTGTCAACTATTAGCTGGGTTATTTAATAAGAGTTTAATGAGCACCTTCCCACCCTTAGTATCTCCTGGACCTCTTCCTCTCCCGTTCCCTATCACTTAACAGCCCCATTGCATTTACCGCACTCACTAAAATGGACATGTATAATAATAAGTACTTTCTGTGTATTTAACTCCCTTTAAATAATATTTGGTAGCTGCACGCAGCAAGGGGGAGGAGCCAGCACCAGGCAAGCAACCAGCTGTCTTTGAACATCATGTACTACTCCAATTCTTGTCTTTAGGAATCATGTGTTAGATATGCGGCATCTTTATCTATGCCTTTCCAAAGCCCTCATCAGTATGGGGCTTCAGCAACAACAGAAGTCTCTTGATAGCACAAGTCTCTTTAAGCTAGTTGAGCCTGACAAGTAAAGAAAACAAAAAAAGAGCTAGATGAAACACACACAGAGAATGGGCTTTGGAGTTCATGATAAGCCTTGAGGACATGATTAAAGATGTTCTGATGGGACTGGCTGCACTGTCTCAGAAAACTCCAGGATGCTTTATTGATGTTCCCTGAAACTCACATGCTGCCAGCTCATTGAAGACTTGGCAAAGCTGGAGCAAAGAAAGGGAGTAGGGGGCAACAAAAGTTCTGTGGTTGGATTTTTGACACATTCTCTTAAGAGAGATGTGCAAGAGTCTCATTCCAGTCACTCCGAGATAGACAAGCTGCTTGTCGTGGAGCATGGCTGCCCCCTAGCAATGCCGCCAGGCCAGCAAGGCACTGACAGCGGTGCTCCCTGCCTTAATTTCCTTCCCCTTGGTGCATCTCCTCAGCTCTCCACATGCAAGTCTGTCCTGGAGATATGGCTCAGCCCAATAGCCAAATCAAACACAAAACTTAACCCCTTCCAGGGTAGCAAAAAGTCCAAACTAAAAATTCCCAACAAACAAACAGGCTGGTTCCCCCAGAATACTCTATTCCTGGCATTTTTCCCTGTTCTGATGTAGAGCACTGGGGCCCCAGGCTGGTTCTTCTGAAGTAGCCAGCTTCCTTCAGACCCTAGCTCAGAAAACCTACCTGCTTCCTATGGTTCCACGCCAGATTGAGTCTATTATCGGTCTTTTTATAAGGTCAAGATGTCCATTGATCTATCAGCCCTCTTTAGCCCCACCCCCTCAAACTGGGAAACAGTTCCTTAATTATGGCACTGGTATGGCTGGCCCCAGCTTTTCTTAAAGGGTCCACTCACCTTGTGACACTGGCTATAAAAGCAGGAGCCAGGTGTGTGAGACAAAGAGAGCCAGAGAGACAGACATTTCTTAGGAATGGACCAGAACAGGCTGGCTCAGAACAGGGGCACATTCATATTGCTGCACCTTTGCAAAGCAGCAGCATTTTATTCTCCCTGCCTGTCCTCTTCCTCTCTCAAATATCATGTGCCACAGATGGCAGCAAGCATGCAGGGCCTGGCCCCACTACCCATCCAGCAGAATAGAGCTGGTCCCAAAAAAATTTTATTTGCTGGAACAATTTTCCACTGGAAAATGCAGTTTTGTCAAAATCAAAATGCTTCACACCGTGTCAGTTCTGAGAAAATCGAATGAGAAAAGGTCAGAAACAATTGTTTTGGTTTTCTCATTTAGTTTTGACTTGTTTTATTTATACTTTAGTGCTATTAAAATGTCAATGTTATCATAGCTCATTTTCAGAATTTCCACTCCATACAATATTTCAAAGTTTAAACTTTTCACTCTGGTCCAGAACGGAAACAAATGCATCACAATTTGCCATAGAAAATAGACACTCCATGCCGACCAACTCGACAGCAGTCCATGCTCCTTGGAGTCCAGCCAACATGATAGCAAGCGAGCCATCTGTCTTCCTACCAATCCAAGTTAGAATGCTGCCCTACTGTTTATGCAGGATTGAGTGGAAAAGCCCCTTGTACTCATTGCCCACATTAATGCACCCATGTAGCACAGGGCAGGACCTGACCTTTGGTCTGCGCAATTAAACAATGTGACTTCCTGAAAGTCATCTGATTGCATCTGTTGCATTATGCAAGAAACAGCAGTAATTTTGTAGGGGGAAGGTAAGGTATGCAGCACGAAGACCAGGGATGGCAGAAGAGGGTAAATCAATGGTGTTTATGGTAGCCAACACACAGTGCTACTTGCTGTTGAGGAGATTGTATTTATGATTAAGGGGGATGATTATATTCTAATTTAAAATCTCATCTAGCTAGCTTTTCTATTAGGTTTGCTCACTGTACACTTGAGGGCTAGGAAGAACCTCTTGTTAAGCCTGATTACTGCAGCATCTCTCCTGCTTTAATTCTGCTCGTCCCAGGAGGAAAAATAGGATAACATCAAGGGAACATGTGTCCCTGCACCCTCCCTCCCTGTGTCACTAACTCCCAAATGTTCATGCAGTATTTCCGGAATTTTCCATGCAGAAAACAGCCTGAGGACTTGGTGCTGCACATCCTGCGTAGTTTTATTTGAATATAAATTGTTCCTCAATAAAGTGTCTTTAATAAAGCGGATGCAGAAACGCCACAGCCACAAGAGTATTCCAACCCAAAGGCTCATCAGGACTGTTCCCTTCTCTTTGTGCCATATGTCACAGTGTGATTTGAGCAAATGCCACCAGTGAGGAGAAAAAAAATACAGGGTCAGATCCTCAACAGGCGTATGTGGGCCCAGCACTATTGACTCCATTGGACCTGCACCCATTTGTGCCCGCGAAAGATCTGGCCCATGGGTTCTCTCAAGCAATGTTGCCCAGAAAGTATTTTAAATGAGTTTTAATAATGAAACTGCATCCAGAGTGCCTGGAAGCCAAGGATTTATTGGGTAGAATTCACAGCAAAGGCTTGGAATCAAAAGTAACTATTCTATGACCCTGCTACTGGCTTTCAGCCGTGTGTGAGGCTGGGGAGATGCTGGAAACAGACACAGGAGAAGCCCACTGTGCACACGTGATTCAAAGTTCACTAAAGTCAACAGGGTTGATGCCCATAGACTTTGGGTCATGCCCCTTAACGCTGAGGATACTAGAGTTGATCAGGATTTTTTTCAGCCTCTATCTCCCACATCCCAGGTGAATGCCCAAATCAGTTGGCTGTTCTGTGAAGGTGGGTCCTCCTTCCTCCCCCCCCCCCCTTCTTGCACTCCCCCAACCCCCCACCCCTAGGCCTCTCTAATTTTTCATGAAAAGTTTCAAAAAGTCTCAAATTCATCCCAGTGCAGAAAGGCAACATTTTTTAAACCTTAAAAATTTTCCAAGAAATAGAACTTCTCACCCATCTCGAGAGGACGTTACAAAGTGGTCTAACTTCCACCTGCTGCTGCATCTGTACTAAGGTTCCACTTCGATGCCGCTTTTAAAAGATCCTGCTTTTCCTGAGTGCTAGTTTCAGAAAAAACTTACAGGGAGACAGACACAGCAAGGTGACATTACACAGAACTATCCCTATAGCAATCGATTCAATAGTAACACACAGCACTACGATTGTGCTTTAACATCTCTAAGACACAGCCAGTCTTATCCTTCCACACAGCTAAAATTCTCAGCCAAGCTCTCATCATCTCATGTCTCAATTACCGCAACATCCTTCTCTCTGACCCTGATAAGTGCGTCTTGCCCCAGGCGATCCATTCAGAATTCTGCAAAGATCATTTTCTTAACCCAGAGCTTTGGCCATGTCACTGCTCTCATTGAATCCCTCCACTGGCTCCCCTGTCAAACATAAGCAACATGTGTTCACTTTTAAGTCCCTTCACTCTACCTATTATCTCTTCTTCGTTACTGGGAAGTCGACTCCTGCCTCTGATCAGCCCACGATGCCAGCTTCCACTGCCCACTTGTCAATTTTTTAAACAAGCACGTTCATGCTTTCTCTGTGCTGCCCCACCTGCTTGGGAGGAGCTCCCTGGAAACACCTGCAAAGATACCTCATTCCCCACCTTTCAATCCCTCCTCAAAACTCCCCTATGCCATGATGCCTATGAAAAACCTGACAATTGTTAGACTGCTTGTTTGCAGAGAGTACAGCCTATTGTGGTGGCCAGCATTGTCTCATTGTGTGCTTGCACTCCCCATCTGTCTGTATCCATCTGTTGTCATTGGTCTTATAATTGTAAGCCCCTTGGGGCAGGAACCCTAGTTTTGTTTTGTGTTTGTACAGCACCTAGCACAGTGGGGTCCTGGTCCATGACTGGGGCTCCATGGGACTACAATAATACTAGATTTTTCAAAGAGCTGTACAAGCCTCAGCTAATCCTTAGTGCCCCTGCCAGATAGGAAGTGGTTTTATCCATGTTGTACAGGTGGGGAAACTGAGGCACCGAGTTTAAATGACTTGTCCAGGGCTACATACATCAAGCCAGCATCAGAACCTGGAGTAGACCTCACGCTTTTGGCCCCATGCTCATCCCCTAGCCTAGACTACAGTGCTTCCAATGGCCTTTAACCCTTAAAATAAAGATAACATTTGCATTGCAGCACTGAGGTTTCATGGATTCATCGCTGTACAGGTTGCCAGTCAGAGACTGAAGAGACACGTGCTCAACAGCTGCAAGTCCAATTTCGAAGCAAAGCCTCAGGCTTTTGAAATGAAATCCTTGTTTTTAGATCATCAGCACTGGCCAGAAAGCATCGTTAGAGACAGACGTGAAGAAGTGCTCTCTGCACAGTGCGCGCTGCCTTCATTGGTCTGAGCTAGGCTTGCCACCTTTTACAGAAACTCAGAAACTGCCCGAGGCAGTGAAACGGCCTGCTGGTTGAGTAGAATAGCCATATATTGATTGTGACAGCAAACTGGAGTTCATTTTAAATAAGCCCTCCGTGGCTGGGTTGCATGGCTAGGCTAATCATGACAGCGGGGATTCACACTCTACAAGGCTAACCTGAAAAAGTAAGAGTTTAAAAACAATGAGCCTATGACAAATGGGAGGTGTCCATTTGTTGCGGAGGTTACTGAGTCCTGAACAAAGCAATTTATGTCCCTGATTCTTCGTTTCCCCCCTGCTTTGTTTTGCCAGCTACAACGTCTCTAGAAATGAAGCAAACAACAACACAGACACAGATAACAAATGTGCTTCTCAGAGATGGGCCCAAGTTGCTGCCTTCAGATGTTAATCCAAATGATTCAAAGAGTGCGGGTTTGGTTCTGGGGTTTCGTTTTGATCTATTGTAGAAGCAGGGATTAGCCACAAAGTTTGCATCAAGATCCAAAAATACAAATACAAAGGAGAGAGAGGCTGGATCATCAATACTTAGAAACTTGATGGGAGCTCGGAAGAATGGTGATTCTTCTAGAGATCCCATTAAAGAGGCAGAGAATTCATTTTTCCTTTGTTGATGTAGAACTTTCCAAAGAGGACTGTATTAAGGTACCTTCTGGAATGGCATTAACACAGCAGTAGACTCGTATCCCATTCTCTGTCATGTATCCATAGAAAGATCTGTCTCAACTCCTATCCTGTTCCGGATTGAGGGGGGATTTGATAGCAGCCTTTAACTACCTGAAAGGAGGGTTCCAGAGAGGATGGAGCTAAGCTGTTCTCAGTCAGAGTAGATGGCAGAAATAGGAGCAATGGTCTCAAGTTGCAGGGGGGGAGGTCAAGGTTGGCTATTGGGAAAAACCTTTTCATTAGGAGGGTGGTGAAGCACTGGAATGGGTTACCTAGGGAGGTGGTAGAATCTCCATTCTTAGAGGTTTTTAAGGTGTGGTTTGACAAAACCCTGGCTGGGATGGTTTAGTTGGGGTTGGTCCTGCTTTGGGCAGAGGGTTGGACTAGATGATCTCCTGAGGTCCCTTCCAATCCTAATCTTCTATGATTCTATGACTCTCAGAGCAAAGTTGCTCCTAGGGTTATGCATCAACTCACTGTCCATTGCTCAAGGACCATGAGAGCCCATAACAGTTTAAAAACTTGAAAGGTACAAATTCATGTGGCCCATCTGTGGCAGGGAGAACATTTATTTCATAAATAAAGCTTGGAGTCTTGGAGGAAATATTTCAGTGCAATCAGATCGGGCATTACTGTGGGAGTAGGCTAGGAAACCAAGGAATTATGCAAGACAGATGCATTCTTCTGCAGTTCCTGACTCTATTCATTTACTAGCTACAAAGTGTATTTTAGGTATTTCAAATGTACCTTCCACCACAGGATTTTTCCTTTCCAAACCCTGTCAAAGCAAAAGTTCACATAATCAGAACCGTGCTGATGCCATTGCCAAGAAGCACTCTTTACAAAATCTGATTTCCATAATAATGTAACTGATGCAGTTATTTTCAGGTATAGTACACAGGCCTTTTAAATTACTTTGAAAATGTGTTGTTCACTTTACAATAACTCCTCACTTAGAAATAAAAAGAAGGAGTCCATACTTTTGTTTGGGGGGGGGGGGGGGTGTTAGAATTTTTTCTTGATAACAGAAGAATTTTTATAGCATATAAGAGATATATGGAGTCCATCTTAAAGAGGTGGTTTTATTATTGAAAATGCTACAAACTACATGCACAAGCACTGACTTCATTTGAAGCTGCGGGACGTCAGCACCTCTGAAAATAAGTCCGGCCAACGTAACATTATCACGCTTATTTTGCAAACAGAAAAATTAAGATCTAAATATTCAGAAGTTCCCCTTTATTTACATCCTCCACTTTTGAGAGCTGAACATGAGACAGTTTAGGGGCGCGATATTCAAAGGTGTTTAGCATCTATAGCTCCTGTTGACTTCAGCTGGAGTTGTGGATGCTGAGCACTTCTGACAATAAAGTCTAAATGTCTAAAGGTGCACAACTTCAAACATTAGTGGCCACTTTTGAAAATTTGCCCCTCTTGACTTGCCTAAAGACAGAGAAAGTGTGAAATGAAACCAGACACATTTTCTACCAATCCTGAATTCTAAACTGAAGTCTTTATAAAGGTTACTCTCTGCCAGGTGTTGTCAGCAGCAACAAGGGCCAGGTTCTATAGATAGGAGTTCCTCTTAAAACTAGAAAATGCCACCAGCTCAAGCCCCTGCCCACAATATCTGTGATCAGTAAATATCTTCCCATTGGTACCTTTAATAGACAATACTTTCCCATTTGCAAGCTCTAAGACTGTATGAAACAGGGGAAATGTTACTGGGAAAACAGGAACACAGCATCAATTTGGGAAAACACAGCAACAAGTAAAACAATCCCTCATGGTAGCTTTGACTGTAGTCTGTTAACTCAGTTTCCCCCCATTTGTGTGAACATCACATAGACAAAATGTCCTTTACCATGTGATTTCCTCCTTCCTCTCTGCTAAACCCCACACACGTCAGTGGGTAGCACAGACCCAGAATCCCAAGGTGCACTTGGGCAGGCTTATCTACAGTCCCTTCGAACTGCTGCCTGCTGCCTGGTCCCGGCCTGAGGCTCCACCAGCTTTGTTCAATGGCAGGGTAGGAAGGAAGGGCCTCCCTGGAGTCCACTTCTCTGTTTTCCTCTGCAGCTTCAGCTGAGAGCCCTCTATGACTTGTACCCCATTTAGGGACTACCTCTGCATCCTCGCCTACTCAAGAGTCGTCCCAATGACCCCCAGTGGAGGAGAATCAGTAGCTTACAGAACCCTTGCAAAGTGTCCTTGCCACCAGGCCTATACTCCTTGCTGAAAGGTAGGAGTCCCTTTCCCCTCTGTTCATTTCCACTACCCAACCAATTCTGAGTTGCTGTACAGTTCTGACTCCTGAAGTGTTACTGGAGGAATTCTGGGCAGAAAGTTCATTTGCATAATCTCTCTCTGTAGCCAGACTTCCCCAATAGATGGAGTAGGGAGCTCCTGACCCTCCAGAACTTCAGGCCACAGGTGTTACACACCCCTGGTGTTCAGAGAGGGGACTGACGGCTTCTCTGTGTATACTTGTACAGAAAGTGTCATAAAATAGTCCAGTAACAATTTACACAAGAAATAAGTGGTCTCTCCATCCTACTTACCAGATCACCAGACAGAGGACAATAGTCGGCTTCCCTTGTACAGGCATGAATGAGTCCTTCTCACTTTGCACTCTTGCACTTTGCAATTTTAGCAGCACTGGAGGCCACAAAGCTAAGGGCTCGTCTACACGAACATTTCGGTCACAACTCGCTCGGGTGTGAATCTGTCCTGCACCAGCCTGTCGCACTGTAGCCACATTAAAAGTTTATTAATGCAGTTTGAACTAGTCCTGTTTAAAGCACATTAATGAACTATTAATGCGTGCCAGAAGGGTCCACAAGGACAGTTACAGCATGGAAGGCTAAAGCGGGGTAGATTCATATCCCCGCTTGCCATGAACTAAATGTTTGTGTAGACAAGCCCATCGATTCATAGCTCCATCCCCTTTCCACAGCATTTAACAGAGCCACTTGACATCTTCTTAAAGAGTGTAGCACATCTGGTAGCACTTTACCTTCACAATGCCTGTGACACTGCCGTTGATCTATCAACTATAATCGTAATAAAACCAACAGGGTTTCATAGAAATTGAAGCTGGTTCTATGGAAGTTACTTTCAAGCCCCATAGAAGCTAATACATGAATTTATGTCCTTTGGGGTTTTGTCGGTTTTTTGTTAAAACTATTCTATGGAATTTTAGAAGGGCTGAAGTTCTCTCAGATTGTACAGGATACTTCAAAAATGTATAGATCTCAATTCTATATGACTTCTTTCTTTATACTCCTCCACCCCAATCTGCAACAGCACTCAAATATATTTTTCTTCCGCCAGGCGGTATTAGTGATACATAGACATCCCAGCTCAGATATAGTCAAGAGACTCGGATAGATTCATAGATTCCAAGGCCAGAAGGGACCATTGTAATCATCTAGTCTGACCTCCTGGCTATCACAGGCCAGAGAACTTCCCCCCAGAGCAGATCTTTTAGAAAATTGGCATCTTTTTAGCATATCTTTTGAAGAATTATCTCACTGCATCCCTACCACAGGTTTCGTGGGAACACATGTCCCATGCACATTCCTCAGCAATAAGAAATGCACCTGAACTTACAAAAGCATAAGCTGGCAGAGACCCCACTCCACCACCTAGAAATGAATGCATGATGCTCTGAATGATCAATAGTCCTTTGTACACCAGTACCTACTCACACTATTTTTCAGTAGCAATTCTCCACAGAACTCAGTATTCAGCTCTTCCAAGGCCTCTGCTTGAGAAAGAGCTAGATTATATAAGATATATGTTGCCATTTTCTCCTGTTTTATTACCTGCCTAGAGCAAATGAAGGTGTCAGGCCAAGCACACTTGACATGCTCTATAGTAAGGCACACCATTCATCTCATTTGAGGGAATATGCAGCAGGTACCATACCAAGAGAGGAAATAAATCAGAGTAGAGAAACAGAAGTGAAGTCACTTCAGGCTTAGGTACTTGTGTTAGTTTTACTTTCAGCTTTATAGTGAATTTGACCATTTTCTGATTATCCCCAGGACAGGCATCACAAGTTTCTTCCATCCTGCCCTGCCATTCTGCCTCAGCCTGTTTCAAAGGGTGACCATTAATGGGGTAAGACTAGTTCAGACTGTATCCTCATTCAGTTTTTGATATCCTTGTTGGTGGTCTTGGATGGAAGGTCAATTGGTGGCAGTTGTACTGGTGGTTTTTGCGATGTGATCACGCATCCGCAAGGAACTGGACTGAGATTGTTTGCTTATTCCAGACAGACCACCAAACAGTTATCAGATGGTAATGACTTGCAGCTGCTGACCTGTGACGTGACCTTGAGGTGAAAGCTCCACTTCCCCTCAAGCCCTTAATCCCCTCCATTACTCTGGTTATACGACTGATCAAGCATGCCTGCACTAGCTTATGGCATAAAGAACATTGATACAACTGGCTGCTTTCGGGAATATCAGAGCTTTATGCTGCAAACAAGCTCCATCACAAAACCTAAGACATCTAGTGTGTTATAGTACGTATCCAGTGAAACACACAGGCCCCCTTTCTGGGCTCCATTCCAATGTCTATATATCGCACGGCTCTAGAAAGCGCAATGTCAGTTGTGAACATTTGGAGCCCCTATTTTGTGTGGCCACTAGGAGGAATATTGCAAGGAACAAGGGGCTGGGTAAATAGGAAACAAAAGCAGTCTTGCACTCACCCTGACCACAGTGTCCTGGGTCTCTAATCTCTGTGTGGTATGAGAACAAAGTCATATGAACAACCATGCCAAAACCGGGAAAGGAAAACAGACAAGGAAGCCATCCAACCCAACAAGAAGAGCCTAAAAGCTGTACAGAGCTAGCAGCAAAATAGGCTGGTTCAGGGGGGTTTCCTGCTGCAACGGGGCTGGAATAATGGCCATATACCACCAGTCCTAGCAGCCGCCAGCCTATGGATATGTCAGTGCAGGCCTGAAGGTGGGAGAGGAGACCTCCGGCTGTTTTAGGCGACTGTGGTGCCCCTTGTGGACTGTTGCAGTTGAGGTATAATTGAGAGCCGCCCTTGAGCCTCCTTCTAACCGAGGAAGGCACTGGATAAGGAGAACAGAGAGAGCATAATATGAGGAGAGATTGAAAAAATATGGGCTGTTTAGGTTATAAGGAAGATGAAGAACAATGGAAGTGACAGAGGTACGGTATTTAAATAGCGAATAGTACAAAGTGAAATCAGACACTCCTATTTACCCCGCATTATGTAAGAGCCAGGAGATAGCCAATTCAATCCAAAGGGAAACTCGTTGTCAGCATGCCCCTTGACAGTTAGATGTAGAGTAGCCGGATCCTCTCTGGCACCCTCTGCCACAAGCTGCTGCAGCCTGAGGTGGCTTGCTTCATCTCGTGACCCAGCACGCTGGCCAGGTCCCTACAGTCCCATTCCTTCGGGGGTGAACTGAGTGCAGCACATCAGCCTGACCTCAAGCTTTACTAGCTTTCCAGCCTTTGTCTTCAGGGATCTTCACACCACTATCCTTGGTGAGCTGGAAGGGGAACCGAGGCCCAGCCCCTGATCAGGGCTCCAGCCCAGAGACGCTATAGTAAGCAGCTAAGGTCTGTCTATTCAGATTCATGGCTGCTCCCTGGACTGCTTCCTACCCCAGCCTGTCTCTAGGGCCATGAATACAATACAGAGATAAATCATCCTATGTTAGGTCGACTTACAGCCATTAATAACTGTGGTGGCTGATGTCCACACAACCCTCCTTGGGTCGGTGTTGCGCATCCTCACCAGGAGAGCTTCCACGGACCTAAGAGGGGCAGTGTGGGGAGCTGAAAGCCTGGTCTCTCAGCTCTTCTGGCTGCTCCCTGCCAGGACCCCAGCTGTTACACAGCCTCCAGGCAGGCTGCCCCACCCTCCACTCCCCGTTCCCTCCCAGGAGCAGGGGGGAAGCTGCTTGGGGCTTTTCGCCTCCCTGTTCCCTGTCGGGAGTAAGGGGGTGAGGGCAGAAGCCACCTGAGGCTTTTTGTACCTAAAGTGCGAGGTCCAACTGCTCTGGCTTCTTGGCTTCCCCTCCCCGCACCCGATCCCTGCCAGGAGCCAGGGTCTCCTGAGCCGTGAAATTGACAAGACAGCCAGTGCTCCTAGCCAGAAGCAGGGGAGGGAAGCTAGCCAGGACTTCTCAACTCCCTGTTCCAGGGAGGTCCAGCTGCCCAGCTCTCCAAAGGAGGGGGAGCAGCTAGGCTTTAGCTGCTGGGCTTTCTTGTCAATTTCACGGCTCCAGCAGACCTGTGAAATTGACATGAATGACAGCCAACAGCAAATGTAAGGAACACAGTGTCTGCACAGACACTGAGTCACCCTAACTACACTGACATAAGTCTTACGCCTCTCGCTGAGGTTGTTTTATGGGCTATGTTGGCATAGCAGTGTAGCTACATCACTGGGAGGGGGGGGGGGGGCATTTCAAAAGTCGGCTTTTGTCGACACAACTGTGTAGCATAGACAAGGCCTAGGGGGTTTCTCACAGACTCTCTCCAGGCTGACTCTTCTGCCGATCCCAAAACGGAGATAGATTAGTTACAAGGAACGAAGCAAATGTAAAGGTCATGCAACCCCACGCTCCGGGTGTCCCTAAGCCACAGACTGACAGATGCTGTGACCTGATAACAGGGGCTGGATCACTGCACGGTTGCCATTCTGTTCATTTCTTGGATGTACCTGGTATTGGCCACTATGGGAAGACAGGATACTGAGCTAGATAGATCATTGACCTGACCCAATATGGCCATTCTTATGTTCCCACACCAGGCCTATCTGTCCCAGAGAGGCTTTGGCACCTCCCTCTGACACTGGATAGCTCCCAGCCCCAGCCCAAACTTCCTCCATGCTGTCTCTAGGTTTCCCCAGCCCTAACCAGTCCTTTCTTTAGTAGTCTTTAGGTATCCCCAGGCCACTCCTTTTCCTAATCAGCTACTAATGAGCTGGGCTTTCCCTTTTTTATCTCTTCCCTCCAGACTTGATACCTCTTGAAGGTGTTAAGGGGTGGGGTTGATTGAACCCACATGCTCTCATTAAACCCCTTCACAGCCAGTATGGGGTCAGTATAGCATATAAGCAAACACATTCAGAACTGATACAAGGAAATACTTTTTAAAAACCTTCATAGTTAATCTGTGAAACTCATTGCCACACAGTGTCACTGACACTAAGTACTTAATAGAGTGCAAAAAATTATAAGGAATAAAATTCCTCAGACTTCAGGGCATAAACCAAACACTAACCGAGAGGATTAGGAATACATTTTCCCTATGGACAAGTTATTCTATTACAGGATTTCCTTGCATCCAGTAGTGGCCGCTCTGAGAGAAAGGATACGGGACTGAATAGACCTCAAGATATGGGACTGAATAGTGCTCAAGTCTTCTCCAGTCTGGCAATTACTATCTTCTTACAGCTTTCATGAGGCACTATCCAGTTACACAAGGATTTTTGTTTGCTAACCCTGAACTCCTAGAACACTGACACTTTGTTTTCTAACATTGTATCCAGATGAAAATGTTGGCATTTCTCTCATCTCCTGCAATCCAAATCTTATTCCCTCAAATTATTTTGCTGTATGAAACATGACTAACTCTTCTCCAGTGAGATTGTGTGTGTGCAGTGACATCTTTTAAACAGTTTCCTGCCACTTGCCCTTATTATATAGACTGTTAATGCAACTTAAACATGTATCAGGAAATATTTAAGACAGATATACCAGAGAGTTCAGAATACATGGACTGTGAGAGAAACATTGACACACACTGGGGATCTGTCAATGTGCTAACCTTTACAGGAGTCCCAGGTCTATGCTAGGGTAATTGATACACAGCCAGTTCCTAAAGCAGCAGAAAAGCAAGAGCTTTTGAATTCATGAAATAGACAGAGCTGCTGAGCAACGCAGGTAAATTTACAAACCCTTCCTTGTTTCTACTCCTGGTAATTTGCACCTGGACTTCCCATCTCTACCATTTTGTAAGATGTCCCTCTTCTGTTCTGAAGGCAGGAGTCAAGTCCACAACTGGGTGTGGGAGGAGCAAGCACTCCTCCTTGATGACCTGATATGTCTACCATAATGCATGCTACCAGTACCCAGGTATGGTTGGAATGGCAAAATTGGTCCTGCCACAAAAGTGGGGTGGACTCCCTGACCTATCAGAGCATCCCCTCCAATCTAAACATATAAAATAGAATACTGCCAGTCATTTTTCCCATGCTTTATAGAACACACCAGAGATGTGACGGGGTCACAAGGTGGACCCAAATCTGAATTTCCCCAGATCTTAAGGACACTCAATCAGTGATCTAGTCTGATCCATTATAGATGCAGACCCTGCCCCCTTACTCCCTGGCATGGCTATCCACATTGACTATCTGTGTATGAGGGACAGCAATTACCCCAGGGTAACTATCTGTTCATCCCATGGAAGGGGTAAGCCCCTCAACATGCTAACCAGCATGGAGGAGTGAATAGGTACATTGCACCAGGTATAGTGCCGGTGCAACTCGGTTCCCCACTGGACCCACTTAAGGAATTCCACAATCTAGCCCATGGTTTGGATCCATACTGAACAGCATTTTGAATGGACAAGTATTTGGACACATCTTTAATACTTACATATGCATACAGATATTAGCACCCCTACATTACTGCCCACTTTATTTACTTTTTTTTTTTTTTTAAACTAAAAGCTAGCTGGGGGGAGGGCAGGGAGTCTAATTTAAGTTCCTGGCCTAGATTCAAATCCTGCCTAATTCCCACTTCATTGCATGGCATAAAACTTAAACTGACAAGTTTATCAGGATTGGCAAACTTTCAGCAAAAGAGACTAAGCCAGCCAAGGAAAGGGCTCAGGCCTTGAGTTGGCTGGAGTTTTTCTGACTCAATGTTTTTTGAGTGCTGCTTCATTAAAACCAAAACTTTACTGCAAAAGTCTCATTTTTGATGAAAGTTTCATTAGGAAAGTTTCTCAGCTCCAGGATGGAATTTCTGATAAAACTAGAGAGCGTGAGAGAGAGAGACCTGCAGAATAGCCAATAACCCAGCAGCTGGAGCTCTCATCTGGGAGGAGGGAGACTCAGGTACAAGTCCCTGCTCCAAATCAGTCAGAGTAAGGACTTGAACTGGGGTCTCCTTCAGTGCAGGTGAGTGCACCAACTGCTGGCATATTGGCTATTCTAGAATGGGTGCTGCACGCACACAACATTTCAAACAATCTAGAGTTTGTTCTGCACTGGAACAAACACTAATGTCAAACTCCCAATTTTTTTCTGAAATGGAGTTCTTGTTCTCTGGTCAGTCCTACTCAGGGCTAGGATAACAAGTGTTTGTAGATCAAGACTTAGGCTGAATCTGCACAGCAAGCTAGGTGTGTGTTTCCCAGCTCGCAGACATATACTTGCGCGAGCTCTCATCCAGCTAGTCTGAGCATAAATAGTAACGTAACTGTGCGAGCTGAGAACAAATCCACCTGATGTCAGTGGGTACATATTTGGCATGGCTAAGCTTTGCTGGCATTGTTGCTGCCCGTGCTACCACAGCTACACTCAGGGCTGGATGTCCAATTAGGCACATGCCTAGGGGCGCTGGCTTTCTAAGGGCACCTAAACAGTCGTGGATTACCACATGGGCCAAAGCCCAGCGGCCCCAGCCAATCTGGGGGCCCCACATGAGTGCCAGAACTCTGACCCCGCCCCCCCTGCTCCTCCTCCTCCCCCTGAGGCCCCACCCCCTGTCCAGGCCAGAAGCCGGAGCCTAGGAGTGAGAGTATTCCCCCAGCCCAGAGTTGGCCAAACAAATCCAAAGCCAGCAAACTCACATTAAATTAAAGCTTAGCAGGTGTATATGTGATTGAGGGGACAAGATTTAAAACAAGAAAAGAGATTTCAGTTTCAAGTTTACAAAGGGCAAGACAACAATGAATTTAAAATGGTCTATAGGGCTTTTAAACATACTTTGGCAATGCATCTTTTGATACCTCACATATTTACTTCTGTTGATTTGTTCCATTCAACTAACATATACAGAACAGAAGCATAATTATACATTGGTTCCTATTCTGTCATAGCTGGAGCCTGTTCCAATTACTGACAGTAAAAGTGTCCCAAAATAAAGTGCAGTCTAAGAAGAAGATATTTTGTAACAAAATATCTTATTATGCTTGGTATTTCTTTAATAGATCAGTAAAACAAACAAAAAGACAACAGTGCCACTTTCATAAAATCATCACAATTACCTAAAAGAGTAAAGATAGACATTGTGACATATAAAGGCAGGACACACAGAAAACATAATCATTCATATTTCTGCAGGCTCTCTGCCCTGGAAAAGTGTATCATGTTAGAAAATGTGATTGAAATGTGCCTCAGTTTCCCCTTTCTGTTAAACGAAGGTATTAATATTTATCCACTGTGTAAAGCATGTTTAGACCTCAGTGTGAGAAGTGAGAGACAATAACAACTATCATTGTTATGGCACATGGAGTGAAACTCTGGAAACCAAGTGGGAAAGGCTGAATAGAATGGAATGAGCAATATTAAATAACTGGGTGTAAGAATGATATACCATGATTTATTTCACTTGAATGAGAAGACTTGATGAATATATTCCAACTTGTCCATCACTAGCAATTCAGGGAGGGATGTAGGCAAATCAGTTAAGTTCAAAAGAAAGAAATTTTCATCCCTAGAGCTTTATGTAATTCCCAAGGCTCATAGTTTGCATTAATAATAATAATAATAATTTAAAAAAATCTAAAGGAAGTGTTTGTCTTTAATATAGAAGGAATCTTAAAGCAGCTCTCAAAGATTTTACATAATAAAATCCAATTATGTAACTTGGGAAACATTACAGTTGGTCAGTGCCCTCAGATTTGAAAAATCTCCTATCAATTCAAAGCCATATTCCTGTAAAATAGTCATTATTATAAAAGGACTCTTTATTGCTTGCATGCGTATGATTTATATGGTTAGGCAATTACCTCTTTCTCGGTGGTTCGTGATAACATTAGATTTCACTTGTCCATATTTTCCTAACACAAAGCCAAAAAGGAGATTTTTAATTAAACAAGACTGATAATGAGTAGTCAAGTGTCAGGCAACTCTTTAAAAGCAGGTTGGTCAGAAAATAAACTGACACATAAAATAATCATTATTGTGCGTTGTCATCACTGCCATGAAATGTCTTGGATAAATAACTATTATTTATTTCCTGAGTTATCGTTCTGAGGTTTGAATTAAGTTTTCAGCTGAGTTAGGGCCTGATCCAAAGCCCGTTGCAATCAATGGGCATCTTTCCACTGACTTCAATGGGTTTGGGATTAAGTCTTTTACAAGGGTCAGATGTAGACAAGATAAAACATCAAGCGTGGTTTTGATTTTGCAAAACAGATCCAAGGGAAGGATTCATGAATCTTGTTATCCCAACACTCCTATAGTTATCCTGCTTTGGGCCCCATCTTTTCCGATGTTAGCTTAAGCATCCTGGTGACCAACATCCTTGGCTTATACAGCTACAAGATGGGCAACTGCAGTACTAGTTTCCTTACATCTCCCCCTGCCAATAAACCCCCATCCCTGTTCTAGTGGGATAACTTTGAGAGAAGACAGTTCAGTCGTGCCCCCACCCCATTGAGAAGCCAGTCATCTTGGCACTGTTGTCCAATGAAACCTTTGCATTTTGACTGACTTCACAATTCAAATCCCAGTCCCTCTCTTCCTGCTCCTACCAAGCTCCATGGGGCTCATTCGTTCACCTTGGTTCTACTGGTTTCTTTACAGGGAATTTACCTTCTTCCCCGGGAATCAGAATCCTTTCATGCCAGGCCCTCTATCCCACCAGCACCACTGGCTCAGCAAGTGTTGGCTGGCTACTCTTCAATAATCCACTGGGAGCAGACTGGAGGTATAGGATGTTGGCAGCATTTTCCCCTCTCTTATGGGAGGAAACCCATCACCCACACTATAGTGTACACCCACACACACACTCGGCAATCATATATATAGGATTTAGGGAGGCAGAGCCCCACCCAACGTACAGTCCTTAAAGGTCCCATTCTACTTTTTGTAAGGCTATGGGAGTTAATCCTGATGCTATTCCAACCCAAGTATAGGCTGACCACTTAAATGCCTCCCCTCACGTTTCAGTTGGATGCTGTCCTCTCATTCATTGAGCTGATGTTGGTTAGTCTTGCTGTGCACTGTTAAACAGCGTCTGGTTCCACACCAATGAAGTAATGCTATATTGGCCTAATTCACAGGCCAATATAACATCCTCATGGGATTTTTAATGAATATTTATAAAGCATTTTCAGATTCTCAGTTGAAATGGATGATGTTATAAAACCTCCACCACAACAGTGCAGAATCTTAAAGTTCAATGATGTTTCAAGTGGACTCTGAGACTCATGTTCTTCCCTTATCTTTTCCACAATAATTCTGCCACCTGTGGGGAATAGGACAGTAACCGATGGCTTCATACTACTAGCACTGGACATATTAGTAAAGGGTGGGGAAATTCCAGCCAACGACAACAGGGAACGCCTCCTACCATTACAAAAAGTGGACTTTTTAAGAAATCTGAAGGACACTTACATAATAAACTGCATGGAATTTAATTACACTACTAATAGCACGGGATGTTAGCCAGGTAGTCAAGCACTGCTCGGTTGATGTGGATGAGGTCTGTGCTTTTGGAACCAGGAGAATTAGTGCAGGGCAGTTTCAAATGGCCGTGTTACGCATCACAGAGACAATAGTGAAGACTTTTAGTGGTCACAGATTTGTTACAACTGGAAAATAAAGGCAACATTTAAAAGAACAGTATTTTACACAGTGGGGAAATCTGGGCACTAGCATGCCTGTCTATTTTTCAAGCCTCATCTACAAAACGGAAAGAAAACACAGAAAAACGAGGTGTGTGCGTGTGTCCATTCATCCATGCTGGGCACAAGAAGAAATCCTCCAGAGTGTAGATTTGATTAATGTGAAATGATTTAACGGCATATGGTGTAATTCAGCAAAGAGCCGGAGGCAAACTCTGAGCACAGAAGCATGGCAAATGCTTTATCATCAGACCTCCCTCCTAGTCTGTAAAGACAAGGTTTGACAAGCGTGATGCAGCGCTTCCCCATGCAGCCTGTTGCACGACTGTAATGCAGCTTTTACCTGCCCTGGGGAGCCCAAAAGTCTGGAAAAGCTGCTTGTAAAACAATGACTTGTAACTGGCTATTTTTCACATTTATTTTTAAGTGCATTTGGGAGATGATCGGAAAGCTGATCTCATTCAACGGTAGGTGCCAAATCAAGCACTCACAGACTCAGTGTTCCTCAGACAGTCCCAAAGACGGCTCAGCACAGGCTACTCCGCCCGGAGTGACCAGTGTGCCTCAAAGGATCTCTGGGAGAGATCATTCTCCAGGCCCATTCAGTGCAGGGCTGCTTTCCTAGGATGGCCAACAATGGTGCCATTAGGACTAATGCTTTTGAGAATTCCTATCTACTCCAGCAGGCTTTGGGTCCGGCCCTTGATAATGTGGACACCTGTCCAAATAAGAACAGGCTGCTGAGTTTTCAGTGAGCCAGTGACCTAGCCCCCCCTCCTGCATACATTGATACACGTGGCTAACTTTACTCCCATCAGCAGCCCCATCGAAATTGGGACCCTAGAAGTTAAAGGCTCCATAAATCACTGTCAGCACCCAGAGCCATCCAGTCCCTCATAGCTGAGAAATTTGGTCTATTATGTTGCAACATGTAGCCCAATAGGCCTTTATATTTATATATCTGTTCTGAAAACAGACTTTTCTTTCTTCTGCTGTCTGTGGAGAGCTAAAGTCATGTCAAAGAGATCACAATGATTTGTTTTTAGTCTCTAATAAATCTCACTCTTATTGATTTGAAATAACCATCCTCAGCTCAAAACCAGCAAGAGAGCACCTCCAAAGAAAAAGCATCTGCGTAATGCCTGTGGCAGCGTGTAAATCCAGGTGACTGATCAAAATCCTGGCAGAAAGACAAGAGACTCAAACCCAGGCAGGCAGAGACAACAAAAGGGCATTTGTGCTGCTCTAACATTAACCGGTTCGATGCTGCCTTGCTGAAGCCTACATCTTAAAGTCATTCGGGATCTGAAATTAGTACAGAATCTGGCTGCCCACTGACTAGATAGCCTCCTTTATAGGGAGCACACCTGTAGCTGCCAACTGATTTCCAGGATAACCTTAGGATCTGCCTCTTCCCCTGTGCAATGCCTTATAAACTCAGACTCTAAGGTCAGAAGGGACCAATATGATCATTTAGTCTGACCTCCTGCACAACGCAGGCCACAGAACCTCATCCACCCACTCCTGTACTAAATGTATAATCTATGACTGAGTTATTAAAGTCCTCAAATCATGGTTTAAAGACTTTAAGGTACAGAGAATCCACCAGTAAGTGAGCTGTGCCCCATGCTACAGAGGAAGGTGAAAAAAAACCCAGAGCCTTTGCCAATCTGCCCCAGGGGAAAATTCCTTCCTGACCCCAAATATGGTGATCAGTTAAACCCTGAGCATGTGGGCAAGACTCACCAGCCAGACACCCAAGAAAGAATCCTCTGTAATAATTCAGAACCCACCCTATCTAACATCCCTTCACAGGCCATTGGCATATCTACCACCAGGAATCAAAGATTAGTCAATTGCCACTGTCCCATCATACCATCCCCTCCATACATTTATGGATGTGATCAGCTCAGCTTTGTAAAATGCCAGCACCCCCACTGAACAGGAGAGGTCTGGTGGCAGTACATTGTTGATTAACAACTCTGTATTCAAACGAGCTTCATTTCTTGGTCTGGCGGATCTCATGTACAGTGATGGTTAGGACACGCGGCAAGGCTCTTCTGTGTTTTTGGGTGTTTCTTGGAGATAGGATAGGCCAGGGAGGAGAGTAAACAGCATGTTGGAGTGGAAAGGTTGATCTGGATGCCCTGGGAATTCATTTAGATCTAGTTAATTTTCCATGCATTTAACTATGATTGTAGAGACCATAATGCTCCAGTAGGCACCTAATTAAATATTTAAATAAACAAATTGGCTACTTAGATTAGGGAAAACATACACACATGACGTTTTCCCTGACGTCCCTATTGAAATGCTAATGTTTCAGCTAAATGCTGGGGCTAAAAAGCTATTCTAGCATCTACAGAGAACGACTGAAAGGTTAATTTTTTTCCATTCTCCCATTTCCCCGCTCCTCTGGTACCTACCCATTTCGCCATGACTTCTCAAAAATATTCACTTGTTGTTTGGAGGTTTGCTAACATAATTCCTTAGGAAGTGGCCTGGAACCACCTGCCATAGGTTCTCTGTTCCTCTTTCCAAAGGAAGGGGGAAAGATTGGGAGCCTCATCCAAAACCCACTGAAGTCACATGACACTTAATGGAACCTACAGCCCTGAGCTGGGCACTACAAGGCATGGGGAGAGTTAGCTGTCTAAGGAAGGGATCCGCAGAAGTCAGCAGTTGAGCGGGAAGCAGCCTAAGCTAGGCAGCTGTGAAATGCTGAGAAGGGCAGGGAGAGGGGTAAGGAAAAGAAAGGGGTTTAGGCACATAGGTGGCTGACCTGGGATGCTTGGCCAATGGGCCAGAGACAGGCACTTCCCTTCATTCAGGATCCTCAAGCACAAATCCTTCCTGGAGATAGGCACCTAAGACCTGACCTGGTTTAGGCAGCCCACACTGTAGGAGATGAAAGCATCTCTGTCTCCTGCTCATTCGTGATAGCTCTCTCAGACTTGCCTCCATTTCCCAGTGCCTCCAGCTGTCTTTTTTACGGGTGCCATGCTACTCCCTTTCCTTCCCCCATCATCTATCAGTAACCTGGATTTGACCTGGTAACTCTGCTGCAGGGTCTGACAAGTATCAGGTCTGAGGGGTGCTCAGAGCATGGACTGGGCCTGGGCCCCACTGATGAGACAGGCGTTTACGGCCTACTTTTAGAATCTCCCTTCGGCTTGAGCAAGGACTCCAAGCAACTGTTTAGCTGTAGAGCGGCATCAGGGTTAAGGCAGGTTTTCAACCGCTGACAGGCGGAAACTTAAGCTCTCTAGGGGTTAGGCAGCAGTTGAGCAGTGGTTTTGAAAACATCACTGGTACTTAACTGGTTGACATAGGTGCCTAAAGAAGCGGGGATAAGTGCCTAGATACCTTTGAGGATCTGGGTCTCAGCTCCCCATCTGTAAAATGGGAATAACAGCACTTCCCTACCTCACCGAGGTGTTGTGAGGATAAAAACATTAAAGCGCATGAGACGCTCAGATACTCAGGTGATAAACATGCAACTCCAGTGAGTTGAAGGGGCTTATGCTGGAGAAACACAATGATGAATCAGGCCCCAAGGTTGATGCACCATATTTTACTCCGTCACCTCCATGAGCCCGCACCGGGGCTGGGTTTCTCTCAGGAAGATCCACAACCCCCGTTTCTCATTCTCCATGTGGCTGGCACCTGCTGTAGAGCACAGGGAATCAGGCTGTTCCAGGCTCTGCCAATAGTGCCATTATCTATGGTGGCAGTTGCAGACCAAATCTTTAGGAGCAAACTTCACCCTTCTGCAGAGGTCCAGCAACCTTATCCTGAGAACTTAAGTGGTGCATAGGCCGTGGTGTTTTATCCTGCCACTCATCACTATAATATCCAAGTTCCTTCCAGGTAAAATCAACAGCAACAGTAAAATCCCCAAACTTCGTGGAGTCTCTGGGACTTCTCATTTTCTGGGATCAAAATTCTTCTTGGGGGTAGGGTTTATGTTGGTAGGGAGTCGGGTAGGTGGAAAAGGTGGTTTGTCACCATTGCAAATATCCTTCTTATGGTAGAAACGCTTTGACCACCAGGGAGTCAATTTAACTATGGGTGCCTAATTTTAGGCACCCACATTTTGAAGCATTGGCCTTATTCTGTCTGGAAATCAGCTAGCCACTCTGTAAGCTGTGTCTAATAATACCTATCAGTCTGATGGGGAGTAGAGGTGTTGGGAAGCTTACCTGTTGTTTGAAAGGAGATCCAAGTTCTTCAAATGAAAGGAACTATAGATGTTTAAAGTATCATTTTACTGGGAATAGCCATTCTTATTTTTGTAGTGTAGATTCAACAGAAGAAACAGTCTGCGGCTGTTTAGAAAACCAGTAAATAAAGTGTAAAGTGGTCACACATTATCGCAGTGAAAAGATACAGCTGCTTGCAAAATTATTAGGATGCTGTTTAATGAAATAGCAGAATCTGGCCACACAATCCAGCCATCTGCTCTCCCAACACTTCATTAGAAAAACGCCAGTTAACTCCCAAAACTCTGCTAGTCAGAGCAGGAGCCTTCATGCGGAGGATGCCTTGTCTCCTCTGCGCATTCATACCTTTCTTACTTCCAGGATGGATTACTTTATGCCTCTACTATCAGCCATGCCTGGTTGCTTGCTAAACTGGATGCAGGTGGCATTCAGCATTGCCATCAGCCTTGTTAGCAGGACTTGATTTACAGCTCGTAATTTCCAAGTCTTGTTTTACAGCCTCTACCTTGGCTGATTCTCACAGGGAGAGAGAATTGGTTTCCAGAGTTCTCGCTGACTGGCGCAGAGTTAGCTGGCCTTGGTTTTGTTTATGGCACTGACTTTTGTACACCCTAGGCCAAGTTTCTAACTCACCTAAGCACGGGCACTGTCTAGCAGCTGGTGCCAGCGGATTTGCTAATTATTCTCCCAAGTTCCAAAATACTGTAGCATGCCAGTGCACACAAGAGCAACAGAATCGGCAGCTGTGGTGTTAGTGCCCTGGCCATACAGTAGCTGATTGCAACGGTTTCAGTTAGAGACGAGCCCACAGAATTCTTTCTAATCCATGTCATTCAGGTTCAGACCTGACTTTTGTTTTAGCCTTACGGCTGATACATATGCAAGCTGTCCCTCTCCAGCGGCTAGCCAATGGAGAGAGCTTTACAAGTCTATCGCTGACCCAGTCCTTTAACTCAGGCACTAGAGATTCATGCTCATTAGATCCACATGTGCCAGGTTTGATTCCTGGAGACAGCCTCATCTTAAGTGACTTGCCCAAGGGTCATGGTGGAAGGCTGTGGCACCACTGGGAATTGAACACATATTTCCTGTGCTTTAACCACAAGAGCATTCTCAGATATCCTGCCACCGCTGTGTAATGAATGGTACAGAGCAAGAAAAATCCACACAGTCCCTGAGAGTGGAGATTTATTAGCCATGTTCTTCTGAGGTACAAGAAAGCTTTTTCAAGTTTCTTGGGTTTAATGGCTACTTGTAGAAGTCTGCGATAAAGTTTGGCAGAGGGCAGAAAAACTCAATTTTCCTCCCTTTTTTTATCCAGGTCCTTGTTTTGGTGAGACATTAGTTAGTGTTTTCTTGTAGAGACGTAAAACCCGTTTTGTACCATGAAAGCAGCTTTGCAAGTCAAATGATCTTTGTTTTATAATTTGATCTAAAGCAAATAAAAATGATGTTTGGGGCCTGCCACTGTTTATTCTCTGGAGCACTTTCAAACTGCTTTACAAGTGCTTTACAAACAACAAGATACAAGTTTTCTCCTTCCCAGAAAAATGCTGACTCCCACAGCGCACTAGACGTTTTCCAAATGAGGATGAAGACCAAGTCCTTGTCCCAAGCACGTACAGTCTAAGGCCTTGACCCTCTAATGAACTCCACGTGGGCGGCCTCCTGCCCCCACACCGAGCCCCACTGAAGCCATGTCATAAAACAGACTTTAAGTCAAACAATGTCACTGACTGTGAGTGTGCATGCGAGCCTGCCCGTGCAGAGATCATTGCAGGAGCAGGTTTGAACTCTTGGAGTTTGCTACAGCTCCAGTCATCTGGAACTTTTTCAATGCCACAGAAGGTTCCAGGCAACTCCCTCTCACTATTTTGTTGTCTCTCGTTAGCCACCAGTGCATGGGCATATTAGCTCAGGCTGTTGTGCCTTCTATAAGCAGGCAACCCATTCAGCCATTTGTGTTGATATCGCTGTCCGATGGCCATTCTCCTTCTCAACTCCCCTGCATCTCATCAGTAAGTGGCAGTGGATCGTCACTAAAGCACCTGTTACGCTGAGTCATTCAATTCTACTTGCCTTTGGTTCATCATTTTATCGGTTTCAGAAGACGAATCTTTCCCCCCCGCGCACCCCTCCCCACTCTGTGTTGGGATTTGAATACAAATCGCCTGTTGGGTTTAATGCCACAGTTTGGTTTGCAGCATGCAGAGCTCTGGCTGGATTGCTGGAAGAAAAGCACAGCTAGATAAACGCATTCTGTGGACATATGTGTCGAAGGCTGGGGAAGTGCATTCAATAAAAGTACGGTCAATGTCACAACTGCTGGGCTGAAGGTAAATGGAGTTGAGAAGGCTCTGATCCCAGACAGGTAAAGAGCTGTTGACACTGAGAATACTGGAAACAAGAGGAGGAAAACGTGTTGGCTCAAAAGGGAGTATTTGTTGCAACAGAGTTAGGACTGCAGAATAATTCTAGGAGGAATTAGCTGTTACAAAGTTCATTTGAATGCAGTATTATTGTAGCCACCCCATCCCAGGATATCAGAGAGACAAGGTGGGTGAGGTAATATCTTTTATTGGACCAACTTCTGTTAGTGAGAGAGACAAACTTTGAGCTTACACAGAGCTCTTCTTGAACTAAAAAAGGTGCCTTCTAGTGGCTAATGTAATAGCTCTAAATTTCCCCAGAGGCTAATTAGCTTAGTGCAAAGTGGCTTTATACTTCAGATGCAGAGGACATTCAAACCCCTTTACCATTATACTTGTATTAAAACTACTATTTCTCCTCCACAATTAATGTAATTATAAAATCACTGATTGCCCATTATTTATTAAAAAGGAACAAAAATTCAGATCCCATACAATTTACTCAAGGGGAAACACAGCCTTATTTGGTCATAAATATGTGGTCAGATTAGACAAGATGGGCAGCAAGAGGGTTAATTTGGTGCCTTCCCAGTTCAGTAATCACATCTAGGTTTATGAACCCTGGAAGCAGAAGCCAAAGTTTCATGTGCTCCCTTTCAAGGCTTTTCTAATACCACTTCATAGTCATGGGTAGACAGAGTTTACCCACTTCTCATTTGGGGAATATGGAGATTAGTTTAACCACCTTTTTTTTTTTTTTAACCACGACATCACTGTCTCTAATATACAGGGATCAGCCCTGAAAGATTCTGTCCAAGCTGTGTTCAGTACAGAGTCCAAAAAGAGAGTGGGGAGAGCAAAGGATATATATCCCAAAGGATATACCACCTGTATATCCCAACACTTGATTCTGCGGTCAGCTGCAGACTGTTGGAACCCCCAGTGCTATTTAAAGTGGCTCCAAGTTATGCCTAGCTTCAGCCCGTCTATTACCAGAACTCAGCAGCACTCCAGCCATTCCCCCTTCCCACACCTTCTTACTGCAAAGAGAGACAAGATAGGGCCCATGATGCTGGCTCTACTCCACTGGAGGATTCCTCACCTCAAGGGGCTCTCATTGCCCATCTCAGTCCGCTATGTACGCTTGCCTCAGTAGGTGTCAGAGAAAACAGCACAGTGGGATGAACAGTGCAGTCCATACCTCTTCTAGAGGTATTGCTCCAGGCTGCCTGAAGCCAACAGTTCACACTGGGAGAGTTTCCTTCACAATGAGCCAGCTAGCACAAGGGTGTCCTTGTCTGTATCTGGTGCCCTAGGCTCTACACTAATATAAACGATGAGATTTGGGGGTTTTTTAAGCGAAGTCTTATAATTTGCAGAAAACTTAGGAGATCCCAAAACTCCATGGGGAAGTTCTTGAACCCATACATGTCCAGGGCCCCTGCCATTTTCTACAATGTACTAATGTTAGGGAGAAGAGGTGTCATCTAAAAAGAATAAACCAGGGGATTTTGTCCTGGGCTGACTGCCCCTGTAAAGCTGTCTGTCCATCACAGGACACACAGCAACACTCCACGCTTTCACCCATGCTGCAAAATATGCAAGAATTCAGCTGATGTTACTACGTGTGTCATTTCAGTGGCACTGCCTTCATGTGATGCAAAGGACCACAATGGGCCGAAGCTACAAAACACCTCACAGGTCAGCGGTCCTGAGATCCGGGGTTTGGGTGTGAGATTCATTTCTTAAACATGTCTGGATGTAGGAGTGCAGGAAGAGGAAGAGAGGAAATGCCACTAAGACAGCCAATCGCTGTTCTTGTTACTTATTTCTTACTTCGTGGAGCAGTCAGAATGCAAATCCATATTTGCAGGAGCTGAAGTTATGGTCTCTTCCTTCCTTGGAAGTTGGTATTTCAAGGTGTCTTTGCTGAGGCAATTTCCATAAGGCAGCCCGGTCGCTGTGCTTCTAAAAATCAATAAAGGCTACAGATAAAATCAGTCCCAAACCAAACACTTTCCGTATTAAGCAAACATTGTACCGGGTTGTCGAGGAGATAATAAATGGAGGGGATTTTTAGTTTTGTAAATGAGTGGCTTTTCAGCCTGACATGCTGCTACTGCTGTCCTTCCAGCTGGTAGGAATGCAACTGTAGATGAAACCGCATCGCCACCTAGCGGATAGAGCAAAATTGAGCTGTGTTATTTGGCACGAATTTAATCATGAAAAAGAAAGAAAACGTTCCTTTTGAGAAATGGTTACTAGAGATGGAAGCCCTTTAAAAATGTACGCCGGCTGGATCTTCATCCCATTTCAGTCCATGTGAATTTGTGCCATTGACTTAAACGGCATCACGACATGGCTCTTGCCTGTGTTTTATATTGTGGAGAGACAGTGTACAGTTCAGAAGGGAACTGCAGATGCCAACTGATAGAACCTAAGTGTGTCACCTTTACAAGTACTGCCACCCTCTCGTCAGAGTCTTTATAGTCTAAATAGACAAAACAGACAAAGCGTGGGAGAAAGCAAGCATTACTGCATAAAAGTTTTAAACCTCAGTGACTTAGGAACCTAAGGGCCAGGCTTTCAACAGTATTTAGGTGCCTAAAGATACATCCCACTGTAGAGATGACGGGGACATGGGGATAGACCCATAACATGTGTTAGTCACATTGCTTAATACACTACTAGAGAGTGCTCAGAGACATGGTGCTGAGTGCGATATAATAACCTATAGAGAATAGTAAGATTTTCAAGAGCATCTAAGCAGGATAAGTGTCTCACTTGCTCAGATGCATTTGAAAATCCCTGTCTGCAGCTTTAGGTGCCTACATACTTTTGAAAATCTGGCCCTTGAATACCTTTGAAAATGGTACGAAGGCACTTAAGAACCTAAATCCTATTGCTTTGCAATGAGTCATAGGCTCCTAACTGCCTACCACTTTTGGAAATGGGCCTTAGGTGCTTTTGAGACTTGTACCTATGATCTCTATTTGATAGGGGGGGAATCAAGGCAATGAGATTGGGTGACTTGCCCAAGGTCACACAAGGAGTGTGTGGCAAAGCCATGAATTGAATCCCACATCCTCTTAAGTTCCACTCGAGTGCCTCAGCAACAGGCCCATCCTTCCAGCCCCTCCTTAGAGCACACCTCTTCCAACAAGCCTATGAACACTAGCTTTCCCCTAAAGGAAGCACATCCAGCATCCATTTAAAACCAGCAGCAAAAATCATGGCACTAAGAAGACATGTGCTATGGATCACTGTCCATGCATACTGCTTTTTGTTGCATCCCTGCGTTCGTGTGTGGCCTGCATAGGTAATAAACCGCCTGAGGTAGGGACTGTGTCTTTGTACATGTCTAGGAAGAGCCAGCACTGTTGGCACCACACACTAACAATAATGGTAACTATTCCGGCCGTTATCATCTTGAGCTAGATTTCAACCACTGACCCATTTACAAAAGCCTCTGTAATCTATCTGAACCAGTATAGCGTTGACTGCTTTCTAGTTTAGCCTGAGTTTTCAGTAGTGCAGAATGTACTAGGCTATTGAAACAGCAACATCCAAACCCTGTTGCATAGTTTTGATCAAATTCCTTAATGAAATAAAGAAGCAAGGCATTAATAAAAGATAAGGAAACCTCACAGTGCTTTGCAGAGACTAATCTTTTAATGGCTGGAATAGATGTACAAATTGCTCCAATTTCTATCTAGCATTTATCTTTTGCTCTTAAATATTAATAGCCAGTTTGTACTTAATTTACTTAGCACAGGAGATGAACTACATGTGTCATTAGAAGACGAGTTCAACGTTGTTCAGTTATATTGCCTACTGTACCAGCAAGGGGAAAATTGTATATAATCAATGCAAACTAAACCTGGCATTAACTCTTCCAATTCTCAGTAGATGGGTGTATCCAAAACCAGTAATTTATCCTCTAATATAGCTATACATCTTTGTTTCAGATTGATTTTTCTACTATTTGGGTTAATTTTTATAGCTGGATGAGGGTAAAATTTTTAAAAATGCCTAAATCAATTAGGACTATATCTTGTCAGAAACAAGAATTTCTGATCCATGGAAAATTCCAACATTCCAAAATCTGTTTTTGTTTGGAACAAAAAGCCAAACTTCTGAAATTTTCCATGAAACCACACTTCTGAAAAATGTCAGTTAGGAACTATCAAAATGTTGTTTCAAGAATATCAAAATATAACATAAAACATTAGATATCATATCATAATATTAGAATATATATAATGTTGAAATAAATATTTTAACATAAAGTCAAAATGAAATATTTACCTTACAAAAAGAAAATGTTTCAGCATTATCAAAACAAAACAAAACAAGAAAGTTGCAGTCGTTGATTCGTTTCCCTATAGAAAATTCCTATATTTTAAGGCAAGAGGAACCATAATGAAAATTTAGCCCAATCTCCTGCATGACACAGACCACAGAATTTCATCCAGTGAGTCTTATGATGGAGAAAATTAGTCAACTTACTACTACACGTTTGCTTGGTCCTAGTTTTAAAGCCAGACCTGAACCCAATCAGGACACAGGTGACTCGAACCTGATCCAAGAGTGTTGAGTCCTTTTCAGACCTGATCCAGATCTGACACTTCCTCCCAAACCAGTAACAGCACTGCCTCCACTGCCTCATCCTTCAGCCTCAGCCTGGTAAGGGTTTCCCACAATCCATCTCTATATCCCTGGGGTCGATGCAGAAGTAGAATGTGCCCCACGCCTGCTAGCTGCAGTGTGTGTGTTGCGGAGTGAAAGGCGCTGCAACTCGTCCGCACACTCATTCTACTGCACACAGAGCGCAGTACCGTGGCAGTTGACAAGGGGCACGCAGCTGCTGCTGCACCGACCCCACAGGCTGGAGGACATGATCAGAGACAACCTGACCCAAGCTTGAGAGGGTTGGACTGATTCAGACCTGATCCAAATCCAGCCCTTGTAGTCCAGGCCTGTCGGGTTGCAAGGTTCTAGTCCCTGCTACGTGAGTGAACATTAACAGCTGCTGCTGAACTGTGAGATGCGGACTGCTAGAAAACATTCTGTACCCTGGCATTCTGGGTCCATTCCTTAGTAGTATGATTTAGTATTTCTATAGCATTAGCCAGCTGAGGACTCCAGAGATTAGGACCCCATTGTACTAGGCTTTGTATGCACAACACAACAATCCCTGCCCCAGAAAACCCACAATCTAGGATTTAGACAGGAGACAACAGCAGAATACAATCAACGAGGAAGGAGGAAGGACAAGATAACAGAGGTTACATGGATCAGCAGGCGCAGTGCTCTCAATGGTCACAGCTGGCTGGCAGCTGTACCAAAACACCAAAGAGAGCGTCTTGATGCGATACGAGAATGGTAGAAATACATTTTGAAACACCAGTGAACATGTCAGATTGTCGATCAGTCACTTCAAAGTCTGGGCAAGTCACTTCACCTCCCTGTGCGCCAGCTTCCCCCACCTGTGCAGTATTTCACCCCTGCTATTGATATCTGTAATGGGGCAGCACCCGCCTCTCGCGAATGCCCCTTTCTGGCAGGTGTGCCTACAGCCTTTCAGTTCTGGTGGCCCTGTCGGTGGTTTCTTGGGTGGTTTTCAGCATCTCAGCCCTCCGGCCGAGTCACCCGCGCTGTCTGTATGTGAAACAACACAACCCCTTCCGGGAGTATGCCGTCCACCAGGGGTCTGTCTCAGCACCCTTCTGCTGGTGTCTCTCTAGCCTCTGCCACAAAGACCCCTGCCCCCCCGTCCGCCTCCCCCACACACAGTTCCTACTACCTTCGTAGGGTGAGACTTGAAAAGTCAATTTACCCCTGAGGTTGTACAGCAGGGAGGAGAGGATGACGAGGCAAACAGCGCTGAGGGAAGATAGCCCTCGTCCATCTCCATGGCACAGTGACTACAGCTGGAAGTGGTCACTGAGCACCCAACCTGCTGAGCTCCACTTTCCTCCCACCCAGCTGCTGCTTTAGCAGAGGCAACAGCTGGAGCCACAGCTGCCTGAGCCACGGGAGGCACCGAGCCACTCGGCCGGTGCAGCGGGAGCAATCCCGGGCTGTCTGGCAGGTATCACTGCCCCGGCAAACAGGTTACAGCAGTCAACGCAAGATGGGCTGGGTACAGAGCATGCCCATTCAGCCCACTTTCCCAGCGCCGCCCTGCCCGCTGTCCCAGGAGACATGCAATGAGCTCTGCCATTCCTCAGGAGATCCCCTGCCTTGCCCTCAGCAGCAGGCACTGGCCTGGATTGCTGCCACAGGCTCAGAAGTCGTGCGGTGGGACCTCCCTGTTTGCAGCTAAGTTTCCCAAACCTTGGATTAATCCCCTCATTTCTCCCTCCCTGGGTCTGCCTCACTCCCTCTATCCCCCAGTTCCAAGGCTCAGCAACTTTTTCCCTGCAGGAGGGTATGAATATGAAACCTCTGCCCAGCTTGCCCAGTAAATACACAGGGATCCTTAACGTAAGCAGGCCGAACTGTCCCGCTAATGTGGGGAACTTTCCTGGCTCATACCCTATCCCGGTGGAATTGGTTAGCAAAAGGATCTGAGTCCTCGCCCCCACTCCCTTTACCCACAGGCCTGCCCAACCTTGAGGACTCCCCTCCCGCTCTCCCGTGTGACAGGGTCCTCGTAACCCTGACACGGCTGGGCCCAGGATTCCTGGGGGGCTCAACCCCCAAACTTGTCGTGGTCACTTGGGGCAGGGGTTAGAGTGTCCCCACCCCAGGGTGCCCTCTCCGCACTGGATGCTTCCCTGACCCACTGATCGATGCATACAGTCCAAAGCAAAGACAAGTTATTAAACAGCCACCAATTAAAGACAAGCTGAGAGAGGTTAAAGGAAGACACCCAACGCCGCCCCCTGGCCCAGGGGCACCACACGCAGCGTCTCTGGGATGTCAGGGACGTTCACAGTCTGTTCCTCACACGTCCCAGGCCTCCTGCCCAGGCCTTGGCACCGCTGCAGAGATATGGGGGGTCGGACACTTGCTCTGGCGGTGGCTACACGCCCCCAGGCGCTAGGGGGCAGGGCCCTTCCCGCCGTTGCCCCCCGTCACGGTACGATCCCCTCCCAGTCCGGCCTGCAAGGCCTCTTGGCTGGTGACATCTCCCTGTACCGGGCCCTCTGTCCCGAGCCCCCCCTCGCTCTCCCCAGCTGCTCACCGCATCCAGCTCGGCTCAGCTCTCTGGGCTGCTCCTCGGGCCCCTCTGGTTCTGCTGCTATGGGTCTGCTCAGCTCAGCCCCCTGGCTTCTTCTCTGGCCTCCCAGCCACTGGCCGCTGAGTCTCAGAGGCCGAGCGCTGCTTTATCCTTAGCTCAGCCCCACTCTGCCCAGGCAGCTGCAGCTCACACGGAGGCCAGGCCCTCCCCCTGTCCTGGCCTCCTGGCTCCCTCATTGGCCTGTCCACCCTGTCAATCAGGCTAACTTGGAGCACTGGCCTCTCCCCACTGGCCCTGGGGGCTGTCCGTCTCAGAGTCTTGCTTCCCCATCGACTCTTCCCCGTCCTTTGGTGCTGAGAGATGCCAACCAAAAAGACCCTCTAAGTTTCAGTAAGGGACTAACAGTCACCTTACATTAACACTTAGCTGCCCGCTGTGGATTCCACACATACCTGCAACAGACATCATGCCAATACACACTCACCACAGAGATATACCCACTCCCCAGACTCCACATATACACACGAACAACTGACATGCACACACTCCTACTCTTCACAAACATTGTACACAAATCACATACTCCCCAAGATACACTGTATGCACACGCCTTCCGCTTAAACTCATACAAATGCACACGCCACACACACACAATCTCCAAATGGGTGTAGTTTTGTAACCCCATGCATAGGCCTGGCAGAGCTCATTTTTACTTTTTCATAATTTTAATGGCTAATATCAATGTTCATTCGTAAGCATTTTTTATTTTTTGCAATTTAAATTTTCATAGTTGTGGGACATGGGGGGCGGTCAGACGAGGAGGACAGACCATCATTATTTAATGACAGTCTATGCTGAGATTCAAAAAGATAAAGTTTTATAACCATTAAAACACAAATTGTCAACCTCACATGTAAAAATATACAAAGATACAATACAAAACAAATATGCAATATCCTTAACACAAACTCTAAGAAGTTTTCAATCCACATTTTTCTCCCTTTGGCTATCCATAAATTTGTATTATCAATAGAAATTTTTTTCATCAGTTGTGTATGCACTGCTAAGTCAACATTTACTGATAATCTAATTCTTCCAAGCCTATCCATCCGTTTGCTTACATTACTTTTCTTTTCCAGAAATCCATTAAGTATGCCTGCATTACAAAAAATTAAGGAACAATCCAATTCAACTGAATTGCCTGTCCTTTGTTAACTCTAAATGGAAGAATTATTTAAACATCACTGATAATTCCCTTAATTTCCTTCCTACCTTCTACAGTTTCAGAAGCAGGTTCAAAAAAACATATTTTCTATCTATTTGTAACAGAGTGAGAGAACTAACATTTCAGATCTAGAGGATGACTGTGGATTTATGATGGCATTTCAGTTGCTGTTTGTATTTCCTAATTTCCTAATTTAAATGTACTAGTTTATTCTGTGTTTATGGATAATAAACTCAATTGTGCAACATTAAAGGAAAAGTCCTGTAATTAATAATGATGATACTTTAGACTTGGATCCTGAAAAGCGCTACCACTCATGGTACATACATGGTTGCTGGACTGAGGCATCAGAGTTTGAGTCAAAGAGATCCTGAGCACATACAGCTCTAGTTTTATTATTCACATACACAAAATAATATATTAACTATAGTATTTGCTCTATTTCCATTAATTTTCATAGTTATTTTTAAATATGCTACTAATTGTTTCAGTAGCACCATAACTCTGAAAGGTCCTGGAACTGGGTTTAATGTAATTAACTATTTGTTGCTATATGTGTTCAAGCCCTCTGTTAGGAACTGTCGACACACAAATGTTGTGCTGCTTTCACTATGCCAATATAGTTAAAACAGTGCAATATCCTTGGGGTGGACACAGTTATACCAGTATACATGTATTGCTTCTTCCCACATGGGAAGGGGAATAAGCAGCATTGTCAAATCCAATTGAAAAATCATGAGTCAGACCGCCCAAAAATCATGAGGTTGGCCCAAAGTCATGATGGTTTGGGGTTTTTTAAAGATTATATTGTATTTTTTTAAAACCTATCTTTTGATTTCTGTATTCCTCCTGCCCACCGTCAGTATATATGTGTGAGACAATTAGATTGCCAACACTCCCAAATTTATCAAGCTGATTTTGGCTCTCACTCCAGAAGCTTTTATCCCCACATCTGCCCAGCCCCCTGCCCAGCAATCAGTTCTACTCCACAGTCCCCCATCAATTTTGCCCCCATCCTTACCTCACCCCCTGCTCCTCCTACAGCCATGCACCGATTGCCCCAGCTCTGGCCCCTCTAGAGGGACTGATCCCTCTCTGCCCTGGTTCCTTGCTCCAGGGACAGACCCCACCGTGCCCTGATTGGGCAGGCAGGCTCCTTGTCAGCTTCTCCCTGGCTCTGCAGGTGAATCTCAGGGAAGTGGGAGTAAGCAACGGGTGGGGGATGGAAAGCGATAGAAGGAGGGAGCGGGGAGAGGAGTGGAGGATGGGGCCTCGGGAGAAGAGGCGGGACAGGGGTGTTCAGTTTTCAGCAATTAGGACGTTGGCAACCCTGTTTAGGAATGAGCGGGGCGGATCCAGGAGAGCAGTCGGGGCACCACCCTCAGGCGCACCATCAAAATTGTCTGCTCTGGTTGCCCGACCTCCTGGGGGGGCTCTGCTGGGGAGCTGAGGATGAGCTGGGGGCTGATTTCTTCCTCTAAACCCCCTATTCCTATAGAGTCGAAAAGACATGGGCACAGTCCTTGGCTGCTGCTGCGCCTGCGGCCATGACTGCCGCCTGGAAGCCCGAGGCGTGTACAGGCCCAGGGAGCGAAGCATGGCATGGAGTCCTTCAGACCGTGCAGCTTCACATCGGTCTGGTCGGAGAATAGAGCCGACCTATCAAAGGGGAGGTCCTGAACAGACGGCTGCACCTCCTGGGGAAGGCCCAAGGATTGCAGCCACGAGCACCTTCTCATGGAGATGGCGGAGGCTATGGCCCTGCCCGCTGAGTTGGCAGCGTCACAGGACGTCTGGAGCGCTGCCCTAGCCACCGGGGTTCCTTCCTCCACGATGGTGCTGAAGTCTGCAGCCTGGTCCTGGAGCCGGGCCTCAGTGAACCGCCTGAGAGAGTCCCACAAGTTGAAATTATATCTACCCAGGAGGGCCTATGGTTGGCAATCCTGAACTGCAGGCTTGCCATGGAATAAACCTTTCTCACAAATAAATCCAGCTTCTTATTGTCTTTGTTCTTGGGAGTGGATCCTGGCTGACTTTGCCTGTCTCGCCGGTTGGCTGCATCTACCACCAGGGTTTCCGGGGCAGGGTGAGTGAACAGATACTCAAACCCTTCGGCTGGGACATACTTTCTCTCAGCCACCTTTGACGTAGGGGCGACCGAGGAAGGGGTTTGCCACAGGACTTTACAATTTTAAGGACCCTTTCGTGGACTGGGAGGGCCACTCTCGCTGGGGCAGCCGCCACCAGCACATTAAAGAGGCTATCTTTGGCCTCCTCTAACTCCTTCACCTCCAGCCCCAAGTTGGAGGCCACCCTCTTGAGCAGCTCCTGGTGTGCCCTGAAATCCTCCAGTGGCGCCGAGTGGTCCCAGGAGACTGCCTCGTCCGGTGAGGAGGAAGAAGACTGCCGAGGCGCATCCTGCGAGTGTGTCCCCTCCTGGCGAAAGGTTGCACCCGCTGTGGGTCCCTCCATGGGGTCCGGACTCCTCGTCCGAGGAGTGGTGTCTATGGGCCCTCTCCTGTGCTGGAGGCACGGACTGCACCCCCGATGACAGGATAGATTGGGGCCCCGGCCCCATCTGGCCCAATAAGGCCATTGCTGGGGCCATTGACCCTGGGGCCAACTCAGGGCTGACTGCGCCATGGCTTGTGACGCTTTGTGGGGGCATCGGCTCTCCCAACGGTTGTCCCCTCTGGGAGACCCTGAGTCACTGGACCGGCGGTGCTGTGTATGTCCTCGGTCCCGGACATCCTTCCATGCTGGGGACCGCCCTCTTGACACCTCCAACCTGGAGGATGACAAGGACTGCCTCCATCACCGCGAACAGTGCCGATGAACGGAGGTGCGCTCCGATGGAGGATGTCTCGGTACCGATGATTTCTGGTGCTGCTTGCCGTGCAGCCCTGCAGACCTTTTCAGTGACCGAGGTCAGCGCCGCTCTGAGCTCTTCAGTGCCACGCCGGACTCCAGCGACCAGGTTCTGCGTCATGGACTGCGCAGTGCCAGGTCCTCCGATGGCGACCGGCTTCTGCACTGCCTCGATGCAGGCGAACTCCTTGGTGCTAGGTCCTCCGACGGTGACCAGGTTCTGCGCCATGTGGCAGACTCCTCGGTGCCGGGGATCTGGAGCAGGAGCTGTCCGAGCACCGCCTGGCAGACTTCAACCAGTGCCGCCTCCAGTGCTGGGGCTCCTGCGTCCCTGCTGTACACCCGGCGACCATCCGGCGGGAGATCTTCCCCCCCATACCGGGGATCTCCACCGCCCTTCAGGAGGACCCAACACGGGTTTTCCCCGTGACATCGGCCCCTTCTCCCTCAGTGGTGGGGGTTGGGGTAGGGGTGGCGTAATCTTGCCGCCTGAAAAGACTGCGACGGCGTTGGCAGGGGCACTCTCCCACTCCCAGGAGTCGGGGGAGGCTCCCTATCGGAGATGGAGGCACCGGAGAAGACTCAACGGGTCGGGTCCAGTGCATCTCTGTACTCAACCCTGCCCGTACTGACGCCGCAGGGGAATGTCAGCGCTCCACACGCTGCTTCTTCCTCTTCAGCACTGGTGATGTGGCTCGATGCCGAGTCGAGGCTGGTGCCGGCAGTGCGCTCTGTACCGAGGTCACGCTCCGTGCCGAGGTGGAGCGGGCCAGCTTGGACGTTGGGCGGAGCGCTGCCTCCATCAGCAGGGCTTTTAACCAGTTCTCTCGGTCCTTCTGAGTCCTCGCTTTAAAAGCCCTGCAGATCTTGCATTTTTCTTTTTTGTGTGCCTCCCCCAAGCACTTAAGGCAGCAGTCATGGGGGTCGCAGGACAAACACGGCTTGAAGCCCAGCGACCGGGGCATGGCCCGGCCACTCTCCCCGCAGGAACTGCCTTATCGCTAACTACTCTTTTTAACACTTAACTAACTGAACTACTTTGAATAACAAACAAGTCCGAACAAGGGGAATGGCACGTGCTGAGAGCAAGGCTAGTTCCAGCAACCGTCATGGGCGGAAAGAAGCCTGTCTGCTAAGACGAAAAAGGTTTCGGAAACCGTGCACAGAGGCGTGCACACACCTATAGTGGAATGGACATGAGCAAGCACTCGAAGAAGAAGATTTAGATTTTTTTTTTTAAAGCAACAAGCTCTAATTTCAATGTCTGGATTTTAAAGTGAGTTTAGCTCCTCAAATTCCAATTGTAAATTGTTGGGTAACTAAAGCAAAGAGCTACAACAGAGGGACAAGCATGTAACTAAAATGAGGAGCAGTCGGGGTAGAAATCATCACAGCAATGCTGAGAGACCTACCCTACGGCAAGAAGGAAGAGAGGATTTAGGTGCGGGAACTGGAGACTATGAATGGCTGGATAGAATGTGAACAGGAGAGTTCATGATGATGAACTGTAATTAAGAGGGAATATCAACATTGAAAAGGGCTTTTAAAGACTTCAGACTGGTAGTTTAACTGGTCTTCCCCATCCTGCAGAGCTAACATAGGAAGTCTGAGTCCAGAAGGTGCCAAATACATTGCTACCAAAATTAGGCATCAGCTAAATTTAGGGAAACACATACTAATATATCCAGAAGACGAGGCTGCAAAAACTTCCACTAACTGCGACAAGCAAACTGCTTAGCTGAAAGAAAAAACCCATTGGCTTAGCAGCCTTTTCTCATTCTCAAATGAATCTTGTACACACGAAGGCAGGAGAGTAAGCTCAGGTATGGCTAGCGCTACTCTTCTGTGTGGGTGACTAGTAAAGGGATATGAGGTGAATGTAGGGGGGAAAGGGTCCTGTTAGAACTAATCTGAATCTCACAGGCACTATAGAGAGGGGTCAATCACCAATAAAATTGATGCAGTTGATTGTTTCTTAACAATATTTTGCGGAACACTAGGGGCTTGATTTCATATGGCTCATCAGTGCAATCTTATTAATGATATGTACTGCAGTAGCACTAGTCATGGGCAATGGGCAAGATTTTCAATGGTAATTCAATGCCTAAAGATACAGACAGATGCCAGGTGGGACTTTTAAATATGCGACTGGGAGTTAGGAGCCTAGGTAATTATGAAAATACCACTAGGTATCTATCTACATCTTTGAACACCTAAATATCTTTAGAAATCTGGCCTCAGGGCCCCATTGTTCTGGGAACACTACAAAAAACAGGCAATCCCTGCCTCCAAGAACCTGACCATCTAAGTAAATACTAGTGCAAGATATGCAAGTGCTAATTTGTGTAAGACTCAGGATATGTCTACACCTAAAACATTACAGCTGCACTCCTGCAGCAGCGCCGGGACATGAGAGGTTCTCCCGTCAGAACAAGTAATTCACTTCCCCAAGAGGCAGTAGCTAGTGGACAGAAGAATTCTGCTGTTGACCCAGCACTGTCTACACCAGGGGTTAGATAAGTAGAGCTATCTCTCTGAGATGTGGATTTTTCACACCGCTGGAGACAGCTATACCAGTGTAAACACCTAGTGTAGCCCAGGCCTCAAATCAAGAATCGGAAGAACATTTCAAAGCTCTCACCCCTGCTACACCTGGCATATACTGCGTTAACAAGCCAGATGAAATGACGTTTATTTCTAAATTAAAAAGCAATGATCATTTAAAAATATCTTTACGCTTCACACATGCACCACAGAAAGCGTATGTGCAACTCAGAACTTGAAATGTCATGTCCCGGTCTCCAGCTGTGCCTTGAAATTGTTTCTCTCCTTATTTTTGCACTTTATAAATACAGCTATTTTTATTTCATTTGCAGCCTTCCCTCCTTTCTGTACAACGGTTGCATGAACAATTAAGAGAGATTCAACCCCTTCCACATCAGAGTGAATTTAATAATTCACTTAAAAATGGCCAGTGCCTATTAACAGCTTGTAACTTCTTCAAAGCAGCAACAGACGTAATATGGAATGTAGCCATACAACTTCCACTAATTTTAATGGGGTTTGCATAACTAAATGCACTCATTCACTGGGTTTGAAAATCTCACTCATTGTCTTTTATGATCTGTAAAGTACCTGGAAGACTTTTGGGTACTGTTAAGTCAAATGGCTTGCTGCTATTTCCCCCGCCTCTGAAAGCATTCTGCTCACAACACCTGATTATGTACCTGGGAGTATAAAAAGTCTTACGTGGTATTGAACAGGGTGGTGATGTTTTCAAATCCTGAAACTGGGATTTATACCTATATTTATGGCCTGGACTGAGCAGATGTTACTCACCTTCCAGCAGCCAGAATTCTTATAGATGGAATGGAGCCCTTGAGTTCACTTTAAACAGGTGCCATGAGGTCATCCCTTTTCTTTCATTCTTTATGCTTGCTCCAGAATGGCTGTATGTCTGACTCAAAGACTTTATGCTAACTGGTAAATTCATGGTGCTAGACTGGGAAATACTGATCTCTGTATGCCGATGATCCAAGTTATCCTAATACATTGCTTCTTATAGTTTTAAAGATCAGCTTCTTGGCTTCATTCTAAATCACACAAGAAGAGGGACTGCCTAAAGGTTTTTCTAAAGAGAATCTGACTGACTATTCAACTTCTAGCAAATATTTTGGCATACACACCCAGCCAACCCTCAAAACTTCATAAACCACCCTTCTCAGGTGAAACATATACAAAAAGCTTATTGAACAATCTCAGCTTATCCTGATATTCTAGACTTGCTATCATTTAAAATTAACATCCTCCCCAGTTAAATTATCTTATTCAGGGCCTTCGGGGAATGGCTTTTGAGGAATCTTAAGAGATTGCAAAGTCTCTTATCGCAACTGGCATGGGAAGAGAAGGGAGAGAAAAACAACAATGGAATTGTTACATCAAAAAAAGCTAATGATTTTTAACTTTCCAAACTTATTTGTTTGACTGCATATTGTATTGGTACAAGAATGATAAATAACATTGGGTCATTATAGAGCAGGCCTACACTACTAGAACATATTTCTTATTTATCGTTGTCTAATTACATAAGATCTGAATTTACAAATCCACATATAAAGTACACTCTCTGGCTGAAAGCAGCTAAAATTCTCAGCTATTGCTTCTGCTTTCTCCCGTCTACTACAATTCCTTATTTCCTGCAGGCGGGTGTATTTCCTACTTTGAGGATTGGAATACCCTGGGCCTCAATGCAATTCATATGAATACCTGGGTAAGTGGGGTGGATCCAACTTGAACCTAGGAAACAAAATGCATTATGGTGAAATAGCCTCACTTCCATCTTTCTGTTTTTCTTATAAATAATGACACCTGAGTGCAAAGACAAAGCCGCTGAAGTCTTGAGACAAAACAATAATGAAAGCAATAATAGACTGTGCAAAAGTTAGTCTTGCATTAAAAAAAAACCATCATTGGCAATCTGGAAACACTGAAGATTGACAAATATTTTATTTATAGGGACAGATGGTAAGGTCTTTGCGTAAGGGACTGTCTCATCATGGTTTTGTATAGTGATTAGAATAAGGGAGCTCTGGCCTCTATTATTATTTGTACAGTGTACAAATACTCTCTGTACTAACCATCTTACTTTGTGATAGCAATGAACTCATCTTATAAAGACTATATAAAATGGAAATCAGTGCTACAGATTTATGCCAGAGATGTAACTGAGCAGTTGGCACATTTCAAATATATGGTAGGGCTGTTCAGCTCGCATCTCTTTGGAACAAACAGCCAGACAAAGCAGCCTGACCCTAGGCTCTCTCATACGAATCCATTTGTATATTCATTGCTTTACTGCATGTAGACAATGAGCATCCTTGCAGAAAGGTAGGACCCTTTCATGTATTTTATACCGCTCACCAGCAGGCTTATCATTGCAGCCCAATGGTATAACCTTCCTTTTCCCACTCTGGGTACCAAGTGATGGAAAACACATGAAGTGATCAAATATCTGGACACACAGCTACTTCTCTTACTGATTCTGACACCCAAGTAGCAAAATAATCTGACTTCTTGCTCTTTGCTCCCATGTCACATAGGAGACCACAGACAAAAGGCACTTTGGGCTAGCTGTCACTAACCTTGGCAGGTTTCTCCATCTGCAAAACATTGCTGCTGCTTTTTAATGCATTGAGATCTACAGGTAAAAATATGCTATCAGTGTAAGTGCTATAATTATTTATGCAAACTACTTGTAGCAATTATTCCATTAGTATTTGCTTGAAACCATGCATGTATGATTATGTGCACTCTGCTTTTCTTTCTGAAACTTTCAGGAAAAAACAGATGGATTTAAAATCAGAAGGGACTTGACTATGAAGTCGGACCGAATGCATAACAGAGGCCACAGAATGTCAACCACTAATTCCTGAAATGGAGGATTATTCTTCTCAAAACAGAACTTTTTCTCTTCTAACCCCAGCATTGACACTGACAGCTTCTTGGGCAAGTCACATATGTTCTCTGGTGAGCTGCCCCAGCTGTGAAATCGGGATAGTACCTCACCTAGGAAGTATGATGCTTAATTAATATTTGTAAAGCAATTTGAAGAAGATAAGTCCTCTCTACGGCCATGTCTACACTGCCACTTAGGTCAGGGAAGCTTATGTTGCTCAGGGGCATGAAAAAAAAACCACCGTTGAGCAACATAGTTTTGCTGGCATAAGTGGCAGCATGCACAGCGCTGTGTTGGTAGAAGAGCTTCTCCCGCTGCCATAGCTACCGCTGCTCGTTGAGGTGGTTTTATGATGTCAATGGGAGTCCCCTCTCCCGTTGGCATACAGCGACTACACAAGCAATCTTAGAGTGCCACAGCTGCATCAGTACAGCACTGCCGCTGTAAGCTCATTAGTGTAGACATGGTCTAAGTATCATTCAGGTCGATAAGTGAGCCAAAGATCTTTAATATATTAAAAGCAAAAGGCTACTGAAAACAGGGTCTTGTATACAAGAGAACACCACACAATTCAAATCAAGAGATCCTTTTAAATCAGCATGACAAGATTTTATTACAAGCAAAACTGAATTTTTGCTTAGTTCAGAGATAAGGTGTTTAACCTAACATCTTGTGTTTTAAAAGATTGGGAAGATGTAAGATATTTACACAGAAAATAACCTCCATGTAAGGTTATCACTGATAAACATTTTATAAAAGCCATTGACAATAAGTACATTTTAGTTTCCCAGCTAACCCTGGAGTTCCCAATTCATTTATTTTGCATGTTGCCTGAATGTGAATATAGCTAGAGGCCTCTTACAAAATCAATTGTGGGTAAAAGTTCATTTGCTTTTCACTCAGAGTGAAAGAAACACCCTTTGGGTAAAAATCTGCTATGTAGGTATATTGCATTAAAGTCCTAGTCAGGTTTATTCATGTATTTGCTGGGTGCTGGCAGTATTACCATAAAACACTTATTGTTTTGTAAAATAGTTGTAAATTATCCCTATATAAAAGGCTGATCAGAATTGTGAGTCTAAATAGGTCATGTCTATCCTGTCTACCTGGACTAGCTTATCCAAGCTAGCTTGAATCCAGCTAACATGGGTAACAATAACAATGAAAACAGGGCCATGAGTGCTTCAGGGCAGGCTAGCAAGCGGAGTGCACATCCAGGGTGGGTCCCTTCCAAACTTACACAAACTGTGCCGCTCTGTCTTCACTGCTAGTGTAACCCACATGAGCTGGATTCAAGCCAGTTTCCATAGGCTGGCCCATGAACAGCTTTTACTGTGTAGACATACTCTCAGACCAATTTGGAGTGTTGCAAGGGAAAGCAATGGGCTCAACCTGTGCAGAAGTGTAGTGGCCTGTTTTGGTCAAGCAAGCAGAATTTCTTACACAATCCAAAAGGGAGCAACAGAACTGTGAACAGAGCTGTTGGGCAGAGGGAAGAAAGACAAAATAGCAGCACTCTGCCCTGGGGCACGACAGGCAGCAGTAACTCAAGAGGATGCGGAGCCAGCTCTACAGCCTCTGAAACTGTTCAGTTCCTGTATGCATCCCCACGACAGAAGCAAGAAGCACCCTCTCTTCTTTTGCTCTAACCCACATCCCACAATCCTTTGGGTCATGGGATGATTGACTTTTATGGGTCACGGACAAAAAAAAAGGTTGAACCACTATATCCGAACCTCTAGGTTTGTGTAAAAGTTTTGTTCTTATTTTAAGCCATTTCATCCATCCCCACAGAGCATCTGGGGATTATATAAGTCATGTATATAAAGTCAGTCCAATATGATGTAAATACATTTCCAGCAAAAACCCAAAGTGAGCTGACTGGCTATCCGAAGAGACCTCAGATGGCTCTAATGTTTGAACATAGCTTATCTGTGGGTATGACAAAACGCGCAGGAGCATACCCAGCATTCAGACAGAAACACGAGGACCATAAAACTCCAGTCTGCAGGGCCCATGCAAGAGTAACCGAATGGCTGTTGGGTCCACTGCACACTGCCTCAACATTTGTTAATGCAGATTATGAGCCACTGAGCAGTATGCAGAAAGGTCTGTCCGGTGGATTTGGTGTAAAGTCCATCTCTCTGCCACTATGGGGTTGCTCCCCCACAGGACAGAATGCTTTGGCCCAGCCTTGTTGTAAATGTCTCAAGTGATAAGGCTCACCAAGAGTGACCATATGTCCCAATTTTATAGGAACAGTCCCAATATTCGGGGGTTTGTCTTATATAGGCACCTACTACTTCCTACCCAGTCTGATTTTTCACACATGCTATCTGGTCACCCTAGGCTCACACCATTTTATTTGGAGAATTAACCCAAAGAAGAGATTTTCCTTGATGCTCAGCCTACATGTATTTTTTCTTATTAGTTTCTCATTCCTTGCACCATCCTACATTATTCTCCTCATCATATAAATATAGGAATGGCAACATTGGATCAGACATTGGTCTATCTAGCCCAGCATCCCATTCTGATAATTGCTAGTACCTGCTGTTTCACAGGAAGAAATCCTGCAGTAGGCAGTTAGAGAATAATCAGTGCCCAGGATGATTAGTAATTGATATTAGGAATCTCCCCAATCTCCGGTTCAAACAAAGTGCTAAGTACATTCCTTTGCATTACCTCACAATACCTATAAAGGCAGACTTTCATATGTTTAATGTAAAACAATATTTGGCAGGGAAAGAAGTTATATAAAGAATTCTTTATTTCATCACTTTTTTTAAACCTACAAAAAGTTGTTCAGTGTCATGCTAGCACAAAACATCTTAATTCATTTATTAAAATAAAACTATGTCTCTGTGCTTCTTAGGATGGATACAATAATGCATGTAACAGGCAAAGAAATGTGTTAGCATTTTCAAAGTAGCATAGACAGGACTCAAACAGACACACAGTAGACACACAGCGCCTTCCAAGAGAAACAAGGAGGGAGAGGTAATGTCTTTTATTGGACCAACTTCTGTTGGTGAGAGAGACAAGCTTTCGGGCTACACAGAGCTCTTCTTCAGTCTGGGAAAGGTACTTAGAGTATTCACAACTAAATACAAGGTCAAACAGACAGTTTAGCATAAGCATAGCATATTCTAAGAGACAAAAAGGGAGGTTAGTGGGTTACAGATTGTTGTAATAAGCCATAAATCCAGTGTCTTTATTAAGACTATGATTTTTAGTGTCTACCGGAGCTAAGAAAGGGTTAAGGTGTAGATCCAGTAACCTCCCCAAAGACACCAAGAAATGTTATCTGCAGCCAGGCACTCACCTCAGATACCACAGAATATGCTCAGAGGAGAAAGTCCAGGATCTACACCTTCACCAAACAAGGACACTCCACCAGAGAAGTAGATCACATCAGGAAACGGGCAACCCAAATTCCCTGAGAGAATCTGCTTCAATACAGACATAAAACCCCCTCTGATTGTACACCTCTAATTGTCCCCTACTCTCCCACACTGGAACCATACAGGGTATTGTCAATTACAACCCATACTAGATGGGGACCCCATTCTGAAAGACATATTTCTTGAACCCCTTTTCTGTCCTTCAAACAACTCCCAAGCTCATCTCTAAACTCATCAACAGAAGCAAGCTCCCCACAGACTAGGACACACCAACTCTAAGCAGTACCACCAGACCCTTCCAGAACAACAGATGCAAAATCTGCAAACATATCGACACTAAAAATCACGGTCTTAATAAAGACCCTAGATTTATGGCTTATTACAACAATCTGAAGTCAGTCCAATAAAAGATATTACCTTACCCACCTTTTCTCTAATATCCTGGGAGAGCCCCTGCATAGCTCCTTCCAGGACATTTTTGTTTTAAATAGTCTGACTCTGACACTCCTTTAACAGAGCAGGCAATTAGTTAATTCTCAAATGCACTTTTGAATTTAAGATACCAGAAAAAGCCCCATACTATCAAAGACAAGGGATGTATGCATAATACGCAGTCATTGGTAGAGATTAACTATGCCAACAAACGTACAGTTCCTGGGGAAAAAAGGATAGAGGTTCTAAACTTCAACCAAACAATAAAATTCACAGGACATTATGTGGAAAGATTTGTCATCGTGTTTATACTTTATGGATAGACCCTAATCCTACAAAGACTTAAGAACCTGAGTAACTAAGATCATGAGAGTAAATCTTTAAAACAAGAAGCCCTTAAAATATTGTGGTATTTCAGAGCCAGACATTTATTTATATTGATATAAAAATTATGAACTCTGAATCCTTTTTCTATATATCAGCAAAGTGGGCTTGAGTGTTTAAAGATACTAGAGGCCAAGATCCAGTGTAAAAATTTTGTTCTGTTATGGCCGGTCAAGTTTTTAATCTATGCATTATCTTCAGGGAAAAACATAGCCATTATATGTCCTAACCACACATGCCTATAGACATGCACATGCACTGCAGAAAGTTAAAACTTCATGTGCCAGCACATTATTAATAATACATCATTTCCCCATATGCTGAGGTTTTCAAACAGCAAATTTGCGCCCGTTTTAAAAGCATATCCCCTCTCTGTTTACTGTAAGTATTAGTGTTTATTCACATGCATATTATCTCACCCTTTCAACACTTTATTAAAATTCCAGTTCGTAAAATCTAATCCATAAATTATCTTCAGTTATGACACCTAGCAGTTACATTCTGTTGACCCTGCTAGTCCCAGAACCCCACATCTATCTAAATTAGGCAGAACATTTTCATTAAAATTAGACAAGTTTAAATTGCTTCATATTGCTTGTTTTTTTCAGTTAGTTAGCACACAATCTTCGTTACAGTGTACACTTCAGACTTACTGAAGCGCAGTAAACTGTGAAATTATTTATTTACAAGCACCTAATTTATCTGACCATAAATGGAAGCCAACAGCAACTCTAATAACTGCTTTGCAGAGAACACATTTGGTTAACAAATAGTGCATATTAACTAGGATGAGATGGAACTGCACTCTAAGCAGCTGGTCAACTTTACTAGAAAGGTGTATATTTCAGCCATTATCCTGACGAACAAAGTAGACATACATCAAAATAAAAGCAACGGTCAGCTTCTCTCTCTAAATAAATGCAACTTTGGTTCAGAATTTCTTCTTTTCAATGTTTTAAAGCACCTGTTTAGTGACAAAAAAACATGCATAATAGTTCCTCTCACAACAGAGAAGTGATAATATTAATAAACCATACTCTGAAATTTTCAATATTAATAGCAGTAGATTTATAGAACTTTTTTTATTAACAAATGTCCAGTAAAAACAAGTTATTCCTAAAGCAGACTCAAACTGCCTGCAGCAGTTCTATGCTGGAGTGACTGTGCAATGTCTCTCTCATTCAAGTGAGCTTTTCCCATTATTACAGCTGATTAAATTAATCAAGATTTTCGTAACCGTAGTGTTTGTTTTAGCTGCAAGGATAGGGCTGAGTACTTAAGTGAAACAATACACTGATTGAAAGGTTTGATTTCTCGCATGAAAAAAAGCAATCCAAACGAGAATACTCATTTCACCAACAAACCAGCTTCAGGTCCCATAGATTTATTGCTTCAGCTAGTATCAGCTGAGTGAGACTGTATTGCAGGATTGGGGCTTGCAGTCTGATCTGCTCCCATGGGGAATCAAACTGAAGTCCATATGAGCATAGAGGACCAATCCCAAGGATCAGATTGGAAGATCAGGGCCCTATTTTTTAAGATAGAACCTCTACTAGTAATTTAAAATTCCAAACCAAAAAATGAAACATTACCACATTTTTCTGTTTCCAGAGGTAGCTACTAACAAAGCAATTTAAAACCGGCTCACTTTATAACTCAGCAGTAGAAAACAAAATGGGAATATACTTTTCTTGAGTTTAAAAGGGGTTAGAGAGTTCAGTTCTACAAGACTGCAATGTTATTGCTAAATATTTTAGAGCCAAAATTAAAATAACTTCACAAAATAAAATGCCAACCAACAGGTAACAGCACTGAAAAAAAACCTTCTGGTTTGACAGCTACTCTTAAATTCTCTGTTTAAAACAAAAAACTGTCACCATATTAGCTAAACAACTTTTTTTTTTATTAGATACAAAACTTAAGTGGTTAGAATACATTCATGTTTTAGGAAAATTAATTCCCTATTTCTATTAGGGGTAAGAGACAGCAAGCCCTAATAAAAGTGTGCTACTACCACGTTCTACCATGACAATAGTGTTTAGTGAAATTTATCATTGCACTACGCAGTCCTGATAGCACTAGTTTGCTACTCAATTGATTGTTATTCTCATTAAGAATCTGGCATTTATTCTAGATGTTAACACTTATGAAAAACACTATGGCTTTTTTCATAAAGTATGCACTGTCCATGCAAATCTTCTAAACCATTTATTTTAAACAATAAACTGGACAGGAATGGGATTACAAAGTTGCTGAAGTTACAATTTTCACAAGTTACTTGTTTATGTCATAAGCAGTGTTTCCACTAAATTCAAGATTTCAGGGCTAGCTATAAATCACTAATATCTGCATTTGTGCATCTGTCACAGTCATTAGTCTTTAAAAGTGGTTATGTAAAATGTAACTGATAAAATTTCCATTTTCATTTTAAATCTAGGTTTTAGGTTTACTTTTTTGTTGCAAACGTTGATTGCTTGCATCCAAAGTGTCACCTGTGTGTTACTGTATTATCACAGGACTGGGACCATCAGAAATCCATACATGCATACATAAGAAGGCACTGTCTTCCAGTGGTTCAAGTCAGATAAGGCCTTACCAAACAAACAAGGGCTCTGAAGGACTAGCAAATGCCCTCAGGCTTTGACACAATCTCAGAACCTGGTCTTCGCCTCCCTGGCAAAAGGTATTAAATGTGGTCTACAGTACAATAAAGCCCAGGATGAATTCCAGTAGTTTTTGCCGGTTGCGCTGAGGTAGGAAAGTACTGCTCAGTTCCAAAAAAGTCTCTGTCTTTTGTTTTGTCTCCTTGAAAACCTAAAGGGAAGGATGAAGACATGCTTCTTCAGTAACATCTTCAAGCAGAGTCACTTATATTGTAAAGCTGTTTATAATCTATTGTAGTTAGATCTTGGGCCTACCATATGCATTCAAGCACTGAAATCATGTGGTTACTGAAAGTTCTAATGGTGGGAGTCAAAAGGCTAGAGTTGGGATCATCTCTAGAATCCCTACTTCACTCTTGTACATTATACACAATAGGAATATAATTTAATCCAAACTATGAGGAGAATTCTGTATGCTGTGATTTCTTACATGTGAAAAAGAACAGATGACTGCTTACTAGAACCAACCATAAAGATGTTTTTCTTTCTAGCATCATTATGGACAACACTCTTTTTAGATATCTTAAGAGTCCACGTATTGTTAGGATTTTAAGTAGCATGGAGGAGGAAGAGTGATTATGGAGATACAAGCTGAAGAGAGAAAAGACCAATCTTTTGTGGGACATTCTTTACAAGCTTGTTCTTAAGAGTAGAAACATTAATATTTGTTAATGGAAACAAGTGTTCAAAATGATGAGATGATTCAACAGCAAATGACTAATGTCCGCTTTTAGTTAACACAAGCCTCTATACAACTAAATTGTACATACAGGACTACTTGTATCTATCTGCATACGCCATATGTATGAGAAACTACATGAAAAAGAGTGCAGTGTATGATAATCAGATTAACACTAAGGGGAAACAGTGTGATTGAAGGGAAGAAAGAATTCAAACTCTACAATGTCTATCTTCAAAAACAAGAATAGGAATAAAATATTATGAATAGATGCAAGTAACAGAAGTCAGCTAGTTCCACTACCCTAACAGCACTGTATATTAGAATAAATATGCTGCATTTGATAAATGCATTCATAAGGCAGCATCCCAAAGCGCATTTAACAAACTGTAGAAAATTGCCTATATTCTACAAGCCAGCTTAGTACTTAGGAAGTTATGGCCAAAGAACTGAAAGCATTCAGTAGCCCCTATCAAGAAACATTCTTTTGCTTTGCATCTTTCAACATAAAAAAGGCAATATTCAGTGTATTCTTAATGTCATATAGCTTTAAAAAAATTAAAAAGTTGCTTTGAAAAATTGAGGGGTACAATTAAAAAATCAAGGTGTTAATGATAGTATAGGAAGTCCTGCATGAATCGTTATGTAAGGGAGCATCTCTATCTTCATGGTATCTCTTGATATTTCAGGTTCATTGGGACGCCACTGCTATTACTGTCTGGAATACAGGTACCTAGGAGTGGCAGAAGAGCATGCTCAGTCACTGACAGTCCTGCGGAGTCACCATCTGGCAGTGTCTCTGTTCATTCAACCTTAGGATGGAATGTTAGTTTAATTTTATAGCTATTAGTGCAGGCAAGATCTGATGGAGGGCTTGGACAATGACGAGCCAAAATCTGACTACTAATATTTCTGTAAGTTTTTAATACTATGTATGTAAGTAAATAGAGTATGTGCTGCTACCTTCTCTCTTTCCCCCTGAGCACACTGTGGAATGGTAGCATCACAGTCCTAAACAGAAATACTCCACCTATAAAGAGAGAAAGTGGCTGGCATCCTGTCAAATGGGTCAATTTCTCTTAGCAGCAGAAAGTGCAACAGCAGAAGTGCAACATTACCCTTCCGCTGCAGCCCTAAACCTAAAAGACAGATAAACACACACCACAAGACGACATATGCAGAAACATCTGCTTGCAAAACATCAGTAAAGGGTGATATTGCACTGATTTCATACACTACCCGAAGTGTGCCTTTGAGCAGCTCATATCAAGGTGGCCCCAACACTTTCAATTGAAGAGGACAAATCTTTGATTACAAAAAACACAAACAAACATAAACTTACCCCAATATCCTTAAAGACCTTCAGTGCATTTTTCACAAGACAATAGGTGGCACTCTCAGCTGTGAGGAGGGGACAAAAATAAAGAGACACGCATTTCAGGTCAAATATAAGACACTGTGGTGCTAGGAGGATGAGAGTTATGCATCAATAAATGAAATATTGGCTCCGTTTTGTCCAAAGACACGCTGCTTGACATACCATATACTGCAACGCTCTTCTCTGTCCTGGTTATTAGGTACTTGTGTAACTTTTGAAGGTATTCGGTTTCTGACACAGGACCACTGAAGTTGTGAATGAAGATGGCAGCTGAGCTGTAGGCCTCGAGTAAAGGCCCAAGTAACCTTTGCAGGAAAGTGATGTACTGCTGGTGTTCTTGGGATTGGTTCACCTAAGTTAGGGCAGCAGAAATGAAAGTGAATGAAGCTTGCAGAAGTGAAAGATGTCCAGCTACTCAGTAAAAGCCAAAGTGCTATATACAGATAGACAATTACTCAAGGAAACAGGAGGAGGGGCACAAATTACAATAGTGCATTATTATGCCAAAGCTAAACAGTCTAATATATGAAAAAACACTCTAGAAAATCACACTTTCACTAGTTTTTCTCCAGGACATTAATAGTGTAGCATCTATTTTCACCACTTAAAAAGGTCATGTTGCTTTGCAATAAATAGCACAATCACAGTTCATTCTCTCAGAGATGAGCATCAGTTTCCAAATGAATATTTAAAAAATCCTAAACAATATACTAGTGTCACCACTATAAAAAACAAATAAAAAACCCAAACAAACCAAAAAACTGCAAATTTTGCTTTCCAAGAAGAAACGATAGAATTGAACTTCTAGCAAGGAAACTATATGTTGACCACACAAAGGGACTATGTAATAGCTTTTTGTATTGAGAAATCTTATCTTCAGACACGTCTTGGATCACAAGTTAAAAATGCATACACACACACACACACACACACACACACACACACACACACACACACAAATATAAATCATTGTGTACATGAGGAACAATACACCACATTTGAGCCAGAAAAATATGCACTAGCAGTATATGCCCAACTTTGTTACATTGTGTTATTAGTAATACAGCACAAACTTTAGGACCCTGTAGGATACTAAAGCCTGTAGCAGCTTTCACCATAATGGACATTCCCCATCCCAAGTTATGTAGGCTTTCCCAGGAGACTATTTAAAGTTTCCTCACAGAGCTGGTCTTTTTCAGGGAAAAAGATGTTTTACTGATTGTAGCAGACTATTGCAGACTTTAATGCTGGGAATGATCAGAAAAAGAAATCTTATTATCATCTTATTATTTTCCCCAACTGATGTTGCAAACTAAGAGTTACTTAACTTTTAACATAATAGGCCTGACTATTGCTCTTAGCAATACAGTACCTTCAGGTAGCAATCCCTCTGTTCTTCTCCAAAGTCACTATCTTCATCCTCTTCGTCACCTCTCCAAGACAAGGGCTCAGGAAGCTTTTTACTCCATTGCTGCTCTGTAAGGCTAGGGCTAATATCCTCCTGATCATCTTGCTTAAATCAGAAAGAAAGAAAAAAAAGGTAAATACAGAAAAACAAACCCAGGTGACAACCAGTGCTATATTTTAATCTCAGGTGACCTGATATCACAGTTTAGTGATTTACCAGTACTCTGGGGCTCACAATGAGATGAGCTGGCTGAGACCCAATCCATACAAGACTGAAGTAAGTGGTTGTAAACAAACCAGAAGAATTGGTAAAGGTTGTTTCTTCTCCCTTGACCGGGAAAGTTTGCCTAGCACATGAGAAAGAGGGTCTCAAGTTGGAGAGTCTTGCTGGATCCTCTCATGGGACTGTAACTTCAAGAGGCAGCAGATGTCAAGAGAACATTTTCTTCACCTGTGTTTCACTAGGAGATTAGAACTTATTTTACCACAGTAATATATAACTTCACCAACTCAAGGATGACTGAATTCGCTTTACATGCCGCTATACTTGAAGACCATTTGAAAATGTCAAGCTAGTGCAGAATTCAGCAGCCAGCTTGGTAAGTGGTTCTGACCTCTTGTAACCATGTGCTTGTTGCATTTGTCTCCATGCTTTCTGCACTGTTTGAAAATTCAAAGAGTTGCTTTTAATCTAAAAAGCTCTAACTCATAGTTTCTCAACCTGTAGTACACACACTCCTGGGGGTATGCGAGACACAGCCAGGGGGCACCTGGGGAAAAATAGAGTGAAGGAGAGGTGGGCAGCAGCTGTTGACTTCTGGAGAAGCCAGGCAGCAGCAGCCCGCTTTGCACCTGGTTCCAGCTCCCAGCTGGGAGGCATGTGGCAGCAGCCACCTGCTTCCTGCCCAGTCAGAGCTCCCAGCTGGGAGGCAGGCAGCAGCCACCACAGTTCCAGGAAGCCAAGCTGCAGCTGCCTGCTTCCCGCCCTGTCACAGCTCCCAGCTGGGGGGAGGGCAGCAGCCCCCAGCTTCTGGGGAAGGCAAGCGGCAGCTCCCAGCTGGGAGGTGGGCAGCAGTCACTACAGTCCTGGGAAGCCACCCGCTTCCCGCCTGGTCCCAGCTGGGAGGCAGGCGGCAGCCACTCACTACCTGCCAGGTCCCAGCTCTGAGCTGGGACGCGGGTGGAAGCCCCCAGCTTCTGGGGAAAGTGGGCAGCAGCCCCCCGCTTCCCGCCAGGTCCCAACTCCCAGGTGGGAGCCCAGTGGCAGCCTCCTGCATCTTGTACGCTGGGCTCGCAGCTGGGTGGCAGCCACCTGTGCCCCAGCTCCAAGCCAAGGGACAGCCTCCAGCACCCCGGCTTGAAGACGGGCAGCAGCCACCTGCCCACATCCCTGGGTCCCAGCCGGTGGGGAAGCCTCCTCTGCCCCAGCTCAGATTGGGTGGCAGTTGCCCACCTCCTGGGCTGGCAGCCAGGCAGCAGCCGCCTGCAACTTGCCCAGGTGGCAGCCCCCCTCTCTGGCTCAAAGCCCAGTGCCCAGAAAACTTGACAGCCCCAGATTTCACCAGTTACCCTCTTTTCCTGTCTCTTTCTCTCTCGCCCTCCTTCCCTGTCTCTCTCTCTCACCCCTTCCTCCTCTCAAATCTATGGCAAAAAATTTGGCACAGCGCTTTATATTCCCCAGTATTGGCATGCCGCTCAAAGCCTCCTAGCTTTGGCCAACATCACCTCTAGCCCAGGTACATACTTGAGTTGTTCACCCCTGGTGTAAAGGTGGTAACCCTACCCACACTAGATCTGACATCTGTCATATCACAGCCTTATCTACTCAGCCCTTCTTCCAACATATGGCTCACATTAGTCTGTAAATATAAAATCCCATGGAAAATTGAGTGTTAGGGTACTTATTAACATTTTCAGAAGTTAGGGGGTACTTGCTACTTAAAACGTTGAGAAACACTGCTCTGATTTGTGTTCTGATTCTCTGCGATACCACCTCTCTCCTCATATTGTCTCAGATCAGCTGATCTACCTTAGCTAGTAACACTTAGTTTAACTTAGGAGGGAACTGCTGGCAATGTGTTTACAGAGAAGCGTCTGTCACTTAAACTCGCTTTCCCCATTTGCAGTAAGAGACTCGGAGTCTGATCATCAAGGCATGATGCAAAATGTATGCTTCATCAGGCTTTTGAGAGGGGCATGTGTTAGTGAGAGTGTCAATGAGCTGGCGTTTATTTACTCTGCCATCACGAAGGGCCGAGAAGAGTTCACTTGTGTCTGTCTTACTTTTTTAAAAATTTGTTAATATTTGTATGTGTCTATAGGAAAGGATAGAGATGTTCAGAAATCTAAAAACGATGAAAAAAGCAAAAAGTATATGTGCGCTAAATCAGTCCAGCATAAGAAAGACACTGAGGTTTAAAGCTAGATGATTTCTGACAATATAAATTTGATCTGCAAGTGCTGTAGCATAATTCCATCCTCTGCATGCTCTCATTCCCAGGCCTTTTCAATACAAGGAATGTACCATTATCCAATGAGTGGGGAGGAGGGGGGTTATTTTTGTATTCCTGTTATTTCTTCAAGTTCTCTTTTCAGCTGAACTGAACTGCAATGGCTGAGGTTTCATCGTATTGTATCCTTAACTGAGCTGGCTGCATATGTAGAAACATTCATTTTACTTAGTTGGTGATAGATGGAGGTTGACTGTTGTATGTGACAGAGTAAAATATCTACCTACAACAGGAAGGGTATTCAGTTTCTTTTCAGACTAGAAAGAGAAAAGGAAGCAACAAAACCTGAGCGTGACTGTGTCTTTTTCCATTATTAAAGAGCCTTTTATTGCCACAGGGCATGGCGCTTTACAAAGATCTGCCACCATTCTTAGGGCCTTGTGTGGGATCAATATAATTAAGAAGCAGACTGTGGTCTTATGAAATGGATTAAAGGCATGAGCGTGAGTTAAGGGCAGATCAAGTTAACTGGTACTGAAAGAGTTTCAAGGCAATAATGGGGATGGTCAAGATCAGATAGTGCATCTGTAGGATGAATTCATCTGATATACTGAGAAACCTGTCTCACCAAAAAGGAATTCTACCCAGATGCCACTCCCTTTGCAGATGCGTACAGAACTAACCTACTACAGAGAAGCGGCAAGGCTCTATACACTATACCTGTTTAGACAGTGATTTACTTTTATTAGATGGAGATTGAGGTGTGTCAGAAATACTCCACCTAACAGATCAATATATTGATGTAGGAGCCATTTTGGAGAAATGTTCCAAGAAGGTACAGATCGTTGGTATATCTTCAGAAAGATTATAATCAGTCAGAGAGGTTTTACATAAGCTCCCTCAAATCTTGGTGAATAATCAAGGATGTGACTGCTTAGGATTCTGAACATTGCTGCGCTAGATTCAAAGAAGGGGCTTACAGAGAAGTCAAGTGGCAATTCTGTTCAGTAATCAGGCAGGTAGCATGGGAAAAATGGGTAGCATGGCCGATAAGTTGAAATAAAAATATGACTGACTCAGACAACCCCACACCCTTAACTAGGAAATAATTAAATATAAACCAAGAGTACAGTCACAAATTGACATCTGACATCAGCTTTACTAGTCTGATGAACAAAAATCACTGAAGTAGTAATAGAGTAAATTAGAAATTATTATATGTCCTCAGAAGCATAAATCCCTAGAAATTTTAAGTAGATGCTCAAAAGTAAAAGAGGACTTGAGTCTCATTGACTCTCAATCACACACGGGGAAGAAACTTAGTAGAGAATTGCTTCAAGATCTCATGAATGCGAAACAGCTGGACTAACACTCCACAAGAATTCTTATACTGAGAGATGTGATTAAAACAAGATTATTCCTATTCCTACCTGGCAGGATTCAAACAACAGCATAACAGAGACCGAGTACAGAGAATTAACCTTCATGCCATCCATAAGAAACACAGACGGGTCTCTGTAGAAAATGAAGTAACATCTGTCCAATCTTACTGTAATCAGGGTTTTATTTTAAATCAAGTAACAAAGGCAATGACAAAGGAAAAAGGACTAAAGAGATAGAACAAGTCAGCAGAGTTTCAGCTCATAATGTTCATTAGAGGGATAGTGGAGTCAAAGGGAAAAAGAGAAACCATGAAAAGCCAAGGATGGCAAAATAAAGTTCAAACTAACAGAACAGTCAGAGAGACCTAAATGTACAAGAATCAGCTGTAAAGAAATGAAATTAATAAATCAATCAGTTGAGCAGAAGCCAGAGACAACTAACAGGTTTCTGTTGATCACAGATATGTTTCTCAGAGGTTAAGTTGGAAAAGTACCAAGAAAATATACCCAACTGTCAAACAGGGAAGTGGTGATTATTCCTCACAGTTTGCCACTGATAATGTATGCTTTTACATTGTATCAAACATGAAATTCATAAATGTTCTTTCACCCTGGTATACAGGAGATAGCCACACTGTATAATCGGCTTGCTGTGTCCCTCAGGGAAAAAAGACATGATAATCCTCAGGATTACAAAAAGAAAGGAGTTAGAAAGATGCAAGGTGCACCAAATGAGAGATAAAATAGACAGCAACAAAGAATAGAAAACCTTAGTATGCAGACAACTGAAATGAGCAGTGGTACAGCCTTAAGACAATACTTGAAATAAATCTTGCAGAAAGTAGTGGTGAGATTGTATTAGGAAAATTGTGCAGAGTATCTGAGAGATTAGGAAATGCCCCTTTAGTCTGAATTGAAAGGACAAATGTACTAAGGTAGAACAGCCCAACCTACTAGTTTTGGCTATGGAAAGTACCTGAAAATGAATAAGGCATCTAAAAATTCAGCTAAGGCAACAACAGAATCTGTAAAACTGTGCAGAAGAAATAGGAGATACCTACAGCAGTATCATTTGATTCCTTAGTATCAGATGACAGGATGATGATCTGTTTGTCTGGCACTCAGATACCACAATGATGTGCCTAATACAAGAATCAAGACAGATCATGTCTTGGTACTTGTGAGTGTAAGAAAGTTTTACGCAGCAAATAGATATGGATAAAAACATGCTGAGAAATCTGGTATCAGATAATTAAGTCAAGAGAAGACAGACAAACATTATATATGGCTTGTAAGCCACTTCCATCCCAGTTATTGACAGGATGTGAAACAGACTACATAGATTTATAACAATGACCCTAAAACAAGACATAGGAAAAGACATAGGCAAAGACATAACAGACATTCATGCCATTATACACACCCCTGGAGAATGGAACATTAATTAAATACAAATAGGATTCAGAGGACAAAAAATGCTTCATGTAGAGATTACATTGATTATATGCCAACATTTTATGTATAAATGTAGGTAACACATCCAGAAAACAAGAGAGTTTTACAGCCAGGAAAATCTGTCTCCAGAAAACAGGTGAGGTGAAGTGAATTCTATCAATGTCTACACATTAAAAGGGGAACTTGGGATACCACAAGAGATGCAATGGAGCTGAAGTTGAATTTGGGTCATCAAAGCACGGGATGTGGATCTAGTTTTCCTTCAAACAGGAGAATTGGAAGAAGGAAGCAGCCTAGTATATGTAATGGTCTTATTCTCTTCACTGCTTTACAGTTTATAATTGTCATGGGGCTGTGGTATGATTCTGACATGGAAAAAATCATCACGATACATTAATCTTTCTACTTATTTGTCAATAAAATACTTGTGTTAATAGAGTCCTTGATGGGCACAAATCTGAAAGCGAGAAATTATTGCCTCCATTCTTAGTCCAGTCATGCTGCATTTGTGCAGCACCGTCGATTGTGGAAAGCAAAGATACCTTGACTCTGCACTTCCCCATCCCTGAAACTACCAGGAGATCACAGCACAAGTTAGAGCAGCCTCAGGGCTGCATCACCTGTGGATTCCCACATGTCAGGGGAATCCCCAATTACCTCATGAGAGCAGTTTTATGGTCCCTTTGTGCTGCTGTACCAGAGCAAAGGGACCACAGGAGCGAAGGATGAGCTGTATTACACAGTGGCTGAAATTTACAAGGACTTCAATATTAAAACGTATCACCTCAGCCCACTTTAAGACTTGGTGTAAAAATTTATCATAAGCAGCATTAGCTTTATTGAGATCCTGGTCCCATATATGCTGTCATCCATATCATCAAAAAAAAAAAAAAAAAAAAAAAAGATTCTGCCAAAATATCCTGTGCTTTAAAATAAAAGAATGAAGACATTTCAGTTTAGGATTTCCTTAGTTGTTATGCACTTCAAATGAAAAAGTGCCAGTTCAGATACTTGGAATAAGTCATATAGTTAGTAAGAAGCAAAGGATTCCACATCTGCAAGCAAAGCAGAGAACAAAAAAAGTTTAATCATCATCTTACCTCTGCCACCAAAAGAATGCCATATTGTATGAATCTTTCGACTGCCTCATGGCAAACTTGGTATAACATCTGACAGGGCTTAACAAAAATAAAAATTGAAAAGTTAATCCCTTATAAAGTTATTTCTTCCTAATCAACAAGCATATTTTTAGACACAGCAAAGTCCCTTTTAATCAAGTTCCCCAATTCTTATCAACGTTCCCACTCCATTAGTGCATGCTATAGTCTTCTCTTGCACTCATATACACTTAAAAAAATGGGATGCTTAAAATTAGACTGGACGAAGCATTTGAGATATGGAAAATCTTGCACTGGCAGGGAGATGGACCAGGTGACCTAACAGGAGTTTTACATCCAATTACTATTATTGTGTTAAATTAATAAATGTTGATCATTGAGCAGTTTGGAACAAAAGCTTCATAAACATAAAAGCTGCAAAACCTATTCCACAAATTCTCTCACAGCTTAAAAAAACTTCTAGAAGAAGCTTAGACTCAAAACTGATCTACTATTCAGTGGTGTAATCTGGTGGGGAATGTCAACCAGATTAAGGGAAAAAAATCATTAACCCCAAAGGCAGAATAAATGCATAAATTAATTAATCACCTCTAGTCCTTTAACTGCATTGCAACCCAGACAAGAAATCAAACATAATTTGTGCTCCTTTTGAACAAGAAAAGGGGTGGGGCTGGAAAACTGCAGCAAAGTTTCCCAATATAAGAACGAAATCTGTAAGAAGTGGACACTTATTTCTAAGAGTCTAAGACCTGGTCTACGCTGTTGGCAAAATTCAGTGGCAGTCAATGGGAGTTACACACATGAGCAACACTCACTACACACAACTGAAACTTCTAAACCAGTGATTCCCAACCTGTGGCCCGCGGGGGCTTTCAAAGTAGCCCGCCACTCCCCTCCCGCTGGCTGCAGAAGGGAGCCACTGCCTAAGAACCCAGGCGGAGCGCATTGCTGCTGGGCTATAAGACCGGTGCAGGCTCCTTGCTACAGCCACGGGGACAGGAGATCAGCGCTCCCCTCCCCCTGGCTGTAGCAGGGAACACGGCAAAGTGCTCTGCCTGGGTCTCTAGGCACTGAGGTCTCTGCTGGAGCCAGAGGGAGTGAAGCACTGATCTCCCATGCCCCTGGCTGCAGAAAGGAGCCACTGCCTAGAGACCCAGGTGGAACATACGGGGCATCGGTGCTACAGGACGCCGTGTGGTTTTCCTGCTGTAGCCAGGGGGTGAGAGATCAGTGAGAAGGGAGGCAGCCTCCTCGCTTAACTCCTTCTGTCTGGCTGCATGGGAGGTAGGGGGAGGGCTGCTGGCAGAAACTGGGGGCCCTTCAGGGTTGTAACAAAGGTACCTGTGGCCCTAGAGCCAAGAAGATTGGGAACTACTGTTCTAAACCATACCATGAGCACCATGTTGATTGATACGGTCTCCCCTGGCTACAAAAAGCTCAGCTAGTGAATTGACTTGTCATGCTCGCATCACTCATGTTACTTGTCTAGAAATTATTTCAAGTGAGCTAGACTAATTCAACTACGCTAATTCAGAAGCGGAGACATTCTGCTGAAGCAAATGTAAACAATGGTATTTCCTTCTTTACGTGGATACCACATCCCCAGCCATGCTATGAATCAAATACGTTTTATTTAAAGTAAATATATGAAGGACAAACAAGTACATTAGAAACAAAATGCACTTAAAAATATCCATTCTATCTAGAATAACGAAGAGACATTAACAGAATGAAGTTTGATTTATGGACAAACACTATGATGAATTTCACTTACAAGGGATATAGCACCCTCATTGGAAAGCAGGTAACACAAGCTGGCGGCTTTGCGGACCAGTTGCTCTTGGCTAATCATGTTGTGAGAAACACCATGGATGCCATTTCTATACCTTTTACTCTGTACTGCATGAAGACTGCAGGCTAGAGGAGAAATGTGAAAACAGGCATAGTTAATTTTCCTAAAGAGCTTAGTTTTCTCCCAAGGAAGACTTAGGTTTATTAAGAGGCAAGCTATATGAGCTTAAAAACTGACAACCATTAGCTGAAAACTATCAACTATCTAAAGCAAATTCATCCTACATGCATTCTAAGAGGTTGAACCACAATGGTGCGCAACTGAAGGAAAACAATTTTTAAAGATGACGAAGCTACTTAAAAATAAAAATTATACCACTATGTGTAAAAGTTAAATATGGAAACCCTGAACTGTGGTCCAGATGCAACCATTAACAAGAATTAACAACAGTCAGGATATGCCCTACCCACAGAACAAAGGACAAAGTCACCATCACATTTATGATCAGTTAATGTAAAGCTAAAACACAATCTTATTAAAATATTCAAGATAGGAACATCTGCCATGCTGGATCAGATCATTGGTCCATAAAGTTAGGTACTCTGTTTCTGGCAGTTGTCAATACATGGAGACTGCCAAGGAGAATGAAAAAAACATAATGCATTCCGCTAGTAATGGTGAACATGGGGTAAAGACAGCTGACCCCAGATAACTCAATTATGTGGAAATTGGTTATTTCTGTGCAGATGGTTTTACTTGTATTATTTTGGGGGGAAAGGATTTAAAAAAATAAAGCCTCCATACAAACAATCTTCTCCTGCTGAAAATTAGTATATACCAATAATGGCCTCTTTGATGAAGACGTGCAGTACGCCATTGCTGTAGAAGTTGAGTTCAAAGACAGCAGGAATAGTTGTGCTGGGAGTGATGAAGAACTCATTGTTTCGGCTGGTGTTTGTGATATTTACACAGTTCCCCAACAAGTGGATGGCATGCATGACAACATCTTCAGAATTTCCTGAAAATCCCAAGTCAAAGTCACGGGCCAATACCTCCTCCTTCATTGAGAAGAAGTCTTCCACCAGCTTGGAAAGGTCAATTCCCTGAAGAACCAGAGTCACAAGATTAAATAATGTAAACCTTATGCAAAACAAAATTTTAAAAGAGGATAGGTTAAACTTATCTGCAATCTCCAAACACAATTAATAAGTCAAATGTGTAATTCATTTGTAATAACACAAAGCATAATTTATCACATAAACGAGTCTCTTCTTCCAAAGCAGACTTTGCCAAAGTAATCCATGACTTTATCACCTCCAATTGGACTGCTGCAAAACACTCTACATGGGTTTACACTTCAAAACCACTCAGAAACTACAGCTAATGCAGGATGTGATTGCTTTGTTTGCTTAGTAGTGCATCTCTCAGCCTATAAAAAGCCTTACGAAGTTCAGAACCAGTGTACTTTAGAGATCTCATCTCCCTCAACTACCATCATGTCATTTTTAGAGATATTTTTGCTAATAGATCTTTTGTTTAATTGGTAGGAGGCTTGAGGAAGAGCATTTTCTCAACTCCAGAACTTGCTTCCCTTCTCAGTTTACCAAAAGCTGAATGAGTGGATTGAACTAGAAGGTAAGGGTATCTATCCTAGCTTGAGAGGAGTCTATATTTTGACCATTTCTTCTAATTTGTATGTTTTATTATTTCGTTTCTGAGCATGTACCTAGAGCTTTGGGTTGGTGGGAAGGAGAGGGATTTTAGATAAAATGGCAAAAAGACAAGAGTGTAGCAATGGATAACTGTATCTTTCTTTAGGAGCCACACATTAAAATTCAATTACACTATTATCATTCTACCACAAAATATGATAGAAAATTTTATTTGAAAATAAACATAATAGTTCAGCAATCTGTCCAGCTACAACTGATTTGAAATAACTGAGATCAAAAAAAAAAAAAAAAAGGAACAAAATTTCTTTTAAAAAATCACCAGTAAGCCTTGAAATTAACATGGGATGAGAGGTGTTTTTTAATATTCTCTCTCTTCAATGATAAGTAGGATTGGAAGGATTTTATTTCTAGTGGGAAAGGTCAGTAAACAGATTTTGTTGTACACATGGAAGCTGAAGAAAAAATATTTCCATTGATAATCAAAATTTACAGATGGGCAAAGAAAGAAAAATGCTGCTTGAGAATTTATTATAGTTTGATTTAAGGATATTTACTTTGTATATTTTGACATGTAACATCAACAATTTGTGTTTTAATGGTTATAAAGCTTTAACTTTTTGAATCTCAACATTTACTGTCATTAAATAATTTCTGTCTTACCTCCCCACTAACACACACTATAATTTTCCACAACTGAAAATTTAAATTGATAACCTAAAAAATGCTTCTAAAAACAACAATGTTATCTGTCAACATGATAAAAATAAAAACTGAATTCTATCAAGCTTAATGACAACTGAAATCAAAGTAGCATAATATCTTTAAGCACGCACCATTAACTGGAACACCTATTATTATAAGATAGCTGGAATCTCTTTCAAATATTATTTTAATGCAATATTGAAGTGCACATATTTCTTCCCACTGGTATTTTGCAATCCCGCATGAAGATAGCATATGGCTATTTCAGCAGCAATACAGCCTTACCTGCCTGTGTCGGTAGAGCAGCAAACAGGCCACTATGTGTGTTGACATCACAGCACATGACTTGTTAGCAGCTAGAATCCAACAAAACAAAGTTATGCTAACACTGTTATGCATCTGAAAAGCTCAGGAAGTAATTAATTAGCATAAAATGACATAATAGCATTAATCGACTAATAATTACATTTGGCCATTTTATATTTCTATAGTGCTTTACATTTTCAAGAAGCTGTAGTATACTGTAAGGGACTAATCAAAGAGCAAAAAGCCAGAAACTCTATAGTTCCAACCTGCCCTGTGACTAACTTGCTGTGTGGCCTTTGGCAAGTCACCCCAACTCTCAGTATCTTAATTTCTTCATGGGTAACATGGGGAAATCAAACATACAAAGCGAGCGAAGATGCTCTGATAATTACTTAGTTAATGCTCTTGTAGTACATTAGAAATGTAAAACATTAACTGACCAAATCATTTTAATTAACAAGCCTGAATGAAGATGTCTTTCTCAAAGGTTTAGTTATATATTTTCACAAAGTATCATTACCTATAGGTATATCTTTGTTCACATATCAGATCTGGTGCCTAAACTGCATATTATAGAACCTATAAAACTGGACAATAGTAGTATAAGCAGATGCAAAAACTTAGATAATTCTTTAAAGGTATGGTGCTTTCAACAGCTCTACCGCTGGGGACAATTTCCTACTCATCACCAAAAGGAATGTAAATACCTAAAAGTTGATTCAGACTCTTATAGCAGGGGTAGTCAATAGGCAGAACGGGGCCAAATCTGGACCACTAGAGGCTTTTGAACAGACCGTGAAATCCTTTTATTTACTTATCATTATTGTTATTCTTTTTGTATTATTTTTAGAGCCGTCAACGGATTAAAAAAATAAATCGCAATTAATCACGAGATTAAGAAATTGCAAATAATCACAGTTTTAATCACACTGTTAAATAATAATAGAATATCATGTAAGTATTTTTGGTGTTGGGGGGAAGTGTGCGTGTGTTGGCGGAGGGCAATCTCTTTAAGCAGAGCACTTAGGAGCCTAAATGCTTTTTCAGCCAGCAGCAGCTGCTATCCGCAGCACTCACTTCTGAGCCGGCAGCAGAGAGGCTCCCCCTGTTCCCTAACCCCAGTTCAATGGCGACCAAGTACACGGGCAGGTGGAGGGAGACACCCCAAGATCAGTTCCCCCACCCATGCTCTGCACAGCAGAAAGAAGGCAGGCTCCCAGTCCAGAGCAGCTTGGCTGGGTGGGGAGGAGGAGGCAGGAGCAGCAGTGGAGCAGGACAGCAGGAGGAGGGGCACCCTTGCCCCGGAGGCACTCAGCAAAGCTCTCCCTTTTCCCCCCCATAAGCACGGCACCTTGGTGTGCAATTAATGCTAGTTAAAAAAATGTTTATTTGTTTTGAGTTAATCGCACGTGTTAACCGCGACTGACAGCCCTAATTATTTTTTATTACAAATATTTGCCCTGTAAAAAGGATACAATCTACAAGTCAAAGCATGAAGGGGCATACAAATGTTTAGCATGTGTGCCAAGTAAATACCTTGCCAGGCCAGGTAAAAACAGTGCCATGCGAATGCCTGTTTTCACTCTCAGGTGACACTGTAAATAAGAGGCAGGCAGCATTATCTCACGTAAATGTAAACAAACTTGTTTGTCTTAGAGATTGGCAGAACAAGAAGTAGAACTGAGTGGACTTGTAGGCTCCAAAGTTTTATACTGTTTTGTTTTGAGTGCATTTAGGTAAAAAAAAGTTCTACATTTGTAAGTTGCACTTTCATGCTGAAGAGATTGCACTACAGTACTTGTATGAAGTGAACTGAAAAATACTATTTTTATAGTGCAAATATTTGTAATAAAAATATAAAGTGAGCACTGTGTTGCAATTTAAATCAATATATTTGAAAATATAGAAAAACATCCAAAAATATTTATAATACATTTAAATTGGTATTCTGTTATTGTTTAACAGTGTGATTAAAACTGATTAATCTGACTAATTTTTTTAGTCTAGTTATTTTGTTTTGCTTTAATCGCTTGAGTTAACTGCAATTAATTAACAGCCCTAATAATTTTCTCTGGAGTCTGGACCTTGACTATATTTTGACCAAGAAATTTGGACCATGACAAAAAATAAATGATTACCCCTGATTTATAGCATAGCAGGTCAGCATTCCAGTATACAGGCCTAAAGAATGTAAATGTATCAAAGCAAATGAAATAAGGATGCCGTAAAGAGACAATTTCATTAAAAAAGGGATGAAGTTATAAGTGTTTAAGTCAACAAAATTCTTATCTGAAAAGAAAAGAAATAAATAGGCAGCCAAGTAAAAATGCTACCAAATGGTAAATTATTTAATGCAGTCAGAGGGGCAAAATGTACAGTCAATACATATGATTGAGTCTATACTTACTGAATAATATATGCTCAGCCAAGTTGGCTATCAACTGTCTTCTAAAGGGCTCATTGGGTAAACCTCTGGAATCACCCAGTGTAGCCTCTCTACCTTCATCCACAATATCATTAGGCCTGAAGATAGCATAAAAATAAGTTATGATGTGAAAACATCCAACTCTTGTCAAACTCTAACCTACATTATCATCATTTACATACATTAAATTAACTATAATGCACACACACACACACACACACAAAAATCAGACATTCTAACAAGGATGCAAAAAAGTCTAAGAATGACAGGTGCCATAAAGCCCTCGATAAACAACTTCTCTACACATATTCCAGACTGTTTCTCCATGTTAAAACACATATTCCTACACCTGCTAAGAAAAGTAATACAGAGCATTTACTTTGTTCTTTGGCTATTCATGACCTCTCCTTTACATCAGACATGTCCCACAATCCCTTCCTTCAATGAATATGGGCAACAAAAAAGCACATTATGCAAACCTTTTTAGAAGACCGTTTTCAGTCCAGCTGTTTTGCATATCAAAGCAAAGATATGGCATGCCAGTGCTTAAAAGAAAAATAACTTACTCAATTTCTCTTTACAGGAGTCAAGTAGTACCACACAGGCTTAGGTAAGTCATGCAAATTACTCAATTTAAATATAAAATAGTCTAAAATTCAGGAATCTCTCCACAATAGGGTTTCACATTTTCAGCACAAAGTAATTAACAGATGGGAGCTCACTGACAATAGACTTGTCAATCATTGTATAGCGCTGAATCAGAAATCAATGATGCCTTTCATCTTAGAGTTATTAGAAAGAATATCTGGATGTTGTGGGAGATTTAAAAAAGGATATGTTTAAAAATATGTCATTCTCTTTCCTTATAGAAAACTCCTATAGAATTTAAAATGTAAAATGTATTAAACCAACAAAGTTCACTAGAAATCATTCTAAATCCGTACAGAATTTAACACAAAATGATAGCATTCCTATAGTTTATTTGAACAGGATTTCTGCAGCAGAGATATATTTTTCTAATAAATTCTATAGGATAGTTTAAAAGCCCTAGAGCAAAATTTTCATTTTTGTATTCTATTTTACAGGATTTTTCCATAAGTGGTACATGGGAAACAGTTTCATTATTCTTAATGATATAACTGACAGGCGCCATTGGAAATATACATTAATCCAAAAATACTACCAAAAAGGTTCCAGAAAAATATCCTACCTTGAAGGAAGTATAGCTGGTAACAGAGCTTGCTCCAAAGACAGCAGGGCAGGCGTGGGTTTTTGACTTTGGCTATCTAGGTATTCCTGTAAATAGAATACTTATTTGTACATTTTCTCATTAATGGTAACATCCAACATCGAAATTTGCTATCTTATTTGTACGAATCCAAAAAAAAAAAAAAAAAAAAAGCAACCCTGAAAGAGTAAGTAAATTCAAAAGTGATTTTTTAAAAACTGGCAAACATCACAATAATAATGGGATAATGGGAAGATCACTACAGTTTCTTCACTAGTGCATAGGTGGTTCTGTTTGGAGTTGGCATCAGGTAGAGGAGAAGCTTTCCTTCTGATCAGAATCCTTCGTTTGGGGAAAATACTGAAATTAAAAAAAATCCCAAGGGAAAGATTCCCTCCCACCACTTTGGCAGAAATTCCCTTGGGGTAGATCCTGCACCATTAAAGTGAATGGGAGCTTTTCCTTTGATTTGAATTGAAGCAACATCAAATCCCCAGTGGAGTAGCAGCATCTAGATGAGATTTAATGGCCTTATATTGCCCTCCTCACAAACCCCAGCATACAGGGGCACCTCCATAGATGAACACCACAGCAGAAATTCTGGCAGTGTCAAACTACAGGCAGCCATGGGGAGACGGCTGTAAATTAGACCACACAGAATCCAGGCAGCAGGAAGGTGTCTAAAAACCACCTTTGCCCTGCATTCTCTTGGCTATATCTTCTGTGTTATGTCTCTCAGGACACACAGCACATGACTGGACTTCAAGACTTCCATGCTTTTAACAAATAAACTTCTGTCTTTAAAGGTTACCACTTAAGTTACTCTGTCTTCAGGACATTATGTTCTTTTGGTTATAGAGACTAGCTTGGCAGTCCATATAGCCACCTTGCCTGCTGGTCAGGAAAACATTAACCTTCAAGCAAAGCTACTTAAATAATTAGAGGTAAATTTTCCCAGACTGCTCTCCACTCAGCTTCCACTGTGTGCTCACAAATGCCTTACAGCAGTCTAGATATATTATAACAATAGGATTTCCATTATCAATCAAACTCGTAATCTCAGCAAAAAGATATCAAATTAATTTGACAGGATCTACTTTCCATAAGCCCATGCTGAGTGGCTTTAATTATGTTTGGGATGCCAAAATTAGCTTTGCTTTTCAAACTGAAATTCTGTACATTTTAATACGTATTGTGGAATAAGACCTAAAGATTAAAAAACTATTTGACAGTCAATTACTATACAGGAAATATATTTCCCCATTATTATTTTTGTACAGCAATACACAAATCGATCAGATGCATCATAGGGAATTTTTACTTTCCTATATTATTGTTCACTACTTGAAGAATGATACTGGTTTGATATCCAATGCCTTCCTCTGGTCTTGACAACTCTGTAAATATAACACACACATCTGTACTGACTTCATACCATGGCCCAACACCCTATGAATCTTCTCAGGGTTATCAAATAGTGAATTTCTGGAAAACAGCCTCATTGCATCGATAGGCTGAAAGCAATACTTCTGCACCAATAAGCTTATGGTTTCTTGCATTTTAAAGAAGCTAAGAATTCATAAGAACTCAAGGGCATGTATGGGTATGAAACTTACTTTTAAGGAAAATGGTTGTGCAAAGTCTACTCTGACACATCCATAATTCTTCCGCAGCATTCTGAAGACTCCTCTGGCTACACTCCAAAGGCTTTCATTTTTCTTAGGCTTCCCCTGCAAACATTGAAAAGCAAAACCAATGCTCATTTGAAACGAAAAGCTCATTGATATTTAATGGAAGAATAAACATTGTTACAATAAATCCAAGTCTTTTGACATACACTGCAGCTTTAAAAGTCAAAGAGTAGAGCCATCACAAAAACCTAGGGAATCATATGGCTTTTATCCTTATTTATTATTTGTATTTAAGTGATTTAAGTGTATCCAGTGCTACACAAGACTCAAATATCAAGACAATCCTAGACACAGAGAGCTTTCATGATTTATATTACTTTGCATTTTTAATTCTGACACAAAGTTAAAGCATTCATGGCATAGCCATGGTAGCATAAAAATTAGATTAATTTTTACTTAAACAGAAAATCCCCTAGGTAAGATAGTAAGTTTTCAGTTGCTCCTACCAGCTGTTCACTGTTATAGTGACCTTCAATGATGCGATCATAGGAGATTCCCACAGGTATAATTAGTATGTCAGGGGTGGCATTTGTGAAGAGAGCATCTACCACCACAGATAAGAGACCTGCTCTGGCACAGGATGTTTTTCCACTCCGAGAACGCGTGCCTTCCAGAAATATCTCTAAGAACTGCTGCTGTCTAAGCAACTCCTCTACGTGCTAAAGGGATAGTGAATAAAATTTAAAAATGTAATGATACAGACATATCCACATAGAAATACATTGCTCCATATCAGCAAAGGAATCCTCTTTACAAAACTGAAACTATGAGATAAATACAAATCTGCATGAATAATCATGAATTATAACAGGAAATTAGTGTTTTACACAACCAAATTCTGATCTCAGTTACACTAATGCATATCCAGACTAATGCCACTGACTTTAAAACATCACTTCTGCAGAAAAACCAAAAATAAGCAACCTAACAATAACTAAATATTTTAAAGACACCTAAATTATTCTCTTCTCTGGATTTCCCAGTGTGGTCCATCTTTATTTTTGTATCTTGAATAGTGCCAAGCACATCAGCACAAACATACACACACAAAACTTCAACAAAGTCAATAGAGTGACTCTCAGGAGTTCCCAAACTTTAGTACATATATCATACGGTGGTATTAGAGTTTGCTGGAAATGATACCCCAAAATTCTTTTTAAAAATATTTCAGTTTCAAATAAACAGGCATTCCATGAACTGCACTGCTGCACATCATGCAATGCCTGAGAAGCAAAACACTCTCCAGGCCACTTTCAGCAATTACGGTGAGCAAAGCTCAACAACCATGCCAGTGTAGTAGTTTTATTTAGCAGTGTGTGGAGCGCTGTGGGCACTGGTGCACAGCTGGCTAGCATCTTGTTGGGCCTAGCCTCCAGCTTGCACTAAACCACACAGCTCAAGCTACTGGGGCATTTTTGCAAAGTTCCATATCATGGTTCCAGAGTTTCTCTCTTTAAAAAAGATAAGTGCAGGGTCAATTCAGAACAGCTGCAGGGAGCCCTGAGTTCAAAGGGCCCCCACACAGGGAAATACTATAGAGCAGGAGCTCCCTCTGCACTCCTTGAAGCACATGGTATATGGGGAATTCCCTCCTGAGTCTCCAGGGAAGTCCGTGGAGAAGAGGAGCGGTAGAGAGGGAAGGATTGTTGACCAGGTCCAGTGGATAAAAACCTGGTTACAGGACTAAGGAGAGCTGTCTGGCTCTTCAGCAGGACAACAGCCAGCTGGCTGCAATTTGAGCCTCCAGCAGGGGGAGCGACTGTGCAACATGCCCAGCATTCTGCTGAGGAGCAAGATGCCTCCTGGAGCTGAAGCCCCTCTAATTCCAGCCATGATTCCCCATCTCTCTACACCTGCCTTCAGAGCCCCCTGCCCTTTTGCACACGTACCCTTCTTCATAATGACACTGGTTTTATTTTCTCCCAGCGCTTCTCAAAATATTTCATATTTTTCTTCATTTAAATTTTTTAAAGACAGGAAGCAAAGTGAACTCTGGCTACTGTTCTTGCTAATTCTTATCTAGGTTATTGCTGAATTTAAAACCTACATTAGACAAGTTAAAGAGTGAATGTAGTTCAATAACATACCATCGCATATCAAGGCAGCATTTATGACATTTAATTGTTTCTTATAATTTGAGTAACATGAAAGAAATAATAATGGCTGACTCATTAGGTTTCTTTCTGATTCAAGTTTTTATACAGTGTGACATTTACAAAGGATGTTATAATTAAAGCTGATTGGGAACGTTTCGATTAAATCTTTTATGAAAAATGCTTATTTGACAAAACTGAAATTTTTTGTGGAAACAACAGTTTCAATTCAACTTGCATCAGGAAGGTTTCTCGGATTCATAATGGAATTTCTGATCAATATGAGAGACCCCAGGATAGCTACTCATCCAATACAAGAGCATTCTGCCTTTCAGACCAGGGATTTGAACGTGGGTCTCCCATATCCCAGATCTGAGGTCTAACTGCAGGGCTCCTGGCTATTCTAGAGTGATTGCTTTTTTCACTAACATTTTTTTGAAATGTCTTGATTTCATACCACATTGGAATGAAAACAAATGGCAAAACCTCAACATTTTTCACAAAATGGAATTCTAGCTTTCCTGCCAGCCTTACTTACAATCGAACATTTTAGGCTTCTTTAGGTATATATTTTACTATAGAGTCCAGAAATATTTAAATTAAACCTACTGAAGCCTAAAATAAGTGTGTGTGAGGGGGGGAGGGAAGAAAAAAAAAAAAGAAGTGTGCATGTCTGTGAAGTGGTGCTTCAAACACCAATTAAGAATGGTACATGAACCAATAAAATTTGGGAACTGCTGCTCTAGATTTACCTCAGTATAAATTAAATCAGAATCTGTCCCACTAGGCCTAATTTTAGTGTTAATTTACACTGAGGGGAAATCCCATAGTCTCTAACGGGGATTACACAGGGTGAAAATTTTATCTTGACAGGTGCTGGATACCCTCGACTCTCATGTGCTATATAGGTTAGGCTAACTTAGCACAGCATTTGCAGTTTCTCTCTAATGTAACAAACAGATACATTAAAATCAAGATAATAAACAATTTAACTTTCTCAACAGGCAATGCTGTTCAAATTAATGAAATTAAAGAGAACAACTTACATTTTTCTAACATACATGGTGCTCTTCCCCCTTCTCTCCGATGATTCAAATTTTATATTTGCAAATTAAGAAAAGATACATACCACATAGAGCAAAGCTCTATAAAGAACATCTTTACGGCCATTAGGGTTCTCATCCAACCTCCTCCGAATGAAAAAGCCTCCTAGCTTGCGTATCAATGTGCTGCAAATCAACAAATGATTTTATTAATGGATTTTAGTCAGCTGTGAAAAGAGTGGAATGTATAAGCAACCCAACCGCTTCAGGAAAAAATTAGATGAGACATAATGTGCATATCTCAGCCATTCTCCCTCAAATGAAAGTGGGGAAGAATTTTCTAGTGGTTAGGGCACTAGTGTAGGACCCAGATTCAATTCCCTGCTCAGCCACAGACTCCCTGCGTGACCCTGTAAAACAGGATTAACAGCACTGCCCTACTTCACAGGGATGTTGAAAGGATAAATATATTACAAATTCTACGGCACTCAAATACTACAGTGATGGGGTCCATATAAGTACCTAACATACATAGATAACGAGCTCTGGGAGAATTCTAGTCCCCAAATTACTACCAAATTTCAAAAGTTTATGTGAGTGTTCTCAATCAGATTTTTCACTACTCATAACTAGAGATGGACTAAAACGCAACCCTTCAATTCAAAATCTTCTGAATTTATGGAGGAAATCCCTGAAAGTGAAACTAAACCGGGTTTTAACTCTGATTTGATTCAACCAGATGGAACCTATATTCTGGCTCATATTTTATGGGTTCTCGTAGGACTGACCAAAGATGATGATCTCGTGAAGGATCACAAGATTTCAGCGCAGTCATATTTAAACCCTGGACTCTACCTTAATCAAGATCCATATATCACATCTTCATTCCATCTCTTCACATTCTTTTATGACTTGTTCCAGGCCTTAAATGCAGTGGCATACCGTGGGTCTCCGGCACCCGGGGGCCAAGCCTGCATTTGCGCCACCCCCCACAACAGGCCTCACTCCCCCTCCTCCCCACGCAGGGAAGGAGGGGTCCCCAGCTCCCGTCAGATGGCGCTGCCCCCCAGCTGCCCCAGGGAGGGGGGATCTGTACCTGCGGGGTGGGGCCGGGGGGATGCACGCCACTCACCTCCTCCCCTTCCTGCTTGGGGGACTTTCTGCAGCTCATTGCGGCAGTGGAGCCTAGTTCTGCGATCCCACCCCTCTTCCCCCTCCCGCACTTACCCCCCCGCACAGTGCTCACCTCTCTCGCTCCAGCCCCGCAGCCTGGTGCTGGCTCAGGAGGGGCAGCCTCACCCCCGGCCTGGGGTGGGGGGCGGCAGGCTGACCCTTCACAACACCCAGCTGTACCTCAAAGCCCCCTGCATGTTGTGAAGGGACAGTCTGGCCCTTCCCCCGCTGCCCCCGCTCAGTAAGCCACCGCTTAAGTGAAATATTAAGGAGCTCATTACTACATGATGTATTACCACACAGAACTGTTAGTTTACCACTGCACTAATTCTGTGCCTTTCAGCCAAAGATCTCACAATCTAGAGTAAAACAAGCTTCATCATTTTCAAGATGGGGAAAATAATCCTGAGGTTAACTGACATGATCAAAGTCACACAGTGAGTCAGTAGCAGAAAACAGAATAGAACTCTATCCCTGACTCCTACTTCCTTCCAATCAAATCACTGGACCAACACTGCCTAGATATAAATAGAGTAGGCTATACTTTACATTTTAATCCATTGTGCAACATATCAATTAAATATTTTAAACCTTTAAACCTTTCAGGTATCTCAATCTACTCTATGAACTATTGTAAAATGCATTAGTGCCAATGTGTGTTCACAACTGCATACTCAAAGATTAGCGAATCACTACCTCCACAGTTTTACACCCAACAAGAAAACGATACAGTAATATTCAATATATAAATATTCAACATACATCTATTTTTTGCTCACAACACCAATTGAAAAATCCAACTTAAGATCCTGGGCAATTTGGGGCAGATCCTCAGCTAGTGCAGAGCTATGACAATTTACAATAACTGAGGACATGCCCCTTTGGCTTCGTTGTTGAGAGCAAGGTGAAGTTTAACTCAGCATATTATCCTTACCTGAAGATGGGGATGTTGAGGTTATTCCCTGCAGCAATGTACGGTGCTTTGATGTTATGGCAGAAAAGAATGAATGTGAGGAGCAGATAATCAATGTGAGATTTGTGGACAGGCAAGAAGATAAGAGGCAAATTCATCTATTTGGGGGAGGGAGGAAGAAAGATAAAACAAAATTAATGAGATACTGTGGAGTGAATTTTGTTTTCTAAATTTTTTTTACCCACCACCACCTTAGATTACTAAAACTGAAGGAATTTTACTATTTACACTTCTCCGATTATTCGCTCTTAATCTTCATTCAGCTTTGGCAGTGAGAAAAGACTAAGCAACTGCACTATCTGGTTGTCATGCACTAGCAGCGTTTGAACTGTAGGCACTGCGGGGAGCAGCAGAATGACATTAGCAGGTTCTTCAGACATTCAGTATCAGTACAAGTATCAGATGATTATTTTAGATGTGCCAAAAAATTCATTGTCACTGTAAACCGGTTGTTGACTTGTTGTGTAAAAAGGTATCTTAGTTTTATCTATAGCAATATTGCCATATTTGGGGTCGGGAAGGAATTTTCCCCTAGGGCAGATTGGCAAAGGCTCTGGGGGTTTTTTGCTTTCCTCTGCAGCATGGGGCACTTGCTGGTTGGTTCTCTGTATCCTGAAGTCTTTAAACCATGACTGAGGACTTCAATAACTCAGTCATAGGTTAGAGAGGGGTGTCAAACATCCGGCCCACGGGCCAGATATAGCCCACCAACCTTTTTCATCCGGCCCCTGGCGGCAGCGCACCCTGCCACGAGATCTGTGTACTCTGGCAGCAGCGCGTGGAGTGCTATGTGCATGAGACACAGCACTCCAAAAGTGCCTAGTATTTCGATTTATGGTATGTATGGCCCACTTGAAGTACATTTAATTCAAATTTGGCCCACCATAGCAAATGAGTTTGACACCCCTGGGTTAGGGGTTTATTACAGGAGTGGGTGGGTGAGGTTCTGTGGCCTGCATTGTACAGGTCAGACTAGATGATCATATTGGTCCCTTCTCACCTTAAAGTCTATGAGTCAATGTTCCCAAACAGTGTACCCCAAAATGTTAACAGGGTAACCGATTATATAAGGAATGAAATTTCCATTTTATTCTCACAACATACTATCTATCTATGCAATATTGCACCATGTCTCCAAATGCTCTCAGTAAAGTTACTTAGAAATCAATGGTGTCTCTCTCATTTCAGTGCCATTACTTATTACTTGATAATATATGGGCCATACATCATCTTTCTGTGTTAAATTCTGAATGAAAGGGATAGAAAATTCAGTATATTGCAAAATGGGAGGGGTAAGGAGAATGGTAGAATCTGAAAGAGTGCTTATAATAAATTTAAATTAATAAGCAAGCACAGGCAAGGGACTTTGCAGACATGTATGAAGACCAGGTTACTCCTTGAAGTCTAAATATATATATAAGTAGTTTTAAAAAGTCTATTAATTTATTAACCTGCTGCTGTATCAGCATGCAAAAAAAAAAGAAACCATTCTGCAAGTGGGTCCCATCAGACAATCAGGGTAATTTTTGAGTGTAATATGGATGAAACTTAAGACAAACCAAAACTTAGAGTCCTTAGAACACACAGCGAAAGAGCACAATATCTACAATATTCAGGATTATCTAATAAAGACTACGTATGCTGAATGGTATGTTCACAGAACTGGAGAGCACAAAATGTGAATCGGGGCCTGATTCTCATCTCATTTAGAATCATAGAATCATAGAATATTAGAGTTGGAAGGGACCTCAGGAGGTCATCTAGTCCAACCCCCTGCTCAAAGCAGGACTAACCTCTGCTATATCATCCCAACCAGGGCTTTGTCAAGCCGCAGCTTAAAAACCTCTAAGGATGGAGATTCCACCACCTCCCTAGGTAACCCATTCCAGTGCTTCACCACCCTCCTAGTAAAAACTTTTTCCTAATGTCCAACCTAGACCTCCCTCCCTGCAACTTGAGACCGTTGCTCCTTGTTCTGTCATCTGCCACCACCGAGAACAGCCTAGCCCCATCCTCCCTAGAACCTCCTTTCAGGTAGTTAAAGGCCGCTATCAAATCCCCCTCACTCTTCTCTTTTGCAGACTAAACAAGCCCAGTTCCCTCAGCCTCTCCTCATAAGTCCTGTGCTCCAGCCCCCTCATCATTTTTGTTGCCCTCCGCTGGACTCTCTCCAACTCTCTCTTTAGACTTGTATAACTTCACTGACTTCAATGAAGTCACTACTGATTTACACCAGCATTAGTAACACCAGAAGTTTCCCCAAGTTTTAAGAGTTTATGTAAATTTTCTTACCTTAGTGGCTGCTTTGATCATCTCCAATTGGCCTTTGTGGATCTGAATGTTCCAAAAGAAGCTGTTAAATAATTTCAGTAACACCCAGCCGGTCAACCTAAGTGCGAAAAATGTTAAACCCAAGAGACATTTAAGTTTCATTCAAAGTTGCCTTCCTGTTAGATTGCTTTTATAACTACTACTGTCACATAGAAATGTAGAGTTTACAACATCAGTTCAGAAAGGGGGTCAATGGAGTTGCTGGGGGCATAATCAGGGAAAATTCCTTCCTAACATCCCTAGTGATCAGCTTACACATTGAAGCATGAAATTTGATTAATTATGAATCTTAAAATAGGAATAAAGAAAAATATTATTAAATGAACTATTGATTATAATATTCTAAGTTACCGCAGCAAGATGTTTAAGATGATTTAGGCAAAAACAATAGAGGGTACCCTTGGGCTGATAGCAAGAAGCTTAATTTCCAGAAAAAAATATATTTATCTAATTTTATCATACTATTTGTTACTCGGAAAGCCCACAGATTCTTCATGTTCAATGTGAGAATATAATTACGCTTAATTTTTTAAGGCTAAAACCTATAATCCTCATGTTTTGGGGTGGCTTTAGGGTTAGCATTAAAATGGGGATTTTGGGGCAGGAGGTGACTGCTATTCTCATGTACATGGGCAGAAACTGGGGATCCTTCCCAATGCTAGGCAAGCATTTTCAACCATAACCATAGTTTGATGAACTATTTTTATTACCTGATCAAAGCAGGTGAGATGTTTGCTACCATTTCTTGGAGAATCCTTCTAGCTTTTTTCTTCACTTTGTTGATGGCCTTGGGGTCTATCTGAGTACTTGCAGCACTTAGTGCAGATGCCTCTTCTACAATGGCTTTCTGCACTCTGATTTTAAAAATAAAACAGAAGACCGTTCTGTAACAAATGAGTCCAGCTTATAGACAGTTTCTAAAAGGAATGAACTAGGGAAGTTCTATGGTATAACTATGGCAGTAAGTTGCAGAGATGGAAGAACACGTACATCAATATGCTTTGTATTTCATTTGCCATAAACTGAAATTCAATAGTCATCTAAATTTTGATTAAATACTTGTAAAAGGAAATGGACCAATCTACAGGTAAACTGGTATCAGTTGGTCAATGATTTGCAGAAACATATTAAAAGTTATAAATACTGAGGCAAAATATCAGTCACTGGCTGTCAAAGTTAATCCTGGACAGAATATGGCTAGTGCTGGCCTTTAATAAGTTTCTCCTTTCTAAGCACCCTTCTATAAAATATAAAATTTTAAAAGCAAGGATCAGAGTTCTCAGATCAATGGCTGATGTTCGAAGCACTCAAATTTTGCAAATATGCCTAGATACTACGAAAGTCAGCTCAGAAACCGAGTGCATTAGGAATCCAATTATAAAATACTAGCTCAAAATGTTACTACCAAATGAGTTCAGAGACTATAAATCCACCTCTTGGTAGATGGAGAAGGGTCTATTAAGGTTACATCTTGTTTTGTGCATCAGAGATTTTTTTTTAAATCTGTAATTAAATAAAAAGACAGTTTCTATTTTTCTTTGTTACTGATTTAGCAAACTCCACTCATCTTAACTGGAAGATTCATGCAGTTAATAGTTTACACTTCTATGGCACCTGCCATATTAGGTTCCCAAATTGTTTTACAAATATTAACCCAACTCTACAAAATCTGTGAAATCGGAATACTTTAATGAAGAGAAGCAGCAAGAGATTAAGGAACTGAGTAAGTGAGCTTTAGTACTTGTGCAAGATCACACAGCAAATCTGTGGCAACAGAACACTTATCACCCAACAATTTGCCTTGTACTTCAAAAAAAATGTTCAGGTAAAACCCAACCTTGGAAAGTGTTGAGCACTCCCAACTCCTATTGACTTCAGGGGGAGTAAAGCATGCTAAGTCTCTTGCAGAATCAGACACAAAAAGTGAATGCGCTGCAGACCTTCTCTTGCTTCTTTTCTATCCAGCTATAATACCTGAGGAGAACACATCCTGACTTAACAATTAGCTTGCCATGTCATTTGGAGCGTGTTATCGGTGAAAAAAGAGAATTCTCTCTAAAAGATCCTTCCCAAAATATAGAACAAATTCCATGTAAGAAGTTCCTGGGAATTAGAATACTATGAATGCTTCCCCTTTCACAAGCCTTTATTCCAGTAACAATAAGAATATCTGACACATTATGAACTGCGATCTAAATTAATCCAGATCATTATATGAAATGCCACCTTCCTATTACATTTAAAATGTCATCAACTTATCACCTCAGTTGATCATTCATTATTAGTTGGAATGCTATATAGATCTACTATGATCTGGCTGACAAAAATTGCAAAGGGCTCAATAGTAATTTATTATACTTCTGGCTTGTCCACATGACATGTTAGTGGGTGGTAAGCCAGGATGTGAACCTACAGTGAACCAGCTTGCCGCGCACTAATGTCTCTTGTAGAGAAGCCCTTAACATTAAGTTTATTGTATCTGTAGCAGCAGTCACTCCAAAGATATGGAGACTGATGTGTAAAAACCCCGCCTTCCTATAACTATTCTATACAAAGATTATGTGGCTTAAAGCTAATGGACAGGCTGTCATACAAACACACACAAACACTTCTATTATTCTAAATATTCTAGCCTTCAGTATTTGCTGTGTTGTCATTCTGTAACAATCTTTGATTAACTGTAATATTATGCATGACGTTGGAAACAGACCCAAAAATACCATGTTGGCTTATTTTGCACATCTTACCTGTTGCTGTTCAACACATTTTCTGTCACATTGTTGGCAAACATACCCTTATGCACATCTCGTTCTTGCACAAAAAGAACATAACAAAGCCGTCTTGCCAGCCACCCTCTGTACCTACAACATAAAAGAGTTAATTAGCAATATGTGTTCCAAAAACATTCAGCTTTTAAAAGAATAATTTTATTGTCAAACATTTACATACATACAATAAAAGATTACAAAAGTAGGTAAAATTCTTTGAACAGCTACCTAATTGCTTTTGTATTTTCAAATACATCAGAAAATTAACAGTATTACACACAAAACAGATATATATCACAAGCTACGTGGGGAAAAAACCCAAGCCGAAGCAACAGACTTATGGGATGCTTGTGTCATAACATTTTAGCACAATCATAAAAAAGTTGTTACAAAACAACAGATCTGCTGGTATTCTCCTTGGTTACATCTCAGAACTTACACGTATTTCGGCTGTCTGCCAGGTCCAATTACCCAATTCACACAGTGCCAAGTTTTAAACAAATAGTGACCTTGCTGCAAACAGCATAAATCCCACTAACATTTGTCAGCTTTTTATAAAAAGACTGAGACTGAGGTTTTTTTTCATAGCTGCCTGAGTCAGATGTCAATCCCCAACTGGAATTCAATGGAATTTGGACCCTTAGCTCCCATAAACACCTTTGAAAAGCCCAGCCTCAGTTGTCCAAGGAATCATAAAAAACACTTTGGGTACATCCAAACTGCAACTGAAGGTGCGATCACAGCACAGGTAGGTCTGCTCCAGTACAAGCCCACCAAGGACTCTTGGTATGAATTCAGGTTGTTGGCCCACCCCGGGGTCCGTGATGCTGCGTCTTCACCACAACTGTTATTGCGCTAGCTAGAGTAAAACTAACACAGATGTGCCTATCCACACGGTAATTAAACCTTCACATGTGTACCCTGTTTGTCCCTTCTACTCTCAAAAATTTTAAAAGGCCTCCTCTTACATTATACATACCTTGGCCCGGATCCTGGCAACACTTATACACATGATAACTACATACATTTGTAGTCCCAATGAGTAGTCATTTGGGCTCCTCGTATGTGTAAGCATTTGCAGGATGGTAATTATTTTAGCCCTTCCATCCTTTCCCCTCCTCGCCTTGCTCTAATTCCTTTCCCTTCACAAAAATCAACAAATCTCTCCTCCCTGGAATAGTTACCATATATTAATATGACATGCAAATACCCCCATATGCTAAGCATCCACAGTTTCTATCATCATCAGCTGCTCAGCACTTTTGTCTATCAGGTCTGAAGTGTCTCAAGTTGGGCACCAAAAAATTGAGAAACAGTTAGTGGATATCTTTAAGTAGCTTGCATTCATATAATTACAGACTGTATCATACTAATTAGGTACAAGAGGCAGAATTAAAGTTGCATGGGCAACCTAACCTGGCACTCCCTAACTTAGAAGCAATCATCTTTACAACTAAATAACGTTCTTTTAAACAGATTTGGATGTAATGTCCTAGATGTGGGGGTTTGTTTTGGTTGTTTCGGGTTTTTTTTTTTTGGTTTTTTTTTTTTTAAGAAAAATGGTAAAAACAAATTCAGTTATGTACAACTGTAATAATCCCACCCCTTCATGCACCATCAGCAGGATTTGAAGCCTGCACTTTCAAGCTAACTGAACTAGGTGGCAGTAGGAGAAGGCTGCTATCCTGGTGGACAGGGAAATAGGGTGCTAGGTCTGGGGCAGTGTCATGGGGATCCTAGCATCTCTCTTCCCCCCACCCCCTTCTCTCCAGGTGATAGGGGGAACTCCTTCCCAATGTGGTGCCCCAAAAAAGAGTGGGGATGTATGCTGGGCTGTGGGGGGGAAGGGTTGTTGTCAGGGTCCAAACCAGCCTTCTCACTATCTCCCAGAAAGGCTGACTGCTCCTAGGGTGGCTAGTGCATAGTGTTTCTGGTGAGACAAGGCCACAAATTAGACTATTCATATTTGTTTCTTAATTTGCTAATGTGCCAAAGTTTTGCTGCAGAAGAAAAATGGTGATTTTTACAACCTTCTCTCTCAGTCAAACCTGCACAGAATTTTATGGGACAAAGAAAAGGCACTTCTCTGATCCCAAGGTTTTCCTCTGACAAATTTAAAAATCCTGTTCCAAACATGGATATGTTTCGACTTCCAAAAACAGATCGCAAGCACCTATTGGAGACCATAAAGTCTTATTTTTTTGTGTTACCATTCTAATAAATTAGTACTTTAAAATATTTGACCAATAATTGACCAATTCTTTTTGGACTAGTCATATGCCCAAGCCTAATTCATTTTAAGGGTAAAGTTGAGAAGGGAATATTGTTGCTGTCAAATACTTTAGAAGTTGTGAGTAAGTCATCAGATCAGCACAGAAGTATTACAAAAGCCTGTCAATGTCCAGATATTTGCACATTCACTGTGCATCTACGAAATAACTAATCATGCAAATCTCTACTCTCTAAATGGGCAGAAATGGCTGTCAGATAGTAGAAGAAATTGCATACTGTATACATAGTGAGAAAACTGTATATTATGTAAATTAGATACCTGCAACCAATCAGAGCACAAGGATTTTCACAGCTGCAGAAAAAACTGTAGTTATGTATCAGTAACTGTCTAGCATCCTTCGAATCAGACTGGCTGAGAATTCTATTTCAGTATAATACTCAAGTCAAGGGAAATGCTACACTGTCAAAAAGAAGGAGGGGCTGAAACAAAATGATAAATAAATAACTTGTTAGAGCTGGATGGCATTCATTCAAGAGTTCCAAAGGAACTTAGAGCAGTTGGCTGAACTATAAACAAAATATGCACTTATTAAAATCAGTGAATATAATCACTGTTCACTTGCAGTTAGAAAAATCACTTTGATTTTGAAAATGAACAAATGTGGTATGAAAGTCATTGTAAGATTAAATAAGGGACCTCAGAACATCATTTACATGTTCACTTTGATGACTACAACTAGACTGTGAGTGAAACACATTTTGTTGTTTAAGAAAAAATGGTTCAATGAATCCACTGGTTTTACATTCCTATTTTACAGTACCCCAAGCTATCGAAAGATTTAACCTATATTTTTAAAATTTTATTTTAAATAGCATTTCAGATGTTTTTCAGTATTCTAGACCACTTATTACACGCACAAAAAATAGATCAATAGAACAATAGTCCCCAGTATTAACCTCCAGATTTTCCCCTCTCTCTCAAGCATAATATAACACTGTCCTTCTTTCACTCAGACATTTTGGCTTGTTTCCTCCAGTCTACTAGCCTGTCTCTGTTTGTTCTGAATCTACAATGAATAATACAGAATCTTATGTTAATTATGATATCAGGAGAATTAACTGTGCAGACAGTATAACATAGAAATATTTTCATTTACTTCAAAATGAGAGTGTCATTACCCTGGACACAAAACTATAAAAGCGGAACAAAATGCATTATCCAGTTAAATACCTTAAACACCTCTACAAACGAGCTGTACTTTGCCATCATGGGAGGACAGGCTCAACCTATAACTGCTATTATTCTACGTACACCAATGGTGGCCAAAGCGAGGGCTGCAGCCCAAATCAGCTTTCAATCACAAAGATGCAGCAGCCATCCTTCATCTTTAATCTATTGCTGTTCTCATTTTTAATACAGGGATGCATGCCTAGCCATTCAAATCAATACATAGCATGCACATTGCAACTCACACCCAAATGCATTAAAGTCGAAGGGGACTGAAATATGTAAATTAGGTGCCATCTTCATACTTCTTGTATGCAGCCAATGTAGCCAAACCACCTTTGGACCGCTCTGAAGTATACAAGCAGTTTATGCACACAGTCTATAGTTAACAGCATGCAAGACAGACTACAGGTTTTATTGTTGCTATAAATTCAGCACTGATTCAAGCATACCAAAAAAGCATTCTATCCCTCAGGAGATTGTTAAATCTTTCTTGGTGATTTCCCAATAAGTTTGAAAGAAAAAGAAAATGTCATTATGCTGGAAATAGTTTAACTCACCTTGTGTGTGTTTCATTGATGTAGATGACATTGCGTAGGCCCAAAGAAGGGATACTAGCATTGAAAAGTTTATCCTACCACAACGAAATGAGAGGAAAAAAATAATTGATATGACCGTTCTTATACAAGAAAGAAGCCATCCTTCACATTAATCCTACTACTTAATGCGTAAATTGTTTTTCTCTTCAAATAAGATGATAAAGAAACAGAGGCAGAGGTGTTATGTGACGTGTCCATGACTACAGAATAAATCAGTACTAGAGCTGGGATTTAAACTCAGGAGGCCCTAGCTCCCAGATCTTTGCTCAGGCCACACTTGGTGCCCATTCAGTTCATCCACGATACTTTACTGCACCTAGAAAATGCAACGGTGCCTATCAGTTGGAAGTGGATGAAGATCTGAAAATATAATGAATGTGGGCATAAGTAAATGCATGTCCCTATACAGAAGAAAAACAACGCTGACTTTTTAGCATGAGGAGCACTGCCACTCAGTGAAAACCACAGAAAAAAAAACAAAAACACAAAGTTTAGTTTAATCCAAACTAATCTAACCAGTCTAATCACTTAAATATGAAAGTGAAGGGTGTTATAGAATACCAGATAGATAGATGCGGGCCATGGGCTGAGTATGTACACCCACTGGATGTGTAGCACAAACAATGGATTTTTTTTGGGTGGGAAGGTTTAAAAAACTGTCAGAACTTAGGCCCAGGGTGCATCAATAAGCAAATTATGCAAATCAGCACTTGTGAAAAGACTTATAATGAAGTGATGCTTCAGACTAGAACTTGAGGTCATTCAGACCTGTATTAGCAGGTACAACAAAGAGATACCGTATTTCCCCGTGTATAAGATGCACCCTTTTTCGAAAAATTGGGGGTCTAAAAACTGGGTGCATCTTATACAGTGGTTGTAGATTTTTTTACTTGCATTTATGATGAATAAAACTTGAGTTCAATAACTTTATGTAATACATTTGTTTTCAAATTTCGGGCCCCAAAATTAAGGTGTGTCTTATACATGGGAGCGTCTTATACATGGGGAAATACGGTACCACATAAACCTTACCCCAGTCAAACCCTCTGGCTCAAGCACAGGGTTTGTGTGAGAAGGTTTAGAGTTAGTACTGTGGCCCATTTCTCTAGTCAGTAACTGAAGGTGATCCTCCCTCAAGTCTAGACATCTGCTGTAACAAGTACCAAACCTACATTCCTGTGATTAGCGATGTAAAAAGAAATAAATGTACATGAATCATTCAGGTCCTGGGAAGGGAGGACTCATTCAAGAAGAAATTCACAACCCACTTAAGTCACTTACCACCTCCCATCTCAAACAGAAGATGCCAATAAAGCAAGTTGTCACACAACCACCACCAGTTATTGCCTTTTTTTTTTTTTTTGGTACTGCCAACCCAAACAAACAATTTAACGAATCTAACAAAATAAAATGAATTAATAATGCGGCTGAAACAGGGAGGGGAAAGAACTCAGTGAGGAATAACACTAGAGAAGCAAGTGTTATTGTTTTTGGGAGGCAGTGTAGCTTAGTGGATAGAACACTGGACTGGAACTAGACTGGGTTCTCTCTCGCACTATGGCAATGGTCTGCTTGGAGAAGTCACCTCCCCTCTCTATGCCTCACTTTCCTCATCTATAAAACAGAGATGATACTGACTCCTTTGTAAAGCACTAAGAGCTGCTAATGAAAATGCTATAAAAAAGATAGATATTTTTATTATATTTGCTATTTCCCTTTTACAACATTAAGCAGCAAGTGTATATACAACTATGCGTTGAGTTTAGCTGACGGGTGTCTGCTAATATAGCTATCTGTCAATGCATTGCTTCAAAACAATTTGCAAAGAACAGAAAACATTTTGCTGCAGGTATTCCCCATAAATCATACACAGCCTGAAAACCCAACCTCAGAAAATCACTGGATTGGTGTCAACATCTAGTATTTCCCCCTTACTTTTAAAATTTAACTTTAAACTGAGATTCTCATCTGAAAAGTGACTGTAAAAATGGCATTGAGGGTGTTCCATATGTATTCTATCATGCTAACCATGATCTCCTTAGTCATGCCTATGTAACCCCCCCTCGTGTCCTCAAATTTTGCCCTCATTTACACCTAAGCAACCCCAGTGGTTTTAGTGGGTCAACCCAAGTATAACTAAGGGAATAATTCAAAGAAAATGGGATTAAATGGCCCTACAAATGGGTCATTATTAACAAGTTTGATGCTTGAGCCAGAAAAGAAACCTGTTCACTCTCAGAACTAAACTGGCTTCACAGACTAAACCCAATCCAAAAATACTTTGACATGGCAAGTTACAAAAACAGTGCAAAAGCATGAGACACACAAAACCTCTAGGCAGACATAGGAGGTGGAATCCATTTATCTAGATTTTTATATTGTTCCCCCTATTTTACCAAGGATAGTTTTTCACAGTGCATTTGGGGTTTTATCCCTGTATCCATGTGTCATTATTGCCCATTTCTACTCTGGTGGCAGGAGTAAACAGAAGTAAAAGTGTTCTTTGTCACTGAAGTCAACAAATACTTACATTAGACAAACACAAGTTACTGGCCTCACTACAGAGGTAACTGGGTAAAATTTAAGGGCCTGTGATATACGGGAGGTCAGACTAGAATCAGATAATCTAATGGTCCCTTCTGGCTTAAACTCTGTGAATCTATGAAATATAACTGAATAAAGATAGGGTACATAACCGACAAGTAAAAATGTGCCATTTTACATAATCACACCTTAAAAGAAGCTTATTCACTATTACTAAAAAGTTTGGCAGAAGACTTTTTAAAGTCATCACGCACACCATCTGTTACTTGTGCATCTTGATACTGCTTTTAAAAACTTCTATGATGGGCATTTCTTGTTGCCAGGCACAGCAGACAAGCCAAGAATTGCCTGGATCTGGAAACTCAATTGTCTTCTCAAACCTAGATGCGGTTCTTTCAGGTCAGAGGTGAAGCATATTGCTGGGAGAGTACAAGAAGCTTTCAAGACCAATGACCACTCTATAATTATTTTATGGAAAAACAGGGCACTTTAATCTCCAAAACTAAATCTAAACACCTTTCACAAGCATTAAATTTACATCAGTAACATGTATTTTAAATGATCTTGCACAGCAAATGAGTTTTTCACAAAATTCTCAAAAACTAGTTCTTAACCCCTGGAGAATTTAGTGCAGGGAATTGCACACTGGAAGACAGCCAGACATCACAAAATGTCTTTTCCATCTCCAAATTTTACGATAATGTTTTGGGAATGCTAACCATAACTACAAAACAAACAGAAGAGAAGTGACGATTGACCTCCCTGTACAGATTAACAACACTGTGACCCTAATCCTGACAGTGAGGAAACTACTGAAACACCATTACGCTGTAATCACATGTTTCAACTTATTGTTGAACACAATCCAGTTCATAATCTTCTTACCCGGCTTTGAGGAGTACACATGTAGCAACAGCGTCCTACAAATGGCCTTTTTCTGCTCAGTAGTGTCTCTTTCCATTTTAAAGTGGCAGATCGGAAGACAGTAGGCCTTGAATTGCACTCTCCCTGTGAAACAACACATCACAGTGTGAAGACCCACAAAAATGACACATTTATCCGCTATTGAGAATTTAAAGATTTTAAAGGCTTTTTTTTTTTTTTTTTTTTTTTTTAAAGCTAAGGCCAATAAAAATGTTTCCGTGATTTTTTTCCCTAAAACTCCAACTGATACCAAAAAAACCCTGCATTCTTCTGCAAAATGTATATCCCTAACACTGCATTATTGTGCTGGTGACTCAAAAGCAAAAAATGAAATTGACATTAAGCTAACCAGAAACAGATGATAAAATTAACCAGTATATTTTCACTGTCAGAAATGAGAGAAGTGAAAAAAAGTGAACAGAAAGTATAGTAAACAGAAAATCAGGTTCAATCTGAATAATTTAGGGTTGTTCATAATGTAAGCCAGGAAATTTTAATTTTAATTACTTGCCTGACACTGTCCTTTTAAAATTGTAAGATGACTAAACATGCAAGATCCTTCACCAACCCTATTGTCCTTCTAGGTTATGTTTCAATAGCCAAATGCAAAGTAATATGCAAAAAAATAACTATAGTACTAAAGCCTATTTCCTCAGACTGATTTTTAAAGTTTCCAAAGTACAGGAAATCACAATTAGTATAACAAGAAAGCTAGAGTTTTCTTTTATATGATTAATTTAAAAAAAACCAATTCCGTGTCATTTGTAACTACAGTAGTGACCTGGTTAAACATCCATAATTCCCACTGAAATCAATGGGAATATTACTTGTCTGTGGATGCTGGCTCAGGACCATTACACTCAACGGAATTACAAAATCATCTGTTAGAATGCTGATAAAATGGCAACCATATAACCCAAAAGAAAGAAAACAAAATCAGTCCAAATATGTCAAAATGACACATGAAAGGGGTTCAAGCAGACTGCAGCCAGTACCTTAAAACCGGCATAAGTGTTAGAAATCCCAAATACGGATTATCATGCACTTAGCTAGAAAGCCACATCGTTCAGAAACAGCCAGAAAGTCAAAAGCAAGGCAGAAGGTCATACTGAAAACTGAAATGTTCAAAAGGTTGTAGCATGAACTGGCTAATGTTCCTACCCTAAAGAGTTTTCTTTCACAAGTGAATTAAGCAGCAAGATGCTGTCCCTTAACCAACCCTTTCTCTATTACCAATACCACCATCAAACTGCCATTATCTGAGCTCAAAACCTTGATGTCATCTCCCCTCACGTGCAGGCCCTTGCTAAAACCTGACACTACTTTCTCTGCAAAATCCCTTCCCTTTCCACTTTATGTATGCCATTATCCCCATTCTCCCATAATCTTGTCTCAATTACTGCAGCCTTCCCCCTCCCATCTCTTCCGCCTCTCCTTGAATCCGAAACACACAGCTGGCAAAATCAACATCCTCTCTCTCAACTCTGACCATGTCTCCAACTCTTCTTCCATATCAAGTTCCAAGTTCAAACTTCTCATCTTTAGAGCACTGCACAATTCCACCCTGCCTATACAGCTACATCCGCTCCTCCTACACCCAGGCTGTTTCTTTATGCTCCTCCCAATCTACTCTGTTCACTGCCCCTTTGCGTATTCCAAATCCCAGTCCTTTTCCGCAACAACCTGTACGACTGCAATAGTCTCTCTATTAATGTTCACCAACCTCCCCTCCAGCTCTTCTAAGAAACCATTTCAAGAGCTATATAAAATGATTCAGAAATATACCATTAGGCTCTACGGATATTAAAAAGTTTTCTTACTATGCCTGACAAAATGAAGGCATTCCACTTCCCACCAATATGGGTGTTAGCCACAGCATTATACTCTTGGCTCATCACCAATTTCTAAGCCAAGTACAGGAAGAAATTGTTAAATTGTTTATATGGGAGATAAATTCTTATCCTCTCAAAAGAAAAGAAGAGAAATTCTATCTTATATTTTAAGGAAAAATAAAGCAAATCTTGAGGACTAACATCCATATTTTTACTTACCCATTCTTCACTGGAGTGCTTACATCTATTGACAGCGTATTCTGCTGACGAGGACAAATAGGAAACATCTATTGTTCCATCCATGACACACAAACAAATTCAAGACAATGGGCTAAAAGGCAAAACGTATATTTTGGTGAAGGGTAATTAACAATTCTAAATACTCCATAATAAACTAGCTTCCTGTACCAATGCATCTCCCGTGAAGTTCTAGGTTGACTTTCTCAAGTTTTGGTACAAGCAGCGGTGCCAGAATAGTAAATGGACAAAACAGAGCATTCAATACATGTAGATGAAAAGACCCATTAACTCCTTGCCCACATTGTCTCATACTAACCCATAGGCTACCTTTGCTCTTCCCAATTCTTTCTCTTTACTGCCCAAACTTGTATACTTCAACCACAAGACCCTTATGTTCAGAAGTTACCCACACTCCTATTATACTATGTAACTTTCCTCTTTTATCAGTTCTCTCTTGGGGACATCTTTCTTCCACAAAGTCTTTCAGTAGTGTTTTCTCCTTGCATCATTAGCCAGTGTCTTCCACATGTCTGAGCTAGACTGAATGCCCAAACTATATTCAAAACTCCTTAGGGCAAAGTTCTTACTATATGTGCATGTGTAATTCCAAACTCATTACTGGCACTCAATGAACAACATTAAAAATCCAACACAAGTCCATATTGCATGTGGAGAAGCCTGCAATAAGATAACCCTTTTAAAGTAGAATATTTCATCATCAATATGATAAATTCAGTTAAAAGCACTCCACGAAAGATTAATAAGCCAGTAAGTCAAAAGCATTAAAAGTATTACGAGCATTTGCACAAGTCAAACATTTTTAAAACATTAGTAGCATTCACTACAAATTGTGAGTTATATTTCATAATATATCAATTAATTTATAAACAATACATATATAGTATGAGGTAAATGCCACTTCTTTCATTTGTTACCACTGAGAAATATCTTAAAGCCCAGATCCTGCAAATACATATAGGAATACACGCCACTGAACTCAATGAGCATATTCTTGCATGTAAATGTTTGCAGGATCAAAGTCTAAAATGACTATTACAAAATTTTACTTCATTTAATCTCCATCCCAGGCAATTAGCCTGCCTCAGCACAGGGAGATGGACTAGATGAACTCTGGAGGTCTGTTTCAGCCCTACTCTTCTATGATTCTAATCAACCAATCATTTACTCATCCTGCAAGCCCTCCATGCACAAAATTCTCAACTTCAATGAAAATTTTAAATTTGGGGAGCTTGTAGGATTAGGCCCTCTGGCCCCAATCCTCCAAAAATTTAGACATGTGCTTAACTTTACATATTGAGAGTGCAAAGTTATCCATGTACATAACTCTTTGCAGGTTCAGGGCCTTTATTTGCCTTTTGCTTTATTGGGTCTTAAACACTCTAATATTTTAAATAGCCCATAAATATAAATATAATGCTCAAACACGGTCAGAAAGGTATGTCCCCTAATTCACTTCTGGGTCACAATGTATATGCATACAAATGTGGCCAATCACTTGAAGTAAAAAATTTACAATAAAAAGCTATTTAAGCAATGGTAGTTTCATACATAAATCTACAGAGAAAAAAATTCTTCCAGTATCTGGACCCCATTGAATAGCTTATACTCTGACCAACTACAATAAACAATGTCAATATAATGTGAATCAGCACAAAGTAAAAATAAACCGCAGACCCAAAAGATCTGCCAAAAATAAAAGTACAAAGGCTGAGCGTCAGTATGTGTTGTAGACAGTCCCTGAACAATAGAGGGGCATATTGCCAAGGGGACTGCACTGAGGCTCACGCAGAGGCAGTGCAGGAGGAGAAGCAGACCATATTGCCAATGAAACTGCACTGTTCTACTGAAGCTCACACCAAGTAGGAGAACAGATATGACAGAATTAACAAGATGCAATAAAGGTTTATGGCTTCACTGGTCTGGAATGAAGAGAGCAAAAAGGTGCGAGGGAGGGCAAAGAGAAGCCCATATTAATAAGGCTCCCAGCATCTGCTTCCAACCTTCAGTGCAGAGTACAGCCTGAAACTCTGCAGCTAGGTGAATGCTTCATCCCAATCCAGCCCTACAGGAAAGGCAGAAGCAACCCATAACCACCCCGACTATTCTCCCTGCCTCCGCTTCCAACACACATTATCTTCCCCTGCACGCTATTCCCCCATGCCTCTATGCCCCACAGCCACCACACGCTATCTCCCCTGCACCACACTGCCTCCCACCACATTGCTATGCGCTCCGCACCACCCCCACCCACCTCCTCCATCCTCCCTGCGACCCCCACACACCATTTCCATGTGCATCCCCCTACACACACTATCCTCCATGCCCCAACCACAATCCTCCCTGCTGTCCCCTCCGCCCCCCCCCCACACACACTATTCCCCTGCACCACCCCGCCCGCACCCACCTCGGCATCCCCCTCCACAGTATTCCCCTGTGCCGCACTGCCCCGCACCCATCTCGGCACCCCTCCCCACACACACTATTCCCGTGCTGCACCCCTCCCCCCCACACACACTATTCCCGTGTTGCAACCCTCTCCCCCCCCCCCACACACACACACACTATTCCCGTGCTGCATCCCCCCCACACACACTATTCCCGTGCTGCACCTCCCCCCCCCACACACACTATTCCCGTGCTGCACCTCCCCCCCCACACACACACTATTCCCGTGCTGCACCTCCCCCCCCACACACACACACTATTCCCGTGCTGCACCTCCCCACACACACACTATTCCCGTGCTGCACCCCCCCCACACACACACTATCGGCTCTGCGCCTCCCACCTACCCCCAAAATCCTCTCTGGTCCCCCCCACACTATTGTACCCCATTGCCGCCCCCAGCCCTGCACCCTCCCCACACACTACCCCCTCCCCATTACCGCGAGCAGCGCCCCCTACTCCTGCCGGTTAACAAACCCTCCCCCGCCCCGCCCCGCGCCAGACAGACCCACACACAGCGCTCGCCCGCCCTGCAGCTCCCCACCACCCGCCTCGCCTCACCGGGCCGGGCACGTGCGCGCGGCACCTTCCCCTCCCGCCGGCGGCAGCGCCGCAGACACACGCAGACTCCGGCCGCCAGCGCCTGGCTCAAGGACAGGAGCCGCGGCTGCGGCGCCGCCGCCTGACGTCATTCCTAAGCGCCCGTCGCCATGGTGCGCGGCCACGTCACGCCCGCGCCTCCCCCAGCCCCGCACCAACCGACACGCGACCCCAGCGCCCCCCCCGGCCGCCGCCAAGTCACTGCGCCCCGGCCCCCCCCCCACACACACCCCAGCGCCCCCCATCCTCCAGCCTGGCACCATACCTCCGAGACCCCCCCCCCACACACACACACCCCAGCGCCTCCCATCCCCCAGCCCCACACTGACCCCCAGCCTGTCACTGCACCTCCCATCCTCCAGCCTGGCTCTGACCCGTGCCCCTCACCGCCCCTCCAACCCCCCCCCCCACACCCCATCCTCCAGCCCCACCCCGTCACTGCACCTGCAACCCCCCACCTCCAGCACCTCCCATCTTCCAGCCTGACACCAACCCCCGCCCCTTCACTGCACCTCCCCCCCCCACACACACACACACCCCAAGCGCCTCCCATCCTTCAGCCCTGCAGTGACCTCCACCCTGTTACTGCACCTCCAACCCCCCCACTCCAGCACCTCCCATCTTCCAGCCTGGCACTGACACCCGTTCCGTCACTGCACCTCCTACCCCCTTCCCAAGCCCTCCTACCCTTCAGCTCCACATTGACCCCCTGCCCCTCACTGCACCTCCAACCCCCCACTTCCAATCCTCCAGGCCCATAATGACGCCCGCCACTGTCACTGCACCTCCAACCCCTCCACACTGCAGCACCTCCAATCCTCGAGCCCTGCACTGACGCTCCTCCCGCCACTGCTCCTCCCGCCACTGCTCCTCCAGTCTCCCCTCCCACACACAACAGCATCTCCCACACCCCATTCCAGCACTAGTCCACACACACCCTGCAGCACCTCCAGAGCACCTCCACCCAACTACACTAACTCACCCCACCAAAAATTACAACCCCTCCACCCTATCAGCAACCTTCCCACACACAACAGCATCTCCCACACCCCATTCCAGCACTAGTCCACACACACCCTGTAGCACCTTCAGAGCACCTCCACCCAACTACACTAACTCACCCCACCAGAAATTACCACCCCTCCACACTATCAGCAACCCTCCACACATAACAGCATCTCCATCTCCGTATCCCAGCACTAACTTCCCTCCCTTATCGCAACCCCCACACACATACACCATACACACATACCATTGTATCTCCAATCCCCCCCAGCTGCTTATCAGTCAGGCTGCATGCTAATTTCCCACTGCATACCTAGTAGTGACCTCCCACCTACCATCCCATTATTCAAACTGCTCAGCATTAAACCTCCATCCTTCTAATCACAATCCAGCACCAACCCCACCCCCTGCACTTCTACTACCTAACCCCCCCCCCCCCCCGCAAACTCCATAGCCAGCTCCAGCCTCCTTCCTCAGCATCCAATGCCCAGCACTAGCCTTTCCTGCTCAGCACTAAAACCCACACCCTCCAGCCCTGTCTGTTTAGTTTGTGAGATCTTTGTGGCAGGCATTGCTTCTTACTCTGTGTTTGTACAGTGCTTACTACAATAGGGTCCCAATCTCAGAATATAGGTGTTTCTGTAATAAGAATAAATAATAATAATAAACATTATATAATAATAAAATTATAGTATTGCTGGCTCCAAAATGGTCAGCTATTTCTTCATTGTGTTGCAAAGCATATGTAAAATAATTCTCCGAAGGCATAGTAACTGACTATATACAACTGAAGCCACCAAAGTGGAACATGATTTTTTTGTGTCCTTTCCAAATAAGGTAGCTCCCCCTTCCCCATTCTATCTCCCTACCAAATTATATATCTGATTACTCATTTAGGTGATTTGCAAAGGAAATAGAAGTTTAATCATAGTCAAAAAATAAATACACTGTACTTTTATTAGTAGAATTATTACAGTACTGGCTTGAGGCCTTACCAAGATCAGGGTTGGGTCTATCATGCTTGGCTTGGTACAAATACATAGCAAGAGAGAAGTTATGGGCCAATTTTCAGAGATATTGAGCACTCAGACAGCCCCCACATGGGGGGAGGAAAGGGACACTTTACCATTGTGGGCCTGGCCCAGGTTGCAACCCCCGTGGGTATGTGTGTGGGAAGGGGCCCATGTTTCAAGTTTGTACTGGGTGCGAAAAAATTATGCTTGGGCCCTGCACTCAGAACTCCCACTGATTTGCTTAACATTTCTGAAAATAAAGCTGTTAATGACACCCTAGCTATAATACACAAGTATGGATAAGAGGTAGCAGATTATAAATAATGTAGTGTGTTCAGAATTTTAAAGAAATGCATTGTGAATGGTCACATTGTTAATTGAAAGGCATGCCTGCTTATTGCTGTATTTGTATATTTGAGGCACCATGAGAGATCTTGCATCACCTGGATAGGGTGATATCGCCCATATGATAATTTTAATCACACATTATTAATTGAGGCACTGATGTAATTGTTTAATCCCTAACATAAATATTGCTGAAACCTCGGCAGGTTTATGGTAATTTTGTTTCCAAAATTGCTTGAAGAAGGTATGTGGTATGATGTTTATATTTGTTTACAATGACTTAATAGTCTCGAGAGCTGGATTTATATTGAAAATAGAACAATCACACAAAATTCAAGACAGATGGCAGAGACAAGAAAGAACTCAGTTTTAGTGAATGTTTATTGAAGTTGCTAGACACAAATAGCTCGTGTACCAGTCATTCTTGGCTCTGCAGGTCCTGGATGGATTAATGAGACACTGTCTCCCTTTGTCCTAGTCTGAGTTAAGTATCCATGGAAGGGATTGCTACTACATTACCCTCTGAAGGTTGGAGTGTCCACTGCCACTGTCCACTGTGCAAAGTGGGCATAAAGTGCTACCTAATCAAAACAATAGTATTTTTGCCCACTTTGCAAAGATTTCAGTATCTCCACAGGGTGCAAGAGAACCAGGTCCTGGTAGTTTCTGATAGCTTCCAAAAATAATTCTAAATTTCTGTCAGATTTACTCCAGCAAAACCATCCATGGCATATATCAACACCTGCATACTTCCCCTCCCACAGTTGGAAGCCTGCAGGAGAATATTAATGGTGTGTTAGAGTTAATACCTAATGGAGAATCTCCTTTAGCTCTTTTGTCAAAGGTGCTACTTTGGACTCCAAGCTTCCCTTAATTTAAAACCCAGCAAGAAGAGATATTTTCATGCTGTTGCAATGTTCTCTGTACAGAAGACAGAAGCAAAAGAAAACCTGTCTTTCAAGTCGCAAATACATAATATGAATACACAATCTGGTGAAACATCTTATGTTAAAAAGGAAGTGTGTATGCCCATAAAGTACATGGTATCTCAGCCAAGGATAAGTCTGTCTGAGGAAATGTTTATGATCTTCAAGAAATCAAAATGATATTATGGAGAGTGAAAATTCCCCACCCCTAATTAGGACACTAATGTTTCCCAAAGTAAATTAACATATTGAATCTTTGCCCCACCACCACCCCTTCCCATCCACCCCTACAGCCAGTTCTTCCACTATCACATTGCCAATATTTTCAAAAGTGACTAGTGATTCTGGGTGCCTCTGTTTTTGGTGACCCACTTGAAGGAGCCTAATTTTCAGAAAGTGCTAAGCATTCACTCTGTGAAACTCAGGTTCCTGGAAGATCTCTCAAAAGTTGGACATCCAAAAACTGGAGCATTACTCCTGATTTACAACAATATAAGTAACAGGAGAATCAGGACCACGGTCGTCTTAGTTTTAGAGGCTTTTTCATCATTTTGATGCCATGTTTAGTGTATATTCACAACATAAGTTATTGGGGAAATGGCTAATTTATTTTGTCCCATGTGGAAAGAACAGTAAATGGAAACTTTGCTTCAGGGTCTTTAAAAAAAAAAAGAGAAAGAAAAAAATACTCAAGTGTAGTTTATTCTATGCAATAGTTCTTATTTTAAAGAAAGACTCAGGGTGCATTTGTGGTATGATTTTAAAACTATTTCTCCTACTTTTGAGAACATCACTGAATTATATGTTCACTGTAAAAGGAATCCAAAGGTAATCCTACCACTCATTTGAAAGGGTGCTGGAACCAGGCCTTTGGAAAAATGAAGCCCAGGCAAAAACTTTTTTAAACAACAGGATACACTTGTTTAAAACCTCAGTCTGAGTAGTAAAATCTCTTCAGTATTCAAAGCTTGCCATTTATGTGTTGTTGCTATGGTCTCAGACGAACCGGGAAAGTTTTGGAATGCCCCTAAAAGGCATGGACTTTCAGGGCTGCATCAGTTCCAAAAATTCAAATACAGTTGTCTTTTGACACCACAAAACAGAGACTGTGTCCCACTTCTATTGAATTCAGTGGGAGTCTTGCCATTGATTTCAATGGAAGCGGGAGCAGGCCTAAGGTTTGCCATATATTTTTTTCTTCTTCTGAAACGAATGTATTTTCTATGCCAGTGAGTCCAGGGAGATAATTTGCATATGGTGACAAACTGGCAATCCCCTTGCTTCGTGTGAATGTTTTGCAAGATGCATTGTTACATAGCAATTTTCAAAGGAAAATAAAACAGGCAAGATGGGTATATTTTTTAATCCTTTGAAAAATTCTTGATTAGCCCCCAATTTACAAATTTAAAGATTAGGTTGAGCATTAAAATTTCCAAACAGTGCAAAATATTATCTTTCTGACAGAGAAACACTGTTTTCTTAAAATAAAGTCTACATGCATTATCTGCTCCTGGCTAGTCTTTACCAGTTCCCATGATGTTGCTTTCACTAACAGAGACATGTTTACAAAAGAGTGCAAAATATCCTGTTTCAAAAGACACTTTCAAATGAGGGAGTGCTACAAAAGTTTGGAAACCAAAAACTGTGTGATGAGGGAGTAAAGATACGTACAAAGAGCTATTGTTTTCAGTGACTCAATTTGACCTTACAGGACTATGAACAATAAAGGAAATGCAATTTGGCAGTGGCAATCTTCAATGTCAATGTTATTACTTTTTGTATATAATGTATGAGGAACATTTGAAAAAGGGGAGAGGCCATGAGACTGAGAGATAAGAGTGTAGGCAGTAATGGCTCAGCTATCTCCTATGTCTCCTTTTAAGACAGATGATTTCCTTGCATCTATTTCATCTCCCATATCCTGAAAACTAATACAAAATTTATTATCAGTACAGTGACTCTCTCCTCTGTAACATAGCACAATGAGGTTTTTTTTTCCCCTTTCAACTATCATTTTTGTTACTGTAATCTTGAAATAATAAAGGTCATTTTAGCCATCAAGTGTACTCCTAGCTTTTCCCTTTTATTTGTTACTCACTTTGCTTTAGCACAAAAAAGGTTTTTGTTCTAATAGAAAGTGCTACTGGATTAAAACCAGCAGAGCTGATATGACAGTATGACAAGCTGTTAAACTTGCAACCACAGCACCATGTGTGCATTAAGCAGTTACGGCAAAAGCACTTAGAAATGCCTCTACTTTCCATATGAATTTCTTACTATGTTTTAAACAAGTACCAGTGATTGACAGCACTTGGAACAACGTTCTTCTATCCACAGAATAGCACCTAGTGCAAAAATGCAAGACCTGAAGAGGCACCTTCCTAGGAACAAGAAGGGGACAGTTTAGTATGCATAATTCAGTCCTTGACCTTCTTTGCTAAAACCACCTGCAAATATGTCAGTGTTACTTGTGTCTTTATTAAAAAATCCGAAAAAATTGTTTAAAAGAGAGTGAGCTAAGAATACTAACTCCTTCATATTGGCCACTGGATAGCTTTGGGTAGGTAAAGAATCATTTATTGTTCCTTTATATGTCAATTTGTAAATCAATTAAAGAACAGTATGTATTAGGAGGCTGTGGTGTATTATAGATAAGGCTGGTTTTGTGTCAGTGTTCACAGATGTCTCAGGTTCCATTGACTTCTTTGTTTTCTTTTTCAGGTCCCTTTGCCAAGCCCCCTGCAGGGGGAAGTGCAAAGATCTGTTTCTTCCTGTTCCAATCGCCTAGCCTCCTGCCAAGAAATGAAAAACTGCTTTCCTTCCCTCTGGGGATACCCGTATTGGGAACAGAAGAGGAGGAAGCATGAGCAATGGAGGCAGTGCGGATCATTCTGGAAAAACAAAAATCCCAGATGAGTCACAAATCCATGATTTTTATCAAAATTTGTCATGCCTCATCTGCAATGGATTTCAACATATGCTATGGCATAGCACAACCCCTGCTTACAGAGAGAGGCTCGACAAGCCGTTCTTCAGATGTGCGGGGGCTTTCTACTTCTCCAGTGTCATTCCAATGTGGGGTTCCTATTTTTGTTGGGTGTTTCAAATAATTCAAACGGTATGACCTGCAGCCTGATGACCTGCATGACCTGCAGACCTGCTGACCTGCTTCTTGGGCTTGCTGAGGAATGGTGCTCTGGCCAGTTTTCAGAAAGGAGATGGTTACATTTTACCATATATTTCCAAAAAGCTATGAAAACTTCAGGCAGCCTGAATGATCTCATTCTTGCACAGACCACTCTAGATTTTATAATCCTCAGATGTGCCAGTCAGAGCACTATAATCCCCACATTGCCCAATCCCCTATGGCATCTTCTGTGCTGTAAAGGACACGAGATACCTGCAAAGCCAAGGAATGCAAAGAGTTTTACATGTTAACTAGCTGCTCCACGTGAGTGTCCTAAGAACTTTGTGGTTAGGACTGGATTTCTGAATGCATCCTTGAGATCTAGGCTAATACAGGAGGACCACACACTCCTTTGCCTCTCCTGACTCAATCTTCCCTTCACTTCCTATACTAAACCCTCCCCACAGAGAGGAGAATGCGTTGGGTTTCATGTGCATTTAAATGCATAGGGAATTTGTAAACATGTTTTTCCCCTGCAGGAATGGGAATCAGCTAGACCCTAAAATGAAACTACCTCCTTTAAGTCAGCTCTTTTGGGAAATACTGAGACACGATTGATGACTAAGTAGAACTGACTCATCAGGAATAATGAATTTGTCTATAGCACTGGAAAGTGACTCCTGTGATATGACAGGTAAGGTTCCATTAAAACCGCCTCCTTTCAGAGATTTACAACTGGAAAAAAAAAACAACTGTTCCATTCAACATACTAACATTGAGCTCATGTATGCCAGTATAAATTGGGAGTAATCTCATGACAGTTGCATCAGTTTTACACCAATGTAAGTGTTGATCAGGATCAGGCCAAAGATCTGAGATTGTGAGTCTTACTAAAAAATTTGAATGCTCTCTCTTCTAGGTAAGGAAAAAGGCTCGTTAATTTCAGACACCAGTTTTGCATTCTATAAGTTTTTAAGAAATGTTTTGTTGTAGTTTGTAAATTTTTCCAAGTTATGATTCCATTGCCTGGATTGATTGATTGAGTAGTTTAAAAAAAAAAAAAAAGAAAACACAATGAGCTATCTTTTGTTTTTAGAAAAGATATGTTCAGTGCTCTGCACTGTCAAATTTTGCCTTCAGATACATTTATATATGGATCCACCTACAGATCCTGCCTTTTTTTTTCTCAATTTGTTACAAAATCCTGACATTAATCATCTCACTTAGTTAGATCAACCTCAGCGTATGTGGGTACGGTGTTTGTGCATCCATGCCTACCAAGCGGCTCAGCCATGTTTGAAGCAGTGCCTTCTAGGAAAATATGAGCAGCCATCTCCCTTGCCTCAACAGGGAATAGAGCCCCCAAAGGATATGTGCACAAAGTGGCGCCAGCAGCAGATTAGGCAATGAGCCCTGGGATGTCCTACTGCAGAGATGGCTACTATTTTTGCCATGGAAATTTTTAGTAGGCTTCATGGCAGAGATGCTGGAGATAAAATAAGTCATGGAATGGTCATCAAATAATGTCGGTTTTGCTGCATCATCATACACAAGAGTATACTGGGGGAGCTGAAAGGTGAGGCCTGGAGGGAAGGGGGGAGAATGAGCCCACCCAGCTCCACACACTAACCCAGCAAATAGAGTTGCAACACCACTGAGGTCTGGCCCATCTGCCCCTCCGTAGATATAGGCAGAGAGACAGACAAGCCAAACCCGAGTGGTGCTGAGACCCGTGCACCAAGTCATACCACCTGGGTTGGGAGCCTAATCAAATAAACCCTCATGTGCCAGGCCATTTCCCAACCATCTAAGAACCAGATTCTAGCACCCTTGGACTGAAGAATATTTTATTCCACATGTAGTCCCCATTGAAGTCAATGAGAGAGACTCCTTAAGGTACTACTCTGTGTAAATAAGAGTGGTAAAAACTGGAACTTAGTAACGGGGGCTAGGAAGAAACTTCCCCTATGGGCAGATTTTTTATAATTGTCCATTTCAAGCTTCCTTGCACCATCTTCTGAAGCATTTGGTACCCACCACAGCCAGAGGCAGGGTACTTGACTACAGACAGGCCACAGCTCTGATTCAGCCTCGAGATTCCTTTGTTTTTATTTGTTACAACGGCGTTGAGAAACATTTTCAGACACAATTATAAGTGCTCAGGGGGCTGGCAGTCAGGGGAAGGAAAAGATATTAAGGGAATAAATCGCAAAGCTTATTTCACTGCAGACATACAAAACTAGACTTGTCTCCTGTTTATTAGGAACAGTGCGGGGTTGAGATCATTCTGATATTCACGTAGAAAGGTGGACTACATGGAACCATTACGAGTTCCTTTCATCTCAGAATGATTCTATGAGAGTCAGCCCCATTCAGCAGCAACTGCAATATTTTGCTATCCTAAAATATTCCCTTTAGTCCCATTTTTGGTTCAGTCTGAGAGTCACACCGTATTTGAACTCTCCTACGTCTGTCTGTCTAATTCTCTGGCCCCCAATCCTGCTCATTGTGACTTCTCATGTTCCTAAGGCTAAGCTCCCAGGTAAGTGAGATGGGGTTCACGGTCCCCACACAGAGACTAAAGGAGCAGTACTAGGCCAAGAGGGCCCTGCCTCTCAGCAGATACAGCACACGCGCCAAATGGAGCATCTGCTCAGCAGGGGACTCTGACAGCCATGCTGGGGGAGAGAATGGAGAAGAATCTGTTTGCAGGTTCTAGGGACAGAACGATCCACAGGAGAAGGGTCTGGACTGTGGGTCAGACGCCATCCAGCAGGGTAGCCGCCATATCTTTTTTCCTTCTCCACTTGCTGATGTGGAAGGATAAGTGAACACAGGGAAGAGAGCTGGGAAATACTTATTTGACCGACTGAGCTGCAAAAGGCTGATTGGGAACTCCCTGCTGGGAGTGGATGGGGCTATGACCATGCCCCAAACTGAAGAGAGTGGGGAGGTGGGAAGTAGTCAAAAGGAGGCTGACCAGGTGCACCAGGAAGAGGTGCCTGAGACACTCCAGGCCCTCTTGGGCCCTAAGCTGGGGTCCAGTGGAAAGGAAGGACACAGAACCCTCCCACTTTCTTCTTCCCCGTCCCCTCAGCTCTGGTCCAGCTGAGGAGAACTCTGGAGGAGCAAGGAACGACAGACTGTAGCTTGACCACTAGGCCTGCTGACTGCCTGGCAAGCCCATCCCAGGTCTTTAGGGAGTGGAAGGACTGTTGAAATATGGCCTGCCCACTAGGCCTGCTGGCCTCCAACCGAAACCCGCTACAGCAAGCGTTTGCCGGACTGAGGCTTTACAGAGATATTCATACTACCTTCTAACCATTTTGACTGTCACAGCTCGTGTTCAAAGCCAATTCTGTGCCATCCTTTGATTCTCTCCCCTCAGCACTGACCCTGCTCCCCTGCCAATATACTTAAAATAAATGTAGAATAGATATTACAAAGAGAGCTAGCGCTGTGGGTGCTGTAGAAAAACCAATAACCTCATGACCTTCTATTGTGCAAATCTTATTCTCATCTGATCTCGTCATCTTCTGTGTTCTTGTCAGGTTTCAGCCAGTCTAAGCTAAGCACCTTGGCATAAAATCCTGGCTCCACTGAATTCAATAGCAAAACTCCCATGGACTTCAATGGAGCCACGATGTCACCCTTGGTGTTCTATTCATCTGCAATGCACCAAAAACCTCTATGGCTATGTATAAGTGATCATCTAATAGCTATAAATTCTCTGTGACCAAATTTGAACTGGTATGTCTATTCTTAATTAACATAGCTCTGCAACATTTGTCTCATAAGGTATTTAATTAAACTCATTATATAAACCAGGTTACATAAACCAGTCACCTGCACAAAGTAGATCAAAAACACTGCAATATATGTATCATTATGTAATAGACATTCAGACTAAAGAATCAATTCTGCAAGATCTCACAAACTCTGCTGTAAACAGAAAAGTCAAGCCATTAGACGGGATCTTGAGCACAGTTGCAAGAAGCAACAAGAAGTGACTTGCAAATACCAAGAGATAGGAAAGGTGCTTTGTGCTAAATGCCTTTCATGGTATGATCCAGATTTCAGCCACTGGTACCATAAATGATCGCTTTAATGCAGATGATGGTTTTGGAAGGATCAATCTAAGAAATATTTCTTATCAGAGAAAATACCTCAATGAGAACATGCGTAAACTGGCAAGAGAAACTATTCTCCTTACAATTCTTAATTATCAAATCCTCCTTCTCCATTTAGTTTAAGTGGCACATAATTTCTCTATCAATCCCTTTCATATTCTCTTTTCAGTCTGATAAAAAATATTAAACAGTCTCACAGACAGTAGCTTTTAATTTTAAGCTTCATGCCCTCAGAAGCATGTTAATATTAAACTTCTTACTAAAACATATATGCACAATACAACCACATATCTGCACTAAGTCCAACCTTTTGATCTAAAACATAATTATCATTAAACAGATAAATATCCATGATAAACATACTTGTGTAAGACCCATTCCTGCTATACTTGTGTTCTTGACTTAAGTTATGCAGTTGCAGAAATGTTTACAGAATCAAGGTCTTGGATTGCAACTTTCTTGAAACTAATCCCTTTACTGAGTATTACTAAAGAAATTATTTTAAAAATTGCCATTAATTATAACTTAACTCATTCATTCCACCCACCACAAATATTAATTATGGGCCTAAATTTAGATCCAACTGTGGACCTAAATTTAGGTGCCTAAATCCATGTGGATAGATGTAAAAAGTGGCCTAATTTTCAGAGATGTTGAACATTCAAATGTCCTATTGAAATTTTGACTTTCTATTGACTTTCAAAATGTCCCAATTTTCCTATTCTCAGAAGGTGAAGAAAAAAATATCAAGCAAAAGTGGATTATTGCTGTCATTTAAAAAGATTCCACTTCTGTTCCTTATGTCCAGTCCTCAGACTTACCATAACTAGTGCATTGAAGAGTCAATGTCACTAGCTTGTTTGCACATAGCCATTCTGAAAGAGCAAATAGCTTTATACACACACTTGCATGAATGCTTAAAAAGAAACTCATAAAATGGCCAGTTTCTTTTAATCACAGCGATAATTATGCCCAGAGACTACAAGACACCCTAAGAGCCAAACCCTATTGGGCAACCCTAAATTCTTTCACATAATAAGGAAAATTCACCTTGCAAAGATCATCATTGGTTTATATAATTGAATTATACCATAGGCGGAGGAGGTGTTTTTTGTTTTTGTCCTTGAGGGAGAATATTCTTTGTGGTGATGCATGTTTCAAATCCTGAAAACAATAGACACAGCACAAAATATGGATTCTTTATAAGATCATGCAGTTCTTCAGGTTATACATGTCTCATTCACAACTGATGAGAATGTGACATTAACCAAAGTAATCCAAATATTCTGTGTTACACCATATGTGTTTTAAACTCAGATTAACTCTGCCCTAATTTTTTTTTAAGGATGTGCACAGATCTCTTTAATTTAAAAACATTATTGTATTCATTACTTAACATTTTGTAAAGTTTTATTTGGCATCTAGGCCTCAATTCAGGAAAGCACTTAACCTAGGGCTTCAACTGCATCCAGAGAAATCATGAAAAAAAGGGTAATATATGCTTTGCCAACCTGGTGGGGAGGGAGGCCCCAGAGGGCAGAGAGTGGAGAATGAGCCCAGCTCTCAATGCACCCCGCGATGGCAGCGCCTGTCCTGCAGCCAGGCCAAACGTGAATGGCACTGAGACCCTGTGTGGCAGGTTGCAATGCCTGGAGCGTGGAGCCAGGCCCAACAGCCCCATGACTCAAGACCCACCACTGCGGGGTGAACACAGGCTCTTCAGCAGCGCCCTTTTCCACACCAGGCTGGAATTAAGGTTTTGATGTTGCAACGGAGGGTGCTGCTGCCGATGGTCCGTGCCCCCTCAGCTGTTTCGTATAGTGCACCCATTGAATTGGAAGGCTGCATCTGCCCAGATTTAAACATATCTGTAGACAGACTGGTATCAATGGGATATAGCACTTAAACACGGGCTTTTACTGGATAGGGGTGCTTTCCTAAATGGGAGGTTTTGCCACAGGTTAAGTCTGGTCTAACGCAATTTTTATACCAGGAAAACTATGTCAGTTAGGGGTGTGATTTTTTTTTTCTGATATAGTTATAAGTGTTGATGCAGTTATACTGATATAAAGATGCTGTATATCTGTATAGCTTATTCTCCTTCCTCACACTAAGGGAAATGCTCCACTTTAACTATACCAGCAGTTTGACTATAATTAACTCAGTACAGCTTGTGTATAGACTAAGACCAGGCCTACACTATGGACTTCTGCCAGCATAGCTATGTTGGTTAGGGGTGTGAAGAAGTGTGAGCCGTGACCGACATGTCTGTGCCAGCAGAAGCCCCTAGTGAAGATGTAGTTACACTGGCAAAATTGAGCTTTTAGGGGTATAGCTTGTTTTGTTCATGGAGCGGGCAGGGGTTGTTTTACTATATTGTATACATATACTTAAACTATACTATACAAATCACAGCTTTGCTGGTATAGATGTGTATCTATTGGGAGCGATTTGCTGGTACAGTATACCAGTATAGCGCTTCTAGTGTAGACATTGCCAAAGGATCAGTGATATTAGGAAAGTTTGTGTTGGAATCTTTATTTAATATTTCCTGACTTTCTGACAGTTGAGTTTTGAGCTGCATCTGCAATTCCTATCCTCAAGTTTTGGTTTAATTGAACTGTTTGTTGCACTAAGGTTTTACCTGAGTGCGTCACAAACCCAACTGCACAGCCCTTCTCTTTTATCCAGGCTTGGGACTGGCACTGTTGCTAACATTGATAAAGCTTACTTACACATTATTAATTTAAAGCAACGCTATCATCACATGCAAGGAATAGTTTAAAAGACCTAAATCTGACATATCTCAGTGAAATCTGAAAGGAAGCTGAGATCTCAAGACATCAAATCCTGATGATCAAATCTGTAACAAGAGTAAGCAGGAGGAATGTACACACGTTGTATAGTATGGTAAAGCTGGCACAGGTTACATGGGAAAAAAAAATCTATCTGAACATTTTTGGCACCAGTGAGATGAGATGGGAAGGAAATGGCAAAATGTCGTCTGATGCTGCTACAATCTTATACTCAGGAGGAAGAACACATGAAAAAGGTGTAGAAATTATGCTGCATAACATCACAGCAAAGACCCTGATATCTTAGGAGCTACAGCACAACAGCAGACGGGCTGCAAACAAGACATGTCAAACAGAGAATAATCCAAGTATCTGCACCAACAAATGCAGTCGGTGACAGTGAAAAGGATACATTCTATGAGCAGGTGCAGCAAGTACTAGATGACCTGCCAAAGCATGAAGTCAAGTTGGTGATAGATAACATCAATGCCCAAATCACCCATAGCTCTACTGGCTGGGAAGGAGTCATGAGCAAAAGCAGAGGAAGGCATTCGAACTGATAATGGCAAAGAGCTCTTGAATCTCTGGCATAAACACCCTAAAGATAGCAGAGACAAGGTGGGGGAGGTAATATCTGTGTACGCATGAAAGCTTGTCTCTCTGACCAAGAAAAGTTGGTCCAATAAAAAGAAAGATATTACATCACCTCCTTGTCTCTCTCATATCTTAGGATCAACACAGCTACAACAACACTACATTCAATTAAAGACTGGAGGAAGTCTCTTCCAACACAGAGGATTCACAAGCTCACATGGAGATGACCAGACAATGCAACTGTCAACTAGATAGACATGTGTGCATATCTAAGGGATGGGCATCTTCTTTAGATGGATGTCAGAGTCAGCAGAGGAACAGAATTGGCTCAGATCATGATCTTTTTTAGTTTATGATTCAACATGGCCACTACAAGGTCATGAAATGGACAAAAAATGTTATAGCAACAGAGAAGTTCCAAGACAAAGAAAGGCAGATCAGATTCCAGACTGCATTTAGCAACCACTCCAGTGTTTTACAGACAGAGGCTGATGAAAGTCCAGAAGACAGATGATCGAACTGGAAGAAGATGGTAATAGAGACAGCAGAAGTAGTGGGCCAAAGATGCTAGGTTAAATCTGGAACTTGGGCAGCAATTGACTAGTGGAAAGTTCTGAAAGCAAAAAAGAAACAATTGAAGACACAGGCAGAGACTTCAAGCAGTTCTATAGAACAGTGATAAAGTTAGTGCTAAATTAGAATAGAACACCGCCCAACGAAATTAAAGCAGCCATCAAAGTCCTCCATTGGGGAGAGCTCCTGGGGTTGACAGAATCCAAGCAGAGGTATTAAATGAAGGAGTTAAAATTCTGATGGAACAATTAACAAAACTCAAATAAAATATGGGTGAAAGAAAAAAGTGCCATAAGCCTGAAAAGATGATATTATTGTGGCATTGCCAAAAAGGTGGTGATCTTCCTTAGTGCCTAAACTGGAGAGGTATTGTACTGCTATCAATCCTGGGAAAAGTATTGGCTACCATTATGCTGAATAGAATGAAGGTGGCAGTGGATGAAATATTATGAGAAGAACTGGCTGGGTTCTCTCCAGGCAGATCATGTTGTGAACATACAGTCACTCTTCGAAAGATCATCAAAAAGGCTATTGTTTGGAAAAACCCCAGCTTAGTCAACTTTATCAACTTTTGTTCAATAGTATCTACAGAGAGTCCCTGTGGAATATTGCTAGAAGCTATCGGATACCAGATAAGCTGAGCAACATAATAAGGAGTTTGTGGGATGGAAGTAGATGTGCAGTAAGATTGGATACTGGCCTGGATGAGTGATTCAATACTGTGACTGGAGTTATACAAGGGTGTGTGTTATCACCAATCTTCTTTGTATTAGCAATAGTCTAGGGCCTGGTCTACACTTACCTTCATATTTGATGGCAGTCAACAGGAATTACACAAGCTGCATAGTTTGCGTAACTCCCATCAACTTCATAACTCCTCTTCTACACGGCGTGCTGAGGGGGTGGTTTTAAGGCGTTGATTTCTGGATCAATTGAGCAGGTCTTCCCTGACCGCTCAACTGATCCAGATAGATCGATCTGATGGCGGCGAATTTGCCATCAGTGAAGACGTACCCTAGGTGAATAAACAGGTAACAAAAGCCATCATGGATGGTGTAAAATGTGTTAACAGAAACTAGTTACACGACCCTGACTTTGTAAATGACATTGCTTTACTAAGGCCTGATCTACACTGCTGCTGGTGGTCGATGGGAGGTACACGGACCCTGCTGGGGTCAGCTTGCCATGGACAACACAGGCACTCCCCTCTTAGCTTATACAGGCTTCCTTGTCACTCTGCCTATTAGCGATAAGCAGACTGCAACACAGGCACTCCTTGGAGTGTCCAGTCCCTGTTCCACTGGATACCCATAGATTTACTGCTCCCAAATGAATAGTACACTCCAGCTTACCAGTTACATCTCAGACCACCGCTCTGCTGAACACACAGCAGTTTGATAAGCTTATAGTGAAAACAAGTAGAAGTTTATTAAATAAAGATGCAAGTGATAGTGAGTAGAAGTGTTGGGGATAAATGGTTACATATAAAATAATATCATAATGCGCATTCTAGAGGATAAACTTAGGGTATGTGTATACTGATGGCAGCAAAATTGTCATTGTCAGATCGACCTATTTGGATCGATTGAGCAGTCAGTGAAGATCTGCTCAATCGATCCAGAAGTCGACGCTGTAAAACCACCCCCCTCAAGTGACATAGCGTTGCGTTGACAGGAACACGGTTCCCACCGGCGCAGTGCAGTGAAGATGCCACGCAGAAGGGAAGCCCAGCAGTCAACAGGAGTTACGCAAGCTACTCTGTGTAGCTTGTGTAACTCCCGTCGACTGCCGCCAAATTGCCCGGTAAGTGTAGACCAGGCCTGAGTTAACCAGATACTCTCATCTGTAATGAAGTATTGCTCACCTGTGCTTTTCAATGAGGCAGGCTGTGATCCCGTTTGCATGAGACAAGCCATGCAGTCTGCTTCTCCCCAAGGTGAAGGATACCTTGCCTCTCTTTATGTACCAAATGTTTATCTTAGTCAAGCAGGATACCCTCCTGTTATATGCACCTTCCTATAGATTTTGTGATCTTGCAGTGGATTTTGCAATCTTGATTAGCTGGTGGCTCAATACGCAAATAGACTTATATTCTGAAGAACCCAATACACAATGATCAGACAGAGATAAGCTTCTACCTCCCCATGCCTGAAGAGAGTCTGTCCAAAGAACACCACCTCCTGGTGACTTGCCTTTCACTTCAAAGTTTTAAACACAAAATTTCCAGCATAGATACATAACATGCATACAGCTGGCAGCGGTTATGGTGACCAGTGTACTATTGGCTCTCGATAAAGACCTTCTATGCCACTGTTTGGTGAATTATTGTCCGTAAACTTGACCCAAGGAATCCTGTAAAGCAGTGGTTCCCAACCTTTTCTCTACCGTGGCACACCTTGACACCTTTAATTATTTTGAGGCACACCACCGGATAGTCTCCAAATGAACTCATGAATATTCATGAGCCAATCCAGAACTCAAGTAGTTTTTCAAAAAATTCCGTGGCACACTTGCTCAGGCCTGACGGCATACCTCTGCCAGTTGTCACAAATAAATTCCTGAATTACACCACTAAAGTGGAGAAATACTTGCTTACTTTATAGGGTGTGGTTCTGGCTAATTAACTGTTGTTTTTAAAAGTCTTCAGGAGGATTGTGGGATGAAAGTCTCCATAAGAGAGAAGTATGCAATACATTGACTAATGCTTAACAAAACACACACCACATTATTATTAAAGTATATTGCTACTCAGGATGATTTACACTACCCAAAAGACATGAACAGGGTGGGGTTGCTTTAAATTAATTTTAGGTTTTCACTTTTTTGGCAATTCAAAGCCATGGATTTTGTGTGTAACACCTTTTCCCCTATAGGTGTGGGTGCTCCAGGTAAATTCTAAATGTATTTCTATTAATCCAACACCTTTCTTCTGGCATTATACGTTAGTGCATTACTGATGCCAACATATGTTCTTGTTGTTCATGTGTACTTGATGGACACAGCAGGCTATAATTTGGTTTTGCACAAAATCAAAAACAAAATAAACCACACACCTGCTCTCTTCTATAGACTTTTAATGATAAAGCCGGCACTAGTTTTTAGATTCACCATGAATCTAAACCATGACTATTAATACCCAAAATTTTCCTGTCACAGGACACATTACCAGTAAATATTCTGATGGGAAAAGGTAATGTGCTGTACGTAAACTGTAGATGCTTAAGGCATTGTAACAAGGATGAACATACCAGATATAAGGCCATTATTATCTAGGACTTTTCTGCCCTTGTTTGGTTTAATTAAGCACAGCAATATCACAGTTTTGCTGTCCTATGCCAAATACCGTGTCCTCTCTGCTTATTCCCCCTTGCATCAGCAGCTGATCTGAGCACTTTCCTTTATAGACCATTTTTCCTGTTGACTGGTTTGCAAACTAACAATGTTGTCATTATTGTAGCAGCATCCCTTGTTGCAGCATAATTAAGGTCGTCTCACTGTGCTGAAGATACCATTTGAAGTGATTTAGAACTTGCAATGTACACAAGGTCACAGGATCTGGATTGGAGCAGTCTGAAAACATTTCTAGAAAAGGGCACCCAGAATTGTTAAGCAACTCGGCTGGTAATCAGGTTCTCATAGTATCACGAGCTTTGCAGCATTCAAAGTTTCACAGTGAAATACCACGTCAGCCATTACCGCACTGGTGAATTTTGAAACACCATCTTATCATCATCCCAATCTAATCAGGACTGAGGCTACATCTACTCTTGGAGCTGGGGGTATAAGTGCCAGCTCTCATCAAGCGAGTGTGATAAAAATTGTGTCGCTGTGGTAGCAATGAGCAGCGGCACAGACCATCTGACCTGAGTATGCACCCATGGAGTCCCGGCAAGTTTGTACTCGAAGCAGCAGGCCCATGCTGCTGCTCCCCGCTGCCCATGCTAGCTCATCAACGCTATTCTTTTTTATCACACTAGCTTGATCAGAGTTAGTGTGAGTATGTCTGCGCAAGCTGAGAGTCAGACCCTGAGCCCCAAGCGTAGACATAGCCTGAGTGTCAAGCAGTCCCAAGTTGTATGCTTATAACAAGTTGGAGAGAGTCCAGCGGAGGGCTACAAAAATGATTAGGGGGCTGGAGCACAAGACTTATGAGCCTCGTTACATACTGTAGCGTATAGCAGTGTTTCTCAACGACCAGTCCATGGACTGGCACCGGTCCCTGAGATCTCCTTGACATAGTATAGGAAGCCAGTCCCTGGTATCAAAAAGGTTGAGAAACACTGGTGTATAGGATACCCTTTTGAAGTAGTTTCGGAGTCCATAGTTGGCCTCCCTGTCCTCTGCAGTAGATGCCACCAGAACCTGAGAGAACAGCAGTGTATATATATATGTAGCTGGGTCTCGTATGTTTACATACAGCTAACAAACATGGTTTGAAACCCAGCTGTGGTTTCCGCACTCTTAATGTTGTGTGGATAGCAAAGACCCAAAACAACCATTTTTTAAATGATCAGATTTTAAAACCTAACAAAAGCTAAGTGTTGTACGTATGAGGATACAATTGCTACTAACCAAGGGAAATCTAACTCTATGATCTCAAAAGCCAGGCTAGAAACCAGCTATGGCCTAAATTGAGCCAGAGTACTTAAGCATATGCTTACATTTAAGCACATGGTTAAGTGCTTAGCTGAATGGAGATGGATTTAAGCACATGCTTGAAAGTAAAAGTATGCTTATATCCTTTGATGAATTGGGGCCAGTTAGGGGGAAATTGTCTTGCTATACCGACACGCTTTATAGGACATGAGAAAGCCGAAAATGAAACAACATGAGCCCCAACAATGCTCTCTGTAGCACTTATGTAAGCATGACTGTGCTTTTCCTTCTTTTATAATTTTTGCTCTGACAATATTACCACTGGAGGTGCTTGTTATTTGGGACAGTTGTGGGGTGGTGCAGCAAGAGAGGAAAAGTTAACAGATTTTCATGGAGAACTAGTAGAGCGCTAGGTAACCTCCTGGATACAAGGTTATGGGCACAAACATGACTGTCATTTTGTTCCCTTGAACAAACGATGGACTTACAAGGAACTGAATGACCTATGAGTTAGGAGGTGTTGTTAGAAATATGCCTGTGGAATTCCTGATAGTGTGAAGTTCTATAAAAGGTTTCAGATAACATGAGACTGGAATGGACTCCCAGCTCCAAAGCAAGTTTAGCTAAAACCTTTACACTGTGCCACAGTATATTCCATTATGCCTCATATATTATAGAGACAGTCCCGCAAGTACTGAGAGATCAAGTAAAAGCTGACCTGGACTGAATGGTAAATTGGATATTATAGGTGAATTCAGATATCATCTGACTTGTTTTAACAGTATAGCTACCATAATAAAAGCAAATGAGCTAAGGGTTTGTATGATCCAAGATATCTGAATAAGAGATTTGCACTACTCCATGAGAACAGCTGAGGAGGTCATGTCTAAATTTCAAGATGCCAGAGTATTTGCACCTCTGGATTCAAGCCAAGTGTGGTGTCAGCTCTGACTCAATACACAGTGTGCAAAGCTCTAGAGGTGAAATCCTGGCTTTACTGAAGTCAGTGGCAAAATTCCCATTGATTACAAATGGGCCAAGTTTTCACCATACACTAACTCCCCTTTTTGTCAATTTATACTTAAATATCTTCCTTTCAGGATTGCCTCAGCACTTGAGGTGGAACTGAGGCTCAGGATGACTTACCTGTGGTTGCACAGGTGAGCAACATAGTTAGGAATAAAACCCGTATCTCATGACTCCCAGGCCAGTGCTCTTACCCATTACCCGACACTGCCTGTCCTAGGAGTCTGCTTGAAGATATTCCAGTCCCATTGTGCACTGGTAAGGGAAAAAAAAAAAGCCTTTGGGAATTAAAAAAAGAGTTTAATCACAGCAGCATCTCTATTAAAATATTTTTGAAATTAACAAAGAGACTAAGATCTTACCTGATGCAAGATCACGAGTTACTGGCCGCCCTTCTGCAAAATGATCAGATGGTGGCATAAGCTTCTTCTGCACTGACTGAAACACAACAGAAGAGGTTGATAAAGAAAAGCTAGTAATGGGTTCTGACTGCAAATGATTTCATAACAGAATGGGCAGAAAAGAGTAGATGCAGATCATAAAACACTGGAAGCTATGTAACAGAAGCCATTGTGCAAATCTCTGGGTAGATTTAATAAGACAACATTGGCATTGCAAAAGCACTTATTTAAGACAATACACAGGCCTGGAAAGAAGATTATTATAGCAGGGATGCTTTCAAAGGTGCCTATAAATAGTGAGTGCAAGGAGCTGCAAGAACAGGAATATGTTGTCAGCGGGCACACATGGCCTACAGCATCCCCTTCTGCCTTAGTGTGGCTTGACTGCACCCTGCCTCACTTCCCTTATTAGTGCTCCTTAAATAAACTCACCACAGGCTTTATTTTTGCCCAATAATGCCCCTCCCCTTTCTCCTCGTGTCTAATTTATTGGCATAAAACACAAAACTATGCTCAGTCCTGGTCTTCTCTTCTCCCCCATCAAGTCAGCTTTCTGCAGCTCTTCTCTGCCTTGGCAGGCTCCACTCAGCACCCTCAGCTGGTGTTCTTCCTACCTCCCTGGAGTCTGCTCTTCCTGGCCCTCAGTCCTTTTCAGCCCTCTCTCTCTTTCACACCCAAACACCTTCCCTGATCTTGCTGAGCTGAGCGAGAAGTCCACAGGTAATGACTCTCTGCAGCCTGCAAGAATCTTCCTCAATGTCTGCACCCTTCTGCCTTATTCCCTCTTCCACAAGGCCCAGGTGCCTCTCCGTAAGCCTCAACTGAGCAGCATGTAATCAGTCCAGGTACACTGCTCCCTCCTTCCTCTTTAAGGGGCCAATCATCCTGTGATAGATGTATATACAACTCAAAAAGATTACCAAACATTACCAAAAGATTATCCAAAACAACATTGGCCACACTCAAATGAGAAAAACAAAATGACTTAACCTTACAAGAGCTTGAGAGAGTAGCTGAAGATGAAATTAATGAAAAAGCACAGATAATCCCAGCAGGATTTGGTGGTAGCCGCTATCAAGATGAAACTGCTGCACGTGATGGAATCATGTCATAATACCACGCAGCATGAGCTCAGAAATGCAAAGCATAAGCCAAAGTGGGTATTGGGAAATACTATTCTACCCAGTTTACAGTGTGGTCATCAAATATAACACAGCCAAGGCAAATACAGAGGTATTTGCAGACTAAATATTTCTATGTTTGTAAGCGAACTATTACTTTGTAACTCACTGTACTGTGTAATAACACTCGAAATCAGTCTCCTTGCCACAGGATTCTAGATAAATTAATAACTGATAATGGCCTGTAATTTACAAGTGACTCGTGTTGGCAATTCCTTCTTATACAGCAGTTCAGGGGATTGATATTTAGCATTCTAAGACCTTGGCAATATACTTAACAATACTTTATTAAGGGCACCAGGTCAAATATTTATAAGCAGGAGAACAAGAAAAATCTTAGTGCCAGCATCTAGCAAGCATCTTGAGCCAAAGACAATTAACCTTGAAGCAGTTACAAGAGAACAATTCACTGGGATATAAGATCAGAAGAAATACTGTGACAAACCAACAGTTACCTACATTACAGGTGGGAAAGAATATTATCTTTCAAACACAATGTGGTAGACATCCTGTCACGCCACCAGCTATACCGTCCACGCCAAGGTCGTGTATCATAGCCATCCACGGGCGTCATTTCTACAGGAGGAACGGAAGACATAATCACATCCAAGGAGAGTCCTCACTCTTTCTTGAGCGCACCCAGAATGCTACCGACAGCACTTGTGCATTGATGTGAGTAACACATGCCCTCCAATCACCTGATAAGAAACCAGATGCAATAAACACAGGTTGCAGCTGGTAGAGGCACCTCAAAGGCCGTGGCAAATGGAATTGATCTGAAACTAAGAAGTGGTCATGTGATCAGAAAGCCAATAAGGCTGAGTGACACTAGCTACACAGTAACAGACGTCAACAAGAGGCCCATTAATTCTCTCATCCAAGAATTTCACTGCCACACTCCAGATTTGCACAAGCAGAATTTTTGGTTCCCTAATTCTACATTTCTTGCCTTTGGACTGCTTGATTTCTCAATTCTAAACTTGTATTAAAGCTGGAGTTTTTGCACATAATATAAATAAATAATGAAAGTATCTGTCATATTCAAATCAAACAGTAAAATATTTTAGAAACTTCAGCCCACAACTCAAACCGAATCTGAACTAAGCTTGGCTTTAAGGTGAAATACAATTTTTTAAAAAAAGTTTAGCTACTTTTCCCCCCCTTACTTTTCACTGTAACATGATTGTGCCTTATTGGTTCCAACTGATATGCTGCGAGAAGGACTTTTCTTGTGGAATTTCTGGCCAAGACTAGAAACAGGAAGTACCAGAAAAATCTCACAAGAAAGCTTGTTCCCAGAAGATTTCCAACCTATTTCTGTAGATCCAAGAAGTTCAGATAGTTCAGCTAAACATCTGGGGCTAATTAATTCCTAGTACATCTTCAATATCAGTGGGTTACAGCAGGAATGAATCTTGGCAGATAAAGTTCTTGAATGCTTTTCTCAATCAAACTCCAAATCTTTTTCCAGTTTCATCCATCATTGATTTCAAACCTTCCAAATAACAGAACCAGCATTTACTATGATTAAAACACCAACAACACTTCTAACGTAATATTAGGTCCAACGTGCATTCCTTGTGCATCCAAAACTTTCATTCATTTCAGCTGGAGTGGTGAATGAGCATGGAATTGGGCTCATTGTTTACTAAAAATGCAACATATCTACATATAAAACACAAAAAATAAAATCACAATAGAAAAATTACCTCCAAATCAAAGAAACTCCTTGCACTCTTCATTGCCACATAAATATATGCAATTCACTCTGACTCTAAGAAGCACTGGAGAGAAAAGAAAAGCAAAATGAAAGAGGGGAAGAGTTGGTGCATGGAATCTATAGTTCCCCTTGTGCAGTTCCACAGTAATTTAAATTTCTCCCTTATGTAAATTGTTCTTTATTTCCATACTTTTCTCCCATTTCTCTCAAAAACGTATCATTCAATCTATGAAAAGAAACTAATTCTCCCATGCACTGAAAGCAATCTTTTCAAAGGGGTGGATTTGGATTCCACCGTCTACGCAGCTGTACATCCATATTCATATATAGAACAGCTAATGCAATTCACATCTTGTTTGATTGTGATCATTCTTTTCCTCAGCTGAAATCAAGTGAGATATTTTCATTGCACATGTAATACCAAAGTATTACATCTCTGTACCTAAATAATACTATTACTCCAAACCTTTATTAAATGTAATTACTGAAAATAATACCTATACACCTGATATGATACGATCTGATACCTATCATGGCCATGCACAAAAGCCAGCCACGGACACTATGGGAAGGTTGGTTGAAGTCTTTATAAATTAAAACAGTATTAATTATATAGTTATCCTGGATTTTTTTCCCCCCACAACCACATTTAAAAAAATGCCACCACCCCAACAAAAGCATCAGCCCAAATGTTTATAGTATCCTTTACAAGGGTGTCACTGGGCACTTTATACTAAAAGATGATTAAGGCCCCAGTCCTGCAAACACTTACAGCCCCTGGAGCTGCTCAAGTGCTTAAAGTTAAGCATGTTCATAAGTGTTTGCAGGATTGGAGCTTAAGGACTCAATCACACCCCCCTTGGATCAATGGCAAAAGTCCCTTTACCTAGAGTGGAAACTAAGTCAATCCCTAAAACAGAAAGAGGAAAATTCTGCCTTCATTTCCATACTGTGCAGCCCCATTGAAGTTAATGGGGGTATGAGATACATGACTACAGTTTAGTTTAGATAACAAATGACAAGTGCTATTGAAAAATGATAGATTAGCAGATAGATAAACTATCACAGATTGCGCACAAAGAATATATATGGGAAGTAAGTTACACAGCTGTGCCATATAATTAATAAAGCTCCTTCCCCCTTGATGGTTAAATTGTAGCTGTCGGGATCTTAAAACAGGGCTGATGTGTTCAATCATTTGATTGTTGATAAAAATATAGGCCGCTGGGTTCTGCCCAAATGATCAGTACATGCAAACAAAGAAACAGAGGGGGGTATTTTGAAAAAGTAAAAGTATTTCTCAAAGATTTCTTGTTAAATAAAGATCTCAGCATGATGTCTGAAAACAATACCAGAATATTCTAGTTACAAAAAAGGAAAGCAAATCCTTTCACAAATATCTCCCTGTGACAGCCGAATACTTTCTGGTGTTCTGTACTACAGACAATGGGCTCAAGGAAATATTAAGAAAAAGAATTACCAGTTTGGGAGGTCCATTTAAACAGTTGATCAGAAGCTGCCAGCAGAGGGCCAGATTCTGTCATCCTTGCACTGAGCAGTTTCTTATTCATTGTGTAGTCCGTCTGAAATAAACTAAGGTACTACACAATTAAGGGCAGGAGAAATCAGGTCCTCATTTGGATGTAATTTTGTGAAATTGCCTCCCTATACCTTACCAGACATCTTGTAAGGAGCTAGAGGAGAAATCTCAGCCTGAAAGTTAATAGAAGCAGGAGATTATGATGCAGATGACACCCAAAACTACAAAATAGAGTCCAGTCCCTAAAAATACCATTTTACCATGTAAATACAGATACCTACCCTAACCCTCATCCCAGAAGCACACCTGTGCAGGCTCAGATGTGAATTAGACCCCAGCACTGTTGCTGAAACAGGATTTCAGTAGAGTTAAAATCAAGCCAAGAAGTAGCTGAGAGCCCAGGAAAAGACTGTAGGCCAGATCTTCAGCTGCTGTGAATCAATGTAGCTCCCATGTGTGTCAAATGCATATTCTGTATGCTACCAGAACAGGCTGAATGGTATTCACCAATTACTCCAGCCATTGTCAAATATTTTCCCCCATGCTGTTTAACCAGCTGCATTAATGGTCAAACACTATTCACCACATAAAACATTTCAGAATTCTTTCTGTCAACGTTCATGCTGCCTCCGCTGCGCCCTTCATTTCTGTGCACACACACTCTCCAGATTTCCCCTTCCACCTATCCTCCACAATCTCCCACCAGCTCATCCCCATCCTGCCCTCTATGCACATGCACAATTTCCCCCACCTTCCTGCCCTCCCTGTTGAGCTGATGGAAGAGTAATTTTTTAGAAGAAACATTTAGGATTAATTAAACTAAAAGTTTATCTGTCAGCACAGGCCAAGAAAACGGTTTGTTTCAGAGAATTCCATGAAAAAATACCTTCTTTAAAGCTACCATTTCCTGTTCTGTTTTTCTTTGGGTCTTTTTTGTTTTGTTTGTTTAAATATAGCTGGTCAAAAATCAGAACTTCCATCCCATGGGATATTCCGAGATTTTAACATTTGTTTTCATCCTGAAATAATGAAGATGAGAAGCTTGACGACTGAAATCCAGATCAGGCTATCCAAGGTGGTGGGTAGTATAATCAGAGCCACGGGGCAGGAAGATGATTTAATGGTAGCATGTAGATGGATTTTAAGAGAGATAAGAAAGGAAGAATGTGTAGGAATGATAAGAGAAGATTTGGCATGAAGTAGGGCATTAACAGTGGGGATGGAGGAGGGTATGAGAGGTTGCAGGTATTGTATAACTAAAGCTGTCAGGATTTAGCAAAAACCTAGATATTGGAGCAGAGAGGAGAGACGTGTTCGCTATTTACTCTGAAAGTCCTATAATTGATGGTATCAGCACTGATAGAAGAGGGAGGGAAAATGTGTCATTTGTTCCTGCACAGAGTGAAAAAGAAATTCCAGACCTACTCACTGCAAACTCCCATGCTCAAGATTTGGAACATGATTCTAAAAATCCCGGGTGCTGGAACTCGTGTCGTTTGATTTCCCTCATGGTCAATCTGCTCACTCAAAAAACAAACCAAACAACCCCCCCCCCCCACACACACACATACACACCACCTTTTTCTTTGATATGGCTGAAGTTTATTGGAATGTATAATAAAGTATGTAACCCCCTTCTTTTTCTGGTTTACTGTGGAGCAGGCAACACTCACCCGTGGGCAAGAGCGCCTAAGGTTGCTGACCACAAAGGAGATCCTGAGTAGCCCAGTGATGATGTAGGATAGGTGGGAATCCTCTATCCACCCCTCTGCTGCAGTCCCTTTACTCCTAAAGGAATTTAAAATTGGCAGTGTCTCCAGCTGGCTGGCCCCTGCACACGCTCAATAGCTTCCAGGGAGCTTCCAGGACTAAACCTAGTCTAATAATTATAATAATCTGTGACATAGGTCTAACTCAACAATTGCAATTATGCAAACTAAACATCCAATACACTTAAATTAGAGTTCACACACCTTTACATAACAAATTAAGGAAATCTGGCATAACAGACTGAAATTAAACATCACTACTATTTTAAATCCACAGGGGCAGTTGAATAAATCAATTAATAAATGTAGTATACAGTAATAAATGAAACTTGTCTCTCTGACATTTACATTGCCATTGTTTACCCCACCTCTGGAGTGTGCACTCCCCTAGAGTTCAGAGCCCTAACCCCTTGTTTGTGTGGGTGCACTTGAAGATCTGAAGAAGGAGACAGCACTTTGTTGGTTCAGTGTACCAGTTCAGCCCAGGTATCAAGCTGGAGATTTGGAGCTGGCCCAACCAAATGTCTGCAGTCCTGGCCATGCTCAAAGACACTCTCTCTCTGCCTCTTCGCAGGCCCAGTCAAAATCTCTCTGCTGTGCCCCTTCCTTCACAAGCCCTGCCCCAAACAAAAAACAGGGAGTGGGGGCACTCACAGCACCTTCACTGCAGGCCTACCTCCGTCAGCTCCAGGCTCAGTCCCTGCCCTGGCTTGGGCAGTGCCACCAACCTCCGAAGCTCCCTGCTCGATCAAAACTCCAGCAGGCTCTCGGGAGCGGCTTTGGGACACAGCAGCAGTCAGCCAGCAGCTTCCAGCCTCAGCCACAGTCCACCCCAGCACCAAAATCGAATCCCACGTGCTCCGAATCCTACAGCTGTTAGGGCAGGATTCGATCCCACATCGAATCCTACAGCTGTTAGGGCAGGATTCGATCCCACATCGAATCCTACAGCTGTTAGGGCAGGAAATGGTTTTCCCATCCGAAGAAAAATTTGGAGATTTCAAACAATTTCTTGTTTTGTGTTGGGACGACACCGAAACCTTTCAAAGATTTTTGTGAAAAAAATCAAGAGACCACACCCCAGATAACCAATAAGCCAGTGGCAAGGCCGTTTTAAGATCTTCGTAGGCCCTAGGCACACTTGCCTTCGTAGGCCCTCCGACTGAAATAACTCATTTGATTTTAAGCTATTAATTTAAGCACATTAATTGCGAGGTTTTGTGGCCCCTAGATATGCCACTCTGAGCAAAATGTCAAATAAAAATTGTTCAGAATTGAAACCTGCACCCTCCACCTGTCCTGGAGGGGGTGTTGGAGTGCCCAGGAGCATGGTCTGTGTCCCTGTCCCCTGGGGCACATCACCCAGGGCAGGTGGAGGGTCTGGGTCTGGGAATCCAGGACAAATGCTGTCCTGGACTCATTCAGCCCTGGACTGGGACTTGAAATCTATGTTTCGGGACTGTCCTGTCCAATTCGGGACGGGTGGTCCCCCTCCTTGACACCCAAAACTTTTATGACAATACCACTCCTCATACTTCACAGGGCTCCTAGGCCATTGCAGCTCTGCTCACCGTCTTCTCTGGGGGGTAGGGCCAGCCGCAAAATCAGAAGGCCAGTAAGTGGAGCTTCTTTTTCTTGGGGACAGGCACAGATCTGAGAGAACAACAACAGGGAGAGCTCTGAGCTCGGCCTCTGTCTGCTCCCCACCCATACTAGTATTCCTCACAACCTGATTTGTGTTCACACTGCTCTGCCATTAGCTCAGTGAATGGAGGCCATGCACCCACATCCCTTCTGCAGTGCAGAAAAAGCCATAGAAGAGGAATCTCTGCTGCAGAGAACAGCAGTTCGTTACAGTAGTTTTACAGTACACCACTGCCTTTTACAGTACACCACTGCCTAGAGAAGAGGATGTCCTATAAAGAGTAGCTCTTCCTCTTACTTCTTGCCTGATTCCCGAGCCTTGCAGAGTTCAGCTCCAATAGAGAAACCCTAGGGGTCTTGTCTACCATAACGGACTTTGTAGCTGTAAGCAACATGGCAACTCCATGGACAGTAGGCATGGCAGAAGCTGTAGTGCAGATATGGCTTCTGCTTTTCCACCATCAAAGCCTGAGTTCTGTCTACAACACAGCTTCAGCTGCAACCACCAGTAATGCAACTGCATGAGCTGTGAGTTACGACTATGAAGTTTGCTAGCATAAACATAGGCAGAGAGGGGAAAGGTGGCTATGCAGGTGGGAGGAGGCGAGAGAAAGGGGTGTTTTGCATGACGCCACCCCTTGTCCTCATGGTCTGCTGTCAGCACAGCTTCATACCAGACAATAGAAGGGATCATAGACCCATTAGGAAACAGATGTTTTAGTCATAGATTTCAGTAGCTCAAGCAGAGAGTCCAATTAATTCTAATAACGAAACATTTCTAAAATTCATTCCAGGACAGATTTAAACAGGGACCCTGGAGGCAAAAATAAGAGTGACTAATCCCCTGAATTGACCGAACGCTCAAATCCATTCCTTCAAGCATTTCAGATTCTGTTATATAACTATATAATATTCCTGCATTGTTCAGATCTTCACTGCTGACTCAAACAAAGATACCTGTGTAGCTTTCCCTTTAGCTTACCAGTTTTCACCATGCTACCGGATGCACTGAATTATATGTTCCTGTGTTAATTATTTCAGACACATGGGTTCAGATTCCAAACTGACTGCAGCAATGTAAGGTTAGAATCTGCTGTGTGGAGTTACATACGTTCGTTACACTCCTTAAACTCCATGTATCCCTTGGAAATTAATCAGGTTCTGTACCAGTTAGGAATTTTAATGGAAGAAGAGAACTTTGATAAATGTCAGAGAAGGTAGAACGCTATCTCCTGAAGCCGGAGAGCGATAAGGAATGGCTTTGATGTGCCATAACTGAAAATGCCACTTAGATGACCACAGTGTTCCCTTGCTCTCTTGGATTAAAATCACATTCTTTCTGCAGCTAAAATGCCGGATCATATACTCGGTGCAGTTACTGTGAAACAAAGCAAAAGAGAGAAGTGCTCACGTTAAAAGATGACACACACTTTTTTGCTTATATATTTTTTAATATAACCTGGTTACACACCCGGGGAGACATACTGTGCTGGTCCTGCAGGAGAAACAGCACCAATCGCAGCTGAGATGGGAGAGGGGTAAAGGCGGCTATAAACCACCCTTGCACCATCCCAATTTTGGGCTGCCATGGGGGCTGGTGACAGCCTCCCAATGATAACCTATGGACTGCAGTGCAGCCCAGAATCTCTGTAGCACTCAGTGCTTCAGAACCTGCCCAATTCATCTCTCCCTTCCCATCAGCACACCCCCTACTCCAGGGCCTGTGGGTGGAGCAGCTGACGGGCAGCATAAGGCTGCTTATGGCAATCCGCTAGAGTGCCTTCGCTGTGGGAATTCTTCTTCGGCTGGCTACAGGTTTATGAATGAGTTTCATAGTAGAGTTGGGTGAAATTTTTCATCTAAAACTTGCACATTGAGGTTGACGGAAGCGTTTCATGAATTTGGGTCAGGCTGTTGAAAACAGGGCAGACACCCCAAACTGGAGGTGTGTTCTATAATTAGATTTCACCAAGCCAGTGACAAATGTGAACTCCTGAATCACTGTAACAGTCTTACCATGGAGTCACAGACAGTCCCCTTAGACTCTCCAGTCTATCTCGTCACCCAGACAAACTGGACTTAGTGATAAATGGTCCCTTACACCAAAAATCACAAATCTCAAAATCCAGTCTCAAGAGACCAGTCATTTACCCCAAATCAATTGGTACCCTAGATCTTACAACAGAGACCATGTGTGTAGCCAATCCTTTAATAAACTATCTCAAACTTTATTAACTAGGAAAAAGAAATGAAAATAATTTACAGGTTAAAGCAAGCAAACATATATACACAGATGAGTTACCATCTATGATTCCTAAAGATGACAGAGATGTGGCAATCTGTCAATTCAGGGCAGACCCAGGGGTAATCCCTGGGAGATCTCTGCCTCAGTTTAGAATCTCTGGCCCTGTGAGAGTTTAAACAGCAAAGAGATGACACATTGTCCTGTCTGCTGCTTTTATTACCTTCACTCAGCCTTCAAGTCCATAGGTGCTTCCTTGCATATAGCATTTCCAAGGTGCAATAGGACCATTAACCAATCCTTTGTATTGCAATGTTCCTTGATGGCCCATCTGATTTTGATATTTCTTCTGAATGGGCGGAGGAAAACACTCTTCCAATCTGAGTTCACAAGTCTAGGGCAAACATTTTCAAGGTTATAAAGCAAAAAGTACATATTTCCTTATAGCATGGAATACAGACATTACAAATAAGATTAATGCTGGCAGCAACTTACAAATGTTCTATAGAGTCTAATAACTGCATACATTCTTATAAGACTAATATCTATTTTGAGCAACACTAACAAATAAGTGAACTCGACTGGTCTCCAGCTATGAGTTTGTCATTTCTTAGCTAATATCTGCAGCCTTGGCAAAACCTGGCACCCGGCCTGCCAGCATCACAATCCTATTTCGACATTTTCAAAACAAACTGTTTTCTTTTTCTTATTTAAAACTTCTTTTTGTTTCAAATTTTACTGCAATTTTATTTTTTAAAATATGGATTAAAAATCAGAAACAGAACTGAAATATTTTGTTTGATCTGAAACTAATCCCCTGCTCCCTCTTCATCACCACCACCAATATTTTTATTTGGACACTGAACTGAAAACTCAGTTGTTTGCACAGTTCTCTCACATTATTCCCTTCTTAGGATTTGCCCTGGTTAAACTATTTGTCCATAAGGTCAAGTATGCAATTTTCAGCAATGGCAAAAACCTTAGATTGCAGAGAAAGGTGATCTCCTCCACAAAACACAGCCAGCTAATTGGGCAAAGCGTTCTAGGTAAAAGGCAGGGGGCTTTTCCCCTCAAGCCCTGCAATCATCAAGATTTGTCTACACTACAGAGCTAGGTCGGCTTAACTATGTCACTCAGCGCTGTGAAACATTTTACACCCTGTGCGATGTAATTAAGCTGACCTAAGCCCCAGTGTAGACATTGCTAAGTCAATGGAAGAATTCTTCCATCCACTTAGCTACTGAAGAGGTGGATCTGCTACTGCAATGGAAGAACCCTTTCCATAGCTGTAAGAAGTGTCCACACATTAGTAGCGTTTCTAGTGTGGACATTTCCTCATTTGCACCCTGGGGAAGCAGGAGATCTGATAGCAAGCCACAGGGGTAGGAGTTCTCTTTCTGCTCTGATCCATGTCTTCCTTCCTCTGGACCATTAGGTAGGAAAACTAAAATTGTTAAGTCTCATGATCTGATCTCAATCAATCCAATGAGGCTATTTGGATTTATGATTAAATTAAAAACATGATTAGAGGCTGATACACATTCAGAGAGGCAGCATAGAAGACTGGTTATAGCACAAGGCTAGGAGCGGCAGAACCAAGGCCGCAGAGGGGCAAAGGGGCAGAGGAAATTTGGTCTTTTCTGTCTGCCAGTGGCCTTGTTAAAATAGCCTTCAGAAAACCCTGGTGTAATCTATAATAAACACAGGATTTTGCCCTTTAGCTTGCTTCACTAATCTGTTTGCATAAGCCTCAAATTCATATTGTTTACCTTTCACATCTGTATTGTACCAATCCTTTTGGCCTTTTTTTAACCAGTTACATTTGTAGCACTTAAAAAGCACAACAAAACAAAGCCTGAATTACTTATTGCAAATTTAGGGTCCAATCCAGTGCCAACTGAAGTCAATAAGAATTAATTGACCATTCGATCAGTCCCCACACGATATCAGCTCAGCTTCATAGAAAGCCCTCTCTTGTTTGCATTGGTGTTGTACAAACATCTCCTGGAGAAAGACAGTCCCTGTCCACAAAAGCATAAAATCTAAGGGAGAAGGAAGGGATACAGCATACAAGAAAAGCAAAAGCTTTTCTAATGACCACAGTTAAGCATGCTGCATGATCTCAGAAGAAAGAGCATCAGCACTCAAAGCCACTTAACTCTTCATAATACATTTATCAGGCCTTTGATAATAAGAGACTGTCTCCATTTGGGATGTTATCAACCTGCTGGAAATCACAAATGTTTAAAAATTAGGACAACAGAAGGCTAATGGTTACAGTGTATTAAGAAAAGTAGGTCTAAGAATGAACTACTGGGATTATGTGGCTTGGAAAACAAGAACACTGATTCTAATTGACAACAGCTATTGATAAGAATGCAAAGGTTCGTGTTTACATTTTATATGGGCGGTGATTTGAGAGGGCAGCGCTACAGATGCACATGGAAGATTGTTTGATAACATTGAGTAATTGGATTTTAATGGGAGGTATTAGAGAGAGCAGACTGAGGTCTGAGAGTAATAGGAAGACTTTATTTACACTTCTATAACACAGCATGGTCAAACACCAGCTTTCAAAAATCATAAATTAGGCTCCAAAAATCAGGAGTAGATTAAAAATCATGAGATTTTTAAAAAGAATGCATTTGTAGTCCTGTTTATTAGCCTTCTAGCTTTTGAACCTGTAGAGTTCGTGTTTTCATGCACAAGGGCTAGCAACTTACTTTAAAAGAAAAGAAAGAAAGAAAGAAAAGCTGAGATTCAGTTGTATTCACAGGATGCCAAGACCTACGGGCTGTAGGAAAAACATCAAATTGGTGAGAATTTGCAACACTGGCTATTAGAGACTTTCACTGAATCCTCTCAGCGCATTGCGCGTTAACTGGATTAGACCGCGAGTTCCACCTTCAGCAGCAAGGCCCAGCTTTCGAAGGACAGCTTTGTTTATTCTTGGGATCCAGGCCATCTTGTGAGAACCTCCTGTAGCACCCAGCTACCAATGCAAGTCCTCAAACAGCAGCACGCACTAGTCAGAGGCCCCTGTAAGGGCCCAGTCCAAGTGCCCCTACCTACTTTGAAACAGGCAACTCCCATTTCTCTCCTTACATAGTTTATGTAGCTAGGCAAAAGTTAGGATAGAGGTGCTGAAATAGATGTGCCCTGGCCGTCAGAGAGGCTAAGCAGGCATAGCTCCCACTCAAGTCACTAAATCCAGCTTTAGATCAGTATATCCAAGATGGAGGCTAGCCACCATTAGATAACATTTTGGAGTGGGGAAAGTGGCTAGACCAGGGTTGCTTCCTCCAGAATGCCCCCATTGCAGCAGGGATGGCCCTCCAGCATCCCTGCCTCAGATTCCCTTTAGTCAGTCTTCAGCCTATTCTATGGCCTCATCTACACTCACCAGGATATTTGGCGGCAGTTGATGGGAGATATGCAAGCTACACAGAGTAGCTTACATACTTCCTGTCGACTTCCTAACTTCTATTTACCGCGGTGTCTTCACTTCGCTGCACCAACGGGAGCGCATTTCCTGTTGGCGCAGCATTACTCTTATTCCGGAGGTGGTTTTATTAAATCGACTTCCAGATCAATTGAGCAGGTCTTCACCTCCGCTCAATCAATCCCGAGAAATTGATCTGACGGCGGCGAATTTGCCACCATCAGTGAAGACATACCCTTGTTTGCTTTAGAGGCCACTTGTTGCCATAGTCATGACTTGGCCTTCTGGCCACACTGCTAACAAAAGGCCACCCCTTCCAGGGTGTCCAAGTCCAAACCGAACGCAGTGTAAAGTCTTTGCTCCCACTCTCCAACTGGGCCTGGACCCCATCTTCCCAAGGGGTCTGGTCTTTTCTATTCTGCCCACCCTCAGGGCTCAACTTTCACCCTTCCCAGGCTGCTTTTCATCTCTCCTCTCAGCCCCACCTAGGCTCCTTTGTGTTGCCCCTTGGTCTTTCCTGAACAGCCACTCCCAGGCCTTCCTGCCTGGATTCTTCCACAGGCCTCTGCCTGCATTGTGTTCTCCTCTGGCTCCTCAGCCGTTTGCACGCCTCTCCAGCCAGCTCCCCACTACTGGGCTTCCTTCCTCTTAAATCCAACCCTGTTCAGGTGTGGCCAGCAGGGCTAATTGAATAGAGCTGACTGGCCCAAGGCCTCCTGGCCCTTACAGGAGGTGGCCACCCTGTTACAGTGTCCAAAGGAACAGCGTGCACTGCGGTTTTCTCCTCCCTGCCCACTCAGATCAAAGCAGCGCTGTTGTGTGCCCGTATTCCCACCAGCAATTGGCCTGGTCTACACTAGTCCTTCCGACAGCTGCCTGCCTAGACTATACCTGTTAGGAAAACAAAATCTTCAGGCTAGAAAACATAATTCTCCACCAGGTCAGGGTATACCTCCCCAAAAGCACAGACCAAGCCCAGCTATATTTCACCCCAGAATGCTCCCTCATGGACTTTTCTGGGAACCTGAATTAGGGCAGAAATGTCTGTGTCTGGCTCCCCTTACACCTGAGAGTTTTCCAGAATGCGTCAAGGAGGACATGGCAACCAGGGCTCGGCCCCTTGCCTGGTGGGCTCCAGTTGCTTTACAAATCCAATACAACATCTGAGCTATGGAATAGTCCAATATAAACGATAGCTTGCACAACTCAGAGCAGTGCCTCCAGGAAACTGGTGAAAGAGTGGGATAGCAGGAGGAAAGCTAGATTTCTATTATGTATTTATATTTCAATAGCACTCAGAGGCCCCAGCTGAGATCAGGGCTCAGTTGTGCTAGGCGCTGTGTGTACGTACACACACACACACTCTCTGCCCTGAAGTGCTTAACATCTAAATGAGTAAGACAAAGAGTGGGAGGGGAAACAGAGGCACCAAGGTAAAGTGTCTCGCCCAAATTCACAAAGCAATTTAGGGTCAGAGCAAACAAAGTTCTCCTAACGCCCACTCCAGTGTCCCATGCACTAGTTCACGCACCTTCTCTGGTATCTGTAGTAAGAGGGAAGAACGGGGCAGGTGGATGGACACAAATGTTATCTAGAGTGAAGCAAAGGGGAAGTCAGTAAGAGTTTTTGGCACAGAAGGGATTCAGGCTCAGAGTATTTACATGCAGGGGTGTGCACAAGGGGGGGCAAGCAGAGGTATGGGCCCCGCCAAGAATCGGCCGGGGCACAGAACTCCTCTGGCCCCGGAGCCGAAAGAGTGAGCTTCTCCTGGCCCAGGGACCTAATGGGGGACACAGAATGTGCCCTTCCTAAAGCAGTCAAATTTTTATTCCTGTGCACACCCCTGCATGACTATCACAAATTGATATATCTAGCTAGTAGCTTTAAGAAGATCACACTAATTTGCCACAGTTCTAGCACTGATATGATCTAGTCATGATAAAAAAGGAAGTAAGCAAGAAGTCCTGAAAGAATTTAATAACTCCCATGTACATATTTTCCCCTGCAAGATAAAATAATGGTTGTGGAAAGATTAAACCCTAAATCAATATCTGGATCATGATCAATTATTTCAGAACAGTTTGCGCTCCATGCTCCATCTGTCTCCTTTCATGACCAGTGGCTACAGTAGCTATCTCATTTTCCATTTCTTATTTTATAGCACGGGTATTTTGGTGGATCAGGATGATGCACAGATTACATAATGAACTGGGATGTTGTCTTCAGCAGCTCACAGAAATAAATTCAGCTCATAAATCAGAAACATGTCAAAGAGTTCTTGTTTAGACCTGCTGGACCATGTATGATGAAATGCGTTAGCCCACGTACTGTGTGTGGGAGGGGAGCTTCCAGTAATGATGGCTTTGGCATGAAGCCTTGCATGTTTGGAAAACCTGACTCTCCAGACACTAAAGAGTTAAGAATATAGCCCATGACCTTCAAGAGAGAATAGATATTTTGACCAGTTCAATTTTTGGGGTGACCAACTTGAGACATTAAAAAGCGGCTTGACTTTCAGTAAGTGCTGAGCATCTGTGCTCTGAAAGTCAAGTTCTTTTTAAGACGTCTCAGGCTAGGCATCCACAATCAGTCGTGACATTTCTGGATCTATACATTCTATGCACATGTAAAACACATTTCTGAAATAGCGAAGCATATATTGGCTTCTTTTTTGAAGACCTGCAGCTCTGAATATTAATTTTCTTCAGCCTTACATCAAATCAAAATCGCATGTTTTAAAAGTCAGCTGGACTGATCTGCCACTACGGTAAGACCAGTCTCTGTATTTCAGCACTTTTCCAAAAGTGCTAAAGCATCAACTACAAAGTTACACTAGTTGGTTACATACGATTTTTCCATTGGTGTAAACAGTAAAGAACTATAGATTAGATGCTTTTGCAGTGACTCGTAGGGCTAATTTAGGCCACCAAATATGAGACAAAAATATGGGGAGCTTGGTCAGTGGAAAGTATGGCTGTCTAGTGTTGCTATCCTTCACATCTAGTCTGGATGTGGCCCCTTTAAGAAGCTTCCTCTTTCATTAGACTGTGAAAATTCTGCAGCCCATACTCCTGACTCTGAGCCACTCTGAGTTTTTATTGTGTATCCAGGCTCTGTAATAGAATGGAAGATTTGTCATGAAGGCATTTAAAGCAACAGAGCACTAGGTAACTCAGCTCTTTGATGCACACCAGTGTATAAGCCTTTTAGTTTCTGTTATCTCTACCACAAGTCTTGATCTTTTAGCAGTGTAGAAGAATTTTTAGTGGAAGGGGAGGAAGAAGGGAGAATGGATCATTTGTGTCATTCATTAGTTTAACTGATTTTCTCAGGTTGGCAGCCAGCACTGGCCCCATAGCTATTGCTCCAGTAATGTTCTTTTTCTGGATAGCGTCCCAGTAGCACTGGAATGTTGCAGCAGATAAAGCAACAGCATTGTAATGCCTCTAACACAGCATGCAATATTATTAGACAATCCATCAAGACTTTCAGAGAGAAATCTTAGCTGTGGTCTTAACGAACAGAGATGGGCGATGTTTCAGAAAAGGATGGAGCTATATTCCCCAATTTCATGCTCTGCAGCAAAAAAGCTGGAGAAACAGCAAGATGGCACTACAGAGCATAAAAGAAAATATTAAAAACTAGCTCCTTGGTTGGTGTAAATCAATGGTAGCTTCACTGGCATATGAGAATCTGGCCCTAAATGCATCTTTAAAAAAAAATGAATAAAATGGCAAAATTACATTGAAACCTTATAGTTTAATGAACGGAAATCTCTATCCCATGTGACAGGTTAGTAGAACTGAGCAAATAATGGATTTTTCAGTTTAGGGACCAAACAAACAAAAAAAAAATCCAGTTCAGTTTAAACCAAAACCAATGTTTTCAAGATTTTTCATTGAATCAAAAACTCAAGATTTTTTTTAGTTTTTCATTTCTATTTAGTCATTTGGGTGTTCTCCTTTTTTGTGGGTTTTTTTTAAACTGGCTACATTTGAAAATGAAATTCCATTTCAACATGAAGAGTCGAAATGAAGCATTCCAAAACTCAAAAACAAAACATTTCAAAAACGGTCAAAACAAAACGTTCGGAAAAATATTTTCAGGGGTTTTGGGGTGGGATGGGGGGACAAAATTGATGTGCAAATTTGTTTTGAATTTGAAAAATATTTTGAAGCCCCCAAAAATGCATTTTTTGGCAAAAATTCTATTTGCTGAAAAAAAATCACCCAGTTCTACTAGTCAGAACTGAAAGGGATGTCTACACTGCAACTAAAAGTTCATGGAGCGCGGGCTGAGGGAATTTTAATGGTGGTGTATTCATTCTGGCTTGAGCCGGAGCCCAGGCTCTGGGACCCTATGAGGTGGAAGGGTCCCAAAACTCAGGCAGCAAGATGTGTGTACACATCTACACCGAAGCCCCACAAGCCTGAGTCAGCTGGCAAGGGCCAGCTGTGGGTGTCTAATTGTAGCATAGACCTACCCCGAGAGTCATCTCGGAGATTTGATATTCTAAGCACTCAACTAAATCTCCAAAGAAGTTCAGCCTAAAACTGATCCTAATCTCCATGGAAACAAATTCCCAGGCAAAAACTTGGTAAGAGAAATTTTCAAAGAATATTAATTTAAATTAGATGATACAACTGGGTATATACTACAAAAATCATATTTGTGAACAGTCATTCCAATTACTAACAGATGTTCACTTCAACCACGATTAACGGGCTATTGTGAACATTTGGTTGAATAGTTGACATAAATGTCTAGGAAATGGGTTATTCTTCACCTGTATTCACTCACATACCAGGTAATACCTGCATGAATTAAAGTAAGTGCTTTCCATTATCCACCTGTTTAATCAGTTCAGTCATCCATTCAGGAAACAGACACAACATCATGTGCTCAGGAAATCAAACAACCACACACCATGACTGACATTATGAAGATCTGAAGCAATCAGTTCCCAAAAACTCCATGGACTGAAGTTTATTTGCACTACCTGTTAACTGAACGATTACTAACAACAAACACATTCATACAAATCCGGGTTTGTTGTTGGATAATTCACAAGAAAAAAAAGGTCTAACATTGTTCCATAACCTAATGGACAACTGGATCATTGCTTTTAGAGGTTAATATATTTCATACTTATGTAGATCCTCTTTCATCCAAGACCACAAACCAACATACAAATATGAAAATAAGCCTCACAGCATCCTTTTGGACTCATTTAAGAGAGTAGTTAAGACTACTAGAGTGAATAAGGATTGTATGATCAGACTGTCAGACTCAGAACCTCCAAGGTATTGGCTCCTAACTTCTGTTAAAATCAAGTTAGAAGCTTAAATACCTTTGAGGATCTGGGCCTCAGTTTTTAATCAGTCATCTCTCTCTTACGCAAAACTCCATTGAAATGAATAAGTACTTCAGTATTTTGCGCAATTTGTCTATAAACAGAAACACAGTGCTCAAAACAACATCAATATGAAGTGGAATCTAGGGTTCAGGGTAATAGGCCAGATCTAATTCCCACTGAAATCAGTGTTACACCCTTTCCATTGACTCCAGTTAGAGTTAGATTGCAACCCATAAAACCATTGCTTATAGATGAGCATTCATCAGCTTTATTCTCTTATCCAGTATAATAATCAATACCTGTCTTTAACAGCATAGACTAGTTTCCATCATGTAACAACCAGACAGTAAATTTTGCTCAGCTCTCAGTCAAAGGAGGGGACCAAAGCAAAAGAGACAAACTGCCCTTTTAGGTGAGGTTCACAATAAAGTTCCCATTTACTCTTTGTTGAGATTTTTACAGATACAGAAAATGTTGCGATCAGCTTAAATGAAAGGGAGGGGTTGGGCAATGAGTCTCAGTGGTGTACTTTGCTATTCAATGAGCCTTTTTTTTTTATTCTTGGCAATTACTCAGAGAAATACAAACCTCCCCCAGGTCTTAACCTTTTATCAGAGCAGGTATCAAATACTGTTTGGCCTAAGTACATTTTGTGCAGGCCTTGTTTCTTATGCAAATGCAAACATCTATAGACCAGTTTGCACTGTAGTTGAATTTATTTCATGGACTTCATTCTGTTTTGTACTGTTCACCTAAAAGGAGTATCAGGTAGCTGGAGGCTTTTTCCCCGCTTGAGGAGATTGTGGGAAATTTATTTTCTTCCTAAAATTATTGAGATTAAATCCATCTGGGTGCAATTCCATTGAAGTCAGTCGGGTTACCCATGAGGTGAATTTTTTTCACCACCCTGCTTCAAATCAAAAGCTCCACTACTTAGGTAACCTTCATGTGTTTTAAGTGTTTCTACTAATGCTATAGGATGATCAAACAAAAACATAGATGCATTTGTCGGTTTCAGTCAGGGGGTTTGTACTATGCCTCTACCCACATTTATTAACACACACACACACACACACACACACGTGTTCCATTTGATTTTGGATCAAGAAATGGGTAGACGTTAGGATTTGGGCCTTATAAACTGAAACGTAGATCTGGATTTTCAATGCCACTAACTCCAGGATTTCTGATTTGGGACAGGACCATCTGTAATTGGATCAAACCAGCTAACACTCTCTAGCTCAGTGGTTCTCAACCCGTGGCCCATGGGCCAAAAGTGCCCTCGGGGACATTGACAGTGGCCCGCAGCTCCCCTCTAGCTGGCTGCAGAAGAGAGCTGCTGCCTAAGGACTCAGGCGGAGCATGTTTCCGTGGGGCTACAAGACCAGTGCAGGCTCCTTGCTGCAGTCAAGGGGATGGGAAATCAGTGCTCCCCTCCCCCTGGCTGTAGCAGGAGCATGGCAAAGCGCTCCGCCTGGGTCCGTAGGCACTGGGGTCCCTGCTAGAGCCAGAGAGAGGGGAGCACTGATCTCCCGTCCCTCTGGCTGCAGAAGGGAGCCACTGCCTAGGGACCCAGGTGGAGCACACAGGGCTACAGGATACATGTGGTTTCCCTGCTGCAGCCAGGGAGATGGGAGATCAGCGAGGAGGCTCCTTCCATCTGGCTGCAGTGGGGCAGGGGTGCTGCTGGTGGAGACTGGCGGCCCTTCTGGGTTGAAAAAAATGATATCTGTGGCCCTTGAGCCAAAAAAGGTTGGGACCCACTGCTCTAGCTCTTGTATAATGGTTCTTAAACTCCGTTGCAATGACAGTGGATTAGGATCAAGTGGCCTAATCTTGCATGTCTATATATGTGTAAATACATTTCATTTAAATGAATGGATCATGATTAGCAGAACTGGGCCCACGAAGGCAAAAGGAACAGCCTATTTAATATACTCTGGTCTAGTCTTGCAGTTCTTATGTGACTAAAAGTTGCAGAGTCAGACTTGTAGCTTTTTGTTTGAAACATGGAATAGAGAATTGTTAGGTCCAATATTCTTCTATTTTTATTTTAAATGTCATGGGCTATTTCGTACCCTCACATTGTGATGAAATCAATTCATAGCATGATATGACCCCAACATTTTTACTATTAAGAAAATAGTGTTTATATAACTATAATTCCACATTAGCGATACAAGGTGGGTGAGGTAATATCTTTTATTGGATCAACTTCTGTTGGTGAGGGAGACAACATTTAAAGGTTACACAGAGCTGAAAAAGAGGACTCAAAAGCTTGTCTCTCTCTCTCACCAACAGAAGTTGGTCCAATAAAAGATATTACCTCACGCATCTTGTTCCTCTAATATCCTTGGACCAACACAGCTACAGCATGGCATACTATAATTCCACATAACTTTTTGTTTATTTTTAGACCAAGTTTCCCTCAAATACACATCAGGGACAAACTGTTGGGGGTATTTGTGACTAGGTCATCTCCTTAGCAATGAGAAGGAGAAAAAAATGGCAGGAGTAAAGCGTACTTATCAATAAGAGATGAGGAAGCTGCACATCACATTAAAAATGTTAACACACATTAAAACTTCCCTAATACTTACTCACCATTTAGGGTGAGTTGTATAAATCTTAGTTCACTTTAGTTGTATAAATTTTATTGGGCAAATCTAGGCTGGTAGAATTTTTTTTTTTTAAGTTTATGAAAAATTCAAAATGTAGAACTTGTTTATATTTTGCAGGATTCAAAACAGACTGATTTTTTCCCTCATTTTTGCAAAATTCTTGATTGAAGTTTTTACTGATTATCAAAACATTTAGCTTTCTGAACATTAGGTTTTCAGACAGCTTAAATATTTCAATCATCGTTCTGATAGCAGTTTCTAGAGATTTTTGATACACATTTTTGACAAAAATTGCAATTTTAAACATTATTAAAAGTTTTGCCAATAAATAAAAGGGTTTGTTTGTGGTTGGGTTTTTTTGCATAATTTTCATTTTGAAGGAAAGTTATTAAGAGTTTTTCCAGTAAATAAAAGGGTTTGTTTTTGTTTGTTTGTTTGTTTTTTGCATATTTTCATTTTGAAAGAAAGCCTTCTTTTTATTTAGCTATTTTGCTTTTGAAAAATTTCAACCAGCTCTAGGCAAATCCTAACTAGACATGTGCACCCTCTGAAGTCCCCAAACACAGTGATTTATGCCAACCTCCTACTGTATAGCATGGCTAAGTGGCAGGCTCAGCACCTTCTCATATACAGCCTGGTAAAGGGCAGAATGTGGATGAGCTACAGTTATGATCACTGGGTCGCTGTGTGATCTACTGTCTCAAAACACCACATCACAGGGAAGCAAGAGGTTACAGATGTTGCTACCCACATGTTTGCAGCCACAGCTGGCCACATGCTTGGTGTATAGGCCTTTTGATCTGGCTGTCTGCACAAGGGTGAATTTTACCCATTAGGCGCTCTTTTCTGGAATTCAGTTCAAAAGGCAAATATTTCAGTTTGAATTCATATGAACCTCTGTGAAAGGATAATAAAATATGCAAGAGCCCCAGCACTGGCAAATTTGTCTCCTGTTCTATCTGAGTGATGTTAAAGGGTGGAATTTTTCAAAAACACCTAAGCGAGTTAAGCCCTGACTCCCATAGATTTTCAACAAGAGTTGGGCACAAAGTGCCCGTGACCAGGATGTCGGCAGTCAAGTCCAGTTGTCAGAACAGGAGTCAGGCACAAGGTGTCCGAGCCAAGGATCACAGACAGAACCAGAGCCCTGGGTCAGGACTGGAGTCAGCGGCCACAGCCACCAGTTAGACCAAAGTCAGAGATCACGAATCAGAACTAAGGGTTAGACCCGGTTACCTGAAGTGAGGTAAGGCAGGAGCAAGACTTGACCGAGGAGGGACAGGAGCTATCATAACTGTGGGCAAATACTTTGAGCAGCCCGTGAACAGCTGGTCTTAAGAACCAGTCTGCTGACTCTTTTAACCCGTCAGGTGATTGACGTAGCCAGTCAGGCAGTCGGCTAGAGGTCAGCTGCACTCAGATTGCTTGGAGAGTGGGTTTGCCGCAGGCCTTGCTTCCTGACACGTAGTTTCCTTATGCACATTTGAAATTCCCACCCAAGAGGCATTCAGTGTCTTTTAAGTAAGCAGATTTCAGCCAGCTGGCAACTGGATTTCTGCCAGTGAAAAAAAAAAAAATCCACATACTATCTTCCAAGTTAAGATGTAAAATAAATTTGGTGCAACTTTCATACCATTAGCAGCATTCTGTTTGAATACCCTAATAAATAGGTTTAAAAATAATTCAGACAGCATTAATAACATATAATCTAGAGCAGGGGAACTGAACTTTCCATTCTGTTATTTTGTACAATTGTTTTTGGCCATCCTACACCACTGGATAATACTGGTTGATTGAGATTTAATCAAAGATGGGTCCCTTTCACAAAATGGCCTATATAAAGTGACCATAACGCCAGCTGGATTCATTTGAAAGAAGGACATCTTGGGAAGAACAGATACACAGCGAACAGAATGAAACAGGGAGAATGAACACCTGAATCCTTTGCCTCTTCTTGTTTTATAGGTATTATATTCCTTAAACTTCTTATAAGACACGTGTTTTTTTACAGGAATTGTCACTTAGATATACAGTATAAACATTTTATATATTAATAGAAAAACAGCCTGATTGACTGAAAATGTTTTTGTGTTGAAAATACTAATTCCAAGGAAAAATGGTTTCTCTATCTGGGCACATTACTGGCTAAATGATACGTGTTATTTCTGTCTGCTGAGTGATCTCTGTAAGCTAGAGGAATTACCTAAAAGAAGTGCCTAGTCTAGAAAAATACAAGTATTATGGCTGTGATCCTGCTGGCTGTTCTCAGTTGAGACAAGCCTGCAGCGGTGCAGATCAGCTTGCCGGTTTGAGGTCTGTGACTGAACTCTTAACGTTATTGACTCTTATAGCTATTTTGCAAACTCAAAACCTAACATTAAAGGAGAAATCCCATCATTCACTCAAACAACTCTGCATGAGAGCATGAGATATAATACAGGATAACAACCAACCTGACTGAATATGGGAATAGTTTCTCTGGCTAACAAGTAAAGTTTGTATTTTTTCTCACAACTGCGCTTCATCCTCCTTCCAATTATCTCTTCTCTCTTTTCTTCTGATTTTCTTGCTTTGTTTTTCCTGCTTACTTTTTTCCTTCATATTCATTGTATAATTTTGATTCACTAGCATTTGTAGCTTTTTTGTTCTGTGACTTTTACAGAACAAAAGGAACTCTGCTTACAGATACAAAGTACTAGACTGAGATGCTAAAATTGTCAGTAATGATGCCAAAGAGGCAGAAGTGCTCAGTAGATATTTCTGAGCCGCAGTTGGACTCAAGCTGGATGATGTATCAATATCACAAAATGATTTTTCCACCAGTGACTAAAGAGGATGTTAAACAGCACCTACAATTCGATGACTGCACTTTATGGAATTGCATAGATGTCGTCTCTTTAAAAAAAAATCAACATTTTAAAAAGATAGGTTAAGATCCAGCAGCCTTTTAAAATGCAAACTCTGCTTTTGTTACCAGTGTATTCAGATCTTTAGAAGAAATGGTGATTGTTGCTATTTATCTGCTGGACATCTTGGTTCAAGGCTTTGCAGCCCCTTGTAATCCAAATAAAGCAGGTAAAATAACTTCAGTTTACTTTTTGAAATAAAATCTTCTCTCATGGTTAAAGGCGACCAAAGGGTCCTGGTTAAGTAGCAATGAAACATCTATTATAGGCTTTAAAGTTTTAATTCTGGTACTGTTTTTGTTGGACTAACTTTAGTCTCAACTAGCACAGAAAACAAAGGAGCGGTCATGGTGCGTAAAGTGAAGCATGTGTCTCTGCAAGATCAGGACCTTAAACAGCCCAGAAAATAGAAATGAATATAACGCATTCTCACACATTCAGGGCTAGATCCTGCTAATCCTTGCCATGCAAGCAGGCATTACTCACGTAAGTAGTTCCATTGACTCCAGTTGGACTACTGGTGTCCATAAGGGTTTGTAGAGCTGGAAATCTAGCATATAAAACCAGGGTACTGTATTAAGGGGGGTGAGAAGTAATTTTCTGATTCCCCACTGAATTCTGAATGGGGGCCCAATTGATTTAGTGCAGGACTGGCTTGTAACTTTCAAAAATTAGAGAACATGTATTAGAAATGTAGCCAGGAGCATGAACTATCATTTTAGCTGTAAGTCCAATGTGCTTGTGTCAACAACATGGATCAGCAGGAATCATTTCCATGCGCTATGGATGAATTTTAACAGTAGCTCATGAGTAAGGAGCTTTACTCATGTGAGTAGTCTGACTGAATTCAGTAGGCCTACTAGTGTGTGTGTGTGTAGGATCAGAGAGCAGATACAGGGAGGATCAGGTTTTGAAAGTTCATTGATAAAAAGGTGGAAATTATTAATATCTCCACAACAACTGTCTCAATCCTGCCTGCCTTGAGCTCCCACAACTCTGAGCAAAGCCTGTGGGTAGGTAGTGAATTCAGGATCAAGCCCTAAGTATCCCATAAGCAGCAGTGTTCTTTGATTTGGGTTTTGTTGTTGTCGTGGTTTTTTTTAATATTTTGTTTCTGTAACTGGCAGTCTAATCTCAATTTTCACTCCACTAGCGTTTAGGCTACTTTTACCTTTTAAATCTATGTTATATATTCAAATTCATGCACCCTGATTCCATGTAAATAAGATGCACTATCTCTGCAAAACCAACTAAGCAGTGCTATAGCTCTGATGAGTAACATCTATGGGTATAAATAACAGGTACTTCATGTTTTGGTACAGTCTCTGTACTGATCGTTATTAAAAAGGGTGGTTGGTTTGTTTCATCTTTTGCACCCTGCATTTTAGCTTGAAAATTGTGACAATTCTGTTTAAATTGTCACTGTATCTGTGGCAATGGGTATTAATATAAGAACTTAGAGCAATAGTATGGCCCAGATTTAAAGCTGCTAGTAGGTCTACTGAAGTCAACAACACACTTGCCCAAGTTATTTTCAGTGAAGTCAATGGTGATATGCTAATTGACACCAGCTAAGGATCTGGGCCAGTAACATTAAGTAACCTTATATGACAATTTTCATTATAGTTGTTCTAATAGCTGTTCTAATTTTAATATTTTCTTAATAGTAAAAATGTTGGGGCCATATCATGCTATGAATTTTTAAGCAGAACTCTCCATTGATTTTATTACAATGTGAGGGTACAAAATAGCCCATGATATTTAAAATAAAAATAGTAGAACACTGAACCTAACAATTCCATATTTCTAATTTTAATAAAAATTTACACAAAGGGTGAAATTCTGGCCCCTCTGAAGTCAAAAGCAAAATGCCCACAGACTCCAATGGGGACAGAATTTCACCCAAAGAGTTTAGATTATTATAGTTTACTCTATAGCTTTGGGCTACATGGATTGGATTTTCAAAGAGACCTAAAGGGGTTTAGCATGGCAAATCCCAATAGATATAAATCCCATGGGAGTCAAATGCCAAACTTCTATAGGCCCCAAACCTGCTTCCTTTAAAGTTAGTAGATAAACTTCCATTGACGTCAGTGGTCCTGGATCAGATCCTTAATCCAGTTTGAGGTAAAGGTAGGTCCAAACGTAAACTTTAGATGCAAACACAACCCACAAAGTTCAGATCTACAACTGTCTCGGCAGGAAAATACAATTTAGATTACCTGTATCTTTTCCTTTTAGATGTCATTTTGGTGTATTGCTATCCTAAAACCATCATTACAAAAATTCCCGAATGTCCCTATGGATGGGACGTTAATCAGTTGGCTCTTGGAGGCGTTTGCTACAATGGGGTCCATGATTCGGGATACTACCAATTCACGATCCCAGATTTGTCGCCCAAAAACAAGTCCTACTGTGGAACTCAATCAGAGGTAAGTACATCATGGACAAAAATTCACTTCCCAGGAGTTGGCAGCTACTTTGTACAGCATGGACCCGTTCCAAAGCCCCCTGAAGTCAGTGGAAAGATTCCCGTGAACTTTGGGTCAGGTTGTACATGCTGTAACTGAGGAAGAGAGGATGTAGACTCTGACCATTTGTCAAAGGCTCTAGTCCTGGATCATTGACATTCATGTGGGAAGTCAGATGGTCCTGCATCCCCGGCCCAGCCAAAATGCACGTGGGATTAGGTCCACATTCAATTCCTCTATGTACATATCCTAGCGTTACAGTCTTTTCATTACATGTGCACAGCCCTCAGCAAATAGGGCCTCAATCCACTACTGTAACACAAATGCAGAAAGAAGCACAGCAAATTGTTTTGCTGATTATGTCATGAAAATTGCCTCTTCCTGTTTCATGTCAGGCAGAGCTCCCTGTTCCCATTGTGTTTTCACTGCAAACATTTCTCTTTGTCCTCCCCGACTGCAGTTTAAAAATCCTATCTATCATTTCTACAACTCCATCATCTCTAACGACAGCTCGGTAATTGTGAAGAACCAGCCTGTGAATTACTCATTCACCTGCACTTACCATGCCAACTACTTGGTCAACCAGGCTGCCTTTGACCAAAGGTAACTCCACGGGGAGGCATGGAATCCCCCGTTTTCAGCACATGGCTGCCTCCATTATCAATAACATATGTTTCAGTCATACGAAATTTTCTCAATTTTCTAGAGTGGCAACAGTCCATGTGAAGAACGGGAGCTCCGGATCATTTGAAAGTCAATTATCCCTCAACTTCTATTCCGTAAGTGCTCTTTGTCATTCAGTATTTAGACTGTGAGAGCCTGCACGCTGGTGTGATTCCACTGGCTTCATGGCGTGATTCCATATTTCCACCAGTCTCTGTGAGAAGAGAATCCAGCCAGAAGCGCCATGGGAAAAGGAGCACAGCCCCTCTGTTGTGTATGGTACTGAGCACACTGTCATCATGCAACAGATAATTAACATGGGATTCATAGAGGGCCCTTCTTTCTAATAGATTAATAAGGATAACCCTAGATGGAACAGAGTAGCGCACAAATCATTTTTAAAACATGTACTGTCCCTTTGTGACCCTGATTTCACTGACTCGAGGTGTGTTTCTCTCTTACACGGTTACAGATTTTGTTGGTGTCAGAGGAAACAGCCAAACTTTGCTTGGAGCCTAAACAAAGAACAGTGTGAATCCACAGACACTGCTGCTATCCTCCAGTCTCACGAAATATAGAAGCCCCTTTCATGCCTCCTGAAATTTGCTTAGCTGGTCTCTGATGAACTGGCTGTTTAGTGTTCCCCTGAGATCTTTAGTTCACACTGGATTTGATTTCCAATGTTTCCCCCATGCCAGCAAGTTTCTCTTTTAAAGTTCTACCACATTATCGGGGAGGAGGTGGGGGGGGGGGGTGTCGGTAGAGCAGCAACCGCCCTCTGAATCTACTGCCATCAAATCACAGGGTAAGTGGAAGGTAGCACAATAGCCTAGATTTTACATGAATAAAATAGAACACTAATTACTAGTAATGATACTGAGCTAAATCCTGAGGCCAGGCTACATGCATATGGATCCTCTGCGGGACTTGGATGGATGGAATCTTCCCCAATCCCTACTGGATGTAGGGTACCAATGGAATCTTCCTCATCCCATTGGTTTCAGGGAACCAACAACTGCCAGTCCCTGTTTATGTTTGTTAGTTGTGGGGTGTGACTGATCTGTTAAGTACCACAGCATTGTTGTTGAATAATGAGAGAATAACGGATGACGGAGCATGAACAAGGTATTTCCAGTCAGGTTTTTTAGCCAAGTTAATTATTTGAACTAAAATTCTTGAGGCTTCAAGGAGTGACAAACAGCCAGTTGTCCTCCTTGAGTACTCACCACTATGAATAAGTGCGGAGCAAATTCAGGAAATGTACTGGCAAAACATTAATGAATCACGACTTTGTTTGGGCTGGTCCAAATATTCTGAACAAAATATTTTCCCCTTAGAAAATGGGGGTTCATCAAAAGTTCCTGTGGGAAAAGCTCAGTTTTGGTGGAACTTTCCAACAGCAAAATAGAAACAAAACGTTTTATTTTCGATTGAGGTTAAGCTCTACCTCCACCTGAGCTGCCCTGGTGCCTTATGGGAGTTGTAGTTCCGGGTCACTCTGCCCCCATTTCTCCAAGTGGGGCCAAGCTTCCAAGCCCGACTCTCTCTCTCATGAGCCACGGCAGTTTCTTTTCTCCCCACTGCTGAGCTACTGTCACAAACAGGACGTGGGTGGTCAAATTAATGGTCAGAGGGGGAGTCTGGGTTCAGGCTGGGTCAGGACCCAGAAGGCCAGAGTTCGAGACAGGCCAGAGGACAAATCAAGAGCCAGGGGTCAGGAGACAGGCAGAAGCTGGACTGTGGGGTTTCTTACGCACTGGGTCTGAAGCAGACACAGGCGGGCAATCTGTGTTGTTTCTCAGACAGCTCCTTGTCATGGCTTCCTGGCTTAAGTACTGGTGCCAGCCAGTCAGTGGGCTGCGAGAAGCTGCCACTCAGGTCCTGCTGGGCGGTACTTCCTGCTGAGCCCAGCATCACAGGATCTTCCTAAGCCTCCTGTGGTGATGTGAAGACATCAGGGACCCAGAACCTCCAAGGTTTGAGCAAGGCAGGTTCTTATAGCTATTGTGGTGCATCATGTAGCAGGGCTGGACCACATGTAGTTTGGAGGAACACACTCAGTACAGGGAGTGGGGCCCCAAGGGAAGAATAGTGGAATGAGGGACCTAGAACTACAATCCCCATTGGGGCACTGCAGCAGCTCAGGTAGAAATAGATTAATATTGAGCAGAAAGAAAATGAAACACGTTTTGACTGAAACAGGAGCATTCCTCCCCCCCCCCCCCCCAAAAAAAAAAAAAAAAAAAAAAAAGATTTTCAGAACTTTTCATTCAGGCAAAGTTTAGATATTTCATTTTTGCCTCAATTCATGATGGAGAAATGTCAAAATATCAAAATTTCCTGCAGGCTGGAAACTGTTTTGCAATCAGCTCCATTCTTTGTATTATTTAAGCCGCTCTAGTTTGGGGCATAGTGTAGCGTTATCGCTAAATGGGTCCTTCTACCTCTGCTAATCACTCTGAGGGTGATGCCCAATGGCTCAGAATGAAATCAAAATGAATGCAATCAGGAGCTTGATTTTTATAACCATGTGTGTGCAGCTACTCCAATAGCCCAAATGTCCCTTTGGGCACACCGACTCAGTAACCATATGCCCATATATACATTTTCACCTGCACAATTTTGTGTGGGCAGCTGTGAAAGTCATAATGAAATAAACAAACCAGGGGGGAGAAACTAACAGCAAAAATCATAGAGTCATAGCATCCATGCTGGCATCTTAAAAAACATGTTGAGTTATGTTTTTGGCTGTCTCGTGCCTTCAAATACATTAATCACCTCAGGCCAAAGATAACAAATAGCTTCCCAAGCAAGTGTCTTCAGGCTGCTTTGCATTATATTGTGCCATAAAAAAGGCTGTAGGAAATTCTGCCTTCTCCCAGCAGATGGCAGCATGTAGCCCTACATTTTCCCTTCCAAGACGTAATCCCTGATGCATGTGCCAGGGCCCTCCAAATAGAAAGCACCTGCTGTTTTACAAAAAAAACGTGTCAAGGGGTTGCTACCGGGATGATGCCAATGCAGCAGATGCAGTGCAGCGAGGGCGCTTTCCGCTTGGGGCGGTTGGGGCAGGGTGCACAATTCAGCAGTTCACTGCAGGAGGGATTTTGGCTGACTCTGAATTCTTCTGGGCAGCACACACTGGAGTAGGCGCTGCCCTGTCCTGTAAACAGATGCGGCATAGTCTTCTGCCTCCCCCCAGACCTCAGCAGCACTTTCAAGGGAACAGGTAGCCGCAGGAACTTTGCACCATGATGTGTTTTCCCAGCCACAGAGTCAGGCAGGCAGGATTAATTCCATTCCAGCCATCTGCCTGGGTCCCTCTTCCTTCATCCCTCGCCTCCTTCTCTTGGCCATTTCTCCAGGCCTCATAGAGCCTGTGAGGACTGGCTGTGTCCAGTTCCTGCATTACCCATCCTCCATCCTTTCTTTTGCAATAAGGCTAAGCAGCCATAAGCCATTGTAGAGTTCTTTATTTCATGGAAAATCCCACGATTGTTACCCTAGGTACAGTCTTTAAGTTTAAGTTGAAGACAGGCAATTTATTGGATATTTCAAAGCTATGGCTACAAGAAACTGCTGTAATGTCTCTCGGCCATGAGAAATGTAAAAAAAAACCCAGTGAGAATAAGAAAGTCAGGAAACAAAGCAAGGGAAGAAAGAGATGCAATGTGGAGCTCTGAGATTGTGTATCTACCTAACCAGACACATAGCACTTTGGACCTGTCCACCACACTTTTATTTACACAGTTTCAGTTTCTTCCAAGCTTTGTTTTGCTATAGTGCAATGAGAAGCTGTGCAGCTCAGGGTCCCAGGGGGAGACACTTTGTCTGGACATCAGCACCCAACCCTTGTCAGTTCAGCCAAACACATTTTGTAAATCAGACTGTCTTTTGCAGAAGCCTCTTCTTCCTTACTTGACATAAACATCAGGTATCTGGCAAGCTTTCTTGGCAAAAGGGAGATGGTTTCCTGAGCCCTCCTACAGCTCACCTTGGCAATTTACGTCTTAATCATGTCAGTGACTGTTGTGATCGGTCATTAAGGGGGAAATGCTGTTCGCAAAGGCGGATGGATATAGCGATATGTAAAGCTAATTGTGTCTCACCCCAGATCAGAGCATCTCTGAGCAAGGGAATCCAGACTTCTGAACTCCACCTCTCCATGCTTCGCTTTATTACATGATCACGTCTTTGCTTTGGTGTTGTTATTAACGCCCGCTCCTTCTTTCTCTCCAAGAATGCCAAGTTTTCAAGTAAAAAAGAAGCCCCCTTTGTTGTTGAAACCTCAGAAATTGGTTCAGACGTATTTGCTGGAGTGGAAGCCAAGGGGTTAAGTAACAGGTATGAAAGGTATCGATTTACAACTGGGACGTGTGGCTGGGGGCTTGTTGCTGATGTGTGTGTGTTCCTCACAGGTTTAAAGTAATTCTGAACAACTGCTGGGCAACACCTTCATCAGAGTATTTCTACCAAATCCAGTGGCCACTCATCACTAAAGGGTAGGTAATTGCATGAGTGAGGCCAAATGATGCGTCACTTGGATGTGTTACATGAACAGAAAGCTGGGTGTTTTTAGGTCATGTTTGTTCTGGTTGGCAAAGCCTGCTATGATATTAGTGTCTACAAACTGTGTGCATGAGGGATTGGTCTTGCGATTTGAATAGCAGCCTAGGAGTTACGGATAGATGAATAGGTTACCTAGAGGACTATGCTGTCCCTCCAATGCTTGTAAAATAAATCATCCAAAGACGCCAGAAGTATGGGGGTTTGCATGAAGCAGCTTTGTGGAGGGGCTCGCTTTCTGCTTTCACTGACACCCAAGCAACCCACTTACATCACAATGTTACTCACGTTACAATGGTGCAGCTGAGAGCAGAATGACTATCAAGATGGGCTCAAGCAGAGCATCGTGCATGCCTGTCTCACCACAGTCTCAGTCAAAGTGAGTACCCTGATGATGCTCCTGGAAGGAGGCTGAAGAAAGCAGAGCATCAGAAATCTAGCGGGGGGTAGGCCTTGCAGCTGTTCCTGTTCTCATGACGCTTTTCAATGTGCAATTTAGGTGTGCAACGGACAACTCTATCTTAGTGCATGAAAATGGGAAAAACAGTCGAGCCACCTTCCAGTTCAATGCTTTCCGGTTCCAAAACATCCCCAAACTGTCCAAAGTCTGGCTGCACTGTGAGACACACGTCTGTGACAGTGAAAAGTTTTCCTGCCCTGTGGTAAGTCCTTCTGCTAACAATCAGAGATGGGGCTGAGCCACAAGATTCGTCAGCCCTCACAAAAGTTTTTAGACTCTGAGGGTCTGGTCCGTTTCTTTGTTTCCTCATTGTATGGTTATGTTCTGTCCACTAGAGGGTGCCAGAGCAATGCACTTATAAGAGTAGCCACTTGGAGTCAGCACATATTGTCTGCGTTTCCAGTTTGATTAAATGTGATGGTGCAAATTCAGGTTTCTTGATGGAAAAAGTTCAGTGAAAGATTTTTATGGAATTTTTTGGGAGGATTTTCAACCAGCCCTAAAGCTGGGTAAAAAAAATCATCAACGTTTTGAAAGAAACAGTAAAACAAAACAAAAAAATCACGAGATTTCCAAAAAAGGTTTACTGTTTTTTCCAACCAACTCTATGAAGCTTTTGTAGCCCTCACCCATGAAGTGCAACTAAGGCCAGAAAACAGTCTTCTCCCAGTACTCCCTGGTGTCCCACTTATCACATGGGGCCAGAAGTGAACAACATCATTTATGAAAATAAAACAAACGAAGCCACCCGAATCCCTTGGCCTGGAATGGAACCTGACAGAGAACCAAGCTGGTGGTTACAGTACTTCCAAGTCTTCCTATTATCAGGTTCATCTGCCACAAACCTGCAGCCTGCCTAAGGGAGCAGGATGGGGATTGCCCATTGGCCATACACAAAGAGCTCCGGGAGTCTAACAGCTGTGGAGCCCGTTCTGACCAGCCTGTCTGCTGTAGATAAGCTTGAACCAAGGTGGTGGCTCTGTGGTTATAAACAATGTATTTTTCTGGAAGCCAAAGTTACCATGTGTGTAAAAACAAACAAGTTAGGGGATCAGGAAGGGTCAGGGAACTGGCAAGATGGCTCAGGCTGTAGTGCACTTGTTCCAAGATAGACCAAGTCAGTAGTGACAGAAGTCATTATGTATATATCCGGTGGATTATGAGAAATGAATTTGGTAGTCTCAGGCCACTCCCCAGTGGACAGGAATCACACCTGGCAATAACCCATAGTAGTGTCCTCAGTGACCATCTTACAGAGAAGCCAAGGATCGAACAAACAGGGATCAACCCTGCTTTCCCCTCTAGAGGGGTTTCTCTAAGGTATTGTGGAGAGGATAGGTTGGCAAAGTCTGTGGTTAGATACAGGACATCAGTTTTGATGGCAGCTGTCATTTCAGCACCTTAAAGAAGTAGCAAATTAATTCGAAAGTAATTTTTTAAAGACTGCTGCCTATGGACTATTTGAATCCACTCCAGGTTTCTCAGAAGATTTTGTAACAAGGCTTCTCTTTGAAAAGAGAGTGTTGTTCCTGCTCTTTCTGCTTCCAGAAGTGAAGCAAAGAGCTAGTAATTGGAGTCAGTCAGGTTTCGTTTTAAAATGCAAAATACATTTTCTAACAAAAACTGCAGGGTTTTGGGGTTTTTTTAATAAATGTCTCTTTCTGTTTTTGAGACCTGTGAAAAACGAAAACAACGCACTGAACAAACAGGAGGAGTTCTAGTGGCAGAACTTACTGTGCACAGTAAGTGTGGATGTCTTTTTCTATTTGGGAAAGGGTTTCTCCCTCTTATGAAGTGTCACACATGGGAACAGTCAGCCATTCTCAGTGAAGGGATGACAGTAAGAGAGAGAGGTACTGGTTCCATATAAATTTGTCCCTAGACAAAGAATGGAGAAGATTAACAGCAGTTAAATAATCATCTTTAGATTTTGGTGGCTACTGTAGGGTTGAATTTTGCTACAACAGCTGTAGGAGGGTTAATTCTGAAGTCCCTACGCAGGTAAAGTGGCCATGTAGTTCAGCGACTATGATCCTGGAACACACATGCAGCCTGAGTTAAAGGGCAGCATGCAGAAAAGTTCCACTGGCGTGGAAAGGGGTGGGGGTGAAATTCTCCCCTTAGTCTGCTGTGTGCCATAAAGCTGTGCTGCAGGTGTTTCTATGGATGAGCCTCTTTGGCTGGTGGATCTGCACAACTGTGGACTGGCCACTCCTTCTAGCAGTTCCTCCACCCCTCCGCCCATTCCCTGAAAACACACACACACGTGGCTCAAATCCATCACATCTGTCCACCTGTAAAGCAGAACTTCATTGGTGCCACTGCCTACTTCTCTCTGGAGGAGGACCCAGAAGTTAGCAGTTTTAGGGCTGTAGGATCCAGCCCTCATGTACAAATCTTTTGGTGTGGACTTCTTTGAATGCTATGGGCCTAATTCTCATTTACACTAAGGGCCCTTTACACTACTCTGGCAATTACATCGGCACCAGCTTTACAGCCCCTTTGCCCTCCCACAGAATCTTAGTGTAAGAAGCCTGAGCATAATAGAGAATTCTCCTCTCACTTACACTGGTGTAACATCACCGATTTCAGTGCTCGTTCCTATATGCACGCTTACATCAATGTAAGCAAGAGGAGAGTCAGGCTCTGGAGATGGGAGAAGGATCAGTCCTGTTCAGTATCACGTTCAGATAGGAGATGTTAAAGCCACGAGAGAAAATACTTATAAAAACGTCACACACATACCTGCATGTTATCTGTTCTGTTTCCCCCAGTCACACTGCTGTATTTTGCCTACTTTAAACATGCCATCCAAACGTTCTCTTTTCTAATATTATACAGGTGGAGGTTTATCCAGTCACTACAGTTTCTCAGGTAAAGAGCAAAATAAGACACCAAAAATACTCATCCCAAAAAGCAACTGTCAATATCAATCCCATATACTTTTTTTTAAAGCTTGTAAATCTATTAATAGTAAATGGAATTACTACAGAAGAAATAATTTTCAACATCAATTTTTATCTGCAACATTTATATGTAGTTTGTCCCCTCTTCCCCCTTTTAAAAAGAAAAACAAAAAAAAACCCTTGATGTACTTTGGACAGGGAAACTAGACTTGTTAATTTCATTTTCCCTGTAGTGTCAGTTTCATTCTTATTTTCTGGCACTAGCCCAGTGCTGCTGTGTTTGAATTTCCATTATTGCAAAGAGTGTTTAAATGCAGAAACAAAGCCATGTTTTCACTGACTCACAAAAAATGTTATGAAAACATTTCTGTTCCTATTAGGATTCATACAACACATTTCAAAATCTAAATATTAAGCCTACCACACTGAGGGAATCACTCAAGAGAGCTCAGATGCCAGGTGATGGGCACAGGATCAGAACCTAAACAGAATTTAAGACATTTGAAGATTTCAGCTGAGTACTTACCTTACTCCTTGTGATTTTCTTGCAGATATTCTCTGTCATCTAATCTTCATGCTTGGAATCTGTGTTGTTTTACTGTGAGATACAGCCCAGCTGCAGTTCCCAATACATTCCCCTATCCCCCCACACACTTTGTAACTGTACTTGACTACTAAAGTAATGTTTACTTAACTTACAGCGGGAGAAATTGTATTGTTTTACAGGAAAAAAAATAAAACACGGCTTGAATTTATTCCTATAGTAAAGGGGAATAATGACACTGCTCTTTCTTTCCCCAACCTCTGCAGTTATTTTATAAAAGTTCACTTCTTCCCTTTGAACTGGTATGGTGTGAAACAGGCTCGTTTCTATTGTATATGAAACACAGAGACACGCTAACTTAGCCCTTCCCAAAGCTGAGTGCCCGTCACAAACAAACAGAAAGCCCACCAGTTGCAGCCCCCTTCCACTGGGTCCTGTTAAAGATTTTCCCAACTCAGCTTGAGACTCGATCCTGCAAGGTGCTGAGCAACCAACTTGTGCACCTCCCCTCCTCTGCCTAGTCCTTTGAATCCACCAGAGATCTGAGTCCCACACAACAGGAAATTTTGCATTAACTTGTACCTAGAACTATGTTATCCATAAAAACTGGAGAAGCAGATCAATGTAATCGACCATGGCTGCAGAAGCACAGACCCCTCTGCTGTCAGCAGGGGTCACATGCATGATCAGTAGCACCAAAAGCACAAATCCTCACCCCTTGACTGGAGAAGTGTTTAAAATGCAAGCTCCTTGGGGCAGGGACTCTCTTTCACCATGGATATCCACTCAGCAATCAGAAGGGATGATGGAAGGCAGCACATGCAGGCATACCCGAGTTAGACGTGATCAAGCTAGATCAGTAAAAATAGCCATGAAGCGGCAGCATGGGTGACGACCTGGACCTAGCCACTCCAGTACACATGGAGGGTGCCAGGCAGACTTGTAATTGCGTGCCTATGCTGCTATTTTTTTTTAAGCAAGCTAGCGCGAGCAAATCAGCTCCGGTATGTCTACACCTGCTGCAAAAGCACCTCCTGACTGAAGTGTTCAAACTGCACCTAGCAAAACGTGGCCCTGACCTCAGTTGTGGCCCCAAGATACTATCACAATACAAATTATAATAGTAACAACAATTCTTAACTGTCAGTATGTGGCAGGTACTTAATGCCTCTGGGGCCAGTCACAAGAGGGAGAAATGACCATTTCCTGGGAGCGAGATGTGTAGGATAGTGTCTCTACGGGAAGTGATGGAAGGTCCATTGCTTGACACATTTCAAACTAGACTGGACAAAACATTTGAAAATATCCAGAAAGGAATACTCTTACACTGGGTAAGGAGACGGATAGATCTTTGATCTTAGATCTAGGTCTTTTCCGTCAAACTTTTATGCAGCTATGATAAAGAAGACTAAAATTAATACACTACAATCAGTTTTTATTTGCCCTCTGTTAATCCCAGTGCCAGGAGCACGCACATCTATAGATACATTACAGCAAGTACATAACTGAAACAAGAACATAGACATTACCAGACTTGAGATCCATTCAGTCCAGTATCCTGTCTCCAACAGTGGCCAGCACCAGCTGCTTCACACAAAAGTGCAACAAGCCCTGTGGTGGAGAGATGTGGGGTAATCTGCCCCAGTTTTATCCTAATCCCTAACAGGCAGAGTTTGGTTTAAAGCCTGAAACACCAGGTTCTCTCTCCTTTCCAATGTGCTTTGTTTGCATTGACTATCATCGCTCTGTCTGTTGTTTATTACCTATATAACCCTCCTATCCCTCCTTTGAACCTTGCAAAGTTCCTATAGTAGCTGCATCCTTTTCAAGCTGCCATTTTAATCTGCTTGCCTTTTCTCCATTTCGTTTAGTGGGATCATCACGATTGATGCTACAACATCCTGTTAGGGTTACTCCAGTCTTCCTTCTTACTCCCTCCCAGCTGCACCTGTTCAATACATCTTATCTGACTCTAAGCAGGGACAGTCGTGAACTCTGCAATCATCCAGCGCTTACCACAATGAGGCCCATGACCTGACTGAGGCCTCCAGGTTCTAACAAAATGACATCATTAATAACAATAGTTAACAACAATGAATTTGACATTGCACATATAGTACTTAACCACTGTAAAAAAACCCACAGAATTTCATGTCAATCCATTACATAAACTATGGCAGCACACGAGATTGAACACTGCTAAAGCGAATAGGGGAAAAACCCTGAAGTAATTTCAGTAAAATACGTTTCAAATTTATTGTCCTTCTTAAAACTCATTAGGGCTCTTATTCCTTCCTAGAGAATTCAGGAATGATCCTGTAAGCAGTGTGTCCACAGTTCTCAAATTCTGTACAGGTTTGCCCTCACTCTGGGCACTATTTGCCTAAATAGGTTTCAGGCGTCTAATATAAGTAATTTAATTTATAAGTAGCTTAAAGCAAGGATTCCTATAAGCTGCAATAATTGACAAACAGAATCCACTGTGACGACCTCTGAGATAATAGGATCAGATCAGACTATATTTATTGCACTAGCTAGTGCACTCTCTTCAGACAAATTATTCTAGCTACTTTTGGGTTTAGGTTAGAAGGATGGATTTCCTCACTTAGACCTGTTCGTATCATTCAAACTGCCCACGAGAAGACTTTTCAATGTGATTTTTCTGCTTTTGAGATATTTCCTAGAGCAAAGCAGATTTTGTTGAATGAGTCACAGAGTCACGGAGCATCTTGATTCGAAAAAGTTTCATGTGGCTTTTTTCATGCTTTGCCCACCCGCCCCTAGTGCTAGGTTTTAGAAACCAATCCCAGATGCTTTCTTGCCTAAAGCTTTCCACCTTTCCATGCCAGAAGGGATTAACAAGCTCATGTCATGAAATGTGAGGGTTAGACAGTTCTGGCTCTCAGTCCACCCTGCACCTTCACTAAAGGCTGGTTCTTTTGCCCTTGTTGGTTATCTATCCCTGTATCACAACTCTTGTGAAGGAAGCCTGAACTGAGGTCCTTCGACAGGTTCATTAATGCTACTGCTGAGTATACAGGAGCTATCAGTTTGCACCCAGGTGAGTCTCACACCCTTGGTGTTGCCAGGAGCTAAGTGTGCCACAGAATTCCCACAGTCCCTGCCAGTTATGGAGCCAAGCGTCTGAGTACCCACACCTCCCAGGGGATATTACACTGCTCTGGATTCAGCCCACACTACCAGCTGCATACGGCATAACACAAGCTACAAAGTTTGGATGCTGATCTGTAGTTCCCTGAAGTTCAGGAATGATTTGGGTTTGGGCTTGTGATTGGGTATATAGATCCCTAGGGGGTCTCAGCCAGGGTAGTCCCTATCCCAAAGGGGGTAACTCAGCCAGTCTGGAGCAGCATGTACATGAAGACTCAGGCTGCAGCAGTGACCCAGCTGCTATTCCCAGGGAATCCTAGTGTGTCCTGACCTACAAGGGACAGCACGTGGTTGTTAATTTCCCCATGTAATGGCCAACTAATTGCTGTTTCTATTACTAGTATCTGAGAGCTTGTTCTGGAATGTGGAAGATGGCAAGAGATTTTAGCCCATGATGTTCAAAACAATCTATTTCGCTTTTACAAGAGGTCACCTTCCAAGATGATAGAAGACTGGAATCTGCTGTGGTCAAGAAGACATTTGTCTTGAACTCGAATTCTGAAGGTCTCCGCGTTCGCCAGTGCAATGTGGGAGCTACCATATTAGTCTTCCATTCATTCCACGTTGCAGTCAAATGGCCTGTCTGGATTGTGTTCAGTAACCCCAGCAATGAGTTCCTCCTACAGCAACGAGAAGATGAGGGTCATCCATAGAGCCACAAGGAGAAGCGGCACAATACAATTCCATTTTCAGTGTGTTTCAGGGGAGACAAAGACCTCTTTTATATGGGTGACTGTAACAGGGTCATACTTGATCCAAAATGGGACCTGCTGTTGACTCAGTTTTCCCTTCTTGAGTTTCTCAAAAACTGCACTCAGTGAGCCTAATAATATCCCTTCTTGGGGTCTGGGTTTATTAAGACATCACCACAATTATAAATGCAACAATTACAAGAGCAGCTAAAACAAGTCTCTCTCTTGTCTCCCAACTCCAGTTTTTTTAGCCCCTTACTGGGCTTCTTTCCAAAAACCCAGCTCCTCTTGCCTGGTGTTTCCTCAAGCCTCTTCCTCCTATGGCTGTTACATCTCTTAAGGTTTCTACTTCTGCCACTAATGTCAGGTTGCTCCAGTCAGGCCTTTTCCTCTAGCAGGGGAGCCCTTTTCCCTGGTCTCTCTCTTCAGATCCCTGCAGGTCTCTCTCCCAGCTCACCTTATATCAGAGGTTCAGACCTCAGTTTTCTCTCTCTCTCAGCTCCCCAGATCACTCTGAGCAGGGCACCTCTTCCAGGTCCCCTTTGGAGAGCCCTCTCCGAGGTCTGTCCTAGCTCCTGGCCTCCCTCTCTTTGAGGGAATAGGCTCTTTCCTAGGAAGCCCCACCAATAGGCTACCATCACGTGATGCCTGGTCACCTGGACCAATCTCTTGGCTGAAGCCCAAACTCATCATAGGACCAAATGACAGGGCACAGGTGGGACTAAGTCCAAATCCCTTAAAGGGCTAGCCCATCTCGTGATGGTGAATTTCTTCCAGAAGGATCCCAAAGTGTTTTACAAATGGATTAAAAAACTATAGCCCCAATTCTGCAGGCCTGCTGTGGGAGTTTTGCTCAGTGAAGTCCACAAAGATTTGGTCACATCAGCACTTAAGGGCTGGGCTCTGAACACTTTATAAGAATTATTTCACCTCAGTCACCTCTTGGCTGGAATGTGGCATAACGGTGCATAGCCACATAGCCTAGGAATTTAGGGTGGTCCTATTTCTTCATTAGGCCTGAGCTGTACTCAGCCATTGTGGAGATTAACAGATGCAGTATCTTCCTGATTTCCAGGCTGCCTGTTCTTAGTGTAATAAGCCTTACACCAGAAGAGGTTTGGGTGTTGCAGAGCTCTGCTTTGCTAAGCCTCTTCCTCTACCCCTCTCAGCCCCATCCCTTCATTCCCCTTACTCTCTGTGGGAGGGGGAGGCTGGTCCAGGAAGCAGCCAAGGCCCCTTTGCCAGCTGTACACCTGTGGGAGCTCCCCTGATCAGAGTGGATTCTCCACGGGCATTCTCTAGTTGCTTAACCGTCACTTGGAGCCACCGGTGAAACACAAAAAGGCCTTCGCAGACCAGAAAACCTGGCCCTTCGGATTTTACATCTTTAACCAAAAGACAAAAGGATATCTTGAGAAGAAAAATGCCAGTCTCCAAACTCCTGATGGGCCACAGCACAGCAGTGCAAATGTTTCTTAGAAAACTGTCTTACCTTTTTGCTTTCTAACTAATTATATAAAGCTTTGGAAATGCATAACATGCTTTCTGTTTCCATGATGTATTTTGTGGGCTATGCATATTAATGCATTATCAATTTACAACTGGAGAAGGTGTTTCTCTCCCCTCTTAAACAGTACACGGCATAGGATTGCAACATAGTCTCTGTGTTGTCTTCTAATCAGCTAGTGAGGGAACATACATAGGAAGATATAAAACTGCATCTGCTTTGAAAGGGCATCTCCTGTGTGTAAATACAGGATTTGCCAAAATTTTAATGCATCACGCCAAATAATCCTCACATGGGAAAGACTATAGGCCCAACTGAATTGCTCATATAGATCTTACTTATGTCATCTGTGTGAGACAGAATTGAATTTTGTCCAGTGAATACACTATAACGTGGTGCAAAGACCAGTTTAATTCCCTCTATTTCTTATGTTCCAAAGGTCATATCCTACCATTGATTTTAATGGAGAGTTCTTCATTTGCATCTGTGGCAACTGCCATTTTGGTCAGGAACATTTTGGTCAGGGACTGAACCAGGAAGCTCCAAAACCTTGAGTTTGAGCTTATAGTTGGGATCTTTAAAAGACTCAGATGCTGTGCGGACTGGACATGTGGTGGGGTGCGCAACACACTCTAAACAGTTGGTTACACTTCTGTGCCAGCACAGATCCCAGGTGGATTGAGTTTCAATTGAGTTTAGCAGTTAATGGGCCAGGAATAACCTGCGGTTTTCAGATTTAACCACCAAAAAGGTGTGGTTTGAAAATGTTTTTGTAAGTGATAATCCAATTCCACATCCCAGGGATTGTTCTTCACCAGCCGCATGAACCACAATGAGACTAAGCTGCTACGCCCCTGTTGAACTCAGACCATCATGCTAGAACTAGAATATTTCGATAACACACTCAGCGGGGTCGGATCCTGAGATGGTGCAGGACAGCGTCATTCCACTGCCATCAGTGGAGCGACACTGATTTAAACCAACTGAGGAGTCAAGTTAATCACTCCCAAGTCTCCTGTATTTCAGTAAGAGAACGTCTGTAGTGCAGCTGGGAGCAGGACAAGCAGAAGGGGTGGAGGGGGCGCTGGCTGGGCCCTCCTCCTCAGAGGCAGCCCTCCCCTTTTCCCCCGTCGCAGGCAACCAGGGGCTGCCGGGCGATAATATCCCTGGCAGCCGCACAGACCCCAGCACAGGCCTGCTGGTGGCCGAGGGCTCCCGCTGAGGGGGAGCAAACGTTTCCCCGGCCCCTCCGCCCCCGTGCTGGGCACAAGGAGGGAGCCATGGGGACCCCAGCTGCTTAGGGGCCAGGCAGCCAAAGACAGGGCTCTGGGGCAGAGCCTGTCACGCCGTCCCCCCACCCCTGCCCCATCACTCCCACTCCCCACCACCCCCACAGCAAGAGAGGGAGCGGGGGCAGAGTGGGAAATGGGCCCATAGACCCCCCCCCCTGGGGGGTGCTATTTCCACTGCCACTGGGTGCAAATGTAAGTATTGGCCAGTGGCGTACCGAGGGTCTCCGGCGCCCGGGGGCTAAGCCTACATTTGTGTTCTCCCCCCACCCCCCAGGCCTCACACCCCTGCCCCCCCACAGGGCAGGAGGGGTCCTGATGCCACCCCACAGCTGCCCCGAGGAGGAGGGGTATGTACCTGCAGGGGGGAGGGAGGTGGGGCTTGGGGGAGGCTGCAAATGCAGGCTTGGCTCCACTGCCCCCCCCCCCCCCCACTTACTCACTGCATGGCGTCTGCCTCTCTCGCTGCAGCCCCGCAGCCTGGCACTGACTCGGATGGGGCAACCACACCCCCCAGCCTGGGGAGGGGAGCTGGGCCGGCCCTTCAGGATGCGCGGGGGGGGGGGGGAGGCGCTGAGGGGTGCCTCTCAGAGCCTCCTGCACCCCCCACCCATCGTGAAGGGCCAGCCCGGCACTTACCTGCTGATCCAGCCCCGCAACCTGGCATTGACTTGGACAGGGCGGCCTATCCCCCTTCCCCCCACCCCGCGGCCTGCTGTGGGGGCGCCGGGCCGGCCCTTCACGACACATGGGGAGGGAGGTGCTAAGGGGTGCTCCTCAGAACCTCCTGAATCCCCCTGTGAAGGGCTGGCCCTGGCACCCAGGGCCCTGGCTCCCCCCATTGATACGCCACTGTTATTGGCCACTGTAGCTGCAGCATATACATCCCCCCTAACAGGCAGTGCCAAGCCTAGTAGCTTCAATAGACCCACATATTAGATCACTTCTCCAGTCTTTGAACTTTCCCACTGCATTACCAGCACATGGATTTAACGCTCTCCCTTACCGCCACAGTTTCCTTCCAACTGCCTCACAGATTGTCACTGAACTCTGGGAGAGGCAAGTGAAAGCCAGCTTTTCCTTTTAACCAAAACGTTCTTTGCTCTCCTTTGCCCTGACAACAGAAAGAAGTGAAAGTAAAGTTGTACAAGAGGAATCTAGAAAAAAAAAACAAACATACTGATTTTAAGTAGAGCTGGCCTAAACTAGGATTTCTGGATTGAGGGATAAATTGGTATTTCAGAATGTGGTTTGTTTCCAAATTTTTCAGAGTTTCCCACAAACTGCAAATTTTGGGGGGAAAAATGTTTTGGAAACATTGACACATGGGGTTTTCAGAATGAAATGGGCTCCCTGGAACTAGGCCACCCCTAGGTATTTTGTTACCTAGGATGGAAAAAAATGTCCCCTCAGACTCAAAAGGTGCAATAAACCCCCCAAAAAAACAAAACAAAATTGAACCAACTCCTTCTCTCCCTTCAGGGATTTGGTGTCCCAAATACAATGGATCAGTGCCTTCAATGTTGATGCCAAGGGCAGCGATCCTGACTTCCCATCTCTAAGGCCTGCCCTGTCTGGAAGCATGGCTGCTACTGACAGAAATTTTTACTGTGCTTATGAAATTGACACATCAATTTCATGAGTGCAGGAATAAGAGGATGGTGTAGGGAGGAGGGGTTTAGATTTATTAGGAACTGGGAAACCTTTTGGAAAAGGGGGAGCCTATATAGGAAGGATGGGCTTCACCGAAATAAAAATGGAACCTGATTGCTGACACGTAAAATTAAAAAAGTCTTAGAGCAGTTTTTAAACTGAGGGCTGGAGGAAACCCAACAGATACGGAGGAGCACATGGTTCGGACACAGACGGGAGGATCTATTCATGGAGATTCTCTATATCCTAGTAAGGAGGAGAGAATAAAATATGGGTAGGATCTGATGAGAAACAGTTAAATGAAAAAGAGTCCCATTCACTTACATCACATAGTGGCAGACAGCTAAAAGTGACAATTTTTTAAAGTGCTTATATACAAATGCTCAAAGTCCTAATACTAAGATGGGTAAACATAAGGTGCCTCTTATTAAATGACAAAATTGATATAATAGGCATCAGAGAAACTTGGTGGAATGAGGATAATCAATTGGACACAGCAATATCAGCGTACAAAATAGATCAGAAGGACAGAATAAAGTCGTACTTGTTGGGGAGTAGCACTACATATGAAAGAAAGCATAGGGTCAAATGAAAAAAAAATCTTAAATGAAGCAAACAGTGCCACAGAATCTCTATGGATAATAATTCCATGCTTGAAGAAGAAGAATATAGCAGTAGGATGTACTACCGACCACCTGACCAGGATGGTGATATTGACTGTGAAATGCTCAGGGAGATTAGAGATGCAATAAAAATAAAAAACTCAATAATAATGAGAGATTTCAACTATCCCCATGTTGACTGGTTTCATGTCACTTCAGGATAGTATGCAGAGATAAAGTTTCTTGACACCTTAAATGACTGCTTCTTGGAGCAGCTAGTCCTGGAACTCACAAGAGAAGAGGCGATTCTTGACTTAAGTGGAGCACAGGATCTGGTCCAAGAGGTGAATATAGCTGAACTATTTGGTAATAGTGACCATAACATAATAAAATGTAACATTCCTGTTGTAGGGATGGGGAAACACCATAGCAGCCCACCACAGTACCATTTAATTTCAGAAAGGGGAACTACAAAAAAATGAGGAAATTAGTCCAACAGAAATTAAAAGATACAGTGCCGAAAGTGAAATCCCTGCAAGCTGCATAGAAACTTTTAAAAGACACCATAATAGCAGCTCAATTGAAACGTATACACCCAGATTAAAAAATATAATAAGACCAAAAACGTGCCACTGTGGCTAAACAACAAAATAAAAGAAGCAGTTAGAGGCAAAAATGCATCTTTTAAAAACTGAAAGTTAAATCTTATTCAGGAAAATAGAAAGGAGCATAAATTCTGGCAACTGAAGTGTAAAAATATAATTAGGAAGGTACCAAAAGAACTTGAAGAACAGCTAACTAAAGACTCAAAAAGTAACAGCAAAAAAAATGTTTAAATACATCAGAACCAGGAAGCCTGTTAAACAACCAGTGGGGCCACTGAATGATTGAGATGCTATAGGAGCACTCAAGGAAGATGAGGTTATTGTGGAGAAACTAAATTAATTCTTTGCATCGGTCTTCACGGTTGAGGAAGTGAGGGAGATTCCCAGACCTCAGCCATTCTTTTTAGGTGACAAATCTCAGGAACTGTCCCAGATTGAGATGTCCTTAGAGGAGGTTTTGAACAAATTGATAAATTAAACAGTAATAAGTCACCAGGACTAGATGATATCCACCCGAGTTCTGAAGGAATTCAAATGTGAAATTGCAGAACTACTAACTGTTGCTATGTACCCTATCATTTAAATCACCTTCTGTACCAGATGACTAGAGGATAGATAATTTTTTTTAAAAGGCTCCAGAGCTGATCCTGGCAATTACAGGCCAGTAAGCCTAACTTCAGTACCAGGTAAATTGGTTGAAACTATAGTAAAGAACAGAATTATCAGACACATATATGAATACGATTTGTTGGGGAAAAGTCAACATGGTTATTGCAAAGGGAAATCATGTCTCACCAATCTACTAGAATTCTTTGAGAGGATCAACAAGCATGTGATTCAGGGATATAATGTACTTAGATTTTCAAAAAGCCTTTGACAAGGTCCCTCACCAAAGGTTCTTAAGCAAAGTAAGCAGTCATGGGTTAAAATGGAAGGTTCTCTCCTGGATCAGTAACAGGTGAAAGATAGGAAACAAAGGGTAGGAATAAATGGTCAGTTTTAAGAATGGAGAGAGATAAATAGTGATGTCCCACTTGGGTCTGTACTGGGACCAGTACTATTCAACATATTCATCAATGATTTGGAAGCAGACTGCAAAGAGTTACAAAGACATCTCACAAAACTGGCTGACTGGGCAACAAAATGGCAGATGAAATTCAATGCTGATAAATGCAAAATTAATGCACATTGGAAAACATAATCCCAACTATACATATAAAATGATGGGGTCTAAATTAGCTGTTACCACTCAGTAAAGATCTTGGAGTCATTGTGGATAGTTCTCTGAAAACATCCACTCAATGTTCAGCGGCAGTCAAAAAAGCTAACAGAATGTTGGGAATCATTAGGAAAGAGATAGGTAAGAAGACAGAAAATATCGTATTGCCTTTTTGTAAATCCCTGGTGTGCCTACATCTTGAATACTGCATGCAGATCTGGTCGCTCCATCTTAAAAAGATATAGTGGAATTGGAAAAGGTACAGAAAAGGACAATTAAAATAATTAGGAGTATGGAACAACTTCCATATGAGGAGAGATTAATAAGATGAACTTTTCAGTTTGGAAAAGAGACGACTAAGGGGGGATATAATAGAGGTCTATAAAATCATGACTGGTGTGGAGAAAGTGAATAAGGAAGTGTTGCTTACTACTTCTCATAACACAAAAACTAGGGGTCACCCAATTAAATTCATAGGCAGCAGGTTTAAAAAAACCAGAAGGACATATTTCTTCACACAACACATAGCCAACCTGTGGAACTCCTTTCCAGAGGATGTTGTGAAGGCCAAGACTATATCAGGCTTTAAAAAGAACTAGATTAATTCACAGAGGATAGGTCCATCAATGGCTATTAGCCAGGATAGGCAAAGATTGCTGCTTGCCAGAGGCTGGGAATGTCTGACGGGATGGATCATTTAATGATTAGCTGTTCTATTCATTCCCTCTGAAGCACCAGACATTGGCCACTGTGGGAAGACAGGATACTGGACTAGATGGACCATTGGTCTGACCCAATATGGCCGTTCTTATGTTCAGTAAGCAGCTGCATGAGCTCCCAGTTTCTGTGGCTGCAAGTCCTTGGGGCAGGAGTCCCCACGCCTTGTAGACTCACTGACCAGCTGGCTTTTAGGACTGCCCACTTGGAAGCCCAGGGTCCCTGGACCCAGTGCAGTCTGCATGGCAGAGCTGCCCCAGAGCCAACGACCCCGGAACTGAAACCATTTCAGGTTTGAGAAATTGGTATGTTCCAATGAAACTGTTCCATCAGAAAACTACTGGCAAGCTCGAACTGTAAGGTCTTTGGAGCAGGAATCATCTCTTGGTTATACATTTGTACAGAGGCTAGCATGTTGAGGCCACAGTCCCTTATTGGGTCCTCAAGGCATTCCAGTAACCTAAGAAATAAAGCATAGTAATAACATAGACTGTAATAAGGTAAAAATCATGCACAGGATCCAATGATGTGAGATTCTGAAAGTGCTGTGAAAGCCCAAAGACTTCACAGCATTGAGCCCTATTTTTTCTGGAATGCTTAATTCTATTTTGCAAAACACTGTCCTATGTTGGGCAGATGGTTATCAGATGCAAAATGATGGAGGATCTTAGCCACAGCATAGTACTGAATTATTGTTTTGTTTTTACACTGATGCATTACCATCAGTTCATATCCATGAAAGCATATGTTCTGCATACATTGTACATACTTGCAAACTCATCTATATGACGTCTAGTACATTAGAACTACCTACTTCGCATGACAGGCTCCCATTCTGCATTCTCAATGTTCATACCTTTACTGTTATGGTCCCTCTTTCTTGCAAGTCATACCCGCCAATGGACTGCAAGGCATTAGCAGTGGTTGTGGAGACATGGATTCGGAGAGCTACAACAAAACAAATCTATTTACTTACTTTGTAAAGGTATTTGGCTGGCTGGGGAGGATTAACTAGTTAAAGAGACAGGACCAACTTGTTTAGAATCTAATAGTTTTCTTCCTAAAGGTTGTGTTTCATTTTTGTCCCCAATCTTGCCTCCTGTTCAGAAGGGTTTGTAAAATTAAGATTTAGGCCTTAGCTTGACTCCATTTAAAATGAAATCACTTGACAGAAACAGTATCCAAGGGAAAAGTGTGGTGTTTATTATATAAACCTTCAAATTTCTCTTTTAATATGTGGTATGGTAACTCCGTGGCTACCTAGGTCTTTGCAGTTGTCATTACGCCACACAATACGGTCATTCAGAGCTTCACGGCAACAGCAGGGAGAGAAATGAGCAAGCAAATGCCTCTCCATTAGCAGCATAGGGTCTATGACGCACAGTTATGGATGTCTGAGGGCAGTAACACATACAAAATACCATGTTCATTTTAGGTTCTTCAAAGATTGGACATTCCAGCTGGTTGTTAAGCATAAAACATAGGCACTGTGGATAGCAGTGGACAGAGCAATGAACTATGACTCAGGAGACCTGGGTTCTATTCCTGCCTCTGGCACTAGCCAGCGGTGTGACCTTGGGCAAGTCACTTCACCTCTCTGTCCCTCAGTTTCCCCAACAGTAAAATAAGGATAATGATGCTGACCTCCTTTGTAAAGCACTCCAAGATCTGCTGATGAAAAGCGTTATGTAAGAACTAGTTGTTATTATCTGACAACAATTATCTCAAGTGGCAGAAACCCTCAGGGTTGGTCGAACTGGTATTGCATGGCAAAGGTTTTACACAAAAAACAACAATGGGTTAAGTGTAACACTGCCTCTGTTTAGGGTTAAAAAAATTCCATGCAGGATGACTGCAAAGCCGACATAAAATGGTACCTACGCAAACTGGTACTTTCCATTCTTGATGCCATATTAACAGTGTCTCCAAACAGGCAATACCGTGGCATTGTGATTCCCACCACTCCCGCAACAACAGGTCCTAAAGTACAAAACAAAGCACAAACCATGAAGCAATCAAGTCAGAAAGTGTTATGCAAAGCAATTTTGTCCCACACTGCGACTCTTAACCAGGCACTAGAAAAGCACTTTAAATTAGAGTGTCTCAATCTCCTATCCAGAGCCCAAGCATAGGTATGTGCAACTCCTAAATTCTAATCCCAGCTCTGATACCAACTCAGATTCTTGACTTGGGCAACTCATTGTCTCAGTTTCTGCAACTGTGATCATGGCAATAATCCCTAGCTAATCTGAGTGTTGTTGTAAAATCTAATACGTGTACAATTTCTGGCTTGACCATGGGCCTGCTGGGTGACGCTGGGCAAGTCACTTAATTTCACTATGCATCTGTAAAATGGGACTAATAATACTGACCTCTTTTGTAAAGCTCTTTACAATCAGTGGAGGAAAAACACTTTATAAAAGATAGGGATTATTAAGATACCATAGAAATGCTTCTTGTGTTATTAGAACTGAAAATTTTATGAAGATCAAAACATTCAGACAATTATTTGTCCCCTTTTTATTTTAACATTTGCAGTTGTCACTGAAGTATCATGAGAAAGGAACATAGAAATTTGCCACACTGGAGCAGACCTTTGGTCCATCTACAACATCCTGACTCCAACAGTAGCAGATGCTTCAGAGTAAGTTTCAAAAAGTTCTATAGCAGCAGTCAGTTATGTAACAACCTGCCCATAGGGGAGATTTCTTCCTGACCTCTGTCAATTCGAGAATGTAGGCCTCCCACATCCAAGTGACTGCCTGAATGACTAGGCTAAAAAGTTATAAGGGACATGGCCTCCCCTTCCATTTTTGCAGATGAAACTATTCCACGAATTTGTTTCAAATGTATGAATAAGTTTCATGTTATCTGAAACTGCATTTTTCAGCAAATAAACTATTCATCTGAAAAATTTTGCCCAGCTCTAGAAATAAGATCCCTTTCACTCCAATGGTAGGTAATGTTATTGTTTTGTGGGACGACCGGAAATACATCATGCATTATCTTTTCAGCATAGAATCCAAGCTGTGCCAGTATTGCTTGGATAGGAAATACAAGGCACTAATTGAGATCGCAGGTGTCATTCTTTAGATGAGTACTAAAACAGAAGCCCAACATTACTATAATCACTGTAAAATGTTTACAAAGCATTGTAAATTTACACACAGTGATTTACAAACACAGAGAAGAGTACTATAATTACTTCTGAATGTCTCATATTAATGTTCTGCACCTTTCAACCAAGGATCTCAAAGCACTTAAAAATAGAAATCTGATGAAGTGGGTGAAAGCTTTTGCCCAAATCAATTTGTTAGTCTGTAAGGTGCCCCAGAACTCTTGTTGTTTTGCTAAAAATAGAAACTAATTAATCTCCCCAGCATCTCTGGGAGATCAGTGAATGTTAATGTTGCCAGTTTGCTGTTGGAGAAACTGAGGCACAGAGCAGTTACATGAGTAGCCACGGTCAGACAGGAAGTCATGGCTGAAGTGGGAAGAGAATCCAGAATTCCCAACTCCCTGCCTCATGCTGTAACTTTTCAATATGTGCTAGAGTGAATTAAAGATGGAAACCCATATCCAAGGTTAAAACAAACATTTGGCCATCAGTTCTTCGTCCTTACTCAGTTAAAAATCCAAATTAAGGGTAAGGGGAATTTTGGCTGAATTAGGACTGACGGATAAGCCCCCTTAAAAAAACACCCTCCAGTCTTATCTTAACCTGATGCTTGACTCATCCTGAGGTGAATTATGAACTGATGCAAAGATATGAATTATGTATTTGAGACTCAGTTTCTACTGCCCAAGAACAAATCTCAGTATTGGAAGCAGGTGAGTCTCATGCTATTTACCTGTGTTAAGGCCAATCCGTAGCTTCAGCTTCTCTTCGGGCATGTGCCCTATCTTGAACGGGATCATTTCACTGAGACAGTGCAACGACATTGTAGCAATTTCCTCAGCGTGCTTCCTTCCATTGCGGATGGGAAGGCCACTGGCAACCATGTAGGCATCTCCAATTGTTTCAACCTGTAGCAAGGAAAACAAAAATAATAAGTACTTAGGCACACATTACATATCTGGGGCAGAGGGCAAATATTAACCAATATGAGAGAGAGGGCAAACTAGTGGACTAAGCATAAAACCAGGAGTTAAGATCTTCTACATTCTAGTCCTGGTTCTGCTTAGCTGAGCTCCACTTCCCTTGCAACAGGATGACCGTAGTGACCTGAAGATCAGATCTGTCTCTTTTTTATTGAAAACACGTGATTTACGGTTGGAGAGTGCTTAAAGAACCGTCTCAGTGAGCCTGCAGGATACCCTGAGGCTGGCTTTGTGGGTAATGCTGTGATTGTGATGGGTAGGAGTTGGATGCGCTCACCAGGCAAAAACTGTTTCCTTCCTATCCAGGGACCATGTCTTTTTTGCAGGCTCATTCAAAAACAGTAAGCCTGTCTCTCACTAACAGTGATCAGGCCAATTGTTGGGGTGTCCTCTGTGACATGGAGACACTTTCTAAAGGCACTGAGATCAGCCAATTTTATCACACACATTGGCCACCAGTCAGCCATTGGATGCTTAGAACTCTTTCACCACCAACTGGGGCTGCATTTGAATAGACAGTTTGGGGGTGGGGGGGAGGGGGGAGTTCTAGAAGCCACTGCCCATTTCTGAGCCACCCATTCAATAACGCACATGTAGGAGATACTATTCGTGACTCTGCTCAGTCATCAACAACTGGAACAATTTACCAAGGGCCATGGTAGATTCTCCATCACCATCAATTTTTTAAATCGAGATTGGATGTTTTTCTAAAAGATCTACTCTAGGAATTATTTTGGGTTGTATGGCTTGTGCTGTATGAAATGATCACGTTCCCTTCTGGCCCTAAAATCTATGAATCAAGAACCTGATCCAAAGTGATCCATGTTAATTGATGCAAATAACTACAGACAGGGGACCTGACTCTGCGAGGGCTCTCTGTCCAGGAAACTTCCCTGGACGTTAATAGAAGTTCTGCAAACACGGTGCTTGCAGGATTGGGCCCAGCAATTGTGCTACCTGATAACCAGGGAGCAGCGTGTCTCACCTTGTATACGTCGTATGTTTTAATGATGTTATCGAACAGGATGTACAGGTCATTCAGGAGATTGACCACTTGCAGGGGGTTGCTGAGAGAACACAGATTGGTGAACCCAACGATATCTGAGAAGAAGATGGTAACGGAATCAAAGCTCTCAGGCTCCACGGATTTCCCAGCGATGAGCTGCTCTCTGATGAAGCTGAAACAGGAGGAGAAAGTGATCATTTTCTTCAGGTTTGTTTCCTCTCTCTCTCTCTCCCCTCCGTCCCCTCCCATCCTCCTCCTCATAATAGATCCACTGGGCCTTGAAGTCCTGCCTTGTTTGGGAAACACACCAAATGACCTGTTTAAAGCACTTTCAAGGCTGCCTTACAAATCCCCAAACCAGATTCAACCTGGGTTTATACTAGCTTCTACTTTGACAAAAGTTCCCTATCTACTGGAGGGAAAGAGGTTGCAAAAGAGAAAAGTGGCCACAGCCTCCCATTTGCCAGAGATGTGTGAGGGCGAAGGCCCGTTGAGCACAAGAAGTTGATGGCATTAAATGCATTTTAAAATGACGCTGACTAACACAGGTTCAGACTATGATACCTACAAAATATTTGACAAGGATTAAGGGAGTTGGTGTGCTGACACCACAGATTATGTTGAACAGTACCAGTCTCATTGTTTCCTTCTGCTCGGAGTATCTGGTGAACCCAGCTGTAGTCTTTTGTCTTAGCCTATAAGCTCTTTGGGGGAACAGTCTTTTTGTTACGTTTGTACAGCACCTAGCACAATGGCTCCATGACAGGAGCTTCTAGGCACAACCACAATATAATAAATAATAATAATTAATAATGAATTGCTTAATTACCATTCATTAATTAGAGCCCAAGGCAACAATCTACCTGTTTTTCAATAGAACGAAAACTTTTGTCCAAAGTTGTGAGCATGTGAACTATTGTTGAGCATAAGATTTCCACATTCAGCTTTATAAGACACTGTTCTACCAGTACTATAGTACTTTGCAAAGCATTCTGGGATATCCTGAGCATGAAAGGCTCTATCTTGCACCAAATTCTATTGTCGACAATCTTATGAACATACAAAAGTTGTTTGATTACCTGGGCAACATTGCTGACAGAAGTTTATCTGTCTTTTTTTTCTCTGCCACCAATTGGGCGGTCCTTTCTTCCACCACTTCCTCCAAGTGATTGGCATACTTTTCCAGTTTGTTTACCATGTTATCCAAGATGCTGACGTGGCTTATGGAATTGTTCAAGCAAATATGTTTTTTTAATGTACATAAGAGCTCTAAGTAATACAAAACATTGATGGGAACTGTATTCCACTTCTATCAAAGATCCTCTCTAGCATCTAGAGTGCATGGGAGAGAAATGACTTCGGATACTTGGCTACTCCCCACTCTGGGCCTGTAATCAGATGTCATAATTTAACTTGGATAAGGGACATCCCTGGAGACTATGTATGCTGCAGATAATGTTAATACTGAACCAATGTCTCTGCATAGTCTTTGGGAGCACTTTGCTACCAGAAGAGAGAGTTTTCAGATGAAACATAAAACCCGAAGTCCCTTCCAAGACTCAAAGTGGTATCCTGGTGAAATTCTGCTGTGGATAATTATATGCTAACTAGTTAAAGATAGCATCAACTTAAATATATTTTTGTGTGGTTTTTTATGTATTTATTATTGGTAACACTTAAGATTACTGTAAGTGAAAAAGATTACAGCATAAAATTTTTCTTTTTTTTTTTCAGTCTACTTTGACAGTACTCTGAATATAGTTAGTTTAACCTCCAGTGACAGGATTCCACAACCTCCCTGGGAAGCCTATTCCAGAACTTAACTATCCTTATAGTCAGAAAGATTTCTCCCAAAATCTCGCCTAAAACTCTTCATCTTCCTATTCTAGACTATCATGCAGTGATGCTGTGGGCTGATAAACAGCTGTTACATCCCCATCTCTGATGCGTTTCAGCGGTGAGTGACTAATCCCTACATATTGGATACCATCTATAAAACATTTTGGGAGCCTGCTGGATGACAAGCACACTGTATATCTGGTATCATTCTTAGACAGGTAAGAAAGACTCACCCGTCAGGGCTTGCATCTCTTAACCCTCTCTTCACAGAGGAGAACGTTGGCCTTCTCTTTGGATCTTCATCCCAACACGTTCTAAGCATTGCAATGATCCTTTCACTGCATTTCTCTGCTGATAGGGTTGGTCTCAGTGGGACAAGCACAGTGGGGTCCTTGAGTTGGTTGATTATCTCTGTATTTAGCAAATGTGATCAATCAGGATTTGAGTCTATTGATTTTGGGGGAAGTGGGTCAGGTGTCCCTAAATTTGGACCAGGTTATCCTAGTCCTTAATGCAGGAGACTGAGAGGAGGAAAAAGAGAATGCATGGAGCTTCCCTTTCCTTTATGCACCTCACATCAGGGTCAGAGACAATCAGAGTCTTTTGCCTGGACGAACCTATGGTCTGCTTCTACTATGCAGATGGCCAGCTTCAAAGAAGGATGCCATTTGTACCATCCCACAGGGGCAGTGTTCACACAGCCTGGTGTGCTGGGGGAAATTGTGCCTCCAAAGCCGCAGGCTAAATTTGCCTCCATAAATGAACGCTTTTCTCCTCTTAGATGCAAGGATTTCAGAACTGTATTTGTAGTAATTTTGTATATGCCCTATTACTGCAGGCTGCTGAGTAGCTCCACCATGTGAATGGTGGTGTTTCCATTGGTCAGCTGAGCAATTACTACACTTCACCTTGGTGCATTTATTTTGCATACAAGTCAGATTAAAAAGTTACAACAGAATAGAGGACATGAAATGTATTCAGATCAACAGAAGGGTAACAAGAGGGAAAGGTTGTCCTATAAGTAATGCACCTCAAAAAGGTACTATATGTGGACTATAGGAGTTTGTGGGAGAAGACAGCTTCTGCTGTATTTGAAACAAAGCTAAACATAAAGCAACTGGCTTTTTTCTTATAAAGCAGGAAGCAATGAGAAATAATGACAAGAAATCAATATAAGGTTAGGAAACAGATATGGAGCTCTTGCTCAGATTAAGTTCTACATTCTTATGATTTATTAGGCAAAATTGCAAAATCATTTGAAAATGTATATACATTTCAGCCTGTGTGACGCTCCAAAAGCCAAAAGGCATCTATCCTTAGCAAATAGATCATTAAATGACATGATTGTCTGTCTATACTCACCCAGAATGTTCATGACAAAAAGTCACTTGCATCCAAAGGGTGTGTCTTAACTCAGAGTAGCTAACCCGCTCTAGCTAATCTGGGTTAAAATTACATTAAAAATATGGCAGCTCAGGGTTGAACTCTTGCTGCTAAAATGAGTTAGCTGTGTCTTCGTGACTATTTGAACCACACTTAGCTAACATGGGTTACAACTAACCTGAGTTAAAAACCACACATTTTACTCCCAGTGAAGACATACCCTAAATGTAGTTATTCCAGGATACAAAAATGTGCTCATGGAGGGAAGAGCACCTGGAAATGCTGTGCCAGGTGAGGAACAAAGTTCTACCTTCTGCTTCTTTGTTCAGGTCTTGGAACGGGCCATCCTCATTGTTATAAATCAGCTCCCTCATAATTATAGCAAAACTGTACACGTCCCCCTTTTGGGTCCCATGGAAAGGAAATTCCCCCATCCTGAGCAGTTCTGGGGCTGTCCAATAGAGATCTACAAGGCAAAACAGGAAACAGCAGGGCAGTCTGTGCTCCAACTGGGTCAAAACCTTCATTGGCAAAGAACAGGCTAGACAGCCTTTTAAAATCTTTAACACAACATGGGATGGTTTGTGCTTTTATAGCGCCGTCCAGCGGAGGATTTCACGGCCGCTTGCAAGCACTCAATCATCCACACTGGTAGCTAGCTAGAGAGGTACAGGCAGCAGCAAGGGTACTCATTCCTTCCCACCCCAGAAGTGGCAGCAGGGCTTCTTTGGAAGAACAGAGGTAGAAGCAGAGTGGGCTCCCAGAAGCTGGGCGGGACAGCACCACTGACCAAGACTTATTCACCAAAACTATTCAGCAAACATTTTCAAACAACAAATAAATTGGAGAATATCCTAAGCTGCTCAGAGACAATTCATGAACAAAATAGAGACAAAAACTGATCAGATAAATTATTTGCTGCGACCTATTCGCTCACCGATATTCAGTGTCCCTGGCATAAAAACAACCTCTGTCATTTCCAGTTGAAATCACCAATATTCAAAGAGGTATTATAGATAAAAAGGTGCCTGAAGACCATTATTAAGGAAAGCATTCTCTACAGGAGTCCATGCAGCCTTGTTTTGTGGTGTATCCCTGCGCTTGTAATTCTTTTATAATCCTCTTACCTGCATAGACAGTATTTTTCTCAGTAATTACTCTGTATTTCTTTCCATACTTAAATTCCCAGAGCCCAAATCCACACAGTTTCACTTGCATGCGACTATCCACCAAGCAGTTAGTAGGTTTCAGATTTCCATGGGAGCTCAGTGGGCTTCTGTGAAGAAACAACATCCCCTACAAAAACAGGAACAGCGTGACTGGACAACGGCAGCTGTACCAACACCCCTCAGAACAAAATACCTCCAGCTGAATGGAAGGATCTAGTTTTGGCTGTGAATGCAACAAAATAGCAAGTGTAACCAGCCCTAGGCTCAGTTGGTTCTGGTCAGAAACACCAGGACTTTCATCCTTAAGGCCTTGTCTACACTAGCACTTATGCTGGCGAAACGTTTGTCATTCACAGGTGTGAAAAAAACAATGTAATGTAATTCCTCCAGTTATCAGACGCATGGTTTGGACCATGTATTTTAGTTCAAACTGGATTCTCCAAGGACCAAGAGATACTGAAAAGGGTTTTGGTTTAAATTGCCTGGTTTCAGACAGGCTCAGGGCCTTATTCCTGATCCAGCAAATAGACAGGACCTCTGCTCCATGGAGGGCCCAGCTGTTGGGGAAGGATTGGAGGAACTTGGCCTGCTGAGGGCCTACCCCCAAAAGACTGTGTGTGTGTTCTGAGCTGAAGTTGTGGTGAACTTGGTACCACAAGGAAACCCCTTGGGTGGGGTGTTGAAGGGCTGCTCCTCCCAGAGCCCATGTGAGGGTTGTGGTGACCACTGGTAAGTTTATTAGCATGCGTGTAGGTTCTTCTATTGTTTTTAATGTTTTTGTTGTAATGCTTTTTACCTTAAGAATCAAAACAGGCTTGCTTAGAAAGAGTTGTGTAATAACGTACAACTGTAGGCAGTCATCCTGTTAACCATCTCTGAAGAGAAAGCAAGCAGGCCTGGTCGGGCAGCCTGTCTCTGCTGGGAATAGCACCATATAGTCCTGGTACCATACAGCCTGGAAGTACTTCAGTCAGGAGAGAATGAGACTCCACTCTCCACCCAAGACAGATGATGGCCAGGAGAGCCGGAAGCCTGACAGTGAGTGCCCTGGCTGAACCCACTGTGGGGAAATACAGGTGCAGGTGCTCTGCACTGTGACAGTCCTCATCATCATAGGATGTGAGCACCTCACATTCTTTGTCATATTTATCCTGACAACACCCTTGTGAGATAGGGAAGTGCTATTATCCCCATACGGATGGGGCCTGGGAAACAGAGAGACATAGGCCCAGATTTTAGGATTGGGGCACTCAGCATTGCAATGCCTAACTGATTAAGAGTCCGTCTTGTTTTCAAAAGGCATTTAACCTAAAGCCCATTGTACGGCTCCTAAATGCCTGACTGGCTTTTGAAAACAAGACAGACTCCTAATCAGGTAGCTATTGTACTGATATGACAACACCTTTAAAAACCTAAGCCTAGGTGACATGCCCAAGGTCATATAGGAGAGTCTGTGGCAGAGATGTGAAATGACCCTGATTCTCTTAAATCTTAGACTTATGTCCTAAGCACTGGACCAAAACTTTAGATTATAAATTTTTCAGGGCAAGGATTTGTTCCGACTGTATGTCTGTACATCACCTAAAACAATGGAACTAGAGAGGCCTGTTTGCACTGCTGTCACACAAATCATTTTACTTAGCATTTTTCAGTTAATTTCTTACTGAAGAAGAAAATTCACCGCTCAGATGGTACATCCTATTCCTTTGAATGTGGCAGCATGGCCATACTCCTTCCTGCCCACCTTGGGATCATGAGCACCAGAGCAAGGGGGCAGTCCCTTCACTTCCACAAACCAGACAAAGTAATGTGGCTCAATATTTGCCAGGGCCAGGTGAATAAAGCTGAGTTACAAAAGTGGCTAAGTGAGTCATGGGCCATGCACTCTAGGAGCATTCCAGTAACTCAGCAACAAGCATAAGAAACAGACGCACCCTTTCCTATCATTTGCTCATCATTCTGCTCTCTCATTCCCATCTTATATCTTAACACCAGAACTGGACTTTAACAACAAAATCTGAATGGTAAGAGCTGCCACCCAAAACTGACTCTTGCTCTCCCCTCCCCACCATTTAGTAGCCTCTACAAATAAAGCAAGGATTTTTGCTTTGGAAAAAAGACTCCGTACAAATGAAAAGAGAAACACGTTAGAATAATGGTTTTGTTTATTATCTATTACTATTGTTCACGTCGCGGTACTGTCTAGAAGCCTCAATTGGGCTAGGCTTCCTTTGTGCTCAGTGCTCTACGTAGTCGATGACCAGTCCTGATCTGAAGAACTTACAACATCAAACAATTCTTATGTTTCAATTTTTAAGTTAGGAGAAGTTTTAAATTGTTTTTCTCCCCCTTTTTTTTTAATATGTGTAACAAATGTTTCATTTGTGGGTTCTTCATTTGTTGGTGTAAGCATAAGTCACTGCAACAGAACTCCCAAATTAACTAAATAAGTACCTGCAATAAAATAAGGGTAATTTACAATGATAACATCCTCAACACACTATCAAATGAAAACCTAGCACTCCCATCTGGCTCTGACATGGATGTCTCTGCAATGTTCCAAGTCCAGAGCAATAAGCATTTCTAGGCTCCATATCTTTTTAAATAAGGTTTTTCCATCAGAAAACAACTCAATGTCATACTCACATTGACTATGTCATAGGCAAAAGAGAGTTTGAATATCCAATCCAATTCAATATCAGAGTTTCTCAAAATGTCCTGAAAAACACAAACGTTCAAAGTGACATTGGACTGAATCTCATCAGATCGAGGTGGAGTGAGCACGTGGAACTGAACTTAGTCTATTTGTTTTGTGAAAGTTTATTGGAAATGGAAAACTTATTTCTTAAAACATGTACACTGGTCTCCAAATCAGCAGTTGCTGAGATATAATCTGTACATATTACTGTAGGGCAAGTGGCAATTACAAACTTGATTCATATTTACATATAAATTCTGGACAGCTTATTACATAATAAGCTGAGTAAATAAGATGTTCCTAATCCTCTCTGCCTCTGTGGTGTAATGTCTTTGGTTTTCTATTGTTCTGCAGGATGCTATTCTTTTTTCCCATATCTAGTATTCACAAAATGGTTGCACATAAGAAAGAACTGAACACTAAAGCAATGAAGATTCATAGGAGTAGGAAGGGACATGTGCATTTGAAGGCCTACCAGTTAGATGCCAGGAAATTCCTGATATCAACAGAGCAAGAGTAGGCAGCAAAAAAGCTAACAAACAAAAAAAGGGAGGGGGGAAATCAGTCCTTGCTGACCTGACCAGAGCTCAGAACAACTCCTTGGCAAGCGCTCTTAAAAATCAACACACAGTCTGCTGATGTAAATGATGCTGCTATTCCCACCTTTAGGCTTCCTTTCTTGCAGTACTCTGTAATAATACAGATATTTGGAATGTCAGTGCATACACCGAAGAAGACCACCAGATTCTCATGCCTCAATTCACGCATCTGAAAGCAGAGAGACCTTGTTAAACACATTTGATTACATGACAGCCCCACTAGCTAGAAATGAAAAAGTCATTAGATCATCCTTGTCCAAATCTAGCTAGTTCAGGAATGTCCCTACAATATATTTTCTATTCCTGTCTTGCTTCAAATGACCCAAGCATTTGAGCTTCCACCATCACCAGGAGTCTATTCTAGCCCAATAGATCACCACTATTAGGCCAATCCCTATTATTTCAGCTTAAAATCTTCTTCACAGCCCCTAAAAATACCCCATTGGACCACCCTAGACTTTTCTCTCCCTTTATAAATGTTATATCTTTAAGATAAAGAAGGCAGTTATTTCCCTGGTTTGTCTTCACAGTATAAATATTTAGTTCTCTCGGGTCAGATTCTGATACTTTTACTCACACTGAATAGAACCTTAAGCCATGATTAGACCCACTAAAATCAATAGGATTACTTTTGGAGTAAGATTACCACTGACCCTGAGAAAAGGTATCACTATCTGGCCCAGGATCTCTCCTAAAATGTCAATCCCTCCTGCCACTCAGTTAAGTCCTATTTGTTATTGCTCTTCTCCTCCAGCTTGTCAATGCCTTTCTGATCTAGAGGTGTCCAAAAGCAAAATGCATGACATGGATGAAGCCTAAGTAGAATCCATTCTTCTCCCAAATTCAACACCATCAAAACATTGCAGGCTCTGAATGGGATTTTCAACTTGCTAAGGATGATGGATCAAGCTGCCCGGTTCAGCAGCGCCTACAGTATGTTTGTGACATAATTTGCATTTCATTTCAGAATGTCATAGGAGGATCATGTTAAGGTTGAACCTTACCATCTGAACTTCATGAAGGACTGACTCTTTCCGAATCCAGGCATCTGTTTGGTTATCAGTGTATTTGAGTGCAACAAGTGTTCCCTAAAACAAATATTCAGAAAGGTGGAGTTCAATGTACGTTACTTTAACTCAGGGGTTCTCAAACAAGGGGTTGGAACCCCTCAACGGGTCGCAAGGTTATTATGGGGAGGGGGTCGTGAGCTGTCAGCCCTTGCACATGCCGTGGTTGACAGCCAGAGCTCTTTAGAGCTGAGTGGCCAGAGAGCAGACGATACAGTCCAGAAGTGGTTTTAACTGAGGTTCCCCTGTATAACATGCTGCCCAATGGTGTTAATCATCGTGGCATCTGTTGTCAGAACAACTTTCTGCAGACAAAATCCTGTACTCATGGAGGAGTTACCATGAACTGTAATGCTGTCGTAGTAGTCACTGGTCCCAATAGAGCCAATAAATTAAGACTCAGAAGAATATGTCATGCTTTTGGAAGGCCAATTGTACTACCCAAAAACTCTGGCTCCATTTCTTGTCAGAATTTCATATAGGACATTTCTACAATCTGACTTTTTTGGCAAAGCAGAGCTGGACATTTATTAGCATCCTTAATAAATTAGCACCATCAGTTTCACAGTCCTACCTGTGAATCCTGAGAACTACTGTGGCTTTTATTCTTTTGGGCCTCTTGTGCCCTATTCACCTATATAGGGCACCCAAGCCGCATAAAGGAAACCAAAAAGGACACAGTTAACATAACAAAGCAGAAAGTACACATACTGAAGCTCATGTAATCTGCCTTTGTAGTTGTACCTGGTAAAGACCTATTGAGGTATAAAATACGTCTTTCCCCTGTTTGTCCTTCAAACCAGACCGCCAATTGCTTGAAAATATCAAACTGGACCCAATGCTTTCTTGTCCTTTAGACACTGGTGTGCTTGTTTGTGATAGCTCAAAATTATCCTTTAGGAGAAACCACAAGAAATGTGATGCTGTTAAAAATTCATAAACAGCCTAGTTAAATTTTGATGAGCCTAAGACTTGCCCATATTAACAAAGACCAACTGATAAGCAAGAAACCCAGGAATGGGTTTTCTTGCAGTGCCTACCATAAATGGTAAAGAAAAAACACAGGTAATGAAAAGCAAGATGCCATCCAAACCCTCTGTAAGAGGAAAATACAGAAGACCAGCACAAAGTATATGACCCACATAAGTAGAAATGGGCGAACATTTTCATGAGAAACCTTTTTTCACCAAAAAAATGCTGATTTGGGTTGACTGATAATTCACAAATTCAGATCAGTTTTGGCTAATTGTTTCAGTCAAAAAAATTCAGGAATATCCAAACAGTTCATTCGGTTCAATTTCTGAAACAACACATTGGGACTTTTCGTTTTGGAAAAATGTTCATTTTGGCATGTCCCTCCATTTTACTTTTAATAAAGCCATTAAAACATTTTTTAAAATGAATTTTTTTTTTTTTCACTTTTTCAATTCTCTGAAAAAGTTTCAAAAAAATTCATTTCCGATTAACCTGAAATACATTTTTTTACATTTTCTGTTCAGCCAGTGAACTGAGAAAAATCACTATTCACAAAGCTTTATATTTAAGCCCTGAGGGGTTATTTCCACCCTCGGGGCTCACATTGGACTAATACGAGCCCTCTCCAAATGGTTTTCAACTAAGGTGCAAACAGAACTTTTGTGCTGAATATGCCTGGTGCTGCTCCTCTGGATAGCAGTGAATATCACCCATTTGTGCTGAATATGCTGAGAAAATGTTTTAAAAATCATTGGGAAAAAAACGCTCCTGACAGAACACTGCCGGGCAATGCCTGTTCAAATCAACATAGTATAGGGACCCAGTTCTGTCAGGTACTGAACATCTATTACTGCAAAAGAATCACTCCAGATTCCATCAGTGTAATCGAGGGTACAGTTTGATCCATTAACTACTGAAGCCCTGATACTGCAAAGTTCACAGGCACATGCCTAACTTCAAGCATGTGAGTGGTGCTATTGATTTAAATGAGATTACTTAAGCTCTTAAAGTTAAGGACATGCTTACGTACTTCGCTGGACTGGCCAATAGTAAATAAATTTCTACAACTTCATGACAAAAAGCCTGGTTAGTTGCTAAAATGATGACAAACACATGGATTCCTTCTCTCTCAGAGTATAATTTATGACTAATGTGATTCCTCGCATTCCAAGGTCTTGTTTTACCTTCTGATCTTTAAGCATAATAATATCATCGTAGTTTATTTTCCACCCGATGTCATCCATATGCTTTTGCAGTTTCCTTTCCTGGATCTTTAAAAACACCACTATGCTGGCAGCTCCCGAGGCTGTCACCAACAGGACGACAATCAGAATGGTCACTGGCGTACCTGTTAAAGACACGGTACAGGTCATTCCCATCTACAGGGAGGTAGAGAAAATCGCAACCAAACAGGTGTCACCCTGCTTCATATTGATAGAACATGCCTGGTCCTTGGTTCCACCCCAGGGGTTTTGCACCACTGAGGCAGCATGTAACAGCTGGAACACCAGTTTAATTGGCTCCTCGTGGAGCATCAAGAGCCGTAATGCCTTTATAACCTTTCCTACACAGCTGCCCTACTTCTGGCTTTCAAAGATGCTGATTACATACTGCTCGCACTGGCTTCAGCTGGAAATGCCGGCGCTCACCACTTCTGAAAATCAGTCCTAAGGGTCGCTAGTTGGGAATCCAAAAAATGGAAAAAAACCCCAAACATTAGCAGAAACCTTTGAAAACATTAGCCTAAATTTTCAAAAATTGCCTAAATGTGAATGTAATGCTAGTACCTAAATAATAGCCTGATTTTCAGAAGCCTGAGCACCAAGTAGCTCCGCTTATTTAAGCGCATAAATGTGGATTTAGGTGCGTAACTTTAAGTATCCGTTTTTGAAAATCTTGGCCCGAAGTCTCAGCCTCTCTCTGCCCCAATTTCCCTATAAAATGAAACTGATATACTGTAGGCACACTCACAACGTTACTCCTTTTCTTGGTATTGTGAGGTTTCATTAATTACTGTTTGTAGACAGCTTCTTTGCTCAGTGAATGAAAGGATGGTGTAACACCGTGTCTCTCACCGTCTTGGTGCCTCCTGCTGGCTATCTGGGGAATCAGCTGTCAGCCAGGCAGACGCCCTTCGCTGTGGTGTCCCGTGCTCAGTCCTGTCTCCCCTTGACCCTCCTTCTCGTGACTCAGCCTTCCGCTCGAGTCACACTCCATGCTCCCCCCCCCCCACCGCTGCCCCATCGGGGGATTCTGCAGTCCATTCTAGACCATGGTGGCCACTGCAGGCCTGCCACCAGTCCCATGGCAATCAGGCGTGGGGCAAGGGGACCTGGGCCCACCCACTACTCCGGGTCCCGGCCCAGGGACCCCATGTGTGGTAGCTTTTCACTGCTTCTCCCCCAACTCCTCCGTAGCTTTCCCTGGGCCGCTTCCCCGCAGCCCCCAGTACCTTCTCTACCCTTGCTTCAGAGCCTCTGGCTCTGCTGAGTCCCAGCATCCAGCCACTGCTCTGTCCAGGGTGCTGACAGTCCTTCCCCTTTGAGCTCCTGGGAGGCACTGTCCTTGCTGTGTGCTTTGTTGCTTCTTATACACTGGCCTCCTGGATCCTGACTGGTTGCTATGCAGCCCTTTCCTATTGGCTGCCTTTCTAAGGGCCCTCTTAAAACTTTCCTGACCAGTGGGGGGCAGGACCCCCGTCACAGATGCTAAAGAGCAGCAGAGTATTTCCTTGGTCTCTTTCCCACATGCCCAAGAGTGCTGATATTGTTAAGTATGATCATACTCACTTATAACTGAAGTTTCACACTGTTCATTATAAAACCCACAGTACGGTCTGTCTTCAAGAGGAAAGCCAGCCAGCCAGCTGACATAGGCCATTTCCTTGGTTGGGCTATAGATGGAGACAGATAAATATAAGTGCCCACTTCTATTGCCAGTCCTCCTTTGCTAAAGTTATTTTCCAAAAGGGAACACAAAATTGGCAACATATCTAAACTAGAGCTGACCAGAAAATGGAATTCTTTTCCCACAGAAATTTCTACCAGAAAAAAAAAATCCTTTTGAACTGTTTTGATAAAAAAATTTCTGATTTTCTGCAGGGATTTTTTAAATGAAATAGAACTCTGCAAAGTTATATCTACAGCAGTTCCTGAAAGAATTAACTCTGTAAGGCAGTCCTCTCAACAACTGTTGTGTTAGCATCAGCCATTGGGCAGACACATTCACGATCAGCGAACTTCACCCATGCAGAGGACCTGACTAGGCCTATGTAACAACATAGGCCCAGTATTGAGGGCGTAAGTACAACTTCAAGGCTTTGTGCTGGGTTTCTGAACGGGGTGACTTTCATCACCCATAAGCTACTTTCAATATTGTGTTTTCACTTAAAAATATTACCTACCGTACCTGATTGTTTTTCTCTTGACATCATAATTAAGAATAGGAATAAACTGTGATGAGTTCCCAGTTTTCTGCAGATCATATACAGAGTAATCCATGCACCTCTCACCTGATTCATCAATATACACCAGGCCAGTAATCCCTACAAATATAAAAGAGTTCATAGCATACCAGCTAGGAACAAAAGTGCCTTTCCCCATCTCAACACAGCTGGAGTTTTTTGGTTCAGCGTTAATTCCAAGTTCCTTCTTTCTCACTTTACTCTTCACTCCCTGGAAACAAATCAGACCCTGTGGATGGAGTAGCTGCAGAACTGAGCCCCCCTTGCCTTTCTTGATGTGCTTAGAGCTCATGATGGTGGCTTATTAATTGTGGACAATAAATAGACTTAACTTTTTCTGGCCATGAGAGCAACAGGTGATTGTGACACAGCGGGTGAAATCCTCACCCCTCTGAAGTCTGTGAGATTTTTGCCATTGAATTCAAGGGGGCCCTGGTTTCATGCTGCCTCTTTAATATGGAGGAACTCTTGCTGGATTGTGTGGCTCAGTTCACAGTTGCTCTGCAGCCCTTTTGTGCTGGTTCTGCTGATGCAACGGGGCCACAAAGCACTTGTAATGACCAGCTGGGAAATACCCCCGGCATATGGGACTGCCCGAGCAGCTGCCGAGCTGGTTCCGCATCCCTCCCCATGAAATGGATCCCTCGCAAGAGTACATTGTGAGATAATTCAAGGTCGAGAAAGCGTGACACAAGAACTTCTTAATGCCAATGGGCAAGGGGGAGCAGGGGCATCTCATGGGTCTGGTGTGTACTTTCTAGTCATGTGAGGTCTCAAATGAAAGCCGCTATCACACTCATCAACACTGTCATTGTTAAATGTATGTACAGATACTGTGTAAAGAGTTATGTATACAGACACTATGTTAGGGTGACCAGATGTCCCAATTTCATAGGGACAGTCCCAATATTCTGGGCTTTTTCTTACATAGGTGCCTATTACCCCCACACCCCATCCCGATTTTTTCACGCTTGCTATCTGGTCACCCTATACCAGTGGTCCCCAAACTGTGGGGCGCGGAAGAACAACTGGGGGGGGACGGGGACACAGCAGGGCTGGGCCAGCTCCCATGAGGGGGGCAGCGAGGGAGTGCCACCTAGCCCCTCTCTGCCCCGGCTCTGCTCTGGCTCCCCTCCAGGTGCTGCTGCAGCTGTGGCTAACTCCAGGCCCCTGCTCTCGGCTGCCAGCCTCTGGGCACCCGGCCTCTGCCACAGACCCTGGCCCGCCACAACCCCACTCCTGGCCCGGGTGGCGCAAACACATTCTATTGCTGGTAAGGGGGGGGGGGATGCAAGAGGAAAAGTTTGGGAACCACGGCCCCATACTATGTACACATATAAGCTAACATGATGGACGCCCATTTACATCCACAGTCAAACATTAATGAAGAGATGTGAAGGGAAAGAGCGCACAGGGAAAAAAAATAAGCCACAGGGGTTATCCTGGCTAAGAGAAAAAGACAATGAACTTTGGGGATATTTCTGGAAGGCAAAGAAGACACCTTGGTATCCTTGGAAGCAAAAGGACAGTGGGTTTGTGTCATTAAAAAAAAGGGTTTCAGAAAGGCTTGGCTGAAAAACCCCGGAGAGAACTTTGGGTGAGAGAAGCTTTTAGACAAGAGGGTAAGTCGTGAGTTAAGTTTAGCCTCTAGAAAGCATTGTTATTTCATTGGACAAGTTTCCATTCGTTTCCAAAACTCTGACTCACTTTTACTTGAATCTTTGATCATAAACGTATTCTGGTTTTACTTGTAAATATATCTGCGCTGTGTGAAGCAAAGTGCTTGCTCCTGAGTTGAATCTTCCAAGCTGGTGTGTATACTGTTCCTTTGGGAACAGCAGGCCTGATAGTTCTGTGGGTAGCCAGTATCACAGGGGAACGTCTCAAAGGGAGTCAGAGACTGGGGTGCAACTATTGTTAAATTGCAAGGCCAAATGAGGGCTGGCACAGCCCAGAGGAGAGCACTTGAGTAGCTGGTGTTGTTAGCGAGCTGACAGCCAGGTAAGCACAAGCAAGATGCCCTCAGGGTGAGCCTACCTGAACCATAGCACTGTTCAAGAGCAGGGCTGTGGGCCTTGGAACCAAGGGGAAGAAGTGTGTGAGCTCCAGAACCTGGGGACTGGTGGGTGGGGGAAGCCTGCTTGAATTACAGCACTGTCCCTTGAAGAAGCGCTATGGAACCCCTTAACCAAGAGGGGAGGAGTTGCGAGTTCAGGAGCGGGGCAGCAGGAGACCTCCAGGGGCTGCAGTGGGACTGGCAGAGCTGCCCAGCTCAGAGGGAACTGGAAGGGAACCAGGAACCTAATTTGCAACAAGGGTGAACTGGAGCTGAAGTTGTCTGGTGCCCAGGTAAGTTTCAGGGACCCATTTTCAATGGAAGATGACACCCCGCTAACTATGGAGCTGGTCAACATTTTTCAAAGTTACAAATTTCAAAGACATTTTGGAACTAAACAGTTTATATGGACAAGAAACAGTTCCAACTAACACACCTCTGGGTTTGTAGTGCCCACCTAAACCGCTGCCTCACTGCTAGGTATATGGGCTTTATAAACCCCAACACAATAATGCTTTTTTGCCATTTCTGCAAAAGGGGAACATTGGAAGTACAGCTCAGCCAGCACTAAAGCTCTTTTTTTGTTTGTTCGTTTTTAACGACAGACCTAGGGGTTGCTGGTGTCTTGCTAAGGCATAAAAAGAAAAGAAAAAATTAATGGTTAGAATCAATCCCCCACTTTAGCAAAAGAAAAGTAGGATAATATTTCTAGTTCTCTTGATCAAGTGTCTCTGGATTTACACTCCAATAACTGACAGCAGAATCCAGCCTACGTGCCGTCTTTGCAAAACTTCTACAATTCATCAGCAGTTAAAAATGACTTTTAAAAAAGGATAATTTTGAGCCAAGATGTTACTCTGCATACTGCCCAAAGCAAGTCAAGAATATCTTCCCTCTAAGACAATAAGAAGTGTGTCAGGTCATGAGGGTCTTAATTTAATTTACATGCAATTGACAAAATTTCCCCATCAACAGCTTACCATATAGAAGGGTTTTATTGTAGCCTTTCACAGTGTTGACAAGTGTCCGTCCATCATGGATATCCTTCCCTTCTTTTAACATTTCCCTTACAGACAGAGCATAAAGCAAGACTGCATCATGCAGGTAGGCAGAGTAAGAACTCACCTGAAAAGTGCAAAATGGAAAAGCAATGTTTCAGCTTCAGAGATAAAGGACATAGACAGAAGAATTAGTGGGTGGTGCTAGATTTCTTACTCCTGCCTTCCACATCCCTAGGGAATGAACATAAGGTTTGCCTGGAAAATTTGCTGGATCATTTTCATATAAACCTTATAAGACTGATTCTACACCTTAGGACAAAATTAACAGTGAATTTCTGAACCAAACTCAGCTCTGAAGTAAGTAGGGGCAATTTCCTATTGACTGCAATTGGAGCTATGTCTATGTACATACAATAGATAGGAGTTTGATCCTCCATATCGAAAAAACAACTAGGATCACTGTTCAGACAGGACTGCATAAGAGAGACAGAAAACCTCCACAGAAATGTTCCAAGTCACCTGTTCACTTAGCTGGTGATATCATCCCCACCCACTAGGACTGAAAATCAATAAATGGGTGACCCACATATGTTTCTGATCTCAGGCCACCTTAGTCAAGTAAGTACTCCTGGTGGAATCAACTGAACTACACACACAAGTTGAGCAAGAGGGAAATGGCCCTTGGTATGAATTGATCCCAGTGCCAGCATGTGCAGCAATTAGAGAGCACCATATCCAACCTCTTCTTCTGAAGAAAGTGAGCTGTAAAAGGGCTGTCCCTTCAGTTTTTCATGGACTTGCTTCACAAAATCTGAATACACAGTGTATCCTCCATAACGGCTGAGGGCAACCAGAAACACTGGCCCGTAGGCTTCAAGCACACTGTTGTTCTTCTCGTTGCTCAGTGCCTCTTTCAAAAAATTGTCCTGAAAGAGAAAGATGAGTCGAGGGTACGGTAAGTAATTTAAGTGATGGTGCTCTTAGTTCCAAGTGTAGTTATTGAGCTTGGACCTTATTGCGATCTGCTAGCACAAACTGGGGTGCAGAGTCAGGGCCATCTTTAGCGTGCGTTTGGTTGATGTAGATTTCTTAATGCAACACTTTTAGTGTCAATTCTCTGTTGGTGACAGGTTCCAGATTGACAAAAATGAATGCTAATAAACCAGCTTTGAGCCATACTTGAGAGGTTGCCACTGACCTCAAACTGCTGCAGAACGAAGAACACAAATTTCCCATTCACCAGCCCTAGATGTTTGGCCTCCAGCATAATAGACCTGACATCTGAAGAACTGCAGATTAAAACAATAACTGCAAGAGAAAAAAGGGTATTTAGTCATTTGCTCGCCAACAATCTACCAAATTAAAAAAAAAAAATGATCAAGACTCTAAGAGCTGCCAATCAACACCAGGATGATTTTTAAAAGATGAGTTAAATTAAATGGTTTATGATTACACATTAAACATATTTATTAGTAGACTTTAACCAGCATGGACCAATGCCACTGGAAAACTTTTGTCATGGACTTGTGTAAATGAAACATGCATGGCTCAGTGGAGCTTTCAGTGGTAGCTAGAAACTAAAGAATGAGGATCCTACACCCTTTACCCACTACTTATTCATGTGAATAGTCCCATTGAAGTCAATGTGATTTCTCATGTGAGAAAGGGTTACCGTTATGAATAAGGGTTGCCAGGGTCACAGGCTCCTCTCTGCCACACAGTAGATAGGTAGAAAAATCAGTAATAATTTACTCCTGGAAAAAAAGCAAATCCACTGTGTGGCACATTCCCATTCCCAAATACATGGCAGCAACCAAAGACAGCCACAGCAGCATAAAAACACCTGAAGACATAGATCACCAGCAAGTGACAACTTGAGATGGCCAATACATTTCCTAACAAAAAGTGTTTTTTGTCAAATAGGGTTTCAATGAAATTTTTTTTTTTTTAAAAGTGGAAAAAATTATCAGACATTTTATTTCCAATTTTTTAAAAATAAAAATTCCTGGGAAGCAAAAAGAAACTGATTTTTTTTCTTTTGTTTTGAAGTTCTGGATTCCTCCCCACCTTCACCACCCCCCACCATCTGACCTGTAACTAACTTGCATCAGTTGGAAAAAGTAACCAAATGTTTCCTCAGACAGAAAGAGAACAACAATTACACTTCTAAGTGTTAATTTTTGAACATGAAAAGTTAACTCACCCTGCAAACTTTCCCATAATCTCTTACTGTTTCCCAGTTGGGAAAAAAAATTGGGAAACAGCAAGAAAGTATGTGTTGGGGGAACTGTTACCCACATTTTTTACGTTTTCTGTGGCAAAAACAGAATTTCCCAAGAAGGAAATTTCAAAAAGGCATTTTTTCTGTGCACATTTTCTGTGTGTTGGGGGAGAGAGGGGGGACCTCACTTTCCTGTTGCCCTTCTTACTGCTGATGCTCCTGTCAATGAGTTTTCTGACCATGGCCCCAATTCCTCTAGCACTTTATGGTGTACAAATTATCCTGCTCTGCACTGCTTTGTATTGGCCTATCCTTAAAGGTCAGGTGAATTTCTGTAAGGGATCAGAGGTATTCTGTCCCTCTTCTGATCCTTTGCTCTTCAGAACAGTTCCTCTGACTTATGTTGCGTATCTCCTATTCAGCTCAAAGAGGGGCAGTAGGTTCTATTCTGCCTTGTATTCTTTTCTTCTGAAGCGCTAACTGTGCAGTTGTAGGAGGGATTTATGACACAGCTATTGTATTGTCAGTTTCAAATGCGGATATTTTCTAGTAAGAGCAAGGTACTAATCTACAGTAAGTAGAGCAAAGTCCTTACGCTGCATCTTGTCAGTGTCATTCATTACAAAGGGACAATCAGAACATGCTTTCAAGATGATATACCTTGACTTTAGCAAAGCTTTTGATACAGTCTCCCACAGTATTCTTATCAGCAAGTTAAAGAAGTATGGGTTGGATGAATGGACTATAAAATGGATGAAAAACTGGCTAGATCATCGGGCTCAACAGGTAGTGATCAATGGCTCGATGTCTAGCTGGCAGCTGGTCACAAGCGGAGTGCCCCAGGTGTCGGTCCTGGGGCCGATTTTGTTCAACATCTTCATTAATGATCTGGAGGCTGGGATAGATTGCACCCTCAGCCAGTTTGCAGATGACACTAAGCTGGGGGGAGTGGTAGATACCCTGGAAGGTAGGGATAGGATACAGAGTGACCTTGACAAATTGGAGGATTGGGCCAAAAGAATTCTGATGAGGTTCAACAAGGACAAGTGCAGAGTCCTGCACTTAGGACGGAAGAATCTCATGCACAGCTATAGACTGGGGACCGATGAGCTAGGCAGCAGTTCTGCAGAAAAGGACCTAAGGGTTACAGTGGTTAAGAAGCTGGATACGAGTCAGCAGTGTGCCCTTGTTGCCAAGAAGGCTAATAGCATATTGGGCTGCATTAGTAGGAGCATTGCCAGCAGATCAAGGGAAGTGATTATTCCCCTCTATTTGGCATTGGTGAGGCTGCATTTGGAGTATTGTGTCCAGTTTTGGGCCCCCCACTACAGAAAGGACGTGGACAAATTGGAGAGAGTCCAGTGGAGGGCAACGAAAATGATTAGGGGGCTGGAGTACATGACTTATGAGGAGAGGCTAAAGGAACTAGGCTTGTTTAGTCTGCAGAAGAGAAGAATGAGGGGGATTTGATAGCAACTTTTAACTACCTGAAGGAGGGCTCCAGGGAGGATGGAGCTAGGCTGTTCTCAGTGGTGGCAGATGACAGAGCAAGGAACAATGGTCTCAAGTTGCAGTGGGGGAGGTCTAGGTTGGATATTAGGAAAATCTTTTTCACTAGAAGGGTGGTGAAGCACTGGAATGAGTTACCTAGGGAGGTGGTGGAATCTCCATCCTTATAGGCTTTTATAGTGCAGCTTGATAAAGCCCTGGCTGGGATGATTTAGTTGGGGTTGGTCCTGTTTTGAGCAGGGGGGTTGGACTAGATGACTTCCTGAGGTCCCTTCCAACTCTAATATTCTATGATTCTATGATGCTGAAGGTGCCAAAGAGAAAGCCAGTAGGCACTCTCTCAAAGATCAGCTTCTCATGAACCTAAAAGTGTATGGAAGTGACCCAGCTGGGTTCTGTAGCCAGCATTACAACTGTGCACAGAAATTATATTCAGCTTCATAGATTTTCTGTTTTAACATGCTTATTTGAGTTCATATCTTTCTTCATTTCTCATTAAAGATGATGTGCTAATAAGGCAAAGGAACGGAGGCTAAATGTGAGGAAAGCTTTCTGTAATCATGCCTTTCAAAACAAGCAGAATCCACCCCCCATCTTACTGCAGCTGTATGCAAAGTTTGTTGCCGAGTTAAACCATGTGCTGTTGTGAAATCATTCTGATTTACCAAAGCTTTTGGATATTGATGTTCCAATGAGCACACGAGCATTTTGCTTCAGAATTCTGCTCTGCCATAGCAAACAGCTTTTAAATCAGACTAAGTTTCTGTATGATAAGGATCAGCAAGAACCTTGATCACATACTTACAGTAATAAAAGAAAGGTCTTCCATTGTTTTAGAGGAAATTTTTAAAACATTCATTTTTTTCAAACTTTATTTATGTTTTTCAATCAAAAAAAGTGTCTTCAAAAGCAAGATTTTATTAAAAAGAGTTTTTGAAAACAAAGTTTATCAAAACCCAATTTTTTAATGAAAACCAAATTTTGTTTTGTTTTTTCAACATAAAATGTTTGAGGTTTGTTTTTGCTGTTGAAAATTCAGGAAATTTTGACCAAAATTAAAATTTTTCACAAAGGTGTTTGTAAAAAATGGTTGATGAAAATATTTTGACCAACCCTAGTTTACAGGTCAATTAACTGTTTTTGGACTGGTTCTCTTCTCCTCTCACCTATGAGCAGATTTTGAAAACCTGTCTCCATTGGCAGTTTCCATGAATCAGAAATCTAACCTATGTAACTGTGCCACCAGGAAATACTGACACGCATTGTCAGCAGCATCTAGGATGGGAGTGATGGGGAAGAACACAGACATTGTCTATTGAATGGCAGGGAGAGACCTTCCTCTATTTCTGTGGGCCACGGGAGCGCCTTGAGTGATTCAAGTGCTTTATGTAATCATATGGGCAAATCCTTACACAGGCGGCCAGCCCAAGCAGTCAGGTGGAGCACTGGGTGGTTCAGTGTGGGATGCCCTAAGACCACGAAGCAGGCGGGTGTACTGTGCTGAGGGGACATCATGGAGGAAAATGCTTGTGGGAGACGCAGACAAGCAGGTGAATGGGGTTACTATCTGTCACGGATCCACAGGATCAGTGCTACTGCCCCAGCTTTGAAACTGTCTCTAGGGGGAACCCCTTTCGGTGTGCCAGACCCCCCCAAGGGGTCTCTTACTTCCTCCAGGGTAAGGTACATGGCCTCACTGCCTCCTTAAACTGGACCTCTGGGCCTGCAGCACTCTTGCTTCACATTGTAAGTGTCGTTCAGCGAGTCCAACTGAAACAGACCCCGATGGAGACTTGTACATTCTTCAGGGACTAATGCACCTCTCCAAGCATCTGCAGTGACCCTCACACAGCGTTTTCGAAACTGTCGGGTTTATTAGTCATCTGGAACACAGCACAGGAATTCCCTAGGGTAGCATACAGGAATGAAAGCTAAGGCATAGTCTGTTCCGGTTATCCCAGAGCTCAGCCAAGCTGTCGAGAACCCCATGGTTCAAGCTCTGTCTCTCCATCCATCTGACCTCCTTGATCAGAATCCCAGGTATGCCCCTGATTGCCTCTCACAGCCCACATGTAAACCCCACCTCGTCCTTTGTTCTTGAGCTGAGGAAATGCTACTCAGCCTCCCTTTTGAGAGGCAGGGAACTACATATCCCCCTGGGCCATTGCTTGCTTGGTATCAATGAGCAGGCAATTGGATCTGCCACTGTATTCTCCAGAGCTCCATTGATATTGAATCTAAGCCCCAGACAGTTAGGCATGGTTCACACCTGCATTTTACCCTGCCCCAATAGCCAACAAACAGTCTCTTTCTACCCACTAGGCAACACTGCAGCATATGGGGAAACTGAGGCACAAACAGGACTCTTGCAAATATTACCAAAACATTCCCACTTTGTCACACTATCACTGGTGAAGCAAAAAGGGACAGGTAACCTCATGATGAGCTAAGAGATTGACTAAGTAGGGTGGAATGCAGGAAATTCCAATATTTTGACATTTGTTTTCATTCCAAATTGGGACAAAAATTCAAAATATCACAACTTCCTGAAGAACCAAAAGTTCCAAATGAAAATTTAGATTCAGAAACATCGAAACATTTCAATCAACGCTCCTGAATTTAAACATTTCATCTCGTCATTTCAATTTGGGTCAACATTAATCTATGCGTCGGCCTGAGCTGTTGAAGGGCTTTAAATAGTTGTAGTTCTGGAGCCCTAATGATCCCCTGTCCTTGATGTACCAGGAGGGTCTGGCAACAGGGAGAGACCATAGTGTGTCACGGCAAATGTAGTGCAGCCAGGCAGATGGGCTCATAGGGGAAAACAGGGGCAGGAGAGACCTGGAACTACAACTCCCATGAAACATTGGATTGGATTAGGACACAGATCAAAGGTGACCCAGAACAAAATGTTTCATTCATTCATTTAGAGGGAAAAAATTGATTTAAACAGAACTCCACTTTCTTATGGAAAAAACGTTTTGTTTCAAATTTTTCAAGCAGCCAGTTATTCCCTGCTCACTGCACAAGCCATGTTTAACCCTTTGACTGCTGGAGAGAGAGAGCTGCAGCTAAACCCTTTAGAAGTCTGTTTTAAGGGGCACATACCAGCTGCCAAAGGGCTATTTTAAAAAAGTAGTCTCTAAAGCCAGTTAAAAAACCAACTAGTTTATCTAACAAGTCTAGCTCACCAGACTTGCAAATTGTTGTTGGTCCATTTGTGTGTTATACACTGCTTTTAAATCTTTTTCCTACACACTCACCACAGTGCAATACACTTCAAACTGAAATAGATCAATGTTACATAAGGTAGTGGGAGTTCTGTTTATGCTGCCTTGATGTAGTTATGATTGCATTTATCTGAATTAACAAGGATGCTGAAATAAGGAAAAAAATGAGTTCGCCGGTGACATTAAAAACAAGTCAACATCTGGATCACTCTTCAGGGCAGGCAGCATATCCTGTTTGTACACTGTACAATGCCTAGCGCAATGATCTCTAGGTGCTATTGTAATGCAAATCACAATGAACATGGTTATAAGTCAGCGTAGCTGGTTCCCAGTCTGCACTCACACTGTAGCAGCAAGATTTCATGACTCTCACCCAGAGAGGAATGTTTCCTATGTATAGAGCCTTATGTGCTTTACTTTATAGCTAGTGAGAAAAAATAAATAATCCTCTAACTCATTCACAGCTGAGCTTCTGAATATCAATAATAATAATTCAAAAATAATAATGCAGACTATACACCAGGAAGTAGTCGATTCAAGCTTCCTGATAGAGCTTCTCTTCTTAAGCATAAAAAATTAATAGGCCTCATGCAGTGATTTGCATCTCACTACTTCTGACCTAGATATGTGAAACTGGCTAAGGGCAAAATTCTGGTTCACCCAGGTTGATTTGACTATCACATTCCACTCCCATAGTCTATTTCCATTAACACATTAGTACACAAATATAAGTCAAGATATACTCTGCGTCTGTGTATGAGCATATTTTTGTCCTAAATGCACCAATAGTTTAATTGCTTTAATATGGCGGGCCACATTTTGCTCTTCAGTTGAAGTCCCCAAGTAACTAAGGGAATATCTACACTGCACACTGGGTCCAGGGGACCTGAGCTTGTAGATTTGGTGTTTCCAAGCCTGTGCTTGAGCATCCACACTGCACTGTAAACATGGGTTTAAAATGGCTGGAATCTGGTCTGTCAGCCCTGCTAAAGCTTCCATACTGCACTACAAAGACCTTCTGCCCAGGTTCTGCAGCTTGACTTGTGTTCACACTGCAAAATCACGAGGCTTGGAGCCAAGCCTCAGAAGGCATGTCTACATAGCCTGGGGTTAATGGGACTCGAGTCAGCTGACCCATGTCATGGAAGCTTGGGCTTGAGTGTCTACACTGCATTTTAACCCTTGGTTAAGAATTTTCTGACCTGTGCCCGAACCTAGAGCACACCGTCCACACTGCAGGGTACAGACCTGAGTCAAAGTCAACATAGGCCAATGTGCCTAGCAGTCCCCGCCTCCTGCAACGTCAACACTCTAGCCCTAGAAATGTGGTGCACTGTGTATACGTCCCACCCCACACAGGGTATGTCTATGTAGCAATGAGCAGGAAACCTGCCCCCAAACCTCCCTGCAGCCTTCCACAGTGGCAGCAACTCTGACTCTGGCTCCTCCTCGTTGTGGGGAAGTTTTGGGGCTGGCGCCCACTCATTGCCCTGGCACTGCATGTAGCCCGGGTTCCCCTACACACGCAGCTCCAGGGAGGGCTGGAGGAGCGGGGAGGGAGGCTGGGAACAAGAGGCAGAGAGTGGAGTGGGGACTAAGTGACTACCCTGCAGGAAGGGGGAACAGCAGAGCTTCTGGCTCCATGCGGCCGGGGGAGGGATGACCCCCAACATCTCTGTGGCTCTGCTCCGGGCAAGCTCCACGCAGCAGCAAGAAGGAGCACATGCTTGGCCAGCCAGTAATGGTACTTCTAGACACTGCGCTGGCTGCCTGCAGCTCTGCTCCTCTGTTAATAGGAATTCTGGAACACATCTGGAAGACTTCCAGGACCCAAGTCGAGCCAGGGCCACATGCACCCAGGAAATCAATAGGGCTCAGACCCTACGTCTCAGCTTAACACAGACTCAGACTCTCCAGCCCTGTAGGGTCCTGGGACCCTAGGTCCAAGTCCTAGGTTAGCACAATTGGTATGGGGATGCAAGGGACGTTAGGCAGGGCTTATGTTGCTGTGTAGACGTACCCAGAGGGATTCGGGCTCTGACCCACCCCCCTTGCTGACCAAGTTAGACTGATTTGTCTGTGGATGGAAGGGGGGCTTGAACTCAAACATCGCTTAGTCTGCAATGTAGACATGCCCCAACAGCCCACTATGTTTAATAAAATTAGACCAGATAAGCTTCCAGACTGATACGAATCATTTGTTGTCATAATTTTTCATTCATCTGCATTTAGCAAAGTTTTGCATTTAGCCCCTTTTAAGCCAGCCAGTATCAAACACTTGTAAACTGGAACTTACTTCTTGCAACAGACGATATGTACTTGAGGTTTTCCCGGTGGAGTCTTGGATCTTTGGTGTTGTATCTGACTTTAGCAGTGATGGTGATATTGACTCTGAGTTGGTTTTCAACAGACATCCACAGTTCATCAATCTTCTCCCATGTGGAAGCATCAGAGGAACTTCCAAATAATCCAACATATTCCCAGCCAAAATACTGGAGACTTTTATGCAGTACTTCCCCTATCCTTTGCAGAGGGGAGACAAGTTTGACATAGGTGTCGTATAGGACTGCATTATCCAGCTTTGCACTCTGGCCAACAAACCCAAACCAGGGGATATTCCAATGAGAAGCCAACAAACCAGTCACCTAGATGGCAACAGAAAGGGCTTTTTTCAGACATCATGTTATTTAACATCAGTATTTAAAGTGCAGGCATCAGTAGCACTGCTATGTAGCAGTGAACTGTTTTGGTTAATAAGGTTTATTGGCATGTGCTTCTCCTCTCACTCTGGTTTCACACAGTCACTCCATGTTGGTGTATTTAAAACTAGATGGGACAATGCAGTAAGAAATGTACAGGAGGGAACAATCCTGCAGCAACGGCAGGGAAAATTGAACAGTTAGAAGCAGAAGTGGGGGGATGTTATTCCCACAATATAATGGATTTTGCTTATTGCAAACTTTGATATGGCAAAGCTTTTTGTGGTCAAAGTCCCAAATTGCTTTATTGCCATGAAGTGTGGAAACAGTAGTTCTGATCACAGTGCAAACCTGTGCTTTAGAGCGAGTTTGCACTGTGAAAAATGGATTCACTACAAGAATTTCACTTTATTTCTGCTCAGGCCAGAACCAGGAGGTAATTAACATCTCAAAAGAAAGCTAGTTCTGATGAAACTGGCAGGTGAAAGAGATTCAGATGAACACTCAACCTTTTGGATTCTAATCCAAATAGAACAAAAACTTTGGGCCCTTTGTGGTTTTTGCCCGTCACTGCTTACAAGTCAGCCACCTTCTTACCATTCTTATTAAATGGTCTTCAGGTGTTTCCAGCAGATTTTAAAAGAACAATTTTCAGAAGAAAAAAAAATCAACCCTGTTTAATGTCACTGAGATTTGGCTTTTTACACGTGAAACTTACTGGTGTGAAACTAGATTTGACTTATAAAAAGAACTCTGTTAATTGGGCAATTATATTTAAGTGGCTTCTTAAGCAGTACAGTGGAGATTTTCAAAGTTGCCCATAGAAACTGGCATATAACCCCTTTAGGCAACTTTCAAAATAGCCTGTAGGAATAATTTAATATGGGTGCTTTAACAATAGACAGTAAAGTATCCTTCTTCTATCCTGGGATAAATTGGTGGGGAAAGACTGCATAATAGCCTGGATATATCTAATAGACACAATGTCCTAGACCTAAAATAAATGCTATTTATTATGAAGCATCATTTTTATCCTTTCCACGATTTTCATTAACTTTCAGAACTGATCTTTTTTCCCCCCAAGGAGCAAAATATCTTAATTTTATTTATTCCCTTGATTTGTACACTGTGCCCTAAGAATGAAGCACAAATGCAAACCAAAATACAGCTGAGACATTTAGACTGGATAACTAAAATGTTCCCAGAACTAATAACATAATACCTCCCTCCACAAAAGCTTGCGAAAGGAAACCAGCCTTGCAGAACGTGCTGAAAACCAGCATCCTCAGATTGCATCAGTCCTCAGATGAGGAAAGCAAATTCCAGAGATGAGATTTCAGGGGAAATATCTTCCCTGCAGCCACTTTCCACGGGAAGCAAGCACAGGCTCTGAATTCACATGAGGATAAAGGAGATCTTTAAGATAGCAGGCACCCCAACCATTTACAGACTGATAGGTCATACACAACTCCCTGAATTGGTCAACTCACAAAGAAAGCAGAAATACACACAGTACACAGAGCAGCAAGGCCAGGAGAGAGAAAGTGGCAGGAAGTCATACTCTACCTCAGCGGCTTCTGAGCAAACAGGTCCAAACAGAGCTGAAATGTTCTCCTTCTGAACCTGATTGATGAAAGCATTGACCGACTTCTTGGCATCACAGCCACAATCAGCATAAACAAAATCCAAGCTGTAGTTACCCAGGTAAGATGGGTATGAATTGACTTTATCAATGGCAATCTGGATACCAGAGCCCAGCTTTGAGGCACTAAAGGGGTAGGAAGAATTCCAAGGAGCTTGAAATGCCACAATAAGCTTAGACGTTTCCAGTCCACTACATAAAGCATTAGCAAAAACCATAGCTATAAGTGTTATTACTGTAGCATTGTGGATAGGAATCAACTTCAGAACGAGCTGGAGTATATAACAAGGACCTATTCTGAGATCCATGCTGTCCCTTAACTCACAGCACAGCCACAGTTTGGAATATTTCACTTTCCCGCTGCTCTTAGTTCTACTTATACTATCGGCGCTAATGATAGCACCAGCTCGTTTGCCTGTGACATGATTTTAATTAAACAATGCTAATTAACTGAGCCTTAGTCTCCAGAGCATTTTGCAATCTAGCCTTTCTGTAGGATCCTTGCTTTGGACTTTGGTCAAGTCTGTTAAAATATTTTACAGTTTTTCATTTACTGAATGTAAGAACATAACATAAGAACAGCCATACTGGGTCAGACCAATGGTCCATCGAGCCCAGTATCCTGTCTTCCGACAGTGGCCAATGCCAGGTGCTTCAGAAGGAATGAACAGAACAGGTGATCATCAAATGATCCATCCCCTTCTATCATCCACTCTCAGCTTCTGGCAGACAGAGGCTAGGGACACCCAGAGAATGGGGTTGCACCCCGACTAGCTTGGCTAATAGCCATTGGTGGACCTATCCTCCTTGAACTTATCTAGTTCTTTTTTGAACCCCAGTATAGCCTTGGCCTTCACAACATCCCCTGGCAACGAGTTTCACAGGTTGCTTGTGCGTTGTGTGAAGAAGGACAGCCTTTTGTTAGTTTTATGTATCTCGGAGTCAGTCCTTGTTATGTATTCCGGCTCATTCTGAATGTGGGTGGAGGGGAAGAAAGTCTCACAAATTTCCCTCCCTGCCTTCATTAGATGGTCAAAATGTTAACATGCATAGACTTTTTAAAGCAGCCCTAGGAATGAATGCGCATGTACCATTGGGCAAACCATTTGTACCTAAAATGCAAAAGTTTCCATACAACACAGGTGTGTCACCTGTGTAATTTGGGCAACCCGCCACCTTTTTTTTTTTTCGCTAACAAGAAAACACTGTGTGTGTTTATTCTGTGCTAACAGAGGATGGCAACCAATCTGGTAAGTATGAAGAGTAAAGTTCTCTACCCGGAACTGCTCAGCTATTTGGGAAGTGCAAGTTGCCCCACCTGCCCCAGCAGTGAACTAGAAGGTGCATCTTCAGCTATAAAAGGATATGCCAGATGTAGCAGTAGACAGCACTTTTTTTCTTCTACATGCCCAGCAAGGTACTAGGAGACATTGTACGGCTGGAGGCATCATCTGCAGGAAGAGATACAAAGCCAACATCCTAAAGGCCCCATGGCAATTTTGCCATGCAGCCCCGTCTCTGCAGTTTGACCGTGATAACTTGAAGTGATCAAGAGCACATGGATACTCAGATGTTATGGTGACAAGGGTCACACAAATACCTAGACAGAATGAGTTGCTTCCTTGCGTTCATAAATGCACTCTGCCTTCTGTCCTCCCACATTCTGCTTGTCCTGGGCTTTTCACTACATTCTGTTCTGCAGTATGCAGTTCTCTCCACTGCAGTCACAAACTCTGGAATGCATTTTTAGGTCACTGGCCTGGAGTCAGATTGCAGCTTTACTTGCCTCAGTGCAGGAGACACATTTTTCATGAAGCAGCAGACCCTTGTGGCAGCTTAAGTGGTCATGTATGCTTGCACATAACAAGGGTCTCCTTCGCTTGGCTAGGCGCCTGATAAGCACATTGTACAGAGACCCAAAACAGGAAAATCTCTTAATCCAGTACAGGTTCACATAGAAAACTAATCAGGCTCGATCTTGGGAACATTTCCTCACCTACATCCCCAACTCCCTGGAGCAAGCTCAATACAGCGTGGCGGCTTGTAACAGTAAATAGCTATTCTGACATTGGCCACCAGGTGGCAATAAGCATAACAAAAATACCTACAACATTACAATAGCGAACTACAGATACCTGTTCTGGGATGTGACCATAAGACTTCCGAGGAAACAGACAAGATTGGTTTTTAACCTTGCTAATCCCATTTAAAACCACCCCATTTATTTGCTACCCTTCCCCCTCTGCCCCCGCCCATTCTGCTGTTTTGAACATTGTCCCTAGCACTGCACAAATTTGTCAGCCACGCAGTTTGCAAATATGGGCTTTATCCATTGCGGTTAGAAAAAGATAAGTAGATGAGTTCCATTCAAAATTACAAGATACAACACACCAAGGAGTCTTAACAAGGTGTGTCAGCATGTGTAAAGCAATCCTTTTTTTCCTTTGCTAATAAAATCTATCTGGCTTTCCAAAAATCACTGCTCTTGTAAGAATAACAATCTTCTTCCAAACTCAAGATTTCTCCACTTGCATCCTGATTTCAGGCAATACTTGCTCACATGCTGAACTTTGAGCATGTAAGTTGTCTCACGGACCTCAGTGGGAATATGCAGGCAAGTAAAGTTAAACAGGCGTATAGGTGTTTGCAACATCATGGCAAACTTTTTATTCATTGTCTAGGACTCCATCCGACGCTGATTGACATTTACCACAACAGATGGTACTCACATTTAAAAAACAGAGTCAAATTCTCCCTGGGTCAGATTCCTAAAAAAGGGCTGGTTTCATCCAGGCAATCAACAGAGTTACACCAGCTGTGAATTTGGACCCAACATCTATTCTTCAGTTGGTGGCAACTAGATAAATGGGAACCCAAGTTGAAGAAACAAAAATTGCAGAACTTCCAGGATACTGGAATGTCTTTGAAAGCTATTTTGGTGGCAATAGTTGAATCCTGTAGAATATCATATTGCACATGATAGGTTCAGAACTCTCATATATTGTTCTCCGGACGAATCAGGCAGGTGGGAATTGTTTAAATCATGTTCTGTTGGAATAACTGTCTTTTCAAATACTTTATAAAATCTATTCCTAGTAAACTTGACATATAGGTTACCAGCCATGGGAAACATTAATTCCTTGAGTTAGAAATCGATCTCCTTTTTCTTGCCATATGTTTTCCTAGACTGCAGTATATGCCTAGTATTGCTGAATACAATTTTTCGTACCCAAGAAAATTGTTTGTTTAAAGAAAGTCAGGTAATTTCAGCCCATGAAGCCTTGTTTGACTGCTATTTTGCTTGTTTAACTGCATGTGAACAAAGCCTGAATAATTCATGACTTTTAATGAAATAATTTTAAGGTATCTAAGTCATGGGTTTAGATCCCTTGAGTACCTTTGTAAATTCCATTCAATGTGCCTAATGATAAACTTCTAAATCCACATTTAGGCTCCTAAATATTAGGGACATCAATGAGATTTGCTGTCAGCACTCCTGAAAAGAGGCTCAATTTTATTTCAGGTGCTTAAGCGTGGATTCAAAAGCCTGATTTTAGGCCTATGGAATTAACTTCTTCACTTCATGATTCAAAGTAACCTCAAAAATCTTTTGAAAGCAGTCCCCAGTGGTTACAGATTGGAGACAGTTTTGTGAGGATATAGGAACGGTTCCAAAGCTCTCTGAAATCAGTGGGCTCTGAATAAGGTCCCTGGAACTAAGTCCCAAGAAGTGCTGCAACTCTTGAACTTCTTAGCTTCTACCCAGTCCTTACTCAGGCAAAACCCCAAATGATTCAATGTCAAGAGTTTTAGCCTATATCAGGAGTGAGAACAGATTACTTCAGTGGCAGTTATAAGTACCACTCAGGTTCTGGTGAATACTGTAAATACCTTCTGTGTTTATAATGTACACAAAGTTAGGTAGTTATGGCAGGTTTCTCTGCTCACATCAGTTTTACCATATTGTGATTCTACTGACATCAGTAGAGTTATTCCAAGTTTACACTGGAGGATCAGGTCCTTGAATTGGAGATGGACCCAAACCAAAGCCACAGATCCAAACATCCCAGAACTTTGGATCCAGATCTGGATCTAAATTTCAAGACTAAACTTGCTTTAGATGGGCAAAGCCTTGATGTCAATGTGCATTACCATGGAGTTTGCTGCAGGTTGCTTGGACATTTGTGTGCAAGTTGATGCCCTAGAGAATTTACAGTGATAAGGTTTAGAAACATTCTAAATGGTCTTTAAACTTTCCTCATCTAAATATTACACATCACATATTGCTCCCTTTGAACACTAGCTTTTTTATCAGTAAGTAGTCCCAAAGTCCAAAGCCACCACTTGCTTCTACTTTAATTTTCAGTTGAGTGGTCAATAATCAAAGTCCCTTTAAAAAATTGTTGTGCCTGCCCATCCTGGGCATGTCAGCTTTCCTTCATATGCTTTATGCTCACAGCAGGGAAAGTTAAACATGCTAAAATATCCGGAACAACGTGGGGCCAAATTCTAATTCTAAATTAATGCCTAAAAAGCTCAGCATCTTTTAGGCTTTGGTCCCTGATTAGTGACAGTCAAAAGGATCAAGGCAACATGATCAAGCCACATGTGAACACTCAGCAAAAAAGCAGAGGTCAGTTAGCTTCAGAGGAATGGCAGAGACTTCCCAGGGTAAACAGTGCTCATTCGCATCTGGAAAATCAGGCACGCTGCAATCTTCACTAACTGCTGTCAAACATGGACTCCGGAAGGCACATGCTGCATAGTCACGTTGCTGTTTTACACAGGTCACATGGAACCCTGGGACTAGTGCTAGTGTCGTGAGGCCGATTGTTTTCATTTCATGGAGATTAAGCGAAGTCACCGAAACCTTTTGCTCTTGGTCTCAGTTATAGCAGGGTAAGTCCAGGGAAACGCCATCTCTTTCTTGATTGAAATCAATGGAGTTACTCGGCTACACTGGTGTCACTGATGCTATCTCGATGTTTACAAGCTGGGCGTGTGGCTCCCAGCTCGCGAATGCTTACTCGTGCTAGCCTGAGGAGCGCACGCATCACTCTAAATAGTAGTGGAGCTGCGGTAGTACAGGCGGCAGCAGTAGCGGCAAGTACAATCCCGCCTGAACCCCCTCAGTATACAATCTGCCACCACTGCCCATGCTACTATGGTTACACCACTATTTATACTCATGTAAGGTGATAGACCCCAAGCAGCAGCAGCTGGGATCAAACCTGGGACCTCTGGAGCATAATGCATAAGCCTCTACTGCCTGAGCTAAAAGATACCTCTCTGAGCCAATGCTGTAGCAAGCTCCTCAATTGCTAGCTGGTCTAGCCAGCACTGGAAAGGGACAGCATGCCACACCAAGCAGGCATGGGTTACATGCGCACTAGCTCTCATTGAGCTCGCATGACTGCGTGTGTATGTGGGAATTGCACCCCTTAGCTCGCAGTGTAGTGGTAGACTAAGGTCAAACTTTTCCTGCCAAGGTTAACATTAAAGACTTGTCAGTTTCTGTATAATGACTCAGGACTATGCCCTGTTCGGCAGTTTTTACTAGATGCTAGTGCCACCCTGGAGAGTTATTTGCTCTGGTTTCAGCCATTGAGCCCATCTTACTGACATTTTCGATGGAACATCCTCCATAGAACTTCATCAGCGCAAAGCAGAGGGAGAGAATGGAAGATTCTCAAAAGCAGAGGGTCAATCCAGTGAATTCAGGAGCGGCATCTCCAATGTTATACCCTAGCATTGCTAGTCAATAGCCAGATCAGATCAGCACAGCCAGGGAGCGTACAAAGTGACTGTAAATAGTCGAACACATGTGCAGGCTAAATGACCTGGGCAGTTTAATTATATGTCTATCTTTTTTATGAGGCAGTTTTGATGTAGCAACAGTATTACTGTTATAAACTCTTGTCATTACTATCAATCAGGCAGTTATCACTTATGTAAACTGATTCAGGGTTAGTCTTTTATTGTTCAATAGCCAATAGCATTTTAACAGATTTCACAAGACTAATAAAGTCTAAAGAGATGTGCTTTCTTGCCTGTTAAATATGTATAGGAGTGAGGGATTAAACTTCCACCACATGTGCCAGTAAAGATCTAAAGGTTATTCCATCCTACCACCTTAGGCTGATTACACAAGCTCAGCAAGAGATCTGGTCTGAACATTTTTGACAAACATGTATTTCCATCAAGCTATGCTGTTTCATCGAAACCAAAACGTTTCACGGAGACCTATCAATTGCAACACAATATGCGACGAGAAGGTTTCTGTGGTCCAGGGTGGACTCTCCCGTAACTTCCAGAGAAAGACAGACACAAATCGAAAGCCTGACCTTTTCGTGCCACACAATTCCGTTTCGCAAAATCATTTGAAAGGCTTTGTTTTAATTCCAATGTGGAACTTAAAAAAAAAAAAAAAAAAAAAGGCAAAATCTCAAAAGTCAAAACCAAAGGAGTTGTCCGCCAGACAGTTCTACTCAGCAAGGGTGGGACTGAGTCTGGGAGTACCTTCCTTCATAATACACATTTACAGTAAGAGCTCTAAAAGATGCGTAGATAGCCCATCATCTGTACTACAACTGGATGAATGCTGGAGGACATTCAGTTGGATTTTTAAATGCAGGTTTCTCAGTAGGGCTCTGGCCCCTTTGGATTCATGTTCCTCTGTCACTCAAACCGTCAAATTTTACGGGAGGAAATTTCACAAAGGGCAAGTTTCACAGCTGCTTCCATGAGTCTTAAAACAAATTTTGAATTCTTATGTTTATTTAAATATTCAGGGTGGAATTAGTGCCAGTCAGGAAACATAAATAAAACCCTGTGATTTATATCACCAACAACAACTAACCAAAAGACAAATACGGTCTATTGGATATGTGCAAAGATCTACATACAATCTACCCAGAGAGTTAAAACAAGATGGCCAAAAAAAAAAAAAAAATCTAATAATTTTTCAATTTTCAAAAATCATTTCTGCTCAGAGATATTTCACAAGAAGAAATGAAGGACAAAGCCACTGTACAAATTATTGGGTACAAATCATACAATCAGATCTAACCAAGAGGTTCAATTCCCCATGGTTCTTACCACTTCAACGTGATTTCATAGTTCAGTGCTCTCAGGGGAGAGGCACTCATATTGAGATAAGTGCCATTTAATATTGAATTTATCTGCCTAATCCTGTGACAGGAACTAGATGCTTGTACATTTAGAGCACAGCTCACAAAGTGCTGCCTAGGGTCGTGATTTCCAAAGGGCCTGTTTGGCTTTGAAGTCTATGTCCCTCTTTAAAAATGACTTGGCCACTTTTTAAGTCCCACTGACTTTCATGCGACATAGTCTTCTACAGCCAGATACACAAAGGCACCTATCTGTCTCTTTAACTGCCCAAGTCCCCTTCAGGTGCCAGTGCTCAGCTGCCATAAGCTAAGTCACCTAGGCAACAACATTACCACCAGTTGACATTCACAAAGCTGCCTAAGCCATCAGTCACCCCCTACCCACAGCTAAAGAGCAGCTCAGAGGCGTAGCTCAATCTAAAGCCCCAGAGGCCCTGCTGTGATATTCTCAAAGGAGGCCAGGGAATGCCTACCTTGCCAGCAGGGCCGGATCCCGTAAGTATGCTCTGAGGGCACCTAAGCAGCAGGCCCTGCAGCAGGATGAGGCCATGGATAAGCTGGCACAAGAGACAGTTGAGGTAAAAGGGAGCAAGCGTGAGAGAGTGAGCAGGAGACAGAGAAATGTTTTCAGCGGCTAGTGCACGGGCTACATAAGCACTGACCTAGTTTAGGTGCCTAACTCCAGGAGAGGGTTCACATCTGTGCCTCCACAGCAGAGGGAGGCTCCTGTCTCTAGCCCATCAGGCCCAGGCACACTAGACACCTACATTCTTCCCCTTTCCCTGCCATTTCACCCCTGGCTACAGTGCCGAATTAAAGAATTTTGGGGCCCTGTGTACTATGGCAATTGGGGGCGCTCCCACCTTTCCTAGCTTTGGGATTGAGATCACAGAATCATAGAGTTGGAAGGGACCTCAGGAGGTCATCTAGTCCAACCCCCTGCTGAAAGCAGGACCAATCCCAACTAAATCATCCCAGCCAGATCTTTGTCAAGCTGCACCTTATAAATCTCTAAGGATGGAGATTCCACCACCTCCCTACGTAACCCATTCCAGTGCTTCACCACCTTCCTAGTGAAAAATACTTTCCTAATATCCAACCTAGACCTCCCCCACTCTAACTTGAGACCATTGCTCCTTGTTCTGTCATCTACTACCACTGAGAACAGCCTAGCTCCATCCTCTCTGGAATCCCTCCTCAGGTAGTTAAAGGCTGCTATCAAATCCCCCCTCATTCTTCTCTTCTGCAGACTAAACAAGCCTAGTTCCCTCAGCCTCTCCTCAGAAGTCGTGTGTTCCAGCCCCCTAATCATTTTTGTTGCCCTCCACTGGACTCTTTCCAACTTGTCCACATCCTTTCTATAGTGGGGGTGGGAGACTCTGGAGATATTGTGTCCAATCCTGACCCCAGGAGGCGGGAGGAGCTGGGGAGAAAGGGGTTTAGGTCCCACCCCTGGGAGATTGGGAACTGCTCTTGGGGGTGTTGGAGAGCGAGCCCACCCTGCCCGCAACTGACAATAGCTCTTGTCCTGTGGGATTGGCCCAGTTCCCTGCTCTGGTCCTTTGGTTATCACTGCAGCATGCATGTGGGATCCTAGCTCCATGACACCCTGACCCCTTCCTGGCCTCTGGCTTTTTCTCCCACTCCAGTCTCTGGAGGGTACCCCTGAGATGGGGGCCCTGTGCAAGTGCTCTCAGCGCACATGAGTTCATCCAGATCTGCCTGGCTTCGCCCTCAGCTTGCTGGTTTCTGAGTGTCCCTTCCTGTCTCAATGCATGCTACAGGGAGCCTGGGTGCCTAACTTAGGGCTGAGGATGTCCCTAGGCAGCAGGCTCCTAGAGGTTAGGCACTGCAGTGCTAACTGGAGCAATGCCTAAATACTTTTGAGGATCTGGGCTCTAATTCACTTTTTAAAACAGGATTTGTAAACCTTTATAAGCTTCTGAAAATGTTAGACTACTCTACGTTAGCTCACTTGTTGAGTGCTTGAGAGTTCAGCTCTTACGCTGAGGACACAAACAGCAGCTATAAGGCAACATTCATTCAGGAGCAATGAAGCATACGCACAGTACACTTAATGACTCTGCATTGCAGAATCTAAACACAGCAGCCTTCCAGCGTTTGTAAACAGGTCTGTTTAATCCTAAATTCAGGATTGCTAACTTTTGAGTTAATAATTCAACAAAACAGTCGCTCCACTCAAGACACAGCCTGTGTGATTAAGGGATGACAAATCCACAGCTCAGAAACTCTGACTTCCTGGGCCATGGTAATAGTGAAGTAATCAATGGTGTAGGTTGATCATAAAACAGGTGTGAGTGGGTGTAAAGTCATAGTAAAGGAACATAACTTGCATTGATCTGGCCTTCAATGGATGTGCAAAAGCCAAAGGAGAAAGAGTGCTGAAGGAAAAGTAATTATCAAGAAAGTGTAAGATGGTGTGTGCGTGTGTGTAGGCAGACAACTTTGTCTTACACCTTGTTAGTACTTTTTCTGCGATACTCTCCCCCTACACCTCACACCTCCATGTAAGATACAGTCAGTCCAGATCCTCACCTGATGTAAAACAATATAGCTCTACTGAAGTTGATGAAGCTTCGCCAATTTATATTAGCTGAGGTTCCAGTCAGTTATTTGTGGTGCATACCCACAAAATATTGTATAACTATATAAGTGACACATGGGGCTGTCAGAGGCAAAGTAGTGTTAAGATACGATGTTATGCCACCACTGAATTTAGCCATAAATTGCCGGGAGAGTTGTACCTGCTTACACCCGGTTTGAATTTGGCCCATATTTATCTCCTTTCTGCTCAAAAACTCCTAAATATAATTTCCTCAATAGACTAACATACTACAGAGAGTGGAATTACAATTCCCCAGAGCTGGACATCAGAACACAACCCATGTTGGGCACAAGTCCCTCAACTTTTAGGAGAAGCCTCTCTCAGGTCTATAATGGTATTTTGGATTAAGACTACCCAAGGCTCTAATGAAAATGGTCAATACTGGTTCACCGATTCACATTAAATATATATATATATATATATATATATAGACAAAAGCACTCAGACTTCAGCCCAAGTCTACAATCAGGCCCAAAGCATCATGAAAACTGTATTATTGTAAGCCATCAAAAAGACCCATGCTACAGTAATGGTTTAACACACCTCACACAACATTGTTGTTTCAGGAACCAGCCCCAAAATCAATGGCTGAGTGAGACCTCTGCTTGAGTAAGGACTCAGGATTTGGCCTGGAGTGTTTCAAACCATTAGAGGCAAATCCTGAGCTCAGTTCTTGGCTCAAATAACCAAATACCTAAACTAGACTCATGGCAAACATGGACATGGTGATAGGTCCGCTGCCCAGGTTGTGAAGCAGTTGCACAGAGGATCTCTCTACATGTGGTACGTACATGACCACGCCTTACAATCTTTAGTGCATTTATCCTCCCAGCACTCCTAGAAGACAGAGCAATGCTATTATCCCATTTTACATGGAAGCTATGGTAAAGCGGGGAGCTGAACCCAGATGTCACTGGACCAGGTTAGCCCCCTAAACACAATCCTATCTATCTACAACCCAATGACTGAAGTGGACCCACTTACATAGCACCCCATGCTGGAGGGGAAGGCCATTCTCTGATGACGTTGTCAAGGGGTAGGGTATTATAATCTGGTTGTTCATCACAAATACGTCAGAGGCACCCCTTCTAAATCAAGCCAATCTTATTACATATCTCAAGCACTCCAAATAAATGAGAGCCCTTTGAAAGTACAACGTGTGTAGCTTTCTCTGGGTGGGTGTTAGCTTTACAAGGTGTGCTGTTCCTTTGTAAAGCTGTTGCATAAGAATTGTGTGTTTAACCTTTTGTATAAATTGGCATTTGTAACTGGCTGAAATTACTGCTCAGAATGAGTCAAGGAATAAATCCTGCCTTTGAACCTGTTGCAATGTAGGTTCAAAGATTACCCTAGGTGCTCTGTCAACTGTTTATTAAAGCCGCACAGTCGACGATTTCAGGGACACTGCTGCCACATGAATCGCCTGTGAAAAGAATAAGCCGTAAGCATCCATTTGGAGCTGTACAGTAAGCTGAGTGGGACATAACCCCTGCACAAAAGCGTGTCCTTCTCTTGGGAAGAAAGGTAAGTTCTGGAACGTTTGCTCTCCTGATCAGAAAATGGTGATTTTAAATTCCTTTATGGAAGAATTTTAAATTGGATATTTAAATAGTAACAGCCTCCCCCCCCCCATTTTCCCATACAGACACAAAGCTCCCCTACCACCGCACACTATGCATGGTTCAAGGTGAGAGCTGGGGGAATCCTGGTATGTTGAGATTCTGGAGGGTTATGAAATGAGTAGGGTTGAGCTTAGAAGAAGTGTGCAGCAAACCACAGTAATACTAAATGCCTGAGGGAGAGCTATCAAAGCAGCTTCCTCTAACTGTTGCAGTCTGGAAGGGGAAGTCTGACTATCTCCTGGGCTGAAGCCACATTTTCATGTGTGAGATACCTTTATCCTTTCAAAGGCAGAGTGCATACCTCACCCCCCCCCTCCCTCCCCGGTTCAGATCCAAGGTTATCCCTGACCTCCATGCAAACAACTCTCACTTTTGTTATTTAAGTGATCAGAAGCCAAGTGATTGACAAATACATGGACTAGATTATCTGAAGAGATGTGTAGCACCTGCTTCAATGGGACTCTAACCCTTGACTGAGGGTCCTAGGTATTATAATAGAAATAAATAATAATTCCTCCTAATTTTTTTTTTTTTTTTTAAAGAGAAAGTATGATACAATGTAGAGTGCTTTTCCAAACGGACAGTGGCACCAAGATGGTGCAGAAACATAGCTTCCACCATAAATACTTCGCTTTTGTAGAGCACTGGGAATATGAAGATCTCCAAGAGTTTGACAAAGGAAAGTGCCATTAACCCCAGTGAGCAGATAGGGAAACTGAGGAACAAAAATGAAGCATTTTGTCAAAAATCATTTAGCAAATGAGAGGCAGAGGTGGGAAGAGAACTTGGGTCCCCTAAGTCTTAAGCCCACACTACCATCTTTGAGCAATGAAATAATTGGTTTCACTAGCAAAACAAAGACATTATGCCTCTGTCTGTTCAGGTACATATACTGCAGTGACAAGAGTCATATGAGAGACCCATTGTGGTATTTTTTTTAATACACACACACAAAAATGGATTTACATTTTTGTGACAAGTGGTTTTTCACCAAACTGGGAATGCAAATTATTGATGGGGGCAAGAGAATTTAATCTTTTTTCTTCCCAAAAGATGAGATGGGTCTAAAATTAATCTCTTCCCCTCCCTCACCCCCTGACCTTCCCGCTCCCCACCTCAAAACATCTGGGCACTCCCTAAAATTTAGGAAAGTCCTGCTCCAGATCTGGATTCACATCCAAACCCTGCTGAGACAGCAGCACAGAGTGAACTGTGCAGTGACAGAGTATTTCTTCTTGGTTTATTTGCAGTCTGCTATTTGCTTTAGGTGAGTAGGTAACTTTGTCACTTTTGGACAATTGCCCACTTTTGGGATGCTTTGTTTCCTTGTGTAAAAGCTTACCCTGACCACTCCTCCATCACTTAAACCTCTCCATTTAGTAAGGGCGGTCACTTACACAGCTGTTCTCAGAACACACAGTCTGTGCCACTGATTTCAATGACTTCCTGATGGCTGTAAGTACAGAATATTTTGAGCCAGTGTCTTTTTGAACCAATTTGTTAATTGCAGTCAGTGAGGCTTAGGCCTCCTTTGCTGAGGGAGAGTTGGATTTGGCTCAGACTATTTTTGTTTTTTAATCTGGAAGGTCATCATGAAAAAAAATGAATATGAAGTCCTACAACATTCATGCCACTTTCTTACTCATTTGTTCTTAATAAAAACTCCCTTTTCTGAACGTAAATGCACCTAAAGTGGCTTCCAGGACACTTCTAACATATAAGGCCTGCTTTTCCCACCTGAGCATATATAGCTGTGCATCAGCTGAACTCAGGGGGAACAGCTAATGCTAGGCAAAGCTGCACGTGGCCAAATTTCATACAGAAAAACTACATTTCTGTAGTACCTTCCATCCAAAGCATTTTGCAAATGTTGGTGAATTAATCCTCAACACCCCAAGATATGCAAATATATACTACAGATGGGGAAACAGTTAGGTTAAATTACTTGCCCAATCGTGCCACAAGTCCATGAGAGAGCCAATTCCCTGCTATGTGCTTTAACCACAAAAGCTCACGTTTCTCCCAAGAATGGAAAGATTAACAATAGGCCACATCTGCACTGATTTACATCCAGTGTAGCCCCCTTGAAGCCAGTGGATTTGTAGGAGACAGTTGGGGACAGAATATCAATACACAAACTTTGTGTACTTTAAGTCAGTACTTACAATGGTGATTTCTTTTAAGTATCTAGAGCCAGATCCTCCACTGTGTAAATCAACAGAGCAGCAATGAGTCCAGGATCTGATCTCTGGGCTCAGAGGAAGAATGCTGGATGAAGTATAGCCACTAAACCTACAGCAAAGAACAGATGTTCTGTTCCTTTATCTTTGGGAGAGAGAGGAGAGTAAGAGGCCCTTAAGAAAAGGAACACATCCCCAAGAATTTCTTGCATACTGAAAGTTACCCTGATGGGAGGAAACTGAACTTCACTATTTAAAATCTTAGGGTCTGATTAACTACTCCCTTATACCATGTGAAGCTATTTACAGTTTTGGGGAACAGGTAGAAGCCATCATCAGCTCAGAACATTAGCACCTTACACAGCTGTAAGCAACAGTAAAAACCCTCTAGAACAATAAGCAAAAATAATAGTACTGGGCAAAGGATATTGTAGTAGGAAGAGTTTTGCTGTTTTTTTTAACCTCACAAGCATTTTGTTAAGTCTAACAGTGAAAAGTCTTTAAATGCAGAAAACTACTAATACTCAAAATGCATCTAGGTTTTTGTTAGTGAAAAATAATACAAAAAGTCACAACTGAATCAGACTTTTAAGATTTGACCTTTAAAAGCATCTTTATCTTTCATCTGGTCCTTTAGCAATATACAAGCTCTTCTCTGTAATTACTTAGAAACCACTATGTCCTTCAGTGGAGGGTCACCCTTTTATAAGATCCTTTCCCAGCATGCTCTTCTAGTTACTGGTTATTTAAACCTGGGAGAGGCAACCACCTGTAGTCCTCAGATGTGGGTGGGGAGTGTTTTGTAGGTGGTTGTAATAAGTAGCTGTGCTTTTCTTCTAAGTGGTAAGTTTTAAAGTTTTCCAATCTTTGGTTCTTGTGGTATTAGTATTTTTTTCACTAGCCATATTTTTTGTGCCTAAATTAAAGGGTTTAATTTATAGGTAAAATAAAGGTATCTTTATTTCCTGTATTTTCAAGGGGTTAACTTTTGCTTGTAGATATGTATAACTATGTATTAAAGGGTAAACTTATCACAAAACTATGCAGAAATTCAAACTTACTAGTAAACTATACTGACAAGCATATTGATTTTAAAAATCAATGAAAACTTTACCCTGGCAAATGCCTAAGATTACTAAAATGTAAAGCTGAATATCTGAAAGTCACTACTGCTCTGTTTCTTGTGTCATTATAAGTGAGATGTCTACTTGACTTCCCCACTAATTACACTTCTTAACTTTCTCTTTCCTTAATTAAGGATCTCAAATAAAAGGATAAGTCATAAGTGTGACTTTCCCTTTTGTACTTCTGTTAAATTTGTTTGTCTTGTATTGAATACTAAAATATATTCTAGTAATTGAATACTACTGTGTAAGAGGACCTCTGATCAATGTGAGTAGTAAATATTAATTACCTTAAGAGGCTTGAATACCTAAAACTGACTAAAGCAGGCCTAACTACTGTATATAGGTGTCATCCAAGACAGTCAACTTTCAGACTGGGAACCTTAAAGGGAGACCATGTATATTAGTGGTTCCAGCACAGTGCTGATGATTTGAAGACCTAGGTTTTGTTGCTGACTTGTTTATATAATCTTCAACAGAAGATGTCTATTTAGCACCTTGGGTTTCTTTATCTACATGATGGGATAATAACCACCTTGGTAAAGCACTTTGCATTGGTATAACACTTTACTCTAATATCCAAAAGCCTTTTTTATTTAAAGGACCCTTGCTCTGTATTAGTTTTTGAGACAATTCCCAGCAGTTTTTTAAATTATCCGAGGCCCAGAAATCACTGCTATCTTAGAGGAACAGCATTGCTCACAAACGGGAGAACAGGGAATACTCTTCTGTGACTTTGAGCTCTGTGGTTTAGGAGATTGAAATAAGCTTCAAAGAACACATGGATTACTACTGAGAGCTGGGTGCAACGAGGGAGTGTTGTATCAAACTCTCTCCATTTGAGCCTCAATTGACATTATGGAGTAACTCATAGCTATTGGAATACCTTAAAGGTTTCTTTTCCCATTTGTCTCTGTTGAGCTCCTCAGATCTCAGGACAAGATCCTGAGGAAAAGGTTAAAGATGGGGATTCCTTTTCTTTTTCCCCCACACCTCCTTAAGCTAGTACAACTCCAATAATGTCAGCTATGTTCCCCCTGGCTCTCACGTGTGTGAGAAGTGGGCCCCTCTTCTAATTGGAAAATTTCATGCTTATTTTGCATTTCATGTGTTCAGACTGCCAAAGTAACTAGTCTTCATCTCACCTCTGAGAGGATGACTGCATTTACCCTACTTCACACTTGGGAAAACTGAGCCCGTAAGCAAAATGACCTGCCCTAGAGTAGCAGATAAAACTAGAACTTGGTTCAATCCCAGCCTTACATTCTTCCTCCCAAGCTGCTCTACTTCCTGTTCGTGGATTTCCTCTTTCCTCTGACTGGCTGGATATTAAAAGCCTAACAGGATCAATCCTGCAGCCACGGAAGGAAAGAGTCTAACTTCCTGCAGCAGAACTGAGCCCTAACAGGGCATAAGGACAAGGTAGCTTGTAAGTGAACTTCCTTTTGCATGAATCCTGCCTGACCCTAAAAGAGCCCTCCTCCCATCATCTGTGGGAGCCAGCAAGTGTGATAGTAGCTAATTGAAGGTGAACAAAAGGACTGTGGCCTTCTCAAAAGAACCTTGTAAGTAAAACTGTATAGTGTAAGCAACATCTCACTGATACCATGCCCAATATCTTAAAGGTGCCTGAGAGTTCCATACTGGTCTGTGTGTACTCACAGGGAATAGAACATAATAAATGAGGTGGTTCTCCTATATTGTATGGAATCACCATTGCCTGACATGGTATTTACACCACAAAATCAACGTATCTGTGGACAGCTCTGTGAAATGGATTGCCTAGGCAATCCTACATTAACTTACCTCTACATAGCTAAAGGTGATTCTAATTGCACTGCCCTTTTCATTAGATTGTCCTTCTCCTGTGTGCCCATTCCCTCCACTTTTCTTATAGGAGGATAAATCAACACGAAAACTTTCAAATCTACAGTTCTTGAGTGGAAGCATAAAGCTTTCTTCCCTCTAGCTTTCAGCCTTTGTGGCAATCCTTCAGACAGGAATAGGGTGTAATAACAGTAACATACAGCCTTGAGTATAGCAGTGCAACTGGTACCACTGATAAAATGTCTGATAAAAGTTAAGCCTTTGCACTCTGAGTCTGGTGCACATTATCCCTGACCATTGATCAGGCCAGACAGTCATGAGGTGTACTTTAGCTGTCTTGTGCAATAGAGTGCTAGACGGCAACTGTGGGTCAGATGCTGAGGGGTGCTTGGCATTATAAGTACCCATTAAAGTTAGTGGAATTTGAGCAGCTGAGGTGAATGAGTGGCAGGTGCTCAAGAACATCTCAAGATGTGAGCCTGCATTCATGCCCAACTGTTGACATGAAGGATGTGTCTACTCACATGGCCTTTTTTTCTCTTGAGGGAGAACTGCCTCTGCTTTACTCTAGGCTAACAGCCAAGAGGAGGATTGGATCAGTGCTATATTTTTCTGGTTGCCTTGGTGTCCAAGGGTCAGATCTGACCCTTGATACCCCATGGTCCAGATCCTGGATGGAGCTGGGCAGCTTATCTGTTCCCTATCTGAAGATCATAAAGTAGAAGAATGGCCAAACTGGGGTCAGACCAATGGTCCGTCTAGCCCAGTATCCTGTCTTCCAACAGTGGCCAATGGCAGGTGTTTCAGAGGGAATGACTAGAACAGTAATCAGGTGATCCATCCTGTTGGCCATTCCTAGTCTCTGGCAAAGGTCAATTCCTGCCCATCTGGCTAATAACCATTGATGGACCGATCCCCCATTAACTTATCTAGTTTTTATTTAACCCTGTTATATCTTGACCTTTGCAACCACCTCTGGCAAGAATTCCACAGGTTGACTGCATTGTGTGAAGAAACACTTCCTTTTGTTCATTTTTAAACCTACTGCCTATTAATTTCATTTGGTGACCCCTAGTTCTTGTATTGAGAGAGTAAATAATGCTTCCTTTTTTACTTTCTCCATACCAGTCATGATTTTATAGACCTCGATCATGTGGTTCCCCCTCCCCCCTTCCCAGTTGTCTCTCTCTTCCAAGCTGAAAAGTCCCAATCTTATTAATCTCTCCTCAATGGAAGCTTTTTCATACCCCTAATCACTTTAGTTGCCCCTTTTCTGTATCTTTTTTTCAAGTACAATATCTTTCCCAATATATTGGAATGGGAAAGGGGAGCTGATTCCCACACTTTAGGGGCTATGCAGCCACATAACCCTACTGTGCCCCAGGGACAAATGCCTGGCTTAGGCATTGGGGATGACATCTGTGAGGTTCTGAACATCAGCAGTGCCCCCAAGGCAGATAGGGAGTGGAGGGGCCTCTTTAGAGGCCATATATCCCTAAATTGAGATTGGGCAGTTGCCTTAAGGATTTTTTCCCTAGCCACTCTAGGGATCAATGTGTCATGGGGATGATTAGGTGTGCAGTAAGGGATTTACAGCCACCTGCTTCTGCAGAAAACCACTTCATACCGATGTCTCTTCAAAAATCAAAATTATCCTGTTTGGGGGTGGGAACAGGGCCCAATTTCACTCCCTCTCTAACTATGCTATTCAAACTAGGAATGAATCCGCTCTGCTTTTGACGGTTAGTGAGGGTGAATAACCAATTACTCAGTGAATCAATTCTTTGTTTCCTGTATGTACAGTAAATGACAGCTGAATGAGGCCAGAGAGTGCACTGACTAACCTAGGTGTTCACGCTTCTCAAGCAATTTAGACTCTGAATAATGAAACTGCAATCTCAGGACACAGCAGTGCTAAGATAAGTTTATCACCAAAGAAATCTCTGCTAAAGGTTAGTTGTCAATGAACTCTTCAGAATGCTGACTTGCTGATGGCAACAATAAGCAGGTGATTGGCGCTTGCTTGGTGGAGATTCGTGAAGGCAGTGAGCAGATGGTCTTGTTAGCTTCCCATCCAAATAGTCTCTTTAATAGCACCCATTGGTCAGTACATGATAGAGGGCAGAACTCCAGAACAGGGATTGGAGAGCTGGCTTCTGCCTTGCCTGTCATGGGGCTGCTGGGGAAGGTTTTGTCCCTGGTGCAAGCTAGAGAAGCCCTTGTTTCCAGGGCCTCTCTTAGCCTGGAGGATGCTGGGGAGGAAACATGTTAGTCTGGCTTCCAGTTGCCCCTGGAATACCCCAGTGTGGATTGCATATCTAAAATGACTGGCTGCAACAACTTGGTTCTGATAGTTGCTAGGTATGTTTTTGAAGTGTTAACTGATGTCTTCCATGCCAGATGTCTGCCTCAGGCTGACTTTTTGAAAATATCTGCTGTATTGGTTGAGTTCCTCAAGGACAAAGCTAGAAATCTTCTTCATACTAAACTCTGAACTCTTTGGGAAGCTCTAATTTCCCCCACGCTCTGGAGCAGGGACGCCACATTTAATAGGAGAGTGGCCTTAACGATGGGGCGATAGCACTTGCTGTCGCTAGTTTAAAAAAACAAAAAACAATCCAATGTGGCCAAGTTGTGACTGCGAGCCTTTGGGAAAATTGCAGTTTGCAGGTGATCAGTCTCCTTGGCGTGTCACGGTTTAGTCTCTGGAGCCTGTACTGAGCATGCTCCAGCTTGGAGCTGTGCAGGGATTTTCCTTACTATTGCAGTTCCAGGCTGCTTCAAGTCATGCTGGATCTAGGCACTGAAATGGAGATGTCTCCATTTTGGAGACTAGACCAACCTAGCTATGTTGGCGTAACCCCATAGCATAGATGCAGCCTATGCCAAGAGAAAGGGTTTTTCTGTCTGTGTAGAAACACCACCTCCCTGACCTCAGCTATGTCAACAGAAGAAGCATTCTTCCCTCTCCCTGCCCATCTAATCTAAATGCAGCTATGGTGGAAGTTGAGCTTTTGTCACACCTCTAACTGATGTAGTTATGCTGACCTCAGTTAAATGTAGAGCACACTACAGTGTGTAGGAGGCCTGTCTCTTTCTTTCCCTGCCTCCTCTTGCCCCGGCCCCGATGCTTCAGACAGCAAGAAGGAAAAAGCTGCCTAAATTGCAAGCACAGGGACAAGAGCTGAACCTGGAAGCAAAGGTAGGGGAGTAGATTGGGAAAAGGAATCTGGGGAAGGTTTTGACAAGGGGCTGGGAGAGGATACTGGGTTTGGTGGTAACTGGCCTGAGATGGGGCAAGAAGATCTGACAAGAACTAGACAGGAGGGAGAGAATGGGAACTGGCCCTCCTGGGACAAGGCGTTGGGGAGATGGGTGTGAGTATAGGAACACTACGGTGGGGTGCAAGAGACAGAGCTGTGAGAAGGAACTTGGACTAGTGGTGCTAAGAGACTGGTGGTGAGAGTGGTGAGAAGTTTGAGTGGAGAGTGGGACTCCCAAGATAAGAATAAGACTGGGATAGGGAGCCATCGATGGGAAAGACAGGACTGGGACAGGGCAAAAGGGATCAAGTTTAGGGGAATGGGCAGGATTCTGTGCCACTAGATACACTCCCCTCAAGAGCCTGGAATGAAACTAGATTTGAGTTACAGATTTGCTGATAGCAGAGGAATGGTGTAAAACCCTCTGGCAAAGTGTCTCATCCCCCTCTAGTGCCAGTCCAGAGGATGACAGCAGACTGCTGCTACCATTTGTTATTCCACTAGCTTAGCAAAAAGGTCTGTGCAGTGACTAAGGTTCTAACCCTGCCAATGGGCCATGTGAGTGTCAATCTGATGCCACATAATGGAGTTCGTCTTCCTTTTTAAAAAACTATTAAATTACCCACCAACTCTAATTTGAAGTCCAACATCCAAGAGTTAGGAAATGCCAGAATGAGGGTTGTCTGTAATATGTGGCAATGCAATTAAAGACTGTAGCATCAGCACAAAGGGAGTGAATTAAGTCTTCACAGGCAACCTTCATTCTGGCATTTACTCATTTAATGTTTACAATACTTTTGTGTGTAAGTAATAGGGTAAGAGCATTCTCAACTCCAGCAAACATACAGAACTTCTTATTGGCCAGGTGCATTCTTGGAAGAGATTTTTTTTTTTACCTTCCTCTGAAACACAATTGTTGGCCATGACCAGAGAAGTTGGATACCAGTTGTGATCTAGCAGTCTTTCCAACATGGTATGAGTAACACTTGTCAGAAATCTAGAATCAGCTCCCAGAGACAGCTGTCTTGGCATCGATCTTGGCATCAATATCAGCCTAGCCTTCAACTTCCTCTTGTTGGATTAGGATTGGGACAGGGTTACCTGAACCAGCATATTGGCAATTTTGGGGGTTATTTAATCTCACTGCCTATTTCTAATGCTTCCTTGTAAACAGTAATTTCCTGGATTGAAATGGCAATCTTCATATATAGAATTGCTGTAGAATACTTCTCATAGTGAATCTTTGACTCCTCCTGTCTAAATTGGCAGGTGTCATAACACCTGCCATCTCCTCAGAAGCCAGAGGAGTGAATTGGAATATTGGGACAAAACTAGAGAAGAGCCGTTTGATGTAGAGAAACAAAAGTGCAGTTGTACCCCATGCTCTCAATGGCCCATATCTCTCCCCTTGCTGTATATATAGCTCCCGTGTAAATTAACAGGAATAAAGGGTCAGCATTAAAGGTGGTGAGAACTCAAAATGCATGCATCTGCTTCTTGAGGACAAACATTGAAGACCTTTACTTATTCAGTGAAATGTCTCAATGTGGGAGTCCACTGGCCTTTTAGTTCAATCACTTGTACTATAACTTGCCACTTCACTAGGTGCTTTTTGCAATCCTGCAGTCTCCTTACTATAACATTAAGGCAACTGGATTAAATCCTCCTCTGTTAAAAACCCATGTGAATCCACTGGCTTCAATAGGATTGCATAGGTGTAACAAAGAACAGAATTTGTGCAACGAGCATACAGCCTTAAGTACCTTCACTTCAAGTATGAACTGCCAAAAGGATTGAAAACTAAACTTTTTCTAAAGAGGGAACAATATCACTCTCTCAATGGGCCAAATTTTGCTCTGATTTACAAATCATGCAGTGGCTGACACTCCTGAAAATGAAGACAGAATTTCTGACCAGTCAAGCTTTGAAAGGTGACCAGAGATGCAGCGTATTCTGCATAAGATGCATTGAGCGTAGCTCCTCTAAGTGCTGACCACTAACTGAAACCACTTGCAGCACAGGTACTTAGCCTGACAACTTGCATCTGATTTTCCATACATGCCATCTATACACACTGCCATGTGCAATTACAGCACATGCCTGAGGACAAATGTATCTTTGTAGATAGACAGCCAAATTCTGGCTGTTACTCCAGATGTACAGCAGTAATGCTGCAGAAGTGCAGCTAGTAAAAACTTAAATTGGTATAAATGAACAAGTTGGCTTCATGATCTCAACTGTATCTTAAATACCTGGTTCAAAGGACCAGCCAATAGGGGATTGATCTAGGAAGGATTTGTCCTAGGTCCAGATTTAGTACCGGAAGCTCTGTTTCAAATATTATGCCAAGGGAATCCCCTACATCCTGTCTGGAGAACAAGAGCAATAGACTGTCCAAAATAGATGTTCATTTTATGAAATGTAAAAATGGCTAAGGATTGCAAATGTAAGTTCAGACATCAGGTTGTATTTACCACACAAAGTAAAGCATGTGTTCCTGTTATCTGCCATGTGCCTTTTTTCAGAAAAGCTTTAACAGTCAACAGAGCCGAACTTTGCAGCCATTTAGTTAGGATACTCTACAGGGATGTGACCTCTTTCTAATTGGCCTTTGTTTTCTCTGCTGAATAAGTCTCTGTACATGCAGGAGCACTAACATCAATTAGATGGGAACAAACACAATGTTTTCCAGGCAGTAGAAATTTATGCCTAGTGTGACCCAACTGACATTGGCATTAAACCAAGATAAGTTTCAGCTACAATTTTAAGGTGACTATTCCTTGCAGATTGAAGACTTTTTTTTTTTTTTTTTTTTTTTTGAAAGCAAAGAGGAGTAACTCCTAAGCGGAGCTGGTCAGAAAACAAACTTCCATGTTGTGGGAAACGCTGACATTTAAGCTCCCACTTGTCCAGGATCAGAACCAGGTCAAAACACCTTGCAAAACAAATTCAGAAACATGTTATCCTGGTAATATCAAATTATTCCAGGCCTGATCTATGCCTGTCCAGTTTTACTAAAATATCAAATCGGATGGAAATGCATTTTTCTGACAACTAGTCTGTCAGTTTTTTTGACCAGGTCTGTCAGACTAACCATCTATATTATCCTAGTGCCTAGCAGCCCTCCTTGTGCTAGGGCTTATACAAATGCAGAACAATAAGGTGGTCCCTTCCCCCAAAGCTTACAATCCGAGTATAAGATGAATACAGGCAGACTGACTTGGAAGCACAAGTAAACAAAGGCTACAGGGATGTTCATTGCCCCAAACTGTTAAGTATCAATATAACATGGTCTTCCATTTCTGTACTAAACTTCACTCCATTAATCTCAAATAGTCCACATAAAATCTGACTCTGAAAAATGGAAGGAGATGCTATTTTGCAGCCAAATCCACCCCCTCTTCTTTCAGGAGCCTACCTGTCTTCATCCACTAGAGACGTCTGAAAGCAGGTGGGCAAAAAAGTCATGAAAAGGTCAACTTGGAGCTAACTTAGTGTACACGTTACTTTCTTTGCAAAGAGTACAGCCATTATTTAAAATTTACGTTCTGAAGCATCTTCAGCAATTGCAAAAGACGACCATTGCAGAACAGTGGTACGTATGCCAGCTTATCCTTTACTAGTTCAGCACATGCACTTAGGAAGGACTTAGATTAATATCCTTTTATCCAATTTAAAATAGAGTGAAAGAAAATACATCTGGGGACGGGAAACATCCCTGCCACAATCAGACAACATCATCAGCAAAGGATTAGAAATAATACCCACTTATCAGCAGAAACTATGCCATCACTTTTATTGCCTGAAGCTACCAGGAAAGTAGGTAGCTCTGCTTTCACACTATACAAGACAAACATGGAAACTCAGAACCAGATCTAACATCCCAGTAATCAGTTATGGCCCATCACAAAGATGCAGTGTCAGCAAAATTCTAATTCAGATGTGGATCTCGTACCCCAATACCTGAGTTTAAGTGTATTCAGATATAGCTTGCTATGAAACTTGGATCTGATTTCAAGCCTCTGAGTTTGATGGCAAGTGGGTTAGGGCTCTGGGACAAGCTGTCTCCAAATAATAAAAAAAAAACTTGAGCAAAATGACTAGTGCCAGGTAGATGTAACATCTAGTCTACAAATGAGGCAGACCGACCTGCCCAAGTTAACATGAAGCTAAGGGCAGAATCAAGAACGGGAACTAAATTTTTACTCCCACTCAAAGTCCAGCCTTCCCCTCAGGAGTTGTGGCTACACCACATTCTGCATCACCTACAGAAAGCTATTCTGATAATATCAGATGTGCTTTGTAATAAGTCCCAAGATGGGAAGTACCTAGTGTAAAAATATGCAAGGGGCTCAAACTATCTTTACTGCTGCATCTCTTCTTTCAAAGAAGAAGAAAGCTTATCCTATTTTACCACTTCAAGAACACACTTCAGTATACTATGTTCAGGGCAGTTTCACTTTTGGAACAGTACCTGGGAAAGGGATAACTGAAACAAATTTCTGCTCCATTAGGATTTTCATGTGATGTTTTTCAGCTTCACTGAAACATTTTCAGAGTTTGTGCTCTGTGGACATCTTTCATAGCTTATGTATGCAACAGGTAGTCAGGTCTCAGTTTTATGTGAGATCAAGATATGGCTCAGGATCATTAGCTTTTCAGCATTCCAGAAAATCCAGAATTTCCCAAAAAAAACCCTCTAACAATTCTGCTGTGGCCTTCAGGACAATATATCAACACAAACTACTAATCTCTACGTTCTTCCTGCTGAGCAGTAGTTTTCTGTTGTCTGTCTGCAGGCTTTTGGGGACCACCCTAAATCACAAGATTCCCAAAGGGGTCCATATCTACCTTTGAAATTGCAGAGTCTGCAAATGAGCTTGAAAACACTGCTGTAGAGGGATTAGTTACCAATTGGGAAACAGATGATTTGATAGCACTCGATCTTCTGGCACAATCACACAGATGAAATCAGCAAGACAGAAGTGACCGTTTTGACCAATGTGGGATGATAGGTGTGGGGTATAAAGGGATGCAACTTCTAAATCCATATATCTACTCAAGACTTTTTTTATCAGCGATAACCTGCCCCTCCACTCCAGAAGACCTTTTCTCAGTGATAGGAGAGAGACTTCATCTATTACCTTCCAGCCACTTACCTACCTTGTCCCTACTCCTTTCTCAGCAGCTGACTCTTTTCCTCTGCTTGCTTAACATGCAAGCATGCTTTAGCAACCTGCCTCAAAGGAAAAAACCTTCCTTTGACACCTCCTTCCACTTGCCCTCTTACAGGGACTCCCTTCTATCTTTTTCTTTTCTGCTGAACTCCTTTTACCAGCAGCTTCCAGCTCTTGCCTTAGCTTCCTCTCCCATTGTTCAGTCTGGAGTTTCTAGCTGGTTTCCACCTCACCATGACTGAAGCAGTTGGCCTCAAGATGTGGCTAAACTTTATGGCCTCCAGCACATCATTTTAACATGTCCACTGCTTTCAGTAGTGGTACTCAACCAGTCCTAATGCAATTACTTCCTCCTCCACCTCTTAGAATTTAAAATGGGGGGGAAAGAAGCTTTCTTTGTTTGAGTGAGGAATCTGTTTGCGGTGGATGAAGTAGGCTTACTGGATGGGTGACTGAACTGATCAGTGGGCCTACAGCATTGCATAAACATGGCCTCAATTACATACTAAAAGAGGGTGCCTTCAAGAGCAGCTGACCTAACAGATTCATAGTACTTGGCACCCATTGCAACTGTCTAAATGCCTTGCATCTCTTCTTGTTAAAATTATTCATATTAACTATGGAAACCGTAATGCTCTGCTCAACTTTCTGGTTTTTTCTGCTCAGGTCAACACCCTGGTGCTGATCCAGCACAATGATTTGGATACTTCATTTCTTGTTTTCACCCCTTCCAACACCAGCATTGATTGGCCTTGTTACTCTTGGAGTTACTGTTATCCTTTGGGTGATAACCAGACCAAAGACTATTGTAGCCCCTATTGACTTGGACAAGCAGTCAATAGGAATTCAGGTAATGCTTGTATTGCTTATAAGTAAAATGATTAATTCTTGACTTTAATGGGATCTAGGCATGACTGGAAACTTTCCCTGATGAAAGATTTTTTTATGAACTCACTCTTGTGCCTCTTTATAGTTCTCATTTTAGAAAAAAAGGGGGGGGGGGGGGGGGGAAGGGGTGACAAACGAGGGAAAAGTCTCAGTCCTCCTATCGGGGATCTGGCCAGATTTTTTGGCTCACTGTCTAAACTTTGGGGGAGCAGGCACATGAACACCCTTGAGTAAATCTCAAAACTTAGTCCAGTCACTTTAATATTATGCCCTTAATAGGAGGTAAACCATTGCTAGCTGTGACAAAACAAGCAACATCTAATTGTCACTGGTACATCTCATGCAATTACTATCTTGATTTCTTTAAGATACCTATCAGTTCTGAGGCTAAAATAAGTGCAGTATTACAGAATCTACTAGCTGAGTAAAGACCCTGTCCATGTGATTGTACAGGAGGGTGAAGGAAGCTTACCTGAACTTAAGGCTGGCTTTCTAGTGTTGTACTCATCCCCAGTGAACAAGCAGATGGAAGTCTGGGAGGAAGTTAAATCCTTCTAACTGATCTTGGGGTTTTGGGAGAGGGCTGGAAGTAGCGGCCTGTCAAACACCTGACCTTCAGTTTGTTGCACTGTATCAACACTTCCAAACATGTGCTCTGACCCTAGGGAGGTGCCAGAAGAAGTACTTTCTTGCCAGAGAACCAGCTGATTTCTTATTACTACGAGGATGCCAAAACCATGTACGAGGCCTTCCAAAGAGGACTTCTGGTGTCTGGTAAGTAGGACACTGCTTTTGAAGCTGCTCTTTAAGTACTTGTCATGGTTTCAGATACAGACTTAAAGCCAAACCAGACATAAGCCTGGGATAGTAATCCATTAAACAAAGAAATAATTCTAGCCTTCCAGATTCACAATTATTCAAATAAATGGTGCTGCAATCTTACCTACCCCTTCAGTGTTCTCAAGTTTACTGAGAATTGTTAGCCTCTTGCTTATTAGGTTGGTGTCTCAGACCTTTCTACCTCCTGCTAGTGTAAGACCACCTTCAGAAGCTTGGAATGTCTATTATCCAGGCTAATTCCACAATCCAAAGCAATAACACTTCCTCTACTTCCCTTGGAAACTATGGCACAGCCAAATAGAGATGAATCAAGGCTTTTTCCTGATGTTCAACAAAACAATTTTTCTTACTCTCCACTTGGTGTCTGTACCTTTTTAGACACTTGACGCCATTATGGGAAAACATGCAAAACATCCCAGTGTCAATGCAGGTTATGGCTCATGAACAAAGCCTTAAGAGAATACTATGCTAGGGAAAAAAAATTTTCATGACTGAACAAACTAGCCCACTGCACAGATACAAAAGCAGAGGAAACTATTCACATGCAACTAAATTTGTCAAAGTGCTTTTCTTCCAAATTTAGCTAAGAAATGAAGTATCTTGTGCACCTAGTTGAGTGGGAAATGCATAGAGCAAGGTATGGGAGCAGTGCTTATTGAGGCTGGGTACACAAACTTAGTTTCAGCTCTCCCAAGCCACTCCGATTGGTTATTGCTAATAGCTGCATATGTTGTAGCTGTACACATTTTCACATTTAATCAAAAAGCTATCTATTTGAAGACCTCTTCAGTTAGCAAAACTTGAAGTACAGATAATCAAGTTTAAACTTAAGAGAACCTGAACTCTAAAACAGAAGGATGTCCTTTACTGAGACCAAATCTGATTGAAACTTAACTACTACTGCACTCTTCCAATTAAGTAACACTGATTAGCTCTGAATTATCTTTATTTGTAATGGTAGAGACTGCATGGATTAATTCAACCTGTCACAGGACTAGAGCTGGTCAATTAAATGTTGAAAATTATTTGACTTAGCCATTTTATCTGCAAATTCATGAGCTGACTCTGGACATCCTGTACTCTGGCTGTAAGTGTCAATCTACATAGTTTAAAAGTCATGTGACTGATTGCAGAGTTGGATGATATTATTTCAGCTTCTGGACTAGGTGAATGGAAGTTCTTAAACCAGGAAAATAGTAAGTGGCAAAAGCCAACTTAAGCCATTTGTTTATGGCCAGGGGGGATGCAGGTGTAGTCAGAACAGGTGCTTAGACACATGAACAAAAATCCCCCTCTTCCCCCAAACTTGCAAATACCAAAGGGTAGGAACATAATCACAGCCAGAAGCTATCCACAATTCTAATGAATAGTTGAACACTCTTGCAATACTTGATCTGGCCTGAGGATCAAATTGGCGAGAGGTGTTACAAATACTTTAACTCCATTTTTCCCCCCCCCCTCCACTCTTGAACTTTCCTGAAAGCTGATGCTTTCACTAGGTACCCCTCAATGGATTCCAGAAACCTCAATTCTGGCTATACTGGGTTGATTGCTACCCATCTCTATTGCCGTCTGGACAAATGACTTGTCCAAGAAACGTTCTTTTAGGGGGTGCGCACACTTTTTTTCCATCTCCTTGTTGCCTATCAACTTTTGTAGTACTCCCTGATTGCACAAGAGGTCAATCTTCCAAGCAGTCTTTTTGGACAAGCTGCTTTCATCCTAACACATTCCTGCTTTAGCCCTAGTCTAGGAAAGCACTTAGTTACATAAACTTCAATAAGATTGCTTGTGCTCAATGAAACATGGCAAATGCTTTGTTGGATCACTCCAAAAACCTACCCGTTAAATGAAGATCTTGTTTAAAACAGGCATGTACATTTTCATAACCATTTTTCCCAACTTTTCTTAGAAAATGGACCATGCTTGGGGTACAGAAAACCAAAACAGCCATATCAGTGGCTGACTTACAAACAGGTTAGTTCTGCTTATATTATGAAGTCCAACGAATAACTCAGTACATTGTAGCATCTCCAGAGGTCATGAGGAAAACCTCTTTTTGCTATTCCTATAGGTGTCAGACAGAGCTGAATACCTGGGATCAGGGCTCTTGATGAAAGGATGTAAACCATCATCAGACCAATTTATTGGTATCTTTGCTCAGAATAGACCAGAGGTGAGTGACAAGCAAAACCCTAGCTATAGCCAACTGTCCAAGCACTCACGGGAGTCTAAATTCCATGGAGTGTCCCTAATTTACCCAAATAGGGATTGGATTAGGCCCCAAGTGACCATCTGAACAGCTAATTAAATCTCCTACTGGACTCGGGCTTTGTCTTCCTTCCTAATCCCCTTCTGGTAGTGCTCATCAGTGTCCAGGTGCTTCTGGCTCACCTAGAATAGCTGTTTTGGTACCAGCCATGAAGATCTGTGTTCTGGGCTGCCATAACATGCAATTTTCCTGCACAAAGCAATCCTAGATGTGAGGGACTACTCCACTTGCTCTGGCAAAAGCACTTGAACTGCCCAACCTCTCTTGGTAACACACTCAGGGAAGTTGCTTCTCTAACAAAGATATTTCTTGTTTTGTACAGTGGATCATTTCTGAGTATGCCTGCTACACTTATTCAATGGTTGCTGTTCCACTCTATGACACTCTGGGGCCAGATGCCATTGCATTTATTATTAACAAAGGTAAAACCTGATGTGCTCTCTCCCATAATCTCTTCCTTTCCACCTTCACTAATCTAATGACATTCCTCTTCTGCCTTTTGTTTCATAGTAGTTGAGGCTTTTTTCAGAACTGTTAAATCCAAAAGTAGCTAACAAAGCTAGAAATGAAGAGGTCTAGGTCTGCGATTCATCCCTAAACCCTCAGTCCACAAGTTACTTACTGGTGTGGTAGAGCAATAGGTCTTCCACCACATGTCTTGAGAGAACTCTGGTAATAACTAAAATTTGGGGACTGTCCACTAGATTCTAAGAACATATATTGTGGGAAGAGATTGGGAGGAACTGAGTCATCTGTATGTCACTTATTCATGATAGACCACCTACAAAACCATCTCCAAGTAGAAAAAGCAAATTAGTAGGAGTCTCACCTCAAACAATGAGGATACTGCAAATTGAAACAAAGAATAAATTAAGGCCCAATGATGACACTTGAATTGGGTTTGCCTGAGAAACCCCATAATACTTAATGAGACTAACTGAATATAAAACTGCCAACATGATTAGGGCTAAGGCTGATAAAGAGTTCCCTCTTGTCCATTCCAAATCTTCTCCTTAAAGACCAGTAAAAGAACTGGTCACTATCTAGCTTATATCCTTGTCAGAAATTTCTGTTCGAATTGATCAAATGCAGGATTTGCCAAACAAAATCAGACTCAGTCAGCTTGTAAAATTACTACAAATTAAACTACAAGCCAAGCTAACCTAGCAACAGGTTTGATCTCCTGGGACAACAGAGCAGTAATTTAATTAAAGTTCATCTGAGTCTGAGCATGTCAATTGCTCGTTAGTGTTCCACTGCTGTCTTACCACAACATGTAATTACTATAATCACCTGTAAAAGGCTTCTGTCAAGGCAGAGAATTTGAGGCAAATACTAGTTAAAACTTTAGCCCTGTTAGTTTTAACACCATCAACTCTTTACTTAAATCCTAGGCTGGAATGTCAAAAACTCAGGATGGGCCATTTTGAGTGACTTTGAAAATCCCACTGTAAATATTTACTATCTTTCCAGCTACTAAGTCACTTGTGGGTATAAAACTAAAATATGTACAAGTTTCAGACCAGAAAGAGGGTACTGTACATAAGTCAAATACAGCCCTGGCTTGACTCCATTAGTGTATGGTTACAAATCTGGACCTAGTAACTGAGTGCAGAGCCTTCCTGAGTTAACTTCAGCTACAGGCTTTGGGTGCAACCTCTTTCAGCATGTTGAGCTCTCATTTGAAAGAAGTGAAGGACAGAACCAGAATTTCCCTCTAACCTCTAATCCATCATGGCTAACCCATCTTAATATGGGTCAAATCAAGGCTCCTCTGACTTCAGTTGGATCAGGCCTCAAGTATGGGTGGTTCTTCTTCTTCTGTAGCTGACATCTCCACAGTGATCTGTGACAAACCTGAAAAGGCACTAGTCCTCCTTGAAAACTGTGAGCAAAAGAAGGTCCCAGGTCTGAAGACCATCATTCTGATGGATCTCTTTGATGATGAGCTCAAAGAAAAAGGAGCCAAAGAAGGAGTTGAGATCCTGTCACTTCAGGAAGTTGAGGTATGTGAATGCCTCACTTACGGCCTATCTGGTGTCTGTTGGGAAAGGGCAATGCAACTACTTGGCAAGAGGGATTTTGCTAACCATGATCATTGGCTTGATATAAAGTCTCTAGTCAAATTTCACCACTTGTCTGGGCTTCAGACTGGATCTGTTCAATGGCCTGAACTAGCAATCAGTTCAGCAAGCAGTGGATTAACTAGCACAATACACAATGTGGACACAGGACATGTTTACTACACTAACTGGAGCTTCCCTAGTTTTACACTCAATGGCTCAGTCACGTACCACCTATTAAAGAGCTGCAACTTAGCTCTATATCCATTAGATAGAACAGGGGTTCTCAAAGTGTGGGGCAGGGCATGAGATGGATCATGGGGAGGGGACAGAGCCAGTCCAGCTCCACGCTCCCAAGATGGAAGCATCTGCCACTACCTACCTCCTGCAGCAGATATTTCAGATACTTCACAAAAAAGTTATTCTATTGGTTTTAACCTACCTATTAATTTCACTGTGGTGGTGGTTTACCCACTTCCTCCAAACCACTCACAACTTCTAAAGACCTTAGTCATCTCCCCCTGTCTCATTTCCAAGATGAACAGTCTATCTACTAATCTCTCAACTCTTCTAATTTTTTGAGATGGGGAAACCAGAACCACATGCCATACTTAAGGTGCACCTTTCCCATGGATTTATAAAGTGACATGACATTTTCCATCTAATTATATTTCCCTTTCCTAATGATTCCTAACACTGTTACCTTTTGTGATGACATCTCAATGTAGACAAGCATTCAGAAAACAATCCATAATAACTTAAAGATTTTTTTTGAGTGGTAACAGCTAATTTAGACCCCTGGTTTTTTTGTATGTACAGTTGGGCTTAGGTTTTCTATTTTGCATTTATCAACATTGAATTTTATGTGCCATTTTGTCACCCAGTTCAGTGAGATCCTCTAACTCTTCACAACCAGTTCTGTACATACTTCAAGTATGTTGAAGACAGCTCTGCAATAACAGCTGTGAAAGTGCAGGGAAGGCCTGGAGTCTGTTTAGCTTTAGGTGTATACTTCTTGACACATCAAAGGGCATGCTGGCTTAAAACAATCACATGCCCCATTAGGCCTGTTTCACCTGCTTACACTGCATTTACTTTCTGATATTGCAATATTAAAGCTGATGTCTTTTTTTATCTATCTCTACACAGGAGCTGGGCAGGAACAACTTAAGAGAACCAGTTGTAAGTTATTGAAACTTTTTTGAAAGCACTGCAAAACCTGCCTCTCTGAAGAGACCTTTCTGCCATAAGAATGAGTCACAACACAGACCCCTTCTTTCTACCCCCAAAACCCTTAGCAAAATAAAGCTTAACCCAAGCAGGGTTCTTGTTGGTAAAGGGAGAAATGGCAGGGATTTAGTGCAGACACTACAGTAATGGGCAGAAGGATTTTTAAAAAACTCTTGGATTATGCAATTAACACTCCTTCTCTTGTCTTTTTAGCCTCCTAAACCTGAGGACCTTAGCATTGTCTGTTTTACCAGTGGAACTACAGGTAAGTAGCAAGCAGTGGACTTCAGACACAAATAACAAAACAGACTCTTCTAGTATCTTCATGTTCTTCCATTGGATCAGGGCATATTCAATTGTAATGCTGAGAGGGGAATACTGGAGACTTCTCAAGACATTAAATGCAGAAAAACCTAACTTCCTTCTGATAAACAAGCTACTGCTTGATGGCAGTTGCAATCAAATGACAGCCTCTTCTGCTTAATCTTCATCCTGTAGTGCATGAGGCCTCCTACAACAACACTAAAGCTATTAAAAATTGAAGCCATTGGTTTCATGTCTGTCCCTCTCCAATCTCCTTTTTGTTACCCATGTAACCCCACTGAAACGAATAGGGTTTCACAAGTCTAAATTTGGCCTGGCATGTTCTCCCTCAAACCTGCAGGTCACAGCTCCACTTAAAACATGCTTTGCAGGGGACATTCCTTGATTGCCCCTCTGAGTTCTGTAGGCCACATTCTGGGCACATTCGCATTTGCTGTAATGTTAGAAAGTTCTTTATGCAGTGAGGTGTTTATCTCCTGATCCAAAAGCTGCCTCAAGACTACCTACTCAAAGACCAAGTTATATGTGGAAACATGACTTGAGTCCCATACCACAAACTAGGAATTCCTGAGGGCTTGCAAATGTACAAGTGATTGAGCTTACATTTGGCTGTGAAACTTGCCAGATAGCTGGTGGTTTTAGCTGCCATGGGTTTGTTCTTCCCCATGATCTGTTAGGTAACCCAAAAGGAGCCATGCTCACCCATGAAAGCGTCGTTGCAAATGCTGCTGCTTTCCTTAAAAGTACTGAGGTAAGTTGCTGCCTACATGTTTTCAGATGAACTTGGTGCTTATCCCTTTGGAGGGTCAGGTTTAAAGAGCCAGGATGTCCTGCATTACAGGCAAAGCCACCCAGCTCCACAAGTCCTCCTGAGTTGCCATACTTCAAAAGGGCATCTCCACAGTCAACTCAATAATCACTCCATGCTGTGTGCAGGAGTTTGAAATGGAGAAGTCTCCACTGTAGACCTGGCCGAGATGACAAACCTCACTCTTGTTGAAAGCCAGAATATGCATGATCTTCTGACATGAGAACCTAGTCCTAGGAATGAGTCAGACAAATCCTGGCTGTTCAGATCCAGATCTGAACTTCCCATGTTGCCCTTTTTCCTAGGATTTGCCTAGCATAAGGATGCTCAGGAAAGTTACACAGGCCCCTAGATATGAACCACGCCCCTCCCCCCCGACCCCCACCCCAACCACTTCTTTTTAAGAGTGCCTCACTTAGATTTCCCAGCCTGGTTTAGAGCTGCTTCAGGACTGGGGACTGCAGGCTTCAGTGTACTCAAAAGGCTCACTGGGGGGGATACAGATGTTCTTATTTCTCCAAACCTCAGGAGTAGGATACAGCAGGTAGTTGTACACCTGCTGCTTCAATATCAGTCACATATAAGTGTTGAATTCTGCTATTATGTAGCTGTGGCAGAACTGTCACTTGCCTCAATGCTGTTCTGTTTCCCTACAGAGTACATTTGACTGCAAGACTTCAGACATCTTGGTGTCCTATCTTCCTCTGGCTCACATGTTTGAGAGAGTAATACAGGTAAGAGTAAACCAAACGCTTAAGGAAACACAAACTGTTTTACCAGATCATTAAAGAAAGGACCTTAGTCTAGCAGTTCTGGTCTGATAGCCAATTAGATTGATGGCTCACTTAAATCAGTAGCCTATTGGCTAGTGAGTGGCCAATACCATATTGTCCCTAGATCAACCACTAAATAAATTGGAAGGCTGCCCTGTGTCCAGGAGCATGACTAATAATATCACTAATGTACCTATATGAATGTTGCGCTACTTTGAAACTTGCCAATGAGGAGTTGAAATAATACTTTGGCAACCAGTTCTGCAGGCTACATCACACATTACATGAACTTTACTTTAATCTGCTAACATTGCCTTTATCTAATTCTGTCCAAACTCTTCTAGTTACATTAAAAACCAACCCCAGATTCTAAATACATAAGTGGATAAACTAATTGGTGCATCACTCACACAAATATGTACTATAAACCCTGTAAATATTGCAAACAAATGGCTTACAAAACAACATTGCAGCATAGGTTAGGAAACTGACATACCAGGGTATGAGCCAGACAATGAGCAGCTGTTGCCCTCCCCCTGCTACCTTGGGTCCCTTACAATGCCTTGCTGAAATAGCTCCTACCTGGATTGCTCAAACACCCTTTCAACATGCAAGCCCCACCCAGTGTCTGTAGCCACAGCCTGCTAGCCATGCTTGGGTTACATTGCTTGAATCTGAGAGACACTTTGGCTCTCACTATACTAAACTAACCACATGATTTCAGATGTCTCGCTGGCTAAACCCTGTAGGTCAGGATCCCTCCAGAGTCGAATGAATGCACCTGAACTGACAAAAGGAGTGAATGGAATAGGCAGGGGGAGAGGGGTGTCGGGGTGTTTGTCCCTCTTTTTATAGTTTCATTTCCAGCTGGGCACTAAGTCTGTGGAAGATGTTCCCTGCTGGCTTGCTTATCTGTATGAGCTTCCCTTGTTTCCTTTCCTGCTTGACTCTGTTTACAGCTTAAATGCAAATTAAGCACAGCACTCATTCCTTTGTTTAGGACAGACCAGCCTGCTAACCTCTGTTTGGGTAGGGTTGTGGGGTTTGGAATGTGTTAATAACATCATACAGGGAAATCATAACTTGCCATATGTATGGCAACACTGTCTGTCAGGATCATACTGACCAGCAAACTGAGTTTTCAAATGACTACCTGACCAGGCGTACTTCGTACAAAAGTTATGACCAGAGTGTAGGTGTGAATTATCTCACCAACCTGTCCCTGATTAATATCTACTACCTCTGCAAGGATTGATGGTGGGGACACTAGGAAAACACCTAGACAAATGACTTTGCTAAAACATCCCTTACCTCAGGGAGGATTTATTGCTTCTGAAGGGCTATTAGCATTAAGTCCAGAAGCCTGTATGTACATTACATATGGAATATATTGTAATATCCTTTCACAAAGTCCACTCACTGCCCAAGTTCACCTTCTGTTTTGATCCTGATGCCTGAACTACTTTGTTGATGGCCTGGAGCAAGTCATTCAACCCATATACCCTCTCTTCCCTATCTGTAAAATGGGTATTGTAAACCTTATAAATCTCAGAGGTCCTGAATCTTAACACTTCTAAAGAGCACTGAATAAAGGAAGCACTTAGAGCTAAGAAAATAGCAGAGTGTAGGACTAGTGGAGCAAGATTAAGAATTTTAAGAACTGTCTGGGATCTCCCTAACACATACAGTGGATGTCTCTTGCTAAGCAGATAAAAGTAACTTGCCCATGAGTAGAATGGGGATATACTGAAGATTAAACGGTTTCATTGTTGGCTCTGAGGTGCTACTCAAGTACAAAGGATAATTGCATACTACAGATATGAGATGGAACTAGCCTGTGTAGACTTAATCTCTTGAGTAGTTCTGAGACTCCTAGTCAGTGAGGCTGGGAATTCTTACCCCAAGCAAGGACTTGCAAGACTGAGCTCTGTATATTTACTTTCTAGACTATAATCTACTCTGGTGGAGCGAGAGTGGGTTTCTTCCAAGGAGACATTAGACTACTAACTGATGACATGAAAACCTTGAAGCCAACTGTGTTTCCAGCAGTACCAAGACTACTCAACAGGATATATGACAAGGTACTCAAAACTGCAGTTTCCCTAGAGATGAATCTACATGAAGGGGACAAGTACTTAAATCTGCTTTGAACAGTTGCAAATTCAGACAATTGAAAGCCAGGTTTCCAGTAAGTGGGTGCTAAACTAAAGGTACTGAAAACCCCCAAATGGGAGGGGCAGAGATCTGGATTAGAGGAGTGACCATTGTCTGTCTTTATAGCCCCTACCATAATGGAGACCTGGGGTCATGATGCTAGCTCCTAAATGCTACAGTAATGCAAATACCTCAAACGTTTCCCAAGAATACAAACTCCACTGTGGATCTTCAACTGTTTACATTCATAACAGGAATGTCTATTCAAGTTAAAGCAAACACAAACCCTGTTGGCAGACTCTGTAAAGAACCCCACAACAGTGAAGTCTGCATGACCCAATCTCTAGCATGGACACAGTCCTTCAAGGTCATGGCTGAAGTGTGACCACTTGGCAAAGTGGGGAATATAATGCTGCTACTGTCCATGCTGTCTAAATGGAGGACTATGGCACTGGGGACTGAATGTGGCACACTTCATGGCTTTTCAGCATAACATGGTGTGGTTGCATGAAAAAGCACATATGGGGAAACCATCCTGGTGAACTCATGAATAAACGCATTAAACAGAACTTTTCACTTGCAGATACAAAGTAGTGCACAGAATCCATTGAAACGGCTTCTGTTAGACTTTGCTATAGCCAGAAAACTGGCTGAAGTGAAGCAGGGCATTCTCCGAAATGACAGCATCTGGGACAAAATGGTCTTTAAGAAAATCCAGGTATGTCTTGGGGATATGTATAATCTCACAGTAACACTGTCATAGTAACGCAAATCAACTCTAGTTCTCCAGACCCAAAGAAGGTGATAGAGGAGCTGGTGGAAATAAGCAGCAGCTAGAATAGCATAATAAGCCAAACAAAACTTTCATATGATCTCCATTTGATGAATGCTATTTACCTTGGATCTCCAGAGTTGAAAGCGGGCGTCTCTGACATGAGCTCAAGAGCCAAGATCTATTGTAGCAAACTTGAAACGACCTCTCTAGATCAGGCCTAGAGTGTGAGACATGTAACTGAGGTAAAGTACACACATGGACTCCTAAAAATGCTACTGTTTTTATAGCAAGAGTCCAAAACAAAGCAATAAAACTGCTAGATTTATAGCTATTATGTACACACACATGTGAATGCAACTTTGAATTAGTGTGTTCCTGTTGGCTAATGCCTGGAAAATCCACACCTGACTCTTCAGTCTTAGCACACTGTCTTCAGACACCTTTCTAGAAGGTGGGATCATGCTACTTCTCCCTTTTTTGCTAATTCTTATTAAACTGAATGATTTGCCCTTTGGAAAAAAAATCTAGAGGCTTCCAGTTTTCCAGTAGTGTGAGCATAAAGTATGGTGCACTGAATATTCTCACTGCCTCTATTAAAAAGAATGGCCTAGTTCTTGGTTAGTCAGACTGAACAACTACTGGAAAAACTGAATTGGTGCAATGGTGGCATGCATAGAGGAAGGGAACATTTAGATCTGGAAGCTAAAGCAGGAGATGGAGATGGAGTTCTAATCCTTGATTTTTATCACTGGCTGGCCAAGTGCTCGACCTCTAATTTGCCAGTTTGGAGGTAGCGCCATCTAAGATCCATAGATACTGTAGTAATTGGTACTTTGAAAAGCAACCTAAGATCCTTGCCAGAGGAGATGCTAGTCATGGACTTCTAACTAGACATGGCTGCCTTATGATTGAAATAATAGCTGCTATGTTCTAGAGCCAAGTGGGTCAGAGTACGCCATGATGAGTAGGTTTTTTTTTTTTTTTTTTTGGGGAGAAGCTTAGTGTTGGCATCACACTGATGCCTGCTGGAATGTCTTGATTGCCTGTCATTGTATGGCACAGAAGCCTTAGTCCTCCATTTCCTGTAGCAGTACTCCACTACTTGAACAAAAATGGTATGCTGCATTTGGAGGGCTTGTATGTCTTAAACTTAAACTGGTAACTGCTTGTGGTAATGGACTCTCTCTCTGTAAAGGGGAGGAGGAAATCAAGAAAACAGACATGCCTTGAAATAAGCTGTGCATGGAAACTTATTAAACTGGATGGTGACTCATCACCATTGTTGACTCCTGGATGGATCAGGCTCTCCTTTTTGACTCTAATACTTTCTTGCAGGAGACCATGGGTGGACAGGTGCGTATCATGGTAACAGCAGCTGCCCCCATCTCAGCCCCTGTTCTGACACTTCTCAGAGGAGCATTGGGATGTCAGGTGAGCCATGTCTGCATTTTGGAATAAGATGACAAACTCTTCTCTTCTGAGACTTTCTAATCTCAGACTTTGACAAAACACTTTATATGGCACTTTCATTGACAGGTGACACTGGGCCAGATTGAGTGTAGTGAGGGATTGTTTTGTATAAAGTATGCACATCTCCACATACAGCTGAGACCCATACAACAGTGTTCCATGTTGCAGAAAAGGTCTTGCATAAGACCTTCCTTCTAGAACTTGCTCTCTCTGCATCATTGATTCTTGATCACACTAAAACTCCCTTCTCCCCATCTATGTACCTGCATTTTTTTTCCTAGCTGTATCTAACATATTACACTCTCTCCTTTGGTGCTGTACAGAATAAAGGCCTGCTTCCAAATGAGTAGAAGATGAGGCTACTTGACAGGTTGACACTATGCCAGGCACTTCATATAGCCAAATCTGAAGCCCACTTCACTGCCAAGGAAAGCTTATTACAAATAGAACACACAAGAGTGTGGAGAGGAGGAGCAAAGCAGTTGGCTGAATTCAAAGCATCTTGTAGTTCCACAATCCTAGTAGGACTTTGCTCTTTTTTGTTCCTCTCAGTAAACTAAGTTTGCAAACCCCCACAGCCTGTAGCACTGGTATAATTGAGGGAGAACATGAACCTTTTGTACCATGTTGCTTTAAGTAGTCTAGTCCTTCTCTTGATAAAACTCTGCAATACACAGTCAATGTGCATGTGGGGCAGGGGGTGTAACTAGATGCCCAGAGTATTTGGTCAACTGGCCCTGTTGACAGATATTTGAGCTTCAGCAACTTTAAGCAGGGTGCTCTGTGGCAGGTGCACCACTTGCTCTATGCAGGGTATGTGGTAGGAGTGGCTCCAGAGGGAACTGGGAAAGGAGTCTGGATAGCTCAACTCTGGGAGGAAACCCTTTTTTTTTGTGTTTGATTTGCCAGTAAGGAAAAGTTTGGATGGGATCTCTATTCTTGAATCTGCACTTTGGCCATGAACAGAGGCCTGCACTAAGAATTCTGTGTTTAGGTGGAGGGGACCAAATGTAGACTCCACCTGCTCAGTAGTAAAATTCTGAACATAGCAAAACAAGCTGTTGGATCTGGATTCAACAATAGTGGTAAACAGGAGTAATTCTCTATCTGCTTCGGTTACTTATGAATGCTAGATGTGCTAGGAGAGTGACAAAATAGTCCAGACTGTCCATGTATCTTGACATTGTCCAGGCAGGCACAACCATACTGTAGTAACAACACAAGGACTCCAACACTAAAAGGGTATTTGGTTCTTATCCTAACCAGATTTTTGAAGCCTATGGTCAGACAGAATGCTCGGCAGGCTGCACCTTCACTGTGCCTGGAGACTGGACAACAGGTATGATTGAGATTGAAAGCCTTCCCTGAAGCTGCCAAAGGCACATGGCCTCAAGAGGCCTCTCTTCCGTCGACAGTCAATGGGTGTTGGGCACCTGCTTTCTCCTAGGAGCCTTTCAGAAAAGATCACCCTGATGAAACTTAAAATACACTTTCAGCTTATTGTTGCCCTGTGGTGTACATAACCTTTCAAATGCCCATTAGCACCAGTTAACCTTACTTTGCTTTTTCTCTGAGCAAAGGCTTGCTAGCCTGAATAGCATCTCTGCATGAGATAAGCAAGTTACTGACTTAATATTAATACAATTCTGTTTGGGGCAGAGGGAAAGAAAATGGGGGGGTTGGGCATATAAGGCTCTAAAGATACATCTTCTGTACTCACACTTCACCCAGAATCTATTCAATGTCTCCTGAAGCATAATCCATTCGGAGGCACTTTGCTTTGTGGGTTTTTTGGCATGTGGTTAATTATACAACATGTGGAATGTGAAATGGATGTTTGTCTTCCTGGAGAAATGCAGAGCTTTATCATTATTGCTCATAATAAAACAAAGCCTCAATGCAACCATTGTCCAGGAAAGAGCTTGATTCAACTTGAATCACTTATTCCACTAGTGAATTGAAATTACAAGGCTGAAATCTGTTTACTCAGCAGTGTCCAAGACTTAGGACAGGGTAGAACTTCAAATATAACTGAAAGAGGGGGAGGTGAGGTGTTCAGGCAGAAGTTTTTACATAAACTAGAAAACTGCCAGGACCTGAGATGGAGGCAGCAAACTAACTTACACATGTCCTAGTTTTAAAATCCAATCAGTGGCAAGGACCTATGACTTCTATCTCACCCATAAATAAAAACACCTACATTCCATATTCCTATAGCTTCAGCATAAGGAATAACCTGGCAGCTAAAATGTTCTTTACTTCTAATCAAGATATGCGGTGACTACTGGCTTTGTTTCTGTGCAGCAATAGAGAATGTCCCTGATCCAACCACTGCTTTCCTACTATGTATAGTACACACATTAGAAACACCAAAGCAATATGGGGGTGAGAGGGACTTGGAAGAGCCCAAACCCTTGGTTCCATCTCTCCCCAAGTAAAGAAGAAACAGAGTTTAAATTGACCCTCTCTCAAATTACCTTGAGGATGTGAGGTAGTCACCTGTGGATTCTGTAAAAGGCTGGGGATCTTGTAAATAAAACCTACCTGAACTTCTCCTGCAGGCCATGTTGGAGCCCCTCTACCGTGCAATATCATAAAACTAGAAGACGTGACTGACATGAACTACTTCTCTTCCAATGGTGAAGGAGAGGTAGGTTAAAATCATTTCCGGAATGATGCTGGCTGGACTGGTGCCATGCTACAATTAGAACCTAATTGCTCTTGTTTGCCTGCTGTAGGTTTGCATTAAAGGACCAAATGTCTTCCGGGGTTACTTGAAGGATCCTGTGAAAACAGCAGAAGCTCTTGATGAGGATGGCTGGCTCCACACTGGTGACATTGGGAAATGGATGCCAGTAAGTGTCACTGATTTTAATTCCTGCTATAGGATGATGCACTTCCCTAGTGGGCTGAGGAATCTTTGGCAGTAATAAATGCTGAAATTAAACACAGTAAAGGCAAGTATTGGACCTATTTGTAGGCTGCATGGCACCAGTCTCTTAAACATTAAAGGTGGGCTGAAGCATCTTTCATTTGGATATGAACTCTGGATTACTCAGTTCAATCTGGGGGCTTTGTCTGGCCTACTACAAAGAATACCAGATATAGAATTAGTGTTTTGGAATCAGAGCATTCCTCCTAATTTAGGGATGTTAGAGGGTGTAGTGAGACCATCTAAGACCCCCTTCTCCCCACTGATCAGTACAACATATGGTTAAACACTACTAAAGATGCATGTAGCTGTTAATCTTGCTGAGAAGAGGGGTGAGTTCCCAAGACCAATTAGCTCAGGCAAGGGAGGCTTCAAATAACACACGTCAGGCCAGTAATTGAACTCGAACATGCCATTGCTTCCACAGTGATCAGGCAAGGTGATTTCTTCTCAATAGAGAAAATAAAAGGTGTTGGCCAATCGTGTCCTGAGATAATTAGAAGAATAAGGAGCGAGGGCTTCAGAGAAACTGATTAACTTAACCAATTAGTACTTCTCTGTGGGATTGTGAATATGCAGTTGTCTGAGACCAGCAGCAAGATTCTGTGCAACAAATGAAACCCATTGTAAAATGACTAGGTCAGCTTCTTTTTAGAAGCTAGCTTTAATTCTGGGGAGAGGGAGTGACTAAGTTAGGAAATACACTAACCCTAACACATGACTGTAGAATGGAACACTGAAGATCATTGACAGAAAGAAGAACATCTTTAAGCTAGCCCAAGGAGAGTACATTGCACCTGAGAAGATTGAAAATGTCTACGTCAGAAGTGCTCCAGTAGCCCAAGTTTTTGTACATGGGGAGAGTTTAAAGGTAAACTGCTTCTTTACTATCTGAGTGCTTCTGTCTTTCTCTAAATAGGAGATGAGTGGCCAGCCTGGTAGGATTGGGTCTTTGAAGTATTACCCTGAGTACTTAATACCTATAAATTGATCTGAGGCTCATTCTGTACGCAAGCTGCAGTCTCCCCTCATACACCTCTAGGTCTGGCTGTAAGTGGTCTGACATACAAGAGGTCAGACCAGATTTGGTGGGCTCTTCTGGCCTTAAACTACTTGCGAACTAGGCTCTCTCTCACTAGCCTTCCCTGTTAGAAGGCAGGAAATCTTTAGTTTCAGCAGTGTTTGGCTGGATGGCGTCCCACGCCTCTATGGTCTCAAGAAAGCTGGGAAGTGATGAGAACCAACTTACGAGTAGTTAAATATCTGTATGTGGTGGTGGTGGGGTTGAGTGATCAGAACTTGCTTAAGTGATATCACTGTAGTTGATGATGATGATGATATTTCCATGTACTTCAATGGGTGCATTCAGATCTGGGCTGAGACCTCTCAAAAAAACTAGAGGGTAGGATTTTCAAACTCTTAGGAAATGTGTCCAGAGCATAGGCCAGGTGCCCATAGATGTGATTTGAAAAAGCCATTCAACTGTAGCTGTCACTTTAATCATACTTAATTTAAGCATTCAGTACCCAGTAATAGACCAGAAATCTAACTCCACTCATAAGCAGCCTAGTGTATAACACTCATCCTGTGCAGAGGACTTGTAAGGCCAGAAGGGGCCATCATGTCCTTGAATCTGACCACCTGCACCTCATGGGCCACAATATCACCTCCTCACATCTGCAATAAGGCCATAACCTGGGCTGAGTTACTGAAGTTCCCAAATCTTAGAGATTTCAAGTTAGAGAATCCACCATTTACTCTAGTTCAAACCAGCCAATGACCAGGGCCCCATGCTACAGAGGAAGGCAAAAAACCCAGGGTGTCTACCAATCTGACCTGGGGAACTCCTTCCCGACCCCAAAGAACCTGATCACTTATGCTCTGACCATGTGGGCAAGACTCCCTAGCCAGATGCCTAGGAAAGAATTGTCTGTTGTAATAAACAGTTGGTAATCTTAACTAGGTACTACTTCTGATCCATGATGCATGCCTTCTTAAAAGGGAATTGGTCCATATCCATGATGGCCAAAGTCCCTTTGGGTTGAGATTCTAAGTAGACTCATGTACAGAGTCCAACAGTTAAACGTTGAACAGGATTGCATGTCAATTTTTGACATGCACCATACATACCTTGTTCCAACTTGATACTTTCCACAGTCCTGTCTAGTGGGTGTGGTGGTTCCTGACCCTGAGGTACTTCCAGTATTCGCAGCAAAACTTGGAATAAAAGGGTCATATGAAGAAATTCACAAAAATCCAGTAAGTGACTTTAATCTTACAATGATTGTATCTTTTGGGTGAATTATGACTTGAGCCGCAGAGAACTATAGTCCTACAGAAACCGTGCCTTATTGTGGATTTAAGATTTTTATCTCTTGAGCTTTATACCTTAGGCTTCATTTAAAACACTAGTTGATAGTCCTTAACCACAACATTTGAACTGGGTTGAGAGGTGGGAAGCCCTAAATTGAAGTCCTACCTCTGCCATTACCACAGGGGACCTTGGAAGTCCTTATACTGCCTGACAAGTGAGGATATTGCTCTACTTGCTTCATCGGGATGTGGCTAATGTTTATAGGTCTCTGTACACAAGCACTGAGGGGTAGTACTAAATCCCCCTAAGCATAACTTCAGAATAAGACCACTGTCCCCACCAAGGATTTAGAAAGGAAAGTAGCTTTTGAACTGCTGCTGCTTGCTGTGTTGCATCATGTCTGCCTCTAACCTGGTCTATTCTAGGTAGTGAAAAAAGCTATTTTAGAAGACATGGTCAAAGTGGGACGAGAAGCTGGCCTTAAATCCTTTGAACAAGTGAGTACTTTGGATTATGAACTAAAACTGACTTTCTGCTGTTGCTGTTAGCACAGGCAAATGGTGGCTGTCAAAGGCCTGGGAAGCTTGCACTACTATAACTTATCCTGTTCCTAAACTGAATCAGTAAAGAACCTATCCATACAGAAATTTAGAGTGGCTCTTCAGTTTGTCATGGGACTGATCACATAAATGCTGATCAGCTAGCTATTGCTAACGTGTGTGTCTGTCTACACTCAGGTTAAAGACATCTACATTCATCCAGAGATGTTCACTCTGGAAAATGGACTCCTGACCCCAACACTGAAGGCAAAGAGAGCAGAGGTCTCTAAATACTTTCAGACCCAACTTGAAGCCCTCTATGCAAATATGCAGGAATAACAGGGTGGCATACCCAAACATGAGTACAGACGTCTGGGGAATGAGCACTTTGGTGTTCTACAGGACAGTAAGTCACCTTCTGAGAACAAGACTGAATAGAGAGGAGCAAGAGGAGCCTTCCCAGGAAAGTGATATGTCTATACAAGCCAATTTGTCCAAGTCCAAGCCATGGCATAGCCATGACAGTAAGCTATTGTTCCAGGTTCCTCCCCTCTGGAACAGGCACAAGACACCAAGTAATGGCACTGAAGTCCAAAACACTTGGAAGCTCTTGCTTTCAGACTGAAGCCCACAGACAGGTGTTAACAACCTTGACAAACAAAGACTCTCACTGTCCATACCCTCCACTTACTGTCATTGGCTGGAAGACGGACCTCATTCACAGTGCCTCCAGCAGCTTCTTAAGCCTGAAATTACTGGTATGTGCTTCAGCTGTCTTCTGGTAACCACTATGTGAAGCAATAAATTTTTTAATTGCACATTCAAAAAACTTATCCTGTAGGAGTGATCATTTCTGCACAGTGTATCCATGGCAAAACTCTACCACTCAGAGGATAGTGGTAGAATAAATTTGCAGAATGCTTTGTTATGCAGAGATATCAGCTTACGTTATTTATAGCTGACTTACTGGCTTCCTGCATGCATATCACTGCACTACAGAGCAAATAGAAGGTGATAACTTATCCAGTGGAGGAGATCAATCTCAGCTGAGTGAAGCTGCTTTCCCTGTTAACCATCCTCACCTATGGAATAGAGAGTCCAATGTTGCTGGTACCTCCAGCAGTCAGCCCTGCCCTTCAGCTAAGGTCAGCAGAAGCATTCTCTCAAAGTCCCCCAGCCACTGATTATTACATTGTCATGTGAGCTAACAAGACAACTGTCTAATCTCCCTGTCTGTCTGGTAACCTTTCTACTTCCACTACTGCAGTAGAGGCATGCAACAGCACGAGACACCTTTCACCTGATAGCTACTGGAAAAGCTGTTGCATGCATCTCTTCCTCCTTCACTAACAGGAAGTAGCAAGCAGTTCTTCACAAAGGCAAGGGTGGGGGGGGGGGGAAAGAGGGATGAACATACTTTTTTTTTTTTTTTTTTTTTTCTAAAAGTAGAATATGCAGAATGGCAGTCTCTCTCTCTCTCTCTCTCTCTCTCCAGCTATATAAAAGCCTTGCGAAACCAAGGAATTATTGGGGAACCAATCCAGTAGTTCTTTCCTACCAAAAGGATGCTTCAGCAGAGGAATAGAAACTTAATTAGTAAATCTTCCTGAGATCAGCCTTAAGCTAGGTCTACACTAAAATGGTATTAACTACATTGCTCAGGAGTGTGACATGTCATACCTCTAAGTTTTATATTGACCTAACGCCTGGTGTAGATAGCACTATATCTATGCTAGGGCATCTGACAGATAACAGCTATGGGAAAGCTCTTCTGGCAGTATAATAGCATCTTTGTTAAAATGCTACAGTAGCACAGCTGTGTTGTAGTGTTAGTGTGGACCTGCCCTTAACTTCCCATTGCCCCAAGAGATTTCTGGGGATAGTTTCCTAGGTACTTCTCACACCACCTGGCAAGATTAACATTTTAGCTATAGCCAGCTAGACAGCAAGGCCTTCAATCTCTGGATCAATTGACATGAATGGGGGTGCAACTGAGATGTGTAATGAGTATGTATGCTTACCTTTAGAGTCCTAGGAATATCTATTCATACCACCCCCTTCCAAACAGGGTGCTAATGATTAGAACAAAAGGATGGGACAACTAATTCATAGGAATTGTGGAAAAGATGCTGGAGTTGTAATAAAACCTCCTCACGCCAGCAGCTTCTTTCCTGCTAGAAGAGATTCTCCATCTTTTCTCAAAGTAAGAGTGTCTAAGGCTGGCTACAGTGCAATAAAAACATGTAGCCGTGCATCTCAGAACCTGTGTCAACTGCCTCAGGCTTGTTATAGGGCTAAAAGTAGTACAGACAGCCAGGCTTAGGGGCTAGATGCTCCTCCACTGAGTTTCAAAAGGGGGACTCCTTCCTAAGCTAAAATGTTTACACTGCTTTTAGACCCATAGCATGAGCCTGAGTCAGTTGATCCAGGCTGTGAGCTGCACTACACTGGAGGTTTTTATGGGTGACTAGATCTACCCTAGAAGGCTAGCCAGTCTTGTCTAATGATGCGTGCTGATAAACCTAGCATGCTGCGCAGGGGGTGAGGCTGATAGAACTGCTTAAAGATACCACTAGTGCAGCTACTCACCCATGCTGCTTGGTTGTAGGACTCACTGTCCTGGAGATACTTTAGAGGAGCTGAGAGCCACGGGACTTTGATGCTGAGCTCTATTACAGTAGCATCTAACCATGGGCACAGTGGTGGTGGGTACTGGATCACCCATAGCCCCTAGCCCAAGAAGTTTGCTGTTTTTTCTCCACCAACCCAGAAATGTAACTTGATCAAACAAACTTCTGCATGAGCTCTGCCTGGTTACTAGACTGCATGAGAGGCTAATAGGAGAATCCCTACTGAACTTCCAGTGATTTAGCTGTTAAGTGTAGATGTTCCATGTGTGGATGGATCAGTCCCTGCTTCAAGAGTTCTGGTATCTTCTGCAAGGGAGATTTTTTGGCTGGCAAGTCTCACCTTTAATACGAACAGTTTTGAAAGTTGGCTAATTCTCTGCCCAGCATGCTATTTGTGTGGCCAGGAAGATTTGGCCTTTATTACTCCCTGCTTTTGGAAGGGATAGACACTCATACCTCAATCACAAGCCTTCTGTACATGGAAGTAGACTTTCCCACCTCATAACTGCCTGCGCTGTAGATTTGTCCCTCTGAAATAACTGGTACTGGCAATGTCCAGACAAGATACTGGACTCCAGTCCCCTAGTCCAATCCCATGTAGTCGTGTGTGTGGGGTGGGTGGAGGGGGATTGGCTCAGTTCACTTAGACACCACAGAGCTGTTGAAACATCTACTCAAATTGTGGAAACTTGTCTTCAGAACATGTTTCCTTCCCTGTGAGACTCCCTTCTATCATGAGCATTCAATAGCTACAGTGAAAAGTGCTTTAGCTTGCAGCATGTTAGTATTGACTGCCCACAGCAGCATATTGAGAACTGAGAATTACTTTACTGGTAGTGTATGGTACCATCTTCTCAGATGGAACATTTTGAGCCACCCACGCAGAAGCTGAAGCAGTGAAGGTTGGGTGGCTGGCTGTGAACAGGAAGCCTGTAATTTAGGTCAGGCAGCATTTACAGGCTCTGCAGGATCAAAGGGCTAGCACCTTGAGGTAGCCTGCAGTTAGGTGGGCAGCTTGGGTGGGGAGGAGGGCATTCTGGGTACTTGAAACCATCAGGCTACCCTCTTTTGGGGGGGAGGGAGGAAAGGTAAATCACTAACTACAGCCCAGTGTTTAGAACTAGTTCTAACAAAGTGGTCAGTGGAAATTGAAGTGCTAACTTGTTTTGCAGCCACAGTCAGACACTCTGGGGGCCTGTGTGGATGGTGGGGCTTATTCCTCCATCACCAACACTGATTGGCCTCTGACCCTCACATTAGTGATGAGAGAAGGAGAAACTCATTTTGGCTGGAACGGGAGAAGCTGACAAGCTCATGCTATAATGTAAAGCAAAAGGATCACGCTTGCAAACTTTAACTGAGAATTTCCTGAGGGGGGTTTAAACTTAACACAAAAAGCTGCAGATTGCTCTTTGCCATTCTAATGGGCAGGGCCTATGTGCTCTTATGGTTATAGTAAGTAGGGGAAGTGAGCTTCTTCAAAGATACTTGACATTGTACCAAAACTAACTTCAGCCATCATGTACTCAGCAGCAACACTAATGGGGTTTAATGTACTGCAGTTAAGCTATTGTCAGGAATTTAACAGTGCATACCTGCTACATTTATTCCATGGAATTCTGCTTCTAGTTAGAGACAAGGGCAATTAGGACTAAGCTGGCACAAGGGTCTGCTTGAAAAACAGCAGCCTATGACTCAAGTGAGTCACTGAAGCCAGCTACAATGGTCACAGTTCTCTATTATACATGAAAAGTCTGAGCTAGGGTGCCTGGACAACACCGCAAGAATTAAGACAAAGGGAGCAGGCTGGTTAATGACACTATATGCCTTTTATGTGTAGTTTCACTAGAACTCAACTAGTTGACATAATTAAAATAAAACCTAGCCTGAGTCCTGGGAGAAGGAATATGACAGCAACAGAACAAGCTGTGACAAGTACAGGAGTGCTCTTAAATAATTTGTTTCCACTATAGGTTGGCCTGGCTCTCCCAAGGTTGCTTCTGTACACCTATCTTTGATTAAGTGCTTCCCAAGAGATAACTATTGGAGATGGGCCAGGAAAGGGAAGATGGTTCAAAGTGGCCCTAATAGTTTCTCCTTATGCGACAATGCCAGAACTGTTTCAACTCTCTTCCTCCAGAGCTGATTTGACCAAAAGGCCAGAGAACAGCTTCTATGAGAACAAAAAACCCTTCCTGGCTTTAAAAGAATTCTTACAGAGATACAAAGGGGAACTCAAACCGTGGAACTTATAGGTGTGTTAAGAAGCTACACCTGCCTACTTATGGGATGCTAGTACTTTAAAACATACATCCTGATTGATTGCTTTTCTTTTCTAATGGATTTATTCCAACTGCAAAATAAAATTACTTCATAGCAAGAAGGGTGTCACTATGACCACTCAAAGCATCCACAAACCTGTTCCCCTGCAGGCTGATAAGCAGTTGGTATGCACAGGGCAGTGTACTCAGTCCCAGCCTAGGAGTGAAGAAAGTATGAAATTCCACCCTGAAACAAGTAAAGGCAGGAGGCCCAACCCCTGTTGTGGGTGCTCAGATCAGAGAGGGAACAGAGGTGCAGCTAAATCTAACTCTGCCATTAATAAGGTGGACTTTGCTCCCTTACCAGAGTAGATACTGAACACTGATTATGATTACTGGACATTGATTACAACAGAGAATGTTTCAGCTCTTGATCTTCTTATCCCTCAAATCACCATCACTGGTGCTCCTTTTTTCACTCCCCGATCTTTTTCCATTTCTGCACCTGTAAATTGACCAGTGTGACATTTTAAACATTTAAATGCTCAGTCAATTATACAGAATACACATGGGTGTTTATTTGTGATTGACAAAAAAGTCACATTATTAAAAGTCACAGATATGCTAACTTATACTTGCATTTGAATTCAAAGTTTACTCTACAGCTTTCAGGGGGCAACTTGGGACACAGAGCAAAGTAATATACAAAAGGAAAGCAGCATGCATTAACCACAGATGCTGTTGCAGAAAAATTTAAAAATAAAGGTCCCTCAGTCTGCAATTAAAAAAAAATCTTCATTGAAACAGTAAAGAAAATCAAATCTCTCCTAAGGTGGAAAAACCTTTGTATCTCAAAGGCATCGATGTGGAATGGCTTCTTCAATTATAAAAACATTAATAAAAAAATATGCAAACCATGGCACTAGGCTACCCTTTAACTGTGAGAAAAAGAAGTCAGTGTCACACCATATTTCCTGCATAAGTCTAAAGTAATATATAGAAGATTTCAAGTAAAGGACTGTGGTCTGAAAGGAACATTTCCATTTATTCATCAAGATGATGAGAAGGCTATCTGATTTTCTTCTCTCCATCCAATGGCTGATCCATTTCAGAGTCATAGAGGCATTTTTCCACACATTTCCTTGGGAACCAGCCTCTGAATCTCATTCCACCTGGTGGCAAGAAAAGATACACTAATTAGCTACAACATAACATTTACCTGATGTGTATTCATCCTAATGGATAAACAACATGTAACCTTCAAAATGCAGGACTTGACATTTCTCACTCTGATGATGGCTTAGGATCAATGTTTGGAACAGATACTAGAGTTAACTGCCCAAGCTTTTCTAGCCCTTGGAAGTCTCAGACCTTCCAAAAAAGGCACATGCATCATCATAACTTATCTTCATCTTTCCTTGTTTCCAGTCTGATTCTGAGCAGCCAACATTTAGAACTTAGACATTACTATTCTGAAGCTGGTATTCCAAGCCGCTTTTCCACTGTATAAAGCATTAATTCCTAACTATTTGAGATACAAGCTGCTAAAAAAAAAGCACTGGAATTTAAGTGCAGATGGGGGTAAGGTATAGCAAGATGACAGTCAGAACTACCTGATTGTAAAATCTTGTTAGAAATTAATTTTCTGTAGAATTAGACAAAGAACTTAAGTATTGTTTATATTTATGATGGTTCATAAAACATGGACTTAGAATCAATCTTGAATCAGGGAAACTAAAACTCCAGATGTTGGAGCAGTTTACTTTGCATTGAGTATATACTTTTAAAACTATTTAACAGGTTTACAAATCAGTCATCTAAGGCTACGGCTACACTGACGGCAGCAAAGTCACCACCATCAGATCGATTTCTCTGGATCGACTGAGTGGTCTGTGAAGACCCGCTCAGTTGATCCAGAAGTCGACGTACTAAGACCACCTTTGCAAGTGACGTAGCGCTGCGTCGATGGGAAGGCGGTTCCCGTCGGCGCAGTACAGTGAAGATAGCACGCAGAAGAGAAACAGAGAAGTCGATGGGAGTTACACAAGTGTTTTGTGTAGTTTGCGTAACTCCGGTTGACTGCTGCCAAATCCTGGAGGTAAGTGTAGACAGGGTCTCAATATCAGAAACAAAATGATAATCATGACAACAGTGAGGGGTGTTTTTTGGTTGGAGAAACTATATGCAGTAATACATCAATCAAATCTCTATTTAATAGGTTGTTACCAAATTACAGCATGAGCCTCTTTATACCCTCCAGGATACATTTCTGTAAAGTTTATTAAACTGAGTGAAACTACAGCCTCTATTCATTTATAAAATGTGGTGTATCTATCAAATGTCAATATTCAAAAAAGTTGGACCTGTTTCCTGGGTGTTTTTGGCAGATGAATGTATGTCAATTCTATATTGAGGGTTAATATTTACTATTTACCATATTTTAGTTAAGGGAATTAATTTTCTAACGTATGGTTTTTACATCTGAAGTATGCACTAACTTAGACAATGCTGCTAAAACTATAAAACAGATTTGTTTCTTGAAGAGTAATTAAAAGTAATTAATTTGTACCGTCAGTAGTTGAGTCAAGAACTTTGTCTCCATACATCCAGTGTCTGAAAAATGTGCAAATAAATTCATTAGACAGTAGGGCTAATCACACAAACTTCTCTCAATCAAGTTTAAATGTGTAGAGCCACTAACTTTAAGCCTCTAGTAGCTAAAATCAGATCCCCTTTACACAGTGCAATTCTAGGTTCTTCAGTGCATGGGGTTGTGAAGAATGTTTTAACACCTTTAGTCACAGGGCAGCAGGCACCGCTGTAATCTTCTGTTGCTCGGTACCGCACCTGCCAATTTAAGGAGATAACAGTAGAGTTGTAGTGCAAGAAGTTTGCCATCAGTCTCACTTTTCCATTAGCCTTAATTTCATACCAAAATCAACTGAAACATGCCAAGAAACCAGACATGTAACTGTATATATCACAAGCACTCTAAATTCTATGTTAACAGTTTAAAAAAAGAAGATTAGAGTCATCCTTATCTTGCATTGTCATGGATGCATTTGGTATATAGTATCTGACTCTCCTGCTTATCAAATATGATCTAGAAAGTAAGGATTTAGTGTAAAAAAAGGTCAATATTTGAATTAAATAGGATTGCAGCTCTGTTTCTGTGAGAAATCCTAATAGGCATTCCCAAAGTGTTAAATTAGGTGGATAATTTTAAAGCTCCATTTTACCAAGAAAAAGTATACCAGTAATTATTTACATTTATTGACATAGGAAAGTAACATGTTAGACCCCAAGCAACACAAAAATACTTACGCTTCTTACTCGTTTGTCTCTTTTTTGTTTCAATTGCTCTATCTGCAAAAGATTATAAATAGGAGAATAAGACATTTAGTTTGAGAGCACTTACCAATTTTAAATACGACCCAAATACTGTACTCCAAAATCTATTTCCTCCCATTTAAAGTCCCATTTATGGACATTCTGCCTTAAGAACTTTATCTGTGGGGGAAAGCTGGAGTTACTAAGAGCTGAGATATTCATGGACTTTACTTTTCTCTCTTTACCACTATTGTGTTTAAGAGCCTGTTCCTGCTCCTATTGAAATGAACAACATAAAAGCTCATTGACTTCAGTGGCGCAGGGTCCCTCCAGAATAGAGTAGAGGCACTTTAGAGGAGAGGTGAACAGGAAGCTTCCACTGCTGATATCCACGCTATAACTATTTTAATGAATAAACTGCAGTGACTGTCAATCCAGCACCATTCACAAGGACTACATTTACAATTTAGTCCATTTTTGTTAAAATGATACTTTGATATTAAAAATGTTGCAAAATAAATACTGCATGATAGTTCTAGTACTAGCAAAAAGAATAAATTATAGCTATAAAGATAAAGGTAAAAGAGTCAATTACATTGTTAGCAGATACTGCTTCCTATGGCTGAGCAATTTAAAATACAGGGTAATTTAAATTAAGATAATAAGATATAAATGAAGGGATGCTTCCTTGATTATGTTATAAAATAAAAAAATACTTTTGTTAAGTGAGGTTGAGTTGATCAAAAGTCTTATGTGAAAATGAATTATATGTTTTTCTGCATTGATAAATCTGTTATACTGTTTACAGCATATTTAAAGTTTGGTAAAGGTATACAAGCAAAAGCAAGAGTTAAACATTTATTTACCATATACAGTAGTCATTTATAAGAAAAATAAAGATCTTTTAAAAGTTCTGATACATTTTTACACCAGACATTCTATTTCTAGATCCATTCTCTAACCAAACTGTTCAGTTAGAGACTTCATAAAAATGTGAATTGGGATTGTGAGGAAAAGTTATACTTTCAAGTTAGATGGCCAAAGGCAGCTGAAACTGCTGCATTTAACCTTGCTTGGAAGAAAACTGAGGGCAAGAAGAAAAAACATACATGCATTCTTTTTTCCCCCCTAGTAGGAATTCAATTTAAATGAAAAATAGAAACAGATTTAGTCCATGCAAAATAAAGTCAGGTATAGCAACACTTAATAGCAAACATGTAGAAGTATGATGGGCATTTAAAATTCTTAAACAGTTAAACATTTTGAATCTATTACAGATGTGGGAGGGTTTGACAGGGTTTATATTTCCAGTGTATCTGTGGTATAGTTAGTCTTATTTTGTGTGGGGTTATTTAAAAAACATATTTATAAGTTTGGCAGTAAGTAGACATTGGAGAGGAGTGTATGTGGAAAATAGTGAAGAGAGAGATCTGCAAAAAATACTTACTGTCAAATTATACTGATGACAGCCTTCTCTTACTGGCCATTCGAAGCCATCTCCCTCCGGAATCCCAGACCATGTAAATACTTGCTTGAAGTTCTTCCATTTACTTCCCAGATCATAAGGAAAAATAAAGCTCTCTCCTATTTGGTAATATTGGATTCTGTCTTTGGCCTGAAGATAGAAAATGCATACGTGATATTAAAAAAACCACACAACATGACCTAACAGCAAGCACTAAGAATGCCAAGGGTAGGGCTGTACAGGCCCTACAATGTCATAAGGCCAAGGATGTGTGAGATAGCAGTAAAATCCTCCTACAGCTTCCCTAGTTTCCAACATTTTAGAACCTCATACACAACAACTGTATTTTGGAATGTTTAGCCCATTATCCTGTCTTCTGACAGTGGCCAGAGCAGATGCTTCAAAGGGAATGAACAGAACAGGGCAATTATTGACTGATCCATTCCCTGTTGTTCAGTCCCAGTTTTTGGCAGCCTCCTCCCTCAGTTTGTCTAACTCTAAGCTCTCCACTAGGCGTTATTAGCCTGCTCCTAGTTCCCCCACAGACAGTCAGGCGGCAGCACAGGCCCATTTCTTGGGCCTGCCTTTGTTGGAGTCTCAGGCCACTCCTCCAACAGCTACTTTCCTGGGTCTTTTCAGCAGGAGCTCTCTTCTCTTTTCCCCGGGGCACATTCACTTCCTTTTTGTAAGGCCCAAACACCTTTTCTTAGGCCCAACTGGGCAGCAGGTAATCAGTCACAGATGCACTGGACCCTACATCCTCTTAAAGGCCCCAGTTATCCTGTGACGCCTAGCAATAGGGTCACTTAGATATATCACTGATAAGCAAAAAGTTAGACATAGTATGAGCTAGTTTTAAAAAGGCTGAGGTCTAGCCAGTTTTCAAAATGTAATACAATGTGTTGAATAACATAGAATTCATGGTCTTTTCAGTTTATATCACAACTTTCATGATGTGTGCAGTTTATTATCTAAAATAATATCCATGCCCCTCAAATGACTTAATATACATGTACATTCTGAATTTTCTTTTATTACCTAACAAGTGTAAATAAACTTTTAATTCTTTAAGTAATACTGACATCTAGTGGTACAGTCATAGAAGGATTAAATGTATTTAATGCTGCATAATTTGGGTTTTTTAAACAAATTTCTCTAGGTGTTTAGTTTTCAACAGAAAAAGACTCAAATTAGGATTAGGTTGTGCTGGTTTCTGTGAAAACGTGTAGAGACTTATTGTGGTAGGTACTGTGGTAACACATAGTCCCTGTCCTAAAAGGATTACTGTCCAATTTAAGACAAGATGTAATAATGAATGTGACAAACAACAAGTGGAGGGGGAGGACAATGATAACAGGTCAGTTATGTGCACAACCTGGTGGTTCCAAATACTCATATTGCTTTTAAAACTAAAAGTATCGCCATCATTGACGACCTCTCATCCTAGCTGCTGTTAGTTGGCTGATTTCTTGCTGGATGTTACAGAAAAATTTGGTCTTATGGCAGGATTTAAAGGAGGTAAAATTAATGGATTAGTTTAGGGAGCGCTTTCCATGCTGAAGCAAGCAGTCATAGAAGAAAGCATAAAAATGCTTGTTTTAACTCATTTCCTACAGGAGGTCAAAAGTGGCATAATTGCCAAAATGAGTGAGGGAGCATAAAAATGGCAACCCTGGAGAGAGAATTGAGGAGGGTTGTCTTTAGTTCCAGATAAAGAGCCACACACTGCAGGTAGCACAATTGTCCAAGGGGAAATAATTTATTTTCCAGGTTCACGTCCTACATCTCAAATAAAAGATATCCTTAGACAGTCTGTCTTCTATATAGATATGTTTCAGAGGCTCTCGGGTACAGCTGTGTATTGTAGGCAAGCTTAAGTCAGTGGTGAACTGAAACAATGTTTTACAGTGCAACACCACCTTGGGTTTAAAGTCAGAGGCAAAATAAAAAAAATAAAAAAAGAGATTAATCTAGTGTGCAGTAGTGTTGTGACAGAATATTCTGTAGGGCGTACTAGAACGAAAGCCTACCTTATCTTCAATCCATGATTCGATTGAAGTTTTATTCCTCAGGATGACTTTCATCTACAGAAAGTAAAAGAATTAGAGAAAGTAGGCCTGGGCTCAAAGTAGGAAATACATCACAAGCACTTCATTCCACATAACAATCATGCCAACACCACAGCAAAAAGTTTAGGTTAAAAGCTCATGGCAATTTATAAAATATTACAAATATCAAATCTCAGCATGAATAAAATGTTTTCCAACCCGATCCTTTTAGGGTGAAGGTCTGATGGTAGCAAAGACGTGGTGGCATGGAATTCAGCATGGGCTAGCCACCTGAGTACATGCCTGCTGGGAACCCTGGGACCCATGCTGAAGCTTATGCCACCACATCTTCATCACTCTAGTTATTCATTTTAGGCTAAACTGTAATGCACAATGTAATAATTTGCACTTGTACTACCCCTTCTATAAGAGGATTCCAAAACACTCGACAAATAACAAATTAATAACCACAACACCCATTATTATCCTTATTTCAGGGATGGGGACACCGAGACAGAGAAAAGTTAAGTGATTTGCTTTTTTGGGAACAGAACCTAGAAATTCTGACTCCCAAATCCTCTCTATCCATGAGATTATACTCCCTAAATTTTTCAGTGAAAGAAAGAAAATGATAGACGGAATGAGGAAGAAAATGAAAGAGTGCAAACAGAAAAATTAAAAGAAGAGACACAAACAAAAAATTGGAAAAACTGTTTTCATTTTAATGCTGAATTCTGTTCCTCCTCTTCCACTAGGAAAGGGATAGGTAGCAAGACACTAAATATCTTAATGCCACAATACAAAGCCATGATACACCCACACCTTGAATACTGTATGTAGGTCTGGCAGTACCATCTCAAAAATATATATATTAGAAAAGAAGAAGGTAAAGAGAAGGGTAACAAAATCTCTCTTCATATGAGATTAAAAAGACTGGGACTGTTCAGTTTAGAAAAGAGATGACTAAAGGTGGATATGATAGAGGTCTATGAAATCATGAATGGTGTGGAGAAAGTGAATAAGGAAGTGTTATTTATCTCTTCACATAACACAAGAATGAGGAGTCACCCAATGAAATTAATAGGCAGCTGGTTTAAAACAAACAAAGGAAGTACGTCTTCACACAATGTGCAGTCAAAATGTGGAACTTGTTGCCAGGGCATGCTGTGAAGACCAAAGCTATAACTGGGTTCAAAAACTAATTGAATAAGTTCATGAAGGCTGGGTCCATCAATGGCTATTAGCCAAGATGGTCAGGGATGCAACCAGATGCTCTGGATGTCCCTAAGCCTCTGACTGCCAGATACTGGGATTGGATGACAGGGGATGGATCACTCAATAGTTGCCCTGTTCTATACATTCCCTTTGAAGCATGTGGCATTAACCCAGTATTCTGTCTTCTGACAGTGGCCAGATCGACCACTGGTCAGACCCAGTATGGCCATTCTTAAATGTATCAACCTGCATCAATAGCACTCCAGTAAATCTCACAGCCTTTAGCATTTGTAACAAAAGCTGGTAAGGTAAACAAAAGGTAAACTCACCTGGATAATAAACAACATACCAACTGCTATGGTTGTTCCTAATGCCAGTCCCAATGCAAATAAAGATGCAGCAAATGCAGACAATCCAAAGGGAATAATAGGAAGTGGGTCTCTTTTGGCTGCACTCATATCAATCTTCACAGAACTCCATCCAAAAGATATCTATTAATGGAAAATACTATAATTAAATTGCTGTCATTTCCAATTGCTGAAACAAAACAAATTACCAGCAAGAAATCTGACTTCAAGCTTCTGCCAAGGTTTATAATGCAATAACAAGTGATTACTAAAAGACAAACTAGTAGAGTTTCTCAAATTTTTTCACACGTTTGTTCTTTGCCAAAAGTAGGTCTTTATTAGATTAAAAGCTTTTCTAGAGAACTATAGTCACTATCCTATGGACTCCATAGCAAGTTGGTCCTAAATTGTGCAACACATTCCCTAAATTCTGTGATACACTAGTAGAAATTCTTTGTTAGTTTCAGAGAAGTATTATGCTGTCCACACTTTTTCTGTTTACAATATAGCACAGGTTTGCATCCATACATTTAAGAAAATAACCTTATATGAGGAAGGGGGCAGGTCACAGCTCTCCATGCTATTGCTCTGGGCTGTCTGCTGACACAGCAGATGTCATTTTGCCAGTTACACTCAACTCATATTTTCAAGCTTTTCTTCATAACCATGCAAGCTGGAAACAATTGTGTTTTAAAATGAAAGCTTAGAATTGGGAACATAATTCTGTGAAAAGGCAAAGATTCCATGGCAAATACTGCTTATTTTTTATTTGGTTTGAACTTCTCTAGATTTAAATTAAATAGCTTTGTTATTTTCAGTCAGACTGTTCCTGAGATAATCAATGTAGTCTGTTCTTGAACATGAGGGAAAAAAATCTCCTGACTTCTGGCAACAGGCAGTAGGAAGCAAATGATACCTGACCTGGTCACTATCCAAAGCATAAAGCAAAAGGCTGCCTGACCCCAAAAAGTGCTACCCAGAAGCTGTCTTTAGTCAATAAAGAATGCAAGGAAAACAGAGTGACTGTTAGGCATGACAGGGAAAAAAAGGACAGATTACATGGGGTTAAAGGCACCTTTACTTCCAGAGATAAGTTAACTATCTGCTTGAAACAATGCTTTGAACATTCAATCTTGTTTTCTTACCCTGTTATAAAGCTGAGTGTACATGGTCATAACAAAAATGAAAGAAGCATGGATACATCCAAGTGGGGCTAAAAGAAGAAACAGAGTGAAGGACGCATGATTCTGAAACCCACAACAATTATTGATCCACGGACAATGATGGTCCATCTTCATCACACATCTATGAATAAAAACAAAACAAAGCATACTGTTAGCATTCAAGAACTCTAAAGATGATATTTCACTGGACTGTATATTAGAAGTACTCAAATAAAAAGCATGAACTACATTTCTGGCAATCCTCCCTCCATACATTTAAGCCTACTTGAATTTCCTCTAAAACAGCCTAGAACCATAGAAATTGGAAGATTTATTTGATCATTATAGCTGGGAGGTGTGGCCTCCCTAGGAGATTGACACCGGGGAGAGCCAAACCACCCCTGGGGGTTGGAACCCAGGAAGGCAACAGCTGACCAAAAGCAGGTAGGCGGGACCAGGCCTATAAAATCCAGGCCTGCCCCCTCAGTCAGAGCCCAGCTGCTGAGGGAGAAGAATGCCTTGGTGTTGGAGTGTATGGCTGCACCCGACTGCTATGACCTAGAGGAGAAGCTGCTGGATCTACCCACCGAGTGGGGCCCTGAGGATCTGCCTGAGCTGAAGGAGATCCTCGGATCCTACGACCCAGAGGAGAGGCTGCCGGAGCTGCCTACTGCCTGGGGCCCTGAGGACCTGCCCGAGCTACCAATCCTTGGTGAGCCAGAAGGGACACCAGGACCCTAGAGGAACTCCCCTCCGCAGAGGACCCCGAACAGTTCCTGGACCTGCTGTCAAGTGACGAGGAAGCGAGGTATGGCACAGGAGAGCAGGTACTCTAGGAAGAGGGTGGGAGGAAGAAGCCCAGGGAAGCCGACTACAGTCTGGCTGAGCTGACACTTGTGAGTCAGTGTGTTTGGCCAGAGACCCACTGACCCAATGATGGGACACTGCATCACTGACAGGGCTCCAGGCTAGGACGCAGTGGAGACGGGTGGGCCTGCATTCCCCTTCCTACCCTGACCTGGGGTGAACGCCCGTTGAGGGTCAGAGTCTGTCCCTTACTGCCTGCCACGCCATGCCACACCAAAGGGCCGGGTATAGGCTGCTACCTGCCCTCCTAAGGGCTAGAGACTGCTGCCCCTCTGCCCTGCCTAAGGGCCAGGGCCTTGGACCATTTCCTCGCCTGCCTGGGCTATACACTGCTCCTTGCCCTGCCAAGGGCTTGAGACGGTGTCCCCCCAGTGCTGGCCTGCCATGCCAGAGGGCTAGGTCTAAGGCTGGTTCCTTGCCCCTCTGAGGCTAGAGACTGCTTCCTCCCCTTGCCAGCCTGCTCTGCTAGAGGGCTAGCCCAGAGACTATTGCCTTGCCCCGCTGAAGGCTGATTGCTGCTGCCAGCCCGTCCCTAGCTAAGGGCCGGGCCATAGTGTTTGCTTGCCCTGTGAGGGCAAGAGACAATTACCCCCTACTAAGGGCTGGAAGCGGACCCTTTAAGTGGGACTCCCCAAAGGGCGTAGGCGCTGGGAGGTGTGGCCTCCCCCCCCAGAGATTGACACCGAAAGAGGGCCACTGGCACCACCCCCTACAGGGGATCCTCTACAATCATCTAGCCCTCTGGTTCTGATCTTTTTTTTAAAGATAGTCCATGATACCATCTCCATCTTTCCTCCCAGTCCTGACTCCCCACTTTACATATGACAATTACCTTTTTGTATAATCAAAAATTTTAGTTATTAGAGTACAGAATGAAAAGAAACCAATTTTAAAGCAGTGGGTGTAGCTGTATGGTTAGATCCACCATTGTGTCTTTAATTCCACTCCCTAGGGGTGTACTAAATCTGTTGCCTTTAGTCCCCACATTTCTAATCTCTCCAGGTCACTGCAGTGTGGTTCCAGCCTCCTATCTATTTGCTATTTCTCTAGTTTTGATGGCATTTGAATTTACAGCAAGCACCTGGATGTGACAGGAAACAGCTAAAGGATACTTAGCTTATTTTCCCTCAAATTTCTATTTTGTTTTAATTTAAAGGGACAACTTTATTAAATAACTAGTTTCACAATATTAAATTTCTAATAGAGCAACTTTAAAGAGTTATGCCTTAGAATTATAAAAAGGATTTTTCTGCTCCTACACAGATGTTTAGAAGTCTTTCCCCCTCTTTCTTCCTACAGAAAGAACAGAGGACCTCCCCAGTCACCCCTTTTTCTCTGTGCACCATCTTACCTGCTGCTTTTTTGCTTTCAGCTCTGCTGCTGTTGCTGAAAAATACCACATTGCAGGGCCAGTAGAAGGCTAGGCATCAACAAAATAGTGAATTGTCGATACAAACACCTGGGGGGGGGTGTGGATATTTTTCTTTAATCTCTTTCAGATAGGGGTTAACCATCAGAAGAGCAGACACACAATTTGCAGATGGAAGTGTGATTTTTTTCCCCCCCCCCCCAAGATGTGTCCTTTTAAGTTTAGTTTTAAAGCTTCTGGGACACCTACACACAAGTTGCATGGTTTTAAGTTAAAATTAGTTTAAAACCCTATTTAGTTAAATAAATACAAATCCATGTGGGCATTCATATATCAGTTTAAAACTGGTTATACTGGTTTAGTTTATGCCTACAGGTACAAATTAAACCGATATAAGAATGTCCACATAAGTTGCATCACTTTAGGGGAATACAAATAGTTATAAGTGGGTTTTGGTTTTTTTTTTTTTTTTTAGTTTGTTGCAACGGTATGTGTAAACCAGGGCTAAGAGTGAACAGGACTACAACAGACTCTTATACTAGAGCAGTGTAAAAGAAGGAGGTTCTGATAACTAGTTTGAGAACCACAGACTTAGTCTATTCTCTGCAGCTGGTCCTGTTCCCTTACAAAGGCTTAGAGTTCACTCACAAGTTATAGGGGGGAAAAAAAGTTAAGTATACTCTGATAGCCTAAGTTCTTCAAATAGTTTGTTTTATGAAAGGTTAACAGAACTTCATAGTTCAAGTGAATATTACTAAATTTCTGCCATCTCTTTCACAATCAATAGTTCTTGGAAAAACAGTAACTAGTAGACAGGAGCTTAATTTTCAGTTCCTTTTAAAAAAAAAAAAAAAAAAAAAAACATACTGATCTACATACAAACTATAGTGTTGTCCCTCAGTATCAGACTCCTTACTTCCTGTAAGGCACATAATAACAGAACTCAACACAGCTTGAAAAAAATGGATTTAATGTAATGCAGCAAGTGTTAACAGAAATAAATCTATGCATCTGCTGTAACTTCCTTCATGTTCTCAAATGGCTTTCAGATGAGGAACAGCTGGGCTAAACAAGTTAACTGTAAATATAAACTGCACTACAGATGGCTAGAAGTGTTTGTGCATCTTTTCAAGCCCCACTCCCTTCCCATGCAGCTATTTGTGCTCTGACAAACTATTTGAACTCAAAACAAAGCAACTGAAAGATTTATGAAGTAGTAATTCACTGTGATGTAAAGTTTATACTAGGGATTTATTATGCTGAATCAGTATGTATGCTTACAAAAAAATTCAGTTCTCTTGTTTCCTAACAAAGATTTCACAAGATTCCAGTCCAAGTTTCCCATTAAAGTTAACAGTTTTATACAAGTATAAAGATGGAGGAAATAAGCCCCCGTTCAGATCAGCATTTCTTAAGCACATGAAAAGTAGATGTTTGGGTTTTAGGGTAACCAGGAGATGAAAGGTTCCCAGGTGCTTTTGTCCACCTAGCCCACTATCCAAATACTTTACTATTTAAAAAATTCTTCATGGGAACTAATTTTTCAAATTTTAAAAAATAAGCATATCTAAAGATGGCTGTTTTAACCATATATGCTCTCTAATGTCAGAACAGTAAGAGAAATTCATTTCCACTTTCTAGCACTGTATGTCGATATTTGAAACTAGCAGTGTTCTGAAGATGGAAGTCCCTGCACAATGCACAGTGCAATACTCTAAACAATAAATATTAATAATTCACCATTAAAATCAAGTTGCTTTAAGCCCAGAAGGAACACAAGCAAGATCATACCTGTTACATTTTCGGCAGTGGTGTGAACGTGGTGCTTTGTAACCTTGGCACACTTTACAGAACTGGAGATACATGCAGTCCTGAGATTTTTCCTTTAAGCATAAGAAGAGGCATATCAGAAACAATATGTAATTCCACTAGTGGAGTATGTGTTAGCACTTTCATGCTGACTATGATGCTTCATGACTGCAGATAGTTGGTTCACGTTTGGAAGGTTAATAGAAACAGTGACATCTGGGAGTTGCTGGAGGGAAGGAAATTCAGAGACAAGAACAGACAAGAGGATAGAAACAGAAAGGCCGATGGTGACAGAAGAGAAACAAAAGGCAGAGCTAATGGATGTCCAAAGGACAGATTTTATCACTGAGCAATATGACAAGAAAGCACTGAACAAACAATAACCAAACGTTTAATTACTACATAAAACACATTCTTCTTGATCTCTGTGCAAACCTCCTATTGACATCAGAGGATTTCCTATAACATTTAGGAGAGTATACAATCCTGAATTTATACACCAACCCATTGATCGTATTGAAACAGAATCCAGCCCTCTCCTTCTATGGCGTTTGACGCTCCTTACAACATGCGGTTCTCACAGAATTTCTTAATCAATGATGACAAGGCAAGCAATTTTTGAGTTTCATTTCTGCACTGCCAGACTACTAGCAAAGATCAACATTAAGATTTCATCATGAAAACTAACTATTAGTGAAAATTTATTTCCTTACCGGTTTCCATCCTAAAGGAACATATCCAGGGCCAATAAACATGGCATTAAAGTAATTGTAAAGAATCATGACAGTCCAGTTTATGAGCATGATGAAATTCACACTTCCTCCTGTCGTGTCCAAAGGCCAATACCATAGAACAGCATCTATCATAGCCATAGTAGAACATATTGCTATCACACCAAGGGCTATGATGGGGCCCCAGTGACACAGTCTCTTCAGTTCCTGGAGATTCTCAAACTTGATAACAGAACACAGTACACCCATTTTGAAGAAGAGGATTTTCCTATTTCAAATAAAATTCAACGTTCCGATATTGAATTACATGTTTCCATTTGTCATAAGTTTTCATATCTTCAACAACAGTCATGCCTCCAAATATCAGATAGTTAGCTATGATCAAGATGTTTCTAATGTTTGGAAAAGACATCAGTTGTAGGAGCTCTTCACATCTATCTCAGAAGGACAATTTGGTTCCATACCCAACCTAAAGAAACACAGAAATAGGGACATTTCAAAATAAAGGAAAACGTGTTCTATCAGTCAACCGCGCTGAAAAAGTTCAAAACCCAGCCCATGGACCTGTGCTGCCATTCAAACCAAGTTCCTGTGACATGATTACTTTCACATTGCTTGGGTTTTATTGCAATATTAATGAGAGGGTACGTAGAGCCTTGAATGGGCATCTCTTTTACAGTTAAATATCAGTTAAAATCACGACATGCCCCCGCCCCCCCCATCGCAGGATTAACAGCTCAGGGGATGTGCAGCAGGAGGCCATCTGCCAGTGACAGCAGCTCTACTGTGGGGAAGCTGCTGTCTCTTAAGGGCCAGGGAGGTAGTAACTGCAACGACAGGCAGCAGCATCCAGCCGGCCTTCAGCTCTGAAGAGCACCTGCTCGTTCTGCACCAAGCCCGGAGATCTCACTTACCTTCCCCAGATGCTGGGGCCAGGTTACTGGGGGAGAAAACATGTTACCACCAGCGCTAGCTCCCCAGATCTGCACCAACCCCTGGGACAGGGGCCCTACGGCCTCCTCCTGCCTGCCTCTGGTTCACACACACACACGCCCTACCTGCTCTCTGCCACCGCTTGCCAGCCCAGCAGAGAGAGGAGGAGGGTGTTATCCTGAACCGCTCTGAGCCCAGCCCAAGGTCGGGAGCCGCCTCCCCCATCCCTGCATCTCTTCCCCCATCCCCGGCCCGGCCCGGCCCCGCCTCGCCCCGGCCTCGCCCCGGCCTCGCCCCTCCCCCAACCCCTCCTCGAGCTCACCTCAGCGCCTCCGAGAGCTGCCATGCTGCCAGATGCCCCACGGGCCACAGAGCCCTTCCAACCACTTCCGGGACCGCAAATCACGTGACCCGGAAATTTACCACTTCTCTTCCGCCCTGACTTCTTTTTCCGGGCCCGGCGGGTGCTCTCAGAAGTGGGTCCCCGCGGAAACGTTCCTGTCGATGTTGATTGCGGAGGCAGTTCGTGGCCCCTTGAGGGGACGGTTATTCTCCGGCTCGGGTTAGGGAGCAAGGGGCGCTTTAAGGGATGGAGATTAGGCGGGTTTGGCGAATGGTGGGTTGTGGGCTAGGGCGGGACCTGGTGGCGGGGAAGAGCCGGAGACATTTTCTCAGGGACCCGGCGGGCAGCAGGGGGAGAAGAGACGTGAAGGGGAGGGGGCTGGGCATCTCAGAGGGCTCCAGGAAAGGCGGGGGCAAGGTCGGAACCATTGTCGGCGGTCGCCGATTCCAGGAGGGACGGTTTTGGCTGTAGCGCAACCCGGAAATCTCTGGGTCGAGATCGCAGCTGAGCTGAGCCCGGCTTCTCGTTTACCGCCGCGGTCGCCGGCCGGGACTCTGCTGCCACCATGTCCTCCGACTTCGAGGGCTACGAGCAGGACTTCGCGGTGCTGACCGCGGAGATCACGGGCCGGATCGGGAAGGTGCCCAAGCTGCTGGGCGGTGAGTGAGGGGGCTGGGGTGCGCGGGGGCGGGCTGGGGGGCGTTGGCGGGAGGGGCGGCGGAGGGCTGGGGCGCGCGGCGGAGGGGAGGGGTGCGTTGGGGGCTGGGGGCGGCGGAGGGCTGGGGGGCGCATGCTGGGGGGAGAGGCAGGGACCCAGCTGGCTGAGGTGCGGACACGCCACCCCGACCCTTCGTTATCTGTAGGTCTGGGGGGGTCGTTGGGGGTGAGGCAGCGGGGCGATATGGCCACGAGGGATTCGCACCAGGTCCCTGCCCCGGCGTTGCATTGGAGTGTCCTCCTTCCCCGGCAGGCCGCAGCTGCTGAGGGTCTGATAAATCTGGAACATCACTTCCTTGGGCGGGTGAAGGTCTGAGCAGCGGCAGACGCAGGGGAGCGCTGCCTGCAGGCTCGGGAAGGGGACAGATCAGCTTGCACTCAGGTCAGGAGAGGAAAAGTATTTCGGTAACCCTGGACACACACACACGGGTTTTTAAAGCCAGCAGGGACCATTGCCATCATCTCATATGATGTTCTCCATAACAAGGGCCATAACTTTCTGGTTGATCTAGAGCGTGTCTTTTAAAAAGACATTGCTCTGTGGTGGTACAGCGTCTCGCCCGATAAGGTCTTAGTCTGTGATTGGATGTCACTTATGTAGATGCTTTCTGTGGTATAAGAAATTGCTTTAATTTTTGCAATTTCATTGGAGATTGTCTGGAGAAATACATTAATGTTCCTGGTATAAAGTCAGTTGTTCAAATAGAAAGAATATGAAAATTACAATGAGGAGAGACGTGAGGTGACATGCTTCAGCAGGATTTTCAGCAGCAGTGATTTGGGAAAGACTGCTGATGGCCCTCTCCCCCACTCTTAAAGTTGGAGGATGAGGGGCACTGCAGTAGTGCTGCTTCTGCGTAATATGGGTTTCCTTTATAGGTCAGAGCTTCTGAACCCTGCTGACCGTCTTGTTTGCTTCTGCTGCACGAGATGGACCTGCTAAAAGCTTCACTTTGAATTGAGTTGAATAAGAGAACTTCTTAATTTTTTTCAACATTCAAGAATTTGGCAAAGATTGGGACGTAATAATATTGTTTCATTTAGAAGGATGACATAGCAAACAGTCCTTATTGTCACAGTATAAAATGTTCCAGCTGGGAACTTTAGAAAGGCTCTGTGGTATTCCCGAACCAATAAGCCATAGGAACAAAAGACCGCTTGAGGAAGAAATAACTTCTGTGAAGACAATTAGCATTGGAAAAGCCCACAAATATATCTTAAATCAGGGGAGTGGCTTCTAAACAGGCTTTCTGTGAAGCCACATCAGGTCTTAAGGAAATTAAGCTGATGGCGTCACGTGTTTTATTAATGTTCCTTGGTGTCTGACAACTCTGTCCCTCCTAGGGTTAGAATAAAAAATATACTAATAGCAATTTGACTGCTTGAGTTAAATGAGAATATCCCCTGACTGATATTGCTTTTTTAGAGCTTTAGCATCTAGGTGCTAAAACCATTGCATGCTCATTGTCTGTCCAAGTTCTAATATTTGCCTTTCCCCTTGCATTCTGTATATTTGTAGGCTAACAGTCTCTCAACCTCTTCCTCAGTTTTCTTTGGGTGTGCTTTTTTGTTTTGTATTAAATGAAAGAGGGAATCATGCTTGCCTTCTTTACATGAGTGTTGTGAGGATTAATTATTACAGGACTTCAAAAGTCTATTTACCTATTTGCTAGTTATGGGGAGGGCATGGCCTAATCTGTCATTTTTGCCAGGATTCAAACTAATTATATAAAAAAAATCTTAGTCCTTAAACTTGTGAAGATTACTTTCCACATGTAAACTGGTTCTGCATTATCTTCCTGAGCCTGCAGACAGCCCTCTTTTTTATAGATGTGATGCTTTTGCAGGGCTATAATGGTGATAGGTACATCATAAGAATTTGAGAGAACATAATAAGATGGGAGTAAACTATGATAAAAACATGTCTTACTAAGAAGATACAATCCTGGATACATTCAGGGAGTACATTTCTTTTTTTAGTCACTTCTCAGGGTAAAACTACACTTTAAAATGGCTTTGTAGTTTTCATACCCTATTTGAACAACTGACATTATACCAGGAAGATTATTGTATTTCTCCAGCCATTCTCCAATGACATGAAATTACAAAAATCAAAGCAACTTCTGTTTCAAATTAAGATTTTCTTTGTGAAATATTACTGTTTACAATCTAAAATTAATGATAGAGGATTAACTTTTTTTTTTGTAAACAGTAATTAAGAAGTTTTATAGAGCAAGCTGATTGGTGAAAGCCAATTGCTAATAAAAGTTATAACGGAGACCATTATGTAGTGTTCATGGATTTTTAATCAGACTATTAATTTATTTTATTAACTTTCCTATTTTATTGGCTGAGATATGTCCCTAATCTGGTATATTTAAATTCTTTTGACATCACTTACTTTTTCCATGCAAATGTCTTGTATGCATTGTGAAATACTTATGACAGTGCTGATTATCTGTGCGCAGAAGTGAGATGCAGTTAGTTGATTGGCATATGGTTGGCAGTGGAGGCAATAGACATCTTGCCAGCATAATTTTCAATCATATATTTTTTTCAAACTGCTGTCAGGCAGCATGGAGAAAACACTGCTGAGGATTATGATTCTGACCATCCTTAATATAAACAGGGTGCCCCAGGAGTATTGCAGTCATGCAGGTGAATAGCTTTGGAGGAGATGTCACCACAAGAACCATCATGATGCTGTGCGGATACTGATGGAGGAGGAAGAGGATGAAACCTGGCAATTACTTCTGCATGATGTTTTCCTGAACTAGCTTCACTGAGTGTGGAGCTCCATTTCTGAACTCAGCCAACCTGCGCTGACTTGTGGGACAGGAAACTGTTGCAGACTTGGGTTGACCAGCAGTGGTTGCAGAACTTCAGGATGTGGAGGGCCACTTTTCTGGAAATCTGCACAGACCTTATCCTCAAGCTGCAGTGCTGGGCCACCAACATGAATCTTTCGGAAAGTGGAGCGACACGTGGCCATCACTATCTGGAAGCCTCAACGCCCCTGATTGTTGGTGGTCAGAATCTAACCAGTTTGGTGTTGGTAAAATCTGCTGATGCAGTTGTAGTCACGGAGGTGTGTGTTGCTATTAAGAGGATGCTACCAGCCTGGGTAATAAAGCTTGGTATCATGTAGGAGATTATTGATGACTTTGAACACTTGGGGTTTGCCTATTTGTGTCTCCGACCCCACCACCAGGCATTGGAGTTCATCATCAGAAAGGTGAAGTTATCCATGATTATACAAGGCCTTCTTGGTCATCATGGCAGGCTTGCTAACCGTAACATGGCATGGTCTGGAAAGTGCCATGGTGCCAGGATCTTTAGAAACTTGCCTCTTTTTTTTAATGAAATGAACTGTTTCTTCCAAAACCACTATGGATGTTAATGACATTGTGATTCTATCAGTTATGCTGGGAGACCCACCTCACCCTTTGCTTCCATGGTTTGTTAATCTTTTTGCTGGACACTTGGATAGAGAAAGGAGCTGGTTAACTATACCTGGAGTAGCTGTAGAAGGACTGGAGTATACATTTGGAAGACTAAAAGGAAGCTGGAAGTGTTTCATGACAAGGCTGGAGGCTTCACAGAAGGAACGGCCTTGTGTTATAGGTGCTGCCTGTGTTATGCACAATGTCTGTGAGAACAAAGGAGAGCCTCTGCATTGGGTGGGAAGCGGAGAGACTTTCAGAATATTATGAACAACTGGAATGGGCTACCTATATGGGCTGCACTTGTAAGTCAGCACTATTTTGTAATGTGCATGCCAAACTGGACTACTATCTTTACCTAAACATCTCATTTATAATACTGGCTGATTGGTGCAAAGTGATGTGTGAAATAAATAGGATTTTGCAGCTTTGATGCATGTGAGTTTTACAATGCTGTGTGAGTGCTTGAGATGCCTTTTGTAACACTAGAAACCACAATGCCTTAGAATCTATGCAATATGAAATGATCAAAAGAACCTCTGTAATCTCAAGTGTCCAGTGTACCTCATTTAACATCACGTATTAAATTCTAACACAACTCAAGGTTGTGATCAAATTGTGGTTATAAGTGCATTTTTGACTGGTATATTTCTTGATATATTTTTGCTTACAATAAAAACTGCACTGATGTAATATGTTTGTTTTATTTCTTTGCGTGGCCACCATCTTGCTCAGCTCTAGATGGATAGGCAGAGGTGGTTGAGGAGTAGGGATAGGAAACATCAAGGTGCATGAGGAAGGGAAGTGATAGTGCCCTTTTCTGTAAGCATGGGATTAAATAAATTTGGGTGGCAGACTGGGGGGAAAGTGGGGAAGTGGTGTCACTTTTCATTTTCCAGCTTGGGCACTGTTTTGAGCATGTTGTGTAGGCTGGGGAAAAGGAGAGTGAGCAGAGGATGGAAGGTGTTGCACAGGAAAGAAATGTTACTGCCCTTTGTGATAAAATCCACCAGACATGCTGGTGTTCAACCACTCCCTGAAAGAAAGTGCCTGTTAGGGGGGATATGGAAGCCTAGAGGATGGATAATTGTGCTACAGCCCATTACGTTTATTGGATGGGGTTCCCTACCCAGCATTGTCACTGGGTCTTTGATTGAGGCTCATGGAGCATTTTAGGCCCCTGTTACTTTACTATCTGAGCACCTCATAATCCTTTAAATGTATTTATCCTTACAACACCCCAATGAAGTAGGAAAGTGACTTTTACAGATGGGGAACTGAGGCACAGAGTGATTTAAGGTGCATCAACTCTGGAAAGAGAGACCTGTGGCAGTAAGTCTCAGAGTCTGAATTAGCTGTCTCGGGCTGGGACTGGAAGGCTAAAAATAACAGTGTAGATGTTCAGGCTCGAACTGGAACCTGGGATCCGATATCCTCCCCCTTGCTGGGTTTCAGAGCCCGGGCTCCAGCCTGAGCCCAAATATCTACATGGCTATTTTTATCTCCACAGCACAAGCCTAAGTCAATTGAACTGGGCTCTCAGACTCGTTGCCCAGTCTTTTTTTGCTGTGTAGACGTACCCTAAGTGACTTGCCCAAGGTCACATGGGAAGTCTGTAGTGGAGCAGAGAATTGAATCTAGGTCTCCTCAGTTGCAGGCTAACTGCTGGGATATCCTTCCTCCTATCCATCCATGTCTCTGGATGGGCTGTCACTGGCATCTTCAGCTGGTTTTAAGGCATGCAGAAGAGATCTAGGCTGTCCAGGGGCATTTCCTCCTGGTCATGGTCTGTGGTTGACTGTACGGCTTTTGAAGACTTGTCTGCCTCATCACAGGACGTGGCCAAACTGTCCAACATATACATGGGATTCTGTGATGGCATCTCATGCAAAAATCAGATCCAGCTCCTCCAAGTACGCATGTGTACTAGGAGTGTTATTGGAGGTCTTGTCTTTGTCTTTTGTGACTTTGCAATTCTGCCACAGTTTTTTGGCTGTGGTTCAGCCCTAATATGTGTCCTGGGCTTCTCCAGCATTTGTTCTAATGGTCTATCTTAGCCTCCAGAAAGCAACTGGAAAGGCGAGACTGTATTTGCTACTCTCACCAGAAGACAAAGAAGTCAAGGCTTTCTCATGAGGAAGCATGGATTCTGGCTGTAATAAATTTGGTGTCTATGAACTTGACATGAGTTAGAGTTGCAAACAAGTGTGCTTGGATATGTGCCAGATTTTAAACAAAGTAGGTGGTCATCCAGTCAAGATGAACATGGAACAATGGAAGGTGCACATGTAAACAGACTAACAATCCAAATGTGAAGTAATGCAGAGTGGACTAATAGTGGGAGGGCTACCTGAACTGCTTCACTCATAGTAGAGAGGCTTCCCCATGATCCTTATAGTGGTAAAACTCATTCTAAAATAGCTGTCACTTCCAAATTGGATTAATTATAGTGGGATAAGAAACAAGACAAGTAAGAAAAGATCATTTGTGATTGCAAGGCAACTCATACAGAAAAAACTAAAGCTATATGGTAAAAACTGTTTTGTTAATAAAATCCTCAGTCATCACTGTCAAGAGGAAACATTGGAGTTATTCTAGAGTTGTGTTTTTTACATTTGGCTATGTTAGTTAGGCAGGTCAGTAGTGCCATGCAATTCATGGTGTTGAAAAATGGTAGACAGTTTTAGAACGAGCCTTGAAAGCAAAAGAAAGGGTAAAATCCTGGGAGTTTTGCTGTTGATCTAGATGGATCTGGGTTGTCACTGCTTTCTGCTTGATTTTGCCTAATGCTGGAGACTGACTGGAATTTAGAAAGGTCTTCTGCAGTGGGTGTTGTTTTTGAAGACTGGCTGGGCTATAGTGCTTTTCAGGGAATCTGGCATGTTCACTTCTGTGAAGGAGACTCTAATGGCTTCTGTAGCAGTGTGAATAGTTCTTAACTGTCTTTCACCCTTTTCTAATTTTCATTACTGATTTAATTACAAACATTTTATTGTACAGTTGATGCATTAGCTTTGTGTGCACCTTTTGTGTCATGTTGCTGTGTAGTGGCTGACCCACACAGAGATAATGGATTTATTAGTACTACTAGTAAGAAGATCTCATCTCCCTTAGCTCCAGTGGCAGAAGCCTCTTGTCTTTTCTTGAAGTGAGAGGAACCTGGTTTTAGTCCCAGTTCATGTGGATGGAGGGGGTTGTGTGAGAGGGTGATTTAGTTTGTTACACATGGATTTGTAAGGGAGTAGCTTGGTTTTACAATTTTTGCACTTCACAAATAAATGAGGTAACATTTGTTGTTTCCCAAGAACTGCGGCTGTGATCAGAGAAATTTTCTCATTGGACGTAGATGTGTGCTTTTCCCATGTCCGTACGTATACCCAGTGAGTGCCTGATGAGACAGACAATTTAACAATTGTAAATGCTTGCTTACTTTTCAAATGCTACTCCATAACAAGATGATGCTGCAGACTGTTCGCCTTAGTCTCAAATTTTGAAGAACTGTTAATGCAGATGTCACATTATGATAGAATGCACCCTTGTATTCACACACTATACGCTGTTGCAGTGTTTCTCAATTGGTGTTCCGCGGGAACACTGTTAGGGTTCTGCGAGAAAGTGACATCGTGCCACCGAGAGCAGCTGTTCTCCGTGCCGCCGAAAAAGGGAAGATGTCCCGGTTTTTTCGGCGGAGGGTATTGAGTATGAGTGTAATTTCCCCGCGGAGCCTAAAGGGTTCTGTGGGGAAATTTAATTGAGAAACGCTGCACTATTGTAATAAACTTTGTACAAGGCATGTCTTGTGAGGCATCATTTGAAAGTTGAGTAATATCATGGTAAAATGCATGTAGCAATATGTTTAAAGTTATGAACATAAGCTGAAATCATGACTGAAGTGTGTTTCCCAGATAAATCTGGGGAATGGTAAAACCAGTTTCTCAAAGACAAAGGGCAAGCTGACCCCCCTCTCCCCCAGGTAGGTGTCAACAAAGCTGCTGGTTTATTTCCTATCAAGTGGCCATTCTTTGACAAGAAACAGGGAGCAGGGACACAGATCTGCATCTTATCAAAGAAACAGCATAGACTCTCCTTCCTCCAGCAGACTGTCTGTCTCCTTGTTCTCAGCTGGAAATGCTTTTCAAAGAAGGATTAAAAAACTATAATAGGTGGGACAAACACCCCAAGGCATGCTTCTCTCTCCCTCTCCATCTCACTCCTTGCACCTGAGAAGACAAAAGAAGGAGCCATTGCACTTTGGGGAAGGGGTCCTGACCTGAAGAGTTTGGTCAGTATGATTATTGGAAATATGGCGAGAAACTTTGCTTGAATCTAATATACACTAGAAAGCATTTTATCTTTACTTTCTAGTAAACATTTCTACTTAGTGCCTCATAGATTTTAAGTGAGTACAAGGAATCCCTTTTTAGCTAACAAACTTGGTGGTTGTTTCATCTGAGCCAGTGTGTTTAAGCTGAAGTCTCTGGGTAACTCCATTTAGGGTGGCAAGTTGTGCATATATTATTTCTTTAAAGAAATAACAGACTTAATATATTTGGACCCTTCAGGAGAGGTCTAAGCAGTACATGACATACATTTCTGGGGGAAAATCAGGTACTGGGCATGTGTTGAGTCACACTGCAGCATAACCAAGGCTGGTGAGAGTCAGAGTGTAAGTGAAATGAGGCTGGCAGGCTGCAGCTACATGAGACACTCAGGTTGTGACTTCCGTGTTGTTTGTGAGTGGTTGGAGGTATTACCAGCAAGGTATTGTAAGGTACCCAAGGTTGTAGGTCAGGGGTGACACAGCCCCTCACTGGTCCGGATTGCATCCTGGTATGTCACATTTAATATTAATTTTACACCAGAAAGAATCCTTTGTGTCAGATGCTCAGAACTAGCATAAATAAGCTTGTTCTAAAATTGTGTAAGTGACTTTTTTTTTTCTTTACTGGAAAGAGGAAAATTTTATTTCTCTCTTCATAATTCTACTTTAGATGAGAAGAAGCAGATGGTTGCAAACGTGGAGAAACAGCTAGAAGACGCAAGAGAGCTGGTACGTCAGAATTTTCAGTGTTATATGAAAATTCCTATGGAACAAATAAACAAAAATACCGTTACATTATATTAATGCAATATTCAACATATATTCAGTAATAATGTTCTGTCAATAGTAATGACTTCCATTTCCTGCTTGTGTTTTATATTCTAATGAATCAAACATTACAATTTTACATTAAGTAACACGTCTGTACCTTATACGGACTTTGAAGTATGTTTTTAGAAATCTCTGTTGTGGAAACTTCAAAAATAACCTTTGTAATTCTGTAATGCCTTATCATTGGAAGGTCTTAAATGCTCTAAAAACCGTAATTAATTTTAGCTGCCTACTAGTCTTGTGAAGTAGATATTCTCTTCTATTTAACAAATGGGTAAATTGAGGCATACAACTGTTAAGTGAGTTGCCTGAGATCATACTGGGGCTTGGTGGTAGTACTGGATATTGGTCCTAGAAGAAATTGTTTAGTTATTGGGTGTACTTTGTTCAAAGAGTTCTGCAGAGATGGAGACACCACCTTCCAATAAGCAGCTGTGGGGTTTTATAGTATTCCCACACTCAACAGTCATATTTCTTCTGATTAAAAAATAGTGCAGAAATTATAAGAAGGAAAAAATACAGGTGCTAGGACATTAAATAATGGATTTCAGGTGGTAAATATCCAGGCGTGTGGCTTGGGTGTGCACAGAATTTCAGAGCAGTTATTTGTTGTATGTATTCACGCAGCAAGCTGTGTAAGAGAAGTGTGAGTGTGGAAATGCTGTGTGTAATGACATCCTGGGATGGAAGGCTGTGTTACAGTGAAAATTCTTTTTCTAATGTTGGATAAATTGTTATCAAAGTGAGGAATGTGATCTTTGCCTTTCATCAGTGCATGAACTTTTTCCTCGTAATATGTAGCATGAGTAGACTTTCATGTGTGCACTTTGCGTGGGAGGCTTAGAGCACTTTCACTAAAGTATGCAAGACATATTGCACATGTTCTTGTTATGCAGGCTAAGGGATGGGCTCTGTTTTTGATTGTGCACATAGGATTCCCACTGATCGCACTGGAAGGCCTGTACTTTACTTTTGGTAGCAGAAATTGGCTCTTATTTTCATGAATGCTCAAGCCAGGCAAAGTCAGGGACGCTCCTAATTGTCTGAACTATTTCCCCCTTAATCATCATACCTAATAAGGTTCTCTGTTGAATACTAGGAGGGGCTTCTTCAGAATAAATATAAATAAATTTTGCTTTTTGCAAGTCCAGCAAGCAACAAGCTTTTGGTTCCTCTTTGCCTAACTGTCTGTGATATGGTTTATGTTGTGGCTGAGGGGACAATGAGATGTGGTATTTAATTACAGCTGAGGTTGGCTTTTTCCACATAGTGAATAGCAGTTCACTTGTGGGGGATTTAGGTCCCCTGTTACAATTGGATTTATGAGTCTGATCCACTAGTTTAAAAATATAGCCTGAGCATTAGGCTAGGGAAAATAACTCAGTGATTCCATTCCTAAGCTTTCTAAATAATTAGGTCAGTGACCCAGTTCCTGTTTTTTATGAGCACTAGTAGTGAGTTCTGTTTAGACTGTACACACTTGAGTGCTGGGACCATATCATATTCTTGTTATACACCCTATATATTATGATGTTGTAGAAATGCTTTTTTTTTTCCCCCCCTTCTCTCCTGAGCACGGGAATACAAGAGGGTGATGTGGCCAAAGTGAACGTATGGTGTTTACTTACACAGCTGGAGCTCTTATTTCACAGTTAGATCTATCCTGTGAATAGAACCCTGGGCAAGGAGTTGGGAGATTTGGGGTCAATACCTGACTCAGCCTCAGATTTTCTGTGTGACCTTGGACAAGTTAAATAAGATCTCTGTCTCGGTATTCTCATTCAGAAATAGGGATATTATTTCCCTGCCTCACAGGTGTGTTCCAAAGATAAATTAAATTATTGTTAGGTGCTCTGATAGTATGATGATTTAAGCAAATCAAGTACATAACTGACTTTCTCTCTCAAATTTGGTTTTCTGTGCCAAGTAGCTCTCTACTATTGCTTGTCGAAATGTGCAGTAGTTGACTTAATGATTTATTTTTCTCCTTCTGTCATAATAAATACAAATGTAGATGATTTTTCCCCGTAAGATTAAAAAGAAAATCCTCCTTTAACGTTTTCATCCTAATGATGATCTTCATTTAATGTACTTCATTTTTCTTTCACACTTTTGTTTTTAGATTTCATTGCTAATGCTACTGGACAGTGCTTTAATGCAATTATTGGCTTTAAGCAATTACCTAACATTGGTGATTGATGTCAAGGCTTGGGTTTAAAAATCAACGTGAACAAAAACTGCTAATAACAGAACTGATTTAAAAAGTTTCCTTTTAAACTAAGGACTATATGAGAAAAACAAAACAAACCATTACCCTTAGTTGCTACCACTTGATACATAGCTTTGCTCATTTGTACTGTCTGGCCAAAGCACTATCCTTGGGAAAACTTTTTTTGGTTTAGTTCACTTTATTTTGCTTCCTTCTTGGTAACAGAATTTGTTGACAGTGTTTGACATTATTTATGATACCTAAGGGTTAATTGTTAACTCATATTTTTCTGCTTTTGAGCTGGGTCAAAGCGCAATGCCAACTGATTGAATAGAGTAGGCTTTGCATATGTAATTTCTTTCAGCCGCCTAGATTCCCTTAACAAGGGTGAGATCTAAAGTAAATGATCTTTGAAGTAAAATGTTATAGCCTTAACTTCCTATCTGTGGCATCTGAATGCTAATTGATGGTATTTATGATTTAAAAAAAACCCAAGGTAGTCCACTTCAAGAAAGATGTGGGCAAGTTGGAGAGATTCCAGAGGAAGGCAACAGAAATAGGTCAGGTTTTCAAAACCTTTTATCATGAGGAAAGGTTAAAAATACTGGGCATGTTTAGTCTTGAGAAAAGGGGACTGATGATTCTTCAAATACGTTAAGGGCTGTTATAAAGACGATCTCTGTGTCTGCTGAAAGTAGGACAAGAAGTAATGAACTTAATCTGGAGCAAGGGAAATTTAGGTTAGATCAGTGGTTTTCAACCTTTTTTCATTTGTGGACCCATAACAAATTTCAAATGGAGCTGCAGACCCCCTTGGAAATCTGAGACATAATCTGCAGACCCCTGGAGGTCTGTGAACCACAGGTTGAAAACTACAGAATTAGGTATCAGTATAAACTTTATAAGGATAGTTAAGCTCTGGAATAGGCTTCCAAGGGAGGTTGTGGGATCCCCATCCTTGGAGGTTTTTAAGAACAGATTGGACAAACACCTGTCAGGGATGTTCTAGATTTACTTGGGCCTACCTCAGAGCAGGGGGTTTGTCTTGATGGCTTCTCAGGTCCCTTCCAGCCATACATTTCTATGATTCTATGATACATGAAATTAAGAGGCTGCCTTTGTAAAGCACAAGAGATAGCATGTAGGTTAGCACTCTAGTTATGTACGCCTCTTCTATCTGTGGAGGTAACCTGGCTGTATAGTACACAAATATCATGTTTAATAAAGTCACATTTCAGAATATGCCAAAGTAATTGTCTTAGTTGTTGAGTATTTGTGTGACTGATAGGCTTAGTTGTTGTTGTGGTTTTGTTTGGTTGGTTTTTTTGCTCCAAACCCTTTTTGTTTTGCAACACTATTACAGTTCACATAAAATGCTGTAATTTTGCGAAGCTAAGATAGAGACTCCCACCAGTGGAGCTGTAGGGCTGTGCACAGTCTCTCTCTCTCTCTGGTAGTTTTCAGAAATCATTATTCACAGATAAAAAATTAACCTTTTTGCAGGAGGTATTATCCTCTCTCAGAACAAATTGGCTTACATTGTATAAGAATGTCTGTTGCACAGTAAATGTCATAAGGAAATGACCTGCTGATCTTGACAACTTGAAATGAAAAGGATAACCATGGACCTAAATCAGAATTCATATGTTTATGACAACATCGTGGTAAAAAATGGTATTAAAAAAAATTGATATTTGACATCTACTCGCAAAGAGGACACTAGTGTAGGTTTCTTTTGAAATGATTATTTGAGGGAACTCAGATCATTACCACTCTTTGCCTGGAAAAAATCTTGACACTAATATGATATTTGGTAATTTTGTTATTCCAATAAATATTCTAAAAGCTCTTGTTGAACTGTGCCGTAGGAAATCCAAAATCCTCTTTATTTGACTCTACTCTGGCACTAATCAACACGTGGAAGATTTTTGGTAAGAACAGCACTATAGTGCCTACATGGTGTCAGGAGTATGGCTCACTCATTTTGGATAGACTCTGGATTAACTTCCCATGTCGAGCATATTTCTGATCTTTGGATAAAGCTAAATGATTTTTACATGATCAAACAAAGAAGGTAGATGCGTAAAAAGATGCTCATTGTGAACATGCTGTGGGAATATTTATTTGTAATTGTTTTCTTTTATTATGTTCAAATGCCAGTTTCCCCTTCTATGGACCTATTCTGCTATTTATATTATTATATCACTAGGTTTGTTTTATTGAATAAATGTTAATACTACCATATTTGTGCTTGCCTAGGGTGCTATCTGTCAGCTGAGTTTTTCATCAGGGATATGTAGGCACTTTCCGTGGTATATGCAACCGATTAGTTTAATTTACTTTAATAGTTCCAGTATTTATCTAATGAATGTACTCAGTAGCAGTAACATGTGAAACATTTGGATATTGGGATGCTGTCCTCTTTAAGCTGCATTCAGTAGAGGGCAACAGGATCACACAAGTCTGCTGTTACCTGAAGTAGAAGGCAGCTGATGCACGGTTAGAGGACAGACACAAAATAGAGCACATTGTTGGATTCTGATCATGTGCATATATATGGGTATCATGAATTACCGTATTAGAAATCTATTTTGTTAAAAAGTAGGAAAATCAGGTAAAATGTGTAGCTCTTGTTCCTAGTTGAGACAAAACATTTTGATGCCAGTGGTATTTTTACCCTAATTGCTAGTTGCATCCACCCTGTGGCATCCAATTCCTTCCCCAGAAAAGGTGATATTTTGTTGGAGTGTGGGGGGAAAAAGAGGCTCTTCTATGCATAGTAAATTCTCTCTGAGAGAATCAGACTCCATAGAACTTTGTGAGAGGACTTTGTGTATATTGGCCCGATAGTACACCTCAGTAATTGTGCCCATTCTTTGTTCTTTTGCACTTGATTATGAAGGTATTCTAAAAATTAATAACTAAAGAACATATCACTGTTGATAGGTTAAGACTGTACTAGAAAGGACAGGAGTATAGTGCTGTGTGGTCTTCAAAGCTTGCTGTGGTCTATTCCTAAACTTTGTTCTTAGCCAGTTGGTGGGTAGGTTAAGTTGAAACATATGTGAATCAAGAGATCTAGCTATATTTTCCAATTGTCTAAATCTATAATCTGTTCCTTGTATGATGAAATAAGAGCAGACAGTATTATTGCTGCTGTGGGAATGATTCTGAACAGCTGTCCCTACATGTGGCAATATAAGAACTGAAAAAATATATCTCCCAGGAGTACATGTTGTATATTTTTTTTTTCTTTAGCTGTCACTGCATTATGATTGAACAAGTAATAGTAGGGCACAGGATACTCTTCAAATTTACCTTAAGTTTTCTTTTTTTCATGCTTTTCAAGAAAAAATACTTAAGTCTAGCTCTCCTCACCTTGATTGTATTTGAAAGACCTATATAATATTTGTAAGCATGCATGCTGAAATCTATGAATAAGCATGAGATCTGATTACGTTTAATAGCTGCAGAATGAAATCTGTTTTCTCTGCTGAAGTATATATGCACTGCATTGCCTTGCATGGTATTCATGAAAACGTACCAACTTAAGCCAAAAAAAAAAAAAAAATCTGCATACCCTCATGACAGCAATGAAGAAACGTCATACTTTTTCACCCAAGCATGTAAACTCATGCAATACTTATATATAGCTTGGGACAGCAAAACCATGTTTTTGCATAAAGAAATACCAATGCAGATTAATCCAGAAATTCAGGGAGTTACTGTTCCCCTTCTAAAACTGCCACAAGCTCATTTAATGTAAAAGCTAAAGAAGAGGGAGCCAATAAGCAGCCTAGGCAGACTCCCTTAATGATGGAGATAGCTCAACTCTTCACCTTAACTCATCATATCTTTAACCCTGGCCACTGTTTGGATATGAAGGGCTCTGAAAAGCTAGAGTAATTTAGAAAGTATGCCAACACCCTCACAAGTTTGTCCCAGAGATGACCTCTGTTAATGGAGTCAAAAGCTGATTTCAGATCAACAAAGGCTGTATAAAATTTCCCCTCTTGGAGGAACAAAGTTTACAAATAAGGTGAGAGAGGACAAAACAGTTGTTGCTAGAGCAGTCCTGAAACTGGCTTGTTCCTCAATGAATAAATTACAGCTCTCTTCCCAGTCCTCTAATCTCCATGCGAGATACCTGGTATGATTATTAAAAACCATGTTTAAAACATGTTTAAAACCTTTATTACATTGGTTTTATTAAAATTCTGACTTCCATGGTGAAGACTGAGCCATTCTGGATAGGGACACTGGTGAGGTCCACCAAGGTAGACCAAACCAAAGGGTTAATGGATGGCAGAATGGATGACTATACAAGGCAGAAAAATGTCTCTCCAAAGCACGTCTGAGCTAAGTGCTTCAATTTTTATGTTAATCTTGTTTATAGACCATTGCCATCATCTTCTAAAATAGATTTTATTTTTTTTATCTGTGGCAGCGAATTCAGATTTCTTCCAATGGACCCTTTGATGATCCAACTTTCCTTATTCAGCATTTTTTATATTCTTTTTCAAGGACAACTAATTTCTTACTGGAATAAGATGAACTGTTATTTCTCACAGCCTTTGCTATAATTAAAGGCTGATTTTTGTAAACTGAAGCAATCCAAGTCATACCAGATTCTGTTATATTTTAAAGTATAAAAATATCTATTTTGAATGGTCGTCATCCCCTAATTTGTTAATAGTGTCAATTTGTGTGGGGTTTTGCTGGATAATTAAGGTCCAAATGCTGATTCTTCAAAACTAACAAATCACTGGGTCCAAGCTTCTGTCTGACTTTAGGGTTTACTGCTGCTACTATCTAATGCTCTTCATTGGATCTCAAATTCCTTCTCAATCTTTTTTTAAATATATTTGTCCACTACACCTCTGCAAAGTTAGCAAGTATTAGAAACCTTATTATTATTATTATTATTATTTTACAGATAGCCTCTCTGTGCATTGATTCCTCAAGTTACTTGTCCAAGGTCATATAAGAAGTCTTTGTTGGAGCAGGGAATTGAACTTGAGTCTCCTAAATCCTAGGCTAGTGGCCTAACCACTAGACCAAAATACAGATTTTGCTTAATATACCTTGAGTTTATACCTTCAAAATCAGGAGTAAAACACTGTCACAATCCCATTGGGGAAAAAGTGGCTGAAGGACAGAAATTCACCTCCAGGTATTAATGATTTCTGTCTGTAAAAGCTACTATAAAACTAGAGAAACAAGACCAAGTTGAAACTGCAATATAATCCATCACATTGCCCCCTCTAGAAGAAGTGGATGTAAAATGACCCTCTAGATCAGGGGTGTCAAAGATACGGCCCGCAAACCTTTTTGATCCGGCCCGCGTCCAGCCAGTTTTTTTTTTTGAGACGTGCTGCCCCTGCTCTAGATCATCGCCACCTCTACCATTCAAAGTCTCCAGACAAAATCTATTTATTTAAAATTACAGAAAATGTATAACCTGGGGTATTTCTAATCTTGTGCTTAGCATGGTTAGAGGGAGGTGAAGATCACACCCCATTAAGTGAGGTAGGGGAAAACCTAAAAAATTCCTTATCCCCGGAACTCTATTGGTCATTAAAATCTCCCAAAAGAACAAAAATTACGGATGAAAACTTTTTTGTAAGCAAGTCAATGAGAGATTCAAGCCCTACTCACAAAGACATATTATAGAAAGGGAAGCTTGAAGAGGCAAATAGATATTCAGGGCTAATGGAAGAGATTTATCTGGGAAAATAATATGAGAGGCTTGAAAATAGGGGTTGCCTGGTGATACTTACTAGTTATAACATTTAAGGTAAGGATGAGCGGGGCAAGACCATTTTCAGTTTTACCCCTCTTTGCATGCTTAACACCCTCTTCAGAATTCAAATACAAATTCAAAGCCTGATAAATTAGACTGCTACTTAGAAACCAGGTTTCTTGGAGGAAAGCAAAAACAAATTTGAGATAAACAGTTCCTAAAATCCAAATCGTGGGAGTTACTAATAAGGCGAGTAGTATTCCATAACACAGCTTTGATAAACATTTTGGTGGAATTCCTGTCAGGCCCATCTAGTCCATCCCTTTCCCTTTCTAGAGCCTCAGTGAAAAAATTGTTATGAAAAACTGCACCACTGGCTTTTTGATTAGGCCTAAATGTCCCAGCATAGTGATCTTCAACTCTCCTGGATGTAAATCTATTGTTGATTAAATCGGGTATCTTTCCTTTTGGCATGAGACTGAAATTTCAAACTGGAAATAAGCATTTATACAGAAAAACCTCTATCTATCCCTTGTAAAATCCTGCAAATAGTAGCTTGGGACTCTACCTAAATGAAAGACATTTCTTTTCCCATGCCATACTACTATGGCTGAGATCAGTGGGAAATGAGTAAATCTTGTTCAGCTTACCTACTGCTGTCATGGAAAGGTGTTCTTTTGTCCCTTTTAAAGTGAAATGAAAGCAGTATTTTAAAAAAGCAGATAATGGATTCGTCACTGTGGCAAAATAGCATTTCTAAACAGGTAGCAGCATGCTAAAGAGGCTGTATGGTCCAACGGGTAGAGCAAAAACTAGCAGCTACACCATTCCTGGGTTCTAGTGACTTTTGATTCACTCTGATTTTGTGCAATTTCCTTGAGTGGCAGCCCGCTAACAAGAGCGAGGAAAAAGTAATCAGAAGACCATACTGAAAGAAAGTGTCACTGAAATTTTGTATATAAAAGTGAACAAAATGTTCAAAATCCAGAGTCTACTACCTAACTTGCCTGACTTTTTGAGGGTGAGCACCGTTGGTTCCCACTGAAACTGACACCCAAAACTCTTCAGAAATTCTGTTATTTCGGGGCCACAGCAAGGATTTTGGAGTTCCTCACTCTAGGCAATGAATTCAGAAAATGTTGGCTAGGCTATACTACAAAGTGTGTACATTTTCACAAGCACAACAGTCAGTAATGATGACTAAAAGCACATCTGTGCAACATCCCATGTGGGGTAGGTGCTATATCGTACCCATTTACAGATCCCAAAACAGAGGGGCAAAGAGGGTAAGTAACTTGTCTCTGCTCACTCTGTGAGCTAGTAAGTGGCAGTTGGAATAGAATCCAGATGGCCTCACTCCAGTCACCCGTTCTAACCACTAATGACAGCACTAATTATGTAATTTGTCGTCTTTGTGCAGTGCAAAAGGTTCCGTGCATATCTGGCTTCTATTCTACAATATAAAAATGGTGTTTTTCCTCTAACAAAAAATAGTCATTGGTATTCATGAACAATTTAAATAAGGTCACCTTAGCAAAACAAGGATATAGATGGACATAAAATAAACTTAAGTCTCTCTCCTTTTTTCAATTACTAGCTTGAACAGATGGAACTTGAAGTTCGAGAGATCCCACCCCAAAGCCGAGGCATGTACAGCAGCAGAATGAGGAGCTACAAACAAGAAATGGGAAAACTTGAGGCGGATTTTGTGAGTTTATTTACATATGATAAAAGATGGCGTTTAAGAAGAAACTTACCTTAGTGTAACTGTACTTCAGAGTGAAGTAATCACTTTCTTCCATTTCCCCAACTCTCTCATCCAATCAACTCCACATGGGCAGACTTCAGGGGAGAGACAATATTCTTAACTCATACAAGTGTGGAAAGAGCTCTCCTCTCACTGTCCACAATGAAATAATATCTGCACAGAGTTCTTATGTGGGAAAGAACTTCACTAATTGTTTGATAGTCTACAGTCCCAGGTAAGCCCTGAAGACTTGTGCTCCTGCCATTGTCCACACACACATATTAGGTCAGACTGATGGTCCATCTAGCCCAGTATCCTGTCTTCTGACAGAGGCCAATGCTTCACAGGGAAGGAACAAAACAAGTTATCAAGTGAATCCCAAGTTCACTTCATTACGCAACACCTATGATTTCTTTTCCTTTATGTTTGGCTACTCAGTAGCTATTTTGCAAATCCATTATCCTCTGTGGACCTTTCAGATACCGAATGCCAACTAGCCTGAGGATTTGTGTTCTAGCCTGCAAGCCAGCAGTCCTTTTTCTTTTAACTTTGAAATAGTGAATGGATTTGCACACACCCAAAATTGCTTCTAAAAGGGTTGGCTGATCACTTCAGAGCCACCTGCTATTTCTTTCTGAGTGTAAGTAGTACATGTAACACCACAGGATAAGCAGCTTAATGCTCCATTGCATCCCGAGGGTTGAGCATCAGGCTCCCAGAGAGTGCTACCCATAGTTGGGGAGTGAACTCTACTATTGGCCTTCTCAGATATGTTGAGAACTCTCTGTTTCCCAATGGAAATGCCTTGCCCTAAACAGCCACCTTCACAGGGAGAAGCAAAGGGAGAAATTAGGTAGGAGGAGGTGAGGCCCCAGTGAGAACAGACTGGGATCTTTTTATGGTTAAACTTGGTTGCCTGGGGGAAGAGAAGGCATGAGGCATATGACTGAGCATTAGAAAAGAAGGGATGGAAGAGCATGGGATGGGGATGAAAGAACGCAAACAGCATAGGGAGAGAAGGAAAGAGGGAAGAATAGATCAAAATGATGGAAGAAAACAAGATATTTACCAGAAAAATGGAGGAAAAAAGTGAAGGATGGAAAAAAGAATGGAAAGAGCAATAATTACGATTAGAAATACCTTGAGAGAGCTGAATGCTTCAGTTGTTCAGTTCACTGTCACGCTAAGGTAGAATTTGCATTCTAATTCTTATCAGACGCTAATCATTTTTACAAGTTTTCTATTATGGGGTTGAGATTCTTTCAGGCTTGCTCTGTACCCAAAGGTGAAGTTTCTGGAAAGTTTGCGTAGCAGTTGTTTTGGCTGTGTGTTCAAGGAAACAAGGGGGGAAAATACGGCATACATTCTCTTGGCTTTTTGAGCTGCTCTAATAGTATAGTGACTGGGGGTTAAGAACCTGAACATGTTCATTAAGTTGTGATATGCTGGTTGTAAGCAAAGAGTGTATAGCCTATTATGAGCCCTAGATGACATCTGGAAAATGTGGTTGTAAGGACGTACCTTCTAAAACAAATTCACTCTTACTTCAGCTGAGGGAAGTTTCTAACTGGGAATGCTATTGGCAGTTCATGAGCTGGATCATCTTACAGACTCACATCTCCAATTTCGCTGCTCCTCCAAAAGAAACACGCATATGTGAGCTGGCAGATTTACACATCGTTCTTTATAAATGGAATTGGAAACTCAACCTGGATCCCATTTATGTTGGCCACTCCGACTCTTCCTTATTGTGTAAGGAAAATGAAGCTATAAGTGGACATTCCTCAATCAGCAGAATACTGTGGCTAGAGCCTCGTACTTCATTTTTGGACTGAACACAGGGGCTTAAAAGATTTTTGTCTCTTTTTTAAAAAAACTGAGAGGACTTTAAACCAAGACACAAGTCTTTCTCAATCACTTCTGTTCTATGTTTTGAAATGCAATGCATATAGCTGTGGCTGACTCTCTTGGCCACTTACCTATGTAATTTAAGTAGAAGGATGTGAAAGATGATTTAAGACTAATACTGTCTCTTCAAAGTGAATTGCATAAAGCATCTGGATCAGCACTTCTCTCCAGCTTTAAAATGAATGACATAACTGGGGCTGCAAATTTAATTTTATACACATTGTAATGAAAAAAAATCTAATCTGCCAAATTTTTTGTATGCCTGACGGAGTCCTGAAGACTTACCCCAGCTCAAGCAGTTATTGAAACCAACATTGCATCAACATTCTTAAAACTTAAGAACAGGATGCATTAATTCTGCAGACTGTTATCTCACTTGATTTGTAAATGAGAGAGTACTTAGACTGAATGATTGCAGACACTATTTCCAGATGGAAAGGCCACTTGCATTTAGGTTGTGCTGGCCGTAGTGGTGAGAGACTGGGTTGACGTGGGACTGTGAATGGTTTCCTTTGCCTCATTACGTGACATTGTCACATGGCCACTGGGCATCTTGATGATTGGATGATACTCTTTGTAAACGTTCATAAATGTTCTATGCTTGCTTTAAGTATCTTTTGAAAGTATATGAAACTTTAACCTAGTGCAGTCATATTTGAAAATGGCCTTGCAGGTTTTTTTTAAATTGTGTCTCAAAACTAACTTCCAGATCATGTGTGACCAAGTCACAAATAGAAGTTTTTTTCTCAATGCCAGCTTTGCTAGTTCAACTTGAACTTTCAAAATCTAACTCTTCTTTTCCACACATCACTGCTATGAAGATCATGCAGTCCAAACTAATCTAACATACACATCTGTGGAGTTTTCAAGTTCAGATTATGCCTCTAGTGACTCCTGTGCACTGTAGGATTGCAGAGGTGTAACTGATAGCTCTGTAACTGAAGTAAATGGTGCCTAAGAAGGAATAGCATCTAACTCACTCACTCTTGGCTGTGTTGGCTGTGCAGGACTAATGGAATTTAAAAGTAGCAATAACTTTATTTTGTTCCCTTACTTGTGGAGTAGGGTACTATTCCTCGTGAGTAAGGACATGAGAAGTTGGTCCATAAAAGGTCAAGATGTATTAAAGTTTCGGACTAAAAATACAATCAGTTAACTCTCACGCAGTCCTTTTACATGCACACAAGTAATATAGGTAAGCTTTAGTTTTAATATCTCTTTAAAAATGAAATACATCCTCGTGAGTATCAGTTAGGAGTGAGCCTTTATTACTGTTGAATCCAGAATGTTATAATGCTAAAGGTAATGTAAAATATCACTACTTGTTTATATTGTGGAATGTGCTTGCAGTTTATGTATGCCATGGTAATGGCTCTATCTTGTGGCCATATGTGGAGTTGCATACTGCTTTGTCTTGCTTTGCAGAAAATTTCTTAACCAAAGCCCTGGGGCCATCTCTTAAAAGAACACTCTCTCAACTTGAAATCCAGGCAGTTACAAGTAGCTTCAGTTACTCTACCTGCCTCCCAGTCCTTCTGTCAATGTCTGTGGTTTTACAATTGCATTTGTTAAATGTTTTTTCTCTGCCTTGCTGCTGTGTGAAGGACCCACCTGAATAGTGACAACAGGCTATGACTGACTTTGCTGTCAAATGCTCAAAGTCTAAAAGTCAAAAACATTTTTCCTGTAATCTTTTGGTTATAGTGATCTTAGATGTTAATACTTCAAATAAAAATAGAGCATGCTTAATTAAAAAACAAACACTTTTCTCTGAATGTTTTACTGTATCCCTTTAAATATTGATGTTTTGTAGAACTGGATGACAGAGAGAATGCGATATTGAACTTCCTCGTCTGAAACCATCCTGACTTGGTTGTGGCCAAAAGTTGTAATTCAGAGTTAGCACTAGCAGGAAATTAATATGAGTTATTTGTATTACTACTGGGGCTGCTAGGCTCTGTCATAGACCAGGACACCATTGTGCTAGGTGCTGTTGCAAACAAAACAAAAAGACATTCCCTGTCCCAAAGAGCATACAATCTAAGATGAGACAGCAGATACATATGGATAGGGAAATATTCAGCCTGCCTGGAAAGAAAGGAGTTAAATGTTGATCCCTTTTTTAATCAGGACATAGGACTGTAAGGGCACTCCTGGATCATGCTGTGTCCCTGTTCATAAACTTATCATGGATGTTATCACTGCTGTGCTTTTGTCTGTGCGCATAATTTGGGAACATGAGGTTTTTAAACTGTGGCTTGACAAAGCCCTGGCTGGGGTGATTTAGCTGAGGTTAGTCCTGCTTTGAGCAGAGGGTTGGACTAGATGACCTCCTGAGGTCCCTTCCAACTCTAATCTTCTATGATTCAGATAATATTGGCCAGCATGATAGGCTGTGGCTCAGTTTCTAGTAGACAAGCATCCACATTACAGAAATGAATGCCAAATAATCATTTCTCAGAACTGGGGTAATAGATCTATTTAAAACTGCCAACATGAGTTCCAAAGAAGAGCAAACATAGGAACTGTTCTTTGTCTACCATTATTTTCCCTCAGGTTAAGATAGAGAAAAACTTTAAGGGGGCAGTTTGCACTGTTGCCTCTAGTGTTATATCTTCTCCGTGACTAAATAGAGCAGGTTGATGGCCTTTCATTTCAGCATGTTCCAAAGGTTAACTTAAATATTTTTTTCTCCACCGCAGGAAGCCTACATATGTACATTCTATGTAATTTTTATTTTCTACTTACAGTGCATTTCTACTTACATTGCCTTCACTCGTGTATTTTACAATCCTGGCTGCATGTACTATGGGAATTTTCTCACTGGAAAACACTTTCCTTCTACTTGCAGTGCCAAAGTTGAGCTAACCACCCCGAACTGTTCTATGACTGCTGGCTCCATCATGACATAAATGTCGCAAGTTTCCTCACTAAATCCAAGATCCAGTTCCCATTCAGCACCAAATAAGATGCAGAGCTACAAGACATGGCGGCCTAACTGAGATGCACTTTAACTGGAAGTTTAGTGGACAGTATTCTACATTAAGAATACTTCTCTGTAGGAATATAAATGATTGTACATGCCAGCTGTCCCAAAACTCAGTGTTTGTCTGTAAATAAAACCCCTACAGCCCCTGTTTACATTGATGAAGAATGTATCTAGACTCTAGACCAATAACAAATTTTTTTTGTGTGCTTATACGTTCACATACCATTTTATACATTCATAGTACTGTGGAAGCATTCAAGTTCATTTGTTTCTCAGTGTTTTTATTGATGTTTACTGTAGAATTGTTCCCACAGGACCCTTCATATGTCACTTGTTGTCTTGACCTAGACTATGAGCTCTCCAGGACAGGGACTCCATTTGCGTGTTTCTGTAGAGTACCTAATACAATGGGGCCTTGACTCTGATGAAGACTTCAGTACTCTTTCACAAATCTGAAATATAAAAAAATCAGTACATGAAACAATAATCATTCCTTTAAAGTCCCATAGCTATTGCTGAAATAAAAACTACAGTAGAACACTTTGTTGAATATTGAAAAGGAAACTCAAAAGCAAGGAAGGGGAAGAAGAAAGTAGCTTCCTTCCCCGCCCCCCAAACTTGTAACCTAGGGGATGTCTTCCCAATTGTGATGAATATTATGAAAACAGCTCCTATCAATAAGCTTTAAAAATATGTAGGAAGGTCGTCCGTGAGGCCAGATGACTTGAGGAGGGTTAGGTCAGCTGGAGTTAGCTTCTTGTTGTGTGACTTTATTACTAACCTGCCATTTGAATCCAGAAATATTTACTTAAACCACGGTAATAAGTACGCTAGTCAAATCCTGAGTTAACAGATGTACTCACCCCTTCTTTTAGACCATACTTGTCCTCCCTTACTGGTATCCATACTGGTATCCATACTATATGGGTAATAAAAGAACACTTGCAAAACAGATTAGGTAGTGCCAGATATAGGTAAACCTAAATCCCCTTTCACTATCTGTTTCAATTAAAATATCTAGGTTAACTCTTTTGCACCATATGGTTGCTGCTACGTCATGTTTCCAATTGGAAAAAAAGCAATTCAGTGTTTTCTTTTACATATTTACAAATTGTGTTTTGACCAGATGTATATAAAATTCAGTTGTGGATCTGGACCTACTTTTAAAAAATAATCAGTGAAACTTAGGCCCCATTTACAACAGGAAATTGGCTCATTACAAACAAGTTGTTTGAAATTTCTGAAATGAATTTCATCTTGTCCACACTGGCAATAGAACTGTTCAAATAGGTTCCCCTGAACCTGTGTTGAAAGCGGTTTTATTGCTAGTACGGAGTTGGACTTCAGAAATTTCAAACTTTCTTCTGAAACTGATTTTGTTCATTGTATGGTAGCAATTAAATCATTTTCTGCCCTAGTTCAGCGGAGCATATTACATTAAAAGGTCTGTACTAGGTTTGTTTCTTACTATCAAAAGGTCTTGTTGCTTGTCATCTGTCTTCAATCATTGTCAAACACACTTTCTTCTCTGGGCAGAAGAGTATTTATTTAATCACTTTAAAGATAGGATAAAACTGAATTGTTGACAGGTTAAGCTCTACCTTTTTACTTACAAAATGACTTAGACTAAAGGCGAAAAAAGGTCAAGTGGATTTATTACTGTGTTTGTGCAGATAGGGGTCTCTCCCCCCCTGGGATCACCTCTGCTCATGCAAAAGGTTGAGGGTGCCTCTGCTGTAGCACTGTATGCTCAACAAGTGCCCTGTGTGGAAGGAACAGAGGACTTTTTATTGCCATTGTCTTTATAACCATCCTTTGCAAAAATCTACTGTAAGAGCCATGTTGCTAGTTGGAGCTAGGAGCTGTGGTGGGAGTATGCACTGCCCTGCTGATCCTCGGATTATTGAAGTTGTGTGGCCTTTCCTCTCTGTACTTTTAGGCCCCCCAAAGCATGCTCCCTTAGAGACATCCTGCCAGGAAAATTTAAGAACCTCATGATGTTTTTCTGCACCTGTGTCCTCCTTTCTGGGTCTCTTTTGTGGAAGGAGGCTGACCATAAATTATATCTGTTTCAATATCAATTAATTCGATACGACAAAGAAAGGGAAAGGAGATACAAAAGATTACTCTACCATTATGCAAGCCCCAAACTAAATTTCTAAATGGAGGCTAAGCTATAGAGGAACCTGGCTCAGTAGCAAAGCCCTAGATACCTTTAGGCATCTGGAAAATTGACTCCTCTCTGCTTGTACCTTGAGAAAACTTATGGAATGAATGTGTGTGAGAGTGAGAATAAGAGGGTGGCTGTATTCAATTATTTCTCCATGAAATTTATCAGAGATGATTCCCACTCCTTAGAGGGAAGTGTAAAAAAGAGTTAATATGCTTAATTTATAATTAGTCTAAGGGGTTATGATTATCTGAATTGAGATTCCTTAGGGACCAGTTCAGTGAAACGGCTTTTATTTTTTGGTTTTATAAACTGTAAATATTGTTTACAAAGATTTCTTCTGTGCTTGATCAGCAAACTATGTCCAGTAATATGATTCCTAAAGGAGGTGATGCGGGGTACAAGTAAAAGGGAAAGTAGAAAACTGGGGTTATTGCTAATCTGATTAAGGAATATTAATTCTCTCAATTGATTTCACCTTGATATATTCTACAGTTCTGCAAATCTTTGAATAGTTTCATTAAGAAGTCTTCACTGTGCCAACATGCAGGCATCTTGTTCTGGAAGAACCATCTCTAGAGACTTCTGTTTCCAAGTGATATTGTTTTTTGATCTTGGAGGGTGTCAACAACCATAGTGCCAGTGTGGTGCTGGTGATAATGAGTTGAATAAACCCCTGTCCCTCAGTAACTGGACTGACACTCATTTCAAATAAACCTACCATCAGATAGTGACTGAAGGATCCTGTTGGCCTATCTTGAATATGAACTAGTGATCTAAAGGTGAAAGGCATTGGGTCTCACTATAGGCATTGTAGCCCCTGAAATATCCACTGCATTCCAGTTCTCTCATCGAACCCACAGAAAAAGACAATGCATTAGAGTAGGCCTAAAATCATGCAATTGTAGCACAAGTTCCCTTGCATTGTATCACTTATACCATTTAGTGGAATATCAGTATGAGGGCAATTTGAACTCTAATATGGAAGCAGTGTTGATTTTGGTCGCCTGTCAATCTTCTCTCTTACTCAGTGTGTAAAGATGTCTGGATCTTTTGCTCGTTCTTGTTTGTTTGTTCACATTGGTAGACACAGCATCCAATCCAATTAATGTACTTCTAACCACCCACAAAGATAACTTCATATAAAAGAAGTGTGATTCTGGTAAAAGAATGTGACTATAAAACTGACATCATGGCTTTAATATTTTATTCTCTCTAAGATTGCTTATCGTAGTCAAATGACACTCTTCTGCCTGCCAGCACCAAAAAGAATCAAGCTGTTTTCTTTCTGCCTCTGATACCCTCACCAGTAATAAAGATTCTGCAATTGGAACTTAGCTGTCAGTTTTGATGATGCATGAGGCAGAACAGAATCTAGCTTGATCTCCCATATTCACATGGGCTCCCTGGTACAAATAAAAATAGAAAAAATTTTATTTTTGTCTCTAAAATGAATGGATATGACTTCAAGAAATGCCAGGAGCTGGCAAATTGAGGAAGAAATACCATTTTTTTACATGGTCACTTTTCTGATTATACTCATAACCTGTTAAGGAATTTTAAAGAGTATCTCATTTGTGTTTTGGCTACAGAATAAGGAGAGACATGAACTACTGATATAGCTAAAGCTAAGGAGCAGATAATTTTTTGGCACTAGAAAGATTAATTACAGAGCTTTTTAAACGTCTCTTTTAGTTTGTTCAGGGACTGACACTAGATGGCACTGTTTGTTTGCAAAGGAGTCTTTTTTTTTTTTTTTCTTTCTCCTGTTTGGTAGTAACTGAAATGACTGTTTCATGAATAAAATATTTCTGGTGGGATTTGCATTTCTATATTGGCTGAAGATACTGTGTTGTATGTTTTATTAACCAGCCCAGTGCAACTGTCAGCCTATTAAAGAGATCCAATGGACCCTGTTTAGCTAAATAAACTAAATAAATCCAATTCGTCAAATTGTGTTCCTGGCTGTTTATTTTCTATTCTTTTGATGTGCAGTTTATTTTAAGTTAAAGTCGCGTAGGTTTAAAAATTAATGGGAAAAATAGAATTTAGTGTTTGGAACATGAAGAGACTAATTGCTATGGTCAAAAATAGCTTTGCTTTTAAGGTGAAGTTGCTCTTTACCAAATGGTGAACTTTTTATTGGTGACTGATTAACTGTCCCATCGCAAAAATTGTTTTGATATATAAATGGTTTATGGCCTCTTTTACCGGCTTGCTGAAGTCTGGCTTTCATTAAACAAATCTTAAAACATGGGCATGATTGTTTTTTTTTTTTTTTTTAAAGTAACTATTATACATAACTTTATTGGAAAATGTGTGTGGGGAAATAGTATTGATATGCTTCCCATCATGCTTCAAGGAGATATATTTTCTATGTTATTGAAATCACTATTGCATGACTAGTCATTTTATAAAGTAAATAATAATACTCTGACACTACAAAAATGCTAGTTCTTTATATTGTATGTTCTGGTGGTGATGCAGCTATTTGAGTATTGAAAATCTTTTATGTTCATTGTAGTCTACTATTTCATAGCTGTTTTACTTAGCCTGTTTTTACAGCAGAATTTTGCTCTAGATTCCCATAAGGTGAACTATATAAAGGTGTTAGCATATTGAGACTTATTCTATGAAGTCTGTTAAAGATTGTTGTCAAAAAGCATATATATTTCTAGTTTTGTTAGCATGAGAAGGAGAGGAAAGGTGCTAAGTGGAAAGCTCTTTTCCTTTCTGATGATTTTCAGAACACTACTTTTGAGAGGCGCAGTAATTAACTTTTGCATGTTTTACAGGAAACTGAACTTGCACAGTACCATGTGTTGCATAATTTTACTTCTGTATTCTTGTGTTACCAAAAACAGAACACTGGGTTTTAATGTAACAAAAAACACATTTCAGTCAAATTACTTTTTTGCCTTTCCTCTTAAGAAGTCCATGACTTAATGGAGTAAAAGCCTTTGCTAAGAATTAAATTGTATGCCTAAACTTCATAGTGTTAGGGTTTGTCAACAGAAATCACATGATCCGTAAATTCTCCTGTCTCTCTTTTCATTATTAGTTGGAATATTGCCAAAGTTGCTGTTCACTTTAAGGGTAATTTTACAGATCCTTCTGGAAATGCTATCAATATGGAGTGAAATACTATTTTTCTATACAGATGAATTTCTGAAATCAGTTTGAGTCAAATGAAATTGTCATTCTATTTAATTGCTAACACATACAAGTGTGTCAACTTGTTATCCCTTTGATGTGGCCAGCTCCTTGAGATGCCATAAATGGCACAGAAGTAGAAAGAACTTGGTGCTTTATTTCAGCATTATATAGCCCAGTAGAAGCAGATGATGTGGACAATACCTTGAAATGGACATGTGCTTTTATTCATGTGGGAATATGTCCTTGCTTTGCAAAACAAGGTTGGGGAGGGCAAGTGGGTTAGACTGTTTTTCTCCTAGTGCTTATTCCTGAATATTTATTTTCCTGGACATTAAAGGGATTGAATACGTCTATTCCTCATTTACAATTTAGTGTGTAGTGGCTGTCATTGTGAGTCATCAGAGTCCCACTGTGCTAGGTGCTGTACAAACACACAATAAAAATATGATCCCAGTCCCAGGAGCTTAGTCTTAAATTGACTTGCCATTTGCAGAGAGTTGGAGAATAACTGGCCACTTCAGGAATGTCAATATTTAGCTAAATATCGGAAATGCATGTTCTATATTTATACTTACCTTGAAACTTAACTTTTGTGTACATTTGATAACAAGCAGATCAAATAGACTTGGATTCATCTAATCCTTCACCTCCATTTTGTATTTGGTATCAGGGTGGCCAAGTTGTAAAAATTAGGTCCATTCTAGCACTTGAGAATCCTTGCCATGGCCTCACTCACAAACAGGGATGCTCAATACAAAGAAAATTAGAAAGGGCAGAAGTGTAAAAGCAGATATTAAATAGGAGCTTGCTGGATGGTAACCCTCTCTCCACCGTAGATTAATAGGTCAAATCCAGACAGAGTTGGTTGAGAATGAAGGCTGTTGCCATCTGATTATTATTAGTGCTTAATGTGAAATGATGTTGGTGTCCTCAGCCCACTTCCCAGGGCACAGGTGTTTGAATCACATATGCACCGCAGTTATCATGTTCTGTCTTATGGAGTGGGATGTAGGTGGTCTGGCCGAGTAGTCAGAGCAGGAGTCTGATCTAGTGGACAGAGCAGGCATCCAGGTTGGGGAACAAAGCCAAGAGTCAGCACCAGCGTCAACTGCCAGTTACCAGAGCCAGGGGTCAAGCCAGAGTTAGAACCAGGAATCAAAGCTGAGGGTCAGAGCTGAGGTCAGATACCAAATGCTGGAGTCCAGGGTCAAACCAGAGTCAGGGTCAGAAGTTGGAGGCTAGTGTCAGAGCTAGGACAGGTCACTGATAATTGGAAGCAAGGCATAGGGGCACGAGCTGGAGGAGAGGCAAGGAGCAGGAACACAGTAGGAACAGGAGTGAAGGCAGGGGTGAGGTAGGAGCAGAGCAGCAATCAGAAACAGGGCGAAGTGCAGGAGACAGGCACAAGTGGGTCCAACACAGCCGCAACAGGAAATTGCTTTGTTGCTCAGACAAACTTCCTGCACTGCCTCCTGGCTTAAATAGCATAGTTGGGCTAATTGGTGGAGCTGGGTGTTCCTCCAATCGGGGATCACATGTGATGCTTTGACTGAGGCTATCATCCAATTAGTTTCTCAGCCCACCAGGTTTCAGTAGACATTGTGTGGAGGCAAGGATGTCGTGGCTGTCCGGAGACTCCCGGCCCTGGGTTCAAGACCCAGAACATCATGCTCTGCCTCAGCAACTTGACCAAGTAGGATACTGCACTGCTCACCCCAGCAATGGTCTCTCTTGATCAGAGTAGAAACACAGTATCTAGGCTGTTGGGGAAGATTTTGTTTCAGCTGCCCATGCTACTCCTGTTCTGTAGGGAGCCCAATACAAAGTCTGTTGAAGTCAAAGAAGACAGGTTCCTATTGTGTTCAGTGGGCACTGGATCAGACCCTACAAAAATAGAAAACTTCAGTATCTAAGGCTGTCAGTATAGCACCTTTCACACACAGCAATTCATATGCACAAACCTTTGTTCTAAGTTTAAATCAACTATTTATGCGTGACCTTCAACAGCTGCCTAGGGTACATAACCAGACAGTACCAAAGCCATTGGTTTTCTGATTTATTCTGGAAAAGTTGTTTTTTATATCTTGTTTTATTTTAAATTGTGCATTAACAGTAGAAACTTTATTAATTCAAATTGTGCAACTTTTTTAAAAATTAGGCAAATCAGTTAACACACATCAGGAGCTATGGGCTTTCTCAAGTACTTATGCTTTGGGATAGGAACCATCTTTTTGTTCTGTGTTTGTACCTGTGTTTGTTATGTTTTTGTACCTAGCGCAATGGGGTCCTGGTTCATTACTGGGGCTCCAAGGCTCTATGCTAATACAAATCAATAATAATTGATTAAAATATTTGTAGTCACCCCATGTGGTGAGAACAGGGTCGCCAGTTCCATAAGTTTCTTTTAACCTTGGGTATTTTTTTTCTTCTGTGGTATTTATAGGTTAATTTTGTTGTTATGGGTAGCTATAAATTGAGCTATCGTTTAAATTACCCAGGGCTTTATGTGTTACATTTGCCAGCATACCCAAAAGAGTAAAATATATTTTTTTCTGGGTTTAAACCTGGATTGGTTAGGGTGGAAGCTGAGGCAGGGATTGTAGCTTTAATGATTTATCCAATGGGACTAGTGAACACAGTCTTCAGGAAAATTCAGTTGGTTCTGAAGGATTTTAGGTGTTTGTTTATTGATTTATTTTAAAGAAACTTTATAAATCAAGGGAATTAATAGTGGCTTTCCCTAGGGTACATGATAGAGAAGGTCAAAGTTAAGTCAGGGGTAGCTAACTTCGACCACTTTTCCTAGTCTAGACAGAACCTTAGTATTCTCTTTGTCTTCTCCTCAGCTTTATGCCTTTACCATGCAGTCCTCTCTTTGGATCCTGACCTCAGTCCAAGACATTAGGGCTACACCTCTCTTCCTGCAAATACTGGAGGCAGTTCAGACTTGTTCATAAGGCTCTGGGGCTTGGACCTACCTTTTCTATCCTCACACTAGATACTTAGGCTTTACAGGACTCCTACTCCAAATAGATAATTTTAGGGCAGCAAAAAGCAACAAACATCTCCTCCTCTTCTCCCCCTCCCCTTCTTCCATTCCAAATGTTAGAGGTTTTGCTCCTCGAATAGGGCCACTGTTGAGTTCCTTTTCTATTTGTTCCATCTTTTCTCCCATTATGGTGAAACAAGCCAAATGGAGCAAGCCAGAGGCCAAGAAGAGCTCTTTTGGCAAGGGGACCTTCCCAGGAGCCACAGAAGATGGGTACTACCATAACTGCTTCCAGCCTGCAGAGCCTTGCTCTGTCACAGGAAGGGTATCATAGTCTGGATGGTTTCTTGGAACCTTTTTATCCCTCGTACACCTCATCAGCTCAGATTCTTCAGAAAACAACTCTGTAAATGAGGGTCAGCAAGTGAAACCATCTTCATTGATTTTATTTAGGAGCAAATCAAAACATTCCTCCTATGTCTCATGGCTTTTTCCTTCTGGAAAGGGAAAAGTTCCAAGATCCCATCCTCTGTTCTTAAATGGGTAATTGAGTAATTTTGCCAGGAATCTGGGATCCTTTAGGTACCTTATCTCCTTCCCTAATGAAAGATTTGGGCTCTGTTTGGAAGGCTCCCCTCTACTTCTGCTTCTGTTTTGTTTTAGATGAGGAGCACCCAAGGCTTAGACCTCCTTTCATTGCCTCCCGCAGTGGGAATACCAAAAAGAAAAAAGACATCCTTGTGGGATGACCGCTGTCCCCAGCAAAAAGCACAGAAAAATATCCCAAAAGCACTCAAGAACCTCATTTTCTTCTACAAGCTTTATTTCCTTTCCTAAAGGAGGATGACTCTTGCCTTCAGATTGTAATACCAAGACAGAGAAACAGGACAGGTTTTCTCTCACAGATCTGTTTCAAACCTTAAAATACTAGTGGATGTTTTTCTTAATTCCTTCAAGTATTGCCAACATCAAGCATTCAAAAATCCTGACTTTGGCTTAAAACTCATGATATTTTATAAATAATGTTTGGGTTCTCTTTTATTTTCCATCAGTGTTTGAGCTTTTAGCATTCTTGTTTTTAGCATTCTTTTCTCCACATCCATGAGGACATGCTGCTTCATTTAGAAAAACACTACATTTCATGAAACTTACAATAAAATTACAAGAGTTGGTAGCTCTGAAGTATATGTTGTCTACTATAAAAATAAGTATATGCTACTTTTCCTCATTTCAATAACAGGATTTTGGGAAAAATGCCTCCTGCCTCTTATGAAAGACTGAGTTTTATTTATTTATTGGTAAAAACTGTAGGGAAGGCCTCAGCATGACTTTATTTTGTGGAATATACAGATTTTTATTTCACTGATAATATTCCAAATTCTGACAACATGATAATTAGGTTTCTATGTCAATAGCTACCTGGCTAGTTGCAAACAGTTCTGTGTTAGAGCTATATCTTTAGTAAATGTTTGCATCTTTCTCTTGGCTGCCGGGGATAATTTCTTTTTTTCATGGTTTCACTTTTTAAAATCTGTGAATCTTGATACTGTGTGTATATGTGTGGGGGGTTCCATGCACACACATGTTCATTGATCATACATGCAAACATCTTTATAAAGAGGGCTTTATTGGCCCCATCCCACTTTTATGAACACCCAGTTCTGTATTGAGAGAGGACTTGCGTTTGGAAGGTGTAGCTGAGTGAGGACACAGATGAGGCAGGAGTACTGGTAGCATTCCCCCAATTTTATGTTGGACAGGCTATCACTTTCTACAGCATCTTCCTGTCCCCAATGCTATGCACACAATAGTGTAAGATAGTGCTAACTTTGCCATGCTATGGTAAGGACAAGGAGGGAGTGCAGATGGGCTTGGCTTCTGAAAATCTCCCAAAATCTATAGGCTAAGGGATCTGAACTCCTTCCACACCAGTGAAGCAAAGGATGGTAATTAAAGCTATGGAGTCCACAGATGGTCTACTTCTATATTCTAATAACTTACTAATAAGGTTCTGCTTCCTTGGGACACTCCGTTATTTGGTTCCTCAATTGAGAAGTAAAATGTTTTTGTGTTCTGGGCCCATGTTTAAAACTTTGGATTTCCAGATCTATTGTATTTTAAATAAAAGGGTTCTATTATTTTAATTGTAGCCATATTAGCAAATTTCATTTGAGAGCTGCTTTCGTTACGATTTTTATTTTTCGTTTTGTGGCCTGCTCACAGCAACCAGATGAGTTAACAAAGAAAATAAGTGTTCCAACGCCTATCAAGTTTTGACGCTGCCTGTTTTTAGTTGGAGAATGTGACTACAAAGATGCCGGTCAAATATTTCCAGATAGAATTTTGGTGGCTTATAAGTTTGACTGTGTTTTTTCATTTTGATTAATTTTCTAGTCACCTGACAAGGACTGGTAAGAAAACAGCAGTAGATGGGAAGGTGTATTGTACATCGTTTTTCTCACTTTTCTCGCATGTAATTTGAACAGCAAAGAAAAATTAGGTTTTCCACATTTCTAATGCATTTCAGAAGTCCTCAAATCCAGCCTCTGATCCCATGTGGCAAACAAATATTAGTGGCTGTTACTGTAAATATCTTGTTAGTCATGTATTGATTGTCCTCACTTGTACTTCTCTTTTTAACACAAAACCTAACTGAATTGGTGAAAACTTTTTTTCTTAAAGGGAAAAACAAATGAACCAGGTTCTCTGTGATGGTATCCTCAGCAAACCTAGCATAGTCTGGCAAATCAATGTTCTTTATTTTGATATAAAGTTGTATATGGAAGCTTAGGAGTACTTCAAAATATTTTGGCATGTAGTAATACTGAATGGGTTAGACTCAGTTATAACTCTTTTCTGTACAGTGCATTTTATTGAAGTGTACACATGGGACTTGTTCAAGACAAACATTAGTTTTGACTATGCACTTATAAAGTGGACCATTCTAATACTGGCCCCCTCATCTAATATATTTATTCTCCTCCTTTGAACTGATTTATTCTATTTGCCTTTGTTGACTTGACTCCAGTTGTTTGTTCCATATTTCAACCAGCTTTTGAAAGTGTTTCAACTGATAGGTATGGAGTTGACTCTTGCTTCGGGTACACTTTGGTGTGTATTTATAAAGAGTCACAGCAGTACAGCGAGTGGCTTTTGAATGCCATAAGGCTGTGTAATGGAGGAAAACGTATATTTTTATTGCTTGAAGTCAGACTCTCAGTCCACTCCTACATAACCCTGTACTGTCTGGACACAAGCAAGAGTGGATTGTCCTTCTGACATTACAAACAAAGAGGTGAAGAACAGTAGCAATGCCACTGTGAGTTGAAATGCACCAGACACCCGTCACATAACAGGGCAGTAAGAAATCTTTGTTCCACTGCCTGATTGCAAAGCTGTATTCAAACTGGATTGTACATCAGATTTAAATCAATATCCTCATTTAATGTGTCCCAGATCATTTCAGAAATGAAATCTTGTGTGTGTTTAAATATGAGAACTACTTCTGCTATCTTCAGGGCCCCTATATGGGGTGGGGTGGTACACTTTACCAGGGCCCAGAGGCCTGGAGGGTCTGGCGCAGGCTGCAACCCCAATTACCATGAGGAAAAAATTGAGGCTAAATTGTAGCTCCGGCCTGAGGATATTTATAGAAACATATTTCCCTGTATTTATATATCTATTGTCCAGTTCATGTGAGATTTGCAAATCTTGGAGATTTGTAACATGGGAGGTGGCCCGTGTCATAAGCTCATACTGGGCCTGAAAAAATTATGCTTGGGCCCTGGCTATCTTTATATTATATTTATATCACACACACACACAATATTATTTTAAAAACTAGCCAAAGGTAATCTCATTCTTTAAGAATATGTCTCTAGACTTCATTGTTGGACAGATCTCTTAGAAAATAGCCACGTGAAGAAAAATTTACAACACTTTTATTGACAGACAAGAGCCAATAAACCCAATTTGATTCAGGAAGCTGCGAAACATTTTAATAACTTTTTGACGTTTTCCTGTAGTCCTTATTTACCTTATCAATAGTTGTGGTGACATCTGATTGTCAACTTTTTATATTAAACCATACTAATAAATTAAACATGTTGTGTTTATACCTGATGAAAGCTGACGTTTTGGAAAGGTGTTAAAATATACTGACAGGTCTTGTTCATAAGCTCCTTTGGTATAAATATGTAGATGACATCTTTAGATATTGTTTGTACATAGGCTGATAGGCAGGAAGCGTTGACAACGTAACAAATGCAAATGTCAGCCCCACAATTTAACCTTTCTGTGTAGGAAAAGATGTTAGTTTTAAGTTACATGTATCTTTTAACTTTATTTTCAAATTTTTTTTTTTTTTTTTTTTGAGCCTGTTATCATTGCTGTTTCATGTGCCAGTGAAAGTAACAGTGCAATAAGAAAGATTTGCACTTAAGAGCGTTTCTCTGTGGTGTTCCTACTTAAATGACTACAGCGGAGAGTAGGTTTTTTCCTCTAATTCTTTTTATTTCTCATGTTCATCTAGTATCTACTGTATCTTCCTGTAGCCTTACTGGCTCAAATTTGACTTGCCGAGCATACAACGTTTGTAAGAGTGGCTCAAGGGCAATACGATAATAAGTTTAACATGAAGAATGGAATTTTTTTTTTTTTTTTAGAGCAGCTATTGTTACAATAGCCATGCGGCCTTGGCTCCAAACCAGGACAGAGCTACTTAGTGTACAAAATATTATTCTCTTGTGTGACTCCACCTCTCTCAAGTTGAAACCATAAAGTGGTGCCATAAACCTACTACACATCCCCTATTTGACTTTTCCCTTTCTTTATTTGTAAGGAAACTCCAATTGCTATCAAAATCTTATGAAGAGGTGAGTACCCACAATTCCCAATGAAATGCATTCACTGTCTTTCTGAAATTATCTAGCCTACGTTAGATAAGGATACTGGGGCATTGGCACACCTCAGGATCAGGCCTAAAGACCATGCTGCCATATAATTGTATTGCTAATAAGTCATTTTGAAAGGAAGGTATTTTGGCAGGTACTTCCTACATCTTGCTGTCTATACTCTTCCTCACCCTGCCCTTCCCCCCCAAAAATTAAATAGTTCCTTAACTTAAGTATATCAGCTCCATAAAACATGAGTCTTCTCTAGCTTATAGCTCTTGGCAGCTGCATGAGTCTGCCAAATCACTTATTAGACCTGCAAGCTCTCTTACACCTAGTGGCCTTATAGAACTATTTGTGCCAAACCAATAAAGCTATTTGGTACAAACTACTAAAGTAATAGTCTTGCTCCATGTGTATAGTTGTATCCATTTAATTGGGTAATGCGTATGTAATTAAGTGGAAACACAAGATCAGTTATGTGTCACGCTGGGATATTTCTCATGAGACTTGCATTGAAACACTAAGTACATCAGGTCTTCTCTTAAAATGTTAAAGTCAGACCTGGTCCTGGTGCAAGTGGGCATGTCTCTTATTGATTGGTTCTGAGTTTGGTCTATAATTTCTCATTTCATTTTTATAAAGTTAGGGACTTGGTGGTCTGAAGCAGGGCAGTCACTTTGCCTCTCACTATTTTCTTTCCATCAAGACTATTTTCTGTTAGTGACCTTTTGCTGAGTACCATTCAGAACTAAAACACACATCCACCACGTAACTGTTTTTGCTCCAAAAATATCCTCCTTTTCACTATTAAAATATATTAGTATTGTCACGTTGGAAGTTATAAGAGCTAGGAATGCTGAAGAGGTTGAATATTGGCCCTATAATAGCAGATGATCTGGTTAATCATGGTAAAAATGACTTGACTCATCCTTTTGCCTTGTAGTATACACTCCTGTTTGGTGTATGAGATAAAGTAAGAGTATGAAGACGGAAGAGCTTGTTATTAATGGTTGTTTATAGTAGATGGAGTTCTGAAGGAAAGTCCCACTTGTTGGGTTGGGGATAAGTTTTCTGGAGTTTTTTCTGGGAAGGTTGCTGCTGGTTTTGTTGTTTTGTATTATTTCATATAATGTAAAGATTGGCCAAGAATAGCAGATTGGACCTTTAAATGTTATGAATCTAAATAAATAAATAATAAAAATACCAGTAGTTTTGGTGTTTTGTAAATGCTTGTAGTAGCACTTGGTGAAACTCAAGAAAGTGGGAGGTTAGTGTTTCCATATAAAACTTTATAGACTCATAGAAGATAGAGTTGGAAGGGACCTCAGGAGGTCATCTAGTCCAACTGCCCGCTCAAAGCAGGACCAACCCCAACTAAATCATCCCAGCCCAGGCTTTGTCAAGCCGAGCCTTTGAAAAACTTAATAGACTTGAAAGACTTCATCTATATTAGAAATACTTGTGATTGTTTTTCAGAATAACTATTTTAACTTGGTATTGAAGTAATCAGCCAATTAATAAAGCCCCACTTATTATTACTGGAAATTTTGGTAGTCTGCTAACCAACAATAACTTTTTTAGTCATAATATGTCTATGTCTGTAAACACAGACTCGCATCTTATATATCACTTATAAGATGGTTTCAAGAGTATTTTTCATTTTCTGAAAATGCTGCTTTTTCTTTTGTCAGTTGGATGGAAATGTACTCCAAAAAACTGTCCAACGTTTCATTAAGTATTTAGGAATTGATAAAATACCATCTGGAACAGTGATATTCAGACCTCAGTGGTTCAGAAGCCAAATTAGTGTTCAACTTTACCCAAAAAAGCTATAGTTGTGGTGGGGAGGGTGGATGAGGCAATCAGGATGTTTTTACTAATTTAGATTGGTTAATAATTAAATCACAGTGTTTTAATATCATGTGCTGCAAAGAGCTGCAGGGGAGACATGAAAGAGCCACTTGCGGCTCCTGAGCTTCAGTCTGAGTATCACTGTTCTGGTATATGTTTGATGTGTCTCGAATATGTGAAAAACATGCTGTTTGTTGATACAATCACATAATTTGAGAGCTGTCAAATTATTGTGTTCACTTTTGGAGGGAGTGGGGAACAATTGAGGACATTTCATGTACATTACAGCTATATTGTTTTCAGTTCTTATACTGTGTCCATCACTGTGGTATATTAAGGTACATTAAGGAATGTGACTAGCATCTGTCACACGGTTCTGTCTCTTAATCTTTCCCTGGGTGGGAAATTTGAACGTGTGGGGTTGGGGGGTAAGGCAGTTTCTTTCTGATGCTGTTTAACAACTTCGTATAATATTCTCCTGGGTTAGCCAGTCAAGTGGCTTTATCAGGCCCACTCATTTTGTACTATATATTAAACATATTCTTGTATCAGAAGAATTGCCCTAGATGTGACCATTTATCTGGAAAGATGTATTGCTTAATTTCCAAAGCCCTATTTAAGGATTTAGCTGTGTGATTCCTATTGACTTCAGCAGGAGCTATGCTGCTTAAACTCTCTGTACTTTTTTGGGAATTTACCAGTAATTAATGTCCCTATTCTTTAATCTAATTTTATTTAGTGATTTTACTGCACCAAATAATACTATCCCTATTTTCTAGGTTTGCTTTTTTGTTGTGTATTTACCATTGTACAGAATGTTTGTTTAAGCAAATGTAAATGTAGTGCATTTCCTGAAAGTTACTCATTGGGGAAATTTAAATGAAATTTTAAAATATCATTTAGAATGCAAACAATAAATTCTTTGATTTGCTGTAGGCATCTTTAGGTTGGAATGACTAGAAAAGGTTCTGGTTAATTAGAAGTAATTTGTTAGAAACCTGAATCCTTTTTTTTTTATTTCCTAGATTAAAACTCAGTTCCCAGCTGGATGCTTATAAGTGCAGGAAATGTAATTGTGAGATGATTAATTGCAAAAAGATGGATAATTGGAGTTCATATGATATGTCAAATATGGCTAAACCAAAAGGTTGTCTGCATGTTGAAAAAAAATCAGCTGAAACCTATGTTGTGGAATATTGAGCAAGAGGTGTTCTTAGAGAACCGTAATCATAGGTTGTTGCAAAAGGGCCACACAGAACTTGACTCCAAATTGTGACACTACTCCCCCCTTTTCCTTCCTTGTGACTTCAATTTTTAATTACAGTGCTTTGGCTTTTGGTCTTCTCCTCTTTTGTTGCTGATAAGCAAAATTGGAGGTTAGGGAAGGCAGTGAGAAACATACATCTAACACTATTGCTTAGAGGTGTATATTTCACCTCTTTTTCACTGAAGAGGGCTCATCTTGCAGTTGGATTGCACCTAAATAGTCCTAGTGGACTTGTGAGTTTGTTTCTTGCATTCTATTCCCATTAATAGTGTCTTATGTCTTTCCACCAAATCATATTATTTTTCTTCAGGTTTTTTTTAGATGGATTCATACCATTTACTTTCTCTTTTGTAGTTTGTCAAATACGCTACAATATGAAGAATGTAAAAGGTGACACATGTAGTTTAAACTGTGCTAGTGGCATTTTGGTTTCATTATGCCTCCAAGATATTTTTTAAAAAAAGCTCCTAATGTTTTAAATTACTTCTTCTTTACTTTAAAACAGTAACTTATGTTGAACAGCCTGTTGTTTTATTAGCTACTCTAATGCACTTCAAACCCCATAGTGTGTTTCTCTGCACTGTATTTTGGGATCATATAAAATGTTTGTTCCCTTCCTCATCTCCCCCACAACCTCATAAACATCATATCTTCATAAAGATTTTCATATTCTTGGAAATACTTCTTTACAAATTCAGCTAATGACCCAAATACAGCTTGTTTGTTGTGTATGAGTTATATTAAAATAACGCACTGTATGTGTATTGTCATTAATGATATGCTCATTTTGATAATGGAGCTGCAGTCTCTTAGTATGTAGTCCTTGGGGAGATGCTGCATTTTTTTTAACTAAGTATTGTTCTGGCTCCTTTCCTTGATTGGCCCAGAAATAGCAATCAGCTGGGGAGCAGGATGACCTGCCTCTTAGCAATCCCTTTTATCTTTGAGATGAGTATCAACATTGTATGCTTCCTAATGGAAGTGTAATTTAATGAAATCTATTGGGTAAACATACTTCAGATGTTCAAAGGAGGTGACAAAATTTTTGCTGGCAGCCAGGACCTGGCTGGTTTCCAGCTTGCCTTTAGCTGCTATGCATATAGCATCGAGAGAGGCACTTAAAATAGGAACAGAAAGTATTGTTTCTATTGTCCCCTCCATCCCCCATTTATTTTCCTTAATTTTATTTTTGTGTTATTTGTGCTAGTGCCCTTTGACATATAACATCTACTGGTAAATTGGTATGTGAGATCAGTTTTAAAAAATGTGATAATCTGGAACATAGCATTGAACTCGGAGGGGTTGTTGGCACAAAATGTACTGCACATCATGTGCGTGTGTGTGAGTGGGGGAATCTAGTTTGCCTTTATTCAGCAAGCCTATAAAAGAGAACAAGTTTCTCTGTAGACCAATGAAATTAAACATTCTGTTTTAAAGATTACGGTTGAACACTTTTGTTTCATAGACAATAATTGCTGATGCAGAACTATTCTTTATTACATTTATAGAAGATGGCTGGGCATGGAAGGAAAGCTCCTCAAACCTCCACCTCTTTAGCTAGAACCAAGATAGCTCAAAGGGAGGCAGTTGCTTCTAATATCATCATTCTCTCTCAGTATAGACGATGGTGCTTTGGTTATGCCTTTTTTTTCCTTCTAATGGTTAAGTAGCCAGCAGATTGGTGCAGCAATGTTGTCATTTTAGCTGGACCGATGATGGATCTTATTGCCCAGATGAGAATAAATTTGTAAATCATAGGGGAAGCATTTGAGGGAAAATACATTAGTTTTCAGATTTATTTGATTGTAATCAAAGTGTATTTAAAACATGATTTTTTTTTTTAAAAAAAAATTTAAGATGTAAGGTCTAGGGGTAGGTAGTCTTTCATTGAAGACTTCCACAGTAGAGAGAATTTGGAAACAAAGAAATGCATGTGAAAATGTGAATAGCAATTACATTACTAGTTACTTTCATGTTCCCTTTGCTATTCTTTCAGATATTTGTGCTTGGATCAGAGCTTTTCACTTCTAGCCCAGCTTCTTTTCCTGCTTACCCTATAATGAAATCCTAATCACACATTTGTGACATCATAGTCATGAGAGCGTATGACATAATAAATTAACCATTATGATTTCATCGCAGTATCAAATACAGTAACAAGATGAACTGCCTGGATGGAATAAAACTGCTGATTTAGTAATAGGGAATTTATTTGATGTCATTTGGAATCCATACAAAATGTTAAGGGTTTGACTCCAGTTGAAACATTATAGATTCATGTTCCATTTAGTGGACTGTGAGAAGGGGAAGCAATGGAATAAAATAATAGGGTATCAAAAGCTATATAATGAAATACCAAGAAACTGATAAAAAAGGGAACAGAGAGAGTGTGAGAACTGGATGAAAAACTACAGCGCTTGCTTGTGTGTTATATATTTCTATAATTATAGGCTATAATAGTGATGTACAAGTAAACTTTAAATTATTAAACTCCTTTTATCCAGAAATGCCTTCATGTTCCTCTGCTAGGTAACAGACTTATCTTATTTCCTCGCAGTTTTTGCAAAGGTTTTGGGTGTTCCCCAAGAATTAAGTAAAATCAAGTGGGGGAGGAGATTGTGTCTGCATGATATGTATATACAGTGTAATGTTTTATGTGGCATTCATACCAACCTGGCTTTTGACAGCTGTTGTACATTTACTGTGGTATACATAGAACGGTCATTTTTAAATTACAAAAATACTTTATTTAATTTTGTACTTGATTCTCCTAAAGGGAGAGGAGTTGGGGTGAGGGATAGAGGCAGGAAATGGTTTAAATTAGGGGACAGTGGAAGGTATAGGAACTTGAATGAATTTTGTGAACCCAAGATAATGAAGAAATTTGCTAAGCTTTGAATTTGACAAGATTAATGCATTGTTAGTTCAAACAAAAATATTTTCCAAAATAAATTAATATATCAAGAAGAATTTTTAAATGTGTGTGAAGGAAAAATGGCTTTAAATCTGTTGCTTTTGAAACAATCCTTAATATGATTTTATTTTTAAGATGACAGTGTTGTCTCTATGCACAAATAAATACAAGAGAGAGAAATAAGTTGCAGTGGTAGCTTGGCTGTGCCTCATATTGCCTGCTAGAGAGAAGAGTGTGGTCCACATAGTTTAGTTCTACACTGAAACTAGAATTACAGCTCAGGCATGAAAATGGGAAAGCTGCAAAATAAATGGTGGTATCCATGCCATTTAAACAAAGAGTGTTGTGTAGAGGTTAGATAAAGGCGCTGAGTGTTAGACCTCCTGGTTCAATTCTCCCTCTTCCACAGATCAGCTTCGGCAAATGATTTAACCTCTCTGCTACAGTTCAGTGGTATGATGTTTACTAGCTTCACATTAATTATTTCTTCTAATGAAAGGTGCTGTGTTTGAAGCGTTTTTCCAATTTTTTATTTGTCCAGGAGTCTCTTTGTCATTCAGACTTTTGATCAGATAGTGGCCTGTCTTATTGTTGTCTTTTTTTCTAACCCATCTTCCTCTCTTTTGTTGGTTCACATTGAAGCTTCTTTCCTTTTTTCTGGGAATGCAAAGACTGAACCACTTCCAAGGCCATCATTAAATGCAGATTTATTTAGAGGTCCATAGGAGATGATGTAAAAGTGGTACATCTGACTACTTCTGCCACCACCATCTCTAGTACCTATTGCGGGTTTTTTATCAAGTCAGTGCTTGTCTCTGTAAGCTTCTACTGTAATTTTTGTAGGGGAGCTCTATTTATATCTAAAGGTATGAGGCTGGGATTTTGAAAGGCTCCTGCATTAGATGCCTAAATCCCTTTGACTTGCATTGAGATTCCTTAACTCTTAAGGTGGGATTTTCAAAATCTTTGAAATAACATTTGTCCCATTGAAATGCCTTGGTAGCTGAGCACCTTGTTCAACAGAACTCGTGCTCCTAGGTTACTTATGTGCTTTTGAAATTACGCTCTTGAATCCTGTTCTTGTATTAAGAAGGATCATATTCTGAGATAGTGAGAACTCTGGGGAAGGGTTAAAATGTTTATATGAACATAAAGAATAAGCATTGCTTTTTGGATTCAAACTTCCTAAGCATTGTAGGGCGACCAGATGTTCCAATTTTATAGGGACAGTCCTGATATTTGGAGCCTTTACTTATATAGGTGCCTGTTACCTCCTTCCCCTTCCACCCTGGTCCCAATTTTTCACACTTGCTATCTGGTCACCCTAATCACAAGATAGTGAGGGAGAGGGTGGGGAATAATAAAAAATATTAGACATACCTTGGCCATATCCTCGTTAACCTACTGTTACACTGTGAATACATTATTTTAATGAATTCTAAATAACGTTCAAGCTAAAGGTCAGAGCCTTGTGTTCTAAACTTAGTTAATAACACATTTTAAGGCTAACAACTTAGAATACTAGAGCATTACTGGGTAGGACATGCTTTGGCAGATTATGATCTTTGTATGGGCCTGACTCAAGAAAATATCTTGTATCAATCAAGTTCACGTAGGCTATGGAAGCTGAGTTCACATTCCTCCTAAAAGAATACTTATTTCATGTTGTCTACAATGAACAAATTATCCTATTTTTAAAGTATATAAAATATAATGGTTACATCAGGATGTGCATGTGACAAAAATGGAGCTGTGATGTAATAATCTAAGAATCCTGAGATGTAACAATGTTATGAGTACTGTATGTGACCTGAGCAGTGAGGGGAAATAATATTGTTTATTGGCTTTATAAGACCTTCCTGTAGAATGTATTGGTCTAGTTTAATGGGCGAAGGAGGGGCGCTGTGGGGAAAAAAGAAACAGGAAGGCAACACAATTGCTCTCCAGATAAGCAACCTCCAACCAAACACTTGGGCTGGCAATTGTAAGACAATGTGGCATACTTCCAGGCTGAAGTGATACACCTGTTTTGCCAGGCTGGGAACTAGAGATCCAAGTAAATGGTTAAAAAGCACTTCTCAGGAGAAAAATGGGGGTCAAATGTCAGAAGCTGTCAGGAGGGACAGGCTGGCATAGGCATGTCCCTCTGTGGAAGGCATGTGAGAGAGGTAGATCTTTCCCCAGATCCAGGGACTGAACAGCAGGCCTTAGGGAAAGACAGGCAAGTGTGTAGTCTGTTTTATTATTATAAGATATTTTCTGTAAAATGCTTTGTTCTAATAAATATGTTTTGTGTAACATAGGCTGTTAGGTCTCTAATTACCATTGTTATTGCTCCCAGAGGGAACAGAACTGCAGAGTCTGAGCCTGTTATACCTGCTAAAGCAATCATGGTTAGTACCAGAAGACCACCACCCAGTACACAGTCTGAGAATGGGAATCCTGTTGGATTCCACCCCAAACCGGATGATGGCTACAAGCCTGAGGCCTGATGGATGTGTGCAGGTGTGCATGCATACATATGCACTCAACAAGACCAGGAAGGGTGAGAGGTGCAGTTTTCCCAGTAACACTGACTGTGCATATATTAAGGCCATGTCTATACTGATGGCAGCAAATTCGCCGCCGCCAGATCGATCTTTCTGGATCGATTGAGCGGTCAGTGTAGACCCGCTCAATCGATCAGGAAGTCGACGCTGGTAAACCACCCCGTCAAGTAGTGTAGCACTGTGATGACGGGAACGTTGTTCCCGTCGGCACAGCGCAGTGTAGACAGTGCGCAGAAGGGAAGCACAGCAGTTGACGTGAGTTACGTAAGCTACTCTGCGTAGTTTGCGTAACTCCCATCGACTGCCGCCGAATCTCCAGGTAAGTGTAGACCAGGGCTAAGACTCAGTAACCTTGTCAGTTGTTAACACATACCCACCCTATTTTATTACTTGTTGCGTACTATCTGAAGCTAGTTTATATGATCTTCAGGGGCTGTGCCATGGCTTTTATTTGATCTGTAAATCTTCTAGTATATTTGGATTCTGTATAATTCATATTAATAATTTGTTAAAAGGCGACCATATTGTGGCTTGACTTTAAAGTGATGTACAGTGTTATATATTTGGTGGGTGAATTTGTTTTTAAGACTACTTTTATCTACTTAGGTTTGAGTACATGCTCTGCTTAGATTTACAGGACTGAAGAGCACATTTGTAAGTAGTGGGGGACAATCTTTTACATCACACACGCTGTAGTTTTAAAAATATTTAGTGTGTGTGTGTATGTGTATTTTCTATCTGGATATGCTTTTCTTTTCATTTTAGGCAATAAATTATTCTGATGCCCAGCTTCTCCAAAGATAGTAAGAAGTACCATTAATCATTTATCTGCTAGGTGTCAGCAAAGGTTCTCTTTAAGTTAAATAAGCTGTATGCATTCATACAGCCGCTCTTGGGGTTGCGTTAATTCTTAGGTATTTCTGCGGGGTGGGAAGAAACTCCTTGGGATGTGTGCAGGGGAATAGATTCTACACTATATCCAGAAGTGTCAGCTGTTCTTCATACACTGCATTCAGTTAATTCATTACACTACACATCTGTGTTGGTGCCGGGAACTTTGATGGCCTTTTCTTTAATCAGGTAAAATTAATTAAAAAGTTTGCTACCAACTGAGTGAAATACATCTGTGGTATGGAGGGCCTACATGAGGACTTTGCATTGGTGTTATGCTGACAGGCTGACTATGGATTTGTTTCTGTGCCCCCTTGGTACCACAGAAAAGAGTGCAATGCTTGCTCAGGTCAGTACCTACAAGAATTTGTGGTAGGTTGGGGTCATGGAATAAGAGACTGAATCTCCTGACACCAAGAACCTGCAGAAGATGCTTTAAGAACATAAGAACAGCCATACTGGATCAGACCAATGGTCCATCTAGCCTGGTATGCTGTCTTCTGAAAGTGACCAATACCAGGTGCTTCAGAGAGAATGAACAGAACAGGTCATCATCAAGTGATCCATCCCCTGTCGCCCATTGCCAGCTTCAAGCAAACAGAGGCTAAGGACCCTCAGGAGCATGGTTTTGCATCCCTGTCCATCCTGGCTAATAGCCATTGATGAACCTGTCTACCATGAAATCATCTAGTTCATTTTCAAACTCTGTTATAGTCTTGGCTTTCACAACGTTCTCTGGCAAAAAGTTCCACAGATTGTCTGTGCGTTGTGTGAAGAAATACTTCCTTATGTTTGTTTTAAACTTGCTGCCTGTTAATTTAATTTAGTGACCTCTAGTTCTTACGTTATGAGAAGGAGTCAATAACCCTTCCCTATTTACTTTCCCCACACCAGTCACTGCTTTGAGGAGCAGTGGTCACTCTTCCAGTCTATGAGCTGGAGTAGCAGCCATAAGATGACATGTTGCAGCCTGCTAATGGGGTTAACCCCAGTCTCACTTGACACCACACAAATCTCATAATTTAAGCTCTTTGTGGTGAAGTAATCCCTAATTCTACAAATACTATAAGTAAAACTGGTCAAACAGTGTACAAAGATTTCTGCAAATGTTCATTAAGAATTTTACACAAATGAATTTCAGCTGTACACATGTGCCTCTTCTCTTCACTTTTCATGAATGTTCTAGAAAACAAACTCCATTCATGCAAAAAACTTGAATAGTCACCAAAAGTAAATTGCATATCTACCGAAGAATAATACAAATATAGAATTATGAATTTTACATGACATGGGTTATTACATAAATCATCCAATCAGGGACAAGGACATTATCACATGATCAATGTAACAGCACACATTTTGAATAAATAAATTGCGAGCTATCTGGGAACCCAAAATTACTTGCTGAAGGAATACATTAGAGAATTTTATAGACCGTTTGAACAGAAGGAAGTATCATATTTTAAAATACATTTGTTAAAAATTGTTCATGAAATAATGGCCATACTGGGTCAGTCCAATGGTCCATCTAGCCCAGTATCCCGTCTTCCGGTAGTGGCCAATGCCACATGCTTCAAAGGGAGTGAACAGAAGAGGGCAATTGCTGAGTGATCCATCCCTTATCATCCAGTGTCAGCTTCTGACAGTCAGAGGCCTAGGGACACCGAGGGCATGCGGTTGCATGTCTGACTATCTTGGCTAATAGCCATTAATAGACCTATCTTCCTTGGACTCATCTAATTCTTTTCTGAACCTAGTTTTATTTTTGGCCTTCACAACATCGCCTGACAAGGAGATCTACAGGTTGACTGTGCGTTGTGTGAAGAAGTACTTCCTTAACTTTGTTTTAAATCTGCTGCCCATTAATTTAATTGGGTGACCCCAGGTTCTTGTGTTACAAGAATGGGTAAATAACACGTCCCATTCATGATTTGATAGTCCTCTATCATATCTCCTCTTACTTGTTCCTTTTCCCAGTCTTTTTAATCTCTCCTCATATGGAAACTGTTCCATACCCCTAATTATTTTTATTGCCTGTCTCTCTGTACCTTTTCCATTTCTAATGTATCTTTTTTAGATACGGCGACTGAACCTGCGTGCAGTATTCAAGATGTGGGCATATCATTGCTTTATGTAGTGGCATTATGACATTTTTTGTCTTATCTATCTATTTCCTAATGGTTCATAATATTCTGTTAGTTATTTTGACTGTGACTGCACATTGAGCAGATGTTTTCAGAGAACTACCCACGTACACTTCGAGATCTTTCTTGAGTGGTAACAGCTAATTTAGACCCCATTATTTTGTATGTATATTTGGGATTATTTTTTCCAATGTGCTTTACTTTGCATTTATCAACTCTGAATTTCATCTTCCATTTTTGTCACCCAGTCATCCAGTTTTGTGAGATCCCTTTGAAACTCTTCGCAGTCTGCTTTGGATTTAATATATTGAGTAATTTTGTACCATCAGCAAACTTTGCCACCTCGCTGTTTACCCCTTTTTCCAGATCATTTATGAATATGTTGAATAACGCTGGTCCAAGTACACTATATCAAGTGTATCACCCATGTCCACATGTTTGTTGACACTCCTCCCCCAAAGAATTCTAATAGATCAGTGAGACATGCTTTCCCTTTACAAAAGCTGTGTTGACTCTTCCCCCACATATCGTGTTCATCTATGTGTCTGATAATTCTGTTCTTTACTATAGTTTCAAGCAATCTGTCAGATTTTGTTGTACCTTTTGTATTACCACTCAATAAAAATATTCTATGCACAAATGAGAGAATACTACTAATTGTGACTAGTAACTGTAGCACCCATGATGTCTGAAATCTAGAACTATTTGAATAAGGTAACATTATGTGTGGCAGGCAGGGGAGGGGGAGAGCTGAAATAACAACCTTTTAGTAGAAATGTTGAATATGACTGGCTGGCTGGGTTTTCAGGCTGAACTGTTAAGTTTAAAAAAAAATTGTTGTGTAACTGCAGATATAACCTGACTCTCCTTGCCTTTGCGATATTGGCTATTATTACTAAATTATTTGTAGTACAGTAGGGCCCAAAGATCTTGGTCAGGATTGGTGGCCCCATTGTGATGCATGCTATAGATACACACAAAAAGATGTGGTCCCTGCTACAAAAACCTTAACATGGGAGAATGGTAGGATCTGCAGAAAAGGACCTGGGGGTAACAGTGGATAAAAAGCTGGATATGAGTCAGCAGTGTGCCCTGGTTGTCAAGAAGGCTAATAGCATATTGGGCTGCATTAGGAGGGGCATTGCCAGCAGGTCACGGGAAGTGATTATTCCCCTCTATTCGGCATTGGTGAGGCCGCATTTAGAATATTGTGTCCAGTTTTGGGCCCCCCACTACAAAAAGGATGTGGACAAGTTGGAGAGAGTGCAGCGGAGGGCAACTAAAATGATTAGGGGGCTGGAGCACAGGACTTATGAGGAGAGGCTGAGGGAACTGGGCTTGTTTAGTCTGCAAAAGAGAAGAGTGAGGGGGGATTTGATAGCATCCTTTAACTACCTGAAAGGGGTTTCCAGGGAGGATGGGGCTAGGCTGTTCTCGGTGGTGGCAGATGACAGAACAAGGAGCAACGGTCTCAAGTTGCAGGGCGGGAGGTCTAGGTTGGACATTAGGAAAAAGTTTTTTACTAGGAGGGTGGTGAAGCACTGGAATGGGTTACCTAGGGAGGTGGTGGAATCTCCATCCTTAGAGGTTTTTAAGCTGAGGCTTGACAAAGCCCTGGTTGGGATGATATAGCTGAGGTTAGTCCTGCTTTGAGCAGGGGGTTGGACTAGATGACCTCCTGAGGTCCCTTCCAACTCTAATATTCTATGATTCTATGATCTAATAGGATCTGTTAGTAAAGAACAAGCCTACTTTTGTCTGCATCAAGCTTTATTTAAAAGGGACACTTTTAACTTTAAATTATTTTCCCCTAGTTATGTTACTTAAGCTTCATCTACACTATGAGATTGGGGTGTGATCCCTCTGTTCGTGTACATATATTTGCACTAGCTAGAGCAGTGTAACCACAGCAGCACAGGTAGCAGCAGTTCATACTCAGATTTCAAGGGGGTTTGTACTAAGCATGACTCAGCCGCGTCTCTGCTGCTGCTACCGGTACTATTGCAGCAACATAACTATTTATACTCATGCTAGGTTGATAAAAGCCACGTTAGCTCCTTGGCCCATGAGCTGCAAATTCTATGCCGCAACTCTCTCAGGCTGTCACATATAGGGAGAAGGGACCCAGAGATATAGGATTTCTGATGTTACTTCTATTAGACACACTGGACAATTTGTGGAAACGATTTCTGTGCATATTAGAGGATTTTTTAAAAAATATTTGTGGTCAAAGCGAGGAGGGTTGCTTCAGGCTAGAATGTTCTCCTCCTCCTTGACTTTCCCAGAAGCAGATCTTGTTGTTCTCATAGGGAAGGCATATTGGTGGTAGGAGCAGCTCAAGCTTGGAGCGCTCCATGTATGTATGCACCTATCAGGCTTGGGTTTTCAGGGGATTTCAACACACCAGCTTGGGGTGTTGAACTGTCAAAAAAACATATTTTGAAGAAAAACCTACCATTAGAAATAAACTGCTCATGGGGCATGGTTTCTACATATATGTATTAAAATAATGCATTTGAGTTGACAGTGTCCTGTTAAAGCAAATACATAAAGAATGCTTACGAGTAATGACCAGCTTTTATCACTCTGCTGCCTGTTGATGATCTCTAGTCCTTCTTGACATCTTTCAAAATTACCAGTCTGCAATCAGATTGCCTGCACTATGTAGAAGATGATAATCTTGGCTGTTGGCTTAGAAAAAGGACTCTATCGTGACTACCATTTGTTTCCTCTCACCATGGTAGTTTAGTAGACGGTTGGTGATATGGCAATTACTTTCTAGTATTCACTTGAATCTTCCTTTAATTTGCACAAAAAAAATGTATTGCTACTCATAGATATAATGTAATGTACTGTGTAAATTTATTTACATGTTTCTCTATACATTTTATGCACAGCATGTAGTATCACAAATATATGTACATCTTACTTCTCCTATCATTCATTTTGGCTATAGTGAATTTTTGAAATGCTGTATGTTGTTTTTATTTAAATATTTGCTCCAAATTCAAATTTTGATCTCTCTTCATTTGCGTTTTCATTCAACTGTATGGTGATCAAATCCATCATTAACAATGCTACAATCAGTAGCATTTTAATTTTTTGTTGCTTGTGTTCAGAATACAGTGTTCTCTGAGTTAAAAATCAACTGCTGGTCTCTTCAACTACTCTTTTCTTAATGAGCAAGCAATAACTGCTGCACATTAATTTCTGTACTTCTACGCAGGTGAAAAAAAATCTCACATTTATTAATTCCTTGTGTAGGAGATGCGCAACTTAAATCTAGATTTTTGTAAGTTAATGATGCTAGGTTGTTAAAGTTTTATGCATTGTTTTCTGAGTTTCTAGTATAACAGTGATTTAATCAGAATGGGCCTCATTCTGAGAGGGGTAAGCACCTATAGCTCCCATTGAAATCATGCCCATGCTTGGTGAAGGATGTTTTTCATCTTTTCTCTCTGTATATAAATAAGCTAAATTAGACAGTGGAGTGTTGCAAATGCTTATTCAGTCATTTATTCTATCTTTTTTGCCAAAGCAAAATTGTTCCTATTTTTCTAAATTTCATATTTTCTGGTGCTTTTATTAAATTTATTTTTACTATTAGCCATTCGCACATACGACAGTTAATAATGAGTTAGAGTTGTAGACCCTCCGCCCTGCTCTGTGCTCCTCCTGCCCTTCCCAAATGTGAGAGCTTAGTTCCCAAAACCAAATCAAAGTCAAACCAGGAAATGCTGAGTTAAGGTCCTCTTTGCACCTCATACTAGGAATTGGTGTTACAAAAACAAAACACAAACCTTTGAAAACCAGGAAATATGAAGTAAGGTGACGCTTCCCCACATAATACAACCTATCCCTCAATATAACCCAAACCAAAACAGGAGAATCCTTCGGGCTCTATCATGGGAGTTGAGGACTCTATCTTGGGATTGATTGTATGTGTGGGATGGGAGGGGAGGGGGGAATGAGGTGTAACCCAGCAGTACTCAACCTTCTCCATACTGTTACCATCTTCTTCATACCTTAACTGGGATTTGCTGCAACCTCCTTCCTATTTTGCAATACGGAAAAGATTGTGTGGTCTCAACTCCCAGGTTGAGAACTCCTGGTGTAAATCCTACATATCCTTAATTTATGCCATCAGTGATGTTATACCAAGGGTGATGATGGCCCATTGGGTATGATGTGAGGGGTGTATGTGTAGAACTGAAACATTCTAAACAAATGCAGTTCAGTGTCAGTTTATCTGAAGGACTTCGGGAATACCTGAAATCTGTAAATAAAGGGGCTTGTGGATAACGGGTATGAGCAGAAGCCAGTTGGATGGTATTGAGAGGAGTGGCTCAGGGTCCCAGTCCCAGAGCACAGAAAAGGGACTTCCAGAAGTAATAAAACTAAACTCTCAGTCCAGCAACCCACGATGTGCTGAGAGAAGAACACTGATGGCCTTTAAAGGTGAACATTCTCTGACTCAGTGTTCCTTTCTCTAGAGTTTATTAGATGCCCTTTGCCGAGCAGCCAGTTTGAAAGAAGGCTGCCTGGTTAGAGCACAACCCCTTGAATGTCAGCCAATCTAGAAATTCGGTCATTCTCATTCAGGGCTACAGTATCTGGGAGACATAACCAAACCTGTGCAAAATGAAATTTTGGTAAATGAAGATTGTACTCTGTACTATTTAATCGAAGAGCAACAAAATAACTCCTCTGAAAAGCTTCTCTGAGTAAAATACATCCAGTAAGCTGGGTCAAAAGCTGACTTTTTGTACACATGTTGATGGTGGGGACACGGATGGGATAGGAAGCTCATATAGCCAATGTCCAGTGAAGGTTTATGTGATAGAACTGAAATACTTTCTGTCTGGGAAAGTTTTTCCTATTGCAACACATACAGAAGTGAGATTATATGTCTCTGTGGTTTTATTTATTTAACCATTTTATTCCTTTAGCATGTTGGAATGTGGTTGGCACCGTGCTGCTTTATTGTATTAAAGAAAATAATATTGCAAGCATAACATATGTCAAATGTTTCATTCTTCCATTACTTACCAAACCAAGCAGTGGAGAAAACAGACCTAATGATAAAGTTATTCTGAACTGTATTAGCATAAAACTGTTTTTCTCATTTTTAAGAGTATTCTTTCTGGTGTCTAGTGCATTTACAATTTTTGCTTTGTTAGAGGTAAAGTACAGTGGCCATATATTTTTGATACTCTCTTGAACGACTTGAAACAGGTAGGAGAGTTTTATTTTTACATAAAAAGTACTATAGTTTTTGACCCTGTAGTTTTGAAGTGAGTATTGTAATTGTAAATAATATATATGTAGGAATGAACCAACATAAATTGACTTTGAGAGCAAAATCAAAAGAGGTGTTCTTTTCTGGTTTATTTTTTTTCTAGTCTGCATTTTAATTATTTACTAATCGTTTATATTCTAGATCTTATGTCTTATTCTTACATTAAAGTCCATCTGATGGAGGGGACTTTCAAACATCTGAGATGTAAACTGTTTATTTTTCATATGCCTTTTTCATGATTTCTGTATCATTTTAATTATTAGAGATATTTGTGTTCAGTGAAGGGCTTGCTGCCTTCTGCAGCCTGCTTGATTTTTGCAGTGTAACTTTATGTTGGATTTGTCACATCACAGTAATTTCTAAGGGAAGAAATTGTGACATCACAAAATCAGGATTGTTCCTTCACTGCTTCTTCAATCAGAAGAAGAAGCTGGGCTCTGAGTGAATAAGGTCTTACCTAAGTAAGAACAGCCCTGAAATAATAACAAAAGGAATACTGAAAAGAGCAGAAGGACACTCTAGGACTGGTCTACACTGAAAAACTTACATTGGCATAGCTACGTTAGCTACTTTGTAGCATCTAGTTCAGCTATGCCAATCTAACCCCAGAAAGAATTGTTCTGTTGATTTAGCTACTGTCTCTTGGGCAGGTGGATTAACTACAGCGATGGAAGAACTCCTCTCATTGCTGTGAGTGTCTATGCTGAAGTGACACCGCTGCAGTATTTCGAGAAATGTACAGTTATTTAAACAAATTACGTTCTAATTTGTTCCAAGATTTGTTTAAAGTACTGTAATCCATATGGAAGAAATAACTTGTAGTTCAAATAATAAGGTCTATATCTGGTAGCATACCACAAAGTTAAAGAGCGAGAGTGATTTTTAAGGCCCATTCATGAATGGAGTGGTACGGAATGGGGTCACTGGAGAAAGAATAATTATGGTGTGATCAGACAATTTTTTAAAAGATTGTGCTAGACCTTTTGTGTAGTTTGTGGAAGAACAGAATCAGTTTTGCTCCGAGGGTGGGCTAACAAAATGTATTGTATGTATGCAGTTACTTCTATCTTTGCCCCCAAAAGATGCATGAATCATCTCAGCAGTGCACTCATCCTCCACAAGGTCATTGCCTAGAAACCAGGTCTTGGAGTTATTAGAAGCACAGATCACTACTTCTGCAATTTGGTCAATTGCAGAAGTTTGGTTTTGAACTTTAATTAGTCCCTTCTCGTCTTCTGTCTTTGCATTACCAGTTATTTAATTCATCTTTAGTAATATCTTTTTATGGGCTTTTATAAATGTATTTTTATGAAGAGGGAACATACTCAGCCTGTTCTCTTTGCTACACACCACAGAGCTGCTATACGGAATTAATTCCAAGAATACTTTTTCACCCTTTGTGTAGTGTTCATACTCAGGATCTGTGATCTACAGTAATTCTTATTCATTTGGAATATAGTAATTTGTTCCTGTCAGCACAGGGGCTAGTCTGTTGTTTTAAATTGCGGACTTTTGTTCTTGTTGGCATGCTCCCCAATATAAATTGAACAGCTGACAAAAATCTATTTGTATGAGAGTTCAATCTAGATAGGTGCTCTCTGTTGCCGAACAGTACAATTTGGGGTCCCCAAGATAAAAGCTGACTGAATGCCAAGATTGTAGCAGAGATTGTTCGTGCAGATAAGAAGTAATCCATATTCCTCAGGTCTGCAAATCAAACAAAGAAAGGAGAAATATGTATGCGCACCATTCTGTTTGCAGTAGTGGACTAGTAGCTTCTTCATAATAACAATTGGGAATATCTAACCTATGAGAACAATAGAAAAGCTGATATGAGAGATTTTCAATCTGAAATTAAAGAGAAATGTGAGATGTCTTACAAAAATATGGACTGCTTTCTGTCCTACCTTTCCCTCAGCATATAGTGGCTTCACTTAAGTAAATTATTGTTCTGTTCTGACTTGCAACTCTTTTTGAGGGGCTTGCCATCAAACCTAAACCTGATTATGGATCTTTGGCAATGGCCTTCCAGCCTGTTACACAGATGAAGGCTACGTACCATCCTTAGCACCCATCTGTGGAACATCATTGTGGGATCTGCTGACTAGACTGAACATGTTCTTCTTGGATGAGTAGTGCCTACATCTGGTGAAGCATGCTCTGATTTCATAATGACAAAAGATGTGGCTCCTAGGACTCCTTTAGGTAAAATGCTAAGCTGTGAAATCTCTTCAGCCAGGTGGAGGTTAGATTTGCATGACATTAAAAATAATAAACCTTAATTGGTATCCCAGCCTGGTGGTCTAGCCAACACCTTCTTAGTAAAATAAGTTTTAATATCTAGGGTCCCAATCTTTGGGGTCTGCAGCTGTGGGATCAACAAAATACCATGGCACAGCAGTGGCTACTTTGCATCCTGAGGTAAGAGTACCTCCCACAAATCAGTTGCATACAATTTAGGCCGTGTCTGCACTACAAGCTTTGGTTGATTCAAGTAAAATCACCACAGTATATCGCTCGTCTGCGTGCATACAAGGCTGCTTGCATTGGCACTGCGTGCACTCATCAGGAGCACTTGTGTTGATGCATAGCTCCATAGACAGATATCCCAGCGAGCCACTTGCCCACATCCAGCACAATGACTTTTAGGAAATTTTTGCATGGTAGGACAGAAATGAATGGTGCAGGGGTGACTGGGAGCAAGGTGACTGCAACTTTTTCCATCTCACAATGCCACCCATATCCCATAATTTTTCTTTATTTTTTTTTAAACCTCCCTCCCCCCCCACACACAAACTTGCCATGCCACTTGTAGCTCACTGCCATCTCTGACAGAAGCATGGGGCCTGCCAAGCTCTGCGCTGTTATGAATGTTGCAAACACGGGACAAGTGATTGTCTGGTATTTGCAGAGCTGCAGGAAGAACCACAACTACAGGAAACAGGAAAATTTCTTTGAGGTTTCTTTGCTGAGGACATAGTGAAAACCTATTTGTTTGTTGGTGGCATTCACAGAACAGCTGCTTCTGGACCTGAGAAATGAGCTGTGGTTCATGGAATTGCATCGTAATGCAGGGTTTGGGACAATGAACAGTGGCTGCTGGTGTGAAAGGTCACATTCCTAGATTTGTGTGCTGAGTTCGCCTCAGCCCTCACCTGCAAGACACCTGAACAAGAGCTGCACAAACAGTTAAGAAGCAAGTAGTGATCACTCTGTGGAAACTTGCAATGCTGGATTGCTACTTGTCAGTGGACAATCATTTTGCAGTTGGAAAATCCACAGTGGGGGATGTTGACATGCAAGCGTATAGGGCCACTAATCGTCTCCTGCTATGCAAGACTAGGACTTTCGGCAATGACCCTTGCATCTTTAAGAATACAGGACTTTTCAGAAAGCTGGAAACAGGGACATTCTTGCCTGAGCAGTGCATTACCATTGTTGATGTTGAAATGCCAATAGGTCCTGGGGCACCCTGGCTCCCCTGGCTCATGAAGCTGTCTGCTGACCATCTTGACAACACCAAGGAAGATTCAATTACCAGCTCAGCAGGTACTGAATGACAGTTGAATGTGCTTTTGGTAGATTGAAGGGACATTGACATGATTTACTCACAAGACTGGATCTCAGTGAGAAAAGTATCCCAATAGTTATAGCTGCCTGTTGTGTCCTGCATAATATCTGTGAGGCAAAGGGACAAAAGTTGCTGCCACGTTGGAGGGCAGAGGTGGAGTGGCCGTCGTCTGAGTTTGAACTGCCAGGCACAAGGGCCATTAGAAGAGCTCAGCATGGAGCTATGTGGCTGAGGAGGCCTTGAAAAAGCAATTTAATGATCAGCTACAGTGGTGTGGTGGACCGTGCTCTACCTGACCCTGATGGTTTGGGGGCTATTAGGAATTGTATAGTACTTGGTGTACATTTATGGATATAACACTCTTCTATGAACCTAGGAATTATGAGGTGCTTGCTGAACACTTAGAATTATTACATTGTGTTTTTCACTGGACCTGTGGTCCTGTACAATTACAAGTACTGGGTGCTTTGAATAGCGCTGCACATTCTGTAGGATATGTGGTAAAGTAGTAATAAAGATAAATTCATTTCTAAAAAATAAAACTTATCTACCAAAATCAGTGCAAAATATTGTATGCAATTAAAAAAAAAAAACAAATACAATAAAAACTTCTGAAATAAATTAACAGAACAGAACTTTAAAATTAGAACGGCAGAAAACATTCCTGTCCAGTGCAGTCCATTTTGGCTACACATACCAGCCATTACTCTCACGTACTTAATAAAACATTAGCTTTGGAGTGGCTTTGCACCGCACTGCTCTTCAGTCTCAGCCATGATGAGTAAGGATAAGATTATGTCATAGAGGTCATGGATTCTGTGACTTCCAGAGACCTCCATGACATTTTCCCTTCAGCCAGGGGTGATGTTGGAGCTGGCAGCTGGCAGCGGCCCTGGAGTTCCTGGAGACAGGCTCCCCAGCTCTCAGTCTCTGTGAGCAGTGGGGGGACTGGAATTCTGAGCTCTGAGCAGTCGTGGGCAGGGGGCTGCACTGCAGCTTTGAGTGGCTGCGGGTTGGGGGCTCTCGCAGCTCCGAGCAGCCCTGGGTCGAGAGGGGACCGTGGAGTTCCGAGACACTGCAGATGATTGGGGGCTCCACAGCTCCCAGCCGCCAGCCCCAGAGCTCCAAGCGGGGACCTATGCAGCTCCCACAGGGTCCCCTGAAGCTCTGAGCTGCTGGCGAGCAGAGGGTGAACCCAGCAGCTTGGAGTCAGGCCCCGCACAGCTCTAAGCCGCTGCAGGTGGTGTGGGGGACCTGGCAGCTTCCTGCCGACACAAGTGGTGGAGGGAACCAGGAGTTCTAAACTGCTGTAGGGACTCTGCAGCTCCCTGGTGTGGGCGGCAGAGGAAGTTCAGAGCTCTGAGCCACCATGGGTGATGGGGGACCCTGGAGTTCCCTGCGCCACAGGCCGGGGGGGATCCCGGTGCTCCAAGCTGGGACCCCGGATCTCCTTGTGCCTCGAGCAGCCCCTGCAGCTCCATGGTGTGGGCGCTGGGGAGACCCTGGAGCTCCCAGCCATCAGGGGGAGAACCTGGTGCTCTGAGCTGGGACCCTGGAGGTCCCTGCACCACATGGGGCACCGGGAGCTCCTAGCTGGCCTCCACAGATCCCAGGCCTGGGAGGGCAGGCACCCGGAGCTCTGAGCTGCTGCACAGGGTAGGTGACCCAGGTGGTGGCGCTCTGAGCCTCTAGGGGAGCAGGTGCTGGACCCCACTCTCCTCTCCTGCAGCAGGGCTCAGGTTCTCATCCTCATTAGTCCCATTTTGTCGTGGTTATTTTTAGTAAAAGTCAAGGACAGGTCACGGTTCTGTGAATTTTTGTTTACTGCCCATGCCCTGTCTGTGACTTTTACTAAAAATAACCATGACAAAGTCCTAACCTGAATGATGAGTATGGCCTGCCAAAGGCGAGGGGGGGAGGGGAATGTGTGAAACGGTAACATTTTGTCCCCTATTTCCATGGGTATAAGTACAGGGCAGTGGCACTGAATAGAGGCACTATTTTCCACAGGTAGTAGTGATTTTGTTTGATACCTCGCTCCTCAGGGTAATAAGGGCACAGAGAGGACAGTTGCGGGTGGTGTCCCAGTGCCAGCTGTGCCTGTTTGCCACTAGCCTGTGTACTGCAGTGGTGGCTGCTGAAGTCATTGCAGAGTGGAGTCTTTGCAGAGTGGAGTCTTTGCTGAAGTCATTGCAGAGTGGAGTCTTTGTTGACGAAGAAATAATCCTTTGCAGAGTACCTCTATGAACATTTAATGGAGGTCGCTCAGGAGGGTACTATGGACAATCCTATCTACATGAACAAAGTGCTCCACATGCCTCTGTCCCCCGCCTAATTCTACAGAGGCATGAAAAACTGATAACGCTTCCTCTGTTTGTGCCACTACCTCCTTCCGTGTGAGTAAAACAATGAGAAGTCATAGATACCTGTACCCTGCTAACTTGGGAATGCTCCAGACACCATCCTTATGTTTAAACATTATAAAGAGAAATGCATGCACGCACCCAAGATTCCTTCCCCCTCATTGGACTTTTTCATACTCGGCTGGCAGGATGAGATAGACTGCAGTGGAATCTCAAAAACATCCTGCCTTGGGGCATAGCTGGACATGCACAAGTCCCCCTCTCTCCCTTCTCACTGTTCATGCCTGGGGTCGGTGACTGGGCTCTACCAAGGTATCCGCAGTAGTCTATGGGCTGCTGGTAGTGTTTTTGCCAAGTATGGCATGCAACTTGTTGTAAAAACAGCAGATCTGCAGCTAGGTGCCAGATCTTTGGGTTTTTTTTGGCCTCCCTGCCCTTGCCTGCCGCAGCTCCTTTGGTTTCACAAGCACTGTTGCTAATCCCTGTCATACCCCTTTCCTGCATCCCCTGTGCAATCTTTTTGTAGATGTCCATGTTTCTATGGCTTGTCCTACATGGCCTCTTCTCTAAGGCCCAGGAGATTTAATATCTCCTGTCTACTCCAAGCAGGATCGTGTTTAGTGCATGTGGGTGGCATGACCAGTTTGACAGTTGCATACAAAGGAGAGATCCTTGGCCGAGCTGGCCAATCAGGAAAAGGCATTTAAAAAATACACAGGGGTTTTTTTAAACTGTGTGGGTGTGTGTGGGGGGGAGGGGAAAGGGGGTTGCTTCCAGTTTCCATGACACCTGTGCTCTGGAGTTCACAACTGTGACCAGAGCAATCATTGTTGGGCATTGTGGAACAGCTGCTGGAGGACTATTATTGTCAATATAGGTTACACGGTGACGCCACTCTCACTGTGTTGGCTTCAGTAGGTCGACCACAGCTGAAAGCCATTCGGGGAGTTGATTTTGTTGCATCACCGTAACTGGATGCTTACGCCAGCCAAAGACAAATTTGAGCATAGACATATGTAGCAATAGGTTGATGCAAGCTGACTTATGTCGACCCACTTTGTAGTGTAGAATAAGCCTTGAGCAACCACCCACATCTTCTCTCTGTCCAGGGATGGAATTTCTTGTTTCACCAGTGGAGCTCTGGAAAATGACATTTGTCAGGCACAGAGAATGCTCAGATTCTTTTCACTTTATTAATGGGGGGTAGTTTTCCCAAGCTGACAGTCATCCAAAGAATATACTTAGTTCTGAAGACCTCTTCCTGGCTGATGGGGAACGTTGGGCCATTTTGATACTACTTCATAGCTTGTTACTTTGTCAAGTAATGTGGGAAATGAGTATGATTTTATATAGACATTTATAAAGACACATATACTAGTTCATTACTGATAATCCATTTCTTTAGAAGTATTTCCTGAAAGATCGTAATCCCCGATTCTTTCACTCTCTATAGATTTATGAACCCATTTGATCTAACTTCTATGATCATAAATTAGTTTATACCCTGCAAAATCTGAATAGTTTCAGTAAATGAAAGCAAAATCTCTCTTGTATGCTTTCATCACATGAAAGTGCATTATGTGATCTATTCTACATCAGTTGAAGTTACATGTTTTCACAGGGTTGCTGACCTTTCAGTACAAGCACACATCCTGGGCCTTGGTTCTCTCATTTGTTATTGAACTTGCCCCACCTCCGTCATGGAATGTTCTTTAAACAAAATGCTACTGGCCTGCATTCTGATGTTCTATATATTTTCATACCAGGAGTGAGTTAATGGGTTTTGCAGCAAGCTGCTGCAGATAAGCAGCTGGTAGGCATTTTCAGAGTTGCCAGCACTCTTGCAATAACAGTATGACTTAAGATATTTAGCTGTGTGTGTACCTGGTTTAGCGTTTTTGTTTTAAACAAAACAAAAAATTCTAAACTTCATATTCTCCTCCAGCAATGTCACAAACTTTTACCCTATGGCCACTGTCTCCCATTACTTTTGATGAGCCATTATACCTCAGGGACAATGGAGTGAAAGGGGAGTGAAGAAAACATGAGGGGGAACCTTGCTGTGAGAGAAAAGGGAGATACAGGTGAATACAAGTAAATGGGGGAGTAGGGTGGGAGTCAGATTAGAGTGACCAGACAGCAAGTGTGAAAAATAGGGACAGAGGTAGGGTGTAATAGGCGCCTATATAAGACAAACCCCTGAATATCACGTCTGTCCCTATAAAATTGGGACATCATACTGGTGAGTAGTGGGGAGGGAAAGAATGACACCACCACCACCTGAAGGATTAGCAGAGTGAAGAAAAATCACTGTCAGGGATTGTCTACACTTACCTCCGAGACTCGGCAACAGTCGACCGGAGTTACGCAAGCTATGCAAAAAAGTTGCATAATTCCCGTCGACTTCTCTGCTTCTCTTCTGTGTGCCGTCTTCGCTGCACTGCCACGACGGGAACTGTGTTCCCATTGACGCAGTACTACGCCACTTGTGAAGGTGGTCTTAGTATGTCGATTTCTGGATCGACTGAGCGGATCTTCACTGACCGCTCAGTCAATCCAGAGAAATCGATCTGATGGTGGCGAATTTGCTGCCATCAGTGAAGACGTAGCCTCAGAGTGATTTTTTGTGTGTGTGCGCGCGTGCATATTAAGGTTGAATTTTCAACCTGAAATCAGCACAAAAGTTGGGGGCTTTCCTTGAAGGTTCAAAAAAATGGAGGTCAGAACAAAGAAGTGCATTGTACTATTTTGTATTAAAATCTTATGATTTTTAAAGACAATCTCTTGATAATTTTTGTTTTGTTTTTTGGTGGAAGGTTTTGTTTTGTTGTGACACAAGGGCCTCTTGATACCAACTGGTAGAAGACACAAAGATACCTAAGGGTTACAGAGATCCCCTGGGTCCTAGTTTGCTGAAGAATGTTAAATAAGGTCTCTAATGAAAACCTGTGGCACACTGGTTATTATAATCATTGTGAGACATATGTACAGAAAATATGTAAAGGTTTATTTATACACACACACACACACACACAGAGGAAGAGATTCTTTTCTCCCTCTGGCTGGTGATGTGCAAATGGAGTACTATCTGGTTCACAGTGGACATTCATTTACAGTCTGAGGAAAATGCCAATCAATAGATTGAAGGGACTGGAGGAAAAAAGAAAACAGCAGAGTTTATCCTGTTTAGAAGTAAAACAATGAACTTTTGAAACTGTATCTGGGGTGCATATGAATGTCCAGGTATTCCTTCAGTATGTGAAGGCAAGCTGATTTTGTGAGAAGTGATCTCAGTTAAACTGATTGAAACACTGGGAAAAGGACTTAGGGTTAATTATCTTGTAAGAGAAAGGGGATATCCTGTTAGTTAAGTTTAGGCTCTAGAAAGTGTATTATGATTTTGTTTTATATGTAACCATTTGTTTCCAGTATTCTCACTCTATTAAATCTCTGTTCTTTGATGATAAACTTATTCTTTTTTTAAAATAAAATATATGTGCTGTCTGTTAAGCACTGGAGTAATCTTAAATTGATTCTTGCAAACTGGTATGTAATGTTCCAGATTTGCTGTTCCCAAAGGAAGTTCTGTGAGTGCTCAGTGAAAGACAGGCTGATTGTTTCAGAAGGATGCTCGGAGGACCCAATGGTTGATGTGTGCCTATCACCAATATGTACAGTTAGTGAGGCTTGTGGAGGGCTGAAAGGTAGTTCTTGCGTTGCTAGAGGTGGGTGATTTCAGGGAGCTGATCCACAGTGGGCACAGACAAGACTTCCTCAAACAAGGGGCAGGTGGTGGTGAGGTGCTTCATATTCCTGGGTACCCTTGGGAAGAGTCAGAGTTATTTTGAAGTATGTGCGGTTGGCAGTACTACATTCAGCATATGCCCCCAGGCTTCCTGTCTGTCTTTGTAGCAGATAATTTTATGTGGTACAAAATGGTCTACTGAAACAGAGGTTCATAATATGAGAAGACTCCCAATGATGCTTAGACAGCAGATAAAACATGCACTCCACAGGGTTGAGATCTGTGACAAAGTAACAGTAAAAAATAAATAAATAAATGCAAGATTTAGGTTTAAAAATCATGTAAAGACATCAACTTTCAAGGGATATCTCTGCTGCTAGGTTAAACTGCTATGTCTATGTGGCATAGGAGAGTAGAAAAAGGAAAGAAAAATTCTAGCATTCAGGGATAGTGCCCAGTTCAGACTATTTACATATAGAGTTCCATTACAAATCTCTGTTCTTCGATACCAAATTGAGGGCCCAGGCACAGGATAATAAGCTACTAATCAACCGATGGAGATAGGAGATAAAACTGACATAATTTCCTTTTCTGAAGGGGAATGACCAGGCTGAGCATACCAGCAGGTATTCCAGTATCACTAGACACAAAAAGTTAGATAGCAGATGGCTATACTGGCTAAAATAAGGGTTTTTATGAGTCTTTAGTCTGTGTTTGGTTATTCTGATGTCTTCCTAACCCTTTACCATAGCAAGATTGGTTAGATCATTACTTAAATACTCCTCTGCAAAGCATTTTGCTCCTTACCCTTGACATCGCCACTCCATTGAGAGGCCCTACAGGAAAATGGCATCTTATCTTCACGTTTCCATTTCATAAGTCTGTCTGGTCCAGAGGCTGGACTTTAGCCTTAGTTTTCCAGACCCTGGAAAACATGCAAAATCAGTAGGGACTTCCCATAGCCCCACAGCAGAATGTTCACAGGGCAGAAGACTGACAACCTAAAACCACCTTGAGAGCTATCTTAAAACTGTACTGCAGCTAGCATCTGCTGGGTAGATGGCTCAACAAAATCTCATGGTCAAGCATATCATATAAAAGGATCCAAATGGACATATGACCTCTAGCCAATAGTGGGAGATCAGTGAACAAGAGTGGTGGAAACTTTATGCCAAACTCAGGTTCAATTTCAAACTGAATGGGATCATGGAAGCCTGATGAGATGATCCCAGAATATAACAGAGCTGCCTTCCACCATCTACTCAATAACCTTTCTCCAAAAGGGGGAAAAAAAATAGGTTGGTAATATTGCCAGTTTTATTTTAGCAGGGGTTTACTGTAATTATAGCAGAATAAAAACAGTCTTCTTTCAGCAGCCTGGTTTAGCCAGACTCACATGGTCTGTATCAAAGCAATAGGCAATCTCTGAATTCAGCTGACTCATAGGGCCCTCTGGAGAAACAAAGGATGTCTAGTGACTTTAGCTAGACCCTGCTTACCAGGAGCAATTCTGAAGGATAATAGGCCACAGCAAACCCTCTCTCACAGATAAGAGATTTCACTTGACTACTTAATCAAGTTTTACTCTGCACTTTGGTGAAATTGTGTCATCCTGTCTTCTTGTCAGAGACCTCCTGAAAAACTCTTGATTTTACAGTAATAATCTCTGTATATACAACTCTGGTGAGACCATAATGGAGTACTTTGACCAGATCATGGCACCTGATTGAAGTTGTAGATAAACATTTAAGAACCAACTATATGAGACTGAAGGAATAGATTTCTGATGAAAGATTAAAATGTTTTTGGTTTTGGATTTTGTTTCCTTCCTTCCTCTTGCAGGCACTTGTACTGAGTGGTGTACTGAGATCAGCTGACCTTAATTGGGGGGCAGGGCTTCCCTAATTAGGGGGCCTATAAAGGCAGTGGCTCAGTCAGGCAGCGGCACAGCTGCAGCAGCACAGGAGCCAGCACATAACCAGGAGTTTGACTGGGAAAACACATGAAAACAGGAGTTTGATTGGGAGTTTGGGGAGGGAATGTGTGGTGTTCTGGTATTGGTGGGGTGCTCATTGGTGGTTGTTTTGGTGGGCTTTTGTTTTTGTTTTTGTGTCTCTCACTGACAGGAAGTAGGGGAAAGGCTATGACAGATACAGAGGCAGTAGTGGTAGTCACTCAAACAGTGGAAGAGACCATGAAGACAACTGGATGTGGAAGCTGCGGGATGTACTTTATTTTTATGAAGTGCCGCCTCATGGAGCTGATGGAAGAGAAGATTCGAGAGCTGGAGATGCACGTGGAAACTCTGGTTGAGTTTAGAAGGGGGTTCGAGCAGATGATGGAGCAAAGGAATGAGGAGGCTGAAGGGAAAAATCCAGACCTGCAGATGGAAGCAGGACCAACAAACTCTGAGAGGAGAATGTTGGGTGAGGAAAGTGGCCAGTGGAAGTATGTGACTGCAAGAACCTGGCAGAGGAAAAGATGGGCTAGTGAAGGAGAAATAAAGCTCAGAAACAGGTTTGAGGAGTTGGAAAATGAAGAAGGGGAACAGCAGGTGATTACTTAAGGTGGAAGGGCAAGGAAGAAGAGAAGGGCAGCTAGTCCTATACAAAGAGTGGATGAGCCAATAGAGATACCACCAAATAAGAGCCCCAGGAGGATATAGGAACGGTTGCAGAGGATTGCAAAGGAGAATAGTAGACGCGATGACTTGCAGCCAGAAAGAACGGGATAGGCTGGAGAATCGCAATGTCACCAGGAAAAGGCAGGTCTATGTGATTGGGGACTTCCTGTAACCAGGGCTGATCCAGAGAACAGAAGGGTGTGCTGTCTGCCGGGTGCTAAGATACGGGGTGTGGACCTGAGGCTGAAGAGGATCCGAACGGGAAAGAATCCTCTGATTGTCTTTCATGTGGGTACAAATAATGTAGCTAGATTCTTGCTGGAACGTATCAAAGGAGACTATGACAAGCTGGGGAAGACTCTTAAAGAAATCGAGGCTCAGGTGATCTTCAGTGGGATTCTGCATGTCCCTAGAGGAGGACAACAATGGTGTGACAAGATTCAGATGATCAACAGATGGCTCAGGCTATGGTGCTATAAGGAGAGCTTTGGGATATATGGTCACTGGCAGGCATTCATGGACAGAGGACTGTTCTCTTGGGACGAACTTCACCTGAGTAGGGAGGGAAATGCACTTCTAGGATGGAGGCTGGCACAACTGATTAAGAGAGCTTTAAACTAGGGAGTCGTGGGAGATGGTTGGGAGATATCAGGCATGGAGATTACCTGGGTTTTAGCATTGATAGGGAGGAAAATGAAGTAAGAAAGGACACAGCAGTGGGGAGCAGAATGGACATTAAGAGGAAGGGTAGTGTAGATACCAGTCTAATAGGTGATATTGGCAGTAGAATGACTATGCCAAATCAGGTAAGGAACATGAGCAAAGCCAAACAGCAAAAATTAAGATGATGGTATACAAATGTGAGGAGCCTGGGTAACAGAATGGAGGAACTAGAGCTACTGGTAGAGGAAGTGAAACCAGATATTACAGGGATAACAGAAACGTGGTGCAATATTAGTCACGACGAGGTGTACAAGTATTGAAGGGTATGTGCTCTTTAGGAAAGACAGACAGATATAAAGGCAAAGGTGGTGGAGTAGCATTGTGTATCAATGATGAGGCAGACTGTAAAGAAATTAGAAGTGATGGAATTGATAAGACACAGTCTGTCTGGGTAAAAATCACAATGGGGCAGAAAACTACTAGAGTCTTCCCTGGGATAGTGCTTTGGGTGTGCTACAGACCACCGGGATCTGATTTGGACATGGATGGAGACCTCTTTAAGGCTTTTAATAAAGTAAACACCATTGGGAACTGTGTGATTATGGGAGACTTTAACTTCCCAGATGTAGACTGGAGGACAAGTGCTAGTAGTAATAATAGGGCCCAGATTTTCCTGGATGTGATAGCTGACAGATTCCTTCACCAAATAGTTACTGAATGATGCCATTTTAGATTTGGTATTGGTGAGTAGTGAGGACCTCATAGAAGAACTGGTTGTAGGGGACAACCTTGGTTCGAGCAACCATGAGCTAATTCAGTTCAAACTAAATGAAAGGATAAACAAAAATAGATCTGTGACTAGGGTCTTTGACTTCAAAAAGGCTAACTTTAAAAAATTAAGGGAATTAGTTGGGGAAGTGGACTGGCCTGAAGAACTCATGCACTTAAAGATGGAGGAGGTTTGGAATTACTTCAAGTCAAAATTGCAGGAACTATCTGCAACCTGCATCCCAAAGAAGGGGGAAAAATTCATAGGCAACAGTTGTAGACCAAGCTGGATGAGTAAGCATCTCAGACAGGTGATTTAAGAGAAAGTAGAAAGCCTCCAAGGAGTGGAAGATGGGAGGGATCAGCAAGGACAGCTACCTATTGGAGGTCAGAACATGTAGAGATAAAGTGAGAAAGGCCAAAAGCCAAGTAGAATTGGACTTTGCAAAGGGAATTAAAACCAACAGTAAAAGTTTCTATAGCCATATAAATAGAAAGAAAACGAAGAAAGAAGAAGTGGGACTGCTAAACACTGAGGATGGGGTGGAGGTTAAGGATAATCTAGGCATGGCCGAATATCTAAACAAATACTTTGCCTCCATTTTTAATGAGGCTAAGGATGATCATGGGGATAGTGGCAGGGTGGCTAATGGGATGAGAATATGGAGGTAGAAATTACCACATCCGAGGTAGAAGCCAAACTCGAACAGCTTAATGGGACTAACTCGGGTGGGCTGGATAATCTCCACCCAAGAATATTAAAGGAAGTAGCACATGAAATTGCAAGCCCATTAGCAAGGATTTTTAATGAATCTTTAAACTCAGGGGCTGTACTGTATGACTGGAGAATTGCTCATATAGCTCCTATTTTTAAGAAAGTGAAAAAAAGTGATCTGGGTAACTACGGGCCTGTTAGTTTGACCTCAGTAGTATGCAAGGTCTTGGAAAAAATTTTGAAAGAGAAAGTAGTTAAGGACATTGAGGTTAACGGTAATTGGGATAAAATGCAACATGGCTTTACAAAAGGTAGATCATGCCAAACCAACCTGATCTCCTTTTCTGAGAAAATAACAGATTTTTTAGACAAAGATTTCAGTAAGGCATTTGATATGGTTCCACATGGGGAATTATTAGTTAAAGTGGAAAAGATGGGGATTAATATGAAAATTGAAAGATGGTTAAAGAACTGGTTAAAGGGGAGACTACAATGGGTCATACTGAAAGGTGAACTGTCAGGCTGGAGGGAGGTTACTAGTGGAGTTCCTCAGGGATTGGTTTTAGGACCAATCTGTTTATTACTGACCTTGGCACAAAAAGTGGAAATCTGCTAATAAAGTTTGCAGATGACACAAAGTTGGGAGGTATTGCGAATACAGAGAAGAATCAGGATATCATACAGGAAGAGCTGGATGACCTTGTAAACGGAAGTAATAGAAATAGGATGCAATTTAATAGTGGAAAGTACAAGGTCATGCATTTAGGGACTAATTACAAGAATTTCTGCTATAAGCTGGGGATGCATCGGTTGGAAGTGATAGAGGAGGAGAAGAACCTGGGCACATTGGTTGATCACAGGATGACTATGAGCCGCCAGTGTGATGTGATCATGAAAAAAGCTAATGGGGTCCTTGGATGCATCAGATGAGGTATGTCAAGCAGAGATAGGGAGGTGTTAGTACCATTATACAAGGCATTGGTGAGACCTCATCTGGAATACAGTGTGCAGTTCTGGTCCCCCATGTTTAAGAAAAATTAATTCAAACTGGAACAGGTGCAGAGAAGGGCTACTAGGATGATCCGCGGAATGGAAAACCTGCCTTATGAGAGGTGACTCAAAGAGCTTGGCTTGTTTAGCCTAAGCAAAAGAAGGTTGTGGGGAGATATTATTTCTCTCTATAAATACATCAGAGGGATAAATACCAAGGAGGGAGAGGAATTATTTAAGTTCAGCGTCAATGTGGACACAAGAATTAATGGATATAAAATGGCCATCAGGAAGTTTAGACTTGAAATTAGATGCAGATTTCTAACCATCAGAGGAGTGAATAACCTTTTAAGGGATAAATTTATGGAGCAGTGGGGGATGGTAAAAGTGGCATTCTTTTTGTGGGTGTCTGGCTGGTGAATCTTACCCACAGGCTCAGGGTTTAACTGATCGCCATCTTTGAGGTCGGGAAGGAATTTTCTCCCAGGACAGACTGGCAAAGCCTCCAGGGGTTTTTCACCTTTGTCTGTAGCGTGGGGCACAGGTCACTTGCTGGTGGATTCTCTGTACCTTAAAGTCTTTAAACCATGATTTGAAGACTTTAATGAAGACTTTAATTTGAAGACTCAGTCGTAGGTTAGAGGTTTTATTACAAGAGTAGGTGGGTAAGGTTCTGTGTTCTGCATTGTGCAGGAGTTCAGACTAGATGATCATATTAGTCCCTTCTGACCTTAGAGTTTATGAATCTGAGTCTAAGAGTTAAATACAGTTTAACGCGACTAAGCAATGCCTAAGGTTAGGAATGGCCACACCAAGTAGAGAGGAATTATTTAGCATGACTTTTGGGGATGCATATATAATCCATAGTAATGCAGTGCCTTTCTTAACTTTTTCATGTTTACATTTATAACCTTATTATTGCATTACATCAGCTTTTTGTATGTAGTGTCCATTTGAATTAGTTCATAATAACCTTTTGAGCACCATCTGTAAAGGATGCTTTTGGTTTGTGACCTTTGCTTTTTCGAAGGCCTTTTCCTTTAGTAAGTAATTAACATTAGAAAACAGAGGTCAGCTAAATGTTGGACTTCTTTTTTGTGAATACAAATGTCTCTTCACATTAGAAATCTGCTTCTGTTACTTCTAATGTGCAAACAGAAACAATGTGTTACAATCCTCTCACAGGGGACCTGCATTCTTTGCTAACTATGTGTACAATCTAGTAGATGGTTTTCACATTGGCCATCTTAGTGACATGAATGGTCCATTGGTCATGAGGTTTGAGATAGAAGTTGTTTTTGGTAGAAAGTGCATTTTTTACCAACAACATAATACCCAGTATATATCTTCATGAGGGTTATCTTGACCTTCATGCCTGCTCCTACCCCTTAATGAAGCTGAAAGTGCATTGGAAGAAAATTGTTGAAAAAGAAGATTTGTAGACCTGTGACTTCTGTTTAGAATGTGTGTTGCTCTTTCTGCATAACTTCATATTAACATTTCCCACTGATGGTTTGATTTGGCTGTGCTCTTGTTGGAAGACATTGGAATTTGTAAAGTGGCAGGGTACACGTTATAAGTTATAAATCTTGTCTTCCGTAGTTTGCCTGTAATAGTTTGGGGGGTTAGGAGGGGGGAAGAGGAGGAACGGAAGTAGTATTTCAATCATTGACTTTTACCATCCAAACAGTTGTGTTGGATCGATGCTTTCATCACCTTAGTTTTTATTTGCGGGTGAGAGGAAGTAGTCAAAGTGGTTCATTTTCTATGACTAAACAGTATATCATCTTTAAGTTTTAACTTTTCTTTGGAAACATTTGAAAAGTCAGCATTATATTACATTCTAGATTAAGCAATGTATAATCAGTTTCTTGCCTTGTAGACAGAATTGATCAGAAGTTAGCTTTCCCATAATTGGTGAAACTCCTTTTGGATTGAGGTCTGAAATAGTTTAACTATATAAAATGACCTCATTGACATACAAATGTAGAAGTTCAATTTGTTACCTTAATGTGACTTGTTTTTGAGACAAATGCTGAAAAATGTTTTTGAAGCTGTTAGGATAAGATCTGTTCATGACACTGAAGTTGAATGTATTTTTTTTTTAAAGTTGTCGATATGATTTAACTCTTCATGAAGAGACACTGTCCACTTAATGTTTTAAAAATTGACTAATTAAAAAAGCCCAGTAGCTTCTGTGAAAGCACTCTTCAAATAATAAGGCCAATTTTTCTCTTTTAAAAAAAAAAAATCTTAAAACATACTTGAAGAGTTTTTCTGCTTCCCTGTGGATGCGTAAGGAAGGAACTAAGGTTCCAATCCTGCAACGTATAATGTGTGAGAATAGCAGTCTTCTCAAGCATTGTGTGTTGCAGGATCAGGTCATACTGCTCCAACTTTACAGGGGCAAAATGAAACTGTCTAAGCACAAAGTGCATAAAATTTTTTTAAAAAAATAGAATTTCTCTCCACTATAGACATTAAATTATAGTGATTTTTACCTGTATCTACAGTACGTGCAGTTTTCAGACAGAACTGTGATTTTTTTTAAGTGGGAAGTGTTTCTTTAACTATCCAAAATACTCTAGAAAACCACATCTAATATTGAAAAAGGGGCAAAGGGGGGAGTCTATGGACAAAACATTTTATTGTATTTAGATTTATCACATGGTTTACAAAAAAAAAAATCTGTGTAGCCATTCTTATACATTGAGGTGGAAAAATGGGAATAGCTGGGCGGGAGTGGGCCATTTGTCTGAAATATATCTAGCGTTGGGTTTCTGTAGACCAGTGTGATTAGTAATTGGGAGAAAAGCTGTTCCTTAGCTTAGTTACAAAAACATGCAATGCTTTGCATCAATAATTTGGCTCACTGCTGAAAGTACATAGGAATGAGGAGCACTAGCTAGTGCTTGCCCTTACTAATGTGAACACTGCAGAATGTGGATGAATAATTAAAGTACAGAATGTGGAAAATTAGGCTGGAATTGAATAGAAATGAATAAGCATGCATTCTGTTGTACAGATGTTGGAAACAGATTATTTCGGGCACCTCTACATCTTATTGGATTACTATGTAAAATCAGTCATATGCCATGTTGATTGTTTCTCCTCCCATTGCTGTTTCCTTCTTTATTTTGTGATGTAGCTGTATAGGTAGTAATTTAGCAAAATATCCTGTCTGCCAGGTGTGGGAACTAGCTGATTGTATTGTAATACCAGATCATTATTTAATTCATATGCAACATAACCTAGCATATGGAAAGTATTATAAATCTATTTACAGTGTGGCTGGTCTGATGATAACATTGTATTACATTCCCAGGTGAGGCAATTTAAGCAATTGGCTTGCCATGTGTAGGCTGTGGAAATTAACTTCTAGTATGCTTTAGTAATAGACTAACTTCATTGTTATGCACAGATTAGTAGCATAGAAGAATTCTTAACAGTCTGGTTACATGTACCTTATACTTCACATGTAAAATCATACAGGGGGTAGTACTGCAGATCACAGTTCTTAATTAGTTTAAGCTGAGTTAATTCATTTCATTTCTAATTTAGCTGTGCCTGCCCATGAACACATTCAGTTCAGTAGGGAAATGTTAAGGCTTGGGTCAAGTAGACAGATTGTTTAAAGCCAAATTGCCAGACAGAACTGAGCAAGTGTATCTGTTTGAACAGGGCTTTCAGAAAATCACCCAATCAGTATGCAAAAATCCTGTTCATAAACCAAGTGAGATATGTCTGGAATCAGAAATTATTCCTTGGCAGAAGGTCTGAGTACTGTAGTACATTTAAAGCAGCTACTGAAACTTCCTCTGTCTTAGAAGTTCTTGTGGATAGTAGCTTAGCCTCTTTGTGTAACTGTGTGTGCATGTATACCATACCACTTATGATTCGGAGTGTGTACATGTATACTGATATACTCAGAAATGTTAAGCACTCATGTGTACAGAACATAGCACACATAACAAAATGCAAGAAAGACTTCTGCTGTATTTGACAAACCTTTGCGGAGAAAAACTGTACATAGAAGCTCTTAAACCCATATTGAGCTGCCCAGAAAATGCATTGGATTACAAACTCTGTAAAGCATCTGTCTTTTCTAGAAACATACATATAAAGTACCAGTAGACAGTGGTAACTGACAACTAAGACTAAAAATGTTGACAATTTCTTGATTTGCCTGGTTAGCTTATGTACAGAAGTCATTAACTATTTATAAAATGCATTATGAATTGGGTTCCTTCATACTGTAGCAGAATGTGTGACATTTCCAGCTCAAACTATCATGCTTGCATTTGGCTAAAGTACATATTTATATACAGTTGATAGTTATGAAGTAAAAATATCTTATAGTACATTTATAATTATCATATTTGTATTAATCTGTTTTCTTATCATTAATTTTGATTAGCCAAATTTAAAAGTGTTAGCAAAATTACTACAATTATTATTTTTATTTTTTGTTAAAGAAAATAAAGTATTGATGTTTTGTACAAATCCAGATAAAACAAATGAACACTTTAGTTCCAAGGTCCATTTATATTAGTGATTAATTTGGTGGTGAAATTGTGATAAAAAGTAATATCAAATTATTTATTGATAAAGGCAAAGAGTTACACCTAGTTGTAGTTAAAAGGCTATTTCTTTCATTACAACTGCTGATTTGAAAATCAGGATAGATAATTATAATAAAAGAATAGTGGTGCAAACATTATTAGTTTCACTTATACTGACTTGAAGGACATATATTATGTCTTTTTGAAAAAATAGAATGATTGCAGAAATGTTGTATTTCTTTGTCGTAAAGCACACATTTTCTCATACAGCCCTTTGCAAATTGGAGCTATCACCACTTTAATCATTCAAATAAATTATGTGAAACCAACAACCACCTCAAACTGTCTATAATTAACCAAGTGGTACACCTGACAACAAACTAATGGAGCGTGATGTTTACCATTGCAAGGTAAACATATCCATGGTGCTAAGCTGTAAGATGAATTGTGTGAGACTGTACACTTAAATTGCTGGACCTCAGATATAGAGATTGGATCTTAACCAAAAAAGATTAGATATTTATTGTGTTGTTGTATCTGTGTTGGTCCCAGGATATTAGAAAGACAAGGTAGGTGAGGTAATATCTTTTACAGAAGTTGGTCCAATAAGAGATATTACCTCACTCACCTTGTCTCTCTTGATATTTATTGACATATATTTGTAATTTCCTTCCTAGTTTGATGTGTATCAAATAAAAATAGGAAAATAATATAATTGAGCAATCTATGCCAATTTGTTGGCTTTTTGGTGAAAAAAGAGAAAAACAAAACCCATCTCCATATGATATTCTTGCATACTGTGGAGTGTTTTAGTCCCCCATAGTGATGAAATGAATAATTTAAACAGGCAGCTCTGATACCACAGCCTGTTTAAAGGTTCTCATTTCCTTTAATGCTGTAGACTACTTTTGCTTGGTTAGTATGAAACTGCTGCGGCTGAGATCTCCAAATGAGGAAAAAGAGATTTAGCACAGTTCAGTTCTTGTAGTAGGTCCATGGTACGCTTTGTCCTTGCTATGTTCAGCTACAGCTTTAGTATATAATCTAGTATTGAACCCTAGCAGTTGCATCACAAATTGGTAAGCATTATAATTATGATGATAGTGGAAGGGCAGACCTAAATCACAGAGGATAAACAGCTAAAAAAAAGTGTTGCAAGTGAGTTGGGTGGTGCCATGGCTTAGTTTATTGGTAGTTTCCTTCCTAGTGGTGACCTTTTTTTCAGATCTTTATTTGGTTCCAAATGTAATGAGTTTCCATGTGCTTAGTATATTTTCTAGTGAACTGTTGTCTGCATCCCAAACTGAGGCATGTTTTTGGCCCAGCTGGCAACCAACTCAGGAGAGGTCTAGGACTGCTGTGTTTGCTGTATTGTTGCTACAAGTACTACTGTAGGTCAGAACTGGGGTGCTTTGGCAGAGCTGTGAATGGAAGCTTCCACAGAAAAAGTCCAGTCCAGTTGTAGTAGTATTAGTTCTAGCCACTTAAGTTTCTTCCTTTCATGTATATTAAAACTCATCATATTCATGTTTAATTAAAAAAGTAAAATGGTACTGTACAATTTGTTGGCAGACACAAAACTTTAAGGCTAAGCTCTATCTCTGGTATTCTAACACACCTACACCTTGGTACCTGAGTGACCTTGGATTAGTTGTTGAAGCCCTTTGTTTCAATTTTTCGTAACTTTCTTTAAGATATGATCATTTAAAATCAATAGGGATGAATATTTAATAAGAGAGTCTGGAGTTTGAAAGCTGTACAAATCATGACAGTCTGTTATAACAGGCTCATGTTTGGCTTTGTGATTTTATCAAGTTTTGTTGTTTTTATATAAAATGAAGTAAATTTAGGGTTTCCCAATACCGTTGTTCTCCCCCCCATCTCCACACACACACACAAACAAACACACACCCAGTCCTTGGATTTCTTATGTTCTTTTCTCCATAGACCTTTATAGCCCTAACAGCAAAGAAAACTATATTTATTTTCTGTATCTGTCATTTTAAATCCTTTTTGGCCAATGTACATTGTTAAAAACTTATCTTTTTGATGTGAGAAAAGTTCAGCCTTCCCTTTCCTGTTTAATGACATCACTGCTGTTTTATTTCAAGAGTTCCCATTGAGATAATAGGATAGCTTCGGATAAATGCGTCCATGCCTCTTAAAACACATCTACAGTGATTCTGCTGTAATAATTTAGTATTTTAAAGTGTTCTGGTTATCAAAACTGGAATTGCATATTGTACATCCATGTGCTTTAATTAGTCTAGTTTTGCTGATGTAACTTCAAGAATGTGACTTTTTACAATCTCATCAAACATGTTCATATTTTCCATTAATATATATTGAAATTCTGCAGTTAAAGAACTTTTGAGTAACTTTACTTGCATATTTTTTATCAAATAGGTATCCATTAGGGGGCTCTCAAGGTTTAAAATGATCAGCCTTGATACCAATGGCTTCGAAGCCTTACTTCCTAACCCTTTTTTCTTTTTGTTTTACAGAAAAGGTCACGGATTGCCTACAGTGACGAGGTGCGGAATGAGCTCCTAGGGGGTGATGGGAATTCCTCAGAGAACCAGGTAGGATGCTAATCAAGAAGCCCTAGTGGGTGGCTGGAGGGTGAAGGAGGTCACTGGCACACTGGGCTTCTCAAGCTGCTCCTTAACAGCATTAGCAACAACTCATGTGGAAGTGATACTGTTTAATGCAAAGCTGGGGTCTTAATCAACTTCAAAATGTTTCTTGGAGATCTTACATTTAACCCTTTACCTTGTGATCACTGTCTGCTATCTTTAAAAAAATCTTTTCTTCTTTTTTCTTTATTATTTAGTACTTTAAGGAATAACTTGAAACACACTGTTTGCTGACAAAGCCAGGGTCTTCACCTCAAACACATGTAAAAGGAATAAAAAAGTATATAATGCAGCTTTGATAATAATGCAGTATAATTAAATCAACACTGGCAGGCAAAACAAATGAAAGTGAGCTCTCAGAATTCAACAGTACCCTCTCACTTTCCTTCTGTCTTCCTTTCTTAACCAGGTTTTCTCTCCTTATACCGAAAATGCAACTTGCCTCATAAAAGTGTGTAATTCTCACACACATGTTGTACTGGAGTTTATAATATTATATACATTTTTTATGAAAGAGTGTTTAATTACTGTAATTTTATCATGATATTGTTCATTAGGACACTATAGTCAAGATTCTTACAAGATTTTAAAAATGATGATGGAAGCACAATTTTCAGGGGGGTTTAACCCACCTATTAATATTTCATCTCGGATTGAAACTTTTCATATAGGTTTTCTGTCTGAAAACAATTTTATTTTAAATCAATTCCCTTGTCTTCCCTCACACCAAAATTAAGGTGGTACTTTTAAGTTAGAAGTTACTTTAACATTTACTTGAATAATATTATTTATTTATTTATGCTGTGATAAAACTCAAATAACTTCTGATTTTACAAATAAAGCTTGGTAAATGATTATTTAACAATAAATGTAGTTATTTGGATATTGTAAATCAGGAAGACATAAGGACCAGAATCTGAAGTTTTTATTCAGTTCTGACTTCACTATGAGTTTTGCCTCAGGAATGGCTAGGTGAAAATTTAGTAAAGACTTCAGGATTTGTCCCTCAATGCCAAAATAATGAGGTTTAAGAGCTTGATTACTGAGCAAGTACAATATTATAAGAACTATATTATTAAAAGGCTAAATGGTAATTTTCATGATTGACTATAATACATATATTAATGAAATCACACACATTTTATGTAATATTCATTTACACCATAAAATGAGGCTGTAATAGCTTTAGACATATATTTAAAGAGGCAGATAGACAAGGTAGGCATCTTCAAATTTATGTATTATGGCAAGGGATTTTCCAGGGCTTGAATGAATCGCAAGCTCTCTTTTTTTTTTAAAATCCCAAAGAGTAGATATACTAAGATGATAGTTTGTTTTAGGGAGAGAATTTTCATAATTTGCATGTCATCAACATAAGTTCAAACATATAAAGGTGTTAAGGTACAATTTGGGTTTTCACGTCTTTTAACTACGCTGCTGTTTACACATTCCAAGAAAAATTTGTGTGAGATCAGACATAAAAGGGGAGTTGTGATAAGAAGTTTTACTTATAATAAAACACCTAATGTGTGAGCATGAGATAAAATATTTTATTTTTGCTTTTTAAGGAATGGCTGAATAACTGATTCATAAGTGCAATTTTTGTGAATTGTGATCTGTCTTTCGAAACTCTCAAGTTAAAAAAAGACTATGCTCTCACCTCAAAGAATCATATAATAATGTCAATTTAAAATTATGTGCCAACATATTATTTTTGTCTTTGAAATGACCACTTGTTATCTAGGATAAAACATGGAGGGAGAAATATAGTAGGTTTCCTTCAGAAATCTAAATCCATATTTGCAACTGATGTCTTGAAATTGACATTCTTGTGTCACTGGAAATGCTAAAGTTTTGTTTTCTTCTTTGACAAACTTTGTAAGTATGAAACTCTGCTGCAGATGAGAAACTGTCTTGTTTCTTTTAAATACATGAAGGCCAATGTTCACAAAGAGCCTATTCACATTTATTGGACTATTCCAGTAATCATCCTTTCTATCATTTTTTCATATGGAAATATAATGATGATATATACTTGTTAGAGCTAAGTAAATACTTAATCATAAGAGTATAATGCTGGGTATGTGTAACTGGCTGGTTATCACACACTTTTTAGTCTAAAGTTTGGCATAACATTAGGTATAGTTTTTTTAAATCTGACATAAATTTTGACTATTTTAATATGAATAATTAACCAACTATGTGTGAGTATTTAATCCAACAACCCAAAAAACTATTGCACCCTTGTATTGGTATCGAAATCATTTTATAAATATAAAGCTTTACCTATCCAACATAAAATGCCAATATTCTTCAAAACTGTATGAAATACTGGGGTTGTCCTTCTCATGAGTAAGAGTTTGCTTTCATGTTGTTTGACAGGAATAAGTGCAGATGGAAGGAATAACCCTCAGTCTGATCCTATATGGTTTAGATTGATTAATTAATTAATTTGTTAGGGTTGGGTTAAATTGGTGAAATGAAGAGCTGTTTCTTTCCCTGCAATTCTCAAACCTAGTTTTTCTTGATGAATAAATCAAATGAAAAACAGGTTTTGTCTAAGAATTGCTGTTTTAACAAACTATAAATATTAGTAAAATCCATCAATGGAGGTGGTAAAAATCTGGGTAGCCTTGAGAGTTAGCTAGATGAGGCAGAGATAAACTTCTAAGCTTGTACAATTCTTTAGATGGAACATTGGTAGTCATATTAAACCTTTTTATAACTGTTTCTTGGAAAGCAAAGTCAAATGGAATTGAATATATTTATGTATGATATATGATTAAGCTCATTTAAAAATAAGATTGGGAGGAAGTGAAGAGCCAGTTGCCTGGCTGGTCTTTTGTTTATTCAACTGTTAGCTCTTAATTCATGTTTCAAAGGTATAGGGCAGGGATCTACATAACTGAGTTAGTGGGTACACAGACTGACTGAGGTTATGCAGGTAAACAAGTACACCGAATTATTTTTCCAGTTGTTCCTCAAAACAGATTTGTGTAGGAACAGTTAATATTGCAAAAAAAAAAATTGCAAATGAAAGTGTTTAGGTCTTCCCCCTTTTAAGAAATTATCATCATATGTACAGAAAACAGTGTCTGAGAATATGGTCACGGCTGCATGCTTACACCAAGATATGATTAGTTTATAATAGTTACAGTATATAAAAACTGCTGGTGTTGTCAAAATATGTACAAATTCCAGCAATCAAAATTTCTTTTAAAATTATATATCATTGTTTGGTATGGTAGATACTAGTGATTGCATGCTGTATTTAATAAAGTAATTGCTTGCTCTGTGTACATTAATTTTCTCCTAATTTAAAACCAGTGAACATAATCAGATAAAGCACATTCTGAGCTATAAAAATAGGAGACCAAAAAAAACCAAAACAAAACAAAAAAAAAACCTACTGTGCATGTTTGGATAATCATTTTTTCCAGGAGCGTAGTCTTAAGCAAGGACTCTGTTACTTTCAAGGCTTATTTGTCATTCTGAGCGGCAGCATTTATCAAATCCCTTGAAAGACTTGAGCGCTTCAATGCAATGACACAGTGCTTAAAGTTGTGGCTTCACTTTATTAGTTAAATAATTGTTTTATGTGATGACTCAATGTATTTTTAGAAAGCATATATAGAGTTAAATAAGAAACCCTTTTGTACCAAAAATATAGTGTGCAGGTATTTTATAGTATTACAAATCTCTGTGTTTGAAATGTAATACTATTGCCTTCCATTCCCAAACTGGATTCATTAATATTTTTGAGTAAATTCTTATTAGCCATAAGTTAAATTAAATGTGGGTGTGTATTACATCACACACTGTATATGTGATTTGTGGTAAACAAATGTTGTGGCTACTTAATTTCTGACTACAAAGTTCTGATAATATTAGATTTGGACTTGCTGTGCATAAAGTGTGTCAAACTTCAGTTACCGTCCAGGGGGTGAAGTTGGTCAATTTAATTCCCCAAGATCTAAAGAAGGTTGGTATCATTTCATATAGCCCTGGCAGAGCAGATCATTACCAGACACAAATCTGTTCGTTACATGCCGAGGGTTTATAGCAAAATAAATAGACTGTCATCATAAGTTCAGAAAATTGTGTGTTCGACCCACGATAATGTGTAAAGGGCATTTAATAGAGTTCAGCATTTATTCGTTATCTGTATGCGGACAGAGACAACAGTAGCGTTATCAGCTTTTTTTTTTTAAAAAAAAACTTCCGTAGTTTTCTCTGTCACATGACACGCCTCACAGACACACACACACACACACTGCGGCGCAGTTTTGATTTTAGTCGCAGCAGAAGGCTTAGCCACAAGAGATTCCGCTGGTTCAAACCAGCGTAAACCAGATTTTTTTTTTTCCGCCTACAAAGGAACAGATTACCTCTTATATCAAATTCCGTATTGGAGGGGGGAAAAAATCTTTGTTTCAAAAATATGCAGATTATCATAAACTATAATGGTGGCTGTATACTTTTAAATGCTGTTTACAACTGAGCAGTAAGCTTAATAAAAACAAATATATAAAAATTAAAAGGGCAATACGTTTTCCTTCGAATGCATTGTTAGATGGAAAAAATACATCTTTTGTTAATTTGAATGAATATCTCTCAGCCAACATTTAAAAAAAAAAATCTCCCATTACCTAGCTTAGCTGCAAATCCTATGCAGAGCTTAAATTCAGCCATGCAGCACAAACAAGATAGAACATTTTTTGTTTGGGACCTATTGAAAAAACAAATGTGCAGCATTTTGAAACTCTCACTGATTATAGCAGGGTGGCATGCCCCAAATGGGCCGTATTGCAGGAGAGTAGTTTTAAACTTTGGCCCTTTAAGTATCATAGTCAACTGAAGAATGGTGACCTCAGAAAGAAAGGATAGCTATGTGATCAACTCCCAGATCATCTCTTTCTAAAGGGATGTAATGTTTGCCTTTTTGGAGAAGGAAGTGGGGGGGGGGGAGATAGAAAGAGAGAGCGAAACCGATTTATGATAGGCCAAGTACTTGATTTTAAGAACTGGTTTGGTGGGTAAAGAGTGTGGTTTTCTTTATATCAAATTCTTGGAAGGTTCCTTTATCTTTCATTTTAAGTTACTGCAGTATTTACCTTCCTAATTTATATGGTTAGTAACCTTTTGTGTCTCTTTTTTGTTGTTGTTGTTGTTGATGTGGTGAAGCATAGGTTTAATATTAGACCGACCAGCGGGAACCAATGGAATATTTTTTTGTCTTCTCTCTTGCTGGAGATTCTCAGTGTTTGTAAACATTCTCATCTTATATAGAAGTTGAATATTAGTCTTGTGAAATTGTAAATGAAACATCAGAATAGACTGAGATAATTATGTAGCTGTTGTCATTGTCCAATTCAACTGGAATCGGAGAGAAAACTGTTTTTTCATAAAGACCCTTTGCATACATTTATTGTGAGTAATTGTACTATTTTGTTCCAGTACAACAAACTGATGTATCACTCTCCATTTTGAGAGATACATGTTACAATATAGTTGGTATTCAAACTAGTTGCTTTATTTTTTTTAAGTAGTCCTGCCAATACAATGGTATTAATAGTGTTAAAAGGGTAGATTGCAGTGAACTGGACTGATTTACAAACACACTTTTATGTAAAAATATACAAAATATAGTGCTCCTGAATTAGGATGCATATGCACAGTGGATCTTTTTTGAAAGAAATCATGTTTCATAATAGCCATCTTCCTTTTACCTATTATTAAATCTATTATACAATAAAAAAGCATTCTGTTACACTAAACCACATAAGCTGTGTTGTTTTTAACTGGGAAAAAAAGTTGCTATAATAGGTTCAATAGTAATAATCTAATTAGATTATGAATAAGAATTATAACAATTGGAGTACCAGTGACAAGCTGTAGAGATACTGTAGTATATTAATAAGTCAGATCTGTTAGTAAAATAAGAAACCAGTTGTCACAACTAAAAAAATACAGAAAACATCCTGAAAACTTGTATATACAAAACCACTTCAGCTGTACAATCTTGGAAGAGAGGAATAGTAAACTTGTTTTTTTCTTTATAATATAGACTTCTATGAAGTCATTCCCCTTTATTTCATGATGGTGTCTTAGATGTGGTTTAAAAGAGAATTTCACACTATTCTCTTTGTTTAATGTGACAGTGTGAGAAAGTGATCTTTATTCGTTCAAAAAACTCTGCATGTAGTCTATGTTTAGGTTCTTTTAATGTGTTTGTCTGTGATTTTTAAATGCTAAACATGTAAACAGATAAATTGTCAATGTTAATTCTGTATCCTGTCACACAACTGATCTTTCTTTCCTGCCATTTCTTTCCTTTTTATCTTTTTTGTGCGTTCATGTTGCAGTTGATAAAATTACGTGAAGAGGTGAGTACTTTCTTGCTTTTTGTTGTCTAGCTTTCCCTTTAAAGCTGAGTTTCCAAATCTGAAAGTAGATCTTTTTGTTCATTGTTGCAGGGAAATCCACACAAAGCAAAAATATTGATTACATTGCTTAAAAATATTCACTGTTGTGTCTTTTTTCCCTAATAACTATATGCTTACATGGGACTCCCTAGATCAAACCTTAGAAATTAACATTCTTTGAGAGCAGAGAGAATTCTTAAAGGCATTGGAAAAAGAAGGAAAAAGCCTATTATTTGATCTGCTAGACTATCACAGTCAGATCTGGTGTAGCAATAATCTTGTTTGCATCACAAAATCTTTGATGGGGTAAATACATTTGTACATAGGTGTTTGTAAATGAAAGCATTGCTTTGGTGAAAACCTCCACTGTAACAATATCAAACATATGTAATACTTCATATGCATTGAATTTAGTGTAGAACAATTGAAATACCTATTTTATGAAAGTATTGCATAGACAGTGAAGATGTAGTACAAATAGACCTTCCTCCCTCCCCCATCAATATTTATTATTTATTTGTGTGTATGCAGTAGATCTGTAGGTGTAACACTAGAGATCAGTATTCTGAAGCACCTGTCCTTTCACTTAGGAAATGGCTCATAAATATTTAGAGGCAGAAGTCTAGGTTCTTATGGTCAGTTGCTCACATTTTGTAGTATATTTTCTAAAGGTGCTGTCCACTGTCGTGTGAGTTGTTAGTGGTGTGGGTGGGGATGTGTGCATGCTTGCACAAGAAGGTATTTGCACTGCTTTTGTTATTTCTCTCTAATTACTACCAATAAGGGTTTAGTAGAGTCATAGTTGCTAGCAGGCCAAATTTCTGAGTAGACTCATGGAGAGAGCTCCTACTAAGCAAAGTATTAACAATTTCATATGGTATGTTCATCTTGTCTTCATTACCTTCTAACTGAACAACACGAGGATGATGATGATGATGATGAGCTGACAAATCAATAATGGATATTACACTCTGGAAAAAGTATTTATCATAAATTCTAGGCATGATGATGAGAGAGAACTGGGAACTAACCAAATCAATATCAACAAAGGGGAGTTCTTGATGTAAAAAGGCTACTTTTTTTTTAAAGAATCTTTCACCAGTGTCCCAGGTACTCTGATTGTCTCCTCTTCCCAGCCCAAAATGGATCTAATATTAATGAGGAGAAAAAGAGAGCTTAAAAATAAATTAAATATATGAGACCCAGTGAAAGCCCTTCCATCATGACCTAGTTCCCTTCCTTAATATTCTATTTATAATCCCTGTATGTAAACAAATAAGAATGTTGTTGCAAGATTCATATAATGAGATTTCTGATATGTTAAGACTAGATATGACTTGCAGCAAAGGATAGTTCTTCAGATTCACACATACCTAACCCTTTCATGGTTGCACATACCTGCATGTATATGTATACATTTGTAAAAGGCTGCAGTAGGTGCATTTTCCTAACAAATTATGAGTTTTTTTTATATAAACATGATTACTGACAATTTTTGAGATACTTTCAAAATTGAATATAGAGTATATGAGCTCAGCTGCCTCTTTCAATAGTGTAGTTTATATAGTGCTAGTGGTGGATATTAAAATAACCACATGCAAACTAATTAGGTAATTCAGCATTTGCTGCAAACGGCCATGCCTTTGTCTTTTATCAGATCTTTTAGCGACTTTAAATCCTTTTGTTTATCAACCTAATGAATTGCATTGTATGATAGCATACTAGTAATTTCCTCCTCTCTGTTTATTTTGTAAGGTTGATCAGTTACCTTTTTTTTCCATCATCTCACTGCATGTTGTAGAAGCCACCAAAGTATATATCCAGTTAAGGAATTATAATTCTGGACAGATTGAGATTGAATTGACAGAATGATAAATAATTTTAATGTATTGAGTTTGTGTGTTCTGGATACTATCTATACAATAAGCTATAATTGTGGTTGTATTTTGATATTGAGTGCAAAATGCACATTGAAATCTAAATGAAGGATAGTACAGTGACTCAGGCATGGTTCTAAACTAGTCATATAGTAAAACATCAAGGCATCCCCAATTATAGTTCACCTAAGGAGGTATGAACTGATCTTAAAAGGAATTGTGATTTGCTATACTGTTTGTTAATAAAAAAAGTACACTTCCTCTCATTTCAAGGCTCTATTCTAACACACATGCAGTACACAGAATTCTATGGAGGCTGTGTTGCTCTGTCTTTTTAGTTTCTGAAATCTCAGTTTGAATCCAGCCCACATGGAATGACTAAATCTCTAGTGATAGCATGCCACTTTGCAAAACTTCCTCACATAACTCCAGATAGAAGCTCTTTCTGAAGCTACAAGACAGACTAAATCACCTCACTATCCACCTTACAAAGGTTTGGGTTGTGTGGGAGAATAAGTTTGGGGAGGGGTGGGAAGGAGTTGAAAGCATCAGCTGCTACTGTACTTCATTGCCTTTGATGACCAAAAGGATAGTATTCATCCAAAACCAAACACAGAATGTAAATAACACCATCACTTAGAACAAAAATTAGATTTTTATTATAGAATGGCTTAGGTGGAAAGGTTTTAAAATCAGAGGTAAGACACAGTGTTGAGTTAATGTTAGCACTGAATTCACAGTACTCTAGTGTTCTAATTGCTTAGAGTAGGGCTAGGCTAGACTAGGGTGTCTTGCATTGTTTTTTCAGTATAATTTTTTCTTATATACTGTATACAAACACATACTAAAATACTTGCATTTTTGATTGGATAAGTGTGCTAAATTATCACAGTATACAATGTTAATTCTGATTTCCACCTCACATGCACACTTCATCAGATCAGAAAAGTGTTTTCATTTTAAGCATATGACAACTCTAAATAACTCTCCTCTAATTAAAGGTGCTATTGCCTGTGCTGAGTCCTGGAATATGTAATTACAGTGTTTAAAGTGTCTCTTTTTAACTTTTGGAATTCTTATCTTTGGAACCTCAAGTTACCCCTGCTGATCCATAGCCTCACCTTTATTTTCTTAAGGAAAATATTTCTGACACATTATTATACAGATATTACACATTCTTTATAAAAGTTTAAACTATTTAACATAAATTGAGTCTTAATACAATTTTTTAAAGAATTGCATCGTACACTTACCCATCTTTTTAAAGAGGGTGTCAAAGCCATAGAGAAAAAGAAGCTGCTATTATGAAAAGCTACTTTTTTTGAAACTTATTATATAAAATTAACACTAATTATTTAGATTGGCCATGAGTCCTAAGAACATGCACCACTCTAGCTGCTGTTATGATTTCAATTAGAAAACCGTAACTTATGTTTTCAAATGTTAAGTGCTTGTGCTTCTTTTTTTTTTTTTCTTGGTGGCCTGCTCCCCATGAACGTAAAAGGCTTTTGTGCAATTTACTCTTAACCTATCCGCTGTGTATTAGATGACTCTATTAATTATTATAGACTGTTATTGCCGCTTTCCTGACCTTCACATTGGGTCCTATCTGTGCTGATCTAAATGCATTGTTTTAATGATTTTAAAAAAAAAAATTCAAGGCAAGCTTTGATGTGGCTTTAGCTGCCTCGATCGTCTGGCCGCATCTCAGAGATGTGTCACCTATGCCGGGAGGGAATAGGGAAATCACGTTTTGAATGGTAATGATAACATACTAATCACTTCCTTTCTTTGAAGATGGAAGCGAGATATTCTGTCAGCATCCCTGGCTGCTAGAGCTTGGAGGCATTGGTCTAGGTGTATTAGCTTAAGTGTGCATGTCAATACAGCTTGCATCTCCCAAGATCCATAGGGGCTCATTAGAGCAAGGTAGATCGTTTCGGTAGACAGCCACTCAGATAATATGTATGGCACCTCCTTTTTTTTTTTATTATTAGAAAGCATTCCTTCGATTTTTTTTTTAAATGACATCTGTCAACAAGGCAAAGTTGCAGTTGTTTTTGACACATACCAAAACAATTTTTGGGGGGGATAAAGAAGGGGTTGGTGAAAGTATGTGTGTCTGATTGGTTTATACATATTTTTGATAGCTTGATTAGAACGAGTCTGGGATTAGTACTCTAAAAAGAAGTAAGGCTTATATTTTGAGAGTAGTTTGTAGATGGAGAATAAGTAGTGAAAATAATCATTTCACCTTTGCACGGTCATTAATTATTGTAAAAATATGTGCAGCGCTATATTTTTGCTGGAGTTCATAAAAAATCTCTTTATGTATGTAAGGATGTATGTACCTTTTTACATGTTTTGATATATATCTTTAGATATAGATGCCAGTGTTTTGTTATTGTATGTGCATCCATCAAGCAGTTCTAACGATATACCTGCTGTTTAGTATTCTGTATGAGTAGAATTTTGTTTTTATACATCATCTCCTTTCCATAGCAGGTCAAATAAAGTAGAAATATACTCCCCTGAAAATTAAGTTAATATTAAAAATTACAACCTGCAATAATAGTGATGTTTTGTGAAATTATTGTTCAATAGAAAACATGGATGCTTATGTATGATAAAATGGGAAATAAATCTTGAAGTTGATCTTCAGTCAGTGTCCATATCTAGCAGAAGCATTAGATTTGATCAGCGTCCTCCTGTAATAACAATGAAGCACATATGTAGTGTTTCAAAACAAAATGATTGGTAGACATAATTATGATTGATCACAGAACCTGCCTCTTCCAGTGGTGCTTGTAATAGGCTATTCCATAAAATATCTGTAGATATTTTTGTTTTGGCATATGAAAGCGTAATTAAAAAAAGGGGGGGGGGAGAGAGAACATTGTAGACTGCAGTCTGATTTTTTTTCTTTTTCTTTTTCAGAGGGCACATCTGCTCGATAACACAGAGAGGCTGGAAAGGTCATCTCGGAGACTAGAGGCTGGATACCAAATAGCAGTGGAAACCGGTAAGAATTCTGAGAGTGAGCAAATTGTCTTGCTTATGCACAGCAGTCTTCACAACACATGACATTTCAGGAAAACTTCAAAGGCGAAGCAGAGACAGCAGCCCGAGATGTGGTTTACATATTGGGGAGACAATTGGGAGCTTATTTGCGCTTATCTTTTTTCAAGTTAAAAGGCATGACATCTACTGAAAACAGTTCCTGAGGTTTAAAAGTATACATCTGAAAAGAGATGGAATACTTTGTCTAAATTCTACATTTGTCTTAATGTGCAGTTACATGTTGTCAGTTTACCCACCCGCAATGATTGCTAGCACACTGTAGACTCCAGTTGTTTTCGTCTTTTACTTTTATTGATATATGTAAAAATTATTTTAATAAACCTATAAGATATTAACCAGAGACAAATAAATAATAAGGTTGCCAACTCAACTTTCTTGAAATCGATTCAGCATTAGACTGTTTAGGGTTTTTTATACAATATAGGTAGCAAATTGTACTTTGAATCTGTAAATATTGAACAAAATAAAGGAAAGAAGGCTAAATCAAAGCCAAATTTATTATTTTTATTGCTGATAGTAACTCTTTTCAATTGGTACTTCCAAAATGTCTTCATTAAATTTTTCCAGTCAGTGATTTTTTTTTAAAAAACACAACAATAATTAAGACTCTAAAGTATTATCTCCTTAAATGAACAAGTTTATGCAAAATTATGGAAGTTTCATATAATGCCTGTTATATTTTGAAAGTAAAATAATTTTCTGGGAGACAATCCAAATTATTTGATATAAACTGATATTCTACAGAATCTAGTATGTATTATTTAAAAGGTATATGAAATTTAACCCTTGTAGAGTTAAATATTATTATGTTAAATAACTGGTATTGTTAATATGTCCACATTTAAATTATTCTGGACTTAGTGAAAAATAATGCAAAAGAAGTTGGCAACATACCATATTTATTTGTTCTGGAAGGGGGAGAATTAAGTAATTTCTTCATGAAGAAGTCAGAATAATGGAAATAGACACCATGTCAGTAAAGGTAGCCTTGCTGTAAATTCTCCAAGAGTTCTACCAGTGACCACAACTCTGGTTTAGAAGGACTGTTTTAATGAGTTAAAAATTTAACTCTGCTTTTTTTATCACATTCTGGTTTTTCCCAAGCAAAGGCTATGTAGGATTGCCGTCTCTCCACTTAGGGGATAAAGTGGCTTATTCCTTTCTCCCACATTTTGGAATTTGATATCTTAAAAAGAGCCATCCTGTTAACTTCCTTTACCTATGTCTCCATGGCCATCTCTGAGAACTGTATATGATTATGAGCCAGGTCCTCAACTGATATAAACTGACAGTTTCATTGACTTCCCTGGACTTACACCAACTGATGCCAGCTGAGGCTCTGTTCCTATGTATCACTCTCTGTGATGTAAGGTGGAGTTTTTGTTTTGTAAACTGCACAGATGTTTTTATTAGGAAGTGTTAGCATCACTGGAATGCAATTTTCTGCTGTAGCTTTTTGTGGGAATTAATTAATACATTTTAGACCCCGGTATGGACTATGAGGATTTTGGGGACTAATAAAATTATAATTCAGTACAATATAAAAGTTAACTTTTTACACACATGCGGAGCTATTATATAATCATTATGTGTAGTGTTGCCACGTAAGTACAACATTTTAATTTATTGAACTCTGATTCATCACTGAATTGGCTTTCAGACCCAGATCTCCCATGATGATGAAAGGAGAAGGTGACAACCATTAGATGTCCATTATATTGTGGGTTTTTTAATATGTCTGAAGCCCCTTGTAATGAAATATCTGGAATACTCAGTAGTTCAAATCCATTTTAGGACTCTCTATTAAATATTTTTGTTATATTCATTGGCATGTCATAGTATAAAAAGCAAAATATATTATACTTAATTATTAAACCTATTAAAATGTATTAAACCTTCAGTGATCTCCTAAGGATTAATCTCAGATCACATAACATATTTCATACAGGTCCTTACTGCCACATGTTAACTCTTACTCCCATAAACTGGAAGCTTTTTGCCATTTGCCTCTCTAAATTCTTTACCTCTCAAGTCATTCATATATTTGGGTATACCAGCCAGGAATTATTGAAAGGGTCTAATTTCATTCTGACTTCCTACTTTCAGTGGGTAAGCACCGAAGGGTATTGGAGCCTCAACAGGAAACAACATATATCACCATAGTTAAGATGCAGTCTGAAATCAACTGTCAGGCCTCAGAAGTTACAGGTTATAACCTATGGAAATTGTGGATGCTTAAATATATGGGGAGACCTTCTGAATGATTAAGCATGAAATTTACCCTATTCCTGGGGGCCCAAATGAGGATTATGGCATCCATGACCAATTAACTTTAGTAAAGCCAAAGTTGTGTGGATCCCCAGTATTGGGATTCATTTCACCCTAAATATTCGTAGGGATTCATTCCTAACTTACCAGGTGTTGAAGTGCTGATAGAGTAACACAGGAGTTGTACGTTCAGTCCAAGCTCTACTTAATTTCTTCTTAGTAATTTAAATACATCGAGCTGTATTTCACATAGTTCAAACTACAAATAGGTCTCATGTCATACGATTTATGCAAAGAAACCATTACTAATATGGATAGTGGTCTTCGTGGTCTCAATGGTGTCTGTAATAACTAGGGCAAGACTTAATAATGGCTGACAGACTTGTAAATTCTACTTGCCCATGGCAAGCACTTTTTTTTCTGTTGGTCAATGGGGAAAATATTATATGCACTTTTTTCCCCATTGTCAGTGGCCATCATGGTAAAGGGCAAACAAGCAGGTAGACTCTTTCTGAGGATTAATGGAAGACTTTTTTCCAATTTGGAATGGAATACATTTTATAGCTGCATAGGCTCAAATTTTAGTTGCATCCACAGTGAACTCCAGAGCTTCCTTATCTTCCCTGTAGCGAATATATAATTTGGGAGTGTGTCTCTCTCTATCCAGCATTATCCTGCTTGCAAAAGTTATATATAGCTTTTCTGAATGTGCAGAAGTTCAAAATGCCTTGTTCAATTCATCTTCAGAAAAGTAATTGGAGTGCAAGTAGTCAGTAAAGTGTTATGTCAGTGGAAAAAAAGAACTAGATCAAACCTCATGTGAGACCGTCATGGTTTTCTGTTGGACAGCTTTCAGCAAGACCTTCCTGACTGCCAAATGCTTTCTGAAAGAGAATACTGAAATTAATATCTAGACCTCACCATGTATCATGAAAATCTACAGAGTAACTACAACTGCTAAATGCCATCCAAATTCATATGATGAAATAGTATTCAAGATACCAGTGAGTGGTTTCCTTTTCTTCCTGAGCCTCAGGTGCTTCCACGAAACTCAGTAGATATGATTTCTGAGAATCATAACCTCTTTCTGCATCAGCACTTTCTGAGTTTTTCTCCTTGAATGATGATTATTGAATATCTTGGCATGTCTCTGGAGGCATCTCAAGTCCTCTGAGCTACTAGAAAGGTTTATACTCTGAGTGAAAGAGATTTACTCCTTACAGTGAATCTCAAAGCTTTGGACCGTTTTCATATCCACTACTCACAAACAAACTTGCTATAAAAACAAAACAAAACCTGTCTGAAGAGAAGATCCATCTGAATCTAGGTTTCAGACCTCACTTACACATCAGCAATTTGCAGTACTATTTAGTGTTTGGAAATCTGAACAACATATAATGGCAAATGCAGTTGACAATTGTTCTGAGTTTTCATGAGCCTGTAAAATATAAACCTCAGTGATCACAACGAGGAACTTTAGTTTCATCCGGAAGTGCGTTGTTCAGCCAATATCCTCTCTCCTGATTTTATAAAAGGTAAGGATGATCTTTTAAAATTCTGGTTAAAACATAAAATCAGTAGTTTCACAGAGTATCAGTGTGTTCTAACTAAAATGAGTAGTAGGCCTAATTGTTTTGATTCATTCATGTGTGTTAGCTATGTTTGTTAGCGGCTGGTTTAACTATACTAAATGAGAATGTGTAGAGAGAGAATTATATACAATATACCCATTCTTCTAGGGTTAGGCTATGAATGTAGCATTGAAGTTCTGCTTTATCACCGACCTGCCATACCAGTAAGACAAGAATTTCTCTTTCTTTCTGTAGATCAGTGATTACTAAACTGGGGTCAGTGGATTGCTGGTGGTTCATGGAAAGCTAGGTGGTCATATGGTTCTAACTTCCCCTTTTACTCCCTAAACTGTATTTAAAAATGTATTAAATACTATCCCAATGTTAATTTTCTATGTAAGCAATTTCTGTAGTAATCACGGGAGTGTTACATAATCACAAATGGGAGGAGAGGTCGTCCATGGAATTATGAATGAGTGGAGAGGGTCCATATAACACTTCTCTGTTAAGTTGTGGCCTTCATATGAAATGTTTCAGGTTTCCTAGAGGTAGCCTACAATAATTCATTTCCACTATGTGAATTTGGAAGGGCAGTCACAAAAAGCACGTCCTTTTTCTTTTACAAAATACTCTTTCCTGGCATGTGAATACATCAAGCTTTTGACCTGTCTTTGTTATAAATACCATTCCCAAAATCAAAACCCAGCATTTATTTCCGACTCATCTGTTATCGTATCTTGATTGTAAGATGTTTTTCAAGGTATGCTATCAGTGATAGGGTTGCTATAAATCGGATCATACTATTAATGGTTGAGGATTTTGCAAGCAATGCAGGATATTTAAACACACATCTTCCATTCAAATGAATAGAATGTTTATAGAGAGCTGCTGATGGCATTGCAGCCTGTGATTCATGAATGTGTATCTGAGCAGGATAGTACCTGAAACTAACTGCAGTAGATATCTTTGCAGTTGTGACTAGCAGAGTTTGAACTAGTCAGTGATGTGATGCCCATAAATCCATGATGTTGTTTGACAACTTTGGACTGCTTCTCCTTTCCTGGTGGAAAAACACTGAACCATGAATCCATGTCCTCAAGGTCTCAATGGTCTCTACTCTCTCCAGAGTTCTGAAGTGGTTCTGCAGTCAAAGTATATTTTTAGTGGGGCAAATTAGATGTAATTAGTAAAAGTAAAACATATGGTGGTATGGAAGTTAAAGCTGAAAATTTCCAACTACACTTAGTCTATTCCCTTGCAAATGCAGAGTTTAGCTAGAGCATGCATTCATTAAACATTACTGTGATCAAACACTTAATTTAAACCAGAAGAAAATAAAGTGTGCTCACTCGGTATAGGAAAGATTTAAATGGGTATAACACCCATTATTAACAACATATCCTAACAGCAATACAGGTAAGACTAAATTTTCAGCCTGGGCCTCTATTTTTATGGATGCACAATTTTAATGGAGCAATTAAGATCACTTGGGCATCCACAGATCTGATTTGTGTTCATTTTCACAAATAGCTAAATGAAATTAATTATTGCAAGCGTAAAAATGAAAGCCAGGTTTTGAAAATCTGGTCCCCTAATTTCCAATTCCTCTTGCTAAAATCCTACTTCTTTCTCAGTTATTTACACTTAATATCCACTGGCCTCATCTCTAATGAGTTATTCATACATGTATATGTGAATACTATATGTAAAATCTTTCATTAGTGAAATGGGGCTCCTGAGTTATGGTTCATATACCAATATCTCCTTCTCAGGTGTTGCTTTGATATCCCTGAAGAACATCTTTCTGCTGAAATCTTAATCCAAAGTTTCTATAGTGAAATGAGATTTATTTATTTTTTTGGCAGCTCCCACTCACCATCAGAGAGGGCTTTTTTCATGGTCCCTTTTCCTTCTACTCAGAGGGGTATTTCATGTTTCATATATACATTTTTCTTTATAGGTTGATTTCAATTAAAATCTGTTTATGGTATCAGAAAAATTTATTTGGAAATGATATATTTCAGTTCTAAAACCTTAAACCCTCTGCTTCCATCCAGATTCTAGGTGGGGATGAGGTATTCTCTTTGCGGGTACCAGACCTGATCCACATGTACTGTGGAAAGCAGAGCAAGACTTCTCAGGGTGGAGCCATTCTCCAGGAGGAAATGGGTTTTACCCAGTAACAGCCAAGAGTAGCAGCCGTAGAGTAGGAATTGAATAAGCTGCGCCCTCTGCCTTGTGTTCCCCAATATCTTCTCAGCCTCTGAATGCTGATTATGTCAAGAGAATGCTTTTTACAACTTTGGCTCTGGACATTTTCTTTCCATTTGTTAATTGGTTGGTTTCCCCTATCACCTCTCACCTTCTCCCAGTTTCTCTGATGCTGTCCTTGTCCCCCCACCTTCAGTGCTCCCCTCCACCCTACTCTACTTGTTCTTCACATTCATCTTATCTCCAATTCTCTTCCTTCTTCCGTTGAACCTTTCCCCCATTCTTTGCTCCTGCTTGCTCACTTCCGTCTTGCCATCTACCTGTACTTATTCCTGTACCCTAATAAAAATAAACAGAAAGAAATGTACATATATTTAAAAAGTGGAAGAAACACTATGAATCCATTAAAACCATGGTTACTTTGTTTTGAGGCAAAGACCTTGATTAAAATTTTGAGTCCATTGAAGTCAGTGACAAAAATCCCATTGATTTCTGTGAGGCCAGGATTTCACATCGATGGGACACTGATTCTGATAGGGGTCTACTTCAGTGTAAATATGTAGTAACGGAGATTGAGCCATTAGAGAATCTTTGAATGCTTGTTGTTTGAATAAGTCTGTTCACAAGTTTCTTTCATTTTTTGCTGCTGCAATAGTGTTATTCAGAGGAAGAAATCCGTTTTTTTTACCATGTAAAAGTGATGCTTGTGGTAGTACCACAAGGGAAGGAACCACATCTACTAAGTGCCCTCTAATAATCTCACAGTATTAAAAAGCTATGAATCCTGTAGCAGAAAAGATTTTAGACTAGTTATAAAGAAAGACATAAAGGGATAATCATTTCATTTATAGCAATCCTTTCACCCAGATGGCTCCCAAAGTGCACTGCAAATTTAACAGATTTACAATACTGTAGTGTATATGGGAATTACTTTACCTACAATTAAAAACCAGCCATCTTTTGAGTATAACGCTTCTGCTGTTTGTTATCTCACAGCAGATCTAAAGCCCACTAAAATCAATGCTTATCTTTCCTTTGACTTCAGTGGACTTTGAATTGTGCCATTAATGCCAAAAGTGAAGGATGTCAGACCCATATGATAGTATAAAGAAAATTTTATATGGAAAAAAGTAGGTATGTGAATTTGGCCAGGATGCCAGGGCGAGTGTCCCATTTGTTATATGAAGTGCTGTAGATACATTAATGTCCACCACTGTTCAGGACCTCAGCACTGTGGAACTTGTGGTAGAATGGTTGCAACAGAGCCGTGCTAGGGATTGGGCCTGGTTGAATTATTTGTTTAAAATTATATTTATCAATTTAGCACTTTTTTACGTGAGCAAACTGTTTGAACTGATTCAGTTGTTCTTCATAAGTCTATTGCTCATGAAGATTTGCTGAATAGTTTGGGCAAATAATTTTCAGGCTAAGGGCTAGTCACCTAAAGTTCATGGTGTTGTTTCTTGCTCCATGATAGGATAACTAAAAAATTTTAAACAGGAGAATAGAGACTTATGAATAACGTATTTCCAGTATAAATTTCCAGATGAAAAATCATTCATGCTGAAATCCGTGAGACTTCCATGAACATTTTCACAAATCCTGGCATTTATCAGAATACTTATGAATACACATGAACAGCTGATTCATGGCTAACTGAACTCGGCACACGCTGTATTTGTAAAAATTTGATGTTTAAGTATTGATCAGTTCTGCTGTGGATACTGAATTAGTACTGGCTCATAGGGGATAGTGTCTCCCATTGAATCACCAAAACACTATTGCAGCACTTTGTTTTTTCTTGGTAGACTCCAATACCTGTTTGCTAATAGTATTTGCGAGGACTGCAGGTTCTGTGATGAACCACCATCAATGGTGATGCCTTGCAATTTATTTTGTGGGTGTTCATGGGAAAGCTCTTGAAGTAACTGGTTAAGCTAAAAATATTATTTTTGGTTAAAGCTATCGAATAACTTCATTTTCCTACAACAGCATTGCTAAATTCACTTTTAAAATAACTTATATTCTAATCTGTTTTTAATAATTTATATTACATGCTTAAAGAGGTCTCAACTGAGAGTAGGGTCCCATTGTGTTAGGAGCCATATGTACCCATAGTAAATACAATTCCTGCTTTGAACAGAGAAGATAAGAACAACAGAGGGCAGGAGGAGAAACAACAATAAATTAATGGCCATTATTACTGCTAGTTGTTTCAGATCCCCTTTCCAGAGTAGAAGTAATGACAGAGAGGCTGGTCCCATTTTTTCCTTTCTTTTCAGTATTGCACTAGATTATTAACCACCTAGATCAAATATCATTATGAGATAGCAGACCCTAGGATTTCATCTACTGAATACAATTTGTCTTTAAATGCGGATGTCCTACTGCATTCATTCATTCACTAATCCTTCCCAACCTTCTACCAATCACCTACTAGATCAACAGCTCATCCCAATGCAAGGTGAACTGAAGGAGAAGCTAAAGTGATGAGCGTAACAGTGGCGAAACTTAACTTAGTGTGGTCTCAGTCACTCTTTTGATCAGGTTAAATAAGTTAAGCATGGCTCATTCCACCTGAAAAAAATTAACAAAAACAACATACCTTAGCGTATTGTAGAGGTAATACCAAAAAAACTCATCAAAAAATGTGAAGTAATGGGGAGCAACTGAACTTGTCTTTCATGGGTAGAATCTAAATCCTGAAAAGGACAATTATCCTGGACTCCTCTCTTGTAGGCATGATTTTTTCCACGCCAAAGACCTCAGCATAGATTTTCAAAACATGTTCTTGAATTTTGTTTGCCTTGTTGTGGAGGACAGTCACCTATAACCTTTAAAAGATCATGACAGAATAGTGTACAATGTCTGTCTGACCTGCAACCATATTAATTACCCTTCCATTTGAGAGGTCTAGCTATGTGGTTTCCTGATACACAGAACAGTTAGGTCAACCCTGGGGTGGCGGGGAGCCTAAAGTTAGGGCTCTTATTTCTTTTTTAGAACACCTATGTAAGTGGCCTGACTGAGCTTCTAAAAGCTTCTATGAATTTCATTGGGGCTGCTTACATGTTTAAGTGCTTTCCCAAATTGGGATATATGAGGATGGTCTCACATATCCTGTTATTTTTTGAAGGCCTCACAACTCTTGCTTTGTACAAAAAAGTTTGTTGAGACATTGAAAAGATCCACATCATCCTTCAATGTAGGAGAGAAAATTAGATTTTAACATAGGGGGAAAATCAATTGTCTTGATGAATAGCAGTCTCTGAGCATGTTCTCCTAAGATATTGTCATAGCATAAGGATCTTTGGGGACCACATTTTACAAGCCAGTGTGCGGTGACATTCCTCCGCTTTTCACTCTGCCTCATTCTTCTGTCTCACTTCCTTGTCTTATTCTCTTCATGTTCTTTGTTCCTTCTCATTTTTTATTGCATACAGCTCAGTAAAGTGTTAGCTGATTATTACTAGCCTACACTCCAGTGGGTGATGCTCCCATTGTTGTCATGCATCTTTTTTAATCTAAATAATAATAAACCGTTTGGCCAAGCTGTAACTTTAAATGATTCCATTTCACATTTTCCACCCTATGTTATGCTTACACACGTCAAGTGGAATCTTTTTAAGGACTTTATACAGTCTGCTCTTTCTATACATTTTTATTTTTGTTTGCAACATCACCACCACAATCTTGGTGGGGAAACTGAGGTCCTTTGCAGAAATGGGGATCTGTCATTTACTCACTATAAAGTCCCTTAAGAACCTGTGTTAACTAGAAGCTACCTCTTTAAGCATTTTGCAGATAACCAAAGACTTATGTTTTTCCCATCAATTTAAAAAGATAAATTTTTTCAATTAGTTTACATTATCTTGTAACATATGTAAGCACATGCCTAACTTTAAACTCATAAATAGTCTAATTGACTTAATAGAACTGCTCACATGTTTAAATATTTTGCTGAAGTGAGGAAGTGATTTACCAAGCTGGAATTGGGGGAAGAAGGGGAATTGAAAGGCATCTGTATTCTGTTGCGTCTTTATTACGCCTAAATAAAATAAAGGAAGTCAAAGCAAGAGACAAAATTCCAGTTTACTTTCAGATACAGAGAAAAACTGTTAAATTTGTGACCTTATTATATTTCATTCATATAACTTTCCTAGGGGTTTTTTTTAAATTCAGGTTTGGTTTCTCTTTGAGTTTGACTTTTAGTACTGAGCATCTATAGCTGGTGCTTATGTTCTTAATAGATTTTCCAGGGGGGGGAGTACTGCTGCATTTTCACAGCGTGAGATCTTTTTGGACTAGACTTTGTGTACAACTTACATTAAGTAGAAAACTTGATGGGCTTCAAAAACAGCAAGATATTTTTTTAAACTTCTTTTTTAAAGCCTTTCACCTCTACTTCCTGTTTTCTTCCATTTGCACAACAGAACAAAGTTTTCCATTAAAAATTATTTGTACTAAAGAACATGCTTTTCCAACTAAAGTCAGTATCAAAAGTGCTGTAGTGGTGAATCATCATTCAAGTACAGTACTTTGTTGACCTTTTACATCTTGAGTCTAAGAGTCCAAGCCATAGTTACACAAATGCCTGTTTTTTGATGGGGGTGGGAGTGGGAATTGCCCTAAAGCCAGACAGAGAAAATGATCTTTGAAAAACTGTACACCTACTAGAGAGAAGGCAGAGTGGCTTATAATGTCACCCCTTACTTATCCAGTGTTCACTTCTGTGCTAGTTCATCAGAGACAGCATGCATATTCAGAAGCTTGTAGTATTATCTTATGAAGTTAAAATTTTTCCACCCCTTTGGAAGAAACACTTTGTCATAGTCACTGACATTTGTAATCCAAAAGAGGGAGTCTTAAAATATCAACCATTTTCCAAAATTCAGCTTTGTCTGATAGATAATGAATTTAGTGAAACTTAATTCTTAGTCAGAATTGAAGGGCATGTGGCCATATTCTCAGTTGGTGTAAATCAGCATATCTCCAATAAAGTCTATGAAGCTATGCTGATATGTACCAGGTAAAGATCTAGCCCATTTTATTTTAAAATAAATCCATTTTTCTATTTTTTAACTGAAAAACTTTGTTACTTCATAGGAGGATCGTGCTTAGGCTCTCTGTCATTTAAATAAATGAGACCCGGTTAGACTAATGGTTTGTGATAGGGATAGACGATGGGTTAGCAAGATAAGAATATACATCTCTGACCTGCACTAATGTTAAACCTGTGTATTTTCAATTTGTAACTTGATGATAATAAGCCTTAATATCAATATCATCAATAGGTAACTGCTATGTTTGCATTGTTTCTGAAATCACACAATTTGTATGTTGCATTTTGCAAAGCAAAACTTGGTGAGATGAAGATTTTTTTCTGTATTCTTTCTTTTTTGTTACTTGTGCAGTTCATTATTTTTTATTACATTTGCCTGATCTTGATGATATTAACACATTTCCACTTGTTTGAACACCTTTTCCCTCAGCCACTACATTTGGTGTCCAGAATGCCATCTTCAGAAACTTTCATCAATTGATAATCAGATCACTGCTTACTTTTACTTCTATTTTACATGCTATATGTAATTATTATTGACATGGTTTAAATAATGGTGACTGCCATCTTTCTCAGTTACTGCTGTTAGTCTAAAAAAGTACAGTGTGGAAGCAAATCAATGATTTTTAACAAAATAAAAAAATCAGTTTTTGTTTAAATCAGGTTTTACTAAAATTAAGTACATTCTTTTAAAAAAATAAAACCTGTTTAAAAATAACTAACTAATTATGATGATTATGTTAAAGCCTAAACTGTACCATAATCTACTAAAATAATTTAAATTAAAAAAATTGCTACGTCAGTGAGCCCTTCTCATATTTTAATGAGTTAAGGGGTTGTGCAGGGGGAAAACATCTTTAACTTTTGAGGTCAGATCAAGCTTTATATTATGTCATAATGTCATGTATCACATTACTGAAGTATCTATATTATTTTCAGTCTATACAGTGGAATGAATGCTAGTATTTACATTTTTCCAAATGTAAGTACTTTCTCAGTTTCTGTTGTGCAGAAAAGCTTTTGCTATAGTTACTTTGGGTTCAGTATTTTTTCCTTCATTTGGACTAATTCATTTAAAGTTGAGAATTGGAAGCTGAAAAAAGCAGAAAAGTGTGTTTTCTACTTCCAATATATGGATAAAAACTGGGTGGGAGAGGTTGAGATCTAAAATCTTGAAGAACATGGAGCCAGATTTTCAAACCTATTTAGGCACCTATAGGTTAAATAGGTGCCTACTAGGATTTTCAAAAGCACCTATTGTGAGAGTCATCTAACTTGCCTGTTTTCAATTCCCAAAGTTTTCATTTATTTCAATGAGTGTTAGAATAAGTTCTAAGAGCTAATTCTGCCTTTGAATGACTTAAGTGGGAAATCCATATGGATGTTTCAGCGGGGTAGCCGTGTTAGTCTGTATACATCTGACGAAGTGGGTTGCAGCCCACAAAAGCTTATGCCCACAGAAATTTGTTAGTCTTTAAGGTGCTACAGGACTCTCATTGTTTTTTCATATGGATGTTGGTGGACAAAATTTGATGAGGTTATTTTATTCACTTTCTCTAACCCCTGCATTAGTATATCTGATTTATTTACAGAATGTATTGTATTGTGCTTGGTTATGAAAAAAACTCTTTCCCTACATTGGAGAAACATTAAAGTCTAAGTCCATGTGTGACTATTTCCTTAAAGTTGGATTTTGGTATACTTTGGAGATTATTGTTGTTCTCAGAATTCATTGTGAAAAATTCTTGGGAAAGGGTGAGTCTATACAGGAAGAATGGGTTCCACCTCAACCAAAATGAAATTGGATTTCTGGCATGTAAAATGAAAAAGGTTGTAGAGCAATTTTTAAACTAAGGGCTGGGAGGAAGCTGACTGGTGTGGAGGAACACCTAGTTCAGACAGAGACATTCCTTAGAGGAGGATCTATTAATGGAGATTCTCTAAATCCTAGAAAGGAAGATGATAAAATTTGGGTAGGATCTGATGAAACAATCAAATGAAAGAGTCCCATTCAATTACATCACATAGTGGCAGACAGTTAAAAAGTGACAATTTTTTAAGTGCGTATATACAAATGCTCGAAATCTAAGTACTAAGATGGGTGAACATAAGGTGCCTCGTATTAAATGACAACATTGATATAATAGGCATCAGAGAAACTTGGTGGAATGAGGATAATCAATGGGACACAGTAATACCAGGGTACAAAATATATCAGAAGGACAGAATAAGTCGTATTTGTTGGGGAGTAGCACTACATATGAAAGAAATCATAGAGCCAAATGAAGTAAAAATCTTAAACGAACCAAACTCGACCATAGAATCTCTATGCATAGTAATTCCATGCTTGAATAATAAGAATATAACAGATGGGATATACTATCAACTACATGACCAGGATGGTGATAGTGACTGTGAAATGCTCGGGGAGATGAGAGAAGCTATACAAATTTTTAAAATTCAGTAATAATGGAGGATTTCAACTATCCCCATATTGACTGGGTACATGTCACCTCAGGACAGATGCAGAGAGAGTTTCTCAACACCTTAAATGATTGCTTTTTGGAGCAGCTATTTCTGGAACCCACAAGAGGAGAGACAGTTCTTGATTTTGTCCTAAGTGGAGCACAGGATCCGGTCCAAGAGGTGATTATAGCTGAACTGCTTGGTAATAGTGATCATAACATAATAAAATTTAATATCCCTGTGGGAGGTGAAGGGACGAATCCAAAGCAGCCTGCCATGGTAGTATTTAATTTCAGAAAGGGGAACTACACAAAAATGAGGAAGTTAGTTAAACAGAAATTTAAAAGTATAATGCAAAAAATGAAATCCCTGCAAGTTGTATGGAAACTTTTTAAAGACACCATAATAGAAACTTATTTGAAATGTATACACCAAGTTAAAAAAACATAGTAAGAGGACCAGAAAAGTGCCACAAAGTAAAAGAAGCAGTTAGAGGCAAAAAGTCATTCTTTAAAAAGTGGAAGTTAAATCTGATTGAGGAAAATAGAAAGGAGCATAAACTCTGGCAAGTGAAGTGTAAAAATATAATTAGGAAGGCCAAAAAAGAATTTGAAGAACAGCTTGCCAAAGACTCAAAAAGTAACAGCAAAAATTTGTTTAAGTACATCAGAAGCAGGAAGCCTGCTAAACAACCAATGGACGATTGAGATGTTAAAGGAGCACTCGAGGAAGATAAGGTCATTGCAGAGAAACTAAATGAATTCTTTGCATTGGTTTTCATGGATGAGGATGTGAGGGAAATTCCCAAACCTGAGCCATTCTTTTTAGGTGATAAATCTGAGGAACTGTCCCAGATTGAGGTGTTACTAGAGGAGGTTTTGGAACAAATTGATAAATTAAACAGTAATAAATCACCAGAACCAGATAGTATTCACCCAAGAGTTCTGAAGGAACTCAAATGTGAAACTGCAGAACTACTAACTGTGATATGTAACCTATAATTTAAAGCCGCTTCTGTACCAGATGACTGGAGGATAGCTAATATGATGCCAATTTTTTAAAAAGGCTCCAGAGGCGATCCTGGCAATTACAGTATGTCTAACTACTGTGCCAGGCAAATTGGTTGAAATTATAATAAAGAACAAGAATTATGAGATGCATAGATGAATACGATTTGTTAGGGAAGAGTCAACATTATTTTGTAAAGGGAAATCTTGCCTCAGCAATCTATTAGAATTCCTTGAGGGGATCAACAAGCATGTAATCTAGTGGATACAGTGTACTTAGATTTTCAGAAGCCTTTGACAAGGTCCCTCACCAAATGCTCTTAAGCAAAGTAAGCTGTCATAGGATAAAAGGGAAGGTCTTCTTCTGGATAAGTAACTGGTTAAAAGATCGGAAACAAATGGTAGGAATAAATGGTCAGTTTTCAGAATGGAGAGAGGTAAATAGCGGTGTCCCTCAGGGGTTTGTACTGGGGCCATTACTGTTCAACATATTGATAAATGTTCTGGAAAGGTGTAAACAATAAGGTGGCAAAATTTGCAGATGACACAAAATTACTTAAGATAGTTAAATCCACAGCAGACTGCAAAGAATTACAACGGGATCTCACAAAATTGGCTGTTTGGGTAACAAAATGGCAGATGAAATTCAATGTTGATAAATGCAAAGTAATGCATGTTGGAAAACATAATCCCAACTATACATATAGATGATAAGGTCTAAATTAGCTGTTACCACTCGAAAGAGATCTTGAGTTGTTGTGAATAGTTCTCTAAAAACATCCATTCAATGTACAGCAGCAGGCAAAAAAGCTAACAGAATGCTGGGAATCATTAGGAAAGGAGTACATAAGAAGACAGAAAATACCGTATTGCCTTTTTAAAAATCCATGGTACACCCACATCTTGAATACTGCAGGCAGATCTGGTCAGCCCATCTCAAAAAAGATATATTGGAATGTGATAAGGTACAGAAAAGGGCAACTAAAATGGTTACGGGTATGGAACAGCTTTCACACGAGGAGAGATTAATGATTGGGCCTTTTCAGCTTGGAAAAGAGATGACTAAGGAGGGATATGATAGAGGTCTATAAAATCATGAATAGGATTGGAGAAAATGAATAAGGAAGTGTTGTTTACTCCTTCTCATGATGCAAGAGCTAGAGGTCTGCAAATGAAATTAATATACAGCAAGTTTAAAATGAACAAAAGGAAGTATTTCTTCATGCAATGCACAGTCAACCTGTGGAACTCTTTGCCCAGAGGATGTTGTGAAGGCTAAGACTATAACAGGGTTAAAAAAAGAACTAGATAAGTTCATGGAGGATAGGTCCATCGATGGCTGTTAGCCAGGATGGGCAGAGATGCAAAATGATGTCCCTAGCCTCTCTTTGACAGACGCTGGCAATGGGCAACAGGGGATGGATCACTTGATTGCCTGTTCTGTTCATTCCTTCTGAAGCACCTGGTATTGGCCACTGTCAGAAGACAGAATACTGGGCTAGATGGACCAATGGTCTGACCCAATATGGCTGTTCTTATGACTTCAGGATGACAAAGTTAACTCTTCAGAGCACTTATATTTTTAAACCATTTTTGAAATAACATCACAAACCTGGCAAATAACAATAGTGAAAAAATTATCATTTAAATTGTTCTTATTGTGTAGACACTTTGGAGACATAAAGCTCAGAATTGCAAAATTGAAGATTATTTTCTCTAGATTAGTAACACTAGATTTATCTAGGCCTTTATTTGAATTGTTGAAAGCTATTAGAAAATAACCTTTGTAACCCCATTTTAACTTTTACAGCTCCCTTTTTTTGTATCTTAGCAAAATACAGTGTTTTCTTATCTCTAAAGATTAAATATGCCCATTTTACCTATGTAATATTTATATAAGGCTACGAAATAGAAGTCAGTATCCAGATTTGTTGACCCTTGAGATCTAATATTGACCTCAGCGAGTATTAGCTTCTCAGATCGATAAATGCTGTTATTGACCTCAAAGAAAAGTCAATATTTGCTTGTTAATTTGCAAACTATGACTGCAAGAAAATGTTACACATTTTGTTCTTCATTATCACTCTATTTATATCTATTTTTTTTAATGCCGTCAGTATTTTCACCAAGCAATCATTGTTTCAAAACATTTCAGTCCCAGTTGTTAGAAGGTTGGCTTGGACAGGCACTGTACATTATGGAATAATTGATGAGTTGTACCTTTTATTTCCTGTATCTCATAAAAATAATATCCCAAATAGTTGTATATCAACTCTGTTGTTTTCCTCTTTGGGCAACCCAGTTCAGTTCACTTCATTTTCTGTGATGCATTTCTTCAAAACATTACACAAAGGTATTCTATTTTAGTTGCCGAAAGAACATTTCTGCATGAATATATGAGTGATGAAAGAGTGACTACTGGAAATAAGGAGACTGAAAATGATTACTGTAAAAAGTAGTAATTAATGTACAGTCGATTTGATCTGTTTGCAAAAGTATGACAGGATTCCAGGCAAGAATTGGTTGGAAAATAACAAGATGACTTTAAAAAGTTTTATTAAATGACAAAGTATTGGTGGGAGTTGGTATTTTGTATCATAGCTTTTTTGGTATATGAACATTGAAATGTCAGGTTTTACATCGCTTGAAATGTTTAAAAAATGCCTGTTGCTGAAATTCAAATGTCATAACTCTACTTCTGCACATATATCACTTTGATATTTAAACTTAAAAACCTCATAAATGATTTAATATTACTTTGGCCTTGTTGTGATCTAACTGCAAAAGCGGCAAGGAGGCTGTTTTTTTTTCTGGTCACACAAGACAAAGCACAAATCATTAATTCTGTCTGACACATGTGCGATGGTCCTGGTGAATTAAATGTCGTGTTTAAGAAACTTTTCCCTATTCAATGACACTCGAAAATGTATTGAATTGCAAAAATGGGATAATTTAATTTTTATAATAAATGTAGTGGCTGCATTCATGCTGCTGATTTAATAGCACTAAAACTTTGCCTCTCTCATCTCAGGGACTCAAAGCATTTTACAAACATTCATTAGTGCACATCACACCCCTGTGAGGTAAGGTCAGTACTATTATATTTGCTTTACAGATTGGGAGACTCAGATATAAAGAAGTTAAGGACCAGACTGGGCAAATCAGAACAATCTCTGATGTATAGAGTCATGATTCTTTGGCGTATCTGGAAAAGTGTGTGTTGCTCCAGCAATATTGTTTCCCCTACCATATAGAACAAACCTCCATGGATGGATGGGGGCAAGACTGATAGGCACTCACTCTCCAGAACATTATTTCCTCCTCCTTCCCCCCCCCCCCCATTCCTCCCTAAAGTCCACAGGGATTCCCTAAGTAATAGAAACCATTACATCATTCACTTTCCTTTTCTATGCTGCTTTGAAGCCTCCACATCCTTACAAGGGGTGATAGTGAGGGCACCAGTCAATTGGGAAGTCTGTGGCACATGTTTCCTACTAGAGTCATGTTCCTAGAGAGACCAAAGTTGGGATGAGGGATGATGCACAAAGCTGGGCTTTTGCGTTGATGACCAGAAGCTGGAGATCACATTAGTCTGGGAGGATTAGGGCTAAACCCCCTTCCTGTCCTGTAACAGTAGGAAACTCAAGCTAGGAAGCAGTCCAAGATCAGCAACTGAGTAGCAGAACTGAGCCCAGGGCCCTTATATATTCCCTCTCACCTGGCTTTTGTTGGTCACTTATAATTTCTTGGTTCTGGGGCCAGTTATATGACAATCTGAACATTGATTAGAGCAACTTATGAAGCCATATGCTAGTTGGGGTTTGCTAGAATGCACTGTGCCCCAGCTGTACCCTCAATACAACCCCTGTTTTGGGGTTTGCAAGGAACAGTGTAGGTACCAGCTCTGATGGCTCTTTGCCCAGTGAGGACTTTCCCACATTAAAGGAATCCCCAGCAGAGGGAGATGTACCTGCTTTCCATTCTGCATATTGTGGGAGCAGTGCAAAGTGAGTGAAGTGGGGCTCACAATAGTGCCTCAGAAAACCTAACATCCAGTCCCCTATTCTGACGACTGGATGCACGCCCTTCATTTGTCGTGTATATTGTAATTAGTAATGGAGATATTTACTCTAGATGCATGTACAGCTCCCAAGAATTCTAATAGAGGTAACTCACCCGGTAGAAAAGACTAATGTAATAGACACCACAGAATATTTTAATATAAAAAGAAAAAAATACTGTGGGGAGTCCATCACAAAGACTGTTCTGTTTATAATCTTAAAATCTCTGTTTAGCTTTCCAATATATGCAACTGACAGCAAAGCTACTGATTTCCATAACTGAAATTGTTTAGGTGCTCACACTAATTGTCAGTGTGACATAAACCAGTAATGGTATTGGTTGAGATGCCATGCTTAGGCACTTCGTGAATTACTTGTACTCTCCAGAATTTGCATTATTAATGGCATTTTCCCCTGACTTTCTATTTCAGGAAAAAGGCTCTCTGCAATTAAAATATATTAAATATTTGAATACTATCAAATGAATCTCTTTTAGGTTTACTAAACTAGAAATATGCAGCACCATTAAGGTCATAACTTATAATGGGTACCTTTAGTACTTTTTCATTTTTCTGTATTAGGAGATTAGTGAAAAATAAGCTCTGTAAATTAAGTTTTATTGCAAAATTATCTTCAGATGTACAGCAGTGAAGATGATATTGGATGATAACACTAGAGTGGATTTGGTATAAAGCAATTATAGCTTGAAAACCACAATCTGAATGAAAATATTGCTCAAGATTTTCTGTAATCTAGTATTTAATACAGAAACCTTCCTTTGGAATGTGCTTAAATTACCTCTATTTAACAGAAGACAGCATATGTAATGTGCTAATGCGTATTATTGACTGAAAAATGCCTTACTGAAACCTAGTTTCAGTGATCATTCTGTAACAAGTCTGATAGGTACATATAAGCACACTGGTTTTTCAACCCTTAGGTGTATTCTGTACTTAAAATATTGCCATGGTTTCCAAAAGGTATGGCTTTGTTTATTTGACCACTGGAGTTTGTATTTTGCAGATTGTTTTATGTAGATGAACTTGGATACTGTGAAATTTTTGCATTCATAGAAACAGTGAGATGCCCTGGAAGAAAAAAATGCTTCTTACACAATACAAAGAAGTAACATATATAGAAGTGCATATTTTCTTTACAGATTATAGTTCAGGAGTTGAAAAGGCATTGGATTTAATCTAATATTTTACTTAAATTCATGAAAGCTTAATTCTTCTCATAGTCATGGAATTTACAGCGATACACTAATTGTGCGTATATTACTTATCCCTGTCTGTCACCTTTTGTCCCAACTAGCATATGTTCAGAGGTATATAAATTAGAGTCAGAAAGCATTTTCCCAACTGAAGCGGTCAAATGGAGTCTATTAATTAGTTGCAAAGAAGTCCAGTCTTGCACTGTTGTGTAGGGGATTTTGCATATATCTTCCATTAGTTCTAATAGGAGGAGCTTGTATTAAACCCCTCCCAACATGTCTGTAGAAAAATATATCTATATATAAATGTTTCATTGATTAAACTTTAGAAAAATATCTGTGTAAAGCATTCACTTTGAAATAGACAGAATAGTATGTTAAGAAGGATCAAATTATTTATTGAAAATGAGTAACTTATCCTCACAGTTTTGTTTTTGATAAATAGTACATGGATGTACTCAACTAAATTTCCAGTGATGCCATCCTGAATCAAGACAATTGAGTCAAGTGATTTACATGTTTCCATCTTTTCAGATTGATCAAATTGACATAGCCCATTAGGAATTGATTTAAACCAGTTTAGATAAGCAGAGTCTTAGTCCTAGTCCTTGAGGCTTTGGCTACTAAAAGTTCACTGAGAACTGGGCATATACCATCTCCACAGGCCATCAACTTTATTAGTGTGCAGATAAGCTGATTAGATGTTGTCAATCAAAGGTGCCAATATCTCAATTGAGAGACTCTCTCTTTCTCTCTCTCTCTCCCTCAAAAATCATTGAAGCAGGCAACAAAGAGAGAGATGTGTGGTGTGCATCCCCATGGTTGTCACCATGCAGGGTGCAAGGGTCCTGTGATGATGTGATGACTATATTAAAGACTACATCAATTTGTTTTAAAGTGTTTTGATTTTTTATGGTGGCATTAAGAGAGAGGACATTGTGGTTGCAGCTTTACTAGAAAGCAAAGAGTTCTAGAAGAAGAAAAAAAAAGTGTTTCTTTGAAGCCTACCGGGGCTTTGAGTCTTGCTGTGCCAATGGGCGCTTAAGTGCTCCTGTAACTGGCATACACTGATCCACCACCAGTTTAGGTACTATTCTTCTTCTGTCAAAATTATTCATTTATATAAAATGAAAGATGCATGGATTTTTAACCTTTGCAGAAGTAATTTTAAGTATTAGTCTAATGTAGTCTTTAATCTGTTGTATGGTGAAGGTTTGATTGGGCAAATAATGAGCACTAAATACTCATGATGATCTGGGAAATTATAATGTAAGATAAGGTCAGTTTTGAATATTATATAGTGAACACCCAACCAGAAATGAATCTATGCACTTATTAATAAATATATAGAGATATTTGTATCTCATTTTGTAGACAGATAAGCCAGAAAAATGGAACATCAACTATAAAAAATGTAATACTGCAATGTTTCCGCTTTAGGCTTCATCATATAGTTAGTAAAAGATGGTATAGAGGAAAAACTGGGCTTTTGTTCTTCACATCTGAAGTTTGCTCACACTATGCCTCCCTCATTCTTCAATGCAAACAACAGAAGCCCATCCTTTTCTTCTATCACCCTACACTCACCACCCAGTGAAGGCTGGGGCTGCAGTGCTACAGAACTACATTGCCACAGTGGATTATCTCTTTATCAGCTATTCTTCACTCCACTGTATCAATGTTCCACTAACCAATCACACACTCCTCTTAGAAAAGGCTGTTTGACTATTTCTGCTAGATAAATATATTTATAGCTACATAGATCCACACAGGCATCTCCTGTGCTGCCCGTCATAGGAACAAAAAGGAAACTACTGTCTCTTTCCGGGGGCTTGAAGTGTGCTCCTTCTGGAAAATGCTATTTGGGGGTACCCCATGAAGGATTCTAACGTCTTGTGGGAGGGACTCTGAAGATCTTCATTATTCAGTTTGGTGCAGTTATTCAATTTGGATATAACTCCATTTTATGTTGCAAGCTGAAACACTATATATTTGCATAGTAGTGAAAGATGCTCTGTTCTAATCTCACTCCCAATCCTGTCTAGTCATTGTTTCAGTGTCCCATTATCGGCACACATGCACAGGGAGAGCTACATTTAGCAGAAACAGAATAATGTGGTAATAAGCTGTAGGATTTTTTAGATGGAGAGTTAGGAGCAGCTTTTAAAAAACAAAGTTTTACAATCAAAACTCTCTTTTGGTGGGGAGGGGTGCAGTGTAAAATGGTGCTATGTCTTATTTATTTAAGTTGATTGGAATCCTCTAAGTGTTTACAAAAGGTTGCTGAACTGTTTTTTTTCCCTACTGTGTTGTTAACTATGTGCATCCTGCAGTTAGAATCTATCAGAAATGAATGTGTTTTAAGAAATGTATTGAAGTTAGTATAGCAGACCACTAATCAAATGGCACATATTTTTCTCAAGCTATTTTGCATGTTCAAATCACAAGCTCATTGTTAAAAAATCTTGTTTTTGGTGTCTAAGAAGAAACTTTCTCAGAGCTCTAGTTTGCCTCTTACTGATTTGCCTTCATTAACCATATTTCTTCTCAGACCAGTTTTTTGTTTCTAAGGTGAAAATCTTTGTAATATCTGCCATTTACTTTGTAGCAAGGCTACTGTTTGCACTGAACTATTGTGTATTGTAGATCTGAGGCAACAGTATTAAGAACTGTGGTGGTTATAATCAATAGCAATCTAGTATTTCAAGATAAGGCTAGTTAGCATTATCCTGACTCAGATAAATAATTTGAAAGTCACTAAACATATGGTGCATTTCTTTTTTGAAATTATACATAGTGTACATTGTAATAAGGGACAGTATATGGTACAGAGCTAAGTTTTGTATCCATTATGAAGAGATTGTTAAATAGCATTTTTATCCATTTTTTAAAATCAAATAACAAATTAAGGGTTTGACGCTCTTTTTTGGTGATTGAGTTTTTTGCAGTTTTAGGCTGTTACTATAGTGTGCCCTATGTGCTTGAATTCTCAGTTTAAAGAGTAAATATAGAGTACAGCAAAAGTAATATCTAGAAAGATAGTAGCTGAATAAGTAGTTTTAAAAAAAAATTTTTTTTTTTTTTGCTGTTCTGTGTCCACTACTAAAATTGCTCTTTTAAGTTTGTAGCACATGTATACTCGAGTTGGCCTAATATGCCATATTATGCCCATTATGTCCATGTTATGCCTAATATGAACTGTGTATGGTCCCAGAAACCATCATATGCTGCTCCTACAAACCTTCCCATTGTTATTTAATAATAGCCAATATAGATCACTAACATAATGGTTTTTATGCTAGGGAATTCTGACAGTAGAAATGTAATTTTTTTACTTGTCATGTCTTAAAAGTACAGTCCCTTAAATCACTTTTAAGAGTGTACCATGTTGAAAGGAGCTGTGTGGGGGTTACATAATGATTCAGTTGAAGATAAATGTTTCGTAAATAAAAGCTGGTGGCTTTTTCTTCTCTCTTTCTTAGGTAAACAATAAATCTTTTAAGGTTATTGCATCATTACAGCTCAGACTTGAAAATATCTTCATCAATTCATTCTTTCCCTATCATATTTGATTCTTATTTTCTTGAGGAAGGCGACTTTTGTCTCACTGCTTTTATCACTGAGTGCTTTGCAGTCAGTTAGCTAACACATTTTAAGAGAACTTTTTAAAGCACCACAATCAAAAATAAAGAATTAAAATGTCCAGTGCACTTGGTTTTCAAAAAGTCCTCCAAGCCAAGTCACCTTCTAGACATAATATTCATCGGCTTTGAATATACTACGATTAGTATACAGAAGTACACTGTATGTGACACTAGAGGCCAGGTTAAAGGGATCCTCTGTGAATGATCAAAACACAGAAGCAAAGATGTTTTAGTATTAAAAAAAAAGTCAATATTTGTTTTTTATTCTTCCTTGGAGCATTAGTACATCTTCAAGCATAAAGGGCCACAAGCTTCCATTTTTCCCTGTTTACCCTGCAGCTTGTCAGCTTTCTAAGCAAGGGAGAAATATAAGTGCACACTGGAAAGTAAACTTACTATTGCCTGAGCTTTCTTTTCATAAGGCTCTTTTTTTTAACAAGCTTTCCAGAAAATATAACTCAAAAAACAACAAATTTTTACGTTTTTGAATATTATCACTGTTGTGAAGGGTACCAGAGCTCTTCTGCTTTTGTAACAATATTCAAATGGCTTTTTGATGTCTATGGTTTTATCTTACCAATCACATGTTTTGGGGATTCTTTTATACTCATTAATATGAATTGAAACCCAATCATTTAAGGGGGGGGGAAAAAAGTCAGAGGGAGGAAGCATTTTCCTTAAAGAAAGAAACAGAGAGAGAGAGAGAGAACCTTTTCCTATTTCTTCCCTGAGGCTGAACTGTTTATCGCTCCATCCTCGTTCGATAGAAGTGAATTTTATAATAAAATTTTTCCTAATCGGGCTCTGTCAGTGAGGTGTCTTATCATGGGGAGGAAAATGACACCGATCCTATCGAAAAACAGAGACGATGTCACCGTGTCCCCAATCACAGCTACTCAGCTTCCATATCTACCTTTTCCACAAACACCAAGCACTGCTTTTTTCATAAGAACATCAAAACCCCGCAAAGTCATTAAAATTGCACCCGCGTAGAGTTGCAGGGATCAGCCGCACTAGCGCAAAATGGGATGTGGGAAAACAGACTCTCTAAATGTGCTAATTCTATTGTCACGTGTTTACGGCTTAATTTTAATCAGTTAAAAAAGCCACACATTGCAATAAATTGGCATTATCTTCTGTGACACCAGAGGACACAGTTGGTTCAAGGATTTAGAGGGTCGCTGGCAACAGTATATAGTGTTACAGACAAAGTATTTTTACGCTTGAACTGCGGTAACTAAGGTGCAATCCCCAGTTAAGACTGCAAACAAAGACTATAACCCTCACAGTACTAAGTTCAACATGCAGACCACCTTCAGCCTTGAGACAGTTTAGAATGCTAAACTGAATATTGCTTGAGAACATTTTCTAATTTAATGGTTAAAGGTAATTCATTGAACAATATTTTCCCAGTAGTGATTCAACACAGTTGTTCCCCTATGAAGACTCTCACATAATGTAAAGATCTATTCCAAAAGTCCTCTTGCTGTATACGCATTCTGTTTAAGTGAATTTAATTATTTACATTGTGTCATGAGATTTATATATATCAAATTTTACATTGCAATTTCTATTCCTGAACACAAGGATGTGCAGGTAAACTAGAGCCAACAATAATCAAAATGTGATATTCTAATGATGATGCTTACAGTGAAAGGTTATAGAAAGTTTGTTTTCTAATTAGATGGTATCACAGGTCACATGATATTTGTATATGGTACCCTTTTCTGGTTCCCCATCTCCTTTTCTCTCTCTCCCCCCGCCTTGGGCTTTTTCATTCTACTTAGTCACTTGAATATGGCTGATTTAAAAATGTTGTTTGCATATAATGTGTGAATTATTTTCTCTAGAACAGTGTTATCTAACTAACATACATACATCATGATATCTATAAAAAGCTTATGTATATAAGAAAGAAAGTTGTTTAAATGTTTTTGATAGATTAATCACACATCAGAACGTAGGAGACCAATGCAGTTTTAAAACAATCAAACAAAAAGCAACTGAAGGATCAGTCGAAGTAAGAATTTAACTTTTACTGTACAAAGAGGCCTGTCAGGATGTGTGTGTGTCTGAAGCAGAACAAAAATGTCTATTTAAAATACGTTAGAGAGCACTGCTAAATAAATACACAAAGCCATTACTGCAAAAATAGAGGTGCAGTATAGGATGCAATATATCTGTCTGCAGTTTTCAATGTTGATATTTTGGCTTGGCAAGTTTTGTGCCCAGCATATAGCATATAATTTCAAGGCATTGTAAACCATATAACCTCTTCAAAAATAAACATGAAAATTACTAAAGAAATGACTAAAAACAGTCCATGATAAACAGTTTTGCATAATAAAATAATGGTAAACTACACTTCTTTGCACATAAAGAAATCAGTTCATTCTGATTATTTGGAAATGGTTTCTTAAAGTATGAACTTTCAAAACCTTTATAAACTGAAAACAGGAGTTAAAATAACTGGTCTGAATTAAAACTGTTTTTTAAAATTTTGTTGATATTAAGCAAAAGTTACACTAACAAAGAGAAAACATAGGCTCCTTGAATATAGAAAAGCAAAAAATATTTGTTTTTTACAAAGCAATCTCAAATCAATCTTTCACATTTTATATACACAAAAAGTGATATCCTCAAACATATTAACAATCTCATCTTCTGAACTAAAACAGTTAAACAGTTTTTAGTGATTGTAATTTTCTTATTGATTCGGGTTCGTAACATGATGCAGGCTGTATTTTTGTATATCTTATGTGTTTAAACAGCTTGAATAGATTTGCAGGGTCATTTTATTGGAATAATTGGGGGGAGGGAATTGAGTGCAAATTTAAAACACTGCTCTCTTCTATATTTGGATTAGCAGCTAGCTCTGCATAACAAAAAAAAAGGCTTCTTTATGTCAGTTTATTTGGCTTCATGAAGGCTATTATTACTTTTATTCATAAAACAAAATACAAAAAGTTATAAATCTTTACTTGAGAATATCTTCACTATATCATTTTTATTGATATGTGTTCATATCACCATGGAAAGGAAAAGATTTTTTTCCCCAAAAGTATTATACCATATTTCAAGATTTGGCAAATTAGCTACTGTGGAGATAAGTTGCTTTTAGTAAATTTATTTCTTTGATTGTAAATATTCCCAACTAAGACCCCTAAGGTTGTTGAACTCACTTGTTGTTAACCAGGTTATAGCAAGGTTTGGGCCATCCACTTTTGCTAGACTAATCGGAATTAATCAGGTTTTAAAATGACATACATTAGCCTGTTCTTTACAGACCTGAGCTGAAGCATTTTTTAAAGGTTTACAGCACAGTTTTGCCCAGTCCATGCTTGGCAGACCATACTGTTATAACCCACTTTAAGACTTTGTTTAATATGGTAATGAAAGCAAAAAGGGGAAATATAATTAAAGATACTGCCTATCTGTGAAGACACACACAGAAATGGGAATAAGTAGCATTGCAGGAGAGAATACCCAAATATAAATTTTAAATGTGAAGAGCAGAAAACTGCATTAGTATATGAAAACTCCTAAATATTTACAATCTGTATCATCTCCTTAATAAAAAGAAAGGAGGGGGGAGGGGAAGAGAGCCATTGTTTCAGGCCCAGCTTTACAAAATGATATCAGTATAAATAATGCTTATTTATTAAATTCTGTGTAGAGTTGTTTTGCTTTTATTTTTATTGCTATAGATAACTTTATATATGTTATGTAAGTGTGCATATCATATTGATATAGTAAGATATAAAATAAACTTTCATTTATATAGCTGATCACTATTTTCAAATCCTTTATTATGTTTAACTTTCTAGTTGCAACATACGGAGCACAGTCATTGTAAAACTGCAAATTAGGGTGTGTTATACTTTTCCACACATAGGCTGCGCCATTGAGCCACCATCAAATAAAACTGTTTTCTTACTTGATATTGTGTAATGGATGGAACTGAAGATGTACTTAAGAAAACTGGATATCAGCATCTTTTTGTGTTTGTTACCATAATGGAATTTGGGGGGAATGCAGCATGTTTTTAAGTACCTAATTGTAACTTTAGTCAGTGTCTTATAAGTTTGACCCTATTAAGGTTTTTTTGGTAGCTATAAATATACTTTAGTTACTTTTTAATACACTACTTGTATCTCTGTTGTTTGTACTTTAGAAATGTATATCAATTTCCTATTAAACATTAATCCATATACTGGGGATATTAATAATAAATTTACAGAAAAAGTATCTGGTTGCATTGGACTAGGAGGTCTGAATACAATGTTAATCACATAAAAAGTAGTTTAAAGGTGTTTATGCTGCACAGGCTTTTAATGAGATTAATTTTAAAAGGTATCTACAGCTATATTTAAAGTATGTTTCAAAAGATGCCAAGAAAGTTTAAATATATGTATATATGGGGGGTGTGTGTGTGTGTGTGTGTGTGTGTGTGTGTGTGTGTGTGTTTATATATATATAACTATAGGGTTTTAATTTAGGTATTGAATTTTACCCATACAGTAACTGTAAGATCAACCAATTAACCTCTATATCAGTGAAAAGGATTTGAGAAGTCAAAATGAATATTATTACTGCTCATCTAATGAAAGATGTGAAATATTGTATAAATCTAAGCAAAAGCTTATTCTGGTCTTAATTTGTAGTACACATTAGTACTGTATTTGCATAAACACTAGCTATTTCGGATACGAGTGCTTGTGAATAGTATTTTCTGTATTTTGCATTTCCTGGGTTTTGGTGTCTTAAATATTTGATATTTTTAATTTTGACAGTACCTGTCAAATATAAGCACACACGTGAAATGATAAATCAGTTAAGTGAAGGTGTTAGAAAAAGAATGAATTGCCTTCTCTAATAGAACTATTATTGCTTCTGTTGATAAAAGATTAGTTTGAACTCCATGCTGTGTAGATTTGAGTATGCTACACTGTTAAAGGCTCTGTTTATTTTTGTTTTATAAACCTCTCTTTAGGAACATTTGTGTTTTCTTTTTTGGTATGCACATATTGTTGTATGCACATATTGATTCCCATTTTTAAATGTTTTCAGATATTGTATCTCTTTCCACACACACAACAATTTATATGTATGTATATGTATGTGTTTATATCAATCATCCAGACACAGTTTTTTGGGAAGTAATGTGCTGGGTTTAAAATGATCATTACTTGCATGTTTGAAATCTTTCTGCCTACATCACTGTGGCTGACTTTTTTCTTTCTTGCCTTTGTAGGTTCAGCATCCAGATTTATTAAAACGTAAACCCCATTTTGGCCTGATAAGATCACTTCTATGTAGCAAAACACGTCTTATAAACAGTCATTTTCAAACATTTTTATATTAATTTCACATCATAATATAATTTAATGATATAATTTAAGTTTTACTAGCCAAGTATTATTTTACCATTTTTATAAGTTTATATGTAGTGAAGTTGTAGTTTTTCATTACCCAGACATAATAATTTATTCTGAAAATGTGCTCTCACTTAAAGATGTATGAACTTAACTTAGTTAGGAGACATGTCTGTGATCACCAAAAAGACATAGTAGAGCTTACAATATAAGTAGTGGTAGACAGAACGATTAGGTAGAAGTGTATTTACCTTTTAGAAAATAGCTGCTAAGTACTCAGAAATGCCTCTATTTTGGCGATAAATTAAATAGTACTGTTGGTAAATATTGTATGATAGGATGTGATCAGGAAGTTTATCTTTCTTATTTATGCCTATTCAGCTGTGGTTGAGAAATCTGTCTGGATAGTAGCTACATCAAATCCTGGCTAGAGTGTAACAAGATGATGTTTATTTTTTCTACTACAGCCAGACTATACTTTAAGTGTTCTGATATTATGGTGGTACCTACATGGATGGTAGGTTGGGAGGTAGAACACAATTGGTCAGTACAGATGTAATGAGAAATCTTTCTTGCCAATCTAGCTGTGGATGCTTGTTCTGGTAGACATACACCACATATGGCAGATGAAGTACACAAAAAAGTCAATATAAAAACCTAAATGCTTCCTATCCAAAGTGTGGAAAACATAGGAAAGAAAAGTATTCAGAGTATATTCATCCAGATGCATAGGCTGATCATTCTAGTACAGTAAATGTGTAAAACTAACACATGCCTTTCACTAATAAAGTGACTTTATAACTCTTATTTGTAGTGCTTGAATATTTTAAGTTAGGCATAGTTGTCCTTATAGAAACAGTGCTTGAAATGTTTGAAACTGAATGTTCAACATAATCTAGTGGGCTGAGATGTTTTCTTGTATTGAAGACATTGTCCATGAAAGTACTGAAGAAAGTATTTTGTGACCATCTATACAGGTTTATATTTGTGTGTATATTTGTTTATTTGTCCACCACTTCCCTTGGGAGTTAGTTCCAGTGATTATTCCCCCAACTGTTTTTTTTTTAAATGCCTTATTTCTAACTTCAATTTGTTTGGCTTTAACTTCTAGCCATTGGTTCTTGTTCTGCCTTTCTCCAATAGACTAAATAGCCCTTTACTACCTCGTATTTTCTCACCCAAAAATACACTGTTATCAAGTCACCTCTCACTTTTCTTTTGTGATAAACTAAACAAATTGAATTCCTGAAATATCTCATGGCATGATTATTTTTTCAACACTTGAATCATTTTTGTGACTCTTCTCTGCACCCTCTCTAATTTCTCAACAGCCTTTTAAATATGTGAACAAGAGAGAGAAAAATAAAAGACTTCCTATTCAGATGACACATATTAATTCTGGGGAGTATGGTTCACGTATAATTCACAAAGAATGTACAAGATACCATGAGGCAGCATCTGTGTTGCTCTTATGTTGTGGTATATTGTGAAGCATAGGAGCATGTCACAGCAACTCTATTTTCTGTTCTTTGATCACAGAGTTGCCCTTGCTTCATTGTAGAAAGTGCAGTAAAGAAGCACAAATGAACAAAGTGACCTGCAGCACCAGATGTACTAGTTTTTCCTCGTCTCAAATGCACAGAGGTGCAGAAGCAGCTGTGGGCTAAAAGTCGTGGTATCTTCCAGGTTTTTCCCATAAGAGCCTGAAAACTGCAACACAAACCCAGTCTGCTGCTTTTGTGCCACAGTGAAGAATTCTTCACTGCAGCCCTGGTCTGCGAATGAGGACTAAAGCCTGTGACCCTGAGGTTATGTCTCAGACTTTCTGTCTCTGTTGTTCACTCTGTCTCTTCCCTCCCCACTAGCAGTCCATATCTGGACTACAGGATTTGGAGTGGGGTGGAACAGAGGAGAGACACTACCATGAACACCAATGATTCCTGTAGCTCTTTTATGGTGATTTGATGGTTGTTTTTCATAGTCTGGAAATGGGTTACCCCTGGAGGATGCACATGTCAGGTTAGACTCCCCATTTCCTGAGTTTATAACTGAAGATCCCCATCATGGGGAATGTGAGAATTCTAGGATTAAATTTTCCATCTCTCAGCCAGTCAGGGAGATTAACTCTGGTATGGTCAGTGCTGGGTGACATTGATTTTATTTTCCTGTTAGTATCCCATAGAAAGGAGGTGATGGGAAAAGGTGCAGTATCTCTTCAGTTTGTCTCCTGTCAAATGCATCTACCTTTAACCACAATGAGGAACAAATATATACGAAATTTAAGCATATGCAAAAGATCCTAATCCATGTAACAGGAAAAATACAAATATATAATGGAGACTATTTTGCAATATTAGTTACAGTGATTGCATCTCTTAGGACCTGAGTGAGGGTCTAATAATTAATGACAGAAAGGAGCCCATAGACTCTACTGCCAGCATGGGACAGGATGTCCAGCATGATGGGGATGGGCAGGTATCCCTCTGTTTGGCTGAAGGCTTGACTTGTTACCTGAAGCCCCCTTAAGAGGGACTGGATCATTCCCCATCCCATTGTAGAACTCCAAGATACTTCCTCTGGTGCTGATAATCAGTGATTAATTTGTAATGAAAGAGATGTCAGGGCTCAAGCAATTAAGTGCTGGGGCTCAAGCAGTTTTTTTTGTTTTTAAAACTGATGTGGGCAGAGGTGCCAGGGTTATAAACAGCCAAGCCTACAGGTGCCCTGGCTCAAATTAAACATTGCTGATAATAGATTGTTTCCTTATGGAAGCACCAGTCGGAATTCCATAGTCCATGTGCTCCATTTTGAACTTAACACAGGGATTCAACCTCTTTTGCCATGTATGAAAAATACAGCATATCTTCCCCAAACCTGTGGGGAATACCCCCAGTATTTTGACAAGCTGTAATTGTGTCATTAGAGATAACTAATCACCACCTCTTCATTAAGGGTAATCATGTTTGGTATTTATTGCATAGCATCACTATAGGGCAGAGATTAAAGTTGTTTGGAGTGCCTCCTCTGTGATTTTTAGCCTTAGTAATTACATGAGGCAATTATTTTTATTTTTTATTGTAGTTCAAGTGCCCATGGTATGCAAGGCCACATAAAATATCAATTGAAACATTAGGCCAAATTCTCTGCTTCTGTAACTCCATGAGAAAATTGCTATTTTGCAGCATAATCTCAGCAAAAGACATCTCCTAGCCTTCTTGGAGGTGTACTAAGCAAGGGGGCCTTGTGGTTGGATCCCGGGGATGAGAATAAGGAGACATGGGTTCCAGCCCTGGCTGTGATTGTAACTTGCTGTCAGAAACTTGGAGAACTAACTTAACCCCTCAGCCTATTTGTCCCTATAATGGGGATAATACCTTACTATCCTCAAGGGAATATTGTGTGAGGCTTGGTCACTTAAAGTTTGTGTGGTGTTTTGATTTCATTGGATGGAAAATATTTGTAAGACTGGTTTTCTTTTTCCTGTGGAAAATGTTCCACTTTTTTCTGGTGCAAAATAGCAGATTTCATGGGGCAACATCATGTTTCATAAACAAGTACCTTGTAATGGTCAGTAGCAACTACACAATGCTTCTATGATGGGATGGAATGTTTCAGCGCATACAAATAATCTCCTGGCTCTTGGTAGCTTTTTGCAGTATAAATATGTAGCAACATATTTGTGTTGGGAGGGGAGCAAAAGGGGGATCAAAAGAAGAGTCCCCTTTCTTCTTAAGCTTTTCAACTCCCAAGTTTCTTAGTGGTTTAGCTTTCCTCAAACAAGTGAAATTAGGCTCCTGCTTGGTGGACGAAACCACTGACACGAACAGGTGAGGAAAAGTAAAACTTGAGAAGGTGGTTCTGGTGGATCCATCTCCCCCATTGGGTTCTATGCAAGGGTCAAGCCTCCTTTTGCCTTATTCATATTTTCTTTTTCTTACTCACTCTACTGCTCTCAAAGTCTTTGTGCTCATTTGAGAGAGTTCAAGAGCAGTGCAGCTGTTTCCAGCCAGTATCCTGTGGGCTCTCCCCCCCCCCGCCTTGCCTTCACCCTCATCTTTCCCTCAGGCAGCTTGAGCGCTCAGCTGCATCCAGATCTCCTATCTCCCAGACTTTTTATTTCTGCGTAGAAGTGGAAAAGCTGGCAGAAAGTTTGCATTGCAATCTTTTTGCAGAGAAATTGAATGTTTTTCATGTCTAATGGTCGATTTCACATTTTCTGAGAAATCCATGATGACTGTGAGAATAATTTAGTTTTACTTCTACTGTTTGCATCCTCTATATATAGAACTTGCTATACTGGGTGAGACCTGTAATCCATCTAGACCAGTATTCTGTCTCCAACATGCTTCAGAGGATGGTGCAAAATGCCAACAGAAAGCAGATGTGGGATAACCTGCTGCAAAATGAAATGATCATCCTAATCATTAATAGTTAGTATTTAACTTGAGCATTGAAGTGTGAGGTTTTTATCCCTTCCAAATCTTTCTTGCAATAACTACTATAACTCTGGATATTCTTGTTATCTATCTAAAAGTCCAGTCAGTCTGATTCTTACTACCTTTTTGAGGTCACCTCTTTCCTGGTGTTCTGTCTCAGCATTGAGACCAGTGAGACATTCAACCTCACAGTCCCCATGTGTGTTATGTATCTGGGGGCAAAGTTATCTCATTTAAGAGGCCTTAGTTTTAGAAGTCACTTTCTACTTTGTCCAAGAGAGCCAAATTTGATCTTCAGAGGTTGTTTTTAGACCTGTCAGTTAACCCAGGCCCTTTCTTAGGGAGTGAGTTGGATGAAAAAAATCTGTTTTTTTAAAGGGCTGTGGTGTGTTGTTTTTGCTATTTATTTATTTATTTATTTATTTATTTATTTTAATGATAGCATGACATTATGTGAAGTTGGATTTATTTTTTATTTTAAAATTTGCCATGTACCCAGTGAATCATGCTGCTTCTTTGAGTGATGGTCCTTATATGTATTCCAAGCATGGGTGCGCATTCATGCCATGCGCTGGAACCAGAAGTTTTTCAGCCGTGGTGTCCGTTGACCTGCTGCACGGCTGCCTTACATCGCCATGTGCTCCATGCAAGTTTATAAGAGGCTATGCAGGGCGACGTGTCCCCAATTCCCTCTTACCGCATGGTTGGAGTTCGAATCCTCTCTTTCTGCTCATGGCCTCTATGAGAATGACAGTCCATTGTAAGTAGGTAGATCTGTTTTCTTTTTTCTTCATACTTCTGTAAATATGTTAGTTTAGTTAGTTAGCTGTACTTCTGCACCTGTGCTAGTTGCTCATGGCGGAGCGCTCCGACACCATGCAGAGTCCGATACTGGACCATCGGTGCTGACCGTGCACCGCCCCTCGCTGGTGGTGAGCGCTCCGCCCTCAGCTTCACACTCGGATCCATCGGCATTGCTGAGACATATCTGTGGGGTCTGCAGTACCATCAGGATACACCCTCGTGGCACCACTGGCCCATGTGGGATCCTTATCGCTGCACATACCCACCATTGGTGGCCTCATACTAGCCCACTCTAGCTCCTCTGCTGGTGCCAATCGCTTCAGATCCGGAGCTCGACCGGTACCACCAGTCCCGACAGCAGCCTCCTCCTCCTCCTCCCCAAACAAGGCCCTGATCCCACCAACCCTCTCATCTCCCGACTATCACCACCAGTGTAGAGCATGGCTCTCAACTTGGGCATTACGCTACAGGAGGTCCAGGACCAAGCGGACCAGCTGTTGGACATTCTTCATCCCCAGGACCCAATATTTATAGCTCTGTCCATTCATGATGTCATTCTGCATCCTGCACAAACGGTGTGGCACACACAGCATCATACACCCCGATGCCCAAGAGGGCAGAATGAAGGTACTTCGTGCTAGCGAAGGAGGCAGACTTTCTGTTCTTTCACCCTCCTGCCTCACTTGTTGTGCATGAAGCCATGGAATGGGCGTGCCAGCACTCCACTACTGAAATAACTATAGTATGATAGTAGTTATTTTATAAAGTAAATAATAATACTCTGACACAACAAAAACGCTGTCAGGATAATTCTTTACATTGTATGTTCTGGTAGTGATACAGTTATTTGAGTATTGAAAATCTTTATGTTCATTATAGTCTACTATTTCATAGCTGTTTTACTTAGCTTGTTTTTACAGCAAAATTTTGCTTTAGATTCCCGTAAGGTGAACTATATAAAGCTGTTAGCATATTGAGAATTATTCTATGAAGCCTTTTAAAGATTGTTGTCAAAAAGCATACATATTTCTAGTTCTGTTAGCATGAGAAGGAGAGCCAAGGTGGTAAGTGGAAAGCTCTTTTCCTTTCTGATGATTTTCAGAACACTACTTTTGAGAGGCATAGTTAACTTGCATGTTTTCCATACACAGTACCATGTGTTTTCCATGCACAGTACCATGTGTTGCATAGTTTTACTTCTGTATTCTTGTGTTACCAAAAACAGAACACTGGTTTTTAATGCAACAAAAAACACATTTCAGTCAAATTACTTTTTTGGCTTTCCTCTTAAGAGGTCCATTATATAATGGAGTACAAGCCTTTGCTAAGAACTAAATTGTACACCTAAACTTCATAGTGTTAGGGTTGGTCATCAGAAATCACTTGAGCCGTAAATTCTCCTGTCTCTTTTTTCACTATTATGCTGGAATATTGCCAAAGTTGCTGTTCACTTTAAGGGGAAATGTTACAGATATTTCTGGAAATGCTATCAATATTGAGTGAAATACTATTTTTCTATACAGATGAATTTCTGAAATCAGTTTGAGTCAAATGGCCTGCTCTCTATCCTTGATCTCCACTTACTCAATACTTTTATCAAAAAGACGAAGTTCTGTATGGTGACACTTGCTTCCATCATTCCCTCCCTCCCTTAGGGGGCATGTTTTGCAGCCCTCGACATGAAAGATGCATATTTCCATATTTCTGTCCACCTGGCCCACTGCAGGTTCTTCCATTTCCATGTTGGTGACAACCACTCTTAATTCTGGGTCCTTCCATTCATCATCGCCAACGTCCCCAGGGTCTTCACCAAGATCTTTATAATCGTAGCAGCTCACCTCTGCCGAGATGGGGAGGCACTTTGTATTCCCCTATCTAGACGACTGGCTGCTGCTGACTCTGTCCCTCGCTGAGGCGACAACAGCAGTCAGAGCCCTCAACTCTCTTCTCACATTGCTGTGCGTCTGTGTCAACAAGGAATAATCCATGATCCTCCCAATGCAAATGATCCACTTCATCCAAGCACACCTGTACTCAGTTGCAGTGTGAGCCTTCCTACCAGCAGACCGCTTTGCCACCCTCCCATCCGTTGTGAAGACCCTGTGCCGCAACCTGCACACGATAGTGAACTGCTGTCTCTACCTCCTCAGCCACATGTTGGCCTGCACCTATGTGACACTGCACGAATGCCTCCATATGTGCTGCCTACAACTGTGGCTCCTCTCGGTCTGCAAGCCCCATATCAACCACCTGGACTCGGCTTTGACTGTTCCCAGCTGGGTCTGCTCATTACTTACCTGGTGGATCGATTCTACCAAGATGCTCCGAAGCACCTTGTTCGCCATCTCCATTCCCATGACCCTATCACCTCATACGCCTCCCTTATGGGGTGGGGCATACACTTAGCAGGCTGCATCATGCAGGGGAAGTGGACTCCCAAGGAAGCATGCATGCATATAATGCAGCTCCAGTGGGTTGTGGTCTTCTGGGCCTGCCACATGTTCCTGCCTCTGCTCTGCAACCGGCACGTACAGATCCCCTCAGATAACACAAGTGCCGGGGCATACATAAACTGATAGTGTGGCACCAGATCTTGGTCACTCTGCATGGAGGCCATCCACCTCTGGAACTGATTTCTCCATCATAACATCTTGCCCCATGCGGCGTATCTCCTGGGGATGCAGAACTCCCTGGTGGATACACTCAGCAGGACCTGGTGCCTCAACCATGAGTGGGAACTCTACATCCACACGCTCTGCTCCATCTGCCAGGCCTGGGACATCTCCCTCTGGGACCTCTTTGCCACCCATGCAAATTGCAAGTCCCCCTCTACTGCTTCCGGGAGGTCAGGGGTCTGGACTCCCAGGCAACGCCCCCCTTCCATGGTGTGACGGCCTTCAATATGCTTTTCCTCCAGGTCCTCCGCAAGATCCATTGCGATCGGACCAGGGTCATTCTGATAGCCCCATGCTGGGCCCATTCTGGTTTCCCGATCTACTCAGACTGTCAGCCCACCCACCAATCACCTCCCCACCTGGCCGGACCTTTTCACCCAAGACAATGGCAGGGTTCAACACCCCAACCTGGGCCCGCTCCAACCGATGGCCTGGTTTTTGGATGGGGCTTTCACACAGACAACACCTGTTCATCGACCGTCTGCTGTATCCTTTCACACCGTAGGGGAGAGTCTACAAGGGCATGCTACGCTGCAAAATGGAAGCGCTTCACCTCGTAGGTGCAGCGCTACCACCTGTTCTCCAAACTGTCTCCGTGCAAGTCATCTTAGACTACCTCCTGAGCTCAAGAACTTGTGCCTCAAACTCACCTCAATGCACGTCCACCTCACGGCACTCAGCATCTTTCTCCCTCCCATGGATATTTACCCACCCTGCCACTACCCAGTTTCTGAGGAGGCTGACAAACTGCTTCCCATCAATCCTTTCCCCCCATCACCCCCAGAGCTTCAACATAGTGCTGTCTGCCCTCACCTGGCCTCCGTTCAAAACCTGGGCCACATGCTCCCTTGCCTACCTATCCATGAAGGTCCTCTTCCTGATGGCCATCACTTCTGCCTGGTGGGTCAGCAAATTGGTGACCATGGTGGCCAACCCCTCCCCCCCCCAATACAATTTTCCATAAAGACAAGATCTCACTGCACTTTCACCCTAAGTTCCTCCCAAAGGTCATCTTCAGGTTTCATCTCAACCAGTCCATCCATCTCCCAGTCTTCCATCCTAAACCATGCGCTACTCTTACGGACAGGATGCTGCACTCCCTGGATGTCTGCAGGGCTTTGGCCTTCTACTTTGACAGGACTCATCCCTTTCGCGTCTCCCCATGCCTGTTTGTAGCCATCGTGGAATGGTCAAGAGGGCAGGCCCTCTCCTCGCAGCACTATCCAATTGGATGTCTAAGTGCATTATCAAATGCTATGTGTGCTCCAGCGTGACACCGCCTGGCAGAATCACGGCCACTCCATGCGGGTGACCGCCCCCGTCTCCCTGGCAGATGTCCCGTGACATGAGATATGCTGTGCAGCAATATGGCACTCTCCACACCTTCACAATGCCCTATGCCATTGACCAGTGGGCAGCCGCAGATGCCACCATGGGCCATGCCATCCTGCAACAGGCCTTCCCCATCAGATCCTCACGCTCACCTCTGAGCTGATCACTGCTCCATAGTTACCTGTTTTTGGAATATGCATATGGACCTTCACTCGAAGAAGAACAGAAGGTTACTTACCTGTAACTGGAGGTTCTTCGAGATGTGTGGTCCCTCTTTGTATTCCAATACCCACCCATCTTCCCCTCAGCTGCAGACTCTCTATGCAGTGGTAAGAGGGAGACTGAGGGTGTGTCGCCCTTCACTGCCTCTTATAACTTCACATGGAGTACATGGCTACGTAAGGTGACAGTGCAGGTCAACAGACACTGTTGCTGAAAACCTTCCAGCACATGACTCGCATGTGCACCCGTGTTTGGAATACAGATCGGGACCACACATCCCAAAGAACCTCTGCTTTCAGGTGAGTCACCTCCTCTAATATCAGTGCTTAAATATGATAATTAGATGCCAAGGGCGTGTTTCATCACTGTATGACTCCAGTTTTATGCCAGTCAATGGAGTTACGTTGTTGTAAAACTGGAAAAATGTAGTGGTGAATCAGGCACTGGAACGTGAAAAACAGCAAAGGCTTATGGATATCTTTTTTGTTGTTTTTTTTAGAAGATTAGTGAGCTTCACTTGGACATTTCTAGAGAACTCACTTTCTGAATGTTCACCAAAAAGATTGTTTTGAGGGAATCGTATAATTGGCGTTCTGTTAAGATTATAAAGGAAAGTGAAATTCAAGGCCTGGTTTAAAATTGATCTTTTCATACAAGTCACACCTCAGAATGCTGTACTTCCCTTGCAAGAAAGACCACGGTGAGTCATCTCACAATAATGCGTGTTCTTGTATAGCCTTTATCCTGGAATACCTAGGCACAATTGGGTGAGTTAAGGGCAGAGTAACAGACACATCATTGGAAATGGGTTGTATTTCTCAGTTTGTTAGACTCATCTGTACTCTTTAATCACTATATTATCGAATATACTTGTGTGCGTGCGCGCGCATGTGCATGTATTCACTGTATCAGGAATGTGGTACTATTCAGTTCTGTTGTCCTAAACGCTTTTGTTCATAGCTGCATTCCTTGCAGTTGTCTTTCAGTACCATGTATTTGCTAACCATTCAAGCGCATTGCAGTATTCAGACATAGATTATGTAAAATAAAAAAAAATACATTAAGGCTGCGGATGCTGTGAATAGATTATTACAATTTGCCTATCGTGGTAAAGGCACCTGTTAGAGGTGTGATACAAAAGGCAGTGACAGGCAGTGTAATTTAGTAATTGTAGCCATTGTACTGTTTAGCTGGTCAGTTCACCAGGCAAGTACAAAGAAACCAGTGTTAAGGCTGAACAAGGGTGGGTAAGCTTAATAGAGAGAGCTAGTTGTGTACTGAAAGAGACTTTTGGTGGAGGGCTACCTCCCAGGGGGCAACTTAGAATGATTTGAAAAGAATGAACAAAAGTACAAAAATGGGGGGGGTTTACAGGTTTTCATGTTTCAATTCTTAAAGTGACAGACGAGCTCTGTTGGTGAGCATTGCTTGTTTCAGTTGCCGAAATAAAGTTTTAGAAATGTTTAGTGGGAGTTGATGTGTTGTAGGGTATCCACAGGAACTAAAGTAAACATGGGGGTTCTCTCTCTCTCTCGCTGAATTTCAGAACTGGACTTGGCAAAATTAATCTGATATTAAATCATGATAAAGGGAGTAACAAGAATGGAATGTTAAGATTCACAAGAGCATTTGGAACCTATTCCTGTTAGTCTTATATGTCCACACTGGACATGTAGACATATGTACACATACCTCTCATTCAATTAGTTGGCAGCCTTCAAAATGCCAGTATTTGAAGGGTTAAATGGGCTTTTAAGAGTACGTCCACACTGAAATTAAACACCCATGGCTGACCAGTGTCAGCTGGCTCAGGCTAAGGGGCTATTTAATTGTGGTGCAGACATTTGGGCTCAGGTTGGAGCTCCCGGTTTGGGACCCTCTCCTTTTGCGGGGTCCAAGAGCCTGGGCTCCAGCCGGAGCTTGAATGACTATGTTACAATTAAACCACCCTTTAGCCTGAGCCCTGTGAGCCTGATTCAGTTGACATGGGGCAGCTGCGGGTGTTTAATTGCAGTGTAGACATACCCTGAGTGTTCCCTGGCTTTGTGATGAGTAATTATAGTGAATGCTAGAATTCATAAAACCGGTCTTTTCTCCTAAAGTATTCACAATTGCCTGTACCAATTTCCATAAGGATATGGGGTAAAAAACTAAAATGGTAGATAAGGGGCAAAGCTATAGGCATAATTATTTTACCAGTTCTTCCATAATTTTTTATTTGGATAGTAAATTCTTTGGGGCACAGTCTTGCATATGTAGTACAGAGCTGAGCATATTGTGATGGCAAGTGAATAATGTCTTCGATAACTCATGCAAACCAAAGAAGAGCTTGAAGTACACCTGTAACTTCAGAACATCACAAAAATGAACTCCTCTTTCCTCTAATATGAAATCCCAGTTGATCAATAGCCTGGCTGTGTAACATACCAGTAGCTTTTAAAATTAGTATATTTTACCTCCCTCAATAAGCACACAGTCCATTATAAATTTTTTATGTCCGGTTCCAAACTTTTTGAAAGTAAAGTACTTCATTATTTCCACAGAGACTGTCCTTTGCATTTTGTCCAACAGTTTCCACTTCTCCGTGGAAAATAATGATCTCCCCTCACACAAACACCTAATTATTGAACAAAATGTTGTGGTCATGAAGAACCTCCTAGAGTTTCATAATGTCATATGAGAAAACAATAGTTAGGAAAGATAAGCATTGGACAAAGCACTGAAACATTTTTAACTGTATTAAGTCCAGATTGGCCCATTTAACAGCTATAATAAAACAAGGAAACAGCCTCAAGATAGCAAAGGTCCACTCAGGAGGAAATTTATGCTAGCAAATACTAATTCACATTTGCTAATGAGTATATATAGACTTGCAGACAACAGTAAGCGTCCCATTGAAACGGATTAGGTGTGCCATTTACCTATTGTTTAGTCGTTGGAATGTGGTGTTCCAATATGTTGCTTGGCAGTTATCCCAATTAAGTAGACAAGACCCTCTGTTCAGAGGCAATTAACGGGTTATTAATGCACTGATTGGAATAGTGATTTTTCTCATGGAATTTAGAAAAATGTTTTGTTAGATATTTACACAAAGCTTCTATACCGCAGCATTAAAATAAAAACACCCCTTTGTCTGCCAATATGTCGTCCAGTACATATTATTTTATAAAATAACAAGCTCCATTATCCTCTTAAACTTGTACCAGTCTGCTTTAAAGATGGGATGTTATGAGAGGAAAGGGTTACCAAATAACTTTGTAATTAGAACTTGAAAATAAGTATTAATAAATGGATCATCTCCATGGTCTAATGTGCAGAAAAATGCCAAGTGCACTCAAGTTCATTGGCTTTCCCAGGTAATTTGCCAGCATGGGTGACAGAGATGTATTGCTATATAAGAACTGGGTATAATTATTACTATTAATTATTTTATTATTACTACTACTACTACTACTACTATTCAGCTTACTGTATCAGTATCTGGCGCAATTCGTGTCATACTAGACATACATAAGCTACCAATTCCTAGCTCCCCGTCCATCATTTAGTAGTGGCATTGGAAAAATCCATATCCACCCCTCCTTAGCCAATGGGAAGGTCAACACTATGGGGTCCTTTTTGAAGGTCAGAGGGAAGTACAAGGAGCAATCTTGAAAAAAAACTTTCTATAAAATATCATTTAAATAAATGGTAAAAGAAGGTTGTATAAAATTAGAGCAGGACATGAACAAAACAAACTAGGCAGGATTTGCTTGCTTTCTTCATGAATCAGAATTAATTGTAGAATGAATTAATAATAAAATGCATTTTTGCTCTGCTTATTAAAAGGACAAAATAATATTTTAATCTAGTAATTTTAATCTAGAGCCTGACCTGGAAAAAGAGTTACCATGAGTTATCCTAGTGCTTCTGAGACTTTTCAAAGCAGTAACTGATTAACTGGGTAATGTTTGCAGAATGAGTCCCCTAGAGAACAATTCTTCAATTTTTTTGACAATTGAAGACCAGGGTTTCCAATAATCAATAATTAATCAATAGCCACTAATTAATTAGTTATCAATAATTGAGATGTATCTTTTCCAGTTGATGTTTAAATGGCTTATATTTACCAAATAATTAACGAGACCTCAGATAAATCAGAATGATTGAATATATTAGAAGATTTGACAGCATATAACAAAAAGAGATACAATAGTTACCACGTAGTTCTGAGAGAGCCAGCTTCTTGCAGCATGACAGCCTCCTTCATGTTCTGGCAGGGCTCTGATTAGTTGTCTGTAACCAGACCTTATTATAGGTACCTTGTTTACAGTTTTGCTTTAGGTGGGTTCATCTCTTCATATACAAACTTATCCTTGTTTTGAGCACATTCCAAACTTCCCATCATATTTCATAAGCTTTCAACTGCTAGATCAGCAACTGGCACTTATGCATTGTTTGTACCTGCACGTAATATACTCACCACCCATACTGCCCCTAGTGTCAGGAGGTATAATGCTGCAAGGAACGTCCTGGGCCTCCTGCAGCCCGTCTGCCTCTTACTGTGTCTCCTGTGGCTCAGCCCTCTGTTCATGTCACATAAAATTCAGTCCCCTGCTGGAGTGACAAATAGGTCCAACTGAAAGTTCACAAAATGTCCCAACACAAAGGAACCTTTGGCTCCCTTCTTGGGCTATTCCTTGACCTGTCCTTTGGGCTCAGACTTCAGCCCCATCCTAGGCTTAAAATTCCTTTTGTTGGGCTTGCATGCCTCTTCCTCAAGAGCTGGTAGGGGTACCCAGGCCCACTCTCTCTGCTGGGTTCCAGCCCAGGGACCTTGTATTAAGCAGCAAGGTGTGCTTCTTCAGACATGCTCCTGAGCAGCTTCCTATCGCTCAGCCCCCTTGTACTGCTTCCCCACAGCCTGTGCTTAATGTAACCTCCCTTTGGTTCTGAGGCCTCTGGCGTCTCCTTGGGTCTTTGCAGCACCTCCTTTCTCTGCTGAACTAACCACTCCTCCACTCCTCTCGGGCTTCACTGAAGTGCCTTTCCCTAACTCTACCTCAAGGCCTCCCGCACAGAAGCCTAATCTGCTCCTTGTGGATTTTTCTGCCTGCTTAAGCGCTGTCCCATGGCTCCTCCCCACCCTCCTGTTCTCTTTGTGGGTTTCTCTTCTCAGGAGAGTCCTGTCTCCTCTGCAGTCTCCTGCTCTATTAACTTCCTTTAGCTTCCTTATAAGGGCCAGGTACCTAATGATCTTTACCTAGCTCCACTTCCTCTGGCCAGGAGGCAATTTGTCAATCACAGATGCACTAATTGTGTCTTAACCCTTTGTCTAACAGGTAGTGGGAGAAAGCCCCATCACAGTGACGTTTACATAGAGATATAAATGTCCAATAAATACATTGAATTTATCAACTTAATATCCATTAGTCTTTTAGTGAGTGCATAAGTGAGTGCATTTAGTGAGTGCTAAGTATCAGAACACTATGCTAACTGTCATTTTATATCTTTTGCAAACTGGCATTTTTCACATCCTACAATAATTTAGCAGCATCCTCAAAGCATCGTGGGAGTTTGGTTCACCAGCAGGCCTTGGGCCTAACAAAAATTTGGCCTACTGGTCAACACTGTAAAAGCCTTGCTTCATATCTATAGACCTTAAATTCTGCTGCCACCCACTGTATCACGATTGCTAACCTTTGTATGTGCTATTCAGTGTTTCAGGACGCAGTCTCTAGTTACATGGTTTATCTTTCCTTTTGAAAGAAGATATTCCCAGATTTGTAAATGGGTGTTGAAACATATAGTGTTTGGAGTACAGATGTGTTGTCTGCTTCAGAACAGAAGTTGGCAATGAGATCTGTTTCCTAAAGAAAGTTAGAAGAATGTACCCTCCGTAAAACAAGAGCTTTTGCAGTTCATCATTATACTGGTTTCTTTGAAAGACAAATGGTTAGTAAAAATATTGTGCATAAAAATTACTATATAAGATATAAAAGAATGTGTCTTTCAAATGGACAAGGAATTGGATCAAAGGTGACACACCTTAGCTTGAGTGCAGCCTTTAGTTCTGGTGAAACTGCCAGGGCTTCTTAAGGTCTTGAAGGCAAGGATGTGGCTACAGACCTGCATGTGGCCACACCGGGCCTTTTTGGAGTTAGGTTCAGTGTTTGTGTACAGCGTTTAAAGGGTAATAGCACTAAACACTACCCTCACAAACCACGGTAATTACTTCGACTGCTGAAAAAACCCAGAACATGCACAAAAATATCATAGAAAAGCTATTTCTAACACTACTGCTGCTCTTTATGGCTAAGTGGCAGCCATCATTTTCCCCCTAAATTACGTGTTCTTGTTTCAAGCATTTAAATGAAGCAAAACAGATTTTTGTGGCAGCATTATTGCTCATAGCCAAAAGAGCATTCAAGGAAGTACTGTATTTCTCCTAAATTGCCTTTTATTCAGGACTCTTTGAGTTGTTTATCTTCTTCCCTTCTCCTAACAAATCAAGTAGCCACTGACCTCATATTTTTTATATAACTGCTGCAATAATTTTAGTAAAATAAGATTTATCATAGCCATTAATTTTTAATTTTTGGTGGTTTGTTAGAATAATTAAAATAATTAAATATGTAGTTATGTTTAAAAGAACACCCAAAGATAAATGTTTTTCCAGCTTGATTGTAAAAATGCTGTTTGTTTTTCTCACATATTAAGATACAAAGATTAAGAGTGAAATAATTTGACAAATTAGTGGTGGTGTAGATGGAATAGTGTTTTACATGTTCTCTCTCGCTTCTGCTGCTGGTTAGTCCTAGGCAAAAATTATTTGTGAACATTCATCTGAATAGCAACATGAATTCATTTCAAGGATACTTGCATCTTTTTTTTTTTTTTAATTAATTTTCCATGAACATTCCATCTAGTGATTATTTGTTGGCTAAAATGTTTGGCGAGGGGGAAGTGCTATGAATAGTCATGCAGATATATATTAGCCTGAGTAGTTGCCCAGAAGCAGGGGTGTGACCATCTGGAAAGCTCTCTGAAGTCATCCAATTAAGGAGTAAAATCTATACAACGTGACTTAGGTGACTAGTCGTGCAGTGCAGAGAATGAAATATGAAGCAGTAGTCAAAACAAATAGTTCACAGATAATCCATAGGCTCACATAAATGATTTTTTGAATAATGTCAACAAACAATGAACATAAGAGTAAAACTGAATATCTCACTGTGGATTCGTGAACAGAAGAATGGGCTAAGTAAATCAAACTGTTTGCTGTTCATCCTGCTCTGTTTCCAATATAAGGCTGTTTCCAATTTGTGCATAAGGAATGGAAAGCATAAGTATTGGCTTGTAACTAACTTTGTAATTAAAAAATTGCATTAGCTAAAGCAATTGCTGTTTTGCCCTGTCAAATATATCATGTATTCTTGAAAAATTTTATATCTTTGAGTCTTTGGGCATGAACGTTGTGGCTTGTTTTAGGACATAAAAAACCCAATCTAAAATAACCATGGTTACAAACTTAGATGTCAAGAAGATTACTTTTATAACCATAAAATAAAGGACCAAAGTAAACACATATTTCTATCTGGTAATTTCTAATTTCTGGCATCTATGCAATGCATGTCCTATTATTATAATAGTTGGTTTCTAAGTAACCACTTGTTTCCTTGTTACTTGAAAATGATCAGAGGATTTATTAGAGGTATTTTTCTACTTAGCAGACATTGTGACTTTTAGCTCAGTAGTTTTAATTTGATTGTGGTGATTAAGTTTACTTTAGGATCTTTGGTGTCCCTTTATAATAAATATAAATAATTACCGTACAAAACAGTTGTCAAAATGACTGAATTACATGTAGCTTCTCTTTGTTCTGCTCCATTTCTAAAATATGCTGTTATCTCTTGTAATGAATGTACGTAGACACCTGATAAGTGGGAGTTAATGTGGGATATTTCTCTGAACTTCATCCACTCTCCAGTCCTTCATCAAAAAATGGCTGTCCTCTGGCCACTAGGTACATGCATTACTTTGCTGTGCTATGGTGTCTGTCTGCCTGAGGGACAATGTTGTACTTTGTATGTTAATCCCTGTAAATGCACAGGTATACAGGCGGCATGACCTCATTTAAACAACATTATGGTAAAGATAGAAGCAAATGTATTTGTGTCATGTATTTAGGTTATAGAATCACTATTACTTATATTTATGATTGTAATTGCATTAACCCTTGAGATCATGAGCCAGAGGATTTATCCTACTTGTTGCGAGTACTCAGAGTGCGTTCATGATCTGGGGTACCAGAGTTGAAAACTCAGAAGAACCAAACATAAACAATTTTCAGAAATATAACTTGTGGGGTTTGTCTAATGTTAGGGATTTTGCACCAGTGTAGTTACATCCATGCAGTTGATCTGCAGTGACAGTTTGTAAGGATGTGACCCTGTAAGTGAGAAATCCCTATTTAGACAAGCCCGAGGTGTTAGACACTTCAGTGTTAACACTCATTTGTGATTAATGGAAGTAGTTCACACTTCTTTTAAGCAAATCTTTTCCTACACCTCTACCACCCTGGAGAGTCCTCTTATAACAAAATCAGTGCCACTCTGCTAAGCAGGGAGTTGGGGCAGTGTGCAAGAGCGGATGTACGCATACCACTTGGAAGCTCTGTGAAAACTGCATCCAGGGCATTGCTGGGTGTGACTATGCAGCCGAAATCAGAAGACAGTGCTTGCAAGTCTAATAACAGTTCTATCCCATGTATACGGCTGTTAGATTATTCCATTTTGGGATGGAGGAGTAACCATGGGGTGGCCTTGGATTAAGGAGAATAAGGCATCTGTTTCAACCCTGTTGAATCTGTTTCATAGGCTTTAGTGGACAAGCAGCTGGATATGAGTCAACAGTGTGCCCTTATTGTCAAGAATGCTAATGGCATATTGGGCTGTATTAGTGGGAGCATTGCCAGCAGATCAAGGAAAGTGATAATAACCCCTTTTCAGCATTGGTGAAGCCTTGTTTGGAGTATTGTGTCCAGTTTTGGGCCTCCCACTACAGAAAGGATGTGGGCAAATTGGAGAGAGTCCAGTGGGGCTGAATTATTGGGGGCTGGAGCACATGACTTATGAGGAGAGGTTGAGGGAACTAGGCTTGTTTAATGTGTAGAAGAGTGAGGGGGGATTTGATAGCGGCCTTCAGCTTCCTCAAGGGAGGTTCCAGGGAGGATGGAGCTAGGCTGTTTTCAGTGGTGTCAGATGACAGAACGAGGAGAAATGGTCTCAAGTTGCAGTTGGGGAGGTCTAGCTTGGATATGAGGAAAAAATTTTCACTAGGAGAGTGGTGAAGCACTGGAATGGGTTACCTAGGAAGGTGGTGGAATCTCCATCCTTAGAGGTTTTTATAGTGCAGCTTGACAAAGCCCTGGCTGGGATGATTTAGTTGGTTGGTAGATGATTTAGAGATTGGTCCTGCTTTGAGCAGGGGGTTGAACTAGTTGCCCTTCTGAGGTTCCTTTCAACCCTAATATTCTATTATTCTAATTACCAACATACTGCCTGGCTGACTCCCTTTCCTCCCTCTCTAACAGAAATGAAAAACATTCCCTCTCCACTTCTAGCCACTGAGAATCTAAGTGGCAGGACCATTGTGATCGCATGAGGCTTAGACTATGTCTACACTTGCCGAAAATTCGGCGGCAGTCCACGGGAGATACGCAAGCTATGTGAGTAGCTTGCATATCTTCCGTCGACTTCCTAACTCCTACTTACTCCGGTGTCCTCAGTTCGCTGTGCTGATGGGAAATGCACTCCCGTCGATGCAGCGTTACTCCTCCTGGCGCAGGTGGATTAATAACATCGATTTCCGGGTCGATTGAGCGGGTCTCCACTTCCGTGCAGTTGATCCGGGTAAATCGATCTGAGCCACCGTCAGTCTAGACATAGCCTTAGAATTTTGGGGTTGGGATTCCCAAAGGCCCAAGTAAATCCTAAGAGGTGAAGTCTGATATCAGCCACTTAAAACAGACTGTGCTGAATCCAGTTTGTGTTAAATACATTAACTAGACCTAGTCTAGTTCTTTCAACCATACTCACACTTTGACTCTGGCACACTGACCTTTGTACTAATATACTACAGGGTGGGTCCTCTTGGAATATTGCCATTTCTGAAGCCTTTGAAGTTGTTCCTCATAAAGTTTTGTACTTCAGAGTGTGCTCAATGCAGGACAATATCCCAAGAAAGTACTGCATAGTTCCTGTAATGATACCTGGGAAAATGCTTGCCAGCATTCATAGCAACATTAAGGGGTCTGTGTATGTAACGAACCCTACACCCAGGAGTATGTTTTCAGAATCAGGGCCACAATTCTTTATTCACAATCAGCGTTGTGCCATTTAATGTCTTTTCTCATATACATACAGAAGATGTGTTAACTATGATGCTTCCAACAGTGACACAAGAGCACGAGTACCAACCTCAGGGAAGACTGTTAAAAACCAGGGCATAAACCCCAAATTGGTTGTGAGCTTTAAATTTAGATTTCACCAACCAACTAACTTGGTCTGTCTTACCAATCAGATGAGTGTATCTCTGTGATAGATAGCCTCTTACATCAAGAATAACAGCAATATTCAGGTTACTCCTAATCCCAAAAGACCAGTCACTCACCTCAGGTCATTTGTGCTTTAGGTCTCACACCAAAGGCAACGATTGTAGCCAATCCTATAGTAAACTATATGAAAATTTATTAAAGCGAAAAAGGAAATTAGAGTTATTTGCAACGTTAAAGCAAGCAAACATAAATACACAAATGAGTTATAGTCTTAGGTTTCACATGGTATAATAGGGCTTGCTGATTATAGAAGCCTATATTTGTTCTTTAGGGTTAGCCTAGGCTGAACATCTGGGGATCTCTCACTTGTGCCTAGAAACAGTTTCCCTCCCCAGAGTCAAATTAGCTTAGAGATCCTTAGTTCATTTGGTTTGGGATTTTTATCTCCATCCTGCAGGGGGCTCTGAGGTTCAAACTCAACTGATTGGAGGAATCCACTTGCATGACTCATCTTCATGGGGAGGAGAACTATAAGAGTTGTTTAGTCCTTTTATTGATGGTTTTTCAGTCCAGATGTAGGGAGTTTCCAATTGAAAGATCCAACCATAGCCTGTCTATATCAAGCAGCTCTTCACACTAATTAATGTTCCTCTCCTGTACGGTGATTCATATAGTCACAGAGACTCACAATACCACTGCTCAAAAATTACATTGCAGTATTGAACACAGCTATTACAAGTAAGATTAATTAATGTAGCAACTCACAAGTATTCAATAGAGACTAAACACTTTCTTATAATTTTAATACCTATTTTTTCAATATTAACCCACAAGCGAGACAGACAGTGTGTATTTTAGTGTCCAGTGGGGTCAAGGGGACCTTGGCATGAGCTGGCATCTGATCTGCCAGCATCACATTAACATATAAAAGGTATGCCGTATTTACAGAGACTGAAGGAAGATGTCTTTTAGAAAAAGAATAAATAGTTGAGGGATCCCCAGTCTATGTTCCCATGTATTTTCTCAGTGTTGTGGGCAGAATTTAGAGGGGAGTGGAGATCTATGGGCGGGAAAAACTGTGGGTTTCAGTGTTACTTGTTTTCATGGCTCTAGATTCTTTACGTAGGCTGTCATTGTGTAGCACCTAAATCCATTTTAGTACACGTTCAACACCTTCTCTTAACTAGCTATATTAGCTTCCGTGCATGTCAGCACCATGCACACTTAATCATGCAGCACCTTCATTCAGTGCTTCACTTAGTTCTCTCATTTTCCATAACACCTTCCGCTCCTTTACAGAACACAGCTTCTGCCACCGAGTAAAGAATTTGATTCATCCTAAAACAAACTGACAAGACTTCTATCATCACTTAGTTGGTGTATTTTTCTCCTTGGGTCTTTTGTGTCTTTCTTTCCAGAATTCAGGATGATTCTTTCATTAGGCTTTTATTCAAAAAAAGCCTTACCAAAAGACATGACAGTGCCTGAGATACAAATGAAATTTAATAAAAATAAATAAGTCTTTGACAAAAGTAACCATGCTAAGAAGTGTAATGATTGCCAAATTTTTGGTGAAATTTATTTATTGAAATTTCATTTAAGCTTCTATTGTTTTATAATTATTATTACATATTTGTATTAGACTAACAACAAGAGGTACCAAACAAAGTTGGGGCTCCATTGTGCAAGTTTCTGTGCAAATACATGTCAAGATATAGTCTGTGCTCCAAAGAGCTTACCATCTTAGTAGACAAGACAGACAAAGGGTGGAGAAAAGGGCTTTTACAGATTTAAAATATACAAGAGCAGAAGACCAGAAATCCAATATGTTGTGACATGCTCCATAATACTTTTCACATTTGACTGCTCTGAATCCTTCAACCTATTTCCTCAACACAGACCCATGTACATAGTCAAGTCTTGCTGCAAGCCCTAATAGACAACAAATCCTGGCTCTGTTTGTCCAAGTAGGGAATTAGTTTGATCCAGGACCTATCAATGCTCTGCTCTTAGTGCCTTTCTTTTTGAATCAGTGGGCTGCTACCTGTCTTTTGCTGTTCACAATTGCAGTGGTATTGCACAGAGAAAGCGGTGGTCTCTACTAGCCAACTCTCAAATAATTTGCATTAACATCTTGAACATCACTCGGAAACTAATTGGCAACCTGTATAGGTTATGGAGCACTGCTGTAATAGCTTTCTGCATGAAATATTCCTGAATAAATGGGTCGTTGCATCCTGAACTTACTTAAGTTTCCAAAATGTAAGATGGGTAGTCCCTAGTAGAGCATAGAAGCCTGAACTCAAAGGGACAAATCCACTGGTAAATGTTGTGAGATCTACACTGAAATAAACACTTTTGCACATTCAGTATAAATAGCAAAAATGCAATAATAGAAAAATAGAATCTTCAAAGATTCACAAAATTCAAGAAATATCAGACCTATCACTTACTTTTTGCCCAAACCTGGACCAATTTCTTTAAAAGTGTTCTCTGCTTATTTTGAAGCAAAACAATATAATATAAAAATTGAATGTATAGTGGGTATGCGTCACATGCTTATAATATTAAGCCAGACATAAGATACCTTTATCATCAGGTAAACGCCATCATTTTGTCTTGTATCTACTTAAATTTGCAGTACTAGTTATCACAGATAACGCTGGTCTTATGCACAAGTTGGTTGGATTTTTGGTTTAACATGGGCACCTCCTGATCTACCCAGAGCACCCAGCCACTCATCTACTATTTATGCTATGAAAATGGGTTGTTTCACCTTCAACCAGGATTGACAATGTTTTTTCTGGTAGTGTAGACAGGCCCAAACTATACTATATAAAAAAGGGCATAACTACTGATCACTACTGTTAGTTCACTGTTTATATATTCAGACACTACCTCTACAGCTGTAACCCTATAAATCTAATACAAATAACTGAAGATGTCTTGTATGCTAACAAAAACTTGTTACAAGGTTAAGGCTCACTCCTGCTGCTTTCATTGACCAAAATTCCCATTAATCTCCCTTAGAGTTTTACCTGTCATAATTTCACAGTGTACACTTACAAGCTTTTTTTTTTTTTCTTTTTCATGATGTAAAAGTGCCACAGTTGATTGCTTTCTTGTCTGTTGGAAAAAAATAAGTGCAAGTATTCTCTTAAAATAACAAAGTTCTGCACCTTTTGTTCCTCTGCCTGACTGCATATTGGCTGCAGACATTTTAGCTCTACCTGATATAGCGTCATCCGCTTCCCCTCCAATTTAAATTTGGAAAAAAGGCTGTGTAGCATAATTAACCATAGGCCACATAGAACATTGCCTGAAAGCCTCATATCGTCCTGCAGGTTTATTTTTTACACTAGCAAACCTCTTCTTTTACTTCCAAAGTGTTTATTTGAAACCCAGATAAATCCCATTTTCTCTGCTTGAAACTCAATCTGTCTGCCAATCTGGCAGTTCTAAATAAATTATTCTGTGTTTTGAGGGGTTAGCATGCTATCAGTGTAGTTCTGGGTAGTGTGGTAGATTGTCTCTTTTCATGTGGAGGCCTTGTTGCTGAAATCTACATTTCATTTGCTCTATCCTGAGATTAGGATTTAAATAATCCTTAGTGTAATTGAGTGTTTTAAAAAAATAAATACGATCTTGTAAGAATGGCACATCCACTTAGCAGATCTGCTCCATCTGTGTGTTTTGAGTTTCCTAATTGCTTTACTGACAAAATAAGTTGTTACTACTCGTTACTTTAAAATCAGTACAGAATCAACATTTCTATAGGAGAGTGAGAGAGATTCTACTCTTATATTTAGATTCTAAATCCTTGGGACTGTCTTGTAATGTATTTATACAGTACCTAGCACAATGGGTCCTGGTCTATGATGAAGGCTTGCAGGCTCTACCATAATACAAAAAATAATACTCTGGTTTATATGCCATCAGCAAAATTGTTTGCAGTGTTGTAGCCATGTTGGATTCCAGAATATGTGAGAGGGACCTGAAGAAGAGTTCTGTGAAACTCAAAAGCTTGTCCATTTCACCAACAGAAGTTGGTCCAATAAAAGATACTACCTCATCCATTTTGTCTCTATCAACAAAATTATCAGCCAAGTTACATTTGCAGAATCTTTATTCATTTTGACAATACATGGCCAGAGAAGAGCCCACCTTGTGTTTGTAGGGGTGGCAATTTAGAAGTTTTTCTTTTCCCTCCTCCTAACTTAACAAATTTGGTTTGGATTTGGAGAGGCAATAAATGTGGTATTATAATGTAGATATTGTCATGTTGAATGAATAAACTATAAGATAATTGTTACAGAACACACCTAAATGATAGTTGTTATTATCTTATAGAATCATAGAAGTGTAGGACTGGAAAGGACCTTGAAAGGTCTTCTAGTCCATTCCCAGCATTCAAGGCAGGACTAAGTATGATCTGAACCATCCTTGACGGGTGTTTATCTATCCTGCTCTTAAAAATCTCCAGTGAGAGAGATTCCACAACCTCTTTAGGCAAATTATTCCAGTGCTTAAGTAACCTGACAGGAAGTTTTTCCTAATGTCCAGCCTAATCCTAAATCCACCCTTGCTGCAAAAAAAAAGCTTGCCCACTGCTTCTTGTCCTGTCTTCAGAGGTAAAGAGAACATTTTTTCCCTCCCTCCTCTTTGTAGCAACCTTTTATCATGCTTGCACTGTATATACTGTCTATTGGTGAAAATTATTATATGTTAAGATGATCCAGAAAGCTGCACATTAGGGCAGTAGCATGTTGAATACCATTCAAATCTTATAGAATAATTTTCCATTGAACCGTCACGAAAAATTATTTCTTTTAGAAACAATGCTTAACATATATTTCCTGTATTTTTGTCTGAAAAGAGAAATATTTTTGATGGGAGGGGGGATGCTTTTATCCATTGCCCGTCATGTCACAAATTATAAAGATTATAGGTGAAATCCTGGCCCCATTGAAGTCAATGGCAAAGCTCACATTAATTTCAGTAGGAACTGGATTTTTCCTCTGTTTCTTTAGGTGTGAAGTAACCATTCAGGTATCATTCTCTCTGCTATTTAATCTTTTGGAATTTGGGATGTTCTCATTTAAAGAGTTTTTTCTATCTTGAACTTTGTTTAAAACGCTAAAGGAGTCTTTGGACCACTTCATCCAGTATTACCACATACCTGTTCTTGTCATCATATACCATTTGAAAGGGTGGAATATAAATTATCAGCATTTCTCTTACATGTCAGAAAAGGCAAATTAGGACATGAGGTTTAAACTGGCTATATTAATGTCATTCTCCTGTATCATCTGAGAGTAGCTATGCTTAAAAAAACGTTTCCTCTGTTTATAACTACAGTTTCAAATGCATGAGTCCATCCAAGTGCATGGTATTGGGAAAGCTTGGGAATGTCTCCTGCTCAAACCACAGGTTTTAACTCCAATCCGCAACCATATATTTTTAAGTGGCGGTGGGAGGCAGGAGTTAACTCTTTGTGACCAGTACAGATCAGAAGAGGAGAGGGGACTAAAAAAGGAAATTTGACTTATGACTAAGGCATGGGCCTGGGTCTTAGAAAATCTGGGTTCAATTCCCTTGTCTGTTGCAGACTTCATGTATGACCTTGCACCTCATCTCCTCGTCTGTAAAACTGGATTAATATCATCTCCTCTCCTTCCCCCCTTTGTCTCTATTGTCTATTTATAAATTCTTCAGGGTAAGGACTGCCTCTTACTATGTATATGTATAGCATCTAGCACAATGGGGCCTTTATCTCAGTTGGAGCTTTTACACAGTACCATAAGTTATTATCGTTAGTTATTATTTTCCCTCAGCCACATGCTATGGGAAGAAAGGAAGGAGAGGTTTCTAAAACATGTAGTTGGTAATGCAAATGATGTGTTTTGCTGATTGCTTGAGTGATTGGCTTCTCTTCCAACAAATCACAGAGGGTGGAGTGAAAAATAGTGAATATTTTTTTATGCAGCACTAAGGCATAATGTCTAATAGACAGGAGGTTTAAAATGAACAAAAGGAAATATTTCTTCACACAACGCACAATCAACCTGTGGAACTCCTTGACAGAGGATGTTGTGAAGGCCACGACTATAATGGGATTAGAAAAAAAAAAAACAAGATAAATTCATGGAGGATAGGTCCATCAGTGCCTATCCACCAGGATAGGAAGGGATTGCTGTTTGCTAGAGGCTGGAAATGGCTGATAGGATGAATCATTTGTTGATTACCAGTTCTGCTCATTCCCTCTGAAGCACCTGGTATTGGCCTTTGTTGGAAGACAGAATACTGGGCTAGATGGACCTTTGGTCTGATCCAGTATGGCTGTTCTTATGTTCTAAACACCCCTCATTGATTTATACTAGCATACCACCTCCAACTGATCATCATTTTTGTTTTGCAAATGGCCAGGACAAGGGTTGCTGTGAAAGAATGTGTTGGTTTTTCATACTGCTGCAGCTCCATTAAAACCTAAGAATGCCTCCCCCACAATGTGCCTATTCCCCATGAGCCCCGTTGAATGGGAGAGTTCAGGTCACCCCCAAACTAGTCTATCAAACAGTAAGAAAATATGTACTGTTACTGCTCCACCAGGATAGACCTTTTTAAGCTCATTTTTAAAGATAAAGTGTGACATTAGGAAAGTCTTAATTTCTGGTTTCATGGAAACGGCAACATGTGCTTCCAAAAAGATGATTTATATTTTTCTTCCTTTTTATAGACTTAATGTGTACAGTGATTGAAGAGCAAAACCTTAATGTTAGGGTGCTATTTAAGTACAGATTTCTAGTGTTCATGAAACAGTATTTTTGTACACGGAGAAGTGAACTCAGTAACTGAACATAACTTCGTGTTCTACTTCGACACATTTATTGTACTGTGTATCAGAGCCATCCCAGGTGCTCTGCCAAGCACACTTCATGGTATGGCTCCAGACAGGAGACCAGAGTTCAAGTGCGATTAAGGATCATCACGTGGTTATATTGTTGAGGAAATGAGTCAAAGGCATGTTTATATAATGTGAATGAAGTAGCAGGGGAAAGTGGCGATCTAGGATGACAAGGTATTTGGAAACCATTCATCTTCCTTGACCTAGCCTCCTTCACTTAAACCTCTCTCTCCCTCTTTTTCTGTCTTTCATACATTTAAGGGAAACAGGGAAAAGGTCAGGTTCTGGAACCTTGAGACAAAAAATTAATAAAAAATACCCAACTTCTCAAACGGTAGTGCCAGCCTCACTGTAGGAATAAGTTGTTTGCAGTGGTGTTGTTTCTGAGTTGGTCCCAGGATATGCGAGAGACAAGGTGGATGAGAGAATATCTTTTATTGGGCTAAGTTCTGAGACATGAAGAAGGGCTCTGTGGAGCTCTAAAGCTTGCCCCTTTCATCAACAGAAGTTGGTCCAATAAAAGATATTACCTCACCCGCCTTGTATCTCTTGTAGAAATGTGGCATTTTTCTGTAACTGAAATTTCTTAAATTCATGGTGGTAATGCAGGGGTGGGCAAATTTTTTGGCCTCAGGGCCACATCTCCATATAGAAATTGTATGGAAAGGGGCAAGCCCTAATCTGTGTATTAGCAATCATAGAGTAGCAGCTCTGCCACTATTCTACATCCTGGACATAGGAGAAGTTTCTATCCCAAGTCCACCAAATAGTTTCCCAGCATATAGCTTGGCTGCTTGAGCTGTGCACTTTGGACTGTTGAAGTCAAGAACAAAATTCCCATTGACTTAAATGGTGCAGGATCAGACCCCAGGGGGAGGATTTAGGGCCTATTAATGAGTATGCTAGTTCTGTTAATTGTGTGTTAAAGGTATCCCCTAATAGAGTATTTGGTTTCCTCAGAATTTTGTCTTAAATTGTAATCACAAGGCTTGAGGCCTACTTGAAGAGCTCGGTGCTAAGTACTGCAACTTCTTACTAGCTTTCAGTGTTCACCTAGGGCCTGATATTGCCACACTCACTCAACTAGGATAATACCTTGCTTCTCTCTCACACAGACACACCTCCCTCTGTTGTACAAAAAGATGATGTAATATTGTCCAAACTTTACGTTGTAGCAATGAAAGCATGGATTGACAGATTTGGGTAATGCAATAGTATATATCTGGAAGAGGGTATTTTAACAAGTATTAAAATATTATAATTTCACTGTTTTTGGGAGAGGAAGGCTGTAGTGCAGATAGGGGAGTATCACTTTCTGTTACACGTTGAGAACTTGACTACATTTTGGAATTCCCAGCGGAGGATCATTGGTGTGATGTCTAACATATAGTGACAGAGGTGATGTCTAAATTAAACATTCATACTCCTTCACACGGCTATTTGCTGAAATATTAATGTTGGTATATATTTTATTCTTTTTTATGATTAAAGTTTGCACAAAATATGCATGTTTGTTTATGCCCCTGAGATTAGGGTCAGTGTTATGATGTGAAAGGAAACAGATTATGTGTTACTTTGGTTTAACAATTGCATATTTATTTAATAAGTTCAGTGGGCTTAAAAGTACAGTAATGTTTTTACCTTCATAAAATACAGAAACCTTATTTCTTGTTTCTTTAGGTTTCCATAAAATGATATCTTTTATGGGTAAAGAAAAGTAATGGGGATATGAAATGAAATATACAAAATGAGAGAGGGTGATTTCATCTTGCTCTCTGTTATAGTTTATGGAAAATTATTTGTTCTATAAAGGTAAAAATACAATAGTAATTTTCAGCAACGTTGACAATCTCCCCAAAGCTTCATGTAAGTCATGGTGCTTTTTAAACTTGTATAGTGCAGCATTGTTTTTGAGTGTCATTGTTTGATTTCTGTGAGTTTTACACCATAACAATTCCTTGTGTTTTCCAGGTTATTTGGCTCTTCCTGTGCTCACAGACCCTTGTGTGACACAATGGAGGAAAAATTTCACAGCTTTCTCTGACTGACTGTGACCTTGACCCGAAGTCTGTAGCTCCCTACTGTTGTTTCATTGGAGGTCCAGTTTCCCTTCCAATTCCCCCAACTAACAAATCTGAGACATAGGTCAGGTGGACTTGAACAAAACAGTATACTAATTGCAATTTTATAGAAGCAGAAAGATAATGAAAAAACAAATGTATATTCAAAACTTAATACCAGAAACATGATACAGATCTTCACCAGCCAGACTTTAAACCTCAGTTAAATATGAACGTTTATAATGAATTTTAAGGAGCAAAAAAAGTCTCTCTTGCATCTCTTTTTCTCACAGCTCACATGAGCCCAAAAGATATAAGTAAAGTGTGTGAGACCCTTTTGAATACAGACATACACTTCCACACACCATGTCTGAAATCTCAGTTAGCATTTGGGAGATTATTTGATTCTTTAGTCCAGACTAAGATGATTACTTCCTTTTGTAGTGTCTCCTCATTAGCAAAACAAAACCATGTTATTTTTCAAACACCTGTTTTGGATGGTTGCAGTGGTTTTGTAGCCATGTTGATCCCAAGATATTAATGAGACAAAATGGGTATCTTTTACTGGACCTTCTTCAGATCTATGTTGGGTGGTTTGTATTTCTAATCACCATGGACTCTAATCATTGTTACCTGGGAATATCCATTTCAATCCTCAATATCCATCCCAAGCCAGTGCCATATTTCTTTCTCCTCTCCATGGCTTGCATACATAGCTATTGTTCTTTGGTACAAATGACTCTAAAAACACCTTTTGAGTACTATATTATCATGCAAATGGAAGTAGGGCAGACAGCCTAGTTCTGGATAGATAAATTATGTCCGTACGGTCAATCAATCATTAATTATTTAAATCTTCAGTATTTATACAATAAGTAAAATTCATATTAGGCAGGCCAGACACCATATATCACAAACTTAGATAACTATTTACTTAATATGTCTAGCATAATTTGCTAAGTCCTCTACCCATGTTGCTGTCCTTACAGTTTGTAAGTATAGATGTATAGTCTAGTTAAACATTGATAGCATTGGACATTACCTCAGTGTGGAAGGGCTCATTTAGTAGTTGAAGCATCAGGTTTGAGATAATTAGGCTTAGGTTCCGTGCCAGTCAGAGAGAGCACAGAAAAGCTGAGGTGGAAGTAGTATACCAAAGTAGGTATAAAGCTCATTTCTTTGGTTCTCTTAGGAGTGTATAAAATGTACAATGTTTTTTTCAGAATTGTTCATGCATCCTTCCCCACAGTGTTTCATGTGATTTTTGTAGCCACTCAAATTTAGTTTTATTTTCAATTTTAATGAAGAAGCTAATTTTCCAACAAGGGCGTGTGTGAAAACTGAGATTCTCATATTTCTATTGTGAAAACATTTTTCACCACCACAAAAGGCCCATTTTCACTTTGAAATTGTCCTGATTTTACTGAAAATCATGCAGCAGTGAAATTTACTTTGAAAATCAGCCCATTCTTAGTTTTCTAACAAAATACAGAAATCCTTGAATTTCAGGTCACTTTGTATTTGTTAAAAAAGCTCTGAGAACTTCTAGTATGAATTCCAACTTAGTACTTCATTCCTAGTTCATAAGCCAACTTAGTGTCTTAAGTTTTCTGTGAGTGGTCTTTTTGGCTGAGACCTTTCAATCAGCATCCATGCCCAAGTGTTAATTGATAAATTTTCAGTCCTCAGACTCTGCTTGTGTATGCACAAAATTTGACACAAGCACATGGAAGCTAGATAAAGGCCCTGCTAAAAATTGATCCTAAATAATCAATGGCACTCATAGAATCATAGAACCATAGAATATTAGAGTTGGAAGGGACCTGAGGAGGTCATCTAGTCCAACCCCCTGCTCAAAGCGGGACTAACCTCAGCTATATCATCCCAGCCAGGGCTTTCTCAAGCCTCAGCTTAAAAACCTCTAAGGATGGAGATTCCACCACCTCCCTCGGTAACCCATTCCAGTGCTTCACCACCCTCCTAGTGAAAAACCTTTTCCTAATATCCAACCTAGACCTCCCCCACTGCAACTTGAGACCATTGCTCCTTGTTCTGTCATCTGCCACCACTGAGAACAGCCTAGCCCCATCCTCCCTGGAACCCCCTTTCAGGTAGTTTAAAGGCTGCTATCAAATCCCCTCTCATTCTTCTCTTTTGCAGACTAAACAAGCCCAGTTTCCTTAGCCTCTCCTCATAAGTCCTGTGCTCCAGCCCCCTAATCATTTTTGTTGCCCTCCGCTGGACTCTCTCCAACTCGTCTACATCCTTTTTGTAGTGGGGGGCCCAAAACTGGACACAATACTCTAAATGCGGCCTTACCAATGCCTAATAGAGGGGAATAATCACTTCCCGCGACCTGCTGGCAATGCTCCTCCTAATGCAGCCCAATATGCTATTAGCCTTCTTGACAACCAGGGCACACTGCTGACTCATATCCAGCTTCTTATCCACTGTAACCCTCAGGTCCTTTTCTGCAGAACTGCTGCCTAGCTCGTCGGTCCCCAGTCTATAGCTGTGCATGGGATTCTTCCTTTCAAAGTGCAGGACTCTGCACTTGTCCTTGTTGAACCTCATCAGATTTCTTTTGGCCCAATCCTCCAGTTTGTTTAGGTCACTCTGTATCCTATCCCTACCCTCCAGGGTATCTACCACTCCCCCTAGCTTAGTGTCATCTGCAGACTTGCTGGGGGTGCAATCTACCCCATCCTCCAGATCATTAATGAAGATGTTGAACAAAACCAGCCCCAGCACCAACCTCTGGGGCACTCCGCTTCTGACCGGCTGCCAGCCAGCTAGACACGGAGCCATTGATCACTACTCGTTGGGCCCTATGCTCTAGCCAGTTCTCTATCCATTTTATAGTCCATTCATCCAACCCATACTTCTTTAACTTGCTGATAAGAATACTGTGAGAGACAGTATCAAAAGCTTTCCTAAAGTCAAGGTATATCACATCCACTGCCTTCCCTACATCCACAGAGCCAGTCACCTCATCATAGAAAGCAATCAGGTTGGTCAGGCACGACTTTCCCTTGGTGAATCCGTGTTGACTGTTCCTGATCACCTTCCTCTCTTCCAAGTGCCTTAAAATGGATTCCTTAAGGACCTGCTCCATGATTTTTCCAGGGATTGAAGTGAGGCTGACTGGTCTGTAGTTCCCTGGATCCTCTTTCCTCCCTTTTTTGAAGATGGGCACTATATTTGCTTTTTTCCAGTCCTCATGGACCTCCCTATGTTTCCACGAGCTTTCAAAGATAATAGCCAATGGCTCTGAAATCACCTCAGCCAACTCCCTCAGCACCCTCGGGTGCATTGTATCCGGCCCCATGGACTTGTGTATGTCCAATCCTTCTAAATAGTCTTGGACCTGTTCCTTCAGCACTCCGGGATGTTCGCCTCCTTCCCATTCTGTGCCACCCAGTGAAGCAGTCTGGGAGCTGATCTTGTCTGTGAAGACAGAGGCAAAAAAGGCATTGAGTACCTCAGCTTTCTCCACATCCTCTGTCACTGGGTTGCCTCACTCATTCTCTAAGGGGCCCACACTTTCCCTAATCTTCCTCTTGTTGGCAACATACCTGTAGAAACCCTTCTTGTTCCCCTTCACGTCCCTTGTGAGCTGCAACTCCAATTGTGCTTTGGCCTTCCTGTTTTCATTCCTGCATGTTCGAACAGTATTTTTATAATCCTCCCTAGTCGTCTGACCAAGCTTCCACTTCTTGTAAGCTTCTTTTTTATGTTTAAGTTCGCCAAAGACTTCTTTGTTAAGCCAAGCTGGACGCCTACCATATTTGCTATTCTTTCTGCACATCAAAGTATAGAAGGTTTGCCTTAATTACCCACCTCTCTTTCTGTTAATATTACTGTCATATTTTGCCACTCAGCACCCACCAGGGATCGCAGGTCTTCCACAATGAAAGACTTTACATAAATATGAGATTTTGCCTCGAGGAAATTGGCTGATTACTGAGCCAGTGCACGGCTAATCTTACCTGAGTTGTTACTGTTTACTGTTAGTAAACTTTTCCAGCAAGAAGACTGTAAATAGGGTTAACAAGCAACAAACAGCAAATTAACCATTTTTGCAGGTTGTGAAGGCACTGAGGAGAGCTGTTTGAAGACTCTGAGAAATAAAAAAAGTTAATGAACTGGAGGCTGGTGTAGGTTGCAGGAAAGAGGGGGCAGGGTCCTTAGCTGAACTAGTCCAGTTCTTTGCGACAGGTTTACTTCAGGAAATGAATGAAAGTTTTTGGCTGGCAGTTCTTATGGTTTCCACCCTAGTTTGTCCATCCCTAGAATAACCCACTGAATTTTGAATTTGGTGGTTAAAATTAACTTTCTCCCGTAAGCAGGGCTGGAACCATACTCAATTCACAGTATTTCTAGTAATATTTATTCCCATGAGTTAGACTTTTCCAACAATTCACTGAAATACAGTCACTTGCTACATTCTCTATCATGTACTGAGGTATAAACTGCTAACACATGTAAAGTGTACAATAGGAAATCCTAGTCAAGAAGTCAAATAGTCTAGGTCACCCCAGTGTTCACGTTAATGTTGAGAACAGTTATCGTGGCTTTTTCTAATTTCTATTAGCTGAATGCGAATTAAGCTTCTAAAATTAAGATAAAATTTATACACAATGGAAGTGAGATGTGCTTATGATATGAAGTTATGTGCTTCGATAAGAAAACATTACCTTTTGGTATGTCAGTTCTTACTAATTTATCAGTTATTGGATAATATTGCTCTCACAATAGCATGCTTGAAGTACTTTCAATCAATTCTAGTTTTAAGAAAATAATTACTTATTTCTAAACTGCAGAAATAATTATGTAATAACAAATTACATGAGTGACACATTCTTCACCTATAGCAAGCGTAGTAAATGAAAATAGTCCTTGAATTTTTTAGCATGTTGATAGTTTTGGTGTGTTTTTAAAAATTAAAATAGTGAAACCCATTAAAATAGCCTATGGAGATTTGTACAAGAGGTTATCTTTGGGTTTCTACTAATTAATTATGATATATTTTACCTCCATGTGATTTGTCATTACCGGTCCTGTAAACTCAAACATACTATGGAAAAATCACTTGTTTAATCTGGCTGGGACCTTGTGGCATTTAATTGTAAGCATAAGTGTGACAGAATAAATCCAAATGAATTCGGACAGTGATTAACAAGGCACTCCTTGATATGGTAATGAGATTAAAAAACTGGTGCCTAAGTGTTTCTAAGGATTTAATTAACATTTGTTCAACTAAACAATTTTTAGTGCCTAAAGTGTTTGCTTGTTGTTGCCATAGTTCTATTGCATTGACAGAATATAACCTATGAACATATGCATAATGTAGCAAGACTGTATATGATATACAGAATGAATATATATTGAGATAAATATGAATGGGAGATTTATGCTGCATTGGATATTAAATACATTACTATAAGATTATACAGTAATGTGCACTAAGAATTTATTTTTATTGTTTTGCTGTTTTTCAAGAACTCAAAAGTGTGAGAGGTAACTACTAACAAGTATAAACACAATCCTTCAAACACGTGTTTAATTTTACCATTGTGAGTCATCCCATTGTTTTTGTGTGTAAGCATTTGAAGGATTTGGGGCCTAAATTTGACATTGCACAGCAAATGAAGATCATAAAGTGATAGTGGGAAGAAGGAGAAAGAAACCACAAGGATGATGCAGTTACTTCAATAAGGCATTCACACACAGTTTGATGATCCTTTTAAGTGTATGGTGGTGATAGTGGTTATTATTATTACCTTTCCTCCATCTTGACACCTTATGGTCAGTACAACAGAGGTGGGGGATTTAAAGAACATAAAACATAGCAGAATTATAAAAAAAAAAAATTGTCCTCTTCCCACATTGTTGTGTACCATGCTGTTTGCTGGTTAACTGCTGACCTCCCAATTCAGAGATGGATTCATTTCAGTGCTGAATTTAAATAGACGTAAAAGTCTTTGGGACCCTTTGAGGCGAAAGGCTCTAAATAAATGTAAGATACTAAGTCACACAGAAAGTCGCTTTGCTGAGAGCAGAGTGCTACATGAGGGAATGCAATAGCTATTCTTCTATTCTTCTTAGGGAATGTCTAAACTGCAATAAAATACCCATAGTTGGTCTGGGTCAGCTGGCGTGGGCTGTGGGGCTATAAAATTGCAGGGTAGATGTCCAGGCTCAGGCTGGAGCCCGGGCTCTGGGACCCTACACAGAGAGAGAGAGATGCACACATATGTATATATATATAATGTGTGTGTGTGTCTATGTCTATATATTACACTAATAATATTTAATATATGTAATGTAATCTAGAGGCAGTTTCTGTTGTGGCCCACCTACCCCCAGCTCCTTTCCAGGTGAAGGATGATGGGTTCTGGTCCATGGGCAAAGCCTTGTGCACTTCATGAGAAGCACTAAATTCTGTGGGAAAGTCCCCTTAGTTTCTGTGGTGGCCTAATGAAGCAAATTCAGTTAAGCGAGTTAATAAAAGTAGGCTTTTACTGAACTAAATATAAAAATGAAGTATTCATTCAAGACAATGCATTGTTCATTTAGAGGCTAAATCTTACTCCATCCATACATTTTCAGTTTCCAATTGGCCACAAAATTGCCTCACTGAATTTTTGTAAGTGAAGATGGAGAGTTTGGCCTGTGTCTAAGTAGAAGATGTCTGGGGCGGTAGCCAAACAGGTAGCAGCTTCAGATTGGTGGGATAAGCATATTAGCTGGATGATATGCTGAAATTACCAGCAGTGAAGTGGTTAACTGTAATGACATTTAAATGATCCACCTGTAGGTTTCAGACTGAACATGAGGGCTAGAAACACAATTTAAAAAAAAAGAAAGAAAAAGCTTAGATTTTGTAGCACTATTCTGTATCAAGAGGTGGATTCTACATCAAATTCTGCTACTGTGGAATACAGAGCCTTGCTCATAAGTATGTAACTCCAATTAGAATAAATGTTTTTCTATCGGGAGTCATAAGAAAACACGGTTATGAGCTACCTAGACCTCAGGGTTTCTTAATAGCTTGTGGGAACTATTTACTGCCAATTTTAGAGCATCGGTCTATCTATTTTAACCACATGTAGACTTACTGGCAGATCTACTCAGATCAGTGGTGTAATTATTTACTTCATAAAGAGAAAACAGGTTTGCAGTATAATGACCTTACAATAACTTTCAGTTTTATGTGGAGAAAAATAAGCACTTGTCATTTCCTTGTTATTCTGAGGTTGAAGCCTTTGCCACAAAGATTTTAATATTTACTAACTATGTTCTCTGAACTCTCACCATTTAAAAAGAATTATTTTCTTTAGGCAGATATTTCTGCTGCACCAAGTCTGACCAGTTAATGTTAGAGAAAATTCTTACAGATCACTCCCCTCTTTCCTATTCACTTCTTGGTATTACCTGACACTAACGTTAAATGCATAGGAAGTATTTACTGTCTTACTTATTTATACTGGCAGTCTAGCAAGATTAGAATATCTATCACCAAATGTAACATCCATCACTTTTTTTATTATATTCCTACTATTATGGCATCCTTAGAAGTCAAGTATTTTTAGCATTATAAAAAGTAACAATAATGGGATCAATGTAATGATGCCTGAAAGAATGATAGCTTTACATTAGAATATTCTCCTGTATGGACACCTGGATGCAAGTATTGGTATAATGTAGTCCATGAGGGTTCTAGTTACTTTGTTTGTATTGTGGTCCCTGATGGTGTGGTAGGGAAGTTGTTTTTTTTAATAAATTAAACAATACTTATTTTATGTTCTTTGCTAGTGTATCTGGTATGGATAACGAATATCCAGTTGCTTTTTTACACACTGCTTAATCTGTGACTGGGGGGTCCTGAGTGCAGTTAAAGGGCATTAACAAGAGATTAAGCATTAACTTGGCCACTGCAAGAAAAGGAAGCAATTCTAGCACAATAGCTCAGAAGTAGAGGCCTAGTGAAGCAGGCTATAGAAATGATTAACTTTTGAAGTATATTTGTAAAGCACAAATTACATTAATTCAATTTCTAATTTTTTTTTAACTGACCACCCGTATAGCTGGACACCAACTGGAATTTCTGTCCTTGGGAAACTCTGATATGTATGTTCCAGAGGGGTAGCCGTGTTAGTCTGTTTTCAGCAAAATAACGAGAGTTCTGTGGCACCTTAAAGACTAACAGATTTATTTGGGCTTAAGCTTTCGTGGGCAGAAACCCACTTCGTCAGATGCATGATGAAGTGTGTTTCTGATATATACACATATCGTCCCAAATCAGGATGAAAAGTTAAAATATCAAAATGTTTCATGGAACGCAAAACTCTAAAAATTTTCGATTTGAAAATATCCTAAGAGTTACTGTGGGCGCCTGAGTGTAGTCAAAGGGAAAAAGAGATTTCATTTCAACATTTCTAATTGAAACAAAATATTTAACTTTTCCCCAAATTGGAATATTTCATTTTGATTTGGTGTGATGTTAATCTGTATCCCCCTGAGTTGCTGCATTTCCTCATGGAAGTTGTAGACCTATGCCCGTATCCTCCTCAGTGGGCTGGGCTCCTGACCGTAATATGTCTCCCATGTACCATGGTCATGTGACTCCCATGATCTTCCCCATCAGTTAAACGAGATGGGAGATTGTGGTGCATCATGTGAGATGTAGTTCAGCAAGGGAGCCCATCCCATAGAAAAGCCTGAGAATAGGGGCTTGAGGTAACAGAACTACAGCTCCTTTTGGCAGCTCAGGCAAACATAGATTAATGTAGGGTGACCCAAAATAAAACATTTTTATTTGATTTGGCAAACTGAAATGTTTCAATTTGGATTAACGTGACTTGAAACAAAATATTGTGTTTTGCTTTTCCCAGTGGAAAAACCAAAAGATTTAGGCAAAATTTTGCAGAAGCCTAATTTGTCATTGAAAAACCATTTCAACAGAAAATTCCCAACCATCTCTAACCACCACTTATTTTTAAGTACAGTATTTTTAGTCACATGTTTTAGATGCAATTTAAACAGTCTTTTAAACTGCTGTGTGTCTGATGAGAATCATATATTTGTTTTTAAATTGGTCTCTCCAGGACTGAATAATATAGAAATATAACTTTTCATAGCACCTTTCATCCATTATCTAAAAGCAATTTACTAACATAGGTCCCAGCCCTAACTGGTGATGTGTGCAGGCAGACTACTGTATCATCGTAGAACCCCATTGACGGGCTCCACATAAGGGTAGTAGTTTGCCCAGTCAGATCATAATGCAGGATCAGGACCATAAGCTTCACAATATTCCTTTGGGTTAAGTGAGCAGTAGTTATACTAATTTTACAAATGGGTAAATAAAGGCATTGAAATGGTTAAGAATTGCCCAATTCCTCACAACTAGTTCTTGGCAGAGCCAAAGATTGAACTGATCTACTGCCCAGTTTCCTGGTCTAATCCTTTGACATACTTATTGTGTATCCAAACAAATATAAAATTATACATATGTACTTTAATGACCAGTGTCATGCATACACATCATGGTTTTACTTGCAAAAGTACTGTTGTAAATGGTACAGGCATTTAGCAGTGTACAGAATTCAGAAAGAGCTACTTGAGCTGACTAAATTTGCATGTATAAAATTTTTCTCTCCTTAATGGCAATGCCAAGATCTTTTTTTCCAAATTTTTTTAATCAGCAAGATGACTTAATATTTCTGAAATCCATAAGGAGAAAAAAGCAAACATCATAATTACACAATCTGAATTTAAGAGCTTTCCAAATCAGTTGTAAAAATAGTACAAGGAAGAAGTCAAATGCATGTGCAATTATTTATTAATTTACTTAACTGTATGATCTCTTTTCTGTCTACATAATCATTGTATCACTGTTTAGTAAACTGACAAGTGCTGAATTACAGTTAGTAGAATTTGTTTTAACAGCCCTCTTAGTTTTTTAATTATCAAATAAGTGTAATAATGTTTTAAAGGGATTCAGTCTCAGCCCTGGTAGGGTTCTCTAGATAAATAATTCTCATTCAAGAGGAATGTTTTGCCATTGTGTTTTAATCCTAAAATGGTGAACAACATTATGCATGATCTGAGAAGAGGAACATTCTCATTGTGTTGTTCAAGGGTTTTATTTATACAACCTGGACTTCCTTCATCTATAGCCATGAACGACACTTTGTACATTTAGGCATTTCTGTATTTTAGGCTAAGACATGCATGAAACTCAGTAAAGCTGGGTGTCATAGTGTCTGGGGTGTCTTGTGACTGTGCGTGCTACCTCAGGGCAGACTGTTAGAAAACAGGACAGGAACCCCAAACTCTTGGTATGTTCTATAATTAGATTTCACCAACACAATAACAAATGTGAACTCCTAGATCACTGTATCAGTTTTACCTCGGAGTCATAGGCAATCCCCTTAAGCTCTCCAGTCTGTCTTGCCATCAAGGCAAGCTGGACTTAGTGATAAATGGTCACTTACACCAAAAATTACAAAATATTCAGGTTGCTTCCAGTCCCGAGTGTCCAGTCATTTACCCCAAATCAACTGGTACCCTAGAGTCAGACCTAACACCAAAGGCAATGCCTGTAGCTAATCCTGTAATAAGCTATCTAAAGGTTTATTAACTAGGAAAAAAAGAAATGAGTTATTTACAAGCTTTTTACAAATGAGTTAGTTAAAGCAAGCAAGCATATACACACAAATGAGTTACAATCTATGGTTCCTAAAGATGACATAGATATGGTGATCTATCAATACAAAATGTCTCTCGGGGGATCCCTGGGGTTCTCTACCTTAATTTAATATATTTGGCCCTATGAGAGTTCAAATAGCAAAGAGGTGAAAAATCTTCATGTCAACTATTTTTATTTCCCTCTTCCAGCATTCAAACCAATGGAATAAGGTTTTTTAAATGTACTTCTTCATAGGTGAATGGGGCATTTAACAAAGCTTTTGTCTTATGATGACCTACTTAATTGTTGGTAGTCCTCCTGGTTTTGGGGCAGGGGGAACGACACAATTCCTGTGCCTAGGTTCACAGGTTCAGAGCAAACATTTTCAAAGTTATAAAGCAAAACTTACATATTTCCTTATAGCATGGAATACAGGTATTACAAGTGAGATTAATGCACGCAGTAATTTAAAAGCATTTCTTAGAGTCTAAACACAAAATGAATGCATTTTTATAAGAATAATATCTATTTTGAACAAAACTCACATACAGGTTAGTTGGTTTGGTTTCCAGCTATGAATTTGTCAGTTCTTAGCTAATGCCCACAGCCTTGGCCAGAGTTGGCACTTGGTTTACCAGCATCACACTGGGGTGATAAGGTAGGTTGATGTTTTGTGTCTTTTAGTTATAGGAAACACAGGTTATCTTTTGTGACGAAGTAAAGATTTTTTTGTGCAGTGTTTAATACTGACAAGTAAATATTTGTCTTGGCTTGGTGATGTTATGTCTTCATGATATTTCATTGTAGGAATAGGGAAAAGGTAAATATTTACTATTTAGTGTTAACCACTGTAACTTGGAAGTAAATACAATGCTGTTTAAAGGTGCTTGTTTGACAGCCCTCAAAACGGTAGCCCTCTCTGTGTTCACAGAACAAACACAGCAATGATAGCAGCAGTTCAGGCTTCCCTTACCATCCCATCATTGTGCAACAAGCCTATTCTGGAAGCACATCACTATGGTGGAGTGGGTACTTCATTATGTCCTTGACCTTTCTGCTTTGACTACTAGCATACTTACCAGTTGGTACCAATTATGATGGTGGTTTTTCTGATGGGAAGACCAGTCCAATGGAAACTGGACTTCAGCCCCTAAAGACCTATCACTTGTTAATGACTTATGGTCATTTACTGACATGTGCTTCATTTACAATTTTGGCCTGTAGGTAAAAGGGCTTTGAATCTGACTAGATATTCTAGGTCCCCATACAGCTTGGATTGTGACAGATGACTAGTAGAGTGCATCTTCAACAAAATAGAATTTGATACCTTTTAGACTTCCCTGTATATAAAATGAGAAGAGGCTTGGGTGTGCCAGTTACAGTTAGCAAAGATATTCTGAGAATATTACCTTATTAGACACACTTTTTTTTAACCACAAGATACAGTGGATGGTCAGTGTTCTTTACAGCTATTGCTTAGTGATCTGCCAGCTATTTTGACAGTGATAGAATTTTATTGTAGGTGACTTAATCATGGACTCTTGGTAAGAATGAGAATAACAATAGAATATGGTCTATGACCTTGTCCTGTCAGTGCAGATAAGCAAGACTACACAATCAGATTTAAAACAAATGAAAGTTTCTGTCAGTAGTCCTGGGGCTGATTTCTAAAACTTTCTTGACATGAGTACTGAGACTAGAAAACTTCTGAAAACTTCCCTTACACAAATCATGAAATATAAAGCTATTTTCATCCCAGCTATTTGTAATAAGAGTGGGGTCCCAACCTGCAGGCACTGACAGGCGCTAATCTTCAGCAACAACAAAAAACAATAGTGGAAAAATGTGGCTGAACCTTGTTGCAAGCCCAGCAATAGACAGCCGCATTTTGTGTGCTGAGCTAGTCAGGAATTGTTAGATTTGTGTACAGTATTTATTTGTTAAGCTTTATGGTCAACTTCATTACTCTTCATTTTATTCATTATGTTGTCACTGAGCAGTAACTTGTTAAAAGATTAAAAGTTCCGTTTGGTTGCTCATGCCTAAGGTATGTAAATGCCTTACAACCCTGACGGTAATTTACTGACCTATTCTGGCAGTTTGCACTGAGAGAGCTTATATATATATATATATATATATATATATATATATTATAACTGTATAATTTTATTAGAAATCTCAGAACAATGTAGTTAGCTCTTAAAATAATGGGCCTGATCCTGTGGTCCTGATGCGCACACAATCCCATTCATTTCCATGGGATTGACCACTGTGGGGGGAACTGTAGGACTGATTCTAAGAGAAAAGTGCTGCTTAAATGGTAAAAGCAAGCATCAAAAGGTGAGAATCTGATCAGAATTTGTCCAGAATCTATCATATTTGTCCGTTGTATCAAATTATCCTACACTGGCACACTAACACACGTTTGTTGTTTGCAGAGAGGTTTACAGGTACTTAGGAACACCAAAAAGGCTGCTTTTTTGTATTAAGCTACTGTATCCCCAAATCTTTTATGAACTCTCCCAGTTCAAGTCTTGCCATTACATGCAGTAGTTTTGTGAGCACTAAATATGGAGACACCTGTCTTGAAAATCAAAATCAGGTGTAAAGAATTTGTAGTATAAGTTTCCATTTCCTTGGAGAATGGGTATTTCCTTCACTGGGTCTGAAAACTCTTACCGAACTTTATATGAATTAGGATAATATGGGCTTACTATAAGACAGCAGCTTTTTCTAAACTAAGTTGCAGACTTAGCCACAGAAGCAGATTGCTAAAACTCAGGTTATGAGTGTATACCGTTTGTTTGCCTTTCTAGAGCTTCTAAGTGATCTCTTCCCCCAAGTCACAAGAAATCACTTTGTCGCTTTAAACTGTGTATAGAACGTCACATCATGGAGATTACAGAAGCAAAAGTTAGAACTATTTAATTTTGGCCCCTCAGACTTTGCAAAGTGTTATAAGGATAGAGTGAAGCTTTTTTTTCTCTCTCTCTCTCTCTCTACTTTTTTCTGTAGCTAAACATGGTAGTGTAAACCTTCAGATACAAGATTAAATCCTTTTATATTAATTCTATTTTTATTACAGTAATTGGAGGGATGGGAAGTGAGTTTGGAAAAGAGGAAATAAAAACTAAAAAACATTGGCCGAACACTGCAGAGACAGGAAGCTGCTGAAAGGCATTTAAATAACATTTTTAGAAGGGAAAAAACTCCTAAAGTATATATAATGAAGAGGTAAACAGTAATAAAAAGTTTTACATAGACTGTTTATACTATATGATGATTTGAATAGTATACATTGTGTTTAATTTGAGCTCACATTACCAAATAATCAAAATTGCCCAGTTTGCAACATGAAACTGTAATAAAGTTGTTTATAATAAGATCTACCAAATTGCAAAAAAAGATAAAAGAAAATAAACAAGTTTAAAGGAATTTTTAATAGCATCTTTTTTTTCTTTCAGGTAATACTTGAATACAAATATAAGTAATTCAACAGCAGTTTCTTTTAAGTATTAATTAATTTTCTTTTTATCAGAGCAAGTTGTAACAAAGTGGTAACAAATATTAGGCAAGAGTTTTGTTGTGATTTTAAAATATAACACATGGGGGCAAGTGGGGATGGTCAAGGAAACTGGTACTGGGAAAATAGAGCCATTCACCTCTGAAGTTCTTTGTTCTCTCTTCGAGTGATTACTCATATACATTCCGATATAGGTGAGTGCGCGCCCCATGCATGAGTCTCTGGAACCTTTTTGCCCTAGCAACCCATGCAGGGCCGGCTCCGGCACCCCCTGGAGTTCCTCATTCATGCCGCGGTATATATGGTGCCGCCGACCCTGCGGGCCCCCAGTTCCTTCTTTACGCCCGTGACGGTAGCTGGAACGCTTTCCCCTTGCTTCACTCAGCCAGTAGCAATCCCCGTTTGTTCTATAGTTATTGTTCTTACATAGTTAGATAAGTATTGAGTTGTTTTATAGTGTTAAAGTAAGTGATTAGAGTTAAGTATAGATAGTTAGCCCTTCTGCAACAATTGGCATCATTGCTGACAGTTCTAATAGACAGGACAGTAGACAAGATCTTTATTGAAAATGGACTTACTCTCAAAGTAAGGGTTTGGGCATATAGATGGGGAAGGTGTGGGGGAACTACTCCTTTCTGTGCTGCACCTTAGTGAGGGTAAAGCTATAACATGTTTTATGAGCACAAAATGCACTACACAAAGATGGCATTTTTACTAAGGGCGTGATTACATGGGGACACAAAGGGCACGTCTACACAGGAATAAAACACCCATGGCTGGCTTGTGTCAGCTGACTCAGGCTTGCAGGGCTTATTTGTGGGTCTATAAAATTGCAGTATAGATGTTCAGGTTCTGGGGCCCTTCTCCCTCATGGGGTCCCAGATGCTGGGCTCCAGCTTGAGCCTGGAGGTCAACAATGCAGTTTTATAGCCCCACAACCCGAACTCTGCGAGCTCCAGTCAGCTGACATGGACCTGCCACAGGTGTTTTATTGAAGTGTAGACATATCCCAAGGAAAGTTAAGACAAATTAACTGAATGTGTGACGTTTAAAGCACAGCGACTTAAGGCCACTTTTACTTCTGAATAAGAGCATCCATGTAGGGGTTTAATGCACTTTAACTGCACAACTTTAGGCAATTCATCTTAACTTTCCTGAGTGCCCCATGTAGACATGCTCTGAGTAAACAAATCCTTGGCTTTCAATACCAAAACAGAGCTAAGTTTCCTGTGTATATTTCACAGGGTGTTGGGCATGTACGAGGGCACTTTCTGTTCATTATATGTTGCGCTTGACAAATTAGGTTAATTATTTTCTGGGGACACTGGTAAACATTAAAGTTAAAGGAGGAATAGTTCAGAGTCGTTTGTATCTCGTTAAGCTGCCTGTAGTGGAGAGAGGTGAGTTTGTGTTAGTTTAGAGCCATATTATCCCCTCCTTCCTGCTTAAGGATGAAGTGAAGAGTGGGTATGTGCAAGGACAGTGAAAGGGGGAGTGACAGCACCATGGTGACATTTTCCCTGGGATAAGTGGAGCACCATGGCCCCTCTTCCCTAGCTTTGCTGAAGCCCCTCCATGGGGCTCAGCAAAGGATGAAAGGATGGCCACACTTCACTTGGGCATAGTTCCTACCCTTCGAAAACCTCTGGACTTTAGCATGCAAACTAATTGTGACCCTGAGGTATAAAACAACTGTTGGTGACATCAGAATCAGCCCCTTATCTCTTAGGACATGTAAAATAACATTGGGCAAAGTTTTAGGGGTGAAATCCTAGATGCATTCAAGTCAATGGGAAAACTCCCATTGACTTCAGAGAAACTGCTGAAAGATCTTCTGCAAGTAACAACCCTGCACAGATCAGCTGGATTCACTGAGTAGCCTATCAGGGCTTTTCCATCTCTGTATTCTGTGCTTATCTGATCATGCATAAATGCTAAAAAAACAACCAAACAAAAAATCATTCTTGCACAAAATAAGCTAAAAATAAAGAAGAGATCCTCGGGAAGGAAAGCTAAACTACAAAAAAAGTGGAGCCATGAGGAAAAATGGGGCTAGAAAAAAATGACGTGAAGCCCAAGCAACCCATAACTGAATCATGATTTGAAATTCCTGACTGGGTAGATTCTAACATGTCTCTTTTTTGTTTTATTACTTTCTGTGTTCCTGCCATCAATTCTTTGCTGCTGAGATCAGATATTTTTATCTAAAAAATTTCAACACTGACATATAAATGTTTGGCTGACTATATATTTCTTATATCTTATTTTCAGCCAGTCTGTGGGCCAGATACAGGAAACCATTAAGCATGTGCTGTCCTGATCAGGGGTCTCAAAGTGAATACAGAGTTCCTCATATTGAGCAAACCTTGTAGAAACATGCAACAGTTTGAGGGTTTTTTAAAAAAATAAACAACAATAAAAGAATACAAAACAAAAGCTCTTAGCTTAATTTCCTGTCTGCGATGTTTATTTCTTGTTTCTCTGCAATTAACAACTGAATATTTCTTACCTATAGTTTTGTTCATCTTATCTCTCTTCTCTGCCGTCTCCTCTCCTCATTCTTCTATATCGGTACGTGCACATACATATGTACTGGCTTTTAGTTGTCTAACTTAAAATTGATTAGAAGACATTAATTTTTAAATATATGTCACCTATCTTTTAACCGAGCACTAAAAGGTTGAGAAGGCTTCATGGTGTAAAGTTTGATCCAAAACTAAGTGAGAAGAATTTTAAAAATATGGGCTGCCCTTCATTAGCCCTCATGATATCTCCTGACAGGCAGTGTGTGCTTATGTTGCCATGCCAGGCCAGGGCAGGACCAGCTGCCATGCACCATTTACCCTCTGTCAGCAGCTTCAGTCAGAGCTTGGGCAATACTGAACACATGAGTCTGTCATGCGTCAGCATCAATTAGGCTCACTTTGCTGCACTTGGGAAAAGCAACAGCTCTACTGTTAACCATTTTTGTTCTTTTTTTCCTTTTTCTTCATTCAGCTGTTTTAGCAAACTGATGTGACTATAGCATTTTCATAGTAATCCTTGCAAATGGTAATCCTAGTTTGTTATGAAGTAACTCGTTAATTCAGATGAACTGATTTTACTGCAGGAGATCTGATCTCTTGGCACATATTTCATTGTTTAAAGGAGAGAAGCTACATACAATCTGTGCTGTTTACACCAATGCCAAATTTTTCCTCCTTCAGACATTGTAAAAAAGTGTTTTTCCCCACCCATACTAATAATTCATTGAATAGACTTTAAATTTATCATCAGGCCAGCAACTTGAAATATTTCATCAAAATCTTATTCTCTGCCTTCAAGTATGTTATTTACTCAAAACATTTTCCATTGTAACTGTTCTTCCTTTTTTAAGGGTAGGGATAAAATTTGCTAGACTTCATGAGAAACCATGTGTGGTCAATATCTATATTTGACTTGCTGTTTTGTGGCTTACCATAAAATGGAGGCAATGGGAAATGAGAAGACCACCCATGGTCTATTCAAGTCAGGTGATGTGGTGACCAATCAAATCTTGATGGGAAATTATTGTTAAGAGAACACCTTCTCCTAAAAGAATTTTCAAGGGCCCCCTAGTTACAACTTCTTCCTCTGTATAAGAATAGAACACCCATGACTATTTATGTAATAGAAGAGCTACTGTGCACTTTAATGGATAGTTAGAGACATTTTCACAGCTCTGTATCCATGAGGGATTTATAGAGACTTATGGCCCTGGTCAGTTTGTAAAATCATGACAGCCCAAGAGACTGTTGTCAGATGTTGGTAACAAGACAGTGTTTGAAAGGAATCAAAACAATATAAATCCTGTGAGATCTGTGGCAGCAGGAAGGGTTCTAATGGAGAGGAAGACAGGGTCGACCACCATAAAAGAGAACAAGGAGAAGAAAGTGGTTTTTTTCCTTTCATGCACACAGCGCCAGCAGGGGTAAGCAGGTTTGTTAAAAGAATCTCATCGGTGGATCAATCCAGTGTAACAGATGGAGTGTACAGATATTGTGTATCAGATTGCCATTGGCATGTGGCAAACCAATACATTGTTGCAACTGTTTGCTGCAAAACTTTTTTTTAAAAACATCCATAATTACCAAGAGTTGAAAAGAGCTGTAGGTTAATGATTTCCTAACAATAACTATGGGGAGTGTGGTGGATAGTAACTTCCCCAAGGAATATATTAGCAGGAGATGTAAAGCCATTGAACATCTTGAATGGAAGGTTTTGGATCCCCAGAAATAACTGCCTATAGCAGTGCATTTTGGGAGAGTAAATTTTCCTAAACAAAAGATATGGGACTAGATTGTCAGTGGCTGTAAATCAACATTGCTGCAATGAAGTCAGTATAGTTACACCAGTTCACGACAGCTGAAGATCTTTCTTTAGAAAAGCATCCGGGAAGGTTCAGGTTTAGAAATACTAAACATGTATGCAAAGTGAGAGCCATGAGATGAAAAATGTACATCATATGAATTAATCTCTCCCTGCTGTTAATATTGGCTTCTCTAATTGGATGTCAAATTTTGAAAAGTTTTGATGCTCAGGCAAACTTCAGTTTGGAGGAGACTGAGAAGGACCTAGCTCAGTCTCCTCATCAAATATTTAATATGCTAAACACTGTGTGGAGCTCTCATCCGGAGTGTCTGTGTTTGGATGTGTCTCCAAGGTTTCGAAGTGATTGACATCATATAGTTAATGGACATGCTTTTAACAAGGTCATGGGTCGCAGTTCATTTTAGAAACAAGATTTGTAAGTTAGATTCTTTTGGCCAAGTAAATATAAATTTCGGAATTCAAAGACTAGGGGCTTGTCTACAAGGTGACAGCAAAGTACATTAGAGGAGCCTGGTTTGTGAATTTGCTCTATGTAGACCACAGGATTACGTTAACGTGAACCAGGTACCTTTTAGAGCATGCCAGCAGGGTCTGCATGGGGCAGTTAGAGTGCAACACCTTTGTGCACTTTACAGATCATACCCCTCTGGCCTGCTTTGTTGCACCCTGGGACAAGCCTTGAGACACTCAGGATTGAGACACATGTACTTAAATCAGACATGTCCAGAAAGGCTGGAAGCCCAAATCTTTTGCTTAAAAAGTTTCACAGAACAGATGAGAGAGCCTGGTGTGAACTAAGTGGAAAATAATTGGTCAGATCTGAAGAGGCTGGGTCTCTTCATAACAGCTAGTATAGAGGCTTAAGTTTGAGCATCATGGCAGAATAACCCAAAAAGGAGAGGGTTTTAAAATAAATGAATTTACATGTATTATACAATTTTAGCCAGACTCAAGTTTTCATAGAATCATAGAATATTACAGTTGGAAGGGACCTCATGAAGTCATCTAGTCCAACCCCCTGCTCAAAGCAGGACTAACCTCAGCTATATCATCCCAACCAGGGCTTTGTCAAGCCTCAGCTTAAAAACCTCTAAGGATGGAGATTCCACCACCTCCCTAGGTAACCCATTCCAGTGCTTCACCACCCTCCTAGTAAAAAACTTTTTCCTAATGTCCAACCTAGTCCTCCCGCCCTGCAACTTGAGACCGTTGCTCCTTGTTCTGTCATCTGCCACCACCGAGAACAGCCTAGCCCCATCCTCCCTGGAACCCCCTTTCAGGTAGTTAAAGGACGCTATCAAATCCCCCCTCACTCTTCTCTTTTGCAGACTAAACAAGCCCAGTTCCCTCAGCCTCTCCGCATAAGTCCTGTGCTCCAGCCCCCTAATCATTTTGTTGCCCTCTGCTGGACTCTCTCCAACTTGTCCACATCCTTTTTGTAGTGGTGGGCCCAAAACTGGACACAATATTCTAAATGCGGCCTCACCAATGCCGAATAGAGGGGAATAATCACTTCCCGTGACCTGCTGGCAATGCTCCTCCTAATGCAGCCCAATATGCTATTAGCCTTCTTGACAACCAGGGCACACTGCTGACTCATATCCAGCTTTTTATCCACTGTTACCCCCAGGTCCTTTTCTGCAGAGCTGCTGCCCAGCTCATCGGTCCCCAGTCTATAGCTGTGCATGGGATTCTTCCTTCCTAAGTGGAGGACTCTGCACTTATCTTTGTTGAACCTCATCAGATTTCTTTTGGCCCAATCCTCCAGTTTGTTTAGGTCACTCTGTATCCTATCCCTACCTTGCAGGGTATCTACCACTCCCCCCAGCTTAGTGTCATCCGCAAACTTGCTGAGGGTGCAATCCACCCCATCCTCCAGATCATTAATAAAGATGTTGAACAAAACCAGCCCCAGGACCGACCCCTGGGGAACTCCGCTTGTGACCGGTTGCCAGCTAGACATGGAGCCATTGATCACTACTCGTTGAGCCCTATGCTCTAGCCAGTTCTCTATCCATTTTATAGTCCATTCATCCAACCCATACTTCTTTAACTTGCTGATAAGAATACTGCGAGAGACAGTATCAAAAGCTTTGCTAAAGTCAAGGTATATCACATCCACCGCCTTCCCTACATCCACAGAGCCAGTCACCTCATCATAGAAAGCAATCAGGTTGGTCAGGCATGACTTTCCCTTAGTGAATCCGTGTTGACTGTTCCTGATCACCTTCCTCTCTTCCAAGTGCCTTAAAATGGATTCCTTAAGGACCTTTCAGGTGTGCTGAGGCTAAGGTCTTTTTTTGAAAGATTGAGCTTGTGACACACACACTCAGGTCAGTTCCCAGCTGTAGGAAGAATGTGATGTGTTATGTCTATAATCTTGTTCTGGGAGGGAAGGATTGAAAGGAAAAACTGGCACCAATTTGATAATCTTTCAGTGTTTTGAACCATCCTTTAGTGCTGACCCTGTGGTCCATGAGGACAGGTAAGAAGCTCGCATGCATATGCCTTGAGCCTGCCAACTTCAAACAAACACAAGAAAATGGCTCAAAGCTAGTGATGGACAGATACCTGAGGATTTAGAGCTTCAGTCCAGAGAAGTATCTGCAAATGAAGATACTGGATTGCTTTTATATTTGGACTAGAGATCAGTCTTATTGATAATCCTGCCGTCACAGACTTTTTAAAGGAGTATTTTCAGTGTTTCATTGTTCCAGTGGGGTTAGAAATACCATGAGGATTCTTTAATTATTATTATTATTAGTTTGGTGATGGTTAAGGAGTATCATTTCCCATCCGAACCAAAACGAGGAAGTACAAACGGATTATGTTCTCATGCGCTCTGTTGGTTTGTTTTGCTTCTCTATTATATTCAAATTGGTTTGTCCATCCATCCTTTTTTTTCTTTTCTTGTTAATGATTGTTAAAGTACTTACGAGAAAGGTGAGCCAGAGCTAGTATGTTCTAGATATGTGTTTGTGCAACATGTAACACAATAGAGCCATGATCTAATTGCTCTAATTGCTACCGCCATACAAATAATAGTAATAATCAAAGTCACTCTCGAGTATGTTTGAATAGGCCAATATGTGCACCAGGCAATGGTAATGGTTTTAGTCCAGAAACTAGTAACCTTGGGTTATAGTCAATTAAATGAACACCAGACCTACCTACCTAGCTCTTCTAGACATTAATAGTAGTTACATTTCCTGAACTTCAGGTTAAGATTTGTATTCACAACTTTTTCACCTTTACAGAGTTACTGAGATCCCAAGAAAGAACTGGCAAAAGCAGAATTAGGGGGAAATATTTATATATTTTAATCACGAGTATGTCATAATGACTCTTGCAGTGTTACGTTTTGCAGAATTCAGTAGTTCTTAATTCATCGCCACAAAATCACAATATTTTCCCAGAACTTGAACGGCTTTATACAAATATTAGATTCAAAATAATCTCTTATTTGATGGGTTCTCTTCCCAGTGCATTTTTTTGATCTCATCTCTGATTCTGAAAATCGTAAAATGAAAAGCCAATATACCATTTTCATCCTTGCTTCCCCCAAAAATGCTTCGTCTCTTTCTGGGTCTGCTTTCTTCACATGGTAGCCTTGTAATTCCAGCTCTGCAGGAATCCAGTGATTTGGAAGCTTCCTTACCCAAGTTTATGCATTTCTACAGCTATGGTATGACCTCCGGGTAGGGAGAACTAAGTAGACACATATCTCTTCCCTCTTTTTTGCTCATTAAGTAAACCTACACCTTCTTTCCCGCCTAAAGAGTGGAAATAAGTACACATTTCTGGACGGTCCGAGCACCTCTTCCCCTGTTGCCTCAGGGAGATGATTGGAGATTGGGAGGAAGCAGCGGAAATCATTAAAGATAACTTGCCCCTGCTTAGAATGTATGAGAGCGAGAGACAAGGTGCATTTTGTAATAAATCAGTAGCCCCTGCTACTGAATAATTCTGACAATGCTTCACACAATGTCCAATGAGAGATTCTCAGCAATAGCATGGGTAGAACTCAGATCATCCTGACACAGAAGCACAGGCCCCTAACAATGGAGCTAAATGAGAATCTCTATTAGTTGTTAATAGTGCTGTACAGGGGCTATGACCTGCATTTGAGCACTTCTGAATCAATCCAGTAGAAGACTCTGGCAACACACAAGCCCACTAGATGATTAATTATGATGTCAGTAGAGCTTTGTATTATGAAAACAATAGTGAAGAATAATATCTAAGGTTCTGGATAAACAGACACCAGTATGTAAAGGAGGATGAAACTGGCAGTCCTTTAATAAAACAGTCTTGAAACTGCCTGATGAAGAGTCAGAGATTAAAAAATACAGAGTTTTCAGAAACTAAACTGGTGTTAGGAATATTTTCATAGAACCATAGAAATTAGAGATGGAAAAGACCTGTTAGATCATCTAGTCCATCCCCCTCACAGTGCAAGATTACTCACTAAAGCACTTTTTCTAGGGTTTTCATAGGTCTTTTGGCTAAAGAGAGACTAAATAATGAGCTGATTGCACACAAAATAAAGGAAAGTAAGAAAGCCAAAGTGCTAGTAATAGGAGACTTTAATTACCCAGGCAAAGGCTGGCTTGAATCCACTGGGGGAAATAAAACTGTATACAGTATTTTGTGCATTGAGTGCACATATTTAATTAAAAATGTGCATTGTGTAGCAACTAAAAGAAAGAGGAGTCATTTTAGGTTTAGAATTAATAGGTATTGTGTACCAACTAAGAGATGGAATCTGGGACACACTAGTATGAATATTTAGTAATACATAGATTAAAATAGGAGAGAATCTAGTAAACAGGCTTCTTTCTGTAGTGATTAAGATAGTCATACTTTGATCCTTATGTCCAGACTGTGCCTCCATGTTTTCAGGCGCAGTGTTTTGTGTCCGCAATTAATTGTGAGCACAGATATTAATAGCTAGATACCCAAATCCCGCACCTGTTTGCCTTGCACAAATGTTGTCTAGTAATATTTGGATTTAATTATTTGCAATAAAAAATGGCGTGTGCAAAGTAAATCGCTTAGATGAAGATTGGGTCCTTAATGAATGACTGCAGTACTACTTTGTATGTGCTTACTGTAGTCTGAAATATCAATGAAATATTAATTTTAAACCCCCTGTGGTTCCAGGGCTCTTCAGTTTGAAATAAAGGGAATTTAGGTTGGGTTGGAAACGAGCAGAATGAGCTACTTTGGTCAATGTTCAACCGTGATTTTGTGGTACATGCTGTGCAAAATCAAATAGGGTGGCAGATTGGAAGAGAAGAAATTCTTAAAGGAACTGGCCCCGGGATCAAAGTAACCCATCAATGGCATAGACACAACTTTGTGTGTGCGTCAGTGTTCCTACCCCACTTTTGAGTCCTGAGTGGTGCACAGCTCAGCTTGACCGGAGTAGGGGGGCCATAGTCTGAAGCAAGTGATCCCAAGAGTGTTACTACTTAGCACTCTCATAGCATTTTCCATCCATGTAAATGTCAGCCAGTTAATCTTTGCTTCATTCCTGTAAAGTAGGAATTTTACAAAAGGGGAAACAGATTCAGAGAGGTGAAGTGAATTGTTCAAGGCACTGAAAGGTCCAGTATTGGAACTCAGGAGTTCTTAGTGCCCAGTCCTGTGGCATTAGAACGTACCTTTCTCTTTTATAACCCATAAATAACTGAGCAATAAGTGGAAGATTTAGATAGTAATTGGTAAGGCAGGTACTGTACTAACATATTTGTTTCAATACTCACAATAATTTGCAGGTCATATCTGAGTGATGGGAGTGAACATTTTCTTACAGTGCTAATTGAAATATTAAATAACTTGAAATCACACTGGCATCAAGTGGTTAAAAAATTAAGAACAATTAAAATTTGATGAAGCACCAGTTGCAAATGAATTACATTCCCTTTTTCCTCAAGGAAGTGGTAGAAGAACTGTGAAAGCCAGAGGTCATGTCTTTGACAAATCACTAAATTCAAGGGAAGAACTAGAAAATTATAGGGTAGCTATTGTTGCAATAATTTGGAAAGAATAGAGGGTAGATATGAAAACATTTAACTGGGATGCAGTTATCTACGTTTTAAAACGAATTGTTTTCAAATGGATGCAATCTAAGGGCAGAAAAGGAATGATCACATCTATAAATCTGCTAGGGTTTTTTATGTCATTTCAGAATTTGTGGACAAAAAAGGGACAGTGGACCCAATTTATCTCTAGTGCAGAACGTAATGGAAGAGGCAATGTGGCCTGGAACAAGGAGGAGAGCCAGGAGGATCAGGGGTTCCAATCTGTTCCAAGCCACTGCCACTATGTGACCCTGGGCAGGACACTTGACTTCTTTGTGCCTCTGTCAAACCAGCTGGAAAATTGGGTAACAAAAGCAAGACCTCCTTGAAAGCCAGATGCTGCATCTGAGTTGAGCTCGCCTGGGTAAACAAATTACAAAGCATTGATAGATACCACACTGACAAGGACTGGTCTACGGAGTCAGGAAGGAGGAGCAGGCACTTAGCATCTAACAGTTCTGGGAGCTTGAAGTAGTGATTTGTCTCAGAAGTCATGAACAAAGTGGGAGATCTCGGAATGGATACAGAAATTGGCTTTATGATAGTAACTAGAAAGTCAGTAGAAGAAGGGAGTTAGGAGTTTATGCTGCTAGAAACCTGAATCAGAACATAAAAGATGTGAATTTTATCCATCTAGCCCCACTAAGGAAATGTAAAAGCTCTCTAAAATATTGATATAATTCATATCCAGATCATATATTCCACTGAAATCTCTACATCTTACTTTAAATTGTTGCTAGAGGGCATATTCTGGAGTTTTGGGTGTTCTTCACTTCAAAGTATTGGGCCTTTATTAAGCAATTATTTGTAATCCCTATTTATTTAGGAATGGCTTGGATCCTGGGTTCAAAATCTCAGCAATATGCTTTAAGTAAGGATAGATTATAAAAGCCAATTGAGTCTGAACATAAGATTTGAAATAAACCCAAAGTCACAGGTTAAAACCTGGGCAGGACTAGACTGAGCCCATCACATCATAGATAAAGAAGACCTATTAGGTCACTCAGTCCAATTCCATGCAATACAGAATTGTTCCCTACAGCACTTTCTAGCATTTTTGTAGTATTTTGTGAATTTTTTATGGCTTAGAAATTTGATTTAAAAATCAGACGAGAATAATGTTGCGTTTTGGGGGTGAAAAGTGACGTCTGCATTTTTAAACTTAAAATCTTTGAGTGTGGCCTAGTCAGTAAGGTACTGGACTGGCACTTAAGGAATCTGAGTTCAGTTCCTGACTCTGCCACTGTTTTGCTGGGTGTCCTTGGGCAAGACTCTTCATCTTGTGCTTTCATTTCCATAAACTGGGAATAATGATACTAACTTCCTTTTAAACTACCTTGAGATCTAGGGATGAAAAGTGCTATAGAAGAGCTAGGTTCAAAACAAAGTTGTTGGGTTTTTTAATCAGTCAAACTTCACTGGAGTTAACTGATGTGCATATGTGCACCTTCAACGTATATTCCATCTTGTTGCTCTGTTGACTGATCTGCATGTGACAGACAGGGAAAGGAGCATGCTACATCCTATTCTGCTTGACTGAGGCCTGGTCGACGCTAACAAATTAGATCAACCTAGCTATGTCATTCAGGGCTCTGAAAAATTTCACTCCCCAAGGACCGTGGTTCAGTCAACCTAACCCCCAGTGTAAGAATTCTTCTGTCAACCTACTTACCACCTTTTGGAGAGGTGGATTAACAACAACATATGCTACAAGGCTACACCAGCACAACTGCACTGGTATAGATAGTGTAGACGTATCCGTAGCATCACGAAGCTGCAAAATTCCTTGTGTTGAGAAGAGAAAAGAGCTTTGTCCATCATACCAGTATTTTTATGATTGTTTCTACCAAATTTACACACAAGGCCAGATCCTGAGAGGTCTTGAGGTCTCAGTTCAGATAAGCACTCAAGCATGGGCTCACATCTATCTGTCTTTGGCAAAGCACTTTAGCACATGCCTAAATCTTTATTAAAGTCAATGGGATTTAAGCACACTAGAAATCCTGTTCCATAACAGAATGACACATCCATGTATTTAAAACAATCAACTCTGGGTAAACTGTCCTGATACTCCTATTCAAGATGGGAACAGGCACGTTCCAGGTTTTCAGGGGACCTAAAACATTTTCATCTGGATAAGATATAAAGTTCACTTAAATTAGTAAGGATCCTGAAGTGTTTCATCACATTGTAACTGATCTGGAACTGAGAACTTCACTGGGAGAGAAAATAAATCTAGGAAATATTTTTGGTAAATCATTGATAGCAACACCTAGCTTGTTGAAAATCCTCAAATTTAGGATCAGCTACAGTACATTCTGTTGGAAGACATGGTTATGTGGCAAAAGTGGAAATTGTTTTGATCACTTCTAAGACTCTAGTCATGCAAAATACTGTCCTGAGAACTGTACAGAAAAGTGCAAATTTAACTGGGCAAAGTGAGGAAATGCATTTTTTTCCGACTCTTATGATCACATTATTAAAGAGAAGGGAGGATTTTCAGAATTTTTCATGCTAGCTGTGAGATTTGGGTCTAAACTATGCCTTGGTGTGCTACGCTATATAGAGTTATTTGTTTTGATTGCCTGATGAAGTGTGTATGTTTCATTAAAATGTATTGTACTGTTGAAGGCTCCAGAGGAGCAGAAGGGGACTGAAAAGACAGTGGTAGGGTAGTAACTGAATAGAGTTCATTCTTAGATTTTTATAATAGAGAAAAATCTATGATTGTGCTTTTCTTAACTTGCACAGAGACTGTACTTGTTCGTTGTTATAAGAATACAGCTGGCTTGTTTATTTGTGCTGATGTTACAGTTTCCTTTACCTCTGTATTGAAGATTATGACTTCAGGTATAGAAGGAGTGGAAAGATGATTTTGTGATTAAGGCATTGGATTGGAACTCAGGATATCTGGGTTCAATTCCTGGCTGTGCCACAGACTTCCTATGTAGCCTTGGGCAATTACTTAATCTGTGACTCTCAGGTCCCTATCTGTAAAATAGGGATAATAAAACTTCTTATCTCTGTTTTATTTGTCTTGTCTTCTTAGGTTGTAAACTATCTGGGTTGGGATTGACTCTTACCATGTGTAAGTACAGCACCTAAGATAATGTGCCCCATATCTCCTCTAAGTGCTTTCATAGTAATGACCATGGAAAAAATGCAGCCATGAAGAACATTTGTATATTTGAGAAAAGTTTCCTTCATTATGATGGATGCTTTATAAAATATGGTCAAGGATCACTTTTACTTATCTGTCTGTCAGCAATAGAAGGTAAAAGATTGTGAGGAAAGCCATATTCCAGATATATTGTGCAAGAGTTATCCAAGTTATTCATTGAGTGGTTGGGAAAAGGATTTGATACGTTCATATGCATTCTAATATTGAAGATGTTTTGCTTTTACTTAGAAGCAGAATCGGAACTATTAATGCACCTTACTAAATGTGTTCTAATTTGCAATAATTGAGGACCCTTGGTGATGAAAATAGTCTGTCTCCTGAAGAACAAAATAAATTATCGTTGTTTGTCTTTCACCCCATTCATGGAATACATAACTGCCTAAAGTAGGATACATTAACCCAGCAGTTACCAAACTATGGTTGGCAGGGCACTGGTTTTTCTCTGGTTTCTTTCTGCTAAAATAAACTAAAAGAGATCATTTTCCTCGCATTACTCTTCTAGGTTGCTACAGGGATGTTATGAAGTTGAAAATGAGAAGGTAGTGGTATAGGCAATTGCAAATGGAAAGGTGTCAACAAGACAATCTCTCTATTAAGATGTGGTCCACCCTAGGAAATAGTGTAAGAACTTTCTGTATTAACCCATTAAGACACAGACCCTGTGAAAAGGGCTTGGATTCTCACTGATTTTGTCCACTGAGTGATTTTACTGATGCTAGCATATCTTTTGTAATACATTTCTGAAAATAAATATGTCTTTTACTGTGTGTAATCAGAAGGATCAGTAAAATATTACTAAAAGAGCAATTAGCTACAAAAATGGATTTGAAATGTCTTTAAAGCACAATAGGAGTGGAAGGGACTATTTAGACTCCAAATAGCAAAACAAATGGTTATTGAGAATACAGTAATCTTTTACAGTGTGGGCCTGACAATACAAGGTGGTGCTTAAACACCTTATATATTTTTATATTGTTGTTTATTATTCCTAAGCACGGTCAGTGTGCTTGACACTAGACAAGAATGAAAACATTTAAGACTTACATTCTAAGGCAACAGTGTGACCTAGTAGATGGGGCACTCGTCTGATTATTATTCTTTATTCTTGACTCTGTAACTGATTCACTGTGAGGTTTTAGGAAAGCCACCTAAAATCTGTGTCTCAGTCTTCCCATCTGCAAAATGGAAATAAATATACTGCTTTTCTGTGGGAAACTCTTTGAAGTTCTTGGATGAAAAGCACTGTACAGTGAATGAAAACCAGAAAGATAGTGGTGGTGTGTTGTGTGTTATTAGTTATTAAAGATTAAGTATATTTGGCCCAGCAGAGTGTTTAAGTCCCATTGGTGGCAGTAACAACCAGACTCTTGTAGCACTTTAAAGGCTAACAAATTTAATTTCTGCAGGCATAAGCTTTCGTGGGCTGGAGAAATTAAATTTGTTAGTCTTTAAAGTGCTACAAGACTCTCGTTGTTTTTGCTGTATACAGACTAACACGGCTACCCCTCTGGAACTTTTCATCATTGGTGGCAATTAGACTTTAGCATGTGCTGGAATTAAAGCACTTGCTTAGCTGCTTTGATGACTCAGGGCCTTAGTGATTAACAATGCTTACACATAGTAGAGTGAGTTAGAGTCATAGTAAGATCACTCTCTTTTTCTGAGACTGCTTTATCCTACCTCCAAAAATTTCTGGCTTTAGTGGCTTTACATTCACAATATTAATGTTATTTTAATGCAGTCCTTTTGTATTTATAGTAACTTGCTTTAAGAAGGAAGAGGTCGTGGATTGAAGGGGACTAAAATAAACAATTTGGACAGAATTTCTTTAAAGAAAGGGCAGATTATGGAACTCTTACCAAAAGCAGCAATAGATGCAAGGAATGCCTGGCATTTCAAAACCAGAATGGGTGAATATTTGGAGGAGGAAATGAAAGGGTATAATCACTAGCTAGAGTGACGGGATAATACAGTCTCCGGGCAGAGTGTTGTCTTTAACCAGTCATTTGGTTCCTTTTTTTATTTATTTAGTTTCCTCTAAGAATTAACAAAGGCACTTGGGAATGGTTTGTGTGGTCTTAGGCTTTTCACTGGTCCACACATACTTTTTTGAGGAGGAGGGGGCATGTAGTTCAAATATTGTATCTATTTTGGGGGTGTAAAAACAATATCGTGTTGCACGCAAAGGAAAACATAAAAATACTAAGTTAACAGTATTATTAAAAGCAGGTTCGGAAGTTGGTTAGGAAAACTGAGCTATATAAATAAGAGAGAATTCTAAACTAAGGTCTCTAAAATGCCAATTACAGTCACTTGAGTGCATGGGCATGCTGAGCTTGTTGCTCATAGAGTTAATGAGCAATTTCATAACATGCTATATATCACTTTTAAAAAGACATGATAAATTGACACTAATGGTATTGTGTGTATAAATTGGAGCTGTTTCTGCACTGCATTTAGTGCTAGTGATTGGGTGGTACACCTGGAAAGGCTTGTATTTTAATGGGCCCTTTTTAGCACATTTGCACCTTGTATGTGTTCTGGATTATGTATGATTGATGACATTGAACGTATGGGTGTGAGAGATATGTAGTTGCTAATGCTTTTAAACCATTTGTTTTCCAATTCATAAAAGTCTCTTATGTTTTTTGGGTAACGGTTTATACTTCTCAAGTAAACAGATATACGGTTCCCGGACTTTGCCTGTTAACACTATAAATCCAGCATGCTTACAGGAGGGAGGTTCAGTTTAGAGTGCTCTAAATAGAAGAGTGCCATTTTCATGCTAGTCATTAGAGAGTAATAAGTAGACAGTTTTGTAAAGGGATAATTTGATGTCTACAGTAGTTAAACATTTTTGGCAGTAGATTGCTTTCTTTCTGGGGTTTCTTCTTGCTCACTTTTCCAGTCCTGAGGAAACTTATTTCCACCACCTGCATTGTAGCCACCATCCTTTTAACTGACTGCATCTCCTGTTGGATCTAGTCAGCACCTGAATCACCCAAAGGGATGCTGTTGAATTTCATAAAGCATTCTCTCCCCCTCCTTACCCAGGGAGCAAGAGATTAGAACTGGAAATCAAACCCAAGTATCCCATGTGGCAGCGTAGAACTCTACTGCATGGCCAGCTCTGCTATTGCGTTTTCTCAGTTCTAACCTTTGGGATTCCTACTACTTAGAGGGAACCGCAGAGCAGTTCGGAGAATTATCGCACTACTTTTTGGTGAGGGTTTTTAGTGGGTTTTTAAAGCTTCTGTTTATGTTTAAGGTCTAGTGATTGTGAACATTTTTTATTATGTGTGAAACGGATTCTTATGAAAGCTACACATTAAAACTGGCTAGATCTAGGAGCAGTGCTGGCAAGTTCTTCATAGGCTTTTCCTACAGTTCTGTCTGTATACTGTGGTCTTGTGCCCCTCTGTCTTTCCAGTCCTGTGACAACTTTTCAACTGAGATTAGCATGGGTGTACGGACAAACTTTCGCTTTAGTGTCGGATTTCAGTTTCAGACTGCAGGATTGAAAGGCAAGTGCATTAAGTGCCACTGCATCATATTTATAATACATTGCTAATTAGTATTCTGGGTCTTTCCGATCTCTGGTACTTTTTCACTTGCCCCTGAATCCTTCAATTTCTGTCATTTTTAGTTCTTTCATTAATCACCAGTAGCAACTGTAATAAAGCTTATTATATGGATATTTTATATTCCTTAGCAGCATGGATATTTTATATACCTGTATCAGCTGAACAGAACCAGATACAGTGTATAAGAAATGTGACATGTACCATTATATTCTCAGTTCCTCTGCTCCAATTGCTTTTTAAAAATATTTATTTTATTTTATATTATATGATAATATTCATTCACTGTGGTACAGCATCAATAGGAGACACTGAGGAAGCCTCACACCAGAACATCCCATAGCCTACTGGTTAGTGAGGATCTGTTCAACACTGAGGCATCAGTAGAGTGGATATTGGAAAAAACTGATAAATTAAATAGTAATAAGTCACCAGGAGCAGATGGTAATCACTCAAGAGTTCTGAAGGAACTCAAATATGAAATTCCAGTAGTATTAACTGTGATATGTAACCTATTGCTTAAATCAGCCTACATACCAGATGACTGGAAGATAGCTAATGTGATGCCAATTTTTACAAAAGGCTCCACAGGCAATTATAGGCCATTAAACCTAGATTTAGTACCAGGCAAATTACATGAAACTGTAGTAAAGAACAGAATTATCAGACATGGATAAACATGGTTGGTTGGGGAAGAGTCAGCATGGCTTTTGTAAGGGGAGATCACCAATCTATTAGAATTTTGAGGGTCAGCAAACATATGAACAAGGGTGATCCAGTCAATATAGTAGTGAACTTGGACTTTCAAAAAGCTGTTAACAAGGTCCCTCACCAAAGACTCGTAAGCAAAATAAGGAGTCATGGAATAAGGAGGTAGAGCCACTCATGGATCAGTAACTGGTAAAAAGATAGGAAACAATAGGAATAAATGGTTACCTCTCACAATGGAGAGAGAGGTAATAGCAAGGTCCCCCCAAGGATCTGTATTGGGACCTGTTCAGTTCAACATATTCATAAATGATCTGGAAAAAGCAGTAAACAGTGAAGTGGCAAAGTTTGCAGACAATACAAAATTACTCAAGATAGTTAAGTCCAAAACAGACTGTGAAGAGTTACAAAGCGGGAACTCACAAAACTGAATGACTAGGCAACAAAATGGTAGATGAAATTCAATGTTGATAAATGCAAAGTAATGCACATTGGAAAACATAATCCCAACTATATATATAAAATGATAGGGTCTAAATTGCTGTTACCACTCAAAAGAGATCTTGGGGTCATTGTGGATAGTTCTCTGGAAACATCCACTCAATGTGCAGTGGCAGTCAAAAAAGATAGTAAAATGTTAGGAACCATTAGGAAAGAGAAAGATAAGACAGAAATATAATGCCACTATATAATCCATGGAACACCCACAGTTTGAATACAGCATGCAGTTCTAGTTGCCCCATCTCAAAAATGATATATTAGAATTGGAAAAAGTATGGAGAAGGGCAACAAAAATGACTAGGGGTATGGAACAGCCTCCATATGAGGAGAGATTAAAAAGACTGGGACTGATCAGCTTGGAAAAGAGATGACTGAGGAGTGGTATGGTAGAGGTCTATAAAATTATGAATAGGGTTGGAGAAAATGAATAAGGAAGTGTTATTTACCCCTTCATGAACCAGAGGTCACCCAATAAAATTAATAAGGAGCAGGTTTAAAACAAACATTAAGTACTTCTTCACATAATGCACAGTCAACCTGCAGAACTCGTTGTCAATGATGTTGTGAAGGCCAAAAGTATAACTGGGTTCAAAAAAGAATTAGATAAGTTCATGAAGGATAGGTCCATCAATGACTATTAGCCAAAATGGTCAGGGACACCCCTGAATTTAACTGGGAGTCTGAAAACCTCTGACTGCTAGAAGCTGGGACTGGATGATGGGGGATGGATCACTCAATAAACTGCCCTGTTCTGTTCACTCCCTCTGAAGCATCTGGCACAGGCCACTGTTGGAAGACAGGATACTAGACTAGATGGACCATTGGTCTGACCCAGTGTGGCCATTCTTATGTTCTTATGGGGGCTTTTGGAAGTGTCTATTTCTTCCCATACAAGGAGCTTAAATGCCTAACCTATGCTTTGTGAATCCCAGTGTTTTTCTAGGTGCTTAAAAGTTAGGTGTGGTGACAGTCGGTTTCACCATTCCTAAATGTATTTGTCAGTCTACCCCTAAGAGATTAAGTGACTTGCTTAAGGTCACAAAAGAAGTCTGTGGCAGATCTCAGAATTGAACCCAGATCTCCTGATTTACAGTGGAGTGCCTTAACAGCAAGAACTGTTCCTACGGGAAGTAGAAGTGAAGCTAATTATTCTCCCAATTATTTAAACTCTTCATTGCAAAAATATTTTAAACTAAGATAAATTGGATTGAAAATATACAATAGGTACTAATTTGATACCCAATCTGCTAAACAGGTGGAGCTGCAAATGCAGAAATGAATATCTTTTCAGGTTTGTTCTGCCAGTATTTACAACTCTATCTAATATTTCAAATATATTTAAAATGTGAGGCTACTACTCATTTAGGTTTAACAGCAGAATGTAGCGGCTGTACTTACTTTAGTCTTTCCCTGATGTACAAAAGAATCAAGTATGGGGGGAGAATTGCCAAAATACAGATGGAAAACTAGCTCCTGTGACTTGCTGCGTTGCATTTTAAGAAACAAAGCAGCCATTGTTAATGCTTTGGAAATAAAATGTAATTTTATTGTTTAATGAAATATTACGATTGTCTGAGACAACAGCCCTGTTAGGTTTGCTGTACCATATCTTTTGTGGGATTTTCATGAACTAGTCATAATGTGACTATATTTTTTGTGCAGATAATATTTTATTGAAGATCTCTTGAGTTTATCATCCAAATATGAAGCTACTGTTGTATAACAAAATAACTAATACACTCTGGTTTTCTGTACATTTTTGTTGTTGCTTTCACTCTAAATATATTCTTGTACGCTGGTACTTTCACTCCGAAACCAAAGAACAGATATTTCTAGTAATTAAAATAAAAGAAATTTCCATTTTGTCTCATTGATTTTAAATAATTGATAATATGTAATAGTCTGTCTCTGCTGAAATAGATACAGCCACACAGCCAAGATAAGTGTATCACAAAGTGTCTTGGTTTTGCTTTCATCTTCCTTAATCATGCAGTCCTCAGACACATCCTGTTACAGATATTGGAAGTGCAGGGCCTGTTTCATAATACAGATGTGTGCCTATACCAGAGCCATGAGTTTTCTACAGACTTGCCAGAGAAAAACTGCAGAATACTCTCTCTATGCCTGAAAGGTGCCTTTACTATTAGGACCCAACTCCTTTTTTGTAGAAGAAAATAATCTATCTCAGTAAAGCAGTGTAGTGGTGGGTGCAAGGAATGGGCAGAATGTATTTGAAGTGGCAGTAATGGTCTCTCATGATGTTTTGAGGGAGTGCAGTGAGGTGACTGTTACTAGTTTACTGAAAAAGGTTTGTAAGAAAAACTGTTTTTTAAGGCACTTGCACAAAAAGGTCTACCTTAAATACCACTATGGAAATGTCATTATTGACTTCTATAGCAGCATACTTAGGCAATGCAGAGTGCTCAGAAAACCCTATCCTTTATATCTTAAATCTAAATATTATAAACAACACTCTCTGTTTCTGTTTTGGATGGGTGCAGCAATTTTGCCAAAAAGTGTTTTAATATTTTACTAAATTTTAATTTTCCTAACCAGTTTTTAGTGCATCAGTTTTTGTATCACCCTATCATATTAAACGTTTTGAGATTCATTTGTATGGAAAGAAAGCATGTTTATCTATGTAGATATTTATATTGTCCCCATCATTGTGGTATTTTAGCACTAGTGAATTTATCCTTAACACTTGTGAGGTAGAAAGTATTATTATCCCCATTTTTAGGTGGGGAATTGAGCACAGACTTACCCAGTGTCTCACTGCAAGTATTTTGCAGAGCTAGAATTTGAACTCGGATCTCCTGAGTCCTAGTCCAATGCCTTAGCTGCAAAGCTGACAGAACAATATGATACAAGATTTTCTGTGTAGATCAGATATTTCAGTGAGTAGATCAAATATTTCCCCAAGACATTTTTCAGCATCTAAATCTGGTCCCAACTAGGCACAACCAGAAAATGTAGTTTTTGACATTTTTTTTTATCTATAACTTGCAGTGCAGATCTTATATAAAGATTGCACCAGGCAATTGCATTATGTCTGTGAAAATATATTTTAATTGCATGGGCCCATCATTTATGCTGTCTCTTTGTTAATTTTTTTCCACTTGGGACAAGTGAACTAGAAAATTGATCCAAGTTTATTAAACAGTAATTTCCTTTGCTCTGTGGTAGTGGTTTCTGACGGATTCTTTTCTTCCTTCTTTTAATTCTTGGTGTCTTTTCATGGGAGAGTCTCATAGCTATGACATCCAAACTCAGTTTCAAATTGAAGGCTTGATGGGGCTTTTTCTACTGAGGCAGGAGCATCTGGAAATGCTTAAAATGGAACCACAACACTGGCAAACACTAGGGTAATTGTTTGCTGGAGGAAGTGCCATATCCCTTCTTTTATTCTGAAAGTGACAACAGTGGTGTGGTTGCATCACTTTAATAAACAGAATATTTGGAATTACAAGAGTTGAAAATCCCCACTTTTCAGTACATTTAAGCATTACTCAAATGTGGGGTTTTTTCCATGTTTTCATACATTTCTCACCAGCTATTGCAGTTGGCCATTTCACTTAGCCTTTTGATTCCATGATCATATTCTGTGTTAGTAAATAAAGTCTCTTATTCCCATCTCCAACTATCCCTGCTGAATCTATATCTTCCATCCAAACCATAGGAGGTTTCAACTTTTTAAAACAAAAATCTATTTTGTTCCAGTAGAGGGGAGTAAGGCCTATGTGTAATAAAGAAGCAACTTTATTTTTGCTTAAAGGTTTTTTGAAAATTCCCACTTAGCTCCCTATTGATCAAAGGATAGAGGTTTAGTCAGCATGATGGCTTAGAGGGATAAGATCTTAGGACTGTGAGTGATAGAATCTTGCCTCTGACTGATTTTATTGTGTAGGCAGTGGGGGATTCCTCCTAGTGATTGTTTATATATATTTATATATTTATATATATATATATATACAAACTAACAATTTTTTTTTTTTTTGAGAAGGAGCAATAGCAAAGAACAAATTTTTAGAGCAGAATGGACAGTACTGAGTCGAGTCAGAGATAGTTAAGACAGGCTCAGTAACCATTTCTACATGTATTACTGCCTATGTACCTCCATCCTATCTAACGACACCTTCTCCCGCCTAACAACACCTTCTGTTCTTGTGGTTGGACTCTCCTGTACAGACATTCCCTAGCATGCCACAAATCTGCTGCATTTGAGAGGTCCCCAAATGTTCGTTAGGAACTAGAATGGAGGTCACTTGGGACCAGACTGAAGTCATGAGCTTAACCTGCTGTTGGAATTATCTTGCGGCTTGACAATAGTTCTTGAAGGAGCTTGGTATGTTGGCAAAACTCATATCCTGTAGCCCTTTGGCTTCACTGACGCTGGGTGGGGAGGGAAAGAGACACCAGATCTCCTGAAACACTTGACATTCTTATATGCACTATTCATATCTCTCTTTAGTGCCACTGTACTGCATTGAAGTGAGCTGATTGGTCACAGAATCACCGTCTGTAGTGGCATAAGAAGCATCTTGTTTAATCTAGACAAACAAAATGAAAGGGAAAGGAGAGAGACAAGGAGGAGAGGTAGGAGCAAAAATACAGTGGAGAGAAGGAACAGCAGTGAGTGTGGGGAGCAAGAGAAGGGGAGACTAAAGATACCAGGAACCATGGAGAAAGAGAAAAGAATATTGGTATGTTCTTCTGATGGGAAGAAGACATCAGAACATAGCAGGAGTCATATGATAAGGTCTGAATTACTTGACCTAAAGTAGGCAAAAAAGTAAAGGGCAAGGAAAGGTTTGTCTGTTTTTTTTTTCCCCCTTCATTAAAATGTTTCCAGATTGCTTCTCAACCTCATCTTTACTGGTAAAGTTGTACAAATTTAGCTAAACGTATTTAAAATCTATCTGATTAAACTGGTGCAAACCCATAATATGGATACACTAAAACCAATTTACCTCTATTTTAAATTGGCTCAGTTTAATTCCACATGTTAAATTGATTTAAGTGTGTCAGTAAGTAAAATCCGTATGTGTGTCTACCTTAAGGGTTCCCATCACTTTAACTACATAGATTTAAAATAGGTTTAGTTAATCTCATGCAATTTTTCTCGCATAGATCAGACTTTAGTTTTCAAAACTTCCCTTGTGAGGGTTCTTAAAACTCTGTCTCCCTCCTTAAATCCCTCTCTGTTTCTGTGCACCACACATACTTCAAAACCTCCTAGAACTGTGTTTTCCTCCCCATCATCTTCTCCACACTCCTGTCCTATTTTTAATCTAAATTAAGAACTGGCTGTAAAACAAATAACTCAGGTTTACACATACACCTTCAATGGTGTAGAAGCTGTGAATACATGTTGTTCTGAATCAGACCCCTTAGAAATTGAGGCCCCTCCCCTCCATTCTGGCAACTTAATTTTTACAGTGCCCAAAGTCCATTTGAATCCAGGTTTCTAAAGGTGAAGGGCTAGTGCCTTAGGTCAGGATGCCATCCATGACTCCACCCTCTCAATGTAGTGGATTTCTAAAAAGAGGGTGTACTAGAATAGTAAACTGAATGACCTAGGGATATATACACAGGTATCATTCTGAGCAAAGCAAGTTCACAGAAGCCTCTGGCGACCTCACCCGAGTGACTGTGGCTGAAGTTATTTGGAAGTGTAAAATTATGGTTGAATTTTCTTCATAATAACCACATCCTGAAATAATTTGAACAGAAGCTTTTTTAAAGACGCGAGCATCATAATTTATATTTATAGTGGATGTCATTCCCCATGTGACAGATTATTCTAGATGCTTGCCAGTTTGCAAGACACATTGGTGATTTTTTGTTTGCCATCTCAAAGTACAGGACATTAATGTTATCTCACATAATTCTCTATCTGGTGTGACAGATATGGCAATTTCCTGCAATTTCTTTGAAAAACCTTACTGAATTAAGTTTAAGTAGTTTAGGAGTGCATTGTATTAAAATTTCAGTGTTTATGTATTATTGTGGAATTGTATTCACTTCTCTAGGGGAGAGACATGAGCAGTGTAAACCCTAGGAAGTGTTATGAGCTTCAAAGAACTATTTTTAACAAAGTGCCAGACAACTTGAAACTTTGAGGAGAAACGAATTTGAGAGGGTTTCCTAGGAAATGCTTGGGAGGAGGTGAATGCAAATTCCCACCTCTGGACTCAACCTTTTGAAACTACACCCTGAGGAGAAGCCTTCTGCTGATTACTTATCTCCTATCGCACTGTCTGCTGATTATGTATTCCTGGAATATGAATACCAGAGCCCCGAGCTGCATAAAGAAGGGATTCTCAGATTCATGGGTGTGCTTCTTCTGAATTAACAGCTATTATGAACTTATAACCACAGAAAAACCCATTGGTGGGGTTTGAAGGACTTACCAGAGCCCTTGTCAGAGCGGGGGTGATCTCTGGTATGCTTATTAGCATGCGTATAGGTTCTTTTGTTGTTTTTAATATTTTTTTTTCTGTAAAACTTTTACCTTAAGAATGAATGTGCTTGCTTAGAAAGGGCTGTGTGGAAATTTGTAACTGTGGGAATTACTCCGTTTATAGCTTCAGAGGAGAAAGCAAAGCAGGTCTGCTTAAGCAGTCTGACTTGCTGGGGAACTCACAGTGTAGGCAGGGAACTGTGCAATCTGGAAAAACTCTGATCAGGAGGGAGAAACAGACACAGGTTTCCGCCCAAGAGAGGTTATGATTAAGGAGCCAGGAGCCGAGAATGGGTGGCCTTGCTGGACCATCAGGGGGAAGTATAGGAGTAGTTGCCTTGATCAGTGACATCTGCCCCGAAACAGTTTAAATTTTTTTTTTTAAACTGTAAGCAAGAAATTAGAAAGGAGAAAGTACCAACATGGATTTAGTTAACATCATGATCTCTCTCTCCTCTAGTTGGCCTTTTTGTCTACAGGGTTCCTTTAAGTCTTTGAATATTTTTACTCTATCTTGTGAAAGAGCTTGGCACTTCATTTGCCCTTGAGCATACAGCATATGTTCATAGCAAAGGCATCTGCATGACCCTGTGGAGATCTTCTCTCTGACTTGTCTCTTTTAAGATCCCCTCTGTGCTCTGACAAAATATTCCCAGAAACAGAATATTGCACCGACGTGATATATGGCCTGCAGCTTGTGTCTTGTGTGGAGCTGACTACACTAGGTTATAAAATGTGATCCTTATTTTTAGATTATATTTCCTTCCTTTGCCAATCACTTGGCAATATGGAATTGTTTGCGTCAAATTCATCAACTGCTTTTCCTTTTGTAACTAAGGACTGGTCTACACACACAGTTAGTTTGTGGCAAGCTACCCCACACTAGCCTGCCATGCACTAAGTGTCCTTGTAGACGCTGTTGCCGTGCACTAGAAGTTCCCTAGTGCACTTTAATCTATTCCTATTTCAAAGCAGGGTATGTCAAAGTGCATTGTGGAACATCTCCCATGCAGCAGCAGGGCCCACGCTCGTCGTGTGTGGCAGGCTAGTGCTGGTAGATTTTCACTCCAGCTTGCTGCAAACCAAGTGTTCGTGTAGACATGCTCTAAAAATGATCCTTCCAATAACTTCTTCTAAACATTTAATATCTTTTAAGTTTTCATATTACTCAGATATCTTGTATGGCCTGGTATCGTTCTTATTACTCTGCAGAATGCTGCCTCTGCTGCTTTTCACAGCCATGGTGAGCCATCTTAGATTCAGTACCATAGGTGAGACTCCAGTTTACAAATCAGTACCACCGTTTTAGATTTATATTCATGTAGCAGTGCAACTCAGCATGCCATTTGCCTTTCTCCTTTAGCTTGAGACTTTTCTGAACCAGAACACTTAAATCTCTTTTCAATCATTATGCCTCTGCACACTTCCATTTAATGTCTCTGCTTTCTTTTGGAGTCTTTGCTCTTAAACTTTTTATCCTACATTTACCTGCATTGAATTGCATTTGCCATGATACGTAAATACTTCTAAATTACTTTTCTCCTGACTATATTTGACTGCCAGGGTGATGCCATGCAGGGATATGGGCTATTGGGTGCTGTGCTTCTCAGGCCATCTGTCCGATGCACAGAACACTGGATGAAGGAAGCACCTAGATTTTTTCTCCCTCTCTGTAATGTATTTTAAGCATTTGTAGATCGCCCATTATTTTAGTATCTAAATGCTACCAAGTGACACCCTCCAACTCCTTTTCTCCGAACCAAAACACAGAACAGCACTGACCAGCTTAGCGGAAAACTGCTATCACACTCTTTAGCTGGAGAGAAGATTGCTGTGACATGAAGCCTATTGAGGAGAGAACATAAAGAGGAAAGAGGATAATCCCAGATCCTTAGAGAGCAACATACTATATTTCCAAATGACTCCACCCAATAAGTTTTCTTCAAGTTATTTAGCATAAATGTTGACCTGAAAATACTTTCGGAAATCATCATTAAAGTCATGAAATTCCTTATGCATAAGCTTTTTTTAAAACAACAAAACAGTTTGTGCTGTTTACAGGATTTATAGGAATAATCTATTTCAGAGTGCTATTTACTTTTATGATGTTTATCCTTCGCCCACTGAGGGGTGTGAACATCATTGGTTTATACAGTGTGCAGAGCAGCTACCTAAAGCTATTTTTACATTGATTTTTTTTTCCTGTTCAGTTTATACAAAGTTTTCCATCAAGGATCCCTGAGAGCTATAAAAACAACGTAGCATGATTTAATGTTTCAAAATCGCAAAGATTAAAAAACAAAACAAAAAATCCATGTCTACCTTTTTACTTTAGAATTAAATATTATTCAAGATTAATAGTAAACAATTGAAAATATGAATGGTTTTAGGTATTTCATTGCTTATTACTTTTCTCTTCCATATTTTAATTGGTGAGACAATGTAAAAAAAGAAAATAGAACTGGCATGTTAGCCCAGTCTTGAATAAATTAAAAGTCTAAATGTTTTTTTTGGATATTGCTAAGCATATGGCATGTGTGCATCATACTACTTTAGTCTATGATATTGTGCTGATATATTAATTTTTTAAATTAATATACAAGTTTGTTTCTCTTTTTTTTTCTCCCCTAGTCATTTGAGGGTTAGTAATACCTGCAATTTACTGTTGTGACAAAGGTATTTTCAAACTAATGCTTCATATATATCATACAATTATAACTTCTTATTTTTTGGAAAATCTGAGTTTTGTTTATATTTTTAAATGTAAACAATAAATTGACATTTGCTAACACAGAACTAATTTACTATGACTGAGCCTTCAGTTGAAGGACACTTTACTTAATAAAATAATCAAATACAAGTGTCTTAAGAAGCAAACTTAAATTCTGCATACAAGAATAAGGATGTTTCTGGCTGGTTTGAATTACCCTCTGACCTTCAGTTAAAATAAGAATTATGTTCTTTGTTTGGTGAAGCATTAGCAGACATCCTTGAGATTGCAGAGATGTGCTTGCTGAGGGAAAGTTCCCTGTGTATTATGCTGTTTACCTAAGGGTTATATTCAAGATGCTCTCTGAACAACTGGGCTGATTATTGAAAAATGCCTTATAGTAACTCCCAGCCTAAGTTGATCAATATTAGTGTACAGCTTTACATAGGAGAGAGCTATTTAAACATTGAGAGCTTTGAATATAACAGGGAATGAAAAAAATAATTCAGAACAAATACGTTGAAAGGTTCAAAAGAAGAAAAGAATATCTTCTATCTGAGCAAAAAAAAAAAATTAAATTGCAGCACAAAACCCATTTGAATTTAATATTAATAAAGTAAAGATATATATGTCCCGGGGGGTAGGATGGGATAGAGAGAGAAGCTAAGTATAGCTATATACACATCACCCTACCTTGAAAAGTGTACTCTCACTATAACACTCTCTTGGTATGTGGTTCTGTATTGAACTTTTACCTCCTGCTTTTTGCATTGCTTTGAGCCTCAAACTGACTCATTCCTACTCCCAGATTGCAGAGGTACTAATTTTCTTTAACATCAGAAAATGAAACTTCACATCCTTTGGCACATTTAAAGGAATATGGTGACATGACTTAGTGATACTGCTGCGATCCTCTCTTAGCCCCCCAAAATTATTTATTTCTCTCCTCAAGGTTTAATTATTAAAAGACAGATATTCCCTAGATGTGACTCTTACTCCCAGAGCTTTGCCAACATTCAAATGAACAATGACATTTTGAGGTGCAGTGACTGCATGTGCTACTAGCTTGGCGATTCCTCCATTTGAAAAACAGCATGTGTTTCTTATGTGTTGTTTGGAAAGTGTGAGGAAGGGAGAAAAGAAATGCAGTGACACTCAAGAAAGTTTTTGGTTTTGTTTTTTTGCCTTTATTAAAAATTCAGGGAAATCCTATAGAATATGCTATTTTAAAGCAGAGAGCTGGGAATCGGAAGAGCTGGGAACCATTCCCAACTCTACTACTGACTTTCTGTGTGATTTTGACCAGAATAAGAAGTAACCTCCCTGTGCTTCAGTTTCTCTGTGTAAAATAAGGATAATAATGGCCCACCCGTGGGTAGGTCCTTTGAAGTCCTTGAATAAAAAGTGCTATATGCATATAAATATCTATTTTATTTGCAATAATCTTGTCCAGAACAGTGCTAGATCTGATTTTAAGCATTGTAAGGCTCTGCAGCAGAGGCGGCATTGGCCATACAGCAAATCGATGTGGAAACTGAAGATTATTTTAATTAAATCAACTCACATTAACTTTCAAAGTAAGAAGAATTTAAAGATATCTTAACTACATCATCCCCTTTCTTATTAGAAAAACAAAAAAACCCAAAATCACATTAGTAGGCTCAGCTGTGTCAAGTCGGGTTAAATTGTCACCTGGAGTAAGTGGGGGAATAATTTGTATGTTGGTGCAAATCACTGCTAATGTAATTGTCCTCCAATTCTTCTGAATTTTGCAACATCTGAGGGAATGCAGGCAGGAAGAGATGTGGCTTACGCATAAAGAACATGTATAAAGTTTCAGGCTGCGTGCAATGTCTGTGCCGGCTCAGACACCCAGATTCGCAGCAGGCTACATTGGAACGCAGGTCTCTTAAGAGCCATTACAGAAATATGACATAGTGTAAAATATTTTTTCTTAAAGTAAGTTGACAATATGTCTGATTTCTCTAAGATTGGTGTAGGTGAGACTCCACTGCGGGGTTTCAGTTATCCAGTGTACTGACCAGCAGCAGCAACTTGTCCTTGGTTTATGAATGCATGTTAGAAACTATCGTCATCCCACTTTGTGACCATCTTTTTGCTTATCTAGTGTACATTAAGGAATGTGCCTGCATGTGCTTTGCTATTTGGGCACATAGTAAAGCTCTGGCCGCATCCACCCATGAATGCCCCAGCACTACAATACCTCTCATATTTGACATCTGCCTGGGTGATGACTTGTGTACAGAATTTCATTTTAATTGCAGTTTGCACATCAGCAATTGAATCAGGGCCCAGTATGTTTTTCCTGATGAAAGTCAGCATGATTACTTTTCATAAAATATTGAACATTTTGGATGGATCAAACATTGTCATGACTTTCAGTCCCACCTTCTTTTATAAGAATCACTTTGTGGTCACCATAGGTTGAAATAACTATCATCTGGCCTGTTCAAAATAGCAGTTCCCCCCCTCGTTCCCCCTCCCCCCAAAAAAGAACACACGCATGCATTTCAGATGAGACAAAATTGCAAGAGGTTGTTAGTCAAACTACCCTATAATAAAAATCTACTAATAGAACAACTGATATTGGAGATTTAAAAAAAAACAACTAACTAAAATAATTTGGAAATGATCATAACAAGTTATATGTTCTAAAGAAGTGTGACAAGAGGGTGTTTATAAATAAATAGTTGAATTTAGCTGGAGGCTTCTTGGATTGCTACAGTCAATTTATGTATCAAATGAATCTACATTTTAACAAAAGAAAAATAATTTTAACGGAAGGTGATAAGGGAAAACACCAGTGAGAGTAGGTGATTATTTTGTGAATACTCTATTGTTCTGACAGACTGTGGTGCAGAACCATATGGGAGGTAGCTCCAATATAGGTTTTGCACTGGGAGCCTGATTTTCAAACAGATGTCTGTTCAGAAGCATTTGTTACTATCCAAAGATAACTAATGAGTCTAAGGTCAGTTACTCTTCCATGTTTGAAGGGGATTTTCCCCCAAAATTTTGTCAATATTTTGCTAAATTAATCATTCTACTATCCATATCACAATGTTCCTGTTAATAATAGCAGCACTTTTATATTTCTTTAGGTTTCCAAATGCATTACAAAATTAGTAAATCCTCACAATTTCCCTTGAGTTAGGTAGATAGCTGTAAATTAGGAAAATTCATTTGAGAAAGTGAGGCAGAGAAGTTAAATAACTTGCATAGATAGTACAAGTCAGTTGCTGAGAAAGATTTCAAAATTGTGTTTCATGTAGAAAAAGAAATTTTTGCTTCACTGATATTTTGCACAATTTTTAAATTGTTTTTTGAAAAATTTTATGTATAAAAACTTTGTTTTGAGATTCTTGTTTCAGTTCAGTGGAGAATATCTTACTCTTTTAAACTCCTCCCTCCCCCTTTGTGTGTGTGGAGAGCGGAGACTGTCAAGAACAAATGAGCACAAAAGCCATTTTCTTTTTTTCACTTTTTTCTAGAGGATTTTTTTTTTTTTTTTGTAAAGAAAAAGAGTGAGATTGTGACATCCCCTACCCCATTTAAAAACAAAACAAAAAAATAAAAAACAATGAATTTTTTGGTCAAAATTGTTCCTTTTTAAATTTATTTGGAAAATGGAAAATTTTGACACAGTTTTCTGTTTAAATTTTTATTGTAATCAAAATCCCCAGTTTTTTATTGAAAAAAATTACTCATTGAAAAAAAATGTTGATTATCTCTAGTTTTTGGTTCCCATCCCTGTGCTTAATCTCCTAAACCACAGTAAACATCACAGCAGATCAAACTAAGTCCCACTCTACACTGCAAAATTATGTCATTATAACTATGTTGCTCAAGGGTGTGGAAAATCCACACTTCCTAGTGACATATTTATGCTGACCTAGCGCTGTCTACACCAAGGGTTATGTCAACACAAGAGCGTCTCCTGTCGACATAGCTACAGACTCTTGAGGAAGTGGAGCACCTAAGTCAATGAGAGCTCTCCCTTTGACACAGGTAGCATCTTTACTAGGCACTACAGCAGCACAACTGCACTGCTATAAGTGTAAACAAGCCCAAAGTGTGAGAAGAGAAACTTTTAGATCCAGAGCTGCTTTTTTTTTTCTTGTAATAAATCAAACCACTCATAAACACGGTTTATCAAATACATCCCAGATGTAACTGGTTAAGTCATTGGAGCAGCAACCATTCAGAACAACAATTATGCTTAGACTACCAAAGAAAACTGATCTGTTTTTCCTGATATCCTTCTTCACGTTCTCTCTCTCTCTTTTACTGCTGCCCATCAGTATAGAACCGGAGAGCCTTTAGCATAAAGCCAGTAGCAATAGAAAAGTCCATGGTAGCCTTCATGGAGTCTTTGGCATATGGAGTCCCTGACTTCTTGTCAATTATTTGATCTTGATATATCTATCTTTGAGAATATTTCTTACACCAAGTGTATTTAGTGGCACATCACTGTAGGGTTATATTGTGGTTGTTAATTATGAATGTGCTGTATATGAGTCTGATTCTTTCATGACTGATTTATTTTTATCAGAAGAACATAGTGATGTTTATTTTTTTCCATAGCATCTGAAGTATGCGTGGCACTTTATAGACCATGCTGTATGTGAATACTACACATCACTACCAATGTAGATGTTATAGCCTTCAGTCACTCAGTAGTTGTTTAAACACAGTTTAACAGATGTAAGTTGTTCAAATGGATCAGGTTATTGGTCTTTGCCAGGGATTGCTTGCTTCATGTCAAAATGGCTAAATGACATTACCAAGGAACATACACTGTATTGCAGACTCCTTTAAGGGCTCGCGCATAGTCTCTCATGAGACACATGGATAAAGCATCTTGAATTAGCTAAGTATTTGGTGTCATGAAAATTTATACTTTGTTTCTAGCTGCCTCCAGAATGGAAGAATAAACTCCCATTTTTGCAAAAGAAAGAGCTGGAAAGGGTCATTTATTGTGCCATGGAGTACTGTGCATGGTTTTAAATCCTGCCCATCCTCTCCTGCGTGATTTAGTCTTCTGTCCAGAAAAGAGTGAGGTACCCTCTCTGAATACCCTGTGGAAGTTGTTTGATAATGGGTCTACAGAGCTCCGGCTGCAGCTTCTCTATTTTTAGGAACTTTGTAGATCTAATTGGAGCTCTTAAATCATTACAGTATATAACAGATGGAACTTCTGACTAAATCAACATACTATATTTTAATGAAGAGAAGAGGTTTTAAATGAGAATGGATACAGTGTTCTTTGTGCATTTGTGGGGGATAGGATGTGTATTATTGAAACTGCAGTGTGTAGAGAGAGTTGGAAACAACCAAAGTTCTATACATTTAGATTTTTAAAATATATTGGCTTTTCAAATCCTAAATTGCGAAGATGTATGATTTTTAAATCTCCCAGGTATGTGGACTTCTTAGACTCTGTGTGTTTGGGGCTTTTTTTGTTTTGGATCCCCATGTCACAATTCTTCATTGATAGGCACAAATCACAAGTTGTATCCAACCTCAGAGAATCTTAAGTTGTTGCTGTAGTTTGTGGTGTAATTAGGACCTTACGTAAACCACAGAGACACAAAATTGACTTCACAGAAAAATTATGGCCATAAACACAAATCTCGCACATTGTTTTAGTTCATTTATCTTTTAATTCATAGAGATGTGCATATTGTTTAAAGATCATCCTCCCATACTTCCAACATACTAGTGTTATTCTAAGCCTATCCCATTCTTCCACAGCACACCCCCAGTTCACTTTTCCTGTTTTGTGTCTCACTCCGTGGTATAGCCCAATCACTTCTTGGTTATTGTTTAACCTTCGCTTCCATCTCTTTTTCATAGCACAAACTCTAGCCTTAACATGTTCTCTAGTTATTTTTTAAGTTTAATAATACTTGTTTTAGGGGGTTTTCAGATGCGTAAATAATATTTGTAATATTTGTAAACCCCTGGTTATGGCAGAGCAGTTATCTTTCATTGTCAGCAGAAAGGAGCTGGGACTCCGGTTTTATTGGGGGTGGGAGGAATTGGTTTCAGAACATTGCTTAATGCTTATGCTGACTCTGGTTTGAATATTGGGGTAGGGAATTAATTTTTCATCACACACACTAGTTGAAAAGTAGGTTTGGGCTGAAGGGTATGTACCCAAGAACTGTAGGGTACTTCACATAGAGGTGTCCAGATAAAAACATTACTATTGTATGTGGGTACTTGCCTGTTTCAGTAAAAATTTTGTTTCTTGACCCATTCAGGCTACAAAAGCCCATGGCCACTGTTATTAATGCCATGATGTTATATGAGAGTCCCTGGCAGTAGGATGGTTTCTTTTCCCTAATCTTGGGCAAGTTAGGAAATGGATGGTGCTAAGAGGGCTGGATCAGGGACACAGTTTGTGAAGCGAAGGCTTTATAACCACCAAGAGGTATAGGACCTCTGACTAGCAAATAGGTTATTCCTATTTCTATATGGTTATGGTTTTGACATTGGGGTTGATCTGCACATCTCATTGGTTTACAGGCCTTCAGACAGTATGTTTTTTTTTTTGTTTGTTTGTTTGGTTTTTTTGAGCTGCAGGAAGTCATTGAACGTAGCTTTTTTCACTAAAGATGTACAACTTCAAACTTGTAACTAAATATAATATACTTTATACTTGCATAATGCCTTCTAATTGAGCCTTCCATTGCCCTTTACAAACATTAGCTTCCCTTTTCAATAGGCCTGTGAAACAAGGAAGAATAAGTATTCTGCCCATTTTACAAGTGTGTAATTGAGGTTCAGAAGTGTTAAGTGACTTGCCCAAGGAAGTGTGTGGCAGGGATGGAAACAGATCTCCTAGCTCCATGGGTTCCTCTCACTGTCTGTTTTATTTTTGGGTAATCCAAAGTGCCACCAGCAATTCCTGTGTTAACACTTGTAACATTCCTGTGCTCTATGAAGGCTGCTGGGGTTTTTCCTGCCATCATATTACATTAAAAAAATTAAGTAAAATATTTTTTCTTAAATGGGGTGGAGGAGATCAAATTGGCTCTTTAAAATCCTATAGTTTTACCCACAATAATCCAAGAACATTTAATAAGTCTTAAAATATTCATAACACCAGGAGATCATTACTCTTGAGACCTTTGTACAAAGTAGTGAAGTGTGTTAGAAATACGGCAGAAACCTCTTCATTTCTTATTTCCTACTATGATTATATGAAGAAAGAAAAATATTCTGTTCTTTTCCCACTTGCATTCTCCATCATTATTATCGTCTATTGTGGACCAAAACGGTTCCTGGTAGACGTCTTGAAGTCAAAGGAATTATGTCAGGGATTAATTTCACTCTGTATATTTAAGTAAAACACTAGTAAATTGCTGTTTTGTCTACATCTGTCAGTACAATCCTTTAGAAAACAAAACAAAACAAAAAGGAGACTGACTTATGCATCACCTATGACAATAGTCCACATTTGTATAGTTACATGGACACAGTGCCAAGTTTTTGTGCTACCAATAATTGTCAAGTGTTACTAATTGTTTCATTACTGCGATGATGAGTGCATTAGAAACACCTAAAGATAGCTATATGAAAACTGACTTAGAAATATAGCATAAACATGAGACACAATTGTGCTCTGCTATTTTTCAGTTTGTAGCTAAGATAAAATATCTTTATAATATTATTTAATGTTTAGACAGCTGGTACTGTAAATGTATGATATCTAAAGTAAAAATGAGGTTACGGTACATGACCACAAACCCATATCAGTTGTGTTGAATATGACTGTATAACGAAAAGTAGTTAAAATGTCCTCTGCTTTCAAGTCATGATGGTTGTCATTTGATTAAATAATAGTGCATTCTGTTTGATGTCTTGGCTTTATTATTCACAGGCACATCAGTGTATATGTCTTACCTTTGTATAAAGTGCAGCTGGCAACCAGGTATTCATACAGCTTCCTATTTACAAACCTGCAACACATATACTGTACATTTAGTTTGTGTGTCTGTCTTGCATCCGTATGTGTGTCTTTTGCAGTTTTAATTATTCTCCTTAATTATGGTACATTCACCAAATTGGGGGAAATCATCATTCAAGTACAAAAAAGAAACTGCTCGGTATTTGAAGGAATTTGATAATTTTGCTGTAGTTCCTAGCTTGGCAGGTGGTAATAATGCCTATGCCAGCACTGTCAAAATATGAAAATTAAAGTGACGATGGGTTTTAATGAAATCCATTTGACAAATATAATTAAGGTGTTTTAATATGAAGCCCTGTAATAAAGACTACCGGTGGACTCCCTGAGGTCCTGACTAATTGTGTAGATTGCTTTTAAGCTTTGAATAGTTTTATTGGATAATGAACTGTTAAGAAGTGTTAGATCTTTCTTAAGCAGAATTTGGTTTGAAAAAGAAGAGGAGAGACAGGCCTGAGGTGTGGCATTTTAAACATAATTAGAAGAGAGATTTAAGTTAACATCTTTGATCTTGCTGTCAGTTTTTGATTAGAGCTGTAAATGCTTTAATCAAGTGTAGTGTAGTCATTATATTTCTAACTGTTTTTAAACTGTGAAATTACTGAGACACTGACATCAGTTTAACACATTTTGAAAATTTGCAGCAAAGTTGTGTTTGTAAAATGGGTGTTTATATTAAAATGTCAGGCTGCAATGATTTACCAATTTAATGTATAATTGCATAATTATAATATTTTGTCATGAACAAATAGTTTGGTAATTTTTTTCTGAGATGAAGTATAATGTGCTGTAGTTGATGAGAATATGCCACTTATTTTTTGTTTTAAAATCTTACCTTTTTTTTTTTCAACTAAAATATAATGCAAATAAGGACTTAATGACCCGTATATTTTAATACACATATTTTTCGATGTGTAGAAATATTACAAAACTTAGCACCTCTTGCATACAATGCTTTTTATGTGTTGATCATATTGTTTCACCAACATAAAAATATTAATGCCCATTTTATAGACTTGAAAACTGAGGCATAGATCAGTTCAGTCTCTTACCCATGGTTACACTGCAAAGTAGTGGCAGAGCCATCAGCTGACATCCCAGTCCTGTGATCTGATCACAACACTGAAATTAATTGCTCAAAAACTCTATTTTGAAAAGGTTTAGAAAATGGTGCTGAAGACTTAAATAGCCAAAATGGCAATGATCTCTTGATATTTTACCATCTTCAGTGGATTTAATATATGTAACTAACTTGATTGTTTCCAGCTGGAAGCAGTGTGTTCTTCTCCTTATAGTCCAGGAATGGTACTCTTGAGGGAATTCTGCACCAAAAAATTAAAAATTCTGTGCACGATATTTTAAAATTCTGCAAAATTCTGCCTATTTTATTTGTCAAAATAACACAATATAATCACACCAGTTATAATTATTTTGTTAATTGATTTCAAAATATTTTTCAGGAACAATAACAATACAGACACAAAAGATTCCCCCAGGAGTAGAGAGTTCAAGAAACCCCTACAACAACCTGGTTCCTTTTTCTCTGTTATGCTTTTGTTGGGCGCCTCAGTCTGGGTGTGTCACATGTGCCAGCTGGGCACATCTTGGGGGAAGACTCTGCCCCTCTGGTCCCAGACACCCACATCCTCTCCCGTCTCCTCCAGAGCCCAGTTGCAGGGCACCCTCCCAGCCCAGACACCCCCACCCCCAGAGCCCAGCGGTGGGACGTCCTCCCAGACTAGACAACTCACCCACTACTCCCCCAGAGCCCAGCTGCAGGGCGCCCCAGCCCAGGCACCCACATACCCTACCCCCCCCCCCCCCCCCAAGGGATCCAGGGAGAGAAACAGCCTGATGCTGGGTCCCGGGCTTGTACGGAGTTTCCTGCACACCTTTCGTCAGGACGTGCCAGGAACTGCAGCTGCCTAGCACCCTCCAGCTTCCCCTCACCCCCAGCAGTGTCCTGTATTTGCAAGCCGGAGAGTCAGGATCTGCTGGGTCTAGTGGCTCCTAGTGGTGGCCACCAGCTCTGCAGCACCAAATCTGTGGGGGAGAATGAAATTCTGCACAGAACATTAATTCTGCACAAATTCTGCTTTCTCAACTGCCTCTGCTGACTGTAACTAAAGACGTATAGAAGAAGAGAGCGGCTGTCTCTCAAGTAACCCTTACCCAAACCATTTAGGGCTTTAAAAGGAAAACCCAAGACCTTGAATCGCCACCGGAAGCCTGCAGGCAGGCAATGCAGCTCCAAGATCATGTGCGATATGTGCTCCAGACTAAAACTCCGGCTTAATAAACAGGCGGCTCCATTCTGGACTAGCTTGAACTTCCAAATGGAAGCCAAGTGTAACCCCAACTACACTAGGATGTAGTACTCTAATCTTGAGACGACAAAGGTGTGGATAAGCATCGCCATCTTGCATCAGAAAAAAGCAGTCACGTTTGTCTTACTAGACACCCATTGGAAAAAAAGCACTGTTTAAAACAGCTGCCACATGAGCATGTAGCAACAACCATGGGTCTGACGAGATCCAGAAGGGTATGTCTACCCAGCAGCTGGGGGTGTGGTTCCCAGCTAAGGTAGGTACAAGCACTCACTCTGCCTGAGCTAGCGCATTACAAATAGCAGTGTGACTGCAGCAGCATAGACAGTGGCTCAGGCTAGCTGCCCAAGTATAGTCCCACTCAACCTCCTGGGTACATACTTAGGCAGTTAGCCCAAGCTGCTGTGTGTGCCGCCACCGCCAAACTGCTATTTTTAAATGCATGAGCTGGAGCAAAGCTAGCAGGTGTCTGTCTACCAAAGCTGGGAATCACACCTCCCAGTTGCTGTGTAGACGTACCCTTAAATGCAAATCTTAGCAACAATAGGTGCCAGCAATCAATTAGAAGGGCTGATAGAACTCTAGCCGCAAAGCTCTTAAACCCCATGTGACAGGCTTAAGATCTTGTTCCTAACATGTGATTCTACTCTGAAAAAGTGCCTTTAAAAGTGGCATTATGGAGGAGTCTATGTTTGCATCACGATGCTTTCTAGAACAAATGTGATCAGTAAAAGGAGATTTTTTGCCTGCTAATGTCCAGCCCTACAAAGTCAACCTGGATATTTAGTGCAAGCTGAGTTCTTTCTTTCTCAGATCATCCCCACTAATTGAGATTTAGCAGGCCAGAGTCCACACCCTCAGTTACATCTCCGTAATCCCATTTTGGTTAGATGGGACGCGCTGAAGTAACTAGTTGCCTTCAGTGTATCCCTGCAATTGGAATTTAACTAGCAATTCTGCTGATATGTGAAAAGGGAGAGGATTCAACTCTCTCTCTCATAGCAGTATTAACTTTGCAGGACTAAAGAATGAAATTTACTTCTGTCATTAAAGTAAGCAGAGTTGACTCTGAATACAGATAGGAAACAGAATATTAGAGTAAGAAGGTGTCATTAGAACCGTACTGTGTAAGTGGTGCCCAGATGCACTTGCTGTGGTTAATTTCACTCTGTGTGTGAAGTTTTATGATGATTTAATTGTACTAATCAATTGTGGACTCTAACTAGTGTTTTAAATATAGTTTTTATAGAAAAATAGAGTGTTGTGGTGAAAACATGAGAGATCCTTAGCTATTAGCAGAATAAATAAACATTGGAAAAATCCCAGTTCTCCAAACGGAAGAATATGGATATATATAGAATGGCAGTTGTGCCAGCCACAGATATGTTACTTTTATTGAAATCGATAGTAGTATTTGCATATTATAGGCTAGTTATCTATCAACTAGTTGTACTATATCACTGATTTAATTATACATTTCTATTTATCTTAAGTACCTTTGGCCCCCATTTCCATAGTATCTGAGCACCTTCCAATTTTTTAATATATTTATCCTCACTACACCCCTATGAGATAGGATAGTACTTTTATCTCCATTTCACAAACGGGAAACTGAGGAAAGAGAGGGTTAGTGACTCACCAAGGTCACACTGGAAATCTATGGAAGAGCAGAGAATTGAACCTACATCTCCATAGTCCTGTTCTAGCAGTCTAATTCCTGGACCTGAAAATTTGCAAATGGAGGTGTCATATTTCCAGATGCAGAGCACTGATGGAAGGGACATCCTTGAGATTTCTGAGTAAAAGCCACTATCTTGAGTAAAATGGCAAGCATTAGATATCACAGATTTTTTTCCAGTTGTAAAATACGTACGGAATACACTAACATTATGTTGAAGTTTTTAGAAATTGCCACTTTCTTGAAAAAGTATTACATTTTCATACAGAGCTGAAGGTTCATGAATAATTTTGAATTCATTTTGCCTCCTTTTACATATCCACTTTTAAAAGATTTTTCTTTTTGGTAAAAATCTCTTTTACTTAGCAGTCTTTATATATATATATATATATATATATATATATATATATATAATAAATTTAGTACTTTGAGACTCCAACTTTGCAATGCAGTTTGCATATATGGCATTTTGTTTTCAAGAATGAGTTTAGTGGGTGAGGGGGAAATGGGAAATCTATTGAAAGGATTAGCTAATAAACATTACCTCAGCCCTGCTAAAATATGCTGTTGTATTAGAGTTTTGCCATGTTTGTAATTTATACCTATTAAACCTTTGTTTTGTCTGTTACTGACTTAGGGGCTTTTATTTGCACTTATTGTCAGTAACAAGCATTTCATTTTTATATGGGGGAAATAGTTTCAATCACTTCTACTGTACTCAAAAAGGAGAATGGGATTTGCAAATGATAAATGGGGAAGTTGACTAGCTAACTAATAAAGATTTGTCTTAATCAAGTATGATTTGTCAGAACAGGAGCGCACGGGGGTCAGGGCACACGCAATGAATAATACAGCATTCACAGGAGAAAGGGACCAGGCAAAAGGCCTCATAAATATGCTGAGATTACGCGCTGCTAATTCGTATTCAAAGAATGAGTTGCTCTGAAGCTAGGTCCTAGGTTGCTGAGTTGCTCACTTGCCTTGTGGTCTCTCCAATGTATAAGAAAAGTTTAATTTTCTTTTTTATCTCATGTTGTCTTCTGCATGGCTTTATTTTTGCACAGAATAATGTCAAGATTTTTGGCCAGTAGTTTGAAACATAATTTATAGTAATAGTCTATAATTAATTAATTAATAATCCTTTGATTTTGTTTTTCTTAAGTCCAACACCTTATTTTTTTTCTTTAAATATTTTTGTTTTGAGTGCAGCAGGAAATATATTTTCCTCTCACATTTAGAATGTATTGCTGCAGAATGTAAGTGCAATTAAAAAGCTCTCTTTACCTACAGAAGTATTAAAGATCAAAAACTTAGAGAATGTGTGCTTGTGTTCCCAGCATTCCTGACTTTCTAATAAGTTTCTAGATTCAGTTTACTCATGATAAATCTTGAATATAATGGTATTAGGGTAAATCTGAATAAACCCAAATATCTTGATATTTGATTTTGGATTTGTTTTTTATGGACTTTTTTTTTTTTTTTTTTTTAACACAAGGAGCCATTTATGCAACTGAAATAATGTAAGATCTAGTCTTCTCTTGACTTTTCCACTGTCGAGAAATTAAAACACTGAGAGAAGATTAGTTCTTGTTTTTTAAGCCTCATAAATGGCTCCCTCAAGTAATAATAATTAAAAAAAAATCACATGACAAATATCAGTGCAGACAAAGTACCTGAAACACAAGTATTTGTGGGCCATTTTGTTTTCAGTTAGCATTGTTTGTATGTCAAATTTTAGTGGCTTTGTGTATTTGTGCATGCATTAAAAATCTCTTTCTTCCACTCCTTAACTTTAAAATGTCTCTCGTCTTTCCAAGATGCTTCAGCTTTTTTAATAGGGTAACTGATTTTGATTTCCGCTTGCCAGTGGGTCTATAGACTCTCCAACCTATTTTGCATTAAATTTTATGTGCCTTAAGTTGTGTTTATTGCATTGAAGATAACTCAGCTGCAGAGGTTGAGCCAGCCTTATGATTTTCAGGGCCTCAAGCTGCCAGATGCAGGAATTGGCACAAGAGTTGCCTGCCCTCCAGTCAGACCTGTTTTAAGTCTTTGCAGGCAGCAGTACTGCAGGGTCCAAAGTAATTGCTTGCATTGCCTGTTGCTTAAGATGAAGTTGCTGAATAAAGGAATGTGGAGTCTTTTGCCTTTATTTACCAATCTGAATTCAATCCAGTTAAGTTGTAAACAAAATTCATTGTCATTGCATGGCTGCTTGGGGATCTGGGTGAAACTGGGAGATAATCTTGGTCCAGTTTCTGGAGGACAGCTACCCTCAGCACAAAGGGTGATCAGGATTGTGACTATTTTGCCACCTTTGAGGCAGTCTCAGCAGAGAGGTCAAGAATTGAATGAGCTGCTCTTTCAGCCCAAGAGATAGTGCAGGCTGGGAGGTACCTTAATAGAGCAGCATCCGCTGCCTGCGCTGTACCTGTAGTGTGGATAAATAGAGGACTAGAGTTTCTAACGTGGTCTGGTCAGTGTTCCTCCCACTAAAAATAATAGAAAGGAAGAATAAGTGGGAAAAAATATTGTGGCTTGATTCTGACTTTATTTAAGTTAGAGATTGTGAATGGGGTAGCAGGATATTAGTTGTCTTATTGCACTGAGCAAGGTGTTTTTCTGAGCATTTGTTCCAAGAGGCAGAAAAGGAGAAAATTTGAAGGGAGGATTTTGGAGCAGATGAGTATTACTGAACTAGCATATGGCTGGAACAATGGTTGGACTTCAGTATAGGTAAGCCCTCAGTAGAATCAAAGCCTGCCACCTCCTGTGAATGATGCAATGAGGATGTTAGCAAGTGAGCTAAGATAGATGTGTGATGGAAGTAGACAGGAAAAAAATACCAGTTAGTGAGAAATGGGTAGTTTTTATGCCAGTAGATTGATGTATGTTAGAGCTTTAGAAAAGGTGAGAAGACCTAGAAAAAGAAGAGGCTACTAAAGGTGAAGTTACTGGGCCTGTCTCATGTCATCTCTCTTTCCCCCCTCAATTCATATGTTTCCCCCCTCCCTGTGAGTAGGAGTGGGGAGGGAGCGGAACAGAGGGGAGAGTTGGTTTTAAACTGCTACAGTTCACTCCTAAGGGCATTAATGTAGTCTGGCCTCTCTCTCATGTACCTTTTCTTCCATATTTGTTCTCCTTTGTACAAAGCAGTGAGCCTGAGTTTTTTGGTTTCCCTGATCTCTAGATGAAAATACCATGTTTTTTACTGTTGACCAATAAAGTGAATTTTATGAACTTTCATCATAGTTTATGGTAATCTTTTTTTTTTTTAAAGAGGTTTGCATTTTTAAGGTGAGTTGGGAATTGTGTGGGGTTTGGGTTTTTTGTTTTGTTTCTTGTTTTGCTTCCACAGCGAGACCAACCAGGTAATTTCTTTTATCTTGTCTTGTAGCTGAAGTCATGAAAGCACAAAACATTTTGGTTGTCCTTATTATACCGCATCAAAAACTATATTAAGTATCCTTTCTAGATATGGTCTAACCAGTGCCCTGTTGTATATGATAACAATCAGACTTCTGTTTTATCCTATATTAATGTATGTACCCATCAGCATCCCATGTACTGCAGATACGTAGACATTTGAATAGCATAACTTTCTCAATTCACTATGCTGCATTTTCTTAATGTTTTACAAATATTCTCTCTATTGGCTTATAGGCATTATCTGTAATCCTTGATATATCAAAATTAACCTATATTTGTCATCCAGTAGCCTAAAGATCGAAATCCCTCTGTCTCTAATTATATTGGCATGTCTGTGTGTGAACTGTAAACTTATACCACTTCCACTTATGTAACCATACTTAAAGATGTGTCAGCACTTTATTTATTAACTTTCTGCTGTCAGGTACCTAAGCTTTTCACTCACCCCTGAACTCTTTTGCCTCCTACAGTATATGTTCCAAGTCGTAAAATTGCTTGCTCTGTCACCTCTAAAACATTGTTCACCAAAAAAAAAAAAAAGAGAGAGAGAGAGTCCTGGAGCACTTTAAAGATGGCATCTGACGAAGTGGTTGCAGCCCACAAGGGCTTATGCCTGCAGAAATTAAATTTGTTAGTCTTTAAAGTGCTCCAGGACTCTCGTTGTTTTTCCTGTATACAGACTAACACGGCTACCCTCTGGAATTGTTCACATACAGTACTTTGTAACATGACTTTTTGCAGAAATTCTTATTGATGCTCTCACCTCCTGTAATTCCCTCCCTTAAGTACTCCCAAAGTCCAAACTCTCCAAATTTTAACCTGTTCAAAATATGACAACCATACCGTAACAGGGCTGCTGCCTTCCTGAGCAGTCCCTCACGGCAAGAGTTGCCACTGCAGCAACCTCCCTCTGTTTTCCCTCTTCAGGGTCCCTTAGAGGTCTCCCACAGCCTTTCTTATTAATCCTACCACCCTCCATTTGGGGCTGGCTTAATGCCCAAAAGCAGTTCCAAACTGTCCCAATAAAGTCCATCACTGCAATCCAAAGATTCACACTTATCTCTGGCTCTTCTGGCATCCACATGAGCTCTTTGCTGCTTTTCACAGGGTCACTTCTCATAGCTCTGTCCCCTAGAATTTACCTCTCAATTCTAAGGGAGAAGGCTTTCTATATATAGTGTCCTGCTCCAGAAAGAGCTCCTCCGGATTGGCTGAAAGAAGAGGGGAGCCCTGATCCTGTGCCCTTAAAGGAACCGTACCTGGGGTTTTTGCCCTCATACAAGTCCCAGTTCCCTGGGACAGCTTCCTCTTCTCTGCTATCAGGCCGTTTTCTGGACCTTGTTGATTCCAACCTGAAACAGGGTCTTCTGGACCCTGTGCTCTTAAAGAGCCAATATACCTCATTACACAGACCTTGTATTGCCCCCAGACTCAAAGATCGTAACTGTGTTTCTGTCCATTTCAGTACCCACTACCAATATATCCCTATTTCAGGATTTTTCATTGACTTGATGCATGCTCCTTTTAGGTCCTGATTCCAGAAGTCATCCCTATTTAAGAAGGCCACTTAAGTACATACTTAGGTGCTTTCCTGAAATGGGGCCTTAGACTTCCCCACTCAACTATCTCCTTCTCTCAACAGCTTTTCTAACTCTCTGCCTCACCATCTGAACAGCCACCTTAATTATTTCACATTATCTCTGCTTCCCACTGTATGGTCAGTCGGTCTGTCTCCCTCTCTCGCCTCTGTTTGTATGTCTATGTATTGTACGTATAACACAAATGTGAAGTCGTACTGAACAAATCACCTTAGCATTCTCCCCATAGTTTGGTCACACCTCTCTTCAACCCTTTCTTACCACATCAAGATGTGTGCTGCATTTTACTGAGAGGTGCATAAATATTCCACACACAGGGGTGAAGTTTTGATATGAAAGATACTTTGTAAAACATACATCGTCTTGTATTATAAATCTTCATTTTGGTAAGGTTAAAAATAGCTAATTTAAGAGGTTATCTGGGCTTTTATTTGTGTATAAATTGCGTTGTGGGAAAATACGTATAAGTCCTATGCATGCTCATATCTCTTACACACACAAAAAACTGCAATAATTGATGTCCTATCAAGCTTGTTTCATTCTTTTTAATTCTCATGTAATATCGTGCATCAGGCACATCACACAATTTGGCTTGCTTGTTTTCTTTGGTTTCAAACCACTTAAGCATTTATTTACCTTATAGGCTAGACTGATTTTGAAAGAGCCTCTCTAATCACTCAAGTCAATAATACAAATTTTTAAAGAATGACTAATGTATTTACCCAAGAGACCAGTATAGCTGTGAATGAGCCTTTCCAGTCTGTTGGATAAATAAATATGCATTTTATAAATTCCATGGAAGGATTCTTGGTTTTTCTTTTTGCATGAAAAAGAAAATAATAGACTACAGCAGAAATAAATATTAAACTTGTGATGTAGATTTGATAAAAATCAAGAACATTTATTTTTAAAGGAATGCTGTCAAATAACTTTGTATGTTTTTTTATTTTTATTTTTTGCTTTCCATTCTTTCAATATCCTGTTAGACCCTTGTAAGTATCAATACTTTTCCTGCAGATTTTTACCTTCTCTATTTGGTAAACTACTTTCCATCCCTATTTTTGAACATGAACATGACTATTCATTTCACAGCTTCAACTTACATCAGCCACATCATATCAAAGCATCTTTATTTATGCATCTGATCATGTGCAAAGCTTTGGGAAATGATATTATCATCTTTTGCTTGCACACCCTGCCCAGTATAGAACTAAACATCATTTGTGAAGGCCCCACAAAAAATATGGTACTATCAAAGTGCTCAGTGATTAAGTAGATGATTTCCCCCACCTGAGTTTAACAGTTCAAGACAGAATACATTTGTGACCCAGGAAGCCTGACACTTGTTGTCCTTTTAAGGCTGATACTCAATGATGAATTAAGGTCTTTGTGCCGGATTGTATTTTATTCTTATTATTCATTATAGCATACCTTAAGAATGAAATAATGTGTGTATTGACTGTTCTTGCTGCCTTGTGTCAATTAGTACATGAATTATACTGGTATAAATGTTTTTACACCTTTACTTCTGGATGTTTTAGCTGTCATTTTAGAGCATAATTTTATGTCACTTTCAGAATCTCATAATTTACATTAATTTTAACTATTTTAATTTTAATTATTATGATTTGTGTTATGGCAGCACCTATTGATTGTTTTGGGGAATCAAGGTCCTGGTACGGTGCGTGCGCGCATGCACACAAAAAACAGTTGAAGATCAAAAGAGCTTACAGTCTTAACGTGAGGCTCCATGAATACAGTACACCTACTTACAATATCTGACCATTCTTAGGTTCTAGTCTTGGTCCCAGATACCCACAACATACCTTATAAAACTGACCACTGTATGTAATTGTAGAAGTCTGGTAACTGATTCAACAAGATCAATAGTCTGAAAGAATTTAAGCTGCAATCCTGAATTAAATGCATAAATTTACTGTTTAGATTGGTGAGGATTTGAACTGGCAGGAATACATCAGGTACATGAGGAATGGGATATAATATGATAGCAAACATATAGCAATAATATCAAAGTGGTAAATTGTTCTATTTAAGAGCTTAACTCTGCTGCCCCCCTGCCCATGGAAATCCTGCAGTCTTGGACCAAAATGAAGAGGTGCCTTATATCATTTACCTGTGTGCATTTCTCTACATGTTTTTGTTTTTTTAAATATTATTGGCTTCACTCTGCTGACCTTCCACTTGCAAAAGTCTCACTGATATCAGTGAAAGCTCTGAGAGTGGAAGAGCTGTACTACAGGCCCTTAGATCAAGGGTTCAGTTTATGATGCTCAGACTGATAGCTGGAATTCTAGTGTCACCTCCATTAGGTCTCGTCTTTCAACTTATGCTGTTATTTTAGCCCCAAAAGGGCCAAAGATCATCAAATGCAGTGCAAATAGAGTAAAACAACTCCTGTAAAATTGATGATCCATCCAATTATGTATCTGTGGAGATTGTTGGAAAGCAATGCAGCCACCTCAGTTCTCGGACCCCTGTGCCAGTTTGAACTTCATGGCTGAAGGTTTAATCCCTAAGTATCATATCAGCAATTCATTTTGTGATATTCTGGCTGACATGCTCTCCTTCCTTATTTATTGATGTCTTCAGTCATCAGGAATGAGAGGAAAATACACTATTTGTCAAAGTGATGGTGGATTACCCTCAGTTACAGTTGATGCTGCTGTCACGTTGATGGTTAGAAAATAAATTAAATCGTTTTAAAAAGCAAAGTATGTGAACATGCCATTGACAGGAAAAATATTTTAAAAAATACAATAATTTTCTTAAAGTTGGTATATAAAAATATAGAGCTGCATCCTACAAAGATATTTTTGAGTCTTGTTTGTGAAATATCAGACCATTTTAGCCAATTTGCTTTTTAGTTCTTCCTTTGAAAGAAAATCTACTCCAGACTCTTTTTTTTTTAACATGCACTCTCACACACATCCTCACCAATCTCACCCTTCCCAAATTTTGAGTAAGATATTTTTCTTAAAAAAACATAGTGAATATATGTATCCTTTTATGTATTCCAATATTTCAAATGCTTTACTAGTGATTGATAGTAAGCATGTTATAGTTTCACCCAATGGGTTATTGGACATGCAAACATAGGTGCAAATGAGTCTTGAGTCACTTTTCCTACTCTACCATCTGTGTAGCTGTACTCCACCTTACAGCTTTTTAACTCAGTAACCACATATCTTACCACATTTCACCTTTGGGAGGCATTGTATATACAGCTAAAAGAGAAGACTGCAAGCCAGCAGGGACAAGATAGTGTAATGTGGATGTCAATTTGTGGTCAGATATCTGAGGAAATATTTATCTTACTTGTCCTGTACTTGGCAACTGATCCAGCAATATAAACTGTAATGAATATTTTTGGTCTTTAGCTGGCAGAATATATATCACTATTGACTGAAATTATTATTAAGCAAAAAAAAAAAAAATGTCCAGGATTTCTTTTCCTCATATTTAAAAAAAAAAAAAAGTGTAAGGCTGGATAATTTCCTGAAAATGCCCCCGTTTAGAATTGTACGAATTGCTATGTTAATATGTTACTTTTTTTTGTTTCTGACTCAGTCTCTTTCAAGCATTGTAGGGATCAAATGTCAAGATCTTGCTTATTCGTAATTCAGTGTCATAGCAATAGTAATGTGTGTTTTTGTTATTTAGAGAAATATACTATATACTTGGTTTGGGACCTTTTTTTTTTTTTTTGGCAGAGGTAGGCTGAGCCTCCTAAAAGAATGTGCATAGGACTGAAAGTTAGAAACTTCTATTTGTGTCAGACTTGCTATGTGGCCTGGGGCAAATTATGTCCGTTTCCCCATCTGTAAAATGTGGATCATATAACTTACCTTCTTCCCTTGGGTGGATGTAGCAAGGATTAATTAATGTTTGTATAGAGCTCTGAAGATGGAAATCTCTTCTATCTGCTAGGTGGTATTATTTTCTTATACTTGCATATCTGTAGTAGCTATTTCAGGTTAACACGAGATTAAAGCTATTTCAAAAGTAAAGTCCTGGCTTGTGCACAGCCTTTGTGTTATGTCTTGAAGCCTGAATTTTCCCCATGATTTTGCAATTATTAATCCAGCATAGACTATGGAAGCAACCAGCCAAAGTATAAACGAGATCATGCCAACAGATTAATTAATAGAGTTGTTATAATAATACTAGGTGACCCAACAGAACACATCTCTCAGCTCTCCAGAATGCTAAGTACATCCTGATGTACCATCAATGGAGCGAGGCAGAACACCAGTTGCCGGGGAGGGGGGTAATTAATTTTAGCATTAGCAGGTGGAGTTAGGGAGTGTGTGGAGAAAAGCCTTCCACTGTCTGTTGTTTCAGTATCTTCCTAACTTTGCTGGTGTCTCTTAGTGATATTTCCCAACAATGGAATCAGGAGGGGAGAGACAAAGGTTAAAGAACGTGTGAGAGATATGAACTCCCACCCTTCAGCACAAGTACAAAATTCCTCTTGTCATTGTGTTATACCAAAGGTGAACATCAATCCCTATGGCCTAAACTATCTTATTAGATGGTCAAGGTGACAGCTTCTGGTTTGACTGTTACCTCTTCATTTGTACGATATTTAAAACATTTAAGCCTTGCTAGTGATTTCTTCTTTGTGTTTAGGTGGAATGATTAGGCTATCTAATATGGTACAGCGCTATTTTTCTTTAAATATATTTGTTAGAATTTCACTTGGCATGTTGGAGGCTGTATTTTTCATGACTTATATTCTGATTTTTTTTAATGCAGAGCAGATTGGACAGGAAATGTTGGAAAACCTGAGCCATGACAGAGAGAAGATCCAGCGTTCTCGTGAAAGGGTGAGTTTGATGATAAAGAATTGTTAGTTTAGGGTTGTGTGTGCTTTGGGCAAATTCACTGTGCAAGCAGAAATAGTCCAGCACATTGATTAAAGCCTTAAATAAGTCAGCTCTTACATCATGATATGTAATGACCATCCTTCACTACTTATTAAAAAATAAAAGTCCAATAAGTCCTGCAAAATCTGACTCCCGCAAGTAGTCCCACTGAAGTCAATTATCCTGAGTTGTGGAGAAAGCCGGGGTGAGGGTGGAAAGGTAATGGGAGTGGCATTCTGAGCTGGAGAAAAGCAAACATAGCACCAGCATCCAAGAGGGACAAAAAAGTGATCCTGGCCATCAGGTAAGTTTGACTTCGAGTAGGTAGTGCATTCAATTCTTGCCTCAGCCACTGTCCTTCTGGGTGATCTTGGGCAAGTCACATCACCTCTCTATGCCTCTGTCTCTCCCTATGCCATCTGTAAAATGGGGATAATAATATGGCCTTCTTTGTAAACAGTTTTGAGATCTACTGATGAAAAGCCCTGTGTAAGAGCTGAGCATTATTATCATAGGAAAAATTAAACCAAGATTAAGAAAAAAGAATAACCAAACTTGTTAGATGTCATCATTTCCTCATTTATAGAATACCTATACATATGCTTTAGAACAGTGGTTCTTAACCTTTCCAAACTACTGAACAAGGCATGTAACTTAGTTTCATGTGTGGCTAGAATTACCTTTCTTGCCACCCCCAATACCAGCTCTGCACTTGCGACCCCTCTAAAACTCCAGGTTAAGAAACACTGCTTTAGAAGATATGCTATAGAAAACAAGGAAGCAGAGGAATTCTCTGACTGCAGAAGTATACAGGGCTGCAAACTACACATGTGCTACTCTGTGAAGTCAGTGCTTCAACTCTAATTTTTTTTCTATTTCTTCCAATTCCTGCATGGAGCAAGGTTAAGAAGGAATGAAATTTCCCTAGGAAGCTGATTGGTAACCCTACAGCAATAAGCCATTCAAATATTTGTTATTAGAAATGGAAGACCTCAAATTCCTAGAACTCAGTCCTATTGCATGCCTCCTAGTTATGGTTTTCAGGTCTCCATTGGATCCATATGAGAGCATATATCTGTGGCATGATGTCTACTCGGAGGTTGTGATCTTAGCTCACATCTCTATGTATCCCATTTTCTAATTTTTGTTGGTGGTGGTGATGTTAAAAAACAAAATGGAAATCAGTTTCACTCAGCGGTCAATACCTTTGCATTACACGTGTAGAGGCATCATGTTACAGAGCAGGGAGATAATAGACTTTTTCTATAGGACTCTGGCAGGCCCATTGACAGCAATTCCAGGCCCCATGGCAGAACAGTCAATGACCCTCCTAGAAAAGGATGGCTGAAGTCCGAGTGGGTTTCTGCTGGAAGTTTTTACTTATTTATTATGAGCCATGCAGGTTCCCGGGCAGCTGAGGAGGCAGTGTCTGCTGCTTAGCTTCTCGGGTCCCTTGGACTCCCCAGGGACATTACTGATGAACCCGGGAAGTTGAGTAGCAGATACCATCTCCTCAGTCGCCCGGGAACCTGCCTGGCACCTCATAAATAAGCTTAGCTCAGGGGGAGGTGGAGAGCGCAAGCGTTGGGAGAAGAGGGGTATGGAAGAGAGGAGGATATGTATCTATCTTTAAATCGCCGGGCCCCTCAGCGATTGCTTTTCCTTGTTCCCCCCTGTCAGCAGGCTAGTCTGAGTGCACTGGAGTAGAGTATTGCATTCAGTTCTTTAGCCCCTCATTATTGGGAAAATATTGATTAATTGGTTAGATTTACTTATGAATAAAGTTTAAATGATTTAAATGTATGGATAGGTGTATATAGCTTGGCTAAACATTAAAAATAATAATAGTTTCCCTCTGTTTGAAGGGCGAGGAGTGCATTAATTTAAGATGGACGCATAACTAGAAATATTTGGAATAATCTAAAAATTAAAGATTTAGGTTGCATATCAGAAAGCATTTCCCACAGTGAGATTTACTGGAATCCCAAGGAAATGGTGGAAACCACATTGCAAGAGTCTCTTAATTTAACAAGACTGGACAGGGCTCTGAAGAATAATGGGTTTTAGGGATTAATCCAAAATTATCAGTAAAATGGACCAGATGATTAACTAATTCCCACCACAACCCTCAGCTCTATCAGTCCCAACATCTTGTTTATTTTCTTCTCCCTGCTTTCTCCCATTATTTCAAAGAAACAATTTTTTAAAAACTTGTACACATGTATAGATTTTCATTTTTCTGATCTCAAGGCAACCTCCAAAGGGAAGTACGATTATACCCATATTGGTGATGGTCACACAGGAAGTCTGTCAAACCTTAATCATAAGATCACCCTTCCCCATTTTGTAGAAAAAATTAACAACAAATGTTTCCCCCCCTACGTATCCCAAATCTGTAACAAATTATTCAGTATATGTAGTCTTAGAAATGACTAAAGCATGCAATTTGAATATTTACTTTTATCTTCACTTGCCAGCCATGTTTGAGGTTTTAGGATTGCACTTCAACAGCTAATGACATTGCAACCAGCTAACACAGAATTCTCTGGGTTGATATAGCTGTTTTTTTGTGTCATCAATTGTTTCACTCATCGCTGAACTCATGTATTAGCAGAGAAATGGAGGAAGAGCTGTCTTGGAAATATTTTGTTTTAAAATAAGTGTATTTATGATTTGAAAACCTGTATGTTGGGTTTTCTGCCAATACAGAATAAAAGACCTTGTGTTTTTACTGCTCCTTTGGGGTGTCGACATATGGCTTTCAAGTTTGCCTGTTTGGCCTAACTTTTTTTCTGCTTGTTTTTACCTTAGGAATATCAGGTCCTGACTTCCTTCATTTTGCTAGAGAACTTTGTCGAACCTGGATAGTGCAATCTATGAATCACCACCTTGAGCAGTGATTTAATCCTTTCAGGTTTGCCAAAGTCCTCCAGCAAAAAGGGAAGTTAGGACCTGATATTTAAAGGTAAAAAGCAGAAAACTTCTTTTATAACAAAAGGAAGGAGGAAAAACACCATGTTACTCTCTCCCCCCCCCCTCGTGTTGAGTCCATCTTTACACATAATAAAAGAGCAACTGGAAACACACATTTCTGTTTACAGTTCATTTCTGGCATAGATAAAAACTTGATCTTTTTAATGCGCTTTTAAAAAATTGCAACAAGTACTTTTTCTGTTGCATGTGTCATACTGGATTAATCTGTTTTTTCCAGAAGTTGAATCATCTAGACTTCACCTTATGCATCATAAAGTACGCATGACATGGTCTTCCCAGAACAAAGCACACACCCCATCACATCATGATATTTAGTTACAAAGGATTAGGACAAAGTCCAGCCTTTTCATTAAAGGTGGGGAGTGGGCGTGTCAATTATTCTTATCCTTCTGCTTCATTCTTCTTTAGTAGCATTTAATTAAATAATATCAAAATAATTCTTTAAAATATTATTCATAACTGAAGGCCCTATCTGGCAGTCATTTACTACTTAGTGTGGTGAATGCAACTACTCAGGGTAGGAAATATGTGCAATATCAGAAAATGGAAACTGTTCTAGGTATTCAACATGTACTATTGGGTGTAATTTATGATAGCGAAAATCCTTCATTACCTGGAGATTCCTGCTTACAGTTGCCCTTTTTAATTTTTATGGATTTATAACACAGAATGCATTTTGTCTCCCAAAGCAAAGTCTCTTTTGCAATAAGACATTGACGGCCCTACCTGCTGAATCATCAAGTCAACCTGTTAAATGTGAATTTATAATGAAGAAGTAAATGTTGAATGTGGCGTGGTAAAATTTAGAATACATAAACTTTCCTTCATGAACTCTCCAGGCAAATTTCTTCTCTTGTGGTTAACTCTCACTCTGCCACATGAACCTTGGAAGCATTTCAAGCAGCTATTAGGAGGTCCAAGCTTCTGATATAAAGACCTAAGTAATCTAGAACTGAGGGTATAAACATTTCCCACCAACACAGTCCCCTAGTTCCTGTTTAAGCAGGTTATGCAACAATCTTCTCTCATCAACTGGGGGAAAAAACCTAACAAATTTTCTAGTTTCTAGTTTTCCTTTTACCTTCCCCTTGAGATTTCTGATGCACTGTGTGTCTGTGCATGTGTGTGTGTATATGTAGTGTTTTTATTCTCGTTCCCCTTCAGAAACAATTGTTGTAGTTTACAATGCATTTCAAAGAAGGGGTTGCTATAGTTGTTAGATTTTACTGTTGTGCTTCATTTCTGACTTTATTGTCAGTGCAGAAAAAATAGATTAAGGGACAGGACTCGAAGACTCAAGAGATCCTCACCGTCTGATGACCTATCCTGGGATTCAAGATATGTGCTTTTTACAATGGTAAAATATCCAGGATTAACCAGCAAATTTGTTGTCTTATTTGTCTGTGAAGAAGACAAGAAAGCTATGCAAATAGCTGAGTTTTTGGTTCACTGGCAGTTCCAAGAATTGGAGAGAAAAAAAACAAATCTCGTTTCGGATCACTCTGAAACCTAAATTTTTTGGAATTTGGGTGGATAGCAAATTGCAAAAAGGAACAACAGTTTTGGGTCGAACTAGATGTTTTGTTCAACTGAAATAAAGGTTTGTTTTGATTTTAGGCATTTTAACCATTTTGTAATAAAACCAAAGGAAATCTGGGAACAAAGTGCTAGATTCCCAAGGCACCGTTCACCCAAGCACCTGGGCACCATTCATAAAATCAAGGAAGAGGCAGGGGTGGTGGTGCCCCCACTTCTTATATCTAGTAGACCTGTGGTTAGGACATTCAGCTGCAATGTGGAAAATACAAGTTTGAATCCTCTCTCTGGAGCATGGACTGCAACCCTAGCGAGTATCCTAAGCACCAGGTCTCTCTCAGTCTCTTTTGTTTGAGTTGTTCTACTTGGTATAAATACTTAAATATTTCTTAGGCCAGAGATACAGAGTGAGAATAACTCTGTGTCCTCCTTTTTCTTCTACTGATGACTGCTCTTAAATCAGACACTTGCCTGACATGCAGTGTTTACTGTAGAGCGCTATAATTTGTTTAAGTTTAGTTGGATATATAGTGTTGCTGAGCATTGTTAAACCACTACCTATTTTCCACCAAAGGGGTGGGGGAAACAAATATAATATAATATAATATAATATAATATATAATATAGCAGTAGTTTGCACAATCAGTAAAGTATTTTGGGATCCATTTCAATGAAAGCTGCTATAAACTATAAGATTAGTTCCTCCTTTCATATATCTAATAGGTAAAACTTCGCTGTAGAAGCACTATGGAAATATTTTAAAGATATATTTTTCACTGTATCAATAACATGACATTGTTCTGTGATATAGTTTTTCCTTCAGATTTCTTTGTCTGGTGCATGTATGAAAACAATGGAAAGAACAGCATGTGAAAAAACAAGAATAGCTAAACCTTTGGGTATCTCCTCATTCCTTGGTACTCTTGTTTAACTCTCACTAACATTCATAGGCATTATACGCACACACATGCATCAATGGAAAATATAGATACCATCAGGAATGTATTTATTCCTCAGACCTGTATTTGTAGAGCCTTTGCTCCTTGTTACATCCACTGTTTAATCTTTCACAGATTTCATCTTTTTATAAGGGGAAAATGTATACCTACATTTCAGAGCTTTACTAGAATTGAATAAAAGCTAAAACTGAGGAAGATTAAATCAATGCACAGTAGAACTCTCTGCTGTTTATACAGAATGGCGTGCATGTGATTTTTAATATAGCCCTTTTCTCCTCAGCTTAGAGAAACAGATGCAAACTTGGGAAAGAGCTCCAGGATCCTAACGGGAATGTTGCGAAGGTAAGGACAAGGTAGGGATACCTCTATCTCTATGTGCTTTATTATTTTTAATTACATCTCAGCATTATGCTAACTTGCATGTTTTTTTCTCACAATCCAGTATGCAAAATCTCTTGAAACTAAATTTTGATGTTGGCACAAGCATTCATTGAGGAAAAATCAGATGAGAGGGAAGGTTTTACCATAGGAGTTTTGCACAAATGATTAAAAGAATTTAGGTTGGCTGTAAAATAGTTTTCCATTGTATGTGGTGTGGCCCCTTTGCTGAACCATTTGTCGTTTTTTATCCTGTTCTAAAAAATAGGCTGTTTTAATAGAGATATGGCACCCATTTTTCCTGGTTATAAAGTCAGCTGTTTTAACCTGTTAGTTTTAATTTGATTATTTTATATTTATAATACGATTTATACTCAGAGCATAATTTAAAATAATTCATTCTCGTTTGAACATACCCGGGAGGACACTCTCTTTAAAACATTGTGTTTTGAGCATGCTTCTCCCATGTATTATAATATTATGAGAATGTATCCCCTGGGATTTAAAGTGAAGTGTGAAGAAAAAAATTACATCCTAAAAATCTATTTGGGATTTTAGGGATGATGAGAAAGTTATTCACTGATTTCCAGCCTCCTTGAATTTAAATCAATACCTTTACCAGAAAGCTTGTTTTATCCAGTGGAATCCCTGGACCTAGAGCATCTATTCAGCAAAGCAGTACTCTTTTATAGCTCTATGTTAACTGTATTTCTAGATCTATACTTGGCTCCATATAGAAGAAAAGTGTCACCCTAATAGGTGGCATTGGACATGCTAGGAATGATACTTTTAAAGAATAGGTTATTAATAGAATGTTCTGCAAGAAGTTGATATGAGTTGACCCTTCCTAAGTCACACTTTGCAACATGCAAGCCTTTTTGTCGTGTGTATTTGTTTATATCAATTTGCTTTAAAAAAAATCCTAAGTTTTAGCTAAGTTAGTGATTTATCGTTAGCCTTGGAAAATATTGACAAACCGAATTTTATAACTTATTCTTCAGTGCAAGCTTTATCTCTCCATAAGTCTCCTACAGATAATAGCTTTCTTAGTTCCTTGTATACCCAGCAGACAAAGGATAAGATAACTGCACTTCGTGCCTCTGTTTCATAGACTTCTCACATTTCCAACTTTGAACCATAACATACAAAATTCTCTGATTAAGAGTAATATGTAAACGATACAAGCTAAATTCAAAATCCATGGAGAAAGGAAGTGGCAATTGAAAGAGATGGTTCAGTGCTTGTAGACAATATAAAAAAAAAATCACCATAGCCTCCGCAAGAAGAACCCTGCGACATGAGCTGTAACGAATATTCTGCATATGTCTCCATTTTGTCAAATCTCATTAAAGGGGCTTCTTGCTTTATGTCAATTGAGCTGTCCAAAAATCATTCATCATTTTTAGTGTAAAAAAAAATCATGCAGTTATTTAAATAATATCATATTAATGTTAAAGTTCAGCTGTCATTTAATAGTATGGCTTAATCAGACATAGCATTTAGGAAAAATCGTTTTTTCGAGCTTTACTTGGCTTTCAGGTTGGCAGATTCAAATAAGGATTTATGGGTTTCTAAACCAATGTATTTTTTCCATGTTTATGCTTGATGTACCTCAGCCTTTTTTTTTTTTTTTCTTAAACAGGACCCTGTAGTCTGTTTATTTTCAATAAAATAAAATATCTGCTCATATTGTGTTTGAATACATTCGCAAGTAATTTGGAGAGGCTAGAACAAAAACATGTTATAACTTTTGACTTTGTTTTGTGTTTGGGAATCACAGTTTGGAGTCCTAGTTTATAAGTGTTTCATAAACCAAATGAAAAATATGACCTTTGTGAAATATACTCGAAGCTCTGTTTTCCGACAAATGGATTATGTAGTCAAACACTAAAAAGACATGTTTTTGTATGTCGGAAGGGCAGTGGATTTCCTCTTTCTTTGTTTAAAAAAAAAAAGCCTAACTGAATCACCCATCTGGTTAAAAGGTTAAGGTTTAGGCCAAGCAAATAGGGTATATCTGTGCAATTCAGACAGATGTGCATAAGGATATGCCCGGGTGAAGATGATAGATACAGTAGGAGAAAATTTGCTTTCTGAAAATTTGCTCAGGGAGTTATTAGGAAACAGGTAGGTTTCAGAAGTGTTATAATATTTTATGAGTACTGTATAAGGACAAAGCTGTCTACTAGTATCCCAGCCTCAGCAGCTTCTAAATGTTATTTAGTCACCAGAGAAGCCATTGCAAGAGACAAACATAGGAATACAGCAAAGAACTAGATCAGGTGCAGCTGTAGAAAAATAATTACCATAGATTGGCAGTTGGTCCTAATACTGCTTACTCCACTAAGTACCAAAAAGACATTCATTTAATTGCTGGAACCAATAAAGAACAATGATGGAGGACCCATATTTCACAGTTATCGTATAGAAAAAGACTGTTAAGTTGAACACTGCAGTTGCTGCTATCGTGTATGAATCTGCTGATACTCTTTGAAGTGGGATGCCTTCCTTAGTCATTAATGATTACAAATATGATGTACTGAGTGTAACTGTTTGTATTTTTATTGCTGTGAAAGGCCAGCTATCCTCTTTCATGAGCATGGTCAAATGCAGTAAGGGATTAGATATAGAGAGAGGCTTGTGAAGCTGAATGCAGATTTATGCTCCAAACTGATGATAAATACTTTTCATCTATATAGAATCTCTCATTAAAGCTAAGTAAACATTATCCCTACTTTACAGATGGGGGGCTGAAATAGACACAGGTTAAGTGACTTTCCATAGCTGGTACAGTGAATCAAGTGGCAGAACAGGAATAGAAATTCTTATCTCAGTTTGCTGCTCTAACCACTACAGGAAATGGCTGCCTCATATAAATCAGAATTCATTACCTACTGCTAATTTGGCACATATAGCTACATGTGGGTATTCATATGAAGAGAGATCTAGGATAAATGTTTGAAAAGTTTCTCCTCACTTAAACTGGAATTTAATCCTTCTTTGTTGCCAAAGGTATTTTCAGTATACATAGACTGAGACTGCATCTAAAATGGCATAGTGCATTCAGGACACTCCCTACTAGGAAGATGTCAGCGACCTAATAGGAATTTGCAAAGATCAATCAAAATAACTAAGGGACTATTTAATTATCCATTTGTTTGTCACTTATCCATAGTAATTGGCACTACCCAAAATTTAATAAAGACCATGATAAATCTAAAATGTTCAATACATAACAGTAGATCAGCAGATTTCCAATGACAGTTTCCAGCTAACAGATTCTCACATAAGATAATGCCACTTTTCCCAATCATATAATGAGGCCCCATCTGAATCATCCATCCTTCCACCTCCACCCTTTCCATGATCTTAGCATATCACAGTTTGTTGAACAGATGGCGGGGAAGGTATAAATCCTACCATACATTATGAGAGCCCTTCATTTTCATAAACACTATTTCCCTGCCTTTCTTTTGTCCATGATTACGGTCAATAGCCATGAAAAGCTTTAACAAAGGTTTGGGATAACCTCTTTGGAGAGTCTCCAAGCCACAGAGCCCCATAGGAAAAAATAAAACCAAACAGTAACCAAATAAAAATTCCAGATGTCTCAATAGCCAATAAATTCAGCACCAAATCGTCATCTAAATTTCTTTGCTTCAAGAGAGGTTGTTAGAATCCAAGAACTTTTTTTCCATCATCATTATTAAGAAAAGTATCTAGTACCCTCCAAAGTGACACATCATTCCGTCTCATAGAACATCATGGTTTCTGACCGTGTAACTCTACCGTCTAATAATTCAGATTTTCGTCTTCCGAGTTGTTAGATGTGATGCACTGGAAAACTCATGAACACATCTGCCCATATAAAAAGAACATTTTTAAAATTTAATTTGAAATAGGACAGTCATTCGCTCCAGGTGATGAAAATGAGGCAATAAGTGTACAAGTCTCAGGTGATAAATTATCTAAATTGCCAACACCTGTATGAATTGTCACCACTAGTAAAACCAGGAATAAGGAGCGCTCTGTCTCAGTGGTAAAGGTGGTTGAGCTTCTTCTCTAAAATTGTTCCCAGCAATGTCGGGATATACAATTGCACAGGACTCCAATAGTCAAATTTTCATCTACCCTTGGAATGCCAAATATTTTTAATTCTACATTTATTTTCCAACATTTGAAAATTTCATTATTTTTCATAAGTGCTCTGGAAACACACTTTCCATTGTATAAATGTGCCATTTATACAATTTCTCTTGTTCCTAGCAGTTTTCAAATAATATTTCAATTTTTGCAAAGAGGCCTAGTCTTTATTTTTTAGATGAATACAGCTTTAAGGAAATTGTCTCTCAGGTCTGACATATGCTCCACCTCTATAGAATATTTTGGCTGAATGACTAGGGAGCAATGGCTGCACCAGACTTTCTTGCTTTCTCCTTTGCTCCTTGAGACTCAAAAGATTAATTATGATCTGCTTCACTTTCTCAGAAATTCTTCTTTCTTGGCTGCCTGGCCCACATCACCACTACACGAACATCAAAAGAGATGATCATTCTCATGCTGTTGCAAATAGGAACAACTGTGTGAGGAGTTCCTCATTTACCCACCCTTGCTTGTTTCCCAAAAGTCATCCACAATCAAACCTTCTTTAGAGCAAAAGCCCTTCTCACTGTCAATGTGAAGCCTGTGTGGTTTGATTCTGCAGTAATTCTGATGGAAGCTTTTACTATCACTAATGCACTGCGATAGTTTAATGTCAGATTAGGTCCGTCTTTACAACCCTCATTTTTATACTTTTGGAGAAATTTTCCTTTCCAGCAGAAATTTTGCAAGTTTTGCAGTGGCAGTTTTGTTTTTGAAATTTGAGTAGAATCTATCTCATCAGTTTTCAAGTGCAGTTAAAAAAAATCCCACTTCAAGGTGCTGTTCTACTCTAAAATGTGATTTGAAATTGCACATTCTTATGCAAATATCTGCTTCCAGGTGTGTATCTAGAGTCACATCTGTTTACTTTGGTGACTAATGCTTTGATTCAGCAAAGCACTTAAGAACAGGCTTAACTTTAAGCATCTGAGCAATCCCCTTTACTTCATTGAGACTGAAGTCCAAGGGGAAGCTAGGGAAAGTTGTAACTCTTGGTCCTTTCTTTGGACAACACAGCTATGGACTGCCCCTTATTCAGGGCTTACTGCAAAGTGACTATAATGTTTATGTTAAATGTATGCTATAAAATACACGGGATGTATAACATGGGCTTTTTAATGTCACTGTGAGAACATTGCTTTTTTCCCATTTCCTGAATTTGAGCATTTAATTTAGTAATTTGAATGTTACACTAATGTAAATGTGTGTATTTTAATATTAAGTTACTCCTTTGTGATTATGAAGCATGCGATTTTATCCAAATGAAACGGAAAAACTATGTGGCACAACTAATCATGAGATACTTATTGAATAATGAACATATTATTGCCCTTCATTATTCCAGAACAAATCTGGGAACTAATTACTACTGGTCATTCCAGTCATTTTTCTACACGTTAAAAGACCGCCTTATTTCTTTGTTAAAGTGATAGGCAAAACATCTGGAAAACTTAAATGTAATGTCAGCATAATTCCTAAGGGTAAACATACTTCATTATTAGGAATTCCAGCCATGAAAACATGTAAAACTTTGAGACTTGTCAAATAAAGGGGTACGATTATCCTAAGGATAAAGAAATGTATCAGTAGAACTAAAAGGAAGAATTTAAAAAATCAGTGTACTTTTCACTGGGTTTCATGCTCTTATTTCACATCTGAAATGTTCTCTCATATATTTTCAAGATGCATTTCTTGTAATTAAAGAGCAATTAATAGCCAGTTTTCAGGTCTTGCCCAGCTTCCTGCAGACGGTATTCTGCGGAATTAATAAAAATCTCTTCAAAAATCATATTTTGCTTCCATTTAGCACAAGAAACACTTTCTGTAGGCCCATCCTGAAAGTCTGAGTGCTTCTCTTGCATGTTACCGTGCAACTTTCATGCCTTTTGCTAGCCTTGGGCACTGAAGATTCTCAGCAGTACGCAGGAGATGCTTGGCACCGCCAGAAATGCAAGCATGGCACTGTGGTTCAGTGTGTGCCAATGTCCTTTGGAAAATCCCCGTTTTTAGAGGTTAATAATGCAAGGATAATAATTTAATCTGAGGTTGAAATGAAGCAAACAATTTCTTAAAGAGAAAGGTAATTGATCTTTTCATGTTAATGTTTTCAATACACAGAATGAAAGAAGGCTGTGTATAGCCGCTGCTGAAATCTCATTATGTTTATGCAATGTCTTAGGGTCTGTCACTCATTTATTCAGGTAGAAGTGTGTCAATCACATCCTGGGAGTTTGTTTTATTTTTCATTTTGTTTTGAAGGCTTTTTCCCTGTGTCCCGTTGACCACCTGTGACCCAGGTAGTTGCAGTTTGTTTGAGGTATGCTAATTGTCATGAAGAAATTAGAGTTTAAAAGAAGACAGTAAAGTTTATAATAGTTTGTTATGAGAGTGAAATAAAAGACATTTCATAGTCGGCAGTGATATGCCATAGTAACCAACATAAGTGTGGTGTCCTAACTGTAACTTCACAGAAAGGCATAGCTCATGCCAGCAAATTGGTGCAGTGTTTTCTCGCAGTGTGCACAAGTAGGTTTTCTTGGCTGAGATCTCTCAGATGTATTGTGAAGCAGCAAATGAAAATATTTTAAATGTTCATCAGATTGTTTATGCTGTGAGAGTGTAGTAGGGAGACCATTAGCATAAGCTGGAAGTGGTAATTGTTCTTGTAACTAGAGACAACTCTTCTGAAGTCAGCAAAGTTGTACCCATTAAGGCAAGCAGTAAATTAAGGAATATGTTGATTTAACACAACTCATACTGTAACTGTCACAGAACAACACATACCTACTGTTATACTTACTGTATACCAGGCAGTGTATTTAAGGTATTTGTTTATAAATGAAGTCCTGTTGAGATGATCACAGATCTGCATGAAATCATGCCTTATTGGAGATTACGCTTTGGTCTCCAAGTTAGCTGAAAGAAGAACAAAATCATTTCAGTCACAGGGATGCTGTTTAAGAGGCTCATGTGTTCCACATGAGTGTGAAATAACTTTTATGCTCAGGAAATACGTTTTTCTGTACTTCTCTGAGACTGAAGGATGTAAATATTTCGTGCACAGAGCTTAATTGTAACCTCCGCTTTTGATCAAGTCAAGCCTTATTTGTGGTATTTTGGAGCATAGATGCAGAAGAAATCCATAACTGTCCTAATATGCAACTTTTAGGAGTTCAGATGTTGCCCAACTACATTTTACTGCACCGTGTGCTGTGAGCTTTGCAGATGCAGTTACTATTTAATTTGTTGTGTTATGCATTTGTATATCTGAGCTCAGGAATGGGCTTAAGATGAGATACAGTATATTGAATTTCCATAGTTTGAAACCTTAGTATGGAGAGAGGAGTGAGACAGAAGATAGGATATTGACCAAAATTTGAAAGTGAAATCTGTTAAATATTTTAAATATTTAAAAAAAGATGTATGCTATATTGTAGCTGTGTCAGTCCCAGGATATTAGAGAGGCCAGATAGGTGAGGTGATATCTTTTATTGGACCAACTTCTGTTGGTGAGAGAGACAAGCTTTTAACCTTACATACAGTTCTTCTTCAAGACCATTCCTCATTTAGTAGACAGAAGACAACCCCATGAACATAGTTTGAGTTTCATTGTTCGAAGAAGCTGTTTTAAACATTATGGGTGTGATTTCCAAACCTGCTCAGCTTTCCCCTTACTCTATTCCCATTGAAGTGAATGGAAGTTTTATCATTGACTTCAGGAGAAGCAGAGTTAGGCCAAAGTTAGACTTTGATTCTGATCACACACTGGTTTAAAGGACCAACTCCGCTAAAACCAGTGTAATCATCACCCTGATGCACAACTGGTGTGGGAACAGAATCTTGCCCTTGTTACCTAGCATTTAAGAGCTAGTTTTCATTTTTAATTCATTTCAGTTTTTGCTACGCTGAGGTAAGGGATAAAATAAAAAACAGTCATATTGGGAAGAATTAAGGATTTAGAGTATAGAGTTTTCACTTGAGTCAGTTAGGAGAGAAAAATGGCATATTTTTCTAAACCCAGGGCTTAATCTTGCAAATCTTACTCATGTGAGTAATTCTTACACAGGTATTCTTGTTGCTATCAGTGGGATTACACTTGAATAAGGATTACTCATTTGAACAAGGATTTGCAGACTAGACTCCCAAATGGTGAGTCTCCTTGATGAAATAAACAGCCAAGAAAATAAAGATCAGTTGGAAAAAGCTGATTGCAGATAAGATAAGTAGGGCTGTTATGGTGCAAAATCCATGCTGCAGAGGGCAAAACTTATATCCTTGAGCAGCATATGTAGATACGTTAGACTGGACCTTTGAATCATGGGGAAAAAAGTATTCACACATCACTAGCCTGCCAAGCAGCTGTCTGAAGAATAACAAAGCCCTGAATTAGAAAATGAGGTCTTACAATGTGAGATTGTTTAGTCTGTTTAGTGGTGGGGGGATGAGGATTTGATTATTTTTCCTGTGTCTTAGACCCTTTTCAACTTTAAAGTGGAAGGTTCAGTTCAGATCGAGAAGGCCTATAAAAGTCACAGTCACAGAAGGATTTGAACGGCAAATTTGAGGGACGTGGGAGAATATCTTTAAATTTCACTCCTTATAATACGTTCTCCATAATACTGGTATAAATCAGGAGTAACTCTATTGAAATCAATTGTTACTCCAGATTTACACTAGGCTAATGAGAACACGATTTAGTCAGTCTACTTGTCCAATACAAACTAAAATTGTGAGCACTAACACTCCTTTCCTCCTAGAATTGTGTTCATTAATGCGGGTAAAAAAAATGGACTTTTCTTCTTGTAGATCCTTATTAATTGCTGTTTTTTGAGACAGCTGAAAATTGAGGAAGCAGTATGAACAGTTTATTCCTGTACTTTCCCAGGGGAAGAAACTTTTTCTAAAGTTAGATCACTTTGTATTGGGAAACACTGGAGGTCAGACCCTCAGCTGGTGTAAATCATCAGTTTGAAGTCAATGGTGAACAGATTTACACCACCTGAGGGTCTGACTCTTTTAAAGTAATTGATTTATAAACATGGTTTTGGTTGTGTCTCATTTTACTTGGAATTCGATGTAGTTATATGTGCTAAAGAGTTGGGTCTGTCCACTGTAGCTCATAATTGGTATTACTATGCTCCAGCTGAGGAAAATACTAAAGGAGTTTTTCAGTGACCTGTGTGTGTTCTGCAAATATTTGCTTACTGTGTAGTGAATGTTAACGTGGCTCACCCAGAGGATTTCTCTAATAGCTTTTGTTTAACATGTACTTCTTAACATTAAAACAAATTGCATTATCTGCCCAAGAAGGCCACTTTAAGCATTTGCATTGATTTTAGATGACGTGTGACTTAAAACACCTTCCAGCGCTGGACAGTTAAGTCTTGCCCTATGCAGAGGATCAGCTGGTTACTTAAGACTGGAACGTTTGTGGCCAAATTCTTTCCTTGAATGCACTGCTCTGCTCAGACACATTTTAAACCAAAATGCCCGTTTGCATATTGATATGCCGTTTTTTGTGCAAGCAAGCAGTACATTTAGAAATCTGTAAAGCACTGTGCACATGTATGTGGTTCTCAACGTGCCTTGTCTTGACTTAGATATTGGAGTGCGTATGGTTCATTTTATCCTTATAGGGAAATGACCTTGCTGTTTTCAGTCACCACTATATTTGTAAATGTCGTTTTAAGTGTGAATGGTATACATGTGTAGATTGTGAAGGTACCAGTCTTTTGGTACAGCCTTAAGCTAATTACTATTATTGGCAGTGGGGCCTTGTACCTCATTTGTGAGCAGCTATTTATAATACTGTACCAGTACAAAGCAAAGCTTTACATTGCCATTTTACCACACTATTACACCATTGTGTTTTAATCCACCATAGGTGACTGGAGAACTTTTGCCATCTGTTTTATTTAATGATATAATCAGTAAACAATGTATGCACTTTACACATTTGGCAATTAAAGACGGCCCATATTTTTGGACTGAACGTTCACATTGTAAATTGGTGTATTCACATATCAGCTTGTTTCTAGTTTAAAAGGCTTGCTATGTTCATAAGATGGTACAAAGCAAGCTCAGTAAGAGCTCATACCCAGTGCAGGTGGTCAAGCTAGCTGCCACACAGATCAAAAGTCAAACAACTGTGAATCTTCCTTTGAAATGACAGTTAGTGAGACAAAGCTGGTCTTATCCCCATAAACAAGAAAGACTTATAGATATATACACATCATGAACTTATGAGAACAAAAGGGGGTTTCATAATCACTTAGCATCAGAAAGTCCAATACTGCAGACTATTGGAACAAAAGCCTTTGAAATATAAAGAACAACTTATTTTATTGGATAAAATTTAAAGAAGGGGTTCAGAATTATTAAATACTAGAGAGTATTTGTGCCATTGCAATGGTTACCGATTTAAGAACCTTTGAGACAACAAATAGCCCTCTTTCACAGTCAGTTGAATTTTATTTTCAGCAATTCTTAAACAAAACAAACAAAACCCACTGCTTAAACCAAATAAGGGTGGCTGAGCGTGTCAGAAAGAAAGAAGAAGTGGGGAGAACCCAAATCCATCTTAAATTCTAATAAAATATATAAAAAGTTCAATTCTTTTTATTTTAAAGAGAGCAATTTTTTAACACTTTACACAATTTAGACTTAGGATATCCCTGATTGCCATATTTGGGATCGGGAAGGAATTTTCCCCCATGTCAGATTGACAGAGACCCTGGGGTTTTTCTCCTTCCTCTACAGCATGGGGCATGGGTCACTTGCAGGTTTAAACTAGTGTAAATAGTGGATTCTCTGTCACTTGAAGACTTAAACCATGATTTCAGGACTTCAGTAACTCAGCCAGAAGTTAGGGATCTATTACAGGAGTGGTTGGGTGAGATTCTTTGGTCTACAGTGTGCAGGAGGTCATTGTAGATGATGTGAATGATGGTCCTTTCTCACCTTAAAGTCTATGAAAATGCTTTACAGTCAAATTCTCCTCTGGTACATATGGCCATACCTCCATTGACTTTCCTGGAACTACACAAATTTACACCAGCTGAGAAGATCTAGCCCAGTGGTTCCCAACCTTTTTGGCTCGAGGGCCACAAATATGATTTTTACAACCCTGAAGGGCCACCAGTCTTTGCCAGCAGCCCCCCTCCCTACCCCTACTGCCAACAGCAGCCAAAGGGAAGGAGTTCAGCGAGGAGGATCTCCCGTCCCCCTAGCTGCAGCAGGGAAACCATGTGCTCCATCTGGGTCACTAGGCAGTGGCTCCCTTCTGCAGTCAAGGGGACAGAAGATCAGTGCTCCCCCAGAACCTAGGGACCCAGCTGGAGTGCTTTGCTGTGCTCCCTGCTACAACCAGGGGGAGGGGAAGCGCTGATCTCTCGTCCCCTTGACTGCAGCAAGGAGCCGGCAGTGGCTCCCCTCTGCAGCCAGCAGAAGAGGATCTGTGGGCCACTCTGAAAGACCCTGTGGGTCACTTTTGGCTTGTGGGCCAGTGGTTGGGAACCACTGATCTAGCCCATTGTAAATAGCGAGGTCCAGATTTTCATAGACCTTCCCTTCTGTGCTGGCTGTGTGGTAGCCCCTTTGAAAATGTGTCAGTGCAGCCCAGATCCTTCAAGATACTCTGTGCAGGTGCTGGGATTGTTCCATGTGTATCTCTATGCAGAATCCAGGCCTTAAATTGTATTGTTATTAACTTTAGAATAACACCTTTCTTTCTTGTCTATCCTGCCATTTCTGATGCCATGAACATCAGTGAGCTGTTTCACTGAATCTGTGCATAGGATGAGCCAAATATCTTTAAGGTTCTTATTAGCCTGGGTTGATCCTGCTTTCACTGAAATGCCTGGCAGGATCCCAGTAGATTCTTTTTATTTTCTCACTTTTATTTTTTAAATTATTTGTTAGGATTTTGTGCCTTGTCTCCAGGGTGAACATTTGACAGAGTGTAACCAGTGAACAGTTAATTGAAAGAAGTGACACAAGCTGGTGGAGCATAAGTGAAGTTGCAAGGATCAGGGTGGACAGTCAAAATGACTAACAAAACCCAGTTGCTTAACAAAGATGTTTGTCTAATAAAGATGGAGCAGAATTATATACCATCAGTTTACTGTGCTTTGCAGCAATCGGTTACAACAGGAACCGGGTACCTTGTCGATGACCTCTTGACAAGGTTTCATAGTTTAATTAGTATAAGTTTTCTCTCTCTCTCTCTCACTCACACTCTCTCTCACTCACTCACTCTCTCACTCACACACACACACACACACACACACACACGAAAGCTACCTTACTACATGAGAGACTGAGATTTCATTTTTGCTTTTTGTTCATTCATGTGTCTGTATTGACAGGTACTACATATATCCTCAATAACAAAGTTTCCTTTATAAAGAAAAGTGTTCATTTTCCATTCTGTATAGCTGACAGGAAGGCATAGCTTTTTAGGTCTTTTAATCTGTTTCAAGGCCAAGCTATTTCTACGAGGGTGGTTTGGGGGGTTTTGTTTAGTTTTTTCCCTCTCCATCTTTGTAGAGGGGAAAAAAGGACACTTTATTTATTCACTAGATTCTTTATGTTGCCTCGAATTGCAGGGATAAAGTATTTTCAAGCTTATGGATGAAGAGCAGATAAAAGGTCTCATTTTATGAGCCATTATATACGCTTTCTAAATAGTTTTCTCATGGCTAAAATATTTAAAATTAAACACTGCCTCAATGTTACTTATGTAGGCTTTTTGTATCCATACTTCATGTAAACTAGATGCTAAACTTATGCATGTGTGTGTTTCATAGCATGTTACCTTCCAATTTTTAACTATAGAAATTATTCCACTATCACTTATTTTTTTTATCTTGTAACACTGTTACTCGGTTTTTCTCCTGAACTGGAAAGCAGAATCAAGAAACTGGCTCAGTCCTTTTGTAAGAGGAAAGGATGGTTAAAGCACTGGCACTAAGGAGATCTGGGTTCATATCCTGTTTGACCTCGGGCAAATCATTTCTTCATGCCTCAGTGTCCCATCTGTAAAATGAGGATACTACCACCTCCTTACCTCAGAGAAGCATTGTGAGGATGAAAATCCATTCATTTTTGGGTGGTTGTCACATCCCTAAGTAATGAGCACAATAGTAGATTCTATAAATGAACAAACTAAATGGCAGTGTTGCCTGCTGTGGTAAGAGATTAGGACTGAGATGGTTATAAAAGAGGGTGAGAGATAAACATGGGAAGAATTTAGACCAGGGTCTTTGTTTCTACTGTTGGAAGGGGCTCTGATACAACAATCAGTACCTGGGATTTCGGTTGGAGGAGGGAGGTGCTAGGTCCATGGTGCACTTTCAGCCTGTCAGATTACATTGTGCAGGGATTGCTTCTGGTAAAAGTTCCAGCTCCACTGGGCTTTAAGACATTATTTGGAGATGCAAGGGTGGATAACAGTATTTGTGTAGGTCCAAGCAATATATAGCTAATCCATACCGGGAGGTATAATGTGTATGTACAAAGAGTAGTGATGCTATCCTTGGTGTTCTAGCTTAATTCCAGCATGGACAATTACATTCTACCTATCTAAAACGCTCCCTGCCAATTCTATCAGAAATGGCTTCCTTCTAATGGTTCTGAATTGTGGTATATTATTACTGACTTCTATTAAACAGCAGCTGTATTTCACTGGCAGCTGAAGTGAGATCTAATTTGTAAAAGTATTGGGGATCCTTGAAGATGAAAGAACACCTATAGGTACAACATACTATTATTTATCACATAATTCTGTAGTGGCTTTCACTCCATGAGCCTGGGTGCTATGGGGAGATGTGGGGATGACACTTTAGGCTGAAGGACAAAGGCTGACAGTCATTTGCTTCATGACTTATAGAATACTATGAGTAGCTTTCCCTGGCAAAGAGCACCACTATTTCAGTCATCCATCTTGAATGGGGAATAAATATATAAAATTGTGATTTTCCAGACTTAATTATTATTGATCCTCATTGCCCCATTTGGACTAGGAAGGGTTCTGGAGAAAACCTGCACTCAGATCGTTGAAGATGAAAACCACTGAAAAACCTTTTAAACCCCCTTCCCACCAGCACTTCCTTGCCCTGAAAAAATAGAAACGAAATACGGTTTTGCTACTATAATTAGAAAAAAAGGTACGAGGGTAACTTAGGAATGCATCTGAATTTCCAAGAGTAGCATGCACAATAACTCTGTGGTTTGAAAACTATTATTATTCCTTCCATAATCCAAAATTTTCCTTTAAATTTAACCCATTCAAAATGTATATTCATTTCACAACTGTGTACAACTGATAGATGTAATATGGTGTCCCTATCCCTTAGCCATCATTCCATTTGGAGACACGGGGATGGTTTAAGTGGCAGTCACAACTGGTGGGTTGGGGGAAATGGAGATAGGTTAAGGTAGTTGGTAGCACTGCTCTCGATGAGGCTTTTTGTGAAGAGTTTTTACGGAACATCTCTAGGGCTGGTGCACTTGGCTGGTCATATTTTAACAGCTGCCTTTGAATTATTGATGATTTATTAAAGCTGTACCAACAAGCAATGGGAAAAATAAAATCCCACATGCCAGTTTTCTCAGAGGAGTCATCTTGAGGCATCTAAGTGATCAAATGAGATGAGCCCTTTATAATTCTTCAAGAGGGAATTGTTCATGAGCTCTGCTGTTCCTTAGTAGCTGTCCAATGTTTTATTTGGAATAAGAGAGAGCATGTTTTGTGTTTGTGTGTCTTCTTACTTCTCTGCAAAGCACCTAGGATATTGTTGGCATGCTTTATAAATGATATACCTATGTATGCACAGACATTATCCACGTTACCTATGGCAATATTTTATATACATTAATAAACTTCATATTTTACTTTATATATATATAATTTACTTTATATTATATTATATATATATGTTTATTTATTTACTTTATATATATATATAATTATTTACTTTATATTATATTATATTATATTATATATATGTTTGTTTATTTACTTTTATATATATATTTTATATATATATATATATATATATTTTTTTTTTTTTTTTTTAAAGCAAGCATACCATCAATGTTCTAGGTGTTTTGCAGACAAGGAAATAGGAGCACTGCCCCAAAGATGGTGCAATAGAATTAGACAACATGTATGTGAGGTATAGGTTGCTATGTATGTTGAAAAAAAAAAAAGTATGTGCTTCAGAACATTGATCAGCTTCTGTTTTAGGCACTGGTTGTGTATGTTTAAAATTCTATTCATTGGAATGAATGGAGATGCTTGTTGCAAGTGCTTGTCCTCTGAAACTGAAAGGAGGAGCAGGTGCACAAGATATCAGAGATGTGCTCTGTTTGATAAATATAGAGAGCAAATCATAGTGAAGTTTCTATTTTGTTCTCTTGCTCATTTGACCCAATTCAATACAGTTTTATGGGGAAATATTATAATGTTTGACCTGTATAATATAGATTGGGTTGGGTGGCCTATTAAATCTGTCCCTCTTCTCTAAACTGTAAGTTCTAAAACCAATTTGAGTTTGGCACCCACTGTAACCTGCTTTCTTTGATCCATGATCTGAGAATATATAATCCTCGTCTGAAGCGTTGTATTTCATTGTTGCGAGGAAGAAGTGTGGTGGCCCCAAGGATCACGTCTTCACATAGAAAGCCATCCTAGGGTCTCTCTATTCTGTGTTGTCGTTGAATTGGTTTTTCTTTTATTTCAATATTAATTTTTGTTAGTGTTTTTCAGTAAAACCACCTGCAGAATAATCATTTTTTGCATAGTGCTGTTTCTCTAGAAGCCATTGCATAGGTATGAAACGTAATCCTAGAAATCTTTCCTACTAGGGGAAACTTGAGATAAATATTGTTGTATGTTTAGTAGGAGTGGATCTCTACATATTGACCGTGCATGTCTAAATGTTGAGTAATACTTAAAAGGGACAATGGTCTCAAAATATTACTTAGATTATTATTAGAGTATTTTAATCCTTACATTATTCAAACTGGATAGTTATGTAAACATTTGTTTTACATCCCACCAGTGAAGCAGTTTATTTTTTCACCTAGGTCAGTGAAATTAATTTGTTCACTTTCATTTTAAAGTCTGTTTTACTTTCCAGTTCTCATGCATGATTAGCACGATGCTTTTGTGTTTGGGTTCTAGCAATGTAGGGGAATATATAAAGAAGAAGAAGAAGAAAGAAAACCCATACAATTATTTTTCAAAACACCTCTGAAAATATTTTATAGTCCCTTGCTTTACCATCACTGCCCCGCCACTTAAAAATGCATAAATGCTGGTCTTATATTACTTGACAATGACCTCTTAATAAACTAGTCTGTTAGTTTAAAAAAAATCCAACCATCCTTACTATAAATTGTTTGTGGCATAGTGAGATTAGTTTGTACGTGTTCCATTACAGTGGCCACCATTCATGTCAGCATTTACTAAAAGTTACCATGCATAAGTGATATCTGAGACATCAGAGATTTTTCTCTGTACACAGTAAAGGAAATTACTACCGCACCTCAGATTCCCCTGGGTAGTAACCTTTTGACAAATGTTGACTTTTTAAATGGTGACCGCTCTCCATACACACTCAGATGATTTGTTGTTTAGTTTTTTCTCATCTCAATTTTGTTTATACAAAATAAAGACCTTTCAGGTCACGAACAGGTGTTGGTGGTCACAACCAGCCTGCCCTTCCCATACTGCTAAATTATAGACAGATCTCAGCTCGATGAGAGAAGAACCCAGGGAGGGGTGGGGTCAGCATTGAGATGTCGAAAGGTCCATAAACTTCCAAGGAAACTTCTCTGTCCACCAGAGTGCTAGTAGCATTAAAACCCTTCTGTCATACATTTCAAAAGAGTGGTTTCAGATGCTTCAAACACTGGAACTTTTCTTGAATGCTCTTTCCCTCCCAACCATATTTTTACAATTAAATACTTAATGAGAATTCTTTTTTTTCCCCCTTTTTTTCTTAATGTGTATCAGCTGATTTCTCCACTGTTGTCTTGTTTGCGGACAGAGACAAGTCTCCTTTCAAGAAAGACAATTACAACATTATTGTTGATTTCTTTATAGAAAACCATCTGTGTGGTAAAGCAAATTCTCTGACTGCTTTCTGGGGAAATAGGAAATGCAAATGTTTTAATTGAAGGCAAAGTCCTGCCCTAAGGTGCATGGGTTAATGAAAGAAATGAGAGGGCAGAGGGAACCCGTCTCTCTCACCACACATGCGGTTTAACAGGATTGCAGTGTTACTTGCAAGGATGCTAGGATGGGCCCCAGCTTTCCACACCAGACAACATACCACAGCCCCAATGGAACATGACTTGCCTGCTTGGGACTTGGCCAGGCCCTCAGCCTCCAACACTTTTGCTGAGGTTTGCAGCATGCATTGGAATGGATGTACACTGCTCCTTTGGGGACAGCACTTAATTATGTTCCTCCATTATTGTTTCCTTCCCTCCTCTTGTTGCCCTGAGCCATTTTGTCTTGCCCCCAGCAGGGGATGGATTGTGTACCTACAATGAGACTTTCACCTTCTCCATCCCCTTTCTACAGCTTCATTCATTGAGGGCAGGGTTTTGCTTTGTTTTAAGCTTGTCAATTTCAGATTGATTTTTTTTCTGGCTCAAACCTGATATCACCGTTAATTAGAATGACAATGGAGTTATATAAATAAAGTGACCTCTTCACTGTCTTCTCCTTTACAAAATGGAGCCATCATTTGTAATAGCTTACCACAAATTCACAATAGCACTTTGTCCTCTTTCACATCAGTTGCCAAACTACTACTGTTATGGGCACTGCTGTAACCAAGCATGGTATCAGCTAGTTTTGCCATGACGCACCTGGATGCCAATATCTTTTCATATAAGATGAAACACACATTTGCAAGCAGCCCAATGAGGCATCTGATTATTAAATCCCTTGGCTGTCATCTGGATTTTTGCATTAGTTCCAGTTTAAGTTGACAGTGCTGAGATGAAAAGAAAAACAGAAAAATATTCACTTAAAGTAAAAGTTTCAAGAAAACTTTCACCCTGAAGCAGACTGCTTTGTTCTGTGTGCACATGGAACCACAGGAAAAAAGCAAAGGCTATGAGAAGTCAATAGGCTAGAGGTTATAATCATGGTTATCAGTTTGCTCCTCTTTTGTGTTGTACTCTTTCTACAACCAAAGATAATAAATGCTACTTGTTTTTAGGCTTCTTCTCAGCTGTTTAGAAAAACTAAAAGGTTGGACCCTGCTGAAACATTTGTTTTAATACATTGCCTGCATTATGCTTCTCAGCATGGTATTTAGTGTCATTGTTAATGATTGAAGCGTTAGCATTTAATTGTATAAAGTACTTAAAGTACAATGTTGCTACTTCTCGGGTTGAGTCCATTAATACTGCAAGCATCTGTAAGAAATACATTGAAGTTGAACAAGGCCATAAATGTTCCAGCTATAAAGAGCACCTAATGTTTTTTTCCCCCAAAGCCTTTAACAAATTAATTTAAAAAAAAAAAAAAAAAAAACATGGTAAGGTGAATAGATAAAAGGCTTTCTTGGTTCAGTTATGTCTGGTTTTGCTTTTTCCTGTAATTGCTAGGGTTGTTTTGCTCACAAAGAGGGAACTAATGCCAAGCAGGAGAGGTAATTGCTCAGTTCTGTTTTCGGATGTTGTGAAACTTCTCTGGTTTACTTTAATAAAATACAACAACACCGTTTCTGCAGTGAGGGATGTTTATTGCATATTATTCCTCCTTACACAGTTTGGCACAATTGGCTGTCCTACTTAGGATATCTCCAGAACTGAATAAACATGGTAGGGGATCTTGTGCTACCTGCACTTTGTGAATGATTCCAACCACCATCGTCAGGCTCTCATGTAAATGATCACTAAGGATATGATTTTGTCACGGAGGTCATGGATTCTGTGGCTTTCTGGGACCTCAGTGATTTCTTCTGGAGCAGGGCTAGAGTATCTGTCATCCCTGGGACTGCCAAAGCAGTGGCCCCAGGGCTGAAGTAGCAGCTGAGATTGGGTCAACCCCCTGGGGCTGGAGCAGCAGCTGTCAGCCCCTGCCTCAGGAGAAGCAGTGGGGCTGGGGCGCGTCCAGTGCTTAAATTGGGGGCTGCCAGAACAGCTGGTCGGGCAGTCAGTCCCAGGCTGCCAGAGCAGTGGTCCACGGGGTCTCCAGAGCAGTGGTCAGCAGTCATCCCTGAGGCCACCAGAGCAGCTTGTTGGTGGGTTGACCACCGGAGCAGCCGTCCCCGGGTCCCCAGAATAGCAGCTGGGGTTCGGTCAGTTCCCCTGGGGCTGGAGCAGCAGCAGGCTGGAGCAACTGACAGAGGTTGGCCCCTGGCCGCCAACGGGGGACAGTGAGTCGTCGTCGTCTCTCCCCCCCCCCCCGGATACTTTTAGTAAAAGTCAGGGACAAGTCGTGGGCTTCCATGAATTTTTGTTTCTTGCCCATGGCCTGTCCCTGACTTTTACTAAAAATACTGGTTACAGAATCTTAACCTTAACGATGACTATATTTCACCAGCATATATGAAGTAGGAGAAGATCAATTTGAGCACTGTACTTTCGATTGCCCTTGTCTGGCATTTGGCACGCAGAGACCCTTGCACCTGCACAAATTCACATTGGGATTCTAACGTGTGCCAGGGTCTCTCCCCATCATAGAGAGCTATATGTGCATGTGCCTTCCTTTGATATCAATAGGAGTTACTCATACATGAAGACTAGAAGAGACCCAGAAACCTTGTATGTTTTTCAGTCTCTGTCAACTCTTGATGGAAAATCATCTTTCTTTATAACTTTTCAGGGCATTACTTTTTATGTAATTACATAGTGCCTTTTTAATTCCAAAGAGTCCAACGCTTTCAGGATTTTTTTTAAATCTTTTCTTTACAGGATCTTTTAGTTATAAGGTCTTTAACTATGAAAGATGCTACTACATAGTCAAAAAGAAGCTGTTTCTGTTACTGGTGGAGCCAAAACCCCAGTTCTGGATACCTTCCACCTTTGGAATTCGCATCTAGATCTGAATTTTGCAGCTAGACTTATATGTATGCCAGTAACGGGCCAAACCAAAATCTAAGGTAGAAACATCCCCAAACTTGGAAATATTCCATATCCATATTTTGCAGAATAGTCACATCTCTAGTCTCGAAAGGCTTAAAGTTCCTAGCAGATGATCCCTCACTCGCCCAAGCAATGGGAGGCAGGCCTATCCTTGCTTACAGACAGCCCCCCAACCTGAAACAAATACTCAACAGCAACCGTACACCATACAACAAGAATACAAACCCAGGAACCTATCCCCGCAACAAACCCCGTTGCCAGCTCTGCCCGCACATCGACTCCAGTAACACCAGCACAGGTCCTAACCACATCGGCAACACCATCAGGAGCTCATTCACCTGCACATCAACTAATGTGATATATGCCATCATGTGCCAGCAATGCCCCTCTGCCATGTACATTGGCCAAACCGGACTGTCACTACGCAAAAGAATAAATGGACACAAATCAGACATAAAAAGTAACATCCATAAAGCAGTCGGAGAGCACTTCAATCTCCCAGGACACTCTGTAGCTGACTTGGAAGTTGCCATACTTCTACAAAAAACTTCAAAAACAGACTTCAGCGAGAAACTGCAGAGCTGGAACTCATATGCCAACTTGACACAATCAAACTGGGTCTGAATAGGAACTTGGAATGGTTCTCTCATTGCAAGAAGTAATTGTCACTGTTCACACATTCTCACCTTCTAATCAATGGTTGTGAATAGGCCTCATCTACTCTAATTGAATGGACTTTGCTAACGCCTACCCTCCCCATTGTTGTTCCTTACCCTTGGATGTATATATGTACCCCCTCTCTGATTTCTATTTCTTGCATCTGATGAAGTGGGTTGCAGCCCACGAAAGCTTATGCCTGCAGAAATTAAATTTGTTAGTCTTTAAAGTGCTACAGGACTCCCGTTGTTTCTAACGGCTTAGTAAGTCAATTTCCAATGGAAGGAAGAGCTTATTTAATTTAAACTAAAATAAAAGCTATTTTGCATCATTAACTATTTATTTAATGTTTTAATGAGTATAGCACAGAACAGAAGTTACATGAGCAGAGGCAACACAGTTTTTCCCTCATACTTATTTTATCCCGGATCTGGGAGACGAACCAACTCTAGAAATGAGAAGTTAGCTCCGACTCCAGATCCACTAAGCCTTTGGCCTCTGCTGATTCTGCAGTCAAGATATCGTTTCAAATCATACAGTAGCTTTCATTCTAAACCCTTATGTATAGTTGACACTACCATTTAGGCTGACGAGAGTACATTTTAAGACAAACCACAGGAAATGGCTTGGAGAGGTGGAGAATATTAAGAAAATATTGTAGTCCTGCCTTAGAAATAAAATGAAACACTAGTGACTCTGTTTTCCGATACAACATTTAAAGAAGAGGTTTTGATAATTTTATAAAAATATATTACAGTTATTGGACGCAGATGTGCTTCAAAACACACAGTTGTTTGTCGTAATAACAAAATGTGACATTTGGCATAACAAACTCCTTTAGACAAGGCTAGTTTAAGCGCTTATAAACAAAGCACTTTTTTCCCCCTAGTGTGCTTGGACAAATTGTATCCCCTTGATACTACTATTTTCTGTGTGAGCTCTGAAAGTGGAAAGCATTCAAGTCATTGTTTACTGTGGAATTTGTTTTAGCTGGGAAGTCAGGTCACAGCAGCAAAATCAGAAATAGTTCTTTTAATGCTAATGGACTGTATTTACTTTGGTATGTAGAGAATGGCAACAACAGATCATTAATATGAGAGATTGATAGTGCTATTCAAAATCTTTCATATATGCTCCATGAATCTCTACTGCAAGATGAGGAAGAACAGTCCTTAACTTTAGCTGTTTGTTCTCTTGTCAGCTTTTTTACCCCTTGAAAGACAGAAAAGATTAAACTTTTTTAAAAAAAGCCCTGGGTTATATAAAGAACAGTTGAACAAGACACAGACTAATAGTTCTTTTCAGCTTTTTACCAAAATAAAAAACATGCAGTCCTTTCAGGGTAATGAGTGGTTGTAGAAAAGCAATAATTGTAGAAAAGCATTAAGGCCAAGTCTAGAAACCTTGCTGGTATAACAATGTCCATTAGAGGTGTGATTTTTTTTTTTTTCCGCTCAACAACCAGCTAAAGCCCTACCGTGGAAGAGATATCAGCAGTGCTTTTGCTGGCATAGTTTATTTTGTTAGGGCATGTGGTGTATACTGGCAAAAACACTTTTTACTGGTACACTACACTAGCAAGGTTTGCCATTACAGCTATACTAGCACATCTTTTCTAGCGCAGACTAGGCTTCCAAATCTACTATTTTTGCATTAGAAACCGTTTTTCATTCATTCTGATGGTTATAAAGTGCATAGCTATAGCTTTCTAATGTGTTTTTAACTGTACGGGCTTTGTTGTATTGTAATTACCTTGAATTTATTAATCTGCTTTTCATCTTTCAGCCATATTTTGAGAAATGCTAGTAAGTCTACATTGTAACACATATCCTTGCACGAAAGGCAAAGCATTTATTTACTGTTCCTTGTGTTTAGTGGTTTTTTTCAGCTACAGCTCAAATACAAAAGCAAATATGCTTTCTAGCTTTTTAAAAGAAGAGAAAAAAAATATTCCCTTGGATTTATTTTCTGCTTAATTACACAAACATGTTTTTAGTGAAATATGTTTTCTCTGACAAGTTAAGAATCTGTATACCCAGATTCTCTAGATCTGTATAGCAGTTTTTTAATTAGTATAAATTTGGATCATGGACTAAGTATTAACTCCTGGGATTACATAGCTCATATGTGAACTGAGCCTTTAATGTAAAGTTTCATCTTGTATTTACACTATGGGGTGAGAAAGGAATCAGATTATTTTGTACTGAGGGTACATCTTCATTGACGGTGGCAAATTCGCTGCCGTCAGATCAGTCTATCTGGATCGATTGTGCGGTCAGTGAAGACCCGCTCAATTGATCTGGAAGTCAACTTGTTAAAACCACTCCCTCAAGTGGCGCAGCGCAGTGAAGACGCTGCTCACAATGGAAATTAAACCCCGCTGCCAACTCTGCCCATTCTTGTATACCATTAAACACCTGGGGTTTTTTTCCAATTAAATACTATTTCAGTTAAAACTATGAAGTTATGGTGAAGGTCAAATTACAGTATATGGTATGGAGGTTTAAAGCTGTATTTTCAATTTTGATTGTGAGTGTCTCAGTTTTGGGTACCTTAAATTATCTCATGCTGATGTCTCAAAAAACGCATCATTCAAAATAAATGGGCCATTTTTGAGCATTTAGGCCTTAATGTTTTTTTCTTGTAGCTCTGGAGATTTAGACTCAAATAGATCTTCGATCACATATAAAATTGACTAATACCTTTATAAGTTTAGCAAAAAAAAAAAAAAGTTGACTGCTCATGCTCAGCACATAGTTTTCAAAGGCTCATATAACTTGATGAAACCAAAATAAATTCTCTGCAGGACAAGCAAAGGCTTTTCTTCTCAGTGATGGCTATTTCCATGCCCTATTTCAGCTTTTATCCTCTAGTCATTTCAGCTTCAAAGCTCAACAACAACAAAAGTCACAGAATTTTTGTAATGCAGAAAAACTCTATTTTTAACTCTTTGCATACTCAAAATGGTTGATCTCCTTTTGCTCAAACTTAACAAAAAAAATTCTGGTAAAAACCAGGAATGGAAAATTTCAGCCTGAAAGATGGAAATATTAGAAAGTTGTGAGCAACTAACTGTTAATGGGAAGCTAAAATGGAAACAGTTTACACATCCTTATTGTAGTGGCGGCTACCACTGTAATACGGTGACTTTCAGCCGAGGAACTCTAAGCATCTCAAAAAATATTCAATGTTAAAGACTCTAGAAGACCTCACGAGGTCCTTCCAGTCCTATGATAATATGATTCTATACCACACATGCTACCACAAATGGCATACTGTGTAGAGACATAGCCTAAGAGTAGTAGTTGGAGGCATTCTGCCAGCCAAGTACAGGGGCGAGCATCTTATCTCAGATGGCTTTGGTGGTAGAATGCTCAGCTGTGCCACCTTATTCATCCTCCAAAGAGGTGCACCATCTTACCAATGCCATGTTCAAAAATCATGCAAAAAATCAGATTAAAAAAAAAAAGCGTCTCTTCTTTTTGTTTGCCCCTCATTTTGGTGCCTTTAGCCTTCCCATTTTCAAGCTTTTCTTCACAACCATGTGGTATAGAAATTTATTTTTTGTTTGTTTTAAATTAAAATTGAGCTTCTTAAGCAATCACATGACTCCTGGAGTTGGAGATTTTAAGAAAAACACCAAATATCATGAGGCTTGAAATAAAATTGCATTAGTTGGCAATAATTAGGTGCATCTTCCAGGGCCATCCTTATGTACTAATAGGTGAAGAGAGGAAAATGCACACACTGTGCCTCCAACCCAATTGGTCCACTCCCCATTTGGGTCCAGAGTGTATCCAGCCATGCTCGTCACACTGCTTTTCTGGTGTTTAGGAAATGCTAATTTCAGTATTTTGGCTTTCCAATATGGGGCAAGAGAAAAGGAGCTCCTTCCATTCTCCTATTACACCACAGCCTCCTAGAGGAAGCCATAATTTGACTCTAAATTTAAACAATATGAAGATTATTTATTCTCAGGGTACCCACATGAGGCCACATTCTAAAACAACAGAAATAGGTGAAGAGAGGAAAATGCACACACTATAGGGTCACCTTAAAGACTAACAAATTTCTTCCATTCTCCTATTACACCACAGCCTCCTAGAGGAAGCCATAATTTGACTCTAAATTCAAACAATATGAAGATTATTTATTCTCAGGGTACCCACATGAGGAAATTCTAAAACAACAGAAATAACGAGAGCCCTATAGCACCTTAAAGACTAACAAATTTCTGCGGGCATAAGCTTTCGTGGGCCGCAACCCACTTCATCAGATACAACCCGATTTGTTCCGATCCCTCAGACAGAGACAAACGCCTACAGGATCTCCATAAAACATTCTTAGAACTACAGAACCCACCTGGGGAGGTGAAGAAACAAATTGACAGAGCCAGACGGGTATCCAGAAGTCACCTACTACAGGACAGACTCAACAAAGAAAACAACAGAACACCACTGGCCATCACCTACAGCCTCCAGCTAAAATCTCTCCAACACATCATGAAGGATCTACAACCTATCCTAGCAGATGATCCCTCACTCGCTCAAGCTGTGAGAGGCAGGCCTATCCTTGCTTACAGACAGCCCCCCAACCTGAAACATTCAACAGCAACCGTACACCATACAACAAGAACACTAACCCAGGAACCTATCCCTGCAACAAACCCGGCTGCCAACTCTGCCTGCACATCGACTCTAATGACACCATCACTCGTCCTAACCACATCAGCTGCACCATCAGGAGCTCATTCACCTGCACATCTACTAATGTAATATATGCCATCATATGCCAGCAATGCCCCTCTGCCATGTACATTGGCCAAATCGGACTGTCACTATGCAAAAGAATAAATGGACACAAATCAGACATAAAAATGGTAACATCCATAAATCAGTCGGAGAGCACTTCTATCCCCCAGGACACTCTGTAGCTGATTTGAAAGTTGCCATACTTCTACAAAAAACTTCAAAAACAGACTTCAGCGAGAAACTGCAGAGCTGGAACTCATATGCCAACTTGACACAATCAAACTGAGTCTGAATAGTGACTTGGAATGGTTCTCTCATTACAAGAAGTAATTGTCACTGTTCACACATTCTCACCTCCTAATCAATTGTTATGAATAGGCCTCATTTACTATTAACCGAATTGACTCTGTTAGCACTCCCCATTGTTGTTTTTTTTACCCTTGGATGTATATATATACCCGTCCTATCTGTGATTTCCATTACATGCATCTGACGAAGTGGTTTGCAGCCCACAAAAGCTTATGCCCGCAGGAATTTGTTAGTCTTTAAGGTGCCTACAGGACTCTCGTTGTTTTTGCTGTATACAGACTAACACGGCTACCCCTCTGGAACTTTAAAACAACAGAGTCTTCAGCCTCTGTTATGTAACCTACCAGTACTTGAAGAAGAAAATGGTATAACTGGAGTGAAACAAGGCTTTCTGAAAGGAGCTTTTATTTGAAAGTTTTTCTCTTTAAACTATCAGCTTTCAAGAGATGCAGATGTGCACAATAATCCTATGGGGATATTGGTATTTGGCCTCTAGGATTGTAAGAGTCCTGTTCTCAAGGCTAAGATATGCAAAGAGCCATATTTTATTTGTAACTTTTACATAAGACAGATATGGAATCTTATGGAGTATTGCATTGCATATCACATCTTAAAGAGAGACACATGGCTCCTGTGCTGCAAAATGAATGGCAGACAGGTAGGGAAAGGAGTTATATATAAAACATATCCTTAACCACTAGTTTAACTCATTAATCTGCCATTTCCTCAGCATATTTGCAGCAGGACTGCCTTTCTGTGTTCATTTTTGAAAAGAACACAAATGCTACAGACACCCTTTCACCTCTGAGATAACTGTGTAACAATAGCAAACCAGATACTGATGGCGAGCAATGATTCTATGAATGCATGTGCTGAACAGCTGCCACTTTCCACCCCTGAGATTGCTGCATATCTATGCTTAATGAAGGGATTCCTGTATGCAGTTTTGTAAAGCACATTGCATTCCTTTGCAATGAAAGGGAATAGCTAAATGTGAGATATTGGCCCAGTCTGGCTCCCATTGAATTGAATTGGACTTTCACATTGCCATTACAGTACTGTTAGTAACATGAGCATGTTCCAAAGGTTTTGAATGTACCCCAAGATTTATTCCAAAACTGTTTTACCCGTAATATTTAGCACTTTTCAGCCTCTGAGGATTTGAAAATGCTTTTCAAACAATTATTTCTGACAGCACCCCTGTGACATGAAGAGTATTACTATCCCCATGGGACATGTGAAGAAATGAGACATAGAGGTGAAGTGACATACCCTCGGTATGGTAGAACCAAGACAAGAAGCCAGATCTCCTGACTCCTGTGCTTTAGTCACAAGATAGACTTTCCTCTCCTCCTAGCTTATGCTCATTCTTATCCTAGCATGTGCTGCCCAAGCACTCTAGCAAATGTGGTAACCCACTCTTCTGAGGCTGTGACAGAGAACTATATACACTGCAATCTATGAGATGATGAAAGATGGTCTGTAATATACATTCACTAATATCATTCTGAGATTGTTGTTTCTACCTGAATTCTCTGTTCCTTTTAGGAGGGGTACTTGCAGCCTTGAAAATAGCATTGTAAAGAGTATGCCTCAAGAATGCCTTTAGCATGGGGCTCTGCTGTTTCAATTCAGAAGCATTATTCCATTCTAAGAATCTACAATATTTTCCATAAGTAGGTCAGGTTCATTTAGCTACAGCTGTGAGGAACAACATCTGAAACTGTAACTAGAGAACACCTCAATAGGCTGAAGTACTTTCTCATTTTGAAAGACACATTTTGGATTCATATTTTGCATAGCATCGTTAACCCCGACACATTTTAAAAGCTTAAAAAAAATGTATAATAGACATCAATTGGTCTTAATTGTTATGAAGCAGATCGGGGTGACATAAATAGGCATTGTATTTATCTTCTAACTACAGTATGTTATTAGTGGTAATCTGTTAAATAGCCCAATCTTTAGCGCACTTCATATGGGTACATAAGAGACCTAAGCTTTGTGTGTATCTGCTATGAGAGGAGAAGTGAGTAAAAGCAAAGGTAAGCCCTCAAATGGTGATTCCCCTTCTCCATGCATGCTACAGCGAGAGCCTCCACACAGATTGGAAATGTAGATGTCAGGGACATAGCCTTTGTGCATTGCAAAGATTCATCTAGCCTCAGTTTGACAGAGGAAAAGAATCATCAGGCCCTTTGGCACTATTGTACTTAAGCACATGCTTAACTGTAAGCACATGAGTAGTACTATGGAGGTCAGGGGAATTACTCTCATGCTTAAAATTGCTCTGCTGGATTGAGGTCTGTTCCCTCTATACAATATATTTATACCCAGTAGCAGGACACTCAGCTGTGTGGCATCCCTCCAGTCACCAGGAAGCTAACATAGCCTAAGTAAATGGACTGTGCTCATGTCAAAATCCTGCAGAGCTGGAGCATTGGAGTGGTGATTGCCACTTGAAAGACACAGAAGCACTCCTCAGCTGGAAAAACGGACCAAAAGGGAGCCAAGGTAGATGTTACTGTTAGAATTCTCTCTTGTATCTTTGTTCTGGTTCTGTGAGATGACATGGTAGCAGAGCACTAAGCTAATGAAGGGCTGTACAGGTTGCCAAGCCCTGCTGGATAAAATAATATATCAGCTGTGTCTTGATTCTGAAGTTTGCCTCTTTGTTAAAAGTAAAATCCATTTAAACATCACCCTGTTTGAAAGAGTTCTTCAGTGTTCAAAGCAAGTGATTTTAGGGATGATGATGATCATTGGCCTTTCAATGAACTATCATACTTGAAATCTAGAAACTAGTTCATAGTTAGTCAGTTAAGTTAATCATAAATAAGATTCAAGTAGGGGCAATTAGACAATTGCTACATTACTCAAACTGACTAATGCTGTATCACTGATCTTTGACAAAAGATAAAACAGTGGATGAAGTGTATGGTTTAAGACCAAGTTATTCCGGCTTTAGTTAGTTGAAGAGTGACTTACCAAAATTGTTAATGGAACTTATTCAAGATTTGCCATAAAAGTCCTTTCAATTAATGTTAAGGTCTTGAAGGGCCAGTCTTAGCTTTTTATTAATATGTTCAGTTTATTAATGTATTTTTATGCATGCATAGTGATTGTCTGGTACATCTCATGATGTTGCATAATTATGGTCTTATTAATTTGTTTTACCTGGGTCTACTCAGTCTTGCTTAAAATTCAGAAGTATTTCATAGCTTAATAACTTAATAACTCATTAGAAAGCCATGCCATGTAGTTGAGGTTATCTCAAAGGCTATCCATATTTAACAATAAACTTGAGATAATTCCTTGACAGTCGTTGACCAGTTTAAATATTTAAGGTTGTGATTTGACCTTTTGCCTAACATTTAAACCAGGTGTAGAAAATGAAATAAGGATTGTATACAAAATTGGGATCCCTTTAAAATTTATTTGGCTTTTTTAACTACTATAACAACTACTTTTGTTGCTAATAATCAAATATAGAGAGATAATTAATGAAATATACATTTTAAAATATTTTATTCTATTAATATATATTAATATTTATTATATTTGTAATCAAAGTGGAGACTTGCTTTCCATTTTAAATCTGATTTTGATCTCCCTTACTAAAAATCCCCAGAAAAATTGCTTATCTCTTCAAATTTTTATACATCATATGTGGGCAAGAAATAGTATTTTGCCTAAATTATGCATTGATACATGAGGTTTTTAAAACATGGGACTAAGAAAAAGTTTGTTAATCATGTTTTGGAAATCCTTCAAGCACTTTTTTGGCCACATCTCAAAAATGGTTCATTTAACATGTTTTATACAAGATTGGTAAAATCTTGTGCACAGGACCAATCGGGAGACAGAGAAAGGTATATTAAAATGTTGTAGCCAATTAGATGCTTCATAATAGTCCATTGGGATCTGGTGGATTTTTAAAGGGCACCAAATCACTGGTGCAGACCTAAGTCTTTGTATTTGCACAGATAATCTTCGGAGGGTAAAACATGTGCTACAGAGGTTTGTCATAGTGCATTTTTTTCACAGGAAAATTAAGGAAAATGGCAGCCCATCACCCTCACCAGGTGATGCTCTTCCCCATTAGCCCCTGCTCCAATAGCCTGGACAGTACTTTGGTGGTGATGCACATGATGTTTCTGGAGATCAATGATCCAATAGATTATTTTCAAATCTTTTCCAGCTGAAGTCAATGGCGGTTTTGCCATTGGCTTCAATAGAAGCATATCTGGGCTTAATCTGTGTGCAGTCCTAAGAATAAAATATGAACGCTTTAATCAGTTTCATTACATCAACTTAGACTGTGCTAATGACTCTACAAGAGTTGCATAGCTATCCATTGCCATCCTGTTTGATTTAGTTCTCTTGTGTATGTACATGTGTCTCAGTTTCCCTACTTATAAAATGAGGATAATACTGAGCCAGCATTCTGCAGTCCTTGGATGAAAGCTGCAATGTGCAAAGTGGTGATTTTTAATTATTATTAGATATTAAATCAAATTACAGACTTGTATTAAAACTATTTCTTAAAAGAACTAAGTTCTGAGGTGCCCACGCAGAAGATTGAAGGGTGGGAGGGCAGGCAGAGGCAGAGAGTAGGAGGAGCCTTAGCCTTAGCCTTGGCCAGTACCTAACTGGCACAGCTTACTTCCCCAGTGAAGGAGGGACCAATTTGTGACTATGAGACAGTCCCTGGTATGCTCCTGGCCCCTGAGTGAAGGTCAGTGAAAACAGTGGCTTCATTGTTTAAAAAAAAAAAAAAAAAAGGTCATAAGATTTTCATGGGACTTAACTCTTTGGAGATGTAGTTTAAAAACTTACTTGAAAGAAAACTTGCTAGTCATTCCAGTATCTTCATTCAATGGAGTCAGCTTGCTCTAAGCAGTTCCTTATTTTTAAAAGCTTTCCTGATTATAAAGGAACTCCTCTTTTATTCAGGTGGGAATGATACATACAGTTTCTCTTGTCATATTTGCATATATTACTTATATTTTACTTCATCATGACTTTGTCCACTAATTGAGAATAATCTTTCAGAACCTACATGTTCACTGTGTTGTGTGTGCGCAGAGACCCTTAGAATCCGGCTGTATCTTGTACAAGCTGTTGCTTTGTCCGGGGTTTATTAAATCAAAGTCATTTTTCTATAAATGAAACCTTAAACAGTAAAAGGATGTTTTTCAGGCTGGTCATTGCCTGTGGCATTGGTTTCTGTGTCTCACTGGATTTCTCTCTTCAAGTCAGGAGTTCAGTGCATCCCCCACTAGCCTGTCGGTGCAGAAAGGAGAAAGTTGGCCAGAAAGTTGTGCTTGTTCTTTCACATGCAGTATCAGAAGCCATTGGGGATGTGATGTTAATGCCCCACAGAGGAAACTGTTGAACCACTTAAAGTTTTGTAACTCATGATCGCTAAAATGCTTAAGGCTGCCTTTGAGTATTTGCTTCAAATACTCTGATTCCTGCAGTGAAGGTTTGCACATCATATGTAATCAGGATCAGGATGTATTATGAAATGGTGTTAGGGGTCTGGTTATGTTATGCATTTGCAAATTCTTATGACAGTGAAATTTGAGAGCCCTCTAAGGAAAGCTATGGGGCTCCTTTACTCTGTAGTACATTCTGGCTTTCTGATGCTTTTGAAAATTGTTAGTGTATATCGCATTTTGGTCGTCCCCGCCCTCCCCCGACATTTTTATTTTAGTTCACATTCTTAATCGCTTTTTTCTTTACTTTTAGTAAGCTGAGTACCATGTTGTTTTCAGAACTGTTTTTGTTCCCAAAGACCATTCCTGCTATGTTTTGTTCTGAAAAGAATGTGATCATCTTTTAAGACACAGCTAAGTAATGAACTAGAGGCAGGAGGTGCTACATTTCTACAAGGTCAAAGATCTTGCATCTGAGATTCTAAATCAACAATTTTCACCATGACTAATGGAGCTTGTTTGGGTAAGTAACTACTCCTCTATACACTGCAGCTATAATCAAGTCAAAAGCTTCAGTTATGACACAGTTAAGTGCAGGTGAGACCTAATCTTGTCCTAACTTTGGAGCAGTCCAATGTTTTTACCCTGGATATGGAACAGTTACCTGTATCTAAGCTACAACTTTTAATCATGTTTTGATCAATTCCAGATTCTGATTCTGGCACCTTATAACACCTTACTCTGCATATAGCCCCATTGACTTCATTTGAACTACTTGTAAAGTAAGGTAGTATTCAGTGTGAAGAAAGGTACTGGAACGTGGCTGTATATGGAACTTTATCTAGCAACAACATACAGCACAGCTAATTGTAGCTGTGGAAACAGCTGTACACTACAGAACTCCATCCTTTAGACATCTAAAATGTGTAATTTAAACTTTATCCATGTGGGGTTCTTACCCATCATAAAGTCCTCATTATGCTAAGAAACCACAGCAGCTTTTGTTGGCATGCCAATAATAAACATACTATGGAATTTTACAGTATAGTGCCTATAATCCAGGTTTTGAAAAAAAAAATTAACAAAAAAAATCACATCGGTGTTTGATGTAAATGCAACTAAAATATCCTCATTTTTTCAAGTGGGTAAACTGAGGTATAAAGAGGATAACTGATCTCTTCCATGCCTTAACAAATAACGAATAAATTGATGAATGGGACTCAGGAGTTGTGATACAAAGATTCTTGATCTAACACAGTCTCCCTAAATAGTACTAACTTAAAGCTATTTCCATCCCTTCCAGAAAGGATATAGAGGCAATTTCTTTATGCAAGATTGAAGGATATCGATGCTCTAATATTCTAAATTTATGGAGAGGAAAATATCCACTTGCATTCTAATGGAGGAAAACAATGGATAAGAGTTCTTACAAGTTTTTAAGTGAAAGTTATCCTTAAAGATGTCATGTTAATTATTCTTTAATTATTTTACTTTATTGCACTCAAAACCAATTTAACAATAGGCAATTATAGTGGTTACAAAGGGTTAAATTAACCAACAGCATGCTAATTAAAACAAATATCTTGTTCCAGGGTCGTAGAAATGTGGATTTTTTTTTTTTTTTACTAAACTGTCAAAGTGCTTTTGTCAGATAAAGTGAGAAATCTATTGTTGAACCAATGACCCTCCTGCATACTACCCCAGAATACATTAGCATTAAGTATTTCACCTTGCAGACAATACATGACAAAAAAGGCTCTTTAAAGTTGGGATGGTACAGGAAGAATGATGGAGCTAGGTGAGACAGTGGGTTAATGCAGCAGTAGATGTGGAGCCCTTGCTGTGCCAAAGTTTGTGAAAAGAAATGTGTGTTCTCAACCTAGTTTCTTCACTGCAAAACTAAACATTGCGGCCATGTTTTTAAAGCCTTTACTTGGAAGGGTTTGTGGACTAGAACGCAAGTGATTTTGTGGCTCCAGACAAGGGGACTTGACGGAGCTGTGTGAGGAGGCTTCTGCAGTACTGCCTAATGTTCTGCCCTTCCCTTTCGCAAGGTTTAGAATTACTCAGATTCACAACTCGACTTTTTTTAAAGTAATAAAGAGAAGTCAGATGTGTTAACCTTGATGCAGAATGTGAATCCGTGTTATAAAAATCTCCTTGAGAAACCAGCAGCCATTTTGTCTCTTCCTATCTCCCTACCACACTTTTACATTTCTTCATTTAGTGGTGCCTCGGTAGTGATTTGTCAGTACTATTAATGAGTTCCATCTCATTGGTAAATAGGAGATCAAATTGATTTGACCCATTTGCGTTAAAAATTGAGCTAATTGAGCAGTTGAGTAGCATCAGTGTGATCTAAAGCTAACACTTAATGCAGCCCTGAACAGATTTTTATATGGTTGCTGCTCAAAATGATAGCTGATGTATTGTAATATACAAAACCCAGAGTCTGGTTGAGTTGTTTATCTTAAATTTGGCTGTAAACTATGAAAGTCCATTTCAACCACATAATTGCCTTTTAGCGTCCTTTACCATCAGCTGTAAAATGTCAAACAAACATTAGCAACCTCAGCAATGGGTACATTTTATGAGCATGTGGTAGACTTCTTCACCCCAGTAAAGTTTATTTAGGAATCAAAAGTTGATAACATTCTAATGCATGAAGAAAGTGCGTGGATTTTTTTTCCTTGTGTCAGGCTGTGTCAGCCTGATAACTATCCTGCAGTAAAATATGGAGGGTCTCCCTTAGTTTTACGTTACCCTGGACATTACCATCTTGCCATATTCTGGCTAGGCTTATAAAATAACTATTCACAAAAACTAAGTTAACATTAAAAAAGAGGGAAGAGGTGGTTGAAGAGGTATTTACACACAAAAATGAAAGATAAATGTATAATGGTTAATAGAAAAAAATTACCTTTCTCTTGTGGAATTTAATTGTTGAACTGTATTTAAACTCCTATGGAATGAAATAGGGATACCTATGCCAATGGGGTTCTATAGAAATTACTCTAAAAATCTTTAGAATTTAGTAGAGATTCATGTACTTTCTGTAAGTTTTGAACCATTCTCAAGGACTCAGTAACAGGTATATAATTTTCTATTAAATCTTATAGGATGATCCAAAATAATCTATTGAAGTCCAAAGGATCTTTCCATAAGGGTAGTTAATAATACTTGACACTTATCTCATCATTTTCATCCATAGACCTTAAGCATTTTACAGAGGAAGATAAGTATCATTATCCTTATTTTGCTGATTACTTGAGATGTTGAGTGACTAGCCCAAGGGAAGGTCGCACATTGTTATTGGCCTGAGCCAGGAATTAGAATCCAGATTTCTTTATTCCCAGTCCTATGCGCTCTACCTATGGGATCATGTTTCCAGGAAGAGAATACCAGTCCGTTTGCATATCACAGGGGACTGGAATGCTGCCATGTATTAATGTGCACAATCCAGAGATTACATGGGAATCTGTTTGTGTAAATGGGGTAACTTAGGTCTGTGTAAACAAGTTTTGTTGATTATGATAGCTAATGCACCCTTGGCAATATTAGTGTTAGTACTTAGATTTTTTTCTGGCTAATACCTGTTTGTTTTCTTTCTGTGCTGGAGTGTTTTATTAATAGCTTTAATGTGTAAACAATCATCTCTGATGTTTTGATGCTATATCTTCCACAGGATTCTGGTTTTGTTATATAATTAATACTGACTTATAAGAGAGGATCCATGGAATAACCTTGTGCTAAATTCAAGCATTATTATTGCCTGTGTAACTAGTGGCACCAAATCATTCAAAAATAAATCTGAACAAATTAAGAAGAGATCAGTACTAGATGGTGTCAAAGCTTATAAAAATGTTGTAACAGACCAGCAATTTGATAGTTGCTGCCAAAACCACCAAGACCTTTAGCTACAGCTGTATACACAAAGGGATAGTTTTGAGTTTCTACTTACTGCTTATGCCTTGGTCCGAAATGGCACTTTGCTTCCTTTGTGTGGCACCTTTGAAGTGGTGGTTCCCAAATCCCACAGGGCACTCAGCAAGTTTTGGGAAATGCTGTGACCCATCTCCCAATCCAGTCTGCCACTGAAGCAGATTTGCTTAGCCTCCTTCAGCGAGTCCTCTTCACACCAGGAATGCACCGAAAACTAAACGACCGAGTGCAGCCACAACTCTTCTAAAGAGCTGTAGGAACCAGCACAGATGATCCTGGGGAAGAATGTCTACTTACCTTGAAATTCGGTGGCAGTCGACAGGAGTTATGCAAGCTTTGCAGAGTAGCTTACATAACTCTTGTAGACTTCATAATGCCTCTTCTATGCTGCGTCTCCACTGCGCTGCACCACACGAGGGGGTGGTTTTAATGCGCTGACTTCCGGATCGATTGAGAATAGTGATCAGAGCTGATAATTTTGCTTTCTCACATAGTTTGATGTCAGGACCTATGGTTTCCCACTTGATATTTAGAATACAGCACAGTCGGTGTTGAAGGTGTTTAGCCTTCTCTCATGCCTGCTGTAGATAGTCCATGTCTTGTTACCATACTGCAACATGCTCAAAACACACATGCGGTAGACCCATATCTTGGTTTGGAGTCTCAGTTTCCTGTTATCCCACATTCGCTTGGTCAGTAGGCTGATTATGGTGGCTGCCTTTCTGATGTGAGAATTAAGCTTGTCATCCAGAGATGAGTTATTCGATACAATTGATCCTTGATAGAAGAACATATGCACAACTTCTAGTTTAGTGCTAGCTATTAAAACTTCTGGTGCAGTCAACACACCTTGTGCCATAAGCGTTATTTTTAGACTGATGGTTAGTCCAAATACATCACAGGCTAGTGCAAAGCTGTCATAAAGTTGCTGGAGCTCCTCTTCACTGTGCACAATGAACGTTGTGTCATAGGCGAAAAAAGTTCTCCTCTCAGCAGGAGTTTGCCTTTGCTTTTTACGCTTAGACATGCAATGTTGAAGTTTTCTATCTGATCTTGTGTGGAGATTTACACCCTTAGAAGAGAAAGCATGATGAAGCAGCAAAGGAAGACTATACCAAAGAGTATTGGGGTCAAAAGGCAACCCGGTTTGGCACCACTGTGGATTTCAATACTGTCAGATTGATCACTATCATACTGGACTATTGCCGTCATGCCATGGAACCGTTGAATCAGATCTATGAGGATCAGGAGCAACCAGTTTTCCCTCACAATTGGAAAATAGCACAGAGCCAGGGACATCAGGGGAGTTAATTCAGCAAAAGATGGGTGTAACGAAGTGGAGACTGTGACCTGTATCCGAGTTTCCCTGTCTTTTGTCTTTCTACTTGTGGGTGACTATTCTGAGTTTAACCACAAAAAATGTTAAGATTAAAGATAAAGCTTTGACTTTAATCTCATCCTGTTGTATGTTGAGATTACACAGTTCTTAGAGAAAATGTGCTGCAATACCAAACCTCAGTCAGGTAGTCTGAGGATATAGGTTTCAGCCATAACCCAGAATTTCCTTCCTTTCTTCAAGTTTAGACCTTTATCATTAATATTTATCTTTCCACGGTTTTTATACTGTAGTTGATTATGATAATATTACTGTACAAATTAAATTCTGCTTCTAAAGAACTTTTCCTGTCTCTCATTTTCCAGTATGGCTTATGAAGTGTCACAGCTCAGTAGTACCAATTTTTTTTCATTTAATGGGCAGTTCTAATGTTCTAGGAGAATCCGTTTTCTTAATGATGGTATTTTTAAGCTGCTGCATACCATCTGAATACTTATTACTTGTTCTTCAGTCTTTGAACACATCTAGTTATACTGTACTAGCACCATCGAAAATAGATTTCCACAATCTATAGCAAAAGCAAGCTGTTATGATTTCATGGATGCTTCAGTTTTAAACCTTTATTCTTGTGTTTAGTTCTAGTCAAATAACATTTCTAGGGACACTTTAAAACCTGAAAAGCTTCCACAAAGTCACAAGTTACAGGAGATCTCATTCTGTGAAATATACCAAATAGGAACATGTTTTGTGTATTTCAGGGCACTAAATGTAAGTAACCTGAGCAATACTCTGTTTTCAGTGGTTTTCATCTGACCATATCATTTTCTTCGGACTAAAACTTAACATTAGGGGTGTCTGAGATGTGCATTCTTCTTTTCCCGACAAAATTTGTATAAAAATCTATTTGTCCATTTTAAGTTATATTTGTCTTTTAACTGAGTGAGGATTCGTAGATGGTTCTAGGTTATTCATCAAAGTTGGAACCCTGTGCAAAGCCTTTTGCACCGCTTGTGCAGCCCCACTTTATTGGATGGTGAAATTCACCCCTGTGCAGACACACAGCCCAAGCCCTATGTACCACTCAAGTCCTATTCACCCTGGGATGAATTTTGCACCAAATCTGTGTAGTCATTCACATCAGACCTTCAGCAAGACTTGATTATAATCTAATAACCTGCTTCATATTCCAAAATAATATTTAAATATTTTTAAATGATGTTTCCTATTTTGTTTTATAAAATATATTTTGGTTTGCAATTATGAAGAGTGTTGGGAATGTAAGGTGGTAAACTGAGTCACAAGTCCACCCAATTTAATCAATTTTTGCCTTTATTTATAAATTTTCAGACAGAATTATTGTCACTTATAGAGTCTGACCATATGTTTATGCCAGATGATAAACAGATACAATGGAATAGGTAGGGACCCAAGTTACCGCATTCCAGCATACCAGGAAGTCATCATGGTTATGTTTGTAAATTATTAAAAGGACCGTCTGTTGCATTTTAGATGGTTTTTATTTTAATTTCATTTATGATGTTTAATTGTATTTAATTGTTCCCCAACAAGGGCTTGTACATACTTTCACAATGTAGGCTTGTTCGTTGAATGGGACTCTGTCATTTAAAAACAAATGAGTTATTTAATTTAGAATAGCAGCCCTTAGGCCTGTGCAGTAATTTACTTTCAACAAAAATGTCATTAGCATTTTCGCACCATGGATTTCCTGCATATCTCGTCGTCATACGCGTGTTAGACAGCATATAATGTTTTCAGTGGGCAAATCCTTTTTGATTCAACAGACTGAAAGAGTTGTTACTACAGTGCCAAATGTCCCATGTCTGCAGGAGCAATTTCAGGGTTTTTTTTTTTTTTTTTTGCCTATTTAATTTATTTTATTTTGTTCTGTTTGGGGAGGGGGAGAGAAGGATGTCAGAGAGGTGGTCCTAGCTTGAATTTTCTGGTGATTGACCATCTAAGTCACCCTACAAACTATTTTTACTTAATTTCTGTGTTGAAAACATAGCACATTTTTACAGTGCCTATGAATTCTATCAAACCATGCTGAAATGGTAACATGATCTCTGCACAGAAGGTATATGACAACTTTTATTGCAAAAGATGCATACGATCCTTCTGAAGTACTATTTTAGTTGTTGATCTATTTGTAATTTACTTGTGTTATCCCCAGAATGAAGACAGAGAAACAAATAGTACTATCCAGTAGTTAAAGCATGGGACTGGAATGCTACTTACTTTCTATTCCCAGCCCTGCCACTGATTTAGCTCTGTGACTTACTATCTCTGTATGTCAATATCCTCATCTGTAAGTATGGATAACTCCTGCTTTACTCGTGACTGGAGGAGGATAACTGTAGTGTAGGGGAATTGTTAGGTTGCACAGAGATGGCATAACAGGTCCTACTCAATCCTCCTCTCTATAGGTGGCTTAAGGGATATATGTAGGTGAAAGAGGCAGTACAGGGCTTCCTCGCAACCTGGCAATCCCCGTGTGCCTTCTCAGACCTTTAGGGCCATTGGCAACTGGCATAATTTAGAGTAACCCTTATGCTGCTCTGATTCATGCCAGGGCATGAGACTGGTGCAAAGTTGGCCCAAGACCAGGGTAGCTTAAAGCTACTTTTGCACACTCACTCACCAGTTTGTCCTGTGTGTGTTCCTTTGTTGCAGCCAAGTGTCAAAATCAAAGTATGTATAAAATGCAAAGGAAGTGGTAATAACCATAGAGTAGTCTATTTTTTTAAATTAGTGCTAACAGAACAACACTACCACCACTATGTGACATGCTGCCATGGTAATTTCAGGTTACAAGTCATCGTCATCTTTTTTTTCTTGTATCGTTTTCAAGGGGTGGACAGAAATTTTGTGAAAATTGATCCACTTGTGAAATTTTGTGAAAATTTTAATAATGTTTCCAGAGAACTAAAGAGAAAGCCATTCAAGTTTGTTCCTAACCCAGAGAGTTTCCATGCGCATTCCACCATGTTGTTTCAATCAGTGTGTACACTCCTTTTTCCACAGCAATATTTAACTACAGCAGAGGTATGGGGCAGACTCCACTGGTTCCTTGCTGATGTTCTCAGTCATGCCTGACCAACCTGATTGCCTTCTATGATGAGCTGACTGGCTCTGTGGATGTGGGGAAAGCAGTGGATGTGATATACCTTGACTTGAGCAAAGTTTTTGTTACAGTCTCCCACAGTATACTTATCAGCAAGTTAAAGAAGTACGAATTGGATGAATGGACTATAAGATGGATAGAAAGCTGGCTAGATCATTGGGCTCAACAATTAGTGATCAAGGGGTCGGTGCTGGAGCCGGTTTTGTTCAACATCTTCATTAATCATCTGGAGTATGGGGTGGATTGCACTCTCAGCAAGTTTGCAGATGACACTAAACTAGGGGGAGTGGTAGATACCCTGGAAGGTAGGGATAGAATACAAAGTGACCTAGACAAATTGGAGGATTTGGCCAAAACACATCTGATGAGATTCAACATGGAGAAGTGCAGAGTCCTGCATTTAGGACGGAAGAATCCCATGCACTGCTACAGACTGGGGACTGACTGGCTAGCAGCAGGTCTGCAGAAAAGGACCTGGGGGTTACAGTGGACAAGAAGCTGGATATGAATCAACAATGTGCCCTTATTACCAAGAAGACTAATAGCATATTGGGCTGCATTAGTAAGAGCATTAGCCAGCAGATAGAGGGAAGTGATTATTCCCCTCTATTCGGCACTGGTGAGGCCATATTTGGAGTATTGTGTCCAGTTTTGGGCTCCCCCACCACAGAAAGGACGTGGACAAATTGGAGAGAGTCCAGCGGAGGGCAACAAAAATGATTAAGGGTCTGGAGCATGTGATTTGTGAAGAAAGGCTGAGGGAACTAGGCTTGTGTAGTCTGCATAAGAGAAGAATGTGGGGGGATTTGATAGCAGCCTTTAACTACCTGAAAGGGGGTTCCAGGGAGGATGGAACTAGGCTGTTCTCAGTGGTAGTAGATGACAGAACAGGGAGCAATGGTTTCAAGTTGCAGTGGGAGAGATCTAGGTTGGCTATTAGGAAAAACTTTTTCACTAGGGGGGTGGTGAAGCACTGGAATGGGTTACCTAGGGAGGTGGTGGAATCTCCATCCTTAGAGGTTTTTAAGGCCTGGCTTGACAAAACCCTGACTGGGATGATTTGGGCTTGGTCCTGCTTAGAGCAGGGTGTTGAACTAGATGACCTCCTGAGGTCCCTTCCAACCCTAATCTTCTATGATTCTCTCTTGTTGTTCTGGTGGCAGGGGATGCTTAATTACCAACTAATTGAATTCCTCCTATTGCTAAACTGGCAACAGCCAGTATCAAACATGTAAACCGCTGCTTGCTATTGAGTAGTCAGATGTGCAGCAGCTGATAAGAGCCAATAAGATTTGGTGGTTGGCCACATGGTGAATTTTTGAAAACTCTGGGCTTTGGGCCTTGAATACAAAATCCCTGATTATCCATAGCATGTTAGAAAACCACTGTTTGTACAGAAATCCTTTCTTTTACATAAGCATTTGAGCTCCTGAAAGTTTGTCTATTTTCAATTTTCTTTGTAGCCATCACCTATGACAAATACTTCTTCTGTGTTTTACTTTTTGTCTATTGGACTAACACAATCACCCTCCTAATTAATTTTGCCATATTGGAATACGTCATCATTTTTCAGGCAGTGAAACATCTCTTTCATGCATTTGCCACACAAATTAAATCTTTATGGTCACATGTGTTATATTTATAACATATCCTATTTCGCAGATGCAGTCTCAGTAAATTCTGCTATTTTGGCTAATGAATTCAAGTAGTGTTTTAACCTGTGAGACTAATTAATGAGCTCACTATTTTAGTCCAACCCCTATAATAGGAGTGAGGGTTTTTAATAGGGTGACAGTGACTCTAGTTTGAGAGTACCTAGCAGTTTAAGCAGCCCAATCCAAAAAAAAATCTGCCAAAGTCACAAGCAATCCTTGTAATTTTTATGATGGGGACTAGGTAAAATATAAAGTGCCGGATCATGGCCATCTGTGAAAAGAGCCCAGATCATGTGATGATTCCTGCAGGAGTGGTTTCCTTGAGCTCTGGAGATACTCTGCTGCTAATCTGACTCCCTTTCCTCTTCACGTGTTTGGATAACTATAGTTTCCACTATTAATGTGTTCTCAGTGCCACACAGTAGTTCGGGTGGTGGGAGGGAAGGTAATGGCCCAGTATTTAGAGCTTGGTATATTATACCTGTCTCACATGTTGATGCATCTCCCCTTTATCTGTTCTATCTGATTTGGCTGTAGGTCTGAGAGTGAGATCACATGTACTTACGTGGCTGGGGGCGAGATCACACATGTATAGACTCACGAATGCTACAGAAACACTTTACTGGCTTCTGTTTAGCTTCAGCATTTGAAAACGCCAAATTGCATTTCAAATAGAAAGAGCATAGACAACTATTCATTTACTCCTTGAAGTAAATGACTAATATTTACAAGTACTTTTACAGTTACTTAAGGCAAACATAACCTTTTAGCCTAAGGCTGCTGACGGCGCAGAACTATAAAATTAAAACAACGTAGTACTTCTGTTCCACTGGTTTTGAGTTACAGGCTTCTCTATTAGCCATTTGAAATGTGCCAGTTATAAAAGCAAAGATAGTTAAACCATGACGCTTGTTCATTGTTTTGGTCTTAAGCAGTTTTGTGTAGGTCCTCTTAATATTTAAGGTTTAACTGAGCACAGAAGATTCCAGACTATCTCCCTGAAATTAGATTAACAGATAGACACTCCTTTGTAGTAGCCCACCTAGTAAGAATCCCTGTATATTTTGTTCCATATACATACTACTGCGAGTTCCATTGTGAATGAAAAGTTATAAGTCCCCTCTTTTCCTTTAGTTAAATTAAGCTTTGTAACTTGACTCCAGGCACTTGGCTGGCCACCGAGAAACATGGTCAGATTTTTATTTAATAGTATGGGGTGATGAGTCTCCATCTGAAATTGGGGCTTCTTTCTGCTAAGCGTTGTACAAACACATAGGAAGAGATGGTTTCTACGCAGAATAGTTTATAATCTATGTAGACAAGACAGAGAAAGTAGTTGCATTATCCCTATTTTACAAAATTGAGAGACAAAGATTAAATTACTTGCACCAGGTAATACAGGAAGTCTGTAACAGAGCTTGGAATTGAACTTTGATTGTCTGAGTCCAGTGCCTTAACTACAAGACTATCCTTCTTCTCATAGAGTCATAGACTTTAAGGCCAAAATAGACCATCATGATCATCTGGACTGACCTTCTGCACAGTACAGACCCACCAGCTGGACACGTGGAAAAGAATTCTCTGTAGTAACTCAGAGCTCTTCCCATAAAGGCCATTGGAGATATTTGCTACTTGCAGTTGCAGATCATTTACATGCCATTGTAGGCATTCTCATATCATACCATAAACTTATCAAGCTCAGTCTTGAAGCCAACTAGGTTTTTCTGTCTCCACCACGACTCCTCTTAAAAGGCTGTTTCAGAACTTCACTCCTCTGATGGTTAGAAACCTTCATCTAATTTCAAGCCTAAACTTATTGATGGCCAATTTATATCCATGTATTCTTGTATCAACATTGACACTTAACTTAAATAACTCCTCCTCCTCCCTGGTATTTATATCTCTGATGTATTTATAGAGAGCAATCATATCTCCCCTCAGCCTTCTTTTGGTTAGGCTAAACAAGACAAGATCTTTGAATCTCCTCTCATAAGGCAAGTTTTCCATTCCTCGGATCATTCCAGTAGCCTTTCTCTGGACTTGTTCCAGTTTGAATTCATCTTTCTTAAACATGGGAGACTAGAATTGCAATCAGTATTCCAGATGAGATCTCCCCAGTACTTTGTATAATGGTACTAACACCTCCTTGTCTCTATGGAAATACTTCACCTGATACATCAGGACTGCATTAGCCTTTTTCAGGGCTGCATCACAGTGGTGGCTCATAGTCATCCTGTAATCAAGCAATACATTCTGGTCTTTTTCCTCCTCTGTTGCTTCCAACTGATAAGTCCCCAGCTTACAGCAAAAATTGTTGTTAGTCCGTAAGTACATGACCTTGTACTTTGCACTATTAAAGTTCATCCCGTATCTGTTACTGCAGTTTTCAGTTGTCTCTGCTGTTAGTAAATACTATAAGTAGTATAGTATAGTATTGAGTCTGATGTTCTGATGGGCCATGTCTGGTCATGGATGGGGATATCTCCAAGATTCACACTAGTCACAAGTTGGTTTCTCTTTACATGGAGCAAAGGATCTTTGGCAGGGACACAGTGAATTTTATCTTGCTGAATTGTTAACTGCATGTTGACCTCATCAATGCTACAAAAAGAACCATATTTAGTATAGCCACATTCTGAAACACTTACACTAAGGTGGGTCAGCTTGTCCATGTAGTAGCCTGTTTTCTAGGCTTGGACATGCATTTATCATGTTGGCCTATTTGCATTAGTCATGCTGTGCTACTGTGAGTGCATTGGTGCATTCTTGGAAAAGCAGGACAGCTGTCCCATGCTGCCGTAGCTGAATTGGTAATTTTCATATGAAGCAATGCATTATGGGATGTAGGAGGGTTTATTAACCTAGTTAACAGGGTCAGGTGGCTCTATCTGTATAGTACTGTGTGAGAATTTTAGTTTGTGATTTGTGTTACGGATTGGTTCTAAAGCAGAATCAAAACACAGTGCACCCCCATGGTTAAGAAGCAAATTATGTTTGAGTATAAACAGTTTGTGGAGTCAGCCTTGCTACAATCAGATAACAATCTTGATAAAACAAAATTAATCTGTAGTGTAGACAGGCCATTCTTATGATGGGGCTAGGAAGCCATACAGAGGTTCCACTCTGAAATCTGCACAAGAAATAAGAATGCTCATTAAAATTAAACATGGTAAAACCTCTGTAATACATAATTAGTACAGCTCCTGCTTTCTGAGCTTTCTTTGAGGGCATTACACTGTGTGTTGTGAATGTGTTCTAAAACTGATACACAACACACACAATCGTAATGTGTCTTTGGACAAATGTACTAAGCCCAGAGAGTTTATACTTCACGCATGTTACTAAGATTTATATCTTGATTTCATTTAATCATATAGGGCTCTCCAAAGAAGTGGTGATTTTAGATTCCATACTTGTTACTTTATCATTTATACACTAAGATGTAGTTTGTCTTAGCTCTCTGTTCCCTGAGATTTGTGGGTTCGAAGAAGCCTCTTCATGTGGCTTATGTAGTTCAGTATTGTGACAGGGTTGATATCTTTAATGGAGAATCTTATTTCAAGATTTTATTAGATTTTTGCAAGAAAAATATTGAAAATGTTTTTTTTAAATATCTTACAGAAGTAAGAAATAGCATTTCCTGGGCTGGGCAATGTGTTTTGATTCTTCTGGGGAGGAAAAAAAACTGGAGAGACATTTTAAATGTCAATTCCAGTTCAAAAGTTATACAAGTAAATACTCTTGACCAAGGTGCTGAATATAAAGTTTGATATGCATAAAGCTAAATAATCGGAAATAATGCCACAAATAAAAGACATTCATTTATTTACTCTGCACTTATTGTTGGCGCTAATAATGCATTTCAGCATATTGAAATTGCTAGATAATTCTTTTGTGACTTTTATGCTAGACATTGTTATTTAAATGAACCCGTAGACCACACTGTAATGAAGAAATGCATGTTTTGCCTAACTCTGTTATCAACCAACATTCCAACAAAATGAGAATTTTTGTCTCCATTCATTCATAAAGGAAACTGGAGGTCACTGATTTCAATATGGACATTTTTTAAGCTTTTCAACAGTGAATAATTATGAGTCACTGCTTCTGAAATTACCTGTATTCACTGTGGGGAAGAAGAAACTTTTATCTTTTGTAATGAAGTACACTTGCTCATTCAAACTTTGTAAGACTTTCTTAACATGGCAGTTTTATTGTGCTGATTTAGTGTGAGGTGGAGTAATAAAAGAAACCCATTTTTAAATATACAGATACTCTTGTTTATTCAATTTTACTTCTCTTGAATTTTGGATCCATCATGAAGAATAATACAGATGCTCAAATTTTGTGTTTAGCATTTATATAAATAAACTTATCAGTATAAATTGCTGTTTACTAAGACAAATGTTACTTCAGTTGCAGTTTCAAATTAATTTTGTACTTTTATTTGAAGAAGGAGGTTTGAAACTGTTTTGGTCATGCTAATTTTTCTATATTAAGTTTAAAAAAAAGATGTTCTTTCTTATTATAGTTCAAAACGACATTGAAGAGAGGGCTTGAAAATATGGCTAGCAGCAATGGGCTTTGGGCTTCTCTCTTTGTTCCTAACAAAAAACAAACAGGTTGGCAATATTCATCAGTGTAAAGAAACAGTAAAGTCATTATCTAGGGAGTAAATTTTTTAAAAAATGATACACAATAATTTGTTAATTATTGTCAGAAAAAAGCATGCAGTTTTACTTCTGAAAATGTATGTTCTGGTTAATGAGAAACATTACCCTGCAGCTTCTTTGCGATTTCTTGCATTTGTTTAAAAAAAAATTTTTTTAAAGTATACAATCCACTTTTTCTTAGTAGGCATTTTAGTTAAGGGCTAACTTAAATGTTATCCCAGGATAATAGCGTGATATTAGGCAAATACTAAAGGGAAGCAGAGAGGTTTACTTTTGAAGTGTAAATATTGGTTTTGTGGCCAAGTACTATTACAATGACTTCACTTCTATTGTACTAAATGAAGGTATAGATTTTGGATGGATGTTTCAATTGAATAGCCGGATTACTGAATTTTGACTGATACAGATGCTCAGTACCTTTCAGGAGGCTTGCACCTTTATATGTTTCAGGAATCAAAAAGCACATGAGTCTGTCTTGTACAGTGCCACACATATTGTTAATGCTTAAAATATAATAAATAACAGCACATCCAAAAAATACAATATTTTTAAAATGAACTCCAGTGTTATTAAGAAGATTATTTCTGGTTAGCTAAATAATATAACTGTCTGTCCATGAAGCCAGTCAGAGTTCAATTATCCTGCTCTGTTATTTCTCCTACAGATTGGGGAGAGTCAGAAGGAGTGATTGGGGTGGTGGAAGGGAGGGAAGAGGATGGTGAGATTAAGAAAGAACTAATGTTATTTTTTGTTTTTAAATACATATGTGGCATCCAGATACTATGGTGATGGGAATTATATAAATAGGTAGGTTGATAGATTCTAGTGTAATGTACAACTGTCACTCTACTGAGGTAATATTTACCTGACCGTGTGTGTGTGCGTGTGTGTGTGTGTGTGTGTGTGTGTGTGTGTGTGTGTGTGTGTCACTTATCTGTAAATATGGGTCATATACCCAGTAAACTGAGTGGCTGGCACAGATTTCATTGTGTATAACTATTTGATAAGTTCCCTCTGTTCTACCCGTGTACTCAATCTCTGAACCAGTGTAATGAGAGCACAAGCAAACAGATAATTCAAGAAACAATCTTAAGAATAAAATTAAAAACAGTAAATATGGAAAAGACCTATTAAGTCATCTTGTCTATCCTGCCTAGTCTAGCTCCATTTTAAATGTCCCAAGATATGGGGCTTCCATCTCCTTCCCTTAGAAGACTCTTTCATGGTCAAATAGATTAATTTTTTTTATGTGTGTGGATTGCTATCAGTGTAGGAAGTGCCATACCCGAGTTCAATATCTTTTTTACAATGTAAATTTTTCTTAATTTCATCCCATTGCTCCTAATTATGCCTGTGTTTTACCAGCTTGCACAATTCCTGTCCCTCCAGGGTGTGCACACCTGTCAAATGCTTGTATACAGTTATCATGTCATCCTTAGGTGTCTTTCAGCGAAACTGCATTATATATGTAATCTGACATTTTCTTACAAATCAGTCTTTCTAGCATCTTAATGGTGTTTGTTGCTATTGTCTTCATTCCCTCTAATTTGTCTGCAACTTTATTACTCATAACCAGTGCCCAGAAATGCACAACAGTATTCCTGGTGTAGCCCTAGTAAGTTCATGTGGAAGACCGCTCACTACCATGATGCGAGTCCCTGAGTGTGCAGCCCAAAGTCATGTCTAATTTTCCTGTTGTGTCATATTGCGAACTCATATCTCATTTGCTGTCCTTCACTCCAAGGCCATCATGGTCTGGGAATGCTGTGGAGACAGTGAACTCAGTGCCTGGGAAGAGGGCACTTTCCCTTGCATTTCTAAGTACGGATTTGTTTTGCCAGTTGAGAAGTGAGGTTGATAATCTCCAAAGAAAGTCCTAGCCTTTAGCAGGAAGAATGCTTGTCCAAGCACAGGGTGTGAATGAAAATTGGGAGTCCATGGGCCTGCACGTGAGAGTTGCAGTATACTTTCTTCTCTGCACAAAACAGCATACGCACCTCTTAGCTATATGCAGCTATTGAGTCATTGTCGTTCTGTACTCATAGTTCATATGTCCCATTGAGCATTTCTAAGAAAAAAATGTTGGTTCTCTAGTTTTGACTTTGTAAATGCCCAATAAAAATGGCCCTCCGCTCAGGAGACTGTGTAACATGGTGTCAAAAAAAAATTCTTCCATCTTTTGCAAACTCTTTATTTTGCATTTGTTACAGCAGAAACAGGAGCTGCCATTAAAGCTAAAGCTACATAAGTTCCCATTCTAATCAGCTGTTTTCAGTCACTGGTAACTTTCTGAAACTTACAGGCTTTTAGGCTAAACTTGTCCAGGCCCAACCCAGAGGTAGTTTTTTGTTGTTGTTGTTGTTGGGTTTTTTTAAATGCTCTAAGTGAAAACAGTTATGTCATTTATTTTATTATAAGAAAATTGGAGTAAAATTACACTTTCCTAATTATAAAAATAATCCTGCACCTTTCCTTTTGTATTATTATCTTGTGTTGAAAATAATGTAGTTGTTAAATTATTGTGAGAACGGACCTGCTGCTTTGTTAAATTAGAACTAATTATTCACAGTTTGCCCAGAATACTTTGGAAATGTCTTGCTGTATTAAAATTTGTTGTTTCACTATGTCCTGTTCCTGTCTTTACACAATCATATATTGGAAAAATCTGAAAAACCTTATAATGTGCCATATTGGGGGAGGGGTTAAATTATTATCTCCTTATTTCAGTTATCTGTTGTTGAGTCAAAGGCAGCAATAAAAAATTGCTATTATTAATAATTGCTAAAATAGTTGCTATGCTGTGTGGGAGACCTGGGATTTAGCTTGACCTCAGAACTTCCACTCTCTTTGCCGCTAGAGACTAGTGTGGTAGCCTGTTTTTCTTTGGGAAGGGCAAAAAACTGCACCGCTGCTCATAGAACCAATTTCCAATTGCTTTTCATAGAGCTACTTCCAAGGTCACCTCCCTTAATTCCGTGGTTTCTGCCTTTCACACAAAAGAAAAGATGTTTCTGTGCCATCTTATAAAGAGAGCAACAGAGAGGGTTGGAGTTGCAACTGCTGAATTAAGAAGTGCACAGTAAGCCATGTTTGAATGCCAGGGTGGCTTTATTATAGCATATATTTTAAAAGATTTTATAATCTGTTTTCAAAGGTGAAAGAAGATTCTGAGGTTATATATGCAGGGTGCTCTAATCATTGCTTTAATGTAACAGTTAGCCCAGTTGTGAACATTTTGATCTGTTTAGCATACAAATTATGTTAAGTCAAGCACCAGCTATAATTTTGTAAATTGGTGGAATATTCCTATAAAAAGGCACAAAAGATTGTGAATACTGAATAAGTTCATTGTTTTAGCAACCAATTTGAGTAGGGGGAGGGCACCTTTATTTTTTCCTTTTTATTTTAGAAATACTTTGTGGTTCACCAGTACAGACACTGTGTATCTTTGTATCCTCAGGCAGTCACCATGTTAATAGTTGTTTGCTAGTTGTGGTCAGTTGATTTAAAATAGCTGGCATTATAGGTCCCAATAGATTATGCCCATATCAAATGTAGTATTGTTGCTTCAGACCAAACCCCCATTCATGACAGAGTTCATTATAGCTCTTTAATTTATAATAGCATTTGAAAGGATGAGCCTGAGACGATATAAAGGGAAAGTCAATTTTTTAAACTTTCCCAAGCCGCACATAATCCGGTTCCTATTTTATGCTCACTATTTCACATCTGTGTTGTTGCAAAAGGACGTTTTGCTTTAGTAAGGAGCTGTTGGATTTTTCGAATCTAACACTTGTTTGTTTGGTTGCTAATATGAAAATAGTGTACAAAATATTTATTGCCATATTGCATCGAACGTGCTGCTAGTATATATTTTCCTATTGGATGCAAATTATATATATATATATATTTTTATTATATAAATAAATGTGAGGGAGTTAGTCTAAAATATGTTTTATTCAGTGTATAATGATGTCACAATAAGCCTACCCCAATCATTGACTCACTGGGGACATTCTGGAAGTAACCATGCTCTCAAACCCTAAATAAGAGAGCACCTCATTTACTCTTAGCCAAACCTTCACTCCCAGGGTTTGACTGATATACAAAGCAACATCTTACTCTGGGGATAGTTGTATCCACCCCTTTCTGGCTGGAATGGAGGGGCACCACAATTCAGAGTCTCTAGAGAAATGAAAAGGGGGAAATGGGGCAGTTAGCCATTAAGCCAGACATCAAGAGCAGGACTCTTGAGTTTTAGCTCCCAGGGTCTGCCCTGGCTCAGAATGTGACCTTAGACTCCCCGTGACTCAATTGACCATCTTTAAAATGGTTATAATGCTAATTTCAGTTGTGAAGATTAATATTTTTAAAGGGTGTGGGGATTCTTTGAAGAAAGAAACAATGGGTGGGTGACAAGAACTACTTCTTCACAGGGCCTGAATGACCCCGTTGAGTGTTGGCACTGAAGTGAAGTGGACGTCACACATACACTGCAGATCTTCTGTGCTCAATACTCAAGCTGGAATAGTGCCTGCCACTGCTATGTACGCCCTGTGTGCAGCCTTCAGCCATTGGCTCTGTGAAGTCATGTAGCCTATGGATCCTACCTAATCCATCGCATATTCATACCACGCTCATCCCACAGCATCTGAGCCTAAGAAAATGACCACACACCTCTCAAGGCTCCAGCACTCATGCATCAGTTTCTTCAAAGTCAGCATTATATCTCCCTTCTTCAATGCATAGGGTTATAGAGATGCAGTCCCACCGTGCGGCTTATGTAGAGCCAGAGGAAGGAAGCAGGAAGGAACTTGTTACCATCTGTTCTCACCATATTTGAATTTCTCCTTAAGTAAATGTAAATTACTAAGAAAGAAGTATCCTCTCTGCAGGCCAGTGAGAAAATCTAATAGTGAAGCTTTCTGAAAATAACAGATTGCTTCCATAAAGATTTTATAATGAAAGATGTGATGAGTTATAAGCAGTCATTAACATTTGTTGAAAATTCTACCTGTTGTTAGTGTTTCATATACTTCTGGTTCAAACATTTCATGGAAAAAGAAGGGAATAAATGGGATAAGACTAAACAGATAGTCCTGGATGTGGAATTTCTAAAGCTTTTTGTGTACTTTATGTCTAAGATAACAAATCACACAGGTCAACAGCTAATGTCAGCTAGTGAGAAATGGTTGTACATTTTGAAGAAGAGAAGCTCTTGTGTTCCTAGTCAGCTGGATGTCAGGGTTTCAAATTTCAGAATTTCACGTGGAAGTAGGATGCTTGCAAGTGAGGTGAATAGCAGAATAAATAATAGTTTAAAGACAGGGTTGTTTTTAAGTTCTCAAAGGATGGTTTATCTTAGATACGTTTATGGTCAAGACTATCTCCATCACATTCACTGTGGTATTGGTCCTATTTTATCTTTGACATCTGTATGAAATTCCCATTTATGGAGGATAAAACTACTGTCATCAAAGGAACCAGTGGGAATAGAGATGTCTAGTAGCCTGGTGAAAAAATAAGAATCTACAAAACTTTTAATTGTTTGTTTATTCTGTTTAAAACATTTTCAGAAAGGAATGGACAGAACTCGCTGCTTTCTTCCATATGCAGCTTCTAAAAGAAGCTATCCCTTTTTCTGAAAGCTCTGAAATTCATAAACTTACTGCTAATATCTGTCTACAGCTACCTAATATATGATGTTTCTAGGGCATCCATCAGGGTAGTATCTGAGCGCCTCAGATATCTTTTGTAGTCCCTTTTGTAGCCAGATGGCTTAAGAGATTGGTAATGGGTTACTAACCCTTTCATCTCCAAGTCAATAAATCAGATCAGACCCAGATTGGTAATGACTTGAAGTCATTGCTAATCAAAGGCTGTTTGGCAGCTTGAACTGGTCTCAGTCTAGTTCTTAGCAGACAAGGTGATGCTCTGGTTATGTAGGACAAAATAGGTATGGAGATTGAACTACTCTCACTTTTAGAGATGTTTCTTGAAAAAGGGTTGGAGGAGTCATCAGTGGGACAGCTTCTGAGCTTGTAGTCTCAACAATAGATAGGTTTTATGCAGGAGATGTCAACTTTCAGGTCTGCCAGTGACGAAACTTTCACCAGCATTACATTCACTTGAGGAGGTAAGGGGTGGGACATAGTCTCAAGTGTGTACACAAAGAGCTCTTGCTTCATAGAGAATAGAAAACAGTAAAAGTGAATTAGGTGGGTTTTCTCACAACTCTTCATTTGGAATTAATGTTTTTCTTTCATGATAACAACCTTCTTCTTGTAATTCAGCAGATGCATCTTAATATTGACCCAGTGGCTGTAAAGTGAATGCGTCCTTCAAAACCAAAATTCTACCCTGTGGCGGGCTGCTAGGTGGGCTTCAGACAGATGTACACCCAGTCTCAAGACTGAGCCTTAAATGTACATGGCAGTGGCCCTGCTGGCTGCAGGGTCGTGTGAAAGGAAGTTATGTGGTTAAAACCTCAACTATGAAAATGTGTCTTTGGAAGAGTCATTTTGTTCATGTCAATATGAAGAATAAGAATCTTGAGGTGGAAACTGTTAGGGTCTTATGAGTGATAACATTTTGGACTCTCTATCATGTGAAGGGACCTGCTTAGCTGTTTTTTGTTTTTATTAAGACCCAGTTGAGAACATCTGTCCTATGAGGAGTTGCTATGGGAGGACTGCATCAGCTGGAAGTCACCTGCTGGTAATTACCAGCAGAAGAAATTTCACCTTTGACAATTATACAAATACAAACTGTAGTTTTTTTTCTGCACAGCATCTTCCATATTAACTGCATCCTATAGCAAAACACAGTGTTAAGTGCAGTTAGAGTTTTTGTTTAGTTTTTAAGCAAAGGAAGAGAGCAATCAAGAGGCATGAGCAAGGGAGAAAATACAAGTTTTCTGTGGAAATTCATGACGAGACCAAAAGCTGATGGGCTATGAGAGAGCTGTTCAGTTGGCAAAAAGCTGCTGCCATCAAAAGTGGTGAAATAATGTACAAGGGAGGAGAGGTTCTTGTAGTATCTGAGTCTGGAGTACCTTCACATGATTCAGCAGTTTGTTTACGAAGGGAACACAGTATTTCAGTACTCTGTATGGCTACACTTCAAGATCCTGGTTTTGATCTTGGAAGCCCAGATGGTATCAGAGACCACATTTCTCTGTGCGACCCTGAATAACAACTGCAGTCAATCCCCAAGGTTGAGGTTCCCATTGGGCCATGGGCACAAGGCTTTCTCTCTGGCTGACATCTGCCTTTGGAATTCCATTGCACAAGATATTGGACCGAAGCTGGACCTTTCTCCCTTTACAGAATAACATAAGGCATACCACTTCAAAAGCCTTTATGCTGTAACATCAGAAGAAGAACAAGAAAAAAAATCAGGATATGCAGGTGAATTTACACACATGCACTTCTGCACATGCCGTATTTGAGAGAGAGAAGAATATGTTCCTGTGGATTAAGTTTGTGCTTTGCTTTAAATTTTGTGAGCAAAAGTATCATAAGAAGTGTGGAATAGATAGGTGGCTGGAAGGATAGATGTGTTGTGTGTGACACAGTGAACAGTTATACACGTTCTATTGTCATTCGAGACGACCACACACAATCCCTTTGTGTCTTCTCTTTGCTCATTTATTTCAGAGTGATACAAATATACCTAACTCATGAACATAAAAATAAAAGATTACACCACCTAATATGAGTTCTGTACTTTCAGTAGGCAGGCAGAGAGGCTACATGATGGCTTGGGACTGATAAAACCCTTTTTCTTCTCAAGCAAGTAGACTGATAAACCAACAAAACATCACAGTCTCTTGCCTTCGCAGATTCTTAAAGAAGAAGCAATACTTAAACATTTTAAAATGCAAAAGGACTGGCTGAAACACTGCTTGGAAAAGAAAACACACAAGAAAACTACTTTTTGTTCAGGGGTTATTATAATGTCCTCTTATTTCAGATTGTGCAGATATTTCATTTTATAATTTACCATCAATTTTATTCCAGTGGGCAGGGAACATATTTAAAATTTTAAGGGGCATTTTCTGTTCAGTTTTGTGGATAAATGTGTGTGTGCTCGTATGTATGTGTATATATCATGTTTGGCTTTATACATGTGTATATATCATCTTTTATTTTCTGCAGTTTTTGCTTACCATGGTAGACCCGCAGCATCTCTGTGTTGCTATGTCCTTATTGTGATGTTTCCTTGAAATATATCTTTAAAAATAGGGTGAGAGAGACCCTGTTTTGATTGTCACATTTACCTTGCAATATATTTAGACTGGAGCTGAGGGAGTCACTAAAACAGGTACCTGAAAGCTCCTGAAAGTGATTTAGTATGAGAGTTGACACAAAGCCAGCGGGTCTGTATTATCACTTCCTGTTAACTGACTAATGCATTGAGCTGTTTTGACATGTGACCTGTTGATGTTGGCAGCTCATCTCTTCTCAGTCTATTATAACACCAGCTCTCCTCCCTAATTATCACAGCCTGCACCTTCTTCTTCCTCCCCCCCCCCCCATCCCCCTTTCACATTCCACTCAGCCTATCCCAGGCTTATTGCCATTATTTGCAGCTGCCTCTAAGTATTTCCTTCTGATGAGAGATCCCATATGTCTGTGAGAGGTCTAGGTGACCAGGTTCTGTGAAGCTCACTGCTCTGGCTGGAAAGCTCCTGTGAGATACCTCACCACAGTGCAGCAAGACAGTTGAAGTCAAATAACAGTAACTCAGCTGTGCACTAGAAATATGTATTTGTAACAGATTCACAGTTGAGTTAAAATAAGGATTTGATTTAGAAAAAACACCTGGGTAAAATGCAGGTCAGTAATTTTTATAAAAATGCAGTAAGCAGTACCTCCGCTGAGGAGCAGTCCAAGAACAGAGTATTAAATTAATATTTTCCAAGCGTTCTATGTTTCTGGTAGCAGCCACCAAGTGGTAGGTTCTGTACAAACCCAGAAAAAGGCACAGTCTCTGGCCTGAAGAGATTTCACTCTTAATTTTGTCTCCAAATGGAGAATGCAGATTGTCTAGATTAAATGCAGTTTAACTATCTGGAGGATTTGGAATATTTGGAGTATTTCCAAAGTGAAATCTCAATAGATGTTGATTTGGGCCCTCATCCTACAAACACCTGCACATGTGCTCAACTTTAAGCATATGAGAAGTCCCACAGAATTAACTAGTCAAAGTTAAGTGTTTTCAGGGGCAGAACCTCGTGATCTCCTTTGGTAAATATAAGCATAATGTGTTTAATGCACAGCCCCGTTACTGTTGTAGATACTGGATCCCTCAGGCTCAGATAAAACTTTATTATTTATCTCTGTAAATTTTAAAATGACAGGTTTGTGTATGTTTGGTGAGAACTGTTGGTTGGGATATATTGAAGGAGACTTTTTCCCTTCTATTAGCTGGTGATACAGCACAATATTTCGTGTGGTTAAGAAGAAAGAGACGTATAGGCTATACAGCAGAGTTGTGTGCTACAGTCGCTATGCAGACGCATGCGTGCACACACACATAGCTTCCATTCCCTTCAATGGAAGTTTTGCCTGAGCAGTTGGTAGGGTCAGGCTATTAATCAGCTGTAGTATCTCACAAGTGGATGCTGAAAACCACCTTCTTTGCTGGAGGTTGAACAGCACAAACATTTTCCATTAGGTTGTGTCTGCAGTGCAAAGCTCCAGCATAAATGTGCTGCTCTACCACAATAAGGAACTTGCACCTATACATCTGTACAACAGAGAGGTTGTAGCCAAATGTTAGAGACACCGAAATTTCATGTAAGCTGTGTTTTTCCTGCTGAATCTGTTAAAACTAAAGACATAATCATTGTACTTGTTATAGCCTGTGTAACCGACACGCCAATCAATTACATATAGTCAGTTAAATATACAGTTTACTTTTGATTGTGTGCCCCAGGTTTTTCCTGGTAAATAATGTTACTCTTCGTTCCATGCTGGGTATATAATGATTATGTATGTGTCAGATCTAGGACTTACTTCCAAACTGGAAAAGTAAATCCAATCCAAAATAAACCAGGTCCTTTGAAATCTAGACACTTTCTGCCTTCCATCACATCATGTCAGGTGACAATGCAAGACATCAAATGATACAATGGCACATAAGGTGACCGTAAATGAAAGATAAATTAAAGCAAATACATTTTTGATAGATTGATTTTGGTTGATGAGAATTTACTTTTAATTGCTGCCAGATTCATTTTATCAGCTACATTTCCTAATTTGTATTATTACAGAAAATTACCAATATATATTTATTCTTAAAACTTTATTTGTTCATTTAGAAGCTAGATTTCAGCCTTTATCTTTGTAGGTAGCTGATCCAAGACAGTATTATGTAAATGGCTTAATTAATTGGTACCTTTCAGTTGAAACAGCCATTTACAAAGGAAGTAATCCTTTTCGAGTGGCATAAGCTACTTAAGAATGGCAAAAAAACAATGTCTTGCTCAGGCACCTTGTCACACAATTAAAAGTTATTTGACAGAAGTAACTGTAATAAAGTACAAGGCCCCTTCCCAAATTATATTTTTCAATGTAATTAAAATAGCATCAACTTGAAGACTATGCAGTAACTGTGCTTAAAATTTACATTATTTTGAGACTTAATTATGTAAAATTAGAAAACTTTTTGATACATGATGCAACATGTTGATGGCAAAAATGTGATCCAGATGGCCTACTTATTAAGTGTGCGGTATTTCCAGAATAATTCGCTTTCTGTGTTCCATGCTCCGCTTGAGGCCACCCTTGGAAACTTCTACTATAGTAAAGCTGTTGCAGAACACCTCACGACAGCCATTCCACATGAGGGTGATGGTGTCAGTAATGGACATTCTCGGTCCTTTTCAGCAAGAGCGCTTCAACCTGCATAGCCTCCTAACAGGGGAACTGTATTAGTTTATTATTAGTTTATTCTGATATTTACTTGGCAAGGATTTGTAAGCCTGTTGATACTTCCTAAAGAGAGAGAGAGAGAGAGAGAGAGAGAGAGAGAGAGTGTGTGTGTGTGAGAGAGAGAGAGAGAGAAAGTAAGTAAAACAGGAAATGTTTCCTCGAGATGACTATCGGTATCTTAATGCCTTACATGTTTTAAAGTTAAATAACTCAGCCCCTAGTAGTTGGATAACGGTATATTTATTATTACTAAGTATAATGGGAAAGGTGAGTTTTGCTCTTTGTTCAGAAGGGGGCAGGGTTTTGTCATCATTCTAATATTTTGCAGAATTGAATTCCGTTCTTGGACCAGCTGCTGAGATAGCTGTCTCCTGAGCTGATAGACCTCACCCTGGTGGCTGACCGATCCAGTGGAATGTAGCTCCTCTGGGAGGTCATGGTTGCGGTGATGTGAGAGATGGTTAATCAAGTAGCTTGGGTCAGTCCCATACAGAGTTTTGAAATTCAGGACAGAGAACTTGACTCGGACTCTTTTCAAAGGAGAGCCAGCTCTGGTACAGTTCTTAACAATACAAATTGTTGCAAACACATCTCCATTGTGCTAAGAACTGTATCAACTGAAGCTTTTCCAGTTGTTGGCAGCCTCTTTCCTAGGTATAATGAGTTGCAATAATCAAGTCTTGAGGTCACAAATGTGTGGATCATCGTGGTCAGTAGCTGAACTACTAACAAATGTCTATATATATATTTTTTAAAACTATTGCACTGGAAGATGTTTAACACTGTTCCCATCTTTTTTTAAAGGTGATAGGTTGACCCCTGGAATTATGGGTGTGGGAGGCACCCTCAGAATAAAGAAAAATAGTTGAGAGAATGATTTAAAGGTAGAAGTATAAAGCACCTAGATGAGGATAATAAGATGGGGACAAACCAGTGCGGGATTCTGTAACCTGTCAGAATTTTCTGAAATAGTTAACAAATAATGGATAAAGGAGAACCAGTGGATATAATTTATTTAAACTTTCAAAGGGTTTTGGATAAAGTCCTTTAAACGAGGCAATTAAGGAATCTTGTTAACAATGGGGAGGGATGTTAAGCCTTGTCATGATTTTAAAACTGATTTAAAGATAGAAAGTTAAAAGTAAGATTAAATGGACATTTCTTATCATGGGAAGGAGACAATAATGGTGTGTTTGGAGTAAGTAGTAGGATTAATAGCTAGATTTCATTTAAATATATATCTATATCTATACTGAGATATAAATATATTATAAAATTTATATTATAAAATTAAATTGTATAAATTATATAAAAATATAAAATATATATATAAAAGGTATATTATAAAAATTAAATTGCTATTGTGCGTAGAATATCATGAGATAATGTTCCCTACAGTGTACATATATACTGCAGTTTAGCATTATCATCTTAATGCCTTCTAGACCTTTCCACTGTTGTCATGTCACATGGTGAAACAAAGAAGAAAAGGAAGAACAAAACAAACAATAAAACCTCCCCCAAAAGTATGTTCATCCATTGAGAAAGCATCAGCCATGCATTTATGTCAGGCAAATTCAAGTGTAAAATATGCCATTCTTCAGATAATCAACTACAATCCAGGGGAAAAAATCAAAGTTCGGTCCCAAATGTGCAATTTCTTATCATGCAGAAGCAATAGGGAGTTATGAATCACTACACAGCATTACATAGTAAGGCACCAATCCTGCAGTGAGCTTTACACGGGTTCTCCATTTCCTTCAGTTGGAGTGAATCCATGGGTCCGCTGCAGTTGTAAATAACGGGTTGCCTATGCGGACCTAGTTGTGGGATCGAGGCCCAAGTTGAGACTGTGGAGAATTAGGAGGAATACCAAAAAAAACCTAACAAAGCAAGAGATTTGGACAAGAGGGTGGCTGATGAAATACAACCAAGTGCAAGGTAATGGATGGGAGAAAAAAACTATACTTGTGGTATATGAGCTCTGAATTCGTTGTAACTTCTCAGAGAAAATATCTGGGTTTCCTCATGATCAGCTCAATGAGGACATCTCAGCAAAGATTGATGTGACTCACTGCAAGTAAGGTGTTAACATGAATTAAGAAATAGAGAATAATATGGAAAATATTTATAGAGGTATTTTATAATTGAGTGGCTCATACCTACCTTGATGTTTTTGCAACATCCAGCAAAAGACAGAAAGAATTTACAGATCAGTTAGAAGTTTTCAATAGGGAATTTCATACAAGTAAAAGTTAAAAAGATTGATTGACTTGTGTTGAGAGAGGAAGAGGAAGTATGTAAATTAACGGATAGTAAAATGAAGGCCAATCAGGAACTCCAGTTTACTCTTTGCATGTGCAATAAAAAGATTATACAGCAAAATTAAAAGGCAATGAACTTAAAACAGATAAAATATTTTTAGATGCAACGTATAGATAACTTGTAGGACTCACTGCTGCAGGATATTGAGACAGTTGGTATAACAAAGTTTGAAAATATTAATTTATATTAATAGTAGCTTCTTTTTTTTAATAGATTATCACTACTTAGTGTGAGGAAGAAACTTCCATTCATACTATTGATGTATAGGGTTTAATTGCATGTGTACTATGCAGGCATTAACTCCTTCCTTTGAAACTTCCAGTACTGGCTAGTTCAGGAGAAAGATACCAAGGTTGAGTGATTATTGGTTTATTTTTAAAATTTACTTTGAATGCAGAGAACAAAGGATGGTCCAGTAGTTGTGGCAATAGCCTTGGATTTGGAAGGCCTGGATTCAATGCCCTTTTCTGCCACAGACTTCCTCTGTGACCTTGGGCATGTCGCTTAGTCTCTCTGTGCCTTAGTTCCCCATCTGTAAAACTGAGGTAATAGCACTTCACTCCCACCCATGGTGTTGTACATGAAAGACTAGAAATGCTCAGACACTAGGATAATTGGGGCCATAGGCAAAACATTTTTACTGTAATAGTAATACATATAAGTAATAAGTATATAAGTAATACATACAGTAATTCATATGTAAGTATAAGTAATACATATACTTTTAGAAATACAACAAAAAGACCTATAAAGAAAAAGAGACCTATTTTGTGCAACATTTATAGTAAGGTGTGTAACAACAAATCATATATTTGTGTGATGGTCCAGTTATTAGTACAAGGCCAAATCAAAGGGGTGTTAAGTTCCAAACTTCAGCATATCTTAGAATTTGCATTTTAATTTTGCTATAAAAGTTGAAGTAAAAATCTAATGTATCCCAAAAATAAAACGAGCCAGCACTTTTCCAAAAATACCTGTAACATTTCAATTAGTGAATACAAACTCTGTGTTCTGCATAGATTGGGAATACAATCTTAATATTGGATTTACCTATGCTAGTACTGTATTTACCTATCACTAAAGTACTTCTTTCAAATAATTCTTTCTTCCCACAAAGAGGAAATCTCTATCTGTATTGCAGTATGTCTTATTTGATTAGTGCTGTGATTAGTGATCTGTTCACTGCCAAAGCACATGATAAAAATTAACATACACACAACATACCTGTAAATATTCCCATCCCAATTTGGCGGAAACTGAAGCAGAGAAGTGATTTACTTAAAGCCATAGAGGGAGTCAGCGGGTGAACCAAGATTAGGAGTTCTAAGAGTTCTAGGTTCTTAATATGTGCAAATCACTAAAACATGCTTCTCAAATATCAGGTTAAAGTCCGGATGGTAGAGGCCACCTGTCTGTAATTTGTGATGGGGGAAAATAGTTCTTCTTAGTGACTGGAATCTTGGCACAGAATAATGCTGTAGACAACCACTTTTGGAATCTCATGGCAGACAGTGTTCATTATCACAAAGGAGAATCACGTAACAAAGTTAGCTTAAGATCTGCCTGGTACTTGATAACTCCAAATCAGATTTAGCATGTTAGTCAGACTACCCTCCAAATTTTTGCACCTTGAATTGAGTAATCTCCTCAAACAGGACAAGGCAATAAGGAATTAAACTGAATGCAATGGACCATATTTAAGTACAGCAGCAGTGACTGATATTTTGATTGTTAATTTCTTTGATCTTCTGTTGAATTTAAACTTGCCTACAGTGGTTTACCAGTTTCAATTAGTACACAAAACAAACTTTGCTTATTTTCTGAGATTATGTTCTTCATTATACATCGCTGGAGTTTTATATGTGGTTGCCAAAAAATCTTCTTTTGACAAATTCCACAGGAGGCATTTTGAGATTATGTGATTGAGTTGATTGAGTTTTGGCCAAATCCTGTACACTTTTATCACTGAAGACTAAAATACAGATGCTGTGCTACACCAAAATATATGGAATTTGCTTTGGCCCAGAAAATTTGTGTCACATTTTAAAACAACCAATGTGGGTACAATTTGAGTTAAGTGGCAAGTAAACAATGCAAATGAAACTGTTTTGTTAGCTAGAAAGTAATTGAAAATCTGCAACTAATTATAAATTGGCAAAACGTTAGTCTCCAAGAAGCTGAAAGGAATGCTTTGCTGATATTTTTTAGTTGTATTCAAAACTAGCTTGCTGAACACAGTCCATACAAGAGTTAGACCTTACTAAATATTGTAATTTACTTCATAAAAAAAATTAACAAGCAGTTAATTCAAAGTTTGGGTTTCATAAGAAAACTATGCATTTAAAAAAAAAAATCACTCTTAAGTCATGTGATCTTTTCATTTCACATATCAATAATAATAGGACTGAGCATCAACATTTGTATCGAGATCCAAGTTTCCCCAGCATTTGGGAGTGTTTAAAAACAGAGCTTTGATTTGCACTTTTGTTTCATTTTTTCAAATGGGCATCTCGGACCATTTTATTCACATTAATTCAACTGTACAATACTTTTGCAAGGTAGAGAGAAGTATTGCTACATACAGAAAGAAAATCCATGTTTGTGTTTGGTTGAAAAGTTAGGTGATAAGTAGGGATACGATTCTGTCATGGAGGTCATGGGTTCAATGACTGTCCAGGACTACTTCTGGAGCAGCTGGCAGCTCCAGGGCAGCTTCCAAACAGCTGATCGGCTGCCATCCCTGAGGCCGCCGTGCAGTGTCCGCCAGAACAGCTGATCAGTGGCCAGCCCTGAGGCTGCCAAACAGCTGACTGGCGGCCAGCCCCAGCCCCACCAAAGCAGCAGACCCCGGCCCACCGGAGTAGCAGCCAGTGTTCGGTCAGCCCCTCTGGGGCTGGAGCAGCAGTGGTCAGTCCCTGCCACAGGAGCAGCGGTAGAGCTGGAAAAGCTGCAAGCTCTGGCAACGCTCTGTTTGTCTGCCCCCAAACAGGGTCTTTTTTTAGTAAAAGTCAGGGACGGGTTGTGGGTTCCGTGAATTTTTGTTTATTGCCTGTAACCTGTCCCTGGCTTTTTTTTTATTAAAAATACCGGTGACCTTAGTGCTAAGTTTTGAAGTTTGTATTGTTAACCTCCTGACCCATCTGCAGTACTAGTAACCAGTCAGAGCACACATGTAAATTATTGTGCATCCAGACTGTATCCAGCGCTACCTCACCGTGTGTGTGGCACACGTGCACATTTCATGTTCATGTTTTCAACCTGGGGTCCAGGGCCCACTGGCGGAGGGGCTGCAAGCAGGTTTCAGGGGGGCCACCAAGCAGGGCCAGTGTTAGACGCTGGGGGCTAGGGCAGAAAGCCGAAGCTGCGCTGCACGGTGCTGCAGCCTGGGGTCATGATCCCCACCACCGGGGGCTGAAGCTGAGCAACTTAGATTCATGGGGCTTCCTGTGGCGTGGGACCCCAGACAATTGCCTTGCCGGCCCTGGCTTTTATATGCAGAAAAACAGTTGTTGTGGCACAGGTGGCCCATGGAAATTTTATAGCATGTTGTGCGGGAAAGGGAGGCTGTGCTAGTGAGCATTAAGTTTTATTGATGAAGAATCATTAACACCACAGTGATAGGGCCAAACAGATATGTGAGGGAAAATATAGAAGAGGTAAATATTGACCAAGATGCATGTACTTTACCAGCTGCTCTCTGTTCTCTTAAAGAGAGACTGAAGAGTGAGCAAAAACAGAACCAAAATGTGGAATGTAAAATCTTTGCTTTGTCCAAAATAACTTTTTTGGGGAGGGGAAGTGGGGGCGTGGAATGGGTGGTCAGGAAGTTAAGTTCGTTCCTGATGCTAAAGAGAAATCTCTGTGTCTGCAGATACTGGACACATGTGAAAACAGGATGACTGTGCCACTGCAAAGGTCACTAATTACTTAAGGGTGATGTATGGAAGTTCATGTGACACATGGGCTGCTATAATGTAAATTAGTTGGACACAAACCAATGTTCCTTTAAATATTGTAGAGGAAAGAATGTGCTAGTTGCTGTTGAAAAAGAAAAGAACTGGCACATACTTTGCCTGACTCCTTTTGCACCAAAATTGGCACCCACATACCTTGGGAAATTTCAGGAGGTCTAGATTGTGGTACCTTTAATCTCACTGGTAAATTGGTGGGGCTACTTGTGTGAGTAAATGCTGCTCAATGTGAGATCTACGTTCAGCCGTGTGTGGGGAAGTTACCCACAGTGTGTCACATAAACAGACACATTTCAGTAAAGAATACTTCACAGAAACAACAGTAAAACTAAGACAGCCTTCCAGTTTCTGCAGTTTCTGTTTCAAGATAGCCTAATCAAGCAACAGTCCATTCATACTGTTGAAGCTATTCTTGTGAGTAAGGGTTGCAGGATCAAGTCCATAAATATTAAGCTAAAAACTGATTCTGCATCCAAAGTATTCTAATAAAAAGTTAACGTTGATCATGGGGAAGCAGGGGATTAGGGGTTAAAGCATCAGGGGAATGGAGAATAAGAGTTATTGGATCCAGACTGAAATAGAACTTTGAGCACAAATCACAGTATAAAATTTTAAAGGCTTGATCCTGCCTTTGGCTATGCTGGTACATATTGTTACATATCTTGTAAAATCAGCTACTGTTACAAGTGATGTGGCACTCTTCACCCGCATAGCTAAGGACTCAGCTCTGGGTTTTTATAGTCTTTATTTTTAAATATTATAAATACTGCACTCTGTGGCTTTAAAGACTGTTGAACAGATGCAGCAACATTTTCTGAAATCTCTTTTCCATCTACAAGCAAAATAAGAAGTAGAAGTGTTGCATCTTCCGATAAAGGCTTCTTACAGGGTTGTTTAGTGAATAAAGCCGAAGAGAATGTTTCATTGTCGCTGCTGCAGGTTTTGAGTTTATTTGTACATTATGTGTATTGTATGCTACATAATAATGAAAAGCTATACGCTCTGGGCTGCTAGTTCACTACACGGTCTGTGTGATTGCAACTTGTTTGAATAACAGTAGACTATTGAAACTCTATCCAGATGTGTGTGTTGCGAACTGTGGGAATAACCACAAAGGAGGATTCTCTCTTTTGTTGCCATTTCCAAACCCTTTAAAAAGTGGGAAAGTGAAGCGCATGGAGGCAGCAAATGGAGAGTAGCTGGTCACACTGGAGACGAAGGGTTTTCATAATTAATCCCAAGCAAACAAAACTTTTAACCCCGCAGGATGCACTTTTAGAGAGTAAATGGATGCAACTTAAAGCAATGCAGGGCTATCCCTAAGAGTCAGATTCTAATACCATTTCTCATGCTGGTGATCGTCTTACTCCTAAAGTAGTAACCTTGCTGACTTCAATATCAGTCCATGCAGAATAAGGCACTGCTCCGTGTGAGCAACATATTGGAATAAAATGAACTGTTATCAATTTAGTGACTGACACATGTTGTGCTAAATATTGAAGCTGTTATGGGCTGGTGGCAGGAGGAAGGTATAATTTCATGTTTCCAGAATTTAATTAGTTTCTATTTAATGAGCTAGAGCATTGAACAAAGGGGCCTGTTTTAATGGTCTGTTTTCAGTTTGATGGAACCAATGTGTTTCCAAGATAAGGTTGTTCTCTCTCTCTCCTACATAATCATTGTCATGCTTTGATTGGACTCTTTGTCCACTATCTTCAATATATGACCCTTCATCTCCCTCTTCACTAACTTCATGCTTACAAGTTGCCATTTTTCACAGAGAACCTGGCACAGATGAAGCAAAAGGGTTGAGCACTGGTGGCAGATATTTTGTGCTGGATCAAACCAACTGCAAGATATAAATGAGTAGAGTGAAGACAGGCGGTTGAATGACCTAGCTGCTTATTTCCTTGCATTTAGACCTTGTGTTGGCATGTGCTGCCATCTAACAACCTTCACTCTAAGTCAGTGAAGGCTTTGGGAGAGTGGGGGGTAAGAATTAAATGATAGAAAGACTACTTAGAATCAAACCATCAGCCCTTATGCTTTCAAGGGAGGTGAGTGAGGACATCTGAATTCAGCCTTACCCCCACTTTGTACTGTTTAATTTAAAGAAAAATGTTGAATTTCCTCCTGAGTGATTAATAGTCAAGAGTGGTGACATACAGGAACTGTGAGTTTGACCTTCAAGGTAAAGGGTAACTGCTATGTTAAGTTGATTACACAATTTTCTCCGAATAAGTTGACAAGCAGCGTGCACAGTTGCTGTGACTTCTGACCTTGTAAATGCACACTTCTAAATGATTTGCCTATTCATCTGAAACAAGCCCTGCTTTAAATGTGACATATGTTAAATAAACTCCAAATGGCCTTATGTGGGACTGGAGTTCCAACGGTAGTGATCTGTCCAAACACGTCAGATTTGCTAGGGGATCAAGAAGTGTAAAATATTCTGAACCTGAATCCTATCTTTTAGATAAATTTCACACTCACATTTAATAGGCTTGAGAAAAAAGCTAACATTTTTTCCCTCATTCTGTAGACTCAAACCCTAATTATTATAGTGGCGCAAACCTTGTCATTCCCTATTCAACTGTTGGTAATTTTTCCTTGAAGTTGAGTGTATGAAAGAAATTAAAACTACTCCACATAAAGTATTCATAGAGTGTTTGTGTAGGTACATAAACAACTTGTGATGGCCCCAGGTATGCTGATTCGTGCCTGCTACATCCCTTTCCTTTATCAGGTTTCAAAGTCCACGGCAGAATGTAATCATGGGCATTCCCTTAGTCCTGGGAAAAGAAAGGAGTCTTGCTGGGTAAACAGATAGGTTTTACATTCATCTCAATCAGTGTGGCCCTTTGCTACACATGCAAAATGAGCAAGAGCTTTTCTCTAAGCTTAGTTTGGGCATTTATGTTCCCTGTTGAGATTAAATGCTTTTTGGTAACCAGTCCATGAGGGAGGATGACAGAAAAGGCTTTTAAATGCCAGCAGCACTGTACAATGAGGTGATATAAATTCACCCAAATAAAATCTGCAAAAGGCAAGTAAATAACAATAAAGGCCAAATGGGCTGCACTAGGAGCTAAGAAAATTAATATACCTTGAGGGTGAGGATGGGGAGGGGGTGGAAAGAGAAAAATATTCCTTCATTTACATCCAAAAACTAAACCGACCATCATTGTTCTGGATCAGCTGTGGGCAAAAGTCAGTTCCTGAAAGTGACTTAGTCCATCTCTAGGTCTTCTGTTTTCTCAGGGAGCTGTGGTTAGCCCTTCCCACTCACCCAATGGAGAAACACTGTGAAATGACTTAGAGAAACAAAAACTGTAACACTGTTTATTTCAATGTTTCCCCCTTCCTCAGGGAGATTTGGAGGGTCTTTCCAATCCCCAAGTGGTCCAGCCACCTGTGAAACAAGACGTGGTTTCCCCAGGGTATTCCCTTGTTTCACAGGCAGGCTGAAGTCTGAAGAAATATCTTCCTCCTAACAGGGCAGCCTCTCCCTGCAGCTTCTTCCCCAGTATATCACTTCCCTATATGTTTGACACTTGCAGCAGGTATTTCAGTAGCCAGGTCAGGGCCAAATTTAGCCCAACACCAGGATAGGCCCATGACCACATTCTGTCTGATCTAGTGTGGACACAGGAGTCCATCCACAGGCATTGTAGAACTCACCCAATCTAGTCCCTCCTCCCTTAGGTTCCTCAGAAAAGCGATGAGGGTGTCAGTGCCCCCTCTTTCCCAGAAATGGCAGTGATCAGGCTTTGTTTCTATGATTTCCCTTCACTTGCTTTGGAAAGGAAAGTGTTTGGTCAGCAAGTCAGTGCACTCCACCCACTGGGGAGGAACCTTAATGAGCCAGAACTTGGAACTCAAAACACTATGACCCCGGTTGCCCCAAAATGGCAGATGAAATTCGATGTTGATAAGCGCAAAGCTGTGCACATTGGAAAACATAATCGCGACTATACATACAAAATGATGGGGTATAAATTAGCTGTTACCACTCAAGGGGAACCGGGAGTCATCATCGATCATTCTCTGAAAACATCTGCTGAATGTGCAACAGCAGTCAAAAAAAGCTAACAATGGTAGGAACCAGTAGGAAAGGGATAGATAATAAGACAGAAAATATCATAATGTCAGCATCGTACACCCATACTTCGAATACGGTGTGCAGTTCCGGTCGCTTCATATCAGAATAGATGTATTAGAATTGGAAAAGGTACAGAGAAGGGCAACAAAACTGGTTAGGGATACGGAACAACTTCCATACAAGGAGACATTAAAAAGACTGGGACTGTTCATCTTAGAAAAGAGATGACTAAGAGAGGATAAGATAAAGGTCTATGAAATCATGAATGATGTGGAGAAAGTGAATAAGAAAGTGTTATTTATTCCTTCACATAACACAAGAACTAGGGGTCACACAATGAAATTAGTAGGCAACAGTTTTAACCAAACATAAGAAAGTACTTCTTCACACAACGCACCTATGGGACTCATTGCTAAGGGATGTTGTGAAGGCCAAAAGTATAATTGGGTTAAAAAAAAATCAGATATGTTAATGGGAGGGATAGGTGTCTCAGTGGTTAGCCAAGATGGTCAGGTTTGCAAATCCATGCTCTGGGTGTCCCTAAACCTCTGACTGCCAGAAGCTGGGACTGGATGACAGGGGATGGATCACTCGATAATTGTCCTGGTCTGTTCACTCCCTCTAAAGCATCTGGCACCAGCCACTGTCAGAAGACAGGATACTGAGCTAAATGGACCATGAGTCTGACCCAGTATGGCCATTCTTAATTATAGACACTGTCCTTTGCAGGAACCAATCATTGAGTAATTTTTGTCCTCTGCACTTTGTATGAACAAAACATTTTTTTTTAAAGGATGCAATTTAAATTCTGCCTGTTGCTCCCAGAAGGGAGATGGCTGAAAAGAGATCTTTGTGTGAGGCAGCATGCAGTACCGTATGTACAGTAGGATGGCTTGTCCTGTCTGTGATAAGCACTACACTGACGTCTACTGTCATTCGTGTGCAGGTGTGACTTTCTATCTGAAAACAGAATCCGTGTGTTTGCTAAATGGCTAGTGAAGCATACTTACTCCAGGAGAGTGACAGGATAAGAGAAGTGGCAGAAACAAAGATAGGAAAGGAGATTTTTGCACTAACAAGTGTGAGCTGATAAGCCTAACCTGTATGGGAAATGTAGAGAATCCTAAGTGCGCTTGTCAGGCCAAAATTAGCTGTGCCGGTTCATTTTCAGCTACATTATGGTATGAAGAAACCCTTATTTATTTTCTCATTTGTGGAGGGAAAGTGCTGGCTCATGGAATTCCTCTTGTTCTTAGCAAGCTATTTCTCTTGTGGATAAATCACTTTTTTTAACCTGGCTGCCCATACCCAGGAAACAGAAGATGACTTACAGAGAAGAATGGTGAGGTGTCATGTAAAGGTTTTATTGGCCACATGGGTGAGTTATGCAGGTCATCCAAATTGAGCGCCTAATCATCTGACACACTATTCCACACAGCTGCCTTGTACTCAGTCGGTAGTAAGGAGTGGAGTAAGTATGTATGGATAGGATGAATTCTACTTGTTCTCTTTCCTTGCCAGTGTGTGCGCCAGTGCCGGGTGTGAAAGGGAGATGTAGTGGCTGTAGGGTGCACCAAGAAGTAAAGTACGTATGTTTTTAAAGAAAAGAACTGGACACTTGCCAGTACATAAAGTCATGTATAAGGAGTCATCATGGACTTGTGGTTAGAGCAGTGGGCAGGGAGTTAGGTAGCTTGTGTTCTGTTCAGCAGTGTTTTGGACAGACTAGAGAGGTGAAAAACCATGCAGGAGTGGTGAGAAATGACTAGGGTACATACAGACAAGGCTTTTTTACCAGTAGGGTCAGTTGCTATGGCAGCCACAGAGGGTGGGTGCCTGTTTTATGTGTCACCATTTTCTTCTGTCTGTAGGTCTGTAGCAAACTATGGCTACAGTTGCTTTGCTGAATAAGGTCTTGGAAAAGATGTAGCTGTAAACGCACAAAGCATGGCTGTGTGTCCAAAAATGGTGTGTTAACACAGTGTGTCTGATTTCCGTAACTCTGCACCCTCGTAAACTCCCACCAAGGCAACTGCTGGTAACCATGTTCAGTTCCTCACTTTTTCCATCTGGATTCCAACAGTCAGGAAACACCTCTTCTCACACTGAAATGATCCATGATCACTCCACCACACTGGCAAAATAATCTCTATTGATTGCATTATTAAATATGATGGAAAATAGCTCCCTGAAAATACCTCGGCCATATATTGGGAGGCTGGTTTTAATTCTGACCCATGCTAAAGTGCTTCATGGGCCTGATCCAAAATTCAGTGGAGTCAGTGGAAAGGCTCCAGTTGATTTCTGTAGGCTTTGAATCAAAACGTAAAAGCAGAAGAATAATCCAGTGGTGCAAACACACTAGTGGGAGCCAGGAATTCTGCATTCTAACCCCATTTTTGATGCTGACTCCCTGTGGCATTAGGCCAGTCACTTCACGTCTGTGTGTCAGATGATGACTTTCCTGCCTCACCGAAGAGTTGTGGAAATTAGTTGTTTAATGTTCCCAATGCACTTTACAGGTGAAAAGTGAGACACACACTACCAGATTTTCCCCAGCCACCTCTTGGGAGCACAGTTCTCTTTTGTGTTTACACCTGTGCACTTCCTCTTCAGGGTCTATAATTGCTGTTACCGAGGATGTCCAACATAGGATGCACAAGAGCTATGCTTCAAGAAGTACCTGTGAGCTTGGTCCTGCATGTGTCATGGCCCCTAGGACATGCCCAGAATTTCTGCGTCCTCTCCTTCAAATCCTGCAGATTGAGGGTCCTGAATCAGGAGAATCTGGTACAGCAGTGACACAGCATGGAATAGGAGTGCTTCCTCCAGTGGCTGTAAAACATTTAAGGCCTTCATGCTATCTCATGCCATGCCCCAGAGTAAAATTACAAATATTTATAGGGGTAGTTCAGATCAGCTCTTAGTACACGATGTGGCATCCCTACACATGCTCAGTTGTCAGAGACCCCTGCAGCCTAAGATCATCTACCTCATTTCCATAATGGCCCTTCAGAGGCATGGTGGAGGACCATTTGCTTGTGTGGTTAAATTGGGTCATTTTGGACTCACCCCCTTTGAACACAATGAGGTAGAAACTAAGTGAGTCCCAGTGGGGAAGCATGTAACTCGGCTGACCCTGAATGGTTGCAAGGGCAGATCGCGTGGCAGTTCCCACCCAGTGCAAATTCAAGAAGCACCATTAGCACGAAAACACTATGTCCCATTATATTGTTCTCCACCAGTGGCATATGCTTTAGAAAACTGCACATGAGGTATGGCAAACTATGATGGTAGAGATCCTCTTTGGGGAGATGCCGAGTTTCTTTCTTTGCATATTTTAATATAGAACTTTTTGGGCTGTTTTTCCACTATATAATCTACAATCTGTAGCTTCCTTAGTCTGTGGCTCCTTTTACATGTATTCTGTTTGCTGTTAGCTATTGGTACTAGAGACAATATCTACAGTACTGATTTCTCTGACAAATTAGTTCATATAAGAGAGATTTTATTTATTCTGGTCATGAGACGTGCCAGAACGATTGGCTTCTAAAAGGGCCCTCCAAACTCAAGTGAGTCAGAATTCAGAGAGCTGTGGCACTGACTGGCCTGATTTAAGGTTAATGAAATTATTAAATTATGCTTTTGCCTAATCTGAAGTGATACTTTCATTCTAGATCACAGCAAGAAAAAGCAGCCAGTGCTCTTTTTATGCACAGCCAAAAAGACACTAATGCTCTGGTGTTTGGAAGTGGGCTGTAAGAAGAGGTTGGTGTAATCCTGTCAGGGACAGGTGAAACCTGATCACAGCATGTAACAATGAATTTGTGAAGCAAAAATGATAGGCCTTCCAGACAGTTATCCCCTAAATCGGTGAGAGAGAGCATGAAAAAACAAAAGGGCAAGCTAGAAGAGAAGTTTTTTCTAACCAAGTGCCCGTTTCAGTAGTGGTAGTACTGACCTCTAGCACCTTTATGGGATCTTCTATTGAAGGATCTCAATATGCTTTGCAAACATTCATTCAGCCTCGCAGCAACTCAGTTTGGTAGATAATCCCCTTTTTACAGATGGGGAAACTGAGGCATAAATTGACAAAGTGACTTGCTCACAATCATAAAGGGAGTCACACTATCAGAATCCTAACGAAAACCCAATCCCAGGCTCTATTCTCTAGGAATAGGCGTCCTCAGTTTTGTTCTTACCATGGAGCACATCTTAATGAAGAGCTTGCCTGGCGTGCACCTCCCCTTCCATTTGCAACCATTGAACTTTCCCACTGCTTACATGGAAAAGTTATTATAATGGAAGTATTAGCTTTTACTGGAATCTAGCAGCTGGAAAAGAGAGAAAAAGCCAGCACCATGAGAGCAGCCAGCTCTTCACAGACCAGCAGCAAGGGCTTCATGGACCACCAACTAGTACTCCATGGACCACAGCTTGGATGCCTTTGCCCTTGGCAACTCTACCTCCCAGTAGATTGTGTCCAGCTTTGAGAGGCAGCGTGGCAGACGGCTAGTTCAGCGGGTGATGTGAAGAGAAATTAGAGATCATTGAACCATTTATGTTTTTATGAAGGAATATGTAGGGCGGTTGCCCAGCAATTTTTGGACGTAGCATGCAATATGAGAACTTTTTCTTGTATGGTGTTGGGAGTAGGTATAATATCTCAGAACAGAAACGGTCTATGCAGGGAACTCAATGAAATTTTTGTTTTTCTTCCATTTAGTTTTTATTTCATTCATCCCTGAATTTAAACTTCTAGATTATGTGCTGCCAAAAGCAGGGAAGTAGTAAAATGCAGTGAGAAATGTGGTGTGCACGGCTCTGGGGAATGTTTCCTATACATGTAAGTAGATATATGATCCTCCTTTAAAGTAGACATGCTAATAGAGGAAGAAGAGTCATTTATAGTGGACAAATTCCAAAGACCAAAGCTGACTGCTTATTTAAATTCTTTTGTATTGTTAGGGCACTCTTCTGACATAGTTCTCTATTGTTTCTGCCATTATCGCTTGCTTATTGCAGGACATAGTGTCAGGAAATTCTTGTCTGGCACTTACAAGGTGTTTCTAAAAGGAAAAACAAAACCGTAAAGTACGCAGGGTGCAGGAGGAAGCTGCAAAGAGGAGCAGTGGGTAGGAATGTGAGATAGTTGCAGGGCCTGGTGTGGGAGACAGGCAGAGAAGATAATGGCCCAAGAGAAGAGCAAAAGAGAGCTGATCACAGACAGAAACTCTCAACTCTCTCCCTACAATTTTAACTGTCAAAGATGAATCCCACCTTAAGAGACTCAGGAAATGGTTTAAGGGTGACAAAGATGATTTACTCCCAGGTGAGGGGGAATTCCATTCAAAGGTCACATTGCAGTGGAGAATCTTGACTGTCCACACGGCAAAGGGGCCAAATGTGAAATAAGAGCTGGCTCTTTTAAACAAAGCAATCTGGAAAGAGAGACTGCGAAAAGTACAACTAAAAATTTCCAAAGGCAGCATCCAGGGTGGTAAGAATTGGTTTGAAGTTAGGAATTTGATGTAGCCTGGTGAATTAGGAAGCTGACATCAGTGCCTTCCTCTTATACCAATAAGCTGGGTATGGTGGACAAACCATCCCTTCGTGGACTAGCTCAATATAAGAAGATTATGCTGTACTATCATTTGTTAATAACAATGTTGTTTTCTGTCACATAATTAGAAAATACATCTTGCTTTGCCTCTAAGCACTGTAGCCTTATTACATTTGCACATTTTTTATAATATTTCAAGTGTAGTGACCAGATAACATTAATGAATATATTAGATAGGCAGGCACTTTTAAGGAAAAATAATAAACATACTTGTATATTAAAAAGTTAATTCAGTCTGGAGCCAAACAGGTAATTTTCCCTTCAGCATTTTTTCACTCAGCTAAGACAGGTTGGAGTAGGAGTGCAGTCACCCTGTCTACAGAGCTTGGCTTGGCTTGCATACCAGGGGCGAATTTTCTTCAGAGACAGACAGCAAGATGATCTGATTGGCTTCGTTCCAGGGCATGCTCACAAAGGCTTCTTTGATGAAGGGCTTCTTGGTAAGCACTGTACCAAAAGCTGCCTGCCACCCTCCTTTCAAAGATACCCATTTACAGTAATTCTGAATGGAAAAAAAACCCAGTGAAATAGGGGTTTACCACAAGAATAATTATGCTGCTTGGCTTAAAGAGGCGGGGAAGGGGCAAGTTATTAAGTAAACTGCTGGATGTTGGAGTAGCTGGTTGGCAAAAATTCAGCAACATAAGGAATGTGTAATTAAGCTCATTAAAGCATCATCATTTTGCTTATCAATCTTTTCCCAAACAGGGCGGGGTGAAGCAGCATATATTAAAATATGGCTGCTTTTCCCTATAAGGAGCAATAACTACCTGTTTGACTTTCTGAGCAGCACAAAAGTGTATCCAGCTGGTGACAGCCTGCTTGATTAGTTGACTTATCTCTCTCTTGTAGTAGAGCTAGTGATTAATAGGAGTTCCTTAATGCTTCCACATAACCAACTGGTGTAAAATGCAGAAGCAGTATCAGTCCACAGTCTCCAATCATTTGCTATCTTTTTTGCTTTTTTCTCCGTTGGTATCCAGATGTGTTCTCCCAATTTTTTGTCATTTCTGGTCTCCCTCATTTGTTCCCTTGGTTGGCTTCCAGATCAGTATTTGCCTCGGCACACTTTAGTGATAAAGTGATCTAAAGCCCTCATTTTGTCAGTTTCTGTACGACCTGCATTTCTCTGCCACCATGTTGTGATTTTGGGGGAACTACCACACCCACCCACCTACACTCATGAGAAACTTTGGTTTTCATTGGAAATAATGGCAACCTGAAGTAATATTAATGAGGCTGATTGATTTGAGCTGCCTCTCATCCCTGGCCCATCTGGCATTACTCTAGGGTATTGCCAAGGTATTTGGGAGACACCACAGCAGCCTCTGCTAATAGGGCTCTTGGACAAATTTCAAAGCTCTCCACCTCTGTCTGAAAGCAAGAGCAACTGCAATACCACGATCTGACCTTCAGCTGTTTCCACAGATTCAGTGCTGCAGTATGGACACCCTGTGCATGTGAGGAATGAATCGAGTCCATTTTCTCCTAGTAACATGGAAGGCAGTACATGTCACCACTGTCTACTGTAGGGTTATTGCATGAGGTGTACTAGAACAATACTTTGCATTTAGATAGCACCTTGCATCCCAGGATCTCAAAGCATTGTAGTTATGAATTAAGCCTCACTCACTTTGAGTGCGTGTGTAATCCTCATTTTACAGATGGAGAAACAGAGACACAGAGCTGTAAAGTGACATGCTCACTGTCAGATTGGAAGTTTGTGGCAGAGGCAGGAATAGGACCAGATTTCCTGATTTTTTCACAAGATCAGCTTTCCCTAATGTGGCCTCCCCCCAGGTCTTCCTGGGTTCTTCATGGTATTATATTGTTTAAATTGGATTATAGCTTTTTTTAGCTTCAGAGTTTTCTTGTGGAATTATCTATCACAGACGTCTATTTTTGCTTTTTAGTCCATTGCCAATGTTCTCTTCTCTATAGCAATTCCATATATGGGATGGTGTGGATGTTTGTTTTTTACACTGTTCATTCCCTAATACTTATTTAACTGTCTTTTCTGTATTTCATTAATAGTGCATGATCTATTTTTAAAAATCACTGAAATTTTGAATTGAAAGAAAGAAGGGAAGGGGAAGGGAAGGGAGGAAAAAAAGATAAGATGGAGGAAATACTGATGTGAAAAGGAGTAGCACAAATAACACCACTAAGACAAGCATGTACATTATATTGCTGGACTGACATGGAAGCCAGCTCAAATATTAATTCTTGGTTTGATCAAGGTAGTGTAAAAAACTGACCCCAGAGGACTTCCAGTAGAAAAACTAGTTTTATATATCACATATGAGCTGTAGTTGAAGCCAAATGTTCATTCCCATCAAAATTGTGTAGGTGGATTACTTTACTTCCAGCATTGAAATATCATGTTTGTCGCTGCTAATAAACTTAATAAAATCCATTTCTTGCTTCCCCCTGCTGTACGGACTTCAGAAGCATCAGTGAGCCAATTTAGCCATTGTGTCTTAAAAATTCATCTTTCAAAAAACAGGGAAATGATGTGTATGAATGAGAACCTGTGAAAAGAAACAAAATATAATATGATCATTAAGTTGTGTTGTTCTGATCAAAAACCTCAAACCCTCCATTTCTCCATCACTCCCCAGTAAACAAAAGCATATGCAGATTGGTTTAAAACAAAAAATATTTGCTCCCCAGTTAAAAATAACTTCTGCCCCAACAAGCTCCCTACTTTTTTTTGATCTCCCAGAATCAGACATAGTTTTTCACACAATGCATAATTAGCTTGTGGAACTCATTGACACAGGAAGTCACTGAAGTGGTACTGGACATTTAGGTAGATAAGAAGAACATCCAGAGTTGTCACAGTTAATAATAACAAAAAGAGTATTGGAAAGGAGATAAAATCCCTTTCTTTCAGGGATTAAGCCAATCTGTAACTATCAGAGATTAGGCTGAAACTTTCATAAAAAAACAGATTACCCCTCTGCCTACAGGGGGTTTCTTAAACCTTTCTCTGAAGCATCAGGGGTTGGCCCCAGTCAGAGACAGCAAACAGGACTAGACATATCATGAGTCTGATCCAGTCTAGCAATTCCTGTCTTCCTACTTATCTCGTGATGTGTCTAGATCTCACATATTCCAGGTGTTATCTAAGTGAGAGGCTCATCAGAATGCCATGCATGGTCTTTAAACCAGGAAAGCCTGAAGCACATGAGATTTTAATTCAGCAGCTGGCCAGTGAATGCTCCCAGACAAGCTGAAACTCCAGAATGGAAGAGTGGTCTTGTGGCTAAGGCTCTGGACTGACCCTTAAAAGATCAAGGGTCCATTCCCAGCCCTGCCACAGATTCTGTGTATCTATGGAAAAGTCACTTCATCTCTCAATGTCTCTGTGCCCTGTCTGCGAAATGGTACATCCCTACCTCACAGGGGTGTTGTTGGAATAGACTGATACATATTTATGAGGTGCTCGGGTACTATGGTGATCGGAACCTTGAATGGATAATGGACTTGTCAGAAATTCAGAAAAGCTAGAGGGTGCTTCTTCAGATTCAAGGAGAGCAGGGGAAGTGAGAGAGAGTGAGCTAGTTGAGTGGAGAATGAGACATACAGGCTCTGGGATCAGAGGCAGAGTAGGCGGGGATCAGGGAGGGGAAGGGGGGAAAAGGATGAAAAGGGTTCAGGTGGATGGAAGACAGCAGAATCTTCTGGGTAGAGAGGAGCAGGGAAAAGGCAGGGATGTGGAGGCCAGAGAGAGGACGAGAAGGTTTCTGCCGGTTACACTAAGAATCTGAACCAAATCATTGATCCTTTCAAGGTTAATCCATCACTACCCCACTTTAGACTTTTTTTCCCCTCAAAGATCCATAATCCTTGTTCTAAAGAGCTCCTGACTCAGTGGACTCTTGTTGAGGTAATAACATTCCTTCTGAAGACAGCAGACTTGTTAAAGCTTGTACTCTCCCTGCAGGGAATGGCGCCTGGAGTGAATAGAATAGATTGTCAAACCGTCCCAATCATTTTTCCTGATCTATGTGTGGATTGGCTTAGGGTGTGTGTGGGCGAGGACCTGAAATGTTACCAGCACCATTTTCCCACTTCTTCTGGAGACCCTAGAAAGGATTTATCATCAGGTTTATGCATAGGGTGAGTGAGACTGTGGGTGGGATTGCATTTAGTCCCCCTCCCCCACTCCCAAAAATTCCCATGGGAAATTCCTTGCAAAAAGTAATCCAGCAATAGGCAGTGTTCCATCTTGCACAGAACCTGCTCCCACCAACACCACCATCACTCCACACACACATATTTAATGAGGAATCCCACCCCAAAGGCAAGTATATGGGATTCCCCTGCAACCTAGGTGTTGATCAGGTTGCAGTGAGCCCTTGAATGGGTGTGGACAGGCTCAGTGTGAGTAGCCCCGAGACCCACAACATTTTAGACCTTTACCTCCAATTTTTTCTGTGCTGGATCCCTATCCCCCTCACCTTTGGCAGATGAATAATATAATGCCTAGCTTTTCAGAGTTTGGTATCTTTGTCCCCATTTTGCAAATGAGACATAGAGAGGTGAAGTGACTTGTTCAGCATCACCAACCAGGCTAGCGGTAGACCTGAGAGCAGAATCCAAGTCTCTTGAATCTCAGTCCAGTGCGCTACCCACTCAACCACACTGCCTCCTCTCAAAGGCATTGGAGGAAACTTGATGAGGTAAAACTTATAAACGATCACTTTGCATGCAGAGTTCTACAGCTCTGTGGGTTTTCAGCAGGAAAAGAAAAAAAAATCCCCCTAAAAGACTAATTCTAATGCAAAAGTGGAAGCATTTTACATTTCCTTAACTGATCAAAATAAAATGGATGGTTCTGTCAATGTACAGTGTGGAAAATGACTAGGTATCTGTATTCCTGCCAGTGCAGAATTTTATTTGCTGAAGATAATGCTCTGAAATCATTTGTTTTTAAGGGTTAATTCTCTCTCTCTTACTTTCTGATATTCAGTCTTTTTTGCCAGGTAAATATGAATTCTTTCCATTTCAGAATAATAGTAAATTTCAGAAAAGGACAGTCATGGTCATCATTTTATATAGCTCTCGTTTGGCATGGAGAAAATCAGGATGCCATCAATCTGTGCTGTATTTTGTGTGTGTGTGTGTGTGTGTGTGTGTGTGTGTGTGGAGAGAGAGAGAGAATGGAAACTGCTCTTCATCATTCAGGAGCAATAAAATCAAATAGCAAATCAGAATCTAATGCAAACCCTTTAAATTGGCTCCTGCTTCTAGTTCTCTCTCTCTCTCTCTGAAGAATCTGTTGGCCTGAAGTTATGTAACTCTCTAATGAGGTAGCTGTGTGGGTCTTTCCTATCCCACAAAATGAAAGACTAGAAAATTACAACTCGGAGCTCCTGTTTGCTAAAGTGATCAACCCTAAATGGTGTGCCGGGTTTTCTTGCAGTATAATCAGTATTGCCTATTAGACTAGAGCTCTCTTTAAAATAGAAGATCTGCTAGTAAGATTTGTTTTCATTTAGACCTTACCCTCAGCGATAGGATTACCCTGAGGTCTATATATCTTCACGTTTTGTACAAACAAGCAGCTTAAACAAAACTACCAGTATTATACTGATTTAGGGGGAGAGAGAAGCCTTGTTTGATTTCTTGAGTTAAGATCAGGGTTGTGACAAATAAAGCCTTCCTTTAAATGTAAGTTTTGTCTTATTCAGTACAATAACATAGTTTTAAAAAAAAAAAATACAAAGTCCAACATTATTCTTCATGCCAATTCAACTTGTCACCTCTGGGTTTAAAGCCAGATTAAATCTTGCAGGCTAGTAAAATGAGTACTACTCCATGCAGCTGAGCTGCAAAACAGTTGATATCACTATATTTATCACCATTGGGGTAGATACAATCAATTTACTTCATGCTATAAGAGCTGACCTTACACTTCCTTTTCCTACCTTCTTCTCAGTGGCCTCATTAAACTCTTTTCAGTGTGCTGATTTATTGCAGGCATGGACAACTTTTGTGCTCTGTGTTACCTCCCCCCCACCAAAGAACTTAAATAGCTGTTCTTTGATATTAGTTTTACTGAGCACATCAAGTTTTATTTACTGTTTAAAAGTTTCCTGTAAATAAAATAGGATGTGAAATTTCTGAGCTCAACTGGCAAAATGAATTCTAATGAGGGGTGGCCAATCACGTATGGTCTGGATGCCATGGGTATTATTTCATATGGCTGCAAGGAATCCACGTATGTTCTCTTGAGTTCCATTCACAGAAGATAATGCAACCAAACATATTGCTTTCAGAATTCCAGATTCAGCTGGGAGGTTTAAATTGTTGTGTGACTGAAGAAAGTGTGAAAAGTGGGATTGGATGGTGCAGCTGAATGGAATTAGCCTGGGAAATTTTTTTTTTAAATGGAATCCAGTAAAGTCGAAACAGGAAAAAGATGAGGGAACTTGCTTAGAATTGGCACAGAAACAATGAAGTTAAGCTATTCTTAAACTGAATTTGAATAAACTGGATCTCCTGCTGTAGTCCAACCCACCCTGGGTCAAATCTTAAAAGGGGCCCCTGAAATGCTTGTGTAGAGAATTTTTGTACACAACCATCTGCATGTGCACATCGATATTTCGGCACACTGATTTTTACATGCAAATGATAATTTTACACATGCAGATTGACACACAAGCATGCTCTGAAGGCCCTTTAGGAATATGGCCTTGCGCCTCAACATTTTATTAGTACCATACGTAAAGACATTTTAGATGTCTTTACATATGGTACTGCTAACACATTAGAGGATTGCCACAGATTAACCTTAGATAATTCAAACTGACTAATTAGAAATATCTAATTTGCTTTTCGCTGTCTTTGCTATTTATTTACTGTTGACATTTGTCTGTTCTTGGGCAATAACAATAGACAAGTCAGTTTCACCTACATTTATAGTAAATTTCACTTTCGGGTTCCTAAGCACTAGAACAGTGCTACAATATTTGGATTGCAAATCTTGCTGGAGCCTGTTGTTTAAATAGAAATATTTTTCTTTTATTTTAAATTTCACCAAAACATATTTTTGTCAGCTTTTTTTTATATTGTTTTTGCTTTTATCCTTAATTTTAGGCCTAATTTGATCATGTCCCTTTAAATGGCTTCCAGGTTTACCATGTTATTTTAGCTCAGTTGTGTCAGAACAGTTGCAGAATACTTACAGCACAAAAGAGAAAACTCATTAGATCAATCTGTCTGTTGAGGAAATTAATCAATTTGCAAGCAACATCTCGCTTAATTCTGTCATTTAAAGCAGGCTTTGAGTTTCCTTTCCCATATTACATGGAGACCCGAAGGTAAAGCAATTTCCATTGGAAGAGGCTGATTCTCTTGCCCCCATGCTGTGCAGTAGAGGTCGTTTAGACACAGTGTTTAGAAAGCAGCTGCTTTTTTTTGTGCCAGTGTCTCATTTTCTACATATGTAATAGATCAAAACATTTATATTGGGTTGATCCAGTTTATCATGACGAAAGAATTTTGGAGCAAGACAAGTAAATAACAGCCTTAGTTGGAGAGACGATGGATTTTCACAGATTCTGAGACGCTATTGGTGTGCACCACCCCAATTAATACAGGACAAAAACCACAGAAATTTTTACACTGACTTTTTTGCAAACCCAATTAGCTAAAGAACATTTGATACAAATGAGTGACTCCCTTAGGATTCAGTTCTGCAGAATGTTACCGTTTACCTTCAGCAGTAGTGTTGTTCACAAGAATGTTTCTTTTTTGTTACATCTTCCCAGACACTGTGGAAAGAAGAACATTCCCTGCTTCTTTCTAATTTGGCCTGTGTATTCCAGAGCCGGGTTGTTCAGCATTATCACCTTAAGAGCTAGATAAGATTAAGTTAGATAGCAGACATTCAAGATTACAAAACCAGTCAGAGGAGCTATGCAAGTTTAAAGCCTTTACCCAAATTGCATTTAAGTAGGATGGTATTTTAAGAAGCTTAAATGAATTATATCAGCTCCAGTTTTTCCTTTATACAATTTTCAGACCAGAGTTTGCTTTTTAAAATCTGTTCTGAAGCATTCCTCCATCAGATGGCTGGCTGTAATAAACTGGGGTTACTTGGCCAACATTGCAGAAGGCGAAAGCCAGAGAAATAAAATGATGATGATGCTCTGGCAAACGCAGACCCGCTGGTACATGCATTGTTGGCTACTGCTGCCTACCCCTGTGGTTGCCACCATTTTTTCAGTTTTCCAAAATGCCATGTCAGAAGGCAGTATTTCCAGGAATAATAATAATATCGAGTAGTAAGTAACACACTGATGAGTTGACAGAGTGATGTAATTTATTGAAAATTCTGCCTTCCAGTGGCAGCATTTCTGGCAATTACTGTACTTACTCACGTAAAGCCGAGAAACAGAGGTGCTTAGGGAAAGAAGATTAATATTATTTGATTATTAATAACTAATTATTGTTATGATGCCCTGAAGTGAGCCAGACATTTTACAGCACCAGTGCAGAGACCTGCCTCAAGGAGTTTTTGCATGTGATGCAATAACTAGTGGTAATAACAGACAGTAGAGAAGGGAGAGGATGAGGAAAGAGGCAAACGTCAGCAAGATCCTGCAGTTTCTCAGTCTAGACTTGATGATGTATTCATTTTTTTAAATAATTATTATTGTCTTATTTCTCATGGAAGTTATGGAAGAAATGAGTCTTACCTAAGGGTTTGAATGAAGTAGTGCATTGGCTTAGTGGACGAGAATTAATGGCCTAGACATGCCAAAGTAGAAGCTGCCAAGGTATTTATGGGAAAAGCCAGGCACCGAAGCATTATTGTCATAGTAAAGAGGGTGAGATGTGACACAATAAGTGATGGAGTCAGAAGTGTACGCAGGTTTGGGATTATGCAGTGCCATGAAGTCAAGGATTGTGACATTTAAACTGGATGCAGTAGGGAAAAAGGCAGATTTCCTCATTGCAGAACAGGACATTGGAAATTCTTCACTTAATCTTTGGTCCGTCATCTTGATTTTCTTTGTATTGTCGGGGACTCTACAAGTGCCGTGCAGTAAATAGTCCTTTGCACTCCTCACTCCTGTAAGCATCTTTCATATGAGAACCTCAAGCTTTGTTAATTAAAGCTTAACAACACCGTTTGAGGTAGGTAGTTCAGAGACACACATAGGGATCCCTTCACCTATTTCTGAACTGCAGCAGATCTCTAGAAAGAGCACAGGAGGACTACACAAGATTTTAGGAAAGATGGTAAGGAGAATACAATTTTCAGTGGAAATTGGAGAGGGAATTTGGATAGGCAGAATGTAATTACCTTTGCTGGAATTTGATTATAATGCCCTTACTCTTATTAGGGCATCTAGAGGGCAAGAGCTCAGTTTTACGTCTCATCAGCAAAACAGCATTTCCAGTGCTCCGTAACAACATGCTGGAACATTGGTGCAGTACTGACTCAGAGGGAAAGGTGCCAGCTATAGATTCAATACCACCACTTTCTGTAGCTCCTAGGTGTTCTTTGCGGGCCTTCCTTCCGCATAATGCTTAGCTTGCAAAGTCTGCTGATATCAATTCACAGCACATGGCATTCATGGCTGTGAGATGCTCCCAGTCTTTATTTCTGATGCTAGGTAATGAATTTCTGTACCCAGATGTGAAGAGAGTTGAACTACATTCCCCTGAAGTCCAGAGGGGTAGCCGTATTAGTCTGTATACAGCAAAAACAACGAGAGTCTGTATTTCAGGTTAATAAATGAGACTTAAACTAATATATTTTAAAGAGTGATTTTATAGCTAGTACAAAAGTAGTTTTATATGTTAAGTTCTTTCTTCCTGAAACGGCCAAAATTGTCATTGAGCAGAGGTAGGTGATAAGAAGAACTTTCCAGCTATAATTACTGTTAACAAAAAACCTGTATCCTTGGAATAGCAAAATATTCTATTTCTTGCATTAACTTTTTTTTTAAAAATCCTGTCTTAAAACAATTTGCATTTTCAGAATCAGAAGGTTGCTGTTAAATGTAAAAAGCATCTTTATTAAATGCATCATTTTGGCTGAAAAGGCAAACACACCAACATCTGAAAATTCAAAGTTAGGGTTCCCACATCCAGAGGAATTATTTGAGTATTGTGTGAATGTGTTTGGCAACCATCCATCTCGAAAAATGATGGTGTAAGCACCAAAGCAGTTCAGTTGCTCTGTGTCCTGCTGCAGTATCACAAGTGGCTAAAAAGTCCTATTCTTAAGGGACCATCCTTGCCATAAGTAATGCAGGCGTAAGGCGCAACATAACCTTTCCTCTTTGCTTTCCTATCCTCAGACTCTTTGACTCCCTAGCACGGCACAGCCCTCCGATGTTGCTAACTGCATCTTCCCAGCTTGCAGTTTCGATGTTAAAAGCTAAGTTCCTCTTGCAGACGTCCTTAAAACTGAGCCAAGGTCACTAAGTATCCTTAGGAATGTGTAGTAATGTGCATTGTTGGCATTATTGTATATGCTCTTAACTTTGTCTCAACCTCACTGTATCTGCAATGTGGTCAACATAGTACAGTGACCGCATATTCAGAAGCACAATGGAAGAGATGGTTATAGGACATAGGAAGGATCATAAGGATTATCCAGGACCCAGAAGTCATGGCTTTATTTCAAGGGGCTTTTGCAAATAACTCCTGCCCTCCTGGCACCAGACAATGGCATCTGATCACTTAGATGGTGCACTGCCATTGGCTTGTTCTCAGTCCCAGAATTTCAAAAGTGGTTAGTGATTTTGCTCGGTCTCAATTTTTGGAGACATCTTAGACAGGTCTGATTTTCAGAGGGTGGGTGATGAGCTGTTTCTGAAAATTAGGCCCCTTAAGAGGGTTGAGCATCCAAACATGTAGGCATCCAAAATCGCATTGCCTTTGAAAATTTGGCCCACATTCTAAATCAGTTCTTTCAGTTCAAATTTTGGAGAGCATGTGTTCCTCACTGAGAGACTGTGTATGTGTGAATGTTGATGTTATAAATCAAAGCCATTTTTGAGATTTTAAAATGCAAAACAGCATCTGAAATATTTCTAATCCAAACATGGGAAAACCCCTTTATTTCAGTGCTTAGCGAACTCGAAAAGAGTGAAATGAACTCAACTAGATTTGCCTAAAAAAGAGAGGGAAAGCACTTTGAGGCTGTAAAAATAATAATAATATCAAATAAATTTTAAGACAAAAGAGTATATTTCCAGAAAATTATAAGTATCTGGTCTTAAAACTCAAAATACTTTCTCAGTCATAACTGTGGTAACAAAGTTTCAAAAGTTTTTATATTAAATTGTTAAGGAATTAGGTTGAAAATATATGTGAATGTTTTCACAAAGGAAAGCAGTGGAGGTTGTATTTCAGAGCTTTGAATGTGTATCTGCATCGCTCTCCTGTATTGGTAATTAGTGCTACTGAAATTGTTGTTGAAAGATGATCAACTGAAAAAATTAAGATTGGGTGTATAAGGCTGTCGGTTTCTCTTATCAGGATGGGAAAGCAAATGTTTGAGGCAAGGAGAAAACAGTGGTTGGTGTAAATTAACAAATCAGTGTTATTTTCTTTGGATATGAGTCCCAATTCCTTCTTATCTTGTTTGCTTGAACCTAGAGATCTGTCTGATCTGGTTAGCATGTGCCTGCCTCTGATAGGGATTACTTCTTCCACCCCAGATCGCAGCGTTCTCGAAGTTGTGGGGCACCATTCTTGAGGCAAACTTAACTCGCATCTCCCATCCTAGCACTGCAGCTCGTCCGTTTTGCCCAGGCTTTCTCTCCCCAAAATGTAAAAGCTGCAGCTGACCAGACGAAATATTTGTCTTTACCAGGTTATACACTCACAGTCATACACCGTAACTGCACTGTACATCTCAAGTGCCAGAACAGCTGGCTACCTGACCTTAGTTTGTTGCTTCCTGTAAATGCTGTGACCCTCATTAGGAAAGCTGACTGCTTCTAGAAAGTACCACTGGGGCAACAAATAAGTTCTAAGAGCCTATTGATCTGTTACATTTGTTTTCAAGGTACAAAAAGAAGATCCTTCTGTTCCTTGGCTGGCACCAAGCTCTTGCTACAGTAGGTTCAGAGTGTCTCAGGACAGTATGATCTGGGGCGCCTCAGAGCTGAGTCTGCAGAATATTTGCTTATTACATGAGGAACTGAAAGAATCCGTAATTCACTAGTGACAGACCTCTTACTACTTGATCGGCCCACTGATTTCCTCTCCCCACCCTTGTTTTTGTTTTAATCACTGCATTGCAAGCAGGATTCAATGACCCACCACAGAGGAAGGCTCTGGTAACACAAACGCATAATAATCCACATTGACTGAGATAAAATGCTCACAATGCTCACAAAATGCACAACATATTGTGGGTTGGGTTGCTTTTTAAATCAAACTTGGAATAATGAAATGGCCGCCCTGGTAATATGAATGTAAAGTTTTAAACGTTGAGGAAAAAATACGTATGGCCGATCTCAGGCAAAAGGCTGTTTTGTTTTGTTTTGTTTTGTTTTTTATTTTAATCAGACCTCTGATTTGTTTTTTTTTTTTAATGAAATATAAAGGTAAATTTCTGTTCCACTACCTCTGACTCCTTAAATCATGATAAACTTGCATTATGATCTTCTTAAAAGAATCAGAACATTCCTTGTTAATTAATTTAGACAGCTGTCCGTACAGCTTTCTCTGTTATTCATACTCTTAAGTGTTTGACTGCCATAGATTTTCTTGCAGTTCCTGGCAAAGCGCCAGTGAAAGCCTGGGATTTATTAGGCTGACTTGGTGCAAAGTCTATTGATTGTGGCCTCGAGGGTAATAACTAAATAGAGCTGGAGTAACAAGTCAATAACACCATTGTTGCTACAGACTCCATTCACTTGAGGAGTTAGATTGTTTTACAGTGGCAAAGAGTAATCATGAGCAGATCAGCATGTTCGACAGGCTCTGCACCATGTTAGTGCTGTGGACTGTTTTAAAGCTTTCAGCAAGATCACTGGAGAATCAGGGTGGGGTACGGGGATTAAGGACCCTGTAAACTCCTTCATTATAGCTAAAAGGTTTCAGCTTTAGTTTTAACAGCTAACAACTAAAAAGAGTTTTGTGTCTGTATTGGTGTTAGCTAATGTTAAAATCCCCTGCTGGTCAATCCATAATGGCATGATAGAATTGTGTGTTTAGTTTGGGGCTGGAATCTGTGCCGGGTGTGTATATGAATGTAGACACACAAGCACACTAGCATTAATATAATCTAAATGAGATTTTAGTTAATGTATACCTCTCTTCTGTGAAGGAATATTTCCTGGGTAAGGCTAGAAAGAAGACTTCTACTTTGTAACGCAAAAGGAGGAAGTGGTTTTGTTTATTGCTTCTCTAATCCACCCATACATTTATTTACTTTTAGAATTCCTTTTCTTATGCAGAATTATATACAAACCTAGTAGAGGAGGTATATTTATTTCCAGAGAGTTTTATCACTTATTTGACAACCTTTGACAACAAGCGTTGTATTAAAGAGCATACCAGTCTGAAAATTCAAAAACTGTGAAGATACCAGATCAGGTCAGTTGTCTTTGTAGACTCATATTTAACCCCAACAGAGGCCAATACCAAAGGCTTCTGAAAAAAGTAGAATTAGGATGGGTTTCTTCCTAACCCCACTTAATGGCTGGGTTTTATCTTGAAGTGTGAAAATCGACACTGAAAGTAATAAGAATCATTTTATACTAAAAATCATTTTGATAAATGTAAAGTTAAGTTGATGAAGTTTTGTAAAACAATCTTGATATCGTCACCATATTCCAGAGGTCCATGTACTCTGCAGTCCTAGAGAATCTTCCCCTCACAGCAGATTTGTGTTTCAAAATCTGAGTTTCCCTTAGGGGGAAGAAAAAAAAACCCCAACAAACTGTTTCTAGCCTCATGGTTACAAAGATAATGTTCCAAATAGGAGCAGCATGTAAACTGATGCAGTGCCGTCTTTGTGAATCTGCATACAGTTTAAAACTACATTATAATGTGACAGCTACAAAAGCTGCAATAGAGGTATGACATGGTCCGATTCATTTTAACGGATTGTCATGGTGAAACCTCATGGCAATCATCTAATTATCAACATTATCTATTTCACTGCTGATCATTTTAGTCATCTAACTAATTTGTTTGTCTCACAGTCCAAAGTAGTCTTGGTGTCAAAGGCCTCAAATATTCCCTGGTTAGCTGCCAAAATCTTTTCTTTGATAGATTCTGCAATGCAGTTCTGCCTTGTCAATACACTAATATGCAGCATATTAAAAAACCAAAAAATAAAGGGTTAGAATATTTTTTAAAATAGGATATCAATAAAGATATGTCAGTGACAAAATGACTGTATTGATTGTATTAGTCATTTTCATTTTAATTCAATAAAAACCTACAATTTTGATTTTCCCTGAAGCTGCTGCACCTGAATGCAGCAAAATTCAGGGTCGTTGCTTCAGAATTTAGGTGCAGCTAGCCAATGAGTTCACAGTGCCTTGACAGTACTTACTTATCTTACTTTTAAACAGGCCAGATTTCTTGTTATCTCATGGCCACTATAAGCTGCTCTGGTGATAGAGAGCTGCGGGATCTTGCTAGCAATCACCCCCCCCTGGGTATTAGGATTCCGTTAGTGGTATAGAACTGACAGCCAAGTATAGCACTGCTGTAATTTTCTTAGGAGGCTGGGCAAATCCCAGAATAGGAGTACACAAAGATGTCATAAAATCACCATTGCATACCCCACTTTTGAGTTGTGTGCTGAGCAGTTTGTCCAGAGCTGAGAATAGAACCCAGTATACCAAAGGGAGGAGGATTCAGTCAGGAAATGCAGCCAGAGAAATTAAGGCAGGCATGGTGCAGTCTTTTCAGGATCTTCTACATCCAGTAAATTAACAAAATAATTCCTGCTTGTTCCCACAGATTCAGAAATGCAGTGAGGGGTGCTGTCATCTATGTTTTTCATCTTCCATCCATTTTATCTTTTACACAATTAATGTATACAACGTACATAATTATGCTCCTTCTCCTGGTTCTCCCAATTGATGGTTTGTGTGCTTTTTTGTTTCTTTGTTTGTTTTAGTGTTTATGAATGTGAGGAACTAATAAAACAGCATGGAAAAGAGACATAATGTGATAATGGGCTGTGCCAATTTCCAAACAGAGTTCTACCAAAGCAACTCCGAATCTGCAACACTCTCTGCTAGTTAGATCGTGGGCCTCTTGCGACCATATTGAACTGAGACCAAAGGTTTAGTGTTGAGTTATTCTTTTGTGTGGAGAAACTGGACTCCTATGCGACCTTGACACGCATTATCAGTTTTGACCTAAACTGGATTTGAATCCAAATCTCCAGAGACTAAAAGTTGCTCTGCTCACCACATGGATGGAAATTGTTTCCCAAATGTAGGGTATTTGTTATATTCCCAGTATAACAGCTTTGCTGGTTAACTACTTTTTTTTTTTACCTTTATTTTTATAAAGGCACCATAGACCTTGACTGATTGGTAGCCTTAACTCAGTAGCTGAGTGGAAACTTTGAGATGAATGAACAAAGAGAAAAACAAAAAAAACACCCCTCAAGAATCCATCCCTCCTAGGCCTCACTGTTAGCTTTTTTGGAAAGACAAGTACAGAGAAGGCCCAGAATTAGCATTCTATCAGGATATTTTAATGAAAGGTTAGTAAATACAATATATTTAGAAACAAATATGAGCAAACGCTGGGACCGTTCGTACTTCTGCACAGTCACAAGAGTAGCTTTCTTTCAGACACTTACAGTTTGAATGAATAAATTCTGTCTAGTCAACTTGGGTTCCGTTCTGTGATCCAAGCGATTTCTGACACATTAAACCGACCTCAAATCTAATTAGCTTTGCCATAGGAAGTCAATATGCAAGAGAGGTTTTGGGAAAGTCTAACACTTTTTCACTTACAAAACTTGAATTTTTTTCTGGATAATTGTAATATTTGTAGAAGATGATCATAGGAGAACCAGTGCACAAGCCCCACTATCTGTATGTTTCAAACAGAAGAGGGAGAGAAGAAACTTCCAAAAAATGTGCCGCTCACACTTGTTTTGAGTAATATGCCTGTTGTACCATCCTGAGTTTTATAGGAGTCTAATGGGATGTCCTCCCCACATTGCCCTGAAGGGGTGAAGGCAGGCCAGAAGGGCCAATTAGCCTATTAGGTGGCAAGATGTGAGGAATTAAGGTTGAGAGACTAGCCCTAATTACGAGAAGCTCGCCTGTGCAGGAACAGGCAAGTCGTCCATAAAGCCAGGGAACCGACAGCAGAAAAAGGCTGCTGGGAAAGGGTGCAATCACTGCCTAGCAGGAATGTTTGAGACTGCAGAGACATGTAGCCTGCAGTTGTTCCTTGGTAGGAGGGAGCCGTAAAGCTGGCAGACCCAGAGAAGGAAGAGAGTGCCAAAAAGTTAGGAAAGGGCAGAGGGAAATGCCGCAAAGCTAAATATGGGGTTTAACGGACCTTGGCTGCTGTGCTGTGCTGTGCCTGAGCTGGAACCTGAAGTAGAGGGTGGGCCCGGTTTCCCCTGCCATCCACTGCAGGAGTGGGGCTGTGAGGCAGTGAAACATAAGACTGACGGAGACTACTGGAGAGCAGGAAGCTAGGTACACTCTGCCCTCGAAGGGAGGGAATATGTGTGGTGACTTAGCCAGAGGGCTGAGTCCCAAAGAGGACAGCTGCGGCTCTTGAGAGCAAAGAGAGGGGCTTCAGAGGAGAAACTGACGGGGTGTAACCGCTGGAAGGGTCCTGGGCCTGACTGAACTAATCCCCAGAACTGCCAGGAGGTGGCGCCATCCAGTGCTGAGCAGGGCGACAAGGTCACAAGGCGTTAGAGTAATTGAAACAATACACTTTTTTTTTTTTTTTTAAGTTTCGTCATCAGCCAAAATCAACTTAAAGAATGAAGGAGATAAAGTGCCAGGAAAGAATAGCTGTATAAATGTCTGGGGTCCTTAGAGGCTGAATAAAGTAAATGCCTGATTCTATAGGCTGCTGTTGTTACTCTGTAAGGCCCTGATTCAGGAACGCATCTCTATTCAGAATGTCACTTACGCACACGTTTAAATATGTGCTTACTCCCGTTGAAGTCAATGGGACTTAAGCATGCACTTACATGCTGTTCTGACTTGGTGCCTTAAGTTGTTGGGGTTTTCCCTCCATACTTGCTGGTTTGTTAAACTATAATGGCAAAGGAATGAAAATGGCATTGGCATTATTGTGCACAAGGTAGAGCCTATTTAAACACAACAACGAAGTTTGGTGTTAAGGGAAGTTGCAAAGTGAATCATGGTGAGTTTAGGGATCACTTTAGTTTTTCTTTTAAATAAAAGAAAAAGAAGAAAAAACATTTGCCTTTTTGGTACTGCGGATGCAGAAGACTGCAGAAGCTGGATATAAAACAAGGCCTAGGAGATAATGTCAAGATCTAGATTGGGTTTTAAGCCAGGGTTTAGTGTTTGAGACCTAGGATTTGGATTCAGGTTCAATGGAGCAGAAATCTCCTGAGCTGCTGTTATAAGAATTTGACTCAAGGTTGCAGAAATCTTGCAAGGTCAGTTGTTCTATTCTTCTGCTATTTGGAAATGCAGATAATCTTGCAAGATTAACTCTTCTTGTGAGGTCTTAAATGGAACCAAAAAATAGCTTTCTTCTGATTTTGGATTTAATGTGGAAGCAAAACTGTAGCATCAGGTACAGATATGGAGATTAATAGCAGACCTGAATCCACAAATTCAAAAGGCTTCAAGTGTATGGTTTTACTTTTGGCCCATCTCTAATATGTAGTTTGCTTCACAGAACATTCCAAACTCAGATCACATACTCAGTACTCACTGGATCTATACAAATACTGCAAAAACCATTCCAGGAAAATTTGTTAGAATTTTTAAACAGATTTGTTTCAGCCGTATTCTCACCCTTTTTATGTTCTTCACTTTCCCTGAGGATTTTATCAAAAGAATTGCTTGGTGAGGAGGTTTGCAAAATAGTGAGCTTTAGGAAAGTGCTAGAGAATATGTGTGAAAAACAAAATTTGAATTAGCAAAAATCCATCTGAAGAGCCTCCCTCATCTAACTGGCGTATGGAGGTGTTACTTTTGTTTTGAAAACAGTGTACTGTATTTATTAAAAGTGCATTGATTTTCCCATCCTTTACATTTTCCAGAGATGATCTATTGTAAACAATGAACCCTTAGCCCTAATGAAGTGCTAATCCTTCTTTAACGTTTGCTTAATTGAAGCTAAAACAAAGAAAATTATAGCATAATATTTTGAGTGACTGTGTAGCACCTTTCCAAGTTTGCAGGCCTGTCAACAAGATGTCATCCTGTAAGTGTGAATGAATGACTCCATTTCCAGTTTGTTTCCATTACCATTGCAAAAATAGCACTGGGCACACTATGCTTCCAGAATAGATACCTTTCTAAAACTTTATAAATCACACTCCAATAAAAAGTAACCTGAGGTTATTTCTTTATTAAAAATGCTCTTTATGTTTAGTTCTAAATAAAAAAGCAGCCTTAAAATAACAAAGGTTAATTTATAATTCTTTTCCAAGTCTGTAGGTTGTATTTTGTAAGGGTATAAAAGGGTAGATAGAATTCCTCACCACCGAAAGTTTTTCACTGCCATAGTCAGCATGAAATGCCAAAGCTTCAGACATCCTCCTACCATGGGCAAAGGTGCATTCCTCAGCTCCTGTGCTTGGCTTTGGGGTTTGTGCATTTTTTGGTTACACTTGGCAAAAAAAAAAAACCTCAAATGTTTAAGTGATGTAGGAGCCCTCGTCCCACTTTCAAAAGTGGCTGAGTTAACTAAAAGCATAGGTCCTATGAGTCTTTGGTTCCTAAGAGTATGTCTGCACTCTCATTAAAAAAAACTCATGACACTGAGTTTCAGAGTGCAGGACAACTGTCTCAGACTCGTGGGGCTATAAAATTGCAGTGTAGGCATTAGGGCCCAGGCTGGTGCCCAGACTCAGAGACCCTCCCCTCTCGCATGGTCTCAGAACCTGGGCTCCAGCCGGAGCTCAAACATGCCCTATGGGCACATCTACACTTAAAATATTGCATTGGTGCAGCTGCACCAATGCAAATATGCAATTGTAGCACTTTTAATGAAGACCCTCTAAGCCGACGGGAGAGAGCTCTCCCATCAGTTTAATTCATTCACATCCCTGAAAGGCAGTAGCTATCCTGCCGACATAGCATTGTCTACACAGGGTTAGGTCACTATAATTATGTTGCTCTTGGGTGTGGATTTTTAATGCCCCAGAGTGACTTAATTATACCAGTATAGGTCTGTGGTGTAGACCTGACCTAAGTGTTTGTACATTTTGAAAATAGAACTTTAGGCATTTTTGAAAATTTTTGAAATTATTTTTTGAAAATTGTATATTAAAAGGACATTTATAAAGGATTAATAGAGATTAATAGATATTATTTGCAAGTTACAGACATGAGTATTGTAGTATGTAATACTGATGGCTGGAAGATAGAGCAATATAAGCCATGGTTGATGTAACCTGTTGGGCTGTAAAACCATGTGTAATAATGAACTGTTTATTAAAACACCTGTTAATCGTGTATTAATCCTTTACAAGCTATTTATGAATGTACCCTTTATATAATATGTAATGCATTTGTCTGTATTTATTAAATGTGGTGATTTGGATGGTGAAATTGTGCATTTTCTGTAATGTGGACAACATAACTTTATGGGTAGGCTCCGGATCCCAGGAATTTGCTCAAGATGACTGAACAAACGCTTCTAGTCTCTGGATTGCTTAATGTAAGAGTACTATCCGTCAGGCAAAGGGAAGTATGACAGGATTATGGGGCAGCTGCACTCCACCCAGAATAGAAGAAGTGAAGGAAGATAAAAGGAAGAAGGCAGAGAGTGAATTCAGAATATGTTGGACGTGAGATACATGAAAGACATGGTCTTGAGCACAGAGTTAGGAGACAGGAAATCTTCAGTTCTCATCCTGATGCTGAACTTAACTTCCTATGTGTGGTTTCGGACAATTCAATTAATCTCTTAACCTTCAGTTTTGCGTTCTGTAAAATGGAAATACTATTATTCACCTCATTAATATGACTCACCTCACTGATGTGAAGATGAATTAGTTTGTTTGTTCTATTAATTAATGTGTATTTAACAGTACTTTGAAGATGAAAATTGTCACACATTATTATTGTTACTCTAATTCATTTTTATTAATGTTCTTATAATTGTTGCCACTATGTTTCTGCTTGGTCATACATACAAATGGCATTTATTTTTTAGCGAAATCTTTGTTTTGCACTGTGTGCCTCCTGTCTAAAGTATGTTTATGGAGTTAAGGCAGGCTCCTGTTATTTAACCCGTGTGTGTCTATTTTTAGCTTTCAGATGTTGGCTGTCTGTTGTTTTTTATGTGTGCACACACGTGTGTGTATAAAATTGTGTGTGTATGTGTATATATATAAAAATTAAGGACAAATTATGTGTCATTAAAATATTCCTCTCCTTCATGGGTGCTTACCTTTGTCATTGGAGGAGAATTTAGAGGCTGTTCCTGCAAACAAATCAATTCTATGGAGCTCTGGTCCAGCACTGAGTCTCATGTGCCCAAGTGGGACTCAGACTGGAGTAAGGGTCCATCCAAGCTCATCAGTCTGGAGGACTGGAGCTACAATCTGTAACCGTTTTGTTGCGTTCAGCATGTAGTAAATTTGTATGTGTGCTAGGCATCAGCAAAGTTCTGGCACAAGGACTATCTGCACCTGGCGATTTCTCATTTGAAGAAGTAACTGACATTACAGTAATGGTGTTAGGCCAACTCTCCTGCTGGACCTTTTCCAGTCTGGGTAATTACATTTTCAGTTTTCCCTGCAATGTCAGTTGGAGGCAGTACCTCTCTTCATACCCTGTCCTAAAGAGATACATGGTCTTGCCCTGCACTGTTAAACAGCTGCTACGTCCTACCCCAGAGGGGGATGAAGCAATTCCTTTTGTACATATATAGGGTACTACTCTGGCTTTGACTATGACCCAATAGCAATCAATGTCAATCTATGTAAAGCAATAGTAAATCTATGTGGGTATCCAATATCATAATTTGGGTTGTAGTTGGGATCTAATTCACATCCCTTATTTGCACTGCACAGCATTCACTTGAGTAGTTTCAGTGACGGGATTACAGAATCAGGCTCCCAGGGATACTTGGGAATTAAAGGAATTCTATAACTGTAAGGTATTATTATGATTACTACTCTGGAGAATGCAGAGGTATTGAAGACGGCAAAATAAATTACAGAGTTAAATGTATAAATAAACCAGAAAACGACTGATGTTTTTTGCATAGTAATAATCTTCATAATCACTTCATTTGCACAGTTATTTTATTTTAAAGTTTAGGCACAATTTTGATGCATAACTCAGTGGAGATTTTTGCTGTAATTTATAGAGTTTAATGAAAGCTAATTGGAGGACAAATTCTAATCTAATTAAAATGTGACTGCATAAAGCAGAAAAGAATAAATGAAGGGAAATGCTCTATGGGGCACAGTTTTCAAACAATGATTATTCTGCATACTAAGTCAAATGAAGCTTTTGTACATGATGATCATGGATGTTGCCAGCAATAAAACAACCTTGAGATATTTTAAATGAAAGTTTTAATATATTTTGTTCTAAAAGTGGACATTTAAATCACAGCTGTGTAAGGGCTTTAAAAAAAAAAAAAAAAAAAAAAAAAGCAACAAACACATTCTTATCTAAAACCATAACAAGTAAGTTAGCCAAAGGTATACATTCCATCTAAGTTCTCATGATCAGCAGATGCAAATGTTCGCAGTGTGCCGAAGAGTTATGAGTCCTAATGAGATTTCAATACTGAGAAAACAATAAAAATTTATGCATTGCATAGTTTTAGTGGCCTTTGGCTTCATGGTTAGTGTTACACGCTTTCAACAGCTTTGGTAATATAATATCCAGCTGGTTTTGAAAGTAAGGAAAATTTTAGGGGTGAATTGAAATTGTGAAAATTAATTTGATTGATTACTTTGTCAGAGTAATGCATTTCCATGGTATAACTGCCCGTAGTAATTGTAACCTTTGTGCAGATACATAGGTTCTAGTTATGTTCTGACATAAGTTTTGAAAGATTCAGGTGAAAGATAGGTTTTGAGACAGACTATTTCCTGTTCTGTAGGTATCCAGAGCTCTCGCAAACAAACCCCCTAACAAGAACATTCCTGTCAGAGTCCAGTAAACGAGAGAGTTGAAAAGCTGCACTTTCACCAAGAACTGTCATGTGTTACAATAAAAGAGGTTGAGCACATAAAGAAAAAGAAACACACAATAGACATTCAAATAAATGTAAACAATGGGGCATGGAGATGCCTAAAATCAGTGAATTAAACGGATACAGTTTGAAAATAAGTTTGACCATCTTAAATTTAAGACCCCTTTTTGTTTTAGTTTTTATCAATTCAGACCCTTCAATTTAATGGTTTCCTGCATTACACTGGATAATATTAAAATCTTAGCATGGGATTAATAACAGATTCTCTGCATACGTGTCATAGCACACATCTGCAGCAAATCTGCTAGCATATTTCTGACACTAGTTTTACTTTGGGGCCATAAAGTAATTCCTGTTTTGTGAATGAGAATAAACCTATTATGCACTGGGTTAGCTACACCCAGTTTCTACTCTTCAGGGGAAAAGAGCTGCTTATTTGATATGGTGTCTCAAATTTCAGTGTTCTGAAGTGAGTTTAAGCCTCTGATAGATTTGCTTGATCAAGCTGTTGGAAATTGCCTTCACCATTTCTTGATTTTACTTGTCTTAGAGAGTATTGACAAACTTCTTTGCAGCAGCAAACTGAGTGAATTTAATTATATGAAGTGTGATGTTTTACTGTTAAATTTGTTAATGAGCCAACATGCAAAAACCGATATATTTACCCATATTTTCTCTTAAAATAGTATAAAATGCTCTTTTTTTAAAAAAGCAGCAGCTTTCAGTGGTGCAGTTCTGCTGCTCACAAAAGCCCTTTTTCCCATCCACAAATAGCTAGCTTTCTCTTGGCCCCAAAGGAATTGTGCATAGCTCAAGTGAAGTTTAAAAAAAGAGAGCGTGTTTCCCAGTTTTAATTTAAACACTATGCATATTCACGCGCACACACAAAATCAAAAGGAAGATACAGAAGTGTTACTCTGACCTGCTCTCTGAAAAGTTCTATTGACCTGAAGTTTACTAAACAAATAAATTAGGAAAGCAACATCTGTTTCACATCCCTGGCACAAGCTCTGCCCTTGAAATGTAGAGCCTGATTCAGTCTTGAGGTGGTGTAACTCCATTGAGTTACTCTTGATTTGCAACAGTATAACTTTGAGCAGAATGAGGCTCATAAAATCTAATTAAAACATAACATGAGACTGGGTAAGTTTATATTCTTTAAGAGATATAGGGCCTGATCCAAAGTCCATTGACTTCAACAGGGTATGGCTCAAACCTTCAGCCTCCATGAGCTGTTTAAACTTTTTCTTATTGATATACATGCTTTTTTTTTTTCTCTTGGATTATTATTCTTCATAAAGTCACATTTCCCTGTCCCTGTCCAATAAGTCTTTGTTGTGCATGACAGCTTTCACAGAAACTGTCTCTAAAACAATGTTTTTTAATTAAACTGTGTATTTAGATCTATTGATGAAAAGAGCTAGGTATTATTATTATTTATTATTAATGAAATGAAATATAATAGCAAAAAGAGAGAGAAAAACTAAAAGATATTCACACGGGAGAAAAGATGTGGTTAGATTGTGATTTGAAAAGAGTCAAGGAAGTAGTATGTTTACAGGAAGGCTTTTACAGAAGGCAGGAGCAGCACAGAAGAAGACTCTTGCACCAAAAAGTGACGTGTGAAGTGGCATAAAGAAAGCAGTTCTATCCATGTGTGTTTTGTACATCTATTAGCAGGAGACAAAACTGGCCCATTTCATCCTTGGCATAACTTTGTTTACTTCAGTGGAGTTACATTAGATTTAATTAATTGTTTACTTGCGATATTTTATTCAACCACTAGATGTCTCTGTATGCTATATATAGCTCCAGAGAAGATGAAGCCCCTGGTAAACAAGGGAGACAAAACTGGAACTTAAACTGTGTGGAAGTCTACTTCTTTTGTGTCTATAGTTGTAACCGTTTTCTTTTAAAAGCACCTCTAGTTTAAAGAGAACTCTGATTCCATACATTGTTACATAAACGTGCAGAGATTTAGTGTTCCTGACTTTTTAAAAAAAATACCCATTTGTTGCTCAACACCTGTTTCAGACACTCTGTGATTCATATGTCATGAAAGTAGGGCCAAAATATACTCATCCTTGCTAGGTGAGTATGTCAGGCAGTCACTGGAATTTAAAATGGATACTTCTTTCATTGATTTCGGCATAGAAGTAATGCACAAAATATAATAGCGCTACAAGTGATTTTTTAAATTGAGTGACTGTTGATGATTTAGTGTTTAATTCTCTCTTCCATAACCCAGCACACAGCGCTGCATGTCCAAGAAGGCCAGCAGCTGTACTTGCACAAGCACAGTAACTGATTTACCAGCATTGCAAAAGGCCATGTATCAGATGTCAAGTTTAGTGTATTTATTTTAAACAATCAGCTGAGGAGTGGGTCTGGCTGCAGAAATCTATTTCACGATTCTGTTTATCAGTCAGTCCTCTGACTGCCTAGGTAGCTGCACCTGTGACCAGTTTTCGTAGCGATCTCTGAAGAAAAATGCAAAAGTAATCAGCACATGTTTGCCTTTCATTTATCTCTGTCATCTGGGAATAAGATACAGATAGTATCAGGAGCAATGAAAGGTACATTCTGATATTATTTTCAGTTTTTTGTCTAGACAGAGAGAAGCAACCACTTGTATCTCTGGAACACATACCAAAAAAAAAAAAAAATCCTACATTCTAGGCTGAAGGCCAGAGGGGGTAGTAAGCTGTCTATATTTAAAAGAAAAAAGTTAAAAACCACCAGCTACTCATCAGGTGATTGGAGACCGTGGTTGTAAAAATGTGCTGCAGGCAGAAGTTCTGAAAAATCCCAGAAAGTGTTGAAAACATCTCTAAACAAGGTATTTTTCTCCTGCACCTTTCTTGCTAAAGGTCCCAATAGCTGCCAAGAAAACTAGTGAGAATGTTAGCTGCCAAATAAAAAATTTATGACAGTGTTTGGCAAAGGACTGTATCACTGCTTGTTTTATACATTTCCACATGGCTCTTGCGGGGCTGTTGGACCCATTCATCTCACTGATCACTGATCTGTTCTGCAATAATGAAGAATAAACTCAAATGAAGTTGTATTAAACAATCTACCTTTTTTCATTGAATAATCTCCTATAAATGTTTGCTATGGTGAGAATATAATTTCTAAATAACATTCCCCCTATAAAAATGTTTTAAAAATCCTTTACCTGACCCTTACTTGTTAGTTGAGTCATTTTCTTAGTAAAAAATACATGAATTTTTCAATTTAAAATGTATTGCTTTTGCAGTTGTGCTTGTTATACATTGTAGTCTGGGCCAGTAAACTGCTTGTTAAAACATAAAGGGGCCCATTCACTAAACTTGTGCATGGCATTTATATTTGAAAAACAGAGAAAATAATATGCTGGAATTGCATTGCTTACCAATTTCAATTAGGGTTTCGGGCTGTGTCATTAAATTAATGTTGTGGGAGAAAAATATTTAAGTGTAGTTAGTGGAAAAAAATACTTTTAATACAAAGTTAGCACATTGACAGTAATACTTAAGTTGGCTGATGGTGAAGTAAAACCTTTAAAAATGTACTTTGCTTGTCTGAAGAAACAAAATTATCTGTGTCTGTCTTTTCAAAACAGTTATCAGATTATGCTCCCACCTGATAATTAGTGCTGTTTAACACAGGTCTCATCACTCTGTTATCTCAAAACCATAGATCATTTATGCGTCCTCATTACCATGTGTCTATGGGGGCATGAGGCTTGAAACACAAGGACGGCTCTTTTCATGTGGCCCACAGGTGGCAATACACCACAGGGGGCAGGGCCAGGATCTCTTGTATGGCCCATGCAGGTAGAATACGCTGCCCCCTTTGAATGGATTGGGCAGTGGCAATACTGCCTTTTGTGCTTCTGGAGATCCCCCTGGGGAAGCACCGTTGCATGCCACACTAACACAGACCCGTGTCTTCAAGACACAGTTGAGCCCCTAGCAATTATTCAATAGCAGCCAACAGTACTACAGATGCGATGTGCCTATATACTTCATGGTGTTTGATATAAAGTACTAAAGACAGACCAACATTAAGAGGATTATTTCAGACAGCATTAGGAGTTAATTTACAGAAGATTAGCTCTAAATCAGGCAGATATCATAAGCAAATTATCATCCATATGAGGGATTCAGAGTCAAAATGTGCATGTGTGTGGTGAGGGGTGGGGGTTAGCTTTTAGAACACTAAGCAGGCTGGTAGATTCTTTGTTAGTTTCCATTCCTAAGGTATTACATTTTGAATAGTGGAGAATATGTACACTTTATTTATTTCGCTATATACGCTCCTTATTATGATCCTGTTTATTGGCGGTGAAATACTTTAACTCCATGTATCTTTCCTCTGCTGACGATTATATATTCCATGACGTCCTTCCATTGAGTAATGTTTTGTTTGACCCTAGAAATGATGTCTCCATGGTGTGTGATAATTTTAAATAGGTAATATATAGCTTGACTTCAGTGAGACATACTTAATCCTTTATTTTTTCTGTTAAAATTACCTACATTTTAAGGCCAAATTCATAAAAATGAAGGAGTGAATAAAAAGGCAGATATTAGGACCGAGATTACAACTGCTTAAAAACAGCTTCCTTAATATGTAAGCTTATAAATTTCAAATTTGTTTTATATCCACAGCAGGGATGGTTATTTTGTACTAACAAGCAGATTCTGTCCTTCAATATGTGCTTCAGGATGTAGTCAAGCAGATGTGAGCAACACACCAATCCCAATCTGCTGGTTCATGCAGTTTCCAAAACACTTCTATAATTAGTTGAAGAGATTGTAAAATGGACTGGACCCCCTGACTAAATCTGCTTTTTAAGTTGCACTTGATATCCTAAAAGTTTTGAAGTTTCAAGAATGCGTTGCTTTAACTTCTGAAATGTGTGTATTTTACTTTCTGAAAGGCACTCAACTGATTAGTCTTCAGTGTGACCCTGAACATGTTTTTTTAATGGGGAAGGAAGTCTGGACAGAGTTCTGCATTTTATTCCTTTCCTGATGGACCAAATACCTTTAGGCAGGGTTGGCCTGAGGTCATAAAGGTCTCCCTGTGAATATTGGGAAAGGAACCTTCACACCCTCCACAAGATCATGAAAACTGTGGAAAAGCCCAGTTTCCATTTAGGGGTCCCTCTGGTTGCAAGATCTGCAGGTGCTCTTGAACTTTGACTTCATGTGCTGTGGTTTCATGAAGTGTATAGGCACTTGGTATGGTTATTAAACTGAGGTGTCTGAGATCATAACAAAGTTGAGGCATTTCTGCTCCCCTAATAGAAATACTGTACCATGCTGAAAAGAAAACACTCTAATAGTGGTGAGTATCTCTTGTCAACTAATTTGATAGTTCTCTCTCAGGTAAACCATTTGTGAATACATCGATCCTTTTTATTTTTCACTGTTCTGTCTTAGCTTTTCCCAAGATTTCTCTGAAGCAGTTGAGCAAAAATTGATTTTTATTTGTTCCACTGGCCTTGTGGAAAATTAGCTTATGAACTGGTTTTTATAGGAAGACTCAAAGCACAGCACAGGTTGAAAAATAAGCCTATAGCAGTCAGAATTGTTGTCTGAAATGTCTTCAGACTGGAAGGCTGAATTTATTGCACAAAACAAGTAGTAGCGATGTGGAGGTGTGCAGTCCTGCTCATTATCACTGGAAAAGGGGAAACCAAAAAGCACAGTAAAAATTAAATTTTAATAATGCTAGTGATATTTTCTAAATCCTTCCTGACAGAAAGATTCTCATTATTTTTATCTGTCTCAGAGTAGGCTCTTTTAATGCCATCTCACAAATGGCCTTAGCCATGATTGTTTTCCTTTCTTTTAAAGCATTTGAAAAAAAAAAAAAATATATATATATATATATATATAAGCTTTTCTATCATTCAAGAAGTGCCATGAAGTGGTAACATTTTTGGATAGCACATTTTCAGGAACAATTGCTGAGATGCCTTCAGGTTTTTACAAAAGAGGTCAACATTATTAAGACAATTGTAGTCAGCTTACCATACAAAAAGACACCCAGTCAAATGTAGTGTGAAAAGGGGGAAATACTATAAACCAAGTAATGCCCAGTCTCCAATATGATCACATTTAAAAGCTATAGATTAAAATTGAATCCAGGCAAATTTTCTTTCTTTTTTTCTTTCTTTCTTTCTTTCTTTCTTTCACTTAATATATATTTCTAGAGTAATCTAACGGTTCTCAATTCTGTAATAATGCAGTCTTCTCTTTTTTTAAATAAATGCATTTTCATTTTCTTGAATATGCATGAAATGTAAACGAAACCACACTTATCACTGTAACCAATACACAATCATATATGTTCTTGTGAGGTTTTTTTTAGCTGTATACAAGCGCCTGCTAGAGTAAACAACTGCTTTATTTGTAAGTGTTTTTGTTCATTAACCGTTTGGAAACCGAGATTATATATGCTCAGCAATCAAGAAAATGCCAGTGTTCCAAAGGCTAAGATATCCATCCATCCATCTATCCATATTAGCTATTTCTAAGGAGTCTATCATGATATCATCTAAGAATCATGGTAATTTAGCTTGCAGGCACACTTTTGACATGCTCTTCTTGGCACTTTACCCTACGGATTTATGAGGTAAAAACTGTGAGACTAGAGGATATAAATACTTTTAAATGGGGGGCGGAGGTGTACTCAACATTTTTAATAGCGTAGCCTTACAGTCAGCTTCTCAGAACTTCCTGAGAAACTATTTCAGAGTCATATCCACCCCAGATTCTCTTGCATTCATTTGTATGGCTCACTGAGGTAGTGCCAGCTCTCACCGCACTCTAACAATCATACCACCTAGGAACTGGTTCTGTGGCTTTTCCCCCCAGACACCAACTGTTGGGTGACCTTAATGCATTGCCGTTGTGCAGTACAAGACAGGAGGGCCCTCTTTCATTTGAGTTAATTTGATTTCACTTGTATCATAGCCTGGAATTCTTCAAAGACAGTTACCTTGTATTTAACATGTTTTTGTTGATGGTAGTTTTGCATTCTGAATTTTTAATATGTGAAAGGTGATAAAGATGACCTAAACTGGGGGCTACAGGGAATATAATGGCTCGGGAGATTAATGGGATGCTGATTCCCTTCACCTCCAGGTTGCCGGGTTGCATAGAACCTCCACTGGCAGTGGCCAGAAGTTGTTTCTTTCTGAGGCCTGTATGGTCTTTGTGAAATCAGTTGATCTCACTTCATTTCCATGTGACCCCGGCCCAGAAACCCCCACTACCACTACCATCCTATTGACATAAATAGGCTATTTTGTTAACAGTCTCCGTATGGAGTGAATGGACATAACAGATTGAAGGCACATTGGTGGACAGTGTGAAGAAGCGTGCACTGTCTCAATCTATTCGACACGTTGGAGGAAGAGTATTTTCTATTCTGAAGGGCTGTCAGTCTGGATTTGCATCTTTTCAAAAACATGCAAAAATGAAATCTCCTTCACTAACAGAAAAACTAAGACTATACTAACTGCCTCCTCTGTATCTGAGAGACAGGGTGGGTGAAGTAATATCTCTTCTTGGATCAACTTCTTTTGGTGAAAGAGGCAAGCTTCAAGCGCCGCAGAGCTCTTCTTCAGGTCTTAGTATTTGGCATTTTGGCCTTTAAATGTTTATGTATGCCACTCCATACGTGTACCAAAAAACTGCCCTTTCTTCAAGTCATTCCCAATGTCTTTCTTTCCCAAGGCCATTCAGCAGAGCTCTCTTTGCAAACACTAGAAAAACACATTGCTTTCTATAGTTGGGGAAAAAAAATTGTCCAACAAAATTCATTCTCTCTCCCCCTCCCCCCCCCCCCCATTTCAAAATTCAAAATTTTTTACCAGCTCTATAATTGGCTTACAAAATGAAGGAAAATTGCATGCAAATGTTGTTGGTTTTTTTCCCCATTTATTTTTTTAGTTTTTAATTTTCAAAATTAAGTAAAAAAATGTCAATCAGCTGTAGTCATTCTGTGCAAGGCTCTGCAACTTAGTTTGCCTCCGTCTGTTTATTCTTTTTCAAGTTGCTTTTGCGTGAGAGGATCATCCTTTATCTTCAGGCTGGGAAAAATGATCCTTCCTGAAGGACACGATTATTCAAAGTGGCCTCAATTTAGCTATTTAGCAATAGGCATCTAAGGCCTCATCTACATGGGAAAATGTTACCAAGTTGCACAGATACATTATGCCAGGATAATCTTTGTTGTGGACACTCTTATTCTGGTAGAAGAGTAGCTTTTTTCAGTTTCGTTTAAACCCCTACCCAAAGGATATAATCTGAATTGAAAAAGGCACTCATGCGAGAATAAAAGTATCTACACAGGGGCTGATACCCATATTACTGTAGCAGTTTAAATTCACACTTCAGTTTACATTGGTATAACTTTCCCATGTAGACAAGCCTATAGTTTTTAAGTGCTCAAATCTCTGATGTACACATGAATATTGGGTACTTAAAGTCTTACTGCCTGATTTGCATGCTCAAGTATTTGCATGCAGGAAGCATAGTTATGGGTCACTTATAATTAGATACCCAAAAACAATGGGCAAACTATTCAATGTAGCCATTTAAAATGTATTCCAATATCTGAAGAGGGGTTGCTTCCAGCCAGAAAATATAGAGGCACTTCTAGTTAAATCGGAAATGCATGGATTATCATGAAATGCTAAGAGATAGTGGCCCATAATTATATGCCCTGAGTTTGTCATCAATCAGTCTGTGTTCTTGATGATACTATTTTTCAAGACTTTTCTTTCAAGATAAAACGCTGTGTTGTAATGAATGTGTGTTAACTGATCCCCAAAGCTGTTTATATTTTTCACTTGTTCCAGTGTCGGAGTTGAGCTTCTGTTGGAACTTTTTTTTGCAGTGTTTGTTTTGTAGTTTTCATTATTTCAAGTTAGGTGCACACAATTCTTTATGTACCCAGAGTCTGCACTGACTTGTTTGTGTTCCATATTTTGTAACCTATTACCATGATTGCTAATTTTCATGACAATTGTTATTGTACCATCAGCGTTTAATGGCAAGGCATCATTATTCAATGCTGGTCAATCAGGCACTAAGGCATGTGCAAGACATCAGGCTGAACCCATATAGATGTCATGCACTCCCCTGCTAATGAATGCAGTTTTCTAAAAAGGTTTAAACACAGATGGCATCCTTAATGTAAAGTTTGCAATAGCTTATTCTGGAACTGCTTCGTGTTTATACAGAGCGGATCTAAACATGTCACAAACCGAGCTAGAGCCATTGTGTGTGTGTTTGTGTGGATATACAGAGGAGAGAGACTTTTTTTTTTTAAACATATAAAGCAATACAATTTGTGTCACAGTGGGAGCATGTTGTACTGACGTGCAGAAGGCGGCAGTGTTTAGCAATAGATGGTGGGGCTTGTTTGCCAGACCAATGGATACTGGGCGCATCTTAGAGATGATCCTCTCAACCTTTAGGATGGAAAGCAGACTATGTCGTCCATCAACTCACAGAACGAAGTTGGCATTGGCTCCAAAGGGAGCCTCGAGGAAGCGTTTCACTGAGAGATTAGGCATCGTGACCAAAACACCGGGAAAGGGTCAGGCCTTTCTAAACAGAGTAGTGGGAAACTCGGCAGAAGTGGGTGCACAGTAAGGGCGAATATTCTAGGTTGGTTGGTACAGCATGATGTTCCTCCATCCCCTTAAACATTCCCCGGCAATTTACTGTGCCATTAAACGGCAGTTGATAGTTTCTCTGTCATTTCAAACCCAAATGTTTGGCACCGGTTGCCCTTCCACTTGACGGGACGCATTCGTTTAACAAAAGGTAGAATCATTGCACATACCATGTGTTCTTATCGTTTCAAATATGAATGAAACAACAGAAGTTAGCTGTTAACTCACTCAAACACGCAGATCTATAGCACTATTTTTATGTGGAGTCAGCCCATGAGTTACATCAAGTAAATGGTTAATTCATCTAGTATAACAGCCCTGTGATTCATAATGTAAACTTGAGGAATCCTTGATGTTTCAGTCACACATTCCTCTTAATTTGGCCATGCATTCTTTCAAAACTACAGTGAGCTAACTTAATAAAATGCAGCATGCAAATGCACAAGTTTTTGCCTGCAGGCATTTTAGGAATGGATGTTTCAATGGGTGTCTGCTTTCAAGTATATATTCTTTCTTAAATTATTTACCCTGTAAACATGCTTTGCATTTTCAAAGAAGGCTCTGGGTGCCTCATTCAGTAGATTTAGTTGCGTGTAAGGTAATAGAGATAAAAGTTAGAATATCAATCTTGTCATGCTAACGTGTTAGCCATTTGGTTTTTTGCAGTGGATGTTGAGGCCCCATGTTTTCCCCTTTGGTAGAATCTTTCCCTCCCCCACTACAGCAATACCCACTGGCAGTGTCTGGCTGTGATAGCACTATAGGTTCATCTACAGATGGGTCCTGCCAATGCCAGCCATTGTTCTACCACTGTGAGCTGGCATGACTATGTGGTAGCACTCATCCCCCCCTTCCCCCTGATTATTTCTTTACTCTGACGGGCTGGCCTTGCCTATTGACTCTGAAACGTGCTGACACCCAGAAGTTTGTATTCTCAGCTTGATCCACAGTGACCAGAAATCAGACGTCAACCATTTTCTTTGTAGCCCCGTCTTCCTGGTACTCTGCTATTGGCTTAATTTTACTCATGCATTTGAAAGAAAAACAGTAGAACCCAACCTTAAAAAAAAAAAAAAAAGATATAAAATTGGTCTTTAACTGTAGACTTGGATGTTGTGTCAGGTGTGCAGTTGGAGAATTAGAAATAAGACTTATGGAAGGATCAGTTTATTTATTTATTTTTAAGGCTGAAATGATGAAACACAATTAACGAGGTCAGATACGAGTAGATGATTTAAACAATCAGTATGTTATGTATGCATTTGCCTAACTATGCGTTAGATTAAGGAAGTTTCACCCACAGTTAATCCTTTGTAAATTAGCATTATGGATGCCTTGGAGCCCTCATCCCACAAATAAAATGGTTGTCAATGTCAACGCAGCTGTACTGTATATTACTTAAGGCGGAATTTTTTTAAGTTTTCATGCTTTTAATCTATTTCACTGCTGAGTTTCAGTTTTGCTGTGTTTCTTTTCAGGACCGATGAGGAGGGTGTCTGAGTAAATACATATTCTGATTTTCATGCATCCACTTGGGCAAATCATTTGGTATCAGGTGTTTTGGAGAGAATGTCACGCTGCCATAAAGGGAAGCTGTACGTTCAGGTGTTAAATTGAACTGCAAACCAACGAGGACCAAAAAAACCCTTAATTAGCTCTATTTTGTTAGTCTGTTACATGTCTTTTGGAGTGAGAATTTCCCCCCAGCCCCACCGTCCCTTTGGCAGAGTAAATATTGCCTGTTAAGTTTGAATTAGCTGTCATTGCAAAAGAATTCGTGCGGTGGTTGAGCCTTTCTAGTAAGGAAGGCAAAAATAAACGAGACAGATCTTAGTTCAGCTTTAAGTGATAAATGAGGACAAAGCAGGCCATTCATCTCCTGCGAGGAAAGTGGACACAAGCACTAAAGCAGTTTTGCGGAAGACGTGTCAGCAAATGTGATCATTTTGTAACCTGTCAGGAGGATAGAGAGCTAGTCCTTTTAGAGTGTCACAGGGGAGTGTGTTTGTCTGATGTGACAGTTTTCATCCATCCATTTCCTTTTTTTTTTTTTTTTAAGTGGGGGGTGAGTAGGGAGGGAGCTGAAGTTGGTTCAACTTGCATCCTTATATATTTATACTTTTCAGTACATATTCTATATCCACTCAAGCTCAAACAAAAACCATTTAGCAAGGAAAACTCCCATCTACTCTCTGGACTCTCCTTTTATCTACTACAATGAAATACTCTGATTTTAACAAACTGCATCCCCACCCCCTTTTCAAGTCTGGGCACTATACTGCATTTAACATATCACAAGGCAGACTGTACCTCTTTTTCAGTGCATATTTCTTTGTTTGGTTGGACACTTATTTTCTTTTTGCAGCTGCGCCAGAAAAAAAACCTAAAATGAACAGGGCGGTTGAGGTTTTCCCCCTTCGCTATTTATATCCAATTCGGATGATGTGCTACATCCAAATATGTTTTGAGAAAGTTCCTGCTGCATCAAGGGCTTCTGGAAATATTGTGCTTCTGTGGAAAGGGGAAGAGATATTATGAAATATTTAAAATCCAGGCCTTATGCCAGAGGGATCAAATTATAGTCTCCATTGTTAAACTAATATATATATTGACTAGTTAATTTCAAGTAGAATCTGAAGTGATGCAGTTTCTGTTTTTACAAGAGAGGTTGTTCCCAACGAATTGTTGATTAATATTAGGTGTTTGTTCTTCTGGCATCTTCTTTATCATTGCTAATTTCTATCTTTTTGCTACATGGTCAATGTAACTTTTGCCTATTACCGTAAGTGAGTGTATGCTACAGAGACAGATGAGGGTTTTATAACATAAGCTTCACAGTCTGACACTTGCTTCTTTATATCATCCTTGTCTTCAAAACTATCTTTTATTCTTTTCCCTTGGTATTTTGGTACAAGTAACTACCTCACTGACATGTGTTTCCTTGGAATCTTGTACCTTAATGGCAAAATCCCCTGAAAATTAGCAAATTGTACAGGAAACGAGAGAGAGAGAGAGACATTGCAAAGATTCCATAATTGTTTAAGAGTCTATAGTACATTATTATTACAGGCCACTCTGCCCTGCTTGGATTATATCAGGAGTTATTATTTAATTGTTTTAAACAAGTTAAAAGTGATTTGTAACATGCTGTGTGATTAAATTGTTAATTTGTTTAGATTAAGAACTGGTTCTAAATACTTAGAAGCATTAGAAGTTGAGAGAGAAAAATAAAAAAGCATTCCAGCATATGCAGTAATCCTTAGAGGTGTTTAGCTGAAGTTGTGGGCAAATCTCTTTTCTCTAAGTTGTATGTTTGAGGCAGGTCCACCTTTTTAATGTTTTACAAATTCTGTCATTTTACTGGGTTTTTTTTTTTACCTTTTCTTTTCTGTTTTTTCAGGATCATCCAAAACCGGATTTTGATAGTTATCCTGGCAATCATCATCGTCTTCACCATCCTGATGGCTATTTATTTTTCTGTCAAGAGACACTGATATCTCTGTTCTTCACTAAACAGCAACAAACTGCTTGTTCTGAGTAATTAAGACAAAGTGGTCACATGAATCATTCTCTTCCACTGACAGAATCTCCCTGTCTTTGCCGCTGTTCAACTCAGGTGCAAGTAGCGTAAAAATATCTTGTATTATTGATTGCATGTGGATTTCATTTTTTTTTTCTTGGGTTTTTTTCCTTAATATGAATGTTTTTGGAATCTTCCTATATGGGTTTTATATAAAAAACATAACTAAGAAGAATTAACGCATCAGATTCCACACCGGATTACTCATACGTAAGTTGCAAGAGTTTGGAGGGGGAAAAAAGTGTATCCATACTTTTCTTGTGTTATGTTGGGTGTGTAAATATCTAGCAGTATCTGTCCTTCCATGACATTGGACAACATGAGTAAAGCAGAGACCAAATGATGTAGAAAGTGAACCTGTCCCATGTGAGCCGCTTCTGTTCATGAATGCCACAATAAATGTTAAACAGTTAATTTCAAAAAGATATCACCTCATGACAGAGGGTGTTTAATATCTGATGTGAACCTACTACCCTATTTGACACATTTTTTCACTGAAACTTTCTTTCTATTAGAAACATTTCCATATGCATGAAGTCCCAACTATGATATGGGCATTACTGGCCCAGCATTTAATAGTGACCACAGCACATGGTATTGAATCAGCTTTGCATCATTCCAATGTTAAGATACGTGGTGGTAAAAACAAGCAGTAGTCTATTTTAAAGATGTGTAAAAATACCTATCTGTTATTTTCCAGCTGCAGAGAGAACCTAGATCAATATTTCAGTAACAAATAGAGTAGGCTTACATTAAATGCAAACAGAATAAAATATTTTAAGTATGGGTACGAAAATGAGTTCATGTGCAGAAAACATTTCTAATGAATTGAATCCAAACTTATCATTGACTTTTTAAATAGAAAGTGTAAAAATGTTCATTTATACTAACAAATGTTGTTAGCTGATATATTGTATAAAAACTTCATCTAATAGGATATTCGTGTGTAAATGGGATGTATTTTTCTCTCCTGTTGGCTATGTATCTTCTGCAGAGGCATCTAGGTCATTTTATGTATAAATACATTCATAGCAAA